>NC_090330.1:80791166-85791166 GCF_035084215.1 Heptranchias perlo
GAAAAAACTTTGAGCTCGCTGAAATATGTTAATTTGCTGAAAATCAACAAAACCACGAAAAGTTCTTGTATTTGAAGATAAAATCTTTTTGCATTAAAGAAGAAAGATCTAGCTGACTGAAACAAGTTCATTAGATGAAAACCAACAAAAATTGACAAGAACCACAAAAAGTTCTTCTATTTTAAGATAAAATCTGACGCGATTGAAGAAAAAACTTCTTGCTCGCTGAAATATGTTCATTTGCTGAAAACCAACAAAACCACGAAAAGTTCTTGAATTTGAAGATAAAATCTTTTTGCTTTGAAGAAGAAAGATCCAGCTGACTGAAATAAGTTCATTAGATGAAAACCAACAAAAATAGACAAGAACCACGAAATGTTCTTGTATTTTAAGATAAAATCTGACGCTATTGAAGAAAAAACTTCAAGCTCGCTGAAATATGTTCATTTGCTGAAAACCAACAAAACCACGAAAAGTTCTTGAATTTGAAGATAAAATCTTTTTGCTTTGAAGAAGAAAGATCCAGCTGACTGAAATAAGTTCATTCGATGAAAACCAACAAAAATTGACAAGAACCACGAAAGGTTCTTGTATTTTAAGATAAAACCTTCCGCTATTAAAGAAAAAACTTCTTGCTCGCTCAAATATGTTCATTTGCTGAAAATCAACAAAACCACGAAAAGTTCTTGTATTTGAAGATAAAATCTTTTTGCATTAAAGAAGAAAGATCTAGCTGACTGAAACAAGTTCATTAGATGAAAACCAACAAAAATTGACAAGAACCACGAAAAGTTCTTGTATTTTAAGATAAAATCTGACGCTATTAAAGAAAAAACTTCTCGCTCGCTGAAATATGTTCATTTGCTGAAAATTAACAAAACCACGAAAAGTTCTTGTATTTGAAGATAAAATCTTTTTGCTTTGAGGTAGAAAGATCGAGCTGACTGAAAGAAGTTCATCAGATCAAAACAAACAAAAATTGACAAGAACCACGAAAAGTTCTTGTATTTTAAGATAAAATCTGACGCTATTGAAGAAAAAACTTCAAGCTCGCTGAAATATGTTCATTTGCTGAAAACCAACAAAACCACGAAAAGTTCTTGAATTTGAAGATAAAATCTTTTTGCTTTGAAGAAGAAAGATCCAGCTGACTGAAATAAGTTGATTAGATGAAAACGAACAAAAATTGACAAGAACCACGAAAAGTTCTTGTATTTTAAGATAAAATCTGACGCTATTGAAGAAAAAACTTCTAGCTCGCTGAAATATGTTCATTTGCTGAAAACCAACAAAACCACGAAAAGTTCTTGTATTTGAAGATAAAATCTTTTTGCTTTGAAGAAGAAAGATCTAGCTGACTGAAATAAGTTCATTAGATGAAAACCAACAAAAATTGACAAGAACCACGAAATGTTCTTGTATTTTAAGATAAAATCTGACGCTATTGAAGAAAAAACTTCAAGCTCGCTGAAATATGTTCATTTGCTGAAAACCAACAAAACCACGAAAAGTTCTTGAATTTGAAGATAAAATCTTTTTGCTTTGAAGAAGAAAGATCCAGCTGACTGAAATAAGTTCATTCGATGAAAACCAACAAAAATTGACAAGAACCACAAAAAGTTCTTGTATTTTAAGATAAAATCTGACGCTATTGAAGAAAAAACTTCTAGCTCGCTGAAATATGTTCATTTGCTGAAAACCAACAAAACCACGAAAAGTTCTTGTATTTGAAGATAAAATCTTTTTGATTTGAAGAAGAAAGATCTAGCTGACTGAAATAAGTTCATTAGATGAAAACCAACAAAAATTGACAAGAACCACGAAAGGTTCTTGTATTTTAAGATAAAACCTTCCGCTATTAAAGAAAAAACTTCTTGCTCGCTGAAATATGTTCATTTGCTGAAAATCAACAAAACCACGAAAAGTTCTTGTATTTGAAGATAAAATCTTTTTGCATTAAAGAAGAAAGATCTAGCTGACTGAAACAAGTTCATTAGATGAAAACCAACAAAAATTGACAAGAACCACGAAAAGTTCTTGTATTTTAAGATAAAATCTGACGCTATTAAAGAAAAAACTTCTCGCTCGCTGAAATATGTTCATTTGCTGAAAATTAACAAAACCACGAAAAGTTCTTGTATTTGAAGATAAAATCTTTTTGCTTTGAGGTAGAAAGATCGAGCTGACTGAAAGAAGTTCATCAGATCAAAACAAACAAAAATTGACAAGAACCACGAAAAGTTCTTGTATTTTAAGATAAAATCTGACGCTATTGAAGAAAAAACTTCAAGCTCGCTGAAATATGTTCATTTGCTGAAAACCAACAAAACCACGAAAAGTTCTTGAATTTGAAGATAAAATCTTTTTGCTTTGAAGAAGAAAGATCCAGCTGACTGAAATAAGTTCATTAGATGAAAACCAACAAAAATTGACAAGAACCACGAAAAGTTCTTGTATTTTAAGATAAAATCTGACGCTATTGAAGAAAAAACTTCTAGCTCGCTGAAATATGTTCATTTGCTGAAAACCAACACAACCACGAAAAGTTCTTGTATTTGAAGATAAAATCTTTTTGCTTTGAAGAAGAAAGATCTAGCTGACTGAAATAAGTTCATTAGATGGAAACCAACAAAAATTGACAAGAACCACGAAAAGTTCTTGTATTTTAAGATAAAATCTTCCGCTATTAAAGAAAAAACTTTGAGCTCGCTGAAATATGTTCATTTGCTGAAAATCAACAAAACCACGAAAAGTTCTTGTATTTGAAGATAAAATCTTTTTGCATTAAAGAAGAAAGATCTAGCTGACTGAAACAAGTTCATTAGATGAAAACCAACAAAAATTGACAAGAACCACGAAAAGTTCTTGTATTTTAAGATAAAATCTGACGCTATTAAAGAAAAAACTTCTTGCCCGCTGAAATATGTTCATTTGCTGAAAATGAACAATACCACGAAAAGTTCTTGTATTTGAAGATAAAATCTTTTTGCATTGAAGAAGAAAGATCGAGCTGACTGAAAGAAGTTCATCAGATCAAAACCAACAAAAATTGACAAGAACCACGAAAAGTTCTTGTATTTTAAGATAAAATCTGACGCTATTGAAGAAAAAACTTTGAGCTCGCTGAAATATGTTCATTTGCTGAAAACCAACAAAACCACGAAAAGTTCTTGTATTTGAAGATAAAATCTTTTTGCTTTGAAGAAGAAAGATCGAGCTGACTGAAATAAGTTCAGTAGATGGAAACCAACAAAAATTGACAAGAACCACGAAAAGTTCTTGTATTTTAAGATAAAATCTTCCGCTATTAAAGAAAAAATCTTCTCGCTCGCTGAAATATGTTCATTTGCTGAAAATTAACAAAACCACGAAAAGTTCTTGTATTTGAAGATAAAATCATTTTGCTTTGAGGTAGAAAGATCGAGCTGACTGAAAGAAGTTCATCAGATCAAAACCAACAAAAATTGACAAGAACCACGAAAAGTTCTTGTATTTTAAGATAAAATCTGACGCTATTGAAGAAAAAACTTCTAGCTCGCTGAAATATGTTCATTTGCTGAAAACCAACAAAACCACGAAAAGTTCTTGAATTTGAAGATAAAATCTTTTTGCTTTGAAGAAAGATTCAGCTGACTGAAATAAGTTCATCAGATGAAAACCAACAAAAATTGAGAAGAACCACGAAAAGTTCTTGTATTTTAAGATAAAATCTGACGCTATTGAAGAAAAAACTTCGAGCTCGCTGAAATATGTTCATTTGCTGAAAACCAACAAAACCACGAAAAGTTCTTGTATTTGAAGATAAAATCTTTTTGCTTTGAAGAAGAAAGATCCAGCTGACTGAAATAAGTTCATTAGATGAAAACCAACAAAAATTGACAAGAACCACGAAAAGTTCTTGTATTTTAAGATAAAATCTTCCGCTATTAACGAAAAAACTTTGAGCTCGCTGAAATATGTTCATTTGCTGAAAATCAACAAAACCACGAAAAGTTCTTGTATTTGAAGATAAAATCTTTTTGCATTAAAGAAGAAAGATCTTGCTGACTGAAACAAGTTCATTGGATGAAAACCAACAAAAATTGACAAGAACCACGAAAAGTTCTTGTATTTTAAGATAAAATCTGACGCTATTAAAGAAAAAACTTCTTGCCCGCTGAAATATGTTCATTTGCTGAAAGTCAACAATACCACGAAAAGTTCTTGTATTTGAAGATAAAATCTTTTTGCTTTAAAGAAGAAAGATCTAGCTGACTGAAACAAGTTCATTAGATGAAAACCAACAAAAATTGACAAGAACCACGAAAAGTTCTTGTATTTTAAGATAAAATCTGACGCTATTGAAGAAAAAACTTCAAGCTCGCTGAAATATGTTCATTTGCTGAAAACCAACAAAACCACGAAAAGTTCTTGAATTTGAAGATAAAATCTTTTTGCTATGAAGAAGAAAGATCCAGCTGACTGAAATAAGTTCATTAGATGAAAACCAACAAAAATTGACAAGAACCACGAAATGTTCTTGTATTTTAAGATAAAATCTGACGCTATTGAAGAAAAAACTTCAAGCTCGCTGAAATATGTTCATTTGCTGAAAACCAACAAAACCACGAAAAGTTCTTGAATTTGAAGATAAAATCTTTTTGCTTTGAAGAAGAAAGATCCAGCTGACTGAAATAAGTTCATTCGATGAAAACCAACAAAAATTGACAAGAACCACGAAAAGTTCTTGTATTTTAAGATAAAATCTGACGCTATTGAAGAAAAAACTTCTCACTCGCTGAAATATGTTCATTTGCTGAAAACCAACAAAACCACGAAAAGTTCTTGTATTTGAAGATAAAATCTTTTTGCTTTGAAGAAGAAAGATCTAGCTGACTGAAATAAGTTCATTAGATGAAAACCAACAAAAATTGACAAGAACCACGAAAGGTTCTTGTATTTTAAGATAAAACCTTCCGCTATTAAAGAAAAAACTTCTTGCTCGCTGAAATATGTTCATTTGCTGAAAATCAACAAAACCACGAAAAGTTCTTGTATTTGAAGATAAAATCTTTTTGCATTAAAGAAGAAAGATCTAGCTGACTGAAACAAGTTCATTAGATGAAAACCAACAAAAATTGACAAGAACCACGAAAAGTTCTTGTATTTTAAGATAAAATCTGACGCTATTAAAGAAAAAACTTCTCGCTCGCTGAAATATGTTCATTTGCTGAAAATTAACAAAACCACGAAAAGTTCTTGAATTTGAAGATAAAATCTTTTTGCTTTGAAGAAGAAAGATCCAGCTGACTGAAATAAGTTGATTAGATGAAAACCAACAAAAATTGACAAGAACCACGAAAAGTTCTTGTATTTTAAGATAAAATCTGACGCTATTGAAGAAAAAACTTCTAGCTCGCTGAAATATGTTCATTTGCTGAAAACCAACAAAACCACGAAAAGTTCTTGTATTTGAAGATAAAATCTTTTTGCTTTGAAGAAGAAAGATCTCGCTGACTGAAATAAGTTCATTCGATGAAAACCAACAAAAATTGACAAGAACCACGAAAAGTTCTTGTATTTTAAGATAAAATCTTCCGCTATTAAAGAAAAAACTTTGAGCTCGCTGAAATATGTTCATTTGCTGAAAATCAACAAAACCACGAAAAGTTCTTGTATTTGAAGATAAAATCTTTTTGCATTAAAGAAGAAAGATCTAGCTGACTGAAACAAGTTCATTAGATGAAAACCAACAAAAATTGACAAGAACCACGAAAAGTTCTTGTATTTTAAGATAAAATCTGACGCTATTAAAGAAAAAACTTCTTGCCCGCTGAAATATGTTCATTTGCTGAAAATCAACAATACCACGAAAAGTTCTTGTGTTTGAAGATAAAATCTTTTTGCATTAAAGAAGAAAGATCGAGCTGACTGAAACAAGTTCATTAGATGAAAACCAACAAAAATTGACAAGAACCACGAAAAGTTCTTGTATTTTAAGATAAAATCTGACGCTATTGAAGAAAAAACTTCTAGCTCGCTGAAATATGTTCATTTGCTGAAAACCAACAAAACCACGAAAAGTTCTTGAATTTGAAGTTAAAATCTTTTTGCTTTGAAGAAGAAAGATCCAGCTGACTGAAAGAAGTTCATCAGATCAAAACCAACAAAAATTGACAAGAACCACGAAAAGTTCTTGTATTTTAAGATAAAATCTGACGCTATTGAAGAAAAAACTTCAAGCTTGCTGAAATATGTTCATTTGCTGAAAACCAACAAAACCACGAAAAGTTCTTGAATTTGAAGATAAAATCTTTTTGCTTTGAAGAAGAAAGATCCAGCTGACTGAAATAAGTTCATTAGATGAAAACCAACAAAAATTGACAAGAACCACGAAAAGTTCTTGTATTTTAAGATAAAATCTGACGCTATTGAAGAAAAAACTTCTAGCTCGCTGAAATATGTTCATTTGCTGAAAATCAACAAAACCACGAAAAGTTCTTGTATTTGAAGATAAAATCTTTTTGCATTAAAGAAGAAAGATCTAGCTGACTGAAACAAGTTCATTAGATGAAAACCAACAAAAATTGACAAGAACCACGAAAAGTTCTTGTATTTTAAGATAAAATCTGACGCTATTAAAGAAAAAACTTCTCGCTCGCTGAAATATGTTCATTTGCTGAAAATTAACAAAACCACGAAAAGTTCTTGTATTTGAAGATAAAATCTTTTTGCTTTGAGGTAGAAAGATCGAGCTGACTGAAAGAAGTTCATCAGATCAAAACCAACAAAAATTGACAAGAACCACGAAAAGTTCTTGTATTTTAAGATAAAATCTGACGCTATTGAAGAAAAAACTTCAAGCTCGCTGAAATATGTTCATTTGCTGAAAACCAACAAAACCACGAAAAGTTCTTGAATTTGAAGATAAAATCTTTTTGCTTTGAAGAAGAAAGATCCAGCTAACTGAAATAAGTTCATTAGATGAAAACCAACAAAAATTGACAAGAACCACGAAAAGTTCTTGTATTTTAAGATAAAATCTGACGCGATTGAAGAAAAAACTTTGAGCTCGCTGAAATATGTTCATTTGCTGAAAACCAACAAAACCACGAAAAGTACTTGTATTTGAAGATAAAATCTTTTTGCTTTGAAGAAGAAAGATCCAGCTGACTGAAATAAGTTCATTAGATGAAAACCAACAAAAAATGACAAGAACCACGAAAAGTTCTTGTATTTTAAGATAAAATCTTCCGCTATTAAAGAAAAAACTTTGAGCTCGCTGAAATATGTTCATTTGCTGAAAATCAACAAAACCACGAAAAGTTCTTGTATTTGAAGATAAAATCTTTTTGCATTAAAGAAGAAAGATCTAGCTGACTGAAACAAGTTCATTAGATGAAAACCAACAAAAATTGACAAGAACCACGAAAAGTTCTTGTATTTTAAGATAAAATCTGACGCCATTAAAGAAAAAACTTCTTGCCCGCAGAAATATGTTCATTTGCTGAAAATCAACAATAACACGAAAAGTTCTTGTATTTGAAGATAAAATCTTTTTGCATTAAAGAAGAAAGATCTAGCTGACTGAAACAAGTTCATTAGATGAAAACCAACAAAAATTGACAAGAACCACGAAAAGTTCTTGTATTTTAAGATAAAATCTGACGCTATTGAAGAAAAAACTTCAAGCTCGCTGAAATATGTTCATTTGCTGAAAACCAACAAAACCACGAAAAGTTCTTGAATTTGAAGATAAAATCTTTTTGCTTTGAAGAAGAAAGATCCAGCTGACTGAAATAAGTTCATTCGATGAAAACCAACAAAAATTGACAAGAACCACGAAAAGTTCTTGTATTTTAAGATAAAATCTGACGCTATTGAAGAAAAAACTTCTAGCTCGCTGAAATATGTTCATTTGCTGAAAACCAACAAAACCACGAAAAGTTCTTGTATTTGAAGATACAATCTTTTTGCATTAAAGAAGAAAGATCTAGCTGACTGAAACAAGTTCATTAGATGAAAACCAACAAAAATTGACAAGAACCACGAAAAGTTCTTGTATTTTAAGATAAAATCTGACGCTATTGCAGAAAAAACTTCAAGCTCGCTGAAATATGTTCATTTGCTGAAAACCAACAAAACCACGAAAAGTTCTTGTATTTGAAGATAAAATCTTTTTGCTTTGAAGAAGAAAGATCTAGCTGACTGAAATAAGTTCATTCGATGAAAACCAACAAAAATTGACAAGAACCACGAAAAGTTCTTGTATTTTAAGATAAAATCTTCCGCTATTAAAGAAAAAACTTCTCGCTCGCTGAAATATGTTCATTTGCTGAAAATCAACAAAACCACGAAAAGTTCTTATATTTGAAGAGAAAATCTTTTTGCTTTGAAGAAGAAAGATCTCGCTGACTGAAATAAGTTCATCAGATGAAAACCAACAAAAATTGACAAGAACCACGAAAAGTTCTTGTATTTTAAGATAAAATCTGACGCTATTGAAGAAAAAACTTCAAGCTCGCTGAAATATGTTCATTTGCTGAAAACCAACAAAACCACGAAAAGTTCTTGAATTTGAAGATAAAATCTTTTTGCTTTAAAGAAGAAAGATCCAGCTGACTGAAACAAGTTCATTAGATGAAAACCAACAAAAATTGACAAGAACCACGAAAAGTTCTTGTATTTTAAGATAAAATCTGACGCTATTGAAGAAAAAACTTCAAGCTCGCTGAAATATGTTCATTTGCTGAAAACCAACAAAACCACGAAAAGTTCTTGAATTTGAAGATAAAATCTTTTTGCTTTGAAGAAGAAAGATCTCGCTGACTGAAATAAGTTCATCAGATGAAAACCAACAAAAATTGACAAGAACCACGAAAAGTTCTTGTGTATTAAGATAAAATCTGACGCTATTAAAGAAAAAACTTCTCGCTCGCTGAAATATGTTCATTTGCTGAAAATTAACAAAACCACGAAAAGTTCTTGTATTTGAAGATAAAATCTTTTTGCTTTGAAGAAGAAAGATCCAGCTGACTGAAATAAGTTCATTAGATGAAAACCAACAAAAAATGACAAGAACCACGAAAAGTTCTTGTATTTTAAGATAAAATCTTCCGCTATTAAAGAAAAAACTTTGAGCTCGCTGAAATATGTTCATTTGCTGAAAACCAACAAAACCACGAAAAGTTCTTGTATTTGAAGATAAAATCTTTTTGCATTAAAGAAGAAAGATCTAGCTGACTGAAACAAGTTCATTAGATGAAAACCAACAAAAATTGACAAGAACCACGAAAAGTTCTTGTATTTTAAGATAAAATCTGACGCTATTAAAGAAAAAACTTCTCGCTCGCTGAAATATGTTCATTTGCTGAAAATTAACAAAACCACGAAAAGTTCTTGTATTTGAAGATAAAATGTTTTTGCTTTGAGGTCGAAAGATCGAGCTGACTGAAAGAAGTTCATCAGATCAAAACCAACAAAAATTGACAAGAACCACGAAATGTTCTTGTATTTTAAGAAAAAATCTGACGCTATTGCAGAAAAAACTTCAAGCTCGCTGAAATATGTTCATTTGCTGAAAACCAACAAAACCACGAAAAGTTCTTGTATTTGAAGATAAAATCTTTTTGCTTTGAAGAAGAAAGATCTAGCTGACTGAAATAAGTTCATTCGATGAAAACCAACAAAAATTGACAAGAACCACGAAAAGTTCTTGTATTTTAAGATAAAATCTTCCGCTATTAAAGAAAAAACTTCTCGCTCGCTGAAATATGTTCATTTGCTGAAAATCAACAAAACCACGAAAAGTTCTTATATTTGAAGAGAAAATCTTTTTGCTTTGAACAAGAAAGATCTCGCTGACTGAAATAAGTTCATCAGATGAAAACCAACAAAAATTGACAAGAACCACGAAAAGTTCTTGTATTTTAAGATAAAATCTGACGCTATTGAAGAAAAAACTTCAAGCTCGCTGAAATATGTTCATTTGCTGAAAACCAACAAAACCACGAAAAGTTCTTGAATTTGAAGATAAAATCTTTTTGCTTTGAAGAAGAAAGATCCAGCTGACTGAAACAAGTTCATTAGATGAAAACCAACAAAAATTGACAAGAACCACGAAAAGTTCTTGTATTTTAAGATAAAATCTGACGCTATTGAAGAAAAAACTTCAAGCTCGCTGAAATATGTTCATTTGCTGAAAACCAACAAAACCACGAAAAGTTCTTGAATTTGAAGATAAAATCTTTTTGCTTTGAAGAAGAAAGATCTCGCTGACTGAAATAAGTTCATCAGATGAAAACCAACAAAAATTGACAAGAACCACGAAAAGTTCTTGTGTTTTAAGATAAAATCTGACGCTATTAAAGAAAAAACTTCTCGCTCGCTGAAATATGTTCATTTGCTGAAAATTAACAAAACCACGAAAAGTTCTTGTATTTGAAGATAAAATCTTTTTGCTTTGAAGAAGAAAGATCTAGCTGACTGAAATAAGTTCATTCGATGAAAACCAACAAAAATTGACAAGAACCACGAAACGTTCTTGTATTTTAAGATAAAATCTTCCGCTATTAAAGAAAAAACTTTGAGCTCGCTGAAATATGTTCATTTGCTGAAAATCAACAAAACCACGAAAAGTTCTTGTATTTGAAGATAAAATCTTTTTGCATTAAAGAAGAAAGATCTAGCTGACTGAAACAAGTTCATGAGATGAAAACCAACAAAAATTGACAAGAACCACGAAAAGTTCTTGTATTTGAAGATTAAATCTTTTTGCTTTGAGGTAGAAAGATCGAGCTGACTGAAAGAAGTTCATCCGATCAAAACCAACAAAAATTGACAAGAACCACGAAAAGTTCTTGTATTTTAAGATAAATTCTGACGCTATTGAAGAAAAAACTTCAAGCTCGCTGAAATATGTTCATTTGCTGAAAACCAACAAAACCACGAAAAGTTCTTGAATTTGAAGATAAAATCTTTTTGCTTTGAAGAAGAAAGATCCAGCTGACTGAAATAAGTTCATTAGATGAAAACCAACAAAAATTGACAAGAACCACGAAAAGTTCTTGTATTTTAAGATAAAATCTTCTGCTATGAAAGAAAAAACTTTGAGCTCGCTGAAATATGTTAATTTGCTGAAAATCAACAAAACCACGAAAAGTTCTTGTATTTGAAGATAAAATCTTTTTGCATTAAAGAGGAAAGATCGAGCTGACTGAAATAAGTTCATTAGATGAAAACCAACAAAAATTGACAAGAACCACGAAAAGTTCTTGTATTTTAAGATAAAATCTGACGCTATTAAAGAAAAAACTTCTTGCTCGCTGAAATATGTTCATTTGCTGAAAATCAACAAAAACACGAAAAGTTCTTGTATTTGAAGATAAAATCTTTTTGCATTAAAGAAGAAAGATCTAGCTGACTGAAACAAGTTCATTAGATGAAAACCAACAAAAATTGATCAGAACCACGAAAAGTTCTTGTATTTTAAGATAAAATCTGACGCGATTGAAGAAAAAACTTCAAGCTCGCTGAAATATGTTCATTTGCTGAAAACCAACAAAACCACGAAAAGTTCTTGTATTTGAAGATAAAATCTTTTTGCTTTGAAGAAGAAAGATCTCGCTGACTGAAATAAGTTCATTAGATGAAAACCAACAAAAATTGACAAGAACCACGAAAAGTTCTTGTATTTTAACATAAAATCTTCTGCTATGAAAGAAAAAACTTTGAGCTCGCTGAAATATGTTAATTTGCTGAAAATCAACAAAACCACGAAAAGTTCTTGTATTTGAAGATAAAATCTTTTTGCATTAAAGAGGAAAGATCTAGCTGACTGAAATAAGTTCATTAGATGAAAACCAACAAAAATTGACAAGAACCACGAAAAGTTCTTGTATTTTAAGATAAAATCTGACGCTATTAAAGAAAAAACTTCTTGCTCGCTGAAATATGTTCATTTGCTGAAAATCAACAAAAACACGAAAAGTTCTTGTATTTGAAGATAAAATCTTTTTGCATTAAAGAAGAAAGATCGAGCTGACTGAAACAAGTTCATTAGATGAAAACCAACAAAAATTGACAAGAACCACGAAAAGTTCTTGTATTTTAAGATAAAATCTGACGCTATTGAAGAAAAAACTTCAAGCTCGCTGAAATATGTTCATTTGCTGAAAACCAACAAAACCACGAAAAGTTCTTGAATTTGAAGATAAAATCTTTTTGCTTTGAAGAAGAAAGATCCAGCTGACTGAAATAAGTTCATTCGATGAAAACCAACAAAAATTGACAAGAACCACGAAAAGTTCTTGTATTTTAAGATAAAATCTGACGCGATTGAAGAAAAAACTTCTCGCTCGCTGAAATATGTTCATTTGCTGAAAACCAACAAAACCACGAAAAGTTCTTGTATTTGAAGATAAAATCTTTTTGCTTTGAAGAAGAAAGATCTCGCTGACTGAAATAAGTTCATCAGATGAAAACCAACAAAAATTGACAAGAACCACGAAAAGTTCTTGTATTTTAAGATAAAATCTGACGCTATTGAAGAAAAAACTTCAAGCTCGCTGAAATATGTTCATTTGCTGAAAACCAACAAAACCACGAAAAGTTCTTGAATTTGAAGATAAAATCTTTTTGCTTTGAAGAAGAAAGATCCAGCTGACTGAAACAAGTTCATTAGATGAAAACCAACAAAAATTGACAAGAACCACGAAAAGTTCTTGTATTTTAAGATAAAATCTGACGCTATTGAAGAAAAAACTTCAAGCTCGCTGAAATATGTTCATTTGCTGAAAACCAACAAAACCACGAAAAGTTCTTGAATTTGAAGATAAAATCTTTTTGCTTTGAAGAAGAAAGATCTCGCTGACTGAAATAAGTTCATCAGATGAAAACCAACAAAAATTGACAAGAACCACGAAAAGTTCTTGTGTTTTAAGATAAAATCTGACGCTATTAAAGAAAAAACTTCTCGCTCGCTGAAATATGTTCATTTGCTGAAAATTAACAAAACCACGAAAAGTTCTTGTATTTGAAGATAAAATCTTTTTGCTTTGAAGAAGAAAGATCCAGCTGACTGAAATAAGTTCATTCGATGAAAACCAACAAAAATTGACAAGAACCACGAAACGTTCTTGTATTTTAAGATAAAATCTTCCGCTATTAAAGAAAAAACTTTGAGCTCGCTGAAATATGTTCATTTGCTGAAAATCAACAAAACCACGAAAAGTTCTTGTATTTGAAGATAAAATCTTTTTGCATTAAAGAAGAAAGATCTAGCTGACTGAAACAAGTTCATGAGATGAAAACCAACAAAAATTGACAAGAACCACGAAAAGTTCTTGTATTTGAAGATTAAATCTTTTTGCTTTGAGGTAGAAAGATCGAGCTGACTGAAAGAAGTTCATCCGATCAAAACCAACAAAAATTGACAAGAACCACGAAAAGTTCTTGTATTTTAAGATAAATTCTGACGCTATTGAAGAAAAAACTTCAAGCTCGCTGAAATATGTTCATTTGCTGAAAACCAACAAAACCACGAAAAGTTCTTGAATTTGAAGATAAAATCTTTTTGCTTTGAAGAAGAAAGATCCAGCTGACTGAAATAAGTTCATTAGATGAAAACCAACAAAAATTGACAAGAACCACGAAAAGTTCTTGTATTTTAAGATAAAATCTTCTGCTATGAAAGAAAAAACTTTGAGCTCGCTGAAATATGTTAATTTGCTGAAAATCAACAAAACCACGAAAAGTTCTTGTATTTGAAGATAAAATCTTTTTGCATTAAAGAGGAAAGATCTAGCTGACTGAAATAAGTTCATTAGATGAAAACCAACAAAAATTGACAAGAACCACGAAAAGTTCTTGTATTTTAAGATAAAATCTGACGCTATTAAAGAAAAAACTTCTTGCTCGCTGAAATATGTTCATTTGCTGAAAATCAACAAAAACACGAAAAGTTCTTGTATTTGAAGATAAAATCTTTTTGCATTAAAGAAGAAAGATCTAGCTGACTGAAACAAGTTCATTAGATGAAAACCAACAAAAATTGATCAGAACCACGAAAAGTTCTTGTATTTTAAGATAAAATCTGACGCGATTGAAGAAAAAACTTCAAGCTCGCTGAAATATGTTCATTTGCTGAAAACCAACAAAACCACGAAAAGTTCTTGTATTTGAAGATAAAATCTTTTTGCTTTGAAGAAGAAAGATCTCGCTGACTGAAATAAGTTCATTAGATGAAAACCAACAAAAATTGACAAGAACCACGAAAAGTTCTTGTATTTTAACATAAAATCTTCTGCTATGAAAGAAAAAACTTTGAGCTCGCTGAAATATGTTAATTTGCTGAAAATCAACAAAACCACGAAAAGTTCTTGTATTTGAAGATAAAATCTTTTTGCATTAAAGAGGAAAGATCTAGCTGACTGAAATAAGTTCATTAGATGAAAACCAACAAAAATTGACAAGAACCACGAAAAGTTCTTGTATTTTAAGATAAAATCTGACGCTATTAAAGAAAAAACTTCTTGCTCGCTGAAATATGTTCATTTGCTGAAAATCAACAAAAACACGAAAAGTTCTTGTATTTGAAGATAAAATCTTTTTGCATTAAAGAAGAAAGATCGAGCTGACTGAAACAAGTTCATTAGATGAAAACCAACAAAAATTGACAAGAACCACGAAAAGTTCTTGTATTTTAAGATAAAATCTGACGCTATTGAAGAAAAAACTTCAAGCTCGCTGAAATATGTTCATTTGCTGAAAACCAACAAAACCACGAAAAGTTCTTGAATTTGAAGATAAAATCTTTTTGCTTTGAAGAAGAAAGATCCAGCTGACTGAAATAAGTTCATTCGATGAAAACCAACAAAAATTGACAAGAACCACGAAAAGTTCTTGTATTTTAAGATAAAATCTGACGCGATTGAAGAAAAAACTTCTCGCTCGCTGAAATATGTTCATTTGCTGAAAACCAACAAAACCACGAAAAGTTCTTGTATTTGAAGATAAAATCTTTTTGCATTGAAGAAGAAAGATCTAGCTGACTGAAATAAGTTCATTAGATGAAAACCAACAAAAATTGACAAGAACCACGAAAAGTTCTTGTATTTTAAGATAAAATCTTCCGCTATTAAAGAAAAAACTTTGAGCTCGCTGAAATATGTTCATTTGCTGAAAATCAACAAAACCACGAAAAGTTCTTGTATTTGAAGATAAAATCTTTTTGCATTAAAGAAGAAAGATCTCGCTGACTGAAACAAGTTCATTAGATGAAAACCAACAAAAATTGACAAGAACCACGAAAAGTTCTTCTATTTTAAGATAAAATCTGACGCGATTGAAGAAAAAACTTCTAGCTCGCTGAAATATGTTCATTTGCTGAAAACCAACAAAACCACGAAAAGTTCTTGTATTTGAAGATAAAATCTTTTTGCATTAAAGAAGAAAGATCTAGCTGACTGAAACAAGTTCATTAGATGAAAACCAACAAAAATTGACAAGAACCACGAAAAGTTCTTGTATTTTAAGATAAAATCTGACGCTATTAAAGAAAAAACTTCTCGCTCGCTGAAATATGTTCATTTGCTGAAAATTAACAAAACCACGAAAAGTTCTTGTATTTGAAGATAAAATGTTTTTGCTTTGAGGTCGAAAGATCGAGCTGACTGAAAGAAGTTCATCAGATCAAAACCAACAAAAATTGACAAGAACCACGAAATGTTCTTGTATTTTAAGAAAAAATCTGACGCTATTGCAGAAAAAACTTCAAGCTCGCTGAAATATGTTCATTTGCTGAAAACCAACAAAACCACGAAAAGTTCTTGTATTTGAAGATAAAATCTTTTTGCTTTGAAGAAGAAAGATCTAGCTGACTGAAATAAGTTCATTCGATGAAAACCAACAAAAATTGACAAGAACCACGAAAAGTTCTTGTATTTTAAGATAAAATCTTCCGCTATTAAAGAAAAAACTTCTCGCTCGCTGAAATATGTTCATTTGCTGAAAATCAACAAAACCACGAAAAGTTCTTATATTTGAAGAGAAAATCATTTTGCTTTGAAGAAGAAAGATCTCGCTGACTGAAATAAGTTCATCAGATGAAAACCAACAAAAATTGACAAGAACCACGAAAAGTTCTTGTATTTTAAGATAAAATCTGACGCTATTGAAGAAAAAACTTCAAGCTCGCTGAAATATGTTCATTTGCTGAAAACCAACAAAACCACGAAAAGTTCTTGAATTTGAAGATAAAATCTTTTTGCTTTGAAGAAGAAAGATCCAGCTGACTGAAACAAGTTCATTAGGTGAAAACCAACAAAAATTGACAAGAACCACGAAAAGTTCTTGTATTTTAAGATAAAATCTGACGCTATTGAAGAAAAAACTTCAAGCTCGCTGAAATATGTTCATTTGCTGAAAACCAACAAAACCACGAAAAGTTCTTGAATTTGAAGATAAAATCTTTTTGCTTTGAAGAAGAAAGATCTCGCTGACTGAAATAAGTTCATCAGATGAAAACCAACAAAAATTGACAAGAACCACGAAAAGTTCTTGTGTTTTAAGATAAAATCTGACGCTATTAAAGAAAAAACTTCTCGCTCGCTGAAATATGTTCATTTGCTGAAAATTAACAAAACGACGAAAAGTTCTTGTATTTGAAGATAAAATCTTTTTGCTTTGAAGAAGAAAGATCTAGCTGACTGAAATAAGTTCATTCGATGAAAACCAACAAAAATTGACAAGAACCACGAAACGTTCTTGTATTTTAAGATAAAATCTTCCGCTATTAAAGAAAAAACTTTGAGCTCGCTGAAATATGTTCATTTGCTGAAAATCAACAAAACCACGAAAAGTTCTTGTATTTGAAGATAAAATCTTTTTGCATTAAAGAAGAAAGATCTAGCTGACTGAAACAAGTTCATGAGATGAAAACCAACAAAAATTGACAAGAACCACGAAAAGTTCTTGTATTTGAAGATTAAATCTTTTTGCTTTGAGGTAGAAAGATCGAGCTGACTGAAAGAAGTTCATCCGATCAAAACCAACAAAAATTGACAAGAACCACGAAAAGTTCTTGTATTTTAAGATAAATTCTGACGCTATTGAAGAAAAAACTTCAAGCTCGCTGAAATATGTTCATTTGCTGAAAACCAACAAAACCACGAAAAGTTCTTGAATTTGAAGATAAAATCTTTTTGCTTTGAAGAAGAAAGATCCAGCTGACTGAAATAAGTTCATTAGATGAAAACCAACAAAAATTGACAAGAACCACGAAAAGTTCTTGTATTTTAAGATAAAATCTTCTGCTATGAAAGAAAAAACTTTGAGCTCGCTGAAATATGTTAATTTGCTGAAAATCAACAAAACCACGAAAAGTTCTTGTATTTGAAGATAAAATCTTTTTGCATTAAAGAGGAAAGATCTAGCTGACTGAAATAAGTTCATTAGATGAAAACCAACAAAAATTGACAAGAACCACGAAAAGTTCTTGTATTTTAAGATAAAATCTGACGCTAATAAAGAAAAAACTTCTTGCTCGCTGAAATATGTTCATTTGCTGAAAATCAACAAAAACACGAAAAGTTCTTGTATTTGAAGATAAAATCTTTTTGCATTAAAGAAGAAAGATCTAGCTGACTGAAACAAGTTCATTAGATGAAAACCAACAAAAATTGATCAGAACCACGAAAAGTTCTTGTATTTTAAGATAAAATCTGACGCGATTGAAGAAAAAACTTCTAGCTCGCTGAAATATGTTCATTTGCTGAAAACCAACAAAACCACGAAAAGTTCTTGTATTTGAAGATAAAATCTTTTTGCTTTGAAGAAGAAAGATCTCGCTGACTGAAATAAGTTCATTAGATGAAAACCAACAAAAATTGACAAGAACCACGAAAAGTTCTTGTATTTTAACATAAAATCTTCTGCTATGAAAGAAAAAACTTTGAGCTCGCTGAAATATGTTAATTTGCTGAAAATCAACAAAACCACGAAAAGTTCTTGTATTTGAAGATAAAATCTTTTTGCATTAAAGAGGAAAGATCTAGCTGACTGAAATAAGTTCATTAGATGAAAACCAACAAAAATTGACATGAACCACGAAAAGTTCTTGTATTTTAAGATAAAATCTGACGCTATTAAAGAAAAAACTTCTTGCTCGCTGAAATATGTTCATTTGCTGAAAATCAACAAAAACACGAAAAGTTCTTGTATTTGAAGATAAAATCTTTTTGCATTAAAGAAGAAAGATCGAGCTGACTGAAACAAGTTCATTAGATGAAAACCAACAAAAATTGACAAGAACCACGAAAAGTTCTTGTATTTTAAGATAAAATCTGACGCTATTGAAGAAAAAACTTCAAGCTCGCTGAAATATGTTCATTTGCTGAAAACCAACAAAACCACGAAAAGTTCTTGAATTTGAAGATAAAATCTTTTTGCTTTGAAGAAGAAAGATCCAGCTGACTGAAATAAGTTCATTCGATGAAAACCAACAAAAATTGACAAGAACCACGAAAAGTTCTTGTATTTTAAGATAAAATCTGACGCGATTGAAGAAAAAACTTCTCGCTCGCTGAAATATGTTCATTTGCTGAAAACCAACAAAACCACGAAAAGTTCTTGTATTTGAAGATAAAATCTTTTTGCATTGAAGAAGAAAGATCCAGCTGACTGAAATAAGTTCATTAGATGAAAACCAACAAAAATTGACAAGAACCACGAAAAGTTCTTGTATTTTAAGATAAAATCTTCCGCTATTAAAGAAAAAACTTTGAGCTCGCTGAAATATGTTCATTTGCTGAAAATCAACAAAACCACGAAAAGTTCTTGTATTTGAAGATAAAATCTTTTTGCATTAAAGAAGAAAGATCTCGCTGACTGAAACAAGTTCATTAGATGAAAACCAACAAAAATTGACAAGAACCACGAAAAGTTCTTCTATTTTAAGATAAAATCTGACGCGATTGAAGAAAAAACTTCTAGCTCGCTGAAATATGTTCATTTGCTGAAAACCAACAAAACCACGAAAAGTTCTTGTATTTGAAGATAAAATCTTTTTGCTTTGAAGAAGAAAGATCTAGCTGACTGAAATAAGTTCATTAGATGAAAACCAACAAAAATTGACAAGAACCACGAAAAGTTGTTGTATTTTAAGATAAAATCTTCTGCTATTAAAGAAAAAACTTTGAGCTCGCTGAAATATGTTCATTTGCTGAAAATCAACAAAACCACGAAAAGTTCTTGTATTTGAAGATAAAATCTTTTTGCTTTGAAGAAGAAAGATCTCGCTGACTGAAATAAGTTCATTAGATAAAAACCAACAAAAATTGACAAGAACCACGAAAGGTTCTTGTATTTTAAGATAAAATCTGACGCTATTGAAGAAAAAACTTCTAGCTCGCTGAAATATGTTCATTTGCTGAAAACCAACAAAACCACGAAAAGTTCTTGTATTTGAAGATAAAATCTTTTTGCTTTGAAGAAGAAAGATCTAGCTGACTGAAATAAGTTCATTAGATGAAAACCAACAAAAATTGACAAGAACCACGAAAACTTCTTGTATTTTAAGATAAAATCTTCCGCTATTAAAGAAAAAACTTTGAGCTCGCTGAAATATGTTCATTTGCTGAAAATCAACAAAACCACGAAAAGTTCTTGTATTTGAAGATAAAATATTTTTGCATTAAAGAAGAAAGATCTAGCTGACTGAAACAAGTTCATCAGATGAAAACCAACAAAAATTGACAAGAACCACGAAAAGTTATTGTATTTTAAGATAAAATCTGACGCGATTGAAGAAAAAACTTCTAGCTCGCTGAAATATGTTCATTTGCTGAAAACCAACAAAACCACGAAAAGTTCTTGTATTTGAAGATAAAATCTTTTTGCTTTAAAGAAGAAAGATCTAGCTGACTGAAACAAGTTCATTAGATGAAAACCAACAAAAATTGACAAGAACCACGAAAAGTTCTTGTATTTTAAGATAAATTCTGATGCTATTGAAGAAAAAACTTCAAGCTCGCTGAAATATGTTCATTTGCTGAAAACCAACAAAACCACGAAAAGTTCTTGAATTTGAAGATAAAATCTTTTTGCTTTGAAGAAGAAAGATCCAGCTGACTGAAATAAGTTCATTCGATGAAAACCAACAAAAATTGACAAGAACCACGAAAAGTTCTTGTATTTTAAGATAAAATCTGACGCGATTGAAGAAAAAACTTCTCGCTCGCTGAAATATGTTCATTTGCTGAAAACCAACAAAACCACGAAAAGTTCTTGTATTTGAAGATAAAATCTTTTTGCTTTGAAGAAGAAAGATCTAGCTGACTGAAATAAGTTCATTAGATGAAAACCAACAAAAATTGACAAGAACCACGAAAAGTTCTTGTATTTTAAGATAAAATCTTCCGCTATTAAAGAAAAAACTTTGAGCTCGCTGAAATATGTTCATTTGCTGAAAATCAACAAAACCACGAAAAGTTCTTGTATTTGAAGATAAAATCTTTTTGCATTAAAGAAGAAAGATCTCGCTGACTGAAACAAGTTCATTAGATGAAAACCAACAAAAATTGACAAGAACCACGAAAAGTTCTTGTATTTTAAGATAAAATCTGACGCGATTGAAGAAAAAACTTCTAGCTCGCTGAAATATGTTCATTTGCTGAAAACCAACAAAACCACGAAAAGTTCTTGTATTTGAAGATAAAATCTTTTTGCTTTGAAGAAGAAAGATCTAGCTGACTGAAATAAGTTCATTAGATGAAAACCAACAAAAATTGACAAGAACCACGAAAAGTTGTTGTATTTTAAGATAAAATCTTCTGCTATTAAAGAAAAAACTTTGAGCTCGCTGAAATATGTTCATTTGCTGAAAATCAACAAAACCACGAAAAGTTCTTGTATTTGAAGATAAAATCTTTTTGCTTTGAAGAAGAAAGATCTCGCTGACTGAAATAAGTTCATTAGATAAAAACCAACAAAAATTGACAAGAACCACGAAAGGTTCTTGTATTTTAAGATAAAATCTGACGCTATTGAAGAAAAAACTTCTAGCTCGCTGAAATATGTTCATTTGCTGAAAACCAACAAAACCACGAAAAGTTCTTGTATTTGAAGATAAAATCTTTTTGCTTTGAAGAAGAAAGATCTAGCTGACTGAAATAAGTTCATTAGATGAAAACCAACAAAAATTGACAAGAACCACGAAAACTTCTTGTATTTTAAGATAAAATCTTCCGCTATTAAAGAAAAAACTTTGAGCTCGCTGAAATATGTTCATTTGCTGAAAATCAACAAAACCACGAAAAGTTCTTGTATTTGAAGATAAAATCTTTTTGCATTAAAGAAGAAAGATCTAGCTGACTGAAACAAGTTCATCAGATGAAAACCAACAAAAATTGACAAGAACCACGAAAAGTTATTGTATTTTAAGATAAAATCTGACGCGATTGAAGAAAAAACTTCTAGCTCGCTGAAATATGTTCATCTGCTGAAAACCAACAAAACCACGAAAAGTTCTTGTATTTGAAGATAAAATCTTTTTGCTTTAAAGAAGAAAGATCTAGCTGACTGAAACAAGTTCATTAGATGAAAACCAACAAAAATTGACAAGAACCACGAAAAGTTCTTGTATTTTAAGATAAAATCTGACGCTATTAAAGAAAAAACTTCTTGCTCGCTGAAATATGTTCATTTGCTGAAAATCAACAAAACCACGAAAAGTTCTTGTATTTGAAGATAAAATCTTTTTGCATTAAAGAAGAAAGATCTAGCTGACTGAAACAAGTTCATTAGATGAAAACCAACAAAAATTGACAAGAACCACGAAAAGTTCTTGTATTTTAAGATAAAATCTGACGCTATTAAAGAAAAAACTTCTCGCTCGCTGAAATATGTTCATTTGCTGAAAATTAACAAAACCACGAAAAGTTCTTGTATTTGAAGATAAAATCTTTTTGCTTTGAGGTAGAAAGATCGAGCTGACTGAAAGAAGTTCTTCACATCAAAACCAAGAAAAATTGACAAGAACCACGAAAAGTTCTTGTATTTTAAGATAAAATCTGACGCTATTGAAGAAAAAACTTCAAGCTCGCTGAAATATGTTCATTTGCTGAAAACCAACAAAACCACGAAAAGTTCTTGAATTTGAAGATAAAATCTTTTTGCTTTGAAGAAGAAAGATCCAGCTGACTGAAATAAGTTCATTCGATGAAAACCAACAAAAATTGACAAGAACCACGAAAAGTTCTTGTATTTTAAGATAAAATCTGACGCGATTGAAGAAAAAACTTCTAGCTCGCTGAAATATGTTCATTTGCTGAAAACCAACAAAACCACGAAAAGTTCTTGTATTTGAAGATAAAATCTTTTTGCTTTGAAGAAGAAAGTTCTAGCTGACTGAAATAAGTTCATTCGATGAAAACCAACAAAAATTGACAAGAACCACGAAAGGTTCTTGTATTTTAAGATAAAACCTTCCGCTATTCAAGAAAAAACTTTGAGCTCGCTGAAATATGTTCATTTGCTGAAAATCAACAAAACCACGAAAAGTTCTTGTATTTGAAGATAAAATCTTTTTGCATTGAGGAAGAAAGATCGAGCTGACTGAAATAAGTTCATTAGATGAAAACCAACAAAAATTGACAAGAACCACGCAAAGTTCTTGTATTTTAAGATAAAATCTGACGCTATTGGATAAAATCTTTTTACTTTGAGGTAGAAAGATCGAGCTGACTGAAAGAAGTTCATCCGATCAAAACCAACAAAAATTGACAAGAACCACGAAAAGTTCTTGTATTTTAAGATAAACTCTTCCGCTATTAAAGAAAAAACTTTGAGCTCGCTGAAATATGTTCATTTGCTGAAAACCAACAAAACCACGAAAAGTTCTTGTATTTGAAGATAAAATCTTTTTGCATTAAAGAAGAAAGATCTAGCTGACTGAAACAAGTTCATGAGATGAAAACCAACAAAAATTGACAAGAACCACGAAAGGTTCTTGTATTTTAAGATAAAACCTTCCGCTATTAAAGAAAAAACTTTGAGCTCGCTGAAATATGTTAATTTGCTGAAAATCAACAAAACCACGAAAAGTTCTTGTATTTGAAGATAAAATCTTTTTGCATTAAAGAAGAAAGATCTAGCTGACTGAAATAAGTTCATTCGATGAAAACCAACAAAAATTGACAAGAACCACGAAAAGTTCTTGTATTTTAAGATAAAATCTGACGCTATTGAAGAAAAAACTTCTAGCTCGCTGAAATATGTTCATTTGCTGAAAACCAACAAAACCACGAAAAGTTCTTGTATTTGAAGATAAAATCTTTTTGCTTTGAAGAAGAAAGATCTAGCTGACTGAAATAAGTTCATGAGATGAAAACCAACAAAAATTGACAAGAACCACGAAAGGTTCTTGTATTTTAAGATAAAACCTTCCGCTATTAAAGAAAAAACTTTGAGCTTGCTGAAATATGTTCATTTGCTGAAAATCAACAAAACCACGAAAAGTTCTTGTATTTGAAGATAAAATCTTTTTGCATTGAGGAAGAAAGATCGAGCTGACTGAAATAAGTTCATTAGATGAAAAGCAACAAAAATTGACAAGAAACACGCAAAGTTCTTGTATTTTAAGATAAAATCTGACGCTATTGAAGAAAAAACTTCTAGCTCGCTGAAATATGTTCATTTGCTGAAAACCAACAAAACCACGAAAAGTTCTTGTATTTGAAGATAAAATCTTTATGCTTTGAAGAAGAAAGATCTAGCTGACTGAAAGAAGTTCATTAGATGAAAACCAACAAAAATTGACAAGAACGTCGAAAAGTTCTTGTATTTTAAGATAAAATCTTCTGCTATTAAAGAAAAAACTTTGAGCTCGCTGAAATATGTTAATTTGCTGAAAATCAACAAAACCACGAAAAGTTCTTGTATTTGAAGATAAAATCTTTTTGCATTAAAGAAGAAAGATCTAGCTGACTGAAACAAGTTCATTAGATGAAAACCAACAAAAATTGACAAGAACCACGAAAAGTTCTTGTATTTTAAGATAAAATCTGACGCGATTGAAAAAAAAACTTCAAGTTCGCTGAAATATGTTCATTTGCTGAAAACCAACAAAACCACGAAAAGTTCTTGTATTTGAAGATAAAATCTTTTTGCTTTGAAGAAGAAAGATCTAGCTGACTGAAATAAGTTCATGAGATGAAAACCAACAAAAATTGACAAGAACCACGAAAAGTTCTTGTATTTTAAGATAAAATCTTCTGCTATTAAAGAAAAAACTTTGAGCTCGCTGAAATATGTTCATTTGCTGAAAATCAACAAAACCACGAAGAGTTCTTGTATTTGAAGATAAAATCTTTTTGCTTTGAGGTAGAAAGTTCGAGCTGACTGAAAGAAGTTCTTCAGATCAAAACCAACAAAAATTGACAAGAACCACGAAAAGTTCTTGTATTTTAAGATAAAATCTGACGCTATTGAAGAAAAAACTTCAAGCTCGCTGAAATATGTTCATTTGCTGAAAACCAACAAAACCACGAAAAGTTCTTGAATTTGAAGATAAAATCTTTTTGCTTTGAAGAAGAAAGATCCAGCTGACTGAAATAAGTTCATTCGACGAAAACCAACAAAAATTGACAAGAACCACGAAAAGTTCTTGTATTTTAAGATAAAATCTGACGCTATTGAAGAAAAAACTTCTAGCTCGCTGAAATATGTTCATTTGCTGAAAACCAACAAAACCACGAAAAGTTCTTGTATTTGAAGATAAAATCTTTTTGCTTTGAAGAAGAAAGATCTAGCTGACTGAAATAAGTTCATGAGATGAAAACCAACAAAAATTGACAAGAACCACGAAAGGTTCTTGTATTTTAAGATAAAACCTTCCGCTATTAAAGAAAAAACTTTGAGCTCGCTGAAATATGTTCATTTGCTGAAAATCAACAAAACCACGAAAAGTTCTTGTATTTGAAGATAAAATCTTTTTGCATTGAGGAAGAAAGATCGAGCTGACTGAAATAAGTTCATTAGATGAAAAGCAACAAAAATTGACAAGAAACACGCAAAGTTCTTGTATTTTAAGATAAAATCTGACGCTATTGAAGAAAAAACTTCTCGCTCGCTGAAATATGTTCATTTGCTGAAAACCAACAAAACCACGAAAAGTTCTTGTATTTGAAGATAAAATCTTTTTGCATTAAAGAAGAAAGATCTAGCTGACTGAAACAAGTTCATTAGATGAAAACCAACAAAACTTGACAAGAACCACGAAAAGTTCTTGTATTTTAAGATAAAATCTGACGCGATTGAAAAAAAAACTTCAAGTTCGCTGAAATATGTTCATTTGCTGAAAACCAACAAAACCACGAAAAGTTCTTGTATTTGAAGATAAAATCTTTTTGCTTTGAAGAAGAAAGATCTAGCTGACTGAAATAAGTTCATGAGATGAAAACCAACAAAAATTGACAAGAACCACGAAAAGTTCTTGTATTTTAAGATAAAATCTTCTGCTATTAAAGAAAAAACTTTGAGCTCGCTGAAATATGTTCATTTGCTGAAAATCAACAAAACCACGAAGAGTTCTTGTATTTGAAGATAAAATCTTTTTGCATTAAAGAAGAAAGATCTAGCTGACTGAAACAAGTTCATTAGATGAAAATCAACAAAAATTGACAAGAACCACGAAAAGTTCTTGTATTTTAAGATAAAATCTGACGCTATTAAAGAAAAAACTTCTCGCTCGCTGAAATATGTTCATTTGCTGAAAATTCACAAAACCACGAAAAGTTCTTGTATTTGAAGATAAAATCTTTTTGCTTTGAGGTAGAAAGATCGAGCTGACTGAAAGAAGTTCTTCAGATCAAAACCAACAAAAATTGACAAGAACCACGAAAAGTTCTTGTATTTTAAGATAAAATCTGACGCTATTGAAGAAAAAACTTCAAGCTCGCTGAAATATGTTCATTTGCTGAAAACCAACAAAACCACGAAAAGTTCTTGAATTTGAAGATAAAATCTTTTTGCTTTGAAGAAGAAAGATCTAGCTGACTGAAACAAGTTCATTAGATGAAAACCAACAAAAATTGACAAGAACCACGAAAAGTTCTTGTATTTTAAGATAAAATCTGACGCGATTAAAGAAAAAACTTCTTGCTCGCTGAAATATGTTCATTTGCTGAAAATCAACAAAACCACGAAAAGTTCTTGTATTTGAAGATAAAATCTTTTTGCTTTGAGGTAGAAAGATCGAGCTGACTGAAAGAAGTTCTTCAGATCAAAACCAACAAAAATTGACAAGAACCACGAAAAGTTCTTGTATTTTAAGATAAAATCTGACGCTATTGAAGAAAAAACTTCTAGCTCGCTGAAATATGTTCATTTGCTGAAAACCAACAAAACCACGAAAAGTTCTTGTATTTGAAGATAAAATCTTTTTGCTTTGAAGAAGAAAGATCGAGCTGACTGAAAGAAGTTCTTCAGATCAAAACCAACAAAAATTGACAAGAACCACGAAAAGTTCTTGTATTTTAAGATAAAATCTGACGCTATTGAAGAAAAAACTTCAAGCTCGCTGAAATATGTTCATTTGCTGAAAACCAACAAAACCACGAAATGTTCTTGAATTTGAAGATAAAATCTTTTTGCTTTGAAGAAGAAAGATCCAGCTGACTGAAATAAGTTCATTCGATGAAAACCAACAAAAATTGACAAGAACCACGAAAAGTTCTTGTATTTTAAGATAAAATCTGACGCGATTGAAGAAAAAACTTTGAGCTCGCTGAAATATGTTAATTTGCAGAAAATCAACAAAACCACGAAAAGTTCTTGTATTTGAAGATAAAATCTTTTTGCTTTGAAGAAGAAAGATCTAGCTGACTGAAACAAGTTCATTAGATGAAAACCAACAAAAATTGACAAGAACCACGAAAAGTTCTTGTATTTTAAGATAAAATCTGACGCGATTAAAGAAAAAACTTCTTGCTCGCTGAAATATGTTCATTTGCTGAAAATCAACAAAACCACGAAAACTTCTTGTATTTGAAGATAAAATCTTTTTGCATTAAAGAAGAAAGATCTAGCTGACTGAAACAAGTTCATTAGATGAAAACCAACAAAAATTGACAAGAACCACGAAAGGTTCTTGTATTTTAAGATAAAATCTGACGCTATTAAAGAAAAAACTTCTCGCTCGCTGAAATATGTTCATTTGCTGAAAATTCACAAAACCACGAAAAGTTCTTGTATTTGAAGATAAAATCTTTTTGCTTTGAGGGAGAAAGATCGAGCTGACTGAAAGAAGTTCTTCAGATCAAAACCAACAAAAATTGACAAGAACCACGAAAAGTTCTTGTATTTTAAGATAAAATCTGACGCTATTGAAGAAAAAACTTCTAGCTCGCTGAAATATGTTCATTTGCTGAAAACCAACAAAACCACGAAAAGTTCTTGTATTTGAAGATAAAATCTTTTTGCTTTGAAGAAGAAAGATCTAGCTGACTGAAATAAGTTCATGAGATGAAAACCAACAAAAATTGACAAGAACCACGAAAGGTTCTTGTATTTTAAGATAAAACCTTCCGCTATTAAAGAAAAAACTTTGAGCTCGCTGAAATATGTTCATTTGCTGAAAATCAACAAAACCACAAAAAGTTCTTGTATTTGAAGATAAAATCTTTTTGCATTGAGGAAGAAAGATCGAGCTGACTGAAATAAGTTCATTAGATGAAAACCAACAAAAATTGACAAGAACCACGCAAAGTTCTTGTATTTTAAGATAAAATCTGACGCTATTGAAGAAAAAACTTCTAGCTCGCTGAAATATGTTCATTTGCTGAAAACCAACAAAACCACGAAAAGTTCTTGTATTTGAAGATAAAATCTTTTTGCTTTGAAGAAGAAAGATCTAGCTGACTGAAACAAGTTCATTAGATGAAAACCAACAAAAATTGACAAGAACCACGAAAAGTTCTTATATTTTAAGATAAAATCTGACGCTATTAAAGAAAAAACTTCTCGCTCGCTGAAATATGTTCATTTGCTGAAAATTAACTAAAACCACGAAAAGTTCTTGTATTTGAAGATAAAATCTTTTTGCTTTGAGGTAGAAAGATCGAGCTGACTGAAAGAAGTTCATCAGATCAAAACCAACAAAAATTGAGAAGAACCACGAAAAGTTCTTGTATTTTAAGATAAAATCTGACGCTATTGAAGAAAAAACTTCAAGCTCGCTGAAATATGTTCATTTGCTGAAAACCAACAAAACCACGAAAAGTTCTTGAATTTGAAGATAAAATCTTTTTGCTTTGAAGAAGAAAGATCCAGCTGACTGAAATAAGTTCATTAGATGAAAACCAACAAAAATTGACAAGAACCACGAAAAGTTCTTGTATTTTAAGATAAAATCTTCCGCTATTAAAGAAAAAACGTTGAGCTCGCTGAAATATCTTCATTTGCTGAAAATCAACAAAACCACGAAAAGTTCTTGTATTTGAAGATAAAATCTTTTTGCATTAAAGAAGAAAGATCTAGCTAACTGAAACAAGTTCATTAGATGAAAACCAACAAAAATTGACAAGAACCACGAAAAGTTCTTGTATTTTAAGATAAAATCTGACGCGATTGAAGAAAAAACTTCCAGGTCGCTGAAATATGTTCATTTGCTGAAAACCAACAAAACCACGAAAAGTTCTTGTATTTGAAGATAAAATCTTTTTGCTTTGAAGAAGAAAGATCTAGCTGACTGAAATAAGTTCATTCGATGAAAACCAACAAAAATTGACAAGGAACCACGAAAAGTTCTTGTATTTTAAGATAAAATCTTCTGCTATTAAAGTTTTTTCTTTTATAGCGTCAGATTTTATCTTAAAATACAAGAACTTTTCGTGGTTCTTGTCAATTTTTGTTGGTTTTCATCTAATGAACTTGTTTCAGTCAGCTCGATCTTTCTTCTTCAAAGCAAAAAGATTTTATCTTCAAATACAAGAACTTTTCGTGGTTTTGTTGGTTTTCAGCAAATGAACATATTTCAGCGAGCTAGAAGTTTTTTCTTCAATAGCGTCAGATTTTATCTTAAAATACAAGAACTTTGCGTGGTTCTTGTCAATTTTTGTTGGTTTTCATCTAATGAACTTATTTCAGTCAGCTCGATCTTTCTTCCTCAATGCAAAAAGATTTTATCTTCAAATACAAGAACTTTTCGTGGTTTTGTTGATTTTCAGCAAATGAACATATTTCAGCGAGCTCAAAGTTTTTTCTTTAATAGCGGAAGGTTTTATCTTAAAATACAAGAACCTTTCGTGGTTCTTGTCAATTTTTGTTGGTTTTCATCTCATGAACTTATTTCAGTCAGCTAGATCTTTCTTCTTCAAAGCATAAAGATTTTATCTTCAAATGCAAGAACTTTTCGTGGTTTTGTTGGTTTTCAGCAAATGAACATATTTCAGCGAGCTAGAAGTTTTTTCTTCAATAGCGTCAGATTTTATCTTAAAATACAAGAACTTTTCGTGGTTCTTGTCAATTTTTGTTGGTTTTCATCGAATGAACTTATTTCAGTCAGCTGGATCTTTCTTCTTCAAAGCAAAAAGATTTTATCTTCAAATTCAAGAACTTTTCGTGGTTTTGTTGGTTTTCAGCAAATGAACATATTTCAGCGAGCTTGAAGTTTTTTCTTCAATAGCGTCAGATTTTATCTTAAAATACAAGAACTTTTCGTGGTTCTTCTCAATTTTTGTTGGTTTTGATCTGAAGAACTTCTTTCAGTCAGCTCGATCTTTCTACCTCAAAGCAAAAAGATTTTATCTTCAAATACAAGAACTTTTCGTGGTTCTGTTAATTTTCAGCAAATGAACATATTTCAGCGAGCGAGAAGTTTTTTCTTTAATAGCGTCAGATTTTATCTTAAAATACAAGAACTTTTCGTGGTTCTTGTCAATTTTTGTTGGTTTTCATCTAATGAACTTGTTTCAGTCAGCTAGATCTTTCTTCTTTAATGCAAAAAGATTTTATCTTCAAATACAAGAACTTTTCGTGGTTTTGTTGATTTTCAGCAAATGAACATATTTCAGCGAGCAAGAAGTTTTTTCTTTAATAGCGTCAGATTTTATCTTAAAATACAACAACTATTCGTGGTTCTTGTCAATTCTTGTTGGTTTTCATCTGATGAACTTATTTCAGTCAGCGAGATCTTTCTTCTTCAAAGCAAAAAGATTTTCTCTTCAAATATAAGAACTTTTCGTGGTTTTGTTGATTTTCAGCAAATGAACATATTTCAGCGAGCTAGAAGTTTTTTCTTCAATAGCGTCAGATTTTATCTTAAAATACAAAAACTTTTCGTGGTTCTTGTCAATTTTTGTTGGTTTTGATCTGAAGAACTTCTTTCAGTCAGCTCGATCTTTCTACCTCAAAGCAAAAAGATTTTATCTTCAAATACAAGAACTTTTCGTGGTTTTGTTAATTTCAAGCAAATGAACATATTTCAGCGAGCGAGAAGTTTTTTCTTTAATAGCGTCAGATTTTATCTTAAAATACAAGAACTTTTCGTGGTTCTTGTCAATTTTTGTTGGTTTTCATCTAATGAACTTGTTTCAGTCAGCTTGATCTTTCTTCTTTAATGCAAAAAGATTTTATCTTCAAATACAAGAACTTTTCGTGGTTTTGTTGATTTTCAGCAAATGAACATATTTCAGCGAGCTCAAAGTTTTTTCTTTAATAGCAGAAGATTTTATCTTAAAATACAAGAACTTTTCGTGGTTCTTGTCAATTTTTGTTGGTTTTCATCTAATGAACTTGTTTCAGTTAGCTAGATCTTTCTTCTTTAATGCAAAAAGATTTTATCTTCAAATACAAGTACTTTTCGTGGTTTTGTTGATTTTCAGCAAATGAACATATTTCAGCGAGCTCAAAGTTTTTTCTTTAATAGCGGAAGATTTTACTTAAAATACAAGAACTTTTCGTGGTTCTTGTCAATTTTTGTTGGTTTTCATCTAATGAACTTATTTCAGTCAGCTGGATCTTTCTTCTTCAAAGCAAAAAGATTTTATCTTCAAATACAAGAACTTTTCGTGGTTTTGTTGGTTTTCAGCAAATGAACATATTTCAGCGAGCTTGAAGTTTTTTCTTCAATAGCGTCAGATTTTATCTTAAAATACAAGAACTTTTCGTGGTTCTTCTCAATTTTTGTTGGTTTTGATCTGATGAACTTCTTTCAGTCAGCTCGATCTTTCTACCTCAAAGCAAAAAGATTTTATCTTCAAATACAAGAACTTTTCGTGGTTTTAGTTAATTTTCAGCAAATGAACATATTTCAGCGAGCGAGAAGTTTTTTCTTTAATAGCGTCAGATTTTATCTTAAAATACAAGAACTTTTCGTGGTTCTTGTCAATTTTTGTTGGTTTTCATCTAATGAACTTGTTTCAGTCAGCTTGATCTTTCTTCTTTAATGCAAAAAGATTTTATCTTCAAATACAAGAACTTTTCGTGGTTTTGTTGATTTTCAGCAAATGAACATATTTCAGCGAGCTCAAAGTTTTTTCTTTAATAGCAGAAGATTTTATCTTAAAATACAAGAACTTTTCGTGGTTCTTGTCAATTTTTGTTGGTTTTCATCTAATGAACTTGTTTCAGTTAGCTAGATCTTTCTTCTTTAATGCAAAAAGATTTTATCTTCAAATACAAGTACTTTTCGTGGTTTTGTTGATTTTCAGCAAATGAACATATTTCAGCGAGCGAGAAGTTTTTTCTTCAATAGCGTCAGATTTTATCTTAAAATACAAGAACCTTTCGTGGTTCTTGTCAATTTTTGTTGGTTTTCATCTAATGAACTTATTTCAGTCAGCTAGATCTTTCTTCTTCAAAGCAAAAAGATTTTATCTTCAAATACAAGAATTTTTCGTGGTTTTGTTGGTTTTCAGCAAATGAACATATTTCAGCGAGCTAGAAGTTTTTTCTTCAATCGCGTCAGATTTTATCTTAAAATACAAGAACTTTTCGTGGTTCTTGTCAATTTTTGTTGGTTTTCATCTGATGAACTTGTTTCAGTTAGCTAGATCTTTCTTCTTTAATGCAAAAAGATTTTATCTTCAAATACAAGAACTTTTCGTGGTTTTGTTGATTTTCAGCAAATGAAGATATTTCAGCGAGCTCAAAGTTTTTTCTTTAATAGCGGAAGATTTTATCTTAAAATACAAGAACTTTTCGTGGTTCTTGTCAATTTTTGTTGGTTTTCATCTAATGAACTTATTTCAGTCAGCTGGATCATTCTTCTTCAAAGTAAAAAGATTTTATCTTCAAATTCAAGAACTTTTCGTGGTTTTGTTGGTTTTCAGCAAATGAACATATTTCAGCGAGCTTGAAGTTTTTTCTTCAATAGCGTCAGATTTTATCTTAAAATACAAGAACTTTTCGTGGTTCTTCTCAATTTTTGTTGGTTTTGATCTGATGAACTTCTTTCAGTCAGCTCGATCTTTCTACCTCAAAGCAAAAAGATTTTATCTTCAAATACAAGAACTTTTCGTGGTTTTAGTTAATTTTCAGCAAATGAACATATTTCAGCGAGCGAGAAGTTTTTTCTTTAATAGCGTCAGATTTTATCTTAAAATACAAGAACTTTTCGTGGTTCTTGTCAATTTTTGTTGGTTTTCATCTAATGAACTTGTTTCAGTCAGCTAGATCTTTCTTCTTCAAAGCAAAAAGATTTTATCTTCAAATACAAGAACTTTTCGTGGTTTTGTTGGTTTTCAGCAAATGAACATATTTCAGCGAGCTAGAAGTTTTTTCTTCAATAGCGTCAGATTTTATCTTAAAATACAAGAACTTTTCGTGGTTCTTGTCAATTTTTGTTGGTTTTCATCTAATGAACTTGTTTCAGTCAGCTTGATCTTTCTTCTTTAATGCAAAAAGATTTTATCTTCAAATACAAGAACTTTTCGTGGTTTTGTTGATTTTCAGCAAATGAACATATTTCAGCGAGCTCAAAGTTTTTTCTTTAATAGCAGAAGATTTTATCTTAAAATACAAGAACTTTTCGTGGTTCTTGTCAATTTTTGTTGGTTTTCATCTAATGAACTTGTTTCAGTTAGCTAGATCTTTCTTCTTTAATGCAAAAAGATTTTATCTTCAAATACAAGTACTTTCCGTGGTTTTGTTGATTTTCAGCAAATGAACATATTTCAGCGAGCTCAAAGTTTTTTCTTTAATAGCGGAAGATTTTACTTAAAATACAAGAACTTTTCGTGGTTCTTGTCAATTTTTGTTGGTTTTCATCTAATGAACTTATTTCAGTCAGCAAGATCTTTCTTCTTCAAAGCAAAAAGATTTTATCTTCAAATACAAGAACTTTTCGTGGTTTTGTTGGTTTTCAGCAAATGAACATATTTCAGCGAACGAGAAGTTTTTTCTTCAATAGCGTCAGATTTTATCTTAAAATACAAGAACCTTTCGTGGTTCTTGTCAATTTTTGTTGGTTTTCATCTAATGAACTTATTTCAGTCAGCTAGATCTTTCTTCTTCAAAGCAAAAAGATTTTATCTTCAAATACAAGAACTTTTCGTGGTTTTGTTGGTTTTCAGCAAATGAACATATTTCAGCGAGCTGGAAGTTTTTTCTTCAATCGCGTCAGATTTTATCTTAAAATACAAGAACTTTTCGTGGTTCTTGTCAATTTTTGTTGGTTTTCATCTGATGAACTTGTTTCAGTTAGCTAGATCTTTCTTCTTTAATGCAAAAAGATTTTATCTTCAAATACAAGAACTTTTCGTGGTTTTGTTGATTTTCAGCAAATGAAGATATTTCAGCGAGCTCAAAGTTTTTTCTTTAATAGCGGAAGATTTTATCTTAAAATACAAGAACTTTTCGTGGTTCTTGTCAATTTTTGTTGGTTTTCATCTAATGAACTTATTTCAGTCAGCTGGATCTTTCTTCTTCAAAGTAAAAAGATTTTATCTTCAAATTCAAGAACTTTTCGTGGTTTTGTTGGTTTTCAGCAAATGAACATATTTCAGCGAGCTTGAAGTTTTTTCTTCAATAGCGTCAGATTTTATCTTAAAATACAAGAACTTTTCGTGGTTCTTCTCAATTTTTGTTGGTTTTGATCTGATGAACTTCTTTCAGTCAGCTCGATCTTTCTACCTCAAAGCAAAAAGATTTTATCTTCAAATACAAGAACATTTCGTGGTTTTAGTTAATTTTCAGCAAATGAACATATTTCAGCGAGCGAGAAGTTTTTTCTTTAATAGCGTCAGATTTTATCTTAAAATACAAGAACTTTTCGTGGTTCTTGTCAATTTTTGTTGGTTTTCATCTAATGAACTTGTTTCAGTCAGCTAGATCTTTCTTCTTCAAAGCAAAAAGATTTTATCTTCAAATACAAGAACTTTTCGTGGTTTTGTTGGTTTTCAGCAAATGAACATATTTCAGCGAGCTTGAAGTTTTTTCTTCAATAGCGTCAGATTTTATCTTAAAATACAAGAACTTTTCGTGGTTCTTCTCAATTTTTGTTGGTTTTGATCTGATGAACTTCTTTCAGTCAGCTCGATCTTTCTACCTCAAAGCAAAAAGATTTTATCTTCAAATACAAGAACTTTTCGTGGTTTTAGTTAATTTTCAGCAAATGAACATATTTCAGCGAGCGAGAAGTTTTTTCTTTAATAGCGTCAGATTTTATCTTAAAATACAAGAACTTTTCGTGGTTCTTGTCAATTTTTGTTGGTTTTCATCTAATGAACTTGTTTCAGTCAGCTTGATCTTTCTTCTTTAATGCAAAAAGATTTTATCTTCAAATACAAGAACTTTTCGTGGTTTTGTTGATTTTCAGCAAATGAACATATTTCAGCGAGCTCAAAGTTTTTTCTTTAATAGCAGAAGATTTTATCTTAAAATACAAGAACTTTTCGTGGTTCTTGTCAATTTTTGTTGGTTTTCATCTAATGAACTTGTTTCAGTTCGCTAGATCTTTCTTCTTTAATGCAAAATGATTTTATCTTCAAATACAAGTACTTTTCGTGGTTTTGTTGATTTTCAGCAAATGAACATATTTCAGCGAGCTCAAAGTTTTTTCTTTAATAGCGGAAGATTTTACTTAAAATACAAGAACTTTTCGTGGTTCTTGTCAATTTTTGTTGGTTTTCATCTAATGAACTTATTTCAGTCAGCTGGATCTTTCTTCTTCAAAGCAAAAAGATTTTATCTTCAAATACAAGAACTTTTCGTGGTTTTGTTGGTTTTCAGCAAATGAACATATTTCAGCGAGCTTGAAGTTTTTTCTTCAATAGCGTCAGATTTTATCTTAAAATACAAGAACTTTTCGTGGTTCTTCTCAATTTTTGTTGGTTTTGATCTGATGAACTTCTTTCAGTCAGCTCGATCTTTCTACCTCAAAGCAAAAAGATTTTATCTTCAAATACAAGAACTTTTCGTGGTTTTAGTTAATTTTCAGCAAATGAACATATTTCAGCGAGCGAGAAGTTTTTTCTTTAATAGCGTCAGATTTTATCTTAAAATACAAGAACTTTTCGTGGTTCTTGTCAATTTTTGTTGGTTTTCATCTTATGAACTTATTTCAGTCAGCTGGATCTTTCTTCTTCAAAGCAAAAAGATTTTATCTTCAAATTCAAGAACTTTTCGTGGTTTTGTTGGTTTTCAGCAAATGAACATATTTCAGCGAGCTTGAAGTTTTTTCTTCAATAGCGTCAGATTTTATCTTAAAATACAAGAACTTTTCGTGGTTCTTGTCAATTTTTGTTGGTTTTCATCTAATGAACTTGTTTCAGTCAGCTAGATCTTTCTTCTTTAATGCAAAAAGATTTTATCTACAAATACAAGAACTTTTCGTGGTTTTGTTGATTTTCAGCAAATGAACATATTTCAGCGAGCAAGAAGTTTTTTCTTTAATAGCGTCAGATTTTATCTTAAAATACAAGAACTTTTCGTGGTTCTTGTCAATTTTTGTTGGTTTTCATCTAATGAACTTGTTTCAGTCAGCGAGATCTTTCTTCTTTAATGCAAAAAGATTTTATCTTCAAATACAAGAACTTTTCGTGGTTTTGTTGATTTTCAGCAAATTAACATATTTCAGCGAGCTCAAAGTTTTTTCTTTAATAGCAGAAGATTTTATCTTAAAATACAAGAACTTTTCGTGGTTCTTGTCAATTTTTGTTGGTTTTCATCTAATGAACTTATTTCAGTCAGCAAGATCTTTCTTCTTCAAAGCAAAAAGATTTTATCTTCAAATACAAGAACTTTTCGTGGTTTTGTTGGTTTTCAGCAAATGAACATATTTCAGCGAGCGAGAAGTTTTTTCTTCAATAGCGTCAGATTTTATCTTAAAATACAAGAACCTTTCGTGGTTCTTGTCAATTTTTGTTGGTTTTCATCTAATGAACTTATTTCAGTCAGCTAGATCTTTCTTCTTCAAAGCAAAAAGATTTTATCTTCAAATACAAGAACTTTTCGTGGTTTTGTTGGTTTTCAGCAAATGAACATATTTCAGCGAGCTTCAAGTTTTTTCTTCAATAGCGTCAGATTTTATCTTAAAATACAAGAACTTTTCGTGGTTCTTCTCAATTTGTGTTGGTTTTGATCTGATGAACTTCTTTCAGTCAGCTCGATCTTTCTACCTCAAAGCAAAAAGATTTTATCTTCAAATACAAGAACTTTTCGTGGTTTTAGTTAATTTTCAGCAAATGAACATATTTCAGCGAGCGAGAAGTTTTTTCTTTAATAGCGTCAGATTTTATCTTAAAATACAAGAACTTTTCGTGGTTCTTGTCAATTTTTGTTGGTTTTCATCTAATGAACTTGTTTCAGTCAGCTAGATCTTTCTTCTTCAAAGCAAAAAGATTTTATCTTCAAATACAAGAACTTTTCGTGGTTTTGTTGGTTTTCAGCAAATGAACATATTTCAGCGAGCTAGAAGTTTTTTCTTCAATAGCGTCAGATTTTATCTTAAAATACAAGAACTTTTCGTGGTTCTTGTCAATTTTTGTTGGTTTTGATCTGAAGAACTTCTTTCAGTCAGCTCGATCTTTCTACCTCAAAGCAAAAAGATTTTATCTTCAAATACAAGAACTTTTCGTGGTTTTGTTAATTTTCAGCAAATGAACATATTTCAGCGAGCGAGAAGTTTTTTCTTTAATAGCGTCAGATTTTATCTTAAAATACAAGAACTTTTCGTGGTTCTTGTCAATTTTTGTTGGTTTTCATCTAATGAACTTGTTTCAGTCAGCTAGATCTTTCTTCTTTAATGCAAAAAGATTTTATCTTCAAATACAAGAACTTTTCGTGGTTTTGTTGATTTTCAGCAAATGAACATATTTCAGCGAGCAAGAAGTTTTTTCTTTAATAGCGTCAGATTTTATCTTAAAATACAAGAATTTTTCGTGGTTTCTGTCAATTCTTGTTGGTTTTCATCTGATGAACTTATTTCAGTCAGCGAGATCTTTCTTCTTCAAAGCAAAAAGATTTTCTCTTCAAATATAAGAACTTTTCGTGGTTTTGTTGATTTTCAGCAAATGAACATATTTCAGCGAGCGAGAAGTTTTTTCTTTAATAGCGTCAGATTTTATCTTAAAATACAAGAACTTTTCGTGGTTCTTGTCAATTTTTGTTGGTTTTCATCTAATGAACTTATTTCAGTCAGCTCGATCTTTCTTCTTCAAAGCAAAAAGATTTTATCTTCAAATACAAGAACTTTTCGTGGTTTTGTTGGTTTTCAGCAAATGAACATATTTCAGCGAGCTAGAAGTTTTTTCTTCAATAGCGTCAGATTTTATCTTAAAATACAAGAACTTTTCGTGGTTCTTGTCAATTTTTGTTGGTTTTCATCTTATGAACTTATTTCAGTCAGCTGGATCTTTCTTCTTCAAAGCAAAAAGATTTTATCTTCAAATTCAAGAACTTTTCGTGGTTTTGTTGGTTTTCAGCAAATGAACATATTTCAGCGAGCTTGAAGTTTTTTCTTCAATAGCGTCAGATTTTATCTTAAAATACAAGAACTTTTCGTGGTTCTTGTCAATTTTTGTTGGTTTTGATCTGAAGAACTTCTTTCAGTCAGCTCGATCTTTCTACCTCAAAGCAAAAAGATTTTATCTTCAAATACAAGAACATTTCGTGGTTTTGTTAATTTTCAGCAAATGAACATATTTCAGCGAGCGAGAAGTTTTTTCTTTAATAGCGTCAGATTTTATCTTAAAATACAAGAACTTTTCGTGGTTCTTGTCAATTTTTGTTGGTTTTCATCTAATGAACTTGTTTCCGTCAGCTAGATCTTTCTTCTTCAATGCAAAAAGATTTTATCTTCAAATACAAGAACTTTTCGTGATTTTGTTGATTTTCAGCAAATGAACATATTTCAGCGAGCAAGAAGTTTTTTCTTTAATAGCGTCAGATTTTATCTTAAAATACAAGAACTTTTCGTGGTTCTTGTCAATTCTTGTTGGTTTTCATCTGATGAACTTATTTCAGTCAGCGAGATTTTTCTTCTTCAAAGCAAAAAGATTTTCTCTTCAAATATAAGAACTTTTCGTGGTTTTGTTGATTTTCAGCAAATGAACATATTTCAGCGAGCGAGAAGTTTTTTCTTTAATAGCGTCAGATTTTATCTTAAAATACAAGAACTTTTCGTGGTTCTTGTCAATTTTTGTTGGTTTTCATCTAATGAACTTATTTCAGTCAGCTCGATCTTTCTTCTTCAAAGCAAAAAGATTTTATCTTCAAATACAAGAACTTTTCGTGGTTTTGTTGGTTTTCAGCAAATGAACATATTTCAGCGAGCTAGAAGTTTTTTCTTCAATAGCGTCAGATTTTATCTTAAAATACAAGAACTTTTCGTGGTTCTTGTCAATTTTTGTTGGTTTTCATCTTATGAACTTATTTCAGTCAGCTGGATCTTTCTTCTTCAAAGCAAAAAGATTTTATCTTCAAATTCAAGAACTTTTCGTGGTTTTGTTGGTTTTCAGCAAATGAACATATTTCAGCGAGCTTGAAGTTTTTTCTTCAATAGCGTCAGATTTTATCTTAAAATACAAGAACTTTTCGTGGGTCTTGTCAATTTTTGTTGGTTTTGATCTGAAGAACTTCTTTCAGTCAGCTCGATCTTTCTACCTCAAAGCAAAAAGATTTTATCTTCAAATACAAGAACTTTTCGTGGTTTTGTTAATTTTCAGCAAATGAACATATTTCAGCGAGCGAGAAGTTTTTTCTTTAATAGCGTCAGATTTTATCTTAAAATACAAGAACTTTTCGTGGTTCTTGTCAATTTTTGTTGGTTTTCATCTAATGAACTTGTTTCAGTCAGCTAGATCTTTCTTCTTTAATGCAAAAAGATTTTATCTTCAAATACAAGAACTTTTCGTGGTTTTGTTGATTTTCAGCAAATTAACATATTTCAGCGAGCTCAAAGTTTTTTCTTTAATAGCAGAAGATTTTATCTTAAAATACAAGAACTTTTCGTGGTTCTTGTCAATTTTTGTTGGTTTTCATCTAATGAACTTATTTCAGTCAGCAAGATCTTTCTTCTTCAAAGCAAAAAGATTTTATCTTCAAATACAAGAACTTTTCATGGTTTTGTTGGTTTTCAGCAAATGAACATATTTCAGCGAGCGAGAAGTTTTTTATTCAATAGCGTCAGATTTTATCTTAAAATACAAGAACCTTTCGTGGTTCTTGTCAATTTTTGTTGGTTTTCATCTAATGCACGTATTTCAGTCAGCGAGATCTTTCTTCTTCAAAGCAAAAAGATTTTATCTTCAAATACAAGAACTTTTCGTGGTTTTGTTGGTTTTCAGCAAATGAACATATTTCAGCGAGCTAGAAGTTTTTTCTTCAATAGCGTCAGATTTTATCTTAAAATACAAGAACTTTTCGTGCTTCTTGTCAATTTTTGTTGGTTTTCATCGAATGAACGTATTTCAGTCAGCAAGATCTTTCTTCTTCAAAGCAAAAAGATTTTATCTTCAAATACAAGAACTTTTCATGGTTTTGTTGGTTTTCAGCAAATGAACATATTTCAGCGAGCGAGAAGTTTTTTATTCAATAGCGTCAGATTTTATCTTAAAATACAAGAACCTTTCGTGGTTCTTGTCAATTTTTGTTGGTTTTCATCTAATGAACGTATTTCAGTCAGCGAGATCTTTCTTCTTCAAAGCAAAAAGATTTTATCTTCAAATACAAGAACTTTTCGTGGTTTTGTTGGTTTTCAGCAAATGAACATATTTCAGCGAGCTAGAAGTTTTTTCTTCAATAGCGTCAGATTTTATCTTAAAATACAAGAACTTTTCGTGCTTCTTGTCAATTTTTGTTGGTTTTCATCTAATGAACGTATTTCAGTCAGCAAGATCTTTCTTCTTCAAAGCAAAAAGATTTTATCTTCAAATACAAGAACTTTTCATGGTTTTGTTGGTTTTCAGCAAATGAACATATTTCAGCGAGCGAGAAGTTTTTTCTTCAATAGCGTCAGATTTTCTCTTAAAATACAAGAACCTTTCGTGGTTCTTGTCAATTTTTGTTGGTTTTCATCGAATGAACTTATTTCAGTCAGCTCGATCTTTCTTCTTTTATGCAAAAAGATTTTATCTTCAAATACAAGAACTTTTCGTGGTTTTGTTGATTTTCAGCAAATGAACATATTTCAGCGAGCTCAAAGTTTTTTTTTTCATAGCAGAAGATTTTTTCTTAAAATACAAGAACTTTTCGTGGTTCTTGTCAATTTTTGTTGGTTTTCATCTAATGAACTTATTTCAGTCAGCTAGATCTTTCTTCTTCAAAGCAAAAAGATTTTATCTTCAAATACAAGAACTTTTCGTGGTTTTGTTGGTTTTCAGCAAATGAACATATTTCAGCGAGCTAGAAGTTTTTTCTTCAATCGCGTCAGATTTTATCTTAAAATACAAGAACTTTTCGTGGTTCTTGTCAATTTTTGTTGGTTTTCATCTGATGAACTTGTTTCAGTCAGCTAGATCTTTCTTCTTTAATGCAAAAAGATTTTATCTTCAAATACAAGAACTTTTCGTGGTTTTGTTGATTTTCAGCAAATGAAGATATTTCAGCGAGCTCAAAGTTTTTTCTTTAATAGCGGAAGATTTTATCTTAAAATACAAGAACTTTTCGTGGTTCTTGTCAATTTTTGTTGGTTTTCATCTCATGAACTTATTTCAGTCAGCTGGATCTTTCTTCTTCAAAGCAAAAAGATTTTATCTTCAAATTCAAGAACTTTTCGTGGTTTTGTTGGTTTTCAGCAAATGAACATATTTCAGCGAGCTTGAAGTTTTTTCTTCAATAGCGTCAGATTTTATCTTAAAATACAAGAACTTTTCGTGGTTCTTCTCAATTTTTGTTGGTTTTGATCTGATGAACTTCTTTCAGTCAGCTCGATCTTTCTACCTCAAAGCAAAAAGATTTTATCTTCAAATACAAGAACTTTTTGTGGTTTTAGTTAATTTTCAGCAAATGAACATATTTCAGCGAGCGAGAAGTTTTTTCTTTAATAGCGTCAGATTTTATCATAAAATACAAGAACTTTTCGTGGTTCTTGTCAATTTTTGTTGGTTTTCATCGAATGAACTTGTTTCAGTCAGCTAGATCTTTCTTCTTCAAAGCAAAAAGATTTTATCTTCAAATACAAGAACTTTTCGTGGTTTTGTTGGTTTTCAGCAAATGAACATATTTCAGCGAGCTAGAAGTTTTTTCTTCAATAGCGTCAGATTTTATCTTAAAATACAAGAACTTTGCGTGGTTCTTGTCAATTTTTGTTGGTTTTCATCTAATGAACTTATTTCAGTCAGCTCGATCTTTCTTCCTCAATGCAAAAAGATTTTATCTTCAAATACAAGAACTTTTCGAGGTTTTGTTGATTTTCAGCAAATGAACATATTTCAGCGAGCTCAAAGTTTTTTCTTTAATAGCGGAAGGTTTTATCTTAAAATACAAGAACCTTTCGTGGTTCTTGTCAATTCTTGTTGGTTTTCATCTGATGAACTTATTTCAGTCAGCGAGATCTTTCTTCTTCAAAGCAAAAAGATTTTCTCTTCAAATATAAGAACTTTTTGTGGTTTTGTTGATTTTCAGCAAATGAACATATTTCAGCGAGCGAGAAGTTTTTTCTTGAATAGCGTCAGATTTTATCTTAAAATACAAGAACTTTTCGTGGTTCTTGTCAATTTTTGTTGGTTTTCATCTAATGAACTTATTTCAGTCAGCTCGATCTTTCTTCTTCAAAGCAAAAAGATTTTATCTTCAAATACAAGAACTTTTCGTGGTTTTGTTGGTTTTCAGCAAATGAACATATTTCAGCGAGCTAGAAGTTTTTTCTTCAATAGCGTCAGATTTTATCTTAAAATACAAGAACTTTTCGTGGTTCTTGTCAATTTTTGTTGGTTTTGATCTGATGAACTTCTTTCAGTCAGCTCGATCTTTCTACCTCAAAGCAAAAAGATTTTATCTTCAAATACAAGAATTTTTCGTGGTTTTGTTAATTTTCAGCAAATGAACATATTTCAGCGAGCGAGAAGTTTTTTCTTTAATAGCGTCAGATTTTATCTTAAAATACAAGAACTTTTCGTGGTTCTTGTCAATTTTTGTTGGTTTTCATCTAATGAACTTGTTTCAGTCAGCTAGATCTTTCTTCTTTAATGCAAAAAGATTTTATCTTCAAATACAAGAACTTTTCGTGGTTTTGTTGATTTTCAGCAAATTAACATATTTCAGCGAGCTCAAAGTTTTTTCTTTAATAGCAGAAGATTTTATCTTAAAATACAAGAACTTTTCGTGGTTCTTGTCAATTTTTGTTGGTTTTCATCTAATGAACTTATTTCAGTCAGCAAGATCTTTCTTCTTCAAAGCAAAAAGATTTTATCTTCAAATACAAGAACTTTTCGTGGTTTTGTTGGTTTTCAGCAAATGAACATATTTCAGCGAGCGAGAAGTTTTTTCTTCAATAGCGTCAGATTTTATCTTAAAATACAAGAACCTTTCGTGGTTCTTGTCAATTTTTGTTGGTTTTCATCTAATGAACGTATTTCAGTCAGCGAGATCTTTCTTCTTCAAAGCAAAAAGATTTTATCTTCAAATACAAGAACTTTTCATGGTTTTGTTGGTTTTCAGCAAATGAACATATTTCAGCGAGCGAGAAGTTTTTTCTTCAATAGCGTCAGATTTTATCTTAAAATACAAGAACCTTTCGTGGTTCTTGTCAATTTTTGTTGGTTTTCATCGAATGAACTTATTTCAGTCAGCTAGATCTTTCTTCTTTTATGCAAAAAGATTTTATCTTCAAATACAAGAACTTTTCGTGGTTTTGTTGATTTTCAGCAAATGAACATATTTCAGCGAGCTCAACGTTTTTTTTTCATAGCAGAAGATTTTTTCTTAAAATACAAGAACTTTTCATGGTTCTTGTCAATTTTTGTTGGTTTTCATCTAATGAACTTATTTCAGTCAGCTAGATCTTTCTTCTTCAAAGCAAAAAGATTTTATCTTCAAATACAAGAACTTTTCGTGGTTTTGTTGGTTTTCAGCAAATGAACATATTTCAGCGAGCTAGAAGTTTTTTCTTCAATAGCGTCAGATTTTATCTTAAAATACAAGAACTTTTCGTGGTTCTTGTCAATTTTTGTTGGTTTTCATCTAATCAACTTATTTCAGTCAGCTGGATCTTTCTTCTTCAAAGCAAAAAGATTTTATCTTCAAATTCAAGAACTTTTCGTGGTTTTGTTGATTTTCAGCAAATGAAGATATTTCAGCGAGCTCAAAGTTTTTTCTTTAATAGCGGAAGATTTTATCTTAAAATACAAGAACTTTTCGTGGTTCTTGTCAATTTTTGTTGGTTTTCATCTCATGAACTTATTTCAGTCAGCTGGATCTTTCTTCTTCAAAGCAAAAAGATTTTATCTTCAAATTCAAGAACTTTTCGTGGTTTTGTTGGTTTTCAGCAAATGAACATATTTCAGCGAGCTTGAAGTTTTTTCTTCAATAGCGTCAGATTTTATCTTAAAATACAAGAACTTTTCGTGGTTCTTCTCAATTTTTGTTGGTTTTGATCTGATGAACTTCTTTCAGTCAGCTCGATCTTTCTACCTCAAAGCAAAAAGATTTTATCTTCAAATACAAGAACTTTTTGTGGTTTTAGTTAATTTTCAGCAAATGAACATATTTCAGCGAGCGAGAAGTTTTTTCTTTAATAGCGTCAGATTTTATCATAAAATACAAGAACTTTTCGTGGTTCTTGTCAATTTTTGTTGGTTTTCATCGAATGAACTTGTTTCAGTCAGCTAGATCTTTCTTCTTCAAAGCAAAAAGATTTTATCTTCAAATACAAGAACTTTTCGTGGTTTTGTTGGTTTTCAGCAAATGAACATATTTCAGCGAGTGAGAAGTTTTTTCTTCAATAGCGTCAGATTTTATCTTAAAATACAAGAACTTTGCGTGGTTCTTGTCAATTTTTGTTGGTTTTCATCTAATGAACTTATTTCAGTCAGCTCGATCTTTCTTCCTCAATGCAAAAAGATTTTATCTTCAAATACAAGAACTTTTCGAGGTTTTGTTGATTTTCAGCAAATGAACATATTTCAGCGAGCTCAAAGTTTTTTCTTTAATAGCGGAAGGTTTTATCTTAAAATACAAGAACCTTTCGTGGTTCTTGTCAATTTTTGTTGGTTTTCATCTCATGAACTTATTTCAGTCAGCTAGATCTTTCTTCTTCAAAGCAAAAAGATTTTATCTTCAAATACAAGAACTTTTCGTGGTTTTGTTGGTTTTCAGCAAATGAACATATTTCAGCGAGCTAGAAGTTTTTTCTTCAATCGCGTCAGATTTTATCTTAAAATACAAGAACTTTTCGTGGTTCTTGTCAATTTTTGTTGGTTTTGATCTGAAGAACTTCTTTCAGTCAGCTCGATCTTTCTACCTCAAAGCAAAAAGATTTTATCTTCAAATACAAGAACTTTTCGTGGTTTTGTTAATTTTCAGCAAATGAACATATTTCAGCGAGCGAGAAGTTTTTTCTTTAATAGCGTCAGATTTTATCTTAAAATACAAGAACTTTTCGTGGTTCTTGTCAATTTTTGTTGGTTTTCATCTAATGAACTTGTTTCAGTCAGCTGGATCTTTCTTCTTTAATGCAAAAAGATTTTATCTTCAAATACAAGAACTTTTTGTGGTTTTGTTGATTTTCAGCAAATGAACATATTTCAGCGAGCAAGAAGTTTTTTCTTTAATAGCGTCAGATTTTATCTTAAAATACAAGAACTTTTCGTGGTTCTTGTCAATTCTTGTTGGTTTTCATCTGATGAACTTATTTCAGTCAGCGAGATCTTTCTTCTTCAAAGCAAAAAGATTTTCTCTTCAAATATAAGAACTTTTTGTGGTTTTGTTGATTTTCAGCAAATGAACATATTTCAGCGAGCGAGAAGTTTTTTCTTGAATAGCGTCAGATTTTATCTTAAAATACAAGAACTTTTCGTGGTTCTTGTCAATTTTTGTTGGTTTTCATCTAATGAACTTATTTCAGTCAGCTCGATCTTTCTTCTTCAAAGCAAAAAGATTTTATCTTCAAATACAAGAACTTTTCGTGGTTTTGTTGGTTTTCAGCAAATGAACATATTTCAGCGAGCTAGAAGTTTTTTCTTCAATAGCGTCAGATTTTATCTTAAAATACAAGAACTTTTCGTGGTTCTTGTCAATTTTTGTTGGTTTTGATCTGAAGAACTTCTTTCAGTCAGCTCGATCTTTCTACCTCAAAGCAAAAAGATTTTATCTTCAAATACAAGAACTTTTCGTGGTTTTGTTAATTTTCAGCAAATGAACATATTTCAGCGAGCGAGAAGTTTTTTCTTTAATAGCGTCAGATTTTATCTTAAAATACAAGAACTTTTCGTGGTTCTTGTCAATTTTTGTTGGTTTTCATCTAATGAACTTGTTTCAGTCAGCTAGATCTTTCTTCTTTAATGCAAAAAGATTTTATCTTCAAATACAAGAACTTTTCGTGGTTTTGTTGATTTTCAGCAAATTAACATATTTCAGCGAGCTCAAAGTTTTTTCTTTAATAGCAGAAGATTTTATCTTAAAATACAAGAACTTTTCGTGGTTCTTGTCAATTCTTGTTGGTTTTCATCTGATGAACTTATTTCAGTCAGCAAGATCTTTCTTCTTCAAAGCAAAAAGATTTTATCTTCAAATACAAGAACTTTTCATGGTTTTGTTGGTTTTCAGCAAATGAACATATTTCAGCGAGCGAGAAGTTTTTTCTTCAATAGCGTCAGATTTTATCTTAAAATACAAGAACCTTTCGTGGTTCTTGTCCATTTTTGTTGGTTTTCATCTAATGAACGTATTTCAGTCAGCGAGATCTTTCTTCTTCAAAGCAAAAAGATTTTATCTTCAAATACAAGAACTTTTCGTGGTTTTGTTGGTTTTCAGCAAATGAACATATTTCAGCGAGCTAGAAGTTTTTTCTTCAATAGCGTCAGATTTTATCTTAAAATACAAGAACTTTTCGTGCTTCTTGTCAATTTTTGTTGGTTTTCATCTAATGAACTTATTTCAGTCAGCAAGATCTTTCTTCTTCAAAGCAAAAAGATTTTATCTTCAAATACAAGAACTTTTCATGGTTTTGTTGGTTTTCAGCAAATGAACATATTTCAGCGAGCGAGAAGTTTTTTCTTCAATAGCGTCAGATTTTATCTTAAAATACAAGAACCTTTCGTGGTTCTTGTCAATTTTTGTTGGTTTTCATCGAATGAACTTATTTCAGTCAGCTGGATCTTTCTTCTTTTATGCAAAAAGATTTTATCTTCAAATACAAGAACTTTTCGTGGTTTTGTTGATTTTCAGCAAATGAACATATTTCAGCGAGCTCAAAGTTTTTTTTTCATAGCAGAAGATTTTTTCTTAAAATACAAGAACTTTTCGTGGTTCTTGTCAATTTTTGTTGGTTTTCATCTAATGAACTTATTTCAGTCAGCTAGATCTTTCTTCTTCAAAGCAAAAAGATTTTATCTTCAAATACAAGAACTTTTCGTGGTTTTGTTGGTTTTCAGCAAATGAACATATTTCAGCGAGCTAGAAGTTTTTTCTTCAATCGCGTCAGATTTTATCTTAAAATACAAGAACTTTTCGTGGTTCTTGTCAATTTTTGTTGGTTTTCATCTGATGAACTTGTTTCAGTCAGCTAGATCTTTCTTCTTTAATGCAAAAAGATTTTATCTTCAAATACAAGAACTTTTCGTGGTTTTGTTGATTTTCAGCAAATGAAGATATTTCAGCGAGCTCAAAGTTTTTTCTTTAATAGCGGAAGATTTTATCTTAAAATACAAGAACTTTTCGTGGTTCTTGTCAATTTTTGTTGGTTTTCATCTAATGAACTTATTTCAGTCAGCTGGATCTTTCTTCTTTAATGCAAAAAGATTTTATCTTCAAATACAAGAACTTTTCGTGGTTTTGTTAATTTTGAGCAAATGAACATATTTCAGCGAGCGAGAAGTTTTTTCTTTAATAGCGTCAGATTTTATCTTAAAATACAAGAACTTTTCGTGGTTCTTGTCAATTTTTGTTGGTTTTCATCTAATGAACTTGTTTCAGTCAGCTGGATCTTTCTTCTTTAATGCAAAAAGATTTTATCTTCAAATACAAGAACTTTTTGTGGTTTTGTTGATTTTCAGCAAATGAACATATTTCAGCGAGCAAGAAGTTTTTTCTTTAATAGCGTCAGATTTTATCTTAAAATACAAGAACTTTTCGTGGTTCTTGTCAATTCTTGTTGGTTTTCATCTGATGAACTTATTTCAGTCAGCGAGATCTTTCTTCTTCAAAGCAAAAAGATTTTCTCTTCAAATATAAGAACTTTTTGTGGTTTTGTTGATTTTCAGCAAATGAACATATTTCAGCGAGCGAGAAGTTTTTTCTTGAATAGCGTCAGATTTTATCTTAAAATACAAGAACTTTTCGTGGTTCTTGTCAATTTTTGTTGGTTTTCATCTAATGAACTTATTTCAGTCAGCTCGATCTTTCTTCTTCAAAGCAAAAAGATTTTATCTTCAAATACAAGAACTTTTCGTGGTTTTGTTGGTTTTCAGCAAATGAACATATTTCAGCGAGCTAGAAGTTTTTTCTTCAATAGCGTCAGATTTTATCTTAAAATACAAGAACTTTTCGTGGTTCTTGTCAATTTTTGTTGGTTTTGATCTGAAGAACTTCTTTCAGTCAGCTCGATCTTTCTACCTCAAAGCAAAAAGATTTTATCTTCAAATACAAGAACTTTTCGTGGTTTTGTTAATTTTCAGCAAATGAACATATTTCAGCGAGCGAGAAGTTTTTTCTTTAATAGCGTCAGATTTTATCTTAAAATACAAGAACTTTTCGTGGTTCTTGTCAATTTTTGTTGGTTTTCATCTAATGAACTTGTTTCAGTCAGCTAGATCTTTCTTCTTTAATGCAAAAAGATTTTATCTTCAAATACAAGAACTTTTCGTGGTTTTGTTGATTTTCAGCAAATTAACATATTTCAGCGAGCTCAAAGTTTTTTCTTTAATAGCAGAAGATTTTATCTTAAAATACAAGAACTTTTCGTGGTTCTTGTCAATTTTTGTTGGTTTTCATCTAATGAACTTATTTCAGTCAGCAAGATCTTTCTTCTTCAAAGCAAAAAGATTTTATCTTCAAATACAAGAACTTTTCATGGTTTTGTTGGTTTTCAGCAAATGAACATATTTCAGCGAGCGAGAAGTTTTTTCTTCAATAGCGTCAGATTTTATCTTAAAATACAAGAACCTTTCGTGGTTCTTGTCAATTTTTGTTGGTTTTCATCGAATGAACTTATTTCAGTCAGCTAGATCTTTCTTCTTTTATGCAAAAAGATGTTATCTTCAAATACAAGAACTTTTCGTGGTTTTGTTGATTTTCAGCAAATGAACATATTTCAGCGAGCTCAAAGTTTTTTTTTCATAGCAGAAGATTTTTTCTTAAAATACAAGAACTTTTCGTGGTTCTTGTCAATTTTTGTTGGTTTTCATCTAATGAACTTATTTCAGTCAGCTCGATCTTTCTTCTTCAAAGCAAAAAGATTTTATCTTCAAATACAAGAACTTTTCGTGGTTTTGTTGGTTTTCAGCAAATGAACATATTTCAGCGAGCTAGAAGTTTTTTCTTCAATCGCGTCAGATTTTATCTTAAAATACAAGAACTTTTCGTGGTTCTTGTCAATTTTTGTTGGTTTTCATCTGATGAACTTGTTTCAGTCAGCTAGATCTTTCTTCTTTAATGCAAAAAGATTTTATCTTCAAATACAAGAACTTTTTGTGGTTTTAGTTAATTTTCAGCAAATGAACATATTTCAGCGAGCAAGAAGTTTTTTCTTTAATAGCGTCAGATTTTATCATAAAATACAAGAACTTTTCGTGGTTCTTGTCAATTTTTGTTGGTTTTCATCGAATGAACTTGTTTCAGTCAGCTAGATCTTTCTTCTTCAAAGCAAAAAGATTTTATCTTCAAATACAAGAACTTTTCGTGGTTTTGTTGGTTTTCAGCAAATGAACATATTTCAGCGAGCTAGAAGTTTTTTCTTCAATAGCGTCAGATTTTATCTTAAAATACAAGAACTTTGCGTGGTTCTTGTCAATTTTTGTTGGTTTTCATCTAATGAACTTATTTCAGTCAGCTCGATCTTTCTTCCTCAATGCAAAAAGATTTTATCTTCAAATACAAGAACTTTTCGAGGTTTTGTTGATTTTCAGCAAATGAACATATTTCAGCGAGCTCAAAGTTTTTTCTTTAATAGCGGAAGGTTTTATCTTAAAATACAAGAACCTTTCGTGGTTCTTGTCAATTTTTGTTGGTTTTCATCTCATGAACTTATTTCAGTCAGCTAGATCTTTCTTCTTCAAAGCAAAAAGATTTTATCTTCAAATACAAGAACTTTTCGTGGTTTTGTTGGTTTTCAGCAAATGAACTTATTTCAGCGAGCTGGAAGTTTTTTCTTCAATCGCGTCAGATTTTATCTTAAAATACAAGAACTTTTCGTGGTTCTTGTCAATTTTTGTTGGTTTTGATCTGAAGAACTTCTTTCAGTCAGCTCGATCTTTCTACCTCAAAGCAAAAAGATTTTATCTTCAAATACAAGAACTTTTCGTGGTTTTGTTAATTTTCAGGAAATGAACATATTTCAGCGAGCGAGAAGTTTTTTCTTTAATAGCGTCAGATTTTATCTTAAAATACAAGAACTTTTCGTGGTTCTTGTCAATTTTTGTTGGTTTTCATCTAATGAACTTGTTTCAGTCAGCTGGATCTTTCTTCTTTAATGCAAAAAGATTTTATCTTCAAATACAAGAACTTTTTGTGGTTTTGTTGATTTTCAGCAAATGAACATATTTCAGCGAGCAAGAAGTTTTTTCTTTAATAGCGTCAGATTTTATCTTAAAATACAAGAACTTTTCGTGGTTCTTGTCAATTCTTGTTGGTTTTCATCTGATGAACTTATTTCAGTCAGCGAGATCTTTCTTCTTCAAAGCAAAAAGATTTTCTCTTCAAATATAAGAACTTTTTGTGGTTTTGTTGATTTTCAGCAAATGAACATATTTCAGCGAGCAAGAAGTTTTTTCTTTAATAGCGTCAGATTTTATCTTAAAATACAAGAACTTTTCGTGGTTCTTGTCAATTCTTGTTGGTTTTCATCTGATGAACTTATTTCAGTCAGCGAGATCTTTCTTCTTCAAAGCAAAAAGATTTTCTCTTCAAATATAAGAACTTTTTGTGGTTTTGTTGATTTTCAGCAAATGAACATATTTCAGCGAGCGAGAAGTTTTTTCTTGAATAGCGTCAGATTTTATCTTAAAATACAAGAACTTTTCGTGGTTCTTGTCAATTTTTGTTGGTTTTCATCTAATGAACTTATTTCAGTCAGCTCGATCTTTCTTCTTCAAAGCAAAAAGATTTTATCTTCAAATACAAGAACTTTTCGTGGTTTTGTTGGTTTTCAGCAAATGAACATATTTCAGCGAGCTAGAAGTTTTTTCTTCAATAGCGTCAGATTTTATCTTAAAATACAAGAACTTTTCGTGGTTCTTGTCAATTTTTGTTGGTTTTGATCTGAAGAACTTCTTTCAGTCAGCTCGATCTTTCTACCTCAAAGCAAAAAGATTTTATCTTCAAATACAAGAACTTTTCATGGTTTTGTTGGTTTTCAGCAAATGAACATATTTCAGCGAGCGAGAAGTTTTTTCTTCAATAGCGTCAGATTTTATCTTAAAATACAAGAACCTTTCGTGGTTCTTGTCAATTTTTGTTGGTTTTCATCTAATGAACTTATTTCATTCAGCTCGATCTTTCTTCTTTAATGCAAAAAGATTTTATCTTCAAATACAAGAACTTTTCGTGGTTTTGTTGATTTTCAGCAAATGAAGATATTTCAGCGAGCTCAAAGTTTTTTCTTTAATAGCGGAAGATTTTATCTTAAAATACAAGAACTTTTCGTGGTTCTTCTCAATTTTTGTTGGTTTTGATCTGATGAACTTCTTTCAGTCAGCTCGATCTTTCTACCTCAAAGCAAAAAGATTTTATCTTCAAATACAAGAACTTTTCGTGGTTTTGTTAATTTTCAGCAAATGAACATATTTCAGCGAGCGAGAAGTTTTTTCTTTAATAGCGTCAGATTTTATCTTAAAATACAAGAACTTTTCGTGGTTCTTGTCAATTCTTGTTGGTTTTCATCTGATGAACTTATTTCAGTCAGCGAGATCTTTCTTCTTCAAAGCAAAAAGATTTTCTCTTCAAATATAAGAACTTTTTGTGGTTTTGTTGATTTTCAGCAAATGAACATATTTCAGCGAGCGAGAAGTTTTTTCTTGAATAGCGTCAGATTTTATCTTAAAATACAAGAACTTTTCGTGGTTCTTGTCAATTTTTGTTGGTTTTCATCTAATGAACTTATTTCAGTCAGCTCGATCTTTCTTCTTCAAAGCAAAAAGATTTTATCTTCAAATACAAGAACTTTTCGTGGTTTTGTTGGTTTTCAGCAAATGAACATATTTCAGCGAGCTAGAAGTTTTTTCTTCAATAGCGTCAGATTTTATCTTAAAATACAAGAACTTTTCGTGGTTCTTGTCAATTTTTGTTGGTTTTGATCTGAAGAACTTCTTTCAGTCAGCTCGATCTTTCTACCTCAAAGCAAAAACATTTTATCTTCAAATACAAGAACTTTTCATGGTTTTGTTGGTTTTCAGCAAATGAACATATTTCAGCGAGCGAGAAGTTTTTTCTTCAATAGCGTCAGATTTTATCTTAAAATACAAGAACCTTTCGTGGTTCTTGTCAATTTTTGTTGGTTTTCATCTAATGAACTTCTTTCAGTCAGCTCGATCTTTCTACCTCAAAGCAAAAAGATTTTATCTTCAAATACAAGAACTTTTCGTGGTTTTAGTTAATTTTCAGCAAATGAACATATTTCAGCGAGCTCAAAGTTTTTTCTTTAATAGCGTCAGATTTTATCTTAAAATACAAGAACTTTTCGTGGTTCTTGTCAATTTTTGTTGGTTTTCATCTAATGAACTTATTTCAGTCAGCTAGATCTTTCTTCTTCAAAGCAAAAAGATTTTATCTTCAAATACAAGAACTTTTCGTGGTTTTGTTGGTTTTCAGCAAATGAACATATTTCAGCGAGCTAGAAGTTTTTTCTTCAATCGCGTCAGATTTTATCTTAAAATACAAGAACTTTTCGTGGTTCTTGTCAATTTTTGTTGGTTTTCATCTGATGAACTTGTTTCAGTTAGCTAGATCTTTCTTCTTTAATGCAAAAAGATTTTATCTTCAAATACAAGAACTTTTCGTGGTTTTGTTGATTTTCAGCAAATGAACATATTTCAGCGAGCGAGAAGTTTTTTCTTTAATAGCGTCAGATTTTATCTTAAAATACAAGAACTTTTCGTGGTTCTTGTCAATTTTTGTTGGTTTTCATCTAATGAACTTGTTTCAGTCAGCTAGATCTTTCTTCTTCAAAGCAAAAAGATTTTATCTTCAAATACAAGAACTTTTCGTGGTTTTGTTGATTTTCAGCAAATGAACATATTTCAGCGAGCGAGAAGTTTTTTCTTTAATAGCGTCAGATTTTATCTTAAAATACAAGAACTTTTCGTGGTTCTTGTCAATTTTTGTTGGTTTTCATCTAATGAAGTTGTTTCAGTCAGCTAGATCTTTCTTCCTCAATGCAAAAAGATTTTATCTTCAAATACAAGAACTTTTCGTGGTTTTGTTGATTTTCAGCAAATGAACATATTTCAGCGAGCTCAAAGTTTTTTCTTTAATAGCGGAAGGTTTTATCTTAAAATACAAGAACCTTTCGTGGTTCTTGTCAATTTTTGTTGGTTTTCATCTCATGAACTTATTTCAGTCAGCGAGATCTTTCTTCTTCAAAGCAAAAAGATTTTATCTTCAAATACAAGAACTTTTCGTGGTTTTGTTGGTTTTCAGCAAATGAACATATTTCAGCGAGCTAGAAGTTTTTTCTTCAATCGCGTCAGATTTTATCTTAAAATACAAGAACTTTTCGTGGTTCTTGTCAATTTTTGTTGGTTTTGATCTGAAGAACTTCTTTCAGTCAGCTCGATCTTTCTACCTCAAAGCAAAAAGATTTTATCTTCAAATACAAGAACTTTTCGTGGTTTTGTTAATTTTCAGCAAATGAACATATTTCAGCGAGCGAGAAGTTTTTTCTTTAATAGCGTCAGATTTTATCTTAAAATACAAGAACTTTTCGTGGTTCTTGTCAATTTTTGTTGGTTTTCATCTAATGAACTTGTTTCAGTCAGCTGGATCTTTCTTCTTTAATGCAAAAAGATTTTATCTTCAAATACAAGAACTTTTTGTGGTTTTGTTGATTTTCAGCAAATGAACATATTTCAGCGAGCAAGAAGTTTTTTCTTTAATAGCGTCAGATTTTATCTTAAAATACAAGAACTTTTCGTGGTTCTTGTCAATTCTTGTTGGTTTTCATCTGATGAACTTATTTCAGTCAGCGAGATCTTTCTTCTTCAAAGCAAAAAGATTTTCTCTTCAAATATAAGAACTTTTTGTGGTTTTGTTGATTTTCAGCAAATGAACACATTTCAGCGAGCGAGAAGTTTTTTCTTGAATAGCGTCAGATTTTATCTTAAAATACAAGAACTTTTCGTGGTTCTTGTCAATTTTTGTTGGTTTTCATCTAATGAACTTATTTCAGTCAGCTCGATCTTTCTTCTTCAAAGCAAAAAGATTTTATCTTCAAATACAAGAACTTTTCGTGGTTTTGTTGGTTTTCAGCAAATGAACATATTTCAGCGAGCTAGAAGTTTTTTCTTCAATAGCGTCAGATTTTATCTTAAAATACAAGAACTTTTCGTGGTTCTTGTCAATTTTTGTTGGTTTTGATCTGAAGAACTTCTTTCAGTCAGCTCGATCTTTCTACCTCAAAGCAAAAAGATTTTATCTTCAAATACAAGAACTTTTCGTGGTTTTGTTAATTTTCAGCAAATGAACATATTTCAGCGAGCGAGAAGTTTTTTCTTTAATAGCGTCAGATTTTATCTTAAAATACAAGAACTTTTCGTGGTTCTTGTCAATTTTTGTTGGTTTTCATCTAATGAACTTGTTTCAGTCAGCTAGATCTTTCTTCTTTAATGCAAAAAGATTTTATCTTCAAATACAAGAACTTTTCGTGGTTTTGTTGATTTTCAGCAAATTAACATATTTCAGCGAGCTCAAAGTTTTTTCTTTAATAGCAGAAGATTTTATCTTAAAATACAAGAACTTTTCGTGGTTCTTGTCAATTTTTGTTGGTTTTCATCTAATGAACTTATTTCAGTCAGCAAGATCTTTCTTCTTCAAAGCAAAAAGATTTTATCTTCAAATACAAGAACTTTTCATGGTTTTGTTGGTTTTCAGCAAATGAACATATTTCAGCGAGCGAGAAGTTTTTTCTTCAATAGCGTCAGATTTTATCTTAAAATACAAGAACCTTTCGTGGTTCTTGTCAATTTTTGTTGGTTTTCATCTAATGAACTTATTTCAGTCAGCTCGATCTTTCTTCTTCAAAGCAAAAAGATTTTATCTTCAAATACAAGAACTTTTCGTGGTTTTGTTGGTTTTCAGCAAATGAACATATTTCAGCGAGCTAGAAGTTTTTTCTTCAATAGCGTCAGATTTTATCTTAAAATACAAGAACTTTTCGTGGTACTTGTCAATTTTTGTTGGTTTTCATCGAATGAACTTGTTTCAGTCAGCTAGATCTTTCTTCTTTAATGCAAAAAGATTTTATCTTCAAATACAAGAACTTTTCGTGGTTTTGTTGATTTTCAGCAAATGAACATATTTCAGCGAGCTCAAAGTTTTTTTTTTCATAGCAGAAGATTTTATCTTAAAATACAAGAACTTTTCGTGGTTCTTGTCAATTTTTGTTGGTTTTCATCTAATGAACTTATTTCAGTCAGCTAGATCTTTCTTCTTCAAAGCAAAAAGATTTTATCTTCAAATACAAGAACTTTTCGTGGTTTTGTTGGTTTTCAGCAAATGAACATATTTCAGCGAGCTAGAAGTTTTTTCTTCAATCGCGTCAGATTTTATCTTAAAATACAAGAACTTTTCGTGGTTCTTGTCAATTTTTGTTGGTTTTCATCTGATGAACTTGTTTCAGTTAGCTAGATCTTTCTTCTTTAATGCAAAAAGATTTTATCTTCAAATACAAGAACTTTTCGTGGTTTTGTTGATTTTCAGCAAATGAAGATATTTCAGCGAGCTCAAAGTTTTTTCTTTAATAGCGGAAGATTTTATCTTAAAATACAAGAACTTTTCGTGGTTCTTGTCAATTTTTGTTGGTTTTCATCGAATGAACTTATTTCAGTCAGCTGGATCTTTCTTCTTCAAAGCAAAAAGATTTTATCTTCAAATTCAAGAACTTTTCGTGGTTTTGTTGGTTTTCAGCAAATGAACATATTTCAGCGAGCTAGAAGTTTTTTCTTCAATAGCGTCAGATTTTATCTTAAAATACAAGAACTTTTCGTGGTTCTTGTCAATTTTTGTTGGTTTTGATCTGATGAACTTGTTTCAGTCAGCTAGATCTTTCTTCTTCAAAGCAAAAAGATTTTATCTTCAAATACAAGAACTTTTCGTGGTTTTGTTGGTTTTCAGCAAATGAACATATTTCAGCGAACTAGAAGTTTTTTCTTCAATAGCGTCAGATTTTATCTTAAAATACAAGAACCTTTCGTGGTTCTTGTCAATTTTTGTTGGTTTTCATCTCATGAACTTATTTCAGTCAGCTGGATCTTTCTTCTTCAAAGCAAAAAGATTTTATCTTCAAATTCAAGAACTTTTCGTGGTTTTGTTGGTTTTCAGCAAATGAACATATTTCAGCGAGCTTGAAGTTTTTTCTTCAATAGCGTCAGATTTTATCTTAAAATACAAGAACTTTTCGTGGTTCTTGTCAATTTTTGTTGGTTTTGATCTGAAGAACTTCTTTCAGTCAGCTCGATCTTTCTACCTCAAAGCAAAAAAGATTTTATCTTCAAATACAAGAACTTTTCGTGGTTTTGTTAATTTTCAGCAAATGAACATATTTCAGCGAGCGAGAATTTTTTTCTTTAATAGCGTCAGATTTTATCTTAAAATACAAGAACTTTTCGTGGTTCTTGTCAATTTTTGTTGGTTTTCATCTAATGAACTTGTTTCAGTCAGCTGGATCTTTCTTCTTTAATGCAAAAAGATTTTATCTTCAAATACAAGAACTTTTTGTGGTTTTGTTGATTTTCAGCAAATGAACATATTTCAGCGAGCAAGAAGTTTTTTCTTTATTAGCGTCAGATTTTATCTTAAAATACAAGAACTTTTCGTGGTTCTTGTCAATTCTTGTTGGTTTTCATCTGATGAACTTATTTCAGTCAGCGAGATCTTTCTTCTTCAAAGCAAAAAGATTTTCTCTTCAAATATAAGAACTTTTTGTGGTTTTGTTGATTTTCAGCAAATGAACATATTTCAGCGAGCGAGAAGTTTTTTCTTGAATAGCGTCAGATTTTATCTTAAAATACAAGAACTTTTCGTGGTTCTTGTCAATTTTTGTTGGTTTTCATCTAATGAACTTATTTCAGTCAGCTCGATCTTTCTTCTTCAAAGCAAAAAGATTTTATCTTCAAATACAAGAACTTTTCGTGGTTTTGTTGGTTTTCAGCAAATGAACATATTTCAGCGAGCTAGAAGTTTTTTCTTCAATAGCGTCAGATTTTATCTTAAAATACAAGAACTTTTCGTGGTTCTTGTCAATTTTTGTTGGTTTTGATCTGAAGAACTTCTTTCAGTCAGCTCGATCTTTCTACCTCAAAGCAAAAAGATTTTATCTTCAAATACAAGAACTTTTCGTGGTTTTGTTAATCTTCAGCAAATGAACATATTTCAGCGAGCGAGAAGTTTTTTCTTTAATAGCGTCAGATTTTATCTTAAAATACAAGAACTTTTCGTGGTTCTTGTCAATTTTTGTTGGTTTTCATCTAATGAACTTGTTTCAGTCAGCTAGATCTTTCTTCTTTAATGCAAAAAGATTTTATCTTCAAATACAAGAACTTTTCGTGGTTTTGTTGATTTTCAGCAAATTAACATATTTCAGCGAGCTCAAAGTTTTTTCTTTAATAGCAGAAGATTTTATCTTAAAATACAAGAACTTTTCGTGGTTCTTGTCAATTTTTGTTGGTTTTCATCTAATGAACTTATTTCAGTCAGCAAGATCTTTCTTCTTCAAAGCAAAAAGATTTTATCTTCAAATACAAGAACTTTTCATGGTTTTGTTGGTTTTCAGCAAATGAACATATTTCAGCGAGCGAGAAGTTTTTTCTTCAATAGCGTCAGATTTTATCTTAAAATACAAGAACCTTTCGTGGTTCTTGTCAATTTTTGTTGGTTTTCATCTAATGAACTTATTTCACTCAGCTCGATCTTTCTTCTTCAAAGCAAAAAGATTTTATCTTCAAATACAAGAACTTTTCGTGGTTTTGTTGGTTTTCAGCAAATGAACATATTTCAGCGAGCTAGAAGTTTTTTCTTCAATAGCGTCAGATTTTATCTTAAAATACAAGAACTTTTCGTGGTACTTGTCAATTTTTGTTGGTTTTCATCTGATGAACTTGTTTCAGTTAGCTAGATCTTTCTTCTTTAATGCAAAAAGATTTTATCTTCAAATACAATAACTTTTCGTGGTTTTGTTGATTTTCAGCAAATGAAGATATTTCAGCGAGCTCAAAGTTTTTTCTTTAATAGCGGAAGATTTTATCTTAAAATACAAGAACTTTTCGTGGTTCTTGTCAATTTTTGTTGGTTTTCATCTAATGAACTTATTTCAGTCAGCTGGATCTTTCTTCTTCAAAGCAAAAAGATTTTATCTTCAAATTCAAGAACTTTTCGTGGTTTTGTTGGTTTTCAGCAAATGAACATATTTCAGCGAGCTTGAAGTTTTTTCTTCAATAGCGTCAGATTTTATCTTAAAATACAAGAACTTTTCGTGGTTCTTCTCAATTTTTGTTGGTTTTGATCTGATGAACTTCTTTCAGTCAGCTCGATCTTTCTACCTCAAAGCAAAAAGATTTTATCTTCAAATACAAGAACTTTTCGTGGTTTTAGTTAATTTTCAGCAAATGAACATATTTCAGCGAGCGAGAAGTTTTTTCTTTAATAGCGTCAGATTTTATCTTAAAATACAAGAACTTTTCGTGGTTCTTGTCAATTTTTGTTGGTTTTCATCTAATGAACTTGTTTCAGTCAGCTAGATCTTTCTTCTTCAAAGCAAAAAGATTTTATCTTCAAATACAAGAACTTTTCGTGGTTTTGTTGGTTTTCAGCAAATGAACATATTTCAGCGAGCTAGAAGTTTTTTCTTCAATAGCGTCAGATTTTATCTTAAAATACAAGAACTTTTCGTGGTTCTTGTCAATTCTTGTTGGTTTTCATCTGATGAACTTATTTCAGTCAGCGAGATCTTTCTTCTTCAAAGCAAAAAGATTTTCTCTTCAAATATAAGAACTTTTTGTGGTTTTGTTGATTTTCAGCAAATGAACATATTTCAGCGAGCGAGAAGTTTTTTCTTGAATAGCGTCAGATTTTATCTTAAAATACAAGAACTTTTCGTGGTTCTTGTCAATTTTTGTTGGTTTTCATCTAATGAACTTATTTCAGTCAGCTCGATCTTTCTTCTTCAAAGCAAAAAGATTTTATCTTCAAATACAAGAACTTTTCGTGGTTTTGTTGGTTTTCAGCAAATGAACATATTTCAGCGAGCTAGAAGTTTTTTCTTCAATAGCGTCAGATTTTATCTTAAAATACAAGAACTTTTCGTGGTTCTTGTCAATTTTTGTTGGTTTTGATCTGAAGAACTTCTTTCAGTCAGCTCGATCTTTCTACCTCAAAGCAAAAAGATTTTATCTTCAAATACAAGAACTTTTCGTGGTTTTGTTAATTTTCAGCAAATGAACATATTTCAGCGAGCGAGAAGTTTTTTCTTTAATAGCGTCAGATTTTATCTTAAAATACAAGAACTTTTCGTGGTTCTTGTCAATTTTTGTTGGTTTTCATCTAATGAACTTGTTTCAGTCAGCTAGATCTTTCTTCTTTAATGCAAAAAGATTTTATCTTCAAATACAAGAACTTTTCGTGGTTTTGTTGATTTTCAGCAAATTAACATATTTCAGCGAGCTCAAAGTTTTTTCTTTAATAGCAGAAGATTTTATCTTAAAATACAAGAACTTTTCGTGGTTCTTGTCAATTTTTGTTGGTTTTCATCTAATGAACTTATTTCAGTCAGCAAGATCTTTCTTCTTCAAAGCAAAAAGATTTTATCTTCAAATACAAGAACTTTTCATGGTTTTGTTGGTTTTCAGCAAATGAACATATTTCAGCGAGCGAGAAGTTTTTTCTTCAATAGCGTCAGATTTTATCTTAAAATACAAGAACCTTTCGTGGTTCTTGTCAATTTTTGTTGGTTTTCATCTAATGAACTTATTTCACTCAGCTCGATCTTTCTTCTTCAAAGCAAAAAGATTTTATCTTCAAATACAAGAACTTTTCGTGGTTTTGTTGGTTTTCAGCAAATGAACATATTTCAGCGAGCTAGAAGTTTTTTCTTCAATAGCGTCAGATTTTATCTTAAAATACAAGAACTTTTCGTGGTACTTGTCAATTTTTGTTGGTTTTCATCTGATGAACTTGTTTCAGTTAGCTAGATCTTTCTTCTTTAATGCAAAAAGATTTTATCTTCAAATACAATAACTTTTCGTGGTTTTGTTGATTTTCAGCAAATGAACATATTTCAGCGAGCTCAAAGTTTTTTCTTTAATAGCGGAAGATTTTATCTTAAAATACAAGAACTTTTCGTGGTTCTTGTCAATTTTTGTTGGTTTTCATCTAATGAACTTATTTCAGTCAGCTGGATCTTTCTTCTTCAAAGCAAAAAGATTTTATCTTCAAATTCAAGAACTTTTCGTGGTTTTGTTGGTTTTCAGCAAATGAACATATTTCAGCGAGCTTGAAGTTTTTTCTTCAATAGCGTCAGATTTTATCTTAAAATACAAGAACTTTTCGTGGTTCTTCTCAATTTTTGTTGGTTTTGATCTGATGAACTTCTTTCAGTCAGCTCGATCTTTCTACCTCAAAGCAAAAAGATTTTATCTTCAAATACAAGAACTTTTCGTGGTTTTAGTTAATTTTCAGCAAATGAACATATTTCAGCGAGCGAGAAGTTTTTTCTTTAATAGCGTCAGATTTTATCTTAAAATACAAGAACTTTTCGTGGTTCTTGTCAATTTTTGTTGGTTTTCATCTAATGAACTTGTTTCAGTCAGCTAGATCTTTCTTCTTCAAAGCAAAAAGATTTTATCTTCAAATACAAGAACTTTTCGTGGTTTTGTTGGTTTTCAGCAAATTAATATATTTCAGCGAGCTAGAAGTTTTTTCTTCAATAGCGTCAGATTTTATCTTAAAATACAAGAACTTTGCGTGGTTCTTGTCAATTTTTGTTGGTTTTCATCTAATGAACTTATTTCAGTCAGCACGATCTTTCTTCCTCAATGCAAAAAGATTTTATCTTCAAATACAAGAACTTTTCGTGGTTTTGTTGATTTTCAGCAAATGAACATATTTCAGCGAGCTCAAAGTTTTTTCTTTAATAGCGGAAGGTTTTATCTTAAAATACAAGAACCTTTCGTGGTTCTTGTCAATTTTTGTTGGTTTTCATCTCATGAACTTATTTCAGTCAGCGAGATCTTTCTTCTTCAAAGCAAAAAGATTTTATCTTCAAATACAAGAACTTTTCGTGGTTTTGTTGGTTTTCAGCAAATGAACATATTTCAGCGAGCTAGAAGTTTTTTCTTCAATCGCGTCAGATTTTATCTTAAAATACAAGAACTTTTCGTGGTTCTTGTCAATTTTTGTTGGTTTTGATCTGAAGAACTTCTTTCAGTCAGCTCGATCTTTCTACCTCAAAGCAAAAAGATTTTATCTTCAAATACAAGAACTTTTCGTGGTTTTGTTAATTTTCAGCAAATGAACATATTTCAGCGAGCGAGAAGTTTTTTCTTTAATAGCGTCAGATTTTATCTTAAAATACAAGAACTTTTCGAGGTTCTTGTCAATTTTTGTTGGTTTTCATCTAATGAACTTGTTTCAGTCAGCTGGATCTTTCTTCTTTAATGCAAAAAGATTTTATCTTCAAATACAAGAACTTTTTGTGGTTTTGTTGATTTTCAGCAAATGAACATATTTCAGCGAGCAAGAAGTTTTTTCTTCAATAGAGTCAGATTTTATCTTAAAATACAAGAACTTTTCGTGGTTCTTGTCAATTCTTGTTGGTTTTCATCTGATGAACTTATTTCAGTCAGCGAGATCTTTCTTCTTCAAAGCAAAAAGATTTTCTCTTCAAATATAAGAACTTTTTGTGGTTTTGTTGATTTTCAGCAAATGAACATATTTCAGCGAGCGAGAAGTTTTTTCTTGAATAGCGTCAGATTTTATCTTAAAATACAAGAACCTTTCGTGGTTCTTGTCAATTTTTGTTGGTTTTCATCTAATGAACTTATTTCAGTCAGCTAGATCTTTCTTCTTCAAAGCAAAAATATTTTATCTTTAAATACAAGAACTTTTCGTGGTTTTGTTGGTTTTCAGCAAATGAACATATTTCAGCGAGCTAGAAGTTTTTTCTTCAATAGCGTCAGATTTTATCTTAAAATACAAGAACTTTTCGTGGTTCTTGTCAATTTTTGTTGGTTTTCATCGAATGAACTTATTTCAGTCAGCTAGATCTTTCTTCTTTAATGCAAAAAGATTTTATCTTCAAATACAAGAACTTTTCGTGGTTTTGTTGATTTTCAGCAAATGAACATATTTCAGCGAGCTCAAAGTTTTTTTTTTCATAGCAGAAGATTTTATCTTAAAATACAAGAACTTTTCGTGGTTCTTGTCAATTTTTGTTGGTTTTCATCTAATGAACTTATTTCAGTCAGCTAGATCTTTCTTCTTCAAAGCAAAAAGATTTTATCTTCAAATACAAGAACTTTTCGTGGTTTTGTTGGTTTTCAGCAAATGAACATATTTCAGCGAGCTAGAAGTTTTTTCTTCAATCACGTCAGATTTTATCTTAAAATACAAGAACTTTTCGTGGTTCTTGTCAATTTTTGTTGGTTTTCATCTGATGAACTTGTTTCAGTTAGCTAGATCTTTCTTCTTTAATGCAAAAAGATTTTATCTTCAAATACAAGAACTTTTCGTGGTTTTGTTGATTTTCAGCAAATGAAGATATTTCAGCGAGCTCAAAGTTTTTTCTTTAATAGCGGAAGATTTTATCTTAAAATACAAGAACTTTTCGTGGTTCTTGTCAATTTTTGTTGGTTTTCATCTAATGAACTTATTTCAGTCAGCTAGATCTTTCTTCTTCAAAGCAAAAAGATTTTATCTTCAAATTCAAGAACTTTTCGTGGTTTTGTTGGTTTTCAGCAAATGAACATATTTCAGCGAGCTTGAAGTTTTTTCTTCAATAGCGTCAGATTTTATCTTAAAATACAAGAACTTTTCGTGGTTCTTGTCAATTTTTGTTGGTTTCCATCTAATGAACTTATTTCAGTCAGCTAGATCTTTCTTCTTCAAAGCAAAAATATTTTATCTTTAAATACAAGAACTTTTCGTGGTTTTGTTGGTTTTCAGCAAATGAACATATTTCAGCGAGCTAGAAGTTTTTTCTTCAATCGCTTCGGATTTTATCTTAAAATACAAGAACGTTTCGTGGTTCTTGTCAATTTTTGTTGGTTTTCATCTAATGAACTTATTTCAGTCAGCTGGATCTTTCTTCTTCAAAGCAAAAAGATTTTCTCTTCAAATATAAGAACTTTTTGTGGTTTTGTTGATTTTCAGCAAATGAACATATTTCAGCGAGCGAGAAGTTTTTTCTTGAATAGCGTCAGATTTTATCTTAAAATACAAGAACTTTTCGTGGTTCTTGTCAATTTTTGTTGGTTTTCATCTAATGAACTTATTTCAGTCAGCTCGATCTTTCTTCTTCAAAGCAAAAAGATTTTATCTTCAAATACAAGAACTTTTCGTGGTTTTGTTGGTTTTCAGCAAATGAACATATTTCAGCGAGCTAGAAGTTTTTTCTTCAATAGCGTCAGATTTTATCTTAAAATACAAGAACTTTTCGTGGTTCTTGTCAATTTTTGTTGGTTTTGATCTGAAGAACTTCTTTCAGTCAGCTCGATCTTTCTACCTCAAAGCAAAAAGATTTTATCTTCAAATACAAGAACTTTTCGTGGTTTTGTTAATTTTCAGCAAATGAACATATTTCAGCGAGCGAGAAGTTTTTTCTTTAATAGCGTCAGATTTTATCTTAAAATACAAGAACTTTTCGTGGTTCTTGTCAATTTTTGTTGGTTTTCATCTAATGAACTTGTTTCAGTCAGCTAGATCTTTCTTCTTTAATGCAAAAAGATTTTATCTTCAAATACAAGAACTTTTCGTGGTTTTGTTGATTTTCAGCAAATTAACATATTTCAGCGAGCTCAAAGTTTTTTCTTTAATAGCAGAAGATTTTATCTTAAAATACAAGAACTTTTCGTGGTTCTTGTCAATTTTTGTTGGTTTTCATCTAATGAACTTATTTCAGTCAGCAAGATCTTTCTTCTTCAAAGCAAAAAGATTTTATCTTCAAATACAAGAACTTTTCATGGTTTTGTTGGTTTTCAGCAAATGAACATATTTCAGCGAGCGAGAAGTTTTTTCTTCAATAGCGTCAGATTTTATCTTAAAATACAAGAACCTTTCGTGGTTCTTGTCAATTTTTGTTGGTTTTCATCTAATGAACTTATTTCACTCAGCTCGATCTTTCTTCTTCAAAGCAAAAAGATTTTATCTTCAAATACAAGAACTTTTCGTGGTTTTGTTGGTTTTCAGCAAATGAACATATTTCAGCGAGCTAGAAGTTTTTTCTTCAATAGCGTCAGATTTTATCTTAAAATACAAGAACTTTTCGTGGTACTTGTCAATTTTTGTTGGTTTTCATCTGATGAACTTGTTTCAGTTAGCTAGATCTTTCTTCTTTAATGCAAAAAGATTTTATCTTCAAATACAATAACTTTTCGTGGTTTTGTTGATTTTCAGCAAATGAACATATTTCAGCGAGCTCAAAGTTTTTTCTTTAATAGCGGAAGATTTTATCTTAAAATACAAGAACTTTTCGTGGTTCTTGTCAATTTTTGTTGGTTTTCATCTAATGAACTTATTTCAGTCAGCTGGATCTTTCTTCTTCAAAGCAAAAAGATTTTATCTTCAAATTCAAGAACTTTTCGTGGTTTTGTTGGTTTTCAGCAAATGAACATATTTCAGCGAGCTTGAAGTTTTTTCTTCAATAGCGTCAGATTTTATCTTAAAATACAAGAACTTTTCGTGGTTCTTCTCAATTTTTGTTGGTTTTGATCTGATGAACTTCTTTCAGTCAGCTCGATCTTTCTACCTCAAAGCAAAAAGATTTTATCTTCAAATACAAGAACTTTTCGTGGTTTTAGTTAATTTTCAGCAAATGAACATATTTCAGCGAGCGAGAAGTTTTTTCTTTAATAGCGTCAGATTTTATCTTAAAATACAAGAACTTTTCGTGGTTCTTGTCAATTTTTGTTGGTTTTCATCTAATGAACTTGTTTCAGTCAGCTAGATCTTTCTTCTTCAAAGCAAAAAGATTTTATCTTCAAATACAAGAACTTTTCGTGGTTTTGTTGGTTTTCAGCAAATTAATATATTTCAGCGAGCTAGAAGTTTTTTCTTCAATAGCGTCAGATTTTATCTTAAAATACAAGAACTTTGCGTGGTTCTTGTCAATTTTTGTTGGTTTTCATCTAATGAACTTATTTCAGTCAGCACGATCTTTCTTCCTCAATGCAAAAAGATTTTATCTTCAAATACAAGAACTTTTCGTGGTTTTGTTGATTTTCAGCAAATGAACATATTTCAGCGAGCTCAAAGTTTTTTCTTTAATAGCGGAAGGTTTTATCTTAAAATACAAGAACCTTTCGTGGTTCTTGTCAATTTTTGTTGGTTTTCATCTCATGAACTTATTTCAGTCAGCGAGATCTTTCTTCTTCAAAGCAAAAAGATTTTATCTTCAAATACAAGAACTTTTCGTGGTTTTGTTGGTTTTCAGCAAATGAACATATTTCAGCGAGCTAGAAGTTTTTTCTTCAATCGCGTCAGATTTTATCTTAAAATACAAGAACTTTTCGTGGTTCTTGTCAATTTTTGTTGGTTTTGATCTGAAGAACTTCTTTCAGTCAGCTCGATCTTTCTACCTCAAAGCAAAAAGATTTTATCTTCAAATACAAGAACTTTTCGTGGTTTTGTTAATTTTCAGCAAATGAACATATTTCAGCGAGCGAGAAGTTTTTTCTTTAATAGCGTCAGATTTTATCTTAAAATACAAGAACTTTTCGAGGTTCTTGTCAATTTTTGTTGGTTTTCATCTAATGAACTTGTTTCAGTCAGCTGGATCTTTCTTCTTTAATGCAAAAAGATTTTATCTTCAAATACAAGAACTTTTTGTGGTTTTGTTGATTTTCAGCAAATGAACATATTTCAGCGAGCAAGAAGTTTTTTCTTCAATAGAGTCAGATTTTATCTTAAAATACAAGAACTTTTCGTGGTTCTTGTCAATTCTTGTTGGTTTTCATCTGATGAACTTATTTCAGTCAGCGAGATCTTTCTTCTTCAAAGCAAAAAGATTTTCTCTTCAAATATAAGAACTTTTTGTGGTTTTGTTGATTTTCAGCAAATGAACATATTTCAGCGAGCGAGAAGTTTTTTCTTGAATAGCGTCAGATTTTATCTTAAAATACAAGAACCTTTCGTGGTTCTTGTCAATTTTTGTTGGTTTTCATCTAATGAACTTATTTCAGTCAGCTAGATCTTTCTTCTTCAAAGCAAAAATATTTTATCTTTAAATACAAGAACTTTTCGTGGTTTTGTTGGTTTTCAGCAAATGAACATATTTCAGCGAGCTAGAAGTTTTTTCTTCAATAGCGTCAGATTTTATCTTAAAATACAAGAACTTTTCGTGGTTCTTGTCAATTTTTGTTGGTTTTCATCGAATGAACTTATTTCAGTCAGCTAGATCTTTCTTCTTTAATGCAAAAAGATTTTATCTTCAAATACAAGAACTTTTCGTGGTTTTGTTGATTTTCAGCAAATGAACATATTTCAGCGAGCTCAAAGTTTTTTTTTTCATAGCAGAAGATTTTATCTTAAAATACAAGAACTTTTCGTGGTTCTTGTCAATTTTTGTTGGTTTTCATCTAATGAACTTATTTCAGTCAGCTAGATCTTTCTTCTTCAAAGCAAAAAGATTTTATCTTCAAATACAAGAACTTTTCGTGGTTTTGTTGGTTTTCAGCAAATGAACATATTTCAGCGAGCTAGAAGTTTTTTCTTCAATCACGTCAGATTTTATCTTAAAATACAAGAACTTTTCGTGGTTCTTGTCAATTTTTGTTGGTTTTCATCTGATGAACTTGTTTCAGTTAGCTAGATCTTTCTTCTTTAATGCAAAAAGATTTTATCTTCAAATACAAGAACTTTTCGTGGTTTTGTTGATTTTCAGCAAATGAAGATATTTCAGCGAGCTCAAAGTTTTTTCTTTAATAGCGGAAGATTTTATCTTAAAATACAAGAACTTTTCGTGGTTCTTGTCAATTTTTGTTGGTTTTCATCTAATGAACTTATTTCAGTCAGCTAGATCTTTCTTCTTCAAAGCAAAAAGATTTTATCTTCAAATTCAAGAACTTTTCGTGGTTTTGTTGGTTTTCAGCAAATGAACATATTTCAGCGAGCTTGAAGTTTTTTCTTCAATAGCGTCAGATTTTATCTTAAAATACAAGAACTTTTCGTGGTTCTTGTCAATTTTTGTTGGTTTCCATCTAATGAACTTATTTCAGTCAGCTAGATCTTTCTTCTTCAAAGCAAAAATATTTTATCTTTAAATACAAGAACTTTTCGTGGTTTTGTTGGTTTTCAGCAAATGAACATATTTCAGCGAGCTAGAAGTTTTTTCTTCAATCGCTTCGGATTTTATCTTAAAATACAAGAACGTTTCGTGGTTCTTGTCAATTTTTGTTGGTTTTCATCTAATGAACTTATTTCAGTCAGCTGGATCTTTCTTCTTCAAAGCAAAAAGATTTTATCTTCAAATTCAAGAACTTTTCGTGGTTTTGTTGGTTTTCAGCAAATGAACATATTTCAGCGAGCTTGAAGTTTTTTCTTCAATAGCGTCAGATTTTATCTTAAAATACAAGAACTTTTCGTGGTTCTTGTCAATTTTTGTTGGTTTTCATCGAATGAACATGTTTCAGTCAGCTAGATCTTTCTTCTTTAATGCAAAAAGATTGTATCTTCAAACACAAGAACTTTTCGTGGTTTTGTTAATTTTCAGCAAATGAACATATTTCAGCGAGCGAGAAGTTTTTTCTTTAATAGCGGAAGATTTTATCTTAAAATACAAGAACTTTTCGTGGTTCTGGTCAATTTTTGTTGGTTTTCATCTAATGAACTTATTTCAGTCAGCTAGATCTTTCTTCTTCAAAGCAAAAAGATTTTATCTTCAAATACAAGAACTTTTCGTGGTTTTGTTGATTTTCAGCAAATGAACATATTTCAGCGATCGAGAAGTTTTTTCTACAATAGCGTCAGATTTTATCTTAAAATACAAGAACTTTTCGTGGTTCTTGTCAATTTTTGTTGGTTTTGATCTGATGAACTTCTTTCAGTCAGCTCGATCTTTCTACCTCAAAGCAAAAAGATTTTATCTTCAAATACAAGAACTTTTCGTGGTTTTGTTAATTTTCAGCAAATAAACATATTTCAGCGAGCGAGAAGTTTTTTCTTTAATAGCGTCAGATTTTATCTTAAAATACAAGAACTTTTCGTGGTTCTTGTCAATTTTTGTTGGTTTTCATCTAATGAACTTGTTTCAGTCAGCTGGATCTTTCTTCTTTAATGCAAAAAGATTGTATCTTCAAATACAAGTACTTTTCGTGGTTTTGTTGATTTTCAGCAAATGAACATATTTCAGCGAGCTCAAAGCTTTTTCTTTAATAGCGGAAGGTTTTATCTTAAAATACAAGAACCTTTCGTGGTTCTTGTCAATTTTTGTTGGTTTTCATCTGATGAACTTATTTCAGTCAGCTAGATCTTTCTTCTTCAAAGCAAAAAGATTTTATCTTCAAATTCAAGAACTTTTCGTGGTTTTGTTGGTTTTCAGCAAATGAACATATTTCAGCGAGCTTGAAGTTTTTTCTTCAATAGCGTCAGATTTTATCTTAAAATACAAGAACTTTTCGTGGTTCTTGTCAATTTTTGTTGGTTTTCATCGAATGAACATGTTTCAGTCAGCTAGATCTTTCTTCTTTAATGCAAAAAGATTGTATCTTCAAATACAAGAACTTTTCGTGGTTTTGTTGATTTTCAGCAAATGAACATATTTCAGCGAGCTCAAAGTTTTTTCTTTAATAGCGGAAGGTTTTATCTTAAAATACAAGAACCTTTCGTGGTTCTTGTCAATTTTTGTTGGTTTTCATCTAATGAACTTATTTCAGTCAGCTAGATCTTTCTTCTTCAAAGCAAAAATATTTTATCTTTAAATACAAGAACTTTTCGTGGTTTTGTTGGTTTTCAGCAAATGAACATATTTCAGCGAGCTAGAAGTTTTTTCTTCAATAGCGTCAGATTTTATCTTAAAATACAAGAACTTTTCGTGGTTCTTGTCAATTTTTGTTGGTTTTCATCGAATGAACTTATTTCAGTCAGCTAGATCTTTCTTCTTTAATGCAAAAAGATTTTATCTTCAAATACAAGAACTTTTCGTGGTTTTGTTGATTTTCAGCAAATGAACATATTTCAGCGAGCAAGAAGTTTTTTCTTTAATAGCGTCAGATTTTATCTTAAAATACAAGAACTTTTCGTGGTTCTTGTCAATTTTTGTTGGTTTTCATCTAATGAACTTATTTCAGTCAGCTAGATCTTTCTTCTTCAAAGCAAAAAGATTTTATCTTCAAATACAAGAACTTTTCGTGGTTTTGTTGATTTTCAGCAAATGAACATATTTCAGCGATCTAGCAGTTTTTTCTTCAATAGCGTCAGATTTTATCTTAAAATGCAAGAACTTTTCGTGGTTCTTGTCAATTTTTGTTGGTTTTCATCTAATGAACTTATTTCAGTCAGCTGGATCTTTCTTCTTCAAAGCAAAAAGATTTTATCTTCAAATTCAAGAACTTTTCGTGGTTTTGTTGGTTTTCAGCAAATGAACATATTTCAGCGAGCTTGAAGTTTTTTCTTCAATAGCGTCAGATTTTATCTTAAAATACAAGAACTTTTCGTGGTTCTTGTCAATTTTTGTTGGTTTTTATCTGATGAACTTCTTTCAGTCAGCTCGATCTTTCTTCCTCAAAGCAAAAAGATTTTATCTTCAAATACAAGAACTTTTCGTGGTTTTGTTGGTTTTCAGCAAATGAACATATTTCAGCGAGCTAGAAGTTTTTTCTTCAATCGCGTCAGATTTTATCTTAAAATACAAGAACTTTTCGTGGTTCTTGTCAATTTTTGTTGGTTTTCATCGAATGAACTTATTTCAGTCAGCTGGATCTTTCTTCTTCAAAGCAAAAAGATTTTATCTTCAAATTCAAGAACTTTTCGTGGTTTTGTTGGTTTTCAGCAAATGAACATATTTCAGCGAGCTTGAAGTTTTTTCTTCAATAGCGTCAGATTTTATCTTAAAATACAAGAACTTTTCGTGGTTCTTGTCAATTTTTGTTGGTTTTGATCTGATGAACTTCTTTCAGTCAGCTCGATCTTTCTACCTCAAAGCAAAAAGATTTTATCTTCAAATACAAGAACCTTTCGTGGTTTTGTTAATTTTCAGCAAATGAACATATTTCAGCGAGCGAGAAGTTTTTTCTTTAATAGCGGAAGATTTTATCTTAAAATACAAGAACGTTTCGTGGTTCTGGTCAATTTTTGTTGGTTTTCATCTAATGAACTTATTTCAGTCAGCTAGATCTTTCTTCTTCAAAGCAAAAAGATTTTATCTTCAAATACAAGAACTTTTCGTGGTTTTGTTGGTTTTCAGCAAATGAACATATTTCAGCGAGCTTGAAGTTTTTTCTTCAATAGCGTCAGATTTTATCTTAAAATACAAGAACTTTTCGTGGTTCTTGTCAATTTTTGTTGGTTTTGATCTGATGAACTTATTTCAGTCAGCTCGACTTTTCTACGTCAAAGCAAAAAGATTTTATCTTCAAATACAAGAACTTTTCGTGGTTTTGTTGGTTTTCAGCAAATGAACATATTTCAGCGAGCTTGAAGTTTTTTCTTCAATAGCGTCAGATTTTATCTTAAAATACAAGAACTTTTCGTGGTTCTTGTCAATTTTTGTTGGTTTTTATCTGATGAACTTCTTTCAGTCAGCTCGATCTTTCTTCCTCAAAGCAAAAAGATTTTATCTTCAAATACAAGAACTTTTCGTGGTTTTGTTGGTTTTCAGCAAATGAACATATTTCAGCGAGCTAGAAGTTTTTTCTTCAATCGCGTCAGATTTTATCTTAAAATACAAGAACTTTTCGTGGTTCTTGTCAATTTTTGTTGGTTTTCATCGAATGAACTTATTTCAGTCAGCTGGATCTTTCTTCTTCAAAGCAAAAAGATTTTATCTTCAAATTCAAGAACTTTTCGTGGTTTTGTTGGTTTTCAGCAAATGAACATATTTCAGCGAGCTTGAAGTTTTTTCTTCAATAGCGTCAGATTTTATCTTAAAATACAAGAACTTTTCGTGGTTCTTGTCAATTTTTGTTGGTTTTGATCTGATGAACTTCTTTCAGTCAGCTCGATCTTTCTACCTCAAAGCAAAAAGATTTTATCTTCAAATACAAGAACCTTTCGTGGTTTTGTTAATTTTCAGCAAATGAACATATTTCAGCGAGCGAGAAGTTTTTTCTTTAATAGCGGAAGATTTTATCTTAAAATACAAGAACGTTTCGTGGTTCTGGTCAATTTTTGTTGGTTTTCATCTAATGAACTTATTTCAGTCAGCTAGATCTTTCTTCTTCAAAGCAAAAAGATTTTATCTTCAAATACAAGAACTTTTCGTGGTTTTGTTGGTTTTCAGCAAATGAACATATTTCAGCGAGCTTGAAGTTTTTTCTTCAATAGCGTCAGATTTTATCTTAAAATACAAGAACTTTTCGTGGTTCTTGTCAATTTTTGTTGGTTTTGATCTGATGAACTTATTTCAGTCAGCTCGACCTTTCTACGTCAAAGCAAAAAGATTTTATCTTCAAATACAAGAACTTTTCGTGGTTTTGTTGGTTTTCAGCAAATGAACATATTTCAGCGAGCTAGAAGTTTTTTCTTCAATCGCGTCAGATTTTATCTTAAAATACAAGAACTTTTCGTGGTTCTTGTCAATTTTTGTTGGTTTTCATCTAATGAACTTATTTCAGTCAGCTGGATCTTTCTTCTTCAAAGCAAAAAGATTTTATCTTCAAATTCAAGAACTTTTCGTGGTTTTGTTGGTTTTCAGCAAATGAACATATTTCAGCGAGCTTGAAGTTTTTTCTTCAATAGCGTCAGATTTTATCTTAAAATACAAGAACTTTTCGTGGTTCTTGTCAATTTTTGTTGGTTTTCATCGAATGAACTTATTTCAGTCAGCTGGATCTTTCTTCTTCAAAGCAAAAAGATTTTATCTTCAAATTCAAGAACTTTTCGTGGTTTTGTTGGTTTTCAGCAAATGAACATATTTCAGCGAGCTTGAAGTTTTTTCTTCAATAGCGTCAGATTTTATCTTAAAATACAAGAACTTTTCGTGGTTCTTGTTAATTTTTGTTGGTTTTCATCTAATCAACTTGTTTCAGTCAGCGAGATCTTTCTTCTTTAAAGCAAAAAGATTTTATCTTCAAATACAAGAACTTTTCGTGGTTTTTTTGATTTTCAGCAAATGAACATATTTCAGCGAGCAAGAAGTTTTTTCTTTAATAGCGTCAGATTTTATCTTAAAATACAAGAACGTTTCGTGGTTCTTGTCAATTTTTGTTGGTTTTCATCTAATGAACTTATTTCAGTCAGCTGGATCTTTCTTCTTCAAAGCAAAAAGATTTTATCTTCAAATTCAAGAACTTTTCGTGGTATTGTTGGTTTTCAGCAAATGAACATATTTCAGCAAGCTTGAAGTTTTTTCTTCAATAGCGTCAGATTTTATCTTAAAATACAAGAACTTTTCGTGGTTCTTGTCAATTTTTGTTGGTTTTGATCTGATGAACTTCTTTCAGTCAGCTCGATCTTTCTACCTCAAAGCAAAAAGATTTTATCTTCAAATACAAGAACTTTTCGTGGTTTTGTTAATTTTCAGCAAATGAACATATTTCAGCGAGCGAGAAGTTTTTTCTTTAATAGCGGAAGTTTTATCTTAAAATACAAGAACTTTTCGTGGTTCTTGTCAATTTTTGTTGGTTTTCATCGAATGAACTTATTTCAGTCAGCTGGATCTTTCTTCTTCAAAGCAAAAAGATTTTATCTTCAAATTCAAGAACTTTTCGTGGTTTTGTTGGTTTTCAGCAAATGAACATATTTCAGCGAGCTTGAAGTTTTTTCTTCAATAGCGTCAGATTTTATCTTAAAATACAAGAACTTTTCGTGGTTCTTGTCAATTTTTGTTGGTTTTGATCTGATGAACTTCTTTCAGTCAGCTCGATCTTTCTACCTCAAAGCAAAAAGATTTTATCTTCAAATACAAGAACTTTTCGTGGTTTTGTTAATTTTCAGCAAATGAACATATTTCAGCGAGCGAGAAGTTTTTTCTTCAATAGCGTCAGATTTTATCTTAAAATACAAGAACTTTTCGTGGTTCTTGTCAATTTTTGTTGGTTTTCATCTAATGAACTGATTTCAGTCAGCTGGATCTTTCTTCTTCAAAGCAAAAAGATTTTATCTTCAAATTCAAGAACTTTTCGTGGTTTTGTTGGTTTTCAGCAAATGAACATATTTCAGCGAGCTTGAAGTTTTTTCTTCAATAGCGTCAGATTTTAACTTAAAATACAAGAACTTTTCGTGGTTCTTGTCAATTTTTGTTGGTTTTGATCTGATGAACTTATTTCAGTCAGCTCGATCTTTCTACCTCAAAGCAAAAAGATTTTATCTTCAAATACAAGAACTTTTCATGGTTTTGTTGGTTTTCAGCAAATGAACATATTTCAGCGAGCTAGAAGTTTTTTCTTCAATCGCGTCAGATTTTATCTTAAAATACAAGAACTTTTCGTGGTTCTTGTCAATTTTTGTTGGTTTTCATCTAATGAACTTATTTCAGTCAGCTGGATCTTTCTTCTTTAAAGCAAAAAGATTTTATCTTCAAATACAAGAACTTTTCGTGGTTTTTTTGATTTTCAGCAAATGAACATATTTCAGCGAGCAAGAAGTTTTTTCTTTAATAGCGTCAGATTTTATCTTAAAATACAAGAACGTTTCGTGGTTCTTGTCAATTTTTGTTGGTTTTCATCTAATGAACTTATTTCAGTCAGCTGGATCTTTCTTCTTCAAAGCAAAAAGATTTTATCTTCAAATTCAAGAACTTTTCGTGGTATTGTTGGTTTTCAGCAAATGAACATATTTCAGCGAGCTTGAAGTTTTTTCTTCAATAGCGTCAGATTTTATCTTAAAATACAAGAACTTTTCGTGGTTCTTGTCAATTTTTGTTGGTTTTCATCTTATGAACTTATTTCAGTCAGCCAGATCTTTCTTCTTTAATGCAAAAAGATTTTATCTTCAAATACAAGAACTTTTCGTGGTTTTGTTGATTTTCAGCAAATGAACATATTTCAGCGAGCTCAAAGTTTTTTCTTTAATAGCGGAAGATTTTATCTTAAAATACAAGAACTGTTCGTGGTTCTTGTCAATTTTTGTTGGTTTTGATCTGAAGAACTTCTTTCAGTCAGCTCGATCTTTCTACCTCAAAGCAAAAAGATTTTATCTTCAAATACAAGAACTTTTCGTGGTTTTGTTGGTTTTCAGCAAATGAACATATTTCAGCGAACTAGAAGTTTTTTCTTCAATCGCGTCAGATTTTATCTTAAAATACAAGAACTTTTCGTGGTTCTTGTCAATTTTTGTTGGTTTTCATCTAATGAACTTGTTTCAGTCAGCTAGATCTTTCTTCTTTAATGCAAAAAGATTTTATCTTCAATACAAGAACTTTTCGTGGTTTTGTTGATTTTCAGCAAATTAACATATTTCAGCGAGCTCAAAGTTTTTTCTTTAATAGCAGAAGATTTTATCTTAAAATACAAGAACTTTTCGTGGTTCTTGTCAATTTTTGTTGGTTTTCATCTAATGAACTTGTTTCAGTCAGCTAGATCTTTCTTCTTCAAAGCAAAAGGATTTTATCTTCAAATACAAGAACTTTTCGTGGTTTTGTTGGTTTTCAGCAAATGAACATATTTCAGCGAGCTAGAAGTTTTTTGTTCAATAGCGTCAGATTTTATCTTAAAATACAAGAACTTTGCGTGGTTCTTGTCAATTTTTGTTGGTTTTCATCTAATGAACTTATTTCAGTCAGCTCGATCTTTCTTCCTCAATGCAAAAAGATTTTATCTTCAAATACAATAACTTTTTGTGGTTTTGTTGATTTTCAGCAAATGAACATATTTCAGCGAGCTCAAAGTTTTTTCTTTAATAGCGGAAGATTTTATCTTAAAATACAAGAACCTTTCGTGGTTCTTGTCAATTTTTGTTGGTTTTCATCTCATGAACTTATTTCAGTCAGCTAGATCTTTCTTCTTCAAAGCAAAAAGATTTTATCTTCAAATACAAGAACTTTTCGTGGTTTTGTTGGTTTTCAGCAAATGAACATATTTCAGCGAGCTAGAAGTTTTTTCTTCAATAGCGTCAGATTTTATCTTAAAATACAAGAACTTTTCGTGGTTCTTGTCAATTTTTGTTGGTTTTCATCGAATGAACTTATTTCAGTCAGTTGGATCTTTCTTCTTCAAAGCAAAAAGATTTTATCTTCAAATTCAAGAACTTTTCGTGGTTTTGTTGGTTTTCAGCAAATGAACATATTTCAGCGAGCTTGAAGTTTTTTCTTCAATAGCGTCAGATTTTATCTTAAAATACAAGAACTTTTCGTGGTTCTTGTCAATTTTTGTTGGTTTTGATCTGAAGAACTTCTTTCAGTCAGCTCGATCTTTCTACCTCAAAGCAAAAAGATTTTATCTTCAAATACAAGAACTTTTCGTGGTTTTGTTAATTTTCAGCAAATGAACATATTTCAGCGAGCGAGAAGTTTTTTCTTCAATAGCGTCAGATTTTATCTTAAAATACAAGAACTTTTCGTGGTTCTTGTCAATTTTTGTTGGTTTTCATCTAATGAACTGATTTCAGTCAGCTGGATCTTTCTTCTTCAAAGCAAAAAGATTTTATCTTCAAATTCAAGAACTTTTCGTGGTTTTGTTGGTTTTCAGCAAATGAACATATTTCAGCGAGCTTGAAGTTTTTTCTTCAATAGCGTCAGATTTTATCTTAAAATACAAGAACTTTTCGTGGTTCTTGTCAATTTTTGTTGGTTTTGATCTGATGAACTTATTTCAGTCAGCTCGATCTTTCTACCTCAAAGCAAAAAGATTTTATCTTCAAATACAAGAACTTTTCATGGTTTTGTTGGTTTTCAGCAAATGAACATATTTCAGCGAGCTAGAAGTTTTTTCTTCAATCGCGTCAGATTTTATCTTAAAATACAAGAACTTTTCGTGGTTCTTGTCAATTTTTGTTGGTTTTCATCTAATGAACTTATTTCAGTCAGCTGGATCTTTCTTCTTTAAAGCAAAAAGATTTTATCTTCAAATACAAGAACTTTTCGTGGTTTTTTTGATTTTCAGCAAATGAACATATTTCAGCGAGCAAGAAGTTTTTTCTTTAATAGCGTCAGATTTTATCTTAAAATACAAGAACGTTTCGTGGTTCTTGTCAATTTTTGTTGGTTTTCATCTAATGAACCTATTTCAGTCAGCTGGATCTTTCTTCTTCAAAGCAAAAAGATTTTATCTTCAAATTCAAGAACTTTTCGTGGTATTGTTGGTTTTCAGCAAATGAACATATTTCAGCGAGCTTGAAGTTTTTTCTTCAATAGCGTCAGATTTTATCTTAAAATACAAGAACTTTTCGTGGTTCTTGTCAATTTTTGTTGGTTTTCATCTTATGAACTTATTTCAGTCAGCCAGATCTTTCTTCTTTAATGCAAAAAGATTTTATCTTCAAATACAAGAACTTTTCGTGGTTTTGTTGATTTTCAGCAAATGAACATATTTCAGCGAGCTCAAAGTTTTTTCTTTAATAGCGGAAGATTTTATCTTAAAATACAAGAACTGTTCGTGGTTCTTGTCAATTTTTGTTGGTTTTGATCTGAAGAACTTCTTTCAGTCAGCTCGATCTTTCTACCTCAAAGCAAAAAGATTTTATCTTCAAATACAAGAACTTTTCGTGGTTTTGTTGGTTTTCAGCAAATGAACATATTTCAGCGAACTAGAAGTTTTTTCTTCAATCGCGTCAGATTTTATCTTAAAATACAAGAACTTTTCGTGGTTCTTGTCAATTTTTGTTGGTTTTCATCTAATGAACTTGTTTCAGTCAGCTAGATCTTTCTTCTTTAATGCAAAAAGATTTTATCTTCAATACAAGAACTTTTCGTGGTTTTGTTGATTTTCAGCAAATGAACATATTTCAGCGAGCTCAAAGTTTTTTCTTTAATAGCGTCAGATTTTATCTTAAAATACAAGAACTTTTCGTGGTTCTTGTCAATTTTTGTTGGTTTTCATCTAATGAACTTGTTTCAGTCAGCTAGATCTTTCTTCTTCAAAGCAAAAGGATTTTATCTTCAAATACAAGAACTTTTCGTGGTTTTGTTGGTTTTCAGCAAATGAACATATTTCAGCGAGCTAGAAGTTTTTTCTTCAATAGCGTCAGATTTTATCTTAAAATACAAGAACTTTGCGTGGTTCTTGTCAATTTTTGTTGGTTTTCATCTAATGAACTTATTTCAGTCAGCTCGATCTTTCTTCCTCAATGCAAAAAGATTTTATCTTCAAATACAATAACTTTTCGTGGTTTTGTTGATTTTCAGCAAATGAACATATTTCAGCGAGCTCAAAGTTTTTTCTTTAATAGCGGAAGGTTTTATCTTAAAATACAAGAACCTTTCGTGGTTCTTGTCAATTTTTGTTGGTTTTCATCTCATGAACTTATTTCAGTCAGCTAGATCTTTCTTCTTCAAAGCAAAAAGATTTTATCTTCAAATACAAGAACTTTTCGTGGTTTTGTTGGTTTTCAGCAAATGAACATATTTCAGCGAGCTAGAAGTTTTTTCTTCAATAGCGTCAGATTTTATCTTAAAATACAAGAACTTTTCGTGGTTCTTGTCAATTTTTGTTGGTTTTCATCGAATGAACTTATTTCAGTCAGCTGGATCTTTCTTCTTCAAAGCAAAAAGATTTTATCTTCAAATTCAAGAACTTTTCGTGGTTTTGTTGGTTTTCAGCAAATGAACATATTTCAGCGAGCTTGAAGTTTTTTCTTCAATAGCGTCAGATTTTATCTTAAAATACAAGAACTTTTCGTGGTTCTTGTCAATTTTTGTTGGTTTTGATCTGAAGAACTTCTTTCAGTCAGCTCGATCTTTCTACCTCAAAGCAAAAAGATTTTATCTTCAAATACAAGAACTTTTCGTGATTTTGTTAATTTTCAGCAAATGAACATATTTCAGCGAGCGAGAAGTTTTTTCTTTAATAGCGTCAGATTTTATCTTAAAATACAAGAACTTTTCGTGGTTCTTGTCAATTTTTGTTGGTTTTCATCTAATGAACTTGTTTCAGTCAGCTAGATCTTTCTTCTTTAATGCAAAAAGATTTTATCTTCAAATACAAGAACTTTTCGTGGTTTTGTTGATTTTCAGCAAATGAACATATTTCAGCGAGCTCAAAGTTTTTTCTTTAATAGCGTCAGATTTTATCTTAAAATACAAGAACTTTTCGTGGTTTTGTCAATTTTTGTTGGTTTTCATCTAATGAACTTGTTTCAGTCAGCTAGATCTTTCTTCTTTAATGCAAAAAGATTTTATCTTCAAATACAAGAACTTTTCGTGGTTTTGTTGATTTTCAGCAAATTAACATATTTCAGCGAGCTCAAAGTTTTTTCTTTAATAGCAGAAGATTTTATCTTAAAATACAAGAACTTTTCGTGGTTCTTGTCAATTTTTGTTGGTTTTTATCTGATGAACTTCTTTCAGTCAGCTCGATCTTTCTACCTCAAAGCAAAAAGATTTTATCTTCAAATACAAGAACTTTTCGTGGTTTTGTTGGTTTTCAGCAAATGAACATATTTCAGCGAGCTAGAAGTTTTTTCTTCAATCGCGTCAGATTTTATCTTAAAATACAAGAACTTTTCGTGGTTCTTGTCAATTTTTGTTGGTTTTCATCTGATGAACTTATTTCAGTCAGCTGGATCTTTCTTCTTCAAAGCAAAAAGATTTTATCTTCAAATTCAAGAACTTTTCGTGGTTTTGTTGGTTTTCAGCAAATGAACATATTTCAGCGAGCGAGAAGTTTTTTCTTTAATAGCGGAAAATTTTATCTTAAAATACAAGAACTTTTCGTGGTTCTGGTCAATTTTTGTTGGTTTTCATCTAATGAACTTATTTCAGTCAGCTAGATCTTTCTTCTTCAAAGCAAAAAGATTTTATCTTCAAATACAAGAACTTTTCGTGGTTATGTTAATTTTCAGCAAATGAACATATTTCAGCGAGCGAGAAGTTTTTTCTTTAATAGCGGAAGATTTTATCTTAAAATACAAGAACTTTTCGTGGTTCTGGTCAATTCTTCTGCTATCAAAGACAAAACTTTGAGCTCGCTGAAATATGTTAATTTGCTGAAAATCAACAAAACCACGAAAAGTTCTTGTATTTGAAGATAAAATCTTTTTGCATTAAAGTGGTTCTTTAAAGCAAAAAGATTTTATCTTCAAATACAAGAACTTTTCGTGGTTTTGTTGGTTTTCAGCAAATGAACATATTTCAGCGAGCTGGAAGTTTTTTCTTCAATCGCGTCAGATTTTATCTTAAAATACAATAACTTTTCGTGGTTCTTGTCAATTTTTGTTGGTTTTCATCTGATGAACTTGTTTCAGTCAGCTAGATCTTTCTTCTTTAATGCAAAAAGATTTTATCTTCAAATACAAGAACTTTTCGTGGTTTTGTTGATTTTCAGCAAATGAACATATTTCAGCGAGCTCAAAGTTTTTTCTTTAATAGCGGAAGATTTTATCTTAAAATACAAGAACTTTTCGTGGTTCTGGTCAATTCTTCTGCTATCAAAGACAAAACTTTGAGCTCGCTGAAATATGTTAATTTGCTGAAAATCAACAAAACCACGAAAAGTTCTTGTATTTGAAGATAAAATCTTTTTGCATTAAAGTGGTTCTTTAAAGCAAAAAGATTTTATCTTTAAATACAAGAACTTTTCGTGGTTTTGTTGGCTTTCAGCAAATGAACATATTTCAGCGAGCTAGAAGTTTTTTCTTCAATCGCGTCAGATTTTATCTTAAAATACAATAACTTTTCGTGGTTCTTGTCAATTTTTGTTGGTTTTCATCTAATGAACTTATTTCAGTCAGCTGGATCTTTCTTCTTCAAAGCAAAAAGATTTTATCTTCAAATTCAAGAACTTTTCGTGGTTTTGTTGGTTTTCAGCAAATGAACATATTTCAGCGAGCTAGAAGTTTTTTCTTCAATAGCGTCAGATTTTATCTTAAAATACAAGAACTTTTCGTGGTTCTTGTCAATTTTTGTTGGTTTTCATCTAATGAACTTGTTTCAGTCAGCTAGATCTTTCTTCTTTAATGCAAAAAGATTTTATCTTCAAATACAAGAACTTTTCGTGGTTTTGTTGATTTTCAGCAAATTAACATATTTCAGCGAGCTCAAAGTTTTTTCTTTAATAGCAGAAGATTTTATCTTAAAATACAAGAACTTTTCGTGGTTCTTGTCAATTTTTGTTGGTTTTCATCGAATGAACTTATTTCAGTCAGCTGGATCTTTCTTCTTCAAAGCAAAAAGATTTTATCTTCAAATTCAAGAACTTTTCGTGGTTTTGTTGGTTTTCAGCAAATGAACATATTTCAGCGAGCTAGAAGTTTTTTCTTCAATAGCGTCAGATTTTATCTTAAAATACAAGAACTTTTCGTGGTTCTTGTCAATTTTTGTTGGTTTTTATCTGATGAACTTCTTTCAGTCAGCTCGATCTTTCTACCTCAAAGCAAAAAGATTTTATCTTCAAATACAAGAACTTTTCGTGGTTTTGTTGGTTTTCAGCAAATGAACATATTTCAGCGAGCTAGAAGTTTTTTCTTCAATCGCGTCAGATTTTATCTTAAAATACAAGAACTTTTCGTGGTTCTTGTCAATTTTTGTTGGTTTTCATCGAATGAACTTATTTCAGTCAGCTGGATCTTTCTTCTTCAAAGCAAAAAGATTTTATCTTCAAATTCAAGAACTTTTCGTGGTTTTGTTGGTTTTCAGCAAATGAACATATTTCAGCGAGCTTGAAGTTTTTTCTTTAATAGCGTCAGATTTTATCTTAAAATACAAGAACTTTTCGTGGTTCTTGTCAATTTTTGTTGGTTTTCATCTAATGAACTTGTTTCAGTCAGCTAGATCTTTCTTCTTCAAAGCAAAAGGATTTTATCTTCAAATACAAGAACTTTTCGTGGTTTTGTTGGTTTTCAGCAAATGAACATATTTCAGCGAGCTAGAAGTTTTTTCTTCAATAGCGTCAGATTTTATCTTAAAATACAAGAACTTTGCGTGGTTCTTGTCAATTTTTGTTGGTTTTCATCTAATGAACTTATTTCAGTCAGCTCGATCTTTCTTCCTCAATGCAAAAAGATTTTATCTTCAAATACAATAACTTTTCGTGGTTTTGTTGATTTTCAGCAAATGAACATATTTCAGCGAGCTCAAAGTTTTTTCTTTAATAGCGGAAGGTTTTATCTTAAAATACAAGAACCTTTCGTGGTTCTTGTCAATTTTTGTTGGTTTTCATCTCATGAACTTATTTCAGTCAGCTAGATCTTTCTTCTTCAAAGCAAAAAGATTTTATCTTCAAATACAAGAACTTTTCGTGGTTTTGTTGGTTTTCAGCAAATGAACATATTTCAGCGAGCTAGAAGTTTTTTCTTCAATAGCGTCAGATTTTATCTTAAAATACAAGAACTTTTCGTGGTTCTTGTCAATTTTTGTTGGTTTTCATCGAATGAACTTATTTCAGTCAGCTGGATCTTTCTTCTTCAAAGCAAAAAGATTTTATCTTCAAATTCAAGAACTTTTCGTGGTTTTGTTGGTTTTCAGCAAATGAACATATTTCAGCGAGCTTGAAGTTTTTTCTTCAATAGCGTCAGATTTTATCTTAAAATACAAGAACTTTTCGTGGTTCTTGTCAATTTTTGTTGGTTTTGATCTGAAGAACTTCTTTCAGTCAGCTCGATCTTTCTACCTCAAAGCAAAAAGATTTTATCTTCAAATACAAGAACTTTTCGTGATTTTGTTAATTTTCAGCAAATGAACATATTTCAGCGAGCGAGAAGTTTTTTCTTTAATAGCGTCAGATTTTATCTTAAAATACAAGAACTTTTCGTGGTTCTTGTCAATTTTTGTTGGTTTTCATCTAATGAACTTGTTTCAGTCAGCTAGATCTTTCTTCTTTAATGCAAAAAGATTTTATCTTCAAATACAAGAACTTTTCGTGGTTTTGTTGATTTTCAGCAAATGAACATATTTCAGCGAGCTCAAAGTTTTTTCTTTAATAGCGTCAGATTTTATCTTAAAATACAAGAACTTTTCGTGGTTTTGTCAATTTTTGTTGGTTTTCATCTAATGAACTTGTTTCAGTCAGCTAGATCTTTCTTCTTTAATGCAAAAAGATTTTATCTTCAAATACAAGAACTTTTCGTGGTTTTGTTGATTTTCAGCAAATTAACATATTTCAGCGAGCTCAAAGTTTTTTCTTTAATAGCAGAAGATTTTATCTTAAAATACAAGAACTTTTCGTGGTTCTTGTCAATTTTTGTTGGTTTTTATCTGATGAACTTCTTTCAGTCAGCTCGATCTTTCTACCTCAAAGCAAAAAGATTTTATCTTCAAATACAAGAACTTTTCGTGGTTTTGTTGGTTTTCAGCAAATGAACATATTTCAGCGAGCTAGAAGTTTTTTCTTCAATCGCGTCAGATTTTATCTTAAAATACAAGAACTTTTCGTGGTTCTTGTCAATTTTTGTTGGTTTTCATCTGATGAACTTATTTCAGTCAGCTGGATCTTTCTTCTTCAAAGCAAAAAGATTTTATCTTCAAATTCAAGAACTTTTCGTGGTTTTGTTGGTTTTCAGCAAATGAACATATTTCAGCGAGCGAGAAGTTTTTTCTTTAATAGCGGAAAATTTTATCTTAAAATACAAGAACTTTTCGTGGTTCTGGTCAATTTTTGTTGGTTTTCATCTAATGAACTTATTTCAGTCAGCTAGATCTTTCTTCTTCAAAGCAAAAAGATTTTATCTTCAAATACAAGAACTTTTCGTGGTTATGTTAATTTTCAGCAAATGAACATATTTCAGCGAGCGAGAAGTTTTTTCTTTAATAGCGGAAGATTTTATCTTAAAATACAAGAACTTTTCGTGGTTCTGGTCAATTCTTCTGCTATCAAAGACAAAACTTTGAGCTCGCTGAAATATGTTAATTTGCTGAAAATCAACAAAACCACGAAAAGTTCTTGTATTTGAAGATAAAATCTTTTTGCATTAAAGTGGTTCTTTAAAGCAAAAAGATTTTATCTTCAAATACAAGAACTTTTCGTGGTTTTGTTGGTTTTCAGCAAATGAACATATTTCAGCGAGCTGGAAGTTTTTTCTTCAATCGCGTCAGATTTTATCTTAAAATACAATAACTTTTCGTGGTTCTTGTCAATTTTTGTTGGTTTTCATCTGATGAACTTGTTTCAGTCAGCTAGATCTTTCTTCTTTAATGCAAAAAGATTTTATCTTCAAATACAAGAACTTTTCGTGGTTTTGTTGATTTTCAGCAAATGAACATATTTCAGCGAGCTCAAAGTTTTTTCTTTAATAGCGGAAGATTTTATCTTAAAATACAAGAACTGTTCGTGGTTCTTGTCAATTTTTGTTGGTTTTGATCTGAAGAACTTCTTTCAGTCAGCTCGATCTTTCTACCTCAAAGCAAAAAGATTTTATCTTCAAATACAAGAACTTTTCGTGGTTTTGTTGGTTTTCAGCAAATGAACATATTTCAGCGAACCAGAAGTTTTTTCTTCAATCGCGTCAGATTTTATCTTAAAATACAAGAACTTTTCGTGGTTCTTGTCAATTTTTGTTGGTTTTCATCTAATGAACTTGTTTCAGTCAGCTAGATCTTTCTTCTTTAATGCAAAAAGATTTTATCTTCAAATACAAGAACTTTTCGTGGTTTTGTTGATTTTCAGCAAATGAACATATTTCAGCGAGCTCAAAGTTTTTTCTTTAATAGCGTCAGATTTTATCTTAAAATACAAGAACTTTTCGTGGTTCTTGTCAATTTTTGTTGGTTTTGATCTGATGAACTTCTTTCAGTCAGCTCGATCTTTCTACCTCAAAGCAAAAAGATTTTATCTTCAAATACAAGAACTTTTCGTGGTTTTGTTAATTTTCAGCAAATAAACATATTTCAGCGAGCGAGAAGTTTTTTCTTTAATAGCGTCAGATTTTATCTTAAAATACAAGAACTTTTCGTGGTTCTTGTCAATTTTTGTTGGTTTTCATCTAATGAACTTTTTTCAGTCAGCTCGATCTTTCTTCTTCAAAGCAAAAAGATTGTATCTTCAAATACAAGAACTTTTCGTGGTTTTGTTGATTTTCAGCAAATGAACATATTTCAGCGAGCTCAAAGCTTTTTCTTTAATAGCGGAAGGTTTTATCTTAAAATACAAGAACCTTTCGTGGTTCTTGTCAATTTTTGTTGGTTTTCATCGAATGAACTTATTTCAGTCAGCTCGATCTTTCTTCTTTAATGCAAAAAGATTGTATCTTCAAATACAAGAACTTTTCGTGGTTTTGTTGATTTTCAGCAAATGAACATATTTCAGCGAGCTCAAAGCTTTTTCTTTAATAGCGGAAGGTTTTATCTTAAAATACAAGAACCTTTCGTGGTTCTTGTCAATTTTTGTTGGTTTTCATCTGATGAACTTATTTCAGTCAGCTAGATCTTTCTTCTTCAAAGCAAAATGATTTTATCTTCAAATACAAGAACTTTTCGTGGTTTTGTTGGTTTTCAGCAAATGAACATACTTCAGCGAGCTAGAAGTTTTTTCTTCAATAGCGTCAGATTTTATCTTAAAATACAAGAACTTTTCGTGGTTCTTGTCAATTTTTGTTGGTTTTCATCTAATGAACTTATTTCAGTCAGCTGGATCTTTCTTCTTCAAAGCAAAAAGATTTTATCTTCAAATTCAAGAACTTTTCGTGGTTTTGTTGGTTTTCAGCAAATGAACATATTTCAGCGAGCTTGAAGTTTTTTCTTCAATAGCGTCAGATTTTATATTAAAATACAAGAACTTTTCGTGGTTCTTGTCAATTTTTGTTGGTTTTCATCAAATCAACTTGTTTCAGTCAGCGAGATCTTTCTTCTTGAAAGCAAAAAGATTTTATCTTCAAATACAAGAACTTTTCGTGGTTTTTTAGATTTTTCGATCTTCAAATACAAGAACTTTTCGTGGTTTTTTAGATTTTCAGCAAATGAACATATTTCAGCGAGCAAGAAGTTTTTTCTTTAATAGCGTCAGATTTTATCTTAAAATAAAAGAACTTTTCGTGGTTCTTGTCAATTTTTGTTGGTTTTCATCGAATGAACATGTTTCAGTCAGCTAGATCTTTCTTCTTTAATGCAAAAAGATTGTATCTTCAAATACAAGAACTTTTCGTGGTTTTGTTGATTTTCAGCAAATGAACATATTTCAGCGAGCTCAAAGTTTTTTCTTTAATAGCGGAAGGTTTTATCTTAAAATACAAGAACCTTTCGTGGTTCTTGTCAATTTTTGTTGGTTTTCATCTAATGAATTTATTTCAGTCAGCTAGATCTTTCTTCTTCAAAGCAAAAATATTTTATCTTTAAATACAAGAACTTTTCGTGGTTTTGTTGGTTTTCAGCAAATGAACATATTTCAGCGAGCTAGAAGTTTTTTCTTCAATAGCGTCAGAGTTTATCTTAAAATACAAGAACTTTTCGTGGTTCTTGTCAATTTTTGTTGGTTTTCATCGAATGAACTTATTTCAGTCAGCTAGATCTTTCTTCTTTAATGCAAAAAGATTTTATCTTCAAATACAAGAACTTTTCGTGGTTTTGTTGATTTTCAGCAAATGAACATATTTCAGCGAGCAAGAAGTTTTTTCTTTAATAGCGTCAGATTTTATCTTAAAATACAAGAACTTTTCGTGGTTCTTGTCAATTTTTGTTGGTTTTCATCTAATGAACTTATTTCAGTCAGCGAGATCTTTCTTCTTCAAAGCAAAAAGATTTTATCTTCAAATACAAGAACTTTTCGTGGTTTAGTTGATTTTCAGCAAATGAACATATTTCAGCGATCTAGCAGTTTTTTCTTCAATAGCGTCAGATTTTATCTTAAAACACAAGAACTTTTCGTGGTTCTTGTCAATTTTTGTGGGTTTTCATCTAATGAACTTATTTCAGTCAGCTGGATCTTTCTTCTTCAAAGCAAAAAGATTTTATCTTCAAATTCAAGAACTTTTCGTGGTTTTGTTGGTTTTCAGCAAATGAACATATTTCAGCGAGCTTGAAGTTTTTTCTTCAATAGCGTCAGATTTTATCTTAAAATAGAAGAACTTTTCGTGGTTCTTGTCAATTTTTGTTGGTTTTTATCTGATGAACTTCTTTCAGTCAGCTCGATCTTTCTACCTCAAAGCAAAAAGATTTTATCTTCAAATACAAGAACTTTTCGTGGTTTTGTTGGTTTTCAGCAAATGAACATATTTCAGCGAGCTAGAAGTTTTTTCTTCAATCGCGTCAGATTTTATCTTAAAATACAAGAACTTTTCGTGGTTCTTGTCAATTTTTGTTGGTTTTCATCGAATGAACTTATTTCAGTCAGCTGGATCTTTCTTCTTCAAAGCAAAAAGATTTTATCTTCAAATTCAAGAACTTTTCGTGGTTTTGTTGGTTTTCAGCAAATGAACATATTTCAGCGAGCTTGAAGTTTTTTCTTCAATAGCGTCAGATTTTATCTTAAAATACAAGAACTTTTCGTGGTTCTTGTCAATTTTTGTTGGTTTTGATCTGATGAACTTCTTTCAGTCAGCTCGATCTTTCTACCTCAAAGCAAAAAGATTTTATCTTCAAATACAAGAACTTTTCGTGGTTTTGTTAATTTTCAGCAAATGAACATATTTCAGCGAGCGAGAAGTTTTTTCTTTAATAGCGGAAGATTTTATCTTAAAATACAAGAACGTTTCGTGGTTCTGGTCAATTTTTGTTGGTTTTCATCTAATGAACTTATTTCAGTCAGCTAGATCTTTCTTCTTCAAAGCAAAAAGATTTTATCTTCAAATACAAGAACTTTTCGTGGTTTTGTTGATTTTCAGCAAATGAACATATTTCAGCGATCGAGAAGTTTTTTCTTCAATAGCGTCAGATTTTATCTTAAAATACAAGAACTTTTCGTGGTTCTTGTCAATTTTTGTTGGTTTTCATCTAATGAACTGATTTCAGTCAGCTGGATCTTTCTTCTTCAAAGCAAAAAGATTTTATCTTCAAATTCAAGAACTTTTCGTGGTTTTGTTGGTTTTCAGCAAATGAACATATTTCAGCGAGCTTGAAGTTTTTTCTTCAATAGCGTCAGATTTTATCTTAAAATACAAGAACTTTTCGTGGTTCTTGTCAATTTTTGTTGGTGTTGATCTGATGAACTTATTTCAGTCAGCTCGATCTTTCTACCTCAAAGCAAAAAGATTTTATCTTCAAATACAAGAACTTTTCGTGGTTTTGTTGGTTTTCAGCAAATGAACATATTTCAGCGAGCTTGAAGTTTTTTCTTCAATAGCGTCAGATTTTATCTTAAAATACAAGAACTTTTCGTGGTTCTTGTCAATTTTTGTTGGTTTTCATCTAATGAACTTATTTCAGTCAGCTGGATCTTTCTTCTTCAAATCAAAAAGATTTTATCTTCAAATTCAAGAACTTTTCGTGGTTTTGTTGGTTTTCAGCAAATGAACATATTTCAGCGAGCTTGAAGTTTTTTCTTCAATAGCGTCAGATTTTATCTTAAAATACAAGAACTTTTCGTGGTTCTTGTCAATTTTTGTTGGTTTTCATCGAATGAACTTATTTCAGTCAGCTGGATCTTTCTTCTTCAAAGCAAAAAGATTTTATCTTCAAATTCAAGAACTTTTCGTGGTTTTGTTGGTTTTCAGCAAATGAACATATTTCAGCGAGCTTGAAGTTTTTTCTTCAGTAGCGTCAGATGTTATCTTAAAATACAAGAACTTTTCGTGGTACTTGTTAATTTTTGTTGGTTTTCATCTAATCAACTTGTTTCAGTCAGCGAGATCTTTCTTCTTTAAAGCAAAAAGATTTTATCTTCAAATACAAGAACTTTTCGTGGTTTTTTTGATTTTCAGCAAATGAACATATTTCAGCGAGCAAGAAGTTTTTTCTTTAATAGCGTCAGATTTTATCTTAAAATACAAGAACGTTTCGTGGTTCTTGTCAATTTTTGTTGGTTTTCATCTAATGAACTTATTTCAGTCAGCTGGATCTTTCTTCTTCAAAGCAAAAAGATTTTATCTTCAAATTCAAGAACTTTTCGTGGTATTGTTGGTTTTCAGCAAATGAACATATTTCAGCGAGCAAGAAGTTTTTTCTTCAATAGCGTCAGATTTTATCTTAAAATACAAGAACTTTTCGTGGTTCTTGTCAATTTTTGTTGGTTTTCATCTAATGAACTTATTTCAGTCAGCTAGATCTTTCTTCTTCAAAGCAAAAAGATTTTATCTTCAAATACAAGAACTTTTCGTGGTTTTGTTGGTTTTCAGCAAATGAACTTATTTCAGCGAGCTAGAAGTTTTTTCTTCAATAGCGTCAGATTTTATCTTAAAATACAAGAACTTTTCGTGGTTCTTGTCAATTTTTGTTGGTTTTGATCTGAAGAACTTCTTTCAGTCAGCTCGATCTTTCTACCTCAAAGCAAAAAGATTTTATCTTCAAATACAAGAACTTTTCGTGGTTTTGTTGGTTTTCAGCAAATGAACATATTTCAGCGAGCTTGAAGTTTTTTCTTCAATAGCGTCAGATTTTATCTTAAAATACAAGAACTTTTCGTGGTTCTTGTCAATTTTTGTTGGTTTTGATCTGAAGAACTTCTTTCAGTCAGCTCGATCTTTCTACCTCAAAGCAAAAAGATTTTATCTTCAAATACAAGAACTTTTCGTGATTTTGTTAATTTTCAGCAAATGAACATATTTCAGCGAGCGAGAAGTTTTTTCTTTAATAGCGTCAGATTTTATCTTAAAATACAAGAACTTTTCGTGGTTCTTGTCAATTTTTGTTGGTTTTCATCTAATGAACTTGTTTCAGTCAGCTAGATCTTTCTTCTTTAATGCAAAAAGATTTTATCTTCAAATACAAGAACTTTTCGTGGTTTTGTTGATTTTCAGCAAATGAACATATTTCAGCGAGCTCAAAGTTTTTTCTTTAATAGCGTCAGATTTTATCTTAAAATACAAGAACTTTTCGTGGTTTTGTCAATTTTTGTTGGTTTTCATCTAATGAACTTGTTTCAGTCAGCTAGATCTTTCTTCTTTAATGCAAAAAGATTTTATCTTCAAATACAAGAACTTTTCGTGGTTTTGTTGATTTTCAGCAAATTAACATATTTCAGCGAGCTCAAAGTTTTTTCTTTAATAGCAGAAGATTTTATCTTAAAATACAAGAACTTTTCGTGGTTCTTGTCAATTTTTGTTGGTTTTTATCTGATGAACTTCTTTCAGTCAGCTCGATCTTTCTACCTCAAAGCAAAAAGATTTTATCTTCAAATACAAGAACTTTTCGTGGTTTTGTTGGTTTTCAGCAAATGAACATATTTCAGCGAGCTAGAAGTTTTTTCTTCAATCGCGTCAGATTTTATCTTAAAATACAAGAACTTTTCGTGGTTCTTGTCAATTTTTGTTGGTTTTCATCTGATGAACTTATTTCAGTCAGCTGGATCTTTCTTCTTCAAAGCAAAAAGATTTTATCTTCAAATTCAAGAACTTTTCGTGGTTTTGTTGGTTTTCAGCAAATGAACATATTTCAGCGAGCGAGAAGTTTTTTCTTTAATAGCGGAAAATTTTATCTTAAAATACAAGAACTTTTCGTGGTTCTGGTCAATTTTTGTTGGTTTTCATCTAATGAACTTATTTCAGTCAGCTAGATCTTTCTTCTTCAAAGCAAAAAGATTTTATCTTCAAATACAAGAACTTTTCGTGGTTATGTTAATTTTCAGCAAATGAACATATTTCAGCGAGCGAGAAGTTTTTTCTTTAATAGCGGAAGATTTTATCTTAAAATACAAGAACTTTTCGTGGTTCTGGTCAATTCTTCTGCTATCAAAGACAAAACTTTGAGCTCGCTGAAATATGTTAATTTGCTGAAAATCAACAAAACCACGAAAAGTTCTTGTATTTGAAGATAAAATCTTTTTGCATTAAAGTGGTTCTTTAAAGCAAAAAGATTTTATCTTCAAATACAAGAACTTTTCGTGGTTTTGTTGGTTTTCAGCAAATGAACATATTTCAGCGAGCTGGAAGTTTTTTCTTCAATCGCGTCAGATTTTATCTTAAAATACAATAACTTTTCGTGGTTCTTGTCAATTTTTGTTGGTTTTCATCTGATGAACTTGTTTCAGTCAGCTAGATCTTTCTTCTTTAATGCAAAAAGATTTTATCTTCAAATACAAGAACTTTTCGTGGTTTTGTTGATTTTCAGCAAATGAACATATTTCAGCGAGTTCAAAGTTTTTTCTTTAATAGCGGAAGATTTTATCTTAAAATACAAGAACTGTTCGTGGTTCTTGTCAATTTTTGTTGGTTTTGATCTGAAGAACTTCTTTCAGTCAGCTCGATCTTTCTACCTCAAAGCAAAAAGATTTTATCTTCAAATACAAGAACTTTTCGTGGTTTTGTTGGTTTTCAGCAAATGAACATATTTCAGCGAACCAGAAGTTTTTTCTTCAATCGCGTCAGATTTTATCTTAAAATACAAGAACTTTTCGTGGTTCTTGTCAATTTTTGTTGGTTTTCATCTAATGAACTTGTTTCAGTCAGCTAGATCTTTCTTCTTTAATGCAAAAAGATTTTATCTTCAAATACAAGAACTTTTCGTGGTTTTGTTGATTTTCAGCAAATGAACATATTTCAGCGAGCTCAAAGTTTTTTCTTTAATAGCGTCAGATTTTATCTTAAAATACAAGAACTTTTCGTGGTTCTTGTCAATTTTTGTTGGTTTTGATCTGATGAACTTCTTTCAGTCAGCTCGATCTTTCTACCTCAAAGCAAAAAGATTTTATCTTCAAATACAAGAACTTTTCGTGGTTTTGTTAATTTTCAGCAAATAAACATATTTCAGCGAGCGAGAAGTTTTTTCTTTAATAGCGTCAGATTTTATCTTAAAATACAAGAACTTTTCGTGGTTCTTGTCAATTTTTGTTGGTTTTCATCTAATGAACTTTTTTCAGTCAGCTCGATCTTTCTTCTTCAAAGCAAAAAGATTGTATCTTCAAATACAAGAACTTTTCGTGGTTTTGTTGATTTTCAGCAAATGAACATATTTCAGCGAGCTCAAAGCTTTTTCTTTAATAGCGGAAGGTTTTATCTTAAAATACAAGAACCTTTCGTGGTTCTTGTCAATTTTTGTTGGTTTTCATCGAATGAACTTATTTCAGTCAGCTCGATCTTTCTTCTTTAATGCAAAAAGATTGTATCTTCAAATACAAGAACTTTTCGTGGTTTTGTTGATTTTCAGCAAATGAACATATTTCAGCGAGCTCAAAGCTTTTTCTTTAATAGCGGAAGGTTTTATCTTAAAATACAAGAACCTTTCGTGGTTCTTGTCAATTTTTGTTGGTTTTCATCTGATGAACTTATTTCAGTCAGCTAGATCTTTCTTCTTCAAAGCAAAATGATTTTATCTTCAAATACAAGAACTTTTCGTGGTTTTGTTGGTTTTCAGCAAATGAACATACTTCAGCGAGCTAGAAGTTTTTTCTTCAATAGCGTCAGATTTTATCTTAAAATACAAGAACTTTTCGTGGTTCTTGTCAATTTTTGTTGGTTTTCATCTAATGAACTTATTTCAGTCAGCTGGATCTTTCTTCTTCAAAGCAAAAAGATTTTATCTTCAAATTCAAGAACTTTTCGTGGTTTTGTTGGTTTTCAGCAAATGAACATATTTCAGCGAGCTTGAAGTTTTTTCTTCAATAGCGTCAGATTTTATATTAAAATACAAGAACTTTTCGTGGTTCTTGTCAATTTTTGTTGGTTTTCATCAAATCAACTTGTTTCAGTCAGCGAGATCTTTCTTCTTGAAAGCAAAAAGATTTTATCTTCAAATACAAGAACTTTTCGTGGTTTTTTAGATTTTTCGATCTTCAAATACAAGAACTTTTCGTGGTTTTTTAGATTTTCAGCAAATGAACATATTTCAGCGAGCAAGAAGTTTTTTCTTTAATAGCGTCAGATTTTATCTTAAAATAAAAGAACTTTTCGTGGTTCTTGTCAATTTTTGTTGGTTTTCATCGAATGAACATGTTTCAGTCAGCTAGATCTTTCTTCTTTAATGCAAAAAGATTGTATCTTCAAATACAAGAACTTTTCGTGGTTTTGTTGATTTTCAGCAAATGAACATATTTCAGCGAGCTCAAAGTTTTTTCTTTAATAGCGGAAGGTTTTATCTTAAAATACAAGAACCTTTCGTGGTTCTTGTCAATTTTTGTTGGTTTTCATCTAATGAATTTATTTCAGTCAGCTAGATCTTTCTTCTTCAAAGCAAAAATATTTTATCTTTAAATACAAGAACTTTTCGTGGTTTTGTTGGTTTTCAGCAAATGAACATATTTCAGCGAGCTAGAAGTTTTTTCTTCAATAGCGTCAGAGTTCATCTTAAAATACAAGAACTTTTCGTGGTTCTTGTCAATTTTTGTTGGTTTTCATCGAATGAACTTATTTCAGTCAGCTAGATCTTTCTTCTTTAATGCAAAAAGATTTTATCTTCAAATACAAGAACTTTTCGTGGTTTTGTTGATTTTCAGCAAATGAACATATTTCAGCGAGCAAGAAGTTTTTTCTTTAATAGCGTCAGATTTTATCTTAAAATACAAGAACTTTTCGTGGTTCTTGTCAATTTTTGTTGGTTTTCATCTAATGAACTTATTTCAGTCAGCGAGATCTTTCTTCTTCAAAGCAAAAAGATTTTATCTTCAAATACAAGAACTTTTCGTGGTTTAGTTGATTTTCAGCAAATGAACATATTTCAGCGATCTAGCAGTTTTTTCTTCAATAGCGTCAGATTTTATCTTAAAACACAAGAACTTTTCGTGGTTCTTGTCAATTTTTGTGGGTTTTCATCTAATGAACTTATTTCAGTCAGCTGGATCTTTCTTCTTCAAAGCAAAAAGATTTTATCTTCAAATTCAAGAACTTTTCGTGGTTTTGTTGGTTTTCAGCAAATGAACATATTTCAGCGAGCTTGAAGTTTTTTCTTCAATAGCGTCAGATTTTATCTTAAAATAGAAGAACTTTTCGTGGTTCTTGTCAATTTTTGTTGGTTTTTATCTGATGAACTTCTTTCAGTCAGCTCGATCTTTCTACCTCAAAGCAAAAAGATTTTATCTTCAAATACAAGAACTTTTCGTGGTTTTGTTGGTTTTCAGCAAATGAACATATTTCAGCGAGCTAGAAGTTTTTTCTTCAATCGCGTCAGATTTTATCTTAAAATACAAGAACTTTTCGTGGTTCTTGTCAATTTTTGTTGGTTTTCATCGAATGAACTTATTTCAGTCAGCTGGATCTTTCTTCTTCAAAGCAAAAAGATTTTATCTTCAAATTCAAGAACTTTTCGTGGTTTTGTTGGTTTTCAGCAAATGAACATATTTCAGCGAGCTTGAAGTTTTTTCTTCAATAGCGTCAGATTTTATCTTAAAATACAAGAACTTTTCGTGGTTCTTGTCAATTTTTGTTGGTTTTGATCTGATGAACTTCTTTCAGTCAGCTCGATCTTTCTACCTCAAAGCAAAAAGATTTTATCTTCAAATACAAGAACTTTTCGTGGTTTTGTTAATTTTCAGCAAATGAACATATTTCAGCGAGCGAGAAGTTTTTTCTTTAATAGCGGAAGATTTTATCTTAAAATACAAGAACGTTTCGTGGTTCTGGTCAATTTTTGTTGGTTTTCATCTAATGAACTTATTTCAGTCAGCTAGATCTTTCTTCTTCAAAGCAAAAAGATTTTATCTTCAAATACAAGAACTTTTCGTGGTTTTGTTGATTTTCAGCAAATGAACATATTTCAGCGATCGAGAAGTTTTTTCTTCAATAGCGTCAGATTTTATCTTAAAATACAAGAACTTTTCGTGGTTCTTGTCAATTTTTGTTGGTTTTCATCTAATGAACTGATTTCAGTCAGCTGGATCTTTCTTCTTCAAAGCAAAAAGATTTTATCTTCAAATTCAAGAACTTTTCGTGGTTTTGTTGGTTTTCAGCAAATGAACATATTTCAGCGAGCTTGAAGTTTTTTCTTCAATAGCGTCAGATTTTATCTTAAAATACAAGAACTTTTCGTGGTTCTTGTCAATTTTTGTTGGTGTTGATCTGATGAACTTATTTCAGTCAGCTCGATCTTTCTACCTCAAAGCAAAAAGATTTTATCTTCAAATACAAGAACTTTTCGTGGTTTTGTTGGTTTTCAGCAAATGAACATATTTCAGCGAGCTTGAAGTTTTTTCTTCAATAGCGTCAGATTTTATCTTAAAATACAAGAACTTTTCGTGGTTCTTGTCAATTTTTGTTGGTTTTCATCTAATGAACTTATTTCAGTCAGCTGGATCTTTCTTCTTCAAATCAAAAAGATTTTATCTTCAAATTCAAGAACTTTTCGTGGTTTTGTTGGTTTTCAGCAAATGAACATATTTCAGCGAGCTTGAAGTTTTTTCTTCAATAGCGTCAGATTTTATCTTAAAATACAAGAACTTTTCGTGGTTCTTGTCAATTTTTGTTGGTTTTCATCGAATGAACTTATTTCAGTCAGCTGGATCTTTCTTCTTCAAAGCAAAAAGATTTTATCTTCAAATTCAAGAACTTTTCGTGGTTTTGTTGGTTTTCAGCAAATGAACATATTTCAGCGAGCTTGAAGTTTTTTCTTCAGTAGCGTCAGATGTTATCTTAAAATACAAGAACTTTTCGTGGTACTTGTTAATTTTTGTTGGTTTTCATCTAATCAACTTGTTTCAGTCAGCGAGATCTTTCTTCTTTAAAGCAAAAAGATTTTATCTTCAAATACAAGAACTTTTCGTGGTTTTTTTGATTTTCAGCAAATGAACATATTTCAGCGAGCAAGAAGTTTTTTCTTTAATAGCGTCAGATTTTATCTTAAAATACAAGAACGTTTCGTGGTTCTTGTCAATTTTTGTTGGTTTTCATCTAATGAACTTATTTCAGTCAGCTGGATCTTTCTTCTTCAAAGCAAAAAGATTTTATCTTCAAATTCAAGAACTTTTCGTGGTATTGTTGGTTTTCAGCAAATGAACATATTTCAGCGAGCAAGAAGTTTTTTCTTCAATAGCGTCAGATTTTATCTTAAAATACAAGAACTTTTCGTGGTTCTTGTCAATTTTTGTTGGTTTTCATCGAATGAACTTATTTCAGTCAGCTAGATCTTTCTTCTTTAATGCAAAAAGATTTTATCTTCAAATTCAAGAACTTTTCGTGGTTTTGTTGGTTTTCAGCAAATGAACATATTTCAGCGAGCTTGAAGTTTTTTCTTCAATAGCGTCAGATTTTATCTTAAAATACAAGAACTTTTCGTGGTTCTTGTCAATTTTTGTTGGTTTTGATCTGATGAACTTCTTTCAGTCAGCTCGATCTTTCTACCTCAAAGCAAAAAGATTTTATCTTCAAATACAAGAACTTTTCGTGGTTTTGTTAATTTTCAGCAAATGAACATATTTCAGCGAGCGAGAAGTTTTTTCTTTAATAGCGGAAGATTTTATCTTAAAATACAAGAACGTTTCGTGGTTCTGGTCAATTTTTGTTGGTTTTCATCTAATGAACTTATTTCAGTCAGCTAGATCTTTCTTCTTCAAAGCAAAAAGATTTTATCTTCAAATACAAGAACTTTTCGTGGTTTTGTTGATTTTCAGCAAATGAACATATTTCAGCGATCGAGAAGTTTTTTCTTCAATAGCGTCAGATTTTATCTTAAAATACAAGAACTTTTCGTGGTTCTTGTCAATTTTTGTTGGTTTTCATCTAATGAACTGATTTCAGTCAGCTGGATCTTTCTTCTTCAAAGCAAAAAGATTTTATCTTCAAATTCAAGAACTTTTCGTGGTTTTGTTGGTTTTCAGCAAATGAACATATTTCAGCGAGCTTGAAGTTTTTTCTTCAATAGCGTCAGGTTTTATCTTAAAATACAAGAACTTTTCGTGGTTCTTGTCAATTTTTGTTGGTGTTGATCTGATGAACTTATTTCAGTCAGCTCGATCTTTCTACCTCAAAGCAAAAAGATTTTATCTTCAAATACAAGAACTTTTCGTGGTTTTGTTGGTTTTCAGCAAATGAACATATTTCAGCGAGCTAGAAGTTTTTTCTTCAATCGCGTCAGATTTTATCTTAAAATACAAGAACTTTTCGTGGTTCTTGTCAATTTTTGTTGGTTTTCATCTAATGAACTTATTTCAGTCAGCTGGATCTTTCTTCTTCAAATCAAAAAGATTTTATCTTCAAATTCAAGAACTTTTCGTGGTTTTGTTGGTTTTCAGCAAATGAACATATTTCAGCGAGCTTGAAGTTTTTTCTTCAATAGCGTCAGATTTTATCTTAAAATACAAGAACTTTTCGTGGTTCTTGTCAATTTTTGTTGGTTTTCATCGAATGAACTTATTTCAGTCAGCTGGATCTTTCTTCTTCAAAGCAAAAAGATTTTATCTTCAAATTCAAGAACTTTTCGTGGTTTTGTTGGTTTTCAGCAAATGAACATATTTCAGCGAGCTTGAAGTTTTTTCTTCAGTAGCGTCAGATGTTATCTTAAAATACAAGAACTTTTCGTGGTACTTGTTAATTTTTGTTGGTTTTCATCTAATCAACTTGTTTCAGTCAGCGAGATCTTTCTTCTTTAAAGCAAAAAGATTTTATCTTCAAATACAAGAACTTTTCGTGGTTTTTTTGATTTTCAGCAAATGAACATATTTCAGCGAGCAAGAAGTTTTTTCTTTAATAGCGTCAGATTTTATCTTAAAATACAAGAACGTTTCGTGGTTCTTGTCAATTTTTGTTGGTTTTCATCTAATGAACTTATTTCAGTCAGCTGGATCTTTCTTCTTCAAAGCAAAAAGATTTTATCTTCAAATTCAAGAACTTTTCGTGGTATTGTTGGTTTTCAGCAAATGAACATATTTCAGCGAGCAAGAAGTTTTTTCTTCAATCGCGTCAGATTTTATCTTAAAATACAAGAACTTTTCGTGGTTCTTGTCAATTTTTGTTGGTTTTCATCGAATGAACTTATTTCAGTCAGCTAGATCTTTCTTCTTTAATGCAAAAAGATTTTATCTTCAAATTCAAGAACTTTTCGTGGTTTTGTTGGTTTTCAGCAAATGAACATATTTCAGCGAGCTTGAAGTTTTTTCTTCAATAGCGTCAGATTTTATCTTAAAATACAAGAACTTTTCGTGGTTCTTGTCAATTTTTGTTGGTTTTGATCTGATGAACTTCTTTCAGTCAGCTCGATCTTTCTACCTCAAAGCAAAAAGATTTTATCTTCAAATACAAGAACTTTTCGTGGTTTTGTTAATTTTCAGCAAATGAACATATTTCAGCGAGCGAGAAGTTTTTTCTTTAATAGCGGAAGATTTTATCTTAAAATACAAGAACGTTTCGTGGTTCTGGTCAATTTTTGTTGGTTTTCATCTAATGAACTTATTTCAGTCAGCTAGATCTTTCTTCTTCAAAGCAAAAAGATTTTATCTTCAAATACAAGAACTTTTCGTGGTTTTGTTGATTTTCAGCAAATGAACATATTTCAGCGATCGAGAAGTTTTTTCTTCAATAGCGTCAGATTTTATCTTAAAATACAAGAACTTTTCGTGGTTCTTGTCAATTTTTGTTGGTTTTCATCTAATGAACTGATTTCAGTCAGCTGGATCTTTCTTCTTCAAAGCAAAAAGATTTTATCTTCAAATTCAAGAACTTTTCGTGGTTTTGTTGGTTTTCAGCAAATGAACATATTTCAGCGAGCTTGAAGTTTTTTCTTCAATAGCGTCAGATTTTATCTTAAAATACAAGAACTTTTCGTGGTTCTTGTCAATTTTTGTTGGTGTTGATCTGATGAACTTATTTCAGTCAGCTCGATCTTTCTACCTCAAAGCAAAAAGATTTTATCTTCAAATACAAGAACTTTTCGTGGTTTTGTTGGTTTTCAGCAAATGAACATATTTCAGCGAGCTAGAAGTTTTTTCTTCAATCGCGTCAGATTTTATCTTAAAATACAAGAACTTTTCGTGGTTCTTGTCAATTTTTGTTGGTTTTCATCTAATGAACTTATTTCAGTCAGCTGGATCTTTCTTCTTCAAATCAAAAAGATTTTATCTTCAAATTCAAGAACTTTTCGTGGTTTTGTTGGTTTTCAGCAAATGAACATATTTCAGCGAGCTTGAAGTTTTTTCTTCAGTAGCGTCAGATGTTATCTTAAAATACAAGAACTTTTCGTGGTACTTGTTAATTTTTGTTGGTTTTCATCTAATCAACTTGTTTCAGTCAGCGAGATCTTTCTTCTTTAAAGCAAAAAGATTTTATCTTCAAATACAAGAACTTTTCTTGGTTTTTTTGATTTTCAGCAAATGAACATATTTCAGCGAGTAAGAAGTTTTTTCTTTAATAGCGTCAGATTTTATCTTAAAATACAAGAACTTTTCGTGGTTCTTGTCAATTTTTGTTGGTTTTCATCTAATGAACTTATTTCAGTCAGCGAGATCTTTCTTCTTCAAAGCAAAAAGATTTTATCTTCAAATACAAGAACTTTTCGTGGTTTTGTTGATTTTCAGCAAATGAACATATTTCAGCGATCTAGCAGTTTTTTCTTCAATAGCGTCAGATTTTATCTTAAAACACAAGAACTTTTCGTGGTTCTTGTCAATTTTTGTTGGTTTTCATCTAATGAACTTATTTCAGTCAGCTGGATCTTTCTTCTTCAAAGCAAAAAGATTTTATCTTCAAATTCAAGAACTTTTCGTGGTTTTGTTGGTTTTCAGCAAATGAACATATTTCAGCGAGCTTGAAGTTTTTTCTTCAATAGCGTCAGATTTTATCTTAAAATAGAAGAACTTTTCGTGGTTCTTGTCAATTTTTGTTGGTTTTTATCTGATGAACTTCTTTCAGTCAGCTCGATCTTTCTACCTCAAAGCAAAAAGATTTTATCTTCAAATACAAGAACTTTTCGTGGTTTTGTTGGTTTTCAGCAAATGAACATATTTCAGCGAGCTAGAAGTTTTTTCTTCAATCGCGTCAGATTTTATCTTAAAATACAAGAACTTTTCGTGGTTCTTGTCAATTTTTGTTGGTTTTCATCGAATGAACTTATTTCAGTCAGCTGGATCTTTCTTCTTCAAAGCAAAAAGATTTTATCTTCAAATTCAAGAACTTTTCGTGGTTTTGTTGGTTTTCAGCAAATGAACATATTTGAGCGAGCTTGAAGTTTTTTCTTCAATAGCGTCAGATTTTATCTTAAAATACAAGAACTTTTCGTGGTTCTTGTCAATTTTTGTTGGTTTTGATCTGATGAACTTCTTTCAGTCAGCTCGATCTTTCTACCTCAAAGCAAAAAGATTTTATCTTCAAATACAAGAACTTTTCGTGGTTTTGTTAATTTTCAGCAAATGAACATATTTCAGCGAGCGAGAAGTTTTTTCTTTAATAGCGGAAGATTTTATCTTAAAATACAAGAACGTTTCGTGGTTCTGGTCAATTTTTGTTGGTTTTCATCTAATGAACTTATTTCAGTCAGCTAGATCTTTCTTCTTCAAAGCAAAAAGATTTTATCTTCAAATACAAGAACTTTTCGTGGTTTTGTTGATTTTCAGCAAATGAACATATTTCAGCGATCGAGAAGTTTTTTCTTCAATAGCGTCAGATTTTATCTTAAAATACAAGAACTTTTCGTGGTTCTTGTCAATTTTTGTTGGTTTTCATCTAATGAACTGATTTCAGTCAGCTGGATCTTTCTTCTTCAAAGCAAAAAGATTTTATCTTCAAATTCAAGAACTTTTCGTGGTTTTGTTGGTTTTCAGCAAATGAACATATTTCAGCGAGCTAGAAGTTTTTTCTTCAAAAGCTTCAGATTTTATCTTAAAATACAAGAACTTTTCGTGGTTCTTGTCAATTTTTGTTGGTTTTGATCTGATGAACTTATTTCAGTCAGCTCGATCTTTCTACCTCAAAGCAAAAAGATTTTATCTTCAAATACAAGAACTTTTCGTGGTTTTGTTGGTTTTCAGCAAATGAACATATTTCAGCGAGCTTGAAGTTTTTTCTTCAATCGCGTCAGATTTTATCTTAAAATACAAGAACTTTTCGTGGTTCTTGTCAATTTTTGTTGGTTTTCATCTAATGAACTTATTTCAGTCAGCTGGATCTTTCTTCTTCAAATCAAAAAGATTTTATCTTCAAATTCAAGAACTTTTCGTGGTTTTGTTGGTTTTCAGCAAATGAACATATTTCAGCGAGCTTGAAGTTTTTTCTTCAATAGCGTCAGATTTTATCTTAAAATACAAGAACTTTTCGTGGTTCTTGTCAATTTTTGTTGGTTTTCATCGAATGAACTTATTTCAGTCAGCTGGATCTTTCTTCTTCAAAGCAAAAAGATTTTATCTTCAAATTCAAGAACTTTTCGTGGTTTTGTTGGTTTTCAGCAAATGAACATATTTCAGCGAGCTTGAAGTTTTTTCTTCAGTAGCGTCAGATGTTATCTTAAAATACAAGAACTTTTCGTGGTACTTGTTAATTTTTGTTGGTTTTCATCTAATCAACTTGTTTCAGTCAGCGAGATCTTTCTTCTTTAAAGCAAAAAGATTTTATCTTCAAATACAAGAACTTTTCGTGGTTTTTTTGATTTTCAGCAAATGAACATATTTCAGCGAGCAAGAAGTTTTTTCTTTAATAGCGTCAGATTTTATCTTAAAATACAAGAACGTTTCGTGGTTCTTGTCAATTTTTGTTGGTTTTCATCTAATGAACTTATTTCAGTCAGCTGGATCTTTCTTCTTCAAAGCAAAAAGATTTTATCTTCAAATTCAAGAACTTTTCGTGGTATTGTTGGTTTTCAGCAAATGAACATATTTCAGCGAGCTTGAAGTTTTTTCTTCAATAGCGTCAGATTTTATCTTAAAATACAAGAACTTTTCGTGGTTCTTGTCAATTTTTGTTGGTTTTGATCTGATGAACTTCTTTCAGTCAGCTCGATCTTTCGACCTCAAAGCAAAAAGATTTTATCTTAAAATACAAGAACTTTTCGTGGTTTTGTTAATTTTCAGCAAATGAACATATTTCAGCGAGCGAGAAGTTGTTTCTTTAATAGCGTCAGATTTTATCTTAAAATACAAGAACTTTTCGTGGTTCTTGTCAATTTTTGTTGGTTTTCATCTAATGAACTTGTTTCAGTCAGCTAGATCTTTCTTCTTTAATGCAAAAAGATTTTATCTTCAAATACAAGAACTTTTCGTGGTTTTGTTGATTTTCAGCAAATGAACATATTTCAGCGAGCTCAAAGTTTTTTCTTTAATAGCGTCAGATTTTCTCTTAAAATACAAGAACTTTTCGTGGTTTTGTCAATTTTTGTTGGTTTTCATCTAATGAACTTGTTTCAGTCAGCTCGATCTTTCTTCTTTAATGCAAAAAGATTTTATCTTCAAATACAAGAACTTTTCGTGGTTTTGTTGATTTTCAGCAAATTAACATATTTCAGCGAGCTCAAAGTTTTTTCTTTAATAGCAGAAGATTTTATCTTAAAATACAAGAACTTTTCGTGGTTCTTGTCAATTTTTGTTGGTTTTCATCGAATGAACTTATTTCAGTCAGCTGGATCTTTCTTCTTCAAAGCAAAAAGATTTTATCTTCAAATTCAAGAACTTTTCGTGGTTTTGTTGGTTTTCAGCAAATGAACATATTTCAGCGAGCTAGAAGTTTTTTCTTCAATAGCGTCAGATTTTATCTTAAAATACAAGAACTTTTCGTGGTTCTTGTCAATTTTTGTTGGTTTTTATCTGATGAACTTCTTTCAGTCAGCTCGATCTTTCCACCTCAAAGCAAAAAGATTTTATCTTCAAATACAAGAACTTTTCGTGGTTTTGTTGGTTTTCAGCAAATGAACATATTTCAGCGAGCTAGAAGTTTTTTCTTCAATCGCGTCAGATTTTATCTTAAAATACAAGAACTTTTCGTGGTTCTTGTCAATTTTTGTTGGTTTTCATCTGATGAACCTATTTCAGTCAGCTGGATCTTTCTTCTTCAAAGCAAAAAGATTTTATCTTCAAATACAAGAACTTTTCGTGGTTATGTTAATTTTCAGCAAATGAACATATTTCAGCGAGCGAGAAGTTTTTTCTTTAATAGCGGAAGATTTTATCTTAAAATACAAGAACTTTTCGTGGTTCTGGTCAATTCTTCTGCTATCAAAGACAAAACTTTGAGCTCGCTGAAATATGTTAATTTGCTGAAAATCAACAAAACCACGAAAAGTTCTTGTATTTGAAGATAAAATCTTTTTGCATTAAAGTGGTTCTTTAAAGCAAAAAGATTTTATCTTCAAATACAAGAACTTTTCGTGGTTTTGTTGGTTTTCAGCAAATGAACATATTTCAGCGAGCTGGAAGTTTTTTCTTCAATCGCGTCAGATTTTATCTTAAAATACAATAACTTTTCGTGGTTCTTGTCAATTTTTGTTGGTTTTCATCTGATGAACTTGTTTCAGTCAGCTAGATCTTTCTTCTTTAATGCAAAAAGATTTTATCTTCAAATACAAGAACTTTTCGTGGTTTTGTTGATTTTCAGCAAATGAACATATTTCAGCGAGCTAAAAGTTTTTTCTTTAATAGCAGAAGATTTTATCTTAAAATACAAGAACTGTTCGTGGTTCTTGTCAATTTTTGTTGGTTTTGATCTGAAGAACTTCTTTCAGTCAGCTCGATCTTTCTACCTCAAAGCAAAAAGATTTTATCTTCAAATACAAGAACTTTTCGTGGTTTTGTTGGTTTTCAGCAAATGAACATATTTCAGCGAACTAGAAGTTTTTTCTTCAATCGCGTCAGATTTTATCTTAAAATACAAGAACTTTTCGTGGTTCTTGTCAATTTTTGTTGGTTTTCATCTAATGAACTTATTTCAGTCAGCTCGATCTTTCTTCTTTAATGCAAAAAGATTGTATCTTCAAATACAAGAACTTTTCGTGGTTTTGTTGATTTTCAGCAAATGAACATATTTCAGCGAACTCAAAGCTTTTTCTTTAATAGCGGAAGGTTTTATCTTAAAATACAAGAACCTTTCGTGGTTCTTGTCAATTTTTGTTGGTTTTCATCTGATGAACTTATTTCAGTCAGCAAGATCTTTCTTCTTCAAAGCAAAATGATTTTTCTTCAAATACAAGAACTTTTCGTGGTTTTGTTGGTTTTCAGCAAATGAACATACTTCAGCGAGCTAGAAGTTTTTTCTTCAATAGCGTCAGATTTTATCTTAAAATACAAGAACTTTTCGTGGTTCTTGTCAATTTTTGTTGGTTTTCATCTAATGACCTTATTTCAGTCAGCTGGATCTTTCTTCTTCAAAGCCAAAAGATTTTATCTTCAAATTCAAGAACTTTTCGTGGTTTTGTTGGTTTTCAGCAAATGAACATATTTCAGCGAGCTTGAAGTTTTTTCTTCAATAGCGTCAGATTTTATATTAAAATACAAGAACTTTTCGTGGTTCTTGTCAATTTTTGTTGGTTTTCATCAAATCAACTTGTTTCAGTCAGCGAGATCTTTCTTCTTTAAAGCAAAAAGATTTTATCTTCAAATACAAGAACTTTTCGTGGTTTTTTTAGATTTTCAGCAAATGAACATATTTCAGCGAGCAAGAAGTTTTTTCTTTAATAGCGTCAGATTTTATCTTAAAATACAAGAACTTTTCGTGGTTCTTGTCAATTTTTGTTGGTTTTCATCGAATGAACATGTTTCAGTCAGCTAGATCTTTCTTCTTTAATGCAAAAAGATTGTATCTTCAAATACAAGAACTTTTCGTGGTTTTGTTGATTTTCAGCAAATGAACATATTTCAGCGAGCAAGAAGTTTTTTCTTTAATAGCGTCAGATTTTATCTTAAAATACAAGAACTTTTCGTGGTTCTTGTCAATTTTTGTTGGTTTTCATCTAATGAACTTATTTCAGTCAGCGAGATCTTTCTTCTTCAAAGCAAAAAGATTTTATCTTCAAATACAAGAACTTTTCGTGGTTTTGTTGATTTTCAGCAAATGAACATATTTCAGCGATCCAGCAGTTTTTTCTTCAATAGCGTCAGATTTTATCTTAAAATACAAGAACTTTTCGTGGTTCTTGTCAATTTTTGTTGGTTTTCATCTAATGAACTTATTTCAGTCAGCTGGATCTTTCTTCTTCAAAGCAAAAAGATTTTATCTTCAAATTCAAGAACTTTTCGTGGTTTTGTTGGTTTTCAGCAAATGAACATATTTCAGCGAGCTTGAAGTTTTTTCTTCAATAGCGTCAGATTTTATCTTAAAATACAAGAACTTTTCGTGGTTCTTGTCAATTTTTGTTGGTTTTGATCTGATGAACTTCTTTCAGTCAGCTCGATCTTTCTACCTCAAAGCAAAAAGATTTTATCTTCAAATACAAGAACTTTTCGTGGTTTTGTTAATTTTCAGCAAATGAACATATTTCAGCGAGCGAGAAGTTTTTTCTTTAATAGCGGAAGATTTTATCTTAAAATACAAGAACGTTTCGTGGTTCTGGTCAATTTTTGTTGGTTTTCATCTAATGAACTTATTTCAGTCAGCTAGATCTTTCTTCTTCAAAGCAAAAAGATTTTATCTTCAAATACAAGAACTTTTCGTGGTTTTGTTGATTTTCAGCAAATGAACATATTTCAGCGATCGAGAAGTTTTTTCTTCAATAGCGTCAGATTTTATCTTAAAATACAAGAACTTTTCGTGGTTCTTGTCAATTTTTGTTGGTTTTCATCTAATGAACTGATTTCAGTCAGCTGGATCTTTCTTCTTCAAAGCAAAAAGATTTTATCTTCAAATTCAAGAACTTTTCGTGGTTTTGTTGGTTTTCAGCAAATGAACATATTTCAGCGAGCTTGAAGTTTTTTCTTCAATAGCGTCAGATTTTATCTTAAAATACAAGAACTTTTCGTGGTTCTTGTCAATTTTTGTTGGTGTTGATCTGATGAACTTCTTTCAGTCAGCTCGATCTTTCTACCTCAAAGCAAAAAGATTTTATCTTCAAATACAAGAACTTTTCGTGGTTTTGTTGGTTTTCAGCAAATGAACATATTTCAGCGAGCTTGAAGTTTTTTCTTCAATAGCGTCAGATTTTATCTTAAAATAGAAGAACTTTTCGTGGTTCTTGTCAATTTTTGTTGGTTTTTATCTGATGAACTTCTTTCAGTCAGCTCGATCTTTCTACCTCAAAGCAAAAAGATTTTATCTTCAAATACAAGAACTTTTCGTGGTTTTGTTGGTTTTCAGCAAATGAACATATTTCAGCGAGCTAGAAGTTTTTTCTTCAATCGCGTCAGATTTTATCTTAAAATACAAGAACTTTTCGTGGTTCTTGTCAATTTTTGTTGGTTTTCATCGAATGAACTTATTTCAGTCAGCTGGATCTTTCTTCTTCAAAGCAAAAAGATTTTATCTTCAAATTCAAGAACTTTTCGTGGTTTTGTTGGTTTTCAGCAAATGAACATATTTGAGCGAGCTTGAAGTTTTTTCTTCAATAGCGTCAGATTTTATCTTAAAATACAAGAACTTTTCGTGGTTCTTGTCAATTTTTGTTGGTTTTGATCTGATGAACTTCTTTCAGTCAGCTCGATCTTTCTACCTCAAAGCAAAAAGATTTTATCTTCAAATACAAGAACTTTTCGTGGTTTTGTTAATTTTCAGCAAATGAACATATTTCAGCGAGCGAGAAGTTTTTTCTTTAATAGCGGAAGATTTTATCTTAAAATACAAGAACGTTTCGTGGTTCTGGTCAATTTTTGTTGGTTTTCATCTAATGAACTTATTTCAGTCAGCTAGATCTTTCTTCTTCAAAGCAAAAAGATTTTATCTTCAAATACAAGAACTTTTCGTGGTTTTGTTGATTTTCAGCAAATGAACATATTTCAGCGATCGAGAAGTTTTTTCTTCAATAGCGTCAGATTTTATCTTAAAATACAAGAACTTTTCGTGGTTCTTGTCAATTTTTGTTGGTTTTCATCTAATGAACTGATTTCAGTCAGCTGGATCTTTCTTCTTCAAAGCAAAAAGATTTTATCTTCAAATTCAAGAACTTTTCGTGGTTTTGTTGGTTTTCAGCAAATGAACATATTTCAGCGAGCTAGAAGTTTTTTCTTCAAAAGCTTCAGATTTTATCTTAAAATACAAGAACTTTTCGTGGTTCTTGTCAATTTTTGTTGGTTTTGATCTGATGAACTTATTTCAGTCAGCTCGATCTTTCTACCTCAAAGCAAAAAGATTTTATCTTCAAATACAAGAACTTTTCGTGGTTTTGTTGGTTTTCAGCAAATGAACATATTTCAGCGAGCTTGAAGTTTTTTCTTCAATCGCGTCAGATTTTATCTTAAAATACAAGAACTTTTCGTGGTTCTTGTCAATTTTTGTTGGTTTTCATCTAATGAACTTATTTCAGTCAGCTGGATCTTTCTTCTTCAAATCAAAAAGATTTTATCTTCAAATTCAAGAACTTTTCGTGGTTTTGTTGGTTTTCAGCAAATGAACATATTTCAGCGAGCTTGAAGTTTTTTCTTCAATAGCGTCAGATTTTATCTTAAAATACAAGAACTTTTCGTGGTTCTTGTCAATTTTTGTTGGTTTTCATCGAATGAACTTATTTCAGTCAGCTGGATCTTTCTTCTTCAAAGCAAAAAGATTTTATCTTCAAATTCAAGAACTTTTCGTGGTTTTGTTGGTTTTCAGCAAATGAACATATTTCAGCGAGCTTGAAGTTTTTTCTTCAGTAGCGTCAGATGTTATCTTAAAATACAAGAACTTTTCGTGGTACTTGTTAATTTTTGTTGGTTTTCATCTAATCAACTTGTTTCAGTCAGCGAGATCTTTCTTCTTTAAAGCAAAAAGATTTTATCTTCAAATACAAGAACTTTTCGTGGTTTTTTTGATTTTCAGCAAATGAACATATTTCAGCGAGCAAGAAGTTTTTTCTTTAATAGCGTCAGATTTTATCTTAAAATACAAGAACGTTTCGTGGTTCTTGTCAATTTTTGTTGGTTTTCATCTAATGAACTTATTTCAGTCAGCTGGATCTTTCTTCTTCAAAGCAAAAAGATTTTATCTTCAAATTCAAGAACTTTTCGTGGTATTGTTGGTTTTCAGCAAATGAACATATTTCAGCGAGCTTGAAGTTTTTTCTTCAATAGCGTCAGATTTTATCTTAAAATACAAGAACTTTTCGTGGTTCTTGTCAATTTTTGTTGGTTTTGATCTGATGAACTTCTTTCAGTCAGCTCGATCTTTCGACCTCAAAGCAAAAAGATTTTATCTTAAAATACAAGAACTTTTCGTGGTTTTGTTAATTTTCAGCAAATGAACATATTTCAGCGAGCGAGAAGTTGTTTCTTTAATAGCGTCAGATTTTATCTTAAAATACAAGAACTTTTCGTGGTTCTTGTCAATTTTTGTTGGTTTTCATCTAATGAACTTGTTTCAGTCAGCTAGATCTTTCTTCTTTAATGCAAAAAGATTTTATCTTCAAATACAAGAACTTTTCGTGGTTTTGTTGATTTTCAGCAAATGAACATATTTCAGCGAGCTCAAAGTTTTTTCTTTAATAGCGTCAGATTTTCTCTTAAAATACAAGAACTTTTCGTGGTTTTGTCAATTTTTGTTGGTTTTCATCTAATGAACTTGTTTCAGTCAGCTCGATCTTTCTTCTTTAATGCAAAAAGATTTTATCTTCAAATACAAGAACTTTTCGTGGTTTTGTTGATTTTCAGCAAATTAACATATTTCAGCGAGCTCAAAGTTTTTTCTTTAATAGCAGAAGATTTTATCTTAAAATACAAGAACTTTTCGTGGTTCTTGTCAATTTTTGTTGGTTTTCATCGAATGAACTTATTTCAGTCAGCTGGATCTTTCTTCTTCAAAGCAAAAAGATTTTATCTTCAAATTCAAGAACTTTTCGTGGTTTTGTTGGTTTTCAGCAAATGAACATATTTCAGCGAGCTAGAAGTTTTTTCTTCAATAGCGTCAGATTTTATCTTAAAATACAAGAACTTTTCGTGGTTCTTGTCAATTTTTGTTGGTTTTTATCTGATGAACTTCTTTCAGTCAGCTCGATCTTTCCACCTCAAAGCAAAAAGATTTTATCTTCAAATACAAGAACTTTTCGTGGTTTTGTTGGTTTTCAGCAAATGAACATATTTCAGCGAGCTAGAAGTTTTTTCTTCAATCGCGTCAGATTTTATCTTAAAATACAAGAACTTTTCGTGGTTCTTGTCAATTTTTGTTGGTTTTCATCTGATGAACCTATTTCAGTCAGCTGGATCTTTCTTCTTCAAAGCAAAAAGATTTTATCTTCAAATACAAGAACTTTTCGTGGTTATGTTAATTTTCAGCAAATGAACATATTTCAGCGAGCGAGAAGTTTTTTCTTTAATAGCGGAAGATTTTATCTTAAAATACAAGAACTTTTCGTGGTTCTGGTCAATTCTTCTGCTATCAAAGACAAAACTTTGAGCTCGCTGAAATATGTTAATTTGCTGAAAATCAACAAAACCACGAAAAGTTCTTGTATTTGAAGATAAAATCTTTTTGCATTAAAGTGGTTCTTTAAAGCAAAAAGATTTTATCTTCAAATACAAGAACTTTTCGTGGTTTTGTTGGTTTTCAGCAAATGAACATATTTCAGCGAGCTGGAAGTTTTTTCTTCAATCGCGTCAGATTTTATCTTAAAATACAATAACTTTTCGTGGTTCTTGTCAATTTTTGTTGGTTTTCATCTGATGAACTTGTTTCAGTCAGCTAGATCTTTCTTCTTTAATGCAAAAAGATTTTATCTTCAAATACAAGAACTTTTCGTGGTTTTGTTGATTTTCAGCAAATGAACATATTTCAGCGAGCTAAAAGTTTTTTCTTTAATAGCAGAAGATTTTATCTTAAAATACAAGAACTGTTCGTGGTTCTTGTCAATTTTTGTTGGTTTTGATCTGAAGAACTTCTTTCAGTCAGCTCGATCTTTCTACCTCAAAGCAAAAAGATTTTATCTTCAAATACAAGAACTTTTCGTGGTTTTGTTGGTTTTCAGCAAATGAACATATTTCAGCGAACTAGAAGTTTTTTCTTCAATCGCGTCAGATTTTATCTTAAAATACAAGAACTTTTCGTGGTTCTTGTCAATTTTTGTTGGTTTTCATCTAATGAACTTATTTCAGTCAGCTCGATCTTTCTTCTTTAATGCAAAAAGATTGTATCTTCAAATACAAGAACTTTTCGTGGTTTTGTTGATTTTCAGCAAATGAACATATTTCAGCGAACTCAAAGCTTTTTCTTTAATAGCGGAAGGTTTTATCTTAAAATACAAGAACCTTTCGTGGTTCTTGTCAATTTTTGTTGGTTTTCATCTGATGAACTTATTTCAGTCAGCAAGATCTTTCTTCTTCAAAGCAAAATGATTTTTCTTCAAATACAAGAACTTTTCGTGGTTTTGTTGGTTTTCAGCAAATGAACATACTTCAGCGAGCTAGAAGTTTTTTCTTCAATAGCGTCAGATTTTATCTTAAAATACAAGAACTTTTCGTGGTTCTTGTCAATTTTTGTTGGTTTTCATCTAATGACCTTATTTCAGTCAGCTGGATCTTTCTTCTTCAAAGCCAAAAGATTTTATCTTCAAATTCAAGAACTTTTCGTGGTTTTGTTGGTTTTCAGCAAATGAACATATTTCAGCGAGCTTGAAGTTTTTTCTTCAATAGCGTCAGATTTTATATTAAAATACAAGAACTTTTCGTGGTTCTTGTCAATTTTTGTTGGTTTTCATCAAATCAACTTGTTTCAGTCAGCGAGATCTTTCTTCTTTAAAGCAAAAAGATTTTATCTTCAAATACAAGAACTTTTCGTGGTTTTTTTAGATTTTCAGCAAATGAACATATTTCAGCGAGCAAGAAGTTTTTTCTTTAATAGCGTCAGATTTTATCTTAAAATACAAGAACTTTTCGTGGTTCTTGTCAATTTTTGTTGGTTTTCATCGAATGAACATGTTTCAGTCAGCTAGATCTTTCTTCTTTAATGCAAAAAGATTGTATCTTCAAATACAAGAACTTTTCGTGGTTTTGTTGATTTTCAGCAAATGAACATATTTCAGCGAGCAAGAAGTTTTTTCTTTAATAGCGTCAGATTTTATCTTAAAATACAAGAACTTTTCGTGGTTCTTGTCAATTTTTGTTGGTTTTCATCTAATGAACTTATTTCAGTCAGCGAGATCTTTCTTCTTCAAAGCAAAAAGATTTTATCTTCAAATACAAGAACTTTTCGTGGTTTTGTTGATTTTCAGCAAATGAACATATTTCAGCGATCCAGCAGTTTTTTCTTCAATAGCGTCAGATTTTATCTTAAAATACAAGAACTTTTCGTGGTTCTTGTCAATTTTTGTTGGTTTTCATCTAATGAACTTATTTCAGTCAGCTGGATCTTTCTTCTTCAAAGCAAAAAGATTTTATCTTCAAATTCAAGAACTTTTCGTGGTTTTGTTGGTTTTCAGCAAATGAACATATTTCAGCGAGCTTGAAGTTTTTTCTTCAATAGCGTCAGATTTTATCTTAAAATACAAGAACTTTTCGTGGTTCTTGTCAATTTTTGTTGGTTTTGATCTGATGAACTTCTTTCAGTCAGCTCGATCTTTCTACCTCAAAGCAAAAAGATTTTATCTTCAAATACAAGAACTTTTCGTGGTTTTGTTAATTTTCAGCAAATGAACATATTTCAGCGAGCGAGAAGTTTTTTCTTTAATAGCGGAAGATTTTATCTTAAAATACAAGAACGTTTCGTGGTTCTGGTCAATTTTTGTTGGTTTTCATCTAATGAACTTATTTCAGTCAGCTAGATCTTTCTTCTTCAAAGCAAAAAGATTTTATCTTCAAATACAAGAACTTTTCGTGGTTTTGTTGATTTTCAGCAAATGAACATATTTCAGCGATCGAGAAGTTTTTTCTTCAATAGCGTCAGATTTTATCTTAAAATACAAGAACTTTTCGTGGTTCTTGTCAATTTTTGTTGGTTTTCATCTAATGAACTGATTTCAGTCAGCTGGATCTTTCTTCTTCAAAGCAAAAAGATTTTATCTTCAAATTCAAGAACTTTTCGTGGTTTTGTTGGTTTTCAGCAAATGAACATATTTCAGCGAGCTTGAAGTTTTTTCTTCAATAGCGTCAGATTTTATCTTAAAATACAAGAACTTTTCGTGGTTCTTGTCAATTTTTGTTGGTGTTGATCTGATGAACTTCTTTCAGTCAGCTCGATCTTTCTACCTCAAAGCAAAAAGATTTTATCTTCAAATACAAGAACTTTTCGTGGTTTTGTTTGTTTTCAGCAAATGAACATATTTCAGCGAGCTAGAAGTTTTTTCTTCAATCGCGTCAGATTTTATCTTAAAATACAAGAACTTTTCGTGGTTCTTGTCAATTTTTGTTCGTTTTCATCTAATGAACTTATTTCAGTCAGCTGGATCTTTCTTCTTCAAATCAAAAAGATTTTATCTTCAAATTCAAGAACTTTTCGTGGTTTTTTTGATTTTCAGCAAATGAACATATTTCAGCGAGCTAGAAGTTTTTTCTTCAATCGCGTCAGATTTTATCTTAAAATACAAGAACTTTTCGTGGTTCTTGTCAATTTTTGTTGGTTTTCATCTAATGAACTTGTTTCAGTCAGCTAGATCTTTCTTCTTTAATGCAAAAAGATTTTATCTTCAAATACAAGAACTTTTCGTGGTTTTGTTGATTTTCAGCAAATGAACATATTTCAGCGAGCTCAAAGTTTTTTCTTTAATAGCGGAAGATTTTATCTTAAAATACAAGAACTGTTCGTGGTTCTTGTCAATTTTTGTTGGTTTTGATCTGAAGAACTTCTTTCAGTCAGCTCGATCTTTCTACCTCAAAGCAAAAAGATTTTATCTTCAAATACAAGAACTTTTCGTGGTTTTGTTGGTTTTCAGCAAATGAACATATTTCAGCGAACTAGAAGTTTTTTCTTCAATCGCGTCAGATTTTATCTTAAAATACAAGAACTTTTCGTGGTTCTTGTCAATTTTTGTTGGTTTTCATCTAATGAACTTGTTTCAGTCAGCTAGATCTTTCTTCTTTAATGCAAAAAGATTTTATCTTCAAATACAAGAACTTTTCGTGGTTTTGTTGATTTTCAGCAAATGAACATATTTCAGCGAGCTCAAAGTTTTTTCTTTAATAGCGTCAGATTTTATCTTAAAATACAAGAACTTTTCGTGGTTCTTGTCAATTTTTGTTGGTTTTGATCTGATGAACTTCTTTCAGTCAGCTCGATCTTTCTACCTCAAAGCAAAAAGATTTTATCTTCAAATACAAGAACTTTTCGTGGTTTTGTTAATTTTCAGCAAATAAACATATTTCAGCGAGCGAGAAGTTTTTTCTTTAATAGCGTCAGATTTTATCTTAAAATACAAGAACTTTTCGTGTTTCTTGTCAATTTTTGTTGGTTTTCATCTCATGAACTTGTTTCAGTCAGCTAGATCTTTCTTCTTTAATGCAAAAAGATTTTATCTTCAAATACAAGAACTTTTCGTGGTTTTGTTGATTTTGAGCAAATGAACATATTTCAGCGAGCAAGAAGTTTTTTCTTTAATAGCGTCAGATTTTATCTTAAAATACAAGAACTTTTCGTGGTTCTTGTCAATTTTTGTTGGTTTTCATCGAATGAACTTGTTTCAGTCAGCTAGATCTTTCTTCTTTAATGCAAAAAGATTTTATCTTCAAATACAAGAACTTTTCGTGGTTTTGTTGATTTTCAGCAAATGAACATATTTCAGCGAGCTCAAAGTTTTCGTGGTTTTGTTGATTTTCAGCAAATGAACATATTTCAGCGAGCTGAAAGTTTTTTCTTTAATAGCTGAAGATTTTATCTTAAAATACAAGAACTTTTCGTGGTTCTTGTCAATTTTTGTTGGTTTTCAGCAAATGAACATATTTCAGCGAGCAAGAAGTTTTTTCTTTAATAGCGTCAGATTTTATCTTAAAATACAAGAACTTTTCGTGGTTCTTGTCAATTTTTGTTGGTTTTGATCTGAAGAACTTCTTTCAGTCAGCTCGATCTTTCTACCTCAAAGCAAAAAGATTTTATCTTCAAATACAAGAACTTTTCGTGGTTTTGTTAATTTTCAGCAAATGAACATATTTCAGCGAGCGAGAAGTTTTTTCTTTAATCGCGTCAGATTTTATCTTAAAATACAAGAACTTTTCGTGGTTCTTGTCAATTTTTGTTGGTTTTCATCTAATGAACTTGTTTCAGTCAGCTAGATCTTTCTTCTTTAATGCAAAAAGATTTTATCTTCAAATACAAGAACTTTTCGTGGTTTTGTTGATTTTCAGCAAATGAACATATTTCAGCGAGCTCAAAGTTTTCGTGGTTTTGTTGATTTTCAGCAAATGAACATATTTCAGCGAGCTGAAAGTTTTTTCTTTAATAGCTGAAGATTTTAACTTAAAATACAAGAACTTTTCGTGGTTCTTGTCAATTTTTGTTGGTTTTCATCTAATGAACTTATTTCAGTCAGCTAGATCTTTCTTCTTCAAAGCAAAAAGATTTTATCTTCAAATACAAGAACTTTTCGTGGTTTTGTTGGTTTTCAGCAAATGAACATATTTCAGCGAGCTAGAAGTTGTTTCTTCAATCGCGTCAGATTTTATCTTAAAATACAAGAACATTTTGTGGTTCTTGTCAATTTTTGTTGGTTTTCATCTAATGAACTTGTTTCAGTTAGCTAGATCTTTCTTCTTTCATGCAAAAAGATTTTATCTTCAAATACAAGAACTTTTCGTGGTTTTGTTGATTTTCAGCAAATGAACATATTTCAGCGAGCTCAAAGTTTTTTCTTTAATAGCGGAAGATTTTATCTTAAAATACAAGAACTTTTCGTGGTTCTTGTCAATTTTTGTTGGTTTTCATCTAATGAACTTATTTCAGTCAGCTGGATCTTTCTTCTTCAAAGCAAAAAGATTTTATCTTCAAATTCAAGAACTTTTCGTGGTTTTGTTGGTTTTCAGCAAATGAACATATTTCAGCGAGCTTGAAGTTTTTTCTTCAATAGCGTCAGATTTTATCTTAAAATACAAGAACTTTTCGTGGTTCTTGTAAATTTTTGTTGGTTTTCATCTAATGAACTTGTTTCAGTCAGCTCGATCTTTCTTCTTCAAAGCAAAAAGATTTTATCTTCAAATTCAAGAACTTTTCGTGGTTTTGTTGGTTTTCAGCAAATGAACATATTTCAGCGAGCTTGAAGTTTTTTCTTCAATAGCGTCAGATTTTATCTTAAAATACAAGAACTTTTCGTGGTTCTTGTAAATTTTTGTTGGTTTTCATCGAATGAACTTATTTCAGTCAGCTGGATCTTTCTTCTTCAAAGCAAAAAGATTTTATCTTCAAATTCAAGAACTTTTCGTGGTTTTGTTGGTTTTCAGCAAATGAACATATTTCAGCGAGCTTGAAGTTTTTTCTTCAATAGCGTCAGATTTTATCTTAAAATACAAGAACTTTTCGTGGTTCTTGTCAATTTTTGTTCGTTTTGATCTGAAGAACTTCTTTCAGTCAGCTCGATCTTTCTACCTCAAAGCAAAAAGATTTTATCTTCAAATACAAGAACTTTTCGTGGTTTTGTTGGTTTTCAGCAAATGAACATATTTCAGCGAGCTGGAAGTTTTTTCTTCAATAGCGTCAGATTTTATCTTAAAATACAAGAACTTTTCGTGGTTCTTGTCAATTTTTGTTGGTTTTCATCTAATGAACTTGTTTCAGTCAGCTAGATATTTCTTCTTTAATGCAAAAAGATTTCATCTTCAAATACAAGAACTTTTCGTGGTTTTGTTGATTTTCTGCAAATGAACATATTTCAGCGAGCAAGAAGTTTTTTCTTTAATAGCGTCAGATTTTATCTTAAAATACAAGAACTTTTCGTGGTTCTTGTCAATTTTTGTTGGTTTTCATCTAATGAACTTGTTTCAGTCAGCTCGATCTTTCTTCTTTAATGCAAAAAGATTTTATCTTCAAATACAAGAACTTTTCGTGGTTTTGTTGATTTTCAGCAAATGAACATATTTCAGCGAGCTGAAAGTTTTTTCTTTAATAGCGGAAGATTTTATCTTAAAATACAAGAACTTTTCGTGGTTCTTGTCAATTTTTGTTGGTTTTCATCTAATGAACTTATTTCAGTCAGCTAGATCTTTCTTCTTCAAAGCAAAAAGATTTTATCTTCAAATACAAGAACTTTTCGTGGTTTTGTTGGTTTTCAGCAAATGAACATATTTCAGCGAGCAAGAAGTTTTTTCTTTAATAGCGTCAGATTTTATCTTAAAATACAAGAACTTTTCGTGGTTCTTGTCAATTTTTGTTGGTTTTCATCTAATGAACTTATTTCAGTCAGCTAGATCTTTCTTCTTCAAAGCAAAAAGATTTTATCTTCAAATACAAGAACTTTTCGTGGTTTTGTTGATTTTCAGCAAATGAACATATTTCAGCGAGCAAGAAGTTTTTTCTTTAATTGCGTCAGATTTTATCTTAAAATACAAGATCTTTTCGTGGTTCTTGTCAATTTTTGTTGGTTTTCATCTAATGAACTTGTTTCAGTCAGCTCGATCTTTCTTCTTCAAAGCAAAAAGATTTTATCTTCAAATTCAAGAACTTTTCGTGGTTTTGTTGGTTTTCAGCAAATGAACATATTTCAGCGAGCTTGAAGTTTTTTCTTCAATAGCGTCAGATTTTATCTTAAAATACAAGAACTTTTCGTGGTTCTTGTAAATTTTTGTTGGTTTTCATCTAATGAAATTATTTCAGTCAGCTGGATCTTTCTTCTTCAAAGCAAAAAGATTTTATCTTCAAATTCAAGAACTTTTCGTGGTTTTGTTGGTTTTCAGCAAATGAACATATTTCAGCGAGCTTGAAGTTTTTTCTTCAATAGCGTCAGATTTTATCTTAAAATACAAGAACTTTTCGTGGTTCTTGTCAATTTTTGTTCGTTTTGATCTGAAGAACTTCTTTCAGTCAGCTCGATCTTTCTACCTCAAAGCAAAAAGATTTTATCTTCAAATACAAGAACTTTTCGTGGTTTTGTTGGTTTTCAGCAAATGAACATATTTCAGCGAGCTGGAAGTTTTTTCTTCAATAGCGTCAGATTTTATCTTAAAATACAAGAACTTTTCGTGGTTCTTGTCAATTTTTGTTGGTTTTCATCTAATGAACTTGTTTCAGTCAGCTAGATATTTCTTCTTTAATGCAAAAAGATTTCATCTTCAAATACAAGAACTTTTCGTGGTTTTGTTGATTTTCTGCAAATGAACATATTTCAGCGAGCAAGAAGTTTTTTCTTTAATAGCGTCAGATTTTATCTTAAAATACAAGAACTTTTCGTGGTTCTTGTCAATTTTTGTTGGTTTTCATCTAATGAACTTGTTTCAGTCAGCTCGATCTTTCTTCTTTAATGCAAAAAGATTTTATCTTCAAATACAAGAACTTTTCGTGGTTTTGTTGATTTTCAGCAAATGAACATATTTCAGCGAGCTGAAAGTTTTTTCTTTAATAGCGGAAGATTTTATCTTAAAATACAAGAACTTTTCGTGGTTCTTGTCAATTTTTGTTGGTTTTCATCTAATGAACTTATTTCAGTCAGCTAGATCTTTCTTCTTCAAAGCAAAAAGATTTTATCTTCAAATACAAGAACTTTTCGTGGTTTTGTTGGTTTTCAGCAAATGAACATATTTCAGCGAGCAAGAAGTTTTTTCTTTAATAGCGTCAGATTTTATCTTAAAATACAAGAACTTTTCGTGGTTCTTGTCAATTTTTGTTGGTTTTCATCTAATGAACTTGTTTCAGTCAGCTAGATCTTTCTTCTTCAAAGCAAAAAGATTTTATCTTCAAATACAAGAACTTTTCGTGGTTTTGTTGATTTTCTGCAAATTAACATATTTCAGCGAGCTCAAAGTTTTTTCTTTCATAGCAGAAGATTTTATCTTAAAATACAAGAACTTTTCGTGGTTCTTGTCAATTTTTGTTGGTTTTCATCTAATGAACTTATTTCAGTCAGCTGGATCTTTCTTCTTCAAAGCAAAAAGATTTTATCTTCAAATACAAGAACTTTTCGTGGTTTTGTTGGTTTTCAGCAAATGAACATATTTCAGCGAACTAGAAGTTTTTTCTTCAATCGCGTCAGATTTTATCTTAAAATACAAGAACTTTTCGTGGTTCTTGTCAATTTTTGTTGGTTTTCATCGAATGAACTTATTTCAGTCAGCTGGATCTTTCTTCTTCAAAGCAAAAAGATTTTATCTTCAAATTCAAGAACTTTTCGTGGTTTTGTTGGTTTTCAGCAAATGAACATTTCAGCGAGCTTGAAGTTTTTTCTTCAATAGAGTCAGATTTTATCTTAAAATACAAGAACTTTTCGTGGTTCTTGTCAATTTTTGTTGGTTTTGATCTGAAGAACTTCTTTCAGTCAGCTCGATCTTTCTAACTCAAAGCAAAAAGATTTTATCTTCAAATACAAGAACTTTTCGTGGTTTTGTTGGTTTTCAGCAAATGAACATATTTCAGCGAGCTAGAAGTTTTTTCTTCAATAGCGTCAGATTTTATCTTAAAATACAAGAACTTTTCGTGGTTCTTGTCAATTTTTGTTGGTTTTCATCTAATGAACTTGTTTCAGTCAGCTAGATATTTCTTCTTTAATGCAAAAAGATTTTATCTTCAAATACAAGAACTTTTCGTGGTTTTATTGATTTTCAGCAAATGAACATATTTCAGCGAGCAAGAAGTTTTTTCTTTAATTGCGTCAGATTTTATCTTAAAATACAAGATCTTTTCGTGGTTCTTGTCAATTTTTGTTGGTTTTCATCTAATGAACTTGTTTCAGTCAGCTCGATCTTTCTTCTTTAATGCAAAAAGATTTTATCTTCAAATACAAGAACTTTTCGTGGTTTTGTTGATTTTCAGCAAATGAACATATTTCAGCGAGCAAGAAGTTTTTTCTTTAATTGCGTCAGATTTTATCTTAAAATACAAGATCTTTTCGTGGTTCTTGTCAATTTTTGTTGGTTTTCATCTAATGAACTTGTTTCAGTCAGCTCGATCTTTCTTCTTTAATGCAAAAAGATTTTATCTTCAAATACAAGAACTTTTCGTGGTTTTGTTGATTTTCAGCAAATGAACATATTTCAGCGAGCTGAAAGTTTTTTCTTTAATAGCGGAGGATTTTATCTTAAAATACAAGAACTTTTCGTGGTTCTTGTCAATTTTTGTTGGTTTTCATCTAATGAACTTATTTCAGTCAGCTAGATCTTTCTTCTTCAAAGCAAAAAGATTTTATCTTCAAATGCAAGAACTTTTCGTGGTTTTGTTGGTTTTCAGCAAATGAACATATTTCAGCGAGCGAGAAGTTTTTTCTTCAATAGCGTCAGATTTTATCTTAAAATACAAGAACCTTTCGTGGTTCTTGTCAATTTTTGTTGGTTTTCATCGAATGAACTTATTTCAGTCAGCGAGATCTTTCTTCTTCAAAGCAAAAAGATTTTATCTTCAAATACAAGAACTTTTCGTGGTTTTGTTGGTTTTCAGCAAATGAACATATTTCAGCGAGCTAGAAGTTTTTTCTTCAATAGCGTCAGATTTTATCTTAAAATACAAGAACTTTTCGTGGTTCTTGTCAATTTTTGTTGGTTTTCATCTAATGAACTTGTTTCAGTCAGCTAGATCTTTCTTCTTTAATGCAAAAAGATTTTATCTTCAAATACAAGAACTTTTCGTGGTTTTGTTGATTTTCAGCAAATGAACATATTTCAGCGAGCAAGAAGTTTTTTCTTTAATAGCGGAAGGTTTTATCTTAAAATACAAGAACCTTTCGTGGTTCTTGTCAATTTTTGTTGGTTTTCATCTCATGAACTTATTTCAGTCAGCTCGATCTTTCTACCGCAAAGCAAAAAGATTTTATCTTCAAACACAAGAACTTTTCGTGGTTTTGTGAATTTTCAGCAAATGAACATATTTCAGCGAGCGAGAAGTTTTTTCTTCAATAGCGTCAGATTTTATCTTCAAATTCAAGAACTTTTCGTGGTTTTGTTGGTTTTCAGCAAATGAACATATTTCAGCGAGCTTGAAGTTTTTTCTTCAATAGCGTCAGATTTTATCTTAAAATACAAGAACTTTTCGTGGTTCTTGTCAATTTTTGTTGGTTTTGATCTGAAGAACTTCTTTCAGTCAGCTCGATCTTTCTACCTCAAAGCAAAAAGATTTTATCTTCAAATACAAGAACTTTTCGTGGTTTTGTGAAGTTTTTTCTTTAATAGCGTCAGATTTTATATTAAAATACAAGAACTTTTCGTGGTTCTTGTCAATTTTTGTTGGTTTTCATCTAATGAACTTGTTTCAGTCAGCTAGATCTTTCTTCTTTAATGCAAAAAGATTTTATCTTCAAATACAAGAACTTTTCGTGGTTTTGTTGATTTTCAGCAAATGAACATATTTCAGCGAGCAAGAAGTTTTTTCTTTAATAGCGTCAGATTTTATCTTAAAATACAAGAACTTTTCGTGGTTCTTGTCAATTTTTGTTGGTTTTCATCTAATGAACTTGTTTCAGTCAGCTAGATCTTTCTTCTTCAAAGCAAAAAGATTTTATCTTCAAATACAAGAACTTTTCGTGGTTTTGTTGATTTTCTGCAAATTAACATATTTCAGCGAGCTCAAAGTTTTTTCTTTAATAGCAGAAGATTTTATCTTAAAATACAAGAACTTTTCGTGGTTCTTGTCAATTTTTGTTGGTTTTCATCTAATGAACTTATTTCAGTCAGCTGGATCTTTCTTCTTCAAAGCAAAAAGATTTTATCTTCAAATACAAGAACTTTTCGTGGTTTTGTTGGTTTTCAGCAAATGAACATATTTCAGCGAACGAGAAGTTTTTTCTTCAATAGCGTCAGATTTTATCTTAAAATACAAGAACTTTTCGTGGTTCTTGTCAATTTTTGTTGGTTTTCATCGAATGAACTTATTTCAGTCAGCTGGATCTTTCTTCTTCAAAGCAAAAAGATTTTATCTTCAAATTCAAGAACTTTTTGTGGTTTTGTTGGTTTTCAGCAAATGAACATTTCAGCGAGCTTGAAGTTTTTTCTTCAATAGCGTCAGATTTTATCTTAAAATACAAGAACTTTTCGTGGTTCTTGTCAATTTTTGTTGGTTTTGATCTGAAGAACTTCTTTCAGTCAGCTCGATCTTTCTACCTCAAAGCAAAAAGATTTTATCTTCAAATACAAGAACTTTTCGTGGTTTTGTTGGTTTTCAGCAAATGAACATATTTCAGCGAGCTAGAAGTTTTTTCTTTAATTGCGTCAGATTTTATCTTAAAATACAAGATCTTTTCGTGGTTCTTGTCAATTTTTGTTGGTTTTCATCTAATGAACTTGTTTCAGTCAGCTCGATCTTTCTTCTTTAATGCAAAAAGATTTTATCTTCAAATACAAGAACTTTTCGTGGTTTTGTTGATTTTCAGCAAATGAACATATTTCAGCGAGCAAGAAGTTTTTTCTTTAATTGCGTCAGATTTTATCTTAAAATACAAGATCTTTTCGTGGTTCTTGTCAATTTTTGTTGGTTTTCATCTAATGAACTTGTTTCAGTCAGCTCGATCTTTCTTCTTTAATGCAAAAAGATTTTATCTTCAAATACAAGAACTTTTCGTGGTTTTGTTGATTTTCAGCAAATGAACATATTTCAGCGAGCGAGAAGTTTTTTCTTCAATAGCGTCAGATTTTATCTTAAAATACAAGAACCTTTCGTGGTTCTTGTCAATTTTTGTTGGTTTTCATCGAATGAACTTATTTCAGTCAGCGAGATCTTTCTTCTTCAAAGCAAAAAGATTTTATCTTCAAATACAAGAACTTTTCGTGGTTTTGTTGATTTTCAGCAAATGAACATATTTCAGCGAGCTCAAAGTTTTTTTTTTCATAGCAGAAGATTTTATCTTAAAATACAAGAACTTTTCGTGGTTCTTGTCAATTTTTGTTGGTTTTCATCTAATGAACTTATTTCAGTCAGCTAGATCTTTCTTCTTCAAAGCAAAAAGATTTTATCTTCAAATACAAGAACTTTTCGTGGTTTTGTTGGTTTTCAGCAAATGAACATATTTCAGCGAGCTAGAAGTTTTTTCTTCAATAGCGTCAGATTTTATCTTAAAATACAAGAACTTTTTGTGGTTCTTGTCAATTTTTGTTGGTTTTCATCTAATGAACTTGTTTCAGTTATCTAGATCTTTCTTCTTTAATGCAAAAAGATTTTATCTTCAAATACAAGAACTTTTCGTGGTTTTGTTGATTTTCAGCAAATGAACATATTTGAGCGAGCTCAAAGTTTTTTCTTTAATAGCGTCAGATTTTATCTTAAAATACAAGAACTTTTCGTGGTTCTTGTCAATTTTTGTTGGTTTTCATCTAATGAACTTGTTTCAGTCAGCTAGATCTTTCTTCTTTAATGCAAAAAGATTTTATCTTCAAATACAAGAACTTTTCGTGGTTTTGTTGATTTTCAGCAAATGAACATATTTCAGCGAGCTCAAAGTTTTTTCTTTAATAGCGTCAGATTTTATCTTAAAATACAAGAACTTTTCGTGGTTCTTGTCAATTTTTGTTGGTTTTCATCTAATGAACTTGTTTCAGTCAGCTAGATCTTTCTTCTTTAATGCAAAAAGATTTTATCTTCAAATACAAGAACTTTTCGTGGTTTTGTTGATTTTCAGCAAATTAACATATTTCAGCGAGCTCAAAGTTTTTTCTTTAATAGCAGAAGATTTTATCTTAAAATACAAGAACTTTTCGTGGTTCTTGTCAATTTTTGTTGGTTTTCATCGAATGAACTTATTTCAGTCAGCTGGATCTTTCTTCTTCAAAGCAAAAAGATTTTATCTTCAAATTCAAGAACTTTTCGTGGTTTTGTTGGTTTTCAGCAAATGAACATATTTCAGCGAGCTAGAAGTTTTTTCTTCAATAGCGTCAGATTTTATCTTAAAATACAAGAACTTTTCGCGGTTCTTGTCAATTTTTGTTGGTTTTTATCTGATGAACTTCTTTCAGTCAGCTCGATCTTTCTACCTCAAAGCCAAAAGATTTTATCTTCAAATACAAGAACTTTTCGTGGTTTTGTTGGTTTTCAGCAAATGAACATATTTCAGCGAGCTAGAAGTTTTTTCTTCAATCGCGTCAGATTTTATCTTAAAATACAAGAACTTTTCGTGGTTCTTGTCACTTTTTGTTGGTTTTCATCGAATGAACTTATTTCAGTCAGCTGGATCTTTCTTCTTCAAAGCAAAAAGATTTTATCTTCAAATTCAAGAACTTTTCGTGGTTTTGTTGGTTTTCAGCAAATGAACATATTTCAGCGAGCTTGAAGTTTTTTCTTCAATAGCGTCAGATTTTATCTTAAAATACAAGAACTTTTCTTGGTTCTTGTCAATTTTTGTTGGTTTTGATCTGATGAACTTCTTTCAGTCAGCTCGATCTTTCTACCTCAAAGCAAAAAGATTTTATCTTCAAATACAAGAACTTTTCGTGGTTTTGTTAATTTTCAGCAAATGAACATATTTCAGCGAGCGAGAAGTTTTTTCTTTAATAGCGGAAGATTTTATCTTAAAATACAAGAACGTTTCGTGGTTCTGGTCAATTTTTGTTGGTTTTCATCTAATGAACTTATTTCAGTCAGCTAGATCTTTCTTCTTCAAAGCAAAAAGATTTTATCTTCAAATACAAGAACTTTTCGTGGTTTTGTTGATTTTCAGCAAATGAACATATTTCAGCGATCGAGAAGTTTTTTCTTCAATAGCGTCAGATTTTATCTTAAAATACAAGAACTTTTCGTGGTTCTTGTCAATTTTTGTTGGTTTTCATCTAATGAACTGATTTCAGTCAGCTGGATCTTTCTTCTTCAAAGCAAAAAGATTTTATCTTCAAATTCAAGAACTTTTCGTGGTTTTGTTGGTTTTCAGCAAATGAACATATTTCAGCGAGCTTGAAGTTTTTTCTTCAATAGCGTCAGATTTTATCTTAAAATACAAGAACTTTTCGTGGTTCTTGTCAATTTTTGTTGGTTTTGATCTGATGAACTTATTTCAGTCAGCTCGATCTTTCTACCTCAAAGCAAAAAGATTTTATCTTCAAATACAAGAACTTTTCGTGGTTTTGTTGGTTTTCAGCAAATGAACATATTTCAGCGAGCTCGAAGTTTTTTCTTCAATCGCGTCAGATTTTATCTTAAAATACAAGAACATTTCGTGGTTCTTGTCAATTTTTGTTGGTTTTCATCTAATGAACTTATTTCAGTCAGCTGGATCTTTCTTCTTCAAATCAAAAAGATTTTATCTTCAAATTCAAGAACTTTTCGTGGTTTTGTTGGTTTTCAGCAAATGAACATATTTCAGCGAGCTTGAAGTTTTTTCTTCAATAGCGTCAGATTTTATCTTAAAATACAAGAACTTTTCGTGGTTCTTGTCAATTTTTGTTGGTTTTGATCTGATGAACTTCTTTCAGTCAGCTCGATCTTTCGACCTCAAAGCAAAAAGATTTTATCTTCAAATACAAGAACTTTTCGTGGTTTTGTTAATTTTCAGCAAATGAACATATTTCAGCGAGCGAAAAGTTTTTTCTTTAATAGCGGAAGATTTTATCTTAAAATACAAGAACTTTTCGTGGTTCTGGTCAATTCTTCTGCTATCAAAGACAAAACTTTGAGCTCGCTGAAATATGTTAATTTGCTGAAAATCAACAAAACCACGAAAAGTTCTTGTATTTGAAGATAAAATCTTTTTGCATTAAAGTGGTTCTTTAAAGCAAAAAGATTTTATCTTTAAATACAAGAACTTTTCGTGGTTTTGTTGGCGTTCAGCAAATGAACATATTTCAGCGAGCTAGAAGTTTTTTCTTCAATCGCGTCAGATTTTATCTTAAAATACAATAACTTTTCGTGGTTCTTGTCAATTTTTGTTGGTTTTCATCTAATGAACTTATTTCAGTCAGCTGGATCTTTCTTCTTCAAAGCAAAAAGATTTTATCTTCAAATTCAAGAACTTTTCGTGGTTTTGTTGGTTTTCAGCAAATGAACATATTTCAGTGAGCTAGAAGTTTTTTCTTCAATAGCGTCAGATTTTATCTTAAAATACAAGAACTTTTCGTGGTTCTTGTCAATTTTTGTTGGTTTTCATCTAATGAACTTGTTTCAGTCAGCTCGATCTTTCTTCTTTAATGCAAAAAGATTTTATCTTCAAATACAAGAACTTTTCGTGGTTTTGTTGATTTTCAGCAAATTAACATATTTCAGCGAGCTCAAAGTTTTTTCTTTAATAGCAGAAGATTTTATCTTAAAATACAAGAACTTTTCGTGGTTCTTGTCAATTTTTGTTGGTTTTCATCGAATGAACTTATTTCAGTCAGCTGGATCTTTCTTCTTCAAAGCAAAAAGATTTTATCTTCAAATTCAAGAACTTTTCGTGGTTTTGTTGGTTTTCAGCAAATGAACATATTTCAGCGAGCTAGAAGTTTTTTCTTCAATAGCGTCAGATTTTATCTTAAAATACAAGAACTTTTCGTGGTTCTTGTCAATTTTTGTTGGTTTTTATCTGATGAACTTCTTTCAGTCAGCTCGATCTTTCTACCTCAAAGCAAAAAGATTTTATCTTCAAATACAAGAACTTTTCGTGGTTTTGTTGGTTTTCAGCAAATGAACATATTTCAGCGAGCTAGAAGTTTTTTCTTCAATCGCGTCAGATTTTATCTTAAAATACAAGAACTTTTCGTGGTTCTTGTCAATTTTTGTTGGTTTTCATCGAATGAACTTATTTCAGTCAGCTGGATCTTTCTTCTTCAAAGCAAAAAGATTTTATCTTCAAATTCAAGAACTTTTCGTGGTTTTGTTGGTTTTCAGCAAATGAACATATTTCAGCGAGCTTGAAGTTTGTTCTTCAATAGCGTCAGATTTTATCTTAAAATACAAGAACTTTTCTTGGTTCTTGTCAATTTTTGTTGGTTTTGATCTGATGAACTTCTTTCAGTCAGCTCGATCTTTCTACCTCAAAGCAAAAAGATTTTATCTTCAAATACAAGAACTTTTCATGGTTTTGTTAATTTTCAGCAAATGAACATATTTCAGCGAGCGAGAAGTTTTTTCTTTAACAGCGGAAGATTTTATCTTAAAATACAAGAACGTTTCGTGGTTCTGGTCAATTTTTGTTGGTTTTCATCTAATGAACTTATTTCAGTCAGCTAGATCTTTCTTCTTCAAAGCAAAAAGATTTTATCTTCAAATACAAGAACTTTTCGTGGTTTTGTTGATTTTCAGCAAATGAACATATTTCAGCGATCGAGAAGTTTTTTCTTCAATAGCGTCAGATTTTATCTTAAAATACAAGAACTTTTCGTGGTTCTTGTCAATTTTTGTTGGTTTTCATCTAATGAACTGATTTCAGTCAGCTGGATCTTTCTTCTTCAAAGCAAAAAGATTTTATCTTCAAATTCAAGAACTTTTCGTGGTTTTGTTGGTTTTCAGCAAATGAACATATTTCAGCGAGCTTGAAGTTTTTTCTTCAATAGCGTCAGATTTTATCTTAAAATACAAGAACTTTTCGTGGTTCTTGTCAATTTTTGTTGGTTTTCATCGAATGAACTTATTTCAGTCAGCTGGATCTTTCTTCTTCAAAGCAAAAAGATTTTATCTTCAAATTCAAGAACTTTTCGTGGTATTGTTGGTTTTCAGCAAATGAACATATTTCAGCGAGCTTGAAGTTTTTTCTTCAATAGCGTCAGATTTTATCTTAAAATACAAGAACTTTTCGTGGTTCTTGTCAATTTTTGTTGGTTTTGATCTGATGAACTTCTTTCAGTCAGCTCGATCTTTCGACCTCAAAGCAAAAAGATTTTATCTTCAAATACAAGAACTTTTCGTGGTTTTGTTAATTTTCAGCAAATGAACATATTTCAGCGAGCGAAAAGTTTTTTCTTTAATAGCGGAAGATTTTATCTTAAAATACAAGAACTTTTCGTGGTTCTGGTCAATTCTTCTGCTATCAAAGACAAAACTTTGAGCTCGCTGAAATATGTTAATTTGCTGAAAATCAACAAAACCACGAAAAGTTCTTGTATTTGAAGATAAAATCTTTTTGCATTAAAGTGGTTCTTTAAAGCAAAAAGATTTTATCTTTAAATACAAGAACTTTTCGTGGTTTTGTTGGCTTTCAGCAAATGAACATATTTCAGCGAGCTAGAAGTTTTTTCTTCAATCGCGTCAGATTTTATCTTAAAATACAATAACTTTTCGTGGTTCTTGTCAATTTTTGTTGGTTTTCATCTAATGAACTTATTTCAGTCAGCTGGATCTTTCTTCTTCAAAGCAAAAAGATTTTATCTTCAAATTCAAGAACTTTTCGTGGTTTTGTTGGTTTTCAGCAAATGAACATATTTCAGCGAGCTAGAAGTTTTTTCTTCAATAGCGTCAGATTTTATCTTAAAATACAAGAACTTTTCGTGGTTCTTGTCAATTTTTGTTGGTTTTCATCTAATGAACTTGTTTCAGTCAGCTAGATCTTTCTTCTTTAATGCAAAAAGATTTTATCTTCAAATACAAGAACTTTTCGTGGTTTTGTTGATTTTCAGCAAATTAACATATTTCAGCGAGCTCAAAGTTTTTTCTTTAATAGCAGAAGATTTTATCTTAAAATACAAGAACTTTTCGTGGTTCTTGTCAATTTTTGTTGGTTTTCATCGAATGAACTTATTTCAGTCAGCTGGATCTTTCTTCTTCAAAGCAAAAAGATTTTATCTTCAAATTCAAGAACTTTTCGTGGTTTTGTTGGTTTTCAGCAAATGAACATATTTCAGCGAGCTAGAAGTTTTTTCTTCAATAGCGTCAGATTTTATCTTAAAATACAAGAACTTTTCGTGGTTCTTGTCAATTTTTGTTGGTTTTTATCTGATGAACTTCTTTCAGTCAGCTCGATCTTTCTACCTCAAAGCAAAAAGATTTTATCTTCAAATACAAGAACTTTTCGTGGTTTTGTTGGTTTTCAGCAAATGAACATATTTCAGCGAGCTAGAAGTTTTTTCTTCAATCGCGTCAGATTTTATCTTAAAATACAAGAACTTTTCGTGGTTCTTGTCAATTTTTGTTGGTTTTGATCTGATGAACTTCTTTCAGTCAGCTCGATCTTTCGACCTCAAAGCAAAAAGATTTTATCTTCAAATACAAGAACTTTTCGTGGTTTTGTTAATTTTCAGCAAATGAACATATTTCAGCGAGCGAAAAGTTTTTTCTTTAATAGCGGAAGATTTTATCTTAAAATACAAGAACTTTTCGTGGTTCTGGTCAATTCTTCTGCTATCAAAGACAAAACTTTGAGCTCGCTGAAATATGTTAATTTGCTGAAAATCAACAAAACCACGAAAAGTTCTTGTATTTGAAGATAAAATCTTTTTGCATTAAAGTGGTTCTTTAAAGCAAAAAGATTTTATCTTTAAATACAAGAACTTTTCGTGGTTTTGTTGGCTTTCAGCAAATGAACATATTTCAGCGAGCTAGAAGTTTTTTCTTCAATCGCGTCAGATTTTATCTTAAAATACAATAACTTTTCGTGGTTCTTGTCAATTTTTGTTGGTTTTCATCTAATGAACTTATTTCAGTCAGCTGGATCTTTCTTCTTCAAAGCAAAAAGATTTTATCTTCAAATTCAAGAACTTTTCGTGGTTTTGTTGGTTTTCAGCAAATGAACATATTTCAGCGAGCTAGAAGTTTTTTCTTCAATAGCGTCAGATTTTATCTTAAAATACAAGAACTTTTCGTGGTTCTTGTCAATTTTTGTTGGTTTTCATCTAATGAACTTGTTTCAGTCAGCTAGATCTTTCTTCTTTAATGCAAAAAGATTTTATCTTCAAATACAAGAACTTTTCGTGGTTTTGTTGATTTTCAGCAAATTAACATATTTCAGCGAGCTCAAAGTTTTTTCTTTAATAGCAGAAGATTTTATCTTAAAATACAAGAACTTTTCGTGGTTCTTGTCAATTTTTGTTGGTTTTCATCGAATGAACTTATTTCAGTCAGCTGGATCTTTCTTCTTCAAAGCAAAAAGATTTTATCTTCAAATTCAAGAACTTTTCGTGGTTTTGTTGGTTTTCAGCAAATGAACATATTTCAGCGAGCTAGAAGTTTTTTCTTCAATAGCGTCAGATTTTATCTTAAAATACAAGAACTTTTCGTGGTTCTTGTCAATTTTTGTTGGTTTTTATCTGATGAACTTCTTTCAGTCAGCTCGATCTTTCTACCTCAAAGCAAAAAGATTTTATCTTCAAATACAAGAACTTTTCGTGGTTTTGTTGGTTTTCAGCAAATGAACATATTTCAGCGAGCTAGAAGTTTTTTCTTCAATCGCGTCAGATTTTATCTTAAAATACAAGAACTTTTCGTGGTTCTTGTCAATTTTTGTTGGTTTTCATCGAATGAACTTATTTCAGTCAGCTGGATCTTTCTTCTTCAAAGCAAAAAGATTTTATCTTCAAATTCAAGAACTTTTCGTGGTTTTGTTGGTTTTCAGCAAATGAACATATTTCAGCGAGCTTGAAGTTTTTTCTTCAATAGCGTCAGATTTTATCTTAAAATACAAGAACTTTTCTTGGTTCTTGTCAATTTTTGTTGGTTTTGATCTGATGAACTTCTTTCAGTCAGCTCGATCTTTCTACCTCAAAGCAAAAAGATTTTATCTTCAAATACAAGAACTTTTCGTGGTTTTGTTAATTTTCAGCAAATGAACATATTTCAGCGAGCGAGAAGTTTTTTCTTTAATAGCGGAAGATTTTATCTTCAAATACAAGAACCTTTCGTGGTTCTGGTCAATTTTTGTTGGTTTTCATCTAATGAACTTATTTCAGTCAGCTAGATCTTTCTTCTTCAAAGCAAAAAGATTTTATCTTCAAATACAAGAACTTTTCGTGGTTTTGTTGATTTTCAGCAAATGAACATATTTCAGCGATCGAGAAGTTTTTTCTTCAATAGCGTCAGATTTTATCTTAAAATACAAGAACTTTTCGTGGTTCTTGTCAATTTTTGTTGGTTTTCATCTAATGAACTGATTTCAGTCAGCTGGATCTTTCTTCTTCAAAGAAAAAGATTTTATCTTCAAATTCAAGAACTTTTCGTGGTTTTGTTGGTTTTCAGCAAATGAACATATTTCAGCGAGCTTGAAGTTTTTTCTTCAATAGCGTCAGATTTTATCTTAAAATACAAGAACTTTTCGTGGTTCTTCTCAATTTTTGTTGGTTTTGATCTGATGAACTTATTTCAGTCAGCTCGATCTTTCTACCTCAAAGCAAAAAGATTTTATCTTCAAATACAAGAACTTTTCGTGGTTTTGTTGGTTTTCAGCAAATGAACATATTTCAGCGAGCTCGAAGTTTTTTCTTCAATCGCGTCAGATTTTATCTTAAAATACAAGAACTTTTCGTGGTTCTTGTCAATTTTTGTTGGTTTTCATCTAATGAACTTATTTCAGTCAGCTGGATCTTTCTTCTTCAAATCAAAAAGATTTTATCTTCAAATTCAAGAACTTTTCGTGGTTTTGTTGGTTTTCAGCAAATGAACATATTTCAGCGAGCTTGAAGTTTTTTCTTCAATAGCGTCAGATTTTATCTTAAAATACAAGAACTTTTCGTGGTTCTTGTCAATTTTTGTTGGTTTTCATCGAATGAACTTATTTCAGTCAGCTGGATCTTTCTTCTTCAAAGCAAAAAGATTTTATCTTCAAATTCAAGAACTTTTCGTGGTTTTGTTGGTTTTCAGCAAATGAACATATTTCAGCGAGCTTGAAGTTTTTTCTTCAATAGCGTCAGATTTTATCTTAAAATACAAGAACTTTTCGTGGTTCTTGTTAATTTTTGTTGGTTTTCATCTAATCAACTTGTTTCAGTCAGCGAGATCTTTCTTCTTTAAAGCAAAAAGATTTTATCTTCAAATACAAGAACTTTTCGTGTTTTTTTTGATTTTCAGCAAATGAACATATTTCAGCGAGCAAGAAGTTTTTTCTTTAATAGCGTCAGATTTTATCTTAAAATACAAGAACGTTTCGTGGTTCTTGTCAATTTTTGTTGGTTTTCATCTAATGAACTTATTTCAGTCAGCTGGATCTTTCTTCTTCAAAGCAAAAAGATTTTATCTTCAAATTCAAGAACTTTTCGTGGTATTGTTGGTTTTCAGCAAATGAACATATTTCAGCGAGCTTGAAGTTTTTTCTTCAATAGCGTCAGATTTTATGTTAAAATACAAGAACTTTTCGTGGTTCTTGTCAATTTTTGTTGGTTTTGATCTGATGAACTTCTTTCAGTCAGCTCGATCTTTCGACCTCAAAGCAAAAAGATTTTATCTTCAAATACAAGAACTTTTCGTGGTTTTGTTAATTTTCAGCAAATGAACATATTTCAGCGAGCGAGAAGTTTTTTCTTTAATAGCGGAAGATTTTATCTGAAAATACAAGAACTTTTCGTGGTTCTGGTCAATTGTTCTGCTATCAAAGACAAAACTTTGAGCTCGCTGAAATATGTTAATTTGCTGAAAATCAACAAAACCACGAAAAGTTCTTGTATTTGAAGATAAAATCTTTTTGCATTAAAGTGGTTCTTTAAAGCAAAAAGATTTTATCTTCAAATACAAGAACTTTTCGTGGTTTTGTTGGCTTTCAGCAAATGAACATATTTCAGCGAGCTAGAAGTTTTTTCTTCAATCGCGTCAGATTTTATCTTAAAATACAAGAACTGTTCGTGGTTCTTGTCAATTTTTGTTGGTTTTCATCTAATGAACTTGTTTCAGTCAGCTAGATCTTTCTTCTTTAATGCAAAAAGATTTTATCTTCAATACAAGAACTTTTCGTGGTTTTGTTGATTTTCAGCAAATGAACATATTTCAGCGAGCTCAAAGTTTTTTCTTTAATAGCGTCAGATTTTATCTTAAAATACAAGAACTTTTCGTGGTTCTTGTCAATTTTTGTTGGTTTTCATCTAATGAACTTGTTTCAGTCAGCTAGATCTTTCTTCCTCAATGCAAAAAGATTTTATCTTCAAATACAAGAACTTTTCGTGGTTTTGTTGGTTTTCAGCAAATGAACATATTTCAGCGAGCTGGAAGTTTTTTCTTCAATCGCGTCAGATTTTGTCTTAAAATACAAGAACTTTTCGTGGATCTTGTCAATTTTTGTTGGATTTCATCTAATGAACTTATTTCAGTCAGCTGGATCTTTCTTCTTCAAAGCAAAAAGATTTTATCTTCAAATTCAAGAACTTTTCGTGGTTTTGTTGGTTTTCAGCAAATGAACATATTTCAGCGAGCTTGAAGTTTTTTCTTCAATAGCGTCAGATTTTATCTTAAAATACAAGAACTTTTCGTGGTTCTTGTCAATTTTTGTTGGTTTTCATCTAATGAACTTGTTTCAGTCAGCTAGATCTTTCTTCCTCAATGCAAAAAGATTTTATCTTCAAATACAAGAACTTTTCGTGGTTTTGTTGGTTTTCAGCAAATGAACATATTTCAGCGAGCTGGAAGTTTTTTCTTCAATCGCGTCAGATTTTGTCTTAAAATACAAGAACTTTTCGTGGTTTTGTCAATTTTTGTTGGTTTTCATCTAATGAACTTGTTTCAGTCAGCTCGATCTTTCTTCTTTAATGCAAAAAGATTTTATCTTCAAATACAAGAACTTTTCGTGGTTTTGTTGGTTTTCAGCAAATGAACATATTTCAGCGAGCTAGAAGTTTTTTCTTCAATAGCGTCAGATTTTATCTTAAAATACAAGAACTTTGCGTGGTTCTTGTCAATTTTTGTTGGTTTTCATCTGATGAACTTATTTCAGTCAGCTCGATCTTTCTTCCTCAATGCAAAAAGATTTTATCTTCAAATACAAGAACTTTTCGTGGTTTTGTTGATTTTCAGCAAATGAACATATTTCAGCGAGCTCAAAGTTTTTTCTTTAATAGCGGAAGGTTTTATCTTAAAATACAAGAACCTTTCGTGGTTCTTGTCAATTTTTGTTGGTTTTCATCTCATGAACTTATTTCAGTCAGCTCGATCTTTCTTCTTCAAAGCAAAAAGATTTTATCTTCAAATACAAGAACTTTTCGTGGTTTTGTTGGTTTTCAGCAAATGAACATATTTCAGCGAGCTAGAAGTTTTTTCTTCAATAGCGTCAGATTTTATCTTAAAATAGAAGAACTTTTCGTGGTTCTTGTCAATTTTTGTTGGTTTTCATCGAATGAACTTATTTCAGTCAGCTGGATCTTTCTTCTTCAAAGCAAAAAGATTTTATCTTCAAATTCAAGAACTTTTCGTGGTTTTGTTGGTTTTCAGCAAATGAACATATTTCAGCGAGCTTGAAGTTTCTTCTTCAATAGCGTCAGATTTTATCTTAAAATACAAGAAGTTTTCGTGGTTCTTGTCAATTTTTGTTGGTTTTGATCTGAAGAACTTCTTTCAGTCAGCTCGATCTTTCTACCTCAAAGCAAAAAGATTTTATTTTCAAATACAAGAACTTTTCGTGGTTTTGTGAATTTTCAGCAAATGAACATATTTCAGCGAGCGAGAAGTTTTTTCTTTAATCGCAGAAGATTTTATCTTAAAATACAAGAACTTTTCGTGGTTCTTGTCAATTTTTGTTGGTTTTCATCTAATGAACTTGTTTCAGTCAGCTAGATCTTTCTTCTTCAAACCAAAAAGATTTTATCTTCAAATACAAGAACTTTTCGTGGTTTTGTTGGTTTTCAGCAAATGAACATATTTCAGCGAGCTAGAAGTTTTTTCTTCAATAGCGTCAGATTTTATCTTAAAATACAAGAACTTTTTGTGGTTCTTGTCAATTTTTGTTGGTTTTCATCTAATGAACTTGTTTCAGTTAGCTAGATCTTTCTTCTTTAATGCAAAAAGATTTTATCTTCAAATACAATAACTTTTCGTGGTTTTGTTGATTTTCAGCAAATGAACATATTTCAGCGAGCTCAAAGTTTTTTCTTTAATAGCGGAAGATTTTACTTAAAATACAAGAACTTTTCGTGGTTCTTGTCAATTTTTGTTCGTTTTCATCTAATGAACTTATTTCAGTCAGCTGGATCTTTCTTCTTCAAAGCAAAAAGATTTTATCTTCAAATTCAAGAACTTTTCGTGGTTTTGTTGGTTTTCAGCAAATGAACATATTTCAGCGAGCTTGAAGTTTTTTCTTCAATAGCGTCAGATTTTATCTTAAAATACAAGAACATTTCGTGGTTCTTCTCAATTTTTGTTGGTTTTGATCTGATGAACTTCTTTCAGTCAGCTCGATCTTTCTACCTCAAAGCAAAAAGATTTTATCTTCAAATACAAGAACTTTTCGTGGTTTTAGTTAATTTTCAGCAAATGAACATATTTCAGCGAGCGAGAAGTTTTTTCTTTAATAGCGTCAGATTTTATCTTAAAATACAAGAACTTTTCGTGGTTCTTATCAATTTTTGTTGGTTTTCATCTAATGAACTTGTTTCAGTCAGCTAGATCTTTCTTCTTCAAAGCAAAAAGATTTTATCTTCAAATACAAGAACTTTTCGTGGTTTTGTTGGTTTTCAGCAAATGAACATATTTCAGCGAGCTAGAAGTTTTTTCTTCAATAGCGTCAGATTTTATCTTAAAATACAAGAACTTTGCGTGGTTCTTGTCAATTTTTGTTGGTTTTCATCTGATGAACTTATTTCAGTCAGCTCGATCTTTCTTCCTCAATGCAAAAAGATTTTATCTTCAAATACAAGAACTTTTCGTGGTTTTGTTGATTTTCAGCAAATGAACATATTTCAGCGAGCTCAAAGTTTTTTCTTTAATAGCGGAAGGTTTTATCTTAAAATACAAGAACCTTTCGTGGTTCTTGTCAATTTTTGTTGGTTTTCATCTCATGAACTTATTTCAGTCAGCTCGATCTTTCTTCTTCAAAGCAAAAAGATTTTATCTTCAAATACAAGAACTTTTCGTGGTTTTGTTGGTTTTCAGCAAATGAACATATTTCAGCGAGCTAGAAGTTTTTTCTTCAATAGCGTCAGATTTTATCTTAAAATAGAAGAACTTTTCGTGGTTCTTGTCAATTTTTGTTGGTTTTCATCGAATGAACTTATTTCAGTCAGCTGGATCTTTCTTCTTCAAAGCAAAAAGATTTTATCTTCAAATTCAAGAACTTTTCGTGGTTTTGTTGGTTTTCAGCAAATGAACATATTTCAGCGAGCTTGAAGTTTCTTCTTCAATAGCGTCAGATTTTATCTTAAAATACAAGAAGTTTTCGTGGTTCTTGTCAATTTTTGTTGGTTTTGATCTGAAGAACTTCTTTCAGTCAGCTCGATCTTTCTACCTCAAAGCAAAAAGATTTTATTTTCAAATACAAGAACTTTTCGTGGTTTTGTGAATTTTCAGCAAATGAACATATTTCAGCGAGCGAGAAGTTTTTTCTTTAATCGCAGAAGATTTTATCTTAAAATACAAGAACTTTTCGTGGTTCTTGTCAATTTTTGTTGGTTTTCATCTAATGAACTTGTTTCAGTCAGCTAGATCTTTCTTCTTCAAACCAAAAAGATTTTATCTTCAAATACAAGAACTTTTCGTGGTTTTGTTGGTTTTCAGCAAATGAACATATTTCAGCGAGCTAGAAGTTTTTTCTTCAATAGCGTCAGATTTTATCTTAAAATACAAGAACTTTTTGTGGTTCTTGTCAATTTTTGTTGGTTTTCATCTAATGAACTTGTTTCAGTTAGCTAGATCTTTCTTCTTTAATGCAAAAAGATTTTATCTTCAAATACAATAACTTTTCGTGGTTTTGTTGATTTTCAGCAAATGAACATATTTCAGCGAGCTCAAAGTTTTTTCTTTAATAGCGGAAGATTTTACTTAAAATACAAGAACTTTTCGTGGTTCTTGTCAATTTTTGTTCGTTTTCATCTAATGAACTTATTTCAGTCAGCTGGATCTTTCTTCTTCAAAGCAAAAAGATTTTATCTTCAAATTCAAGAACTTTTCGTGGTTTTGTTGGTTTTCAGCAAATGAACATATTTCAGCGAGCTTGAAGTTTTTTCTTCAATAGCGTCAGATTTTATCTTAAAATACAAGAACATTTCGTGGTTCTTCTCAATTTTTGTTGGTTTTGATCTGATGAACTTCTTTCAGTCAGCTCGATCTTTCTACCTCAAAGCAAAAAGATTTTATCTTCAAATACAAGAACTTTTCGTGGTTTTAGTTAATTTTCAGCAAATGAACATATTTCAGCGAGCGAGAAGTTTTTTCTTTAATAGCGTCAGATTTTATCTTAAAATACAAGAACTTTTCGTGGTTCTTATCAATTTTTGTTGGTTTTCATCTAATGAACTTGTTTCAGTCAGCTAGATCTTTCTTCTTCAAAGCAAAAAGATTTTATCTTCAAATACAAGAACTTTTCGTGGTTTTGTTGGTTTTCAGCAAATGAACATATTTCAGCGAGCTAGAAGTTTTTTCTTCAATAGCGTCAGATTTTATCTTAAAATACAAGAACTTTGCGTGGTTCTTGTCAATTTTTGTTGGTTTTCATCTGATGAACTTATTTCAGTCAGCTCGATCTTTCTTCCTCAATGCAAAAAGATTTTATCTTCAAATACAAGAACTTTTCGTGGTTTTGTTGATTTTCAGCAAATGAACATATTTCAGCGAGCTCAAAGTTTTTTCTTTAATAGCGGAAGGTTTTATCTTAAAATACAAGAACCTTTCGTGGTTCTTGTCAATTTTTGTTGGTTTTCATCTCATGAACTTATTTCAGTCAGCTCGATCTTTCTTCTTCAAAGCAAAAAGATTTTATCTTCAAATACAAGAACTTTTCGTGGTTTTGTTGGTTTTCAGCAAATGAACATATTTCAGCGAGCTAGAAGTTTTTTCTTCAATAGCGTCAGATTTTATCTTAAAATAGAAGAACTTTTCGTGGTTCTTGTCAATTTTTGTTGGTTTTCATCGAATGAACTTATTTCAGTCAGCTGGATCTTTCTTCTTCAAAGCAAAAAGATTTTATCTTCAAATTCAAGAACTTTTCGTGGTTTTGTTGGTTTTCAGCAAATGAACATATTTCAGCGAGCTTGAAGTTTCTTCTTCAATAGCGTCAGATTTTATCTTAAAATACAAGAACTTTTCGTGGTTCTTGTCAATTTTTGTTGGTTTTGATCTGAAGAACTTCTTTCAGTCAGCTCGATCTTTCTACCTCAAAGCAAAAAGATTTTATTTTCAAATACAAGAACTTTTCGTGGTTTTGTGAATTTTCAGCAAATGAACATATTTCAGCGAGCGAGAAGTTTTTTCTTTAATAGCATCAGATTTTATCTTAAAATACAAGAACTTTTCGTGGTTCTTGTCAATTTTTATTGGTTTTCATCTAATGAACTTGTTTCAGTCAGCTAGATCTTTCTTCTTTAATGCAAAAAGATTTTATCTTCAAATACAAGAACTTTTCGTGGTTTTGTTGATTTTCAGCAAATGAACATATTTCAGCGAGCAAGAAGTTTTTTCTTTAATAGCGTCAGATTTTATCTTAAAATACAAGAACTTTTCGTGGTTCTTGTCAATTTTTGTTGGTTTTCATCTAATGAACTTGTTTCAGTCAGCTAGATCTTTCTTCTTTAATGCAAAAAGATTTTATCTTCAAATACAAGAACTTTTCGTGGTTTTGTTGATTTTCAGCAAATTAACATATTTCAGCGAGCTCAAAGTTTTTTCTTTAATAGCAGAAGATTTTATCTTAAAATACAAGAACTTTTCGTGGTTCTTGTCAATTTTTGTTGGTTTTCATCTAATGAACTTATTTCAGTCAGCAAGATCTTTCTTCTTCAAAGCAAAAAGATTTTATCTTCAAATACAAGAACTTTTCGTGGTTTTGTTGGTTTTCAGCAAATGAACATATTTCAGCGAGCGAGAAGTTTTTTCTTCAATAGCGTCAGATTTTATCTTAAAATACAAGAACCTTTCGTGGTTCTTGTCAATTTTTGTTGGTTTTCATCTAATGAACTTATTTCAGTCAGCGAGATCTTTCTTCTTCAAAGCAAAAAGATTTTATCTTCAAATACAAGAACTTTTCGTGGTTTTGTTGGTTTTCAGCAAATGAACATATTTCAGCGAGCTAGAAGTTTTTTCTTCAATAGCGTCAGATTTTATCTTAAAATACAAGAACTTTTCGTGGTTCTTGTCAATTTTTGTTGGTTTTCATCGAATGAACTTATTTCAGTCAGCTAGATCTTTCTTCTTTAATGCAAAAAGATTTTATCTTCAAATACAAGAACTTTTCGTGGTTTTGTTGATTTTCAGCAAATGAACATATTTCAGCGAGCTCAAAGTTTTTTCTTTAATAGCGGAAGATTTTATCTTAAAATACAAGAACTTTTCGTGGTTCTTGTCAATTTTTGTTGGTTTTCATCTAATGAACTTATTTCAGTCAGCTGGATCTTTCTTCTTCAAAGCAAAAAGATTTTATCTTCAAATTCAAGACCTTTTCGTGGTTTTGTTGGTTTTCAGCAAATGAACATATTTCAGCGAGCTTGAAGTTTTTTCTTCAATAGCGTCAGATTTTATCTTAAAATACAAGAACTTTTCGTGGTTCTTCTCAATTTTTGTTGGTTTTGATCTGATGAACTTCTTTCAGTCAGCTCGATCTTTCTACCTCAAAGCAAAAAGATTTTATCTTCAAATACAAGAACTTTTCGTGGTTTTAGTTAATTTTCAGCAAATGAACATATTTCAGCGAGCGAGAAGTTTTTTCTTTAATCGCGTCAGATTTTATCTTAAAATACAAGAACTTTTCGTGGTTCTTATCAATTTTTGTTGGTTTTCATCTAATGAACTTGTTTCAGTCAGCTAGATCTTTCTTCTTCAAAGCAAAAAGATTTTATCTTCAAATACAAGAACTTTTCGTGGTTTTGTTGGTTTTCAGCAAATGAACATATTTCAGCGAGCTAGAAGTTTTTTCTTCAATAGCGTCAGATTTTATCTTAAAATACAAGAACTTTGCGTGGTTCTTGTCAATTTTTGTTGGTTTTCATCTGATGAACTTATTTCAGTCAGCTCGATCTTTCTTCCTCAATGCAAAAAGATTTTATCTTCAAATACAAGAACTTTTCGTGGTTTTGTTGATTTTCAGCAAATGAACATATTTCAGCGAGCTCAAAGTTTTTTCTTTAATAGCGGAAGGTTTTATCTTAAAATACAAGAACCTTTCGTGGTTCTTGTCAATTTTTGTTGGTTTTCATCTCATGAACTTCTTTCAGTCAGCTCGATCTTTCTACCTCAAAGCAAAAAGATTTTATTTTCAAATACAAGAACTTTTCGTGGTTTTGTGAATTTTCAGCAAATGAACATATTTCAGCGAGCGAGAAGTTTTTTCTTTAATAGCATCAGATTTTATCTTAAAATACAAGAACTTTTCGTGGTTCTTGTCAATTTTTATTGGTTTTCATCTAATGAACTTGTTTCAGTCAGCTAGATCTTTCTTCTTTAATGCAAAAAGATTTTATCTTCAAATACAAGAACTTTTCGTGGTTTTGTTGATTTTCAGCAAATGAACATATTTCAGCGAGCAAGAAGTTTTTTCTTTAATAGCGTCAGATTTTATCTTAAAATACAAGAACTTTTCGTGGTTCTTGTCAATTTTTGTTGGTTTTCATCTAATGAACTTGTTTCAGTCAGCTAGATCTTTCTTCTTTAATGCAAAAAGATTTTATCTTCAAATACAAGAACTTTTCGTGGTTTTGTTGATTTTCAGCAAATTAACATATTTCAGCGAGCTCAAAGTTTTTTCTTTAATAGCAGAAGATTTTATCTAAAAATACAAGAACTTTTCGTGGTTCTTGTCAATTTTTGTTGGTTTTCATCTAATGAACTTATTTCAGTCAGCAAGATCTTTCTTCTTCAAAGCAAAAAGATTTTATCTTCAAATACAAGAACTTTTCGTGGTTTTGTTGGTTTTCAGCAAATGAACATATTTCAGCGAGCGAGAAGTTTTTTCTTCAATAGCGTCAGATTTTATCTTAAAATACAAGAACCTTTCGTGGTTCTTGTCAATTTTTGTTGGTTTTCATCTAATGAACTTATTTCAGTCAGCGAGATCTTTCTTCTTCAAAGCAAAAAGATTTTATCTTCAAATACAAGAACTTTTCGTGGTTTTGTTGGTTTTCAGCAAATGAACATATTTCAGCGAGCTAGAAGTTTTTTCTTCAATAGCGTCAGATTTTATCTTAAAATACAAGAACTTTTCGTGGTTCTTGTCAATTTTTGTTGGTTTTCATCGAATGAACTTATTTCAGTCAGCTAGATCTTTCTTCTTTAATGCAAAAAGATTTTATCTTCAAATACAAGAACTTTTCGTGGTTTTGTTGATTTTCAGCAAATGAACATATTTCAGCGAGCTCAAAGTTTTTTTTTTCATAGCAGAAGATTTTATCTTAAAATACAAGAACTTTTCGTGGTTCTTGTCAATTTTTGTTGGTTTTCATCTAATGAACTTATTTCAGTCAGCTAGATCTTTCTTCTTCAAAGCAAAAAGATTTTATCTTCAAATACAAGAACTTTTCGTGGTTTTGTTGGTTTTCAGCAAATGAACATATTTCAGCGAGCTAGAAGTTTTTTCTTCAATCGCGTCAGATTTTATCTTAAAATACAAGAACTTTTCGTGGTTCTTGTCAATTTTTGTTGGTTTTCATCTGATGAACTTGTTTCAGTTAGCTAGATCTTTCTTCTTTAATGCAAAAAGATTTTATCTTCAAATACAAGAACTTTTCGTGGTTTTGTTGATTTTCAGCAAATGAACATATTTCAGCGAGCTCAAAGTTTTTTCTTTAATAGCGGAAGATTTTATCTTAAAATACAAGAACTTTTCGTGGTTCTTGTCAATTTTTGTTGGTTTTCATCTAATGAACTTATTTCAGTCAGCTGGATCTTTCTTCTTCAAAGCAAAAAGATTTTATCTTCAAATTCAAGAACTTTTCGTGGTTTTGTTGGTTTTCAGCAAATGAACATATTTCAGCGAGCTTGAAGTTTTTTCTTCAATAGCGTCAGATTTTATCTTAAAATACAAGAACTTTTCGTGGTTCTTCTCAATTTTTGTTGGTTTTGATCTGATGAACTTCTTTCAGTCAGCTCGATCTTTCTACCTCAAAGCAAAAAGATTTTATCTTCAAATACAAGAACTTTTCGTGGTTTTAGTTAATTTTCAGCAAATGAACATATTTCAGCGAGCGAGAAGTTTTTTCTTCAATCGCGTCAGATTTTATCTTAAAATACAAGAACTTTTCGTGGTTCTTGTCAATTTTTGTTGGTTTTCATCTAAAGAACTTGTTTCAGTCAGCTAGATCTTTCTTCTTCAAAGCAAAAAGATTTTATCTTCAAATACAAGAACTTTTTGTGGTTTTGTTGGTTTTCAGCAAATGAACATATTTCAGCGAGCTAGAAGTTTTTTCTTCAATAGCGTCAGATTTTATCTTAAAATACAAGAACTTTGCGTGGTTCTTGACAATTTTTGTTGGTTTTCATCTAATGAACTTATTTCAGTCAGCTCGATCTTTCTTCCTCAATGCAAAAAGATTTTATCTTCAAATACAAGAACTTTTCGTGGTTTTGTTGATTTTCAGCAAATGAACATATTTCAGCGAGCTCAAAGTTTTTTCTATAATCGCGGAAGGTTTTATCTTAAAATACAAGAACCTTTCGTGGTTCTTGTCAATTTTTGTTGGTTTTCATCTCATGAACTTATTTCAGTCAGCTAGATCTTTCTTCTTCAAAGCAAAAAGATTTTATCTTCAAATACAAGAACTTTTCGTGGTTTTGTTGATTTTCAGCAAATTAACATATTTCAGCGAGCTCAAAGTTTTTTCTTTAATAGCAGAAGATTTTATCTTAAAATACAAGAACTTTTCGTGGTTCTTGTCAATTTTTGTTGGTTTTCATCTAATGAACTTATTTCAGTCAGCAAGATCTTTCTTCTTCAAAGCAAAAAGATTTTATCTTCAAATACAAGAACTTTTCGTGGTTTTGTTGGTTTTCAGCAAATGAACATATTTCAGCGAGCGAGAAGTTTTTTCTTCAATAGCGTCAGATTTTATCTTAAAATACAAGAACCTTTCGTGGTTCTTGTCAATTTTTGTTGGTTTTCATCTAATGAACTTATTTCAGTCAGCGAGATCTTTCTTCTTCAAAGCAAAAAGATTTTATCTTCAAATACAAGAACTTTTCGTGGTTTTGTTGGTTTTCAGCAAATGAACATATTTCAGCGAGCTAGAAGTTTTTTCTTCAATAGCGTCAGATTTTATCTTAAAATACAAGAACTTTTCGTGGTTCTTGTCAATTTTTGTTGGTTTTCATCGAATGAACTTATTTCAGTCAGCTAGATCTTTCTTCTTTAATGCAAAAAGATTTTATCTTCAAATACAAGAACTTTTCGTGGTTTTGTTGATTTTCAGCAAATGAACATATTTCAGCGAGCTCAAAGTTTTTTTTTTCATAGCAGAAGATTTTATCTTAAAATACAAGAACTTTTCGTGGTTCTTGTCAATTTTTGTTGGTTTTCATCTAATGAACTTATTTCAGTCAGCTAGATCTTTCTTCTTCAAAGCAAAAAGATTTTATCTTCAAATACAAGAACTTTTCGTGGTTTTGTTGGTTTTCAGCAAATGAACATATTTCAGCGAGCTAGAAGTTTTTTCTTCAATCGCGTCAGATTTTATCTTAAAATACAAGAACTTTTCGTGGTTCTTGTCAATTTTTGTTGGTTTTCATCTGATGAACTTGTTTCAGTTAGCTAGATCTTTCTTCTTTAATGCAAAAAGATTTTATCTTCAAATACAAGAACTTTTCGTGGTTTTGTTGATTTTCAGCAAATGAACATATTTCAGCGAGCTCAAAGTTTTTTCTTTAATAGCGGAAGATTTTATCTTAAAATACAAGAACTTTTCGTGGTTCTTGTCAATTTTTGTTGGTTTTCATCTAATGAACTTATTTCAGTCAGCTGGATCTTTCTTCTTCAAAGCAAAAAGATTTTATCTTCAAATTCAAGAACTTTTCGTGGTTTTGTTGGTTTTCAGCAAATGAACATATTTCAGCGAGCTTGAAGTTTTTTCTTCAATAGCGTCAGATTTTATCTTAAAATACAAGAACTTTTCGTGGTTCTTCTCAATTTTTGTTGGTTTTGATCTGATGAACTTCTTTCAGTCAGCTCGATCTTTCTACCTCAAAGCAAAAAGATTTTATCTTCAAATACAAGAACTTTTCGTGGTTTTAGTTAATTTTCAGCAAATGAACATATTTCAGCGAGCGAGAAGTTTTTTCTTCAATCGCGTCAGATTTTATCTTAAAATACAAGAACTTTTCGTGGTTCTTGTCAATTTTTTTTGGTTTTCATCTAAAGAACTTGTTTCAGTCAGCTAGATCTTTCTTCTTCAAAGCAAAAAGATTTTATCTTCAAATACAAGAACTTTTCGTGGTTTTGTTGGTTTTCAGCAAATGAACATATTTCAGCGAGCTAGAAGTTTTTTCTTCAATAGCGTCAGATTTTATCTTAAAATACAAGAACTTTGCGTGGTTCTTGTCAATTTTTGTTGGTTTTCATCTAATGAACTTATTTCAGTCAGCTCGATCTTTCTTCCTCAATGCAAAAAGATTTTATCTTCAAATACAAGAACTTTTCGTGGTTTTGTTGATGTTCAGCAAATGAACATATTTCAGCGAGCTCAAAGTTTTTTCTATAATAGCGGAAGTTTTTATCTTAAAATACAAGAACCTTTCGTGGTTCTTGTCAATTTTTGTTGGTTTTCATCTCATGAACTTATTTCAGTCAGCTAGATCTTTCTTCTTCAAAGCAAAAAGATTTTATCTTCAAATACAAGAACTTTTCGTGGTTTTGTTGGTTTTCAGCAAATGAACATATTTCGGCGAGCTAGAAGTTTTTTCTTCAATCGCGTCAGATTTTATCTTAAAATACAAGAACTTTTCGTGGTTCTTGTCAATTTTTGTTGGTTTTGATCTGAAGAACTTCTTTCAGTCAGCTCGATCTTTCTACCTCAAAGCAAAAAGATTTTATCTTCAAATACAAGAACTTTTCGTGGTTTTGTTAATTTTCAGCAAATGAACATATTTCAGCGAGCGAGAAGTTTTTTCTTTAATAGCGTCAGATTTTATCTTAAAATACAAGAACTTTTCGTGGTTCTTGTCAATTTTTGTTGGTTTTCATCTAATGAACTTGTTTCAGTCAGCTAGATCTTTCTTCTTTAATGCAAAAAGATTTTATCTTCAAATACAAGAACTTTTCGTGGTTTTGTTGATTTTCAGCAAATTAACATATTTCAGCGAGCTCAAAGTTTTTTCTTTAATAGCAGAAGATTTTATCTAAAAATACAAGAACTTTTCGTGGTTCTTGTCAATTTTTGTTGGTTTTCATCTAATGAACTTATTTCAGTCAGCAAGATCTTTCTTCTTCAAAGCAAAAAGATTTTATCTTCAAATACAAGAACTTTTCGTGGTTTTGTTGGTTTTCAGCAAATGAACATATTTCAGCGAGCGAGAAGTTTTTTCTTCAATAGCGTCAGATTTTATCTTAAAATACAAGAACCTTTCGTGGTTCTTGTCAATTTTTGTTGGTTTTCATCTAATGAACTTATTTCAGTCAGCGAGATCTTTCTTCTTCAAAGCAAAAAGATTTTATCTTCAAATACAAGAACTTTTCGTGGTTTTGTTGGTTTTCAGCAAATGAACATATTTCAGCGAGCTAGAAGTTTTTTCTTCAATAGCGTCAGATTTTATCTTAAAATACAAGAACTTTTCGTGGTTCTTGTCAATTTTTGTTGGTTTTCATCGAATGAACTTATTTCAGTCAGCTAGATCTTTCTTCTTTAATGCAAAAAGATTTTATCTTCAAATACAAGAACTTTTCGTGGTTTTGTTGATTTTCAGCAAATGAACATATTTCAGCGAGCTCAAAGTTTTTTTTTTCATAGCAGAAGATTTTATCTTAAAATACAAGAACTTTTCGTGGTTCTTGTCAATTTTTGTTGGTTTTCATCTAATGAACTTATTTCAGTCAGCTAGATCTTTCTTCTTCAAAGCAAAAAGATTTTATCTTCAAATACAAGAACTTTTCGTGGTTTTGTTGGTTTTCAGCAAATGAACATATTTCAGCGAGCTAGAAGTTTTTTCTTCAATCGCGTCAGATTTTATCTTAAAATACAAGAACTTTTCGTGGTTCTTGTCAATTTTTGTTGGTTTTCATCTGATGAACTTGTTTCAGTTAGCTAGATCTTTCTTCTTTAATGCAAAAAGATTTTATCTTCAAATACAAGAACTTTTCGTGGTTTTGTTGATTTTCAGCAAATGAACATATTTCAGCGAGCTCAAAGTTTTTTCTTTAATAGCGGAAGATTTTATCTTAAAATACAAGAACTTTTCGTGGTTCTTGTCAATTTTTGTTGGTTTTCATCTAATGAACTTATTTCAGTCAGCTGGATCTTTCTTCTTCAAAGCAAAAAGATTTTATCTTCAAATTCAAGAACTTTTCGTGGTTTTGTTGGTTTTCAGCAAATGAACATATTTCAGCGAGCTTGAAGTTTTTTCTTCAATAGCGTCAGATTTTATCTTAAAATACAAGAACTTTTCGTGGTTCTTCTCAATTTTTGTTGGTTTTGATCTGATGAACTTCTTTCAGTCAGCTCGATCTTTCTACCTCAAAGCAAAAAGATTTTATCTTCAAATACAAGAACTTTTCGTGGTTTTAGTTAATTTTCAGCAAATGAACATATTTCAGCGAGCGAGAAGTTTTTTCTTCAATCGCGTCAGATTTTATCTTAAAATACAAGAACTTTTCGTGGTTCTTGTCAATTTTTGTTGGTTTTCATCTAAAGAACTTGTTTCAGTCAGCTAGATCTTTCTTCTTCAAAGCAAAAAGATTTTATCTTCAAATACAAGAACTTTTTGTGGTTTTGTTGGTTTTCAGCAAATGAACATATTTCAGCGAGCTAGAAGTTTTTTCTTCAATAGCGTCAGATTTTATCTTAAAATACAAGAACTTTGCGTGGTTCTTGACAATTTTTGTTGGTTTTCATCTAATGAACTTATTTCAGTCAGCTCGATCTTTCTTCCTCAATGCAAAAAGATTTTATCTTCAAATACAAGAACTTTTCGTGGTTTTGTTGATTTTCAGCAAATGAACATATTTCAGCGAGCTCAAAGTTTTTTCTATAATCGCGGAAGGTTTTATCTTAAAATACAAGAACCTTTCGTGGTTCTTGTCAATTTTTGTTGGTTTTCATCTCATGAACTTATTTCAGTCAGCTAGATCTTTCTTCTTCAAAGCAAAAAGATTTTATCTTCAAATACAAGAACTTTTCGTGGTTTTGTTGATTTTCAGCAAATTAACATATTTCAGCGAGCTCAAAGTTTTTTCTTTAATAGCAGAAGATTTTATCTTAAAATACAAGAACTTTTCGTGGTTCTTGTCAATTTTTGTTGGTTTTCATCTAATGAACTTATTTCAGTCAGCAAGATCTTTCTTCTTCAAAGCAAAAAGATTTTATCTTCAAATACAAGAACTTTTCGTGGTTTTGTTGGTTTTCAGCAAATGAACATATTTCAGCGAGCGAGAAGTTTTTTCTTCAATAGCGTCAGATTTTATCTTAAAATACAAGAACCTTTCGTGGTTCTTGTCAATTTTTGTTGGTTTTCATCTAATGAACTTATTTCAGTCAGCGAGATCTTTCTTCTTCAAAGCAAAAAGATTTTATCTTCAAATACAAGAACTTTTCGTGGTTTTGTTGGTTTTCAGCAAATGAACATATTTCAGCGAGCTAGAAGTTTTTTCTTCAATAGCGTCAGATTTTATCTTAAAATACAAGAACTTTTCGTGGTTCTTGTCAATTTTTGTTGGTTTTCATCGAATGAACTTATTTCAGTCAGCTAGATCTTTCTTCTTTAATGCAAAAAGATTTTATCTTCAAATACAAGAACTTTTCGTGGTTTTGTTGATTTTCAGCAAATGAACATATTTCAGCGAGCTCAAAGTTTTTTTTTTCATAGCAGAAGATTTTATCTTAAAATACAAGAACTTTTCGTGGTTCTTGTCAATTTTTGTTGGTTTTCATCTAATGAACTTATTTCAGTCAGCTAGATCTTTCTTCTTCAAAGCAAAAAGATTTTATCTTCAAATACAAGAACTTTTCGTGGTTTTGTTGGTTTTCAGCAAATGAACATATTTCAGCGAGCTAGAAGTTTTTTCTTCAATCGCGTCAGATTTTATCTTAAAATACAAGAACTTTTCGTGGTTCTTGTCAATTTTTGTTGGTTTTCATCTGATGAACTTGTTTCAGTTAGCTAGATCTTTCTTCTTTAATGCAAAAAGATTTTATCTTCAAATACAAGAACTTTTCGTGGTTTTGTTGATTTTCAGCAAATGAACATATTTCAGCGAGCTCAAAGTTTTTTCTTTAATAGCGGAAGATTTTATCTTAAAATACAAGAACTTTTCGTGGTTCTTGTCAATTTTTGTTGGTTTTCATCTAATGAACTTATTTCAGTCAGCTGGATCTTTCTTCTTCAAAGCAAAAAGATTTTATCTTCAAATTCAAGAACTTTTCGTGGTTTTGTTGGTTTTCAGCAAATGAACATATTTCAGCGAGCTTGAAGTTTTTTCTTCAATAGCGTCAGATTTTATCTTAAAATACAAGAACTTTTCGTGGTTCTTCTCAATTTTTGTTGGTTTTGATCTGATGAACTTCTTTCAGTCAGCTCGATCTTTCTACCTCAAAGCAAAAAGATTTTATCTTCAAATACAAGAACTTTTCGTGGTTTTAGTTAATTTTCAGCAAATGAACATATTTCAGCGAGCGAGAAGTTTTTTCTTCAATCGCGTCAGATTTTATCTTAAAATACAAGAACTTTTCGTGGTTCTTGTCAATTTTTTTTGGTTTTCATCTAAAGAACTTGTTTCAGTCAGCTAGATCTTTCTTCTTCAAAGCAAAAAGATTTTATCTTCAAATACAAGAACTTTTCGTGGTTTTGTTGGTTTTCAGCAAATGAACATATTTCAGCGAGCTAGAAGTTTTTTCTTCAATAGCGTCAGATTTTATCTTAAAATACAAGAACTTTGCGTGGTTCTTGTCAATTTTTGTTGGTTTTCATCTAATGAACTTATTTCAGTCAGCTCGATCTTTCTTCCTCAATGCAAAAAGATTTTATCTTCAAATACAAGAACTTTTCGTGGTTTTGTTGATGTTCAGCAAATGAACATATTTCAGCGAGCTCAAAGTTTTTTCTATAATAGCGGAAGTTTTTATCTTAAAATACAAGAACCTTTCGTGGTTCTTGTCAATTTTTGTTGGTTTTCATCTCATGAACTTATTTCAGTCAGCTAGATCTTTCTTCTTCAAAGCAAAAAGATTTTATCTTCAAATACAAGAACTTTTCGTGGTTTTGTTGGTTTTCAGCAAATGAACATATTTCGGCGAGCTAGAAGTTTTTTCTTCAATCGCGTCAGATTTTATCTTAAAATACAAGAACTTTTCGTGGTTCTTGTCAATTTTTGTTGGTTTTGATCTGAAGAACTTCTTTCAGTCAGCTCGATCTTTCTACCTCAAAGCAAAAAGATTTTATCTTCAAATACAAGAACTTTTCGTGGTTTTGTTAATTTTCAGCAAATGAACATATTTCAGCGAGCGAGAAGTTTTTTCTTTAATAGCGTCAGATTTTATCTTAAAATACAAGAACTTTTCGTGGTTCTTGTCAATTTTTGTTGGTTTTCATCTAATGAAATTGTTTCAGTCAGCTAGATCTTTCTTCTTTAATGCAAAAAGATTTTATCTTCAAATACAATAACTTTTTGTGGTTTTGTTGATTTTCAGCAAATGAACATATTTCAGCGAGCAAGAAGTTTTTTCTTTAATAGCATCAGATTTTATCTTAAAATACAAGAACTTTTCGTGGTTCTTGTCAATTCTTGTTGGTTTTCATCTGATGAACTTATTTCAGTCAGCGAGATCTTTCTTCTTCAAAGCAAAAAGATTTTCTCTTCAAATATAAGAACTTTTCGTGGTTTTGTTGATTTTCAGCAAATGAACATATTTCAGCGAGCTCAAAGTTTTTTCTTTAATAGCGGAAGATTTTATCTTAAAATACAAGAACTTTTCGTGGTTCTTGTCAATTTTTGTTGGTTTTCATCTAATGAACTTATTTCAGTCAGCTGGATCTTTCTTCTTCAAAGCAAAAAGATTTTATCTTCAAATTCAAGAACTTTTCGTGGTTTTGTTGGTTTTCAGCAAATGAACATATTTCAGCGAGCTTGAAGTTTTTTCTTCAATAGCGTCAGATTTTATCTTAAAATACAAGAACTTTTCGTGGTTCTTCTCAATTTTTGTTGGTTTTGATCTGATGAACTTCTTTCAGTCAGCTCGATCTTTCTACCTCAAAGCAAAAAGATTTTATCTTCAAATACAAGAACTTTTCGTGGTTTTAGTTAATTTTCAGCAAATGAACATATTTCAGCGAGCGAGAAGTTTTTTCTTCAATCGCGTCAGATTTTATCTTAAAATACAAGAACTTTTCGTGGTTCTTGTCAATTTTTTTTGGTTTTCATCTAAAGAACTTGTTTCAGTCAGCTAGATCTTTCTTCTTCAAAGCAAAAAGATTTTATCTTCAAATACAAGAACTTTTCGTGGTTTTGTTGGTTTTCAGCAAATGAACATATTTCAGCGAGCTAGAAGTTTTTTCTTCAATAGCGTCAGATTTTATCTTAAAATACAAGAACTTTGCGTGGTTCTTGTCAATTTTTGTTGGTTTTCATCTAATGAACTTATTTCAGTCAGCTCGATCTTTCTTCCTCAATGCAAAAAGATTTTATCTTCAAATACAAGAACTTTTCGTGGTTTTGTTGATGTTCAGCAAATGAACATATTTCAGCGAGCTCAAAGTTTTTTCTATAATAGCGGAAGTTTTTATCTTAAAATACAAGAACCTTTCGTGGTTCTTGTCAATTTTTGTTGGTTTTCATCTCATGAACTTATTTCAGTCAGCTAGATCTTTCTTCTTCAAAGCAAAAAGATTTTATCTTCAAATACAAGAACTTTTCGTGGTTTTGTTGGTTTTCAGCAAATGAACATATTTCGGCGAGCGAGAAGTTTTTTCTTCAATCGCGTCAGATTTTATCTTAAAATACAAGAACTTTTCGTGGTTCTTGTCAATTTTTGTTGGTTTTGATCTGAAGAACTTCTTTCAGTCAGCTCGATCTTTCTACCTCAAAGCAAAAAGATTTTATCTTCAAATACAAGAACTTTTCGTGGTTTTGTTAATTTTCAGCAAATGAACATATTTCAGCGAGCGAGAAGTTTTTTCTTTAATAGCGTCAGATTTTATCTTAAAATACAAGAACTTTTCGTGGTTCTTGTCAATTTTTGTTGGTTTTCATCTAATGAACTTGTTTCAGTCAGCTAGATCTTTCTTCTTTAATGCAAAAAGATTTTATCTTCAAATACAAGAACTTTTCGTGGTTTTGTTGATTTTCAGCAAATTAACATATTTCAGCGAGCTCAAAGTTTTTTCTTTAATAGCAGAAGATTTTATCTAAAAATACAAGAACTTTTCGTGGTTCTTGTCAATTTTTGTTGGTTTTCATCTAATGAACTTATTTCAGTCAGCAAGATCTTTCTTCTTCAAAGCAAAAAGATTTTATCTTCAAATACAAGAACTTTTCGTGGTTTTGTTGGTTTTCAGCAAATGAACATATTTCAGCGAGCGAGAAGTTTTTTCTTCAATAGCGTCAGATTTTATCTTAAAATACAAGAACCTTTCGTGGTTCTTGTCAATTTTTGTTGGTTTTCATCTAATGAACTTATTTCAGTCAGCGAGATCTTTCTTCTTCAAAGCAAAAAGATTTTATCTTCAAATACAAGAACTTTTCGTGGTTTTGTTGGTTTTCAGCAAATGAACATATTTCAGCGAGCTAGAAGTTTTTTCTTCAATAGCGTCAGATTTTATCTTAAAATACAAGAACTTTTCGTGGTTCTTGTCAATTTTTGTTGGTTTTCATCGAATGAACTTATTTCAGTCAGCTAGATCTTTCTTCTTTAATGCAAAAAGATTTTATCTTCAAATACAAGAACTTTTCGTGGTTTTGTTGATTTTCAGCAAATGAACATATTTCAGCGAGCTCAAAGTTTTTTTTTTCATAGCAGAAGATTTTATCTTAAAATACAAGAACTTTTCGTGGTTCTTGTCAATTTTTGTTGGTTTTCATCTAATGAACTTATTTCAGTCAGCTAGATCTTTCTTCTTCAAAGCAAAAAGATTTTATCTTCAAATACAAGAACTTTTCGTGGTTTTGTTGGTTTTCAGCAAATGAACATATTTCAGCGAGCTAGAAGTTTTTTCTTCAATCGCGTCAGATTTTATCTTAAAATACAAGAACTTTTCGTGGTTCTTGTCAATTTTTGTTGGTTTTCATCTGATGAACTTGTTTCAGTTAGCTAGATCTTTCTTCTTTAATGCAAAAAGATTTTATCTTCAAATACAAGAACTTTTCGTGGTTTTGTTGATTTTCAGCAAATGAACATATTTCAGCGAGCTCAAAGTTTTTTCTTTAATAGTGGAAGATTTTATCTTAAAATACAAGAACTTTTCGTGGTTCTTGTCAATTTTTGTTGGTTTTCATCTAATGAACTTATTTCAGTCAGCTGGATCTTTCTTCTTCAAAGCAAAAAGATTTTATCTTCAAATTCAAGAACTTTTCGTGGTTTTGTTGGTTTTCAGCAAATGAACATATTTCAGCGAGCTTGAAGTTTTTTCTTCAATAGCGTCAGATTTTATCTTAAAATACAAGAACTTTTCGTGGTTCTTCTCAATTTTTGTTGGTTTTGATCTGATGAACTTCTTTCAGTCAGCTCGATCTTTCTACCTCAAAGCAAAAAGATTTTATCTTCAAATACAAGAACTTTTCGTGGTTTTAGTTAATTTTCAGCAAATGAACATATTTCAGCGAGCGAGAAGTTTTTTCTTCAATCGCGTCAGATTTTATCTTAAAATACAAGAACTTTTCGTGGTTCTTGTCAATTTTTGTTGGTTTTCATCTAAAGAACTTGTTTCAGTCAGCTAGATCTTTCTTCTTCAAAGCAAAAAGATTTTATCTTCAAATACAAGAACTTTTTGTGGTTTTGTTGGTTTTCAGCAAATGAACATATTTCAGCGAGCTAGAAGTTTTTTCTTCAATAGCGTCAGATTTTATCTTAAAATACAAGAACTTTGCGTGGTTCTTGACAATTTTTGTTGGTTTTCATCTAATGAACTTATTTCAGTCAGCTCGATCTTTCTTCCTCAATGCAAAAAGATTTTATCTTCAAATACAAGAACTTTTCGTGGTTTTGTTGATTTTCAGCAAATGAACATATTTCAGCGAGCTCAAAGTTTTTTCTATAATCGCGGAAGGTTTTATCTTAAAATACAAGAACCTTTCGTGGTTCTTGTCAATTTTTGTTGGTTTTCATCTCATGAACTTATTTCAGTCAGCTAGATCTTTCTTCTTCAAAGCAAAAAGATTTTATCTTCAAATACAAGAACTTTTCGTGGTTTTGTTGATTTTCAGCAAATTAACATATTTCAGCGAGCTCAAAGTTTTTTCTTTAATAGCAGAAGATTTTATCTTAAAATACAAGAACTTTTCGTGGTTCTTGTCAATTTTTGTTGGTTTTCATCTAATGAACTTATTTCAGTCAGCAAGATCTTTCTTCTTCAAAGCAAAAAGATTTTATCTTCAAATACAAGAACTTTTCGTGGTTTTGTTGGTTTTCAGCAAATGAACATATTTCAGCGAGCGAGAAGTTTTTTCTTCAATAGCGTCAGATTTTATCTTAAAATACAAGAACCTTTCGTGGTTCTTGTCAATTTTTGTTGGTTTTCATCTAATGAACTTATTTCAGTCAGCGAGATCTTTCTTCTTCAAAGCAAAAAGATTTTATCTTCAAATACAAGAACTTTTCGTGGTTTTGTTGGTTTTCAGCAAATGAACATATTTCAGCGAGCTAGAAGTTTTTTCTTCAATAGCGTCAGATTTTATCTTAAAATACAAGAACTTTTCGTGGTTCTTGTCAATTTTTGTTGGTTTTCATCGAATGAACTTATTTCAGTCAGCTAGATCTTTCTTCTTTAATGCAAAAAGATTTTATCTTCAAATACAAGAACTTTTCGTGGTTTTGTTGATTTTCAGCAAATGAACATATTTCAGCGAGCTCAAAGTTTTTTTTTTCATAGCAGAAGATTTTATCTTAAAATACAAGAACTTTTCGTGGTTCTTGTCAATTTTTGTTGGTTTTCATCTAATGAACTTATTTCAGTCAGCTAGATCTTTCTTCTTCAAAGCAAAAAGATTTTATCTTCAAATACAAGAACTTTTCGTGGTTTTGTTGGTTTTCAGCAAATGAACATATTTCAGCGAGCTAGAAGTTTTTTCTTCAATCGCGTCAGATTTTATCTTAAAATACAAGAACTTTTCGTGGTTCTTGTCAATTTTTGTTGGTTTTCATCTGATGAACTTGTTTCAGTTAGCTAGATCTTTCTTCTTTAATGCAAAAAGATTTTATCTTCAAATACAAGAACTTTTCGTGGTTTTGTTGATTTTCAGCAAATGAACATATTTCAGCGAGCTCAAAGTTTTTTCTTTAATAGCGGAAGATTTTATCTTAAAATACAAGAACTTTTCGTGGTTCTTGTCAATTTTTGTTGGTTTTCATCTAATGAACTTATTTCAGTCAGCTGGATCTTTCTTCTTCAAAGCAAAAAGATTTTATCTTCAAATTCAAGAACTTTTCGTGGTTTTGTTGATTTTCAGCAAATGAACATATTTCAGCGAGCTTGAAGTTTTTTCTTCAATAGCGTCAGATTTTATCTTAAAATACAAGAACTTTTCGTGGTTCTTCTCAATTTTTGTTGGTTTTGATCTGATGAACTTCTTTCAGTCAGCTCGATCTTTCTACCTCAAAGCAAAAAGATTTTATCTTCAAATACAAGAACTTTTCGTGGTTTTAGTTAATTTTCAGCAAATGAACATATTTCAGCGAGCGAGAAGTTTTTTCTTCAATCGCGTCAGATTTTATCTTAAAATACAAGAACTTTTCGTGGTTCTTGTCAATTTTTTTTGGTTTTCATCTAAAGAACTTGTTTCAGTCAGCTAGATCTTTCTTCTTCAAAGCAAAAAGATTTTATCTTCAAATACAAGAACTTTTCGTGGTTTTGTTGGTTTTCAGCAAATGAACATATTTCAGCGAGCTAGAAGTTTTTTCTTCAATAGCGTCAGATTTTATCTTAAAATACAAGAACTTTGCGTGGTTCTTGTCAATTTTTGTTGGTTTTCATCTAATGAACTTATTTCAGTCAGCTCGATCTTTCTTCCTCAATGCAAAAAGATTTTATCTTCAAATACAAGAACTTTTCGTGGTTTTGTTGATGTTCAGCAAATGAACATATTTCAGCGAGCTCAAAGTTTTTTCTATAATAGCGGAAGTTTTTATCTTAAAATACAAGAACCTTTCGTGGTTCTTGTCAATTTTTGTTGGTTTTCATCTCATGAACTTATTTCAGTCAGCTAGATCTTTCTTCTTCAAAGCAAAAAGATTTTATCTTCAAATACAAGAACTTTTCGTGGTTTTGTTGGTTTTCAGCAAATGAACATATTTCGGCGAGCTAGAAGTTTTTTCTTCAATCGCGTCAGATTTTATCTTAAAATACAAGAACTTTTCGTGGTTCTTGTCAATTTTGGTTGGTTTTGATCTGAAGAACTTCTTTCAGTCAGCTCGATCTTTCTACCTCAAAGCAAAAAGATTTTATCTTCAAATACAAGAACTTTTCGTGGTTTTGTTAATTTTCAGCAAATGAACATATTTCAGCGAGCGAGAAGTTTTTTCTTTAATAGCGTCAGATTTTATCTTAAAATACAAGAACTTTTCGTGGTTCTTGTCAATTTTTGTTGGTTTTCATCTAATGAACTTGTTTCAGTCAGCTAGATCTTTCTTCTTTAATGCAAAAAGATTTTATCTTCAAATACAATAACTTTTTGTGGTTTTGTTGATTTTCAGCAAATGAACATATTTCAGCGAGCAAGAAGTTTTTTCTTTAATAGCATCAGATTTTATCTTAAAATACAAGAACTTTTCGTGGTTCTTGTCAATTCTTGTTGGTTTTCATCTGATGAACTTATTTCAGTCAGCGAGATCTTTCTTCTTCAAAGCAAAAAGATTTTCTCTTCAAATATAAGAACTTTTCGTGGTTTTGTTGATTTTCAGCAAATGAACATATTTCAGCGAGCTCAAAGTTTTTTCTTTAATAGCGGAAGATTTTATCTTAAAATACAAGAACTTTTCGTGGTTCTTGTCAATTTTTGTTGGTTTTCATCTAATGAACTTATTTCAGTCAGCTGGATCTTTCTTCTTCAAAGCAAAAAGATTTTATCTTCAAATTCAAGAACTTTTCGTGGTTTTGTTGGTTTTCAGCAAGTGAACATATTTCAGCGAGCTTGAAGTTTTTTCTTCAATAGCGTCAGATTTTATCTTAAAATACAAGAACTTTTCGTGGTTCTTCTCAATTTTTGTTGGTTTTGATCTGATGAACTTCTTTCAGTCAGCTCGATCTTTCTACCTCAAAGCAAAAAGATTTTATCTTCAAATACAAGAACTTTTCGTGGTTTTAGTTAATTTTCAGCAAATGAACATATTTCAGCGAGCGAGAAGTTTTTTCTTCAATCGCGTCAGATTTTATCTTAAAATACAAGAACTTTTCGTGGTTCTTGTCAATTTTTTTTGGTTTTCATCTAAAGAACTTGTTTCAGTCAGCTAGATCTTTCTTCTTCAAAGCAAAAAGATTTTATCTTCAAATACAAGAACTTTTCGTGGTTTTGTTGGTTTTCAGCAAATGAACATATTTCAGCGAGCTAGAAGTTTTTTCTTCAATAGCGTCAGATTTTATCTTAAAATACAAGAACTTTGCGTGGTTCTTGTCAATTTTTGTTGGTTTTCATCTAATGAACTTATTTCAGTCAGCTCGATCTTTCTTCCTCAATGCAAAAAGATTTTATCTTCAAATACAAGAACTTTTCGTGGTTTTGTTGATGTTCAGCAAATGAACATATTTCAGCGAGCTCAAAGTTTTTTCTATAATAGCGGAAGTTTTTATCTTAAAATACAAGAACCTTTCGTGGTTCTTGTCAATTTTTGTTGGTTTTCATCTCATGAACTTATTTCAGTCAGCTAGATCTTTCTTCTTCAAAGCAAAAAGATTTTATCTTCAAATACAAGAACTTTTCGTGGTTTTGTTGGTTTTCAGCAAATGAACATATTTCGGCGAGCTAGAAGTTTTTTCTTCAATCGCGTCAGATTTTATCTTAAAATACAAGAACTTTTCGTGGTTCTTGTCAATTTTTGTTGGTTTTGATCTGAAGAACTTCTTTCAGTCAGCTCGATCTTTCTACCTCAAAGCAAAAAGATTTTATCTTCAAATACAAGAACTTTTCGTGGTTTTGTTAATTTTCAGCAAATGAACATATTTCAGCGAGCGAGAAGTTTTTTCTTTAATAGCGTCAGATTTTATCTTAAAATACAAGAACTTTTCGTGGTTCTTGTCAATTTTTGTTGGTTTTCATCTAATGAACTTGTTTCAGTCAGCTAGATCTTTCTTCTTTAATGCAAAAAGATTTTATCTTCAAATACAATAACTTTTTGTGGTTTTGTTGATTTTCAGCAAATGAACATATTTCAGCGAGCAAGAAGTTTTTTCTTTAATAGCATCAGATTTTATCTTAAAATACAAGAACTTTTCGTGGTTCTTGTCAATTCTTGTTGGTTTTCATCTGATGAACTTATTTCAGTCAGCGAGATCTTTCTTCTTCAAAGCAAAAAGATTTTCTCTTCAAATATAAGAACTTTTCGTGGTTTTGTTGATTTTCAGCAAATGAACATATTTCAGCGAGCGAGAAGTTTTTTCTTTAATAGCGTCAGATTTTATCTTAAAATACAAGAACTTTTCGTGGTTCTTGTCAATTTTTGTTGGTTTTCATCTAATGAACTTATTTCAGTCAGCTGGATCTTTCTTCTTCAAAGCGAAAAGATTTTATCTTCAAATTCAAGAACTTTTCGTGGTTTTGTTGGTTTTCAGCAAATGAACATATTTCAGCGAGCTTGAAGTTTTTTCTTCAATAGCGTCAGATTTTATCTTAAAATACAAGAACTTTTCGTGGTTCTTGTCAATTTTTGTTGGTTTTGATCTGAAGAACTTCTTTCAGTCAGCTCGATCTTTCTACCTCAAAGCAAAAAGATTTTATCTTCAAATACAAGAACTTTTCGTGGTTTTGTTGATTTTCAGCAAATGAACATATTTCAGCGAGCTCAAAGTTATTTTTTTCATAGCAGAAGATTTTATCTTAAAATACAAGAACTTTTCGTGGTTCTTGTCAATTTTTGGTTGGTTTTCATCTAATGAACTTATTTCAGTCAGCTAGATCTTTCTTCTTCAAAGCAAAAAGATTTTATCTTCAAATACAAGAACTTTTCGTGGTTTTGTTGGTTTTCAGCAAATGAACATATTTCAGCGAGCTAGAAGTTTTTTCTTCAATCGCGTCAGATTTTATCTTAAAATACAAGAGCTTTTCGTGGTTCTTGTCAATTTTTGTTGGTTTTCATCTGATGAACTTGTTTCAGTTAGCTAGATCTTTCTTCTTTAATGCAAAAAGATTTTATCTTCAAATACAAGAACTTTTCGTGGTTTTGTTGATTTTCAGCAAATGAAGATATTTCAGCGAGCTCAAAGTTTTTTCTTTAATAGCGGAAGATTTTATCTTAAAATACAAGAACTTTTCGTGGTTCTTGTCAATTTTTGTTGGTTTTCATCTAATGAACTTATTTCAGTCAGCTGGATCTTTCTTCTTCAAAGCAAAAAGATTTTATCTTCAAATTCAAGAACTTTTCGTGGTTTTGTTGGTTTTCAGCAAATGAACATATTTCAGCGAGCTTGAAGTTTTTTCTTCAATAGCGTCAGATTTTATCTTAAAATACAAGAACTTTTCGTGGTTCTTCTCAATTTTTGTTGGTTTTGATCTGATGAACTTCTTTCAGTCAGCTCGATCTTTCCACCTCAAAGCAAAAAGATTTTATCTTCAAATACAAGAACTTTTCGTGGTTTTAGTTAATTTTCAGCAAATGAACATATTTCAGCGAGCGAGAAGTTTTTTCTTTAATAGCGTCAGATTTTATCTTAAAATACAAGAACTTTTCGTGGTTCTTGTCAATTTTTGTTGGTTTTCATCTAATGAACTTGTTTCAGTCAGCTAGATCTTTCTTCTTCAAAGCAAAAAGATTTTATCTTCAAATACAAGAACTTTTCGTGGTTTTGTTGGTTTTCAGCAAATGAACATATTTCAGCGATCTGGAAGTTTTTTCTTCAATAGCGTCAGATTTTATCTTAAAATACAAGAACTTTGCGTGGTTCTTGTCAATTTTTGTTGGTTTTCATCTAATGAACTTATTTCAGTCAGCTCGATCTTTCTTCCTCAATGCAAAAAGATTTTATCTTCAAATACAAGAACTTTTCGTGGTTTTGTTGATTTTCAGCAAATGAACATATTTCAGCGAGCTCAAAGTTTTTTCTTTCATTGCGGAAGGTTTTATCTTAAAATACAAGAACCTTTCCTGGTTCTTGTCAATTTTTGTTGGTTTTCATCTCATGAACTTATTTCAGTCAGCTAGATCTTTCTTCTTCAAAGCAAAAAGATTTTATCTTCAAATTCAAGAACTTTTCATGGTTTTGTTGGTTTTCAGCAAATGAACATATTTCAGCGAGCTTGAAGTTTTTTCTTCAATAGCGTCAGATTTTATCTTAAAATACAAGAACTTTTCGTGGTTCTTCTCAATTTTTGTTGGTTTTGATCTGATGAACTTCTTTCAGTCAGCTCGATCTTTCTACCTCAAAGCAAAAAGATTTTATCTTCAAATACAAGAACTTTTCGTGGTTTTGTTAATTTTCAGCAAATGAACATATTTCAGCGAGCGAGAAGTTTTTTCTTTAATAGCGTCAGATTTTATCTTAAAATACAAGAACTTTTCGTGGTTCTTGTCAATTTTTGTTGGTTTTCATCTAATGAACTTGTTTCAGTCAGCTAGATCTTTCTTCTTTAATGCAAAAAGATTTTATCTTCAAATACAATAACTTTTTGTGGTTTTGTTGATTTTCAGCAAATGAACATATTTCAGCGAGCAAGAAGTTTTTTCTTTAATAGCATCAGATTTTATCTTAAAATACAAGAACTTTTCGTGGTTCTTGTCAATTCTTGTTGGTTTTCATCTGATGAACTTCTTTCAGTCAGCTGGATCTTTCTTCTTTAATGCAAAAAGATTTTATCTTCAAATACAAGAACTTTTCGTGGTTTTGTTGATTTTCAGCAAATGAAGATATTTCAGCGAGCTCAAAGTTTTTTCTTTAATAGCGGAAGATTTTATCTTAAAATACAAGAACTTTTCGTGGTTCTTGTCAATTTTTGTTGGTTTTCATCTAATGAACTTATTTCAGTCAGCTGGATCTTTCTTCTTCAAAGCAAAAAGATTTTATCTTCAAATTCAAGAACTTTTCGTGGTTTTGTTGGTTTTCAGCAAATGAACATATTTCAGCGAGCTTGAAGTTTTTTCTTCAATAGCGTCAGATTTTATCTTAAAATACAAGAACTTTTCGTGGTTCTTCTCAATTTTTGTTGGTTTTGATCTGATGAACTTCTTTCAGTCAGCTCGATCTTTCCACCTCAAAGCAAAAAGATTTTATCTTCAAATACAAGAACTTTTCGTGGTTTTAGTTTATTTTCAGCAAATGAACATATTTCAGCGAGCGAGAAGTTTTTTCTTTAATAGCGTCAGATTTTATCTTAAAATACAAGAACTTTTCGTGGTTCTTGTCAATTTTTGTTGGTTTTCATCTAATGAACTTGTTTCAGTCAGCTAGATCTTTCTTCTTCAAAGCAAAAAGATTTTATCTTCAAATACAAGAACTTTTCGTGGTTTTGTTGGTTTTCAGCAAATGAACATATTTCAGCGAGCTAGAAGTTTTTTCTTCAATAGCGTCAGATTTTATCTTAAAATACAAGAACTTTGCGTGGTTCTTGTCAATTTTTGTTGGTTTTCATCTAATGAACTTATTTCAGTCAGCTCGATCTTTCTTCCTCAATGCAAAAAGATTTTATCTTCAAATACAAGAACTTTTCGTGGTTTTGTTGATTTTCAGCAAATGAACATATTTCAGCGAGCTCAAAGTTTTTTCTTTCTTTGCGGAAGGTTTTATCTTAAAATACAAGAACCTTTCCTGGTTCTTGTCAATTTTTGTTGGTTTTCATCTCATGAACTTATTTCAGTCAGCTAGATCTTTCTTCTTCAAAGCAAAAAGATTTTATCTTCAAATACAAGAACTTTTCGTGGTTTTGTTGGTTTTCAGCAAATGAACATATTTCAGCGAGTGAGAAGTTTTTTCTTTAATAGCGTCAGATTTTATCTTAAAATACAAGAACTTTTCGTGGTTCTTGTCAATTTTTGTTGGTTTTCATCTGATGAACTTGTTTCAGTCAGCTAGATCTTTCTTCTTTAATGCAAAAAGATTTTATCTTCAAATACAAGAACTTTTCGTGGTTTTGTTGATTTTCAGCAAATGAACATATTTCAGCGAGCAAGAAGTTTTTTCTTTAATAGCGTCAGATTTTATCTTAAAATACAAGAACTTTTCGTGGTTCTTGTCAATTCTTGTTGGTTTTCATCTGATGAACTTATTTCAGTCAGCTCGATCTTTCTACCTCAAAGCAAAAAGATTTTCTCTTCAAATATAAGAACTTTTCGTGGTTTTGTTGATTTTCAGCAAATGAACATATTTCAGCGAGCGAGAAGTTTTTTCTTTAATCGCGTCAGATTTTATCTTAAAATACAAGAACTTTTCGTGGTTCTTGTCAATTTTTGTTGGTTTTCATCGAATGAACTTATTTCAGTCAGCTCGATCTTTCTTCTTCAAAGCAAAAAGATTTTATCTTCAAATACAAGAACTTTTCGTGGTTTTGTTGGTTTTCAGCAAATGAACATATTTCAGCGAGCTAGAAGTTTTTTCTTCAATCGCGTCAGATTTTATCTTAAAATACAAGAACTTTTCGTGGTTCTTGTCAATATTTGTTGGTTTTCATCGAATGAACTTATTTCAGTCAGCTGGATCTTTCTTCTTCAAAGCAAAAAGATTTTATCTTCAAATTCAAGAACTTTTCGTGGTTTTGTTGGTTTTCAGCAAATGAACATATTTCAGCGAGCTTGAAGTTTTTTCTTCAATAGCGTCAGATTTTATCTTAAAATACAAGAACTTTTCGTGGTTCTTGTCAATTTTTGTTGGTTTTGATCTGAAGAACTTCTTTCAGTCAGCTCGATCTTTCTCCCTCAAAGCAAAAAGATTTTATCTTCAAATACAAGAACTTTTCGTGGTTTTGTTAATTTTCAGCAAATGAACATATTTCAGCGAGCGAGAAGTTTTTTCTTTAATAGCGTCAGATTTTATCTTAAAATACAAGAACTTTTCGTGGTTCTTGTCAATTTTTGTTGGTTTTCATCTAATGAACTTGTTTCAGTCAGCTAGATCTTTCTTCTTTAATGCAAAAAGATTTTATCTTCAAATACAAGAACTTTTCGTGGTTTTGTTGATTTTCAGCAAATGAACATATTTCAGCGAGCTCAAAGTTTTCGTGGTTTTGTTGATTTTCAGCAAATGAACATATTTCAGCGAGCTGAAAGTTTTTTCTTTAATAGCGGAAGATTTTATCTTAAAATACAAGAACTTTTCGTGGTTCTTGTCAATTTTTGTTGGTTTTCATCTCATGAACTTATTTCAGTCAGCTAGATCTTTCTTCTTCAAAGCAAAAAGATTTTATCTTCAAATACAAGAACTTTTCGTGGTTTTGTTGGTTTTCAGCAAATTAACATATTTCAGCGAGCTGGAAGTTTTTTCTTCAATAGCGTCAGATTTTATCTTAAAATACAAGAACTTTTCGTGGTTCTTGTCAATGTTTGTTGGTTTTCATCGAATGAACTTATTTCAGTCAGCTGGATCTTTCTTCTTTAATGCAAAAAGATTTTATCTTCAAATACAAGAACTTTTCGTGGTTTTGTTGATTTTTTAGCAAATGAACATATTTCAGCGAGCTCAAAGTTTTTTCTTTAATAGCAGAAGATTTTATCTTAAAATACAAGAACTTTTCGTGGTTCTTGTCAATTTTTGTTGGTTTTCATCTAATGAACTTATTTCAGTCAGCTAGATCTTTCTTCTTCAAAGCAAAAAGATTTTATCTTCAAATACAAGAACTTTTCGTGGTTTTGTTGGTTTTCAGCAAATGAACATATTTCAGCGATCTGGAAGTTTTTTCTTCAATCGCGTCAGATTTTATCTTAAAATACAAGAACCTTTTGTGGTTCTTGTCAATTTTTGTTGGTTTTCATCTAATGAACTTGTTTCAGTTAGCTAGATCTTTCTTCTTTAATGCAAAAAGATTTTATCTTCAAATACGAGAACTTTTCGTGGTTTTGTTGATTTTCAGCAAATGAACATATTTCAGCGAGCTCAAAGTTTTTTCTTTAATAGCGGAAGATTTTATCTTAAAATACAAGAACTTTTCGTGGTTCTTGTCAATTTTTGTTGGTTTTCATCTAATGAACTTGTTTCAGTCAGCTGGATCTTTCCTCTTCAAAGCAAAAAGATTTTATCTTCAAATTCAAGAACTTTTCGTGGTTTTGTTGGTTTTCAGCAAATGAACATATTTCAGCGAGCTTGAAGTTTTTTCTTCAATAGCGTCAGATTTTATCTTAAAATACAAGAACTTTTCGTGGTTCTTCTCAATTTTTGTTGGTTTTGATCTGATGAACTTCTTTCAGTCAGCTCGATCTTTCTACCTCAAAGCAAAAAGATTTTATCTTCAAATACAAGAACTTTTCGTGGTTTTAGTTAATTTTCAGCAAATGAACATATTTCAGCGAGCGAGAAGTTTTTTCTTTAATAGCGTCAGATTTTATCTTAAAATACAAGAACTTTTCGTGGTACTTATCAATTTTTGTTGGTTTTCATCTAATGAACTTGTTTCAGTCAGCTAGATCTTTCTTCTTCAAAGCAAAAAGATTTTATCTTCAAATACAAGAACTTTTCGTGGTTTTGTTGGTTTTCAGCAAATGAACATATTTCAGCGAGCTGGAAGTTTTTTCTTCAATAGCGTCAGATTTTATCTTAAAATACAAGAACTTTGCGTGGTTCTTGTCAATTTTTGTTGGTTTTCATCTAATGAACTTATTTCAGTCAGCTAGATCTTTCTTCTTCAAAGCAAAAAGATTTTATCTTCAAATACAAGAACTTTTCGTGGTTTTGTTGGTTTTCAGCAAATGAACATATTTCAGCGATCTGGAAGTTTTTTCTTCAATCGCGTCAGATTTTATCTTAAAATACAAGAACCTTTTGTGGTTCTTGTCAATTTTTGTTGGTTTTCATCTAATGAACTTGTTTCAGTTAGCTAGATCTTTCTTCTTTAATGCAAAAAGATTTTATCTTCAAATACGAGAACTTTTCGTGGTTTTGTTGATTTTCAGCAAATGAACATATTTCAGCGAGCTCAAAGTTTTTTCTTTAATAGCGGAAGATTTTATCTTAAAATACAAGAACTTTTCGTGGTTCTTGTCAATTTTTGTTGGTTTTCATCTAATGAACTTGTTTCAGTCAGCTGGATCTTTCCTCTTCAAAGCAAAAAGATTTTATCTTCAAATTCAAGAACTTTTCGTGGTTTTGTTGGTTTTCAGCAAATGAACATATTTCAGCGAGCTTGAAGTTTTTTCTTCAATAGCGTCAGATTTTATCTTAAAATACAAGAACTTTTCGTGGTTCTTCTCAATTTTTGTTGGTTTTGATCTGATGAACTTCTTTCAGTCAGCTCGATCTTTCTACCTCAAAGCAAAAAGATTTTATCTTCAAATACAAGAACTTTTCGTGGTTTTAGTTAATTTTCAGCAAATGAACATATTTCAGCGAGCGAGAAGTTTTTTCTTTAATAGCGTCAGATTTTATCTTAAAATACAAGAACTTTTCGTGGTTCTTATCAATTTTTGTTGGTTTTCATCTAATGAACTTGTTTCAGTCAGCTAGATCTTTCTTCTTCAAAGCAAAAAGATTTTATCTTCAAATACAAGAACTTTTCGTGGTTTTGTTGGTTTTCAGCAAATGAACATATTTCAGCGAGCTGGAAGTTTTTTCTTCAATAGCGTCAGATTTTATCTTAAAATACAAGAACTTTGCGTGGTTCTTGTCAATTTTTGTTGGTTTTCATCTAATGAACTTATTTCAGTCAGCTCGATCTTTCTTCCTCAATGCAAAAAGATTTTATCATCAAACACAAGAACTTTTCGTGGTTTTGTTGATTTTCAGCAAATGAACATATTTCAGCGAGCTCAAAGTTTTTTCTTTAATAGCGGAAGGTTTTATCTTAAAATACAAGAACCTTTCGTGGTTCTTGTCAATTTTTGTTGATTTTCATCTCATGAACTTATTTCAGTCAGCTAGATCTTTCTTCTTCAAAGCAAAAAGATTTTATCTTCAAGTACAAGAACTTTTCGTGGTTTTGTTGGTTTTCAGCAAATGAACATATTTCAGCGAGCTAGAAGTTTTTTCTTCAATAGCGTCAGATTTTATCTTAAAATACAAGAACTTTTCGTGGTTCTTCTCAATTTTTGTTGGTTTTGATCTGATGAACTTCTTTCAGTCAGCTCGATCTTTCTACCTCAAAGCAAAAAGATTTTATCTTCAAATACAAGAACTTTTCGTGGTTTTAGTTAATTTTCAGCAAATGAACATATTTCAGCGAGCTCAAAGTTTTTTCTTTAATAGCGGAAGGTTTTATCTTAAAATACAAGAACCTTTCGTGGTTCTTGTCAATTTTTGTTGGTTTTCATCTCATGAACTTATTTCAGTCAGCGAGATCTTTCTTCTTCAAAGCACAAAGATTTTATCTTCAAATTCAAGAACTTTTCGTGGTTTTGTTGGTTTTCAGCAAATGAACATATTTCAGCGAGCTGGAAGTTTTTTCTTCAATAGCGTCAGATTTTATCTTAAAATACAAGAACATTTCGTGGTTCTTGTCAATGTTTGTTGGTTTTCATCGAATGAACTTATTTCAGTCAGCTGGATCTTTCTTCTTTAATGCAAAAAGATTTTATCTTCAAATACAAGAACTTTTCGTGGTTTTGTTGATTTTTTAGCAAATGAACATATTTCAGCGAGCTCAAAGTTTTTTCTTTAATAGCAGAAGATTTTATCTTAAAATACAAGAACTTTTCGTGGTTCTTGTCAATTTTTGTTGGTTTTCATCTAATGAACTTATTTCAGTCAGCTAGATCTTTCTTCTTCAAAGCAAAAAGATTTTATCTTCAAATACAAGAACTTTTCGTGGTTTTGTTGGTTTTCAGCAAATGAACATATTTCAGCGATCTAGAAGTTTTTTCTTCAATCGCGTCAGATTTTATCTTAAAATACAAGAACCTTTTGTGGTTCTTGTCAATTTTTGTTGGTTTTCATCTAATGAACTTGTTTCAGTTAGCTAGATCTTTCTTCTTTAATGCAAAAAGATTTTATCTTCAAATACGAGAACTTTTCGTGGTTTTGTTGATTTTCAGCAAATGAACATATTTCAGCGAGCTCAAAGTTTTTTCTTTAATAGCGGAAGATTTTATCTTAAAATACAAGAACTTTTCGTGGTTCTTGTCAATTTTTGTTGGTTTTCATCTAATGAACTTGTTTCAGTCAGCTGGATCTTTCCTCTTCAAAGCAAAAAGATTTTATCTTCAAATTCAAGAACTTTTCGTGGTTTTGTTGGTTTTCAGCAAATGAACATATTTCAGCGAGCTTGAAGTTTTTTCTTCAATAGCGTCAGATTTTATCTTAAAATACAAGAACTTTTCGTGGTTCTTCTCAATTTTTGTTGGTTTTGATCTGATGAACTTCTTTCAGTCAGCTCGATCTTTCTACCTCAAAGCAAAAAGATTTTATCTTCAAATACAAGAACTTTTCGTGGTTTTAGTTAATTTTCAGCAAATGAACATATTTCAGCGAGCGAGAAGTTTTTTCTTTAATAGCGTCAGATTTTATCTTAAAATACAAGAACTTTTCGTGGTTCTTATCAATTTTTGTTGGTTTTCATCTAATGAACTTGTTTCAGTCAGCTAGATCTTTCTTCTTCAAAGCAAAAAGATTTTATCTTCAAATACAAGAACTTTTCGTGGTTTTGTTGGTTTTCAGCAAATGAACATATTTCAGCGAGCTGGAAGTTTTTTCTTCAATAGCGTCAGATTTTATCTTAAAATACAAGAACTTTGCGTGGTTCTTGTCAATTTTTGTTGGTTTTCATCTGATGAACTTATTTCAGTCAGCTCGATCTTTCTTCCTCAATGCAAAAAGATTTTATCATCAAACACAAGAACTTTTCGTGGTTTTGTTGATTTTCAGCAAATGAACATATTTCAGCGAGCTCAAAGTTTTTTCTTTAATAGCGGAAGGTTTTATCTTAAAATACAAGAACCTTTCGTGGTTCTTGTCAATTTTTGTTGATTTTCATCTCATGAACTTATTTCAGTCAGCTAGATCTTTCTTCTTCAAAGCAAAAAGATTTTATCTTCAAGTACAAGAACTTTTCGTGGTTTTGTTGGTTTTCAGCAAATGAACATATTTCAGCGAGCTAGAAGTTTTTTCTTCAATAGCGTCAGATTTTATCTTAAAATACAAGAACTTTTCGTGGTTCTTCTCAATTTTTGTTGGTTTTGATCTGATGAACTTCTTTCAGTCAGCTCGATCTTTCTACCTCAAAGCAAAAAGATTTTATCTTCAAATACAAGAACTTTTCGTGGTTTTAGTTAATTTTCAGCAAATGAACATATTTCAGCGAGCTCAAAGTTTTTTCTTTAATAGCGGAAGGTTTTATCTTAAAATACAAGAACCTTTCGTGGTTCTTGTCAATTTTTGTTGGTTTTCATCTCATGAACTTATTTCAGTCAGCGAGATCTTTCTTCTTCAAAGCACAAAGATTTTATCTTCAAATTCAAGAACTTTTCGTGGTTTTGTTGGTTTTCAACAAATGAACATATTTCAGCGAGCTTGAAGTTTTTTCTTCAATAGCGTCAGATTTTATCTTAAAATACAAGAACTTTTCGTGGTTCTTGTCAATTTTTGTTGGTTTTGATCTGAAGAACTTCTTTCAGTCAGCTCGATCTTTCTACCTCAAAGCAAAAAGATTTTATCTTCAAATACAAGAACTTTTCGTGGTTTTGTTGGTTTTCAGCAAATGAACATATTTCAGCGAGCTAGAAGTTTTTTCTTCAATAGCGTCAGATTTTATTTTAAAATACAAGAACTTTTCGTGGTTCTTGTCAATTTTTGTTGGTTTTCATCTAATGAACTTGTTTCAGTCAGCTAGATATTTCTTCTTTCATGCAAAAAGATTTTATCTTCAAATACAAGAACGTTTCGTGGTTTTGTTGGTTTTCAGCAAATGAACATATTTCAGCGAGCTAGAAGTTTTTTCTTCAATCGCGTCAGATTTTATCTTAAAATACAAGAACTTTTCGTGGTTCTTGTCAATTTTTGTTGGTTTTCATCTAATGAACTTGTTTCAGTCAGCTCGATCTTCCTTCTTTAATGCAAAAAGATTTTATCTTCAAATACAAGAACTTTTCGTGGTTTTGTTGATTTTCAGCAAATGAACATATTTCAGCGAGCTGAAAGTTTTTTCTTTAATAGCGTCAGATTTTATCTTAAAATACAAGAACTTTGCGTGGTTCTTGTCAATTTTTGTAGGTTTTCATCTAATGAACTTATTTCAGTCAGCTCGATCTTTCTTCCTCAATGCAAAAAGATTTTATCTTCAAATACAAGAACTTTTCGTGGTTTTGTTGATTTTCAGCAAATGAACATATTTCAGCGAGCTCAAAGTTTTTTCTTTAATAGCGGAAGGTTTTATCTTAAAATACAAGAACCTTTCGTGGTTCTTGTCAATTTTTGTTGGTTTTCATCTCATGAACTTATTTCAGTCAGCGAGATCTTTCTTCTTCAAAGCAAAAAGATTTTATCTTCAAATTCAAGAACTTTTCGTGGTTTTGTTGGTTTTCAGCAAATGAACATATTTCAGCGAGCTTGAAGTTTTTTCTTCAATAGCGTCAGATTTTATCTTAAAATACAAGAACTTTTCGTGGTTCTTGTCAATTTTTGTTGGTTTTGATCTGAAGAACTTCTTTCAGTCAGCTCGATCTTTCTTCTTTAATGCAAAAAGATTTTATCTTCAAATACAAGAACTTTTCGTGGTTTTGTTGATTTTCAGCAAATGAACATATTTCAGTGAGCAAGAAGTTTTTTCTTTAATAGCGTCAGATTTTATCTTAAAATACAAGAACTTTTCGTGGTTCTTGTCAATTTTTGTTGGTTTTCATCTAATGAACTTGTTTCAGTCAGCTAGATCTTTCTTCTTTCATGCAAAAAGATTTTATCTTCAAATACAAGAACTTTTCGTGGTTTTGTTGATTTTCAGCAAATTAACATATTTCAGCGAGCTCAAAGTTTTGTCTTTGATAGCAGAAGATTTTATCTTAAAATACAAGAACTTTTCGTGGTTCTTGTCAATTTTTGTTGGTTTTCATCTAATGAACTTATTTCAGTCAGCTAGATCTTTCTTCTTCAAAGCAAAAAGATTTTATCTTCAAATACAAGAACTTTTCGTGGTTTTGTTGGTTTTCAGCAAATGAACATATTTCAGCGAGCTAGAAGTTTTTTCTTCAATCGCGTCAGATTTTATCTTAAAATACAAGAACTTTTCGTGGTTCTTGTCAATTTTTGTTGGTTTTCATATGATGAACTTGTTTCAGTCAGCTCGATCTTTCTACCTCAAAGCAAAAAGATTTTATCTTCAAATACAAGAACCTTTCGTGGTTTTGTGAATTTTCAGCAAATGAACATATTTCAGCGAGCGAGAAGTTTTTTCTTCAATAGCGTCAGATTTTATCTTAAAATACAAGAACGTTTCGTGGTTCTTGTCAATTTTTGTTGGTTTTCATCGAATGAACTTGTTTCAGTCAGCTAGATCTTTCTTCTTTAATGCAAAAAGATTTTATCTTCAAATACAAGAACTCTTCGTGGTTTTGTTGATTTTCAGCAAATGAACATATTTCAGCGAGCAAGAAGTTTTTTCTTTAATAGCGTCAGATTTTATCTTAAAATACAAGAACTGTTCGTGGTTCTTGTCAATTTTTGTTGGTTTTGATCTGAAGAACTTCTTTCAGTCAGCTCGATCTTTCTACCTCAAAGCAAAAAGATTTTATCTTCAAATACAAGAACTTTTTGTGGTTTTGTTGATTTTCAGCAAATTAACATATTTCAGCGAGCTCAAAGTTTTTTCTTTAATAGCAGAAGATTTTATCTTAAAATACAAGAACTTTTCGTGGTTCTTGTCAATTTTTGTTGGTTTTCATCTCATGAACTTATTTCAGTCAGCTGGATCTTTCTTCTTCAAAGCAAAAAGATTTTATCTTCAAATACAAGAACTTTTCGTGGTTTTGTTGGTTTTCAGCAAATGAACATATTTCAGCGAACTAGAAGTTTTTTCTTCAATCGCGTCAGATTTTATCTTAAAATACAAGAACTTTTCGTGGTTCTTGTCAATTTTTGTTGGTTTTCATCTAATGAACTTGTTTCAGTCAGCTAGATCTTTCTTCTTTAATGCAAAAAGATTTTATCTTCAAATACAAGAACTTTTCGTGGTTTTGTTGATTTTCAGCAAATGAACATATTTCAGCGCGCTCAAAGTTTTTTCTTTAATAGCGTCAGATTTTATCTTCAAATACAAGAACTTTTCGTGGTTCTTGTCAATTTTTGTTGGTTTTCATCTAATGAACTTGTTTCAGTCAGCTAGATCTTTCTTCTTCAAAGCAAAAAGATTTTATCTTCAAATACAAGAACTTTTCGTGGTTTTGTTGGTTTTCAGCAAATGAACATATTTCAGCGAGCTAGAAGTTTTTTCTTCAATAGCGTCAGATTTTATCTTAAAATACAAGAACTTTGCGTGGTTCTTGTCAATTTTGTTGGTTTTCATCTAATGAACTTATTTCAGTCAGCTCGATCATTCTTCCTCAATGCAAAAAGATTTTATCTTCAAATACAAGAACTTTTCGTGGTTTTGTTGATTTTCAGCAAATGAACATATTTCAGCGAGCTCAAAGTTTTTTCTTTAATAGCGGAAGGTTTTATCTTAAAATACAAGAACCTTTCGTGGTTCTTGCCAATTTTTGTTGGTTTTGATCTGAAGAACTTCTTTCAGTCAGCTCGATCTTTCTACCTCAAAGCAAAAAGATTTAATCTTCAAATACAAGAACTTTTCGTGGTTTTGTTAATTTTCAGCAAATGAACATATTTCAGCGAGCGAGAAGTTTTTTCTTTAATAGCGTCAGATTTTATCTTAAAATACAAGAACTTTTCGTGGTTCTTGTCAATTTTTGTTGGTTTTCATCTAATGAACTTGTTTCAGTCAGCTAGATCTTTCTTCTTTAATGCAAAAAGATTTTATCTTCAAATACAAGAACTTTTCGTGGTTTTGTTGATTTTCAGCAAATGAACATATTTCAGCGAGTTCAAAGTTTTTTCTTTAATAGCGTCAGATTTTATCTTAAAATACAAGAACTTTTCGTGGTTCTTGTCAATTTTTGTTGGTTTTCATCTAATGAACTTGTTTCAGTCAGCTCGATCTTTCTTCTTTAATGCAAAAAGATTTTATCTTCAAATACAAGAACTTTTCGTGGTTTTGTTGATTTTCAGCAAATTAACATATTTCAGCGAGCTCAAAGTTTTTTCTTTAATAGCAGAAGATTTTATCTTAAAATACAAGAACTTTTCGTGGTTCTTGTCAATTTTTGTTGGTTTTCATCTAATGAACTTATTTCAGTCAGCTAGATCTTTCTTCTTCAAAGCAAAAAGATTTTATCTTCAAATACAAGAACTTTTCGTGGTTTTGTTGGTTTTCAGCAAATGAACATATTTCAGCGAGCTAGAAGTTTTTTCTTCAATCGCGTCAGATTTTATCTTAAAATACAAGAACTTATCGTGGTTCTTGTCAATTTTTGTTGGTTTTCATCTAACGAACTTGTTTCAGTCAGCTAGATCTTTCTTCTTTAATGCAAAAAGATTTTATCTTCAAATACAAGAACTTTTCGTGGTTTTGTTGATTTTCAGCAAATGAACATATTTCAGCGAGCTCAAAGTTTTTTCTTTAATAGCGGAAGATTTTATCTTAAAATACAAGAACTTTTCTTGGTTCTTGTCAATTTTTGTTGGTTTTGATCGGATGAACTTCTTTCAGTCAGCTCGATCTTTCTCCCTCAAAGCAAAAAGATTTTATCTTCAAATACAAGAACTTTTCGTGGTTCTTGTCAATTTTTGTTGGTTTTCATCTGATGAACTTGTTTCAGTCAGCTAGATCTTTCTTCTTTAATGCAAGAAGATTTTATCTTCAAATACAAGAACTTTTCGTGGTTTTGTTGATTTTCAGCAAATGAACATATTTCAGCGAGCTCAAAGTTTTTTCTTTAATAGCAGAAGATTTTATCTTAAAATACAAGAACTTTTCGTGGTTCTTGTCAATTTTTGTTGGTTTTCATCTAATGAACTTATTTCAGTCAGCGAGATCTTTCTTCTTCAAAGCAAAAAGATTTTATCTTCAAATACAAGAACTTTTCGTGGTTTTGTTGGTTTTCAGCAAATGAACATATTTCAGCGAGCTAGAAGTTTTTTCTTCAATCGCGTCAGATTTTATCTTAAAATAGAAGAACTTTTCGTGGTTCTTGTCAATTTTTGTTGGTTTTCATCTGATGAACTTGTTTCAGTCAGCTAGATCTTTCTTCTTTAATGCAAAAAGATTTTATCTTCAAATACAAGAACTTTTCGTGGTTTTGTTGAATTGCAGCAAATTAACATATTTCAGCGAGCTCAAAGATTTTTCTTTAATAGCGGAAGATTTTATCTTAAAATACAAGAACTTTTCGTGGTTCTTGTCAATTTTTGTTGGTTTTCATCTGATGAACTTATTTCTGTCAGCTAGATCTTTCTTCTTCAAAGCAAAAAGATTTTATCTTCAAATTCAAGAACTTTTCGTGGTTTTGTTGGTTTTCAGCAAATGAACATATTTCAGCGAGCTTGAAGTTTTTTCTTCAATCGCGTCAGATTTTGTCTTAAAATACAAGAACTTTTCGTGGATCTTGTCAATTTTTGTTGGATTTCATCTAATGAACTTATTTCAGTCAGCTGGATCTTTCTTCTTCAAATCAAAAAGATTTTATCCTCAAATTCAAGAACTTTTCGTGGTTTTGTTGGTTTTCAGCAAATGAACATATTTCAGCGAGCTCAAAGTTTTTTCTTCAATAGCGTCAGATTTTATCTTAAAATACAAGAACTTTTCGTGGTTCTTGTCAATTTTTGTTGGTTTTCATCTAATGAACTTATTTCAGTCAGCTGGATCTTTCTTCTTCAAAGCAAAAAGATAAAATCTGACGCTATTGAAGAAAAAACTTCTAGCTCGCTGAAATATGTTCATTTGCTGAAAACCAACAAAACCACGAAAAGTTCTTGTATTTGAAGATAAAATCTTTTTGCTTTGAAGAAGAAAGATCTAGCTGACTGAAATAAGTTCATGAGATGAAAACCAACAAAAATTGACAAGAACCACGAAAGGTTCTTGTATTTTAAGATAAAACCTTCCGCTATTAAAGAAAAAACTTTGAGCTCGCTGAAATATGTTCATTTGCTGAAAATCAACAAAACCACGAAAAGTTCTTGTGTTTGAAGATAAAATCTTTTTGCATTGAGGAAGAAAGATCGAGCTGACTGAAATAAGTTCATTAGATGAAAACCAACAAAAATTGACAAGAACCACGCAAAGTTCTTGTATTTTAAGATAAAATCTGACGCTATTGAAGAAAAAACTTCCAGCTCGCTGAAATGTGTTCATTTGCTGAAAACCAACAAAACCACGAAAAGTTCTCGTATTTGAAGATAAAATCTTTTTGCTTTGAAGAAGAAAGATCTAGCTGACTGAAACAAGTTCATTGGATGAAAACCAACAAAAATTGATAAGAACCACGAAAAGTTCTTGTATTTTAAGATAAAATCTGACGCTATTAAAGAAAAAACTTCTCGCTCGCTGAAATATGTTCATTTGCTGAAAATTAACTAAAACCACGAAAAGTTCTTGTATTTGAAGATAAAATCTTTTTGCTTTGAGGTAGAAAGATCGAGCTGACTGAAAGAAGTTCATCAGATCAAAACCAACAAAAATTGAGAAGAACCACGAAAAGTTCTTGTATTTTAAGATAAAATCTGACGCTATTGAAGAAAAAACTTCAAGCTCGCTGAAATATGTTCATTTGCTGAAAACCAACAAAACCACGAAAAGTTCTTGAATTTGAAGATAAAATCTTTTTGCTTTGAAGAAGAAAGATCCAGCTGACTGAAATAAGTTCATTAGATGAAAACCAACAAAAATTGACAAGAACCACGAAAAGTTCTTGTATTTTAAGATAAAATCTTCCGCTATTAAAGAAAAAACTTTGAGCTCGCTGAAATATGTTCATTTGCTGAAAATCAACAAAACCACGAAAAGTTCTTGTATTTGAAGATAAAATCTTTTTGCATTAAAGAAGAAAGATCTAGCTAACTGAAACAAGTTCATTAGATGAAAACCAACAAAAATTGACAAGAACCACAAAAAGTTCTTGTATTTTAAGATAAAATCTGACGCGATTGAAGAAAAAACTTCTAGCTCGCTGAAATATGTTCATTTGCTGAAAACCAACAAAACCACGAAAAGTTCTTGTATTTGAAGATGAAATCTTTTTGCTTTGAAGAAGAAAGATCTAGCTGACTGAAATAAGTTCATGAGATGAAAACCAACAAAAATTGACAAGAACCACGCAAAGTTCTTGTATTTTAAGATAAAATCTGACGCTATTGAAGAAAAAACTTCCAGCTCGCTGAAATGTGTTCATTTGCTGAAAACCAACAAAACCACGAAAAGTTCTCGTATTTGAAGATAAAATCTTTTTGCTTTGAAGAAGAAAGATCTAGCTGACTGAAACAAGTTCATTGGATGAAAACCAACAAAAATTGATAAGAACCACGAAAAGTTCTTGTATTTTAAGATAAAATCTGACGCTATTAAAGAAAAAACTTCTCGCTCGCTGAAATATGTTCATTTGCTGAAAATTAACTAAAACCACGAAAAGTTCTTGTATTTGAAGATAAAATCTTTTTGCTTTGAGGTAGAAAGATCGAGCTGACTGAAAGAAGTTCATCAGATCAAAACCAACAAAAATTGAGAAGAACCACGAAAAGTTCTTGTATTTTAAGATAAAATCTGACGCTATTGAAGAAAAAACTTCAAGCTCGCTGAAATATGTTCATTTGCTGAAAACCAACAAAACCACGAAAAGTTCTTGAATTTGAAGATAAAATCTTTTTGCTTTGAAGAAGAAAGATCCAGCTGACTGAAATAAGTTCATTAGATGAAAACCAACAAAAATTGACAAGAACCACGAAAAGTTCTTGTATTTTAAGATAAAATCTTCCGCTATTAAAGAAAAAACTTTGAGCTCGCTGAAATATGTTCATTTGCTGAAAATCAACAAAACCACGAAAAGTTCTTGTATTTGAAGATAAAATCTTTTTGCATTAAAGAAGAAAGATCTAGCTAACTGAAACAAGTTCATTAGATGAAAACCAACAAAAATTGACAAGAACCACAAAAAGTTCTTGTATTTTAAGATAAAATCTGACGCGATTGAAGAAAAAACTTCTAGCTCGCTGAAATATGTTCATTTGCTGAAAACCAACAAAACCACGAAAAGTTCTTGTATTTGAAGATGAAATCTTTTTGCTTTGAAGAAGAAAGATCTAGCTGACTGAAATAAGTTCATTAGATGAAAACCAACAAAAATTGACAAGAACCACGAAAAGTTCTTGTATTTTAAGATAAAATCTTCTGCTATTAAAGAAAAAGCTTTGAGCTCGCTGAAATATGTTCATTTGCTGAAAATCAACAAAACCACGAAAGGTTCTTGTATTTGAAGATAAAATCTTTTTGCATTAAAGAAGAAAGATCCAGCTGACTGAAATAAGTTCATTCGATGAAAACCAACAAACATTGACAAGAACCACGAAAAGTTCTTGTATTTTAAGATAAAATCTGACGCTATTGAAGAAAAAACTTCCAGCTCGCTGAAATATGTTAATTTGCTGAAAACCAACAAAACCACGAAAAGTTCTTGTATTTGAAGATAAAATCTTTTTGTTTTGAAGAAGAAAGATCTAGCTGACTGAAATAAGTTCATGAGATGAAAACCAACAAAAATTGACAAGAACCACGAAAAGTTCTTGTATTTTAAGATAAAATCTTCCGCTATTAAAGAAAAAACTTTCAGCTCGCTGAAATATGTTCATTTGCTGAAAATCAACAAAACCACGAAAACTTTGAGCTCGCTGAAATATGTTCATTTGCTGAAAATCAACAAAACCACGAAAAGTTCTTGTATTTGAAGATAAAATCTTTTTGCATTTAAGAAGAAAGATCTAGCTGACTGAAACAAGTTCATTAGATGAAAACCAACAAAAATTGACAAGAACCACGAAAAGTTCTTGTATTTTAAGATAAATTCTGACGCGATTGAAGAAAAAACTTCTAGCTCACTGAAATATGTTCATTTGCTGAAAACCAACAAAACCACGAAAAGTTCTTGTATTTGAAGATAAAATCTTTTTGCTTTGAAGAAGAAAGATCTAGCTGACTGAAATAAGTTCATTAGATGAAAACCAGCAAAAATTGACAAGAAACACGAAAAGTTCTTGTATTTTAAGATAAAATCTTCTGCTATCAAAGAAAAAACTTTGAGCTCGCTGAAATATGTTCATTTGCTGAAAATCAACAAAACCACGAAAAGTTCTTGTATTTTAAGATAAAATCTGACGCTATTGAAGAAAAAACTTCAAGCTCGCTGAAATATGTTCATTTGCTGAAAACCAACAAAACCACGAAAAGTTCTTGAATTTGAAGATAAAATCTTTTTGCTTTGAAGAAGAAAGATCCAGCTGACTGAAATAAGTTCATTAGATGAAAACCAACAAAAATTGACAAGAACCACGAAAAGTTCTTGTATTTTAAGATAAAATCTTCCGCTATTAAAGAAAAAACTTTGAGCTCGCTGAAATATGTTCATTTGCTGAAAACCAACAAAACCACGAAAAGTTCTTGTATTTGAAGATAAAATCTTTTTGCATTAAAGAAGAAAGATCTAGCTAACTGAAACAAGTTCATTAGATGAAAACCAACAAAAATTGACAAGAACCACAAAATGTTCTTGTATTTTAAGATAAAATCTGACGCTATTAAAGATAAAACTTTGAACTCTCTGAAATATGTTCATTTGCTGAAAATCAACAAAACCACGAAAAGTTCTTGTATTTGAAGATAAAATCTTTTTGCATTAAAGCAGAAAGATCCAGCTGACTGAAATAAGTTCATTCGATGAAAACCAACAAACATTGACAAGAACCACGAAAAGTTCTTGTATTTGAAGATAAAATCTTTTTGCATTAAAGCAGAAAGATCCAGCTGACTGAAATAAGTTCATTCGATGAAAACCAACAAAAATTGACAAGAACCACGAAAGATTCTTGTATTTTAAGATAAAACCTTCCGCTATTAAAGAAAAAACTTCGAGCTCGCTGAAATATGTTCATTTGCTGAAAATCAACAAAACCACGAAAAGTTCTTGAATTTGAAGATAAAATCTTTTTGCTTTGAAGAAGAAAGATCCAGCTGACTGAAATAAGTTCATTCGATGAAAACCAACAAAAATTGACAAGAACCACGAAAATTTCTTGTATTTTAAGATAAAATCTTCCGCTATTAAAGAAAAAACTTCTCGCTCGCTGAAATATGTTCATTTGCTGAAAATTAACAAAACCACGAAAAGTGCTTGTATTTGAAGATAAAATCTTTTTGCTTTGAGGTAGAAAGATCGAGCTGACTGAAAGAAGTTCATCAGATCAAAACCAACAAAAATTGACAAGAACCACGAAAAGTTCTTGTATTTTAAGATAAAATCTGACGCTATTGAAGAAAAAACTTCAAGCTCGCTGAAATATGTTCATTTGCTGAAAACCAACAAAACCACGAAAAGTTCTTGAATTTGAAGATAAAATCTTTTTGCTTTGAAGAAGAAAGATCCAGCTGACTGAAATAAGTTCATCAGATGAAAACCAACAAAAATTGACAAGAACCACGAAAAGTTCTTGTATTTTAAGATAAAATCTGACGCGATTGAAGAAAAAACGTCCAGCTCGCTGAAATATGTTCATTTGCTGAAAACCAACAAAACCACGAAAAGTTCTTGTATTTGAAGATAAAATCTTTTTGCTTTGAGGTAGAAAGATCGAGCTGACTGAAAGAAGTTCATCAGATAAAAACCAACAAAAATTGACAAGAACCACGAAAAGTTCTTGTATTTTAAGATAAAATCTTCCGCTATTGAAGAAAAAACTTCTAGCTCGCTGAAATATGTTCATTTGCTGAAAACCAACAAAACCACGAAAAGTTCTTGAATTTGAAGTTAAAATCTTTTTGCTTTGAAGAAGAAAGATCCAGCTGACTGAAATAAGTTCATTCGATGAAAACCAACAAAATTGACAAGAACCACGAAAAGTTCTTGTATTTTAAGATAAAATCTTCTGCTATTAAAGAAAAAACTTTGATCTCGCTGAAATATGTTAATTTGCTGAAAATCAACATAACCACGAAAAGTTCTTGTATTTTAAGATAAAATCTTCTGCTATTAAAGAAAAAACTTTGAGCTCGCTGAAATATGTTCATTTGCTGAAAATCAACAAAACCACGAAAAGTTCTTGTATTTGAAGATAAAATCTTTTTGCATTAAAGAAGGAAGATCTAGCTGACTGAAACAAGTTCATTAGATGAAAACCAACAAAAATTGACAAGAACCACGCAAAGTTCTTGTATTTTAAGATAAAATCTGACGCTATTAAAGAAAAAACTTCTTGCTCGCTGAAATATGTTCATTTGCTGAAAATTAACAAAACCATGAAAAGTTCTTGTATTTGAAGATAAAATCTTTTTGCTTTGAGGTAGAAAGATCGAGCTGACTGAAAGAAGTTCTTCAGATCAAAACCAACAAAAATTGACAAGAACCACGAAAAGTTCTTGTATTTTAAGATAAAATCTGACGCTATTGAAGAAAAAACTTCAAGCTCGCTGAAATATGTTCATTTGCTGAAAACCAACAAAACCACGAAAAGTTCTTGTATTTGAAGATAAAATCTTTTTGCTTTGAAGAAGAAAGATCCAGCTGACTGAAATAAGTTCATTCGATGAAAACCAACAAAAATTGACAAGAACCACGAAAAGTTCTTGTATTTTAAGATAAAATCTGACGCTATTGAAGAAAAAACTTCTAGCTCGCTGAAATATGTTCATTTGCTGAAAACCAACAAAACCACGAAAAGTTCTTGTATTTGAAGATAAAATCTTTTTGCTTTGAAGATGAAAGATCTAGCTGACTGAAATAAGTCCATGAGATGAAAACCAACAAAAATTGACAAGAACCACGAAAGGTTCTTGTATTTTAAGATAAAACCTTCCGCTATTAAAGAAAAAAACTTTGAGCTCGCTGAAATGTGTTCATTTGCTGAAAATCAACAAAACCACGAAAAGTTCTTGTATTTGAAGATAAAATCTTTTTGCATTGAGGAAGAAAGATCGAGCTGACTGAAATAAGTTCATTAGATGAAAACCAACAAAAATTGACAAGAACCACGCAAAGTTCTTGTATTTTAAGATCAAATCTGACGCTATTGAAGAAAAAACTTCTAGCTCGCTGAAATATGTTCATTTGCTGAAAACCAACAAAACCACGAAAAGTTCTTGTATTTGAAGATAAAATCTTTTTGCTTTGAAGAAGAAAGATCTCGCTGACTGAAACAAGTTCATCAGATGAAAACCAACAAAAATTGACAAGAACCACGAAAAGTTCTTGTATTTTAAGATAAAATCTGACGCGATTGAAGAAAAAACTTCTAGCTCGCTGAAATATGTTCATTTGCTGAAAACCAACAAAACCATGAAAAGTTCTTGTATTTGAAGATAAAATCTTTTTGCTTTAAAGAACCACTTTAATGCAAAAAGATTTTATCTTAAAATACAAGAACTTTTCGTGGTTTTGTTGATTTTCAGCAAATTAACATATTTCAGCGAGCTCAAAGTTTTGTCTTTGATAGCAGAAGAATTGACCAGAACCACGAAAAGTTCTTGTATTTTAAGATAAAATCTTCCGCTATTAAAGAAAAAACTTCTCGCTCGCTGAAATATGTTCATTTGCTGAAAATCAACAAAACCACGAAAAGTTCTTGTATTTGAAGATAAAATCTTTTTGCTTTAAAGAGGAAAGATCTCGCTGACTGAAACAAGTTGATTAGATGAAAACCAACAAAAATTAACAAGAACCACGAAAAGTTCTTGTATTTTAAGATAAAATCTGACGCTATTGAAGAAAAAACTTCAAGCTCGCTGAAATATGTTCATTTGCTGAAAACCAACAAAACCACGAAAAGTTCTTGAATTTGAAGATAAAATCTTTTTGCTTTGAAGAAGAAAGATCCAGCTGACTGAAATAAGTTCATTCGATGAAAACCAACAAAAATTGACAAGAACCACGAAAAGTTCTTGTATTTTAAGATAAAATCTGACGCTATTGAAGAAAAAACTTCAAGCTCGCTGAAATATGTTCATTTGCTGAAAACCAACAAAACCACGAAAAGTTCTTGAATTTGAAGATAAAATCTTTTTGCTTTGAAGAAGAAAGATCCAGCTGACTGAAATCAGTTCATAAGATGAAAACCAACAAAAATTGACAAGAACCACGAAAAGTTCTTGTATTTTAAGATAAAATCTGACGCTATTGAAGAAAAAACTTCTCGATCGCTGAAATATGTTCATTTGCTGAAAATCAACAAAACCACGAAAAGTTCTTGTATTTGAAGATAAAATCTTTTTGCTTTGAAGAAGAAAGATCTAGCTGACTGAAATAAGTTCATTAGATGAAAACCAACAAAAATTGACCAGAACCACGAAAAGTTCTTGTATTTTAAGATAAAATCTTCCGCTATTAAAGAAAAAACTTCTCGCTCGCTGAAATATGTTCATTTGCTGAAAATTCACAAAACCACGCAAAGTGCTTGTATTTGAAGATAAAATCTTTTTGCTTTGAGGTAGAAAGATCGAGCTGACTGAAAGAAGTTCATCAGATCAAAACCAACAAAAATTGACAAGAACCACGAAAAGTTCTTGTATTTTAAGATAAAATCTGACGCGATTGAAGAAAAAACGTCCAGCTCGCTGAAATATGTTCATTTGCTGAAAACCAACAAAACCACGAAAAGTTCTTGTATTTGAAGATAAAATCTTTTTGCTTTGAGGTAGAAAGATCGAGCTGACTGAAAGAAGTTCATCAGATAAAAACCAACAAAAATTGACAAGAACCACGAAAAGTTCTTGTATTTTAAGATAAAATCTGACGCTATTGAAGAAAAAACTTCTAGCTCGCTGAAATATGTTCATTTGCTGAAAACCAACAAAACCACGAAAAGTTCTTGAATTTGAAGTTAAAATCTTTTTGCTTTGAAGAAGAAAGATCCAGCTGACTGAAATAAGTTCATTCGATGAAAACCAACAAAAATTGACAAGAACCACGAAAAGTTCTTGTATTTTAAGATAAAATCTGACGCTATTAAAGAAAAAACTTCTCGCTCGCTGAAATATGTTCATTTGCTGAAAATTAACAAAACCATGAAAAGTTCTTGTATTTGAAGATAAAATCTTTTTGCTTTGAGGTAGAAAGATCGAGCTGACTGAAAGAAGTTCTTCAGATCAAAACCAACAAAAATTGACAAGAACCACGAAAAGTTCTTGTATTTTAAGATAAAATCTGACGCTATTGAAGAAAAAACTTCAAGCTCGCTGAAATATGTTCATTTGCTGAAAACCAACAAAACCACGAAAAGTTCTTGAATTTGAAGATAAAATCTTTTTGCTTTGAAGAAGAAAGATCCAGCTGACTGAAATAAGTTCATTCGATGAAAACCAACAAAAATTGACAAGAACCACGAAAAGTTCTTGTATTTTAAGATAAAATCTGACGCTATTGAAGAAAAAACTTCTAGCTCGCTGAAATATGTTCATTTGCTGAAAACCAACAAAACCACGAAAAGTTCTTGTATTTGAAGATAAAATCTTTTTGCTTTGAAGAAGAAAGATCTAGCTGACTGAAATAAGTTCATGAGATGAAAACCAACAAAAATTGACAAGAACCACGAAAGGTTCTTGTATTTTAAGATAAAACCTTCCGCTATTAAAGAAAAAAACTTTGAGCTCGCTGAAATATGTTCATTTGCTGAAAATCAACAAAACCACGAAAAGTTCTTGTATTTGAAGATAAAATCTTTTTGCATTGAGGAAGAAAGATCGAGCTGACTGAAATAAGTTCATTAGATGAAAACCAACAAAAATTGACAAGAACCACGCAAAGTTCTTGTATTTTAAGATAAAATCTGACGCTATTGAAGAAAAAACTTCTAGCTCGCTGAAATATGTTCATTTGCTGAAAACCAACAAAACCACGAAAAGTTCTTGTATTTGAAGATAAAATCTTTTTGCTTTGAAGAAGAAAGATCTAGCTGACTGAAACAAGTTCATTAGATGAAAACCAACAAAAATTGACAAGAACCACGAAAAGTTCTTGTATTTTAAGATAAAATCTGACGCTATTAAAGAAAAAACTTTGAGCTCGCTGAAATATGTTCATTTGCTGAAAATCAACAAAACCACGAAAAGTTCTTGTATTTGAAGATAAAATCTTTTTGCTTTGAGGTAGAAAGATCGAGCTGACTGAAAGAAGTTCTTCAGATCAAAACCAACAAAAATTGACAAGAACCACGAACAGTTCTTGTATTTTAAGATAAAATCTTCCGCTATTAAAGAAAAAACTTTGAGCTCGCTGAAATATGTTCATTTGCTGAAAATCAACAAAACCACGAAAAGTTCTTGTATTTGAAGATAAAATCTTTTTGCATTAAAGAAGAAAGATCTAGCTGACTGAAACAAGTTCATCAGATGAAAACCAACAAAAATTGACAAGAACCACGAAAAGTTATTGTATTTTAAGATAAAATCTGACGCGATTGAAGAAAAAACTTCTTGCTCGCTGAAATATGTTCATTTGCTGAAAACCAACAAAACCACGAAAAGTTCTTGTATTTGAAGATAAAATCTTTTTGCTTTAAAGAACCACTTTAATGCAAAAAGATTTTATCTTCAAATACAAGAACTTTTCGTGGTTTTGTTGATTTTCAGCAAATTAACATATTTCAGCGAGCTCAAAGTTTTGTCTTTGATAGCAGAAGAATTGACCAGAACCACGAAAAGTTCTTGTATTTTAAGATAAAATCTTCAGCTATTAAAGAAAAAACTTCTCGCTCGCTGAAATATGTTCATTTGCTGAAAATTAACAAAACCACGAAAAGTTCTTGTATTTGAAGATAAAATCTTTTTGCTTTGAAGAAGAAAGATCTAGCTGACTGAAATAAGTTCATTAGATGAAAACCAACAAAAATTGACCAGAACCACGAAAAGTTCTTGTATTTTAAGATAAAATCTTCCGCTATTAAAGAAAAAACTTCTCGCTCGCTGAAATATGTTCATTTGCTGAAAATTAACAAAACCACGAAAAGTTCTTCTATTTGAAGATAAAATCTTTTTGCTTTGAGGTAGAAAGATCGAGCTGACTGAAAGAAGTTCATCAGATCAAAACCAACAAAAATTGACAAGAACCACGAAAAGTTCTTGTATTTTAAGATAAAATCTGACGCTATTGAAGAAAAAACTTCAAGCTCGCTGAAATATGTTCATTTGCTGAAAACCAACAAAACCACGAAAAGTTCTTGAATTTGAAGATAAAATCTTTTTGCTTTGAAGAAGAAAGATCCAACTGACTGAAACAAGTTCATTTGATGAAAACCAACAAAAATTGACAAGAACCACGAAAAGTTCTTGTATTTTAAGATAAAATCTGACGCTATTAAAGAAAAAACTTTGAGCTCGCTGAAATATGTTCATTTGCTGAAAATCAACAAAACCACGAAAAGTTCATGTATTTGAAGATAAAATCTTTTTGCATTAAAGAAGAAAGATCTAGCTGACTGAAACAAGTTCATTAGATGAAAACCAACAAAAATTGACAAGAACCACGAAAAGTTCTTGTATTTTAAGATAAAATCTGACGCGATTGAAGAAAAAACTTCTAGTTCGCTGAAATATGTTCATTTGCTGAAAACCAACAAAACCACGAAAAGTTCTTGTATTTGAAGATAAAATCTTTTTGCTTTGAGGTAGAAAGATCGAGCTGACTGAAAGAAGTTCTTCAGATCAAAACCAACAAAAATTGACAAGAACCACGAACAGTTCTTGTATTTTAAGATAAAATCTTCCGCTATTAAAGAAAAAACTTTGAGCTCGCTGAAATATGTTCATTTGCTGAAAATCAACAAAACCACGAAAAGTTCTTGTATTTGAAGATAAAATCTTTTTGCATTAAAGAAGAAAGATCTAGCTGACTGAAACAAGTTCATCAGATGAAAACCAACAAAAATTGACAAGAACCACGAAAAGTTATTGTATTTTAAGATAAAATCTGACGCGATTGAAGAAAAAACGTCTAGCTCGCTGAAATATGTTCATTTGCTGAAAACCAACAAAACCACGAAAAGTTCTTGTATTTGAAGATAAAATCTTTTTGCTTTAAAGAACCACTTTAATGCAAAAAGATTTTATCTTCAAATACAAGAACTTTTCGTGGTTTTGTTGATTTTCAGCAAATTAACATATTTCAGCGAGCTCAAAGTTTTGTCTTTGATAGCAGAAGAATTGACCAGAACCACGAAAAGTTCTTGTATTTTAAGATAAAATCTTCCGCTATTAAAGAAAAAACTTCTCGCTCGCTGAAATATGTTCATTTGCTGAAAATTAACAAAACCACGAAAAGTTCTTGTATTTGAAGATAAAATCTTTTTGCTTTGAAGAAGAAAGATCTAGCTGACTGAAATAAGTTCATCAGATGAAAACCAACAAAAATTGACCAGAACCACGAAAAGTTCTTGTATTTTAAGATAAAATCTTCCGCTATTAAAGAAAAAACTTCTCGCTCGCTGAAATATGTTCATTTGCTGAAAATTAACAAAACCATGTAAAGTTCTTGTATTTGAAGATAAAATCTTTTTGCTTTGAGGTAGAAAGATCGAGCTGACTGAAAGAAGTTCATCAGATCAAAACCAACAAAAATTGACAAGAACCACGAAAAGTTCTTGTATTTTAAGATAAAATCTTCCGCTATTAAAGAAAAAACTTCTCGCTCGCTGAAATATGTTCATTTGCTGAAAATCAACAAAACCACGAAAAGTTCTTGTATTTGAAGATAAAATCTTTTTGCATTAAAGAAGAAAGATCTAGCTGACTGAAACAAGTTCATTAGATGAAAACCAACAAAAATTGACAAGAACCACGAAAAGTTCTTGTATTTTAAGATAAAATCTGACGCGATTGAAGAAAAAACTTCTCGTTCGCTGAAATATGTTCATTTGCTGAAAACCAACAAAACCACGAAAAGTTCTTGTATTTGAAGATAAAATCTTTTTGCTTTGAGGTAGAAAGATCGAGCTGACTGAAAGAAGTTCTTCAGATCAAAACCAACAAAAATTGACAAGAACCACGAACAGTTCTTGTATTTTAAGATAAAATCTTCCGCTATTAAAGAAAAAACTTTGAGCTCGCTGAAATATGTTCATTTGCTGAAAATCAACAAAACCACGAAAAGTTCTTGTATTTGAAGATAAAATCTTTTTGCATTAAAGAAGAAAGATCTAGCTGACTGAAACAAGTTCATCAGATGAAAACCAACAAAAATTGACAAGAACCACGAAAAGTTATTGTATTTTAAGATAAAATCTGACGCGATTGAAGAAAAAACTTCTAGCTCGCTGAAATATGTTCATTTGCTGAAAACCAACAAAACCACGAAAAGTTCTTGTATTTGAAGATAAAATCTTTTTGCTTTAAAGAACCACTTTAATGCAAAAAGATTTTATCTTCAAATACAAGAACTTTTCGTGGTTTTGTTGATTTTCAGCAAATTAACATATTTCAGCGAGCTCAAAGTTTTGTCTTTGATAGCAGAAGAATTGACCAGAACCACGAAAAGTTCTTGTATTTTAAGATAAAATCTTCAGCTATTAAAGAAAAAACTTCTCGCTCGCTGAAATATGTTCATTTGCTGAAAATTAACAAAACCACGAAAAGTTCTTGTATTTGAAGATAAAATCTTTTTGCTTTGAAGAAGAAAGATCTAGCTGACTGAAATAAGTTCATTAGATGAAAACCAACAAAAATTGACCAGAACCACGAAAAGTTCTTGTATTTTAAGATAAAATCTTCCGCTATTAAAGAAAAAACTTCTCGCTCGCTGAAATATGTTCATTTGCTGAAAATTAACAAAACCACGAAAAGTTCTTCTATTTGAAGATAAAATCTTTTTGCTTTGAGGTAGAAAGATCGAGCTGACTGAAAGAAGTTCATCAGATCAAAACCAACAAAAATTGACAAGAACCACGAAAAGTTCTTGTATTTTAAGATAAAATCTGACGCTATTGAAGAAAAAACTTCAAGCTCGCTGAAATATGTTCATTTGCTGAAAACCAACAAAACCACGAAAAGTTCTTGAATTTGAAGATAAAATCTTTTTGCTTTGAAGAAGAAAGATCCAGCTGACTGAAACAAGTTCATTTGATGAAAACCAACAAAAATTGACAAGAACCACGAAAAGTTCTTGTATTTTAAGATAAAATCTGACGCTATTAAAGAAAAAACTTTGAGCTCGCTGAAATATGTTCATTTGCTGAAAATCAACAAAACCACGAAAAGTTCATGTATTTGAAGATAAAATCTTTTTGCATTAAAGAAGAAAGATCTAGCTGACTGAAACAAGTTCATTAGATGAAAACCAACAAAAATTGACAAGAACCACGAAAAGTTCTTGTATTTTAAGATAAAATCTGACGCGATTGAAGAAAAAACTTCTAGTTCGCTGAAATATGTTCATTTGCTGAAAACCAACAAAACCACGAAAAGTTCTTGTATTTGAAGATAAAATCTTTTTGCTTTGAGGTAGAAAGATCGAGCTGACTGAAAGAAGTTCATCAGATAAAAACCAACAAAAATTGACAAGAACCACGAAAAGTTCTTGTATTTTAAGATAAAATCTGACGCTATTGAAGAAAAAACTTCTAGCTCGCTGAAATATGTTCATTTGCTGAAAACCAACAAAACCACGAAAAGTTCTTGAATTTGAAGTTAAAATCTTTTTGCTTTGAAGAAGAAAGATCCAGCTGACTGAAATAAGTTCATTCGATGAAAACCAACAAAAATTGACAAGAACCACGAAAAGTTCTTGTATTTTAAGATAAAATCTTCTGCTATTAAAGAAAAAACTTTGAGCTCGCTGAAATATGTTCATTTGCTGAAAATCAACAAAACCACGAAAAGTTCTTGTATTTGAAGATAAAATCTTTTTGCATTAAAGAAGAAAGATCTAGCTGACTGAAACAAGTTCATTAGATGAAAACCAACAAAAATTGACAAGAACCACGAAAAGTTCTTGTATTTTAAGATAAAATCTGACGCTATTAAAGAAAAAACTTCTCGCTCGCTGAAATATGTTCATTTGCTGAAAATTAACAAAACCATGAAAAGTTCTTGTATTTGAAGATAAAATCTTTTTGCTTTGAGGTAGAAAGATCGAGCTGACTGAAAGAAGTTCTTCAGATCAAAACCAACAGAAATTGACAAGAACCACGAAAAGTTCTTGTATTTTAAGATAAAATCTGACGCTATTGAAGAAAAAACTTCAAGCTCGCTGAAATATGTTCATTTGCTGAAAACCAACAAAACCACGAAAAGTTCTTGAATTTGAAGATAAAATCTTTTTGCTTTGAAGAAGAAAGATCCAGCTGACTGAAATAAGTTCATTCGATGAAAACCAACAAAAATTGACAAGAACCACGAAAAGTTCTTGTATTTTAAGATAAAATCTGACGCTATTGAAGAAAAAACTTCTAGCTCGCTGAAATATGTTCATTTGCTGAAAACCAACAAAACCACGAAAAGTTCTTGTATTTGAAGATAAAATCTTTTTGCTTTGAAGAAGAAAGATCTAGCTGACTGAAATAAGTTCATGAGATGAAAACCAACAAAAATTGACAAGAACCACGAAAGGTTCTTGTATTTTAAGATAAAACCTTCCGCTATTAAAGAAAAAAACTTTGAGCTCGCTGAAATATGTTCATTTGCTGAAAATCAACAAAACCACGAAAAGTTCTTGTATTTGAAGATAAAATCTTTTTGCATTGAGGAAGAAAGATCGAGCTGACTGAAATAAGTTCATTAGATGAAAACCAACAAAAATTGACAAGAACCACGCAAAGTTCTTGTATTTTAAGATAAAATCTGACGCTATTGAAGAAAAAACTTCTAGCTCGCTGAAATATGTTCATTTGCTGAAAACCAACAAAACCACGAAAAGTTCTTGTATTTGAAGATAAAATATTTTTGCTTTGAAGAAGAAAGATCTAGCTGACTGAAACAAGTTCATTAGATGAAAACCAACAAAAATTGACAAGAACCACGAAAAGTTCTTGTATTTTAAGATAAAATCTGACGCTATTAAAGAAAAAACTTTGAGCTCGCTGAAATATGTTCATTTGCTGAAAATCAACAAAACCACGAAAAGTTCTTGTATTTGAAGATAAAATCTTTTTGCATTAAAGAAGAAAGATCTAGCTGACTGAAACAAGTTCATTAGATGAAAACCAACAAAAATTGACAAGAACCACGAAAAGTTCTTGTATTTTAAGATAAAATCTGACGCGATTGAAGAAAAAACTTCTCGTTCGCTGAAATATGTTCATTTGCTGAAAACCAACAAAACCACGAAAAGTTCTTGTATTTGAAGATAAAATCTTTTTGCTTTGAGGTAGAAAGATCGAGCTGACTGAAAGAAGTTCTTCAGATCAAAACCAACAAAAATTGACAAGAACCACGAACAGTTCTTGTATTTTAAGATAAAATCTTCCGCGATTAAAGAAAAAACTTTGAGCTCGCTGAAATATGTTCATTTGCTGAAAATCAACAAAACCACGAAAAGTTCTTGTATTTGAAGATAAAATCTTTTTGCATTAAAGAAGAAAGATCTAGCTGACTGAAACAAGTTCATCAGATGAAAACCAACAAAAATTGACAAGAACCACGAAAAGTTATTGTATTTTAAGATAAAATCTGACGCGATTGAAGAAAAAACTTCTAGCTCGCTGAAATATGTTCATTTGCTGAAAACCAACAAAACCACGAAAAGTTCTTGTATTTGAAGATAAAATCTTTTTGCTTTAAAGAACCACTTTAATGCAAAAAGATTTTATCTTCAAATACAAGAACTTTTCGTGGTTTTGTTGATTTTCAGCAAATTAACATATTTCAGCGAGCTCAAAGTTTTGTCTTTGATAGCAGAAGAATTGACCAGAACCACGAAAAGTTCTTGTATTTTAAGATAAAATCTTCAGCTATTAAAGAAAAAACTTCTCGCTCGCTGAAATATGTTCATTTGCTGAAAATTAACAAAACCACGAAAAGTTCTTGTATTTGAAGATAAAATCTTTTTGCTTTGAAGAAGAAAGATCTAGCTGACTGAAATAAGTTCATTAGATGAAAACCAACAAAAATTGACCAGAACCACGAAAAGTTCTTGTATTTTAAGATAAAATCTTCCGCTATTAAAGAAAAAACTTCTCGCTCGCTGAAATATGTTCATTTGCTGAAAATTAACAAAACCACGAAAAGTTCTTCTATTTGAAGATAAAATCTTTTTGCTTTGAGGTAGAAAGATCGAGCTGACTGAAAGAAGTTCATCAGATCAAAACCAACAAAAATTGACAAGAACCACGAAAAGTTCTTGTATTTTAAGATAAAATCTGACGCTATTGAAGAAAAAACTTCAAGCTCGCTGAAATATGTTCATTTGCTGAAAACCAACAAAACCACGAAAAGTTCTTGAATTTGAAGATAAAATCTTTTTGCTTTGAAGAAGAAAGATCCAGCTGACTGAAACAAGTTCATTTGATTAAAACCAACAAAAATTGACAAGAACCACGAAAAGTTCTTGTATTTTAAGATAAAATCTGACGCTATTAAAGAAAAAACTTTGAGCTCGCTGAAATATGTTCATTTGCTGAAAATCAACAAAACCACGAAAAGTTCTTGTATTTGAAGATAAAATCTTTTTGCATTAAAGAAGAAAGATCTAGCTGACTGAAACAAGTTCATTAGATGAAAACCAACAAAAATTGACAAGAACCACGAAAAGTTCTTGTATTTTAAGATAAAATCTGACGCGATTGAAGAAAAAACTTCTAGTTCGCTGAAATATGTTCATTTGCTGAAAACCAACAAAACCACGAAAAGTTCTTGTATTTGAAGATAAAATCTTTTTGCTTTGAGGTAGAAAGATCGAGCTGACTGAAAGAAGTTCTTCAGATCAAAACCAACAAAAATTGACAAGAACCACGAACAGTTCTTGTATTTTAAGATAAAATCTTCCGCTATTAAAGAAAAAACTTTGAGCTCGCTGAAATATGTTCATTTGCTGAAAATCAACAAAACCACGAAAAGTTCTTGTATTTGAAGATAAAATCTTTTTGCATTAAAGAAGAAAGATCTAGCTGACTGAAACAAGTTCATCAGATGAAAACCAACAAAAATTGACAAGAACCACGAAAAGTTATTGTATTTTAAGATAAAATCTGACGCGATTGAAGAAAAAACTTCTAGCTCGCTGAAATATGTTCATTTGCTGAAAACCAACAAAACCACGAAAAGTTCTTGTATTTGAAGATAAAATCTTTTTGCTTTAAAGAACCACTTTAATGCAAAAAGATTTTATCTTCAAATACAAGAACTTTTCGTGGTTTTGTTGATTTTCAGCAAATTAACATATTTCAGCGAGCTCAAAGTTTTGTCTTTGATAGCAGAAGAATTGACCAGAACCACGAAAAGTTCTTGTATTTTAAGATAAAATCTTCCGCTATTAAAGAAAAAACTTCTCGCTCGCTGAAATATGTTCATTTGCTGAAAATTAACAAAATCACGAAAAGTTCTTGAATTTGAAGATAAAATCTTTTTGCTTTGAAGAAGAAAGATCCAGCTGACTGAAATAAGTTCATCAGATGAAAACCAACAAAAATTGACAAGAACCACGAAAAGTTCTTGTATTTTAAGATAAAATCTGACGCGATTGAAGAAAAAACTTCTAGCTCGCTGAAATATGTTCATTTGCTGAAAACCAACAAAACCACGAAAAGTTCTTGTATTTGAAGATAAAATCTTTTTGCTTTGAGGTAGAAAGATCGAGCTGACTGAAAGAAGTTCATCAGATAAAAACCAACAAAAATTGACAAGAACCACGAAAAGTTCTTGTATTTTAAGATAAAATCTGACGCTATTGAAGAAAAAACTTCTAGCTCGCTGAAATATGTTCATTTGCTGAAAACCAACAAAACCACGAAAAGTTCTTGAATTTGAAGTTAAAATCTTTTTGCTTTGAAGAAGAAAGATCCAGCTGACTGAAATAAGTTCATTCGATGAAAACCAACAAAAATTGACAAGAACCACGAAAAGTTCTTGTATTTTAAGATAAAATCTTCTGCTATTAAAGAAAAAACTTTGAGCTCGCTGAAATATGTTCATTTGCTGAAAATCAACAAAACCACGAAAAGTTCTTGTATTTGAAGATAAAATCTTTTTGCATTAAAGAAGAAAGATCTAGCTGACTGAAACAAGTTCATTAGATGAAAACCAACAAAAATTGACAAGAACCACGAAAAGTTCTTGTATTTTAAGATAAAATCTGACGCTATTAAAGAAAAAACTTCTCGCTCGCTGAAATATGTTCATTTGCTGAAAATTAACAAAACCATGAAAAGTTCTTGTATTTGAAGATAAAATCTTTTTGCTTTGAGGTAGAAAGATCGAGCTGACTGAAAGAAGTTCTTCAGATCAAAACCAACAAAAATTGACAAGAACCACGAAAAGTTCTTGTATTTTAAGATAAAATCTGACGCTATTGAAGAAAAAACTTCAAGCTCGCTGAAATATGTTCATTTGCTGAAAACCAACAAAACCACGAAAAGTTCTTGAATTTGAAGATAAAATCTTTTTGCTTTGAAGAAGAAAGATCCAGCTGACTGAAATAAGTTCATTCGATGAAAACCAACAAAAATTGACAAGAACCACGAAAAGTTCTTGTATTTTAAGATAAAATCTGACGCTATTGAAGAAAAAACTTCTAGCTCGCTGAAATATGTTCATTTGCTGAAAACCAACAAAACCACGAAAAGTTCTTGTATTTGAAGATAAAATCTTTTTGCTTTGAAGAAGAAAGATCTCGCTAACTGAAACAAGTTCATCAGATGAAAACCAACAAAAATTGACAAGAACCACGAAAAGTTCTTGTATTTTAAGATAAAATCTGACGCGATTGAAGAAAAAACTTCTAGCTCGCTGAAATATGTTCATTTGCTGAAAACCAACAAAACCACGAAAAGTTCTTGTATTTGAAGATAAAATCTTTTTGCTTTGAAGAAGAAAGATCTAGCTGACTGAAACAAGTTCATTAGATGAAAACCAACAAAAATTGACAAGAACCACGAAAAGTTCTTGTATTTTAAGATAAAATCTTCTGCTATGAAAAAAAAAACTTTGAGCTCGCTGAAATATGTTCATTTGCTGAAAATCAACAAAACCACGAAAAGTTCTTGTATTTGAAGATAAAATCTTTTTGCATTAAAGTGGTTCTTTAAAGCAAAAAGATTTTATCTTCAAATACAAGAACTTTTCGTGGTTTTGTTGATTTTCAGCAAATGAACATATTTCAGCGAGCGAGAAGTTTTTTCTTTAATCGCGTCAGATTTTATCTTAAAATACAAGAACATTTCGTGGTTCTTGTCAATTTTTGTTGGTTTTCATCGAATGAACTTATTTCAGTCAGCTCGATCTTTCTTCTTCAAAGCAAAAAGATTTTATCTTCAAATACAAGAACTTTTCGTGGTTTTGTTGGTTTTCAGCAAATGAACATATTTCAGCGAGCGAGAAGTTTTTTCTTCAATAGCGTCAGATTTTATCTTAAAATACAAGAACTTTTCGTGGTTCTTGTCAATTTTTGTTGGTTTTCATCTCATGAACTTGTTTCAGTCAGCTAGATCTTTCTTCTTTAATGCAAAAAGATTTTATCTTCAAATACAAGAACTTTTCGTGGTTTTGTTGATTTTCAGCAAATGAACATATTTCAGCGAGCTCAAAGTTTTTTTTTTCATAGCAGAAGATTTTATCTTAAAATACAAGAACTTTTCGTGGTTCTTGTCAATTTTTGGTTGGTTTTCATCTAATGAACTTATTTCAGTCAGCTGGATCTTTCTTCTTCAAAGCAAAAAGATTTTATCTTCAAATACAAGAACTTTTCGTGGTTTTGTTGATTTTCAGCAAATGAAGATATTTCAGCGAGCTCAAAGTTTTTTCTTTAATAGCGGAAGATTTTATCTTAAAATACAAGAACTTTTCGTGGTTCTTGTCAATTTTTGTTGGTTTTCATCTAATGAACTTATTTCAGTCAGCTGGATCTTTCTTCTTCAAAGCAAAAAGATTTTATCTACAAATTCAAGAACTTTTCGTGGTTTTGTTGGTTTTCAGCAAATGAACATATTTCAGCGAGCTTGAAGTTTTTTCTTCAATAGCATCAGATTTTATCTTAAAATACAAGAACTTTTCGTGGTTCTTCTCAATTTTTGTTGGTTTTGATCTGATGAACTTCTTTCAGTCAGCTCGATCTTTCTACCTCAAAGCAAAAAGATTTTATCTTCAAATACAAGAACTTTTCGTGGTTTTAGTTAATTTTCAGCAAATGAACATATTTCAGCGAGCGAGAAGTTTTTTCTTTAATAGCGTCAGATTTTATCTTAAAATACAAGAACTTTTCGTGGTTCTTGTCAATTTTTGTTGGTTTTCATCTTATGAACTTGTTTCAGTCAGCTAGATCTTTCTTCTTCAAAGCAAAAAGATTTTATCTTCAAATACAAGAACTTTTCGTGGTTTTGTTGGTTTTCAGCAAATGAACATATTTCAGCGAGCTAGAAGTTTTTTCTTCAATAGCGTCAGATTTTATCTTAAAATACAAGAACTTTGCGTGGTTCTTGTCAATTTTTGTTGGTTTTCATCTAATGAACTTATTTCAGTCAGCTCGATCTTTCTTCCTCAATGCAAAAAGATTTTATCTTCAAATACAAGAACTTTTCGTGGTTTTGTTGGTTTTCAGCAAATGAACATATTTCAGCGAGCTAGAAGTTTTTTCTTCAATAGCGTCAGATTTTATCTTAAAATACAAGAACTTTGCGTGGTTCTTGTCAATTTTTGTTGGTTTTCATCTAATGAACTTATTTCAGTCAGCTCGATCTTTCTTCCTCAATGCAAAAAGATTTTATCTTCAAATACAAGAACTTTTCGTGGTTTTGTTGATTTTCAGCAAATGAACATATTTCAGCGAGCTCAAAGTTTTTTCTTTAATAGCGGAAGGTTTTATCTTAAAATACAAGAACCTTTCGTGGTTCTTGTCAATTTTTGTTGGTTTTCATCTCATGAACTTATTTCAGTCAGCTAGATCTTTCTTCTTCAAAGCAAAAAGATTTTATCTTCAAATACAAGAACTTTTCGTGGTTTTGTTGGTTTTCAGCAAATGAACATATTTCAGCGAGCGAGAAGTTTTTTCTTTAATCGCGTCAGATTTTATCTTAAAATACAAGAACATTTCGTGGTTCTTGTCAATTTTTGTTGGTTTTCATCTAATGAACTTGTTTCAGTCAGCTAGATCTTTCTTCTTTAATGCAAAAAGATTTTATCTTCAAATATAAGAACTTTTCGTGGTTTTGTTGATTTTCAGCAAATGAACATATTTCAGCGAGCGAGAAGTTTTTTCTTTAATCGCGTCAGATTTTATCTTAAAATACAAGAACATTTCGTGGTTCTTGTCAATTTTTGTTGGTTTTCATCTTATGAACTTATTTCAGTCAGCTGGATCTTTCTTCTTCAAACCAAAAAGATTTTATCTTCAAATTCAAGAACTTTTCGTGGTTTTGTTGGTTTTCAGCAAATGAACATATTTCAGCGAGCTTGAAGTTTTTTCTTCAATAGCGTCAGATTTTATCTTAAAATACAAGAACTTTTCGTGGTTCTTGTCAATTTTTGTTGGTTTTGATCTGAAGAACTTCTTTCAGTCAGCTCGATCTTTCTAATTCAAAGCAAAAAGATTTTATCTTCAAATACAAGAACTTTTCGTGGTTTTGTTAATTTTCAGCAAATGAACATATTTCAGCGAGCGAGAAGTTTTTTCTTTAATAGCGTCAGATTTTATCTTAAAATACAAGAACTTTTCGTGGTTCTTGTCAATTTTTGTTGGTTTTCATCTAATGAACTTGTTTCAGTCAGCTAGATCTTTCTTCTTTAATGCAAAAAGATTTTATCTTCAAATACAAGAACTTTTCGTGGTTTTGTTGATTTTCAGCAAATGAACAGATTTCAGCGAGCTCAAAGTTTTCGTGGTTTTGTTGATTTTTAACAAATGAACATATTTCAGCGAGCTGAAAGTTTTTTCTTTAATAGCGGAAGATTTTATCTTAAAATACAAGAACTTTTCGTGGTTCTTGTCAATTTTTGTTGGTTTTCATCTCATGAACTTATTTCAGTCAGCTAGATCTTTCTTCTTCAAAGCAAAAAGATTTTATCTTCAAATACAAGAACTTTTCGTGGTTTTGTTGGTTTTCAGCAAATTAACATATTTCAGCGAGCTGGAAGTTTTTTCTTCAATAGCGTCAGATTTTATCTTAAAATACAAGAACTTTTCGTGGTTCTTGTCAATGTTTGTTGGTTTTCATCGAATGAACTTATTTCAGTCAGCTCGATCTTTCTTCTTTAATGCAAAAAGATTTTATCTTCAAATACAAGAACTTTTCGTGGTTTTGTTGATTTTCAGCAAATGAACATATTTCAGCGAGCTCAAAGTTTTTTCTTTAATAGCGGAAGATTTTATCTTAAAATACAAGAACTTTTCGTGGTTCTTGTCAATTTTTGTTGGTTTTCATCTAATGAACTTATTTCAGTCAGCTGGATCTTTCTTCTTCAAAGCAAAAAGATTTTATCTTCAAATTCAAGAACTTTTCGTGGTCTTGTTGGTTTTCAGCAAATGAACATATTTCAGCGAGCTTGAAGTTTTTTCTTCAATAGCGTCAGATTTTATCTTAAAATACAAGAACTTTTCGTGGTTCTTCTCAATTTTTGTTGGTTTTGATCTGATGAACTTCTTTCAGTCAGCTCGATCTTTCTACCTCAAAGCAAAAAGATTTTATCTTCAAATACAAGAACTTTTCGTGGTTTTAGTTAATTTTCAGCAAATGAACATATTTCAGCGAGCGAGAAGTTTTTTCTTTAATAGCGTCAGATTTTATCTTAAAATACAAGAACTTTTCGTGGTTCTTATCAATTTTTGTTGGTTTTCATCGAATGAACTTGTTTCAGTCAGCTAGATCTTTCTTCTTCAAAGCAAAAAGATTTTATCTTCAAATACAAGAACTTTTCGTGGTTTTGTTGGTTTTCAGCAAATGAACATATTTCAGCGAGCTGGAAGTTTTTTCTTCAAAAGCGTCAGATTTTATCTTAAAATACAAGAACTTTGCGTGGTTCTTGTCAATTTTTGTCGGTTTTCATCTAATGAACTTATTTCAGTCAGCTCGATCTTTCTTCCTCAATGCAAAAAGATTTTATCTTCAAACACAAGAACTTTTCGTGGTTTTGTTGATTTTCAGCAAATGAACATATTTCAGCGAGCTCAAAGTTTTTTCTTTAATAGCGGAAGGTTTTATCTTAAAATACTAGAACCTTTCGTGGTTCTTGTCAATTTTTGTTGGTTTTCATCTAATGAACTTATTTCAGTCAGCAAGATCTTTCTTCTTCAAAGCAAAAAGATTTTATCTTCAAATACAAGAACTTTTCGTGGTTTTGTTGGTTTTCAGCAAATGAACATATTTCAGCGAGCTAGAAGTTTTTTCTTCAATAGCGTCAGATTTTATCTTAAAATACAAGAACTTTTCGTGGTTCTTGTCAATTTTTGTTGGTTTTCATCGAATGAACTTATTTCAGTCAGCTGGATCTTTCTTCTTCAAAGCAAAAAGATTTTATCTTCAAATTCAAGAACTTTTCGTGGTTTTGTTGGTTTTCAGCAAATGAACATATTTCAGCGAGCTTGAAGTTTTTTCTTCAATGGCGTCAGATTTTATCTTAAAATACAAGAACTTTTCGTGGTTCTTGTCAATTTTTGTTGGTTTTCATCTAATGAACTTGTTTCAGTCAGTGAGATCTTTCTTCTTTAAAGCAAAAAGATTTTTTCTTCAAATACAACAACTTTTCGTGGTTTTGTTAATTTTCAGCAAATGAACATATTTCAGCTAGCGAGAAGTTTTTTCTTTAATAGCGTCAGATTTTATCTTAAAATACAAGAACTTTTCGTGGTTCTTGTCAATTTTTGTTGGTTTTCATCTAATGAACTTATTTCAGTCAGCGAGATCTTTCTTCTTCAAAGCAAAAAGATTTTATCTTCAAATACAAGAACTTTTCGTGGTTTTGTTGGTTTTCAGCAAATGAACATATTTCAGCGAGCGAGAAGTTTTTTCTTCAATCGCGTCGGATTTTATCTTAAAATACAAGAACGTTTCGTGGTTCTTGTCAATTTTTGTTGGTTTCCATCTAATGAACTTATTTCAGTCAGCTCGATCTTTCTTCTTCAAAGCAAAAAGATTTTATCTTCAAATACAAGAACTTTTCGTGGTTTTGTTGATTTTCAGCAAATGAACATATTTCAGCGATCGAGAAGTTTTTTCTTCAATAGCGTCAGATTTTATCTTAAAATACAAGAACTTTTCGTGGTTCTTGTCAATTTTTGTTGGTTTTCATCTAATGAACTTATTTCAGTCAGCTGGATCTTTCTTCTTCAAAGCAAAAAGATTTTATCTTCAAATTCAAGAACTTTTCGTGGTTTTGTTGGTTTTCAGCAAATGAACATATTTCAGCGAGCTTGAAGTTTTTTCTTCAATAGCGTCAGATTTTATCTTAAAATACAAGAACTTTTCGTGGTTCTTCTCAATTTTTGTTGGTTTTGATCTGATGAACTTCTTTCAGTCAGCTCGATCTTTCTACCTCAAAGCAAAAAGATTTTATCTTCAAATACAAGAAGTTTTCGTGGTTTTGTTAATTTTCAGCAAATAAACATATTTCAGCGAGCGAGAAGTTTTTTCTTTAATAGCGTCAGATTTTATCTTAAAATACAAGAACTTTTCGTGGTTCGTGTCAATTTTTGTTGGTTTTCATCTAATGAACTTGTTTCAGTCAGCTGGATCTTTCTTCTTTAATGCAAAAAGATTTTATCTTCAAATACAAGAACTTTTCGTGGTTTTGTTGATTTTGAGCAAATGAACATATTTCAGCGAGCAAGAAGTTTTTTCTTTAATAGCGTCAGATTTTATCTTAAAATACAAGAACTTTTCGTGGTTCTTGTCAATTTTTGTTGGTTTTCATCGAATGAACTTGTTTCAGTCAGCTAGATCTTTCTTCTTTAATGCAAAAAGATTGTATCTTCAAATACAAGAACTTTTCGTGGTTTTGTTGATTTTCAGCAAATGAACATATTTCAGCGAGCTCAAAGCTTTTTCTTTAATAGCGGAAGGTTTTATCTTAAAATACAAGAACCTTTCGTGGTTCTTGTCAATTTTTGTTGGTTTTCATCTGATGAACTTATTTCAGTCAGCTAGATCTTTCTTCTTCAAAGCAAAATGATTTTATCTTCAAATACAAGAACTTTTCGTGGTTTTGTTGGTTTTCAGCAAATGAACATACTTCAGCGAGCTAGAAGTTTTTTCTTCAATAGCTTCAGATTTTATCTTAAAATACAAGAACTTTTCGTGGTTCTTGTCAATTTTTGTTGGTTTTCATGTAATGAACTTATTTCAGTCAGCTGGATCTTTCTTCTTCAAAGCAAAAAGATTTTATCTTCAAATTCAAGAACTTTTCGTGGTTTTGTTGGTTTTCAGCAAATGAACATATTTCAGCGAGCTTGAAGTTTTTTCTTCAATAGCGTCAGATTTTATATTAAAATACAAGAACTTTTCGTGGTTCTTGTCAATTTTTGTTGGTTTTCATCAAATCAACTTGTTTCAGTCAGCGAGATCTTTCTTCTTTAAAGCAAAAAGATTTTATCTTCAAATACAAGAACTTTTCGTGGTTTTTTTGATTTTCAGCAAATGAACATATTTCAGCGAGCAAGAAGTTTTTTCTTTAATAGCGTCAGATTTTATCTTAAAATACAAGAACTTTTCGTGGTTCTTGTCAATTTTTGTTGATTTTCATCGAATGAACATGTTTCAGTCAGCTAGATCTTTCTTCTTTAATGCAAAAAGATTGTATCTTCAAATACAAGAACTTTTCGTGGTTTTGTTGATTTTCAGCAAATGAACATATTTCAGCGAGCTCAAAGTTTTTTCTTTAATAGCGGAAGGTTTTATCTTAAAATACAAGAACCTTTCGTGGTTCTTGTCAATTTTTGTTGGTTTTCATCTAATGAACTTATTTCAGTCAGCTGGATCTTTCTTCTTCAAAGCAAAAATATTTTATCTTTAAATACAAGAACTTTTCGTGGTTTTGTTGGTTTTCAGCAAATGAACATATTTCAGCGAGCAAGAAGTTTTTTCTTTAATAGCGTCAGATTTTATCTTAAAATACAAGAACTTTTCGTGGTTCTTGTCAATTTTTGTTGGTTTTCATCTAATGAACTTGTTTCAGTCAGCGAGATCTTTCTTCTTCAAAGCAAAAAGATTTTATCTTCAAATACAAGAACTTTTCGTGGTTTTGTTGGTTTTCAGCAAATGAACATATTTCAGTGAGCTAGAAGTTTTTTCTTCAATCGCGTCGGATTTTATCTTAAAATACAAGAACGTTTCGTGGTTCTTGTCAATTTTTGTTGGTTTTCATCGAATGAACTTATTTCAGTCAGCTGGATCTTTCTTCTTCAAAGCAAAAAGATTTTATCTTAAAATACAAGAACTTTTCGTGGTTCTTGTCAATTTTTGTTGGTTTTGATCTGATGAACTTCTTTCAGTCAGCTCGATCTTTCTACCTCAAAGCAAAAAGATTTTATCTTCAAATACAAGAACTTTTCGTGGTTTTGTTAATTTTCAGCAAATGAACATATTTCAGCGAGCGAGAAGTTTTTTCTTTAATAGCGGAAGATTTTATCTTAAAATACAAGAACTTTTCGTGGTTCTGGTCAATTTTTGTTGGTTTTCATCTAATGAACTTATTTCAGTCAGCTAGATCTTTCTTCTTCAAAGCAAAAAGATTTTATCTTCAAATACAAGAACTTTTCGTGGTTTTGTTGATTTTCAGCAAATGAACATATTTCAGCGATCTAGCAGTTTTTTCTTCAATAGCGTCAGATTTTATCTTAAAATACAAGAACTTTTCGTGGTTCTTGTCAATTTTTGTTGGTTTTCATCTAATGAACTGATTTCAGTCAGCTGGATCTTTCTTCTTCAAAGCAAAAAGATTTTATCTTCAAATTCAAGAACTTTTCGTGGTTTTGTTGGTTTTCAGCAAATGAACATATTTCAGCGAGTTTGAAGTTTTTTCTTCAATAGCGTCAGATTTTATCTTCAAATACAAGAACTTTTCGTGGTTTTGTTGGTTTTCAGCAAATGAACATATTTCAGCGAGCTAGAAGTTTTTTCTTCAATTGCGTCAGATTTTATCTTAAAACACAAGAACTTTTCGTGGTTCTTGTCAATTTTTGTTGGTTTTCATCGAATGAACTTATTTCAGTCAGCTGGATCTTTCTTCTTCAAAGCAAAAAGATTTTATCTTCAAATTCAAGAACTTTTCGTGGTTTTGTTGGTTTTCAGCAAATGAACATATTTCAGCGAGCTTGAAGTTTTTTCTTCAATAGCGTCAGATTTTATCTTAAAATACAAGAACTTTTCGTGGTTCTTGTCAATTTTTGTTGGTTTTGATCTGATGAACTTCTTTCAGTCAGCTCGATCTTTCTCCCTCAAAGCAAAAAGATTTTATCTTCAAATACAAGAACTTTTCGTGGTTTTGTTAATTTTCAGCAAATGAACATATTTCAGCGAGCGAGAAGTTTTTTCTTTAATAGCGGAAGATTTTATCTTAAAATACAAGAACGTTTCGTGGTTCTGGTCAATTTTTGTTGGTTTTCATCTAATGAACTTATTTCAGTCAGCTAGATCTTTCTTCTTCAAAGCAAAAAGATTTTATCTTCAAATACAAGAACTTTTCGTGGTTTTGTTGATTTTCAGCAAATGAACATATTTCAGCGATCGAGAAGTTTTTTCCTCAATAGCGTCAGATTTTATCTTAAAATACAAGAACTTTTCGTGGTTCTTGTCAATTTTTGTTGGTTTTCATCTAATGAACTGATTTCAGTCAGCTGGATCTTTCTTCTTCAAAGCAAAAAGATTTTATCTTCAAATTCAAGAACTTTTCGTGGTTTTGTTGGTTTTCAGCAAATGAACATATTTCAGCGAGCTTGAAGTTTTTTCTTCAATAGCGTCAGATTTTATCTTAAAATACAAGAACTTTTCGTGGTTCTTGTCAATTTTTGTTGGTTTTGATCTGATGAACTTATTTCAGTCAGCTCGATCTTTCTACCTCAAAGCAAAAAGATTTTATCTTCAAATACAAGAACTTTTCGTGGTTTTGTTGGTTTTCAGCAAATGAACATATTTCAGCGAGCTAGAAGTTTTTTCTTCAATCGCGTCAGATTTTATCTTAAAATACAAGAACTTTTTGTGGTTCTTGTCAATTTTTGTTGGTTTTCATCTAATGAACTTATTTCAGTCAGCTGGATCTTTCTTCTTCAAAGCAAAAAGATTTTATCTTCAAATTCAAGAACTTTTCGTGGTTTTGTTGGTTTTCAGCAAATGAACATATTTCAGCGAGCTTGAAGTTTTTTCTTCAATAGCGTCAGATTTTATCTTAAAATACAAGAACTTTTCGTGGTTCTTGTCAATTTTTGTTGGTTTTCATCGAATGAACATGTTTCAGTCAGCTAGATCTTTCTTCTTTAATGCAAAAGGATTGTATCTTCAAATACAAGAACTTTTCGTGGTTTTGTTGATTTTCAGCAAATGAACATATTTCAGCGAGCTCAAAGTTTTTTCTTTAATAGCGGAAGGTTTTATCTTAAAATACAAGAACCTTTCGTGGTTCTTGTCAATTTTTGTTGGTTTTCATCTCATGAACTTATTTCAGTCAGCTAGATCTTTCTTCTTCAAAGCAAAAAGATTTTATCTTCAAATACAAGAACTTTTCGTGGTTTTGTTGGTTTTCAGCAAATGAACATATTTCAGCGAGCTAGAAGTTTTTTCTTCAATAGCGTCAGATTTTATCTTAAAATACAAGAACTTTTCGTGGTTCTTGTCAATTTTTGTTGATTTTCATCGAATGAACTTATTTCAGTCAGCTGGATCTTTCTTCTTCAAAGCAAAAAGATTTTATCTTCAAATTCAAGAACTTTTCGTGGTTTTGTTGGTTTTCAGCAAATGAACATATTTCAGCGAGCTTGAAGTTTTTTCTTCAATGGCGTCAGATTTTATCTTAAAATACGAGAACTTTTCGTGGTTCTTGTCAATTTTTGTTGGTTTTCATCTAATGAACTTGTTTCAGTCAGCGAGATCTTTCTTCTTCAAAGCAAAAAGATTTTATCTTCAAATACAAGAACTTTTCGTGGTTTTGTTGGTTTTCAGCAAATGAACATATTTCAGCGAGCTTGAAGTTTTTTCTTCAATAGCATCAGATTTTATCTTAAAATACAAGAACTTTTCGTGGTTCTTCTCAATTTTTGTTGATTTTGATCTGATGAACTTCTTTCAGTCAGCTCGATCTTTCTACCTCAAAGCAAAAAGATTTTATCTTCAAATACAAGAACTTTTCGTGGTTTTAGTTAATTTTCAGCAAATGAACATATTTCAGCGAGCGAGAAGTTTTTTCTTTAATAGCGTCAGATTTTATCTTAAAATACAAGAACTTTTCGTGGTTCTTGTCAATTTTTGTTGGTTTTCATCTTATGAACTTGTTTCAGTCAGCTAGATCTTTCTTCTTCAAAGCAAAAAGATTTTATCTTCAAATACAAGAACTTTTCGTGGTTTTGTTGGTTTTCAGCAAATGAACATATTTCAGCGAGCTAGAAGTTTTTTCTTCAATAGCGTCAGATTTTATCTTAAAATACAAGAACTTTGCGTGGTTCTTGTCAATTTTTGTTGGTTTTCATCTAATGAACTTATTTCAGTCAGCTCGATCTTTCTTCCTCAATGCAAAAAGATTTTATCTTCAAATACAAGAACTTTTCGTGGTTTTGTTGGTTTTCAGCAAATGAACATATTTCAGCGAGCTAGAAGTTTTTTCTTCAATAGCGTCAGATTTTATCTTAAAATACAAGAACTTTGCGTGGTTCTTGTCAATTTTTGTTGGTTTTCATCTAATGAACTTATTTCAGTCAGCTCGATCTTTCTTCCTCAATGCAAAAAGATTTTATCTTCAAATACAAGAACTTTTCGTGGTTTTGTTGATTTTCAGCAAATGAACATATTTCAGCGAGCTCAAAGTTTTTTCTTTAATAGCGGAAGGTTTTATCTTAAAATACAAGAACCTTTCGTGGTTCTTGTCAATTTTTGTTGGTTTTCATCTCATGAACTTATTTCAGTCAGCTAGATCTTTCTTCTTCAAAGCAAAAAGATTTTATCTTCAAATACAAGAACTTTTCGTGGTTTTGTTGGTTTTCAGCAAATGAACATATTTCAGCGAGCGAGAAGTTTTTTCTTTAATCGCGTCAGATTTTATCTTAAAATACAAGAACATTTCGTGGTTCTTGTCAATTTTTGTTGGTTTTCATCTAATGAACTTGTTTCAGTCAGCTAGATCTTTCTTCTTTAATGCAAAAAGATTTTATCTTCAAATATAAGAACTTTTCGTGGTTTTGTTGATTTTCAGCAAATGAACATATTTCAGCGAGCGAGAAGTTTTTTCTTTAATCGCGTCAGATTTTATCTTAAAATACAAGAACATTTCGTGGTTCTTGTCAATTTTTGTTGGTTTTCATCGAATGAACTTATTTCAGTCAGCTCGATCTTTCTACCTCAAAGCAAAAAGATTTTATCTTCAAATACAAGAACTTTTCGTGGTTTTGTTGGTTTTCAGCAAATGAACATATTTCAGCGAGCTAGAAGTTTTTTCTTCAATCGCGTCAGATTTTATCTTAAAATACAAGAACTTTTCGTGGTTCTTGTCAATTTTTGTTGGTTTTCATCTTATGAACTTATTTCAGTCAGCTGGATCTTTCTTCTTCAAACCAAAAAGATTTTATCTTCAAATTCAAGAACTTTTCGTGGTTTTGTTGGTTTTCAGCAAATGAACATATTTCAGCGAGCTTGAAGTTTTTTCTTCAATAGCGTCAGATTTTATCTTAAAATACAAGAACTTTTCGTGGTTCTTGTCAATTTTTGTTGGTTTTGATCTGAAGAACTTCTTTCAGTCAGCTCGATCTTTCTAATTCAAAGCAAAAAGATTTTATCTTCAAATACAAGAACTTTTCGTGGTTTTGTTAATTTTCAGCAAATGAACATATTTCAGCGAGCGAGAAGTTTTTTCTTTAATAGCGTCAGATTTTATCTTAAAATACAAGAACTTTTCGTGGTTCTTGTCAATTTTTGTTGGTTTTCATCTAATGAACTTGTTTCAGTCAGCTAGATCTTTCTTCTTTAATGCAAAAAGATTTTATCTTCAAATACAAGAACTTTTCGTGGTTTTGTTGATTTTCAGCAAATGAACAGATTTCAGCGAGCTCAAAGTTTTCGTGGTTTTGTTGATTTTTAACAAATGAACATATTTCAGCGAGCTGAAAGTTTTTTCTTTAATAGCGGAAGATTTTATCTTAAAATACAAGAACTTTTCGTGGTTCTTGTCAATTTTTGTTGGTTTTCATCTCATGAACTTATTTCAGTCAGCTAGATCTTTCTTCTTCAAAGCAAAAAGATTTTATCTTCAAATACAAGAACTTTTCGTGGTTTTGTTGGTTTTCAGCAAATTAACATATTTCAGCGAGCTGGAAGTTTTTTCTTCAATAGCGTCAGATTTTATCTTAAAATACAAGAACTTTTCGTGGTTCTTGTCAATGTTTGTTGGTTTTCATCGAATGAACTTATTTCAGTCAGCTCGATCTTTCTTCTTTAATGCAAAAAGATTTTATCTTCAAATACAAGAACTTTTCGTGGTTTTGTTGATTTTCAGCAAATGAACATATTTCAGCGAGCTCAAAGTTTTTTCTTTAATAGCGGAAGATTTTATCTTAAAATACAAGAACTTTTCGTGGTTCTTGTCAATTTTTGTTGGTTTTCATCTAATGAACTTATTTCAGTCAGCTGGATCTTTCTTCTTCAAAGCAAAAAGATTTTATCTTCAAATTCAAGAACTTTTCGTGGTCTTGTTGGTTTTCAGCAAATGAACATATTTCAGCGAGCTTGAAGTTTTTTCTTCAATAGCGTCAGATTTTATCTTAAAATACAAGAACTTTTCGTGGTTCTTCTCAATTTTTGTTGGTTTTGATCTGATGAACTTCTTTCAGTCAGCTCGATCTTTCTACCTCAAAGCAAAAAGATTTTATCTTCAAATACAAGAACTTTTCGTGGTTTTAGTTAATTTTCAGCAAATGAACATATTTCAGCGAGCGAGAAGTTTTTTCTTTAATAGCGTCAGATTTTATCTTAAAATACAAGAACTTTTCGTGGTTCTTATCAATTTTTGTTGGTTTTCATCGAATGAACTTGTTTCAGTCAGCTAGATCTTTCTTCTTCAAAGCAAAAAGATTTTATCTTCAAATACAAGAACTTTTCGTGGTTTTGTTGATTTTCAGCAAATGAACAGATTTCAGCGAGCTCAAAGTTTTCGTGGTTTTGTTGATTTTTAACAAATGAACATATTTCAGCGAGCTGAAAGTTTTTTCTTTAATAGCGGAAGATTTTATCTTAAAATACAAGAACTTTTCGTGGTTCTTGTCAATTTTTGTTGGTTTTCATCTCATGAACTTATTTCAGTCAGCTAGATCTTTCTTCTTCAAAGCAAAAAGATTTTATCTTCAAATACAAGAACTTTTCGTGGTTTTGTTGGTTTTCAGCAAATTAACATATTTCAGCGAGCTGGAAGTTTTTTCTTCAATAGCGTCAGATTTTATCTTAAAATACAAGAACTTTTCGTGGTTCTTGTCAATGTTTGTTGGTTTTCATCGAATGAACTTATTTCAGTCAGCTCGATCTTTCTTCTTTAATGCAAAAAGATTTTATCTTCAAATACAAGAACTTTTCGTGGTTTTGTTGATTTTCAGCAAATGAACATATTTCAGCGAGCTCAAAGTTTTTTCTTTAATAGCGGAAGATTTTATCTTAAAATACAAGAACTTTTCGTGGTTCTTGTCAATTTTTGTTGGTTTTCATCTAATGAACTTATTTCAGTCAGCTGGATCTTTCTTCTTCAAAGCAAAAAGATTTTATCTTCAAATTCAAGAACTTTTCGTGGTCTTGTTGGTTTTCAGCAAATGAACATATTTCAGCGAGCTTGAAGTTTTTTCTTCAATAGCGTCAGATTTTATCTTAAAATACAAGAACTTTTCGTGGTTCTTCTCAATTTTTGTTGGTTTTGATCTGATGAACTTCTTTCAGTCAGCTCGATCTTTCTACCTCAAAGCAAAAAGATTTTATCTTCAAATACAAGAACTTTTCGTGGTTTTAGTTAATTTTCAGCAAATGAACATATTTCAGCGAGCGAGAAGTTTTTTCTTTAATAGCGTCAGATTTTATCTTAAAATACAAGAACTTTTCGTGGTTCTTATCAATTTTTGTTGGTTTTCATCGAATGAACTTGTTTCAGTCAGCTAGATCTTTCTTCTTCAAAGCAAAAAGATTTTATCTTCAAATACAAGAACTTTTCGTGGTTTTGTTGATTTTCAGCAAATGAACAGATTTCAGCGAGCTCAAAGTTTTCGTGGTTTTGTTGATTTTTAACAAATGAACATATTTCAGCGAGCTGAAAGTTTTTTCTTTAATAGCGGAAGATTTTATCTTAAAATACAAGAACTTTTCGTGGTTCTTGTCAATTTTTGTTGGTTTTCATCTCATGAACTTATTTCAGTCAGCTAGATCTTTCTTCTTCAAAGCAAAAAGATTTTATCTTCAAATACAAGAACTTTTCGTGGTTTTGTTGGTTTTCAGCAAATTAACATATTTCAGCGAGCTGGAAGTTTTTTCTTCAATAGCGTCAGATTTTATCTTAAAATACAAGAACTTTTCGTGGTTCTTGTCAATGTTTGTTGGTTTTCATCGAATGAACTTATTTCAGTCAGCTCGATCTTTCTTCTTTAATGCAAAAAGATTTTATCTTCAAATACAAGAACTTTTCGTGGTTTTGTTGATTTTCAGCAAATGAACATATTTCAGCGAGCTCAAAGTTTTTTCTTTAATAGCGGAAGATTTTATCTTAAAATACAAGAACTTTTCGTGGTTCTTGTCAATTTTTGTTGGTTTTCATCTAATGAACTTATTTCAGTCAGCTGGATCTTTCTTCTTCAAAGCAAAAAGATTTTATCTTCAAATTCAAGAACTTTTCGTGGTCTTGTTGGTTTTCAGCAAATGAACATATTTCAGCGAGCTTGAAGTTTTTTCTTCAATAGCGTCAGATTTTATCTTAAAATACAAGAACTTTTCGTGGTTCTTCTCAATTTTTGTTGGTTTTGATCTGATGAACTTCTTTCAGTCAGCTCGATCTTTCTACCTCAAAGCAAAAAGATTTTATCTTCAAATACAAGAACTTTTCGTGGTTTTAGTTAATTTTCAGCAAATGAACATATTTCAGCGAGCGAGAAGTTTTTTCTTTAATAGCGTCAGATTTTATCTTAAAATACAAGAACTTTTCGTGGTTCTTATCAATTTTTGTTGGTTTTCATCGAATGAACTTGTTTCAGTCAGCTAGATCTTTCTTCTTCAAAGCAAAAAGATTTTATCTTCAAATACAAGAACTTTTCGTGGTTTTGTTGATTTTCAGCAAATGAACAGATTTCAGCGAGCTCAAAGTTTTCGTGGTTTTGTTGATTTTTAACAAATGAACATATTTCAGCGAGCTGAAAGTTTTTTCTTTAATAGCGGAAGATTTTATCTTAAAATACAAGAACTTTTCGTGGTTCTTGTCAATTTTTGTTGGTTTTCATCTCATGAACTTATTTCAGTCAGCTAGATCTTTCTTCTTCAAAGCAAAAAGATTTTATCTTCAAATACAAGAACTTTTCGTGGTTTTGTTGGTTTTCAGCAAATTAACATATTTCAGCGAGCTGGAAGTTTTTTCTTCAATAGCGTCAGATTTTATCTTAAAATACAAGAACTTTTCGTGGTTCTTGTCAATGTTTGTTGGTTTTCATCGAATGAACTTATTTCAGTCAGCTCGATCTTTCTTCTTTAATGCAAAAAGATTTTATCTTCAAATACAAGAACTTTTCGTGGTTTTGTTGATTTTCAGCAAATGAACATATTTCAGCGAGCTCAAAGTTTTTTCTTTAATAGCGGAAGATTTTATCTTAAAATACAAGAACTTTTCGTGGTTCTTGTCAATTTTTGTTGGTTTTCATCTAATGAACTTATTTCAGTCAGCTGGATCTTTCTTCTTCAAAGCAAAAAGATTTTATCTTCAAATTCAAGAACTTTTCGTGGTCTTGTTGGTTTTCAGCAAATGAACATATTTCAGCGAGCTTGAAGTTTTTTCTTCAATAGCGTCAGATTTTATCTTAAAATACAAGAACTTTTCGTGGTTCTTCTCAATTTTTGTTGGTTTTGATCTGATGAACTTCTTTCAGTCAGCTCGATCTTTCTACCTCAAAGCAAAAAGATTTTATCTTCAAATACAAGAACTTTTCGTGGTTTTAGTTAATTTTCAGCAAATGAACATATTTCAGCGAGCGAGAAGTTTTTTCTTTAATAGCGTCAGATTTTATCTTAAAATACAAGAACTTTTCGTGGTTCTTATCAATTTTTGTTGGTTTTCATCGAATGAACTTGTTTCAGTCAGCTAGATCTTTCTTCTTCAAAGCAAAAAGATTTTATCTTCAAATACAAGAACTTTTCGTGGTTTTGTTGATTTTCAGCAAATGAACAGATTTCAGCGAGCTCAAAGTTTTCGTGGTTTTGTTGATTTTTAACAAATGAACATATTTCAGCGAGCTGAAAGTTTTTTCTTTAATAGCGGAAGATTTTATCTTAAAATACAAGAACTTTTCGTGGTTCTTGTCAATTTTTGTTGGTTTTCATCTCATGAACTTATTTCAGTCAGCTAGATCTTTCTTCTTCAAAGCAAAAAGATTTTATCTTCAAATACAAGAACTTTTCGTGGTTTTGTTGGTTTTCAGCAAATTAACATATTTCAGCGAGCTGGAAGTTTTTTCTTCAATAGCGTCAGATTTTATCTTAAAATACAAGAACTTTTCGTGGTTCTTGTCAATGTTTGTTGGTTTTCATCGAATGAACTTATTTCAGTCAGCTCGATCTTTCTTCTTTAATGCAAAAAGATTTTATCTTCAAATACAAGAACTTTTCGTGGTTTTGTTGATTTTCAGCAAATGAACATATTTCAGCGAGCTCAAAGTTTTTTCTTTAATAGCGTCAGATTTTATCTTAAAATACAAGAACTTTTCGTGGTTCTTGTCAATTTTTGTTGGTTTTCATCTAATGAACTTATTTCAGTCAGCTGGATCTTTCTTCTTCAAAGCAAAAAGATTTTATCTTCAAATTCAAGAACTTTTCGTGGTCTTGTTGGTTTTCAGCAAATGAACATATTTCAGCGAGCTTGAAGTTTTTTCTTCAATAGCGTCAGATTTTATCTTAAAATACAAGAACTTTTCGTGGTTCTTCTCAATTTTTGTTGGTTTTGATCTGATGAACTTCTTTCAGTCAGCTCGATCTTTCTACCTCAAAGCAAAAAGATTTTATCTTCAAATACAAGAACTTTTCGTGGTTTTAGTTAATTTTCAGCAAATGAACATATTTCAGCGAGCGAGAAGTTTTTTCTTTAATAGCGTCAGATTTTATCTTAAAATACAAGAACTTTTCGTGGTTCTTATCAATTTTTGTTGGTTTTCATCGAATGAACTTGTTTCAGTCAGCTAGATCTTTCTTCTTCAAAGCAAAAAGATTTTATCTTCAAATACAAGAACTTTTCGTGGTTTTGTTGGTTTTCAGCAAATGAACATATTTCAGCGAGCTGGAAGTTTTTTCTTCAAAAGCGTCAGATTTTATCTTAAAATACAAGAACTTTGCGTGGTTCTTGTCAATTTTTGTCGGTTTTCATCTAATGAACTTATTTCAGTCAGCTCGATCTTTCTTCCTCAATGCAAAAAGATTTTATCTTCAAACACAAGAACTTTTCGTGGTTTTGTTGATTTTCAGCAAATGAACATATTTCAGCGAGCTCAAAGTTTTTCTTTAATGGCGGAAGGTTTTATCTTAAAATACAAGAACCTTTCGTGGTTCTTGTCAATTTTTGTTGATTTTCATCTCATGAACTTATTTCAGTCAGCTAGATCTTTCTTCTTCAAAGCAAAAAGATTTTATCTTCAAATACAAGAACTTTTCGTGGTTTTGTTGGTTTTCAGCAAATGAACATATTTCAGCGAGCTGGAAGTTTTTTCTTCAATAGCGTCAGATTTTATCTTAAAATACAAGAACTTTTCGTGGTTCTTCTCAATTTTTGTTGGTTTTGATCTGATGAACTTCTTTCAGTCAGCTCGATCTTTCTACCTCAAAGCAAAAAGATTTTATCTTCAAATACAAGAACTTTTCGTGGTTTTAGTTAATTTTCAGCAAATGAACATATTTCAGCGAGCGAGAAGTTTTTTCTTTAATAGCGTCAGATTTTATCTTAAAATACAAGAACTTTTCGTGGTTCTTATCAATTTTTGTTGGTTTTCATCTAATGAACTTGTTTCAGTCAGCTAGATCTTTCTTCTTCAAAGCAAAAAGATTTTATCTTCAAATACAAGAACTTTTCGTGGTTTTGTTGGTTTTCAGCAAATGAACATATTTCAGCGAGCGAGAAGTTTTTTCTTTAATAGCGGAAGGTTTTATCTTAAAATACTAGAACCTTTCGTGGTTCTTGTCAATTTTTGTTGGTTTTCATCTAATGAACTTATTTCAGTCAGCAAGATCTTTCTTCTTCAAAGCAAAAAGATTTTATCTTCAAATACAAGAACTTTTCGTGGTTTTGTTGGTTTTCAGCAAATGAACATATTTCAGCGAGCTAGAAGTTTTTTCTTCAATAGCGTCAGATTTTATCTTAAAATACAAGAACTTTTCGTGGTTCTTGTCAATTTTTGTTGGTTTTCATCGAATGAACTTATTTCAGTCAGCTGGATCTTTCTTCTTCAAAGCAAAAAGATTTTATCTTCAAATTCAAGAACTTTTCGTGGTTTTGTTGGTTTTCAGCAAATGAACATATTTCAGCGAGCTTGAAGTTTTTTCTTCAATGGCGTCAGATTTTATCTTAAAATACAAGAACTTTTCGTGGTTCTTGTCAATTTTTGTTGGTTTTCATCTAATGAACTTGTTTCAGTCAGTGAGATCTTTCTTCTTTAAAGCAAAAAGATTTTTTCTTCAAATACAACAACTTTTCGTGGTTTTGTTAATTTTCAGCAAATGAACATATTTCAGCTAGCGAGAAGTTTTTTCTTTAATAGCGTCAGATTTTATCTTAAAATACAAGAACTTTTCGTGGTTCTTCTCAATTTTTGTTGGTTTTCATCTAATGAACTTATTTCAGTCAGCGAGATCTTTCTTCTTCAAAGCAAAAAGATTTTATCTTCAAATACAAGAACTTTTCGTGGTTTTGTTGGTTTTCAGCAAATGAACATATTTCAGCGAGCGAGAAGTTTTTTCTTCAATCGCGTCGGATTTTATCTTAAAATACAAGAACGTTTCGTGGTTCTTGTCAATTTTTGTTGGTTTCCATCTAATGAACTTATTTCAGTCAGCTCGATCTTTCTTCTTCAAAGCAAAAAGATTTTATCTTCAAATACAAGAACTTTTCGTGGTTTTGTTGATTTTCAGCAAATGAACATATTTCAGCGATCGAGAAGTTTTTTCTTCAATAGCGTCAGATTTTATCTTAAAATACAATAACTTTTCGTGGTTCTTGTCAATTTTTGTTGGTTTTGATCTGATGAACTTCTTTCAGTCAGCTCGATCTTTCTACCTCAAAGCAAAAAGATTTTATCTTCAAATACAAGAAGTTTTCGTGGTTTTGTTAATTTTCAGCAAATAAACATATTTCAGCGAGCGAGAAGTTTTTTCTTTAATAGCGTCAGATTTTATCTTAAAATACAAGAACTTTTCGTGGTTCTTGTCAATTTTTGTTGGTTTTCATCTAATGAACTTGTTTCAGTCAGCTGGATCTTTCTTCTTTAATGCAAAAAGATTTTATCTTCAAATACAAGAACTTTTCGTGGTTTTGTTGATTTTGAGCAAATGAACATATTTCAGCGAGCAAGAAGTTTTTTCTTTAATAGCGTCAGATTTTATCTTAAAATACAAGAACTTTTCGTGGTTCTTGTCAATTTTTGTTGGTTTTCATCGAATGAACTTGTTTCAGTCAGCTAGATCTTTCTTCTTTAATGCAAAAAGATTGTATCTTCAAATACAAGAACTTTTCGTGGTTTTGTTGATTTTCAGCAAATTAACATATTTCAGCGAGCTCAAAGCTTTTTCTTTAATAGCGGAAGGTTTTATCTTAAAATACAAGAACCTTTCGTGGTTCTTGTCAATTTTTGTTGGTTTTCATCTGATGAACTTATTTCAGTCAGCTAGATCTTTCTTCTTCAAAGCAAAATGATTTTATCTTCAAATACAAGAACTTTTCGTGGTTTTGTTGGTTTTCAGCAAATGAACATACTTCAGCGAGCTAGAAGTTTTTTCTTCAATAGCTTCAGATTTTATCTTAAAATACAAGAACTTTTCGTGGTTCTTGTCAATTTTTGTTGGTTTTCATGTAATGAACTTATTTCAGTCAGCTGGATCTTTCTTCTTCAAAGCAAAAAGATTTTATCTTCAAATTCAAGAACTTTTCGTGGTTTTGTTGGTTTTCAGCAAATGAACATATTTCAGCGAGCTTGAAGTTTTTTCTTCAATAGCGTCAGATTTTATATTAAAATACAAGAACTTTTCGTGGTTCTTGTCAATTTTTGTTGGTTTTCATCAAATCAACTTGTTTCAGTCAGCGAGATCTTTCTTCTTTAAAGCAAAAAGATTTTATCTTCAAATACAAGAACTTTTCGTGGTTTTTTTGATTTTCAGCAAATGAACATATTTCAGCGAGCAAGAAGTTTTTTCTTTAATAGCGTCAGATTTTAACTTAAAATACAAGAACTTTTCGTGGTTCTTGTCAATTTTTGTTGGTTTTCATCGAATGAACATGTTTCAGTCAGCTAGATCTTTCTTCTTTAATGCAAAAAAGATTGTATCTTCAAATACAAGAACTTTTCGTGGTTTTGTTGATTTTCAGCAAATGAACATATTTCAGCGAGCTCAAAGTTTTTTCTTTAATAGCGGAAGGTTTTATCTTAACATACAAGAACCTTTCGTGGTTCTTGTCAATTTTTGTTGGTTTTCATCTAATGAACTTATTTCAGTCAGCTGGATCTTTCTTCTTCAAAGCAAAAATATTTTATCTTTAAATACAAGAACTTTTCGTGGTTTTGTTGGTTTTCAGCAAATGAACATATTTCAGCGAGCAAGAAGTTTTTTCTTTAATAGCGTCAGATTTTATCTTAAAATACAAGAACTTTTCGTGGTTCTTGTCAATTTTTGTTGGTTTTCATCTAATGAACTGATTTCAGTCAGCTGGATCTTTCTTCTTCAAAGCAAAAAGATTTTATCTTCAAATTCAAGAACTTTTCGTGGTTTTGTTGGTTTTCAGCAAATGAACATATTTCAGCGAGTTTGAAGTTTTTTCTTCAATAGCGTCAGATTTTATCTTAAAATACAAGAACTTTTCGTGGTTCTTGTCAATTTTTGTTGGTTTTTATCTGATGAACTTCTTTCAGTCAGCTCGATCTTTCTACCTCAAAGCAAAAAGATTTTATCTTCAAATACAAGAACTTTTCGTGGTTTTGTTGGTTTTCAGCAAATGAACATATTTCAGCGAGCTAGAAGTTTTTTCTTCAATTGCGTCAGATTTTATCTTAAAACACAAGAACTTTTCGTGGTTCTTGTCAATTTTTGTTGGTTTTCATCGAATGAACTGATTTCAGTCAGCTGGATCTTTCTTCTTCAAAGCAAAAAGATTTTATCTTCAAATTCAAGAACTTTTCGTGGTTTTGTTGGTTTTCAGCAAATGAACATATTTCAGCGAGCTTGAAGTTTTTTCTTCAATAGCGTCAGATTTTATCTTAAAATACAAGAACTTTTCGTGGTTCTTGTCAATTTTTGTTGGTTTTGATCTGATGAACTTATTTCAGTCAGCTCGATCTTTCTACCTCAAAGCAAAAAGATTTTATCTTCAAATACAAGAACTTTTCGTGGTTTTGTTGGTTTTCAGCAAATGAACATATTTCAGCGAGCTAGAAGTTTTTTCTTCAATCGCGTCAGATTTTATCTTAAAATACAAGAACTTTTCGTGGTTCTTGTCAATTTTTGTTGGTTTTCATCTAATGAACTTATTTCAGTCAGCTGGATCTTTCTTCTTCAAAGCAAAAAGATTTTATCTTCAAATTCAAGAACTTTTCGTGGTTTTGTTGGTTTTCAGCAAATGAACATATTTCAGCGAGCTTGAAGTTTTTTCTTCAATAGCGTCAGATTTTATCTTAAAATACAAGAACTTTTCGTGGTTCTTGTCAATTTTTGTTGGTTTTCATCGAATGAACATGTTTCAGTCAGCTAGATCTTTCTTCTTTAATGCAAAAGGATTGTATCTTCAAATACAAGAACTTTTCGTGGTTTTGTTGATTTTCAGCAAATGAACATATTTCAGCGAGCTCAAAGTTTTTTCTTTAATAGCGGAAGGTTTTATCTTAAAATACAAGAACCTTTCGTGGTTCTTGTCAATTTTTGTTCGTTTTCATCTCATGAACTTATTTCAGTCAGCTAGATCTTTCTTCTTCAAAGCAAAAAGATTTTATCTTCAAATACAAGAACTTTTCGTGGTTTTGTTGGTTTTCAGCAAATGAACATATTTCAGCGAGCTAGAAGTTTTTTCTTCAATAGCGTCAGATTTTATCTTAAAATACAAGAACTTTTCGTGGTTCTTGTCAATTTTTGTTGATTTTCATCGAATGAACTTATTTCAGTCAGCTGGATCTTTCTTCTTCAAAGCAAAAAGATTTTATCTTCAAATTCAAGAACTTTTCGTGGTTTTGTTGGTTTTCAGCAAATGAACATATTTCAGCGAGCTTGAAGTTTTTTCTTCAATGGCGTCAGATTTTATCTTAAAATACAAGAACTTTTCGTGGTTCTTGTCAATTTTTGTTGGTTTTCATCTAATGAACTTGTTTCAGTCAGCGAGATCTTTCTTCTTCAAAGCAATAAAGATTTTATCTTCAAATACAAGAACTTTTCGTGGTTTTGTTGGTTTTCAGCAAATGAACATATTTCAGCGAGCTGGAAGTTTTTTCTTCAATCGCGTCGGATTTTATCTAAAATATAAGAACGTTTCGTGGTTCTTGTCAATTTTTGTTGGTTTTCATCTAATGAACTTAGTTCAGTCAGCTAGATCTTTCTTCTTCAAAGCAAAAAGATTTTATCTTCAAATACAAGAACTTTTCGTGGTTTTGTTGATTTTCAGCAAATGAAGATATTTCAGCGAGCTCAAAGTTTTTTCTTTAATAGCGGAAGATTTTATCTTAAAATACAAGAACTTTTCGTGGTTCTTGTCAATTTTTGTTGGTTTTCATCTAATGAACTTATTTCAGTCAGCTGGATCTTTCTTCTTCAAAGCAAAAAGATTTTATCTACAAATTCAAGAACTTTTCGTGGTTTTGTTGGTTTTCAGCAAATGAACATATTTCAGCGAGCTTGAAGTTTTTTCTTCAATAGCATCAGATTTTATCTTAAAATACAAGAACTTTTCGTGGTTCTTCTCAATTTTTGTTGGTTTTGATCTGATGAACTTCTTTCAGTCAGCTCGATCTTTCTACCTCAAAGCAAAAAGATTTTATCTTCAAATACAAGAACTTTTCGTGGTTTTAGTTAATTTTCAGCAAATGAACATATTTCAGCGAGCGAGAAGTTTTTTCTTTAATAGCGTCAGATTTTATCTTAAAATACAAGAACTTTTCGTGGTTCTTGTCAATTTTTGTTGGTTTTCATCTTATGAACTTGTTTCAGTCAGCTAGATCTTTCTTCTTCAAAGCAAAAAGATTTTATCTTCAAATACAAGAACTTTTCGTGGTTTTGTTGGTTTTCAGCAAATGAACATATTTCAGCGAGCTAGAAGTTTTTTCTTCAATAGCGTCAGATTTTATCTTAAAATACAAGAACTTTGCGTGGTTCTTGTCAATTTTTGTTGGTTTTCATCTAATGAACTTATTTCAGTCAGCTCGATCTTTCTTCCTCAATGCAAAAAGATTTTATCTTCAAATACAAGAACTTTTCGTGGTTTTGTTGGTTTTCAGCAAATGAACATATTTCAGCGAGCTAGAAGTTTTTTCTTCAATAGCGTCAGATTTTATCTTAAAATACAAGAACTTTGCGTGGTTCTTGTCAATTTTTGTTGGTTTTCATCTAATGAACTTATTTCAGTCAGCTCGATCTTTCTTCCTCAATGCAAAAAGATTTTATCTTCAAATACAAGAACTTTTCGTGGTTTTGTTGATTTTCAGCAAATGAACATATTTCAGCGAGCTCAAAGTTTTTTCTTTAATAGCGGAAGGTTTTATCTTAAAATACAAGAACCTTTCGTGGTTCTTGTCAATTTTTGTTGGTTTTCATCTCATGAACTTATTTCAGTCAGCTAGATCTTTCTTCTTCAAAGCAAAAAGATTTTATCTTCAAATACAAGAACTTTTCGTGGTTTTGTTGGTTTTCAGCAAATGAACATATTTCAGCGAGCGAGAAGTTTTTTCTTTAATCGCGTCAGATTTTATCTTAAAATACAAGAACATTTCGTGGTTCTTGTCAATTTTTGTTGGTTTTCATCTAATGAACTTGTTTCAGTCAGCTAGATCTTTCTTCTTTAATGCAAAAAGATTTTATCTTCAAATATAAGAACTTTTCGTGGTTTTGTTGATTTTCAGCAAATGAACATATTTCAGCGAGCGAGAAGTTTTTTCTTTAATCGCGTCAGATTTTATCTTAAAATACAAGAACATTTCGTGGTTCTTGTCAATTTTTGTTGGTTTTCATCGAATGAACTTATTTCAGTCAGCTCGATCTTTCTACCTCAAAGCAAAAAGATTTTATCTTCAAATACAAGAACTTTTCGTGGTTTTGTTGGTTTTCAGCAAATGAACATATTTCAGCGAGCTAGAAGTTTTTTCTTCAATCGCGTCAGATTTTATCTTAAAATACAAGAACTTTTCGTGGTTCTTGTCAATTTTTGTTGGTTTTCATCTTATGAACTTATTTCAGTCAGCTGGATCTTTCTTCTTCAAACCAAAAAGATTTTATCTTCAAATTCAAGAACTTTTCGTGGTTTTGTTGGTTTTCAGCAAATGAACATATTTCAGCGAGCTTGAAGTTTTTTCTTCAATAGCGTCAGATTTTATCTTAAAATACAAGAACTTTTCGTGGTTCTTGTCAATTTTTGTTGGTTTTGATCTGAAGAACTTCTTTCAGTCAGCTCGATCTTTCTTCTTTAATGCAAAAAGATTTTATCTTCAAATACAAGAACTTTTCGTGGTTTTGTTGATTTTCAGCAAATGAACAGATTTCAGCGAGCTCAAAGTTTTCGTGGTTTTGTTGATTTTTAACAAATGAACATATTTCAGCGAGCTGAAAGTTTTTTCTTTAATAGCGGAAGATTTTATCTTAAAATACAAGAACTTTTCGTGGTTCTTGTCAATTTTTGTTGGTTTTCATCTCATGAACTTATTTCAGTCAGCTAGATCTTTCTTCTTCAAAGCAAAAAGATTTTATCTTCAAATACAAGAACTTTTCGTGGTTTTGTTGGTTTTCAGCAAATGAACATATTTCAGCGAGCTGGAAGTTTTTTCTTCAATAGCGTCAGATTTTATCTTAAAATACAAGAACTTTGCGTGGTTCTTGTCAATTTTTGTTGGTTTTCATCTAATGAACTTCTTTCAGTCAGCTCGATCTTTCTTCCTCAATGCAAAAAGATTTTATCTTCAAATACAAGAACTTTTCGTGGTTTTGTTGATTTTCAGCAAATGAACATATTTCAGCGAGCTCAAAGTTTTTTCTTTAATAGCGGAAGGTTTTATCTTAAAATACAAGAACCTTTCGTGGTTCTTGTCAATTTTTGTTGGTTTTCATCTCATGAACTTATTTCAGTCAGCTAGATCTTTCTTCTTCAAAGCAAAAAGATTTTATCTTCAAATACAAGAACTTTTCGTGGTTTTGTTGGTTTTCAGCAAATTAACATATTTCAGCGAGCTGGAAGTTTTTTCTTCAATAGCGTCAGATTTTATCTTAAAATACAAGAACTTTTCGTGGTTCTTGTCAATGTTTGTTGGTTTTCATCGAATGAACTTATTTCAGTCAGCTCGATCTTTCTTCTTTAATGCAAAAAGATTTTATCTTCAAATACAAGAACTTTTCGTGGTTTTGTTGATTTTCAGCAAATGAACATATTTCAGCGACCTCAAAGTTTTTTCTTTAATAGCAGAAGATTTTATCTTAAAATACAAGAACTTTTCGTGGTTCTTGTCAATTTTTGTTGGTTTTCATCTAATGAACTTATTTCAGTCAGCTAGATCTTTCTTCTTCAAAGCAAAAAGATTTTATCTTCAAATACAAGAACTTTTTGTGGTTTTGTTGGTTTTCAGCAAATGAACATATTTCAGCGAGCTAGAAGTTTTTTCTTCAATCGCGTCAGATTTTATCTTAAAATACAAGAACATTTTGTGGTTCTTGTCAATTTTTGTTGGTTTTCATCTAATGAACTTGTTTCAGTTAGCTAGATCTTTCTTCTTTAATGCAAAAAGATTTTATCTTCAAATACAAGAACTTTTCGTGGTTTTGTTGATTTTCAGCAAATGAACATATTTCAGCGAGCTCAAAGTTTTTTCTTTAATAGCGGAAGATTTTATCTTAAAATACAAGAACTTTTCGTGGTTCTTGTCAATTTTTGTTGGTTTTCATCTAATGAACTTATTTCAGTCAGCTGGATCTTTCTTCTTCAAAGCAAAAAGATTTTATCTTCAAATTCAAGAACTTTTCGTGGTTTTGTTGGTTTTCAGCAAATGAACATATTTCAGCGAGCTCAAAGTTTTTTCTTTAATAGCGGAAGGTTTTATCTTAAAATACAAGAACCTTTCGTGGTTCTTGTCAATTTTTGTTGGTTTTCATCTCATGAACTTATTTCAGTCAGCTAGATCTTTCTTCTTCAAAGCAAAAAGATTTTATCTTCAAATACAAGAACTTTTCGTGGTTTTGTTGGTTTTCAGCAAATTAACATATTTCAGCGAGCTGGAAGTTTTTTCTTCAATAGCGTCAGATTTTATCTTAAAATACAAGAACTTTTCGTGGTTCTTGTCAATGTTTGTTGGTTTTCATCGAATGAACTTATTTCAGTCAGCTCGATCTTTCTTCTTTAATGCAAAAAGATTTTATCTTCAAATACAAGAACTTTTCGTGGTTTTGTTGATTTTCAGCAAATGAACATATTTCAGCGACCTCAAAGTTTTTTCTTTAATAGCAGAAGATTTTATCTTAAAATACAAGAACTTTTCGTGGTTCTTGTCAATTTTTGTTGGTTTTCATCTAATGAACTTATTTCAGTCAGCTAGATCTTTCTTCTTCAAAGCAAAAAGATTTTATCTTCAAATACAAGAACTTTTTGTGGTTTTGTTGGTTTTCAGCAAATGAACATATTTCAGCGAGCTAGAAGTTTTTTCTTCAATCGCGTCAGATTTTATCTTAAAATACAAGAACATTTTGTGGTTCTTGTCAATTTTTGTTGGTTTTCATCTAATGAACTTGTTTCAGTTAGCTAGATCTTTCTTCTTTAATGCAAAAAGATTTTATCTTCAAATACAAGAACTTTTCGTGGTTTTGTTGATTTTCAGCAAATGAACATATTTCAGCGAGCTCAAAGTTTTTTCTTTAATAGCGGAAGATTTTATCTTAAAATACAAGAACTTTTCGTGGTTCTTGTCAATTTTTGTTGGTTTTCATCTAATGAACTTATTTCAGTCAGCTGGATCTTTCTTCTTCAAAGCAAAAAGATTTTATCTTCAAATTCAAGAACTTTTCGTGGTTTTGTTGGTTTTCAGCAAATGAACATATTTCAGCGAGCTTGAAGTTTTTTCTTCAATAGCGTCAGATTTTATCTTAAAATACAAGAACTTTTCGTGGTTCTTCTCAATTTTTGTTGGTTTTGATCTGATGAACTTCTTTCAGTCAGCTCGATCTTTCGACCTCAAAGCAAAAAGATTTTATCTTCAAATACAAGAACTTTTCGTGGTTTTAGTTAATTTTCAGCAAATGAACATATTTCAGCGAGCGAGAAGTTTTTTCTTTAATAGCGTCAGATTTTATCTTAAAATACAAGAACTTTTCGTGGTTCTTATCAATTTTTGTTGGTTTTCATCGAATGAACTTGTTTCAGTTAGCTAGATCTTTCTTCTTTAATGCAAAAAAATTTTATCTTCAAATACAAGAACTTTTCGTGGTTTTGTTGATTTTCAGCAAATGAACATATTTCAGCGAGCTCAAAGTTTTTTCTTTAATAGCGGAAGGTTTTATCTTAAAATACAAGAACCTTTCATGGTTCTTGTCAATTTTTGTTGATTTTCATCTCATGAACTTATTTCAGTCAGCTAGATCTTTCTTCTTCAAAGCAAAAAGATTTTATCTTCAAATACAAGAACTTTTCGTGGTTTTGTTGGTTTTCAGCAAATGAACATATTTCAGCGAGCTGGAAGTTTTTTCTTCAATAGCGTCAGATTTTATCTTAAAATACAAGAACTTTGCGTGGTTCTTGTCAATTTTTGTCGGTTTTCATCTAATGAACTTATTTCAGTCAGCTCGATCTTTCTTCCTCAATGCAAAAAGATTTTATCTTCAAACACAAGAACTTTTCGTGGTTTTGTTGATTTTCAGCAAATGAACATATTTCAGCGAGCTCAAAGTTTTTCTTTAATAGCGGAAGGTTTTATCTTAAAATACAAGAACCTTTCGTGGTTCTTGTCAATTTTTGTTGATTTTCATCTCATGAACTTATTTCAGTCAGCTAGATCTTTCTTCTTCAAAGCAAAAAGATTTTATCTTCAAATACAAGAACTTTTCGTGGTTTTGTTGGTTTTCAGCAAATGAACATATTTCAGCGAGCTGGAAGTTTTTTCTTCAATAGCGTCAGATTTTATCTTAAAATACAAGAACTTTTCGTGGTTCTTCTCAATTTTTGTTGGTTTTGATCTGATGAACTTCTTTCAGTCAGCTCGATCTTTCTACCTCAAAGCAAAAAGATTTTATCTTCAAATACAAGAACTTTTCGTGGTTTTAGTTAATTTTCAGCAAATGAACATATTTCAGCGAGCGAGAAGTTTTTTCTTTAATAGCGTCAGATTTTATCTTAAAATACAAGAACTTTTCGTGGTTCTTATCAATTTTTGTTGGTTTTCATCTAATGAACTTGTTTCAGTCAGCTAGATCTTTCTTCTTCAAAGCAAAAAGATTTTATCTTCAAATACAAGAACTTTTCGTGGTTTTGTTGGTTTTCAGCAAATTAACATATTTCAGCGAGCTGGAAGTTTTTTCTTCAATAGCGTCAGATTTTATCTTAAAATACAAGAACTTTTCGTGGTTCTTGTCAATGTTTGTTGGTTTTCATCGAATGAACTTATTTCAGTCAGCTCGATCTTTCTTCTTTAATGCAAAAAGATTTTATCTTCAAATACAAGAACTTTTCGTGGTTTTGTTGATTTTCAGCAAATGAACATATTTCAGCGACCTCAAAGTTTTTTCTTTAATAGCAGAAGATTTTATCTTAAAATACAAGAACTTTTCGTGGTTCTTGTCAATTTTTGTTGGTTTTCATCTAATGAACTTATTTCAGTCAGCTAGATCTTTCTTCTTCAAAGCAAAAAGATTTTATCTTCAAATACAAGAACTTTTTGTGGTTTTGTTGGTTTTCAGCAAATGAACATATTTCAGCGAGCTAGAAGTTTTTTCTTCAATCGCGTCAGATTTTATCTTAAAATACAAGAACATTTTGTGGTTCTTGTCAATTTTTGTTGGTTTTCATCTAATGAACTTGTTTCAGTTAGCTAGATCTTTCTTCTTTAATGCAAAAAGATTTTATCTTCAAATACAAGAACTTTTCGTGGTTTTGTTGATTTTCAGCAAATGAACATATTTCAGCGAGCTCAAAGTTTTTTCTTTAATAGCGGAAGATTTTATCTTAAAATACAAGAACTTTTCGTGGTTCTTGTCAATTTTTGTTGGTTTTCATCTAATGAACTTATTTCAGTCAGCTGGATCTTTCTTCTTCAAAGCAAAAAGATTTTATCTTCAAATTCAAGAACTTTTCGTGGTTTTGTTGGTTTTCAGCAAATGAACATATTTCAGCGAGCTTGAAGTTTTTTCTTCAATAGCGTCAGATTTTATCTTAAAATACAAGAACTTTTCGTGGTTCTTCTCAATTTTTGTTGGTTTTGATCTGATGAACTTCTTTCAGTCAGCTCGATCTTTCGACCTCAAAGCAAAAAGATTTTATCTTCAAATACAAGAACTTTTCGTGGTTTTAGTTAATTTTCAGCAAATGAACATATTTCAGCGAGCGAGAAGTTTTTTCTTTAATAGCGTCAGATTTTATCTTAAAATACAAGAACTTTTCGTGGTTCTTATCAATTTTTGTTGGTTTTCATCGAATGAACTTGTTTCAGTTAGCTAGATCTTTCTTCTTTAATGCAAAAAAATTTTATCTTCAAATACAAGAACTTTTCGTGGTTTTGTTGATTTTCAGCAAATGAACATATTTCAGCGAGCTCAAAGTTTTTTCTTTAATAGCGGAAGGTTTTATCTTAAAATACAAGAACCTTTCATGGTTCTTGTCAATTTTTGTTGATTTTCATCTCATGAACTTATTTCAGTCAGCTAGATCTTTCTTCTTCAAAGCAAAAAGATTTTATCTTCAAATACAAGAACTTTTCGTGGTTTTGTTGGTTTTCAGCAAATGAACATATTTCAGCGAGCTAGAAGTTTTTTCTTCAATAGCGTCAGATTTTATCTTAAAATACAAGAACTTTTCGTGGTTCTTCTCAATTTTTGTTGGTTTTGATCTGATGAACTTCTTTCAGTCAGCTCGATCTTTCTACGTCAAAGCAAAAAGATTTTATCTTCAAATACAAGAACTTTTCGTGGTTTTAGTTAATTTTCAGCAAATGAACATATTTCAGCGAGCGAGAAGTTTTTTCTTTAATAGCGTCAGATTTTATCTTAAAATACAAGAACTTTTCGTGGTTCTTATCCATTTTTGTTGGTTTTCATCTAATGAACTTGTTTCAGTCAGCTAGATCTTTCTTCTTCAAAGCAAAAAGATTTTATCTTCAAATACAAGAACTTTTCGTGGTTTTGTTGGTTTTCAGCAAATGAACATATTTCAGCGAGCTAGAAGTTTTTTCTTCAATAGCGTCAGATTTTATCTTAAAATACAAGAACTTTGCGTGGTTCTTGTCAATTTTTGTTGGTTTTCATCTAATGAACTTCTTTCAGTCAGCTCGATCTTTCTTCCTCAATGCAAAAAGATTTTATCTTCAAATACAAGAACTTTTCGTGGTTTTGTTGATTTTCAGCAAATGAACATATTTCAGCGAGCTCAAAGTTTTTTCTTTAATAGCGGAAGGTTTTATCTTAAAATACAAGAACCTTTCGTGGTTCTTGTCAATTTTTGTTGGTTTTCATCTAATGAACTTGTTTCAGTCAGCTAGATCTTTCTTCTTCAAAGCATAAAGATTTTATCTTCAAATTCAAGAACTTTTCGTGGTTTTGTTGGTTTTCAGCAAATGAACATATTTCAGCGAGCTTGAAGTTTTTTCTTCAATAGCGTCAGATTTTATCTTAAAATACAAGAACTTTTCGTGGTTCTTGTCAATTTTTGTTGGTTTTGATCTGAAGAACTTCTTTCAGTCAGCTCGATCTTTCTACCTCAAAGCAAAAAGATTTTATCTTCAAATACAAGAACTTTTCGTGGTTTTGTTGGTTTTCAGCAAATGAACATATTTCAGCGAGCTCGAAGTTTTTTCTTCAATAGCGTCAGATTTTATTTTAAAATACAAGAACTTTTCGTGGTTCTTGTCAATTTTTGTTGGTTTTCATCTAATGAACTTGTTTCAGTCAGCTAGATATCTCTTCTTTCATGCAAAAAGATTTTATCTTCAAATACAAGAACTTTTCGTGGTTTTGTTGGTTTTCGGCAAATGAACATATTTCAGCGAGCTAGAAGTTTTTTCTTCAATCGCGTCAGATTTTATCTTAAAATACAAGAACTTTTCGTGGTTCTTGTCAATTTTTGTTGGTTTTCATCTAATGAACTTGTTTCAGTCAGCTCGATCTTTCTTCTTTGATGCAAAAAGATTTTATCTTCAAATACAAGAACTTTTCGTGGTTTTGTTGGTTTTCAGCAAATGAACATATTTCAGCGAGCGAGAAGTTTTTTCTTCAATAGCGTCAGATTTTATCTTCAAATACAAGAACCTTTCGTGGTTCTTGTCAATTTTTGTTGGTTTTCATCGAATGAACTTATTTCAGTCAGCTAGATCTTTCTTCTTTAATGCAAAAAGATTTTATCTTCAAATACAAGAACTTTTCGTGGTTTTGTTGATTTTCATCAAATGAACATATTTCAGCGAGCTCAAAGTTTTTTTTTCATAGCAGAAGATTTTATCTTAAAATACAAGAAGTTTTCGTGGTTCTTGTCAATTTTTGTTGGTTTTCATCCAATGAACTTATTTCAGTCAGCTGGATCTTTCTTCTTCAAAGCAAAAAGATTTTATCTTCAAATTCAAGAACTTTTCGTGGTTTTGTTGGTTTTCAGCAAATGAACATATTTCAGCGAGCTTGAAGTTTTTTCTTCAATAGCGTCAGATTTTATCTTAAAATACAAGAACTTTTCGTGGTTCTTCTCAATTTTTGTTGGTTTTGATCTGATGAACTTCTTTCAGTCAACTCGATCTTTCTACCTCAAAGCAAAAAGATTTTATCTTCAAATACAAGAACTTTTCGTGGTTTTAGTTAATTTTCAGCAAATGAACATATTTCAGCGAGCGAGAAGTTTTTTCTTTAATAGCGTCAGATTTTATCTTAAAATACAAGAACTTTTCGTGGTTCTTGTCAATTTTTGTTGGTTTTCATCTAATGAACTTGTTTCAGTCAGCTAGATCTTTCTTCTTCAAAGCAAAAAGATTTTATCTTCAAATACAAGAACTTTTCGTGGTTTTGTTGGTTTTCAGCAAATGAACATATTTCAGCGAGCTAGAAGTTTTTTCTTCAATAGCGTCAGATTTTATCTTAAAATACAAGAACTTTGCGTGGTTCTTGTCAATTTCTGTTGGTTTTCATCTAATGAACTTATTTCAGTCAGCTCGATCTTTCTTCCTCAATGCAAAAAGATTTTATCTTCAAATACAAGAACTTTTCGTGGTTTTGTTGATTTTCAGCAAATGAACATATTTCAGCGAGCTCAAAGTTTTTTCTTTAATAGCGGAAGGTTTTATCTTAAAATACAAGAACCTTTCGTGGTTCTTGTCAATTTTTGTTGGTTTTCATCTCATGAACTTATTTCAGTCAGCTAGATCTTTCTTCTTCAATGCAAAAAGATTTTATCTTCAAATACAAGAACTTTTCGTGGTTTTGTTGGTTTTCAGCAAATGAACATATTTCAGCGAGCTAGAAGTTTTTTCTTCAATAGCGTCAGATTTTATCTTAAAATACAAGAACTTTTCGTGGTTCTTGTCAATTTTTGTTGGTTTTCATCGAATGAACTTATTTCAGTCAGCTGGATCTTTCTTCTTCAAAGCAAAAAGATTTTATCTTCAAATTCAAGAACTTTTCGTGGTTTTGTTGGTTTTCAGCAAATGAACATATTTCAGCGAGCTTGAAGTTTTTTCTTCAATAGCGTCAGATTTTATCTTAAAATACAAGAAGTTTTCGTGGTTCTTGTCAATTTTTGTTGGTTTTGATCTGAAGAACTTCTTTCAGTCAGCTCGATCTTTCTACCTCAAAGCAAAAAGATTTTATCTTCAAATACAAGAACTTTTCGTGGTTTTGTGAATTTTCAGCAAATGAACATATTTCAGCGAGCGAGAAGTTTTTTCTTTAATAGCCTCAGATTTTATCTTAAAATACAAGAACTTTTCGTGGTTCTTGTCAATTTTTGTTGGTTTTCATCTAATGAACTTGTTTCAGTCAGCTAGATCTTTCTTCTTTAATGCAAAAAGATTTTATCTTCAAATACAAGAACTTTTCGTGGTTTTGTTGATTTTCAGCAAATGAACATATTTCAGCGAGCAAGAAGTTTTTTCTTTAATAGCGTCAGATTTTATCTTAAAATACAAGAACTTTTCGTGGTTCTTGTCAATTTTTGTTGGTTTTCATCTAATGAACTTGTTTCAGTCAGCTAGATCTTTCTTCTTCAAAGCAAAAAGATTTTATCTTCAAGTACAAGAACTTTTCGTGGTTTTGTTGATTTTCAGCAAATTAACATATTTCAGCGAGCTCAAAGTTTTTTCTTTAATAGCGTCAGATTTTATCTTAAAATACAAGAACTTTTCGTGGTTCTTGTCAATTTTTGTTGGTTTTCATCTAATGAACTTGTTTCAGTCAGCTAGATCTTTCTTCTTCAAAGCAAAAAGATTTTATCTTCAAATACAAGAACTTTTCGTGGTTTTGTTGGTTTTCAGCAAATGAACATATTTCAGCGAGCTGGAAGTTTTTTCTTCAATAGCGTCAGATTTTATCTTAAAATACAAGAACTTTGCGTGGTTCTTGTCAATTTTTGTTGGTTTTGATCTGAAGAACTTCTTTCAGTCAGCTCGATCTTTCTACCTCAAAGCAAAAAGATTTTATCTTCAAATACAAGAACTTTTCGTGGTTTTGTGAATTTTCAGCAAATGAACATATTTCAGCGAGCGAGAAGTTTTTTCTTTAATAGCGTCAGATTTTATCTTAAAATACAAGAACTTTTCGTGGTTCTTGTCAATTTTTGTTGGTTTTCATCTAATGAACTTGTTTCAGTCAGCTAGATCTTTCTTCTTTAATGCAAAAAGATTTTATCTTCAAATACAAGAACTTTTCGTGGTTTTGTTGATTTTCAGCAAATGAACATATTTCAGCGAGCAAGAAGTTTTTTCTTTAATAGCGTCAGATTTTATCTTAAAATACAAGAACTTTTCGTGGTTCTTGTCAATTTTTGTTGGTTTTCATCTAATGAACTTGTTTCAGTCAGCTAGATCTTTCTTCTTCAAAGCAAAAAGATTTTATCTTCAAATACAAGAACTTTTCGTGGTTTTGTTGATTTTCAGCAAATTAACATATTTCAGCGAGCTCAAAGTTTTTTCTTTAATAGCAGAAGATTTTATCTCAAAATACAAGAACTTTTCGTGGTTCTTGTCAATTTTTGTTGGTTTTCATCTAATGAACTTATTTCAGTCAGCTGGATCTTTCTTCTTCAAAGCAAAAAGATTTTATCTTCAAATACAAGAACTTTTCGTGGTTTTGTTGGTTTTCAGCAAATGAACATATTTCAGCGAGCTCGAAGTTTTTTCTTCAATAGCGTCAGATTTTATTTTAAAATACAAGAACTTTTCGTGGTTCTTGTCAATTTTTGTTGGTTTTCATCTAATGAACTTGTTTCAGTCAGCTAGATATCTCTTCTTTCATGCAAAAAGATTTTATCTTCAAATACAAGAACTTTTCGTGGTTTTGTTGGTTTTCGGCAAATGAACATATTTCAGCGAGCTAGAAGTTTTTTCTTCAATCGCGTCAGATTTTATCTTAAAATACAAGAACTTTTCGTGGTTCTTGTCAATTTTTGTTGGTTTTCATCTAATGAACTTGTTTCAGTCAGCTCGATCTTTCTTCTTTGATGCAAAAAGATTTTATCTTCAAATACAAGAACTTTTCGTGGTTTTGTTGGTTTTCAGCAAATGAACATATTTCAGCGAGCGAGAAGTTTTTTCTTCAATAGCGTCAGATTTTATCTTCAAATACAAGAACCTTTCGTGGTTCTTGTCAATTTTTGTTGGTTTTCATCGAATGAACTTATTTCAGTCAGCTAGATCTTTCTTCTTTAATGCAAAAAGATTTTATCTTCAAATACAAGAACTTTTCGTGGTTTTGTTGATTTTCATCAAATGAACATATTTCAGCGAGCTCAAAATTTTTTTTTTCATAGCAGAAGATTTTATCTTAAAATACAAGAAGTTTTCGTGGTTCTTGTCAATTTTTGTTGGTTTTCATCCAATGAACTTATTTCAGTCAGCTGGATCTTTCTTCTTCAAAGCAAAAAGATTTTATCTTCAAATTCAAGAACTTTTCGTGGTTTTGTTGGTTTTCAGCAAATGAACATATTTCAGCGAGCTTGAAGTTTTTTCTTCAATAGCGTCAGATTTTATCTTAAAATACAAGAACTTTTCGTGGTTCTTCTCAATTTTTGTTGGTTTTGATCTGATGAACTTCTTTCAGTCAACTCGATCTTTCTACCTCAAAGCAAAAAGATTTTATCTTCAAATACAAGAACTTTTCGTGGTTTTAGTTAATTTTCAGCAAATGAACATATTTCAGCGAGCGAGAAGTTTTTTCTTTAATAGCGTCAGATTTTATCTTAAAATACAAGAACTTTTCGTGGTTCTTGTCAATTTTTGTTGGTTTTCATCTAATGAACTTGTTTCAGTCAGCTAGATCTTTCTTCTTCAAAGCAAAAAGATTTTATCTTCAAATACAAGAACTTTTCGTGGTTTTGTTGGTTTTCAGCAAATGAACATATTTCAGCGAGCTAGAAGTTTTTTCTTCAATAGCGTCAGATTTTATCTTAAAATACAAGAACTTTGCGTGGTTCTTGTCAATTTCTGTTGGTTTTCATCTAATGAACTTATTTCAGTCAGCTCGATCTTTCTTCCTCAATGCAAAAAGATTTTATCTTCAAATACAAGAACTTTTCGTGGTTTTGTTGATTTTCAGCAAATGAACATATTTCAGCGAGCTCAAAGTTTTTTCTTTAATAGCGGAAGGTTTTATCTTAAAATACAAGAACCTTTCGTGGTTCTTGTCAATTTTTGTTGGTTTTCATCTCATGAACTTATTTCAGTCAGCTAGATCTTTCTTCTTCAATGCAAAAAGATTTTATCTTCAAATACAAGAACTTTTCGTGGTTTTGTTGGTTTTCAGCAAATGAACATATTTCAGCGAGCTAGAAGTTTTTTCTTCAATAGCGTCAGATTTTATCTTAAAATACAAGAACTTTTCGTGGTTCTTGTCAATTTTTGTTGGTTTTCATCGAATGAACTTATTTCAGTCAGCTGGATCTTTCTTCTTCAAAGCAAAAAGATTTTATCTTCAAATTCAAGAACTTTTCGTGGTTTTGTTGGTTTTCAGCAAATGAACATATTTCAGCGAGCTTGAAGTTTTTTCTTCAATAGCGTCAGATTTTATCTTAAAATACAAGAACTTTTCGTGGTTCTTGTCAATTTTTGTTGGTTTTCATCTAATGAACTTGTTTCAGTCAGCTAGATCTTTCTTCTTTAATGCAAAAAGATTTTATCTTCAAATACAATAACTTTTCGTGGTTTTGTTGATTTTCAGCAAATGAACATATTTCAGCGAGCAAGAAGTTTTTTCTTTAATAGCGTCAGATTTTATCTTAAAATACAAGAACTTTTCGTGGTTCTTGTCAATTTTTGTTGGTTTTCATCTAATGAACTTGTTTCAGTCAGCTAGATCTTTCTTCTTCAAAGCAAAAAGATTTTATCTTCAAGTACAAGAACTTTTCGTGGTTTTGTTGATTTTCAGCAAATTAACATATTTCAGCGAGCTCAAAGTTTTTTCTTTAATAGCGTCAGATTTTATCTTAAAATACAAGAACTTTTCGTGGTTCTTGTCAATTTTTGTTGGTTTTCATCTAATGAACTTGTTTCAGTCAGCTAGATCTTTCTTCTTCAAAGCAAAAAGATTTTATCTTCAAATACAAGAACTTTTCGTGGTTTTGTTGGTTTTCAGCAAATGAACATATTTCAGCGAGCTAGAAGTTTTTTCTTCAATAGCGTCAGATTTTATCTTAAAATACAAGAACTTTGCGTGGTTCTTGTCAATTTTTGTTGGTTTTGATCTGAAGAACTTCTTTCAGTCAGCTCGATCTTTCTACCTCAAAGCAAAAAGATTTTATCTTCAAATACAAGAACTTTTCGTGGTTTTGTGAATTTTCAGCAAATGAACATATTTCAGCGAGCGAGAAGTTTTTTCTTTAATAGCGTCAGATTTTATCTTAAAATACAAGAACTTTTCGTGGTTCTTGTCAATTTTTGTTGGTTTTCATCTAATGAACTTGTTTCAGTCAGCTAGATCTTTCTTCTTTAATGCAAAAAGATTTTATCTTCAAATACAAGAACTTTTCGTGGTTTTGTTGATTTTCAGCAAATGAACATATTTCAGCGAGCAAGAAGTTTTTTCTTTAATAGCGTCAGATTTTATCTTAAAATACAAGAACTTTTCGTGGTTCTTGTCAATTTTTGTTGGTTTTCATCGAATGAACTTATTTCAGTCAGCTGGATCTTTCTTCTTCAAAGCAAAAAGATTTTATCTTCAAATTCAAGAACTTTTCGTGGTTTTGTTGATTTTCAGCAAATGAACATATTTCAGCGAGCTGAAAGTTTTTTCTTTAATAGCGGAAGGTTTTATCTTAAAATACAAGAACCTTTCGTGGTTCTTGTCAATTTTTGTTGGTTTTCATCTCATGAACTTATTTCAGTCAGCTAGATCTTTCTTCTTCAAAGCAAAAAGATTTTATCTTCAAATACAAGAACTTTTTGTGGTTTTGTTGGTTTTCAGCAAATGAACATATTTCAGCGAGCTAGAAGTTTTTTCTTCAATAGCGTCAGATTTTATCTTAAAATACAAGAACTTTTCGTGGTTCTTGTCAATTTTTGTTGGTTTTCATCGAATGAACTTATTTCAGTCAGCTGGATCTTTCTTCTTCAAAGCAAAAAGATTTTATCTTCAAATTCAAGAACTTTTCGTGGTTTTGTTGGTTTTCAGCAAATGAACATATTTCAGCGAGCTTGAAGTTTTTTCTTCAATAGCGTCAGATTTTATCTTAAAATACAAGAACTTTTCGTGGTTCTTGTCAATTTTTGTTGGTTTTCATCTGAAGAACTTCTTTCAGTCAGCTCGATCTTTCTACCTCAAAGCAAAAAGATTTTATCTTCAAATACAAGAACTTTTCGTGGTTTTGTGAATTTTCAGCAAATGAACATATTTCAGCGAGCGAGAAGTTTTTTCTTTAATAGCGTCAGATTTTATCTTAAAATACAAGAACTTTTCGTGGTTCTTGTCTATTTTTGTTGGTTTTCATCTAATGAACTTGTTTCAGTCAGCTAGATCTTTCTTCTTTCATGCAAAAAGATTTTATCTTCAAATACAAGAACTTTTCGTGGTTTTGTTGATTTTCAACAAATGAACATATTTCAGCGAGCAAGAAGTTTTTTCTTTAATAGCGTCAGATTTTATCTTAAAATACAAGAACTTTTCGTGGTTCTTGTCAATTTTTGTTGGTTTTCATCTAATGAACTTGCTTCGGTCAGCTAGATCTTTCTTCTTCAAAGCAAAAAGATTTTATCTTCAAATACAAGAACTTTTCGTGGTTTTGTTGATTTTCAGCAAATTAACATATTTCAGCGAGCTCAAAGTTTTTTCTTTAATAGCAGAAGATTTTATCTCAAAATACAAGAACTTTTCGTGGTTCTTGTCAATTTTTGTTGGTTTTCATCTAATGAACTTATTTCAGTCAGCTGGATCTTTCTTCTTCAAAGCAAAAAGATTTTATCTTCAAATACAAGAACTTTTCGTGGTTTTGTTGGTTTTCAGGAAATGAACATATTTCAGCGAACTAGAAGTTTTTTCTTCAATCGCGTCAGATTTTATCTTAAAATACAAGAACTTTTCGTGGTTCTTGTCAATTTTTGTTGGTTTTCATCGAATGAACTTATTTCAGTCAGCTGGATCTTTCTTCTTCAAAGCAAAAAGATTTTATCTTCAAATTCAAGAACTTTTCTTGTTTTTGTTGGTTTTCAGCAAATGAACATATTTCAGCGAGCTTGAAGTTTTTTCTTCAATAGCGTCAGATTTTATCTTAAAATACAAGAACTTTTCGTGGTTCTTGTCAATTTTTGTTGGTTTTGATCTGAAGAACTTCTTTCAGTCAGCTCGATCTTTCTACCTCAAAGCAAAAAGATTTTATCTTCAAGTACAAGAACTTTTCGTGGTTTTGTTGATTTTCAGCAAATTAACATATTTCAGCGAGCTAGAAGTTTTTTCTTCAATAGCGTCAGATTTTATCTTAAAATACAAGAACTTTGCGTGGTTCTTGTCAATTTTTGTTGGTTTTCATCTAATGAACTTATTTCAGTCAGCTCGATCTTTCTTCCTCAATGCAAAAAGATTTTATCTTCAAATACAAGAACTTTTCGTGGTTTTGTTGATTTTCAGCAAATTAACATATTTCAGCGAGCTCAAAGTTTTTTCTTTAATAGCGTCGGATTTTATCTTAAAATACAAGAACCTTTCGTGGTTCTTGTCAATTTTTGTTGGTTTTCATCTCATGAACTTATTTCAGTCAGCTCGATCTTTCTTCTTCAAAGCAAAAAGATTTTATCTTCAAATACAAGAACTTTTTGTGGTTTTGTTGGTTTTCAGCAAATGAACATATTTCAGCGAGCTAGAAGTTTTTTCTTCAATAGCGTCAGATTTTATCTTAAAATACAAGAACTTTTCGTGGTTCTTGTCAATTTTTGTTGGTTTTCATCGAATGAACTTATTTCAGTCAGCTGGATCTTTCTTCTTCAAAGCAAAAAGATTTTATCTTCAAATTCAAGAACTTTTCGTGGTCTTGTTGGTTTTCAGCAAATGAACATATTTCAGCGAGCTTGAAGTTTTTTCTTCAATAGCGTCAGATTTTATCTTAAAATACAAGAACTTTTCGTGGTTCTTGTCAATTTTTGTTGGTTTTGATCTGAAGAACTTCTTTCAGTCAGCTCGATCTTTCTACCTCAAAGCAAAAAGATTTTATCTTCAAATACAAGAACTTTTCGTGGTTTTGTGAATTTTCAGCAAATGAACATATTTCAGCGAGCGAGAAGTTTTTTCTTTAATAGCGTCAGATTTTATCTTAAAATACAAGAACTTTTCGTGGTTCTTGTCAATTTTTGTTGGTTTTCATCTAATGAACTTGTTTCAGTCAGCTAGATCTTTCTTCTTTAATGCAAAAAGATTTTATCTTCAAATACAAGAACTTTTCGTGGTTTTGTTGATTTTCAGCAAATGAACATATTTCAGCGAGCAAGAAGTTTTTTCTTTAATAGCGTCAGATTTTATCTTAAAATACAAGAACTTTTCGTGGTTCTTGTCAATTTTTGTTGGTTTTCATCTAATGAACTTGTTTCAGTCAGCTAGATCTTTCTTCTTCAAAGCAAAAAGATTTTATCTTCAAATACAAGAACTTTTCGTGGTTTTGTTGATTTTCAGCAAATTAACATATTTCAGCGAGCTCAAAGTTTTTTCTTTAATAGCAGAAGATTTTATCTCAAAATACAAGAACTTTTCGTGGTTCTTGTCAATTTTTGTTGGTTTTCATCTAATGAACTTATTTCAGTCAGCTGGATCTTTCTTCTTCAAAGCAAAAAGATTTTATCTTCAAATACAAGAACTTTTCGTGGTTTTGTTGGTTTTCAGCAAATGAACATATTTCAGCGAACTAGAAGTTTTTTCTTCAATCGCGTCAGATTTTATCTTAAAATACAAGAACTTTTCGTGGTTCTTGTCAATTTTTGTTGGTTTTCATCGAATGAACTTATTTCAGTCAGCTAGATCTTTCTTCTTCAAAGCAAAAAGATTTTATCTTCAAATACAAGAACTTTTTGTGGTTTTGTTGGTTTTCAGCAAATGAACATATTTCAGCGAGCTAGAAGTTTTTTCTTCAATAGCGTCAGATTTTATCTTAAAATACAAGAACTTTTCGTGGTTGTTGTCAATTTTTGTTGGTTTTCATCGAATGAACTTATTTCAGTCAGCTGGATCTTTCTTCTTCAAAGCAAAAAGATTTTATCTTCAAATTCAAGAACTTTTCGTGGTTTTGTTGGTTTTCAGCAAATGAACATATTTCAGCGAGCTTGAAGTTTTTTCTTCAATAGCGTCAGATTTTATCTTAAAATACAAGAACTTTTCGTGGTTCTTGTCAATTTTTGTTGGTTTTGATCTGAAGAACTTCTTTCAGTCAGCTCGATCTTTCTACCTCAAAGCAAAAAGATTTTATCTTCAAATACAAGAACTTTTCGTGGTTTTGTGAATTTTCAGCAAATGAACATATTTCAGCGAGCTGAAAGTTTTTTCTTTAATAGCGTCAGATTTTATCTTAAAATACAAGAACTTTTCGTGGTTCTTGTCAATTTTTGTTGGTTTTCATCTAATGAACTTGTTTCAGTCAGCTAGATCTTTCTTCTTTAATGCAAAAAGATTTTATCTTCAAATACAAGAACTTTTCGTGGTTTTGTTGATTTTCAGCAAATTAACATATTTCAGCGAGCTCAAAGTTTTTTCTTTAATAGCAGAAGATTTTATCTCAAAATACAAGAACTTTTCGTGGTTCTTGTCAATTTTTGTTGGTTTTCATCTAATGAACTTATTTCAGTCAGCTGGATCTTTCTTCTTCAAAGCAAAAAGATTTTATCTTCAAATACAAGAACTTTTCGTGGTTTTGTTGGTTTTCAGGAAATGAACATATTTCAGCGAACTAGAAGTTTTTTCTTCAATCGCGTCAGATTTTATCTTAAAATACAAGAACTTTTCGTGGTTCTTGTCAATTTTTGTTGGTTTTCATCGAATGAACTTATTTCAGTCAGCTGGATCTTTCTTCTTCAAAGCAAAAAGATTTTATCTTCAAATTCAAGAACTTTTCGTGGTTTTGTTGGTTTTCAGCAAATGAACATATTTCAGCGAGCTTGAAGTTTTTTCTTCAATAGCGTCAGATTTTATCTTAAAATACAAGAAGTTTTCGTGGTTCTTGTCAATTTTTGTTGGTTTTGATCTGAAGAACTTCTTTCAGTCAGCTCGATCTTTCTACCTCAAAGCAAAAAGATTTTATCTTCAAATACAAGAACTTTTCGTGGTTTTGTGAATTTTCAGCAAATGAACATATTTCAGCGAGCGAGAAGTTTTTTCTTTAATAGCGTCAGATTTTATCTTAAAATACAAGAACTTTTCGTGGTTCTTGTCAATTTTTGTTGGTTTTCATCTAATGATCTTGTTTCAGTCAGCTAGATCTTTCTTCTTTAATGCAAAAAGATTTTATCTTCAAATACAAGAACTCTTCGTGGTTTTGTTGATTTTCAGCAAATGAACATATTTCAGCGAGCAAGAAGTTTTTTCTTCAATAGCGTCAGATTTTATCTTAAAATACAAGAACTTTTCGTGGTTCTTGTCAATTTTTGTTGGTTTTCATCGAATGAACTTGTTTCAGTCAGCTAGATCTTTCTTCTTTAATGCAAAAAGATTTTATCTTCAAATACAAGAACTTTTCGTGGTTTTGTTGATTTTCAGCAAATTAACATATTTCAGCGAGCTCAAAGTTTTTTCTTTAATAGCAGAAGATTTTATCTTAAAATACAAGAACTTTTCGTGGTTCTTGTCAATTTTTGTTGGTTTTCATCTCATGAACTTATTTCAGTCAGCTCGATCTTTCTTCCTCAATGCAAAAAGATTTTATCTTCAAATACAAGAACTTTTCGTGGTTTTGTTGATTTTCAGCAAATTAACATATTTCAGCGAGCTCAAAGTTTTTTCTTTAATAGCGGAAGGTTTTATCTTAAAATACAAGAACCTTTCGTGGTTCTTGTCAATTTTTGTTGGTTTTCATCTCATGAACTTATTTCAGTCAGCTCGATCTTTCTTCTTCAAAGCAAAAAGATTTTATCTTCAAATACAAGAACTTTTTGTGGTTTTGTTGGTTTTCAGCAAATGAACATATTTCAGCGAGCTAGAAGTTTTTTCTTCAATAGCGTCAGATTTTATCTTAAAATACAAGAACTTTTCGTGGTTCTTGTCAATTTTTGTTGGTTTTCATCGAATGAACTTATTTCAGTCAGCTGGATCTTTCTTCTTCAAAGCAAAAAGATTTTATCTTCAAATTCAAGAACTTTTCGTGGTCTTGTTGGTTTTCAGCAAATGAACATATTTCAGCGAGCTTGAAGTTTTTTCTTCAATAGCGTCAGATTTTATCTTAAAATACAAGAACTTTTCGTGGTTCTTGTCAATTTTTGTTGGTTTTGATCTGAAGAACTTCTTTCAGTCAGCTCGATCTTTCTACCTCAAAGCAAAAAGATTTTATCTTCAAATACAAGAACTTTTCGTGGTTTTGTGAATTTTCAGCAAATGAACATATTTCAGCGAGCGAGAAGTTTTTTCTTTAATAGCGTCAGATTTTATCTTAAAATACAAGAACTTTTCGTGGTTCTTGTCAATTTTTGTTGGTTTTCATCTAATGAACTTGTTTCAGTCAGCTAGATCTTTCTTCTTTAATGCAAAAAGATTTTATCTTCAAATACAAGAACTTTTCGTGGTTTTGTTGATTTTCAGCAAATGAACATATTTCAGCGAGCAAGAAGTTTTTTCTTTAATAGCGTCAGATTTTATCTTAAAATACAAGAACTTTTCGTGGTTCTTGTCAATTTTTGTTGGTTTTCATCTAATGAACTTGTTTCAGTCAGCTAGATCTTTCTTCTTCAAAGCAAAAAGATTTTATCTTCAAATACAAGAACTTTTCGTGGTTTTGTTGATTTTCAGCAAATTAACATATTTCAGCGAGCTCAAAGTTTTTTCTTTAATAGCAGAAGATTTTATCTCAAAATACAAGAACTTTTCGTGGTTCTTGTCAATTTTTGTTGGTTTTCATCTAATGAACTTATTTCAGTCAGCTGGATCTTTCTTCTTCAAAGCAAAAAGATTTTATCTTCAAATACAAGAACTTTTCGTGGTTTTGTTGGTTTTCAGCAAATGAACATATTTCAGCGAACTAGAAGTTTTTTCTTCAATCGCGTCAGATTTTATCTTAAAATACAAGAACTTTTCGTGGTTCTTGTCAATTTTTGTTGGTTTTCATCGAATGAACTTATTTCAGTCAGCTAGATCTTTCTTCTTCAAAGCAAAAAGATTTTATCTTCAAATACAAGAACTTTTTGTGGTTTTGTTGGTTTTCAGCAAATGAACATATTTCAGCGAGCTAGAAGTTTTTTCTTCAATAGCGTCAGATTTTATCTTAAAATACAAGAACTTTTCGTGGTTGTTGTCAATTTTTGTTGGTTTTCATCGAATGAACTTATTTCAGTCAGCTGGATCTTTCTTCTTCAAAGCAAAAAGATTTTATCTTCAAATTCAAGAACTTTTCGTGGTTTTGTTGGTTTTCAGCAAATGAACATATTTCAGCGAGCTTGAAGTTTTTTCTTCAATAGCGTCAGATTTTATCTTAAAATACAAGAACTTTTCGTGGTTCTTGTCAATTTTTGTTGGTTTTGATCTGAAGAACTTCTTTCAGTCAGCTCGATCTTTCTTCTTCAAAGCAAAAAGATTTTATCTTCAAATACAAGAACTTTTCGTGGTTTTGTGAATTTTCAGCAAATGAACATATTTCAGCGAGCTGAAAGTTTTTTCTTTAATAGCGTCAGATTTTATCTTAAAATACAAGAACTTTTCGTGGTTCTTGTCAATTTTTGTTGGTTTTCATCTAATGAACTTGTTTCAGTCAGCTAGATCTTTCTTCTTTAATGCAAAAAGATTTTATCTTCAAATACAAGAACTTTTCGTGGTTTTGTTGATTTTCAGCAAATTAACATATTTCAGCGAGATCAAAGTTTTTTCTTTAATAGCAGAAGATTTTATCTCAAAATACAAGAACTTTTCGTGGTTCTTGTCAATTTTTGTTGGTTTTCATCTAATGAACTTATTTCAGTCAGCTGGATCTTTCTTCTTCAAAGCAAAAAGATTTTATCTTCAAATACAAGAACTTTTCGTGGTTTTGTTGGTTTTCAGGAAATGAACATATTTCAGCGAACTAGAAGTTTTTTCTTCAATCGCGTCAGATTTTATCTTAAAATACAAGAACTTTTCGTGGTTCTTGTCAATTTTTGTTGGTTTTCATCGAATGAACTTATTTCAGTCAGCTGGATCTTTCTTCTTCAAAGCAAAAAGATTTTATCTTCAAATTCAAGAACTTTTCGTGGTTTTGTTGGTTTTCAGCAAATGAACATATTTCAGCGAGCTTGAAGTTTTTTCTTCAATAGCGTCAGATTTTATCTTAAAATACAAGAAGTTTTCGTGGTTCTTGTCAATTTTTGTTGGTTTTGATCTGAAGAACTTCTTTCAGTCAGCTCGATCTTTCTACCTCAAAGCAAAAAGATTTTATCTTCAAATACAAGAACTTTTCGTGGTTTTGTGAATTTTCAGCAAATGAACATATTTCAGCGAGCGAGAAGTTTTTTCTTTAATAGCGTCAGATTTTATCTTAAAATACAAGAACTTTTCGTGGTTCTTGTCAATTTTTGTTGGTTTTCATCTAATGAACTTGTTTCAGTCAGCTAGATCTTTCTTCTTTAATGCAAAAAGATTTTATCTTCAAATACAAGAACTCTTCGTGGTTTTGTTGATTTTCAGCAAATGAACATATTTCAGCGAGCAAGAAGTTTTTTCTTCAATAGCGTCAGATTTTATCTTAAAATACAAGAACTTTTCGTGGTTCTTGTCAATTTTTGTTGGTTTTCATCGAATGAACTTGTTTCAGTCAGCTAGATCTTTCTTCTTTAATGCAAAAAGATTTTATCTTCAAATACAAGAACTTTTCGTGGTTTTGTTGATTTTCAGCAAATTAACATATTTCAGCGAGCTCAAAGTTTTTTCTTTAATAGCAGAAGATTTTATCTTAAAATACAAGAACTTTTCGTGGTTCTTGTCAATTTTTGTTGGTTTTCATCTCATGAACTTATTTCAGTCAGCTAGATCTTTCTTCTTCAAAGCAAAAAGATTTTATCTTCAAATACAAGAACTTTTCGTGGTTTTGTTGGTTTTCAGCAAATGAACATATTTCAGCGAGCGAGAAGTTTTTTTTTCAATCGCGTCAGATTTTATCTTAAAATACAAGAACTTTTCGTGGTTCTTGTCAATTTTTGTTGGTTTTCATCTAATGAACTTGTTTCAGTCAGCTCGATCTTTCTTCTTTCATGCAAAAAGATTTTATCTTCAAATACAAGAACTTTTCGTGGTTTTGTTGATTTTCAGCAAATCAACATATTTCAGCGAGCAAGAAGTTTTTTCTTTAATAGCGTCAGATTTTATCTTAAAATACAAGAACTTTTCGTGGTTCTTGTCAATTTTTGTTGGTTTTCATCTAATGAACTTGTTTCAGTCAGCTAGATCTTTCTTCTTCAAAGCATAAAGATTTTATCTTCAAATACAAGAACTTTTCGTGGTTTTGTTGGTTTTCAGCAAATGAACATATTTCAGCGAGCTAGAAGTTTTTTCTTCAATAGCGTCAGATTTTATCTTAAAATACAAGAACTTTGCGTGGTTCTTGTCAATTTTTGTTGGTTTTCATCTAATGAACTTATTTCAGTCAGCTCGATCTTTCTTCCTCAATGCAAAAAGATTTTATCTTCAAATACAAGAACTTTTCGTGGTTTTGTTGATTTTCAGCAAATTAACATATTTCAGCGAGCTCAAAGTTTTTTCTTTAATAGCGGAAGGTTTTATCTTAAAATACAAGAACCTTTCGTGGTTCTTGTCAATTTTTGTTGGTTTTCATCGAATGAACTTATTTCAGTCAGCTGGATCTTTCTTCTTCAAAGCAAAAAGATTTTATCTTCAAATTCAAGAACTTTTCGTGGTTTTGTTGGTTTTCAGCAAATGAACATATTTCAGCGAGCTTGAAGTTTTTTCTTCAATAGCGTCAGATTTTATCTTAAAATACAAGAACTTTTCGTGGTTCTTGTCAATTTTTGTTGGTTTTCATCGAATGAACTTATTTCAGTCAGCTGGATCTTTCTTCTTCAAAGCAAAAAGATTTTATCTTCAAATTCAAGAACTTTTCGTGGTTTTGTTGGTTTTCAGCAAATGAACATATTTCAGCGAGCTTGAAGTTTTTTCTTCAATAGCGTCAGATTTTATCTTAAAATACAAGAACTTTTCGTGGTTCTTGTCAATTTTTGTTGGTTTTGATCTGAAGAACTTCTTTCAGTCAGCTCGATCTTTCTACCTCAAAGCAAAAAGATTTTATCTTCAAATACAAGAACTTTTCGTGGTTTTGTGAATTTTCAGCAAATGAACATATTTCAGCGAGCGAGAAGTTTTTTCTTTAATAGCGTCAGATTTTATCTTAAAATACAAGAACTTTTCGTGGTTCTTGTCAATTTTTGTTGGTTTTCATCTAATGAACTTGTTTCAGTCAGCTAGATCTTTCTTCTTTAATGCAAAAAGACTTTATCTTCAAATACAAGAACTCTTCGTGGTTTTGTTGATTTTCAGCAAATGAACATATTTCAGCGAGCAAGAAGTTTTTTCTTTAATAGCGTCAGATTTTATCTTAAAATACAAGAACTTTTCGTGGTTCTTGTCAATTTTTGTTGGTTTTCATCGAATGAACTTGTTTCAGTCAGCTAGATCTTTCTTCTTTAATGCAAAAAGATTTTATCTTCAAATACAAGAACTTTTCGTGGTTTTGTTGATTTTCAGCAAATTAACATATTTCAGTGAGCTCAAAGTTTTTTCTTTAATAGCAGAAGATTTTATCTTAAAATACAAGAACTTTTCGTGGTTCTTGTCAATTTTTGTTGGTTTTCATCTCATGAACTTATTTCAGTCAGCTAGATCTTTCTTCTTCAAAGCAAAAAGATTTTATCTTCAAATACAAGAACTTTTCGTGGTTTTGTTGGTTTTCAGCAAATGAACATATTTCAGCGAGCGAGAAGTTTTTTTTTCAATCGCGTCAGATTTTATCTTAAAATACAAGAACTTTTCGTGGTTCTTGTCAATTTTTGTTGGTTTTCATCTAATGAACTTGTTTCAGTCAGCTCGATCTTTCTTCTTTCATGCAAAAAGATTTTATCTTCAAATACAAGAACTTTTCGTGGTTTTGTTGATTTTCAGCAAATCAACATATTTCAGCGAGCAAGAAGTTTTTTCTTTAATAGCGTCAGATTTTATCTTAAAATACAAGAACTTTTCGTGGTTCTTGTCAATTTTTGTTGGTTTTCATCTAATGAACTTGTTTCAGTCAGCTAGATCTTTCTTCTTCAAAGCATAAAGATTTTATCTTCAAATACAAGAACTTTTCGTGGTTTTGTTGATTTTCAGCAAATTAACATATTTCAGCGAGCTCAAAGTTTTTTCTTTAATAGCGGAAGGTTTTATCTTAAAATACAAGAACCTTTCGTGGTTCTTGTCAATTTTTGTTGGTTTTCATCGAATGAACTTATTTCAGTCAGCTGGATCTTTCTTCTTCAAAGCAAAAAGATTTTATCTTCAAATTCAAGAACTTTTCGTGGTTTTGTTGGTTTTCAGCAAATGAACATATTTCAGCGAGCTTGAAGTTTTTTCTTCAATAGCGTCAGATTTTATCTTAAAATACAAGAACTTTTCGTGGTTCTTGTCAATTTTTGTTGGTTTTGATCTGAAGAACTTCTTTCAGTCAGCTCGATCTTTCTACCTCAAAGCAAAAAGATTTTATCTTCAAATACAAGAACTTTTCGTGGTTTTGTGAATTTTCAGCAAATGAACATATTTCAGCGAGCGAGAAGTTTTTTCTTTAATAGCGTCAGATTTTATCTTAAAATACAAGAACTTTTCGTGGTTCTTGTCTATTTTTGTTGGTTTTCATCTAATGAACTTGTTTCAGTCAGCTAGATCTTTCTTCTTTAATGCAAAATGATTTTATCTTCAAATACAAGAACTTTTCGTGGTTTTGTTGATTTTCAGCAAATGAACATATTTCAGCGAGCAAGAAGTTTTTTCTTTAATAGCGTCAGATTTTATCTTAAAATACAAGAACTTTTCGTGGTTCTTGTCAATTTTTGTTGGTTTTCATCTAATGAACTTGCTTCGGTCAGCTAGATCTTTCTTCTTCAAAGCAAAAAGATTTTATCTTCAAATACAAGAACTTTTCGTGGTTTTGTTGATTTTCAGCAAATTAACATATTTCAGCGAGCTCAAAGTTTTTTCTTTAATAGCAGAAGATTTTATCTCAAAATACAAGAACTTTTCGTGGTTCTTGTCAATTTTTGTTGGTTTTCATCTAATGAACTTATTTCAGTCAGCTGGATCTTTCTTCTTCAAAGCAAAAAGATTTTATCTTCAAATACAAGAACTTTTCGTGGTTTTGTTGGTTTTCAGGAAATGAACATATTTCAGCGAACTAGAAGTTTTTTCTTCAATCGCGTCAGATTTTATCTTAAAATACAAGAACTTTTCGTGGTTCTTGTCAATTTTTGTTGGTTTTCATCTAATGAACTTGTTTCAGTCAGCTAGATCTTTCTTCTTTAATGCAAAAAGATTTTATCTTCAAATACAAGAACTTTTCGTGGTTTTGTTGATTTTCAGCAAATGAACATATTTCAGCAAGCAAGAAGTTTTTTCTTTAATAGCGTCAGATTTTATCTTAAAATACAAGAACTTTTCGTGGTTCTTGTCAATTTTTGTTGGTTTTCATCTAATGAACTTGTATCAGTCAGCTAGATCTTTCTTCTTCAAAGCAAAAAGATTTTATCTTCAAGTACAAGAACTTTTCGTGGTTTTGTTGATTTTCAGCAAATTAACATATTTCAGCGAGCTCAAAGTTTTTTCTTTAATAGCGTCAGATTTTATCTTAAAATACAAGAACTTTTCGTGGTTCTTGTCAATTTTTGTTGGTTTTCATCTAATGAACTTGTTTCAGTCAGCTAGATCTTTCTTCTTCAAAGCAAAAAGATTTTATCTTCAAATACAAGAACTTTTCGTGGTTTTGTTGGTTTTCAGCAAATGAACATATTTCAGCGAGCTAGAAGTTTTTTCTTCAATAGCGTCAGATTTTATCTTAAAATACAAGAACTTTGCGTGGTTCTTGTCAATTTTTGTTGGTTTTCATCTAATGAACTTATTTCAGTCAGCTCGATCTTTCTTCCTCAATGCAAAAAGATTTTATCTTCAAATACAAGAACTTTTCGTGGTTTTGTTGATTTTCAGCAAATGAACATATTTCAGCGAGCTCAAAGTTTTTTCTTTAATAGCGGAAGGTTTTATCTTAAAATACAAGAACCTTTCGTGGTTCTTGTCAATTTTTGTTGGTTTTCATCTCATGAACTTATTTCAGTCAGCTCGATCTTTCTTCTTCAAAGCAAAAAGATTTTATCTTCAAATACAAGAACTTTTTGTGGTTTTGTTGGTTTTCAGCAAATGAACATATTTCAGCGAGCTAGAAGTTTTTTCTTCAATAGCGTCAGATTTTATCTTAAAATACAAGAACTTTTCGTGGTTCTTGTCAATTTTTGTTGGTTTTCATCGAATGAACTTATTTCAGTCAGCTGGATCTTTCTTCTTCAAAGCAAAAAGATTTTATCTTCAAATTCAAGAACTTTTCGTGGTCTTGTTGGTTTTCAGCAAATGAACATATTTCAGCGAGCTTGAAGTTTTTTCTTCAATAGCGTCAGATTTTATCTTAAAATACAAGAACTTTTCGTGGTTCTTGTCAATTTTTGTTGGTTTTGATCTGAAGAACTTCTTTCAGTCAGCTCGATCTTTCTACCTCAAAGCAAAAAGATTTTATCTTCAAATACAAGAACTTTTCGTGGTTTTGTGAATTTTCAGCAAATGAACATATTTCAGCGAGCGAGAAGTTTTTTCTTTAATAGCGTCAGATTTTATCTTAAAATACAAGAACTTTTCGTGGTTCTTGTCAATTTTTGTTGGTTTTCATCTAATGAACTTGTTTCAGTCAGCTAGATCTTTCTTCTTTAATGCAAAAAGATTTTATCTTCAAATACAAGAACTTTTCGTGGTTTTGTTGATTTTCAGCAAATGAACATATTTCAGCGAGCAAGAAGTTTTTTCTTTAATCGCGTCAGATTTTATCTTAAAATACAAGAACTTTTCGTGGTTCTTGTCAATTTTTGTTGGTTTTCATCTAATGAACTTGTTTCAGTCAGCTAGATCTTTCTTCTTCAAAGCAAAAAGATTTTATCTTCAAATACAAGAACTTTTCGTGGTTTTGTTGATTTTCAGCAAATTAACATATTTCAGCGAGCTCAAAGTTTTTTCTTTAATAGCAGAAGATTTTATCTCAAAATACAAGAACTTTTCGTGGTTCTTGTCAATTTTTGTTGGTTTTCATCGAATGAACTTATTTCAGTCAGCTGGATCTTTCTTCTTCAAAGCAAAAAGATTTTATCTTCAAATTCAAGAACTTTTCGTGGTTTTGTTGATTTTCAGCAAATGAACATATTTCAGCGAGCTGAAAGTTTTTTCTTTTATAGCGGAAGGTTTTATCTTAAAATACAAGAACCTTTCGTGGTTCTTGTCAATTTTTGTTGGTTTTCATCTAATGAACTTGCTTCGGTCAGCTAGATCTTTCTTCTTCAAAGCAAAAAGATTTTATCTTCAAATACAAGAACTTTTCGTGGTTTTGTTGATTTTCAGCAAATTAACATATTTCAGCGAGCTCAAAGTTTTTTCTTTAATAGCAGAAGATTTTATCTCAAAATACAAGAACTTTTCGTGGTTCTTGTCAATTTTTGTTGGTTTTCATCTAATGAACTTATTTCAGTCAGCTGGATCTTTCTTCTTCAAAGCAAAAAGATTTTATCTTCAAATACAAGAACTTTTCGTGGTTTTGTTGGTTTTCAGGAAATGAACATATTTCAGCGAACTAGAAGTTTTTTCTTCAATCGCGTCAGATTTTATCTTAAAATACAAGAACTTTTCGTGGTTCTTGTCAATTTTTGTTGGTTTTCATCGAATGAACTTATTTCAGTCAGCTGGATCTTTCTTCTTCAAAGCAAAAAGATTTTATCTTCAAATTCAAGAACTTTTCGTGGTTTTGTTGGTTTTCAGCAAATGAACATATTTCAGCGAGCTTGAAGTTTTTTCTTCAATAGCGTCAGATTTTATCTTAAAATACAAGAACTTTTCGTGGTTCTTGTCAATTTTTGTTGGTTTTGATCTGAAGAACTTCTTTCAGTCAGCTCGATCTTTCTACCTCAAAGCAAAAAGATTTTATCTTCAAATACAAGAACTTTTCGTGGTTTTGTGAATTTTCAGCAAATGAACATATTTCAGCGAGCGAGAAGTTTTTTCTTTAATAGCGTCAGATTTTATCTTAAAATACAAGAACTTTTCGTGGTTCTTGTCAATTTTTGTTGGTTTTCATCTAATGAACTTGTTTCAGTCAGCTAGATCTTTCTTCTTTAATGCAAAAAGATTTTATCTTCAAATACAAGAACTCTTCGTGGTTTTGTTGATTTTCAGCAAATGAACATATTTCAGCGAGCAAGAAGTTTTTTCTTTAATAGCGTCAGATTTTATCTTAAAATACAAGAACTTTTCGTGGTTCTTGTCAATTTTTGTTGGTTTTCATCTAATGAACTTGCTTCGGTCAGCTAGATCTTTCTTCTTCAAAGCAAAAAGATTTTATCTTCAAATACAAGAACTTTTCGTGGTTTTGTTGATTTTCAGCAAATTAACATATTTCAGCGAGCTCAAAGTTTTTTCTTTAATAGCAGAAGATTTTATCTCAAAATACAAGAACTTTTCGTGGTTCTTGTCAATTTTTGTTGGTTTTCATCTAATGAACTTATTTCAGTCAGCTGGATCTTTCTTCTTCAAAGCAAAAAGATTTTATCTTCAAATACAAGAACTTTTCGTGGTTTTGTTGGTTTTCAGGAAATGAACATATTTCAGCGAACTAGAAGTTTTTTCTTCAATCGCGTCAGATTTTATCTTAAAATACAAGAACTTTTCGTGGTTCTTGTCAATTTTTGTTGGTTTTCATCGAATGAACTTATTTCAGTCAGCTGGATCTTTCTTCTTCAAAGCAAAAAGATTTTATCTTCAAATTCAAGAACTTTTCGTGGTTTTGTTGGTTTTCAGCAAATGAACATATTTCAGCGAGCTTGAAGTTTTTTCTTCAATAGCGTCAGATTTTATCTTAAAATACAAGAACTTTTCGTGGTTCTTGTCAATTTTTGTTGGTTTTGATCTGAAGAACTTCTTTCAGTCAGCTCGATCTTTCTACCTCAAAGCAAAAAGATTTTATCTTCAAATACAAGAACTTTTCGTGGTTTTGTGAATTTTCAGCAAATGAACATATTTCAGCGAGCGAGAAGTTTTTTCTTTAATAGCGTCAGATTTTATCTTAAAATACAAGAACTTTTCGTGGTTCTTGTCAATTTTTGTTGGTTTTCATCTAATGAACTTGTTTCAGTCAGCTAGATCTTTCTTCTTTAATGCAAAAAGATTTTATCTTCAAATACAAGAACTCTTCGTGGTTTTGTTGATTTTCAGCAAATGAACATATTTCAGCGAGCTCAAAGTTTTTTCTTAAATAGCGTCAGATTTTATCTTAAAATACAAGAACTTTTCGTGGTTCTTGTCAATTTTTGTTGGTTTTCATCGAATGAACTTGTTTCAGTCAGCTAGATCTTTCTTCTTTAATGCAAAAAGATTTTATCTTCAAATACAAGAACTTTTCGTGGTTTTGTTGATTTTCAGCAAATTAACATATTTCAGCGAGCTCAAAGTTTTTTCTTTAATAGCAGAAGATTTTATCTTAAAATACAAGAACTTTTCGTGGTTCTTGTCAATTTTTGTTGGTTTTCATCTGATGAACTTATTTCAGTCAGCTAGATCTTTCTTCTTCAAAGCAAAAAGATTTTATCTTCAAATACAAGAACTTTTCGTGGTTTTGTTGGTTTTCAGCAAATGAATTTGATCTGAAGAACTTCTTTCAGTCAGCTCGATCTTTCTACCTCAAAGCAAAAAGATTTTATCTTCAAATACAAGAACTTTTCGTGGTTTTGTGAATTTTCAGCAAATGAACATATTTCAGCGAGCGAGAAGTTTTTTCTTTAATAGCGTCAGATTTTATCTTAAAATACAAGAACTTTTCGTGGTTCTTGTCAATTTTTGTTGGTTTTCATCTAATGAACTTGTTTCAGTCAGCTAGATCTTTCTTCTTTAATGCAAAAAGATTTTATCTTCAAATACAAGAACTCTTCGTGGTTTTGTTGATTTTCAGCAAATGAACATATTTCAGCGAGCTCAAAGTTTTTTCTTTAATAGCGTCAGATTTTATCTTAAAATACAAGAACTTTTCGTGGTTCTTGTCAATTTTTGTTGGTTTTCATCGAATGAACTTGTTTCAGTCAGCTAGATCTTTCTTCTTTAATGCAAAAAGATTTTATCTTCAAATACAAGAACTTTTCGTGGTTTTGTTGATTTTCAGCAAATTAACATATTTCAGCGAGCTCAAAGTTTTTTCTTTAATAGCAGAAGATTTTATCTTAAAATACAAGAACTTTTCGTGGTTCTTGTCAATTTTTGTTGGTTTTCATCTGATGAACTTATTTCAGTCAGCTAGATCTTTCTTCTTCAAAGCAAAAAGATTTTATCTTCAAATACAAGAACTTTTCGTGGTTTTGTTGGTTTTCAGCAAATGAACATATTTCAGCGAGCGAGAAGTTTTTTTTTCAATCGCGTCAGATTTTATCTTAAAATACAAGAACTTTTCGTGGTTCTTGTCAATTTTTGTTGGTTTTCATCTAATGAACTTGTTTCAGTCAGCTCGATCTTTCTTCTTTCATGCAAAAAGATTTTATCTTCAAATACAAGAACTTTTCGTGGTTTTGTTGATTTTCAGCAAATCAACATATTTCAGCGAGCTCAAAGTTTTTTCTTTAATAGCGTCGGATTTTATCTTAAAATACAAGAACTTTTCGTGGTTCTTGTCAATTTTTGTTGGTTTTCATCTAATGAACTTGTTTCAGTCAGCTAGATCTTTCTTCTTCAAAGCATAAAGATTTTATCTTCAAATACAAGAACTTTTCGTGGTTTTGTTGGTTTTCAGCAAATGAACATATTTCAGCGAGCTAGAAGTTTTTTCTTCAATAGCGTCAGATTTTATCTTAAAATACAAGAACTTTGCGTGGTTCTTGTCAATTTTTGTTGGTTTTCATCTAATGAACTTATTTCAGTCAGCTCGATCTTTCTTCCTCAATGCAAATAGATTTTATCTTCAAATACAAGAACTTTTCGTGGTTTTGTTGATTTTCAGCAAATGAACATATTTCAGCGAGCAAGAAGTTTTTTCTTTTATAGCGTCAGATTTTATCTTAAAATACAAGAACTTTTCGTGGTTCTTGTCAATTTTTGTTGGTTTTCATCTAATGAACTTGTTTCAGTCAGCTAGATCTTTCTTCTTCAAAGCAAAAAGATTTTATCTTCAAATACAAGAACTTTTCGTGGTTTTGTTGATTTTCAGCAAATTAACATATTTCAGCGAGCTCAAAGTTTTTTCTTTAATAGCAGAAGATTTTATCTCAAAATACAAGAACTTTTCGTGGTTCTTGTCAATTTTTGTTGGTTTTCATCTAATGAACTTATTTCAGTCAGCTGGATCTTTCTTCTTCAAAGCAAAAAGATTTTATCTTCAAATACAATAACTTTTCGTGGTTTTGTTGGTTTTCAGCAAATGAACATATTTCACCGAACTAGAAGTTTTTTCTTCAATCGCGTCAGATTTTATCTTAAAATACAAAGAACTTTTCGTGGTTCTTGTCAATTTTTGTTGGTTTTCATCGAATGAAATTATTTCAGTCAGCTGGATCTTTCTTCTTCAAAGCAAAAAGATTTTATCTTCAAATTCAAGAACTTTTCGTGGTTTTGTTGGTTTTCAGCAAATGAACATATTTCAGCGAGCTTGAAGTTTTTTCTTCAATAGCGTCAGATTTTATCTTAAAATACAAGAACTTTTCGTGGTTCTTGTCAATTTTTGTTGGTTTTGATCTGAAGAACTTCTTTCAGTCAGCTCGATCTTTATACCTCAAAGCAAAAAGATTTTATCTTCAAATACAAGAACTTTTCGTGGTTTTGTGAATTTTCAGCAAATGAACATATTTCAGCGAGCGAGAAGTTTTTTCTTTAATAGCGTCAGATTTTATCTTAAAATACAAGAACTTTTCGTGGTTCTTGTCAATTTTTGTTGGTTTTCATCTAATGAACTTGTCAGCTAGATCTTTCTTCTTTAATGCAAAAAGATTTTATCTTCAAATACAAGAACTCTTCGTGGTTTTGTTGATTTTCAGCAAATGAACATATTTCAGCGAGCAAGAAGTTTTTTCTTTAATAGCGTCAGATTTTATCTTAAAATACAAGAACTTTTCGTGGTTCTTGTCAATTTTTGTTGGTTTTCATCTAATGAACTTGTTTCAGTCAGCTAGATCTTTCTTCTTTAATGCAAAAAGATTTTATCTTCAAATACAAGAACTTTTCGTGGTTTTGTTGATTTTCAGCAAATTAACATATTTCAGCGAGCTCAAAGTTTTTTCTTTAATAGCAGAAGATTTTATCTTAAAATACAAGAACTTTTCGTGGTTCTTGTCAATTTTTGTTGGTTTTCATCTCATGAACTTATTTCAGTCAGCTGGATCTTTCTTCTTCAAAGCAAAAAGATTTTATCTTCAAATACAAGAACTTTTCGTGGTTTTGTTGGTTTTAAGCAAATGAACATATTTCAGCGAGCGAGAAGTTTTTTTTTCAATCGCGTCAGATTTTATCTTAAAATACAAGAACTTTTCGTGGTTCTTGTCAATTTTTGTTGGTTTTCATCGAATGAACTTGTTTCAGTCAGCTCGATCTTTCTTCTTTCATGCAAAAAGATTTTATCTTCAAATACAAGAACTTTTCGTGGTTTTGTTGATTTTCAGCAAATGAACATATTTCAGCGAGCTCAAAGTTTTTTCTTTAATAGCGGAAGGTTTTATCTTAAAATACAAGAACCTTTCGTGGTTCTTGTCAATTTTTGTTGGTTTTCATCTCATGAACTTATTTCAGTCAGCTAGATCTTTCTTCTTCAAAGCAAAAAGATTTTATCTTCAAATACAAGAACTTTTCGTGGTTTTGTTGGTTTTCAGCAAATGAACATATTTCAGCGAGCTAGAAGTTTTTTCTTCAATAGCGTCAGATTTTATCTTAAAACACAAGAACTTTTCGTGGTTCTTGTCAATTTTTGTTGGTTTTCATCGAATGAACTTATTTCAGTCAGCTGGATCTTTCTTCTTCAAAGCAAAAAGATTTTATCTTCAAATTCAAGAACTTTTCGTGGTTTTGTTGGTTTTCAGCAAATGAACATATTTCAGCGAGCTTGAAGTTTTTTCTTCAATAGCGTCAGATTTTATCTTAAAATACAAGAACTTTTCGTGGTTCTTGTCAATTTTTGTTGGTTTTCATCTAATGAACTTATTTCAGTCAGCAAGATCTTTCTTCTTCAAAGCAAAAAGATTTTATCTTCAAATACAAGAACTTTTCGTGGTTTTGTTGGTTTTCAGCAAATGAACATATTTCAGCGAGCGAAAAGTTTTTTCTTCAATAGCGTCAGATTTTATCTTAAAATACAAGAACCTTTCGTGGTTCTTGTCAATTTTTGTTGGTTTTCATCGAATGAACTTATTTCAGTCAGCTGGATCTTTCTTCTTCAAAGCAAAAAGATTTTATCTTCAAATTCAAGAACTTTTCGTGGTTTTGTTGGTTTTCAGCAAATGAACATATTTCAGCGAGCTTGAAGTTTTTTCTTCAATAGCGTCAGATTTTATCTTAAAATACAAGAACTTTTCGTGGTTCTTGTCAATTTTTGTTGGTTTTGATCTGAAGAACTTCTTTCAGTCAGCTCGATCTTTCTACCTCAAAGCAAAAAGATTTTATCTTCAAATACAAGAACTTTTCGTGGTTTTGTTGATTTTCAGCAAATGAACATAATTCAGCGAGCTCAAAGTTTTTTCTTTAATAGCGTCAGATTTTATCTTAAAATACAAGAACTTTTCGTGGTTCTTGTCAATTTTTGTTGGTTTTCATCTAATGAAATTGTTTCAGTCAGCTAGATCTTTCTTCTTTAATGCAAAAAGATTTTATCTTCAAATACAAGAACTTTTCGTGGTTTTGTTGATTTTCAGCAAATTAACATATTTCAGCGAGCTCAAAGTTTTTTCTTTAATAGCAGAAGATTTTATCTTAAAATACAAGAACTTTTCGTGGTTCTTGTCAATTTTTGTTGGTTTTCATCTCATGAACTTATTTCAGTCAGCTAGATCTTTCTTCTTCAAAGCAAAAAGATTTTATCTTCAAATACAAGAACTTTTCGTGGTTTTGTTGGTTTTCAGCAAATGAACATATTTCAGCGAGCTAGAAGTTTTTTCTTCAATCGCGTCAGATTTTATCTTAAAATACAAGAACTTTTCGTGGTTCTTGTCAATTTTTGTTGGTTTTCATCTAATGAACTTGTTTCAGTCAGCTAGATCTTTCTTCTTTAATGCAAAAAGATTTTATCTTCAAATACAAGAACTTTTCGTGGTTTTGTTGATTTTCAGCAAATGAACATATTACAGCGATCTCAAAGTTTTTTCTTTAATAGCGGAAGATTTTATCTTAAAATACAAGAACTTTTCGTGGTTCTTGTCAATTTTTGTTGGTTTTGATCGGATGAACTTCTTTCAATCAGCTCGATCTTTCTACCTCAAAGCAAAAAGATTTTATCTTCAAATACAAGAACTTTTCGTGGTTTTGTGAATTTTCAGCAAATGAACATATTTCAGCAAGCGAGAAGTTTTTTCTTTAATAGCGTCAGATTTTATCTTAAAATACAAGAACTTTTCGTGGTTCTTGTCAATTTTTGTTGGTTTTCATCTAATGAACTTGCTTCAGTCAGCTAGATCTTTCTTCTTCAAAGCAAAAAGATTTTATCTTCAAATACAAGAACTTTTCGTGGTTTTGTTGGTTTTCAGCAAATGAACATATTTCAGCGAACTAGAAGTTTTTTCTTCAATCGCGTCAGATTTTATCTTAAAATACAAGAACTTTTCGTGGTTCTTGTCAATTTTTGTTGGTTTTCATCTAATGAACTTGTTTCAGTCAGCTAGATCTTTCTTCTTCAAAGCAAAAAGATTTTATCTTCAAATACAAGAACTTTTCGTGGTTTTGTTGGTTTTCAGCAAATGAACATATTTCAGCGAGCTAGAAGTTTTTTCTTCAATAGCGTCAGATTTTATCTTAAAATACAAGAACTTTGCGTGGTTCTTGTCAATTTTTGTTGGTTTTCATCTAATGAACTTATTTCAGTCAGCTCGATCTTTCTTCCTCAATGCAAAAAGATTTTATCTTCAAATACAAGAACTTTTCGTGGTTTTGTTGATTTTCAGCAAATGAACATATTTCAGCGAGCTCAAAGTTTTTTCTTTAATAGCGGAAGGTTTTATCTTAAAATACAAGAACCTTTCGTGGTTCTTGTCAATTTTTGTTGGTTTTCATCTCATGAACTTATTTCAGTCAGCTGGATCTTTCTTCTTCAAAGCAAAAAGATTTTATCTTCAAAGACAAGAACTTTTCGTGGTTTTGTTGGTTTTCAGCAAATGAACATATTTCAGCGAGCTTGAAGTTTTTTCTTCAATAGCGTCAGATTTTATCTTAAAATACAAGAACTTTTCGTGGTTCTTGTCAATTTTTGTTGGTTTTGATCTGAAGAACTTCTTTCAGTCAGCTCGATCTTTCTACCTCAAATCAAAAAGATTTTATCTTCAAATACAAGAACTTTTCGTGGTTTTGTTAATTTTCAGCAAATGAACATATTTCAGCGAGCGAGAAGTTTTTTCTTTAATAGCGTCAGATTTTATCTTAAAATACAAGAACTTTTCGTGGTTCTTGTCAATTTTTGTTGGTTTTCATCTAATGAACTTGTTTCAGTCAGCTAGATCTTTCTTCTTTAATGCAAAAAGATTTTATCTTCAAATACAAGAACTTTTCGTGGTTTTGTTGATTTTCAGCAAATGAACATATTTCAGCGAGCTCAAAGTTTTTTCTTTAATAGCGTCAGATTTTATCTTAAAATACAAGAACTTTTCGTGGTTCTTGTCAATTTTTGTTGGTTTTCATCTAATGAACTTGTTTCAGTCAGCTAGATCTTTCTTCTTTAATGCAAAAAGATTTTATCTTCAAATACAAGAACTTTTCGTGGTTTTGTTGATTTTCAGCAAATTAACATATTTCAGCGAGCTCAAAGTTTTTTCTTTAATAGCAGAAGATTTTATCTTAAAATACAAGAACTTTTCGTGGTTCTTGTCAATTTTTGTTGGTTTTCATCGAATGAACTTATTTCAGTCAGCTCGATCTTTCTTCTTCAAAGCAAAAAGATTTTATCTTCAAATTCAAGAACTTTTCGTGGTTTTGTTGGTTTTCAGCAAATGAACATATTTCAGCGAGCTTGAAGTTTTTTCTTCAATAGCGTCAGATTTTATCTTAAAATACAAGAACTTTTCGTGGTTCTTGTCAATTTTTGTTGGTTTTGATCTGAAGAACTTCTTTCAGTCAGCTCGATCTTTCTACCTCAAAGCAAAAAGATTTTATCTTCAAATACAAGAACTTTTCGTGGTTTTGTTAATTTTCAGCAAATGAACATATTTCAGCGAGCGAGAAGTTTTTTCTTTAATCGCGTCAGATTTTATCTTAAAATACAAGAACTTTTCGTGGTTCTTGTCAATTTTTGTTGGTTTTCATCTAATGAACTTGTTTCAGTCAGCTAGATCTTTCTTCTTTAATGCAAAAAGATTTTATCTTCAAATACAAGAACTTTTCGTGGTTTTGTTGATTTTCAGCAAATGAACATATTTCAGCGAGCTCAAAGTTTTTTCTTTAATAGCGTCAGATTTTATCTTAAAATACAAGAACTTTTCGTGGTTCTTGTCAATTTTTGTTGGTTTTCATCTAATGAACTTGTTTCAGTCAGCTCGATCTTTCTTCTTTAATGCAAAAAGATTTTATCTTCAAATACAAGAACTTTTCGTGGTTTTGTTGATTTTCAGCAAATTAACATATTTCAGCGAGCTCAAAGTTTTTTCTTTCATAGCAGAAGATTTTATCTTAAAATACAAGAACTTTTCGTGGTTCTTGTCAATTTTTGTTGGTTTTCATCTAATGAACTTATTTCAGTCAGCTAGATCTTTCTTCTTCAAAGCAAAAAGATTTTATCTTCAAATACAAGAACTTTTCGTGGTTTTGTTGGTTTTCAGCAAATGAACATATTTCAGCGAGCTAGAAGTTTTTTCTTCAATCGCGTCAGATTTTATCTTAAAATACAAGAACTTTTCGTGGTTCTTGTCAATTTTTGTTGGTTTTCATCTAATGAACTTGTTTCAGTCAGCTAGATCTTTCTTCTTTAATGCAAAAAGATTTTATCTTCAAATACAAGAACTTTTCGTGGTTTTGTTGATTTTCAGCAAATGAACATATTTCAGCGAGCTCAAAGTTTTTTCTTTAATAGCGGAAGATTTTATCTTAAAATACAAGAACTTTTCGTGGTTCTTGTCAATTTTTGTTGGTTTTGATCGGATGAACTTCTTTCAGTCAGCTCGATCTTTCTACCTCAAAGCAAAAAGATTTTATCTTCAAATACAAGAACTTTTCGTGGTTCTTGTCAATTTTTGTTGGTTTTCATCTAATGAACTTGTTTCAGTCAGCTAGATCTTTCTTCTTTAATGCAAAAAGATTTTATCTTCAAATACAAGAACTTTTCGTGGTTTTGTTGATTTTCAGCAAATGAACATATTTCAGCGAGCTCAAAGTTTTTTCTTTGATAGCAGAAGATTTTATCTTAAAATACAAGAACTTTTCGTGGTTCTTGTCAATTTTTGTTGGTTTTCATCTAATGAACTTATTTCAGTCAGCTAGATCTTTCTTCTTCAAAGCAAAAAGATTTTATCTTCAAATACAAGAACTTTTCGTGGTTTTGTTGGTTTTCAGCAAATGAACATATTTCAGCGAGCTAGAAGTTTTTTCTTCAATCGCGTCAGATTTTATCTTAAAATACAAGAACTTTTCGTGGTTCTTGTCAATTTTTGTTGGTTTTCATCGAATGAACTTATTTCAATCAGCTGGATCTTTCTTCTTCAAAGCAAAAAGATTTTATCTTCAAATTCAAGAACTTTTCGTGGTTTTGTTGGTTTTCAGCAAATGAACATATTTCAGCGAGCTTGAAGTTTTTTCTTCAATAGCGTCAGATTTTATCTTAAAATACAAGAACTTTTCGTGGTTCTTGTCAATTTTTGTTGGTTTTGATCTGAAGAACTTCTTTCAGTCAGCTCGATCTTTCTACCTCAAAGCAAAAAGATTTTATCTTCAAATACAAGAACTTTTCGTGGTTTTGTTAATTTTCAGCAAATGAACATATTTCAGCGAGCGAGAAGTTTTTACTTTAATAGCGTCAGATTTTATCTTAAAATACAAGAACTTTTCGTGGTTCTTGTCAATTTTTGTTGGTTTTCATCTAATGAACTTGTTTCAGTCAGCTAGATCTTTCTTCTTTAATGCAAAAAGATTTTATCTTCAAATACAAGAACTTTTCGTGGTTTTGTTGATTTTCAGCAAATGAACATATTTCAGCGAGCTCAAAATTTTTTCTTCAATCGCGTCAGATTTTATCTTAAAATACAAGAACTTTTCGTGGTTCTTGTCAATTTTTGTTGGTTTTCATCTAATGAACTTGTTTCAGTCAGCTAGATCTTTCTTCTTTAATGCAAAAAGATTTTATCTTCAAATACAAGAACTTTCCGTGGTTTTGTTGATTTTCAGCAAATGAACATATTTCAGCGAGCTCAAAGTTTTTTCTTTAATAGCAGAAGATTTTATCTTAAAATACAAGAACTTTTCGTGGTTCTTGTCAATTTTTGTTGGTTTTCATCTAATGAACTTATTTCAGTCAGCTAGATCTTTCTTCTTCAAAGCAAAAAGATTTTATCTTCAAATACAAGAACTTTTCGTGGTTTTGTTGGTTTTCAGCAAATGAACATATTTCAGCGAGCTAGAAGTTTTTTCTTCAATCGCGTCAGATTTTATCTTAAAATAGAAGAACTTTTCGTGGTTCTTGTCAATTTTTGTTGGTTTTCATCTGATGAACTTGTTTCAGTCAGCTAGATCTTTCTTCTTTAATGCAAAAAGATTTTATCTTCAAATACAAGAACTTTTCGTGGTTTTGTTGATTTTCAGCAAATTAACATATTTCAGCGAGCTCAAAGTTTTTTCTTTAATAGCGGAAGATTTTATCTTAAAATACAAGAACTTTTCGTGGTTCTTGTCAATTTTTGTTGGTTTTCATCTGATGAACTTATTTCAGTCAGCTAGATCTTTCTTCTTCAAAGCAAAAAGATTTTATCTTCAAATTCAAGAACTTTTCGTGGTTTTGTTGGTTTTCAGCAAATGAACATATTTCAGCGAGCTTGAAGTTTTTTCTTCAATAGCGTCAGATTTTGTCTTAAAATACAAGAACTTTTCGTGGATCTTGTCAATTTTTGTTGGATTTCATCTAATGAACTTATTTCAGTCAGCTGGATCTTTCTTCTTCAAAGCAAAAAGATTTTATCTTCAAATTCAAGAACTTTTCGTGGTTTTGTTGGTTTTCAGCAAATGAACATATTTCAGCGAGCTTGAAGTTTTTTCTTCAATAGCGTCAGATTTTATCTTAAAATACAAGAACTTTTCGTGGTTCTTGTCAATTTTTGTTGGTTTTCATCTAATGAACTTGTTTCAGTCAGCTAGATCTTTCTTCTTTAATGCAAAAAGATTTTATCTTCAAATACAAGAACTTTTCGTGGTTTTGTTGATTTTCAGCAAATGAACATATTTCAGCGAGCAAGAAGTTTTTTCTTTAATAGCGTCAGATTTTATCTTAAAATACAAGAACTTTTCGTGGTTCTTGTCAATTTTTGTTGGTTTTCATCTAATGAACTTATTTCAGTCAGCTAGATCTTTCTTCTTCAAAGCAAAAAGATTTTATCTTCAAATACAAGAACTTTTCATGGATTTGTTGGTTTTCAGCAAATGAACATATTTCAGCGAGCTAGAAGTTTTTTCTTCAATCGCGTCAGATTTTATCTTAAAATACAAGAACTTTTCGTGGTTCTTGTCAATTTTTGTTGGTTTTCATCGAATGAACTTATTTCAGTCAGCTGGATCTTTCTTCTTCAAAGCAAAAAGATTTTATCTTCAAATTCAAGAACTTTTCGTGGTTTTGTTGGTTTTCAGCAAATGAACATATTTCAGCGAGCTTGAAGTTTTTTCTTTCATAGCAGAAGATTTTATCTTAAAATACAAGAACTTTTCGTGGTTCTTGTCAATTTTTGTTGGTTTTCATCTAATGAACTTATTTCAGTCAGCAAGATCTTTCTTCTTCAAAGCAAAAAGATTTTATCTTCAAATACAAGAACTTTTCGTGGTTTTGTTGGTTTTCAGCAAATGAACATATTTCAGCGAGCTAGAAGTTTTTTCTTCAATCGCGTCAGATTTTATCTTAAAATACAAGAACTTTTCGTGGTTCTTGTCAATTTTTGTTGGTTTTCATCTAATGAACTTGTTTCAGTCAGCTAGATCTTTCTTCTTTAATGCAAAAAGATTTTATCTTCAAATACAAGAACTTTTCGTGGTTTTGTTGATTTTCAGCAAATGAACATATTTCAGCGAGCTCAAAGTTTTTTCTTTAATAGCGGAAGATTTTATCTTAAAATACAAGAACTTTTCGTGGTTCTTGTCAATTTTTGTTGGTTTTGATCGGATGAACTTCTTTCAGTCAGCTCGATCTTTCTACCTCAAAGCAAAAAGATTTTATCTTCAAATACAAGAACTTTTCGTGGTTCTTGTCAATTTTTGTTGGTTTTCATCTAATGAACTTGTTTCAGTCAGCTAGATCTTGCTTCTTTAATGCAAAAAGATTTTATCTTCAAATACAAGAACTTTTCGTGGTTTTGTTGATTTTCAGCAAATGAACATATTTCAGCGAGCTCAAAGTTTTTTCTTTGATAGCAGAAGATTTTATCTTAAAATACAAGAACTTTTCGTGGTTCTTGTCAATTTTTGTTGGTTTTCATCTCATGAACTTATTTCAGTCAGCTAGATCTTTCTTCTTCAAAGCAAAAAGATTTTATCTTCAAATACAAGAACTTTTCGTGGTTTTGTTGGTTTTCAGCAAATGAACATATTTCAGCGAGCTAGAAGTTTTTTCTTCAATCGCGTCAGATTTTATCTTAAAATACAAGAACTTTTCGTGGTTCTTGTCAATTTTTGTTGGTTTTCATCTAATGAACTTGTTTCAGTCAGCTAGATCTTTCTTCTTTAATGCAAAAAGATTTTATCTTCAAATACAAGAACTTTTCGTGGTTTTGTTGATTTTCAGCAAATGAACATATTTCAGCGAGCTCAAAGTTTTTTCTTTAATAGCAGAAGATTTTATCTTAAAATACAAGAACTTTTCGTGGTTCTTGTCAATTTTTGTTGGTTTTCATCTAATGAACTTATTTCAGTCAGCTAGATCTTTCTTCTTCAAAGCAAAAAGATTTTATCTTCAAATACAAGAACTTTTCGTGGTTTTGTTGGTTTTCAGCAAATGAACATATTTCAGCGAGCTAGAAGTTTTTTCTTCAATCGCGTCAGATTTTATCTTAAAATAGAAGAACTTTTCGTGGTTCTTGTCAATTTTTGTTGGTTTTCATCGAATGAACTTATTTCAATCAGCTGGATCTTTCTTCTTCAAAGCAAAAAGATTTTATCTTCAAATTCAAGAACTTTTCGTGGTTTTGTTGGTTTTCAGCAAATGAACATATTTCAGCGAGCTTGAAGTTTTTTCTTCAATAGCGCCAGATTTTATCTTAAAATACAAGAACTTTTCGTGGTTCTTGTCAATTTTTGTTGGTTTTGATCTGAAGAACTTCTTTCAGTCAGCTCGATCTTTCTACCTCAAAGCAAAAAGATTTTATCTTCAAATACAAGAACTTTTCGTGGTTTTGTTAATTTTCAGCAAATGAACATATTTCAGCGAGCGAGAAGTTTTTTCTTTAATAGCGTCAGATTTTATCTTAAAATACAAGAACTTTTCGTGGTTCTTGTCAATTTTTGTTGGTTTTCATCTAATGAACTTGTTTCAGTCAGCTAGATCTTTCTTCTTTAATGCAAAAAGATTTTATCTTCAAATACAAGAACTTTTCGTGGTTTTGTTGATTTTCAGCAAATGAACATATTTCAGCGAGCTCAAAGTTTTTTCTTTAATAGCAGAAGATTTTATCTTAAAATACAAGAACTTTTCGTGGTTCTTGTCAATTTTTGTTGGTTTTCATCTAATGAACTTATTTCAGTCAGCTAGATCTTTCTTCTTCAAAGCAAAAAGATTTTATCTTCAAATACAAGAACTTTTCGTGGTTTTGTTGGTTTTCAGCAAATGAACATATTTCAGCGAGCTAGAAGTTTTTTCTTCAATCGCGTCAGATTTTATCTTAAAATAGAAGAACTTTTCGTGGTTCTTGTCAATTTTTGTTGGTTTTCATCGAATGAACTTATTTCAGTCAGCTGGATCTTTCTTCTTCAAAGCAAAAAGATTTTATCTTCAAATTCAAGAACTTTTCGTGGTTTTGTTGGTTTTCAGCAAATGAACATATTTCAGCGAGCTTGAAGTTTTTTCTTCAATAGCGTCAGATTTTATCTTAAAATACAAGAACTTTTCGTGGTTCTTGTCAATTTTTGTTGGTTTTGATCTGAAGAACTTCTTTCAGTCAGCTCGATCTTTCTACCTCAAAGCAAAAAGATTTTATCTTCAAATACAAGAACTTTTCGTGGTTTTGTTAATTTTCAGCAAATGAACATATTTCAGCGAGCGAGAAGATTTTTCTTTAATAGCGTCAGATTTTATCTTAAAATACAAGAACTTTTCGTGGTTCTTGTCAATTTTTGTTGGTTTTCATCTAATGAACTTGTTTCAGTCAGCTAGATCTTTCTTCTTTAATGCAAAAAGATTTTATCTTCAAATACAAGAACTTTTCGTGGTTTTGTTGATTTTCAGCAAATGAACATATTTCAGCGAGCTCAAAGTTTTTTCTTTAATAGCGGAAGATTTTATCTTAAAATACAAGAACTTTTCGTGGTTCTTGTCAATTTTTGTTGGTTTTGATCGGATGAACTTCTTTCAGTCAGCTCGATCTTTCTACCTCAAAGCAAAAAGATTTTATCTTCAAATACAAGAACTTTTCGTGGTTTTGTTGGTTTTCAGCAAATGAACATATTTCAGCGAGCTAGAAGTTTTTTCTTCAATCGCGTCAGATTTTATCTTAAAATAGAAGAACTTTTCGTGGTTCTTGTCAATTTTTGTTGGTTTTCATCTGATGAACTTGTTTCAGTCAGCTAGATCTTTCTTCTTTAATGCAAAAAGATTTTATCTTCAAATACAAGAACTTTTCGTGGTTCTTGTCAATTTTTGTTGGTTTTCATCTGATGAACTTATTTCAGTCAGCTAGATCTTTCTTCTTCAAAGCAAAAAGATTTTATCTTCAAATTCAAGAACTTTTCGTGGTTTTGTTGGTTTTCAGCAAATGAACATATTTCAGCGAGCTTGAAGTTTTTTCTTCAATAGCGTCAGATTTTGTCTTAAAATACAAGAACTTTTCGTGGATCTTGTCAATTTTTGTTGGATTTCATCTAATGAACTTATTTCAGTCAGCTGGATCTTTCTTCTTCAAAGCAAAAAGATTTTATCTTCAAATTCAAGAACTTTTCGTGGTTTTGTTGGTTTTCAGCAAATGAACATATTTCAGCGAGCTTGAAGTTTTTTCTTCAATAGCGTCAGATTTTATCTTAAAATACAAGAACTTTTCGTGGTTCTTGTCAATTTTTGTTGGTTTTCATCTAATGAACTTGTTTCAGTCAGCTAGATCTTTCTTCTTTAATGCAAAAAGATTTTATCTTCAAATACAAGAACTTTTCGTGGTTTTGTTGATTTTCAGCAAATGAACATATTTCAGCGAGCAAGAAGTTTTTTCTTTAATAGCGTCAGATTTTATCTTAAAATACAAGAACTTTTCGTGGTTCTTGTCAATTTTTGTTGGTTTTCATCTAATGAACTTATTTCAGTCAGCTAGATCTTTCTTCTTCAAAGCAAAAAGATTTTATCTTCAAATACAAGAACTTTTCGTGGTTTTGTTAATTTTCAGCAAATGAACATATTTCAGCGAGCGAGAAGATTTTTCTTTAATAGCGTCAGATTTTATCTTAAAATACAAGAACTTTTCGTGGTTCTTGTCAATTTTTGTTGGTTTTCATCTAATGAACTTGTTTCAGTCAGCTAGATCTTTCTTCTTTAATGCAAAAAGATTTTATCTTCAAATACAAGAACTTTTCGTGGTTTTGTTGATTTTCATCAAATGAACATATTTCAGCGAGCTCAAAGTTTTTTCTTTAATAGCGTCAGATTTTATCTTAAAATACAAGAACTTTTCGTGGATCTTGTCAATTTTTGTTGGATTTCATCTAATGAACTTATTTCAGTCAGCTGGATCTTTCTTCTTCAAAGCAAAAAGATTTTATCTTCAAATTCAAGAACTTTTCGTGGTTTTGTTGGTTTTCAGCAAATGAACATATTTCAGCGCGCTCAAAGTTTTTTCTTTAATAGCGTCAGATTTTATCTTAAAATACAAGAACTTTTCGTGGTTCTTGTCAATTTTTGTTGGTTTTCATCTAATGAACTTGTTTCAGTCAGCAAGATCTTTCTTCTTTAATGCAAAAAGATTTTATCTTCAAATACAAGAACTTTTCGTGGTTTTGTTGATTTTCAGCAAATGAACATATTTCAGCGAGCAAGAATTTTTTTCTTTAATAGCGTCAGATTTTATCTTAAAATACAAGAACTTTTCGTGGTTCTTGTCAATTTTTGTTGGTTTTGATCTGAAGAACTTCTTTCAGTCAGCTCGATCTTTCTACCTCAAAGCAAAAAGATTTTATCTTCAAATACAAGAACTTTTCGTGGTTTTGTTAATTTTCAGCAAATGAACATATTTCAGCGAGCGAGAAGTTTTTTCTTTAATCGCGTCAGATTTTATCTTAAAATACAAGAACTTTTCGTGGTTCTTGTCAATTTTTGTTGGTTTTCATCTAATGAACTTGTTTCAGTCAGCTAGATCTTTCTTCTTTAATGCAAAAAGATTTTATCTTCAAATACAAGAACTTTTCGTGGTTTTGTTGATTTTCAGCAAATGAACATATTTCAGCGAGCTCAGAGTTTTCGTGGTTTTGTTGATTTTCAGCAAATGAACATATTTCAGCGAGCTGAAAGTTTTTTCTTAAATAGCTGAAGATTTTATCTTAAAATACAAGAACTTTTCGTGGTTCTTGTCAATTTTTGTTGGTTTTCATCTAATGAACTTATTTCAGTCAGCTAGATCTTTCATCTTCAAAGCAAAAAGATTTTATCTTCAAATACAAGAACTTTTCGTGGTTTTGTTGGTTTTCAGCAAATGAACATATTTCAGCGAGCTAGAAGTTTTTTCTTCAATAGCGTCAGATTTTATCTTAAAATACAAGAACTTTTCGTGGTTCTTGTCAATTTTTGTTGGTTTTCATCGAATGAACTTATTTCAGTCAGCTGGATCTTTCTGCTTTAATGCAAAAAGATTTTATCTTCAAATACAAGAACTTTTCGTGGTTTTGTTGATTTTCAGCAAATGAACATATTTCAGCGAGCTCAAAGTTTTTTCTTTAATAGCAGAAGATTTTATCTTAAAATACAAGAACTTTTCGTGGTTCTTGTCAATTTTTGTTGGTTTTCATCCAATGAACTTATTTCAGTCAGCTAGATCTTTCTTCTTCAAAGCAAAAAGATTTTATCTTCAAATACAAGAACTTTTCGTGGTTTTGTTGGTTTTCAGCAAATGAACATATTTCAGCGAGCTAGAAGTTTTTTCTTCAATCGCGTCAGATTTTATCTTAAAATACAAGAACATTTCGTGGTTCTTGTCAATTTTTGTTGGTTTTCATCTAATGAACTTGTTTCAGTCAGCTAGATCTTTCTTCTTTAATGCAAAAAGATTTTATCTTCAAATACAAGAACTTTTCGTGGTTTTGTTGATTTTCAGCAAATGAACATATTTCAGCGAGCTCAAAGTTTTTTCTTTCATAGCGGAAGATTTTATCTTAAAATACAAGAACTTTTCGTGGTTCTTCTCAATTTTTGTTGGTTTTGATCTGATGAACTTCTTTCAGTCAGCTCGATCTTTCTACCTCAAAGCAAAAAGATTTTATCTTCAAATACAAGAACTTTTCGTGGTTTTAGTTAATTTTCAGCAAATGAACATATTTCAGCGAGCGAGAAGTTTTTTCTTTAATAGCGTCAGATTTTATCTTAAAATACAAGAACTTTTCGTGGTTCTTGTCAATTTTTGTTGGTTTTCATCTCATGAACTTATTTCAGTCAGCTAGATCTTTCTTCTTCAAAGCAAAAAGATTTTATCTTCAAATACAAGAACTTTTCATGGTTTTGTTGGTTTTCAGCAAATGAACATATTTCAGCGAGCTAGAAGTTTTTTTTTCAATCGCGTCAGATTTTATCTTAAAACACAAGAACTTTTCGTGGTTCTTGTCAATTTTTGTTGGTTTTCATCGAATGAACTTATTTCAGTCAGCTGGATCTTTCTTCTTCAAAGCAAAAAGATTTTAACTTCAAATTCAAGAACTTTTCTTGGTTTTGTTGGTTTTCAGCAAATGAACATATTTCAGCGAGCTTGAAGTTTTTTCTTCAATAGCGTCAGATTTTATCTTAAAATACAAGAACTTTTCGTGGTTCTTGTCAATTTTTGTTGGTTTTGATCTGAAGAACTTCTTTCAGTCAGCTCGATCTTTCTTCTTTAATGCAAAAAGATTTTATCTTCAAATACAAGAACTTTTCGTGGTTTTGTTGATTTTCAGCAAATGAACATATTTCAGCGAGCAAGAAGTTTTTTCTTTAATAGCGTCAGATTTTATCTTAAAATACAAGAACTTTTCGTGGTTCTTGTCAATTTTTGTTGGTTTTCATCTAATGAACTTGTTTCAGTCAGCTAGATCTTTCTTCTTTAATGCAAAAAGATTTTATCTTCAAATACAAGAACTTTTCGTGGTTTTGTTGATTTTCAGCAAATTAACATATTTCAGCGAGCTCAAAGTTTTGTCTTTGATAGCAGAAGATTTTATCTTAAAATACAAGAACTTTTCGTGGTTCTTGTCAATTTTTGTTGGTTTTCATCTAATGAACTTATTTCAGTCAGCTAGATCTTTCTTCTTCAAAGCAAAAAGATTTTATCTTCAAATACAAGAACTTTTCGTGGTTTTGTTGGTTTTCAGCAAATGAACATATTTCAGCGAGCTAGAAGTTTTTTCTTCAATCGCGTCAGATTTTATCTTAAAATACAATAACTTTTCGTGGTTCTTGTCAATTTTTGTTGGTTTTCATCGAATGAACTTATTTCAGTCAGCTCGATCTTTCTACCTCAAAGCAAAAAGATTTTATCTTCAAATACAAGAACTTTTCGTGGTTTTGTGAATTTTCAGCAAATGAACATATTTCAGCGAGCGAGAAGTTTTTTCTTTAATAGCGTCAGATTTTATCTTAAAATACAAGAACTTTTCGTGGTTCTTGTCAATTTTTGTTGGTTTTCATCTAATGAACTTGTTTCAGTCAGCTAGATCTTTCTTCTTTAATGCAAAAAGATTTTATCTTCAAATACAAGAACTCTTCGTGGTTTTGTTGATTTTCAGCAAATGAACATATTTCAGCGAGCAAGAAGTTTTTTCTTCAATAGCGTCAGATTTTATCTTAAAATACAAGAACTTTTCGTGGTTCTTGTCAATTTTTGTTGGTTTTGATCTGAAGAACTTCTTTCAGTCAGCTCGATCTTTCTACCTCAAAGCAAAAAGATTTTATCTTCAAATACAAGAACTTTTCGTGGTTTTGTTGATTTTCAGCAAATTAACATATTTCAGCGAGCTCAAAGTTTTTTCTTTAATAGCAGAAGATTTTATCTTAAAATACAAGAACTTTTCGTGGTTCTTGTCAATTTTTGTTGGTTTTCATCTCATGAACTTATTTCAGTCAGCTGGATCTTTCTTCTTCAAAGCAAAAAGATTTTATCTTCAAATACAAGAACTTTTCGTGGTTTTGTTGGTTTTCAGCAAATGAACATATTTCAGCGAGCTAGAAGTTTTTTCTTCAATAGCGTCAGATTTTATCTTAAAATACAAGAACATTTCGTGGTTCTTGTCAATTTTTGTTGGTTTTCATCTAATGAACTTGTTTCAGTTAGCTAGATCTTTCTTCTTTAATGCAAAAAGATTTTATCTTCAAATACAAGAACTTTTCGTGGTTTTGTTGATTTTCAGCAAATGAACATATTTCAGCGAGCTCAAAGTTTTTTCTTTCATAGCGGAAGATTTTATCTTAAAATACAAGAACTTTTCGTGGTTCTTCTCAATTTTTGTTGGTTTTGATCTGATGAACTTCTTTCAGTCAGCTCGATCTTTCTACCTCAAAGCAAAAAGATTTTATCTTCAAATACAAGAACTTTTCGTGGTTTTAGTTAATTTTCAGCAAATGAACATATTTCAGCGAGCGAGAAGTTTTTTCTTTAATAGCGTCAGATTTTATCTTAAAATACAAGAACTTTTCGTGGTTCTTGTCAATTTTTGTTGGTTTTCATCTCATGAACTTATTTCAGTCAGCTAGATCTTTCTTCTTCAAAGCAAAAAGATTTTATCTTCAAATACAAGAACTTTTCATGGTTTTGTTGGTTTTCAGCAAATGAACATATTTCAGCGAGCTAGAAGTTTTTTTTTCAATCGCGTCAGATTTTATCTTAAAATACAAGAACTTTTCGTGGTTCTTGTCAATTTTTGTTGGTTTTCATCGAATGAACTTATTTCAGTCAGCTGGATCTTTCTTCTTCAAAGCAAAAAGATTTTAACTTCAAATTCAAGAACTTTTCTTGGTTTTGTTGGTTTTCAGCAAATGAACATATTTCAGCGAGCTTGAAGTTTTTTCTTCAATAGCGTCAGATTTTATCTTAAAATACAAGAACTTTTCGTGGTTCTTGTCAATTTTTGTTGGTTTTGATCAGAAGAACTTCTTTCAGTCAGCTCGATCTTTCTTCTTTAATGCAAAAAGATTTTATCTTCAAATACAAGAACTTTTCGTGGTTTTGTTGATTTTCAGCAAATGAACATATTTCAGCGAGCAAGAAGTTTTTTCTTTAATAGCGTCAGATTTTATCTTAAAATACAAGAACTTTTCGTGGTTCTTGTCAATTTTTGTTGGTTTTCATCTAATGAACTTGTTTCAGTCAGCTAGATCTTTCTTCTTTAATGCAAAAAGATTTTATCTTCAAATACAAGAACTTTTCGTGGTTTTGTTGATTTTCAGCAAATTAACATATTTCAGCGAGCTCAAAGTTTTGTCTTTGATAGCAGAAGATTTTATCTTAAAATACAAGAACTTTTCGTGGTTCTTGTCAATTTTTGTTGGTTTTCATCTAATGAACTTATTTCAGTCAGCTAGATCTTTCTTCTTCAAAGCAAAAAGATTTTATCTTCAAATACAAGAACTTTTCGTGGTTTTGTTGGTTTTCAGCAAATGAACATATTTCAGCGAGCTAGAAGTTTTTTCTTCAATCGCGTCAGATTTTATCTTAAAATACAATAACTTTTCGTGGTTCTTGTCAATTTTTGTTGGTTTTCATATGATGAACTTGTTTCAGTCAGCTCGATCTTTCTACCTCAAAGCAAAAAGATTTTATCTTCAAATACAAGAACTTTTCGTGGTTTTGTGAATTTTCAGCAAATGAACATATTTCAGCGAGCGAGAAGTTTTTTCTTTAATAGCGTCAGATTTTATCTTAAAATACAAGAACTTTTCGTGGTTCTTGTCAATTTTTGTTGGTTTTCATCTAATGAACTTGTTTCAGTCAGCTAGATCTTTCTTCTTTAATGCAAAAAGATTTTATCTTCAAATACAAGAACTCTTCGTGGTTTTGTTGATTTTCAGCAAATGAACATATTTCAGCGAGCAAGAAGTTTTTTCTTCAATAGCGTCAGATTTTATCTTAAAATACAAGAACTTTTCGTGGTTCTTGTCAATTTTTGTTGGTTTTGATCTGAAGAACTTCTTTCAGTCAGCTCGATCTTTCTACCTCAAAGCAAAAAGATTTTATCTTCAAATACAAGAACTTTTCGTGGTTTTGTTGATTTTCAGCAAATTAACATATTTCAGCGAGCTCAAAGTTTTTTCTTTAATAGCAGAAGATTTTATCTTAAAATACAAGAACTTTTCGTGGTTCTTGTCAATTTTTGTTGGTTTTCATCTCATGAACTTATTTCAGTCAGCTGGATCTTTCTTCTTCAAAGCAAAAAGATTTTATCTTCAAATACAAGAACTTTTCGTGGTTTTGTTGGTTTTCAGCAAATGAACATATTTCAGCGAGCTAGAAGTTTTTTCTTCAATAGCGTCAGATTTTATCTTAAAATACAAGAACTTTTCGTGGTTCTTGTCAATTTTTGTTGGTTTTCATCTAATGAACTTGTTTCAGTCAGCTAGATCTTTCTTCTTCAAAGCAAAAAGATTTTATCTTCAAATACAAGAACTTTTCGTGGTTTTGTTGGTTTTCAGCAAATGAACATATTTCAGCGAGCTAGAAGTTTTTTCTTCAATAGCGTCAGATTTTATCTTAAAATACAAGAACTTTGCGTGGTTCTTGTCAATTTTTGTTGGTTTTCATCTAATGAACTTATTTCAGTCAGCTCGATATTTCTTCCTCAACGCAAAAAGATTTTATCTTCAAATACAAGAACTTTTCGTGGTTTTGTTGATTTTCAGCAAATGAACATATTTCAGCGAGCTCAAAGTTTTTTCTTTAATAGCAGAAGGTTTTATCTTAAAATACAAGAACCTTTCGTGGTTCTTGTCAATTTTTGTTGGTTTTCATCTCATGAACTTATTTCAGTCAGCTAGATCTTTCTTCTTCAAAGCAAAAAGATTTTATCTTCAAATACAAGAACTTTTCGTGGTTTTGTTGGTTTTCAGCAAATGAACATATTTCAGCGAGCTAGAAGTTTTTTCTTCAATCGCGTCAGATTTTATCTTAAAATACAAGAACTTTTCGTGGTTCTTGTCAATTTTTGTTGGTTTTCATCGAATGAACTTATTTCAGTCAGCTGGATCTTTCTTCTTCAAAGCAAAAAGATTTTATCTTCAAATTCAAGAACTTTTCGTGGTTTTGTTGGTTTTCAGCAAATGAACATATATCAGCGAGCTTGAAGTTTTTTCTTCAATAGCGTCAGATTTTATCTTAAAATAGAAGAACTTTTCGTGGTTCTTGCCAATTTTTGTTGGTTTTGATCTGAAGAACTTCTTTCAGTCAGCTCGATCTTTCTACCTCAAAGCAAAAAGATTTTATCTTCAAATACAAGAACTTTTCGTGGTTTTGTTGGTTTTCAGCAAATGAACATATTTCAGCGAGCTAGAAGTTTTTTCTTCAATCGCGTCAGATTTTATCTTAAAATACAAGAACTTTTCGTGGTTCTTGTCAATTTTTGTTGGTTTTCATCTAACGAACTTGTTTCAGTCAGCTAGATCTTGCTTCTTTAATGCAAAAAGATTTTATCTTCAAATACAAGAACTTTTCGTGGTTTTGTTGATTTTCAGCAAATGAACATATTTCAGCGAGCTCAAAGTTTTTTCTTTAATAGCGGAAGATTTTATCTTAAAATACAAGAACTTTTCGTGGTTCTTGTCAATTTTTGTTGGTTTTCATCGGATGAACTTCTTTCAGTCAGCTAGATCTTTCTTCTTCAAAGCAAAAAGATTTTATCTTCAAATACAAGAACTTTTCGTGGTTTTGTTGGTTTTCAGCAAATGAACATATTTCAGCGAGCAAGAAGTTTTTTCTTCAATCGCGTCAGATTTTATCTTAAAATACAAGAACTTTTCGTGGTTCTTGTCAATTTTTGTTGGTTTTCATCTGATGAACTTGTTTCAGTCAGCTAGATCTTTCTTCTTTAATGCAAAAAGATTTTATCTTCAAATACAAGAACTTTTCGTGGTTTTGTTGATTTTCAGCAAATGAACATATTTCAGCGAGCTCAAAGTTTTTTCTTTAATAGCAGAAGATTTTATCTTAAAATACAAGAACTTTTCGTGGTTCTTGTCAATTTTTGTTGGTTTTCATCTAATGAACTTATTTCAGTCAGCGAGATCTTTCTTCTTCAAAGCAAAAAGATTTTATCTTCAAATACAAGAACTTTTCGTGGTTTTGTTGGTTTTCAGCAAATGAACATATTTCAGCGAGCTAGAAGTTTTTTCTTTAATAGCGTCAGATTTTATCTTAAAATACAAGAACTTTTCGTGGTTCTTGTCAATTTTTGTTGGTTTTCATCTAATGAACTTGTTTCAGTCAGCTAGATCTTTCTTCTTTAATGCAAAAAGATTTTATCTTCAAATACAAGAACTTTTCGTGGTTTTGTTGATTTTCAGCAAATTAACATATTTCAGCGAGCTCAAAGTTTTGTCTTTGATAGCAGAAGATTTTATCTTAAAATACAAGAACTTTTCGTGGTTCTTGTCAATTTTTGTTGGTTTTCATCGAATGAACTTATTTCAGTCAGCTGGATCTTTCTTCTTCAAAGCAAAAAGATTTTATCTTCAAATTCAAGAACTTTTCGTGGTTTTGTTGGTTTTCAGCAAATGAACATATTTCAGCGAGCTTGAAGTTTTTTCTTCAATAGCGTCAGATTTTATCTTAAAATAGAAGAACTTTTCGTGGTTCTTGCCAATTTTTGTTGGTTTTGATCTGAAGAACTTCTTTCAGTCAGCTCGATCTTTCTACCTCAAAGCAAAAAGATTTTATCTTCAAATACAAGAACTTTTCGTGGTTTTGTTGGTTTTCAGCAAATGAACATATTTCAGCGAGCTAGAAGTTTTTTCTTCAATCGCGTCAGATTTTATCTTAAAATACAAGAACTTTTCGTGGTTCTTGTCAATTTTTGTTGGTTTTCATCTAACGAACTTGTTTCAGTCAGCTAGATCTTGCTTCTTTAATGCAAAAAGATTTTATCTTCAAATACAAGAACTTTTCGTGGTTTTGTTGATTTTCAGCAAATGAACATATTTCAGCGAGCTCAAAGTTTTTTCTTTAATAGCGGAAGATTTTATCTTAAAATACAAGAACTTTTCGTGGTTCTTGTCAATTTTTGTTGGTTTTCATCGGATGAACTTCTTTCAGTCAGCTAGATCTTTCTTCTTCAAAGCAAAATGATTTTATCTTCAAATACAAGAACTTTTCGTGGTTTTGTTGGTTTTCAGCAAATGAACATATTTCAGCGAGCAAGAAGTTTTTTCTTCAATCGCGTCAGATTTTATCTTAAAATACAAGAACTTTTCGTGGTTCTTGTCAATTTTTGTTGGTTTTCATCTGATGAACTTGTTTCAGTCAGCTAGATCTTTCTTCTTTAATGCAAAAAGATTTTATCTTCAAATACAAGAACTTTTCGTGGTTTTGTTGATTTTCAGCAAATGAACATATTTCAGCGAGCTCAAAGTTTTTTCTTTAATAGCAGAAGATTTTATCTTAAAATACAAGAACTTTTCGTGGTTCTTGTCAATTTTTGTTGGTTTTCATCTAATGAACTTATTTCAGTCAGCGAGATCTTTCTTCTTCAAAGCAAAAAGATTTTATCTTCAAATACAAGAACTTTTCGTGGTTTTGTTGGTTTTCAGCAAATGAACATATTTCAGCGAGCTAGAAGTTTTTTCTTTAATAGCGTCAGATTTTATCTTAAAATACAAGAACTTTTCGTGGTTCTTGTCAATTTTTGTTGGTTTTCATCTAATGAACTTGTTTCAGTCAGCTAGATCTTTCTTCTTTAATGCAAAAAGATTTTATCTTCAAATACAAGAACTTTTCGTGGTTTTGTTGATTTTCAGCAAATTAACATATTTCAGCGAGCTCAAAGTTTTGTCTTTGATAGCAGAAGATTTTATCTTAAAATACAAGAACTTTTCGTGGTTCTTGTCAATTTTTGTTGGTTTTCATCTAATGAACTTATTTCAGTCAGCTAGATCTTTCTTCTTCAAAGCAAAAAGATTTTATCTTCAAATACAAGAACTTTTCGTGGTTTTGTTGGTTTTCAGCAAATGAACATATTTCAGCGAGCTAGAAGTTTTTTCTTCAATCGCGTCAGATTTTATCTTAAAATACAATAACTTTTCGTGGTTCTTGTCAATTTTTGTTGGTTTTCATATGATGAACTTGTTTCAGTCAGCTCGATCTTTCTACCTCAAAGCAAAAAGATTTTATCTTCAAATACAAGAACTTTTCGTGGTTTTGTGAATTTTCAGCAAATGAACATATTTCAGCGAGCGAGAAGTTTTTTCTTTAATAGCGTCAGATTTTATCTTAAAATACAAGAACTTTTCGTGGTTCTTGTCAATTTTTGTTGGTTTTCATCTAATGAACTTGTTTCAGTCAGCTAGATCTTTCTTCTTTAATGCAAAAAGATTTTATCTTCAAATACAAGAACTCTTCGTGGTTTTGTTGATTTTCAGCAAATGAACATATTTCAGCGAGCAAGAAGTTTTTTCTTCAATAGCGTCAGATTTTATCTTAAAATACAAGAACTTTTCGTGGTTCTTGTCAATTTTTGTTGGTTTTGATCTGAAGAACTTCTTTCAGTCAGCTCGATCTTTCTACCTCAAAGCAAAAAGATTTTATCTTCAAATACAAGAACTTTTCGTGGTTTTGTTGATTTTCAGCAAATTAACATATTTCAGCGAGCTCAAAGTTTTTTCTTTAATCGCAGAAGATTTTATCTTAAAATACAAGAACTTTTCGTGGTTCTTGTCAATTTTTGTTGGTTTTCATCTCATGAACTTATTTCAGTCAGCTGGATCTTTCTTCTTCAAAGCAAAAAGATTTTATCTTCAAATACAAGAACTTTTCGTGGTTTTGTTGGTTTTCAGCAAATGAACATATTTCAGCGAACTAGAAGTTTTTTCTTCAATCGCGTCAGATTTTATCTTAAAATACAAGAACTTTTCGTGGTTCTTGTCAATTTTTGTTGGTTTTCATCTCATGAACTTGTTTCAGTCAGCTAGATCTTTCTTCTTTAATGCAAAAAGATATTATCTTCAAATACAAGAACTTTTCGTGGTTTTGTTGATTTTCAGCAAATGAACATATTTCAGCGCGCTCAAAGTTTTTTCTTTAATAGCGTCAGATTTTATCTTAAAATACAAGAACTTTTCGTGGTTCTTGTCAATTTTTGTTGGTTTTCATCTAATGAACTTGTTTCAGTCAGCTAGATCTTTCTTCTTCAAAGCAAAAAGATTTTATCTTCAAATACAAGAACTTTTCGTGGTTTTGTTGGTTTTCAGCAAATGAACATATTTCAGCGAGCTAGAAGTTTTTTCTTCAATAGCGTCAGATTTTATCTTAAAATACAAGAACTTTTCGTGGTTCTTGTCAATTTTTGTTGGTTTTCATCTAATGAACTTGTTTCAGTCAGCTAGATCTTTCTTCTTTAATGCAAAAAGATTTTATCTTCAAATACAAGAACTCTTCGTGGTTTTGTTGATTTTCAGCAAATGAACATATTTCAGCGAGCAAGAAGTTTTTTCTTCAATAGCGTCAGATTTTATCTTAAAATACAAGAACTTTTCGTGGTTCTTGTCAATTTTTGTTGGTTTTGATCTGAAGAACTTCTTTCAGTCAGCTCGATCTTTCTACCTCAAAGCAAAAAGATTTTATCTTCAAATACAAGAACTTTTCGTGGTTTTGTTGATTTTCAGCAAATTAACATATTTCAGCGAGCTCAAAGTTTTTTCTTTAATAGCAGAAGATTTTATCTTAAAATACAAGAACTTTTCGTGGTTCTTGTCAATTTTTGTTGGTTTTCATCTCATGAACTTATTTCAGTCAGCTGGATCTTTCTTCTTCAAAGCAAAAAGATTTTATCTTCAAATACAAGAACTTTTCGTGGTTTTGTTGGTTTTCAGCAAATGAACATATTTCAGCGAACTAGAAGTTTTTTCTTCAATCGCGTCAGATTTTATCTTAAAATACAAGAACTTTTCGTGGTTCTTGTCAATTTTTGTTGGTTTTCATCTCATGAACTTGTTTCAGTCAGCTAGATCTTTCTTCTTTAATGCAAAAAGATATTATCTTCAAATACAAGAACTTTTCGTGGTTTTGTTGATTTTCAGCAAATGAACATATTTCAGCGCGCTCAAAGTTTTTTCTTTAATAGCGTCAGATTTTATCTTAAAATGCAAGAACTTTTCGTGGTTCTTGTCAATTTTTGTTGGTTTTCATCTAATGAACTTGTTTCAGTCAGCTAGATCTTTCTTCTTCAAAGCAAAAAGATTTTATCTTCAAATACAAGAACTTTTCGTGGTTTTGTTGGTTTTCAGCAAATGAACATATTTCAGCGAGCTAGAAGTTTTTTCTTCAATAGCGTCAGATTTTATCTTAAAATACAAGAACTTTGCGTGGTTCTTGTCAATTTTTGTTGGTTTTCATCTAATGAACTTATTTCAGTCAGCTCGATCTTTCTTCCTCAATGCAAAAAGATTTTATCTTCAAATACAAGAACTTTTCGTGGTTTTGTTGATTTTCAGCAAATGAACATATTTCAGCGAGCTCAAAGTTTTTTCTTTAATAGCGGAAGGTTTTATCTTAAAATACAAGAACCTTTCGTGGTTCTTGTCAATTTTTGTTGGTTTTCATCTCATGAACTTATTTCAGTCAGCTAGATCTTTCTTCTTCAAAGCAAAAAGATTTTATCTTCAAATACAAGAACTTTTCGTGGTTTTGTTGGTTTTCAGCAAATGAACATATTTCAGCGAGCTAGAAGTTTTTTCTTCAATCGCGTCAGATTTTATCTTAAAATACAAGAACTTTTCGTGGTTCTTGTCAATTTTTGTTGGTTTTCATCGAATGAACTTATTTCAGTCAGCTGGATCTTTCTTCTTCAAAGCAAAAAGATTTTATCTTCAAATTCAAGAACTTTTCGTGGTTTTGTTGGTTTTCAGCAAATGAACATATTTCAGCGAGCTTGAAGTTTTTTCTTCAATAGCGTCAGATTTTATCTTAAAATACAAGAACTTTTCGTGGTTCTTGCCAATTTTTGTTGGTTTTGATCTGAAGAACTTCTTTCAGTCAGCTCGATCTTTCTACCTCAAAGCAAAAAGATTTTATCTTCAAATACAAGAACTTTTCGTGGTTTTGTTGGTTTTCAGCAAATGAACATATTTCAGCGAGCTAGAAGTTTTTTCTTCAATCGCGTCAGATTTTATCTTAAAATACAAGAACTTTTCGTGGTTCTTGTCAATTTTTGTTGGTTTTCATCTAACGAACTTGTTTCAGTCAGCTAGATCTTGCTTCTTTAATGCAAAAAGATTTTATCTTCAAATACAAGAACTTTTCGTGGTTTTGTTGATTTTCAGCAAATGAACATATTTCAGCGAGCTCAAAGTTTTTTCTTTAATAGCGGAAGATTTTATCTTAAAATACAAGAACTTTTCGTGGTTCTTGTCAATTTTTGTTGGTTTTCATCGGATGAACTTCTTTCAGTCAGCTAGATCTTTCTTCTTCAAAGCAAAAAGATTTTATCTTCAAATACAAGAACTTTTCGTGGTTTTGTTGGTTTTCAGCAAATGAACATATTTCAGCGAGCAAGAAGTTTTTTCTTCAATCGCGTCAGATTTTATCTTAAAATACAAGAACTTTTCGTGGTTCTTGTCAATTTTTGTTGGTTTTCATCTGATGAACTTGTTTCAGTCAGCTAGATCTTTCTTCTTTAATGCAAAAAGATTTTATCTTCAAATACAAGAACTTTTCGTGGTTTTGTTGATTTTCAGCAAATGAACATATTTCAGCGAGCTCAAAGTTTTTTCTTTAATAGCAGAAGATTTTATCTTAAAATACAAGAACTTTTCGTGGTTCTTGTCAATTTTTGTTGGTTTTCATCTAATGAACTTATTTCAGTCAGCGAGATCTTTCTTCTTCAAAGCAAAAAGATTTTATCTTCAAATACAAGAACTTTTCGTGGTTTTGTTGGTTTTCAGCAAATGAACATATTTCAGCGAGCTAGAAGTTTTTTCTTTAATAGCGTCAGATTTTATCTTAAAATACAAGAACTTTTCGTGGTTCTTGTCAATTTTTGTTGGTTTTCATCTAATGAACTTGTTTCAGTCAGCTAGATCTTTCTTCTTTAATGCAAAAAGATTTTATCTTCAAATACAAGAACTTTTCGTGGTTTTGTTGATTTTCAGCAAATTAACATATTTCAGCGAGCTCAAAGTTTTGTCTTTGATAGCAGAAGATTTTATCTTAAAATACAAGAACTTTTCGTGGTTCTTGTCAATTTTTGTTGGTTTTCATCTAATGAACTTATTTCAGTCAGCTAGATCTTTCTTCTTCAAAGCAAAAAGATTTTATCTTCAAATACAAGAACTTTTCGTGGTTTTGTTGGTTTTCAGCAAATGAACATATTTCAGCGAGCTAGAAGTTTTTTCTTCAATCGCGTCAGATTTTATCTTAAAATAGAAGAACTTTTCGTGGTTCTTGTCAATTTTTGTTGGTTTTCATATGATGAACTTGTTTCAGTCAGCTCGATCTTTCTACCTCAAAGCAAAAAGATTTTATCTTCAAATACAAGAACTTTTCGTGGTTTTGTGAATTTTCAGCAAATGAACATATTTCAGCGAGCGAGAAGTTTTTTCTTTAATAGCGTCAGATTTTATCTTAAAATACAAGAACTTTTCGTGGTTCTTGTCAATTTTTGTTGGTTTTCATCTAATGAACTTGTTTCAGTCAGCTAGATCTTTCTCCTTTAATGCAAAAAGATTTTATCTTCAAATACAAGAACTCTTCGTGGTTTTGTTGATTTTCAGCAAATGAACATATTTCAGCGAGCAAGAAGTTTTTTCTTCAATAGCGTCAGATTTTATCTTAAAATACAAGAACTTTTCGTGGTTCTTGTCAATTTTTGTTGGTTTTGATCTGAAGAACTTCTTTCAGTCAGCTCGATCTTTCTACCTCAAAGCAAAAAGATTTTATCTTCAAATACAAGAACTTTTCGTGGTTTTGTTGATTTTCAGCAAATTAACATATTTCAGCGAGCTCAAAGTTTTTTCTTTAATAGCAGAAGATTTTATCTTAAAATACAAGAACTTTTCGTGGTTCTTGTCAATTTTTGTTGATTTTCATCTCATGAACTTATTTCAGTCAGCTGGATCTTTCTTCTTCAAAGCAAAAAGATTTTATCTTCAAATACAAGAACTTTTCGTGGTTTTGTTGGTTTTCAGCAAATGAACATATTTCAGCGAACTAGAAGTTTTTTCTTCAATCGCGTCAGATTTTATCTTAAAATACAAGAACTTTTCGTGGTTCTTGTCAATTTTTGTTGGTTTTCAACTCATGAACTTGTTTCAGTCAGCTAGATCTTTCTTCTTTAATGCAAAAAGATATTATCTTCAAATACAAGAACTTTTCGTGGTTTTGTTGATTTTCAGCAAATGAACATATTTCAGCGCGCTCAAAGTTTTTTCTTTAATAGCGTCAGATTTTATCTTAAAATACAAGAACTTTTCGTGGTTCTTGTCAATTTTTGTTGGTTTTCATATGATGAACTTGTTTCAGTCAGCTCGATCTTTCTACCTCAAAGCAAAAAGATTTTATCTTCAAATACAAGAACTTTTCGTGGTTTTGTGAATTTTCAGCAAATGAACATATTTCAGCGAGCGAGAAGTTTTTTCTTTAATAGCGTCAGATTTTATCTTAAAATACAAGAACTTTTCGTGGTTCTTGTCAATTTTTGTTGGTTTTCATCTAATGAACTTGTTTCAGTCAGCTAGATCTTTCTTCTTTAAAGCAAAAAGATTTTATCTTCAAATACAAGAACTCTTCGTGGTTTTGTTGATTTTCAGCAAATGAACATATTTCAGCGAACTAGAAGTTTTTTCTTCAATCGCGTCAGATTTTATCTTAAAATACAAGAACTTTTCGTGGTTCTTGTCAATTTTTGTTGGTTTTCATCTCATGAACTTGTTTCAGTCAGCTAGATCTTTCTTCTTTAATGCAAAAAGATATTATCTTCAAATACAAGAACTTTTCGTGGTTTTGTTGATTTTCAGCAAATGAACATATTTCAGCGCGCTCAAAGTTTTTTCTTTAATAGCGTCAGATTTTATCTTAAAATACAAGAACTTTTCGTGGTTCTTGTCAATTTTTGTTGGTTTTCATCTAATGAACTTGTTTCAGTCAGCTAGATCTTTCTTCTTCAAAGCAAAAAGATTTTATCTTCAAATACAAGAACTTTTCGTGGTTTTGTTGGTTTTCAGCAAATGAACATATTTCAGCGAGCTAGAAGTTTTTTCTTCAATAGCGTCAGATTTTATCTTAAAATACAAGAACTTTGCGTGGTTCTTGTCAATTTTTGTTGGTTTTCATCTAATGAACTTATTTCAGTCAGCTCGATATTTCTTCCTCAATGCAAAAAGATTTTATCTTCAAATACAAGAACTCTTCGTGGTTTTGTTGATTTTCAGCAAATGAACATATTTCAGCGAGCAAGAAGTTTTTTCTTCAATAGCGTCAGATTTTATCTTAAAATACAAGAACTTTTCGTGGTTCTTGTCAATTTTTGTTGGTTTTGATCTGAAGAACTTCTTTCAGTCAGCTCGATCTTTCTACCTCAAAGCAAAAAGATTTTATCTTCAAATACAATAACTTTTCGTGGTTTTGTTGGTTTTCAGCAAATGAACATATTTCAGCGAACTAGAAGTTTTTTCTTCAATCGCGTCAGATTTTATCTTAAAATACAAGAACTTTTCGTGGTTCTTGTCAATTTTTGTTGGTTTTCATCTCATGAACTTGTTTCAGTCAGCTAGATCTTTCTTCTTTAATGCAAAAAGATATTATCTTCAAATACAAGAACTTTTCGTGGTTTTGTTGATTTTCAGCAAATGAACATATTTCAGCGCGCTCAAAGTTTTTTCTTTAATAGCGTCAGATTTTATCTTAAAATACAAGAACTTTTCGTGGTTCTTGTCAATTTTTGTTGGTTTTCATCTAATGAACTTGTTTCAGTCAGCTAGATCTTTCTTCTTCAAAGCAAAAAGATTTTATCTTCAAATACAAGAACTTTTCGTGGTTTTGTTGGTTTTCAGCAAATGAACATATTTCAGCGAGCTAGAAGTTTTTTCTTCAATAGCGTCAGATTTTATCTTAAAATACAAGAACTTTGCGTGGTTCTTGTCAATTTTTGTTGGTTTTCATCTAATGAACTTATTTCAGTCAGCTCGATATTTCTTCCTCAATGCAAAAAGATTTTATCTTCAAATACAAGAACTTTTCGTGGTTTTGTTGATTTTCAGCAAATGAACATATTTCAGCGAGCTCAAAGTTTTTTCTTTAATAGCGGAAGGTTTTATCTTAAAATACAAGAACCTTTCGTGGTTCTTGTCAATTTTTGTTGGTTTTCATCTCATGAACTTATTTCAGTCAGCTAGATCTTTCTTCTTCAAAGCAAAAAGATTTTATCTTCAAATACAAGAACTTTTCGTGGTTTTGTTGGTTTTCAGCAAATGAACATATTTCAGCGAGCTAGAAGTTTTTTCTTCAATCGCGTCAGATTTTATCTTAAAATACAAGAACTTTTCGTTGTTCTTGTCAATTTTTGTTGGTTTTCATCGAATGAACTTATTTCAGTCAGCTGGATCTTTCTTCTTCAAAGCAAAAAGATTTTATCTTCAAATTCAAGAACTTTTCGTGGTTTTGTTGGTTTTCAGCAAATGAACATATTTCAGCGAGCTTGAAGTTTTTTCTTCAATAGCGTCAGATTTTATCTTAAAATACAAGAACTTTTCGTGGTTCTTGCCAATTTTTGTTGGTTTTGATCTGAAGAACTTCTTTCAGTCAGCTCGATCTTTCTACCTCAAAGCAAAAAGATTTTATCTTCAAATACAAGAACTTTTCGTGGTTTTGTTGGTTTTCAGCAAATGAACATATTTCAGCGAGCTAGAAGTTTTTTCTTCAATCGCGTCAGATTTTATCTTAAAATACAAGAACTTTTCGTGGTTCTTGTCAATTTTTGTTGGTTTTCATCTAACGAACTTGTTTCAGTCAGCTAGATCTTTCTTCTTTAATGCAAAAAGATTTTATCTTCAAATACAAGAACTTTTCGTGGTTTTGTTGATTTTCAGCAAATGAACATATTTCAGCGAGCTCAAAGTTTTTTCTTTAATAGCGGAAGATTTTATCTTAAAATACAAGAACTTTTCGTGGTTCTTGTCAATTTTTGTTGGTTTTCATCGGATGAACTTCTTTCAGTCAGCTAGATCTTTCTTCTTCAAAGCAAAAAGATTTTATCTTCAAATACAAGAACTTTTCGTGGTTTTGTTGGTTTTCAGCAAATGAACATATTTCAGCGAGCTAGAAGTTTTTTCTTCAATCGCGTCAGATTTTATCTTAAAATAGAAGAACTTTTCGTGGTTCTTGTCAATTTTTGTTGGTTTTCATCTGATGAACTTGTTTCAGTCAGCTAGATCTTTCTTCTTTAATGCAAAAAGATTTTATCTTCAAATACAAGAACTTTTCGTGGTTTTGTTCAATTTCAGCAAATGAACATATTTCAGCGAGCTTGAAGTTTTTTCTTCAATCGCGTCAGATTTTGTCTTAAAATACAAGAACTTTTCGTGGATCTTGTCAATTTTTGTTGGATTTCATCTAATGAACTTATTTCAGTCAGCTGGATCTTTCTTCTTCAAAGCAAAAAGATTTTATCTTCAAATTCAAGAACTTTTCGTGGTTTTGTTGGTTTTCAGCAAATGAACATATTTCAGCGAGCTCAAAGTTTTTTCTTCAATAGCGTCAGATTTTATCTTAAAATACAAGAACTTTTCGTGGTTCTTGTCAATTTTTGTTGGTTTTCATCTAATGAACTTGTTTCAGTCAGCTAGATCTTTCTTCTTTAATGCAAAAAGATTTTATCTTCAAATACAAGAACTTTTCGTGGTTTTGTGAATTTTCAGCAAATGAACATATTTCAGCGAGCTAGAAGTTTTTTCTTCAATCGCGTCAGATTTTATCTTAAAATACAAGAACTTTTCGTGGTTCTTGTCAATTTTTGTTGGTTTTCATCTAATGAACTTATTTCAGTCAGCTGGATCTTTCTTCTTCAAAGCAAAAAGATAAAATCTGACGCTATTAAAGAAAAAACTTTGAGCTCGCTGAAATATGTTCATTTGCTGAAAATCAACAAAACCACGAAAAGTTCTTGTGTTTGAAGATAAAATCTTTTTGCATTGAGGAAGAAAGATCGAGCTGACTGAAATAAGTTCATTAGATGAAAACCAACAAAAATTGACAAGAACCACGCAAAGTTCTTGTATTTTAAGATAAAATCTGACGCTATTGAAGAAAAAACTTCCAGCTCGCTGAAATATGTTCATTTGCTGAAAACCAACAAAACCACGAAAAGTTCTTGTATTTGAAGATAAAATCTTTTTGCTTTGAAGAAGAAAGATCTAGCTGACTGAAACAAGTTAATTAGATGAAAACCAACAAAAATTGATAAGAACCACGAAAAGTTCTTGTATTTTAAGATAAAATCTGACGCTATTAAAGAAAAAACTTCTCGCTCGCTGAAATATGTTCATTTGCTGAAAATTAACTAAAACCACGAAAAGTTCTTGTATTTGAAGATAAAATCTTTTTGCTTTGAGGTAGAAAGATTGAGCTGACTGAAAGAAGTTCATCAGATCAAAACCAACAAAAATTGAGAAGAACCACGAAAAGTTCTTGTATTTTAAGATAAAATCTGACGCTATTGAAGAAAAAACTTCAAGCTCGCTGAAATATGTTCATTTGCTGAAAACCAACAAAACCACGAAAAGTTCTTGAATTTGAAGATAAAATCTTTTTGCTTTGAAGAAGAAAGATCCAGCTGACTGAAATAAGTTCATTAGATGAAAACCAACAAAAATTGACAAGAACCACGAAAAGTTCTTGTATTTTAAGATAAAATCTTCCGCTATTAAAGAAAAAACTTTGAGCTCGCTGAAATATGTTCATTTGCTGAAAATCAACAAAACCACGAAAAGTTCTTGTATTTGAAGATAAAATCTTTTTGCATTAAAGAAGAAAGATCTAGCTAACTGAAACAAGTTCATTAGATGAAAACCAACAAAAATTGACAAGAACCACAAAAAGTTCTTGTATTTTAAGATAAAATCTGACGCGATTGAAGAAAAAACTTCTAGCTCGCTGAAATATGTTCATTTGCTGAAAACCAACAAAACCACGAAAAGTTCTTGTATTTGAAGATAAAATCATTTTGCTTTGAAGAAGAAAGATCTAGCTGACTGAAATAAGTTCATTGGATGAAAACCAACAAAAATTGACAAGAACCACGAAAAGTTCTTGTATTTTAAGATAAAATCTTCTGCTATTAAAGAAAAAACTTTGAGCTCGCTGAAATATGTTCATTTGCTGAAAATCAACAAAACCACGAAAAGTTCTTGTATTTGAAGATAAAATCTTTTTGCATTAAAGAAGAAAGATCCAGCTGACTGAAATAAGTTCATTCGATGAAAACCAACAAACATTGACAAGAACCACGAAAAGTTCTTGTATTTTAAGATAAAATCTGACGCTATTGAAGAAAAAACTTCCAGCTCGCTGAAATATGTTAATTTGCTGAAAACCAACAAAACCACGAAAAGTTCTTGTATTTGAAGATAAAATCTTTTTGCTTTCAAGAAGAAAGATCTAGCTGACTGAAATAAGTTCATGAGATGAAAACCAACAAAAATTGACAAGAACCACGAAAAGTTCTTGTATTTTAAGATAAAATCTTCCGCTATTAAAGAAAAAACTTTCAGCTCGCTGAAATATGTTCATTTGCTGAAAATCAACAAAACCACGAAAACTTTGAGCTCGCTGAAATATGTTCATTTGCTGAAAATCAACAAAACCACGAAAAGTTCTTGTATTTGAAGATAAAATCTTTTTGCATTTAAGAAGAAAGATCTAGCTGACTGAAACAAGTTCATGAGATGAAAACCAACAAAAATTGACAAGAACCACGAAAAGTTCTTGTATTTTAAGATAAAATCTGACGCGATTGAAGAAAAAACTTCTAGCTCGCTGAAATATGTTCATTTGCTGAAAACCAACAAAACCACGAAAAGTTCTTGTATTTGAAGATAAAATCTTTTTGCTTTGAAGAAGAAAGATCTAGCTGACTGAAATAAGTTCATTAGATGAAAACCAACAAAAATTGACAAGAACCACGAAAAGTTCTTGTATTTTAAGATAAAATCTTCTGCTATCAAAGAAAAAACTTTGAGCTCGCTGAAATATGTTCATTTGCTGAAAATCAACAAAACCACGAAAAGTTCTTGTATTTGAAGATAAAATCTTTTTGCATTAAAGAAGAAAGATCTAGCTGACTGAAACAAGTTCATTAGATGAAAACCAACAAAAATTGACAAGAACCACGAAAAGTTCTTGTATTTGAAGATAAAATCTTTTTGCTTTGAGGTAGAAAGATCGAGCTGACTGAAAGAAGTTCATCCGATCAAAACCAACAAAAATTGACAAGAACCACGAAAAGTTCTTGTATTTTAAGATAAAATCTTCCGCTATTAAAGAAAAAACTTTGAGCTCGCTGAAATATGTTCATTTGCTGAAAATCAACAAAACCACGAAAAGTTCTTGTATTTGAAGATAAAATCTTTTTGCATTAAAGAAGAAAGATCGAGCTGACTGAAACAAGTTCATTAGATGAAAACCAACAAAAATTGACAAGAACCACGAAAAGTTCTTGTATTTTAAGATAAAATCTGACGCGATTGAAGAAAAAACTTCTAGCTCGCTGAAATATGTTCAGTTGCTGAAAACCAACAAAACCACGAAAAGTTCTTGTATTTGAAGATAAAATCTTTTTGCTTTGAAGAAGAAAGATCTTGCTGACTGAAATAAGTTCATCCGATGAAAACCAACAAAAATTGACAAGAACCACGAAAAGTTCTTGTATTTTAAGATAAAATCTTCTGCTATTAAAGAAAAAACTTTGAGCTCGCTGAAATATGTTAATTTGCTGAAAATCAACAAAACCACGAAAAGTTCTTGTATTTGAAGATAAAATCTTTTTGCATTAAAGAAGAAAGATCCAGCTGACTGAAACAAGTTCATTCGATGAAAACCAACAAAAATTGACAAGAACCACGAAAAGTTCTTGTATTTTAAGATAAAATCTGACGCTATTAAAGAAAAAACTTCTTGCTCGCTGAAATATGTTCATTTGCTGAAAATCAACAAAACCACGAAGAGTTCTTGTATTTGAAGATAAAATCATTTTGCATTAAAGAAGAAAGATCTAGCTGACTGAAACAAGTTCATTAGATGAAAACCAACAAAAATTGACAAGAACCACGAAAAGTTCTTGTATTTTAAGATAAAATCTGACGCTATTAAAGAAAAAACTTCTCGCTCGCTGAAATATGTTCATTTGCTGAAAATTCACAAAACCACGAAAATTTCTTGTATTTGAAGATAAAATCTTTTTGCTTTGAGGTAGAAAGATCGAGCTGACTGAAAGAAGTTCTTCAGATCAAAACCAACAAAAATTGACAAGAACCACGAACAGTTCTTGTATTTTAAGATAAAATCTTCCGCTATTAAAGAAAAAACTTTGAGCTCGCTGAAATATGTTCATTTGCTGAAAATCAACAAAACCACGAAAAGTTCTTGTATTTGAAGATAAAATCTTTTTGCATTAAAGAAGAAAGATCTAGCTGACTGAAACAAGTTCATCAGATGAAAACCAACAAAAATTGACAAGAACCACGAAAAGTTATTGTATTTTAAGATAAAATCTGACGCGATTGAAGAAAAAACTTCTAGCTCGCTGAAATATGTTCAGTTGCTGAAAACCAACAAAACCACGAAAAGTTCTTGAATTTGAAGTTAAAATCTTTTTGCTTTGAAGAAGAAAGATCCAGCTGACTGAAATAAGTTCATTCGATGAAAACCAACAAAAATTGACAAGAACCACGAAAAGTTCTTGTATTTTAAGATAAAATCTGACGCGATTGAAGAAAAAACTTCTAGCTCGCTGAAATATGTTCATTTGCTGAAAACCAACAAAACCACGAAAAATTCTTGTATTTGAAGATAAAATCTTTTTGCTTTGAAGAAGAAAGATCTAGCTGACTGAAATAAGTTCATGAGATGAAAACCAACAAAAATTGACAAGAACCACGAAAAGTTCTTGTATTTTAAGATAAAATCTGACGCGATTAAAGAAAAAACTTCTCGCTCGCTGAAATATGTTCATTTGCTGAAAATTAACAAAGAAACGAAAAGTTCTTGTATTTGAAGATAAAATCTTTTTGCTTTGAGGTAGAAAGATCGAGCTGACTGAAAGAAGTTCATCAGATCAAAACCAACAAAAATTGACAAGAACCACGAAAAGTTCTTGTATTTTAAGATAAAATCTGACGCTATTGAAGAAAAAACTTCAAGCTCGCTGAAATATGTTCATTTGCTGAAAACCAACAAAACCACGAAAAGTTCTTGAATTTGAAGTTAAAATCTTTTTGCTTTGAAGAAGAAAGATCCAGCTGACTGAAATAAGTTCATTCGATGAAAACCAACAAAAATTGACAAGAACCACGAAAAGTTCTTGTATTTTAAGATAAAATCTGACGCGATTGAAGAAAAAACTTCTAGCTCGCTGAAATATGTTCATTTGCTGAAAACCAACAAAACCACGAAAAGTTCTTGTATTTGAAGATAAAATCTTTTTGCTTTGAAGAAGAAAGATCTAGCTGACTGAAATAAGTTCATGAGATGAAAACCAACAAAAATTGACAAGAACCACGAAAAGTTCTTGTATTTTAAGATAAAATCTTCCGCTATTAAAGAAAAAACTTTGAGCTCGCTGAAATATGTTCATTTGCTGAAAATCAACAAAACCACGAAAAGTTCTTGTATTTGAAGATAAAATCTTTTTGCATTAAAGCAGAAAGATCCAGCTGACTGAAATAAGTTCATTCGATGAAAACCAACAAAAATTGACAAGAACCACGAAAAGTTCTTGTATTTTCAGATAAAATCTGACGCTATTGAAGAAAAAACTTCTAGCTCGCTGAAATATGTTCATTTGCTGAAAACCAACAAAACCACGAAAAGTTCTTGTATTTGAAGATAAAATCTTTTTGCTTTGAAGAAGAAAGATCTAGCTGACTGAAATAAGTTCATTAGATGAAAACCAACAAAAATTGACAAGAACCACGAAAAGTTCTTGTATTTTAAGATAAAATCTTCAGCTATTAAAGAAAAAACTTTGAGCTCGCTGAAATATGTTCATTTGCTGAAAATCAACAAAACCACGAAAACTTTGAGCTCGCTGAAATATGTTCATTTGCTGAAAATCAACAAAACCACGAAAAGTTCTTGTATTTGAAGATAAAATCTTTTTGCATTAAAGAAGAAAGATCTAGCTGACTGAAACAAGTTCATTAGATGAAAACCAACAAAAATTGACAAGAACCACGAAAAGTTCTTGTATTTTAAGATAAAATCTGACGCTATTGAAGAAAAAACTTCAAGCTCGCTGAAATATGTTCATTTGCTGAAAACCAACAAAACCACGAAAAATTCTTGTATTTGAAGATAAAATCTTTTTGCTTTGAAGAAGAAAGATCTAGCTGACTGAAATAAGTTCATGAGATGAAAACCAACAAAAATTGACAAGAACCACGAAAAGTTCTTGTATTTTAAGATAAAATCTGACGCGATTAAAGAAAAAACTTCTCGCTCGCTGAAATATGTTCATTTGCTGAAAATTAACTAAAACCACGAAAAGTTCTTGTATTTGAAGATAAAATCTTTTTGCTTTGAGGTAGAAAGATCGAGCTGACTGAAAGAAGTTCATCAGATCAAAACCAACAAAAATTGAGAAGAACCACGAAAAGTTCTTGTATTTTAAGATAAAATCTGACGCTATTGAAGAAAAAACTTCAAGCTCGCTGAAATATGTTCATTTGCTGAAAACCAACAAAACCACGAAAAGTTCTTGAATTTGAAGATAAAATCTTTTTGCTTTGAAGAAGAAAGATCCAGCTGACTGAAATAAGTTCATTAGATGAAAACCAACAAAAATTGACAAGAACCACGAAAAGTTCTTGTATTTTAAGATAAAATCTTCCGCTATTAAAGAAAAAACTTTGAGCTCGCTGAAATATGTTCATTTGCTGAAAATCAACAAAACCACGAAAAGTTCTTGTATTTGAAGATAAAATCTTTTTGCATTAAAGAAGAAAGATCGAGCTGACTGAAAGAAGTTCTTCAGATCAAAACCAACAAAAATTGACAAGAACCACGAAAAGTTCTTGTATTTTAAGATAAAATCTGACGCTATTGAAGAAAAAACTTCAAGCTCGCTGAAATATGTTCATTTGCTGAAAACCAACAAAACCACGAAAAGTTCTTGAATTTGAAGTTAAAATCTTTTTGCTTTGAAGAAGAAAGATCCAGCTGACTGAAATAAGTTCATTCGATGAAAACCAACCAAAATTGACAAGAACCACGAAAAGTTCTTGTATTTTAAGATAAAATCTGACGCGATTGAAGAAAAAACTTCTAGCTCGCTGAAATATGTTCATTTGCTGAAAACCAACAAAACCACGAAAAGTTCTTGTATTTGAAGATAAAATCTTTTTGCTTTGAAGAAGAAAGATCTAGCTGACTGAAATAAGTTCATGAGATGAAAACCAACAAAAATTGACAAGAACCACGAAAAGTTCTTGTATTTTAAGATAAAATCTTCCGCTATTAAAGAAAAAACTTTGAGCTCGCTGAAATATGTTCATTTGCTGAAAATCAACAAAACCACGAAAAGTTCTTGTATTTGAAGATAAAATCTTTTTGCATTAAAGCAGAAAGATCCAGCTGACTGAAATAAGTTCATTCGATGAAAACCAACAAAAATTGACAAGAACCACGAAAAGTTCTTGTATTTTCAGATAAAATCTGACGCTATTGAAGAAAAAACTTCTAGCTCGCTGAAATATGTTCATTTGCTGAAAACCAACAAAACCACGAAAAGTTCTTGTATTTGAAGATAAAATCTTTTTGCTTTGAAGAAGAAAGATCTAGCTGACTGAAATAAGTTCATTAGATGAAAACCAACAAAAATTGACAAGAACCACGAAAAGTTCTTGTATTTTAAGATAAAATCTTCAGCTATTAAAGAAAAAACTTTGAGCTCGCTGAAATATGTTCATTTGCTGAAAATCAACAAAACCACGAAAACTTTGAGCTCGCTGAAATATGTTCATTTGCTGAAAATCAACAAAACCACGAAAAGTTCTTGTATTTGAAGATAAAATCTTTTTGCATTAAAGAAGAAAGATCTAGCTGACTGAAACAAGTTCATTAGATGAAAACCAACAAAAATTGACAAGAACCACGAAAAGTTCTTGTATTTTAAGATAAAATCTGACGCTATTGAAGAAAAAACTTCAAGCTCGCTGAAATATGTTCATTTGCTGAAAACCAACAAAACCACGAAAAGTTCTTGAATTTGAAGATAAAATCTTTTTGCTTTGAAGAAGAAAGATCGAGCTGACTGAAATAAGTTCATCAGATGAAAACCAACAAAAATTGACAAGAACCACGAAATTTCTTGTATTTTAAGATAAAATCTTCCGCTATTAAAGAAAAAACTTTGAGCTCGCTGAAATATGTTAATTTGCTGAAAATCAACAAAACCACGAAAAGTTCTTGTATTTGAAGATAAAATCTTTTTGCATTAAAGAAGAAAGATCTAGCTGACTGAAACAAGTTCATCAGATGAAAACCAACAAAAATTGACAAGAACCACGCAAAGTTCTTGTATTTTAAGATAAAATCTGACGCGATTGAAGAAAAAACTTCTAGCTCGCTGAAATATGTTCATTTGCTGAAAACCAACAAAACCACGAAAAGTTCTTGTATTTGAAGATAAAATCTTTTTGCTTTGAGGTAGAAAGATCGAGCTGACTGAAAGAAGTTCATCCGATCAAAACCAACAAAAATTGACAAGAACCACGAAAAGTTCTTGTATTTTAAGATAAAATCTTCCGCTATTAAAGAAAAAACTTTGAGCTCGCTGAAATATGTTCATTTGCTGAAAATCAACAAAACCACGAAAAGTTCTTGTATTTGAAGATAAAATCTTTTTGCATTAAAGAAGAAAGATCTAGCTGACTGAAACAAGTTCATTAGATGAAAACCAACAAAAATTGACAAGAACCACGAAAAGTTCTTGTATTTTAAGATAAAATCTGACGCGATTGTAGAAAAAACTTCCAGCTCGCTGAAATATGTTCATTTGCTGAAAACCAACAAAACCACGAAAAGTTCTTGTATTTGAAGATAAAATCTTTTTGCTTTGAAGAAGAAAGATCGAGCTGACTGAAATAAGTTCATTAGATGAAAACCAACAAAAATTGACAAGAACCACGAAAAGTTCTTGTATTTTAAGCTAAAATCTTCTGCTATTAAAGAAAAAACTTTGAGCTCGCTGAAATATGTTAATTTGCTGAAAATCAACAAAACCACGAAAAGTTCTTGTATTTTAAGATAAAATCTTCAGCTATTAAAGAAAAAACTTTCAGCTCACTGAAATATGTTCATTTGCTGAAAATCAACAAAACCACGAAAACTTTGAGCTCGCTGAAATATGTTCATTTGCTGAAAATCAACAAAACCACGAAAAGTTCTTGTATTTGAAGATAAAATCTTTTTGCTTTGAAGAAGAAAGATCGAGCTGACTGAAATAAGTTCATTAGATGAAAACCAACAAAAATTGACAAGAACCACGAAAAGTTCTTGTATTTTAAGATAAAATCTTCTGATATTAAAGAAAAAACTTTGAGCTCGCTGAAATATGTTAATTTGCTGAAAATCAACAAAACCACGAAAAGTTCTTGTATTTGAAGATAAAATCTTTTTGCATTAAAGAAGAAAGATCTAGCTGACTGAAACAAGTTCATTAGATGAAAACCAACAAAAATTGACAAGAACCACGAAAAGTTCTTGTATTTTAAGATAAAATCTGACGTTATTAAAGAAAAAACTTTGAGCTCGTTGAAATATGTTCATTTGCTGAAAATCAACAAAACCACGAAAAGTTCTTGTATTTGAAGATAAAATCTTTTTGCATTAAAGAAGAAAGATCTAGCTGACTGAAACAAGTTCATTAGATGAAAACCAACAAAAAGTGACAAGAACCACGAAAAGTTCTTGTATTTTAAGATAAAATCTGACGCTATTAAAGAAAAAACTTCTCGCTCGCTGAAATATGTTCATTTGCTGAAAATTAACAAAACCACGAAAAGTTCTTGTATTTGAAGATAAAATCTTTTTGCTTTGAGGTAGAAAGGTCGAGCTGACTGAAAGAAGTTCTTCAGATCAAAACCAACAAAAATTGACAAGAACCACGAAAAGTTCTTGTATTTTAAGATAAAATCTGACGCTATTGAAGAAAAAACTTCAAGCTCGCTGAAATATGTTCATTTGCTGAAAACCAACAAAACCACGAAAAGTTCTTGAATTTGAAGATAAAATCTTTTTGCTTTGAAGAACAAAGATCCAGCTGACTGAAATAAGTTCATTCGATGAAAACCAACAAAAATTGACAAGAACCACGAAAAGTTCTTCTATTTTAAGATAAAATCTGACGCGATTGAAGAAAAAACTTCCAGCTCGCTGAAATATGTTCATTTGCTGAAAACCAACAAAACCACGAAAAGTTCTTGTATTTGAAGATAAAATCTTTTTGCTTTGAAGAAGAAAGATCTCGCTGACTGAAATAAGTTCATTAGATGAAAACCAACAAAAATTGACAAGAACCACGAAAAGTTCTTGTATTTTAAGATAAAATCTTCTGCTATTAAAGAAAAAACTTTGAGCTCGCTGAAATATGTTCATTTGCTGAAAATCAACAAAACCACGAAAAGTTCTTGTATTTGAAGATAAAATCTTTTTGCATTAAAGAAGAAAGATCGAGCTGACTGAAACAAGTTCATTAGATGAAAACCAACAAAAATTGACAAGAACCACGAAAAGTTATTGTATTTTAAGATAAAATCTGACGCGATTGAAGAAAAAACTTCTAGCTCGCTGAAATATGTTCATTTGCTGAAAACCAACAAAACCACGAAAAGTTCTTGTATTTGAAGATAAAATCTTTTTGCTTTGAAGAAGAAAGATCTAGCTGACTGAAATAAGTTCATTAGATGAAAACCAACAAAAATTGACAAGAACCACGAAAAGTTCTTGTATTTTAAGATAAAATCTTCTGCTATCAAAGAAAAAACTTTGAGCTCGCTGAAATATGTTAATTTGCTGAAAATCAACAAAACCACGAAAAGTTCTTGTATTTGAAGATAAAATCTTTTTGCATTAAAGAAGAAAGATCTAGCTGACTGAAACAAGTTCATTAGATGAAAACCAACAAAAATTGACAAGAACCACGAAAAGTTCTTGTATTTGAAGATAAAATCTTTTTGCTTTGAGGTAGAAAGATCTAGCTGACTGAAACAAGTTCATTCGATGAAAACCAACAAAAATTGACAAGAACCACGAAAAGTTCTTGTATTTTAAGATAAAATCTGACGCGATTGAAGAAAAAACTTCTCGCTCACTGAAATATGTTCATTTGCTGAAAACCAACAAAACCACGAAAAGTTCTTGTATTTGAAGATAAAATCTTTTTGCTTTGAAGAAGAAAGATCTAGCTGAGTGAAACAAGTTCATTAGATGAAAACCAACAAAAATTGACAAGAACCACGAAAAATTCTTGTATTTTAAGATGAATTCTGACGCTATTGAAGAAAAAACTTCTCGCTCGCTGAAATATGTTCATTTGCTGAAAACCAACAAAACCACGAAAAGTTCTTGAATTTGAAGATAAAATCTTTTTGCTTTGAAGAAGAAAGATCTAGATGACTGAAATAAGTTCATTAGATGAAAACCAACAAAAATTGACAAGAACCACGAAAAGTTCTTGTATTTTAAGATAAAATCTTCTGCTATTAAAGAAAAAACTTTGAGCTCGCTGAAATATGTTAATTTGCTGAAAATCAACAAAACCACGAAAAGTTCTTGTATTTGAAGATAAAATCTTTTTGCATTAAAGAAGAAAGATCTAGCTGACTGAAACAAGTTCATTCGATGAAAACCAACAAAAATTGACAAGAACCACGAAAAGTTCTTGTATTTGAAGATAAAATCTTTTTGCTTTGAGGTAGAAAGATCTAGCTGACTGAAACAAGTTCATCCGATGAGAACCAACAAAAATTGACAAGAACCACGAAAAGTTCTTGTATTTTAAGATAAAATCTTCTGCTATCAAAGAAAAAACTTTGAGCTCGCTGAAATATGTTCATTTGCTGAAAATCAACAAAACCACGTAAAGTTCTTGTATTTGAAGATAAAATCTTTTTGCATTAAAGAAGAAAGATCCAGCTGACTGAAACAAGTTCATCAGATGAAAACCAACAAAAATTGACAAGAACCACGAAAAGTTCTTGTATTTGAAGATAAAATCTGACGCGATTGAAGAAAAAACTTCTAGCTCGCTGAAATATGTTCATTTGCTGAAAACCAACAAAACCACGAAAAGTTCTTGTATTTGAAGATAAAATCTTTTTGCTTTGAAGAAGAAAGATCTAGCTGACTGAAATAAGTTCATTAGATGAAAACCAACAAAAATTGACAAGAACCACGAAAAGTTCTTGTATTTTAAGATAAAATCTTCTGCTATTAAAGAAAAAACTTTGAGCTCGCTGAAATATGTTAATTTGCTGAAAATCAACAAAACCACGTAAAGTTCTTGTATTTGAAGATAAAATCTTTTTGCATTAAAGAAGAAAGATCTAGCTGAGTGAAACAAGTTCATTAGATGAAAACCAACAAAAATTGACAAGAACCACGAAAAATTCTTGTATTTTAAGATAAATTCTGACGCTATTGAAGAAAAAACTTCTCGCTCGCTGAAATATGTTCATTTGCTGAAAACCAACAAAACCACGAAAAGTTCTTGAATTTGAAGATAAAATCTTTTTGCTTTGAAGAAGAAAGATCTAGATGACTGAAATAAGTTCATTAGATGAAAACCAACAAAAATTGACAAGAACCACGAAAAGTTCTTGTATTTTCAGATAAAATCTTCTGCTATTAAAGAAAAAACTTTGAGCTCGCTGAAATATGTTAATTTGCTGAAAATCAACAAAACCACGAAAAGTTCTTGTATTTTAAGATAAAATCTTCTGCTATTAAAGAAAAAACTTTGAGCTCGCTGAAATATGTTAATTTGCTGAAAATCAACAAAACCACGAAAAGTTCTTGTATTTGAAGATAAAATCTTTTTGCATTAAAGAAGAAAGATCTAGCTGACTGAAACAAGTTCATTAGATGAAAACCAACAAAAATTGACAAGAACCACGAAAAGTTCTTGTATTTTAAGATAAAATCTGACGCTATTAAAGAAAAAACTTTTAGCTCGCTGAAATATGTTCATTTGCTGAAAATCAACAAAACCACGAAAAGTTCTTGTATTTGAAGATAAAATCTTTTTGCATTAAAGAAGAAAGATCTAGCTGACTGAAACAAGTTCATTAGATGAAAACCAAAAAAAATTGACAAGAACCACGAAAAGTTCTTGTATTTTAAGATAAAATCTGACGCTATTAAAGAAAAAACTTCTCGCTCGCTGAAATATGTTCATTTGCTGAAAATTAACAAAACCACGAAAAGTTCTTGTATTTGAAGATAAAATCTTTTTGCTTTGAGGTAGAAAGATCTAGCTGACTGAAACAAGTTCATTAGATGAAAACCAACAAAAATTGACAAGAACCACGAAAAGTTCTTGTATTTTAAGATAAAATCTGACGCGATTGAAGAAAAAACTTCTAGCTCGCTGAAATATGTTCATTTGCTGAAAACCAACAAAACCACGAAAAGTTCTTGTATTTGAAGATAAAATCTTTTTGCTTTGAAGAAGAAAGATCTAGCTGAGTGAAACAAGTTCATTAGATGAAAACCAACAAAAATTGACAAGAACCACGAAAAATTCTTGTATTTTAAGATAAATTCTGACGCTATTGAAGAAAAAACTTCTCGCTCGCTGAAATATGTTCATTTGCTGAAAACCAACAAAACCACGAAAAGTTCTTGAATTTGAAGATAAAATCTTTTTGCTTTGAAGAAGAAAGATCCAGCTGACTGAAACAAGTTCATTAGATGAAAACCAACAAAAATTGACAAGAACCACGAAAAGTTCTTGTATTTGAAGATAAAATCTTTTTGCTTTGAGGTAGAAAGATCTAGCTGACTGAAACAAGTTCATTAGATGAAAACCAACAAAAATTGACAAGAACCACGAAAAGTTCTTGTATTTTAAGATAAAATCTGACGCGATTGAAGAAAAAACTTCTAGCTCGCTGAAATATGTTAATTTGCTGAAAACCAACAAAACCACGAAAAGTTCTTGTATTTGAAGATAAAATCTTTTTGCTTTGAAGAAGAAAGATCTAGCTGACTGAAATAAGTTCATTAGATGAAAACCAACAAAAATTGACAAGAACCACGAAAAGTTCTTGTATTTTAAGATAAAATCTTCTGCTATTAAAGAAAAAACTTTGAGCTCGCTGAAATATGTTAATTTGCTGAAAATCAACAAAACCACGAAAAGTTCTTGTATTTGAAGATAAAATCTTTTTGCATTAAAGAAGAAAGATCTAGCTGACTGAAACAAGTTCATTAGATGAAAACCAACAAAAATTGACAAGAACCACGAAAAGTTCTTGTATTTTAAGATAAAATCTGACGCTATTAAAGAAAAAACTTTGAGCTCGCTGAAATATGTTCATTTGCTGAAAATCAACAAAACCACGAAAGGTTCTTGTATTTGAAGATAAAATCTTTTTGCATTAAAGAAGAAAGATCTAGCTGACTGAAACAAGTTCATTAGATGAAAGCCAACAAAAATTGACAAGAACCACGAAAAGTTCTTGTATTTTAAGATAAAATCTGACGCTATTAAAGAAAAAACTTCTCGCTCGCTGAAATATGTTCATTTGCTGAAAATTAACAAAACCACGAAAAGTTCTTGTATTTGAAGATAAAATCTTTTTGCTTTGAGGTAGAAAGATCGAGCTGACTGAAAGAAGTTCTTCAGATCAAAACCAACAAAAATTGACAAGAACCACGAAAAGTTCTTGTATTTTAAGATAAAATCTGACGCTATTGAAGAAAAAACTTCAAGCTCGCTGAAATATGTTCATTTGCTGAAAACCAACAAAACCACGAAAAGTTCTTGAATTTGAAGATAAAATCTTTTTGCTTTGAAGAAGAAAGATCCAGCTGACTGAAATAAGTTCATTCGATGAAAACCAACAAAAATTGACAAGAACCACGAAAAGTTCTTCTATTTTAAGATAAAATCTGACGCGATTGAAGAAAAAACTTCTAGCTCGCTGAAATATGTTCATTTGCTGAAAACCAACAAAACCACGAAAAGTTCTTGTATTTGAAGATAAAATCTTTTTGCTTTGAAGAAGAAAGATCTAGCTGACTGAAATAAGTTCATTAGATGAAAACCAACAAAAATTGACAAGAACCACGAAAAGTTCTTGTATTTTAAGATAAAATCTTCAGCTATTAAAGAAAAAACTTTCAGCTCGCTGAAATATGTTCATTTGCTGAAAATCAACAAAACCACGAAAACTTTGAGCTCGCTGAAATATGTTCATTTGCTGAAAATCAACAAAACCACGAAAAGTTCTTGAATTTGAAGATAAAATCTTTTTGCTTTGAAGAAGAAAGATCTAGATGACTGAAATAAGTTCATTAGATGAAAACCAACAAAAATTGACAAGAACCACGAAAAGTTCTTGTATTTTAAGATAAAATCTTCTGCTATTAAAGAAAAAACTTTGAGCTCGCTGAAATATGTTAATTTGCTGAAAATCAACAAAACCACGAAAAGTTCTTGTATTTGAAGATAAAATCTTTTTGCATTAAAGAAGAAAGATCTAGCTGACTGAAACAAGTTCATTAGATGAAAACCAACAAAAATTGACAAGAACCACGAAAAGTTCTTGTATTTTAAGATAAAATCTGACGCTATTAAAGAAAAAACTTTGAGCTCGCTGAAATATGTTCATTTGCTGAAAATCAACAAAACCACGAAAAGTTCTTGTATTTGAAGATAAAATCTTTTTGCATTAAAGAAGAAAGATCTAGCTGACTGAAACAAGTTCATTAGATGAAAACCAAAAAAAATTGACAAGAACCACGAAAAGTTCTTGTATTTTAAGATAAAATCTGACGCTATTAAAGAAAAAACTTCTCGCTCGCTGAAATATGTTCATTTGCTGAAAATTAACAAAACCACGAAAAGTTCTTGTATTTGAAGATAAAATCTTTTTGCTTTGAGGTAGAAAGATCGAGCTGACTGAAAGAAGTTCTTCAGATCAAAACCAACAAAAATTGACAAGAACCACGAAAAGTTCTTGTATTTTAAGATAAAATCTGACGCTATTGAAGAAAAAACTTCAAGCTCGCTGAAATATGTTCATTTGCTGAAAACCAACAAAACCACGAAAAGTTCTTGAATTTGAAGATAAAATCTTTTTGCTTTGAAGAAGAAAGATCCAGCTGACTGAAATAAGTTCATTCGATGAAAACCAACAAAAATTGACAAGAACCACGAAAAGTTCTTCTATTTTAAGATAAAATCTGACGCGATTGAAGAAAAAACTTCTAGCTCGCTGAAATATGTTCATTTGCTGAAAACCAACAAAACCACGAAAAGTTCTTGTATTTGAAGATAAAATCTTTTTGCTTTGAAGAAGAAAGATCTAGCTGACTGAAATAAGTTCATTAGATGAAAACCAACAAAAATTGACAAGAACCACGAAAAGTTCTTGTATTTTAAGATAAAATCTTCAGCTATTAAAGAAAAAACTTTCAGCTCGCTGAAATATGTTCATTTGCTGAAAATCAACAAAACCACGAAAACTTTGAGCTCGCTGAAATATGTTAATTTGCTGAAAATCACCAAAACTACGAAAAGTTCTTGTATTTGAAGATAAAATCTTTTTGCATTAAAGAAGAAAGATCTAGCTGACTGAAACAAGTTCATTAGATGAAAACCAACAAAAATTGACAAGAACCACGAAAAGTTCTTGTATTTTAAGATAAAATCTGACGCGATTAAAGAAAAAACGTCTCGCTCGCTGAAAAATGTTCATTTGCTGAAAATTAACAAAACCACGAAAAGTTCTTGTATTTGAAGATAAAATCTTTTTGCTTTGAGGTCGAAAGATCGAGCTGACTGAAAGAAGTTCTTCAGATCAAAACCAACAAAAATTGACAAGAACCACGAAAAGTTCTTGTATTTTAAGATAAAATCTTCTGCTATTAAAGAAAAAACTTTGAGCTCGCTGAAATATGTTAATTTGCTGAAAATCAACAAAACCACGAAAAGTTCTTGTATTTGAAGATAAAATCTTTTTGCATTAAAGAAGAAAGATCTAGCTGACTGAAACAAGTTCATTAGATGAAAACCAACAAAAATTGACAAGAACCACGAAAAGTTCTTGTATTTTAAGATAAAATCTGACGCTATTAAAGAAAAAACTTTGAGCTCGCTGAAATATGTTCATTTGCTGAAAATCAACAAAACCACGAAAGGTTCTTGTATTTGAAGATAAAATCTTTTTGCATTAAAGAAGAAAGATCTAGCTGACTGAAACAAGTTCATTAGATGAAAACCAACAAAAATTGACAAGAACCACGAAAAGTTCTTGTATTTTAAGATAAAATCTGACGCTATTAAAGAAAAAACTTCTCGCTCGCTGAAATATGTTCATTTGCTGAAAATTAACAAAACCACGAAAAGTTCTTGTATTTGAAGATAAAATCTTTTTGCTTTGAGGTAGAAAGATCGAGCTGACTGAAAGAAGTTCTTCAGATCAAAACCAACAAAAATTGACAAGAACCACGAAAAGTTCTTGTATTTTAAGATAAAATCTGACGCTATTGAAGAAAAAACTTCAAGCTCGCTGAAATATGTTCATTTGCTGAAAACCAACAAAACCACGAAAAGTTCTTGAATTTGAAGATAAAATCTTTTTGCTTTGAAGAAGAAAGATCCAGCTGACTGAAATAAGTTCATTCGATGAAAACCAACAAAAATTGACAAGAACCACGAAAAGTTCTTCTATTTTAAGATAAAATCTGACGCGATTGAAGAAAAAACTTCTAGCTCGCTGAAATATGTTCATTTGCTGAAAACCAACAAAACCACGAAAAGTTCTTGTATTTGAAGATAAAATCTTTTTGCTTTGAAGAAGAAAGATCTAGCTGACTGAAATAAATTCATTAGATGAAAACCAACAAAAATTGACAAGAACCACGAAAAGTTCTTGTATTTTAAGATAAAATCTTCAGCTATTAAAGAAAAAACTTTCAGCTCGCTGAAATATGTTCATTTGCTGAAAATCAACAAAACCACGAAAACTTTGAGCTCGCTGAAATATGTTCATTTGCTGAAAATCAACAAAACCACGAAAAGTTCTTGAATTTGAAGATAAAATCTTTTTGCTTTGAAGAAGAAAGATCTAGATGACTGAAATAAGTTCATTAGATGAAAACCAACAAAAATTGACAAGAACCACGAAAAGTTCTTGTATTTTAAGATAAAATCTTCTGCTATTAAAGAAAAAACTTTGAGCTCGCTGAAATATGTTAATTTGCTGAAAATCAACAAAACCACGAAAAGTTCTTGTATTTGAAGATAAAATCTTTTTGCATTAAAGAAGAAAGATCTAGCTGACTGAAACAAGTTCATTAGATGAAAACCAACAAAAATTGACAAGAACCACGAAAAGTTCTTGTATTTTAAGATAAAATCTGACGCTATTAAAGAAAAAACTTTGAGCTCGCTGAAATATGTTAATTTGCTGAAAATCACCAAAACTACGAAAAGTTCTTGTATTTGAAGATAAAATCTTTTTGCATTAAAGAAGAAAGATCTAGCTGACTGAAACAAGTTCATTAGATGAAAACCAACAAAAATTGACAAGAACCACGAAAAGTTCTTGTATTTTAAGATAAAATCTGACGCGATTAAAGAAAAAACGTCTCGCTCGCTGAAAAATGTTCATTTGCTGAAAATTAACAAAACCACGAAAAGTTCTTGTATTTGAAGATAAAATCTTTTTGCTTTGAGGTCGAAAGATCGAGCTGACTGAAAGAAGTTCTTCAGATCAAAACCAACAAAAATTGACAAGAACCACGAAAAGTTCTTGTATTTTAAGATAAAATCTGACGCTATTGAAGAAAAAACTTCTTGCTCGCTGAAATATGTTCATTTGCTGAAAACCAACAAAACCACGAAAAGTTCTTGTATTTGAAGATAAAATCTTTTTGCATTAAAGAAGAAAGATCTAGCTGACTGAAACAAGTTCATTAGATGAAAACCAACAAAAATTGACAAGAACCACGAAAAGTTCTTGTATTTTAAGATAAAATCTGACGCTATTGAAGAAAAAACTTCAAGCTCGCTGAAATATGTTCATTTGCTGAAAACCAACAAAACCACGAAAAGTTCTTGAATTTGAAGATAAAATCTTTTTGCTTTGAAGAAGAAAGATCCAGCTGACTGAAATAAGTTCATTAGATGAAATCCAACAAAAATTGACAAGATCCACGAAAAGTTCTTGTATTTTAAGACAAAATCTGACGCGATTGAAGAAAAAACTTCAAGCTCGCTGAAATATGTTAATTTGCTGAAAATCAACAAAACCACGAAAAGTTCTTGTATTTGAAGATAAAATCTTTTTGCTTTGAAGAAGAAACATCTTGCTGACTGAAACAAGTTCATTAGATGAAAACCAACAAAAATTGACAAGAACCACGAAAAGTTCTTGTATTTTAAGATAAAATCTGACGCTATTAAAGAAAAAACTTTGAGCTCGCTGAAATATGTTCATTTGCTGGAAATCAACAAAACCACGAAAAGTTCTTGTATTTGAAGATAAAATCTTTTTGCATTAAAGAAGAAAGATCTAGCTGACTGAAACAAGTTCATTAGATGAAAACCAACAAAAATTGACAAGAACCACGAAAAGTTCTTGTATTTTAAGATAAAATCTGACGCTATTAAAGAAAAAACTTCTCGCTCGCTGAAATATGTTCATTTGCTGAAAATTAACAAAACCACGAAAAGTTCTTGTATTTGAAGATAAAATCTTTTTGCTTTGAGGTAGAAAGATCGAGCTGACTGAAAGAAGTTCTTCAGATCAAAACCAACAAAAATTGACAAGAACCACGAAAAGTTCTTGTATTTTAAGATAAAATCTGACGCTATTGAAGAAAAAACTTCAAGCTCGCTGAAATATGTTCATTTGCTGAAAACCAACAAAACCACGAAAAGTTCTTGAATTTGAAGATAAAATCTTTTTGCTTTGAAGAAGAAAGATCCAGCTGACTGAAATAAGTTCATTCGATGAAAACCAACAAAAATTGACAAGAACCACGAAAAGTTTTTCTATTTTAAGATAAAATCTGACGCGATTGAAGAAAAAACTTCTAGCTCGCTGAAATATGTTCATTTGCTGAAAACCAACAAAACCACGAAAAGTTCTTGTATTTGAAGATAAAATCTTTTTGCTTTGAAGAAGAAAGATCTAGCTGACTGAAATAAGTTCATTAGATGAAAACCAACAAAAATTGACAAGAACCACGAAAAGTTCTTGTATTTTAAGATAAAATCTTCAGCTATTAAAGAAAAAACTTTCAGCTCGCTGAAATATGTTCATTTGCTGAAAATCAACAAAACCACGAAAACTTTGAGCTCGCTGAAATATGTTCATTTGCTGAAAATCAACAAAACCACGAAAAGTTCTTGAATTTGAAGATAAAATCTTTTTGCTTTGAAGAAGAAAGATCTAGCTGACTGAAACAAGTTCATTAGATGAAAACCAACAAAAATTGACAAGAACCACGAAAAGTTCTTGTATTTTAAGATAAAATCTGACGCGATTAAAGAAAAAACGTCTCGCTCGCTGAAAAATGTTCATTTGCTGAAAATTAACAAAACCACGAAAAGTTCTTGTATTTGAAGATAAAATCTTTTTGCTTTGAGGTCGAAAGATCGAGCTGACTGAAAGAAGTTCTTCAGATCAAAACCAACAAAAATTGACAAGAACCACGAAAAGTTCTTGTATTTTAAGATAAAATCTTCTGCTATTAAAGAAAAAACTTTGAGCTCGCTGAAATATGTTAATTTGCTGAAAATCAACAAAACCACGAAAAGTTCTTGTATTTGAAGATAAAATCTTTTTGCATTAAAGAAGAAAGATCTAGCTGACTGAAACAAGTTCATTAGATGAAAACCAACAAAAATTGACAAGAACCACGAAAAGTTCTTGTATTTTAAGATAAAATCTGACGCTATTAAAGAAAAAACTTTGAGCTCGCTGAAATATGTTCATTTGCTGAAAATCAACAAAACCACGAAAGGTTCTTGTATTTGAAGATAAAATCTTTTTGCATTAAAGAAGAAAGATCTAGCTGACTGAAACAAGTTCATTAGATGAAAACCAACAAAAATTGACAAGAACCACGAAAAGTTCTTGTATTTTAAGATAAAATCTGACGCTATTAAAGAAAAAACTTCTCGCTCGCTGAAATATGTTCATTTGCTGAAAATTAACAAAACCACGAAAAGTTCTTGTATTTGAAGATAAAATCTTTTTGCTTTGAGGTAGAAAGATCGAGCTGACTGAAAGAAGTTCTTCAGATCAAAACCAACAAAAATTGACAAGAACCACGAAAAGTTCTTGTATTTTAAGATAAAATCTGACGCTATTGAAGAAAAAACTTCAAGCTCGCTGAAATATGTTCATTTGCTGAAAACCAACAAAACCACGAAAAGTTCTTGAATTTGAAGATAAAATCTTTTTGCTTTGAAGAAGAAAGATCCAGCTGACTGAAATAAGTTCATTCGATGAAAACCAACAAAAATTGACAAGAACCACGAAAAGTTCTTCTATTTTAAGATAAAATCTGACGCGATTGAAGAAAAAACTTCTAGCTCGCTGAAATATGTTCATTTGCTGAAAACCAACAAAACCACGAAAAGTTCTTGTATTTGAAGATAAAATCTTTTTGCTTTGAAGAAGAAAGATCTAGCTGACTGAAATAAATTCATTAGATGAAAACCAACAAAAATTGACAAGAACCACGAAAAGTTCTTGTATTTTAAGATAAAATCTTCAGCTATTAAAGAAAAAACTTTCAGCTCGCTGAAATATGTTCATTTGCTGAAAATCAACAAAACCACGAAAACTTTGAGCTCGCTGAAATATGTTCATTTGCTGAAAATCAACAAAACCACGAAAAGTTCTTGAATTTGAAGATAAAATCTTTTTGCTTTGAAGAAGAAAGATCTAGATGACTGAAATAAGTTCATTAGATGAAAACCAACAAAAATTGACAAGAACCACGAAAAGTTCTTGTATTTTAAGATAAAATCTTCTGCTATTAAAGAAAAAACTTTGAGCTCGCTGAAATATGTTAATTTGCTGAAAATCAACAAAACCACGAAAAGTTCTTGTATTTGAAGATAAAATCTTTTTGCATTAAAGAAGAAAGATCTAGCTGACTGAAACAAGTTCATTAGATGAAAACCAACAAAAATTGACAAGAACCACGAAAAGTTCTTGTATTTTAAGATAAAATCTGACGCTATTAAAGAAAAAACTTTGAGCTCGCTGAAATATGTTAATTTGCTGAAAATCACCAAAACTACGAAAAGTTCTTGTATTTGAAGATAAAATCTTTTTGCATTAAAGAAGAAAGATCTAGCTGACTGAAACAAGTTCATTAGATGAAAACCAACAAAAATTGACAAGAACCACGAAAAGTTCTTGTATTTTAAGATAAAATCTGACGCGATTAAAGAAAAAACGTCTCGCTCGCTGAAAAATGTTCATTTGCTGAAAATTAACAAAACCACGAAAAGTTCTTGTATTTGAAGATAAAATCTTTTTGCTTTGAGGTCGAAAGATCGAGCTGACTGAAAGAAGTTCTTCAGATCAAAACCAACAAAAATTGACAAGAACCACGAAAAGTTCTTGTATTTTAAGATAAAATCTGACGCTATTGAAGAAAAAACTTCTTGCTCGCTGAAATATGTTCATTTGCTGAAAACCAACAAAACCACGAAAAGTTCTTGTATTTGAAGATAAAATCTTTTTGCATTAAAGAAGAAAGATCTAGCTGACTGAAACAAGTTCATTAGATGAAAACCAACAAAAATTGACAAGAACCACGAAAAGTTCTTGTATTTTAAGATAAAATCTGACGCTATTGAAGAAAAAACTTCAAGCTCGCTGAAATATGTTCATTTGCTGAAAACCAACAAAACCACGAAAAGTTCTTGAATTTGAAGATAAAATCTTTTTGCTTTGAAGAAGAAAGATCCAGCTGACTGAAATAAGTTCATTAGATGAAATCCAACAAAAATTGACAAGATCCACGAAAAGTTCTTGTATTTTAAGACAAAATCTGACGCGATTGAAGAAAAAACTTCAAGCTCGCTGAAATATGTTAATTTGCTGAAAATCAACAAAACCACGAAAAGTTCTTGTATTTGAAGATAAAATCTTTTTGCTTTGAAGAAGAAAGATCCAGCTGACTGGAACAAGTTCATTAGATGAAATCCAACAAAAATTGACAAGATCCACGAAAAGTTCTTGTATTTTAAGACAAAATCTGACGCGATTGAAGAAAAAACTTCAAGCTCGCTGAAATATGTTAATTTGCTGAAAATCAACAAAACCACGAAAAGTTCTTGTATTTGAAGATAAAATCTTTTTGCTTTGAAGGAGAAAGATCTTGCTGACTGAAACAAGTTCATTAGATGAAAACCAACAAAAATTGACAAGAACCACGAAAAGTTCTTGTATTTTAAGATAAAATCTGACGCTATTAAAGAAAAAACTTTGAGCTCGCTGAAATATGTTCATTTGCTGAAAATCAACAAAACCACGAAAAGTTCTTGTATTTGAAGATAAAATCTTTTTGCAATAAAGAAGAAAGATCTAGCTGACTGAAACAAGTTCATTAGATGAAAACCAACAAAAATTGACAAGAACCACGAAAAGTTCTTGTATTTTAAGATAAAATCTGACGCTATTAAAGAAAAAACTTCTCGCTCGCTGAAATATGTTCATTTGCTGAAAATTAACAAAACCACGAAAAGTTCTTGTATTTGAAGATAAAATCTTTTTGCTTTGAGGTAGAAAGATCGAGCTGACTGAAAGAAGTTCTTCAGATCAAAACCAACAAAAATTGACAAGAACCACGAAAAGTTCTTGTATTTTAAGATAAAATCTGACGCTATTGAAGAAAAAACTTCAAGCTCGCTGAAATATGTTCATTTGCTGAAAACCAACAAAACCACGAAAAGTTCTTGAATTTGAAGATAAAATCTTTTTGCTTTGAAGAAGAAAGATCCAGCTGACTGAAATAAGTTCATTCGATGAAAACCAACAAAAATTGACAAGAACCACGAAAAGTTTTTCTATTTTAAGATAAAATCTGACGCGATTGAAGAAAAAACTTCTAGCTCGCTGAAATATGTTCATTTGCTGAAAACCAACAAAACCACGAAAAGTTCTTGTATTTGAAGATAAAATCTTTTTGCATTAAAGAAGAAAGATCTAGCTGACTGACACAAGTTCATTAGATGAAAACCAACAAAAATTGACAAGAACCACGAAAAGTTCTTGTATTTTAAGATAAAATCTGACGCTATTAAAGAAAAAACTTCTTGCTCGCTGAAATATGTTCATTTGCTGAAAATCAACAATACCACGAAAAGTTGTTGTATTTGAAGATAAAATCTTTTTGCATTAAAGAAGAAAGATCTAGCTGACTGACACAAGTTCATGAGATGAAAACCAACAAAAATTGACAAGAACCACGAAAAGTTCTTGTATTTTAAGATAAAATCTGACGCTATTGAAGAAAAAACTTCCAGCTCGCTGAAATATGTTCATTTGCTGAAAACCAACAAAACCACGAAAAGTTCTTGTATTTGAAGATAAAATCTTTTTGCTTTGAAGAAGAAAGATCCAGCTGACTGAAATAAGTTCATTAGATGAAAACCAACAAAAATTGACTAGAACCACGAAAAGTTCTTGTATTTTAAGATAAAATCTTCCGCTATTAAAGAAAAAACTTCCAGCTCGCTGAAATATGTTCATTTGCTGAAAATCAACAAAACCACGAAAAGTTCTTGTATTTGAAGATAAAATCTTTTTGCATTAAAGAAGAATGATCCAGCTGACTGAAACAAGTTCATCAGATGAAAACCAACAAAAATTGACAAGAACCACGAAAAGTTCTTGTATTTTAAGATAAAATCTGACGCTATTAAAGAAAAAACTTCTCGCTCGCTGAAATATGTTCATTTACTGAAAATCAACAAAATCACGAAAAGTTCTTGTATTTGAAGATAAAATCTTTTTGCTTTGAAGAAGAAAGATCTCGCTGACTGACACAAGTTCATGAGATGAAAACCAACAAAAATTGACAAGAACCACGAAAAGTTCTTGTATTTTAAGATAAAATCTTCTGCTATTAAAGAAAAAACTTTGAGCTCGCTGAAATATGTTCATTTGCTGAAAATCAACAAAACCACGAAAAGTTCTTGTATTTGAAGGTAAAATCTTTTTGCATTAAAGAAGAAAGATCTAGCTGACTGAAACAAGTTCATGAGATGAAAACCAACAAAAATTGACAAGAACCACGAAAAGTTCTTGTATTTTAAGATAAAATCTGACGCTATTGAAGAAAAAACTTCAAGCTCGCTGAAATATGTTCATTTGCTGAAAACCAACAAAACCACGAAAAGTTCTTGAATTTGAAGATAAAATCTTTTTGCTTTGAAGCAGAAAGATCCAGCTGACTGAAATAAGTTCATTCGATGAAAACCAACAAAAATTGACAAGAACCACGAAAAGGTCTTGTATTTTAAGATAAAATCTGACGCGATTGAAGAAAAAACTTCCAGTTCGCTGAAATATGTTCATTTGCTGAAAACCAACAAAACCACGAAAAGTTCTTGTATTTGAAGATAAAATCTTTTTGCTTTGAAGAAGAAAGATCCAGCTGACTGAAATAAGTTCATCAGATGAAAACCAACAAAAATTGACAAGAACCACGAAAAGTTCTTGTATTTTAAGATAAAATCTGACGCTATTAAAGAAAAAACTTCTCGCTCGCTGAAATATGTTCATTTGCTGAAAATTCACAAAACCACGAAAAGTTCTTGTATTTGAAGATAAAATCTTTTTGCTTTGAGGTAGAAAGATCGAGCTGACTGAAAGAAGTTCTTCAGATCAAAACCAACAAAAATTGACAAGAACCACGAAAAGTTCTTGTATTTTAAGATAAAATCTGACGCTATTGAAGAAAAAACTTCTAGCTCGCTGAAATATGTTCATTTGCTGAAAACCAACAAAACCACGAAAAGTTCTTGACTTTGAAGATAAAATCTTTTTGCTTTGAAGAAGAAAGATCTAGCTGACTGAAATAAGTTCATGAGATGAAAACCAACAAAAATTGACAAGAACCACGAAAGGTTCTTGTATTTTAAGATAAAACCTTCCGCTATTAAAGAAAAAACTTTGAGCTCGCTGAAATATGTTCATTTGCTGAAAATCAACAAAACCACGAAAAGTTCTTGTATTTGAAAATAAAATCTTTTTGCATTGAGGAAGAAAGATCGAGCTGACTGAAATAAGTTCATTAGATGAAAACCAACAAAAATTGACAAGAACCACGCAAAGTTCTTGTATTTTAAGATAAAATCTGACGCTATTGAAGAAAAAACTTCTAGCTCGCTGAAATATGTTCATTTGCTGAAAACCAACAAAACCACGAAAAGTCCTTGTATTTGAAGATAAAATCTTTTTGCTTTGAAGAAGAAAGATCTAGCTGACTGAAACAAGTTCATTCGATGAAAACCAACAAAAATTGACAAGAACCACGAAAAGTTCTTGTATTTTAAGATAAAATCTGACGCTATTAAAGAAAAAACTTCAAGCTCGCTGAAATATGTTCATTTGCTGAAAACCAACAAAACCACGAAAAGTTCTTGAATTTGAAGATAAAATCTTTTTGCTTTGAAGAAGAAAGATCTCGCTGACTGAAATAAGTTCATCAGATGAAAACCAACAAAAATTGACAAGAACCACGAAAAGTTCTTGTATTTTAAGATAAAATCTTCCGCTATTAAAGAAAAAACTTTGAGCTCGCTGAAATATGTTAATTTGCTGAAAATCAACAAAACCACGAAAAGTTCTTGTATTTGAAGATAAAATCTTTTTGAATTAAAGAAGAAAGATCTAGCTGACTGAAACAAGATCATGAGATGAAAACCAACAAAAATTGACAAGAACCACGAAAAGTTCTTGTATTTTAAGATAAAATCTGACGCGATTGAAGAAAAAACTTCCAGCTCGCTGAAATATGTTCATTTGCTGAAAACCAACATAACCACGAAAAGTTCTTGTATTTGAAGATAAAATCTTTTTGCTTTGAAGAAGAAAGATCGAGCTGACTGAAATAAGTTCATGAGATGAAAACCAACAAAAATTGACAAGAACCACGAAAAGTTCTTGTATTTTAAGATAAAATCTTCTGCTATTAAAGAAAAAACTTTGAGCTCGCTGAAATATGTTAATTTGCTGAAAATCAACAAAACCACGAAAAGTTCTTGTATTTGAAGATAAAATCTTTTTGCATTAAAGAAGAAAGATCTAGCTGACTGAAACAAGTTCATTCGATGAAAACCAACAAAAATTGACAAGTACCACGAAAAGTTCTTGTATTTTAAGATAAAATCTGACGCTATTAAAGAAAAAACTTTGAGCTCGCTGAAATATGTTCATTTGCTGAAAATCAACAAAACCACGAAAAGTTCTTGTATTTGAAGATAAAATCTTTTTGCATTAAAGAAGAAAGATCTAGCTGACTGAAACAAGTTCATTAGATGAAAACCAACAAAAATTGACAAGAACCACGAAAAGTTCTTGTATTTTAAGATAAAATCTGACGCTATTAAAGAAAAAACTTCTCGCTCGCTGAAATATGTTCATTTGCTGAAAATTAACAAAACCACGAAAAGTTCTTGTATTTGAAGATAAAATCTTTTTGCTTTGAGGTAGAAAGATCGAGCTGACTGAAAGAAGTTCTTCAGATCAAAACCAACAAAAATTGACAAGAACCACGAAAAGTTCTTGTATTTTAAGATAAAATCTGACGCTATTGAAGAAAAAACTTCAAGCTCGCTGAAATATGTTCATTTGCTGAAAACCAACAAAACCACGAAAAGTTCTTGAATTTGAAGATAAAATCTTTTTGCTTTGAAGAAGAAAGATCCAGCTGACTGAAATAAGTTCATTCGATGAAAACCAACAAAAATTGACAAGAACCACGAAAAGTTCTTGTATTTTAAGATAAAATCTGACGCTATTGAAGAAAAAACTTCTAGCTCGCTGAAATATGTTCATTTGCTGAAAACCAACAAAACCACGAAAAGTTCTTGTATTTGAAGATAAAATCTTTTTGCTTTGAAGAAGAAAGATCTAGCTGACTGAAATAAGTTCATGAGATGAAAACCAACAAAAATTGACAAGAACCACGAAAGATAAAACCTTCCGCTATTAAAGAAAAAACTTTGAGCTCGCTGAAATATGTTCATTTGCTGAAAATCAACAAAACCACGAAAAGTTCTTGTATTTGAAGATAAAATCTTTTTGCATTGAGGAAGAAAGATCGAGCTGACTGAAATAAGTTCATTAGATGAAAACCAACAAAAATTGACAAGAACCACGCAAAGTTCTTGTATTTTAAGATAAAATCTGACGCTATTGAAGAAAAAACTTCTAGCTCGCTGAAATATGTTCATTTGCTGAAAACCAACAAAACCACGAAAAGTTCTTGTATTTGAAGATAAAATCTTTATGCTTTGAAGAAGAAAGATCTAGCTGACTGAAACAAGTTCATTAGATGAAAACCAACAAAAATTGACAAGAACCACGAAAAGTTCTTGTATTTTAAGATAAAATCTGACGCTATTAAAGAAAAAACTTTGAGCTCGCTGAAATATGTTCATTTGCTGAAAATCAACAAAACCACGAAAAGTTCTTGTATTTGAAGATAAAATCTTTTTGCATTAAAGAAGAAAGATCTAGCTGACTGAAACAAGTTCATTAGATGAAAACCAACAAAAATTGACAAGAACCACGAAAAGTTCTTGTATTTTAAGATAAAATCTGACGCGATTGAAAAAAAACTTCTCGCTCGCTGAAATATGTTCATTTGCTGAAAACCAACAAAACCACGAAAAGTTCTTGTATTTGAAGATAAAATCTTTTTGCTTTGAAGAAGAAAGATCGAGCTGACTGAAATAAGTTCATGAGATGAAAACCAACAAAAATTGACAAGAACCACGAAAAGTTCTTGTATTTTAAGATAAAATCTTCTGCGATTAAAGAAAAAACTTTGAGCTCGCTGAAATATGTTAATTTGCTGAAAATCAACAAAACCACGAAAAGTTCTTGTATTTGAAGATAAAATCTTTTTGCATTAAAGAAGAAAGATCTAGCTGACTGAAACAAGTTCATTAGATGAAAACCAACAAAAATTGACAAGAACCACGAAAAGTTCTTGTATTTTAAGATAAAATCTGACGCTATTAAAGAAAAAACTTTGAGCTCGCTGAAATATGTTCATTTGCTGAAAATCAACAAAACCACGAAAAGTTCTTGTATTTGAAGATAAAATCTTTTTGCATTAAAGAAGAAAGATCTAGCTGACTGAAACAAGTTCATTAGATGAAAACCAACAACAATTGACAAGAACCACGAAAAGTTCTTGTATTTTAAGATAAAATCTGACGCTATTAAAGAAAAAACTTCTTGCTCGCTGAAATATGTTCAAATACAAGTTTTTTCTTCAATAGCGTCAGATTTTATCTTAAAATACAAGAACTTTTCGTGGTTCTTGTCAATTTTTGTTGGTTTTCATCCAATGAACTTGTTTCAGTCAGCTAGATCTTTCTTCTTTAATGCAAAAAGATTTTATTTTCAAATACAAGAACTTTTCGTGGTTTTGTTGATTTTCAGCAAATGAACATATTTCAGCGAGCTCAAAGTTTTTTCTTTAATAGCGTCAGATTTTATCTTAAAATACAAGAACTTTTCGTGGTTCTTGTCAATTTTTGTTGGTTTTCATCTAATGAACTTGTTTCAGTCAGCTAGATCTTTCTTCTTCAAAGCAAAAAGATTTTATCTTCAAATACAAGAACTTTTCGTGGTTTTGTTGGTTTTCAGCAAATGAACATATTTCAGCGAGCTAGAAGTTTTTTCTTCAATAGCGTCAGATTTTATCTTAAAATACAAGAACTTTGCGTGGTTCTTGTCAATTTTTGTTGGTTTTCATCTAATGAACTTATTTCAGTCAGCTCGATCTTTCTTCCTCAATGCAAAAAGATTTTATCTTCAAATACAAGAACTTTTCGTGGTTTTGTTGATTTTCAGCAAATGAACATATTTCAGCGAGCTCAAAGTTTTTTCTTTAATAGCGGAAGGTTTTATCTTAAAATACAAGAACCTTTCGTGGTTCTTGTCAATTTTTGTTGGTTTTCATCTCATGAACTTATTTCAGTCAGCTAGATCTTTCTTCTTCAAAGCAAAAAGATTTTATCTTCAAATACAAGAACTTTTCGTGGTTTTGTTGGTTTTCAGCAAATGAACATATTTCAGCGAGCTAGAAGTTTTTTCTTCAATAGCGTCAGATTTTATCTTAAAATACAAGAACATTTCGTGGTTCTTGTCAATTTTTGTTGGTTTTCATCGAATGAACTTATTTCAGTCAGCTGGATCTTTCTTCTTCAAAGCAAAAAGATTTTATCTTCAAATTCAAGAACTTTTCGTGGTTTTGTTGGTTTTCAGCAAATGAACATATTTCAGCGAGCTTGAAGTTTTTTCTTCAATAGGGTCAGATTTTATCTTAAAATACAAGAACTTTTCGTGGTTCTTGTCAATTTTTGTTGGTTTTGATCTGAAGAACTTCTTTCAGTCAGCTCGATCTTCCTACCTCAAAGCAAAAAGATTTTATCTTCAAATACAAGAACTTTTCGTGGTTTTGTTAATTTTCAGCAAATGAACATATTTCAGCGAGCAAGAAGTTTTTTCTTTAATAGCGTCAGATTTTATCTTAAAATACAAGAACTTTTCGTGGTTCTTGTCAATTGTTGTTGGTTTTCATCTAATGAACTTGTTTCAGTCAGCTAGATCTTTCTTCTTTAATGCAAAAAGATTTTATCTTCAAATACAAGAACTTTTCGTGGTTTTGTTGATTTTCAGCAAATGAACATATGTCAGCGAGCTCAAAGTTTTTTCTTTAATAGCGTCAGATTTTATCTTAAAATACAAGAACTTTTCGTGGTTCTTGTCAATTTTTGTTGGTTTTCATCTAATGAACTTGTTTCAGTCAGCTAGATCTTTCTTCTTTAATGCAAAAAGATTTTATCTTCAAATACAAGAACTTTTCGTGGTTTTGTTGATTTTCAGCAAATTAACATATTTCAGCGAGCTCAAAGTTTTTTCTTTAATAGCAGAAGATTTTATCTTAAAATACAAGAACTTTTCGTGGTTCTTGTCAATTTTTGTTGGTTTTCATCTCATGAACTTATTTCAGTCAGCTCGATCTTTCTTCTTCAAAGCAAAAAGATTTTATCTTCAAATACAAGAACTTTTCGTGGTTTTGTTGGTTTTCAGCAAATGAACATATTTCAGCGAGCGAGAAGTTTTTTTTTCAATCGCGTCAGATTTTATCTTAAAATACAAGAACTTTTCGTGGTTCTTGTCAATTTTTGTTGGTTTTCATCTAATGAACTTGTTTCAGTCAGCTAGATCTTTCTTCTTTAATGCAAAAAGATTTTATCTTCAAATACAAGAACTTTTCGTGGTTTTGTTGATTTTCAGCAAATGAACATATTTCAGCGAGCTCAAAGTTTTTTCTTTAATAGCGTCAGATTTTATCTTAAAATACAAGAACTTTTCGTGGTTCTTGTCAATTTTTGTTGGTTTTCATCTCATGAACTTGTTTCAGTCAGCTAGATCTTTCTTCTTCAAAGCATAAAGATTTTATCTTCAAATACAAGAACTTTTCGTGGTTTTGTTGGTTTTCAGCAAATGAACATATTTCAGCGAGCTAGAAGTTTTTTCTTCAATAGCGTCAGATTTTATCTTAAAATGCAAGAACTTTGCGTGGTTCTTGTCAATTTTTGTTGGTTTTCATCTAATGAACTTATTTCAGTCAGCTCGATCTTTCTTCCTCAATGCAAAACGATTTTATCTTCAAATACAAGAACTTTTCGTGGTTTTGTTGATTTTCAGCAAATGAACATATTTCAGCGAGCTCAAAGTTTTTTCTTTAATAGCGGAAGGTTTTATCTTTCGTGGTTCTTGTCAATTTTTGTTGGTTTTCATCTCATGAACTTATTTCAGTCAGCTAGATCTTTCTTCTTCAAAGCAAAAAGATTTTATCTTCAAATACAAGAACTTTTCGTGGTTTTGTTGGTTTTCAGCAAATGAACATATTTCAGCGAGCTAGAAGTTTTTTCTTCAATAGCGTCAGATTTTATCTTAAAATACAAGAACTTTTCGTGGTTCTTGTCAATTTTTGTTGGTTTTCATCGAATGAACTTATTTCAGTCAGCTGGATCTTTCTTCTTCAAAGCAAAAAGATTTTATCTTCAAATTCAAGAACTTTTCGTGGTTTTGTTGGTTTTCAGCAAATGAACATATTTCAGCGAGCTTGAAGTTTTTTCTTCAATAGCGTCAGATTTTATCTTAAAATACAAGAACTTTTCGTGGTTCTTGTCAATTTTTGTTGGTTTTGATCTGAAGAACTTCTTTCAGTCAGCTCGATCTTTCTACCTCAAAGCAAAAAGATTTTATCTTCAAATACAAGAACTTTTCGTGGTTTTGTTAATTTTCAGCAAATGAACATATTTCAGCGAGCGAGAAGTTTTTTCTTTAATAGCGTCAGATTTTATCTTAAAATACAAGAACTTTTCGTGGTTCTTGTCAATTTTTGTTGGTTTTCATCTAATGAACTTGTTTCAGTCAGCTAGATCTTTCTTCTTTAATGCAAAAAGATTTTATCTTCAAATACAAGAACTTTTCGTGGTTTTGTTGATTTTCAGCAAATGAACATATTTCAGCGAGCTCAAAGTTTTTTCTTTAATAGCGTCAGATTTTATCTTCAAATACAAGAACTTTTCGTGGTTTTGTTGATTTTCAGCAAATTAACATATTTCAGCGAGCTCAAAGTTTTTTCTTTAATAGCGTCAGATTTTATCTTAAAATACAAGAACTTTTCGTGGTTCTTGTCAATTTTTGTTGGTTTTCATCTAATGAACTTGTTTCAGTCAGCTAGATCTTTCTTCTTTAATGCAAAAAGATTTTATCTTCAAATACAAGAACTTTTCGTGGTTTTGTTGATTTTCAGCAAATTAACATATTTCAGCGAGCTCAAAGTTTTTTCTTTAATAGCAGAAGATTTTATCTTAAAATACAAGAACTTTTCGTGGTTCTTGTCAATTTTTGTTGGTTTTCATCTCATGAACTTATTTCAGTCAGCTCGATCTTTCTTCTTCAAAGCAAAAAGATTTTATCTTCAAATACAAGAACTTTTCGTGGTTTTGTTGGTTTTCAGCAAATGAACATATTTCAGCGAGCGAGAAGTTTTTTTTTCAATCGCGTCAGATTTTATCTTAAAATACAAGAACTTTTCGTGGTTCTTGTCAATTTTTGTTGGTTTTCATCTAATGAACTTGTTTCAGTCAGCTAGATCTTTCTTCTTTAATGCAAAAAGATTTTATCTTCAAATACAAGAACTTTTCGTGGTTTTGTTGATTTTCAGCAAATGAACATATTTCAGCGAGCTCAAAGTTTTTTCTTTAATAGCGTCAGATTTTATCTTAAAATGCAAGAACTTTGCGTGGTTCTTGTCAATTTTTGTTGGTTTTCATCTAATGAACTTATTTCAGTCAGCTCGATCTTTCTTCCTCAATGCAAAACGATTTTATCTTCAAATACAAGAACTTTTCGTGGTTTTGTTGATTTTCAGCAAATGAACATATTTCAGCGAGCTCAAAGTTTTTTCTTTAATAGCGGAAGGTTTTATCTTTCGTGGTTCTTGTCAATTTTTGTTGGTTTTCATCTCATGAACTTATTTCAGTCAGCTAGATCTTTCTTCTTCAAAGCAAAAAGATTTTATCTTCAAATACAAGAACTTTTCGTGGTTTTGTTGGTTTTCAGCAAATGAACATATTTCAGCGAGCTAGAAGTTTTTTCTTCAATAGCGTCAGATTTTATCTTAAAATACAAGAACTTTTCGTGGTTCTTGTCAATTTTTGTTGGTTTTCATCGAATGAACTTATTTCAGTCAGCTGGATCTTTCTTCTTCAAAGCAAAAAGATTTTATCTTCAAATTCAAGAACTTTTCGTGGTTTTGTTGGTTTTCAGCAAATGAACATATTTCAGCGAGCTTGAAGTTTTTTCTTCAATAGCGTCAGATTTTATCTTAAAATACAAGAACTTTTCGTGGTTCTTGTCAATTTATGTTGGTTTTGATCTGAAGAACTTCTTTCAGTCAGCTCGATCTTTCTACCTCAAAGCAAAAAGATTTTATCTTCAAATACAAGAACTTTTCGTGGTTTTGTTAATTTTCAGCAAATGAACATATTTCAGCGAGCGAGAAGTTTTTTCTTTAATAGCGTCAGATTTTATCTTAAAATACAAGAACTTTTCGTGGTTCTTGTCAATTTTTGTTGGTTTTCATCTAATGAACTTGTTTCAGTCAGCTAGATCTTTCTTCTTTAATGCAAAAAGATTTTATCTTCAAATACAAGAACTTTTCGTGGTTTTGTTGATTTTCAGCAAATGAACATATTTCAGCGAGCTCAAAGTTTTTTCTTTAATAGCGTCAGATTTTATCTTCAAATACAAGAACTTTTCGTGGTTTTGTTGATTTTCAGCAAATTAACATATTTCAGCGAGCTCAAAGTTTTTTCTTTAATAGCAGAAGATTTTATCTTAAAATACAAGAACTTTTCGTGGTTCTTGTCAATTTTTGTTGGTTTTCATCTCATGAACTTATTTCAGTCAGCTAGATCTTTCTTCTTCAAAGCAAAAAGATTTTATCTTCAAATACAAGAACTTTTCGTGGTTTTGTTGGTTTTCAGCAAATGAACATATTTCAGCGAGCTGGAAGTTTTTTCTTCAATCGCGTCAGATTTTATCTTAAAATACAAGAACTTTTCGTGGTTCTTGTCAATTTTTGTTGGTTTTCATCTCATGATCTTGTTTCAGTCAGCTAGATCTTTCTTCTTTAATGCAAAAAGATTTTATCTTCAAATTCAAGAACTTTTCGTGGTTTTGTTGGTTTTCAGCAAATGAACATATTTCAGCGAGCTTGAAGTTTTTTCTTCAATCGCGTCAGATTTTGTCTTAAAATACAAGAACTTTTCGTGGATCTTGTCAATTTTTGTTGGATTTCATCTAATGAACTTCTTTCAGTCAGCTCGATCTTTCTACCTCAAAGCAAAAAGATTTTATCTTCAAATACAAGAACTTTTCGTGGTTTTGTTGGTTTTCAGCAAATGAACATATTTCAGCGAGCTAGAAGTTTTTTCTTCAATAGCGTCAGATTTTATCTTAAAATACAAGAACTTTGCGTGGTTCTTGTCAATTTTTGTTGGTTTTCATCTAATGAACTTATTTCAGTCAGCTCGATCTTTCTTCCTCAATGCAAAAAGATTTTATCTTCAAATACAAGAACTTTTCGTGGTTTTGTTGATTTTCAGCAAATGAACATATTTCAGCGAGCTCAAAGTTTTTTATTTAATAGCGGAAGGTTTTATCTTAAAATACAAGAACCTTTCGTGGTTCATGTCAATTTTTGTTGGTTTTCATCTAATGAACTTGTTTCAGTCAGCTAGATCTTTCTTCTTCAAAGCAAAAAGATTTTATCTTCAAATACAAGAACTTTTCGTGGTTTTGTTGGTTTTCAGCAAATGAACATATTTCAGCGAGCTAGAAGTTTTTTCTTCAATAGCGTCAGATTTTATCTTAAAATACAAGAACTTTGCGTGGTTCTTGTCAATTTTTGTTGGTTTTCATCTAATGAACTTATTTCAGTCAGCTCGATCTTTCTTCCTCAATGCAAAAAGATTTTATCTTCAAATACAAGAACTTTTCGTGGTTTTGTTGATTTTCAGCAAATGAACATATTTCAGCGAGCTCAAAGTTTTTTATTTAATAGCGGAAGGTTTTATCTTAAAATACAAGAACCTTTCGTGGTTCTTGTCAATTTTTGTTGGTTTTCATCTCATGAACTTATTTCAGTCAGCTAGATCTTTCTTCTTCAAAGCAAAAAGATTTTATCTTCAAAGTCAAGAACTTTTCGTGGTTTTGTTGGTTTTCAGCAAATGAACATATTTCAGCGAGCGAGAAGTTTTTTCTTCAATAGCGTCAGATTTTATCTTAAAATACAAGAACTTTTCGTGGTTCTTGTCAATTTTTGTTGGTTTTGATCTGAAGAACTTCTTTCAGTCAGCTCGATCTTTCTACCTCAAAGCAAAAAGAATTTATCTTCAAATACAAGAACTTTTCGTGGTTTTGTGAATTTTCAGCAAATGAACATATTTCAGCGAGCGAGAAGTTTTTTCTTTAATAGCGTCAGATTTTATCTTAAAATACAAGAACTTTTCGTGGTTCTTGTCAATTTTTGTTGGTTTTCATCTGATGAACTTATTTCAGTCAGCTGGATCTTTCTTCTTCAAAGCAAAAAGATTTTATCTTCAAATACAAGAACTTTTCGTGGTTTTGTTGGTTTTCAGCAAATGAACATATTTCAGCGAACTGGAAGTTTTTTCTTCAATCGCGTCATATTTTATCTTAAAATACAAGAACTTTTCGTGGTTCTTGTCAATTTTTGTTGGTTTTCATCGAATGAACTTATTTCAGTCAGCTGGATCTTTCTTCTTCAAAGCAAAAAGATTTTATCTTCAAATTCAAGAACTTTTCGTGGTTTTGTTGGTTTTCAGCAAATGAACATATTTCAGCGAGCTTGAAGTTTTTTCTTCAATAGCGTCAGATTTTATCTTAAAATACAAGAACTTTTCGTGGTTCTTGTCAATTTTTGTTGGTTTTGATCTGAAGAACTTCTTTCAGTCAGCTCGATCTTTCTACCTCAAAGCAAAAAGATTTTATCTTCAAATACAAGAACTTTTCGTGGTTTTGTGAATTTTCAGCAAATGAACATATTTCAGCGAGCGAGAAGTTTTTTCTTTAATAGCGTCAGATTTTATCTTAAAATACAAGAACTTTTCGTGGTTCTTGTCAATTTTTGTTGGTTTTCATCTAATGAACTTGTTTCAGTCAGCTAGATCTTTCTTCTTTAATGCAAAAAGATTTTATCTTCAAATACAAGAACTCTTCGTGGTTTTGTTGATTTTCAGCAAATGAACATATTTCAGCGAGCAAGAGGTTTTTTCTTTAATAGCGTCAGATTTTATCTTAAAATACAATAACTTTTCGTGGTTCTTGTCAATTTTTGTTGGTTTTCATCTCATGAACTTGTTTCAGTCAGCTAGATCTTTCTTCTTTGATGCAAAAAGATTTTATCTTCAAATACAAGAACTTTTCGTGGTTTTGTTGATTTTCAGCAAATGAACATATTTCAGCGAGCTCAAAGTTTTTTCTTTAATAGCGTCAGATTTTATCTTAAAATACAAGAACTTTTCGTGGTTCTTGTCAATTTTTGTTGGTTTTCATCTAATGAACTTGTTTCAGTCAGCTGGATCTTTCTTCTTCAAAGCATAAAGATTTTATCTTCAAATACAAGAACTTTTCGTGGTTTTGTTGGTTTTCAGCAAATGAACATATTTCAGCGAGCTAGAAGTTTTTTCTTCAATCGCGTCAGATTTTATCTTAAAATACAAGAACTTTGCGTGGTTCTTGTCAATTTTTGTTGGTTTTCATCTAATGAACTTATTTCAGTCAGCTCGATCTTTCTTCCTCAATGCAAAAAGATTTTATCTTCAAATACAAGAACTTTTCGTGGTTTTGTTGATTTTCAGCAAATGAACATATTTCAGCGAGCTCAAAGTTTTTTCTTTAATAGCGGAAGGTTTTATCTTAAATTACAAGAACCTTTCGTGGTTCTTGTCAATTTTTGTTGGTTTTCATCTCATGAACTTATTTCAGTCAGCTAGATCTTTCTTCTTCAAAGCAAAAAGATTTTATCTTCAAATACAAGAACTTTTCGTGGTTTTGTTGGTTTTCAGCAAATGAACATATTTCAGCGAGCTAGAAGTTTTTTCTTCAATAGCGTCAGATTTTATCTTAAAATACAAGAAATTTTCGTGGTTCTTGTCAATTTTTGTTGGTTTTCATCGAATGAACTTATTTCAGTCAGCTGGATCTTTCTTCTTCAAAGCAAAAAGATTTTATCTTCAAATTCAAGAACTTTTCGTGGTTTTGTTGGTTTTCAGCAAATGAACATATTTGAGCGAGCTTGAAGTTTTTTCTTCAATAGCGTCAGATTTTATCTTAAAATACAAGAACTTTTCGTGGTTCTTGTCAATTTTTGTTGGTTTTGATCTGAAGAACTTCTTTCAGTCAGCTCGATCTTACTACCTCAAAGCAAAAAGATTTTATCTTCAAATACAAGAACTTTTCGTGGTTTTGTTAATTTTCAGCAAATGAACATATTTCAGCGAGCGAGAAGTTTTTTCTTCAATAGCGTCAGATTTTATCTTAAAATAGAAGAACTTTTCGTGGTTCTTGTCAATTTTTGTTGGTTTTCATCTGATGAACTTGTTTCAGTCAGCGAGATCTTTCTTCTTTAATGCAAAAAGATTTTATCTTCAAATACAAGAACTTTTCGTGGTTTTGTTGATTTTCAGCAAATTAACATATTTCAGCGAGCTCAAAGTTTTTTCTTTAATAGCGGAAGATTTTATCTTAAAATACAAGAACTTTTCGTGGTTCTTGTCAATTTTTGTTGGTTTTCATCTGATGAACTTATTTCAGTCAGCTAGATCTTTCTTCTTCAAAGCAAAAAGATTTTATCTTCAAATTCAAGAACTTTTCGTGGTTTTGTTGGTTTTCAGCAAATGAACATATTTCAGCGAGCTTGAAGTTTTTTCTTCAATCGCGTCAGATTTTGTCTTAAAATACAAGAACTTTTCGTGGATCTTGTCAATTTTTGTTGGTTTTCATCTAATGTTTTCATCTAATGAACTTGTTTCAGTCAGCTAGATCTTTCTTCTTTAATGCAAAAAGATTTTATCTTCAAATACAAGAACTTTTCGTGGTTTTGTTGATTTTCAGCAAATGAACATATTTCAGCGAGCTCAAAGTTTTTTCTTTAATAGCAGAAGATTTTATCTTAAAATACAAGAACTTTTCGTGGTTCTTGTCAATTTTTGTTGGTTTTCATCTAATGAACTTATTTCAGTCAGCTAGATCTTTCTTCTTCAAAGCAAAAAGATTTTATCTTCAAATACAAGAACTTTTCGTGGTTTTGTTGGTTTTCAGCAAATGAACATATTTCAGCGAGCTCGAAGTTTTTTCTTCAATAGCGTCAGATTTTATCTTAAAATACAAGAACTTTTTGTGGTTCTTGTCAATTTTTGTTGGTTTTCATCTAATGAACTTGTTTCAGTTAGCTAGATCTTTCTTCTTTAATGCAAAAAGATTTTATCTTCAAATACAAGAACTTTTCGTGGTTTTGTTGATTTTCAGCAAATGAACATATTTCAGCGAGCTCAAAGTTTTTTCTTCAATAGCGGAAGATTTTACTTAAAATACAAGAACTTTTCGTGGTTCTTGTCAATTTTTGTTGGTTTTCATCTGATGAACTTATTTCAGTCAGCTAGATCTTTCTTCTTCAAAGCAAAAAATTTTATCTTCAAATTCAAGAACTTTTCGTGGTTTTGTTGGTTTTCAGCAAATGAACATATTTCAGCGAGCTTGAAGTTTTTTCTTCAATCGCGTCAGATTTTGTCTTAAAATACAAGAACTTTTCGTGGATCTTGTCAATTTTTGTTGGATTTCATCTAATGAACTTATTTCAGTCAGCTGGATCTTTCTTCTTCAAAGCAAAAAGATTTTATCTTCAAATTCAAGAACTTTTCGTGGTTTTGTTGGTTTTCAGCAAATGAACATATTTCAGCGAGCTTGAAGTTTTTTCTTCAATAGCGTCAGATTTTATCTTAAAATACAAGAACTTTTCGTGGTTCTTGTCAATTTTTGTTGGTTTTCATCTAATGTTTTCATCTAATGAACTTGTTTCAGTCAGCTAGATCTTTCTTCTTTAATGCAAAAAGATTTTATCTTCAAATTCAAGAACTTTTCGTGGTTCTGTTGATTTTCAGCAAATGAACATATTTCAGCGAGCTCAAAGTTTTTTCTTTAATAGCAGAAGATTTTATCTTAAAATACAAGAACTTTTCGTGGTTCTTGTCAATTTTTGTTGGTTTTCATCTAATGAACTTATTTCAGTCAGCTAGATCTTTCTTCTTCAAAGCAAAAAGATTTTATCTTCAAATACAAGAACTTTTCGTGGTTTTGTTGGTTTTCAGCAAATGAACATATTTCAGCGAGCTAGAAGTTTTTTCTTCAATAGCGTCAGATTTTATCTTAAAATACAAGAACTTTTTGTGGTTCTTGTCAATTTTTGTTGGTTTTCATCTAATGAACTTGTTTCAGTTAGCTAGATCTTTCTTCTTTAATGCAAAAAGATTTTATCTTCAAATACAAGAACTTTTCGTGGTTTTGTTGATTTTCAGCAAATGAACATATTTCAGCGAGCTCAAAGTTTTTTCTTTAATAGCGGAAGATTTTACTTAAAATACAAGAACTTTTCGTGGTTCTTGTCAATTTTTGTTCGTTTTCATCTAATGAACTTATTTCAGTCAGCTGGATCTTTCTTCTTCAAAGCAAAAAGATTTTATCTTCAAATTCAAGAACTTTTCGTGGTTTTGTTGGTTTTCAGCAAATGAACATATTTCAGCGAGCTTGAAGTTTTTTCTTCAATAGCGTCAGATTTTATCTTAAAATACAAGAACTTTTCGTGGTTCTTGTCAATTTTTGTTGGTTTTCATCTAACGAACTTGTTTCAGTCAGCTAGATCTTTCTTCTTTAATGCAAAAAGATTTTATCTTCAAATACAAGAACTTTTCGTGGTTTTGTTGATTTTCAGCAAATGAACATATTTCAGCGAGCAAGAAGTTTTTTCTTTAATAGCGTCAGATTTAATCTTAAAATACAAGAACTTTTCGTGGTTCTTGTCAATTTTTGTTGGTTTTCATCTAATGAACTTGTTTCAGTCAGCTAGATCTTTCTTCTTTAATGCAAAAAGATTTTATCTTCAAATACAAGAACTTTTCGTGGTTTTGTTGATTTTCAGCAAATTAACATATTTCAGCGAGCTCAAAGTTTTTTCTTTAATAGCAGAAGATTTTATTTTAAAATACAAGAACTTTTCGTGGTTTTGTTGGTTTTCAGCAAATGAACATATTTCAGCGAGCGAAAAGTTTTTTCTTCAATAGCGTCAGATTTTATCTTAAAATACAAGAACCTTTCGTGGTTCTTGTCAATTTTTGTTGGTTTTCATCTAATGAACTTATTTCAGTCAGCGAGATCTTTCTTCTTCAAAGCAAAAAGATTTTATCTTCAAATACAAGAACTTTTCGTGGTTTTGTTGGTTTTCAGCAAATGAACATATTTCAGCGAGCTAGAAGTTTTTTCTTCAATAGCGTCAGATTTTATCTTAAAATACAAGAACTTTTCGTGGTTCTTGTCAATTTTTGTTGGTTTTCATCGAATGAACTTATTTCAGTCAGCTAGATCTTTCTTCTTTAATGCAAAAAGATTTTATCTTCAAATACAAGAACTTTTCGTGGTTTTGTTGATTTTCAGCAAATGAACATATTTCAGCGAGCTCAAAGTTTTTTTTTTCATAGCAGAAGATTTTATCTTAAAATACAAGAACTTTTCGTGGTTCTTGTCAATTTTTGTTGGTTTTCATCTAATGAACTTATTTCAGTCAGCTAGATCTTTCTTCTTCAAAGCAAAAAGATTTTATCTTCAAATACAAGAACTTTTCGTGGTTTTGTTGGTTTTCAGCAAATGAACATATTTCAGCGAGCTAGAAGTTTTTTCTTCAATCGCGTCAGATTTTATCTTAAAATACAAGAACTTTTCGTGGTTCTTGTCAATTTTTGTTGGTTTTCATCTGATGAACTTGTTTCAGTTAGCTAGATCTTTCTTCTTTAATGCAAAAAGATTTTATCTTCAAATACAAGAACTTTTCGTGGTTTTGTTGATTTTCAGCAAATGAACATATTTCAGCGAGCTCAAAGTTTTTTCTTTAATAGCGGAAGATTTTATCTTAAAATACAAGAACTTTTCGTGGTTCTTGTCAATTTTTGTTGGTTTTCATCTCATGAACTTATTTCAGTCAGCTGGATCTTTCTTCTTCAAAGCAAAAAGATTTTATCTTCAAATTCAAGAACTTTTCGTGGTTTTGTTGGTTTTCAGCAAATGAACATATTTCAGCGAGCTTGAAGTTTTTTCTTCAATAGCGTCAGATTTTATCTTAAAATACAAGAACTTTTCGTGGTTCTTCTCAATTTTTGTTGGTTTTGATCTGATGAACTTCTTTCAGTCAGCTCGATCTTTCCACCTCAAAGCAAAAAGATTTTATCTTCAAATACAAGAACTTTTCGTGGTTTTAGTTAATTTTCAGCAAATGAACATATTTCAGCGAGCGAGAAGTTTTTTCTTTAATAGCGTCAGATTTTATCTTAAAATACAAGAACTTTTCGTGGTTCTTGTCAATTTTTGTTGGTTTTCATCTAAAGAACTTGTTTCAGTCAGCTAGATCTTTCTTCTTCAAAGCAAAAAGATTTTATCTTCAAATACAAGAACTTTTCGTGGTTTTGTTGGTTTTCAGCAAATGAACATATTTCAGCGAGCTAGAAGTTTTTTCTTCAATAGCGTCAGATTTTATCTTAAAATACAAGAACTTTGCGTGGTTCTTGTCAATTTTTGTTGGTTTTCATCTAATGAACTTATTTCAGTCAGCTCGATCTTTCTTCCTCAATGCAAAAAGATTTTATCTTCAAATACAAGAACTTTTCGTGGTTTTGTTGATTTTCAGCAAATGAACATATTTCAGCGAGCTCAAAGTTTTTTCTATAATAGCGGAAGGTTTTATCTTAAAATACAAGAACCTTTCGTGGTTCTTGTCAATTTTTGTTGGTTTTCATCTAATGAACTTATTTCAGTCAGCGAGATCTTTCTTCTTCAAAGCAAAAAGATTTTATCTTCAAATACAAGAACTTTTCGTGGTTTTGTTGGTTTTCAGCAAATGAACATATTTCAGCGAGCTAGAAGTTTTTTCTTCAATAGCGTCAGATTTTATCTTAAAATACAAGAACTTTTCGTGGTTCTTGTCAATTTTTGTTGGTTTTCATCGAATGAACTTATTTCAGTCAGCTAGATCTTTCTTCTTTAATGCAAAAAGATTTTATCTTCAAATACAAGAACTTTTCGTGGTTTTGTTGATTTTCAGCAAATGAACATATTTCAGCGAGCTCAAAGTTTTTTTTTTCATAGCAGAAGATTTTATCTTAAAATACAAGAACTTTTCGTGGTTCTTGTCAATTTTTGTTGGTTTTCATCTAATGAACTTATTTCAGTCAGCTAGATCTTTCTTCTTCAAAGCAAAAAGATTTTATCTTCAAATACAAGAACTTTTCGTGGTTTTGTTGGTTTTCAGCAAATGAACATATTTCAGCGAGCTAGAAGTTTTTTCTTCAATCGCGTCAGATTTTATCTTCAAATACAAGAACTTTTCGTGGTTTTGTTGATTTTCAGCAAATTAACATATTTCAGCGAGCTCAAAGTTTTTTCTTTAATAGCAGAAGATTTTATCTTAAAATACAAGAACTTTTCGTGGTTCTTGTCAATTTTTGTTGGTTTTCATCTAATGAACTTATTTCAGTCAGCAAGATCTTTCTTCTTCAAAGCAAAAAGATTTTATCTTCAAATACAAGAACTTTTCGTGGTTTTGTTGGTTTTCAGCAAATGAACATATTTCAGCGAGCGAGAAGTTTTTTCTTCAATAGCGTCAGATTTTATCTTAAAATACAAGAACCTTTCGTGGTTCTTGTCAATTTTTGTTGGTTTTCATCTAATGAACTTATTTCAGTCAGCGAGATCTTTCTTCTTCAAAGCAAAAAGATTTTATCTTCAAATACAAGAACTTTTCGTGGTTTTGTTGGTTTTCAGCAAATGAACATATTTCAGCGAGCTAGAAGTTTTTTCTTCAATAGCGTCAGATTTTATCTTAAAATACAAGAACTTTTCGTGGTTCTTGTCAATTTTTGTTGGTTTTCATCGAATGAACTTATTTCAGTCAGCTAGATCTTTCTTCTTTAATGCAAAAAGATTTTATCTTCAAATACAAGAACTTTTCGTGGTTTTGTTGATTTTCAGCAAATGAACATATTTCAGCGAGCTCAAAGTTTTTTTTTTCATAGCAGAAGATTTTATCTTAAAATACAAGAACTTTTCGTGGTTCTTGTCAATTTTTGTTGGTTTTCATCTGATGAACTTATTTCAGTCAGCTAGATCTTTCTTCTTCAAAGCAAAAAGATTTTATCTTCAAATACAAGAACTTTTCGTGGTTTTGTTGGTTTTCAGCAAATGAACATATTTCAGCGAGCTCAAAGTTTTTTCTTTAATAGCGGAAGATTTTATCTTAAAATACAAGAACTTTTCGTGGTTCTTGTCAATTTTTGTTGGTTTTCATCTAATGAACTTATTTCAGTCAGCTGGATCTTTCTTCTTCAAAGCAAAAAGATTTTATCTTCAAATTCAAGAAATTTTCGTGGTTTTGTTGGTTTTCAGCAAATGAACATATTTCAGCGAGCTTGAAGTTTTTTCTTCAATAGCGTCAGATTTTATCTTAAAATACAAGAACTTTTCGTGGTTCTTCTCAATTTTTGTTGGTTTTGATCTGATGAACTTCTTTCAGTCAGCTCGATCTTTCTACCTCAAAGCAAAAAGATTTTATCTTCAAATACAAGAACTTTTCGTGGTTTTAGTTAATTTTCAGCAAATGAACATATTTCAGCGAGCGAGAAGTTTTTTCTTCAATCGCGTCAGATTTTATCTTAAAATACAAGAACTTTTCGTGGTTCTTATCAATTTTTGTTGGTTTTCATCTAAAGAACTTGTTTCAGTCAGCTAGATCTTTCTTCTTCAAAGCAAAAAGATTTTATCTTCAAATACAAGAACTTTTCGTGGTTTTGTTGGTTTTCAGCAAATGAACATATTTCAGCGAGCTAGAAGTTTTTTCTTCAATAGCGTCAGATTTTATCTTAAAATACAAGAACTTTGCGTGGTTCTTGTCAATTTTTGTTGGTTTTCATCTAATGAACTTATTTCAGTCAGCTCGATCTTTCTACCTCAAAGCAAAAAGATTTTATCTTCAAATACAAGAACTTTTCGTGGTTTTGTTAATTTTCAGCAAATGAACATATTTCAGCGAGCGAGAAGTTTTTTCTTTAATAGCGTCAGATTTTATCTTAAAATACAAGAACTTTTCGTGGTTCTTGTCAATTTTTGTTGGTTTTCATCTAATGAACTTGTTTCAGTCAGCTAGATCTTTCTTCTTTAATGCAAAAAGATTTTATCTTCAAATACAATAACTTTTTGTGGTTTTGTTGATTTTCAGCAAATGAACATATTTCAGCGAGCAAGAAGTTTTTTCTTTAATAGCATCAGATTTTATCTTAAAATACAAGAACTTTATGTGGTTCTTGTCAATTCTTGTTGGTTTTCATCTGATGAACTTATTTCAGTCAGCGAGATCTTTCTTCTTCAAAGCAAAAAGATTTTCTCTTCAAATATAAGAACTTTTCGTGGTTTTATTGATTTTCAACAAATGAACATATTTCAGCGAGCGAGAAGTTTTTTCTTTAATAGCGTCAGATTTTATCTTAAAATACAAGAACTTTTCGTGGTTCTTGTCAATTTTTGTTGGTTTTCATCTAATGAACTTATTTCAGTCAGCTGGATCTTTCTTCTTCAAAGCAAAAAGATTTTATCTTCAAATTCAAGAACTTTTCGTGGTTTTGTTGGTTTTCAGCAAATGAACATATTTCAGCGAGCTTGAAGTTTTTTCTTCAATAGCGTCAGATTTTATCTTAAAATACAAGAACTTTTCGTGGTTCTTGTCAATTTTTGTTGGTTTTGATCGAATGAACTTATTTCAGTCAGCTCGATCTTTCTACCTCAAAGCAAAAAGATTTTATCTTCAAATACAAGAACTTTTCGTGGTTTTGTTGATTTTCAGCAAATGAACATATTTCAGCGAGCTCAAAGTTATTTTTTTCATAGCAGAAGATTTTATCTTAAAATACAAGAACTTTTCGTGGTTCTTGTCAATTTTTGGTTGGTTTTCATCTAATGAACTTATTTCAGTCAGCTAGATCTTTCTTCTTCAAAGCAAAAAGATTTTATCTTCAAATACAAGAACTTTTCGTGGTTTTGTTGGTTTTCAGCAAATGAACATATTTCAGCGAGCTAGAAGTTTTTTCTTCAATCGCGTCAGATTTTATCTTAAAATACAAGAGCTTTTCGTGGTTCTTGTCAATTTTTGTTGGTTTTCATCTGATGAACTTGTTTCAGTTAGCTAGATCTTTCTTCTTTAATGCAAAAAGATTTTATCTTCAAATACAAGAACTTTTCGTGGTTTTGTTGATTTTCAGCAAATGAAGATATTTCAGCGAGCTCAAAGTTTTTTCTTGAATAGCGGAAGATTTTATCTTAAAATACAAGAACTTTTCGTGGTTCTTGTCAATTTTTGTTGGTTTTCATCTAATGAACTTATTTCAGTCAGCTGGATCTTTCTTCTTCAAAGCAAAAAGATTTTATCTTCAAATTCAAGAACTTTTCGTGGTTTTGTTGGTTTTCAGCAAATGAACATATTTCAGCGAGCTTGAAGTTTTTTCTTCAATAGCGTCAGATTTTATCTTAAAATACAAGAACTTTTCGTGGTTCTTCTCAATTTTTGTTGGTTTTGATCTGATGAACTTCTTTCAGTCAGCTCGATCTTTCCACCTCAAAGCAAAAAGATTTTATCTTCAAATACAAGAACTTTTCGTGGTTTTAGTTAATTTTCAGCAAATGAACATATTTCAGCGAGCTAGAAGTTTTTTCTTTAATAGCGTCAGATTTTATCTTAAAATACAAGAACTTTTCGTGGTTCTTGTCAATTTTTGTTGGTTTTCATCTAATGAACTTGTTTCAGTCAGCTAGATCTTTCTTCTTCAAAGCAAAAAGATTTTATCTTCAAATACAAGAACTTTTCGTGGTTTTGTTGGTTTTCAGCAAATGAACATATTTCAGCGAGCTGGAAGTTTTTTCTTCAATAGCGTCAGATTTTATCTTAAAATACAAGAACTTTGCGTGGTTCTTGTCAATTCTTGTTGGTTTTCATCTAATGAACTTATTTCAGTCAGCTCGATCTTTCTTCCTCAATGCAAAAAGATTTTATCTTCAAATACAAGAACTTTTCGTGGTTTTGTTGGCTTTCAGCAAATGAACATATTTCAGCGAGCTCAAAGTTTTTTCTTTAATAGCGGAAGGTTTTATCTTAAAATACAAGAACCTTTCGTGGTTCTTGTCAATTTTTGTTGGTTTTCATCTCATGAACTTATTTCAGTCAGCTAGATCTTTCTTCTTCAAAGCAAAAAGATTTTATCTTCAAATACAAGAACTTTTCGTGGTTTTGTTGGTTTTCAGCAAATGAACATATTTCAGCGAGTGAGAAGTTTTTTCTTTAATAGCGTCAGATTTTATCTTAAAATACAAGAACTTTTCGTGGTTCTTGTCAATTTTTGTTGGTTTTCATCTGATGAACTTGTTTCAGTCAGCTAGATCTTTCTTCTTTAATGCAAAAAGATTTTATCTTCAAATACAAGAACTTTTCGTGGTTTTGTTGATTTTCAGCAAATTAACATATTTCAGCGAGCAAGAAGTTTTTTCTTTAATAGCGTCAGATTTTATCTTAAAATACAAGAACTTTTCGTGGTTCTTGTCAATTCTTGTTGGTTTTCATCTGATGAACTTATTTCAGTCAGCTCGATCTTTCTACCTCAAAGCAAAAAGATTTTCTCTTCAAATATAAGAACTTTTCGTGGTTTTGTTGATTTTCAGCAAATGAACATATTTCAGCGAGCGAGAAGTTTTTTCTTTAATCGCGTCAGATTTTATCTTAAAATACAAGAACTTTTCGTGGTTCTTGTCAATTTTTGTTGGTTTTCATCGAATGAACTTATTTCAGTCAGCTCGATCTTTCTTCTTCAAAGCAAAAAGATTTTATCTTCAAATACAAGAACTTTTCGAGGTTTTGTGGGTTTTCAGCAAATGAACATATTTCAGCGAGCTAGAAGTTTTTTCTTCAATCGCGTCAGATTTTATCTTAAAATACAAGAACTTTTCGTGGTTCTTGTCAATTTTTGTTGGTTTTCATCGAATGAACTTATTTCAGTCAGCTGGATCTTTCTTCTTCAAAGCAAAAAGATTTTATCTTCAAATTCAAGAACTTTTCGTGGTTTTGTTGGTTTTCAGCAAATGAACATATTTCAGCGAGCTTGAAGTTTTTTCTTCAATAGCGTCAGATTTTATCTTAAAATACAAGAACTTTTCGTGGTTCTTGTCAATTTTTGTTGGTTTTGATCTGAAGAACTTCTTTCAGTCAGCTCGATCTTTCTCCCTCAAAGCAAAAAGATTTTATCTTCAAATACAAGAACTTTTCGTGGTTTTGTTAATTTTCAGCAAATGAACATATTTCAGCGAGCGAGAAGTTTTTTCTTTAATAGAGTCAGATTTTATCTTAAAATACAAGAACTTTTCGTGGTTCTTGTCAATTTTTGTTGGTTTTCATCTAATGAACTTGTTTCAGTCAGCTAGATCTTTCTTCTTTAATGCAAAAAGATTTTATCTTCAAATACAAGAACTTTTCGTGGTTTTGTTGATTTTCAGCAAATGAACATATTTCAGCGAGCTCAAAGTTTTCGTGGTTTTGTTGATTTTCAGCAAATGAACATATTTCAGCGAGCTGAAAGTTTTTTCTTCAATAGCGTCAGATTTTATCTTAAAATACAAGAACTTTTCGTGGTTCTTGTCAATGTTTGTTGGTTTTCATCGAATGAACTTATTTCAGTCAGCTCGATCTTTCTTCTTTAATGCAAAAAGATTTTATCTTCAAATACAAGAACTTTTCGTGGTTTTGTTGATTTTCAGCAAATGAACATATTTCAGCGAGCTCAAAGTTTTTTCTTTAATAGCAGAAGATTTTATCTTAAAATACAAGAACTTTTCGTGGTTCTTGTCAATTTTTGTTGGTTTTCATCTAATGAACTTATTTCAGTCAGCTAGATCTTTCTTCTTTAATGCAAAAAGATTTTATCTTCAAATACAAGAACTTTTCGTGGTTTTGTTGATTTTCAGCAAATTAACATATTTCAGCGAGCAAGAAGTTTTTTCTTTAATAGCGTCAGATTTTATCTTAAAATACAAGAACTTTTCGTGGTTCTTGTCAATTCTTGTTGGTTTTCATCTGATGAACTTATTTCAGTCAGCTCGATCTTTCTACCTCAAAGCAAAAAGATTTTCTCTTCAAATATAAGAACTTTTCGTGGTTTTGTTGATTTTCAGCAAATGAACATATTTCAGCGAGCGAGAAGTTTTTTCTTTAATCGCGTCAGATTTTATCTTAAAATACAAGAACTTTTCGTGGTTCTTGTCAATTTTTGTTGGTTTTCATCGAATGAACTTATTTCAGTCAGCTCGATCTTTCTTCTTCAAAGCAAAAAGATTTTATCTTCAAATACAAGAACTTTTCGAGGTTTTGTGGGTTTTCAGCAAATGAACATATTTCAGCGAGCTAGAAGTTTTTTCTTCAATCGCGTCAGATTTTATCTTAAAATACAAGAACTTTTCGTGGTTCTTGTCAATTTTTGTTGGTTTTCATCGAATGAACTTATTTCAGTCAGCTGGATCTTTCTTCTTCAAAGCAAAAAGATTTTATCTTCAAATTCAAGAACTTTTCGTGGTTTTGTTGGTTTTCAGCAAATGAACATATTTCAGCGAGCTTGAAGTTTTTTCTTCAATAGCGTCAGATTTTATCTTAAAATACAAGAACTTTTCGTGGTTCTTGTCAATTTTTGTTGGTTTTGATCTAATGAACTTCTTTCAGTCAGCTCGATCTTTCTCCCTCAAAGCAAAAAGATTTTAACTTCAAATACAAGAACTTTTCGTGGTTTTGTTAATTTTCAGCAAATGAACATATTTCAGCGAGCGAGAAGTTTTTTCTTTAATAGCGTCAGATTTTATCTTAAAATACAAGAACTTTTCGTGGTACTTGTCAATTTTTGTTGGTTTTCATCTAATGAACTTGTTTCAGTCAGCTAGATCTTTCTTCTTTAATGCAAAAAGATTTTATCTTCAAATACAAGAACTTTTCGTGGTTTTGTTGATTTTCAGCAAATGAACATATTTCAGCGAGCTCAAAGTTTTCGTGGTTTTGTTGATTTTCAGCAAATGAACATATTTCAGCGAGCTGAAAGTTTTTTCTTCAATAGCGTCAGATTTTATCTTAAAATACAAGAACTTTTCGTGGTTCTTGTCAATGTTTGTTGGTTTTCATCGAATGAACTTATTTCAGTCAGCTCGATCTTTCTTCTTTAATGCAAAAAGATTTTATCTTCAAATACAAGAACTTTTCGTGGTTTTGTTGATTTTCAGCAAATGAACATATTTCAGCGAGCTCAAAGTTTTTTCTTTAATAGCAGAAGATTTTATCTTAAAATACAAGAACTTTTCGTGGTTCTTGTCAATTTTTGTTGGTTTTCATCTAATGAACTTATTTCAGTCAGCTAGATCTTTCTTCTTCAAAGCAAAAAGATTTTATCTTCAAATACAAGAACTTTTCGTGGTTTTGTTGGTTTTCAGCAAATGAACATATTTCAGCGAGCTAGAAGTTTTTTCTTCAATCGCGTCAGATTTTATCTTAAAATACAAGAACTTTTTGTGGTTCTTGTCAATTTTTGTTGGTTTTCATCTAATGAACTTGTTTCAGTTAGCTAGATCTTTCTTCTTTAATGCAAAAAGATTTTATCTTCAAATACAAGAACTTTTCGTGGTTTTGTTGATTTTCAGCAAATGAACATATTTCAGCGAGCTCAAAGTTTTTTCTTTAATAGCGGAAGATTTTATCTTAAAATACAAGAACTTTTCGTGGTTCTTGTCAATTTTTGTTGGTTTTCATCTAATGAACTTATTTCAGTCAGCTGGATCTTTCCTCTTCAAAGCAAAAAGATTTTATCTTCAAATACAAGAACTTCTCGTGGTTTTGTTGATTTTCAGCAAATGAACATATTTCAGCGAGCAAGAATTTTTTTCTTTAATAGCGGAAGATTTTATCTTAAAATACAAGAACTTTTCGTGGTTCTTGTCAATTTTTGTTGGTTTTCATCTAATGAACTTATTTCAGTCAGCGAGATCTTTCTTCTTCAAAGCAAAAAGATTTTATCTTCAAATACAAGAACTTTTCGTGGTTTTGTTGATTTTCAGCAAATGAACATATTTCAGCGAGCAAGAAGTTTTTTCTTTAATAGCGTCAGATTTTATCTTAAAATACAAGAACTTTTCGTGGTTCTTGTCAATTTTTGTTGGTTTTCATCTAATGAACTTGTTTCAGTCAGCTAGATCTTTCTTCTTTAATGCAAAAAGATTTTATCTTCAAATACAAGAACCTTTCGTGGTTTTGTTGATTTTCAGCAAATGAACATATTTCAGCGAGCAAGAAGTTTTTTCTTTAATAGCGTCACATTTTATCTTAAAATACAAGAACTTTTCGTGGTTCTTGTCAATTTTTTGTTGGTTTTCATCTGATGAACTTATTTCAGTCAGCGAGATCTTTCTTCTTCAAAGCAAAAAGATTTTCTCTTCAAATACAAGAACTCTTCGTGGTTTTGTTGATTTTCAGCAAATGAACATATTTCAGCGAGCGAGAAGTTTTTTCGTTAATAGCGTCACATTTTATCTTAAAATACAAGAACTTTTCGTGGTTCTTGTCAATTTTTGTTGGTTTTCATCTAATGAACTTGTTTCAGTCAGCTAGATCTTTCTTCTTTAATGCAAAAAGATTTTATCTTCAAATACAAGAACTTCTCGTGGTTTTGTTGATTTTCAGCAAATGAACATATTTCAGCGAGCAAGAATTTTTTTCTTTAATAGCGGAAGATTTTATCTTAAAATACAAGAACTTTTCGTGGTTCTTGTCAATTTTTGTTGGTTTTCATCTAATGAACTTATTTCAGTCAGCGAGATCTTTCTTCTTCAAAGCAAAAAGATTTTATCTTCAAATACAAGAACTTTTCGTGGTTTTGTTAATTTTCAGCAAATGAACATATTTCAGCGAGCGAGAAGTTTTTTCATCAATAGCGTCAGATTTTATCTTAAAATACAGGAACTTTTCGTGGTTCTTGTCAATTTTTGTAGGTTTTGATCTGATGAACTTCTTTCAGTCAGCTCGATCTTTCTACCTGAAAGCAAAAATATTTTATCTTCAAATACAAGAACTTTTCGTGGTTTTGTTCATTTTCAGCAAATGAACATATTTCAGCGAGCAAGAAGTTTTTTCTTTAATAGCGTCAGATTTTATCTTAAAATACAAGAACTTTTCGTGGTTCTTGTCAATTTTTGTTGGTTTTCATCTAATGAACTTGTTTCAGTCAGCTAGATCTTTCTTCTTTAATGCAAAAAGATTTTATCTTCAAATACAAGAACCTTTCGTGGTTTTGTTGATTTTCAGCAAATGAACATATTTCAGCGAGCAAGAAGTTTTTTCATTAATAGCGTCACATTTTATCTTAAAATACAAGAACTTTTCGTGGTTCTTGTCAATTTTTGTTGGTTTTCATCTGATGAACTTATTTCAGTCAGCGAGATCTTTCTTCTTCAAAGCAAAAAGATTTTCTCTTCAAATACAAGAACTTTTCGTGGTTTTGTTGATTTTCAGCAAATGAACATATTTCAGCGAGCGAGAAGTTTTTTCTTTAATAGCGTCACATTTTATCTTAAAATACAAGAACTTTTCGTGGTTCTTGTCAATTTTTGTTGGTTTTCATCGAATGAACTTATTTCAGTCAGTTAAATCTTTCTTCTTCATAGCAAAAAGATTTTATCTTCAAATACAAGAACTTTTCGTGGTTTTGTTGGTTTTCAGCAAATGAACATATTTCAGCGAGCTAGAAGTTTTTTCTTCAATAGCTTCACATTTTATCTTAAAATACAAGAACTTTTCGTGGTTCTTGTCAATTTTTGTTGGTTTTCATCTAATGAACTTATTTCAGTCAGCTGGATCTTTCTTCTTCAAAGCAAAAAGATTTTATCTTCAAATACAAGAACTTTTCGTGGTTTTGTTAATTTTCAGCAAATGAACATATTTCAGCGAGCAAGAAGTTTTTTCTTTAATAGCGTCAGATTTTATCTTAAAATACAAGAACTTTTCGAGGTTCTTGTCAATTTTTGTTGGTTTTCATCTCATGAACTTATTTCAGTCAGCGAGATCTTTCTTCTTCAAAGCAAAAAGATTTTATCTTCAAATACAAGAACTTTTCGTGGTTTTGTTAATTTTGAGCAAATGAACATATTTCAGCGAGCAAGAAGTTTTTTCTTTAATAGCGTCAGATTCTATCTTAAAATACAAGAACTTTTCGTGGTTCTTGTCAATTTTTGTTGGTTTTCATCTCATGAACTTATTTCAGTCAGCTAGATCTTTCTTCTTTAATGCAAAAAGATTTTATCTTCAAATACAAGAACTTTTCGTGGTTTTGTTGGTTTTCAGCAAATGAACATATTTCAGCGAGCTCAAAGTTTTTTCTTCAATAGCGTCAGATTATATCTTAAAATACAAGAACTTTTCGTGGTTCTTGTCAATTTTTGTTGGTTTTCATCTAATGAACTTGTTTCAGTCAGCTAGATCTTTCTTCTTTAATGCAAAAAGATTTTATCTTCAAATACAAGAACTTTTCGTGGTGTTGTTGATTTTCAGCAAATGAACATATTTCAGCGAGCGAGAAGTTTTTTCTTCAATAGCGTCAGATTTTATCTTAAAATACAAGAACTTTTCGTGGTTCTTGTCAATTTTTGTTGGTTTTCATCCAATGAACTTATTTCAGTCAGCTGGATCTTTCTTCTTCAAAGCAAAAAGATTTTATCTTCAAATTCTAGAACTTTTCGTGATTTTGTTGTTTTCAGCAAATGAACATATTTCAGCGAGCTTGAAGTTTTTTCTTCAATAGCGTCAGATTTTATCTTAAAATACAAGAACTTTTCGTGGTTCTTGTCAATTTTTGTTGGTTTTGATCTGATGAACTTCTTTCAGTCAGCTCGATCTTTCTACCTCAAAGCAAAAAGATTTTATCTTCAAAAACAAGAACTTTTCGTGGTTTTGTTAATTTTCAGCAAATGAACATATTTCAGCGAGCGAGAAGTTTTTTCTTTAATAGCGTCAGATTTTATCTTAAAAATACAAGAACTTTTCGTGGTTCTTGTCAATTTTTGTTGGTTTTCATCTAATGAACTTGTTTCAGTCAGCTAGATCTTTCTTCTTTAATGCAAAAAGATTTTATCTTCAAATACAAGAACTTTTCGTGGTTTTGTTGATTTTCAGCAAATGAACATATTTCAGCGAGCAAGAAGTTTTTTCTTCAATAGCGTCAGATTTTATCTTAAAATACAAGAACGTTTCGTGGTTCTTGTCAATTTTTGTTGGTTTTCATCTCATGAACTTGTTTCAGTCAGCTGGATCTTTCTTCTTCAAAGCAAAAAGATTTTATCTTCAAATACAAGAACTTCTCGTGGTTTTGTTGATTTTCAGCAAATCAACATATTTCAGCGAGCAAGAAGTTTTTTCTTTAATAGCGTCAGATTTTATCTTAAAATACAAGAACTTTTCGTGGTTCTTGTCAATTTTTGTTGGTTTTCATCTAATGAACTTATTTCAGTCAGCGAGATCTTTCTTCTTCAAAGCAAAAAGATTTTATCTTCAAATACAAGAACTTTTCGTGGTTTTGTTAATTTTCAGCAAATGAACATATTTGAGCGAGCAAGAAGTTTTTTCTTTAATAGCGTCACATTTTATCTTAAAATACAAGAACTTTTCGTGGTTCTTGTCAATTTTTGTTGGTTTTCATCTGATGAACTTATTTCAGTCAGCGAGATCTTTCTTCTTCAAAGCAAAAAGATTTTCTCTTCAAATACAAGAACTTTTCGTGGTTTTGTTGATTTTCAGCAAATGAACATATTTCAGCGAGCGAGAAGTTTTTTCTTTAATAGCGTCACATTTTATCTTAAAATACAAGAACTTTTCGTGGTTCTTGTCAATTTTTGTTGGTTTTCATCTAATGAACTTATTTCAGTCAGTTAAATCTTTCTTCTTCATAGCAAAAAGATTTTATCTTCAAAATAAGAACTTTTCGTGGTTTTGTTGGTTTTCAGCAAATGAACATATTTCAGCGAGCTAGAAGTTTTTTCTTCAATAGCTTCAGATTTTATCTTAAAATACAAGAACTTTTCGTGGTTCTTGTCAATTTTTGTTGGTTTTCATCTAATGAACTTATTTCAGTCAGCTGGATCTTTCTTCTTCAAAGCAAAAAGATTTTATCTTCAAATACAAGAACTTTTCGTGGTTTTGTTAATTTTCAGCAAATGAACATATTTCAGCGAGCAAGAAGTTTTTTCTTTAATAGCGTCAGATTTTATCTTAAAATACAAGAACTTTTCGTGGTTTTGTTGATTTTCAGCAAATGAACATATTTCAGCGAGCAAGAAGTTTTTTCTTTAATAGCGTCAGATTTTATCTTAAAATACAAGAACTTTTCGTGGTTCTTGTCAATTTTTGTTGGTTTTCATCTAATGAACTTGTTTCAGTCAGCTAGATCTTTCTTCTTTAAAGCAAAAAGATTTTATCTTCAAATACAAGAACTTCTCGTGGTTTTGTTGATTTTCAGCAAATGAACATATTTCAGCGAGCAAGAAGTTTTTTCTTTAATAGCGGAAGATTTTATCTTAAAATACAAGAACTTTTCGTGGTTCTTGTCAATTTTTGTTGGTTTTCATCTAATGAACTTATTTCAGTCAGCGAGATCTTTCTTCTTCAAAGCAAAAAGATTTTATCTTCAAATACAAGAACTTTTCGTGGTTTTGTTAATTTTCAGCAAATGAACATATTTCAGCGAGCAAGAAGTTTTTTCTTTAATAGCGTCACATTTTATCTTAAAATACAAGAACTTTTCGTGGTTCTTGTCAATTTTTGTTGGTTTTCATCTGATGAACTTATTTCAGTCAGCGAGATCTTTCTTCTTCAAAGCAAAAAGATTTTCTCTTCAAATACAAGAACTTTTCGTGGTTTTGTTGATTTTCAGCAAATGAACATATTTCAGCGAGCGAGAAGTTTTTTCTTTAATAGCGTCACATTTTATCTTAAAATACAAGAACTTTTCGTGGTTCTTGTCAATTTTTGTTGGTTTTCATCTAATGAACTTATTTCAGTCAGTTAAATCTTTCTTCTTCATAGCAAAAAGATTTTATCTTCAAATACAAGAACTTTTCGTGGTTTTGTTGGTTTTCAGCAAATGAACATATTTCAGCGAGCTAGAAGTTTTTTCTTCAATAGCTTCAGATTTTATCTTAAAATACAAGAACTTTTCGTGGTTCTTGTCAATTTTTGTTGGTTTTCATCTAATGAACTTATTTCAGTCAGCTGGATCTTTCTTCTTCAAAGCAAAAAGATTTTATCTTCAAATACAAGAACTTTTCGTGGTTTTGTTAATTTTCAGCAAATGAACATATTTCAGCGAGCAAGAAGTTTTTTCTTTAATAGCGTCAGATTTTATCTTAAAATACAAGAACTTTTCGTGGTTTTGTTGATTTTCAGCAAATGAACATATTTCAGCGAGCAAGAAGTTTTTTCTTTAATAGCGTCAGATTTTATCTTAAAATACAAGAACTTTTCGTGGTTCTTGTCAATTTTTGTTGGTTTTCATCTAATGAACTTGTTTCAGTCAGCTAGATCTTTCTTCTTTAATGCAAAAAGATTTTATCTTCAAATACAAGAACTTCTCGTGGTTTTGTTGATTTTCAGCAAATGAACATCTTTCAGCGAGCAAGAAGTTTTTTCTTTAGTAGCGGAAGATTTTATCTTAAAATACAAGAACTTTTCGTGGTTCTTGTCAATTTTTGTTGGTTTTCATCTAATGAACTTATTTCAGTCAGCGAGATCTTTCTTCTTCAAAGCAAAAAGATTTTATCTTCAAATACAAGAACTTTTCGTGGTTTTGTTAATTTTCAGCAAATGAACATATTTCAGCGAGCTAGAAGTTTTTTCTTCAATAGCGTCAGATTTTATCTTAAAATACAAGAACTTTTCGTGGTTCTTGTCAATTTTTGTTGGTTTTCATCTAATGAACTTGTTTCAGTCAGCTAGATCTTTCTTCTTTAATGCAAAAAGATTTTATCTTCAAATACAAGAACCTTTCGTGGTTTTGTTGATTTTCAGCAAATGAACATATTTCAGCGAGCAAGAAGTTTTTTCTTTAATAGCGTCACATTTTATCTTAAAATACAAGAACTTTTCGTGGTTCTTGTCAATTTTTGTTGGTTTTCATCTGATGAACTTATTTCAGTCAGCGAGATCTTTCTTCTTCAAAGCAAAAAGATTTTCTCTTCAAATACAAGAACTTTTCGTGGTTTTGTTGATTTTCAGCAAATGAACATATTTCAGCGAGCGAGAAGTTTTTTCTTTAATAGCGTCACATTTTATCTTAAAATACAAGAACTTTTCGTGGTTCTTGTCAATTTTTGTTGGTTTTCATCTAATGAACTTATTTCAGTCAGTTAAATCTTTCTTCTTCATAGCAAAAAGATTTTATCTTCAAATACAAGAACTTTTCGTGGTTTTGTTGGTTTTCAGCAAATGAACATATTTCAGCGAGCTAGAAGTTTTTTCTTCAATAGCTTCAGATTTTATCTTAAAATACAAGAACTTTTCGTGGTTCTTGTCAATTTTTGTTGGTTTTCATCTAATGAACTTATTTCAGTCAGCTAGATCTTTCTTCTTTAATGCAAAAAGATTTTATCTTCAAATACAAGAACTTTTCGTGGTTTTGTTGATTTTCAGCAAATGAACATATTTCAGCGAGCAAGAAGTTTTTTCTTCAATAGCGTCAGATTTTATCTTAAAATACAAGAACTTTTCGTGGTTCTTGTCAATTTTTGTTGGTTTTCATCTAATGAACTTGTTTCAGTCAGCTGGATCTTTCTTCTTCAAAGCAAAAAGATTTTATCTTCAAATACAAGAACTTCTCGTGGTTTTGTTGATTTTCAGCAAATGAACATATTTCAGCGAGCAAGAAGTTTTTTCTTTAATAGCGTCAGATTTTATCTTAAAATACAAGAACTTTTCGTGGTTCTTGTCAATTTTTGTTGGTTTTCATCTAATGAACTTATTTCAGTCAGCGAGATCTTTCTTCTTCAAAGCAAAAAGATTTTATCTTCAAATACAAGAACTTTTCGTGGTTTTGTTGGTCTTCAGCAAATGAACATATTTCAGCGAGCGAGAAGTTTTTTCTTCAATAGCGTCAGATTTTATCTTAAAATACAAGAACTTTTCGTGGTTCTTGTCAATTTTTGTAGGTTTTGACCTGATGAACTTCTTTCAGTCAGCTCGATCTTTCGACCTGAAAGCAAAAATATTTTATCTTCAAATACAAGAACTTTTCGTGGTTTTGTTAATTTTCAGCAAATGAACATATTTCAGCGAGCAAGAAGTTTTTTCTTTAATAGCGTCACATTTTATCTTAAAATACAAGAACTTTTCGTGGTTCTTGTCAATTTTTGTTGGTTTTCATCTGATGAACTTATTTCAGTCAGCGAGATCTTTCTTCTTCAAAGCAAAAAGATTTTCTCTTCAAATACAAGAACTTTTCGTGGTTTTGTTGATTTTCAGCAAATGAACATATTTCAGCGAGCGAGAAGTTTTTTCTTTAATAGCGTCACATTTTATCTTAAAATACAAGAACTTTTCATGGTTCTTGTCAATTTTTGTTGGTTTTCATCTAATGAACTTATTTCAGTCAGTTAAATCTTTCTTCTTCATAGCAAAAAGATTTTATCTTCAAATACAAGAACTTTTCGTGGTTTTGTTGGTTTTCAGCAAATGAACATATTTCAGCGAGCTAGAAGTTTTTTCTTCAATAGCTTCAGATTTTATCTTAAAATACAAGAACTTTTCGTGGTTCTTGTCAATTTTTGTTGGTTTTCATCTAATGAACTTATTTCAGTCAGCTGGATCTTTCTTCTTCAAAGCAAAAAGATTTTATCTTCAAATACAAGAACTTTTCGTGGTTTTGTTAATTTTCAGCAAAAGAACATATTTCAGCGAGCAAGAAGTTTTTTCCTTAATAGCGTCAGATTTTATCTTAAAATACAAGAACTTTTCGTGGTTCTTGTCAATTTTTGTTGGTTTTCATCTAATGAACTTGTTTCAGTCAGCTAGATCTTTCTTCTTTAATGCAAAAAGATTTTATCTTCAAATACAAGAACTTCTCGTGGTTTTGTTGATTTTCAGCAAATGAACATATTTCAGCGAGCAAGAAGTTTTTTCTTTAATAGCGGAAGATTTTATATTAAAATACAAGAACTTTTCGTGGTTCTTGTCAATTTTTGTTGGTTTTCATCTAATGAACTTATTTCAGTCAGCGAGATCTTTCTTCTTCAAAGCAAAAAGATTTTATCTTCAAATACAAGAACTTTTCGTGGTTTTGTTAATTTTCAGCAAATGAACATATTTCAGCGAGCTAGAAGTTTTTTCTTCAATAGCGTCAGATTTTATCTTAAAATACAAGAACTTTTCGTGGTTCTTGTCAATTTTTGTTGGTTTTCATCTAATGAACTTGTTTCAGTCAGCTAGATCTTTCTTCTTTAATGCAAAAAGATTTTATCTTCAAATACAAGAACCTTTCGTGGTTTTGTTGATTTTCAGCAAATGAACATATTTCAGCGAGCAAGAAGTTTTTTCTTTAATAGCGTCACATTTTATCTTAAAATACAAGAACTTTTCGTGGTTCTTGTCAATTTTTGTTGGTTTTCATCTGATGAACTTATTTCAGTCAGCGAGATCTTTCTTCTTCAAAGCAAAAAGATTTTCTCTTCAAATACAAGAACTTTTCGTGGTTTTGTTGATTTTCAGCAAATGAACATATTTCAGCGAGCGAGAAGTTTTTTCTTTAATAGCGTCACATTTTATCTTAAAATACAAGAACTTTTCGTGGTTCTTGTCAATTTTTATTGGTTTTCATCTAATGAACTTATTTCAGTCAGTTAAATCTTTCTTCTTCATAGCAAAAAGATTTTATCTTCAAATACAAGAACTTTTCGTGGTTTTGTTGGTTTTCAGCAAATGAACATATTTCAGCGAGCTAGAAGTTTTTTCTTCAATAGCTTCAGATTTTATCTTAAAATACAAGAACTTTTCGTGGTTCTTGTCAATTTTTGTTGGTTTTCATCTAATGAACTTATTTCAGTAAGCGAGATCTTTCTTCTTTAATGCAAAAAGATTTTATCTTCAAATACAAGAACTTTTCGTGGTTTTGTTGATTTTCAGCAAATGAACATATTTCAGCGAGCAAGAAGTTTTTTCTTCAATAGCGTCAGATTTTATCTTAAAATACAAGAACTTTTCGTGGTTCTTGTCAATTTTTGTTGGTTTTCATCTAATGAACTTGTTTCAGTCAGCTAGATCTTTCTTCTTTAATGCAAAAAGATTTTATCTTCAAATACAAGAACCTTTCGTGGTTTTGTTGATTTTCAGCAAATGAACATATTTCAGCGAGCAAGAAGTTTTTTCTTTAATAGCGTCACATTTTATCTTAAAATACAAGAACTTTTCGTGGTTCTTGTCAATTTTTGTTGGTTTTCATCTGATGAACTTATTTCAGTCAGCGAGATCTTTCTTCTTCAAAGCAAAAAGATTTTCTCTTCAAATACAAGAACTTTTCGTGGTTTTGTTGATTTTCAGCAAATGAACATATTTCAGCGAGCGAGAAGTTTTTTCTTTAATAGCGTCACATTTTATCTTAAAATACAAGAACTTTTCGTGGTTCTTGTCAATTTTTGTTGGTTTTCATCTAATGAACTGATTTCAGTCAGTTAAATCTTTCTTCTTCATAGCAAAAAGATTTTATCTTCAAATACAAGAACTTTTCGTGGTTTTGTTGGTTTTCAGCAAATGAACATATTTCAGCGAGCTAGAAGTTTTTTCTTCAATAGCTTCAGATTTTATCTTAAAATACAAGAACTTTTCGTGGTTCTTGTCAATTTTTGTTGGTTTTCATCTAATGAACTTATTTCAGTCAGCTAGATCTTTCTTCTTTAATGCAAAAAGATTTTATCTTCAAATACAAGAACTTTTCGTGGTTTTGTTGATTTTCAGCAAATGAACATATTTCAGCGAGCAAGAAGTTTTTTCTTCAATAGCGTCAGATTTTATCTTAAAATACAAGAACTTTTCGTGGTTCTTGTCAATTTTTGTTGGTTTTCATCTAATGAACTTGTTTCAGTCAGCTGGATCTTTCTTCTTCAAAGCAAAAAGATTTTATCTTCAAATACAAGAACTTCTCGTGCTTTTGTTGATTTTCAGCAAATGAACATATTTCAGCGAGCAAGAAGTTTTTTCTTTAATAGCGTCAGATTTTATCTTAAAATACAAGAACTTTTCGTGGTTCTTGTCAATTTTTGTTGGTTTTCATCTAATGAACTTATTTCAGTCAGCGAGATCTTTCTTCTTCAAAGCAAAAAGATTTTATCTTCAAATACAAGAACTTTTCGTGGTTTTGTTGGTCTTCAGCAAATGAACATATTTCAGCGAGCGAGAAGTTTTTTCTTCAATAGCGTCAGATTTTATCTTAAAATACAAGAACTTTTCGTGGTTCTTGTCAATTTTTGTAGGTTTTGACCTGATGAACTTCTTTCAGTCAGCTCGATCTTTCGACCTGAAAGCAAAAATATTTTATCTTCAAATACAAGAACTTTTCGTGGTTTTGTTAATTTTCAGCAAATGAACATATTTCAGCGAGCAAGAAGTTTTTTCTTTAATAGCGTCACATTTTATCTTAAAATACAAGAACTTTTCGTGGTTCTTGTCAATTTTTGTTGGTTTTCATCTGATGAACTTATTTCAGTCAGCGAGATCTTTCTTCTTCAAAGCAAAAAGATTTTCTCTTCAAATACAAGAACTTTTCGTGGTTTTGTTGATTTTCAGCAAATGAACATATTTCAGCGAGCGAGAAGTTTTTTCTTTAATAGCGTCACATTTTATCTTAAAATACAAGAACTTTTCATGGTTCTTGTCAATTTTTGTTGGTTTTCATCTAATGAACTTATTTCAGTCAGTTAAATCTTTCTTCTTCATAGCAAAAAGATTTTATCTTCAAATACAAGAACTTTTCGTGGTTTTGTTGGTTTTCAGCAAATGAACATATTTCAGCGAGCTAGAAGTTTTTTCTTCAATAGCTTCAGATTTTATCTTAAAATACAAGAACTTTTCGTGGTTCTTGTCAATTTTTGTTGGTTTTCATCTAATGAACTTATTTCAGTCAGCTGGATCTTTCTTCTTCAAAGCAAAAAGATTTTATCTTCAAATACAAGAACTTTTCGTGGTTTTGTTAATTTTCAGCAAATGAACATATTTCAGCGAGCAAGAAGTTTTTTCCTTAATAGCGTCAGATTTTATCTTAAAATACAAGAACTTTTCGTGGTTTTGTTGATTTTCAGCAAATGAACATATTTCAGCGAGCAAGAAGTTTTTTCTTTAATAGCGTCAGATTTTATCTTAAAATACAAGAACTTTTCGTGGTTCTTGTCAATTTTTGTTGGTTTTCATCTAATGAACTTGTTTCAGTCAGCTAGATCTTTCTTCTTTAATGCAAAAAGATTTTATCTTCAAATACAAGAACTTCTCGTGGTTTTGTTGATTTTCAGCAAATGAACATATTTCAGCGAGCAAGAAGTTTTTTCTTTAATAGCGGAAGATTTTATATTAAAATACAAGAATTTTCGTGGTTCTTGCCAATTTTTGTTGGTTTTCATCTAATGAACTTATTTCAGTCAGCGAGATCTTTCTTCTTCAAAGCAAAAAGATTTTATCTTCAAATACAAGAACTTTTCGTGGTTTTGTTAATTTTCAGCAAATGAACATATTTCAGCGAGCTAGAAGTTTTTTCTTCAATAGCGTCAGATTTTATCTTAAAATACAAGAACTTTTCGTGGTTCTTGTCAATTTTTGTTGGTTTTCATCTAATGAACTTGTTTCAGTCAGCTAGATCTTTCTTCTTTAATGCAAAAAGATTTTATCTTCAAATACAAGAACCTTTCGTGGTTTTGTTGATTTTCAGCAAATGAACATATTTCAGCGAGCAAGAAGTTTTTTCTTTAATAGCGTCACATTTTATCTTAAAATACAAGAACTTTTCGTGGTTCTTGTCAATTTTTGTTGGTTTTCATCTGATGAACTTATTTCAGTCAGCGAGATCTTTCTTCTTCAAAGCAAAAAGATTTTCTCTTCAAATACAAGAACTTTTCGTGGTTTTGTTGATTTTCAGCAAATGAACATATTTCAGCGAGCGAGAAGTTTTTTCTTTAATAGCGTCACATTTTATCTTAAAATACAAGAACTTTTCGTGGTTCTTGTCAATTTTTATTGGTTTTCATCTAATGAACTTATTTCAGTCAGTTAAATCTTTCTTCTTCATAGCAAAAAGATTTTATCTTCAAATACAAGAACTTTTCGTGGTTTTGTTGGTTTTCAGCAAATGAACATATTTCAGCGAGCTAGAAGTTTTTTCTTCAATAGCTTCAGATTTTATCTTAAAATACAAGAACTTTTCGTGGTTCTTGTCAATTTTTGTTGGTTTTCATCTAATGAACTTATTTCAGTCAGCTAGATCTTTCTTCTTTAATGCAAAAAGATTTTATCTTCAAATACAAGAACTTTTCGTGGTTTTGTTGATTTTCAGCAAATGAACATATTTCAGCGAGCAAGAAGTTTTTTCTTCAATAGCGTCAGATTTTATCTTAAAATACAAGAACTTTTCGTGGTTCTTGTCAATTTTTGTTGGTTTTCATCTAATGAACTTGTTTCAGTCAGCTGGATCTTTCTTCTTCAAAGCAAAAAGATTTTATCTTCAAATACAAGAACTTCTCGTGGTTTTGTTGATTTTCAGCAAATGAACATATTTCAGCGAGCAAGAAGTTTTTTCTTTAATAGCGTCAGATTTTATCTTAAAATACAAGAACTTTTCGTGGTTCTTGTCAATTTTTGTTGGTTTTCATCTAATGAACTTATTTCAGTCAGCGAGATCTTTCTTCTTCAAAGCAAAAAGATTTTATCTTCAAATACAAGAACTTTTCGTGGTTTTGTTGGTCTTCAGCAAATGAACATATTTCAGCGAGCGAGAAGTTTTTTCTTCAATAGCGTCAGATTTTATCTTAAAATACAAGAACTTTTCGTGGTTCTTGTCAATTTTTGTAGGTTTTGACCTGATGAACTTCTTTCAGTCAGCTCGATCTTTCGACCTGAAAGCAAAAATATTTTATCTTCAAATACAAGAACTTTTCGTGGTTTTGTTAATTTTCAGCAAATGAACATATTTCAGCGAGCAAGAAGTTTTTTCTTTAATAGCGTCAGATTTTATCTTAAAATACAAGAACTTTTCGTGGTTTTGTTGATTTTCAGCAAATGAACATATTTCAGCGAGCAAGAAGTTTTTTCTTTAATAGCGTCAGATTTTATCTTAAAATACAAGAACTTTTCGTGGTTCTTGTCAATTTTTGTTGGTTTTCATCTAATGAACTTGTTTCAGTCAGCTAGATCTTTCTTCTTTAATGCAAAAAGATTTTATCTTCAAATACAAGAACTTCTCGTGGTTTTGTTGATTTTCAGCAAATGAACATATTTCAGCGAGCAAGAAGTTTTTTCTTTAATAGCGGAAGATTTTATCTTAAAATACAAGAACTTTTCGTGGTTTTGTTGATTTTCAGCAAATGAACATATTTCAGCGAGCAAGAAGTTTTTTCTTTAATAGCGTCAGATTTTATCTTAAAATACAAGAACTTTTCGTGGTTCTTGTCAATTTTTGTTGGTTTTCATCTAATGAACTTGTTTCAGTCAGCTAGATCTTTCTTCTTTAATGCAAAAAGATTTTATCTTCAAATACAAGAACTTCTCGTGGTTTTGTTGATTTTCAGCAAATGAACATATTTCAGCGAGCAAGAAGTTTTTTCTTTAATAGCGGAAGATTTTATATTAAAATACAAGAACTTTTCGTGGTTCTTGTCAATTTTTGTTGGTTTTCATCTGATGAACTTATTTCAGTCAGCGAGATCTTTCTTCTTCAAAGCAAAAAGATTTTCTCTTCAAATACAAGAACTTTTCGTGGTTTTGTTGATTTTCAGCAAATGAACATATTTCAGCGAGCTAGAAGTTTTTTCTTCAATAGCGTCAGATTTTATCTTAAAATACAAGAACTTTTCGTGGTTCTTGTCAATTTTTGTTGGTTTTCATCTAATGAACTTGTTTCAGTCAGCTAGATCTTTCTTCTTTAATGCAAAAAGATTTTATCTTCAAATACAAGAACCTTTCGTGGTTTTGTTGATTTTCAGCAAATGAACATATTTCAGCGAGCAAGAAGTTTTTTCTTTAATAGCGTCACATTTTATCTTAAAATACAAGAACTTTTCGTGGTTCTTGTCAATTTTTGTTGGTTTTCATCTGATGAACTTATTTCAGTCAGCGAGATCTTTCTTCTTCAAAGCAAAAAGATTTTCTCTTCAAATACAAGAACTTTTCGTGGTTTTGTTGATTTTCAGCAAATGAACATATTTCAGCGAGCTAGAAGTTTTTTCTTCAATAGCTTCAGATTTTATCTTAAAATACAAGAACTTTTCGTGGTTCTTGTCAATTTTTGTTGGTTTTCATCTAATGAACTTATTTCAGTCAGCTGGATCTTTCTTCTTCAAAGCAAAAAGATTTTATCTTCAAATACAAGAACTTTTCGTGGTTTTGTTAATTTTCAGCAAATGAACATATTTCAGCGAGCAAGAAGTTTTTTCTTTAATAGCGTCAGATTTTATCTTAAAATACAAGAACTTTTCGTGGTTCTTGTCAATTTTTGTTGGTTTTCATCTAATGAACTTATTTCAGTCAGCGAGATCTTTCTTCTTCAAAGCAAAAAGATTTTATCTTCAAATACAAGAACTTTTCGTTTTTTTGTTAATTTTCAGCAAATGAACATATTTCAGCGAGCAAGAAGTTTTTTCTTTAATAGCATCAGATTTTATCTTAAAATACAAGAACTTTTCGTGGTTCTTGTCAATTTTTGTTGGTTTTCATCTAATGAACTTATTTCAGTCAGCAAGATCTTTCTTCTTTAATGCAAAAAGATTTTATCTTCAAATACAAGAACTTTTCGTGGTTTTGTTGGTTTTCAGCAAATGAACATATTTCAGCGAGGTAGAAGTTTTTTCTTCAATAGCGTCAGATTTTATCTTAAAATACAAGAACTTTTCGTGGTTCTTGTCAATTTTTGTTGGTTTTCATCTAATGAACTTGTTTCAGTCAGCTGGATCTTTCTTCTTTAATGCAAAAAGATTTTATCTTCAAATACAAGAACTTTTCGTGGTGTTGTTGATTTTCAGCAAATGAACATATTTCAGCGAGCGAGAAGTTTTTTCTTCAATAGCGTCAGATTTTATCTTAATATACAAGAACTTTTCGTGGTTCTTGTCAATTTTTGTTGGTTTTCATCTGATGAACTTATTTCAGTCAGCGAGATCTTTCTTCTTCAAAGCAAAAAGATTTTCTCTTCAAATACAAGAACTTTTCGTGGTTTTGTTGGTTTTGAGCAAATGAACATATTTCAGCGAGCTAGAAGTTTTTTCTTCAATAGCTTCAGATTTTATCTTAAAATACAAGAACTTTTCGTGGTTCTTGTCAATTTTTGTTGGTTTTCATCTAATGAACTTATTTCAGTCAGCTGGATCTTTCTTCTTCAAAGCAAAAAGATTTTATCTTCAAATACAAGAACTTTTCGTGGTTTTGTTAATTTTCAGCAAATGAACATATTTCAGCGAGCAAGAAGTTTTTTCTTTAATAGCGTCAGATTTTATCTTAAAATACAAGAACTTTTCGTGGTTTTGTTGATTTTCAGCAAATGAACATATTTCAGCGAGCAAGTAGTTTTTTCTTTAATAGCGTCAGATTTTATCTTAAAATACAAGAACTTTTCGTGGTTCTTGTCAATTTTTGTTGGTTTTCATCTAATGAACTTGTTTCAGTCAGCTAGATCTTTCTTCTTTAATGCAAAAAGATTTTATCTTCAAATACAAGAACTTCTCGTGGTTTTGTTGATTTTCAGCAAATGAACATATTTCAGCGAGCAAGAAGTTTTTTCTTTAATAGCGGAAGATTTTATCTTAAAATACAAGAACTTTTCGTGGTTCTTGTCAATTTTTGTTGGTTTTCATCTAATGAACTTATTTCAGTCAGCTGGATCTTTCTTCTTTAATGCAAAAAGATTTTATCTTCAAATACAAGAACTTTTCGTGGTTTTGTTGATTTTCAGCAAATGAACATATTTCAGCGAGCAAGAAGTTTTTTCTTCAATAGCGTCAGATTTTATCTTAAAATACAAGAACTTTTCGTGGTTCTTGTCAATTTTTGTTGGTTTTCATCTAATGAACTTGTTTCAGTCAGCTGGATCTTTCTTCTTCAAAGCAAAAAGATTTTATCTTCAAATACAAGAACTTCTCGTGGTTTTGTTGATTTTCAGCAAATGAACATATTTCAGCGAGCAAGAAGTTTTTTCTTTAATAGCGTCAGATTTTATCTTAAAATACAAGAACTTTTCGTGGTTCTTGTCAATTTTTGTTGGTTTTCATCTAATGAACTTATTTCAGTCAGCGAGATCTTTCTTCTTCAAAGCAAAAAGATTTTATCTTCAAATACAAGAACTTTTCGTGGTTTTGTTGGTCTTCAGCAAATGAACATATTTCAGCGAGCGAGAAGTTTTTTCTTCAATAGCGTCAGATTTTATCTTAAAATACAAGAACTTTTCGTGGTTCTTGTCAATTTTTGTAGGTTTTGACCTGATGAACTTATTTCAGTCAGCGAGATCTTTCTTCTTCAAAGCAAAAAGATTTTCTCTTCAAATACAAGAACTTTTCGTGGTTTTGTTGATTTTCAGCAAATGAACATATTTCAGCGAGCGAGAAGTTTTTTCTTTAATAGCGTCACATTTTATCTTAAAATACAAGAACTTTTCATGGTTCTTGTCAATTTTTGTTGGTTTTCATCTAATGAACTTATTTCAGTCAGTTAAATCTTTCTTCTTCATAGCAAAAAGATTTTATCTTCAAATACAAGAACTTTTCGTGGTTTTGTTGGTTTTCAGCAAATGAACATATTTCAGCGAGCTAGAAGTTTTTTCTTCAATAGCTTCAGATTTTATCTTAAAATACAAGAACTTTTCGTGGTTCTTGTCAATTTTTGTTGGTTTTCATCTAATGAACTTATTTCAGTCAGCTGGATCTTTCTTCTTCAAAGCAAAAAGATTTTATCTTCAAATACAAGAACTTTTCGTGGTTTTGTTAATTTTCAGCAAATGAACATATTTCAGCGAGCAAGAAGTTTTTTCCTTAATAGCGTCAGATTTTATCTTAAAATACAAGAACTTTTCGTGGTTTTGTTGATTTTCAGCAAATGAACATATTTCAGCGAGCAAGAAGTTTTTTCTTTAATAGCGTCAGATTTTATCTTAAAATACAAGAACTTTTCGTGGTTCTTGTCAATTTTTGTTGGTTTTCATCTAATGAACTTGTTTCAGTCAGCTAGATCTTTCTTCTTTAATGCAAAAAGATTTTATCTTCAAATACAAGAACTTCTCGTGGTTTTGTTGATTTTCAGCAAATGAACATATTTCAGCGAGCAAGAAGTTTTTTCTTTAATAGCGGAAGATTTTATATTAAAATACAAGAATTTTCGTGGTTCTTGCCAATTTTTGTTGGTTTTCATCTAATGAACTTATTTCAGTCAGCGAGATCTTTCTTCTTCAAAGCAAAAAGATTTTATCTTCAAATACAAGAACTTTTCGTGGTTTTGTTAATTTTCAGCAAATGAACATATTTCAGCGAGCTAGAAGTTTTTTCTTCAATAGCGTCAGATTTTATCTTAAAATACAAGAACTTTTCGTGGTTCTTGTCAATTTTTGTTGGTTTTCATCTAATGAACTTGTTTCAGTCAGCTAGATCTTTCTTCTTTAATGCAAAAAGATTTTATCTTCAAATACAAGAACCTTTCGTGGTTTTGTTGATTTTCAGCAAATGAACATATTTCAGCGAGCAAGAAGTTTTTTCTTTAATAGCGTCACATTTTATCTTAAAATACAAGAACTTTTCGTGGTTCTTGTCAATTTTTGTTGGTTTTCATCTGATGAACTTATTTCAGTCAGCGAGATCTTTCTTCTTCAAAGCAAAAAGATTTTCTCTTCAAATACAAGAACTTTTCGTGGTTTTGTTGATTTTCAGCAAATGAACATATTTCAGCGAGCGAGAAGTTTTTTCTTTAATAGCGTCACATTTTATCTTAAAATACAAGAACTTTTCGTGGTTCTTGTCAATTTTTATTGGTTTTCATCTAATGAACTTATTTCAGTCAGTTAAATCTTTCTTCTTCATAGCAAAAAGATTTTATCTTCAAATACAAGAACTTTTCGTGGTTTTGTTGGTTTTCAGCAAATGAACATATTTCAGCGAGCTAGAAGTTTTTTCTTCAATAGCTTCAGATTTTATCTTAAAATACAAGAACTTTTCGTGGTTCTTGTCAATTTTTGTTGGTTTTCATCTAATGAACTTATTTCAGTCAGCTAGATCTTTCTTCTTTAATGCAAAAAGATTTTATCTTCAAATACTAGAACTTTTCGTGGTTTTGTTGATTTTCAGCAAATGAACATATTTCAGCGAGCAAGAAGTTTTTTCTTCAATAGCGTCAGATTTTATCTTAAAATACAAGAACTTTTCGTGGTTCTTGTCAATTTTTGTTGGTTTTCATCTAATGAACTTGTTTCAGTCAGCTGGATCTTTCTTCTTCAAAGCAAAAAGATTTTATCTTCAAATACAAGAACTTCTCGTGGTTTTGTTGATTTTCAGCAAATGAACATATTTCAGCGAGCAAGAAGTTTTTTCTTTAATAGCGTCAGATTTTATCTTAAAATACAAGAACTTTTCGTGGTTCTTGTCAATTTTTGTTGGTTTTCATCTAATGAACTTATTTCAGTCAGCGAGATCTTTCTTCTTCAAAGCAAAAAGATTTTATCTTCAAATACAAGAACTTTTCGTGGTTTTGTTGGTCTTCAGCAAATGAACATATTTCAGCGAGCGAGAAGTTTTTTCTTCAATAGCGTCAGATTTTATCTTAAAATACAAGAACTTTTCGTGGTTCTTGTCAATTTTTGTAGGTTTTGACCTGATGAACTTCTTTCAGTCAGCTCGATCTTTCGACCTGAAAGCAAAAATATTTTATCTTCAAATACAAGAACTTTTCGTGGTTTTGTTAATTTTCAGCAAATGAACATATTTCAGCGAGCAAGAAGTTTTTTCTTTAATAGCGTCACATTTTATCTTAAAATACAAGAACTTTTCGTGGTTCTTGTCAATTTTTGTTGGTTTTCATCTGATGAACTTATTTCAGTCAGCGAGATCTTTCTTCTTCAAAGCAAAAAGATTTTATCTTCAAATACAAGAACTTTTCGTGGTTTTGTTGGTTTTCAGCAAATGAACATATTTCAGCGAGCTAGAAGTTTTTTCTTCAATAGCTTCAGATTTTATCTTAAAATACAAGAACTTTTCGTGGTTCTTGTCAATTTTTGTTGGTTTTCATCTAATGAACTTATTTCAGTCAGCTGGATCTTTCTTCTTCAAAGCAAAAAGATTTTATCTTCAAATACAAGAACTTTTCGTGGTTTTGTTAATTTTCAGCAAATGAACATATTTCAGCGAGCAAGAAGTTTTTTCTTTAATAGCGTCAGATTTTATCTTAAAATACAAGAACTTTTCGTGGTTTTGTTGATTTTCAGCAAATGAACATATTTCAGCGAGCAAGAAGTTTTTTCTTTAATAGCGTCAGATTTTATCTTAAAATACAAGAACTTTTCGTGGTTCTTGTCAATTTTTGTTGGTTTTCATCTAATGAACTTGTTTCAGTCAGCTCGATCTTTCTTCTTTAATGCAAAAAGATTTTATCTTCAAATACAAGAACCTTTCGTGGTTTTGTTGATTTTCAGCAAATGAACATATTTCAGCGAGCAAGAAGTTTTTTCTTTAATAGCGTCACATTTTATCTTAAAATACAAGAACTTTTCGTGGTTCTTGTCAATTTTTGTTGGTTTTCATCTGATGAACTTATTTCAGTCAGCGAGATCTTTCTTCTTCAAAGCAAAAAGATTTTCTCTTCAAATACAAGAACTTTTCGTGGTTTTGTTGATTTTCAGCAAATGAACATATTTCAGCGAGCTAGAAGTTTTTTCTTCAATAGCTTCAGATTTTATCTTAAAATACAAGAACTTTTCGTGGTTCTTGTCAATTTTTGTTGGTTTTCATCTAATGAACTTATTTCAGTCAGCTGGATCTTTCTTCTTCAAAGCAAAAAGATTTTATCTTCAAATACAAGAACTTTTCGTGGTTTTGTTAATTTTCAGCAAATGAACATATTTCAGCGAGCAAGAAGTTTTTTCTTTAATAGCGTCAGATTTTATCTTAAAATACAAGAACTTTTCGTGGTTCTTGTCAATTTTTGTTGGTTTTCATCTAATGAACTTATTTCAGTCAGCGAGATCTTTCTTCTTCAAAGCAAAAAGATTTTATCTTCAAATACAAGAACTTTTCGTTTTTTTGTTAATTTTCAGCAAATGAACATATTTCAGCGAGCAAGAAGTTTTTTCTTTAATAGCGTCAGATTTTATCTTAAAATACAAGAACTTTTCGTGGTTCTTGTCAATTTTTGTTGGTTTTCATCTAATGAACTTATTTCAGTCAGCAAGATCTTTCTTCTTTAATGCAAAAAGATTTTATCTTCAAATACAAGAACTTTTCGTGGTTTTGTTGGTTTTCAGCAAATGAACATATTTCAGCGAGGTAGAAGTTTTTTCTTCAATAGCGTCAGATTTTATCTTAAAATACAAGAACTTTTCGTGGTTCTTGTCAATTTTTGTTGGTTTTCATCTAATGAACTTGTTTCAGTCAGCTGGATCTTTCTTCTTTAATGCAAAAAGATTTTATCTTCAAATACAAGAACTTTTCGTGGTGTTGTTGATTTTCAGCAAATGAACATATTTCAGCGAGCGAGAAGTTTTTTCTTCAATAGCGTCAGATTTTATCTTAAAATACAAGAACTTTTCGTGGTTCTTGTCAATTTTTGTTGGTTTTCATCTGATGAACTTATTTCAGTCAGCGAGATCTTTCTTCTTCAAAGCAAAAAGATTTTCTCTTCAAATACAAGAACTTTTCGTGGTTTTGTTGGTTTTGAGCAAATGAACATATTTCAGCGAGCTAGAAGTTTTTTCTTCAATAGCTTCAGATTTTATCTTAAAATACAAGAACTTTTCGTGGTTCTTGTCAATTTTTGTTGGTTTTCATCTAATGAACTTATTTCAGTCAGCTGGATCTTTCTTCTTCAAAGCAAAAAGATTTTATCTTCAAATACAAGAACTTTTCGTGGTTTTGTTAATTTTCAGCAAATGAACATATTTCAGCGAGCAAGAAGTTTTTTCTTTAATAGCGTCAGATTTTATCTTAAAATACAAGAACTTTTCGTGGTTTTGTTGATTTTCAGCAAATGAACATATTTCAGCGAGCAAGAAGTTTTTTCTTTAATAGCGTCAGATTTTATCTTAAAATACAAGAACTTTTCGTGGTTCTTGTCAATTTTTGTTGGTTTTCATCTAATGAACTTGTTTCAGTCAGCTAGATCTTTCTTCTTTAATGCAAAAAGATTTTATCTTCAAATACAAGAACTTCTCGTGGTTTTGTTGATTTTCAGCAAATGAACATATTTCAGCGAGCAAGAAGTTTTTTCTTTAATAGCGGAAGATTTTATCTTAAAATACAAGAACTTTTCGTGGTTCTTGTCAATTTTTGTTGGTTTTCATCTAATGAACTTATTTCAGTCAGCGAGATCTTTCTTCTTCAAAGCAAAAAGATTTTATCTTCAAATACAAGAACTTTTCGTGGTTTTGTTAATTTTCAGCAAATGAACATATTTCAGCGAGCTAGAAGTTTTTTCTTCAATAGCGTCAGATTTTATCTTAAAATACAAGAACTTTTCGTGGTTCTTGTCAATTTTTGTTGGTTTTCATCTGATGAACTTATTTCAGTCAGCGAGATCTTTCTTCTTCAAAGCAAAAAGATTTTCTCTTCAAATACAAGAACTTTTCGTGGTTTTGTTGATTTTCAGCAAATGAACATATTTCAGCGAGCGAGAAGTTTTTTCTTTAATAGCGTCACATTTTATCTTAAAATACAAGAACTTTTCGTGGTTCTTGTCAATTTTTGTTGGTTTTCATCTGATGAACTTATTTCAGTCAGTTAAATCTTTCTTCTTCATAGCAAAAAGATTTTATCTTCAAATACAAGAACTTTTCGTGGTTTTGTTGGTTTTCAGCAAATGAACATATTTCAGCGAGCTAGAAGTTTTTTCTTCAATAGCTTCAGATTTTATCTTAAAATACAAGAACTTTTCGTGGTTCTTGTCAATTTTTGTTGGTTTTCATCTAATGAACTTATTTCAGTCAGCTGGATCTTTCTTCTTCAAAGCAAAAAGATTTTATCTTCAAATACAAGAACTTTTCGTGGTTTTGTTAATTTTCAGCAAATGAACATATTTCAGCGAGCAAGAAGTTTTTTCTTTAATAGCGTCAGATTTTATCTTAAAATACAAGAACTTTTCGTGGTTCTTGTCAATTTTTGTTGGTTTTCATCTAATGAACTTATTTCAGTCAGCGAGATCTTTCTTCTTCAAAGCAAAAAGATTTTATCTTCAAATACAAGAACTTTTCGTTTTTTTGTTAATTTTCAGCAAATGAACATATTTCAGCGAGCAAGAAGTTTTTTCTTTAATAGCGTCAGATTTTATCTTAAAATACAAGAACTTTTCGTGGTTCTTGTCAATTTTTGTTGGTTTTCATCTCATGAACTTATTTCAGTCAGCAAGATCTTTCTTCTTTAATGCAAAAAGATTTTATCTTCAAATACAAGAACTTTTCGTGGTTTTGTTGGTTTTCAGCAAATGAACATATTTCAGCGAGCTAGAAGTTTTTTCTTCAATAGCGTCAGATTTTATCTTAAAATACAAGAACTTTTCGTGGTTCTTGTCAATTTTTGTTGGTTTTCATCTAATGAACTTGTTTCAGTCAGCAAGATCTTTCTTCTTTAATGCAAAAAGATTTTATCTTCAAATACAAGAACTTTTCGTGGTGTTGTTGATTTTCAGCAAATGAACATATTTCAGCGAGCGAGAAGTTTTTTCTTCAATAGCGTCAGATTTTATCTTAAAATACAAGAACTTTTCGTGGTTCTTGTCAATTTTTGTTGGTTTTCATCTGATGAACTTATTTCAGTCAGCGAGATCTTTCTTCTTGAAAGCAAAAAGATTTTCTCTTCAAATACAAGAACTTTTCGTGGTTTTGTTGATTTTCAGCAAATGAACATATTTCAGCGAGCGAGAAGTTTTTTCTTTAATAGCGTCACATTTTATCTTAAAATACAAGAACTTTTCGTGGTTCTTGTCAATTTTTGTTGGTTTTCATCTAATGAACTTATTTCAGTCAGTTAAATCTTTCTTCTTCATAGCAAAAAGATTTTATCTTCAAATACAAGAACTTCTCGTGGTTTTGTTGGTTTTCAGCAAATGAACATATTTCAGCGAGCTAGAAGTTTTTTCTTCAATAGCTTCAGATTTTATCTTAAAATACAAGAACTTTTCGTGGTTCTTGTCAATTTTTGTTGGTTTTCATCTAATGAACTTATTTCAGTCAGCTGGATCTTTCTTCTTCAAAGCAAAAAGATTTTATCTTCAAATACAAGAACTTTTCGTGGTTTTGTTAATTTTCAGCAAATGAACATATTTCAGCGAGCAAGAAGTTTTTTCTTTAATAGCGTCAGATTCTATCTTAAAATACAAGAACTTTTCGTGGTTCTTGTCAATTTTTGTTGGTTTTCATCTAATGAACTTGTTTCAGTCAGCTAGATCTTTCTTCTTTAATGCAAAAAGATTTTATCTTCAAATACAAGAACTTTTCGTGGTTTTGTTGGTTTTCAGCAAATGAACATATTTCAGCGAGCTCAAAGTTTTTTCTTCAATAGCGTCAGATTATATCTTAAAATACAAGAACTTTTCGTGGTTCTTGTCAATTTTTGTTGGTTTTCATCCAATGAACTTATTTCAGTCAGCTGGATCTTTCTTCTTCAAAGCAAAAAGATTTTATCTTCAAATTCTAGAACTTTTCGTGATTTTGTTGTTTTCAGCAAATGAACATATTTCAGCGAGCTTGAAGTTTTTTCTTCAATAGCGTCAGATTTTATCTTAAAATACAAGAACTTTTCGTGGTTCTTGTCAATTTTTGTTGGTTTTGATCTGATGAACTTCTTTCAGTCAGCTGGATCTTTCTTCTTCAAAGCAAAAAGATTTTATCTTCAAATTCTAGAACTTTTCGTGATTTTGTTGTTTTCAGCAAATGAACATATTTCAGCGAGCTTGAAGTTTTTTCTTCAATAGCGTCAGATTTTATCTTAAAATACAAGAACTTTTCGTGGTTCTTGTCAATTTTTGTTGGTTTTGATCTGATGAACTTCTTTCAGTCAGCTCGATCTTTCTACCTCAAAGCAAAAAGATTTTATCTTCAAAAACAAGAACTTTTCGTGGTTTTGTTAATTTTCAGCAAATGAACATATTTCAGCGAGCGAGAAGTTTTTTCTTTAATAGCGTCAGATTTTATCTTAAAATACAAGAACTTTTCGTGGTTCTTGTCAATTTTTGTTGGTTTTCATCTAATGAACTTGTTTCAGTCAGCTAGATCTTTCTTCTTTAATGCAAAAAGATTTTATCTTCAAATACAAGAACTTTTCGTGGTTTTGTTGATTTTCAGCAAATGAACATATTTCAGCGAGCAAGAAGTTTTTTCTTCAATAGCGTCAGATTTTATCTTAAAATACAAGAACTTTTCGTGGTTCTTGTCAATTTTTGTTGGTTTTCATCTAATGAACTTGTTTCAGTCAGCTGGATCTTTCTTCTTCAAAGCAAAAAGATTTTATCTTCAAATACAAGAACTTCTCGTGGTTTTGTTGATTTTCAGCAAATGAACATATTTCAGTGAGCAAGAAGTTTTTTCTTTAATAGCGTCAGATTTTATCTTAAAATACAAGAACTTTTCGTGGTTCTTGTCAATTTTTGTTGGTTTTCATCTAATGAACTTATTTCAGTCAGCGAGATCTTTCTTCTTCAAAGCAAAAAGATTTTATCTTCAAATACAAGAACTTTTCGTGGTTTTGTTGGTCTTCAGCAAATGAACATATTTCAGCGAGCGAGAAGTTTTTTCTTCAATAGCGTCAGATTTTATCTTAAAATACAAGAACTTTTCGTGGTTCTTGTCAATTTTTGTAGGTTTTGATCTGATGAACTTCTTTCAGTCAGCTCGATCTTTCGACCTGAAAGCAAAAATATTTTATCTTCAAATACAAGAACTTTTCGTGGTTTTGTTAATTTTCAGCAAATGAACATATTTCAGCGAGCTAGAAGTTTTTTCTTCAATAGCGTCAGATTTTATCTTAAAATACAAGAACTTTTCGTGGTTCTTGTCAATTTTTGTTGGTTTTCATCTAATGAACTTGTTTCAGTCAGCTAGATCTTTCTTCTTTAATGCAAAAAGATTTTATCTTCAAATACAAGAACCTTTCGTGGTTTTGTTGATTTTCAGCAAATGAACATATTTCAGCGAGCAAGAAGTTTTTTCTTTAATAGCGTCACATTTTATCTTAAAATACAAGAACTTTTCGTGGTTCTTGTCAATTTTTGTTGGTTTTCATCTGATGAACTTATTTCAGTCAGCGAGATCTTTCTTCTTCAAAGCAAAAAGATTTTCTCTTCAAATACAAGAACTTTTCGTGGTTTTGTTGATTTTCAGCAAATGAACATATTTCAGCGAGCTAGAAGTTTTTTCTTTAATAGCGTCACATTTTATCTTAAAATACAAGAACTTTTCGTGGTTCTTGTCAATTTTTATTGGTTTTCATCTAATGAACTTATTTCAGTCAGTTAAATCTTTCTTCTTCATAGCAAAAAGATTTTATCTTCAAATACAAGAACTTTTCGTGGTTTTGTTGGTTTTCAGCAAATGAACATATTTCAGCGAGCTAGAAGTTTTTTCTTCAATAGCTTCAGATTTTATCTTAAAATACAAGAACTTTTCGTGGTTCTTGTCAATTTTTGTTGGTTTTCATCTAATGAACTTATTTCAGTCAGCTAGATCTTTCTTCTTTAATGCAAAAAGATTTTATCTTCAAATACAAGAACTTTTCGTGGTTTTGTTGATTTTCAGCAAATGAACATATTTCAGCGAGCAAGAAGTTTTTTCTTCAATAGCGTCAGATTTTATCTTAAAATACAAGAACTTTTCGTGGTTCTTGTCAATTTTTGTTGGTTTTCATCTAATGAACTTGTTTCAGTCAGCTGGATCTTTCTTCTTCAAAGCAAAAAGATTTTATCTTCAAATACAAGAACTTCTCGTGGTTTTGTTGATTTTCAGCAAATGAACATATTTCAGCGAGCAAGAAGTTTTTTCTTTAATAGCGTCAGATTTTATCTTAAAATACAAGAACTTTTCGTGGTTCTTGTCAATTTTTGTTGGTTTTCATCTAATGAACTTATTTCAGTCAGCGAGATCTTTCTTCTTCAAAGCAAAAAGATTTTATCTTCAAATACAAGAACTTTTCGTGGTTTTGTTGGTCTTCAGCAAATGAACATATTTCAGCGAGCGAGAAGTTTTTTCTTCAATAGCGTCAGATTTTATCTTAAAATACAAGAACTTTTCGTGGTTCTTGTCAATTTTTGTAGGTTTTGACCTGATGAACTTCTTTCAGTCAGCTCGATCTTTCGACCTGAAAGCAAAAATATTTTATCTTCAAATACAAGAACTTTTCGTGGTTTTGTTAATTTTCAGCAAATGAACATATTTCAGCGAGCAAGAAGTTTTTTCTTTAATAGCGTCACATTTTATCTTAAAATACAAGAACTTTTCGTGGTTCTTGTCAATTTTTGTTGGTTTTCATCTGATGAACTTATTTCAGTCAGCGAGATCTTTCTTCTTCAAAGCAAAAAGATTTTCTCTTCAAATACAAGAACTTTTCGTGGTTTTGTTGATTTTCAGCAAATGAACATATTTCAGCGAGCGAGAAGTTTTTTCTTTAATAGCGTCACATTTTATCTTAAAATACAAGAACTTTTCGTGGTTCTTGTCAATTTTTGTTGGTTTTCATCTAATGAACTTATTTCAGTCAGTTAAATCTTTCTTCTTCATAGCAAAAAGATTTTATCTTCAAATACAAGAACTTTTCGTGGTTTTGTTGGTTTTCAGCAAATGAACATATTTCAGCGAGCTAGAAGTTTTTTCTTCAATAGCTTCAGATTTTATCTTAAAATACAAGAACTTTTCGTGGTTCTTGTCAATTTTTGTTGGTTTTCATCTAATGAACTTATTTCAGTCAGCTGGATCTTTCTTCTTCAAAGCAAAAAGATTTTATCTTCAAATACAAGAACTTTTCGTGGTTTTGTTAATTTTCAGCAAATGAACATATTTCAGCGAGCAAGAAGTTTTTTCTTTAATAGCGTCAGATTTTATCTTAAAATACAAGAACTTTTCGTGGTTTTGTTGATTTTCAGCAAATGAACATATTTCAGCGAGCAAGAAGTTTTTTCTTTAATAGCGTCAGATTTTATCTTAAAATACAAGAACTTTTCGTGGTTCTTGTCAATTTTTGTTGGTTTTCATCTAATGAACTTGTTTCAGTCAGCTAGATCTTTCTTCTTTAATGCAAAAAGATTTTATCTTCAAATACAAGAACTTCTCGTGGTTTTGTTGATTTTCAGCAAATGAACATATTTCAGCGAGCAAGAAGTTTTTTCTTTAATAGCGGAAGATTTTATATTAAAATACAAGAACTTTTCGTGGTTCTTGTCAATTTTTGTTGGTTTTCATCTGATGAACTTATTTCAGTCAGCGAGATCTTTCTTCTTCAAAGCAAAAAGATTTTCTCTTCAAATACAAGAACTTTTCGTGGTTTTGTTGATTTTCAGCAAATGAACATATTTCAGCGAGCTAGAAGTTTTTTCTTCAATAGCGTCAGATTTTATCTTAAAATACAAGAACTTTTCGTGGTTCTTGTCAATTTTTGTTGGTTTTCATCTAATGAACTTGTTTCAGTCAGCTCGATCTTTCTTCTTTAATGCAAAAAGATTTTATCTTCAAATACAAGAACCTTTCGTGGTTTTGTTGATTTTCAGCAAATGAACATATTTCAGCGAGCAAGAAGTTTTTTCTTTAATAGCGTCACATTTTATCTTAAAATACAAGAACTTTTCGTGGTTCTTGTCAATTTTTGTTGGTTTTCATCTGATGAACTTATTTCAGTCAGCGAGATCTTTCTTCTTCAAAGCAAAAAGATTTTCTCTTCAAATACAAGAACTTTTCGTGGTTTTGTTGATTTTCAGCAAATGAACATATTTCAGCGAGCTAGAAGTTTTTTCTTCAATAGCTTCAGATTTTATCTTAAAATACAAGAACTTTTCGTGGTTCTTGTCAATTTTTGTTGGTTTTCATCTAATGAACTTATTTCAGTCAGCTGGATCTTTCTTCTTCAAAGCAAAAAGATTTTATCTTCAAATACAAGAACTTTTCGTGGTTTTGTTAATTTTCAGCAAATGAACATATTTCAGCGAGCAAGAAGTTTTTTCTTTAATAGCGTCAGATTTTATCTTAAAATACAAGAACTTTTCGTGGTTCTTGTCAATTTTTGTTGGTTTTCATCTAATGAACTTATTTCAGTCAGCGAGATCTTTCTTCTTCAAAGCAAAAAGATTTTATCTTCAAATACAAGAACTTTTCGTTTTTTTGTTAATTTTCAGCAAATGAACATATTTCAGCGAGCAAGAAGTTTTTTCTTTAATAGCGTCAGATTTTATCTTAAAATACAAGAACTTTTCGTGGTTCTTGTCAATTTTTGTTGGTTTTCATCTAATGAACTTATTTCAGTCAGCAAGATCTTTCTTCTTTAATGCAAAAAGATTTTATCTTCAAATACAAGAACTTTTCGTGGTTTTGTTGGTTTTCAGCAAATGAACATATTTCAGCGAGGTAGAAGTTTTTTCTTCAATAGCGTCAGATTTTATCTTAAAATACAAGAACTTTTCGTGGTTCTTGTCAATTTTTGTTGGTTTTCATCTAATGAACTTGTTTCAGTCAGCTGGATCTTTCTTCTTTAATGCAAAAAGATTTTATCTTCAAATACAAGAACTTTTCGTGGTGTTGTTGATTTTCAGCAAATGAACATATTTCAGCGAGCGAGAAGTTTTTTCTTCAATAGCGTCAGATTTTATCTTAAAATACAAGAACTTTTCGTGGTTCTTGTCAATTTTTGTTGGTTTTCATCTGATGAACTTATTTCAGTCAGCGAGATCTTTCTTCTTCAAAGCAAAAAGATTTTCTCTTCAAATACAAGAACTTTTCGTGGTTTTGTTGGTTTTGAGCAAATGAACATATTTCAGCGAGCTAGAAGTTTTTTCTTCAATAGCTTCAGATTTTATCTTAAAATACAAGAACTTTTCGTGGTTCTTGTCAATTTTTGTTGGTTTTCATCTAATGAACTTATTTCAGTCAGCTGGATCTTTCTTCTTCAAAGCAAAAAGATTTTATCTTCAAATACAAGAACTTTTCGTGGTTTTGTTGATTTTCAGCAAATGAACATATTTCAGCGAGCAAGAAGTTTTTTCTTTAATAGCGTCAGATTTTATCTTAAAATACAAGAACTTTTCGTGGTTCTTGTCAATTTTTGTTGGTTTTCATCTAATGAACTTGTTTCAGTCAGCTAGATCTTTCTTCTTTAATGCAAAAAGATTTTATCTTCAAATACAAGAACTTCTCGTGGTTTTGTTGATTTTCAGCAAATGAACATATTTCAGCGAGCAAGAAGTTTTTTCTTTAATAGCGGAAGATTTTATCTTAAAATACAAGAACTTTTCGTGGTTCTTGTCAATTTTTGTTGGTTTTCATCTAATGAACTTATTTCAGTCAGCGAGATCTTTCTTCTTCAAAGCAAAAAGATTTTATCTTCAAATACAAGAACTTTTCGTGGTGTTGTTGATTTTCAGCAAATGAACATATTTCAGCGAGCGAGAAGTTTTTTCTTCAATAGCGTCAGATTTTATCTTAAAATACAAGAACTTTTCGTGGTTCTTGTCAATTTTTGTTGGTTTTCATCTAATGAACTTATTTCAGTCAGTTAAATCTTTCTTCTTCATAGCAAAAAGATTTTATCTTCAAATACAAGAACTTCTCGTGGTTTTGTTGGTTTTCAGCAAATGAACATATTTCAGCGAGCTAGAAGTTTTTTCTTCAATAGCTTCAGATTTTATCTTAAAATACAAGAACTTTTCGTGGTTCTTGTCAATTTTTGTTGGTTTTCATCTAATGAACTTATTTCAGTCAGCTGGATCTTTCTTCTTCAAAGCAAAAAGATTTTATCTTCAAATACAAGAACTTTTCGTGGTTTTGTTAATTTTCAGCAAATGAACATATTTCAGCGAGCAAGAAGTTTTTTCTTTAATAGCGTCAGATTCTATCTTAAAATACAAGAACTTTTCGTGGTTCTTGTCAATTTTTGTTGGTTTTCATCTAATGAACTTATTTCAGTCAGCTAGATCTTTCTTCTTTAATGCAAAAAGATTTTATCTTCAAATACAAGAACTTTTCGTGGTTTTGTTGGTTTTCAGCAAATGAACATATTTCAGCGAGCTCAAAGTTTTTTCTTCAATAGCGTCAGATTATATCTTAAAATACAAGAACTTTTCGTGGTTCTTGTCAATTTTTGTTGGTTTTCATCCAATGAACTTATTTCAGTCAGCTGGATCTTTCTTCTTCAAAGCAAAAAGATTTTATCTTCAAATTCTAGAACTTTTCGTGATTTTGTTGTTTTCAGCAAATGAACATATTTCAGCGAGCTTGAAGTTTTTTCTTCAATAGCGTCAGATTTTATCTTAAAATACAAGAACTTTTCGTGGTTCTTGTCAATTTTTGTTGGTTTTGATCTGATGAACTTCTTTCAGTCAGCTGGATCTTTCTTCTTCAAAGCAAAAAGATTTTATCTTCAAATTCTAGAACTTTTCGTGATTTTGTTGTTTTCAGCAAATGAAAATATTTCAGCGAGCTTGAAGTTTTTTCTTCAATAGCGTCAGATTTTATCTTAAAATACAAGAACTTTTCGTGGTTCTTGTCAATTTTTGTTGGTTTTGATCTGATGAACTTCTTTCAGTCAGCTCGATCTTTCTACCTCAAAGCAAAAAGATTTTATCTTCAAAAACAAGAACTTTTCGTGGTTTTGTTAATTTTCAGCAAATGAACATATTTCAGCGAGCGAGAAGTTTTTTCTTTAATAGCGTCAGATTTTATCTTAAAATACAAGAACTTTTCGTGGTTCTTGTCAATTTTTGTTGGTTTTCATCTAATGAACTTGTTTCAGTCAGCTAGATCTTTCTTCTTTAATGCAAAAAGATTTTATCTTCAAATACAAGAACTTTTCGTGGTTTTGTTGATTTTCAGCAAATGAACATATTTCAGCGAGCAAGAAGTTTTTTCTTCAATAGCGTCAGATTTTATCTTAAAATACAAGAACTTTTCGTGGTTCTTGTCAATTTTTGTTGGTTTTCATCTAATGAACTTGTTTCAGTCAGCTGGATCTTTCTTCTTCCAAGCAAAAAGATTTTATCTTCAAATACAAGAACTTCTCGTGGTTTTGTTGATTTTCAGCAAATGAACATATTTCAGCGAGCAAGAAGTTTTTTCTTTAATAGCGTCAGATTTTATCTTAAAATACAAGAACTTTTCGTGGTTCTTGTCAATTTTTGTTGGTTTTCATCTAATGAACTTATTTCAGTCAGCGAGATCTTTCTTCTTCAAAGCAAAAAGATTTTATCTTCAAATACAAGAACTTTTCGTGGTTTTGTTGGTCTTCAGCAAATGAACATATTTCAGCGAGCGAGAAGTTTTTTCTTCAATAGCGTCAGATTTTATCTTAAAATACAAGAACTTTTCGTGGTTCTTGTCAATTTTTGTAGGTTTTGATCTGATGAACTTCTTTCAGTCAGCTCGATCTTTCGACCTGAAAGCAAAAATATTTTATCTTCAAATACAAGAACTTTTCGTGGTTTTGTTAATTTTCAGCAAATGAACATATTTCAGCGAGCTAGAAGTTTTTTCTTCAATAGCGTCAGATTTTATCTTAAAATACAAGAACTTTTCGTGGTTCTTGTCAATTTTTGTTGGTTTTCATCTAATGAACTTGTTTCAGTCAGCTAGATCTTTCTTCTTTAATGCAAAAAGATTTTATCTTCAAATACAAGAACCTTTCGTGGTTTTGTTGATTTTCAGCAAATGAACATATTTCAGCGAGCAAGAAGTTTTTTCTTTAATAGCGTCACATTTTATCTTAAAATACAAGAACTTTTCGTGGTTCTTGTCAATTTTTGTTGGTTTTCATCTGATGAACTTATTTCAGTCAGCGAGATCTTTCTTCTTCAAAGCAAAAAGATTTTCTCTTCAAATACAAGAACTTTTCGTGGTTTTGTTGATTTTCAGCAAATGAACATATTTCAGCGAGCTAGAAGTTTTTTCTTTAATAGCGTCACATTTTATCTTAAAATACAAGAACTTTTCGTGGTTCTTGTCAATTTTTATTGGTTTTCATCTAATGAACTTATTTCAGTCAGTTAAATCTTTCTTCTTCATAGCAAAAAGATTTTATCTTCAAATACAAGAACTTTTCGTGGTTTTGTTGGTTTTCAGCAAATGAACATATTTCAGCGAGCTAGAAGTTTTTTCTTCAATAGCTTCAGATTTTATCTTAAAATACAAGAACTTTTCGTGGTTCTTGTCAATTTTTGTTGGTTTTCATCTAATGAACTTATTTCAGTCAGCTAGATCTTTCTTCTTTAATGCAAAAAGATTTTATCTTCAAATACAAGAACTTTTCGTGGTTTTGTTGATTTTCAGCAAATGAACATATTTCAGCGAGCAAGAAGTTTTTTCTTCAATAGCGTCAGATTTTATCTTAAAATACAAGAACTTTTCGTGGTTCTTGTCAATTTTTGTTGGTTTTCATCTAATGAACTTGTTTCAGTCAGCTGGATCTTTCTTCTTCAAAGCAAAAAGATTTTATCTTCAAATACAAGAACTTCTCGTGGTTTTGTTGATTTTCAGCAAATGAACATATTTCAGCGAGCAAGAAGTTTTTTCTTTAATAGCGTCAGATTTTATCTTAAAATACAATAACTTTTCGTGGTTCTTGTCAATTTTTGTTGGTTTTCATCTAATGAACTTATTTCAGTCAGCGAGATCTTTCTTCTTCAAAGCAAAAAGATTTTATCTTCAAATACAAGAACTTTTCGTGGTTTTGTTGGTCTTCAGCAAATGAACATATTTCAGCGAGCGAGAAGTTTTTTCTTCAATAGCGTCAGATTTTATCTTAAAATACAAGAACTTTTCGTGGTTCTTGTCAATTTTTGTAGGTTTTGACCTGATGAACTTCTTTCAGTCAGCTCGATCTTTCGACCTGAAAGCAAAAATATTTTATCTTCAAATACAAGAACTTTTCGTGGTTTTGTTAATTTTCAGCAAATGAACATATTTCAGCGAGCAAGAAGTTTTTTCTTTAATAGCGTCACATTTTATCTTAAAATACAAGAACTTTTCGTGGTTCTTGTCAATTTTTGTTGGTTTTCATCTGATGAACTTATTTCAGTCAGCGAGATCTTTCTTCTTCAAAGCAAAAAGATTTTCTCTTCAAATACAAGAACTTTTCGTGGTTTTGTTGATTTTCAGCAAATGAACATATTTCAGCGAGCGAGAAGTTTTTTCTTTAATAGCGTCACATTTTATCTTAAAATACAAGAACTTTTCGTGGTTCTTGTCAATTTTTGTTGGTTTTCATCTAATGAACTTATTTCAGTCAGTTAAATCTTTCTTCTTCATAGCAAAAAGATTTTATCTTCAAATACAAGAACTTTTCGTGGTTTTGTTGGTTTTCAGCAAATGAACATATTTCAGCGAGCTAGAAGTTTTTTCTTCAATAGCTTCAGATTTTATCTTAAAATACAAGAACTTTTCGTGGTTCTTGTCAATTTTTGTTGGTTTTCATCTAATGAACTTATTTCAGTCAGCTGGATCTTTCTTCTTCAAAGCAAAAAGATTTTATCTTCAAATACAAGAACTTTTCGTGGTTTTGTTAATTTTCAGCAAATGAACATATTTCAGCGAGCAAGAAGTTTTTTCTTTAATAGCGTCAGATTTTATCTTAAAATACAAGAACTTTTCGTGGTTTTGTTGATTTTCAGCAAATGAACATATTTCAGCGAGCAAGAAGTTTTTTCTTTAATAGCGTCAGATTTTATCTTAAAATACAAGAACTTTTCGTGGTTCTTGTCAATTTTTGTTGGTTTTCATCTAATGAACTTGTTTCAGTCAGCTAGATCTTTCTTCTTTAATGCAAAAAGATTTTATCTTCAAATACAAGAACTTCTCGTGGTTTTGTTGATTTTCAGCAAATGAACATATTTCAGCGAGCAAGAAGTTTTTTCTTTAATAGCGGAAGATTTTATATTAAAATACAAGAACTTTTCGTGGTTCTTGTCAATTTTTGTTGGTTTTCATCTGATGAACTTATTTCAGTCAGCGAGATCTTTCTTCTTCAAAGCAAAAAGATTTTCTCTTCAAATACAAGAACTTTTCGTGGTTTTGTTGATTTTCAGCAAATGAACATATTTCAGCGAGCTAGAAGTTTTTTCTTCAATAGCGTCAGATTTTATCTTAAAATACAAGAACTTTTCGTGGTTCTTGTCAATTTTTGTTGGTTTTCATCTAATGAACTTGTTTCAGTCAGCTCGATCTTTCTTCTTTAATGCAAAAAGATTTTATCTTCAAATACAAGAACCTTTCGTGGTTTTGTTGATTTTCAGCAAATGAACATATTTCAGCGAGCAAGAAGTTTTTTCTTTAATAGCGTCACATTTTATCTTAAAATACAAGAACTTTTCGTGGTTCTTGTCAATTTTTGTTGGTTTTCATCTGATGAACTTATTTCAGTCAGCGAGATCTTTCTTCTTCAAAGCAAAAAGATTTTCTCTTCAAATACAAGAACTTTTCGTGGTTTTGTTGATTTTCAGCAAATGAACATATTTCAGCGAGCTAGAAGTTTTTTCTTCAATAGCTTCAGATTTTATCTTAAAATACAAGAACTTTTCGTGGTTCTTGTCAATTTTTGTTGGTTTTCATCTAATGAACTTATTTCAGTCAGCTGGATCTTTCTTCTTCAAAGCAAAAAGATTTTATCTTCAAATACAAGAACTTTTCGTGGTTTTGTTAATTTTCAGCAAATGAACATATTTCAGCGAGCAAGAAGTTTTTTCTTTAATAGCGTCAGATTTTATCTTAAAATACAAGAACTTTTCGTGGTTCTTGTCAATTTTTGTTGGTTTTCATCTAATGAACTTATTTCAGTCAGCGAGATCTTTCTTCTTCAAAGCAAAAAGATTTTATCTTCAAATACAAGAACTTTTCGTTTTTTTGTTAATTTTCAGCAAATGAACATATTTCAGCGAGCAAGAAGTTTTTTCTTTAATAGCGTCAGATTTTATCTTAAAATACAAGAACTTTTCGTGGTTCTTGTCAATTTTTGTTGGTTTTCATCTAATGAACTTATTTCAGTCAGCAAGATCTTTCTTCTTTAATGCAAAAAGATTTTATCTTCAAATACAAGAACTTTTCGTGGTTTTGTTGGTTTTCAGCAAATGAACATATTTCAGCGAGGTAGAAGTTTTTTCTTCAATAGCGTCAGATTTTATCTTAAAATACAAGAACTTTTCGTGGTTCTTGTCAATTTTTGTTGGTTTTCATCTAATGAACTTGTTTCAGTCAGCTGGATCTTTCTTCTTTAATGCAAAAAGATTTTATCTTCAAATACAAGAACTTTTCGTGGTGTTGTTGATTTTCAGCAAATGAACATATTTCAGCGAGCGAGAAGTTTTTTCTTCAATAGCGTCAGATTTTATCTTAAAATACAAGAACTTTTCGTGGTTCTTGTCAATTTTTGTTGGTTTTCATCTGATGAACTTATTTCAGTCAGCGAGATCTTTCTTCTTCAAAGCAAAAAGATTTTCTCTTCAAATACAAGAACTTTTCGTGGTTTTGTTGGTTTTGAGCAAATGAACATATTTCAGCGAGCTAGAAGTTTTTTCTTCAATAGCTTCAGATTTTATCTTAAAATACAAGAACTTTTCGTGGTTCTTGTCAATTTTTGTTGGTTTTCATCTAATGAACTTATTTCAGTCAGCTGGATCTTTCTTCTTCAAAGCAAAAAGATTTTATCTTCAAATACAAGAACTTTTCGTGGTTTTGTTAATTTTCAGCAAATGAACATATTTCAGCGAGCAAGAAGTTTTTTCTTTAATAGCGTCAGATTTTATCTTAAAATACAAGAACTTTTCGTGGTTTTGTTGATTTTCAGCAAATGAACATATTTCAGCGAGCAAGAAGTTTTTTCTTTAATAGCGTCAGATTTTATCTTAAAATACAAGAACTTTTCGTGGTTCTTGTCAATTTTTGTTGGTTTTCATCTAATGAACTTGTTTCAGTCAGCTAGATCTTTCTTCTTTAATGCAAAAAGATTTTATCTTCAAATACAAGAACTTCTCGTGGTTTTGTTGATTTTCAGCAAATGAACATATTTCAGCGAGCAAGAAGTTTTTTCTTTAATAGCGGAAGATTTTATCTTAAAATACAAGAACTTTTCGTGGTTCTTGTCAATTTTTGTTGGTTTTCATCTAATGAACTTATTTCAGTCAGCGAGATCTTTCTTCTTCAAAGCAAAAAGATTTTATCTTCAAATACAAGAACTTTTCGTGGTTTTGTTAATTTTCAGCAAATGAACATATTTCAGCGAGCTAGAAGTTTTTTCTTCAATAGCGTCAGATTTTATCTTAAAATACAAGAACTTTTCGTGGTTCTTGTCAATTTTTGTTGGTTTTCATCTAATGAACTTGTTTCAGTCAGCTAGATCTTTCTTCTTTAATGCAAAAAGATTTTATCTTCAAACACAAGAACCTTTCGTGGTTTTGTTGATTTTCAGCAAATGAACATATTTCAGCGAGCAAGAAGTTTTTTCTTTAATAGCGTCACATTTTATCTTAAAATACAAGAACTTTTCGTGGTTCTTGTCAATTTTTGTTGGTTTTCATCTGATGAACTTATTTCAGTCAGCGAGATCTTTCTTCTTCAAAGCAAAAAGATTTTCTCTTCAAATACAAGAACTTTTCGTGGTTTTGTTGATTTTCAGCAAATGAACATATTTCAGCGAGCGAGAAGTTTTTTCTTTAATAGCGTCACATTTTATCTTAAAATACAAGAACTTTTCGTGGTTCTTGTCAATTTTTGTTGGTTTTCATCTGATGAACTTATTTCAGTCAGTTAAATCTTTCTTCTTCATAGCAAAAAGATTTTATCTTCAAATACAAGAACTTTTCGTGGTTTTGTTGGTTTTCAGCAAATGAACATATTTCAGCGAGCTAGAAGTTTTTTCTTCAATAGCTTCAGATTTTATCTTAAAATACAAGAACTTTTCGTGGTTCTTGTCAATTTTTGTTGGTTTTCATCTAATGAACTTATTTCAGTCAGCTGGATCTTTCTTCTTCAAAGCAAAAAGATTTTATCTTCAAATACAAGAACTTTTCGTGGTTTTGTTAATTTTCAGCAAATGAACATATTTCAGCGAGCAAGAAGTTTTTTCTTTAATAGCGTCAGATTTTATCTTAAAATACAAGAACTTTTCGTGGTTCTTGTCAATTTTTGTTGGTTTTCATCTAATGAACTTATTTCAGTCAGCGAGATCTTTCTTCTTCAAAGCAAAAAGATTTTATCTTCAAATACAAGAACTTTTCGTTTTTTTGTTAATTTTCAGCAAATGAACATATTTCAGCGAGCAAGAAGTTTTTTCTTTAATAGCGTCAGATTTTATCTTAAAATACAAGAACTTTTCGTGGTTCTTGTCAATTTTTGTTGGTTTTCATCTAATGAACTTATTTCAGTCAGCAAGATCTTTCTTCTTTAATGCAAAAAGATTTTATCTTCAAATACAAGAACTTTTCGTGGTTTTGTTGGTTTTCAGCAAATGAACATATTTCAGCGAGCTAGAAGTTTTTTCTTCAATAGCGTCAGATTTTATCTTAAAATACAAGAACTTTTCGTGGTTCTTGTCAATTTTTGTTGGTTTTCATCTAATGAACTTGTTTCAGTCAGCTAGATCTTTCTTCTTTAATGCAAAAAGATTTTATCTTCAAATACAAGAACTTTTCGTGGTGTTGTTGATTTTCAGCAAATGAACATATTTCAGCGAGCGAGAAGTTTTTTCTTCAATAGCGTCAGATTTTATCTTAAAATACAAGAACTTTTCGTGGTTCTTGTCAATTTTTGTTGGTTTTCATCTGATGAACTTATTTCAGTCAGCGAGATCTTTCTTCTTCAAAGCAAAAAGATTTTCTCTTCAAATACAAGAACTTTTCGTGGTTTTGTTGATTTTCAGCAAATGAACATATTTCAGCGAGCGAGAAGTTTTTTCTTTAATAGCGTCACATTTTATCTTAAAATACAAGAACTTTTCGTGGTTCTTGTCAATTTTTGTTGGTTTTCATCTAATGAACTTATTTCAGTCAGTTAAATCTTTCTTCTTCATAGCAAAAAGATTTTATCTTCAAATACAAGAACTTCTCGTGGTTTTGTTGGTTTTCAGCAAATGAACATATTTCAGCGAGCTAGAAGTTTTTTCTTCAATAGCTTCAGATTTTATCTTAAAATACAAGAACTTTTCGTGGTTCTTGTCAATTTTTGTTGGTTTTCATCTAATGAACTTATTTCAGTCAGCTGGATCTTTCTTCTTCAAAGCAAAAAGATTTTATCTTCAAATACAAGAACTTTTCGTGGTTTTGTTAATTTTCAGCAAATGAACATATTTCAGCGAGCAAGAAGTTTTTTCTTTAATAGCGTCAGATTCTATCTTAAAATACAAGAACTTTTCGTGGTTCTTGTCAATTTTTGTTGGTTTTCATCTAATGAACTTATTTCAGTCAGCTAGATCTTTCTTCTTTAATGCAAAAAGATTTTATCTTCAAATACAAGAACTTTTCGTGGTTTTGTTGGTTTTCAGCAAATGAACATATTTCAGCGAGCTCAAAGTTTTTTCTTCAATAGCGTCAGATTATATCTTAAAATACAAGAACTTTTCGTGGTTCTTGTCAATTTTTGTTGGTTTTCATCCAATGAACTTATTTCAGTCAGCTGGATCTTTCTTCTTCAAAGCAAAAAGATTTTATCTTCAAATTCTAGAACTTTTCGTGATTTTGTTGTTTTCAGCAAATGAACATATTTCAGCGAGCTTGAAGTTTTTTCTTCAATAGCGTCAGATTTTATCTTAAAATACAAGAACTTTTCGTGGTTCTTGTCAATTTTTGTTGGTTTTGATCTGATGAACTTCTTTCAGTCAGCTGGATCTTTCTTCTTCAAAGCAAAAAGATTTTATCTTCAAATTCTAGAACTTTTCGTGATTTTGTTGTTTTCAGCAAATGAACATATTTCAGCGAGCTTGAAGTTTTTTCTTCAATAGCGTCAGATTTTATCTTAAAATACAAGAACTTTTCGTGGTTCTTGTCAATTTTTGTTGGTTTTGATCTGATGAACTTCTTTCAGTCAGCTCGATCTTTCTACCTCAAAGCAAAAAGATTTTATCTTCAAAAACAAGAACTTTTCGTGGTTTTGTTAATTTTCAGCAAATGAACATATTTCAGCGAGCGAGAAGTTTTTTCTTTAATAGCGTCAGATTTTATCTTAAAATACAAGAACTTTTCGTGGTTCTTGTCAATTTTTGTTGGTTTTCATCTAATGAACTTGTTTCAGTCAGCTAGATCTTTCTTCTTTAATGCAAAAAGATTTTATCTTCAAATACAAGAACTTTTCGTGGTTTTGTTGATTTTCAGCAAATGAACATATTTCAGCGAGCAAGAAGTTTTTTCTTCAATAGCGTCAGATTTTATCTTAAAATACAAGAACTTTTCGTGGTTCTTGTCAATTTTTGTTGGTTTTCATCTAATGAACTTGTTTCAGTCAGCTGGATCTTTCTTCTTCAAAGCAAAAAGATTTTATCTTCAAATACAAGAACTTCTCGTGGTTTTGTTGATTTTCAGCAAATGAACATATTTCAGCGAGCAAGAAGTTTTTTCTTTAATAGCGTCAGATTTTATCTTAAAATACAAGAACTTTTCGTGGTTCTTGTCAATTTTTGTTGGTTTTCATCTAATGAACTTATTTCAGTCAGCGAGATCTTTCTTCTTCAAAGCAAAAAGATTTTATCTTCAAATACAAGAACTTTTCGTGGTTTTGTTGGTCTTCAGCAAATGAACATATTTCAGCGAGCGAGAAGTTTTTTCTTCAATAGCGTCAGAATCTATCTTAAAATACAAGAACTTTTCGTGGTTCTTGTCAATTTTTGTAGGTTTTGATCTGATGAACTTCTTTCAGTCAGCTCGATCTTTCGACCTGAAAGCAAAAATATTTTATCTTCAAATACAAGAACTTTTCGTGGTTTTGTTAATTTTCAGCAAATGAACATATTTCGGCGAGCAAGAAGTTTTTTCTTTAATAGCGTCACATTTTATCTTAAAATACAAGAACTTTTCGTGGTTCTTGTCAATTTTTGTTGGTTTTCATCTGATGAACTTATTTCAGTCAGCGAGATCTTTCTTCTTCAAAGCAAAAAGATTTTCTCTTCAAATACAAGAACTTTTCGTGGTTTTGTTGATTTTCAGCAAATGAACATATTTCAGCGAGCGAGAAGTTTTTTCTTTAATAGCGTCAGATTTTATCTTAAAATACAAGAACTTTTCGTGGTTCTTGTCAATTTTTGTTGGTTTTCATCTAATGAACTTATTTCAGTCAGTTAAATCTTTCTTCTTCATAGCAAAAAGATTTTATCTTCAAATACAAGAACTTTTCGTGATTTTGTTAATTTTCAGCAAATGAACATATTTCAGCGAGCAAGAAGTTTTTTCTTTAATAGCGTCAGATTTTATCTTAAAATACAAGAACTTTTCGTGGTTCTTGTCAATTTTTGTTGGTTTTCATCTAATGAACTTATTTCAGTCAGCTAGATCTTTCTTCTTTAATGCAAAAGGATTTTATCTTCAAATACAAGAACTTTTCGTGGTTTTGTTGGTTTTCAGCAAATGAACATATTTCAGCGAGCTAGAAGTTTTTTCTTCAATAGCGTCAGATTTTATCTTAAAATACAAGAACTTTTCGTGGTTCTTGTCAATTTTTGTTGGTTTTCATCTAATGAACTTGTTTCAGTCAGCTAGATCTTTCTTCTTGAATGCAAAAAGATTTTATCTTCAAATACAAGAACTTTTCGTGGTGTTGTTGATTTTCAGCAAATGAACATATTTCAGCGAGCGAGAAGTTTTTTCTTTAATAGCGTCACATTTTATCTTAAAATACAAGAACTTTTCGTGGTTCTTGTCAATTTTTGTTGGTTTTCATCTGATGAACTTATTTCAGTCAGCGAGATCTTTCTTCTTCAAAGCAAAAAGATTTTCTCTTCAAATACAAGAACTTTTCGTGGTTTTGTTGATTTTCAGCAAATGAACATATTTCAGCGAGCGAGAAGTTTTTTCTTTAATAGCGTCACATTTTATCTTAAAATACAAGAACTTTTCGTGGTTCTTGTCAATTTTTGTTGGTTTTCATCTAATGAACTTATTTCAGTCAGTTAAATCTTTCTTCTTCATAGCAAAAAGATTTTATCTTCAAATACAAGAATTTTCGTGATTTTGTTGGTTTTCAGCAAATGAACATATTTCAGCGAGCTAGAAGTTTTTTCTTCAATAGCTTCAGATTTTATCTTAAAATACAAGAACTTTTCGTGGTTCTTGTCAATTTTTGTTGGTTTTCATCTCATGAACTTATTTCAGTCAGCGAGATCTTTCTTCTTCAAAGCAAAAAGATTTTATCTTCAAATACAAGAACTTTTCGTGGTTTTGTTAATTTTCAGCAAATGAACATATTTCAGCGAGCAAGAAGTTTTTTCTTTAATAGCGTCAGATTCTATCTTAAAATACAAGAACTTTTCGTGGTTCTTGTCAATTTTTGTTGGTTTTCATCTAATGAACTTATTTCAGTCAGCTAGATCTTTCTTCTTTAATGCAAAAAGATTTTATCTTCAAATACAAGAACTTTTCGTGGTTTTGTTGGTTTTCAGCAAATGAACATATTTCAGCAAGCTCAAAGTTTTTTCTTCAATAGCGTCAGATTATATCTTAAAATACAAGAACTTTTCGTGGTTCTTGTCAATTTTTGTTGGTTTTCATCTAATGAACTTGTTTCAGTCAGCTAGATCTTTCTTCTTTAATGCAAAAAGATTTTATCTTCAAATACAAGAACTTTTCGTGGTTTTGTTGATTTTCAGCAAATGAACATATTTCAGCGAGCAAGAAGTTTTTTCTTCAATAGCGTCAGATTTTATCTTAAAATACAAGAACTTTTCGTGGTTCTTGTCAATTTTTGTTGGTTTTCATCTAATGAACTTGTTTCAGTCAGCTGGATCTTTCTTCTTCAAAGCAAAAAGATTTTATCTTCAAATACAAGAACTTCTCGTGGTTTTGTTGATTTTCAGCAAATGAACATATTTCAGCGAGCAAGAAGTTTTTTCTTTAATAGCGTCAGATTTTATCTTAAAATACAAGAACTTTTCGTGGTTCTTGTCAATTTTTGTTGGTTTTCATCTAATGAACTTATTTCAGTCAGCGAGATCTTTCTTCTAAAAGCAAAAAGATTTTATCTTCAAATACAAGAACTTTTCGTGGTTTTGTTGGTCTTCAGCAAATGAACATATTTCAGCGAGCGAGAAGTTTTTTCTTCAATAGCGTCAGATTTTATCTTAAAATACAAGAACTTTTCGTGGTTCTTGTCAATTTTTGTAGGTTTTGATCTGATGAACTTCTTTCAGTCAGCTCGATCTTTCGACCTGAAAGCAAAAATATTTTATCTTCAAATACAAGAACTTTTCGTGGTTTTGTTAATTTTCAGCAAATGAACATATTTCAGCGAGCAAGAAGTTTTTTCTTTAATAGCGTCAGATTTTATCTTAAAATACAAGAACTTTTCGTGGTTCTTGTCAATTTTTGTTGGTTTTCATCTAATGAACTTATTTCAGTCAGCTAGATCTTTCTTCTTTAATGCAAAAAGATTTTATCTTCAAATACAAGAACTTTTCGTGGTTTTGTTGGTTTTCAGCAAATGAACATATTTCAGCGAGCTGGAAGTTTTTTCTTCAATAGCGTCAGATTTTATCTTAAAATACAAGAACTTTTCGTGGTTCTTGTCAATTTTTGTTGGTTTTCATCTCATGAACTTGTTTCAGTCAGCTAGATCTTTCTTCCTTAATGCAAAAAGATTTTATCTTCAAATACAAGAACTTTTCGTGGTGTTGTTGATTTTCAGCAAATGAACATATTTCAGCGAGCGAGAAGTTTTTTCTTCAATAGCGTCAGATTTTATCTTAAAATACAAGAACTTTTCGTGGTTCTTGTCAATTTTTGTTGGTTTTCATCTAATGAACTTGTTTCAGTCAGCTGGATCTTTCTTCTTCAAAGCAAAAAGATTTTATCTTCAAATACAAGAACTTCTCGTGGTTTTGTTGATTTTCAGCAAATGAACATATTTCAGCGAGCAAGAAGTTTTTTCTTTAATAGCGTCAGATTTTATCTTAAAATACAAGAACTTTTCGTGGTTCTTGTCAATTTTTGTTGGTTTTCATCTCATGAACTTATTTCAGTCAGCGAGATCTTTCTTCTTCAAAGCAAAAAGATTTTATCTTCAAATACAAGAACTTTTCGTGGTTTTGTTAATTTTCAGCAAATGAACATATTTCAGCGAGCAAGAAGTTTTTTCTTTAATAGCGTCAGATTCTATCTTAAAATACAAGAACTTTTCGTGGTTCTTGTCAATTTTTGTTGGTTTTCATCTAATGAACTTATTTCAGTCAGCTAGATCTTTCTTCTTTAATGCAAAAAGATTTTATCTTCAAATACAAGAACTTTTCGTGGTTTTGTTGGTTTTCAGCAAATGAACATATTTCAGCGAGCTGGAAGTTTTTTCTTCAATAGCGTCAGATTTTATCTTAAAATACAAGAACTTTTCGTGGTTCTTGTCAATTTTTGTTGGTTTTCATCTCATGAACTTGTTTCAGTCAGCTAGATCTTTCTTCCTTAATGCAAAAAGATTTTATCTTCAAATACAAGAACTTTTCGTGGTGTTGTTGATTTTCAGCAAATGAACATATTTCAGCGAGCGAGAAGTTTTTTCTTCAATAGCGTCAGATTTTATCTTAAAATACAAGAACTTTTCGTGGTTCTTGTCAATTTTTGTTGGTTTTCATCTGATGAACTTATTTCAGTCAGCGAGATCTTTCTTCTTCAAAGCAAAAAGATTTTCTCTTCAAATACAAGAACTTTTCGTGGTTTTGTTGATTTTCAGCAAATGAACATATTTCAGCGAGCGAGAAGTTTTTACTTCAATAGCGTCACATTTTATCTTAAAATACAAGAACTTTTCGTGGTTCTTGTCAATTTTTGTTGGTTTTCATCTAATGAACTTATTTCAGTCAGTTAAATCTTTCTTCTTCATAGAAAAAAGATTTTATCTTCAAATACAAGAACTTTTCGTGGTTTTGTTGGTTTTCAGCAAATGAACATATTTCAGCGAGCTAGAAGTTTTTTCTTCAATAGCTTCAGATTTTATCTTAAAATACAAGAACTTTTCGTGGTTCTTGTCAATTTTTGTTGGTTTTCATCTCATGAACTTATTTCAGTCAGCAAGATCTTTCTTCCTCAAAGCAAAAAGATTTTATCTTCAAATACAAGAACTTTTCGTGGTTTTGTTAATTTTCAGCAAATGAACATATTTCAGCGAGCAAGAAGTTTTTTCTTTAATAGCGTCAGATTTTATCTTAAAATACAAGAACTTTTCGTGGTTCTTGTCAATTTTTGTTGGTTTTCATCCAATGAACTTATTTCAGTCAGCTGGATCTTTCTTCTTCAAAGCAAAAAGATTTTATCTTCAAATTCTAGAACTTTTCGTGATTTTGTTGTTTTCAGCAAATGAACATACTTCAGCGAGCGAGAAGTTTTTTCTTCAATAGCGTCAGATTTTATCTTAAAATACAAGAACTTTTCGTGGTTCTTGTCAATTTTTGTTGGTTTTGATCTGATGAACTTCTTTCAGTCAGCTCGATCTTTCTACCTCAAAGCAAAAAGATTTTATCTTCAAAAACAAGAACTTTTCGTGGTTTTGTTAATTTTCAGCAAATGAACATATTTCAGCGAGCGAGAAGTTTTTTCTTTAATAGCGTCAGATTTTATCTTAAAATACAAGAACTTTTCGTGGTTCTTGTCAATTTTTGTTGGTTTTCATCTAATGAACTTGTTTCAGTCAGCTAGATCTTTCTTCTTTAATGCAAAAAGATTTTATCTTCAAATACAAGAACTTTTCGTGGTTTTGTTGATTTTCAGCAAATGAACATATTTCAGTGAGCAAGAAGTTTTTTCTTCAATAGCGTCAGATTTTATCTTAAAATACAAGAACTTTTCGTGGTTCTTGTCAATTTTTGTTGGTTTTCATCTAATGAACTTGTTTCAGTCAGCTGGATCTTTCTTCTTCAAAGCAAAAAGATTTTATCTTCAAATACAAGAACTTCTCGTGGTTTTGTTGATTTTCAGCAAATGAACATATTTCAGCGAGCAAGAAGTTTTTTCTTTAATAGCGTCAGATTTTATCTTAAAATACAAGAACTTTTCGTGGTTCTTGTCAATTTTTGTTGGTTTTCATCTCATGAACTTATTTCAGTCAGCGAGATCTTTCTTCTTCAAAGCAAAAAGATTTTATCTTCAAATACAAGAACTTTTCGTGGTTTTGTTAATTTTCAGCAAATGAACATATTTCAGCGAGCAAGAAGTTTTTTCTTTAATAGCGTCAGATTCTATCTTAAAATACAAGAACTTTTCGTGGTTCTTGTCAATTTTTGTTGGTTTTCATCTAATGAACTTATTTCAGTCAGCTAGATCTTTCTTCTTTAATGCAAAAAGATTTTATCTTCAAATACAAGAACTTTTCGTGGTTTTGTTGGTTTTCAGCAAATGAACATATTTCAGCGAGCTCAAAGTTTTTTCTTCAATAGCGTCAGATTATATCTTAAAATACAAGAACTTTTCGTGGTTCTTTTCAATTTTTGTTGGTTTTCATCTAATGAACTTGTTTCAGTCAGCTAGATCTTTCTTCTTTAATGCAAAAAGATTTTATCTTCAAATACAAGAACTTTTCGTGGTGTTGTTGATTTTCAGCAAATGAACATATTTCAGCGAGCGAGAAGTTTTTTCTTCAATAGCGTCAGATTTTATCTTAAAATACAAGAACTTTTCGTGGTTCTTGTCAATTTTTGTTGGTTTTCATCCAATGAACTTATTTCAGTCAGCTGGATCTTTCTTCTTCAAAGCAAAAAGATTTTATCTTCAAATTCTAGAACTTTTCGTGATTTTGTTGTTTTCAGCAAATGAACATATTTCAGCGAGCTTGAAGTTTTTTCTTCAATAGCGTCAGATTTTATCTTAAAATACAAGAACTTTTCGTGGTTCTTGTCAATTTTTGTTGGTTTTGATCTGATGAACTTCTTTCAGTCAGCTCGATCTTTCTACCTCAAAGCAAAAAGATTTTATCTTCAAAAACAAGAACTTTTCGTGGTTTTGTTAATTTTCAGCAAATTAACATATTTCAGCGAGCGAGAAGTTTTTTCTTTAATAGCGTCAGATTTTATCTTAAAATACAAGAACTTTTCGTGGTTCTTGTCAATTTTTGTTGGTTTTCATCTAATGAACTTGTTTCAGTCAGCTAGATCTTTCTTCTTTAATGCAAAAAGATTTTATCTTCAAATACAAGAACTTTTCGTGGTTTTGTTGATTTTCAGCAAATGAACATATTTCAGCGAGCAAGAAGTTTTTTCTTCAATAGCGTCAGATTTTATCTTAAAATACAAGAACTTTTCGTGGTTCTTGTCAATTTTTGTTGGTTTTCATCTAATGAACTTGTTTCAGTCAGCTGGATCTTTCTTCTTCAAAGCAAAAAGATTTTATCTTCAAATACAAGAACTTCTCGTGGTTTTGTTGATTTTCAGCAAATGAACATAGTTCAGCGAGCAAGAAGTTTTTTCTTTAATAGCGTCAGATTTTATCTTAAAATACAAGAACTTTTCGTGGTTCTTGTCAATTTTTGTTGGTTTTCATCTAATGAACTTATTTCAGTCAGCGAGATCTTTCTTCTAAAAGCAAAAAGATTTTATCTTCAAATACAAGAACTTTTCGTGGTTTTGTTGGTCTTCAGCAAATGAACATATTTCAGCGAGCGAGAAGTTTTTTCTTCAATAGCGTCAGATTTTATCTTAAAATACAAGAACTTTTCGTGGTTCTTGTCAATTTTTGTAGGTTTTGATCTGATGAACTTCTTTCAGTCAGCTCGATCTTTCGACCTGAAAGCAAAAATATTTTATCTTCAAATACAAGAACTTTTCGTGGTTTTGTTAATTTTCAGCAAATGAACATATTTCAGCGAGCAAGAAGTTTTTTCTTTAATAGCGTCAGATTTTATCTTAAAATACAAGAACTTTTCGTGGTTCTTGTCAATTTTTGTTGGTTTTCATCTAATGAACTTATTTCAGTCAGCTAGATCTTTCTTCTTTAATGCAAAAAGATTTTATCTTCAAATACAAGAACTTTTCGTGGTTTTGTTGGTTTTCAGCAAATGAACATATTTCAGCGAGCTGGAAGTTTTTTCTTCAATAGCGTCAGATTTTATCTTAAAATACAAGAACTTTTCGTGGTTCTTGTCAATTTTTGTTGGTTTTCATCTCATGAACTTGTTTCAGTCAGCTAGATCTTTCTTCCTTAATGCAAAAAGATTTTATCTTCAAATACAAGAACTTTTCGTGGTGTTGTTGATTTTCAGCAAATGAACATATTTCAGCGAGCGAGAAGTTTTTTCTTCAATAGCGTCAGATTTTATCTTAAAATACAAGAACTTTTCGTGGTTCTTGTCAATTTTTGTTGGTTTTCATCTGATGAACTTATTTCAGTCAGCGAGATCTTTCTTCTTCAAAGCAAAAAGATTTTCTCTTCAAATACAAGAACTTTTCGTGGTTTTGTTGATTTTCAGCAAATGAACATATTTCAGCGAGCGAGAAGTTTTTACTTCAATAGCGTCACATTTTATCTTAAAATACAAGAACTTTTCGTGGTTCTTGTCAATTTTTGTTGGTTTTCATCTAATGAACTTATTTCAGTCAGTTAAATCTTTCTTCTTCATAGAAAAAAGATTTTATCTTCAAATACAAGAACTTTTCGTGGTTTTGTTGGTTTTCAGCAAATGAACATATTTCAGCGAGCTAGAAGTTTTTTCTTCAATAGCTTCAGATTTTATCTTAAAATACAAGAACTTTTCGTGGTTCTTGTCAATTTTTGTTGGTTTTCATCTCATGAACTTATTTCAGTCAGCGAGATCTTTCTTCCTCAAAGCAAAAAGATTTTATCTTCAAATACAAGAACTTTTCGTGGTTTTGTTAATTTTCAGCAAATGAACATATTTCAGCGAGCAAGAAGTTTTTTCTTTAATAGCGTCAGATTTTATCTTAAAATACAAGAACTTTTCGTGGTTCTTGTCAATTTTTGTTGGTTTTCATCTCATGAACTTATTTCAGTCAGCTAGATCTTTCTTCTTTAATGCAAAAAGATTTTATCTTCAAATACAAGAACTTTTCGTGGTTTTGTTGGTTTTCAGCAAATGAACATATTTCAGCGAGCTCAAAGTTTTTTCTTCAATAGCGTCAGATTTTATCTTAAAATACAAGAACTTTTCGTGGTTCTTGTCAATTTTTGTTGGTTTTCATCTAATGAACTTAATTCAGTCAGCTGGATCTTTCTTCTTCAAAGCAAAAAGATTTTATCTTCAAATTCTAGAACTTTTCGTGATTTTGTTGTTTTCAGCAAATGAACATATTTCAGCGAGCTTGAAGTTTTTTCTTCAATAGCGTCAGATTTTATCATAAAATACAAGAACTTTTCGTGGTTCTTGTCAATTTTTGTTGGTTTTGATCTGATGAACTTCTTTCAGTCAGCTCGATCTTTCTACCTCAAAGCAAAAAGATTTTATCTTCAAAAACAAGAACTTTTCGTGGTTTTGTTAATTTTCAGCAAATGAACATATTTCAGAGAGCGAGAAGTTTTTTCTTTAATAGCGTCAGATTTTATCTTAAAATACAAGAACTTTTCGTGGTTCTTGTCAATTTTTGTTGGTTTTCATCTAATGAACTTGTTTCAGTCAGCTAGATCTTTCTTCTTTAAAGCAAAAAGATTTTATCTTCAAATACAAGAACTTTTCGTGGTTTTGTTGATTTTCAGCAAATGAACATATTTCAGCGAGCAAGAAGTTTTTTCTTCAATAGCGTCAGATTTTATCTTAAAATACAAGAACTTTTCGTGGTTCTTGTCAATTTTTGTTGGTTTTCATCTAATGAACTTGTTTCAGTCAGCTGGATCTTTCTTCTTTAATGCAAAAAGATTTTATCTTCAAATACAAGAACTTCTCGTGGTTTTGTTGATTTTCAGCAAATGAACATATTTTAGCGAGCAAGAAGTTTTTTCTTTAATAGCGTCAGATTTTATCTTAAAATACAAGAACTTTTCGTGGTTCTTGTCAATTTTTGTTGGTTTTCATCTAATGAACTTGTTTCAGTCAGCTAGATCTTTCTTCTTTAATGCAAAAAGATTTTATCTTCAAATACAAGAACTTTTCGTGGTGTTGTTGATTTTCAGCAAATGAACATATTTCAGCGAGCGAGAAGTTTTTTCTTCAATAGCGTCAGATTTTATCTTAAAATACAAGAACTTTTCGTGGTTCTTGTCAATTTTTGTTGGTTTTCATCCAATGAACTTATTTCAGTCAGCTGGATCTTTCTTCTTCAAAGCAAAAAGATTTTATCTTCAAATTCTAGAACTTTTCGTGATTTTGTTGTTTTCAGCAAATGAACATATTTCAGCGAGCTTGAAGTTTTTTCTTCAATAGCGTCAGATTTTATCTTAAAATACAAGAACTTTTCGTGGTTCTTGTCAATTTTTGTTGGTTTTGATCTGATGAACTTCTTTCAGTCAGCTCGATCTTTCTACCTCAAAGCAAAAAGATTTTATCTTCAAAAACAAGAACTTTTCGTGGTTTTGTTAATTTTCAGCAAATTAACATATTTCAGCGAGCGAGAAGTTTTTTCTTTAATAGCGTCAGATTTTATCTTAAAATACAAGAACTTTTCGTGGTTCTTGTCAATTTTTGTTGGTTTTCATCTAATGAACTTGTTTCAGTCAGCTAGATCTTTCTTCTTTAATGCAAAAAGATTTTATCTTCAAATACAAGAACTTTTCGTGGTGTTGTTGATTTTCAGCAAATGAACATATTTCAGCGAGCGAGAAGTTTTTTCTTCAATAGAGTCAGATTTTATCTTAAAATACAAGAACTTTTCGTGGTTCTTGTCAATTTTTGTTGGTTTTCATCTAATGAACTTATTTCAGTCAGCGAGATCTTTCTTCTTCAAAGCAAAAAGATTTTATCTTCAAATACAAGAACTTTTCGTGGTTTTGTTGGTCTTCCGCAAATGAACATATTTCAGCGAGCTAGAAGTTTTTTCTTCAATAGCGTCAGATTTTATCTTAAAATACAAGAACTTTTCGTGGTTCTTGTCAATTTTTGTAGGTTTTGATCTGATGAACTTCTTTCAGTCAGCTCGATCTTTCGACCTGAAAGCAAAAATATTTTATCTTCAAATACAAGAACTTTTCGTGGTTTTGTTAATTTTCAGCAAATGAACATATTTCAGCGAGCAAGAAGTTTTTTCTTTAATAGCGTCAGATTTTATCTTAAAATACAAGAACTTTTCGTGGTTCTTGTCAATTTTTGTTGGTTTTCATCTAATGAACTTGTTTCAGTCAGCTAGATCTTTCTTCTTTAATGCAAAAAGATTTTATCTTCAAATACAAGAACTTTTCGTGGTTTTGTTGGTTTTCAGCAAATGAACATATTTCAGCGAGCTAGAAGTTTTTTCTTCAATAGCATCAGATTTTATCTTAAAATACAAGAACTTTTCGTGGTTCTTGTCAATTTTTGTTGGTTTTGATCTGATCAACTTATTTCAGTCAGCTCGATCTTTCTTCCTCAAAGCAAAAAGATGTTATCTTCAAATACAAGAACTTTTCGTGGTTTTGTTGATTTTCAGCAAATGAACATATTACAGCGAACTCAAAGTTTTTTCTTTAATAGCGGAAGATTTTATCTTAAAATACAAGAACTTTTCGTGGTTCTTGTTAATTTTTGTTGGTTTTCATCTAATGAACTTATTTCAGTCAGCGAGATCTTTCTTCTTCAAAGCAAAAAGATTTTATCTTCACATACAAGAACTTTTCTTGGTTTTGTTGGTCTTCAGCAAATGAACATATTTCAGCGAGCTAGAAGTTTTTTCTTCAATAGCGTCAGATTTTATCTTAAAATGCAAGAACTTTTCGTGGTTCTTGTTAATTTTTGTTGGTTTTCATCTAATGAACTTATTTCAGTCAGCTAGATCTTTCTTCTTTAATGCAAAAAGATTTTATCTTCAAATACAAGAACTTTTCGTGGTTTTGTTGGTTTTCAGCAAATGAACATATTTCAGCGAGCTCAAAGTTTTTTCTTCAATAGCGTCAGATTATATCTTAAAATACAAGAACATTTCGTGGTTCTTGTCAATTTTTGTTGGTTTTCATCTAATGAACTTGTTTCAGTCAGCTAGATCTTTCTTCTTAAATGCAAAAAGATTTTATCTTCAAATACAAGAACTTTTCGTGGTGTTGTTGATTTTCAGCAAATGAACATATTTCAGCGAGCGAGAAGTTTTTTCTTCAATAGCGTCAGATTTTATCTTAAAATACAAGAACTTTTCGTGGTTCTTGTCAATTTTTGTTGGTTTTCATCTAATGAACTTATTTCAGTCAGCGAGATCTTTCTTCTTCAAAGCAAAAAGATTTTATCTTCAAATACAAGAACTTTTCGTGGTTTTGTTGGTCTTCCGCAAATGAACATATTTCAGCGAGCTAGAAGTTTTTTCTTCAATAGCGTCAGATTTTATCTTAAAATACAAGAACTTTTCGTGGTTCTTGTCAATTTTTGTAGGTTTTGATCTGATGAACTTCTTTCAGTCAGCTCGATCTTTCGACCTGAAAGCAAAAATATTTTATCTTCAAATACAAGAACTTTTCGTGGTTTTGTTAATTTTCAGCAAATGAACATATTTCAGCGAGCAAGAAGTTTTTTCTTTAATAGCGTCAGATTTTATCTTAAAATACAAGAACTTTTCGTGGTTCTTGTCAATTTTTGTTGGTTTTCATCTAATGAACTTGTTTCAGTCAGCTAGATCTTTCTTCTTTAATGCAAAAAGATTTTATCTTCAAATACAAGAACTTTTCGTGGTTTTGTTGGTTTTCAGCAAATGAACATATTTCAGCGAGCTAGAAGTTTTTTCTTCAATAGCGTCAGATTTTATCTTAAAATACAAGAACTTTTCGTGGTTCTTGTCAATTTTTGTTGGTTTTGATCTGATCAACTTATTTCAGTCAGCTCGATCTTTCTTCCTCAAAGCAAAAAGATGTTATCTTCAAATACAAGAACTTTTCGTGGTTTTGTTGATTTTCAGCAAATGAACATATTACAGCGAACTCAAAGTTTTTTCTTTAATAGCGGAAGATTTTATCTTAAAATACAAGAACTTTTCGTGGTTCTTGTTAATTTTTGTTGGTTTTCATCTAATGAACTTATTTCAGTCAGCGAGATCTTTCTTCTTCAAAGCAAAAAGATTTTATCTTCACATACAAGAACTTTTCTTGGTGTTGTTGATTTTCAGAAAATGAACATATTTCAGCGAGCGAGAAGTTTTTTCTTCAATAGCGTCAGATTTTATCTTAAAATACAAGAACTTTTTGTGGTTCTTGTCAATTTTTGTTGGTTTTCATCTGATGAACTTATTTCAGTCAGCGAGATCTTTCTTCTTCAAAGCAAAAAGATTTTATCTTCAAATACAAGAACTTTTCGTGGTTTTGTTGGTCTTCCGCAAATGAACATATTTCAGCGAGCTAGAAGTTTTTTCTTCAATAGCGTCAGATTTTATCTTAAAATACAAGAACTTTTCGTGGTTCTTGTCAATTTTTGTAGGTTTTGATCTGATGAACTTCTTTCAGTCAGCTCGATCTTTCGACCTGAAAGCAAAAATATTTTATCTTCAAATACAAGAACTTTTCGTGGTTTTGTTAATTTTCAGCAAATGAACATATTTCAGCGAGCAAGAAGTTTTTTCTTTAATAGCGTCAGATTTTATCTTAAAATACAAGAACTTTTCGTGGTTCTTGTCAATTTTTGTTGGTTTTCATCTAATGAACTTGTTTCAGTCAGCTAGATCTTTCTTCTTTAATGCAAAAAGATTTTATCTTCAAATACAAGAACTTTTCGTGGTTTTGTTGGTTTTCAGCAAATGAACATATTTCAGCGAGCTAGAAGTTTTTTCTTCAATAGCGTCAGATTTTATCTTAAAATACAAGAACTTTTCGTGGTTCTTGTCAATTTTTGTTGGTTTTGATCTGATCAACTTATTTCAGTCAGCTCGATCTTTCTTCCTCAAAGCAAAAAGATGTTATCTTCAAATACAAGAACTTTTCGTGGTTTTGTTGATTTTCAGCAAATGAACATATTACAGCGAACTCAAAGTTTTTTCTTTAATAGCGGAAGATTTTATCTTAAAATACAAGAACTTTTCGTGGTTCTTGTTAATTTTTGTTGGTTTTCATCTAATGAACTTATTTCAGTCAGCGAGATCTTTCTTCTTCAAAGCAAAAAGATTTTATCTTCACATACAAGAACTTTTCTTGGTTTTGTTGGTCTTCAGCAAATGAACATATTTCAGCGAGCTAGAAGTTTTTTCTTCAATAGCGTCAGATTTTATCTTAAAATACAAAAACTTTTCGTGGTTCTTGTCAATTTTTGTAGGTTTTGATCTGGTGAACTTCTTTCAGTCAGCTCGATCTTTCTACCTGAAAGCAAAAATATTTTATCTTCAAATACAAGAACTTTTCGTGGTTTTGTTAATTTTCAGCAAATGAACATATTTCAGCGAGCAAGAAGTTTTTTCTTTAATAGCGTCAGATTTTATCTTAAAATACAAGAACTTTTCGTGGTTCTTGTCAATTTTTGTTGGTTTTCATCTGATGAACTTGTTTCAGTCAGCTAGATCTTTCTTCTTTAATGCAAAAAGATTTTATCTTCAAATACAAGAACTTTTCGTGGTTTTGTTGGTTTTCAGCAAATGAACATATTTCAGCGAGCTAGAAGTTTTTTCTTCAATAGCGTCAGATTTTATCTTAAAATACAAGAACTTTTCGTGGTTCTTGTCAATTTTTGTTGGTTTTCATCTGATGAACTTATTTCAGTCAGCGAGATCTTTCTTCTTCAAAGCAAAAAGATTTTCTCCTCAAATACAAGAACTTTTTGTGATTTTGTTGATTTTCAGTAAATGAACATATTTCAGAGAGCGAGAAGTTTTTTCTTCAATAGCATCAGATTTTATCTTAAAATACAAGAACTTTTCGTGGTTCTTGTCAATTTTTGTTGGTTTTGATCTGATCAACTTATTTCAGTCAGCTCGATCTTTCTTCTTCAAAGCAAAAAGATTTTATCTTCACATACAAGAACTTTTCTTGGTTTTGTTGGTCTTCAGCAAATGAACATATTTCAGCGAGCTAGAAGTTTTTTCTTCAATAGCGTCAGATTTTATCTTAAAATACAAAAACTTTTCGTGGTTCTTGTCAATTTTTGTAGGTTTTGATCTGGTGAACTTCTTTCAGTCAGCTCGATCTTTCTACCTGAAAGCAAAAATATTTTATCTTCAAATACAAGAACTTTTCGTGGTTTTGTTAATTTTCAGCAAATGAACATATTTCAGCGAGCAAGAAGTTTTTTCTTTAATAGCGGAAGATTTTATCTTAAAATACAAGAACTTTTCGTGGTTCTTGTCAATTTTTGTTGGTTTTCATCTAATGAACTTGTTTCATTCAGCTAGATCTTTCTTCTTTAATGCAAAAAGATTTTATCTTCAAATACAAGAACTTTTCGTGGTTTTGTTGGTTTTCAGCAAATGAACATATTTCAGCGAGCTAGAAGTTTTTTCTTCAATAGCGTCAGATTTTATCTTAAAATACAAGAACTTTTCGTGGTTCTTGTCAATTTTTGTTGGTTTTCATCTAATGAACTTGTTTCAGTCAGCTAGAACTTTCTTCTTTAATGCAAAAAGATTTTATCTTCAAATACAAGAACCTTTCGTGGTTTTGTTGATTTTCAGCAAATGAACATATTTCAGCGAGCGAGAAGTTTTTTCTTTAATAGCGTCAGATTTTATCTTAAAATACAAGAACTTTTCGTGGTTCTTGTCAATTTTTGTTGGTTTTCATCTGATGAACTTATTTCAGTCAGCGAGATCTTTCTTCTTCAAAGCAAAAAGATTTTCTCTTCAAATACAAGAACTTTTCGTGGTTTTGTTGATTTTCAGCAAATGAACATATTTCAGCGAGCGAGAAGTTTTTTCTTTAATAGCGTCAGATTTTATCTGAAAATACAAGAACTTTTCGTGGTTCTTGTCAATTTTTGTTGGTTTTCATCTAATGAACTTATTTCAGTCAGTTGGATCTTTCTTCTTAATAGCAAAAAGATTTTATCTTCAAATACAAGAACTTTTCGTGGTTTTGTTGGTTTTCAGCAAATGAACATATTTCAGCGAGCAAGAAGTTTTTTCTTCAATAGCGTCAGATTTTATCTTAAAATACAAGAACTTTTCGTGGTTCTTGTCAATTTTTGTTGGTTTTGATCTGATCAACTTATTTCAGTCAGCTCGATCTTTCTTCCTCAAAGCAAAAAGATTTTATCTTCAAATACAAGAACTTTTCGTGGTTTTGTTGATTTTCAGCAAATGAACATATTTCAGCGAACTCAAAGTTTTTTCTTTAATAGCGGAAGATTTTATCTTAAAATACAAGAACTTTTCGTGGTTCTTGTCAATTTTTGTTGGTTTTCATCTCATGAACTTGTTTCAGTCAGCTGGATCTTTCTTCTTTAATGCAAAAAGATTTTATCTTCAAATACAAGAACTTTTCGTGGTTTTGTTGGTTTTCAGCAAATGAACATATTTCAGCGAGCTAGAAGTTTTTTCTTCAATAGCGTCAGATTTTTTCTTAAAATACAAGAACTTTTCGTGGTTCTTGTCAATTTTTGTTGGTTTTCATCTGATGAACTTATTTCAGTCAGCGAGATCTTTCTTCTTCAAAGCAAAAAGATTTTCTCTTCAAATACAAGAACTTTTCGTGGTTTTGTTGATTTTCAGCAAATGAACATATTTCAGCGAGCGAGAAGTTTTTTCTTTAATAGCGTCACATTTTATCTTAAAATACAAGAACTTTTCGTGGTTCTTGTCAATTTTTGTTGGTTTTCATCTAATGAACTTATTTCAGTCAGTTAAATCTTTCTTCTTCATAGCAAAAAGATTTTATCTTCAAATACAAGAACTTTTCGTGGTTTTGTTGGTTTTCAGCAAATGAACATATTTCAGCGAGCTCGAAGTTTTTTCTTCAATAGCGTCAGATTTTATCTTAAAATACAAGAACTTTTCGTGGTTCTTGTCAATTTTTGTTGGTTTTCATCTGATGAACTTATTTCAGTCAGCTGGATCTTTCTTCTTCATAGCAAAAAGATTTTATCTTCAAATACAAGAACTTTTCGTGGTTTTGTTGGTTTTCAGCAAATGAACATATTTCAGCGAGCTAGAAGTTTTTTCTTCAATAGCGTCAGATTTTATCTTAAAATACAAGAACTTTACGTGGTATTTGTCAATTTTTGTTGGTATTCATCGAATGAACTTATTTCAGTCAGCGAGATCTTTCTTCTACAAAGCAAAGAGATTTTATCTTCAAATACAAGAACTTTTCGTGGTTTTGTTGGTCTTCAGCAAATGAACATATTTCAGCGAGCTAGAAGTTTTTTCTTCAATAGCGTCAGATTTTATCTTAAAATACAAGAACTTTTCGTGGTTCTTGTCAATTTTTGTTGGTTTTGATCTGATGAACTTCTTTCAGTCAGCTCGATCTTTCTACCTCAAAGCAAAAAGATTTTGTCTTCAAATACAAGAACTTTTCGTGGTTGTGTTAATTTTCAGCAAATGAACATATTTCAGTGAGCAAGAAGTTTTTTCTTTAATAGCGTCAGATTTTATCTTAAAATACAAGAACTTTTCGTGGTTCTTGTCAATTTTTGTTGGTTTTCATCTAATGAACTTGTTTCAGTCAGCTAGATCTTTCTTCTTTAATTCAAAAAGATTTTATCTTCAAATACAAGAACTTGTCGTGGTTTTGTTGGTTTTCAGCAAATGAACATATTTCAGCGAGCTAGAAGTTTTTTCTTCAATAGCGTCAGATTTTATCTTAAAATACAAGAACTTTTCGTGGTTCTTGTCAATTTTTGTTGGTTTTCATCTGATGAACTTATTTCAGTCAGCGAGATCTTTCTTCTTCAAAGCAAAAAGATTTTCTCTTCAAATACAAGAACTTTTTGTGATTTTGTTGATTTTCAGTAAATGAACATATTTCAGCGAGCGAGAAGTTTTTTCTTTGATAGCGTCAGATTTTATCTTAAAATACAAGAACTTTTCGTGGTTCTTGTCAATTTTTGTTGGTTTTGATCTGATCAACTTATTTCAGTCACCTCGATCTTTCTTCCTCAAAGCAAAAAGATTTTATCTTCAAATACAAGAACTTTTCGTGGTTTTGTTGATTTTCAGCAAATGAACATATTTCAGCGAGCTCAAAGTTTTTTCTTCAATAGCGTAAGATTTTATCTTAAAATACAAGAACTTTTCGTGGTTCTTGTCAATTTTTGTTGGTTTTCATCTAATGAACTTGTTTCAGTCAGCTCGATCTTTCTACCTGAAAGCAAAAATATTTTATCTTCAAATACAAGAACTTTTCGTAGTTTTGTTAATTTTCAGCAAATGAACATATTTCAGCGAGCAAGAAGTTTTTTCTTTAATAGCGTCAGATTTTATCTTAAAATACAAGAACTTTTCGTGGTTCTTGTCAATTTTTGTTGGTTTTCATCTGATGAACTCGTTTCAGTCAGCTAGATCTTTCTTCTTTAATGCAAAAAGATTTTATCTTCAAATACAAGAACTTTTCGTGGTTTTGTTGGTTTTCAGCAAATGAACATATTTCAGCGAGCTAGAAGTTTTTTCTTCAATAGCGTCAGATTTTATCTTAAAATACAAGAACTTTTCGTGGTTCTTGTCAATTTTTGTTGGTTTTCATCTGATGAACTTATTTCAGTCAGCGAGATCTTTCTTCTTCAAAGCAAAAAGATTTTCTCTTCAAATACAAGAACTTTTTGTGATTTTGTTGATTTTCAGTAAATGAACATATTTCAGAGAGCGAGAAGTTTTTTCTTCAATAGCATCAGATTTTATCTTAAAATACAAGAACTTTTCGTGGTTCTTGTCAATTTTTGTTGGTTTTGATCTGATCAACTTATTTCAGTCAGCTCGATCTTTCTTCCTCAAAGCAAAAAGATTTTATCTTCAAATACAAGAACTTTTCGTGGTTTTGTTGATTTTCAGCAAATGAACATATTTCAGCGAACTCAAAGTTTTTTCTTTAATAGCGGAAGATTTTATCTTAAAATACAAGAACTTTTCGTGGTTCTTGTCAATTTTTGTTGGTTTTCATCTAATGAACTTGTTTCATTCAGCTAGATCTTTCTTCTTTAATGCAAAAAGATTTTATCTTCAAATACAAGAACTTTTCGTGGTTTTGTTGGTTTTCAGCAAATGAACATATTTCAGCGAGCTAGAAGTTTTTTCTTCAATAGCGTCAGATTTTATCTTAAAATACAAGAACTTTTCGTGGTTCTTGTCAATTTTTGTTGGTTTTCATCTAATGAACTTGTTTCAGTCAGCTAGAACTTTCTTCTTTAATGCAAAAAGATTTTATCTTCAAATACAAGAACCTTTCGTGGTTTTGTTGATTTTCAGCAAATGAACATATTTCAGCGAGCGAGAAGTTTTTTCTTTAATAGCGTCAGATTTTATCTTAAAATACAAGAACTTTTCGTGGTTCTTGTCAATTTTTGTTGGTTTTCATCTGATGAACTTATTTCAGTCAGCGAGATCTTTCTTCTTCAAAGCAAAAAGATTTTCTCTTCAAATACAAGAACTTTTCGTGGTTTTGTTGATTTTCAGCAAATGAACATATTTCAGCGAGCGAGAAGTTTTTTCTTTAATAGCGTCAGATTTTATCTGAAAATACAAGAACTTTTCGTGGTTCTTGTCAATTTTTGTTGGTTTTCATCTAATGAACTTATTTCAGTCAGTTGGATCTTTCTTCTTAATAGCAAAAAGATTTTATCTTCAAATACAAGAACTTTTCGTGGTTTTGTTGATTGTCAGCAAATGAACATATTTCAGCTAGCTCAAAGTTTTTTCTTCAATAGCGGAAGATTTTATCTTAAAATACAAGAACTTTTCGTGGTTCTTGTCAATTTTTGTTGGTTTTCATCTAATGAACTTGTTTCAGTCAGCTCGATCTTTCTACCTGAAAGCAAAAATATTTTATCTTCAAATACAAGAACTTTTCGTAGTTTTGTTAATTTTCAGCAAATGAACATATTTCAGCGAGCAAGAAGTTTTTTCTTTAATAGCGTCAGATTTTATCTTAAAATACAAGAACTTTTCGTGGTTCTTGTCAATTTTTGTTGGTTTTCATCTGATGAACTTGTTTCAGTCAGCTAGATCTTTCTTCTTTAATGCAAAAAGATTTTATCTTCAAATACAAGAACTTTTCGTGGTTTTGTTGGTTTTCAGCAAATGAACATATTTCAGCGAGCTAGAAGTTTTTTCTTCAATAGCGTCAGATTTTATCTTAAAATACAAGAACTTTTCGTGGTTCTTGTCAATTTTTGTTGGTTTTCATCTGATGAACTTATTTCAGTCAGCGAGATCTTTCTTCTTCAAAGCAAAAAGATTTTCTCTTCAAATACAAGAACTTTTTGTGATTTTGTTGATTTTCAGTAAATGAACATATTTCAGAGAGCGAGAAGTTTTTTCTTCAATAGCGTCAGATTTTATCTTAAAATACAAGAACTTTTCGTGGTTCTTGTCAATTTTTGTTGGTTTTGATCTGATCAACTTATTTCAGTCAGCTCGATCTTTCTTCCTCAAAGCAAAAAGATTTTATCTTCAAATACAAGAACTTTTCGTGGTTTTGTTGATTTTCAGCAAATGAACATATTTCAGCGAACTCAAAGTTTTTTCTTTAATAGCGGAAGATTTTATCTTAAAATACAAGAACTTTTCGTGGTTCTTGTCAATTTTTGTTGGTTTTCATCTAATGAACTTGTTTCAGTCAGCTAGATCTTTCTTCTTTAATGCAAAAAGATTTTATCTTCAAATACAAGAACTTTTCGTGGTTTTGTTGGTTTTCAGCAAATGAACATATTTCAGCGAGCTAGAAGTTTTTTCTTCAATAGCGTCAGATTTTATCTTAAAATACAAGAACTTTTCGTGGTTCTTGTCTATTTTTGTTGGTTTTCATCTAATGAACTTGTTTCAGTCAGCTAGAACTTTCTTCTTTAATGCAAAAAGATTTTATCTTCAAATACAAGAACCTTTCGTGGTTTTGTTGATTTTCAGCAAATGAACATATTTCAGCGAGCGAGAAGTTTTTTCTTTAATAGCGTCACATTTTATCTTAAAATACAAGAACTTTTCGTGGTTCTTGTCAATTTTTGTTGGTTTTCATCTGATGAACTTATTTCAGTCAGCGAGATCTTTCTTCTTCAAAGCAAAAAGATTTTCTCTTCAAATACAAGAACTTTTCGTGGTTTTGTTGGTTTTCAGCAAATGAACATATTTCAGCGAGCTAGAAGTTTTTTCTTCAATAGCGTCAGATTTTATCTTAAAATACAAGAACTTTTCGTGGTTCTTGTCAATTTTTGTTGGTTTTCATCGAATGAACTTATTTCAGTCAGCTAGATCTTTCTTCTTTAATGCAAAAAGATTTTATCTTCAAATACAAGAACTTTTCGTGGTTTTGTTGATTTTCAGCAAATGAACATATTTCAGCGAGCTCAAAGTTTTTTTTTTCATAGCAGAAGATTTTATCTTAAAATACAAGAACTTTTCGTGGTTCTTGTCAATTTTTGTTGGTTTTCATCTAATGAACTTATTTCAGTCAGCTAGATCTTTCTTCTTCAAAGCAAAAAGATTTTATCTTCAAATACAAGAACTTTTCGTGGTTTTGTTGGTTTTCAGCAAATGAACATATTTCAGCGAGCTAGAAGTTTTTTCTTCAATCGCGTCAGATTTTATCTTAAAATACAAGAACTTTTCGTGGTTCTTGTCAATTTTTGTTGGTTTTCATCTGATGAACTTGTTTCAGTTAGCTAGATCTTTCTTCTTTAATGCAAAAAGATTTTATCTTCAAATACAAGAACTTTTCGTGGTTTTGTTGATTTTCAGCAAATGAACATATTTCAGCGAGCTCAAAGTTTTTTCTTTAATAGCGGAAGATTTTATCTTAAAATACAAGAACTTTTCGTGGTTCTTGTCAATTTTTGTTGGTTTTCATCTAATGAACTTATTTCAGTCAGCTGGATCTTTCTTCTTCAAAGCAAAAAGATTTTATCTTCAAATTCAAGAAATTTTCGTGGTTTTGTTGGTTTTCAGCAAATGAACATATTTCAGCGAGCTTGAAGTTTTTTCTTCAATAGCGTCAGATTTTATCTTAAAATACAAGAACTTTTCGTGGTTCTTCTCAATTTTTGTTGGTTTTGATCTGATGAACTTCTTTCAGTCAGCTCGATCTTTCTACCTCAAAGCAAAAAGATTTTATCTTCAAATACAAGAACTTTTCGTGGTTTTAGTTAATTTTCAGCAAATGAACATATTTCAGCGAGCGAGAAGTTTTTTCTTCAATCGCGTCAGATTTTATCTTAAAATACAAGAACTTTTCGTGGTTCTTATCAATTTTTGTTGGTTTTCATCTAAAGAACTTGTTTCAGTCAGCTAGATCTTTCTTCTTCAAAGCAAAAAGATTTTATCTTCAAATACAAGAACTTTTCGTGGTTTTGTTGGTTTTCAGCAAATGAACATATTTCAGCGAGCTAGAAGTTTTTTCTTCAATAGCGTCAGATTTTATCTTAAAATACAAGAACTTTGCGTGGTTCTTGTCAATTTTTGTTGGTTTTCATCTAATGAACTTATTTCAGTCAGCTCGATCTTTCTACCTCAAAGCAAAAAGATTTTATCTTCAAATACAAGAACTTTTCGTGGTTTTGTTAATTTTCAGCAAATGAACATATTTCAGCGAGCGAGAAGTTTTTTCTTTAATAGCGTCAGATTTTATCTTAAAATACAAGAACTTTTCGTGGTTCTTGTCAATTTTTGTTGGTTTTCATCTAATGAACTTGTTTCAGTCAGCTAGATCTTTCTTCTTTAATGCAAAAAGATTTTATCTTCAAATACAATAACTTTTTGTGGTTTTGTTGATTTTCAGCAAATGAACATATTTCAGCGAGCAAGAAGTTTTTTCTTTAATAGCATCAGATTTTATCTTAAAATACAAGAACTTTTCGTGGTTCTTGTCAATTCTTGTTGGTTTTCATCTGATGAACTTATTTCAGTCAGCGAGATCTTTCTTCTTCAAAGCAAAAAGATTTTCTCTTCAAATATAAGAACTTTTCGTGGTTTTATTGATTTTCAGCAAATGAACATATTTCAGCGAGCGAGAAGTTTTTTCTTTAATAGCGTCAGATTTTATCTTAAAATACAAGAACTTTTCGTGGTTCTTGTCAATTTTTGTTGGTTTTCATCTAATGAACTTATTTCAGTCAGCTGGATCTTTCTTCTTCAAAGCAAAAAGATTTTATCTTCAAATTCAAGAACTTTTCGTGGTTTTGTTGGTTTTCAGCAAATGAACATATTTCAGCGAGCTTGAAGTTTTTTCTTCAATAGCGTCAGATTTTATCTTAAAATACAAGAACTTTTCGTGGTTCTTGTCAATTTTTGTTGGTTTTGATCGAATGAACTTATTTCAGTCAGCTCGATCTTTCTACCTCAAAGCAAAAAGATTTTATCTTCAAATACAAGAACTTTTCGTGGTTTTGTTGATTTTCAGCAAATGAACATATTTCAGCGAGCTCAAAGTTATTTTTTTCATAGCAGAAGATTTTATCTTAAAATACAAGAACTTTTCGTGGTTCTTGTCAATTTTTGGTTGGTTTTCATCTAATGAACTTATTTCAGTCAGCGAGATCTTTCTTCTTCAAAGCAAAAAGATTTTATCTTCAAATACAAGAACTTTTCGTGGTTTTGTTGATTTTCAGCAAATGAAGATATTTCAGCGAGCTCAAAGTTTTTTCTTGAATAGCGGAAGATTTTATCTTAAAATACAAGAACTTTTCGTGGTTCTTGTCAATTTTTGTTGGTTTTCATCTAATGAACTTATTTCAGTCAGCTGGATCTTTCTTCTTCAAAGCAAAAAGATTTTATCTTCAAATTCAAGAACTTTTCGTGGTTTTGTTGGTTTTCAGCAAATGAACATATTTCAGCGAGCTTGAAGTTTTTTCTTCAATAGCGTCAGATTTTATCTTAAAATACAAGAACTTTTCGTGGTTCTTCTCAATTTTTGTTGGTTTTGATCTGATGAACTTCTTTCAGTCAGCTCGATCTTTCCACCTCAAAGCAAAAAGATTTTATCTTCAAATACAAGAACTTTTCGTGGTTTTAGTTAATTTTCAGCAAATGAACATATTTCAGCGAGCGAGAAGTTTTTTCTTTAATAGCGTCAGATTTTATCTTAAAATACAAGAACTTTTCGTGGTTCTTGTCAATTTTTGTTGGTTTTCATCTAATGAACTTGTTTCAGTCAGCTAGATCTTTCTTCTTCAAAGCAAAAAGATTTTATCTTCAAATACAAGAACTTTTCGTGGTTTTGTTGGTTTTCAGCAAATGAACATATTTCAGCGAGCTGGAAGTTTTTTCTTCAATAGCGTCAGATTTTATCTTAAAATACAAGAACTTTGCGTGGTTCTTGTCAATTCTTGTTGGTTTTCATCTAATGAACTTATTTCAGTCAGCTCGATCTTTCTTCCTCAATGCAAAAAGATTTTATCTTCAAATACAAGAACTTTTCGTGGTTTTGTTGATTTTCAGCAAATGAACATATTTCAGCGAGCTCAAAGTTTTTTCTTTAATAGCGGAAGGTTTTATCTTAAAATACAAGAACCTTTCGTGGTTCTTGTCAATTTTTGTTGGTTTTCATCTCATGAACTTATTTCAGTCAGCTAGATCTTTCTTCTTCAAAGCAAAAAGATTTTATCTTCAAATACAAGAACTTTTCGTGGTTTTGTTGGTTTTCAGCAAATGAACATATTTCAGCGAGTGAGAAGTTTTTTCTTTAATAGCGTCAGATTTTATCTTAAAATACAAGAACTTTTCGTGGTTCTTGTCAATTTTTGTTGGTTTTCATCTGATGAACTTGTTTCAGTCAGCTAGATCTTTCTTCTTTAATGCAAAAAGATTTTATCTTCAAATACAAGAACTTTTCGTGGTTTTGTTGATTTTCAGCAAATTAACATATTTCAGCGAGCAAGAAGTTTTTTCTTTAATAGCGTCAGATTTTATCTTAAAATACAAGAACTTTTCGTGGTTCTTGTCAATTCTTGTTGGTTTTCATCTGATGAACTTATTTCAGTCAGCTCGATCTTTCTACCTCAAAGCAAAAAGATTTTCTCTTCAAATATAAGAACTTTTCGTGGTTTTGTTGATTTTCAGCAAATGAACATATTTCAGCGAGCGAGAAGTTTTTTCTTTAATCGCGTCAGATTTTATCTTAAAATACAAGAACTTTTCGTGGTTCTTGTCAATTTTTGTTGGTTTTCATCGAATGAACTTATTTCAGTCAGCTCGATCTTTCTTCTTCAAAGCAAAAAGATTTTATCTTCAAATACAAGAACTTTTCGAGGTTTTGTGGGTTTTCAGCAAATGAACATATTTCAGCGAGCTAGAAGTTTTTTCTTCAATCGCGTCAGATTTTATCTTAAAATACAAGAACTTTTCGTGGTTCTTGTCAATTTTTGTTGGTTTTCATCGAATGAACTTATTTCAGTCAGCTGGATCTTTCTTCTTCAAAGCAAAAAGATTTTATCTTCAAATTCAAGAACTTTTCGTGGTTTTGTTGGTTTTCAGCAAATGAACATATTTCAGCGAGCTTGAAGTTTTTTCTTCAATAGCGTCAGATTTTATCTTAAAATACAAGAACTTTTCGTGGTTCTTGTCAATTTTTGTTGGTTTTGATCTGAAGAACTTCTTTCAGTCAGCTCGATCTTTCTCCCTCAAAGCAAAAAGATTTTATCTTCAAATACAAGAACTTTTCGTGGTTTTGTTAATTTTCAGCAAATGAACATATTTCAGCGAGCGAGAAGTTTTTTCTTTAATAGAGTCAGATTTTATCTTAAAATACAAGAACTTTTCGTGGTTCTTGTCAATTTTTGTTGGTTTTCATCTAATGAACTTGTTTCAGTCAGCTAGATCTTTCTTCTTTAATGCAAAAAGATTTTATCTTCAAATACAAGAACTTTTCGTGGTTTTGTTGATTTTCAGCAAATGAACATATTTCAGCGAGCTCAAAGTTTTCGTGGTTTTGTTGATTTTCAGCAAATGAACATATTTCAGCGAGCTGAAAGTTTTTTCTTCAATAGCGTCAGATTGTATCTTAAAATACAAGAACTTTTCGTGGTTCTTGTCAATGTTTGTTGGTTTTCATCGAATGAACTTATTTCAGTCAGCTCGATCTTTCTTCTTTAATGCAAAAAGATTTTATCTTCAAATACAAGAACTTTTCGTGGTTTTGTTGATTTTCAGCAAATGAACATATTTCAGCGAGCTCAAAGTTTTTTCTTTAATAGCAGAAGATTTTATCTTAAAATACAAGAACTTTTCGTGGTTCTTGTCAATTTTTGTTGGTTTTCATCTAATGAACTTATTTCAGTCAGCTAGATCTTTCTTCTTTAATGCAAAAAGATTTTATCTTCAAATACAAGAACTTTTCGTGGTTTTGTTGATTTTCAGCAAATTAACATATTTCAGCGAGCAAGAAGTTTTTTCTTTAATAGCGTCAGATTTTATCTTAAAATACAAGAACTTTTCGTGGTTCTTGTCAATTCTTGTTGGTTTTCATCTGATGAACTTATTTCAGTCAGCTCGATCTTTCTACCTCAAAGCAAAAAGATTTTCTCTTCAAATATAAGAACTTTTCGTGGTTTTGTTGATTTTCAGCAAATGAACATATTTCAGCGAGCGAGAAGTTTTTTCTTTAATCGCGTCAGATTTTATCTTAAAATACAAGAACTTTTCGTGGTTCTTGTCAATTTTTGTTGGTTTTCATCGAATGAACTTATTTCAGTCAGCTCGATCTTTCTTCTTCAAAGCAAAAAGATTTTATCTTCAAATACAAGAACTTTTCGAGGTTTTGTGGGTTTTCAGCAAATGAACATATTTCAGCGAGCTAGAAGTTTTTTCTTCAATCGCGTCAGATTTTATCTTAAAATACAAGAACTTTTCGTGGTTCTTGTCAATTTTTGTTGGTTTTCATCGAATGAACTTATTTCAGTCAGCTGGATCTTTCTTCTTCAAAGCAAAAAGATTTTATCTTCAAATTCAAGAACTTTTCGTGGTTTTGTTGGTTTTCAGCAAATGAACATATTTCAGCGAGCTTGAAGTTTTTTCTTCAATAGCGTCAGATTTTATCTTAAAATACAAGAACTTTTCGTGGTTCTTGTCAATTTTTGTTGGTTTTGATCTAATGAACTTCTTTCAGTCAGCTCGATCTTTCTCCCTCAAAGCAAAAAGATTTTAACTTCAAATACAAGAACTTTTCGTGGTTTTGTTAATTTTCAGCAAATGAACATATTTCAGCGAGCGAGAAGTTTTTTCTTTAATAGCGTCAGATTTTATCTTAAAATACAAGAACTTTTCGTGGTACTTGTCAATTTTTGTTGGTTTTCATCTAATGAACTTGTTTCAGTCAGCGAGATCTTTCTTCTTTAATGCAAATAGATTTCATCTTCAAATACAAGAACTTTTCGTGGTTTTGTTGATTTTCAGCAAATGAACATATTTCAGCGAGCTCAAAGTTTTCGTGGTTTTGTTGATTTTCAGCAAATGAACATATTTCAGCGAGCTGAAAGTTTTTTCTTCAATAGCGTCAGATTTTATCTTAAAATACAAGAACTTTTCGTGGTTCTTGTCAATTTTTGTTGGTTTTCATCGAATGAACTTATTTCAGTCAGCTCGATCTTTCTTCTTTAATGCAAAAAGATTTTATCTTCAAATACAAGAACTTTTCGTGGTTTTGTTGATTTTCAGCAAATGAACATATTTCAGCGAGCTCAAAGTTTTTTCTTTAATAGCAGAAGATTTTATCTTAAAATACAAGAACTTTTCGTGGTTCTTGTCAATTTTTGTTGGTTTTCATCTAATGAACTTATTTCAGTCAGCTAGATCTTTCTTCTTCAAAGCAAAAAGATTTTATCTTCAAATACAAGAACTTTTCGTGGTTTTGTTGGTTTTCAGCAAATGAACATATTTCAGCGAGCTAGAAGTTTTTTCTTCAATCGCGTCAGATTTTATCTTAAAATACAAGAACTTTTTGTGGTTCTTGTCAATTTTTGTTGGTTTTCATCTAATGAACTTGTTTCAGTTAGCTAGATCTTTCTTCTTTAATGCAAAAAGATTTTATCTTCAAATACAAGAACTTTTCGTGGTTTTGTTGATTTTCAGCAAATGAACATATTTCAGCGAGCTCAAAGTTTTTTCTTTAATAGCGGAAGATTTTATCTTAAAATACAAGAACTTTTCGTGGTTCTTGTCAATTTTTGTTGGTTTTCATCTAATGAACTTATTTCAGTCAGCTGGATCTTTCCTCTTCAAAGCAAAAAGATTTTATCTTCAAATACAAGAACTTCTCGTGGTTTTGTTGATTTTCAGCAAATGAACATATTTCAGCGAGCAAGAATTTTTTTCTTTAATAGCGGAAGATTTTATCTTAAAATACAAGAACTTTTCGTGGTTCTTGTCAATTTTTGTTGGTTTTCATCTAATGAACTTATTTCAGTCAGCGAGATCTTTCTTCTTCAAAGCAAAAAGATTTTATCTTCAAATACAAGAACTTTTCGTGGTTTTGTTGATTTTCAGCAAATGAACATATTTCAGCGAGCAAGAAGTTTTTTCTTTAATAGCGTCAGATTTTATCTTAAAATACAAGAACTTTTCGTGGTTCTTGTCAATTTTTGTTGGTTTTCATCTAATGAACTTGTTTCAGTCAGCTAGATCTTTCTTCTTTAATGCAAAAAGATTTTATCTTCAAATACAAGAACCTTTCGTGGTTTTGTTGATTTTCAGCAAATGAACATATTTCAGCGAGCAAGAAGTTTTTTCTTTAATAGCGTCACATTTTATCTTAAAATACAAGAACTTTTCGTGGTTCTTGTCAATTTTTTGTTGGTTTTCATCTGATGAACTTATTTCAGTCAGCGAGATCTTTCTTCTTCAAAGCAAAAAGATTTTCTCTTCAAATACAAGAACTCTTCGTGGTTTTGTTGATTTTCAGCAAATGAACATATTTCAGCGAGCGAGAAGTTTTTTCGTTAATAGCGTCACATTTTATCTTAAAATACAAGAACTTTTCGTGGTTCTTGTCAATTTTTGTTGGTTTTCATCTAATGAACTTGTTTCAGTCAGCTAGATCTTTCTTCTTTAATGCAAAAAGATTTTATCTTCAAATACAAGAACTTCTCGTGGTTTTGTTGATTTTCAGCAAATGAACATATTTCAGCGAGCAAGAATTTTTTTCTTTAATAGCGGAAGATTTTATCTTAAAATACAAGAACTTTTCGTGGTTCTTGTCAATTTTTGTTGGTTTTCATCTAATGAACTTATTTCAGTCAGCGAGATCTTTCTTCTTCAAAGCAAAAAGATTTTATCTTCAAATACAAGAACTTTTCGTGGTTTTGTTAATTTTCAGCAAATGAACATATTTCAGCGAGCGAGAAGTTTTTTCATCAATAGCGTCAGATTTTATCTTAAAATACAAGAACTTTTCGTGGTTCTTGTCAATTTTTGTAGGTTTTGATCTGATGAACTTCTTTCAGTCAGCTCGATCTTTCTACCTGAAAGCAAAAATATTTTATCTTCAAATACAAGAACTTTTCGTGGTTTTGTTCATTTTCAGCAAATGAACATATTTCAGCGAGCAAGAAGTTTTTTCTTTAATAGCGTCAGATTTTATCTTAAAATACAAGAACTTTTCGTGGTTCTTGTCAATTTTTGTTGGTTTTCATCTAATGAACTTGTTTCAGTCAGCTAGATCTTTCTTCTTTAATGCAAAAAGATTTTATCTTCAAATACAAGAACCTTTCGTGGTTTTGTTGATTTTCAGCAAATGAACATATTTCAGCGAGCAAGAAGTTTTTTCATTAATAGCGTCACATTTTATCTTAAAATACAAGAACTTTTCGTGGTTCTTGTCAATTTTTGTTGGTTTTCATCTGATGAACTTATTTCAGTCAGCGAGATCTTTCTTCTTCAAAGCAAAAAGATTTTCTCTTCAAATACAAGAACTTTTCGTGGTTTTGTTGATTTTCAGCAAATGAACATATTTCAGCGAGCGAGAAGTTTTTTCTTTAATAGCGTCACATTTTATCTTAAAATACAAGAACTTTTCGTGGTTCTTGTCAATTTTTGTTGGTTTTCATCGAATGAACTTATTTCAGTCAGTTAAATCTTTCTTCTTCATAGCAAAAAGATTTTATCTTCAAATACAAGAACTTTTCGTGGTTTTGTTGGTTTTCAGCAAATGAACATATTTCAGCGAGCTAGAAGTTTTTTCTTCAATAGCTTCACATTTTATCTTAAAATACAAGAACTTTTCGTGGTTCTTGTCAATTTTTGTTGGTTTTCATCTAATGAACTTATTTCAGTCAGCTGGATCTTTCTTCTTCAAAGCAAAAAGATTTTATCTTCAAATACAAGAACTTTTCGTGGTTTTGTTAATTTTCAGCAAATGAACATATTTCAGCGAGCAAGAAGTTTTTTCTTTAATAGCGTCAGATTTTATCTTAAAATACAAGAACTTTTCGAGGTTCTTGTGAATTTTTGTTGGTTTTCATCTCATGAACTTATTTCAGTCAGCGAGATCTTTCTTCTTCAAAGCAAAAAGATTTTATCTTCAAATACAAGAACTTTTCGTGGTTTTGTTAATTTTGAGCAAATGAACATATTTCAGCGAGCAAGAAGTTTTTTCTTTAATAGCGTCAGATTCTATCTTAAAATACAAGAACTTTTCGTGGTTCTTGTCAATTTTTGTTGGTTTTCATCTCATGAACTTATTTCAGTCAGCTAGATCTTTCTTCTTTAATGCAAAAAGATTTTATCTTCAAATACAAGAACTTTTCGTGGTTTTGTTGGTTTTCAGCAAATGAACATATTTCAGCGAGCTCAAAGTTTTTTCTTCAATAGCGTCAGATTATATCTTAAAATACAAGAACTTTTCGTGGTTCTTGTCAATTTTTGTTGGTTTTCATCTAATGAACTTGTTTCAGTCAGCTAGATCTTTCTTCTTTAATGCAAAAAGATTTTATCTTCAAATACAAGAACTTTTCGTGGTGTTGTTGATTTTCAGCAAATGAACATATTTCAGCGAGCGAGAAGTTTTTTCTTCAATAGCGTCAGATTTTATCTTAAAATACAAGAACTTTTCGTGGTTCTTGTCAATTTTTGTTGGTTTTCATCCAATGAACTTATTTCAGTCAGCTGGATCTTTCTTCTTCAAAGCAAAAAGATTTTATCTTCAAATTCTAGAACTTTTCGTGATTTTGTTGTTTTCAGCAAATGAACATATTTCAGCGAGCTTGAAGTTTTTTCTTCAATAGCGTCAGATTTTATCTTAAAATACAAGAACTTTTCGTGGTTCTTGTCAATTTTTGTTGGTTTTGATCTGATGAACTTCTTTCAGTCAGCTCGATCTTTCTACCTCAAAGCAAAAAGATTTTATCTTCAAAAACAAGAACTTTTCGTGGTTTTGTTAATTTTCAGCAAATGAACATATTTCAGCGAGCGAGAAGTTTTTTCTTTAATAGCGTCAGATTTTATCTTAAAAATACAAGAACTTTTCGTGGTTCTTGTCAATTTTTGTTGGTTTTCATCTAATGAACTTGTTTCAGTCAGCTAGATCTTTCTTCTTTAATGCAAAAAGATTTTATCTTCAAATACAAGAACTTTTCGTGGTTTTGTTGATTTTCAGCAAATGAACATATTTCAGCGAGCAAGAAGTTTTTTCTTCAATAGCGTCAGATTTTATCTTAAAATACAAGAACGTTTCGTGGTTCTTGTCAATTTTTGTTGGTTTTCATCTCATGAACTTGTTTCAGTCAGCTGGATCTTTCTTCTTCAAAGCAAAAAGATTTTATCTTCAAATACAAGAACTTCTCGTGGTTTTGTTGATTTTCAGCAAATCAACATATTTCAGCGAGCAAGAAGTTTTTTCTTTAATAGCGTCAGATTTTATCTTAAAATACAAGAACTTTTCGTGGTTCTTGTCAATTTTTGTTGGTTTTCATCTAATGAACTTATTTCAGTCAGCGAGATCTTTCTTCTTCAAAGCAAAAAGATTTTATCTTCAAATACAAGAACTTTTCGTGGTTTTGTTAATTTTCAGCAAATGAACATATTTGAGCGAGCAAGAAGTTTTTTCTTTAATAGCGTCACATTTTATCTTAAAATACAAGAACTTTTCGTGGTTCTTGTCAATTTCTGTTGGTTTTCATCTGATGAACTTATTTCAGTCAGCGAGATCTTTCTTCTTCAAAGCAAAAAGATTTTCTCTTCAAATACAAGAACTTTTCGTGGTTTTGTTGATTTTCAGCAAATGAACATATTTCAGCGAGCGAGAAGTTTTTTCTTTAATAGCGTCACATTTTATCTTAAAATACAAGAACTTTTCGTGGTTCTTGTCAATTTTTGTTGGTTTTCATCTAATGAACTTATTTCAGTCAGTTAAATCTTTCTTCTTCATAGCAAAAAGATTTTATCTTCAAAATAAGAACTTTTCGTGGTTTTGTTGGTTTTCAGCAAATGAACATATTTCAGCGAGCTAGAAGTTTTTTCTTCAATAGCTTCAGATTTTATCTTAAAATACAAGAACTTTTCGTGGTTCTTGTCAATTTTTGTTGGTTTTCATCTAATGAACTTATTTCAGTCAGCTGGATCTTTCTTCTTCAAAGCAAAAAGATTTTATCTTCAAATACAAGAACTTTTCGTGGTTTTGTTAATTTTCAGCAAATGAACATATTTCAGCGAGCAAGAAGTTTTTTCTTTAATAGCGTCAGATTTTATCTTAAAATACAAGAACTTTTCGTGGTTTTGTTGATTTTCAGCAAATGAACATATTTCAGCGAGCAAGAAGTTTTTTCTTTAATAGCGTCAGATTTTATCTTAAAATACAAGAACTTTTCGTGGTTCTTGTCAATTTTTGTTGGTTTTCATCTAATGAACTTGTTTCAGTCAGCTAGATCTTTCTTCTTTAAAGCAAAAAGATTTTATCTTCAAATACAAGAACTTCTCGTGGTTTTGTTGATTTTCAGCAAATGAACATATTTCAGCGAGCAAGAAGTTTTTTCTTTAATAGCGGAAGATTTTATCTTAAAATACAAGAACTTTTCGTGGTTCTTGTCAATTTTTGTTGGTTTTCATCTAATGAACTTATTTCAGTCAGCGAGATCTTTCTTCTTCAAAGCAAAAAGATTTTATCTTCAAATACAAGAACTTTTCGTGGTTTTGTTAATTTTCAGCAAATGAACATATTTCAGCGAGCAAGAAGTTTTTTCTTTAATAGCGTCACATTTTATCTTAAAATACAAGAACTTTTCGTGGTTCTTGTCAATTTTTGTTGGTTTTCATCTGATGAACTTATTTCAGTCAGCGAGATCTTTCTTCTTCAAAGCAAAAAGATTTTCTCTTCAAATACAAGAACTTTTCGTGGTTTTGTTGATTTTCAGCAAATGAACATATTTCAGCGAGCGAGAAGTTTTTTCTTTAATAGCGTCACATTTTATCTTAAAATACAAGAACTTTTCGTGGTTCTTGTCAATTTTTGTTGGTTTTCATCTAATGAACTTATTTCAGTCAGTTAAATCTTTCTTCTTCATAGCAAAAAGATTTTATCTTCAAATACAAGAACTTTTCGTGGTTTTGTTGGTTTTCAGCAAATGAACATATTTCAGCGAGCTAGAAGTTTTTTCTTCAATAGCTTCAGATTTTATCTTAAAATACAAGAACTTTTCGTGGTTCTTGTCAATTTTTGTTGGTTTTCATCTAATGAACTTATTTCAGTCAGCTGGATCTTTCTTCTTCAAAGCAAAAAGATTTTATCTTCAAATACAAGAACTTTTCGTGGTTTTGTTAATTTTCAGCAAATGAACATATTTCAGCGAGCAAGAAGTTTTTTCTTTAATAGCGTCAGATTTTATCTTAAAATACAAGAACTTTTCGTGGTTTTGTTGATTTTCAGCAAATGAACATATTTCAGCGAGCAAGAAGTTTTTTCTTTAATAGCGTCAGATTTTATCTTAAAATACAAGAACTTTTCGTGGTTCTTGTCAATTTTTGTTGGTTTTCATCTAATGAACTTGTTTCAGTCAGCTAGATCTTTCTTCTTTAATGCAAAAAGATTTTATCTTCAAATACAAGAACTTCTCGTGGTTTTGTTGATTTTCAGCAAATGAACATATTTCAGCGAGCAAGAAGTTTTTTCTTTAGTAGCGGAAGATTTTATCTTAAAATACAAGAACTTTTCGTGGTTCTTGTCAATTTTTGTTGGTTTTCATCTAATGAACTTATTTCAGTCAGCGAGATCTTTCTTCTTCAAAGCAAAAAGATTTTATCTTCAAATACAAGAACTTTTCGTGGTTTTGTTAATTTTCAGCAAATGAACATATTTCAGCGAGCTAGAAGTTTTTTCTTCAATAGCGTCAGATTTTATCTTAAAATACAAGAACTTTTCGTGGTTCTTGTCAATTTTTGTTGGTTTTCATCTAATGAACTTGTTTCAGTCAGCTAGATCTTTCTTCTTTAATGCAAAAAGATTTTATCTTCAAATACAAGAACCTTTCGTGGTTTTGTTGATTTTCAGCAAATGAACATATTTCAGCGAGCAAGAAGTTTTTTCTTTAATAGCGTCACATTTTATCTTAAAATACAAGAACTTTTCGTGGTTCTTGTCAATTTTTGTTGGTTTTCATCTGATGAACTTATTTCAGTCAGCGAGATCTTTCTTCTTCAAAGCAAAAAGATTTTCTCTTCAAATACAAGAACTTTTCGTGGTTTTGTTGATTTTCAGCAAATGAACATATTTCAGCGAGCGAGAAGTTTTTTCTTTAATAGCGTCACATTTTATCTTAAAATACAAGAACTTTTCGTGGTTCTTGTCAATTTTTGTTGGTTTTCATCTAATGAACTTATTTCAGTCAGTTAAATCTTTCTTCTTCATAGCAAAAAGATTTTATCTTCAAATACAAGAACTTTTCGTGGTTTTGTTGGTTTTCAGCAAATGAACATATTTCAGCGAGCTAGAAGTTTTTTCTTCAATAGCTTCAGATTTTATCTTAAAATACAAGAACTTTTCGTGGTTCTTGTCAATTTTTGTTGGTTTTCATCTAATGAACTTATTTCAGTCAGCTAGATCTTTCTTCTTTAATGCAAAAAGATTTTATCTTCAAATACAAGAACTTTTCGTGGTTTTGTTGATTTTCAGCAAATGAACATATTTCAGCGAGCAAGAAGTTTTTTCTTCAATAGCGTCAGATTTTATCTTAAAATACAAGAACTTTTCGTGGTTCTTGTCAATTTTTGTTGGTTTTCATCTAATGAACTTGTTTCAGTCAGCTGGATCTTTCTTCTTCAAAGCAAAAAGATTTTATCTTCAAATACAAGAACTTCTCGTGGTTTTGTTGATTTTCAGCAAATGAACATATTTCAGCGAGCAAGAAGTTTTTTCTTTAATAGCGTCAGATTTTATCTTAAAATACAAGAACTTTTCGTGGTTCTTGTCAATTTTTGTTGGTTTTCATCTAATGAACTTATTTCAGTCAGCGAGATCTTTCTTCTTCAAAGCAAAAAGATTTTAACTTCAAATACAAGAACTTTTCGTGGTTTTGTTGGTCTTCAGCAAATGAACATATTTCAGCGAGCGAGAAGTTTTTTCTTCAATAGCGTCAGATTTTATCTTAAAATACAAGAACTTTTCGTGGTTCTTGTCAATTTTTGTAGGTTTTGACCTGATGAACTTCTTTCAGTCAGCTCGATCTTTCGACCTGAAAGCAAAAATATTTTATCTTCAAATACAAGAACTTTTCGTGGTTTTGTTAATTTTCAGCAAATGAACATATTTCAGCGAGCAAGAAGTTTTTTCTTTAATAGCGTCACATTTTATCTTAAAATACAAGAACTTTTCGTGGTTCTTGTCAATTTTTGTTGGTTTTCATCTGATGAACTTATTTCAGTCAGCGAGATCTTTCTTCTTCAAAGCAAAAAGATTTTCTCTTCAAATACAAGAACTTTTCGTGGTTTTGTTGATTTTCAGCAAATGAACATATTTCAGCGAGCGAGAAGTTTTTTCTTTAATAGCGTCACATTTTATCTTAAAATACAAGAACTTTTCATGGTTCTTGTCAATTTTTGTTGGTTTTCATCTAATGAACTTATTTCAGTCAGTTAAATCTTTCTTCTTCATAGCAAAAAGATTTTATCTTCAAATACAAGAACTTTTCGTGGTTTTGTTGGTTTTCAGCAAATGAACATATTTCAGCGAGCTAGAAGTTTTTTCTTCAATAGCTTCAGATTTTATCTTAAAATACAAGAACTTTTCGTGGTTCTTGTCAATTTTTGTTGGTTTTCATCTAATGAACTTATTTCAGTCAGCTGGATCTTTCTTCTTCAAAGCAAAAAGATTTTATCTTCAAATACAAGAACTTTTCGTGGTTTTGTTAATTTTCAGCAAATGAACATATTTCAGCGAGCAAGAAGTTTTTTCCTTAATAGCGTCAGATTTTATCTTAAAATACAAGAACTTTTCGTGGTTCTTGTCAATTTTTGTTGGTTTTCATCTAATGAACTTGTTTCAGTCAGCTAGATCTTTCTTCTTTAATGCAAAAAGATTTTATCTTCAAATACAAGAACTTCTCGTGGTTTTGTTGATTTTCAGCAAATGAACATATTTCAGCGAGCAAGAAGTTTTTTCTTTAATAGCGGAAGATTTTATATTAAAATACAAGAACTTTTCGTGGTTCTTGTCAATTTTTGTTGGTTTTCATCTAATGAACTTATTTCAGTCAGCGAGATCTTTCTTCTTCAAAGCAAAAAGATTTTATCTTCAAATACAAGAACTTTTCGTGGTTTTGTTAATTTTCAGCAAATGAACATATTTCAGCGAGCTAGAAGTTTTTTCTTCAATAGCGTCAGATTTTATCTTAAAATACAAGAACTTTTCGTGGTTCTTGTCAATTTTTGTTGGTTTTCATCTAATGAACTTGTTTCAGTCAGCTAGATCTTTCTTCTTTAATGCAAAAAGATTTTATCTTCAAATACAAGAACCTTTCGTGGTTTTGTTGATTTTCAGCAAATGAACATATTTCAGCGAGCAAGAAGTTTTTTCTTTAATAGCGTCACATTTTATCTTAAAATACAAGAACTTTTCGTGGTTCTTGTCAATTTTTGTTGGTTTTCATCTGATGAACTTATTTCAGTCAGCGAGATCTTTCTTCTTCAAAGCAAAAAGATTTTCTCTTCAAATACAAGAACTTTTCGTGGTTTTGTTGATTTTCAGCAAATGAACATATTTCAGCGAGCGAGAAGTTTTTTCTTTAATAGCGTCACATTTTATCTTAAAATACAAGAACTTTTCGTGGTTCTTGTCAATTTTTATTGGTTTTCATCTAATGAACTTATTTCAGTCAGTTAAATCTTTCTTCTTCATAGCAAAAAGATTTTATCTTCAAATACAAGAACTTTTCGTGGTTTTGTTGGTTTTCAGCAAATGAACATATTTCAGCGAGCTAGAAGTTTTTTCTTCAATAGCTTCAGATTTTATCTTAAAATACAAGAACTTTTCGTGGTTCTTGTCAATTTTTGTTGGTTTTCATCTAATGAACTTATTTCAGTAAGCGAGATCTTTCTTCTTTAATGCAAAAAGATTTTATCTTCAAATACAAGAACTTTTCGTGGTTTTGTTGATTTTCAGCAAATGAACATATTTCAGCGAGCAAGAAGTTTTTTCTTCAATAGCGTCAGATTTTATCTTAAAATACAAGAACTTTTCGTGGTTCTTGTCAATTTTTGTTGGTTTTCATCTAATGAACTTGTTTCAGTCAGCTAGATCTTTCTTCTTTAATGCAAAAAGATTTTATCTTCAAATACAAGAACCTTTCGTGGTTTTGTTGATTTTCAGCAAATGAACATATTTCAGCGAGCAAGAAGTTTTTTCTTTAATAGCGTCACATTTTATCTTAAAATACAAGAACTTTTCGTGGTTCTTGTCAATTTTTGTTGGTTTTCATCTGATGAACTTATTTCAGTCAGCGAGATCTTTCTTCTTCAAAGCAAAAAGATTTTCTCTTCAAATACAAGAACTTTTCGTGGTTTTGTTGATTTTCAGCAAATGAACATATTTCAGCGAGCGAGAAGTTTTTTCTTTAATAGCGTCACATTTTATCTTAAAATACAAGAACTTTTCGTGGTTCTTGTCAATTTTTGTTGGTTTTCATCTAATGAACTTATTTCAGTCAGTTAAATCTTTCTTCTTCATAGCAAAAAGATTTTATCTTCAAATACAAGAACTTTTCGTGGTTTTGTTGGTTTTCAGCAAATGAACATATTTCAGCGAGCTAGAAGTTTTTTCTTCAATAGCTTCAGATTTTATCTTAAAATACAAGAACTTTTCGTGGTTCTTGTCAATTTTTGTTGGTTTTCATCTAATGAACTTATTTCAGTCAGCTAGATCTTTCTTCTTTAATGCAAAAAGATTTTATCTTCAAATACAAGAACTTTTCGTGGTTTTGTTGATTTTCAGCAAATGAACATATTTCAGCGAGCAAGAAGTTTTTTCTTCAATAGCGTCAGATTTTATCTTAAAATACAAGAACTTTTCGTGGTTCTTGTCAATTTTTGTTGGTTTTCATCTAATGAACTTGTTTCAGTCAGCTGGATCTTTCTTCTTCAAAGCAAAAAGATTTTATCTTCAAATACAAGAACTTCTCGTGCTTTTGTTGATTTTCAGCAAATGAACATATTTCAGCGAGCAAGAAGTTTTTTCTTTAATAGCGTCAGATTTTATCTTAAAATACAAGAACTTTTCGTGGTTCTTGTCAATTTTTGTTGGTTTTCATCTAATGAACTTATTTCAGTCAGCGAGATCTTTCTTCTTCAAAGCAAAAAGATTTTATCTTCAAATACAAGAACTTTTCGTGGTTTTGTTGGTCTTCAGCAAATGAACATATTTCAGCGAGCGAGAAGTTTTTTCTTCAATAGCGTCAGATTTTATCTTAAAATACAAGAACTTTTCGTGGTTCTTGTCAATTTTTGTAGGTTTTGACCTGATGAACTTCTTTCAGTCAGCTCGATCTTTCGACCTGAAAGCAAAAATATTTTATCTTCAAATACAAGAACTTTTCGTGGTTTTGTTAATTTTCAGCAAATGAACATATTTCAGCGAGCAAGAAGTTTTTTCTTTAATAGCGTCACATTTTATCTTAAAATACAAGAACTTTTCGTGGTTCTTGTCAATTTTTGTTGGTTTTCATCTGATGAACTTATTTCAGTCAGCGAGATCTTTCTTCTTCAAAGCAAAAAGATTTTCTCTTCAAATACAAGAACTTTTCGTGGTTTTGTTGATTTTCAGCAAATGAACATATTTCAGCGAGCGAGAAGTTTTTTCTTTAATAGCATCACATTTTATCTTAAAATACAAGAACTTTTCATGGTTCTTGTCAATTTTTGTTGGTTTTCATCTAATGAACTTATTTCAGTCAGTTAAATCTTTCTTCTTCATAGCAAAAAGATTTTATCTTCAAATACAAGAACTTTTCGTGGTTTTGTTGGTTTTCAGCAAATGAACATATTTCAGCGAGCTAGAAGTTTTTTCTTCAATAGCTTCAGATTTTATCTTAAAATACAAGAACTTTTCGTGGTTCTTGTCAATTTTTGTTGGTTTTCATCTAATGAACTTATTTCAGTCAGCTGGATCTTTCTTCTTCAAAGCAAAAAGATTTTATCTTCAAATACAAGAACTTTTCGTGGTTTTGTTAATTTTCAGCAAATGAACATATTTCAGCGAGCAAGAAGTTTTTTCCTTAATAGCGTCAGATTTTATCTTAAAATACAAGAACTTTTCGTGGTTTTGTTGATTTTCAGCAAATGAACATATTTCAGCGAGCAAGAAGTTTTTTCTTTAATAGCGTCAGATTTTATCTTAAAATACAAGAACTTTTCGTGGTTCTTGTCAATTTTTGTTGGTTTTCATCTAATGAACTTGTTTCAGTCAGCTAGATCTTTGTTCTTTAATGCAAAAAGATTTTATCTTCAAATACAAGAACTTCTCGTGGTTTTGTTGATTTTCAGCAAATGAACATATTTCAGCGAGCAAGAAGTTTTTTCTTTAATAGCGGAAGATTTTATATTAAAATACAAGAATTTTCGTGGTTCTTGCCAATTTTTGTTGGTTTTCATCTAATGAACTTATTTCAGTCAGCGAGATCTTTCTTCTTCAAAGCAAAAAGATTTTATCTTCAAATACAAGAACTTTTCGTGGTTTTGTTAATTTTCAGCAAATGAACATATTTCAGCGAGCTAGAAGTTTTTTCTTCAATAGCGTCAGATTTTATCTTAAAATACAAGAACTTTTCGTGGTTCTTGTCAATTTTTGTTGGTTTTCATCTAATGAACTTGTTTCAGTCAGCTAGATCTTTCTTCTTTAATGCAAAAAGATTTTATCTTCAAATACAAGAACCTTTCGTGGTTTTGTTGATTTTCAGCAAATGAACATATTTCAGCGAGCAAGAAGTTTTTTCTTTAATAGCGTCACATTTTATCTTAAAATACAAGAACTTTTCGTGGTTCTTGTCAATTTTTGTTGGTTTTCATCTGATGAACTTATTTCAGTCAGCGAGATCTTTCTTCTTCAAAGCAAAAAGATTTTCTCTTCAAATACAAGAACTTTTCGTGGTTTTGTTGATTTTCAGCAAATGAACATATTTCAGCGAGCGAGAAGTTTTTTCTTTAATAGCGTCACATTTTATCTTAAAATACAAGAACTTTTCGTGGTTCTTGTCAATTTTTATTGGTTTTCATCTAATGAACTTATTTCAGTCAGTTAAATCTTTCTTCTTCATAGCAAAAAGATTTTATCTTCAAATACAAGAACTTTTCGTGGTTTTGTTGGTTTTCAGCAAATGAACATATTTCAGCGAGCTAGAAGTTTTTTCTTCAATAGCTTCAGATTTTATCTTAAAATACAAGAACTTTTCGTGGTTCTTGTCAATTTTTGTTGGTTTTCATCTAATGAACTTATTTCAGTCAGCTAGATCTTTCTTCTTTAATGCAAAAAGATTTTATCTTCAAATACAAGAACTTTTCGTGGTTTTGTTGATTTTCAGCAAATGAACATATTTCAGCGAGCAAGAAGTTTTTTCTTCAATAGCGTCAGATTTTATCTTAAAATACAAGAACTTTTCGTGGTTCTTGTCAATTTTTGTTGGTTTTCATCTAATGAACTTGTTTCAGTCAGCTGGATCTTTCTTCTTCAAAGCAAAAAGATTTTATCTTCAAATACAAGAACTTCTCGTGGTTTTGTTGATTTTCAGCAAATAAACATATTTCAGCGAGCAAGAAGTTTTTTCTTTAATAGCGTCAGATTTTATCTTAAAATACAAGAACTTTTCGTGGTTCTTGTCAATTTTTGTTGGTTTTCATCTAATGAACTTATTTCAGTCAGCGAGATCTTTCTTCTTCAAAGCAAAAAGATTTTATCTTCAAATACAAGAACTTTTCGTGGTTTTGTTGGTCTTCAGCAAATGAACATATTTCAGCGAGCGAGAAGTTTTTTCTTCAATAGCGTCAGATTTTATCTTAAAATACAAGAACTTTTCGTGGTTCTTGTCAATTTTTGTAGGTTTTGACCTGATGAACTTCTTTCAGTCAGCTCGATCTTTCGACCTGAAAGCAAAAATATTTTATCTTCAAATACAAGAACTTTTCGTGGTTTTGTTAATTTTCAGCAAATGAACATATTTCAGCGAGCAAGAAGTTTTTTCTTTAATAGCGTCACATTTTATCTTAAAATACAAGAACTTTTCGTGGTTCTTGTCAATTTTTGTTGGTTTTCATCTGATGAACTTATTTCAGTCAGCGAGATCTTTCTTCTTCAAAGCAAAAAGATTTTCTCTTCAAATACAAGAACTTTTCGTGGTTTTGTTGATTTTCAGCAAATGAACATATTTCAGCGAGCGAGAAGTTTTTTCTTTAATAGCGTCACATTTTATCTTAAAATACAAGAACTTTTCGTGGTTCTTGTCAATTTTTGTTGGTTTTCATCTAATGAACTTATTTCAGTCAGTTAAATCTTTCTTCTTCATAGCAAAAAGATTTTATCTTCAAATACAAGAACTTTTCGTGGTTTTGTTGGTTTTCAGCAAATGAACATATTTCAGCGAGCTAGAAGTTTTTTCTTCAATAGCTTCAGATTTTATCTTAAAATACAAGAACTTTTCGTGGTTCTTGTCAATTTTTGTTGGTTTTCATCTAATGAACTTATTTCAGTCAGCTGGATCTTTCTTCTTCAAAGCAAAAAGATTTTATCTTCAAATACAAGAACTTTTGTGGTTTTGTTAATTTTCAGCAAATGAACATATTTCAGCGAGCAAGAAGTTTTTTCTTTAATAGCGTCAGATTTTATCTTAAAATACAAGAACTTTTCGTGGTTTTGTTGATTTTCAGCAAATGAACATATTTCAGCGAGCAAGAAGTTTTTTCTTTAATAGCGTCAGATTTTATCTTAAAATACAAGAACTTTTCGTGGTTCTTGTCAATTTTTGTTGGTTTTCATCTAATGAACTTGTTTCAGTCAGCTAGATCTTTCTTCTTTAATGCAAAAAGATTTTATCTTCAAATACAAGAACTTCTCGTGGTTTTGTTGATTTTCAGCAAATGAACATATTTCAGCGAGCAAGAAGTTTTTTCTTTAATAGCGGAAGATTTTATCTTAAAATACAAGAACTTTTCGTGGTTTTGTTGATTTTCAGCAAATGAACATATTTCAGCGAGCAAGAAGTTTTTTCTTTAATAGCGTCAGATTTTATCTTAAAATACAAGAACTTTTCGTGGTTCTTGTCAATTTTTGTTGGTTTTCATCTAATGAACTTGTTTCAGTCAGCTAGATCTTTCTTCTTTAATGCAAAAAGATTTTATCTTCAAATACAAGAACTTCTCGTGGTTTTGTTGATTTTCAGCAAATGAACATATTTCAGCGAGCAAGAAGTTTTTTCTTTAATAGCGGAAGATTTTATATTAAAATACAAGAACTTTTCGTGGTTCTTGTCAATTTTTGTTGGTTTTCATCTGATGAACTTATTTCAGTCAGCGAGATCTTTCTTCTTCAAAGCAAAAAGATTTTCTCTTCAAATACAAGAACTTTTCGTGGTTTTGTTGATTTTCAGCAAATGAACATATTTCAGCGAGCTAGAAGTTTTTTCTTCAATAGCGTCAGATTTTATCTTAAAATACAAGAACTTTTCGTGGTTCTTGTCAATTTTTGTTGGTTTTCATCTAATGAACTTGTTTCAGTCAGCTAGATCTTTCTTCTTTAATGCAAAAAGATTTTATCTTCAAATACAAGAACCTTTCGTGGTTTTGTTGATTTTCAGCAAATGAACATATTTCAGCGAGCAAGAAGTTTTTTCTTTAATAGCGTCACATTTTATCTTAAAATACAAGAACTTTTCGTGGTTCTTGTCAATTTTTGTTGGTTTTCATCTGATGAACTTATTTCAGTCAGCGAGATCTTTCTTCTTCAAAGCAAAAAGATTTTCTCTTCAAATACAAGAACTTTTCGTGGTTTTGTTGATTTTCAGCAAATGAACATATTTCAGCGAGCTAGAAGTTTTTTCTTCAATAGCTTCAGATTTTATCTTAAAATACAAGAACTTTTCGTGGTTCTTGTCAATTTTTGTTGGTTTTCATCTAATGAACTTATTTCAGTCAGCTGGATCTTTCTTCTTCAAAGCAAAAAGATTTTATCTTCAAATACAAGAACTTTTCGTGGTTTTGTTAATTTTCAGCAAATGAACATATTTCAGCGAGCAAGAAGTTTTTTCTTTAATAGCGTCAGATTTTATCTTAAAATACAAGAACTTTTCGTGGTTCTTGTCAATTTTTGTTGGTTTTCATCTAATGAACTTATTTCAGTCAGCGAGATCTTTCTTCTTCAAAGCAAAAAGATTTTATCTTCAAATACAAGAACTTTTCGTTTTTTTGTTAATTTTCAGCAAATGAACATATTTCAGCGAGCAAGAAGTTTTTTCTTTAATAGCATCAGATTTTATCTTAAAATACAAGAACTTTTCGTGGTTCTTGTCAATTTTTGTTGGTTTTCATCTAATGAACTTATTTCAGTCAGCAAGATCTTTCTTCTTTAATGCAAAAAGATTTTATCTTCAAATACAAGAACTTTTCGTGGTTTTGTTGGTTTTCAGCAAATGAACATATTTCAGCGAGGTAGAAGTTTTTTCTTCAATAGCGTCAGATTTTATCTTAAAATACAAGAACTTTTCGTGGTTCTTGTCAATTTTTGTTGGTTTTCATCTAATGAACTTGTTTCAGTCAGCTGGATCTTTCTTCTTTAATGCAAAAAGATTTTATCTTCAAATACAAGAACTTTTCGTGGTGTTGTTGATTTTCAGCAAATGAACATATTTCAGCGAGCGAGAAGTTTTTTCTTCAATAGCGTCAGATTTTATCTTAATATACAAGAACTTTTCGTGGTTCTTGTCAATTTTTGTTGGTTTTCATCTGATGAACTTATTTCAGTCAGCGAGATCTTTCTTCTTCAAAGCAAAAAGATTTTCTCTTCAAATACAAGAACTTTTCGTGGTTTTGTTGGTTTTGAGCAAATGAACATATTTCAGCGAGCTAGAAGTTTTTTCTTCAATAGCTTCAGATTTTATCTTAAAATACAAGAACTTTTCGTGGTTCTTGTCAATTTTTGTTGGTTTTCATCTAATGAACTTATTTCAGTCAGCTGGATCTTTCTTCTTCAAAGCAAAAAGATTTTATCTTCAAATACAAGAACTTTTCGTGGTTTTGTTAATTTTCAGCAAATGAACATATTTCAGCGAGCAAGAAGTTTTTTCTTTAATAGCGTCAGATTTTATCTTAAAATACAAGAACTTTTCGTGGTTTTGTTGATTTTCAGCAAATGAACATATTTCAGCGAGCAAGAAGTTTTTTCTTTAATAGCGTCAGATTTTATCTTAAAATACAAGAACTTTTCGTGGTTCTTGTCAATTTTTGTTGGTTTTCATCTAATGAACTTGTTTCAGTCAGCTAGATCTTTCTTCTTTAATGCAAAAAGATTTTATCTTCAAATACAAGAACTTCTCGTGGTTTTGTTGATTTTCAGCAAATGAACATATTTCAGCGAGCAAGAAGTTTTTTCTTTAATAGCGGAAGATTTTATCTTAAAATACAAGAACTTTTCGTGGTTCTTGTCAATTTTTGTTGGTTTTCATCTAATGAACTTATTTCAGTCAGCTGGATCTTTCTTCTTTAATGCAAAAAGATTTTATCTTCAAATACAAGAACTTTTCGTGGTTTTGTTGATTTTCAGCAAATGAACATATTTCAGCGAGCAAGAAGTTTTTTCTTCAATAGCGTCAGATTTTATCTTAAAATACAAGAACTTTTCGTGGTTCTTGTCAATTTTTGTTGGTTTTCATCTAATGAACTTGTTTCAGTCAGCTGGATCTTTCTTCTTCAAAGCAAAAAGATTTTATCTTCAAATACAAGAACTTCTCGTGGTTTTGTTGATTTTCAGCAAATGAACATATTTCAGCGAGCAAGAAGTTTTTTCTTTAATAGCCTCAGATTTTATCTTAAAATACAAGAACTTTTCGTGGTTCTTGTCAATTTTTGTTGGTTTTCATCTAATGAACTTATTTCAGTCAGCGAGATCTTTCTTCTTCAAAGCAAAAAGATTTTATCTTCAAATACAAGAACTTTTCGTGGTTTTGTTGGTCTTCAGCAAATGAACATATTTCAGCGAGCGAGAAGTTTTTTCTTCAATAGCGTCAGATTTTATCTTAAAATACAAGAACTTTTCGTGGTTCTTGTCAATTTTTGTAGGTTTTGACCTGATGAACTTATTTCAGTCAGCGAGATCTTTCTTCTTCAAAGCAAAAAGATTTTCTCTTCAAATACAAGAACTTTTCGTGGTTTTGTTGATTTTCAGCAAATGAACATATTTCAGCGAGCGAGAAGTTTTTTCTTTAATAGCGTCACATTTTATCTTAAAATACAAGAACTTTTCATGGTTCTTGTCAATTTTTGTTGGTTTTCATCTAATGAACTTATTTCAGTCAGTTAAATCTTTCTTCTTCATAGCAAAAAGATTTTATCTTCAAATACAAGAACTTTTCGTGGTTTTGTTGGTTTTCAGCAAATGAACATATTTCAGCGAGCTAGAAGTTTTTTCTTCAATAGCTTCAGATTTTATCTTAAAATACAAGAACTTTTCGTGGTTCTTGTCAATTTTTGTTGGTTTTCATCTAATGAACTTATTTCAGTCAGCTGGATCTTTCTTCTTCAAAGCAAAAAGATTTTATCTTCAAATACAAGAACTTTTCGTGGTTTTGTTAATTTTCAGCAAATGAACATATTTCAGCGAGCAAGAAGTTTTTTCCTTAATAGCGTCAGATTTTATCTTAAAATACAAGAACTTTTCGTGGTTTTGTTGATTTTCAGCAAATGAACATATTTCAGCGAGCAAGAAGTTTTTTCTTTAATAGCGTCAGATTTTATCTTAAAATACAAGAACTTTTCGTGGTTTTGTTGATTTTCAGCAAATGAACATATTTCAGCGAGCAAGAAGTTTTTTCTTTAATAGCGTCAGATTTTATCTTAAAATACAAGAACTTTTCGTGGTTCTTGTCAATTTTTGTTGGTTTTCATCTAATGAACTTGTTTCAGTCAGCTAGATCTTTCTTCTTTAATGCAAAAAGATTTTATCTTCAAATACAAGAACTTCTCGTGGTTTTGTTGATTTTCAGCAAATGAACATATTTCAGCGAGCAAGAAGTTTTTTCTTCAATAGCGTCAGATTTTATCTTAAAATACAAGAACTTTTCGTGGTTCTTGTCAATTTTTGTAGGTTTTGACCTGATGAACTTATTTCAGTCAGCGAGATCTTTCTTCTTCAAAGCAAAAAGATTTTCTCTTCAAATACAAGAACTTTTCGTGGTTTTGTTGATTTTCAGCAAATGAACATATTTCAGCGAGCGAGAAGTTTTTTCTTTAATAGCGTCACATTTTATCTTAAAATACAAGAACTTTTCATGGTTCTTGTCAATTTTTGTTGGTTTTCATCTAATGAACTTATTTCAGTCAGTTAAATCTTTCTTCTTCATAGCAAAAAGATTTTATCTTCAAATACAAGAACTTTTCGTGGTTTTGTTGGTTTTCAGCAAATGAACATATTTCAGCGAGCTAGAAGTTTTTTCTTCAATAGCTTCAGATTTTATCTTAAAATACAAGAACTTTTCGTGGTTCTTGTCAATTTTTGTTGGTTTTCATCTAATGAACTTATTTCAGTCAGCTGGATCTTTCTTCTTCAAAGCAAAAAGATTTTATCTTCAAATACAAGAACTTTTCGTGGTTTTGTTAATTTTCAGCAAATGAACATATTTCAGCGAGCAAGAAGTTTTTTCCTTAATAGCGTCAGATTTTATCTTAAAATACAAGAACTTTTCGTGGTTTTGTTGATTTTCAGCAAATGAACATATTTCAGCGAGCAAGAAGTTTTTTCTTTAATAGCGTCAGATTTTATCTTAAAATACAAGAACTTTTCGTGGTTTTGTTGATTTTCAGCAAATGAACATATTTCAGCGAGCAAGAAGTTTTTTCTTTAATAGCGTCAGATTTTATCTTAAAATACAAGAACTTTTCGTGGTTCTTGTCAATTTTTGTTGGTTTTCATCTAATGAACTTGTTTCAGTCAGCTAGATCTTTCTTCTTTAATGCAAAAAGATTTTATCTTCAAATACAAGAACTTCTCGTGGTTTTGTTGATTTTCAGCAAATGAACATATTTCAGCGAGCAAGAAGTTTTTTCTTTAATAGCGGAAGATTTTATATTAAAATACAAGAATTTTCGTGGTTCTTGCCAATTTTTGTTGGTTTTCATCTAATGAACTTATTTCAGTCAGCGAGATCTTTCTTCTTCAAAGCAAAAAGATTTTATCTTCAAATACAAGAACTTTTCGTGGTTTTGTTAATTTTCAGCAAATGAACATATTTCAGCGAGCTAGAAGTTTTTTCTTCAATAGCGTCAGATTTTATCTTAAAATACAAGAACTTTTCGTGGTTCTTGTCAATTTTTGTTGGTTTTCATCTAATGAACTTGTTTCAGTCAGCTAGATCTTTCTTCTTTAATGCAAAAAGATTTTATCTTCAAATACAAGAACCTTTCGTGGTTTTGTTGATTTTCAGCAAATGAACATATTTCAGCGAGCAAGAAGTTTTTTCTTTAATAGCGTCACATTTTATCTTAAAATACAAGAACTTTTCGTGGTTCTTGTCAATTTTTGTTGGTTTTCATCTGATGAACTTATTTCAGTCAGCGAGATCTTTCTTCTTCAAAGCAAAAAGATTTTCTCTTCAAATACAAGAACTTTTCGTGGTTTTGTTGATTTTCAGCAAATGAACATATTTCAGCGAGCGAGAAGTTTTTTCTTTAATAGCGTCACATTTTATCTTAAAATACAAGAACTTTTCGTGGTTCTTGTCAATTTTTATTGGTTTTCATCTAATGAACTTATTTCAGTCAGTTAAATCTTTCTTCTTCATAGCAAAAAGATTTTATCTTCAAATACAAGAACTTTTCGTGGTTTTGTTGGTTTTCAGCAAATGAACATATTTCAGCGAGCTAGAAGTTTTTTCTTCAATAGCTTCAGATTTTATCTTAAAATACAAGAACTTTTCGTGGTTCTTGTCAATTTTTGTTGGTTTTCATCTAATGAACTTATTTCAGTCAGCTAGATCTTTCTTCTTTAATGCAAAAAGATTTTATCTTCAAATACAAGAACTTTTCGTGGTTTTGTTGATTTTCAGCAAATGAACATATTTCAGCGAGCAAGAAGTTTTTTCTTCAATAGCGTCAGATTTTATCTTAAAATACAAGAACTTTTCGTGGTTCTTGTCAATTTTTGTTGGTTTTCATCTAATGAACTTGTTTCAGTCAGCTGGATCTTTCTTCTTCAAAGCAAAAAGATTTTATCTTCAAATACAAGAACTTCTCGTGGTTTTGTTGATTTTCAGCAAATGAACATATTTCAGCGAGCAAGAAGTTTTTTCTTTAATAGCGTCAGATTTTATCTTAAAATACAAGAACTTTTCGTGGTTCTTGTCAATTTTTGTTGGTTTTCATCTAATGAACTTATTTCAGTCAGCGAGATCTTTCTTCTTCAAAGCAAAAAGATTTTATCTTCAAATACAAGAACTTTTCGTGGTTTTGTTGGTCTTCAGCAAATGAACATATTTCAGCGAGCGAGAAGTTTTTTCTTCAATAGCGTCAGATTTTATCTTAAAATACAAGAACTTTTCGTGGTTCTTGTCAATTTTTGTAGGTTTTGACCTGATGAACTTCTTTCAGTCAGCTCGATCTTTCGACCTGAAAGCAAAAATATTTTATCTTCAAATACAAGAACTTTTCGTGGTTTTGTTAATTTTCAGCAAATGAACATATTTCAGCGAGCAAGAAGTTTTTTCTTTAATAGCGTCACATTTTATCTTAAAATACAAGAACTTTTCGTGGTTCTTGTCAATTTTTGTTGGTTTTCATCTGATGAACTTATTTCAGTCAGCGAGATCTTTCTTCTTCAAAGCAAAAAGATTTTCTCTTCAAATACAAGAACTTTTCGTGGTTTTGTTGATTTTCAGCAAATGAACATATTTCAGCGAGCGAGAAGTTTTTTCTTTAATAGCGTCACATTTTATCTTAAAATACAAGAACTTTTCGTGGTTCTTGTCAATTTTTGTTGGTTTTCATCTAATGAACTTATTTCAGTCAGTTAAATCTTTCTTCTTCATAGCAAAAAGATTTTATCTTCAAATACAAGAACTTTTCGTGGTTTTGTTGGTTTTCAGCAAATGAACATATTTCAGCGAGCTAGAAGTTTTTTCTTCAATAGCTTCAGATTTTATCTTAAAATACAAGAACTTTTCGTGGTTCTTGTCAATTTTTGTTGGTTTTCATCTAATGAACTTATTTCAGTCAGCTGGATCTTTCTTCTTCAAAGCAAAAAGATTTTATCTTCAAATACAAGAACTTTTCGTGGTTTTGTTAATTTTCAGCAAATGAACATATTTCAGCGAGCAAGAAGTTTTTTCTTTAATAGCGTCAGATTTTATCTTAAAATACAAGAACTTTTCGTGGTTTTGTTGATTTTCAGCAAATGAACATATTTCAGCGAGCAAGAAGTTTTTTCTTTAATAGCGTCAGATTTTATCTTAAAATACAAGAACTTTTCGTGGTTCTTGTCAATTTTTGTTGGTTTTCATCTAATGAACTTGTTTCAGTCAGCTAGATCTTTCTTCTTTAATGCAAAAAGATTTTATCTTCAAATACAAGAACTTCTCGTGGTTTTGTTGATTTTCAGCAAATGAACATATTTCAGCGAGCAAGAAGTTTTTTCTTTAATAGCGGAAGATTTTATATTAAAATACAAGAACTTTTCGTGGTTCTTGTCAATTTTTGTTGGTTTTCATCTGATGAACTTATTTCAGTCAGCGAGATCTTTCTTCTTCAAAGCAAAAAGATTTTCTCTTCAAATACAAGAACTTTTCGTGGTTTTGTTGATTTTCAGCAAATGAACATATTTCAGCGAGCAAGAAGTTTTTTCTTTAATAGCGTCACATTTTATCTTAAAATACAAGAACTTTTCGTGGTTCTTGTCAATTTTTGTTGGTTTTCATCTGATGAACTTATTTCAGTCAGCGAGATCTTTCTTCTTCAAAGCAAAAAGATTTTCTCTTCAAATACAAGAACTTTTCGTGGTTTTGTTGATTTTCAGCAAATGAACATATTTCAGCGAGCGAGAAGTTTTTTCTTTAATAGCGTCACATTTTATCTTAAAATACAAGAACTTTTCGTGGTTCTTGTCAATTTTTATTGGTTTTCATCTAATGAACTTATTTCAGTCAGTTAAATCTTTCTTCTTCATAGCAAAAAGATTTTATCTTCAAATACAAGAACTTTTCGTGGTTTTGTTGGTTTTCAGCAAATGAACATATTTCAGCGAGCTAGAAGTTTTTTCTTCAATAGCTTCAGATTTTATCTTAAAATACAAGAACTTTTCGTGGTTCTTGTCAATTTTTGTTGGTTTTCATCTAATGAACTTATTTCAGTCAGCTAGATCTTTCTTCTTTAATGCAAAAAGATTTTATCTTCAAATACAAGAACTTTTCGTGGTTTTGTTGATTTTCAGCAAATGAACATATTTCAGCGAGCAAGAAGTTTTTTCTTCAATAGCGTCAGATTTTATCTTAAAATACAAGAACTTTTCGTGGTTCTTGTCAATTTTTGTTGGTTTTCATCTAATGAACTTGTTTCAGTCAGCTGGATCTTTCTTCTTCAAAGCAAAAAGATTTTATCTTCAAATACAAGAACTTCTCGTGGTTTTGTTGATTTTCAGCAAATGAACATATTTCAGCGAGCAAGAAGTTTTTTCTTTAATAGCGTCAGATTTTATCTTAAAATACAAGAACTTTTCGTGGTTCTTGTCAATTTTTGTTGGTTTTCATCTAATGAACTTATTTCAGTCAGCGAGATCTTTCTTCTTCAAAGCAAAAAGATTTTATCTTCAAATACAAGAACTTTTCGTGGTTTTGTTGGTCTTCAGCAAATGAACATATTTCAGCGAGCGAGAAGTTTTTTCTTCAATAGCGTCAGATTTTATCTTAAAATACAAGAACTTTTCGTGGTTCTTGTCAATTTTTGTAGGTTTTGACCTGATGAACTTCTTTCAGTCAGCTCGATCTTTCGACCTGAAAGCAAAAATATTTTATCTTCAAATACAAGAACTTTTCGTGGTTTTGTTAATTTTCAGCAAATGAACATATTTCAGCGAGCAAGAAGTTTTTTCTTTAATAGCGTCACATTTTATCTTAAAATACAAGAACTTTTCGTGGTTCTTGTCAATTTTTGTTGGTTTTCATCTGATGAACTTATTTCAGTCAGCGAGATCTTTCTTCTTCAAAGCAAAAAGATTTTCTCTTCAAATACAAGAACTTTTCGTGGTTTTGTTGATTTTCAGCAAATGAACATATTTCAGCGAGCGAGAAGTTTTTTCTTTAATAGCGTCACATTTTATCTTAAAATACAAGAACTTTTCGTGGTTCTTGTCAATTTTTGTTGGTTTTCATCTAATGAACTTATTTCAGTCAGTTAAATCTTTCTTCTTCATAGCAAAAAGATTTTATCTTCAAATACAAGAACTTTTCGTGGTTTTGTTGGTTTTCAGCAAATGAACATATTTCAGCGAGCTAGAAGTTTTTTCTTCAATAGCTTCAGATTTTATCTTAAAATACAAGAACTTTTCGTGGTTCTTGTCAATTTTTGTTGGTTTTCATCTAATGAACTTATTTCAGTCAGCTGGATCTTTCTTCTTCAAAGCAAAAAGATTTTATCTTCAAATACAAGAACTTTTCGTGGTTTTGTTAATTTTCAGCAAATGAACATATTTCAGCGAGCAAGAAGTTTTTTCTTTAATAGCGTCAGATTTTATCTTAAAATACAAGAACTTTTCGTGGTTTTGTTGATTTTCAGCAAATGAACATATTTCAGCGAGCAAGAAGTTTTTTCTTTAATAGCGTCAGATTTTATCTTAAAATACAAGAACTTTTCGTGGTTCTTGTCAATTTTTGTTGGTTTTCATCTAATGAACTTGTTTCAGTCAGCTAGATCTTTCTTCTTTAATGCAAAAAGATTTTATCTTCAAATACAAGAACTTCTCGTGGTTTTGTTGATTTTCAGCAAATGAACATATTTCAGCGAGCAAGAAGTTTTTTCTTTAATAGCGGAAGATTTTATATTAAAATACAAGAACTTTTCGTGGTTCTTGTCAATTTTTGTTGGTTTTCATCTGATGAACTTATTTCAGTCAGCGAGATCTTTCTTCTTCAAAGCAAAAAGATTTTCTCTTCAAATACAAGAACTTTTCGTGGTTTTGTTGATTTTCAGCAAATGAACATATTTCAGCGAGCTAGAAGTTTTTTCTTCAATAGCGTCAGATTTTATCTTAAAATACAAGAACTTTTCGTGGTTCTTGTCAATTTTTGTTGGTTTTCATCTAATGAACTTGTTTCAGTCAGCTAGATCTTTCTTCTTTAATGCAAAAAGATTTTATCTTCAAATACAAGAACCTTTCGTGGTTTTGTTGATTTTCAGCAAATGAACATATTTCAGCGAGCAAGAAGTTTTTTCTTTAATAGCGTCACATTTTATCTTAAAATACAAGAACTTTTCGTGGTTCTTGTCAATTTTTGTTGGTTTTCATCTGATGAACTTATTTCAGTCAGCGAGATCTTTCTTCTTCAAAGCAAAAAGATTTTCTCTTCAAATACAAGAACTTTTCGTGGTTTTGTTGATTTTCAGCAACTGAACATATTTCAGCGAGCTAGAAGTTTTTTCTTCAATAGCTTCAGATTTTATCTTAAAATACAAGAACTTTTCGTGGTTCTTGTCAATTTTTGTTGGTTTTCATCTAATGAACTTATTTCAGTCAGCTGGATCTTTCTTCTTCAAAGCAAAAAGATTTTATCTTCAAATACAAGAACTTTTCGTGGTTTTGTTAATTTTCAGCAAATGAACATATTTCAGCGAGCAAGAAGTTTTTTCTTTAATAGCGTCAGATTTTATCTTAAAATACAAGAACTTTTCGTGGTTCTTGTCAATTTTTGTTGGTTTTCATCTAATGAACTTATTTCAGTCAGCGAGATCTTTCTTCTTCAAAGCAAAAAGATTTTATCTTCAAATACAAGAACTTTTCGTTTTTTTGTTAATTTTCAGCAAATGAACATATTTCAGCGAGCAAGAAGTTTTTTCTTTAATAGCGTCAGATTTTATCTTAAAATACAAGAACTTTTCGTGGTTCTTGTCAATTTTTGTTGGTTTTCATCTAATGAACTTATTTCAGTCAGCAAGATCTTTCTTCTTTAATGCAAAAAGATTTTATCTTCAAATACAAGAACTTTTCGTGGTTTTGTTGGTTTTCAGCAAATGAACATATTTCAGCGAGGTAGAAGTTTTTTCTTCAATAGCGTCAGATTTTATCTTAAAATACAAGAACTTTTCGTGGTTCTTGTCAATTTTTGTTGGTTTTCATCTAATGAACTTGTTTCAGTCAGCTGGATCTTTCTTCTTTAATGCAAAAAGATTTTATCTTCAAATACAAGAACTTTTCGTGGTGTTGTTGATTTTCAGCAAATGAACATATTTCAGCGAGCGAGAAGTTTTTTCTTCAATAGCGTCAGATTTTATCTTAAAATACAAGAACTTTTCGTGGTTCTTGTCAATTTTTGTTGGTTTTCATCTGATGAACTTATTTCAGTCAGCGAGATCTTTCTTCTTCAAAGCAAAAAGATTTTCTCTTCAAATACAAGAACTTTTCGTGGTTTTGTTGGTTTTGAGCAAATGAACATATTTCAGCGAGCTAGAAGTTTTTTCTTCAATAGCTTCAGATTTTATCTTAAAATACAAGAACTTTTCGTGGTTCTTGTCAATTTTTGTTGGTTTTCATCTAATGAACTTATTTCAGTCAGCTGGATCTTTCTTCTTCAAAGCAAAAAGATTTTATCTTCAAATACAAGAACTTTTCGTGGTTTTGTTAATTTTCAGCAAATGAACATATTTCAGCGAGCAAGAAGTTTTTTCTTTAATAGCGTCAGATTTTATCTTAAAATACAAGAACTTTTCGTGGTTTTGTTGATTTTCAGCAAATGAACATATTTCAGCGAGCAAGAAGTTTTTTCTTTAATAGCGTCAGATTTTATCTTAAAATACAAGAACTTTTCGTGGTTCTTGTCAATTTTTGTTGGTTTTCATCTAATGAACTTGTTTCAGTCAGCTAGATCTTTCTTCTTTAATGCAAAAAGATTTTATCTTCAAATACAAGAACTTCTCGTGGTTTTGTTGATTTTCAGCAAATGAACATATTTCAGCGAGCAAGAAGTTTTTTCTTTAATAGCGGAAGATTTTATCTTAAAATACAAGAACTTTTCGTGGTTCTTGTCAATTTTTGTTGGTTTTCATCTAATGAACTTATTTCAGTCAGCGAGATCTTTCTTCTTCAAAGCAAAAAGATTTTATCTTCAAATACAAGAACTTTTCGTGGTTTTGTTAATTTTCAGCAAATGAACATATTTCAGCGAGCTAGAAGTTTTTTCTTCAATAGCGTCAGATTTTATCTTAAAATACAAGAACTTTTCGTGGTTCTTGTCAATTTTTGTTGGTTTTCATCTAATGAACTTGTTTCAGTCAGCTAGATCTTTCTTCTTTAATGCAAAAAGATTTTATCTTCAAATACAAGAACCTTTCGTGGTTTTGTTGATTTTCAGCAAATGAACATATTTCAGCGAGCAAGAAGTTTTTTCTTTAATAGCGTCACATTTTATCTTAAAATACAAGAACTTTTCGTGGTTCTTGTCAATTTTTGTTGGTTTTCATCTGATGAACTTATTTCAGTCAGCGAGATCTTTCTTCTTCAAAGCAAAAAGATTTTCTCTTCAAATACAAGAACTTTTCGTGGTTTTGTTGATTTTCAGCAAATGAACATATTTCAGCGAGCGAGAAGTTTTTTCTTTAATAGCGTCACATTTTATCTTAAAATACAAGAACTTTTCGTGGTTCTTGTCAATTTTTGTTGGTTTTCATCTGATGAACTTATTTCAGTCAGTTAAATCTTTCTTCTTCATAGCAAAAAGATTTTATCTTCAAATACAAGAACTTTTCGTGGTTTTGTTGGTTTTCAGCAAATGAACATATTTCAGCGAGCTAGAAGTTTTTTCTTCAATAGCTTCAGATTTTATCTTAAAATACAAGAACTTTTCGTGGTTCTTGTCAATTTTTGTTGGTTTTCATCTAATGAACTTATTTCAGTCAGCTGGATCTTTCTTCTTCAAAGCAAAAAGATTTTATCTTCAAATACAAGAACTTTTCGTGGTTTTGTTAATTTTCAGCAAATGAACATATTTCAGCGAGCAAGAAGTTTTTTCTTTAATAGCGTCAGATTTTATCTTAAAATACAAGAACTTTTCGTGGTTCTTGTCAATTTTTGTTGGTTTTCATCTAATGAACTTATTTCAGTCAGCGAGATCTTTCTTCTTCAAAGCAAAAAGATTTTATCTTCAAATACAAGAACTTTTCGTTTTTTTGTTAATTTTCAGCAAATGAACATATTTCAGCGAGCAAGAAGTTTTTTCTTTAATAGCGTCAGATTTTATCTTAAAATACAAGAACTTTTCGTGGTTCTTGTCAATTTTTGTTGGTTTTCATCTAATGAACTTATTTCAGTCAGCAAGATCTTTCTTCTTTAATGCAAAAAGATTTTATCTTCAAATACAAGAACTTTTCGTGGTTTTGTTGGTTTTCAGCAAATGAACATATTTCAGCGAGCTAGAAGTTTTTTCTTCAATAGCGTCAGATTTTATCTTAAAATACAAGAACTTTTCGTGGTTCTTGTCAATTTTTGTTGGTTTTCATCTAATGAACTTGTTTCAGTCAGCAAGATCTTTCTTCTTTAATGCAAAAAGATTTTATCTTCAAATACAAGAACTTTTCGTGGTGTTGTTGATTTTCAGCAAATGAACATATTTCAGCGAGCGAGAAGTTTTTTCTTCAATAGCGTCAGATTTTATCTTAAAATACAAGAACTTTTCGTGGTTCTTGTCAATTTTTGTTGGTTTTCATCTGATGAACTTATTTCAGTCAGCGAGATCTTTCTTCTTCAAAGCAAAAAGATTTTCTCTTCAAATACAAGAACTTTTCGTGGTTTTGTTGATTTTCAGCAAATGAACATATTTCAGCGAGCGAGAAGTTTTTTCTTTAATAGCGTCACATTTTATCTTAAAATACAAGAACTTTTCGTGGTTCTTGTCAATTTTTGTTGGTTTTCATCTAATGAACTTATTTCAGTCAGTTAAATCTTTCTTCTTCATAGCAAAAAGATTTTATCTTCAAATACAAGAACTTCTCGTGGTTTTGTTGGTTTTCAGCAAATGAACATATTTCAGCGAGCTAGAAGTTTTTTCTTCAATAGCTTCAGATTTTATCTTAAAATACAAGAACTTTTCGTGGTTCTTGTCAATTTTTGTTGGTTTTCATCTAATGAACTTATTTCAGTCAGCTGGATCTTTCTTCTTCAAAGCAAAAAGATTTTATCTTCAAATACAAGAACTTTTCGTGGTTTTGTTAATTTTCAGCAAATGAACATATTTCAGCGAGCAAGAAGTTTTTTCTTTAATAGCGTCAGATTCTATCTTAAAATACAAGAACTTTTCGTGGTTCTTGTCAATTTTTGTTGGTTTTCATCTAATGAACTTATTTCAGTCAGCTAGATCTTTCTTCTTTAATGCAAAAAGATTTTATCTTCAAATACAAGAACTTTTCGTGGTTTTGTTGGTTTTCAGCAAATGAACATATTTCAGCGAGCTCAAAGTTTTTTCTTCAATAGCGTCAGATTATATCTTAAAATACAAGAACTTTTCGTGGTTCTTGTCAATTTTTGTTGGTTTTCATCCAATGAACTTATTTCAGTCAGCTGGATCTTTCTTCTTCAAAGCAAAAAGATTTTATCTTCAAATTCTAGAACTTTTCGTGATTTTGTTGTTTTCAGCAAATGAACATATTTCAGCGAGCTTGAAGTTTTTTCTTCAATAGCGTCAGATTTTATCTTAAAATACAAGAACTTTTCGTGGTTCTTGTCAATTTTTGTTGGTTTTGATCTGATGAACTTCTTTCAGTCAGCTGGATCTTTCTTCTTCAAAGCAAAAAGATTTTATCTTCAAATTCTAGAACTTTTCGTGATTTTGTTGTTTTCAGCAAATGAACATATTTCAGCGAGCTTGAAGTTTTTTCTTCAATAGCGTCAGATTTTATCTTAAAATACAAGAACTTTTCGTGGTTCTTGTCAATTTTTGTTGGTTTTGATCTGATGAACTTCTTTCAGTCAGCTCGATCTTTCTACCTCAAAGCAAAAAGATTTTATCTTCAAAAACAAGAACTTTTCGTGGTTTTGTTAATTTTCAGCAAATGAACATATTTCAGCGAGCGAGAAGTTTTTTCTTTAATAGCGTCAGATTTTATCTTAAAATACAAGAACTTTTCGTGGTTCTTGTCAATTTTTGTTGGTTTTCATCTAATGAACTTGTTTCAGTCAGCTAGATCTTTCTTCTTTAATGCAAAAAGATTTTATCTTCAAATACAAGAACTTTTCGTGGTTTTGTTGATTTTCAGCAAATGAACATATTTCAGCGAGCAAGAAGTTTTTTCTTCAATAGCGTCAGATTTTATCTTAAAATACAAGAACTTTTCGTGGTTCTTGTCAATTTTTGTTGGTTTTCATCTAATGAACTTGTTTCAGTCAGCTGGATCTTTCTTCTTCAAAGCAAAAAGATTTTATCTTCAAATACAAGAACTTCTCGTGGTTTTGTTGATTTTCAGCAAATGAACATATTTCAGCGAGCAAGAAGTTTTTTCTTTAATAGCGTCAGATTTTATCTTAAAATACAAGAACTTTTCGTGGTTCTTGTCAATTTTTGTTGGTTTTCATCTAATGAACTTATTTCAGTCAGCGAGATCTTTCTTCTTCAAAGCAAAAAGATTTTATCTTCAAATACAAGAACTTTTCGTGGTTTTGTTGGTCTTCAGCAAATGAACATATTTCAGCGAGCGAGAAGTTTTTTCTTCAATAGCGTCAGATTTTATCTTAAAATACAAGAACTTTTCGTGGTTCTTGTCAATTTTTGTAGGTTTTGATCTGATGAACTTCTTTCAGTCAGCTCGATCTTTCGACCTGAAAGCAAAAATATTTTATCTTCAAATACAAGAACTTTTCGTGGTTTTGTTAATTTTCAGCAAATGAACATATTTCAGCGAGCTAGAAGTTTTTTCTTCAATAGCTTCAGATTTTATCTTAAAATACAAGAACTTTTCGTGGTTCTTGTCAATTTTTGTTGGTTTTCATCTGATGAACTTATTTCAGTCAGCGAGATCTTTCTTCTTCAAAGCAAAAAGATTTTCTCTTCAAATACAAGAACTTTTCGTGGTTTTGTTGATTTTCAGCAAATGAACATATTTCAGCGAGCGAGAAGTTTTTTCTTTAATAGCGTCACATTTTATCTTAAAATACAAGAACTTTTCGTGGTTCTTGTCAATTTTTGTTGGTTTTCATCTAATGAACTTATTTCAGTCAGTTAAATCTTTCTTCTTCATAGCAAAAAGATTTTATCTTCAAATACAAGAACTTCTCGTGGTTTTGTTGGTTTTCAGCAAATGAACATATTTCAGCGAGCTAGAAGTTTTTTCTTCAATAGCTTCAGATTTTATCTTAAAATACAAGAACTTTTCGTGGTTCTTGTCAATTTTTGTTGGTTTTCATCTAATGAACTTATTTCAGTCAGCTGGATCTTTCTTCTTCAAAGCAAAAAGATTTTATCTTCAAATACAAGAACTTTTCGTGGTTTTGTTAATTTTCAGCAAATGAACATATTTCAGCGAGCTCAAAGTTTTTTCTTCAATAGCGTCAGATTATATCTTAAAATACAAGAACTTTTCGTGGTTCTTGTCAATTTTTGTTGGTTTTCATCCAATGAACTTATTTCAGTCAGCTGGATCTTTCTTCTTCAAAGCAAAAAGATTTTATCTTCAAATTCTAGAACTTTTCGTGATTTTGTTGTTTTCAGCAAATGAACATATTTCAGCGAGCTTGAAGTTTTTTCTTCAATAGCGTCAGATTTTATCTTAAAATACAAGAACTTTTCGTGGTTCTTGTCAATTTTTGTTGGTTTTGATCTGATGAACTTCTTTCAGTCAGCTGGATCTTTCTTCTTCAAAGCAAAAAGATTTTATCTTCAAATTCTAGAACTTTTCGTGATTTTGTTGTTTTCAGCAAATGAACATATTTCAGCGAGCTTGAAGTTTTTTCTTCAATAGCGTCAGATTTTATCTTAAAATACAAGAACTTTTCGTGGTTCTTGTCAATTTTTGTTGGTTTTGATCTGATGAACTTCTTTCAGTCAGCTCGATCTTTCTACCTCAAAGCAAAAAGATTTTATCTTCAAAAACAAGAACTTTTCGTGGTTTTGTTAATTTTCAGCAAATGAACATATTTCAGCGAGCGAGAAGTTTTTTCTTTAATAGCGTCAGATTTTATCTTAAAATACAAGAACTTTTCGTGGTTCTTGTCAATTTTTGTTGGTTTTCATCTAATGAACTTGTTTCAGTCAGCTAGATCTTTCTTCTTTAATGCAAAAAGATTTTATCTTCAAATACAAGAACTTTTCGTGGTTTTGTTGATTTTCAGCAAATGAACATATTTCAGCGAGCAAGAAGTTTTTTCTTCAATAGCGTCAGATTTTATCTTAAAATACAAGAACTTTTCGTGGTTCTTGTCAATTTTTGTTGGTTTTCATCTAATGAACTTGTTTCAGTCAGCTGGATCTTTCTTCTTCAAAGCAAAAAGATTTTATCTTCAAATACAAGAACTTCTCGTGGTTTTGTTGATTTTCAGCAAATGAACATATTTCAGCGAGCAAGAAGTTTTTTCTTTAATAGCGTCAGATTTTATCTTAAAATACAAGAACTTTTCGTGGTTCTTGTCAATTTTTGTTGGTTTTCATCTAATGAACTTATTTCAGTCAGCGAGATCTTTCTTCTTCAAAGCAAAAAGATTTTATCTTCAAATACAAGAACTTTTCGTGGTTTTGTTGGTCTTCAGCAAATGAACATATTTCAGCGAGCGAGAAGTTTTTTCTTCAATAGCGTCAGATTTTATCTTAAAATACAAGAACTTTTCGTGGTTCTTGTCAATTTTTGTAGGTTTTGATCTGATGAACTTCTTTCAGTCAGCTCGATCTTTCGACCTGAAAGCAAAAATATTTTATCTTCAAATACAAGAACTTTTCGTGGTTTTGTTAATTTTCAGCAAATGAACATATTTCAGCGAGCTAGAAGTTTTTTCTTCAATAGCGTCAGATTTTATCTTAAAATACAAGAACTTTTCGTGGTTCTTGTCAATTTTTGTTGGTTTTCATCTGATGAACTTATTTCAGTCAGCGAGATCTTTCTTCTTCAAAGCAAAAAGATTTTCTCTTCAAATACAAGAACTTTTCGTGGTTTTGTTGATTTTCAGCAAATGAACATATTTCAGCGAGCGAGAAGTTTTTTCTTTAATAGCGTCACATTTTATCTTAAAATACAAGAACTTTTCGTGGTTCTTGTCAATTTTTGTTGGTTTTCATCTAATGAACTTATTTCAGTCAGTTAAATCTTTCTTCTTCATAGCAAAAAGATTTTATCTTCAAATACAAGAACTTCTCGTGGTTTTGTTGGTTTTCAGCAAATGAACATATTTCAGCGAGCTAGAAGTTTTTTCTTCAATAGCTTCAGATTTTATCTTAAAATACAAGAACTTTTCGTGGTTCTTGTCAATTTTTGTTGGTTTTCATCTAATGAACTTATTTCAGTCAGCTGGATCTTTCTTCTTCAAAGCAAAAAGATTTTATCTTCAAATACAAGAACTTTTCGTGGTTTTGTTAATTTTCAGCAAATGAACATATTTCAGCGAGCAAGAAGTTTTTTCTTTAATAGCGTCAGATTCTATCTTAAAATACAAGAACTTTTCGTGGTTCTTGTCAATTTTTGTTGGTTTTCATCTAATGAACTTATTTCAGTCAGCTAGATCTTTCTTCTTTAATGCAAAAAGATTTTATCTTCAAATACAAGAGCTTTTCGTGGTTTTGTTGGTTTTCAGCAAATGAACATATTTCAGCGAGCTCAAAGTTTTTTCTTCAATAGCGTCAGATTATATCTTAAAATACAAGAACTTTTCGTGGTTCTTGTCAATTTTTGTTGGTTTTCATCCAATGAACTTATTTCAGTCAGCTGGATCTTTCTTCTTCAAAGCAAAAAGATTTTATCTTCAAATTCTAGAACTTTTCGTGATTTTGTTGTTTTCAGCAAATGAACATATTTCAGCGAGCTTGAAGTTTTTTCTTCAATAGCGTCAGATTTTATCTTAAAATACAAGAACTTTTCGTGGTTCTTGTCAATTTTTGTTGGTTTTGATCTGATGAACTTCTTTCAGTCAGCTGGATCTTTCTTCTTCAAAGCAAAAAGATTTTATCTTCAAATTCTAGAACTTTTCGTGATTTTGTTGTTTTCAGCAAATGAACATATTTCAGCGAGCTTGAAGTTTTTTCTTCAATAGCGTCAGATTTTATCTTAAAATACAAGAACTTTTCGTGGTTCTTGTCAATTTTTGTTGGTTTTGATCTGATGAACTTCTTTCAGTCAGCTCGATCTTTCTACCTCAAAGCAAAAAGATTTTATCTTCAAAAACAAGAACTTTTCGTGGTTTTGTTAATTTTCAGCAAATGAACATATTTCAGCGAGCGAGAAGTTTTTTCTTTAATAGCGTCAGATTTTATCTTAAAATACAAGAACTTTTCGTGGTTCTTGTCAATTTTTGTTGGTTTTCATCTAATGAACTTGTTTCAGTCAGCTAGATCTTTCTTCTTTAATGCAAAAAGATTTTATCTTCAAATACAAGAACTTTTCGTGGTTTTGTTGATTTTCAGCAAATGAACATATTTCAGCGAGCAAGAAGTTTTTTCTTCAATAGCGTCAGATTTTATCTTAAAATACAAGAACTTTTCGTGGTTCTTGTCAATTTTTGTTGGTTTTCATCTAATGAACTTGTTTCAGTCAGCTGGATCTTTCTTCTTCAAAGCAAAAAGATTTTATCTTCAAATACAAGAACTTCTCGTGGTTTTGTTGATTTTCAGCAAATGAACATATTTCAGCGAGCAAGAAGTTTTTTCTTTAATAGCGTCAGATTTTATCTTAAAATACAAGAACTTTTCGTGGTTCTTGTCAATTTTTGTTGGTTTTCATCTAATGAACTTATTTCAGTCAGCGAGATCTTTCTTCTTCAAAGCAAAAAGATTTTATCTTCAAATACAAGAACTTTTCGTGGTTTTGTTGGTCTTCAGCAAATGAACATATTTCAGCGAGCGAGAAGTTTTTTCTTCAATAGCGTCAGATTTTATCTTAAAATACAAGAACTTTTCGTGGTTCTTGTCAATTTTTGTTGGTTTTCATCTAATGAACTTGTTTCAGTCAGCTAGATCTTTCTTCTTTAATGCAAAAAGATTTTATCTTCAAATACAAGAACCTTTCGTGGTTTTGTTGATTTTCAGCAAATGAACATATTTCAGCGAGCAAGAAGTTTTTTCTTTAATAGCGTCACATTTTATCTTAAAATACAAGAACTTTTCGTGGTTCTTGTCAATTTTTGTTGGTTTTCATCTGATGAACTTATTTCAGTCAGCGAGATCTTTCTTCTTCAAAGCAAAAAGATTTTCTCTTCAAATACAAGAACTTTTCGTGGTTTTGTTGATTTTCAGCAAATGAACATATTTCAGCGAGCTAGAAGTTTTTTCTTTAATAGCGTCACATTTTATCTTAAAATACAAGAACTTTTCGTGGTTCTTGTCAATTTTTATTGGTTTTCATCTAATGAACTTATTTCAGTCAGTTAAATCTTTCTTCTTCATAGCAAAAAGATTTTATCTTCAAATACAAGAACTTTTCGTGGTTTTGTTGGTTTTCAGCAAATGAACATATTTCAGCGAGCTAGAAGTTTTTTCTTCAATAGCTTCAGATTTTATCTTAAAATACAAGAACTTTTCGTGGTTCTTGTCAATTTTTGTTGGTTTTCATCTAATGAACTTATTTCAGTCAGCTAGATCTTTCTTCTTTAATGCAAAAAGATTTTATCTTCAAATACAAGAACTTTTCGTGGTTTTGTTGATTTTCAGCAAATGAACATATTTCAGCGAGCAAGAAGTTTTTTCTTCAATAGCGTCAGATTTTATCTTAAAATACAAGAACTTTTCGTGGTTCTTGTCAATTTTTGTTGGTTTTCATCTAATGAACTTGTTTCAGTCAGCTGGATCTTTCTTCTTCAAAGCAAAAAGATTTTATCTTCAAATACAAGAACTTCTCGTGGTTTTGTTGATTTTCAGCAAATGAACATATTTCAGCGAGCAAGAAGTTTTTTCTTTAATAGCGTCAGATTTTATCTTAAAATACAAGAACTTTTCGTGGTTCTTGTCAATTTTTGTTGGTTTTCATCTAATGAACTTATTTCAGTCAGCGAGATCTTTCTTCTTCAAAGCAAAAAGATTTTATCTTCAAATACAAGAACTTTTCGTGGTTTTGTTGGTCTTCAGCAAATGAACATATTTCAGCGAGCGAGAAGTTTTTTCTTCAATAGCGTCAGATTTTATCTTAAAATACAAGAACTTTTCGTGGTTCTTGTCAATTTTTGTAGGTTTTGACCTGATGAACTTCTTTCAGTCAGCTCGATCTTTCGACCTGAAAGCAAAAATATTTTATCTTCAAATACAAGAACTTTTCGTGGTTATGTTAATTTTCAGCAAATGAACATATTTCAGCGAGCAAGAAGTTTTTTCTTTAATAGCGTCACATTTTATCTTAAAATACAAGAACTTTTCGTGGTTCTTGTCAATTTTTGTTGGTTTTCATCTGATGAACTTATTTCAGTCAGCGAGATCTTTCTTCTTCAAAGCAAAAAGATTTTCTCTTCAAATACAAGAACTTTTCGTGGTTTTGTTGATTTTCAGCAAATGAACATATTTCAGCGAGCGAGAAGTTTTTTCTTTAATAGCGTCACATTTTATCTTAAAATACAAGAACTTTTCGTGGTTCTTGTCAATTTTTGTTGGTTTTCATCTAATGAACTTATTTCAGTCAGTTAAATCTTTCTTCTTCATAGCAAAAAGATTTTATCTTCAAATACAAGAACTTTTCGTGGTTTTGTTGGTTTTCAGCAAATGAACATATTTCAGCGAGCTAGAAGTTTTTTCTTCAATAGCTTCAGATTTTATCTTAAAATACAAGAACTTTTCGTGGTTCTTGTCAATTTTTGTTGGTTTTCATCTAATGAACTTATTTCAGTCAGCTGGATCTTTCTTCTTCAAAGCAAAAAGATTTTATCTTCAAATACAAGAACTTTTCGTGGTTTTGTTAATTTTCAGCAAATGAACATATTTCAGCGAGCAAGAAGTTTTTTCTTTAATAGCGTCAGATTTTATCTTAAAATACAAGAACTTTTCGTGGTTTTGTTGATTTTCAGCAAATGAACATATTTCAGCGAGCAAGAAGTTTTTTCTTTAATAGCGTCAGATTTTATCTTAAAATACAAGAACTTTTCGTGGTTCTTGTCAATTTTTGTTGGTTTTCATCTAATGAACTTGTTTCAGTCAGCTAGATCTTTCTTCTTTAATGCAAAAAGATTTTATCTTCAAATACAAGAACTTCTCGTGGTTTTGTTGATTTTCAGCAAATGAACATATTTCAGCGAGCAAGAAGTTTTTTCTTTAATAGCGGAAGATTTTATATTAAAATACAAGAACTTTTCGTGGTTCTTGTCAATTTTTGTTGGTTTTCATCTGATGAACTTATTTCAGTCAGCGAGATCTTTCTTCTTCAAAGCAAAAAGATTTTCTCTTCAAATACAAGAACTTTTCGTGGTTTTGTTGATTTTCAGCAAATGAACATATTTCAGCGAGCTAGAAGTTTTTTCTTCAATAGCGTCAGATTTTATCTTAAAATACAAGAACTTTTCGTGGTTCTTGTCAATTTTTGTTGGTTTTCATCTAATGAACTTGTTTCAGTCAGCTCGATCTTTCTTCTTTAATGCAAAAAGATTTTATCTTCAAATACAAGAACCTTTCGTGGTTTTGTTGATTTTCAGCAAATGAACATATTTCAGCGAGCAAGAAGTTTTTTCTTTAATAGCGTCACATTTTATCTTAAAATACAAGAACTTTTCGTGGTTCTTGTCAATTTTTGTTGGTTTTCATCTGATGAACTTATTTCAGTCAGCGAGATCTTTCTTCTTCAAAGCAAAAAGATTTTCTCTTCAAATACAAGAACTTTTCGTGGTTTTGTTGATTTTCAGCAAATGAACATATTTCAGCGAGCTAGAAGTTTTTTCTTCAATAGCTTCAGATTTTATCTTAAAATACAAGAACTTTTCGTGGTTCTTGTCAATTTTTGTTGGTTTTCATCTAATGAACTTATTTCAGTCAGCTGGATCTTTCTTCTTCAAAGCAAAAAGATTTTATCTTCAAATACAAGAACTTTTCGTGGTTTTGTTAATTTTCAGCAAATGAACATATTTCAGCGAGCAAGAAGTTTTTTCTTTAATAGCGTCAGATTTTATCTTAAAATACAAGAACTTTTCGTGGTTCTTGTCAATTTTTGTTGGTTTTCATCTAATGAACTTATTTCAGTCAGCGAGATCTTTCTTCTTCAAAGCAAAAAGATTTTATCTTCAAATACAAGAACTTTTCGTTTTTTTGTTAATTTTCAGCAAATGAACATATTTCAGCGAGCAAGAAGTTTTTTCTTTAATAGCGTCAGATTTTATCTTAAAATACAAGAACTTTTCGTGGTTCTTGTCAATTTTTGTTGGTTTTCATCTAATGAACTTATTTCAGTCAGCAAGATCTTTCTTCTTTAATGCAAAAAGATTTTATCTTCAAATACAAGAACTTTTCGTGGTTTTGTTGGTTTTCAGCAAATGAACATATTTCAGCGAGGTAGAAGTTTTTTCTTCAATAGCGTCAGATTTTATCTTAAAATACAAGAACTTTTCGTGGTTCTTGTCAATTTTTGTTGGTTTTCATCTAATGAACTTGTTTCAGTCAGCTGGATCTTTCTTCTTTAATGCAAAAAGATTTTATCTTCAAATACAAGAACTTTTCGTGGTGTTGTTGATTTTCAGCAAATGAACATATTTCAGCGAGCGAGAAGTTTTTTCTTCAATAGCGTCAGATTTTATCTTAAAATACAAGAACTTTTCGTGGTTCTTGTCAATTTTTGTTGGTTTTCATCTGATGAACTTATTTCAGTCAGCGAGATCTTTCTTCTTCAAAGCAAAAAGATTTTCTCTTCAAATACAAGAACTTTTCGTGGTTTTGTTGGTTTTGAGCAAATGAACATATTTCAGCGAGCTAGAAGTTTTTTCTTCAATAGCTTCAGATTTTATCTTAAAATACAAGAACTTTTCGTGGTTCTTGTCAATTTTTGTTGGTTTTCATCTAATGAACTTATTTCAGTCAGCTGGATCTTTCTTCTTCAAAGCAAAAAGATTTTATCTTCAAATACAAGAACTTTTCGTGGTTTTGTTAATTTTCAGCAAATGAACATATTTCAGCGAGCAAGAAGTTTTTTCTTTAATAGCGTCAGATTTTATCTTAAAATACAAGAACTTTTCGTGGTTCTTGTCAATTTTTGTTGGTTTTCATCTAATGAACTTGTTTCAGTCAGCTAGATCTTTCTTCTTTAATGCAAAAAGATTTTATCTTCAAATACAAGAACTTCTCGTGGTTTTGTTGATTTTCAGCAAATGAACATATTTCAGCGAGCAAGAAGTTTTTTCTTTAATAGCGGAAGATTTTATCTTAAAATACAAGAACTTTTCGTGGTTCTTGTCAATTTTTGTTGGTTTTCATCTAATGAACTTATTTCAGTCAGCGAGATCTTTCTTCTTCAAAGCAAAAAGATTTTATCTTCAAATACAAGAACTTTTCGTGGTTTTGTTAATTTTCAGCAAATGAACATATTTCAGCGAGCTAGAAGTTTTTTCTTCAATAGCGTCAGATTTTATCTTAAAATACAAGAACTTTTCGTGGTTCTTGTCAATTTTTGTTGGTTTTCATCTAATGAACTTGTTTCAGTCAGCTAGATCTTTCTTCTTTAATGCAAAAAGATTTTATCTTCAAACACAAGAACCTTTCGTGGTTTTGTTGATTTTCAGCAAATGAACATATTTCAGCGAGCAAGAAGTTTTTTCTTTAATAGCGTCACATTTTATCTTAAAATACAAGAACTTTTCGTGGTTCTTGTCAATTTTTGTTGGTTTTCATCTGATGAACTTATTTCAGTCAGCGAGATCTTTCTTCTTCAAAGCAAAAAGATTTTCTCTTCAAATACAAGAACTTTTCGTGGTTTTGTTGATTTTCAGCAAATGAACATATTTCAGCGAGCGAGAAGTTTTTTCTTTAATAGCGTCACATTTTATCTTAAAATACAAGAACTTTTCGTGGTTCTTGTCAATTTTTGTTGGTTTTCATCTGATGAACTTATTTCAGTCAGTTAAATCTTTCTTCTTCATAGCAAAAAGATTTTATCTTCAAATACAAGAACTTTTCGTGGTTTTGTTGGTTTTCAGCAAATGAACATATTTCAGCGAGCTAGAAGTTTTTTCTTCAATAGCTTCAGATTTTATCTTAAAATACAAGAACTTTTCGTGGTTCTTGTCAATTTTTGTTGGTTTTCATCTAATGAACTTATTTCAGTCAGCTGGATCTTTCTTCTTCAAAGCAAAAAGATTTTATCTTCAAATACAAGAACTTTTCGTGGTTTTGTTAATTTTCAGCAAATGAACATATTTCAGCGAGCAAGAAGTTTTTTCTTTAATAGCGTCAGATTTTATCTTAAAATACAAGAACTTTTCGTGGTTCTTGTCAATTTTTGTTGGTTTTCATCTAATGAACTTATTTCAGTCAGCGAGATCTTTCTTCTTCAAAGCAAAAAGATTTTATCTTCAAATACAAGAACTTTTCGTTTTTTTGTTAATTTTCAGCAAATGAACATATTTCAGCGAGCAAGAAGTTTTTTCTTTAATAGCGTCAGATTTTATCTTAAAATACAAGAACTTTTCGTGGTTCTTGTCAATTTTTGTTGGTTTTCATCTAATGAACTTATTTCAGTCAGCAAGATCTTTCTTCTTTAATGCAAAATGATTTTATCTTCAAATACAAGAACTTTTCGTGGTTTTGTTGGTTTTCAGCAAATGAACATATTTCAGCGAGCTAGAAGTTTTTTCTTCAATAGCGTCAGATTTTATCTTAAAATACAAGAACTTTTCGTGGTTCTTGTCAATTTTTGTTGGTTTTCATCTAATGAACTTGTTTCAGTCAGCTAGATCTTTCTTCTTTAATGCAAAAAGATTTTATCTTCAAATACAAGAACTTTTCGTGGTGTTGTTGATTTTCAGCAAATGAACATATTTCAGCGAGCGAGAAGTTTTTTCTTCAATAGCGTCAGATTTTATCTTAAAATACAAGAACTTTTCGTGGTTCTTGTCAATTTTTGTTGGTTTTCATCTGATGAACTTATTTCAGTCAGCGAGATCTTTCTTCTTCAAAGCAAAAAGATTTTCTCTTCAAATACAAGAACTTTTCGTGGTTTTGTTGATTTTCAGCAAATGAACATATTTCAGCGAGCGAGAAGTTTTTTCTTTAATAGCGTCACATTTTATCTTAAAATACAAGAACTTTTCGTGGTTCTTGTCAATTTTTGTTGGTTTTCATCTAATGAACTTATTTCAGTCAGTTAAATCTTTCTTCTTCATAGCAAAAAGATTTTATCTTCAAATACAAGAACTTCTCGTGGTTTTGTTGGTTTTCAGCAAATGAACATATTTCAGCGAGCTAGAAGTTTTTTCTTCAATAGCTTCAGATTTTATCTTAAAATACAAGAACTTTTCGTGGTTCTTGTCAATTTTTGTTGGTTTTCATCTAATGAACTTATTTCAGTCAGCTGGATCTTTCTTCTTCAAAGCAAAAAGATTTTATCTTCAAATACAAGAACTTTTCGTGGTTTTGTTAATTTTCAGCAAATGAACATATTTCAGCGAGCAAGAAGTATTTTCTTTAATAGCGTCAGATTTTATCTTAAAATACAAGAACTTTTCGTGGTTCTTGTCAATTTTTGTTGGTTTTCATCTAATGTACTTATTTCAGTCAGCTAGATCTTTCTTCTTTAATGCAAAAAGATTTTATCTTCAAATACAAGAACTTTTCGTGGTTTTGTTGGTTTTCAGCAAATGAACATATTTCAGCGAGCTCAAAGTTTTTTCTTCAATAGCGTCAGATTATATCTTAAAATACAAGAACTTTTCGTGGTTCTTGTCAATTTTTGTTGGTTTTCATCCAATGAACTTATTTCAGTCAGCTGGATCTTTCTTCTTCAAAGCAAAAAGATTTTATCTTCAAATTCTAGAACTTTTCGTGATTTTGTTGTTTTCAGCAAATGAACATATTTCAGCGAGCTTGAAGTTTTTTCTTCAATAGCGTCAGATTTTATCTTAAAATACAAGAACTTTTCGTGGTTCTTGTCAATTTTTGTTGGTTTTGATCTGATGAACTTCTTTCAGTCAGCTGGATCTTTCTTCTTCAAAGCAAAAAGATTTTATCTTCAAATTCTAGAACTTTTCGTGATTTTGTTGTTTTCAGCAAATGAACATATTTCAGCGAGCTTGAAGTTTTTTCTTCAATAGCGTCAGATTTTATCTTAAAATACAAGAACTTTTCGTGGTTCTTGTCAATTTTTGTTGGTTTTGATCTGATGAACTTCTTTCAGTCAGCTCGATCTTTCTACCTCAAAGCAAAAAGATTTTATCTTCAAAAACAAGAACTTTTCGTGGTTTTGTTAATTTTCAGCAAATGAACATATTTCAGCGAGCGAGAAGTTTTTTCTTTAATAGCGTCAGATTTTATCTTAAAATACAAGAACTTTTCGTGGTTCTTGTCAATTTTTGTTGGTTTTCATCTAATGAACTTGTTTCAGTCAGCTAGATCTTTCTTCTTTAATGCAAAAAGATTTTATCTTCAAATACAAGAACTTTTCGTGGTTTTGTTGATTTTCAGCAAATGAACATATTTCAGCGAGCAAGAAGTTTTTTCTTCAATAGCGTCAGATTTTATCTTAAAATACAAGAACTTTTCGTGGTTCTTGTCAATTTTTGTTGGTTTTCATCTAATGAACTTGTTTCAGTCAGCTGGATCTTTCTTCTTCAAAGCAAAAAGATTTTATCTTCAAATACAAGAACTTCTCGTGGTTTTGTTGATTTTCAGCAAATGAACATATTTCAGCGAGCAAGAAGTTTTTTCTTTAATAGCGTCAGATTTTATCTTAAAATACAAGAACTTTTCGTGGTTCTTGTCAATTTTTGTTGGTTTTCATCTAATGAACTTATTTCAGTCAGCGAGATCTTTCTTCTTCAAAGCAAAAAGATTTTATCTTCAAATACAAGAACTTTTCGTGGTTTTGTTGGTCTTCAGCAAATGAACATATTTCAGCGAGCGAGAAGTTTTTTCTTCAATAGCGTCAGATTTTATCTTAAAATACAAGAACTTTTCGTGGTTCTTGTCAATTTTTGTAGGTTTTGATCTGATGAACTTCTTTCAGTCAGCTCGATCTTTCGACCTGAAAGCAAAAATATTTTATCTTCAAATACAAGAACTTTTCGTGGTTTTGTTAATTTTCAGCAAATGAACATATTTCAGCGAGCAAGAAGTTTTTTCTTTAATAGCGTCACATTTTATCTTAAAATACAAGAACTTTTCGTGGTTCTTGTCAATTTTTGTTGGTTTTCATCTGATGAACTTATTTCAGTCAGCGAGATCTTTCTTCTTCAAAGCAAAAAGATTTTCTCTTCAAATACAAGAACTTTTCGTGGTTTTGTTGATTTTCAGCAAATGAACATATTTCAGCGAGCGAGAAGTTTTTTCTTTAATAGCGTCAGATTTTAGCTTAAAATACAAGAACTTTTCGTGGTTCTTGTCAATTTTTGTTGGTTTTCATCTAATGAACTTATTTCAGTCAGTTAAATCTTTCTTCTTCATAGCAAAAAGATTTTATCTTCAAATACAAGAACTTTTCGTGATTTTGTTAATTTTCAGCAAATGAACATATTTCAGCGAGCAAGAAGTTTTTTCTTTAATAGCGTCAGATTTTATCTTAAAATACAAGAACTTTTCGTGGTTCTTGTCAATTTTTGTTGGTTTTCATCTAATGAACTTATTTCAGTCAGCTAGATCTTTCTTCTTTAATGCAAAAGGATTTTATCTTCAAATACAAGAACTTTTCGTGGTTTTGTTGGTTTTCAGCAAATGAACATATTTCAGCGAGCTAGAAGTTTTTTCTTCAATAGCGTCAGATTTTATCTTAAAATACAAGAACTTTTCGTGGTTCTTGTCAATTTTTGTTGGTTTTCATCTAATGAACTTGTTTCAGTCAGCTAGATCTTTCTTCTTGAATGCAAAAAGATTTTATCTTCAAATACAAGAACTTTTCGTGGTGTTGTTGATTTTCAGCAAATGAACATATTTCAGCGAGCGAGAAGTTTTTTCTTTAATAGCGTCACATTTTATCTTAAAATACAAGAACTTTTCGTGGTTCTTGTCAATTTTTGTTGGTTTTCATCTGATGAACTTATTTCAGTCAGCGAGATCTTTCTTCTTCAAAGCAAAAAGATTTTCTCTTCAAATACAAGAACTTTTCGTGGTTTTGTTGATTTTCAGCAAATGAACATATTTCAGCGAGCGAGAAGTTTTTTCTTTAATAGCGTCACATTTTATCTTAAAATACAAGAACTTTTCGTGGTTCTTGTCAATTTTTGTTGGTTTTCATCTAATGAACTTATTTCAGTCAGTTAAATCTTTCTTCTTCATAGCAAAAAGATTTTATCTTCAAATACAAGAATTTTCGTGATTTTGTTGGTTTTCAGCAAATGAACATATTTCAGCGAGCTAGAAGTTTTTTCTTCAATAGCTTCAGATTTTATCTTAAAATACAAGAACTTTTCGTGGTTCTTGTCAATTTTTGTTGGTTTTCATCTAATGAACTTATTTCAGTCAGCTGGATCTTTCTTCTTCAAAGCAAAAAGATTTTATCTTCAAATACAAGAACTTTTCGTGGTTTTGTTAATTTTCAGCAAATGAACATATTTCAGCGAGCAAGAAGTTTTTTCTTTAATAGCGTCAGATTTTATCTTAAAATACAAGAACTTTTCGTGGTTCTTGTCAATTTTTGTTGGTTTTCATCTCATGAACTTATTTCAGTCAGCGAGATCTTTCTTCTTCAAAGCAAAAAGATTTTATCTTCAAATACAAGAACTTTTCGTGGTTTTGTTAATTTTCAGCAAATGAACATATTTCAGCGAGCAAGAAGTTTTTTCTTTAATAGCGTCAGATTCTATCTTAAAATACAAGAACTTTTCGTGGTTCTTGTCAATTTTTGTTGGTTTTCATCTAATGAACTTATTTCAGTCAGCTGGATCTTTCTTCTTTCATGCAAAAAGATTTTATCTTCAAATACAAGAACTTTTCGTGGTTTTGTTGGTTTTCAGCAAATGAACATATTTCAGCAAGCTCAAAGTTTTTTCTTCAATAGCGTCAGATTATATCTTAAAATACAAGAACTTTTCGTGGTTCTTGTCAATTTTTGTTGGTTTTCATCTAATGAACTTGTTTCAGTCAGCTAGATCTTTCTTCTTTAATGCAAAAAGATTTTATCTTCAAATACAAGAACTTTTCGTGGTGTTGTTGATTTTCAGCAAATGAACATATTTCAGCGAGCGAGAAGTTTTTTCTTCAATAGCGTCAGATTTTATCTTAAAATACAAGAACTTTTCGTGGTTCTTGTCAATTTTTGTTGGTTTTCATCCAATGAACTTATTTCAGTCAGCTGGATCTTTCTTCTTCAAAGCAAAAAGATTTTATCTTCAAATTCTAGAACTTTTCGTGATTTTGTTGTTTTCAGCAAATGAACATACTTCAGCGAGCGAGAAGTTTTTTCTTCAATAGCGTCAGATTTTATCTTAAAATACAAGAACTTTTCGTGGTTCTTGTCAATTTTTGTTGGTTTTGATCTGATGAACTTCTTTCAGTCAGCTCGATCTTTCTACCTCAAAGCAAAAAGATTTTATCTTCAAAAACAAGAACTTTTCGTGGTTTTGTTAATTTTCAGCAAATGAACATATTTCAGCGAGCGAGAAGTTTTTTCTTTAATAGCGTCAGATTTTATCTTAAAATACAAGAACTTTTCGTGGTTCTTGTCAATTTTTGTTGGTTTTCATCTAATGAACTTGTTTCAGTCAGCTAGATCTTTCTTCTTTAATGCAAAAAGATTTTATCTTCAAATACAAGAACTTTTCGTGGTTTTGTTGATTTTCAGCAAATGAACATATTTCAGCGAGCAAGAAGTTTTTTCTTCAATAGCGTCAGATTTTATCTTAAAATACAAGAACTTTTCGTGGTTCTTGTCAATTTTTGTTGGTTTTCATCTAATGAACTTGTTTCAGTCAGCTGGATCTTTCTTCTTCAAAGCAAAAAGATTTTATCTTCAAATACAAGAACTTCTCGTGGTTTTGTTGATTTTCAGCAAATGAACATATTTCAGCGAGCAAGAAGTTTTTTCTTTAATAGCGTCAGATTTTATCTTAAAATACAAGAACTTTTCGTGGTTCTTGTCAATTTTTGTTGGTTTTCATCTCATGAACTTATTTCAGTCAGCGAGATCTTTCTTCTTCAAAGCAAAAAGATTTTATCTTCAAATACAAGAACTTTTCGTGGTTTTGTTAATTTTCAGCAAATGAACATATTTCAGCGAGCAAGAAGTTTTTTCTTTAATAGCGTCAGATTCTATCTTAAAATACAAGAACTTTTCGTGGTTCTTGTCAATTTTTGTTGGTTTTCATCTAATGAACTTATTTCAGTCAGCTAGATCTTTCTTCTTTAATGCAAAAAGATTTTATCTTCAAATACAAGAACTTTTCGTGGTTTTGTTGGTTTTCAGCAAATGAACATATTTCAGCGAGCTCAAAGTTTTTTCTTCAATAGCGTCAGATTATATCTTAAAATACAAGAACTTTTCGTGGTTCTTTTCAATTTTTGTTGGTTTTCATCTAATGAACTTGTTTCAGTCAGCTAGATCTTTCTTCTTTAATGCAAAAAGATTTTATCTTCAAATACAAGAACTTTTCGTGGTGTTGTTGATTTTCAGCAAATGAACATATTTCAGCGAGCGAGAAGTTTTTTCTTCAATAGCGTCAGATTTTATCTTAAAATACAAGAACTTTTCGTGGTTCTTGTCAATTTTTGTTGGTTTTCATCCAATGAACTTATTTCAGTCAGCTGGATCTTTCTTCTTCAAAGCAAAAAGATTTTATCTTCAAATTCTAGAACTTTTCGTGATTTTGTTGTTTTCAGCAAATGAACATATTTCAGCGAGCTTGAAGTTTTTTCTTCAATAGCGTCAGATTTTATCTTAAAATACAAGAACTTTTCGTGGTTCTTGTCAATTTTTGTTGGTTTTGATCTGATGAACTTCTTTCAGTCAGCTCGATCTTTCTACCTCAAAGCAAAAAGATTTTATCTTCAAAAACAAGAACTTTTCGTGGTTTTGTTAATTTTCAGCAAATTAACATATTTCAGCGAGCGAGAAGTTTTTTCTTTAATAGCGTCAGATTTTATCTTAAAATACAAGAACTTTTCGTGGTTCTTGTCAATTTTTGTTGGTTTTCATCTAATGAACTTGTTTCAGTCAGCTAGATCTTTCTTCTTTAATGCAAAAAGATTTTATCTTCAAATACAAGAACTTTTCGTGGTTTTGTTGATTTTCAGCAAATGAACATATTTCAGCGAGCAAGAAGTTTTTTCTTCAATAGCGTCAGATTTTATCTTAAAATACAAGAACTTTTCGTGGTTCTTGTCAATTTTTGTTGGTTTTCATCTAATGAACTTGTTTCAGTCAGCTGGATCTTTCTTCTTCAAAGCAAAAAGATTTTATCTTCAAATACAAGAACTTCTCGTGGTTTTGTTGATTTTCAGCAAATGAACATATTTCAGCGAGCAAGAAGTTTTTTCTTTAATAGCGTCAGATTTTATCTTAAAATACAAGAACTTTTCGTGGTTCTTGTCAATTTTTGTTGGTTTTCATCTAATGAACTTATTTCAGTCAGCGAGATCTTTCTTCTAAAAGCAAAAAGATTTTATCTTCAAATACAAGAACTTTTCGTGGTTTTGTTGGTCTTCAGCAAATGAACATATTTCAGCGAGCGAGAAGTTTTTTCTTCAATAGCGTCAGATTTTATCTTAAAATACAAGAACTTTTCGTGGTTCTTGTCAATTTTTGTAGGTTTTGATCTGATGAACTTCTTTCAGTCAGCTCGATCTTTCGACCTGAAAGCAAAAATATTTTATCTTCAAATACAAGAACTTTTCGTGGTTTTGTTAATTTTCAGCAAATGAACATATTTCAGCGAGCAAGAAGTTTTTTCTTTAATAGCGTCAGATTTTATCTTAAAATACAAGAACTTTTCGTGGTTCTTGTCAATTTTTGTTGGTTTTCATCTAATGAACTTATTTCAGTCAGCTAGATCTTTCTTCTTTAATGCAAAAAGATTTTATCTTCAAATACAAGAACTTTTCGTGGTTTTGTTGGTTTTCAGCAAATGAACATATTTCAGCGAGCTGGAAGTTTTTTCTTCAATAGCGTCAGATTTTATCTTAAAATACAAGAACTTTTCGTGGTTCTTGTCAATTTTTGTTGGTTTTCATCTCATGAACTTGTTTCAGTCAGCTAGATCTTTCTTCCTTAATGCAAAAAGATTTTATCTTCAAATACAAGTACTTTTCGTGGTGTTGTTGATTTTCAGCAAATGAACATATTTCAGCGAGCGAGAAGTTTTTTCTTCAATAGCGTCAGATTTTATCTTAAAATACAAGAACTTTTCGTGGTTCTTGTCAATTTTTGTTGGTTTTCATCTGATGAACTTATTTCAGTCAGCGAGATCTTTCTTCTTCAAAGCAAAAAGATTTTCTCTTCAAATACAAGAACTTTTCGTGGTTTTGTTGATTTTCAGCAAATGAACATATTTCAGCGAGCGAGAAGTTTTTACTTCAATAGCGTCACATTTTATCTTAAAATACAAGAACTTTTCGTGGTTCTTGTCAATTTTTGTTGGTTTTCATCTAATGAACTTATTTCAGTCAGTTAAATCTTTCTTCTTCATAGAAAAAAGATTTTATCTTCAAATACAAGAACTTTTCGTGGTTTTGTTGGTTTTCAGCAAATGAACATATTTCAGCGAGCTAGAAGTTTTTTCTTCAATAGCTTCAGATTTTATCTTAAAATACAAGAACTTTTCGTGGTTCTTGTCAATTTTTGTTGGTTTTCATCTCATGAACTTATTTCAGTCAGCGAGATCTTTCTTCCTCAAAGCAAAAAGATTTTATCTTCAAATACAAGAACTTTTCGTGGTTTTGTTAATTTTCAGCAAATGAACATATTTCAGCGAGCAAGAAGTTTTTTCTTTAATAGCGTCAGATTTTATCTTAAAATACAAGAACTTTTCGTGGTTCTTGTCAATTTTTGTTGGTTTTCATCTCATGAACTTATTTCAGTCAGCTAGATCTTTCTTCTTTAATGCAAAAAGATTTTATCTTCAAATACAAGAACTTTTCGTGGTTTTGTTGGTTTTCAGCAAATGAACATATTTCAGCGAGCTCAAAGTTTTTTCTTCAATAGCGTCAGATTTTATCTTAAAATACAAGAACTTTTCGTGGTTCTTGTCAATTTTTGTTGGTTTTCATCTAATGAACTTAATTCAGTCAGCTGGATCTTTCTTCTTCAAAGCAAAAAGATTTTATCTTCAAATTCTAGAACTTTTCGTGATTTTGTTGTTTTCAGCAAATGAACATATTTCAGCGAGCTTGAAGTTTTTTCTTCAATAGCGTCAGATTTTATCATAAAATACAAGAACTTTTCGTGGTTCTTGTCAATTTTTGTTGGTTTTGATCTGATGAACTTCTTTCAGTCAGCTCGATCTTTCTACCTCAAAGCAAAAAGATTTTATCTTCAAAAACAAGAACTTTTCGTGGTTTTGTTAATTTTCAGCAAATGAACATATTTCAGAGAGCGAGAAGTTTTTTCTTTAATAGCGTCAGATTTTATCTTAAAATACAAGAACTTTTCGTGGTTCTTGTCAATTTTTGTTGGTTTTCATCTAATGAACTTGTTTCAGTCAGCTAGATCTTTCTTCTTTAAAGCAAAAAGATTTTATCTTCAAATACAAGAACTTTTCGTGGTTTTGTTGATTTTCAGCAAATGAACATATTTCAGCGAGCAAGAAGTTTTTTCTTCAATAGCGTCAGATTTTATCTTAAAATACAAGAACTTTTCGTGGTTCTTGTCAATTTTTGTTGGTTTTCATCTAATGAACTTGTTTCAGTCAGCTGGATCTTTCTTCTTTAATGCAAAAAGATTTTATCTTCAAATACAAGAACTTCTCGTGGTTTTGTTGATTTTCAGCAAATGAACATATTTTAGCGAGCAAGAAGTTTTTTCTTTAATAGCGTCAGATTTTATCTTAAAATACAAGAACTTTTCGTGGTTCTTGTCAATTTTTGTTGGTTTTCATCTAATGAACTTGTTTCAGTCAGCTAGATCTTTCTTCTTTAATGCAAAAAGATTTTATCTTCAAATACAAGAACTTTTCGTGGTGTTGTTGATTTTCAGCAAATGAACATATTTCAGCGAGCGAGAAGTTTTTTCTTCAATAGCGTCAGATTTTATCTTAAAATACAAGAACTTTTCGTGGTTCTTGTCAATTTTTGTTGGTTTTCATCCAATGAACTTATTTCAGTCAGCTGGATCTTTCTTCTTCAAAGCAAAAAGATTTTATCTTCAAATTCTAGAACTTTTCGTGATTTTGTTGTTTTCAGCAAATGAACATATTTCAGCGAGCTTGAAGTTTTTTCTTCAATAGCGTCAGATTTTATCTTAAAATACAAGAACTTTTCGTGGTTCTTGTCAATTTTTGTTGGTTTTGATCTGATGAACTTCTTTCAGTCAGCTCGATCTTTCTACCTCAAAGCAAAAAGATTTTATCTTCAAAAACAAGAACTTTTCGTGGTTTTGTTAATTTTCAGCAAATTAACATATTTCAGCGAGCGAGAAGTTTTTTCTTTAATAGCGTCAGATTTTATCTTAAAATACAAGAACTTTTCGTGGTTCTTGTCAATTTTTGTTGGTTTTCATCTAATGAACTTGTTTCAGTCAGCTAGATCTTTCTTCTTTAATGCAAAAAGATTTTATCTTCAAATACAAGAACTTTTCGTGGTGTTGTTGATTTTCAGCAAATGAACATATTTCAGCGAGCGAGAAGTTTTTTCTTCAATAGAGTCAGATTTTATCTTAAAATACAAGAACTTTTCGTGGTTCTTGTCAATTTTTGTTGGTTTTCATCTAATGAACTTATTTCAGTCAGCGAGATCTTTCTTCTTCAAAGCAAAAAGATTTTATCTTCAAATACAAGAACTTTTCGTGGTTTTGTTGGTCTTCCGCAAATGAACATATTTCAGCGAGCTAGAAGTTTTTTCTTCAATAGCGTCAGATTTTATCTTAAAATACAAGAACTTTTCGTGGTTCTTGTCAATTTTTGTAGGTTTTGATCTGATGAACTTCTTTCAGTCAGCTCGATCTTTCGACCTGAAAGCAAAAATATTTTATCTTCAAATACAAGAACTTTTCGTGGTTTTGTTAATTTTCAGCAAATGAACATATTTCAGCGAGCAAGAAGTTTTTTCTTTAATAGCGTCAGATTTTATCTTAAAATACAAGAACTTTTCGTGGTTCTTGTCAATTTTTGTTGGTTTTCATCTAATGAACTTGTTTCAGTCAGCTAGATCTTTCTTCTTTAATGCAAAAAGATTTTATCTTCAAATACAAGAACTTTTCGTGGTTTTGTTGGTTTTCAGCAAATGAACATATTTCAGCGAGCTAGAAGTTTTTTCTTCAATAGCATCAGATTTTATCTTAAAATACAAGAACTTTTCGTGGTTCTTGTCAATTTTTGTTGGTTTTGATCTGATCAACTTATTTCAGTCAGCTCGATCTTTCTTCCTCAAAGCAAAAAGATGTTATCTTCAAATACAAGAACTTTTCGTGGTTTTGTTGATTTTCAGCAAATGAACATATTACAGCGAACTCAAAGTTTTTTCTTTAATAGCGGAAGATTTTATCTTAAAATACAAGAACTTTTCGTGGTTCTTGTTAATTTTTGTTGGTTTTCATCTAATGAACTTATTTCAGTCAGCGAGATCTTTCTTCTTCAAAGCAAAAAGATTTTATCTTCACATACAAGAACTTTTCTTGGTTTTGTTGGTCTTCAGCAAATGAACATATTTCAGCGAGCTAGAAGTTTTTTCTTCAATAGCGTCAGATTTTATCTTAAAATGCAAGAACTTTTCGTGGTTCTTGTTAATTTTTGTTGGTTTTCATCTAATGAACTTATTTCAGTCAGCTAGATCTTTCTTCTTTAATGCAAAAAGATTTTATCTTCAAATACAAGAACTTTTCGTGGTTTTGTTGGTTTTCAGCAAATGAACATATTTCAGCGAGCTCAAAGTTTTTTCTTCAATAGCGTCAGATTATATCTTAAAATACAAGAACATTTCGTGGTTCTTGTCAATTTTTGTTGGTTTTCATCTAATGAACTTGTTTCAGTCAGCTAGATCTTTCTTCTTAAATGCAAAAAGATTTTATCTTCAAATACAAGAACTTTTCGTGGTGTTGTTGATTTTCAGCAAATGAACATATTTCAGCGAGCGAGAAGTTTTTTCTTCAATAGCGTCAGATTTTATCTTAAAATACAAGAACTTTTCGTGGTTCTTGTCAATTTTTGTTGGTTTTCATCTAATGAACTTATTTCAGTCAGCGAGATCTTTCTTCTTCAAAGCAAAAAGATTTTATCTTCAAATACAAGAACTTTTCGTGGTTTTGTTGGTCTTCCGCAAATGAACATATTTCAGCGAGCTAGAAGTTTTTTCTTCAATAGCGTCAGATTTTATCTTAAAATACAAGAACTTTTCGTGGTTCTTGTCAATTTTTGTAGGTTTTGATCTGATGAACTTCTTTCAGTCAGCTCGATCTTTCGACCTGAAAGCAAAAATATTTTATCTTCAAATACAAGAACTTTTCGTGGTTTTGTTAATTTTCAGCAAATGAACATATTTCAGCGAGCAAGAAGTTTTTTCTTTAATAGCGTCAGATTTTATCTTAAAATACAAGAACTTTTCGTGGTTCTTGTCAATTTTTGTTGGTTTTCATCTAATGAACTTGTTTCAGTCAGCTAGATCTTTCTTCTTTAATGCAAAAAGATTTTATCTTCAAATACAAGAACTTTTCGTGGTTTTGTTGGTTTTCAGCAAATGAACATATTTCAGCGAGCTAGAAGTTTTTTCTTCAATAGCGTCAGATTTTATCTTAAAATACAAGAACTTTTCGTGGTTCTTGTCAATTTTTGTTGGTTTTGATCTGATCAACTTATTTCAGTCAGCTCGATCTTTCTTCCTCAAAGCAAAAAGATGTTATCTTCAAATACAAGAACTTTTCGTGGTTTTGTTGATTTTCAGCAAATGAACATATTACAGCGAACTCAAAGTTTTTTCTTTAATAGCGGAAGATTTTATCTTAAAATACAAGAACTTTTCGTGGTTCTTGTTAATTTTTGTTGGTTTTCATCTAATGAACTTATTTCAGTCAGCGAGATCTTTCTTCTTCAAAGCAAAAAGATTTTATCTTCACATACAAGAACTTTTCTTGGTGTTGTTGATTTTCAGCAAATGAACATATTTCAGCGAGCGAGAAGTTTTTTCTTCAATAGCGTCAGATTTTATCTTAAAATACAAGAACTTTTTGTGGTTCTTGTCAATTTTTGTTGGTTTTCATCTAATGAACTTATTTCAGTCAGCGAGATCTTTCTTCTTCAAAGCAAAAAGATTTTATCTTCAAATACAAGAACTTTTCGTGGTTTTGTTGGTCTTCCGCAAATGAACATATTTCAGCGAGCTAGAAGTTTTTTCTTCAATAGCGTCAGATTTTATCTTAAAATACAAGAACTTTTCGTGGTTCTTGTCAATTTTTGTAGGTTTTGATCTGATGAACTTCTTTCAGTCAGCTCGATCTTTCGACCTGAAAGCAAAAATATTTTATCTTCAAATACAAGAACTTTTCGTGGTTTTGTTAATTTTCAGCAAATGAACATATTTCAGCGAGCAAGAAGTTTTTTCTTTAATAGCGTCAGATTTTATCTTAAAATACAAGAACTTTTCGTGGTTCTTGTCAATTTTTGTTGGTTTTCATCTAATGAACTTGTTTCAGTCAGCTAGATCTTTCTTCTTTAATGCAAAAAGATTTTATCTTCAAATACAAGAACTTTTCGTGGTTTTGTTGGTTTTCAGCAAATGAACATATTTCAGCGAGCTAGAAGTTTTTTCTTCAATAGCGTCAGATTTTATCTTAAAATACAAGAACTTTTCGTGGTTCTTGTCAATTTTTGTTGGTTTTGATCTGATCAACTTATTTCAGTCAGCTCGATCTTTCTTCCTCAAAGCAAAAAGATGTTATCTTCAAATACAAGAACTTTTCGTGGTTTTGTTGATTTTCAGCAAATGAACATATTACAGCGAACTCAAAGTTTTTTCTTTAATAGCGGAAGATTTTATCTTAAAATACAAGAACTTTTCGTGGTTCTTGTTAATTTTTGTTGGTTTTCATCTAATGAACTTATTTCAGTCAGCGAGATCTTTCTTCTTCAAAGCAAAAAGATTTTATCTTCACATACAAGAACTTTTCTTGGTTTTGTTGGTCTTCAGCAAATGAACATATTTCAGCGAGCTAGAAGTTTTTTCTTCAATAGCGTCAGATTTTATCTTAAAATACAAAAACTTTTCGTGGTTCTTGTCAATTTTTGTAGGTTTTGATCTGGTGAACTTCTTTCAGTCAGCTCGATCTTTCTACCTGAAAGCAAAAATATTTTATCTTCAAATACAAGAACTTTTCGTGGTTTTGTTAATTTTCAGCAAATGAACATATTTCAGCGAGCAAGAAGTTTTTTCTTTAATAGCGTCAGATTTTATCTTAAAATACAAGAACTTTTCGTGGTTCTTGTCAATTTTTGTTGGTTTTCATCTGATGAACTTGTTTCAGTCAGCTAGATCTTTCTTCTTTAATGCAAAAAGATTTTATCTTCAAATACAAGAACTTTTCGTGGTTTTGTTGGTTTTCAGCAAATGAACATATTTCAGCGAGCTAGAAGTTTTTTCTTCAATAGCGTCAGATTTTATCTTAAAATACAAGAACTTTTCGTGGTTCTTGTCAATTTTTGTTGGTTTTCATCTGATGAACTTATTTCAGTCAGCGAGATCTTTCTTCTTCAAAGCAAAAAGATTTTCTCTTCAAATACAAGAACTTTTTGTGATTTTGTTGATTTTCAGTAAATGAACATATTTCAGAGAGCGAGAAGTTTTTTCTTCAATAGCATCAGATTTTATCTTAAAATACAAGAACTTTTCGTGGTTCTTGTCAATTTTTGTTGGTTTTGATCTGATCAACTTATTTCAGTCAGCTCGATCTTTCTTCCTCAAAGCAAAAAGATTTTATCTTCAAATACAAGAACTTTTCGTGGTTTTGTTGATTTTCAGCAAATGAACATATTTCAGCGAACTCAAAGTTTTTTCTTTAATAGCGGAAGATTTTATCTTAAAATACAAGAACTTTTCGTGGTTCTTGTCAATTTTTGTTGGTTTTCATCTAATGAACTTGTTTCATTCAGCTAGATCTTTCTTCTTTAATGCAAAAAGATTTTATCTTCAAATACAAGAACTTTTCGTGGTTTTGTTGGTTTTCAGCAAATGAACATATTTCAGCGAGCTAGAAGTTTTTTCTTCAATAGCGTCAGATTTTATCTTAAAATACAAGAACTTTTCGTGGTTCTTGTCAATTTTTGTTGGTTTTCATCTAATGAACTTGTTTCAGTCAGCTAGAACTTTCTTCTTTAATGCAAAAAGATTTTATCTTCAAATACAAGAACCTTTCGTGGTTTTGTTGATTTTCAGCAAATGAACATATTTCAGCGAGCGAGAAGTTTTTTCTTTAATAGCGTCAGATTTTATCTTAAAATACAAGAACTTTTCGTGGTTCTTGTCAATTTTTGTTGGTTTTCATCTGATGAACTTATTTCAGTCAGCGAGATCTTTCTTCTTCAAAGCAAAAAGATTTTCTCTTCAAATACAAGAACTTTTCGTGGTTTTGTTGATTTTCAGCAAATGAACATATTTCAGCGAGCGAGAAGTTTTTTCTTTAATAGCGTCAGATTTTATCTGAAAATACAAGAACTTTTCGTGGTTCTTGTCAATTTTTGTTGGTTTTCATCTAATGAACTTATTTCAGTCAGTTGGATCTTTCTTCTTAATAGCAAAAAGATTTTATCTTCAAATACAAGAACTTTTCGTGGTTTTGTTGGTTTTCAGCAAATGAACATATTTCAGCGAGCAAGAAGTTTTTTCTTCAATAGCGTCAGATTTTATCTTAAAATACAAGAACTTTTCGTGGTTCTTGTCAATTTTTGTTGGTTTTGATCTGATCAACTTATTTCAGTCAGCTCGATCTTTCTTCCTCAAAGCAAAAAGATTTTATCTTCAAATACAAGAACTTTTCGTGGTTTTGTTGATTTTCAGCAAATGAACATATTTCAGCGAACTCAAAGTTTTTTCTTTAATAGCGGAAGATTTTATCTTAAAATACAAGAACTTTTCGTGGTTCTTGTCAATTTTTGTTGGTTTTCATCTCATGAACTTGTTTCAGTCAGCTAGATCTTTCTTCTTTAATGCAAAAAGATTTTATCTTCAAATACAAGAACTTTTCGTGGTTTTGTTGGTTTTCAGCAAATGAACATATTTCAGCGAGCTAGAAGTTTTTTCTTCAATAGCGTCAGATTTTTTCTTAAAATACAAGAACTTTTCGTGGTTCTTGTCAATTTTTGTTGGTTTTCATCTGATGAACTTATTTCAGTCAGCGAGATCTTTCTTCTTCAAAGCAAAAAGATTTTCTCTTCAAATACAAGAACTTTTCGTGGTTTTGTTGATTTTCAGCAAATGAACATATTTCAGCGAGCGAGAAGTTTTTTCTTTAATAGCGTCACATTTTATCTTAAAATACAAGAACTTTTCGTGGTTCTTGTCAATTTTTGTTGGTTTTCATCTAATGAACTTATTTCAGTCAGTTAAATCTTTCTTCTTCATAGCAAAAAGATTTTATCTTCAAATACAAGAACTTTTCGTGGTTTTGTTGGTTTTCAGCAAATGAACATATTTCAGCGAGCTCGAAGTTTTTTCTTCAATAGCGTCAGATTTTATCTTAAAATACAAGAACTTTTCGTGGTTCTTGTCAATTTTTGTTGGTTTTCATCTGATGAACTTATTTCAGTCAGCTGGATCTTTCTTCTTCATAGCAAAAAGATTTTATCTTCAAATACAAGAACTTTTCGTGGTTTTGTTGGTTTTCAGCAAATGAACATATTTCAGCGAGCTAGAAGTTTTTTCTTCAATAGCGTCAGATTTTATCTTAAAATACAAGAACTTTACGTGGTATTTGTCAATTTTTGTTGGTATTCATCGAATGAACTTATTTCAGTCAGCGAGATCTTTCTTCTACAAAGCAAAGAGATTTTATCTTCAAATACAAGAACTTTTCGTGGTTTTGTTGGTCTTCAGCAAATGAACATATTTCAGCGAGCTAGAAGTTTTTTCTTCAATAGCGTCAGATTTTATCTTAAAATACAAGAACTTTTCGTGGTTCTTGTCAATTTTTGTTGGTTTTGATCTGATGAACTTCTTTCAGTCAGCTCGATCTTTCTACCTCAAAGCAAAAAGATTTTGTCTTCAAATACAAGAACTTTTCGTGGTTGTGTTAATTTTCAGCAAATGAACATATTTCAGTGAGCAAGAAGTTTTTTCTTTAATAGCGTCAGATTTTATCTTAAAATACAAGAACTTTTCGTGGTTCTTGTCAATTTTTGTTGGTTTTCATCTAATGAACTTGTTTCAGTCAGCTAGATCTTTCTTCTTTAATTCAAAAAGATTTTATCTTCAAATACAAGAACTTGTCGTGGTTTTGTTGGTTTTCAGCAAATGAACATATTTCAGCGAGCTAGAAGTTTTTTCTTCAATAGCGTCAGATTTTATCTTAAAATACAAGAACTTTTCGTGGTTATTGTCAATTTTTGTTGGTTTTCATCTGATGAACTTATTTCAGTCAGCGAGATCTTTCTTCTTCAAAGCAAAAAGATTTTCTCTTCAAATACAAGAACTTTTTGTGATTTTGTTGATTTTCAGTAAATGAACATATTTCAGCGAGCGAGAAGTTTTTTCTTTGATAGCGTCAGATTTTATCTTAAAATACAAGAACTTTTCGTGGTTCTTGTCAATTTTTGTTGGTTTTGATCTGATCAACTTATTTCAGTCACCTCGATCTTTCTTCCTCAAAGCAAAAAGATTTTATCTTCAAATACAAGAACTTTTCGTGGTTTTGTTGATTTTCAGCAAATGAACATATTTCAGCGAGCTCAAAGTTTTTTCTTCAATAGCGTAAGATTTTATCTTAAAATACAAGAACTTTTCGTGGTTCTTGTCAAATTTTGTTGGTTTTCATCTAATGAACTTGTTTCAGTCAGCTCGATCTTTCTACCTGAAAGCAAAAATATTTTATCTTCAAATACAAGAACTTTTCGTAGTTTTGTTAATTTTCAGCAAATGAACATATTTCAGCGAGCAAGAAGTTTTTTCTTTAATAGCGTCAGATTTTATCTTAAAATACAAGAACTTTTCGTGGTTCTTGTCAATTTTTGTTGGTTTTCATCTGATGAACTCGTTTCAGTCAGCTAGATCTTTCTTCTTTAATGCAAAAAGATTTTATCTTCAAATACAAGAACTTTTCGTGGTTTTGTTGGTTTTCAGCAAATGAACATATTTCAGCGAGCTAGAAGTTTTTTCTTCAATAGCGTCAGATTTTATCTTAAAATACAAGAACTTTTCGTGGTTCTTGTCAATTTTTGTTGGTTTTCATCTGATGAACTTATTTCAGTCAGCGAGATCTTTCTTCTTCAAAGCAAAAAGATTTTCTCTTCAAATACAAGAACTTTTCGTGGTTTTGTTGGTTTTCAGCAAATGAACATATTTCAGCGAGCTCAAAGTTTTTTCTTCAATAGCGGAAGATTTTATCTTAAAATACAAGAACTTTTCGTGGTTCTTGTCAATTTTTGTTGGTTTTCATCTAATGAACTTGTTTCAGTCAGCTCGATCTTTCTACCTGAAAGCAAAAATATTTTATCTTCAAATACAAGAACTTTTCGTAGTTTTGTTAATTTTCAGCAAATGAACATATTTCAGCGAGCAAGAAGTTTTTTCTTTAATAGCGTCAGATTTTATCTTAAAATACAAGAACTTTTCGTGGTTCTTGTCAATTTTTGTTGGTTTTCATCTGATGAACTTGTTTCAGTCAGCTAGATCTTTCTTCTTTAATGCAAAAAGATTTTATCTTCAAATACAAGAACTTTTCGTGGTTTTGTTGGTTTTCAGCAAATGAACATATTTCAGCGAGCTAGAAGTTTTTTCTTCAATAGCGTCAGATTTTATCTTAAAATACAAGAACTTTTCGTGGTTCTTGTCAATTTTTGTTGGTTTTCATCTGATGAACTTATTTCAGTCAGCGAGATCTTTCTTCTTCAAAGCAAAAAGATTTTCTCTTCAAATACAAGAACTTTTTGTGATTTTGTTGATTTTCAGTAAATGAACATATTTCAGAGAGCGAGAAGTTTTTTCTTCAATAGCGTCAGATTTTATCTTAAAATACAAGAACTTTTCGTGGTTCTTGTCAATTTTTGTTGGTTTTGATCTGATCAACTTATTTCAGGCAGCTCGATCTTTCTTCCTCAAAGCAAAAAGATTTTATCTTCAAATACAAGAACTTTTCGTGGTTTTGTTGATTTTCAGCAAATGAACATATTTCAGCGAACTCAAAGTTTTTTCTTTAATAGCGGAAGATTTTATCTTAAAATACAAGAACTTTTCGTGGTTCTTGTCAATTTTTGTTGGTTTTCATCTAATGAACTTGTTTCAGTCAGCTAGATCTTTCTTCTTTAATGCAAAAAGATTTTATCTTCAAATACAAGAACTTTTCGTGGTTTTGTTGGTTTTCAGCAAATGAACATATTTCAGCGAGCTAGAAGTTTTTTCTTCAATAGCGTCAGATTTTATCTTAAAATACAAGAACTTTTCGTGGTTCTTGTCTATTTTTGTTGGTTTTCATCTAATGAACTTGTTTCAGTCAGCTAGAACTTTCTTCTTTAATGCAAAAAGATTTTATCTTCAAATACAAGAACCTTTCGTGGTTTTGTTGATTTTCAGCAAATGAACATATTTCAGCGAGCGAGAAGTTTTTTCTTTAATAGCGTCACATTTTATCTTAAAATACAAGAACTTTTCGTGGTTCTTGTCAATTTTTGTTGGTTTTCATCTGATGAACTTATTTCAGTCAGCGAGATCTTTCTTCTTCAAAGCAAAAAGATTTTCTCTTCAAATACAAGAACTTTTCGTGGTTTTGTTGATTTTCAGCAAATGAACATATTTCAGCGAGCTAGAAGTTTTTTCTTCAATAGCGTCAGATTTTATCTTAAAATACAAGAACTTTTCGTGGTTCTTGTCAATTTTTGTTGGTTTTCATCTAATGAACTTATTTCAGTCAGTTAAATCTTTCTTCTTCATAGCAAAAAGATTTTATCTTCAAATACAAGAACTTTTCGTGGTTTTGTTGGTTTTCAGCAAATGAACATATTTCAGCGAGCTCGAAGTTTTTTCTTCAATAGCGTCAGATTTTATCTTAAAATACAAGAACTTTTCGTGGTTCTTGTCAATTTTTGTTGGTTTTCATCTGATGAACTTATTTCAGTCAGCTGGATCTTTCTTCTTCATAGCAAAAAGATTTTCTCTTCAAATACAAGAACTTTTCGTGGTTTTGTTGGTTTTCAGCAAATGAACATATTTCAGCGAGCTAGAAGTTTTTTCTTCAATAGCGTCAGATTTTATCTTAAAATACAAGAACTTTACGTGGTTTTTGTCAATTTTTGTTGGTATTCATCGAATGAACTTATTTCAGTCAGCGAGATCTTTCTTCTACAAAGCAAAAAGATTTTATCTTCAAATACAAGAACTTTTCGTGGTTTTGTTGGTCTTCAGCAAATGAACATATTTCAGCGAGCTAGAAGTTTTTTCTTCAATAGCGTCAGATTTTATCTTAAAATACAAGAACTTTTCGTGGTTCTTGTCAATTTTTGTTGGTTTTGATCTGATGAACTTCTTTCAGTCAGCTCGATCTTTCTACCTCAAAGCAAAAAGATTTTGTCTTCAAATACAAGAACTTTTCGTGGTTGTGTTAATTTTCAGCAAATGAACATATTTCAGTGAGCAAGAAGTTTTTTCTTTAATAGCGTCAGATTTTATCTTAAAATACAAGAACTTTTCGTGGTTCTTGTCAATTTTTGTTGGTTTTCATCTGATGAACTTGTTTCAGTCAGCTAGATCTTTCTTCTTTAATGCAAAAAGATTTTATCTTCAAATACAAGAACTTTTCGTGGTTTTGTTGGTTTTCAGCAAATGAACATATTTCAGCGAGCTAGAAGTTTTTTCTTCAATAGCGTCAGATTTTATCTTAAAATACAAGAACTTTTCGTGGTTCTTGTCAATTTTTGTTGGTTTTCATCTGATGAACTTATTTCAGTCAGCGAGATCTTTCTTCTTCAAAGCAAAAAGATTTTCTCTTCAAATACAAGAACTTTTCGTGGTTTTGTTGGTTTTCAGCAAATGAACATATTTCAGCGAGCTAGAAGTTTTTTCTTCAATAGCGTCAGATTTTATCTTAAAATACAAGAACTTTTCGTGGTTCTTGTCAATTTTTGTTGGTTTTCATCTGATGAACTTATTTCAGTCAGCGAGATCTTTCTTCTTCAAAGCAAAAAGATTTTCTCTTCAAATACAAGAACTTTTTGTGATTTTGTTGATTTTCAGTAAATGAACATATTTCAGCGAGCGAGAAGTTTTTTCTTTGATAGCGTCAGATTTTATCTTAAAATACAAGAACTTTTCGTGGTTCTTGTCAATTTTTGTTGGTTTTGATCTGATCAACTTATTTCAGTCACCTCGATCTTTCTTCCTCAAAGCAAAAAGATTTTATCTTCAAATACAAGAACTTTTCGTGGTTTTGTTGATTGTCAGCAAATGAACATATTTCAGCGAGCTCAAAGTTTTTTCTTCAATAGCGGAAGATTTTATCTTAAAATACAAGAACTTTTCGTGGTTCTTGTCAATTTTTGTTGGTTTTCATCGAATGAACTTGTTTCAGTCAGCTCGATCTTTCTACCTGAAAGCAAAAATATTTTATCTTCAAATACAAGAACTTTTCGTAGTTTTGTTAATTTTCAGCAAATGAACATATTTCAGCGAGCAAGAAGTTTTTTCTTTAATAGCGTCAGATTTTATCTTAAAATACAAGAACTTTTCGTGGTTCTTGTCAATTTTTGTTGGTTTTCATCTGATGAACTTGTTTCAGTCAGCTAGATCTTTCTTCTTTAATGCAAAAAGATTTTATCTTCAAATACAAGAACTTTTCGTGGTTTTGTTGGTTTTCAGCAAATGAACATATTTCAGCGAGCTAGAAGTTTTTTCTTCAATAGCGTCAGATTTTATCTTAAAATACAAGAACTTTTCGTGGTTCTTGTCAATTTTTGTTGGTTTTCATCTGATGAACTTATTTCAGTCAGCGAGATCTTTCTTCTTCAAAGCAAAAAGATTTTCTCTTCAAATACAAGAACTTTTTGTGATTTTGTTGATTTTCAGTAAATGAACATATTTCAGAGAGCGAGAAGTTTTTTCTTCAATAGCGTCAGATTTTATCTTAAAATACAAGAACTTTTCGTGGTTCTTGTCAATTTTTGTTGGTTTTGATCTGATCAACTTATTTCAGTCAGCTCGATCTTTCTTCCTCAAAGCAAAAAGATTTTATCTTCAAATACAAGAACTTTTCGTGGTTTTGTTGATTTTCAGCAAATGAACATATTTCAGCGAACTCAAAGTTTTTTCTTTAATAGCGGAAGATTTTATCTTAAAATACAAGAACTTTTCGTGGTTCTTGTCAATTTTTGTTGGTTTTCATCTAATGAACTTGTTTCAGTCAGCTAGATCTTTCTTCTTTAATGCAAAAAGATTTTATCTTCAAATACAAGAACTTTTCGTGGTTTTGTTGGTTTTCAGCAAATGAACATATTTCAGCGAGCTAGAAGTTTTTTCTTCAATAGCGTCAGATTGTACCTTAAAATACAAGAACTTTTCGTGGTTCTTGTCTATTTTTGTTGGTTTTCATCTAATGAACTTGTTTCAGTCAGCTAGAACTTTCTTCTTTAATGCAAAAAGATTTTATCTTCAAATACAAGAACCTTTCGTGGTTTTGTTGATTTTCAGCAAATGAACATATTTCAGCGAGCGAGAAGTTTTTTCTTTAATAGCGTCAGATTTTATCTTAAAATACAAGAACTTTTCGTGGTTCTTGTCAATTTTTGTTGGTTTTCATCTAATGAACTTGTTTCAGTCAGCTAGATCTTTCTTCTTTAATGCAAAAAGATTTTATCTTCAAATACAAGAACCTTTCGTGGTTTTGTTGGTTTTCAGCAAATGAACATATTTCAGCGAGCTGGAAGTTTTTTCTTCAATAGCGTCAGATTTTATCTTAAAATACAAGAACTTTTCGTGGTTCTTGTCAATTTTTGTTGGTTTTCATCTGATGAACTTATTTCAGTCAGCGAGATCTTTCTTCTTCAAAGCAAAAAGATTTTATCTTCAAATACAAGAACTTTTCGTGGTTTTGTTCATTTTCAGCAAATGAACATATTTCAGCGAGCGAGACGTTTTTTCTTTAATAGCGTCACATTTTATCTTAAAATACAAGAACTTTTCGTGGTTCTTGTCAATTTTTGTTGGTTTTCATCGAATGAACTTATTTCAGTCAGTTAAATCTTTCTTCTTCTTGCAAAAAGATTTTATCTTCAAATACAAGAACTTTTCGTGGTTTTGTTGGTTTTCAGCAAATGAACATATTTCAGCGAGCTAGAAGTTTTTTCTTCAATAGCGTCAGATTTTATCTTAAAATACAAGAACTTTTCGTGGTTCTTGTCAATTTTTGTTGGTTTTCATCTAATGAACTTATGTCAGTCAGTTATATCTTTCTTCTTCATAGCAAAAAGATTTTATCTTCAAATACAAGAATTTTTCGTGGTTTTGTTGGTTTTCAGCAAATGAACATATTTCAGCGAGCTAGAAGTTTTTTCTTCAATAGCGTCAGATTTTATCTTAAAATACAAGAACTTTTCGTGGTTCTTGTCAATTTTTGTTGGTTTTCATCTGATGAACTTATTTCAGTCAGCTGGATCTTTCTTCTTCATAGCAAAAAGATTTTATCTTCAAATACAAGAACTTTTCGTGGTTTTGTTGGTTTTCAGCAAATGAACATATTTCAGCGAGCTAGAAGTTTTTTCTTCAATAGCATCAGATTTTATCTTAAAATACAAGAACTTTTCGTGGTTCTTGTCAATTTTTGTTGGTATTCATCGAATGAACTTATTTCAGTCAGCGAGATCTTTCTTCTACAAAGCAAAAAGATTTTATCTTCAAATACAAGAACTTTTCGTGGTTTTGTTGGTCTTCAGCAAATGAACATATTTCAGCGAGCTAGAAGTTTTTTCTTCAATAGCGTCAGATTTTATCTTAAAATACAAGAACTTTTCGTGGTTCTTGTCAATTTTTGTTGGTTTTGATCTGATGAACTTCTTTCAGTCAGCTCGATCTTTCTACCTCAAAGCAAAAAGATTTTGTCTTCAAATACAAGAACTTTTCGTGGTTGTGTTAATTTTCAGCTAATGAACATATTTCAGTGAGCAAGAAGTTTTTTCTTCAATAGCGTCAGATTTTATCTTAAAATACAAGAACTTTTCGTGGTTCTTGTCAATTTTTGTTGGTTTTGATCTGATGAACTTCTTTCAGTCAGCTCGATCTTTCTCCCTCAAAGCAAAAAGATTTTGTCTTCAAATACAAGAACTTTTCGTGGTTGTGTTAATTTTCAGCTAATGAACATATTTCAGTGAGCAAGAAGTTTTTTCTTTAATAGCGTCAGATTTTATCTTAAAATACAAGAACTTTTCGTGGTTCTTGTCAATTTTTGTTGGTTTTCATCGAATGAACTTGTTTCAGTCAGCTAGATCTTTCTTCTTTAATGCAAAAAGATTTTATCTTCAAATACAAGAACTTTTCGTGGTTTTGTTGGTTTTCAGCAAATGAACATATTTCAGCGAGCTCGAAGTTTTTTCTTCAATAGCGTCAGATTTTATCTTAAAATACAAGAACTTTTCGTGGTTCTTGTCAATTTTTGTTGGTTTTCATCTGATGAACTTATTTCAGTCAGCGTGATCTTTCTTCTTCAAAGCAAAAAGATTTTCTCTTCAAATACAAGAACTTTTTGTGATTTTGTTGATTTTCAGTAAATGAACATATTTCAGCGAGCGAGAAGTTTTTTCTTTGATAGCGTCAGATTTTATCTTAAAATACAAGAACTTTTCGTGGTTCTTGTCAATTTTTGTTGGTTTTGATCTGATCAACTTATTTCAGTCACCTCGATCTTTCTTCCTCAAAGCAAAAAGATTTTATCTTCAAATACAAGAACTTTTCGTGGTTTTGTTGATTTTCAGCAAATGAACATATTTCAGCGAGCTCAAAGTTTTTTCTTCAATAGCGGAAGATTTTATCTTAAAATACAAGAACTTTTCGTGGTTCTTGTCAATTTTTGTTGGTTTTCATCTAATGAACTTGTTTCAGTCAGCTAGATCTTTCTTCTTTAATGCAAAAAGATTTTATCTTCAAATACAAGAACTTCTTGTGGTTTTGTTGATTTTCAGCAAATGAACATATTTCAGCGAGCAAGAAGTTTTTTCTTTAATAGCGGAAGATTTTATCTTAAAATACAAGAACTTTTCGTGGTTCTTGTCAATTTTTGTTGGTTTTCATCTGATGAACTTATTTCAGTCAGCGAGATCTTTCTTCTTCAAAGCAAAAAGATTTTATCTTCAAATACAAGAACTTTTCGTGGTTTTGTTGGTCTTCAGCAAATGAACATATTTCAGCGAGCTAGAAGTTTATTCTTCAATAGCGTCAGATTTTATCTTAAAATACAAGAACTTTTCGTGGTTCTTGTCAATTTTTGTAGGTTTTGATCTGATGAACTTCTTTCAGTCAGCTCGATCTTTCTACCTCAAAGCAAAAATATTTTATCTTCAAATACAAGAACTTTTCGAGGTTTTGTTAATTTTCAGCAAATGAACATATTTCAGCGAGCAAGAAGTTTTTTCTTTAATAGCGTCAGATTTTATCTTAAAATACAAGAACTTTTCGTGGTTCTTGTCAATTTTTGTTGGTTTTCATCTAATGAACTTGTTTCAGTCAGCTAGATCTTTCTTCTTTAATGCAAAAAGATTTTATCTTCAAATACAAGAACTTTTCGTGGTTTTGTTGGTTTTCAGCAAATGAACATATTTCAGCGAGCTAGAAGTTTTTTCTTCAATAGCGTCAGATTTTATCTTAAAATACAATAACTTTTCGTGGTTCTTGTCAATTTTTGTTGGTTTTCATCTGATGAACTTATTTCAGTCAGCGAGATCTTTCTTCTTCAAAGCAAAAAGATTTTCTCTTCAAATACAAGAACTTTTTGTGATTTTGTTGATTTTCAGTAAATGAACATATTTCAGCGAGCGAGAAGTTTTTTCTTTAATAGCGTCAGATTTTATCTTAAAATACAAGAACTTTTCGTGGTTCTTGTCAATTTTTGTTGGTTTTCATCTGATGAACTTGTTTCAGTCAGCTAGATCTTTCTTCTTTAATGCGAAAAGATTTTATCTTCAAATACAAGAACTTTTCGTGGTTTTGTTGATTTTCAGCAAATGAACATATTTCAGCGAGCGAGAAGTTTTTTCTTTAATAGCGTCAGATTTTATCTTAAAATACAAGAACTTTTCGTGCTTCTTGTCAATTTTTGTTGGTTTTCATCTAATGAACTTATTTCAGTCAGTTAGATCTTTCTTCTTCATAGCAAAAAGATTTTATCTTCAAATACAAGAACTTTTCTTGTTTTTGTTGGTTTTCAGCAAATGAACATATTTCAGCGAGCGAGAAGTTTTTTCTTCAATAGCGTCGGATTTTATCTTAAAATACAAGAACTTTTCGTGGTTCTTGTCAATTTTTGTTGGTTTTCATCTAATGAATTTATTTCAGCCAGCGAGATCTTTCTTCTTCAAAGCAAAAAGATTTTATCTTCAAATACAAGAACTTTTCGTGGTTTTGTTGGACTTCAGCAAATGAACATATTTCAGCGAGCCAGAAGTTTTTTCTTCAATAGCGTCAGATTTTATCTTAAAATACAAGAACTTTTCGTGGTTCTTGTCAATTTTTGTTGGTTTTGATCTGATGAACTTCTTTCAGTCAGCTCGATCTTTCTACCTCAAAGCAAAAAGATTTTATCTTCAAATACAAGAACTTTTCGTGGTTTTGTTAATTTTCAGCAAATGAACATATTTCAGCGAGCAAGAAGTTTTTTCTTTAATAGCGTCAGATTTTATCTTAAAATACAAGAACTTTTCGTGGTTCTTGTCAATTTTTGTTGGTTTTCATCTAATGAACTTGTTTCAGTCAGCTAGATCGTTCTTCTTTAATGCAAAAAGATTTTATCTTCAAATGCAAGAACTTTTCGTGGTTTTGTTGGTTTTCAGCAAATGAACATATTTCAGCGAGCTAGAAGTTTTTTCTTCAATAGCGTCAGATTTTATCTTAAAATACAAGAACTTTTCGTGGTTCTTGTCAATTTTTGTTGGTTTTCATCTGATGAACTTATTTCAGTCAGCGAGATCTTTCTTCTTCAAAGCAAAAAGATTTTCTCTTCAAATACAAGAACTTTTTGTGATTTTGTTGATTTTCAGTAAATGAACATATTTCAGCGAGCGAGAAGTTTTTTCTTTAATAGCGTCAGATTTTATCTTAAAATACAAGAACTTTTCGTGGTTCTTGTCAATTTTTGTTGGTTTTCATCTGATGAACTTGTTTCAGTCAGCTAGATCTTTCTTCTTTAATGCAAAAAGATTTTATCTTCAAATACAAGAACTTTTCGTGGTTTTGTTGATTTTCAGCAAATGAACATATTTCAGCGAGCGAGAAGTTTTTTCTTTAATAGCGTCAGATTTTATCTTAAAATACAAGAACTTTTCGTGCTTCTTGTCAATTTTTGTTGGTTTTCATCTAATGAACTTATTTCAGTCAGTTAGATCTTTCTTCTTCATAGCAAAAAGATTTTATCTTCAAATACAAGAACTTTTCTTGTTTTTGTTGGTTTTCAGCAAATGAACATATTTCAGCGAGCTAGAAGTTTTTTCTTCAATAGCGTCGGATTTTATCTTAAAATACAAGAACTTTTCGTGGTTCTTGTCAATTTTTGTTGGTTTTCATCTAATGAATTTATTTCAGCCAGCGAGATCTTTCTTCTTCAAAGCAAAAAGATTTTATCTTCAAATACAAGAACTTTTCGTGGTTTTGTTGGACTTCAGCAAATGAACATATTTCAGCGAGCCAGAAGTTTTTTCTTCAATAGCGTCAGATTTTATCTTAAAATACAAGAACTTTTCGTGGTTCTTGTCAATTTTTGTTGGTTTTAATCTGATGAACTTCTTTCAGTCAGCTCGATCTTTCTACCTCAAAGCAAAAAGATTTTATCTTCAAATACAAGAACTTTTCGTGGTTTTGTTAATTTTCAGCAAATGAACATATTTCAGCGAGCAAGAAGTTTTTTCTTTAATAGCGTCAGATTTTATCTTAAAATACAAGAACTTTTCGTGGTTCTTGTCAATTTTTGTTGGTTTTCATCTAATGAACTTGTTTCAGTCAGCTAGATCTTTCTTCTTTAATGCAAAAAGATTTTATCTTCAAATGCAAGAACTTTTCGTGGTTTTGTTGGTTTTCAGCAAATGAACATATTTCAGCGAGCTAGAAGTTTTTTCTTCAATAGCGTCAGATTTTATCTTAAAATACAAGAACTTTTCGTGGTTCTTGTCAATTTTTGTTGGTTTTCATCTGATGAACTTATTTCAGTCAGCGAGATCTTTCTTCTTCAAAGCAAAAAGATTTTCTCTTCAAATACAAGAACTTTTTGTGATTTTGTTGATTTTCAGTAAATGAACATATTTCAGCGAGCGAGAAGTTTTTTCTTTGATAGCGTCAGATTTTATCTTAAAATACAAGAACTTTTCGTGGTTCTTGTCAATTTTTGTTGGTTTTGATCTGATCAACTTATTTCAGTCAGCTCGATCTTTCTTCCTCAAAGCAAAAAGATTTTATCTTCAAATACAAGAACTTTTCGTGGTTTTGTTGATTTTCAGCAAATGAACATATTTCAGCGAGCTCAAAGTTTTTTCTTTAATAGTGGAAGATTTTATCTTAAAATACAAGAACCTTTCGTGGTTCTTGTCAATTTTTGTTGGTTTTCATCTAATGAACTTGTTTCAGTCAGCTAGATCTTTCTTCTTCAATGCAAAAAGATTTTATCTTCAAATACAAGAACTTCTCGTGGTTTTGTTGATTTTCAGCAAATGAACATATTTCAGCGAGCTAGAAGTTTTTTCTTCAATAGCGTCAGATTTTATCTTAAAATACAAGAACTTTTCGTGGTTCTTGTCAATTTTTGTAGGTTTTGATCTGATGAACTTCTTTCAGTCAGCTCGATGTTTCTACCTCAAAGCAAAAATATTTTATCTTCAAATACAAGAACTTCTCGTGGTTTTGTTAATTTTCAGCAAATGAACATATTTCAGCGAGCAAGAAGTTTTTTCTTTAATAGCGTCAGATTTTATCTTAAAATACAAGAACTTTTCGTGGTTCTTGTCAATTTTTGTTGGTTTTCATCTAATGAACTTGTTTCAGTCAGCTAGATCTTTCTTCTTTAATGCAAAAAGATTTTATCTTCAAATACAAGAACTTTTCGTGGTTTTGTTGGTTTTCAGCAAATGAACATATTTCAGCGAGCTAGAAGTTTTTTCTTCAATAGCGTCAGATTTTATCTTAAAATACAAGAACTTTTCGTGGTTCGTGTCAATTTTTGTTGGTTTTCATCTGATGAACTTATTTCAGTCAGCGAGATCTTTCTTCTTTCATGCAAAAAGATTTTATCTTCAAATACAAGAACTTTTCGTGGTTTTGTTGGTTTTCAGCAAATGAACATATTTCAGCGAGCTAGAAGTTTTTTCTTCAATAGCGTCAGATTTTATCTTAAAATACAAGAACTTTTCGTGGTTCGTGTCAATTTTTGTTGGTTTTCATCTGATGAACTTATTTCAGTCAGCGAGATCTTTCTTCTTCAAAGCAAAAAGATTTTCTCTTCAAATACAAGAACTTTTTGTGATTTTGTTGATTTTCAGTAAATGAACATATTTCAGCGAGCGAGAAGTTTTTTCTTTAATAGCGTCAGATTTTATCTTAAAATACAAGAACTTTTCGTGGTTCTTGTCAATTTTTGTTGGTTTTCATCTGATGAACTTGTTTCAGTCAGCTAGATCTTTCTTCTTTAATGCAAAAAGATTTTATCTTCAAATACAAGAACTTTTCGTGGTTTTGTTGATTTTCAGCAAATGAACATATTTCAGCGAGCGAGAAGTTTTTTCTTTAATAGCGTCAGATTTTATCTTAAAATACAAGAACTTTTCGTGCTTCTTGTCAATTTTTGTTGGTTTTCATCTAATGAACTTATTTCAGTCAGTTAGATCTTTCTTCTTCATAGCAAAAAGATTTTATCTTCAAATACAAGAACTTTTCTTGTTTTTGTTGGTTTTCAGCAAATGAACATATTTCAGCGAGCTAGAAGTTTTTTCTTCAATAGCGTCGGATTTTATCTTAAAATACAAGAACTTTTCGTGGTTCTTGTCAATTTTTGTTGGTTTTCATCTAATGAATTTATTTCAGCCAGCGAGATCTTTCTTCTTCAAAGCAAAAAGATTTTATCTTCAAATACAAGAACTTTTCGTGGTTTTGTTGGACTTCAGCAAATGAACATATTTCAGCGAGCCAGAAGTTTTTTCTTCAATAGCGTCAGATTTTATCTTAAAATACAAGAACTTTTCGTGGTTCTTGTCAATTTTTGTTGGTTTTGATCTGATGAACTTCTTTCAGTCAGCTCGATCTTTCTACCTCAAAGCAAAAAGATTTTATCTTCAAATACAAGAACTTTTCGTGGTTTTGTTAATTTTCAGCAAATGAACATATTTCAGCGAGCAAGAAGTTTTTTCTTTAATAGCGTCAGATTTTATCTTAAAATACAAGAACTTTTCGTGGTTCTTGTCAATTTTTGTTGGTTTTCATCTAATGAACTTGTTTCAGTCAGCTAGATCGTTCTTCTTTAATGCAAAAAGATTTTATCTTCAAATGCAAGAACTTTTCGTGGTTTTGTTGGTTTTCAGCAAATGAACATATTTCAGCGAGCTAGAAGTTTTTTCTTCAATAGCGTCAGATTTTATCTTAAAATACAAGAACTTTTCGTGGTTCTTGTCAATTTTTGTTGGTTTTCATCTGATGAACTTATTTCAGTCAGCGAGATCTTTCTTCTTCAAAGCAAAAAGATTTTCTCTTCAAATACAAGAACTTTTTGTGATTTTGTTGATTTTCAGTAAATGAACATATTTCAGCGAGCGAGAAGTTTTTTCTTTAATAGCGTCAGATTTTATCTTAAAATACAAGAACTTTTCGTGGTTCTTGTCAATTTTTGTTGGTTTTCATCTGATGAACTTGTTTCAGTCAGCTAGATCTTTCTTCTTTAATGCAAAAAGATTTTATCTTCAAATACAAGAACTTTTCGTGGTTTTGTTGATTTTCAGCAAATGAACATATTTCAGCGAGCGAGAAGTTTTTTCTTTAATAGCGTCAGATTTTATCTTAAAATACAAGAACTTTTCGTGCTTCTTGTCAATTTTTGTTGGTTTTCATCTAATGAACTTATTTCAGTCAGTTAGATCTTTCTTCTTCATAGCAAAAAGATTTTATCTTCAAATACAAGAACTTTTCTTGTTTTTGTTGGTTTTCAGCAAATGAACATATTTCAGCGAGCTAGAAGTTTTTTCTTCAATAGCGTCGGATTTTATCTTAAAATACAAGAACTTTTCGTGGTTCTTGTCAATTTTTGTTGGTTTTCATCTAATGAATTTATTTCAGCCAGCGAGATCTTTCTTCTTCAAAGCAAAAAGATTTTATCTTCAAATACAAGAACTTTTCGTGGTTTTGTTGGACTTCAGCAAATGAACATATTTCAGCGAGCGAGAAGTTTTTTCTTTGATAGCGTCAGATTTTATCTTAAAATACAAGAACTTTTCGTGGTTCTTGTCAATTTTTGTTGGTTTTGATCTGATCAACTTATTTCAGTCAGCTCGATCTTTCTTCCTCAAAGCAAAAAGATTTTATCTTCAAATACAAGAACTTTTCGTGGTTTTGTTGATTTTCAGCAAATGAACATATTTCAGCGAGCTCAAAGTTTTTTCTTTAATAGCGGAAGATTTTATCTTAAAATACAAGAACCTTTCGTGGTTCTTGTCAATTTTTGTTGGTTTTCATCTAATGAACTTGTTTCAGTCAGCTAGATCTTTCTTCTTCAATGCAAAAAGATTTTATCTTCAAATACAAGAACTTCTCGTGGTTTTGTTGATTTTCAGCAAATGAACATATTTCAGCGAGCTAGAAGTTTTTTCTTCAATAGCGTCAGATTTTATCTTAAAATACAAGAACTTTTCGTGGTTCTTGTCAATTTTTGTAGGTTTTGATCTGATGAACTTCTTTCAGTCAGCTCGATGTTTCTACCTCAAAGCAAAAATATTTTATCTTCAAATACAAGAACTTTTCGTGGTTTTGTTAATTTTCAGCAAATGAACATATTTCAGCGAGCAAGAAGTTTTTCCTTTAATAGCGTCAGATTTTATCTTAAAATACAAGAACTTTTCGTGGTTCTTGTCAATTTTTGTTGGTTTTCATCTAATGAACTTGTTTCAGTCAGCTAGATCTTTCTTCTTTAATGCAAAAAGATTTTATCTTCAAATACAAGAACTTTTCGTGGTTTTGTTGGTTTTCAGCAAATGAACATATTTCAGCGAGCTAGAAGTTTTTTCTTCAATAGCGTCAGATTTTATCTTAAAATACAAGAACTCTTCGTGGTTCGTGTCAATTTTTGTTGGTTTTCATCTGATGAACTTATTTCAGTCAGCGAGATCTTTCTTCTTTCATGCAAAAAGATTTTATCTTCAAATACAAGAACTTTTCGTGGTTTTGTTGGTTTTCAGCAAATGAACATATTTCAGCGAGCTAGAAGTTTTTTCTTCAATAGCGTCAGATTTTATCTTAAAATACAAGAACTTTTCGTGGTTCGTGTCAATTTTTGTTGGTTTTCATCTGATGAACTTATTTCAGTCAGCGAGATCTTTCTTCTTCAAAGCAAAAAGATTTTCTCTTCAAATACAAGAACTTTTTGTGATTTTGTTGATTTTCAGTAAATGAACATATTTCAGCGAGCGAGAAGTTTTTTCTTTAATAGCGTCAGATTTTATCTTAAAATACAAGAACTTTTCGTGGTTCTTGTCAATTTTTGTTGGTTTTCATCTGATGAACTTGTTTCAGTCAGCTAGATCTTTCTTCTTTAATGCAAAAAGATTTTATCTTCAAATACAAGAACTTTTCGTGGTTTTGTTGATTTTCAGCAAATGAACATATTTCAGCGAGCAAGAAGTTTTTTCTTTAATAGCGTCAGATTTTATCTTAAAATACAAGAACTTTTCGTGCTTCTTGTCAATTTTTGTTGGTTTTCATCTAATGAACTTATTTCAGTCAGTTAGATCTTTCTTCTTCATAGCAAAAAGATTTTATCTTCAAATACAAGAACTTTTCTTGTTTTTGTTGGTTTTCAGCAAATGAACATATTTCAGCGAGCTAGAAGTTTTTTCTTCAATAGCGTCGGATTTTATCTTAAAATACAAGAACTTTTCGTGGTTCTTGTCAATTTTTGTTGGTTTTCATCTAATGAATTTATTTCAGCCAGCGAGATCTTTCTTCTTCAAAGCAAAAAGATTTTATCTTCAAATACAAGAACTTTTCGTGGTTTTGTTGGACTTCAGCAAATGAACATATTTCAGCGAGCCAGAAGTTTTTTCTTCAATAGCGTCAGATTTTAACTTAAAATACAAGAACTTTTCGTGGTTCTTGTCAATTTTTGTTGGTTTTGATCTGATGAAATTCTTTCAGTCAGCTCGATCTTTCTACCTCAAAGCAAAAAGATTTTATCTTCAAATACAAGAACTTTTCGTGGTTTTGTTAATTTTCAGCAAATGAACATATTTCAGCGAGCAAGAAGTTTTTTCTTTAATAGCGTCAGATTTTATCTTAAAATACAAGAACTTTTCGTGGTTCTTGTCAATTTTTGTTGGTTTTGATCTGATCAACTTATTTCAGTCAGCTCGATCTTTCTTCCTCAAAGCAAAAAGATTTTATCTTCAAATACAAGAACTTTTCGTGGTTTTGTTGATTTTCAGCAAATGAACATATTTCAGCGAGCTCAAAGTTTTTTCTTTAATAGCGGAAGATTTTATCTTAAAATACAAGAACCTTTCGTGGTTCTTGTCAATTTTTGTTGGTTTTCATCTAATGAACTTGTTTCAGTCAGCTAGATCTTTCTTCTTCAATGCAAAAAGATTTTATCTTCAAATACAAGAACTTCTCGTGGTTTTGTTGATTTTCAGCAAATGAACATATTTCAGCGAGCTGGAAGTTTTTTCTTCAATAGCGTCAGATTTTATCTTAAAATACAAGAACTTTTCGTGGTTCTTGTCAATTTTTGTAGGTTTTGATCTGATGAACTTCTTTCAGTCAGCTCGATGTTTCTACCTCAAAGCAAAAATATTTTATCTTCAAATACAAGAACTTTTCGTGGTTTTGTTAATTTTCAGCAAATGAACATATTTCAGCGAGCAAGAAGTTTTTTCTTTAATAGCGGAAGATTTTATCTTAAAATACAAGAACTTTTCGTGGTTCTTGTCAATTTTTGTTGGTTTTCATCTAATGAACTTGTTTCAGTCAGCAAGATCTTTCTTCTTTAATGCAAAAAGATTTTATCTTCAAATACAAGAACTTTTCGTGGTTTTGTTGGTTTTCAGCAAATGAACATATTTCAGCGAGCTAGAAGTTTTTTCTTCAATAGCGTCAGATTTTATCTTAAAATACAAGAACTTTTCGTGGTTCGTGTCAATTTTTGTTGGTTTTCATCTGATGAACTTATTTCAGTCAGCGAGATCTTTCTTCTTTAATGCAAAAAGATTTTATCTTCAAATACAAGAACTTTTCGTGGTTTTGTTGGTTTTCAGCAAATGAACATATTTCAGCGAGCTAGAAGTTTTTTCTTCAATAGCGTCAGATTTTATCTTAAAATACAAGAACTTTTCGTGGTTCGTGTCAATTTTTGTTGGTTTTCATCTGATGAACTTATTTCAGTCAGCGAGATCTTTCTTCTTCAAAGCAAAAAGATTTTCTCTTCAAATACAAGAACTTTTTGTGATTTTGTTGATTTTCAGTGAATGAACATATTTCAGCGAGCGAGAAGTTTTTTCTTTAATAGCGTCAGATTTTATCTTAAAATACAAGAACTTTTCGTGGTTCTTGTCAATTTTTGTTGGTTTTCATCTGATGAACTTGTTTCAGTCAGCTAGATCTTTCTTCTTTAATGCAAAAAGATTTTATCTTCAAATACAAGAACTTTTCGTGGTTTTGTTGATTTTCAGGAAATGAACATATTTCAGCGAGCGAGAAGTTTTTTCTTTAATAGCGTCAGATTTTATCTTAAAATACAAGAACTTTTCGTGCTTCTTGTCAATTTTTGTTGGTTTTCATCTAATGAACTTATTTCAGTCAGTTAGATCTTTCTTCTTCATAGCAAAAAGATTTTATCTTCAAATACAAGAACTTTTCTTGTTTTTGTTGGTTTTCAGCAAATGAACATATTTCAGCGAGCGAGAAGTTTTTTCTTCAATAGCGTCGGATTTTATCTTAAAATACAAGAACTTTTCGTGGTTCTTGTCAATTTTTGTTGGTTTTCATCTAATGAATTTATTTCAGCCAGCGAGATCTTTCTTCTTCAAAGCAAAAAGATTTTATCTTCAAATACAAGAACTTTTCGTGGTTTTGTTGGACTTCAGCAAATGAACATATTTCAGCGAGACAGAAGTTTTTTCTTCAATAGCGTCAGATTTTATCTTAAAATACAAGAACTTTTCGTGGTTCTTGTCAATTTTTGTTGGTTTTGATCTGATGAACTTGTTTCAGTCAGCTCGATCTTTCTCCCTCAAAGCAAAAAGATTTTATCTTCAAATACAAGAACTTTTCGTGGTTTTGTTAATTTTCAGCAAATGAACATATTTCAGCGAGCAAGAAGTTTTTTCTTTAATAGCGTCAGATTTTATCTTAAAATACAAGAACTTTTCGTGGTTCTTGTCAATTTTTGTTGGTTTTCATCTAATGAACTTGTTTCAGTCAGCTAGATCTTTCTTCTTTAATGCAAAAAGATTTTATCTTCAAATGGAAGAACTTTTCGTGGTTTTGTTGGTTTTCAGCAAATGAACATATTTCAGCGAGCTAGAAGTTTTTTCTTCAATAGCGTCAGATTTTATCTTAAAATACAAGAACTTTTCGTGGTTCTTGTCAATTTTTGTTGGTTTTCATCTGATGAACTTATTTCAGTCAGCGAGATCTTTCTTCTTCAAAGCAAAAAGATTTTCTCTTCAAATACAAGAACTTTTTGTGATTTTGTTGATTTTCAGTAAATGAACATATTTCAGCGAGCGAGAAGTTTTTTCTTTGATAGCGTCAGATTTTATCTTAAAATACAAGAACTTTTCGTGGTTCTTGTCAATTTTTGTTGGTTTTGATCTGATCAACTTATTTCAGTCAGCTCGATCTTTCTTCCTCAAAGCAAAAAGATTTTATCTTCAAATACAAGAAATTTTCGTGGTTTTGTTGATTTTCAGCAAATGAACATATTTCAGCGAGCTCAAAGTTTTTTCTTTAATAGCGGAAGATTTTATCTTAAAATACAAGAACCTTTCGTGGTTCTTGTCAATTTTTGTTGGTTTTCATCTAATGAACTTGTTTCAGTCAGCTAGATCTTTCTTCTTCAATGCAAAAAGATTTTATCTTCAAATACAAGAACTTCTCGTGGTTTTGTTGATTTTCAGCAAATGAACATATTTCAGCGAGCTAGAAGTTTTTTCTTCAATAGCGTCAGATTTTATCTTAAAATACAAGAACTTTTCGTGGTTCTCGTCAATTTTTGTACGTTTTGATCTGATGAACTTCTTTCAGTCAGCTCGATGTTTCTACCTCAAAGCAAAAATATTTTATCTTCAAATACAAGAACTTTTCGTGGTTTTGTGAATTTTCAGCAAATGAACATATTTCAGCGAGCAAGAAGTTTTTTCTTTAATAGCGTCAGATTTTATCTTAAAATACAAGAACTTTTCGTGGTTCTTGTCAATTTTTGTTGGTTTTCATCTAATGAACTTGTTTCAGTCAGCTAGATCTTTCTTCTTTAATGCAAAAAGATTTTATCTTCAAATACAAGAACTTTTCGTGGTTTTGTTGGTTTTCAGCAAATGAACATATTTCAGCGAGCTAGAAGTTTTTTCTTCAATAGCGTCAGATTTTATCTTAAAATACAAGAACTTTTCGTGGTTCGTGTCAATTTTTGTTGGTTTTCATCTGATGAACTTATTTCAGTCAGCGAGATCTTTCTTCTTCAAAGCAAAAAGATTTTCTCTTCAAATACAAGAACTTTTTGTGATTTTGTTGACTTTCAGTAAATGAACATATTTCAGCGAGCGAGAAGTTTTTTCTTTAATAGCGTCAGATTTTATCTTAAAATACAAGAACTTTTCGTGGTTCTTGTCAATTTTTGTTGGTTTTTATCTGATCAACTTATTTCAGTCAGCTCGATCTTTCTTCCTCAAAGCAAAAAGATTTTATCTTCAAATACAAGAACTTTTCGTGGTTTTGTTGGTTTTCAGCAAATGAACATATTTCAGCGAGCTGGAAGTTTTTTCTTCAATAGCGTCAGATTTTATCTTAAAATACAAGAACTTTGCGTGGTTCTTGTCAATTTTTGTTGGTTTTCATCTAATGAACTTATTTCAGTCAGCTCGATCTTTCTTCCTCAATGCAAAAAGATTTTATCTTCAAATACAAGAACTTTTCGTGGTTTTGTTAATTTTCAGCAAATGAACATATTTCAGCGAGCAAGAAGTTTTTTCTTTAATAGCGTCAGATTTTATCTTAAAATACAAGAACTTTTCGTGGTTCTTGTCAATTTTTGTTGGTTTTCATCTAATGAACTTGTTTCAGTCAGTTAGATCTTTCTTCTTCAAAGCAAAAAGATTTTATCTTCAAATGCAAGAACTTTTCGTGGTTTTGTTGGTTTTCAGCAAATGAACATATTTCAGCGAGCTAGAAGTTTTTTCTTCAATAGCGTCAGATTTTATCTTAAAATACAAGAACTTTTCGTGGTTCGTGTCAATTTTTGTTGGTTTTCATCTGATGAACTTATTTCAGTCAGCGAGATCTTTCTTCTTTCATGCAAAAAGATTTTATCTTCAAATACAAGAACTTTTCGTGGTTTTGTTGGTTTTCAGCAAATGAACATATTTCAGCGAGCTAGAAGTTTTTTCTTCAATAGCGTCAGATTTTATCTTAAAATACAAGAACTTTTCGTGGTTCGTGTCAATTTTTGTTGGTTTTCATCTGATGAACTTATTTCAGTCAGCGAGATCTTTCTTCTTCAAAGCAAAAAGATTTTCTCTTCAAATACAAGAACTTTTTGTGATTTTGTTGATTTTCAGTAAATGAACATATTTCAGCGAGCGAGAAGTTTTTTCTTTAATAGCGTCAGATTTTATCTTAAAATACAAGAACTTTTCGTGGTTCTTGTCAATTTTTGTTGGTTTTCATCTGATGAACTTGTTTCAGTCAGCTAGATCTTTCTTCTTTAATGCAAAAAGATTTTATCTTCAAATACAAGAACTTTTCGTGGTTTTGTTGATTTTCAGCAAATGAACATATTTCAGCGAGCGAGAAGTTTTTTCTTTAATAGCGTCAGATTTTATCTTAAAATACAAGAACTTTTCGTGCTTCTTGTCAATTTTTGTTGGTTTTCATCTAATGAACTTATTTCAGTCAGTTAGATCTTTCTTCTTCATAGCAAAAAGATTTTATCTTCAAATACAAGAACTTTTCTTGTTTTTGTTGGTTTTCAGCAAATGAACATATTTCAGCGAGCTAGAAGTTTTTTCTTCAATAGCGTCGGATTTTATCTTAAAATACAAGAACTTTTCGTGGTTCTTGTCAATTTTTGTTGGTTTTCATCTAATGAATTTATTTCAGCCAGCGAGATCTTTCTTCTTCAAAGCAAAAAGATTTTATCTTCAAATACAAGAACTTTTCGTGGTTTTGTTGGACTTCAGCAAATGAACATATTTCAGCGAGCCAGAAGTTTTTTCTTCAATAGCGTCAGATTTTATCTTAAAATACAAGAACTTTTCGTGGTTCTTGTCAATTTTTGTTGGTTTTGATCTGATGAAATTCTTTCAGTCAGCTCGATCTTTCTACCTCAAAGCAAAAAGATTTTATCTTCAAATACAAGAACTTTTCGTGGTTTTGTTAATTTTCAGCAAATGAACATATTTCAGCGAGCAAGAAGTTTTTTCTTTAATAGCGTCAGATTTTATCTTAAAATACAAGAACTTTTCGTGGTTCTTGTCAATTTTTGTTGGTTTTGATCTGATCAACTTATTTCAGTCAGCTCGATCTTTCTTCCTCAAAGCAAAAAGATTTTATCTTCAAATACAAGAACTTTTCGTGGTTTTGTTGATTTTCAGCAAATGAACATATTTCAGCGAGCTCAAAGTTTTTTCTTTAATAGCGGAAGATTTTATCTTAAAATACAAGAACCTTTCGTGGTTCTTGTCAATTTTTGTTGGTTTTCATCTAATGAACTTGTTTCAGTCAGCTAGATCTTTCTTCTTCAATGCAAAAAGATTTTATCTTCAAATACAAGAACTTCTCGTGGTTTTGTTGATTTTCAGCAAATGAACATATTTCAGCGAGCAAGAAGTTTTTTCTTTAATAGCGTCAGATTTTATCTTAAAATACAAGAACTTTTCGTGGTTCTTGTCAATTTTTGTTGGTTTTCATCTAATGAACTTGTTTCAGTCAGCAAGATCTTTCTTCTTTAATGCAAAAAGATTTTATCTTCAAATACAAGAACTTTTCGTGGTTTTGTTGGTTTTCAGCAAATGAACATATTTCAGCGAGCTAGAAGTTTTTTCTTCAATAGCGTCAGATTTTATCTTAAAATACAAGAACTTTTCGTGGTTCGTGTCAATTTTTGTTGGTTTTCATCTGATGAACTTATTTCAGTCAGCGAGATCTTTCTTCTTTAATGCAAAAAGATTTTATCTTCAAATACAAGAACTTTTCGTGGTTTTGTTGGTTTTCAGCAAATGAACATATTTCAGCGAGCTAGAAGTTTTTTCTTCAATAGCGTCAGATTTTATCTTAAAATACAAGAACTTTTCGTGGTTCGTGTCAATTTTTGTTGGTTTTCATCTGATGAACTTATTTCAGTCAGCGAGATCTTTCTTCTTCAAAGCAAAAAGATTTTCTCTTCAAATACAAGAACTTTTTGTGATTTTGTTGATTTTCAGTGAATGAACATATTTCAGCGAGCGAGAAGTTTTTTCTTTAATAGCGTCAGATTTTATCTTAAAATACAAGAACTTTTCGTGGTTCTTGTCAATTTTTGTTGGTTTTCATCTGATGAACTTGTTTCAGTCAGCTAGATCTTTCTTCTTTAATGCAAAAAGATTTTATCTTCAAATACAAGAACTTTTCGTGGTTTTGTTGATTTTCAGCAAATGAACATATTTCAGCGAGCGAGAAGTTTTTTCTTTAATATCGTCAGATTTTATCTTAAAATACAAGAACTTTTCGTGCTTCTTGTCAATTTTTGTTGGTTTTCATCTAATGAACTTATTTCAGTCAGTTAGATCTTTCTTCTTCATAGCAAAAAGATTTTATCTTCAAATACAAGAACTTTTCTTGTTTTTGTTGGTTTTCAGCAAATGAACATATTTCAGCGAGCGAGAAGTTTTTTCTTCAATAGCGTCGGATTTTATCTTAAAATACAAGAACTTTTCGTGGTTCTTGTCAATTTTTGTTGGTTTTCATCTAATGAATTTATTTCAGCCAGCGAGATCTTTCTTCTTCAAAGCAAAAAGATTTTATCTTCAAATACAAGAACTTTTCGTGGTTTTGTTGGACTTCAGCAAATGAACATATTTCAGCGAGACAGAAGTTTTTTCTTCAATAGCGTCAGATTTTATCTTAAAATACAAGAACTTTTCGTGGTTCTTGTCAATTTTTGTTGGTTTTGATCTGATGAACTTGTTTCAGTCAGCTCGATCTTTCTCCCTCAAAGCAAAAAGATTTTATCTTCAAATACAAGAACTTTTCGTGGTTTTGTTAATTTTCAGCAAATGAACATATTTCAGCGAGCAAGAAGTTTTTTCTTTAATAGCGTCAGATTTTATCTTAAAAACAAGAACTTTTCGTGGTTCTTGTCAATTTTTGTTGGTTTTCATCTAATGAACTTGTTTCAGTCAGCTAGATCTTTCTTCTTTAATGCAAAAAGATTTTATCTTCAAATGCAAGAACTTTTCGTGGTTTTGTTGGTTTTCAGCAAATGAACATATTTCAGCGAGCTAGACGTTTTTTCTTCAATAGCGTCAGATTTTATCTTAAAATACAAGAACTTTTCGTGGTTCTTGTCAATTTTTGTTGGTTTTCATCTGATGAACTTATTTCAGTCAGCGAGATCTTTCTTCTTCAAAGCAAAAAGATTTTCTCTTCAAATACAAGAACTTTTTGTGATTTTGTTGATTTTCAGTAAATGAACATATTTCAGCGAGCGAGAAGTTTTTTCTTTGATAGCGTCAGATTTTATCTTAAAATACAAGAACTTTTCGTGGTTCTTGTCAATTTTTGTTGGTTTTGATCTGATCAACTTATTTCAGTCAGCTCGATCTTTCTTCCTCAAAGCAAAAAGATTTTATCTTCAAATACAAGAAATTTTCGTGGTTTTGTTGATTTTCAGCAAATGAACATATTTCAGCGAGCTCAAAGTTTTTTCTTTAATAGCGGAAGATTTTATCTTAAAATACAAGAACCTTTCGTGGTTCTTGTCAATTTTTGTTGGTTTTCATCTAATGAACTTGTTTCAGTCAGCTAGATCTTTCTTCTTCAATGCAAAAAGATTTTATCTTCAAATACAAGAACTTCTCGTGGTTTTGTTGATTTTCAGCAAATGAACATATTTCAGCGAGCTAGAAGTTTTTTCTTCAATAGCGTCAGATTTTATCTTAAAATACAAGAACTTTTCGTGGTTCTCGTCAATTTTTGTACGTTTTGATCTGATGAACTTCTTTCAGTCAGCTCGATGTTTCTACCTCAAAGCAAAAATATTTTATCTTCAAATACAAGAACTTTTCGTGGTTTTGTGAATTTTCAGCAAATGAACATATTTCAGCGAGCAAGAAGTTTTTTCTTTAATAGCGTCAGATTTTATCTTAAAATACAAGAACTTTTCGTGGTTCTTGTCAATTTTTGTTGGTTTTCATCTAATGAACTTGTTTCAGTCAGCTAGATCTTTCTTCTTTAATGCAAAAAGATTTTATCTTCAAATACAAGAACTTTTCGTGGTTTTGTTGGTTTTCAGCAAATGAACATATTTCAGCGAGCTAGAAGTTTTTTCTTCAATAGCGTCAGATTTTATCTTAAAATACAAGAACTTTTCGTGGTTCTTGTCAATTTTTGTTGGTTTTTATCTGATCAACTTATTTCAGTCAGCTCGATCTTTCTTCCTCAAAGCAAAAAGATTTTATCTTCAAATACAAGAACTTTTCGTGGTTTTGTTGGTTTTCAGCAAATGAACATATTTCAGCGAGCTGGAAGTTTTTTCTTCAATAGCGTCAGATTTTATCTTAAAATACAAGAACTTTGCGTGGTTCTTGTCAATTTTTGTTGGTTTTCATCTAATGAACTTATTTCAGTCAGCTCGATCTTTCTTCCTCAATGCAAAAAGATTTTATCTTCAAATACAAGAACTTTTCGTGGTTTTGTTAATTTTCAGCAAATGAACATATTTCAGCGAGCAAGAAGTTTTTTCTTTAATAGCGTCAGATTTTATCTTAAAATACAAGAACTTTTCGTGGTTCTTGTCAATTTTTGTTGGTTTTCATCTAATGAACTTGTTTCAGTCAGTTAGATCTTTCTTCTTCAAAGCAAAAAGATTTTATCTTCAAATGCAAGAACTTTTCGTGGTTTTGTTGGTTTTCAGCAAATGAACATATTTCAGCGAGCTAGAAGTTTTTTCTTCAATAGCGTCAGATTTTATCTTAAAATACAAGAACTTTTCGTGGTTCTTGTCAATTTTTGTTGGTTTTCATCTGATGAACTTATTTCAGTCAGCGAGATCTTTCTTCTTCAAAGCAAAAAGATTTTCTCTTCAAATACAAGAACTTTTTGTGATTTTGTTGATTTTCAGTAAATGAACATATTTCAGCGAGCGAGAAGTTTTTTCTTTGATAGCGGAAGATTTTATCTTAAAATACAAGAACTTTTCGTGGTTCTTGTCAATTTTTGTTGGTTTTGATCTGATCAACTTATTTCAGTCAGCTCGATCTTTCTTCCTCAAAGCAAAAAGATTTTATCTTCAAATACAAGAACTTTTCGTGGTTTTGTTGATTTTCAGCAAATGAACATATTTCAGCGAGCTCAAAGTTTTTTCTTTAATAGCGGAAGATTTTATCTTAAAATACAAGAACCTTTCGTGGTTCTTGTCAATTTTTGTTGGTTTTCATCTAATGAACTTGTTTCAGTCAGCTAGATCTTTCTTCTTCAATGCAAAAAGATTTTATCTTCAAATACAAGAACTTCTCGTGGTTTTGTTGATTTTCAGCAAATGAACATATTTCAGCGAGCTCAAAGTTTTTTCTTCAATAGCGTCAGATTTTATCTTAAAATACAAGAACTTTTCGTGGTTCTTGTCAATTTTTGTAGGTTTTGATCTGATGAACTTCTTTCAGTCAGCTCGATGTTTCTACCTCAAAGCAAAAATATTTTATCTTCAAATACAAGAACTTTTCGTGGTTTTGTTAATTTTCAGCAAATGAACATATTTCAGCGAGCAAGAAGTTTTTTCTTTAATAGCGGAAGATTTTATCTTAAAATACAAGAACTTTTCGTGGTTCTTGTCAATTTTTGTTGGTTTTCATCTAATGAACTTGTTTCAGTCAGCAAGATCTTTCTTCTTTAATGCAAAAAGATTTTATCTTCAAATACAAGAACTTTTCGTGGTTTTGTTGGTTTTCAGCAAATGAACATATTTCAGCGAGCTAGAAGTTTTTTCTTCAATAGCGTCAGATTTTATCTTAAAATACAAGAACTTTTCGTGGTTCGTGTCAATTTTTGTTGGTTTTCATCTGATGAACTTATTTCAGTCAGCGAGATCTTTCTTCTTTAATGCAAAAAGATTTTATCTTCAAATACAAGAACTTTTCGTGGTTTTGTTGGTTTTCAGCAAATGAACATATTTCAGCGAGCGAGAAGTTTTTTCTTTAATAGCGTCAGATTTTATCTTAAAATACAAGAACTTTTCGTGGTTCTTGTCAATTTTTGTTGGTTTTCATCTGATGAACTTGTTTCAGTCAGCTAGATCTTTCTTCTTTAATGCAAAAAGATTTTATCTTCAAATACAAGAACTTTTCGTGGTTTTGTTGATTTTCAGCAAATGAACATATTTCAGCGAGCGAGAAGTTTTTTCTTTAATAGCGTCAGATTTTATCTTAAAATACAAGAACTTTTCGTGCTTCTTGTCAATTTTTGTTGGTTTTCATCTAATGAACTTATTTCAGTCAGTTAGATCTTTCTTCTTCATAGCAAAAAGATTTTATCTTCAAATACAAGAACTTTTCTTGTTTTTGTTGGTTTTCAGCAAATGAACATATTTCAGCGAGCGAGAAGTTTTTTCTTCAATAGCGTCGGATTTTATCTTAAAATACAAGAACTTTTCGTGGTTCTTGTCAATTTTTGTTGGTTTTCATCTAATGAATTTATTTCAGCCAGCGAGATCTTTCTTCTTCAAAGCAAAAAGATTTTATCTTCAAATACAAGAACTTTTCGTGGTTTTGTTGGACTTCAGCAAATGAACATATTTCAGCGAGCCAGAAGTTTTTTCTTCAATAGCGTCAGATTTTATCTCAAAATACAAGAACTTTTCGTGGTTCTTGTCAATTTTTGTTGGTTTTGATCTGATGAACTTGTTTCAGTCAGCTCGATCTTTCTCCCTCAAAGCAAAAAGATTTTATCTTCAAATACAAGAACTTTTCGTGGTTTTGTTAATTTTCAGCAAATGAACATATTTCAGCGAGCAAGAAGTTTTTTCTTTAATAGCGTCAGATTTTATCTTAAAATACAAGAACTTTTCGTGGTTCTTGTCAATTTTTGTTGGTTTTGATCTGATCAACTTATTTCAGTCAGCTCGATCTTTCTTCCTCAAAGCAAAAAGATTTTATCTTCAAATACAAGAACTTTTCGTGGTTTTGTTGATTTTCAGCAAATGAACATATTTCAGCGAGCTCAAAGTTTTTTCTTTAATAGCGGAAGATTTTATCTTAAAATACAAGAACCTTTCGTGGTTCTTGTCAATTTTTGTTGGTTTTCATCTAATGAACTTGTTTCAGTCAGTTAGATCTTTCTTCTTCAAAGCAAAAAGATTTTATCTTCAAATGCAAGAACTTTTCGTGGTTTTGTTGGTTTTCAGCAAATGAACATATTTCAGCGAGCTAGAAGTTTTTTCTTCAATAGCGTCAGATTTTATCTTAAAATACAAGAACTTTTCGTGGTTCTTGTCAATTTTTGTTGGTTTTCATCTGATGAACTTATTTCAGTCAGCGAGATCTTTCTTCTTCAAAGCAAAAAGATTTTCTCTTCAAATACAAGAACTTTTTGTGATTTTGTTGATTTTCAGTAAATGAACATATTTCAGCGAGCGAGAAGTTTTTTCTTTGATAGCGGCAGATTTTATCTTAAAATACAAGAACTTTTCGTGGTTCTTGTCAATTTTTGTTGGTTTTGATCTGATCAACTTATTTCAGTCAGCTCGATCTTTCTTCCTCAAAGCAAAAAGATTTTATCTTCAAATACAAGAACTTTTCGTGGTTTTGTTGATTTTCAGCAAATGAACATATTTCAGCGAGCTCAAAGTTTTTTCTTTAATAGCGGAAGATTTTATCTTAAAATACAAGAACCTTTCGTGGTTCTTGTCAATTTTTGTTGGTTTTCATCTAATGAACTTGTTTCAGTCAGCTAGATCTTTCTTCTTCAATGCAAAAAGATTTTATCTTCAAATACAAGAACTTCTCGTGGTTTTGTTGATTTTCAGCAAATGAACATATTTCAGCGAGCTAGAAGTTTTTTCTTCAATAGCGTCAGATTTTATCTTAAAATACAAGAACTTTTCGTGGTTCTTGTCAATTTTTGTAGGTTTTGATCTGATGAACTTCTTTCAGTCAGCTCGATGTTTCTACCTCAAAGCAAAAATATTTTATCTTCAAATACAAGAACTTTTCGTGGTTTTGTTAATTTTCAGCAAATGAACATATTTCAGCGAGCAAGAAGTTTTTTCTTTAATAGCGGAAGATTTTATCTTAAAATACAAGAACTTTTCGTGGTTCTTGTCAATTTTTGTTGGTTTTCATCTAATGAACTTGTTTCAGTCAGCAAGATCTTTCTTCTTTAATGCAAAAAGATTTTATCTTCAAATACAAGAACTTTTCGTGGTTTTGTTGGTTTTCAGCAAATGAACATATTTCAGCGAGCGAGAAGTTTTTTCTTTAATAGCGTCAGATTTTATCTTAAAATACAAGAACTTTTCGTGGTTCTTGTCAATTTTTGTTGGTTTTCATCTGATGAACTTGTTTCAGTCAGCTAGATCTTTCTTCTTTAATGCAAAAAGATTTTATCTTCAAATACAAGAACTTTTCGTGGTTTTGTTGATTTTCAGCAAATGAACATATTTCAGCGAGCGAGAAGTTTTTTCTTTAATAGCGTCAGATTTTATCTTAAAATACAAGAACTTTTCGTGCTTCTTGTCAATTTTTGTTGGTTTTCATCTAATGAACTTATTTCAGTCAGTTAGATCTTTCTTCTTCATAGCAAAAAGATTTTATCTTCAAATACAAGAACTTTTCTTGTTTATGTTGGTTTTCAGCAAATGAACATATTTCAGCGAGCGAGAAGTTTTTTCTTCAATAGCGTCGGATTTTATCTTAAAATACAAGAACTTTTCGTGGTTCTTGTCAATTTTTGTTGGTTTTCATCTAATGAATTTATTTCAGCCAGCGAGATCTTTCTTCTTCAAAGCAAAAAGATTTTATCTTCAAATACAAGAACTTTTCGTGGTTTTGTTGGACTTCAGCAAATGAACATATTTCAGCGAGCCAGAAGTTTTTTCTTCAATAGCGTCAGATTTTATCTCAAAATACAAGAACTTTTCGTGGTTCTTGTCAATTTTTGTTGGTTTTGATCTGATGAACTTGTTTCAGTCAGCTCGATCTTTCTCCCTCAAAGCAAAAAGATTTTATCTTCAAATACAAGAACTTTTCGTGGTTTTGTTAATTTTCAGCAAATGAACATATTTCAGCGAGCAAGAAGTTTTTTCTTTAATAGCGTCAGATTTTATCTTAAAATACAAGAACTTTTCGTGGTTCTTGTCAATTTTTGTTGGTTTTCATCTAATGAACTTGTTTCAGTCAGCTAGATCTTTCTTCTTTAATGCAAAAAGATTTTATCTTCAAATGCAAGAACTTTTCGTGGTTTTGTTGGTTTTCAGCAAATGAACATATTTCAGCGAGCTAGAAGTTTTTTCTTCAATAGCGTCAGATTTTATCTTAAAATACAAGAACTTTTCGTGGTTCTTGTCAATTTTTGTTGGTTTTCATCTGATGAACTTATTTCAGTCAGCGAGATCTTTCTTCTTCAAAGCAAAAAGATTTTCTCTTCAAATACAAGAACTTTTTGTGATTTTGTTGATTTTCAGTAAATGAACATATTTCAGCGAGCGAGAAGTTTTTTCTTTGATAGCGTCAGATTTTATCTTAAAATACAAGAACTTTTCGTGGTTCTTGTCAATTTTTGTTGGTTTTGATCTGATCAACTTATTTCAGTCAGCTCGATCTTTCTTCCTCAAAGCAAAAAGATTTTATCTTCAAATACAAGAAATTTTCGTGGTTTTGTTGATTTTCAGCAAATGAACATATTTCAGCGAGCTCAAAGTTTTTTCTTTAATAGCGGAAGATTTTATCTTAAAATACAAGAACCTTTCGTGGTTCTTGTCAATTTTTGTTGGTTTTCATCTAATGAACTTGTTTCAGTCAGCTAGATCTTTCTTCTTCAATGCAAAAAGATTTTATCTTCAAATACAAGAACTTCTCGTGGTTTTGTTGATTTTCAGCAAATGAACATATTTCAGCGAGCTAGAAGTTTTTTCTTCAATAGCGTCAGATTTTATCTTAAAATACAAGAACTTTTCGTGGTTCTCGTCAATTTTTGTACGTTTTGATCTGATGAACTTCTTTCAGTCAGCTCGATGTTTCTACCTCAAAGCAAAAATATTTTATCTTCAAATACAAGAACTTTTCGTGGTTTTGTGAATTTTCAGCAAATGAACATATTTCAGCGAGCAAGAAGTTTTTTCTTTAATAGCGTCAGATTTTATCTTAAAATACAAGAACTTTTCGTGGTTCTTGTCAATTTTTGTTGGTTTTCATCTAATGAACTTGTTTCAGTCAGCTAGATCTTTCTTCTTTAATGCAAAAAGATTTTATCTTCAAATACAAGAACTTTTCGTGGTTTTGTTGGTTTTCAGCAAATGAACATATTTCAGCGAGCTAGAAGTTTTTTCTTCAATAGCGTCAGATTTTATCTTAAAATACAAGAACTTTTCGTGGTTCGTGTCAATTTTTGTTGGTTTTCATCTGATGAACTTATTTCAGTCAGCGAGATCTTTCTTCTTCAAAGCAAAAAGATTTTCTCTTCAAATACAAGAACTTTTTGTGATTTTGTTGACTTTCAGTAAATGAACATATTTCAGCGAGCGAGAAGTTTTTTCTTTAATAGCGTCAGATTTTATCTTAAAATACAAGAACTTTTCGTGGTTCTTGTCAATTTTTGTTGGTTTTTATCTGATCAACTTATTTCAGTCAGCTCGATCTTTCTTCCTCAAAGCAAAAAGATTTTATCTTCAAATACAAGAACTTTTCGTGGTTTTGTTGGTTTTCAGCAAATGAACATATTTCAGCGAGCTGGAAGTTTTTTCTTCAATAGCGTCAGATTTTATCTTAAAATACAAGAACTTTTCGTGGTTCTTGTCAATTTTTGTTGGTTTTCATCGAATGAACTTGTTTCAGTCAGCTAGATCTTTCTTCTTTAATGCAAAAAGATTTTATCTTCAAATACAAGAACTTTTCGTGGTTTTGTTGATTTTCAGCAAATTAACATATTTCAGTGAGCTCAAAGTTTTTTCTTTAATAGCAGAAGATTTTATCTTAAAATACAAGAACTTTTCGTGGTTCTTGTCAATTTTTGTTGGTTTTCATCTCATGAACTTATTTCAGTCAGCTAGATCTTTCTTCTTCAAAGCAAAAAGATTTTATCTTCAAATACAAGAACTTTTCGTGGTTTTGTTGGTTTTCAGCAAATGAACATATTTCAGCGAGCGAGAAGTTTTTTTTTCAATCGCGTCAGATTTTATCTTAAAATACAAGAACTTTTCGTGGTTCTTGTCAATTTTTGTTGGTTTTCATCTAATGAACTTGTTTCAGTCAGCTCGATCTTTCTTCTTTCATGCAAAAAGATTTTATCTTCAAATACAAGAACTTTTCGTGGTTTTGTTGATTTTCAGCAAATCAACATATTTCAGCGAGCTAGAAGTTTTTTCTTCAATAGCGTCAGATTTTATCTTAAAATACAAGAACTTTGCGTGGTTCTTGTCAATTTTTGTTGGTTTTCATCTAATGAACTTATTTCAGTCAGCTCGATCTTTCTTCCTCAATGCAAAAAGATTTTATCTTCAAATACAAGAACTTTTCGTGGTTTTGTTGATTTTCAGCAAATGAACATATTTCAGCGAGCTCAAAGTTTTTTCTTTAATAGCGGAAGGTTTTATCTTAAAATACAAGAACCTTTCGTGGTTCTTGTCAATTTTTGTTGGTTTTCATCGAATGAACTTATTTCAGTCAGCTGGATCTTTCTTCTTCAAAGCAAAAAGATTTTATCTTCAAATTCAAGAACTTTTCGTGGTTTTGTTGGTTTTCAGCAAATGAACATATTTCAGCGAGCTTGAAGTTTTTTCTTCAATAGCGTCAGATTTTATCTTAAAATACAAGAACTTTTCGTGGTTCTTGTCAATTTTTGTTGGTTTTGATCTGAAGAACTTCTTTCAGTCAGCTCGATCTTTCTACCTCAAAGCAAAAAGATTTTATCTTCAAATACAAGAACTTTTCGTGGTTTTGTGAATTTTCAGCAAATGAACATATTTCAGCGAGCGAGAAGTTTTTTCTTTAATAGCGTCAGATTTTATCTTAAAATACAAGAACTTTTCGTGGTTCTTGTCTATTTTTGTTGGTTTTCATCTAATGAACTTGTTTCAGTCAGCTAGATCTTTCTTCTTTAATGCAAAATGATTTTATCTTCAAATACAAGAACTTTTCGTGGTTTTGTTGATTTTCAGCAAATGAACATATTTCAGCGAGCAAGAAGTTTTTTCTTTAATAGCGTCAGATTTTATCTTAAAATACAAGAACTTTTCGTGGTTCTTGTCAATTTTTGTTGGTTTTCATCTAATGAACTTGCTTCGGTCAGCTAGATCTTTCTTCTTCAAAGCAAAAAGATTTTATCTTCAAATACAAGAACTTTTCGTGGTTTTGTTGATTTTCAGCAAATTAACATATTTCAGCGAGCTCAAAGTTTTTTCTTTAATAGCAGAAGATTTTATCTCAAAATACAAGAACTTTTCGTGGTTCTTGTCAATTTTTGTTGGTTTTCATCTAATGAACTTATTTCAGTCAGCTGGATCTTTCTTCTTCAAAGCAAAAAGATTTTATCTTCAAATACAAGAACTTTTCGTGGTTTTGTTGGTTTTCAGGAAATGAACATATTTCAGCGAACTAGAAGTTTTTTCTTCAATCGCGTCAGATTTTATCTTAAAATACAAGAACTTTTCGTGGTTCTTGTCAATTTTTGTTGGTTTTCATCGAATGAACTTATTTCAGTCAGCTGGATCTTTCTTCTTCAAAGCAAAAAGATTTTATCTTCAAATTCAAGAACTTTTCGTGGTTTTGTTGGTTTTCAGCAAATGAACATATTTCAGCGAGCTTGAAGTTTTTTCTTCAATAGCGTCAGATTTTATCTTAAAATACAAGAACTTTTCGTGGTTCTTGTCAATTTTTGTTGGTTTTGATCTGAAGAACTTCTTTCAGTCAGCTCGATCTTTCTACCTCAAAGCAAAAAGATTTTATCTTGAAATACAAGAACTTTTCGTGGTTTTGTGAATTTTCAGCAAATGAACATATTTCAGCGAGCGAGAAGTTTTTTCTTTAATAGCGTCAGATTTTATCTTAAAATACAAGAACTTTTCGTGGTTCTTGTCAATTTTTGTTGGTTTTCATCTAATGAACTTGTTTCAGTCAGCTAGATCTTTCTTCTTTAATGCAAAAAGATTTTATCTTCAAATACAAGAACTTTTCGTGGTTTTGTTGATTTTCAGCAAATGAACATGTTTCAGCAAGCAAGAAGTTTTTTGTTTAATAGCGTCAGATTTTATCTTAAAATACAAGAACTTTTCGTGGTTCTTGTCAATTTTTGTTGGTTTTCATCTAATGAACTTGTATCAGTCAGCTAGATCTTTCTTCTTCAAAGCAAAAAGATTTTATCTTCAAGTACAAGAACTTTTCGTGGTTTTGTTGATTTTCAGCAAATTAACATATTTCAGCGAGCTCAAAGTTTTTTCTTTAATAGCGTCAGATTTTATCTTAAAATACAAGAACTTTTCGTGGTTCTTGTCAATTTTTGTTGGTTTTCATCTAATGAACTTGTTTCAGTCAGCTAGATCTTTCTTCTTCAAAGCAAAAAGATTTTATCTTCAAATACAAGAACTTTTCGTGGTTTTGTTGGTTTTCAGCAAATGAACATATTTCAGCGAGCTAGAAGTTTTTTCTTCAATAGCGTCAGATTTTATCTTAAAATACAAGAACTTTGCGTGGTTCTTGTCAATTTTTGTTGGTTTTCATCTAATGAACTTATTTCAGTCAGCTCGATCTTTCTTCCTCAATGCAAAAAGATTTTATCTTCAAATACAAGAACTTTTCGTGGTTTTGTTGATTTTCAGCAAATGAACATATTTCAGCGAGCTCAAAGTTTTTTCTTTAATAGCGGAAGGTTTTATCTTAAAATACAAGAACCTTTCGTGGTTCTTGTCAATTTTTGTTGGTTTTCATCTCATGAACTTATTTCAGTCAGCTCGATCTTTCTTCTTCAAAGCAAAAAGATTTTATCTTCAAATACAAGAACTTTTTGTGGTTTTGTTGGTTTTCAGCAAATGAACATATTTCAGCGAGCTAGAAGTTTTTTCTTCAATAGCGTCAGATTTTATCTTAAAATACAAGAACTTTTCGTGGTTCTTGTCAATTTTTGTTGGTTTTCATCGAATGAACTTATTTCAGTCAGCTGGATCTTTCTTCTTCAAAGCAAAAAGATTTTATCTTCAAATTCAAGAACTTTTCGTGGTCTTGTTGGTTTTCAGCAAATGAACATATTTCAGCGAGCTTGAAGTTTTTTCTTCAATAGCGTCAGATTTTATCTTAAAATACAAGAACTTTTCGTGGTTCTTGTCAATTTTTGTTGGTTTTGATCTGAAGAACTTCTTTCAGTCAGCTCGATCTTTCTACCTCAAAGCAAAAAGATTTTATCTTCAAATACAAGAACTTTTCGTGGTTTTGTGAATTTTCAGCAAATGAACATATTTCAGCGAGCGAGAAGTTTTTTCTTTAATAGCGTCAGATTTTATCTTAAAATACAAGAACTTTTCGTGGTTCTTGTCAATTTTTGTTGGTTTTCATCTAATGAACTTGTTTCAGTCAGCTAGATCTTTCTTCTTTAATGCAAAAAGATTTTATCTTCAAATACAAGAACTTTTCGTGGTTTTGTTGATTTTCAGCAAATGAACATATTTCAGCGAGCAAGAAGTTTTTTCTTTAATCGCGTCAGATTTTATCTTAAAATACAAGAACTTTTCGTGGTTCTTGTCAATTTTTGTTGGTTTTCATCTAATGAACTTGTTTCAGTCAGCTAGATCTTTCTTCTTCAAAGCAAAAAGATTTTATCTTCAAATACAAGAACTTTTCGTGGTTTTGTTGATTTTCAGCAAATTAACATATTTCAGCGAGCTCAAAGTTTTTTCTTTAATAGCAGAAGATTTTATCTCAAAATACAAGAACTTTTCGTGGTTCTTGTCAATTTTTGTTGGTTTTCATCTAATGAACTTATTTCAGTCAGCTGGATCTTTCTTCTTCAAAGCAAAAATATTTTATCTTCAAATACAAGAACTTTTCGTGGTTTTGTTGGTTTTCAGCAAATGAACATATTTCAGCGAACTAGAAGTTTTTTCTTCAATCGCGTCAGATTTTATCTTAAAATACAAGAACTTTTCGTGGTTCTTGTCAATTTTTGTTGGTTTTCATCGAATGAACTTATTTCAGTCAGCTGGATCTTTCTTCTTCAAAGCAAAAAGATTTTATCTTCAAATTCAAGAACTTTTCGTGGTTTTGTTGATTTTCAGCAAATGAACATATTTCAGCGAGCTGAAAGTTTTTTCTTTTATAGCGGAAGGTTTTATCTTAAAATACAAGAACCTTTCGTGGTTCTTGTCAATTTTTGTTGGTTTTCATCTAATGAACTTGCTTCGGTCAGCTAGATCTTTCTTCTTCAAAGCAAAAAGATTTTATCTTCAAATACAAGAACTTTTCGTGGTTTTGTTGATTTTCAGCAAATTAACATATTTCAGCGAGCTCAAAGTTTTTTCTTTAATAGCAGAAGATTTTATCTCAAAATACAAGAACTTTTCGTGGTTCTTGTCAATTTTTGTTGGTTTTCATCTAATGAACTTATTTCAGTCAGCTGGATCTTTCTTCTTCAAAGCAAAAAGATTTTATCTTCAAATACAAGAACTTTTCGTGGTTTTGTTGGTTTTCAGGAAATGAACATATTTCAGCGAACTAGAAGTTTTTTCTTCAATCGCGTCAGATTTTATCTTAAAATACAAGAACTTTTCGTGGTTCTTGTCAATTTTTGTTGGTTTTCATCGAATGAACTTATTTCAGTCAGCTGGATCTTTCTTCTTCAAAGCAAAAAGATTTTATCTTCAAATTCAAGAACTTTTCGTGGTTTTGTTGGTTTTCAGCAAATGAACATATTTCAGCGAGCTTGAAGTTTTTTCTTCAATAGCGTCAGATTTTATCTTAAAATACAAGAACTTTTCGTGGTTCTTGTCAATTTTTGTTGGTTTTGATCTGAAGAACTTCTTTCAGTCAGCTCGATCTTTCTACCTCAAAGCAAAAAGATTTTATCTTCAAATACAAGAACTTTTCGTGGTTTTGTGAATTTTCAGCAAATGAACATATTTCAGCGAGCGAGAAGTTTTTTCTTTAATAGCGTCAGATTTTATCTTAAAATACAAGAACTTTTCGTGGTTCTTGTCAATTTTTGTTGGTTTTCATCTAATGAACTTGTTTCAGTCAGCTAGATCTTTCTTCTTTAATGCAAAAAGATTTTATCTTCAAATACAAGAACTCTTCGTGGTTTTGTTGATTTTCAGCAAATGAACATATTTCAGCGAGCAAGAAGTTTTTTCTTTAATAGCGTCAGATTTTATCTTAAAATACAAGAACTTTTCGTGGTTCTTGTCAATTTTTGTTGGTTTTCATCTAATGAACTTGCTTCGGTCAGCTAGATCTTTCTTCTTCAAAGCAAAAAGATTTTATCTTCAAATACAAGAACTTTTCGTGGTTTTGTTGATTTTCAGCAAATTAACATATTTCAGCGAGCTCAAAGTTTTTTCTTTAATAGCAGAAGATTTTATCTCAAAATACAAGAACTTTTCGTGGTTCTTGTCAATTTTTGTTGGTTTTCATCTAATGAACTTATTTCAGTCAGCTGGATCTTTCTTCTTCAAAGCAAAAAGATTTTATCTTCAAATACAAGAACTTTTCGTGGTTTTGTTGGTTTTCAGGAAATGAACATATTTCAGCGAGCTTGAAGTTTTTTCTTCAATAGCGTCAGATTTTATCTTAAAATACAAGAACTTTTCGTGGTTCTTGTCAATTTTTGTTGGTTTTGATCTGAAGAACTTCTTTCAGTCAGCTCGATCTTTCTACCTCAAAGCAAAAAGATTTTATCTTCAAATACAAGAACTTTTCGTGGTTTTGTGAATTTTCAGCAAATGAACATATTTCAGCGAGCGAGAAGTTTTTTCTTTAATAGCGTCAGATTTTATCTTAAAATACAAGAACTTTTCGTGGTTCTTGTCAATTTTTGTTGGTTTTCATCTAATGAACTTGTTTCAGTCAGCTAGATCTTTCTTCTTTAATGCAAAAAGATTTTATCTTCAAATACAAGAACTCTTCGTGGTTTTGTTGATTTTCAGCAAATGAACATATTTCAGCGAGCTCAAAGTTTTTTCTTTAATAGCGTCAGATTTTATCTTAAAATACAAGAACTTTTCGTGGTTCTTGTCAATTTTTGTTGGTTTTCATCGAATGAACTTGTTTCAGTCAGCTAGATCTTTCTTCTTTAATGCAAAAAGATTTTATCTTCAAATACAAGAACTTTTCGTGGTTTTGTTGATTTTCAGCAAATTAACATATTTCAGCGAGCTCAAAGTTTTTTCTTTAATAGCAGAAGATTTTATCTTAAAATACAAGAACTTTTCGTGGTTCTTGTCAATTTTTGTTGGTTTTCATCTGATGAACTTATTTCAGTCAGCTAGATCTTTCTTCTTCAAAGCAAAAAGATTTTATCTTCAAATACAAGAACTTTTCGTGGTTTTGTTGGTTTGCAGCAAATGAACATATTTCAGCGAGCGAGAAGTTTTTTTTTCAATCGCGTCAGATTTTATCTTAAAATACAAGACCTTTTCGTGGTTCTTGTCAATTTTTGTTGGTTTTCATCTAATGAACTTGTTTCAGTCAGCTCGATCTTTCTTCTTTCATGCAAAAAGATTTTATCTTCAAATACAAGAACTTTTCGTGGTTTTGTTGATTTTCAGCAAATCAACATATTTCAGCGAGCTCAAAGTTTTTTCTTTAATAGCGTCAGATTTTATCTTAAAATACAAGAACTTTTCGTGGTTCTTGTCAATTTTTGTTGGTTTTCATCTAATGAACTTGTTTCAGTCAGCTAGATCTTTCTTCTTCAAAGCATAAAGATTTTATCTTCAAATACAAGAACTTTTCGTGGTTTTGTTGGTTTTCAGCAAATGAACATATTTCAGCGAGCTAGAAGTTTTTTCTTCAATAGCGTCAGATTTTATCTTAAAATACAAGAACTTTGCGTGGTTCTTGTCAATTTTTGTTGGTTTTCATCTAATGAACTTATTTCAGTCAGCTCGATCTTTCTTCCTCAATGCAAAAAGATTTTATCTTCAAATACAAGAACTTTTCGTGGTTTTGTTGATTTTCAGCAAATGAACATATTTCAGCGAGCTCAAAGTTTTTTCTCTAATAGCGGAAGGTTTTATCTTAAAATACAAGAACTTTTCGTGGTTCTTGTCAATTTTTGTTGGTTTTCATCTAATGAACTTGTTTCAGTCAGCTAGATCTTTCTTCTTTAATGCAAATAGATTTTATCTTCAAATACAAGAACTTTTCGTGGTTTTGTTGATTTTCAGCAAATGAACATATTTCAGCGAGCAAGAAGTTTTTTCTTTTATAGCGTCAGATTTTATCTTAAAATACAAGAACTTTTCGTGGTTCTTGTCAATTTTTGTTGGTTTTCATCTAATGAACTTGTTTCAGTCAGCTAGATCTTTCTTCTTCAAAGCAAAAAGATTTTATCTTCAAATACAAGAACTTTTCGTGGTTTTGTTGATTTTCAGCAAATTAACATATTTCAGCGAGCTCAAAGTTTTTTCTTTAATAGCAGAAGATTTTATCTCAAAATACAAGAACTTTTCGTGGTTCTTGTCAATTTTTGTTGGTTTTCATCTAATGAACTTATTTCAGTCAGCTGGATCTTTCTTCTTCAAAGCAAAAAGATTTTATCTTCAAATACAATAACTTTTCGTGGTTTTGTTGGTTTTCAGCAAATGAACATATTTCAGCGAACTAGAAGTTTTTTCTTCAATCGCGTCAGATTTTATCTTAAAATACAAGAACTTTTCGTGGTTCTTGTCAATTTTTGTTGGTTTTCATCGAATGAAATTATTTCAGTCAGCTGGATCTTTCTTCTTCAAAGCAAAAAGATTTTATCTTCAAATTCAAGAACTTTTCGTGGTTTTGTTGGTTTTCAGCAAATGAACATATTTCAGCGAGCTTGAAGTTTTTTCTTCAATAGCGTCAGATTTTATCTTAAAATACAAGAACTTTTCGTGGTTCTTGTCAATTTTTGTTGGTTTTGATCTGAAGAACTTCTTTCAGTCAGCTCGATCTTTCTACCTCAAAGCAAAAAGATTTTATCTTCAAATACAAGAACTTTTCGTGGTTTTGTGAATTTTCAGCAAATGAACATATTTCAGCGAGCGAGAAGTTTTTTCTTTAATAGCGTCAGATTTTATCTTAAAATACAAGAACTTTTCGTGGTTCTTGTCAATTTTTGTTGGTTTTCATCTAATGAACTTGTTTCAGTCAGCTAGATCTTTCTTCTTTAAAGCAAAAAGATTTTATCTTCAAATACAAGAACTCTTCGTGGTTTTGTTGATTTTCAGCAAATGAACATATTTCAGCGAGCAAGAAGTTTTTTCTTTAATAGCGTCAGATTTTATCTTAAAATACAAGAACTTTTCGTGGTTCTTGTCAATTTTTGTTGGTTTTCATCTAATGAACTTGTTTCAGTCAGCTAGATCTTTCTTCTTTAATGCAAAAAGATTTTATCTTCAAATACAAGAACTTTTCGTGGTTTTGTTGATTTTCAGCAAATTAACATATTTCAGCGAGCTCAAAGTTTTTTCTTTAATAGCAGAAGATTTTATCTTAAAATACAAGAACTTTTCGTGGTTCTTGTCAATTTTTGTTGGTTTTCATCTCATGAACTTATTTCAGTCAGCTGGATCTTTCTTCTTCAAAGCAAAAAGATTTTATCTTCAAATACAAGAACTTTTCGTGGTTTTGTTGGTTTTAAGCAAATGAACATATTTCAGCGAGCGAGAAGTTTTTTTTTCAATCGCGTCAGATTTTATCTTAAAATACAAGAACTTTTCGTGGTTCTTGTCAATTTTTGTTGGTTTTCATCTAATGAACTTATTTCAGTCAGCTCGATCTTTCTTCCTCAATGCAAAAAGATTTTATCTTCAAATACAAGAACTTTTCGTGGTTTTGTTGATTTTCAGCAAATGAACATATTTCAGCGAGCTCAAAGTTTTTTCTCTAATAGCGGAAGGTTTTATCTTAAAATACAAGAACTTTTCGTGGTTCTTGTCAATTTTTGTTGGTTTTCATCTAATGAACTTGTTTCAGTCAGCTAGATCTTTCTTCTTTAATGCAAATAGATTTTATCTTCAAATACAAGAACTTTTCGTGGTTTTGTTGATTTTCAGCAAATGAACATATTTCAGCGAGCAAGAAGTTTTTTCTTTTATAGCGTCAGATTTTATCTTAAAATACAAGAACTTTTCGTGGTTCTTGTCAATTTTTGTTGGTTTTCATCTAATGAACTTGTTTCAGTCAGCTAGATCTTTCTTCTTCAAAGCAAAAAGATTTTATCTTCAAATACAAGAACTTTTCGTGGTTTTGTTGATTTTCAGCAAATTAACATATTTCAGCGAGCTCAAAGTTTTTTCTTTAATAGCAGAAGATTTTATCTCAAAATACAAGAACTTTTCGTGGTTCTTGTCAATTTTTGTTGGTTTTCATCTAATGAACTTATTTCAGTCAGCTGGATCTTTCTTCTTCAAAGCAAAAAGATTTTATCTTCAAATACAATAACTTTTCGTGGTTTTGTTGGTTTTCAGCAAATGAACATATTTCAGCGAACTAGAAGTTTTTTCTTCAATCGCGTCAGATTTTATCTTAAAATACAAGAACTTTTCGTGGTTCTTGTCAATTTTTGTTGGTTTTCATCGAATGAAATTATTTCAGTCAGCTGGATCTTTCTTCTTCAAAGCAAAAAGATTTTTTCTTCAAATTCAAGAACTTTTCGTGGTTTTGTTGGTTTTCAGCAAATGAACATATTTCAGCGAGCTTGAAGTTTTTTCTTCAATAGCGTCAGATTTTATCTTAAAATACAAGAACTTTTCGTGGTTCTTGTCAATTTTTGTTGGTTTTGATCTGAAGAACTTCTTTCAGTCAGCTCGATCTTTCTACCTCAAAGCAAAAAGATTTTATCTTCAAATACAAGAACTTTTCGTGGTTTTGTGAATTTTCAGCAAATGAACATATTTCAGCGAGCGAGAAGTTTTTTCTTTAATAGCGTCAGATTTTATCTTAAAATACAAGAACTTTTCGTGGTTCTTGTCAATTTTTGTTGGTTTTCATCTAATGAACTTGTTTCAGTCAGCTAGATCTTTCTTCTTTAATGCAAAAAGATTTTATCTTCAAATACAAGAACTCTTCGTGGTTTTGTTGATTTTCAGCAAATGAACATATTTCAGCGAGCAAGAAGTTTTTTCTTTAATAGCGTCAGATTTTATCTTAAAATACAAGAACTTTTCGTGGTTCTTGTCAATTTTTGTTGGTTTTCATCTAATGAACTTGTTTCAGTCAGCTAGATCTTTCTTCTTTAATGCAAAAAGATTTTATCTTCAAATACAAGAACTTTTCGTGGTTTTGTTGATTTTCAGCAAATTAACATATTTCAGCGAGCTTGAAGTTTTTTCTTTAATAGCAGAAGATTTTATCTTAAAATACAAGAACTTTTCGTGGTTCTTGTCAATTTTTGTTGGTTTTCATCTCATGAACTTATTTCAGTCAGCTGGATCTTTCTTCTTCAAAGCAAAAAGATTTTATCTTCAAATACAAGAACTTTTCGTGGTTTTGTTGGTTTTAAGCAAATGAACATATTTCAGCGAGCGAGAAGTTTTTTTTTCAATCGCGTCAGATTTTATCTTAAAATACAAGAACTTTTCGTGGTTCTTGTCAATTTTTGTTGGTTTTCATCGAATGAACTTGTTTCAGTCAGCTCGATCTTTCTTCTTTCATGCAAAAAGATTTTATCTTCAAATACAAGAACTTTTCGTGGTTTTGTTGATTTTCAGCAAATGAACATATTTCAGCGAGCTCAAAGTTTTTTCTTTAATAGCGGAAGGTTTTATCTTAAAATACAAGAACCTTTCGTGGTTCTTGTCAATTTTTGTTGGTTTTCATCTCATGAACTTATTTCAGTCAGCTAGATCTTTCTTCTTCAAAGCAAAAAGATTTTATCTTCAAATACAAGAACTTTTCGTGGTTTTGTTGGTTTTCAGCAAATGAACATATTTCAGCGAGCTAGAAGTTTTTTCTTCAATAGCGTCAGATTTTATCTTAAAACACAAGAACTTTTCGTGGTTCTTGTCAATTTTTGTTGGTTTTCATCGAATGAACTTATTTCAGTCAGCTGGATCTTTCTTCTTCAAAGCAAAAAGATTTTATCTTCAAATTCAAGAACTTTTCGTGGTTTTGTTGGTTTTCAGCAAATGAACATATTTCAGCGAGCTTGAAGTTTTTTCTTCAATAGCGGAAGATTTTATCTTAAAATACAAGAACTTTTCGTGGTTCTTGTCAATTTTTGTTGGTTTTGATCTGAAGAACTTCTTTCAGTCAGCTCGATCTTTCTACCTCAAAGCAAAAAGATTTTATCTTCAAATACAAGAACTTTTCGTGGTTTTGTTGATTTTCAGCAAATGAACATAATTCAGCGAGCTCAAAGTTTTTTCTTTAATAGCGTCAGATTTTATCTTAAAATACAAGAACTTTTCGTGGTTCTTGTCAATTTTTGTTGGTTTTCATCTAATGAACTTGTTTCAGTCAGCTAGATCTTTCTTCTTTAATGCAAAAAGATTTTATCTTCAAATACAAGAACTTTTCGTGGTTTTGTTGATTTTCAGCAAATTAACATATTTCAGCGAGCTCAAAGTTTTTTCTTTAATAGCAGAAGATTTTATCTTAAAATACAAGAACTTTTCGTGGTTCTTGTCAATTTTTGTTGGTTTTCATCTCATGAACTTATTTCAGTCAGCTAGATCTTTCTTCTTCAAAGCAAAAAGATTTTATCTTCAAATACAAGAACTTTTCGTGGTTTTGTTGGTTTTCAGCAAATGAACATATTTCAGCGAGCTAGAAGTTTTTTCTTCAATCGCGTCAGATTTTATCTTAAAATACAAGAACTTTTCGTGGTTCTTGTCAATTTTTGTTGGTTTTCATCTAATGAACTTGTTTCAGTCAGCTAGATCTTTCTTCTTTAATGCAAAAAGATTTTATCTTCAAATACAAGAACTTTTCGTGGTTTTGTTGATTTTCAGCAAATGAACATATTACAGCGATCTCAAAGTTTTTTCTTTAATAGCAGAAGATTTTATCTTAAAATACAAGAACTTTTCGTGGTTCTTGTCAATTTTTGTTGGTTTTGATCGGATGAACTTCTTTCAGTCAGCTCGATCTTTCTACCTCAAAGCAAAAAGATTTTATCTTCAAATACAAGAACTTTTCGTGGTTTTGTGAATTTTCAGCAAATGAACATATTTCAGCAACGAGAAGTTTTTTCTTTAATAGCGTCAGATTTTATCTTAAAATACAAGAACTTTTCGTGGTTCTTGTCAATTTTTGTTGGTTTTCATCTAATGAACTTGCTTCAGTCAGCTAGATCTTTCTTCTTTAATGCAAAAAGATTTTATCTTCAAATACAAGAACTCTTCGTGGTTTTGTTGATTTTCAACAAATGAACATATTTCAGCGAGCAAGAAGTTTTTTCTTTAATAGCGTCAGATTTTATCTTAAAATACAAGAACTTTTCGTGGTTCTTGTCAATTTTTGTTGGTTTTCATCGAATGAACTTGTTTCAGTCAGCTGGATCTTTCTTCTTTAATGCAAAAAGATTTTATCTTCAAATACAAGAACTTTTCGTGGTTTTGTTGATTTTCAGCAAATTAACATATTTCAGCGAGCTCAAAGTTTTTTCTTTAATAGCAGAAGATTTTATCTTAAAATACAAGAACTTTTCGTGGTTCTTGTCAATTTTTGTTGGTTTTCATCTCATGAACTTATTTCAGTCAGCTAGATCTTTCTTCTTCAAAGCAAAAAGATTTTATCTTCAAATACAAGAACTTTTCGTGGTTTTGTTGGTTTTCAGCAAATGAACATATTTCAGCGAACTAGAAGTTTTTTCTTCAATCGCGTCAGATTTTATCTTAAAATACAAGAACTTTTCGTGGTTCTTGTCAATTTTTGTTGGTTTTCATCTAATGAACTTGTTTCAGTCAGCTAGATCTTTCTTCTTCAAAGCAAAAAGATTTTATCTTCAAATACAAGAACTTTTCGTGGTTTTGTTGGTTTTCAGCAAATGAACATATTTCAGCGAGCTAGAAGTTTTTTCTTCAATAGCGTCAGATTTTATCTTAAAATACAAGAACTTTGCGTGGTTCTTGTCAATTTTTGTTGGTTTTCATCTAATGAACTTATTTCAGTCAGCTCGATCTTTCTTCCTCAATGCAAAAAGATTTTATCTTCAAATACAAGAACTTTTCGTGGTTTTGTTGATTTTCAGCAAATGAACATATTTCAGCGAGCTCAAAGTTTTTTCTTTAATAGCGGAAGGTTTTATCTTAAAATACAAGAACCTTTCGTGGTTCTTGTCAATTTTTGTTGGTTTTCATCTCATGAACTTATTTCAGTCAGCTGGATCTTTCTTCTTCAAAGCAAAAAGATTTTATCTTCAAAGACAAGAACTTTTCGTGGTTTTGTTGGTTTTCAGCAAATGAACATATTTCAGCGAGCTTGAAGTTTTTTCTTCAATAGCGTCAGATTTTATCTTAAAATACAAGAACTTTTCGTGGTTCTTGTCAATTTTTGTTGGTTTTGATCTGAAGAACTTCTTTCAGTCAGCTCGATCTTTCTACCTCAAATCAAAAAGATTTTATCTTCAAATACAAGAACTTTTCGTGGTTTTGTTAATTTTCAGCAAATGAACATATTTCAGCGAGCGAGAAGTTTTTTCTTTAATAGCGTCAGATTTTATCTTAAAATACAAGAACTTTTCGTGGTTCTTGTCAATTTTTGTTGGTTTTCATCTAATGAACTTGTTTCAGTCAGCTAGATCTTTCTTCTTTAATGCAAAAAGATTTTATCTTCAAATACAAGAACTTTTCGTGGTTTTGTTGATTTTCAGCAAATGAACATATTTCAGCGAGCTCAAAGTTTTTTCTTTAATAGCGTCAGATTTTATCTTAAAATACAAGAACTTTTCGTGGTTCTTGTCAATTTTTGTTGGTTTTCATCTAATGAACTTGTTTCAGTCAGCTAGATCTTTCTTCTTTAATGCAAAAAGATTTTATCTTCAAATACAAGAACTTTTCGTGGTTTTGTTGATTTTCAGCAAATTAACATATTTCAGCGAGCTCAAAGTTTTTTCTTTAATAGCAGAAGATTTTATCTTAAAATACAAGAACTTTTCGTGGTTCTTGTCAATTTTTGTTGGTTTTCATCGAATGAACTTATTTCAGTCAGCTCGATCTTTCTTCTTCAAAGCAAAAAGATTTTATCTTCAAATTCAAGAACTTTTCGTGGTTTTGTTGGTTTTCAGCAAATGAACATATTTCAGCGAGCTTGAAGTTTTTTCTTCAATAGCGTCAGATTTTATCTTAAAATACAAGAACTTTTCGTGGTTCTTGTCAATTTTTGTTGGTTTTGATCTGAAGAACTTCTTTCAGTCAGCTCGATCTTTCTACCTCAAAGCAAAAAGATTTTATCTTCAAATACAAGAACTTTTCGTGGTTTTGTTAATTTTCAGCAAATGAACATATTTCAGCGAGCGAGAAGTTTTTTCTTTAATCGCGTCAGATTTTATCTTAAAATACAAGAACTTTTCGTGGTTCTTGTCAATTTTTGTTGGTTTTCATCTAATGAACTTGTTTCAGTCAGCTAGATCTTTCTTCTTTAATGCAAAAAGATTTTATCTTCAAATACAAGAACTTTTCGTGGTTTTGTTGATTTTCAGCAAATGAACATATTTCAGCGAGCTCAAAGTTTTTTCTTTAATAGCGTCAGATTTTATCTTAAAATACAAGAACTTTTCGTGGTTCTTGTCAATTTTTGTTGGTTTTCATCTAATGAACTTGTTTCAGTCAGCTCGATCTTTCTTCTTTAATGCAAAAAGATTTTATCTTCAAATACAAGAACTTTTCGTGGTTTTGTTGATTTTCAGCAAATTAACATATTTCAGCGAGCTCAAAGTTTTTTCTTTCATAGCAGAAGATTTTATCTTAAAATACAAGAACTTTTCGTGGTTCTTGTCAATTTTTGTTGGTTTTCATCTAATGAACTTATTTCAGTCAGCTAGATCTTTCTTCTTCAAAGCAAAAAGATTTTATCTTCAAATACAAGAACTTTTCGTGGTTTTGTTGGTTTTCAGCAAATGAACATATTTCAGCGAGCTAGAAGTTTTTTCTTCAATCGCGTCAGATTTTATCTTAAAATACAAGAACTTTTCGTGGTTCTTGTCAATTTTTGTTGGTTTTCATCTAATGAACTTGTTTCAGTCAGCTAGATCTTTCTTCTTTAATGCAAAAAGATTTTATCTTCAAATACAAGAACTTTTCGTGGTTTTGTTGATTTTCAGCAAATGAACATATTTCAGCGAGCTCAAAGTTTTTTCTTTAATAGCGGAAGATTTTATCTTAAAATACAAGAACTTTTCGTGGTTCTTGTCAATTTTTGTTGGTTTTGATCGGATGAACTTCTTTCAGTCAGCTCGATCTTTCTACCTCAAAGCAAAAAGATTTTATCTTCAAATACAAGAACTTTTCGTGGTTCTTGTCAATTTTTGTTGGTTTTCATCTAATGAACTTGTTTCAGTCAGCTAGATCTTTCTTCTTTAATGCAAAAAGATTTTATCTTCAAATACAAGAACTTTTCGTGGTTTTGTTGATTTTCAGCAAATGAACATATTTCAGCGAGCTCAAAGTTTTTTCTTTGATAGCAGAAGATTTTATCTTAAAATACAAGAACTTTTCGTGGTTCTTGTCAATTTTTGTTGGTTTTCATCTAATGAACTTATTACAGTCAGCTAGATCTTTCTTCTTCAAAGCAAAAAGATTTTATCTTCAAATACAAGAACTTTTCGTGGTTTTGTTGGTTTTCAGCAAATGAACATATTTCAGCGAGCTAGAAGTTTTTTCTTCAATCGCGTCAGATTTTATCTTAAAATACAAGAACTTTTCGTGGTTCTTGTCAATTTTTGTTGGTTTTCATCTAATGAACTTGTTTCAGTCAGCTAGATCTTTCTTCTTTAATGCAAAAAGATTTTATCTTCAAATACAAGAACTTTTCGTGGTTTTGTTGATTTTCAGCAAATGAACATATTTCAGCGAGCTCAAAGTTTTTTCTTTAATAGCAGAAGATTTTATCTTAAAATACAAGAACTTTTCGTGGTTCTTGTCAATTTTTGTTGGTTTTCATCTAATGAACTTATTTCAGTCAGCTAGATCTTTCTTCTTCAAAGCAAAAAGATTTTATCTTCAAATACAAGAACTTTTCGTGGTTTTGTTGGTTTTCAGCAAATGAACATATTTCAGCGAGCTAGAAGTTTTTTCTTCAATCGCGTCAGATTTTATCTTAAAATAGAAGAACTTTTCGTGGTTCTTGTCAATTTTTGTTGGTTTTCATCGAATGAACTTATTTCAATCAGCTGGATCTTTCTTCTTCAAAGCAAAAAGATTTTATCTTCAAATTCAAGAACTTTTCGTGGTTTTGTTGGTTTTCAGCAAATGAACATATTTCAGCGAGCTTGAAGTTTTTTCTTCAATAGCGTCAGATTTTATCTTAAAATACAAGAACTTTTCGTGGTTCTTGTCAATTTTTGTTGGTTTTGATCTGAAGAACTTCTTTCAGTCAGCTCGATCTTTCTACCTCAAAGCAAAAAGATTTTATCTTCAAATACAAGAACTTTTCGTGGTTTTGTTAATTTTCAGCAAATGAACATATTTCAGCGAGCGAGAAGTTTTTTCTTTAATAGCGTCAGATTTTATCTTAAAATACAAGAACTTTTCGTGGTTCTTGTCAATTTTTGTTGGTTTTCATCTAATGAACTTGTTTCAGTCAGCTAGATCTTTCTTCTTTAATGCAAAAAGATTTTATCTTCAAATACAAGAACTTTTCGTGGTTTTGTTGATTTTCAGCAAATGAACATATTTCAGCGAGCTCAAAGTTTTTTCTTCAATCGCGTCAGATTTTATCTTAAAATACAAGAACTTTTCGTGGTTCTTGTCAATTTTTGTTGGTTTTCATCTAATGAACTTGTTTCAGTCAGCTAGATCTTTCTTCTTTAATGCAAAAAGATTTTATCTTCAAATACAAGAACTTTTCGTGGTTTTGTTGATTTTCAGCAAATGAACATATTTCAGCGAGCTCAAAGTTTTTTCTTTAATAGCAGAAGATTTTATCTTAAAATACAAGAACTTTTCGTGGTTCTTGTCAATTTTTGTTGGTTTTGATCTGAAGAACTTCTTTCAGTCAGCTCGATCTTTCTACCTCAAAGCAAAAAGATTTTATCTTCAAATACAAGAACTTTTCGTGGTTTTGTTAATTTTCAGCAAATGAACATATTTCAGCGAGCGAGAAGTTTTTTCTTTAATAGCGTCAGATTTTATCTTAAAATACAAGAACTTTTCGTGGTTCTTGTCAATTTTTGTTGGTTTTCATCTAATGAACTTGTTTCAGTCAGCTAGATCTTTCTTCTTTAATGCAAAAAGATTTTATCTTCAAATACAAGAACTTTTCGTGGTTTTGTTGGTTTTCAGCAAATGAACATATTTCAGCGAGCTAGAAGTTTTTTCTTCAATCGCGTCAGATTTTATCTTAAAATACAAGAACTTTTCGTGGTTCTTGTCAATTTTTGTTGGTTTTCATCGAATGAACTTATTTCAGTCAGCTGGATCTTTCTTCTTCAAAGCAAAAAGATTTTATCTTCAAATTCAAGAACTTTTCGTGGTTTTGTTGGTTTTCAGCAAATGAACATATTTCAGCGAGCTTGAAGTTTTTTCTTTCATAGCAGAAGATTTTATCTTAAAATACAAGAACTTTTCGTGGTTCTTGTCAATTTTTGTTGGTTTTCATCTAATGAACTTATTTCAGTCAGCAAGATCTTTCTTCTTCAAAGCAAAAAGATTTTATCTTCAAATACAAGAACTTTTCGTGGTTTTGTTGGTTTTCAGCAAATGAACATATTTCAGCGAGCTAGAAGTTTTTTCTTCAATCGCGTCAGATTTTATCTTAAAATAGAAGAACTTTTCGTGGTTCTTGTCAATTTTTGTTGGTTTTCATCTGATGAACTTGTTTCAGTCAGCTAGATCTTTCTTCTTTAATGCAAAAAGATTTTATCTTCAAATACAAGAACTTTTCGTGGTTTTGTTGATTTTCAGCAAATTAACATATTTCAGCGAGCTCAAAGTTTTTTCTTTAATAGCGGAAGATTTTATCTTAAAATACAAGAACTTTTCGTGGTTCTTGTCAATTTTTGTTGGTTTTCATCTGATGAACTTATTTCAGTCAGCTAGATCTTTCTTCTTCAAAGCAAAAAGATTTTATCTTCAAATTCAAGAACTTTTCGTGGTTTTGTTGGTTTTCAGCAAATGAACATATTTCAGCGAGCTTGAAGTTTTTTCTTCAATAGCGTCAGATTTTGTCTTAAAATACAAGAACTTTTCGTGGATCTTGTCAATTTTTGTTGGATTTCATCTAATGAACTTATTTCAGTCAGCTGGATCTTTCTTCTTCAAAGCAAAAAGATTTTATCTTCAAATTCAAGAACTTTTCGTGGTTTTGTTGGTTTTCAGCAAAGGAACATATTTCAGCGAGCTTGAAGTTTTTTCTTCAATAGCGTCAGATTTTATCTTAAAATACAAGAACTTTTCGTGGTTCTTGTCAATTTTTGTTGGTTTTCATCTAATGAACTTGTTTCAGTCAGCTAGATCTTTCTTCTTTAATGCAAAAAGATTTTATCTTCAAATACAAGAACTTTTCGTGGTTTTGTTGATTTTCAGCAAATGAACATATTTCAGCGAGCAAGAAGTTTTTTCTTTAATAGCGTCAGATTTTATCTTAAAATACAAGAACTTTTCGTGGTTCTTGTCAATTTTTGTTGGTTTTCATCTAATGAACTTATTTCAGTCAGCTAGATCTTTCTTCTTCAAAGCAAAAAGATTTTATCTTCAAATACAAGAACTTTTCATGGTTTTGTTGGTTTTCAGCAAATGAACATATTTCAGCGAGCTAGAAGTTTTTTCTTCAATCGCGTCAGATTTTATCTTAAAATACAAGAACTTTTCGTGGTTCTTGTCAATTTTTGTTGGTTTTCATCGAATGAACTTATTTCAGTCAGCTGGATCTTTCTTCTTCAAAGCAAAAAGATTTTATCTTCAAATTCAAGAACTTTTCGTGGTTTTGTTGGTTTTCAGCAAATGAACATATTTCAGCGAGCTTGAAGTTTTTTCTTTCATAGCAGAAGATTTTATCTTAAAATACAAGAACTTTTCGTGGTTCTTGTCAATTTTTGTTGGTTTTCATCTAATGAACTTATTTCAGTCAGCAAGATCTTTCTTCTTCAAAGCAAAAAGATTTTATCTTCAAATACAAGAACTTTTCGTGGTTTTGTTGGTTTTCAGCAAATGAACATATTTCAGCGAGCTAGAAGTTTTTTCTTCAATCGCGTCAGATTTTATCTTAAAATACAAGAACTTTTCGTGGTTCTTGTCAATTTTTGTTGGTTTTCATCTAATGAACTTGTTTCAGTCAGCTAGATCTTTCTTCTTTAATGCAAAAAGATTTTATCTTCAAATACAAGAACTTTTCGTGGTTTTGTTGATTTACAGCAAATGAACATATTTCAGCGAGCTCAAAGTTTTTTCTTTAATAGCGGAAGATTTTATCTTAAAATACAAGAACTTTTCGTGGTTCTTGTCAATTTTTGTTGGTTTTGATCGGATGAACTTCTTTCAGTCAGCTCGATCTTTCTACCTCAAAGCAAAAAGATTTTATCTTCAAATACAAGAACTTTTCGTGGTTCTTGTCAATTTTTGTTGGTTTTCATCTAATGAACTTGTTTCAGTCAGCTAGATCTTTCTTCTTTAATGCAAAAAGATTTTATCTTCAAATACAAGAACTTTTCGTGGTTTTGTTGATTTTCAGCAAATGAACATATTTCAGCGAGCTCAAAGTTTTTTCTTTGATAGCAGAAGATTTTATCTTAAAATACAAGAACTTTTCGTGGTTCTTGTCAATTTTTGTTGGTTTTCATCTCATGAACTTATTTCAGTCAGCTAGATCTTTCTTCTTCAAAGCAAAAAGATTTTATCTTCAAATACAAGAACTTTTCGTGGTTTTGTTGGTTTTCAGCAAATGAACATATTTCAGCGAGCTAGAAGTTTTTTCTTCAATCGCGTCAGATTTTATCTTAAAATACAAGAACTTTTCGTGGTTCTTGTCAATTTTTGTTGGTTTTCATCTAATGAACTTGTTTCAGTCAGCTAGATCTTTCTTCTTTAATGCAAAAAGATTTTATCTTCAAATACAAGAACTTTTCGTGGTTTTGTTGATTTTCAGCAAATGAACATATTTCAGCGAGCTCAAAGTTTTTTCTTTAATAGCAGAAGATTTTATCTTAAAATACAAGAACTTTTCGTGGTTCTTGTCAATTTTTGTTGGTTTTCATCTAATGAACTTATTTCAGTCAGCTATATCTTTCTTCTTCAAAGCAAAAAGATTTTATCTTCAAATACAAGAACTTTTCGTGGTTTTGTTGGTTTTCAGCAAATGAACATATTTCAGCGAGCTAGAAGTTTTTTCTTCAATCGCGTCAGATTTTATCTTAAAATAGAAGAACTTTTCGTGGTTCTTGTCAATTTTTGTTGGTTTTCATCGAATGAACTTATTTCAATCAGCTGGATCTTTCTTCTTCAAAGCAAAAAGATTTTATCTTCAAATTCAAGAACTTTTCGTGGTTTTGTTGGTTTTCAGCAAATGAACATATTTCAGCGAGCTTGAAGTTTTTTCTTCAATAGCGCCAGATTTTATCTTAAAATACAAGAACTTTTCGTGGTTCTTGTCAATTTTTGTTGGTTTTGATCTGAAGAACTTCTTTCAGTCAGCTCGATCTTTCTACCTCAAAGCAAAAAGATTTTATCTTCAAATACAAGAACTTTTCGTGGTTTTGTTAATTTTCAGCAAATGAACATATTTCAGCGAGCGAGAAGTTTTTTCTTTAATAGCGTCAGATTTTATCTTAAAATACAAGAACTTTTCGTGGTTCTTGTCAATTTTTGTTGGTTTTCATCTAATGAACTTGTTTCAGTCAGCTAGATCTTTCTTCTTTAATGCAAAAAGATTTTATCTTCAAGTACAAGAACTTTTCGTGGTTTTGTTGATTTTCAGCAAATGAACATATTTCAGCGAGCTCAAAGTTTTTTCTTCAATCGCGTCAGATTTTATCTTAAAATACAAGAACTTTTCGTGGTTCTTGTCAATTTTTGTTGGTTTTCATCTAATGAACTTGTTTCAGTCAGCTAGATCTTTCTTCTTTAATGCAAAAAGATTTTATCTTCAAATACAAGAACTTTTCGTGGTTTTGTTGATTTTCAGCAAATGAACATATTTCAGCGAGCTCAAACTTTTTTCTTTAATAGCAGAAGATTTTATCTTAAAATACAAGAACTTTTCGTGGTTCTTGTCAATTTTTGTTGGTTTTCATCGAATGAACTTATTTCAGTCAGCTAGATCTTTCTTCTTCAAAGCAAAAAGATTTTATCTTCAAATACAAGAACTTTTCGTGGTTTTGTTGGTTTTCAGCAAATGAACATATTTCAGCGAGCGAGAAGTTTTTTCTTCAATCGCGTCAGATTTTACCTTAAAATAGAAGAACTTTTCGTGGTTCTTGTCAATTTTTGTTGGTTTTCATCGAATGAACTTATTTCAGTCAGCTGGATCTTTCTTCTTCAAAGCAAAAAGATTTTATCTTCAAATTCAAGAACTTTTCGTGGTTTTGTTGGTTTTCAGCAAATGAACATATTTCAGCGAGCTTGAAGTTTTTTCTTCAATAGCGTCAGATTTTATCTTAAAATACAAGAACTTTTCGTGGTTCTTGTCAATTTTTGTTGGTTTTGATCTGAAGAACTTCTTTCAGTCAGCTCGATCTTTCTACCTCAAAGCAAAAAGATTTTATCTTCAAATACAAGAACTTTTCGTGGTTTTGTTAATTTTCAGCAAATGAACATATTTCAGCGAGCGAGAAGATTTTTCTTTAATAGCGTCAGATTTTATCTTAAAATACAAGAACTTTTCGTGGTTCTTGTCAATTTTTGTTGGTTTTCATCTAATGAACTTGTTTCAGTCAGCTAGATCTTTCTTCTTTAATGCAAAAAGATTTTATCTTCAAATACAAGAACTTTTCGTGGTTTTGTTGATTTTCAGCAAATGAACATATTTCAGCGAGCTCAAAGTTTTTTCTTTAATAGCGGAAGATTTTATCTTAAAATACAAGAACTTTTCGTGGTTCTTGTCAATTTTTGTTGGTTTTGATCGGATGAACTTCTTTCAGTCAGCTCGATCTTTCTACCTCAAAGCAAAAAGATTTTATCTTCAAATACAAGAACTTTTCGTGGTTTTGTTGGTTTTCAGCAAATGAACATATTTCAGCGAGCTAGAAGTTTTTTCTTCAATCGCGTCAGATTTTATCTTAAAATAGAAGAACTTTTCGTGGTTCTTGTCAATTTTTGTTGGTTTTCATCTGATGAACTTGTTTCAGTCAGCTAGATCTTTCTTCTTTAATGCAAAAAGATTTTATCTTCAAATACAAGAACTTTTCGTGGTTCTTGTCAATTTTTGTTGGTTTTCATCTGATGAACTTATTTCAGTCAGCTAGATCTTTCTTCTTCAAAGCAAAAAGATTTTATCTTCAAATTCAAGAACTTTTCGTGGTTTTGTTGGTTTTCAGCAAATGAACATATTTCAGCGAGCTTGAAGTTTTTTCTTCAATAGCGTCAGATTTTGTCTTAAAATACAAGAACTTTTCGTGGATCTTGTCAATTTTTGTTGGATTTCATCTAATGAACTTATTTCAGTCAGCTGGATCTTTCTTCTTCAAAGCAAAAAGATTTTATCTTCAAATTCAAGAACTTTTCGTGGTTTTGTTGGTTTTCAGCAAATGAACATATTTCAGCGAGCTTGAAGTTTTTTCTTCAATAGCGTCAGATTTTATCTTAAAATACAAGAACTTTTCGTGGTTCTTGTCAATTTTTGTTGGTTTTCATCTAATGAACTTGTTTCAGTCAGCTAGATCTTTCTTCTTTAATGCAAAAAGATTTTATTTCAAATACAAGAACTTTTCGTGGTTTTGTTGATTTTCAGCAAATGAACATATTTCAGCGAGCAAGAAGTTTTTTCTTTAATAGCGTCAGATTTTATCTTAAAATACAAGAACTTTTCGTGGTTCTTGTCAATTTTTGTTGGTTTTCATCTAATGAACTTATTTCAGTCAGCTAGATCTTTCTTCTTCAAAGCAAAAAGATTTTATCTTCAAATACAAGAACTTTTCGTGGTTTTGTTAATTTTCAGCAAATGAACATATTTCAGCGAGCGAGAAGATTTTTCTTTAATAGCGTCAGATTTTATCTTAAAATACAAGAACTTTTCGTGGTTCTTGTCAATTTTTGTTGGTTTTCATCTAATGAACTTGTTTCAGTCAGCTAGATCTTTCTTCTTTAATGCAAAAAGATTTTATCTTCAAATACAAGAACTTTTCGTGGTTTTGTTGATTTTCAGCAAATGAACATATTTCAGCGAGCTCAAAGTTTTTTCTTTAATAGCGTCAGATTTTATCTTAAAATACAAGAACTTTTCGTGGATCTTGTCAATTTTTGTTGGATTTCATCTAATGAACTTATTTCAGTCAGCTGGATCTTTCTTCTTCAAAGCAAAAAGATTTTATCTTCAAATTCAAGAACTTTTCGTGGTTTTGTTGGTTTTCAGCAAATGAACATATTTCAGCGCGCTCAAAGTTTTTTCTTTAATAGCGTCAGATTTTATCTTAAAATACAAGAACTTTTCGTGGTTCTTGTCAATTTTTGTTGGTTTTCATCTAATGAACTTGTTTCAGTCAGCAAGATCTTTCTTCTTTAATGCAAAAAGATTTTATCTTCAAATACAAGAACTTTTCGTGGTTTTGTTGATTTTCAGCAAATGAACATATTTCAGCGAGCAAGAAGTTTTTTCTTTAATAGCGTCAGATTTTATCTTAAAATACAAGAACTTTTCGTGGTTCTTGTCAATTTTTGTTGGTTTTGATCTGAAGAACTTCTTTCAGTCAGCTCGATCTTTCTACCTCAAAGCAAAAAGATTTTATCTTCAAATACAAGAACTTTTCGTGGTTTTGTTAATTTTCAGCAAATGAACATATTTCAGCGAGCGAGAAGTTTTTTCTTTAATCGCGTCAGATTTTATCTTAAAATACAAGAACTTTTCGTGGTTCTTGTCAATTTTTGTTGGTTTTCATCTAATGAACTTGTTTCAGTCAGCTAGATCTTTCTTCTTTAATGCAAAAAGATTTTATCTTCAAATACAAGAACTTTTCGTGGTTTTGTTGATTTTCAGCAAATGAACATATTTCAGCGAGCTCAGAGTTTTCGTGGTTTTGTTGATTTTCAGCAAATGAACATATTTCAGCGAGCTGAAAGTTTTTTCTTAAATAGCTGAAGATTTTATCTTAAAATACAAGAACTTTTCGTGGTTCTTGTCAATTTTTGTTGGTTTTCATCTAATGAACTTATTTCAGTCAGCTAGATCTTTCATCTTCAAAGCAAAAAGATTTTATCTTCAAATACAAGAACTTTTCGTGGTTTTGTTGGTTTTCAGCAAATGAACATATTTCAGCGAGCTAGAAGTTTTTTCTTCAATAGCGTCAGATTTTATCTTAAAATACAAGAACTTTTCGTGGTTCTTGTCAATTTTTGTTGGTTTTCATCGAATGAACTTATTTCAGTCAGCTGGATCTTTCTGCTTTAATGCAAAAAGATTTTATCTTCAAATACAAGAACTTTTCGTGGTTTTGTTGATTTTCAGCAAATGAACATATTTCAGCGAGCTCAAAGTTTTTTCTTTAATAGCAGAAGATTTTATCTTAAAATACAAGAACTTTTCGTGGTTCTTGTCAATTTTTGTTGGTTTTCATCCAATGAACTTATTTCAGTCAGCTAGATCTTTCTTCTTCAAAGCAAAAAGATTTTATCTTCAAATACAAGAACTTTTCGTGGTTTTGTTGGTTTTCAGCAAATGAACATATTTCAGCGAGCTAGAAGTTTTTTCTTCAATCGCGTCAGATTTTATCTTAAAATACAAGAACATTTCGTGGTTCTTGTCAATTTTTGTTGGTTTTCATCTAATGAACTTGTTTCAGTTAGCTAGATCTTTCTTCTTTAATGCAAAAAGATTTTATCTTCAAATACAAGAACTTTTCGTGGTTTTGTTGATTTTCAGCAAATGAACATATTTCAGCGAGCTCAAAGTTTTTTCTTTCATAGCGGAAGATTTTATCTTAAAATACAAGAACTTTTCGTGGTTCTTGTCAATTTTTGTTGGTTTTCATCTAATGAACTTATTTCAGTCAGCTGGATCTTTCTTCTTCAAAGCAAAAAGATTTTATCTTCAAATTCAAGAACTTTTCGTGGTTTTGTTGGTTTTCAACAAATGAACATATTTCAGCGAGCTTGAAGTTTTTTCTTCAATAGCGTCAGATTTTATCTTAAAATACAAGAACTTTTCGTGGTTCTTCTCAATTTTTGTTGGTTTTGATCTGATGAACTTCTTTCAGTCAGCTCGATCTTTCTACCTCAAAGCAAAAAGATTTTATCTTCAAATACAAGAACTTTTCGTGGTTTTAGTTAATTTTCAGCAAATGAACATATTTCAGCGAGCGAGAAGTTTTTTCTTTAATAGCGTCAGATTTTATCTTAAAATACAAGAACTTTTCGTGGTTCTTGTCAATTTTTGTTGGTTTTCATCTCATGAACTTATTTCAGTCAGCTAGATCTTTCTTCTTCAAAGCAAAAAGATTTTATCTTCAAATACAAGAACTTTTCATGGTTTTGTTGGTTTTCAGCAAATGAACATATTTCAGCGAGCTAGAAGTTTTTTTTTCAATCGCGTCAGATTTTATCTTAAAATACAAGAACTTTTCGTGGTTCTTGTCAATTTTTGTTGGTTTTCATCGAATGAACTTATTTCAGTCAGCTGGATCTTTCTTCTTCAAAGCAAAAAGATTTTAACTTCAAATTCAAGAACTTTTCTTGGTTTTGTTGGTTTTCAGCAAATGAACATATTTCAGCGAGCTTGAAGTTTTTTCTTCAATAGCGTCAGATTTTATCTTAAAATACAAGAACTTTTCGTGGTTCTTGTCAATTTTTGTTGGTTTTGATCTGAAGAACTTCTTTCAGTCAGCTCGATCTTTCTTCTTTAATGCAAAAAGATTTTATCTTCAAATACAAGAACTTTTCGTGGTTTTGTTGATTTTCAGCAAATGAACATATTTCAGCGAGCAAGAAGTTTTTTCTTTAATAGCGTCAGATTTTATCTTAAAATACAAGAACTTTTCGTGGTTCTTGTCAATTTTTGTTGGTTTTCATCTAATGAACTTGTTTCAGTCAGCTAGATCTTTCTTCTTTAATGCAAAAAGATTTTATCTTCAAATACAAGAACTTTTCGTGGTTTTGTTGATTTTCAGCAAATTAACATATTTCAGCGAGCTCAAAGTTTTGTCTTTGATAGCAGAAGATTTTATCTTAAAATACAAGAACTTTTCGTGGTTCTTGTCAATTTTTGTTGGTTTTCATCTAATGAACTTATTTCAGTCAGCTAGATCTTTCTTCTTCAAAGCAAAAAGATTTTATCTTCAAATACAAGAACTTTTCGTGGTTTTGTTGGTTTTCAGCAAATGAACATATTTCAGCGAGCTAGAAGTTTTTTCTTCAATCGCGTCAGATTTTATCTTAAAATACAATAACTTTTCGTGGTTCTTGTCAATTTTTGTTGGTTTTCATATGATGAACTTGTTTCAGTCAGCTCGATCTTTCTACCTCAAAGCAAAAAGATTTTATCTTCAAATACAAGAACTTTTCGTGGTTTTGTGAATTTTCAGCAAATGAACATATTTCAGCGAGCGAGAAGTTTTTTCTTTAATAGCGTCAGATTTTATCTTAAAATACAAGAACTTTTCGTGGTTCTTGTCAATTTTTGTTGGTTTTCATCTAATGAACTTGTTTCAGTCAGCTCGATCTTTCTTCTTTAATGCAAAAAGATTTTATCTTCAAATACAAGAACTCTTCGTGGTTTTGTTGATTTTCAGCAAATGAACATATTTCAGCGAGCAAGAAGTTTTTTCTTCAATAGCGTCAGATTTTATCTTAAAATACAAGAACTTTTCGTGGTTCTTGTCAATTTTTGTTGGTTTTGATCTGAAGAACTTCTTTCAGTCAGCTCGATCTTTCTACCTCAAAGCAAAAAGATTTTATCTTCAAATACAAGAACTTTTCGTGGTTTTGTTGATTTTCAGCAAATGAACATATTTCAGCGAGCTCAAAGTTTTTTCTTTAATAGCGGAAGGTTTTATCTTAAAATACAAGAACCTTTCGTGGTTCTTGTCAATTTTTGTTGGTTTTCATCTCATGAACTTATTTCAGTCAGCTAGATCTTTCTTCTTCAAAGCAAAAAGATTTTATCTTCAAATACAAGAACTTTTCGTGGTTTTGTTGGTTTTCAGCAAATGAACATATTTCAGCGAGCTAGAAGTTTTTTCTTCAATCGCGTCAGATTTTATCTTAAAATACAAGAACTTTTCGTGGTTCTTGTCAATTTTTGTTGGTTTTCATCGAATGAACTTATTTCAGTCAGCTGGATCTTTCTTCTTCAAAGCAAAAAGATTTTATCTTCAAATTCAAGAACTTTTCGTGGTTTTGTTGGTTTTCAGCAAATGAACATATTTCAGCGAGCTTGAAGTTTTTTCTTCAATAGCGTCAGATTTTATCTTAAAATAGAAGAACTTTTCGTGGTTCTTGCCAATTTTTGTTGGTTTTGATCTGAAGAACTTCTTTCAGTCAGCTCGATCTTTCTACCTCAAAGCAAAAAGATTTTATCTTCAAATACAAGAACTTTTCGTGGTTTTGTTGGTTTTCAGCAAATGAACATATTTCAGCGAGCTAGAAGTTTTTTCTTCAATCGCGTCAGATTTTATCTTAAAATAGAAGAACTTTTCGTGGTTCTTGTCAATTTTTGTTGGTTTTCATCTGATGAACTTGTTTCAGTCAGCTAGATCTTTCTTCTTTAATGCAAAAAGATTTTATCTTCAAATACAAGAACTTTTCGTGGTTCTTGTCAATTTTTGTTGGTTTTCATCTGATGAACTTATTTCAGTCAGCTAGATCTTTCTTCTTCAAAGCAAAAAGATTTTATCTTCAAATTCAAGAACTTTTCGTGGTTTTGTTGGTTTTCAGCAAATGAACATATTTCAGCGAGCTTGAAGTTTTTTCTTCAATAGCGTCAGATTTTGTCTTAAAATACAAGAACTTTTCGTGGATCTTGTCAATTTTTGTTGGATTTCATCTAATGAACTTATTTCAGTCAGCTGGATCTTTCTTCTTCAAAGCAAAAAGATTTTATCTTCAAATTCAAGAACTTTTCGTGGTTTTGTTGGTTTTCAGCAAATGAACATATTTCAGCGAGCTTGAAGTTTTTTCTTCAATAGCGTCAGATTTTATCTTAAAATACAAGAACTTTTCGTGGTTCTTGTCAATTTTTGTTGGTTTTCATCTAATGAACTTGTTTCAGTCAGCTAGATCTTTCTTCTTTAATGCAAAAAGATTTTATCTTCAAATACAAGAACTTTTCGTGGTTTTGTTGATTTTCAGCAAATGAACATATTTCAGCGAGCAAGAAGTTTTTTCTTTAATAGCGTCAGATTTTATCTTAAAATACAAGAACTTTTCGTGGTTCTTGTCAATTTTTGTTGGTTTTCATCTAATGAACTTATTTCAGTCAGCTAGATCTTTCTTCTTCAAAGCAAAAAGATTTTATCTTCAAATACAAGAACTTTTCGTGGTTTTGTTAATTTTCAGCAAATGAACATATTTCAGCGAGCGAGAAGATTTTTCTTTAATAGCGTCAGATTTTATCTTAAAATACAAGAACTTTTCGTGGTTCTTGTCAATTTTTGTTGGTTTTCATCTAATGAACTTGTTTCAGTCAGCTAGATCTTTCTTCTTTAATGCAAAAAGATTTTATCTTCAAATACAAGAACTTTTCGTGGTTTTGTTGATTTTCAGCAAATGAACATATTTCAGCGAGCTCAAAGTTTTTTCTTTAATAGCGTCAGATTTTATCTTAAAATACAAGAACTTTTCGTGGATCTTGTCAATTTTTGTTGGATTTCATCTAATGAACTTATTTCAGTCAGCTGGATCTTTCTTCTTCAAAGCAAAAAGATTTTATCTTCAAATTCAAGAACTTTTCGTGGTTTTGTTGGTTTTCAGCAAATGAACATATTTCAGCGCGCTCAAAGTTTTTTCTTTAATAGCGTCAGATTTTATCTTAAAATACAAGAACTTTTCGTGGTTCTTGTCAATTTTTGTTGGTTTTCATCTAATGAACTTGTTTCAGTCAGCAAGATCTTTCTTCTTTAATGCAAAAAGATTTTATCTTCAAATACAAGAACTTTTCGTGGTTTTGTTGATTTTCAGCAAATGAACATATTTCAGCGAGCAAGAAGTTTTTTCTTTAATAGCGTCAGATTTTATCTTAAAATACAAGAACTTTTCGTGGTTCTTGTCAATTTTTGTTGGTTTTGATCTGAAGAACTTCTTTCAGTCAGCTCGATCTTTCTACCTCAAAGCAAAAAGATTTTATCTTCAAATACAAGAACTTTTCGTGGTTTTGTTAATTTTCAGCAAATGAACATATTTCAGCGAGCGAGAAGTTTTTTCTTTAATCGCGTCAGATTTTATCTTAAAATACAAGAACTTTTCGTGGTTCTTGTCAATTTTTGTTGGTTTTCATCTAATGAACTTGTTTCAGTCAGCTAGATCTTTCTTCTTTAATGCAAAAAGATTTTATCTTCAAATACAAGAACTTTTCGTGGTTTTGTTGATTTTCAGCAAATGAACATATTTCAGCGAGCTCAGAGTTTTCGTGGTTTTGTTGATTTTCAGCAAATGAACATATTTCAGCGAGCTGAAAGTTTTTTCTTAAATAGCTGAAGATTTTATCTTAAAATACAAGAACTTTTCGTGGTTCTTGTCAATTTTTGTTGGTTTTCATCTAATGAACTTATTTCAGTCAGCTAGATCTTTCATCTTCAAAGCAAAAAGATTTTATCTTCAAATACAAGAACTTTTCGTGGTTTTGTTGGTTTTCAGCAAATGAACATATTTCAGCGAGCTAGAAGTTTTTTCTTCAATAGCGTCAGATTTTATCTTAAAATACAAGAACTTTTCGTGGTTCTTGTCAATTTTTGTTGGTTTTCATCGAATGAACTTATTTCAGTCAGCTGGATCTTTCTGCTTTAATGCAAAAAGATTTTATCTTCAAATACAAGAACTTTTCGTGGTTTTGTTGATTTTCAGCAAATGAACATATTTCAGCGAGCTCAAAGTTTTTTCTTTAATAGCAGAAGATTTTATCTTAAAATACAAGAACTTTTCGTGGTTCTTGTCAATTTTTGTTGGTTTTCATCCAATGAACTTATTTCAGTCAGCTAGATCTTTCTTCTTCAAAGCAAAAAGATTTTATCTTCAAATACAAGAACTTTTCGTGGTTTTGTTGGTTTTCAGCAAATGAACATATTTCAGCGAGCTAGAAGTTTTTTCTTCAATCGCGTCAGATTTTATCTTAAAATACAAGAACATTTCGTGGTTCTTGTCAATTTTTGTTGGTTTTCATCTAATGAACTTGTTTCAGTTAGCTAGATCTTTCTTCTTTAATGCAAAAAGATTTTATCTTCAAATACAAGAACTTTTCGTGGTTTTGTTGATTTTCAGCAAATGAACATATTTCAGCGAGCTCAAAGTTTTTTCTTTCATAGCGGAAGATTGTATCTTAAAATACAAGAACTTTTCGTGGTTCTTGTCAATTTTTGTTGGTTTTCATCTAATGAACTTATTTCAGTCAGCTGGATCTTTCTTCTTCAAAGCAAAAAGATTTTATCTTCAAATTCAAGAACTTTTCGTGGTTTTGTTGGTTTTCAGCAAATGAACATATTTCAGCGAGCTTGAAGTTTTTTCTTCAATAGCGTCAGATTTTATCTTAAAATACAAGAACTTTTCGTGGTTCTTCTCAATTTTTGTTGGTTTTGATCTGATGAACTTCTTTCAGTCAGCTCGATCTTTCTACTTCAAAGCAAAAAGATTTTATCTTCAAATACAAGAACTTTTCGTGGTTTTAGTTAATTTTCAGCAAATGAACATATTTCAGCGAGCGAGAAGTTTTTTCTTTAATAGCGTCAGATTTTATCTTAAAATACAAGAACTTTTCGTGGTTCTTGTCAATTTTTGTTGGTTTTCATCTCATGAACTTATTTCAGTCAGCTAGATCTTTCTTCTTCAAAGCAAAAAGATTTTATCTTCAAATACAAGAACTTTTCATGGTTTTGTTGGTTTTCAGCAAATGAACATATTTCAGCGAGCTAGAAGTTTTTTTTTCAATCGCGTCAGATTTTATCTTAAAATACAAGAACTTTTCGTGGTTCTTGTCAATTTTTGTTGGTTTTCATCGAATGAACTTATTTCAGTCAGCTGGATCTTTCTTCTTCAAAGCAAAAAGATTTTAACTTCAAATTCAAGAACTTTTCTTGGTTTTGTTGGTTTTCAGCAAATGAACATATTTCAGCGAGCTTGAAGTTTTTTCTTCAATAGCGTCAGATTTTATCTTAAAATACAAGAACTTTTCGTGGTTCTTGTCAATTTTTGTTGGTTTTGATCTGAAGAACTTCTTTCAGTCAGCTCGATCTTTCTTCTTTAATGCAAAAAGATTTTATCTTCAAATACAAGAACTTTTCGTGGTTTTGTTGATTTTCAGCAAATGAACATATTTCAGCGAGCAAGAAGTTTTTTCTTTAATAGCGTCAGATTTTATCTTAAAATACAAGAACTTTTCGTGGTTCTTGTCAATTTTTGTTGGTTTTCATCTAATGAACTTGTTTCAGTCAGCTAGATCTTTCTTCTTTAATGCAAAAAGATTTTATCTTCAAATACAAGAACTTTTCGTGGTTTTGTTGATTTTCAGCAAATTAACATATTTCAGCGAGCTCAAAGTTTTGTCTTTGATAGCAGAAGATTTTATCTTAAAATACAAGAACTTTTCGTGGTTCTTGTCAATTTTTGTTGGTTTTCATCTAATGAACTTATTTCAGTCAGCTAGATCTTTCTTCTTCAAAGCAAAAAGATTTTATCTTCAAATACAAGAACTTTTCGTGGTTTTGTTGGTTTTCAGCAAATGAACATATTTCAGCGAGCTAGAAGTTTTTTCTTCAATCGCGTCAGATTTTATCTTAAAATACAATAACTTTTCGTGGTTCTTGTCAATTTTTGTTGGTTTTCATATGATGAACTTGTTTCAGTCAGCTCGATCTTTCTACCTCAAAGCAAAAAGATTTTATCTTCAAATACAAGAACTTTTCGTGGTTTTGTGAATTTTCAGCAAATGAACATATTTCAGCGAGCGAGAAGTTTTTTCTTTAATAGCGTCAGATTTTATCTTAAAATACAAGAACTTTTCGTGGTTCTTGTCAATTTTTGTTGGTTTTCATCTAATGAACTTGTTTCAGTCAGCTAGATCTTTCTTCTTCAAAGCAAAAAGATTTTATCTTCAAATACAAGAACTTTTCGTGGTTTTAGTTAATTTTCAGCAAATGAACATATTTCAGCGAGCGAGAAGTTTTTTCTTTAATAGCGTCAGATTTTATCTTAAAATACAAGAACTTTTCGTGGTTCTTGTCAATTTTTGTTGGTTTTCATCTCATGAACTTATTTCAGTCAGCTAGATCTTTCTTCTTCAAAGCAAAAAGATTTTATCTTCAAATACAAGAACTTTTCATGGTTTTGTTGGTTTTCAGCAAATGAACATATTTCAGCGAGCTAGAAGTTTTTTTTTCAATCGCGTCAGATTTTATCTTAAAATACAAGAACTTTTCGTGGTTCTTGTCAATTTTTGTTGGTTTTCATCGAATGAACTTATTTCAGTCAGCTGGATCTTTCTTCTTCAAAGCAAAAAGATTTTAACTTCAAATTCAAGAACTTTTCTTGGTTTTGTTGGTTTTCAGCAAATGAACATATTTCAGCGAGCTTGAAGTTTTTTCTTCAATAGCGTCAGATTTTATCTTAAAATACAAGAACTTTTCGTGGTTCTTGTCAATTTTTGTTGGTTTTGATCTGAAGAACTTCTTTCAGTCAGCTCGATCTTTCTTCTTTAATGCAAAAAGATTTTATCTTCAAATACAAGAACTTTTCGTGGTTTTGTTGATTTTCAGCAAATGAACATATTTCAGCGAGCAAGAAGTTTTTTCTTTAATAGCGTCAGATTTTATCTTAAAATACAAGAACTTTTCGTGGTTCTTGTCAATTTTTGTTGGTTTTCATCTAATGAACTTGTTTCAGTCAGCTAGATCTTTCTTCTTTAATGCAAAAAGATTTTATCTTCAAATACAAGAACTTTTCGTGGTTTTGTTGATTTTCAGCAAATTAACATATTTCAGCGAGCTCAAAGTTTTGTCTTTGATAGCAGAAGATTTTATCTTAAAATACAAGAACTTTTCGTGGTTCTTGTCAATTTTTGTTGGTTTTCATCTAATGAACTTATTTCAGTCAGCTAGATCTTTCTTCTTCAAAGCAAAAAGATTTTATCTTCAAATACAAGAACTTTTCGTGGTTTTGTTGGTTTTCAGCAAATGAACATATTTCAGCGAGCTAGAAGTTTTTTCTTCAATCGCGTCAGATTTTATCTTAAAATACAATAACTTTTCGTGGTTCTTGTCAATTTTTGTTGGTTTTCATATGATGAACTTGTTTCAGTCAGCTCGATCTTTCTACCTCAAAGCAAAAAGATTTTATCTTCAAATACAAGAACTTTTCGTGGTTTTGTGAATTTTCAGCAAATGAACATATTTCAGCGAGCGAGAAGTTTTTTCTTTAATAGCGTCAGATTTTATCTTAAAATACAAGAACTTTTCGTGGTTCTTGTCAATTTTTGTTGGTTTTCATCTAATGAACTTGTTTCAGTCAGCTAGATCTTTCTTCTTTAATGCAAAAAGATTTTATCTTCAAATACAAGAACTCTTCGTGGTTTTGTTGATTTTCAGCAAATGAACATATTTCAGCGAGCAAGAAGTTTTTTCTTCAATAGCGTCAGATTTTATCTTAAAATACAAGAACTTTTCGTGGTTCTTGTCAATTTTTGTTGGTTTTGATCTGAAGAACTTCTTTCAGTCAGCTCGATCTTTCTACCTCAAAGCAAAAAGATTTTATCTTCAAATACAAGAACTTTTCGTGGTTTTGTTGATTTTCAGCAAATTAACATATTTCAGCGAGCTCAAAGTTTTTTCTTTAATAGCAGAAGATTTTATCTTAAAATACAAGAACTTTTCGTGGTTCTTGTCAATTTTTGTTGGTTTTCATCTCATGAACTTATTTCAGTCAGCTGGATCTTTCTTCTTCAAAGCAAAAAGATTTTATCTTCAAATACAAGAACTTTTCGTGGTTTTGTTGATTTTCAGCAAATTAACATATTTCAGCGAGCTCAAAGTTTTTTCTTTAATAGCAGAAGATTTTATCTTAAAATACAAGAACTTTTCGTGGTTCTTGTCAATTTTTGTTGGTTTTCATCCAATGAACTTATTTCAGTCAGCTAGATCTTTCTTCTTCAAAGCAAAAAGATTTTATCTTCAAATACAAGAACTTTTCGTGGTTTTGTTGGTTTTCAGCAAATGAACATATTTCAGCGAGCTAGAAGTTTTTTCTTCAATCGCGTCAGATTTTATCTTAAAATACAAGAACATTTCGTGGTTCTTGTCAATTTTTGTTGGTTTTCATCTAATGAACTTGTTTCAGTTAGCTAGATCTTTCTTCTTTAATGCAAAAAGATTTTATCTTCAAATACAAGAACTTTTCGTGGTTTTGTTGATTTTCAGCAAATGAACATATTTCAGCGAGCTCAAAGTTTTTTCTTTCATAGCGGAAGATTTTATCTTAAAATACAAGAACTTTTCGTGGTTCTTGTCAATTTTTGTTGGTTTTCATCTAATGAACTTATTTCAGTCAGCTGGATCTTTCTTCTTCAAAGCAAAAAGATTTTATCTTCAAATTCAAGAACTTTTCGTGGTTTTGTTGGTTTTCAGCAAATGAACATATTTCAGCGAGCTTGAAGTTTTTTCTTCAATAGCGTCAGATTTTATCTTAAAATACAAGAACTTTTCGTGGTTCTTCTCAATTTTTGTTGGTTTTGATCTGATGAACTTCTTTCAGTCAGCTCGATCTTTCTACCTCAAAGCAAAAAGATTTTATCTTCAAATACAAGAACTTTTCGTGGTTTTAGTTAATTTTCAGCAAATGAACATATTTCAGCGAGCGAGAAGTTTTTTCTTTAATAGCGTCAGATTTTATCTTAAAATACAAGAACTTTTCGTGGTTCTTGTCAATTTTTGTTGGTTTTCATCTCATGAACTTATTTCAGTCAGCTAGATCTTTCTTCTTCAAAGCAAAAAGATTTTATCTTCAAATACAAGAACTTTTCATGGTTTTGTTGGTTTTCAGCAAATGAACATATTTCAGCGAGCTAGAAGTTTTTTTTTCAATCGCGTCAGATTTTATCTTAAAATACAAGAACTTTTCGTGGTTCTTGTCAATTTTTGTTGGTTTTCATCGAATGAACTTATTTCAGTCAGCTGGATCTTTCTTCTTCAAAGCAAAAAGATTTTAACTTCAAATTCAAGAACTTTTCTTGGTTTTGTTGGTTTTCAGCAAATGAACATATTTCAGCGAGCTTGAAGTTTTTTCTTCAATAGCGTCAGATTTTATCTTAAAATACAAGAACTTTTCGTGGTTCTTGTCAATTTTTGTTGGTTTTGATCTGAAGAACTTCTTTCAGTCAGCTCGATCTTTCTTCTTTAATGCAAAAAGATTTTATCTTCAAATACAAGAACTTTTCGTGGTTTTGTTGATTTTCAGCAAATGAACATATTTCAGCGAGCAAGAAGTTTTTTCTTTAATAGCGTCAGATTTTATCTTAAAATACAAGAACTTTTCGTGGTTCTTGTCAATTTTTGTTGGTTTTCATCTAATGAACTTGTTTCAGTCAGCTAGATCTTTCTTCTTTAATGCAAAAAGATTTTATCTTCAAATACAAGAACTTTTCGTGGTTTTGTTGATTTTCAGCAAATTAACATATTTCAGCGAGCTCAAAGTTTTGTCTTTGATAGCAGAAGATTTTATCTTAAAATACAAGAACTTTTCGTGGTTCTTGTCAATTTTTGTTGGTTTTCATCTAATGAACTTATTTCAGTCAGCTAGATCTTTCTTCTTCAAAGCAAAAAGATTTTATCTTCAAATACAAGAACTTTTCGTGGTTTTGTTGGTTTTCAGCAAATGAACATATTTCAGCGAGCGAGAAGTTTTTTCTTTAATAGCGTCAGATTTTATCTTAAAATACAAGAACTTTTCGTGGTTCTTGTCAATTTTTGTTGGTTTTCATCTAATGAACTTGTTTCAGTCAGCTAGATCTTTCTTCTTTAATGCAAAAAGATTTTATCTTCAAATACAAGAACTCTTCGTGGTTTTGTTGATTTTCAGCAAATGAACATATTTCAGCGAGCAAGAAGTTTTTTCTTCAATAGCGTCAGATTTTATCTTAAAATACAAGAACTTTTCGTGGTTCTTGTCAATTTTTGTTGGTTTTGATCTGAAGAACTTCTTTCAGTCAGCTCGATCTTTCTACCTCAAAGCAAAAAGATTTTATCTTCAAATACAAGAACTTTTCGTGGTTTTGTTGATTTTCAGCAAATTAACATATTTCAGCGAGCTCAAAGTTTTTTCTTTAATAGCAGAAGATTTTATCTTAAAATACAAGAACTTTTCGTGGTTCTTGTCAATTTTTGTTGGTTTTCATCTCATGAACTTATTTCAGTCAGCTGGATCTTTCTTCTTCAAAGCAAAAAGATTTTATCTTCAAATACAAGAACTTTTCGTGGTTTTGTTGGTTTTCAGCAAATGAACATATTTCAGCGAGCTAGAAGTTTTTTCTTCAATAGCGTCAGATTTTATCTTAAAATACAAGAACTTTTCGTGGTTCTTGTCAATTTTTGTTGGTTTTCATCTAATGAACTTGTTTCAGTCAGCTAGATCTTTCTTCTTCAAAGCAAAAAGATTTTATCTTCAAATACAAGAACTTTTCGTGGTTTTGTTGGTTTTCAGCAAATGAACATATTTCAGCGAGCTAGAAGTTTTTTCTTCAATAGCGTCAGATTTTATCTTAAAATACAAGAACTTTGCGTGGTTCTTGTCAATTTTTGTTGGTTTTCATCTAATGAACTTATTTCAGTCAGCTCGATATTTCTTCCTCAACGCAAAAAGATTTTATCTTCAAATACAAGAACTTTTCGTGGTTTTGTTGATTTTCAGCAAATGAACATATTTCAGCGAGCTCAAAGTTTTTTCTTTAATAGCGGAAGGTTTTATCTTAAAATACAAGAACCTTTCGTGGTTCTTGTCAATTTTTGTTGGTTTTCATCTCATGAACTTATTTCAGTCAGCTAGATCTTTCTTCTTCAAAGCAAAAAGATTTTATCTTCAAATACAAGAACTTTTCGTGGTTTTGTTGGTTTTCAGCAAATGAACATATTTCAGCGAGCTAGAAGTTTTTTCTTCAATCGCGTCAGATTTTATCTTAAAATACAAGAACTTTTCGTGGTTCTTGTCAATTTTTGTTGGTTTTCATCGAATGAACTTATTTCAGTCAGCTGGATCTTTCTTCTTCAAAGCAAAAAGATTTTATCTTCAAATTCAAGAACTTTTCGTGGTTTTGTTGGTTTTCAGCAAATGAACATATTTCAGCGAGCTTGAAGTTTTTTCTTCAATAGCGTCAGATTTTATCTTAAAATAGAAGAACTTTTCGTGGTTCTTGCCAATTTTTGTTGGTTTTGATCTGAAGAACTTCTTTCAGTCAGCTCGATCTTTCTACCTCAAAGCAAAAAGATTTTATCTTCAAATACAAGAACTTTTCGTGGTTTTGTTGGTTTTCAGCAAATGAACATATTTCAGCGAGCTAGAAGTTTTTTCTTCAATCGCGTCAGATTTTATCTTAAAATACAAGAACTTTTCGTGGTTCTTGTCAATTTTTGTTGGTTTTCATCCAACGAACTTGTTTCAGTCAGCTAGATCTTGCTTCTTTAATGCAAAAAGATTTTATCTTCAAATACAAGAACTTTTCGTGGTTTTGTTGATTTTCAGCAAATGAACATATTTCAGCGAGCTCAAAGTTTTTTCTTTAATAGCGGAAGATTTTATCTTAAAATACAAGAACTTTTCGTGGTTCTTGTCAATTTTTGTTGGTTTTCATCGGATGAACTTCTTTCAGTCAGCTAGATCTTTCTTCTTCAAAGCAAAAAGATTTTATCTTCAAATACAAGAACTTTTCGTGGTTTTGTTGGTTTTCAGCAAATGAACATATTTCAGCGAGCAAGAAGTTTTTTCTTCAATCGCGTCAGATTTTATCTTAAAATACAAGAACTTTTCGTGGTTCTTGTCAATTTTTGTTGGTTTTCATCTGATGAACTTGTTTCAGTCAGCTAGATCTTTCTTCTTTAATGCAAAAAGATTTTATCTTCAAATACAAGAACTTTTCGTGGTTTTGTTGATTTTCAGCAAATGAACATATTTCAGCGAGCTCAAAGTTTTTTCTTTAATAGCAGAAGATTTTATCTTAAAATACAAGAACTTTTCGTGGTTCTTGTCAATTTTTGTTGGTTTTCATCTAATGAACTTATTTCAGTCAGCGAGATCTTTCTTCTTCAAAGCAAAAAGATTTTATCTTCAAATACAAGAACTTTTCGTGGTTTTGTTGGTTTTCAGCAAATGAACATATTTCAGCGAGCTAGAAGTTTTTTCTTTAATAGCGTCAGATTTTATCTTAAAATACAAGAACTTTTCGTGGTTCTTGTCAATTTTTGTTGGTTTTCATCTAATGAACTTGTTTCAGTCAGCTAGATCTTTCTTCTTTAATGCAAAAAGATTTTATCTTCAAATACAAGAACTTTTCGTGGTTTTGTTGATTTTCAGCAAATTAACATATTTCAGCGAGCTCAAAGTTTTGTCTTTGATAGCAGAAGATTTTATATTAAAATACAAGAACTTTTCGTGGTTCTTGTCAATTTTTGTTGGTTTTCATCGAATGAACTTATTTCAGTCAGCTGGATCTTTCTTCTTCAAAGCAAAAAGATTTTATCTTCAAATTCAAGAACTTTTCGTGGTTTTGTTGGTTTTCAGCAAATGAACATATTTCAGCGAGCTTGAAGTTTTTTCTTCAATAGCGTCAGATTTTATCTTAAAATAGAAGAACTTTTCGTGGTTCTTGCCAATTTTTGTTGGTTTTGATCTGAAGAACTTCTTTCAGTCAGCTCGATCTTTCTACCTCAAAGCAAAAAGATTTTATCTTCAAATACAAGAACTTTTCGTGGTTTTAGTTAATTTTCAGCAAATGAACATATTTCAGCGAGCGAGAAGTTTTTTCTTTAATAGCGTCAGATTTTATCTTAAAATACAAGAACTTTTCGTGGTTCTTGTCAATTTTTGTTGGTTTTCATCTCATGAACTTATTTCAGTCAGCTAGATCTTTCTTCTTCAAAGCAAAAAGATTTTATCTTCAAATACAAGAACTTTTCATGGTTTTGTTGGTTTTCAGCAAATGAACATATTTCAGCGAGCTAGAAGTTTTTTTTTCAATCGCGTCAGATTTTATCTTAAAATACAAGAACTTTTCGTGGTTCTTGTCAATTTTTGTTGGTTTTCATCGAATGAACTTATTTCAGTCAGCTGGATCTTTCTTCTTCAAAGCAAAAAGATTTTAACTTCAAATTCAAGAACTTTTCTTGGTTTTGTTGGTTTTCAGCAAATGAACATATTTCAGCGAGCTTGAAGTTTTTTCTTCAATAGCGTCAGATTTTATCTTAAAATACAAGAACTTTTCGTGGTTCTTGTCAATTTTTGTTGGTTTTGATCTGAAGAACTTCTTTCAGTCAGCTCGATCTTTCTTCTTTAATGCAAAAAGATTTTATCTTCAAATACAAGAACTTTTCGTGGTTTTGTTGATTTTCAGCAAATGAACATATTTCAGCGAGCAAGAAGTTTTTTCTTTAATAGCGTCAGATTTTATCTTAAAATACAAGAACTTTTCGTGGTTCTTGTCAATTTTTGTTGGTTTTCATCTAATGAACTTGTTTCAGTCAGCTAGATCTTTCTTCTTTAATGCAAAAAGATTTTATCTTCAAATACAAGAACTTTTCGTGGTTTTGTTGATTTTCAGCAAATTAACATATTTCAGCGAGCTCAAAGTTTTGTCTTTGATAGCAGAAGATTTTATCTTAAAATACAAGAACTTTTCGTGGTTCTTGTCAATTTTTGTTGGTTTTCATCTAATGAACTTATTTCAGTCAGCTAGATCTTTCTTCTTCAAAGCAAAAAGATTTTATCTTCAAATACAAGAACTTTTCGTGGTTTTGTTGGTTTTCAGCAAATGAACATATTTCAGCGAGCGAGAAGTTTTTTCTTTAATAGCGTCAGATTTTATCTTAAAATACAAGAACTTTTCGTGGTTCTTGTCAATTTTTGTTGGTTTTCATCTAATGAACTTGTTTCAGTCAGCTAGATCTTTCTTCTTTAATGCAAAAAGATTTTATCTTCAAATACAAGAACTCTTCGTGGTTTTGTTGATTTTCAGCAAATGAACATATTTCAGCGAGCAAGAAGTTTTTTCTTCAATAGCGTCAGATTTTATCTTAAAATACAAGAACTTTTCGTGGTTCTTGTCAATTTTTGTTGGTTTTGATCTGAAGAACTTCTTTCAGTCAGCTCGATCTTTCTACCTCAAAGCAAAAAGATTTTATCTTCAAATACAAGAACTTTTCGTGGTTTTGTTGATTTTCAGCAAATTAACATATTTCAGCGAGCTCAAAGTTTTTTCTTTAATAGCAGAAGATTTTATCTTAAAATACAAGAACTTTTCGTGGTTCTTGTCAATTTTTGTTGGTTTTCATCTCATGAACTTATTTCAGTCAGCTGGATCTTTCTTCTTCAAAGCAAAAAGATTTTATCTTCAAATACAAGAACTTTTCGTGGTTTTGTTGGTTTTCAGCAAATGAACATATTTCAGCGAGCTAGAAGTTTTTTCTTCAATAGCGTCAGATTTTATCTTAAAATACAAGAACTTTTCGTGGTTCTTGTCAATTTTTGTTGGTTTTCATCTAATGAACTTGTTTCAGTCAGCTAGATCTTTCTTCTTCAAAGCAAAAAGATTTTATCTTCAAATACAAGAACTTTTCGTGGTTTTGTTGGTTTTCAGCAAATGAACATATTTCAGCGAGCTAGAAGTTTTTTCTTCAATAGCGTCAGATTTTATCTTAAAATACAAGAACTTTGCGTGGTTCTTGTCAATTTTTGTTGGTTTTCATCTAATGAACTTATTTCAGTCAGCTCGATATTTCTTCCTCAACGCAAAAAGATTTTATCTTCAAATACAAGAACTTTTCGTGGTTTTGTTGATTTTCAGCAAATGAACATATTTCAGCGAGCTCAAAGTTTTTTCTTTAATAGCGGAAGGTTTTATCTTAAAATACAAGAACCTTTCGTGGTTCTTGTCAATTTTTGTTGGTTTTCATCTCATGAACTTATTTCAGTCAGCTAGATCTTTCTTCTTCAAAGCAAAAAGATTTTATCTTCAAATACAAGAACTTTTCGTGGTTTTGTTGGTTTTCAGCAAATGAACATATTTCAGCGAGCTAGAAGTTTTTTCTTCAATCGCGTCAGATTTTATCTTAAAATACAAGAACTTTTCGTGGTTCTTGTCAATTTTTGTTGGTTTTCATCGAATGAACTTATTTCAGTCAGCTGGATCTTTCTTCTTCAAAGCAAAAAGATTTTATCTTCAAATTCAAGAACTTTTCGTGGTTTTGTTGGTTTTCAGCAAATGAACATATTTCAGCGAGCTTGAAGTTTTTTCTTCAATAGCGTCAGATTTTATCTTAAAATAGAAGAACTTTTCGTGGTTCTTGCCAATTTTTGTTGGTTTTGATCTGAAGAACTTCTTTCAGTCAGCTCGATCTTTCTACCTCAAAGCAAAAAGATTTTATCTTCAAATACAAGAACTTTTCGTGGTTTTGTTGGTTTTCAGCAAATGAACATATTTCAGCGAGCTAGAAGTTTTTTCTTCAATCGCGTCAGATTTTATCTTAAAATACAAGAACTTTTCGTGGTTCTTGTCAATTTTTGTTGGTTTTCATCCAACGAACTTGTTTCAGTCAGCTAGATCTTGCTTCTTTAATGCAAAAAGATTTTATCTTCAAATACAAGAACTTTTCGTGGTTTTGTTGATTTTCAGCAAATGAACATATTTCAGCGAGCTCAAAGTTTTTTCTTTAATAGCGGAAGATTTTATCTTAAAATACAAGAACTTTTCGTGGTTCTTGTCAATTTTTGTTGGTTTTCATCGGATGAACTTCTTTCAGTCAGCTAGATCTTTCTTCTTCAAAGCAAAAAGATTTTATCTTCAAATACAAGAACTTTTCGTGGTTTTGTTGGTTTTCAGCAAATGAACATATTTCAGCGAGCAAGAAGTTTTTTCTTCAATCGCGTCAGATTTTATCTTAAAATACAAGAACTTTTCGTGGTTCTTGTCAATTTTTGTTGGTTTTCATCTGATGAACTTGTTTCAGTCAGCTAGATCTTTCTTCTTTAATGCAAAAAGATTTTATCTTCAAATACAAGAACTTTTCGTGGTTTTGTTGATTTTCAGCAAATGAACATATTTCAGCGAGCTCAAAGTTTTTTCTTTAATAGCAGAAGATTTTATCTTAAAATACAAGAACTTTTCGTGGTTCTTGTCAATTTTTGTTGGTTTTCATCTAATGAACTTATTTCAGTCAGCGAGATCTTTCTTCTTCAAAGCAAAAAGATTTTATCTTCAAATACAAGAACTTTTCGTGGTTTTGTTGGTTTTCAGCAAATGAACATATTTCAGCGAGCTAGAAGTTTTTTCTTTAATAGCGTCAGATTTTATCTTAAAATACAAGAACTTTTCGTGGTTCTTGTCAATTTTTGTTGGTTTTCATCTAATGAACTTGTTTCAGTCAGCTAGATCTTTCTTCTTTAATGCAAAAAGATTTTATCTTCAAATACAAGAACTTTTCGTGGTTTTGTTGATTTTCAGCAAATTAACATATTTCAGCGAGCTCAAAGTTTTGTCTTTGATAGCAGAAGATTTTATATTAAAATACAAGAACTTTTCGTGGTTCTTGTCAATTTTTGTTGGTTTTCATCGAATGAACTTATTTCAGTCAGCTGGATCTTTCTTCTTCAAAGCAAAAAGATTTTATCTTCAAATTCAAGAACTTTTCGTGGTTTTGTTGGTTTTCAGCAAATGAACATATTTCAGCGAGCTTGAAGTTTTTTCTTCAATAGCGTCAGATTTTATCTTAAAATAGAAGAACTTTTCGTGGTTCTTGCCAATTTTTGTTGGTTTTGATCTGAAGAACTTCTTTCAGTCAGCTCGATCTTTCTACCTCAAAGCAAAAAGATTTTATCTTCAAATACAAGAACTTTTCGTGGTTTTGTTGGTTTTCAGCAAATGAACATATTTCAGCGAGCTAGAAGTTTTTTCTTCAATCGCGTCAGATTTTATCTTAAAATACAAGAACTTTTCGTGGTTCTTGTCAATTTTTGTTGGTTTTCATCTAACGAACTTGTTTCAGTCAGCTAGATCTTGCTTCTTTAATGCAAAAAGATTTTATCTTCAAATACAAGAACTTTTCGTGGTTTTGTTGATTTTCAGCAAATGAACATATTTCAGCGAGCTCAAAGTTTTTTCTTTAATAGCGGAAGATTTTATCTTAAAATACAAGAACTTTTCGTGGTTCTTGTCAATTTTTGTTGGTTTTCATCGGATGAACTTCTTTCAGTCAGCTAGATCTTTCTTCTTCAAAGCAAAAAGATTTTATCTTCAAATAGAAGAACTTTTCGTGGTTTTGTTGGTTTTCAGCAAATGAACATATTTCAGCGAGCAAGAAGTTTTTTCTTCAATCGCGTCAGATTTTATCTTAAAATACAAGAACTTTTCGTGGTTCTTGTCAATTTTTGTTGGTTTTCATCTGATGAACTTGTTTCAGTCAGCTAGATCTTTCTTCTTTAATGCAAAAAGATTTTATCTTCAAATACAAGAACTTTTCGTGGTTTTGTTGATTTTCAGCAAATGAACATATTTCAGCGAGCTCAAAGTTTTTTCTTTAATAGCAGAAGATTTTATCTTAAAATACAAGAACTTTTCGTGGTTCTTGTCAATTTTTGTTGGTTTTCATCTAATGAACTTATTTCAGTCAGCGAGATCTTTCTTCTTCAAAGCAAAAAGATTTTATCTTCAAATACAAGAACTTTTCGTGGTTTTGTTGGTTTTCAGCAAATGAACATATTTCAGCGAGCTAGAAGTTTTTTCTTTAATAGCGTCAGATTTTATCTTAAAATACAAGAACTTTTCGTGGTTCTTGTCAATTTTTGTTGGTTTTCATCTAATGAACTTGTTTCAGTCAGCTAGATCTTTCTTCTTTAATGCAAAAAGATTTTATCTTCAAATACAAGAACTTTTCGTGGTTTTGTTGATTTTCAGCAAATTAACATATTTCAGCGAGCTCAAAGTTTTGTCTTTGATAGCAGAAGATTTTATCTTAAAATACAAGAACTTTTCGTGGTTCTTGTCAATTTTTGTTGGTTTTCATCTAATGAACTTATTTCAGTCAGCTAGATCTTTCTTCTTCAAAGCAAAAAGATTTTATCTTCAAATACAAGAACTTTTCGTGGTTTTGTTGGTTTTCAGCAAATGAACATATTTCAGCGAGCTAGAAGTTTTTTCTTCAATCGCGTCAGATTTTATCTTAAAATACAATAACTTTTCGTGGTTCTTGTCAATTTTTGTTGGTTTTCATATGATGAACTTGTTTCAGTCAGCTCGATCTTTCTACCTCAAAGCAAAAAGATTTTATCTTCAAATACAAGAACTTTTCGTGGTTTTGTGAATTTTCAGCAAATGAACATATTTCAGCGAGCGAGAAGTTTTTTCTTTAATAGCGTCAGATTTTATCTTAAAATACAAGAACTTTTCGTGGTTCTTGTCAATTTTTGTTGGTTTTCATCTAATGAACTTGTTTCAGTCAGCTAGATCTTTCTTCTTTAATGCAAAAAGATTTTATCTTCAAATACAAGAACTCTTCGTGGTTTTGTTGATTTTCAGCAAATGAACATATTTCAGCGAGCAAGAAGTTTTTTCTTCAATAGCGTCAGATTTTATCTTAAAATACAAGAACTTTTCGTGGTTCTTGTCAATTTTTGTTGGTTTTGATCTGAAGAACTTCTTTCAGTCAGCTCGATCTTTCTACCTCAAAGCAAAAAGATTTTATCTTCAAATACAAGAACTTTTCATGGTTTTGTTGATTTTCAGCAAATTAACATATTTCAGCGAGCTCAAAGTTTTTTCTTTAATAGCAGAAGATTTTATCTTAAAATACAAGAACTTTTCGTGGTTCTTGTCAATTTTTGTTGGTTTTCATCTCATGAACTTATTTCAGTCAGCTGGATCTTTCTTCTTCAAAGCAAAAAGATTTTATCTTCAAATACAAGAACTTTTCGTGGTTTTGTTGGTTTTCAGCAAATGAACATATTTCAGCGAACTAGAAGTTTTTTCTTCAATCGCGTCAGATTTTATCTTAAAATACAAGAACTTTTCGTGGTTCTTGTCAATTTTTGTTGGTTTTCATCTCATGAACTTGTTTCAGTCAGCTAGATCTTTCTTCTTTAATGCAAAAAGATATTATCTTCAAATACAAGAACTTTTCGTGGTTTTGTTGATTTTCAGCAAATGAACATATTTCAGCGCGCTCAAAGTTTTTTCTTTAATAGCGTCAGATTTTATCTTAAAATACAAGAACTTTTCGTGGTTCTTGTCAATTTTTGTTGGTTTTCATCTAATGAACTTGTTTCAGTCAGCTAGATCTTTCTTCTTCAAAGCAAAAAGATTTTATCTTCAAATACAAGAACTTTTCGTGGTTTTGTTGGTTTTCAGCAAATGAACATATTTCAGCGAGCTAGAAGTTTTTTCTTCAATAGCGTCAGATTTTATCTTAAAATACAAGAACTTTGCGTGGTTCTTGTCAATTTTTGTTGGTTTTCATCTAATGAACTTATTTCAGTCAGCTCGATATTTCTTCCTCAATGCAAAAAGATTTTATCTTCAAATACAAGAACTTTTCGTGGTTTTGTTGATTTTCAGCAAATGAACATATTTCAGCGAGCTCAAAGTTTTTTCTTTAATAGCGGAAGGTTTTATCTTAAAATACAAGAACCTTTCGTGGTTCTTGTCAATTTTTGTTGGTTTTCATCTCATGAACTTATTTCAGTCAGCTAGATCTTTCTTCTTCAAAGCAAAAAGATTTTATCTTCAAATACAAGAACTTTTCGTGGTTTTGTTGGTTTTCAGCAAATGAACATATTTCAGCGAGCTAGAAGTTTTTTCTTCAATCGCGTCAGATTTTATCTTAAAATACAAGAACTTTTCGTGGTTCTTGTCAATTTTTGTTGGTTTTCATCGAATGAACTTATTTCAGTCAGCTGGATCTTTCTTCTTCAAAGCAAAAAGATTTTATCTTCAAATTCAAGAACTTTTCGTGGTTTTGTTGGTTTTCAGCAAATGAACATATTTCAGCGAGCTTGAAGTTTTTTCTTCAATAGCGTCAGATTTTATCTTAAAATACAAGAACTTTTCGTGGTTCTTGCCAATTTTTGTTGGTTTTGATCTGAAGAACTTCTTTCAGTCAGCTCGATCTTTCTACCTCAAAGCAAAAAGATTTTATCTTCAAATACAAGAACTTTTCGTGGTTTTGTTGGTTTTCAGCAAATGAACATATTTCAGCGAGCTAGAAGTTTTTTCTTCAATCGCGTCAGATTTTCTCTTAAAATACAAGAACTTTTCGTGGTTCTTGTCAATTTTTGTTGGTTTTCATCTAACGAACTTGTTTCAGTCAGCTAGATCTTGCTTCTTTAATGCAAAAAGATTTTATCTTCAAATACAAGAACTTTTCGTGGTTTTGTTGATTTTCAGCAAATGAACATATTTCAGCGAGCTCAAAGTTTTTTCTTTAATAGCGGAAGATTTTATCTTAAAATACAAGAACTTTTCGTGGTTCTTGTCAATTTTTGTTGGTTTTCATCTGATGAACTTGTTTCAGTCAGCTAGATCTTTCTTCTTTAATGCAAAAAGATTTTATCTTCAAATACAAGAACTTTTCGTGGTTTTGTTGATTTTCAGCAAATGAACATATTTCAGCGAGCTCAAAGTTTTTTCTTTAATAGCAGAAGATTTTATCTTAAAATACAAGAACTTTTCGTGGTTCTTGTCAATTTTTGTTGGTTTTCATCTAATGAACTTATTTCAGTCAGCGAGATCTTTCTTCTTCAAAGCAAAAAGATTTTATCTTCAAATACAAGAACTTTTCGTGGTTTTGTTGGTTTTCAGCAAATGAACATATTTCAGCGAGCTAGAAGTTTTTTCTTTAATAGCGTCAGATTTTATCTTAAAATACAAGAACTTTTCGTGGTTCTTGTCAATTTTTGTTGGTTTTCATCTAATGAACTTGTTTCAGTCAGCTAGATCTTTCTTCTTTAATGCAAAAAGATTTTATCTTCAAATACAAGAACTTTTCGTGGTTTTGTTGATTTTCAGCAAATTAACATATTTCAGCGAGCTCAAAGTTTTGTCTTTGATAGCAGAAGATTTTATCTTAAAATACAAGAACTTTTCGTGGTTCTTGTCAATTTTTGTTGGTTTTCATCTAATGAACTTATTTCAGTCAGCTAGATCTTTCTTCTTCAAAGCAAAAAGATTTTATCTTCAAATACAAGAACTTTTCGTGGTTTTGTTGGTTTTCAGCAAATGAACATATTTCAGCGAGCTAGAAGTTTTTTCTTCAATCGCGTCAGATTTTATCTTAAAATAGAAGAACTTTTCGTGGTTCTTGTCAATTTTTGTTGGTTTTCATATGATGAACTTGTTTCAGTCAGCTCGATCTTTCTACCTCAAAGCAAAAAGATTTTATCTTCAAATACAAGAACTTTTCGTGGTTTTGTTGATTTTCAGCAAATTAACATATTTCAGCGAGCTCAAAGTTTTTTCTTTAATAGCAGAAGATTTTATCTTAAAATACAAGAACTTTTCGTGGTTCTTGTCAATTTTTGTTGGTTTTCATCTCATGAACTTATTTCAGTCAGCTGGATCTTTCTTCTTCAAAGCAAAAAGATTTTATCTTCAAATACAAGAACTTTTCGTGGTTTTGTTGGTTTTCAGCAAATGAACATATTTCAGCGAACTAGAAGTTTTTTCTTCAATCGCGTCAGATTTTATCTTAAAATACAAGAACTTTTCGTGGTTCTTGTCAATTTTTGTTGGTTTTCATCTCATGAACTTGTTTCAGTCAGCTAGATCTTTCTTCTTTAATGCAAAAAGATATTATCTTCAAATACAAGAACTTTTCGTGGTTTTGTTGATTTTCAGCAAATGAACATATTTCAGCGCGCTCAAAGTTTTTTCTTTAATAGCGTCAGATTTTATCTTAAAATACAAGAACTTTTCGTGGTTCTTGTCAATTTTTGTTGGTTTTCATCTAATGAACTTGTTTCAGTCAGCTAGATCTTTCTTCTTCAAAGCAAAAAGATTTTATCTTCAAATACAAGAACTTTTCGTGGTTTTGTTGGTTTTCAGCAAATGAACATATTTCAGCGAGCTCGAAGTTTTTTCTTCAATAGCGTCAGATTTTATCTTAAAATACAAGAACTTTGCGTGGTTCTTGTCAATTTTTGTTGGTTTTCATCTAATCAACTTATTTCAGTCAGCTCGATATCTCTTCCTCAATGCAAAAAGATTTTATCTTCAAATACAAGAACTTTTCGTGGTTTTGTTGATTTTCAGCAAATGAACATATTTCAGCGAGCTCAAAGTTTTTTCTTTAATAGCGGAAGGTTTTATCTTAAAATACAAGAACCTTTCGTGGTTCTTGTCAATTTTTGTTGGTTTTCATCTCATGAACTTATTTCAGTCAGCTAGATCTTTCTTCTTCAAAGCAAAAAGATTTTATCTTCAAATACAAGAACTTTTCGTGGTTTTGTTGGTTTTCAGCAAATGAACATATTTCAGCGAGCTAGAAGTTTTTTCTTCAATCGCGTCAGATTTTATCTTAAAATACAAGAACTTTTCGTGGTTCTTGTCAATTTTTGTTGGTTTTCATCGAATGAACTTATTTCAGTCAGCTGGATCTTTCTTCTTCAAAGCAAAAAGATTTTATCTTCAAATTCAAGAACTTTTCGTGGTTTTGTTGGTTTTCAGCAAATGAACATATTTCAGCGAGCTTGAAGTTTTTTCTTCAATAGCGTCAGATTTTATCTTAAAATACAAGAACTTTTCGTGGTTCTTGCCAATTTTTGTTGGTTTTGATCTGAAGAACTTCTTTCAGTCAGCTCGATCTTTCTACCTCAAAGCAAAAAGATTTTATCTTCAAATACAAGAACTTTTCGTGGTTTTGTTGGTTTTCAGCAAATGAACATATTTCAGCGAGCTAGAAGTTTTTTCTTCAATCGCGTCAGATTTTCTCTTAAAATACAAGAACTTTTCGTGGTTCTTGTCAATTTTTGTTGGTTTTCATCTAACGAACTTGTTTCAGTCAGCTAGATCTTGCTTCTTTAATGCAAAAAGATTTTATCTTCAAATACAAGAACTTTTCGTGGTTTTGTTGATTTTCAGCAAATGAACATATTTCAGCGAGCTCAAAGTTTTTTCTTTAATAGCGGAAGATTTTATCTTAAAATACAAGAACTTTTCGTGGTTCTTGTCAATTTTTGTTGGTTTTCATCGGATGAACTTCTTTCAGTCAGCTAGATCTTTCTTCTTCAAAGCAAAAAGATTTTATCTTCAAATACAAGAACTTTTCGTGGTTTTGTTGGTTTTCAGCAAATGAACATATTTCAGCGAGCAAGAAGTTTTTTCTTCAATCGCGTCAGATTTTATCTTAAAATACAAGAACTTTTCGTGGTTCTTGTCAATTTTTGTTGGTTTTCATCTGATGAACTTGTTTCAGTCAGCTAGATCTTTCTTCTTTAATGCAAAAAGATTTTATCTTCAAATACAAGAACTTTTCGTGGTTTTGTTGATTTTCAGCAAATGAACATATTTCAGCGAGCTCAAAGTTTTTTCTTTAATAGCAGAAGATTTTATCTTAAAATACAAGAACTTTTCGTGGTTCTTGTCAATTTTTGTTGGTTTTCATCTAATGAACTTATTTCAGTCAGCGAGATCTTTCTTCTTCAAAGCAAAAAGATTTTATCTTCAAATACAAGAACTTTTCGTGGTTTTGTTGGTTTTCAGCAAATGAACATATTTCAGCGAGCTAGAAGTTTTTTCTTTAATAGCGTCAGATTTTATCTTAAAATACAAGAACTTTTCGTGGTTCTTGTCAATTTTTGTTGGTTTTCATCTAATGAACTTGTTTCAGTCAGCTAGATCTTTCTTCTTTAATGCAAAAAGATTTTATCTTCAAATACAAGAACTTTTCGTGGTTTTGTTGATTTTCAGCAAATTAACATATTTCAGCGAGCTCAAAGTTTTGTCTTTGATAGCAGAAGATTTTATCTTAAAATACAAGAACTTTTCGTGGTTCTTGTCAATTTTTGTTGGTTTTGATCTGAAGAACTTATTTCAGTCAGCTCGATCTTTCTACCTCAAAGCAAAAAGATTTTATCTTCAAATACAAGAACTTTTCGTGGTTTTGTTGGTTTTCAGCAAATGAACATATTTCAGCGAACTAGAAGTTTTTTCTTCAATCGCGTCAGATTTTATCTTAAAATACAAGAACTTTTCGTGGTTCTTGTCAATTTTTGTTGGTTTTCATCTCATGAACTTGTTTCAGTCAGCTAGATCTTTCTTCTTTAATGCAAAAAGATATTATCTTCAAATACAAGAACTTTTCGTGGTTTTGTTGATTTTCAGCAAATGAACATATTTCAGCGCGCTCAAAGTTTTTTCTTTAATAGCGTCAGATTTTATCTTAAAATACAAGAACTTTTCGTGGTTCTTGTCAATTTTTGTTGGTTTTCATCTAATGAACTTGTTTCAGTCAGCTAGATCTTTCTTCTTCAAAGCAAAAAGATTTTATCTTCAAATACAAGAACTTTTCGTGGTTTTGTTGGTTTTCAGCAAATGAACATATTTCAGCGAGCTAGAAGTTTTTTCTTCAATAGCGTCAGATTTTATCTTAAAATACAAGAACTTTGCGTGGTTCTTGTCAATTTTTGTTGGTTTTCATCTAATGAACTTATTTCAGTCAGCTCGATATTTCTTCCTCAATGCAAAAAGATTTTATCTTCAAATACAAGAACTTTTCGTGGTTTTGTTGATTTTCAGCAAATGAACATATTTCAGCGAGCTCAAAGTTTTTTCTTTAATAGCGGAAGGTTTTATCTTAAAATACAAGAACCTTTCGTGGTTCTTGTCAATTTTTGTTGGTTTTCATCTCATGAACTTATTTCAGTCAGCTAGATCTTTCTTCTTCAAAGCAAAAAGATTTTATCTTCAAATACAAGAACTTTTCGTGGTTTTGTTGGTTTTCAGCAAATGAACATATTTCAGCGAGCTTGAAGTTTTTTCTTCAATAGCGTCAGATTTTATCTTAAAATACAAGAACTTTTCGTGGTTCTTGCCAATTTTTGTTGGTTTTGATCTGAAGAACTTCTTTCAGTCAGCTCGATCTTTCTACCTCAAAGCAAAAAGATTTTATCTTCAAATACAAGAACTTGTCGTGGTTTTGTTGGTTTTCAGCAAATGAACATATTTCAGCGAGCTAGAAGTTTTTTCTTCAATCGCGTCAGATTTTATCTTAAAATACAAGAACTTTTCGTGGTTCTTGTCAATTTTTGTTGGTTTTCATCTAACGAACTTGTTTCAGTCAGCTAGATCTTTCTTCTTTAATGCAAAAAGATTTTATCTTCAAATACAAGAACTTTTCGTGGTTTTGTTGATTTTCAGCAAATGAACATATTTCAGCGAGCTCAAAGTTTTTTCTTTAATAGCGGAAGATTTTATCTTAAAATACAAGAACTTTTCGTGGTTCTTGTCAATTTTTGTTGGTTTTCATCGGATGAACTTCTTTCAGTCAGCTAGATCTTTCTTCTTCAAAGCAAAAAGATTTTATCTTCAAATACAAGAACTTTTCGTGGTTTTGTTGGTTTTAAGCAAATGAACATATTTCAGCGAGCTAGAAGTTTTTTCTTCAATCGCGTCAGATTTTATCTTAAAATACAAGAACTTTTCGTGGTTCTTGTCAATTTTTGTTGGTTTTCATCTGATGAACTTCTTTCAGTCAGCTCGATCTTTCTACCTCAAAGCAAAAAGATTTTATCTTCAAATACAAGAACTTTTCGTGGTTTTGTTGGTTTTCAGCAAATGAACATATTTCAGCGAGCTAGAAGTTTTTTCTTCAATCGCGTCAGATTTTATCTTAAAATACAAGAACTTTTCGTGGTTCTTGTCAATTTTTGTTGGTTTTCATCTAACGAACTTGTTTCAGTCAGCTAGATCTTTCTTCTTTAATGCAAAAAGATTTTATCTTCAAATACAAGAACTTTTCGTGGTTTTGTTGATTTTCAGCAAATGAACATATTTCAGCGAGCTCAAAGTTTTTTCTTTAATAGCGGAAGATTTTATCTTAAAATACAAGAACTTTTCGTGGTTCTTGTCAATTTTTGTTGGTTTTCATCGGATGAACTTCTTTCAGTCAGCTAGATCTTTCTTCTTCAAAGCAAAAAGATTTTATCTTCAAATACAAGAACTTTTCGTGGTTTTGTTGGTTTTCAGCAAATGAACATATTTCAGCGAGCTAGAAGTTTTTTCTTCAATCGCGTCAGATTTTATCTTAAAATACAAGAACTTTTCGTGGTTCTTGTCAATTTTTGTTGGTTTTCATCTGATGAACTTGTTTCAGTCAGCTAGATCTTTCTTCTTTAATGCAAAAAGATTTTATCTTCAAATACAAGAACTTTTCGTGGTTTTGTTGATTTTCAGCAAATGAACATATTTCAGCGAGCTCAAAGTTTTTTCTTTAATAGCAGAAGATTTTATCTTAAAATACAAGAACTTTTCGTGGTTCTTGTCAATTTTTGTTGGTTTTCATCTAATGAACTTATTTCAGTCAGCGAGATCTTTCTTCTTCAAAGCAAAAAGATTTTATCTTCAAATACAAGAACTTTTCGTGGTTTTGTTGGTTTTCAGCAAATGAACATATTTCAGCGAGCTAGAAGTTTTTTCTTCAATCGCGTCAGATTTTATCTTAAAATAGAAGAACTTTTCGTGGTTCTTGTCAATTTTTGTTGGTTTTCATCTGATGAACTTGTTTCAGTCAGCTAGATCTTTCTTCTTTAATGCAAAAAGATTTTATCTTCAAATACAAGAACTTTTCGTGGTTTTGTTGAATTTCAGCAAATGAACATATTTCAGCGAGCTTGAAGTTTTTTCTTCAATCGCGTCAGATTTTGTCTTAAAATACAAGAACTTTTCGTGGATCTTGTCAATTTTTGTTGGATTTCATCTAATGAACTTATTTCAGTCAGCTGGATCTTTCTTCTTCAAAGCAAAAAGATTTTATCTTCAAATTCAAGAACTTTTCGTGGTTTTGTTGGTTTTCAGCAAATGAACATATTTCAGCGAGCTCAAAGGTTTTTCTTCAATAGCGTCAGATTTTATCTTAAAATACAAGAACTTTTCGTGGTTCTTGTCAATTTTTGTTGGTTTTCATCTAATGAACTTGTTTCAGTCAGCTAGATCTTTCTTCTTTAATGCAAAAAGATTTTATCTTCAAATACAAGAACTTTTCGTGGTTTTGTGAATTTTCAGCAAATGAACATATTTCAGCGAGCTAGAAGTTTTTTCTTCAATCGCGTCAGATTTTATCTTAAAATACAAGAACTTTTCGTGGTTCTTGTCAATTTTTGTTGGTTTTCATCTAATGAACTTATTTCAGTCAGCTGGATCTTTCTTCTTCAAAGCAAAAAGATAAAATCTGACGCTATTAAAGAAAAAACTTTGAGCTCGCTGAAATATGTTCATTTGCTGAAAATCAACAAAACCACGAAAAGTTCTTGTGTTTGAAGATAAAATCTTTTTGCATTGAGGAAGAAAGATCGAGCTGACTGAAATAAGTTCATTAGATGAAAACCAACAAAAATTGACAAGAACCACGCAAAGTTCTTGTATTTTAAGATAAAATCTGACGCCATTGAAGAAAAAACTTCCAGCTCGCTGAAATATGTTCATTTGCTGAAAACCAACAAAACCACGAAAAGTTCTTGTATTTGAAGATAAAATCTTTTTGCTTTGAAGAAGAAAGATCTAGCTGACTGAAACAAGTTAATTAGATGAAAACCAACAAAAATTGATAAGAACCACGAAAAGTTCTTGTATTTTAAGATAAAATCTGACGCTATTAAAGAAAAAACTTCTCGCTCGCTGAAATATGTTCATTTGCTGAAAACCAACAAAACCACGAAAAGTTCTTGAATTTGAAGATAAAATCTTTTTGCTTTGAAGAAGAAAGATCCAGCTGACTGAAATAAGTTCATTAGATGAAAACCAACAAAAATTGACAAGAACCACGAAAAGTTCTTGTATTTTAAGATAAAATCTTCCGCTATTAAAGAAAAAACTTTGAGCTCGCTGAAATATGTTCATTTGCTGAAAATCAACAAAACCACGAAAAGTTCTTGTATTTGAAGATAAAATCTTTTTGCATTAAAGAAGAAAGATCTAGCTAACTGAAACAAGTTCATTAGATGAAAACCAACAAAAATTGACAAGAACCACAAAAAGTTCTTGTATTTTAAGATAAAATCTGACGCGATTGAAGAAAAAACTTCTAGCTCGCTGAAATATGTTCATTTGCTGAAAACCAACAAAACCACGAAAAGTTCTTGTATTTGAAGATAAAATCTTTTTGCTTTGAAGAAGAAAGATCTAGCTGACTGAAATAAGTTCATTAGATGAAAACCAACAAAAATTGACAAGAACCACGAAAAGTTCTTGTATTTTAAGATAAAATCTTCTGCTATTAAAGAAAAAACTTTGAGCTCGCTGAAATATGTTCATTTGCTGAAAATCAACAAAACCACGAAAAGTTCTTGTATTTGAAGATAAAATCTTTTTGCATTAAAGAAGAAAGATCCAGCTGACTGAAATAAGTTCATTCGATGAAAACCAACAAACATTGACAAGAACCACGAAAAGTTCTTGTATTTTAAGATAAAATCTGACGCTATTGAAGAAAAAACTTCCAGCTCGCTGAAATATGTTAATTTGCTGAAAACCAACAAAACCACGAAAAGTTCTTGTATTTGAAGATAAAATCTTTTTGCTTTCAAGAAGAAAGATCTAGCTGACTGAAATAAGTTCATGAGATGAAAACCAACAAAAATTGACAAGAACCACGAAAAGTTCTTGTATTTTAAGATAAAATCTTCCGCTATTAAAGAAAAAACTTTCAGCTCGCTGAAATATGTTCATTTGCTGAAAATCAACAAAACCACGAAAACTTTGAGCTCGCTGAAATATGTTCATTTGCTGAAAATCAACAAAACCACGAAAAGTTCTTGTATTTGAAGATAAAATCTTTTTGCATTAAAGAAGAAAGATCGAGCTGACTGAAACAAGTTCATTAGATGAAAACCAACAAAAATTGACAAGAACCACGAAAAGTTCTTGTATTTTAAGATAAAATCTGACGCGATTGAAGAAAAAACTTCTAGCTCGCTGAAATATGTTCAGTTGCTGAAAACCAACAAAACCACGAAAAGTTCTTGTATTTGAAGATAAAATCTTTTTGCTTTGAAGAAGAAAGATCTTGCTGACTGAAATAAGTTCATTAGATGAAAACCAACAAAAATTGACAAGAACCACGAAAAGTTCTTGTATTTTAAGATAAAATCTTCTGCGATTAAAGAAAAAACTTTGAGCTCGCTGAAATATGTTAATTTGCTGAAAATCAACAAAACCACGAAAAGTTCTTGTATTTGAAGATAAAATCTTTTTGCATTAAAGAAGAAAGATCTAGCTGACTGAAACAAGTTCATTAGATGAAAACCAACAAAAATTGACAAGAACCACGAAAAGTTCTTGTATTTTAAGATAAAATCTGACGCTATTAAAGAAAAAACTTTGAGCTCGCTGAAATATGTTCATTTGCTGAAAATCAACAAAACCACGAAAAGTTCTTGTATTTGAAGATAAAATCTTTTTGCATTAAAGAAGAAAGATCTAGCTGACTGAAAGAAGTTCTTCAGATCAAAACCAACAAAAATTGACAAGAACCACGAAAAGTTCTTGTATTTTAAGATAAAATCTGACGCTATTGAAGAAAAAACTTCAAGCTCGCTGAAATATGTTCATTTGCTGAAAACCAACAAAACCACGAAAAGTTCTTGAATTTGAAGATAAAATCTTTTTGCTTTGAAGAAGAAAGATCCAGCTGACTGAAATAAGTTCATTCGATGAAAACCAACAAAAATTGACAAGAACCACGAAAAGTTCTTGTATTTTAAGATAAAATCTGACGCGATTGAAGAAAAAACTTCTAGCTCGCTGAAATATGTTCATTTGCTGAAAACCAACAAAACCACGAAAAGTTCTTGTATTTGAAGATAAAATCTTTTTGCTTTGAAGAAGAAAGATCGAGCTGACTGAAACAAGTTCATTAGATGAAAACCAACAAAAATTGACAAGAACCACGAAAAGTTCTTGTATTTTAAGATAAAATCTGACGCTATTAAAGAAAAAACTTTGAGCTCGCTGAAATATGTTAATTTGCTGAAAATCAACAAAACCACGAAAAGTTCTTGTATTTGAAGATAAAATCTTTTTGCATTAAAGAAGAAAGATCTAGCTGACTGAAACAAGTTCATTAGATGAAAACCAACAAAAATTGACAAGAACCACGAAAAGTTCTTGTATTTTAAGATAAAATCTGACGCTATTAAAGAAAAAACTTTGAGCTCGCTGAAATATGTTCATTTGCTGAAAATCAACAAAACCACGAAAAGTTCTTGTATTTGAAGATAAAATCTTTTTGCATTAAAGAAGAAAGATCTAGCTGACTGAAAGAAGTTCTTCAGATCAAAACCAACAAAAATTGACAAGAACCACGAAAAGTTCTTGTATTTTAAGATAAAATCTGACGCTATTGAAGAAAAAACTTCAAGCTCGCTGAAATATGTTCATTTGCTGAAAACCAACAAAACCACGAAAAGTTCTTGAATTTGAAGATAAAATCTTTTTGCTTTGAAGAAGAAAGATCCAGCTGACTGAAATAAGTTCATTCGATGAAAACCAACAAAAATTGACAAGAACCACGAAAAGTTCTTGTATTTTAAGATAAAATCTGACGCTATTGAAGAAAAAACTTCTAGCTCGCTGAAATATGTTCATTTGCTGAAAACCAACAAAACCACGAAAAGTTCTTGTATTTGAAGATAAAATCTTTTTGCTTTGAAGAAGAAAGATCGAGCTGACTGAAACAAGTTCATTAGATGAAAACCAACAAAAATTGACAAGAACCACGAAAAGTTCTTGTATTTTAAGATAAAATCTGACGCTATTAAAGAAAAAACTTTGAGCTCGCTGAAATATGTTCATTTGCTGAAAATCAACAAAACCACGAAAAGTTCTTGTATTTGAAGATAAAATCTTTTTGCATTAAAGAAGAAAGATCTAGCTGACTGAAACAAGTTCATTAGATGAAAACCAACAAAAATTGACAAGAACCACGAAAAGTTCTTGTATTTTAAGATAAAATCTGACGCGATTGAAGAAAAAACTTCTAGTTCGCTGAAATATGTTCATTTGCTGAAAACCAACAAAACCACGAAAAGTTCTTGTATTTGAAGATAAAATCTTTTTGCTTTGAAGAAGAAAGATCCAGCTGACTGAAATAAGTTCATGAGATGAAAACCAACAAAAATTGACAAGAACCACGAAAAGTTCTTGTATTTTAAGATAAAATCTGACGCGATTGAAGAAAAAACTTCTAGCTCGCTGAAATATGTTCAGTTGCTGAAAACCAACAAAACCACGAAAAGTTCTTGTATTTGAAGATAAAATCTTTTTGCTTTGAAGAAGAAAGATCTTGCTGACTGAAATAAGTTCATTAGATGAAAACCAACAAAAATTGACAAGAACCACGAAAAGTTCTTGTATTTTAAGATAAAATCTTCTGCGATTAAAGAAAAAACTTTGAGCTCGCTGAAATATGTTAATTTGCTGAAAATCAACAAAACCACGAAAAGTTCTTGTATTTGAAGATAAAATCTTTTTGCATTAAAGAAGAAAGATCTAGCTGACTGAAACAAGTTCATTAGATGAAAACCAACAAAAATTGACAAGAACCACGAAAAGTTCTTGTATTTTAAGATAAAATCTGACGCTATTAAAGAAAAAACTTTGAGCTCGCTGAAATATGTTCATTTGCTGAAAATCAACAAAACCACGAAAAGTTCTTGTATTTGAAGATAAAATCTTTTTGCATTAAAGAAGAAAGATCTAGCTGACTGAAAGAAGTTCTTCAGATCAAAACCAACAAAAATTGACAAGAACCACGAAAAGTTCTTGTATTTTAAGATAAAATCTGACGCTATTAAAGAAAAAACTTTGAGCTCGCTGAAATATGTTAATTTGCTGAAAATCAACAAAACCACGAAAAGTTCTTGTATTTGAAGATAAAATCTTTTTGCATTAAAGAAGAAAGATCTAGCTGACTGAAACAAGTTCATTAGATGAAAACCAACAAAAATTGACAAGAACCACGAAAAGTTCTTGTATTTTAAGATAAAATCTGACGCTATTAAAGAAAAAACTTTGAGCTCGCTGAAATATGTTCATTTGCTGAAAATCAACAAAACCACGAAAAGTTCTTGTATTTGAAGATAAAATCTTTTTGCATTAAAGAAGAAAGATCTAGCTGACTGAAAGAAGTTCTTCAGATCAAAACCAACAAAAATTGACAAGAACCACGAAAAGTTCTTGTATTTTAAGATAAAATCTGACGCTATTGAAGAAAAAACTTCAAGCTCGCTGAAATATGTTCATTTGCTGAAAACCAACAAAACCACGAAAAGTTCTTGAATTTGAAGATAAAATCTTTTTGCTTTGAAGAAGAAAGATCCAGCTGACTGAAATAAGTTCATTCGATGAAAACCAACAAAAATTGACAAGAACCACGAAAAGTTCTTGTATTTTAAGATAAAATCTGACGCTATTGAAGAAAAAACTTCTAGCTCGCTGAAATATGTTCATTTGCTGAAAACCAACAAAACCACGAAAAGTTCTTGTATTTGAAGATAAAATCTTTTTGCTTTGAAGAAGAAAGATCGAGCTGACTGAAACAAGTTCATTAGATGAAAACCAACAAAAATTGACAAGAACCACGAAAAGTTCTTGTATTTTAAGATAAAATCTGACGCTATTAAAGAAAAAACTTTGAGCTCGCTGAAATATGTTCATTTGCTGAAAATCAACAAAACCACGAAAAGTTCTTGTATTTGAAGATAAAATCTTTTTGCATTAAAGAAGAAAGATCTAGCTGACTGAAACAAGTTCATTAGATGAAAACCAACAAAAATTGACAAGAACCACGAAAAGTTCTTGTATTTTAAGATAAAATCTGACGCGATTGAAGAAAAAACTTCTAGTTCGCTGAAATATGTTCATTTGCTGAAAACCAACAAAACCACGAAAAGTTCTTGTATTTGAAGATAAAATCTTTTTGCTTTGAAGAAGAAAGATCCAGCTGACTGAAATAAGTTCATGAGATGAAAACCAACAAAAATTGACAAGAACCACGAAAAGTTCTTGTATTTTAAGATAAAATCTTCTGCTATTAAAGAAAAAACTTTGAGCTCGCTGAAATATGTTAATTTGCTGAAAATCAACAAAACCACGAAAAGTTCTTGTATTTGAAGATAAAATCTTTTTGCATTAAAGAAGAAAGATCCAGCTGACTGAAACAAGTTCATTCGATGAAAACCAACAAAAATTGACAAGAACCACGAAAAGTTCTTGTATTTTAAGATAAAATCTGACGCTATTAAAGAAAAAACTTCTTGCTCACTGAAATATGTTCATTTGCTGAAAATCAACAAAACCACGAAGAGTTCTTGTATTTGAAGATAAAATCATTTTGCATTAAAGAAGAAAGATCTTGCTGACTGAAACAAGTTCATTAGATGAAAACCAACAAAAATTGACAAGAACCACGAAAAGTTCTTGTATTTTAAGATAAAATCTGACGCTATTAAAGAAAAAACTTCTCGCTCGCTGAAATATGTTCATTTGCTGAAAATTCACAAAACCACGAAAAGTTCTTGTATTTGAAGATAAAATCTTTTTGCTTTGAGGTAGAAAGATCGAGCTGACTGAAAGAAGTTCTTCAGATCAAAACCAACAAAAATTGACAAGAACCACGAACAGTTCTTGTATTTTAAGATAAAATCTTCCGCTATTAAAGAAAAAACTTTGAGCTCGCTGAAATATGTTCATTTGCTGAAAATCAACAAAACCACGAAAAGTTCTTGTATTTGAAGATAAAATCTTTTTGCTTTGAAGAAGAAAGATCGAGCTGACTGAAATAAGTTCATTAGATGAAAACCAACAAAAATTGACAAGAACCACGAAAATTTCTTGTATTTTAAGATAAAATCTTCTGATATTAAAGAAAAAACTTTGAGCTCGCTGAAATATGTTAATTTGCTGAAAATCAACAAAACCACGAAAAGTTCTTGTATTTGAAGATAAAATCTTTTTGCATTAAAGAAGAAAGATCTAGCTGACTGAAACAAGTTCATTAGATGAAAACCAACAAAAATTGACAAGAACCACGAAAAGTTCTTGTATTTTAAGATAAAATCTGACGTTATTAAAGAAAAAACTTTGAGCTCGTTGAAATATGTTCATTTGCTGAAAATCAACAAAACCACGAAAAGTTCTTGTATTTGAAGATAAAATCTTTTTGCATTAAAGAAGAAAGATCTAGCTGATTGAAACAAGTTCATTAGATGAAAACCAACAAAAAGTGACAAGAACCACGAAAAGTTCTTGTATTTTAAGATAAAATCTGACGCTATTAAAGAAAAAACTTCTCGCTCGCTGAAATATGTTCATTTGCTGAAAATTAACAAAACCACGAAAAGTTCTTGTATTTGAAGATAAAATCTTTTTGCTTTGAGGTAGAAAGATCGAGCTGACTGAAAGAAGTTCTTCAGATCAAAACCAACAAAAATTGACAAGAACCACGAAAAGTTCTTGTATTTTAAGATAAAATCTGACGCTATTGAAGAAAAAACTTCAAGCTCGCTGAAATATGTTCATTTGCTGAAAACCAACAAAACCACGAAAAGTTCTTGAATTTGAAGATAAAATCTTTTTGCTTTGAAGAACAAAGATCCAGCTGACTGAAATAAGTTCATTCGATGAAAACCAACAAAAATTGACAAGAACCACGAAAAGTTCTTCTATTTTAAGATAAAATCTGACGCGATTGAAGAAAAAACTTCCAGCTCGCTGAAATATGTTCATTTGCTGAAAACCAACAAAACCACGAAAAGTTCTTGTATTTGAAGATAAAATCTTTTTGCTTTGAAGAAGAAAGATCTCGCTGACTGAAATAAGTTCATTAGATGAAAACCAACAAAAATTGACAAGAACCACGAAAAGTTCTTGTATTTTAAGATAAAATCTTCTGCTATTAAAGAAAAAACTTTGAGCTCGCTGAAATATGTTCATTTGCTGAAAATCAACAAAACCACGAAAAGTTCTTGTATTTGAAGATAAAATCTTTTTGCATTAAAGAAGAAAGATCGAGCTGACTGAAACAAGTTCATTAGATGAAAACCAACAAAAATTGACAAGAACCACGAAAAGTTATTGTATTTTAAGATAAAATCTGACGCGATTGAAGAAAAAACTTCTAGCTCGCTGAAATATGTTCATTTGCTGAAAACCAACAAAACCACGAAAAGTTCTTGTATTTGAAGATAAAATCTTTTTGCTTTGAAGAAGAAAGATCTAGCTGACTGAAATAAGTTCATTAGATGAAAACCAACAAAAATTGACAAGAACCACGAAAAGTTCTTGTATTTTAAGATAAAATCTTCTGCTATCAAAGAAAAAACTTTGAGCTCGCTGAAATATGTTAATTTGCTGAAAATCAACAAAACCACGAAAAGTTCTTGTATTTGAAGATAAAATCTTTTTGCATTAAAGAAGAAAGATCTAGCTGACTGAAACAAGTTCATTAGATGAAAACCAACAAAAATTGACAAGAACCACGAAAAGTTCTTGTATTTGAAGATAAAATCTTTTTGCTTTGAGGTAGAAAGATCTAGCTGACTGAAACAAGTTCATTCGATGAAAACCAACAAAAATTGACAAGAACCACGAAAAGTTCTTGTATTTTAAGATAAAATCTGACGCGATTGAAGAAAAAACTTCTCGCTCACTGAAATATGTTCATTTGCTGAAAACCAACAAAACCACGAAAAGTTCTTGTATTTGAAGATAAAATCTTTTTGCTTTGAAGAAGAAAGATCTAGCTGAGTGAAACAAGTTCATTAGATGAAAACCAACAAAAATTGACAAGAACCACGAAAAGTTCTTGTATTTTAAGATAAAATCTTCTGCTATTAAAGAAAAAACTTTGAGCTCGCTGAAATATGTTAATTTGCTGAAAATCAACAAAACCACGAAAAGTTCTTGTATTTGAAGATAAAATCTTTTTGCATTAAAGAAGAAAGATCTAGCTGACTGAAACAAGTTCATTAGATGAAAACCAACAAAAATTGACAAGAACCACGAAAAGTTCTTGTATTTTAAGATAAAATCTGACGCTATTAAAGAAAAAACTTCTCGCTCGCTGAAATATGTTCATTTGCTGAAAATTAACAAAACCACGAAAAGTTCTTGTATTTGAAGATAAAATCTTTTTGCTTTGAGGTAGAAAGATCGAGCTGACTGAAAGAAGTTCTTCAGATCAAAACCAACAAAAATTGACAAGAACCACGAAAAGTTCTTGTATTTTAAGATAAAATCTGACGCTATTGAAGAAAAAACTTCAAGCTCGCTGAAATATGTTCATTTGCTGAAAACCAACAAAACCACGAAAAGTTCTTGAATTTGAAGATAAAATCTTTTTGCTTTGAAGAAGAAAGATCCAGCTGACTGAAATAAGTTCATTCGATGAAAACCAACAAAAATTGACAAGAACCACGAAAAGTTCTTGTATTTTAAGATAAAATCTTCTGCTATCAAAGAAAAAACTTTGAGCTCGCTGAAATATGTTCATTTGCTGAAAATCAACAAAACCACGTAAAGTTCTTGTATTTGAAGATAAAATCTTTTTGCATTAAAGAAGAAAGATCCAGCTGACTGAAACAAGTTCATCAGATGAAAACCAACAAAAATTGACAAGAACCACGAAAAGTTCTTGTATTTGAAGATAAAATCTGACGCGATTGAAGAAAAAACTTCTAGCTCGCTGAAATATGTTCATTTGCTGAAAACCAACAAAACCACGAAAAGTTCTTGTATTTGAAGATAAAATCTTTTTGCTTTGAAGAAGAAAGATCTAGCTGACTGAAATAAGTTCATTAGATGAAAACCAACAAAAATTGACAAGAACCACGAAAAGTTCTTGTATTTTAAGATAAAATCTTCTGCTATTAAAGAAAAAACTTTGAGCTCGCTGAAATATGTTAATTTGCTGAAAATCAACAAAACCACGTAAAGTTCTTGTATTTGAAGATAAAATCTTTTTGCATTAAAGAAGAAAGATCTAGCTGAGTGAAACAAGTTCATTAGATGAAAACCAACAAAAATTGACAAGAACCACGAAAAATTCTTGTATTTTAAGATAAATTCTGACGCTATTGAAGAAAAAACTTCTCGCTCGCTGAAATATGTTCATTTGCTGAAAACCAACAAAACCACGAAAAGTTCTTGAATTTGAAGATAAAATCTTTTTGCTTTGAAGAAGAAAGATCTAGATGACTGAAATAAGTTCATTAGATGAAAACCAACAAAAATTGACAAGAACCACGAAAAGTTCTTGTATTTTAAGATAAAATCTTCTGCTATTAAAGAAAAAACTTTGAGCTCGCTGAAATATGTTAATTTGCTGAAAATCAACAAAACCACGAAAAGTTCTTGTATTTTAAGATAAAATCTTCTGCTATTAAAGAAAAAACTTTGAGCTCGCTGAAATATGTTAATTTGCTGAAAATCAACAAAACCACGAAAAGTTCTTGTATTTGAAGATAAAATCTTTTTGCATTAAAGAAGAAAGATCTAGCTGACTGAAACAAGTTCATTAGATGAAAACCAACAAAAATTGACAAGAACCACGAAAAGTTCTTGTATTTTAAGATAAAATCTGACGCTATTAAAGAAAAAACTTTGAGCTCGCTGAAATATGTTCATTTGCTGAAAATCAACAAAACCACGAAAAGTTCTTGTATTTGAAGATAAAATCTTTTTGCATTAAAGAAGAAAGATCTAGCTGACTGAAACAAGTTCATTAGATGAAAACCAAAAAAAATTGACAAGAACCACGAAAAGTTCTTGTATTTTAAGATAAAATCTGACGCTATTAAAGAAAAAACTTCTCGCTCGCTGAAATATGTTCATTTGCTGAAAATTAACAAAACCACGAAAAGTTCTTGTATTTGAAGATAAAATCTTTTTGCTTTGAGGTAGAAAGATCTAGCTGACTGAAACAAGTTCATTAGATGAAAACCAACAAAAATTGACAAGAACCACGAAAAGTTCTTGTATTTTAAGATAAAATCTGACGCGATTGAAGAAAAAACTTCTAGCTCGCTGAAATATGTTCATTTGCTGAAAACCAACAAAACCACGAAAAGTTCTTGTATTTGAAGATAAAATCTTTTTGCTTTGAAGAAGAAAGATCGAGCTGAGTGAAACAAGTTCATTAGATGAAAACCAACAAAAATTGACAAGAACCACGAAAAATTCTTGTATTTTAAGATAAATTCTGACGCTATTGAAGAAAAAACTTCTCGCTCGCTGAAATATGTTCATTTGCTGAAAACCAACAAAACCACGAAAAGTTCTTGAATTTGAAGATAAAATCTTTTTGCTTTGAAGAAGAAAGATCTAGATGACTGAAATAAGTTCATTAGATGAAAACCAACAAAAATTGACAAGAACCACGAAAAGTTCTTGTATTTTAAGATAAAATCTTCTGCTATTAAAGAAAAAACTTTGAGCTCGCTGAAATATGTTAATTTGCTGAAAATCAACAAAACCACGAAAAGTTCTTGTATTTGAAGATAAAATCTTTTTGCATTAAAGAAGAAAGATCTAGCTGACTGAAACAAGTTCATTAGATGAAAACCAACAAAAATTGACAAGAACCACGAAAAGTTCTTGTATTTTAAGATAAAATCTGACGCTATTAAAGAAAAAACTTTGAGCTCGCTGAAATATGTTCATTTGCTGAAAACCAACAAAACCACGAAAAGTTCTTGTATTTGAAGATAAAATCTTTTTGCATTAAAGAAGAAAGATCTAGCTGACTGAAACAAGTTCATTAGATGAAAACCAACAAAAATTGACAAGAACCACGAAAAGTTCTTGTATTTTAAGATAAAATCTGACGCTATTGAAGAAAAAACTTTGAGCTCGCTGAAATATGTTCATTTGCTGAAAACCAACAAAACCACGAAAAGTTCTTGAATTTGAAGATAAAATCTTTTTGCTTTGAAGAAGAAAGATCCAGCTGACTGAAATAAGTTCATTAGATGAAATCCAACAAAAATTGACAAGAACCACGAAAAGTTCTTGTATTTTAAGATAAAATCTTCTGCTATCAAAGAAAAAACTTTGAGCTCGCTGAAATATGTTCATTTGCTGAAAATCAACAAAACCACGAAAAGTTCTTGTATTTGAAGATAAAATCTTTTTGCATTAAAGAAGAAAGATCCAGCTGACTGAAACAAGTTCATTAGATGAAAACCAACAAAAATTGACAAGAACCACGAAAAGTTCTTGTATTTGAAGATAAAATCTTTTTGCTTTGAGGTAGAAAGATCTAGCTGACTGAAACAAGTTCATTAGATGAAAACCAACAAAAATTGACAAGAACCACGAAAAGTTCTTGTATTTTAAGATAAAATCTGACGCGATTGAAGAAAAAACTTCTAGCTCGCTGAAATATGTTCATTTGCTGAAAACCAACAAAACCACGAAAAGTTCTTGTATTTGAAGATAAAATTCATTTGCTTTGAAGAAGAAAGATCTAGCTGACTGAAATAAGTTCATTAGATGAAAACCAACAAAAATTGACAAGAACCACGAAAAGTTCTTGTATTTTAAGATAAAATCTTCTGCTATTAAAGAAAAAACTTTGAGCTCGCTGAAATATGTTAATTTGCTGAAAATCAACAAAACCACGTAAAGTTCTTGTATTTGAAGATAAAATCTTTTTGCATTAAAGAAGAAAGATCTAGCTGAGTGAAACAAGTTCATTAGATGAAAACCAACAAAAATTGACAAGAACCACGAAAAATTCTTGTATTTTAAGATAAATTCTGACGCTATTGAAGAAAAAACTTCTCGCTCGCTGAAATATGTTCATTTGCTGAAAACCAACAAAACCACGAAAAGTTCTTGAATTTGAAGATAAAATCTTTTTGCTTTGAAGAAGAAAGATCTAGATGACTGAAATAAGTTCATTAGATGAAAACCAACAAAAATTGACAAGAACCACGAAAAGTTCTTGTATTTTAAGATAAAATCTTCTGCTATTAAAGAAAAAACTTTGAGCTCGCTGAAATATGTTAATTTGCTGAAAATCAACAAAACCACGAAAAGTTCTTGTATTTGAAGATAAAATCTTTTTGCATTAAAGAAGAAAGATCGAGCTGACTGAAACAAGTTCATTAGATGAAAACCAACAAAAATTGACAAGAACCACGAAAAGTTCTTGTATTTTAAGATAAAATCTGACGCTATTAAAGAAAAAACTTTGAGCTCGCTGAAATATGTTCATTTGCTGAAAATCAACAAAACCACGAAAGGTTCTTGTATTTGAAGATAAAATCTTTTTGCATTAAAGAAGAAAGATCTAGCTGACTGAAACAAGTTCATTAGATGAAAGCCAACAAAAATTGACAAGAACCACGAAAAGTTCTTGTATTTTAAGATAAAATCTGACGCTATTAAAGAAAAAACTTCTCGCTCGCTGAAATATGTTCATTTGCTGAAAATTAACAAAACCACGAAAAGTTCTTGTATTTGAAGATAAAATCTTTTTGCTTTGAGGTAGAAAGATCGAGCTGACTGAAAGAAGTTCTTCAGATCAAAACCAACAAAAATTGACAAGAACCACGAAAAGTTCTTGTATTTTAAGATAAAATCTTCAGCTATTAAAGAAAAAACTTTCAGCTCGCTGAAATATGTTCATTTGCTGAAAATCAACAAAACCACGAAAAGTTCTTGTATTTGAAGATAAAATCTTTTTGCATTAAAGAAGAAAGATCTAGCTGACTGAAACAAGTTCATTAGATGAAAACCAAAAAAAATTGACAAGAACCACGAAAAGTTCTTGTATTTTAAGATAAAATCTGACGCTATTAAAGAAAAAACTTCTCGCTCGCTGAAATATGTTCATTTGCTGAAAATTAACAAAACCACGAAAAGTTCTTGTATTTGAAGATAAAATCTTTTTGCTTTGAGGTAGAAAGATCGAGCTGACTGAAAGAAGTTCTTCAGATCAAAACCAACAAAAATTGACAAGAACCACGAAAAGTTCTTGTATTTTAAGATAAAATCTGACGCTATTGAAGAAAAAACTTCAAGCTCGCTGAAATATGTTCATTTGCTGAAAACCAACAAAACCACGAAAAGTTCTTGAATTTGAAGATAAAATCTTTTTGCTTTGAAGAAGAAAGATCCAGCTGACTGAAATAAGTTCATTCGATGAAAACCAACAAAAATTGACAAGAACCACGAAAAGTTCTTCTATTTTAAGATAAAATCTGACGCGATTGAAGAAAAAACTGCTAGCTCGCTGAAATATGTTCATTTGCTGAAAACCAACAAAACCACGAAAAGTTCTTGTATTTGAAGATAAAATCTTTTTGCTTTGAAGAAGAAAGATCTAGCTGACTGAAATAAGTTCATTAGATGAAAACCAACAAAAATTGACAAGAACCACGAAAAGTTCTTGTATTTTAAGATAAAATCTTCAGCTATTAAAGAAAAAACTTTCAGCTCGCTGAAATATGTTCATTTGCTGAAAATCAACAAAACCACGAAAACTTTGAGCTCGCTGAAATATGTTAATTTGCTGAAAATCACCAAAACTACGAAAAGTTCTTGTATTTGAAGATAAAATCTTTTTGCATTAAAGAAGAAAGATCTAGCTGACTGAAACAAGTTCATTAGATGAAAACCAACAAAAATTGACAAGAACCACGAAAAGTTCTTGTATTTTAAGATAAAATCTGACGCGATTAAAGAAAAAACGTCTCGCTCGCTGAAAAATGTTCATTTGCTGAAAATTAACAAAACCACGAAAAGTTCTTGTATTTGAAGATAAAATCTTTTTGCTTTGAGGTCGAAAGATCGAGCTGACTGAAAGAAGTTCTTCAGATCAAAACCAACAAAAATTGACAAGAACCACGAAAAGTTCTTGTATTTTAAGATAAAATCTTCTGCTATTAAAGAAAAAACTTTGAGCTCGCTGAAATATGTTAATTTGCTGAAAATCAACAAAACCACGAAAAGTTCTTGTATTTGAAGATAAAATCTTTTTGCATTAAAGAAGAAAGATCTAGCTGACTGAAACAAGTTCATTAGATGAAAACCAACAAAAATTGACAAGAACCACGAAAAGTTCTTGTATTTTAAGATAAAATCTGACGCTATTAAAGAAAAAACTTTGAGCTCGCTGAAATATGTTCATTTGCTGAAAATCAACAAAACCACGAAAGGTTCTTGTATTTGAAGATAAAATCTTTTTGCATTAAAGAAGAAAGATCGAGCTGACTGAAACAAGTTCATTAGATGAAAACCAACAAAAATTGACAAGAACCACGAAAAGTTCTTGTATTTTAAGATAAAATCTGACGCTATTAAAGAAAAAACTTCTCGCTCGCTGAAATATGTTCATTTGCTGAAAATTAACAAAACCACGAAAAGTTCTTGTATTTGAAGATAAAATCTTTTTGCTTTGAGGTAGAAAGATCGAGCTGACTGAAAGAAGTTCTTCAGATCAAAACCAACAAAAATTGACAAGAACCACGAAAAGTTCTTGTATTTTAAGATAAAATCTGACGCTATTGAAGAAAAAACTTCAAGCTCGCTGAAATATGTTCATTTGCTGAAAACCAACAAAACCACGAAAAGTTCTTGAATTTGAAGATAAAATCTTTTTGCTTTGAAGAAGAAAGATCCAGCTGACTGAAATAAGTTCATTCGATGAAAACCAACAAAAATTGACAAGAACCACGAAAAGTTCTTCTATTTTAAGATAAAATCTGACGCGATTGAAGAAAAAACTTCTAGCTCGCTGAAATATGTTCATTTGCTGAAAACCAACAAAACCACGAAAAGTTCTTGTATTTGAAGATAAAATCTTTTTGCTTTGAAGAAGAAAGATCTAGCTGACTGAAATAAGTTCATTAGATGAAAACCAACAAAAATTGACAAGAACCACGAAAAGTTCTTGTATTTTAAGATAAAATCTTCAGCTATTAAAGAAAAAACTTTCAGCTCGCTGAAATATGTTCATTTGCTGAAAATCAACAAAACCACGAAAACTTTGAGCTCGCTGAAATATGTTCATTTGCTGAAAATCAACAAAACCACGAAAAGTTCTTGAATTTGAAGATAAAATCTTTTTGCTTTGAAGAAGAAAGATCTAGATGACTGAAATAAGTTCATTAGATGAAAACCAACAAAAATTGACAAGAACCACGAAAAGTTCTTGTATTTTAAGATAAAATCTTCTGCTATTAAAGAAAAAACTTTGAGCTCGCTGAAATATGTTAATTTGCTGAAAATCAACAAAACCACGAAAAGTTCTTGTATTTGAAGATAAAATCTTTTTGCATTAAAGAAGAAAGAGCTAGCTGACTGAAACAAGTTCATTAGATGAAAACCAACAAAAATTGACAAGAACCACGAAAAGTTCTTGTATTTTAAGATAAAATCTGACGCTATTAAAGAAAAAACTTTGAGCTCGCTGAAATATGTTCATTTGCTGAAAATCAACAAAACCACGAAAAGTTCTTGTATTTGAAGATAAAATCTTTTTGCATTAAAGAAGAAAGATCTAGCTGACTGAAACAAGTTCATTAGATGAAAACCAAAAAAAATTGACAAGAACCACGAAAAGTTCTTGTATTTTAAGATAAAATCTGACGCTATTGAAGAAAAAACTTCAAGCTCGCTGAAATATGTTCATTTGCTGAAAACCAACAAAACCACGAAAAGTTCTTGAATTTGAAGATAAAATCTTTTTGCTTTGAAGAAGAAAGATCCAGCTGACTGAAATAAGTTCATTCGATGAAAACCAACAAAAATTGACAAGAACCACGAAAAGTTCTTCTATTTTAAGATAAAATCTGACGCGATTGAAGAAAAAACTTCTAGCTCGCTGAAATATGTTCATTTGCTGAAAACCAACAAAACCACGAAAAGTTCTTGTATTTGAAGATAAAATCTTTTTGCTTTGAAGAAGAAAGATCTAGCTGACTGAAATAAGTTCATTAGATGAAAACCAACAAAAATTGACAAGAACCACGAAAAGTTCTTGTATTTTAAGATAAAATCTTCAGCTATTAAAGAAAAAACTTTCAGCTCGCTGAAATATGTTCATTTGCTGAAAATCAACAAAACCACGAAAACTTTGAGCTCGCTGAAATATGTTAATTTGCTGAAAATCACCAAAACTACGAAAAGTTCTTGTATTTGAAGATAAAATCTTTTTGCATTAAAGAAGAAAGATCTAGCTGACTGAAACAAGTTCATTAGATGAAAACCAACAAAAATTGACAAGAACCACGAAAAGTTCTTGTATTTTAAGATAAAATCTGACGCGATTAAAGAAAAAACGTCTCGTTCGCTGAAAAATGTTCATTTGCTGAAAATTAACAAAACCACGAAAAGTTCTTGTATTTGAAGATAAAATCTTTTTGCTTTGAGGTCGAAAGATCGAGCTGACTGAAAGAAGTTCTTCAGATCAAAACCAACAAAAATTGACAAGAACCACGAAAAGTTCTTGTATTTTAAGATAAAATCTGACGCTATTGAAGAAAAAACTTCTTGCTTGCTGAAATATGTTCATTTGCTGAAAACCAACAAAACCACGAAAAGTTCTTGTATTTGAAGATAAAATCTTTTTGCATTAAAGAAGAAAGATCTAGCTGACTGAAACAAGTTCATTAGATGAAAACCAACAAAAATTGACAAGAACCACGAAAAGTTCTTGTATTTTAAGATAAAATCTGACGCTATTGAAGAAAAAACTTCAAGCTCGCTGAAATATGTTCATTTGCTGAAAACCAACAAAACCACGAAAAGTTCTTGAATTTGAAGATAAAATCTTTTTGCTTTGAAGAAGAAAGATCCAGCTGACTGAAATAAGTTCATTAGATGAAATCCAACAAAAATTGACAAGATCCACGAAAAGTTCTTGTATTTTAAGACAAAATCTGACGCGATTGAAGAAAAAACTTCAAGCTCGCTGAAATATGTTAATTTGCTGAAAATCAACAAAACCACGAAAAGTTCTTGTATTTGAAGATAAAATCTTTTTGCTTTGAAGAAGAAAGATCTTGCTGACTGAAACAAGTTCATTAGATGAAAACCAACAAAAATTGACAAGAACCACGAAAAGTTCTTGTATTTTAAGATAAAATCTGACGCTATTAAAGAAAAAACTTTGAGCTCGCTGAAATATGTTCATTTGCTGAAAATCAACAAAACCACGAAAAGTTCTTGTATTTGAAGATAAAATCTTTTTGCATTAAAGAAGAAAGATCTAGCTGACTGAAACAAGTTCATTAGATGAAAACCAACAAAAATTGACAAGAACCACGAAAAGTTCTTGTATTTTAAGATAAAATCTGACGCTATTAAAGAAAAAACTTCTCGCTCGCTGAAATATGTTCATTTGCTGAAAATTAACAAAACCACGAAAAGTTCTTGTATTTGAAGATAAAATCTTTTTGCTTTGAGGTAGAAAGATCGAGCTGACTGAAAGAAGTTCTTCAGATCAAAACCAACAAAAATTGACAAGAACCACGAAAAGTTCTTGTATTTTAAGATAAAATCTGACGCTATTGAAGAAAAAACTTCAAGCTCGCTGAAATATGTTCATTTGCTGAAAACCAACAAAACCACGAAAAGTTCTTGAATTTGAAGATAAAATCTTTTTGCTTTGAAGAAGAAAGATCCAGCTGACTGAAATAAGTTCATTCGATGAAAACCAACAAAAATTGACAAGAACCACGAAAAGTTTTTCTATTTTAAGATAAAATCTGACGCGATTGAAGAAAAAACTTCTAGCTCGCTGAAATATGTTCATTTGCTGAAAACCAACAAAACCACGAAAAGTTCTTGTATTTGAAGATAAAATCTTTTTGCTTTGAAGAAGAAAGATCTAGCTGACTGAAATAAGTTCATTAGATGAAAACCAACAAAAATTGACAAGAACCACGAAAAGTTCTTGTATTTTAAGATAAAATCTTCAGCTATTAAAGAAAAAACTTTCAGCTCGCTGAAATATGTTCATTTGCTGAAAATCAACAAAACCACGAAAACTTTGAGCTCGCTGAAATATGTTCATTTGCTGAAAATCAACAAAACCACGAAAAGTTCTTGAATTTGAAGATAATATCTTTTTGCTTTGAAGAAGAAAGATCTAGATGACTGAAATAAGTTCATTAGATGAAAACCAACAAAAATTGACAAGAACCACGAAAAGTTCTTGTATTTTAAGATAAAATCTTCTGCTATTAAAGAAAAAACTTTGAGCTCGCTGAAATATGTTAATTTGCTGAAAATCAACAAAACCACGAAAAGTTCTTGTATTTGAAGATAAAATCTTTTTGCATTAAAGAAGAAAGATCTAGCTGACTGAAACAAGTTCATTAGATGAAAACCAACAAAAATTGACAAGAACCACGAAAAGTTCTTGTATTTTAAGATAAAATCTGACGCTATTAAAGAAAAAACTTTGAGCTCGCTGAAATATGTTCATTTGATGAAAATCAACAAAACCACGAAAAGTTCTTGTATTTGAAGATAAAATCTTTTTGCATTAAAGAAGAAAGATCTAGCTGACTGAAACAAGTTCATTAGATGAAAACCAACAAAAATTGACAAGAACCACGAAAAGTTCTTGTATTTTAAGATAAAATCTGACGCTATTAAAGAAAAAACTTCTCGCTCGCTGAAATATGTTCATTTGCTGAAAATTAACAAAACCACGAAAAGTTCTTGTATTTGAAGATAAAATCTTTTTGCTTTGAGGTAGAAAGATCGAGCTGACTGAAAGAAGTTCTTCAGATCAAAACCAACAAAAATTGACAAGAACCACGAAAAGTTCTTGTATTTTAAGATAAAATCTGACGCTATTGAAGAAAAAACTTCAAGCTCGCTGAAATATGTTCATTTGCTGAAAACCAACAAAACCACGAAAAGTTCTTGAATTTGAAGATAAAATCTTTTTGCTTTGAAGAAGAAAGATCCAGCTGACTGAAATAAGTTCATTCGATGAAAACCAACAAAAATTGACAAGAACCACGAAAAGTTTTTCTATTTTAAGATAAAATCTGACGCGATTGAAGAAAAAACTTCTAGCTCGCTGAAATATGTTCATTTGCTGAAAACCAACAAAACCACGAAAAGTTCTTGTATTTGAAGATAAAATCTTTTTGCTTTGAAGAAGAAAGATCTAGCTGACTGAAATAAGTTCATTAGATGAAAACCAACAAAAATTGACAAAAACCACGAAAAGTTCTTGTATTTTAAGATAAAATCTTCAGCTATTAAAGAAAAAACTTTCAGCTCGCTGAAATATGTTCATTTGCTGAAAATCAACAAAACCACGAAAACTTTGAGCTCGCTGAAATATGTTCATTTGCTGAAAATCAACAAAACCACGAAAAGTTCTTGAATTTGAAGATAAAATCTTTTTGCTTTGAAGAAGAAAGATCTAGATGACTGAAATAAGTTCATTAGATGAAAACCAACAAAAATTGACAAGAACCACGAAAAGTTCTTGTATTTTAAGATAAAATCTTCTGCTATTAAAGAAAAAACTTTGAGCTCGCTGAAATATGTTAATTTGCTGAAAATCAACAAAACCACGAAAAGTTCTTGTATTTGAAGATAAAATCTTTTTGCATTAAAGAAGAAAGATCTAGCTGACTGAAACAAGTTCATTAGATGAAAACCAACAAAAATTGACAAGAACCACGAAAAGTTCTTGTATTTTAAGATAAAATCTGACGCTATTAAAGAAAAAACTTTGAGCTCGCTGAAATATGTTCATTTGCTGAAAATCAACAAAACCACGAAAAGTTCTTGTATTTGAAGATAAAATCTTTTTGCATTAAAGAAGAAAGATCTAGCTGACTGAAACAAGTTCATTAGATGAAAACCAAAAAAAATTGACAAGAACCACGAAAAGTTCTTGTATTTTAAGATAAAATCTGACGCTATTAAAGAAAAAACTTCTCGCTCGCTGAAATATGTTCATTTGCTGAAAATTAACAAAACCACGAAAAGTTCTTGTATTTGAAGATAAAATCTTTTTGCTTTGAGGTAGAAAGATCGAGCTGACTGAAAGAAGTTCTTCAGATCAAAACCAACAAAAATTGACAAGAACCACGAAAAGTTCTTGTATTTTAAGATAAAATCTGACGCTATTGAAGAAAAAACTTCAAGCTCGCTGAAATATGTTCATTTGCTGAAAACCAACAAAACCACGAAAAGTTCTTGAATTTGAAGATAAAATCCTTTTGCTTTGAAGAAGAAAGATCCAGCTGACTGAAATAAGTTCATTCGATGAAAACCAACAAAAATTGACAAGTACCACGAAAAGTTCTTCTATTTTAAGATAAAATCTGACGCGATTGAAGAAAAAACTTCTAGCTCGCTGAAATATGTTCATTTGCTGAAAACCAACAAAACCACGAAAAGTTCTTGTATTTGAAGATAAAATCTTTTTGCTTTGAAGAAGAAAGATCAAGCTGACTGAAATAAGTTCATTAGATGGAAACCAACAAAAATTGACAAGAACCACGAAAAGTTCTTGTATTTTAAGATAAAATCTTCAGCTATTAAAGAAAAAACTTTCAGCTCGCTGAAATATGTTCATTTGCTGAAAATCAACAAAACCACGAAAACTTTGAGCTCGCTGAAATATGTTCATTTGCTGAAAATCAACAAAACCACGAAAAGTTCTTGTATTTGAAGATAAAATCTTTTTGCATTAAAGAAGAAAGATCCAGCTGACTGAAATAAGTTCATTAGATGAAATCCAACAAAAATTGACAAGATCCACGAAAAGTTCTTGTATTTTAAGACAAAATCTGACGCGATTGAAGAAAAAACTTCAAGCTCGCTGAAATATGTTCATTTGCTGAAAACCAACAAAACCACGAAAAGTTCTTGAATTTGAAGATAAAATCTTTTTGCTTTGAAGAAGAAAGATCTAGCTGACTGAAATAAGTTCATCAGATGAAAACCAACAAAAATTGACAAGAACCACGAAAAGTTCTTGTATTTTAAGATAAAATCTTCCGCTATTAAAGAAAAAACTTTGAGCTCGCTGAAATATGTTAATTTGCTGAAAATCAACAAAACCACGAAAAGTTCTTGTATTTGAAGATAAAATCTTTTTGCATTAAAGAAGAAAGATCTAGCTGACTGAAACAAGTTCATCAGATGAAAACCAACAAAAATTGACAAGAACCACGAAAAGTTCTTCTATTTTAAGATAAAATCTGACGCGATTGAAGAAAAAACTTCCAGCTCGCTGAAATATGTTCATTTGCTGAAAACCAACAAAACCACGAAAAGTTCTTGTATTTGAAGATAAAATCTTTTTGCTTTGAGGTAGAAAGATCGAGCTGACTGAAAGAAGTTCATCCGATCAAAACCAACAAAAATTGACAAGAACCACGAAAAGTTCTTGTATTTTAAGATAAAATCTTCCGCTATAAAAGAAAAAACTTTGAGCTCGCTGAAATATGTTCATTTGCTGAAAATCAACAAAACCACGAAAAGTTCTTGTATTTGAAGATAAAATCTTTTTGCATTAAAGAAGAAAGATCGAGCTGACTGAAACAAGTTCATTAGATGAAAACCAACAAAAATTGACAAGAACCACGAAAAGTTCTTGTATTTTAAGATAAAATCTGACGCGATTGAAGAAAAAACTTCTAGCTCGCTGAAATATGTTCATTTGCTGAAAACCAACAAAACCACGAAAAGTTCTTGTATTTGAAGATAAAATCTTTTTGCTTTGAAGAAGAAAGATCCAGCTGACTGAAATAAGTTCATTAGATGAAAACCAACAAAAATTGACAAGAACCACGAAAAGTTCTTGTATTTTAAGATAAAATCTTCTGCTATTAAAGAAAAAACTTTGAGCTCGCTGAAATATGTTAATTTGCTGAAAATCAACAAAACCACGAAAAGTTCTTGTATTTGAAGATAAAATCTTTTTGCATTAAAGAAGAAAGATCAAGGTGACTGAAACAAGTTCATCAGATGAAAACCAACAAAAATTGACAAGAACCACGAAAAGTTCTTGTATTTTAAGATAAAATCTGACGCTATTAAAGAAAAAACTTTGAGCTCGCTGAAATATGTTCATTTGCTGAAAATCAACAAAACCACGAAAAGTTCTTGTATTTGAAGATAAAATCTTTTTGCATTAAAGAAGAAAGATCTAGCTGACTGAAACAAGTTCATTAGATGAAAACCAACAAAAATTGACAAGAACCACGAAAAGTTCTTGTATTTCAAGATAAAATCTTTTTGCTTTGAGGTAGAAAGATCGAGCTGACTGAAAGAAGTTCTTCAGTTCAAAACCAACAAAAATTGACAAGAACCACGAAAAGTTCTTGTATTTTAAGGTAAAATCTTCTGCTATTAAAGAAAAAACTTCTAGCTCGCTGAAATATGTTCATTTGCTGAAAACCAACAAAACCACGAAAAGTTCTTGTATTTGAAGATAAAAACTTTTTGCTTTGAAGAAGAAAGATCTGGCTGACTGAAATAAGTTCATTAGATGAAAACCAACAAAAATTGACAAGAACCACGAAAAGTTCTTGTATTTTAAGATAAAATCTTCTGCTATCAAAGAAAAAACTTTGAGCTCGCTGAAATATGTTCATTTGCTGAAAATCAACAAAACCACGAAAAGTTCTTGTATTTGAAGATAAAATCTTTTTGCATTAAAGAAGAAAGATCTTGCTGACTGAAACAAGTTCATTAGATGAAAACCAACAAAAATTGACAAGAACCACGAAAAGTTCTTGTATTTTAAGATAAAATCTTTTTGCTTTGAGGTAGAAAGATCAAGCTGACTGAAAGAAGTTCATCCGATCAAAACCAACAAAAATTGACAAGAACCACGAAAAGTTCTTGTATTTTAAGATAAAATCTTCCGCTATTAAAGAAAAAACTCTGAGCTCGCTGAAATATGTTCATTTGCTGAAAATCAACAAAAGCACGAAAAGTTCTTGTATTTGAAGATAAAATCTTTTTGCATTAAAGAAGAAAGATCTCGCTGACTGAAACAAGTTCATTAGATGAAAACCAACAAAAATTGACAAGAACCACGAAAAGTTCTTGTATTTTAAGATATAATCTTCTGCTATTAAAGAAAAAACTTTGAGCTCGCTGAAATATGTTAATTTGCTGAAAATCAACAAAACCACGAAAAGTTCTTGTATTTGAAGATAAAATCTTTTTGCATTAAAGAAGAAAGATCTAGCTGACTGAAACAAGTTCATTAGATGAAAACCAACAAAAATTGACAAGAACCACGAAAAGTTCTTGTATTTTAAGATAAAATCTGACGCTATTAAAGAAAAAACTTTGAGCTCGCTGAAATATGTTCATTTGCTGAAAATCAACAAAACCACGAAAAGTTCTTGTATTTGAAGATAAAATCTTTTTGCATTAAAGAAGAAAGATCTAGCTGACTGAAACAAGTTCATTAGATGAAAACCAACAAAAATTGTCAAGAACCACGAAAAGTTCTTGTATTTTAAGATAAAATCTGACGCTATTAAAGAAAAAACTTCTCGCTCGCTGAAATATGTTCATTTGCTGAAAATTAACAAAACCACGAAAAGTTCTTGTATTTGAAGATAAAATCTTTTTGCTTTGAGGTAGAAAGATCGAGCTGACTGAAAGAAGTTCTTCAGATCAAAACCAACAAAAATTGACAAGAACCACGAAAAGTTCTTGTATTTTAAGATAAAATCTGACGCTATTGAAGAAAAAACTTCAAGCTCGCTGAAATATGTTCATTTGCTGAAAACCAACAAAACCACGAAAAGTTCTTGAATTTGAAGATAAAATCTTTTTGCTTTGAAGAAGAAAGATCCAGCTGACTGAAATAAGTTCATTCGATGAAAACCAACAAAAATTGACAAGAACCACGAAAAGTTCTTGTATTTTAAGATAAAATCTTCTGCTATTAAAGAAAAAACTTTGAGCTCGCTGAAATATGTTAATTTGCTGAAAATCAACAAAACCACGAAAAGTTCTTGTATTTGAAGATAAAATCTTTTTGCATTAAAGAAGAAAGATCTAGCTGACTGAAACAAGTTCATTAGATGAAAACCAACAAAAATTGACAAGAACCACGAAAAGTTCTTGTATTTTAAGATAAAATGTGACGCTATTAAAGAAAAAACTTTGAGCTCGCTGAAATATGTTCATTTGCTGAAAATCAACAAAACCACGAAAAGTTCTTGTATTTGAAGATAAAATCTTTTTGCATTAAAGAAGAAAGATCTAGCTGACTGAAACAAGTTCATTAGATGAAAACCAACAAAAATTGACAAGAACCACGAAAAGTTCTTGTATTTTAAGATAAAATCTGACGCTATTAAAGAAAAAACTTCTCGCTCGCTGAAATATGTTCATTTGCTGAAAATTAACAAAACCACGAAAAGTTCTTGTATTTAAAGATAAAATCTTTTTGCTTTGAGGTAGAAAGATCGAGCTGACTGAAAGAAGTTCTTCAGATCAAAACCAACAAAAATTGACAAGCACCACGAAAAGTTCTTGTATTTTAAGATAAAATCTGACGCTATTGAAGAAAAAACTTCAAGCTCGCTGAAATATGTTCATTTGCTGAAAACCAACAAAACCACGAAAAGTTCTTGAATTTGAAGATAAAATCTTTTTGCTTTGAAGAAGAAAGATCCAGCTGACTGAAATAAGTTCATTCGATGAAAACCAACAAAAATTGACAAGAACCACGAAAAGTTCTTGTATTTTAAGATAAAATCTGACGCTATTGAAGAAAAAACTTCAAGCTCGCTGAAATATGTTCATTTGCTGAAAATCAACAAAACCACGAAAAGTTCTTGTATTTGAAGATAAAATCTTTTTGCTTTGAAGAAGAAAGATCGAGCTGACTGAAATAAGTTCATGAGATGAAAACCAACAAAAATTGACAAGAACCACGAAAGGTTCTTGTATTTTAAGATAAAACCTTCCGCTATTAAAGAAAAAACTTTGAGCTCGCTGAAATATGTTCATTTGCTGAAAATCAACAAAACCACGAAAAGTTCTTGTATTTGAAGATAAAATCTTTTTGCATTGAGGAAGAAAGATCGAGCTGACTGAAATAAGTTCATTAGATGAAAACCAACAAAAATTGACAAGAACCACGCAAAGTTCTTGTATTTTAAGATAAAATCTGACGCTATTGAAGAAAAAACTTCTAGCTCGCTGAAATATGTTCATTTGCTGAAAACCAACAAAACCACGAAAAGTTCTTGTATTTGAAGATAAAATCTTTTTGCTTTGAAGAAGAAAGATCGAGCTGACTGAAACAAGTTCATTAGATCAAAACCAACAAAAATTGACAAGAACCACGAAAAGTTCTTGTATTTTAAGATAAAATCTGACGCTATTAAAGAAAAAACTTTGAGCTCGCTGAAATATGTTCATTTGCTGAAAATCAACAAAACCACGAAAAGTTCTTGTATTTGAAGATAAAATCTTTTTGCATTAAAGAAGAAAGATCTAGCTGACTGAAACAAGTTCATTAGATGAAAACCAACAAAAATTGACAAGAACCACGAAAAGTTCTTGTATTTCAAGATAAAATGTGACGCGATTGAAGAAAAAACTTCTAGTTCGCTGAAATATGTTCATTTGCTGAAAACCAACAAAACCACGAAAAGTTCTTGTATTTGAAGATAAAATCTTTTTGCTTTAAAGAACCACTTTAATGCAAAAAGATTTTATCTTCAAATACAAGAACTTTTCGTGGTTTTGTTGATTTTCAGCAAATTAACATATTTCAGCGAGCTCAAAGTTTTGTCTTTGATAGCAGAAGAATTGACCAGAACCACGAAAATTTCTTGTATTTTAAGATAAAATCTTCCGCTATTAAAGAAAAAACTTCTCGCTCGCTGAAATATGTTCATTTGCTGAAAATTAACAAAACCACGAAAAGTTCTTGTATTTGAAGATAAAATCTTTTTGCTTTGAGGTAGAAAGATCGAGCTGACTGAAAGAAGTTCATCAGATCAAAACCAACAAAAATTGACAAGAACCACGAAAAGTTCTTGTATTTTAAGATAAAATCTGACGCTATTGAAGAAAAAACTTCAAGCTCGCTGAAATATGTTCATTTGCTGAAAACCAACAATACCACGAAAAGTTCTTGAATTTGAAGATAAAATCTTTTTGTTTTGAAGAAGAAAGATCCAGCTGACTGAAATAAGTTCATTAGATGAAAACCAACAAAAATTGACAAGAACCACGAAACGTTCTTATATTTTAAGATAAAATCCGACGCGATTGAAGAAAAAACTTCCAGCTCGCTGAAATATGTTCATTTGCTGAAAACCAACAAAACCACGAAAAGTTCTTGTATTTGAAGATAAAATCTTTTTGCTTTGAAGAAGAAAGATCTCGCTGACTGAAACAAGTTCATTAGATGAAAACCAACAAAAATTGACAAGAACCACGAAAAGTTCTTGTATTTTAAGATAAAATCTGATGCCATTGAAGAAAAAACTTCAAGCTCGCTGAAATATGTTCATTTGCTGAAAACCAACAAAACCACGAAATGTTCTTGAATTTGAAGATAAAATCTTTTTGCTTTGAAGAAGAAAGATCCAGCTGACTGAAATAAGTTCATTCGATGAAAATCAACAAAAATTGACAAGAACCACGAAAAGTTCTTGTATTTTAAGATAAAATCTGACGCGATTAAAGAAAAAACTTCTTGCTCGCTGAAATATGTTCATTTGCTGAAAATCAAAAAAACCACGAAAAGTTCTTGTATTTGAAGATAAAATCTTTTTGCTTTAAAGAAGAAAGATCTCGCTGACTGAAACAAGTTGATTAGATGAAAACCAACAAAAATTAACAAGAACCACGAAAAGTTCTTGTATTTTAAGATAAAATCTGACGCTATTGAAGAAAAAACTTCAAGCTCGCTGAAATATGTTCATTTGCTGAAAACCAACAAAACCACGAAAAGTTCTTGAATTTGAAGATAAAATCTTTTTGCTTTGAAGAAGAAAGATCCAGCTGACTGAAATAAGTTCATTCGATGAAAACCAACAAAAATTGACAAGAACCACGAAAAGTTCTTGTATTTTAAGATAAAATCTGACGCTATTGAAGAAAAAACTTCAAGCTCGCTGAAATATGTTCATTTGCTGAAAACCAACAAAACCACGAAAAGTTCTTGAATTTGAAGATAAAATCTTTTTGCTTTGAAGAAGAAAGATCCAGCTGACTGAAATAAGTTCATCAGATGAAAACCAACAAAAATTGACAAGAACCACGCAAAGTTCTTGTATTTTAAGATAAAATCTGACGCTATTGAAGAAAAAACTTCTAGCTCGCTGAAATATGTTCATTTGCTGAAAACCAACAAAACCACGAAAAGTTCTTGTATTTGAAGATAAAATCTTTTTGCTTTGAAGAAGAAAGATCGAGCTGACTGAAACAAGTTCATTAGATCAAAACCAACAAAAATTGACAAGAACCACGAAAAGTTCTTGTATTTTAAGATAAAATCTGACGCTATTAAAGAAAAAACTTTGAGCTCGCTGAAATATGTTCATTTGCTGAAAATCAACAAAACCACGAAAAGTTCTTGTATTTGAAGATAAAATCTTTTTGCATTAAAGAAGAAAGATCTAGCTGACTGAAACAAGTTCATTAGATGAAAACCAACAAAAATTGACAAGAACCACGAAAAGTTCTTGTATTTCAAGATAAAATGTGACGCGATTGAAGAAAAAACTTCTAGTTCGCTGAAATATGTTCATTTGCTGAAAACCAACAAAACCACGAAAAGTTCTTGTATTTGAAGATAAAATCTTTTTGCTTTAAAGAACCACTTTAATGCAAAAAGATTTTATCTTCAAATACAAGAACTTTTCGTGGTTTTGTTGATTTTCAGCAAATTAACATATTTCAGCGAGCTCAAAGTTTTGTCTTTGATAGCAGAAGAATTGACCAGAACCACGAAAATTTCTTGTATTTTAAGATAAAATCTTCCGCTATTAAAGAAAAAACTTCTCGCTCGCTGAAATATGTTCATTTGCTGAAAATTAACAAAACCACGAAAAGTTCTTGTATTTGAAGATAAAATCTTTTTGCTTTGAGGTAGAAAGATCGAGCTGACTGAAAGAAGTTCATCAGATCAAAACCAACAAAAATTGACAAGAACCACGAAAAGTTCTTGTATTTTAAGATAAAATCTGACGCTATTGAAGAAAAAACTTCAAGCTCGCTGAAATATGTTCATTTGCTGAAAACCAACAATACCACGAAAAGTTCTTGAATTTGAAGATAAAATCTTTTTGTTTTGAAGAAGAAAGATCCAGCTGACTGAAATAAGTTCATTAGATGAAAACCAACAAAAATTGACAAGAACCACGAAACGTTCTTATATTTTAAGATAAAATCCGACGCGATTGAAGAAAAAACTTCCAGCTCGCTGAAATATGTTCATTTGCTGAAAACCAACAAAACCACGAAAAGTTCTTGTATTTGAAGATAAAATCTTTTTGCTTTGAAGAAGAAAGATCTCGCTGACTGAAACAAGTTCATTAGATGAAAACCAACAAAAATTGACAAGAACCACGAAAAGTTCTTGTATTTTAAGATAAAATCTGATGCCATTGAAGAAAAAACTTCAAGCTCGCTGAAATATGTTCATTTGCTGAAAACCAACAAAACCACGAAATGTTCTTGAATTTGAAGATAAAATCTTTTTGCTTTGAAGAAGAAAGATCCAGCTGACTGAAATAAGTTCATTCGATGAAAATCAACAAAAATTGACAAGAACCACGAAAAGTTCTTGTATTTTAAGATAAAATCTGACGCGATTAAAGAAAAAACTTCTTGCTCGCTGAAATATGTTCATTTGCTGAAAATCAAAAAAACCACGAAAAGTTCTTGTATTTGAAGATAAAATCTTTTTGCTTTAAAGAAGAAAGATCTCGCTGACTGAAACAAGTTGATTAGATGAAAACCAACAAAAATTAACAAGAACCACGAAAAGTTCTTGTATTTTAAGATAAAATCTGACGCTATTGAAGAAAAAACTTCAAGCTCGCTGAAATATGTTCATTTGCTGAAAACCAACAAAACCACGAAAAGTTCTTGAATTTGAAGATAAAATCTTTTTGCTTTGAAGAAGAAAGATCCAGCTGACTGAAATAAGTTCATTCGATGAAAACCAACAAAAATTGACAAGAACCACGAAAAGTTCTTGTATTTTAAGATAAAATCTGACGCTATTGAAGAAAAAACTTCAAGCTCGCTGAAATATGTTCATTTGCTGAAAACCAACAAAACCACGAAAAGTTCTTGAATTTGAAGATAAAATCTTTTTGCTTTGAAGAAGAAAGATCCAGCTGACTGAAATAAGTTCATCAGATGAAAACCAACAAAAATTGACAAGAACCACGAAAAGTTCTTGTATTTTAAGATAAAATCTGACGCGATTGAAGAAAAAACTTCTAGCTCGCTGAAATATGTTCATTTGCTGAAAACCAACAAAACCACGAAAAGTTCTTGTATTTGAAGATAAAATCTTTTTGCTTTGAGGTAGAAAGATCGAGCTGACTGAAAGAAGTTCATCAGATAAAAACCAAGAAAAATTGACAAGAACCACGAAAAGTTCTTGTATTTTAAGATAAAATCTGACGCTATTGAAGAAAAAACTTCTGGCTCGCTGAAATATGTTCATTTGCTGAAAACCAACAAAACCACGAAAAGTTCTTGAATTTGAAGATAAAATCTTTTTGCTTTGAAGAAGAAAGATCCAGCTGACTGAAATAAGTTCATTCGATGAAAACCAACAAAAATTGACAAGAACCACGAAAAGTTCTTGTATTTTAAGATAAAATCTTCTGCTATTAAAGAAAAAACTTTGAGCTCGCTGAAATATGTTAATTTGCTGAAAATCAACAAAACCACGAAAAGTTCTTGTATTTGAAGATAAAATCTTTTTGCATTAAAGAAGAAAGATCTAGCTGACTGAAACAAGTTCATTAGATGAAAACCAACAAAAATTGACAAGAACCACGAAAAGTTCTTGTATTTTAAGATAAAATCTGACGCTATTAAAGAAAAAACTTTGAGCTCGCTGAAATATGTTCATTTGCTGAAAATCAACAAAACCACGAAAAGTTCTTGTATTTGAAGATAAAATCTTTTTGCATTAAAGAAGAAAGATCTAGCTGACTGAAACAAGTTCATTAGATGAAAACCAACAAAAATTGACAAGAACCACGAAAAGTTCTTGTATTTTAAGATAAAATCTGACGCTATTAAAGAAAAAACTTCTCGCTCGCTGAAATATGTTCATTTGCTGAAAATTAACAAAACCACGAAAAGTTCTTGTATTTGAAGATAAAATCTTTTTGCTTTGAGGTAGAAAGATCGAGCTGACTGAAAGAAGTTCTTCAGATCAAAACCAACAAAAATTGACAAGAACCACGAAAAGTTCTTGTATTTTAAGATAAAATCTGACGCTATTGAAGAAAAAACTTCAAGCTCGCTGAAATATGTTCATTTGCTGAAAACCAACAAAACCACGAAAAGTTCTTGAATTTGAAGATAAAATCTTTTTGCTTTGAAGAAGAAAGATCCAGCTGACTGAAATAAGTTCATTCGATGAAAACCAACAAAAATTGACAAGAACCACGAAAAGTTCTTGTATTTTAAGATAAAATCTGACGCTATTGAAGAAAAAACTTCAAGCTCGCTGAAATATGTTCATTTGCTGAAAACCAACAAAACCACGAAAAGTTCTTGTATTTGAAGATAAAATCTTTTTGCTTTGAAGAAGAAAGATCTAGCTGACTGAAATAAGTTCATGAGATGAAAACCAACAAAAATTGACAAGAACCACGAAAGGTTCTTGTATTTTAAGATAAAATCTGACGCTATTGAAGAAAAAACTTCTAGCTCGCTGAAATATGTTCATTTGCTGAAAACCAACAAAACCACGAAAAGTTCTTGTATTTGAAGATAAAATCTTTTTGCTTTGAAGAAGAAAGATCTAGCTGACTGAAACAAGTTCATTAGATGAAAACCAACAAAAATTGACAAGAACCACGAAAAGTTCTTGTATTTTAAGATAAAATCTGACGCTATTAAAGAAAAAACTTTGAGCTCGCTGAAATATGTTCATTTGCTGAAAATCAACAAAACCACGAAAAGTTCTTGTATTTGAAGATAAAATCTTTTTGCATTAAAGAAGAAAGATCTAGCTGACTGAAACAAGTTCATTAGATGAAAACCAACAAAAATTGACAAGAACCACGAAAAGTTCTTGTATTTTAAGATAAAATCTGACGTGATTGAAGAAAAAACTTCTAGTTCGCTGAAATATGTTCATTTGCTGAAAACCAACAAAACCACGAAAAGTTCTTGTATTTGAAGATAAAATCTTTTTGCTTTGAGGTAGAAAGATCGAGCTGACTGAAAGAAGTTCTTCAGATCAAAACCAACAAAAATTGACAAGAACCACGAACAGTTCTTGTATTTTAAGATAAAATCTTCCGCTATTAAAGAAAAAACTTTGAGCTCGCTGAAATATGTTCATTTGCTGAAAATCAACAAAACCACGAAAAGTTCTTGTATTTGAAGATAAAATCTTTTTGCATTAAAGAAGAAAGATCTAGCTGACTGAAACAAGTTCATCAGATGAAAACCAACAAAAATTGACAAGAACCACGAAAAGTTCTTGTATTTTAAGATAAAATCTGACGTGATTGAAGAAAAAACTTCTAGTTCGCTGAAATATGTTCATTTGCTGAAAACCAACAAAACCACGAAAAGTTCTTGTATTTGAAGATAAAATCTTTTTGCTTTGAGGTAGAAAGATCGAGCTGACTGAAAGAAGTTCTTCAGATCAAAACCAACAAAAATTGACAAGAACCACGAACAGTTCTTGTATTTTAAGATAAAATCTTCCGCTATTAAAGAAAAAACTTTGAGCTCGCTGAAATATGTTCATTTGCTGAAAATCAACAAAACCACGAAAAGTTCTTGTATTTGAAGATAAAACCTTTTTGCATTAAAGAAGAAAGATCTAGCTGACTGAAACAAGTTCATCAGATGAAAACCAACAAAAATTGACAAGAACCACGAAAAGTTATTGTATTTTAAGATAAAATCTGACGAGATTGAAGAAAAAACTTCCAGCTCGCTAAAATATGTTCATTTGCTGAAAACCAACAAAACCACGAAAAGTTCTTGTATTTGAAGATAAAATCTTTTTGCTTTAAAGAACCACTTTAATGCAAAAAGATTTTATCTTCAAATACAAGAACTTTTCGTGGTTTTGTTTATTTTCAGCAAATTAACATATTTCAGCGAGCTCAAAGTTTTGTCTTTGATAGCAGAAGAATTGACCAGAACCACGAAAAGTTCTTGTATTTTAAGATAAAATCTTCCGCTATTAAAGAAAAAACTTCTCGCTCGCTGAAATATGTTCATTTGCTGAAAATTAACAAAACCACGAAAAGTTCTTGTATTTGAAGATAAAATCTTTTTGCTTTGAAGAAGAAAGATCTAGCTGACTGAAATAAGTTCATTAGATGAAAACCAACAAAAATTGACCAGAACCACGAAAAGTTCTTGTATTTTAAGATAAAATCTTCCGCTATTAAAGAAAAAACTTCTCGCTCGCTGAAATATGTTCATTTGCTGAAAATTAACAAAACCACGAAAAGTTCTTGTATTTGAAGATAAAATCTTTTTGCTTTGAGGTAGAAAGATCGAGCTGACTGAAAGAAGTTCATCAGATCAAAACCAACAAAAATTGACAAGAACCACGAAAAGTTCTTGTATTTTAAGATAAAATCTGACGCTATTGAAGAAAAAACTTCAAGCTCGCTGAAATATGTTCATTTGCTGAAAACCAACAAAACCACGAAAAGTTCTTGAATTTGAAGATAAAATCTTTTTGCTTTGAAGAAGAAAGATCCAGCTGACTGAAATAAGTTCATCAGATGAAAACCAACAAAAATTGACAAGAACCACGAAAAGTTCTTGTATTTTAAGATAAAATCTGACGCGATTGAAGAAAAAACTTCTAGCTCGCTGAAATATGTTCATTTGCTGAAAACCAACAAAACCACGAAAAGTTCTTGTATTTGAAGATAAAATCTTTTTGCTTTGAGGTAGAAAGATCGAGCTGACTGAAAGAAGTTCATCAGATAAAAACCAACAAAAATTGACAAGAACCACGAAAAGTTCTTGTATTTTAAGATACAATCTGACGCTATTGAAGAAAAAACTTCTAGCTCGCTGAAATATGTTCATTTGCTGAAAACCAACAAAACCACGAAAAGTTCTTGAATTTGAAGATAAAATCTTTTTGCTTTGAAGAAGAAAGATCCAGCTGACTGAAATAAGTTCATTCGATGAAAACCAACAAAAATTGACAAGAACCACGAAAAGTTCTTGTATTTTAAGATAAAATCTTCTGCTATTAAAGAAAAAACTTTGAGCTCGCTGAAATATGTTAATTTGCTGAAAATCAACAAAACCACGAAAAGTTCTTGTATTTGAAGATAAAATCTTTTTGCATTAAAGAAGAAAGATCTCGCTGACTGAAACAAGTTCATTAGATGAAAACCAACAAAAATTGACAATAACCACGAAAAGTTCTTGTATTTTAAGATAAAATCTGACGCTATTAAAGAAAAAACTTTGAGCTCGCTGAAATATGTTCATTTGCTGAAAATTAACAAAACCACGAAAAGTTCTTGTATTTGAAGATAAAATCTTTTTGCTTTGAGGTAGAAAGATCGAGCTGACTGAAAGAAGTTCTTCAGATCAAAACCAACAAAAATTGACAAGAACCACGAAAAGTTCTTGTATTTTAAGATAAAATCTGACGCTATTGAAGAAAAAAATTCAAGCTCGCTGAAATATGTTCATTTGCTGAAAACCAACAAAACCACGAAAAGTTCTTGAATTTGAAGATAAAATCTTTTTGCTTTGAAGAAGAAAGATCCAGCTGACTGAAATAAGTTCATTCGATGAAAACCAACAAAAATTGACAAGAACCACGAAAAGTTCTTGTATTTTAAGATAAAATCTGACGCTATTGAAGAAAAAACTTCTAGCTCGCTGAAATATGTTCATTTGCTGAAAACCAACAAAACCACGAAAAGTTCTTGTATTTGAAGATAAAATCTTTTTGCTTTGAAGAAGAAAGATCTGGCTGACTGAAATAAGTTCATGAGATGAAAACCAACAAAAATTGACAAGAACCACGAAAGGTTCTTGTATTTTAAGATAAAACCTTCCGCTGTTAAAGAAAAAACTTTGAGCTCGCTGAAATATGTTCATTTGCTGAAAATCAACAAAACCACGAAAAGTTCTTGTATTTGAAGATAAAATCTTTTTGCTTTGAAGAAGAAAGATCTAGCTGACTGAAATAAGTTCATCAGATGAAAACCAACAAAAATTGACAAGAACCACGAAAAGTTCTTGTATTTTAAGTAAAATCTTCCGCTATTGAAGAAAAAACTTTGAGCTCGCTGAAATATGTTCATTTGCTGAAAATCAACAAAACCACGAAAAGTTCTTGTATTTGAAGATAAAATCTTTTTGCATTAAAGAAGAAAGATCTAGCTAACTGAAACAAGTTCATTAGATGAAAACCAACAAAAATTGACAAGAACCACAAAAAGTTCTTGTATTTTAAGATAAAATCTGACGCTATTGAAGAAAAAACTTCGAGCTCGCTGAAATATGTTCATTTGCTGAAAACCAACAAAACCACGAAAAGTTCTTGTATTTGAGGATAAAATCTTTTTGCTTTGAAGAAGAAAGATCTAGCTGACTGAAATAAGTTCATTAGATGAAAACCAACAAAAATTGACAAGAACCACGAAAAGTTCTTGTATTTTAAGATAAAATCTTCTGCTATTAAAGAAAAAACTTTGAGCTCGCTGAAATATGTTCATTTGCTGAAAATCAACAAAACCACGAAAAGTTCTTGTATTTGAAGATAAAATCTTTTTGCATTAAAGAAGAAAGATCTAGCTGACTGAAACAAGTTCATTAGATGAAAACATTAGATGAAAACCAACAAAAATTGACAAGATCCACGAAAAGTTCTTGTATTTTAAGACAAAATCTGACGCGATTGAAGAAAAAACTTCAAGCTCGCTGAAATATGTTCATTTGCTGAAAACCAACAAAACCACGAAAAGTTCTTGAATTTGAAGATAAAATCTTTTTGCTTTGAAGAAGAAAGATCCAGCTGACTGAAATAAGTTCATTCGATGAAAACCAACAAAAATTGACAAGAACCACGAAAGGTTCTTGTATTTTAAGATAAAACCTTCCGCTATTAAAGAAAAAACTTTGAGCTCGCTGAAATATGTTCATTTGCTGAAAATCAACAAAACCACGAAAAGTTCTTGTATTTGAAGATAAAATCTTTTGCATTGAGGAAGAAAGATCGAGCTGACTGAAATAAGTTCATTAGATGAAAACCAACAAAAATTGACAAGAACCACGCAAAGTTCTTGTATTTTAAGATAAAATCTGACGCGATTGAAGAAAAAATTTCTAGCTCGCTGAAATATGTTCATTTGCTGAAAACCAACAAAACCACGAAAAGTTCTTGTATTTGAAGATAAAATCTTTATCCTTTGAAGAAGAAAGATCTAGCTGACTGAAACAAGTTCATTAGATGAAAACCAACAAAAATTGACAAGAACCACGAAAAGTTCTTGTATTTTAAGATAAAATCTGACGCTATTAAAGAAAAAACTTTGAGCTCGCTGAAATATGTTCATTTGCTGAAAATCAACAAAACCACGAAAAGTTCTTGTATTTGAAGATAAAATCTTTTTGCATTAAAGAAGAAAGATCTAGCTGACTGAAACAAGTTCATGAGATGAAAACCAACAAAAATTGACAAGAACCACGAAAAGTTCTTGTATTTTAAGATAAAATCTGACGCTATTAAAGAAAAAACCTCTTGCTCGCTGAAATATGTTCATTTGCTGAAAATCAACAAAACCACGAAGAGTTCTTGTATTTGAAGATAAAATCTTTTTGCATTAAAGAAGAAAGATCTAGCTGACTGAAACAAGTTCATTAGATGAAAACCAACAAAAATTGACAAGAACCACGAAAAGTTCTTGTATTTTAAGATAAAATCTGACGCTATTAAAGAAAAAACTTCTCGCTCGCTGAAATATGTTCATTTGCTGAAAATTCACAAAACCACGAAAAGTTCTTGTATTTGAAGATAAAATCTTTTTGCTTTGAGGTAGAAAGATCGAGCTGACTGAAATAAGTTCATGAGATCAAAACCAACAAAAATTGACAAGAACCACGAAAAGTTCTTGTATTTTAAGATAAAATCTGACGCTATTGAAGAAAAAACTTCAAGCTCGCTGAAATATGTTCATTTGCTGAAAACCAACAAAACCACGAAAAGTTCTTGAATTTGAAGATAAAATCTTTTTGCTTTGAAGAAGAAAGATCCAGCTGACTGAAATAAGTTCATTCGATGAAAACCAACAAAAATTGACAAGAACCACGAAAAGGTCTTGTATTTTAAGATAAAATCTGACGCGATTGAAGAAAAAACTTCCAGTTCGCTGAAATATGTTCATTTGCTGAAAACCAACAAAACCACGAAAAGTTCTTGTATTTGAAGATAAAATCTTTTTGCTTTGAAGAAGAAAGATCCAGCTGACTGAAATAAGTTCATCAGATGAAAACCAACAAAAATTGACAAGAACCACGAAAAGTTCTTGTATTTTAAGATAAAATCTGACGCTATTAAAGAAAAAACTTCTCGCTCGCTGAAATATGTTCATTTGCTGAAAATTCACAAAACCACGAAAAGTTCTTGTATTTGAAGATAAAATCTTTTTGCTTTGAGGTAGAAAGATCGAGCTGACTGAAAGAAGTTCTTCAGATCAAAACCAACAAAAATTGACAAGAACCACGAAAAGTTCTTGTATTTTAAGATAAAATCTGACGCTATTGAAGAAAAAACTTCTAGCTCGCTGAAATATGTTCATTTGCTGAAAACCAACAAAACCACGAAAAGTTCTTGACTTTGAAGATAAAATCTTTTTGCTTTGAAGAAGAAAGATCTAGCTGACTGAAATAAGTTCATGAGATGAAAACCAACAAAAATTGACAAGAACCACGAAAGGTTCTTGTATTTTAAGATAAAACCTTCCGCTATTAAAGAAAAAACTTTGAGCTCGCTGAAATATGTTCATTTGCTGAAAATCAACAAAACCACGAAAAGTTCTTGTATTTGAAAATAAAATCTTTTTGCATTGAGGAAGAAAGATCGAGCTGACTGAAATAAGTTCATTAGATGAAAACCAACAAAAATTGACAAGAACCACGCAAAGTTCTTGTATTTTAAGATAAAATCTGACGCTATTGAAGAAAAAACTTCTAGCTCGCTGAAATATGTTCATTTGCTGAAAACCAACAAAACCACGAAAAGTCCTTGTATTTGAAGATAAAATCTTTTTGCTTTGAAGAAGAAAGATCTAGCTGACTGAAACAAGTTCATTAGATGAAAACCAACAAAAATTGACAAGAACCACGAAAAGTTCTTGTATTTTAAGATAAAATCTGACGCTATTAAAGAAAAAACTTCTCGCTCGCTGAAATATGTTCATTTGATGAAAATTAACAAAACCACGAAAAGTTCTTGTATTTGAAGATAAAATCTTTTTGCTTTGAGGTGGAAAGATCGAGCTGACTGAAAGAAGTTCATTAGATGAAATCCAACAAAAATTGACAAGATCCACGAAAAGTTCTTGTATTTTAAGACAAAATCTGACGCGATTGAAGAAAAAACTTCAAGCTCGCTGAAATATGTTCATTTGCTGAAAACCAACAAAACCACGAAAAGTTCTTGAATTTGAAGATAAAATCTTTTTGCTTTGAAGAAGAAAGATCTCGCTGACTGAAATAAGTTCATCAGATGAAAACCAACAAAAATTGACAAGAACCACGAAAAGTTCTTGTATTTTAAGATAAAATCTTCCGCTATTAAAGAAAAAACTTTGAGCTCGCTGAAATATGTTAATTTGCTGAAAATCAACAAAACCACGAAAAGTTCTTGTATTTGAAGATAAAATCTTTTTGAATTAAAGAAGAAAGATCTAGCTGACTGAAACAAGATCATGAGATGAAAACCAACAAAAATTGACAAGAACCACGAAAAGTTCTTGTATTTTAAGATAAAATCTGACGCGATTGAAGAAAAAACTTCCAGCTCGCTGAAATATGTTCATTTGCTGAAAACCAACATAACCACGAAAAGTTCTTGTATTTGAAGATAAAATCCTTTTGCTTTGAAGAAGAAAGATCGAGCTGACTGAAATAAGTTCATGAGATGAAAACCAACAAAAATTGACAAGAACCACGAAAAGTTCTTGTATTTTAAGATAAAATCTTCTGCTATTAAAGAAAAAACTTTGAGCTCGCTGAAATATGTTAATTTGCTGAAAATCAACAAAACCACGAAAAGTTCTTGTATTTGAAGATAAAATCTTTTTGCATTAAAGAAGAAAGATCTAGCTGACTGAAACAAGTTCATTCGATGAAAACCAACAAAAATTGACAAGTACCACGAAAAGTTCTTGTATTTTAAGATAAAATCTGACGCTATTAAAGAAAAAACTTTGAGCTCGCTGAAATATGTTCATTTGCTGAAAATCAACAAAACCACGAAAAGTTCTTGTATTTGAAGATAAAATCTTTTTGCATTAAAGAAGAAAGATCTAGCTGACTGAAACAAGTTCATTAGATGAAAACCAACAAAAATTGACAAGAACCACGAAAAGTTCTTGTATTTTAAGATAAAATCTGACGCTATTAAAGAAAAAACTTCTCGCTCGCTGAAATATGTTCATTTGCTGAAAATTAACAAAACCACGAAAAGTTCTTGTATTTGAAGATAAAATCTTTTTGCTTTGAGGTAGAAAGATCGAGCTGACTGAAAGAAGTTCTTCAGATCAAAACCAACAAAAATTGACAAGAACCACGAAAAGTTCTTGTATTTTAAGATAAAATCTGACGCTATTGAAGAAAAAACTTCAAGCTCGCTGAAATATGTTCATTTGCTGAAAACCAACAAAACCACGAAAAGTTCTTGAATTTGAAGATAAAATCTTTTTGCTTTGAAGAAGAAAGATCCAGCTGACTGAAATAAGTTCATTCGATGAAAACCAACAAAAATTGACAAGAACCACGAAAAGTTCTTGTATTTTAAGATAAAATCTGACGCTATTGAAGAAAAAACTTCTAGCTCGCTGAAATATGTTCATTTGCTGAAAACCAACAAAACCACGAAAAGTTCTTGTATTTGAAGATAAAATCTTTTTGCTTTGAAGAAGAAAGATCTAGCTGACTGAAATAAGTTCATGAGATGAAAACCAACAAAAATTGACAAGAACCACGAAAGATAAAACCTTCCGCTATTAAAGAAAAAACTTTGAGCTCGCTGAAATATGTTCATTTGCTGAAAATCAACAAAACCACGAAAAGTTCTTGTATTTGAAGATAAAATCTTTTTGCATTAAAGAAGAAAGATCTAGCTGACTGAAACAAGTTCATTAGATGAAAACCAACAAAAATTGACAAGAACCACGAAAAGTTCTTGTATTTTAAGATAAAATCTGACGCGATTGAAAAAAAAACTTCTCGCTCGCTGAAATATGTTCATTTGCTGAAAACCAACAAAACCACGAAAAGTTCTTGTATTTGAAGATAAAATCTTTTTGCTTTGAAGAAGAAAGATCGAGCTGACTGAAATAAGTTCATGAGATGAAAACCAACAAAAATTGACAAGAACCACGAAAAGTTCTTGTATTTTAAGATAAAATCTTCTGCGATTAAAGAAAAAACTTTGAGCTCGCTGAAATATGTTAATTTGCTGAAAATCAACAAAACCACGAAAAGTTCTTGTATTTGAAGATAAAATCTTTTTGCATTAAAGAAGAAAGATCTAGCTGACTGAAACAAGTTCATTAGATGAAAACCAACAAAAATTGACAAGAACCACGAAAAGTTCTTGTATTTTAAGATAAAATCTGACGCTATTAAAGAAAAAACTTTGAGCTCGCTGAAATATGTTCATTTGCTGAAAATCAACAAAACCACGAAAAGTTCTTGTATTTGAAGATAAAATCTTTTTGCATTAAAGAAGAAAGATCTAGCTGACTGAAACAAGTTCATTAGATGAAAACCAACAACAATTGACAAGAACCACGAAAAGTTCTTGTATTTTAAGATAAAATCTGACGCTATTAAAGAAAAAACTTCTTGCTCGCTGAAATATGTTCAAATACAAGTTTTTTCTTCAATAGCGTCAGATTTTATCTTAAAATACAAGAACTTTTCGTGGTTCTTGTCAATTTTTGTTGGTTTTCATCCAATGAACTTGTTTCAGTCAGCTAGATCTTTCTTCTTTAATGCAAAAAGATTTTATTTTCAAATACAAGAACTTTTCGTGGTTTTGTTGATTTTCAGCAAATGAACATATTTCAGCGAGCTCAAAGTTTTTTCTTTAATAGCGTCAGATTTTATCTTAAAATACAAGAACTTTTCGTGGTTCTTGTCAATTTTTGTTGGTTTTCATCTAATGAACTTGTTTCAGTCAGCTAGATCTTTCTTCTTCAAAGCAAAAAGATTTTATCTTCAAATACAAGAACTTTTCGTGGTTTTGTTGGTTTTCAGCAAATGAACATATTTCAGCGAGCTAGAAGTTTTTTCTTCAATCGCGTCAGATTTTATCTTAAAATACAAGAACTTTGCGTGGTTCTTGTCAATTTTTGTTGGTTTTCATCTAATGAACTTATTTCAGTCAGCTCGATCTTTCTTCCTCAATGCAAAAAGATTTTATCTTCAAATACAAGAACTTTTCGTGGTTTTGTTGATTTTCAGCAAATGAACATATTTCAGCGAGCTCAAAGTTTTTTCTTTAATAGCGGAAGGTTTTATCTTAAAATACAAGAACCTTTCGTGGTTCTTGTCAATTTTTGTTGGTTTTCATCTCATGAACTTATTTCAGTCAGCTAGATCTTTCTTCTTCAAAGCAAAAAGATTTTATCTTCAAATACAAGAACTTTTCGTGGTTTTGTTGGTTTTCAGCAAATGAACATATTTCAGCGAGCTAGAAGTTTTTTCTTCAATAGCGTCAGATTTTATCTTAAAATACAAGAACATTTCGTGGTTCTTGTCAATTTTTGTTGGTTTTCATCGAATGAACTTATTTCAGTCAGCTGGATCTTTCTTCTTCAAAGCAAAAAGATTTTATCTTCAAATTCAAGAACTTTTCGTGGTTTTGTTGGTTTTCAGCAAATGAACATATTTCAGCGAGCTTGAAGTTTTTTCTTCAATAGGGTCAGATTTTATCTTAAAATACAAGAACTTTTCGTGGTTCTTGTCAATTTTTGTTGGTTTTGATCTGAAGAACTTCTTTCAGTCAGCTCGATCTTTCTACCTCAAAGCAAAAAGATTTTATCTTCAAATACAAGAACTTTTCGTGGTTTTGTTAATTTTCAGCAAATGAACATATTTCAGCGAGCAAGAAGTTTTTTCTTTAATAGCGTCAGATTTTATCTTAAAATACAAGAACTTTTCGTGGTTCTTGTCAATTGTTGTTGGTTTTCATCTAATGAACTTGTTTCAGTCAGCTAGATCTTTCTTCTTTAATGCAAAAAGATTTTATCTTCAAATACAAGAACTTTTCGTGGTTTTGTTGATTTTCAGCAAATTAACATATTTCAGCGAGCTCAAAGTTTTTTCTTTAATAGCAGAAGATTTTATCTTAAAATACAAGAACTTTTCGTGGTTCTTGTCAATTTTTGTTGGTTTTCATCTCATGAACTTATTTCAGTCAGCTCGATCTTTCTTCTTCAAAGCAAAAAGATTTTATCTTCAAATACAAGAACTTTTCGTGGTTTTGTTGGTTTTCAGCAAATGAACATATTTCAGCGAGCGAGAAGTTTTTTTTTCAATCGCGTCAGATTTTATCTTAAAATACAAGAACTTTTCGTGGTTCTTGTCAATTTTTGTTGGTTTTCATCTAATGAACTTGTTTCAGTCAGCTAGATCTTTCTTCTTTAATGCAAAAAGATTTTATCTTCAAATACAAGAACTTTTCGTGGTTTTGTTGATTTTCAGCAAATGAACATATTTCAGCGAGCTCAAAGTTTTTTCTTTAATAGCGTCAGATTTTATCTTAAAATACAAGAACTTTTCGTGGTTCTTGTCAATTTTTGTTGGTTTTCATCGAATGAACTTGTTTCAGTCAGCTAGATCTTTCTTCTTCAAAGCATAAAGATTTTATCTTCAAATACAAGAACTTTTCGTGGTTTTGTTGGTTTTCAGCAAATGAACATATTTCAGCGAGCTAGAAGTTTTTTCTTCAATAGCGTCAGATTTTATCTTAAAATGCAAGAACTTTGCGTGGTTCTTGTCAATTTTTGTTGGTTTTCATCTAATGAACTTATTTCAGTCAGCTCGATCTTTCTTCCTCAATGCAAAAAGATTTTATCTTCAAATACAAGAACTTTTCGTGGTTTTGTTGATTTTCAGCAAATGAACATATTTCAGCGAGCTCAAAGTTTTTTCTTTAATAGCGGAAGGTTTTATCTTTCGTGGTTCTTGTCAATTTTTGTTGGTTTTCATCTCATGAACTTATTTCAGTCAGCTAGATCTTTCTTCTTCAAAGCAAAAAGATTTTATCTTCAAATACAAGAACTTTTCGTGGTTTTGTTGGTTTTCAGCAAATGAACATATTTCAGCGAGCTAGAAGTTTTTTCTTCAATAGCGTCAGATTTTATCTTAAAATACAAGAACTTTTCGTGGTTCTTGTCAATTTTTGTTGGTTTTGATCTGAAGAACTTCTTTCAGTCAGCTCGATCTTTCTACCTCAAAGCAAAAAGATTTTATCTTCAAATACAAGAACTTTTCGTGGTTTTGTTAATTTTCAGCAAATGAACATATTTCAGCGAGCGAGAAGTTTTTTCTTTAATAGCGTCAGATTTTATCTTAAAATACAAGAACTTTTCGTGGTTCTTGTCAATTTTTGTTGGTTTTCATCTAATGAACTTGTTTCAGTCAGCTAGATCTTTCTTCTTTAATGCAAAAAGATTTTATCTTCAAATACAAGAACTTTTCGTGGTTTTGTTGATTTTCAGCAAATGAACATATTTCAGCGAGCTCAAAGTTTTTTCTTTAATAGCGTCAGATTTTATCTTAAAATACAAGAACTTTTCGTGGTACTTGTCAATTTTTGTTGGTTTTCATCTAATGAACTTGTTTCAGTCAGCTAGATCTTTCTTCTTTAATGCAAAAAGATTTTATCTTCAAATACAAGAACTTTTCGTGGTTTTGTTGATTTTCAGCAAATTAACATATTTCAGCGAGCTCAAAGTTTTTTCTTTAATAGCAGAAGATTTTATCTTAAAATACAAGAACTTTTCGTGGTTCTTGTCAATTTTTGTTGGTTTTCATCTCATGAACTTATTTCAGTCAGCTAGATCTTTCTTCTTCAAAGCAAAAAGATTTTATCTTCAAATACAAGAACTTTTCGTGGTTTTGTTGGTTTTCAGCAAATGAACATATTTCAGCGAGCTGGAAGTTTTTTCTTCAATCGCGTCAGATTTTATCTTAAAATACAAGAACTTTTCGTGGTTCTTGTCAATTTTTGTTGGTTTTCATCTCATGATCTTGTTTCAGTCAGCTAGATCTTTCTTCTTTAATGCAAAAAGATTTTATCTTCAAATTCAAGAACTTTTCGTGGTTTTGTTGGTTTTCAGCAAATGAACATATTTCAGCGAGCTTGAAGTTTTTTCTTCAATCGCGTCAGATTTTGTCTTAAAATACAAGAACTTTTCGTGGATCTTGTCAATTTTTGTTGGATTTCATCTAATGAACTTCTTTCAGTCAGCTCGATCTTTCTACCTCAAAGCAAAAAGATTTTATCTTCAAATACAAGAACTTTTCGTGGTTTTGTTGGTTTTCAGCAAATGAACATATTTCAGCGAGCTAGAAGTTTTTTCTTCAATAGCGTCAGATTTTATCTTAAAATACAAGAACTTTGCGTGGTTCTTGTCAATTTTTGTTGGTTTTCATCTAATGAACTTATTTCAGTCAGCTCGATCTTTCTTCCTCAATGCAAAAAGATTTTATCTTCAAATACAAGAACTTTTCGTGGTTTTGTTGATTTTCAGCAAATGAACATATTTCAGCGAGCTCAAAGTTTTTTATTTAATAGCGGAAGGTTTTATCTTAAAATACAAGAACCTTTCGTGGTTCATGTCAATTTTTGTTGGTTTTCATCTAATGAACTTGTTTCAGTCAGCTAGATCTTTCTTCTTCAAAGCAAAAAGATTTTATCTTCAAATACAAGAACTTTTCGTGGTTTTGTTGGTTTTCAGCAAATGAACATATTTCAGCGAGCTAGAAGTTTTTTCTTCAATAGCGTCAGATTTTATCTTAAAATACAAGAACTTTTCGTGGTTCTTGTCAATTTTTGTTGGTTTTCATCCAATGAACTTGTTTCAGTCAGCTAGATCTTTCTTCTTTAATGCAAAAAGATTTTATTTTCAAATACAAGAACTTTTCGTGGTTTTGTTGATTTTCAGCAAATGAACATATTTCAGCGAGCTCAAAGTTTTTTCTTTAATAGCGGAAGGTTTTATCTTAAAATACAAGAACCTTTCGTGGTTCTTGTCAATTTTTGTTGGTTTTCATCTCATGAACTTATTTCAGTCAGCTAGATCTTTCTTCTTCAAAGCAAAAAGATTTTATCTTCAAATACAAGAACTTTTCGTGGTTTTGTTGGTTTTCAGCAAATGAACATATTTCAGCGAGCTAGAAGTTTTTTCTTCAATAGCGTCAGATTTTATCTTAAAATACAAGAACATTTCGTGGTTCTTGTCAATTTTTGTTGGTTTTCATCGAATGAACTTATTTCAGTCAGCTGGATCTTTCTTCTTCAAAGCAAAAAGATTTTATCTTCAAATTCAAGAACTTTTCGTGGTTTTGTTGGTTTTCAGCAAATGAACATATTTCAGCGAGCTTGAAGTTTTTTCTTCAATAGGGTCAGATTTTATCTTAAAATACAAGAACTTTTCGTGGTTCTTGTCAATTTTTGTTGGTTTTGATCTGAAGAACTTCTTTCAGTCAGCTCGATCTTTCTACCTCAAAGCAAAAAGATTTTATCTTCAAATACAAGAACTTTTCGTGGTTTTGTTAATTTTCAGCAAATGAACATATTTCAGCGAGCAAGAAGTTTTTTCTTTAATAGCGTCAGATTTTATCTTAAAATACAAGAACTTTTCGTGGTTCTTGTCAATTGTTGTTGGTTTTCATCTAATGAACTTGTTTCAGTCAGCTAGATCTTTCTTCTTTAATGCAAAAAGATTTTATCTTCAAATACAAGAACTTTTCGTGGTTTTGTTGATTTTCAGCAAATTAACATATTTCAGCGAGCTCAAAGTTTTTTCTTTAATAGCAGAAGATTTTATCTTAAAATACAAGAACTTTTCGTGGTTCTTGTCAATTTTTGTTGGTTTTCATCTCATGAACTTATTTCAGTCAGCTCGATCTTTCTTCTTCAAAGCAAAAAGATTTTATCTTCAAATACAAGAACTTTTCGTGGTTTTGTTGGTTTTCAGCAAATGAACATATTTCAGCGAGCGAGAAGTTTTTTTTTCAATCGCGTCAGATTTTATCTTAAAATACAAGAACTTTTCGTGGTTCTTGTCAATTTTTGTTGGTTTTCATCTAATGAACTTGTTTCAGTCAGCTAGATCTTTCTTCTTTAATGCAAAAAGATTTTATCTTCAAATACAAGAACTTTTCGTGGTTTTGTTGATTTTCAGCAAATGAACATATTTCAGCGAGCTCAAAGTTTTTTCTTTAATAGCGTCAGATTTTATCTTAAAATACAAGAACTTTTCGTGGTTCTTGTCAATTTTTGTTGGTTTTCATCGAATGAACTTGTTTCAGTCAGCTAGATCTTTCTTCTTCAAAGCATAAAGATTTTATCTTCAAATACAAGAACTTTTCGTGGTTTTGTTGGTTTTCAGCAAATGAACATATTTCAGCGAGCTAGAAGTTTTTTCTTCAATAGCGTCAGATTTTATCTTAAAATGCAAGAACTTTGCGTGGTTCTTGTCAATTTTTGTTGGTTTTCATCTAATGAACTTATTTCAGTCAGCTCGATCTTTCTTCCTCAATGCAAAAAGATTTTATCTTCAAATACAAGAACTTTTCGTGGTTTTGTTGATTTTCAGCAAATGAACATATTTCAGCGAGCTCAAAGTTTTTTCTTTAATAGCGGAAGGTTTTATCTTTCGTGGTTCTTGTCAATTTTTGTTGGTTTTCATCTCATGAACTTATTTCAGTCAGCTAGATCTTTCTTCTTCAAAGCAAAAAGATTTTATCTTCAAATACAAGAACTTTTCGTGGTTTTGTTGGTTTTCAGCAAATGAACATATTTCAGCGAGCTAGAAGTTTTTTCTTCAATAGCGTCAGATTTTATCTTAAAATACAAGAACTTTTCGTGGTTCTTGTCAATTTTTGTTGGTTTTGATCTGAAGAACTTCTTTCAGTCAGCTCGATCTTTCTACCTCAAAGCAAAAAGATTTTATCTTCAAATACAAGAACTTTTCGTGGTTTTGTTAATTTTCAGCAAATGAACATATTTCAGCGAGCGAGAAGTTTTTTCTTTAATAGCGTCAGATTTTATCTTAAAATACAAGAACTTTTCGTGGTTCTTGTCAATTTTTGTTGGTTTTCATCTAATGAACTTGTTTCAGTCAGCTAGATCTTTCTTCTTTAATGCAAAAAGATTTTATCTTCAAATACAAGAACTTTTCGTGGTTTTGTTGATTTTCAGCAAATGAACATATTTCAGCGAGCTCAAAGTTTTTTCTTTAATAGCGTCAGATTTTATCTTAAAATACAAGAACTTTTCGTGGTACTTGTCAATTTTTGTTGGTTTTCATCTAATGAACTTGTTTCAGTCAGCTAGATCTTTCTTCTTTAATGCAAAAAGATTTTATCTTCAAATACAAGAACTTTTCGTGGTTTTGTTGATTTTCAGCAAATTAACATATTTCAGCGAGCTCAAAGTTTTTTCTTTAATAGCAGAAGATTTTATCTTAAAATACAAGAACTTTTCGTGGTTCTTGTCAATTTTTGTTGGTTTTCATCTCATGAACTTATTTCAGTCAGCTAGATCTTTCTTCTTCAAAGCAAAAAGATTTTATCTTCAAATACAAGAACTTTTCGTGGTTTTGTTGGTTTTCAGCAAATGAACATATTTCAGCGAGCTGGAAGTTTTTTCTTCAATCGCGTCAGATTTTATCTTAAAATACAAGAACTTTTCGTGGTTCTTGTCAATTTTTGTTGGTTTTCATCTCATGATCTTGTTTCAGTCAGCTAGATCTTTCTTCTTTAATGCAAAAAGATTTTATCTTCAAATTCAAGAACTTTTCGTGGTTTTGTTGGTTTTCAGCAAATGAACATATTTCAGCGAGCTTGAAGTTTTTTCTTCAATCGCGTCAGATTTTGTCTTAAAATACAAGAACTTTTCGTGGATCTTGTCAATTTTTGTTGGATTTCATCTAATGAACTTCTTTCAGTCAGCTCGATCTTTCTACCTCAAAGCAAAAAGATTTTATCTTCAAATACAAGAACTTTTCGTGGTTTTGTTGGTTTTCAGCAAATGAACATATTTCAGCGAGCTAGAAGTTTTTTCTTCAATAGCGTCAGATTTTATCTTAAAATACAAGAACTTTGCGTGGTTCTTGTCAATTTTTGTTGGTTTTCATCTAATGAACTTATTTCAGTCAGCTCGATCTTTCTTCCTCAATGCAAAAAGATTTTATCTTCAAATACAAGAACTTTTCGTGGTTTTGTTGATTTTCAGCAAATGAACATATTTCAGCGAGCTCAAAGTTTTTTATTTAATAGCGGAAGGTTTTATCTTAAAATACAAGAACCTTTCGTGGTTCATGTCAATTTTTGTTGGTTTTCATCTAATGAACTTGTTTCAGTCAGCTAGATCTTTCTTCTTCAAAGCAAAAAGATTTTATCTTCAAATACAAGAACTTTTCGTGGTTTTGTTGGTTTTCAGCAAATGAACATATTTCAGCGAGCTAGAAGTTTTTTCTTCAATAGCGTCAGATTTTATCTTAAAATACAAGAACTTTGCGTGGTTCTTGTCAATTTTTGTTGGTTTTCATCTAATGAACTTATTTCAGTCAGCTCGATCTTTCTTCCTCAATGCAAAAAGATTTTATCTTCAAATACAAGAACTTTTCGTGGTTTTGTTGATTTTCAGCAAATGAACATATTTCAGCGAGCTCAAAGTTTTTTATTTAATAGCGGAAGGTTTTATCTTAAAATACAAGAACCTTTCGTGGTTCTTGTCAATTTTTGTTGGTTTTCATCTCATGAACTTATTTCAGTCAGCTAGATCTTTCTTCTTCAAAGCAAAAAGATTTTATCTTCAAAGTCAAGAACTTTTCGTGGTTTTGTTGGTTTTCAGCAAATGAACATATTTCAGCGAGCGAGAAGTTTTTTCTTCAATAGCGTCAGATTTTATCTTAAAATACAAGAACTTTTCGTGGTTCTTGTCAATTTTTGTTGGTTTTGATCTGAAGAACTTCTTTCAGTCAGCTCGATCTTTCTACCTCAAAGCAAAAAGAATTTATCTTCAAATACAAGAACTTTTCGTGGTTTTGTGAATTTTCAGCAAATGAACATATTTCAGCGAGCGAGAAGTTTTTTCTTTAATAGCGTCAGATTTTATCTTAAAATACAAGAACTTTTCGTGGTTCTTGTCAATTTTTGTTGGTTTTCATCTGATGAACTTATTTCAGTCAGCTGGATCTTTCTTCTTCAAAGCAAAAAGATTTTATCTTCAAATACAAGAACTTTTCGTGGTTTTGTTGGTTTTCAGCAAATGAACATATTTCAGCGAACTGGAAGTTTTTTCTTCAATCGCGTCAGATTTTATCTTAAAATACAAGAACTTTTCGTGGTTCTTGTCAATTTTTGTTGGTTTTCATCGAATGAACTTATTTCAGTCAGCTGGATCTTTCTTCTTCAAAGCAAAAAGATTTTATCTTCAAATTCAAGAACTTTTCGTGGTTTTGTTGGTTTTCAGCAAATGAACATATTTCAGCGAGCTTGAAGTTTTTTCTTCAATAGCGTCAGATTTTATCTTAAAATACAAGAACTTTTCGTGGTTCTTGTCAATTTTTGTTGGTTTTGATCTGAAGAACTTCTTTCAGTCAGCTCGATCTTTCTACCTCAAAGCAAAAAGATTTTATCTTCAAATACAAGAACTTTTCGTGGTTTTGTGAATTTTCAGCAAATGAACATATTTCAGCGAGCGAGAAGTTTTTTCTTTAATAGCGTCAGATTTTATCTTAAAATACAAGAACTTTTCGTGGTTCTTGTCAATTTTTGTTGGTTTTCATCTAATGAACTTGTTTCAGTCAGCTAGATCTTTCTTCTTTAATGCAAAAAGATTTTATCTTCAAATACAAGAACTCTTCGTGGTTTTGTTGATTTTCAGCAAATGAACATATTTCAGCGAGCAAGAGGTTTTTTCTTTAATAGCGTCAGATTTTATCTTAAAATACAATAACTTTTCGTGGTTCTTGTCAATTTTTGTTGGTTTTCATCTCATGAACTTGTTTCAGTCAGCTAGATCTTTCTTCTTTGATGCAAAAAGATTTTATCTTCAAATACAAGAACTTTTCGTGGTTTTGTTGATTTTCAGCAAATGAACATATTTCAGCGAGCTCAAAGTTTTTTCTTTAATAGCGTCAGATTTTATCTTAAAATACAAGAACTTTTCGTGGTTCTTGTCAATTTTTGTTGGTTTTCATCTAATGAACTTGTTTCAGTCAGCTAGATCTTTCTTCTTCAAAGCATAAAGATTTTATCTTCAAATACAAGAACTTTTCGTGGTTTTGTTGGTTTTCAGCAAATGAACATATTTCAGCGAGCTAGAAGTTTTTTCTTCAATCGCGTCAGATTTTATCTTAAAATACAAGAACTTTGCGTGGTTCTTGTCAATTTTTGTTGGTTTTCATCTAATGAACTTATTTCAGTCAGCTCGATCTTTCTTCCTCAATGCAAAAAGATTTTATCTTCAAATACAAGAACTTTTCATGGTTTTGTTCATTTTCAGCAAATGAACATATTTCAGCGAGCTCAAAGTTTTTTCTTCAAATAGCGGAAGGTTTTATCTTAAATTACAAGAACCTTTCGTGGTTCTTGTCAATTTTTGTTGGTTTTCATCTCATGAACTTATTTCAGTCAGCTAGATCTTTCTTCTTCAAAGCAAAAAGATTTTATCTTCAAATACAAGAACTTTTCGTGGTTTTGTTGGTTTTCAGCAAATGAACATATTTCAGCGAGCTAGAAGTTTTTTCTTCAATAGCGTCAGATTTTATCTTAAAATACAAGAAATTTTCGTGGTTCTTGTCAATTTTTGTTGGTTTTCATCGAATGAACTTATTTCAGTCAGCTGGATCTTTCTTCTTCAAAGCAAAAAGATTTTATCTTCAAATTCAAGAACTTTTCGTGGTTTTGTTGGTTTTCAGCAAATGAACATATTTGAGCGAGCTTGAAGTTTTTTCTTCAATAGCGTCAGATTTTATCTTAAAATACAAGAACTTTTCGTGGTTCTTGTCAATTTTTGTTGGTTTTGATCTGAAGAACTTCTTTCAGTCAGCTCGATCTTTCTACCTCAAAGCAAAAAGATTTTATCTTCAAATACAAGAACTTTTCGTGGTTTTGTTAATTTTCAGCAAATGAACATATTTCAGCGAGCGAGAAGTTTTTTCTTTAATAGCGTCAGATTTTATCTTAAAATACAAGAACTTTTCGTGGTTCTTGTCAATTTTTGTTGGTTTTCATCTAATGAACTTGTTTCAGTCAGCTAGATCTTTCTTCTTTAATGCAAAAAGATTTTATCTTCAAATACAAGAACTTTTCGTGGTTTTGTTGATTTTCAGCAAATGAACATATTTCAGCGAGCTCAAAGTTTTTTCTTTAATAGCGTCAGATTTTATCTTAAAATACAAGAACTTTTCGTGGTACTTGTCAATTTTTGTTGGTTTTCATCTAATGAACTTGTTTCAGTCAGCTAGATCTTTCTTCTTTAATGCAAAAAGATTTTATCTTCAAATACAAGAACTTTTCGTGGTTTTGTTGATTTTCAGCAAATTAACATATTTCAGCGAGCTCAAAGTTTTTTCTTTAATAGCAGAAGATTTTATCTTAAAATACAAGAACTTTTCGTGGTTCTTGTCAATTTTTGTTGGTTTTCATCTCATGAACTTATTTCAGTCAGCTAGATCTTTCTTCTTCAAAGCAAAAAGATTTTATCTTCAAATACAAGAACTTTTCGTGGTTTTGTTGGTTTTCAGCAAATGAACATATTTCAGCGAGCTGGAAGTTTTTTCTTCAATCGCGTCAGATTTTATCTTAAAATACAAGAACTTTTCGTGGTTCTTGTCAATTTTTGTTGGTTTTCATCTCATGATCTTGTTTCAGTCAGCTAGATCTTTCTTCTTTAATGCAAAAAGATTTTATCTTCAAATTCAAGAACTTTTCGTGGTTTTGTTGGTTTTCAGCAAATGAACATATTTCAGCGAGCTTGAAGTTTTTTCTTCAATCGCGTCAGATTTTGTCTTAAAATACAAGAACTTTTCGTGGATCTTGTCAATTTTTGTTGGATTTCATCTAATGAACTTCTTTCAGTCAGCTCGATCTTTCTACCTCAAAGCAAAAAGATTTTATCTTCAAATACAAGAACTTTTCGTGGTTTTGTTGGTTTTCAGCAAATGAACATATTTCAGCGAGCTAGAAGTTTTTTCTTCAATAGCGTCAGATTTTATCTTAAAATACAAGAACTTTGCGTGGTTCTTGTCAATTTTTGTTGGTTTTCATCTAATGAACTTATTTCAGTCAGCTCGATCTTTCTTCCTCAATGCAAAAAGATTTTATCTTCAAATACAAGAACTTTTCGTGGTTTTGTTGATTTTCAGCAAATGAACATATTTCAGCGAGCTCAAAGTTTTTTATTTAATAGCGGAAGGTTTTATCTTAAAATACAAGAACCTTTCGTGGTTCATGTCAATTTTTGTTGGTTTTCATCTAATGAACTTGTTTCAGTCAGCTAGATCTTTCTTCTTCAAAGCAAAAAGATTTTATCTTCAAATACAAGAACTTTTCGTGGTTTTGTTGGTTTTCAGCAAATGAACATATTTCAGCGAGCTAGAAGTTTTTTCTTCAATAGCGTCAGATTTTATCTTAAAATACAAGAACTTTGCGTGGTTCTTGTCAATTTTTGTTGGTTTTCATCTAATGAACTTATTTCAGTCAGCTCGATCTTTCTTCCTCAATGCAAAAAGATTTTATCTTCAAATACAAGAACTTTTCGTGGTTTTGTTGATTTTCAGCAAATGAACATATTTCAGCGAGCTCAAAGTTTTTTATTTAATAGCGGAAGGTTTTATCTTAAAATACAAGAACCTTTCGTGGTTCTTGTCAATTTTTGTTGGTTTTCATCTCATGAACTTATTTCAGTCAGCTAGATCTTTCTTCTTCAAAGCAAAAAGATTTTATCTTCAAAGTCAAGAACTTTTCGTGGTTTTGTTGGTTTTCAGCAAATGAACATATTTCAGCGAGCGAGAAGTTTTTTCTTCAATAGCGTCAGATTTTATCTTAAAATACAAGAACTTTTCGTGGTTCTTGTCAATTTTTGTTGGTTTTGATCTGAAGAACTTCTTTCAGTCAGCTCGATCTTTCTACCTCAAAGCAAAAAGAATTTATCTTCAAATACAAGAACTTTTCGTGGTTTTGTGAATTTTCAGCAAATGAACATATTTCAGCGAGCGAGAAGTTTTTTCTTTAATAGCGTCAGATTTTATCTTAAAATACAAGAACTTTTCGTGGTTCTTGTCAATTTTTGTTGGTTTTCATCTGATGAACTTATTTCAGTCAGCTGGATCTTTCTTCTTCAAAGCAAAAAGATTTTATCTTCAAATACAAGAACTTTTCGTGGTTTTGTTGGTTTTCAGCAAATGAACATATTTCAGCGAACTGGAAGTTTTTTCTTCAATCGCGTCAGATTTTATCTTAAAATACAAGAACTTTTCGTGGTTCTTGTCAATTTTTGTTGGTTTTCATCGAATGAACTTATTTCAGTCAGCTGGATCTTTCTTCTTCAAAGCAAAAAGATTTTATCTTCAAATTCAAGAACTTTTCGTGGTTTTGTTGGTTTTCAGCAAATGAACATATTTCAGCGAGCTTGAAGTTTTTTCTTCAATAGCGTCAGATTTTATCTTAAAATACAAGAACTTTTCGTGGTTCTTGTCAATTTTTGTTGGTTTTGATCTGAAGAACTTCTTTCAGTCAGCTCGATCTTTCTACCTCAAAGCAAAAAGATTTTATCTTCAAATACAAGAACTTTTCGTGGTTTTGTGAATTTTCAGCAAATGAACATATTTCAGCGAGCGAGAAGTTTTTTCTTTAATAGCGTCAGATTTTATCTTAAAATACAAGAACTTTTCGTGGTTCTTGTCAATTTTTGTTGGTTTTCATCTAATGAACTTGTTTCAGTCAGCTAGATCTTTCTTCTTTAATGCAAAAAGATTTTATCTTCAAATACAAGAACTCTTCGTGGTTTTGTTGATTTTCAGCAAATGAACATATTTCAGCGAGCAAGAGGTTTTTTCTTTAATAGCGTCAGATTTTATCTTAAAATACAATAACTTTTCGTGGTTCTTGTCAATTTTTGTTGGTTTTCATCTCATGAACTTGTTTCAGTCAGCTAGATCTTTCTTCTTTGATGCAAAAAGATTTTATCTTCAAATACAAGAACTTTTCGTGGTTTTGTTGATTTTCAGCAAATGAACATATTTCAGCGAGCTCAAAGTTTTTTCTTTAATAGCGTCAGATTTTATCTTAAAATACAAGAACTTTTCGTGGTTCTTGTCAATTTTTGTTGGTTTTCATCTAATGAACTTGTTTCAGTCAGCTAGATCTTTCTTCTTCAAAGCATAAAGATTTTATCTTCAAATACAAGAACTTTTCGTGGTTTTGTTGGTTTTCAGCAAATGAACATATTTCAGCGAGCTAGAAGTTTTTTCTTCAATCGCGTCAGATTTTATCTTAAAATACAAGAACTTTGCGTGGTTCTTGTCAATTTTTGTTGGTTTTCATCTAATGAACTTATTTCAGTCAGCTCGATCTTTCTTCCTCAATGCAAAAAGATTTTATCTTCAAATACAAGAACTTTTCGTGGTTTTGTTCATTTTCAGCAAATGAACATATTTCAGCGAGCTCAAAGTTTTTTCTTCAAATAGCGGAAGGTTTTATCTTAAATTACAAGAACCTTTCGTGGTTCTTGTCAATTTTTGTTGGTTTTCATCTCATGAACTTATTTCAGTCAGCTAGATCTTTCTTCTTCAAAGCAAAAAGATTTTATCTTCAAATACAAGAACTTTTCGTGGTTTTGTTGGTTTTCAGCAAATGAACATATTTCAGCGAGCTAGAAGTTTTTTCTTCAATAGCGTCAGATTTTATCTTAAAATACAAGAAATTTTCGTGGTTCTTGTCAATTTTTGTTGGTTTTCATCGAATGAACTTATTTCAGTCAGCTGGATCTTTCTTCTTCAAAGCAAAAAGATTTTATCTTCAAATTCAAGAACTTTTCGTGGTTTTGTTGGTTTTCAGCAAATGAACATATTTGAGCGAGCTTGAAGTTTTTTCTTCAATAGCGTCAGATTTTATCTTAAAATACAAGAACTTTTCGTGGTTCTTGTCAATTTTTGTTGGTTTTGATCTGAAGAACTTCTTTCAGTCAGCTCGATCTTTCTACCTCAAAGCAAAAAGATTTTATCTTCAAATACAAGAACTTTTCGTGGTTTTGTTAATTTTCAGCAAATGAACATATTTCAGCGAGCGAGAAGTTTTTTCTTTAATAGCGTCAGATTTTATCTTAAAATACAAGAACTTTTCGTGGATCTTGTCAATTTTTGTTGGTTTTCATCTAATGTTTTCATCTAATGAACTTGTTTCAGTCAGCTAGATCTTTCTTCTTTAATGCAAAAAGATTTTATCTTCAAATACAAGAACTTTTCGTGGTTTTGTTGATTTTCAGCAAATGAACATATTTCAGCGAGCTCAAAGTTTTTTCTTTAATAGCAGAAGATTTTATCTTAAAATACAAGAACTTTTCGTGGTTCTTGTCAATTTTTGTTGGTTTTCATCTAATGAACTTATTTCAGTCAGCTAGATCTTTCTTCTTCAAAGCAAAAAGATTTTATCTTCAAATACAAGAACTTTTCGTGGTTTTGTTGGTTTTCAGCAAATGAACATATTTCAGCGAGCTCGAAGTTTTTTCTTCAATAGCGTCAGATTTTATCTTAAAATACAAGAACTTTTTGTGGTTCTTGTCAATTTTTGTTGGTTTTCATCTAATGAACTTGTTTCAGTTAGCTAGATCTTTCTTCTTTAATGCAAAAAGATTTTATCTTCAAATACAAGAACTTTTCGTGGTTTTGTTGATTTTCAGCAAATGAACATATTTCAGCGAGCTCAAAGTTTTTTCTTCAATAGCGGAAGATTTTACTTAAAATACAAGAACTTTTCGTGGTTCTTGTCAATTTTTGTTGGTTTTCATCTGATGAACTTATTTCAGTCAGCTAGATCTTTCTTCTTCAAAGCAAAAAATTTTATCTTCAAATTCAAGAACTTTTCGTGGTTTTGTTGGTTTTCAGCAAATGAACATATTTCAGCGAGCTTGAAGTTTTTTCTTCAATCGCGTCAGATTTTGTCTTAAAATACAAGAACTTTTCGTGGATCTTGTCAATTTTTGTTGGATTTCATCTGATGAACTTATTTCAGTCAGCTGGATCTTTCTTCTTCAAAGCAAAAAGATTTTATCTTCAAATTCAAGAACTTTTCGTGGTTTTGTTGGTTTTCAGCAAATGAACATATTTCAGCGAGCTTGAAGTTTTTTCTTCAATAGCGTCAGATTTTATCTTAAAATACAAGAACTTTTCGTGGTTCTTGTCAATTTTTGTTGGTTTTCATCTAATGTTTTCATCTAATGAACTTGTTTCAGTCAGCTAGATCTTTCTTCTTTAATGCAAAAAGATTTTATCTTCAAATTCAAGAACTTTTCGTGGTTTTGTTGATTTTCAGCAAATGAACATATTGCAGCGAGCTCAAAGTTTTTTCTTTAATAGCAGAAGATTTTATCTTAAAATACAAGAACTTTTCGTGGTTCTTGTCAATTTTTGTTGGTTTTCATCTAATGAACTTATTTCAGTCAGCTAGATCTTTCTTCTTCAAAGCAAAAAGATTTTATCTTCAAATACAAGAACTTTTCGTGGTTTTGTTGGTTTTCAGCAAATGAACATATTTCAGCGAGCTAGAAGTTTTTTCTTCAATAGCGTCAGATTTTATCTTAAAATACAAGAACTTTTTGTGGTTCTTGTCAATTTTTGTTGGTTTTCATCTAATGAACTTGTTTCAGTTAGCTAGATCTTTCTTCTTTAATGCAAAAAGATTTTATCTTCAAATACAAGAACTTTTCGTGGTTTTGTTGATTTTCAGCAAATGAACATATTTCAGCGAGCTCAAAGTTTTTTCTTTAATAGCGGAAGATTTTACTTAAAATACAAGAACTTTTCGTGGTTCTTGTCAATTTTTGTTCGTTTTCATCTAATGAACTTATTTCAGTCAGCTGGATCTTTCTTCTTCAAAGCAAAAAGATTTTATCTTCAAATTCAAGAACTTTTCGTGGTTTTGTTGGTTTTCAGCAAATGAACATATTTCAGCGAGCTTGAAGTTTTTTCTTCAATAGCGTCAGATTTTATCTTAAAATACAAGAACTTTTCGTGGTTCTTGTCAATTTTTGTTGGTTTTCATCTAACGAACTTGTTTCAGTCAGCTAGATCTTTCTTCTTTAATGCAAAAAGATTTTATCTTCAAATACAAGAACTTTTCGTGGTTTTGTTGATTTTCAGCAAATGAACATATTTCAGCGAGCAAGAAGTTTTTTCTTTAATAGCGTCAGATTTAATCTTAAAATACAAGAACTTTTCGTGGTTCTTGTCAATTTTTGTTGGTTTTCATCTAATGAACTTGTTTCAGTCAGCTAGATCTTTCTTCTTTAATGCAAAAAGATTTTATCTTCAAATACAAGAACTTTTCGTGGTTTTGTTGATTTTCAGCAAATTAACATATTTCAGCGAGCTCAAAGTTTTTTCTTTAATAGCAGAAGATTTTATTTTAAAATACAAGAACTTTTCGTGGTTCTTGTCAATTTTTGTTGGTTTTCATCTAATGAACTTATTTCAGTCAGCAAGATCTTTCTTCTTCAAAGCAAAAAGATTTTATCTTCAAATACAAGAACTTTTCGTGGTTTTGTTGGTTTTCAGCAAATGAACATATTTCAGCGAGCGAAAAGTTTTTTCTTCAATAGCGTCAGATTTTATCTTAAAATACAAGAACCTTTCGTGGTTCTTGTCAATTTTTGTTGGTTTTCATCTAATGAACTTATTTCAGTCAGCGAGATCTTTCTTCTTCAAAGCAAAAAGATTTTATCTTCAAATACAAGAACTTTTTGTGGTTTTGTTGGTTTTCAGCAAATGAACATATTTCAGCGAGCTAGAAGTTTTTTCTTCAATAGCGTCAGATTTTATCTTAAAATACAAGAACTTTTCGTGGTTCTTGTCAATTTTTGTTGGTTTTCATCGAATGAACTTATTTCAGTCAGCTAGATCTTTCTTCTTTAATGCAAAAAGATTTTATCTTCAAATACAAGAACTTTTCGTGGTTTTGTTGATTTTCAGCAAATGAACATATTTCAGCGAGCTGAAAGTTTTTTTTTTCATAGCAGAAGATTTTATCTTAAAATACAAGAACTTTTCGTGGTTCTTGTCAATTTTTGTTGGTTTTCATCTAATGAACTTATTTCAGTCAGCTAGATCTTTCTTCTTCAAAGCAAAAAGATTTTATCTTCAAATACAAGAACTTTTCGTGGTTTTGTTGGTTTTCAGCAAATGAACATATTTCAGCGAGCTAGAAGTTTTTTCTTCAATCGCGTCAGATTTTATCTTAAAATACAAGAACTTTTCGTGGTTCTTGTCAATTTTTGTTGGTTTTCATCTGATGAACTTGTTTCAGTTAGCTAGATCTTTCTTCTTTAATGCAAAAAGATTTTATCTTCAAATACAAGAACTTCTCGTGGTTTTGTTGATTTTCAGCAAATGAACATATTTCAGCGAGCTCAAAGTTTTTTCTTTAATAGCGGAAGATTTTATCTTAAAATACAAGAACTTTTCGTGGTTCTTGTCAATTTTTGTTGGTTTTCATCTCATGAACTTATTTCAGTCAGCTGGATCTTTCTTCTTCAAAGCAAAAAGATTTTATCTTCAAATTCAAGAACTTTTCGTGGTTTTGTTGGTTTTCAGCAAATGAACATATTTCAGCGAGCTTGAAGTTTTTTCTTCAATAGCGTCAGATTTTATCTTAAAATACAAGAACTTTTCGTGGTTCTTCTCAATTTTTGTTGGTTTTGATCTGATGAACTTCTTTCAGTCAGCTCGATCTTTCCACCTCAAAGCAAAAAGATTTTATCTTCAAATACAAGAACTTTTCGTGGTTTTAGTTAATTTTCAGCAAATGAACATATTTCAGCGAGCGAGAAGTTTTTTCTTTAATAGCGTCAGATTTTATCTTAAAATACAAGAACTTTTCGTGGTTCTTGTCAATTTTTGTTGGTTTTCATCTAAAGAACTTGTTTCAGTCAGCTAGATCTTTCTTCTTCAAAGCAAAAAGATTTTATCTTCAAATACAAGAACTTTTCGTGGTTTTGTTGGTTTTCAGCAAATGAACATATTTCAGCGAGCTAGAAGTTTTTTCTTCAATAGCGTCAGATTTTATCTTAAAATACAAGAACTTTGCGTGGTTCTTGTCAATTTTTGTTGGTTTTCATCTAATGAACTTATTTCAGTCAGCTCGATCTTTCTTCCTCAATGCAAAAAGATTTTATCTTCAAATACAAGAACTTTTCGTGGTTTTGTTGATTTTCAGCAAATGAACATATTTCAGCGAGCTCAAAGTTTTTTCTATAATAGCGGAAGGTTTTATCTTAAAATACAAGAACCTTTCGTGGTTCTTGTCAATTTTTGTTGGTTTTCATCTCATGAACTTATTTCAGTCAGCTAGATCTTTCTTCTTCAAAGCAAAAAGATTTTATCTTCAAATACAAGAACTTTTCGTGGTTTTGTTGATTTTCAGCAAATTAACATATTTCAGCGAGCTCAAAGTTTTTTCTTTAATAGCAGAAGATTTTATCTTAAAATACAAGAACTTTTCGTGGTTCTTGTCAATTTTTGTTGGTTTTCATCTAATGAACTTATTTCAGTCAGCAAGATCTTTCTTCTTCAAAGCAAAAAGATTTTATCTTCAAATACAAGAACTTTTCGTGGTTTTGTTGGTTTTCAGCAAATGAACATATTTCAGCGAGCGAGAAGTTTTTTCTTCAATAGCGTCAGATTTTATCTTAAAATACAAGAACCTTTCGTGGTTCTTGTCAATTTTTGTTGGTTTTCATCTAATGAACTTATTTCAGTCAGCGAGATCTTTCTTCTTCAAAGCAAAAAGATTTTATCTTCAAATACAAGAACTTTTCGTGGTTTTGTTGGTTTTCAGCAATTGAACATATTTCAGCGAGCTAGAAGTTTTTTCTTCAATAGCGTCAGATTTTATCTTAAAATACAAGAACTTTTCGTGGTTCTTGTCAATTTTTGTTGGTTTTCATCGAATGAACTTATTTCAGTCAGCTAGATCTTTCTTCTTTAATGCAAAAAGATTTTATCTTCAAATACAAGAACTTTTCGTGGTTTTGTTGATTTTCAGCAAATGAACATATTTCAGCGAGCTCAAAGTTTTTTTTTTCATAGCAGAAGATTTTATCTTAAAATACAAGAACTTTTCGTGGTTCTTGTCAATTTTTGTTGGTTTTCATCTAATGAACTTATTTCAGTCAGCTAGATCTTTCTTCTTCAAAGCAAAAAGATTTTATCTTCAAATACAAGAACTTTTCGTGGTTTTGTTGGTTTTCAGCAAATGAACATATTTCAGCGAGCTAGAAGTTTTTTCTTCAATCGCGTCAGATTTTATCTTAAAATACAAGAACTTTTCGTGGTTCTTGTCAATTTTTGTTGGTTTTCATCTGATGAACTTGTTTCAGTTAGCTAGATCTTTCTTCTTTAATGCAAAAAGATTTTATCTTCAAATACAAGAACTTTTCGTGGTTTTGTTGATTTTCAGCAAATGAACATATTTCAGCGAGCTCAAAGTTTTTTCTTTAATAGCGGAAGATTTTATCTTAAAATACAAGAACTTTTCGTGGTTCTTGTCAATTTTTGTTGGTTTTCATCTAATGAACTTATTTCAGTCAGCTGGATCTTTCTACCTCAAAGCAAAAAGATTTTATCTTCAAATACAAGAACTTTTCGTGGTTTTAGTTAATTTTCAGCAAATGAACATATTTCAGCGAGCGAGAAGTTTTTTCTTCAATCGCGTCAGATTTTATCTTAAAATACAAGAACTTTTCGTGGTTCTTGTCAATTTTTGTTGGTTTTCATCTAAAGAACTTGTTTCAGTCAGCTAGATCTTTCTTCTTCAAAGCAAAAAGATTTTATCTTCAAATACAAGAACTTTTCGTGGTTTTGTTGGTTTTCAGCAAATGAACATATTTCAGCGAGCTAGAAGTTTTTTCTTCAATAGCGTCAGATTTTATCTTAAAATACAAGAACTTTGCGTGGTTCTTGTCAATTTTTGTTGGTTTTCATCTAATGAACTTATTTCAGTCAGCTCGATCTTTCTACCTCAAAGCAAAAAGATTTTATCTTCAAATACAAGAACTTTTCGTGGTTTTGTTAATTTTCAGCAAATGAACATATTTCAGCGAGCGAGAAGTTTTTTCTTTAATAGCGTCAGATTTTATCTTAAAATACAAGAACTTTTCGTGGTTCTTGTCAATTTTTGTTGGTTTTCATCTAATGAACTTGTTTCAGTCAGCTAGATCTTTCTTCTTTAATGCAAAAAGATTTTATCTTCAAATACAATAACTTTTTGTGGTTTTGTTGATTTTCAGCAAATGAACATATTTCAGCGAGCAAGAAGTTTTTTCTTTAATAGCATCAGATTTTATCTTAAAATACAAGAACTTTTCGTGGTTCTTGTCAATTCTTGTTGGTTTTCATCTGATGAACTTATTTCAGTCAGCGAGATCTTTCTTCTTCAAAGCAAAAAGATTTTCTCTTCAAATATAAGAACTTTTCGTGGTTTTGTTGATTTTCAGCAAATGAACATATTTCAGCGAGCGAGAAGTTTTTTCTTTAATAGCGTCAGATTTTATCTTAAAATACAAGAACTTTTCGTGGTTCTTGTCAATTTTTGTTGGTTTTCATCTAATGAACTTATTTCAGTCAGCTGGATCTTTCTTCTTCAAAGCAAAAAGATTTTATCTTCAAATTCAAGAACTTTTCGTGGTTTTGTTGGTTTTCAGCAAATGAACATATTTCAGCGAGCTTGAAGTTTTTTCTTCAATAGCGTCAGATTTTATCTTAAAATACAAGAACTTTTCGTGGTTCTTGTCAATTTTTGTTGGTTTTGATCGAATGAACTTATTTCAGTCAGCTCGATCTTTCTACCTCAAAGCAAAAAGATTTTATCTTCAAATACAAGAACTTTTCGTGGTTTTGTTGATTTTCAGCAAATGAACATATTTCAGCGAGCTCAAAGTTATTTTTTTCATAGCAGAAGATTTTATCTTAAAATACAAGAACTTTTCGTGGTTCTTGTCAATTTTTGGTTGGTTTTCATCTAATGAACTTATTTCAGTCAGCTGGATCTTTCTTCTTCAAAGCAAAAAGATTTTATCTTCAAATTCAAGAACTTTTCGTGGTTTTGTTGGTTTTCAGCAAATGAACATATTTCAGCGAGCTTGAAGTTTTTTCTTCAATAGCGTCAGATTTTATCTTAAAATACAAGAACTTTTCGTGGTTCTTCTCAATTTTTGTTGGTTTTGATCTGATGAACTTCTTTCAGTCAGCTCGATCTTTCTTCTTCAAAGCAAAAAGATTTTATCTTCAAATACAAGAACTTTTCGTGGTTTTGTTGGTTTTCAGCAAATGAACATATTTCAGCGAGTGAGAAGTTTTTTCTTTAATAGCGTCAGATTTTATCTTAAAATACAAGAACTTTTCGTGGTTCTTGTCAATTTTTGTTGGTTTTCATCTGATGAACTTGTTTCAGTCAGCTAGATCTTTCTTCTTTAATGCAAAAAGATTTTATCTTCAAATACAAGAACTTTTCGTGGTTTTGTTGATTTTCAGCAAATTAACATATTTCAGCGAGCAAGAAGTTTTTTCTTTAATAGCGTCAGATTTTATCTTAAAATACAAGAACTTTTCGTGGTTCTTGTCAATTCTTGTTGGTTTTCATCTGATGAACTTATTTCAGTCAGCTCGATCTTTCTACCTCAAAGCAAAAAGATTTTCTCTTCAAATATAAGAACTTTTCGTGGTTTTGTTGATTTTCAGCAAATGAACATATTTCAGCGAGCGAGAAGTTTTTTCTTTAATCGCGTCAGATTTTATCTTAAAATACAAGAACTTTTCGTGGTTCTTGTCAATTTTTGTTGGTTTTCATCGAATGAACTTATTTCAGTCAGCTCGATCGTTCTTCTTCAAAGCAAAAAGATTTTATCTTCAAATACAAGAACTTTTCGAGGTTTTGTGGGTTTTCAGCAAATGAACATATTTCAGCGAGCTAGAAGTTTTTTCTTCAATCGCGTCAGATTTTATCTTAAAATACAAGAACTTTTCGTGGTTCTTGTCAATTTTTGTTGGTTTTCATCGAATGAACTTATTTCAGTCAGCTGGATCTTTCTTCTTCAAAGCAAAAAGATTTTATCTTCAAATTCAAGAACTTTTCGTGGTTTTGTTGGTTTTCAGCAAATGAACATATTTCAGCGAGCTTGAAGTTTTTTCTTCAATAGCGTCAGATTTTATCTTAAAATACAAGAACTTTTCGTGGTTCTTGTCAATTTTTGTTGGTTTTGATCTGAAGAACTTCTTTCAGTCAGCTCGATCTTTCTCCCTCAAAGCAAAAAGATTTTATCTTCAAATACAAGAACTTTTCGTGGTTTTGTTAATTTTCAGCAAATGAACATATTTCAGCGAGCGAGAAGTTTTTTCTTTAATAGCGTCAGATTTTATCTTAAAATACAAGAACTTTTCGTGGTTCTTGTCAATTTTTGTTGGTTTTCATCTAATGAACTTGTTTCAGTCAGCTAGATCTTTCTTCTTTAATGCAAAAAGATTTTATCTTCAAATACAAGAACTTTTCGTGGTTTTGTTGATTTTCAGCAAATGAACATATTTCAGCGAGCTCAAAGTTTTCGTGGTTTTGTTGATTTTCAGCAAATGAACATATTTCAGCGAGCTGAAAGTTTTTTCTTCAATAGCGTCAGATTTTATCTTAAAATACAAGAACTTTTCGTGGTTCTTGTCAATGTTTGTTGGTTTTCATCGAATGAACTTATTTCAGTCAGCTCGATCTTTCTTCTTTAATGCAAAAAGATTTTATCTTCAAATACAAGAACTTTTCGTGGTTTTGTTGATTTTCAGCAAATGAACATATTTCAGCGAGCTCAAAGTTTTTTCTTTAATAGCAGAAGATTTTATCTTAAAATACAAGAACTTTTCGTGGTTCTTGTCAATTTTTGTTGGTTTTCATCTAATGAACTTATTTCAGTCAGCTAGATCTTTCTTCTTTAATGCAAAAAGATTTTATCTTCAAATACAAGAACTTTTCGTGGTTTTGTTGATTTTCAGCAAATTAACATATTTCAGCGAGCAAGAAGTTTTTTCTTTAATAGCGTCAGATTTTATCTTAAAATACAAGAACTTTTCGTGGTTCTTGTCAATTCTTGTTGGTTTTCATCTGATGAACTTATTTCAGTCAGCTCGATCTTTCTACCTCAAAGCAAAAAGATTTTCTCTTCAAATATAAGAACTTTTCGTGGTTTTGTTGATTTTCAGCAAATGAACATATTTCAGCGTGCGAGAAGTTTTTTCTTTAATCGCGTCAGATTTTATCTTAAAATACAAGAACTTTTCGTGGTTCTTGTCAATTTTTGTTGGTTTTCATCGAATGAACTTATTTCAGTCAGCTCGATCTTTCTTCTTCAAAGCAAAAAGATTTTATCTTCAAATACAAGAACTTTTCGAGGTTTTGTGGGTTTTCAGCAAATGAACATATTTCAGCGAGCTAGAAGTTTTTTCTTCAATCGCGTCAGATTTTATCTTAAAATACAAGAACTTTTCGTGGTTCTTGTCAATTTTTGTTGGTTTTCATCGAATGAACTTATTTCAGTCAGCTGGATCTTTCTTCTTCAAAGCAAAAAGATTTTATCTTCAAATTCAAGAACTTTTCGTGGTTTTGTTGGTTTTCAGCAAATGAACATATTTCAGCGAGCTTGAAGTTTTTTCTTCAACAGCGTCAGATTTTATCTTAAAATACAAGAACTTTTCGTGGTTCTTGTCAATTTTTGTTGGTTTTGATCTAATGAACTTCTTTCAGTCAGCTCGATCTTTCTCCCTCAAAGCAAAAAGATTTTAACTTCAAATACAAGAACTTTTCGTGGTTTTGTTAATTTTCAGCAAATGAACATATTTCAGCGAGCGAGAAGTTTTTTCTTTAATAGCGTCAGATTTTATCTTAAAATACAAGAACTTTTCGTGGTACTTGTCAATTTTTGTTGGTTTTCATCTAATGAACTTGTTTCAGTCAGCTAGATCTTTCTTCTTTAATGCAAAAAGATTTTATCTTCAAATACAAGAACTTTTCGTGGTTTTGTTGATTTTCAGCAAATGAACATATTTCAGCGAGCTCAAAGTTTTCGTGGTTTTGTTGATTTTCAGCAAATGAACATATTTCAGCGAGCTGAAAGTTTTTTCTTCAATAGCGTCAGATTTTATCTTAAAATACAAGAACTTTTCGTGGTTCTTGTCAATGTTTGTTGGTTTTCATCGAATGAACTTATTTCAGTCAGCTCGATCTTTCTTCTTTAATGCAAAAAGATTTTATCTTCAAATACAAGAACTTTTCGTGGTTTTGTTGATTTTCAGCAAATGAACATATTTCAGCGAGCTCAAAGTTTTTTCTTTAATAGCAGAAGATTTTATCTTAAAATACAAGAACTTTTCGTGGTTCTTGTCAATTTTTGTTGGTTTTCATCTAATGAACTTATTTCAGTCAGCTAGATCTTTCTTCTTCAAAGCAAAAAGATTTTATCTTCAAATACAAGAACTTTTCGTGGTTTTGTTGGTTTTCAGCAAATGAACATATTTCAGCGAGCTAGAAGTTTTTTCTTCAATCGCGTCAGATTTTATCTTAAAATACAAGAACTTTTTGTGGTTCTTGTCAATTTTTGTTGGTTTTCATCTAATGAACTTGTTTCAGTTAGCTAGATCTTTCTTCTTTAATGCAAAAAGATTTTATCTTCAAATACAAGAACTTTTCGTGGTTTTGTTGATTTTCAGCAAATGAACATATTTCAGCGAGCTCAAAGTTTTTTCTTTAATAGCGGAAGATTTTATCTTAAAATACAAGAACTTTTCGTGGTTCTTGTCAATTTTTGTTGGTTTTCATCTAATGAACTTATTTCAGTCAGCTGGATCTTTCCTCTTCAAAGCAAAAAGATTTTATCTTCAAATACAAGAACTTCTCGTGGTTTTGTTGATTTTCAGCAAATGAACATATTTCAGCGAGCAAGAATTTTTTTCTTTAATAGCGGAAGATTTTATCTTAAAATACAAGAACTTTTCGTGGTTCTTGTCAATTTTTGTTGGTTTTCATCTAATGAACTTATTTCGGTCAGCGAGATCTTTCTTCTTCAAAGCAAAAAGATTTTATCTTCAAATACAAGAACTTTTCGTGGTTTTGTTGATATTCAGCAAATGAACATATTTCAGCGAGCAAGAAGTTTTTTCTTTAATAGCGTCAGATTTTATCTTAAAATACAAGAACTTTTCGTGGTTCTTGTCAATTTTTGTTGGTTTTCATCTAATGAACTTGTTTCAGTCAGCTAGATCTTTCTTCTTTAATGCAAAAAGATTTTATCTTCAAATACAAGAACCTTTCGTGGTTTTGTTGATTTTCAGCAAATGAACATATTTCAGCGAGCAAGAAGTTTTTTCTTTAATAGCGTCACATTTTATCTTAAAATACAAGAACTTTTCGTGGTTCTTGTCAATTTTTTGTTGGTTTTCATCTGATGAACTTATTTCAGTCAGCGAGATCTTTCTTCTTCAAAGCAAAAAGATTTTCTCTTCAAATACAAGAACTCTTCGTGGTTTTGTTGATTTTCAGCAAATGAACATATTTCAGCGAGCGAGAAGTTTTTTCGTTAATAGCGTCACATTTTATCTTAAAATACAAGAACTTTTCGTGGTTCTTGTCAATTTTTGTTGGTTTTCATCTAATGAACTTGTTTCAGTCAGCTAGATCTTTCTTCTTTAATGCAAAAAGATTTTATCTTCAAATACAAGAACTTCTCGTGGTTTTGTTGATTTTCAGCAAATGAACATATTTCAGCGAGCAAGAATTTTTTTCTTTAATAGCGGAAGATTTTATCTTAAAATACAAGAACTTTTCGTGGTTCTTGTCAATTTTTGTTGGTTTTCATCTAATGAACTTATTTCAGTCAGCGAGATCTTTCTTCTTCAAAGCAAAAAGATTTTATCTTCAAATACAAGAACTTTTCGTGGTTTTGTTAATTTTCAGCAAATGAACATATTTCAGCGAGCGAGAAGTTTTTTCATCAATAGCGTCAGATTTTATCTTAAAATACAAGAACTTTTCGTGGTTCTTGTCAATTTTTGTAGGTTTTGATCTGATGAACTTCTTTCAGTCAGCTCGATCTTTCTACCTGAAAGCAAAAATATTTTATCTTCAAATACAAGAACTTTTCGTGGTTTTGTTCATTTTCAGCAAATGAACATATTTCAGCGAGCAAGAAGTTTTTTCTTTAATAGCGTCAGATTTTATCTTAAAATACAAGAACTTTTCGTGGTTCTTGTCAATTTTTGTTGGTTTTCATCTAATGAACTTGTTTCAGTCAGCTAGATCTTTCTTCTTTAATGCAAAAAGATTTTATCTTCAAATACAAGAACCTTTCGTGGTTTTGTTGATTTTCAGCAAATGAACATATTTCAGCGAGCAAGAAGTTTTTTCTTTAATAGCGTCACATTTTATCTTAAAATACAAGAACTTTTCGTGGTTCTTGTCAATTTTTGTTGGTTTTCATCTGATGAACTTATTTCAGTCAGCGAGATCTTTCTTCTTCAAAGCAAAAAGATTTTCTCTTCAAATACAAGAACTTTTCGTGGTTTTGTTGATTTTCAGCAAATGAACATATTTCAGCGAGCGAGAAGTTTTTTCTTTAATAGCGTCACATTTTATCTTAAAATACAAGAACTTTTCGTGGTTCTTGTCAATTTTTGTTGGTTTTCATCGAATGAACTTATTTCAGTCAGTTAAATCTTTCTTCTTCATAGCAAAAAGATTTTATCTTCAAATACAAGAACTTTTCGTGGTTTTGTTGGTTTTCAGCAAATGAACATATTTCAGCGAGCTAGAAGTTTTTTCTTCAATAGCTTCACATTTTATCTTAAAATACAAGAACTTTTCGTGGTTCTTGTCAATTTTTGTTGGTTTTCATCTAATGAACTTATTTCAGTCAGCTGGATCTTTCTTCTTCAAAGCAAAAAGATTTTATCTTCAAATACAAGAACTTTTCGTGGTTTTGTTAATTTTCAGCAAATGAACATATTTCAGCGAGCAAGAAGTTTTTTCTTTAATAGCGTCAGATTTTATCTTAAAATACAAGAACTTTTCGAGGTTCTTGTCAATTTTTGTTGGTTTTCATCTCATGAACTTATTTCAGTCAGCGAGATCTTTCTTCTTCAAAGCAAAAAGATTTTATCTTCAAATACAAGAACTTTTCGTGGTTTTGTTAATTTTGAGCAAATGAACATATTTCAGCGAGCAAGAAGTTTTTTCTTTAATAGCGTCAGATTCTATCTTAAAATACAAGAACTTTTCGTGGTTCTTGTCAATTTTTGTTGGTTTTCATCTCATGAACTTATTTCAGTCAGCTAGATCTTTCTTCTTTAATGCAAAAAGATTTTATCTTCAAATACAAGAACTTTTCGTGGTTTTGTTGGTTTTCAGCAAATGAACATATTTCAGCGAGCTCGAAGTTTTTTCTTCAATAGCGTCAGATTATATCTTAAAATACAAGAACTTTTCGTGGTTCTTGTCAATTTTTGTTGGTTTTCATCTAATGAACTTGTTTCAGTCAGCTAGATCTTTCTTCTTTAATGCAAAAAGATTTTATCTTCAAATACAAGAACTTTTCGTGGTGTTGTTGATTTTCAGCAAATGAACATATTTCAGCGAGCGAGAAGTTTTTTCTTCAATAGCGTCAGATTTTATCTTAAAATACAAGAACTTTTCGTGGTTCTTGTCAATTTTTGTTGGTTTTCATCCAATGAACTTATTTCAGTCAGCTGGATCTTTCTTCTTCAAAGCAAAAAGATTTTATCTTCAAATTCTAGAACTTTTCGTGATTTTGTTGTTTTCAGCAAATGAACATATTTCAGCGAGCTTGAAGTTTTTTCTTCAATAGCGTCAGATTTTATCTTAAAATACAAGAACTTTTCGTGGTTCTTGTCAATTTTTGTTGGTTTTGATCTGATGAACTTCTTTCAGTCAGCTCGATCTTTCTACCTCAAAGCAAAAAGATTTTATCTTCAAAAACAAGAACTTTTCGTGGTTTTGTTAATTTTCAGCAAATGAACATATTTCAGCGAGCGAGAAGTTTTTTCTTTAATAGCGTCAGATTTTATCTTAAAAATACAAGAACTTTTCGTGGTTCTTGTCAATTTTTGTTGGTTTTCATCTAATGAACTTGTTTCAGTCAGCTAGATCTTTCTTCTTTAATGCAAAAAGATTTTATCTTCAAATACAAGAACTTTTCGTGGTTTTGTTGATTTTCAGCAAATGAACATATTTCAGCGAGCAAGAAGTTTTTTCTTTAATAGCGTCAGATTTTATCTTAAAATACAAGAACTTTTCGTGGTTCTTGTCAATTTTTGTTGGTTTTGATCTGATGAACTTCTTTCAGTCAGCTCGATCTTTCTTCTTTAATGCAAAAAGATTGTATCTTCAAATACAAGAACTTTTCGTGGTTTTGTTGATTTTCAGCAAATGAACATATTTCAGCGAGCGAGAAGTTTTTTCTTTAATAGCGTCACATTTTATCTTAAAATACAAGAACTTTTCGTGGTTCTTGTCAATTTTTGTTGGTTTTCATCGAATGAACTTATTTCAGTCAGTTAAATCTTTCTTCTTCATAGCAAAAAGATTTTATCTTCAAATACAAGAACTTTTCGTGGTTTTGTTGGTTTTCAGCAAATGAACATATTTCAGCGAGCTAGAAGTTTTTTCTTCAATAGCTTCACATTTTATCTTAAAATACAAGAACTTTTCGTGGTTCTTGTCAATTTTTGTTGGTTTTCATCTAATGAACTTATTTCAGTCAGCTGGATCTTTCTTCTTCAAAGCAAAAAGATTTTATCTTCAAATACAAGAACTTTTTGTGGTTTTGTTAATTTTCAGCAAATGAACATATTTCAGCGAGCAAGAAGTTTTTTCTTTAATAGCGTCAGATTTTATCTTAAAATACAAGAACTTTTCGAGGTTCTTGTCAATTTTTGTTGGTTTTCATCTCATGAACTTATTTCAGTCAGCGAGATCTTTCTTCTTCAAAGCAAAAAGATTTTATCTTCAAATACAAGAACTTTTCGTGGTTTTGTTAATTTTGAGCAAATGAACATATTTCAGCGAGCAAGAAGTTTTTTCTTTAATAGCGTCAGATTCTATCTTAAAATACAAGAACTTTTCGTGGTTCTTGTCAATTTTTGTTGGTTTTCATCTCATGAACTTATTTCAGTCAGCTAGATCTTTCTTCTTTAATGCAAAAAGATTTTATCTTCAAATACAAGAACTTTTCGTGGTTTTGTTGGTTTTCAGCAAATGAACATATTTCAGCGAGCTCAAAGTTTTTTCTTCAATAGCGTCAGATTATATCTTAAAATACAAGAACTTTTCGTGGTTCTTGTCAATTTTTGTTGGTTTTCATCTAATGAACTTGTTTCAGTCAGCTAGATCTTTCTTCTTTAATGCAAAAAGATTTTATCTTCAAATACAAGAACTTTTCGTGGTGTTGTTGATTTTCAGCAAATGAACATATTTCAGCGAGCGAGAAGTTTTTTCTTCAATAGCGTCAGATTTTATCTTAAAATACAAGAACTTTTCGTGGTTCTTGTCAATTTTTGTTGGTTTTCATCCAATGAACTTATTTCAGTCAGCTGGATCTTTCTTCTTCAAAGCAAAAAGATTTTATCTTCAAATTCTAGAACTTTTCGTGATTTTGTTGTTTTCAGCAAATGAACATATTTCAGCGAGCTTGAAGTTTTTTCTTCAATAGCGTCAGATTTTATCTTAAAATACAAGAACTTTTCGTGGTTCTTGTCAATTTTTGTTGGTTTTGATCTGATGAACTTCTTTCAGTCAGCTCGATCTTTCTACCTCAAAGCAAAAAGATTTTATCTTCAAAAACAAGAACTTTTCGTGGTTTTGTTAATTTTCAGCAAATGAACATATTTCAGCGAGCGAGAAGTTTTTTCTTTAATAGCGTCAGATTTTATCTTAAAAATACAAGAACTTTTCGTGGTTCTTGTCAATTTTTGTTGGTTTTCATCTAATGAACTTGTTTCAGTCAGCTAGATCTTTCTTCTTTAATGCAAAAAGATTTTATCTTCAAATACAAGAACTTTTCGTGGTTTTGTTGATTTTCAGCAAATGAACATATTTCAGCGAGCAAGAAGTTTTTTCTTCAATAGCGTCAGATTTTATCTTAAAATACAAGAACGTTTCGTGGTTCTTGTCAATTTTTGTTGGTTTTCATCTCATGAACTTGTTTCAGTCAGCTGGATCTTTCTTCTTCAAAGCAAAAAGATTTTATCTTCAAATACAAGAACTTCTCGTGGTTTTGTTGATTTTCAGCAAATCAACATATTTCAGCGAGCAAGAAGTTTTTTCTTTAATAGCGTCAGATTTTATCTTAAAATACAAGAACTTTTCGTGGTTCTTGTCAATTTTTGTTGGTTTTGATCTGATGAACTTCTTTCAGTCAGCTCGATCTTTCTTCTTTAATGCAAAAAGATTGTATCTTCAAATACAAGAACTTTTCGTGGTTTTGTTGATTTTCAGCAAATGAACATATTTCAGCGAGCGAGAAGTTTTTTCTTTAATAGCGTCACATTTTATCTTAAAATACAAGAACTTTTCGTGGTTCTTGTCAATTTTTGTTGGTTTTCATCGAATGAACTTATTTCAGTCAGTTAAATCTTTCTTCTTCATAGCAAAAAGATTTTATCTTCAAATACAAGAACTTTTCGTGGTTTTGTTGGTTTTCAGCAAATGAACATATTTCAGCGAGCTAGAAGTTTTTTCTTCAATAGCTTCACATTTTATCTTAAAATACAAGAACTTTTCGTGGTTCTTGTCAATTTTTGTTGGTTTTCATCTAATGAACTTATTTCAGTCAGCTGGATCTTTCTTCTTCAAAGCAAAAAGATTTTATCTTCAAATACAAGAACTTTTCGTGGTTTTGTTAATTTTCAGCAAATGAACATATTTCAGCGAGCAAGAAGTTTTTTCTTTAATAGCGTCAGATTTTATCTTAAAATACAAGAACTTTTCGAGGTTCTTGTCAATTTTTGTTGGTTTTCATCTCATGAACTTATTTCAGTCAGCGAGATCTTTCTTCTTCAAAGCAAAAAGATTTTATCTTCAAATACAAGAACTTTTCGTGGTTTTGTTAATTTTGAGCAAATGAACATATTTCAGCGAGCAAGAAGTTTTTTCTTTAATAGCGTCAGATTCTATCTTAAAATACAAGAACTTTTCGTGGTTCTTGTCAATTTTTGTTGGTTTTCATCTCATGAACTTATTTCAGTCAGCTAGATCTTTCTTCTTTAATGCAAAAAGATTTTATCTTCAAATACAAGAACTTTTCGTGGTTTTGTTGGTTTTCAGCAAATGAACATATTTCAGCGAGCTCAAAGTTTTTTCTTCAATAGCGTCAGATTATATCTTAAAATACAAGAACTTTTCGTGGTTCTTGTCAATTTTTGTTGGTTTTCATCTAATGAACTTGTTTCAGTCAGCTAGATCTTTCTTCTTTAATGCAAAAAGATTTTATCTTCAAATACAAGAACTTTTCGTGGTGTTGTTGATTTTCAGCAAATGAACATATTTCAGCGAGCGAGAAGTTTTTTCTTCAATAGCGTCAGATTTTATCTTAAAATACAAGAACTTTTCGTGGTTCTTGTCAATTTTTGTTGGTTTTCATCCAATGAACTTATTTCAGTCAGCTGGATCTTTCTTCTTCAAAGCAAAAAGATTTTATCTTCAAATTCTAGAACTTTTCGTGATTTTGTTGTTTTCAGCAAATGAACATATTTCAGCGAGCAAGAAGTTTTTTCTTTAATAGCGTCAGATTTTATCTTAAAATACAAGAACTTTTCGTGGTTTTGTTGATTTTCAGCAAATGAACATATTTCAGCGAGCAAGAAGTTTTTTCTTTAATAGCGTCAGATTTTATCTTAAAATACAAGAACTTTTCGTGGTTCTTGTCAATTTTTGTTGGTTTTCATCTAATGAACTTGTTTCAGTCAGCTAGATCTTTCTTCTTTAAAGCAAAAAGATTTTATCTTCAAATACAAGAACTTCTCGTGGTTTTGTTGATTTTCAGCAAATGAACATATTTCAGCGAGCAAGAAGTTTTTTCTTTAATAGCGGAAGATTTTATCTTAAAATACAAGAACTTTTCGTGGTTCTTGTCAATTTTTGTTGGTTTTCATCTAATGAACTTATTTCAGTCAGCGAGATCTTTCTTCTTCAAAGCAAAAAGATTTTATCTTCAAATACAAGAACTTTTCGTGGTTTTGTTAATTTTCAGCAAATGAACATATTTCAGCGAGCAAGAAGTTTTTTCTTTAATAGCGTCACATTTTATCTTAAAATACAAGAACTTTTCGTGGTTCTTGTCAATTTTTGTTGGTTTTCATCTGATGAACTTATTTCAGTCAGCGAGATCTTTCTTCTTCAAAGCAAAAAGATTTTCTCTTCAAATACAAGAACTTTTCGTGGTTTTGTTGATTTTCAGCAAATGAACATATTTCAGCGAGCGAGAAGTTTTTTCTTTAATAGCGTCACATTTTATCTTAAAATACAAGAACTTTTCGTGGTTCTTGTCAATTTTTGTTGGTTTTCATCTAATGAACTTATTTCAGTCAGTTAAATCTTTCTTCTTCATAGCAAAAAGATTTTATCTTCAAATACAAGAACTTTTCGTGGTTTTGTTGGTTTTCAGCAAATGAACATATTTCAGCGAGCTAGAAGTTTTTTCTTCAATAGCTTCAGATTTTATCTTAAAATACAAGAACTTTTCGTGGTTCTTGTCAATTTTTGTTGGTTTTCATCTAATGAACTTATTTCAGTCAGCTGGATCTTTCTTCTTCAAAGCAAAAAGATTTTATCTTCAAATACAAGAACTTTTCGTGGTTTTGTTAATTTTCAGCAAATGAACATATTTCAGCGAGCAAGAAGTTTTTTCTTTAATAGCGTCAGATTTTATCTTAAAATACAAGAACTTTTCGTGGTTTTGTTGATTTTCAGCAAATGAACATATTTCAGCGAGCAAGAAGTTTTTTCTTTAATAGCGTCAGATTTTATCTTAAAATACAAGAACTTTTCGTGGTTCTTGTCAATTTTTGTTGGTTTTCATCTAATGAACTTGTTTCAGTCAGCTAGATCTTTCTTCTTTAATGCAAAAAGATTTTATCTTCAAATACAAGAACTTCTCGTGGTTTTGTTGATTTTCAGCAAATGAACATATTTCAGCGAGCAAGAAGTTTTTTCTTTAGTAGCGGAAGATTTTATCTTAAAATACAAGAACTTTTCGTGGTTCTTGTCAATTTTTGTTGATTTTCATCTAATGAACTTATTTCAGTCAGCGAGATCTTTCTTCTTCAAAGCAAAAAGATTTTATCTTCAAATACAAGAACTTTTCGTGGTTTTGTTAATTTTCAGCAAATGAACATATTTCAGCGAGCTAGAAGTTTTTTCTTCAATAGCGTCAGATTTTATCTTAAAATACAAGAACTTTTCGTGGTTCTTGTCAATTTTTGTTGGTTTTCATCTAATGAACTTGTTTCAGTCAGCTAGATCTTTCTTCTTTAATGCAAAAAGATTTTATCTTCAAATACAAGAACCTTTCGTGGTTTTGTTGATTTTCAGCAAATGAACATATTTCAGCGAGCAAGAAGTTTTTTCTTTAATAGCGTCACATTTTATCTTAAAATACAAGAACTTTTCGTGGTTCTTGTCAATTTTTGTTGGTTTTCATCTGATGAACTTATTTCAGTCAGCGAGATCTTTCTTCTTCAAAGCAAAAAGATTTTCTCTTCAAATACAAGAACTTTTCGTGGTTTTGTTGATTTTCAGCAAATGAACATATTTCAGCGAGCGAGAAGTTTTTTCTTTAATAGCGTCACATTTTATCTTAAAATACAAGAACTTTTCGTGGTTCTTGTCAATTTTTGTTGGTTTTCATCTAATGAACTTATTTCAGTCAGTTAAATCTTTCTTCTTCATAGCAAAAAGATTTTATCTTCAAATACAAGAACTTTTCGTGGTTTTGTTGGTTTTCAGCAAATGAACATATTTCAGCGAGCTAGAAGTTTTTTCTTCAATAGCTTCAGATTTTATCTTAAAATACAAGAACTTTTCGTGGTTCTTGTCAATTTTTGTTGGTTTTCATCTAATGAACTTATTTCAGTCAGCTAGATCTTTCTTCTTTAATGCAAAAAGATTTTATCTTCAAATACAAGAACTTTTCGTGGTTTTGTTGATTTTCAGCAAATGAATATATTTCAGCGAGCAAGAAGTTTTTTCTTCAATAGCGTCAGATTTTATCTTAAAATACAAGAACTTTTCGTGGTTCTTGTCAATTTTTGTTGGTTTTCATCTAATGAACTTGTTTCAGTCAGCTGGATCTTTCTTCTTCAAAGCAAAAAGATTTTATCTTCAAATACAAGAACTTCTCGTGGTTTTGTTGATTTTCAGCAAATGAACATATTTCAGCGAGCAAGAAGTTTTTTCTTTAATAGCGTCAGATTTTATCTTAAAATACAAGAACTTTTCGTGGTTCTTGTCAATTTTTGTTGGTTTTCATCTAATGAACTTATTTCAGTCAGCGAGATCTTTCTTCTTCAAAGCAAAAAGATTTTATCTTCAAATACAAGAACTTTTCGTGGTTTTGTTGGTCTTCAGCAAATGAACATATTTCAGCGAGCGAGAAGTTTTTTCTTCAATAGCGTCAGATTTTATCTTAAAATACAAGAACTTTTCGTGGTTCTTGTCAATTTTTGTAGGTTTTGACCTGATGAACTTCTTTCAGTCAGCTCGATCTTTCGACCTGAAAGCAAAAATATTTTATCTTCAAATACAAGAACTTTTCGTGGTTTTGTTAATTTTCAGCAAATGAACATATTTCAGCGAGCAAGAAGTTTTTTCTTTAATAGCGTCACATTTTATCTTAAAATACAAGAACTTTTCGTGGTTCTTGTCAATTTTTGTTGGTTTTCATCTGATGAACTTATTTCAGTCAGCGAGATCTTTCTTCTTCAAAGCAAAAAGATTTTCTCTTCAAATACAAGAACTTTTCGTGGTTTTGTTGATTTTCAGCAAATGAACATATTTCAGCGAGCGAGAAGTTTTTTCTTTAATAGCGTCACATTTTATCTTAAAATACAAGAACTTTTCATGGTTCTTGTCAATTTTTGTTGGTTTTCATCTAATGAACTTATTTCAGTCAGTTAAATCTTTCTTCTTCATAGCAAAAAGATTTTATCTTCAAATACAAGAACTTTTCGTGGTTTTGTTGGTTTTCAGCAAATGAACATATTTCAGCGAGCTAGAAGTTTTTTCTTCAATAGCTTCAGATTTTATCTTAAAATACAAGAACTTTTCGTGGTTCTTGTCAATTTTTGTTGGTTTTCATCTAATGAACTTATTTCAGTCAGCTGGATCTTTCTTCTTCAAAGCAAAAAGATTTTATCTTCAAATACAAGAACTTTTCGTGGTTTTGTTAATTTTCAGCAAATGAACATATTTCAGCGAGCAAGAAGTTTTTTCCTTAATAGCGTCAGATTTTATCTTAAAATACAAGAACTTTTCGTGGTTCTTGTCAATTTTTGTTGGTTTTCATCTAATGAACTTGTTTCAGTCAGCTAGATCTTTCTTCTTTAATGCAAAAAGATTTTATCTTCAAATACAAGAACTTCTCGTGGTTTTGTTGATTTTCAGCAAATGAACATATTTCAGCGAGCAAGAAGTTTTTTCTTTAATAGCGGAAGATTTTATATTAAAATACAAGAACTTTTCGTGGTTCTTGTCAATTTTTGTTGGTTTTCATCGAATGAACTTATTTCAGTCAGCGAGATCTTTCTTCTTCAAAGCAAAAAGATTTTATCTTCAAATACAAGAACTTTTCGTGGTTTTGTTAATTTTCAGCAAATGAACATATTTCAGCGAGCTAGAAGTTTTTTCTTCAGTAGCGTCAGATTTTATCTTAAAATACAAGAACTTTTCGTGGTTCTTGTCAATTTTTGTTGGTTTTCATCTAATGAACTTGTTTCAGTCAGCTAGATCTTTCTTCTTTAATGCAAAAAGATTTTATCTTCAAATACAAGAACCTTTCGTGGTTTTGTTGATTTTCAGCAAATGAACATATTTCAGCGAGCAAGAAGTTTTTTCTTTAATAGCGTCACATTTTATCTTAAAATACAAGAACTTTTCGTGGTTCTTGTCAATTTTTGTTGGTTTTCATCTGATGAACTTATTTCAGTCAGCGAGATCTTTCTTCTTCAAAGCAAAAAGATTTTCTCTTCAAATACAAGAACTTTTCGTGGTTTTGTTGATTTTCAGCAAATGAACATATTTCAGCGAGCGAGAAGTTTTTTCTTTAATAGCGTCACATTTTATCTTAAAATACAAGAACTTTTCGTGGTTCTTGTCAATTTTTATTGGTTTTCATCTAATGAACTTATTTCAGTCAGTTAAATCTTTCTTCTTCATAGCAAAAAGATTTTATCTTCAAATACAAGAACTTTTCGTGGTTTTGTTGGTTTTCAGCAAATGAACATATTTCAGCGAGCTAGAAGTTTTTTCTTCAATAGCTTCAGATTTTATCTTAAAATACAAGAACTTTTCATGGTTCTTGTCAATTTTTGTTGGTTTTCATCTAATGAACTTATTTCAGTCAGCGAGATCTTTCTTCTTTAATGCAAAAAGATTTTATCTTCAAATACAAGAACTTTTCGTGGTTTTGTTGATTTTCAGCAAATGAACATATTTCAGCGAGCAAGAAGTTTTTTCTTCAATAGCGTCAGATTTTATCTTAAAATACAACAACTTTTCGTGGTTCTTGTCAATTTTTGTTGGTTTTCATCTAATGAACTTGTTTCAGTCAGCTAGATCTTTCTTCTTTAATGCAAAAAGATTTTATCTTCAAATACAAGAACCTTTCGTGGTTTTGTTGATTTTCAGCAAATGAACATATTTCAGCGAGCAAGAAGTTTTTTCTTTAATAGCGTCACATTTTATCTTAAAATACAAGAACTTTTCGTGGTTCTTGTCAATTTTTGTTGGTTTTCATCTGATGAACTTATTTCAGTCAGCGAGATCTTTCTTCTTCAAAGCAAAAAGATTTTCTCTTCAAATACAAGAACTTTTCGTGGTTTTGTTGATTTTCAGCAAATGAACATATTTCAGCGAGCGAGAAGTTTTTTCTTTAATAGCGTCACATTTTATCTTAAAATACAAGAACTTTTCGTGGTTCTTGTCAATTTTTCTTGGTTTTCATCTAATGAACTTATTTCAGTCAGTTAAATCTTTCTTCTTCATAGCAAAAAGATTTTATCTTCAAATACAAGAACTTTTCGTGGTTTTGTTGGTTTTCAGCAAATGAACATATTTCAGCGAGCTAGAAGTTTTTTCTTCAATAGCTTCAGATTTTATCTTAAAATACAAGAACTTTTCGTGGTTCTTGTCAATTTTTGTTGGTTTTCATCTAATGAACTTATTTCAGTCAGCTAGATCTTTCTTCTTTAATGCAAAAAGATTTCATCTTCAAATACAAGAATTTTTCGTGGTTTTGTTGATTTTCAGCAAATGAACATATTTCAGCGAGCAAGAAGTTTTTTCTTCAATAGCGTCAGATTTTATCTTAAAATACAAGAACTTTTCGTGGTTCTTGTCAATTTTTGTTGGTTTTCATCTAATGAACTTGTTTCAGTCAGCTGGATCTTTCTTCTTCAAAGCAAAAAGATTTTATCTTCAAATACAAGAACTTCTCGTGCTTTTGTTGATTTTCAGCAAATGAACATATTTCAGCGAGCAAGAAGTTTTTTCTTTAATAGCGTCAGATTTTATCTTAAAATACAAGAACTTTTCGTGGTTCTTGTCAATTTTTGTTGGTTTTCATCTAATGAACTTATTTCAGTCAGCGAGATCTTTCTTCTTCAAAGCAAAAAGATTTTATCTTCAAATACAAGAACTTTTCGTGGTTTTGTTGGTCTTCAGCAAATGAACATATTTCAGCGAGCGAGAAGTTTTTTCTTCAATAGCGTCAGATTTTATCTTAAAATACAAGAACTTTTCGTGGTTCTTGTCAATTTTTGTGGGTTTTGACCTGATGAACTTCTTTCAGTCAGCTCGATCTTTCGACCTGAAAGCAAAAATATTTTATCTTCAAATACAAGAACTTTTCGTGGTTTTGTTAATTTTCAGCAAATGAACATATTTCAGCGAGCAAGAAGTTTTTTCTTTAATAGCGTCACATTTTATCTTAAAATACAAGAACTTTTCGTGGTTCTTGTCAATTTTTGTTGGTTTTCATCTGATGAACTTATTTCAGTCAGCGAGATCTTTCTTCTTCAAAGCAAAAAGATTTTCTCTTCAAATACAAGAACTTTTCGTGGTTTTGTTGATTTTCAGCAAATGAACATATTTCAGCGAGCGAGAAGTTTTTTCTTTAATAGCGTCACATTTTATCTTAAAATACAAGAACTTTTCATGGTTCTTGTCAATTTTTGTTGGTTTTCATCTAATGAACTTATTTCAGTCAGTTAAATCTTTCTTCTTCATAGCAAAAAGATTTTATCTTCAAATACAAGAACTTTTCGTGGTTTTGTTGGTTTTCAGCAAATGAACATATTTCAGCGAGCTAGAAGTTTTTTCTTCAATAGCTTCAGATTTTATCTTAAAATACAAGAACTTTTCGTGGTTCTTGTCAATTTTTGTTGGTTTTCATCTAATGAACTTATTTCAGTCAGCTGGATCTTTCTTCTTCAAAGCAAAAAGATTTTATCTTCAAATACAAGAACTTTTCGTGGTTTTGTTAATTTTCAGCAAATGAACATATTTCAGCGAGCAAGAAGTTTTTTCCTTAATAGCGTCAGATTTTATCTTAAAATACAAGAACTTTTCGTGGTTTTGTTGATTTTCAGCAAATGAACATATTTCAGCGAGCAAGAAGTTTTTTCTTTAATAGCGTCAGATTTTATCTTAAAATACAAGAACTTTTCGTGGTTCTTGTCAATTTTTGTTGGTTTTCATCTAATGAACTTGTTTCAGTCAGCTAGATCTTTCTTCTTTAATGCAAAAAGATTTTATCTTCAAATACAAGAACTTTTCGTGGTTTTGTTAATTTTCAGCAAATGAACATATTTCAGCGAGCTAGAAGTTTTTTCTTCAATAGCGTCAGATTTTATCTTAAAATACAAGAACTTTTCGTGGTTCTTGTCAATTTTTGTTGGTTTTCATCTAATGAACTTGTTTCAGTCAGCTAGATCTTTCTTCTTTAATGCAAAAAGATTTTATCTTCAAATACAAGAATTTTTCGTGGTTTTGTTGATTTTCAGCAAATGAACATATTTCAGCGAGCAAGAAGTTTTTTCTTCAATAGCGTCAGATTTTATCTTAAAATACAAGAACTTTTCGTGGTTCTTGTCAATTTTTGTTGGTTTTCATCTAATGAACTTGTTTCAGTCAGCTGGATCTTTCTTCTTCAAAGCAAAAAGATTTTATCTTCAAATACAAGAACTTCTCGTGCTTTTGTTGATTTTCAGCAAATGAACATATTTCAGCGAGCAAGAAGTTTTTTCTTTAATAGCGTCAGATTTTATCTTAAAATACAAGAACTTTTCGTGGTTCTTGTCAATTTTTGTTGGTTTTCATCTAATGAACTTATTTCAGTCAGCGAGATCTTTCTTCTTCAAAGCAAAAAGATTTTATCTTCAAATACAAGAACTTTTCGTGGTTTTGTTGGTCTTCAGCAAATGAACATATTTCAGCGAGCGAGAAGTTTTTTCTTCAATAGCGTCAGATTTTATCTTAAAATACAAGAACCTTTCGTGGTTCTTGTCAATTTTTGTGGGTTTTGACCTGATGAACTTCTTTCAGTCAGCTCGATCTTTCGACCTGAAAGCAAAAATATTTTATCTTCAAATACAAGAACTTTTCGTGGTTTTGTTAATTTTCAGCAAATGAACATATTTCAGCGAGCAAGAAGTTTTTTCTTTAATAGCGTCACATTTTATCTTAAAATACAAGAACTTTTCGTGGTTCTTGTCAATTTTTGTTGGTTTTCATCTGATGAACTTATTTCAGTCAGCGAGATCTTTCTTCTTCAAAGCAAAAAGATTTTCTCTTCAAATACAAGAACTTTTCGTGGTTTTGTTGATTTTCAGCAAATGAACATATTTCAGCGAGCGAGAAGTTTTTTCTTTAATAGCGTCACATTTTATCTTAAAATACAAGAACTTTTCATGGTTCTTGTCAATTTTTGTTGGTTTTCATCTAATGAACTTATTTCAGTCAGTTAAATCTTTCTTCTTCATAGCAAAAAGATTTTATCTTCAAATACAAGAACTTTTCGTGGTTTTGTTGGTTTTCAGCAAATGAACATATTTCAGCGAGCTCGAAGTTTTTTCTTCAATAGCTTCAGATTTTATCTTAAAATACAAGAACTTTTCGTGGTTCTTGTCAATTTTTGTTGGTTTTCATCTAATGAACTTATTTCAGTCAGCTGGATCTTTCTTCTTCAAAGCAAAAAGATTTTATCTTCAAATACAAGAACTTTTCGTGGTTTTGTTAATTTTCAGCAAATGAACATATTTCAGCGAGCAAGAAGTTTTTTCCTTAATAGCGTCAGATTTTATCTTAAAATACAAGAACTTTTCGTGGTTTTGTTGATTTTCAGCAAATGAACATATTTCAGCGAGCAAGAAGTTTTTTCTTTAATAGCGTCAGATTTTATCTTAAAATACAAGAACTTTTCGTGGTTCTTGTCAATTTTTGTTGGTTTTCATCTAATGAACTTGTTTCAGTCAGCTAGATCTTTCTTCTTTAATGCAAAAAGATTTTATCTTCAAATACAAGAACTTTTCGTGGTTTTGTTAATTTTCAGCAAATGAACATATTTCAGCGAGCTAGAAGTTTTTTCTTCAATAGCGTCAGATTTTATCTTAAAATACAAGAACTTTTCGTGGTTCTTGTCAATTTTTGTTGGTTTTCATCTAATGAACTTGTTTCAGTCAGCTAGATCTTTCTTCTTTAATGCAAAAAGATTTTATCTTCAAATACAAGAACCTTTCGTGGTTTTGTTGATTTTCAGCAAATGAACATATTTCAGCGAGCAAGAAGTTTTTTCTTTAATAGCGTCACATTTTATCTTAAAATACAAGAACTTTTCGTGGTTCTTGTCAATTTTTGTTGGTTTTCATCTGATGAACTTATTTCAGTCAGCGAGATCTTTCTTCTTCAAAGCAAAAAGATTTTCTCTTCAAATACAAGAACTTTTCGTGGTTTTGTTGATTTTCAGCAAATGAACATATTTCAGCGAGCGAGAAGTTTTTTCTTTAATAGCGTCACATTTTATCTTAAAATACAAGAACTTTTCGTGGTTCTTGTCAATTTTTATTGGTTTTCATCTAATGAACTTATTTCAGTCAGTTAAATCTTTCTTCTTCATAGCAAAAAGATTTTATCTTCAAATACAAGAACTTTTCGTGGTTTTGTTGGTTTTCAGCAAATGAACATATTTCAGCGAGCTAGAAGTTTTTTCTTCAATAGCTTCAGATTTTATCTTAAAATACAAGAACTTTTCGTGGTTCTTGTCAATTTTTGTTGGTTTTCATCTAATGAACTTATTTCAGTCAGCTAGATCTTTCTTCTTTAATGCAAAAAGATTTTATCTTCAAATACAAGAACTTTTCGTGGTTTTGTTGATTTTCAGCAAATGAACATATTTCAGCGAGCAAGAAGTTTTTTCTTCAATAGCGTCAGATTTTATCTTAAAATACAAGAACTTTTCGTGGTTCTTGTCAATTTTTGTTGGTTTTCATCTAATGAACTTGTTTCAGTCAGCTGGATCTTTCTTCTTCAAAGCAAAAAGATTTTATCTTCAAATACAAGAACTTCTCGTGGTTTTGTTGATTTTCAGCAAATGAACATATTTCAGCGAGCAAGAAGTTTTTTCTTTAATAGCGTCAGATTTTATCTTAAAATACAAGAACTTTTCGTGGTTCTTGTCAATTTTTGTTGGTTTTCATCTAATGAACTTATTTCAGTCAGCGAGATCTTTCTTCTTCAAAGCAAAAAGATTTTATCTTCAAATACAAGAACTTTTCGTGGTTTTGTTGGTCTTCAGCAAATGAACATATTTCAGCGAGCGAGAAGTTTTTTCTTCAATAGCGTCAGATTTTATCTTATAATACAAGAACTTTTCGTGGTTCTTGTCAATTTTTGTAGGTTTTGACCTGATGAACTTCTTTCAGTCAGCTCGATCTTTCGACCTGAAAGCAAAAATATTTTATCTTCAAATACAAGAACTTTTCGTGGTTTTGTTAATTTTCAGCAAATGAACATATTTCAGCGAGCAAGAAGTTTTTTCTTTAATAGCGTCACATTTTATCTTAAAATACAAGAACTTTTCGTGGTTCTTGTCAATTTTTGTTGGTTTTCATCTGATGAACTTATTTCAGTCAGCGAGATCTTTCTTCTTCAAAGCAAAAAGATTTTCTCTTCAAATACAAGAACTTTTCGTGGTTTTGTTGATTTTCAGCAAATGAACATATTTCAGCGAGCGAGAAGTTTTTTCTTTAATAGCGTCACATTTTATCTTAAAATACAAGAACTTTTCGTGGTTCTTGTCAATTTTTGTTGGTTTTCATCTAATGAACTTATTTCAGTCAGTTAAATCTTTCTTCTTCATAGCAAAAAGATTTTATCTTCAAATACAAGAACTTTTCGTGGTTTTGTTGGTTTTCAGCAAATGAACATATTTCAGCGAGCTAGAAGTTTTTTCTTCAATAGCTTCAGATTTTATCTTAAAATACAAGAACTTTTCGTGGTTCTTGTCAATTTTTGTTGGTTTTCATCTAATGAACTTATTTCAGTCAGCTGGATCTTTCTTCTTCAAAGCAAAAAGATTTTATCTTCAAATACAAGAACTTTTGTGGTTTTGTTAATTTTCAGCAAATGAACATATTTCAGCGAGCAAGAAGTTTTTTCTTTAATAGCGTCAGATTTTATCTTAAAATACAAGAACTTTTCGTGGTTTTGTTGATTTTCAGCAAATGAACATATTTCAGCGAGCAAGAAGTTTTTTCTTTAATAGCGTCAGATTTTATCTTAAAATACAAGAACTTTTCGTGGTTCTTGTCAATTTTTGTTGGTTTTCATCTAATGAACTTGTTTCAGTCAGCTAGATCTTTCTTCTTTAATGCAAAAAGATTTTATCTTCAAATACAAGAACTTCTCGTGGTTTTGTTGATTTTCAGCAAATGAACATATTTCAGCGAGCAAGAAGTTTTTTCTTTAATAGCGGAAGATTTTATATTAAAATACAAGAACTTTTCGTGGTTCTTGTCAATTTTTGTTGGTTTTCATCTGATGAACTTATTTCAGTCAGCGAGATCTTTCTTCTCAAAGCAAAAAGATTTTCTCTTCAAATACAAGAACTTTTCGTGGTTTTGTTGATTTTCAGCAAATGAACATATTTCAGCGAGCTAGAAGTTTTTTCTTCAATAGCGTCAGATTTTATCTTAAAATACAAGAACTTTTCGTGGTTCTTGTCAATTTTTGTTGGTTTTCATCTAATGAACTTGTTTCAGTCAGCTAGATCTTTCTTCTTTAATGCAAAAAGATTTTATCTTCAAATACAAGAACCTTTCGTGGTTTTGTTGATTTTCAGCAAATGAACATATTTCAGCGAGCAAGAAGTTTTTTCTTTAATAGCGTCACATTTTATCTTAAAATACAAGAACTTTTCGTGGTTCTTGTCAATTTTTGTTGGTTTTCATCTGATGAACTTATTTCAGTCAGCGAGATCTTTCTTCTTCAAAGCAAAAAGATTTTCTCTTCAAATACAAGAACTTTTCGTGGTTTTGTTGATTTTCAGCAAATGAACATATTTCAGCGAGCTAGAAGTTTTTTCTTCAATAGCTTCAGATTTTATCTTAAAATACAAGAACTTTTCGTGGTTCTTGTCAATTTTTGTTGGTTTTCATCTAATGAACTTATTTCAGTCAGCTGGATCTTTCTTCTTCAAAGCAAAAAGATTTTATCTTCAAATACAAGAACTTTTCGTGGTTTTGTTAATTTTCAGCAAATGAACATATTTCAGCGAGCAAGAAGTTTTTTCTTTAATAGCGTCAGATTTTATCTTAAAATACAAGAACTTTTCGTGGTTCTTGTCAATTTTTGTTGGTTTTCATCTAATGAACTTATTTCAGTCAGCGAGATCTTTCTTCTTCAAAGCAAAAAGATTTCATCTTCAAATACAAGAACTTTTCGTTTTTTTGTTAATTTTCAGCAAATGAACATATTTCAGCGAGCAAGAAGTTTTTTCTTTAATAGCATCAGATTTTATCTTAAAATACAAGAACTTTTCGTGGTTCTTGTCAATTTTTGTTGGTTTTCATCTAATGAACTTATTTCAGTCAGCAAGATCTTTCTTCTTTAATGCAAAAAGATTTTATCTTCAAATACAAGAACTTTTCGTGGTTTTGTTGGTTTTCAGCAAATGAACATATTTCAGCGAGGTAGAAGTTTTTTCTTCAATAGCGTCAGATTTTATCTTAAAATACAAGAACTTTTCGTGGTTCTTGTCAATTTTTGTTGGTTTTCATCTAATGAACTTGTTTCAGTCAGCTGGATCTTTCTTCTTTAATGCAAAAAGATTTTATCTTCAAATACAAGAACTTTTCGTGGTGTTGTTGATTTTCAGCAAATGAACATATTTCAGCGAGCGAGAAGTTTTTTCTTCAATAGCGTCAGATTTTATCTTAATATACAAGAACTTTTCGTGGTTCTTGTCAATTTTTGTTGGTTTTCATCTGATGAACTTATTTCAGTCAGCGAGATCTTTCTTCTTCAAAGCAAAAAGATTTTCTCTTCAAATACAAGAACTTTTCGTGGTTTTGTTGGTTTTGAGCAAATGAACATATTTCAGCGAGCTAGAAGTTTTTTCTTCAATAGCTTCAGATTTTATCTTAAAATACAAGAACTTTTCGTGGTTCTTGTCAATTTTTGTTGGTTTTCATCTAATGAACTTATTTCAGTCAGCTGGATCTTTCTTCTTCAAAGCAAAAAGATTTTATCTTCAAATACAAGAACTTTTCGTGGTTTTGTTAATTTTCAGCAAATGAACATATTTCAGCGAGCAAGAAGTTTTTTCTTTAATAGCGTCAGATTTTATCTTAAAATACAAGAACTTTTCGTGGTTTTGTTGATTTTCAGCAAATGAACATATTTCAGCGAGCAAGAAGTTTTTTCTTTAATAGCGTCAGATTTTATCTTAAAATACAAGAACTTTTCGTGGTTCTTGTCAATTTTTGTTGGTTTTCATCTAATGAACTTGTTTCAGTCAGCTAGATCTTTCTTCTTTAATGCAAAAAGATTTTATCTTCAAATACAAGAACTTCTCGTGGTTTTGTTGATTTTCAGCAAATGAACATATTTCAGCGAGCAAGAAGTTTTTTCTTTAATAGCGGAAGATTTTATCTTAAAATACAAGAACTTTTCGTGGTTCTTGTCAATTTTTGTTGGTTTTCATCTAATGAACTTATTTCAGTCAGCTGGATCTTTCTTCTTTAATGCAAAAAGATTTTATCTTCAAATACAAGAACTTTTCGTGGTTTTGTTGATTTTCAGCAAATGAACATATTTCAGCGAGCAAGAAGTTTTTTCTTCAATAGCGTCAGATTTTATCTTAAAATACAAGAACTTTTCGTGGTTCTTGTCAATTTTTGTTGGTTTTCATCTAATGAACTTGTTTCAGTCAGCTGGATCTTTCTTCTTCAAAGCAAAAAGATTTTATCTTCAAATACAAGAACTTCTCGTGGTTTTGTTGATTTTCAGCAAATGAACATATTTCAGCGAGCAAGAAGTTTTTTCTTTAATAGCGTCAGATTTTATCTTAAAATACAAGAACTTTTCGTGGTTCTTGTCAATTTTTGTTGGTTTTCATCTAATGAACTTATTTCAGTCAGCGAGATCTTTCTTCTTCAAAGCAAAAAGATTTTATCTTCAAATACAAGAACTTTTCGTGGTTTTGTTGGTCTTCAGCAAATGAACATATTTCAGCGAGCGAGAAGTTTTTTCTTCAATAGCGTCAGATTTTATCTTAAAATACAAGAACTTTTCGTGGTTCTTGTCAATTTTTGTAGGTTTTGACCTGATGAACTTATTTCAGTCAGCGAGATCTTTCTTCTTCAAAGCAAAAAGATTTTCTCTTCAAATACAAGAACTTTTCGTGGTTTTGTTGATTTTCAGCAAATGAACATATTTCAGCGAGCGAGAAGTTTTTTCTTTAATAGCGTCACATTTTATCTTAAAATACAAGAACTTTTCATGGTTCTTGTCAATTTTTGTTGGTTTTCATCTAATGAACTTATTTCAGTCAGTTAAATCTTTCTTCTTCATAGCAAAAAGATTTTATCTTCAAATACAAGAACTTTTCGTGGTTTTGTTGGTTTTCAGCAAATGAACATATTTCAGCGAGCTAGAAGTTTTTTCTTCAATAGCTTCAGATTTTATCTTAAAATACAAGAACTTTTCGTGGTTCTTGTCAATTTTTGTTGGTTTTCATCTAATGAACTTATTTCAGTCAGCTGGATCTTTCTTCTTCAAAGCAAAAAGATTTTATCTTCAAATACAAGAACTTTTCGTGGTTTTGTTAATTTTCAGCAAATGAACATATTTCAGCGAGCAAGAAATTTTTTCCTTAATAGCGTCAGATTTTATCTTAAAATACAAGAACTTTTTGTGGTTTTGTTGATTTTCAGCAAATGAACATATTTCAGCGAGCAAGAAGTTTTTTCTTTAATAGCGTCAGATTTTATCTTAAAATACAAGAACTTTTCGTGGTTCTTGTCAATTTTTGTTGGTTTTCATCTAATGAACTTGTTTCAGTCAGCTAGATCTTTCTTCTTTAATGCAAAAAGATTTTATCTTCAAATACAAGAACTTTTCGTGGTTTTGTTAATTTTCAGCAAATGAACATATTTCAGCGAGCTAGAAGTTTTTTCTTCAATAGCGTCAGATTTTATCTTAAAATACAAGAACTTTTCGTGGTTCTTGTCAATTTTTGTTGGTTTTCATCTAATGAACTTGTTTCAGTCAGCTAGATCTTTCTTCTTTAATGCAAAAAGATTTTATCTTCAAATACAAGAACCTTTCGTGGTTTTGTTGATTTTCAGCAAATGAACATATTTCAGCGAGCAAGAAGTTTTTTCTTTAATAGCGTCACATTTTATCTTAAAATACAAGAACTTTTCGTGGTTCTTGTCAATTTTTGTTGGTTTTCATCTGATGAACTTATTTCAGTCAGCGAGATCTTTCTTCTTCAAAGCAAAAAGATTTTCTCTTCAAATACAAGAACTTTTCGTGGTTTTGTTGATTTTCAGCAAATGAACATATTTCAGCGAGCGAGAAGTTTTTTCTTTAATAGCGTCACATTTTATCTTAAAATACAAGAACTTTTCGTGGTTCTTGTCAATTTTTATTGGTTTTCATCTAATGAACTTATTTCAGTCAGTTAAATCTTTCTTCTTCATAGCAAAAAGATTTTATCTTCAAATACAAGAACTTTTCGTGGTTTTGTTGGTTTTCAGCAAATGAACATATTTCAGCGAGCTAGAAGTTTTTTCTTCAATAGCTTCAGATTTTATCTTAAAATACAAGAACTTTTCGTGGTTCTTGTCAATTTTTGTTGGTTTTCATCTAATGAACTTATTTCAGTCAGCTAGATCTTTCTTCTTTAATGCAAAAAGATTTTATCTTCAAATACAAGAACTTTTCGTGGTTTTGTTGATTTTCAGCAAATGAACATATTTCAGCGAGCAAGAAGTTTTTTCTTCAATAGCGTCAGATTTTATCTTAAAATACAAGAACTTTTCGTGGTTCTTGTCAATTTTTGTTGGTTTTCATCTAATGAACTTGTTTCAGTCAGCTGGATCTTTCTTCTTCAAAGCAAAAAGATTTTATCTTCAAATACAAGAACTTCTCGTGGTTTTGTTGATTTTCAGCAAATGAACATATTTCAGCGAGCAAGAAGTTTTTTCTTTAATAGCGTCAGATTTTATCTTAAAATACAAGAACTTTTCGTGGTTCTTGTCAATTTTTGTTGGTTTTCATCTAATGAACTTATTTCAGTCAGCGAGATCTTTCTTCTTCAAAGCAAAAAGATTTTATCTTCAAATACAAGAACTTTTCGTGGTTTTGTTGGTCTTCAGCAAATGAACATATTTCAGCGAGCGAGAAGTTTTTTCTTCAATGGCGTCAGATTTTATCTTAAAATACAAGAAATTTTCGTGGTTCTTGTCAATTTTTGTAGGTTTTGACCTGATGAACTTCTTTCAGTCAGCTCGATCTTTCGACCTGAAAGCAAAAATATTTTATCTTCAAATACAAGAACTTTTCGTGGTTTTGTTAATTTTCAGCAAATGAACATATTTCAGCGAGCAAGAAGTTTTTTCTTTAATAGCGTCACATTTTATCTTAAAATACAAGAACTTTTCGTGGTTCTTGTCAATTTTTGTTGGTTTTCATCTGATGAACTTATTTCAGTCAGCGAGATCTTTCTTCTTCAAAGCAAAAAGATTTTCTCTTCAAATACAAGAACTTTTCGTGGTTTTGTTGATTTTCAGCAAATGAACATATTTCAGCGAGCGAGAAGTTTTTTCTTTAATAGCGTCACATTTTATCTTAAAATACAAGAACTTTTCGTGGTTCTTGTCAATTTTTGTTGGTTTTCATCTAATGAACTTATTTCAGTCAGTTAAATCTTTCTTCTTCATAGCAAAAAGATTTTATCTTCAAATACAAGAACTTTTCGTGGTTTTGTTGGTTTTCAGCAAATGAACATATTTCAGCGAGCTAGAAGTTTTTTCTTCAATAGCTTCAGATTTTATCTTAAAATACAAGAACTTTTCGTGGTTCTTGTCAATTTTTGTTGGTTTTCATCTAATGAACTTATTTCAGTCTGCTGGATCTTTCTTCTTCAAAGCAAAAAGATTTTATCTTCAAATACAAGAACTTTTCGTGGTTTTGTTAATTTTCAGCAAATGAACATATTTCAGCGAGCAAGAAGTTTTTTCTTTAATAGCGTCAGATTTTATCTTAAAATACAAGAACTTTTCGTGGTTTTGTTGATTTTCAGCAAATGAACATATTTCAGCGAGCAAGAAGTTTTTTCTTCAATAGCGTCAGATTTTATCTTAAAATACAAGAACTTTTCGTGGTTCTTGTCAATTTTTGTTGGTTTTCATCTAATGAACTTGTTTCAGTCAGCTGGATCTTTCTTCTTCAAAGCAAAAAGATTTTATCTTCAAATACAAGAACTTCTCGTGGTTTTGTTGATTTTCAGCAAATGAACATATTTCAGCGAGCAAGAAGTTTTTTCTTTAATAGCGTCAGATTTTATCTTAAAATACAAGAACTTTTCGTGGTTCTTGTCAATTTTTGTTGGTTTTCATCTAATGAACTTATTTCAGTCAGCGAGATCTTTCTTCTTCAAAGCAAAAAGATTTTATCTTCAAATACAAGAACTTTTCGTGGTTTTGTTGGTCTTCAGCAAATGAACATATTTCAGCGAGCGAGAAGTTTTTTCTTCAATAGCGTCAGATTTTATCTTAAAATACAAGAACTTTTCGTGGTTCTTGTCAATTTTTGTAGGTTTTGACCTGATGAACTTCTTTCAGTCAGCTCGATCTTTCGACCTGAAAGCAAAAATATTTTATCTTCAAATACAAGAACTTTTCGTGGTTTTGTTAATTTTCAGCAAATGAACATATTTCAGCGAGCAAGAAGTTTTTTCTTTAATAGCGTCACATTTTATCTTAAAATACAAGAACTTTTCGTGGTTCTTGTCAATTTTTGTTGGTTTTCATCTGATGAACTTATTTCAGTCAGCGAGATCTTTCTTCTTCAAAGCAAAAAGATTTTCTCTTCAAATACAAGAACTTTTCGTGGTTTTGTTGATTTTCAGCAAATGAACATATTTCAGCGAGCGAGAAGTTTTTTCTTTAATAGCGTCACATTTTATCTTAAAATACAAGAACTTTTCGTGGTTCTTGTCAATTTTTGTTGGTTTTCATCTAATGAACTTATTTCAGTCAGTTAAATCTTTCTTCTTCATAGCAAAAAGATTTTATCTTCAAATACAAGAACTTTTCGTGGTTTTGTTGGTTTTCAGCAAATGAACATATTTCAGCGAGCTAGAAGTTTTTTCTTCAATAGCTTCAGATTTTATCTTAAAATACAAGAACTTTTCGTGGTTCTTGTCAATTTTTGTTGGTTTTCATCTAATGAACTTATTTCAGTCAGCTGGATCTTTCTTCTTCAAAGCAAAAAGATTTTATCTTCAAATACAAGAACTTTTCGTGGTTTTGTTAATTTTCAGCAAATGAACATATTTCAGCGAGCAAGAAGTTTTTTCTTTAATAGCGTCAGATTTTATCTTAAAATACAAGAACTTTTCGTGGTTTTGTTGATTTTCAGCAAATGAACATATTTCAGCGAGCAAGAAGTTTTTTCTTTAATAGCGTCAGATTTTATCTTAAAATACAAGAACTTTTCGTGGTTCTTGTCAATTTTTGTTGGTTTTCATCTAATGAACTTGTTTCAGTCAGCTAGATCTTTCTTCTTTAATGCAAAAAGATTTTATCTTCAAATACAAGAACTTCTCGTGGTTTTGTTGATTTTCAGCAAATGAACATATTTCAGCGAGCAAGAAGTTTTTTCTTTAATAGCGGAAGATTTTATATTAAAATACAAGAACTTTTCGTGGTTCTTGTCAATTTTTGTTGGTTTTCATCTGATGAACTTATTTCAGTCAGCGAGATCTTTCTTCTTCAAAGCAAAAAGATTTTATCTTCAAATACAAGAACTTTTCGTGGTTTTGTTGATTTTCAGCAAATGAACATATTTCAGCGAGCTAGAAGTTTTTTCTTCAATAGCGTCAGATTTTATCTTAAAATACAAGAACTTTTCGTGGTTCTTGTCAATTTTTGTTGGTTTTCATCTAATGAACTTGTTTCAGTCAGCTAGATCTTTCTTCTTTAATGCAAAAAGATTTTATCTTCAAATACAAGAACTTCTCGTGGTTTTGTTGATTTTCAGCAAATGAACATATTTCAGCGAGCAAGAAGTTTTTTCTTTAATAGCGGAAGATTTTATATTAAAATACAAGAACTTTTCGTGGTTCTTGTCAATTTTTGTTGGTTTTCATCTGATGAACTTATTTCAGTCAGCGAGATCTTTCTTCTTCAAAGCAAAAAGATTTTCTCTTCAAATACAAGAACTTTTCGTGGTTTTGTTGATTTTCAGCAAATGAACATATTTCAGCGAGCTAGAAGTTTTTTCTTCAATAGCGTCAGATTTTATCTTAAAATACAAGAACTTTTCGTGGTTCTTGTCAATTTTTGTTGGTTTTCATCTAATGAACTTGTTTCAGTCAGCTCGATCTTTCTTCTTTAATGCAAAAAGATTTTATCTTCAAATACAAGAACCTTTCGTGGTTTTGTTGATTTTCAGCAAATGAACATATTTCAGCGAGCAAGAAGTTTTTTCTTTAATAGCGTCACATTTTATCTTAAAATACAAGAACTTTTCGTGGTTCTTGTCAATTTTTGTTGGTTTTCATCTGATGAACTTATTTCAGTCAGCGAGATCTTTCTTCTTCAAAGCAAAAAGATTTTATCTTCAAATACAAGAACTTTTCGTGGTTTTGTTAATTTTCAGCAAATGAACATATTTCAGCGAGCAAGAAGTTTTTTCTTTAATAGCGTCAGATTTTATCTTAAAATACAAGAACTTTTCGTGGTTCTTGTCAATTTTTGTTGGTTTTCATCTAATGAACTTATTTCAGTCAGCGAGATCTTTCTTCTTCAAAGCAAAAAGATTTTATCTTCAAATACAAGAACTTTTCGTTTTTTTGTTAATTTTCAGCAAATGAACATATTTCAGCGAGCAAGAAGTTTTTTCTTTAATAGCGTCAGATTTTATCTTAAAATACAAGAACTTTTCGTGGTTCTTGTCAATTTTTGTTGGTTTTCATCTAATGAACTTATTTCAGTCAGCAAGATCTTTCTTCTTTAATGCAAAAAGATTTTATCTTCAAATACAAGAACTTTTCGTGGTTTTGTTGGTTTTCAGCAAATGAACATATTTCAGCGAGGTAGAAGTTTTTTCTTCAATAGCGTCAGATTTTATCTTAAAATACAAGAACTTTTCGTGGTTCTTGTCAATTTTTGTTGGTTTTCATCTAATGAACTTGTTTCAGTCAGCTGGATCTTTCTTCTTTAATGCAAAAAGATTTTATCTTCAAATACAAGAACTTTTCGTGGTGTTGTTGATTTTCAGCAAATGAACATATTTCAGCGAGCGAGAAGTTTTTTCTTCAATAGCGTCAGATTTTATCTTAAAATACAAGAACTTTTCGTGGTTCTTGTCAATTTTTGTTGGTTTTCATCTGATGAACTTATTTCAGTCAGCGAGATCTTTCTTCTTCAAAGCAAAAAGATTTTCTCTTCAAATACAAGAACTTTTCGTGGTTTTGTTGGTTTTGAGCAAATGAACATATTTCAGCGAGCTAGAAGTTTTTTCTTCAATAGCTTCAGATTTTATCTTAAAATACAAGAACTTTTCGTGGTTCTTGTCAATTTTTGTTGGTTTTCATCTAATGAACTTATTTCAGTCAGCTGGATCTTTCTTCTTCAAAGCAAAAAGATTTTATCTTCAAATACAAGAACTTTTCGTGGTTTTGTTAATTTTCAGCAAATGAACATATTTCAGCGAGCAAGAAGTTTTTTCTTTAATAGCGTCAGATTTTATCTTAAAATACAAGAACTTTTCGTGGTTTTGTTGATTTTCAGCAAATGAACATATTTCAGCGAGCAAGAAGTTTTTTCTTTAATAGCGTCAGATTTTATCTTAAAATACAAGAACTTTTCGTGGTTCTTGTCAATTTTTGTTGGTTTTCATCTAATGAACTTGTTTCAGTCAGCTAGATCTTTCTTCTTTAATGCAAAAAGATTTTATCTTCAAATACAAGAACTTCTCGTGGTTTTGTTGATTTTCAGCAAATGAACATATTTCAGCGAGCAAGAAGTTTTTTCTTTAATAGCGGAAGATTTTATCTTAAAATACAAGAACTTTTCGTGGTTCTTGTCAATTTTTGTTGGTTTTCATCTAATGAACTTATTTCAGTCAGCGAGATCTTTCTTCTTCAAAGCAAAAAGATTTTATCTTCAAATACAAGAACTTTTCGTGGTTTTGTTAATTTTCAGCAAATGAACATATTTCAGCGAGCTTGAAGTTTTTTCTTCAATAGCGTCAGATTTTATCTTAAAATACAAGAACTTTTCGTGGTTCTTGTCAATTTTTGTTGGTTTTCATCTAATGAACTTGTTTCAGTCAGCTAGATCTTTCTTCTTTAATGCAAAAAGATTTTATCTTCAAATACAAGAACCTTTCGTGGTTTTGTTGATTTTCAGCAAATGAACATATTTCAGCGAGCAAGAAGTTTTTTCTTTAATAGCGTCACATTTTATCTTAAAATACAAGAACTTTTCGTGGTTCTTGTCAATTTTTGTTGGTTTTCATCTGATGAACTTATTTCAGTCAGCGAGATCTTTCTTCTTCAAAGCAAAAAGATTTTCTCTTCAAATACAAGAACTTTTCGTGGTTTTGTTGATTTTCAGCAAATGAACATATTTCAGCGAGCGAGAAGTTTTTTCTTTAATAGCGTCACATTTTATCTTAAAATACAAGAACTTTTCGTGGTTCTTGTCAATTTTTGTTGGTTTTCATCTGATGAACTGATTTCAGTCAGTTAAATCTTTCTTCTTCATAGCAAAAAGATTTTATCTTCAAATACAAGAACTTTTCGTGGTTTTGTTGGTTTTCAGCAAATGAACATATTTCAGCGAGCTAGAAGTTTTTTCTTCAATAGCTTCAGATTTTATCTTAAAATACAAGAACTTTTCGTGGTTCTTGTCAATTTTTGTTGGTTTTCATCTAATGAACTTATTTCAGTCAGCTGGATCTTTCTTCTTCAAAGCAAAAAGATTTTATCTTCAAATACAAGAACTTTTCGTGGTTTTGTTAATTTTCAGCAAATGAACATATTTCAGCGAGCAAGAAGTTTTTTCTTTAATAGCGTCAGATTTTATCTTAAAATACAAGAACTTTTCGTGGTTCTTGTCAATTTTTGTTGGTTTTCATCTAATGAACTTATTTCAGTCAGCGAGATCTTTCTTCTTCAAAGCAAAAAGATTTTATCTTCAAATACAAGAACTTTTCGTTTTTTTGTTAATTTTCAGCAAATGAACATATTTCAGCGAGCAAGAAGTTTTTTCTTTAATAGCGTCAGATTTTATCTTAAAATACAAGAACTTTTCGTGGTTCTTGTCAATTTTTGTTGGTTTTCATCTAATGAACTTATTTCAGTCAGCAAGATCTTTCTTCTTTAATGCAAAAAGATTTTATCTTCAAATACAAGAACTTTTCGTGGTTTTGTTGGTTTTCAGCAAATGAACATATTTCAGCGAGCTAGAAGTTTTTTCTTCAATAGCGTCAGATTTTATCTTAAAATACAAGAACTTTTCGTGGTTCTTGTCAATTTTTGTTGGTTTTCATCTAATGAACTTGTTTCAGTCAGCTAGATCTTTCTTCTTTAATGCAAAAAGATTTTATCTTCAAATACAAGAACTTTTCGTGGTGTTGTTGATTTTCAGCAAATGAACATATTTCAGCGAGCGAGAAGTTTTTTCTTCAATAGCGTCAGATTTTATCTTAAAATACAAGAACTTTTCGTGGTTCTTGTCAATTTTTGTTGGTTTTCATCTGATGAACTTATTTCAGTCAGCGAGATCTTTCTTCTTCAAAGCAAAAAGATTTTCTCTTCAAATACAAGAACTTTTCGTGGTTTTGTTGATTTTCAGCAAATGAACATATTTCAGCGAGCGAGAAGTTTTTTCTTTAATAGCGTCACATTTTATCTTAAAATACAAGAACTTTTCGTGGTTCTTGTCAATTTTTGTTGGTTTTCATCTAATGAACTTATTTCAGTCAGTTAAATCTTTCTTCTTCATAGCAAAAAGATTTTATCTTCAAATACAAGAACTTCTCGTGGTTTTGTTGGTTTTCAGCAAATGAACATATTTCAGCGAGCTAGAAGTTTTTTCTTCAATAGCTTCAGATTTTATCTTAAAATACAAGAACTTTTCGTGGTTCTTGTCAATTTTTGTTGGTTTTCATCTAATGAACTTATTTCAGTCAGCTGGATCTTTCTTCTTCAAAGCAAAAAGATTTTATCTTCAAATACAAGAACTTTTCGTGGTTTTGTTAATTTTCAGCAAATGAACATATTTCAGCGAGCAAGAAGTTTTTTCTTTAATAGCGTCAGATTCTATCTTAAAATACAAGAACTTTTCGTGGTTCTTGTCAATTTTTGTTGGTTTTCATCTAATGAACTTATTTCAGTCAGCTAGATCTTTCTTCTTTAATGCAAAAAGATTTTATCTTCAAATACAAGAACTTTTCGTGGTTTTGTTGGTTTTCAGCAAATGAACATATTTCAGCGAGCTCAAAGTTTTTTCTTCAATAGCGTCAGATTATATCTTAAAATACAAGAACTTTTCGTGGTTCTTGTCAATTTTTGTTGGTTTTGATCTGATGAACTTCTTTCAGTCAGCTGGATCTTTCTTCTTCAAAGCAAAAAGATTTTATCTTCAAATTCTAGAACTTTTCGTGATTTTGTTGTTTTCAGCAAATGAACATATTTCAGCGAGCTTGAAGTTTTTTCTTCAATAGCGTCAGATTTTATCTTAAAATACAAGAACTTTTCGTGGTTCTTGTCAATTTTTGTTGGTTTTGATCTGATGAACTTCTTTCAGTCAGCTCGATCTTTCTACCTCAAAGCAAAAAGATTTTATCTTCAAAAACAAGAACTTTTCGTGGTTTTGTTAATTTTCAGCAAATGAACATATTTCAGCGAGCGAGAAGTTTTTTCTTTAATAGCGTCAGATTTTATCTTAAAATACAAGAACTTTTCGTGGTTCTTGTCAATTTTTGTTGGTTTTCATCTAATGAACTTGTTTCAGTCAGCTAGATCTTTCTTCTTTAATGCAAAAAGATTTTATCTTCAAATACAAGAACTTTTCGTGGTTTTGTTGATTTTCAGCAAATGAACATATTTCAGCGAGCAAGAAGTTTTTTCTTCAATAGCGTCAGATTTTATCTTAAAATACAAGAACTTTTCGTGGTTCTTGTCAATTTTTGTTGGTTTTCATCTAATGAACTTGTTTCAGTCAGCTGGATCTTTCTTCTTCAAAGCAAAAAGATTTTATCTTCAAATACAAGAACTTCTCGTGGTTTTGTTGATTTTCAGCAAATGAACATATTTCAGCGAGCAAGAAGTTTTTTCTTTAATAGCGTCAGATTTTATCTTAAAATACAAGAACTTTTCGTGGTTCTTGTCAATTTTTGTTGGTTTTCATCTAATGAACTTATTTCAGTCAGCGAGATCTTTCTTCTTCAAAGCAAAAAGATTTTATCTTCAAATACAAGAACTTTTCGTGGTTTTGTTGGTCTTCAGCAAATGAACATATTTCAGCGAGCGAGAAGTTTTTTCTTCAATAGCGTCAGATTTTATCTTAAAATACAAGAACTTTTCGTGGTTCTTGTCAATTTTTGTAGGTTTTGATCTGATGAACTTCTTTCAGTCAGCTCGATCTTTCGACCTGAAAGCAAAAATATTTTATCTTCAAATACAAGAACTTTTCGTGGTTTTGTTAATTTTCAGCAAATGAACATATCTCAGCGAGCTAGAAGTTTTTTCTTCAATAGCGTCAGATTTTATCTTAAAATACAAGAACTTTTCGTGGTTCTTGTCAATTTTTGTTGGTTTTCATCTAATGAACTTGTTTCAGTCAGCTAGATCTTTCTTCTTTAATGCAAAAAGATTTTATCTTCAAATACAAGAACCTTTCGTGGTTTTGTTGATTTTCAGCAAATGAACATATTTCAGCGAGCAAGAAGTTTTTTCTTTAATAGCGTCACATTTTATCTTAAAATACAAGAACTTTTCGTGGTTCTTGTCAATTTTTGTTGGTTTTCATCTGATGAACTTATTTCAGTCAGCGAGATCTTTCTTCTTCAAAGCAAAAAGATTTTCTCTTGAAATACAAGAACTTTTCGTGGTTTTGTTGATTTTCAGCAAATGAACATATTTCAGCGAGCGAGAAGTTTTTTCTTTAATAGCGTCACATTTTATCTTAAAATACAAGAACTTTTCGTGGTTCTTGTCAATTTTTATTGGTTTTCATCTAATGAACTTATTTCAGTCAGTTAAATCTTTCTTCTTCATAGCAAAAAGATTTTATCTTCAAATACAAGAACTTTTCGTGGTTTTGTTGGTTTTCAGCAAATGAACATATTTCAGCGAGCTAGAAGTTTTTTCTTCAATAGCTTCAGATTTTATCTTAAAATACAAGAACTTTTCGTGGTTCTTGTCAATTTTTGTTGGTTTTCATCTAATGAACTTATTTCAGTCAGCTAGATCTTTCTTCTTTAATGCGAAAAGATTTTATCTTCAAATACAAGAACTTTTCGTGGTTTTGTTGATTTTCAGCAAATGAACATATTTCAGCGAGCAAGAAGTTTTTTCTTCAATAGCGTCAGATTTTATCTTAAAATACAAGAACTTTTCGTGGTTCTTGTCAATTTTTGTTGGTTTTCATCTAATGAACTTGTTTCAGTCAGCTGGATCTTTCTTCTTCAAAGCAAAAAGATTTTATCTTCAAATACAAGAACTTCTCGTGGTTTTGTTGATTTTCAGCAAATGAACATATTTCAGCGAGCAAGAAGTTTTTTCTTTAATAGCGTCAGATTTTATCTTAAAATACAAGAACTTTTCGTGGTTCTTGTCAATTTTTGTTGGTTTTCATCTAATGAACTTATTTCAGTCAGCGAGATCTTTCTTCTTCAAAGCAAAAAGATTTTATCTTCAAATACAAGAACTTTTCGTGGTTTTGTTGGTCTTCAGCAAATGAACATATTTCAGCGAGCGAGAAGTTTTTTCTTCAATAGCGTCAGATTTTATCTTAAAATACAAGAACTTTTCGTGGTTCTTGTCAATTTTTGTAGGTTTTGACCTGATGAACTTCTTTCAGTCAGCTCGATCTTTCGACCTGAAAGCAAAAATATTTTATCTTCAAATACAAGAACTTTTCGTGGTTTTGTTAATTTTCAGCAAATGAACATATTTCAGCGAGCAAGAAGTTTTTTCTTTAATAGCGTCACATTTTATCTTAAAATACAAGAACTTTTCGTGGTTCTTGTCAATTTTTGTTGGTTTTCATCTGATGAACTTATTTCAGTCAGCGAGATCTTTCTTCTTCAAAGCAAAAAGATTTTCTCTTCAAATACAAGAACTTTTCGTGGTTTTGTTGATTTTCAGCAAATGAACATATTTCAGCGAGCGAGAAGTTTTTTCTTTAATAGCGTCACATTTTATCTTAAAATACAAGAACTTTTCGTGGTTCTTGTCAATTTTTGTTGGTTTTCATCTAATGAACTTATTTCAGTCAGTTAAATCTTTCTTCTTCATAGCAAAAAGATTTTATCTTCAAATACAAGAACTTTTCGTGGTTTTGTTGGTTTTCAGCAAATGAACATATTTCAGCGAGCTAGAAGTTTTTTCTTCAATAGCTTCAGATTTTATCTTAAAATACAAGAACTTTTCGTGGTTCTTGTCAATTTTTGTTGGTATTCATCTAATGAACTTATTTCAGTCAGCTGGATCTTTCTTCTTCAAAGCAAAAAGATTTTATCTTCAAATACAAGAACTTTTCATGGTTTTGTTAATTTTCAGCAAATGAACATATTTCAGCGAGCAAGAAGTTTTTTCTTTAATAGCGTCAGATTTTATCTTAAAATACAAGAACTTTTCGTGGTTTTGTTGATTTTCAGCAAATGAACATATTTCAGCGAGCAAGAAGTTTTTTCTTTAATAGCGTCAGATTTTATCTTAAAATACAAGAACTTTTCGTGGTTCTTGTCAATTTTTGTTGGTTTTCATCTAATGAACTTGTTTCAGTCAGCTAGATCTTTCTTCTTTAATGCAAAAAGATTTTATCTTCAAATACAAGAACTTCTCGTGGTTTTGTTGATTTTCAGCAAATGAACATATTTCAGCGAGCAAGAAGTTTTTTCTTTAATAGCGGAAGATTTTATATTAAAATACAAGAACTTTTCGTGGTTCTTGTCAATTTTTGTTGGTTTTCATCTGATGAACTTATTTCAGTCAGCGAGATCTTTCTTCTTCAAAGCAAAAAGATTTTCTCTTCAAATACAAGAACTTTTCGTGGTTTTGTTGATTTTCAGCAAATGAACATATTTCAGCGAGCTAGAAGTTTTTTCTTCAATAGCGTCAGATTTTATCTTAAAATACAAGAACTTTTCGTGGTTCTTGTCAATTTTTGTTGGTTTTCATCTAATGAACTTGTTTCAGTCAGCTCGATCTTTCTTCTTTAATGCAAAAAGATTTTATCTTCAAATACAAGAACCTTTCGTGGTTTTGTTGATTTTCAGCAAATGAACATATTTCAGCGAGCAAGAAGTTTTTTCTTTAATAGCGTCACATTTTATCTTAAAATACAAGAACTTTTCGTGGTTCTTGTCAATTTTTGTTGGTTTTCATCTGATGAACTTATTTCAGTCAGCGAGATCTTTCTTCTTCAAAGCAAAAAGATTTTCTCTTCAAATACAAGAACTTTTCGTGGTTTTGTTGATTTTCAGCAAATGAACATATTTCAGCGAGCTAGAAGTTTTTTCTTCAATAGCTTCAGATTTTATCTTAAAATACAAGAACTTTTCGTGGTTCTTGTCAATTTTTGTTGGTTTTCATCTAATGAACTTATTTCAGTCAGCTGGATCTTTCTTCTTCAAAGCAAAAAGATTTTATCTTCAAATACAAGAACTTTTCGTGGTTTTGTTAATTTTCAGCAAATGAACATATTTCAGCGAGGAAGAAGTTTTTTCTTTAATAGCGTCAGATTTTATCTTAAAATACAAGAACTTTTCGTGGTTCTTGTCAATTTTTGTTGGTTTTCATCTAATGAACTTATTTCAGTCAGCGAGATCTTTCTTCTTCAAAGCAAAAAGATTTTATCTTCAAATACAAGAACTTTTCGTTTTTTTGTTAATTTTCAGCAAATGAACATATTTCAGCGAGCAAGAAGTTTTTTCTTTAATAGCGTCAGATTTTATCTTAAAATACAAGAACTTTTCGTGGTTCTTGTCAATTTTTGTTGGTTTTCATCTAATGAACTTATTTCAGTCAGCAAGATCTTTCTTCTTTAATGCAAAAAGATTTTATCTTCAAATACAAGAACTTTTCGTGGTTTTGTTGGTTTTCAGCAAATGAACATATTTCAGCGAGGTAGAAGTTTTTTCTTCAATAGCGTCAGATTTTATCTTAAAATACAAGAACTTTTCGTGGTTCTTGTCAATTTTTGTTGGTTTTCATCTAATGAACTTGTTTCAGTCAGCTGGATCTTTCTTCTTTAATGCAAAAAGATTTTATCTTCAAATACAAGAACTTTTCGTGGTGTTGTTGATTTTCAGCAAATGAACATATTTCAGCGAGCGAGAAGTTTTTTCTTCAATAGCGTCAGATTTTATCTTAAAATACAAGAACTTTTCGTGGTTCTTGTCAATTTTTGTTGGTTTTCATCTGATGAACTTATTTCAGTCAGCGAGATCTTTCTTCTTCAAAGCAAAAAGATTTTCTCTTCAAATACAAGAACTTTTCGTGGTTTTGTTGGTTTTGAGCAAATGAACATATTTCAGCGAGCTAGAAGTTTTTTCTTCAATAGCTTCAGATTTTATCTTAAAATACAAGAACTTTTCGTGGTTCTTGTCAATTTTTGTTGGTTTTCATCTAATGAACTTATTTCAGTCAGCTGGATCTTTCTTCTTCAAAGCAAAAAGATTTTATCTTCAAATACAAGAACTTTTCGTGGTTTTGTTAATTTTCAGCAAATGAACATATTTCAGCGAGCAAGAAGTTTTTTCTTTAATAGCGTCAGATTTTATCTTAAAATACAAGAACTTTTCGTGGTTTTGTTGATTTTCAGCAAATGAACATATTTCAGCGAGCAAGAAGTTTTTTCTTTAATAGCGTCAGATTTTATCTTAAAATACAAGAACTTTTCGTGGTTCTTGTCAATTTTTGTTGGTTTTCATCTAATGAACTTGTTTCAGTCAGCTAGATCTTTCTTCTTTAATGCAAAAAGATTTTATCTTCAAATACAAGAACTTCTCGTGGTTTTGTTGATTTTCAGCAAATGAACATATTTCAGCGAGCAAGAAGTTTTTTCTTTAATAGCGGAAGATTTAATCTTAAAATACAAGAACTTTTCGTGGTTCTTGTCAATTTTTGTTGGTTTTCATCTAATGAACTTATTTCAGTCAGCGAGATCTTTCTTCTTCAAAGCAAAAAGATTTTATCTTCAAATACAAGAACTTTTCGTGGTTTTGTTAATTTTCAGCAAATGAACATATTTCAGCGAGCAAGAAGTTTTTTCTTTAATAGCGTCAGATTTTATCTTAAAATACAAGAACTTTTCGTGGTTCTTGTCAATTTTTGTTGGTTTTCATCTAATGAACTTGTTTCAGTCAGCTAGATCTTTCTTCTTTAATGCAAAAAGATTTTATCTTCAAATACAAGAACTTCTCGTGGTTTTGTTGATTTTCAGCAAATGAACATATTTCAGCGAGCAAGAAGTTTTTTCTTTAATAGCGGAAGATTTTATCTGAAAATACAAGAACTTTTCGTGGTTCTTGTCAATTTTTGTTGGTTTTCATCTAATGAACTTATTTCAGTCAGCGAGATCTTTCTTCTTCAAAGCAAAAAGATTTTATCTTCAAATACAAGAACTTTTCGTGGTTTTGTTAATTTTCAGCAAATGAACATATTTCAGCGAGCTAGAAGTTTTTTCTTCAATAGCGTCAGATTTTATCTTAAAATACAAGAACTTTTCGTGGTTCTTGTCAATTTTTGTTGGTTTTCATCTAATGAACTTGTTTCAGTCAGCTAGATCTTTCTTCTTTAATGCAAAAAGATTTTATCTTCAAATACAAGAACCTTTCGTGGTTTTGTTGATTTTCAGCAAATGAACATATTTCAGCGAGCAAGAAGTTTTTTCTTTAATAGCGTCACATTTTATCTTAAAATACAAGAACTTTTCGTGGTTCTTGTCAATTTTTGTTGGTTTTCATCTGATGAACTTATTTCAGTCAGCGAGATCTTTCTTCTTCAAAGCAAAAAATTTTCTCTTCAAATACAAGAACTTTTCGTGGTTTTGTTGATTTTCAGCAAATGAACATATTTCAGCGAGCGAGAAGTTTTTTCTTTAATAGCGTCACATTTTATCTTAAAATACAAGAACTTTTCGTGGTTCTTGTCAATTTTTGTTGGTTTTCATCTGATGAACTTATTTCAGTCAGTTAAATCTTTCTTCTTCATAGCAAAAAGATTTTATCTTCAAATACAAGAACTTTTCGTGGTTTTGTTGGTTTTCAGCAAATGAACATATTTCAGCGAGCAAGAAGTTTTTTCTTTAATAGCCTCAGATTTTATCTTAAAATACAAGAACTTTTCGTGGTTCTTGTCAATTTTTGTTGGTTTTCATCTAATGAACTTATTTCAGTCAGCAAGATCTTTCTTCTTTAATGCAAAAAGATTTTATCTTCAAATACAAGAACTTTTCGTGGTTTTGTTGGTTTTCAGCAAATGAACATTTTTCAGCGAGCTAGAAGTTTTTTCTTCAATAGCGTCAGATTTTATCTTAAAATACAAGAACTTTTCGTGGTTCTTGTCAATTTTTGTTGGTTTTCATCTGATGAACTTATTTCAGTCAGCGAGATCTTTCTTCTTCAAAGCAAAAAGATTTTCTCTTCAAATACAAGAACTTTTCGTGGTTTTGTTGATTTTCAGCAAATGAACATATTTCAGCGAGCGAGAAGTTTTTTCTTTAATAGCGTCACATTTTATCTTAAAATACAAGAACTTTTCGTGGTTCTTGTCAATTTTTGTTGGTTTTCATCTAATGAACTTATTTCAGTCAGTTAAATCTTTCTTCTTCATAGCAAAAAGATTTTATCTTCAAATACAAGAACTTCTCGTGGTTTTGTTGGTTTTCAGCAAATGAACATATTTCAGCGAGCTAGAAGTTTTTTCTTCAATAGCTTCAGATTTTATCTTAAAATACAAGAACTTTTCGTGGTTCTTGTCAATTTTTGTTGGTTTTCATCTAATGAACTTATTTCAGTCAGCTGGATCTTTCTTCTTCAAAGCAAAAAGATTTTATCTTCAAATACAAGAACTTTTCGTGGTTTTGTTAATTTTCAGCAAATGAACATATTTCAGCGAGCAAGAAGTTTTTTCTTTAATAGCGTCAGATTCTATCTTAAAATACAAGAACTTTTCGTGGTTCTTGTCAATTTTTGTTGGTTTTCATCTAATGAACTTATTTCAGTCAGCTAGATCTTTCTTCTTTAATGCAAAAAGATTTTATCTTCAAATACAAGAACTTTTCGTGGTTTTGTTGGTTTTCAGCAAATGAACATATTTCAGCGAGCTCAAAGTTTTTTCTTCAATAGCGTCAGATTATATCTTAAAATACAAGAACTTTTCGTGGTTCTTGTCAATTTTTGTTGGTTTTCATCCAATGAACTTATTTCAGTCAGCTGGATCTTTCTTCTTCAAAGCAAAAAGATTTTATCTTCAAATTCTAGAACTTTTCGTGATTTTGTTGTTTTCAGCAAATGAACATATTTCAGCGAGCTTGAAGTTTTTTCTTCAATAGCGTCAGATTTTATCTTAAAATACAAGAACTTTTCGTGGTTCTTGTCAATTTTTGTTGGTTTTGATCTGATGAACTTCTTTCAGTCAGCTGGATCTTTCTTCTTCAAAGCAAAAAGATTTTATCTTCAAATTCTAGAACTTTTCGTGATTTTGTTGTTTTCAGCAAATGAACATATTTCAGCGAGCTTGAAGTTTTTTCTTCAATAGCGTCAGATTTTATCTTAAAATACAAGAACTTTTCGTGGTTCTTGTCAATTTTTGTTGGTTTTGATCTGATGAACTTCTTTCAGTCAGCTCGATCTTTCTACCTCAAAGCAAAAAGATTTTATCTTCAAAAACAAGAACTTTTCGTGGTTTTGTTAATTTTCAGCAAATGAACATATTTCAGCGAGCGAGAAGTTTTTTCTTTAATAGCGTCAGATTTTATCTTAAAATACAAGAACTTTTCGTGGTTCTTGTCAATTTTTGTTGGTTTTCATCTAATGAACTTGTTTCAGTCAGCTAGATCTTTCTTCTTTAATGCAAAAAGATTTTATCTTCAAATACAAGAACTTTTCGTGGTTTTGTTGATTTTCAGCAAATGAACATATTTCAGCGAGCAAGAAGTTTTTTCTTCAATAGCGTCAGATTTTATCTTAAAATACAAGAACTTTTCGTGGTTCTTGTCAATTTTTGTTGGTTTTCATCTAATGAACTTGTTTCAGTCAGCTGGATCTTTCTTCTTCAAAGCAAAAAGATTTTATCTTCAAATACAAGAACTTCTCGTGGTTTTGTTGATTTTCAGCAAATGAACATATTTCAGCGAGCTAGAAGTTTTTTCTTCAATAGCTTCAGATTTTATCTTAAAATACAAGAACTTTTCGTGGTTCTTGTCAATTTTTGTTGGTTTTCATCTAATGAACTTATTTCAGTCAGCTGGATCTTTCTTCTTCAAAGCAAAAAGATTTTATCTTCAAATACAAGAACTTTTCGTGGTTTTGTTAATTTTCAGCAAATGAACATATTTCAGCGAGCAAGAAGTTTTTTCTTTAATAGCGTCAGATTTTATCTTAAAATACAAGAACTTTTCGTGGTTCTTGTCAATTTTTGTTGGTTTTCATCTAATGAACTTATTTCAGTCAGCGAGATCTTTCTTCTTCAAAGCAAAAAGATTTTATCTTCAAATACAAGAACTTTTCGTTTTTTTGTTAATTTTCAGCAAATGAACATATTTCAGCGAGCAAGAAGTTTTTTCTTTAATAGCGTCAGATTTTATCTTAAAATACAAGAACTTTTCGTGGTTCTTGTCAATTTTTGTTGGTTTTCATCTAATGAACTTATTTCAGTCAGCAAGATCTTTCTTCTTTAATGCAAAAAGATTTTATCTTCAAATACAAGAACTTTTCGTGGTTTTGTTGGTTTTCAGCAAATGAACATATTTCAGCGAGCTAGAAGTTTTTTCTTCAATAGCGTCAGATTTTATCTTAAAATACAAGAACTTTTCGTGGTTCTTGTCAATTTTTGTTGGTTTTCATCTAATGAACTTGTTTCAGTCAGCTAGATCTTTCTTCTTTAATGCAAAAAGATTTTATCTTCAAATACAAGAACTTTTCGTGGTGTTGTTGATTTTCAGCAAATGAACATATTTCAGCGAGCGAGAAGTTTTTTCTTCAATAGCGTCAGATTTTATCTTAAAATACAAGAACTTTTCGTGGTTCTTGTCAATTTTTGTTGGTTTTCATCTGATGAACTTATTTCAGTCAGCGAGATCTTTCTTCTTCAAAGCAAAAAGATTTTCTCTTCAAATACAAGAACTTTTCGTGGTTTTGTTGATTTTCAGCAAATGAACATATTTCAGCGAGCGAGAAGTTTTTTCTTTAATAGCGTCACATTTTATCTTAAAATACAAGAACTTTTCGTGGTTCTTGTCAATTTTTGTTGGTTTTCATCTAATGAACTTATTTCAGTCAGTTAAATCTTTCTTCTTCATAGCAAAAAGATTTTATCTTCAAATACAAGAACTTCTCGTGGTTTTGTTGGTTTTCAGCAAATGAACATATTTCAGCGAGCTAGAAGTTTTTTCTTCAATAGCTTCAGATTTTATCTTAAAATACAAGAACTTTTCGTGGTTCTTGTCAATTTTTGTTGGTTTTCATCTAATGAACTTATTTCAGTCAGCTGGATCTTTCTTCTTCAAAGCAAAAAGATTTTATCTTCAAATACAAGAACTTTTCGTGGTTTTGTTAATTTTCAGCAAATGAACATATTTCAGCGAGCAAGAAGTTTTTTCTTTAATAGCGTCAGATTCTATCTTAAAATACAAGAACTTTTCGTGGTTCTTGTCAATTTTTGTTGGTTTTCATCTAATGAACTTATTTCAGTCAGCTAGATCTTTCTTCTTTAATGCAAAAAGATTTTATCTTCAAATACAAGAACTTTTCGTGGTTTTGTTGGTTTTCAGCAAATGAACATATTTCAGCGAGCTCAAAGTTTTTTCTTCAATAGCGTCAGATTATATCTTAAAATACAAGAACTTTTCGTGGTTCTTGTCAATTTTTGTTGGTTTTCATCCAATGAACTTATTTCAGTCAGCTGGATCTTTCTTCTTCAAAGCAAAAAGATTTTATCTTCAAATTCTAGAACTTTTCGTGATTTTGTTGTTTTCAGCAAATGAACATATTTCAGCGAGCTTGAAGTTTTTTCTTCAATAGCGTCAGATTTTATCTTAAAATACAAGAACTTTTCGTGGTTCTTGTCAATTTTTGTTGGTTTTGATCTGATGAACTTCTTTCAGTCAGCTGGATCTTTCTTCTTCAAAGCAAAAAGATTTTATCTTCAAATTCTAGAACTTTTCGTGATTTTGTTGTTTTCAGCAAATGAACATATTTCAGCGAGCTTGAAGTTTTTTCTTCAATAGCGTCAGATTTTATCTTAAAATACAAGAACTTTTCGTGGTTCTTGTCAATTTTTGTTGGTTTTGATCTGATGAACTTCTTTCAGTCAGCTCGATCTTTCTACCTCAAAGCAAAAAGATTTTATCTTCAAAAACAAGAACTTTTCGTGGTTTTGTTAATTTTCAGCAAATGAACATATTTCAGCGAGCGAGAAGTTTTTTCTTTAATAGCGTCAGATTTTATCTTAAAATACAAGAACTTTTCGTGGTTCTTGTCAATTTTTGTTGGTTTTCATCTAATGAACTTGTTTCAGTCAGCTAGATCTTTCTTCTTTAATGCAAAAAGATTTTATCTTCAAATACAAGAACTTTTCGTGGTTTTGTTGATTTTCAGCAAATGAACATATTTCAGCGAGCAAGAAGTTTTTTCTTCAATAGCGTCAGATTTTATCTTAAAATACAAGAACTTTTCGTGGTTCTTGTCAATTTTTGTTGGTTTTCATCTAATGAACTTGTTTCAGTCAGCTGGATCTTTCTTCTTCAAAGCAAAAAGATTTTATCTTCAAATACAAGAACTTCTCGTGGTTTTGTTGATTTTCAGCAAATGAACATATTTCAGCGAGCTAGAAGTTTTTTCTTCAATAGCTTCAGATTTTATCTTAAAATACAAGAACTTTTCGTGGTTCTTGTCAATTTTTGTTGGTTTTCATCTAATGAACTTATTTCAGTCAGCTGGATCTTTCTTCTTCAAAGCAAAAAGATTTTATCTTCAAATACAAGAACTTTTCGTGGTTTTGTTAATTTTCAGCAAATGAACATATTTCAGCGAGCAAGAAGTTTTTTCTTTAATAGCGTCAGATTTTATCTTAAAATACAAGAACTTTTCGTGGTTCTTGTCAATTTTTGTTGGTTTTCATCTAATGAACTTATTTCAGTCAGCGAGATCTTTCTTCTTCAAAGCAAAAAGATTTTATCTTCAAATACAAGAACTTTTCGTTTTTTTGTTAATTTTCAGCAAATGAACATATTTCAGCGAGCAAGAAGTTTTTTCTTTAATAGCGTCAGATTTTATCTTAAAATACAAGAACTTTTCGTGGTTCTTGTCAATTTTTGTTGGTTTTCATCTAATGAACTTATTTCAGTCAGCAAGATCTTTCTTCTTTAATGCAAAAAGATTTTATCTTCAAATACAAGAACTTTTCGTGGTTTTGTTGGTTTTCAGCAAATGAACATATTTCAGCGAGCTAGAAGTTTTTTCTTCAATAGCGTCAGATTTTATCTTAAAATACAAGAACTTTTCGTGGTTCTTGTCAATTTTTGTTGGTTTTCATCTAATGAACTTGTTTCAGTCAGCTAGATCTTTCTTCTTTAATGCAAAAAGATTTTATCTTCAAATACAAGAACTTTTCGTGGTGTTGTTGATTTTCAGCAAATGAACATATTTCAGCGAGCGAGAAGTTTTTTCTTCAATAGCGTCAGATTTTATCTTAAAATACAAGAACTTTTCGTGGTTCTTGTCAATTTTTGTTGGTTTTCATCTGATGAACTTATTTCAGTCAGCGAGATCTTTCTTCTTCAAAGCAAAAAGATTTTCTCTTCAAATACAAGAACTTTTCGTGGTTTTGTTGATTTTCAGCAAATGAACATATTTCAGCGAGCGAGAAGTTTTTTCTTTAATAGCGTCACATTTTATCTTAAAATACAAGAACTTTTCGTGGTTCTTGTCAATTTTTGTTGGTTTTCATCTAATGAACTTATTTCAGTCAGTTAAATCTTTCTTCTTCATAGCAAAAAGATTTTATCTTCAAATACAAGAACTTCTCGTGGTTTTGTTGGTTTTCAGCAAATGAACATATTTCAGCGAGCTAGAAGTTTTTTCTTCAATAGCTTCAGATTTTATCTTAAAATACAAGAACTTTTCGTGGTTCTTGTCAATTTTTGTTGGTTTTCATCTAATGAACTTATTTCAGTCAGCTGGATCTTTCTTCTTCAAAGCAAAAAGATTTTATCTTCAAATACAAGAACTTTTCGTGGTTTTGTTAATTTTCAGCAAATGAACATATTTCAGCGAGCAAGAAGTTTTTTCTTTAATAGCGTCAGATTCTATCTTAAAATACAAGAACTTTTCGTGGTTCTTGTCAATTTTTGTTGGTTTTCATCTAATGAACTTATTTCAGTCAGCTAGATCTTTCTTCTTTAATGCAAAAAGATTTTATCTTCAAATACAAGAACTTTTCGTGGTTTTGTTGGTTTTCAGCAAATGAACATATTTCAGCGAGCTCAAAGTTTTTTCTTCAATAGCGTCAGATTATATCTTAAAATACAAGAACTTTTCGTGGTTCTTGTCAATTTTTGTTGGTTTTCATCCAATGAACTTATTTCAGTCAGCTGGATCTTTCTTCTTCAAAGCAAAAAGATTTTATCTTCAAATTCTAGAACTTTTCGTGATTTTGTTGTTTTCAGCAAATGAACATATTTCAGCGAGCTTGAAGTTTTTTCTTCAATAGCGTCAGATTTTATCTTAAAATACAAGAACTTTTCGTGGTTCTTGTCAATTTTTGTTGGTTTTGATCTGATGAACTTCTTTCAGTCAGCTGGATCTTTCTTCTTCAAAGCAAAAAGATTTTATCTTCAAATTCTAGAACTTTTCGTGATTTTGTTGTTTTCAGCAAATGAACATATTTCAGCGAGCTTGAAGTTTTTTCTTCAATAGCGTCAGATTTTATCTTAAAATACAAGAACTTTTCGTGGTTCTTGTCAATTTTTGTTGGTTTTGATCTGATGAACTTCTTTCAGTCAGCTCGATCTTTCTACCTCAAAGCAAAAAGATTTTATCTTCAAAAACAAGAACTTTTCGTGGTTTTGTTAATTTTCAGCAAATGAACATATTTCAGCGAGCGAGAAGTTTTTTCTTTAATAGCGTCAGATTTTATCTTAAAATACAAGAACTTTTCGTGGTTCTTGTCAATTTTTGTTGGTTTTCATCTAATGAACTTGTTTCAGTCAGCTAGATCTTTCTTCTTTAATGCAAAAAGATTTTATCTTCAAATACAAGAACTTTTCGTGGTTTTGTTGATTTTCAGCAAATGAACATATTTCAGCGAGCAAGAAGTTTTTTCTTCAATAGCGTCAGATTTTATCTTAAAATACAAGAACTTTTCGTGGTTCTTGTCAATTTTTGTTGGTTTTCATCTAATGAACTTGTTTCAGTCAGCTGGATCTTTCTTCTTCAAAGCAAAAAGATTTTATCTTCAAATACAAGAACTTCTCGTGGTTTTGTTGATTTTCAGCAAATGAACATATTTCAGCGAGCAAGAAGTTTTTTCTTTAATAGCGTCAGATTTTATCTTAAAATACAAGAACTTTTCGTGGTTCTTGTCAATTTTTGTTGGTTTTCATCTAATGAACTTATTTCAGTCAGCGAGATCTTTCTTCTTCAAAGCAAAAAGATTTTATCTTCAAATACAAGAACTTTTCGTGGTTTTGTTGGTCTTCAGCAAATGAACATATTTCAGCGAGCGAGAAGTTTTTTCTTCAATAGCGTCAGATTTTATCTTAAAATACAAGAACTTTTCGTGGTTCTTGTCAATTTTTGTAGGTTTTGATCTGATGAACTTCTTTCAGTCAGCTCGATCTTTCGACCTGAAAGCAAAAATATTTTATCTTCAAATACAAGAACTTTTCGTGGTTTTGTTAATTTTCAGCAAATGAACATATCTCAGCGAGCTAGAAGTTTTTTCTTCAATAGCGTCAGATTTTATCTTAAAATACAAGAACTTTTCGTGGTTCTTGTCAATTTTTGTTGGTTTTCATCTAATGAACTTGTTTCAGTCAGCTAGATCTTTCTTCTTTAATGCAAAAAGATTTTATCTTCAAATACAAGAACCTTTCGTGGTTTTGTTGATTTTCAGCAAATGAACATATTTCAGCGAGCAAGAAGTTTTTTCTTTAATAGCGTCACATTTTATCTTAAAATACAAGAACTTTTCGTGGTTCTTGTCAATTTTTGTTGGTTTTCATCTGATGAACTTATTTCAGTCAGCGAGATCTTTCTTCTTCAAAGCAAAAAGATTTTCTCTTGAAATACAAGAACTTTTCGTGGTTTTGTTGATTTTCAGCAAATGAACATATTTCAGCGAGCGAGAAGTTTTTTCTTTAATAGCGTCACATTTTATCTTAAAATACAAGAACTTTTCGTGGTTCTTGTCAATTTTTATTGGTTTTCATCTAATGAACTTATTTCAGTCAGTTAAATCTTTCTTCTTCATAGCAAAAAGATTTTATCTTCAAATACAAGAACTTTTCGTGGTTTTGTTGGTTTTCAGCAAATGAACATATTTCAGCGAGCTAGAAGTTTTTTCTTCAATAGCTTCAGATTTTATCTTAAAATACAAGAACTTTTCGTGGTTCTTGTCAATTTTTGTTGGTTTTCATCTAATGAACTTATTTCAGTCAGCTAGATCTTTCTTCTTTAATGCGAAAAGATTTTATCTTCAAATACAAGAACTTTTCGTGGTTTTGTTGATTTTCAGCAAATGAACATATTTCAGCGAGCAAGAAGTTTTTTCTTCAATAGCGTCAGATTTTATCTTAAAATACAAGAACTTTTCGTGGTTCTTGTCAATTTTTGTTGGTTTTCATCTAATGAACTTGTTTCAGTCAGCTGGATCTTTCTTCTTCAAAGCAAAAAGATTTTATCTTCAAATACAAGAACTTCTCGTGGTTTTGTTGATTTTCAGCAAATGAACATATTTCAGCGAGCAAGAAGTTTTTTCTTTAATAGCGTCAGATTTTATCTTAAAATACAAGAACTTTTCGTGGTTCTTGTCAATTTTTGTTGGTTTTCATCTAATGAACTTATTTCAGTCAGCGAGATCTTTCTTCTTCAAAGCAAAAAGATTTTATCTTCAAATACAAGAACTTTTCGTGGTTTTGTTGGTCTTCAGCAAATGAACATATTTCAGCGAGCGAGAAGTTTTTTCTTCAATAGCGTCAGATTTTATCTTAAAATACAAGAACTTTTCGTGGTTCTTGTCAATTTTTGTAGGTTTTGACCTGATGAACTTCTTTCAGTCAGCTCGATCTTTCGACCTGAAAGCAAAAATATTTTATCTTCAAATACAAGAACTTTTCGTGGTTTTGTTAATTTTCAGCAAATGAACATATTTCAGCGAGCAAGAAGTTTTTTCTTTAATAGCGTCACATTTTATCTTAAAATACAAGAACTTTTCGTGGTTCTTGTCAATTTTTGTTGGTTTTCATCTGATGAACTTATTTCAGTCAGCGAGATCTTTCTTCTTCAAAGCAAAAAGATTTTCTCTTCAAATACAAGAACTTTTCGTGGTTTTGTTGATTTTCAGCAAATGAACATATTTCAGCGAGCGAGAAGTTTTTTCTTTAATAGCGTCACATTTTATCTTAAAATACAAGAACTTTTCGTGGTTCTTGTCAATTTTTGTTGGTTTTCATCTAATGAACTTATTTCAGTCAGTTAAATCTTTCTTCTTCATAGCAAAAAGATTTTATCTTCAAATACAAGAACTTTTCGTGGTTTTGTTGGTTTTCAGCAAATGAACATATTTCAGCGAGCTAGAAGTTTTTTCTTCAATAGCTTCAGATTTTATCTTAAAATACAAGAACTTTTCGTGGTTCTTGTCAATTTTTGTTGGTATTCATCTAATGAACTTATTTCAGTCAGCTGGATCTTTCTTCTTCAAAGCAAAAAGATTTTATCTTCAAATACAAGAACTTTTCGTGGTTTTGTTAATTTTCAGCAAATGAACATATTTCAGCGAGCAAGAAGTTTTTTCTTTAATAGCGTCAGATTTTATCTTAAAATACAAGAACTTTTCGTGGTTTTGTTGATTTTCAGCAAATGAACATATTTCAGCGAGCAAGAAGTTTTTTCTTTAATAGCGTCAGATTTTATCTTAAAATACAAGAACTTTTCGTGGTTCTTGTCAATTTTTGTTGGTTTTCATCTAATGAACTTGTTTCAGTCAGCTAGATCTTTCTTCTTTAATGCAAAAAGATTTTATCTTCAAATACAAGAACTTCTCGTGGTTTTGTTGATTTTCAGCAAATGAACATATTTCAGCGAGCAAGAAGTTTTTTCTTTAATAGCGGAAGATTTTATATTAAAATACAAGAACTTTTCGTGGTTCTTGTCAATTTTTGTTGGTTTTCATCTGATGAACTTATTTCAGTCAGCGAGATCTTTCTTCTTCAAAGCAAAAAGATTTTCTCTTCAAATACAAGAACTTTTCGTGGTTTTGTTGATTTTCAGCAAATGAACATATTTCAGCGAGCTAGAAGTTTTTTCTTCAATAGCGTCAGATTTTATCTTAAAATACAAGAACTTTTCGTGGTTCTTGTCAATTTTTGTTGGTTTTCATCTAATGAACTTGTTTCAGTCAGCTCGATCTTTCTTCTTTAATGCAAAAAGATTTTATCTTCAAATACAAGAACCTTTCGTGGTTTTGTTGATTTTCAGCAAATGAACATATTTCAGCGAGCAAGAAGTTTTTTCTTTAATAGCGTCACATTTTATCTTAAAATACAAGAACTTTTCGTGGTTCTTGTCAATTTTTGTTGGTTTTCATCTGATGAACTTATTTCAGTCAGCGAGATCTTTCTTCTTCAAAGCAAAAAGATTTTCTCTTCAAATACAAGAACTTTTCGTGGTTTTGTTGATTTTCAGCAAATGAACATATTTCAGCGAGCTAGAAGTTTTTTCTTCAATAGCTTCAGATTTTATCTTAAAATACAAGAACTTTTCGTGGTTCTTGTCAATTTTTGTTGGTTTTCATCTAATGAACTTATTTCAGTCAGCTGGATCTTTCTTCTTCAAAGCAAAAAGATTTTATCTTCAAATACAAGAACTTTTCGTGGTTTTGTTAATTTTCAGCAAATGAACATATTTCAGCGAGCAAGAAGTTTTTTCTTTAATAGCGTCAGATTTTATCTTAAAATACAAGAACTTTTCGTGGTTCTTGTCAATTTTTGTTGGTTTTCATCTAATGAACTTATTTCAGTCAGCGAGATCTTTCTTCTTCAAAGCAAAAAGATTTTATCTTCAAATACAAGAACTTTTCGTTTTTTTGTTAATTTTCAGCAAATGAACATATTTCAGCGAGCAAGAAGTTTTTTCTTTAATAGCGTCAGATTTTATCTTAAAATACAAGAACTTTTCGTGGTTCTTGTCAATTTTTGTTGGTTTTCATCTAATGAACTTATTTCAGTCAGCAAGATCTTTCTTCTTTAATGCAAAAAGATTTTATCTTCAAATACAAGAACTTTTCGTGGTTTTGTTGGTTTTCAGCAAATGAACATATTTCAGCGAGGTAGAAGTTTTTTCTTCAATAGCGTCAGATTTTATCTTAAAATACAAGAACTTTTCGTGGTTCTTGTCAATTTTTGTTGGTTTTCATCTAATGAACTTGTTTCAGTCAGCTGGATCTTTCTTCTTTAATGCAAAAAGATTTTATCTTCAAATACAAGAACTTTTCGTGGTGTTGTTGATTTTCAGCAAATGAACATATTTCAGCGAGCGAGAAGTTTTTTCTTCAATAGCGTCAGATTTTATCTTAAAATACAAGAACTTTTCGTGGTTCTTGTCAATTTTTGTTGGTTTTCATCTGATGAACTTATTTCAGTCAGCGAGATCTTTCTTCTTCAAAGCAAAAAGATTTTCTCTTCAAATACAAGAACTTTTCGTGGTTTTGTTGGTTTTGAGCAAATGAACATATTTCAGCGAGCTAGAAGTTTTTTCTTCAATAGCTTCAGATTTTATCTTAAAATACAAGAACTTTTCGTGGTTCTTGTCAATTTTTGTTGGTTTTCATCTAATGAACTTATTTCAGTCAGCTGGATCTTTCTTCTTCAAAGCAAAAAGATTTTATCTTCAAATACAAGAACTTTTCGTGGTTTTGTTAATTTTCAGCAAATGAACATATTTCAGCGAGCAAGAAGTTTTTTCTTTAATAGCGTCAGATTTTATCTTAAAATACAAGAACTTTTCGTGGTTTTGTTGATTTTCAGCAAATGAACATATTTCAGCGAGCAAGAAGTTTTTTCTTTAATAGCGTCAGATTTTATCTTAAAATACAAGAACTTTTCGTGGTTCTTGTCAATTTTTGTTGGTTTTCATCTAATGAACTTGTTTCAGTCAGCTAGATCTTTCTTCTTTAATGCAAAAAGATTTTATCTTCAAATACAAGAACTTCTCGTGGTTTTGTTGATTTTCAGCAAATGAACATATTTCAGCGAGCAAGAAGTTTTTTCTTTAATAGCGGAAGATTTTATCTTAAAATACAAGAACTTTTCGTGGTTCTTGTCAATTTTTGTTGGTTTTCATCTAATGAACTTATTTCAGTCAGCGAGATCTTTCTTCTTCAAAGCAAAAAGATTTTATCTTCAAATACAAGAACTTTTCGTGGTTTTGTTAATTTTCAGCAAATGAACATATTTCAGCGAGCAAGAAGTTTTTTCTTTAATAGCGTCAGATTTTATCTTAAAATACAAGAACTTTTCGTGGTTCTTGTCAATTTTTGTTGGTTTTCATCTAATGAACTTGTTTCAGTCAGCTAGATCTTTCTTCTTTAATGCAAAAAGATTTTATCTTCAAATACAAGAACTTCTCGTGGTTTTGTTGATTTTCAGCAAATGAACATATTTCAGCGAGCAAGAAGTTTTTTCTTTAATAGCGGAAGATTTTATCTTAAAATACAAGAACTTTTCGTGGTTCTTGTCAATTTTTGTTGGTTTTCATCTAATGAACTTATTTCAGTCAGCGAGATCTTTCTTCTTCAAAGCAAAAAGATTTTATCTTCAAATACAAGAACTTTTCGTGGTTTTGTTAATTTTCAGCAAATGAACATATTTCAGCGAGCTAGAAGTTTTTTCTTCAATAGCGTCAGATTTTATCTTAAAATACAAGAACTTTTCGTGGTTCTTGTCAATTTTTGTTGGTTTTCATCTAATGAACTTGTTTCAGTCAGCTAGATCTTTCTTCTTTAATGCAAAAAGATTTTATCTTCAAATACAAGAACCTTTCGTGGTTTTGTTGATTTTCAGCAAATGAACATATTTCAGCGAGCAAGAAGTTTTTTCTTTAATAGCGTCACATTTTATCTTAAAATACAAGAACTTTTCGTGGTTCTTGTCAATTTTTGTTGGTTTTCATCTGATGAACTTATTTCAGTCAGCGAGATCTTTCTTCTTCAAAGCAAAAAGATTTTCTCTTCAAATACAAGAACTTTTCGTGGTTTTGTTGATTTTCAGCAAATGAACATATTTCAGCGAGCGAGAAGTTTTTTCTTTAATAGCGTCACATTTTATCTTAAAATACAAGAACTTTTCGTGGTTCTTGTCAATTTTTGTTGGTTTTCATCTGATGAACTTATTTCAGTCAGTTAAATCTTTCTTCTTCATAGCAAAAAGATTTTATCTTCAAATACAAGAACTTTTCGTGGTTTTGTTGGTTTTCAGCAAATGAACATATTTCAGCGAGCTAGAAGTTTTTTCTTCAATAGCTTCAGATTTTATCTTAAAATACAAGAACTTTTCGTGGTTCTTGTCAATTTTTGTTGGTTTTCATCTAATGAACTTATTTCAGTCAGCTGGATCTTTCTTCTTCAAAGCAAAAAGATTTTATCTTCAAATACAAGAACTTTTCGTGGTTTTGTTAATTTTCAGCAAATGAACATATTTCAGCGAGCAAGAAGTTTTTTCTTTAATAGCGTCAGATTTTATCTTAAAATACAAGAACTTTTCGTGGTTCTTGTCAATTTTTGTTGGTTTTCATCTAATGAACTTATTTCAGTCAGCGAGATCTTTCTTCTTCAAAGCAAAAAGATTTTATCTTCAAATACAAGAACTTTTCGTGGTTTTGTTGATTTTCAGCAAATGAACATATTTCAGCGAGCGAGAAGTTTTTTCTTTAATAGCGTCACATTTTATCTTAAAATACAAGAACTTTTCGTGGTTCTTGTCAATTTTTGTTGGTTTTCATCTAATGAACTTATTTCAGTCAGTTAAATCTTTCTTCTTCATAGCAAAAAGATTTTATCTTCAAATACAAGAACTTCTCGTGGTTTTGTTGGTTTTCAGCAAATGAACATATTTCAGCGAGCTAGAAGTTTTTTCTTCAATAGCTTCAGATTTTATCTTAAAATACAAGAACTTTTCGTGGTTCTTGTCAATTTTTGTTGGTTTTCATCTAATGAACTTATTTCAGTCAGCTGGATCTTTCTTCTTCAAAGCAAAAAGATTTTATCTTCAAATACAAGAACTTTTCGTGGTTTTGTTAATTTTCAGCAAATGAACATATTTCAGCGAGCAAGAAGTTTTTTCTTTAATAGCGTCAGATTCTATCTTAAAATACAAGAACTTTTCGTGGTTCTTGTCAATTTTTGTTGGTTTTCATCTAATGAACTTATTTCAGTCAGCTAGATCTTTCTTCTTTAATGCAAAAAGATTTTATCTTCAAATACAAGAACTTTTCGTGGTTTTGTTGGTTTTCAGCAAATGAACATATTTCAGCGAGCTCAAAGTTTTTTCTTCAATAGCGTCAGATTATATCTTAAAATACAAGAACTTTTCGTGGTTCTTGTCAATTTTTGTTGGTTTTCATCCAATGAACTTATTTCAGTCAGCTGGATCTTTCTTCTTCAAAGCAAAAAGATTTTATCTTCAAATTCTAGAACTTTTCGTGATTTTGTTGTTTTCAGCAAATGAACATATTTCAGCGAGCTTGAAGTTTTTTCTTCAATAGCGTCAGATTTTATCTTAAAATACAAGAACTTTTCGTGGTTCTTGTCAATTTTTGTTGGTTTTGATCTGATGAACTTCTTTCAGTCAGCTGGATCTTTCTTCTTCAAAGCAAAAAGATTTTATCTTCAAATTCTAGAACTTTTCGTGATTTTGTTGTTTTCAGCAAATGAACATATTTCAGCGAGCTTGAAGTTTTTTCTTCAATAGCGTCAGATTTTATCTTAAAATACAAGAACTTTTCGTGGTTCTTGTCAATTTTTGTTGGTTTTGATCTGATGAACTTCTTTCAGTCAGCTCGATCTTTCTACCTCAAAGCAAAAAGATTTTATCTTCAAAAACAAGAACTTTTCGTGGTTTTGTTAATTTTCAGCAAATGAACATATTTCAGCGAGCGAGAAGTTTTTTCTTTAATAGCGTCAGATTTTATCTTAAAATACAAGAACTTTTCGTGGTTCTTGTCAATTTTTGTTGGTTTTCATCTAATGAACTTGTTTCAGTCAGCTAGATCTTTCTTCTTTAATGCAAAAAGATTTTATCTTCAAATACAAGAACTTTTCGTGGTTTTGTTGATTTTCAGCAAATGAACATATTTCAGCGAGCAAGAAGTTTTTTCTTCAATAGCGTCAGATTTTATCTTAAAATACAAGAACTTTTCGTGGTTCTTGTCAATTTTTGTTGGTTTTCATCTAATGAACTTGTTTCAGTCAGCTGGATCTTTCTTCTTCAAAGCAAAAAGATTTTATCTTCAAATACAAGAACTTCTCGTGGTTTTGTTGATTTTCAGCAAATGAACATATTTCAGCGAGCAAGAAGTTTTTTCTTTAACAGCGTCAGATTTTATCTTAAAATACAAGAACTTTTCGTGGTTCTTGTCAATTTTTGTTGGTTTTCATCTAATGAACTTATTTCAGTCAGCGAGATCTTTCTTCTTCAAAGCAAAAAGATTTTATCTTCAAATACAAGAACTTTTCGTGGTTTTGTTGGTCTTCAGCAAATGAACATATTTCAGCGAGCGAGAAGTTTTTTCTTCAATAGCGTCAGATTTTATCTTAAAATACAAGAACTTTTCGTGGTTCTTGTCAATTTTTGTAGGTTTTGATCTGATGAACTTCTTTCAGTCAGCTCGATCTTTCGACCTGAAAGCAAAAATATTTTATCTTCAAATACAAGAACTTTTCGTGGTTTTGTTAATTTTCAGCAAATGAACATATTTCAGCGAGCAAGAAGTTTTTTCTTTAATAGCGTCACATTTTATCTTAAAATACAAGAACTTTTCGTGGTTCTTGTCAATTTTTGTTGGTTTTCATCTGATGAACTTATTTCAGTCAGCGAGATCTTTCTTCTTCAAAGCAAAAAGATTTTCTCTTCAAATACAAGAACTTTTCGTGGTTTTGTTGATTTTCAGCAAATGAACATATTTCAGCGAGCGAGAAGTTTTTTCTTTAATAGCGTCAGATTTTATCTTAAAATACAAGAACTTTTCGTGGTTCTTGTCAATTTTTGTTGGTTTTCATCTAATGAACTTATTTCAGTCAGTTAAATCTTTCTTCTTCATAGCAAAAAGATTTTATCTTCAAATACAAGAACTTTTCGTGATTTTGTTAATTTTCAGCAAATGAACATATTTCAGCGAGCAAGAAGTTTTTTCTTTAATAGCGTCAGATTTTATCTTAAAATACAAGAACTTTTCGTGGTTCTTGTCAATTTTTGTTGGTTTTCATCTAATGAACTTATTTCAGTCAGCTAGATCTTTCTTCTTTAATGCAAAAGGATTTTATCTTCAAATACAAGAACTTCTCGTGGTTTTGTTGATTTTCAGCAAATGAACATATTTCAGCGAGCAAGAAGTTTTTTCTTTAATAGCGGAAGATTTTATCTTAAAATACAAGAACTTTTCGTGGTTCTTGTCAATTTTTGTTGGTTTTCATCTAATGAACTTATTTCAGTCAGCGAGATCTTTCTTCTTCAAAGCAAAAAGATTTTATCTTCAAATACAAGAACTTTTCGTGGTTTTGTTAATTTTCAGCAAATGAACATATTTCAGCGAGCTAGAAGTTTTTTCTTCAATAGCGTCAGATTTTATCTTAAAATACAAGAACTTTTCGTGGTTCTTGTCAATTTTTGTTGGTTTTCATCTGATGAACTTGTTTCAGTCAGCTAGATCTTTCTTCTTTAATGCAAAAAGATTTTATCTTCAAATACAAGAACCTTTCGTGGTTTTGTTGATTTTCAGCAAATGAACATATTTCAGCGAGCAAGAAGTTTTTTCTTTAATAGCGTCACATTTTATCTTAAAATACAAGAACTTTTCGTGGTTCTTGTCAATTTTTGTTGGTTTTCATCTGATGAACTTATTTCAGTCAGCGAGATCTTTCTTCTTCAAAGCAAAAAGATTTTCTCTTCAAATACAAGAACTTTTCGTGGTTTTGTTGATTTTCAGCAAATGAACATATTTCAGCGAGCGAGAAGTTTTTTCTTTAATAGCGTCACATTTTATCTTAAAATACAAGAACTTTTCGTGGTTCTTGTCAATTTTTGTTGGTTTTCATCTGATGAACTTATTTCAGTCAGTTAAATCTTTCTTCTTCATAGCAAAAAGATTTTATCTTCAAATACAAGAACTTTTCGTGGTTTTGTTGGTTTTCAGCAAATGAACATATTTCAGCGAGCTAGAAGTTTTTTCTTCAATAGCTTCAGATTTTATCTTAAAATACAAGAACTTTTCGTGGTTCTTGTCAATTTTTGTTGGTTTTCATCTAATGAACTTATTTCAGTCAGCTGGATCTTTCTTCTTCAAAGCAAAAAGATTTTATCTTCAAATACAAGAACTTTTCGTGGTTTTGTTAATTTTCAGCAAATGAACATATTTCAGCGAGCAAGAAGTTTTTTCTTTAATAGCGTCAGATTTTATCTTAAAATACAAGAACTTTTCGTGGTTCTTGTCAATTTTTGTTGGTTTTCATCTAATGAACTTATTTCAGTCAGCGAGATCTTTCTTCTTCAAAGCAAAAAGATTTTATCTTCAAATACAAGAACTTTTCGTTTTTTTGTTAATTTTCAGCAAATGAACATATTTCAGCGAGCAAGAAGTTTTTTCTTTAATAGCGTCAGATTTTATCTTAAAATACAAGAACTTTTCGTGGTTCTTGTCAATTTTTGTTGGTTTTCATCTAATGAACTTATTTCAGTCAGCAAGATCTTTCTTCTTTAATGCAAAAAGATTTTATCTTCAAATACAAGAACTTTTCGTGGTTTTGTTGGTTTTCAGCAAATGAACATATTTCAGCGAGCTAGAAGTTTTTTCTTCAATAGCGTCAGATTTTATCTTAAAATACAAGAACTTTTCGTGGTTCTTGTCAATTTTTGTTGGTTTTCATCTGATGAACTTATTTCAGTCAGCGAGATCTTTCTTCTTCAAAGCAAAAAGATTTTCTCTTCAAATACAAGAACTTTTCGTGGTTTTGTTGATTTTCAGCAAATGAACATATTTCAGCGAGCGAGAAGTTTTTTCTTTAATAGCGTCACATTTTATCTTAAAATACAAGAACTTTTCGTGGTTCTTGTCAATTTTTGTTGGTTTTCATCTAATGAACTTATTTCAGTCAGTTAAATCTTTCTTCTTCATAGCAAAAAGATTTTATCTTCAAATACAAGAACTTCTCGTGGTTTTGTTGGTTTTCAGCAAATGAACATATTTCAGCGAGCTAGAAGTTTTTTCTTCAATAGCTTCAGATTTTATCTTAAAATACAAGAACTTTTCGTGGTTCTTGTCAATTTTTGTTGGTTTTCATCTAATGAACTTATTTCAGTCAGCTGGATCTTTCTTCTTCAAAGCAAAAAGATTTTATCTTCAAATACAAGAACTTTTCGTGGTTTTGTTAATTTTCAGCAAATGAACATATTTCAGCGAGCAAGAAGTTTTTTCTTTAATAGCGTCAGATTCTATCTTAAAATACAAGAACTTTTCGTGGTTCTTGTCAATTTTTGTTGGTTTTCATCTAATGAACTTATTTCAGTCAGCTAGATCTTTCTTCTTTAATGCAAAAAGATTTTATCTTCAAATACAAGAACTTTTCGTGGTTTTGTTGGTTTTCAGCAAATGAACATATTTCAGCGAGCTCAAAGTTTTTTCTTCAATAGCGTCAGATTATATCTTAAAATACAAGAACTTTTCGTGGTTCTTGTCAATTTTTGTTGGTTTTCATCCAATGAACTTATTTCAGTCAGCTGGATCTTTCTTCTTCAAAGCAAAAAGATTTTATCTTCAAATTCTAGAACTTTTCGTGATTTTGTTGTTTTCAGCAAATGAACATATTTCAGCGAGCTTGAAGTTTTTTCTTCAATAGCGTCAGATTTTATCTTAAAATACAAGAACTTTTCGTGGTTCTTGTCAATTTTTGTTGGTTTTCATCTAATGAACTTCTTTCAGTCAGCTGGATCTTTCTTCTTCAAAGCAAAAAGATTTTATCTTCAAATTCTAGAACTTTTCGTGATTTTGTTGTTTTCAGCAAATGAACATATTTCAGCGAGCTTGAAGTTTTTTCTTCAATAGCGTCAGATTTTATCTTAAAATACAAGAACTTTTCGTGGTTCTTGTCAATTTTTGTTGGTTTTGATCTGATGAACTTCTTTCAGTCAGCTCGATCTTTCTACCTCAAAGCAAAAAGATTTTATCTTCAAAAACAAGAACTTTTCGTGGTTTTGTTAATTTTCAGCAAATGAACATATTTCAGCGAGCGAGAAGTTTTTTCTTTAATAGCGTCAGATTTTATCTTAAAATACAAGAACTTTTCGTGGTTCTTGTCAATTTTTGTTGGTTTTCATCTAATGAACTTGTTTCAGTCAGCTAGATCTTTCTTCTTTAATGCAAAAAGATTTTATCTTCAAATACAAGAACTTTTCGTGGTTTTGTTGATTTTCAGCAAATGAACATATTTCAGCGAGCAAGAAGTTTTTTCTTCAATAGCGTCAGATTTTATCTTAAAATACAAGAACTTTTCGTGGTTCTTGTCAATTTTTGTTGGTTTTCATCTAATGAACTTGTTTCAGTCAGCTGGATCTTTCTTCTTCAAAGCAAAAAGATTTTATCTTCAAATACAAGAACTTCTCGTGGTTTTGTTGATTTTCAGCAAATGAACATATTTCAGCGAGCAAGAAGTTTTTTCTTTAACAGCGTCAGATTTTATCTTAAAATACAAGAACTTTTCGTGGTTCTTGTCAATTTTTGTTGGTTTTCATCTAATGAACTTATTTCAGTCAGCGAGATCTTTCTTCTTCAAAGCAAAAAGATTTTATCTTCAAATACAAGAACTTTTCGTGGTTTTGTTGGTCTTCAGCAAATGAACATATTTCAGCGAGCGAGAAGTTTTTTCTTCAATAGCGTCAGATTTTATCTTAAAATACAAGAACTTTTCGTGGTTCTTGTCAATTTTTGTCGGTTTTGATCTGATGAACTTCTTTCAGTCAGCTCGATCTTTCGACCTGAAAGCAAAAATATTTTATCTTCAAATACAAGAACTTTTCGTGGTTTTGTTAATTTTCAGCAAATGAACATATTTCAGCGAGCAAGAAGTTTTTTCTTTAATAGCGTCACATTTTATCTTAAAATACAAGAACTTTTCGTGGTTCTTGTCAATTTTTGTTGGTTTTCATCTGATGAACTTATTTCAGTCAGCGAGATCTTTCTTCTTCAAAGCAAAAAGATTTTCTCTTCAAATACAAGAACTTTTCGTGGTTTTGTTGATTTTCAGCAAATGAACATATTTCAGCGAGCGAGAAGTTTTTTCTTTAATAGCGTCAGATTTTATCTTAAAATACAAGAACTTTTCGTGGTTCTTGTCAATTTTTGTTGGTTTTCATCTAATGAACTTATTTCAGTCAGTTAAATCTTTCTTCTTCATAGCAAAAAGATTTTATCTTCAAATACAAGAACTTTTCGTGATTTTGTTAATTTTCAGCAAATGAACATATTTCAGCGAGCAAGAAGTTTTTTCTTTAATAGCGTCAGATTTTATCTTAAAATACAAGAACTTTTCGTGGTTCTTGTCAATTTTTGTTGGTTTTCATCTAATGAACTTATTTCAGTCAGCTAGATCTTTCTTCTTTAATGCAAAAGGATTTTATCTTCAAATACAAGAACTTTTCGTGGTTTTGTTGGTTTTCAGCAAATGAACATATTTCAGCGAGCTAGAAGTTTTTTCTTCAATAGCGTCAGATTTTATCTTAAAATACAAGAACTTTTCGTGGTTCTTGTCAATTTTTGTTGGTTTTCATCTAATGAACTTGTTTCAGTCAGCTAGATCTTTCTTCTTGAATGCAAAAAGATTTTATCTTCAAATACAAGAACTTTTCGTGGTGTTGTTGATTTTCAGCAAATGAACATATTTCAGCGAGCGAGAAGTTTTTTCTTTAATAGCGTCACATTTTATCTTAAAATACAAGAACTTTTCGTGGTTCTTGTCAATTTTTGTTGGTTTTCATCTGATGAACTTATTTCAGTCAGCGAGATCTTTCTTCTTCAAAGCAAAAAGATTTTCTCTTCAAATACAAGAACTTTTCGTGGTTTTGTTGATTTTCAGCAAATGAACATATTTCAGCGAGCGAGAAGTTTTTTCTTTAATAGCGTCACATTTTATCTTAAAATACAAGAACTTTTCGTGGTTCTTGTCAATTTTTGTTGGTTTTCATCTAATGAACTTATTTCAGTCAGTTAAATCTTTCTTCTTCATAGCAAAAAGATTTTATCTTCAAATACAAGAATTTTCGTGATTTTGTTGGTTTTCAGCAAATGAACATATTTCAGCGAGCTAGAAGTTTTTTCTTCAATAGCTTCAGATTTTATCTTAAAATACAAGAACTTTTCGTGGTTCTTGTCAATTTTTGTTGGTTTTCATCTAATGAACTTATTTCAGTCAGCTGGATCTTTCTTCTTCAAAGCAAAAAGATTTTATCTTCAAATACAAGAACTTTTCGTGGTTTTGTTAATTTTCAGCAAATGAACATATTTCAGCGAGCAAGAAGTTTTTTCTTTAATAGCGTCAGATTTTATCTTAAAATACAAGAACTTTTCGTGGTTCTTGTCAATTTTTGTTGGTTTTCATCTCATGAACTTATTTCAGTCAGCGAGATCTTTCTTCTTCAAAGCGAAAAGATTTTATCTTCAAATACAAGAACTTTTCGTGGTTTTGTTAATTTTCAGCAAATGAACATATTTCAGCGAGCAAGAAGTTTTTTCTTTAATAGCGTCAGATTCTATCTTAAAATACAAGAACTTTTCGTGGTTCTTGTCAATTTTTGTTGGTTTTCATCTAATGAACTTATTTCAGTCAGCTAGATCTTTCTTCTTTAATGCAAAAAGATTTTATCTTCAAATACAAGAACTTTTCGTGGTTTTGTTGGTTTTCAGCAAATGAACATATTTCAGCGAGCTCAAAGTTTTTTCTTCAATAGCGTCAGATTATATCTTAAAATACAAGAACTTTTCGTGGTTCTTGTCAATTTTTGTTGGTTTTCATCTAATGAACTTGTTTCAGTCAGCTAGATCTTTCTTCTTTAATGCAAAAAGATTTTATCTTCAAATACAAGAACTTTTCGTGGTGTTGTTGATTTTCAGCAAATGAACATATTTCAGCGAGCGAGAAGTTTTTTCTTCAATAGCGTCAGATTTTATCTTAAAATACAAGAACTTTTCGTGGTTCTTGTCAATTTTTGTTGGTTTTCATCCAATGAACTTATTTCAGTCAGCTGGATCTTTCTTCTTCAAAGCAAAAAGATTTTATCTTCAAATTCTAGAACTTTTCGTGATTTTGTTGTTTTCAGCAAATGAACATACTTCAGCGAGCGAGAAGTTTTTTCTTCAATAGCGTCAGATTTTATCTTAAAATACAAGAACTTTTCGTGGTTCTTGTCAATTTTTGTTGGTTTTGATCTGATGAACTTCTTTCAGTCAGCTCGATCTTTCTACCTCAAAGCAAAAAGATTTTATCTTCAAAAACAAGAACTTTTCGTGGTTTTGTTAATTTTCAGCAAATGAACATATTTCAGCGAGCGAGAAGTTTTTTCTTTAATAGCGTCAGATTTTATCTTAAAATACAAGAACTTTTCGTGGTTCTTGTCAATTTTTGTTGGTTTTCATCTAATGAACTTGTTTCAGTCAGCTAGATCTTTCTTCTTTAATGCAAAAAGATTTTATCTTCAAATACAAGAACTTTTCGTGGTTTTGTTGATTTTCAGCAAATGAACATATTTCAGCGAGCAAGAAGTTTTTTCTTCAATAGCGTCAGATTTTATCTTAAAATACAAGAACTTTTCGTGGTTCTTGTCAATTTTTGTTGGTTTTCATCTAATGAACTTGTTTCAGTCAGCTGGATCTTTCTTCTTCAAAGCAAAAAGATTTTATCTTCAAATACAAGAACTTCTCGTGGTTTTGTTGATTTTCAGCAAATGAACATATTTCAGCGAGCAAGAAGTTTTTTCTTTAATAGCGTCAGATTTTATCTTAAAATACAAGAACTTTTTTTGGTTCTTGTCAATTTTTGTTGGTTTTCATCTAATGAACTTATTTCAGTCAGCGAGATCTTTCTTCTAAAAGCAAAAAGATTTTATCTTCAAATACAAGAACTTTTCGTGGTTTTGTTGGTCTTCAGCAAATGAACATATTTCAGCGAGCGAGAAGTTTTTTCTTCAATAGCGTCAGATTTTATCTTAAAATACAAGAACTTTTCGTGGTTCTTGTCAATTTTTGTAGGTTTTGATCTGATGAACTTCTTTCAGTCAGCTCGATCTTTCGACCTGAAAGCAAAAATATTTTATCTTCAAATACAAGAACTTTTCGTGGTTTTGTTAATTTTCAGCAAATGAACATATTTCAGCGAGCAAGAAGTTTTTTCTTTAATAGCGTCAGATTTTATCTTAAAATACAAGAACTTTTCGTGGTTCTTGTCAATTTTTGTTGGTTTTCATCTAATGAACTTATTTCAGTCAGCTAGATCTTTCTTCTTTAATGCAAAAAGATTTTATCTTCAAATACAAGAACTTTTCGTGGTTTTGTTGGTTTTCAGCAAATGAACATATTTCAGCGAGCTGGAAGTTTTTTCTTCAATAGCGTCAGATTTTATCTTAAAATAAAAGAACTTTTCGTGGTTCTTGTCAATTTTTGTTGGTTTTCATCTCATGAACTTGTTTCAGTCAGCTAGATCTTTCTTCCTTAATGCAAAAAGATTTTATCTTCAAATACAAGAACTTTTCGTGGTGTTGTTGATTTTCAGCAAATGAACATATTTCAGCGAGCGAGAAGTTTTTTCTTCAATAGCGTCAGATTTTATCTTAAAATACAAGAACTTTTCGTGGTTCTTGTCAATTTTTGTTGGTTTTCATCTGATGAACTTATTTCAGTCAGCGAGATCTTTCTTCTTCAAAGCAAAAAGATTTTCTCTTCAAATACAAGAACTTTTCGTGGTTTTGTTGATTTTCAGCAAATGAACATATTTCAGCGAGCGAGAAGTTTTTACTTCAATAGCGTCACATTTTATCTTAAAATACAAGAACTTTTCGTGGTTCTTGTCAATTTTTGTTGGTTTTCATCTAATGAACTTATTTCAGTCAGTTAAATCTTTCTTCTTCATAGAAAAAAGATTTTATCTTCAAATACAAGAACTTTTCGTGGTTTTGTTGGTTTTCAGCAAATGAACATATTTCAGCGAGCTAGAAGTTTTTTCTTCAATAGCTTCAGATTTTATCTTAAAATACAAGAACTTTTCGTGGTTCTTGTCAATTTTTGTTGGTTTGCATCTCATGAACTTATTTCAGTCAGCGAGATCTTTCTTCTTCAAAGCAAAAAGATTTTATCTTCAAATACAAGAACTTTTCGTGGTTTTGTTAATTTTCAGCAAATGAACATATTTCAGCGAGCAAGAAGTTTTTTCTTTAATAGCGTCAGATTTTATCTTAAAATACAAGAACTTTTCGTGGTTCTTGTCAATTTTTGTTGGTTTTCATCTCATGAACTTATTTCAGTCAGCTAGATCTTTCTTCTTTAATGCAAAAAGATTTTATCTTCAAATACAAGAACTTTTCGTGGTTTTGTTGGTTTTCAGCAAATGAACATATTTCAGCGAGCTCAAAGTTTTTTCTTCAATAGCGTCAGATTTTATCTTAAAATACAAGAACTTTTCGTGGTTCTTGTCAATTTTTGTTGGTTTTCATCTAATGAACTTGTTTCAGTCAGCTGGATCTTTCTTCTTTAATGCAAAAAGATTTTATCTTCAAATACAAGAACTTTTCGTGGTTTTGTTGGTTTTCAGCAAATGAACATATTTCAGCGAGCTAGAAGTTTTTTCTTCAATAGCATCAGATTTTATCTTAAAATACAAGAACTTTTCGTGGTTCTTGTCAATTTTTGTTGGTTTTGATCTGATCAACTTATTTCAGTCAGCTCGATCTTTCTTCCTCAAAGCAAAAAGATGTTATCTTCAAATACAAGAACTTTTCGTGGTTTTGTTGATTTTCAGCAAATGAACATATTACAGCGAACTCAAAGTTTTTTCTTTAATAGCGGAAGATTTTATCTTAAAATACAAGAACTTTTCGTGGTTCTTGTTAATTTTTGTTGGTTTTCATCTAATGAACTTATTTCAGTCAGCGAGATCTTTCTTCTTCAAAGCAAAAAGATTTTATCTTCACATACAAGAACTTTTCTTGGTTTTGTTGGTCTTCAGCAAATGAACATATTTCAGCGAGCTAGAAGTTTTTTCTTCAATAGCGTCAGATTTTATCTTAAAATGCAAGAACTTTTCGTGGTTCTTGTTAATTTTTGTTGGTTTTCATCTAATGAACTTATTTCAGTCAGCTAGATCTTTCTTCTTTAATGCAAAAAGATTTTATCTTCAAATACAAGAACTTTTCGTGGTTTTGTTGGTTTTCAGCAAATGAACATATTTCAGCGAGCTCAAAGTTTTTTCTTCAATAGCGTCAGATTTTATCTTAAAATACAAGAACTTTTCGTGGTTCTTGTCAATTTTTGTTGGTTTTCATCTAATGAACTTGTTTCAGTCAGCTGGATCTTTCTTCTTTAATGCAAAAAGATTTTATCTTCAAATACAAGAACTTCTCGTGGTTTTGTTGATTTTCAGCAAATGAACATATTTTAGCGAGCAAGAAGTTTTTTCTTTAATAGCGTCAGATTTTATCTTAAAATACAAGAACTTTTCGTGGTTCTTGTCAATTTTTGTTGGTTTTCATCTAATGAACTTGTTTCAGTCAGCTAGATCTTTCTTCTTTAATGCAAAAAGATTTTATCTTCAAATACAAGAACTTTTCGTGGTGTTGTTGATTTTCAGCAAATGAACATATTTCAGCGAGCGAGAAGTTTTTTCTTCAATAGCGTCAGATTTTATCTTAAAATACAAGAACTTTTCGTGGTTCTTGTCAATTTTTGTTGGTTTTCATCCAATGAACTTATTTCAGTCAGCTGGATCTTTCTTCTTCAAAGCAAAAAGATTTTATCTTCAAATTCTAGAACTTTTCGTGATTTTGTTGTTTTCAGCAAATGAACATATTTCAGCGAGCTTGAAGTTTTTTCTTCAATAGCGTCAGATTTTATCTTAAAATACAAGAACTTTTCGTGGTTCTTGTCAATTTTTGTTGGTTTTGATCTGATGAACTTCTTTCAGTCAGCTCGATCTTTCTACCTCAAAGCAAAAAGATTTTATCTTCAAAAACAAGAACTTTTCGTGGTTTTGTTAATTTTCAGCAAATTAACATATTTCAGCGAGCGAGAAGTTTTTTCTTTAATAGCGTCAGATTTTATCTTAAAATACAAGAACTTTTCGTGGTTCTTGTCAATTTTTGTTGGTTTTCATCTAATGAACTTGTTTCAGTCAGCTAGATCTTTCTTCTTTAATGCAAAAAGATTTTATCTTCAAATACAAGAACTTTTCGTGGTTTTGTTGGTTTTCAGCAAATGAACATATTTCAGCGAGCTAGAAGTTTTTTCTTCAATAGCGTCAGATTTTATCTTAAAATACAAGAACTTTTCGTGGTTCTTGTCAATTTTTGTTGGTTTTGATCTGATCAACTTATTTCAGTCAGCTCGATCTTTCTTCCTCAAAGCAAAAAGATGTTATCTTCAAATACAAGAACTTTTCGTGGTTTTGTTGATTTTCAGCAAATGAACATATTACAGCGAACTCAAAGTTTTTTCTTTAATAGCGGAAGATTTTATCTTAAAATACAAGAACTTTTCGTGGTTCTTGTTAATTTTTGTTGGTTTTCATCTAATGAACTTATTTCAGTCAGCGAGATCTTTCTTCTTCAAAGCAAAAAGATTTTATCTTCACATACAAGAACTTTTCTTGGTGTTGTTGATTTTCAGCAAATGAACATATTTCAGCGAGCGAGAAGTTTTTTCTTCAATAGCGTCAGATTTTATCTTAAAATACAAGAACTTTTTGTGGTTCTTGTCAATTTTTGTTGGTTTTCATCTAATGAACTTATTTCAGTCAGCGAGATCTTTCTTCTTCAAAGCAAAAAGATTTTATCTTCAAATACAAGAACTTTTCGTGGTTTTGTTGGTCTTCCGCAAATGAACATATTTCAGCGAGCTAGAAGTTTTTTCTTCAATAGCGTCAGATTTTATCTTAAAATACAAGAACTTTTCGTGGTTCTTGTCAATTTTTGTAGGTTTTGATCTGATGAACTTCTTTCAGTCAGCTCGATCTTTCGACCTGAAAGCAAAAATATTTTATCTTCAAATACAAGAACTTTTCGTGGTTTTGTTAATTTTCAGCAAATGAACATATTTCAGCGAGCAAGAAGTTTTTTCTTTAATAGCGTCAGATTTTATCTTAAAATACAAGAACTTTTCGTGGTTCTTGTCAATTTTTGTTGGTTTTCATCTAATGAACTTGTTTCAGTCAGCTAGATCTTTCTTCTTTAATGCAAAAAGATTTTATCTTCAAATACAAGAACTTTTCGTGGTTTTGTTGGTTTTCAGCAAATGAACATATTTCAGCGAGCTAGAAGTTTTTTCTTCAATAGCGTCAGATTTTATCTTAAAATACAAGAACTTTTCGTGGTTCTTGTCAATTTTTGTTGGTTTTGATCTGATCAACTTATTTCAGTCAGCTCGATCTTTCTTCCTCAAAGCAAAAAGATGTTATCTTCAAATACAAGAACTTTTCGTGGTTTTGTTGATTTTCAGCAAATGAACATATTACAGCGAACTCAAAGTTTTTTCTTTAATAGCGGAAGATTTTATCTTAAAATACAAGAACTTTTCGTGGTTCTTGTTAATTTTTGTTGGTTTTCATCTAATGAACTTATTTCAGTCAGCGAGATCTTTCTTCTTCAAAGCAAAAAGATTTTATCTTCACATACAAGAACTTTTCTTGGTTTTGTTGGTCTTCAGCAAATGAACATATTTCAGCGAGCTAGAAGTTTTTTCTTCAATAGCGTCAGATTTTATCTTAAAATGCAAGAACTTTTCGTGGTTCTTGTTAATTTTTGTTGGTTTTCATCTAATGAACTTATTTCAGTCAGCGAGATCTTTCTTCTTCAAAGCAAAAAGATTTTATCTTCACATTCAAGAACTTTTCTTGGTTTTGTTGGTCTTCAGCAAATGAACATATTTCAGCGAGCTAGAAGTTTTTTCTTCAATAGCGTCAGATTTTATCTTAAAATACAAGAACTTTTCGTGGTTCTTGTCAATTTTTGTTGGTTTTCATCTGATGAACTTATTTCAGTCAGCGAGATCTTTCTTCTTCAAAGCAAAAAGATTTTCTCTTCAAATACAAGAACTTTTTGTGATTTTGTTGATTTTCAGTAAATGAACATATTTCAGAGAGCGAGAAGTTTTTTCTTCAATAGCATCAGATTTTATCTTAAAATACAAGAACTTTTCGTGGTTCTTGTCAATTTTTGTTGGTTTTGATCTGATCAACTTATTTCAGTCAGCTCGATCTTTCTTCCTCAAAGCAAAAAGATTTTATCTTCAAATACAAGAACTTTTCGTGGTTTTGTTGATTTTCAGCAAATGAACATATTTCAGCGAACTCAAAGTTTTTTCTTTAATAGCGGAAGATTTTATCTTAAAATACAAGAACTTTTCGTGGTTCTTGTCAATTTTTGTTGGTTTTCATCTAATGAACTTGTTTCATTCAGCTAGATCTTTCTTCTTTAATGCAAAAAGATTTTATCTTCAAATACAAGAACTTTTCGTGGTTTTGTTGGTTTTCAGCAAATGAACATATTTCAGCGAGCTAGAAGTTTTTTCTTCAATAGCGTCAGATTTTATCTTAAAATACAAGAACTTTTCGTGGTTCTTGTCAATTTTTGTTGGTTTTCATCTAATGAACTTGTTTCAGTCAGCTAGAACTTTCTTCTTTAATGCAAAAAGATTTTATCTTCAAATACAAGAACCTTTCGTGGTTTTGTTGATTTTCAGCAAATGAACATATTTCAGCGAGCGAGAAGTTTTTTCTTTAATAGCGTCAGATTTTATCTTAAAATACAAGAACTTTTCGTGGTTCTTGTCAATTTTTGTTGGTTTTCATCTGATGAACTTATTTCAGTCAGCGAGATCTTTCTTCTTCAAAGCAAAAAGATTTTCTCTTCAAATACAAGAACTTTTCGTGGTTTTGTTGATTTTCAGCAAATGAACATATTTCAGCGAGCGAGAAGTTTTTTCTTTAATAGCGTCAGATTTTATCTGAAAATACAAGAACTTTTCGTGGTTCTTGTCAATTTTTGTTGGTTTTCATCTAATGAACTTATTTCAGTCAGTTGGATCTTTCTTCTTAATAGCAAAAAGATTTTATCTTCAAATACAAGAACTTTTCGTGGTTTTGTTGGTTTTCAGCAAATGAACATATTTCAGCGAGCAAGAAGTTTTTTCTTCAATAGCGTCAGATTTTATCTTAAAATACAAGAACTTTTCGTGGTTCTTGTCAATTTTTGTTGGTTTTGATCTGATCAACTTATTTCAGTCAGCTCGATCTTTCTTCCTCAAAGCAAAAAGATTTTATCTTCAAATACAAGAACTTTTCGTGGTTTTGTTGATTTTCAGCAAATGAACATATTTCAGCGAACTCAAAGTTTTTTCTTTAATAGCGGAAGATTTTATCTTAAAATACAAGAACTTTTCGTGGTTCTTGTCAATTTTTGTTGGTTTTCATCTCATGAACTTGTTTCAGTCAGCTAGATCTTTCTTCTTTAATGCAAAAAGATTTTATCTTCAAATACAAGAACTTTTCGTGGTTTTGTTGGTTTTCAGCAAATGAACATATTTCAGCGAGCTAGAAGTTTTTTCTTCAATAGCGTCAGATTTTTTCTTAAAATACAAGAACTTTTCGTGGTTCTTGTCAATTTTTGTTGGTTTTCATCTGATGAACTTATTTCAGTCAGCGAGATCTTTCTTCTTCAAAGCAAAAAGATTTTCTCTTCAAATACAAGAACTTTTCGTGGTTTTGTTGATTTTCAGCAAATGAACATATTTCAGCGAGCGAGAAGTTTTTTCTTTAATAGCGTCACATTTTATCTTAAAATACAAGAACTTTTCGTGGTTCTTGTCAATTTTTGTTGGTTTTCATCTAATGAACTTATTTCAGTCAGTTAAATCTTTCTTCTTCATAGCAAAAAGATTTTATCTTCAAATACAAGAACTTTTCGTGGTTTTGTTGGTTTTCAGCAAATGAACATATTTCAGCGAGCTCGAAGTTTTTTCTTCAATAGCGTCAGATTTTATCTTAAAATACAAGAACTTTTCGTGGTTCTTGTCAATTTTTGTTGGTTTTCATCTGATGAACTTGTTTCAGTCAGCTAGATCTTTCTTCTTTAATTCAAAAAGATTTTATCTTCAAATACAAGAACTTGTCGTGGTTTTGTTGGTTTTCAGCAAATGAACATATTTCAGCGAGCTAGAAGTTTTTTCTTCAATAGCGTCAGATTTTATCTTAAAATACAAGAACTTTTCGTGGTTCTTGTCAATTTTTGTTGGTTTTCATCTGATGAACTTATTTCAGTCAGCGAGATCTTTCTTCTTCAAAGCAAAAAGATTTTCTCTTCAAATACAAGAACTTTTTGTGATTTTGTTGATTTTCAGTAAATGAACATATTTCAGCGAGCGAGAAGTTTTTTCTTTGATAGCGTCAGATTTTATCTTAAAATACAAGAACTTTTCGTGGTTCTTGTCAATTTTTGTTGGTTTTGATCTGATCAACTTATTTCAGTCACCTCGATCTTTCTTCCTCAAAGCAAAAAGATTTTATCTTCAAATACAAGAACTTTTCGTGGTTTTGTTGATTTTCAGCAAATGACAATATTTCAGCGAGCTCAAAGTTTTTTCTTCAATAGCGTAAGATTTTATCTTAAAATACAAGAACTTTTCGTGGTTCTTGTCAATTTTTGTTGGTTTTCATCTAATGAACTTGTTTCAGTCAGCTCGATCTTTCTACCTGAAAGCAAAAATATTTTATCTTCAAATACAAGAACTTTTCGTAGTTTTGTTAATTTTCAGCAAATGAACATATTTCAGCGAGCAAGAAGTTTTTTCTTTAATAGCGTCAGATTTTATCTTAAAATACAAGAACTTTTCGTGGTTCTTGTCAATTTTTGTTGGTTTTCATCTGATGAACTCGTTTCAGTCAGCTAGATCTTTCTTCTTTAATGCAAAAAGATTTTATCTTCAAATACAAGAACTTTTCGTGGTTTTGTTGGTTTTCAGCAAATGAACATATTTCAGCGAGCTAGAAGTTTTTTCTTCAATAGCGTCAGATTTTATCTTAAAATACAAGAACTTTTCGTGGTTCTTGTCAATTTTTGTTGGTTTTCATCTGATGAACTTATTTCAGTCAGCGAGATCTTTCTTCTTCAAAGCAAAAAGATTTTCTCTTCAAATACAAGAACTTTTCGTGGTTTTGTTGGTTTTCAGCAAATGAACATATTTCAGCGAGCGAGAAGTTTTTTCTTTGATAGCGTCAGATTTTATCTTAAAATACAAGAACTTTTCGTGGTTCTTGTCAATTTTTGTTGGTTTTGATCTGATCAACTTATTTCAGTCACCTCGATCTTTCTTCCTCAAAGCAAAAAGATTTTATCTTCAAATACAAGAACTTTTCGTGGTTTTGTTGATTGTCAGCAAATGAACATATTTCAGCGAGCTCAAAGTTTTTTCTTCAATAGCGGAAGATTTTATCTTAAAATACAAGAACTTTTCGTGGTTCTTGTCAATTTTTGTTGGTTTTCATCTGATGAACTTGTTTCAGTCAGCTAGATCTTTCTTCTTTAATGCAAAAAGATTTTATCTTCAAATACAAGAACTTTTCGTGGTTTTGTTGGTTTTCAGCAAATGAACATATTTCAGCGAGCTAGAAGTTTTTTCTTCAATAGCGTCAGATTTTATCTTAAAATACAAGAACTTTTCGTGGTTCTTGTCAATTTTTGTTGGTTTTCATCTGATGAACTTATTTCAGTCAGCGAGATCTTTCTTCTTCAAAGCAAAAAGATTTTCTCTTCAAATACAAGAACTTTTTGTGATTTTGTTGATTTTCAGTAAATGAACATATTTCAGAGAGCGAGAAGTTTTTTCTTCAATAGCGTCAGATTTTATCTTAAAATACAAGAACTTTTCGTGGTTCTTGTCAATTTTTGTTGGTTTTGATCTGATCAACTTATTTCAGTCAGCTCGATCTTTCTTCCTCAAAGCAAAAAGATTTTATCTTAAAATACAAGAACTTTTCGTGGTTCTTGTCAATTTTTGTTGGTTTTCATCTAATGAACTTGTTTCAGTCAGCTAGATCTTTCTTCTTTAATGCAAAAAGATTTTATCTTCAAATACAAGAACTTTTCGTGGTTTTGTTGGTTTTCAGCAAATGAACATATTTCAGCGAGCTAGAAGTTTTTTCTTCAATAGCGTCAGATTTTATCTTAAAATACAAGAACTTTTCGTGGTTCTTGTCTATTTTTGTTGGTTTTCATCTAATGAACTTGTTTCAGTCAGCTAGAACTTTCTTCTTTAATGCAAAAAGATTTTATCTTCAAATACAAGAACCTTTCGTGGTTTTGTTGATTTTCAGCAAATGAACATATTTCAGCGAGCGAGAAGTTTTTTCTTTAATAGCGTCACATTTTATCTTAAAATACAAGAACTTTTCGTGGTTCTTGTCAATTTTTGTTGGTTTTCATCTGATGAACTTATTTCAGTCAGCGAGATCTTTCTTCTTCAAAGCAAAAAGATTTTCTCTTCAAATACAAGAACTTTTCGTGGTTTTGTTGATTTTCAGCAAATGAACATATTTCAGCGAGCTAGAAGTTTTTTCTTCAATAGCGTCAGATTTTATCTTAAAATACAAGAACTTTTCGTGGTTCTTGTCAATTTTTGTTGGTTTTCATCTAATGAACTTATTTCAGTCAGTTAAATCTTTCTTCTTCATAGCAAAAAGATTTTATCTTCAAATACAAGAACTTTTCGTGGTTTTGTTGGTTTTCAGCAAATGAACATATTTCAGCGAGCTCGAAGTTTTTTCTTCAATAGCGTCAGATTTTATCTTAAAATACAAGAACTTTTCGTGGTTCTTGTCAATTTTTGTTGGTTTTCATCTGATGAACTTATTTCAGTCAGCTGGATCTTTCTTCTTCATAGCAAAAAGATTTTCTCTTCAAATACAAGAACTTTTCGTGGTTTTGTTGGTTTTCAGCAAATGAACATATTTCAGCGAGCTAGAAGTTTTTTCTTCAATAGCGTCAGATTTTATCTTAAAATACAAGAACTTTACGTGGTTTTTGTCAATTTTTGTTGGTATTCATCGAATGAACTTATTTCAGTCAGCGAGATCTTTCTTCTACAAAGCAAAAAGATTTCATCTTCAAATACAAGAACTTTTCGTGGTTTTGTTGGTCTTCAGCAAATGAACATATTTCAGCGAGCTAGAAGTTTTTTCTTCAATAGCGTCAGATTTTATCTTAAAATACAAGAACTTTTCGTGGTTCTTGTCAATTTTTGTTGGTTTTGATCTGATGAACTTCTTTCAGTCAGCTCGATCTTTCTACCTCAAAGCAAAAAGATTTTGTCTTCAAATACAAGAACTTTTCGTGGTTGTGTTAATTTTCAGCAAATGAACATATTTCAGTGAGCAAGAAGTTTTTTCTTTAATAGCGTCAGATTTTATCTTAAAATACAAGAACTTTTCGTGGTTCTTGTCAATTTTTGTTGGTTTTCATCTAATGAACTTGTTTCAGTCAGCTAGATCTTTCTTCTTTAATTCAAAAAGATTTTATCTTCAAATACAAGAACTTTTCGTGGTTTTGTTGGTTTTCAGCAAATGAACATATTTCAGCGAGCGAGAAGTTTTTTCTTCAATAGCGTCAGATTTTATCTTAAAATACAAGAACTTTTCGTGGTTCTTGTCAATTTTTGTTGGTTTTCATCTGATGAACTTATTTCAGTCAGCGAGATCTTTCTTCTTCAAAGCAAAAAGATTTTCTCTTCAAATAGAAGAACTTTTTGTGATTTTGTTGATTTTCAGTAAATGAACATATTTCAGCGAGCGAGAAGTTTTTTCTTTGATAGCGTCAGATTTTATCTTAAAATACAAGAACTTTTCGTGGTTCTTGTCAATTTTTGTTGGTTTTGATCTGATCAACTTATTTCAGTCACCTCGATCTTTCTTCCTCAAAGCAAAAAGATTTTATCTTCAAATACAAGAACTTTTCGTGGTTTTGTTGATTTTCAGCAAATGAACATATTTCAGCGAGCTCAAAGTTTTTTCTTCAATAGCGGAAGATTTTATCTTAAAATACAAGAACTTTTCGTGGTTCTTGTCAATTTTTGTTGGTTTTCATCTAATGAACTTGTTTCAGTCAGCTCGATCTTTCTACCTGAAAGCAAAAATATTTTATCTTCAAATACAAGAACTTTTCGTAGTTTTGTTAATTTTCAGCAAATGAACATATTTCAGCGAGCAAGAAGTTTTTTCTTTAATAGCGTCAGATTTTATCTTAAAATACAAGAACTTTTCGTGGTTCTTGTCAATTTTTGTTGGTTTTCATCTGATGAACTTGTTTCAGTCAGCTAGATCTTTCTTCTTTAATGCAAAAAGATTTTATCTTCAAATACAAGAACTTTTCGTGGTTTTGTTGGTTTTCAGCAAATGAACATATTTCAGCGAGCTAGAAGTTTTTTCTTCAATAGCGTCAGATTTTATCTTAAAATACAAGAACTTTTCGTGGTTCTTGTCAATTTTTGTTGGTTTTCATCTGATGAACTTATTTCAGTCAGCGAGATCTTTCTTCTTCAAAGCAAAAAGATTTTCTCTTCAAATAGAAGAACTTTTTGTGATTTTGTTGATTTTCAGTAAATGAACATATTTCAGCGAGCGAGAAGTTTTTTCTTTGATAGCGTCAGATTTTATCTTAAAATACAAGAACTTTTCGTGGTTCTTGTCAATTTTTGTTGGTTTTGATCTGATCAACTTATTTCAGTCACCTCGATCTTTCTTCCTCAAAGCAAAAAGATTTTATCTTCAAATACAAGAACTTTTCGTGGTTTTGTTGATTTTCAGCAAATGAACATATTTCAGCGAGCTCAAAGTTTTTTCTTCAATAGCGGAAGATTTTATCTTAAAATACAAGAACTTTTCGTGGTTCTTGTCAATTTTTGTTGGTTTTCATCTAATGAACTTGTTTCAGTCAGCTCGATCTTTCTACCTGAAAGCAAAAATATTTTATCTTCAAATACAAGAACTTTTCGTAGTTTTGTTAATTTTCAGCAAATGAACATATTTCAGCGAGCAAGAAGTTTTTTCTTTAATAGCGTCAGATTTTATCTTAAAATACAAGAACTTTTCGTGGTTCTTGTCAATTTTTGTTGGTTTTCATCTGATGAACTTGTTTCAGTCAGCTAGATCTTTCTTCTTTAATGCAAAAAGATTTTATCTTCAAATACAAGAACTTTTCGTGGTTTTGTTGGTTTTCAGCAAATGAACATATTTCAGCGAGCTAGAAGTTTTTTCTTCAATAGCGTCAGATTTTATCTTAAAATACAAGAACTTTTCGTGGTTCTTGTCAATTTTTGTTGGTTTTCATCTGATGAACTTATTTCAGTCAGCGAGATCTTTCTTCTTCAAAGCAAAAAGATTTTCTCTTCAAATACAAGAACTTTTCGTGGTTTTGTTGGTTTTCAGCAAATGAACATATTTCAGCGAGCTAGAAGTTTTTTCTTCAATAGCGTCAGATTTTATCTTAAAATACAAGAACTTTTCGTGGTTCTTGTCAATTTTTGTTGGTTTTCATCTGATGAACTTATTTCAGTCAGCGAGATCTTTCTTCTTCAAAGCAAAAAGATTTTCTCTTCAAATACAAGAACTTTTTGTGATTTTGTTGATTTTCAGTAAATGAACATATTTCAGCGAGCGAGAAGTTTTTTCTTTGATAGCGTCAGATTTTATCTTAAAATACAAGAACTTTTCGTGGTTCTCGTCAATTTTTGTTGGTTTTGATCTGATCAACTTATTTCAGTCACCTCGATCTTTCTTCCTCAAAGCAAAAAGATTTTATCTTCAAATACAAGAACTTTTCGTGGTTGTGTTAATTTTCAGCAAATGAACATATTTCAGTGAGCAAGAAGTTTTTTCTTTAATAGCGTCAGATTTTATCTTAAAATACAAGAACTTTTCGTGGTTCTTGTCAATTTTTGTTGGTTTTCATCTAATGAACTTGTTTCAGTCAGCTAGATCTTTCTTCTTTAATTCAAAAAGATTTTATCTTCAAATACAAGAACTTTTCGTGGTTTTGTTGGTTTTCAGCAAATGAACATATTTCAGCGAGCGAGAAGTTTTTTCTTCAATAGCGTCAGATTTTATCTTAAAATACAAGAACTTTTCGTGGTTCTTGTCAATTTTTGTTGGTTTTCATCTGATGAACTTATTTCAGTCAGCGAGATCTTTCTTCTTCAAAGCAAAAAGATTTTCTCTTCAAATAGAAGAACTTTTTGTGATTTTGTTGATTTTCAGTAAATGAACATATTTCAGCGAGCGAGAAGTTTTTTCTTTGATAGCGTCAGATTTTATCTTAAAATACAAGAACTTTTCGTGGTTCTTGTCAATTTTTGTTGGTTTTGATCTGATCAACTTATTTCAGTCACCTCGATCTTTCTTCCTCAAAGCAAAAAGATTTTATCTTCAAATACAAGAACTTTTCGTGGTTTTGTTGATTTTCAGCAAATGAACATATTTCAGCGAGCTCAAAGTTTTTTCTTCAATAGCGGAAGATTTTATCTTAAAATACAAGAACTTTTCGTGGTTCTTGTCAATTTTTGTTGGTTTTCATCTAATGAACTTGTTTCAGTCAGCTCGATCTTTCTACCTGAAAGCAAAAATATTTTATCTTCAAATACAAGAACTTTTCGTAGTTTTGTTAATTTTCAGCAAATGAACATATTTCAGCGAGCAAGAAGTTTTTTCTTTAATAGCGTCAGATTTTATCTTAAAATACAAGAACTTTTCGTGGTTCTTGTCAATTTTTGTTGGTTTTCATCTGATGAACTTGTTTCAGTCAGCTAGATCTTTCTTCTTTAATGCAAAAAGATTTTATCTTCAAATACAAGAACTTTTCGTGGTTTTGTTGGTTTTCAGCAAATGAACATATTTCAGCGAGCTAGAAGTTTTTTCTTCAATAGCGTCAGATTTTATCTTAAAATACAAGAACTTTTCGTGGTTCTTGTCAATTTTTGTTGGTTTTCATCTGATGAACTTATTTCAGTCAGCGAGATCTTTCTTCTTCAAAGCAAAAAGATTTTCTCTTCAAATACAAGAACTTTTCGTGGTTTTGTTGGTTTTCAGCAAATGAACATATTTCAGCGAGCTAGAAGTTTTTTCTTCAATAGCGTCAGATTTTATCTTAAAATACAAGAACTTTTCGTGGTTCTTGTCAATTTTTGTTGGTTTTCATCTGATGAACTTATTTCAGTCAGCGAGATCTTTCTTCTTCAAAGCAAAAAGATTTTCTCTTCAAATACAAGAACTTTTTGTGATTTTGTTGATTTTCAGTAAATGAACATATTTCAGCGAGCGAGAAGTTTTTTCTTTGATAGCGTCAGATTTTATCTTAAAATACAAGAACTTTTCGTGGTTCTCGTCAATTTTTGTTGGTTTTGATCTGATCAACTTATTTCAGTCACCTCGATCTTTCTTCCTCAAAGCAAAAAGATTTTATCTTCAAATACAAGAACTTTTCGTGGTTTTGTTGATTGTCAGCAAATGAACATATTTCAGCGAGCTCAAAGTTTTTTCTTCAATAGCGGAAGATTTTATCTTAAAATACAAGAACTTTTCGTGGTTCTTGTCAATTTTTGTTGGTTTTCATCGAATGAACTTGTTTCAGTCAGCTCGATCTTTCTACCTGAAAGCAAAAATATTTTATCTTCAAATACAAGAACTTTTCGTAGTTTTGTTAATTTTCAGCAAATGAACATATTTCAGCGAGCAAGAAGTTTTTTCTTTAATAGCGTCAGATTTTATCTTAAAATACAAGAACTTTTCGTGGTTCTTGTCAATTTTTGTTGGTTTTCATCTGATGAACTTGTTTCAGTCAGCTAGATCTTTCTTCTTTAATGCAAAAAGATTTTATCTTCAAATACAAGAACTTTTCGTGGTTTTGTTGGTTTTCAGCAAATGAACATATTTCAGCGAGCTAGAAGTTTTTTCTTCAATAGCGTCAGATTTTATCTTAAAATACAAGAACTTTTCGTGGTTCTTGTCAATTTTTGTTGGTTTTCATCTGATGAACTTATTTCAGTCAGCGAGATCTTTCTTCTTCAAAGCAAAAAGATTTTCTCTTCAAATACAAGAACTTTTTGTGATTTTGTTGATTTTCAGTAAATGAACATATTTCAGAGAGCGAGAAGTTTTTTCTTCAATAGCGTCAGATTTTATCTTAAAATACAAGAACTTTTCGTGGTTCTTGTCAATTTTTGTTGGTTTTGATCTGATCAACTTATTTCAGTCAGCTCGATCTTTCTTCCTCAAAGCAAAAAGATTTTATCTTCAAATACAAGAACTTTTCGTGGTTTTGTTGATTTTCAGCAAATGAACATATTTCAGCGAACTCAAAGTTTTTTCTTTAATAGCGGAAGATTTTATCTTAAAATACAAGAACTTTTCGTGGTTCTTGTCAATTTTTGTTGGTTTTCATCTAATGAACTTGTTTCAGTCAGCTAGATCTTTCTTCTTTAATGCAAAAAGATTTTATCTTCAAATACAAGAACTTTTCGTGGTTTTGTTGGTTTTCAGCAAATGAACATATTTCAGCGAGCTAGAAGTTTTTTCTTCAATAGCGTCAGATTTTATCTTAAAATACAAGAACTTTTCGTGGTTCTTGTCTATTTTTGTTGGTTTTCATCTAATGAACTTGTTTCAGTCAGCTAGATCTTTCTTCTTTAATGCAAAAAGATTTTATCTTCAAATACAAGAACCTTTCGTGGTTTTGTTGGTTTTCAGCAAATGAACATATTTCAGCGAGCTGGAAGTTTTTTCTTCAATAGCGTCAGATTTTATCTTAAAATACAAGAACTTTTCGTGGTTCTTGTCAATTTTTGTTGGTTTTCATCTGATGAACTTATTTCAGTCAGCGAGATCTTTCTTCTTCAAAGCAAAAAGATTTTATCTTCAAATACAAGAACTTTTCGTGGTTTTGTTCATTTTCAGCAAATGAACATATTTCAGCGAGCGAGACGTTTTTTCTTTAATAGCGTCACATTTTATCTTAAAATAGAAGAACTTTTCGTGGTTCTTGTCAATTTTTGTTGGTTTTCATCGAATGAACTTATTTCAGTCAGTTAAATCTTTCTTCTTCTTGCAAAAAGATTTTATCTTCAAATACAAGAACTTTTCGTGGTTTTGTTGGTTTTCAGCAAATGAACATATTTCAGCGAGCTAGAAGTTTTTTCTTCAATAGCGTCAGATTTTATCTTAAAATACAAGAACTTTTCGTGGTTCTTGTCAATTTTTGTTGGTTTTCATCTAATGAACTTATTTCAGTCAGTTATATCTTTCTTCTTCATAGCAAAAAGATTTTATCTTCAAATACAAGAATTTTTCGTGGTTTTGTTGGTTTTCAGCAAATGAACATATTTCAGCGAGCTAGAAGTTTTTTCTTCAATAGCGTCAGATTTTATCTTAAAATACAAGAACTTTTCGTGGTTCTTGTCAATTTTTGTTGGTTTTCATCTGATGAACTTATTTCAGTCAGCTGGATCTTTCTTCTTCATAGCAAAAAGATTTTATCTTCAAATACAAGAACTTTTCGTGGTTTTGTTGGTTTTCAGCAAATGAACATATTTCAGCGAGCTAGAAGTTTTTTCTTCAATAGCATCAGATTTTATCTTAAAATACAAGAACTTTTCGTGGTTCTTGTCAATTTTTGTTGGTATTCATCGAATGAACTTATTTCAGTCAGCGAGATCTTTCTTCTACAAAGCAAAAAGATTTTATCTTCAAATACAAGAACTTTTCGTGGTTTTGTTGGTCTTCAGCAAATGAACATATTTCAGCGAGCTAGAAGTTTTTTCTTCAATAGCGTCAGATTTTATCTTAAAATACAAGAACTTTTCGTGGTTCTTGTCAATTTTTGTTGGTTTTGATCTGATGAACTTCTTTCAGTCAGCTCGATCTTTCTACCTCAAAGCAAAAAGATTTTGTCTTCAAATACAAGAACTTTTCGTGGTTGTGTTAATTTTCAGCTAATGAACATATTTCAGTGAGCAAGAAGTTTTTTCTTCAATAGCGTCAGATTTTATCTTAAAATACAAGAACTTTTCGTGGTTCTTGTCAATTTTTGTTGGTTTTGATCTGATGAACTTCTTTCAGTCAGCTCGATCTTTCTCCCTCAAAGCAAAAAGATTTTGTCTTCAAATACAAGAACTTTTCGTGGTTGTGTTAATTTTCAGCTAATGAACATATTTCAGTGAGCAAGAAGTTTTTTCTTTAGTAGCGTCAGATTTTATCTTAAAATACAAGAACTTTTCGTGGTTCTTGTCAATTTTTGTTGGTTTTCATCGAATGAACTTGTTTCAGTCAGCTAGATCTTTCTTCTTTAATGCAAAAAGATTTTATCTTCAAATACAAGAACTTTTCGTGGTTTTGTTGGTTTTCAGCAAATGAACATATTTCAGCGAGCTAGAAGTTTTTTCTTCAATAGCGTCAGATTTTATCTTAAAATACAAGAACTTTTCGTGGTTCTTGTCAATTTTTGTTGGTTTTCATCTGATGAACTTATTTCAGTCAGCGTGATCTTTCTTCTTCAAAGCAAAAAGATTTTCTCTTCAAATACAAGAACTTTTTGTGATTTTGTTGATTTTCAGTAAATGAACATATTTCAGCGAGCGAGAAGTTTTTTCTTTGATAGCGTCAGATTTTATCTTAAAATACAAGAACTTTTCGTGGTTCTTGTCAATTTTTGTTGGTTTTGATCTGATCAACTTATTTCAGTCACCTCGATCTTTCTTCCTCAAAGCAAAAAGATTTTATCTTCAAATACAAGAACTTTTCGTGGTTTTGTTGATTTTCAGCAAATGAACATATTTCAGCGAGCTCAAAGTTTTTTCTTCAATAGCGGAAGATTTTATCTTAAAATACAAGAACATTTCGTGGTTCTTGTCAATTTTTGTTGGTTTTCATCTAATGAACTTGTTTCAGTCAGCTAGATCTTTCTTCTTTAATGCAAAAAGATTTTATCTTCAAATACAAGAACTTCTTATGGTTTTGTTGATTTTCAGCAAATGAACATATTTCAGCGAGCAAGAAGTTTTTTCTTTAATAGCGGAAGATTTTATCTTAAAATACAAGAACTTTTCGTGGTTCTTGTCAATTTTTGTTGGTTTTCATCTGATGAACTTATTTCAGTCAGCGAGATCTTTCTTCTTCAAAGCAAAAAGATTTTATCTTCAAATACAAGAACTTTTCGTGGTTTTGTTGGTCTTCAGCAAATGAACATATTTCAGCGAGCTAGAAGTTTATTCTTCAATAGCGTCAGATTTTATCTTAAAATACAAGAACTTTTCGTGGTTCTTGTCAATTTTTGTAGGTTTTGATCTGATGAACTTCTTTCAGTCAGCTCGATCTTTCTACCTCAAAGCAAAAATATTTTATCTTCAAATACAAGAACTTTTCGAGGTTTTGTTAATTTTCAGCAAATGAACATATTTCAGCGAGCAAGAAGTTTTTTCTTTAATAGCGTCAGATTTTATCTTAAAATACAAGAACTTTTCGTGGTTCTTGTCAATTTTTGTTGGTTTTCATCTAATGAACTTGTTTCAGTCAGCTAGATCTTTCTTCTTTAATGCAAAAAGATTTTATCTTCAAATACAAGAACTTTTCGTGGTTTTGTTGGTTTTCAGCAAATGAACATATTTCAGCGAGCTAGAAGTTTTTTCTTCAATAGCGTCAGATTTTATCTTAAAATACAATAACTTTTCGTGGTTCTTGTCAATTTTTGTTGGTTTTCATCTGATGAACTTATTTCAGTCAGCGAGATCTTTCTTCTTCAAAGCAAAAAGATTTTCTCTTCAAATACAAGAACTTTTTGTGATTTTGTTGATTTTCAGTAAATGAACATATTTCAGCGAGCGAGAAGTTTTTTCTTTAATAGCGTCAGATTTTATCTTAAAATACAAGAACTTTTCGTGGTTCTTGTCAATTTTTGTTGGTTTTCATCTGATGAACTTGTTTCAGTCAGCTAGATCTTTCTTCTTTAATGCAAAAAGATTTTATCTTCAAATACAAGAACTTTTCGTGGTTTTGTTGATTTTCAGCAAATGAACATATTTCAGCGAGCTCAAAGTTTTTTCTTCAATAGCGGAAGATTTTATCTTAAAATACAAGAACATTTCGTGGTTCTTGTCAATTTTTGTTGGTTTTCATCTAATGAACTTGTTTCAGTCAGCTAGATCTTTCTTCTTTAATGCAAAAAGATTTTATCTTCAAATACAAGAACTTCTTATGGTTTTGTTGATTTTCAGCAAATGAACATATTTCAGCGAGCAAGAAGTTTTTTCTTTAATAGCGGAAGATTTTATCTTAAAATACAAGAACTTTTCGTGGTTCTTGTCAATTTTTGTTGGTTTTCATCTGATGAACTTATTTCAGTCAGCGAGATCTTTCTTCTTCAAAGCAAAAAGATTTTATCTTCAAATACAAGAACTTTTCGTGGTTTTGTTGGTCTTCAGCAAATGAACATATTTCAGCGAGCTAGAAGTTTATTCTTCAATAGCGTCAGATTTTATCTTAAAATACAAGAACTTTTCGTGGTTCTTGTCAATTTTTGTAGGTTTTGATCTGATGAACTTCTTTCAGTCAGCTCGATCTTTCTACCTCAAAGCAAAAATATTTTATCTTCAAATACAAGAACTTTTCGAGGTTTTGTTAATTTTCAGCAAATGAACATATTTCAGCGAGCAAGAAGTTTTTTCTTTAATAGCGTCAGATTTTATCTTAAAATACAAGAACTTTTCGTGGTTCTTGTCAATTTTTGTTGGTTTTCATCTAATGAACTTGTTTCAGTCAGCTAGATCTTTCTTCTTTAATGCAAAAAGATTTTATCTTCAAATACAAGAACTTTTCGTGGTTTTGTTGGTTTTCAGCAAATGAACATATTTCAGCGAGCTAGAAGTTTTTTCTTCAATAGCGTCAGATTTTATCTTAAAATACAATAACTTTTCGTGGTTCTTGTCAATTTTTGTTGGTTTTCATCTGATGAACTTATTTCAGTCAGCGAGATCTTTCTTCTTCAAAGCAAAAAGATTTTCTCTTCAAATACAAGAACTTTTTGTGATTTTGTTGATTTTCAGTAAATGAACATATTTCAGCGAGCGAGAAGTTTTTTCTTTAATAGCGTCAGATTTTATCTTAAAATACAAGAACTTTTCGTGGTTCTTGTCAATTTTTGTTGGTTTTCATCTGATGAACTTGTTTCAGTCAGCTAGATCTTTCTTCTTTAATGCAAAAAGATTTTATCTTCAAATACAAGAACTTTTCGTGGTTTTGTTGATTTTCAGCAAATGAACATATTTCAGCGAGCGAGAAGTTTTTTCTTTAATAGCGTCAGATTTTATCTTAAAATACAAGAACTTTTCGTGCTTCTTGTCAATTTTTGTTGGTTTTCATCTAATGAACTTATTTCAGTCAGTTAGATCTTTCTTCTTCATAGCAAAAAGATTTTATCTTCAAATACAAGAACTTTTCTTGTTTTTGTTGGTTTTCAGCAAATGAACATATTTCAGCGAGCGAGAAGTTTTTTCTTCAATAGCATCGGATTTTATCTTAAAATACAAGAACTTTTCGTGGTTCTTGTCAATTTTTGTTGGTTTTCATCTAATGAATTTATTTCAGCCAGCGAGATCTTTCTTCTTCAAAGCAAAAAGATTTTATCTTCAAATACAAGAACTTTTCGTGGTTTTGTTGGACTTCAGCAAATGAACATATTTCAGCGAGCCAGAAGTTTTTTCTTCAATAGCGTCAGATTTTATCTTAAAATACAAGAACTTTTCGTGGTTCTTGTCAATTTTTGTTGGTTTTGATCTGATGAACTTCTTTCAGTCAGCTCGATCTTTCTACCTCAAAGCAAAAAGATTTTATCTTCAAATACAAGAACTTTTCGTGGTTTTGTTAATTTTCAGCAAATGAACATATTTCAGCGAGCAAGAAGTTTTTTCTTTAATAGCGTCAGATTTTATCTTAAAATACAAGAACTTTTCGTGGTTCTTGTCAATTTTTGTTGGTTTTCATCTAATGAACTTGTTTCAGTCAGCTAGATCGTTCTTCTTTAATGCAAAAAGATTTTATCTTCAAATGCAAGAACTTTTCGTGGTTTTGTTGGTTTTCAGCAAATGAACATATTTCAGCGAGCTAGAAGTTTTTTCTTCAATAGCGTCAGATTTTATCTTAAAATACAAGAACTTTTCGTGGTTCTTGTCAATTTTTGTTGGTTTTCATCTGATGAACTTATTTCAGTCAGCGAGATCTTTCTTCTTCAAAGCAAAAAGATTTTCTCTTCAAATACAAGAACTTTTTGTGATTTTGTTGATTTTCAGTAAATGAACATATTTCAGCGAGCGAGAAGTTTTTTCTTTAATAGCGTCAGATTTTATCTTAAAATACAAGAACTTTTCGTGGTTCTTGTCAATTTTTGTTGGTTTTCATCTGATGAACTTGTTTCAGTCAGCTAGATCTTTCTTCTTTAATGCAAAAAGATTTTATCTTCAAATACAAGAACTTTTCGTGGTTTTGTTGATTTTCAGCAAATGAACATATTTCAGCGAGCGAGAAGTTTTTTCTTTAATAGCGTCAGATTTTATCTTAAAATACAAGAACTTTTCGTGCTTCTTGTCAATTTTTGTTGGTTTTCATCTAATGAACTTATTTCAGTCAGTTAGATCTTTCTTCTTCATAGCAAAAAGATTTTATCTTCAAATACAAGAACTTTTCTTGTTTTTGTTGGTTTTCAGCAAATGAACATATTTCAGCGAGCTAGAAGTTTTTTCTTCAATAGCGTCGGATTTTATCTTAAAATACAAGAACTTTTCGTGGTTCTTGTCAATTTTTGTTGGTTTTCATCTAATGAATTTATTTCAGCCAGCGAGATCTTTCTTCTTCAAAGCAAAAAGATTTTATCTTCAAATACAAGAACTTTTCGTGGTTTTGTTGGACTTCAGCAAATGAACATATTTCAGCGAGCCAGAAGTTTTTTCTTCAATAGCGTCAGATTTTATCTTAAAATACAAGAACTTTTCGTGGTTCTTGTCAATTTTTGTTGGTTTTAATCTGATGAACTTCTTTCAGTCAGCTCGATCTTTCCACCTCAAAGCAAAAAGATTTTATCTTCAAATACAAGAACTTTTCGTGGTTTTGTTAATTTTCAGCAAATGAACATATTTCAGCGAGCAAGAAGTTTTTTCTTTAATAGCGTCAGATTTTATCTTAAAATACAAGAACTTTTCGTGGTTCTTGTCAATTTTTGTTGGTTTTCATCTAATGAACTTGTTTCAGTCAGCTAGATCTTTCTTCTTTAATGCAAAAAGATTTTATCTTCAAATGCAAGAACTTTTCGTGGTTTTGTTGGTTTTCAGCAAATGAACATATTTCAGCGAGCTAGAAGTTTTTTCTTCAATAGCGTCAGATTTTATCTTAAAATACAAGAACTTTTCGTGGTTCTTGTCAATTTTTGTTGGTTTTCATCTGATGAACTTATTTCAGTCAGCGAGATCTTTATTCTTCAAAGCAAAAAGATTTTCTCTTCAAATACAAGAACTTTTTGTGATTTTGTTGATTTTCAGTAAATGAACATATTTCAGCGAGCGAGAAGTTTTTTCTTTGATAGCGTCAGATTTTATCTTAAAATACAAGAACTTTTCGTGGTTCTTGTCAATTTTTGTTGGTTTTGATCTGATGAACTTATTTCAGTCAGCGAGATCTTTCTTCTTCAAAGCAAAAAGATTTTCTCTTCAAATACAAGAACTTTTCGTGGTTTTGTTGATTTTCAGCAAATGAACATATTTCAGCGAGCTCAAAGTTTTTTCTTTAATAGCGGAAGATTTTATCTTAAAATACAAGAACCTTTCGTGGTTCTTGTCAATTTTTGTTGGTTTTCATCTAATGAACTTGTTTCAGTCAGCTAGATCTTTCTTCTTCAATGCAAAAAGATTTTATCTTCAAATACAAGAACTTCTCGTGGTTTTGTTGATTTTCAGCAAATGAACATATTTCAGCGAGCTAGAAGTTTTTTCTTCAATAGCGTCAGATTTTATCTTAAAATACAAGAACTTTTCGTGGTTCTTGTCAATTTTTGTAGGTTTTGATCTGATGAACTTCTTTCAGTCAGCTCGATGTTTCTACCTCAAAGCAAAAATATTTTATCTTCAAATACAAGAACTTTTCGTGGTTTTGTTAATTTTCAGCAAATGAACATATTTCAGCGAGCAAGAAGTTTTTTCTTTAATAGCGTCAGATTTTATCTTAAAATACAAGAACTTTTCGTGGTTCTTGTCAATTTTTGTTGGTTTTCATCTAATGAACTTGTTTCAGTCAGCTAGATCTTTCTTCTTTAATGCAAAAAGATTTCATCTTCAAATACAAGAACTTTTCGTGGTTTTGTTGGTTTTCAGCAAATGAACATATTTCAGCGAGCTAGAAGTTTTTTCTTCAATAGCGTCAGATTTTATCTTAAAATACAAGAACTTTTCGTGGTTCGTGTCAATTTTTGTTGGTTTTCATCTGATGAACTTATTTCAGTCAGCGAGATCTTTCTTCTTTCATGCAAAAAGATTTTATCTTCAAATACAAGAACTTTTCGTGGTTTTGTTGGTTTTCAGCAAATGAACATATTTCAGCGAGCTAGAAGTTTTTTCTTCAATAGCGTCAGATTTTATCTTAAAATACAAGAACTTTTCGTGGTTCGTGTCAATTTTTGTTGGTTTTCATCTGATGAACTTATTTCAGTCAGCGAGATCTTTCTTCTTCAAAGCAAAAAGATTTTCTCTTCAAATACAAGAACTTTTTGTGATTTTGTTGATTTTCAGTAAATGAACATATTTCAGCGAGCGAGAAGTTTTTTCTTTAATAGCGTCAGATTTTATCTTAAAATACAAGAACTTTTCGTGGTTCTTGTCAATTTTTGTTGGTTTTCATCTGATGAACTTGTTTCAGTCAGCTAGATCTTTCTTCTTTAATGCAAAAAGATTTTATCTTCAAATACAAGAACTTTTCGTGGTTTTGTTGATTTTCAGCAAATGAACATATTTCAGCGAGCGAGAAGTTTTTTCTTTAATAGCGTCAGATTTTATCTTAAAATACAAGAACTTTTCGTGCTTCTTGTCAATTTTTGTTGGTTTTCATCTAATGAACTTATTTCAGTCAGTTAGATCTTTCTTCTTCATAGCAAAAAGATTTTATCTTCAAATACAAGAACTTTTCTTGTTTTTGTTGGTTTTCAGCAAATGAACATATTTCAGCGAGCTAGAAGTTTTTTCTTCAATAGCGTCGGATTTTATCTTAAAATACAAGAACTTTTCGTGGTTCTTGTCAATTTTTGTTGGTTTTCATCTAATGAATTTATTTCAGCCAGCGAGATCTTTCTTCTTCAAAGCAAAAAGATTTTATCTTCAAATACAAGAACTTTTCGTGGTTTTGTTGGACTTCAGCAAATGAACATATTTCAGCGAGCCAGAAGTTTTTTCTTCAATAGCGTCAGATTTTATCTTAAAATACAAGAACTTTTCGTGGTTCTTGTCAATTTTTGTTGGTTTTGATCTGATGAACTTCTTTCAGTCAGCTCGATCTTTCTACCTCAAAGCAAAAAGATTTTATCTTCAAATACAAGAACTTTTCGTGGTTTTGTTAATTTTCAGCAAATGAACATATTTCAGCGAGCAAGAAGTTTTTTCTTTAATAGCGTCAGATTTTATCTTAAAATACAAGAACTTTTCGTGGTTCTTGTCAATTTTTGTTGGTTTTCATCTAATGAACTTGTTTCAGTCAGCTAGATCGTTCTTCTTTAATGCAAAAAGATTTTATCTTCAAATGCAAGAACTTTTCGTGGTTTTGTTGGTTTTCAGCAAATGAACATATTTCAGCGAGCTAGAAGTTTTTTCTTCAATAGCGTCAGATTTTATCTTAAAATACAAGAACTTTTCGTGGTTCTTGTCAATTTTTGTTGGTTTTCATCTGATGAACTTATTTCAGTCAGCGAGATCTTTCTTCTTCAAAGCAAAAAGATTTTCTCTTCAAATACAAGAACTTTTTGTGATTTTGTTGATTTTCAGTAAATGAACATATTTCAGCGAGCGAGAAGTTTTTTCTTTAATAGCGTCAGATTTTATCTTAAAATACAAGAACTTTTCGTGGTTCTTGTCAATTTTTGTTGGTTTTCATCTGATGAACTTGTTTCAGTCAGCTAGATCTTTCTTCTTTAATGCAAAAAGATTTTATCTTCAAATACAAGAACTTTTCGTGGTTTTGTTGATTTTCAGCAAATGAACATATTTCAGCGAGCGAGAAGTTTTTTCTTTAATAGCGTCAGATTTTATCTTAAAATACAAGAACTTTTCGTGCTTCTTGTCAATTTTTGTTGGTTTTCATCTAATGAACTTATTTCAGTCAGTTAGATCTTTCTTCTTCATAGCAAAAAGATTTTATCTTCAAATACAAGAACTTTTCTTGTTTTTGTTGGTTTTCAGCAAATGAACATATTTCAGCGAGCTAGAAGTTTTTTCTTCAATAGCGTCGGATTTTATCTTAAAATACAAGAACTTTTCGTGGTTCTTGTCAATTTTTGTTGGTTTTCATCTAATGAATTTATTTCAGCCAGCGAGATCTTTCTTCTTCAAAGCAAAAAGATTTTATCTTCAAATACAAGAACTTTTCGTGGTTTTGTTGGACTTCAGCAAATGAACATATTTCAGCGAGCGAGAAGTTTTTTCTTTGATAGCGTCAGATTTTATCTTAAAATACAAGAACTTTTCGTGGTTCTTGTCAATTTTTGTTGGTTTTGATCTGATCAACTTATTTCAGTCAGCTCGATCTTTCTTCCTCAAAGCAAAAAGATTTTATCTTCAAATACAAGAACTTTTCGTGGTTTTGTTGATTTTCAGCAAATGAACATATTTCAGCGAGCTCAAAGTTTTTTCTTTAATAGCGGAAGATTTTATCTTAAAATACAAGAACCTTTCGTGGTTCTTGTCAATTTTTGTTGGTTTTCATCTGATGAACTTGTTTCAGTCAGCTAGATCTTTCTTCTTCAATGCAAAAAGATTTTATCTTCAAATACAAGAACTTCTCGTGGTTTTGTTGATTTTCAGCAAATGAACATATTTCAGCGAGCTAGAAGTTTTTTCTTCAATAGCGTCAGATTTTATCTTAAAATACAAGAACTTTTCGTGGTTCTTGTCAATTTTTGTAGGTTTTGATCTGATGAACTTCTTTCAGTCAGCTCGATGTTTCTACCTCAAAGCAAAAATATTTTATCTTCAAATACAAGAACTTTTCGTGGTTTTGTTAATTTTCAGCAAATGAACATATTTCAGCGAGCAAGAAGTTTTTTCTTTAATAGCGTCAGATTTTATCTTAAAATACAAGAACTTTTCGTGGTTCTTGTCAATTTTTGTTGGTTTTCATCTAATGAACTTGTTTCAGTCAGCTAGATCTTTCTTCTTTAATGCAAAAAGATTTTATCTTCAAATACAAGAACTTTTCGTGGTTTTGTTGGTTTTCAGCAAATGAACATATTTCAGCGAGCTAGAAGTTTTTTCTTCAATAGCGTCAGATTTTATCTTAAAATACAAGAACTTTTCGTGGTTCGTGTCAATTTTTGTTGGTTTTCATCTGATGAACTTATTTCAGTCAGCGAGATCTTTCTTCTTTCATGCAAAAAGATTTTATCTTCAAATACAAGAACTTTTCGTGGTTTTGTTGGTTTTCAGCAAATGAACATATTTCAGCGAGCTAGAAGTTTTTTCTTCAATAGCGTCAGATTTTATCTTAAAATACAAGAACTTTTCGTGGTTCGTGTCAATTTTTGTTGGTTTTCATCTGATGAACTTATTTCAGTCAGCGAGATCTTTCTTCTTCAAAGCAAAAAGATTTTCTCTTCAAATACAAGAACTTTTTGTGATTTTGTTGATTTTCAGTAAATGAACATATTTCAGCGAGCGAGAAGTTTTTTCTTTAATAGCGTCAGATTTTATCTTAAAATACAAGAACTTTTCGTGGTTCTTGTCAATTTTTGTTGGTTTTCATCTGATGAACTTGTTTCAGTCAGCTAGATCTTTCTTCTTTAATGCAAAAAGATTTTATCTTCAAATACAAGAACTTTTCGTGGTTTTGTTGATTTTCAGCAAATGAACATATTTCAGCGAGCGAGAAGTTTTTTCTTTAATAGCGTCAGATTTTATCTTAAAATACAAGAACTTTTCGTGCTTCTTGTCAATTTTTGTTGGTTTTCATCTAATGAACTTATTTCAGTCAGTTAGATCTTTCTTCTTCATAGCAAAAAGATTTTATCTTCAAATACAAGAACTTTTCTTGTTTTTGTTGGTTTTCAGCAAATGAACATATTTCAGCGAGCTAGAAGTTTTTTCTTCAATAGCGTCGGATTTTATCTTAAAATACAAGAACTTTTCGTGGTTCTTGTCAATTTTTGTTGGTTTTCATCTAATGAATTTATTTCAGCCAGCGAGATCTTTCTTCTTCAAAGCAAAAAGATTTTATCTTCAAATACAAGAACTTTTCGTGGTTTTGTTGGACTTCAGCAAATGAACATATTTCAGCGAGCCAGAAGTTTTTTCTTCAATAGCGTCAGATTTTATCTTAAAATACAAGAACTTTTCGTGGTTCTTGTCAATTTTTGTTGGTTTTGATCTGATGAAATTCTTTCAGTCAGCTCGATCTTTCTACCTCAAAGCAAAAAGATTTTATCTTCAAATACAAGAACTTTTCGTGGTTTTGTTAATTTTCAGCAAATGAACATATTTCAGCGAGCAAGAAGTTTTTTCTTTAATAGCGTCAGATTTTATCTTAAAATACAAGAACTTTTCGTGGTTCTTGTCAATTTTTGTTGGTTTTGATCTGATCAACTTATTTCAGTCAGCTCGATCTTTCTTCCTCAAAGCAAAAAGATTTTATCTTCAAATACAAGAACTTTTCGTGGTTTTGTTGATTTTCAGCAAATGAACATATTTCAGCGAGCTCAAAGTTTTTTCTTTAATAGCGGAAGATTTTATCTTAAAATACAAGAACCTTTCGTGGTTCTTGTCAATTTTTGTTGGTTTTCATCTAATGAACTTGTTTCAGTCAGCTAGATCTTTCTTCTTCAATGCAAAAAGATTTTATCTTCAAATACAAGAACTTCTCGTGGTTTTGTTGATTTTCAGCAAATGAACATATTTCAGCGAGCTAGAAGTTTTTTCTTCAATAGCGTCAGATTTTATCTTAAAATACAAGAACTTTTCGTGGTTCTTGTCAATTTTTGTAGGTTTTGATCTGATGAACTTCTTTCAGTCAGCTCGATGTTTCTACCTCAAAGCAAAAATATTTTATCTTCAAATACAAGAACTTTTCGTGGTTTTGTTAATTTTCAGCAAATGAACATATTTCAGCGAGCAAGAAGTTTTTTCTTTAATAGCGGAAGATTTTATCTTAAAATAGAAGAACTTTTCGTGGTTCTTGTCAATTTTTGTTGGTTTTCATCTAATGAACTTGTTTCAGTCAGCAAGATCTTTCTTCTTTAATGCAAAAAGATTTTATCTTCAAATACAAGAACTTTTCGTGGTTTTGTTGGTTTTCAGCAAATGAACATATTTCAGCGAGCTAGAAGTTTTTTCTTCAATAGCGTCAGATTTTATCTTAAAATACAAGAACTTTTCGTGGTTCGTGTCAATTTTTGTTGGTTTTCATCTGATGAACTTATTTCAGTCAGCGAGATCTTTCTTCTTTAATGCAAAAATATTTTATCTTCAAATACAAGAACTTTTCGTGGTTTTGTTGGTTTTCAGCAAATGAACATATTTCAGCGAGCTAGAAGTTTTTTCTTCAATAGCGTCAGATTTTATCTTAAAATACAAGAACTTTTCGTGGTTCGTGTCAATTTTTGTTGGTTTTCATCTGATGAACTTATTTCAGTCAGCGAGATCTTTCTTCTTCAAAGCAAAAAGATTTTCTCTTCAAATACAAGAACTTTTTGTGATTTTGTTGATTTTCAGTGAATGAACATATTTCAGCGAGCGAGAAGTTTTTTCTTTAATAGCGTCAGATTTTATCTTAAAATACAAGAACTTTTCGTGGTTCTTGTCAATTTTTGTTGGTTTTCATCTGATGAACTTGTTTCAGTCAGCTAGATCTTTCTTCTTTAATGCAAAAAGATTTTATCTTCAAATACAAGAACTTTTCGTGGTTTTGTTGATTTTCAGCAAATGAACATATTTCAGCGAGCGAGAAGTTTTTTCTTTAATAGCGTCAGATTTTATCTTAAAATACAAGAACTTTTCGTGCTTCTTGTCAATTTTTGTTGGTTTTCATCTAATGAACTTATTTCAGTCAGTTAGATCTTTCTTCTTCATAGCAAAAAGATTTTATCTTCAAATACAAGAACTTTTCTTGTTTTTGTTGGTTTTCAGCAAATGAACATATTTCAGCGAGCGAGAAGTTTTTTCTTCAATAGCGTCGGATTTTATCTTAAAATACAAGAACTTTTCGTGGTTCTTGTCAATTTTTGTTGGTTTTCATCTAATGAATTTATTTCAGCCAGCGAGATCTTTCTTCTTCAAAGCAAAAAGATTTTATCTTCAAATACAAGAACTTTTCGTGGTTTTGTTGGACTTCAGCAAATGAACATATTTCAGCGAGACAGAAGTTTTTTCTTCAATAGCGTCAGATTTTATCTTAAAATACAAGAACTTTTCGTGGTTCTTGTCAATTTTTGTTGGTTTTGATCTGATGAACTTGTTTCAGTCAGCTCGATCTTTCTCCCTCAAAGCAAAAAGATTTTATCTTCAAATACAAGAACTTTTCGTGGTTTTGTTAATTTTCAGCAAATGAACATATTTCAGCGAGCAAGAAGTTTTTTCTTTAATAGCGTCAGATTTTATCTTAAAATACAAGAACTTTTCGTGGTTCTTGTCAATTTTTGTTGGTTTTCATCTAATGAACTTGTTTCAGTCAGCTAGATCTTTCTTCTTTAATGCAAAAAGATTTTATCTTCAAATGCAAGAACTTTTCGTGGTTTTGTTGGTTTTCAGCAAATGAACATATTTCAGCGAGCTAGAAGTTTTTTCTTCAATAGCGTCAGATTTTATCTTAAAATACAAGAACTTTTCGTGGTTCTTGTCAATTTTTGTTGGTTTTCATCTGATGAACTTATTTCAGTCAGCGAGATCTTTCTTCTTCAAAGCAAAAAGATTTTCTCTTCAAATACAAGAACTTTTTGTGATTTTGTTGATTTTCAGTAAATGAACATATTTCAGCGAGCGAGAAGTTTTTTCTTTGATAGCGTCAGATTTTATCTTAAAATACAAGAACTTTTCGTGGTTCTTGTCAATTTTTGTTGGTTTTGATCTGATCAACTTATTTCAGTCAGCTCGATCTTTCTTCCTCAAAGCAAAAAGATTTTATCTTCAAATACAAGAAATTTTCGTGGTTTTGTTGATTTTCAGCAAATGAACATATTTCAGCGAGCTCAAAGTTTTTTCTTTAATAGCGGAAGATTTTATCTTAAAATACAAGAACCTTTCGTGGTTCTTGTCAATTTTTGTTGGTTTTCATCTAATGAACTTGTTTCAGTCAGCTAGATCTTTCTTCTTCAATGCAAAAAGATTTTATCTTCAAATACAAGAACTTCTCGTGGTTTTGTTGATTTTCAGCAAATGAACATATTTCAGCGAGCTAGAAGTTTTTTCTTCAATAGCGTCAGATTTTATCTTAAAATACAAGAACTTTTCGTGGTTCTCGTCAATTTTTGTACGTTTTGATCTGATGAACTTCTTTCAGTCAGCTCGATGTTTCTACCTCAAAGCAAAAATATTTTATCTTCAAATACAAGAACTTTTCGTGGTTTTGTGAATTTTCAGCAAATGAACATATTTCAGCGAGCAAGAAGTTTTTTCTTTAATAGCGTCAGATTTTATCTTAAAATACAAGAACTTTTCGTGGTTCTTGTCAATTTTTGTTGGTTTTCATCTAATGAACTTGTTTCAGTCAGCTAGATCTTTCTTCTTTAATGCAAAAAGATTTTATCTTCAAATACAAGAACTTTTCGTGGTTTTGTTGGTTTTCAGCAAATGAACATATTTCAGCGAGCTAGAAGTTTTTTCTTCAATAGCGTCAGATTTTATCTTAAAATACAAGAACTTTTCGTGGTTCGTGTCAATTTTTGTTGGTTTTCATCTGATGAACTTATTTCAGTCAGCGAGATCTTTCTTCTTCAAAGCAAAAAGATTTTCTCTTCAAATACAAGAACTTTTTGTGATTTTGTTGACTTTCAGTAAATGAACATATTTCAGCGAGCGAGAAGTTTTTTCTTTAATAGCGTCAGATTTTATCTTAAAATACAAGAACTTTTCGTGGTTCTTGTCAATTTTTGTTGGTTTTTATCTGATCAACTTATTTCAGTCAGCTCGATCTTTCTTCCTCAAAGCAAAAAGATTTTATCTTCAAATACAAGAACTTTTCGTGGTTTTGTTGGTTTTCAGCAAATGAACATATTTCAGCGAACTAGAAGTTTTTTCTTCAATAGCGTCAGATTTTATCTTAAAATACAAGAACTTTGCGTGGTTCTTGTCAATTTTTGTTGGTTTTCATCTAATGAACTTATTTCAGTCAGCTCGATCTTTCTTCCTCAATGCAAAAAGATTTTATCTTCAAATACAAGAACTTTTCGTGGTTTTGTTAATTTTCAGCAAATGAACATATTTCAGCGAGCAAGAAGTTTTTTCTTTAATAGCGTCAGATTTTATCTTAAAATACAAGAACTTTTCGTGGTTCTTGTCAATTTTTGTTGGTTTTCATCTAATGAACTTGTTTCAGTCAGTTAGATCTTTCTTCTTCAAAGCAAAAAGATTTTATCTTCAAATGCAAGAACTTTTCGTGGTTTTGTTGGTTTTCAGCAAATGAACATATTTCAGCGAGCTAGAAGTTTTTTCTTCAATAGCGTCAGATTTTATCTTAAAATACAAGAACTTTTCGTGGTTCTTGTCAATTTTTGTTGGTTTTCATCTGATGAACTTATTTCAGTCAGCGAGATCTTTCTTCTTCAAAGCAAAAAGATTTTCTCTTCAAATACAAGAACTTTTTGTGATTTTGTTGATTTTCAGTAAATGAACATATTTCAGCGAGCGAGAAGTTTTTTCTTTGATAGCGGCAGATTTTATCTTAAAATACAAGAACTTTTCGTGGTTCTTGTCAATTTTTGTTGGTTTTGATCTGATCAACTTATTTCAGTCAGCTCGATCTTTCTTCCTCAAAGCAAAAAGATTTTATCTTCAAATACAAGAACTTTTCGTGGTTTTGTTGATTTTCAGCAAATGAACATATTTCAGCGAGCTCAAAGTTTTTTCTTTAATAGCGGAAGATTTTATCTTAAAATACAAGAACCTTTCGTGGTTCTTGTCAATTTTTGTTGGTTTTCATCTAATGAACTTGTTTCAGTCAGCCAGATCTTTCTTCTTCAATGCAAAAAGATTTTATCTTCAAATACAAGAACTTCTCGTGGTTTTGTTGATTTTCAGCAAATGAACATATTTCAGCGAGCTAGAAGTTTTTTCTTCAATAGCGTCAGATTTTATCTTAAAATACAAGAACTTTTCGTGGTTCTTGTCAATTTTTGTAGGTTTTGATCTGATGAACTTCTTTCAGTCAGCTCGATGTTTCTACCTCAAAGCAAAAATATTTTATCTTCAAATACAAGAACTTTTCGTGGTTTTGTTAATTTTCAGCAAATGAACATATTTCAGCGAGCAAGAAGTTTTTTCTTTAATAGCGGAAGATTTTATCTTAAAATACAAGAACTTTTCGTGGTTCTTGTCAATTTTTGTTGGTTTTCATCTAATGAACTTGTTTCAGTCAGCAAGATCTTTCTTCTTTAATGCAAAAAGATTTTATCTTCAAATACAAGAACTTTTCGTGGTTTTGTTGGTTTTCAGCAAATGAACATATTTCAGCGAGCTAGAAGTTTTTTCTTCAATAGCGTCAGATTTTATCTTAAAATACAAGAACTTTTCGTGGTTCGTGTCAATTTTTGTTGGTTTTCATCTGATGAACTTATTTCAGTCAGCGAGATCTTTCTTCTTTAATGCAAAAAGATTTTATCTTCAAATACAAGAACTTTTCGTGGTTTTGTTGGTTTTCAGCAAATGAACATATTTCAGCGAGCTAGAAGTTTTTTCTTCAATAGCGTCAGATTTTATCTTAAAATACAAGAACTTTTCGTGGTTCGTGTCAATTTTTGTTGGTTTTCATCTGATGAACTTATTTCAGTCAGCGAGATCTTTCTTCTTCAAAGCAAAAAGATTTTCTCTTCAAATACAAGAACTTTTTGTGATTTTGTTGATTTTCAGTGAATGAACATATTTCAGCGAGCGAGAAGTTTTTTCTTTAATAGCGTCAGATTTTATCTTAAAATACAAGAACTTTTCGTGGTTCTTGTCAATTTTTGTTGGTTTTCATCTGATGAACTTGTTTCAGTCAGCTAGATCTTTCTTCTTTAATGCAAAAAGATTTTATCTTCAAATACAAGAACTTTTCGTGGTTTTGTTGATTTTCAGCAAATGAACATATTTCAGCGAGCGAGAAGTTTTTTCTTTAATAGCGTCAGATTTTATCTTAAAATACAAGAACTTTTCGTGCTTCTTGTCAATTTTTGTTGGTTTTCATCTAATGAACTTATTTCAGTCAGTTAGATCTTTCTTCTTCATAGCAAAAAGATTTTATCTTCAAATACAAGAACTTTTCTTGTTTTTGTTGGTTTTCAGCAAATGAACATATTTCAGCGAGCAAGAAGTTTTTTCTTCAATAGCGTCGGATTTTATCTTAAAATACAAGAACTTTTCGTGGTTCTTGTCAATTTTTGTTGGTTTTCATCTAATGAATTTATTTCAGCCAGCGAGATCTTTCTTCTTCAAAGCAAAAAGATTTTATCTTCAAATACAAGAACTTTTCGTGGTTTTGTTGGACTTCAGCAAATGAACATATTTCAGCGAGCCAGAAGTTTTTTCTTCAATAGCGTCAGATTTTATCTCAAAATACAAGAACTTTTCGTGGTTCTTGTCAATTTTTGTTGGTTTTGATCTGATGAACTTGTTTCAGTCAGCTCGATCTTTCTCCCTCAAAGCAAAAAGATTTTATCTTCAAATACAAGAACTTTTCGTGGTTTTGTTAATTTTCAGCAAATGAACATATTTCAGCGAGCAAGAAGTTTTTTCTTTAATAGCGTCAGATTTTATCTTAAAATACAAGAACTTTTCGTGGTTCTTGTCAATTTTTGTTGGTTTTCATCTAATGAACTTGTTTCAGTCAGCTAGATCTTTCTTCTTTAATGCAAAAAGATTTTATCTTCAAATGCAAGAACTTTTCGTGGTTTTGTTGGTTTTCAGCAAATGAACATATTTCAGCGAGCTAGAAGTTTTTTCTTCAATAGCGTCAGATTTTATCTTAAAATACAAGAACTTTTCGTGGTTCTTGTCAATTTTTGTTGGTTTTCATCTGATGAACTTATTTCAGTCAGCGAGATCTTTCTTCTTCAAAGCAAAAAGATTTTCTCTTCAAATACAAGAACTTTTTGTGATTTTGTTGATTTTCAGTAAATGAACATATTTCAGCGAGCGAGAAGTTTTTTCTTTGATAGCGTCAGATTTTATCTTAAAATACAAGAACTTTTCGTGGTTCTTGTCAATTTTTGTTGGTTTTGATCTGATCAACTTATTTCAGTCAGCTCGATCTTTCTTCCTCAAAGCAAAAAGATTTTATCTTCAAATACAAGAAATTTTCGTGGTTTTGTTGATTTTCAGCAAATGAACATATTTCAGCGAGCTCAAAGTTTTTTCTTTAATAGCGGAAGATTTTATCTTAAAATACAAGAACCTTTCGTGGTTCTTGTCAATTTTTGTTGGTTTTCATCTAATGAACTTGTTTCAGTCAGCTAGATCTTTCTTCTTCAATGCAAAAAGATTTTATCTTCAAATACAAGAACTTCTCGTGGTTTTGTTGATTTTCAGCAAATGAACATATTTCAGCGAGCTAGAAGTTTTTTCTTCAATAGCGTCAGATTTTATCTTAAAATACAAGAACTTTTCGTGGTTCTCGTCAATTTTTGTACGTTTTGATCTGATGAACTTCTTTCAGTCAGCTCGATGTTTCTACCTCAAAGCAAAAATATTTTATCTTCAAATACAAGAACTTTTCGTGGTTTTGTGAATTTTCAGCAAATGAACATATTTCAGCGAGCAAGAAGTTTTTTCTTTAATAGCGTCAGATTTTATCTTAAAATACAAGAACTTTTCGTGGTTCTTGTCAATTTTTGTTGGTTTTCATCTAATGAACTTGTTTCAGTCAGCTAGATCTTTCTTCTTTAATGCAAAAAGATTTTATCTTCAAATACAAGAACTTTTCGTGGTTTTGTTGGTTTTCAGCAAATGAACATATTTCAGCGAGCTAGAAGTTTTTTCTTCAATAGCGTCAGATTTTATCTTAAAATACAAGAACTTTTCGTGGTTCGTGTCAATTTTTGTTGGTTTTCATCTGATGAACTTATTTCAGTCAGCGAGATCTTTCTTCTTCAATGCAAAAAGATTTTCTCTTCAAATACAAGAACTTTTTGTGATTTTGTTGACTTTCAGTAAATGAACATATTTCAGCGAGCGAGAAGTTTTTTCTTTAATAGCGTCAGATTTTATCTTAAAATACAAGAACTTTTCGTGGTTCTTGTCAATTTTTGTTGGTTTTTATCTGATCAACTTATTTCAGTCAGCTCGATCTTTCTTCCTCAAAGCAAAAAGATTTTATCTTCAAATACAAGAACTTTTCGTGGTTTTGTTGGTTTTCAGCAAATGAACATATTTCAGCGAGCTGGAAGTTTTTTCTTCAATAGCGTCAGATTTTATCTTAAAATACAAGAACTTTGCGTGGTTCTTGTCAATTTTTGTTGGTTTTCATCTAATGAACTTATTTCAGTCAGCTCGATCTTTCTTCCTCAATGCAAAAAGATTTTATCTTCAAATACAAGAACTTTTCGTGGTTTTGTTAATTTTCAGCAAATGAACATATTTCAGCGAGCAAGAAGTTTTTTCTTTAATAGCGTCAGATTTTATCTTAAAATACAAGAACTTTTCGTGGTTCTTGTCAATTTTTGTTGGTTTTCATCTAATGAACTTGTTTCAGTCAGTTAGATCTTTCTTCTTCAAAGCAAAAAGATTTTATCTTCAAATGCAAGAACTTTTCGTGGTTTTGTTGGTTTTCAGCAAATGAACATATTTCAGCGAGCTAGAAGTTTTTTCTTCAATAGCGTCAGATTTTATCTTAAAATACAAGAACTTTTCGTGGTTCTTGTCAATTTTTGTTGGTTTTGATCTGATCAACTTATTTCAGTCAGCTCGATCTTTCTTCCTCAAAGCAAAAAGATTTTATCTTCAAATACAAGAACTTTTCGTGGTTTTGTTGATTTTCAGCAAATGAACATATTTCAGCGAGCTCAAAGTTTTTTCTTTAATAGCGGAAGATTTTATCTTAAAATACAAGAACTTTTCGTGGTTCTTGTCAATTTTTGTTGGTTTTCATCTCTTCAATTTGTTTCAGTCAGCTAGATCTTTCTTCTTTAATGCAAAAAGATTTTATATTCAAATACAAGAACTTCTCGTGGTTCTTGTCAATTTTTGTTGGTTTTCATCTAATGAACTTATTTCAGTCAGCGAAATCTTTCTTCTTCAATGCAAAAAGATTTTATCTTCAAATACAAGAACTTTTCGTGGTTTTGTTGGGCTTCAGCAAATGAACATATTTCAGCGAGCTAGAAGTTTTTTCTTCAATAGCGTCAGATTTTATCTTAAAATACAAGAACTTTTCGTGGTTCTTGTCAATTTTTGTAGGTTTTGATCTGATGAACTTCTTTCAGTCAGCTCGATGTTTCTACCTCAAAGCAAAAATATTTTATCTTCAAATACAAGAACTTTTCGTGGTTTTGTTAATTTTCAGCAAATGAACATATTTCAGCGAGCGAGAAGTTTTTTCTTTAATAGCGTCAGATTTTATCTTAAAATACAAGAACTTTTCGTGCTTCTTGTCAATTTTTGTTGGTTTTCATCTAATGAACTTATTTCAGTCAGTTAGATCTTTCTTCTTCATAGCAAAAAGATTTTATCTTCAAATACAAGAACTTTTCTTGTTTTTGTTGGTTTTCAGCAAATGAACATATTTCAGCGAGCAAGAAGTTTTTTCTTCAATAGCGTCGGATTTTATCTTAAAATACAAGAACTTTTCGTGGTTCTTGTCAATTTTTGTTGGTTTTCATCTAATGAATTTATTTCAGCCAGCGAGATCTTTCTTCTTCAAAGCAAAAAGATTTTATCTTCAAATACAAGAACTTTTCGTGGTTTTGTTGGACTTCAGCAAATGAACATATTTCAGCGAGCCAGAAGTTTTTTCTTCAATAGCGTCAGATTTTATCTCAAAATACAAGAACTTTTCGTGGTTCTTGTCAATTTTTGTTGGTTTTGATCTGATGAACTTGTTTCAGTCAGCTCGATCTTTCTCCCTCAAAGCAAAAAGATTTTATCTTCAAATACAAGAACTTTTCGTGGTTTTGTTAATTTTCAGCAAATGAACATATTTCAGCGAGCAAGAAGTTTTTTCTTTAATAGCGTCAGATTTTATCTTAAAATACAAGAACTTTTCGTGGTTCTTGTCAATTTTTGTTGGTTTTCATCTAATGAACTTGTTTCAGTCAGCTAGATCTTTCTTCTTTAATGCAAAAAGATTTTATCTTCAAATGCAAGAACTTTTCGTGGTTTTGTTGGTTTTCAGCAAATGAACATATTTCAGCGAGCTAGAAGTTTTTTCTTCAATAGCGTCAGATTTTATCTTAAAATACAAGAACTTTTCGTGGTTCTTGTCAATTTTTGTTGGTTTTCATCTGATGAACTTATTTCAGTCAGCGAGATCTTTCTTCTTCAAAGCAAAAAGATTTTCTCTTCAAATACAAGAACTTTTTGTGATTTTGTTGATTTTCAGTAAATGAACATATTTCAGCGAGCGAGAAGTTTTTTCTTTGATAGCGTCAGATTTTATCTTAAAATACAAGAACTTTTCGTGGTTCTTGTCAATTTTTGTTGGTTTTGATCTGATCAACTTATTTCAGTCAGCTCGATCTTTCTTCCTCAAAGCAAAAAGATTTTATCTTCAAATACAAGAAATTTTCGTGGTTTTGTTGATTTTCAGCAAATGAACATATTTCAGCGAGCTCAAAGTTTTTTCTTTAATAGCGGAAGATTTTATCTTAAAATACAAGAACCTTTCGTGGTTCTTGTCAATTTTTGTTGGTTTTCATCTAATGAACTTGTTTCAGTCAGCTAGATCTTTCTTCTTCAATGCAAAAAGATTTTATCTTCAAATACAAGAACTTCTCGTGGTTTTGTTGATTTTCAGCAAATGAACATATTTCAGCGAGCTAGAAGTTTTTTCTTCAATAGCGTCAGATTTTATCTTAAAATACAAGAACTTTTCGTGGTTCTCGTCAATTTTTGTACGTTTTGATCTGATGAACTTCTTTCAGTCAGCTCGATGTTTCTACCTCAAAGCAAAAATATTTTATCTTCAAATACAAGAACTTTTCGTGGTTTTGTGAATTTTCAGCAAATGAACATATTTCAGCGAGCAAGAAGTTTTTTCTTTAATAGCGTCAGATTTTATCTTAAAATACAAGAACTTTTCGTGGTTCTTGTCAATTTTTGTTGGTTTTCATCTAATGAACTTGTTTCAGTCAGCTAGATCTTTCTTCTTTAATGCAAAAAGATTTTATCTTCAAATACAAGAACTTTTCGTGGTTTTGTTGGTTTTCAGCAAATGAACATATTTCAGCGAGCTAGAAGTTTTTTCTTCAATAGCGTCAGATTTTATCTTAAAATACAAGAACTTTTCGTGGTTCGTGTCAATTTTTGTTGGTTTTCATCTGATGAACTTATTTCAGTCAGCGAGATCTTTCTTCTTCAATGCAAAAAGATTTTCTCTTCAAATACAAGAACTTTTTGTGATTTTGTTGACTTTCAGTAAATGAACATATTTCAGCGAGCGAGAAGTTTTTTCTTTAATAGCGTCAGATTTTATCTTAAAATACAAGAACTTTTCGTGGTTCTTGTCAATTTTTGTTGGTTTTTATCTGATCAACTTATTTCAGTCAGCTCGATCTTTCTTCCTCAAAGCAAAAAGATTTTATCTTCAAATACAAGAACTTTTCGTGGTTTTGTTGGTTTTCAGCAAATGAACATATTTCAGCGAGCTGGAAGTTTTTTCTTCAATAGCGTCAGATTTTATCTTAAAATACAAGAACTTTGCGTGGTTCTTGTCAATTTTTGTTGGTTTTCATCTAATGAACTTATTTCAGTCAGCTCGATCTTTCTTCCTCAATGCAAAAAGATTTTATCTTCAAATACAAGAACTTTTCGTGGTTTTGTTAATTTTCAGCAAATGAACATATTTCAGCGAGCAAGAAGTTTTTTCTTTAATAGCGTCAGATTTTATCTTAAAATACAAGAACTTTTCGTGGTTCTTGTCAATTTTTGTTGGTTTTCATCTAATGAACTTGTTTCAGTCAGTTAGATCTTTCTTCTTCAAAGCAAAAAGATTTTATCTTCAAATGCAAGAACTTTTCGTGGTTTTGTTGGTTTTCAGCAAATGAACATATTTCAGCGAGCTAGAAGTTTTTTCTTCAATAGCGTCAGATTTTATCTTAAAATACAAGAACTTTTCGTGGTTCTTGTCAATTTTTGTTGGTTTTGATCTGATCAACTTATTTCAGTCAGCTCGATCTTTCTTCCTCAAAGCAAAAAGATTTTATCTTCAAATACAAGAACTTTTCGTGGTTTTGTTGATTTTCAGCAAATGAACATATTTCAGCGAGCTCAAAGTTTTTTCTTTAATAGCGGAAGATTTTATCTTAAAATACAAGAACTTTTCGTGGTTCTTGTCAATTTTTGTTGGTTTTCATCTCTTCAATTTGTTTCAGTCAGCTAGATCTTTCTTCTTTAATGCAAAAAGATTTTATATTCAAATACAAGAACTTCTCGTGGTTCTTGTCAATTTTTGTTGGTTTTCATCTAATGAACTTATTTCAGTCAGCGAAATCTTTCTTCTTCAATGCAAAAAGATTTTATCTTCAAATACAAGAACTTTTCGTGGTTTTGTTGGGCTTCAGCAAATGAACATATTTCAGCGAGCTAGAAGTTTTTTCTTCAATAGCGTCAGATTTTATCTTAAAATACAAGAACTTTTCGTGGTTCTTGTCAATTTTTGTAGGTTTTGATCTGATGAACTTCTTTCAGTCAGCTCGATGTTTCTACCTCAAAGCAAAAATATTTTATCTTCAAATACAAGAACTTTTCGTGGTTTTGTTAATTTTCAGCAAATGAACATATTTCAGCGAGCAAGAAGTTTTTTCTTTAATAGCGTCAGATTTTATCTTAAAATACAAGAACTTTTCGTGGTTCTTGTCAATTTTTGTTAGTTTTCATCTGATGAACTTGTTTCAGTCAGCTAGATCTTTCTTCTTTAATGCAAAAAGATTTTATCTTCAAATACAAGAACTTTTCGTGGTTTTGTTGGTTTTCAGCAAATGAACATATTTCAGCGAGCTAGAAGTTTTTTCTTCAATAGCGTCAGATTTTATCTTAAAATACAAGAACTTTTCGTGGTTCGTGTCAATTTTTGTTGGTTTTCATCTGATGAACTTATTTCAGTCAGCGAGATCTTTCTTCTTCAAAGCAAAAAGATTTTCTCTTCAAATACAAGAACTTTTTGTGATTTTGTTGATTTTCAGTAAATGAACATATTTCAGCGAGCGAGAAGTTTTTTCTTCAATAGATTCAGATTTTATCTTAAAATACAAGAACTTTTCGTGGTTCTTGTCAATTTTTGTTGGTTTTGATCTGATCAACTTATTTCAGTCAGCTCGATCTTTCTTCCTCAAAGCAAAAAGATTTTATCTTCAAATACAAGAACTTTTCGTGGTTTTGTTGATTTTCAGCAAATGAACATATTTCAGCGAGCTCAAAGTTTTTTCTTTAATAGCAGATGATTTTATCTTAAAATACAAGAACTTTTTGTGGTTCTTGTCAATTTTTGTTGGTTTTGATCTGATCAACTTATTTCAGTCAGCTCGATCTTTCTTCCTCAAAGCAAAAAGATTTTATCTTCAAATACAAGAACTTTTCGTGGTTTTGTTGATTTTCAGCAAATGAACATATTTCAGCGAGCTCAAAGTTTTTTCTTTAATAGCGGAAGATTTTATCTTAAAATACAAGAACTTTTCGTGGTTCATGTCAATTTTTGTTGGTTTTCATCTAATGAACTTGTTTCAGTCAGCTCGATCTTTCTTCTTTAATGCAAAAAGATTTTATCTTCAAATACAAGAACTTTTCGTGGTTTTGTTGGTTTTCAGCAAATGAACATATTTCAGCGAGCTAGAAGTTTTTTCTTTCATAGCGTCAGATTTTATCTTAAAATACAAGAACTTTTCGTGGTTCTTGTCAATTTTTGTTGGTTTTCATCCAATGAACTTGTTTCAGTCAGCTAGATCTTTCTTCTTTAATGCAAAAAGATTTTATCTTCAAATACAAGAACTTTTCGTGGTTTTGTTAATTTTCAGCAAATGAACATATTTCAGCGAGCAAGAAGTTTTTTCTTTAATAGCGTCAGATTTTATCTTAAAATACAAGAACTTTTCATGGTTCTTGTCAATTTTTGTTGGTTTTCATCTAATGAACTTATTTCAGTCAGCGAGATCTTTCTTCTTCAAAGCAAAAAGATTTTCTCTTCAAATACAAGAACTTTTTGTGATTTTGTTGATTTTCAGTAAATGAACATATTTCAGAGAGCGAGAAGTTTTTTCTTTAATAGCGTCAGATTTTATCTTAAAATACAAGAACTTTTCGTGGTTCTTGTCAATTTTTGTTGGTTTTGATCTGATCAACTTATTTCAGTCAGCTCGATCTTTCTTCCTCAAAGCAAAAAGATTTTATCTTCAAATACAAGAACTTTTCGTGGTTTTGTTGATTTTCAGCAAATGAACATATTTCAGCGAGCTCAAAGTTTTTTCTTTAATAGCAAAAAGATTTTATCTTAAAATACAAGAACTTTTCGTGGTTCTTGTCAATTTTTGTTGGTTTTCATCTAATGAACTTGTTTCAGTCAGCTAGATCTTTCTTCTTTAATGCAAAAAGATTTTATCTTCAAATACAAGAACTTTTCGTGGTTTTGTTGATTTTCAGTAAATGAACATATTTCAGCGAGCGAGAAGTTTTTTCTTTAATAGCGTCAGATTTTATCTTAAAATACAAGAACTTTTCGTGGTTCTTGTCAATTTTTGTTGGTTTTTATCTGATCAACTTATTTCAGTCAGCTCGATCTTTCTTCCTCAAAGCAAAAAGATTTTATCTTCAAATACAAGAACTTTTCGTGGTTTTGTTGGTTTTCAGCAAATGAACATATTTCAGCGAGCAAGAAGTTTTTCCTTTAATAGCGTCAGATTTTATCTTAAAATACAAGAACTTTTCGTGGTTCTTGTCAATTTTTGTTGGTTTTCATCTAATGAACTTGTTTCAGTCAGCTAGATCTTTCTTCTTTAATGCAAAAAGATTTTATCTTCAAATACAAGAACTTTTCGTGGTTTTGTTGGTTTTCAGCAAATGAACGTATTTCAGCGAGCAAGAAGTTTTTCCTTTAATAGCGTCAGATTTTATCTTAAAATACAAGAACTTTTCGTGGTTCTTGTCAATTTTTGTTGGTTTTCATCCAATGAACTTGTTTCAGTCAGCTAGATCTTTCTTCTTTAATGCAAAAAGATTTTATCTTCAAATACAAGAACTTTTCGTGGTTTTGTTAATTTTCAGCAAATGAACATATTTCAGCGAGCAAGAAGTTTTTTCTTTAATAGCGTCAGATTTTATCTTAAAATACAAGAACTTTTCGTGGTTCTTGTCAATTTTTGTTGGTTTTCATCTAATGAACTTGTTTCAGTCAGCTCGATCTTTCTTCTTCAATGCAAAAAGATTTTATCTTCAAATACAAGAACTTTTCGTGGTTTTGTTGGTCTTCAGCAAATGAACATATTTCAGCGAGCTAGAAGTTTTTTCTTCAATAGCGTCAGATTTTATCTTAAAATACAAGAACTTTTCGTGGTTCTTGTCAATTTTTGTAGGTTTTGATCTGATGAACTTCTTTCAGTCAGCTCGATGTTTCTACCTCAAAGCAAAAATATTTTATCTTCAAATACAAGAACTTTTCGTGGTTTTGTTAATTTTCAGCAAATGAACATATTTCAGCGAGCTAGAAGTTTTTTCTTTAATAGCGTCAGATTTTATCTTAAAATACAAGAACTTTTTGTGGTTCTTGTCAATTTTTGTTGGTTTTCATCTGATGAACTTGTTTCAGTCAGCTAGATCTTTCTTCTTTAATGCAAAAAGATTTTATCTTCAAATACAAGAACTTTTCGTGGTTTTGTTGGTTTTCAGCAAATGAACATATTTCAGCGAGCTAGAAGTTTTTTCTTCAATAGCGTCAGATTTTATCTTAAAATACAAGAACTTTTCGTGGTTCATGTCAATTTTTGTTGGTTTTCATCTGATGAACTTATTTCAGTCAGCGAGATCTTTCTTCTTCAAAGCAAAAAGATTTTCTCTTCAAATACAAGAACTTTTCGTGGTTTTGTTGATTTTCAGCAAATGAACATATTTCAGCGAGCTCAAAGTTTTTTCTTTAATAGCGGATGATTTTATCTTAAAATACAAGAACTTTTTGTGGTTCTTGTCAATTTTTGTTGGTTTTCATCTAATGAACTTGTTTCAGTCAGCTCGATCTTTCTTCTTTAATGCAAAAAGATTTTATCTTCAAATACAAGAACTTTTCGTGGTTTTGTTGGTTTTCAGCAAATGAACATATTTCAGCGAGCTAGAAGTTTTTTCTTTAATAGCGTCAGATTTTATCTTAAAATACAAGAACTTTTCGTGGTTCTTGTCAATTTTTGTTGGTTTTCATCCAATGAACTTGTTTCAGTCAGCTAGATCTTTCTTCTTTAATGCAAAAAGATTTTATCTTCAAATACAAGAACTTTTCGTGGTTTTGTTAATTTTCAGCAAATGAACATATTTCAGCGAGCAAGAAGTTTTTTCTTTAATAGCGTCAGATTTTATCTTAAAATACAAGAACTTTTCATGGTTTTTGTCAATTTTTGTTGGTTTTCATCTAATGAACTTGTTTCAGTCAGCTAGATCTTTCTTCTTTAATGCAAAAAGATTTTCTCTTCAAATACAAGAACTTTTCGTGATTTTGTTGATTTTCAGTAAATGAACATATTTCAGAGAGCGAGAAGTTTTTTCTTTAATAGCGTCAGATTTTATCTTAAAATACAAGAACTTTTCGTGGTTCTTGTCAATTTTTGTTGGTTTTGATCTGATCAACTTATTTCAGTCAGCTCGATCTTTCTTCCTCAAAGCAAAAAGATTTTATCTTCAAATACAAGAACTTTTCGTGGTTTTGTTGATTTTCAGCAAATGAACATATTTCAGCGAGCTCAAAGTTTTTTCTTTAATAGCAAAAAGATTTTATCTTAAAATACAAGAACTTTTCGTGGTTCTTGTCAATTTTTGTTGGTTTTCATCTAATGAACTTGTTTCAGTCAGCTAGATCTTTCTTCTTTAATGCAAAAAGATTTTATCTTCAAATACAAGAACTTTTCGTGGTTTTGTTGATTTTCAGTAAATGAACATATTTCAGCGAGCGAGAAGTTTTTTCTTTAATAGCGTCAGATTTTATCTTAAAATACAAGAACTTTTCGTGGTTCTTGTCAATTTTTGTTGGTTTTTATCTGATGAACTTCTTTCAGTCAGCTCGATCTTTCTTCCTCAAAGCAAAAAGATTTTATCTTCAAATACAAGAACTTTTCGTGGTTTTGTTGGTTTTCAGCAAATGAACATATTTCAGCGAGCAAGAAGTTTTTCCTTTAATAGCGTCAGATTTTATCTTAAAATACAAGAACTTTTCGTGGTTCTTGTCAATTTTTGTTGGTTTTCATCTAATGAACTTGTTTCAGTCAGCAAGATCTTTCTTCTTTAATGCAAAAAGATTTTATCTTCAAATACAAGAACTTTTCGTGGTTTTGTTGGTTTTCAGCAAATGAACGTATTTCAGCGAGCAAGAAGTTTTTCCTTTAATAGCGTCAGATTTTATCTTAAAATACAAGAACTTTTCGTGGTTCTTGTCAATTTTTGTTGGTTTTCATCCAATGAACTTGTTTCAGTCAGCTAGATCTTTCTTCTTTAATGCAAAAAGATTTTATCTTCAAATACAAGAACTTTTCGTGGTTTTGTTAATTTTCAGCAAATGAACATATTTCAGCGAGCAAGAAGTTTTTTCTTTAATAGCGTCAGATTTTATCTTAAAATACAAGAACTTTTCGTGGTTCTTGTCAATTTTTGTTGGTTTTCATCTAATGAACTTGTTTCAGTCAGCTCGATCTTTCTTCTTCAATGCAAAAAGATTTTATCTTCAAATACAAGAACTTTTCGTGGTTTTGTTGGTCTTCAGCAAATGAACATATTTCAGCGAGCTAGAAGTTTTTTCTTCAATAGCGTCAGATTTTATCTTAAAATACAAGAACTTTTCGTGGTTCTTGTCAATTTTTGTAGGTTTTGATCTGATGAACTTCTTTCAGTCAGCTCGATGTTTCTACCTCAAAGCAAAAATATTTTATCTTCAAATACAAGAACTTTTCGTGGTTTTGTTAATTTTCAGCAAATGAACATATTTCAGCGAGCTAGAAGTTTTTTCTTTAATAGCGTCAGATTTTATCTTAAAATACAAGAACTTTTTATGGTTCTTGTCAATTTTTGTTGGTTTTCATCTGATGAACTTGTTTCAGTCAGCTAGATCTTTCTTCTTTAATGCAAAAAGATTTTATCTTCAAATACAAGAACTTTTCGTGGTTTTGTTGGTTTTCAGCAAATGAACATATTTCAGCGAGCTAGAAGTTTTTTCTTCAATAGCGTCAGATTTTATCTTAAAATACAAGAACCTTTCGTGGTTCGTGTCAATTTTTGTTGGTTTTCATCTGATGAACTTATTTCAGTCAGCGAGATCTTTCTTCTTCAAAGCAAAAAGATTTTCTCTTCAAATACAAGAACTTTTTGTGATTTTGTTGATTTTCAGTAAATGAACATATTTCAGCGAGCGAGAAGTTTTTTCTTTAATAGCGTCAGATTTTATCTTAAAATACAAGAACTTTTCGTGGTTCTTGTCAATTTTTGTTGGTTTTTATCTGATCAACTTATTTCAGTCAGCTCGATCTTTCTTCCTCAAAGCAAAAAGATTTTATCTTCAAATGCAAGAACTTTTCGTGGTTTTGTTGGTTTTCAGCAAATGAACATATTTCAGCGAGCGAGAAGTTTTTTCTTTAATAGCGTCAGATTTTATCTTAAAATACAAGAACTTTTCGTGGTTCTTGTCAATTTTTGTTGGTTTTCATCTGATGAACTTATTTCAGTCAGCGAGATCTTTCTTCTTCAAAGCAAAAAGATTTTCTCTTCAAATACAAGAACTTTTTGTGATTTTGTTGATTTTCAGTAAATGAACATATTTCAGCGAGCGAGAAGTTTTTTCTTTAATAGCGTCAGATTTTATCTTAAAATACAAGAACTTTTCGTGGTTCTTGTCAATTTTTGTTGGTTTTGATCTGATCAACTTATTTCAGTCAGCTCGATCTTTCTTCCTCAAAGCAAAAAGATTTTATCTTCAAATACAAGAACTTTTCGTGGTTTTGTTGATTTTCAGCAAATGAACATATTTCAGCGAGCTCAAAGTTTTTTCTTTAATAGCGGAAGATTTTATCTTAAAATACAAGAACTTTTTGTGGTTCTTGTCAATTTTTGTTGGTTTTCATCTAATGAACTTGTTTCAGTCAGCTCGATCTTTCTTCTTTAATGCAAAAAGATTTTATCTTCAAATACAAGAACTTTTCGTGGTTTTGTTGGTTTTCAGCAAATGAACATATTTCAGCGAGCGAGAAGTTTTTTCATTAATCGCGTCAGATTTTATCTTAAAATACAATAACTTTTCGTGGTTCTTGTCAATTTTTGTTGGTTTTCATCTAATGAACTTGTTTCAGTCAGCTAGATCTTTCTTCTTTAATGCAAAAAGATTTTATCTTCAAATACAAGAACTTTTCGTGGTTTTGTTGGTTTTCAGCAAATGAACATATTTCAGCGAGCTAGAAGTTTTTTCTTTAATAGCGTCAGATTTTATCTTAAAATACAAGAACTTTTCGTGGTTCTTGTCAATTTTTGTTGGTTTTCATCCAATGAACTTGTTTCAGTCAGCTAGATCTTTCTTCTTTAATGCAAAAAGATTTTATCTTCAAATACAAGAACTTTTCGTGGTTTTGTTAATTTTCAGCAAATGAACATATTTCAGCGAGCAAGAAGTTTTTTCTTTAATAGCGTCAGATTTTATCTTAAAATACAAGAACTTTTCATGGTTTTTGTCAATTTTTGTTGGTTTTCATCTAATGAACTTGTTTCAGTCAGCTAGATCTTTCTTCTTTAATGCAAAAAGATTTTATCTTCAAATACAAGAACTTTTCGTGGTTTTGTTGGTTTTCAGCAAATGAACATATTTCAGCGAGCTAGAAGTTTTTTCTTCAATAGCGTCAGATTTTATCTTAAAATACAAGAACTTTTCGTGATTCTTGTCAATTTTTGTTGGTTTTCATCTGATGAACTTATTTCAGTCAGCGAGATCTTTCTTCTTCAAAGCAAAAAGATTTTCTCTTCAAATACAAGAACTTTTTGTGATTTTGTTGATTTTCAGTAAATGAACATATTTCAGAGAGCGAGAAGTTTTTTCTTTAATAGCGTCAGATTTTATCTTAAAATACAAGAACTTTTCGTGGTTCTTGTCAATTTTTGTTGGTTTTGATCTGATCAACTTATTTCAGTCAGCTCGATCTTTCTTCCTCAAAGCAAAAAGATTTTATCTTCAAATACAAGAACTTTTCGTGGTTTTGTTGATTTTCAGCAAATGAACATATTTCAGCGAGCTCAAAGTTTTTTCTTTAATAGCAAAAAGATTTTATCTTAAAATACAAGAACTTTTCGTGGTTCTTGTCAATTTTTGTTGGTTTTCATCTAATGAACTTGTTTCAGTCAGCTAGATCTTTCTTCTTTAATGCAAAAAGATTTTATCTTCAAATACAAGAACTTTTCGTGGTTTTGTTGATTTTCAGTAAATGAACATATTTCAGCGAGCTAGAAGTTTTTTCTTTAATAGCGTCAGATTTTATCTTAAAATACAAGAACTTTTCGTGGTTCTTGTCAATTTTTGTTGGTTTTTATCTGATGAACTTCTTTCAGTCAGCTCGATCTTTCTTCCTCAAAGCAAAAAGATTTTATCTTCAAATACAAGAACTTTTCGTGGTTTTGTTGGTTTTCAGCAAATGAACATATTTCAGCGAGCAAGAAGTTTTTCCTTTAATAGCGTCAGATTTTATCTTAAAATACAAGAACTTTTCGTGGTTCTTGTCAATTTTTGTTGGTTTTCATCTAATGAACTTGTTTCAGTCAGCAAGATCTTTCTTCTTTAATGCAAAAAGATTTTATCTTCAAATACAAGAACTTTTCGTGGTTTTGTTGGTTTTCAGCAAATGAACGTATTTCAGCGAGCAAGAAGTTTTTCCTTTAATAGCGTCAGATTTTATCTTAAAATACAAGAACTTTTCGTGGTTCTTGTCAATTTTTGTTGGTTTTCATCCAATGAACTTGTTTCAGTCAGCTAGATCTTTCTTCTTTAATGCAAAAAGATTTTATCTTCAAATACAAGAACTTTTCGTGGTTTTGTTAATTTTCAGCAAATGAACATATTTCAGCGAGCAAGAAGTTTTTTCTTTAATAGCGTCAGATTTTATCTTAAAATACAAGAACTTTTCGTGGTTCTTGTCAATTTTTGTTGGTTTTCATCTAATGAACTTGTTTCAGTCAGCTCGATCTTTCTTCTTCAATGCAAAAAGATTTTATCTTCAAATACAAGAACTTTTCGTGGTTTTGTTGGTCTTCAGCAAATGAACATATTTCAGCGAGCTAGAAGTTTTTTCTTCAATAGCGTCAGATTTTATCTTAAAATACAAGAACTTTTCGTGGTTCTTGTCAATTTTTGTAGGTTTTGATCTGATGAACTTCTTTCAGTCAGCTCGATGTTTCTACCTCAAAGCAAAAATATTTTATCTTCAAATACAAGAACTTTTCGTGGTTTTGTTAATTTTCAGCAAATGAACATATTTCAGCGAGCTAGAAGTTTTTTCTTTAATAGCGTCAGATTTTATCTTAAAATACAAGAACTTTTTATGGTTCTTGTCAATTTTTGTTGGTTTTCATCTGATGAACTTGTTTCAGTCAGCTAGATCTTTCTTCTTTAATGCAAAAAGATTTTATCTTCAAATACAAGAACTTTTCGTGGTTTTGTTGGTTTTCAGCAAATGAACATATTTCAGCGAGCTAGAAGTTTTTTCTTCAATAGCGTCAGATTTTATCTTAAAATACAAGAACCTTTCGTGGTTCGTGTCAATTTTTGTTGGTTTTCATCTGATGAACTTATTTCAGTCAGCGAGATCTTTCTTCTTCAAAGCAAAAAGATTTTCTCTTCAAATACAAGAACTTTTTGTGATTTTGTTGATTTTCAGTAAATGAACATATTTCAGCGAGCGAGAAGTTTTTTCTTTAATAGCGTCAGATTTTATCTTAAAATACAAGAACTTTTCGTGGTTCTTGTCAATTTTTGTTGGTTTTTATCTGATCAACTTATTTCAGTCAGCTCGATCTTTCTTCCTCAAAGCAAAAAGATTTTATCTTCAAATGCAAGAACTTTTCGTGGTTTTGTTGGTTTTCAGCAAATGAACATATTTCAGCGAGCGAGAAGTTTTTTCTTTAATAGCGTCAGATTTTATCTTAAAATACAAGAACTTTTTGTGGTTCTTGTCAATTTTTGTTGGTTTTCATCTAATGAACTTGTTTCAGTCAGCTCGATCTTTCTTCTTTAATGCAAAAAGATTTTATCTTCAAATACAAGAACTTTTCGTGGTTTTGTTGGTTTTCAGCAAATGAACATATTTCAGCGAGCGAGAAGTTTTTTCATTAATCGCGTCAGATTTTATCTTAAAATACAATAACTTTTCGTGGTTCTTGTCAATTTTTGTTGGTTTTCATCTGATGAACTTCTTTCAGTCAGCTCGATCTTTCTACCTCAAAGCAAAAAGATTTTATCTTCGAATACAAGAACTTTTCGTGGTTTTGTTGGTTTTCAGCAAATGAACATATTTCAGCGAGCAAGAAGTTTTTCCTTTAATAGCGTCAGATTTTATCTTAAAATACAAGAACTTTTCGTGGTTCTTGTCAATTTTTGTTGGTTTTCATCCAATGAACTTGTTTCAGTCAGCTAGATCTTTCTTCTTTAATGCAAAGAGATTTTATCTTCAAATACAAGAACTTTTCGTGGTTTTGTTGGTTTTCAGCAAATGAACGTATTTCAGCGAGCAAGAAGTTTTTCCTTTAATAGCGTCAGATTTTATCTTAAAATACAAGAACTTTTTGTGGTTCTTGTCAATTTTTGTTGGTTTTCATCTAATGAACTTGTTTCAGTCAGCTCGATCTTTCTTCTTTAATGCAAAAAGATTTTATATTCAAATACAAGAACTTTTCGTGGTTTTGTTGGTTTTCAGCAAATGAACATATTTCAGCGAGCTAGAAGTTTTTTCTTTAATAGCGTCAGATTTTATCTTAAAATACAAGAACTTTTCGTGGTTCTTGTCAATTTTTGTTGGTTTTCATCCAATGAACTTGTTTCAGTCAGCTAGATCTTTCTTCTTTAATGCAAAAAGATTTTATCTTCAAATACAAGAACTTTTCGTGGTTTTGTTAATTTTCAGCAAATGAACATATTTCAGCGAGCAAGAAGTTTTTTCTTTAATAGCGTCAGATTTTATCTTAAAATACAAGAACTTTTCGTGGTTCTTGTCAATTTTTGTTGGTTTTCATCTAATGAACTTGTTTCAGTCAGCTAGATCTTTCTTCTTTAATGCAAAAAGATTTTATCTTCAAATACAAGAACTTTTCGTGGTTTTGTTGGTTTTCAGCAAATGAACATATTTCAGCGAGCTAGAAGTTTTTTCTTCAATAGCGTCAGATTTTATCTTAAAATACATGAAATTTTCGTGGTTCTTGTCAATTTTTGTTGGTTTTGATCTGATCAACTTATTTCAGTCAGCTCGATCTTTCTTCCTCAAAGCAAAAAGATTTTATCTTCAAATACAAGAACTTTTCGTGGTTCTTGTCAATTTTTGTTGGTTTTCATCTAATGAACTTGTTTCAATCAGCTAGATCTTTCTTCTTTAATGCAAAAAGATTTTATCTTCAAATACAAGAACTTTTCGTGGTTTTGTTGATTTTCAGTAAATGAACATATTTCAGCGAGCGAGAAGTTTTTTCTTTAATAGCGTCAGATTTTATCTTAAAATACAAGAACTTTTCGTGGTTCTTGTCAATTTTTGTTGGTTTTTATCTGATCAACTTATTTCAGTCAGCTCGATCTTTCTTCCTCAAAGCAAAAAGATTTTATCTTCGAATACAAGAACTTTTCGTGGTTTTGTTGGTTTTCAGCAAATGAACATATTTCAGCGAGCAAGAAGTTTTTCCTTTAATAGCGTCAGATTTTATCTTAAAATACAAGAACTTTTCGTGGTTCTTGTCAATTTTTGTTGGTTTTCATCCAATGAACTTGTTTCAGTCAGCTAGATCTTTCTTCTTTAATGCAAAAAGATTTTATCTTCAAATACAAGAACTTTTCGTGGTTTTGTTGGTTTTCAGCAAATGAACGTATTTCAGCGAGCAAGAAGTTTTTCCTTTAATAGCGTCAGATTTTATCTTAAAATACAAGAACTTTTTGTGGTTCTTGTCAATTTTTGTTGGTTTTCATCTAATGAACTTGTTTCAGTCAGCTCGATCTTTCTTCTTTAATGCAAAAAGATTTTATCTTCAAATACAAGAACTTTTCGTGGTTTTGTTGGTTTTCAGCAAATGAACATATTTCAGCGAGCAAGAAGTTTTTTCTTTAATAGCGTCAGATTTTATCTTAAAATACAAGAACTTTTCGTGGTTCTTGTCAATTTTTGTTGGTTTTCATCTAATGAACTTGTTTCAGTCAGCTAGATCTTTCTTCTTTAATGCAAAAAGATTTTATCTTCAAATACAAGAACTTTTCGTGGTTTTGTTGGTTTTCAGCAAATGAACATATTTCAGCGAGCTAGAAGTTTTTTCTTCAATAGCGTCAGATTTTATCTTAAAATACAAGAACTTTTCGTGGTTCTTGTCAATTTTTGTTGGTTTTCATCTGATGAACTTATTTCAGTCAGCGAGATCTTTCTTCTTCAAAGCAAAAAGATTTTCTCTTCAAATACAAGAACTTTTCGTGGTTTTGTTGATTTTCAGCAAATGAACATATTTCAGCGAGCTCAAAGTTTTTTCTTTAATAGCGGAAGATTTTATCTTAAAATACAAGAACTTTTCGTGGTTCTTGTCAATTTTTGTTGGTTTTCATCTAATGAACTTGTTTCAGTCAGCTAGATCTTTCTTCTTTAATGCAAAAAGATTTTATCTTCAAATACAAGAACTTTTCGTGGTTTTGTTGATTTTCAGTAAATGAACATATTTCAGCGAGCGAGAAGTTTTTTCTTTAATAGCGTCAGATTTTATCTTAAAATATAAGAACTTTTCGTGGTTCTTGTCAATTTTTGTTGGTTTTTATCTGATCAACTTATTTCAGTCAGCTCGATCTTTCTTCCTCAAAGCAAAAAGATTTTATCTTCAAATACAAGAACTTTTCGTGGTTTTGTTGGTTTTCAGCAAATGAACATATTTCAGCGAGCAAGATGTTTTTCCTTTAATAGCGTCAGATTTTATCTTAAAATACAAGAACTTTTCGTGGTTCTTGTCAATTTTTGTTGGTTTTCATCTAATGAACTTGTTTCAGTCAGCTAGATCTTTCTTCTTTAATGCAAAAAGATTTTATCTTCAAATACAAGAACTTTTCGTGGTTTTGTTGGTTTTCAGCAAATGAACATATTTCAGCGAGCTAGAAGTTTTTTCTTCAATAGCGTCAGATTTTATCTTAAAATACAAGAACTTTTCGTGGTTCTTGTCAATTTTTGTTGGTTTTCATCTGATGAACTTATTTCAGTCAGCGAGATCTTTCTTCTTCAAAGCAAAAAGATTTTCTCTTCAAATACAAGAACTTTTTGTGAATTTGTTGATTTTCAGGAAATGAACATATTCCAGCGAGCGAGAAGTTTTCTCTTTAATAGCGTCAGATTTTATCTTAAAATACAAGAACTTTTCGTGGTTCTTGTCAATTTTTGTTGGTTTTGATCTGATCAACTTATTTCAGTCAGCTCGATCTTTCTTCCTCAAAGCAAAAAGATTTTATCTTCAAATACAAGAACTTTTCGTGGTTTTGTTGATTTTCAGCAAATGAACATATTTCAGCGAGCTCAAAGTTTTTTCTTTAATAGCGGAAGATTTTATCTTAAAATACAAGAACTTTTCGTGGTTCTTGTCAATTTTTGTTGGTTTTCATCTAATGAACTTGTTTCAGTCAGCTCGATCTTTCTTCTTTAATGCAAAAAGATTTTATCTTCAAATACAAGAACTTTTCGTGGTTTTGTTGGTTTTCAGCAAATGAACATATTTCAGTGAGCAAGAAGTTTTTTCTTTAATAGCGTCAGATTTTATCTTAAAATACAAGAACATTTCGTGGTTCTTGTCAATTTTTGTTGGTTTTCATCCAATGAACTTGTTTCAGTCAGCTAGATCTTTCTTCTTTAATGCAAAAAGATTTTATCTTCAAATACAAGAACTTTTCGTGGTTTTGTTAATTTTCAGCAAATGAACATATTTCAGCGAGCAAGAAGTTTTTTCTTTAATAGCGTCAGATTTTATCTTAAAATACAAGAACTTTTCGTGGTTCTTGTCAATTTTTGTTGGTTTTCATCTAATGAACTTGTTTCAGTCAGCTAGAACTTTCTTCTTTAATGCAAAAAGATTTTATCTTCAAATACAAGAACTTTTCGTGGTTTTGTTGGTTTTCAGCAAATGAACATATTTCAGCGAGCTAGAAGTTTTTTCTTCAATAGCGTCAGATTTTATCTTAAAATACAAGAACTTTTCGTGGTTCTTGTCAATTTTTGTTGGTTTTCATCTGATGAACTTATTTCAGTCAGCGAGATCTTTCTTCTTCAAAGCAAAAAGATTTTCTCTTCAAATACAAGAACTTTTTGTGATTTTGTTGATTTTCAGTAAATGAACATATTTCAGAGAGCGAGAAGTTTTTTCTTTAATTGCGTCAGATTTTATCTGAAAATACAAGAACTTTTCGTGGTTCTTGTCAATTTTTGTTGGTTTTCATCTAATGAACTTATTTCAGTCAGCTCGATCTTTCTTCTTCAAAGCAAAAAGATTTTCTCTTCAAATACAAGAACTTTTTGTGATTTTGTTGATTTTCAGTAAATGAACATATTTCAGCGAGCGAGAAGTTTTTTCTTTAATAGCGTCAGATTTTATCTTAAAATACAAGAACTTTTCGTGGTTCTTGTCAATTTTTGTTGGTTTTGATCTGATCAAATTATTTCAGTCAGCTCGATCTTTCTTCCTCAAAGCAAAAAGATTTTATCTTCAAATACAAGAACTTTTCGTGGTTTTGTTGATTTTCAGCAAATGAACATATTTCAGCGAGCTCAAAGTTTTTTCTTTAATAGCGGAAGATTTTATCTTAAAATACAAGAACTTTTCGTGGTTCTTGTCAATTTTTGTTGGTTTTCATCTCATGAACTTGTTTCAGTCAGCTAGATCTTTCTTCTTTAATGCAAAAAGATTTTATCTTCAAATACAAGAACTTTTTGTGGTTTTGTTGATTTTCAGTAAATGAACATATTTCAGCGAGCGAGAAGTTTTTTCTTTAATAGCGTCAGATTTTATCTTAAAATACAAGAACTTTTCGTGGTTCTTGTCAATTTTTGTTGGTTTTTATCTGATCAACTTATTTCAGTCAGCTCGATCTTTCTTCCTCAAAGCAAAAAGATTTTATCTTCAAATACAAGAACTTTTCGTGGTTTTGTTGGTTTTCAGCAAATGAACATATTTCAGCGAGCTCAAAGTTTTTTCTTTAATAGCGGAAGATTTTATCTTAAAATACAAGAACTTTTCGTGGTTCTTGTCAATTTTTGTTGGTTTTCATCTAATGAACTTGTTTCAGTCAGCTCGATCTTTCTTCTTTAATGCAAAAAGATTTTATCTTCAAATACAAGAACTTTTCGTGGTTTTGTTGGTTTTCAGCAAATGAACATATTTCAGCGAGCTAGAAGTTTTTTCTTTAATAGCGTCAGATTTTATCTTAAAATACAAGAACTTTTCGTGGTTCTTGTCAATTTTTGTTGGTTTTCATCCAATGAACTTGTTTCAGTCAGCTAGATCTTTCTTCTTTAATGCAAAAAGATTTTATCTTCAAATACAAGAACTTTTCGTGGTTTTGTTAATTTTCAGCAAATGAACATATTTCAGCGAGCAAGAAGTTTTTTCTTTAATAGCGTCAGATTTTATCTTAAAATACAAGAACTTTTCGTGGTTCTTGTCAATTTTTGTTGGTTTTCATCTAATGAACTTGTTTCAGTCAGCTAGATCTTTCTTCTTTAATGCAAAAAGATTTTATCTTCAAATACAAGAACTTTTCGTGGTTTTGTTGATTTTCAGCAAATGAACATATTTCAGCGAGCTCAAAGTTTTTTCTTTAATAGCGGAAGATTTTATCTTAAAATACAAGAACTTTTCGTGGTTCTTGTCAATTTTTGTTGGTTTTCATCTGATGAACTTATTTCAGTCAGCGAGATCTTTCTTCTTCAAAGCAAAAAGATTTTCTCTTCAAATACAAGAACCTTTTGTGATTTTGTTGATTTTCAGTAAATGAACATATTTCAGAGAGCGAGAAGTTTTTTCTTTAATTGCGTCAGATTTTATCTGAAAAGACAAGAACTTTTCGTGGTTCTTGTCAATTTTTGTTGGTTTTCATCTAATGAACTTATTTCAGTCAGCTCGATCTTTCTTCTTCAAAGCAAAAAGATTTTCTCTTCAAATACAAGAACTTTTTGTGATTTTGTTGATTTTCAGTAAATGAACATATTTCAGCGAGCGAGAAGTTTTTTCTTTAATAGCGTCAGATTTTATCTTAAAATACAAGAACTTTTCGTGGTTCTTGTCAATTTTTGTTGGTTTTGATCTGATCAAATTATTTCAGTCAGCTCGATCTTTCTTCCTCAAAGCAAAAAGATTTTATCTTCAAATACAAGAACTTTTCGTGGTTTTGTTGATTTTCAGCAAATGAACATATTTCAGCGAGCTCAAAGTTTTTTCTTTAATAGCGGAAGATTTTATCTTAAAATACAAGAACTTTTCGTGGTTCTGGTCAATTTTTGTTGGTTTTCATCTCATGAACTTGTTTCAGTCAGCGAGATCTTTCTTCTTTAATGCAAAAAGATTTTATCTTCAAATACAAGAACTTTTTGTGGTTTTGTTGATTTTCAGTAAATGAACATATTTCAGCGAGCGAGAAGTTTTTTCGTTAATAGCGTCAGATTTTATCTTAAAATACAAGAACTTTTCGTGGTTCTTGTCAATTTTTGTTGGTTTTTATCTGATCAACTTATTTCAGTCAGCTCGATCTTTCTTCCTCAAAGCAAAAAGATTTTATCTTCAAATACAAGAACTTTTCGTGGTTTTGTTGGTTTTCAGCAAATGAACATATTTCAGCGAGCAAGAAGTTTTTCCTTTAATAGCGTCAGATTTTATCTTAAAATACAAGAACTTTTCGTGGTTCTTGTCAATTTTTGTTGGTTTTCATCTGATGAACTTATTTCAGTCAGCGAGATCTTTCTTCTTCAAAGCAAAAAGATTTTCTCTTCAAATACAAGAACTTTTTGTGATTTTGTTGATTTTCAGTAAATGAACATATTTCAGCGAGCGAGAAGTTTTTTCTTTAATAGCGTCAGATTTTATCTTAAAATACAAGAACTTTTCGTGGTTCTTGTCAATTTTTGTTGGTTTTGATCTGATCAACTTATTTCAGTCAGCTCGATCTTTCTTCCTCAAAGCAAAAAGATTTTCTCTTCAAATACAAGAACTTTTCGTGGTTTTGTTGATTTTCAGCAAATGAACATATTTCAGCGAGCTCAAAGTTTTTTCTTTAATAGCGGAAGATTTTATCTTAAAATACAAGAACTTTTCGTGGTTCTTGTCAATTTTTGTTGGTTTTCATCTGATGAACTTATTTCAGTCAGCGAGATCTTTCTTCTTCAAAGCAAAAAGATTTTCTCTTCAAATACAAGAAATTTTTGTGATTTTGTTGATTTTCAGTAAATGAACATATTTCAGAGAGCGAGAAGTTTTTTCTTTAATAGCGTCAGATTTTATCTTAAAATACAAGAACTTTTCGTGGTTCTTGTCAATTTTTGTTGGTTTTGATCTGATCAACTTATTTCAGTCAGCTCGATCTTTCTTCCTCAAAGCAAAAAGATTTTATCTTCAAATACAAGAACTTTTCGTGGTTTTGTTGATTTTCAGCAAATGAACATATTTCAGCGAGCTCAAAGTTTTTTCTTTAATAGCGGAAGATTTTATCTTAAAATACAAGAACTTTTCGTGGTTCTTGTCAATTTTTGTTGGTTTTCATCTAATGAACTTGTTTCAGTCAGCTAGATCTTTCATCTTTAATGCAAAAAGATTTTATATTCAAATACAAGAACTTTTCGTGGTTTTGTTGGTTTTCAGCAAATGAACATATTTCAGCGAGCAAGAAGTTTTTCCTTTAATAGCGTCAGATTTTATCTTAAAATACAAGAACTTTTCGTGGTTCTTGTCAATTTTTGTTGGTTTTCATCTGATGAACTTATTTCAGTCAGCTCGATCTTTCTTCTTCAAAGCAAAAAGATTTTCTCTTCAAATACAAGAACTTTTTGTGATTTTGTTGATTTTCAGTAAATGAACATATTTCAGCGAGCGAGAAGTTTTTTCTTTAATAGCGTCAGATTTTATCTTAAAATACAAGAACTTTTCGTGGTTCTTGTCAATTTTTGTTGGTTTTGATCTGATCAACTTATTTCAGTCAGCTCGATCTTTCTTCCTCAAAGCAAAAAGATTTTCTCTTCAAATACAAGAACTTTTCGTGGTTTTGTTGATTTTCAGCAAATGAACATATTTCAGCGAGCTCAAAGTTTTTTCTTTAATAGCGGAAGATTTTATCTTAAAATACAAGAACTTTTCGTGGTTCTTGTCAATTTTTGTTGGTTTTCATCTAATGAACTTGTTTCAGTCAGCTCGATCTTTCTTCTTTAATGCAAAAAGATTTTATCTTCAAATACAAGAACTTTTCGTGGTTTTGTTGGTTTTCAGCAAATGAACATATTTCAGCGAGCAAGAAGTTTTTTCTTTAATAGCGTCAGATTTTATCTTAAAATACAAGAACTTTTCGTGGTTCTTGTCAATTTTTGTTGGTTTTCATCCGATGAACTTGTTTCAGTCAGCTAGATCTTTCTTCTTCAATGCAAAAAGATTTTATCTTCAAATACAAGAACTTTTCGTGGTTTTGTTAATTTTCAGCAAATGAACATATTTCAGCGAGCAAGAAGTTTTTTCTTTAATAGCGTCAGATTTTATCTTAAAATACAAGAACTTTTCGTGGTTCTTGTCAATTTTTGTTGGTTTTCATCTGATGAACTTATTTCAGTCAGCGAGATCTTTCTTCTTCAAAGCAAAAAGATTTTCTCTTCAAATACAAGAACTTTTTGTGATTTTGTTGATTTTCAGTAAATGAACATATTTCAGCGAGCGAGAAGTTTTTTCTTTAATAGCGGAAGATTTTATCTTAAAATACAAGAACTTTTCGTGGTTCTTGTCAATTTTTGTTGGTTTTCATCTGATGAACTTGTTTCAGTCAGCTCGATCTTTCTTCTTTAATGCAAAAAGATTTTATCTTCAAATACAAGAACTTTTCGTGGTTTTGTTGGTTTTCAGCAAATGAACATATTTCAGCGAGCTAGAAGTTTTTTATTTAATAGCGTCAGATTTTATCTTAAAATACAAGAACTTTTCGTGGTTCTTGTCAATTTTTGTTGGTTTTCATCCAATGAACTTGTTTCAGTCAGCTAGATCTTTCTTCTTTAATGCAAAAAGATTTTATCTTCAAATACAAGAACTTTTGGTGGTTTTGTTAATTTTCAGCAAATGAACATATTTCAGCGAGCAAGAAGTTTTTTCTTTAATAGCGTCAGATTTTATCTTAAAATACAAGAACTTTTCGTGGTTCTTGTCAATTTTTGTTGGTTTTCATCTAATGAACTTGTTTCAGTCAGCTCGATCTTTCTTCTTTAATGCAAAAAGATTTTATCTTCAAATACAAGAACTTTTCGTGGTTTTGTTGGTTTTCAGCAAATGAACATATTTCAGCGAGCTAGAAGTTTTTTCTTTAATAGCGTCAGATTTTATCTTAAAATGCAAGAACTTTTCGTGGTTCTTCTCAATTTTTGTTGGTTTTCATCCAATGAACTTGTTTCAGTCAGCTAGATCTTTCTTCTTTAATGCAAAAAGATTTTATCTTCAAATACAAGAACTTTTGGTGGTTTTGTTAATTTTCAGCAAATGAACATATTTCAGCGAGCAAGAAGATTTTTCTTTAATAGCGTCAGATTTTATCTTAAAATACAAGAACTTTTCGTGGTTCTTGTCAATTTTTGTTGGTTTTCATCTCATGAACTTGTTTCAGTCAGCTAGATCTTTATTCTTTAATGCAAAAAGATTTTATCTTCAAATACAAGAACTTTTCGTGGTTTTGTTGGTTTTCAGCAAATGAACATATTTCAGCGAGCTAGAAGTTTTTTCTTCAATAGCGTCAGATTTTATCTCAAAATACAAGAACTTTTCGTGGTTCTTGTCAATTTTTGTTGGTTTTCATCTGATGAACTTATTTCAGTCAGCGAGATCTTTCTTCTTCAAAGCAAAAAGATTTTCTCTTCAAATACAAGAACTTTTTGTGATTTTGTTGATTTTCAGTAAATGAACATATTTCAGAGAGCGAGAAGTTTTTTCTTTAATAGCGTCAGATTTTATCTTAAAATACAAGAACTTTTCGTGGTTCTTGTCAATTTTTGTTGGTTTTGATCTGATCAACTTATTTCAGTCAGCTCGATCTTTCTTCCTCAAAGCAAAAAGATTTTATCTTCAAATACAAGAACTTTTCGTGGTTTTGTTGATTTTCAGCAAATGAACATATTTCAGCGAGCTCAAAGTTTTTTCTTTAATAGCGGAAGATTTTATCTTAAAATACAAGAACTTTTCGTGGTTCTTGTCAATTTTTGTTGGTTTTCATCTAATGAACTTGTTTCAGTCAGCTAGATCTTTCATCTTTAATGCAAAAAGATTTTATATTCAAATACAAGAACTTTTCGTGGTTTTGTTGGTTTTCAGCAAATGAACATATTTCAGCGAGCTAGAAGTTTTTTCTTCAATAGCGTCAGATTTTATCTTAAAATACAAGAACTTTTCGTGGTTCTTGTCAATTTTTGTTGGTTTTCATCTGATGAACTTATTTCAGTCAGCGAGATCTTTCTTCTTCAAAGCAAAAAGATTTTCTCTTCAAATACAAGAACTTTTTGTGATTTTGTTGATTTTCAGTAAATGAACATATTTCAGCGAGCTTGAAGTTTTTTCTTTAATAGCGTCAGATTTTATCTTAAAATACAAGAACTTTTCGTGGTTCTTGTCAATTTTTGTTGGTTTTCGTCCAATGAACTTGTTTCAGTCAGCTAGATCTTTCTTCTTTAATGCAAAAAGATTTTATCTTCAAATACAAGAACTTTTCGTGGTTTTGTTAATTTTCAGCAAATGAACATATTTCAGCGAGCAAGAAGTTTTTTCTTTAATAGCGTCAGATTTTATCTTAAAATACAAGAACTTTTCGTGGTTCTTGTCAATTTTTGTTGGTTTTCATCTAATGAACTTGTTTCAGTCAGCAAGATCTTTCTTCTTTAATGCAAAAAGATTTTATCTTCAAATACAAGAAATTTTCGTGGTTTTGTTGGTTTTCAGCAAATGAACATATTTCAGCGAGCGAGAAGTTTTTTCTTCAATACATTCAGATTTTATCTGAAAATACAAGAACTTTTCGTGGTTCTTGTCAATTTTTGTTGGTTTTGATCTGATCAACTTATTTCAGTCAGCTCGATCTTTCTTCCTCAAAGCAAAAAGATTTTATCTTCAAACACAAGAACTTTTCGTGGTTTTGTTGATTTTCAGCAAATGAACATATTTCAGCGAGCTCAAAGTTTTTTCTTTAATAGCGGAAGATTTTACCTTAAAATACAAGAACTTTTCGTGGTTCTTGTCAATTTTTGTTGGTTTTCATCTAATGAACTTGTTTCAGTCAGCTAGATCTTTCTTCTTTAATGCAAAAAGATTTTATGTTCAAATACAAGAACTTTTCGTGGTTTTGTTGATTTTCAGTAAATGAACATATTTCAGCGAGCGAGAAGTTTTTTCTTCAATAGCGTCAGATTTTATCTTCAAATACAAGAACTTTTCGTGGTTCTTGTCAATTTTTGTTGGTTTTTATCTGATCAACTTATTTCAGTCAGCTCGATCTTTCTTCCTCAAAGCAAAAAGATTTTATCTTCAAATACAAGAACTTTTCGTGGTTTTGTTGGTTTTCAGCAAATGAACATATTTCAGCGAGCGAGAAGTTTTTTCTTTAATAGCGTCAGATTTTATCTGAAAATACAAGAACTTTTCGTGGTTCTTGTCAATTTTTGTTGGTTTTGATCTGATCAACTTATTTCAGTCAGCTCGATCTTTCTTCCTCAAAGCAAAAAGATTTTATCTTCAAATACAAGAACTTTTCGTGGTTTTGTTGATTTTCAGCAAATGAACATATTTCAGCGAGCTCAAAGTTTTTTCTTTAATACCGGAAGATTTTATCTTAAAATACAAGAACTTTTCGTGGTTCTTGTCAATTTTTGTTGGTTTTTATCTGATCAACTTATTTCAGTCAGCTCGATCTTTCTTCCTCAAAGCAAAAAGATTTTATCTTCAAATACAAGAACTTTTCGTGGTTTTGTTGGTTTTCAGCAAATGAACATATTTCAGCGAGCAAGAAGTTTTTTCTTTAATAGCGTCAGATTTTATCTTAAAATACAAGAACTTTTCGTGGTTCTTGTCAATTTTTGTTGGTTTTCATCTAATGAACTTATTTCAGTCAGCTCGATCTTTCTTCTTCAAAGCAAAAAGATTTTCTCTTCAAATACAAGAACTTTTTGTGATTTTGTTGATTTTCAGTAAATGAACATATTTCAGCGAGCGAGAAGTTTTTTCTTTAATAGCGTCAGATTTTATCTTAAAATACAAGAACTTTTCGTGGTTCTTGTCAATTTTTGTTGGTTTTGATCTGATCAAATTATTTCAGTCAGCTCGATCTTTCTTCCTCAAAGCAAAAAGATTTTATCTTCAAATACAAGAACTTTTCGTGGTTTTGTTGATTTTCAGCAAATGAACATATTTCAGCGAGCTCAAAGTTTTTTCTTTAATAGCGGAAGATTTTATCTTAAAATACAAGAACTTTTCGTGGTTCTTGTCAATTTTTGTTGGTTTTCATCTGATGAACTTATTTCAGTCAGCGAGATCTTTCTTCTTCAAAGCAAAAAGATTTTCTCTTCAAATACAAGAAATTTTTGTGATTTTGTTGATTTTCAGTAAATGAACATATTTCAGAGAGCGAGAAGTTTTTTCTTTAATAGCGTCAGATTTTATCTTAAAATACAAGAACTTTTCGTGGTTCTTGTCAATTTTTGTTGGTTTTGATCTGATCAACTTATTTCAGTCAGCTCGATCTTTCTTCCTCAAAGCAAAAAGATTTTATCTTCAAATACAAGAACTTTTCGTGGTTTTGTTGATTTTCAGCAAATGAACATATTTCAGCGAGCTCAAAGTTTTTTCTTTAATAGCGGAAGATTTTATCTTAAAATACAAGAACTTTTCGTGGTTCTTGTCAATTTTTGTTGGTTTTCATCTAATGAACTTGTTTCAGTCAGCTAGATCTTTCATCTTTAATGCAAAAAGATTTTATATTCAAATACAAGAACTTTTCGTGGTTTTGTTGGTTTTCAGCAAATGAACATATTTCAGCGAGCTAGAAGTTTTTTCTTCAATAGCGTCAGATTTTATCTTAAAATACAAGAACTTTTCGTGGTTCTTGTCAATTTTTGTTGGTTTTCATCTGATGAACTTATTTCAGTCAGCGAGATCTTTCTTCTTCAAAGCAAAAAGATTTTCTCTTCAAATACAAGAACTTTTTGTGATTTTGTTGATTTTCAGTGAATGAACATATTTCAGCGAGCTTGAAGTTTTTTCTTTAATAGCGTCAGATTTTATCTTAAAATACAAGAACTTTTCGTGGTTCTTGTCAATTTTTGTTGGTTTTCATCCAATGAACTTGTTTCAGTCAGCTAGATCTTTCTTCTTTAATGCAAAAAGATTTTATCTTCAAATACAAGAACTTTTCGTGGTTTTGTTAATTTTCAGCAAATGAACATATTTCAGCGAGCAAGAAGTTTTTTCTTTAATAGCGTCAGATTTTATCTTAAAATACAAGAACTTTTCGTGGTTCTTGTCAATTTTTGTTGGTTTTCATCTAATGAACTTGTTTCAGTCAGCTAGATCTTTCTTCTTTAATGCAAAAAGATTTTATCTTCAAATACAAGAAATTTTCGTGGTTTTGTTGGTTTTCAGCAAATGAACATATTTCAGCGAGCTAGAAGTTTTTTCTTCAATAGATTCAGATTTTATCTGAAAATACAAGAACTTTTCGTGGTTCTTGTCAATTTTTGTTGGTTTTGATCTGATCAACTTATTTCAGTCAGCTCGATCTTTCTTCCTCAAAGCAAAAAGATTTTATCTTCAAACACAAGAACTTTTCGTGGTTTTGTTGATTTTCAGCAAATGAACATATTTCAGCGAGCTCAAAGTTTTTTCTTTAATAGCGGAAGATTTTACCTTAAAATACAAGAACTTTTCGTGGTTCTTGTCAATTTTTGTTGGTTTTCATCTAATGAACTTGTTTCAGTCAGCTAGATCTTTCTTCTTTAATGCAAAAAGATTTTATCTTCAAATACAAGAACTTTTCGTGGTTTTGTTGATTTTCAGTAAATGAACATATTTCAGCGAGCGAGAAGTTTTTTCTTCAATAGCGTCAGATTTTATCTTCAAATACAAGAACTTTTCGTGGTTCTTGTCAATTTTTGTTGGTTTTTATCTGATCAACTTATTTCAGTCAGCTCGATCTTTCTTCCTCAAAGCAAAAAGATTTTATCTTCAAATACAAGAACTTTTCGTGGTTTTGTTGGTTTTCAGCAAATGAACATATTTCAGCGAGCGAGAAGTTTTTTCTTTAATAGCGTCAGATTTTATCTGAAAATACAAGAACTTTTCGTGGTTCTTGTCAATTTTTGTTGGTTTTGATCTGATCAACTTATTTCAGTCAGCTCGATCTTTCTTCCTCAAAGCAAAAAGATTTTATCTTCAAATACAAGAACTTTTCGTGGTTTTGTTGATTTTCAGCAAATGAACATATTTCAGCGAGCTCAAAGTTTTTTCTTTAATACCGGAAGATTTTATCTTAAAATACAAGAACTTTTCGTGGTTCTTGTCAATTTTTGTTGGTTTTCATCTAATGAACTTGTTTCAGTCAGCTAGATCTTTCTTCTTTAATGCAAAAAGATTTTATCTTCAAATACAAGAACTTTTCGTGGTTTTGTTGATTTTCAGCAAATGAACATATTTCAGCGAGCTCAAAGTTTTTTCTTTAATAGCGGAAGATTTTACCTTAAAATACAAGAACTTTTCGTGGTTCTTGTCAATTTTTGTTGGTTTTCATCTAATGAACTTGTTTCAGTCAGCTAGATCTTTCTTCTTTAATGCAAAAAGATTTTATCTTCAAATACAAGAACTTTTCGTGGTTTTGTTGATTTTCAGTAAATGAACATATTTCAGCGAGCGAGAAGTTTTTTCTTCAATAGCGTCAGATTTTATCTTCAAATACAAGAACTTTTCGTGGTTCTTGTCAATTTTTGTTGGTTTTTATCTGATCAACTTATTTCAGTCAGCTCGATCTTTCTTCCTCAAAGCAAAAAGATTTTATCTTCAAATACAAGAACTTTTCGTGGTTTTGTTGGTTTTCAGCAAATGAACATATTTCAGCGAGCGAGAAGTTTTTTCTTTAATAGCGTCAGATTTTATCTGAAAATACAAGAACTTTTCGTGGTTCTTGTCAATTTTTGTTGGTTTTGATCTGATCAACTTATTTCAGTCAGCTCGATCTTTCTTCCTCAAAGCAAAAAGATTTTATCTTCAAATACAAGAACTTTTCGTGGTTTTGTTGATTTTCAGCAAATGAACATATTTCAGCGAGCTCAAAGTTTTTTCTTTAATACCGGAAGATTTTATCTTAAAATACAAGAACTTTTCGTGGTTCTTGTCAATTTTTGTTGGTTTTTATCTGATCAACTTATTTCAGTCAGCTCGATCTTTCTTCCTCAAAGCAAAAAGATTTTATCTTCAAATACAAGAACTTTTCGTGGTTTTGTTGGTTTTCAGCAAATGAACATATTTCAGCGAGCAAGAAGTTTTTTCTTTAATAGCGTCAGATTTTATCTTAAAATACAAGAACTTTTCGTGGTTTTGTCAATTTTTGTTGGTTTTCATCTAATGAACTTATTTCAGTCAGCTCGATCTTTCTTCTTCAAAGCAAAAAGATTTTCTCTTCAAATACAAGAACTTTTTGTGATTTTGTTGATTTTCAGTAAATGAACATATTTCAGCGAGCGAGAAGTTTTTTCTTTAATAGCGTCAGATTTTATCTTAAAATACAAGAACTTTTCGTGGTTCTTGTCAATTTTTGTTGGTTTTGATCTGATCAAATTATTTCAGTCAGCTCGATCTTTCTTCCTCAAAGCAAAAAGATTTTATCTTCAAATACAAGAACTTTTCGTGGTTTTGTTGATTTTCAGCAAATGAACATATTTCAGCGAGCTCAAAGTTTTTTCTTTAATAGCGGAAGATTTTATCTTAAAATACAAGAACTTTTCGTGGTTCTTGTCAATTTTTGTTGGTTTTCATCTGATGAACTTGTTTCAGTCAGCTCGATCTTTCTTCTTTAATGCAAAAAGATTTTATCTTCAAATACAAGAACTTTTCGTGGTTTTGTTGGTTTTCAGCAAATGAACATATTTCAGCGAGCGAGAAGTTTTTTCTTCAATAGCGTCAGATTTTATCTTAAAATACAAGAACTTTTCGTGGTTCTTGTCAATTTTTGTTGGTTTTCATCTAATGAACTTGTTTCAGTCAGCTAGATCTTTCTTCTTTAATGCAAAAAGATTTTATCTTCAAATACAAGAACTTTTCGTGGTTTTGTTAATTTTCAGCAAATGAACATATTTCAGCGAGCAAGAAGTTTTTTCTTTAATAGCGTCAGATTTTATCTTAAAATACAAGAACTTTTCGTGGTTCTTGTCAATTTTTGTTGGTTTTCATCAAATGAACTTGTTTCAGTCAGCTAGATCTTTCTTCTTTAATGCAAAAAGATTTTATCTTCAAATACAAGAACTTTTTGTGGTTTTGTTGATTTTCAGTAAATGAACATATTTCAGCGAGCGAGAAGTTTTTTCTTTAATAGCGTCAGATTTTATCTTAAAATACAAGAACTTTTCGTGGTTCTTGTCAATTTTTGTTGGTATTTATCTGATCAACTTATTTCAGTCAGCTCGATCTTTCTTCCTCAAAGCAAAAAGATTTTATCTTCAAATACAAGAACTTTTCGTGGTTTTGTTGGTTTTCAGCAAATGAACATATTTCAGCGAGCAAGAAGTTTTTTCTTTAATAGCGTCAGATTTTATCTTAAAATACAAGAACTTTTCGTGGTTCTTGTCAATTTTTGTTGGTTTTCATCTAATGAACTTATTTCAGTCAGCTCGATCTTTCTTCTTCAAAGCAAAAAGATTTTCTCTTCAAATACAAGAACTTTTTGTGATTTTGTTGATTTTCAGTAAATGAACATATTTCAGTGAGCGAGAAGTTTTTTCTTTAATAGCGTCAGATTTTATCTTAAAATACAAGAACTTTTCGTGGTTCTTGTCAATTTTTGTTGGTTTTGATCTGATCAACTTATTTCAGTCAGCTCAATCTTTCTTCCTCAAAGCAAAAAGATTTTATCTTCAAATACAAGAACTTTTCGTGGTTTTGTTGATTTTAAGCAAATGAACATATTTCAGCGAGCTCAAAGTTTTTTCTTTAATAGCGGAAGATTTTATCTTAAAATACAAGAACTTTTCGTGGTTCTTGTCAATTTTTGTTGGTTTTCATCTGATGAACTTGTTTCAGTCAGCTCGATCTTTCTTCTTTAATGCAAAAAGATTTTATCTTCAAATACAAGAACTTTTCGTGGTTTTGTTGGTTTTCAGCAAATGAACATATTTCAGCGAACTAGAAGTTTTTTCTTCAATAGCGTCAGATTTTATCTTAAAATACAAGAACTTTTCGTGGTTCTTGTCAATTTTTGTTGGTTTTCATCTGATGAACTTATTTCAGTCAGCGAGATCTTTCTTCTTCAAAGCAAAAAGATTTTCTCTTCAAATACAAGAACTTTTTGTGATTTTGTTGATTTTCAGTAAATGAACATATTTCAGAGAGCGAGAAGTTTTTTCTTTAAAAGCGTCAGATTTTATCTTAAAATACAAGAACTTTTCGTGGTTCTTGTCAATTTTTGTTGGTTTTCATCTAATGAACTTGTTTCAGTCAGCAAGATCTTTCTTCTTTAATGCAAAAAGATTTTATCTTCAAATACAAGAAATTTTCGTGGTTTTGTTGGTTTTCAGCAAATGAACATATTTCAGCGAGCGAGAAGTTTTTTCTTCAATACATTCAGATTTTATCTGAAAATACAAGAACTTTTCGTGGTTCTTGTCAATTTTTGTTGGTTTTGATCTGATCAACTTATTTCAGTCAGCTCGATCTTTCTTCCTCAAAGCAAAAAGATTTTATCTTCAAACACAAGAACTTTTCGTGGTTTTGTTGATTTTCAGCAAATGAACATATTTCAGCGAGCTCAAAGTTTTTTCTTTAATAGCGGAAGATTTTACCTTAAAATACAAGAACTTTTCGTGGTTCTTGTCAATTTTTGTTGGTTTTCATCTAATGAACTTGTTTCAGTCAGCTAGATCTTTCTTCTTTAATGCAAAAAGATTTTATGTTCAAATACAAGAACTTTTCGTGGTTTTGTTGATTTTCAGTAAATGAACATATTTCAGCGAGCGAGAAGTTTTTTCTTCAATAGCGTCAGATTTTATCTTCAAATACAAGAACTTTTCGTGGTTCTTGTCAATTTTTGTTGGTTTTTATCTGATCAACTTATTTCAGTCAGCTCGATCTTTCTTCCTCAAAGCAAAAAGATTTTATCTTCAAATACAAGAACTTTTCGTGGTTTTGTTGGTTTTCAGCAAATGAACATATTTCAGCGAGCGAGAAGTTTTTTCTTTAATAGCGTCAGATTTTATCTGAAAATACAAGAACTTTTCGTGGTTCTTGTCAATTTTTGTTGGTTTTGATCTGATCAACTTATTTCAGTCAGCTCGATCTTTCTTCCTCAAAGCAAAAAGATTTTATCTTCAAATACAAGAACTTTTCGTGGTTTTGTTGATTTTCAGCAAATGAACATATTTCAGCGAGCTCAAAGTTTTTTCTTTAATACCGGAAGATTTTATCTTAAAATACAAGAACTTTTCGTGGTTCTTGTCAATTTTTGTTGGTTTTTATCTGATCAACTTATTTCAGTCAGCTCGATCTTTCTTCCTCAAAGCAAAAAGATTTTATCTTCAAATACAAGAACTTTTCGTGGTTTTGTTGGTTTTCAGCAAAGGAACATATTTCAGCGAGCAAGAAGTTTTTTCTTTAATAGCGTCAGATTTTATCTTAAAATACAAGAACTTTTCGTGGTTCTTGTCAATTTTTGTTGGTTTTCATCTAATGAACTTATTTCAGTCAGCTCGATCTTTCTTCTTCAAAGCAAAAAGATTTTCTCTTCAAATACAAGAACTTTTTGTGATTTTGTTGATTTTCAGTAAATGAACATATTTCAGCGAGCGAGAAGTTTTTTCTTTAATAGCGTCAGATTTTATCTTAAAATACAAGAACTTTTCGTGGTTCTTGTCAATTTTTGTTGGTTTTGATCTGATCAAATTATTTCAGTCAGCTCGATCTTTCTTCCTCAAAGCAAAAAGATTTTATCTTCAAATACAAGAACTTTTCGTGGTTTTGTTGATTTTCAGCAAATGAACATATTTCAGCGAGCTCAAAGTTTTTTCTTTAATAGCGGAAGATTTTATCTTAAAATACAAGAACTTTTCGTGGTTCTTGTCAATTTTTGTTGGTTTTCATCTGATGAACTTATTTCAGTCAGCGAGATCTTTCTTCTTCAAAGCAAAAAGATTTTCTCTTCAAATACAAGAAATTTTTGTGATTTTGTTGATTTTCAGTAAATGAACATATTTCAGAGAGCGAGAAGTTTTTTCTTTAATAGCGTCAGATTTTATCTTAAAATACAAGAACTTTTCGTGGTTCTTGTCAATTTTTGTTGGTTTTGATCTGATCAACTTATTTCAGTCAGCTCGATCTTTCTTCCTCAAAGCAAAAAGATTTTATCTTCAAATACAAGAACTTTTCGTGGTTTTGTTGATTTTCAGCAAATGAACATATTTCAGCGAGCTCAAAGTTTTTTCTTTAATAGCGGAAGATTTTATCTTAAAATACAAGAACTTTTCGTGGTTCTTGTCAATTTTTGTTGGTTTTCATCTAATGAACTTGTTTCAGTCAGCTAGATCTTTCATCTTTAATGCAAAAAGATTTTATATTCAAATACAAGAACTTTTCGTGGTTTTGTTGGTTTTCAGCAAATGAACATATTTCAGCGAGCTAGAAGTTTTTTCTTCAATAGCGTCAGATTTTATCTTAAAATACAAGAACTTTTCGTGGTTCTTGTCAATTTTTGTTGGTTTTCATCTGATGAACTTATTTCAGTCAGCGAGATCTTTCTTCTTCAAAGCAAAAAGATTTTCTCTTCAAATACAAGAACTTTTTGTGATTTTGTTGATTTTCAGTAAATGAACATATTTCAGCGAGCTTGAAGTTTTTTCTTTAATAGCGTCAGATTTTATCTTAAAATACAAGAACTTTTCGTGGTTCTTGTCAATTTTTGTTGGTTTTCATCCAATGAACTTGTTTCAGTCAGCTAGATCTTTCTTCTTTAATGCAAAAAGATTTTATCTTCAAATACAAGAACTTTTCGTGGTTTTGTTAATTTTCAGCAAATGAACATATTTCAGCGAGCAAGAAGTTTTTTCTTTAATAGCGTCAGATTTTATCTTAAAATACAAGAACTTTTCGTGGTTCTTGTCAATTTTTGTTGGTTTTCATCTAATGAACTTGTTTCAGTCAGCTAGATCTTTCTTCTTTAATGCAAAAAGATTTTATCTTCAAATACAAGAAATTTTCGTGGTTTTGTTGGTTTTCAGCAAATGAACATATTTCAGCGAGCTAGAAGTTTTTTCTTCAATAGATTCAGATTTTATCTGAAAATACAAGAACTTTTCGTGGTTCTTGTCAATTTTTGTTGGTTTTGATCTGATCAACTTATTTCAGTCAGCTCGATCTTTCTTCCTCAAAGCAAAAAGATTTTATCTTCAAACACAAGAACTTTTCGTGGTTTTGTTGATTTTCAGCAAATGAACATATTTCAGCGAGCTCAAAGTTTTTTCTTTAATAGCGGAAGATTTTACCTTAAAATACAAGAACTTTTCGTGGTTCTTGTCAATTTTTGTTGGTTTTCATCTAATGAACTTGTTTCAGTCAGCTAGATCTTTCTTCTTTAATGCAAAAAGATTTTATCTTCAAATACAAGAACTTTTCGTGGTTTTGTTGATTTTCAGTAAATGAACATATTTCAGCGAGCGAGAAGTTTTTTCTTCAATAGCGTCAGATTTTATCTTCAAATACAAGAACTTTTCGTGGTTCTTGTCAATTTTTGTTGGTTTTTATCTGATCAACTTATTTCAGTCAGCTCGATCTTTCTTCCTCAAAGCAAAAAGATTTTATCTTCAAATACAAGAACTTTTCGTGGTTTTGTTGGTTTTCAGCAAATGAACATATTTCAGCGAGCGAGAAGTTTTTTCTTTAATAGCGTCAGATTTTATCTGAAAATACAAGAACTTTTCGTGGTTCTTGTCAATTTTTGTTGGTTTTGATCTGATCAACTTATTTCAGTCAGCTCGATCTTTCTTCCTCAAAGCAAAAAGATTTTATCTTCAAATACAAGAACTTTTCGTGGTTTTGTTGATTTTCAGCAAATGAACATATTTCAGCGAGCTCAAAGTTTTTTCTTTAATACCGGAAGATTTTATCTTAAAATACAAGAACTTTTCGTGGTTCTTGTCAATTTTTGTTGGTTTTTATCTGATCAACTTATTTCAGTCAGCTCGATCTTTCTTCCTCAAAGCAAAAAGATTTTATCTTCAAATACAAGAACTTTTCGTGGTTTTGTTGGTTTTCAGCAAATGAACATATTTCAGCGAGCAAGAAGTTTTTTCTTTAATAGCGTCAGATTTTATCTTAAAATACAAGAACTTTTCGTGGTTTTGTCAATTTTTGTTGGTTTTCATCTAATGAACTTATTTCAGTCAGCTCGATCTTTCTTCTTCAAAGCAAAAAGATTTTCTCTTCAAATACAAGAACTTTTTGTGATTTTGTTGATTTTCAGTAAATGAACATATTTCAGCGAGCGAGAAGTTTTTTCTTTAATAGCGTCAGATTTTATCTTAAAATACAAGAACTTTTCGTGGTTCTTGTCAATTTTTGTTGGTTTTGATCTGATCAAATTATTTCAGTCAGCTCGATCTTTCTTCCTCAAAGCAAAAAGATTTTATCTTCAAATACAAGAACTTTTCGTGGTTTTGTTGATTTTCAGCAAATGAACATATTTCAGCGAGCTCAAAGTTTTTTCTTTAATAGCGGAAGATTTTATCTTAAAATACAAGAACTTTTCGTGGTTCTTGTCAATTTTTGTTGGTTTTCATCTGATGAACTTGTTTCAGTCAGCTCGATCTTTCTTCTTTAATGCAAAAAGATTTTATCTTCAAATACAAGAACTTTTCGTGGTTTTGTTGGTTTTCAGCAAATGAACATATTTCAGCGAGCTAGAAGTTTTTTCTTCAATAGCGTCAGATTTTATCTTAAAATACAAGAACTTTTCGTGGTTCTTGTCAATTTTTGTTGGTTTTCATCTCATGAACTTGTTTCAGTCAGCTAGATCTTTCTTCTTTAATGCAAAAAGATTTTATCTTCAAATACAAGAACTTTTCGTGGTTTTGTTAATTTTCAGCAAATGAACATATTTCAGCGAGCAAGAAGTTTTTTCTTTCATAGCGTCAGATTTTATCTTAAAATACAAGAACTTTTCGTGGTTCTTGTCAATTTTTGTTGGTTTTCATCAAATGAACTTGTTTCAGTCAGCTAGATCTTTCTTCTTTAATGCAAAAAGATTTTATCTTCAAATACAAGAACTTTTTGTGGTTTTGTTGATTTTCAGTAAATGAACATATTTCAGCGAGCGAGAAGTTTTTTCTTTAATAGCGTCAGATTTTATCTTAAAATACAAGAACTTTTCGTGGTTCTTGTCAATTTTTGTTGGTATTTATCTGATCAACTTATTTCAGTCAGCTCGATCTTTCTTCCTCAAAGCAAAAAGATTTTATCTTCAAATACAAGAACTTTTCGTGGTTTTGTTGGTTTTCAGCAAATGAACATATTTCAGCGAGCAAGAAGTTTTTTCTTTAATAGCGTCAGATTTTATCTTAAAATACAAGAACTTTTCGTGGTTCTTGTCAATTTTTGTTGGTTTTCATCTAATGAACTTATTTCAGTCAGCTCGATCTTTCTTCTTCAAAGCAAAAAGATTTTCTCTTCAAATACAAGAACTTTTTGTGATTTTGTTGATTTTCAGTAAATGAACATATTTCAGTGAGCGAGAAGTTTTTTCTTTAATAGCGTCAGATTTTATCTTAAAATACAAGAACTTTTCGTGGTTCTTGTCAATTTTTGTTGGTTTTGATCTGATCAACTTATTTCAGTCAGCTCAATCTTTCTTCCTCAAAGCAAAAAGATTTTATCTTCAAATACAAGAACTTTTCGTGGTTTTGTTGATTTTAAGCAAATGAACATATTTCAGCGAGCTCAAAGTTTTTTCTTTAATAGCGGAAGATTTTATCTTAAAATACAAGAACTTTTCGTGGTTCTTGTCAATTTTTGTTGGTTTTCATCTGATGAACTTGTTTCAGTCAGCTCGATCTTTCTTCTTTAATGCAAAAAGATTTTATCTTCAAATACAAGAACTTTTCGTGGTTTTGTTGGTTTTCAGCAAATGAACATATTTCAGCGAACTAGAAGTTTTTTCTTCAATAGCGTCAGATTTTATCTTAAAATACAAGAACTTTTCGTGGTTCTTGTCAATTTTTGTTGGTTTTCATCTGATGAACTTATTTCAGTCAGCGAGATCTTTCTTCTTCAAAGCAAAAAGATTTTCTCTTCAAATACAAGAACTTTTTGTGATTTTGTTGATTTTCAGTAAATGAACATATTTCAGAGAGCGAGAAGTTTTTTCTTTAAAAGCGTCAGATTTTATCTTAAAATACAAGAACTTTTCGTGGTTCTTGTCAATTTTTGTTGGTTTTGATCTGATCAACTTATTTCAGTCAGCTCGATCTTTCTTCCTCAAAGCAAAAAGATTTTATCTTCAAATAGAAGAACTTTTCGTGGTTTTGTTGATTTTCAGCAAATGAACATATTTCAGCGAGCTCAAAGTTTTTTCTTTAATAGCGGAAGATTTTATCTTAAAATACAAGAACTTTTCGTGGTTCTTGTCAATTTTTGTTGGTTTTCATCTAATGAACTTGTTTCAGTCAGCTAGATCTTTCTTCTTCAAAGCAAAAAGATTTTATCTTCAAATACAAGAACTTTTCGTGGTTTTGTTCATTTTCAGCAAATGAACATATTTCAGCGAGCGAGAAGTTTTTTCTTTAATAGCGTCAGATTTTATCTTAAAATACAAGAACTTTTCGTGGGTCTTGTCAATTTTTGTTGGTTTTCATCTAATGAACTTATTTCAGTCAGCTGGATCTTTCTTCTTCAAAGCAAAAAGATTTTATCTTCAAATACAAGAACTTTTTGTGGTTTTGTTAATTTTCAGCAAATGAACATATTTCAGCGAGCAAGAAGTTTTTTCTTTAAAGCGGAAGATTTCATCTTAAAATACAAGAACTTTTCGTGGTTCTTGTCAATTTTTGTTGGTTTTCATCTAATGAACTTGTTTCAGTCAGCTAGATCTTTCTTCTTTAATGCAAAAAGATTTTATCTTCAAATACAAGAACTTTTCGTGGTTTTGTTGGTTTTCAGCAAATGAACATATTTCAGCGAGCTCGAAGTTTTTTCTTCAATAGTGTCAGATTTTATCTTAAAATACAAGAACTTTTCGTGGTTCTTGTCAATTTTTGTTGGTTTTCATCTTATGAACTTATTTCAGTCAGCTGGATCTTTCTTCTTCAAAGCAAAAAGATTTTATCTTCAAATTCAAGAACTTTTCGTGGTTTTGTTGGTTTTCAGCAAATGAACATATTTCAGCGAGCGAGAAGTTTTTTCTTCAATAGCGTCAGATTTTATCTTAAAATACAAGAACTTTTCGTGGTTCTTGTCAATTTTTGTTGGTTTTCATCTAATGAACTTGTTTCAGTCAGCGAGATCTTTCTTCTTTAAAGCAAAAAGATTTTATCTTCAAATACAAGAACTTTTCGTGGTTTTGTTAATTTTCAGCAAATGAACATATTTCAGCGAGCAAGAAGTTTTTTCTTTAATAGCGGAAGATTTTATCTTAAAATACAAGAACTTTTCGTGGTTCTTGTCAATTTTTGTTGGTTTTCATCTGATGAACTTGTTTCAGTCAGCTCGATCTTTCTTCTTTAATGCAAAAAGATTTTATCTTCAAATACAAGAACTTTTCGTGGTTTTGTTGGTTTTCAGCAAATGAACATATTTCAGCGAGCTAGAAGTTTTTTCTTCAATAGCGTCAGATTTTATCTTAAAATACAAGAACTTTTCGTGGTTCTTGTCAATTTTTGTTGGTTTTCATCTAATGAACTTGTTTCAGTCAGCTAGATCTTTCTTCTTTAATGCAAAAAGATTTTATCTTCAAATACAAGAACTTTTCGTGGTTTTGTTAATTTTCAGCAAATGAACATATTTCAGCGAGCAAGAAGTTTTTTCTTTAATAGCGTCAGATTTTATCTTAAAATACAAGAACTTTTCGTGGTTCTTGTCAATTTTTGTTGGTTTTCATCAAATGAACTTGTTTCAGTCAGCTAGATCTTTCTTCTTTAATGCAAAAAGATTTTATCTTCAAATACAAGAACTTTTTGTGGTTTTGTTGATTTTCATTAAATGAACATATTTCAGCGAGCGAGAAGTTTTTTCTTTAATAGCGTCAGATTTTATCTTAAAATACAAGAACTTTTCGTGGTTCTTGTCAATTTTTGTTGGTATTTATCTGATCAACTTATTTCAGTCAGCTCGATCTTTCTTCCTCAAAGCAAAAAGATTTTATCTTCAAATACAAGAACTTTTCGTGGTTTTGTTGGTTTTCAGCAAATGAACATATTTCAGCGAGCAAGAAGTTTTTTCTTTAATAGCGTCAGATTTTATCTTAAAATACAAGAACTTTTCGTGGTTCTTGTCAATTTTTGTTGGTTTTCATCTAATGAACTTATTTCAGTCAGCTCGATCTTTCTTCTTCAAAGCAAAAAGATTTTCTCTTCAAATACAAGAACTTTTTGTGATTTTGTTGATTTTCAGTAAATGAACATATTTCAGCGAGCGAGAAGTTTTTTCTTTAATAGCGTCAGATTTTATCTTAAAATACAAGAACTTTTCGTGGTTCTTGTCAATTTTTGTTGGTTTTGATCTGATCAACTTATTTCAGTCAGCTCAATCTTTCTTCCTCAAAGCAAAAAGATTTTATCTTCAAATACAAGAACTTTTCGTGGTTTTGTTGATTTTAAGCAAATGAACATATTTCAGCGAGCTCAAAGTTTTTTCTTTAATAGCGGAAGATTTTATCTTAAAATACAAGAACTTTTCGTGGTTCTTGTCAATTTTTGTTGGTTTTCATCTGATGAACTTGTTTCAGTCAGCTCGATCTTTCTTCTTTAATGCAAAAAGATTTTATCTTCAAATACAAGAACTTTTCGTGGTTTTGTTGGTTTTCAGCAAATGAACATATTTCAGCGAACTAGAAGTTTTTTCTTCAATAGCGTCAGATTTTATCTTAAAATACAAGAACTTTTCGTGGTTCTTGTCAATTTTTGTTGGTTTTCATCTGATGAACTTATTTCAGTCAGCGAGATCTTTCTTCTTCAAAGCAAAAAGATTTTCTCTTCAAATACAAGAACTTTTTGTGATTTTGTTGATTTTCAGTAAATGAACATATTTCAGAGAGCGAGAAGTTTTTTCTTTAAAAGCGTCAGATTTTATCTTAAAATACAAGAACTTTTCGTGGTTCTTGTCAATTTTTGTTGGTTTTGATCTGATCAACTTATTTCAGTCAGCTCGATCTTTCTTCCTCAAAGCAAAAAGATTTTATCTTCAAATAGAAGAACTTTTCGTGGTTTTGTTGATTTTCAGCAAATGAACATATTTCAGCGAGCTCAAAGTTTTTTCTTTAATAGCGGAAGATTTTATCTTAAAATACAAGAACTTTTCGTGGTTCTTGTCAATTTTTGTTGGTTTTCATCTAATGAACTTGTTTCAGTCAGCTAGATCTTTCTTCTTCAAAGCAAAAAGATTTTATCTTCAAATACAAGAACTTTTCGTGGTTTTGTTGATTTTCAGCAAATGAACATATTTCAGCGAGCGAGAAGTTTTTTCTTTAATAGCGTCAGATTTTATCTTAAAATACAAGAACTTTTCGTGGGTCTTGTCAATTTTTGTTGGTTTTCATCTAATGAACTTATTTCAGTCAGCTGGATCTTTCTTCTTCAAAGCAAAAAGATTTTATCTTCAAATACAAGAACTTTTTGTGGTTTTGTTAATTTTCAGCAAATGAACATATTTCAGCGAGCAAGAAGTTTTTTCTTTAATAGCGGAAGATTTCATCTTAAAATACAAGAACTTTTCGTGGTTCTTGTCAATTTTTGTTGGTTTTCATCTAATGAACTTGTTTCAGTCAGCTAGATCTTTCTTCTTTAATGCAAAAAGATTTTATCTTCAAATACAAGAACTTTTCGTGGTTTTGTTGGTTTTCAGCAAATGAACATATTTCAGCGAGCTCGAAGTTTTTTCTTCAATAGTGTCAGATTTTATCTTAAAATACAAGAACTTTTCGTGGTTCTTGTCAATTTTTGTTGGTTTTCATCTTATGAACTTATTTCAGTCAGCTGGATCTTTCTTCTTCAAAGCAAAAAGATTTTATCTTCAAATTCAAGAACTTTTCGTGGTTTTGTTGGTTTTCAGCAAATGAACATATTTCAGCGAGCGAGAAGTTTTTTCTTCAATAGCGTCAGATTTTATCTTAAAATACAAGAACTTTTCGTGGTTCTTGTCAATTTTTGTTGGTTTTCATCTAATGAACTTGTTTCAGTCAGCGAGATCTTTCTTCTTTAAAGCAAAAAGATTTTATCTTCAAATACAAGAACTTTTCGTGGTTTTGTTAATTTTCAGCAAATGAACATATTTCAGCGAGCAAGAAGTTTTTTCTTTAATAGCGGAAGATTTTATCTTAAAATACAAGAACTTTTCGTGGTTCTTGTCAATTTTTGTTGGTTTTCATCTGATGAACTTGTTTCAGTCAGCTCGATCTTTCTTCTTTAATGCAAAAAGATTTTATCTTCAAATACAAGAACTTTTCGTGGTTTTGTTGGTTTTCAGCAAATGAACATATTTCAGCGAGCTAGAAGTTTTTTCTTCAATAGCGTCAGATTTTATCTTAAAATACAAGAACTTTTCGTGGTTCTTGTCAATTTTTGTTGGTTTTCATCTGATGAACTTATTTCAGTCAGCGAGATCTTTCTTCTTCAAAGCAAAAAGATTTTCTCTTCAAATACAAGAACTTTTTGTGATTTTGTTGATTTTCAGTAAATGAACATATTTCAGAGAGCGAGAAGTTTTTTCTTTAAAAGCGTCAGATTTTATCTTAAAATACAAGAACTTTTCGTGGTTCTTGTCAATTTTTGTTGGTTTTGATCTGATCAACTTATTTCAGTCAGCTCGATCTTTCTTCCTCAAAGCAAAAAGATTTTATCTTCAAATAGAAGAACTTTTCGTGGTTTTGTTGATTTTCAGCAAATGAACATATTTCAGCGAGCTCAAAGTTTTTTCTTTAATAGCGGAAGATTTTATCTTAAAATACAAGAACTTTTCGTGGTTCTTGTCAATTTTTGTTGGTTTTCATCTAATGAACTTGTTTCAGTCAGCTAGATCTTTCTTCTTCAAAGCAAAAAGATTTTCTCTTCAAATACAAGAACTTTTCGTGGTTTTGTTGATTTTCAGCAAATGAACATATTTCAGCGAGCGAGAAGTTTTTTCTTTAATAGCGTCAGATTTTATCTTAAAATACAAGAACTTTTCGTGGGTCTTGTCAATTTTTGTTGGTTTTCATCTAATGAACTTATTTCAGTCAGCTGGATCTTTCTTCTTCAAAGCAAAAAGATTTTATCTTCAAATACAAGAACTTTTTGTGGTTTTGTTAATTTTCAGCAAATGAACATATTTCAGCGAGCAAGAAGTTTTTTCTTTAATAGCGGAAGATTTCATCTTAAAATACAAGAACTTTTCGTGGTTCTTGTCAATTTTTGTTGGTTTTCATCTAATGAACTTGTTTCAGTCAGCTAGATCTTTCTTTAATGCAAAAAGATTTTATCTTCAAATACAAGAACTTTTCGTGGTTTTGTTGGTTTTCAGCAAATGAACATATTTCAGCGAGCTAGAAGTTTTTTCTTCAATAGCGTCAGATTTTATCTTAAAATACAAGAACTTTTCGTGGTTCTTGTCAATTTTTGTTGGTTTTCATCTGATGAACTTATTTCAGTCAGCGAGATCTTTCTTCTTCAAAGCAAAAAGATTTTCTCTTCAAATACAAGAACTTTTTGTGATTTTGTTGATTTTCAGTAAATGAACATATTTCAGAGAGCGAGAAGTTTTTTCTTTAAAAGCGTCAGATTTTATCTTAAAATACAAGAACTTTTCGTGGTTCTTGTCAATTTTTGTTGGTTTTGATCTGATCAACTTATTTCAGTCAGCTCGATCTTTCTTCCTCAAAGCAAAAAGATTTTATCTTCAAATAGAAGAACTTTTCGTGGTTTTGTTGATTTTCAGCAAATGAACATATTTCAGCGAGCTCAAAGTTTTTTCTTTAATAGCGGAAGATTTTATCTTAAAATACAAGAACTTTTCGTGGTTCTTGTCAATTTTTGTTGGTTTTCATCTAATGAACTTGTTTCAGTCAGCTAGATCTTTCTTCTTCAAAGCAAAAAGATTTTCTCTTCAAATACAAGAACTTTTCGTGGTTTTGTTGATTTTCAGCAAATGAACATATTTCAGCGAGCGAGAAGTTTTTTCTTTAATAGCGTCAGATTTTATCTTAAAATACAAGAACTTTTCGTGGGTCTTGTCAATTTTTGTTGGTTTTCATCTAATGAACTTATTTCAGTCAGCTGGATCTTTCTTCTTCAAAGCAAAAAGATTTTATCTTCAAATACAAGAACTTTTTGTGGTTTTGTTAATTTTCAGCAAATGAACATATTTCAGCGAGCAAGAAGTTTTTTCTTTAATAGCGGAAGATTTTATCTTAAAATACAAGAACTTTTCGTGGTTCTTGTCAATTTTTGTTGGTTTTCATCTGATGAACTTGTTTCAGTCAGCTAGATCTTTCTTCTTTAATGCAAAAAGATTTTATCTTCAAATTCAAGAACTTTTCGTGGTTTTGTTGGTTTTCAGCAAATAAACATATTTCAGCGAGCTTGAAGTTTTTTCTTCAATAGCGTCAGATTTTATGTTAAAATACAAGAACTTTTCGCGGTTGTTGTCAATTTTTGTTGGTTTTCATCTAATGAACTTGTTTCAGTCAGCTAGATCTTTCTTCTTTAATGCAAAAAGATTTTTTCTTCAAATACAAGAGCCTTTCGTGGTTTTGTTGATTTTCAGCAAATGAACATATTTCAGCGAGCGAGAAGTTTTTTCTTTAATAGCATCAGATTTTATCTTAAAATACAAGAACTTTTCGTGGTTCTTGTCAATTTTTGTTGGTTTTCATCTAATGAACTTATTTCAGTCAGTTAGATCTTTCTTCTTCATAGCAAAAAGATTTTATCTTCACATACAAGAACTTTTCGTGGTTTTGTTGGTTTTCAGCAAATGAACATATTTCAGCGAGCAAGAAGTTTTTTCTTCAATAGCGTCAGATTTTATCTTAAAATACAAGAACTTTTCGTGGTTCTTGTCAATTTTTGTTGGTTTTCATCTAATGAACTTATTTCAGTCAGCGAGATCTTTCTTCTTCAAAGCAAAAAGATTTTATCTTCAAATACAAGAACTTTTCGTGGTTTTGTTGGTCTTCAGCAAATGAACATATTTCAGCGAGCTTGAAGTTTTTTCTTCAATAGCGTCAGATTTTATCTTAAAATACAAGAACTTTTCGTGGTTCTTGTCAATATTTGTTGGTTTTGATCTGATGAACTTCTTTCAGTCAGCTCGATCTTTCTACCTCAAAGCAAAAAGATTTTATCTTCAAATACAAGAACTTTTCGTGGTTTTGTTAATTTTCAGCAAATGAACATATTTCAGCGAGCGAGAAGTTTTTTCTTTAATAGCGTCAGATTTTATCTTAAAATACAAGAACTTTTCGTGGTTCTTGTCAATTTTTGTTGGTTTTCATCGAATGAACTTGTTTCAGTCAGCTAGATCTTTCTTCCTCAAAGCAAAAAGATTTTCTCTTCAAATACAAGAACTTTTTGTGATTTTGTTGATTTTCAGTAAATGAACATATTTCAGAGAGCGAGAAGTTTTTTCTTTAAAAGCGTCAGATTTTATCTTAAAATACAAGAACTTTTCGTGGTTCTTGTCAATTTTTGTTGGTTTTGATCTGATCAACTTATTTCAGTCAGCTCGATCTTTCTTCCTCAAAGCAAAAAGATTTTATCTTCAAATAGAAGAACTTTTCGTGGTTTTGTTGATTTTCAGCAAATGAACATATTTCAGCGAGCTCAAAGTTTTTTCTTTAATAGCGGAAGATTTTATCTTAAAATACAAGAACTTTTCGTGGTTCTTGTCAATTTTTGTTGGTTTTCATCTAATGAACTTGTTTCAGTCAGCTAGATCTTTCTTCTTCAAAGCAAAAAGATTTTCTCTTCAAATACAAGAACTTTTCGTGGTTTTGTTGATTTTCAGCAAATGAACATATTTCAGCGAGCGAGAAGTTTTTTCTTTAATAGCGTCAGATTTTATCTTAAAATACAAGAACTTTTCGTGGGTCTTGTCAATTTTTGTTGGTTTTCATCTAATGAACTTATTTCAGTCAGCTGGATCTTTCTTCTTCAAAGCAAAAAGATTTTATCTTCAAATACAAGAACTTTTTGTGGTTTTGTTAATTTTCAGCAAATGAACATATTTCAGCGAGCAAGAAGTTTTTTCTTTAATAGCGGAAGATTTTATCTTAAAATACAAGAACTTTTCGTGGTTCTTGTCAATTTTTGTTGGTTTTCATCTGATGAACTTGTTTCAGTCAGCTAGATCTTTCTTCTTTAATGCAAAAAGATTTTATCTTCAAATTCAAGAACTTTTCGTGGTTTTGTTGGTTTTCAGCAAATAAACATATTTCAGCGAGCTTGAAGTTTTTTCTTCAATAGCGTCAGATTTTATGTTAAAATACAAGAACTTTTCGCGGTTGTTGTCAATTTTTGTTGGTTTTCATCTAATGAACTTGTTTCAGTCAGCTAGATCTTTCTTCTTTAATGCAAAAAGATTTTTTCTTCAAATACAAGAGCCTTTCGTGGTTTTGTTGATTTTCAGCAAATGAACATATTTCAGCGAGCGAGAAGTTTTTTCTTTAATAGCATCAGATTTTATCTTAAAATACAAGAACTTTTCGTGGTTCTTGTCAATTTTTGTTGGTTTTCATCTAATGAACTTATTTCAGTCAGTTAGATCTTTCTTCTTCATAGCAAAAAGATTTTATCTTCACATACAAGAACTTTTCGTGGTTTTGTTGGTTTTCAGCAAATGAACATATTTCAGCGAGCAAGAAGTTTTTTCTTCAATAGCGTCAGATTTTATCTTAAAATACAAGAACTTTTCGTGGTTCTTGTCAATTTTTGTTGGTTTTCATCTAATGAACTTATTTCAGTCAGCGAGATCTTTCTTCTTCAAAGCAAAAAGATTTTATCTTCAAATACAAGAACTTTTCGTGGTTTTGTTGGTCTTCAGCAAATGAACATATTTCAGCGAGCTTGAAGTTTTTTCTTCAATAGCGTCAGATTTTATCTTAAAATACAAGAACTTTTCGTGGTTCTTGTCAATATTTGTTGGTTTTGATCTGATGAACTTCTTTCAGTCAGCTCGATCTTTCTACCTCAAAGCAAAAAGATTTTATCTTCAAATACAAGAACTTTTCGTGGTTTTGTTAATTTTCAGCAAATGAACATATTTCAGCGAGCGAGAAGTTTTTTCTTTAATAGCGTCAGATTTTATCTTAAAATACAAGAACTTTTCGTGGTTCTTGTCAATTTTTGTTGGTTTTCATCGAATGAACTTGTTTCAGTCAGCTAGATCTTTCTTCCTCAAAGCAAAAAGATTTTATCTTCAAATACAAGAACTTTTCGTGGTTTTGTTGATTTTCAGCAAATGAACATATTTCAGCGAGCTCGAAGTTTTTTCTTCAATATCGTCAGATTTTATCTTAAAATACAAGAACTTTTCGTGGTTCTTGTCAATTTTTGTTGGATTTCATCTAATGAACTTATTTCAGTCAGCTGGATCTTTCTTCTTCAAAGCAAAAAGATTTTATCTTCAAATTCAAGAACTTTTCGTGGTTTTGTTGGTTTTCAGCAAATGAACATATTTCAGCGAGCTTGAAATTTTTTCTTCAATAGCGTCAGATTTTATCTTAAAATACATGAACTTTCCGTGGTTCTTGTCAATTTTTGTTGGTTTTGATCTGATGAACTTCTTTCAGTCAGCTCGATCTTTCTTCCTCAAAGCAAAAAGATTTTATCTTCCAACACAAGAACCTTTCGTGGTTTTGTTGATTTTCAGCAAATGAACATATTTCAGCGAGCGAGAAGTTTTTTCTTTAATAGCGTCAGATTTTATCTTAAAATACAAGAACTTTTCGTGGTTCTTGTCAATTTTTGTTGGTTTTCATCTAATGAACTTATTTCAGTCAGTTAGATCTTTCTTCTTCATAGCAAAAAGATTTTATCTTCAAATACAAGAACTTTTCGTGGTTTTGTTGGTTTTCAGCAAATGAACATATTTCAGCGAGCTAGAAGTTTTTTCTTCAATAGCGTCAGATTTTATCTTAAAATACAAGAACTTTTCGTGGTTCTTGTCAATTTTTGTTGGTTTTCATCTAATGAACTTATTTCAGTCAGCTGGATCTTTCTTCTTCAAAGCAAAAAGATTTTCTCTTCAAACACAAGAACTTTTTGTGATTTTGTTGATTTTCAGTAAATGAACATATTTCAGCGAGCGAGAAGTTTTTTCTTTGATAGCGTCAGATTTTATCTTAAAATACAAGAACTTTTCGTGGTTCTTGTCAATTTTTGTTGGTTTTGATCTGATCAACTTATTTCAGTCAGCTCGATCTTTCTTCCTCAAAGCAAAAAGATTTTATCTTCAAATTCAAGAACTTTTCGTGGTTTTGTTGATTTTCAGCAAATGAACATATTTCAGCGAGCTCAAAGTTTTTTCTTTAATAGCGGAAGATTTTATCTTAAAATACAAGAACTTTTCGTGGTTCTTGTCAATTTTTGTTGGTTTTCATCTCATGAACTTGTTTCAGTCAGCTAGATCTTTCTTCTTTAATGCAAAAAGATTTTATCTTCAAATACAAGAACTTTTCGTGGTTTTGTTGGTTTTCAGCAAATGAACATATTTCAGCGAGCGAGAAGTTTTTTCTTTAATAGCGTCAGATTTTATCTTAAAATACAAGAACCTTTCGTGGTTCTTGTCAATTTTTGTTGGTTTTCATCTTATGAACTTATTTCAGTCAGCTGGATCTTTCTTCTTCAAAGCAAAAAGATTTTATCTTCAAATTCAAGAACTTTTCGTGGTTTTGTTGGTTTTCAGCAAATGAACATATTTCAGCGAGCTTGAAATTTTTTCTTCAATAGCGTCAGATTTTATCTTAAAATACATGAACTTTCCGTGGTTCTTGTCAATTTTTGTTGGTTTTGATCTGATGAACTTCTTTCAGTCAGCTCGATCTTTCTTCCTCAAAGCAAAAAGATTTTATCTTCCAACACAAGAACCTTTCGTGGTTTTGTTGATTTTCAGCAAATGAGCATATTTCAGCGAGCGAGAAGTTTTTTCTTTAATAGCGTCAGATTTTATCTTAAAATACAAGAACTTTTCGTGGTTCTTGTCAATTTTTGTTGGTTTTCATCTAATGAACTTATTTCAGTCAGTTAGATCTTTCTTCTTCATAGCAAAAAGATTTTATCTTCAAATACAAGAACTTTTCGTGGTTTTGTTGGTTTTCAGCAAATGAACATATTTCAGCGAGCTGGAAGTTTTTTCTTCAATAGCGTCAGATTTTATCTTAAAATACAAGAACTTTTCGTGGTTCTTGTCAATTTTTGTTGGTTTTCATCTAATGAACTTATTTCAGTCAGCTGGATCTTTCTTCTTCAAAGCAAAAAGATTTTCTCTTCAAACACAAGAACTTTTTGTGATTTTGTTGATTTTCAGTAAATGAACATATTTCAGCGAGCGAGAAGTTTTTTCTTTGATGGCGTCAGATTTTATCTTAAAATACAAGAACTTTTCGTGGTTCTTGTAAATTTTTGTTGGTTTTGATCTGATCAACTTATTTCAGTCAGCTCGATCTTTCTTCTTTAATGCAAAAAGATTTTATCTTCAAATACAAGAACTTTTCGTGGTTTTGTTGGTTTTCAGCAAATGAACATATTTCAGCGAGCGAGAAGTTTTTTCTTTAATAGCGTCAGATTTTATCTTAAAATACAAGAACTTTTCGTGGTTCTTGTCAATTTTTGTTGGTTTTCATCTTATGAACTTATTTCAGTCAGCTGGATCTTTCTTCTTCAAAGCAAAAAGATTTTATCTTCAAATTCAAGAACTTTTCGTGGTTTTGTTGGTTTTCAGCAAATGAACATATTTCAGCGAGCGAGAAGTTTTTTCTTTAATAGCGTCAGATTTTATCTTAAAATACAAGAACTTTTCGTGGTTCTTGTCAATTTTTGTTGGTTTTCATCGAATGAACTTGTTTCAGTCAGCGAGATCTTTCTTCTTTAAAGCAAAAAGATTTTATCTTCAAATTCAAGAACTTTTCGTGGTTTTGTTGGTTTTCAGCAAATGAACATATTTCAGCGAGCTAGAAGTTTTTTCTTCAATAGCGTCAGATTTTATCTTAAAATACAAGAACTTTTCGTGGTTCTTGTCAATTTTTGTTGGTTTTGATCTGATGAACTTCTTTCAGTCAGCTCGATCTTTCTACCTCAAAGCAAAAAGATTTTATCTTCAAATACAAGAACTTTTCGTGGTTTTGTTAATTTTCAGCAAAATATGTTCATTTGAAACCACGAAAAGTTCTTGTATTTTAAGATAAAATCTGACGCTATTAAAGAAAAAACTTCTCGCTCGCTGAAATATGTTCATTTGCTGAAAATCAACAAAACCACGAAAAGTTCTTGTATTTGAAGAGATAATCTTTTTGCTTTGAAGAAGAAAGATCTCGCTGACTGAAATAAGTTCATCACATGAAAACCAACAAAAATTGACAAGAACCACGAAAAGTTCTTGTATTTTAAGATAAAATGTGATGCTATTAAAGAAAAAACTTCTTGCTCGCTGAAATATGTTCATTTGCTGAAAATCAACAAAACCACGAAAAGTTCTTGTATTTGAAGATAAAATCTTTTTGCATTAAAGAAGAAAGATCTAGCTGACTGAAACAAGTTCATCAGATGAAAACCAACAAAAATTGACAAGAACCACGAAAAGTTCCTCTATTTTAAGTTAAAATCTGACGCTATTGAAGAAAAAACTTCTCGCTCGCTGAAATATGTTCAATGCTGAAAATTAACAAAACCACGAAAAGTTCTTGTATTTGAAGATAAAATCTTTTTGCTTTGAGGAAGAAAGATCCAGCTGACTGAAAGAAGTTCATCAGATCAAAACCAACAAAAATTGACAAGAAACACGAAAAGTTCATGTATTTTAAGATAAAATCTGACGCTATTGAAGAAAAAACTTCAAGCTCGCTGAAATATGTTCATTTGCTGAAAACCAACAAAACCACAAAAAGTTCTTGAATTTGAAGATAAAATCTTTTTGCTTTGAAGAAGAAAGATCCAGCTGACTGAAATAAGCTCATTAGATCAAATCCAACAAAAATTGACAAGAACCACGAAAAGTTCTTGTATTTTAAGATAAAATCTGACGCTATTGAAGAAAAAACATCTTGCTCGCTGAAATATGTTCATTTGCTGAAAACCAACAAAACCACGAAAAGTTCTTGTATTTGAAGATAAAATCTTTTTGCTTTGAAGAAGAAAGATCTTGCTGACTGAAATAAGTTCATTAGATGAAAACCAACAAAAATTGACAAGAACCACGAAAAGTTCTTGTATTTTAAGATAAAATCTGACGCTATTAAAGAAAAAACTTCTTGCTCGCTGAAATATGTTCATTTGCTGAAAATCAACAAAACCACGAAAAGTTCTTGTATTTGAAGATAAAATCTTTTTGCATTAAAGAAGAAAGATCTAGCTGACTGAAACAAGTTCATTCGATGAAAACCAACAAAAATTGACAAGAACCACGAAAAGTTCTTGTATTTTAAGATAAAATCTGACGCTATTAAAGAAAAAACTTCTCGCTCGCTGAAATATGTTCATTTGCTGAAAATTAACAAAACCACGAAAAGTTCTTGTATTTGAAGATAAAATCTTTTTGCTTTGAGGTGGAAAGATCGAGCTGACTGAAAGAAGTTCATCAGATCAAAACCAACAAAAATTGACAAAAGAACCACGAAAAGTTCTTGTATTTTAAGATAAAATCTGACGCTATTGAAGAAAAAACTTCTCGCTTGCTGAAATATGTTCAATGCTGAAAATTAACAAAACCACGAAAAGTTCTTGTATTTGAAGATAAAATCTTTTTGCTTTGAGGAAGAAAGATCGAGCTGACTGAAAGAAGTTCATCAGATCAAAACCAACAAAAATTGACAAGAACCACGAAAAGTTCTTGTATTTTAAGATAAAATCTGACGCTATTGAAGAAAAAACTTCAAGCTCGCTGAAATATGTTCATTTGCTGAAAACCAACAAAACCACGAAAAGTTCTTGAATTTGAAGATAAAATCTTTTTGCTTTGAAGAAGAAAGATCCAGCTGACTGAAATAAGTTCATGAGATCAAATCCAACAAAAATTGACAAGAACCACGAAAAGTTCTTGTATTTTAAGATAAAATCTGGCGCTATTGAAGAAAAAACTTCAAGCTCGCTGAAATATGTTGATTTGCTGAAAACCAACAAAACCACGAAAAGTTCTTGTATTTGAAGATAAAATCTTTTTGCATTAAAGAAGAAAGATCTAGCTGACTGAAACAAGTTCATTAGATGAAAACCAACAAAAATTGACAAGGAACACGAAAAGTTCTTGTATTTTAAGATAAAATCTGACGCTATTGAAGAAAAAACTTCTAGCTCGCTGAAATATGTTCATTTGCTGAAAACCAACAAAACCACGAAAAGTTCTTGTATTTGAAGATAAAATCTTTTTGCATTAAAGAAGAAAGATCCAGCTGACTGAAACAAGTTCATTAGATGAAAACCAACAAAAATTGACAAGCACCACGAAAAGTTCTTGTATTTTAAGATAAAATCTGACGCTATTGAAGAAAAAACATCTTGCTCGCTGAAATATGTTCATTTGCTGAAAACCAACAAAACCACGAAAAGTTCTTGTATTTGAAGATAAAATCTTTTTGCTTTGAAGAAGAAAGATCTTGCTGACTGAAATAAGTTCATTAGATGAAAACCAACAAAAATTGACAAGAACCACGAAAAGTTCTTGTATTTTAAGATAAAATCTGACGCTATTGAAGAAAAAACTTCAAGCTCGCTGAAATATGTTCATTTGCTGAAAACCAACAAAACCACGAAAAGTTCTTGAATTTGAAGATAAAATCTTTTTGCTTTGAAGAAGAAAGATCCAGCTGACTGAAATAAGTTCATAAGATGAAAACGAACAAAAATTGACAAGAACCACGAAAAGTTCTTGTATTTTAAGATAAAATCTGACGCGATTGAAGAAAAAACTTCTAGCTCGCTGAAATATGTTCATTTGCTGAAAACCAACAAAACCACGAAAAGTTCTTGTATTTGAAGATAAAATCTTTTTGCTTTGAAGAAGAAAGATCTAGCTGACTGAAATAAGTTCATTAGATGAAAACCAACAAAAATTGACAAGAACCACGAAAAGTTCTTGTATTTTAAGATAAAATCTTCCGCTATTAAAGAAAAAACTTTGAGCTCGCTGAAATATGTTCATTTGCTGAAAATCAACAAAACCACGAAAAGTTCTTGTATTTGAAGATAAAATCTTTTTGCATTAAAGAAGAAAGATCTAGCTGACTGAAACAAGTTCATTAGATGAAAACCAACAAAAATTGACAAGAACCACGAAAAGTTCTTGTATTTTAAGATAAAATCTGACGCTATTGAAGAAAAAACTTCAAGCTCGCTGAAATATGTTCATTTGCTGAAAACCAACAAAACCACGAAAAGTTCTTGTATTTGAAGATAAAATCTTTTTGCATTAAAGAAGAAAGATCTTGCTGACTGAAACAAGTTCATTAGATGAAAACCAACAAAAATTGACAAGAACCACGAAAAGTTCTTGTATTTTAAGATAAAATCTGACGCTATTGAAGAAAAAACTTCTAGCTCGCTGAAATATGTTCATTTGCTGAAAACCAACAAAACCACGAAAAGTTCTTGTATTTGAAGATAAAATCTTTTTGCATTAAAGAAGAAAGATCTAGCTGACTGAAACAAGTTCATTAGATGAAAACCAACAAAAATTGACAAGAACCACAAAAAGTTCTTGTATTTTAAGATAAAATCTGACGCTATTGAAGAAAAAACATCTTGCTCGCTGAAATATGTTCATTTGCTGAAAACCAACAAAACCACGAAAAGTTTTTGTATTTGAAGATAAAATCTTTTTGCATCAAAGAAGAAAGATCTTGCTGACTGAAATAAGTTCATTAGATGAAAACCAACAAAAATTGACAAGAACCACGAAAAGTTCTTGTATTTTAAGATAAAATCTGACGCTATTTAAGAAAAAACTTCTTGCTCGCTGAAATATGTTCATTTGCTGAAAATCAACAAAACCACGAAAAGTTCTTGTATTTTAAGATAAAATCTGACGCTATTTAAGAAAAAACTTCTTGCTCGCTGAAATATGTTCATTTGCTGAAAATCAACAAAACCACGAAAAGTTCTTGTATTTGAAGATAAAATCTTTTTGCATTAAAGAAGAAAGATCTAGCTGACTGAAACAAGTTCATTAGATGAAAACCAACAAAAATTGACAAGAACCACGAAAAGTTCTTGTATTTTAAGATAAAATCTGACGCTATTAAAGAAAAAACTTCTCGCTCGCTGAAATATGTTCATTTGCTGAAAATTAACAAAACCACGAAAAGTTCTTGTATTTGAAGATAAAATCTTTTTGCTTTGAGGTAGAAAGATCGAGCTGACTGAAAGAAGTTCATCAGATCAAAACCAACAAAAATTGACAAAAGAACCACGAAAAGTTCTTGTATTTTAAGATAAAATCTGACGCTATTGAAGTAAAAACTTCTCGCTCGCTGAAATATGTTCAATGCTGAAAATTAACAAAACCACGAAAAGTTCTTGTATTTGAAGATAAAATCTTTTTGCTTTGAGGAAGAAAGATCGAGCTGACTGAAATAATGTTCATTAGATGAAAACCAACAAAAATTGACAAGAACCACGAAAAGTTCTTGTATTTTAAGATAAAATCTTCCGCTATTAAAGAAAAAACTTCAAGCTCGCTGAAATATGTTCATTTGCTGAAAACCAACAAAACCACGAAAAGTTCTTGTATTTGAAGATAAAATCTTTTTGCATTAAAGAAGAAAGATCTAGCTGACTGAAACAAGTTCATTAGATGAAAACCAACAAAAATTGACAAGGACCACGAAAAGTTCTTGTATTTTAAGATAAAATCTGACGCTATTGAAGAAAAAACTTCTAGCTCGCTGAAATATGTTCATTTGCTGAAAACCAACAAAACCACGAAAAGTTCTTGTATTTGAAGATAAAATCTTTTTGCATTAAAGAAGAAAGATCTAGCTGACTGAAACAAGTTCATTAGATGAAAACCAACAAAAATTGACAAGAACCACGAAAAGTTCTTGTATTTTAAGATAAAATCTGACGCTATTGAAGAAAAAACATCTTGCTCGCTGAAATATGTTCATTTGCTGAAAACCAACAAAACCACGAAAAGTTCTTGTATTTGAAGATAAAATCTTTTTGCTTTGAAGAAGAAAGATCTTGCTGACTGAAATAAGTTCATTAGATGAAAACCAACAAAAATTGACAAGAACCACGAAAAGTTCTTGTATTTTAAGATAAAATCTGACGCTATTAAAGAAAAAACTTCTTGCTCGCTGAAATATGTTCATTTGCTGAAAATCAACAAAACCACGAAAAGTTCTTGTATTTGAAGATAAAATCTTTTTGCATTAAAGAAGAAAGATCTAGCTGACTGAAACAAGTTCATTAGATGAAAACCAACAAAAATTGACAAGAACCACGAAAAGTTCTTGTATTTTAAGATAAAATCTGACGCTATTAAAGAAAAAACTTCTTGCTCGCTGAAATATGTTCATTTGCTGAAAATTAACAAAACCACGAAAAGTTCTTGTATTTGAAGATAAAATCTTTTTGCTTTGAGGTAGAATGATCGAGCTGACTGAAAGAAGTTCATCAGATCAAAACCAACAAAAATTGACAAGAACCACGAAAAGTTCTTGTATTTTAAGATAAAATCTGACGCTATTGAAGAAAAAACTTCTTGCTCGCTGAAATATGTTCATTTGCTGAAAATCAACAAAACCACGAAAAGTTCTTGTATTTGAAGATAAAATCTTTTTGCTTTGAAGAAGAAAGATCCAGCTGACTGAAATAAGTTCATAAGATGAAAACGAACAAAAATTGACAAGAACCACGAAAAGTTCTTGTATTTTAAGATAAAATCTGACGCGATTGAAGAAAAAACTTCTAGCTCGCTGAAATATGTTCATTTGCTGAAAACAAACAAAACCACGAAAAGTTCTTGTATTTGAAGATAAAATCTATTTGCTTTGAAGAAGAAAGATCTAGCTGACTGAAATAAGTTCATTAGATGAAAACCAACAAAAATTGACAAGAACCACGAAAAGTTCTTGTATTTTAAGATAAAATCTTCCGCTATTAAAGAAAAAACTTTGAGCTCGCTGAAATATGTTCATTTGCTGAAAATCAACAAAACCACGAAAAGTTCTTGTATTTGAAGATAAAATCTTTTTGCATTAAAGAAGAAAGATCTAGCTGACTGAAACAAGTTCATTAGATGAAAACCAACAAAAATTGACAAGAACCACGAAAAGTTCTTGTATTTTAAGATAAAATCTGACGCTATTGAAGAAAAAACTTCAAGCTCGCTGAAATATGTTCATTTGCTGAAAACCAACAAAACCACGAAAAGTTCTTGTATTTGAAGATAAAATCTTTTTGCATTAAAGAAGAAAGATCTTGCTGACTGAAACAAGTTCATTAGATGAAAACCAACAAAAATTGACAAGAACCACGAAAAGTTCTTGTATTTTAAGATAAAATCTGACGCTATTGAAGAAAAAACTTCTAGCTCGCTGAAATATGTTCATTTGCTGAAAACCAACAAAACCACAAAAAGTTCTTGTATTTGAAGATAAAATCTTTTTGCATTAAAGAAGAAAGATCTAGCTGACTGAAACAAGTTCATTAGATGAAAACCAACAAAAATTGACAAGAACCACAAAAAGTTCTTGTATTTTAAGATAAAATCTGACGCTATTAAAGAAAAAACTTCTTGCTCGCTGAAATATGTTCATTTGCTGAAAATCAACAAAACCACGAAAAGTTCTTGTATTTGAAGATAAAATCTTTTTGCATTAAAGAAGAAAGATCTAGCTGACTGAAACAAGTTCATTAGATGAAAACCAACAAAAATTGACAAGAACCACGAAAAGTTCTTGTATTTTAAGATAAAATCTGACGCTATTAAAGAAAAAACTTCTCGCTCGCTGAAATATGTTCATTTGCTGAAAATTAACAAAACCACGAAAAGTTCTTGTATTTGAAGATAAAATCTTTTTGCTTTGAGGTAGAAAGATCGAGCTGACTGAAAGAAGTTCATCAGATCAAAACCAACAAAAATTGACAAAAGAACCACGAAAAGTTCTTGTATTTTAAGATAAAATCTGACGCTATTGAAGTAAAAACTTCTCGCTCGCTGAAATATGTTCAATGCTGAAAATTAACAAAACCACGAAAAGTTCTTGTATTTGAAGATAAAATCTTTTTGCTTTGAGGAAGAAAGATCGAGCTGACTGAAAGAAGTTCATCAGATCAAAACCAACAAAAATTGACAAGAACCACGAAAAGTTCATGTATTTTAAGATAAAATCTGACGCTATTGAAGAAAAAACTTCAAGCTCGCTGAAATATGTTCATTTGCTGAAAACCAACAAAACCACGAAAAGTTCTTGAATTTGAAGATAAAATCTTTTTGCTTTGAAGAAGAAAGATCCAGCTGACTGAAATAAGTTCATTCGATCAAATCCAACAAAAATTGACAAGAACCACGAAAAGTTCTTGTATTTTAAGATAAAATCTGACGCTATTGAAGAAAAAACTTCAAGCTCGCTGAAATATGTTCATTTGCTGAAAACCAACAAAACCACGAAAAGTTCTTGTATTTGAAGATAAAATCTTTTTGCATTAAAGAAGAAAGATCTAGCTGACTGAAACAAGTTCATTAGATGAAAACCAACAAAAATTGACAAGAACCACGAAAAGTTCTTGTATTTTAAGATAAAATCTGACGCTATGAAAGAAAAAACTTCTAGCTCGCTGAAATATGTTCATTTGCTGAAAACCAACAAAACCACGAAAAGTTCTTGTATTTGAAGATAAAATCTTTTTGCATTAAAGAAGAAAGATCTAGCTGACTGAAACAAGTTCATTAGATGAAAACCAACAAAAATTGACAAGAACCACGAAAAGTTCTTGTATTTTAAGATAAAATCTGACGCTATTGAAGAAAAAACATCTTGCTCACTGAAATATGTTCATTTGCTGAAAACCAACAAAACCACGAAAAGTTCTTGTATTTGAAGATAAAATCTTTTTGCTTTGAAGAAGAAAGATCTTGCTGACTGAAATAAGTTCATTAGATGAAAACCAACAAAAATTGACAAGAACCACGAAAAGTTCTTGTATTTTAAGATAAAATCTGACGCTATTGAAGAAAAAACATCTTGCTCACTGAAATATGTTCATTTGCTGAAAACCAACAAAACCACGAAAAGTTCTTGTATTTGAAGATAAAATCTTTTTGCTTTGAAGAAGAAAGATCTTGCTGACTGAAATAAGTTCATTAGATGAAAACCAACAAAAATTGACAAGAACCACGAAAAGTTCTTGTATTTTAAGATAAAATCTGACGCTATTAAAGAAAAAACTTCTTGCTCGCTGAAATATGTTCATTTGCTGAAAATCAACAAAACCACGAAAAGTTCTTGTATTTGAAGATAAAATCTTTTTGCATTAAAGAAGAAAGATCGAGCTGACTGAAACAAGTTCATTAGATGAAAACCAACAAAAATTGACAAGAACCACGAAAAGTTCTTGTATTTTAAGATAAAATCTGACGCTATTAATGAAAAAACTTCTCGCTCGCTGAAATATGTTCATTTGCTGAAAATTAACAAAATCACGAAAAGTTCTTGTATTTGAAGATAAAATCTTTTTGCTTTGAGGTAGAAAGATCGAGCTGACTGAAAGAAGTTCATCAGATGAAAACCAACAAAAATTGACAAGAACCACGAAAAGTTCTTGTATTTTAAGATAAAATCTGACGCGATTGAAGAAAAAACTTCGAGCTCGCTGAAATATGTTCATTTGCTGAAAACCAACAAAACCACGAAAAGTTCTTGTATTTGAAGATAAAATCTTTTTGCTTTGAAGAAGAAAGATCTAGCTGACTGAAATAAGTTCATTAGATGAAAACCAACAAAAATTGACAAGAACCACGAAAAGTTCTTGTATTTTAAGATAAAATCTTACGCTATTAAAGAAAAAACTTTGAGCTCGCTGAAATATGTTCATTTGCTGAAAATCAACAAAACCACGAAAAGTTCTTGTATTTGAAGATAAAATCTTTTTGCATTAAAGAAGAAAGATCTAGCTGACTGAAACAAGTTCATTAGATGAAAACCAACAAAAATTGACAAGAACCACGAAAAGTTCTTGTATTTTAAGATAAAATCTGACGCGATTGAAGAAAAAACTTCTAGCTCGCTGAAATATGTTCATTTGCTGAAAACCAACAAAACCACGAAAAGTTCTTGTCTTTGAAGATAAAATCTTTTTGCTTTGAAGAAGAAAGATCTAGCTGACTGAAATAAGTTCATTAGATGAAAACCAACAAAAATTGACAAGAACCACGAAAAGTTCTTGTATTTTAAGATAAAATCTGACGCTATTAAAGAAAAAACTTCTTGCTCGCTGAAATATGTTCATTTGCTGAAAACGAACAAAACCACGAAAAGTTCTTGTATTTGCAGATAAAATCTTTTTACTTTGAAGAAGAAAGATCTAGCTGACTGAAATAAGTTCATTAGATGAAAACCAACAAAAATTGACAAGAACCACGAAAAGTTCTTGTATTTTAAGATAAAATCTGACGCTATTGAAGAAAAAACTTCTAGCTCGCTGAAATATGTTCATTTGCTGAAAACCAACAAAACCACGAAAAGTTCTTGTATTTGAAGATAAAATCTTTTTGCTTTCAAGTAGAAAGATCGAGCTGACTGAAAGAAGTTCATCAGATCAAAACCAACAAAAATTGACAAGAACCACGAAAAGTTCTTGTATTTTAAGATAAAATCTTCTGCTATTAAAGAAAAAACTTTGAGCTCGCTGAAATATGTTCATTTGCTGAAAATCAACAAAACCACGAAAAGTTCTTGTATTTGAAGATAAAATCTTTTTGCATTCAAGAAGAAAGATCCAGCTGACTGAAACAAGTTCATTGGATGAAAACCAACAAAAATCGACAAGAACCACGAAAAGTTCTTGTATTTTAAGATAAAATCTGACGCTATTGAAGAAAAAACTTCTCGCTCGCTGAAATATGTTCATTTGCTGAAAACCAACAAAACCACGAAAAGTTCTTGAATTTGAAGATAAAATCTTTTTGCTTTGAAGAAGAAAGATCCAGCTGACTGAAATAAGTTCATTAGATGAAAACCAACAAAAATTGACAAGAACCACGAAAAGTTCTTGTATTTTAAGATAAAATCTGACTCTATTGAAGAAAAAACTTCTAGCTCGCTGAAATATGTTCATTTGCTGAAAACCAACAAAACCATGAAAAGTTCTTGTATTTGAAGATAAAATCTTTTTGCATTAAAGAAGAAAGATCTATCTGACTGAAACAAGTTCATTAGATGAAAACCAACAAAAATTGACAAGAACCACGAAAAGTTCTTGTATTTTAAGACAAAATCTGACGCTATTAAAGAAAAAACTTCTTGCTCGCTGAAATATGTTCATTTGCTGAAAATCAACAAAACCACGAAAAGTTCTTGTATTTGAAGATAAAATCTTTTTGCATTAAAGAAGAAAGATCTAGCTGACTGAAACAAGTTCATTAGATGAAAACCAACAAAAATTGACAAGAACCACGAAAAGTTCTTGTATTTTAAGATAAAATCTGACGCTATTAAAGAAAAAACTTCTCGCTCGCTGAAATATGTTCATTTGCTGAAAATTAACAAAACCACGAAAAGTTCTTGTATTTGAAGATAAAATCTTTTTGCTTTGAGGTAGAAAGATCGAGCTGACTGAAAGAAGTTCATCAGATCAAAACCAACAAAAATTGACAAGAACCACGAAAAGTTCTTGTATTTTAAGATAAAATCTGACGCTATTGAAGAAAAAACTTCTCGCTCGCTGAAATATGTTCATTTGCTGAAAACCAACAAAACCACGAAAAGTTCTTGAATTTGAAGATACAATCTTTTTGCTTTGAAGAAGAAAGATCCAGCTGACTGAAATAAGTTCATTAGATGAAAACCAACAAAAATTGACAAGAACCACGAAAAGTTCTTGTATTTTAAGATAAAATCTGACTCTATTGAAGAAAAAACTTCTAGATCGCTGAAATATGTTCATTTGCTGAAAACCAACAAAACCATGAAAAGTTCTTGTATTTGAAGATAAAATCTTTTTGCATTAAAGAAGAAAGATCTATCTGACTGAAACAAGTTCATTAGATGAAAACCAACAAAAATTGACAAGAACCACGAAAAGTTCTTGTATTTTAAGACAAAATCTGACGCTATTAAAGAAAAAACTTCTTGCTCGCTGAAATATGTTCATTTGCTGAAAACCAACAAAACCACGAAAAGTTCTTGTATTTGAAGATAAAATCTTTTTGCTTTGAAGAAGAAAGATCGAGCTGACTGAAATAAGTTCATGAGATGAAAACCAACAAAAATTGACAAGAACCACGAAAAGTTCTTGTATTTTAAGATAAAATCTTCTGCTATTAAAGAAAAAACTTTGAGCTCGCTGAAATATGTTCATTTGCTGAAAATCAACAAAACCACGAAAAGTTCTTGTATTTGAAGATAAAATCTTTTTGCATTAAAGAAGAAAGATCCAGCTGACTGAAACAAGTTCATTAGATGAAAACCAACAAAAATTGACAAGAACCACGAAAAGTTCTTGTATTTTAAGATAAAATCTGACGCTATTAAAGAAAAAACTTCTTGCTCGCTGAAATATGTTCATTTGCTGAAAACGAACATAACCACGAAAAGTTCTTGTATTTGCAGATCAAATCTTTTTACTTTGAAGAAGAAAGATCTAGCTGACTGAAATAAGTTCATTAGATGAAAACCAACAAAAATTGACAAGAACCACGAAAAGTTCTTGTATTTTAAGATAAAATCTGACGCTATTGAAGAAAAAACTTCTAGCTCGCTGAAATATGTTCATTTGCTGAAAACCAACAAAACCACGAAAAGTTCTTGTATTTGAAGATAAAATCTTTTTGCTTTCAAGTAGAAAGATCGAGCTGACTGAAAGAAGTTCATCAGATCAAAACCAACAAAAATTGACAAGAACCACGAAAAGTTCTTGTATTTTAAGATAAAATCTTCTGCTATTAAAGAAAAAACTTTGAGCTCGCTGAAATATGTTCATTTGCTGAAAATGAACAAAACCACGAAAAGTTCTTGTATTTGAAGATAAAATCTTTTTGCATTCAAGAAGAAAGATCTAGCTGACTGAAACAAGTTCATTGGATGAAAACCAACAAAAATTGACAAGAACCACGAAAAGTTCTTGTATTTTAAGATAAAATCTGACGCTATTAAAGAAAAAACTTCTCGCTCGCTGAAATATGTTCATTTGCTGAAAATTAACAAAACCACGAAAAGTTCTTGTATTTGAAGATAAAATCTTTTTGCTTTGAGGTAGAAAGATCGAGCTGACTGAAAGAAGTTCATCAGATCAAAACCAACAAAAATTGACAAGAACCACGAAAAGTTCTTGTATTTTAAGATAAAATCTGACGCTATTGAAGAAAAAACTTCAAGCTCGCTGAAATATGTTCATTTGCTGAAAACCAACAAGACCACGAAAAGTTCTTGAATTTGAAGATAAAATCTTTTTGCTTTGAAGAAGAAAGATCCAGCTGACTGAAATAAGTTCATAAGATGAAAACCAACAAAAATTGACAAGAACCACGAAAAGTTCTTGTATTTTAAGATACAATCTGACGCGATTGAAGAAAAAACTTCTAGCTCGCTGAAATATGTTCATTTGCTGAAAACCAACAAAACCACGAAAAGTTCTTGTATTTGAAGATAAAATCTTTTTGCTTTGAAGAAGAAAGATCTTGCTGACTGAAATAAGTTCATTAGATGAAAACCAACAAAAATTGACAAGAACCACGAAAAGTTCTTGTATTTTAAGATAAAATCTGACGCTATTAAAGAAAAAACTTCTTGCTCGCTGAAATATGTTCATTTGCTGAAAATCAACAAAACCACGAAAAGTTCTTGTATTTGAAGATAAAATCTTTTTGCATTAAAGAAGAAAGATCTAGCTGACTGAAACAAGTTCATTAGATGAAAACCAACAAAAATTGACAAGAACCACGAAAAGTTCTTGTATTTTAAGATAAAATCTGACGCTATTAATGAAAAAACTTCTCGCTCGCTGAAATATGTTCATTTGCTGAAAATTAACAAAACCACGAAAAGTTCTTGTATTTGAAGATAAAATCTTTTTGCTTTGAGGTAGAAAGATCGAGCTGACTGAAAGAAGTTCATCAGATCAAAACCACCAAAAATTGACAAGAACCACGAAAAGTTCTTCTTTTTAAGATAAAATCTGACGCTATTGAAGAAAAAACTTCAAGCTCGCTGAAATATGTTCATTTGCTGAAAACCAACAAAACCACGAAAAGTTCTTGAATTTGAAGATAAAATCTTTTTGCTTTGAAGAAGAAAGATCCAGCTGACTGAAATAAGTTCATAAGATGAAAACCAACAAAAATTGACAAGAACCACGAAAAGTTCTTGTATTTTAAGATAAAATCTGACGCGATTGAAGAAAAAACTTCTAGCTCGCTGAAATATGTTCATTTGCTGAAAACCAACAAAACCACGAAAAGTTCTTGTATTTGAAGATAAAATCTTTTTGCTTTGAAGAAGAAAGATCTAGCTGACTGAAATAAGTTCATTAGATGAAAACCAACAAAAATTGACAAGAACCACGAAAAGTTCTTGTATTTTAAGATAAAATCTTACGCTATTAAAGAAAAAACTTTGAGCTCGCTGAAATATGTTCATTTGCTGAAAATCAACAAAACCACGAAAAGTTCTTGTATTTGAAGATAAAATCTTTTTGCATTAAAGAAGAAAGATCTAGCTGACTGAAACAAGTTCATTAGATGAAAACCAACAAAAATTGACAAGAACCACGAAAAGTTCTTGTATTTTAAGATAAAATCTGACGCGATTGAAGAAAAAACTTCTAGCTCGCTGAAATATGTTCATTTGCTGAAAACCAACAAAACCACGAAAAGTTCTTGTCTTTGAAGATAAAATCTTTTTGCTTTGAAGAAGAAAGATCTAGCTGACTGAAATAAGTTCATTAGATGAAAACCAACAAAAATTGACAAGAACCACGAAAAGTTCTTGTATTTTAAGATAAAATCTGACGCTATTAAAGAAAAAACTTCTTGCTCGCTGAAATATGTTCATTTGCTGAAAACGAACAAAACCACGAAAAGTTCTTGTATTTGCAGATAAAATCTTTTTACTTTGAAGAAGAAAGATCTAGCTGACTGAAATAAGTTCATTAGATGAAAACCAACAAAAATTGACAAGAACCACGAAAAGTTCTTGTATTTTAAGATAAAATCTGACGCTATTGAAGAAAAAACTTCTAGCTCGCTGAAATATGTTCATTTGCTGAAAACCAACAAAACCACGAAAAGTTCTTGTATTTGAAGATAAAATCTTTTTGCTTTCAAGGAGAAAGATCGAGCTGACTGAAAGAAGTTCATCAGATCAAAACCAACAAAAATTGACAAGAACCACGAAAAGTTCTTGTATTTTAAGATAAAATCTTCTGCTATTAAAGAAAAAACTTTGAGCTCGCTGAAATATGTTCATTTGCTGAAAATCAACAAAACCACGAAAAGTTCTTGTATTTGAAGATAAAATCTTTTTGCATTCAAGAAGAAAGATCCAGCTGACTGAAACAAGTTCATTGGATGAAAACCAACAAAAATCGACAAGAACCACGAAAAGTTCTTGTATTTTAAGATAAAATCTGACGCTATTGAAGAAAAAACTTCTAGCTCGCTGAAATATGTTCATTTGCTGAAAACCAACAAAACCACGAAAAGTTCTTGAATTTGAAGATAAAATCTTTTTGCTTTGAAGAAGAAAGATCCAGCTGACCGAAATAAGTTCATTAGATGAAAACCAACAAAAATTGACAAGAACCACGAAAAGTTCTTGTATTTTAAGATAAAATCTGACTCTATTGAAGAAAAAACTTCTCGCTCGCTGAAATATGTTCATTTGCTGAAAACCAACAAAACCATGAAAAGTTCTTGTATTTGAAGATAAAATCTTTTTGCATTAAAGAAGAAAGATCTATCTGACTGAAACAAGTTCATTAGATGAAAACCAACAAAAATTGACAAGAACCACGAAAAGTTCTTGTATTTTAAGACAAAATCTGACGCTATTAAAGAAAAAACTTCTTGCTCGCTGAAATATGTTCATTTGCTGAAAATCAACAAAACCACGAAAAGTTCTTGTATTTGAAGATAAAATCTTTTTGCATTAAAGAAGAAAGATCTAGCTGACTGAAACAAGTTCATTAGATGAAAACCAACAAAAATTGACAAGAACCACGAAAAGTTCTTGTATTTTAAGATAAAATCTGACGCTATTAAAGAAAAAACTTCTCGCTCGCTGAAATATGTTCATTTGCTGAAAATTAACAAAACCACGAAAAGTTCTTGTATTTGAAGATAAAATCTTTTTGCTTTGAGGTAGAAAGATCGAGCTGACTGAAAGAAGTTCATCAGATCAAAACCAACAAAAATTGACAAGAACCACGAAAAGTTCTTGTATTTTAAGATAAAATCTGACGCTACTGAAGAAAAAACTTCAAGCTCGCTGAAATATGTTCATTTGCTGAAAACCAACAAAACCACGAAAAGTTCTTGAATTTGAAGATAAAATCTTTTTGCTTTGAAGAAGAAAGATCCAGCTGACTGAAATAAGTTCATAAGATGAAAACCAACAAAAATTGACAAGAACCACGAAAAGTTCTTGTATTTTAAGATAAAATCTGACGCGATTGAAGAAAAAACTTCTAGCTCGCTGAAATATGTTCATTTGCTGAAAACCAACAAAACCACGAAAAGTTCTTGTATTTGAAGATAAAATCTTTTTGCTTTGAAGAAGAAAGATCTAGCTGACTGAAATAAGTTCATTAGATGAAAACCAACAAAAATTGACAAGAACCACGAAAAGTTCTTGTATTTTAAGATAAAATCTTCTGCTATTAAAGAAAAAACTTTGAGCTCGCTGAAATATGTTCATTTGCTGAAAATCAACAAAACCACGAAAAGTTCTTGTATTTGAAGATAAAATCTTTTTGCATTAAAGAAGAAAGATCCAGCTGACTGAAACAAGTTCATTAGATGAAAACCAACAAAAATTGACAAGAACCACGAAAAGTTCTTGTATTTTAAGATAAAATCTGACGCTATTAAAGAAAAAACTTCTTGCTCGCTGAAATATGTTCATTTGCTGAAAACGAACATAACCACGAAAAGTTCTTGTTTTTGCAGATAAAATCTTTTTACTTTGAAGAAGAAAGATCTAGCTGACTGAAATAAGTTCATTAGATGAAAACCAACAAAAATTGACAAGAACCACGAAAAGTTCTTGTATTTTAAGATAAAATCTGACGCTATTGAAGAAAAAACTTCTAGCTCGCTGAAATATGTTCATTTGCTGAAAACCAACAAAACCACGAAAAGTTCTTGTATTTGAAGATAAAATCTTTTTGCTTTCAAGTAGAAAGATCGAGCTGACTGAAAGAAGTTCATCAGATCAAAACCAACAAAAATTGACAAGAACCACGAAAAGTTCTTGTATTTTAAGATAAAATCTTCTGCTATTAAAGAAAAAACTTTGAGCTCGCTGAAATATGTTCACTTGCTGAAAATGAACAAAACCACGAAAAGTTCTTGTATTTGAAGATAAAATCTTTTTGCATTCAAGAAGAAAGATCTAGCTGACTGAAACAAGTTCATTGGATGAAAACCAACAAAAATTGACAAGAACCACGAAAAGTTCTTGTATTTTAAGATAAAATATGACGCTATTGAAGAAAAAACTTCTAGCTCGCTGAAATATGTTCATTTGCTGAAAACCAACAAAACCACGAAAAGTTCTTGTATTTGAAGATAAAATCTTTTTGCTTCGAAGAAGAAAGATCGAGCTGACTGAAATAAGTTCATTAGATGAAAACCAACAAAAATTGACAAGAACCACGAAAAGTTCTTGTATTTTAAGATAAAATCTGACGCTATTAAAGAAAAAACTTCTCGCTCGCTGAAATATGTTCATTTGCTGAAAATTAACAAAACCACGAAAAGTTCTTGTATTTGAAGATAAAATCTTTTTGCTTTGAGGTAGAAAGATCGAGCTGACTGAAAGAAGTTCATCAGATCAAAACCAACAAAAATTGACAAGAACCACGAAAAGTTCTTGTATTTTAAGATAAAATCTGACGCCATTGAAGAAAAAACTTCAAGCTCGCTGAAATATGTTCATTTGCTGAAAACCAACAAGACCACAAAAAGTTCTTGAATTTGAAGATAAAATCTTTTTGCTTTGAAGAAGAAAGATCCAGCTGACTGAAATAAGTTCATAAGATGAAAACCAACAAAAATTGACAAGAACCACGAAAAGTTCTTGTATTTTAAGATAAAATCTGACGCGATTGAAGAAAAAACTTCTAGCTCGCTGAAATATGTTCATTTGCTGAAAACCAACAAAACCACGAAAAGTTCTTGTATTTGAAGATAAAATCTTTTTGCTTTGAAGAAGAAAGATCTAGCTGACTGAAATAAGTTCATTAGATGAAAACCAACAAAAATTGACAAGAACCTCGAAAAGTTCTTGTATTTTAAGATAAAATCTTCCGCTATTAAAGAAAAAACTTTAAGCTCGCTGAAATATGTTCATTTGCTGAAAATCAACAAAACCACGAAAAGTTCTTGTATTTGAAGATAAAATCTTTTTGCATTAAAGAAGAAAGATCGAGCTGACTGAAACAAGTTCATTAGATGAAAACCAACAAAAATTGACAAGAACCACGAAAAGTTCTTGTATTTTAAGATAAAATCTGACGCGATTGAAGAAAAAACTTCTAGCTCGCTGAAATATGTTCATTTGCTGAAAACCAACAAAACCACGAAAAGTTCTTGTATTTGAAGATAAAATCTTTTTGCTTTGAAGAAGAAAGATCTAGCTGACTGAAATAAGTTCATTAGATGAAAACCAACAAAAATTGACAAGAACCACGAAAAGTTCTTGTATTTTAAGATAAAATCTTCTGCTATTAAAGAAAAAACTTTGAGCTCGCTGAAATATGTTCATTTGCTGAAAATCAACAAAACCACGAAAAGTTCTTGTATTTGAAGATAAAATCTTTTTGCATTAAAGAAGAAAGATCCAGCTGACTGAAACAAGTTCATTAGATGAAAACCAACAAAAATTGACAAGAACCACGAAAAGTTCTTGTATTTTAAGATAAAATCTGACGCTATTAAAGAAAAAACTTCTTGCTCGCTGAAATATGTTCATTTGCTGAAAACGAACAAAACCACGAAAAGTTCTTGTATTTGCAGATAAAATCTTTTTACTTTGAAGAAGAAAGATCTAGCTGACTGAAATAAGTTCATTAGATGAAAACCAACAAAAATTGACAAGAACCACGAAAAGTTCTTGTATTTTAAGATAAAATCTGACGCTATTGAAGAAAAAACTTCTAGCTCGCTGAAATATGTTCATTTGCTGAAAACCAACAAAACCACGAAAAGTTCTTGTATTTGAAGATAAAATCTTTTTGCTTTCAAGTAGAAAGATCGAGCTGACTGAAAGAAGTTCATCAGATCAAAACCAACAAAAATTGACAAGAACCACGAAAAGTTCTTGTATTTTAAGATAAAATCTGACGCTATTGAAGAAAAAACTTTGAGCTCGCTGAAATATGTTCATTTGCTGAAAATGAACAAAACCACGAAATGTTCTTGTATTTGAAGATAAAATCTTTTTGCATTCAAGAAGAAAGATCTAGCTGACTGAAACAAGTTCATTGGATGAAAACCAACAAAAATTGACAAGAACCACGAAAAGTTCTTGTATTTTAAGATAAAATCTGACGCTATTGAAGAAAAAACTTCTAGCTCGCTGAAATATGTTCATTTGCTGAAAACCAACAAAACCACGAAAAGTTCTTGTATTTGAAGATAAAATCTTTTTGCTTTGAAGAAGAAAGATCGAGCTGACTGAAATAAGTTCATTAGATGAAAACCAACAAAAATTGACAAGAACCACGAAAAGTTCTTGTATTTTAAGATAAAATCTTCCGCTATTAAAGAAAAAACTTCTCGCTCGCTGAAATATGTTCATTTGCTGAAAATCAACAAAACCACAAAAAGTTCTTATATTTGAAGAGAAAATCTTTTTGCTTTGAAGAAGAAAGATCTCGCTGACTGAAATAAGTTCATCAGATGAAAACCAACAAAAATTGACAAGAACCACGAAAAGTTCTTGTATTCTAAGATAAAATCTGACGCTATTGAAGAAAAAACTTCGAGCTCGCTGAAATATGTCCATTTGCTGAAAACCAACAAAACCACAAAAAGTTCTTGTATTTGAAGATAAAATCTTTTTGCATTAAAGAAGAAAGATCTAGCTGACTGAAACAAGTTCATTAGATGAAAACCAACAAAAATTGACAAGAACCATGAAAAGTTCTTGTATTTTAAGATAAAATCTGACGCTATTAAAGAAAAAACTTCTTGCTCACTGAAATATGTTCATTTGCTGAAAATCAACAAAACCACAAAAAGTTCTTGTATTTGAAGATAAAATCTTTTTGCATTAAAGAAGAAAGATCTCGCTGACTGAAACAAGTTCATTCGATGAAAACCAACAAAAATTGACAAGAAACACGAAAAGTTCATGTATTTTAAGATAAAATCTGACGCTATTGAAGAAAAAACTTCAAGCTCGCTGAAATATGTTCATTTGCTGAAAACCAACAAAACCACGAAAAGTTCTTGTATTTTAAGATAAAATCTGACGCTATTAAAGAAAAAACTTCTTGCTCGCTGAAATATGTTCATTTGCTGAAAATCAACAAAACCACGAAAAGTTCTTGTATTTGAAGATAAAATCTTTTTGCTTTGAAGAAGAAAGATCTAGCTGACTGAAATAAGTTCATTAGATGAAAACCAACAAAAATTGACAAGAACCACGAAAGGTTCTTGTATTTTAAGATAAAACCTTCCGCTATTAAAGAAAAAACTTTGAGCTCGCTGAAATATGTTCATTTGCTGAAAATCAACAAAACCACGAAAAGTTCTTGTATTTGAAGATAAAATCTTTTTGCTTTGAGGAAGAAAGATCGAGCTGACTGAAATAAGTTCATTAGATGAAAACCAACAAAAATTGACAAGAACCACGAAAAGTTCTTGTATTTTAAGATAAAATCTGACGCTATTAAAGAAAAAACTTCTTGCTCGCTGAAATATGTTCATTTGCTGAAAATCAACAAAACCACGTAAAGTTCTTGTATTTGAAGATAAAATCTTTTTGCTTTGAGGTAGAAAGATCGAGCTGACTGAAAGAAGTTCATCAGATCAAAACCAACAAAAATTGACAAGAACCACGAAAAGTTCTTGCATTTTAAGATAAAATCTTCCGCTATTGAAGAAAAAACTTCAAGCTCGCTGAAATATGTTCATTTGCTGAAAACCAACAAAACCACGAAAAGTTCTTGTATTTTAAGATAAAATCTGACGCTATTAAAGAAAAAACTTCTTGCTCGCTGAAATATGTTCATTTGCTGAAAATCAACAAAACCACGAAAAGTTCTTGTATTTGAAGATAAAATCTTTTTGCATTAAAGAAGAAAGATCTCGCTGACTGAAACAAGTTCATGAGATGAAAACCAACAAAAATTGACAAGAACCACGAAAAGTTCTTGTATTTTAAGATAAAATCTGACGCTATTAAAGAAAAAACTTCTTGCTCGCTGAAATATGTTCATTTGCTGAAAATCAACAAAACCACGAAAAGTTCTTGTATTTGAAGATAAAATCTTTTTGCTTTAAAGAAGAAAGATCTCGCTGACTGAAACAAGTTCATTAGATGAAAACCAACAAAAATTGACAAGAACCACGAAAAGTTCTTGTATTTTAAGATAAAATCTGACGCTATTGAAGAAAAAACTTCTAGCTCGCTGAAATATGTGCATTTGCTGAAAACCAACAAAACCACGAAAAGTTCTTGTATTTGAAGATAAAATCTTTTTGCTTTGAAGAAGAAAGATCTTGCTGACTGAAATAAGTTCATTAGATGAAAACCAACAAAAATTGACAAGAACCACGAAAAGTTCTTGTATTTTAAGATAAAATCTGACGCTATTAAAGAAAAAACTTCTTGCTCGCTGAAATATGTTCATTTGCTGAAAATCAACAAAACCACGAAAAGTTCTTGTATTTGAAGATAAAATCTTTTTGCATTAAAGAAGAAAGATCTAGCTGACTGAAACAAGTTCATTCGATGAAAACCAACAAAAATTGACAAGAACCACGAAAAGTTCTTGTATTTTAAGATAAAATCTGACGCTATTAAAGAAAAAACTTCTCGCTCGCTGAAATATGTTCATTTGCTGAAAATTAACAAAACCACGAAAAGTTCTTGTATTTGAAGATAAAATCTTTTTGCTTTGAGGTAGAAAGATCGAGCTGACTGAAAGAAGTTCATCAGATCAAATCCAACAAAAATTGACAAGAACCACGAAAAGTTCTTGTATTTTAAGATAAAATCTGACGCTATTGAAGAAAAAACTTCAAGCTCGCTGAAATATGTTCATTTGCTGAAAACCAACAAAACCACGAAAAGTTCTTGAATTTGAAGATAAGATCTTTTTGCTTTGAAGAAGAAAGATCCAGATGACTGAAATAAGTTCATAAGATGAAAACCAACAAAAATTGACAAGAACCACGAAAAGTTCTTGTATTTTAAGATAAAATCTGACGCGATTGAAGAAAAAACTTCTAGCTCGCTGAAATATGTTCATTTGCTGAAAACCAACAAAACCACGAAAAGTTCTTGTATTTGAAGATAAAATCTTTTTGCTTTGAAGAAGAAAGATCTAGCTGACTGAAATAAGTTCATTAGATGAAAACCAACAAAAATTGACAAGAACCACGAAAAGTTCTTGTATTTTAAGATAAAATCTTCCGCTTTTAAAGAAAAAACTTTGAGCTCGCTGAAATATGTTCATTTGCTGAAAATCAACAAAACCACGAAAAGTTCTTGTATTTGAAGATAAAATCTTTTTGCATTAAAGAGAAAGATCTAGCTGACTGAAACAAGTTCATTAGATGAAAACCAACAAAAATTGACAAGAACCACGAAAAGTTCTTGTATTTTAAGATAAAATCTGACGCGATTGAAGAAAAAACTTCTAGCTCGCTGAAATATGTTCATTTGCTGAAAACCAACAAAACCACGAAAAGTTCTTGTATTTGAAGATAAAATCTTTTTGCTTTGAAGAAGAAAGATCCAGCTGACTGAAATAAGTTCATTAGATGAAAACCAACAAAAATTGACAAGAACCACGAAAAGTTCTTGTATTTTAAGATAAAATCTGACGCTATTGAAGAAAAAACTTCAAGCTCGCTGAAATATGTTCATTTGCTGAAAACCAACAAAACCACGAAAAGTTCTTGTATTTGAAGATAAAATCTTTTTGCATTAAAGAAGAAAGATCTTGCTGACTGAAACAAGTTCATTAGATGAAAACCAACAAAAATTGACAAGAACCACGAAAAGTTCTTGTATTTTAAGATAAAATCTGACGCTATTGAAGAAAAAACTTCTAGCTCGCTGAAATATGTTCATTTGCTGAAAACCAACAAAACCACGAAAAGTTCTTGTATTTGAAGATAAAATCTTTTTGCTTTCAGGTAGAAAGATCGAGCTGACTGAAAGAAGTTCATCAGATCAAAACCAACAAAAATTGACAAGAACCACGAAAAGTTCTTGCATTTTAAGATAAAATCTGACGCGATTGAAGAAAAAACTTCAAGCTCGCTGAAATATGTTCATTTGCTGAAAACCAACAAAACCACGAAAAGTTCTTGTATTTGAAGATAAAATCTTTTTGCTTTGAAGAAGAAAGATCTCGCTGACTGAAATAAGTTCATCAGATGAAAACCAACAAAAATTGACAAGAACCACGAAAAGTTCTTGTATTTTAAGATAAAATCTGACGCGATTGAAGAAAAAACTTCTAGCTCGCTGAAATATGTTCATTTGCTGAAAACCAACAAAACCACGAAAAGTTCTTGTATTTGAAGATAAAATCTTTTTGCATTAAAGAAGAAAGATCTAGCTGACTGAAACAAGATCATTAGATGAAAACCAACAAAAATTGACAAGAACCATGAAAAGTTCTTGTATTTTAAGATAAAATCTGACGCTATTAAAGAAAAAACTTCTTGCTCGCTGAAATATGTTCATTTGCTGAAAACCAACAAAACCACGAAAAGTTCTTGAATTTGAAGATAAAATCTTTTTGCTTTGAAGAAGAAAGATCCAGCTGACTGAAATAAGTTCATTCGATGAAAACCAACAAAAATTTACAACAACCACGAAAAGTTCTTGTATTTTAAGATAAAATCTGACGCTATTGAAGAAAAAACTTCTTGCTCGCTGAAATATGTTCATTTGCTGAAAACCAAGAAAACCACGAAAAGTTCTTATATTTGAAGATAAAATCTTTTTGCTTTGAAGAAGAAAGATCTAGCTGACTGAAATAAGTTCATTAGATGAAAACCAACAAAAATTGACAAGAACCACGAAAGGTTCTTGTATTTTAAGATAAAATCTGACGCTATTGAAGAAAAAACTTCCAGCTCGCTGAAATATGTTCATTTGCTGAAAACCAACAAAACCACGAAAAGTTCTTGTATTTGAAGATAAAATCTTTTTGCTTTGAAGAAGAAAGATCCAGCTGACTGAAATAAGTTCATTAGATGAAAACCAACAAAAATTGACAAGAACCACGAAAAGTTCTTGTATTTTAAGATAAAATCTGACGCTATTGAAGAAAAAACTTCTAGCTCGCTGAAATATGTTCATTTGCTGAAAACCAACAAAACCACGAAAAGTTCTTGTATTTGAAGATAAAATCTTTTTGCTTTGAGGTAGAAAGATCGAGCTGACTGAAAGAAGTTCATCAGATCAAAACCAACAAAAATTGACAAGAACCACGAAAAGTTCTTGTATTTTAAGATAAAATCTTCTGCTATAAAAGAAAAAACTTTGAGCTCGCTGAAATATGTTCATTTGCTGAAAATCAACAAAACCACGAAAAGTTCTTGTATTTGAAGATAAAATCTTTTTGCATTAAAGAAGAAAGATCTAGCTGACTGAAACCAGTTCATTAGATGAAAACCAACAAAAATTGACAAGAACCACGAAACGTTCTTGTATTTTAAGATAAAATCTGACGCTATTGAAGAAAAAACTTCTAGCTCGCTGAAATATGTTCATTTGCTGAAAACCAACAAAACCACGAAAAGTTCTTGAATTTGAAGATAAAATCTTTTTGCTTTGAAGAAGAAAGATCCAGCTGACTGAAATAAGTTCATTAGATGAAAACCAACAAAAATTGACAAGAACCACGAAAAGTTCTTGTATTTTAAGATAAAATCTGACGCTATTGAAGAAAAAACTTCTAGCTCGCTGAAATATGTTCATTTGCTGAAAACCAACAAAACCACGAAAAGTTCTTGTATTTGAAGATAAAATCTTTTTGCTTTGAAGAAGAAAGATCGAGCTGACTGAAATAAGTTCATTAGATGAAAACCAACAAAAATTGACAAGAACCACGAAAAGTTCTTGTATTTTAAGATAAAATCTTCCGCTATTAAAGAAAAAACTTCTCGCTTGCTGAAATATGTTCATTTGCTGAAAATCAACAAAACCACGAAAAGTTCTTATATTTGAAGAGAAAATCTTTTTGCTTTGAAGAAGAAAGAACTCGCTGACTGAAATAAGTTCATCAGATGAAAACCAACAAAAATTGACAAGAACCACGAAAAGTTCTTGTATTTTAAGATAAAATCTGACGCTATTGAAGAAAAAACTTCTAGCTCGCTGAAATATGTTCATTTGCTGAAAACCAACAAAACCACGAAAAGTTCTTGTATTTGAAGATAAAATCTTTTTGCTTTAAAGAAGAAAGATCTCGCTGACTGAAACAAGTTCATTAGATGAAAACCAACAAAAATTGACAAGAACCACGAAAAGTTCTTGTATTTTAAGATAAAATCTGACGCTATTGAAGAAAAAACTTCAAGCTCGCTGAAATATGTTCATTTGCTGAAAACCAACAAAACCACGAAAAGTTCTTGAATTTTAAGATAAAATCTTTTTGCTTTGAAGAAGAAAGATCCAGCTGACTGAAATAAGTTCATTAGATGAAAACCAACAAAAATTGACAAGAACCACGAAAAGTTCTTGTATTTTAAGATAAAATCTGACGCTATTGAAGAAAAAACTTCTAGCTCGCTGAAATATGTTCATTTGCTGAAAACCAACAAAACCACGAAAAGTTCTTGTATTTGAAGATAAAATCTTTTTGCTTTGAGGTAGAAAGATCGAGCTGACTGAAAGAAGTTCATCAGATCAAAACCAACAAAAATTGACAAGAACCACGAAAAGTTCTTGTATTTTAAGATAAAATCTTCTGCTATAAAAGAAAAAACTTTGAGCTCGCTGAAATATGTTCATTTGCTGAAAATCAACAAAACCACGAAAAGTTCTTGTATTTGAAGATAAAATCTTTTTGCATTAAAGAAGAAAGATCTAGCTGACTGAAACCAGTTCATTAGATGAAAACCAACAAAAATTGACAAGAACCACGAAACGTTCTTGTATTTTAAGATAAAATCTGACGCTATTGAAGAAAAAACTTCTAGCTCGCTGAAATATGTTCATTTGCTGAAAACCAACAAAACCACGAAAAGTTCTTGAATTTGAAGATAAAATCTTTTTGCTTTGAAGAAGAAAGATCCAGCTGACTGAAATAAGTTCATTAGATGAAAACCAACAAAAATTGACAAGAACCACGAAAAGTTCTTGTATTTTAAGATAAAATCTGACGCTATTGAAGAAAAAACTTCTAGCTCGCTGAAATATGTTCATTTGCTGAAAACCAACAAAACCACGAAAAGTTCTTGTATTTGAAGATAAAATCTTTTTGCTTTGAAGAAGAAAGATCGAGCTGACTGAAATAAGTTCATTAGATGAAAACCAACAAAAATTGACAAGAACCACGAAAAGTTCTTGTATTTTAAGATAAAATCTTCCGCTATTAAAGAAAAAACTTCTCGCTTGCTGAAATATGTTCATTTGCTGAAAATCAACAAAACCACGAAAAGTTCTTATATTTGAAGAGAAAATCTTTTTGCTTTGAAGAAGAAAGAACTCGCTGACTGAAATAAGTTCATCAGATGAAAACCAACAAAAATTGACAAGAACCACGAAAAGTTCTTGTATTTTAAGATAAAATCTGACGCTATTGAAGAAAAAACTTCTAGCTCGCTGAAATATGTTCATTTGCTGAAAACCAACAAAACCACGAAAAGTTCTTGTATTTGAAGATAAAATCTTTTTGCTTTAAAGAAGAAAGATCTCGCTGACTGAAACAAGTTCATTAGATGAAAACCAACAAAAATTGACAAGAACCACGAAAAGTTCTTGTATTTTAAGATAAAATCTGACGCTATTGAAGAAAAAACTTCAAGCTCGCTGAAATATGTTCATTTGCTGAAAACCAACAAAACCACGAAAAGTTCTTGAATTTTAAGATAAAATCTTTTTGCTTTGAAGAAGAAAGATCCAGCTGACTGAAATAAGTTCATTCGATGAAAACCAACAAAAATTGACAACAACCACGAAAAGTTCTTGTATTTTAAGATAAAATCTGACGCGATTGAAGAAAAAGCTTCTTGCTCGCTGAAATATGTTCATTTGCTGAAAACCAAGAAAACCACGAAAAGTTCTTGTATTTGAAGATAAAATCTTTTTGCTTTGAAGAACAAAGATCTAGCTGACTGAAATAAGTTCATTAGATGAAAACCAACAAAAATTGACAAGAACCACGAAAGGTTCTTGTATTTTAAGATAAAATCTGACGCTATTGAAGAAAAAACTTCTAGCTCGCTGAAATATGTTCATTTGCTGAAAACCAACAAAACCACGAAAAGTTCTTGTATTTTAAGATAAAATCTGACGCTATTAAAGAAAAAACTTCTTGCTCGCTGAAATATGTTCATTTGCTGAAAATCAACAAAACCACGAAAAGTTCTTGTATTTGAAGATAAAATCTTTTTGCTTTGAAGAAGAAAGATCTAGCTGACTGAAATAATTTCATCAGATGAAAACCAACAAAAATTGAAAAGAACCACGAAAGGTTCTTGTATTTTAAGATAAAACCTTCCGCTATTAAAGAAAAAATTTTGAGCTAGCTGAAATATGTTCATTTGCTGAAAATCAACAAAACCGCAAAAATTTCTTGTAGTTGAAGATAAAATCTTTTTGCTTTGAGGAAGAAAGATCTCGCTGACTGAAATAAGTTCATCAGATGAAAACCAACAAAAATTGACAAGAACCACGAAAAGTTCTTGTATTTTAAGATAAAATCTGACGCTATTGAAGAAAAAACTTCCAGCTCGCTGAAATATGTTCATTTGCTGAAAACCAACAAAACCACGAAAAGTTCTTGTATTTGAAGATAAAATCTTTTTGCTTTGAAGAAGAAAGATCCAGCTGACTGAAATAAGTTCATTAGATGAAAACCAACAAAAATTGACAAGAACCACGAAAAGTTCTTGTATTTTAAGATAAAATCTGACGCTATTGAAGAAAAAACTTCCAGCTCGCTGAAATATGTTCATTTGCTGAAAACCAACAAAACCACGAAAAGTTCTTGTATTTGAAGATAAAATCTTTTTGCTTTGAGGTAGAAAGATCGAGCTGACTGAAAGAAGTTCATCAGATCAAAACCAACAAAAATTGACAAGAACCACGAAAAGTTCTTGTATTTTAAGATAAAATCTTCTGCTATTAAAGAAAAAACTTTGAGCTCGCTGAAATATGTTCATTTGCTGAAAATCAACAAAACCACGAAAAGTTCTTGTATTTGAAGGTAAAATCTTTTTGCATTAAAGAAGAAAGATCTAGCTGACTGAAACAAGTTCATGAGATGAAAACCAACAAAAATTGACAAGAACCACGAAAAGTTCTTGTATTTTAAGATAAAATCTGACGCTATTGAAGAAAAAACTTCTAGCTCGCTGAAATATGTTCTTTTGCTGAAAATCAACAAAACCACAAAAAGTTCTTGTATTTGAAGATAAAATCTTTTTGCTTTGAAGAAGAAAGATCTAGCTGACTGAAATAATTTCATCAGATGAAAACCAACAAAAATTGAAAAGAACCACGAAAGGTTCTTGTATTTTAAGATAAAACCTTCCGCTATTAAAGAAAAAATTTTGAGCTAGCTGAAATATGTTCATTTGCTGAAAATCAACAAAACCACAAAAATTTCTTGTATTTGAAGATAAAATCTTTTTGCTTTGAGGAAGAAAGATCTCGCTGACTGAAATAAGTTCATTAGATGAAAACCAACAAAAATTGACAAGAACCACGAAAAGTTCTTGTATTTTAAGATAAAATCTGACGCTATTGAAGAAAAAACTTCTAGCTCGCTGAAATATGTTCATTTGCTGAAAATCAACAAAACCACGAAAAGTTCTTGTATTTGAAGATAAAATCTTTTTGCTTTGAAGAAGAAAGATCCAGCTGACTGAAATAAGTTCATTAGATGAAAACCAACAAAAATTGACAAGAACCACGAAAAGTTCTTGTATTTTAAGATAAAATCTGACGCTATTGAAGAAAAAACTTCCAGCTCGCTGAAATATGTTCATTTGCTGAAAACCAACAAAACCACGAAAAGTTCTTGTATTTGAAGATAAAATCTTTTTGCTTTGAGGTAGAAAGATCGAGCTGACTGAAAGAAGTTCATCAGATCAAAACCAACAAAAATTGACAAGAACCACGAAAAGTTCTTGTATTTTAAGATAAAATCTTCTGCTATTAAAGAAAAAACTTTGAGCTCGCTGAAATATGTTCATTTGCTGAAAATCAACAAAACCACGAAAAGTTCTTGTATTTGAAGGTAAAATCTTTTTGCATTAAAGAAGAAAGATCTAGCTGACTGAAACAAGTTCATGAGATGAAAACCAACAAAAATTGACAAGAACCACGAAAAGTTCTTGTATTTTAAGATAAAATCTGACGCTATTGAAGAAAAAACTTCTAGCTCGCTGAAATATGTTCTTTTGCTGAAAACCAACAAAACCACGAAAAGTTCTTGAATTTGAAGATAAAATCTTTTTGCTTTGAAGAAGAAAGATCCAGCTGACTGAAATAAGTTCATTAGATGAAAACCAACAAAAATTGACAAGAACCACGAAAAGTTCTTGTATTTTAAGATAAAATCTGACGCTATTGAAGAAAAAACTTCTAGCTCGCTGAAATATGTTCATTTGCTGAAAACCAACAAAACCACGAAAAGTTCTTGTATTTGAAGATAAAATCTTTTTGCTTTGAAGAAGAAAGATCGAGCTGACTGAAATAAGTTCATCAGATGAAAACCAACAAAAATTGACAAGAACCACGAAAAGTTCTTGTATTTTAAGATAAAATCTGACGCCATTGAAGAAAAAACTTCTAGCTCGCTGAAATATGTTCATTTGCTGAAAACCAACAAAACCACGAAAAGTTCTTGTATTTGAAGATAAAATCTTTTTGCATTAAAGAAGAAAGATCTAGCTGACTGAAACAAGTTCATTAGATGAAAACCAACAAAAATTGACAAGAACCATGAAAAGTTCTTGTATTTTAAGATAAAATCTGACGCTATTAAAGAAAAAACTTCTTGCTCGCTGAAATATGTTCATTTGCTGAAAATCAACAAAACCACGAAAAGTTCTTGTATTTGAAGATAAAATCTTTTTGCTTTGAGGTAGAAAGATCGAGCTGACTGAAAGAAGTTCATCAGATCAAAACCAACAAAAATTGACAAGAACCACGAAAAGTTCTTGTATTTTAAGATAAAATCTGACGCTATTGAAGAAAAAACTTCAAGCTCGCTGAAATATGTTCATTTGCTGAAAACCAACAAAACCACGAAAACTTCTTGAATTTGAAGATAAAATCTTTTTGCTTTGAAGAAGAAAGATCCAGCTGACTGAAATAAGTTCATCAGATGAAAACCAACAAAAATTGACAAGAACCACGAAAAGTTCTTGTATTTTAAGATAAAATCTGACGCGATTGAAGAAAAAACTTCTAGCTCGCTGAAATATGTTCATTTGCTGAAAACCAACAAAACCACGAAAAGTTCTTGTATTTGAAGATAAAATCTTTTTGCTTTGAAGAAGAAAGATCTAGCTGACTGAAATAAGTTCATTAGATGAAAACCAACAAAAATTGACAAGAACCACGAAAAGTTCTTGTATTTTAAGATAAAATCTTCCGCTATGAAAGAAAAAACTTTGAGCTCGCTGAAATATGTTCATTTGCTGAAAATCAACAAAACCACGAAAAGTTCTTGTATTTGAAGATAAAATCTTTTTGCATTAAAGAAGAAAGATCTAGCTGACTGGAACAAGTTCATTAGATGAAAACCAACAAAAATTGACAAGAACCACGAAAAGTTCTTGTATTTTAAGATAAAATCTGACGCTATTAAAGAAAAAACTTCTTGCTCGCTGAAATATGTTCATTTGCTGAAAATCAACAATACCACGAAAAGTTGTTGTATTTGAAGATAAAATCTTTTTGCATTAAAGAAGAAACATCTAGCTGACTGACACAAGTTCATGAGATGAAAACCAACAAAAATTGACAAGAACCACGAAAAGTTCTTGTATTTTAAGATAAAATCTGACGCTATTGAAGAAAAAACTTCCAGCTCGCTGAAATATGTTCATTTGCTGAAAACCAACAAAACCACGAAAAGTTCTTGTATTTGAAGATAAAATCTTTTTGCTTTGAAGAAGAAAGATCCAGCTGACTGAAATAAGTTCATTAGATGAAAACCAACAAAAATTGACTAGAACCACGAAAAGTTCTTGTATTTTAAGATAAAATCTTCCGCTATTAAAGAAAAAACTTCCAGCTCGCTGAAATATGTTCATTTGCTGAAAATCAACAAAACCACGAAAAGTTCTTGTATTTGAAGATAAAATCTTTTTGCATTAAAGAAGAATGATCCAGCTGACTGAAACAAGTTCATCAGATGAAAACCAACAAAAATTGACAAGAACCACGAAAAGTTCTTGTATTTTAAGATAAAATCTGACGCTATTAAAGAAAAAACTTCTCGCTCGCTGAAATATGTTCATTTACTGAAAATCAACAAAATCACGAAAAGTTCTTGTATTTGAAGATAAAATCTTTTTGCTTTGAAGAAGAAAGATCTCGCTGACTGACACAAGTTCATGAGATGAAAACCAACAAAAATTGACAAGAACCACGAAAAGTTCTTGTATTTTAAGATAAAATCTTCTGCTATTAAAGAAAAAACTTTGAGCTCGCTGAAATATGTTCATTTGCTGAAAATCAACAAAACCACGAAAAGTTCTTGTATTTGAAGGTAAAATCTTTTTGCATTAAAGAAGAAAGATCTAGCTGACTGAAACAAGTTCATGAGATGAAAACCAACAAAAATTGACAAGAACCACGAAAAGTTCTTGTATTTTAAGATAAAATCTGACGCTATTGAAGAAAAAACTTCTAGCTCGCTGAAATATGTTCTTTTGCTGAAAATCAACAAAACCACAAAAAGTTCTTGTATTTGAAGATAAAATCTTTTTGCTTTGAAGAAGAAAGATCTAGCTGACTGAAATAATTTCATCAGATGAAAACCAACAAAAATTGAAAAGAACCACGAAAGGTTCTTGTATTTTAAGATAAAACCTTCCGCTATTAAAGAAAAAATTTTGAGCTAGCTGAAATATGTTCATTTGCTGAAAATCAACAAAACCACGAAAAGTTCTTGTATTTGAAGATAAAATCTTTTTGCTTTGAGGAAGAAAGATCTCGCTGACTGAAATAAGTTCATTAGATGAAAACCAACAAAAATTGACAAGAACCACGAAAAGTTCTTGTATTTTAAGATAAAATCTGACGCTATTGAAGAAAAAACTTCTAGCTCGCTGAAATATGTTCATTTGCTGAAAATCAACAAAACCACGAAAAGTTCTTGTATTTGAAGATAAAATCTTTTTGCTTTGAAGAAGAAAGATCCAGCTGACTGAAATAAGTTCATTAGATGAAAACCAACAAAAATTGACAAGAACCACGAAAAGTTCTTGTATTTTAAGATAAAATCTGACGCTATTGAAGAAAAAACTTCCAGCTCGCTGAAATATGTTCATTTGCTGAAAACCAACAAAACCACGAAAAGTTCTTGTATTTGAAGATAAAATCTTTTTGCTTTGAGGTAGAAAGATCGAGCTGACTGAAAGAAGTTCATCAGATCAAAACCAACAAAAATTGACAAGAACCACGAAAAGTTCTTGTATTTTAAGATAAAATCTTCTGCTATTAAAGAAAAAACTTTGAGCTCGCTGAAATATGTTCATTTGCTGAAAATCAACAAAACCACGAAAAGTTCTTGTATTTGAAGGTAAAATCTTTTTGCATTAAAGAAGAAAGATCTAGCTGACTGAAACAAGTTCATGAGATGAAAACCAACAAAAATTGACAAGAACCACGAAAAGTTCTTGTATTTTAAGATAAAATCTGACGCTATTGAAGAAAAAACTTCTAGCTCGCTGAAATATGTTCTTTTGCTGAAAACCAACAAAACCACGAAAAGTTCTTGAATTTGAAGATAAAATCTTTTTGCTTTGAAGAAGAAAGATCCAGCTGACTGAAATAAGTTCATTAGATGAAAACCAACAAAAATTGACAAGAACCACGAAAAGTTCTTGTATTTTAAGATAAAATCTGACGCTATTGAAGAAAAAACTTCTAGCTCGCTGAAATATGTTCATTTGCTGAAAACCAACAAAACCACGAAAAGTTCTTGTATTTGAAGATAAAATCTTTTTGCTTTGAAGAAGAAAGATCGAGCTGACTGAAATAAGTTCATCAGATGAAAACCAACAAAAATTGACAAGAACCACGAAAAGTTCTTGTATTTTAAGATAAAATCTGACGCCATTGAAGAAAAAACTTCTAGCTCGCTGAAATATGTTCATTTGCTGAAAACCAACAAAACCACGAAAAGTTCTTGTATTTGAAGATAAAATCTTTTTGCATTAAAGAAGAAAGATCTAGCTGACTGAAACAAGTTCATTAGATGAAAACCAACAAAAATTGACAAGAACCATGAAAAGTTCTTGTATTTTAAGATAAAATCTGACGCTATTAAAGAAAAAACTTCTTGCTCGCTGAAATATGTTCATTTGCTGAAAATCAACAAAACCACGAAAAGTTCTTGTATTTGAAGATAAAATCTTTTTGCTTTGAGGTAGAAAGATCGAGCTGACTGAAAGAAGTTCATCAGATCAAAACCAACAAAAATTGACAAGAACCACGAAAAGTTCTTGTATTTTAAGATAAAATCTGACGCTATTGAAGAAAAAACTTCAAGCTCGCTGAAATATGTTCATTTGCTGAAAACCAACAAAACCACGAAAACTTCTTGAATTTGAAGATAAAATCTTTTTGCTTTGAAGAAGAAAGATCCAGCTGACTGAAATAAGTTCATCAGATGAAAACCAACAAAAATTGACAAGAACCACGAAAAGTTCTTGTATTTTAAGATAAAATCTGACGCGATTCAAGAAAAAACTTCTAGCTCGCTGAAATATGTTCATTTGCTGAAAACCAACAAAACCACGAAAAGTTCTTGTATTTGAAGATAAAATCTTTTTGCTTTGAAGAAGAAAGATCTAGCTGACTGAAATAAGTTCATTAGATGAAAACCAACAAAAATTGACAAGAACCACGAAAAGTTCTTGTATTTTAAGATAAAATCTTCCGCTATGAAAGAAAAAACTTTGAGCTCGCTGAAATATGTTCATTTGCTGAAAATCAACAAAACCACGAAAAGTTCTTGTATTTGAAGATAAAATCTTTTTGCATTAAAGAAGAAAGATCTAGCTGACTGGAACAAGTTCATTAGATGAAAACCAACAAAAATTGACAAGAACCACGAAAAGTTCTTGTATTTTAAGATAAAATCTGACGCTGTTAAAGAAAAAACTTCTTGTTCGCTGAAATATGTTCATTTGCTGAAAATCAACAATACCACGAAAAGTTGTTGTATTTGAAGATAAAATCTTTTTGCATTAAAGAAGAAAGATCTAGCTGACTGACACAAGTTCATGAGATGAAAACCAACAAAAATTGACAAGAACCACGAAAAGTTCTTGTATTTTAAGATAAAATCTGACGCTATTGAAGAAAAAACTTCCAGCTCGCTGAAATATGTTCATTTGCTGAAAACCAACAAAACCACGAAAAGTTCTTGTATTTGAAGATAAAATCTTTTTGCTTTGAAGAAGAAAGATCCAGCTGACTGAAATAAGTTCATTAGATGAAAACCAACAAAAATTGACTAGAACCACGAAAAGTTCTTGTATTTTAAGATAAAATCTTCCGCTATTAAAGAAAAAACTTCCAGCTCGCTGAAATATGTTCATTTGCTGAAAATCAACAAAACCACGAAAAGTTCTTGTATTTGAAGATAAAATCTTTTTGCATTAAAGAAGAATGATCCAGCTGACTGAAACAAGTTCATCAGATGAAAACCAACAAAAATTGACAAGAACCACGAAAAGTTCTTGTATTTTAAGATAAAATCTGACGCTATTAAAGAAAAAACTTCTCGCTCGCTGAAATATGTTCATTTACTGAAAATCAACAAAATCACGAAAAGTTCTTGTATTTGAAGATAAAATCTTTTTGCTTTGAAGAAGAAAGATCTCGCTGACTGAAATAAGTTCATCAGATGAAAACCAACAAAAATTGACAAGAACCACGAAAAGTTCTTGTATTTTAAGATAAAATCTTCCGCTATTAAAGAAAAAACTTTGAGCTCTCTGAAATATGTTCATTTGCTGAAAATCAACAAAACCACGAAAAGTTCTTGAATTTGAAGATAAAATCTTTTTGCTTTGAAGAAGAAAGATCCAGCTGACTGAAATAAGTTCATTCGATGAAAACCAACAAAAATTGACAAGAACCACGAAAAGTTCTTGTATTTTAAGATAAAATCTGACGCTATTGAAGAAAAAACTTCTAGCTCGCTGAAATATGTTCATTTGCTGAAAACCAACAAAACCACGAAAAGTTCTTGTATTTGAAGAGAAAATCTTTTTGCTTTGAAGAAGAAAGATCTCGCTGACTGAAATAAGTTCATCAGATGAAAACCAACAAAAATTGACAAGAACCACGAAAAGTTCTTGTATTTTAAGATAAAATCTGACGCTTTTGAAGAAAAAACTTCTAGCTCGCTGAAACATGTTCATTTGCTGAAAACCAACAAAACCACGAAAAGTTCTTGTATTTGAAGATAAAATCTTTTTGCATCAAAGAAGAAAGATCTCGCTGACTGAAACAAGTTCATTAGATGAAAACCAACAAAAATTGACAAGAACCACGAAAAGTTCTTGTATTTTAAGATAAAATCTGACGCTATTAAAGAAAAAACTTCTTGCTCGCTGAAATATGTTCATTTGCCGAAAATCAACAAAACCACGAAAAGTTCTTGTATTTGAAGATAAAATCTTTTTGCATGAAAGAAGAAAGATCTAGCTGACTGAAACAAGTTCATTAGATGAAAACCAACAAAAATTGACAAGAACCACGAAAAGTTCTTGTATTTTAAGATAAAATCTGACGCTATTAAAGAAAAAACTTCTCGCTCGCTGAAATATGTTCATTTGCTGAAAATTAAAAAAACCACGAAAAGTTCTTGCATTTGAAGATAAAATCTTTTTGCTTTGAGGTAGAAAGATCGAGCTGACTGAAAGAAGTTCATCAGATCAAAACCAACAAAAATTGAGAAGAACCACGAAAAGTTCTTGTATTTTAAGATAAAATCTGACGCTATTGAAGAAAAAACTTCAAGCTCGCTGAAATATGTTCATTTGCTGAAAACAACAAAACCACGAAAAGTTCTTGAATTTGAAGATAAAATCTTTTTGCTTTGAAGAAGAAAGATCCAGCTGACTGAAATAAGTTCATTAGATGAAAACCAACAAAAATTGACAAGAACCACGAAAAGTTCTTGTATTTTAAGATAAAATCTGACGCTATTGAAGAAAAAACTTCTTGCGCGCTGAAATATGTTCATTTGCTGAAAACCAACAAAACCACGAAAAGTTCTTGTATTTGAAGATAAAATCTTTTTGCTTTGAAGAAGAAAGATCTAGCTGACTGAAATAAGTTCAGTCGATGAAAACCAACAAAAATTGACAAGAACCACGAAAAGTTCTTGTATTTTAAGATAGAATCTTCCGCTATTAAAGAAAAAACTTTGAGCTCTCTGAAATATGTTCATTTGCTGAAAATCAACAAAACCACGAAAAGTTCTTGAATTTGAAGATAAAATCTTTTTGCTTTGAAGAAGAAAGATCCAGCTGACTGAAATAAGTTCATTCGATGAAAACCAACAAAAATTGACAAGAACCACGAAAAGTTCTTGTATTTTAAGATAAAATCTGACGCTATTGAAGAAAAAACTTCTAGCTCGCTGAAATATGTTCATTTGCTGAAAACCAACAAAACCACGAAAAGTTCTTGTATTTGAAGAGAAAATCTTTTTGCTTTGAAGAAGAAAGATCTCGCTGACTGAAATAAGTTCATCAGATGAAAACCAACAAAAATTGACAAGAACCACGAAAAGTTCTTGTATTTTAAGATAAAATCTGACGCTTTTGAAGAAAAAACTTCTAGCTCGCTGAAACATGTTCATTTGCTGAAAACCAACAAAACCACGAAAAGTTCTTGTATTTGAAGATAAAATCTTTTTGCATCAAAGAAGAAAGATCTCGCTGACTGAAACAAGTTCATTAGATGAAAACCAACAAAAATTGACAAGAACCACGAAAAGTTCTTGTATTTTAAGATAAAATCTGACGCTATTAAAGAAAAAACTTCTTGCTCGCTGAAATATGTTCATTTGCCGAAAATCAACAAAACCACGAAAAGTTCTTGTATTTGAAGATAAAATCTTTTTGCATGAAAGAAGAAAGATCTAGCTGACTGAAACAAGTTCATTAGATGAAAACCAACAAAAATTGACAAGAACCACGAAAAGTTCTTGTATTTTAAGATAAAATCTGACGCTATTAAAGAAAAAACTTCTCGCTCGCTGAAATATGTTCATTTGCTGAAAATTAAAAAAACCACGAAAAGTTCTTGTATTTGAAGATAAAATCTTTTTGCTTTGAGGTAGAAAGATCGAGCTGACTGAAAGAAGTTCATCAGATCAAAACCAACAAAAATTGAGAAGAACCACGAAAAGTTCTTGTATTTTAAGATAAAATCTGACGCTATTGAAGAAAAAACTTCAAGCTCGCTGAAATATGTTCATTTGCTGAAAACAACAAAACCACGAAAAGTTCTTGAATTTGAAGATAAAATCTTTTTGCTTTGAAGAAGAAAGATCCAGCTGACTGAAATAAGTTCATTAGATGAAAACCAACAAAAATTGACAAGAACCACGAAAAGTTCTTGTATTTTAAGATAAAATCTGACGCTATTGAAGAAAAAACTTCTTGCGCGCTGAAATATGTTCATTTGCTGAAAACCAACAAAACCACGAAAAGTTCTTGTATTTGAAGATAAAATCTTTTTGCTTTGAAGAAGAAAGATCTAGCTGACTGAAATAAGTTCAGTCGATGAAAACCAACAAAAATTGACAAGAACCACGAAAAGTTCTTGTATTTTAAGATAGAATCTGACGCTATTAAAGAAAAAACTTCTCGCTCGCTGAAATATGTTCATTTGCTGAAAATTAACAAAACCACGAAAAGTTCTTGTATTTGAAGATAAAATCTTTTTGCTTTGAGGTAGAAAGATCGAGCTGACTGAAAGAAGTTCATCAGATCAAAACCAACAAAAATTGACAAGAACCACGAAAAGTTCTTGTATTTTAAGATAAAATCTGACGCTATTGAAGAAAAAACTTCAAGCTCGCTGAAATATGTTCATTTGCTGAAAACCAACAAAACCACGAAAAGTTCTTGAATTTGAAGATAAAATTTTTTTGCTTTGAAGAAGAAAGATCCAGCTGACTGAAATAAGTTCATTCGATGAAAACCAACAAAAATTGACAACAACCACGAAAAGTTCTTGTATTTTAAGATAAAATCTGACGCTATAGAAGAAAAAACTTCTAGCTCGCTGAAATATGTTCATTTGTTGAAAATCAACAAAACCACGAAAAGTTCTTGTATTTGAAGGTAAAATCTTTTTGCATTAAAGAAGAAAGATCTAGCTGACTGAAACAAGTTCATGAGATGAAAACCAACAAAAATTGACAAGAACCACGAAAAGTTCTTGTATTTTAAGATAAAATCTGACGCTATTGAAGAAAAAACTTCTAGCTCGCTGAAATATGTTCTTTTGCTGAAAACCAACAAAACCACGAAAAGTTCTTGAATTTGAAGATAAAATCTTTTTGCTTTGAAGAAGAAAGATCCAGCTGACTGAAATAAGTTCATTAGATGAAAACCAACAAAAATTGACAAGAACCACGAAAAGTTCTTGTATTTTAAGATAAAATCTGACGCTATTGAAGAAAAAACTTCTCGCTCGCTGAAATATGTTCATTTGCTGAAAACCAACAAAACCACGAAAAGTTCTTGTATTTGAAGATAAAATCTTTTTGCTTTGAAGAAGAAAGATCGAGCTGACTGAAATAAGTTCATCAGATGAAAACCAACAAAAATTGACAAGAACCACGAAAAGTTCTTGTATTTTAAGATAAAATCTGACGCTATTGAAGAAAAAACTTCTAGCTCGCTGAAATATGTTCATTTGCTGAAAACCAACAAAACCACGAAAAGTTCTTGTATTTGAAGATAAAATCTTTTTGCATTAAAGAAGAAAGATCTAGCTGACTGGAACAAGTTCATTAGATGAAAACCAACAAAAATTGACAAGAACCACGAAAAGTTCTTGTATTTTAAGATAAAATCTGACGCTATTAAAGAAAAAACTTCTTGCTCGCTGAAATATGTTCATTTGCTGAAAATCAACAATACCACGAAAAGTTGTTGTATTTGAAGATAAAATCTTTTTGCATTAAAGAAGAAAGATCTAGCTGACTGACACAAGTTCATGAGATGAAAACCAACAAAAATTGACAAGAACCACGAAAAGTTCTTGTATTTTAAGATAAAATCTGACGCTATTGAAGAAAAAACTTCCAGCTCGCTGAAATATGTTCATTTGCTGAAAACCAACAAAACCACGAAAAGTTCTTGTATTTGAAGATAAAATCTTTTTGCTTTGAAGAAGAAAGATCCAGCTGACTGAAATAAGTTCATTAGATGAAAACCAACAAAAATTGACTAGAACCACGAAAAGTTCTTGTATTTTAAGATAAAATCTTCCGCTATTAAAGAAAAAACTTCCAGCTCGCTGAAATATGTTCATTTGCTGAAAATCAACAAAACCACGAAAAGTTCTTGTATTTGAAGATAAAATCTTTTTGCATTAAAGAAGAATGATCCAGCTGACTGAAACAAGTTCATCAGATGAAAACCAACAAAAATTGACAAGAACCACGAAAAGTTCTTGTATTTTAAGATAAAATCTGAAGCTATTAAAGAAAAAACTTCTCGCTCGCTGAAATATGTTCATTTACTGAAAATCAACAAAATCACGAAAAGTTCTTGTATTTGAAGAGAAAATCTTTTTGCTTTGAAGAAGAAAGATCTCGCTGACTGAAATAAGTTCATCAGATGAAAACCAACAAAAATTGACAAGAACTACGAAAAGTTCTTGTATTTTAAGATAAAATCTGACACTATCGAAGAAAAAACTTCCAGCTCGCTGAAATATGTTCATTTGCTGAAAACCAACAAAACCACGAAAAGTTCTTGTATTTGAAGATAAAATCTTTTTGCTTTGAAGAAGAAAGATCGAGCTGACTGAAATAAGTTCATCAGATGAAAACCAACAAAAATTGACAAGAACCACGAAAAGTTCTTGTATTTTAAGATAAAATCTTCCGCTATTAAAGAAAAAACTTTGAGCTCTCTGAAATATGTTCATTTGCTGAAAATCAACAAAACCACGAAAAGTTCTTGAATTTGAAGATAAAATCTTTTTGCTTTGAAGAAGAAAGATCCAGCTGACTGAAATAAGTTCATTCGATGAAAACCAACAAAAATTGACAAGAACCACGAAAAGTTCTTGTATTTTAAGATAAAATCTGACGCTATTGAAGAAAAAACTTCTAGCTCGCTGAAATATGTTCATTTGCTGAAAACCAACAAAACCACGAAAAGTTCTTGTATTTGAAGAGAAAATCTTTTTGCTTTGAAGAAGAAAGATCTCGCTGACTGAAATAAGTTCATCAGATGAAAACCAACAAAAATTGACAAGAACCACGAAAAGTTCTTGTATTTTAAGATAAAATCTGACGCTTTTGAAGAAAAAACTTCTAGCTCGCTGAAACATGTTCATTTGCTGAAAACCAACAAAACCACGAAAAGTTCTTGTATTTGAAGATAAAATCTTTTTGCATCAAAGAAGAAAGATCTCGCTGACTGAAACAAGTTCATTAGATGAAAACCAACAAAAATTGACAAGAACCACGAAAAGTTCTTGTATTTTAAGATAAAATCTGACGCTATTAAAGAAAAAACTTCTTGCTCGCTGAAATATGTTCATTTGCCGAAAATCAACAAAACCACGAAAAGTTCTTGTATTTGAAGATAAAATCTTTTTGCATGAAAGAAGAAAGATCTAGCTGACTGAAACAAGTTCATTAGATGAAAACCAACAAAAATTGACAAGAACCACGAAAAGTTCTTGTATTTTAAGATAAAATCTGACGCTATTAAAGAAAAAACTTCTCGCTCGCTGAAATATGTTCATTTGCTGAAAATTAAAAAAACCACGAAAAGTTCTTGTATTTGAAGATAAAATCTTTTTGCTTTGAGGTAGAAAGATCGAGCTGACTGAAAGAAGTTCATCAGATCAAAACCAACAAAAATTGAGAAGAACCACGAAAAGTTCTTGTATTTTAAGATAAAATCTGACGCTATTGAAGAAAAAACTTCAAGCTCGCTGAAATATGTTCATTTGCTGAAAACAACAAAACCACGAAAAGTTCTTGAATTTGAAGATAAAATCTTTTTGCTTTGAAGAAGAAAGATCCAGCTGACTGAAATAAGTTCATTAGATGAAAACCAACAAAAATTGACAAGAACCACGAAAAGTTCTTGTATTTTAAGATAAAATCTGACGCTATTGAAGAAAAAACTTCTTGCGCGCTGAAATATGTTCATTTGCTGAAAACCAACAAAACCACGAAAAGTTCTTGTATTTGAAGATAAAATCTTTTTGCTTTGAAGAAGAAAGATCTAGCTGACTGAAATAAGTTCAGTCGATGAAAACCAACAAAAATTGACAAGAACCACGAAAAGTTCTTGTATTTTAAGATAGAATCTGACGCTATTAAAGAAAAAACTTCTCGCTCGCTGAAATATGTTCATTTGCTGAAAATTAACAAAACCACGAAAAGTTCTTGTATTTGAAGATAAAATCTTTTTGCTTTGAGGTAGAAAGATCGAGCTGACTGAAAGAAGTTCATCAGATCAAAACCAACAAAAATTGACAAGAACCACGAAAAGTTCTTGTATTTTAAGATAAAATCTGACGCTATTGAAGAAAAAACTTCAAGCTCGCTGAAATATGTTCATTTGCTGAAAACCAACAAAACCACGAAAAGTTCTTGAATTTGAAGATAAAATTTTTTTGCTTTGAAGAAGAAAGATCCAGCTGACTGAAATAAGTTCATTCGATGAAAACCAACAAAAATTGACAACAACCACGAAAAGTTCTTGTATTTTAAGATAAAATCTGACGCTATAGAAGAAAAAACTTCTAGCTCGCTGAAATATGTTCATTTGTTGAAAATCAACAAAACCACGAAAAGTTCTTGTATTTGAAGGTAAAATCTTTTTGCATTAAAGAAGAAAGATCTAGCTGACTGAAACAAGTTCATGAGATGAAAACCAACAAAAATTGACAAGAACCACGAAAAGTTCTTGTATTTTAAGATAAAATCTGACGCTATTGAAGAAAAAACTTCCAGCTCGCTGAAATATGTTCTTTTGCTGAAAACCAACAAAACCACGAAAAGTTCTTGAATTTGAAGATAAAATCTTTTTGCTTTGAAGAAGAAAGATCCAGCTGACTGAAATAAGTTCATTAGATGAAAACCAACAAAAATTGACAAGAACCACGAAAAGTTCTTGTATTTTAAGATAAAATCTGACGCTATTGAAGAAAAAACTTCTCGCTCGCTGAAATATGTTCATTTGCTGAAAACCAACAAAACCACGAAAAGTTCTTGTATTTGAAGATAAAATCTTTTTGCTTTGAAGAAGAAAGATCGAGCTGACTGAAATAAGTTCATCAGATGAAAACCAACAAAAATTGACAAGAACCACGAAAAGTTCTTGTATTTTAAGATAAAATCTGACGCTATTGAAGAAAAAACTTCTAGCTCGCTGAAATATGTTCATTTGCTGAAAACCAACAAAACCACGAAAAGTTCTTGTATTTGAAGATAAAATCTTTTTGCATTAAAGAAGAAAGATCTAGCTGACTGGAACAAGTTCATTAGATGAAAACCAACAAAAATTGACAAGAACCACGAAAAGTTCTTGTATTTTAAGATAAAATCTGACGCTATTAAAGAAAAAACTTCTTGCTCGCTGAAATATGTTCATTTGCTGAAAATCAACAATACCACGAAAAGTTGTTGTATTTGAAGATAAAATCTTTTTGCATTAAAGAAGAAAGATCTAGCTGACTGACACAAGTTCATGAGATGAAAACCAACAAAAATTGACAAGAACCACGAAAAGTTCTTGTATTTTAAGATAAAATCTGACGCTATTGAAGAAAAAACTTCCAGCTCGCTGAAATATGTTCATTTGCTGAAAACCAACAAAACCACGAAAAGTTCTTGTATTTGAAGATAAAATCTTTTTGCTTTGAAGAAGAAAGATCCAGCTGACTGAAATAAGTTCATTAGATGAAAACCAACAAAAATTGACTAGAACCACGAAAAGTTCTTGTATTTTAAGATAAAATCTTCCGCTATTAAAGAAAAAACTTCCAGCTCGCTGAAATATGTTCATTTGCTGAAAATCAACAAAACCACGAAAAGTTCTTGTATTTGAAGATAAAATCTTTTTGCATTAAAGAAGAATGATCCAGCTGACTGAAACAAGTTCATCAGATGAAAACCAACAAAAATTGACAAGAACCACGAAAAGTTCTTGTATTTTAAGATAAAATCTGACGCTATTAAAGAAAAAACTTCTCGCTCGCTGAAATATGTTCATTTACTGAAAATCAACAAAATCACGAAAAGTTCTTGTATTTGAAGAGAAAATCTTTTTGCTTTGAAGAAGAAAGATCTCGCTGACTGAAATAAGTTCATCAGATGAAAACCAACAAAAATTGACAAGAACTACGAAAAGTTCTTGTATTTTAAGATAAAATCTGACACTATCGAAGAAAAAACTTCCAGCTCGCTGAAATATGTTCATTTGCTGAAAACCAACAAAACCACGAAAAGTTCTTGTATTTGAAGATAAAATCTTTTTGCTTTGAAGAAGAAAGATCGAGCTGACTGAAATAAGTTCATCAGATGAAAACCAACAAAAATTGACAAGAACCACGAAAAGTTCTTGTATTTTAAGATAAAATCTTCCGCTATTAAAGAAAAAACTTTGAGCTCTCTGAAATATGTTCATTTGCTGAAAATCAACAAAACCACGAAAAGTTCTTGAATTTGAAGATAAAATCTTTTTGCTTTGAAGAAGAAAGATCCAGCTGACTGAAATAAGTTCATTCGATGAAAACCAACAAAAATTGACAAGAACCACGAAAAGTTCTTGTATTTTAAGATAAAATCTGACGCTATTGAAGAAAAAACTTCTAGCTCGCTGAAATATGTTCATTTGCTGAAAACCAACAAAACCACGAAAAGTTCTTGTATTTGAAGAGAAAATCTTTTTGCTTTGAAGAAGAAAGATCTCGCTGACTGAAATAAGTTCATCAGATGAAAACCAACAAAAATTGACAAGAACCACGAAAAGTTCTTGTATTTTAAGATAAAATCTGACGCTTTTGAAGAAAAAACTTCTAGCTCGCTGAAACATGTTCATTTGCTGAAAACCAACAAAACCACGAAAAGTTCTTGTATTTGAAGATAAAATCTTTTTGCATCAAAGAAGAAAGATCTCGCTGACTGAAACAAGTTCATTAGATGAAAACCAACAAAAATTGACAAGAACCACGAAAAGTTCTTGTATTTTAAGATAAAATCTGACGCTATTAAAGAAAAAACTTCTTGCTCGCTGAAATATGTTCATTTGCCGAAAATCAACAAAACCACGAAAAGTTCTTGTATTTGAAGATAAAATCTTTTTGCATGAAAGAAGAAAGATCTAGCTGACTGAAACAAGTTCATTAGATGAAAACCAACAAAAATTGACAAGAACCACGAAAAGTTCTTGTATTTTAAGATAAAATCTGACGCTATTAAAGAAAAAACTTCTCGCTCGCTGAAATATGTTCATTTGCTGAAAATTAAAAAAACCACGAAAAGTTCTTGTATTTGAAGATAAAATCTTTTTGCTTTGAGGTAGAAAGATCGAGCTGACTGAAAGAAGTTCATCAGATCAAAACCAACAAAAATTGAGAAGAACCACGAAAAGTTCTTGTATTTTAAGATAAAATCTGACGCTATTGAAGAAAAAACTTCAAGCTCGCTGAAATATGTTCATTTGCTGAAAACAACAAAACCACGAAAAGTTCTTGAATTTGAAGATAAAATCTTTTTGCTTTGAAGAAGAAAGATCCAGCTGACTGAAATAAGTTCATTAGATGAAAACCAACAAAAATTGACAAGAACCACGAAAAGTTCTTGTATTTTAAGATAAAATCTGACGCTATTGAAGAAAAAACTTCTTGCGCGCTGAAATATGTTCATTTGCTGAAAACCAACAAAACCACGAAAAGTTCTTGTATTTGAAGATAAAATCTTTTTGCTTTGAAGAAGAAAGATCTAGCTGACTGAAATAAGTTCAGTCGATGAAAACCAACAAAAATTGACAAGAACCACGAAAAGTTCTTGTATTTTAAGATAGAATCTGACGCTATTAAAGAAAAAACTTCTCGCTCGCTGAAATATGTTCATTTGCTGAAAATTAACAAAACCACGAAAAGTTCTTGGATTTGAAGATAAAATCTTTTTGCTTTGAGGTAGAAAGATCGAGCTGACTGAAAGAAGTTCATCAGATCAAAACCAACAAAAATTGACAAGAACCACGAAAAGTTCTTGTATTTTAAGATAAAATCTGACGCTATTGAAGAAAAAACTTCAAGCTCGCTGAAATATGTTCATTTGCTGAAAACCAACAAAACCACGAAAAGTTCTTGAATTTGAAGATAAAATTTTTTTGCTTTGAAGAAGAAAGATCCAGCTGACTGAAATAAGTTCATTCGATGAAAACCAACAAAAATTGACAACAACCACGAAAAGTTCTTGTATTTTAAGATAAAATCTGACGCTATAGAAGAAAAAACTTCTAGCTCGCTGAAATATGTTCATTTGTTGAAAATCAACAAAACCACGAAAAGTTCTTGTATTTGAAGGTAAAATCTTTTTGCATTAAAGAAGAAAGATCTAGCTGACTGAAACAAGTTCATGAGATGAAAACCAACAAAAATTGACAAGAACCACGAAAAGTTCTTGTATTTTAAGATAAAATCTGACGCTATTGAAGAAAAAACTTCTAGCTCGCTGAAATATGTTCTTTTGCTGAAAACCAACAAAACCACGAAAAGTTCTTGAATTTGAAGATAAAATCTTTTTGCTTTGAAGAAGAAAGATCCAGCTGACTGAAATAAGTTCATTAGATGAAAACCAACAAAAATTGACAAGAACCACGAAAAGTTCTTGTATTTTAAGATAAAATCTGACGCTATTGAAGAAAAAACTTCTCGCTCGCTGAAATATGTTCATTTGCTGAAAACCAACAAAACCACGAAAAGTTCTTGTATTTGAAGATAAAATCTTTTTGCTTTGAAGAAGAAAGATCGAGCTGACTGAAATAAGTTCATCAGATGAAAACCAACAAAAATTGACAAGAACCACGAAAAGTTCTTGTATTTTAAGATAAAATCTGACGCTATTGAAGAAAAAACTTCTAGCTCGCTGAAATATGTTCATTTGCTGAAAACCAACAAAACCACGAAAAGTTCTTGTATTTGAAGATAAAATCTTTTTGCATTAAAGAAGAAAGATCTAGCTGACTGAAACAAGTTCATTAGATGAAAACCAACAAAAATTGACAAGAACCATGAAAAGTTCTTGTATTTTAAGATAAAATCTGACGCTATTAAAGAAAAAACTTCTTGCTCGCTGAAATATGTTCATTTGCTGAAAATCAACAAAACCACGAAAAGTTCTTGTATTTGAAGATAAAATCTTTTTGCTTTGAGGTAGAAAGATCGAGCTGACTGAAAGAAGTTCATCAGATCAAAACCAACAAAAATTGACAAGAACCACGAAAAGTTCTTGTATTTTAAGATAAAATCTGACGCTATTGAAGAAAAAACTTCAAGCTCGCTGAAATATGTTCATTTGCTGAAAACCAACAAAACCACGAAAAGTTCTTGAATTTGAAGATAAAATCTTTTTGCTTTGAAGAAGAAAGATCCAGCTGACTGAAATAAGTTCATTAGATGAAAACCAACAAAAATTGACAAGAACCACGAAAAGTTCTTGTATTTTAAGATAAAATCTGACGCGATTGAAGAAAAAACTTCTAGCTCGCTGAAATATGTTCATTTGCTGAAAACCAACAAAACCACGAAAAGTTCTTGTATTTGAAGTTAAAATCTTTTTGCTTTGAAGAAGAAAGATCTAGCTGACTGAAATAAGTTCATTAGATGAAAACCAACAAAAATTGACAAGAACCACGAAAAGTTCTTGTATTTTAAGATAAAATCTTCCGCTATGAAAGAAAAAACTTTGAGCTCGCTGAAATATGTTCATTTGCTGAAAATCAACAAAACCACGAAAAGTTCTTGTATTTGAAGATAAAATCTTTTTGCATTAAAGAAGAAAGATCTAGCTGACTGGAACAAGTTCATTAGATGAAAACCAACAAAAATTGACAAGAACCACGAAAAGTTCTTGTATTTTAAGATAAAATCTGACGCTATTAAAGAAAAAACTTCTCGCTCGCTGAAATATGTTCATTTACTGAAAATCAACAAAATCACGAAAAGTTCTTGTATTTGAAGAGAAAATCTTTTTGCTTTGAAGAAGAAAGATCTCGCTGACTGAAATAAGTTCATCAGATGAAAACCAACAAAAATTGACAAGAACTACGAAAAGTTCTTGTATTTTAAGATAAAATCTGACACTATTGAAGAAAAAACTTCCAGCTCGCTGAAATATGTTCATTTGCTGAAAACCAACAAAACCACGAAAAGTTCTTGTATTTGAAGATAAAATCTTTTTGCTTTGAAGAAGAAAGATCTAGCTGACTGAAATAAGTTCATTAGATGAAAACCAACAAAAATTGACAAGAACCACAAAAAGTTCTTGTATTTAAAGATATAATCTTCCGCTATTAAAGAAAAAACTTTGAGCTCTCTGAAATATGTTCATTTGCTGAAAATCAACAAAACCACGAAAAGTTCTTGAATTTGAAGATAAAATCTTTTTGCTTTGAAGAAGAAAGATCCAGCTGACTGAAATAAGTTCATTCGATGAAAACCAACAAAAATTGACAAGAACCACGAAAAGTTCTTGTATTTTAAGATAAAATCTGACGCTATTGAAGAAAAAACTTCTAGCTCGCTGAAATATGTTCATTTGATGAAAACCAACAAAACCACGAAAAGTTCTTGTATTTGAAGAGAAAATCTTTTTGCTTTGAAGAAGAAAGATCTCGCTGACTGAAATAAGTTCATCAGATGAAAACCAACAAAAATTGACAAGAACCACGAAAAGTTCTTGTATTTTAAGATAAAATCTGAAGCTTTTGAAGAAAAAACTTCTAGCTCGCTGAAATATGTTCATTTGCTGAAAACCAACAAAACCACGAAAAGTTCTTGTATTTGAAGATAAAGGGCTCGAATTTAGCAGGCCTGCGGGTTCCCAGCGGGTGGTCCTCCGGGAGCGTCGAAAACGCGTACGGGTAATTGTTCGCGTCCCCCACGCGATCGCGGGATAATTGGACCCATTAAGGCCTGCTTCCGGGTTCTGCGCTCCCCAGCTGCGTGCCGGCCGGCTGCGCATGCGCAGTACCGTCGACGCGATGTAGGAGCTCCAGTTAAAGGGGCAGTCTCCCAAAGCCCCTCCTGCTGCAAGCAAGAGGTCTGGGAGAATGGCTCAACCAAGGGGAAAGGCTGCGCCCCGTTTTTCAGATCTGGCACTGCAGCTGATGCTGGAGGGCGTGAGGAGGAGGAGGGAAACACTCTTCCCTGAGGATGGGCGCAAGTTCCCTGCCGCCGCAACCAGGAAGGCATGGGCAGAGGTGGCGGCGGAGGTGAGCAGCAGGGGCAACACCCCAAGGACTTGGGAGCAGTGCCGCAAGCGCTTCAATGACCTGACTAGGTCTGGCAAGGTGAGTACACCAACGCACCCTCCCACATCCCGTCCCCACCATCACGCCAAGCAGATCACAACCCCCTCCTGCACAGCCACCACTGCGCTCCATCAGCAATCCTCACAGCCACTCATTCACCATCCTCGCCGTGCACGCAAGTACCCACCGTCCCTGACCCCACCCGAACACTACCACACACCCCAATCCCCATGCAATGGGATGGGCACGTGGCCCACACTTCCTCCCATCCGTTCCGCGCCACGCTCAACCCAACCACACCGATGCTCGATGCGTCTCACGATGCAAGACGCACCCACTCACACATCTGTGTTTTGCCTTCACAGGAGAAGAGGAGCAAGAACAACCGCGAAAGGGCACGCACCGGAGGTGGGCCGCCGCAAGTGGTGGAGCTCACCGACGCAGAGGTGGAGGCGCTCGACCTCGCCCGCACGCGACATTGCCTGTCGGTGGCCGATGGCGAGTGTGTCGCTGCCGAAATGGGCGGTAAGGGAAAGCTGACACTCAACACCCATGATCGCGAGTGACCGTATCATCACCTGCCATCAGGCGCACTGTCAAGTTGGTCCACATGCCTCAAAGTGCCCTCTGTTCTCTTGCAGGTGCGTCTTTGGATCAAGCGAGCATGGAGGGCGATTCCTCAGAGGACATGGCGGTCTCTGAGGGTGCATCGTCACATCAGAGCCAACCATCCACCAGCGCAGAGACACGCACCTCGGTGGGTCCCCCTCGCCAACTAGTTGGGGTAGCACTTGGTGAGTCACTGCGCACGAGTGAGCATGAGCAGACCCTGGTGGCAGGGGCAGCCGCGGAGGGTCCGCGACGGAGGGAGCACTCATCTCCAGGCTCTGCTCAGCCGGACCCAGATGCTGAACCCAGGGGGCCACCAGAGAAAAGGAGAGTCGTCGAGGGCCACCAGCTAATTGCTGAGGTGCTGGCAGAGGTGCCGCGCGCATTGTCCACAATAGCGCAGGCGATGGAGGAGTCCACCTCCTGCATGTGGGCATTGGTGGCGCAGGCACAGGAGGGTACCGACGACACAGTGTCGCAGGTAGGTGCGGGACTGTCTGCGGTGGAGGACAGGCTGGCCTCCCTCGAGCGTCACGCACAGCTCCACTTCGAGTCCTTGCAGGCCCTCACAACGTCTGTACGGATTCAGGGTGAGCAACATTCCGACGCCACCAACAGGCTGAGGGATACACTAGGGGTGGCCTTGCAAGGCCTCACACATGCCATCCAAACTGCCGTCCAGCAGGGTGGAAGGGGTGATGTGGGCCGAGGCCAAGAGAGGGATGATGGTGACCGGGGACATGGAAGCGGGGACGCCTCTCAAGGCGTCCCCACGTCCCACCCGTCGCCCACCTCTCAACCAGCACCCGCAATGGTGCCTCCTCTCCAGGTGGCCGAGTCTGCCCCTGCCCCGGTGCAGGAGGAGCAGTCTGTGGAGGTGCCCTCACGGGCACCGAAACCCAGGGGCCGTCCGCCAAAAGCATCTACCCGGTCAAGGCAAGAAGACGAGCAACCTGCCACTACCTCTGCTGGAGCCACAGGGGTAGCACCACGTAGGGGTTCCCGGAGAAGAATTCCAAAGGCCTTATAATCACAAAGGGAATACACCAGGGTGTTTATTATTTTGTACTTTGTTTCTTAAATGATGTCACATTCCACATATTAAATAGTCTATTCTCACCACTCCTGCCACCTCTCGTCCATTCTTCCGCGGCTTGTGCAGTAGTTGCGTTCCGTGGAGGCCATCATGACGGCGAACACCTGCTGCCACCCATTGGGCACACTGCTGTGGGTGCAGGATTACTGGCAGCACTCTTCAGTGGAGGGGGCTGGTATGGCCGCTCGCATGTGCAGGTGAGGAGATGCGAGCGCCTCGCAGTGTCTGACTCTAGGAGAACCGTTGACGTATGAGTGCGTCCCTGGCCCGGCGACCATCCCGGTGAGTCGCGGCTCGGCGCATGGGTCGTCCAACATCCTCGGGCGCGTCCTCCTCCTCCTCCTCCGCCTCCGCCTCCTCCTCCTCCTCCTCCTCCTCCTCCTCGCCCTCGCCTTCCTCAATGTGGGTGGCGGGTGTGGATGGGGCCTCCTCCAGCGGCACCCCTCTCTGTTGGGCCATGTTGTGCAGGGCACAGCAGACAACTATGATTCGTCCCACTCTGAATGGTGTGTATTGGAGCGCTCCCCCAGAACGATCAAGGCACCTGAAGCGCATCTTGAGAAGCCCTATGGTCTGCTCAATTGTAGACCTGGTAGCAGTGTGGCTGTCATTGTACCGACGCTCCGGCTCGGTGATGGGGTTCCTCAGAGGTGTCATGAGCCACGTGTGGAGGGGATACCCCTTGTCGCCGAGGAGCCAGCCGTTGCCGGCGTTGGGTGCCTGCAGGATGGGCGGGACGGCGGACTCCCTGAGGACGAAGGCATCGTGGCAGCTGCCGGGGTATCTGGCGCACACGTGTAGGAATCTCTGGCGGTGGTCACAGATGAGCTGGGCGTTCATGGAGTGATACCCCTTCCTGTTGATGAACAGCCCTGGCTCATGCGGAGGTGCCCGTATTGCGATGTGGGTGCAGTCGATTACACCCTGCACCCGTGGGAAGCCGGCCATGGCATGGAATCCAACCGCCCTCTCCATCTGGCTGCGCTCGTCCATGGCGAAGTTGATGTAGTGGGAGGCCCTGCGGAACAACCCATCGGTGACCTGCCTTATGCACTTGTGTGCAGAGGACTGACAGACCCCGGTGATGTCCCCGGTGGCACCCTGGAAGGAACCAGATGCGAAGAAGTTGAGGGCAGTGGTGACTTTGACGGCGACAGGTAAGAAGATGCTGCTTGGTCCATCAGGGAGCAGCTCGTCGTTAAGGAGGCTGCAGATGTCGGCGACTACCTGGCGATTGACTCTGAGCCTCCGTATGCACTGCTCCTCGGAGAGGTCCATGAAGCTGAGCCTCGCTCTGTACACCCTGTGCGGAGGGTAGTGCCTCCTGCGACGCATCTCTCTCTGCGGTTGCCCTCCCTCCTGCTGTGCAGGTGGGTGTGCCGCAGCACCGTGTTGGGGGGCCCCACCTCTCCGAGGCGGACGGCGTGGACTGCGAGGCTGCTGGGGCTGGTCATCCTGTTCGTCCTCCGACGATGTCAACGCACCACCCATCTGGCAGGTGTTGGTGTGAGGGGTTGTGCAGGGTAGGTGGGTGGGTCCTCGGACTGGGGCTGCGGTTTCGTGTCGGTCTGTCCTCTGGCTTGGCGGGGGTTGGTGGAGGGCAGGGGTTGCCCTATGTGACGCGGTGGCCTCCTGCGTGGGTGAGGGCGCTCCCCCGTGGAGCGCACCTTGGCACCTGGCACAGGCTGCTGGCTGCAACACGCCTGGTTTGAAGGGTCCTGTTTCCCCCAGTGTGGGAAACTGACTGCTTTGACCGTAAAATCCCACACTTCCTCTTTTGACAGCTGCTTCAGCTCATTAACTGACCACAACGAGCAAGTTAAGTGCTCTCAAGTGGAACCCCGCTGGCTTTAATTGCCTGCGGGATTCCCACCAGCGGGGCTTGCGCGCGCAGCCCCGCACGTCAGCGCGGTACCCGGAAGTGGCCGGGATTTCGTCCGAATCCGGTCACGTGATCGGAGATCGGGATTTTCGGGGCCCCCCCGCTGGAAACCCGCTGGTAACCCGACCCTAAAATCGAGCCCAAAATCTTTTTGCATCAAAGAAGAAAGATCTAGCTGACTGAAACAAGTTCATTAGATGAAAACCAACAAAAATTGACAAGAACCACGAAAAGTTCTTGTATTTTAAGATAAAATCTGACGCTATTAAAGAAAAAACTTCTTGCTCGCTGAAATATGTTCATTTGCTGAAAATCAACAAAACCACGAAAAGTTCTTGTATTTGAAGATAAAATCTTTTTGCATGAAAGAAGAAAGATCTAGCTGACTGAAACAAGTTCATTAGATGAAAACCAACAAAAATTGACAAGAACCACGAAAAGTTCTTGTATTTTAAGATAAAATCTGACGCTATTAAAGAAAAAACTTCTCGCTCGCTGAAATATGTTCATTTGCTGAAAATTAACAAAACCACGAAAAGTTCATGTATTTGAAGATAAAATCTTTTTGCTTTGAGGTAGAAAGATCGAGCTGACTGAAAGAAGTTCATCAGATCAAAACCAACAAAAATTGACAAGAACCACGAAAAGTTCTTGTATTTTAAGATAAAATCTGACGCTATTGAAGAAAAAACTTCAAGCTCGCTGAAATATGTTCATTTGCTGAAAACAACAAAACCACGAAAAGTTCTTGAATTTGAAGATAAAATCTTTTTGCTTTGAAGAAGAAAGATCCAGCTGACTGAAATAAGTTCATTAGATGAAAACCAACAAAAATTGACAAGAACCACGAAAATTTCTTGTATTTTAAGATAAAATCTGACGCTATTGAAGAAAAAACTTCTTGCTCGCTGAAATATGTTCATTTGCTGAAAACCAACAAAACCACGAAAAGTTCTTGTATTTGAAGAGAAAATCTTTTTGCTTTGAAGAAGAAAGATCTCGCTGACTGAAATAAGTTCATCAGATGAAAACCAACAAAAATTGACAAGAACTACGAAAAGTTCTTGTATTTTAAGATAAAGTCTGACACTATTGAAGAAAAAACTTCCAGCTCTCTGAAATATGTTCATTTGCTGAAAATCAACAAAACCACGAAAAGTTCTTGAATTTGAAGATAAAATCTTTTTGCTTTGAAGAAGAAAGATCCAGCTGACTGAAATAAGTTCATTCGATGAAAACCAACAAAAATTGACAAGAACCACGAAAAGTTCTTGTATTTTAAGATAAAATCTGACGCTATTGAAGAAAAAACTTCTAGCTCGCTGAAATATGTTCATTTGATGAAAACCAACAAAACCACGAAAAGTTCTTGTATTTGAAGAGAAAATCTTTTTGCTTTGAAGAAGAAAGATCTCGCTGACTGAAATAAGTTCATCAGATGAAAACCAACAAAAATTGACAAGAACCACGAAAAGTTCTTGTATTTTAAGATAAAATCTGAAGCTTTTGAAGAAAAAACTTCTAGCTCGCTGAAATATGTTCATTTGCTGAAAACCAACAAAACCACGAAAAGTTCTTGTATTTGAAGATAAAATCTTTTTGCATCAAAGAAGAAAGATCTAGCTGACTGAAACAAGTTCATTAGATGAAAACCAACAAAAATTGACAAGAACCACGAAAAGTTCTTGTATTTTAAGATAAAATCTGACGCTATTAAAGAAAAAACTTCTTGCTCGCTGAAATATGTTCATTTGCTGAAAATCAACAAAACCACGAAAAGTTCTTGTATTTGAAGATAAAATCTTTTTGCATGAAAGAAGAAAGATCTAGCTGACTGAAACAAGTTCATTAGATGAAAACCAACAAAAATTGACAAGAACCACGAAAAGTTCTTGTATTTTAAGATAAAATCTGACGCTATTAAAGAAAAAACTTCTCGCTCGCTGAAATATGTTCATTTGCTGAAAATTAACAAAACCACGAAAAGTTCATGTATTTGAAGATAAAATCTTTTTGCTTTGAGGTAGAAAGATCGAGCTGACTGAAAGAAGTTCATCAGATCAAAACCAACAAAAATTGACAAGAACCACGAAAAGTTCTTGTATTTTAAGATAAAATCTGACGCTATTGAAGAAAAAACTTCAAGCTCGCTGAAATATGTTCATTTGCTGAAAACAACAAAACCACGAAAAGTTCTTGAATTTGAAGATAAAATCTTTTTGCTTTGAAGAAGAAAGATCCAGCTGACTGAAATAAGTTCATTAGATGAAAACCAACAAAAATTGACAAGAACCACGAAAATTTCTTGTATTTTAAGATAAAATCTGACGCTATTGAAGAAAAAACTTCTTGCTCGCTGAAATATGTTCATTTGCTGAAAACCAACAAAACCACGAAAAGTTCTTGTATTTGAAGATAAAATCTTTTTGCTTTGAAGAAGAAAGATCTAGCTGACTGAAATAAGTTCAGTAGATGAAAACCAACAAAAATTGACAAGAACCACGAAAAGTTCTTGTATTTTAAGATAAAATCTTCCGCTATGAAAGAAAAAACTTTGAGCTCGCTGAAATATGTTCATTTGCTGAAAATCAACAAAACCACGAAAAGTTCTTGTATTTGAAGATAAAATCTTTTTGCATTAAAGAAGAAAGATCTAGCTGACTGGAACAAGTTCATTAGATGAAAACCAACAAAAATTGACAAGAACCACGAAAAGTTCTTGTATTTTAAGATAAAATCTGACGCTATTAAAGAAAAAACTTCTTGCTCGCTGAAATATGTTCATTTGCTGAAAATCAACAATACCACGAAAAGTTGTTGTATTTGAAGATAAAATCTTTTTGCATTAAAGAAGAAAGATCTAGCTGACTGACACAAGTTCATGAGATGAAAACCAACAAAAATTGACAAGAACCACGAAAAGTTCTTGTATTTTAAGATAAAATCTGACGCTATTGAAGAAAAAACTTCAAGCTCGCTGAAATATGTTCATTTGCTGAAAACCAACAAAACCACGAAAAGTTCTTGAATTTGAAGACAAAATCTTTTTGCTTTGAAGAAGAAAGATCCAGCTGACTGAAATAAGTTCATGAGATGAAAACCAACAAAAATTGACAAGAACCACGAAAAGTTCTTGTATTTTAAGATAAAATCTGATGCTATTGAAGAAAAAATTCCAGCTCGCTGAAATATGTTCATTTGCTGAAAACCAACAAAACCACGAAAAGTTCTTGTATTTGAAGATAAAATCTTTTTGCTTTGAAGAAGAAAGATCGAGCTGACTGAAATAAGTTCATTAGATGAAAACCAACAAAAATTGACAAGAACCACGAAAAGTTCTTGTATTTTAAGATAAAATCTGACGCTATTAAAGAAAAAACTTCTCGCTCGCTGAAATATGTTCATTTACTGAAAATCAACAAAATCACGAAAAGTTCTTGTATTTGAAGAGAAAATCTTTTTGCTTTGAAGAAGAAAGATCTCGCTGACTGAAATAAGTTCATCAGATGAAAACCAACAAAAATTGACAAGAACTACGAAAAGTTCTTGTATTTTAAGATAAAATCTGACACTATTGAAGAAAAAACTTCCAGCTCGCTGAAATATGTTCATTTGCTGAAAACCAACAAAACCACGAAAAGTTCTTGTATTTGAAGATAAAATCTTTTTGCTTTGAAGAAGAAAGATCTAGCTGACTGAAATAAGTTCATTAGATGAAAACCAACAAAAATTGACAAGAACCACAAAAAGTTCTTGTATTTAAAGATATAATCTTCCGCTATTATAGAAAAAACTTTGAGCTCTCTGAAATATGTTCATTTGCTGAAAATCAACAAAACCACGAAAAGTTCTTGAATTTGAAGATAAAATCTTTTTGCTTTGAAGAAGAAAGATCCAGCTGACTGAAATAAGTTCATTCGATGAAAACCAACAAAAATTGACAAGAACCACGAAAAGTTCTTGTATTTTAAGATAAAATCTGACGCTATTGAAGAAAAAACTTCTAGCTCGCTGAAATATGTTCATTTGCTGAAAACCAACAAAACCACGAAAAGTTCTTGTATTTGAAGAGAAAATCTTTTTGCTTTGAAGAAGAAAGATCTCGCTGACTGAAATAAGTTCATCAGATGAAAACCAACAAAAATTGACAAGAACCACGAAAAGTTCTTGTATTTTAAGATAAAATCTGAAGCTTTTGAAGAAAAAACTTCTAGCTCGCTGAAATATGTTCATTTGCTGAAAACCAACAAAACCACGAAAAGTTCTTGTATTTGAAGATAAAATCTTTTTGCATCAAAGAAGAAAGATCTAGCTGACTGAAACAAGTTCATTAGATGAAAACCAACAAAAATTGACAAGAACCACGAAAAGTTCTTGTATTTTAAGATAAAATCTGACGCTATTAAAGAAAAAACTTCTTGCTCGCTGAAATATGTTGATTTGCTGAAAATCAACAAAACCACGAAAAGTTCTTGTATTTGAAGATAAAATCTTTTTGCATGAAAGAAGAAAGATCTAGCTGACTGAAACAAGTTCATTAGATGAAAACCAACAAAAATTGACAAGAACCACGAAAAGTTCTTGTATTTTAAGATAAAATCTGACGCTATTAAAGAAAAAACTTCTCGCTCGCTGAAATATGTTCATTTGCTGAAAATTAACAAAACCACGAAAAGTTCATGTATTTGAAGATAAAATCTTTTTGCTTTGAGGTAGAAAGATCGAGCTGACTGAAAGAAGTTCATCAGATCAAAACCAACAAAAATTGACAAGAACCACGAAAAGTTCTTGTATTTTAAGATAAAATCTGACGCTATTGAAGAAAAAACTTCAAGCTCGCTGAAATATGTTCATTTGCTGAAAACCAACAAAACCACGAAAAGTTCTTGAATTTGAAGATAAAATCTTTTTGCTTTGAAGAAGAAAGATCCAGCTGACTGAAATAAGTTCAGGAGATGAAAACCAACAAAAATTGACAACAACCACGAAAAGTTCTTGTATTTTAAGATAAAATCTGACGCTATTGAAGAAAAAACTTCTAGCTCGCTGAAATATGTTCATTTGCTGAAAACCAACAAAACCACGAAAAGTTCTTGTATTTGAAGATAAAATCTTTTTGCTTTGAAGAAGAAAGATCCAGCTGACTGAAATAAGTTCATAAGATGAAAACCAACAAAAATTGACAAGAACCACGAAAAGTTCTTGTATTTTAAGATAAAATCTGACGCTATTGAAGAAAAAACTTCAAGCTCGCTGAAATATGTTCATTTGCTGAAAACCAACAAAACCACGAAAAGTTATTGAATTTGAAGATAAAATCTTTTTGCTTTGAAGAAGAAAGATCCAGCTGACTGAAATAAGTTCATTCGATGAAAACCAACAAAAATTGACAAGAACCACGAAAAGTTCTTGTATTTTAAGATAAAATCTGACGCGATTAATGAAAAACCTTCTCGCTCGCTGAACTATGTTCATTTGCTGAAAATCAACAAAACCACAAAAAGTTCTTGAATTTGAAGATAAAATCTTTTTGCTTTGAAGAAGAAAGATCCAGCTGACTGAAATAAGTTCATTAGATGAAAACCAACAAAAATTGACAAGAACCACGAAAAGTTCTTGTATTTTAAGATAAAATCTGACGCTATTGAAGAAAAAACTTCTTGCTCGCTGAAATATGTTCATTTGCTGAAAACCAACAAAACCACGAAAAGTTCTTGTATTTGAAGATAAAATCTTTTTGCTTTGAAGAAGAAAGATCTAGCTGACTGAAATAAGTTCAGTCGATGAAAACCAACAAAAATTGACAAGAACCACGAAAAGTTCTTGTATTTTAAGATAAAATCTGACGCTATTGAAGAAAAAACTTCTTGCTCGCTGAAATATGTTCATTTGCTGAAAATCAACAAAACCACGAAAAGTTCTTGTATTTGAAGATAAAATCTTTTTGCATGAAAGAAGAAAGATCTAGCTGACTGAAACAAGTTCATTAGATGAAAACCAACAAAAATTGACAAGAACCACGAAAAGTTCTTGTATTTTAAGATAAAATCTGACGCTATTAAAGAAAAAACTTCTCGCTCGCTGAAATATGTTCATTTGCTGAAAATTAACAAAACCACGAAAAGTTCATGTATTTGAAGATAAAATCTTTTTGCTTTGAGGTAGAAAGATCGAGCTGACTGAAAGAAGTTCATCAGATCAAAACCAACAAAAATTGACAAGAACCACGAAAAGTTCTTGTATTTTAAGATAAAATCTGACGCTATTGAAGAAAAAACTTCAAGCTCGCTGAAATATGTTCATTTGCTGAAAACAACAAAACCACGAAAAGTTCTTGAATTTGAAGATAAAATCTTTTTGCTTTGAAGAAGAAAGATCCAGCTGACTGAAATAAGTTCATTAGATGAAAACCAACAAAAATTGACAAGAACCACGAAAATTTCTTGTATTTTAAGATAAAATCTGACGCTATTGAAGAAAAAACTTCTTGCTCGCTGAAATATGTTCATTTGCTGAAAACCAACAAAACCACGAAAAGTTCTTGTATTTGAAGATAAAGGGCTCGAATTTAGCAGGCCTGCGGGTTCCCAGCGGGTGGTCCTCCGGGAGCGTCGAAAACGCGGACGGGTAATTGTTCGCGTCCCCCACGCGATCGCGGGATAATTGGACCCATTAAGGCCTGCTTCCGGGTTCTGCGCTCCCCAGCTGCGTGCCGGCCGGCTGCGCATGCGCAGTACCGTCGACGCGATGTAGGAGCTCCAGTTAAAGGGGCAGTCTCCCAAAGCCCCTCCTGCTGCAAGCAAGAGGTCTGGGAGAATGGCTCAACCAAGGGGAAAGGCTGCGCCCCGTTTTTCAGATCTGGCACTGCAGCTGATGCTGGAGGGCGTGAGGAGGAGGAGGGAAACACTCTTCCCTGAGGATGGGCGCAAGTTCCCTGCCGCCGCAACCAGGAAGGCATGGGCAGAGGTGGCGGCGGAGGTGAGCAGCAGGGGCAACACCCCAAGGACTTGGGAGCAGTGCCGCAAGCGCTTCAATGACCTGACTAGGTCTGGCAAGGTGAGTACACCAACGCACCCTCCCACATCCCGTCCCCACCATCACGCCAAGCAGATCACAACCCCCTCCTGCACAGCCACCACTGCGCTCCATCAGCAATCCTCACAGCCACTCATTCACCATCCTCGCCGTGCACGCAAGTACCCACCGTCCCTGACCCCACCCGAACACTACCACACACCCCAATCCCCATGCAATGGGATGGGCACGTGGCCCACACTTCCTCCCATCCGTTCCGCGCCACGCTCAACCCAACCACACCGATGCTCGATGCGTCTCACGATGCAAGACGCACCCACTCACACATCTGTGTTTTGCCTTCACAGGAGAAGAGGAGCAAGAACAACCGCGAAAGGGCACGCACCGGAGGTGGGCCGCCGCAAGTGGTGGAGCTCACCGACGCAGAGGTGGAGGCGCTCGACCTCGCCCGCACGCGACATTGCCTGTCGGTGGCCGATGGCGAGTGTGTCGCTGCCGAAATGGGCGGTAAGGGAAAGCTGACACTCAACACCCATGATCGCGAGTGACCGTATCATCACCTGCCATCAGGCGCACTGTCAAGTTGGTCCACATGCCTCAAAGTGCCCTCTGTTCTCTTGCAGGTGCGTCTTTGGATCAAGCGAGCATGGAGGGCGATTCCTCAGAGGACATGGCGGTCTCTGAGGGTGCATCGTCACATCAGAGCCAACCATCCACCAGCGCAGAGACACGCACCTCGGTGGGTCCCCCTCGCCAACTAGTTGGGGTAGCACTTGGTGAGTCACTGCGCACGAGTGAGCATGAGCAGACCCTGGTGGCAGGGGCAGCCGCGGAGGGTCCGCGACGGAGGGAGCACTCATCTCCAGGCTCTGCTCAGCCGGACCCAGATGCTGAACCCAGGGGGCCACCAGAGAAAAGGAGAGTCGTCGAGGGCCACCAGCTAATTGCTGAGGTGCTGGCAGAGGTGCCGCGCGCATTGTCCACAATAGCGCAGGCGATGGAGGAGTCCACCTCCTGCATGTGGGCATTGGTGGCGCAGGCACAGGAGGGTACCGGCGACACAGTGTCGCGGGTAGGTGCGGGACTGTCTGCGGTGGAGGACAGGCTGGCCTCCCTCGAGCGTCACGCACAGCTCCACTTCGAGTCCTTGCAGGCCCTCACAACGTCTGTACGGATTCAGGGTGAGCAACATTCCGACGCCACCAACAGGCTGAGGGATACACTAGGGGTGGCCTTGCAAGGCCTCACACATGCCATCCAAACTGCCGTCCAGCAGGGTGGAAGGGGTGATGTGGGCCGAGGCCAAGAGAGGGATGATGGTGACCGGGGACATGGAAGCGGGGACGCCTCTCAAGGCGTCCCCACGTCCCACCCGTCGCCCACCTCTCAACCAGCACCCGCAATGGTGCCTCCTCTCCAGGTGGCCGAGTCTGCCCCTGCCCCGGTGCAGGAGGAGCAGTCTGTGGAGGTGCCCTCACGGGCACCGAAACCCAGGGGCCGTCCGCCAAAAGCATCTACCCGGTCAAGGCAAGAAGACGAGCAACCTGCCACTACCTCTGCTGGAGCCACAGGGGTAGCACCACGTAGGGGTTCCCGGAGAAGAATTCCAAAGGCCTTATAATCACAAAGGGAATACACCAGGGTGTTTATTATTTTGTACTTTGTTTCTTAAATGATGTCACATTCCACATATTAAATAGTCTATTCTCACCACTCCTGCCACCTCTCGTCCATTCTTCCGCGGCTTGTGCAGTAGTTGCGTTCCGTGGAGGCCATCATGACGGCGAACACCTGCTGCCACCCATTGGGCACACTGCTGTGGGTGCAGGATTACTGGCAGCACTCTTCAGTGGAGGGGGCTGGTATGGCCGCTCGCATGTGCAGGTGAGGAGATGCGAGCGCCTCGCAGTGTCTGACTCTAGGAGAACCGTTGACGTATGAGTGCGTCCCTGGCCCGGCGACCATCCCGGTGAGTCGCGGCTCGGCGCATGGGTCATCCAACATCCTCGGGCGCGTCCTCCTCCTCCTCCTCCGCCTCCTCCTCCTCGCCCTCGCCTTCCTCAATGTGGGTGGCGGGTGTGGATGGGGCCTCCTCCAGCGGCACCCCTCTCTGTTGGGCCATGTTGTGCAGGGCACAGCAGACAACTATGATTCGTCCCACTCTGAATGGTGTGTATTGGAGCGCTCCCCCAGAACGATCAAGGCACCTGAAGCGCATCTTGAGAAGCCCTATGGTCTGCTCAATTGTAGACCTGGTAGCAGTGTGGCTGTCATTGTACCGACGCTCCGGCTCGGTGATGGGGTTCCTCAGAGGTGTCATGAGCCACGTGTGGAGGGGATACCCCTTGTCGCCGAGGAGCCAGCCGTTGCCGGCGTTGGGTGCCTGCAGGATGGGCGGGACGGCGGACTCCCTGAGGACGAAGGCATCGTGGCAGCTGCCGGGGTATCTGGCGCACACGTGTAGGAATCTCTGGCGGTGGTCACAGATGAGCTGGGCGTTCATGGAGTGATACCCCTTCCTGTTGATGAACAGCCCTGGCTCATGCGGAGGTGCCCGTATTGCGATGTGGGTGCAGTCGATTACACCCTGCACCCGTGGGAAGCCGGCCATGGCATGGAATCCAACCGCCCTCTCCATCTGGCTGCGCTCGTCCATGGCGAAGTTGATGTAGTGGGAGGCCCTGCGGAACAACCCATCGGTGACCTGCCTTATGCACTTGTGTGCAGAGGACTGACAGACCCCGGTGATGTCCCCGGTGGCACCCTGGAAGGAACCAGATGCGAAGAAGTTGAGGGCAGTGGTGACTCTGACGGCGACAGGTAAGAAGATGCTGCTTGGTCCATCAGGGAGCAGCTCGTCGTTAAGGAGGCTGCAGATGTCGGCGACTACCTGGCGATTGACTCTGAGCCTCCGTATGCACTGCTCCTCGGAGAGGTCCATGAAGCTGAGCCTCGCTCTGTACACCCTGTGCGGAGGGTAGTGCCTCCTGCGACGCATCTCTCTCTGCGGTTGCCCTCCCTCCTGCTGTGCAGGTGGGTGTGCCGCAGCACCGTGTTGGGGGGCCCCACCTCTCCGAGGCGGACGGCGTGGACTGTGAGGCTGCTGGGGCTGGTCATCCTGTTCGTCCTCCGACGATGTCAACGCACCACCCATCTGGCAGGTGTTGGTGTGAGGGGTTGTGCAGGGTAGGTGGGTGGGTCCTCGGACTGGGGCTGCGGTTTCGTGTCGGTCTGTCCTCTGGCTTGGCGGGGGTTGGTGGAGGGCAGGGGTTGCCCTATGTGACGCGGTGGCCTCCTGCGTGGGTGAGGGCGCTCCCCCGTGGAGCGCACCTTGGCACCTGGCACAGGCTGCTGGCTGCAACACGCCTGGTTTGAAGGGTCCTGTTTCCCCCAGTGTGGGAAACTGACTGCTTTGACCGTAAAATCCCACACTTCCTCTTTTGACAGCTGCTTCAGCTCATTAACTGACCACAACGAGCAAGTTAAGTGCTCTCAAGTGGAACCCCGCTGGCTTTAATTGCCTGCGGGATTCCCACCAGCGGGGCTTGCGCGCGCAGCCCCGCACGTCAGCGCGGTACCCGGAAGTGGCCGGGATTTCGTCCGAATCCGGTCACGTGATCGGAGATCGGGATTTTCGGGGCCCCCCCGCTGGAAACCCGCCGGAAACCCGACCCTAAAATCGAGCCCAAAATCTTTTTGCTTTGAAGAAGAAAGATCTAGCTGACTGAAATAAGTTCAGTAGATGAAAACCAACAAAAATTGACAAGAACCACGAAAAGTTCTTGTATTTTAAGATAGAATCTGACGCTATTAAAGAAAAAACTTCTCGCTCGCTGAAATATGTTCATTTGCTGAAAATTAACAAAACCACGAAAAGTTCTTGTATTTGAAGATAAAATCTTTTTGCTTTGAGGTAGAAAGATCGAGCTGACTGAAAGAAGTTCATCAGATCAAAACCAACAAAAATTGACAAGAACCACGAAAAGTTCTTGTATTTTAAGATAAAATCTGACGCAATTGAAGAAAAAACTTCAAGCTCGCTGAAATATGTTCATTTGCTGAAAACCAACAAAACCACGAAAAGTTCTTGAATTTGAAGATAAAATCTTTTTGCTTTGAAGAAGAAAGATCCAGCTGACTGAAATAAGTTCATGAGATGAAAACCAACAAAAATTGACAACAACCACGAAAAGTTCTTGTATTTTAAGATAAAATCTGACGCTATTGAAGAAAAAACTTCTAGCTCGCTGAAATATGTTCATTTGCTGAAAACCAACAAAACCACGAAAAGTTCTTGTATTTGAAGATAAAATCTTTTTGCTTTGAAGAAGAAAGATCCAGCTGACTGAAATAAGTTCATAAGATGAAAACCAACAAAAATTGACAAGAACCACGAAAAGTTCTTGTATTTTAAGATAAAATCTGACGCTATTGAAGAAAAAACTTCAAGCTCGCTGAAATATGTTCATTTGCTGAAAACCAACAAAACCACGAAAAGTTATTGAATTTGAAGATAAAATCTTTTTGCTTTGAAGAAGAAAGATCCAGCTGACTGAAATAAGTTCATTCGATGAAAACCAACAAAAATTGACAAGAACCACGAAAAGTTCTTGTATTTTAAGATAGAATCTGACGCTATTAAAGAAAAAACTTCTCGCTCGCTGAAATATGTTCATTTGCTGAAAATTAACAAAACCACGAAAAGTTCTTGTATTTGAAGATAAAATCTTTTTGCTTTGAGGTAGAAAGATCGAGCTGACTGAAAGAAGTTCATCAGATCAAAACCAACAAAAATTGACAAGAACCACGAAAAGTTCTTGTATTTTAAGATAAAATCTGACGCTATTGAAGAAAAAACTTCAAGCTCGCTGAAATATGTTCATTTGCTGAAAACCAACAAAACCACGAAAAGTTCTTGAATTTGAAGATAAAATCTTTTTGCTTTGAAGAAGAAAGATCCAGCTGACTGAAATAAGTTCATTCGATGAAAACCAACAAAAATTGACAACAACCACGAAAAGTTCTTGTATTTTAAGATAAAATCTGACGCTATTGAAGAAAAAACTTCTAGCTCGCTGAAATATGTTCATTTGCTGAAAATCAACAAAACCACAAAAAGTTCTTGTATTTGAAGAGAAAATCTTTTTGCTTTGAAGAAGAAAGATCTCGCTGACTGAAATAAGTTCATCAGATGAAAACCAACAAAAATTGACAAGAACCACGAAAAGTTCTTTTATTTTAAGATAAAATCTGACGCTATTAAAGAAAAAACTTCTCGCTCGCTGAAATATGTTCATTTGCTGAAAATTAACAAAACCACGAAAAGTTCTTGTATTTGAAGATAAAATCTTTTTGCTTTGAAGAAGAAAGATCGAGCTGACTGAAAGAAGATCATCAGATGAAAACCAACAAAAATTGACAAGAACCACGAAAAGTTCTTGTATTTTAAGATAAAATCTGACGCTTTTGAAGGAAAAACGTCTAGCTCGCTGAAATAAGTTCATTTGCTGAAAACCAACAAAACCACGAAAAGTTCTTGTATTTGAAGATAAAATCTTTTTGCATCAAAGAAGCAAGATCCAGCTGACTGAAACAAGTTCATGCGATGAAAACCAACAAAAATTGACAAGAACCACGAAAAGTTCTTGTATTTTAAGATAAAATCTGACGCTATGAAAGAAAAAACTTCTTGCTCGCTGAAATATGTTCATTTGCTGAAAATCAACAAAACCACGAAAAGTTCTTGTATTTGAAGATAAAATCTTTTTGCATGAAAGAAGAAAGATCTCGCTGACTGAAACAAGTTCATTAGATGAAAACCAACAAAAATTGACAAGAACCACGAAAAATTCTTGTATTTTAAGATAAAATCTGACGCTATTAAAGAAAAAACTTCTCGCTCGCTGAAATGTGTTCATTTGCTGAAAATTAACAAAACCACGAAAAGTTCTTGTATTTTAAGATAAAATCTGACGCTATTGAAGAAAAAACTTCAAGCTCGCTGAAATATGTTCATTTGCTGAAAACAACAAAACCACGAAAAGTTCTTGAATTTGAAGATAAAATCTTTTTGCTTTGAAGAAGAAAGATCCAGCTGACTGAAATAAGTTCATTAGATGAAAACCAACAAAAATTGACAAGAACCACGAAAAGTTCTTGTATTTTAAGATAAAATCTGACGCTATTGAAGAAAAAACTTCCAGCTCGCTGAAATATGTTCATTTGCTGAAAACCAACAAAACCACGAAAAGTTCTTGTATTTGAAGATAAAATCTTTTTGCTTTGAAGAAGAAAGATCTAGCTGACTGAAATAAGTTCATGAGATGAAAACCAACAAAAATTGACAAGAACCACGAAAAGTTCTTGTATTTTAAGATAAAATCTTCCGCTATTAAAGAAAAAACTTTGAGCTCTCTGAAATATGTTCATTTGCTGAAAATCAACAAAACCACGAAAAGTTCTTGTATTTGAAGATAAAATCTTTTTGCATTAAAGAAGAAAGATCTAGCTGACTGAAACAAGTTCATTAGATGAAAACCAACAAAAATTGACAAGAACCACGAAAAGTTCTTGTATTTTAAGATAAAATCTGACGCTATTAAAGAAAAAACTTCTTGCTCGCTGAAATATGTTCATTTGCTGAAAATCAACAAAACCACGAAAAGTTCTTGTATTTGAAGATAAAATCTTTTTGCATCAAAGAAGAAAGATCTAGCTGACTGAAAGAAGTTCATCAGATCAAAACCAACAAAAATTGACAAGAACCACGAAAAGTTCTTGTATTTTAAGATAAAATCTGACGCTATTGAAGAAAAAACTTCAAGCTCGCTGAAATTTGTTCATTTGCTGAAAACCAACAAAACCACGAAAAGTTCTTGAATTTGAAGATAAAATCTTTTTGCTTTGAAGAAGAAAGATCCAGCTGACTGAAATAAGTTCATTAGATGAAAACCAACAAAAATTGACAAGAACCACGAAAAGTTCTTGTATTTTAAGATAAAATCTGACGCTATTGAAGAAAAAACTTCTAGCTCGCTGAAATATGTTCATTTGCTGAAAACCAACAAAACCACGAAAAGTTCTTGTATTTGAAGATAAAATCTTTTTGCATCAAAGAAGAAAGATCTAGCTGACTGAAACAAGTTCATTAGATGAAAACCAACAAAAATTGACAAGAATCACGAAAAGTTCTTGTATTTTAAGATAAAATCTGACGCTATTAAAGAAAAAACTTCTTGCTCGCTGAAATATGTCCATTTGCTGAAAATCAACAAAACAACGAAAAGTTCTTGTATTTGAAGAGAAAATCTTTTTGCTTTGAAGAAGAAAGATCTCGCTGACTGAAATAAGTTCATCAGATGAAAACCAACAAAAATTGACAAGAACCACGAAAAGTTCTTGTATTTTAAGATAAAATCTGACGCTATTGAAGAAAAAACTTGTAGCTCGCTGAAATATGTTCATTTGCTGAAAATCAACAAAACCACGAAAAGTTCTTGTATTTGAAGATAAAATCTTTTTGCATGAAAGAAGAAAGATCTAGCTGACTCAAACAAGTTCATGAGATGAAAACCAACAAAAATTGACAAGAACCACGAAAAGTTCTTGTATTTTAAGATAAAATCTGACGCTATTAAAGAAAAAACTTCTCGCTCGCTGAAATATGTTCATTTGCTGAAAATTAACAAAACCACGAAAAGTTCTTGTATTTGAAGATAAAATCTTTTTGCTTTGAGGTAGAAAGATCGAGCTGACTGAAAGAAGTTCATCAGATCAAAACCAACAAAAATTGACAAGAACCACGAAAAGTTCTTGTATTTTAAGATAAAATCTGACTCTATTGAAGAAAAAACTTCAAGCTCGCTGAAATATGTTCATTTGCTGAAAACCAACAAAACCACGAAAAGTTCTTGTATTTGAAGATAAAATCTTTTTGCTTTGAAGAAGAAAGATCTAGCTGACTGAAACAAGTTCATTAGATGAAAACCAACAAAAATTGACAAGAACCACGAAAAGTTCTTGTATTTTAAGATAAAATCTGACGCTATTAAAGAAAAAACTTCTTGCTCGCTAAAATATGTTCATTTGCTGAAAATCAACAAAACCACGAAAAGTTCTTGTATTTGAAGATAAAATCTTTTTGCATTAAAGAAGAAAGATCTAGCTGACTGAAACAAGTTCATTAGATGAAAACCAACAAAAATTGACAAGAACCACGAAAAGTTCTTGTATTTTAAGATAAAATCTGACGCTATTAAAGAAAAAACTTCTTGCTCGCTGAAATATGTTCATTTGCTGAAAATCAACAAAACCACGAAAAGTTCTTGTATTTGAAGATAAAATCTTTTTGCATTAAAGAAGAAAGATCTAGCTGACTGAAACAAGTTCATGAGATGAATACCAACAAAAATTGACAAGAACCACGAAAAGTTCTTGTATTTTAAGATAAAATCTTTTTGCTTTGAGGTAGAAAGATCGAGCTGACTGAAAGAAGTTCATCAGATCAAAACCAACAAAAATTGACAAGAACCACGAAAAGTTCTTGTATTTTAAGATAAAATCTGACGCTATTGAAGAAAAAACTTCAAGCTCGCTGAAATATGTTCATTTGCTGAAAAACAACAAAACCACGAAAAGTTCTTGTATTTGAAGATAAAATCTTTTTGCTTTGAAGAAGAAAGATCCAGCTGACTGAAATAAGTTCATAAGATGAAAACCAACAAAAATTGACAAGAACCACGAAAAGTTCTTGTATTTTAAGATAAAATCTGACGCGATTGATGAAAAAACTTCTCGCTCGCTGAAATATGTTCATTTGCTGAAAATCAACAAAACCACGAAAAGTTCGTGTATTTGAAGAGAAAATCTTTTTGCTTTGAAGAAGAAAGATCTCGCTGACTGAAATAAGTTCATTCGATGAAAACCAACAAAAATTGACAAGAACCACGAAAAGTTCTTGTATTTTAACATAAAATCTGACGCTATTGAAGAAAAAACTTCTAGCTTGCTGAAATATGTTCATTTGCTGAAAACCAACAAAACCACGAAAAGTTCTTGTATTTGAAGATAAAATCTTTTTGCTTTGAGGTAGAAAGATCGAGCTGACTGAAAGAAGTTCATCAGATCAAAACCAACAAAAATTGACAAGAACCACGAAAAGTTCTTGTATTTTAAGATAAAATCTGACGCTATTGAAGAAAAAACTTCAAGCTCGCTGAAATATGTTCATTTGCTGAAAACCAACAAAACCACGAAAAGTTCTTGTATTTGAAGATAAAATCTTTTTGCTTTGAAGAAGAAAGATCCAGCTGACTGAAATAAGTTCATCAGATGAAAACCAACAAAAATTGACAAGAACCACGAAAAGTTCTTGTATTTTAAGATAAAATCTGACGCTGTTGAAGAAAAAACTTCTAGCTCGCTGAAATATGTTCATTTGCTGAAAACCAACAAAACCACGAAAAGTTCTTGTATTTGAAGATAAAATCTTTTTGCATCAAAGAAGAAAGATCTAGCTGACTGAAACAAGTTCATTAGATGAAAACCAACAAAAATTGACAAGAACCACGAAAAGTTCTTGTATTTTAAGATAAAATCTGACGCTATTAAAGAAAAAACTTTGAGTTCTCTGAAATATGTTCATTTGCTGAAAATCAACAAAACCACGAAAAGTTCTTGTATTTGAAGATAAAATCTTTTTGCATTAAAGAAGAAAGATCTAGCTGACTGAAACAAGTTCATTAGATGAAAACCAACAAAAATTGACAAGAACCACGAAAAGTTCTTGTATTTTAAGATAAAATCTGACGCTATTAAAGAAAAAACTTCTTGCTCGCTGAAATATGTTCATTTGCTGAAAATCAACAAAACCACGAAAAGTTCTTGTATTTGAAGATAAAATCTTTTTGCATTAAAGAAGAAAGATCTAGCTGACTGAAACAAGTTCATGAGATGAAAACCAACAAAAATTGACAAGAACCACGAAAAGTTCTTGTATTTTAAGATAAAATCTGACGCTATTAAAGAAAAAACTTCTCGCTCGCTGAAATATGTTCATTTGCTGAAAATTAACAAAACCACGAAAAGTTCTTGTATTTGAAGATAAAATCTTTTTGCTTTGAGGTGGAAAGATCGAGCTGACTGAAAGAAGTTGATCAGATCAAAACCAACAAAAATTGACAAGAACCACGAAAAGTTCTTGTATTTTAAGATAAAATCTGACGCTATTGAAGAAAAAACTTCAAGCTCGCTGAAATATGTTCATTTGCTGAAAACCAACAAAACCACGAAAAGTTCTTGTATTTGAAGATAAAATCTTTTTGCTTTGAAGAAGAAAGATCCAGCTGACTGAAATAAGTTCATAAGATGAAAACCAACAAAAATTGACAAGAACCACGAAAAGTTCTTGTATTTTAAGATAAAATCTGACGCGATTGATGAAAAAACTTCTCGCTTGCTGAAATATGTTCATTTGCTGAAAATCAACAAAACCACGAAAAGTTCGTGTATTTGAAGAGAAAATCTTTTTGCTTTGAAGAAGAAAGATCTCGCTGACTGAAATAAGTTCATTCGATGAAAACCAACAAAAATTGACAAGAACCACGAAAAGTTCTTGTATTTTAACATAAAATCTGACGCTATTGAAGAAAAAACTTCTCGCTTGCTGAAATATGTTCATTTGCTGAAAACCAACAAAACCACGAAAAGTTCTTGTATTTGAAGATAAAATCTATTTGCATCAAAGAAGAAAGATCTAGCTGACTGAAACAAGTTCATTAGATGAAAACCAACAAAAATTGACAAGAACCACGAAAAGTTCTTGTATTTTAAGATAAAATCTTCCGCGATGAAAAAAAAAACTTTGAGCTCTCTGAAATATGTTCATTTGCTGAAAATCAACAAAACCACGAAAAGTTCTTGTATTTGAAGATAAAATCTTTTTGCATGAAAGAAGAAAGATCCAGCTGACTGAAACAAGTTCATTTGATGAAAACCAACAAAAATTGACAAGAACCACGAAAAGTTCTTGTATTTTAAGATAAAATCTGACGCTACTAAAGAAAAAACTTCTCGCTCGCTGAAATATGTTCATTTGCTGAAAATTAACAAAACCACGAAAAGTTCTTGTATTTGAAGATAAAATCTTTTTGCTTTGAGGTAGAAAGATCGAGCTGACTGAAAGAAGTTCATCAGATCAAAACCAACAAAAATTGACAAGAACCACGAAAAGTTCTTGTATTTTAAGATAAAATCTGACGCTATTGAAGAAAAAACTTCTCGCTCGCTGAAATATGTTCATTTGCTGAAAACCAACAAAACCACGAAAAGTTCTTGTATTTGAAGATAAAATCTTTTTGCATCAAAGAAGAAAGATCTAGCTGACTGAAACAAGTTCATTCGATGAAAACCAACAAAAATTGACAAGAATCACGAAAAGTTCTTGTATTTTAAGATAAAATCTGACGCTATTAAAGAAAAAACTTCTTGCTCGCTGAAATATGTCCATTTGCTGAAAATCAACAAAACCACGAAAAGTTCTTGTATTTGAAGAGAAAATCTTTTTGCTTTGAAGAAGAAAGATCTCGCTGACTGAAATAAGTTCATCAGATGAAAACCAACAAAAATTGACAAGAACCACGAAAAGTTCTTGTATTTTAAGATAAAATCTGACGCTATTAAAGAAAAAACTTCTTGCTCGCTGAAATATGTTCATTTGCTGAAAATCAACAAAACCACGAAAAGTTCTTGTATTTGAAGATAAAATCTTTTTGCTTTGAAGAAGAAAGATCGAGCTGACTGAAATAAGTTCATAAGATGAAAACCAACAAAAATTGACAAGAACCACGAAAAGTTCTTGTATTTTAAGATAAAATCTCACGCGATTGATGAAAAAACTTCTCGCTCGCTGAAATATGTTCATTTGCTGAAAATCAACAAAACCACGAAAAGTTCGTGTATTTGAAGAGAAAATCTTTTTGCTTTGAAGAAGAAAGATCTCGCTGACTGAAATAAGTTCATTCGATGAAAACCAACAAAAATTGACAAGAACCACGAAAAGTTCTTGTATTTTAACATAAAATCTGACGCTATTGAAGAAAAAACTTCTAGCTTGCTGAAATATGTTCATTTGCTGAAAACCAACAAAACCACGAAAAGTTCTTGTATTTGAAGATAAAATCTATTTGCATCAAAGAAGAAAGATCTAGCTGACTGAAACAAGTTCATTCGATGAAAACCAACAAAAATTGACAAGAACCACGAAAAGTTCTTGTATTTTAAGATAAAATCTTCCGCGATGAAAAAAAAAACTTTGAGCTCTCTGAAATATGTTCATTTGCTGAAAATCAACAAAACCACGAAAAGTTCTTGTATTTGAAGATAAAATCTTTTTGCATGAAAGAAGAAAGATCTAGCTGACTGAAACAAGTTCATTTGATGAAAACCAACAAAAATTGACAAGAACCACGAAAAGTTCTTGTATTTTAAGATAAAATCTGACGCTATTAAAGAAAAAACTTCTTGCTCGCTGAAATATGTTCATTTGCTGAAAATCAACAAAACCACGAAAAGTTCTTGTATTTGAAGATAAAATCTTTTTGCATGAAAGAAGAAAGATCGAGCTGACTGAAACAAGTTCATTTGATGAAAACCAACAAAAATTGACAAGAACCACGAAAAGTTCTTGTATTTTAAGATAAAATCTGACGCTACTAAAGAAAAAACTTCTCGCTCGCTGAAATATGTTCATTTGCTGAAAACCAACAAAACCACGAAAAGTTCTTGTATTTGAAGATAAAATCTTTTTGCATCAAAGAAGAAAGATCTAGCTGACTGAAACAAGTTCATTCGATGAAAACCAACAAAAATTGACAAGAATCACGAAAAGTTCTTGTATTTTAAGATAAAATCTGACGCTATTAAAGAAAAAACTTCTTGCTCGCTGAAATATGTCCATTTGCTGAAAATCAACAAAACCACGAAAAGTTCTTGTATTTGAAGAGAAAATCTTTTTGCTTTGAAGAAGAAAGATCTCGCTGACTGAAATAAGTTCATCAGATGAAAACCAACAAAAATTGACAAGAACCACGAAAAGTTCTTGTATTTTAAGATAAAATCTGACGCTATTAAAGAAAAAACTTCTTGCTCGCTGAAATATGTTCATTTGCTGAAAATCAACAAAACCACGAAAAGTTCTTGTATTTGAAGATAAAATCTTTTTGCATGAAAGAAGAAAGATCGAGCTGACTGAAACAAGTTCATTAGATGAAAGCCAACAAAAATTGACAAGAACCACGAAAAGTTCTTGTATTTTAAGATAAAATCTGACGCTACTAAAGAAAAAACTTCTCTCTCGCTGAAATATGTTCATTTGCTGAAAATTAACAAAACCACGAAAAGTTCTTGTATTTGAAGATAAAATCTTTTTGCTTTGAGGTAGAAAGATCGAGCTGACTGATAGAATTTCATCAGATCAAAACCAACAAAAATTGACAAGAACCACGAAAAGTTCTTGTATTTTAAGATAAAATCTGACGCTATTGATGAAAAAACTTGTAGCTCGCTGAAATATGTTCATTTGCTGAAAATCAACAAAACCACGAAAAGTTCTTGTATTTGAAGATAAAATCTTTTTGCATTAAAGAAGAAAGATCTAGCTGACTGAAACAAGTTCATGAGATGAAAACCAACAAAAATTGACAAGAACCACGAAAAGTTCTTGTATTTTAAGATAAAATCTGACGCTATTAAAGAAAAAACTTCTCGCTCGCTGAAAATTAACAAAACCACGAAAAGTTCTTGTATTTGAAGATAAAATCTTTTTGCTTTGAGGTAGAAAGATCGAGCTGACTGAAAGAAGTTCATCAGATCAAAACCAACAAAAATTGACAAGAACCACGAAAAGTTCTTGTATTTTAAGATAAAATCTGACGATATTGAAGAAAAAACTTCAAGCTCGCTGAAATATGTTCATTTGCTGAAAACCAACAAAACCACGAAAAGTTCTTGTATTTGAAGATAAAATCTTTTTGCTTTGAAGAAGAAAGATCCAGCTGACTGAAATAAGTTCATAAGATGAAAACCAACAAAAATTGACAAGAACCACGAAAAGTTCTTGTATTTTAAGATAAAATCTGACGCGATTAATGAAAAAACTTCTCGCTCGCTGAAATATGTTCATTTGCTGAAAATCAACAAAACCACGAAAAGTTCTTGTATTTGAAGAGAAAATCTTTTTGCTTTGAAGAAGAAAGATCTCGCTGACTGAAATAAGTTCATCAGATGAAAACCAACAAAAATTGACAAGAACCACGAAAAGTTCTTGTATTTTAAGATAAAATCTGACGCTATTAAAGAAAAAACTTCTTGCTCGCTGAAATATGTTTATTTGCTAAAAATCAACAAAACCACGAAAAGTTCTTGTATTTGAAGATAAAATCTTATTGCATTAAAGAAGAAAGATCTAGCTGACTGAAACAAGTTCATTAGATGAAAACCAACAAAAATTGACAAGAACCACGAAAAGTTCTTGTATTTTAAGATAAAATCTGACGCTATTAAAGAAAAAACTTCTCGCTCGCTGAAATATGTTCATTTGCTGAAAATTAACAAAACCACGAAAAGTTCTTGTCCTTGAAGATAAAATCTTTTTGCTTTGAGGTAGAAAGATCGAGCTGACTGAAAGAAGTTCATCAGATGAAAACCAACAAAAATTGAAAAGAACCACGAAAAGTTCTTGTATTTTAAGATAAAATCTGACGCTATTGAAGAAAAAACTTCTAGCTCGCTGAAATATGTTCATTTGCTGAAAACCAACAAAACCACGAAAAGTTCTTGTATTTGAAGATAAAATCTTTTTGCTTTGAAGAAGAAAGATCCAGCTGACTGAAATAAGTTCATAAGATGAAAACCAACAAAAATTGTCAAGAACCACGAAAAGTTCTTGTATTTTAAGATAAAATCTGACGCGATTAATGAAAAAACTTCTCGCTCGCTGAAATATGTTCATTTGCTGAAAATCAACAAAACCACGAAAAGTTCTTGTATTTGAAGAGAAAATCTTTTTGCTTTGAAGAAGAAAGATCTCGCTGACTGAAATAAGTTCATCAGATGAAAACCAACAAAAATTGACAAGAACCACGAAAAGGTCTTGTATTTTAAGATAAAATCTGACGCTATTGAAGAAAAAACTTCCAGCTCGCTGAAATATGTTCATTTGCTGAAAACCAACAAAACCACGAAAAGTTCTTGTATTTGAAGATAAAATCTTTTTGCATCAAAGAAGAAAGATCTAGCTGACTGAAACAAGTTCATTTGATGAAAACCAACAAAAATTGACAAGAACCACGAAAAGTTCTTGTATTTTAAGATAAAATCTGACGCTATTGAAGAAAAAACTTCTAGCTCGCTGAAATATGTTTATTTGCTGAAAATCAACAAAACCACGAAAAGTTCTTGTATTTGAAGATAAAATCTTTTTGCATTAAAGAAGAAAGATCTAGCTGACTGAAACAAGTTCATTAGATGAAAACCAACAAAAATTGACAAGAACCACGAAAAGTTCTTGTATTTTAAGATAAAATCTGACGCTATTAAAGAAAAAACTTCTCGCTCGCTGAAATATGTTCATTTGCTGAAAATTAACAAAACCACGAAAAGTTCTTGTACTTGAAGATAAAATCTTTTTGCTTTGAGGTAGAAAGATCGAGCTGACTGAAAGAAGTTGATCAGATCAAAACCAACAAAAATTGACAAGAACCACGAACAGTTCTTGTATTTTAAGATAAAATCTGACGCTATTGAAGAAAAAACTTCTCGCTCGCTGAAATATGTTCATTTGCTGAAAACCAACAAAACCACGAAAAGTTCTTGTATTTGAAGATAAAATCTTTTTGCTTTGAAGAAGAAAGATCCAGCTGACTGAAATAAGTTCATAAGATGAAAACCAACAAAAATTGACAAGAACCACGAAAAGTTCTTGTATTTTAAGATAAAATCTGACGCGATTAATGAAAAAACTTCTCGCTCGCTGAAATATGTTCATTTGCTGAAAATCAACAAAACCACGAAAAGTTCTTGTATTTGAAGAGAAAATCTTTTTGCTTTGAGGAAGAAAGATCGAGCTGACTGAAATAAGTTCATCAGATGAAAACCAACAAAAATTTACAAGAAACACAAAAAGTTCTTGTATTTTAAGATAAAATCTGACGCTATTGAAGAAAAAACTTCAAGCTCGCTGAAATATGTTCATTTGCTGAAAACCAACAAAACCACGAAAAGTTCTTGTATTTGAAGATAAAATCTTTTTGCATTAAAGAAAGATCTAGCTGACTGAAACAAGTTCATTAGATGAAAACCAACAAAAATTGACAAGAACCACGAAAAGTTCTTGTATTTTAAGATAAAATCTGACGCTATTAAAGAAAAAACTTCTCGCTCGCTGAAATATGTTCATTTGCTGAAAATCAACAAAACCACGAAAAGTTCTTGTATTTGAAGATAAAATCTTTTTGCTTTGAAGAAGAAAGATCTCGCTGACTGAAATAAGTTCATCAGATGAAAACCAACAAAAATTGACAAGAACCACGAAAAGTTCTTGTATTTTAACATAAAATCTGACGCTATTAAAGAAAAAACTTCTTGCTCGCTGAAATATGTTTATTTGCTGAAAATCAACAAAACCACGAAAAGTTCTTGTATTTGAAGATAAAATCTTTTTGCATTAAAGAAGAAAGATCAAGCTGACTGAAACAAGTTCATTAGATGAAAACCAACAAAAATTGACAAGAACCACGAAAAGTTCTTGTATTTTAAGATAAAATCTGACGCTATTAAAGAAAAAACTTCTCGCTCGCTGAAATATGTTCATTTGCTGAAAATCAACAAAACCACGAAAAGTTCTTGTATTTGAAGAGAAAATCTTTTTGCTTTGAAGAAGAAAGATCTCGCTGACTGAAATAAGTTCATCAGATGAAAACCAACAAAAATTGACAAGAACCACGAAAAGTTCTTGTATTTTAAGATAAAATCTGACGGTATTGAAGAAAAAACTTCCAGCTCGCTGAAATATGTTCATTTGCTGAAAACCAACAAAACCACGAAAAGTTCTTGTATTTGAAGATAAAATCTTTTTGCATCAAAGAAGAAAGATCTAGCTGACTGAAACAAGTTCATTAGATGAAAACCAACAAAAATTGACAAGAACCACGAAAAGTTCTTGTATTTTAAGATAAAATCTGACGCTATTGAAGAAAAAACTTCTTGCTCGCTGAAATATGTTGATTTGCTGAAAATCAACAAAACCACGAAAAGTTCTTGTATTTGAAGATAAAATCTTTTTGCATGAAAGAAGAAAGATCTAGCTGACTGAAACAAGTTCATTAGATGAAAACCAACAAAAATTGACAAGAACCACGAAAAGTTCTTGTATTTTAAGATAAAATCTGACGCTATTAAAGAAAAAAACTTCTCGCTCGCTGAAATATGTTCATTTGCTGAAAATTAACAAAACCACGAAAAGTTCTTGTACTTGAAGATAAAATCTTTTTGCTTTGAGGTAGAAAGATCGAGCTGACTGAAAGAAGTTCATCAGATGAAAACCAACAAAAATTGACAAGAACCACGAAAAGTTCTTGTATTTTAAGATAAAATCTGACGCTATTGAAGAAAAAATTTCTAGCTCGCTGAAATATGTTCATTTGCTGAAAACCAACAAAACCACGAAAAGTTCTTGTATTTGAAGATAAAATCTTTTTGCTTTGAAGAAGAAAGATCCAGCTGACTGAAATAAGTTCATAAGATGAAAACCAACAAAAATTGACAAGAACCACGAAAAGTTCTTGTATTTTAAGATAAAATCTGACGCTATTGAAGAAAAAACTTCTTGCTCGCTGAAATATGTTTATTTGCTGAAAATCAACAAAACCACGAAAAGTTCTTGTATTTGAAGATAAAATCTTTTTGCATTAAAGAAGAAAGATCTAGCTGACTGAAACAAGTTCATTAGATGAAAACCAACAAAAATTGACAAGAACCACGAAAAGTTCTTGTATTTTAAGATAAAATCTGACGCTATTAAAGAAAAAACTTCTCGCTCGCTGAAATATGTTCATTTGCTGAAAATTAACAAAACCACGAAAAGTTCTTGTACTTGAAGATAAAATCTTTTTGCTTTGAGGTAGAAAGATCGAGCTGACTGAAAGAAGTTGATCAGATCAAAACCAACAAAAATTGACAAGAACCACGAACAGTTCTTGTATTTTAAGATAAAATCTGACGCTATTGAAGAAAAAACTTCTCGCTCGCTGAAATATGTTCATTTGCTGAAAACCAACAAAACCACGAAAAGTTCTTGTATTTGAAGATAAAATCTTTTTGCTTTGAAGAAGAAAGATCCAGCTGACTGAAATAAGTTCATAAGATGAAAACCAACAAAAATTGACAAGAACCACGAAAAGTTCTTGTATTTTAAGATAAAATCTGACGCGATTAATGAAAAAACTTCTCGCTCGCTGAAATATGTTCATTTGCTGAAAATCAACAAAACCACGAAAAGTTCTTGTATTTGAAGAGAAAATCTTTTTGCTTTGAGGAAGAAAGATCGAGCTGACTGAAATAAGTTCATCAGATGAAAACCAACAAAAATTTACAAGAAACACAAAAAGTTCTTGTATTTTAAGATAAAATCTGACGCTATTGAAGAAAAAACTTCAAGCTCGCTGAAATATGTTCATTTGCTGAAAACCAACAAAACCACGAAAAGTTCTTGTATTTGAAGATAAAATCTTTTTGCATTAAAGAAAGATCTAGCTGACTGAAACAAGTTCATTAGATGAAAACCAACAAAAATTGACAAGAACCACGAAAAGTTCTTGTATTTTAAGATAAAATCTGACGCTATTAAAGAAAAAACTTCTCGCTCGCTGAAATATGTTCATTTGCTGAAAATCAACAAAACCACGAAAAGTTCTTGTATTTGAAGATAAAATCTTTTTGCTTTGAAGAAGAAAGATCTCGCTGACTGAAATAAGTTCATCAGATGAAAACCAACAAAAATTGACAAGAACCACGAAAAGTTCTTGTATTTTAACATAAAATCTGACGCTATTAAAGAAAAAACTTCTTGCTCGCTGAAATATGTTTATTTGCTGAAAATCAACAAAACCACGAAAAGTTCTTGTATTTGAAGATAAAATCTTTTTGCATTAAAGAAGAAAGATCAAGCTGACTGAAACAAGTTCATTAGATGAAAACCAACAAAAATTGACAAGAACCACGAAAAGTTCTTGTATTTTAAGATAAAATCTGACGCTATTAAAGAAAAAACTTCTCGCTCGCTGAAATATGTTCATTTGCTGAAAATCAACAAAACCACGAAAAGTTCTTGTATTTGAAGAGAAAATCTTTTTGCTTTGAAGAAGAAAGATCTCGCTGACTGAAATAAGTTCATCAGATGAAAACCAACAAAAATTGACAAGAACCACGAAAAGTTCTTGTATTTTAAGATAAAATCTGACGGTATTGAAGAAAAAACTTCCAGCTCGCTGAAATATGTTCATTTGCTGAAAACCAACAAAACCACGAAAAGTTCTTGTATTTGAAGATAAAATCTTTTTGCATCAAAGAAGAAAGATCTAGCTGACTGAAACAAGTTCATTAGATGAAAACCAACAAAAATTGACAAGAACCACGAAAAGTTCTTGTATTTTAAGATAAAATCTGACGCTATTGAAGAAAAAACTTCTTGCTCGCTGAAATATGTTGATTTGCTGAAAATCAACAAAACCACGAAAAGTTCTTGTATTTGAAGATAAAATCTTTTTGCATGAAAGAAGAAAGATCTAGCTGACTGAAACAAGTTCATTAGATGAAAACCAACAAAAATTGACAAGAACCACGAAAAGTTCTTGTATTTTAAGATAAAATCTGACGCTATTAAAGAAAAAAATCTTCTCGCTCGCTGAAATATGTTCATTTGCTGAAAATTAACAAAACCACGAAAAGTTCTTGTACTTGAAGATAAAATCTTTTTGCTTTGAGGTAGAAAGATCGAGCTGACTGAAAGAAGTTCATCAGATGAAAACCAACAAAAATTGACAAGAACCACGAAAAGTTCTTGTATTTTAAGATAAAATCTGACGCTATTGAAGAAAAAATTTCTAGCTCGCTGAAATATGTTCATTTGCTGAAAACCAACAAAACCACGAAAAGTTCTTGTATTTGAAGATAAAATCTTTTTGCTTTGAAGAAGAAAGATCCAGCTGACTGAAATAAGTTCATAAGATGAAAACCAACAAAAATTGACAAGAACCACGAAAAGTTCTTGTATTTTAAGATAAAATCTGACGCGATTAATGAAAAAACTTCTCGCTCGCTGAAATATGTTCATTTGCTGAAAATCAACAAAACCACGAAAAGTTCTTCTTTTGAAGAGAAAATCTTTTTGCTTTGAAGAAGAAAGATCTCGCTGACTGAAATAAGTTCATCAGATGAAAACCAACAAAAATTGACAAGAACCACGAAAAGTTCTTGTATTTTAAGATAAAATCTGACGCTATTAAAGAAAAAACTTCTCGCTCGCTGAAATATGTTCATTTGCTGAAAATCAACAAAACCACGAAAAGTTCTTGTATTTGAAGAGAAAATCTTTTTGCTTTGAGGAAGAAAGATCGAGCTGACTGAAATAAGTTCATCAGATGAAAACCAACAAAAATTGACAAGAACCACGAAAAGTTCTTGTATTTTAAGATAAAATCTGACGCTATTAAAGAAAAAACTTCTCGCTCGCTGAAAATTAACAAAACCACGAAAAGTTCTTGTATTTGAAGATAAAATCTTTTTGCTTTGAGGTAGAAAGATCGAGCTGACTGAAAGAAGTTCATCAGATCAAAACCAACAAAAATTGACAAGAACCACGAAAAGTTCTTGTATTTTAAGATAAAATCTGACGATATTGAAGAAAAAACTTCAAGCTCGCTGAAATATGTTCATTTGCTGAAAACCAACAAAACCACGAAAAGTTCTTGTATTTGAAGATAAAATCTTTTTGCTTTGAAGAAGAAAGATCCAGCTGACTGAAATAAGTTCATAAGATGAAAACCAACAAAAATTGACAAGAACCACGAAAAGTTCTTGTATTTTAAGATAAAATCTGACGCGATTAATGAAAAAACTTCTCGCTCGCTGAAATATGTTCATTTGCTGAAAATCAACAAAACCACGAAAAGTTCTTGTATTTGAAGAGAAAATCTTTTTGCTTTGAAGAAGAAAGATCTCGCTGACTGAAATAAGTTCATCAGATGAAAACCAACAAAAATTGACAAGAACCACGAAAAGTTCTTGTATTTTAAGATAAAATCTGACGCTATTAAAGAAAAAACTTCTTGCTCGCTGAAATATGTTTATTTGCTAAAAATCAACAAAACCACGAAAAGTTCTTGTATTTGAAGATAAAATCTTATTGCATTAAAGAAGAAAGGTCTAGCTGACTGAAACAAGTTCATTAGATGAAAACCAACAAAAATTGACAAGAACCACGAAAAGTTCTTGTATTTTAAGATAAAATCTGACGCTATTAAAGAAAAAACTTCTCGCTCGCTGAAATATGTTCATTTGCTGAAAATTAACAAAACCACGAAAAGTTCTTGTCCTTGAAGATAAAATCTTTTTGCTTTGAGGTAGAAAGATCGAGCTGACTGAAAGAAGTTCATCAGATGAAAACCAACAAAAATTGAAAAGAACCACGAAAAGTTCTTGTATTTTAAGATAAAATCTGACGCTATTGAAGAAAAAACTTCTAGCTCGCTGAAATATGTTCATTTGCTGAAAACCAACAAAACCACGAAAAGTTCTTGTATTTGAAGATAAAATCTTTTTGCTTTGAAGAAGAAAGATCCAGCTGACTGAAATAAGTTCATAAGATGAAAACCAACAAAAATTGTCAAGAACCACGAAAAGTTCTTGTATTTTAAGATAAAATCTGACGCGATTAATGAAAAAACTTCTCGCTCGCTGAAATATGTTCATTTGCTGAAAATCAACAAAACCACGAAAAGTTCTTGTATTTGAAGAGAAAATCTTTTTGCTTTGAAGAAGAAAGATCTCGCTGACTGAAATAAGTTCATCAGATGAAAACCAACAAAAATTGACAAGAACCACGAAAAGGTCTTGTATTTTAAGATAAAATCTGACGCTATTGAAGAAAAAACTTCCAGCTCGCTGAAATATGTTCATTTGCTGAAAACCAACAAAACCACGAAAAGTTCTTGTATTTGAAGATAAAATCTTTTTGCATCAAAGAAGAAAGATCTAGCTGACTGAAACAAGTTCATTTGATGAAAACCAACAAAAATTGACAAGAACCACGAAAAGTTCTTGTATTTTAAGATAAAATCTGACGCTATTGAAGAAAAAACTTCTTGCTCGCTGAAATATGTTTATTTGCTGAAAATCAACAAAACCACGAAAAGTTCTTGTATTTGAAGATAAAATCTTTTTGCATTAAAGAAGAAAGATCTAGCTGACTGAAACAAGTTCATTAGATGAAAACCAACAAAAATTGACAAGAACCACGAAAAGTTCTTGTATTTTAAGATAAAATCTGACGCTATTAAAGAAAAAACTTCTCGCTCGCTGAAATATGTTCATTTGCTGAAAATTAACAAAACCACGAAAAGTTCTTGTACTTGAAGATAAAATCTTTTTGCTTTGAGGTAGAAAGATCGAGCTGACTGAAAGAAGTTCATCAGATGAAAACCAACAAAAATTGACAAGAACCACGAAAAGTTCTTGTATTTTAAGATAAAATCTGACGCTATTGAAGAAAAAATTTCTAGCTCGCTGAAATATGTTCATTTGCTGAAAACCAACAAAACCACGAAAAGTTCTTGTATTTGAAGATAAAATCTTTTTGCTTTGAAGAAGAAAGATCCAGCTGACTGAAATAAGTTCATAAGATGAAAACCAACAAAAATTGACAAGAACCACGAAAAGTTCTTGTATTTTAAGATAAAATCTGACGCTATTGAAGAAAAAACTTCTTGCTCGCTGAAATATGTTTATTTGCTGAAAATCAACAAAACCACGAAAAGTTCTTGTATTTGAAGATAAAATCTTTTTGCATTAAAGAAGAAAGATCTAGCTGACTGAAACAAGTTCATTAGATGAAAACCAACAAAAATTGACAAGAACCACGAAAAGTTCTTGTATTTTAAGATAAAATCTGACGCTATTAAAGAAAAAACTTCTCGCTCGCTGAAATATGTTCATTTGCTGAAAATTAACAAAACCACGAAAAGTTCTTGTACTTGAAGATAAAATCTTTTTGCTTTGAGGTAGAAAGATCGAGCTGACTGAAAGAAGTTGATCAGATCAAAACCAACAAAAATTGACAAGAACCACGAACAGTTCTTGTATTTTAAGATAAAATCTGACGCTATTGAAGAAAAAACTTCTCGCTCGCTGAAATATGTTCATTTGCTGAAAACCAACAAAACCACGAAAAGTTCTTGTATTTGAAGATAAAATCTTTTTGCTTTGAAGAAGAAAGATCCAGCTGACTGAAATAAGTTCATAAGATGAAAACCAACAAAAATTGACAAGAACCACGAAAAGTTCTTGTATTTTAAGATAAAATCTGACGCGATTAATGAAAAAACTTCTCGCTCGCTGAAATATGTTCATTTGCTGAAAATCAACAAAACCACGAAAAGTTCTTGTATTTGAAGAGAAAATCTTTTTGCTTTGAGGAAGAAAGATCGAGCTGACTGAAATAAGTTCATCAGATGAAAACCAACAAAAATTTACAAGAAACACAAAAAGTTCTTGTATTTTAAGATAAAATCTGACGCTATTGAAGAAAAAACTTCAAGCTCGCTGAAATATGTTCATTTGCTGAAAACCAACAAAACCACGAAAAGTTCTTGTATTTGAAGATAAAATCTTTTTGCATTAAAGAAAGATCTAGCTGACTGAAACAAGTTCATTAGATGAAAACCAACAAAAATTGACAAGAACCACGAAAAGTTCTTGTATTTTAAGATAAAATCTGACGCTATTAAAGAAAAAACTTCTCGCTCGCTGAAATATGTTCATTTGCTGAAAATCAACAAAACCACGAAAAGTTCTTGTATTTGAAGATAAAATCTTTTTGCTTTGAAGAAGAAAGATCTCGCTGACTGAAATAAGTTCATCAGATGAAAACCAACAAAAATTGACAAGAACCACGAAAAGTTCTTGTATTTTAACATAAAATCTGACGCTATTAAAGAAAAAACTTCTTGCTCGCTGAAATATGTTTATTTGCTGAAAATCAACAAAACCACGAAAAGTTCTTGTATTTGAAGATAAAATCTTTTTGCATTAAAGAAGAAAGATCAAGCTGACTGAAACAAGTTCATTAGATGAAAACCAACAAAAATTGACAAGAACCACGAAAAGTTCTTGTATTTTAAGATAAAATCTGACGCTATTAAAGAAAAAACTTCTCGCTCGCTGAAATATGTTCATTTGCTGAAAATCAACAAAACCACGAAAAGTTCTTGTATTTGAAGAGAAAATCTTTTTGCTTTGAAGAAGAAAGATCTCGCTGACTGAAATAAGTTCATCAGATGAAAACCAACAAAAATTGACAAGAACCACGAAAAGTTCTTGTATTTTAAGATAAAATCTGACGGTATTGAAGAAAAAACTTCCAGCTCGCTGAAATATGTTCATTTGCTGAAAACCAACAAAACCACGAAAAGTTCTTGTATTTGAAGATAAAATCTTTTTGCATCAAAGAAGAAAGATCTAGCTGACTGAAACAAGTTCATTAGATGAAAACCAACAAAAATTGACAAGAACCACGAAAAGTTCTTGTATTTTAAGATAAAATCTGACGCTATTGAAGAAAAAACTTCTTGCTCGCTGAAATATGTTGATTTGCTGAAAATCAACAAAACCACGAAAAGTTCTTGTATTTGAAGATAAAATCTTTTTGCATGAAAGAAGAAAGATCTAGCTGACTGAAACAAGTTCATTAGATGAAAACCAACAAAAATTGACAAGAACCACGAAAAGTTCTTGTATTTTAAGATAAAATCTGACGCTATTAAAGAAAAAAACTTCTCGCTCGCTGAAATATGTTCATTTGCTGAAAATTAACAAAACCACGAAAAGTTCTTGTACTTGAAGATAAAATCTTTTTGCTTTGAGGTAGAAAGATCGAGCTGACTGAAAGAAGTTCATCAGATGAAAACCAACAAAAATTGACAAGAACCACGAAAAGTTCTTGTATTTTAAGATAAAATCTGACGCTATTGAAGAAAAAATTTCTAGCTCGCTGAAATATGTTCATTTGCTGAAAACCAACAAAACCACGAAAAGTTCTTGTATTTGAAGATAAAATCTTTTTGCTTTGAAGAAGAAAGATCCAGCTGACTGAAATAAGTTCATAAGATGAAAACCAACAAAAATTGACAAGAACCACGAAAAGTTCTTGTATTTTAAGATAAAATCTGACACGATTAATGAAAAAACTTCTCGCTCGCTGAAATATGTTCATTTGCTGAAAATCAACAAAACCACGAAAAGTTCTTCTTTTGAAGAGAAAATCTTTTTGCTTTGAAGAAGAAAGATCTCGCTGACTGAAATAAGTTCATCAGATGAAAACCAACAAAAATTGACAAGAACCACGAAAAGTTCTTGTATTTTAAGATAAAATCTGACGCTATTAAAGAAAAAACTTCTCGCTCGCTGAAATATGTTCATTTGCTGAAAATCAACAAAACCACGAAAAGTTCTTGTATTTGAAGAGAAAATCTTTTTGCTTTGAGGAAGAAAGATCGAGCTGACTGAAATAAGTTCATCAGATGAAAACCAACAAAAATTGACAAGAACCACGAAAAGTTCTTGTATTTTAAGATAAAATCTGACGCTATTAAAGAAAAAACTTCTCGCTCGCTGAAAATTAACAAAACCACGAAAAGTTCTTGTATTTGAAGATAAAATCTTTTTGCTTTGAGGTAGAAAGATCGAGCTGACTGAAAGAAGTTCATCAGATCAAAACCAACAAAAATTGACAAGAACCACGAAAAGTTCTTGTATTTTAAGATAAAATCTGACGATATTGAAGAAAAAACTTCAAGCTCGCTGAAATATGTTCATTTGCTGAAAACCAACAAAACCACGAAAAGTTCTTGTATTTGAAGATAAAATCTTTTTGCTTTGAAGAAGAAAGATCCAGCTGACTGAAATAAGTTCATAAGATGAAAACCAACAAAAATTGACAAGAACCACGAAAAGTTCTTGTATTTTAAGATAAAATCTGACGCGATTAATGAAAAAACTTCTCGCTCGCTGAAATATGTTCATTTGCTGAAAATCAACAAAACCACGAAAAGTTCTTGTATTTGAAGAGAAAATCTTTTTGCTTTGAAGAAGAAAGATCTCGCTGACTGAAATAAGTTCATCAGATGAAAACCAACAAAAATTGACAAGAACCACGAAAAGTTCTTGTATTTTAAGATAAAATCTGACGCTATTAAAGAAAAAACTTCTTGCTCGCTGAAATATGTTTATTTGCTAAAAATCAACAAAACCACGAAAAGTTCTTGTATTTGAAGATAAAATCTTATTGCATTAAAGAAGAAAGGTCTAGCTGACTGAAACAAGTTCATTAGATGAAAACCAACAAAAATTGACAAGAACCACGAAAAGTTCTTGTATTTTAAGATAAAATCTGACGCTATTAAAGAAAAAACTTCTCGCTCGCTGAAATATGTTCATTTGCTGAAAATTAACAAAACCACGAAAAGTTCTTGTCCTTGAAGATAAAATCTTTTTGCTTTGAGGTAGAAAGATCGAGCTGACTGAAAGAAGTTCATCAGATGAAAACCAACAAAAATTGAAAAGAACCACGAAAAGTTCTTGTATTTTAAGATAAAATCTGACGCTATTGAAGAAAAAACTTCTAGCTCGCTGAAATATGTTCATTTGCTGAAAACCAACAAAACCACGAAAAGTTCTTGTATTTGAAGATAAAATCTTTTTGCTTTGAAGAAGAAAGATCCAGCTGACTGAAATAAGTTCATAAGATGAAAACCAACAAAAATTGTCAAGAACCACGAAAAGTTCTTGTATTTTAAGATAAAATCTGACGCGATTAATGAAAAAACTTCTCGCTCGCTGAAATATGTTCATTTGCTGAAAATCAACAAAACCACGAAAAGTTCTTGTATTTGAAGAGAAAATCTTTTTGCTTTGAAGAAGAAAGATCTCGCTGACTGAAATAAGTTCATCAGATGAAAACCAACAAAAATTGACAAGAACCACGAAAAGGTCTTGTATTTTAAGATAAAATCTGACGCTATTGAAGAAAAAACTTCCAGCTCGCTGAAATATGTTCATTTGCTGAAAATCAACAAAACCACGAAAAGTTCTTGTATTTGAAGATAAAATCTTTTTGCATTAAAGAAGAAAGATCAAGCTGACTGAAACAAGTTCATTAGATGAAAACCAACAAAAATTGACAAGAACCACGAAAAGTTCTTGTATTTTAAGATAAAATCTGACGCTATTAAAGAAAAAACTTCTCGCTCGCTGAAATATGTTCATTTGCTGAAAACCAACAAAACCACGAAAAGTTCTTGTATTTGAAGATAAAATCTTTTTGCATCAAAGAAGAAAGATCTAGCTGACTGAAACAAGTTCATTAGATGAAAACCAACAAAAATTGACAAGAACCACGAAAAGTTCTTGTATTTTAAGATAAAATCTGACGCTATTGAAGAAAAAACTTCTTGCTCGCTGAAATATGTTGATTTGCTGAAAATCAACAAAACCACGAAAAGTTCTTGTATTTGAAGATAAAATCTTTTTGCATGAAAGAAGAAAGATCTAGCTGACTGAAACAAGTTCATTAGATGAAAACCAACAAAAATTGACAAGAACCACGAAAAGTTCTTGTATTTTAAGATAAAATCTGACGCTATTAAAGAAAAAAACTTCTCGCTCGCTGAAATATGTTCATTTGCTGAAAATTAACAAAACCACGAAAAGTTCTTGTACTTGAAGATAAAATCTTTTTGCTTTGAGGTAGAAAGATCGAGCTGACTGAAAGAAGTTCATCAGATGAAAACCAACAAAAATTGACAAGAACCACGAAAAGTTCTTGTATTTTAAGATAAAATCTGACGCTATTGAAGAAAAAATTTCTAGCTCGCTGAAATATGTTCATTTGCTGAAAACCAACAAAACCACGAAAAGTTCTTGTATTTGAAGATAAAATCTTTTTGCTTTGAAGAAGAAAGATCCAGCTGACTGAAATAAGTTCATAAGATGAAAACCAACAAAAATTGACAAGAACCACGAAAAGTTCTTGTATTTTAAGATAAAATCTGACACGATTAATGAAAAAACTTCTCGCTCGCTGAAATATGTTCATTTGCTGAAAATCAACAAAACCACGAAAAGTTCTTCTTTTGAAGAGAAAATCTTTTTGCTTTGAAGAAGAAAGATCTCGCTGACTGAAATAAGTTCATCAGATGAAAACCAACAAAAATTGACAAGAACCACGAAAAGTTCTTGTATTTTAAGATAAAATCTGACGCTATTAAAGAAAAAACTTCTCGCTCGCTGAAATATGTTCATTTGCTGAAAATCAACAAAACCACGAAAAGTTCTTGTATTTGAAGAGAAAATCTTTTTGCTTTGAGGAAGAAAGATCGAGCTGACTGAAATAAGTTCATCAGATGAAAACCAACAAAAATTGACAAGAACCACGAAAAGTTCTTGTATTTTAAGATAAAATCTGACGCTATTAAAGAAAAAACTTCTCGCTCGCTGAAAATTAACAAAACCACGAAAAGTTCTTGTATTTGAAGATAAAATCTTTTTGCTTTGAGGTAGAAAGATCGAGCTGACTGAAAGAAGTTCATCAGATCAAAACCAACAAAAATTGACAAGAACCACGAAAAGTTCTTGTATTTTAAGATAAAATCTGACGATATTGAAGAAAAAACTTCAAGCTCGCTGAAATATGTTCATTTGCTGAAAACCAACAAAACCACGAAAAGTTCTTGTATTTGAAGATAAAATCTTTTTGCTTTGAAGAAGAAAGATCCAGCTGACTGAAATAAGTTCATAAGATGAAAACCAACAAAAATTGACAAGAACCACGAAAAGTTCTTGTATTTTAAGATAAAATCTGACGCGATTAATGAAAAAACTTCTCGCTCGCTGAAATATGTTCATTTGCTGAAAATCAACAAAACCACGAAAAGTTCTTGTATTTGAAGAGAAAATCTTTTTGCTTTGAAGAAGAAAGATCTCGCTGACTGAAATAAGTTCATCAGATGAAAACCAACAAAAATTGACAAGAACCACGAAAAGTTCTTGTATTTTAAGATAAAATCTGACGCTATTAAAGAAAAAACTTCTTGCTCGCTGAAATATGTTTATTTGCTAAAAATCAACAAAACCACGAAAAGTTCTTGTATTTGAAGATAAAATCTTATTGCATTAAAGAAGAAAGGTCTAGCTGACTGAAACAAGTTCATTAGATGAAAACCAACAAAAATTGACAAGAACCACGAAAAGTTCTTGTATTTTAAGATAAAATCTGACGCTATTAAAGAAAAAACTTCTCGCTCGCTGAAATATGTTCATTTGCTGAAAATTAACAAAACCACGAAAAGTTCTTGTCCTTGAAGATAAAATCTTTTTGCTTTGAGGTAGAAAGATCGAGCTGACTGAAAGAAGTTCATCAGATGAAAACCAACAAAAATTGAAAAGAACCACGAAAAGTTCTTGTATTTTAAGATAAAATCTGACGCTATTGAAGAAAAAACTTCTAGCTCGCTGAAATATGTTCATTTGCTGAAAACCAACAAAACCACGAAAAGTTCTTGTATTTGAAGATAAAATCTTTTTGCTTTGAAGAAGAAAGATCCAGCTGACTGAAATAAGTTCATAAGATGAAAACCAACAAAAATTGTCAAGAACCACGAAAAGTTCTTGTATTTTAAGATAAAATCTGACGCGATTAATGAAAAAACTTCTCGCTCGCTGAAATATGTTCATTTGCTGAAAATCAACAAAACCACGAAAAGTTCTTGTATTTGAAGAGAAAATCTTTTTGCTTTGAAGAAGAAAGATCTCGCTGACTGAAATAAGTTCATCAGATGAAAACCAACAAAAATTGACAAGAACCACGAAAAGGTCTTGTATTTTAAGATAAAATCTGACGCTATTGAAGAAAAAACTTCCAGCTCGCTGAAATATGTTCATTTGCTGAAAACCAACAAAACCACGAAAAGTTCTTGTATTTGAAGATAAAATCTTTTTGCATCAAAGAAGAAAGATCTAGCTGACTGAAACAAGTTCATTTGATGAAAACCAACAAAAATTGACAAGAACCACGAAAAGTTCTTGTATTTTAAGATAAAATCTGACGCTATTGAAGAAAAAACTTCTTGCTCGCTGAAATATGTTTATTTGCTGAAAATCAACAAAACCACGAAAAGTTCTTGTATTTGAAGATAAAATCTTTTTGCATTAAAGAAGAAAGATCTAGCTGACTGAAACAAGTTCATTAGATGAAAACCAACAAAAATTGACAAGAACCACGAAAAGTTCTTGTATTTTAAGATAAAATCTGACGCTATTAAAGAAAAAACTTCTCGCTCGCTGAAATATGTTCATTTGCTGAAAATTAACAAAACCACGAAAAGTTCTTGTACTTGAAGATAAAATCTTTTTGCTTTGAGGTAGAAAGATCGAGCTGACTGAAAGAAGTTGATCAGATCAAAACCAACAAAAATTGACAAGAACCACGAACAGTTCTTGTATTTTAAGATAAAATCTGACGCTATTGAAGAAAAAACTTCTCGCTCGCTGAAATATGTTCATTTGCTGAAAACCAACAAAACCACGAAAAGTTCTTGTATTTGAAGATAAAATCTTTTTGCTTTGAAGAAGAAAGATCCAGCTGACTGAAATAAGTTCATAAGATGAAAACCAACAAAAATTGACAAGAACCACGAAAAGTTCTTGTATTTTAAGATAAAATCTGACGCGATTAATGAAAAAACTTCTCGCTCGCTGAAATATGTTCATTTGCTGAAAATCAACAAAACCACGAAAAGTTCTTGTATTTGAAGAGAAAATCTTTTTGCTTTGAGGAAGAAAGATCGAGCTGACTGAAATAAGTTCATCAGATGAAAACCAACAAAAATTTACAAGAAACACAAAAAGTTCTTGTATTTTAAGATAAAATCTGACGCTATTGAAGAAAAAACTTCAAGCTCGCTGAAATATGTTCATTTGCTGAAAACCAACAAAACCACGAAAAGTTCTTGTATTTGAAGATAAAATCTTTTTGCATTAAAGAAAGATCTAGCTGACTGAAACAAGTTCATTAGATGAAAACCAACAAAAATTGACAAGAACCACGAAAAGTTCTTGTATTTTAAGATAAAATCTGACGCTATTAAAGAAAAAACTTCTCGCTCGCTGAAATATGTTCATTTGCTGAAAATCAACAAAACCACGAAAAGTTCTTGTATTTGAAGATAAAATCTTTTTGCTTTGAAGAAGAAAGATCTCGCTGACTGAAATAAGTTCATCAGATGAAAACCAACAAAAATTGACAAGAACCACGAAAAGTTCTTGTATTTTAACATAAAATCTGACGCTATTAAAGAAAAAACTTCTTGCTCGCTGAAATATGTTTATTTGCTGAAAATCAACAAAACCACGAAAAGTTCTTGTATTTGAAGATAAAATCTTTTTGCATTAAAGAAGAAAGATCAAGCTGACTGAAACAAGTTCATTAGATGAAAACCAACAAAAATTGACAAGAACCACGAAAAGTTCTTGTATTTTAAGATAAAATCTGACGCTATTAAAGAAAAAACTTCTCGCTCGCTGAAATATGTTCATTTGCTGAAAATTAACAAAACCACGAAAAGTTCTTGTCCTTGAAGATAAAATCTTTTTGCTTTGAGGTAGAAAGATCGAGCTGACTGAAAGAAGTTCATCAGATGAAAACCAACAAAAATTGACAAGAACCACGAAAAGTTCTTGTATTTTAAGATAAAATCTGACGCTATTGAAGAAAAAACTTCTAGCTCGCTGAAATATGTTCATTTGCTGAAAACCAACAAAACCACGAAAAGTTCTTGTATTTGAAGATAAAATCTTTTTGCTTTGAAGAAGAAAGATCCAGCTGACTGAAATAAGTTCATAAGATGAAAACCAACAAAAATTGACAAGAACCACGAAAAGTTCTTGTATTTTAAGATAAAATCTGACGCGATTAATGAAATAACTTCTCGCTCGCTGAAATATGTTCATTTGCTGAAAATCAACAAAACCACGAAAAGTTCTTGTATTTGAAGAGAAAATCTTTTTGCTTTGAAGAAGAAAGATCTCGCTGACTGAAATAAGTTCATCAGATGAAAACCAACAAAAATTGACAAGAACCACGAAAAGTTCTTGTATTTTAAGATAAAATCTGACGGTATTGAAGAAAAAACTTCCAGCTCGCTGAAATATGTTCATTTGCTGAAAACCAACAAAACCACGAAAAGTTCTTGTATTTGAAGATAAAATCTTTTTGCATCAAAGAAGAAAGATCTAGCTGACTGAAACAAGTTCATTAGATGAAAACCAACAAAAATTGACAAGAACCACGAAAAGTTCTTGTATTTTAAGATAAAATCTGACGCTATTGAAGAAAAAACTTCTTGCTCGCTGAAATATGTTGATTTGCTGAAAATCAACAAAACCACGAAAAGTTCTTGTATTTGAAGATAAAATCTTTTTGCATGAAAGAAGAAAGATCTAGCTGACTGAAACAAGTTCATTAGATGAAAACCAACAAAAATTGACAAGAACCACGAAAAGTTCTTGTATTTTAAGATAAAATCTGACGCTATTAAAGAAAAAAACTTCTCGCTCGCTGAAATATGTTCATTTGCTGAAAATTAACAAAACCACGAAAAGTTCTTGTACTTGAAGATAAAATCTTTTTGCTTTGAGGTAGAAAGATCGAGCTGACTGAAAGAAGTTCATCAGATGAAAACCAACAAAAATTGACAAGAACCACGAAAAGTTCTTGTATTTTAAGATAAAATCTGACGCTATTGAAGAAAAAATTTCTAGCTCGCTGAAATATGTTCATTTGCTGAAAACCAACAAAACCACGAAAAGTTCTTGTATTTGAAGATAAAATCTTTTTGCTTTGAAGAAGAAAGATCCAGCTGACTGAAATAAGTTCATAAGATGAAAACCAACAAAAATTGACAAGAACCACGAAAAGTTCTTGTATTTTAAGATAAAATCTGACGCGATTAATGAAAAAACTTCTCGCTCGCTGAAATATGTTCATTTGCTGAAAATCAACAAAACCACGAAAAGTTCTTGTATTTGAAGAGAAAATCTTTTTGCTTTGAAGAAGAAAGATCTCGCTGACTGAAATAAGTTCATCAGATGAAAACCAACAAAAATTGACAAGAACCACGAAAAGTTCTTGTATTTTAAGATAAAATCTGACGCTATTAAAGAAAAAACTTCTCGCTCGCTGAAATATGTTCATTTGCTGAAAATCAACAAAACCACGAAAAGTTCTTGTATTTGAAGAGAAAATCTTTTTGCTTTGAGGAAGAAAGATCGAGCTGACTGAAATAAGTTCATCAGATGAAAACCAACAAAAATTTACAAGAAACACAAAAAGTTCTTGTATTTTAAGATCAAATCTGACGCTATTGAAGAAAAAACTTCAAGCTCGCTGAAATATGTTCATTTGCTGAAAACCAACAAAACCACGAAAAGTTCTTGTATTTGAAGATAAAATGTTTTTGCATTAAAGAAAGATCTAGCTGACTGAAACAAGTTCATTAGATGAAAACCAACAAAAATTGACAAGAACCACGAAAAGTTCTTGTATTTTAACATAAAATCTGACGCTATTAAAGAAAAAACTTCTTGCTCGCTGAAATATGTTTATTTGCTGAAAATCAACAAAACCACGAAAAGTTCTTGTATTTGAAGATAAAATCTTTTTGCATTAAAGAAGAAAGATCAAGCTGACTGAAACAAGTTCATTAGATGAAAACCAACAAAAATTGACAAGAACCACGAAAAGTTCTTGTATTTTAAGATAAAATCTGACGCTATTAAAGAAAAAACTTCTCGCTCGCTGAAATATGTTCATTTGCTGAAAATTAACAAAACCACGAAAAGTTCTTGTCCTTGAAGATAAAATCTTTTTGCTTTGAGGTAGAAAGATCGAGCTGACTGAAAGAAGTTCATCAGATGAAAACCAACAAAAATTGACAAGAACCACGAAAAGTTCTTGTATTTTAAGATAAAATCTGACGCTATTGAAGAAAAAACTTCTAGCTCGCTGAAATATGTTCATTTGCTGAAAACCAACAAAACCACGAAAAGTTCTTGTATTTGAAGATAAAATCTTTTTGCTTTGAAGAAGAAAGATCCAGCTGACTGAAATAAGTTCATAAGATGAAAACCAACAAAAATTGACAAGAACCACGAAAAGTTCTTGTATTTTAAGATAAAATCTGACGCGATTAATGAAATAACTTCTCGCTCGCTGAAATATGTTCATTTGCTGAAAATCAACAAAACCACGAAAAGTTCTTGTATTTGAAGAGAAAATCTTTTTGCTTTGAAGAAGAAAGATCTCGCTGACTGAAATAAGTTCATCAGATGAAAACCAACAAAAATTGACAAGAACCACGAAAAGTTCTTGTATTTTAAGATAAAATCTGACGGTATTGAAGAAAAAACTTCCAGCTCGCTGAAATATGTTCATTTGCTGAAAACCAACAAAACCACGAAAAGTTGTTGTATTTGAAGATAAAATCTTTTTGCATCAAAGAAGAAAGATCTAGCTGACTGAAACAAGTTCATTAGATGAAAACCAACAAAAATTGACAAGAACCACGAAAAGTTCTTGTATTTTAAGATAAAATCTGACGCTATTAAAGAAAAAAACTTCTCGCTCGCTGAAGTATGTTCATTTGCTGAAAATTAACAAAACCACGAAAAGTTCTTGTACTTGAAGATAAAATCTTTTTGCTTTGAGGTAGAAAGATCGAGCTGACTGAAAGAAGTTCATCAGATGAAAACCAACAAAAATTGACAAGAACCACGAAAAGTTCTTGTATTTTAAGATAAAAGCTGACGCGATTAATGAAAAAACTTCTCGCTCGCTGAAATATGTTCATTTGCTGAAAATCAACAAAACCACGAAAAGTTCTTGTATTTGAAGAGAAAATCTTTTTGCTTTGAAGAAGAAAGATCTCGCTGACTGAAATAAGTTCATCAGATGAAAACCAACAAAAATTGACAAGAACCACGAAAAGTTCTTGTATTTTAAGATAAAATCTGACGCTATTAAAGAAAAAACTTCTCGCTCGCTGAAATATGTTCATTTGCTGAAAATTAACAAAACCACGAAAAGTTCTTGTATTTGAAGATAAAATCTTTTTGCATTAAAGAAAGATCTAGCTGACTGAAACAAGTTCATTAGATGAAAACCAACAAAAATTGACAAGAACCACGAAAAGTTCTTGTATTTTAAGATAAAATCTGACGCTATTAAAGAAAAAACTTCTCGCTCGCTGAAATATGTTCATTTGCTGAAAATCAACAAAACCACGAAAAGTTCTTGTATTTGAAGATAAAATCTTTTTGCTTTGAAGAAGAAAGATCTCGCTGACTGAAATAAGTTCATCAGATGAAAACCAACAAAAATTGACAAGAACCACGAAAAGTTCTTGTATTTTAACATAAAATCTGACGCTATTAAAGAAAAAACTTCTTGCTCGCTGAAATATGTTTATTTGCTGAAAATCAACAAAACCACGAAATGTTCTTGTATTTGAAGATAAAATCTTTTTGCATTAAAGAAGAAAGATCCAGCTGACTGAAACAAGTTCATTAGATGAAAACCAACAAAAATTGACAAGAACCACGAAAAGTTCTTGTATTTTAAGATAAAATCTGAAGCTATTAAAGAAAAAACTTCTCGCTCGCTGAAATATGTTCATTTGCTGAAAATTAACAAAACCACGAAAAGTTCTTGTCCTTGAAGATAAAATCTTTTTGCTTTGAGGTAGAAAGATCGAGCTGACTGAAAGAAGTTCATCAGATGAAAACCAACAAAAATTGACAAGAACCACGAAAAGTTCTTGTATTTTAAGATAAAATCTGACGCTATTGAAGAAAAAACTTCTAGCTCGCTGAAATATGTTCATTTGCTGAAAACCAACAAAACCACGAAAAGTTCTTGTACTTGAAGATAAAATCTTTTTGCTTTGAGGTAGAAAGATCGAGCTGACTGAAAGAAGTTCATCAGATGAAAACCAACAAAAATTGACAAGAACCACGAAAAGTTCTTGTATTTTAAGATAAAATCTGACGCTATTGAAGAAAAAACTTCTAGCTCGCTGAAATATGTTCATTTGATGAAAACCAACAAAACCACGAAAAGTTCTTGTATTTGAAGATAAAATCTTTTTGCTTTGAAGAAGAAAGATCCAGCTGACTGAAATAAGTTCATAAGATGAAAACCAACAAAAATTGACAAGAACCACGAAAAGTTCTTGTATTTTAAGATAAAATCTGACGCGATTAATGAAAAAACTTCTCGCTCGCTGAAATATGTTCATTTGCTGAAAATCAACAAAACCACGAAAAGTTCTTGTATTTGAAGAGAAAATCTTTTTGCTTTGAAGAAGAAAGATCTCGCTGACTGAAATAAGTTCATCAGATGAAAACCAACAAAAATTGACAAGAACCACGAAAAGTTCTTGTATTTTAAGATAAAATCTGACGCTATTAAAGAAAAAACTTCTCGCTTGCTGAAATATGTTCATTTGCTGAAAATTAACAAAACCACGAAAAGTTCTTGTACTTGAAGATAAAATCTTTTTGCTTTGAGGTAGAAAGATCGAGCTGACTGAAAGAAGTTCATCAGATCACAACCAACAAAAATTGACAAGAACCACGAAAAGTTCTTGTATTTTAAGATAAAATCTGACGCTATTGAAGAAAAAACTTCTAGCTCGCTGAAATATGTTCATTTGCTGAAAACCAACAAAACCACGAAAAGTTCTTGAATTTGAAGATAAAATCTTTTTGCTTTGAAGAAGAAAGATCCAGCTGACTGAAATAAGTTCATAAGATGAAAACCAACAAAAATTGACAAGAACCACGAAAAGTTCTTGTATTTTAAGATAAAATCTGACGCGATTAATGAAAAAACTTCTCGCTCGCTGAAATATGTTCATTTGCTGAAAATCAACAAAACCACGAAAAGTTCTTGTATTTGAAGAGAAAATCTTTTTGCTTTGAAGAAGAAAGATCTCGCTGACTGAAATAAGTTCATCAGATGAAAACCAACAAAAATTGACAAGAACCACGAAAAGTTCTTGTATTTTAAGATAAAATCTGACGCTATTGAAGAAAAAACTTCTAGCTCGCTGAAATATGTTCATTTGCTGAAAACCAACAAAACCACGAAAAGTTCTTGTATTTGAAGTTAAAATCTTTTTGCTTTGAAGAAGAAAGATCCAGCTGACTGAAATAAGTTCATAAGATGAAAACCAACAAAAATTGACAAGAACCACGAAAAGTTCTTGTATTTTAAGATAAAATCTGACGCGATTAATGAAAAAACTTCTCGCTCGCTGAAATATGTTCATTTGCTGAAAATCAACAAAACCACGAAAAGTTCTTGTATTTGAAGAGAAAATCTTTTTGCTTTGAAGAAGAAAGATCTCGCTGACTGAAATAAGTTCATCAGATGAAAACCAACAAAAATTGACAAGAACCACGAAAAGTTCTTGTATTTTAAGATAAAATCTGACGCTATTGAAGAAAAAACTTCTAGCTCGCTGAAATATGTTCATTTGCTGAAAACCAACAAAACCACGAAAAGTTCTTGTATTTGAAGAGAAAATCTTTTTGCTTTGAAGAAGAAAGATCTCGCTGACTGAAATAAGTTCATCAGATGAAAACCAACAAAAATTGACAAGAACCACGAAAAGTTCTTGTATTTTAAGATAAAATCTGACGCTATTAAAGAAAAAACTTCTCGCTCGCTGAAATATGTTCATTTGCTGAAAATTAACAAAACCACGAAAAGTTCTTGTACTTGAAGATAAAATCTTTTTGCTTTGAGGTAGAAAGATCGAGCTGACTGAAAGAAGTTCATCAGATCAAAACCAACAAAAATTGACAAGAACCACGAAAAGTTCTTGTATTTTAAGATAAAATCTGACGCGATTGAAGAAAAAACTTCTAGCTCGCTGAAATATGTTCATTTGCTGAAAACCAACAAAACCACGAAAAGTTCTTGAATTTGAAGATAAAATCTTTTTGCTTTGAAGAAGAAAGATCCAGCTGACTGAAATAAGTTCATAAGATGAAAACCAACAAAAATTGACAAGAACCACGAAAAGTTCTTGTATTTTAAGATAAAATCTGACGCGATTAATGAAAAAACTTCTCGCTCGCTGAAATATGTTAATTTGCTGAAAATCAACAAAACCACGAAAAGTTCTTGTATTTGAAGAGAAAATCTTTTTGCTTTGAAGAAGAAAGATCTCGCTGACTGAAATAAGTTCATCAGATGAAAACCAACAAAAATTGACAAGAACCACGAAAAGTTCTTGTATTTTAAGATAAAATCTGACGCTATTGAAGAAAAAACTTCTAGCTCGCTGAAATATGTTCATTTGCTGAAAACCAACAAAACCACGAAAAGTTCTTGAATTTGAAGATAAAATCTTTTTGCTTTGAAGAAGAAAGATCCAGCTGACTGAAATAAGTTCATCAGATGAAAACCAACAAAAATTGACAAGAACCACGAAAAGTTCTTGTATTTTAAGATAAAATCTGACGCGATTAATGAAAAAACTTCTCGCTCGCTGAAATATGTTCATTTGCTGAAAATCAACAAAACCACAAAAAGTTCTTGTATTTGAAGAGAAAATCTTTTTGCTTTGAAGAAGAAAGATCTCGCTGACTGAAATAAGTTCATCAGATGAAAACCAACAAAAATTGACAAGAACCACGAAAAGTTCTTGTATTTTAAGATAAAATCTGACGCTATTGAAGAAAAAACTTCTCGCTCGCTGAAATATGTTCATTTGCTGAAAACCAACAAAACCACGAAAAGTTCTTGTATTTGAAGATAAAATCTTTTTGCTTTGAAGAAGAAAGATCCAGCTGACTGAAATAAGTTCATCAGATGAAAACCAACAAAAATTGACAAGAACCACGAAAAGTTCTTGTATTTTAACATAAAATCTGACGCTATTAAAGAAAAAACTTCTTGCTCGCTGAAATATGTTTATTTGCTGAAAATCAACAAAACCACGAAATGTTCTTGTATTTGAAGATAAAATCTTTTTGCATTAAAGAAGAAAGATCCAGCTGACTGAAACAAGTTCATTAGATGAAAACCAACAAAAATTGACAAGAACCACGAAAAGTTCTTGTATTTTAAGATAAAATCTGACGCTATTAAAGAAAAAACTTCTCGCTCGCTGAAATATGTTCATTTGCTGAAAATTAACAAAACCACGAAAAGTTCTTGTCCTTGAAGATAAAATCTTTTTGCTTTGAGGTAGAAAGATCGAGCTGACTGAAAGAAGTTCATCAGATGAAAACCAACAAAAATTGACAAGAACCACGAAAAGTTCTTGTATTTTAAGATAAAATCTGACGCTATTGAAGAAAAAACTTCTAGCTCGCTGAAATATGTTCATTTGCTGAAAACCAACAAAACCACGAAAAGTTCTTGTACTTGAAGATAAAATCTTTTTGCTTTGAGGTAGAAAGATCGAGCTGACTGAAAGAAGTTCATCAGATGAAAACCAACAAAAATTGACAAGAACCACGAAAAGTTCTTGTATTTTAAGATAAAATCTGACGCTATTGAAGAAAAAACTTCTAGCTCGCTGAAATATGTTCATTTGATGAAAACCAACAAAACCACGAAAAGTTCTTGTATTTGAAGATAAAATCTTTTTGCTTTGAAGAAGAAAGATCCAGCTGACTGAAATAAGTTCATAAGATGAAAACCAACAAAAATTGACAAGAACCACGAAAAGTTCTTGTATTTTAAGATAAAATCTGACGCGATTAATGAAAAAACTTCTCGCTCGCTGAAATATGTTCATTTGCTGAAAATCAACAAAACCACGAAAAGTTCTTGTATTTGAAGAGAAAATCTTTTTGCTTTGAAGAAGAAAGATCTCGCTGACTGAAATAAGTTCATCAGATGAAAACCAACAAAAATTGACAAGAACCACGAAAAGTTCTTGTATTTTAAGATAAAATCTGACGCTATTAAAGAAAAAACTTCTCGCTTGCTGAAATATGTTCATTTGCTGAAAATTAACAAAACCACGAAAAGTTCTTGTACTTGAAGATAAAATCTTTTTGCTTTGAGGTAGAAAGATCGAGCTGACTGAAAGAAGTTCATCAGATCACAACCAACAAAAATTGACAAGAACCACGAAAAGTTCTTGTATTTTAAGATAAAATCTGACGCTATTGAAGAAAAAACTTCTAGCTCGCTGAAATATGTTCATTTGCTGAAAACCAACAAAACCACGAAAAGTTCTTGAATTTGAAGATAAAATCTTTTTGCTTTGAAGAAGAAAGATCCAGCTGACTGAAATAAGTTCATCAGATGAAAACCAACAAAAATTGACAAGAACCACGAAAAGTTCTTGTATTTTAAGATAAAATCTGACGCGATTAATGAAAAAACTTCTCGCTCGCTGAAATATGTTCATTTGCTGAAAATCAACAAAACCACAAAAAGTTCTTGTATTTGAAGAGAAAATCTTTTTGCTTTGAAGAAGAAAGATCTCGCTGACTGAAATAAGTTCATCAGATGAAAACCAACAAAAATTGACAAGAACCACGAAAAGTTCTTGTATTTTAAGATAAAATCTGACGCTATTGAAGAAAAAACTTCTCGCTCGCTGAAATATGTTCATTTGCTGAAAACCAACAAAACCACGAAAAGTTCTTGTATTTGAAGATAAAATCTTTTTGCTTTGAAGAAGAAAGATCCAGCTGACTGAAATAAGTTCATAAGATGAAAACCAACAAAAATTGACAAGAACCACGAAAAGTTCTTGTATTTTAAGATAAAATCTGACGCGATTAATGAAAAAACTTCTCGCTCGCTGAAATATGTTCATTTGCTGAAAATCAACAAAACCACGAAAAGTTCTTGTATTTGAAGAGAAAATCTTTTTGCTTTGAAGAAGAAAGATCTCGCTGACTGAAATAAGTTCATCAGATGAAAACCAACAAAAATTGACAAGAACCACGAATAGTTCTTGTATTTTAAGATAAAATCTGACGCTATTGAAGAAAAAACTTCTAGCTCGCTGAAATATGTTCATTTGCTGAAAACCAACAAAACCACGAAAAGTTCTTGTATTTGAAGATAAAATCTTTTTGCTTTGAAGAAGAAAGATCCAGCTGACTGAAATAAGTTCATAAGATGAAAACCAACAAAAATTGACAAGAACCACGAAAAGTTCTTGTATTTTAAGATAAAATCTGACGCGATTAATGAAAAAAACTTCTCGCTCGCTGAAATATGTTCATTTGCTGAAAATCAACAAAACCACGAAAAGTTCTTGTATTTGAAGAGAAAATCTTTTTGCTTTGAAGAAGAAAGATCTCGCTGACTGAAATAAGTTCATCAGATGAAAACCAACAAAAATTGACAAGAACCACGAAAAGTTCTTGTATTTTAAGATAAAATCTGACGCTATTGAAGAAAAAACTTCCAGGTCGCTGAAATATGTTCATTGGCTGAAAACCAACAAAACCACGAAAAGTTCTTGTATTTGAAGATAAAATCTTTTTGCATCAAAGAAGAAAGATCGAGCTGACTGAAACAAGTTCATTAGATGAAAACCAACAAAAATTGACAAGAACCACGAAAAGTTCTTGTATTTTAAGACAAAATCTGACGCTATTGAAGAAAAAACTTCTTGCTCGCTGAAATATGTTTATTTGCTGAAAATCAACAAAACCACGAAAAGTTCTTGTATTTGAAGATAAAATCTTTTTGCTTTGAAGAAGAAAGATCCAGCTGACTGAAACAAGTTCATAAGATGAAAACCAACAAAAATTGACAAGAACCACGAAAAGTTCTTGTATTTTAAGATAAAATCTGACGCGATTAATGAAAAAACTTCTCGCTCGCTGAAATATGTTCATTTGCTGAAAATCAACAAAACCACGAAAAGTTCTTGTATTTGAAGAGAAAATCTTTTTGCTTTGAAGAAGAAAGATCTCGCTGACTGAAATAAGTTCATCAGATGAAAACCAACAAAAATTGACAAGAACCACGAAAAGTTCTTGTATTTTAAGATAAAATCTGACGCTATTGAAGAAAAAACTTCTTGCTCGCTGAAATATGTTTATTTGCTGAAAATCAACAAAACCACGAAAAGTTCTTGTATTTGAAGATAAAATCTTTTTGCATTAAAGAAGAAAGATCTAGCTGACTGAAACAAGTTCATTAGATGAAAACCAACAAAAATTGACAAGAACCACGAAAAATTCTTGTATTTTAAGATAAAATCTGACGCTATTAAAGAAAAAACTTCTCGCTCGCTGAAATATGTTCATTTGCTGAAAATTAACAAAACCACGAAAAGTTCTTGTACTTGAAGATAAAATCTTTTTGCTTTGAGGTGGAAAGATCGAGCTGACTGAAAGAAGTTCATCAGATCAAAACCAACAAAAATTGACAAGAACCACGAAAAGTTCTTGTATTTTAAGATAAAATCTGACGCTATTGAAGAAAAAACTTCTAGCTCGCTGAAATATGTTCATTTGCTGAAAACCAACAAAACCACGAAAAGTTCTTGTATTTGAAGATAAAATCTTTTTGCTTTGAAGAAGAAAGATCCAGCTGACTGAAATAAGTTCATAAGATGAAAACCAACAAAAATTGACAAGAACCACGAAAAGTTCTTGTATTTTAAGATAAAATCTGACGCGATTAATGAAAAAACTTCTCGCTCGCTGAAATATGTTCATTTGCTGAAAATCAACAAAACCACGAAAAGTTCTTGTATTTGAAGAGAAAATCTTTTTGCTTTGACGAAGAAAGATCTCGCTGACTGAAATAAGTTCATCAGATGAAAACCAACAAAAATTGACAAGAACCACGAAAAGTTCTTGTATTTTAAGATAAAATCTGACGCTATTGAAGAAAAAACTTCCAGCTCGCTGAAATATGTTCATTTGCTGAAAACCAACAAAACCACGAAAGGTTCTTGTATTTGAAGATAAAATCTTTTTGCATTGAAGAAGAAAGATCTAGCTGACTGAAACAAGTTCATTAGATGAAAACCAACAAAAATTGACAAGAACCACGAAAAGTTCTTGTATTTTAAGATAAAATCTGACGCTATTGAAGAAAAAACTTCTCGCTCGCTGAAATATGTTCATTTGCTGAAAACCAACAAAACCACGAAAAGTTCTTGTATTTGAAGATAAAATCTTTTTGCTTTGAAGAAGAAAGATCCAGCTGACTGAAATAAGTTCATAAGATGAAAACCAACAAAAATTGACAAGAACCACGAAAAGTTCTTGTATTTTAAGATAAAATCTGACGCGATTAATGAAAAAAACTTCTCGCTCGCTGAAATATGTTCATTTGCTGAAAATCAACAAAACCACGAAAAGTTCTTGTATTTGAAGAGAAAATCTTTTTGCTTTGAAGAAGAAAGATCTCGCTGACTGAAATAAGTTCATCAGATGAAAACCAACAAAAATTGACAAGAACCACGAAAAGTTCTTGTATTTTAAGATAAAATCTGACGCTATTGAAGAAAAAACTTCCAGGTCGCTGAAATATGTTCATTTGCTGAAAACCAACAAAACCACGAAAAGTTCTTGTATTTGAAGATAAAATCTTTTTGCATCAAAGAAGAAAGATCGAGCTGACTGAAACAAGTTCATTAGATGAAAACCAACAAAAATTGACAAGAACCACGAAAAGTTCTTGTATTTTAAGACAAAATCTGACGCTATTGAAGAAAAAACTTCTTGCTCGCTGAAATATGTTTATTTGCTGAAAATCAACAAAACCACGAAAAGTTCTTGTATTTGAAGATAAAATCTTTTTGCATTAAAGAAGAAAGATCCAGCTGACTGAAACAAGTTCATTAGATGAAAACCAACAAAAATTGACAAGAACCACGAAAAGTTCTTGTATTTTAAGATAAAATCTGACGCGATTAATGAAAAAACTTCTCGCTCGCTGAAATATGTTCATTTGCTGAAAATCAACAAAACCACAAAAAGTTCTTGTATTTGAAGAGAAAATCTTTTTGCTTTGAAGAAGAAAGATCTCGCTGACTGAAATAAGTTCATCAGATGAAAACCAACAAAAATTGACAAGAACCACGAAAAGTTCTTGTATTTTAAGATAAAATCTGACGCTATTGAAGAAAAAACTTCTTGCTCGCTGAAATATGTTTATTTGCTGAAAATCAACAAAACCACGAAAAGTTCTTGTATTTGAAGATAAAATCTTTTTGCATTAAAGAAGAAAGATCTAGCTGACTGAAACAAGTTCATTAGATGAAAACCAACAAAAATTGACAAGAACCACGAAAAATTCTTGTATTTTAAGATAAAATCTGACGCTATTAAAGAAAAAACTTCTCGCTCGCTGAAATATGTTCATTTGCTGAAAATTAACAAAACCACGAAAAGTTCTTGTACTTGAAGATAAAATCTTTTTGCTTTGAGGTGGAAAGATCGAGCTGACTGAAAGAAGTTCATCAGATCAAAACCAACAAAAATTGACAAGAACCACGAAAAGTTCTTGTATTTTAAGATAAAATCTGACGCTATTGAAGAAAAAACTTCTAGCTCGCTGAAATATGTTCATTTGCTGAAAACCAACAAAACCACGAAAAGTTCTTGTATTTGAAGATAAAATCTTTTTGCTTTGAAGAAGAAAGATCCAGCTGACTGAAATAAGTTCATAAGATGAAAACCAACAAAAATTGACAAGAACCACGAAAAGTTCTTGTATTTTAAGATAAAATCTGACGCGATTAATGAAAAAACTTCTCGCTCGCTGAAATATGTTCATTTGCTGAAAATCAACAAAACCACGAAAAGTTCTTGTATTTGAAGAGAAAATCTTTTTGCTTTGAAGAAGAAAGATCTCGCTGACTGAAATAAGTTCATCAGATGAAAACCAACAAAAATTGACAAGAACCACGAAAAGTTCTTGTATTTTAAGATAAAATCTGACGCTATTGAAGAAAAAACTTCCAGCTCGCTGAAATATGTTCATTTGCTGAAAACCAACAAAACCACGAAAGGTTCTTGTATTTGAAGATAAAATCTTTTTGCATTGAAGAAGAAAGATCTAGCTGACTGAAACAAGTTCATTAGATGAAAACCAACAAAAATTGACAAGAACCACGAAAAGTTCTTGTATTTTAAGATAAAATTTGACGCTATTAAAGAAAAAACTTCTCGCTCGCTGAAATATGTTCATTTGCTGAAAATTAACAAAACCACGAAAAGTTCTTGTATTTGAAGATAAAATCTTTTTGCTTTGAGGTGGAAAGATCGAGCTGACTGAAAGAAGTTCATCAGATCAAAACCAACAAAAATTGACAAGAACCACGAAAAGTTCTTGTATTTTAAGATAAAATCTGACGCTTTTGTAGAAAAAACTTCAAGCTCGCTGAAATATGTTCATTTGCTGAAAACCAACAAAACCACGAAAAGTTCTTGAATTTGAAAATAAAATCTTTTTGCTTTGAAGAAGAAAGATCCAGCTGACTGAAATAAGTTCATTCGATGAAAACCAACAAAAATTGACAAGAACCACGAAAAGCTCTTGTATTTTAAGATAAAATCTGACGCTATTGAAGAAAAAACTTCTAGCTCGCTGAAATATGTTCATTTGCTGAAAACCAACAAAACCACGAAAGGCTCTTGTATTTGAAGATAAAATCTTTTTGCTTTGAGGAAGAAAGATCGAGCTGACTGAAATAAGTTCATCAGATGAAAACCAACAAATATTGACAAGAACCACGAAAAGTTCTTGTATTTTAAGATAAAATCTGACGCTATTGAAGAAAAAACTTCAAGCTCGCTGAAATATGTTCATTTGCTGAAAACCAACAAAACCACGAAAAGTTCTTGTATTTGAAGATAAAATCTTTTTGCATTAAAGAAAGATCTAGCTGACTGAAACAAGTTCATTAGATGAAAACCAACAAAAATTGACAAGAACCACGAAAAGTTCTTGTATTTTAAGATAAAATCTGACGCTATTAAAGAAAAAACTTCTCGCTCGCTGAAATATGTTCATTTGCTGAAAATTAACAAAACCACGAAAAGTTCTTGTATTTGAAGATAAAATCTTTTTGCTTTGAGGTGGAAAGATCGAGCTGACTGAAAGAAGTTCATCAGATGAAAACCAACAAAAATTGACAAGAACCACGAAAAGTTCTTGTATTTTAAGATAAAATCTGACGCTATTGAAGAAAAAACTTCTTGCTCGCTGAAATATGTTTATTTGCTGAAAATCAACAAAACCACGAAAAGTTCTTGTATTTGAAGATAAAATCTTTTTGCATTAAAGAAGAAAGATCTAGCTGACTGAAACAAGTTCATTAGATGAAAACCAACAAAAATTGACAAGAACCACGAAAAATTCTTGTATTTTAAGATAAAATCTGACGCTATTAAAGAAAAAACTTCTCGCTCGCTGAAATATGTTCATTTGCTGAAAATTAACAAAACCACGAAAAGTTCTTGTACTTGAAGATAAAATCTTTTTGCTTTGAGGTGGAAAGATCGAGCTGACTGAAAGAAGTTCATCAGATCAAAACCAACAAAAATTGACAAGAACCACGAAAAGTTCTTGTATTTTAAGATAAAATCTGACGCTATTGAAGAAAAAACTTCTAGCTCGCTGAAATATGTTCATTTGCTGAAAACCAACAAAACCACGAAAAGTTCTTGTATTTGAAGATAAAATCTTTTTGCTTTGAAGAAGAAAGATCCAGCTGACTGAAATAAGTTCATAAGATGAAAACCAACAAAAATTGACAAGAACCACGAAAAGTTCTTGTATTTTAAGATAAAATCTGACGCGATTAATGAAAAAACTTCTCGCTCGCTGAAATATGTTCATTTGCTGAAAATCAACAAAACCACGAAAAGTTCTTGTATTTGAAGAGAAAATCTTTTTGCTTTGAAGAAGAAAGATCTCGCTGACTGAAATAAGTTCATCAGATGAAAACCAACAAAAATTGACAAGAACCACGAAAAGTTCTTGTATTTTAAGATAAAATCTGACGCTATTGAAGAAAAAACTTCCAGCTCGCTGAAATATGTTCATTTGCTGAAAACCAACAAAACCACGAAAGGTTCTTGTATTTGAAGATAAAATCTTTTTGCATTGAAGAAGAAAGATCTAGCTGACTGAAACAAGTTCATTAGATGAAAACCAACAAAAATTGACAAGAACCACGAAAAGTTCTTGTATTTTAAGATAAAATTTGACGCTATTAAAGAAAAAACTTCTCGCTCGCTGAAATATGTTCATTTGCTGAAAATTAACAAAACCACGAAAAGTTCTTGTATTTGAAGATAAAATCTTTTTGCTTTGAGGTGGAAAGATCGAGCTGACTGAAAGAAGTTCATCAGATCAAAACCAACAAAAATTGACAAGAACCACGAAAAGTTCTTGTATTTTAAGATAAAATCTGACGCTTTTGTAGAAAAAACTTAAAGCTCGCTGAAATATGTTCATTTGCTGAAAACCAACAAAACCACGAAAAGTTCTTGAATTTGAAGATAAAATCTTTTTGCTTTGAAGAAGAAAGTTCCAGCTGACTGAAATAAGTTCATTAGATGAAAACCAACAAAAATTGACAAGAACCACGAAAAGCTCTTGTATTTTAAGATAAAATCTGACGCTATTGAAGAAAAAACTTCTAGCTCGCTGAAATATGTTCATTTGCTGAAAACCAACAAAACCACGAAAGGCTCTTGTATTTGAAGATAAAATCTTTTTGCTATGAGGAAGAAAGATCGAGCTGACTGAAATAAGTTCATCAGATGAAAACCAACAAATATTGACAAGAACCACGAAAAGTTCTTGTATTTTAAGATAAAATCTGACGCTATTGAAGAAAAAACTTCAAGCTCGCTGAAATATGTTCATTTGATGAAAACCAACAAAACCACGAAAAGTTGTTGTATTTGAAGATAAAATCTTTTTGCATTAAAGAAAGATCTAGCTGACTGAAACAAGTTCATTCGATGAAAACCAACAAAAATTGACAAGAACCACGAAAAGTTCTTGTATTTTAAGATAAAATCTGACGCTATTAAAGAAAAAACTTCTCGCTCGCTGAAATATGTTCATTTGCTGAAAATTAACAAAACCACGAAAAGTTCTTGTATTTGAAGATAAAATCTTTTTGCTTTGAGGTGGAAAGATCGAGCTGACTGAAAGAAGTTCATCAGATCAAAACCAACAAAAATTGACAAGAAACACGAAAAGTTCTTGTATTTTAAGATAAAATCTGACGCTTTTGAAGAAAAAACTTCAAGCTCGCTGAAATATGTTCATTTGCTGAAAACCAACAAAACCACGAAAAGTTCTTGTATTTGAAGATAAAATCTTTTTGCATTAAAGAAGAAAGATCCAGCTGACTGAAACAAGTTCATTAGATGAAAACCAACAAAAATTGACAAGAACCACGAAAAGTTCTTGTATTTTAAGATAAAATCTGACGCTATTAAAGAAAAAAACTTCTCGCTCGCTGAAATATGTTCATTTGCTGAAAATTAACAAAACCACGAAAAGTTCTTGTACTTGAAGATAAAATCTTTTTGCTTTGAGGTAGAAAGATCGAGCTGACTGAAAGAAGTTCATCAGATGAAAACCAACAAAAATTGAGAAGAACCACGAAAAGTTCTTGTATTTTAAGATAAAATCTGACGCTATTGAAGAAAAAACTTCTAGCTCGCTGAAATATGTTCATTTGCTGAAAACCAACAAAACCACGAAAAGTTCTTGAATTTGAAGATAAAATCTTTTTGCTTTGAAGAAGAAAGATCCAGCTGACTGAAATAAGTTCATAAGATGAAAACCAACAAAAATTGACAAGAACCACGAAAAGTTCTTGTATTTTAAGATAAAATCTGACGCGATTAATGAAAAAACTTCTCGCTCGCTGAAATATGTTCATTTGCTGAAAATCAACAAAACCACGAAAAGTTCTTGTATTTGAAGAGAAAATCTTTTTGCTTTGAAGAAGAAAGATCTCGCTGACTGAAATAAGTTCATCAGATGAAAACCAACAAAAATTGACAAGAACCACGAAAAGTTCTTGTATTTTAAGATAAAATCTGACGCTATTGAAGAAAAAACTTCCAGCTCGCTGAAATATGTTCATTTGCTGAAAACCAACAAAACCACGAAAAGTTCTTGTATTTGAAGATAAAATCTTTTTGCATCAAAGAAGAAAGATCTAGCTGACTGAAACAAGTTCATTAGATGAAAACCAACAAAAATTGACAAGAACCACGAAAAGTTCTTGTATTTTAAGATAAAATCTGACGCTATTGAAGAAAAAACTTCTAGCTCGCTGAAATATGTTCGTTTGCTGAAAACCAACAAAACCACGAAAGGTTCTTGTATTTGAAGATAAAATCTTTTTGCATTGAAGAAGAAAGATCGAGCTGACTGAAACAAGTTCATTAGATGAAAACCAACAAAAATTGACAAGAACCACGAAAAGTTCTTGTATTTTAAGATAAAATTTGACGCTATGAAAGAAAAAACTTCTCGCTCGCTGAAATATGTTCATTTGCTGAAAATTAACAAAACCACGAAAAGTTCTTGTATTTGAAGATAAAATCTTTTTGCTTTGAGGTGGAAAGATCGAGCTGACTGAAAGAAGTTCATCAGATCAAAACCAACAAAAATTGACAAGAACCACGAAAAGTTCTTGTATTTTAAGATAAAATCTGACGCTATTGTAGAAAAAACTTCAAGCTCGCTGAAATATGTTCATTTGCTGAAAACCAACAAAACCACGAAAAGTTCTTGTATTTGAAGATAAAATCTTTTTTCATTGAAGAAGAAAGATCTAGCTGACTGAAACAAGTTCATTGGATGAAAACCAACAAAAATTGACAAGAACCACGAAAAGTTCTTGTATTTTAAGATAAAATTTGACGCTATTGAAGAAAAAACTTCTAGCTCGCTGAAATATGTTCATTTGCTGAAAATCAACAAAACCACGAAAAGTTCTTGTATTTGAAGAGAAAATCTTTTTGCTTTGAAGAAGAAAGATCTCGCTGACTGAAATAAGTTCATCAGATGAAAACCAACAAAAATTGACAAGAACCACGAAAAGTTCTTGTATTTTAAGATAAAATCTGACGCTATTGAAGAAAAAACTTCTTGCTCGCTGAAATATGTTTATTTGCTGAAAATCAACAAAACCACGAAAAGTTCTTGTATTTGAAGATAAAATCTTTTTGCATTAAAGAAGAAAGATCTAGCTGACTGAAACAAGTTCATTAGATGAAAACCAACAAAAATTGACAAGAACCACGAAAAGTTCTTGTATTTTAAGATAAAATCTGACGCTATTAAAGAAAAAACTTCTCGCTCGCTGAAATATGTTCATTTGCTGAAAATTAACAAAACCACGAAAAGTTCTTGTACTTGAAGATAAAATCTTTTTGCTTTGAGGTAGAAAGATCGAGCTGACTGAAAGATGTTCATCAGATCAAAACCAACAAAAATTGACAAGAACCACGAAAAGTTCTTGTATTTTAAGATAAAATCTGACGCTATTGAAGAAAAAACTTCCAGCTCACTGAAATATGTTCATTTGCTGAAAACCAACAAAACCACAAAAAGTTCTTGTATTTGAAGATAAAATCTTTTTGCTTTGAAGAAGAAAGATCCAGCTGACTGAAATAAGTTCATAAGATGAAAACCAACAAAAATTGACAAGAACCACGAAAAGTTCTTGTATTTTAAGATAAAATCTGACGCGATTAATGAAAAAACTTCTCGCTCGCTGAAATATGTTCATTTGCTGAAAATCAAAAAAACCACGAAAAGTTCTTGTATTTGAAGAGAAAATCTTTTTGCTTTGAAGAAGAAAGATCTCGCTGACTGACATAAGTTCATCAGATGAAAACCAACAAAAATTGACAAGAACCACGAAAAGTTCTTGTATTTTAAGATAAAATCTGACGCTATTGAAGAAAAAACTTCCAGCTCGCTGAAATATGTTCATTTGCTGAAAACCAACAAAACCACGAAAGGTTCTTGTATTTGAAGATAAAATCTTTTTGCATTGAAGAAGAAAGATCTAGCTGACTGAAACAAGTTCATTTGATGTAAACCAACAAAAATTGACAAGAACCACGAAAAGTTCTTGTATTTTAAGATAAAATTTGACGCTATTAAAGAAAAAACTTCTCGCTCGCTGAAATATGTTCATTTGCTGAAAATTAACAAAACCACGAAAAGTTCTTGTATTTGAAGATAAAATCTTTTTGCTTTGAGGTGGAAAGATCGAGCTGACTGAAAGAAGTTCATCAGATCAAAACCAACAAAAATTGACAAGAACCACGAAAAGTTCTTGTATTTTAAGATAAAATCTGACGCTATTGTAGAAAAAACTTCAAGCTCGCTGAAATATGTTCATTTGCTGAAAACCAACAAAACCACGAAAAGTTCTTGAATTTGAAGATAAAATCTTTTTGCTTTGAAGAAGAAAGATCCAGCTGACTGAAATAAGTTCATTAGATGAAAACCAACAAAAATTGACAAGAACCACGAAAAGCTCTTGTATTTTAAGATAAAATCTGACGCTATTGAAGAAAAAACCTCTAGCTCGCTGAAATATGTTCATTTGATGAAAACCAACAAAACCACGAAAGGCTCTTGTATTTGAAGATAAAATCTTTTTGCTTTGAGGAAGAAAGATCGAGCTGACTGAAATAAGTTCATCAGATGAAAACCAACAAATATTGACAAGAACCACGAAAAGTTCTTGTATTCTAAGATAAAATCTGACGCTATTGAAGAAAAAACTTCAAGCTCGCTGAAATATGTTCATTTGCTGAAAACCAACAAAACCACGAAAAGTTCTTGTATTTGAAGATAAAATCTTTTTGCATTAAAGAAAGATCTAGCTGACTGAAACAAGTTCATGAGATGAAAACCAACAAAAATTGACAAGAACCACGAAAAGTTCTTGTATTTTAAGATAAAATCTGACGCTATTCAAGAAAAAACTTCTCGCTCGCTGAAATATGTTCATTTGCTGAAAATTAACAAAACCACGAAAAGTTCTTGTATTTGAAGATAAAATCTTTTTGCTTTGAGGTAGAAAGATCGAGCTGACTGAAAGAAGTTCATCAGATCAAAACCAACAAAAATTGACAAGAAACACGAAAAGTTCTTGTATTTTAAGATAAAATCTGACGCTTTTGAAGAAAAAACTTCAAGCTCGCTGAAATATGTTCATTTGCTGAAAACCAACAAAACCACGAAAAGTTCTTGAATTTGAAGATAAAATCTTTTTGCTTTGAAGAAGAAAGATCCAGCTGACTGAAATAAGTTCATTCGATGAAAACCAACAAAAATTGACAACAACCACGAAAAGTTCTTGTATTTTAAGATAAAATCTGACGCTATTGAAGAAAAAACTTCTAGCTCGCTGAAATATGTTCATTTGCTGAAAACCAACAAAACCACGAAAAGTTCTTGTATTTGAAGATAAAATCTTTTTGCTTTGAAGAAGAAAGATCCAGCTGACTGAAATAAGTTCATAAGATGAAAACCAACAAAAATTGACAAGAACCACGAAAAGTTCTTGTATTTTAAGATAAAATCTGACGCAATTAATGAAAAAACTTCTCGCTCGCTGAAATATGTTCATTTGCTGAAAATCAACAAAACCACAAAAAGTTCTTGTATTTGAAGAGAAAATCTTTTTGCTTTGAAGAAGAAAGATCTCGCTGACTGAAATAAGTTCATCAGATGAAAACCAACAAAAATTGACAAGAACCACGAAAAGTTCTTGTATTTTAAGATAAAATCTGACGCTATTAAAGAAAAAACGTCTCGCTCGCTGAAATATGTTCATTTGCTGAAAACCAACAAAACCATGAAAAGTTCTTGAATTTGAAGAGAAAATCTTTTTGCTTTGAAGAAGAAAGATCTCGCTGACTGAAATAAGTTCATCAGATGAAAACCAACAAAAATTGAAAAGAACCACGAAAAGTTCTTGTATTTTAAGATAAAATCTGACGCTATTGAAGAAAAAACTTCTTGCTCGCTGAAATATGTTTATTTGCTGAAAATCAACAAAACCACGATAAGTTCTTGTATTTGAAGATGAAATCTTTTTGCATTAAAGAAGAAAGATCTAGCTGACTGAAACAAGTTCATTAGATGAAAACCAACAAAAATTGACAAGAACCACGAAAAGTTCTTGTATTTTAAGATAAAATCTGACGCTATTAAAGAAAAAACTTCTCGCTCGCTGAAATATGTTCATTTGCTGAAAATTAACAAAACCACGAAAAGTTCTTGTACTTGAAGATAAAATCTTTTTGCTTTGAGGTAGAAAGATCGAGCTGACTGAAAGAAGTTCATCAGATCAAAACCAACAAAAATTGACAAGAACCACGAAAAGTTCTTGTATTTTAAGATAAAATCTGACGCTATTGAAGAAAAAACTTCTAGCTCGCTGAAATATGTTCATTTGCTGAAAACCAACAAAACCACGAAAAGTTCTTGTATTTGAAGATAAAATCTTTTTGCTTTGAAGAAGAAAGATCCAGCTGACTGAAATAAGTTCATAAGATGAAAACCAACAAAAATTGACAAGAACCACGAAAAGTTCTTGTATTTTAAGATAAAATCTGACGCGATTAATGAAAAAACTTCTCGCTCGCTGAAATATGTTCATTTGCTGAAAATTAACAAAACCACGAAAAGTTCTTGTACTTGAAGATAAAATCTTTTTGCTTTGAGGTGGAAAGATCGAGCTGACTGAAAGAAGTTCATCAGATCAAAACCAACAAAAATTGACAAGAACCACGAAAAGTTCTTGTATTTTAAGATAAAATCTGACGCTATTGTAGAAAAAACTTCAAGCTCGCTGAAATATGTTCATTTGCTGAAAACCAACAAAAACACGAAAAGTTCTTGAATTTGAAGATAAAATCTTTTTGCTTTGAAGAAGAAAGATCCAGCTGACTGAAATAAGTTCATTCGATGAAAACCAACAAAAATTGACAAGAACCACGAAAAGCTCTTGTATTTTAAGATAAAATCTGACGCTATTGAAGAAAAAACTTCGAGCTCGCTTAAATATGTTCATTTGCTGAAAACCAACAAAACCACGAAAGGCTCTTGTATTTGAAGATAAAATCTTTTTGCTTTGAGGAAGAAAGATCGAGCTGACTGAAATAAGTTCATCAGATGAAAACCAACAAAAATTGACAAGAACCACGAAAAGTTCTTGTATTTTAAGATAAAATCTGACGCTATTGAAGAAAAAACTTCAAGCTCGCTGAAATATGTTCATTTGCTGAAAACCAACAAAACCACGAAAAGTTCTTGTATTTGAAGATAAAATCTTTTTGCATTAAAGAAAGATCTAGCTGACTGAAACAAGTTCATTAGATGAAAACCAACAAAAATTGACAAGAACCACGAAAAGTTCTTGTATTTTAAGATAAATTCTGACGCTATTAAAGAAAAAACTTCTCGCTCGCTGAAATATGTTCATTTGCTGAAAATTAACAAAACCACGAAAAGTTCTTGTATTTGAAGATAAAATCTTTTTGCTTTGAGGTGGAAAGATCGAGCTGACTGAAAGAAGTTCATCAGATCAAAACCAACAAAAATTGACAAGAACCACGAAAAGTTCTTGTATTTTAAGATAAAATCTGACGCTATTGTAGAAAAAACTTCAAGCTCGCTGAAATATGTTCATTTGCTGAAAACCAACAAAACCACGAAAAGTTCTTGAATTTGAAGATAAAATCTTTTTGCATCAAAGAAGAAAGATCCAGCTGACTGAAACAAGTTCATTAGATGAAAACCAACAAAAATTGACAAGAACCACGAAAAGTTCTTGTATTTTAAGATAAAATCTGACGCTATTGAAGAAAAAACTTCAAGCTCGCTGAAATATGTTCATTTGCTGAAAACCAACAAAACCACGAAAAGTTCTTGAATTTGAAGATAAAATCTTTTTGCTTTGAAGAAGAAAGATCCAGCTGACTGAAATAAGTTCATTCGATGAAAACCAACAAAAATTGACAACAACCACGAAAAGTTCTTGTATTTTAAGATAAAATCTGACGCTATTGAAGAAAAAACTTCTAGCTCGCTGAAATATGTTCATTTGCTGAAAACCAACAAAACCACGAAAAGTTCTTGTATTTGAAGATAAAATCTTTTTGCTTTGAAGAAGAAAGATCCAGCTGACTGAAATAAGTTCATAAGATGAAAACCAACAAAAATTGACAAGAACCACGAAAAGTTCTTGTATTTTAAGATAAAATCTGACGCAATTAATGAAAAAACTTCTCGCTCGCTGAAATATGTTCATTTGCTGAAAATCAACAAAACCACAAAAAGTTCTTGTATTTGAAGAGAAAATCTTTTTGCTTTGAAGAAGAAAGATCTCGCTGACTGAAATAAGTTCATCAGATGAAAACCAACAAAAATTGACAAGAACCACGAAAAGTTCTTGTATTTTAAGATAAAATCTGACGCTATTAAAGAAAAAACGTCTCGCTCGCTGAAATATGTTCATTTGCTGAAAACCAACAAAACCATGAAAAGTTCTTGAATTTGAAGAGAAAATCTTTTTGCTTTGAAGAAGAAAGATCTCGCTGACTGAAATAAGTTCATCAGATGAAAACCAACAAAAATTGAAAAGAACCACGAAAAGTTCTTGTATTTTAAGATAAAATCTGACGCTATTGAAGAAAAAACTTCTTGCTCGCTGAAATATGTTTATTTGCTGAAAATCAACAAAACCACGATAAGTTCTTGTATTTGAAGATGAAATCTTTTTGCATTAAAGAAGAAAGATCTAGCTGACTGAAACAAGTTCATTAGATGAAAACCAACAAAAATTGACAAGAACCACGAAAAGTTCTTGTATTTTAAGATAAAATCTGACGCTATTAAAGAAAAAACTTCTCGCTCGCTGAAATATGTTCATTTGCTGAAAATTAACAAAACCACGAAAAGTTCTTGTACTTGAAGATAAAATCTTTTTGCTTTGAGGTAGAAAGATCGAGCTGACTGAAAGAAGTTCATCAGATCAAAACCAACAAAAATTGACAAGAACCACGAAAAGTTCTTGTATTTTAAGATAAAATCTGACGCTATTGAAGAAAAAACTTCTAGCTCGCTGAAATATGTTCATTTGCTGAAAACCAACAAAACCACGAAAAGTTCTTGTATTTGAAGATAAAATCTTTTTGCTTTGAAGAAGAAAGATCCAGCTGACTGAAATAAGTTCATAAGATGAAAACCAACAAAAATTGACAAGAACCACGAAAAGTTCTTGTATTTTAAGATAAAATCTGACGCGATTAATGAAAAAACTTCTCGCTCGCTGAAATATGTTCATTTGCTGAAAATTAACAAAACCACGAAAAGTTCTTGTACTTGAAGATAAAATCTTTTTGCTTTGAGGTGGAAAGATCGAGCTGACTGAAAGAAGTTCATCAGATCAAAACCAACAAAAATTGACAAGAACCACGAAAAGTTCTTGTATTTTAAGATAAAATCTGACGCTATTGTAGAAAAAACTTCAAGCTCGCTGAAATATGTTCATTTGCTGAAAACCAACAAAAACACGAAAAGTTCTTGAATTTGAAGATAAAATCTTTTTGCTTTGAAGAAGAAAGATCCAGCTGACTGAAATAAGTTCATTCGATGAAAACCAACAAAAATTGACAAGAACCACGAAAAGCTCTTGTATTTTAAGATAAAATCTGACGCTATTGAAGAAAAAACTTCGAGCTCGCTGAAATATGTTCATTTGCTGAAAACCAACAAAACCACGAAAGGCTCTTGTATTTGAAGATAAAATCTTTTTGCTTTGAGGAAGAAAGATCGAGCTGACTGAAATAAGTTCATCAGATGAAAACCAACAAAAATTGACAAGAACCACGAAAAGTTCTTGTATTTTAAGATAAAATCTGACGCTATTGAAGAAAAAACTTCAAGCTCGCTGAAATATGTTCATTTGCTGAAAACCAACAAAACCACGAAAAGTTCTTGTATTTGAAGATAAAATCTTTTTGCATTAAAGAAAGATCTAGCTGACTGAAACAAGTTCATTAGATGAAAACCAACAAAAATTGACAAGAACCACGAAAAGTTCTTGTATTTTAAGATAAATTCTGACGCTATTAAAGAAAAAACTTCTCGCTCGCTGAAATATGTTCATTTGCTGAAAATTAACAAAACCACGAAAAGTTCTTGTAGTTGAAGATAAAATCCTTTTGCTTTGAGGTAGAAAGATCGAGCTGACTGAAAGAAGTTCATCAGATCAAAACCAACAAAAATTGACAAGAAACACGAAAAGTTCTTGTATTTTAAGATAAAATCTGACGTTTTGGAAGAAAAAACTTCAAGCTCGCTGAAATATGTTCATTTGCTAAAAACCAACAAAACCACGAAAAGTTCTTGAATTTGAAGATAAAATCTTTTTGCTTTGAAGAAGAAAGATCCAGCTGACTGAAATAAGTTCATTCGATGAAAACCAACAAAAATTGACAACAACCACGAAAAGTTCTTGTATTTTAAGATAAAATCTGACGCTATTGAAGAAAAAACTTCTAGCTCGCTGAAATATGTTCATTTGCTGAAAACCAACAAAACCACGAAAAGTTCTTGTATTTGAAGATAAAATCTTTTTGCTTTGAAGAAGAAAGATCCAGCTGACTGAAATAAGTTCATCAGATGAAAACCAACAAAAATTGACAAGAACCACGAAACGTTCTTGTATTTTAAGATAAAATCTGACGCTATTAAAGAAAAAACTTCTTGCTCGCTGAAATATGTTTATTTGCTGAAAATCAACAAACCACGAAAAGTTCTTGTATTTGAAGATAAAATCTTTTTGCATTAAAGAAGAAAGATCTAGCTGACTGAAACAAGTTCATTAGATGAAAACCAACAAAAATTGACAAGAACCACGAAAAGTTCTTGTATTTTAAGATAAAATCTGACGCTATTAAAGAAAAAACGTCTCGCTCGCTGAAATATGTTCATTTGCTGAAAATTAACAAAACCACGAAAAGTTCTTGTATTTGAAGATAAAATCTTTTTGCTTTGAGGTAGAAAGATAGAGCTGACTGAAAGAAGTTCATCAGATCAAAACCAACAAAAATTGACAAGAACCACGAAAATTTCTTGTATTTTAAGATAAAATCTGACGCTATTGAAGAAAAAACTTCAAGCTCGCTGAAATATGTTCATTTGCTGAAAACCAACAAAACCATGAAAAGTTCTTGAATTTGAAGATAAAATCTTTTTGCTTTGAAGAAGAAAGATCCAGCTGACTGAAAGAAGTTCATCAGATCAAAACCAACAAAAATTGACAAAAACCACGAAAAGCTCTTGTATTTTAAGATAAAATCTGACGCTATTGAAGAAAAAACTTCTAGCTCGCTGAAATATGTTCATTTGCTGAAAACCAACAAAACCATGAAAGGCTCTTGTATTTGAAGATAAAATCTTTTTGCTTTGAGGAAGAAAGATCGAGCTGACTGAAATAAGTTCATCAGATGAAAACCAACAAAAATTGACAAGAACCACGAAAAGTTCTTGTATTTTAAGATAAAATCTGACGCTATTGAAGAAAAAACTTCAAGCTCGCTGAAATATGTTCATTTGCTGAAAACCAACAAAACCACGAAAAGTTCTTGAATTTGAAGATAAAATCTTTTTGCTTTGAAGAAGAAAGATCCAGCTGACTGAAATAAGTTCATTCGATGAAAACCAACAAAAATTGACAAGAACCACGAAAAGTTCTTGTATTTTAAGATAAAATCTGACGCTATTAAAGAAAAAACTTCTCGCTCGCTGAAATATGTTCATTTGCTGAAAATTAACAAAACCACGAAAAGTTCTTGTATTTGAAGATAAAATCTTTTTGCTTTGAGGTAGAAAGATCGAGCTGACTGAAAGAAGTTCATCCGATCAAAACCAACAAAAATTGACAAGAAACACGAAAAGTTCTTGTATTTTAAGATAAAATCTGACGCTTTTGAAGAAAAAACTTCAAGCTCGCTGAAATATGTTCATTTGCTGAAAACCAACAAAACCACGAAAAGTTCTTGAATTTGAAGATAAAATCTTTTTGCTTTGAAGAATAAAGATCCAGCTGACTGAAATAAGTTCATCAGATGAAAACCAACAAAAATTGACAAGAACCACGAAAAGTTCTTGTATTTTAAGATAAAATCTGACGCAATTAATGAAAAAACTTCTCGCTCGCTGAAATATGTTCATTTGCTGAAAATCAACAAAACCACAAAAAGTTCTTGTATTTGAAGAGAAAATCTTTTTGCTTTGAAGAAGAAAGATCTCGCTGACTGAAATAAGTTCATCAGATGAAAACCAACAAAAATTGACAAGAACCACGAAAAGTTCTTGTATTTTAAGATAAAATCTGACGCTATTAAAGAAAAAACGTCTCGCTCGCTGAAATATGTTCATTTGCTGAAAACCAACAAAACCATGAAAAGTTCTTGAATTTGAAGAGAAAATCTTTTTGCTTTGAAGAAGAAAGATCTCGCTGACTGAAATAAGTTCATCAGATGAAAACCAACAAAAATTGAAAAGAACCACGAAAAGTTCTTGTATTTTAAGATAAAATCTGACGCTATTGAAGAAAAAACTTCTTGCTCGCTGAAATATGTTTATTTGCTGAAAATCAACAAAACCACGAAAAGTTCTTGTATTTGAAGATAAAATCTTTTTGCATTAAAGAAGAAAGATCTAGCTGACTGAAACAAGTTCATTAGATGAAAACCAACAAAAATTGACAAGAACCACGAAAAGTTCTTGTATTTTAAGATAAAATCTGACGCTATTAAAGAAAAAACTTCTCGCTCGCTGAAATATGTTCATTTGCTGAAAATTAACAAAACCACGAAAAGTTCTTGTATTTGAAGATAAAATCTTTTTGCTTTGAGGTAGAAAGATCGAGCTGACTGAAAGAAGTTCATCAGATCAAAACCAACAAAAATTGACAAGAAACACGAAAAGTTCTTGTATTTTAAGATAAAATCTGACGCTTTTGAAGAAAAAACTTCAAGCTCGCTGAAATATGTTCATTTGCTGAAAACCAACAAAACCACGAAAAGTTCTTGAATTTGAAGATAAAATCTTTTTGCTTTGAAGAAGAAAGATCCAGCTGACTGAAATAAGTTCATTCGATGAAAACCAACAAAAATTGACAACAACCACGAAAAGTTCTTGTATTTTAAGATAAAATCTGACGCTATTGAAGAAAAAACTTCTAGCTCGCTGAAATATGTTCATTTGCTGAAAACCAACAAAACCACGAAAAGTTCTTGTATTTGAAGATAAAATCTTTTTGCTTTGAAGAAGAAAGATCCAGCTGACTGAAATAAGTTCATAAGATGAAAACCAACAAAAATTGACAAGAACCACGAAAAGTTCTTGTATTTTAAGATAAAATCTGACGCAATTAATGAAAAAACTTCTCGCTCGCTGAAATATGTTCATTTGCTGAAAATCAACAAAACCACAAAAAGTTCTTGTATTTGAAGAGAAAATCTTTTTGCTTTGAAGAAGAAAGATCTCGCTGACTGAAATAAGTTCATCAGATGAAAACCAACAAAAATTGACAAGAACCACGAAAAGTTCTTGTATTTTAAGATAAAATCTGACGCTATTAAAGAAAAAACGTCTCGCTCGCTGAAATATGTTCATTTGCTGAAAACCAACAAAACCATGAAAAGTTCTTGAATTTGAAGAGAAAATCTTTTTGCTTTGAAGAAGAAAGATCTCGCTGACTGAAATAAGTTCATCAGATGAAAACCAACAAAAATTGAAAAGAACCACGAAAAGTTCTTGTATTTTAAGATAAAATCTGACGCTATTGAAGAAAAAACTTCTTGCTCGCTGAAATATGTTTATTTGCTGAAAATCAACAAAACCACGATAAGTTCTTGTATTTGAAGATGAAATCTTTTTGCATTAAAGAAGAAAGATCTAGCTGACTGAAACAAGTTCATTAGATGAAAACCAACAAAAATTGACAAGAACCACGAAAAGTTCTTGTATTTTAAGATAAAATCTGACGCTATTAAAGAAAAAACTTCTCGCTCGCTGAAATATGTTCATTTGCTGAAAATTAACAAAACCACGAAAAGTTCTTGTACTTGAAGATAAAATCTTTTTGCTTTGAGGTAGAAAGATCGAGCTGACTGAAAGAAGTTCATCAGATCAAAACCAACAAAAATTGACAAGAACCACGAAAAGTTCTTGTATTTTAAGATAAAATCTGACGCTATTGAAGAAAAAACTTCTAGCTCGCTGAAATATGTTCATTTGCTGAAAACCAACAAAACCACGAAAAGTTCTTGTATTTGAAGATAAAATCTTTTTGCTTTGAAGAAGAAAGATCCAGCTGACTGAAATAAGTTCATAAGATGAAAACCAACAAAAATTGACAAGAACCACGAAAAGTTCTTGTATTTTAAGATAAAATCTGACGCGATTAATGAAAAAACTTCTCGCTCGCTGAAATATGTTCATTTGCTGAAAATTAACAAAACCACGAAAAGTTCTTGTACTTGAAGATAAAATCTTTTTGCTTTGAGGTGGAAAGATCGAGCTGACTGAAAGAAGTTCATCAGATCAAAACCAACAAAAATTGACAAGAACCACGAAAAGTTCTTGTATTTTAAGATAAAATCTGACGCTATTGTAGAAAAAACTTCAAGCTCGCTGAAATATGTTCATTTGCTGAAAACCAACAAAACCACGAAAAGTTCTTGAATTTGAAGATAAAATCTTTTTGCTTTGAAGAAGAAAGATCCAGCTGACTGAAATAAGTTCATTCGATGAAAACCAACAAAAATTGACAAGAACCACGAAAAGCTCTTGTATTTTAAGATAAAATCTGACGCTATTGAAGAAAAAACTTCGAGCTCGCTGAAATATGTTCATTTGCTGAAAACCAACAAAACCACGAAAGGCTCTTGTATTTGAAGATAAAATCTTTTTGCTTTGAGGAAGAAAGATCGAGCTGACTGAAATAAGTTCATCAGATGAAAACCAACAAAAATTGACAAGAACCACGAAAAGTTCTTGTATTTTAAGATAAAATCTGACGCTATTGAAGAAAAAACTTCAAGCTCGCTGAAATATGTTCATTTGCTGAAAACCAACAAAACCACGAAAAGTTCTTGTATTTGAAGATAAAATCTTTTTGCATTAAAGAAAGATCTAGCTGACTGAAACAAGTTCATTAGATGAAAACCAACAAAAATTGACAAGAACCACGAAAAGTTCTTGTATTTTAAGATAAATTCTGACGCTATTAAAGAAAAAACTTCTCGCTCGCTGAAATATGTTCATTTGCTGAAAATTAACAAAACCACGAAAAGTTCTTGTAGTTGAAGATAAAATCCTTTTGCTTTGAGGTAGAAAGATCGAGCTGACTGAAAGAAGTTCATCAGATCAAAACCAACAAAAATTGACAAGAAACACGAAAAGTTCTTGTATTTTAAGATAAAATCTGACGCTTTTGAAGAAAAAACTTCAAGCTCGCTGAAATATGTTCATTTGCTAAAAACCAACAAAACCACGAAAAGTTCTTGAATTTGAAGATAAAATCTTTTTGCTTTGAAGAAGAAAGATCCAGCTGACTGAAATAAGTTCATTCGATGAAAACCAACAAAAATTGACAACAACCACGAAAAGTTCTTGTATTTTAAGATAAAATCTGACGCTATTGAAGAAAAAACTTCTAGCTCGCTGAAATATGTTCATTTGCTGAAAACCAACAAAACCACGAAAAGTTCTTGTATTTGAAGATAAAATCTTTTTGCTTTGAAGAAGAAAGATCCAGCTGACTGAAATAAGTTCATCAGATGAAAACCAACAAAAATTGACAAGAACCACGAAACGTTCTTGTATTTTAAGATAAAATCTGACGCTATTAAAGAAAAAACTTCTTGCTCGCTGAAATATGTTTATTTGCTGAAAATCAACAAAACCACGAAAAGTTCTTGTATTTGAAGATAAAATCTTTTTGCATTAAAGAAGAAAGATCTAGCTGACTGAAACAAGTTCATTAGATGAAAACCAACAAAAATTGACAAGAACCACGAAAAGTTCATGTATTTTAAGATAAAATCTGACGCTATTAAAGAAAAAACGTCTCGCTCGCTGAAATATGTTCATTTGCTGAAAATTAACAAAACCACGAAAAGTTCTTGTATTTGAAGATAAAATCTTTTTGCTTTGAGGTAGAAAGATAGAGCTGACTGAAAGAAGTTCATCAGATCAAAACCAACAAAAATTGACAAGAACCACGAAAATTTCTTGTATTTTAAGATAAAATCTGACGCTATTGAAGAAAAAACTTCAAGCTCGCTGAAATATGTTCATTTGCTGAAAACCAACAAAACCACGAAAAGTTCTTGAATTTGAAGATAAAATCTTTTTGCTTTGAAGAAGAAAGATCCAGCTGACTGAAATAAGTTCATTCAATGAAAACCAACAAAAATTGACAAGAACCACGAAAAGCTCTTGTATTTTAAGATAAAATCTGACGCTATTGAAGAAAAAACTTCGAGCTCGCTGAAATATGTTCATTTGCTGAAAACCAACAAAACCACGAAAGGCTCTTGTATTTGAAGATAAAATCTTTTTGCTTTGAGGAAGAAAGATCGAGCTGACTGAAATAAGTTCATCAGATGAAAACCAACAAAAATTGACAAGAACCACGAAAAGTTCTTGTATTTTAAGATAAAATCTGACGCTATTGAAGAAAAAACTTCAAGCTCGCTGAAATATGTTCATTTGCTGAAAACCAACAAAACCACGAAAAGTTCTTGTCGTTGAAGATAAAATCTTTTTGCATTAAAGAAAGATCTAGCTGACTGAAACAAGTTCATTAGATGAAAACCAACAAAAATTGACAAGAACCACGAAAAGTTCTTGTATTTTAAGATAAATTCTGACGCTATTAAAGAAAAAACTTCTCGCTCGCTGAAATATGTTCATTTGCTGAAAATTAACAAAACCACGAAAAGTTCTTGTAGTTGAAGATAAAATCCTTTTGCTTTGAGGTAGAAAGATCGAGCTGACTGAAAGAAGTTCATCAGATCAAAACCAACAAAAATTGACAAGAAACACGAAAAGTTCTTGTATTTTAAGATAAAATCTGACGCTTTTGAAGAAAAAACTTCAAGCTCGCTGAAATATGTTCATTTGCTAAAAACCAACAAAACCACGAAAAGTTCTTGAATTTGAAGATAAAATCTTTTTGCTTTGAAGAAGAAAGATCCAGCTGACTGAAATAAGTTCATTCGATGAAAACCAACAAAAATTGACAACAACCACGAAAAGTTCTTGTATTTTAAGATAAAATCTGACGCTATTGAAGAAAAAACTTCGAGCTCGCTGAAATATGTTCATTTGCTGAAAACCAACAAAACCACGAAAAGTTCTTGTATTTGAAGATAAAATCTTTTTGCTTTGAAGAAGAAAGATCCAGCTGACTGAAATAAGTTCATCAGATGAAAACCAACAAAAATTGACAAGAACCACGAAACGTTCTTGTATTTTAAGATAAAATCTGACGCTATTAAAGAAAAAACTTCTTGCTCGCTGAAATATGTTTATTTGCTGAAAATCAACAAAACCACGAAAAGTTCTTGTATTTGAAGATAAAATCTTTTTGCATTAAAGAAGAAAGATCTAGCTGACTGAAACAAGTTCATTAGATGAAAACCAACAAAAATTGACAAGAACCACGAAAAGTTCTTGTATTTTAAGATAAAATCTGACGCTATTAAAGAAAAAACGTCTCGCTCGCTGAAATATGTTCATTTGCTGAAAATTAACAAAACCACGAAAAGTTCTTGTATTTGAAGATAAAATCTTTTTGCTTTGAGGTAGAAAGATAGAGCTGACTGAAAGAAGTTCATCAGATCAAAACCAACAAAAATTGACAAGAACCACGAAAATTTCTTGTATTTTAAGATAAAATCTGACGCTATTGAAGAAAAAACTTCAAGCTCGCTGAAATATGTTCATTTGCTGAAAACCAACAAAACCATGAAAAGTTCTTGAATTTGAAGATAAAATCTTTTTGCTTTGAAGAAGAAAGATCCAGCTGACTGAAAGAAGTTCATCAGATCAAAACCAACAAAAATTGACAAAAACCACGAAAAGCTCTTGTATTTTAAGATAAAATCTGACGCTATTGAAGAAAAAACTTCTAGCTCGCTGAAATATGTTCATTTGCTGAAAATCAACAAAATCACGAAAATTTCTTGTATTTGAAGAGAAAATCTTTTTGCTTTGAAGAAGAAAGATCTCGCTGACTGAAATAAGTTCATCAGATGAAAACCAACAAAAATTGACAAGAACCACGAAAAGTTCTTGTATTTTAAGATAAAATCTGACGCTATTAAAGAAAAAACGTCAAGCTCGCTGAAATATGTTCATTTGCTGAAAATTAACAAAAACACGAAAAGTTCTTGTATTTGAAGATAAAATCTTTTTGCTTTGAGGTAGAAAGATCGAGCTGACTGAAAGAAGTTCATCAGATCAAAACCAACAAAAATTGACAAAAACCACGAAAAGCTCTTGTATTTTAAGATAAAATCTGACGCTATTGAAGAAAAAACTTCTAGCTCGCTGAAATATGTTCATTTGCTGAAAACCAACAAAACCACGAAAGGCTCTTGTATTTAAAGATAAAATCTTTTTGCTTTGAGGAAGAAAGATCGAGCTGACTGAAATAAGTTCATCAGATGAAAACCAACAAAAATTGACAAGAACCACGAAAAGTTGTTATATTTTAAGATAAAATCTGATGCTATTGAAGAAAAAACTTCAAGCTCGCTGAAATATGTTCATTTGCTGAAAACCAACAAAACCACGAAAAGTTCTTGTATTTGAAGATAAAATCTTTTTGCATTAAAGAAGAAAGATCTAGCTGACTGAAACAAGTTCATTAGATGAAAACCAACAAAAATTGACAAGAACCACGAAAAGTTCTTGTATTTTAAGATAAAATCTGACGCTATTAAAGAAAAAACTTCTCGCTCGCTGAAATATGTTCATTTGCTGAAAATTAACAAAACCACGAAAAGTTATTGTATTTGAAGATAAAATCTTTTTGCTTTGAGGTAGAAAGATCGAGCTGACTGAAAGAAGTTCATCAGATCAAAACCAACAAAAATTGACAAGAAACACGAAAAGTTCTTGTATTTTAAGATAAAATCTGACGCTTTTGAAGAAAAAACTTCAAGCTCGCTGAAATATGTTCATTTGCTGAAAACCAACAAAACCACGAAAAGTTCTTGAATTTGAAGATAAAATCTTTTTGCTTTGAAGAAGAAAGATCCAGCTGACTGAAATAAGTTCATTCGATGAAAACCAACAAAAATTGACAACAACCACGAAAAGTTCTTGTATTTTAAGATAAAATCTGACGCTATTGAAGAAAAAACTTCTAGCTCGCTGAAATATGTTCATTTGCTGAAAACCAACAAAACCACGAAAAGTTCTTGTATTTGAAGATAAAATCTTTTTGCTTTGAAGAAGATAGATCCAGCTGACTGAAATAAGTTCATAAGATGAAAACCAACAAAAATTGACAAGAACCACGAAAAGTTCTTGTATTTTAAGATAAAATCTGACGCAATTAATGAAAAAACTTCTCGCTCGCTGAAATATGTTCATTTGCTGAAAATCAACAAAATCACGAAAAGTTATTGTATTTGAAGAGAAAATCTTTTTGCTTTGAAGAAGAAAGATCTCGCTGACTGAAATAAGTTCATCAGATGAAAACCAACAAAAATTGACAAGAACCACGAAACGTTCTTGTATTTTAAGATAAAATCTGACGCTATTAAAGAAAAAACTTCTCGCTCGCTGAAATATGTTCATTTGCTGAAAATTAACAAAACCACGAAAAGTTCTTGTATTTGAAGATAAAATCTTTTTGCTTTGAGGTAGAAAGATCGAGCTGACTGAAAGAAGTTCATCAGATCAAAACCAACAAAAATTGACAAGAAACACGAAAAGTTCTTGTATTTTAAGATAAAATCTGACGCTTTTGAAGAAAAAACTTCAAGCTCGCTGAAATATGTTCATTTGCTGAAAACCAACAAAACCACGAAAAGTTCTTGAATTTGAAGATAAAATCTTTTTGCTTTGAAGAAGAAAGATCCAGCTGACTGAAATAAGTTCATTCGATGAAAACCAACAAAAATTGACAACAACCACGAAAAGTTCTTGTATTTTAAGATAAAATCTGACGCTATTGAAGAAAAAACTTCGAGCTCGCTGAAATATGTTCATTTGCTGAAAACCAACAAAACCACGAAAAGTTCTTGTATTTGAAGATAAAATCTTTTTGCTTTGAAGAAGAAAGATCCAGCTGACTGAAATAAGTTCATAAGATGAAAACCAACAAAAATTGACAAGAACCACGAAAAGTTCTTGTATTTTAAGATAAAATCTGACGCAATTAATGAAAAAACTTCTCGCTCACTGAAATATGTTCATTTGCTGAAAATCAACAAAACCACGAAAAGTTCTTGTATTTGAAGAGAAAATCTTTTTGCTTTGAAGAAGAAAGATCTCGCTGAATGAAATAAGTTCATCAGATGACAACCAACAAAAATTGACAAGAACCACGAAACGTTCTTGTATTTTAAGATAAAATCTGACGCTATTTGAAGAAAAAACTTCTTGCTCGCTGAAATATGTTTATTTGCTGAAAATCAACAAAACCACGAAAAGTTCTTGTATTTGAAGATAAAATCTTTTTGCATTAAAGAAGAAAGATCTAGCTGACTGAAACAAGTTCATGAGATGAAAACCAACAAAAATTGACAAGAACCACGAAAAGTTCTTGTATTTTAAGATAAAATCTGACGCTATTAAAGAAAAAACGTCAAGCTCGCTGAAATATGTTCATTTGCTGAAAATTAACAAAACCACGAAAAGTTCTTGTATTTGAAGATAAAATCTTTTTGCTTTGAGGTAGAAAGATCGAGCTGACTGAAAGAAGTTCATCAGATCAAAACCAACAAAAATTGACAAGAACCACGAAAAGTTCTTGTATTTTAAGATAAAATCTGACGCTATTGAAGAAAAATCTTCAAGCTCGCTGAAATATGTTCATTTGCTGAAAACCAACAAAACCACGAAAAGTTCTTGAATTTGAAGATAAAATCTTTTTGCTTTGAAGAAGAAAGATCCAGCTGACTGAAATAAGTTCATTAGATGAAAACCAACAAAAATTGACAAGAACCACGAAAAGCTCTTGTATTTTAAGATAAAATCTGACGCTATTGAAGAAAAAACTTCTAGCTCGCTGAAATATGTTCATTTGCTGAAAACCAACAAAACCACGAAAGGCTCTTGTAATTGAAGATAAAATCTTTTTGCTTTGAGGAAGAAAGATCGAGCTGACTGAAAGAAGTTCATCAGATCAAAACCAACAAAAATTGACAAGAACCACGAAAAGTTCTTGTATTTTAAGATAAAATCTGACGCTATTGAAGAAAAAACTTCTAGCTCGCTGAAATATGTTCATTTGCTGAAAATCAACAAAACCACGAAAAGTTCTTGTATTTGAAGAGAAAATCTTCTGCTTTGAAGATGAAAGATCTCGCTGACTGAAATAAGTTCATCAGATGAAAACCAACAAAAATTGACAAGAACCACGAAACGTTCTTGTATTTTAAGATAAAATCTGACGCTATTAAAGAAAAAACTTCTTGCTCGCTGAAATATGTTTATTTGCTGAAAATCAACAAAACCACGAAAAGTTCTTGTATTTGAAGATAAAATCTTTTTGCATTAAAGAAGAAAGATCTAGCTGACTGAAACAAGTTCATTAGATGAAAACCAACAAAAATTGACAAGAACCACGAAAAGTTCTTGTATTTTAAGATAAAATCTGACGCTATTAAAGAAAAAACGTCTCGCTCGCTGAAATATGTTCATTTGCTGAAAATTAACAAAACCACGAAACGTTCTTGTATTTTAAGATAAAATCTGACGCTATTAAAGAAAAAACTTCTTGCTCGCTGAAATATGTTTATTTGCTGAAAATCAACAAAACCACGAAAAGTTATTGTATTTGAAGATAAAATCTTTTTGCATTAAAGAAGAAAGATCTAGCTGACTGAAACAAGTTCATGAGATGAAAACCAACAAAAATTGACAAGAACCACGAAAAGTTCTTGTATTTTAAGATAAAATCTGACGCTATTAAAGAAAAAACGTCAAGCTCGCTGAAATATGTTCATTTGCTGAAAATTAACAAAACCACGAAAAGTTCTTGTATTTGAAGATAAAATCTTTTTGCTTTGAGGTCGAAAGATCGAGCTGACTGAAAGAAGTTCATCAGATCAAAACCAACAAAAATTGACAAAAACCACGAAAAGCTCTTGTATTTTAAGATAAAATCTGACGCTATTGAAGAAAAAACTTCTAGCTCGCTGAAATATGTTCATTTGCTGAAAACCAACAAAACCACGAAAGGCTCTTGTATTTAAAGATAAAATCTTTTTGCTTTGAGGAAGAAAGATCGAGCTGACTGAAATAAGTTCATCAGATGAAAACCAACAAAAATTGACAAGAACCACGAAAAGTTGTTATATTTTAAGATAAAATCTGATGCTATTGAAGAAAAAACTTCAAGCTCGCTGAAATATGTTCATTTGCTGAAAACCAACAAAACCACGAAAAGTTCTTGTATTTGAAGATAAAATCTTTTTGCATTAAAGAAGAAAGATCTAGCTGACTGAAACAAGTTCATTAGATGAAAACCAACAAAAATTGACAAGAACCACGAAAAGTTCTTGTATTTTAAGATAAAATCTGACGCTATTAAAGAAAAAACTTCTCGCTCGCTGAAATATGTTCATTTGCTGAAAATTAACAAAACCACGAAAAGTTATTGTATTTGAAGATAAAATCTTTTTGCTTTGAGGTAGAAAGATCGAGCTGACTGAAAGAAGTTCATCAGATCAAAACCAACAAAAATTGACAAGAAACACGAAAAGTTCTTGTATTTTAAGATAAAATCTGACGCTTTTGAAGAAAAAACTTCAAGCTCGCTGAAATATGTTCATTTGCTGAAAACCAACAAAACCACGAAAAGTTCTTGAATTTGAAGATAAAATCTTTTTGCTTTGAAGAAGAAAGATCCAGCTGACTGAAATAAGTTCATTCGATGAAAACCAACAAAAATTGACAACAACCACGAAAAGTTCTTGTATTTTAAGATAAAATCTGACGCTATTGAAGAAAAAACTTCTAGCTCGCTGAAATATGTTCATTTGCTGAAAACCAACAAAACCACGAAAAGTTCTTGTATTTGAAGATAAAATCTTTTTGCTTTGAAGAAGATAGATCCAGCTGACTGAAATAAGTTCATAAGATGAAAACCAACAAAAATTGACAAGAACCACGAAAAGTTCTTGTATTTTAAGATAAAATCTGACGCAATTAATGAAAAAACTTCTCGCTCGCTGAAATATGTTCATTTGCTGAAAATCAACAAAATCACGAAAAGTTATTGTATTTGAAGAGAAAATCTTTTTGCTTTGAAGAAGAAAGATCTCGCTGACTGAAATAAGTTCATCAGATGAAAACCAACAAAAATTGACAAGAACCACGAAACGTTCTTGTATTTTAAGATAAAATCTGACGCTATTAAAGAAAAAACTTCTCGCTCGCTGAAATATGTTCATTTGCTGAAAATTAACAAAACCACGAAAAGTTCTTGTATTTGAAGATAAAATCTTTTTGCTTTGAGGTAGAAAGATCGAGCTGACTGAAAGAAGTTCATCAGATCAAAACCAACAAAAATTGACAAGAAACACGAAAAGTTCTTGTATTTTAAGATAAAATCTGACGCTTTTGAAGAAAAAACTTCAAGCTCGCTGAAATATGTTCATTTGCTGAAAACCAACAAAACCACGAAAAGTTCTTGAATTTGAAGATAAAATCTTTTTGCTTTGAAGAAGAAAGATCCAGCTGACTGAAATAAGTTCATTCGATGAAAACCAACAAAAATTGACAACAACCACGAAAAGTTCTTGTATTTTAAGATAAAATCTGACGCTATTGAAGAAAAAACTTCGAGCTCGCTGAAATATGTTCATTTGCTGAAAACCAACAAAACCACGAAAAGTTCTTGTATTTGAAGATAAAATCTTTTTGCTTTGAAGAAGAAAGATCCAGCTGACTGAAATAAGTTCATAAGATGAAAACCAACAAAAATTGACAAGAACCACGAAAAGTTCTTGTATTTTAAGATAAAATCTGACGCAATTAATGAAAAAACTTCTCGCTCGCTGAAATATGTTCATTTGCTGAAAATCAACAAAACCACGAAAAGTTCTTGTATTTGAAGAGAAAATCTTTTTGCTTTGAAGAAGAAAGATCTCGCTGAATGAAATAAGTTCATCAGATGAAAACCAACAAAAATTGACAAGAACCACGAAACGTTCTTGTATTTTAAGATAAAATCTGACGCTATTTGAAGAAAAAACTTCTTGCTCGCTGAAATATGTTTATTTGCTGAAAATCAACAAAACCACGAAAAGTTCTTGTATTTGAAGATAAAATCTTTTTGCATTAAAGAAGAAAGATCTAGCTGACTGAAACAAGTTCATGAGATGAAAACCAACAAAAATTGACAAGAACCACGAAAAGTTCTTGTATTTTAAGATAAAATCTGACGCTATTAAAGAAAAAACGTCAAGCTCGCTGAAATATGTTCATTTGCTGAAAATTAACAAAACCACGAAAAGTTCTTGTATTTGAAGATAAAATCTTTTTGCTTTGAGGTAGAAAGATCGAGCTGACTGAAAGAAGTTCATCAGATCAAAACCAACAAAAATTGACAAGAACCACGAAAAGTTCTTGTATTTTAAGATAAAATCTGACGCTATTGAAGAAAAATCTTCAAGCTCGCTGAAATATGTTCATTTGCTGAAAACCAACAAAACCACGAAAAGTTCTTGAATTTGAAGATAAAATCTTTTTGCTTTGAAGAAGAAAGATCCAGCTGACTGAAATAAGTTCATTAGATGAAAACCAACAAAAATTGACAAGAACCACGAAAAGCTCTTGTATTTTAAGATAAAATCTGACGCTATTGAAGAAAAAACTTCTAGCTCGCTGAAATATGTTCATTTGCTGAAAACCAACAAAACCACGAAAGGCTCTTGTAATTGAAGATAAAATCTTTTTGCTTTGAGGAAGAAAGATCGAGCTGACTGAAAGAAGTTCATCAGATCAAAACCAACAAAAATTGACAAGAACCACGAAAAGTTCTTGTATTTTAAGATAAAATCTGACGCTATTGAAGAAAAAACTTCTAGCTCGCTGAAATATGTTCATTTGCTGAAAATCAACAAAACCACGAAAAGTTCTTGTATTTGAAGAGAAAATCTTCTGCTTTGAAGAAGAAAGATCTCGCTGACTGAAATAAGTTCATCAGATGAAAACCAACAAAAATTGACAAGAACCACGAAACGTTCTTGTATTTTAAGATAAAATCTGACGCTATTAAAGAAAAAACTTCTTGCTCGCTGAAATATGTTTATTTGCTGAAAATCAACAAAACCACGAAAAGTTCTTGTATTTGAAGATAAAATCTTTTTGCATTAAAGAAGAAAGATCTAGCTGACTGAAACAAGTTCATTAGATGAAAACCAACAAAAATTGACAAGAACCACGAAAAGTTCTTGTATTTTAAGATAAAATCTGACGCTATTAAAGAAAAAACGTCTCGCTCGCTGAAATATGTTCATTTGCTGAAAATTAACAAAACCACGAAAAGTTCTTGTATTTGAAGATAAAATCTTTTTGCTTTGAGGTAGAAAGATCGAGCTGACTGAAAGAAGTTCATCAGATCAAAACCAACAAAAATTGACAAGAACCACGAAAAGTTCTTGTATTTTAAGATAAAATCTGACGCTATTGAAGAAAAATCTTCAAGCTCGCTGAAATATGTTCATTTGCTGAAAACCAACAAAACCACGAAAAGTTCTTGAATTTGAAGATAAAATCTTTTTGCTTTGAAGAAGAAAGATCCAGCTGACTGAAATAAGTTCATTAGATGAAAACCAACAAAAATTGACAAGAACCACGAAAAGCTCTTGTATTTTAAGATAAAATCTGACGCTATTGAAGAAAAAACTTCTAGCTCGCTGAAATATGTTCATTTGCTGAAAACCAACAAAACCACGAAAGGCTCTTGTATTTGAAGATAAAATCTTTTTGCTTTGAGGAAGAAAGATCGAGCTGACTGAAAGAAGTTCATCAGATCAAAACCAACAAAAATTGACAAGAACCACGAAAAGTTCTTGTATTTTAAGATAAAATCTGACGCTATTGAAGAAAAAACTTCAAGCTCGCTGAAATATGTTCATTTGCTGAAAACCAACAAAACCACGAAAAGTTCTTGTATTTGAAGATGAAATCTTTTTGCATTAAAGAAAGATCTAGCTGACTGAAACAAGTTCATGAGATGAAAACCAACAAAAATTGACAAGAACCACGAAAAGTTCTTGTATTTTAAGATAAAATCTGACACTATTAAAGAAAAAACTTCTCGCTCGCTGGAATATGTTCATTTGCTGAAAATTAACAAAACAACGAAAAGTTCTTGTATTTGAAGATAAAATCTTTTTGCTTTGAGGTAGAAAGATCGAGCTGACTGAAAGAAGTTCATCAGATCAAAACCAACAAAAATTGACAAGAAACACGAAAAGTTCTTGTATTTTAAGATAAAATCTGACGCTTTTGAAGAAGAAAGATCCAGCTGACTGAAATAAGTTCATTCGATGAAAACCAACAAAAATTGACAAGAACCACGGAAAGTTCTTGTGTTTTAAGATAAAATCTGACGCAATTAATGAAAAAACTTCTCGCTCGCTGAAATATGTTCATTTGCTGAAAATCAACAAAACCACGAAAAGTTCTTGTATTTGAAGAGAAAATCTTTTTGCTTTGAAGAAGAAAGATCTCGCTGACTGAAATAAGTTCATCAGATGAAAACCAACAAAAATTGACAAGAACCACGAAACATTCTTGTATTTTAAGATAAAATCTGACGCTATTAAAGAAAAAACGTCTCGCTCGCTGAAATATGTTCATTTGCTGAAAATTAACAAAACCACGAAAAGTTCTTGTATTTGAAGATAAAATCTTTTTGCTTTGAGGTAGAAAGATCGAGCTGACTGAAAGAAGTTCATCAGATCAAAACCAACAAAAATTGACAAGAACCACGAAAAGTTCTTGTATTTTAAGATAAAATCTGACGCTATTGAAGAAAAAACTTCTCGCTCGCTGAAATATGTTCATTTGCTGAAAACCAACAAAACCACGAAAAGTTCTTGTATTTGAAGATAAAATCTTTTTGCTTTGAAGAAGAAAGATCCAGCTGACTGAAATAAGTTCATAAGATGAAAACCAACAAAAATTGACAAGAACCACGAAAAGTTCTTGTATTTTAAGATAAAATCTGACGCGATTAATGAAAAAACTTCTCGCTCGCTGAAATATGTTCATTTGCTGAAAATCAACAAAACCACGAAAAGTTCTTGTATTTGAAGATAAAATCTTTTTGCATCAAAGAAGAAAGATCCAGCTGACTGAAACAAGTTCATTAGATGAAAACCAACAAAAATTGACAAGAACCACGAAAAGTTCTTGTATTTTAAGATAAAATTTGACGCTATTAAAGAAAAAACTTCTCGCTCGCTGAAATATGTTCATTTGCTGAAAATTAACAAAACCACGAAAAGTTCTTGTATTTGAAGATAAAATCTTTTTGCTTTGAGGTAGAAAGATCGAGCTGACTGAAAGAAGTTCATCAGATCAAAACCAACAAAAATTGACAAGAACCACGAAAAGTTCTTGTATTTTAAGATAAAATCTGACGCTATTGAAGAAAAATCTTCAAGCTCGCTGAAATATGTTCATTTGCTGAAAACCAACAAAACCACGAAAAGTTCTTGAATTTGAAGATAAAATCTTTTTGCTTTGAAGAAGAAAGATCCAGCTGACTGAAATAAGTTCATTAGATGAAAACCAACAAAAATTGACAAGAACCACGAAAAGCTCTTGTATTTTAAGATAAAATCTGACGCTATTGAAGAAAAAACTTCTCGCTCGCTGAAATATGTTCATTTGCTGAAAACCAACAAAACCACGAAAGGCTCTTGTATTTGAAGATAAAATCTTTTTGCTTTGAGGAAGAAAGATCGAGCTGACTGAAAGAAGTTCATCAGATCAAAACCAACAAAAATTGACAAGAACCACGAAAAGCTCTTGTATTTTAAGATAAAATCTGACGCTATTGAAGAAAAAACTTCAAGCTCGCTGAAATATGTTCATTTGCTGAAAACCAACAAAATCACGAAAAGTTATTGTATTTGAAGAGAAAATCTTTTTGCTTTGAAGAAGAAAGATCTCGCTGACTGAAATAAGTTCATCAGATGAAAACCAACAAAAATTGACAAGAACCACGAAACGTTCTTGTATTTTAAGATAAAATCTGACGCTATTAAAGAAAAAACTTCTCGCTCGCTGAAATATGTTCATTTGCTGAAAATTAACAAAACCACGAAAAGTTCTTGTATTTGAAGATAAAATCTTTTTGCTTTGAGGTAGAAAGATCGAGCTGACTGAAAGAAGTTCATCAGATCAAAACCAACAAAAATTGACAAGAAACACGAAAAGTTCTTGTATTTTAAGATAAAATCTGACGCTTTTGAAGAAAAAACTTCAAGCTCGCTGAAATATGTTCATTTGCTGAAAACCAACAAAACCACGAAAAGTTCTTGAATTTGAAGATAAAATCTTTTTGCTTTGAAGAAGAAAGATCCAGCTGACTGAAATAAGTTCATTCGATGAAAACCAACAAAAATTGACAACAACCACGAAAAGTTCTTGTATTTTAAGATAAAATCTGACGCTATTGAAGAAAAAACTTCGAGCTCGCTGAAATATGTTCATTTGCTGAAAACCAACAAAACCACGAAAAGTTCTTGTATTTGAAGATAAAATCTTTTTGCTTTGAAGAAGAAAGATCCAGCTGACTGAAATAAGTTCATAAGATGAAAACCAACAAAAATTGACAAGAACCACGAAAAGTTCTTGTATTTTAAGATAAAATCTGACGCAATTAATGAAAAAACTTCTCGCTCGCTGAAATATGTTCATTTGCTGAAAATCAACAAAACCACGAAAAGTTCTTGTATTTGAAGAGAAAATCTTTTTGCTTTGAAGAAGAAAGATCTCGCTGACTGAAATAAGTTCATCAGATGAAAACCAACAAAAATTGACAAGAACCACGAAACGTTCTTGTATTTTAAGATAAAATCTGACGCTATTAAAGAAAAAACTTCTTGCTCGCTGAAATATGTTTATTTGCTGAAAATCAACAAAACCACGAAAAGTTCTTGTATTTGAAGATAAAATCTTTTTGCATTAAAGAAGAAAGATCTAGCTGACTGAAACAAGTTCATGAGATGAAAACCAACAAAAATTGACAAGAACCACGAAAAGTTCTTGTATTTTAAGATAAAATCTGACGCTATTAAAGAAAAAACGTCAAGCTCGCTGAAATATGTTCATTTGCTGAAAATTAACAAAACCACGAAAAGTTCTTGTATTTGAAGATAAAATCTTTTTGCTTTGAGGTAGAAAGATCGAGCTGACTGAAAGAAGTTCATCAGATCAAAACCAACAAAAATTGACAAGAACCACGAAAAGTTCTTGTATTTTAAGATAAAATCTGACGCTATTGAAGAAAAATCTTCAAGCTCGCTGAAATATGTTCATTTGCTGAAAACCAACAAAACCACGAAAAGTTCTTGAATTTGAAGATAAAATCTTTTTGCTTTGAAGAAGAAAGATCCAGCTGACTGAAATAAGTTCATTAGATGAAAACCAACAAAAATTGACAAGAACCACGAAAAGCTCTTGTATTTTAAGATAAAATCTGACGCTATTGAAGAAAAAACTTCTAGCTCGCTGAAATATGTTCATTTGCTGAAAACCAACAAAACCACGAAAGGCTCTTGTAATTGAAGATAAAATCTTTTTGCTTTGAGGAAGAAAGATCGAGCTGACTGAAAGAAGTTCATCAGATCAAAACCAACAAAAATTGACAAGAACCACGAAAAGTTCTTGTATTTTAAGATAAAATCTGACGCTATTGAAGAAAAAACTTCTAGCTCGCTGAAATATGTTCATTTGCTGAAAATCAACAAAACCACGAAAAGTTCTTGTATTTGAAGAGAAAATCTTCTGCTTTGAAGAAGAAAGATCTCGCTGACTGAAATAAGTTCATCAGATGAAAACCAACAAAAATTGACAAGAACGACGAAACGTTCTTGTATTTTAAGATAAAATCTGACGCTATTAAAGAAAAAACGTCTAGCTCGCTGAAATATGTTCATTTGCTGAAAATTAACAAAACCACGAAAAGTTCTTGTATTTGAAGATAAAATCTTTTTGCTTTGAGGTAGAAAGATCGAGCTGACTGAAAGAAGTTCATCAGATCAAAACCAACAAAAATTGACAAGAACCACGAAAAGTTCTTGTATTTTAAGATAAAATCTGACGCTATTGAAGAAAAATCTTCAAGCTCGCTGAAATATGTTCATTTGCTGAAAACCAACAAAACCACGAAAAGTTCTTGAATTTGAAGATAAAATCTTTTTGCTTTGAAGAAGAAAGATCCAGCTGACTGAAATAAGTTCATTAGATGAAAACCAACAAAAATTGACAAGAACCACGAAAAGCTCTTGTATTTTAAGATAAAATCTGACGCTATTGAAGAAAAAACTTCTAGCTCGCTGAAATATGTTCATTTGCTGAAAACCAACAAAACCACGAAAAGTTCTTGTATTTGAAGATGAAATCTTTTTGCATCAAAGAAAGATCTAGCTGACTGAAACAAGTTCATTAGATGAAAACCAACAAAAATTGACAAGAACCACGAAAAGTTCTTGTATTTTAAGATAAAATCTGACACTATTAAAGAAAAAACTTCTCGCTCGCTGGAATATGTTCATTTGCTGAAAATTAACAAAACAACGAAAAGTTCTTGTATTTGAAGATAAAATCTTTTTGCTTTGAGGTAGAAAGATCGAGCTGACTGAAAGAAGTTCATCAGATCAAAACCAACAAAAATTGACAAGAAACACGAAAAGTTCTTGTATTTTAAGATAAAATCTGACGCTTTTGAAGAAGAAAGATCCAGCTGACTGAAATAAGTTCATTCGATGAAAACCAACAAAAATTGACAAGAACCACGGAAAGTTCTTGTGTTTTAAGATAAAATCTGACGCAATTAATGAAAAAACTTCTCGCTCGCTGAAATATGTTCATTTGCTGAAAATCAACATAACCACGAAAAGTTCATGTATTTGAAGAGAAAATCTTTTTGCTTTGAAGAAGAAAGATCTCGCTGACTGAAATAAGTTCATCAGATGAAAACCAACAAAAATTGACAAGAACCACGAAACGTTCTTGTATTTTAAGATAAAATCTGACGCTATTAAAGAAAAAACGTCTCGCTCGCTGAAATATGTTCATTTGCTGAAAATTAACAAAACCACGAAAAGTTCTTGTATTTGAAGATAAAATCTTTTTGCTTTGAGGTAGAAAGATCGAGCTGACTGAAAGATGTTCATCAGATCAAAACCAACAAAAATTGACAAGAACCACGAAAAGTTCTTGTATTTTAAGATAAAATCTGACGCTATTGAAGAAAAAACTTCTAGCTCGCTGAAATATGTTCATTTGCTGAAAACCAACAAAACCACGAAAAGTTCTTGTATTTGAAGATAAAATCTTTTTGCTTTGAAGAAGAAAGATCCAGCTGACTGAAATAAGTTCATAAGATGAAAACCAACAAAAATTGACAAGAACCACGAAAAGTTCTTGTATTTTAAGATAAAATCTGACGCGATTAATGAAAAAACTTCTCGCTCGCTGAAATATGTTCATTTGCTGAAAATCAACAAAACCACGAAAAGTTCTTGTATTTGAAGATAAAATCTTTTTGCATCAAAGAAGAAAGATCCAGCTGACTGAAACAAGTTCATTAGATGAAAACCAACAAAAATTGACAAGAACCACGAAAAGTTCTTGTATTTTAAGATAAAATTTGACGCTATTAAAGAAAAAACTTCTCGCTCGCTGAAATATGTTCATTTGCTGAAAATTAACAAAACCACGAAAAGTTCTTGTATTTGAAGATAAAATCTTTTTGCTTTGAGGTAGAAAGATCGAGCTGACTGAAAGAAGTTCATCAGATCAAAACCAACAAAAATTGACAAGAACCACGAAAAGTTCTTGTATTTTAAGATAAAATCTGACGCTATTGAAGAAAAATCTTCAAGCTAGCTGAAATATGTTCATTTGCTGAAAACCAACAAAACCACGAAAAGTTCTTGAATTTGAAGATAAAATCTTTTTGCTTTGAAGAAGAAAGATCCAGCTGACTGAAATAAGTTCATGAGATGAAAACCAACAAAAATTGACAAGAACCACGAAAAGCTCTTGTATTTTAAGATAAAATCTGACGCTATTGAAGAAAAAACTTCTAGCTCGCTGAAATATGTTCATTTGCTGAAAACCAACAAAACCACGAAAGGCTCTTGTATTTGAAGATAAAATCTTTTTGCTTTGAGGAAGAAAGATCGAGCTGACTGAAAGAAGTTCATCAGATCAAAACCAACAAAAATTGACAAGAACCACGAAACGTTCTTGTATTTTAAGATAAAATCTGACGCTATTGAAGAAAAAACTTCAAGCTCGCTGAAATATGTTCATTTGCTGAAAACCAACAAAACCACGAAAAGTTCTTGTATTTGAAGATAAAATCTTTTTGCATTAAAGAAAGATCTAGCTGACTGAAACAAGTTCATTAGATTAAAACCAACAAAAATTGACAAGAACCACGAAAAGTTCTTGTATTTTAAGATAAAATCTGACGCTATTAAAGAAAAAACTTCTCGCTTGCTGGAATATGTTCATTTGCTGAAAATTAACAAAACAACGAAAAGTTCTTGTATTTGAAGATAAAATCTTTTTGCTTTGAGGTAGAAAGATCGAGCTGACTGAAAGAAGTTCATCAGATCAAAACCAACAAAAATTGACAAGAAACACGAAAAGTTCTTGTATTTTAAGATAAAATCTGACGCTTTTGAAGAAAAAACTTCAAGCTCGCTGAAATATGTTCATTTGCTGAAAACCAACAAAACCACGAAAAGTTCTTGAATTTGAAGATAAAATCTTTTTGCTTTGAAGAAGAAATATCCAGCTGACTGAAATAAGTTCATGAGATGAAAACCAACAAAAATTGACAAGAACCACGAAAAGCTCTTGTATTTTAAGATAAAATCTGACGCTATTGAAGAAAAAACTTCTAGCTCGCTGAAATATGTTCATTTGCTGAAAACCAACAAAACCACGAAAGGCTCTTGTATTTGAAGATAAAATGTTTTTGCTTTGAGGAAGAAAGATCGAGCTGACTGAAAGAAGTTCATCAGATCAAAACCAACAAAAATTGACAAGAACCACGAAAAGTTCTTGTATTTTAAGATAAAATCTGACGCTATTGAAGAAAAAACTTCAAGCTCGCTGAAATATGTTCATTTGCTGAAAACCAACAAAACCACGAAAAGTTCTTGTATTTGAAGATAAAATCTTTTTGCATTAAAGAAAGATCTAGCTGACTGAAACAAGTTCATTAGATGAAAACGAACAAAAATTGACAAGAACCACGAAAAGTTCTTGTATTTTAAGATAAAATCTGACGCTATTAAAGAAAAAACTTCTCGCTCGCTGGAATATGTTCATTTGCTGAAAATTAACAAAACAATGAAAAGTTCTTGTATTTGAAGATAAAATCTTTTTGCTTTGAGGTAGAAAGATCGAGCTGACTGAAAGAAGTTCATCAGATCAAAACCAACAAAAATTGACAAGAAACACGAAAAGTTCTTGTATTTTAAGATAAAATCTGACGCTTTTGAAGAAAAAACTTCAAGCTCGCTGAAATATGTTCATTTGCTGAAAACCAACAAAACCACGAAAAGTTCTTGAATTTGAAGATAAAATCTTTTTGCTTTGAAGAAGAAAGATCCAGCTGACTGAAATAAGTTCATTCGATGAAAACCAACAAAAATTGACAAGAACCACGGAAAGTTCTTGTATTTTAAGATAAAATCTGACGCTATTAAAGAAAAAACTTCTTGCTCGCTGAAATATGTTTATTTGCTGAAAATCAACAAAACCACGAAAAGTTCTTGTATTTGAAGATAAAATCTTTTTGCATTAAAGAAGAAAGATCTAGCTGACTGAAACAAGTTCATTAGATGAAAACCAACAAAAATTGACAAGAACCACGAAAAGTTCTTGTATTTTAAGATCAAATCTGACGCTATCAAAGAAAAAACGTCTCGCTCGCTGAAATATGTTCATTTGCTGAAAATTAACAAAACCACGAAAAGTTCTTGTATTTGAAGATAAAATCTTTTTGCTTTGAGGTAGAAAGATCGAGCTGACTGAAAGAAGTTCATCAGATCAAAACCAACAAAAATTGACAAGAACCACGAAAAGTTCTTGTATTTTAAGATAAAATCTGACGCTATTGAAGAAAAAACTTCTCGCTCGCTGAAATATGTTCATTTGCTGAAAACCAACAAAACCACGAAAAGTTCTTGTATTTGAAGATAAAATCTTTTTGCTTTGAAGAAGAAAGATCCAGCTGACTGAAATAAGTTCATAAGATGAAAACCAACAAAAATTGACAAGAACCACGAAAAGTTCTTGTATTTTAAGATAAAATCTGACGCGATTAATGAAAAAACTTCTCGCTCGCTGAAATATGTTAATTTGCTGAAAATCAACAAAACCACGAAAAGTTCTTGTATTTGAAGATAAAATCTTTTTGCATCAAAGACGAAAGATCCAGCTGACTGAAACAAGTTCATTAGATGAAAACCAACAAAAATTGACAAGAACCACGAAAAGTTCTTGTATTTTAAGATAAAATCTGACGCTATTGAAGAAAAAACTTCTAGCTCGCTGAAATATGTTCGTTTGCTGAAAACCAACAAAACCATGAAAGGTTCTTGTATTTGAAGATAAAATCTTTTTGCATTGAAGTAGAAAGATCTAGCTGACTGAAACAAGTTCATTAGATGAAAACCAACAAAAATTGACAAGAACCACGAAAAGTTCTTGTATTTTAAGATAAAATTTGACGCTATTAAAGAAAAAACTTCTCGCTCGCTGAAATATGTTCATTTGCTGAAAATTAACAAAACCACGAAAAGTTCTTGCATTTGTAGATAAAATCTTTTTGCTTTGAGGTAGAAAGATCGAGCTGACTGAAAGAAGTTCATCAGATCAAAACCAACAAAAATTGACAAGAACCACGAAAAGTTCTTGTATTTTAAGATAAAATCTGACGCTATTGAAGAAAAAACTTCTAGCTCGCTGAAATATGTTCATTTGCTGAAAACCAACAAAACCACGAAAGGCTCTTGTATTTGAAGATAAAATCTTTTTGCTTTGAGGAAGAAAGATCGAGCTGACTGAAAGAAGTTCATCAGATCAAAACCAACAAAAATTGACAAGAACCACGAAAAGTTCTTGTATTTTAAGATAACATCTGACGCTATTGAAGAAAAAACTTCAAGCTCGCTGAAATATGTTCATTTGCTGAAAACCAACAAAACCACGAAAAGTTCTTGTATTTGAAGATAAAATCTTTTTGCATTAAAGAAAGATCTAGCTGACTGAAACAAGTTCATTAGATGAAAACCAACAAAAATTGACAAGAACCACGAAAAGTTCTTGTATTTTAAGATAAAATCTGACGCTATTGAAGAAAAAACTTCTCGCTCGCTGGAATATGTTCATTTGCTGAAAATTAACAAAACAACGAAAAGTTCTTGAATTTGAAGATAAAATCTTTTTGCTTTGAAGAAGAAAGATCCAGCTGACTGAAATAAGTTCATTCGATGAAAACCAACAAAAATTGACAAGAACCACGGAAAGTTCTTGTATTTTAAGATAAAATCTTACGCAATTAATGAAAAAACTTCTCGCTCGCTGAAATATGTTCATTTGCTGAAATCAACAAAACCACGAAAAGTTCTTGTATTTGAAGAGAAAATCTTTTTGCTTTGAAGAAGAAAGATCTCGCTGACTGAAATAAGTTCATCAGATGAAAACCAACAAAAATTGACAAGAACCACGAAACGTTCTTGTATTTTAAGATAAAATCTGACGCTATTAAAGAAAAAACTTCTTGCTCGCTGAAATATGTTTATTTGCTGAAAATCAACAAAACCACGAAAAGTTCTTGTATTTGAAGATAAAATCTTTTTGCATTAAAGAAGAAAGATCTAGCTGACTGAAACAAGTTCATGAGATGAAAACCAACAAAAATTGACAAGAACCACGAAAAGTTCTTGTATTTTAAGATAAAATCTGACGCTATTAAAGAAAAAACGTCTCGCTCGCTGAAATATGTTCATTTGCTGAAAATTAACAAAACCACGAAAAGTTCTTGTATTTGAAGATAAAATCTTTTTGCTTTGAGGGAGAAAGATCGAGCTGACTGAAAGAAGTTCATCAGATCAAAACCAACAAAAATTGACAAGAACCACGAAAAGTTCTTGTATTTTAAGATAAAATCTGACGCTATTGAAGAAAAAACTTCTAGCTCGCTGAAATATGTTCATTTGCTGAAAACCAACAAAACCACGAAAAGTTCTTGTATTTGAAGATAAAATCTTTTTGCTTTGAAGAAGAAAGATCCAGCTGACTGAAATAAGTTCATAAGATGAAAACCAACAAAAATTGACAAGAACCTCGAAAAGTTCTTGTATTTTAAGATAAAATCTGACGCGATTAATGAAAAAACTTCTCGCTCGCTGAAATATGTTCATTTGCTGAAAATCAACAAAACCACGAAAAGTTCTTGTATTTGAAGATAAAATCTTTTTGCATCAAAGAAGAAAGATCCAGCTGACTGAAACAAGTTCATTAGATGAAAACCAACAAAAATTGACAAGAACCACGAAAAGTTCTTGTATTTTAAGATAAAATCTGACGCTATTGAAGAAAAAACTTCTAGCTCGCTGAAATATGTTCGTTTGCTGAAAACCAACAAAACCATGAAAGGTTCTTGTATTTGAAGATAAAATCTTTTTGCATTGAAGAAGAAAGATCGAGCTGACTGAAAGAAGTTCATCAGATCAAAACCAACAAAAATTGACAAGAACCATGAAAAGCTCTTGTATTTTAAGATAAAATCTGACGCTATTGAAGAAAAAACTTCTAGCTCGCTGAAATATGTTCATTTGCTGAAAACCAACAAAACCACGAAAGGCTCTTGTATTTGAAGATAAAATCTTTTTGCTTTGAAGAAGAAAGATCTAGCTGACTGAAATAAGTTCATGAGATGATAACCAACAAAAATTGACAAGAACCACGAAAAGTTCTTGTATTTTAAGATAAAATCTTCCGCTATTAAAGAAAAAACTTTGAGCTCGCTGAGATATGGTCATTTGATGAAAATTAACAAAACCACGAAAAGTTCTTGTATTTGAAGATAAAATCTTTTTGCTTTGAGGTAGAAAGATCTAGCTGACTGAAAGAAGTTCATCAGATCAAAACCAACAAAAATTGACAAGAACCACGAAAAGTTCTTGTATTTTAAGATAAAATCTGACGCTATTGAAGAAAAAACTTCTAGCTCTCTGAAATATGTTCATTTGCTGAAAACCAACAAAACCACGAAAAGTTCTTGTATTTGAAGATAAAATCTTTTTGCTTTGAAGAAGAAAGATCTAGCTGACTGAAATAAGTTCATTCGATGAAAACCAACAAAAATTGACAAGAACCACGAAAAGTTCTTGTATTTTATGATAAAATCTTCCGCTATTAAAGAAAAAACTTTGAGCTCGCTGAAATATGTTCATTTGCTGAAAATCAACAAAACCACGAAAAGTTCTGGTATTTGAAGAGAAAATCTTTTTGCTTTGATGAAGAAAGATCTCGCTGACTGAAATAAGTTCATCGGATGAAAACCAACAAAAATTGACAAGAACCACGAAAAGTTCTTGTATTTTAAGATAAAATCTGACGCTATTGAAGAAAAAACTTCCAGCTCGCTGAAATATGTTCATTTGCTGAAAACCAACAAAACCACGAAAAGTTCTTGTATTTGAAGATAAAATCTTTTTGCATTAAAGAAGAAAGATCCAGCTGACTGAAATAAGTTCATTCGATGAAAACCAACAAAAATTAACAAGAACCACGAAAAGTCTTGTATTTTAAGATAAAATCTGACGCTATTGAAGAAAAAACTTCAAGCTCGCTGAAATATGTTCCTTTGCTGAAAACCAACAAAACCACGAAAAGTTCTTGTATTTGAAGATAAAATCTTTTTGCTTTGAAGAAGAAAGATCCAGCTGACTGAAATAAGTTCATTCGATGAAAACCAACAAAAATTAACAAGAACCACGAAAAGTTCTTGTATTTTAAGATAAAATCTGACGCTATTGAAGAAAAAACTTCTCGCTCGCTGAAATATGTTCATTTGCTGAAAACCAACAAAACCACTAAAAGTTCTTGTATTTGAAGATAAAATCTTTTTGCTTTGAAGAAGAAAGATCTTGCTGACTGAAATAAGTTCATTAGATGAAAACCAACAAAAATTGACAAGAACCACGAAAAGTTCTTGTATTTTATGATAAAATCTTCCGCTATTAAAGATAAAACTTTGAGCTCGCTGAAATATGTTCATTTGCTGAAAATCAACAAAACCACGAAAAGTTCTTGTATTTGAACATAAAATCTTTTTGCTTTGAGGTAGAAAGATCCAGCTGACTGAAATAAGTTCATAAGATGAAAACCAACAAAAATTGACAAGAACCACGAAAAGTTCTTGTATTTTAAGATAAAATCTGACGCTATTGAAGAAAAAACTTCCAGCTCGCTGAAATATGTTCGTTTGCTGAAAACCAACAAAACCACGAAAGGTTCTTGTATTTGAAGATAAAATCTTTTTGCATTGAAGAAGAAAGATCTAGCTGACTCAAACAAGTTCATTAGATGAAAACCAACAAAAATTGACAAGAACCACGAAAAGTTCTTGTATTTTAAGCTAAAATCTGACGCTATTAAAGAAAAAACGTCTCCCTCGCTGAAAAATGTTCATTTGCTGAAAACCAACAAAACCACGAAAAGTTCTTGTATTTGAAGATAAAATCTTTTTGCATTAAAGAAGAATGATCTAGCTGACTGAAATAAGTTCATTAGATGAAAACGAACAAAAATTGACAAGAACCACGAAAAGTTCTTGTATTTTAAGGTAAAATCTTGAGCTATTAAAGAAAAAACGTCTCCCTCGCTGAAAAATGTTCATTTGCTGAAAAACAACAAAACAACGAAAAGTTCTTGTATTTGAAGATGAAATCTTTTTGCATTCAAGAAGAAAGATCTCGCTGACTGAAATAAGTTCATTGGATGAAAACCAACAAAAATTGACAAGAACCACGAAAAGTTCTTGTATTTTAAGATAAAATCTTCAGCTGTTAAAGAAAAAACGTCTCCCTCGCTGAAATATGTTCATTTGCTGAAAACCAACAAAACCACGAAAAGTTCTTGTATTTGAAGATAAAATCCTTTTGCATTAAAGAAGAAAGATCGAGCTGACTGAAATGAGTTCATTAGATGCAAACCGACAAAAATTGACAAGAACCACGAAACGTTCTTGTATTTTAAGGTAATATCCTGAGCTATTGAAGAAAAGACGTCTCCTCGCTGAAATATGTTCATTTGCTGAAAACCAACAAAACTTCGAAAAGTTCTTGTATTTGAAGATAAAATCTTTTTGCATTAAAGAAGAAAGATCTAGCTGACTGAAATAAGTTCATTCGATGAAAACCAACAAAAATTGACAAGAACCATGAAAAGTTCTTGTATTTTAAGGTAAAATCTTGAGCTGTTAAAGAAAAAACGTCTCCCTCGCTGAAATATGTTCATTTGCTGAAAACCAACAAAACCACGAAAAGTTCTTGTATTTGAAGATAAAATCTTTTTCCATGAAAGAAGAAAGATCTAGCTGACTGAAATAAGTTCATTAGATGAAAACAAACAAAAATTGACAAGAACCATAAAAATTTCTTGTATTTTAAGATAAAATCTTAAGCTATTGAAGAAAAAATTTCTCCCTCCTTGAAATATGTTCATTTGCTGAAAACCAACAAAACCACGAAAAGTTCTTGTGTTTGAAGATAAAATCTTTTTGCATTAAAGAAGAAAGATCCAGCTGACTGAAATAAGTTCATCAGATGAAAGCCAACAAAAATTGACAAGAACCATGAAAATTTCGTGTATTTTAAGATAAAATCTTGAGCTATTAAAGAAAAAACGTCTCCCTCGATGAAATATGTTCATTTGCTCAAAACCAACAAAACCACGAAAAGTTCTTGAATTTGAAGATAAAATCTTTTTGCTTTGAAGAAGAAAGATCCAGCTCACTGAAATAAGTTCATTCGATGAAAGCCAACAAGAATTGACAATAACCACTTCAAGTTCTTGTATTTTCAGTTAAAATCTTGAGCTGTTAAAGAAAAAACGTCTCCCTCGCTGAAATATGTTCATTTGCTGAAAACCAACAAAACCACGAAAAGTTCTTGTATTTGAAGATAAAATCTTTTTGCATTAAAGAAGAAAGATCTAGCTGACGGAAATAAGTTCATCAGATGAAAGCCGACAAAAATTGGCAAGAACCACGAAAGGTTCTTGTATTTTAAGGTAAAACCTTGAGCTGTTAAAGAAAAAACGTCTCCCTCGCTGAAATATGTTCATTTGCTGAAAACCAACAAAAACACGAAAAGTTCTTATCTTCGAAGATAAAATCTTTTTCCATTAAAGAAGAAAGATCTCGCTGACTGAAATAAGTTCATTAGATGAAAACCAACAAAAATTGACAAGAACCATGAAAATTTCTTGTATTTTAAGATAAAATCTTGAGCTATTAAAGAAAAAACGTCTCCCTCGATGAAATATGTTCATTTGCTGAAAACCAACAAAACCACGAAAAGTTCTTGTATTTGAAGTTAAAATCTTTTTGCATTCAAGAAGAAAGATCTAGCTGACTGAAATAAGTTCATTGGATGAAAACCAACCAAAACTGACAAGAACCACGAAAAGTTCTTGTATTTTAAGATAAAATCTTGAGCTTTTAAAGAAAAAACATCTCCCTCGCTGAAAAATGTTCATTTGCTGAAAACCAACAAAACCACGAAAAGTTCTTGTATTTGAAGATAAAATCTTTTTGCATTAAAGAAGAAAGATCTCGCTGACTGAAATGAGTTCATCAGATGAAAACTGACAAAAATTGGCAAGAACCACGAAAAGTTCTTGCATTTTAAGATAAAATCTTAAGCTATTGAAGAAAAAATTTCTCCCTCCTTGAAATATGTTCATTTGCTGAAAACCAACAAAACCACGAAAAGTTCTTGTGTTTCAAGATAAAATCTTTTTGCATTAAAGAAGAAAGATCCAGCTGACTGAAATAAGTTCATTGGATGAAAACCAACAAAAATTGACAAGAACCACGAAAAGTTCTTGTATTTTGAGATAAAATCTTGAGCTATTAAAGAAAAAACGTCTCCCTCGCTGAAAAATGTTCATTTGCTGAAAACCAACAAAACCACGAAAAGTTCTTGTGTTTGAAGATAAAATCTTTTTGCATTAAAGAAGAAAGATCCAGCTGACTGAAATAAGTTCATCAGATGAAAGCCAACAAAAATTGACAAGAACCATGAAAATTTCGTGTATTTTAAGATAAAATCTTGAGCTATTAAAGAAAAAACGTCTCCCTCGATGAAATATGTTCATTTGCTCAAAACCAACAAAACCACGAAAAGTTCTTGTATTTGAAGTAAAAATCTTTCTGCATTCAAGAAGAAAGATCTAGCTGACTGAAATAAGTTCATTGGATGAAAACCAACCAAAACTGACAAGAACCACGAAAAGTTCTTGTATTTAAAGATAAAATCTTGAGCTGTTAAAGAAAAAACGTCTCCCTCGCTGAAAAATGTTCATTTGCTGAAAACCAACAAAACCACGAAAAGTTCTTGTACTTGAAGATAAAATCTTTTTGCATTCAAGAAGAAAGATCCAGCTGACTGAAATAAGTTCATTGGATAAAAACCAACCAAAACTGACAAGAACCACGAAAATTTCTTGTATTTTAAGATAAAATCTTGAGCTGTTAAAGAAAAAACGTCTCCCTCGCTGAAAAATGTTCATTTGCTGAAAACCAACAAAACCACGACAAGTTCTTGTATTTGAAGATAAAATCTTTTTGCATTAAAGAAGAAAGATCCAGTTGACTGAAATAAGTTCATCAGATGAAAGCCAACAAAAATTGACAAGAACCATGAACATTTCTTGTATTTTAAGATAAAATCTTGAGCTATTAAAGAAAAAACGTCTCCCTCGATGAAATATGTTCATTTGCTCAAAACCAACAAAACCACGAAAAGTTCTTGTATTTGAAGTAAAAATCTTTTTGCATTCAAGAAGAAAGATCTCGCTGACTGAAATAAGTTCATTGGATGAAAACCAACCAAAACTGACAAGAACCACGAAAAGTTCTTGTATTTAAAGATAAAATCTTGAGCTGTTAAAGAAAAAACGTCTCCCTCGCTGAAAAATGTTCATTTGCTGAAAACCAACAAAACCACGAAAAGTTCTTGTACTTGAAGATAAAATCTTTTTGCATTCAAGAAGAAAGATCCAGCCGACTGAAATAAGTTCATTGGATAAAAACCAACCAAAACTGACAAGAACCACGAAAAGTTCTTGTATTTTAAGATAAAATCTTGAGCTGTTAAAGAAAAAACGTCTCCCTCGCTGAAAAATGTTCATTTGCTGAAAACCAACAAAACCATGACAAGTTCTTGTATTTGAAGATAAAATCTTTTTGCATTGAAGAAGAAAGATCTAGCTGACTGAAATAAGTTCATCAGATGAAAACCGTCAAAAATTGGCAAGAAACACGAAAAGTTCTTGTATTTTAAGGTAAAATCTTGAGCTATTAAAGAAAAAACGTCCCCCTCGCTGAAATATGTTCATTTGCTGAAAACCAACAAAACCATGAAAAGTTCTTGTATTTGAAGATAAAATCTTTTTGCATTCAAGAAGCAAGATCGAGCTGACTGAAATGAGTTCATTAGATGAAAACCAACAAAAATTGACAAGAACCACGAAAAGTTCTTGTATTTTAAGATAAAATCTTGAGCTGTTAAAGAAAAAACGTCTCCCTCGCTGAAAAATGTTCATTTGCTGAAAACCAACAAAAACACGACAAGTTCTTGTATTTGAACATAAAATCTTTTTGCATTAAAGAAGAAAGATCTAGTTGACTGAAATAAGTTCATCAGATGAAAACCGACAAAAATTGGCAAGAACCACGAAAAGTCCTTGTATTTTAAGGTAAAATCTTGAGCTGTTAAAGAAAAAACGTCTCCCTCGCTGAAATATGTTCATTTGCTGAAAACCAACAAAACCACGAAAAGTTCTTGTATTTGAAGATAAAATCTTTTTGCATGAAAGAAGAAAGATCTAGCTGACGGAAATAAGTTCATCAGATGAAAGCCGACAAAAATTGGCAAGAACCACGAAAGGTTCTTGTATTTTAAGGTAAAACCTTGAGCTGTTAAAGAAAAAACGTCTCCCTCGCTGAAATATGTTCATTTGCTGAAAACCAACAAAACCACGAAAAGTTCTTGTATTTGAAGTTAAAATCTTTTTGCATTCAAGAAGAAAGATCTAGCTGACTGAAATAAGTTCATTGGATGAAAACCAACCAAAACTGACAAGAACCACGAAAAGTTCTTGTATATTAAGATAAAATCTTGAGCTTTTAAAGAAAAAACATCTCCCTCGCTGAAAAATGTTCATTTGCTGAAAACCAACAAAACCACGAAAAGTTCTTGTATTTGAAGATAAAATCTTTTTGCATTAAAGAAGAAAGATCTCGCTGACTGAAATGAGTTCATCAGATGAAAACTGACAAAAATTGGCAAGAACCACGAAAAGTTCTTGCATTTTAAGATAAAATCTTAAGCTATTGAAGAAAAAATTTCTCCCTCCTTGAAATATGTTCATTTGCTGAAAACCAACAGAACCACGAAAAGTTCTTGTGTTTCAAGATAAAATCGTTTTGCATTAAAGAAGAAAGATCCAGCTGACTGAAATAAGTTCATTGGATGAAAACCAACAAAAATTGACAAGAACCACGAAAAGTTCTTGTATTTTGAGATAAAATCTTGAGCTATTAAAGAAAAAACGTCTCCCTCGCTGAAAAATGTTCATTTGCTGAAAACCAACAATACCACGAAAAGTTCTTGTGTTTGAAGATCAAATCTTTTTGCATTAAAGAAGAAAGATCCAGCTGACTGAAATAAGTTCATCAGATGAAAGCCAACAAAAATTGACAAGAACCATGAAAATTTCTTGTATTTTAAGATAAAATCTTGAGCTATTAAAGAAAAAACGTCTCCCTCGCTGAAAAATGTTCATTTGTTGAAAACCAACAAAACCACGACAAGTTCTTGTATTTGAAGATAAAATCTTTTTGCATAAAAGAAGAAAGATCTAGCTGACTGAAAAAAGTTCATCAGATGAAAACCGACAAAAATTGGCAAGAACCACGAAAAGTTCTTGTATTTTAAGGTAAAATCTTGAGCTGTTAATGAAAAAACGTCTCCCTCGCTGAAATATGTTCATTTGCTGAAAACCAACAGAACCACGACAAGTTCTTGTATTTGAAGATAAAATCTTTTTGCATTCAAGAAGCAAGACCTCGCTGACTGAAATAAGTTCATCAGATGTAAACCGACAAAAATTGGCAAGAACCACGAAAAGTTCTTGTATTTTAAGGTAAAATCTTGAGCTGTTAAAGAAAAAACGTCTCCCTCGCTGAAATATGTTCATTTGCTGAAAACCAACAAAACAATGAAAAGTTCTTGTATTTGAAGATAAAATCTTTTTGCATTAAAGAAGAAAGATCCAGCTGACTGAAATAAGTTCATTAGATGAAAACCAACAAAAATTGACAAGAACCACGAAAAGTTCTTGTATTTTAAGATAAAATCTTGAGCTGTTAAAGAAAAAACGTCTCCCTCGCTGAAAAATGTTCATTTGCTGAAAACCAACAAAACCACGACAAGTTCTTGTATTTGAAGATAAAATCTTTTTGCATTAAAGAAGAAAGATCTAGTCGACTGAAATAAGTTCATCAGATGAAAACCGACAAAAATTGGCAAGAACCACGAAAAGTTCTTGTATTTTAAGGTAAAATCTTGAGCTGTTAAACAAAAAACGTCTCCCTCGCTGAAATATGTTCATTTGCTGAAAACCAACAAAACCACGAAAAGTTCTTGTATTTGAAGATAAAATCTTTTTGCATTAAAGAAGAAAGATCTAGCTGACTGAAATAAGTTCATCAGATGAAAGCCGAGAAAAATTGGCAAGAACCACGAAAGGTTCTTGTATTTTAAGGTAAAACCTTGAGCTGTTAAAGAAAAAACGTCTCCCTCGCTGAAATATGTTCATTTGCTGAAAACCAACAAAAACACGAAAAGTTCTTATATTCGAAGATAAAATCTTTTTGTATTAAAGAAGAAAGATCCAGCTGACTGAAATAAGTTGATCACCTGAAAACCGACAAAAATTGACAAGAACCACGAAACGTTCTTGTATTTTAAGGTAATATCTTGAGCTATTAAAGAAAAAACGTCTCCCTCGCTGAAATATGTTCATTTGCTGAAAACCAACAAAACCACGACAAGTTCTTGTATTTGAAGATAAAATCTTTTTGCATTAAAGAAGAAAGATCTCGCTGACTGAAATGAGTTCGTCAGATGAAAACTGACAAAAATTGGCAAGAACCACGAAAATTTCTTGCATTTTAAGATAAAATCTTAAGCTATTGAAGAAAAAATTTCTCCCTCCTTGAAATATGTTCATTTGCTGAAAACCAACAAAACCACGAAAAGTTCTTGTGTTTCAAGATAAAATCTTTTTGCATTAAAGAAGAAAGATCCAGCTGACTGAAATAAGTTCATTGGATGAAAACCAACAAAAATTGACAAGAACCACGAAAAGTTCTTGTATTTTGAGATAAAATCTTGAGCTATTAAAGAAATAACGTCTCCCTCGCTGAAAAATGTTCATTTGCTGAAAACCAACAATACCACGAAAAGTTCTTGTGTTTGAAGATCAAATCTTTTTGCATTAAAGAAGAAAGATCCAGCTGACTGAAATAAGTTCATCAGATGAAAGCCAACAAAAATTGACAAGAACCATGAAAATTTCTTGTATTTTAAGATAAAATCTTGAGCTATTAAAGAAAAAACGTCTCCCTCGCTGAAAAATGTTCATTTGCTGAAAACCAACAAAACCACGACAAGTTCTTGCATTTGAAGATAAAATCTTTTTGCATAAAAGAAGAAAGATCTGGCTGACTGAAAAAAGTTCATCAGATGAAAACCGACAAAAATTGGCAAGAACCACGAAAAGTTCTTGTATTTTAAGGTAAAATCTTGAGCTGTTAAAGAAAAAACGTCTCCCTCGCTGAAATATGTTCATTTGCTGAAAACCAACAAAACCACGACAAGTTCTTGTATTTGAAGATAAAATCTTTTTGCATTCAAGAAGCAAGACCTAGCTGACTGAAATAAGTTCATCAGATGTAAACCGACAAAAATTGGCAAGAACCACGAAAAGTTCTTGTATTTTGAGGTAAAATCTTGAGCTGTTAAAGAAAAAACGTCTCCCTCGCTGAAATATGTTCATTTGCTGAAAACCAACAAAACAATGAAAAGTTCTTGTATTTGAAGATAAAATCTTTTTGCATTAAAGAAGAAAGATCCAGCTGACTGAAATAAGTTCATCAGATGAAAGCCAACACAAATTGACAAGAACCACGAAAGGTTCTTGTATTTTAAGGTAAAATCTTGAGCTGTTAAAGAAAAAACGTCTCCCTCGCTGAAAAATGTTCATTTGCTGAAAACCAACAAAACCACAACAAGTTCTTGTATTTGAAGATAAAATCTTTTTGCATTAAAGAAGAAAGATCTGCCTGACTGAAATAAGTTCATCAGATGAAAACCGACAAAAATTGGCAAGAACCATGAAAAGTTCTTGTATTTTAGGTAAAATCTTGAGCTATTCAAGAAAAAACGTCTCCCTCGCTGAAATATGTTCATTTGCTGAAAACCAACAAAACCACGAAAAGTTATTGTATTTGAAGATAAAATCTTTTTGCATTAAAGAAGAAAAATCTACCTGACTGAAATAAGTTCATTAGATGAAAACCAACAAAAATTGACAAGAACCATGAAAAGTTCTTGTATTTTAAGATAAAATCTTGAGCTATGAAAGAAAAAAACGTCTCCCTCGCTGAAATATGTTCATTTGCTGAAAACCAACAAAACCACGAAAAGTTCGTGTTTTTCAAGATAAAATCTTTTTGCATTAAAGAAGAAAGATCTCGCTGACTGAAATAAGTTCATTCGATGAAAACCAACAAAAATTGACAAGAACCACGAAAAGTTCTTGTATTTTAAGATAAAATCTTGAGCTGCAAAAGAAAAAACGTCTCCCTGGCGGAAAAATGTTCATTTGCTGAAAACCAACAAAACCACGAAAAGTTCTTGTGTTTGAAGATAAAATCTTTTTGCATTCAAGAAGAAAGATCGAGCTGACTGAAATAAGTTCATTAGATGAAAACGTACCAAAACAGACAAGAACCACGAAAAGTTCTTGTATTTTAAAATAAAATCTTAAGCAATTGAAGAAAAAACTTCTCCCTCGTTGAAATATGTTCATTTGCTGAAAACCAACAAAACCACGAAAAGTTCTTGTGTTTCAAGATAAAATCTTTTTGCATTAAAGAAGAAAGATCCAGCTGACTGAAATAAGTTCATTGGATGAAAACCAACAAAAATTGACAAGAACCACGAAAAGTTCTTGTATTTTGAGATAAAATCTTGAGCTATTAAAGAAAAAACGTCTCCCTCGCTGAAAAATGTTCATTTGCTGAAAACAAACAAAACCACGAAAAGTTCTTGTATTTGAAGATAAAATCTTTTTGCATTCAAGAAGAAAGATCGAGCTGACTGAAATAAGTTCATTAGATGAAAACCAACAATAATTGACAAGAACCACAAAAAGTTCTTGTATTTTAAATAAAATCTTGAGCTATTAAAAAACAAACGTCTCCCTCGCTGAAATATGTTCATTTGCTGAAAACCAACAAAACCACGAAAAGTTCTTGTGTTTCAAGATAAAATCTTTTTGCATTAAAGAAGAAAGATCCATCTGACTGAAATAAGTTCATTGGATGAAAACCAACAAAAATTGACAAGAACCACGAAAAGTTCTTGTATTTTGCGATAAAATCTTGAGCTGTTGAAGAAAAAACTTCTCCCTCGTTGAAATATGTTCATTTGCTGAAAACCAACATAACCACGAAAAGTTCTTGTGTTTCAAGATAAAATCTTTTTGCATTGAAGAAGAAAGATCTCGCTGACTGAAATAAGTTCAACAGATGAAAACCGACAAAAATTGGCAAGAACCACGAAAAGTTCTTGTATTTTCAGGTAAAATCTTGAGCTGTTAAAGAAAAAACGTCTCCCTCGCTGAAATATGTTCATTTGCTGAAAACCAACAAAACCACGAAAAGTATTTGAAGATAAAATCTTTTTGCATTCAAGAAGAAAGATCCAGCTGACTGAAATAAGTTCATTAGATGAAAACCAACCAAAACTGACAAGAACCACGAAAAGTTCTTGTATTTTACGATAAAATCTTAAGCTATTGAAGAAAAAACTTCTCCCTCGTTGAAATATGTTCATTTGCTGAAAATCAACAAAACCACGAAAAGTTCTTGTGTTTCAAGATAAAATCTTTTTGCAGTAAAGAAGAAAGATCTAGCTGACTGAAATAAGTTGATCAGATGAAAACCAACAAAAATTGACAAGAACCACGAAAAGTTCTTGTATTTTAAGATAAAATCTTGAGCTGTTAAAGAAAAAACGTCTCCCTCGCTGAAAAATGTTCATTTGCTGAAAACCAACAAAACCACGAAAAGTTCTTGTATTTGAAGATAAAATCTTTTTGCATTCAAGAAGAAAGATCTAGCTGACTGAAATAAGTTCATTATATGAAAACCAACAAAAACTGATAAGAACCACGAAAAGTTCTTGTATTTTAAGATAAAATCTTGAGCTATTAAAGAAAAAACGTCTCCCTCGCTGAAAAATGTTCATTTGCTGAAAACCAACAAAACCACGACAAGTTCTTGCATTTGAAGATAAAATCTTTTTGCATAAAAGAAGAAAGATCTGGCTGACTGAAAAAAGTTCATCAGATGAAAACCGACAAAAATTGGCAAGAACCACGAAAAGTTCTTGTATTTTAAGGTAAAATCTTGAGCTGTTAAAGAAAAAACGTCTCCCTCGCTGAAATATGTTCATTTGCTGAAAACCAACAAAACCACGACAAGTTCTTGTATTTGAAGATAAAATCTTTTTGCATTCAAGAAGCAAGACCGAGCTGACTGAAATAAGTTCATCAGATGTAAACCGACAAAAATTGGCAAGAACCACGAAAAGTTCTTGTATTTTGAGGTAAAATCTTGAGCTGTTAAAGAAAAAACGTCTCCCTCGCTGAAATATGTTCATTTGCTGAAAACCAACAAAACAATGAAAAGTTCTTGTATTTGAAGATAAAATCTTTTTGCATTAAAGAAGAAAGATCCAGCTGACTGAAATAAGTTCATCAGATGAAAGCCAACACAAATTGACAAGAACCACGAAAGGTTCTTGTATTTTAAGGTAAAATCTTGAGCTGTTAAAGAAAAAACGTCTCCCTCGCTGAAATATGCTCATTCGCTGAAAACCAACAAAACCACGAAAAGTTCTTGTATTTTGAAGATAAAATCTTTTGGCATTAAAGAAGAAAGATCCAGCTGACTGAAATAAGTTCATTAGATGAAAACCAACAAAAATTGACAAGAACCACGAAAAGTTCTTGTATTTTAAGATAAAATCTTGAGCTGTTAAAGAAAAAACGTCTCCCTCGCTGAAAAATGTTCATTTGCTGAAAACCAACAAAACCACAACAAGTTCTTGTATTTGAAGATAAAATCTTTTTGCATTAAAGAAGAAAGATCTGCCTGACTGAAATAAGTTCATCAGATGAAAACCGACAAAAATTGGCAAGAACCATGAAAAGTTCTTGTATTTTAGGTAAAATCTTGAGCTATTCAAGAAAAAACGTCTCCCTCGCTGAAATATGTTCATTTGCTGAAAACCAACAAAACCACGAAAAGTTATTGTATTTGAAGATAAAATCTTTTTGCATTAAAGAAGAAAAATCTACCTGACTGAAATAAGTTCATTAGATGAAAACCAACAAAAATTGACAAGAACCATGAAAAGTTCTTGTATTTTAAGATAAAATCTTGAGCTATGAAAGAAAAAAACGTCTCCCTCGCTGAAATATGTTCATTTGCTGAAAACCAACAAAACCACGAAAAGTTCGTGTTTTTCAAGATAAAATCTTTTTGCATTAAAGAAGAAAGATCTCGCTGACTGAAATAAGTTCATTCGATGAAAACCAACAAAAATTGACAAGAACCACGAAAAGTTCTTGTATTTTAAGATAAAATCTTGAGCTGCAAAAGAAAAAACGTCTCCCTGGCGGAAAAATGTTCATTTGCTGAAAACCAACAAAACCACGAAAAGTTCTTGTGTTTGAAGATAAAATCTTTTTGCATTCAAGAAGAAAGATCGAGCTGACTGAAATAAGTTCATTAGATGAAAACGTACCAAAACAGACAAGAACCACGAAAAGTTCTTGTATTTTAAAATAAAATCTTAAGCAATTGAAGAAAAAACTTCTCCCTCGTTGAAATATGTTCATTTGCTGAAAACCAACAAAACCACGAAAAGTTCTTGTGTTTCAAGATAAAATCTTTTTGCATTAAAGAAGAAAGATCCAGCTGACTGAAATAAGTTCATTGGATGAAAACCAACAAAAATTGACAAGAACCACGAAAAGTTCTTGTATTTTGAGATAAAATCTTGAGCTATTAAAGAAAAAACGTCTCCCTCGCTGAAAAATGTTCATTTGCTGAAAACAAACAAAACCACGAAAAGTTCTTGTATTTGAAGATAAAATCTTTTTGCATTCAAGAAGAAAGATCGAGCTGACTGAAATAAGTTCATTAGATGAAAACCAACAATAATTGACAAGAACCACAAAAAGTTCTTGTATTTTAAATAAAATCTTGAGCTATTAAAAAACAAACGTCTCCCTCGCTGAAATATGTTCATTTGCTGAAAACCAACAAAACCACGAAAAGTTCTTGTGTTTCAAGATAAAATCTTTTTGCATTAAAGAAGAAAGATCCATCTGACTGAAATAAGTTCATTGGATGAAAACCAACAAAAATTGACAAGAACCACGAAAAGTTCTTGTATTTTGCGATAAAATCTTGAGCTGTTGAAGAAAAAACTTCTCCCTCGTTGAAATATGTTCATTTGCTGAAAACCAACATAACCACGAAAAGTTCTTGTGTTTCAAGATAAAATCTTTTTGCATTGAAGAAGAAAGATCTCGCTGACTGAAATAAGTTCAACAGATGAAAACCGACAAAAATTGGCAAGAACCACGAAAAGTTCTTGTATTTTCAGGTAAAATCTTGAGCTGTTAAAGAAAAAACGTCTCCCTCGCTGAAATATGTTCATTTGCTGAAAACCAACAAAACCACGAAAAGTATTTGAAGATAAAATCTTTTTGCATTCAAGAAGAAAGATCCAGCTGACTGAAATAAGTTCATTAGATGAAAACCAACCAAAACTGACAAGAACCACGAAAAGTTCTTGTATTTTACGATAAAATCTTAAGCTATTGAAGAAAAAACTTCTCCCTCGTTGAAATATGTTCATTTGCTGAAAATCAACAAAACCACGAAAAGTTCTTGTGTTTCAAGATAAAATCTTTTTGCAGTAAAGAAGAAAGATCTAGCTGACTGAAATAAGTTGATCAGATGAAAACCAACAAAAATTGACAAGAACCACGAAAAGTTCTTGTATTTTAAGATAAAATCTTGAGCTGTTAAAGAAAAAACGTCTCCCTCGCTGAAAAATGTTCATTTGCTGAAAACCAACAAAACCACGAAAAGTTCTTGTATTTGAAGATAAAATCTTTTTGCATTCAAGAAGAAAGATCTAGCTGACTGAAATAAGTTCATTATATGAAAACCAACAAAAACTGATAAGAACCACGAAAAGTTCTTGTATTTTAAGATAAAATCTTAAGCTATTGAAGAAAAAACTTCTTGCTCGCTGAAATATGTTCATTTGCTGAAAACCAACAAAACCACGAAAAGTTCTTGTGTTTCAAGATAAAATCTTTTTGCAGTAAAGAAGAAAGATCTAGCTGACTGAAATAAGTTCATTAGATGAAAACCAACCAAAACTGACAAGAACCACGAAAAGTTCTTGTATTTTAAGATAAAATCTTGAGCTATTAAAGAAAAAACGTCTCCCTCGCTGAAATCTTTTCATTTGCTGAAAACCAACAAAACCACGAAAAGTTCTTGTATTTGAAGATGAAATCTTTTTGCATTAAAGAAGAAAGATCTAGCTGACTGAAATAAGTTCATTTGATGAAAACCAACAAAAATTGACAAGAACCACGAAAGGTTCTTGTATTTTAAGATAAAATCTTAAGTTATTGAAGAAAAAACTTCTCCCTCGTTGAAATATGTTCATTTGCTGCAAAGCAACAAAGCAATGAAAAGTTCTTGTATTTGAAGATAAAATCTTTTTTGCATTAAAGAAGAAAGATCCAGCTGACTGAAATAAGTTCATCAGATGAAAACCGACAAAAATTGGCAAGAACCACGAAAGGTTCTTGTATTTTAAGGTAAAATCTTGAGCCATTCAAGAAAAAACGTCTCCCTCGCTGAAATATGTTCATTTGCTGAAAACCAACAAAACCACGAAAAGTTCTTGTATTTGAAGATAAAATCTTTTTGCATTCAAGAAGAAAGATCGAGCTGACTGAAATAAGTTCATTAGATGAAAACGTACCAAAACAGACAAGAACCACGAAAAGTTCTTGTATTTTAAAATAAAATCTTAAGCAATTGAAGAAAAAACTTCTCCCTCGTTGAAATATGTTCATTTGCTGAAAACCAACAAAACCACGAAAAGTTCTTGTGTTTCAAGATAAAATCTTTTTGCATTAAAGAAGAAAGATCCAGCTGACTGAAATAAGTTCATTGGATGAAAACCAACAAAAATTGACAAGAACCACGAAAAGTTCTTGAATTTTGAGATAAAATCTTGAGCTATTGAAGAAAAAACGTCTCCCTCGCTGAAAAATGTTCATTTGCTGAAAAGAAACAAAACCACGAAAAGTTCTTGTATTTGAAGATAAAATCTTTTTGCATTAAAGAAGAAAGATCCAGCTGACTGAAATAAGTTCATCAGATGAAAGCCAACAAAAATTGACAAGAACCACGAAAAGTTCTTGTATTTTAAGGTAAAATCTTGAGCTATTAAAGAAAAAACGTCTCTCTCGCTGAAAAATGTTCATTTGCTGAAAACCAACAAAACCACGAAAAGTTCTTGTATTTGAAGATGAAATCTTTTTGCATTCAAGAAGAAAGATCTCGCTGACTGAAATAAGTTAATTAGATGAAAACCAACAAAATCTGACAACAACCACGAAAAGTTCTTGTATTTTAAGATAAAATCTGAAGCTATTGAAGAAAAAACTTCTCCCTCGTTGAAATATGTTCATTTGCTGAAAACCAACAAAACCACGAAAAGTTCTTGTGTTTCAAGATAAAATCTTTTTGCATTGAAGAAGAAAGATCTAGCTGACTGAAATAAGTTCATCAGATGAAAACCGACAAAAATTGGCAAGAACCACGAAAAGTTCTTGTATTTTAAGGTAAAATCTTGAGCTGTTGAAGAAAAAACGTCTCCCTCGCTGAAAAATGTTCATTTGCTGAAAACCAACAAAACCACGAAAAGTTCTTGTATTTGAAGATAAAATCTTTTTGCATTGAAGAAGAAAGATCGAGCTGACTGAAATAAGTTCATTAGATGAAAACCAACAAAAATTGACAAGAACCACAAAAAGTTCTTGCATTTTAAATAAAATCTTGAGCTATTAAAGAAAAAACGTCTCCCTCGCTGAAATATGTTCATTTGCTGAAAACCAACAAAACCACGAAAAGTTCTTGTGTTTCAAGATAAAATCTTTTTGCATTAAAGAAGAAAGATCCATCTGACTGAAATAAGTTCATTGGATGAAAACCAACAAAAATTGACAAGAACCACGAAAAGTTCTTGTATTTTGAGATAAAATCTTGAGCTATTAAAGAAAAAACGTCTCCCTCGCTGAAAAATGTTCATTTCCTGAAAACAAACAAAACCACGAAAAGTTCTTGTATTTGAAGATAAAATCTTTTTGCATTAAAGAAGAAAGATCCAGCTGACTGAAATAAGTTCATCAGATGAAAGCCAACAAAAATTGACAAGAACCACGAAAAGTTCTTGTATTTTAAGATAAAATCTTAAGCTATTGAAGAAAAAACTTCTCCATCGTTGAAATATGTTCATTTGCTGAAAACCAACAAAACCACGAAAAGTTCTTGTGTTTCAAGATAAAATCTTTTTGCATTGAAGAAGAAAGATCTCGCTGACTGAAATAAGTTCAACAGATGAAAACCGAGAAAAATTGGCAAGAACCACGAAAAGTTCTTGTATTTTAAGGTAAAATCTTGAGCTGTTAAAGAAAAAACGTCTCCCTCGCTGAAATATGTTCATTTGCTGAAAACCAACAAAACCACGAAAAGTTCTTGTATTTGAAGATAAAATCTTTTTGCATTCAAGAAGAAAGATCCATCTGACTGAAATAAGTTCATTAGATGAAAACCAACCAAAACTGACAAGAACCACGAAAAGTTCTTGTATTTTAAGATAAAATCTTAAGCTATTGAAGAAAAAACTTCTCCCTCGTTGAAATATGTTCATTTGCTGAAAATCAACAAAACCACGAAAAGTTCTTGTGTTTCAAGATAAAATCTTTTTGCAGTAAAGAAGAAAGATCCAGCTGACTGAAATAAGTTGATCAGATGAAAACCAACAAAAATTGACAAGAACCACGAAAAGTTCTTGTATTTTAAGATAAAATCTTGAGGTGTTAAGGAAAAAACGTCTCCCTCGCTGAAATATGTTCATTTGCTGAAAACCAACAAAACCACGAAAAGTTCTTGTGTTTCAAGATAAAATCTTTTTGCATTAAAGAAGAAAGATCCATCTGACTGAAATAAGTTCATTGGATGAAAACCAACAAAAATTGACAAGAACCACGAAAAGTTCTTGTATTTTGAGATAAAATCTTGAGCTGTTAAAGAAAAAACGTCTCCCTCGCTGAAATATGTTCATTTGCTGAAAACCAACAAAACCACGAAAAGTTCTTGTATTTGAAGATAAAATCTTTTTGCATTCAAGAAGAAAGATCCAGCTGACTGAAATAAGTTCATTAGATGAAAACCAACAAAAACTGACAAGAACCACGAAAAGTTCTTGTATTTTAAGATAAAATCTTAAGCTATTGAAGAAAAAACTTCTCCCTCGTTGAAATATGTTCATTTGCTGAAAACCAACAAAACCACGAAAAGTTCTTGTGTTTCAAGATAAAATCTTTTTGCAGTAAAGAAGAAAGATCTAGCTGACTGAAATAAGTTCATTAGATGAAAACCAACCAAAACTGACAAGAACCACGAAAAGTTCTTGTATTTTAAGATAAAATCTTGAGCTATTAAAGAAAAAACGTCTCCCTCGCTGAAATCTTTTCATTTGCTGAAAACCAACAAAACCACGAAAAGTTCTTGTATTTGAAGATGAAATCTTTTTGCATTAAAGAAGAAAGATCTAGCTGACTGAAATAAGTTCATTTGATGAAAACCAACAAAAATTGACAAGAACCACGAAAGGTTCTTGTATTTTAAGATAAAATCTTAAGTTATTGAAGAAAAAACTTCTCCCTCGTTGAAATATGTTCATTTGCTGCAAAGCAACAAAGCAATGAAAAGTTCTTGTATTTGAAGATAAAATCTTTTTTGCATTAAAGAAGAAAGATCCAGCTGACTGAAATAAGTTCATCAGATGAAAACCGACAAAAATTGGCAAGAACCACGAAAGGTTCTTGTATTTTAAGGTAAAATCTTGAGCCATTCAAGAAAAAACGTCTCCCTCGCTGAAATATGTTCATTTGCTGAAAACCAACAAAACCACGAAAAGTTCTTGTATTTGAAGATAAAATCTTTTTGCATTCAAGAAGAAAGATCGAGCTGACTGAAATAAGTTCATTAGATGAAAACGTACCAAAACAGACAAGAACCACGAAAAGTTCTTGTATTTTAAAATAAAATCTTAAGCAATTGAAGAAAAAACTTCTCCCTCGTTGAAATATGTTCATTTGCTGAAAACCAACAAAACCACGAAAAGTTCTTGTGTTTCAAGATAAAATCTTTTTGCATTAAAGAAGAAAGATCCAGCTGACTGAAATAAGTTCATTGGATGAAAACCAACAAAAATTGACAAGAACCACGAAAAGTTCTTGAATTTTGAGATAAAATCTTGAGCTATTGAAGAAAAAACGTCTCCCTCGCTGAAAAATGTTCATTTGCTGAAAAGAAACAAAACCACGAAAAGTTCTTGTATTTGAAGATAAAATCTTTTTGCATTAAAGAAGAAAGATCCAGCTGACTGAAATAAGTTCATCAGATGAAAGCCAACAAAAATTGACAAGAACCACGAAAAGTTCTTGTATTTTAAGGTAAAATCTTGAGCTATTAAAGAAAAAACGTCTCTCTCGCTGAAAAATGTTCATTTGCTGAAAACCAACAAAACCACGAAAAGTTCTTGTATTTGAAGATGAAATCTTTTTGCATTCAAGAAGAAAGATCTCGCTGACTGAAATAAGTTAATTAGATGAAAACCAACAAAATCTGACAACAACCACGAAAAGTTCTTGTATTTTAAGATAAAATCTGAAGCTATTGAAGAAAAAACTTCTCCCTCGTTGAAATATGTTCATTTGCTGAAAACCAACAAAACCACGAAAAGTTCTTGTGTTTCAAGATAAAATCTTTTTGCATTGAAGAAGAAAGATCTAGCTGACTGAAATAAGTTCATCAGATGAAAACCGACAAAAATTGGCAAGAACCACGAAAAGTTCTTGTATTTTAAGGTAAAATCTTGAGCTGTTGAAGAAAAAACGTCTCCCTCGCTGAAAAATGTTCATTTGCTGAAAACCAACAAAACCACGAAAAGTTCTTGTATTTGAAGATAAAATCTTTTTGCATTGAAGAAGAAAGATCGAGCTGACTGAAATAAGTTCATTAGATGAAAACCAACAAAAATTGACAAGAACCACAAAAAGTTCTTGCATTTTAAATAAAATCTTGAGCTATTAAAGAAAAAACGTCTCCCTCGCTGAAATATGTTCATTTGCTGAAAACCAACAAAACCACGAAAAGTTCTTGTGTTTCAAGATAAAATCTTTTTGCATTAAAGAAGAAAGATCCATCTGACTGAAATAAGTTCATTGGATGAAAACCAACAAAAATTGACAAGAACCACGAAAAGTTCTTGTATTTTGAGATAAAATCTTGAGCTATTAAAGAAAAAACGTCTCCCTCGCTGAAAAATGTTCATTTCCTGAAAACAAACAAAACCACGAAAAGTTCTTGTATTTGAAGATAAAATCTTTTTGCATTAAAGAAGAAAGATCCAGCTGACTGAAATAAGTTCATCAGATGAAAGCCAACAAAAATTGACAAGAACCACGAAAAGTTCTTGTATTTTAAGATAAAATCTTAAGCTATTGAAGAAAAAACTTCTCCATCGTTGAAATATGTTCATTTGCTGAAAACCAACAAAACCACGAAAAGTTCTTGTGTTTCAAGATAAAATCTTTTTGCATTGAAGAAGAAAGATCTCGCTGACTGAAATAAGTTCAACAGATGAAAACCGAGAAAAATTGGCAAGAACCACGAAAAGTTCTTGTATTTTAAGGTAAAATCTTGAGCTGTTAAAGAAAAAACGTCTCCCTCGCTGAAATATGTTCATTTGCTGAAAACCAACAAAACCACGAAAAGTTCTTGTATTTGAAGATAAAATCTTTTTGCATTCAAGAAGAAAGATCCATCTGACTGAAATAAGTTCATTAGATGAAAACCAACCAAAACTGACAAGAACCACGAAAAGTTCTTGTATTTTAAGATAAAATCTTAAGCTATTGAAGAAAAAACTTCTCCCTCGTTGAAATATGTTCATTTGCTGAAAATCAACAAAACCACGAAAAGTTCTTGTGTTTCAAGATAAAATCTTTTTGCAGTAAAGAAGAAAGATCCAGCTGACTGAAATAAGTTGATCAGATGAAAACCAACAAAAATTGACAAGAACCACGAAAAGTTCTTGTATTTTAAGATAAAATCTTGAGGTGTTAAGGAAAAAACGTCTCCCTCGCTGAAATATGTTCATTTGCTGAAAACCAACAAAACCACGAAAAGTTCTTGTGTTTCAAGATAAAATCTTTTTGCATTAAAGAAGAAAGATCCATCTGACTGAAATAAGTTCATTGGATGAAAACCAACAAAAATTGACAAGAACCACGAAAAGTTCTTGTATTTTGAGATAAAATCTTGAGCTGTTAAAGAAAAAACGTCTCCCTCGCTGAAATATGTTCATTTGCTGAAAACCAACAAAACCACGAAAAGTTCTTGTATTTGAAGATAAAATCTTTTTGCATTCAAGAAGAAAGATCCAGCTGACTGAAATAAGTTCATTAGATGAAAACCAACAAAAACTGACAAGAACCACGAAAAGTTCTTGTATTTTAAGATAAAATCTTAAGCTATTGAAGAAAAAACTTCTCCCTCGTTGAAATATGTTCATTTGCTGAAAACCAACAAAACCACGAAAAGTTCTTGTGTTTCAAGATAAAATCTTTTTGCAGTAAAGAAGAAAGATCTAGCTGACTGAAATAAGTTGATCAGATCAAAACCAACAAAAATTGACAAGAACCATGAAAAGTTCTTGTATTTTAAGATAAAATCTTGAGCTATTAAAGAAAAAACGTCTCCCTCGCTGAAATCTTTTCATTTGCTGAAAACCAACAAAACCACGAAAAGTGCTTGTATTTGAAGATGAAATCTTTTTGCATTAAAGAAGAAAGATCTAGCTGACTGAAATAAGTTCATTTGATGAAAACCAACAAAAATTGACAAGAACCACGAAAAGTTCTTCTATTTTGAGATAAAATCTTGAGCTATTAAAGAAAAAACGTCTCCCTCGCTGAAAATTGTTCATTTGCTGAAAACCAACAAAACCACGAAAAGTTCTTGTATTTGAAGATAAAATCTTTTTGCATTAAAGAAGAAAGATCTAGCTGACTGAAATAAGTTCATTAGATGAAAACGAACAAAAATTGACAAGAACCACGAAAAGTTCTTGTATTTTAAGGTAAAATCTTGAGCTATTAAAGAAAAAACGTCTCTCTCGCTGAAAAATGTTCATTTGCTGAAAACCAACAAAACCACGAAAAGTTCTTGTATTTGAAGATGAAATCTTTTTGCATTCAAGAAGAAAGATCTCGCTGACTGAAATAAGTTAATTAGATGAAAACCAACAAAATCTGACAACAACCACGAAAAGTTCTTGTATTTTAAGATAAAATCTGAAGCTATTGAAGAAAAAACTTCTCCCTCGTTGAAATATGTTCATTTGCTGAAAACCAACAAAACCACGAAAAGTTCTTGTGTTTCAAGATAAAATCTTTTTGCATTGAAGAAGAAAGATCTAGCTGACTGAAATAAGTTCATCAGATGAAAACCGACAAAAATTGGCAAGAACCACGAAAAGTTCTTGCATTTTAAATAAAATCTTGAGCTATTAAAAAAAAAACGTCTCCCTCGCTGAAATATGTTCATTTGCTGAAAACCAACAAAACCACGAAAAGTTCTTGTGTTTCAAGATAAAATCTTTTTGCATTAAAGAAGAAAGATCCATCTGACTGAAATAAGTTCATTGGATGAAAACCAACAAAAATTGACAAGAACCACGAAAAGTTCTTGTATTTTGAGATAAAATCTTGAGCTATTAAAGAAAAACGTCTCCCTCGCTGAAAAATGTTCATTTCCTGAAAACAAACAAAACCACGAAAAGTTCTTGTATTTGAAGATAAAATCTTTTTGCATTAAAGAAGAAAGATGCAGCTGACTGAAATAAGTTCATCAGATGAAAGCCAACAAAAATTGACAAGAACCACGAAAAGTTCTTGTATTTTAAGATAAAATCTTAAGCTATTGAAGAAAAAACTTCTCCATCGTTGAAATATGTTCATTTGCTGAAAACCAACAAAACCACGAAAAGTTCTTGTGTTTCAAGATAAAATCTTTTTGCATTGAAGAAGAAAGATCTCGCTGACTGAAATAAGTTCAACAGATGAAAACCGAGAAAAATTGGCAAGAACCACGAAAAGTTCTTGTATTTTAAGGTAAAATCTTGAGCTGTTAAAGAAAAAACGTCTCCCTCGCTGAAATATGTTCATTTGCTGAAAACCAACAAAACCACGAAAAGTTCTTGTATTTGAAGATAAAATCTTTTTGCATTCAAGAAGAAAGATCCATCTGACTGAAATAAGTTCATTAGATGAAAACCAACCAAAACTGACAAGAACCACGAAAAGTTCTTGTATTTTAAGATAAAATCTTAAGCTATTGAAGAAAAAACTTCTCCCTCGTTGAAATATGTTCATTTGCTGAAAATCAACAAAACCACGAAAAGTTCTTGTGTTTCAAGATAAAATCTTTTTGCAGTAAAGAAGAAAGATCCAGCTGACTGAAATAAGTTGATCAGATGAAAACCAACAAAAATTGACAAGAACCACGAAAAGTTCTTGTATTTTAAGATAAAATCTTGAGCTGTTAAGGAAAAAACGTCTCCCTCGCTGAAATATGTTCATTTGCTGAAAACCAACAAAACCACGAAAAGTTCTTGTGTTTCAAGATAAAATCTTTTTGCATTAAAGAAGAAAGATCCATCTGACTGAAATAAGTTCATTGGATGAAAACCAACAAAAATTGACAAGAACCACGAAAAGTTCTTGTATTTTGAGATAAAATCTTGAGCTGTTAAAGAAAAAACGTCTCCCTCGCTGAAATATGTTCATTTGCTGAAAACCAACAAAACCACGAAAAGTTCTTGTATTTGAAGATAAAATCTTTTTGCATTCAAGAAGAAAGATCCAGCTGACTGAAATAAGTTCATTAGATGAAAACCAACAAAAACTGACAAGAACCACGAAAAGTTCTTGTATTTTAAGATAAAATCTTAAGCTATTGAAGAAAAAACTTCTCCCTCGTTGAAATATGTTCATTTGCTGAAAACCAACAAAACCACGAAAAGTTCTTGTGTTTCAAGATAAAATCTTTTTGCAGTAAAGAAGAAAGATCTAGCTGACTGAAATAAGTTGATCAGATCAAAACCAACAAAAATTGACAAGAACCATGAAAAGTTCTTGTATTTTAAGATAAAATCTTGAGCTATTAAAGAAAAAACGTCTCCCTCGCTGAAATCTTTTCATTTGCTGAAAACCAACAAAACCACGAAAAGTGCTTGTATTTGAAGATGAAATCTTTTTGCATTAAAGAAGAAAGATCTAGCTGACTGAAATAAGTTCATTTGATGAAAACCAACAAAAATTGACAAGAACCACGAAAAGTTCTTGTATTTTGAGATAAAATCTTGAGCTATTAAAGAAAAAACGTCTCCCTCGCTGAAAATTGTTCATTTGCTGAAAACCAACAAAACCACGAAAAGTTCTTGTATTTGAAGATAAAATCTTTTTGCATTAAAGAAGAAAGATCTAGCTGACTGAAATAAGTTCATTAGATGAAAACGAACAAAAATTGACAAGAACCACGAAAAGTTCTTGTATTTTAAGGTAAAATCTTGAGCTATTAAAGAAAAAACGTCTCTCTCGCTGAAAAATGTTCATTTGCTGAAAACCAACAAAACCACGAAAAGTTCTTGTATTTGAAGATGAAATCTTTTTGCATTCAAGAAGAAAGATCTCGCTGACTGAAATAAGTTAATTAGATGAAAACCAACAAAATCTGACAACAACCACGAAAAGTTCTTGTATTTTAAGATAAAATCTGAAGCTATTGAAGAAAAAACTTCTCCCTCGTTGAAATATGTTCATTTGCTGAAAACCAACAAAACCACGAAAAGTTCTTGTGTTTCAAGATAAAATCTTTTTGCATTGAAGAAGATAGATCTAGCTGACTGAAATAAGTTCATCAGATGAAAACCGACAAAAATTGGCAAGAACCACGAAAAGTTCTTGTATTTTAAGATAAAATCTTGAGGTGTTAAGGAAAAAACGTCTCCCTCGCTGAAATATGTTCATTTGCTGAAAACCAACAAAACCACGAAAAGTTCTTGTGTTTCAAGATAAAATCTTTTTGCATTAAAGAAGAAAGATCCATCTGACTGAAATAAGTTCATTGGATGAAAACCAACAAAAATTGACAAGAACCACGAAAAGTTCTTGTATTTTGAGATAAAATCTTGAGCTGTTAAAGAAAAAACGTCTCCCTCGCTGAAATATGTTCATTTGCTGAAAACCAACAAAACCACGAAAAGTTCTTGTATTTGAAGATAAAATCTTTTTGCATTCAAGAAGAAAGATCCAGCTGACTGAAATAAGTTCATTAGATGAAAACCAACAAAAACTGACAAGAACCACGAAAAGTTCTTGTATTTTAAGATAAAATCTTAAGCTATTGAAGAAAAAACTTCTCCCTCGTTGAAATATGTTCATTTGCTGAAAACCAACAAAACCACGAAAAGTTCTTGTGTTTCAAGATAAAATCTTTTTGCAGTAAAGAAGAAAGATCTAGCTGACTGAAATAAGTTCATTAGATGAAAACCAACCAAAACTGACAAGAACCACGAAAAGTTCTTGTATTTTAAGATAAAATCTTGAGCTATTAAAGAAAAAACGTCTCCCTCGCTGAAATCTTTTCATTTGCTGAAAACCAACAAAACCACGAAAAGTTCTTGTATTTGAAGATGAAATCTTTTTGCATTAAAGAAGAAAGATCTAGCTGACTGAAATAAGTTCATTTGATGAAAACCAACAAAAATTGACAAGAACCACGAAAGGTTCTTGTATTTTAAGATAAAATCTTAAGTTATTGAAGAAAAAACTTCTCCCTCGTTGAAATATGTTCATTTGCTGCAAAGCAACAAAGCAATGAAAAGTTCTTGTATTTGAAGATAAAATCTTTTTTGCATTAAAGAAGAAAGATCCAGCTGACTGAAATAAGTTCATCAGATGAAAACCGACAAAAATTGGCAAGAACCACGAAAGGTTCTTGTATTTTAAGGTAAAATCTTGAGCCATTCAAGAAAAAACGTCTCCCTCGCTGAAATATGTTCATTTGCTGAAAACCAACAAAACCACGAAAAGTTCTTGTATTTGAAGATAAAATCTTTTTGCATTCAAGAAGAAAGATCGAGCTGACTGAAATAAGTTCATTAGATGAAAACGTACCAAAACAGACAAGAACCACGAAAAGTTCTTGTATTTTAAAATAAAATCTTAAGCAATTGAAGAAAAAACTTCTCCCTCGTTGAAATATGTTCATTTGCTGAAAACCAACAAAACCACGAAAAGTTCTTGTGTTTCAAGATAAAATCTTTTTGCATTAAAGAAGAAAGATCCAGCTGACTGAAATAAGTTCATTGGATGAAAACCAACAAAAATTGACAAGAACCACGAAAAGTTCTTGAATTTTGAGATAAAATCTTGAGCTATTGAAGAAAAAACGTCTCCCTCGCTGAAAAATGTTCATTTGCTGAAAAGAAACAAAACCACGAAAAGTTCTTGTATTTGAAGATAAAATCTTTTTGCATTAAAGAAGAAAGATCCAGCTGACTGAAATAAGTTCATCAGATGAAAGCCAACAAAAATTGACAAGAACCACGAAAAGTTCTTGTATTTTAAGGTAAAATCTTGAGCTATTAAAGAAAAAACGTCTCTCTCGCTGAAAAATGTTCATTTGCTGAAAACCAACAAAACCACGAAAAGTTCTTGTATTTGAAGATGAAATCTTTTTGCATTCAAGAAGAAAGATCTCGCTGACTGAAATAAGTTAATTAGATGAAAACCAACAAAATCTGACAACAACCACGAAAAGTTCTTGTATTTTAAGATAAAATCTGAAGCTATTGAAGAAAAAACTTCTCCCTCGTTGAAATATGTTCATTTGCTGAAAACCAACAAAACCACGAAAAGTTCTTGTGTTTCAAGATAAAATCTTTTTGCATTGAAGAAGAAAGATCTAGCTGACTGAAATAAGTTCATCAGATGAAAACCGACAAAAATTGGCAAGAACCACGAAAAGTTCTTGTATTTTAAGGTAAAATCTTGAGCTGTTGAAGAAAAAACGTCTCCCTCGCTGAAAAATGTTCATTTGCTGAAAACCAACAAAACCACGAAAAGTTCTTGTATTTGAAGATAAAATCTTTTTGCATTGAAGAAGAAAGATCGAGCTGACTGAAATAAGTTCATTAGATGAAAACCAACAAAAATTGACAAGAACCACAAAAAGTTCTTGCATTTTAAATAAAATCTTGAGCTATTAAAGAAAAAACGTCTCCCTCGCTGAAATATGTTCATTTGCTGAAAACCAACAAAACCACGAAAAGTTCTTGTGTTTCAAGATAAAATCTTTTTGCATTAAAGAAGAAAGATCCATCTGACTGAAATAAGTTCATTGGATGAAAACCAACAAAAATTGACAAGAACCACGAAAAGTTCTTGTATTTTGAGATAAAATCTTGAGCTATTAAAGAAAAAACGTCTCCCTCGCTGAAAAATGTTCATTTCCTGAAAACAAACAAAACCACGAAAAGTTCTTGTATTTGAAGATAAAATCTTTTTGCATTAAAGAAGAAAGATCCAGCTGACTGAAATAAGTTCATCAGATGAAAGCCAACAAAAATTGACAAGAACCACGAAAAGTTCTTGTATTTTAAGATAAAATCTTAAGCTATTGAAGAAAAAACTTCTCCATCGTTGAAATATGTTCATTTGCTGAAAACCAACAAAACCACGAAAAGTTCTTGTGTTTCAAGATAAAATCTTTTTGCATTGAAGAAGAAAGATCTCGCTGACTGAAATAAGTTCAACAGATGAAAACCGAGAAAAATTGGCAAGAACCACGAAAAGTTCTTGTATTTTAAGGTAAAATCTTGAGCTGTTAAAGAAAAAACGTCTCCCTCGCTGAAATATGTTCATTTGCTGAAAACCAACAAAACCACGAAAAGTTCTTGTATTTGAAGATAAAATCTTTTTGCATTCAAGAAGAAAGATCCATCTGACTGAAATAAGTTCATTAGATGAAAACCAACCAAAACTGACAAGAACCACGAAAAGTTCTTGTATTTTAAGATAAAATCTTAAGCTATTGAAGAAAAAACTTCTCCCTCGTTGAAATATGTTCATTTGCTGAAAATCAACAAAACCACGAAAAGTTCTTGTGTTTCAAGATAAAATCTTTTTGCAGTAAAGAAGAAAGATCCAGCTGACTGAAATAAGTTGATCAGATGAAAACCAACAAAAATTGACAAGAACCACGAAAAGTTCTTGTATTTTAAGATAAAATCTTGAGGTGTTAAGGAAAAAACGTCTCCCTCGCTGAAATATGTTCATTTGCTGAAAACCAACAAAACCACGAAAAGTTCTTGTGTTTCAAGATAAAATCTTTTTGCATTAAAGAAGAAAGATCCATCTGACTGAAATAAGTTCATTGGATGAAAACCAACAAAAATTGACAAGAACCACGAAAAGTTCTTGTATTTTGAGATAAAATCTTGAGCTGTTAAAGAAAAAACGTCTCCCTCGCTGAAATATGTTCATTTGCTGAAAACCAACAAAACCACGAAAAGTTCTTGTATTTGAAGATAAAATCTTTTTGCATTCAAGAAGAAAGATCCAGCTGACTGAAATAAGTTCATTAGATGAAAACCAACAAAAACTGACAAGAACCACGAAAAGTTCTTGTATTTTAAGATAAAATCTTAAGCTATTGAAGAAAAAACTTCTCCCTCGTTGAAATATGTTCATTTGCTGAAAACCAACAAAACCACGAAAAGTTCTTGTGTTTCAAGATAAAATCTTTTTGCAGTAAAGAAGAAAGATCTAGCTGACTGAAATAAGTTGATCAGATCAAAACCAACAAAAATTGACAAGAACCATGAAAAGTTCTTGTATTTTAAGATAAAATCTTGAGCTATTAAAGAAAAAACGTCTCCCTCGCTGAAATCTTTTCATTTGCTGAAAACCAACAAAACCACGAAAAGTGCTTGTATTTGAAGATGAAATCTTTTTGCATTAAAGAAGAAAGATCTAGCTGACTGAAATAAGTTCATTTGATGAAAACCAACAAAAATTGACAAGAACCACGAAAAGTTCTTCTATTTTGAGATAAAATCTTGAGCTATTAAAGAAAAAACGTCTCCCTCGCTGAAAATTGTTCATTTGCTGAAAACCAACAAAACCACGAAAAGTTCTTGTATTTGAAGATAAAATCTTTTTGCATTAAAGAAGAAAGATCTAGCTGACTGAAATAAGTTCATTAGATGAAAACGAACAAAAATTGACAAGAACCACGAAAAGTTCTTGTATTTTAAGGTAAAATCTTGAGCTATTAAAGAAAAAACGTCTCTCTCGCTGAAAAATGTTCATTTGCTGAAAACCAACAAAACCACGAAAAGTTCTTGTATTTGAAGATGAAATCTTTTTGCATTCAAGAAGAAAGATCTCGCTGACTGAAATAAGTTAATTAGATGAAAACCAACAAAATCTGACAACAACCACGAAAAGTTCTTGTATTTTAAGATAAAATCTGAAGCTATTGAAGAAAAAACTTCTCCCTCGTTGAAATATGTTCATTTGCTGAAAACCAACAAAACCACGAAAAGTTCTTGTGTTTCAAGATAAAATCTTTTTGCATTGAAGAAGAAAGATCTAGCTGACTGAAATAAGTTCATCAGATGAAAACCGACAAAAATTGGCAAGAACCACGAAAAGTTCTTGCATTTTAAATAAAATCTTGAGCTATTAAAAAAAAAACGTCTCCCTCGCTGAAATATGTTCATTTGCTGAAAACCAACAAAACCACGAAAAGTTCTTGTGTTTCAAGATAAAATCTTTTTGCATTAAAGAAGAAAGATCCATCTGACTGAAATAAGTTCATTGGATGAAAACCAACAAAAATTGACAAGAACCACGAAAAGTTCTTGTATTTTGAGATAAAATCTTGAGCTATTAAAGAAAAACGTCTCCCTCGCTGAAAAATGTTCATTTCCTGAAAACAAACAAAACCACGAAAAGTTCTTGTATTTGAAGATAAAATCTTTTTGCATTAAAGAAGAAAGATGCAGCTGACTGAAATAAGTTCATCAGATGAAAGCCAACAAAAATTGACAAGAACCACGAAAAGTTCTTGTATTTTAAGATAAAATCTTAAGCTATTGAAGAAAAAACTTCTCCATCGTTGAAATATGTTCATTTGCTGAAAACCAACAAAACCACGAAAAGTTCTTGTGTTTCAAGATAAAATCTTTTTGCATTGAAGAAGAAAGATCTCGCTGACTGAAATAAGTTCAACAGATGAAAACCGAGAAAAATTGGCAAGAACCACGAAAAGTTCTTGTATTTTAAGGTAAAATCTTGAGCTGTTAAAGAAAAAACGTCTCCCTCGCTGAAATATGTTCATTTGCTGAAAACCAACAAAACCACGAAAAGTTCTTGTATTTGAAGATAAAATCTTTTTGCATTCAAGAAGAAAGATCCATCTGACTGAAATAAGTTCATTAGATGAAAACCAACCAAAACTGACAAGAACCACGAAAAGTTCTTGTATTTTAAGATAAAATCTTAAGCTATTGAAGAAAAAACTTCTCCCTCGTTGAAATATGTTCATTTGCTGAAAATCAACAAAACCACGAAAAGTTCTTGTGTTTCAAGATAAAATCTTTTTGCAGTAAAGAAGAAAGATCCAGCTGACTGAAATAAGTTGATCAGATGAAAACCAACAAAAATTGACAAGAACCACGAAAAGTTCTTGTATTTTAAGATAAAATCTTGAGCTGTTAAGGAAAAAACGTCTCCCTCGCTGAAATATGTTCATTTGCTGAAAACCAACAAAACCACGAAAAGTTCTTGTGTTTCAAGATAAAATCTTTTTGCATTAAAGAAGAAAGATCCATCTGACTGAAATAAGTTCATTGGATGAAAACCAACAAAAATTGACAAGAACCACGAAAAGTTCTTGTATTTTGAGATAAAATCTTGAGCTGTTAAAGAAAAAACGTCTCCCTCGCTGAAATATGTTCATTTGCTGAAAACCAACAAAACCACGAAAAGTTCTTGTATTTGAAGATAAAATCTTTTTGCATTCAAGAAGAAAGATCCAGCTGACTGAAATAAGTTCATTAGATGAAAACCAACAAAAACTGACAAGAACCACGAAAAGTTCTTGTATTTTAAGATAAAATCTTAAGCTATTGAAGAAAAAACTTCTCCCTCGTTGAAATATGTTCATTTGCTGAAAACCAACAAAACCACGAAAAGTTCTTGTGTTTCAAGATAAAATCTTTTTGCAGTAAAGAAGAAAGATCTAGCTGACTGAAATAAGTTGATCAGATCAAAACCAACAAAAATTGACAAGAACCATGAAAAGTTCTTGTATTTTAAGATAAAATCTTGAGCTATTAAAGAAAAAACGTCTCCCTCGCTGAAATCTTTTCATTTGCTGAAAACCAACAAAACCACGAAAAGTGCTTGTATTTGAAGATGAAATCTTTTTGCATTAAAGAAGAAAGATCTAGCTGACTGAAATAAGTTCATTTGATGAAAACCAACAAAAATTGACAAGAACCACGAAAAGTTCTTGTATTTTGAGATAAAATCTTGAGCTATTAAAGAAAAAACGTCTCCCTCGCTGAAAATTGTTCATTTGCTGAAAACCAACAAAACCACGAAAAGTTCTTGTATTTGAAGATAAAATCTTTTTGCATTAAAGAAGAAAGATCTAGCTGACTGAAATAAGTTCATTAGATGAAAACGAACAAAAATTGACAAGAACCACGAAAAGTTCTTGTATTTTAAGGTAAAATCTTGAGCTATTAAAGAAAAAACGTCTCTCTCGCTGAAAAATGTTCATTTGCTGAAAACCAACAAAACCACGAAAAGTTCTTGTATTTGAAGATGAAATCTTTTTGCATTCAAGAAGAAAGATCTCGCTGACTGAAATAAGTTAATTAGATGAAAACCAACAAAATCTGACAACAACCACGAAAAGTTCTTGTATTTTAAGATAAAATCTGAAGCTATTGAAGAAAAAACTTCTCCCTCGTTGAAATATGTTCATTTGCTGAAAACCAACAAAACCACGAAAAGTTCTTGTGTTTCAAGATAAAATCTTTTTGCATTAAAGAAGAAAGATCCATCTGACTGAAATAAGTTCATTGGATGAAAACCAACAAAAATTGACAAGAACCACGAAAAGTTCTTGTATTTTGAGATAAAATCTTGAGCTATTAAAGAAAAACGTCTCCCTCGCTGAAAAATGTTCATTTCCTGAAAACAAACAAAACCACGAAAAGTTCTTGTATTTGAAGATAAAATCTTTTTGCATTAAAGAAGAAAGATGCAGCTGACTGAAATAAGTTCATCAGATGAAAGCCAACAAAAATTGACAAGAACCACGAAAAGTTCTTGTATTTTAAGATAAAATCTTAAGCTATTGAAGAAAAAACTTCTCCATCGTTGAAATATGTTCATTTGCTGAAAACCAACAAAACCACGAAAAGTTCTTGTGTTTCAAGATAAAATCTTTTTGCATTGAAGAAGAAAGATCTCGCTGACTGAAATAAGTTCAACAGATGAAAACCGAGAAAAATTGGCAAGAACCACGAAAAGTTCTTGTATTTTAAGGTAAAATCTTGAGCTGTTAAAGAAAAAACGTCTCCCTCGCTGAAATATGTTCATTTGCTGAAAACCAACAAAACCACGAAAAGTTCTTGTATTTGAAGATAAAATCTTTTTGCATTCAAGAAGAAAGATCCATCTGACTGAAATAAGTTCATTAGATGAAAACCAACCAAAACTGACAAGAACCACGAAAAGTTCTTGTATTTTAAGATAAAATCTTAAGCTATTGAAGAAAAAACTTCTCCCTCGTTGAAATATGTTCATTTGCTGAAAATCAACAAAACCACGAAAAGTTCTTGTGTTTCAAGATAAAATCTTTTTGCAGTAAAGAAGAAAGATCCAGCTGACTGAAATAAGTTGATCAGATGAAAACCAACAAAAATTGACAAGAACCACGAAACGTTCTTGTATTTTAAGATAAAATCTGACGCTATTAAAGAAAAAACTTCTTGCTCGCTGAAATCTTTTCATTTGCTGAAAACCAACAAAACCACGAAAAGTGCTTGTATTTGAAGATGAAATATTTTTGCATTAAAGAAGAAAGATCTAGCTGACTGAAATAAGTTCATTTGATGAAAACCAACAAAAATTGACAAGAACCACGAAAAGTTCTTGCATTTTGAGATAAAATCTTGAGCTATTAAAGAAAAAACGTCTCCCTCGCTGAAAATTGTTCATTTGCTGAAAACCAACAAAACCACGAAAAGTTCTTGTATTTGAAGATAAAATCTTTTTGCATTAAAGAAGAAAGATCTAGCTGACTGAAATGAGTTCATTAGATGAAAACGAACAAAAATTGACAAGAACCACGAAAAGTTCTTGTATTTTAAGGTAAAATCTTGAGCTATTAAAGAAAAAACTTCTGCCTCGTTGAAATATGTTCATTTGCTGAAAACCAACAAAACCACGAAAAGTTCTTGTATTTGAAGATAAAATCTTTTTGCATTCAAGAAGAAAGATCTAGCTGACTGAAATAAGTTCATTAGATGAAAACCAACCAAAACTGACAAGAACCACGAAAAGTTCTTGTATTTTAAGATAAAATCTTAAGCTATTGAAGAAAAAACTTCTCCCTCGTTGAAATATGTTCATTTGCTGAAAACCAACAAAACAATGAAAAGTTCTTGTATTTGAAGATAAAATCTTTTTGCATTAAAGAAGAAAGATCCAGCTGACTGAAATAAGTTCATCAAATGAAAGCCAACAAAAATTGACAAGAACCACGAAAAGTTCTTGTATTTTAACGTAAAATCTTGAGCTATTAAAGAAAAAACGTCTCCCTCGCTGAAATATGTTCATTTGCTGAAAACCAACAGGACCACGAAAAGTTCTTGTACTTGAAGATAAAATGTTTTTGCATTCAAGAAGAAAGATCGAGCTGACTGAAATAAGTTCATTAGATGAAAACCAACAAAAATTGACAAGAACCACAAAAAGTTCTTGTATTTTAAATAAAATCTTGAGCTATTAAAGAAAAAACGTCTCCCTCGATGAAATATGTTCATTTGCTGAAAACCAACAAAACCACGAAAAGTTCTTGTGTTTCAAGATAAAATCTTTTTGTATTCAAGAAGAAAGATCTCGCTGACTGAAATAAGTTCATTAGATGAAAACCAACCAAAACTGACAAGAAGCACGAAAAGTTCTTGTATTTTAAGGTAAAATCTTGAGCTATTAAAGAAAAAACTTCTCCCTCGTTGAAATATGTTCATTTGCTGAAAACCAACAAAACCACGAAAAATTCTTGATTTTGAAGATAAAATCTTTTTGCATCAAAGAAGAAAGATCTAGCTGACTGAAATAAGTTCATAAGATGAAAACCAACAAAAACTGACAAGAACCACGAAAAGTTCTTGTATTTTAAGATAAAATCTTGAGCTGTTAAAGAAAAAACGTCTCCCTCGCTGAAAAATGTTTATTTGCTGAAAACCAACAAAACCACGAAAAGTTGTTGTATTTGAAGATAAAATCTTTTTGCATTAAAGAAGAAAGATCCAGCTGACTGAAATAAGTTCATCAGATGAAAACCAAGAAAAATTGACAAGAACCACGAAAAGTTCTTGTATTTTAAGATAAAATCTTGAGATATTGAAGAAAAAACTTCTCCCTCATTGAAATATGTTCATTTTCTGAAAACCAACAAAACCACGAAAAGTTCTTGTGTTTCAAGATAAAATCTTTTTGCAGTAAAGAAGAAAGATCTAGCTGACTGAAATAAGTTCATTAGATGAAAACCAACAAAAATTGACAAGAACCATGAAAAGTTCTTGTATTTTAAGATAAAATCTTGAGCTATTAAAGAAAAAACTTCTCCCTCGTTGAAATATGTTCATTAGCTGAAAACCAACAAAACCACGAAAAATTCTTGAATTTGAAGATAAAATCTTTTAGTATTAAAGAAGAAAGATCTTGCTGACTGAAATAAGTTCATAAGATGAAAACCAACAAAAACTGACAAGAACCACGAAAAGTTCTTGTATTTTAAGATAAAATCTTAAGCTATTGAAGAAAAAACTTCTCCCTCGTTGAAATATGTTCATTTGCTGAAAACCAACAAAACAATGAAAAGTTCTTGCATTTGAAGATAAAATCTTTTTGCATTAAAGAAGAAAGATCCAGCTGACTGAAATAAGTTCATCAAATGAAAGCCAACAAAAATTGACAAGAACCACGAAAAGTTCTTGTATTTTAACGTAAAATCTTGAGCTATTAAAGAAAAAACTTCTCCCTCGTTGAAATATGTTCATTTGCTGAAAACCAACAAAACCACGAAAAATTCTTGAATTTGAAGATAAAATCTTTTAGTATTAAAGAAGAAAGATCTTGCTGACTGAAATAAGTTCATAAGATGAAAACCAACAAAAACTGACAAGAACCACGAAAAGTTCTTGTATTTTAAGATAAAATCTGACGCTATTGATGAAAAAACTTCTCGCTCGCTGAAATATGTTCATTTGCTGAAAACCAACAAAACCACGAAAAGTTCTTGTGTTTCAAGATAAAATCTTTTTGCAGTAAAGAAGAAAGATCTCGCTGACTGAAATAAGTTCATTAGATGAAAACCAACAAAAATTGACAAGAACCATGAAAAGTTCTTGTATTTTAAGATAAAATCTTGAGCTATTAAAGAAAAAACGTCTCCCTCGCTGAAATCTTTTCATTTGCTGAAAACCAACAAAACCACGAAAAGTGCTTGTATTTGAAGATGAAATCTTTTTGCATTAAAGAAGAAAGATCTAGCTGACTGAAATAAGTTCATTAGATGAAAACCAACCAAAATTGACAAGAACCACAAAAAGTTCTTGTATTTTAAATAAAATCTTGAGCTATTAAAGAAAAAACGTCTCCCTCGCTGAAAAATGTTTATTTGCTGAAAACCAACAAAACCACGAAAAGTTCTTGTATTTGAAGATAAAATCTTTTTGCATTCAAGAAGAAAGATCTCGCTGACTGAAATAAGTTCATGAGATGAAAACCAACCAAAACTGACAAGAACCACGAAAAGTTCTTGTATTTTAAGATAAAATCTTGAGCTATTAAAGAAAAAACTTCTCCCTCGTTGAAATATGTTCATTTGCTGAAAACCAACAAAACCACGAAAAGTTCTTGTATTTGAAGATAAAATCTTTTTGCATTCAAGAAGAAAGATCTAGCTGACTGAAATAAGTTCATTAGATGAAAACCAACCAAAACTGACAAGAACCACGAAAAGTTCTTGTATTTTAAGATAAAATCTTAAGCTGTTGAAGAAAAAACTTCTCCCTCGTTGAAATATGTTCATTTGCTGAAAACCAACATAACAATGAAAAGTTCTTGTATTTGAAGATAAAATCTTTTTGCATTAAAAAAGAAAGATCCAGCTGACTGAAATAAGTTCATCAAATGAAAGCCAACAAAAATTGACAAGAACCACGAAAAGTTCTTGTATTTTGAGATAAAATCTTGAGCTATTAAAGAAAAAAAGTCTCCCTCGCTGAAAATTGTTCATTTGCTGAAAACCAACAAAACCACGAAAAGTTCTTGTATTTGAAGATAAAATCTTTTTGCATTCAAGAAGAAAGATCTAGCTGACTGAAATAAGTTCATTAGATGAAAACCAACAAAAATTGACAAGAACCACAAAAAGTTCTTGTATTTTAAATAAAATCTTGAGCTATTAAAGAAAAAACGTCTCCCTCGATGAAATATGTTCATTTGCTGAAAACCAACAAAACCACGAAAAGTTCTTGTGTTTCAAGATAAAATCTTTTTGCATTCAAGAAGAAAGATCTCGCTGACTGAAATAAGTTCATTAGATGAAAACCAACCAAAACTGACAAGAACCACGAAAAGTTCTTGTATTTTAAGATAAAATCTTGAGCTGTTCAAGAAAAAACTTCTCCCTCGTTGAAATATGTTCATTTGCTGAAAACCAACAAAACCACGAAAAGTTCTTGTATTTGAAGATAAAATCTTTTTGCTTTGAAGAAGAAAGATCCAGCTGACTGAAATAAGTTCATTAGATGAAAACCAACAAAAATTGACAAGAACCACGAAAAGCTCTTGTATTTTAAGATAAAATCTGACGCTATTGAAGAAAAAACTTCTCCCTCGTTGAAATATGTTCATTTGCTGAAAACCAACAAAACCACGAAAAGTTCTTGTATTTGAAGATAAAATCTTTTTGCATTCAAGAAGAAAGATCTAGCTGACTGAAATAAGTTCATTAGATGAAAACCAACCAAAACTGACAAGAACCACGAAAAGTTCTTGTATTTTAAGATAAAATCTTAAGCTGTTGAAGAAAAAACTTCTCCCTCGTTGAAATATGTTCATTTGCTGAAAACCAACATAACAATGAAAAGTTCTTGTATTTGAAGATAAAATCTTTTTGCATTAAAAAAGAAAGATCCAGCTGACTGAAATAAGTTCATCAAATGAAAGCCAACAAAAATTGACAAGAACCACGAAAAGTTCTTGTATTTTGAGATAAAATCTTGAGCTATTAAAGAAAAAAAGTCTCCCTCGCTGAAAATTGTTCATTTGCTGAAAACCAACAAAACCACGAAAAGTTCTTGTATTTGAAGATAAAATCTTTTTGCATTCAAGAAGAAAGATCTAGCTGACTGAAATAAGTTCATTAGATGAAAACCAACAAAAATTGACAAGAACCACAAAAAGTTCTTGTATTTTAAATAAAATCTTGAGCTATTAAAGAAAAAACGTCTCCCTCGATGAAATATGTTCATTTGCTGAAAACCAACAAAACCACGAAAAGTTCTTGTGTTTCAAGATAAAATCTTTTTGCATTCAAGAAGAAAGATCTCGCTGACTGAAATAAGTTCATTAGATGAAAACCAACCAAAACTGACAAGAACCACGAAAAGTTCTTGTATTTTAAGATAAAATCTTGAGCTGTTAAAGAAAAAACTTCTCCCTCGTTGAAATATGTTCATTTGCTGAAAACCAACAAAACCACGAAAAGTTCTTGTATTTGAAGATAAAATCTTTTTGCATTCAAGAAGAAAGATCTAGCTGACTGAAATAAGTTCATTAGATGAAAACCAACCAAAACTGACAAGAACCACGAAAAGTTCTTGTATTTTAAGATAAAATCTTAAGCTATTGAAGAAAAAACTTCTCCCTCGTTGAAATATGTTCATTTGCTGAAAACCAACATAACAATGAAAAGTTCTTGTATTTGAAGATAAAATCTTTTTGCATTAAAGAAGAAAGATCCAGCTGACTGAAATAAGTTCATCAAATGAAAGCCAACAAAAATTGACAAGAACCACGAAAAGTTCATGTATTTTAACGTAAAATCTTGAGCTATTAAAGAAAAAACGTCTCCCTCGCTGAAATATGATCATTTGCTGAAAACCAACAAAACCACGAAAAGTTCTTGTATTTGAAGATAAAATCTTTTTGCATTCAAGAAGATAGATCTCGCTGACTGAAATAAGTTCATTAGATGAAAAAGTACCAAAACAGACAAGAACCACGAAAAGTTCTTGTATTTTAAGATAAAATCTGACGCTATTGAAGAAAAAACTTCTCCCTCGTTGAAATATGTTCATTTGCTGAAAACCAACAAAACCACGAAAAGTTCTTGTATTTGAAGATAAAATCTTTTTGCATTAAAGAAGAAAGATCCAGCTGACTGAAATAAGTTCATCAGATGAAATCCAACAAAAATTGACAAGAACCACGAAAAGTTCTTGTATTTTAAGGTAAAATCTTGAGCTATTAGAGAAAAAACGTCTCCCTCGCTGTAATATGTTCATTTGCTGAAAACCAACAAAACCACGAAAAGTTCTTGTATTTGAAGATAAAATCTTTTTGCATTAAAGAAGAAAGATCCAGCTGACTGAAATAAGTTCATCAGATGAAAACCAAGAAAAATTGACAAGAACCACGAAAAGTTCTTGTATTTTAAGATAAAATCTTGAGCTATTAAAGAAAAAACGTCTCCCTCGCTGAAAAATGTTCATTTGCTGAAAACCAACAAAACCACGAAAAGTTCTTGTGTTTGAAGATAAAATATCTTTGCTTTAAAAAATAAAGATCTCGCTGACTGAAATAAGTTCATTCGATAAAAAACAACAAAAATTGAAAAGAACCACGAAAAGTTCTTGTATTTTAAGATAAAATCTTGAGCTATTGAAGAAAAAACGTCTCCCTCGTTGAAATATGTTCATTTGCTGAAAACCAACAAAACCACGAAAGCTTCTTGTATTTGAAGATAAAATCTTTTCGCATCAAAGAAGAAAGATGTCGCTCACTGAAATAAGTTCATTCGATGAAAGCCAACAAGAATTGACAATAACCACTTCAAGTTCTTGTATTTTCAGTTAAAATCTTGAGCTATTAAAGAAAAAACATCTCCCTCGCTGAAATATGTTCATTTGCTGAAAACCAACAAAACCACGATAAGTTCTTGTATTTGAAGATAAAATCTTTTTGCATGAGAGTAGATCCAGCTGACTGAAATAAGTTCATTAGATGAAAACCAACAAAAATTGACAAGAACCACGAAAAGTTCTTGTATTTTCAGTTAAAATCTTGAGCTATTATAGAAAACACTTCTCCCTCTTTGAAATATGTTCTGTTTAATTTATTATAGAATTAATTCAAGAGATTATTTTAAAATGAATAGTTTAATTTATTATATCAATAATTCAATAGTTTTATTCGTAAAGAATTGTTTAATATATTTTTAAAATAATCCAAAGTTTAATTTATTATATTAATAATTCAATAGTTTAATTTATAATGAATTGTTTAATTTATTATATAAATAATTCAAGCAATTATTTTAAAATGAATTGTTTAATTTATTATGAAAATAATTCAAAGCTTAATTTAAAATATAAATAATTCAATAGTTTAATTCATAATGAATTGTTTAATTTATTATAAAAGTAATTCAAATTTTAATTTATTATATTAATAATTCAATTGTTTAATTTACAAAGAATTGTTTAATATATTTTAAAAATCATTCAAAGTTTAATTTATAATATAAATAATCCAATCGTTTAATTTATAATGAATTGTTTAATTTATTGTACAAATAATTCAAGTGATTATTTTAAAATGAATTGTTTCATTTATTATAAAAATAATCCAAAGTTCAATTTATGATAAAAATAATTCAATAGTTTAATTTATTTTATAAATATTTCAACAGTTTAATTTATAATGAATTGTTCAATTTATTATTTCAAGAATTCCAATGATTATTTTTAAATGAAGTATTTAATTTATTATAAAAATAATTCAAAGTTTAATTTATTATGTAAATAATTCAATAGTTTAATTTATAATGAATTGTTTAATTTATTATATAATTAATTCAAGTGATTATTTTAAAATGAATTCTTTAATTTATTATAAAAATAATTCAAAGTTCAATTTATGATATAAATAATTCAATCGTTCAATTTATAATGAATTTTTAAATTTATTATCACAATAGTTCAAAGTTTAATTTATTATATAAATAATTCAATATTTTAATTTACAATGAATTGTTTAATTTATTATAAAAATAATTCAAAGTTTAATTTATGATATAAATAATTCAATAGTTTAATTTATAATGAATTGTTTAATTTATTATAGAAATAATTCAATTGATTATTTTAAAATGAATTGTTTAATTTATTATAAAAATAATTCAATAGTTTAAGTTATTACAGAAATAATTCAAGTGATTATTTTAAAATGAATTGTTTAATTTATTATAGAAAGAATTCAAGTGATTATTTAAAGTTCTTGTATTTGAAGTTAAAATCTTTTTGCATTCAAGAAGAAAGATCTCGCTGACTGAAATAAGTTCATTGGATGAAAACCAACCAAAACTGACAAGAACCACGAAAAGTTCTTGTATTTTAAGATAAAATCTTGAGCTTTTAAAGAAAAAACATCTCCCTCGCTGAAAAATGTTCATTTGCTGAAAACCAACAAAACCACGAAAAGTTCTTGTATTTGAAGATAAAATCTTTTTGCATTAAAGAAGAAAGATCTCGCTGACTGAAATGAGTTCATCAGATGAAAACTGACAAAAATTGGCAAGAACCACGAAAAGTTCTTGCATTTTAAGATAAAATCTTAAGCTATTGAAGAAAAAATTTCTCCCTCCTTGAAATATGTTCATTTGCTGAAAACCAACAGAACCACGAAAAGTTCTTGTGTTTCAAGATAAAATCTTTTTGCATTAAAGAAGAAAGATCCAGCTGACTGAAATAAGTTCATTATATGAAAACCAACAAAAATTGACAAGAACCACGAAAAGTTCTTGTATTTTAAGATAAAATCTTAAGCTATTAAAGAAAAAACGTTTCCCTCGCTGAAATATGTTCTGTTTAATTTATTATAGAATTAATTCAAGAGATTATTTTAAAATGAATAGTTTAATTTATTATATGAATAATTCAATAGTTTAATTTATATTGAATTGTTTAATTTATTATAGAAATAATTCAAGTGATTATTTTAAAATGAATATTTTAATTTATTATATCAATAATTCAATAGTTTTATTTATAAAGAATTGTTTAATATATTTTAAAAATAATTCAAAGTTTAATTTATTATATAAATAATTCAATAGTTTAATTTATAATGAATTGTTTAATTTATTATATAAATAATTCAAGCGATTATATTAAAATTAATTGTTCAATTTATTATAAAAGTAATTCAAAGTTTAATTTATTATATTAATAATTCAATAGTTTAATTTATAAAGAATTGGTTAATATATTTTAAAAATAATTCAAAGTTTAATTTGTTATATAAATAATTCAATAGTTTAATTTATAATGAATTGTTTAATTTATTATAGAAATAATTCAAATGATTATTTTAAAATGAATTGTTTCATTTTTGATAAAAATAATTCAAAGTTTAATTTATTATATGAATAATTCAATAGTATAATTGATAATCAATTGCTTTATTAATTATAGAAATAATTCAAGTGATTATTTTAAAATGAATTGTTTAATTTATTATAAAAATAATTCAAAGTTCATTTATGATAAAAATAATTCAATAGTTTAATTTATTTTATAAATATTTCAGCAGTTTACTTTATAATGTATTGTTCAATTTATTATTTCAAGAATTCCAATGATTTATTAATTTATTACAACAATAGTTCAAAGTTTAATTTATTATAGAAATAATTGAAGTGATTATTTTAAAATGAATTGTTTAAATTATAAAAATAATTCAAAGTTTAATTTAGTATATAAAAATTTCAATAGATTAATTTATAATGAATTGTTTAATATATTTGAAAAATAATTCAAAGTTTAATTTATTATTTATAATAATTCAAATGATTATTTTACAATGGATTGCTTAATTTATTATAAAAATAATTCAAATATTAATTTATGAAATAAATAATTCAATGGTTAATTTATAATGAATTGCTTAATTTATTATATAATTAATCAAGTGATTATTTTAAAATGAATTCCTTAATTTATTATAAACATAATTCAAAGTTTAATTTATTATATAAATAATTCAATGATTTAATTTATTATATAAATAATTCAATTGTTTAATTTATAATGCATTGTTTAATATATTTAAAAAATAATTCAAAGTTTAATTTATTATATAAATAAATCAATATTTTAATTTATAATGAATTGTTTAATTTATGATGTAAATAATTCAAAGTTTAATTTATTATAAAAATAATTCAAAGTTTAATTTATGAAATAAATAATTCAATAGTTTAATTTATTATGCAAATAATTCAATAGTTTAATTGATAATGAATTGTTTAATTTATCATATAAATAGTTTAAGTGATTATTTTAAAATGAATTGTTTAATTTATTACAAAAATAATTCAAAGTTTATTTTAGTATATAAAAATTTCAATAGATTAATTTATAATGAATTGTTTAATATATTTGAAAAATAATTCAAAGTTTAATTTATTATATAAATAATTCAAATCATTATTTTACAATGGATTGCTTAATTTATTATAAAAATAATTCAAATATTAATTTATGAAATAAATAATTCAATAGTTTAATTTATAATGAATTGCTTAATTTATTATATAATTAATCAAGTGATTATTTTAAAATGAATTCCTTAATTTATTATAAACATAATTCAAAGTTTAATTTATTATATAAATAATTCAATGGTTTAATTTATTATATAAATAATTCAATTGTTTATTTTATAATGCATTGTTTATTATATTTAAAAAATAATTCAAAGTTTAATTTATTATATCAATAAATCAATATTTTAATTTATAATGAATTGTTTAATTTATGATGTAAATAATTCAAAGTTTAATTTGAAACATAAATATTTCAATAGATTAATTTATTATATATATAATTCAATATTTTAATTTATAATGAATTGTTTGATATATTTTAAAAATAATTCTAACTTTAATTTATGATATGAATAATTCAATAACTTAATTGATAATCAATTGCTTAATTTATTATAGAAATAATTCAAGTGATTATTTTAAAATGAATTGTTTAATTTATTATAAAAATAATTCAAAGTTTAATTTAGTATATAAATATTTCAATAGATAAATTTATAATGAATTGTTTAATATATTTGAAAAATAATTCAAAGTTTAATTTATTATATCAATAATTCAATAGTTTAATTTATTACATAAATAATTCAATAGTTCAATTTATAATGAATTGTTTAATTTATTATAGAAATAATTCAAATGATTATTTTAAAATGAATTGTTTAAATTATTATAAAAATAATTCAAAGTTTAATTTAGTGTATGAATATTCCAATAGATTAATTTATAATGAATTGTTTAATATATTTGAAAAATAATTCAAAGTTTAATTTATTATATCAATAATTCAATATTTTAATTTATTACATAAATAATTCAATAGTTCAATTTATAATGAATTGTTTAATTTATTATGGAAATAATTAAAATGATTATTTTAAAATGAATTGTTTAAATTATTATAAAAATAATTCAAAGTTTAATTTAGTATATAAATGTTTCAATAGCTTAATTTATAATGAATTGTTTAATTTATCATATAATTAGTTTAAGTGATTATTTTCAAATGAATTGTATAATTTATTATAAAAATAATTCAAAGTTTAATTTGGTACATAAATATTTCAATAGATTAATTTATTATATATTTGATTCATAATGAATTGTTTGATATATTTTAAAATTTAAAACTTTAATTTTTTATATTAATAATTCAATAATTTAATTGATAATCAATTGCTTAATTTATTATAGAAATAATTCAAGTGATTATTTCAAAATGAATTGTTTAATTTATTATTAAAATAATTCAAAGTTCAATTTATGATGCAAATAATTCAATAGTTTCATTTATTATATAAATAATAAAATTGTTTAATTTATAATGCATTGTTTAATATATTTAAAAAATAATTCCAAGTTTAATTTATTATATAAATAAATCAATAGCTTAATTTATAATGAAATGTTTAATTTATTATAAAAATAATTCAAAGTTTAATTTATTATATAAATAAATCAATAGCTTAATTTATAATGAATTGTTTAATTGATTATAAAAATAGTTCAATTGGTTATTTTAAAATCAAATGTTTCATTTATTATAAAAATAATTCAAAGTTTAAATTAGTATTTGAATATTTCACTAGATTAATTTATAATGAATTGTTTAATATATTTGAAAAATAATTCAAAGTTTAATTTATTATACAAATAATTCAAAAGTTTAATTTATTGCATAAATAATTCAATAGTTCAATTTATAATGAATTGTGTAATTTATTATTGAAATAATTCAAGTAATTATTTTGAAATGATTTGTTTAAATTATTATAAAAATAATTCAAAGTTTAATTCAGTATTTAAATAATTCAATTGTTTAATTTATAATGCATTGTTTAATATATTTAAAAAATAATTCAAAGTTTAATTTATTATATAAATAAATCAATAGCTTAATTTATAATGAATTGTTTAATTTAGTATAGAAATAATTCAAGTGATTATTTTAAAATGAATTGTTTAATTTATTATAAAAATAATTCAAAGTTCAATTTATGATATAAATAATTCAATTGTTAATTTTATAATGCATTATTTAATATATTTAAAAAATAATTCAAAGTTCAATTTATGATATAAATAATTAAATTGTTAATTTTATAATGCATTATTTAATATATTTAAAAAATAATTCAAAGTTTAATTTATGATATAAATAATTCAATGGTTTAATTTATAATGAATTGTTTAAGTTATTACAAAAATCATTGAGTTTAATTTATGATAAGTTCTTGTATTTTAAGATAAAATCTTGAGCTATTGAAGAAAAAACGTCTCCCTCGCTGAAAAATGTTCATTTGCTGAAAACCAACAAAACCACGAAAAGTTCTTGTGTTTGAAGATAAAATATCTTTGCTTTAAAAAATAAAGATCTCGCTGACTGAAATAAGTTCATTCGATAAAAAACAACAAAAATTGAAAAGAACCACGAAAAGATCTTGTATTTTAAGATAAAATCTTGAGCTATTGAAGAAAAAACGTCTCCCTCGTTGAAATATGTTCATTTGCTGAAAACCAACAAAACCACGAAAAGTTCTTGTGTTTCAAGATAAAATCTTTTTGCAGTAAAGAAGAAAGATCTAGCTGACTGAAATAAGTTCATCAGATGAAAACCGACAAAAATTGGCAAGAACCACGAAAGGTTCTTGTATTTTAAGGTAAAATCTTGAGCTGTTGAAGAAAAAACGTCTCCCTCGCTGAAAAATGTTCATTTGCTGAAAACCAACAAAACCACGAAAAGTTCTTGTATTTGAAGATAAAATCTTTTTGCATTCAAGAAGAAAGATCGAGCTGACTGAAATAAGTTCATTAGATGAAAACCAACAAAAATTGACAAGAACCACAAAAAGTTCTTGTATTTTAAGATAAAATCTTGAGCTATTAAAGAAAAAACGTCTCCCTCGCTGAAAAATGTTCATTTGCTGAAAACCAACAAAACCACGAAAAGTTCTTGTGTTTGAAGATAAAATATCTTTGCTTTAAAAAATAAAGATCTCGCTGACTGAAATAAGTTCATTCGATAAAAAACAACAAAAATTGAAAAGAACCACGAAAAGTTCTTGTATTTTAAGATAAAATCTTGAGCTATTGAAGAAAAAACGTCTCCCTCGTTGAAATATGTTCATTTGCTGAAAACCAACAAAACCACGAAAGCTTCTTGTATTTGAAGATAAAATCTTTTCGCTTCAAAGAAGAAAGATGTAGCTCACTGAAATAAGTTCATTCGATGAAAGCCAACAAGAATTGACAATAACCACTTCAAGTTCTTGTATTTTCAGTTAAAATCTTGAGCTATTAAAGAAAAAACATCTCCCTCGCTGAAATATGTTCATTTGCTGAAAACCAACAAAACCACGATAAGTTCTTGTATTTGAAGATAAAATCTTTTTGCATGAGAGTAGATCCAGCTGACTGAAATAAGTTCATTAGATGAAAACCAACAAAAATTGACAAGAACCACGAAAAGTTCTTGTATTTTCAGTTAAAATCTTGAGCTATTATAGAAAACACTTCTCCCTCTTTGAAATATGTTCTGTTTAATTTATTATAGAATTAATTCAAGAGATTATTTTAAAATGAATAGTTTAATTTATTATATCAATAATTCAATAGTTTTATTCGTAAAGAATTGTTTAATATATTTTTAAAATAATCCAAAGTTTAATTTATTATATAAATAATTCAATAGTTTAATTTATAATGAATTGTTTAATTTATTATATAAATAATTCAAGCAATTATTTTAAAATGAATTGTTTAATTTATTATGAAAATAATTCAAAGCTTAATTTAAAATATAAATAATTCAATAGTTTAATTCATAATGAATTGTTTAATTTATTATAAAAGTAATTCAAATTTTAATTTATTATATTAATAATTCAATTGTTTAATTTACAAAGAATTGTTTAATATATTTTAAAAATCATTGAAAGTTTAATTTATAATATAAATAATCCAATAGTTTAATTTATAATGAATTGTTTAATTTATGGTACAAATAATTCAAGTGATTATTTTAAAATGAATTGTTTCATTTATTATAAAAATAATCCAAAGTTCAATTTATGATAAAAATAATTCAATAGTTTAATTTATTTTATAAATATTTCAACAGTTTACTTTATAATGAATTGTTCAATTTATTATTTCAAGAATTCCAATGATTATTTTTAAATGAAGTATTTAATTTATTATAAAAATAATTCAAAGTTTAATTTATTATGTAAATAATTCAATAGTTTAATTTATAATGAATTGTTTAATTTATTATATAATTAATTCAAGTGATTATTTTAAAATGAATTCTTTAATTTATTATAAAAATAATTCAAAGTTCAATTTATGATATAAATAATTCAATCGTTCAATTTATAATGAATTTTTAAATTTATTATCACAATAGTTCAAAGTTTAATTTATTATATAAATAATTCAATATTTTAATTTACAATGAATTGTTTAATTTATTATAAAAATAATTCAAAGTTTAATTTATGATATAAATAATTCAATAGTTTAATTTATAATGAATTGTTTAATTTATTATAGAAATAATTCAATTGATTATTTTAAAATGAATTGTTTAATTTATTGTAAAAATAATTCAATAGTTTAAGTTATTACAGAAATAATTCAAGTGATTATTTTAAAATGAATTGTTTAAATTATTATAAAAATAATTCAAAGTTTAATTTGGTATATAAACATTTCAATAGTTTAATTTATAATGAATTGTTTAATTTATTATAGAAAGAATTCAAGTGATTATTTTAAGATAAAATCTTAAGCTATTGAAGAAAAAACTTCGCCCTCGCTGAAATATGTTCATTTGCTGCAAACCAACAAAACCATGAAAAGTTCTTGTATTTGAAGATAAAATCTTTTTACTTTGAAGAAGAAAGATCCAGCTGACTGAAATAAGTTCATTATATGAAAACCAACAAAAATTGACAAGAACCACGAAATGTTCTTGTATTTTAAGATAAAATCTTAAGCTATTAAAGAAAAAACGTTTCCCTCGCTGAAATATGTTCTGTTTAATTTATTATAGAATTAATTCAAGAGATTATTTTAAAATGAATAGTTTAATTTATTATATGAATAATTCAATAGTTTAATTTATAACGAATTGTTTAATTTATTTTTAATATAATTCAAAGATTAATTTATTATATAAATAATTCAATAGTTTAATTTATAATGAATTGTTTAATTTATTATAGAAATAATTCAAGTGATTATTTTAAAATGAATTGTTCAATTTATTATGAAAATAATTCAAAGCTTAATTTAAAATATAAATAATTCAATAGTTTAATTCATAATGAATTGTTTAATTTATTATAAAAGTAATTCAAAGTTTAATTTATTATATTAATAATTCAATAGTTTAATTTATAATGAATTGCTTAATTTATTATATAATTAATCAAGTGATTATTTTAAAATGAATTCCTTAATTTATTATAAACATAATTCAAAGTTTAATTTATTATATAAATAATTCAATGATTTAATTTATTATATAAATAATTCAATTGTTTAATTTATAATGCATTGTTTAATATATTTAAAAAATAATTCAAAGTTTAATTTATTATATAAATAAATCAATATTTTAATTTATAATGAATTGTTTAATTTATGATGTAAATAATTCAATTGTTTAATTTATAATGAATTGATTAATTTATTATAAAAATAATTCAAAGTTTAATTTATTATAAAAATAATTCAAAGTTTAATTTATTATATAAATAATTCAAATGATTATTTTACAATGGATTGCTTAATTTATTATAAAAATAATTCAAATATTAATTTATGAAATAAATAATTCAATAGTTTAATTTATAATGAATTGCTTAATTTATTATATAATTAATCAAGTGATTATTTTAAAATGAATTCCTTAATTTATTATAAACATAATTCAAAGTTTAATTTATTATATAAATAATTCAATGGTTTAATTTATTATATAAATAATTCAATTGTTTATTTTATAATGCATTGTTTATTATATTTAAAAAATAATTCAAAGTTTAATTTATTATATAAATAAATCAATATTTTAATTTATAATGAATTGTTTAATTTATGATGTAAATAATTCAAAGTTTAATTTGAAACATAAATATTTCAATAGATTAATTTATTATATATATAATTCAATATTTTAATTTATAATGAATTGTTTGATATATTTTAAAAATAATTCTAACTTTAATTTATGATATGAATAATTCAATAACTTAATTGATAATCAATTGATTAATTTATTATAGAAATAATTCAAGTGATTATTTTAAAATGAATTGTTTAATTTATTATAAAAATAATTCAAATGATTATTTTAAAATGAATTGTTTAAATTATTATAAAAATAATTCAAAGTTTAATTTAGTGTATGAATATTCGAATAGATTAATTTATAATGAATTGTTTAATATATTTGAAAAATAATTCAAAGTTTAATTTATTATATAAATAATTCAATATTTTAATTTATTACATAAATAATTCAATAGTTCAATTTATAATGAATTGTTTAATTTATTATGGAAATAATTAAAATGATTATTTTAAAATGAATTGTTTAAATTATTATAAAAATAATTCAAAGTTTAATTTAGTATATAAATGTTTCAATAGCTTAATATATAATGAATTGTTTAATTTATCATATAATTAGTTTAAGTGATTATTTTAAAATGAATTGTATAATTTATTATAAAAATAATTCAAAGTTTAATTTGGTACATAAATATTTCAATAGATTAATTTATTATATATTTGATTCATAATGAATTGTTTGATATATTTTAAAATTTAAAACGTTAATTTTTTATATTAATAATTCAATAATTTAATTGATAATCAATTGCTTAATTTATTATAGAAATAATTCAAGTGATTATTTCAAAATGAATTGTTTAATTTATTATTAAAATAATTCAAAGTTCAATTTATGATGCAAATAATTCAATAGTTTCATTTATTATATAAATAATAAAATTGTTTAATTTATAATGCATTGTTTAATATATTTAAAAAATAATTCCAAGTTTAATTTATTATATAAATAAATCAATAGCTTAATTTATAATGAATTGTTTAATTTATTATAAAAATAATTCAAAGTTTAATTTATTATATAAATAAATCAATAGCTTAATTTATAATGAATTGTTTAATTGATTATAAAAATAGTTCAAACTTTAATTTATTATAAAAATAATTCAAAGTTTAAGTTATGATAAAAATCATTCAATAGTTTAATTTATAATGAATTGTTTAATTTATTATAGAAATAATTCAATTGGTTATTTTAAAATCAAATGTTTCATTTATTATAAAAATAATTCAAAGTTTAAATTAGTATTTGAATATTTCACTAGATTAATTTATAATGAATTGTTTAATATATTTGAAAAATAATTCAAAGTTTAATTTATTATACAAATAATTCAAAAGTTTAATTTATTGCATAAATAATTCAATAGTTCAATTTATAATGAATTGTGTAATTTATTATTGAAATAATTCAAGTAATTATTTTGAAATGATTTGTTTAAATTATTATCAAAATAATTCAAAGTTTAATTTAGTATTTAAATAATTCAATTAATTAATTTATAATGCATTGTTTAATATATTTAAAAAATAATTCAAAGTTTAATTTATTATATAAATAAATCAATAGCTTAATTTATAATGAATTGTTTAATTTATTATAAAAATAATTCAAAGTTTAATTTAGTATATAAATATTACAATATTTTAATTTATAATGAATTGTTTAATTTAGTATAGAAATAATTCAAGTGATTATTTTAAAATGAATTGTTTAATTTATTATAAAAATAATTCAAAGTTCAATTTATGATATAAATAATTCAATGGTTTAATTTATAATGACTTGTTTAAGTTATTACAAAAATCATTGAGTTTAATTTATGATATAAATAATTCAATAGTTTAATTTATAATGAATTGTTTAATTTATTACAAAAATCATTCAAAGTTTAATTTATTATAAAAATAATTCAAAGTTTAATTTAGTATTTAAATATTTCAATAGCTTAATTTATAATGAATTGTTTAATTTATTATAGAAATACTTCAAGTGATTATTTTAAAATGAATTGTTTAAATTATTATTAAAATAATTCAAAGTTTAATTTAGTATATAAATATTTCAATATTTTAATTTATAATGAATTGTTTAATTTAGTATAGAAATAATTCAAGTGATTATTTTAAAATGAATTGTTTAATATATTTGAAAAAATAATTCAAAGTTTAATTTATTATACAAATAATTCAAATGTTTAACTTATTACATAAATAATTCAATAGTTCAATTTATAATGAATTGTGTAATTTATGATTGAAATAATTCAAGTGATTATTTTAAAATGAATTGTTTAATTTATTATAAAAATAATTCAAAGTTCAATTTATGATATAAATAATTCAATAGTTTAATTTATTATATAAATAATTCCATTGTTTATTTTATAATGCATTGTTTAATATATTTAAAAAATAATTCAATGTTTAATTTATAATGAATTGTTTAATTTATTACAAAAATCATTGAGTTTAATTTATGATATAAATAATTCAATGTTTTAATTTATAATGAATTGTTTAATTTATTACAAAAATCATTCAAAGTTTAATTTATTATAAAAATAATTCAAAGTTTAATTTATTACATAAATAATTCAATAGCTTAATTTATAATGAATTGTTTAATTTATTATAAAAATAATTCAAAGTTTAATTTACAGTATAAATAATTCAATAGTTTAATTTATAATGAATTGTTTAATTTATTATAAAAATCGTTCAAACTTTAATTTAATATCAAAATAATTCAAAGTTTAAGTTATGATATAAATAATTCAATCGTTTAATTTATAATGAATTGTACAATTTATTATAGAAAGAATTCAAAGTTTGATTTATTGTAAAAATGATTCAAAGTTTGATTTATTATATAAATAATTCAATAGTTTAATTTATTACAGAAATAATTCGATAGTTCAATTTATAATGAATTGTTTAATTTATTATAGAAATAATTCAAGTGATTATATTTAAATGATTTGTTTAAATTATTATAAAAATAATTCAAAGTTTAATTTATTATAAAATAATTCAAAGTTTAATTTATTATAAAAATAATTCAAAGTTTAATTTAGTGTATGAATATTCCAATAGATTAATTTATTATGAATTGTTTAATATATTTGAAAAATAATTCAAAGTTTAATTTATTATATAAATGATTCAATATTTTAATTTATTACATAAATAATTCAATAGTTCAATTTATAATGAATTGTTTAATTTATTATGGAAATAATTAAAATGATTATTTTAAAATGAATTGTTTAAATTATTATAAAAATAATTCAAAGTTTAATTTAGTATATAAATATTTCAATAGCTTAATTTATAATGAATTGTTTAATTTATTATAAAAATAGTTCAAACTTAAATTTATTATAAAAATAATTCAAAGTTTAAGTTATGATATAAATCATTCAATAGTTTAATTTATAATGAATTGTTTAATTTATTATATAATTAATTCAAAGTTTAATTTATTATGTAAATAATTCAAAAGTTTAATTTATAATGAATTGTTTAATTTATCATATAAATAGTTTAAGTGATTATTTTAAAATGAATTGTATAATTTATTATAAAAATAATTCAAAGTTTAATTTGGTACATAAATATTTCAATAGATTAATTTATTATATATTTGATTCATAATGAATTGTTTGATATATTTTTAAATTTAAAACTTTAATTTTTTATATAAATAATTCAATAATTTAATTGATAATCAATTGCTTAATTTATTATAGAAATAATTCAAGTGATTATTTCAAAATGAATTGTTTAATTTATTATTAAAATAATTCAAAGTTCAATTTATGATGCAAATAATTCAATAGTTTCATTTATTATATAAATAATAAAATTGTTTAATTTATAATGCATTGTTTAATATATTTAAAAAATAATTCAAAGTTTAATTTATTATATAAATAAATCAATAGCTTAATTTATAATGAATTGTTTAATTTATTATAAAAATCATTGAGTTTAATTTATGATATAAATAATTCAATGGTTTGATTTATAATGAATTGTTTAATGTATTACAAAAATCATTCAAAGTTTAATTTATTATAAAAATAATTCAAAGTTTAATTTATTATATAAATAAATCAATAGCTTAATTTATAATGAATTGTTTAATTTATTATAAAAATAATTCAAAGTTTAATTTAAAGCATAAATAATTCAATAGTTTAATTTATAATGAATTGTTTAATTTATTATAAAAATAGTTCAAACTTTAATTTATTATGAAAATTATTCAAAGTTTAAGTTATGATATAAATCATTCAATCGTTTAATTTATAATGAATTGTTTAATTTATTATAGAAATAATTCAATTGGTTATTTTAAAATCAATAGTTTCATTTATTATAAAAATAATTCAAAGTTTAATTTATTATATAAATAATTCAATAGTTTAATTTATTACATAAATAATTCAATAGTTCAATTCACAATGAATTGTTTAATTCGTTATAGAAATAATTCAAGTGATTATTTTAAAATGAATTGTTTAATTTATTATAAAAATAATTCAAAATTTAATTTAGTATATAAATATTTCAATATTTTAATTTATAATGAATTGTTTAATTAATTATAGAAATAATACAAGTGATTATTTTAAAATGAATTGTTTAATTTATTATAAAAATAATTCAATTGGTTATTTTAAAATCAAATGTTTCATTTATTATAAAAATAATTCAAAGTTTAAATTAGTATTTGAATATTTCACTAGATTAATTTATAATGAATTGTTTAATATAATTGAAAAATAATTCAAAGTTTAATTTATTATACAAATAATTCAAAAGTTTAATTTATTGCATAAATAATTCAATAGTTCAATTGATAATGAATTGTGTAATTTATTATTGAAATAATTCAAGTAATTATTTTGAAATGATTTGTTTAAATTATTATAAAAATAATTCAAAGTTTAATTTAGTATTTAAATAATTCAATTGTTTAATTTATAATGCATTGTTTAATATATTTTAAAAAATAATTCCAAGTTTAATTTATTATATAAATAAATCAATAGCTTAATTTATAATGAATTGTTTAATTTATTATAAAAATAGTTCAAACTTTAATTTATTATCAAAATAATTCAAAGTTTAAGTTATGATATAAATCATTCAATAGTTTAATTTATAATGAATTGTTTAATTTATTATATAAATAATTCAATTGGTTATTTTAAAATCAATAGTTTCATTTATTATAAAAATAATTCAATAGTTTAAGTTATTACAGAAATAATTCAAGTGATTATTTTAAAATGAATTGTTTAACTTATAAAAATAATTCAAAGTTTAATTTGGTATATAAATATTTCAATAGTTTAATTTATAATGAATTGTTTAATTTATTATAGAAAGAATTCAAGTGATTATTTTAAGATAAAATCTTAAGCTATTGAAGAAAAAACTTCGCCCTCGCTGAAATATGTTCATTTGCTGCAAACCAACAAAACCATGAAAAGTTCTTGTATTTGAAGATAAAATCTTTTTACTTTGAAGAAGAAAGATCCAGCTGACTGAAATAAGTTCATTATATGAAAACCAACAAAAATTGACAAGAACCACGAAAAGTTCTTGTATTTTAAGATAAAATCTTAAGCTATTAAAGAAAAAACGTTTCCCTCGCTGAAATATGTTCTGTTTAATTTATTATAGAATTAATTCAAGAGATTATTTTAAAATGAATAGTTTAATTTATTATATGAATAATTCAATAGTTTAATTTATAATGAATTGTTTAATTTATTTTTAAAATAATTCAAAGATTAATTTATTATATAAATAATTCAATATTTTAATTTATATTGAATTGTTTAATTTATTATAGAAATAATTCAAGTGATTATTTTAAAATGAATATTTTAATTTATTATATCAATAATTCAATAGTTTTATTTATAAAGAATTGTTTAATATATTTTAAAAATAATTCAAAGTTTAATTTATTATATAAATAATTCAATAGTTTAATTTATAATGAATTGTTTAATTTATTATATAAATAATTCAAGCGATTATTTTAAAATGAATTGTTCAATTTATTATGAAAATAATTCAAAGCTTAATTTAAAATATAAATAATTCAATAGTTTAATTCATAATGAATTGTTTAATTTATTATAAAAGTAATTCAAAGTTTAATTTATTATATTAATAATTCAATAGTTTAATTTATAATGAATTGCTTAATTTATTATATAATTAATCAAGTGATTATTTTAAAATGAATTCCTTAATTTATTATAAACATAATTCAAAGTTTAATTTATTATATAAATAATTCAATGATTTAATTTATTATATAAATAATTCAATTGTTTAATTTATAATGCATTGTTTAATATATTTAAAAAATAATTCAAAGTTTAATTTATTATATAAATAAATCAATATTTTAATTTATAATGAATTGTTTAATTTATGATGTAAATAATTCAATTGTTTCATTTATAATGAATTGATTAATTTATTATAAAAATAATTCAAAGTTTAATTTATTATGTAAATAATTCAAAAGTTTAACTTATAATGAATTGTTTAATTTATCATATAAATAGTTTAAGTGATTATTTTAAAATGAATTGTTTAATTTATTACAAAAATAATTCAATGTTTAATTTAGTATATAAAAATTTCAATAGATTAATTTATAATGAATTGTTTAATATATTTGAAAAATAATTCAAAGTTTAATTTATTATATAAATAATTCAAATGATTATTTTACAATGGATTGCTTAATTTATTATAAAAATAATTCAAATATTAATTGATGAAATAAATAAATCAATAGTTTAATTTATAATGAATTGCTTAATTTATTATATAATTAATCAAGTGATTATTTTAAAATGAATTCCTTAATTTATTATAAACATAATTCAAAGTTTAATTTATTATATAAATAATTCAATGGTTTAATTTATTATATAAATAAATCAATATTTTAATTTATAATGAATTGTTTAATTTATGATGTAAATAATTCAAAGTTTAATTTGAAACATAAATATTTCAATAGATTAATTTATTATATATATAATTCAATATTTTAATTTATAACGAATTGTTTAATTTATTTTTAAAATAATTCAAAGATTAATTTATTATATAAATAATTCAATATTTTAATTTATATTGAATTGTTTAATTTATTATAGAAATAATTCAAGTGATTATTTTAAAATGAATATTTTAATTTATTATATCAATAATTCAATAGTTTTATTTATAAAGAATTGTTTAATATATTTTAAAAATAATTCAAAGTTTAATTTATTATATAAATAATTCAATAGTTTAATTTATAATGAATTGTTTAATTTATTATATAAATAATTCAAGCGATTATTTTACAATGAATTGTTCAATTTATTATGAAAATAATTCAAAGCTTAATTTAAAATATAAATAATTCAATAGTTTAATTCATAATGAATTGTTTAATTTATTATAAAAGTAATTCAAAGTTTAATTTATTATATTAATAATTCAATAGTTTAATTTATAATGAATTGCTTAATTTATTATATAATTAATCAAGTGATTATTTTAAAATGAATTCCTTAATTTATTATAAACATAATTCAAAGTTTAATTTATTATATAAATAATTCAATGATTGAATTTATTATATAAATAATTCAATTGTTTAATTTATAATGCATTGTTTAATATATTTAAAAAATAATTCAAAGTTTAATTTATTATATAAATAAATCAATATTTTAATTTATAATGAATTGTTTAATTTATGATGTAAATAATTCAATTGTTTAATTTATAATGAATTGATTAATTTATTATAAAAATAATTCAAAGTTTAATTTATTATAAAAATAATTCAAAGTTTAATTTATGAAATAAATAATTCAATAGTTTAATTTATTATGCAAATAATTCAATACTTTAATTGATAATGAATTGTTTAATTTATCATATAAATAGTTTAAGTGATTATTTTAAAATGAATTGTTTAATTTATTACAAAAATAATTCAAAGTTTAATTTAGTATATAAAAATTTCAATAGATTAATTTATAATGAATTGTTTAATATATTTGAAAAATAATTCAAAGTTTAATTTATTATATAAATAATTCAAATGATTATTTTACAATGGATTGCTTAATTTATTATAAAAATAATTCAAATATTAATTGATGAAATAAATAATTCAATAGTTTAATTTATAATGAATTGCTTAATTTATTATATAATTAATCAAGTGATTATTTTAAAATGAATTCCTTAATTTATTATAAACATAATTCAAAGTTTAATTTATTATATAAATAATTCAATGGTTTAATTTATTATATAAATAATTCAATTGTTTATTTTATAATGCATTGTTTATTATATTTAAAAAATAATTCAAAGTTTAATTTATTATATAAATAAATCAATATTTTAATTTATAATGAATTGTTTAATTTATGATGTAAATAATTCAAAGTTTAATTTGAAACATAAATATTTCAATAGATTAATTTATTATATATATAATTCAATATTTTAATTTATAATGAATTGTTTGATATATTTTAAAAATAATTCTAACTTTAATTTATGATATGAATAATTCAATAACTTAATTGATAATCAATTGATTAATTTATTATAGAAATAATTCAAGTGATTATTTTAAAATGAATTGTTTAATTTATTATAAAAATAATTCAAAGTTTAATTTAGTATATAAATATTTCAATAGATAAATTTATAATGAATTGTTTAATTTATTATAGAAATAATTCAAATGATTATTTTAAAATGAATTGTTTAAATTATTATAAAAATAATTCAAAGTTTAATTTAGTGTATGAATATTCGAATAGATTAATTTATAATGAATTGTTTAATATATTTGAAAAATAATTCAAAGTTTAATTTATTATATCAATAATTCAATAGCTTAATTTATTACATAAATAATTCAATAGTTCAATTTATAATGAATTGTTTAATTTATTATAGAAATAATTCAAATGATTATTTTAAAATGAATTGTTTAAATTATTATAAAAATAATTCAAAGTTTAATTTAGTGTATGAATATTCGAATAGATTAATTTATAATGAATTGTTTAATATATTTGAAAAATAATTCAAAGTTTAATTTATTATATAAATAATTCAATATTTTAATTTATTACATAAATAATTCAATAGTTCAATTTATAATGAATTGTTTAATTTATTATGGAAATAATTAAAATGATTATTTTAAAATGAATTGTTTAAATTATTATAAAAATAATTCAAAGTTTAATTTAGTATATAAATGTTTCAATAGCTTAATATATAATGAATTGTTTAATTTATCATATAATTAGTTTAAGTGATTATTTTAAAATGAATTGTATAATTTATTATAAAAATAATTCAAAGTTTAATTTGGTACATAAATATTTCAATAGATTAATTTATTATATATTTGATTCATAATGAATTGTTTGATATATTTTAAAATTTAAAACGTTAATTTTTTATATTAATAATTCAATAATTTAATTGATAATCAATTGCTTAATTTATTATAGAAATAATTCAAGTGATTATTTCAAAATGAATTGTTTAATTTATTATTAAAATAATTCAAAGTTCAATTTATGATGCAAATAATTCAATAGTTTCATTTATTATATAAATAATAAAATTGTTTAATTTATAATGCATTGTTTAATATATTTAAAAAATAATTCCAAGTTTAATTTATTATATAAATAAATCAATAGCTTAATTTATAATGAATTGTTTAATTTATTATAAAAATAATTCAAAGTTTAATTTATTATATAAATAAATCAATAGCTTAATTTATAATGAATTGTTTAATTGATTATAAAAATAGTTCAAACTTTAATTTATTATAAAAATAATTCAAAGTTTAAGTTATGATAAAAATCATTCAATAGTTTAATTTATAATGAATTGTTTAATTTATTATAGAAATAATTCAATTGGTTATTTTAAAATCAAATGTTTCATTTATTATAAAAATAATTCAAAGTTTAAATTAGTATTTGAATATTTCACTAGATTAATTTATAATGAATTGTTTAATATATTTGAAAAATAATTCAAAGTTTAATTTATTATACAAATAATTCAAAAGTTTAATTTATTGCATAAATAATTCAATAGTTCAATTTATAATGAATTGTGTAATTTATTATTGAAATAATTCAAGTAATTATTTTGAAATGATTTGTTTAAATTATTATCAAAATAATTCAAAGTTTAATTTAGTATTTAAATAATTCAATTAATTAATTTATAATGCATTGTTTAATATATTTAAAAAATAATTCAAAGTTTAATTTATTATATAAATAAATCAATAGCTTAATTTATAATGAATTGTTTAATTTATTATAAAAATAATTCAAAGTTTAATTTAGTATATAAATATTACAATATTTTAATTTATAATGAATTGTTTAATTTAGTATAGAAATAATTCAAGTGATTATTTTAAAATGAATTGTTTAATTTATTATAAAAATAATTCAAAGTTCAATTTATGATATAAATAATTCAATGGTTTAATTTATAATGACTTGTTTAAGTTATTACAAAAATCATTGAGTTTAATTTATGATATAAATAATTCAATGGTTTAATTTATAATGAATTGTTTAATTTATTACAAAAATCATTCAAAGTTTAATTTATTATAAAAATAATTCAAAGTTTAATTTAGTATTTAAATATTTCAATAGATTATTTTATAATGAATTGTTTAATATATTTGAAAAATAATTCAAAGTTTAATTTATTATATAAATAAATCAATAGCTTAATTTATAATGAATTGTTTAATTTATTATAGAAATACTTCAAGTGATTATTTTAAAATGAATTGTTTAAATTATTATTAAAATAATTCAAAGTTTAATTTAGTATATAAATATTTCAATATTTTAATTTATAATGAATTGTTTAATTTAGTATAGAAATAATTCAATGATTATTTTAAAATGAATTGTTTAATATATTTGAAAAAATAATTCAAAGTTTAATTTATTATACAAATAATTCAAATGTTTATCTTATTACATAAATAATTCAATAGTTCAATTTATAATGAATTGTGTAATTTATGATTGAAATAATTCAAGTTCAATTTATGATATAAATAATTCAATAGTTTAATTTATTATATAAATAATTCCATTGTTTATTTTATAATGCATTGTTTAATATATTTAAAAAATAATTCAAAGTTTAATTTATAATGAATTGTTTAATTTATTACAAAAATCATTGAGTTTAATTTATGATATAAATAATTCAATGTTTTAATTTATAATGAATTGTTTAATTTATTACAAAAATCATTCAAAGTTTAATTTATTATAAAAATAATTCAAAGTTTAATTTACAGTATAAATAATTCAATAGTTTAATTTATAATGAATTGTTTAATTTATTATAAAAATCGTTCAAACTTTAATTTAATATCAAAATAATTCAAAGTTTAAGTTATGATATAAATAATTCAATTGTTTAATTTATAATGAATTGTACAATTTATTATAGAAAGAATTCAAAGTTTGATTTATTATAAAAATGATTCAAAGTTTGATTTATTATATAAATAATTCAATAGTTTAATTTATTACAGAAATAATTCAAGTGATTATTTTTAAATGATTTGTTTAAATTATTATAAAAATAATTCAAAGTTTAATTTATTATAAAATAATTCAAAGTTTAATTTATTATAAAAATAATTCAAAGTTTAATTTAGTGTATGAATATTCCAATAGATTAATTTATTATGAATTGTTTAATATATTTGAAAAATAATTCAAAGTTTAATTTATTATATAAATGATTCAATATTTTAATTTATTACATAAATAATTCAATAGTTCAATTTATAATGAATTGTTTAATTTATTATGGAAATAATTAAAATGATTATTTTAAAATGAATTGTTTAAATTATTATAAAAATAATTCAAAGTTTAATTTAGTATATAAATATTTCAAAGTTTAAGTTATGATATAAATCATTCAATAGTTTAATTTATAATGAATTGTTTAATTTATTATATAATTAATTCAAAGTTTAATTTATTATGTAAATAATTCAAAAGTTTAATTTATAATGAATTGTTTAATTTATCATATAAATAGTTTAAGTGATTATTTTAAAATGAATTGTATAATTTATTATAAAAATAATTCAAAGTTTAATTTGGTACATAAATATTTCAATAGATTAATTTATTATATATTTGATTCATAATGAATTGTTTGATATATTTTAAAATTTAAAACTTTAATTTTTTATATAAATAATTCAATAATTTAATTGATAATCAATTGCTTAATTTATTATAGAAATAATTCAAGTGATTATTTCAAAATGAATTGTTTAATTTATTATTAAAATAATTCAAAGTTCAATTTATGATGCAAATAATTCAATAGTTTCATTTATTATATAAATAATAAAATTGTTTAATTTATAATGCATTGTTTAATATATTTAAAAAATAATTCAAAGTTTAATTTATTATATAAATAAATCAATAGCTTAATTTATAATGAATTGTTTAATTTATTATAAAAATCATTGAGTTTAATTTATGATATAAATAATTCAATGGTTTGATTTATAATGAATTGTTTAATGTATTACAAAAATCATTCAAAGTTTAATTTATTATAAAAATAATTCAAAGTTTAATTTATTATATAAATAAATCAATAGCTTAATTTATAATGAATTGTTTAATTTATTATAAAAATAATTCAAAGTTTAATTTAAAGCATAAATAATTCAATAGTTTAATTTATAATGAATTGTTTAATTTATTATAAAAATAGTTCAAACTTTAATTTATTATGAAAATTATTCAAAGTTTAAGTTATGATATAAATCATTCAATCGTTTAATTTATAATGAATTGTTTAATTTATTATAGAAATAATTCAATTGGTTATTTTAAAATCAATAGTTTCATTTATTATAAAAATAATTCAAAGTTTAATTTATTATATAAATAATTCAATAGTTTAATTTATTACATAAATAATTCAATAGTTCAATTCACAATGAATTGTTTAATTCGTTATAGAAATAATTCAAGTGATTATTTTAAAATGAATTGTTTAATTTATTATAAAAATAATTCAAAATTTAATTTAGTATATAAATATTTCAATATTTTAATTTATAATGAATTGTTTAATTAATTATAGAAATAATACAAGTGATTATTTTAAAATGAATTGTTTAATTTATTATAAAAATAATTCAATTGGTTATTTTAAAATCAAATGTTTCATTTATTATAAAAATAATTCAAAGTTTAAATTAGTATTTGAATATTTCACTAGATTAATTTATAATGAATTGTTTAATATAATTGAAAAATAATTCAAAGTTTAATTTATTATACAAATAATTCAAAAGTTTAATTTATTGCATAAATAATTCAATAGTTCAATTGATAATGAATTGTGTAATTTATTATTGAAATAATTCAAGTAATTATTTTGAAATGATTTGTTTAAATTATTATAAAAATAATTCAAAGTTTAATTTAGTATTTAAATAATTCAATTGTTTAATTTATAATGCATTGTTTAATATATTTTAAAAAATAATTCCAAGTTTAATTTATTATATAAATAAATCAATAGCTTAATTTATAATGAATTGTTTAATTTATTATAAAAATAGTTCAAACTTTAATTTATTATCAAAATAATTCAAAGTTTAAGTTATGATATAAATCATTCAATAGTTTAATTTATAATGAATTGTTTAATTTATTATATAAATAATTCAATTGGTTATTTTAAAATCAATAGTTTCATTTATTATAAAAATAATTCAATAGTTTAAGTTATTACAGAAATAATTCAAGTGATTATTTTAAAATGAATTGTTTAACTTATAAAAATAATTCAAAGTTTAATTTGGTATATAAATATTTCAATAGTTTAATTTATAATGAATTGTTTAATTTATTATAGAAAGAATTCAAGTGATTATTTTAAGATAAAATCTTAAGCTATTGAAGAAAAAACTTCGCCCTCGCTGAAATATGTTCATTTGCTGCAAACCAACAAAACCATGAAAAGTTCTTGTATTTGAAGATAAAATCTTTTTACTTTGAAGAAGAAAGATCCAGCTGACTGAAATAAGTTCATTATATGAAAACCAACAAAAATTGACAAGAACCACGAAAAGTTCTTGTATTTTAAGATAAAATCTTAAGCTATTAAAGAAAAAACGTTTCCCTCGCTGAAATATGTTCTGTTTAATTTATTATAGAATTAATTCAAGAGATTATTTTAAAATGAATAGTTTAATTTATTATATGAATAATTCAATAGTTTAATTTATAATGAATTGTTTAATTTATTTTTAAAATAATTCAAAGATTAATTTATTATATAAATAATTCAATATTTTAATTTATATTGAATTGTTTAATTTATTATAGAAATAATTCAAGTGATTATTTTAAAATGAATATTTTAATTTATTATATCAATAATTCAATAGTTTTATTTATAAAGAATTGTTTAATATATTTTAAAAATAATTCAAAGTTTAATTTATTATATAAATAATTCAATAGTTTAATTTATAATGAATTGTTTAATTTATTATATAAATAATTCAAGCGATTATTTTAAAATGAATTGTTCAATTTATTATGAAAATAATTCAAAGCTTAATTTAAAATATAAATAATTCAATAGTTTAATTCATAATGAATTGTTTAATTTATTATAAAAGTAATTCAAAGTTTAATTTATTATATTAATAATTCAATAGTTTAATTTATAATGAATTGCTTAATTTATTATATAATTAATCAAGTGATTATTTTAAAATGAATTCCTTAATTTATTATAAACATAATTCAAAGTTTAATTTATTATATAAATAATTCAATGATTTAATTTATTATATAAATAATTCAATTGTTTAATTTATAATGCATTGTTTAATATATTTAAAAAATAATTCAAAGTTTAATTTATTATATAAATAAATCAATATTTTAATTTATAATGAATTGTTTAATTTATGATGTAAATAATTCAAAGTTTAATTTGAAACATAAATATTTCAATAGATTAATTTATTATATATATAATTCAATATTTTAATTTATAACGAATTGTTTAATTTATTTTTAAAATAATTCAAAGATTAATTTATTATATAAATAATTCAATATTTTAATTTATATTGAATTGTTTAATTTATTATAGAAATAATTCAAGTGATTATTTTAAAATGAATATTTTAATTTATTATATCAATAATTCAATAGTTTTATTTATAAAGAATTGTTTAATATATTTTAAAAATAATTCAAAGTTTAATTTATTATATAAATAATTCAATAGTTTAATTTATAATGAATTGTTTAATTTATTATATAAATAATTCAAGCGATTATTTTACAATGAATTGTTCAATTTATTATGAAAATAATTCAAAGCTTAATTTAAAATATAAATAATTCAATAGTTTAATTCATAATGAATTGTTTAATTTATTATAAAAGTAATTCAAAGTTTAATTTATTATATTAATAATTCAATAGTTTAATTTATAATGAATTGCTTAATTTATTATATAATTAATCAAGTGATTATTTTAAAATGAATTCCTTAATTTATTATAAACATAATTCAAAGTTTAATTTATTATATAAATAATTCAATGATTGAATTTATTATATAAATAATTCAATTGTTTAATTTATAATGCATTGTTTAATATATTTAAAAAATAATTCAAAGTTTAATTTATTATATAAATAAATCAATATTTTAATTTATAATGAATTGTTTAATTTATGATGTAAATAATTCAATTGTTTAATTTATAATGAATTGATTAATTTATTATAAAAATAATTCAAAGTTTAATTTATTATAAAAATAATTCAAAGTTTAATTTATGAAATAAATAATTCAATAGTTTAATTTATTATGCAAATAATTCAATACTTTAATTGATAATGAATTGTTTAATTTATCATATAAATAGTTTAAGTGATTATTTTAAAATGAATTGTTTAATTTATTACAAAAATAATTCAAAGTTTAATTTAGTATATAAAAATTTCAATAGATTAATTTATAATGAATTGTTTAATATATTTGAAAAATAATTCAAAGTTTAATTTATTATATAAATAATTCAAATGATTATTTTACAATGGATTGCTTAATTTATTATAAAAATAATTCAAATATTAATTGATGAAATAAATAATTCAATAGTTTAATTTATAATGAATTGCTTAATTTATTATATAATTAATCAAGTGATTATTTTAAAATGAATTCCTTAATTTATTATAAACATAATTCAAAGTTTAATTTATTATATAAATAATTCAATGGTTTAATTTATTATATAAATAATTCAATTGTTTATTTTATAATGCATTGTTTATTATATTTAAAAAATAATTCAAAGTTTAATTTATTATATAAATAAATCAATATTTTAATTTATAATGAATTGTTTAATTTATGATGTAAATAATTCAAAGTTTAATTTGAAACATAAATATTTCAATAGATTAATTTATTATATATATAATTCAATATTTTAATTTATAATGAATTGTTTGATATATTTTAAAAATAATTCTAACTTTAATTTATGATATGAATAATTCAATAACTTAATTGATAATCAATTGATTAATTTATTATAGAAATAATTCAAGTGATTATTTTAAAATGAATTGTTTAATTTATTATAAAAATAATTCAAAGTTTAATTTAGTATATAAATATTTCAATAGATAAATTTATAATGAATTGTTTAATATATTTGAAAAATAATTCAAAGTTTAATTTATTATATCAATAATTCAATAGCTTAATTTATTACATAAATAATTCAATAGTTCAATTTATAATGAATTGTTTAATTTATTATAGAAATAATTCAAATGATTATTTTAAAATGAATTGTTTAAATTATTATAAAAATAATTCAAAGTTTAATTTAGTGTATGAATATTCGAATAGATTAATTTATAATGAATTGTTTAATATATTTGAAAAATAATTCAAAGTTTAATTTATTATATAAATAATTCAATATTTTAATTTATTACATAAATAATTCAATAGTTCAATTTATAATGAATTGTTTAATTTATTATGGAAATAATTAAAATGATTATTTTAAAATGAATTGTTTAAATTATTATAAAAATAATTCAAAGTTTAATTTAGTATATAAATGTTTCAATAGCTTAATATATAATGAATTGTTTAATTTATCATATAATTAGTTTAAGTGATTATTTTAAAATGAATTGTATAATTTATTATAAAAATAATTCTAAGTTTAATTTGGTACATAAATATTTCAATAGATTAATTTATTATATATTTGATTCATAATGAATTGTTTGATATATTTTAAAATTTAAAACGTTAATTTTTTATATTAATAATTCAATAATTTAATTGATAATCAATTGCTTAATTTATTATAGAAATAATTCAAGTGATTATTTCAAAATGAATTGTTTAATTTATTATTAAAATAATTCAAAGTTCAATTTATGATGCAAATAATTCAATAGTTTCATTTATTATATAAATAATAAAATTGTTTAATTTATAATGCATTGTTTAATATATTTAAAAAATAATTCCAAGTTTAATTTATTATATAAATAAATCAATAGCTTAATTTATAATGAATTGTTTAATTTATTATAAAAATAATTCAAAGTTTAATTTATTATATAAATAAATCAATAGCTTAATTTATAATGAATTGTTTAATTGATTATAAAAATAGTTCAAACTTTAATTTATTATAAAAATAATTCAAAGTTTAAGTTATGATAAAAATCATTCAATAGTTTAATTTATAATGAATTGTTTAATTTATTATAGAAATAATTCAATTGGTTATTTTAAAATCAAATGTTTCATTTATTATAAAAATAATTCAAAGTTTAAATTAGTATTTGAATATTTCACTAGATTAATTTATAATGAATTGTTTAATATATTTGAAAAATAATTCAAAGTTTAATTTATTATACAAATAATTCAAAAGTTTAATTTATTGCATAAATAATTCAATAGTTCAATTTATAATGAATTGTGTAATTTATTATTGAAATAATTCAAGTAATTATTTTGAAATGATTTGTTTAAATTATTATCAAAATAATTCAAAGTTTAATTTAGTATTTAAATAATTCAATTAATTAATTTATAATGCATTGTTTAATATATTTAAAAAATAATTCAAAGTTTAATTTATTATATAAATAAATCAATAGCTTAATTTATAATGAATTGTTTAATTTATTATAAAAATAATTCAAAGTTTAATTTAGTATATAAATATTACAATATTTTAATTTATAATGAATTGTTTAATTTAGTATAGAAATAATTCAAGTGATTATTTTAAAATGAATTGTTTAATTTATTATAAAAATAATTCAAAGTTCAATTTATGATATAAATAATTCAATGGTTTAATTTATAATGACTTGTTTAAGTTATTACAAAAATCATTGAGTTTAATTTATGATATAAATAATTCAATGGTTTAATTTATAATGAATTGTTTAATTTATTACAAAAATCATTCAAAGTTTAATTTATTATAAAAATAATTCAAAGTTTAATTTAGTATTTAAATATTTCAATAGATTATTTTATAATGAATTGTTTAATATATTTGAAAAATAATTCAAAGTTTAATTTATTATATAAATAAATCAATAGCTTAATTTATAATGAATTGTTTAATTTATTATAGAAATACTTCAAGTGATTATTTTAAAATGAATTGTTTAAATTATTATTAAAATAATTCAAAGTTTAATTTAGTATATAAATATTTCAATATTTTAATTTATAATGAATTGTTTAATTTAGTATAGAAATAATTCAATGATTATTTTAAAATGAATTGTTTAATATATTTGAAAAAATAATTCAAAGTTTAATTTATTATACAAATAATTCAAATGTTTATCTTATTACATAAATAATTCAATAGTTCAATTTATAATGAATTGTGTAATTTATGATTGAAATAATTCAAGTTCAATTTATGATATAAATAATTCAATAGTTTAATTTATTATATAAATAATTCCATTGTTTATTTTATAATGCATTGTTTAATATATTTAAAAAATAATTCAAAGTTTAATTTATAATGAATTGTTTAATTTATTACAAAAATCATTGAGTTTAATTTATGATATAAATAATTCAATGTTTTAATTTATAATGAATTGTTTAATTTATTACAAAAATCATTCAAAGTTTAATTTATTATAAAAATAATTCAAAGTTTAATTTACAGTATAAATAATTCAATAGTTTAATTTATAATGAATTGTTTAATTTATTATAAAAATCGTTCAAACTTTAATTTAATATCAAAATAATTCAAAGTTTAAGTTATGATATAAATAATTCAATTGTTTAATTTATAATGAATTGTACAATTTATTATAGAAAGAATTCAAAGTTTGATTTATTATAAAAATGATTCAAAGTTTGATTTATTATATAAATAATTCAATAGTTTAATTTATTACAGAAATAATTCGATAGTTCAATTTATAATGAATTGTTTAATTTATTATAGAAATAATTCAAGTGATTATTTTTAAATGATTTGTTTAAATTATTATAAAAATAATTCAAAGTTTAATTTATTATAAAATAATTCAAAGTTTAATTTATTATAAAAATAATTCAAAGTTTAATTTAGTGTATGAATATTCCAATAGATTAATTTATTATGAATTGTTTAATATATTTGAAAAATAATTCAAAGTTTAATTTATTATATAAATGATTCAATATTTTAATTTATTACATAAATAATTCAATAGTTCAATTTATAATGAATTGTTTAATTTATTATGGAAATAATTAAAATGATTATTTTAAAATGAATTGTTTAAATTATTATAAAAATAATTCAAAGTTTAATTTAGTATATAAATATTTCAAAGTTTAAGTTATGATATAAATCATTCAATAGTTTAATTTATAATGAATTGTTTAATTTATTATATAATTAATTCAAAGTTTAATTTATTATGTAAATAATTCAAAAGTTTAATTTATAATGAATTGTTTAATTTATCATATAAATAGTTTAAGTGATTATTTTAAAATGAATTGTATAATTTATTATAAAAATAATTCAAAGTTTAATTTGGTACATAAATATTTCAATAGATTAATTTATTATATATTTGATTCATAATGAATTGTTTGATATATTTTAAAATTTAAAACTTTAATTTTTTATATAAATAATTCAATAGCTTAATTTATAATGAATTGTTTAATTTATTATAAAAATCATTGAGTTTAATTTATGATATAAATAATTCAATGGTTTGATTTATAATGAATTGTTTAATTTATTACAAAAATCATTCAAAGTTTAATTTATTATAAAAATAATTCAAAGTTTAATTTAGTATTTAAATATTTCAATAGATTATTTTGTAATGAATTGTTTAATATATTTGAAAAATAATTCAAAGTTTAATTTATTACATAAATAATTCAATAGTTCAATTTATAATGAATTGTGTAATTTATGATTGAAATAATTCAAGTGATTATTTTTAAATGAATTGTTTAATTTATTATAAAAATAATTCAAAGTTTAATTTATTATATAAATAATTCAAATGATTATTTTACAATGGATTGCTTAATTTATTATAAAAATAATTCAAATATTAATTTATGAAATAAATAATTCAATAGTTTAATTTATAATGAATTGCTTAATTTATTATATAATTAATCAAGTGATTATTTTAAAATGAATTCCTTAATTTATTATAAACATAATTCAAAGTTTAATTTATTATATAAATAATTCAATGGTTTAATTTATTATATAAATAATTCAATTGTTTATTTTATAATGCATTGTTTATTATATTTAAAAAATAATTCAAAGTTTAATTTATTATATAAATAAATCAATATTTTAATTTATAATGAATTGTTTAATTTATGATGTAAATAATTCAAAGTTTAATTTGAAACATAAATATTTCAATAGATTAATTTATTATATATATAATTCAATATTTTAATTTATAATGAATTGTTTGATATATTTTAAAAATAATTCTAACTTTAATTTATGATATGAATAATTCAATAACTTAATTGATAATCAATTGATTAATTTATTATAGAAATAATTCAAGTGATTATTTTAAAATGAATTGTTTAATTTATTATAAAAATAATTCAAATGATTATTTTAAAATGAATTGTTTAAATTATTATAAAAATAATTCAAAGTTTAATTTAGTGTATGAATATTCGAATAGATTAATTTATAATGAATTGTTTAATATATTTGAAAAATAATTCAAAGTTTAATTTATTATATAAATAATTCAATATTTTAATTTATTACATAAATAATTCAATAGTTCAATTTATAATGAATTGTTTAATTTATTATGGAAATAATTAAAATGATTATTTTAAAATGAATTGTTTAAATTATTATAAAAATAATTCAAAGTTTAATTTAGTATATAAATGTTTCAATAGCTTAATATATAATGAATTGTTTAATTTATCATATAATTAGTTTAAGTGATTATTTTAAAATGAATTGTATAATTTATTATAAAAATAATTCAAAGTTTAATTTGGTACATAAATATTTCAATAGATTAATTTATTATATATTTGATTCATAATGAATTGTTTGATATATTTTAAAATTTAAAACGTTAATTTTTTATATTAATAATTCAATAATTTAATTGATAATCAATTGCTTAATTTATTATAGAAATAATTCAAGTGATTATTTCAAAATGAATTGTTTAATTTATTATTAAAATAATTCAAAGTTCAATTTATGATGCAAATAATTCAATAGTTTCATTTATTATATAAATAATAAAATTGTTTAATTTATAATGCATTGTTTAATATATTTAAAAAATAATTCCAAGTTTAATTTATTATATAAATAAATCAATAGCTTAATTTATAATGAATTGTTTAATTTATTATAAAAATAATTCAAAGTTTAATTTATTATATAAATAAATCAATAGCTTAATTTATAATGAATTGTTTAATTGATTATAAAAATAGTTCAAACTTTAATTTATTATAAAAATAATTCAAAGTTTAAGTTATGATAAAAATCATTCAATAGTTTAATTTATAATGAATTGTTTAATTTATTATAGAAATAATTCAATTGGTTATTTTAAAATCAAATGTTTCATTTATTATAAAAATAATTCAAAGTTTAAATTAGTATTTGAATATTTCACTAGATTAATTTATAATGAATTGTTTAATATATTTGAAAAATAATTCAAAGTTTAATTTATTATACAAATAATTCAAAAGTTTAATTTATTGCATAAATAATTCAATAGTTCAATTTATAATGAATTGTGTAATTTATTATTGAAATAATTCAAGTAATTATTTTGAAATGATTTGTTTAAATTATTATCAAAATAATTCAAAGTTTAATTTAGTATTTAAATAATTCAATTAATTAATTTATAATGCATTGTTTAATATATTTAAAAAATAATTCAAAGTTTAATTTATTATATAAATAAATCAATAGCTTAATTTATAATGAATTGTTTAATTTATTATAAAAATAATTCAAAGTTTAATTTAGTATATAAATATTACAATATTTTAATTTATAATGAATTGTTTAATTTAGTATAGAAATAATTCAAGTGATTATTTTAAAATGAATTGTTTAATTTATTATAAAAATAATTCAAAGTTCAATTTATGATATAAATAATTCAATGGTTTAATTTATAATGACTTGTTTAAGTTATTACAAAAATCATTGAGTTTAATTTATGATATAAATAATTCAATGGTTTAATTTATAATGAATTGTTTAATTTATTACAAAAATCATTCAAAGTTTAATTTATTATAAAAATAATTCAAAGTTTAATTTAGTATTTAAATATTTCAATAGCTTAATTTATAATGAATTGTTTAATTTATTATAGAAATACTTCAAGTGATTATTTTAAAATGAATTGTTTAAATTATTATTAAAATAATTCAAAGTTTAATTTAGTATATAAATATTTCAATATTTTAATTTATAATGAATTGTTTAATTTAGTATAGAAATAATTCAAGTGATTATTTTAAAATGAATTGTTTAATATATTTGAAAAAATAATTCAAAGTTTAATTTATTATACAAATAATTCAAATGTTTAACTTATTACATAAATAATTCAATAGTTCAATTTATAATGAATTGTGTAATTTATGATTGAAATAATTCAAGTGATTATTTTAAAATGAATTGTTTAATTTATTATAAAAATAATTCAAAGTTCAATTTATGATATAAATAATTCAATAGTTTAATTTATTATATAAATAATTCCATTGTTTATTTTATAATGCATTGTTTAATATATTTAAAAAATAATTCAATGTTTAATTTATAATGAATTGTTTAATTTATTACAAAAATCATTGAGTTTAATTTATGATATAAATAATTCAATGTTTTAATTTATAATGAATTGTTTAATTTATTACAAAAATCATTCAAAGTTTAATTTATTATAAAAATAATTCAATTGGTTATTTTAAAATCAAATGTTTCATTTATTATAAAAATAATTCAAAGTTTAAATTAGTATTTGAATATTTCACTAGATTAATTTATAATGAATTGTTTAATATAATTGAAAAATAATTCAAAGTTTAATTTATTATACAAATAATTCAAAAGTTTAATTTATTGCATAAATAATTCAATAGTTCAATTGATAATGAATTGTGTAATTTATTATTGAAATAATTCAAGTAATTATTTTGAAATGATTTGTTTAAATTATTATAAAAATAATTCAAAGTTTAATTTAGTATTTAAATAATTCAATTGTTTAATTTATAATGCATTGTTTAATATATTTTAAAAAATAATTCCAAGTTTAATTTATTATATAAATAAATCAATAGCTTAATTTATAATGAATTGTTTAATTTATTATAAAAATAGTTCAAACTTTAATTTATTATCAAAATAATTCAAAGTTTAAGTTATGATATAAATCATTCAATAGTTTAATTTATAATGAATTGTTTAATTTATTATATAAATAATTCAATTGGTTATTTTAAAATCAATAGTTTCATTTATTATAAAAATAATTCAATAGTTTAAGTTATTACAGAAATAATTCAAGTGATTATTTTAAAATGAATTGTTTAACTTATAAAAATAATTCAAAGTTTAATTTGGTATATAAATATTTCAATAGTTTAATTTATAATGAATTGTTTAATTTATTATAGAAAGAATTCAAGTGATTATTTTAAGATAAAATCTTAAGCTATTGAAGAAAAAACTTCGCCCTCGCTGAAATATGTTCATTTGCTGCAAACCAACAAAACCATGAAAAGTTCTTGTATTTGAAGATAAAATCTTTTTACTTTGAAGAAGAAAGATCCAGCTGACTGAAATAAGTTCATTATATGAAAACCAACAAAAATTGACAAGAACCACGAAAAGTTCTTGTATTTTAAGATAAAATCTTAAGCTATTAAAGAAAAAACGTTTCCCTCGCTGAAATATGTTCTGTTTAATTTATTATAGAATTAATTCAAGAGATTATTTTAAAATGAATAGTTTAATTTATTATATGAATAATTCAATAGTTTAATTTATAATGAATTGTTTAATTTATTTTTAAAATAATTCAAAGATTAATTTATTATATAAATAATTCAATATTTTAATTTATATTGAATTGTTTAATTTATTATAGAAATAATTCAAGTGATTATTTTAAAATGAATATTTTAATTTATTATATCAATAATTCAATAGTTTTATTTATAAAGAATTGTTTAATATATTTTAAAAATAATTCAAAGTTTAATTTATTATATAAATAATTCAATAGTTTAATTTATAATGAATTGTTTAATTTATTATATAAATAATTCAAGCGATTATTTTAAAATGAATTGTTCAATTTATTATGAAAATAATTCAAAGCTTAATTTAAAATATAAATAATTCAATAGTTTAATTCATAATGAATTGTTTAATTTATTATAAAAGTAATTCAAAGTTTAATTTATTATATTAATAATTCAATAGTTTAATTTATAATGAATTGCTTAATTTATTATATAATTAATCAAGTGATTATTTTAAAATGAATTCCTTAATTTATTATAAACATAATTCAAAGTTTAATTTATTATATAAATAATTCAATGATTTAATTTATTATATAAATAATTCAATTGTTTAATTTATAATGCATTGTTTAATATATTTAAAAAATAATTCAAAGTTTAATTTATTATATAAATAAATCAATATTTTAATTTATAATGAATTGTTTAATTTATGATGTAAATAATTCAATTGTTTCATTTATAATGAATTGATTAATTTATTATAAAAATAATTCAAAGTTTAATTTATTATGTAAATAATTCAAAAGTTTAACTTATAATGAATTGTTTAATTTATCATATAAATAGTTTAAGTGATTATTTTAAAATGAATTGTTTAATTTATTACAAAAATAATTCAATGTTTAATTTAGTATATAAAAATTTCAATAGATTAATTTATAATGAATTGTTTAATATATTTGAAAAATAATTCAAAGTTTAATTTATTATATAAATAATTCAAATGATTATTTTACAATGGATTGCTTAATTTATTATAAAAATAATTCAAATATTAATTGATGAAATAAATAAATCAATAGTTTAATTTATAATGAATTGCTTAATTTATTATATAATTAATCAAGTGATTATTTTAAAATGAATTCCTTAATTTATTATAAACATAATTCAAAGTTTAATTTATTATATAAATAATTCAATGGTTTAATTTATTATATAAATAAATCAATATTTTAATTTATAATGAATTGTTTAATTTATGATGTAAATAATTCAAAGTTTAATTTGAAACATAAATATTTCAATAGATTAATTTATTATATATATAATTCAATATTTTAATTTATAACGAATTGTTTAATTTATTTTTAAAATAATTCAAAGATTAATTTATTATATAAATAATTCAATATTTTAATTTATATTGAATTGTTTAATTTATTATAGAAATAATTCAAGTGATTATTTTAAAATGAATATTTTAATTTATTATATCAATAATTCAATAGTTTTATTTATAAAGAATTGTTTAATATATTTTAAAAATAATTCAAAGTTTAATTTATTATATAAATAATTCAATAGTTTAATTTATAATGAATTGTTTAATTTATTATATAAATAATTCAAGCGATTATTTTACAATGAATTGTTCAATTTATTATGAAAATAATTCAAAGCTTAATTTAAAATATAAATAATTCAATAGTTTAATTCATAATGAATTGTTTAATTTATTATAAAAGTAATTCAAAGTTTAATTTATTATATTAATAATTCAATAGTTTAATTTATAATGAATTGCTTAATTTATTATATAATTAATCAAGTGATTATTTTAAAATGAATTCCTTAATTTATTATAAACATAATTCAAAGTTTAATTTATTATATAAATAATTCAATGATTGAATTTATTATATAAATAATTCAATTGTTTAATTTATAATGCATTGTTTAATATATTTAAAAAATAATTCAAAGTTTAATTTATTATATAAATAAATCAATATTTTAATTTATAATGAATTGTTTAATTTATGATGTAAATAATTCAATTGTTTAATTTATAATGAATTGATTAATTTATTATAAAAATAATTCAAAGTTTAATTTATTATAAAAATAATTCAAAGTTTAATTTATGAAATAAATAATTCAATAGTTTAATTTATTATGCAAATAATTCAATACTTTAATTGATAATGAATTGTTTAATTTATCATATAAATAGTTTAAGTGATTATTTTAAAATGAATTGTTTAATTTATTACAAAAATAATTCAAAGTTTAATTTAGTATATAAAAATTTCAATAGATTAATTTATAATGAATTGTTTAATATATTTGAAAAATAATTCAAAGTTTAATTTATTATATAAATAATTCAAATGATTATTTTACAATGGATTGCTTAATTTATTATAAAAATAATTCAAATATTAATTGATGAAATAAATAATTCAATAGTTTAATTTATAATGAATTGCTTAATTTATTATATAATTAATCAAGTGATTATTTTAAAATGAATTCCTTAATTTATTATAAACATAATTCAAAGTTTAATTTATTATATAAATAATTCAATGGTTTAATTTATTATATAAATAATTCAATTGTTTATTTTATAATGCATTGTTTATTATATTTAAAAAATAATTCAAAGTTTAATTTATTATATAAATAAATCAATATTTTAATTTATAATGAATTGTTTAATTTATGATGTAAATAATTCAAAGTTTAATTTGAAACATAAATATTTCAATAGATTAATTTATTATATATATAATTCAATATTTTAATTTATAATGAATTGTTTGATATATTTTAAAAATAATTCTAACTTTAATTTATGATATGAATAATTCAATAACTTAATTGATAATCAATTGATTAATTTATTATAGAAATAATTCAAGTGATTATTTTAAAATGAATTGTTTAATTTATTATAAAAATAATTCAAAGTTTAATTTAGTATATAAATATTTCAATAGATAAATTTATAATGAATTGTTTAATTTATTATAGAAATAATTCAAATGATTATTTTAAAATGAATTGTTTAAATTATTATAAAAATAATTCAAAGTTTAATTTAGTGTATGAATATTCGAATAGATTAATTTATAATGAATTGTTTAATATATTTGAAAAATAATTCAAAGTTTAATTTATTATATCAATAATTCAATAGCTTAATTTATTACATAAATAATTCAATAGTTCAATTTATAATGAATTGTTTAATTTATTATAGAAATAATTCAAATGATTATTTTAAAATGAATTGTTTAAATTATTATAAAAATAATTCAAAGTTTAATTTAGTGTATGAATATTCGAATAGATTAATTTATAATGAATTGTTTAATATATTTGAAAAATAATTCAAAGTTTAATTTATTATATAAATAATTCAATATTTTAATTTATTACATAAATAATTCAATAGTTCAATTTATAATGAATTGTTTAATTTATTATGGAAATAATTAAAATGATTATTTTAAAATGAATTGTTTAAATTATTATAAAAATAATTCAAAGTTTAATTTAGTATATAAATGTTTCAATAGCTTAATATATAATGAATTGTTTAATTTATCATATAATTAGTTTAAGTGATTATTTTAAAATGAATTGTATAATTTATTATAAAAATAATTCAAAGTTTAATTTGGTACATAAATATTTCAATAGATTAATTTATTATATATTTGATTCATAATGAATTGTTTGATATATTTTAAAATTTAAAACGTTAATTTTTTATATTAATAATTCAATAATTTAATTGATAATCAATTGCTTAATTTATTATAGAAATAATTCAAGTGATTATTTCAAAATGAATTGTTTAATTTATTATTAAAATAATTCAAAGTTCAATTTATGATGCAAATAATTCAATAGTTTCATTTATTATATAAATAATAAAATTGTTTAATTTATAATGCATTGTTTAATATATTTAAAAAATAATTCCAAGTTTAATTTATTATATAAATAAATCAATAGCTTAATTTATAATGAATTGTTTAATTTATTATAAAAATAATTCAAAGTTTAATTTATTATATAAATAAATCAATAGCTTAATTTATAATGAATTGTTTAATTGATTATAAAAATAGTTCAAACTTTAATTTATTATAAAAATAATTCAAAGTTTAAGTTATGATAAAAATCATTCAATAGTTTAATTTATAATGAATTGTTTAATTTATTATAGAAATAATTCAATTGGTTATTTTAAAATCAAATGTTTCATTTATTATAAAAATAATTCAAAGTTTAAATTAGTATTTGAATATTTCACTAGATTAATTTATAATGAATTGTTTAATATATTTGAAAAATAATTCAAAGTTTAATTTATTATACAAATAATTCAAAAGTTTAATTTATTGCATAAATAATTCAATAGTTCAATTTATAATGAATTGTGTAATTTATTATTGAAATAATTCAAGTAATTATTTTGAAATGATTTGTTTAAATTATTATCAAAATAATTCAAAGTTTAATTTAGTATTTAAATAATTCAATTAATTAATTTATAATGCATTGTTTAATATATTTAAAAAATAATTCAAAGTTTAATTTATTATATAAATAAATCAATAGCTTAATTTATAATGAATTGTTTAATTTATTATAAAAATAATTCAAAGTTTAATTTAGTATATAAATATTACAATATTTTAATTTATAATGAATTGTTTAATTTAGTATAGAAATAATTCAAGTGATTATTTTAAAATGAATTGTTTAATTTATTATAAAAATAATTCAAAGTTCAATTTATGATATAAATAATTCAATGGTTTAATTTATAATGACTTGTTTAAGTTATTACAAAAATCATTGAGTTTAATTTATGATATAAATAATTCAATGGTTTAATTTATAATGAATTGTTTAATTTATTACAAAAATCATTCAAAGTTTAATTTATTATAAAAATAATTCAAAGTTTAATTTAGTATTTAAATATTTCAATAGATTATTTTATAATGAATTGTTTAATATATTTGAAAAATAATTCAAAGTTTAATTTATTATATAAATAAATCAATAGCTTAATTTATAATGAATTGTTTAATTTATTATAGAAATACTTCAAGTGATTATTTTAAAATGAATTGTTTAAATTATTATTAAAATAATTCAAAGTTTAATTTAGTATATAAATATTTCAATATTTTAATTTATAATGAATTGTTTAATTTAGTATAGAAATAATTCAATGATTATTTTAAAATGAATTGTTTAATATATTTGAAAAAATAATTCAAAGTTTAATTTATTATACAAATAATTCAAATGTTTATCTTATTACATAAATAATTCAATAGTTCAATTTATAATGAATTGTGTAATTTATGATTGAAATAATTCAAGTTCAATTTATGATATAAATAATTCAATAGTTTAATTTATTATATAAATAATTCCATTGTTTATTTTATAATGCATTGTTTAATATATTTAAAAAATAATTCAAAGTTTAATTTATAATGAATTGTTTAATTTATTACAAAAATCATTGAGTTTAATTTATGATATAAATAATTCAATGTTTTAATTTATAATGAATTGTTTAATTTATTACAAAAATCATTCAAAGTTTAATTTATTATAAAAATAATTCAAAGTTTAATTTACAGTATAAATAATTCAATAGTTTAATTTATAATGAATTGTTTAATTTATTATAAAAATCGTTCAAACTTTAATTTAATATCAAAATAATTCAAAGTTTAAGTTATGATATAAATAATTCAATTGTTTAATTTATAATGAATTGTACAATTTATTATAGAAAGAATTCAAAGTTTGATTTATTATAAAAATGATTCAAAGTTTGATTTATTATATAAATAATTCAATAGTTTAATTTATTACAGAAATAATTCAAGTGATTATTTTTAAATGATTTGTTTAAATTATTATAAAAATAATTCAAAGTTTAATTTATTATAAAATAATTCAAAGTTTAATTTATTATAAAAATAATTCAAAGTTTAATTTAGTGTATGAATATTCCAATAGATTAATTTATTATGAATTGTTTAATATATTTGAAAAATAATTCAAAGTTTAATTTATTATATAAATGATTCAATATTTTAATTTATTACATAAATAATTCAATAGTTCAATTTATAATGAATTGTTTAATTTATTATGGAAATAATTAAAATGATTATTTTAAAATGAATTGTTTAAATTATTATAAAAATAATTCAAAGTTTAATTTAGTATATAAATATTTCAAAGTTTAAGTTATGATATAAATCATTCAATAGTTTAATTTATAATGAATTGTTTAATTTATTATATAATTAATTCAAAGTTTAATTTATTATGTAAATAATTCAAAAGTTTAATTTATAATGAATTGTTTAATTTATCATATAAATAGTTTAAGTGATTATTTTAAAATGAATTGTATAATTTATTATAAAAATAATTCAAAGTTTAATTTGGTACATAAATATTTCAATAGATTAATTTATTATATATTTGATTCATAATGAATTGTTTGATATATTTTAAAATTTAAAACTTTAATTTTTTATATAAATAATTCAATAATTTAATTGATAATCAATTGCTTAATTTATTATAGAAATAATTCAAGTGATTATTTCAAAATGAATTGTTTAATTTATTATTAAAATAATTCAAAGTTCAATTTATGATGCAAATAATTCAATAGTTTCATTTATTATATAAATAATAAAATTGTTTAATTTATAATGCATTGTTTAATATATTTAAAAAATAATTCAAAGTTTAATTTATTATATAAATAAATCAATAGCTTAATTTATAATGAATTGTTTAATTTATTATAAAAATCATTGAGTTTAATTTATGATATAAATAATTCAATGGTTTGATTTATAATGAATTGTTTAATGTATTACAAAAATCATTCAAAGTTTAATTTATTATAAAAATAATTCAAAGTTTAATTTATTATATAAATAAATCAATAGCTTAATTTATAATGAATTGTTTAATTTATTATAAAAATAATTCAAAGTTTAATTTAAAGCATAAATAATTCAATAGTTTAATTTATAATGAATTGTTTAATTTATTATAAAAATAGTTCAAACTTTAATTTATTATGAAAATTATTCAAAGTTTAAGTTATGATATAAATCATTCAATCGTTTAATTTATAATGAATTGTTTAATTTATTATAGAAATAATTCAATTGGTTATTTTAAAATCAATAGTTTCATTTATTATAAAAATAATTCAAAGTTTAATTTATTATATAAATAATTCAATAGTTTAATTTATTACATAAATAATTCAATAGTTCAATTCACAATGAATTGTTTAATTCGTTATAGAAATAATTCAAGTGATTATTTTAAAATGAATTGTTTAATTTATTATAAAAATAATTCAAAATTTAATTTAGTATATAAATATTTCAATATTTTAATTTATAATGAATTGTTTAATTAATTATAGAAATAATACAAGTGATTATTTTAAAATGAATTGTTTAATTTATTATAAAAATAATTCAATTGGTTATTTTAAAATCAAATGTTTCATTTATTATAAAAATAATTCAAAGTTTAAATTAGTATTTGAATATTTCACTAGATTAATTTATAATGAATTGTTTAATATAATTGAAAAATAATTCAAAGTTTAATTTATTATACAAATAATTCAAAAGTTTAATTTATTGCATAAATAATTCAATAGTTCAATTGATAATGAATTGTGTAATTTATTATTGAAATAATTCAAGTAATTATTTTGAAATGATTTGTTTAAATTATTATAAAAATAATTCAAAGTTTAATTTAGTATTTAAATAATTCAATTGTTTAATTTATAATGCATTGTTTAATATATTTTAAAAAATAATTCCAAGTTTAATTTATTATATAAATAAATCAATAGCTTAATTTATAATGAATTGTTTAATTTATTATAAAAATAGTTCAAACTTTAATTTATTATCAAAATAATTCAAAGTTTAAGTTATGATATAAATCATTCAATAGTTTAATTTATAATGAATTGTTTAATTTATTATATAAATAATTCAATTGGTTATTTTAAAATCAATAGTTTCATTTATTATAAAAATAATTCAATAGTTTAAGTTATTACAGAAATAATTCAAGTGATTATTTTAAAATGAATTGTTTAACTTATAAAAATAATTCAAAGTTTAATTTGGTATATAAATATTTCAATAGTTTAATTTATAATGAATTGTTTAATTTATTATAGAAAGAATTCAAGTGATTATTTTAAGATAAAATCTTAAGCTATTGAAGAAAAAACTTCGCCCTCGCTGAAATATGTTCATTTGCTGCAAACCAACAAAACCATGAAAAGTTCTTGTATTTGAAGATAAAATCTTTTTACTTTGAAGAAGAAAGATCCAGCTGACTGAAATAAGTTCATTATATGAAAACCAACAAAAATTGACAAGAACCACGAAAAGTTCTTGTATTTTAAGATAAAATCTTAAGCTATTAAAGAAAAAACGTTTCCCTCGCTGAAATATGTTCTGTTTAATTTATTATAGAATTAATTCAAGAGATTATTTTAAAATGAATAGTTTAATTTATTATATGAATAATTCAATAGTTTAATTTATAATGAATTGTTTAATTTATTTTTAAAATAATTCAAAGATTAATTTATTATATAAATAATTCAATATTTTAATTTATATTGAATTGTTTAATTTATTATAGAAATAATTCAAGTGATTATTTTAAAATGAATATTTTAATTTATTATATCAATAATTCAATAGTTTTATTTATAAAGAATTGTTTAATATATTTTAAAAATAATTCAAAGTTTAATTTATTATATAAATAATTCAATAGTTTAATTTATAATGAATTGTTTAATTTATTATATAAATAATTCAAGCGATTATTTTAAAATGAATTGTTCAATTTATTATGAAAATAATTCAAAGCTTAATTTAAAATATAAATAATTCAATAGTTTAATTCATAATGAATTGTTTAATTTATTATAAAAGTAATTCAAAGTTTAATTTATTATATTAATAATTCAATAGTTTAATTTATAATGAATTGCTTAATTTATTATATAATTAATCAAGTGATTATTTTAAAATGAATTCCTTAATTTATTATAAACATAATTCAAAGTTTAATTTATTATATAAATAATTCAATGATTTAATTTATTATATAAATAATTCAATTGTTTAATTTATAATGCATTGTTTAATATATTTAAAAAATAATTCAAAGTTTAATTTATTATATAAATAAATCAATATTTTAATTTATAATGAATTGTTTAATTTATGATGTAAATAATTCAAAGTTTAATTTGAAACATAAATATTTCAATAGATTAATTTATTATATATATAATTCAATATTTTAATTTATAACGAATTGTTTAATTTATTTTTAAAATAATTCAAAGATTAATTTATTATATAAATAATTCAATATTTTAATTTATATTGAATTGTTTAATTTATTATAGAAATAATTCAAGTGATTATTTTAAAATGAATATTTTAATTTATTATATCAATAATTCAATAGTTTTATTTATAAAGAATTGTTTAATATATTTTAAAAATAATTCAAAGTTTAATTTATTATATAAATAATTCAATAGTTTAATTTATAATGAATTGTTTAATTTATTATATAAATAATTCAAGCGATTATTTTACAATGAATTGTTCAATTTATTATGAAAATAATTCAAAGCTTAATTTAAAATATAAATAATTCAATAGTTTAATTCATAATGAATTGTTTAATTTATTATAAAAGTAATTCAAAGTTTAATTTATTATATTAATAATTCAATAGTTTAATTTATAATGAATTGCTTAATTTATTATATAATTAATCAAGTGATTATTTTAAAATGAATTCCTTAATTTATTATAAACATAATTCAAAGTTTAATTTATTATATAAATAATTCAATGATTGAATTTATTATATAAATAATTCAATTGTTTAATTTATAATGCATTGTTTAATATATTTAAAAAATAATTCAAAGTTTAATTTATTATATAAATAAATCAATATTTTAATTTATAATGAATTGTTTAATTTATGATGTAAATAATTCAATTGTTTAATTTATAATGAATTGATTAATTTATTATAAAAATAATTCAAAGTTTAATTTATTATAAAAATAATTCAAAGTTTAATTTATGAAATAAATAATTCAATAGTTTAATTTATTATGCAAATAATTCAATACTTTAATTGATAATGAATTGTTTAATTTATCATATAAATAGTTTAAGTGATTATTTTAAAATGAATTGTTTAATTTATTACAAAAATAATTCAAAGTTTAATTTAGTATATAAAAATTTCAATAGATTAATTTATAATGAATTGTTTAATATATTTGAAAAATAATTCAAAGTTTAATTTATTATATAAATAATTCAAATGATTATTTTACAATGGATTGCTTAATTTATTATAAAAATAATTCAAATATTAATTGATGAAATAAATAATTCAATAGTTTAATTTATAATGAATTGCTTAATTTATTATATAATTAATCAAGTGATTATTTTAAAATGAATTCCTTAATTTATTATAAACATAATTCAAAGTTTAATTTATTATATAAATAATTCAATGGTTTAATTTATTATATAAATAATTCAATTGTTTATTTTATAATGCATTGTTTATTATATTTAAAAAATAATTCAAAGTTTAATTTATTATATAAATAAATCAATATTTTAATTTATAATGAATTGTTTAATTTATGATGTAAATAATTCAAAGTTTAATTTGAAACATAAATATTTCAATAGATTAATTTATTATATATATAATTCAATATTTTAATTTATAATGAATTGTTTGATATATTTTAAAAATAATTCTAACTTTAATTTATGATATGAATAATTCAATAACTTAATTGATAATCAATTGATTAATTTATTATAGAAATAATTCAAGTGATTATTTTAAAATGAATTGTTTAATTTATTATAAAAATAATTCAAAGTTTAATTTAGTATATAAATATTTCAATAGATAAATTTATAATGAATTGTTTAATATATTTGAAAAATAATTCAAAGTTTAATTTATTATATCAATAATTCAATAGCTTAATTTATTACATAAATAATTCAATAGTTCAATTTATAATGAATTGTTTAATTTATTATAGAAATAATTCAAATGATTATTTTAAAATGAATTGTTTAAATTATTATAAAAATAATTCAAAGTTTAATTTAGTGTATGAATATTCGAATAGATTAATTTATAATGAATTGTTTAATATATTTGAAAAATAATTCAAAGTTTAATTTATTATATAAATAATTCAATATTTTAATTTATTACATAAATAATTCAATAGTTCAATTTATAATGAATTGTTTAATTTATTATGGAAATAATTAAAATGATTATTTTAAAATGAATTGTTTAAATTATTATAAAAATAATTCAAAGTTTAATTTAGTATATAAATGTTTCAATAGCTTAATATATAATGAATTGTTTAATTTATCATATAATTAGTTTAAGTGATTATTTTAAAATGAATTGTATAATTTATTATAAAAATAATTCTAAGTTTAATTTGGTACATAAATATTTCAATAGATTAATTTATTATATATTTGATTCATAATGAATTGTTTGATATATTTTAAAATTTAAAACGTTAATTTTTTATATTAATAATTCAATAATTTAATTGATAATCAATTGCTTAATTTATTATAGAAATAATTCAAGTGATTATTTCAAAATGAATTGTTTAATTTATTATTAAAATAATTCAAAGTTCAATTTATGATGCAAATAATTCAATAGTTTCATTTATTATATAAATAATAAAATTGTTTAATTTATAATGCATTGTTTAATATATTTAAAAAATAATTCCAAGTTTAATTTATTATATAAATAAATCAATAGCTTAATTTATAATGAATTGTTTAATTTATTATAAAAATAATTCAAAGTTTAATTTATTATATAAATAAATCAATAGCTTAATTTATAATGAATTGTTTAATTGATTATAAAAATAGTTCAAACTTTAATTTATTATAAAAATAATTCAAAGTTTAAGTTATGATAAAAATCATTCAATAGTTTAATTTATAATGAATTGTTTAATTTATTATAGAAATAATTCAATTGGTTATTTTAAAATCAAATGTTTCATTTATTATAAAAATAATTCAAAGTTTAAATTAGTATTTGAATATTTCACTAGATTAATTTATAATGAATTGTTTAATATATTTGAAAAATAATTCAAAGTTTAATTTATTATACAAATAATTCAAAAGTTTAATTTATTGCATAAATAATTCAATAGTTCAATTTATAATGAATTGTGTAATTTATTATTGAAATAATTCAAGTAATTATTTTGAAATGATTTGTTTAAATTATTATCAAAATAATTCAAAGTTTAATTTAGTATTTAAATAATTCAATTAATTAATTTATAATGCATTGTTTAATATATTTAAAAAATAATTCAAAGTTTAATTTATTATATAAATAAATCAATAGCTTAATTTATAATGAATTGTTTAATTTATTATAAAAATAATTCAAAGTTTAATTTAGTATATAAATATTACAATATTTTAATTTATAATGAATTGTTTAATTTAGTATAGAAATAATTCAAGTGATTATTTTAAAATGAATTGTTTAATTTATTATAAAAATAATTCAAAGTTCAATTTATGATATAAATAATTCAATGGTTTAATTTATAATGACTTGTTTAAGTTATTACAAAAATCATTGAGTTTAATTTATGATATAAATAATTCAATGGTTTAATTTATAATGAATTGTTTAATTTATTACAAAAATCATTCAAAGTTTAATTTATTATAAAAATAATTCAAAGTTTAATTTAGTATTTAAATATTTCAATAGATTATTTTATAATGAATTGTTTAATATATTTGAAAAATAATTCAAAGTTTAATTTATTATATAAATAAATCAATAGCTTAATTTATAATGAATTGTTTAATTTATTATAGAAATACTTCAAGTGATTATTTTAAAATGAATTGTTTAAATTATTATTAAAATAATTCAAAGTTTAATTTAGTATATAAATATTTCAATATTTTAATTTATAATGAATTGTTTAATTTAGTATAGAAATAATTCAATGATTATTTTAAAATGAATTGTTTAATATATTTGAAAAAATAATTCAAAGTTTAATTTATTATACAAATAATTCAAATGTTTATCTTATTACATAAATAATTCAATAGTTCAATTTATAATGAATTGTGTAATTTATGATTGAAATAATTCAAGTTCAATTTATGATATAAATAATTCAATAGTTTAATTTATTATATAAATAATTCCATTGTTTATTTTATAATGCATTGTTTAATATATTTAAAAAATAATTCAAAGTTTAATTTATAATGAATTGTTTAATTTATTACAAAAATCATTGAGTTTAATTTATGATATAAATAATTCAATGTTTTAATTTATAATGAATTGTTTAATTTATTACAAAAATCATTCAAAGTTTAATTTATTATAAAAATAATTCAAAGTTTAATTTACAGTATAAATAATTCAATAGTTTAATTTATAATGAATTGTTTAATTTATTATAAAAATCGTTCAAACTTTAATTTAATATCAAAATAATTCAAAGTTTAAGTTATGATATAAATAATTCAATTGTTTAATTTATAATGAATTGTACAATTTATTATAGAAAGAATTCAAAGTTTGATTTATTATAAAAATGATTCAAAGTTTGATTTATTATATAAATAATTCAATAGTTTAATTTATTACAGAAATAATTCGATAGTTCAATTTATAATGAATTGTTTAATTTATTATAGAAATAATTCAAGTGATTATTTTTAAATGATTTGTTTAAATTATTATAAAAATAATTCAAAGTTTAATTTATTATAAAATAATTCAAAGTTTAATTTATTATAAAAATAATTCAAAGTTTAATTTAGTGTATGAATATTCCAATAGATTAATTTATTATGAATTGTTTAATATATTTGAAAAATAATTCAAAGTTTAATTTATTATATAAATGATTCAATATTTTAATTTATTACATAAATAATTCAATAGTTCAATTTATAATGAATTGTTTAATTTATTATGGAAATAATTAAAATGATTATTTTAAAATGAATTGTTTAAATTATTATAAAAATAATTCAAAGTTTAATTTAGTATATAAATATTTCAAAGTTTAAGTTATGATATAAATCATTCAATAGTTTAATTTATAATGAATTGTTTAATTTATTATATAATTAATTCAAAGTTTAATTTATTATGTAAATAATTCAAAAGTTTAATTTATAATGAATTGTTTAATTTATCATATAAATAGTTTAAGTGATTATTTTAAAATGAATTGTATAATTTATTATAAAAATAATTCAAAGTTTAATTTGGTACATAAATATTTCAATAGATTAATTTATTATATATTTGATTCATAATGAATTGTTTGATATATTTTAAAATTTAAAACTTTAATTTTTTATATAAATAATTCAATAGCTTAATTTATAATGAATTGTTTAATTTATTATAAAAATCATTGAGTTTAATTTATGATATAAATAATTCAATGGTTTGATTTATAATGAATTGTTTAATTTATTACAAAAATCATTCAAAGTTTAATTTATTATAAAAATAATTCAAAGTTTAATTTAGTATTTAAATATTTCAATAGATTATTTTGTAATGAATTGTTTAATATATTTGAAAAATAATTCAAAGTTTAATTTATTACATAAATAATTCAATAGTTCAATTTATAATGAATTGTGTAATTTATGATTGAAATAATTCAAGTGATTATTTTTAAATGAATTGTTTAATTTATTATAAAAATAATTCAAAGTTTAATTTATTATATAAATAATTCAAATGATTATTTTACAATGGATTGCTTAATTTATTATAAAAATAATTCAAATATTAATTTATGAAATAAATAATTCAATAGTTTAATTTATAATGAATTGCTTAATTTATTATATAATTAATCAAGTGATTATTTTAAAATGAATTCCTTAATTTATTATAAACATAATTCAAAGTTTAATTTATTATATAAATAATTCAATGGTTTAATTTATTATATAAATAATTCAATTGTTTATTTTATAATGCATTGTTTATTATATTTAAAAAATAATTCAAAGTTTAATTTATTATATAAATAAATCAATATTTTAATTTATAATGAATTGTTTAATTTATGATGTAAATAATTCAAAGTTTAATTTGAAACATAAATATTTCAATAGATTAATTTATTATATATATAATTCAATATTTTAATTTATAATGAATTGTTTGATATATTTTAAAAATAATTCTAACTTTAATTTATGATATGAATAATTCAATAACTTAATTGATAATCAATTGATTAATTTATTATAGAAATAATTCAAGTGATTATTTTAAAATGAATTGTTTAATTTATTATAAAAATAATTCAAATGATTATTTTAAAATGAATTGTTTAAATTATTATAAAAATAATTCAAAGTTTAATTTAGTGTATGAATATTCGAATAGATTAATTTATAATGAATTGTTTAATATATTTGAAAAATAATTCAAAGTTTAATTTATTATATAAATAATTCAATATTTTAATTTATTACATAAATAATTCAATAGTTCAATTTATAATGAATTGTTTAATTTATTATGGAAATAATTAAAATGATTATTTTAAAATGAATTGTTTAAATTATTATAAAAATAATTCAAAGTTTAATTTAGTATATAAATGTTTCAATAGCTTAATATATAATGAATTGTTTAATTTATCATATAATTAGTTTAAGTGATTATTTTAAAATGAATTGTATAATTTATTATAAAAATAATTCAAAGTTTAATTTGGTACATAAATATTTCAATAGATTAATTTATTATATATTTGATTCATAATGAATTGTTTGATATATTTTAAAATTTAAAACGTTAATTTTTTATATTAATAATTCAATAATTTAATTGATAATCAATTGCTTAATTTATTATAGAAATAATTCAAGTGATTATTTCAAAATGAATTGTTTAATTTATTATTAAAATAATTCAAAGTTCAATTTATGATGCAAATAATTCAATAGTTTCATTTATTATATAAATAATAAAATTGTTTAATTTATAATGCATTGTTTAATATATTTAAAAAATAATTCCAAGTTTAATTTATTATATAAATAAATCAATAGCTTAATTTATAATGAATTGTTTAATTTATTATAAAAATAATTCAAAGTTTAATTTATTATATAAATAAATCAATAGCTTAATTTATAATGAATTGTTTAATTGATTATAAAAATAGTTCAAACTTTAATTTATTATAAAAATAATTCAAAGTTTAAGTTATGATAAAAATCATTCAATAGTTTAATTTATAATGAATTGTTTAATTTATTATAGAAATAATTCAATTGGTTATTTTAAAATCAAATGTTTCATTTATTATAAAAATAATTCAAAGTTTAAATTAGTATTTGAATATTTCACTAGATTAATTTATAATGAATTGTTTAATATATTTGAAAAATAATTCAAAGTTTAATTTATTATACAAATAATTCAAAAGTTTAATTTATTGCATAAATAATTCAATAGTTCAATTTATAATGAATTGTGTAATTTATTATTGAAATAATTCAAGTAATTATTTTGAAATGATTTGTTTAAATTATTATCAAAATAATTCAAAGTTTAATTTAGTATTTAAATAATTCAATTAATTAATTTATAATGCATTGTTTAATATATTTAAAAAATAATTCAAAGTTTAATTTATTATATAAATAAATCAATAGCTTAATTTATAATGAATTGTTTAATTTATTATAAAAATAATTCAAAGTTTAATTTAGTATATAAATATTACAATATTTTAATTTATAATGAATTGTTTAATTTAGTATAGAAATAATTCAAGTGATTATTTTAAAATGAATTGTTTAATTTATTATAAAAATAATTCAAAGTTCAATTTATGATATAAATAATTCAATGGTTTAATTTATAATGACTTGTTTAAGTTATTACAAAAATCATTGAGTTTAATTTATGATATAAATAATTCAATGGTTTAATTTATAATGAATTGTTTAATTTATTACAAAAATCATTCAAAGTTTAATTTATTATAAAAATAATTCAAAGTTTAATTTAGTATTTAAATATTTCAATAGCTTAATTTATAATGAATTGTTTAATTTATTATAGAAATACTTCAAGTGATTATTTTAAAATGAATTGTTTAAATTATTATTAAAATAATTCAAAGTTTAATTTAGTATATAAATATTTCAATATTTTAATTTATAATGAATTGTTTAATTTAGTATAGAAATAATTCAAGTGATTATTTTAAAATGAATTGTTTAATATATTTGAAAAAATAATTCAAAGTTTAATTTATTATACAAATAATTCAAATGTTTAACTTATTACATAAATAATTCAATAGTTCAATTTATAATGAATTGTGTAATTTATGATTGAAATAATTCAAGTGATTATTTTAAAATGAATTGTTTAATTTATTATAAAAATAATTCAAAGTTCAATTTATGATATAAATAATTCAATAGTTTAATTTATTATATAAATAATTCCATTGTTTATTTTATAATGCATTGTTTAATATATTTAAAAAATAATTCAATGTTTAATTTATAATGAATTGTTTAATTTATTACAAAAATCATTGAGTTTAATTTATGATATAAATAATTCAATGTTTTAATTTATAATGAATTGTTTAATTTATTACAAAAATCATTCAAAGTTTAATTTATTATAAAAATAATTCAAAGTTTAATTTATTACATAAATAATTCAATAGCTTAATTTATAATGAATTGTTTAATTTATTATAAAAATAATTCAAAGTTTAATTTACAGTATAAATAATTCAATAGTTTAATTTATAATGAATTGTTTAATTTATTATAAAAATCGTTCAAACTTTAATTTAATATCAAAATAATTCAAAGTTTAAGTTATGATATAAATAATTCAATCGTTTAATTTATAATGAATTGTACAATTTATTATAGAAAGAATTCAAAGTTTGATTTATTGTAAAAATGATTCAAAGTTTGATTTATTATATAAATAATTCAATAGTTTAATTTATTACAGAAATAATTCGATAGTTCAATTTATAATGAATTGTTTAATTTATTATAGAAATAATTCAAGTGATTATATTTAAATGATTTGTTTAAATTATTATAAAAATAATTCAAAGTTTAATTTATTATAAAATAATTCAAAGTTTAATTTATTATAAAAATAATTCAAAGTTTAATTTAGTGTATGAATATTCCAATAGATTAATTTATTATGAATTGTTTAATATATTTGAAAAATAATTCAAAGTTTAATTTATTATATAAATGATTCAATATTTTAATTTATTACATAAATAATTCAATAGTTCAATTTATAATGAATTGTTTAATTTATTATGGAAATAATTAAAATGATTATTTTAAAATGAATTGTTTAAATTATTATAAAAATAATTCAAAGTTTAATTTAGTATATAAATATTTCAATAGCTTAATTTATAATGAATTGTTTAATTTATTATAAAAATAGTTCAAACTTAAATTTATTATAAAAATAATTCAAAGTTTAAGTTATGATATAAATCATTCAATAGTTTAATTTATAATGAATTGTTTAATTTATTATATAATTAATTCAAAGTTTAATTTATTATGTAAATAATTCAAAAGTTTAATTTATAATGAATTGTTTAATTTATCATATAAATAGTTTAAGTGATTATTTTAAAATGAATTGTATAATTTATTATAAAAATAATTCAAAGTTTAATTTGGTACATAAATATTTCAATAGATTAATTTATTATATATTTGATTCATAATGAATTGTTTGATATATTTTTAAATTTAAAACTTTAATTTTTTATATAAATAATTCAATAATTTAATTGATAATCAATTGCTTAATTTATTATAGAAATAATTCAAGTGATTATTTCAAAATGAATTGTTTAATTTATTATTAAAATAATTCAAAGTTCAATTTATGATGCAAATAATTCAATAGTTTCATTTATTATATAAATAATAAAATTGTTTAATTTATAATGCATTGTTTAATATATTTAAAAAATAATTCAAAGTTTAATTTATTATATAAATAAATCAATAGCTTAATTTATAATGAATTGTTTAATTTATTATAAAAATCATTGAGTTTAATTTATGATATAAATAATTCAATGGTTTGATTTATAATGAATTGTTTAATGTATTACAAAAATCATTCAAAGTTTAATTTATTATAAAAATAATTCAAAGTTTAATTTATTATATAAATAAATCAATAGCTTAATTTATAATGAATTGTTTAATTTATTATAAAAATAATTCAAAGTTTAATTTAAAGCATAAATAATTCAATAGTTTAATTTATAATGAATTGTTTAATTTATTATAAAAATAGTTCAAACTTTAATTTATTATGAAAATTATTCAAAGTTTAAGTTATGATATAAATCATTCAATCGTTTAATTTATAATGAATTGTTTAATTTATTATAGAAATAATTCAATTGGTTATTTTAAAATCAATAGTTTCATTTATTATAAAAATAATTCAAAGTTTAATTTATTATATAAATAATTCAATAGTTTAATTTATTACATAAATAATTCAATAGTTCAATTCACAATGAATTGTTTAATTCGTTATAGAAATAATTCAAGTGATTATTTTAAAATGAATTGTTTAATTTATTATAAAAATAATTCAAAATTTAATTTAGTATATAAATATTTCAATATTTTAATTTATAATGAATTGTTTAATTAATTATAGAAATAATACAAGTGATTATTTTAAAATGAATTGTTTAATTTATTATAAAAATAATTCAATTGGTTATTTTAAAATCAAATGTTTCATTTATTATAAAAATAATTCAAAGTTTAAATTAGTATTTGAATATTTCACTAGATTAATTTATAATGAATTGTTTAATATAATTGAAAAATAATTCAAAGTTTAATTTATTATACAAATAATTCAAAAGTTTAATTTATTGCATAAATAATTCAATAGTTCAATTGATAATGAATTGTGTAATTTATTATTGAAATAATTCAAGTAATTATTTTGAAATGATTTGTTTAAATTATTATAAAAATAATTCAAAGTTTAATTTAGTATTTAAATAATTCAATTGTTTAATTTATAATGCATTGTTTAATATATTTTAAAAAATAATTCCAAGTTTAATTTATTATATAAATAAATCAATAGCTTAATTTATAATGAATTGTTTAATTTATTATAAAAATAGTTCAAACTTTAATTTATTATCAAAATAATTCAAAGTTTAAGTTATGATATAAATCATTCAATAGTTTAATTTATAATGAATTGTTTAATTTATTATATAAATAATTCAATTGGTTATTTTAAAATCAATAGTTTCATTTATTATAAAAATAATTCAATAGTTTAAGTTATTACAGAAATAATTCAAGTGATTATTTTAAAATGAATTGTTTAACTTATAAAAATAATTCAAAGTTTAATTTGGTATATAAATATTTCAATAGTTTAATTTATAATGAATTGTTTAATTTATTATAGAAAGAATTCAAGTGATTATTTTAAGATAAAATCTTAAGCTATTGAAGAAAAAACTTCGCCCTCGCTGAAATATGTTCATTTGCTGCAAACCAACAAAACCATGAAAAGTTCTTGTATTTGAAGATAAAATCTTTTTACTTTGAAGAAGAAAGATCCAGCTGACTGAAATAAGTTCATTATATGAAAACCAACAAAAATTGACAAGAACCACGAAAAGTTCTTGTATTTTAAGATAAAATCTTAAGCTATTAAAGAAAAAACGTTTCCCTCGCTGAAATATGTTCTGTTTAATTTATTATAGAATTAATTCAAGAGATTATTTTAAAATGAATAGTTTAATTTATTATATGAATAATTCAATAGTTTAATTTATAATGAATTGTTTAATTTATTTTTAAAATAATTCAAAGATTAATTTATTATATAAATAATTCAATATTTTAATTTATATTGAATTGTTTAATTTATTATAGAAATAATTCAAGTGATTATTTTAAAATGAATATTTTAATTTATTATATCAATAATTCAATAGTTTTATTTATAAAGAATTGTTTAATATATTTTAAAAATAATTCAAAGTTTAATTTATTATATAAATAATTCAATAGTTTAATTTATAATGAATTGTTTAATTTATTATATAAATAATTCAAGCGATTATTTTAAAATGAATTGTTCAATTTATTATGAAAATAATTCAAAGCTTAATTTAAAATATAAATAATTCAATAGTTTAATTCATAATGAATTGTTTAATTTATTATAAAAGTAATTCAAAGTTTAATTTATTATATTAATAATTCAATAGTTTAATTTATAATGAATTGCTTAATTTATTATATAATTAATCAAGTGATTATTTTAAAATGAATTCCTTAATTTATTATAAACATAATTCAAAGTTTAATTTATTATATAAATAATTCAATGATTTAATTTATTATATAAATAATTCAATTGTTTAATTTATAATGCATTGTTTAATATATTTAAAAAATAATTCAAAGTTTAATTTATTATATAAATAAATCAATATTTTAATTTATAATGAATTGTTTAATTTATGATGTAAATAATTCAATTGTTTCATTTATAATGAATTGATTAATTTATTATAAAAATAATTCAAAGTTTAATTTATTATGTAAATAATTCAAAAGTTTAACTTATAATGAATTGTTTAATTTATCATATAAATAGTTTAAGTGATTATTTTAAAATGAATTGTTTAATTTATTACAAAAATAATTCAATGTTTAATTTAGTATATAAAAATTTCAATAGATTAATTTATAATGAATTGTTTAATATATTTGAAAAATAATTCAAAGTTTAATTTATTATATAAATAATTCAAATGATTATTTTACAATGGATTGCTTAATTTATTATAAAAATAATTCAAATATTAATTGATGAAATAAATAAATCAATAGTTTAATTTATAATGAATTGCTTAATTTATTATATAATTAATCAAGTGATTATTTTAAAATGAATTCCTTAATTTATTATAAACATAATTCAAAGTTTAATTTATTATATAAATAATTCAATGGTTTAATTTATTATATAAATAAATCAATATTTTAATTTATAATGAATTGTTTAATTTATGATGTAAATAATTCAAAGTTTAATTTGAAACATAAATATTTCAATAGATTAATTTATTATATATATAATTCAATATTTTAATTTATAACGAATTGTTTAATTTATTTTTAAAATAATTCAAAGATTAATTTATTATATAAATAATTCAATATTTTAATTTATATTGAATTGTTTAATTTATTATAGAAATAATTCAAGTGATTATTTTAAAATGAATATTTTAATTTATTATATCAATAATTCAATAGTTTTATTTATAAAGAATTGTTTAATATATTTTAAAAATAATTCAAAGTTTAATTTATTATATAAATAATTCAATAGTTTAATTTATAATGAATTGTTTAATTTATTATATAAATAATTCAAGCGATTATTTTACAATGAATTGTTCAATTTATTATGAAAATAATTCAAAGCTTAATTTAAAATATAAATAATTCAATAGTTTAATTCATAATGAATTGTTTAATTTATTATAAAAGTAATTCAAAGTTTAATTTATTATATTAATAATTCAATAGTTTAATTTATAATGAATTGCTTAATTTATTATATAATTAATCAAGTGATTATTTTAAAATGAATTCCTTAATTTATTATAAACATAATTCAAAGTTTAATTTATTATATAAATAATTCAATGATTGAATTTATTATATAAATAATTCAATTGTTTAATTTATAATGCATTGTTTAATATATTTAAAAAATAATTCAAAGTTTAATTTATTATATAAATAAATCAATATTTTAATTTATAATGAATTGTTTAATTTATGATGTAAATAATTCAATTGTTTAATTTATAATGAATTGATTAATTTATTATAAAAATAATTCAAAGTTTAATTTATTATAAAAATAATTCAAAGTTTAATTTATGAAATAAATAATTCAATAGTTTAATTTATTATGCAAATAATTCAATACTTTAATTGATAATGAATTGTTTAATTTATCATATAAATAGTTTAAGTGATTATTTTAAAATGAATTGTTTAATTTATTACAAAAATAATTCAAAGTTTAATTTAGTATATAAAAATTTCAATAGATTAATTTATAATGAATTGTTTAATATATTTGAAAAATAATTCAAAGTTTAATTTATTATATAAATAATTCAAATGATTATTTTACAATGGATTGCTTAATTTATTATAAAAATAATTCAAATATTAATTGATGAAATAAATAATTCAATAGTTTAATTTATAATGAATTGCTTAATTTATTATATAATTAATCAAGTGATTATTTTAAAATGAATTCCTTAATTTATTATAAACATAATTCAAAGTTTAATTTATTATATAAATAATTCAATGGTTTAATTTATTATATAAATAATTCAATTGTTTATTTTATAATGCATTGTTTATTATATTTAAAAAATAATTCAAAGTTTAATTTATTATATAAATAAATCAATATTTTAATTTATAATGAATTGTTTAATTTATGATGTAAATAATTCAAAGTTTAATTTGAAACATAAATATTTCAATAGATTAATTTATTATATATATAATTCAATATTTTAATTTATAATGAATTGTTTGATATATTTTAAAAATAATTCTAACTTTAATTTATGATATGAATAATTCAATAACTTAATTGATAATCAATTGATTAATTTATTATAGAAATAATTCAAGTGATTATTTTAAAATGAATTGTTTAATTTATTATAAAAATAATTCAAAGTTTAATTTAGTATATAAATATTTCAATAGATAAATTTATAATGAATTGTTTAATATATTTGAAAAATAATTCAAAGTTTAATTTATTATATCAATAATTCAATAGCTTAATTTATTACATAAATAATTCAATAGTTCAATTTATAATGAATTGTTTAATTTATTATAGAAATAATTCAAATGATTATTTTAAAATGAATTGTTTAAATTATTATAAAAATAATTCAAAGTTTAATTTAGTGTATGAATATTCCAATAGATTAATTTATAATGAATTGTTTAATATATTTGAAAAATAATTCAAAGTTTAATTTATTATATAAATAATTCAATATTTTAATTTATTACATAAATAATTCAATAGTTCAATTTATAATGAATTGTTTAATTTATTATGGAAATAATTAAAATGATTATTTTAAAATGAATTGTTTAAATTATTATAAAAATAATTCAAAGTTTAATTTAGTATATAAATCTTTCAATAGCTTAATATATAATGAATTGTTTAATTTATCATATAATTAGTTTAAGTGATTATTTTAAAATGAATTGTATAATTTATTATAAAAATAATTCAAAGTTTAATTTGGTACATAAATATTTCAATAGATTAATTTATTATATATTTGATTCATAATGAATTGTTTGATATATTTTAAAATTTAAAACGTTAATTTTTTATATTAATAATTCAATAATTTAATTGATAATCAATTGCTTAATTTATTATAGAAATAATTCAAGTGATTATTTCAAAATGAATTGTTTAATTTATTATTAAAATAATTCAAAGTTCAATTTATGATGCAAATAATTCAATAGTTTCATTTATTATATAAATAATAAAATTGTTTAATTTATAATGCATTGTTTAATATATTTAAAAAATAATTCCAAGTTTAATTTATTATATAAATAAATCAATAGCTTAATTTATAATGAATTGTTTAATTTATTATAAAAATAATTCAAAGTTTAATTTATTATATAAATAATTCAAAGTTTAAGTTATGATAAAAATCATTCAATAGTTTAATTTATAATGAATTGTTTAATTTATTATAGAAATAATTCAATTGGTTATTTTAAAATCAAATGTTTCATTTATTATAAAAATAATTCAAAGTTTAAATTAGTATTTGAATATTTCACTAGATTAATTTATAATGAATTGTTTAATATATTTGAAAAATAATTCAAAGTTTAATTTATTATACAAATAATTCAAAAGTTTAATTTATTGCATAAATAATTCAATAGTTCAATTTATAATGAATTGTGTAATTTATTATTGAAATAATTCAAGTAATTATTTTGAAATGATTTGTTTAAATTATTATAAAAATAATTCAAAGTTTAATTTAGTATTTAAATAATTCAATTAATTAATTTATAATGCATTGTTTAATATATTTAAAAAATAATTCAAAGTTTAATTTATTATATAAATAAATCAATAGCTTAATTTATAATGAATTGTTTAATTTATTATAAAAATAATTCAAAGTTTAATTTAGTATATAAATATTACAATATTTTAATTTATAATGAATTGTTTAATTTAGTATAGAAATAATTCAAGTGATTATTTTAAAATGAATTGTTTAATTTATTATAAAAATAATTCAAAGTTCAATTTATGATATAAATAATTCAATGGTTTAATTTATAATGACTTGTTTAAGTTATTACAAAAATCATTGAGTTTAATTTATGATATAAATAATTCAATGGTTTAATTTATAATGAATTGTTTAATTTATTACAAAAATCATTCAAAGTTTAATTTATTATAAAAATAATTCAAAGTTTAATTTAGTATAGAAATAATTCAATGATTATTTTAAAATGAATTGTTTAATATATTTGAAAAAATAATTCAAAGTTTAATTTATTATACAAATAATTCAAATGTTTATCTTATTACATAAATAATTCAATAGTTCAATTTATAATGAATTGTGTAATTTATGATTGAAATAATTCAAGTGATTATTTTAAAATGAATTGTTTAATTTATTATAAAAATAATTCAAAGTTCAATTTATGATATAAATAATTCAATAGTTTAATTTATTATATAAATAATTCCATTGTTTATTTTATAATGCATTGTTTAATATATTTAAAAAATAATTCAAAGTTTAATTTATAATGAATTGTTTAATTTATTACAAAAATCATTGAGTTTAATTTATGATATAAATAATTCAATGTTTTAATTTATAATGAATTGTTTAATTTATTACAAAAATCATTCAAAGTTTAATTTATTATAAAAATAATTCAAAGTTTAATTTATTACATAAATAATTCAATAGCTTAATTTATAATGAATTGTTTAATTTATTATAAAAATAATTCAAAGTTTAATTTACAGTATAAATAATTCAATAGTTTAATTTATAATGAATTGTTTAATTTATTATAAAAATCGTTCAAACTTTAATTTAATATCAAAATAATTCAAAGTTTAAGTTATGATATAAATAATTCAATCGTTTAATTTATAATGAATTGTACAATTTATTATAGAAAGAATTCAAAGTTTGATTTATTATAAAAATGATTCAAAGTTTGATTTATTATATAAATAATTCAATAGTTTAATTTATTACAGAAATAATTCGATAGCTCAATTTATAATGAATTGTTTAATTTATTATAGAAATAATTCAAGTGATTATTTTTAAATGATTTGTTTAAATTATTATAAAAATAATTCAAAGTTTAATTTATTATAAAATAATTCAAAGTTTAATTTATTATAAAAATAATTCAAAGTTTAATTTAGTGTATGAATATTCCAATAGATTAATTTATTATGAATTGTTTAATATATTTGAAAAATAATTCAAAGTTTAATTTATTATATAAATGATTCAATATTTTAATTTATTACATAAATAATTCAATAGTTCAATTTATAATGAATTGTTTAATTTATTATGGAAATAATTAAAATGATTATTTTAAAATGAATTGTTTAAATTATTATAAAAATAATTCAAAGTTTAATTTAGTATATAAATATTTCAAAGTTTAAGTTATGATATAAATCATTCAATAGTTTAATTTATAATGAATTGTTTAATTTATTATATAATTAATTCAAAGTTTAATTTATTATGTAAATAATTCAAAAGTTTAATTTATAATGAATTGTTTAATTTATCATATAAATAGTTTAAGTGATTATTTTAAAATGAATTGTATAATTTATTATAAAAATAATTCAAAGTTTAATTTGGTACATAAATATTTCAATAGATTAATTTATTATATATTTGATTCATAATGAATTGTTTGATATATTTTAAAATTTAAAACTTTAATTTTTTATATAAATAATTCAATAATTTAATTGATAATCAATTGCTTAATTTATTATAGAAATAATTCAAGTGATTATTTCAAAATAAATTGTTTAATTTATTATTAAAATAATTCAAAGTTCAATTTATGATGCAAATAATTCAATAGTTTCATTTATTATATAAATAATAAAATTGTTTAATTTATAATGCATTGTTTAATATATTTTAAAAATAATTCAAAGTTTAATTTATTATATAAATAAATCAATAGCTTAATTTATAATGAATTGTTTAATTTATTATAAAAATCATTGAGTTTAATTTATGATATAAATAATTCAATGGTTTGATTTATAATGAATTGTTTAATTTATTACAAAAATCATTCAAAGTTTAATTTATTATAAAAATAATTCAAAGTTTAATTTAGTATTTAAATATTTCAATAGATTATTTTGTAATGAATTGTTTAATATATTTGAAAAATAATTCAAAGTTTAATTTATTACATAAATAATTCAATAGTTCAATTTATAATGAATTGTGTAATTTATGATTGAAATAATTCAAGTGATTATTTTTAAATGAATTGTTTAATTTATTATAAAAATAATTCAAAGTTCAATTTATGATATAAATAATTCAATAGTTTAATTTATTATATAAATAATTCAATTGTTTATTTTATAATGCATTGTTTAATATGTTTAAAAAATAATTCAAAGTTTAATTTATAATGAATTGTTTAATTTATTACAAAAATCATTGAGTTTAATTTATGATATAAATAATTCAATGGTTTAATTTATAATGAATTGTTTAATGTATTACAAAAATCATTCAAAGTTTAATTTATTATAAAAATAATTCAAAGTTTAATTTATTGTATAAATAAATCAATAGCTTAATTTATAATGAATTGTTTAATTTATTATAAAATAGTTCAAACTTTAATTTATTATGAAAATAATTCAAAGTTTAAGTTATGATATAAATCATTCAATCGTTTAATTTATAATGAATTGTTTAATTTATTATAGAAATAATTCAATTGGTTATTTTAAAATCAATAGTTTCATTTATTATAAAAATAATTCAAAGTTTAATTTATTATATAAATAATTCAATAGTTTAATTTATTACATAAATAATTCAATAGTTCAATTCACAATGAATTGTTTAATTCGTTATAGAAATAATTCAAGTGATTATTTTAAAATGAATTGTTTAATTTATTATAAAAATAATTCAAAATTTAATTTAGTATATAAATATTTCAATATTTTAATTTATAATGAATTGTTTAATTAATTATAGAAATAATTCAAGTGATTATTTTAAAATGAATTGTTTAATTTATTATTAAAATAATTCAAAGTTTAATCTAGTATTTGAATATTTCACTAGATTAATTTATAATGAATTGTTTAATATATTTGAAAAATAATTCAAAGTTTAATTTATTATACAAATAATTCAAATGTTTAATTTATTGCATAAATAATTCAATAGTTCAATTGATAATGAATTGTGTAATTTATTATTGAAATAATTCAAGTAATTATTTTGAAATGATTTGTTTAAATTATTATAAAAAAGATTCAAAGTTTAATTTAGTATTTAAATAATTCAATTGTTTAATTTATAATGCATTGTTTAATATATTTAAAAAAATAATTCCAAGTTTAATTTATTATATAATTAAATCAATAGCTTAATTTATAATGAATTGTTTAATTTATTATAAAAATAGTTCAAACTTTAATTTATTATCAAAATAATTCAAAGTTTAAGTTATGATATAAATCATTCAATAGTTTAATTTATAATGAATTGTTTAATTTATTATATAAATAATTCAATTGGTTATTTTAAAATCAATAGTTTCATTTATTATAATAATAATTCAAAGTTTAATTTATTATATAAATAATTCAATAGTTTAATTTATTACATAAATAATTCAATAGTTCAATTCATAATGAATTGTTTAATTTGTTATAGAAATAATTCAAGTGATTATTTTAAAATGAATTGTTTAATTTATTATAAAAATAATTCAAAGTTTAATCTAGTATTTGAATATTTCACTAGATTAATTGATAATGAATTGTTTAATATATTTGAAAAATAATTCAAAGTTTAATTTATTATACAAACAATTCAAAAGTTTAATTTATTGCATAAATAATTCAATAGTTCAATTTATAATGAATTGTTTAATTTAGTATAGAAATAATTCAAGTGATTATTTTAAAATGAATTGTTTAGTTTATTATAAAAATAATTCAAAGTTCAATTTATGATATAAATAATTCAATTGTTAATTTTATAATGCATTATTGAATATATTTTAAAAATAATTCAAAGTTTAATTTATGATATAAATAATTCAATGGTTTAATTTATAATGAATTGTTTAATTTATTACAAAAATCATTGAGTTTAATTTATGATATAAATAATTCAATGTTTTAATATATAATGAATTGTTTAATTTATTACAAAAATCATTCAAAGTTTAATTTATTATTAAAATAATTCAAAGTTTAATCTAGTATTTGAATATTTCACTAGATTAATTTATAATGAATTGTTTAATATATTTGAAAAATAATTCAAAGTTTAATTTATTATACAAATAATTCAAATGTTTAATTTATTGCATAAATAATTCAATAGTTCAATTGATAATGAATTGTGTAATTTATTATTGAAATAATTCAAGTAATTATTTTGAAATGATTTGTTTAAATTATTATAAAAAAGATTCAAAGTTTAATTTAGTATTTAAATAATTCAATTGTTTAATTTATAATGCATTGTTTAATATATTTAAAAAAATAATTCCAAGTTTAATTTATTATATAATTAAATCAATAGCTTAATTTATAATGAATTGTTTAATTTATTATAAAAATAGTTCAAACTTTAATTTATTATCAAAATAATTCAAAGTTTAAGTTATGATATAAATCATTCAATAGTTTAATTTATAATGAATTGTTTAATTTATTATATAAATAATTCAATTGGTTATTTTAAAATCAATAGTTTCATTTATTATAATAATAATTCAAAGTTTAATTTATTATATAAATAATTCAATAGTTTAATTTATTACATAAATAATTCAATAGTTCAATTCATAATGAATTGTTTAATTTGTTATAGAAATAATTCAAGTGATTATTTTAAAATGAATTGTTTAATTTATTATAAAAATAATTCAAAGTTTAATCTAGTATTTGAATATTTCACTAGATTAATTGATAATGAATTGTTTAATATATTTGAAAAATAATTCAAAGTTTAATTTATTATACAAACAATTCAAAAGTTTAATTTATTGCATAAATAATTCAATAGTTCAATTTATAATGAATTGTTTAATTTAGTATAGAAATAATTCAAGTGATTATTTTAAAATGAATTGTTTAGTTTATTATAAAAATAATTCAAAGTTCAATTTATGATATAAATAATTCAATTGTTAATTTTATAATGCATTATTGAATATATTTTAAAAATAATTCAAAGTTTAATTTATGATATAAATAATTCAATGGTTTAATTTATAATGAATTGTTTAATTTATTACAAAAATCATTGAGTTTAATTTATGATATAAATAATTCAATGTTTTAATATATAATGAATTGTTTAATTTATTACAAAAATCATTCAAAGTTTAATTTATTATAAAAATAATTCAAAGTTTAATTTAGTATTTAAATATTTCAATAGATTATTTTATAATGAATTGTTTAATATATTTGAAAAATAATTCAAAGTTTAATTTATTACATAAATAATTCAATAGTTCAATTTATAATGAATTGTTTAATTTATTATAGAAATAATTCAAGTGATTATTTTAAAATGAATTGTTTAATTTATTATAAAAATAATTCAAAGTTTAATCTAGTATTTGAATATTTCACTAGATTAATTGATAATGAATTGTTTAATATATTTGAAAAATAATTCAAAGTTTAATTTATTATACAAACAATTCAAAAGTTTAATTTATTGCATAAATAATTCAATAGTTCAATTTATAATGAATTGTTTAATTTAGTATAGAAATAATTCAAGTGATTATTTTAAAATGAATTGTTTAGTTTATTATAAAAATAATTCAAAGTTCAATTTATGATATAAATAATTCAATTGTTAATTTTATAATGCATTATTTAATATATTTTAAAAATAATTCAAAGTTTAATTTATGATATAAATAATTCAATGGTTTAATTTATAATGAATTGTTTAATTTATTACAAAAATCATTGAGTTTAATTTATGATATAAATAATTCAATGTTTTAATATATAATGAATTGTTTAATTTATTACAAAAATCATTCAAAGTTTAATTTATTATAAAAATAATTCAAAGTTTAATTTAGTATTTAAATATTTCAATAGATTATTTTATAATGAATTGTTTAATATATTTGAAAAATAATTCAAAGTTTAATTTATTACATAAATAATTCAATAGTTCAATTTATAATGAATTGTTTAATTTATTATAGAAATAATTCAAGTGATTATTTTAAAATGAATTGTTTAAATTATTATAAAAATAATTCAAAGTTTAATTTAGTATATAAATATTTCAATATTTTAATTTATAATGAATTGTTTAATTTAGTATAGAAATAATTCAAGTGATTATTTTAAAATGAATTGTTTAATATATTTGAAAAATAATTCAAAGTTTAATTTATTATGCAAATAATTCAAATGTTTAACTTATTACATAAATAATTCAATAGTTCAATTTATAATGATTTGTGTAATTTATGATTGAAATAATTCAAGTGATTACTTTAAAATGAATAGTTTAATTTATTATATAAATAATTCAATTGTTTATTTTATAATGCATTGTTTAATATATTTAAAAAATAATTCAAAGTTTAATTTATAATGAATTGTTTAATTTATTGCAAAAATCATTGAGTTTAATTTATGATATAAATAATTCAATGGTTCAATTTATAATGAATTGTTTAATTTATTATAGAAATAATTAAAATGATTATTTTAAAATGAATTGTCTAAACTATTATTTAAAAAATCCAAAGTTTAATTTATTATAAAAATAATTCAAAGTTTAATTTATAATGAATTGTTTGATTTATTACAGAAATATTTCATGATTATTTTAAAATGTATTGTTTAATTTATTATAAAAATAATTCAAAGTTGAATGTAATGCATAAATATTTCAATAGTTTAATTCATAATGAATTGTTTGATTTATTATAGAAATAATTCAAGTGATTATTTTAAAATGAATTGTATAATTTATTACAAAAATAATTCAAAGTTTAATTTGGTACATAAATATTTCGATAGATTAATTTATAACGAATTGTTTATTATATTTGAAAAATAATTCAAAGTTTAATTTATTATATAAATAATTCAATAGTTTAATTTATTACATAAATAATTCAATAGTTCAATTTAAAATGAATTGTGTAATTTATGATTGAAATAATTCAAGTGATTATTTTTAAATGATTTGTTTAAACTATTATTAAAATAATTCCAAGTTTAATTTATGAAATAAAAAATTGATTAATTTAATTTATTATATAAATAATTCAACAGTTTAATTTATAATCAATTGTTTAATTTATTATATAAATAATTCAAGTGAATTTTAAAAAGGATTGATTATTTTTTTATAAAAATAATTCAAATATTAATTTATGAAATAAATAATTCAATAGTTTAATTTATAATGAATTGTTTAAGATATGATATAATTAATTCAAGTGATATGTTAAAATGAATTCTTTAATTTATTGTAAAAATAATTCAAAGTTTTATTGATGATATAAATAATTCAATAGTTTAATTTATAATGAATTGTTTAATTTATTATATAAATAATTCAAGTGATTATTTTAAAATGAATTGTTTAATGTAATATACAAATAATTCAAAGTTTCATTTATTATATAAATAATTCAACAGTTTAATTTATAATGAATTATTTAATTTATTATATAAATAATTCAAGTGATTATTTTAAAATGAATTGTTTAATTAATTACAAAAAAATTTCAAGTTTAATTTGGGACATAAATATTTCAATAGATTAATTTAGTATATATATAATTCAATATTTTAATTTATAATGAATTGTTTAAGATATTATATAATTAATTCAAGTGATTATGTTAAAATAAGTTCTTTAATTTATTATAAAAATAATTCAAAGTTTAATTTATTATATAAATAATTCAATAATTTAATTGATAATCAATTGCTTAATTTATTATAGAAATAATTCAAGTGATTATTTTAAAATGAATTGTTTAATGTAATATACAAATAATTCAAAGTTTAATTTATTATATAAATGATTCAATATTTTAATTTATTACATAAATAATTCAATAGTTCAATTTATAATGAATTGTTTAATTTATTATGGAAATAATTAAAACGATTATTTTAAAATGAATTGTTTAAATTATTATAAAAATAATTCAAAGTTTAATTTAGTATATAAATATTTCAATAGCTTAATTTATAATGAATTGTTTAATTTATTATAAAAATAGTTCAAACTTAAATTTATTATAAAAATAATTCAAAGTTTAAGTTATGATATAAATCATTCAATAGTTTAATTTATAATGAATTGTTTAATTTATTATATAATTAATTCAAAGTTTAATTTATTATGTAAATAATTCAAAAGTTTAATTTATAATGAATTGTTTAATTTATCATATAAATAGTTTAAGTGATTATTTTAAAATGAATTGTATAATTTATTATAAAAATAATTCAAAGTTTAATTTGGTACATAAATATTTCAATAGATTAATTTATTATATATTTGATTCATAATGAATTGTTTGATATATTTTAAAATTTAAAACTTTAATTTTTTATATAAATAATTCAATAATTTAATTGATAATCAATTGCTTAATTTATTATAGAAATAATTCAAGTGATTATTTCAAAATGAATTGTTTAATTTATTATTAAAATAATTCAAAGTTCAATTTATGATGCAAATAATTCAATAGTTTCATTTATTATATAAATAATAAAATTGTTTAATTTATAATGCATTGTTTAATATATTTAAAAAATAATTCAAAGTTTAATTTATTATATAAATGAATCAATAGCTTAATTTATAATGAATTGTTTAATTTATTATAAAAATAATTCAAAGTTTAATTTAATGCATAAATAATTCAATAGTTTAATTTATAATGAATTGTTTAATTGATTATAAAAATAGTTCAAACTTTAATTTATTATAAAAATAATTCAAAGTTTAAGTTATGATAAAAATCATTCAATAGTTTAATTTATAATGAATTGTTTAATTTATTATAGAAATAATTCAATTGGTTATTTTAAAATCAATTGTTTCATTTATTATAAAAATAATTCAAAGTTTGATTTATTATATAAATAATTCAATAGTTTAATTTATTACAGAAATAATTCGATAGTTCAATTTATAATGAATTGTTTAATTTATTATAGAAATAATTCAAGTGATTATTTTTAAATGATTTGTTTAAATTATTATAAAAATAATTCAAAGTTTAATTTATTATAAAATAATTCAAAGTTTAATTTATTATAAAAATAATTCAAAGTTTAATTTAGTGTATGAATATTCCAATAGATTAATTTATTATGAATTGTTTAATATATTTGAAAAATAATTCAAAGTTTAATTTATTATATAAATGATTCAATATTTTAATTTATTACATAAATAATTCAATAGTTCAATTTATAATGAATTGTTTAATTTATTATGGAAATAATTAAAATGATTATTTTAAAATGAATTGTTTAAATTATTATAAAAATAATTCAAAGTTTAATTTAGTATATAAATATTTCAAAGTTTAAGTTATGATATAAATCATTCAATAGTTTAATTTATAATGAATTGTTTAATTTATTATATAATTAATTCAAAGTTTAATTTATTATGTAAATAATTCAAAAGTTTAATTTATAATGAATTGTTTAATTTATCATATAAATAGTTTAAGTGATTATTTTAAAATGAATTGTATAATTTATTATAAAAATAATTCAAAGTTTAATTTGGTACATAAATATTTCAATAGATTAATTTATTATATATTTGATTCATAATGAATTGTTTGATATATTTTAAAATTTAAAACTTTAATGTTTTATATAAATAATTCAATAATTTAATTGATAATCAATTGCTTAATTTATTATAGAAATAATTCAAGTGATTATTTCAAAATAAATTGTTTAATTTATTATTAAAATAATTCAAAGTTCAATTTATGATGCAAATAATTCAATAGTTTCATTTATTATATAAATAATAAAATTGTTTAATTTATAATGCATTGTTTAATATATTTTAAAAATAATTCAAAGTTTAATTTATTATATAAATAAATCAATAGCTTAATTTATAATGAATTGTTTAATTTATTATAAAAATCATTGAGTTTAATTTATGATATAAATAATTCAATGGTTTGATTTATAATGAATTGTTTAATTTATTACAAAAATCATTCAAAGTTTAATTTATTATAAAAATAATTCAAAGTTTAATTTAGTATTTAAATATTTCAATAGATTATTTTGTAATGAATTGTTTAATATATTTGAAAAATAATTCAAAGTTTAATTTATTACATAAATAATTCAATAGTTCAATTTATAATGAATTGTGTAATTTATGATTGAAATAATTCAAGTGATTATTTTTAAATGAATTGTTTAATTTATTATAAAAATAATTCAAAGTTCAATTTATGATATAAATAATTCAATAGTTTAATTTATTATATAAATAATTCAATTGTTTATTTTATAATGCATTGTTTAATATGTTTAAAAAATAATTCAAAGTTTAATTTATAATGAATTGTTTAATTTATTACAAAAATCATTGAGTTTAATTTATGATATAAATAATTCAATGGTTTAATTTATAATGAATTGTTTAATGTATTACAAAAATCATTCAAAGTTTAATTTATTATAAAAATAATTCAAAGTTTAATTTATTGTATAAATAAATCAATAGCTTAATTTATAATGAATTGTTTAATTTATTATAAAATAGTTCAAACTTTAATTTATTATGAAAATAATTCAAAGTTTAAGTTATGATATAAATCATTCAATCGTTTAATTTATAATGAATTGTTTAATTTATTATAGAAATAATTCAATTGGTTATTTTAAAATCAATAGTTTCATTTATTATAAAAATAATTCAAAGTTTAATTTATTATATAAATAATTCAATAGTTTAATTTATTACATAAATAATTCAATAGTTCAATTCACAATGAATTGTTTAATTCGTTATAGAAATAATTCAAGTGATTATTTTAAAATGAATTGTTTAATTTATTATAAAAATAATTCAAAATTTAATTTAGTATATAAATATTTCAATATTTTAATTTATAATGAATTGTTTAATTAATTATAGAAATAATTCAAGTGATTATTTTAAAATGAATTGTTTAATTTATTATTAAAATAATTCAAAGTTTAATCTAGTATTTGAATATTTCACTAGATTAATTTATAATGAATTGTTTAATATATTTGAAAAATAATTCAAAGTTTAATTTATTATACAAATAATTCAAATGTTTAATTTATTGCATAAATAATTCAATAGTTCAATTGATAATGAATTGTGTAATTTATTATTGAAATAATTCAAGTAATTATTTTGAAATGATTTGTTTAAATTATTATAAAAAAGATTCAAAGTTTAATTTAGTATTTAAATAATTCAATTGTTTAATTTATAATGCATTGTTTAATATATTTAAAAAAATAATTCCAAGTTTAATTTATTATATAATTAAATCAATAGCTTAATTTATAATGAATTGTTTAATTTATTATAAAAATAGTTCAAACTTTAATTTATTATCAAAATAATTCAAAGTTTAAGTTATGATATAAATCATTCAATAGTTTAATTTATAATGAATTGTTTAATTTATTATATAAATAATTCAATTGGTTATTTTAAAATCAATAGTTTCATTTATTATAATAATAATTCAAAGTTTAATTTATTATATAAATAATTCAATAGTTTAATTTATTACATAAATAATTCAATAGTTCAATTCATAATGAATTGTTTAATTTGTTATAGAAATAATTCAAGTGATTATTTTAAAATGAATTGTTTAATTTATTATAAAAATAATTCAAAGTTTAATCTAGTATTTGAATATTTCACTAGATTAATTGATAATGAATTGTTTAATATATTTGAAAAATAATTCAAAGTTTAATTTATTATACAAACAATTCAAAAGTTTAATTTATTGCATAAATAATTCAATAGTTCAATTTATAATGAATTGTTTAATTTAGTATAGAAATAATTCAAGTGATTATTTTAAAATGAATTGTTTAGTTTATTATAAAAATAATTCAAAGTTCAATTTATGATATAAATAATTCAATTGTTAATTTTATAATGCATTATTGAATATATTTTAAAAATAATTCAAAGTTTAATTTATGATATAAATAATTCAATGGTTTAATTTATAATGAATTGTTTAATTTATTACAAAAATCATTGAGTTTAATTTATGATATAAATAATTCAATGTTTTAATATATAATGAATTGTTTAATTTATTACAAAAATCATTCAAAGTTTAATTTATTATAAAAATAATTCAAAGTTTAATTTAGTATTTAAATATTTCAATAGATTATTTTATAATGAATTGTTTAATATATTTGAAAAATAATTCAAAGTTTAATTTATTACATAAATAATTCAATAGTTCAATTTATAATGAATTGTTTAATTTATTATAGAAATAATTCAAGTGATTATTTTAAAATGAATTGTTTAATTTATTATAAAAATAATTCAAAGTTTAATCTAGTATTTGAATATTTCACTAGATTAATTGATAATGAATTGTTTAATATATTTGAAAAATAATTCAAAGTTTAATTTATTATACAAACAATTCAAAAGTTTAATTTATTGCATAAATAATTCAATAGTTCAATTTATAATGAATTGTTTAATTTAGTATAGAAATAATTCAAGTGATTATTTTAAAATGAATTGTTTAGTTTATTATAAAAATAATTCAAAGTTCAATTTATGATATAAATAATTCAATTGTTAATTTTATAATGCATTATTTAATATATTTTAAAAATAATTCAAAGTTTAATTTATGATATAAATAATTCAATGGTTTAATTTATAATGAATTGTTTAATTTATTACAAAAATCATTGAGTTTAATTTATGATATAAATAATTCAATGTTTTAATATATAATGAATTGTTTAATTTATTACAAAAATCATTCAAAGTTTAATTTATTATAAAAATAATTCAAAGTTTAATTTAGTATTTAAATATTTCAATAGATTATTTTATAATGAATTGTTTAATATATTTGAAAAATAATTCAAAGTTTAATTTATTACATAAATAATTCAATAGTTCAATTTATAATGAATTGTTTAATTTATTATAGAAATAATTCAAGTGATTATTTTAAAATGAATTGTTTAAATTATTATAAAAATAATTCAAAGTTTAATTTAGTATATAAATATTTCAATATTTTAATTTATAATGAATTGTTTAATTTAGTATAGAAATAATTCAAGTGATTATTTTAAAATGAATTGTTTAATATATTTGAAAAATAATTCAAAGTTTAATTTATTATGCAAATAATTCAAATGTTTAACTTATTACATAAATAATTCAATAGTTCAATTTATAATGATTTGTGTAATTTATGATTGAAATAATTCAAGTGATTACTTTAAAATGAATAGTTTAATTTATTATATAAATAATTCAATTGTTTATTTTATAATGCATTGTTTAATATATTTAAAAAATAATTCAAAGTTTAATTTATAATGAATTGTTTAATTTATTGCAAAAATCATTGAGTTTAATTTATGATATAAATAATTCAATGGTTCAATTTATAATGAATTGTTTAATTTATTATAGAAATAATTAAAATGATTATTTTAAAATGAATTGTCTAAACTATTATTTAAAAAATCCAAAGTTTAATTTATTATAAAAATAATTCAAAGTTTAATTTATAATGAATTGTTTGATTTATTACAGAAATATTTCATGATTATTTTAAAATGTATTGTTTAATTTATTATAAAAATAATTCAAAGTTGAATGTAATGCATAAATATTTCAATAGTTTAATTCATAATGAATTGTTTGATTTATTATAGAAATAATTCAAGTGATTATTTTAAAATGAATTGTATAATTTATTACAAAAATAATTCAAAGTTTAATTTGGTACATAAATATTTCGATAGATTAATTTATAACGAATTGTTTATTATATTTGAAAAATAATTCAAAGTTTAATTTATTATATAAATAATTCAATAGTTTAATTTATTACATAAATAATTCAATAGTTCAATTTAAAATGAATTGTGTAATTTATGATTGAAATAATTCAAGTGATTATTTTTAAATGATTTGTTTAAACTATTATTAAAATAATTCCAAGTTTAATTTATGAAATAAAAAATTGATTAATTTAATTTATTATATAAATAATTCAACAGTTTAATTTATAATCAATTGTTTAATTTATTATATAAATAATTCAAGTGAATTTTAAAAAGGATTGATTATTTTTTTATAAAAATAATTCAAATATTAATTTATGAAATAAATAATTCAATAGTTTAATTTATAATGAATTGTTTAAGATATGATATAATTAATTCAAGTGATATGTTAAAATGAATTCTTTAATTTATTGTAAAAATAATTCAAAGTTTTATTGATGATATAAATAATTCAATAGTTTAATTTATAATGAATTGTTTAATTTATTATATAAATAATTCAAGTGATTATTTTAAAATGAATTGTTTAATGTAATATACAAATAATTCAAAGTTTCATTTATTATATAAATAATTCAACAGTTTAATTTATAATGAATTATTTAATTTATTATATAAATAATTCAAGTGATTATTTTAAAATGAATTGTTTAATTAATTACAAAAAAATTTCAAGTTTAATTTGGGACATAAATATTTCAATAGATTAATTTAGTATATATATAATTCAATATTTTAATTTATAATGAATTGTTTAAGATATTATATAATTAATTCAAGTGATTATGTTAAAATAAGTTCTTTAATTTATTATAAAAATAATTCAAAGTTTAATTTATTATATAAATAATTCAATAATTTAATTGATAATCAATTGCTTAATTTATTATAGAAATAATTCAAGTGATTATTTTAAAATGAATTGTTTAATGTAATATACAAATAATTCAAAGTTTAATTTATTATATAAATGATTCAATATTTTAATTTATTACATAAATAATTCAATAGTTCAATTTATAATGAATTGTTTAATTTATTATGGAAATAATTAAAACGATTATTTTAAAATGAATTGTTTAAATTATTATAAAAATAATTCAAAGTTTAATTTAGTATATAAATATTTCAATAGCTTAATTTATAATGAATTGTTTAATTTATTATAAAAATAGTTCAAACTTAAATTTATTATAAAAATAATTCAAAGTTTAAGTTATGATATAAATCATTCAATAGTTTAATTTATAATGAATTGTTTAATTTATTATATAATTAATTCAAAGTTTAATTTATTATGTAAATAATTCAAAAGTTTAATTTATAATGAATTGTTTAATTTATCATATAAATAGTTTAAGTGATTATTTTAAAATGAATTGTATAATTTATTATAAAAATAATTCAAAGTTTAATTTGGTACATAAATATTTCAATAGATTAATTTATTATATATTTGATTCATAATGAATTGTTTGATATATTTTAAAATTTAAAACTTTAATTTTTTATATAAATAATTCAATAATTTAATTGATAATCAATTGCTTAATTTATTATAGAAATAATTCAAGTGATTATTTCAAAATGAATTGTTTAATTTATTATTAAAATAATTCAAAGTTCAATTTATGATGCAAATAATTCAATAGTTTCATTTATTATATAAATAATAAAATTGTTTAATTTATAATGCATTGTTTAATATATTTAAAAAATAATTCAAAGTTTAATTTATTATATAAATGAATCAATAGCTTAATTTATAATGAATTGTTTAATTTATTATAAAAATAATTCAAAGTTTAATTTAATGCATAAATAATTCAATAGTTTAATTTATAATGAATTGTTTAATTGATTATAAAAATAGTTCAAACTTTAATTTATTATAAAAATAATTCAAAGTTTAAGTTATGATAAAAATCATTCAATAGTTTAATTTATAATGAATTGTTTAATTTATTATAGAAATAATTCAATTGGTTATTTTAAAATCAATTGTTTCATTTATTATAAAAATAATTCAAAGTTTAATTTATTATATAAATAATTCAATAGTTTAATTTATTACATAAATAATTCAATTGTTCAATTTATAATGAATTGTTTAATTTGTTATAGAAATAATTCAAGTGATTATTTTTAAATGAATTGTTTAATATATTATAAAAATAATTCAAAATTTAATTTAGTATATAAATATTTCAAAAGTTTAATTTATAATGAATTGTTTAATTTATTATAGAAATAATTCAAGTGATTATTTTAAAATGAATTGTTTAATTTATTATAAAAATAATTCAAAGTTTAATTTAGTATTTGAATATTTCACTAGATTAATTTATAATGAATTGTTTAATATATTTGAAAAATAATTCAAAGTTTAATTTATTATACAAATAATTCAAAAGTTTAATTTATTGCATAAATAATTCAATAGTTCAATTTATAATGAATTGTGTAATTTATTATTGAAAGAATTCAAGTAATTATTTTGAAATGATTTGTTTAAATTATTATAAAAATAATTCAAAGTTTAATTTAGTATTTAAATAATTCAATTGTTTAATTTATAATGCATTGTTTAATATATTTTAAAAAATAATTCCAAGTTTAATTTATTATAGAATTAATTCAATATTTTAATTCATAATGAATTGTTTAATTTATTATATAAATAATTCAATTGAATTTTAAAATGGATTGTTTAATTTATTATAAAAATAATTCAAATATTAATTTATGAACTAAATAATTCAATAGTTTAATTTATAATGAATTGTTTAATTTATCATATAAATAATTCAAGTGATTATTTTGAAATGATTTGTTTAAATTATTATAGAAATAATTCAAAGTTAAATTTAGTACATAAATATTTCAATAGTTTAATTTATAATGAATTGTTTGATTTATTACAGAAATATTTCATGATTATTTTAAAATGTATTGTTTAATTTATTATAAAAATAATTCAAAGTTGAATGTAGTGCATAAATATTTCGATAGATTAATTTATAACGAATTGTTTATTATATTTGAAAAATAATTCAAATTTTAATTTATTATATAAATAATTCAATAGTTTAATTTATTACATAAATAATTCAATAGTTCAATTTAAAATGAATTGTGTAATTTATGATTGAAATAATTCAAGTGATTATTTTTAAATGATTTGTTTAAACTATTATTAAAATAATTCCAAGTTTAATTTATGAAATAAAAAATTGATTATTTTAATTTATTATATAAATAATTCAACAGTTTAATTTATAATCAATTGTTTAATTTATTATATAAATAATTCAAGTGAATTTTAAAAAGGATTGATTATTTTTTTATAAAAATAATTCAAATATTAATTTATGAAATAAATAATTCAATAGTTTAATTTATAATGAATCGTTTAAGATATGATATAATTAATTCAAGTGATATGTTAAAATAAATTCTTTAATTTATTGTAAAAATAATTCAAAGTTTTATTGATGATATAAATAATTCAATAGTTTAATTTATAATGAATTGTTTAATTTATTATATAAATAATTCAAGTGATTATTTTAAAATGAATTGTTTAATGTAATATACAAATAATTCAAAGTTTAATTTATTATATAAATCATTCAATAATTTAATTGATAATCAATTGCTTAATTTATTATAGAAATAATTCAAGTGATTATTTTTAAATGAATTGTTTAATTTATTATATAAATAATTCAACAGTTTAATTTATAATGAATTACTTAATTTATTATAAAAATAATTCAAAGTTTAATTTATTATATAAATCATTCAATAATTTAATTCATAATCAATTGCTTAATTTATTATAGAAATAATTCAAGTGATTATTTTTAAATGAATTGTTTAATTTATTATAGAAATAATTCAAGTGATTACTATAAAATGAATTGTTTAATTTATTATAAAAATAATTCAATGTTTAATTTATTATAAAAATAATTCAATGTTTAATTTATTATAAAAATAATTCAATGTTGAATTTATTATAAAAATAATTCAAAGTTTAATTTAGTATATAAATAATTCAATTGTTTAATTTATTACATAAATAATTCAATAGTTCAATTTATAATGAATTGTTTAATTTATTATAGAAATAATTCAAATGATTATTTTAAAATCAATTGTTTAAATTATAAAAATAATTCAAATTCAGTTTATTATAAAAATAATTCAAAGTTTAATTTATGAAATAAATAATTCAATAGTTTTATATATTATATAAATAATTCAACAGTTTAATTGATAATGAATTCTTTAATTTATTATATAAATAGTTTGTGATTATTTTAAAATGAATTGTTTAATTTATTACAAAAATAATTCAAAGTTTAATTTGATACATAAATATTTCAATAGATTAATTTATTATATATATAATTCAAAATTTTAATTTATAATTAATTGTTTGATATATTTTAAAAATTATTCAAACTTTAATTTATTGCATAAATAATTCAATAATTTAATTGATCAATTGCTTAATTTATTATAGAAATAATTCAAGTGATTATTATTAAATGAATTGTTTAATTTATTATAGAAATAATTAAAATGATGATTTTAAAATGAATTGTTTAAATTATTATTTAAAAAAATTCAAAGATTAATTTATTACATAAATATTTCAATAGTTTAATTTATCATGAATTGTTTAATTTATTTTAAAAATAATTCAAAGTTTAATTTATTACAGAATTAATTCAATATTTTAATTTATAATGAATTGTTTAATTTATTATAGAAATAATTCAAGTGATTATTTCAATATTAATAGTTTAATTTGTTATATAAATAATTCAATAGTTTAATTTATAAAGAATTGTTTAATTTATTTTTAAAATAATTCAAAGTTTTATTTATTATATAAATAATTCAATATTTTAATTTATAATGAATTGGGTAATTTATTATAGAAATAATTCAAGTGATTATTTGAAAATGAATTGTTAAATTTATTATAAAAATAATTCAAAGTTTGATTTATTATATAAATAATTCAACAGTTTAATTTATAATGAATTGTTTAATTTATTATATAAATAATTCAAGTGAATTTTAAAATGGATTGTTTAATTTTTTATAAAAATAATTCAAATATTAATTTATGAACTAAATAATTCAATAGTTTAATTTATAATGAATTGTTTAATTTTTCATATAAATAATTCAAGTTATTATTTTAAAATGAATTGTATAATTTATTATAAAAATAATTCAAAGTTTAATTTATGAAATAAATAATTCAATAGTTTAATTTATTATGCAAATAATTCAATACTTTAATTGATAATGAATTGTTTAATTTATCATATAAATAGTTTAAGTGATTATTTTAAAATGAATTGTTTAATTTATTACAAAAATAATTCAAAGTTTAATTTAGTATATAAAAATTTCAATAGATTAATTTATAATGAATTGTTTAATATATTTGAAAAATAATTCAAAGTTTGATTTATTATACAAATGATTCAATAGTTCAATTTATAATGAATTGTGTAATTTATTATTGAAATAATTCAAGTGATTATTTTGAAATGATTTGTTTAAATTATTATAAAAATAATTCAGTTAAATTTAGTACATAAATATTACAATAGTTTCATTTATAATGAATTGTTTGATTTATTATAGAAATAGTTCATGATTATTTTAAAATGTATTGTTTAATTTATTATAAAGATAATTCAAAGTTGAATTTAGTGCATAAATATTTCAATAGTTTAATTTATAATGAATTGTTTGATTTATTATAGAAATAATTCAAGTGATTATTTTAAAATGAATTGTATAATTTATTACAAAAATAATGCAAAGTTTAATTTGGTACATAAATATTTCAATAGATTAATTTATTATATATATAATTCAATATTTTAATTCATAATGAATTGTTTGATATATTTTAAAAATAATTCAAACTTTAATTTTTTATATAAATAATTCAATAATTTAATTGATAATCAATTGCTTAATTTATTATAGAAATAATTCAAGTGATTATTTTAAAATGAATTGTTTAATTTATTATTAAAATAATAATTTATGATACAAATAATTCAATAGTTTAATTTATTATATAAATAATTCAATAGTTCAATTCATAATGAATTGTTTAATTTATTATACAAATAATTCAATTGATTATTTGAAAATGAATTGTTTAATTTATTATACAAATAATTCAAGCGATTATTTGAAATGGAATTGTTTAATTTGTGATAAAAATAATTCAAAGTTTAATTTAGTATATAAATATTTCGATAGATTAATTTATAACGAATTGTTTATTATATTTGAAAAATAATTCAAAGTTTAATTTATTATATAAATAATTCAATAGTTTAATTTATTACATAAATAATTCAATAGTTCAATTTAAAATGAATTGTGTAATTTATTATTGAAATAATTCAAGTGATTATTTTTAAATGGTTTGTTTAAACTATTATTAAAATAATTCCAAGTTTAATTTATGAAATAAAAAATTGATTATTTTCATTTATTATATAAATAATTCAACAGTTTAATTTATAATGAATTCTTTAATTTATAATATAAATAATTCAAGTGAATTTTAAAAAGGATTGATAATTTTTTTATAAAAATAATTCAAATATTAATTTATGAAATAAATAATTCAATTGTTGAATTTATAATGAATTGTTTTAGATATTATATCATTATTTCAAGTGATTATGTTAAAATAAATTCTTTAATTTATTGTAAAAATAATTCAAAGTTTTATTTATGATATAAATAATTCAATAGTTTAATTTATAATGAATTGTTTAATTTATTATATAAATAATTCAAGTGATTATTTTAAAATGAATTGTTTAATGTAATATACAAATAATTCAAAGTTTAATTTATTATATAAATAATTCAACAGTTTAATTTATAATGAATTATTTAATTTATTATATAAATAATTCAAGTGATTATTTTAAAATGAATTGTTTAATTTATTACAAAAAAAAATTCAAGTTTAATTTGGGACATAAATATTTCAATAGATTAATTTAGTATATATATGATTCAATATTTTAATTTATAATGAATTGTTGAAGATATTATACAATTAATTCAAGTGATTATGTTAAAATAAATTCTTTAATTTATTATAAAAATAATTCAAAGTTTAATTTATGATATAAATAATTCAACAGTTTAATTTATAATGAATTATTTAATTTATTATATAAATAATTCAAGTGACTATTTTAAAATGAATTGTTTAATTAATTACAAAAAAAATTTCAAGTTTAATTTGGGACATAAATATTTCAATAGATTAATTTAGTATATATATAATTCAATATTTTAATTTATAATGAATTGTTTAAGATATTATACAATTAATTCAAGTGATTATGTTAAAATAAATTCTTTAATTTATTATATAAATAATTCAACAGTTTAATTTATAATGAATTACTTAATTTATTATAAAAATAATTCAAAGTTTAATTTAGTATATAAATAATTCAATTGTTTAATTTATTACATAAATAATTCAATAGTTCAATTTATAATGAATTGTTTAATTTATTATAGAAATAATTCAAATGATTATTTTAAAATCAATTGTTTAAATTATAAAAATAATTCAAAGTTTAATTTATGAAATAAATAATTCAATAGTTTTATATATTATATAAATAATTCAACAGTTTAATTGATAATGAATTCTTTAATTTATTATATAAATAGTTTAAGTGATTATTTTAAAATGAATTGTTTAATTTATTACAAAAATAATTCAAAGTTTAATTTGATACATAAATATTTCAATAGATTAATTTATTATATAAATAATTCAATATTTTAATTTATAATTAATTGTTTGATATATTTTAAAAATAATTCAAACTTTAAATTATTGTATAAGTAATTCAATAATTTAATTGATGATCAATTGCTTAATTTATTATAGAAATAATTCAAGTGATTATTTTTAAATGAATTGTTTAATTTATTATAAAAATAATTCAAAGTTCAATTTATGATATAAATAATTCAATAGTTTAATTTATTATATAAATAATTCAATTGTTTGTTTTATAATGCATTGTTTAATATATTTAATAACTAATTATATGAATAAATCAATAGCTTCATTTATAATGAATTGTTTAATTTATTATTAAAAAAATTCAAAGTTTAATTTATGATATTAGTAATTCAATAGTTTAATTCATAATGAATTGTTTAATTTATTATAGAAATAATTAAATTGATTATTTAAAATGAATTGTTTAATTTATTATAAAAATAATTAAAAGTTTAATTTGTCATATATAAAATTCAATAGTTTATTTTATTATATAAATAATTCAACAGTTTAATATATAATGCATTGTTTAATTTATTATAAAAATGATTCAAAGTTTAATTTATCATATAAATAATTCGATAGTTTAATTTATAATGAATTGTTTAATTTATTATATAAATGATTCAATTGATTATTTTAAAATGAATTGTTTAATTTTTGGTAAAAATAATTCAAAGTTTAATTTAGTATATAAATATTTCAATAGATTAATTTATAATGGGCTCGATTTTACCAGGCCTGCGGGTTTCCGGCGGGTTGGATTTCGGGAGCGTGGTCAACACGCTCGGTGAAATTAGTGGGTTGCCCGCGCGATCGTAGCAGGTAACACACTAATAGGAATCAATTACCTGCTCCTCCGGGGTCCACGCTGCAGGTCTGCGTGTCGGGCGGGCTGCGCATGCGCAGTACAATCTGTCAGCTGGAGGCTCTCTAGTTAAAGGGGCAGTCCTCCACTGACAGATGCTGCAACTAATGGAACAAATTTCAGCATGGAGCAGCCCAGGGGGAAGGCTGCTCCCAATTTAATGATGCCTCACCCCAGGTACCATCAGATGGGGTGAGGAGGAGGGCGAAGACAGAGATCTTCCACCCGGCGGGCGGGAGGAAGCGGCCAGCCTCTGCCACCAAGAAGGCCTGGCTTGAGGTGGCAAAGGGGGTCACCTGCGCAACCAACATATCGCCCACCTGCATACAGTGCAGGAGGCGCTCCAATGACCTCAGTAGGTCAGCCACAGTGAGAACACGAAGTCTTTCCCCTACACTCCATCTGCCACAACACTGCCCCAACCCCACATCTCCTTCGGCACCGCCAACACTACTCTGTCACATCACCCCTCATACCCACTCAAACCCCATCCTCATCTTACCTCCACCTACTCACCTCGCCAGTACTCATCCTGCCACTAACACGCGACCCAATCCTCATACAATCTCATGGCTCTATCCCATACTCACCCTCTCGTGCATCTCCCTCACGGCCAGCCTCACTCAACCTGCCACCACCTGTGCAGCAGCCACAGGGCATGCATCACATATGTGCAGTAGGCATCGTAAGGCAAATGTTTCGTGAGCATGAAGGCGGTGCACAAGGGTGTCGGAGGGTTTGCCATGGGTGTTACCTACATTGAATTTCAGAGCAACAAACAGCACACATTATATTGGCACCACCACTGCCATGTCTCTGCGAATCCTGTCTGTTGTGTCCAATAATGCCCGCTCCTGGGTATCACTATGAGGACCCACCACTGATGCCACCCATCGTGTTACTGCAGAGTAGGTGCAGGTGTATTTGCAGGGCTGTTCCGCGCAGACGACTGAGAGACATCCGAGGTGTAGCCAGCTGCACCCTGGAAGGATGCGGAGGAAAAGTTGTGGAGGGCAGTGGTGACTTTGACAGCGACAGGTAAACAGTTGGTGCTGGGGCCATCCAGGAGCCGCTCAGCATGAAAGAGCCTGCAGATCTCCACGACTACATGTCGAGCGAATCTGCGCCTCCATGTGCACTGCTGCTTGGAGAGGTCCGGGGAGCTGCGCCTCGGTCTGTGGACCCTGTGGCGAGGGTAGTGCCCTCTGCGATGCGTCTCTCTCTGCGGTAGCCCTCCCTCCTGCTGTGCAGGTGAGCGTGCAACAACCCCATGTTGGGGGGGCTCCACGTCTCTGCGGCGGACAGCGTGGACTGCGAGGCTGCTGGGTCTGGTCATGCTGTTTGTCCTCCGAGGGTGTCCACGCACCACCCATCTGGCAGGTGTTGGTCTGAGGGGTTGTGCAGGGTAGGTGGGTGGTTCCTCGGACAGGGGCTGCAGTTTCGTGTCGGTCTGTCCTCTGGCTTGGCAGGGGGTGGTGGGGGGCAGGGGTTGCCCTATGTGATGCAGTGGCCTCCTGCGTGGGTGAGGGCTCTCCCCCGTGGGGTGCACCTTGGCACCTGCCACAGGCTGCTGGCTGCAACACGCCTGGTTGGAGAGAGACTGTTTCCCCCAGTGTGGGAAACACGCTGCGATGCAGGTGAAATCCCACACTTCGGGCTCGAATTTAGCAGGCCTGCGGGTTCCCAGCGGGTGGTCCTCCGGGAGCGTGGAAAACGTGGATGGGTAATTGTGTGCGTCCCCCACGCGATCGCGGGATAATTGGACCCATTAAGGCCTGCTTCCGGGTTCTGCGCTCCCCAGCTGCGTGCCGGCCGGCTGCGCATGCGCAGTACCGTCGACGCGATGTAGGAGCTCCAGTTAAAGGGGCAGTCTCCCAAAGCCCCTCCTGCTGCAAGCAAGAGGTCTGGGAGAATGGCTCAACCAAGGGGAAAGGCTGCGCCCCGTTTTTCAGATCTGGCACTGCAGCTGATGCTGGAGGGCGTGAGGAGGAGGAGGGAAACACTCTTCCCTGAGGATGGGCGCAAGTTCCCTGCCGCCGCAACCAGGAAGGCATGGGCAGAGGTGGCGGCGGAGGTGAGCAGCAGGGGCAACACCCCAAGGACTTGGGAGCAGTGCCGCAAGCGCTTCAATGACCTGACTAGGTCTGGCAAGGTGAGTACACCAACGCACCCTCCCACATCCCGTCCCCACCATCACGCCAAGCAGATCACAACCCCCTCCTGCACAGCCACCACTGCGCTCCATCAGCAATCCTCACAGCCACTCATTCACCATCCTCGCCGTGCACGCAAGTACCCACCGTCCCTGACCCCACCCGAACACTACCACACACCCCAATCCCCATGCAATGGGATGGGCACGTGGCCCACACTTCCTCCCATCCGTTCCGCGCCACGCTCAACCCAACCACACCGATGCTCGATGCGTCTCACGATGCAAGACGCACCCACTCACACATCTGTGTTTTGCCTTCACAGGAGAAGAGGAGCAAGAACAACCGCGAAAGGGCACGCACCGGAGGTGGGCCGCCGCAAGTGGTGGAGCTCACCGACGCAGAGGTGGAGGCGCTCGACCTCGCCACCAACAGGCTGAGGGATACACTAGGGGTGGCCTTGCAAGGCCTCACACATGCCATCCAAACTGCCGTCCAGCAGGGTGGAAGGGGTGATGTGGGCCGAGGCCAAGAGAGGGATGATGGTGACCGGGGACATGGAAGCGGGGACGCCTCTCAAGGCGTCCCCACGTCCCACCCGTCGCCCACCTCTCAACCAGCACCCGCAATGGTGCCTCCTCTCCAGGTGGCCGAGTCTGCCCCTGCCCCGGTGCAGGAGGAGCAGTCTGTGGAGGTGCCCTCACGGGCACCGAAACCCAGGGGCCGTCCGCCAAAAGCATCTACCCGGTCAAGGCAAGAAGACGAGCAACCTGCCACTACCTCTGCTGGAGCCACAGGGGTAGCACCACGTAGGGGTTCCCGGAGAAGAATTCCAAAGGCCTTATAATCACAAAGGGAATACACCAGGGTGTTTATTATTTTGTACTTTGTTTCTTAAATGATGTCACATTCCAGATATTAAATAGTCTATTCTCACCACTCCTGCCACCTCTCGTCCATTCTTCTGCGGCTTGTGCAGTAGTTGCGTTCCGTGGAGGCCATCATGACGGCGAACACCTGCTGCCACCCATTGGGCACACTGCTGTGGGTGCAGGATTACTGGCAGCACTCTTCAGTGGAGGGGGCTGGTATGGCCGCTCGCATGTGCAGGTGAGGAGATGCGAGCGCCTCGCAGTGTCTGACTCTAGGAGAACCGTTGACGTATGAGTGCGTCCCTGGCCCGGCGACCATCCCGGTGAGTCGCGGCTCGGCGCATGGGTCGTCCAACATCCTCGGGCGCGTCCTCCTCCTCCGCCTCCTCCGCCTCCGCCTCCTCCTCCTCCTCCTCCTCCTCCTCGCCCTCGCCTTCCTCAATGTGGGTGGCGGGTGTGGATGGGGCCTCCTCCAGCGGCACCCCTCTCTGTTGGGCCATGTTGTGCAGGGCACAGCAGACAACTATGATTCGTCCCACTCTGAATGGTGTGTATTGGAGCGCTCCCCCAGAACGATCAAGGCACCTGAAGCGCATCTTGAGAAGCCCTATGGTCTGCTCAATTGTAGACCTGGTAGCAGTGTGGCTGTCATTGTACCGACGCTCCGGCTCGGTGATGGGGTTCCTCAGAGGTGTCATGAGCCACGTGTGGAGGGGATACCCCTTGTCGCCGAGGAGCCAGCCGTTGCCGGCGTTGGGTGCCTGCAGGATGGGCGGGACGGCGGACTCCCTGAGGACGAAGGCATCGTGGCAGCTGCCGGGGTATCTGGCGCACACGTGTAGGAATCTCTGGCGGTGGTCACAGATGAGCTGGGCGTTCATGGAGTGATACCCCTTCCTGTTGATGAACAGCCCTGGCTCATGCGGAGGTGCCCGTATTGCGATGTGGGTGCAGTCGATTACACCCTGCACCCGTGGGAAGCCGGCCATGGCATGGAATCCAACCGCCCTCTCCATCTGGCTGCGCTCGTCCATGGCGAAGTTGATGTAGTGGGAGGCCCTGCGGAACAACCCATCGGTGACCTGCCTTATGCACTTGTGTGCAGAGGACTGACAGACCCCGGTGATGTCCCCGGTGGCACCCTGGAAGGAACCGGATGCGAAGAAGTTGAGGGCAGTGGTGACTTTGACGGCGACAGGTAAGAAGATGCTGCTTGGTCCATCAGGGAGCAGCTCGTCGTTAAGGAGGCTGCAGATGTCGGCGACTACCTGGCGATTGACTCTGAGCCTCCGTATGCACTGCTCCTCGGAGAGGTCCATGAAGCTGAGCCTCGCTCTGTACACCCTGTGCGGAGGGTAGTGCCTCCTGCGACGCATCTCTCTCTGCGGTTGCCCTCCCTCCTGCTGTGCAGGTGGGTGTGCCGCAGCACCGTGTTGGGGGGCCCCACCTCTCCGAGGCGGACGGCGTGGACTGCGAGGCTGCTGGGGCTGGTCATCCTGTTCGTCCTCCGACGATGTCAACGCACCACCCATCTGGCAGGTGTTGGTGTGAGGGGTTGTGCAGGGTAGGTGGGTGGGTCCTCGGACTGGGGCTGCGGTTTCGTGTCGGTCTGTCCTCTGGCTTGGCGGGGGTTGGTGGAGGGCAGGGGTTGCCCTATGTGACGCGGTGGCCTCCTGCGTGGGTGAGGGCGCTCCCCCGTGGAGCGCACCTTGGCACCTGGCACAGGCTGCTGGCTGCAACACGCCTGGTTTGAAGGGTCCTGTTTCCCCCAGTGTGGGAAACTGACTGCTTTGACCGTAAAATCCCACACTTCCTCTTTTGACAGCTGCTTCAGCTCATTAACTGACCACAACGAGCAAGTTAAGTGCTCTCAAGTGGAACCCCGCTGGCTTTAATTGCCTGCGGGATTCACACCAGCGGGGCTTGCGCGCGCAGCCCCGCACGTCAGCGCGGTACCCGGAAGTGGCCGGGATTTCGTCCGAATCCGGTCACATGATCGGAGATCGGGATTTTCGGGGCCCCCCCGCTGGAAACCCGCAGGTAACCCGACCCTAAAATCGAGCCCCTCCTCTCTTGCAGCTGATTCAGCTCATTAGCTGACCTCAACAAGCCAGGTAAGTACTCTCAAGTGGAACCCCGCTGGCTTTAATTGCCTGTGGGATTCCCACCAGCGGGGGCCACGCACGCAGCCCCGCACGTCGTCGGGGAACCCGGAAGTGGTCGGGATCGCGGCGCGACCCGGTCACGTGACCTCATATCGGGATTTTCGGGGCCCCCCCGCTGGAAACCCGCAGGAAACCCGACCCGAAAATCGAGCCCAATGAATTGTTTAATATATTTGAAAAATAATTCAAAGTTTAATTTGTTATATAAATAATTCAATAGTTTAATTTAATACACAAATAATTCAATAGTTCAATTGATAATCAATTGCTTAATTTATTACAGAAATAATTCAAGTGATTATTTTAAAATGAATTGTTTAATTTATTATAAAAATAATTCAAAGTTCAATTTCTGATATAAATAATTCAATAGTTTAATTTATTATATAAATAATTCAATTGTTTATTTTATAATGCATTGTTTAATATATTTTAAAAATAATTCAAAGTTTAATTTACAGTATAAATAATTCAATAGTTTAATTTATAAAGAATTGTTTAATTTATTTTAAAAATAATTCAAAGTTTTATTTATTATATAAATAATTCAATATTTTAATTTATAATGAATTGGTTAATTTATTATAGAAATAATTCAAGTGGTTATTTGAAAATGAATTGTTTAATTTATTATAAAATAATTCAAAGTTCAATTTATGATGTAAATAATTCAATAGTTTAATTTATTTTCTAAATAATTCAATAGTTTAATTTATTACATAAATAATTCAATAGTTCAATTTATAATGAATTCTTCAATTTATTATAGAAATAATTCAAGTGATTATTTTAAACTGAATTGTTTAAATTATTATAAAAATAATTCAAAGTTTAAGTTATGATGTAAATAATTCAATAGTTTAATTTATAATGAATTGTTTAATTTATTGTATAAATAATTCAAGTTAATTTTAAAATGGATTGTTTAATTTATTATAAAAATAAATCAAACATTAATTTGTGAAATAAATAATTCAATAGTTTAATTTACAATGAATTGTTTAAGTTATTATATAAATAATTAAAAGTTTAATATATCTTATATATACTTCAACATTTAAATTTAGTACATAAATATTTCAACCGTTCTATTTATTATATAAATAGTTCAATAGTTTAATTCATAATGAATTGTTTAATTTATTATAAAAATAATTCAAAGTTTCATTTATTATATAAATAATTCAATATTTTAATTTATAATGAATTGTTTAATTTATTATAGAAATAATTCAAGTGATTATTTTAAAATGAATAGTTTAATTTATTAAATAAATAATTCAATAGTTTTATTTATAAAGAATTGTTTAATATATTTTTAAATAAATCAAAGTTTAATTTATTATATCAATAATTCAATAGTTTAATTTATAATGAATTGTTCAATTTATTATTTCAAGAATTCCAATGATTATTTTAAAATGAAGTGTTTAATTTATTAAAAAAATAATTCAAAGTTTAATTTATTATATAAATAATTCAATAGTTTGATTTATAATGAATTGTTTAATTTATTATATAATTAATTCAAAGTTTAATTTATTATGTAAATAATTCAATAGATTAATTTATAATGAATTGTTTAATTTATCATATAATTAGTTTAAGTGATTACTTTAAAATGAATTGTATAATTCAAAGTTTAATTTAGTATATAATTATTTCAACCGTTTAATTTAAATTGAATTGTTAATTTATTATAGAAATAATTCAATTGATTATATTAAAATGAATAGTTTAATTTATTAAATAAATAGTTCAATAGTTTAACTTATCACATAAATTATTCAATAGTTCAATTTATAATGAATTGTTTAATTTATTATACAAATAATTCAAGTGATTATTTTAAAAAGATTTGTTTAAATTATTATAAAAATAATTCAAAGTTTAATTTAGTATATAAATATTTCAATAGATTAATTTAGAATGAATTGTTTGATATATTTTAAAAATAATTCAATAGTTTAATTTATTAAATAAATAGTTCAATAGTTTAACTTATCACATAAATTATTCAATAGTTCAATTTATAATGAATTGTTGAATTTATTATAGAAATAATTCAAATGATTATTTTAAAATGAATTGTTGAAATTATTAAAATATTCAAAGTTTAATTTATGAAATAAATAATTCAATAGTTTAATTTATTATATAAATAATTCAAGTGAATTTTAAAATGGATTGTTTAAGTTATTATAAAAATAATTCAAACATTAATTTTTGAAATACATAATTCAATAGTTTAATTTATAATGAATTGTTTAATTTATTATATAATTAATTCAAGTGATTATTTTAAATGAATTCTTTAATTTATTACAAAAATAATAAAAAGTTTAATTTGGTACATAAATATTTCAATAGATTAATTTATTATATATATAATTCAATATTTTAATTTATAATGAATTGTTTGATATATTTTAAAAATAATTCAAACTTTAATTTATTATGTAAATAATTCAATAATTTAATTGATAATCAATTGCTTAATTTATTATAGAAATAATTCAAGTGATTATTTTAAAATGAATTGTTTAATTTATTATATAAATAATTCAATTCTTTAATTTATAATGCATTGCTTAATATATTTTTAAAATAATTCAAAGTTTAAGTTATGATATAAATAATTCAATAGTTTAATTTATAATGAATTGTTTAATATATTATAGAAATAATTCAATTGATTATATTAAAATGAATTGTTTAATTTCTTATAAATATAATTCAAAGTTTAATTTATTATAGAAATAATACAATAGCTTCATTTATTACATAAATAATTCAATCGTACAATTCATAATGAATTGTTTAATTTATTATAGAAATAATTCAAGTGATTATTTTAAAATGAATTGTTTAAATTATTATAAAAATAATTCAAAGTTTTTATTTAGTGTATAAATATTTCAATAGTTTAATTTATAATGAATTGTTTAATTTATTATAGAAATAATTCAATTGATTATATTAAAATGAATTGTTTAATTTATCAAAATAATTTAAAGTTTAATTTATTATGTAAATAATTCAATAGTTTAATTTATTACATAAATAATTCAATAGTTCAAATTATAATGAATTGTTTAATTTATTATACAAATAATTCAAGTGATTATTTTAAAAAGATTTGTTTAAATTATTATAAAAATAATTCAAAGTTTAATTTAGTATATAAATATTTCAATAGATTAATTTAGAATGAATTGTTTAATATTTTTGAAAAATAATTCAAAGTTTTATTTATTAAATAAATAATTCAAAGTTTAATTTATTACATAAATAATTCAATAGTTCAATTTATAATGAATTGTTTAATTTATTATAGAAATAATTCAAATGATTATTTTAAAATGAATTGTTTAAATTATAAAAATAATTCAAAGTTTAATTTATTATAAAAATAATTCAAAGTTTAATTTATGAAATAAATAATTCAATAGTTTAATTTATAATATAAATAATTCAACAGTTTAATTTATAATGAATTGTTTAATTTATTATATAAATTCAAGTGAATTTTTAAATGGATTGTTTAATTTATTATAAAAATAATTCAAATATTAATTTATGAAATAAATAATTCAATAGTTTAATTTATAATGAATTGTTTAATTTATTATCGAAATAATTCAATTGATTATTTTAAAATGAATTGTTTAATTTATTATAAAAATAATTAAAAGTTTAACATATATATACAATTCAATAGTTTAATTTATTATTTAAATAATTCAAGTGAATTTGAAAATGGATTGCTTAAGTAATTATAAAAATAATTCAAACATTAATTTTTGTAATACCTAATTCAATAGTTTAATTTATAATGAATTGTTTAATTTATTATATAATTAATTCAAGTGATTATTTTAAATGAATTCTTTAATTTATTACAAAAATAATAAAAAGTTTAATTTGGTACATAAATATTTCAATAGATTAATTTATTATATATATAATTCAATATTTTAATTTATAATGAATTGTTTGATATATTTTAAAAATAATTCAAACTTTAATTTATTATATAAATAATTCAATAATTTAATTCATAATCAATTGCTTAATTTATTATAGAAATAATTCAAGTGATTATTTTAAAATGAATTGTTTAATTTATTATATAAATAATTCAATAATTTAATTGATAATCAATTGCTTAATTTATTATAGAAATAATTCAAGTGATTATTTGAAAATGAATTGTTTAATTTATTATAAAATAATTCAAAGTTCAATTTATGATATAAATAATTCAATAGTTTAATTTATTATATAAATAATTCAATTGTTTAATTTATAATGCATTGTTTAATATATTTTAAAAATAATTCAAAGTTTAATTTATTATATGAATAAATCAACAGCTTAATTGTTATGAATTGTTTATTTTATTATAAAAATAATTCTATAGTTTAATTTATTACATAAATAATTCAATAGTTCAATTTATAATGAATTGTTTAATTTATTATACAAATAATTCAAGTGATTATTTTAAAATGAATCGTTTAAATTATTATAAAAATAATTCAAAGTTTAATTTAGTATATAAATATTTCAATAGATTAATTTAGAATGAATTGTTTAATATTTTTGAAAAATAATTCAAAGTTTAATTTATTAAATAAATAATTCAAAGTTTAATTTATTACATAAATAATTCAATAGTTCAATTTATATTGAATTGTTTAATTTATTATAGAAATAATTCAAATGATTATTTTAAAATGAATTGTTTAAATTATAAAAATAATTCAAAGTTTAATTTATGAAATAAATAATTCAATAGTTTAATTTATTATATAAATAATTCAACAGTTTAATTTATAATGAATTGTTTAATTTATTATATAAATTCAAGTGAATTTTAAAATGGATTGTTTAATTTATTATAAAAATAATTCAAATATTAATTTATGAATTAAATAATTCAATAGTTTAATTTATAATGAATTGTTTAATTTATTATCGAAATAATTCAATTGATTATTTTAAAATGAATTGTTTAATTTATTATAGAAATGATTAAAAGTTTAATATATCATATATATAATTCAATAGTTTAAATTATTGTATAAATAATTCAACAGTTTAACTTTAAATGAATTGGTTAATTTATTGGGCTCGATTTTAGCAGGCCTGCGGGTTCCCAGCGGGTGGTCCTCCGGGAGCGTGGAAAACGCGGACGGCTAGTTGCGTGCGTCCCCCGCGCAATCGCGGGATAATTGAACTGGTTAAGCCCTGCTTCCGGGTTCTCCGCTCCCCAGCTGCGTTCCGGCCGGCTGCGCATGCGCAGTACCGTCAACGCGATGTAGGAGCTCCACTTAAAGGGGCAGTCTCCCAAAGCCCCTCCTGCTGCAATCAGTAGACCACAGATGATGGCTCACCCGAGGGGAAAGGCTGCGCCACGTTTTTCAGACCTTGCGCTGCAGCTGATGCTGGAGGGCGTGAGGAGGAGGAGGGACACGCTCTTCCCCGCGGATGGACGCAAGTGCCCTGCTGCCGCCACCAGGAAGGCATGGGCAGAGGTGGCGGCGGAGGTCAGCAGCAGGGCCAACACCCAAAGGACATGGGAGCAGTGCCGCAAGCGCTTCAATGACCTCACTAGGTCTGGAAAGGTGAGTACACCAACGCACCCTCCCACAGCCCGTCCCCACCATCACGCCAAACAGATCACAACCCCTCCTGCAGAGCCACCACAGCGCTCCCACAGCAAACCTCACAGCCACTCACTCACCATCCTCGCCGTGCACGCAAGTACCCACCGTCCCTGTCCCCACCCGGACACTACCACACACCCCAATCCCTATGCAATGGGATGGGCATGTGGCACACGCATCCTCCCATCCATCTTCCCCACGCTCAACCCACCCACACCGATGCTCGATGCGTCTCACTATGCAATACGCACCCACTCACGCATCTGTGTTTTGCCTTGACAGAAGAAGAGGAGCAAGAACAATAGGGAAAGGGCATGCACAGGAGGTGGCCCGCCGCACATGGTAGACCTCACCGACGCAGAGGTGGAGGCACTCGACCTCGCCCGCACGCCACATTGCCTGTCGGTGGCTGATGGCGAGTCTGTCGCTGCAGAAACGGCCGGTAAGGGAAAGCTGACACTCAACACCCATGATCGCGAGTGACCGTATCATCACCTGCCATCAGGTGCACCGTAAAGTTGGTGCACATGCCTCATAGTGCCCTCTGTTCTCTTGCAGGGCCGTCTGCGAGCGATGCGATTGAGGAGGGCGATTCCTCAGAGGACATGGCGGTCTCTGAGGGTGCATAGTCACATCTGAGCCAACCATCCACCAGCGCAGAGACACGCACCTCGGTGGGTCCCCCTCGCCAACTAGTTGGGGTAGCACTTGGTGATTCACCGCGCACGAGTGAGCATGAGCAGACCATGGTGGCAGGGGCAGCCACGGAGGGTCCGCGTCGGTGGGAGCACCCATCTCCAGGCTCTGCTCAGCCGGACCCAGATGCTGAACCCAGGGGGCCACCAGTGAAAAGGAGAGTCGTCGAGGGGCACCAGATAATTTCTGAGGTACTGGGAGAGGTGCCGCGCGCATTGTCCACAATTGCACAGGCGATGGAGGAGTCCAACTCCTGCATGAGGGCATTGGTGGCGCAGGTACAGGAGGGTTCCGGTGACACAGTGTCGCGGGTAGGTGCGGGAATGTCTGCGGTGGAGGACAGGCTGGCCTCCCTCGAGCGTCACGCACAGCTCCACATCGAGTCTGTGCAGGCCCTGACAAGGGCTGTACGGATTCAGGGTGAGCAACATTCCGCCGCCATAAACAGGCTGACGGATACACTAGGGGTGGCCTTGCAAGGCCTCACACATGCCATCCAAACTGCCGTCCAGCAGGGTGGAAGGGGTGATGTGGGCGAAGGCCACGAGAGGGATGATGGTGACCGGGGACATGGAAGCGGGGACGCTTCTCAAGGCGCCCCCACGTCCCACCCGCTGCCCCCCTCTCAACCAGTACCCGCAATGGTGCCTCCTCTCCAGGTGTCCGAGTCTGCCCCTGCCCCGGTGCAGGAGGAGCAGTCTGTGGATGTGCCCTCACGGGCACCGAAACCCATTGGGACGTCCGCCCAAAGCATCTACCCGCTCAGGGCGAGAACAGAAGCAACCTGCCACTACCACGTAGGGGTACCCGCAAAAGGAATCCAAAGGCGTTATAAGCAAAAGGGAATGCACTAGGGTGTCTATTAATTTGTACACGTTTTGTTTATATTATCTCACATTGTACACATTAAACACTATATTCTCACCACTCCTGCCACCTCTCGTCCATTCTTCCGCGGCCTGTGCAATAGGTGCATCCCATGCAGGCCATCATGACGCCGAACACCTGCTGCCGCCCATTGGGCACACTGCTGTGGGTGCAGGAGTACTGGCAAGAGTCTTCAGTGGAGGGGGCTGGTATGGCCCCTCGCATGTGCAGGTGAGGAGATGCGAGCGCCTCGCACTGTCTGATTCTAGGAGAACCGTTGACGTATGAGTGCCTCCCTGGCCCGGCGAGCATCCCGGTTAGTCGTGGTTCGGTGCATGGGTCGTCCACCATCCTCTGGCGCGTCCGCGTCCTCCTCCTCCTCCTCCTCCTCAATGTGGGTGGCGGATGTGGATTGGGCCTCCTCCAGCGGCACCCCTCTCTGTCGTGCCATGTTCATCATCGTCCCACTCTGAATGGTGTGTCTTGGAGTGCTCCCCCAGAACGATCAAGGCACCTGAAGCGCATCTTGAGCAGCCCTATGGTCTGCTCAATTGTAGACCTGGTAGCTGTGTGGCTGTCATTGTACCGACGCTCCGGCTCGGTGATGGGGTTCCTCAGAGGCGTCATGAGCCACGTGTGTAGGGGATAACCCTTGTCGCCGAGGAGCCAGCCGTTGCCGGCGTTGGGTGCCTGGAGGATGGACGGGACGGTGGACTCCCTGAGGACGAAGGCATCGTGGCAGCTGTTGGGGTACCTGGTGCACACGTGTAGGAATCTCTGGCGGTGGTCACAGATGAGCTGGGCGTTCATGGAGTGATACCCCTTCCTCTTGATGAACAGCCCTGGCTCATGCGGAGGTGCCCGTATTGCGATGTGGGTGCAGTCGATTACACCCTGTACCCGTGGGAAGCCAGCCATGGCATGCAATCCAACCGCCCTCTCCATCTGGCTGCGCTCGTCCATGGCGAAGTTGATGTAGTGCGAGGCCCTGTGGAACAACCCATCGGTGACCTGCCTTATGCACTTGTGTGCAGACGACTGACAGACTCCGGTGATGTCCCCGGTGGCACCCGGAAGGATCCAGATGCGAAGAAGTTGAGGACAGTGGTGACTTTGACGGCGACAGGTGAGAAGATGCTGCTTGGTCCATCAGGGAGCAGCTCGTCGTTAAGGAGGCTGCAGATGTCGGCGACTACCTGGCGATTGACTCTGAGCCGACGTATACACTGCTCCTCGGAGAGTTCCATGAAGCTGAGCCTCGGTCTGTACACCCTGTGCGGAGGGTAGTGCCTCCTGCGACGCATCTCTCTCTGCGGTTGCCCTCTCCGAGGCGGACGGCGTGGACTGCGAGGCTGCTGGGGCTGGTCATGCTGTTCATCCTCCGAAGATGTCAACGCACCACCCATCTGGCAGGTGTTGGTCTGAGGGATTGTGCAGGGTAGGTAGGTGGTTCCTCGCACTAAGGCTGCGGTTTCACGTCGGTCTGTCCTCTGGCTTGGCGGGGGGTGGTGGAGGGCAGGGGTTGCCCTACGTGACGCGGTGGCCTCCTGCGTGGGTGAGGGCTCTCCCACCCGCTGTGGAGTGCACCTTGGCAGCTGCCACAGGCTGCTGGCTGGAACACGACCGGTTGAAGGGAGACTGTTTCACCCAGTGTGTGAAACTCACTGTCTTGAAGCTAAAATCCCACACTTCCTGTTTTGACAGCTGCCTCAGCTCATTTAATGACCTCAACAAGCAAGGTAAGTACACTCAAGTGGAACCCCGCTGGCATTAATTGCCTGCGGGATTCCCACCAGCGGGGCCTGCGAACGCAGCCCCGCACGTCAGCGCGGCACCCGGAAGTGGCCGGGATCTCGGCGTGATCCGGTCACGTGACTGGATATCGGGATTTTTGGGGCCCCCCCGCTGGAAACCCGCAGGAAACCCGACGCTAAAATCGAGCCCATTATATAAATAATTCAAGTGAATTTTAAAATGGATTGTTTAATTTATTATAAAAATAATTCAAGTATTAATTTATGAAATAAACAATTCAACAGTTCAATTTATGATGAATTGTTTAATTTATTATAAAAATGTTTCAAATATTAATTTATTACAAAAATAATTCAAAGTTTAATTTGGTACATTAATATTTCAATAGATTAATTTATTATATATATAATTCAATATTTTAATTTATAATGAATTGTTTGATATATTTTAAAAATAATTCAAAATTTAATTTATTATATAAATAATTCAATAATTTAATTGATAATCAATTGCTTAATTTATTACAGAAATAATTCAAGTGATTATTTTAAAATGAATTGTTTAATTTATTATAAACATAATTCAATGTTTAATTTACAGTATAAATAAAACAATAGTTTAATTTATAATGAATTGTTTAATTTATTATAGATATAATTCAATTGATTATATTAAAATGAATTGTTTAATTTATGATATAAATAATTCAATAGCTTAATTTATAATGAATTGTTTAATTTATTATAAACATAATTCAAAGTTAAATTTACAGTATAAATATTTCAATAGTTTAATTTATAATGAATTGTTTAATTTATTATAGAAATAATTCAAGGGATTATTTTTAAATGAATTGTTTAATTTATTATAAAAATAATTCAAAGTTTAATTTAGTACATAAATATTTCAATAGATTAATTTATAATGAATTGTTTAATATTTTTGAAAAATAATTCAAAGTTTAATTTATTATATAAATAATTCAATCGTTCAATTTATAATGAATTGTTTAATTTATTATAGAAATAATTCAAATGATTATTTTAAAATGAATTGTTTAAATTATAAAAATAATTCAACAGTTTAATTTATTATATAAATAGCTTAATTTATAATGAATTGTTTAATTTATTATAAAAATAATTCAAAGTTTAATATATTATAAAAATAATTCAAAGTTGAAGTTATGACATAAATAATTCAATAGTTTAATTTATGATGAATTGTTTAATTTATTATATAAATAATTCAATTGATTATTTTAAAATGCATTGTTGAAATTATTATAAAAATAATTAAAAGTTTAATATATCATATAAATAACTAAATAGTTAATTTATTACATAAATAATTCAATAGTTCAATTTATAATGAATTGTTTAATTTAATATAAAAATAATTCAAAGATTAATTTATTATATAAATAATTCAATAGTTTAATTTATGATGAATTGTTTAATTTATTATATAAATAATTCAATTGATTATTTTAAAATGAATTGTTTAAATTATTATAAAAACAATTCAAAGTTTACTTTACAGTATAAATAATTCAATAGTTTAATTTATAATGAATTGTTTAATTTATTATAAAAATAGTTCAAAGTTTAATTTATTGCATAAATAATTCAATCGTACAATTCATAATGAATTGTTTAATTTATTATAGAAATAATTCAAGTGATTATTTAAAAATGAATTGTTCAAATTATTATAAAAATAATTCAAAGTTTAATTTATGATAAACATAGTTCAATAGTTTAATTTATTACATAAATAATTCAACAGTTTAATTTATAATGAATTGTTCAATTTATTATTTCAAGAATTCAAATGATTATTTTAAATGAAGTGTTTAATTTTTGATAAAAATAATTCAAAGTGTAATTTAGTATATAAATATTTCAATAGATTAATTTATAATGAATTGTTTAATATATTTGAAAAAAAAAATCAAAGTTTAATTTTTTATATAAATAGATTAATTTATTACATAACGTGCATCCAGGAGAGCTTTTTGAGCCAGCATGTAGAAAGTCCTACAAGACCTACTGGACCTAATTCTAGGGAATGTGGCCGGCCAAGTGGAAGAAGTGCTAGTCGGTGAGCACTTTGGTGACAGTGACCATAATTCGGTGAGATTTAAGGTGGTCATGGAAAAGGACAGGGAGGGGCCGGAAATAAAGGTTCTAAATTGGGGGAAGGCCGATTTTAATAGGATAAGGCAGGATCTGGCCAAAATGGACTGGGATCAGCTGCTTGTAGGAAAATCCGCATCGGAGCAATGGGAGTCTTTCAGAAGGGAGATTGAGACCATACAATGGCAACATGTTCCCGTAAAGGTCAAGGGTGGTTCCAAGAACTCCAGGGAACCTTGGATGTCAGGGGATATACGAGAATGGATTAGGAAAAAAAGGAGGGCTTTTGGCAGATACAAAAGGCTAAAGACGGAGGAAGCCCTAGAGGAGTACAAAAAGTGCAGGGGGATACTTAAAAAAGAAATTAGGAGATCAAGGAGGGGCCATGAAATAACACTGGCGAGCAAAATAAAGGAAAATCCTAAGATGTTTTATAAGTATATTAAGGGTAAGAGGATGACGAGGGAAAAAATAGGGCCCATTAAGGACAAAAATGGCAATGTGTGTGTGGAGCCGGCAGATGTAGGAGGGTTTCTAAATGAATTTTTTGCATCTGTTTTCACTATGGAGAAGGACGATGTAGACATAGAAATACGGCAGGGGGACTGTGATATACTCGAACATCGAGCGGGAGGAGGTATTGGCGGTTTTAGCAGGCCTAAAAATGGATAAATCCCCAGGCCCGGACGAAATGTATCCCAGGCTACTGTGTGAGGCAAAGGAGGAGATTGCGGGGGCTCTGACACATATATTCAGAACCTCTCTGGCCACAGGGGATGTGCCAGAGGACTGGAGAACGGCTAATGTAGTACCATTATTCAAGAAGGGGAGTAGGGAAAAACCGGGGAACTACAGGCCAGTGAGCCTAACATCAGTGGTAGGAAAATTATTGGAAAAAATTCTGAAAGACAAAATTAGTCTCCACTTGGAGAAGCAAGGATTAATCAGGGATAGTCAACATGGCTTTGTCAAGGGAAGATCATGTCTGACGAATTTGATTGAATTTTTTGAGGGGGTGACTAGGCATGTGGATGAGGGTAACGCAGTGGATGTGGTATACATGGATTTCAGTAAGGCCTTCGATAAAGTCCCCCACAGGAGACTGGTCAAGAAGGTACGAGCCCATGGAATCCAGGGTGCCTTGGCACTTTGGATACAAAACTGGCTTAGTGGCAGAAGGCAGAGGGTGATGGTCGAAGGTTTTTTTGTGACTGGAAGCCTGTGGCCAGTGGGGTACCACAGGGATCGGTGCTGGGTCCCTTGCTGTTTGTGGTCTACATTAATGACTTGGATATGAATGTAAAAGGTATGATCAGTAAGTTCGCTGATGATACAAAAATTGGTAGGGTGGTAAATAGCGAGGAGGATAGCCTCAGTCTGCAGGACGATATCGATGGGTTGGTCAGATGGGCGGAACAGTGGCAAATGGAATTTAACCCGGAAAAGTGCGAGGTGATGCACTTTGGAGGGACTAACAAGGCAAGGGAATACACAATGAATGGGAGGACCCTAGGCAAGACAGAGAGTCAGAGGGATCTTGGTGTGCAAGTTCACAGATCCCTGAAGGCGGCGGAACAGGTAGATAAGGTGGTAAAGAAGGCATATGGGATACTTGCCTTTATTAGCCGAGGCATAGAATATAAGAGCAAGGAGGTTATGATGGAGCTGGATAAAACACTGGTTAGGCCACAGCTGGAGTACTGTGTGCAGTTCTGGTCGCCACACTACAGGAAGGATGTGATCGCTTTGGAGAGGGTGCAGAGGAGATTCACCAGGATGTTACCAGGGCTGGAGCGCTTCAGCTATGAAGAGAGACTGGGAAGATTGGGTTTGTTTTCCTTGGAGCAGAGGAGGCTGAGGGGGGACATGATTGAGGTGTACAAAATTATGAGGGGCACAGGTAGGATGGATACGAAGGAGCTTTTTCCCTTCGTTGAGGGTTCTATAACAAGGGGACATAGATTCAAGGTAAAAGGCGGGAGGTTTAGAGGGGATTTGAGAAAGAACTTTTTCACCCAGAGGGTGGTTGGAGTCTGGAACTCACTGCCTGAAAGGGTTGTGGAGGCAGGAACCCTCACAACATTCAAGAAGCGTTTGGATGAGCACTTGAAATGCCATAGCATACAAGGCTACGGACCAAATGCTGGAATATGGGATTAGATTAGACAGGGCTTGATGGCCGGCGCGGACACGATGGGTCGAAGGGCCTCTCTCCGTGCTGTATAACTCTATGACTCTATAAATAATTAAATAGTTCAATTTATAATGAATTGTTTAATTTATCATATAAATAGTTCGTGATTATTTTAAAATGAATTGTTTAATTTATTACAAAAATAATTCAAAGTTTAATTTACAATATAAATAATTCAATAGTTTAATTTATAATGAATTGTTAAATTTATTATAGAAATAGTTCGTGATTATTTTAAAATGTATTGTTCAATTTATTTAAAAAATAATTCAAAGTTCAATTTATATCAATAATTCAATATTTTAATTTATTATATTAATAATTAAGAACATAAGAACATAAGAAATAGGAGCAGGAGTAGGCCAATCGGCCCCTCGAGCCTGCTCCGCCATTCAATAAGATCATGGCTGATCTGATCCCAACCACAAATCTAAAGAACACAAGAAGTCGGAGCAGGACCCGGCCACATAGCCCCTGGGCCCTCTCCGCCACCCACAGGCAATTGACCGATCCGAACTCAGCTTCATGTCCAATTTCCTGCCCGCTCCCCATAACCCCTAATTCCCTTTACTTCTAGGAAACTGTCTATTTCTGTTTTAAATTTATCTAATGATGTAGCTTCCACAGCTTCCTGGGGCAGCAAATTCCACAGACCTACCACCCTCTGAGTGAAGAAGTTTCTCCTCATCTCAGTTTTGAAAGAGCAGCCCCTTATTCTAAGATTATGCCCCCTAGTTCTAGTTTCACCCATCTTTGGGAACATCCTTACTGCATCCACCCGATCAAGACCCTTCACAATCTTATATGTTTCAATAAGATCGCCTCTCATTCTTCTGAACTCCAATGAGTAGAGTCCCAATCTACTCAACCTCTCCTCATATGTCCGCCCCCTCATCCCCGGGATTAACCGAGTGAACCTTCTTTGTACTGCCTCGAGAGCAAGTATGTCTTTTCTTAAGTATGGAGACCAAAACTGTATGCAGTATTCCAGGTGCGGTCTCACCAATACCTTATATAACTGCAGCAATACCTCCTTGTTTTTATATTCTATCCCCCTAGCAATAAAAGCCAACATTCCGTTGGCTTTCTTGATCACCTGCTGCACCTGCATACCAACTTTTTGATTTTCTTGCACTAGGACCCCCAGATCCCTTTGTACTGCAGTACTTTCCAGTCTCTCGCCATTAAGAAAATAACTTGCTCTCTGATTTTTCCTGCCAAAGTGCATAACCTCACATTTTCCAATATTATATTGCATCTGCCAAATCTCCGCCCACTCACCCAGCCTGTCTATATCCCCTTGCAGGTTTTTTATGTCCTCCTCACTCTCTACTTTCCCTCCCATCTTTGTATCATCTGCAAATTTTGATATGTTGCACTCGGTCCCCTCCTCCAAATCGTTAATATAGATTGTAAAGAGTTGGGGACCCAGCACCGACCCCTGTGGAACACCACTGGTTACTGGTTGCCAGTCCGAAAATGAACCATTTATCCCAACTCTCTGCTTCCTGTTCGATAACCAATCCTCCACCCATGCCAGAATATTACACCCAATCCCGTGATTTTTTATCTTAAGTAATAATCTTTTATGTGGCACCTTGTCGAATGCCTTCTGGAAGTCTAAATACACTACGTCCACTGGTTCCCCTTTATCCACCCTATACGTTATATCCTCGAAGAACTCAAGCAAATTTGTCAGACATGACTTCCCCTTCATAAAGCCATGCTGACTTTGTCCTATTAAATTATGCTTATCTAAATGTTCCGTTACTGTCTCCTTAATAATAGACTCCAAAATTTTACCCACCACAGATGTTAAGCTAACTGGCCTATAATTTCCAGCCTTCTGCCTACTACCCTTTTTAAATAACGGTGTTACATTAGCAGTTTTCCAATCTGCCGGGACCTCTCCTGAGTCCAGGGAATTTTGGAAAACTATCACCAAAGCATCCACAATCCCTACTGCCACTTCCCTCAAGACCCTAGGATGGAAGCCATCAGGTCCAGGGGATTTATCCGCCTTGAGTCCCATTATTTTACTGAGTACCATCTCTTGAGTGATTTTAATCGTATTTAGCTCCTCCCCCCCGAGAGTCCCCTGTTTGTCCAGTGTTGGGATATTCTTAGTGTCCTCTACTGTAAAGACTGAAACAAAATATTTGTTCAGCATTTTTGCCATCTCCATGTTTCCCACCATTAATTTCCCGGTCTCATCCTCTAAGGGACCTATGTTTGCCTTAGCCACCCTTTTTCTTTTTATATAACTATAGAAACTCTTGCTATCTGTTTTTATATTTTTTGCTAATTTCTTTTCATAATCTAACTTCCCTTTCTTAATCAATCCTTTAGTTACTTTTTGCTGTCTTTTGAAGAATTCCCAATCTTCTATCCTCCCACTAAGTTTGGCTACCTTATATGTCCTTGTTTTTAGTCGGATACTATCCTTGATTTCTTTACTTAGCCACGGGTGGCTGTCATTTCTTTTACACCCTTTTTTCCTCAGTGGAATATATTTATTTTGAAAGTTGTAAAATAACTCCCTAAATGAACACCACTGCTTATGTACCGTCTTACCCTTTAATCTATTTTCCCAGTCCACTTTAATCAATTCCGCTCTCATACCATCATAGTCTCCTTTATTCAAGCTCAGTACGCTTGTTTGAGAATCAACCTTCTCACCCTCTAATTGGATATGGAATTCAACCATGTTGTGGTCGCTCGTTCCAAGGGGATCCTTAACTAGGACATTATTAATTAATCCTGACTCATTACACAGGACCAGGTCCAAGGTTGCCTGCCCCCTTGTAGGATCAGTTACATACTGCTCAAGAAATCCATCCCTGATGCACTCAATGAACTCGTCCTCAAGGCTGCTCTGCCCAATTTGATTTGTCCAGTTAATATGATAATTAAAATCCCCCATAATTATGGCTGTTCCCTTATTACATGCCCCGACTATCTCCTGATTAATACTTCTTCCAGCAGAGTTGCAACTATTAGGAGGCCTATATACTACGCCCACTAATGTTTTTTTTTCCCTTATTATTCCTTATCTCCACCCAAACTGTTTCATTATCTTGATGCTTTGTCCCAATATCATTTCTCTGTATTACAGTGATTCCTTCCTTTATTAACATAGCCACCCCACCTCCCCTTCCTTCCTGCCTGTCCTTCCTGATTGTTAAATACCCTGGCATATTTAATTCCCAGTCGTTGTCACCCTGCAGCCATGTTTCTGTAATGGCCACAAGATCATACCCATACGTAGTTATTTGTGCCGTTAACTCGTCCATTTTATTACGAATGCTACGTGCATTCAGATAAAGAACTTTCAAATCTGTTTTGTGACGCTTAGTTCCTGCTTTTTCCTTTTTTAACACTTTACCTATTACTCCATACCTTCTGTCCCTTCCTGTTATGCATTCCTCTCTCTCCCTGCTCAGGTTCCCAACCCCCTGCCACTTTAGTTTAAACCCTCCCCAACAGCACTAGCAAACACTCCTCCTAGGACAGCGGTCCCGGCCCTGCCCAGGTGCAGACCGTCCGGTTTGTACTGGTCCCACCTCCCCCAGAACCGTTTCCAGTGTCCCAGGAATTTGAATCCCTCCCCCTTGCACCATTCCTCTAGCCACGTATTCATTTGAAATATCCTCCTATTTCTACTCTGACTAGCACGTGGCACTGGCAGCAATCCTGAGATTACTACCTTTGAGGTCCTATTTTTTAATTTACCTCCTAACTCCCTATATTCTGCTTTTAGGACCTCATCCCCTTTTTTACCTATATCGTTGGTGCCTATGTGCACCACGACAGCTGGCTGTTCGCCCTCCCCCTCCAAAATGTTCTGTAGCCGCTCCGAGACATCCTTGATCCTTGCACCAGGGAGGCAACACACCATCCTGGAGTCTCGGTTGCGGCCGCAGAAACGCCTGTCTATTCCCCTTACAATTGAGTCCCCTATCACTATAGCTCTGCCACTCTTTTTCCTCCCAGCCTGTGCAGCAGAGCTACCCGTGGTGCCAGGAAGTTGGCTGCTGCTGCCTTCCCCTGATAAGTCATCCCCCCCAACAGCATCCAAAGTGGCATATCTGTTTGAGAGGGGGATGGACACAGGGGACCCCTGCACTACCTGCCTGCATCTCTTACTCTTCCTGGTGGTCACCCATTCACTTCCTATTGAACTAATTACATTGAAATGATTTTTTAAAAATGGATTGTTTGATTTATTATAAAAATAATTCAAAGTTTAATTTGTTATATAAAGAATTCAATTGTTTAATTTATAATGAAATGTTTAATTTAGTGTATAAATAATTCAAGCGATTATTTTAAAACCAATTGTTTAATTTATTATATAAATAATTCAAGTGATTATTTTAAAATGAATTGTTTAATTTTTGATATAAATAATTCAAAGTTTAATTTGGTACATAAATATTACAATAGATTAATTTATTAAACATATAATTCAATATTTTAATTTATAATTAATAGTTTGATATATTTTAAAAATAATTCAGAGTTTAAGTTATGATGTAATTAGTTCAATAGTTTAATTGATAATCAATTGCTTAATTTATTATAGAAATTATTCAAGTGATTATTTTAAAATGAATTGTTTAATTTATTATAATAATATTTCAAAGTTTAATTTATTATATACTTATTTCAATGTTTAATTTATTATATAAATAAAGCAATAATTTAATTTATTATATAAATAATTCAATAGTTTAATTTATTGCATAAATAATTCATGTGATTATTTTAAAATGAATTGTTTAATTTTTGATATAAATAATTCAAAGTTTAATTTGGTACATAAATATTACAATAGATTAATTTATTAAACATATAATTCAATATTTTAATTTATAATTAATAGTTTGATATATTTTAAAAATAATTCAGAGTTTAAGTTATGATGTAATTAGTTCAATAGTTTAATTGATAATCAATTGCTTAATTTATTATAGAAATTATTCAAGTGATTATTTTAAAATGAATTGTTTAATTTATTAAAAAAATATTTCAAAGTTTAATTTATTATATACTTATTTCAATGTTTAATTTATTATATAAATAAAGCAATAATTTAATTTATTATATAAATAATTCAATAGTTTAATTTATTGCATGAATAATTCACGTGATTACTTTAAAATGAATTGTTTAATTTATAATATCAATAATTCAAGTCATTATTTTAAAATAATTGTTTAATTTATTATAAAAATAATTCAATGTTTAATTTATTATATAAAAAATTATTAGTTTAATTTATTGTATAAATAATTCAAGTTAATATTTTAAAATGAATTGTTTAATTTATTATAAAAATAATTCAAAGTTTAATTTACAATATAAAGAATTTAATAGTTTAATTCATAATGAATTGTTTAATTTATTATAAAAATAATTCAAAGTTTAATTTATTATATAAATAATTAAATAGTTTAATTTATAATGAATTGTTTAATTTATTACAGAAATAATTCAAGTGATTATTTTAAAAAGAATTGTTTAATTTATTTCAAAAAATGATTCAACTTTTAACTTATGATATCAATAATTCAATAGTTTAATTTATTATATAATTTATTCAATAGTTTAATTTATATGAATTGTTTTATTAATGAAAAATAATTCAAATGGTTTTTAAAAAATGGATTGTTTGATTTATTATAAAAATAATACAAAGTTTAATTTGTGGTGATTTTTTAAATTTATTATATAAATAATTCAAGTGATTATTTAAAATGAATTGTTTAATTTGGTACATACATATTTCAATAGATTAATTCATTATATATATAATTCAATATTTTAATTTATAATTAATAGTTTGATATATTTTTAAAACAATGCAACATTTAATTTATTATGTAAATAATTCAATAGTTTAATTGATAATCAATTGCTTAATTTATTATAGAAATTATTCAAGCGATTATTTGAAAATGAATTGTTTAATTTATGATGAAAATAATTCAATAGTTTAATTTATTATATAAATAATTCAATAGTTTAATTTTTGATCAATTCTTTAATTTGATATAAACATAATTCAAAGTTTAATTTATAATATAAATAATTCAATGGTTTACTATATAATGAATTGTTTAATATATTATATAAATATTCAAGCGATTATTTTAAAATGAATTGCTTAATATATTATAAAAATAATTCAAGCTTTTATTTATTATATAAATAATTCAAATGATTACTTTATAATGAATTGTTTAATTTATTATAAAAATAATTCAAAGTTTAATTTACAAAATAAATAATTCAATAGTTTAGTTTATAATGCATTGTTTAATATATTTAAAAAATAATTCGAAATTTTATTTATTATACAAATAAATCAATATCTTAATTTATAATGAATTGTTTAATTTATAATAAAAATAATTCGAAGTTTAATTTACAGTATAAATAATTCAATAGTTTAATTTATAATGAATTGATTAATTTATTATAAAAATAGTTCAAAGTTTAATTTATTATATAAATAATTCAATAGTTTAATTTATTACATAAATAATTCAATAGTTCAATTTATTATATAAATAATTCAATAGTTTAATTTATAATGAATTGTTTAATTTATTATTGAAATAATTCGTGATTATTTTTAAATTAATTGTTTAAATTATTATAAAAATAATTCAAAGTTTAATTTATGATATAAATAATGCAATAGTTTAATTTATTATATAAATAATTCAATACTTTAATTTATAATGAATGGTTTCATATATTTTAAAAATAATTCAAAGTTTAATTTGTTATATAAATAATTGAATAGTTTAATTTATAATGAATTGTTTCATATATTTTAAAAATAATTCAAATTTTAATTTGTTGTATAAATAATTGAATAGTTTAATTTATAATGAATTGTTTAATTTATTTCAATAATTCAAGTGATTATTTTAAAATGAATTGTTTAATTTGTTATAAATATAATTCAAAGTTTAATTTACAATATAAATAATTCAATAGTTTAATTTATAATGAATTGTTTAAATTATTATATAAATAATTCAAGTGATTATATTAAAATTAATTGTTTAAATTTTGATTAAAATAATTCAAAGTTTAATTTAGTATATAGATAATTCAATAGTTTAATTTATAGTGAATTGTTTAAATTATTATAGAAATAAATCAAGTGATTATTTTAAAATGAATTGTTTAATTTATTGAAAAAATAATTCAAAGTTTAATTTATGATATCAATAATTCAATATTTTAATTTATTATATAAATATTTCAAATGATTTTAAAAAAATGGATTGTTTGATTTATTATAAAAATAATTCAAAGTTTAATTTGTTATATAAAGAATTCAATTGTTTAATTTATAATGAAATGTTTAATTTATTGTATAAATAATTCAAGCGATTATTTTAAAAAGAATTGTTTAATTTATTATATAAATAATTCAAGTGATTATTTTGAAATGAATTGTTTAATTTATTGAAAAAATAATTCAAAGTTTAATTTATGATATCAATAATTCAATATTTTAATTTATTATATAAATATTTCAAATGATTTTTTAAAAATGGATTGTTTGATTTATTATAAAAATAATTCAAAGTTTAATTTGTTATATAAAGAATTCAATTGTTTAATTTATAATGAAATGTTTAATTTATTGTATAAATAATTCATGTGATTATTTTAAAATGAATTGTTTAATTTTTGATATAAATAATTCAAAGTTTAATTTGGTACATAAATATTACAATAGATTAATTTATTAAACAAATAATTCAATATTTTAATTTATAATTAATCGTTTGATATATTTTAAAAATAATTCAAAGTTTAAGTTATGATGTAATTAGTTCAATAGTTTAATTGATAATCAATTGCTTAATTTATTATAGAAATTATTCAAGTGATTATTTTTAAATGAATTGTTTAATTTATTACAAAAATATTTCAAAGTTTAATTTATTATATACTTATTTCAATGTTTAATTTATTATATAAATAAAGCAATAATTTAATTTATTATATAAATAATTCAATAGTTTAATTTATTATAAAAATGATTCAATGTTTAATTTATTATATAAATAATTCAAGCGATTATTTTAAAAAGAATTGTTTAATTTATTTCAAAAAATGATTCAACTTTTAATTTATGATATCAATAATTCAATAGTTTAATTTATTATATAAATAATTCAATAGTTTAATTTATATGAATTGTTTTATTAATGAAAAATAATTCAAATGTTTTTTTTTAAATGGATTGTTTGATTTATTATAAAAATAATACAAAGTTTAATTTGTGGTGATTTTTAAAATTTATTATATAAATAATTCAAGTCATTATTTAAAATGAATTGTTTAATTTATGATGAAAATAATTCAATAGTTTAATTTATAATGAAATGTTTAATTTATTGTATAAATAATTCAAGCTATTATTTTAAAAAGAATTGTTTAATTTATTATATAAATAATTCAAGTGATTATTTTAAAATGAATTGTTTAATTTATTATAACAATAATTCAAAGTTTAATTTATTGTATAAATAATTCATGTGATTATTTTAAAATGAATTGTTTAATTTTTGATATAAATAATTCAAAGTTTAATTTGGTACATAAATATTACAATAGATTAATTTATTATATATATAATTCAATATTTTAATTTATAATTAATAGTTTGATATATTTTAAAAATAATTCAAAGTTTAAGTTATGATGTAATTAATTCAATAGTTTAATTGATAACCAATTGCTTAATTTAATATATAAATTATTCAAGTGATTATTTTAAAATGAATTGTTTAATTTATTATAAAAATTATTCAAAGTTTAATTTATAATATAAATAATTCAAGTGATTATTTTAAAATGAATTATTTAATTTATTATAAAATAATTCAAAGTTTAATTTATTATATAAATAACTCAAGTGATTATTTTAAAATGAATTGTTTAATTTATTATAAAAATAATTCAAAGTTTATTTTATTGTATAAATAATTCAAGTGATTATTTTAAAATGAATTGTTTAATTTTTGATATAAATAATTCAAAGTTTAATTTGGTACATAAATATTACAATAGATTAATTTATTTTATAAATAATTCAATATTTTAATTTATAATTAATAGTTTGATATATTTTAAAAATAAGTCAAAGTTTAAGTTATGATGTAAATAATTCAATAGTTTAATTGATAATCAATTGCTTAATTTATTATAGAAATTATTCAAGTGATTATTTGAAAATGAATTGTTTAATTTATTATAAAAATAATTCAAGCTTTTATTTATTATATAAATAATTCAAATGATTACTTTATAATGAATTGTTTAATTTATTGTATAAATAATTCAATAGTTTAATTTATAATGAATTGTTCAATTTATTATTGAAATAATTCGTGATTAATTTTAAATGAATTGTTTAAATTATTATAAAAATAATTCAAAGTTTAATTTATGATATAAATAATTCAATAGTTGAATTTATTATATAAATAATTCAACAGTTTAATTTATAATGAATTGCTTCATATATTTTAAAAATAATTCAAAGTTTAATTTAGTATATAAAAATATTTCAATAGTTTAATTTATTATATAAATAATTGAATAGTTTAATTTATAATGAATTGTTTAATTTATTTCAATAATTCAAGTGATAATTTTAAAATGAATTGTTTAATTTGTTATAAATATAATTCAAAGTTTAATTTACAATATAAATAATTCAATAGTTTAATTTATAATGAATTGTTTAATTTATTGCAGAAATAATTCAAGTGATTATTTTAAAAAGAATTGTTTAATTTATTTCAAAAAATGATTCAACTTTTAATTTATGATATCAATAATTCAATAGTATAATTCATTGTATATATAATTCAATATTTTAATTTATAATTAATAGCTTGATATATTTTAAAAATAATGCAAAGTTTAAGTTATTATGTAAATAATTCAATAGTTTAATTGATAATCAATTGCTTAATTTATTATAGAAATTATTCAAACGATTATTTGAAAATGAATTGTTTAATTTATGATGAAAATAATTCAATAGTTTAATTTATTATATAAATAATTCAATAGTTAATTTTTGTTCAATTGTTTAATTTGATATAAACATAATTCAAAGTTTAATTTATAATATAAATATTTCAATGGTTCACTATATAATGAATTGTTTAATATATTATAAATATTCAAGCGATTATTTTAAAATGAATTGCTTAATTTATTATAAAAATAATTCAAGCTTTTATTTATTATATAAATAATTCAAATGATTACTTTATAATGAATTGTTTAATTTATTATATAAATAATTCAATAGTTTAATTTATAATGAATTGTTTAATTTATTATTGAAATAATTCATGATTAATTTTAAATGAATTGTTTAAATTATTATAAAAATAATTCAAAGTTTAATTTATGATATAAATAATTCAATAGTTGAATTTATTATATAAATAATTCAACAGTTTAATTTATAATGAATTGTTTCATATATTTTAAAAATAATTCAAAGTTTAATTTAGTATATAAAAATATTTCAATAGTTTAATTTATTATATAAATAATTGAATAGTTTAATTTATAATGAATTGTTTAATTTATTTCAATAATTCAAGTGATAATTTTAAAATGAATTGTTTAATTTGTTATAAATATAATTCAAAGTTTAATTTACAATATAAATAATTCAATAGTTTAATTTATAATGAATTGTTTAAATTATTATATAAATAATTCAAGTGATTATTTTAAAATGAATTGTTTAATTTATTAAAAAAATAATTCAAAGTTTAATTTATAATGAATTGTTTAATTTATTATATAAATAATTCAAATGATTTTTTTTAAATGGATTGTTTGATTTATTATAAAAATAATTCAAAGTTTAATTTGTTATATAAAGAATTCAATTGTTTAATTTATAATGAAATGTTTAATTTATTGTATAAATAATTCAAGCGATTATTTTAAAAAGAATTGTTTAATTTATTATATAAATAATTCAAAGTTTAATTTATAATATAAATAATTCAAGTGATTATTTTAAAATGAATTATTTAATTTATTATAAAATAATTCAAAGTTTAATTTATTATATAAATAACTCAAGTGATTATTTTAAAATGAATTGTTTAATTTATTATAAAAATAATTCAAAGTTTATTTTATCGTATAAATAATTCAAGTGATTATTTTAAAATGAATTGTTTAATTTTTGATATAAATAATTCAAAGTTTAATTTGGTACATAAATATTACAATAGATTAATTTATTTTATAAATAATTCAATATTTTAATTTATAATTAATAGTTTGATATATTTTAAAAATAATTCAAAGTTTAAGTTATGATGTAAATAATTCAATAGTTTAATTGATAATCAATTGCTTAATTTATTATAGAAATTATTCAAGTGATTATTTGAAAATGAATTGTTTAATTTATTATAAAAATAATTCAAAGTTTAATTTATTATGTAAAGAATTCAATTGTTTAATTTATTATGAAATGTTTAATTTATTGTATAAATAATCCAAATGATTTTTTAAAAATAGATTGTTTGATTTATTATAAAAATAATTCAAAGTTTAATTTATTATATAAAGAATTGAATTGTTTAATTTATTATGAAATGTTTAATTTATTGTATAAATAATTCAAGTGATTATTTTAAAAAGAATTGTTTAATTTATTATATAAATAATTCAATAGTTTAATTTATAATGAATTGTTTAAATTATTATATAAATAATTCAAGTGATTATATTAAAATGAATTGTTTAAATTTTGATTAAAATAATTCAAAGTTTAATTTAGCATATAGATAATTCAATAGTTTAATTTATAGTGAATTGTTTAAATTATTATATAAATAATTCAAGTGATTATTTTAAAATGAATTGTTTAATTTATTAAAAAAATAATTCAAAGTTTAATTTATAATGAATTGTTTAATTTATTATATAAATAATTCAAATGATTTTTTTAAAATGGATTGTTTGATTTATTATAAAAATAATTCAAAGTTTAATTTGTTATATAAAGAATTCAATTGTTTAATTTATAATGAAATGTTTAATTTATTGTATAAATAATTCAAGCGATTATTTTAAAAAGAATTGTTTAATTTATTATATAAATAATTCAAAGTTTAATTTATAATATAAATAATTCAAGTGATTATTTTAAAATGAATTATTTAATTTATTATAAAATAATTCAAAGTTTAATTTATTATATAAATAACTCAAGTGATTATTTTAAAATGAATTGTTTAATTTATTATAAAAATAATTCAAAGTTTATTTTATTGTATAAATAATTCAAGTGATTATTTTAAAATGAATTGTTTAATTTTTGATATAAATAATTCAAAGTTTAATTTGGTACATAAATATTACAATAGATTAATTTATTATATAAATAATTCAATATTTCAATTTATAATTAATAGTTTGATATATTTTAAAAATAATTCAAAGTTTAAGTTATGATGTAAATAATTCAATAGTTTAATTGATAATCAATTGCTTAATTTATTATAGAAATTATTCAAGTGAATATTTTAAAATGAATTGTTTAATTTATTATAAAAATAATTCAAAGTTTTATTTAGTATATAAATATTTCAATAGTTTAATTTATAATGAATTGTTTAATTTATTATAGAAATAATTCAAGTGATTATTTTAAAATGAATTGTTTAACGTATTATATAAATAATTCAAGTGATTATTTTAAAATGAATTCATTAATTTATTATAATAATAATTCAAAGTTTAAGTTATGATGTAAATAATTCAATAGTTTAATTGATAATCAATTGCTTAATCTATTATAGAAATTATTCAAGTGATTATTTTAAAATGAATTGTTTAATTTATTATAAAAATAATTCAAAGTCTAATTTATTATATAAATAATTCAAGTGATTAATTTGAAATGAATTGTTTAATTTTTGATATAAATAATTCAAAGTTTAATTGGTACATAAATATTTCAATAGATTAATTTATTATATATATAATTCAATATTTTAATTTATAATTAATAGTTTGATATATTTTAAAAATAATTCAAAGTTTAAGTTATTATGTAAATAGTTCAATTGATAATCAATTGCTTAATTTATTATAAAAATAATTCAATGTTCAATTTATTATATAAATAATTCAATTGTTTAATTTATAATGAATTGTTCAATTTATTATAAAAATAATTCAAAGTTAAATTTACAGTATAAATCATTCAATAGTTTAATTTATAATGAATTGTTTAATTTATTATATAAATAATTCAAGCGATTATTTTAAAAAGAATTGTTTAATTTATTATATAAATAATTCAAGTGATTATTTTAAAATGAATTGTATAATTTATTATAAAAATAATTCAAAGTTTAATTTATTGTATAAATATTTCAAGTGATTATTTTAAAATGAATTGTTTAATTTTTGATATAAATAATTCAAAGCTTATTTTGGTATATAAATATTACAATAGATTAATTTATTATATATATAATTCAATAGTTTAATTTATAATGAATTGTTTAATTTATTATAGAAATAATTCAAATGATTTTTTAAAAATGGATTGTTTGACTTATTACAAAGTAATTCACAGTTTAATTTATTATGTAAATAATTCAATAGTTTAATTTATAATGAATTGTTTGATATATTTTTAAAATAATTCAAAGTTCAATTTATCATATAAATAATTCAATAGTTTAATTTATTATATTAATAATTCAACAGTTTAATTTTTAATGAATTGTTCAATTTATTATTTCAAGACTTCAAGTGATTATTTTAAAATCAAGTGTTTAATTTATTATAAAAATAATTCAAAGTTTAAGTTATTACATAAATAATTCATAGTTTAATTTATACTAAATTGTTCAATATATTTTAAAAATAATTCAAAGTTTAATTTATTATATAAATAAATCAAGAGTTTAATTTATAATGAATTGTTTAATTTATTATTTAAATAATTCAAGTGATTATTTTAAAATAATTCAAAGTTTAATTTATTATATAAATAATTCAATAGTTTAATTTATAATTAATTGTTTAATTTATTATTTAAATAATTCAAAGTTTAATTTATTATATGAATAATTCAACAGTTTAATTTGTAATTAATTGTATAATTTAGCATATAAATAATTGAATTGATTATTTAAAAATGAATTGTTAAATTTATTTCCATATAATTCAAGTGATTATTTGAAAAGGAATTGTTAATTTTTGATAAAAATAATTCAAATTTTAATTTAGTATATATATATTTCAATAGATTAATTTACAATGAAATGTTTAATATATTTTCAAAATAATTCAAAGTTTAATTTATTATATAAATAATTCAATAGTTTAATTTATTCTATAAATAATTCAATAGTTCAATTTATAATGAATTGTTTAATGTTTTCATAGAAATAATTCAAGTGATTAATTTAAAATGAATTGTTTAAATTATTATGAAAATAATTCAAAGTTTATTTTATTATAAAAAGAATTCAATGTTTAATTTATGAAATAAATAATTCAATAGTTTAATTCATTATGAATTGTATAATTTATTATATAATTAATTGAAGTGATTATTTTAAAATGAATTCATTAATTTATTATAAAAATAATTCAATGTTTAAGTTATGATGTGAATAATTCAATAGTTTAATTGATAATCAATTGCTTAATTTATTATAGAAATTATTCAAGTGATTATTTTAAAATGAATTGTTTAATTTATTATAAAAATAATTCAATAGTTTAATTTATTGCATAAATAATTCATGTGATTATTTTAAAATGAATTGTTTAATTTTTGATATATATAATTCAAAGTTTAATTTGGTACATAAATATTACAATAGATTAATTTATTAAACATATAATTCAATATTTTAATTTATAATTAATAGTTTGATATATTTTAAAAATAATTCAGAGTTTAAGTTATGATGTAATTAGTTCAATAGTTTAATTGATAATCAATTGCTTAATTTATTATAGAAATTATTCAAGTGATTATTTTAAAATGAATTGTTTAATTTATTAAAAAATATTTCAAAGTTTAATTTATTATATACTTATTTCAATGTTTAATTTATTATATAAATGAAGCAATAATTTAATTTATTATATAAATAATTCAATAGTTTAATTTATTGCATAAATAATTCAGGTGATTACTTTAAAATGAATTGTTTAATTTATAATATCAATAATTCAAGTCATTATTTTAAAATAATTGTTTAATTTATTATAAAAATAATTCAATGTTTAATTTATTATATAAAAAATTCAACAGTTTAATTTACAATATAAAGAATTTAATAGTTTAATTCACAATGAATTGTTTAATTTATTATAAAAATAATTCAAAGTTTAATTTATTATATAAATAATTAAATAGTTTAATTTATAATGAACAGTTTAATTTATTACAGAAATAATTCAAGTGATTATTTTAAAAAGAATTGTTTAATTTATTTCAAAAAATGATTCAACTTTTAATTTATGATATCAATAATTCAATAGTTTAATTTATTATATAATTTATTCAATAGTTTAATTCATATGAATTGTTTTATTAATGAAAAATAATTCAAATGGTTTTTAAAAAATGGATTGTTTGATTTATTATAAAAATAATACAAAGTTTAATTTGTGGTGATTTTTTAAATTTATTATATAAATAATTCAAGTGATTATTTAAAATGAATTGTTTAATTTGGTACATACATATTTCAATAGATTAATTCATTATATATATAATTCAATATTTTAATTTATAATTAATAGTTTGATATATTTTAAAAATAATGCAACATTTAATTTATTATGTAAATAATTCAATAGTTTAATTGATAATCAATTCCTTAATTTATTATAGAAATTATTCAAGCGATTATTTGAAAATGAATTGTTTAATTTATGATGAAAATAATTCAATAGTTTAATTTATTATATAAATAATTCAATAGTTTAATTTTTGATCAATTGTTTAATTTGATATAAACATAATTCAAAGTTTAATTTATAATATAAATAATTCAATGGTTTACTATATAATGAATTGTTTAATATATTATATAAATATTCAAGCGATTATTTTAAAATGAATTGCTTAATTTATTATAAAAATAATTCAAGCTTTTATTTATTATATAAATAATTCAAATGATTACTTTATAATGCATTGTTTAATATATTTAAAAAATAATTCGAAATTTTATTTATTATACAAATAAATCAATATCTTAATTTATAATGAATTGTTTAATTTATAATAAAAATAATTCAAAGTTTAATTTACAGTATAAATAATTCAATAGTTTAATTGATAATGAATTGTTTAATTTATTATAAAAATAGTTCAAAGTTTAATTTATTATATAAATAATTCAATAGTTTAATTTATTACATAAATAATTCAATAGTTCAATTTATTATATAAATAATTCAATAGTTTAATTTATAATGAATTGTTTAATTTATTATTGAAATAATTCGTGATTATTTTTAAATTAATTGTTTAAATTATTATAAAAATAATTCAAATTTAAATTTATGATATAAATAATGCAATAGTTTAATTTATTATATAAATAATTCAATACTTTAATTTATAATGAATGGTTTGATATATTTTAAAAATAATTCAAAGTTTAATTTGTTGTATAAATAATTGAATAGTTTAATTTATAATGAATTGTTTAATTTATTTCAATAATTCAAGTGATTATTTTAAAATGAATTGTTTAATTTGTTATAAATATAATTCAAAGTTTAATTTACAATATAAATAATTCAATAGTTTAATTTATAATGAATTGTTTAAATTATTATAGAAATAATTCAAGTGATTATTTTAAAATGAATTGTTTAATTTATTGAAAAAATAATTCAAAGTTTAATTTATGATATCAATAATTCAATATTTTAATTTATTATATAAATATTTCAAATGATTTTTAAAAATGGATTGTTTGATTTATTATAAAAATAATTCAAAGTTTAATTTGTTATACAAAGAATTCAATTGTTTAATTTATAATGAAATGTTTAATTTATTGTATAAATAATTCAAGCGATTATTTTAAAAAGAATTGTTTAATTTATTATATGAATAATTCAAGTGATTATTTTAAAATGAATTGTTTAATATATTACAAAAATAATTCAAAGTTTAATTTCTTGTATAAATAATTCATGTGATTAATTTAAAATGAATTGTTTAATTTTTGATATAAATAATTCAAAGCTTATTTTGGTATATAAATATTACAATAGATTAATTTATTAAACAAATAATTCAATATTTTAATTTATAATTAATAGTTTGATATATTTTTAAAATAATTCAAAGTTTAAGTTATGATGTAATTAGTTCAATAGTTCAATTGATAATCAATTGCTTAATTTATTATAGAAATTATTCAAGTGATTATTTTAAAATGAATTGTTTAATTTATTACAAAAATATTTCAAAGTTTAATTTATTATATACTTATTTCAATGTTTAATTTATTATATAAATAAAGCAATAATTTAATTTATTATATAAATAATTCAATAGTTTAATTTATTGCATAAATAATTCACGTGATTACTTTAAAATAAATTGTTTAATTTATAATATCAATAATTCAAGTCATTATTTTAAAATGAATTGTTTAATTTATTATAAAAATAATTCAATGTTTAATTTATTATAAAAATAATTAAATAGTTTAATTTATAATGAATTGTTTAATTTATTGCAGAAATAATTCAAGTGATTATTTTTAAAAGAATTGTTTAATTTATTTCAAAAAATGATTCAACTTTTAATTTATGATATCAATAATTCAATAGTTTAATTTATTATATAAATAATTCAATAGTTTAATTTATATGAATTGTTTTATTAATGAAAAATAATTCAAATGGTTTTTTAAAAATGGATTGTTTGATTTATTATAAAAATAATACAAAGTTTAATTTGTGGTGATTTTTAAAATTTATTATATAAATAATTCAAGTGATTATTTAAAATGAATTGTTTAATTTTTGATAAAAATAATTCAAAGTTTAATTTGGTATATACATATTTCAATAGATTAATTCATTATATATATAATTCAATATTTTAATTTTTAATTAATAGCTTGATATATTTTAAAAATAATGCAAAGTTTAATTTATTATGTAAATAATTCAATAGTTTAATTGATAATCAATTGCTTAATTTATTATAGAAATTATTCAAGCGATTATTTGAAAATGAATTGTTTAATTTATGATGAAAAAAATTCAATAGTTTAATTTTTGATCAATTGTTTAATTTGATATAAAAATAATTCAAAGTTTAATTTATAATATAAATAATTCAATGGTTTACTATATAATGAATTGTTTAATATATTATATAAATATTCAACCGATTATTTTAAAATGAATTGCTTAATTTATTATAAAAATAATTCAAGCTTTTATTTATTATATAAATAATTCAAATGATTACTTTATAATGAATTGTTTAATTTATTATAGAAATAATTCAAAAGATTTTTTTAAAATGGATTGTTTGACTTATTACGAAGTAATTCACAGTTTAATTTATTATGTAAATAATTCAACAGTTTAATTTTTAATGAATTGTTCAATTTATTATTTCAAGACTTCAAGTGATTATTTTAAAATCAAGTGTTTAATTTATTATAAAAATAATTCAAAGTTTAAGTTATTACATAAATAATTCATAGTTTAATTTATACTGAATTGTTCAATATATTTTAAAAATAATTCAAAGTTTAATTTATTATATGAATAATTCAATAGTTTAAGCTGTGATGAATTGTTTAATTTATTATCAAAATAATTCAAAGATTAATTTATTATATAAATAATTCAAGAGTTTAATTTATAATGAATTGTTTAATTTATTATTTAAATAATTCAAGTGATTATTTTAAAATAATTCAAAGTTTAATTTATTATATAAATAATTCAATAGTTTAATTTATAATGAATTGTTAATTTATTATTTAAATAATTCAAAGTTTAATTTATTATATGAATAATTCAACAGTTTAATTTGTAATTAATTGTATAATTTATCATATAAATAATTCAATTGATTATTTAAAAATGAATTGTTAAATTTATTTCCATATAATTCAAGTGATTATTTGAAAAGGAATTGTTAATTTTTGATAAAAATAATTCAAATTTTAATTTAGTATATAAATATTTCAATAGATTAATTTACAATGAAATGTTTAATATATTTTCAAAATAATTCAAAGTTTAATTTATTATATAAATAATTCAATAGTTTAATTTATTCTATAAATAATTCAATAGTTCAATTTATAATGAATTGTTTAATGTTTTCATAGAAATAATTCATGTGATTAATTTAAAATGAATTGTTTAAATTATTATAAAAATATTTCAAAGTTTATTTTATTATAAAAAGAATTCAATGTTTAATTTATGAAATAAATAATTCAATAGTTTAATTCATTATGAATTGTATAATTTATTATACAATTAATTGAAGTGATTATTTTAAAATGAATTCATTAATTTACTATAAAAATAATTCAAAGTTAAGTTATGATGTAAATAATTCAATAGTTTAATTGATAATCAATTGCTTAATTTATTATAGAAATTATTCAAGTGATTATTTTAAAATGAATTGTTTAATTTATTATAAAAATAATTCAAAGTCTAATTTATTATATAAATAATTCAAGTGATTATTTTGAAATGAATTGTTTAATTTTTGATATAAATAATTCAAATTTTAATTTGGTACATAAATATTTCAATAGATTAATTTATTATATATATAATTCAATATTTTAATTTATAATTAATAGTTTGATATATTTTAAAAATAATTCAATGTTTAAGTTATTATGTAAATAGTTCAATAGTTTAATTGATAATCAATTGCTTAATTTATTATAAAAATAATTCAATGTTCAATTTATTATATAAATAATTCAATTGTTTAATTTATAATGAATTGTTCAATTTATTATAAAAATATTTCAAAGTTAAGTTTACAGTATAAATCATTCAATAGTTTAATTTATAATTAATTGTTTAATTTATTATATAAATAATTCAAGCGATTATTTTAAAAAGAATTGTTTAATTTATTATATAAATAATTCAAAGTTTAATTTATTGTATAAATATTTCAAGTGATTATTTTCAAATGAATTGTTTAATTTTTGATATGAATAATTCAAAGCTTATTTTGGTATATAAATATTACAATAGATGAATTCATTGATTTCATTATAAAAATAATTAAAAGTTTAATTTATTATGTAAATAATTCAATAATTTAATTTATAATGAATTGCTTAATTTATCATATAAATAATTCAAGTGATTATTTTAAAATGAATTGTTTAATTTATTAAAGAATAATTCAAAGTTTAATATACAATATAAATAATTCAATAGTTTAATTGATAATGAATTGTTTAATTTATTATAGAAACAATTCGTGATTATTTATAAATGTATTGTTTAATTTATTATAGAAATAATTCAAAGTTTAATTTAGTGCATAAATATTTCAATAGTTTAATTTATTATATAAATAAATCAATTGTTTAATTAATTATAAAAATAGATCAAAGTTTAATTTATTACAAAAATAATTCAAAGTTTAAGTTACGATATAAATAATTCAAAAGTTTAATTTATAATGAATTATTTAATTTATTATAGAAATAATTCAATTGTTTAATGTATAATGAATTGTTTAATATATTTTTAAAATAATTCAAAGTTTAATTTACAACATAAATAATTCAATCGATTAATTTATAATGAATTGTTTAATTTATTATAAAAATAGTTCAAAGTTTAATTTATTATAAAAATAATTCAAAGTTTAATTTATGATTTAATAAATTCAATAGTTTAATTTATCATGAATTGTTTAATTTATTAAAGAAATAATTCAAGTGATTACATTAAAATGAATTGTTTAATTTATTATAAATATAATACAAGGTTTAATTTAGTATATAAATAATTCAATAGTTTAATTTATAATAAATTGTTTAATTTATTACAGAAATAATACAAGCGATTATTTAAAATGAATTGTTTAATTTATTGTAAAAATAATTCAAAGTTTAATTTACAATATAAATAATTCAATAGTTTAATTCATAATGAATTGTTTAATTTATTATATAAATAATTCAAGTGATTATTTTAAAATGAATTGTTTAATTTTTGATAAAAATAATTCAAATTTTAATTTGGTACATAAATATTTCAATAGATTAATTTATTATATATATAATTCAATATTTTAATTTATAATGAATTGTTTGAAATAATTCAACAGTTTAATGTATTATATAAATAATTCAACAGTTTAATTTATAATGAATTGTTTAATTTATTATAAAAATAATACCAAGTTTAATTTATTATATACATAATTCAATAGTTTAATTTATTAGGTAAATAATACAATTGTCCAATTTATAATAAATTGTTTAATTTATTATATAAATAATTCAATAGTTTAATTTTTGATCAATTGTTTAATTTGTTATAAACATAATTCAAAGTTTAATTTATAATATAAATAATTCAATGGTTTAATATATAATGAATTGTTTAATATATTATATAAATATTGAAGCGATTATTTTAAAATGAATTGCTTAATTTATTATAAAAATAATTCAACGTTTAATTTATTATATAAATAATTCAATTCATTATTTGAAAAGGAATTGTTTAATTTGTGATAAAAATAATTCAAAATTTAATTTAGTATATAAATATTTCAATAGATTAATTGACAATGAATTGTTTAATATATTTTTTAAATAATTCAAAGTTTAATTTATTATATAAATAATTCAATAGTTTAATTTTTGATCAATTGTTTAATTTGTTATAAACATAATTCAAAGTTTAATTTATAATATAAATAATTCAATGGTTTAATATATAATGAATTGTTTAATATATTATATAAATATTGAAGCGATTATTTTAAAATGAATTGCTTAATTTATTATAAAAATAATTCAACGTTTAATTTATTATATAAATAATTCAATTCATTATTTGAAAAGGAATTGTTTAATTTGTGATAAAAATAATTCAAAATTTAATTTAGTATATAAATATTTCAATAGATTAATTGACAATGAATTGTTTAATATATTTTTTAAATAATTCAAAGTTTAATTTATAATATAAATAATTCAATAGTTTAATTTATAATGAATTGTTTAATACATTTTAAAAATAATTCAAAGTTTAATTTATGTAAATAATTCAATTGTTTAATTGATAATGAATTGTTTAATTTATTATGTAAATAATTCAAGTGATTATTCTAAATGAATTGTTTAATTTATTATATCAATAATTGAAGTGATTTTTAAAAAATGGATCGTTTAATTTATTGTAAAAATAATTCAAATTTTAATTTTTTATGTAAATAATTCAATAGTTTAATTTATAATGAATTGTTTAATTTATTACAAAAATAATTAAAAGTTCAATATATCATACAAATAATTCAATAGTTTAATTAATTATATAAATAATTCAAGTGATTATTTTAAAATGAATTTTTAAATTTTTGATAAAAATATTTCAAAGTTTAATTTGGTACATAAATATTTCAATAGATAAATTTATTATATATATAATTCAATATTTTAATTTATAATGAATTGTTTGATATATTTTAAAAATAATTCACAAGTTCAATTTATGATATAAGTAATTCAATAGTTTAATTTATATATAAATAATTCAACCGTTTAATTTTTAATGAATTGTTCAATTTATTATTTCAAGAATTCAAGTGATAATTTTAAAATGAAGTGTTTAATTTATTATAAAAATGATTCAAAGTTTAATTTATTACATAAATAATTCAATAGTTTAATCCATAATGAATTGCTAATTTATTATTAAAAAATTCAAAGTTTAATTTATTGTGTAAATAATTCAAGAGTTTAATTTATAATGAATTGTTTAATTTATTATATCAATAATTCAAGAGTTTAATTTATAATGAATTGTTTAAATTATTAAGAAAATAATTCAAGTGATTATTTTAAAATGAATTGTGTAATTTATTTTAAAAATAATTCAAAGTTTAATTTATTGTATAAATAATTCAATAGTTTAATTTATAATGAATTGTTTGATATATTTTAAAAATAATTCAAAGTATAATTTATGTAAATAATTAAATTGTTTAATTGATAAAAATAATTCAAAGTTTAATTTGGTACATAAATATTTCAATAGATAAATGTATTATATATAATTCAATATTTTAATTTATAATGAATTGTTTGATATATTTTAAAAATAATTCAAAGTTCAATTTATGATATAAGTAATTCAATAGTTTAATTTATTATATAAATAATACAACCGTTTAAATTTTAATGAATTGTTCAATTTATTATTTCAAGAATTCAAGTGATTATTTTAAAATGAAGTGTTTAATTTATTATAAAAATAATTCAAAGTTTAATTTATGACATACATAATTCAATAGTTTAATCCATAATGAATTGTTTAATTTATTATTAAAATAATTCAAAGTTCAATTTATGATACAAATAATTCAATAGTTTAATTTATTATATAAATAAATCAATAGCTTAATTTATAATGAATTGTTTAATTTATTATAAAAATAATTCAAAGTTTAATTTATTATATAAATAATTCAATAGTTTAATTTATAATGAATTGTTTAATTTATTATGTAAATAATTCAAGTGATCATTTTAAAATGAATTGTTTAATTTATTATTAAAATAATTCCAAGTTTAATTTATTATATGAATAATTCAACAGTTTAATTTGTAATTAATTGTATATTTTATCATATAAATAATTCAATTGACTATTTTAAAATGAATTGTTTAATTTCTTATATAAATAATTCAAGTGATTATTTTTAAATGAATTGTTTAATTTATTATATAAAAAATTCAATAGTTCAATTTATGATGAATTGTTTAATTTATTATAGAAATAATTCAAGTGGTTATTTTAAGGTGAATTGCTTAATTTATTATATGAATAATTCAACTGTTTAATTTATAATGAATTGTTTAATTTATTATAAAAATAATACCAAGTTTAATTAATTATATAAATAATTCAAGTGATTATTTTAAAATGAATTGTTTAATTTTTGATAAAAATAATTCAAAGTTTAGTTTGGTACATAAATATTTCAATAGATAAATTTATTATATATATAATTCAATATTTTAATTTATAATGAATTGTTTGATATATTTTAAAAATAATTCAAAGTTCAATTTATGATATAAGTAATTCAATAGTTTAATTTATTATATAAATAATTCAACCGTTTAATTTTTAATGAATTGTTCAATTTTATTTCAAGAATTCTAGTGATTATTTTGAAATGAAGTGTTTAATTTATTATAAAAATAATTCAAAGTTTAATTTATTACATAAATAATTCAATAGCTTAATCCATAATGAATTGTTTAATTTATTATATCAATAATTCAAGAGTTTAGTTTATAATGAATTGTTTAATTTATTAAGCAAATAATTCAAGTGATTATTTTAAAATGAATTGTGTAATTTATTTTAAAAATAATTCAAAGTTTAATTTATTATATAAATAATTCAATAGTTTAATTTATAATGAATTGTTTAATTTATTATGTAAATAATTCAAGTGATCATTTTAAAATGAATTGTTTAATTTATTATTAAAATAATTCCAAGTTTAATTTATTATATGAATAATTCAACAGTTTAATTTGTAATTAATTGTATAATTTATCATATAAATAATTCAATTGACTATTTTAAAATGAATTGTTTAATTTCTTATATAAATAATTCAATAGTTTAATTGATAATGAATTGTTTAATTTATTATAAAAATAATTCAAAGTTTAATTTATTATATAAATACTTCAATAGTTTAATTTATAATTAATTGTTTAATTTATTATAAAAATAATTCAAAGTTTAATTTATTATATAAATACTTCAATAGTTTAATTTATAATTAATTGTTTAATTTATTATATAAATAATTCAATTGATTATTTGAAAAGGAATTGTTTAATTTGTGATAAAAATAATTCAAAGTTTAATTTACTAAATAAATATTTCAATAGATTAATTGATAATGAATTATTTAATATATTTTTAAAATATTTCAAAGTTTAATTTATAATACAAATAATTCAATAGTTTAATTTATAATGAATTGTTTAATACATTTTAAAAATAATTCAAAGTTTAATTTATGTAAATATTTCAATTGTTTAATTTATAATGAATTGTTTAATTTATTATGTAAATAATTCAAGTGATTATTTTTAAATTAATTGTTTAATTTATTATATCAATAATTGAAGTGATTTTTAAAAAATGGATCGTTTAATTTATTATAAAAATAATTCAAATTTTAATTTTTTATATAAATAATTCAATAGTCTAATTTATAATGAATTGTTTAATTTATTATGTAAATAATTCAAGTGATTATTTTAAAATGAATTGTTTAATTTATTATATCAATAATTGAAGTGATTTTTAAAAAATGGATCATTTAATTTATTATAAAAATAATTCAAATTTTAATTTTTTATATAAATAATTCAATAGTCTAATTTATAATGAATTGTTTAATTTATTACAAAAATAATTAAAAGTTCAATATATCATAAAATAATTCAATCGTTTAATTAATTATATAAATAATTCAATTGATTATTTTAAAATGAATTGTTTAATTTATTACAAAAATTATATAAATACTTCAATAATTTAATTTATAATATAAATAATTCAATTGATTATTTGAAAAGGAATTGTTTAATTTGTGATGAAAATAATTCAATGTTTAATTTAGTAAATAAATATTTCAATAGATTAATTGATAATGAATTGTTTAATATATTTTTAAAATAATTCAATGTTTAATTTATAATATAAATAATTCAATAGTTTAATTTATAATGAATTGTTTAATTTATTATATCAATAATTCAAGAGTTTAATTTATCATATTAATAAATCAATTGACTATTTTAAAATGAATTGTTTAATTTCTTATATAAATAATTCAAGTGATTATTTTTAAATGAATTGTTTAATTTATTATAGAAATAATTCAATAGTTCAATTTATGATGAATTGTTTAATTTATTATAGAAATAATTCAAGTGGTTATTTTAAGGTGAATTGCTTAATTTATTATACGAATAATTCAAGTGATTATTTTAAAATGAATTGTTTAATTTGTTATAAATATAATTCAAAGTTTAATTTAATATATAAATAATTAGAAGTTGAATTTATTATGTAAATAATTGAATAGTTTAATTTATTATGTAAATAATTCAAGTAATTATTTTAAGATGAATTGTTTAATGTATTATATAAATAATTCAACAGTTTAATTTATTATATAAATAATTCAATAGTTTAATTTATAATGAATTGTTTAATTTATTACATAAATAATACAAGCGATTATTTTAAAATGAATTGTTTATTTTTTTGTAAAAACAATTCAAAGTTTAATTTACAATATAAATCATTCAATAGTTTAATTCACAATGAAATGTTTAATTTATTATAAAAATAATTCAAAGTTTAATTTATTATATAAATAAATCAACAGTTTAATTTATAATGAATTGTTGAATTTATTATCTAATTAATTCAAGTGATTATTTTAAAATGAATTCGTTAATTTATTATAAAATAATTCAAAGTTTAATTTATAATATAAATATTTCAATAGTTTAATTTATAATGAATTGTTTAATTTACTATATAAATAATTCAAGCGATTATTTGAAAAGGAATTGTTTAATTTATGATAAAAATAATTCAATAGTTTAAGTTATTATATAAATAAATCAATAGTTTAATTTTTGATCAATTGTTTAATTTGTTATTAACATAATTCAAAGTTTTATTTATAATATAAATAACTCAATGGTTTAATATATAATGAATTGTTTAATATATTATATAAATATTCTAGCGATTATTTTAAAATGAATTGCTTAATTTATTACAAAAATAATTCAAGGTTTAATTTATTATATAAATAATTCAATAGTTTAATTTATAATTAATTGTTTAATTTATTATATAAATAATTCAATTCATTATTTGAAAAGGAATTGTTTAATTTTTGATAAAAATAATTCAAAGTTTAATTTAGTATATAAATAATTCAACAGTTTAATTTATAATGAATTGTTTAATTTATTATATAAATAATTCAACCAATTATTCTAAAATGAATTGTTTAATTTATTATAAAAATAATGCAAAGTTTAGTTTATTATATAAATAATTCAATAGTTTAATTTATAATGAATTGTTTAATTTCTTATTGAAATAATTCAAGTGATTGTTTAACTTATTATAATAATAATTCAAAGTTTAATTTAGTATGTAACGATTTCAATAGTTTAATTTATTATATAAATAATTCAAGTGATTATTTTAAAATGAATTGTTTAATTTATTCTATAAATAATTCAAGCAATTATTCTAAAATGAATGGTTTAATTTTTGATAAAAATAATTCAATGTTTATTTTATTATATAAATAATTCAATAGTTTAATTTATAATGAATTGTTTAATTTATTGTATAAATAATTAAAGTGATTTTTTAAAAATGGATTGTTTAATCTTGTTATAAAAATGATTCAAATATTAATTTATTATATAAATAATTCAAAGTTTAATTACAATATAAATAATTCAATCGTTTAATTTATAATGAATTGTTTAAGTTATTATATAAATAATTCAAGCAATTATTCTAAAATGAATTGTTTAATTTATTATAAAAATAATGCAAAGTTTAGTTTATTATATCAATATTTCAATAGTTTAATTTATAATAAATTCAACATTTAATTTATGATATAAATAATTCATTAGTTTAATTTGTTACATAAGTAATTCAATGGTTTAATTTATAATCAATTGTTTAATTTATTATATAAATAATTCAAGTGATTAGTTTAAAATGGATTGTTTAATTTATTATAAAAATAATTCAAAGTTTCATTTATTATATAAACAATTCAATAGTTTAATTTATAATGAATTGCTTAATTTATTATATAGATAATTCAAGTGATTAATTTAAAATGAATAATTTATTTTTTGATAAAAATAATTCAATGTTTATTTTATTATATAAATAATTCAATAGTTTAATTTATAATGAATTGTTTAATATATTTTTAAAATAATTCAAAGTTTAATTTACAATATAAATAATTCAATAGTTTAATTGCTAATGAATTGTTTAATTTATTATATAAATAATTCTTCGTTATTTTAAAATGAATTGTTTAATTTATTATAAAAATAATATAAAAGTTCAATATATCATACAAATAATTCAATAGTTTAATTTATTATATAAATAATTCAAGAGTTTAATTAATAATGAATTGTTTAATTTATTATGTAAATAATTCAATTGATTGTTTTAAAAAGAATTGTTTAATTTCTTATATAAATAATTCAAGTGATTATTTTTAAGTGAATTGCTTAATTTATTATATGAATAATTCAAGTGATTATTTTAAAATGAATTGTTTAATTTGTTATAAATATAATTCAAAGTTTAATTTAATATATAAAGAATTAGAAGTTGAATTTATTATGTAAATAATTGAATAGTTTAATTTATTATGTGAATAATTCAAGCAATTATTTTAAGATGAATTGTTTAATTTATTATATAAATAATTCAACAGTTTAATTTATTATGTGAATAATTCAAGCAATTATTTTAAGATGAATTGTTTAATTTATTACATGAATAATACAAGGGATTATTTTAAAATGAATTGTTTATTTTTTTAAAAAACAATTCAAAGTTAAATTTACAATATAAATCATTCACTAGTTTAATTCGCAATGAATTGTTTAATTTATTATAAAAATAATTCAAAGTTTAATTTATTATATAAATAATTCAACAGTTTAATTTATAATGAATTGTTGAATTTATTATATAATTAATTCAAGTGATTATTTTAAAATGAATTCGTTAATTTATTTTAAAAATAATTCAAAGTTTATTATACAATATAAATAATTCAATATTTTAATTGATAATGAATTGTTTAATTTATTAAAGAAATAATTCGTGATTGTTTTAAAATGTATTGTTTAATTTATTATAGAAATTATTCAAAGTTTAATTTAGTGCATAAATATTACAATAGTTTAATTTATTATATAAATAAATCAATTGTTTAATTAATTATAAAAATAGTTCAAAGTTTAATTGATTACAAAAATAATTCAAAGTTCAATTTATGATATAAATAATTCAATAGTTTAATTTATTATATAAATAATTCAACTGTTTAATTTATAACGAATTGTTTAATTTATTATCAAAATAATACCAAGTTTAATTTATTGTATAAATAATTCATTAGTTTAATTTATTAGGTAAATAATACAATTGTCTAATTTATAATGAATAGTTTAAATTATATAAATAATTCAAGTGCTTATTTTAAATGAATTGTTTAATTTGTTATGAACATAATTCAAAGTTTTATTTATAATATAAATAATTCAATGGTTTAATATATAATGAATTGTTTAATATATTATATAAATATTCTAGCGATTATTTTAAAATGAATTGCTTAATTTATTATAAAAATAATTCAAGGTTTAATTTAGTATATAAATAATTCAATAGTTTAATTTATAATGAATTGTTTAATTTATTATATAAATAATTCAACCAATTATTTTAAAATGAATTGTTTAATTTATTATATAAATAATTCAATAGTTTAATTTGTAATGAATTGTTTAATTTCTTATATAACTAATTCAATAGTTTAATTTATTATATAAATAATTCAAGCAATTATTTTTAAATGAATTGTTTAATTTATTATATAAATAATTCAAGTGATTGTTTAACTTATTATAATAATAATTCAAAGTTTAATTTAGTATGTAACGATTTCAATAGTTTAATTTATTATATAAATAATTCAAGTGATTATTTTAAAATGAATTGTTTAATTTATTATATAAATAATTCAAGCAATTATTCTAAAATGAATGGTTTAATTTTTGATAAAAATAATTCAATGTTTATTTTATTATATAAATAATTCAATAGTTTAATTTATAATGAATTGTTTAATTTATTGTATAAATAATTAAATTGATTTTTAAAAAATGGATTGTTTAATTTAGTTATAAAAATGATTCAAATATTAATTTATTATATAAATAATACAAAGTTTAATTTACAATATAAATAATTCAATCGTTTAATTTATAATGAATTGTTTAATTTCTTATCTAAATGATTCAAGTGATTATTTTTAAATGAATTGTTTAATTTATAATATAAATAATTCAATAGTTTAATTTATTATATAAATAATTCAAGCAATTATTTTAAAATGAATTGTTTAATTTATTATATAAATAATTCAAGCAATTATTCTAAAATGAATTGTTTAATTTATTATATAAATAATTCAAAGTTTAATTTATAATATAAATATTTCAATAGTTTAATTTATAATGAATTGTTTAATTTCTTATATAAATAATTGAAATGATTATTTTAAATTGAATTGTTTAATTTATTATAAAAATAATTCAACGTTTAATTTATTATTAAAATAATTCAACATTTAATTTATGATATAAATAATTCAATAGTTTAATTTGTTACATAAGTAATTCAATGGTTTAATTTATAATCAATTGTTTAATTTATTATATAAATAATTCAAAGTTTAATTTATAATATAAATATTTCAATAGTTTAATTTATAATGAATTGTTTAATTTCTTATATAAATAATTCAAATGATTATTTTAAATTGAATTGTTTAATTTATTATAAAAATAATTCAACGTTTAATTTATTATTAAAATAATTCAACTTTTAATTTATGATATAAATAATTCAATATTTTAATTTGTTACATAAGTAATTCAATGGTTTAATTTATAATCAATTGTTTAATTTATTATATAAATAATTCAATAGTTTAATTTATTATATAAATAATTCAAGCAATTATTTTAAAATGAATTGATTAATTTATTATAAAAATAATGCAAAGTTTAGTTTATTATATAAATAATTCAATAGTATAATTTATAATGAATTGTTTAATTTCTTATTGAAATAATTCAAGTGATTGTTTAACTTATTATAATAATAATTCAAAGTTTAATTTAGTATGTAACGATTTCAATAGTTTAATTTATTATATAAATAATTCAAGTGATTATTTTAAAATGAATTGTTTAATTTATTCTATAAATAATTCAAGCAATTATTCTAAAATGAGTGGTTTAATTTTTGATAAAAATAATTCAATGTTTATTTTATTATATAAATAATTCAATAGTTTAATTGATAATAAATTGTTTAATTTATTGTATAAATAATTAGTGATTTTTAAAATATGGATTGTTTAATTTTGTTATAAAAATGATTCAAGTATTAATTTATTATATAAATAATTCAAAGTTTAATTTACAATATAAATAATTCAATCATTTAATTTATAATGAATTGTTTAATTTCTTATCTAAATAATTCAAGTGATTATTTTTAAATGAATTGTTTAATTTATAATATAAATAATTCAATAGTTTAATTCATTATATAAATAATTCAAGCAATTATTTTAAAATGAATTGTTTAATTTATTATATAAATAATTCAAGCAATTATTCTAAAATGAATTGTTTAATTTCTTATATAAATAATTCTTCATTATTTTAAAATGATTGTTTAATTTATTATAAAAATAATATAAAAGTTCAATATATCATACAAATAATTCAATAGTTTAATTTATTATATAAATAATTCAAGTCATTATTTTAAAATGAATTGTTTAATTTTTGATAAAAATAATTCAAATTTTAATTTGGTACATAAATATTTCAATAGATTAATTTATTATATATATAATTGAATATTTTAATTTATAATGAATTGTTCGAAATAATTCAAGGTTTAATTTATTATGTAAATAATTCAATAGTTTAATTTATAATGAATTGTTTAATTTATTATAAAATAATACCAAGTTTAATTTATTATAAAAATAATTCAAAGTTCAATTTATTATATAAATAATTCAATAGTTTAATTTATTAGGTAAATAATTCAATAGTTTAATTTTTGATCAATTGTTTAATTTGTTATAAACATAATTCAAAGTTTAATGTATAATATAAATAATTCAATGGTTTAATATATAATGAATTGTTTAATATATTACATAAATATTGAAGCGATTATTTTAAAATGAATTGTTTAATTTTTGATAAAAATAATTCAAAATTTAATTTAGTATATAAATATTTCAATAGATTAATTGATAATGAATTGTTTAATATATTTTTAAAATAATTCAAAGTTTAATTTACAATATAAATAATTCAATAGTTTAATTGCTAATGACTTGTTTCATATATTTTTAAAATAATTCAAAATTTAATTTATTATGTAAATAATTCAATAGTTTAATTTATAATGAATTGTTTAATTTATTATATAAATAATTCTTCATTATTTTAAAATGAATTGTTTAATTTATTATAAAAATTATATAAAAGTTCAATATATCATACAAATAATTCAATAGTTTAATTTATTATATAAATAATTCAAGATTTTAATTAATAATGAATTGTTTAATTTATTATGTAAATAATTCAATTGATTGTTTGAAAAAGAATTGTTTAATTTATTATATAAATAATTCAAGTCATTATTTTAAAATGAATTGTTTAATTTTTGATAAAAATAATTCAAATTTTAATTTGGTACATAAATATTTCAATAGATTAATTTATTATATATATAATTCAATATTTTAATTTATAATGAATTGTTTGAAATAATTCAAGGTTTAATTTATTATGTAAATAATTCAATAGTTTAATTTATAATGAATTGTTTAATTTATTATAAAATAATACCAAGTTTAATTTATTATAAAAATAATTCAAAGTTCAATTTATTATATAAATAATTCAATAGTTTAATTTATTATATAAATAATTCAACAGTTTAATTGATAATGAATTGTTTAATTTATTATAAAAATAATACCAAGTTTAATTTATTATATAAATAATTCAATAGTTTAATTTATTAGGTAAATAATACAATTGTTCAATTTATAATAAAATGTTTAATTTATTATATAAATAATTCAATAGTTTAATTTTTGATCAATTGTTTAATTTGTTATAAACATAATTCAAAGTTTAATTTATAATATAAATAATTCAATGGTTTAATATATAATGAATTGTTTAATATATTACATAAATATTGAAGTGATTATTTTAAAATGAATTGTTTAATTTTTGATAAAAATAATTCAAAATTTAATTTAGTATATAAATATTTCAATAGATTAATTGATAATGAATTGTTTAATATATTTTTAAAATAATTCAAAGTTTAATTTACAATATAAATAATTCAATACTTTAATTGCTAATGAATTGTTTCATATATTTTTAAAATAATTCAAAATTTAATTTATTATGTAAATAATTCAATAGTTTAATTGCTAATGAATTGTTTCATATATTTTTAAAATAATTCAAAATTTAATTTATTATATAAATAATTCAAGAGTTTAATTAATAATGAATTGTTTAATTTATTATGTAAATAATTCAATTGATTGTTTTAAAAATAATTGTTTAATTTCTTATATAAATAATTCAAGTGATTATTTTTAAATGAATTGTTTAATTTATTATAGAAATAATTCAAGTGGTTATTTTAAGGTGAATTGCTTAATTTATTATATGAATAATTCAAGTGATTATTTTAAAATGAATTGTTTAATTTGTTATAAATATAATTCAAAGTTTAATTTAATATATAAATAATTAGAAGTTGAATTTATTATGTGAATAATTCAAGCAATTATTTTAAGATGAATTGTTTAATTTATTATATAAATAATTCGACAGTTTAATTTATTATATAAATAATTCAATAGTTTAATTTATAATGAATTGTTTAATTTATTACATGAATAATACAAGGGATTATTTTAAAATGAATTGTTTATTTTTTAAAAAAACAATTCAAAGTTAAATTTACAATATAAATCATTCAATAGTTTAATTCGCAATGAATTGTTTAATTTATTATAAAAATAATTCAAAGTTTAATTTATTATATAAATAATTCAACAGTTTAATTTATAATGAATTGTTGAATTTATTATATAATTAATTCAAGTGATTATTTTAAAATGAATTCGTTAATTTATTTTTAAAATAATTCAAAGTTTATTATACAATATAAATAATTCAATATTTTAATTGATAATGAATTGTTTAATTTATTAAAGAAATAATTCGTGATTATTTTAAAATGTATTGTTTAATTTATTATAGAAATTATTCAAAGTTTAATTTAGTGCATAAATATTACAATAGTTTAATTTATTATATAAATAAATCAATTGTTTAATTAATTATAAAAATAGTTCAAAGTTTAATTTATTACAAAAATAATTCAAAGTTCAATTTATGATATAAATAATTCAATAGTTTAATTTATTATATAAATAATTCAACTGTTTAATTTATAATGAATTGTTTAATTTATTATAAAAATAATACCAAGTTTAATTTATTCTATAAATAATTCAATAGTTTAATTTATTAGGTAAATAATACAATTGTCTAATTTATAATGAATAGTTTAAATTATATAAATAATTCAAGTGCTTATTTTAAATGAATTGTTTAATTTATTATAAAAATAATTCAAAGTTTAATTTATAATATAAATATTTCAATAGTTTAATTTATAATGAATTGTTTAATTTACTATATAAATAATTCAAGCGATTATTTGAAAAGGAATTGTTTAATTTATGATAAAAATAATTCAATAGTTTAATTTATTATATAAATAAATCAATAGTTTAATTTACAATTAATTGTTTAATTTATTATATAAATAATTCAATTCATTATTTGAAAATGAATTGTTTAATTTTTGATAAAAATAATTCAAAGTTTAATTTAGTATATAAATAATTCAATAGTTTAATTTATAATGAAATGTTTAATTTATTATATAAATAATTCAACCAATTATTTTAAAATGAATTGTTTAATTTATTATATAAATAATTCAATAGTTTAATTTATAATGAATTGTTTAATTTCTTATATAACTAATTCAATAGTTTAATTTATTATATAAATAATTCAAGCAATTATTTTTAAATGAATTGTATAATTTATTATATAAATAGTTCAAGCAATTATTCTAAAATGAATTGTTTAATTTATTATAAAAATAATGCCAAGTTATTTTATTATATAAATAATTCCATAGTTTAATTTATAATGAATTGTTTAATTTATTGTATAAATAATTAAATTGATTTTTTAAAAATGGATTGTTTAATTTTGTTATAAAAATGATTCAAATATTAATTTATTATATAAATAATTCAAAGTTTAATTTATAATATAAATATTTCAATAGTTTAATTTATAATGAATTGTTTAATTTCTTATACAAATAATTCAAGCAATTATTCTAAAATGAATTGTTTAATTTATTATAAAAATAATTCAAAGTTTAATTTGTAATATAAATATTTCAATAGTTTAATTTATAATGAATTGTTTAATTTCTTATATAAATAATTCAAGCAACTTTTCTAAAATGAATTGTTTAATTTATTATTAAATAATTCAACATTTAATTTATGATATAAATAATTCAATAGTTTAATTTGTTACATAAGTAATTCAATGGTTTAATTTATAATCAATTGTTTAATTTATTATATAAATAATTCAATAGTTTAATTTATTATATAAATAATTCAACCAATTATTTTAAAATGAATTGTTTAATTTATTATATAAATAATTCAAGCAATTATTCTAAAATGAATTGTTTAATTTATTATAAAAATAATGCAAAGTTTAGTTTATTATATAAATAATTCAAAGTTTAATTTATAATATAAATATTTCAATAGTTTAATTTATAATGAATTGTTTAATTTCTTATACAAATAATTCAAGCAATTATTCTAAAATGAATTGTTTAATTTATTATTAAAATAATTCAACATTTAATTTATGATATAAATAATTCAATAGTTTAATTTGTTACATAAGTAATTCAATGGTTTAATTTATAATCAATTGTTTAATTTATTATATAAATAATTCAATAGTTTAATTTATTATATAAATAATTCAAGCAATTATTTTTAAATGAATTGTTTAATTTATTATATAAATAATTCAAGCAATTATTCTAAAATGAATTGTTTAATTTATTATAAAAATAATGCAAAGTTTAGTTTATTATATAAATAATTCAATAGTTTAATTTATAATGAATTGTTTAATTTCTTATTGAAATAATTCAAGTGATTGTTTAAATTATTATAATAATAATTCAAAGTTTAATTTAGTATGTAACGATTTCAATAGTTTAATTTATTATATAAATAATTCAAGTGATTATTTTAAAATGAATTGTTTAATTTATTCTATAAATAATTCAAGCAATTATTCCAAAATGAATGGTTTAATTTTTGATAAAAATAATTCAATGTTTATTTTATTATATAAATAATTCAATAGTTTAATTTATAATGAATTGTTTAATTTATTGTATAAATAATAAAAGTGATTTTTTAAAAATGGATTGTTTAATTTTGTTATAAAAATGATTCAAATATTAATTTATTATATAAATAATTCAAAGTTTAATTTACAATATAAATAATTCAATCGTTTAATTTATAATGAATTGTATAATTTCTTATCTAAATAATTCAAGTGATTATTTTCAAATTAATTGTTTAATTTATAATATAAATAATTCAATAGTTTAATTTATTATATAAATAATTCAAGCAATTATTCTAAAATGAATTGTTTAATTTATTATAAAAATAATGCAAAGTTTAGTTTATTATATAAATATTTCAATAGTTTAATTTATAATGAATTGTTTAATTTCTTATATAAATAATTCTTCATTATTTTAAAATGAATTGTTTAATTTTTTATAAAAATAATATAAAAGTTCAATATATCATACAAATAATTCAATAGTTTAATTTATTATATAAATAATTCAAGAGTTTAATTAATAATGAATTGTTTAATTTATTATGTAAATAATTCAATTGATTGTTTTAAAAATAATTGTTTAATTTCTTATATAAATAATTCAAGTGATTATTTTTAAATGAATTGTTTAATTTATTATAGAAATAATTCAAGTGGTTATTTTAAGGTGAATTGCTTAATTTATTATATGAATAATTCAAGTGATTATTTTAAAATGAATTGTTTAATTTGTTATAAATATAATTCAAAGTTTAATTTAATATATAAATAATTAGAAGTTGAATTTATTATGTAAATAATTGAATAGTTTAATTTATTATGTGAATAATTCAAGCAATTATTTTAAGATGAATTGTTTAATTTAGTATATAAATAATTCAATAGTTTAATTTATAATGAATTGTTTAATTTATTACATGAATAATACAAGGGATTATTTTAAAATGAATTGTTTATTTTTTAAAAAAACAATTCAAAGTTAAATTTACAATATAAATCATTCAATAGTTTAATTCGCAATGAATTGTTTAATTTGTTATAAAAATAATTCAAAGTTTAATTTATAATATAAATATTTCAATAGTTTAATATATAATGAATTGTTTAATATATTATATAAATATTCTAGCGATTATTTTAAAATGAATTGCTTAATTTATTATAAAAATAATTCAAGGTTTAATTTATTATATAAATAATTCAATAGTTTAATTTATAATTAATTGTTTAATTTATTATATAAATAATTCAATTCATTATTTGAAAATGAATTGTTTAATTTTTGATAAAAATAATTCAAAGTTTAATTTAGTATATAAATAATTCAATAGTTTAATTTATAATTAATTGTTTAATTTATTATATAAATAATTCAACCAATTATTTTAAAATGAATTGTTTAATTTATTATATAAATAATTCAATAGTTTAATTTATAATGAATTGTTTAATTTCTTATATAACTAATTCAATAGTTTAATTTATTATATAAATAATTCAAGCAATTATTTTTAAATGAATTGTATAATTTATTATATAAATAGTTCAAGCAATTATTCTAAAATGAATTGTTTAATTTATTATAAAAATAATGCCAAGTTATTTTATTATATAAATAATTCCATAGTTTAATTTATAATGAATTGTTTAATTTATTGTATAAATAATTAAATTGATTTTTAAAAAATGGATTGTTTAATTTTGTTATAAAAATGATTCAAATATTAATTTATTATATAAATAATTCAAAGTTTAATTTACAATATAAATAATTCAATCGTTTAATTTATAATGAATTGTTTAATTTCTTATCTAAATGATTCAAGTGATTATTTTTAAATGAATTGTTTAATTTATCATATAAATAATTCAATAGTTTAATTTAGTATATAAATAATTCAAGCAATTATTTTAAAATGAATTGTTTAATTTATTATATAAATAATTCAAGCAATTATTCTAAAATGAATTGTTTAATTTATTATAAAAATAATGCAAAGTTTAGTTTATTATATCAATATTTCAATAGTTTAATTTATAATAAATTGTTTAATTTATTAAATAAATAATTCAAAGTTTAATTTATAATATAAATATTTCAATAGTTTAATTTATAATGAATTGTTTAATTTCTTATACAAATAATTCAAGCAATTATTCTAAAATGAATTGTTTAATTTATTATTAAAATAATTCAACATTTAATTTATGATATAAATAATTCAATAGTTTAATTTGTTACATAAGTAATTCAATGGTTTAATTTATAATCAATTGTTTAATTTATTATATAAATAATGCAATAGTTTAATTTATAATGAATTGTTTAATTTCTTATTGAAATAATTCAAGTGATTGTTTAACTTATTATAATAATAATTCAAAGTTTAATTTAGTATGTAACGATTTCAATAGTTTAATTTATTATATAAATAATTCAAGTGATTATTTTAAAATGAATTGTTTAATTTATTCTATAAATAATTCAAGCAATTATTCCAAAATGAATGGTTTAATTTTTGATAAAAATAATTCAATGTTTATTTTATTATATAAATAATTCAATAGTTTAATTTATAATGAATTGTTTAATTTATTGTATAAATAATAAAAGTGATTTTTTAAAAATGGATTGTTTAATTTTGTTATAAAAATGATTCAAATATTAATTTATTATATAAATAATTCAAAGTTTAATTTACAATATCAATAATTCAATCGTTTAATTTATAATGAATTGTTTAATTTCTTATCTAAATAATTCAAGTGATTATTTTCAAATTAATTGTTTAATTTATAATATAAATAATTCAATAGTTTAATTTATTATATAAATAATTCAAGCAATTATTCTAAAATGAATTGTTTAATTTATTATAAAAATAATGCAAAGTTTAGTTTATTATATAAATATTTCAATAGTTTAATTTATAATGAATTGTTTAATTTCTTATATAAATAATTCTTCATTATTTTAAAATGAATTGTTTAATTTATTATAAAAATAATATAAAAGTTCAATATATCATACAAATAATTCAATAGTTTAATTTATTATATAAATAATTCAAGAGTTTAATTAATAATGAATTGTTTAATTTATTATGTAAATAATTCAATTGATTGTTTGAAAAAGAATTGTTTAATTTATTATATAAATAATTCAAGTCATTATTTTAAAATGAATTGTTTAATTTTTGATAAAAATAATTCAAATTTTAATTTGGTACATAAATATTTCAATAGATTAATTTATTATATATATAATTCAATATTTTAATTTATAATGAATTGTTTGAAATAATTCAAGGTTTAATTTATTATGTAAATAATTCAACAGTTTAATTGATCATGAATTGTTTAATTTATTATAAAAATAAAACCAAGTTTAATTTATTATATAAATAATTCAATAGTTTAATTTATTAGGTAAATAATACAATAGTCCAATTTATAATAAAATGTTTAATTTATTACATAAATAATTCAATAGTTTAATTTTTGATCAATTGTTTAATTTGTTATAAACATAATTCAAAGATTAATTTATAATATAAATAATTCAATGGTTTAATATATAATGAATTGTTTACTATATTATATAAATATTGAAGCGATTATTTTAAAATGAATTGTTTAATTTTTGATAAAAATAATTCAAAATTTAATTTAGTATATAAATATTTCAATAGATTAATTGATAATGAATTGTTTAATATATTTTAAAAATAATTCAAAGTTTAATTTACAATATAAATAATTCAATAGTTTAATTGCTAATGAATTGTTTCATATTTTTTTCAAATAATTCAAAATTTAATTTATGTAAATAATTCAATAGTTTAATTTATAATGAATTGTTTAATTTACTATATAAATAATTCTTCATTATTTTAAAATGAATTGTTTAATTTATTATAAAAATAATATAAAAGTTCAATATATCATACAAATAATTCAATAGTTTAATTTATTATATAAATAATTCAAGAGTTTAATTAATAATGAATTGTTTAATTTATTATGTAAATAATTCAATTGATTGTTTTAAAAATAATTGTTTAATTTCTTATATAAATAATTCAAGTGATTATTTTTAAATGAATTGTTTAATTTATTATAGAAATAATTCAAGTGGTTATTTTAAGGTGAATTGCTTAATTTATTATATGAATAATTCAAGTGATTATTTTAAAATGAATTGTTTAATTTGTTATAAATATAATTCAAAGTTTAATTTAATATATAAATAATTAGAAGTTGAATTTATTATGTAAATAATTGAATAGTTTAATTTATTATGTGAATAATTCAAGCAATTATTTTAAGATGAATTGTTTAATTTAGTATATAAATAATTCAATAGTTTAATTTATAATGAATTGTTTAATTTATTACATGAATAATACAAGGGATTATTTTAAAATGAATTGTTTATTTTTTAAAAAAACAATTCAAAGTTAAATTTACAATATAAATCATTCAATAGTTTAATTCGCAATGAATTGTTTAATTTGTTATAAAAATAATTCAAAGTTTAATTTATAATATAAATATTTCAATAGTTTAATATATAATGAATTGTTTAATATATTATATAAATATTCTAGCGATTATTTTAAAATGAATTGCTTAATTTATTATAAAAATAATTCAAGGTTTAATTTATTATATAAATAATTCAATAGTTTAATTTATAATTAATTGTTTAATTTATTATATAAATAATTCAATTCATTATTTGAAAATGAATTGTTTAATTTTTGATAAAAATAATTCAAAGTTTAATTTAGTATATAAATAATTCAATAGTTTAATTTATAATTAATTGTTTAATTTATTATATAAATAATTCAACCAATTATTTTAAAATGAATTGTTTAATTTATTATATAAATAATTCAATAGTTTAATTTATAATGAATTGTTTAATTTCTTATATAACTAATTCAATAGTTTAATTTATTATATAAATAATTCAAGCAATTATTTTTAAATGAATTGTTTAATTTATTATATAAATAATTCAAGCAATTATTCTAAAATGAATTGTTTAATTTATTATAAAAATAATGCCAAGTTATTTTATTATATAAATAATTCAATAGATTAATTTGTAATGAATTGTTTAATTTCTTATTGAAATAATTCAAGTGATTGTTTAACTTATTATAATAATAATTCAAAGTTTAATTTAGTATGTAACGATTTCAATAGTTTAATTTATTATATAAATAATTCAAGTGATTATTTTAAAATGAATTGTTTAATTTATTATATAAATAATTCAAGCAATTATTCTAAAATGAATGGTTTAATTTTTGATAAAAATAATTCAATGTTTATTTTATTATATAAATAATTCAATAGTTTAATTTATAATGAATTGTTTAATTTATTGTATAAATAATTAAATTGATTTTTAAAAAATGGATTGTTTAATTTTGTTATAAAAATGATTCAAATATTAATTTATTATATAAATAATTCAAAGTTTAATTTACATCATAAATAATTCAATCGTTTAATTTATAATGAATTGTTTAATTTCTTATCTAAATGATTCAAGTGGTTATTTTTAAATGAATTGTTTAATTTATAATATAAATAATTCAATAGTTTAATTTATTATATAAATAATTCAAGCAATTATTTTTAAATGAATTGTTTAATTTATTATATAAATAGTTCAAGCAATTATTCTAAAATGAATTGTTTAATTTATTATAAAAATAATGCAAAGTTTAGTTTATTATATCAATATTTCAATAGTTTAATTTATAATGAATTGTTTAATTTCTTATATAAATAATTCTTCATTATTTTAAAATGATTGTTTAATTTATTATAAAAATAATATAAAAGTTCAATATATCATACAAATAATTCAATAGTTTAATTTATTATATAAATAATTCAAGTCATTATTTTAAAATGAATTGTTTAATTTTTGATAAAAATAATTCAAATTTTAATTTGGTACATAAATATTTCAATAGATTAATTTATTATATATATAATTGAATATTTTAATTTATAATGAATTGTTCGAAATAATTCAAGGTTTAATTTATTATGTAAATAATTCAATAGTTTAATTTATAATGAATTGTTTAATTTATTATAAAATAATACCAAGTTTAGTTTATTATAAAAATAATTCAAAGTTCAATTTATTATATAAATAATTCAATAGTTTAATTTATTAGGCAAATAATTCAATAGTTTAATTTTTGATCAATTGTTTAATTTGTTATAAACATAATTCAATAGTTTAACTTCAAGTGATTTTTAAAAATTGGATTGTTTAATTTTGATATAAAAATAATTCAAACATTAATTTATTATGAATTATAAATAATTCAATAGTCTAATTTATAATGAATTGTTTAATTTATTATATAAATAATTCAATAGTTTAATTTATTATATAAATAATTCAAGCAATTATTTTAAAATGAATTGTTTAATTTATTATAAAAATAATGCAAAGTTTAGTTTATTATATAAATAATTCAATAGTTTAATTTATAATCAATTGTTTAATTTCTTATTGAAATAATTCAAGTGATTGTTTAACTTATTATAATAATAATTCAAAGTTTAATTTAGTATGTAACGATTTCAATAGTTTAATTTATTATATAAATAATTCAAGTGATTATTTTAAAATGAATTGTTTAATTTATTATATAAATAATTCAAGCAATTATTCTAAAATGAATGGTTTAATTTTTGATAAAAATAATTCAATGTTTATTTTATTATATAAATAATTCAATAGTTTAATTTACAATGAATTGTTAAATATATTTTAAAAATAATTCAATAGTTTAATTTATTATATAAATAATTCAATTGTTTAGTTAATTATAAAAATAGTTCAAAGTTTAATTTATTACAAAAATAATTCAAAGTTCAATTTATGATATAAATAATTCAATAGTTTAATTTATTATATAAATAATTCAACTGTTTAATTTATAACGAATTGTTTAATTTATTATAAAAATAATACCAAGTTTAATTTATTGTATAAATAATTCAATAGTTTAATTTATTAGGTAAATAATACAATTGTCTAATTTATAATGAATAGTTTAAATTATATAAATAATTCAAGTGCTTATTTTAAATGAATTGTTTAATTTATTATAAAAATAATTCAAAGTTTAATTTATAATATAAATATTTCAATAGTTTAATTTATAATGAATTGTTTAATTTACTATATAAATAATTCAAGCGATTATTTGAAAAGGAATTGTTTAATTTATGATAAAAATAATTCAATAGTTTAATTTATTATATAAATAAATCAATAGTTTAATTTTTGATTAATTGTTTAATTTGTTATGAACATAATTCAAAGTTTTATTTATAATATAAATAATTCAATGGTTTAATATATAATGAATTGTTTAATATATTATATAAATATTCTAGCGATTATTTTAAAATGAATTGCTTAATTTATTATAAAAATAATTCAAGGTTTAATTTATTATATAAATAATTCAATAGTTTAATTTATAATTAGTTGTTTAATTTATTATATAAATAATTCAATTCATTATTTGAAAATGAATTGTTTAATTTTTGATAAAAATAATTCAAAGTTTAATTTAGTATATAAATATTTCAATAGTTTAATTTATAATGAATTGTTTAATTTATTATATAAATAATTCAACCAATTATTTTAAAATGAATTGTTTAATTTATTATATAAATAATTCAATAGTTTAATTTGTAATGAATTGTTTAATTTCTTATATAACTAATTCAATAGTTTAATTTATTATATAAATAATTCAAGCAATTATTTTTAAATGAATTGTTTAATTTATTATATAAATAGTTCAAGCAATTATTCTAAAATGAATGGTTTAATTTATTATAAAAATAATGCCAAGTTATTTTATTATATAAATAATTCAATAGTTTAATTTATAATGAATTGTTTAATTTATTGTATAAATAATTAAGTTGATTTTTAAAAAATGGATTGTTTAATTTTGTTATAAAAATGATTCAAATATTAATTTATTATATAAATAATTCAAAGTTTAATTTACAATATAAATAATTCAATCGTTTAATTTATAATGAATTGTTTAATTTCTTATCTAAATGATTCAAGTGATTATTTTTAAATGAATTGTTTAATTTATAATATAAATAATTCAATAGTTTAATTTAGTATATAAATAATTTAAGCAATTATTTTAAAATGAATTGTTTAATTTATTATATAAATAATTCAAGCAATTATTCTAAAATGAATTGTTTAATTTATTATAAAAATAATTCAAAGTTTAATTTGTAATATAAATATTTCAATAGTTTAATTTATAATGAATTGTTTAATTTCTTATATAAATAATTCAAGCAACTTTTCTAAAATGAATTGTTTAATTTATTGTTAAATAATTCAACATTTAATTTATGATATAAATAATTCAATAGTTTAATTTGTTACATAAGTAATTCAATGGTTTAATTTATAATCAATTGTTTAATTTATTATATAAATAATTCAATAGTTTAATTTATTATATAAATAATTCAAGCAATTATTCTAAAATGAATTGTTTAATTTATTATAAAAATAATGCAAAGTTTAGTTTATTATATAAATAATTCAAAGTTTAATTTATAATATAAATATTTCAATAGTTTAATTTATAATGAATTGTTTAATTTCTTATACAAATAATTCAAGCAATTATTCTAAAATGAATTGTTTAATTTATTATTAAAATAATTCAACATTTAATTTATGATATAAATAATTCAATAGTTTAATTTGTTACATAAGTAATTCAATGGTTTAATTTATAATCAATTGTTTAATTTATTATATAAATAATGCAATAGTTTAATTTATAATGAATTGTTTAATTTCTTATTGAAATAATTCAAGTGATTGTTTAACTTATTATAATAATAATTCAAAGTTTAATTTAGTATGTAACGATTTCAATAGTTTAATTTATTATATAAATAATTCAAGTGATTATTTTAAAATGAATTGTTTAATTTATTCTATAAATAATTCAAGCAATTATTCCAAAATGAATGGTTTAATTTTTGATAAAAATAATTCAATGTTTATTTTATTATATAAATAATTCAATAGTTTAATTTATAATGAATTGTTTAATTTATTATAAAATAATACCAAGTTTAATTTATTATAAAAATAATTCAAAGTTCAATTTATTATATAAATAATTCAATAGTTTAATTTATTATATAAATAATTCAACAGTTTAATTGATCATGAATTGTTTAATTTATTATAAAAATAAAACCAAGTTTAATTTATTATATAAATAATTCAATAGTTTAATTTATTAGGTAAATAATACAATTGTCCAATTTATAATAAAATGTTTAATTTATTATATAAATAATTCAATAGTTTAATTTTTGATCAATTGTTTAATTTGTTATAAACATAATTCAAAGATTAATTTATAATATAAATAATTCAATGGTTTAATATATAATGAATTGTTTACTATATTATATAAATATTGAAGCGATTATTTTAAAATGAATTGTTTAATTTATTATATAAATAATTCAAAATTTAATTTAGTATATAAATATTTCAATAGATTAATTGATAATGAATTGTTTAATATATTTTAAAAATAATTCAAAGTTTAATTTACAATATAAATAATTCAATAGTTTAATTGCTAATGAATTGTTTCATATATTTTTAAAGTAATTCAAAATTTAATTTATTATGTAAATAATTCAATAGTTTAATTTATAATGAATTGTTTAATTTACTATATAAAAAATTCTTCATTATTTTAAAATGAATTGTTTAATTTATTATAAAAATAATATAAAAGTTCAATATATCATACAAATAATTCAATAGTTTAATTTATTATATAAATAATTCAAGAGTTTAATTAATAATGAATTGTTTAATTTATTATGTAAATAATTCAATTGATTGTTTTAAAAAGAATTGTTTAATTTCTTATATAAATAATTCAAGTGATTATTTTTAAATGAATTGTTTAATTTATTATAGAAATAATTCAAGTGGTTATTTTAAGGTGAATTGCTTAATTTATTATATGAATAATTCAAGTGATTATTTTAAAATGAATTGTTTAATTTGTTATAAATATAATTCAAAGTTTAATTTAATATATAAATAATTAGAAGTTGAATTTATTATGTAAATAATTGAATAGTTTAATTTATTATGTGAATAATTCAAGCAATTATTTTAAGATGAATTGTTTAATTTATTATATAAATAATTCAACAGTTTAATTTATTATATCAATAATTCAATAGTTTAATTTATAATGAATTGTTTAATTTATTACATGAATAATACAAGGGATTATTTTAAAATGAATTGTTTATTTTTTAAAAAAACAATTCAAAGTTAAATTTACAATATAAATCATTCAATAGTTTAATTCACAATAAATTGTTTAATTTATTATAAAAATAATTCAAAGTTTAATTTATAATATAAATATTTCAATAGTTTAATATATAATGAATTGTTTAATTTATTATATAAATAATTCAATTCATTATTTGAAAATGAATTGTTTAATTTTTGATAAAAATAATTCAAGGTTTAATTTATTATATAAATAATTCAATAGTTTAATTTATAATTAATTGTTTAATTTATTATATAAATAATTCAATTCATTATTTGAAAATGAATTGTTTAATTTTTGATAAAAATAATTCAAAGTTTAATTTAGTATATAAATAATTCAATAGTTTAATTTATAATGAATTGTTTAATTTCTTATATAACTAATTCAATAGTTTAATTTATTATATAAATAATTCAATAGTTTAATTTGTAATGAATTGTTTAATTTCTTATTGAAATAATTCAAGTGATTGTTTAACTTATTATAATAATAATTCAAAGTTTAATTTAGTATGTAACGATTTCAATAGTTTAATTTATTATATAAATAATTCAAGTGATTATTTTAAAATGAATTGTTTAATTTATTCTATAAATAATTCAAGCAATTATTCCAAAATGAATGGTTTAATTTTTGATAAAAATAATTCAATGTTTATTTTATTATATAAATAATTCAATAGTTTAATTTATAATGAATTGTTTAATTTATTACATAAATGATTCAAGTGATTATTTTAAAATGGATTGTTTAATTTATTATATAAATAATTCAATAGTTTAATTTATAATGAATTGATTAAATATTTTGAAAATAATTCAAAGTTTAATTTATTGTACAAATGATTCAATAGTTTAATTTATTATGTAAATAATTCAAGCAATTATTTTAAGATGAATTGTTTAATTTATTATATAAATAATTCAAGCAATTATTCTAAAATGAATTGTTTAATTTATGATAAAAATAATTCAAAGTTTAATTTAGTGTACAAATAATTCAATAGTTTAACTTCAAGTGATTTTTAAAAATTGGATTGTTTAATTTTGATATAAAAATAATTCAAACATTAATTTATTATGAATTATAAATAATTCAATAGTCTAATTTATAATGAATTGTTTAATTTATTATATAAATAATTCAATAGTTTAATTTATTATATAAATAATTCAAGCAATTATTTTAAAATGAATTGTTTAATTTATTATATAAATAATTCAAGCAATTATTCTAAAATGAATTGTTTAATTTATTATAAAAATAATGCAAAGTTTAGTTTATTATATAAATAATTCAATAGTTTAATTTATAATTAATTGTTTAATTTCTTATTGAAATAATTCAAGTGATTGTTTAACTTATTATAATAATAATTCAAAGTTTAATTTAGTATGTAACGATTTCAATAGTTTAATTTATTATATAAATAATTCAAGTGATTATTTTAAAATGAATTGTTTAATTTATTCTATAAATAATTCAAGCAATTATTCTAAAATGAATGGTTTAATTTTTGATAAAAATAATGCAAAGTTTAGTTTATTATATAAATAATTCAATAGTTTAATTTATAATGAATTGTTTAATTTCTTATTGAAATAATTCAAGTGATTGTTTAACTTATTATAATAATAATTCAAAGTTTAATTTAGTATGTAACGATTTCAATAGTTTAATTTATTATATAAATAATTCAAGTGATTATTTTAAAATGAATTGTTTAATTTATTCTATAAATAATTCAAGCAATTATTCTAAAATGAATGGTTTAATTTTTGATAAAAATAATTCAATGTTTATTTTATTATATAAATAATTCAATAGTTTAATTTATAATGAATTGTTTAATTTATTGTATAAATAATTAAAGTGATTTTTAAAAAATGGATTGTTTAATTTTGTTATAAAAATGATTCAAATATTAATTTATTATATAAATAATTCAAAGTTTAATTTACAATATCAATAATTCAATCGTTTAATTTATAATGAATTGTTTAATTTCTTATCTAAATAATTCAAGTGATTATTTTCAAATTAATTGTTTAATTTATAATATAAATAATTCAATAGTTTAATTTATTATATAAATAATTCAAGCAATTATTCTAAAATGAATTGTTTAATTTATTATAAAAATAATGCAAAGTTTAGTTTATTATATAAATATTTCAATAGTTTAATTTATAATGAATTGTTTAATTTCTTATATAAATAATTCTTCATTATTTTAAAATGAATTGTTTAATTTATTATAAACATAATATAAAAGTTCAATATATCATACAAATAATTCAATAGTTTAATTGATTATATAAATAATTCAAGAGTTTAATTAATAATGAATTGTTTAATTTATTATGTAAATAATTCAATTGATTGTTTCAAAAACAATTGTTTAATTTATTATATAAATAATTCAAGTCATTATTTTAAAATGAATTGTTTAATTTTTGATAAAAATAATTCAAATTTTAATTTGGTACATAAATATTTCAATAGATTAATTTATTATATATATAATTCAATATTTTAATTTATAATGAATTGTTTGAAATAATTCAAGGTTTAATTTATTATGTAAATAATTCAATAGTTTAATTTATAATGAATTGTTTAATTTATTATAAAATAATACCAAGTTTAATTTATTATAAAAATAATTCAAAGTTCAATTTATTATATAAATAATTCAATAGTTTAATTTATTATATAAATAATTCAACAGTTTAATTGATCATGAATTGTTTAATTTATTATAAAAATAAAACCAAGTTTAATTTATTATATAAATAATTCAATAGTTTAATTTATTAGGTAAATAATACAATTGTCCAATTTATAATAAAATGTTTAATTTATTATATAAATAATTCAATAGTTTAATTTTTGATCAATTGTTTAATTTGTTATAAACATAATTCAAAGATTAATTTATAATATAAATAATTCAATGGTTTAATATATAATGAATTGTTTACTATATTATATAAATATTGAAGCGATTATTTTAAAATGAATTGTTTAATTTATTATATAAATAATTCAAAATTTAATTTAGTGTATAAATATTTCAATAGATTAATTGATAATGAATTGTTTAATATATTTTAAAAATAATTCAAAGTTTAATTTACAATATAAATAATTCAATAGTTTAATTGCTAATGAATTGTTTCATATATTTTTAAAGTAATTCAAAATTTAATTTATTATGTAAATAATTCAATAGTTTAATTGATAATGAATTGTTTAATTTACTATATAAAAAATTCTTCATTATTTTAAAATGAATTGTTTAATTTATTATAAAAATAATATAAAAGTTCAATATATCATACAAATAATTCAATAGTTTAATTTATTATTTAAATAATTCAAGAGTTTAATTAATAATGAATTGTTTAATTTATTATGTAAATAATTCAATTGATTGTTTTAAAAAGAATTGTTTAATTTCTTATATAAATAATTCAAGTGATTATTTTTAAATGAATTGTTTAATTTACTATAGAAATAATTCAAGTGGTTATTTTAAGGTGAATTGCTTAATTTATTATATGAATAATTCAAGTGATTATTTTAAAATGAATTGTTTAATTTGTTATAAATATAATTCAAAGTTTAATTTAATATATAAATAATTAGAAGTTGAATTTATTATGTAAATAATTGAATAGTTTAATTTATTATGTGAATAATTCAAGCAATTATTTTAAGATGAATTGTTTAATTTATTATATAAATAATTCAACAGTTTAATTTATTATATCAATAATTCAATAGTTTAATTTATAATGAATTGTTTAATTTATTACATGAATAATACAAGGGATTATTTTAAAATGAATTGTTTATTTTTTAAAAAAACAATTCAAAGTTAAATTTACAATATAAATCATTCAATAGTTTAATTCACAATAAATTGTTTAATTTATTATAAAAATAATTCAAAGTTTAATTTATAATATAAATATTTCAATAGTTTAATATATAATGAATTGTTTAATTTATTATATAAATAATTCAATTCATTATTTGAAAATGAATTGTTTAATTTTTGATAAAAATAATTCAAGGTTTAATTTATTATATAAATAATTCAATAGTTTAATTTATAATTAATTGTTTAATTTATTATATAAATAATTCAATTCATTATTTGAAAATGAATTGTTTAATTTTTGATAAAAATAATTCAAAGTTTAATTTAGTATATAAATAATTCAATAGTTTAATTTATAATGAATTGTTTAATTTCTTATATAACTAATTCAATAGTTTAATTTATTATATAAATAATTCAATAGTTTAATTTGTAATGAATTGTTTAATTTCTTATTGAAATAATTCAAGTGATTGTTTAACTTATTATAATAATAATTCAAAGTTTAATTTAGTATGTAACGATTTCAATAGTTTAATTTATTATATAAATAATTCAAGTGATTATTTTAAAATGAATTGTTTAATTTATTATATAAATAATTCAAGCAATTATTCTAAAATGAATGGTTTAATTTTTGATAAAAATAATTCAATGTTTAATTTACAATATAAATAATTCAATCGTTTAATTTATAATGAATTGTTTAATTTCTTATCTAAATGATTCAAGTGATTATTTTTAAATGAATTGTTTAATTTATAATATAAATAATTCAATAGTTTAATTTATTATATAAATAATTCAAGCAATTATTTTAAAATGAATTGTTTAATTTATTATAAAAATAATGCAAAGTTTAGTTTATTATATCAATATTTCAATAGTTTAATTTATAATCAATTGTTTAATTTATTATATAAATAATTCAAAGTTTAATTTATAATATAAATATTTCAATAGTTTAATATATAATGAATTGTTTAATTTATTATATAAATAATTCAATTCATTATTTGAAAATGAATTGTTTAATTTTTGATAAAAATAATTCAAGGTTTAATTTATTATATAAATAATTCAATAGTTTAATTTATAATTAATTGTTTAATTTATTATATAAATAATTCAATTCATTATTTGAAAATGAATTGTTTAATTTTTGATAAAAATAATTCAAAGTTTAATTTAGTATATAAATAATTCAATAGTTTAATTTATAATGAATTGTTTAATTTCTTATATAACTAATTCAATAGTTTAATTTATTATATAAATAATTCAATAGTTTAATTTGTAATGAATTGTTTAATTTCTTATTGAAATAATTCAAGTGATTGTTTAACTTATTATAATAATAATTCAAAGTTTAATTTAGTATGTAACGATTTCAATAGTTTAATTTATTATATAAATAATTCAAGTGATTATTTTAAAATGAATTGTTTAATTTATTATATAAATAATTCAAGCAATTATTCTAAAATGAATGGTTTAATTTTTGATAAAAATAATTCAATGTTTAATTTACAATATAAATAATTCAATCGTTTAATTTATAATGAATTGTTTAATTTCTTATCTAAATGATTCAAGTGATTATTTTTAAATGAATTGTTTAATTTATAATATAAATAATTCAATAGTTTAATTTATTATATAAATAATTCAAGCAATTATTTTAAAATGAATTGTTTAATTTATTATAAAAATAATGCAAAGTTTAGTTTATTATATCAATATTTCAATAGTTTAATTTATAATCAATTGTTTAATTTATTATATAAATAATTCAAAGTTTAATTTATAATATAAATATTTCAATAGTTTAATATATAATGAATTGTTTAATTTATTATATAAATAATTCAATTCATTATTTGAAAATGAATTGTTTAATTTTTGATAAAAATAATTCAAGGTTTAATTTATTATATAAATAATTCAATAGTTTAATTTATAATTAATTGTTTAATTTATTATATAAATAATTCAATTCATTATTTGAAAATGAATTGTTTAATTTTTGATAAAAATAATTCAAAGTTTAATTTAGTATATAAATAATTCAATAGTTTAATTTATAATGAATTGTTTAATTTCTTATATAACTAATTCAATAGTTTAATTTATTATATAAATAATTCAATAGTTTAATTTGTAATGAATTGTTTAATTTCTTATTGAAATAATTCAAGTGATTGTTTAACTTATTATAATAATAATTCAAAGTTTAATTTAGTATGTAACGATTTCAATAGTTTAATTTATTATATAAATAATTCAAGTGATTATTTTAAAATGAATTGTTTAATTTATTATATAAATAATTCAAGCAATTATTCTAAAATGAATGGTTTAATTTTTGATAAAAATAATTCAATGTTTAATTTACAATATAAATAATTCAATCGTTTAATTTATAATGAATTGTTTAATTTCTTATCTAAATGATTCAAGTGATTATTTTTAAATGAATTGTTTAATTTATAATATAAATAATTCAATAGTTTAATTTATTATATAAATAATTCAAGCAATTATTTTAAAATGAATTGTTTAATTTATTATAAAAATAATGCAAAGTTTAGTTTATTATATCAATATTTCAATAGTTTAATTTATAATCAATTGTTTAATTTATTATATAAATAATTCAAAGTTTAATTTATAATATAAATATTTCAATAGTTTAATTTATAATGAATTGTTTAATTTCTTATATAAATAATTCAAGCAATTATTCTAAAATGAATTGTTTAATTTATTATTAAAATAATTCAACATATAATTTATGATATAAATAATTCAATCGTTTAATTTGTTACATAAGTAATTCAATGGTTTAATTTATAATCAATTGTTTAATTTATTATATAAATAATTCAATAGTTTAATTTATTATATAAATAATTCAAGCAATTATTTTAAAATGAATTGTTTAATTTATTATATAAATAATTCAAGCAATTATTTTGAAATGAATTGTTTAATTTATTATATAAATAATTCAAGCAATTATTCTAAAATGAATTGTTTAATTTATTATAAAATTAATGCAAAGTTTAGTTTATTATATCAATATTTCAATAGTTTAATTTATAATAAATCGTTTAATTTATTATATAAATAATTCAAAGTTTAGTTTATAATATAAATATTTCAATAGTTTAATTTATAATGAATTGTTTAATTTCTTATATAAATAATTCAAGCAATTATTTTGAAATGAATTGTTTAATTTATTATATAAATAATTCAAGCAATTATTCTAAAATGAATTGTTTAATTTATTATAAAATTAATGCAAAGTTTAGTTTATAATATAAATATTTCAATAGTTTAATTTATAATGAATTGTTTAATTTATTATATAAATAATTCAAGCAATTATTTTAAAATGAATTGTTTAATTTATTATATAAATAATTGAAGCAATTATTCTAAAATGAATTGTTTAATTTATTATAAAAATAATGCAAAGTTTAGTTTATTATATAAATAATTCAATAGTTTAATTTATAATGAATTGTTTAATTTCTTATTGAAATAATTCAAGTGATTGTTTAACTTATTATAATAATAATTCAAAGTTTAATTTAGAACTTAATGATTTCAATAGTTTAATTTATTATATAAATAATTCAAGTGATTATTTTAAAATGAATTGTTTAATTTATTATATAAATAATTCAAGCAATTATTCTAAAATGAATGGTTTAATTTTTGATAAAAATAATTCAATGTTTATTTTATTATATAAATAATTCAATAGTTTAATTTATAATGAATTGTTTAATTTATTGTATAAATAATTAAATTGATTTTTAAAAAATGGATTGTTTAATTTTGTTATAAAAATGATTCAAATATTAATTTATTATATAAATAATTCAAAGTTTAATTTACAATATAAATAATTCAATCGTTTAATTTATAATGAATTGTTTAATTTCTTATCTAAATGATTCAAGTGATTATTTTTAAATGAATTGTTTAATTTATAATATAAATAATTCAATAGTTTAATTTATTATATAAATAATTCAAGCAATTATTTTAAAATGAATTGTTTAATTTATTATATAAATAATTCAAGCAATTATTCTAAAATGAATTGTTTAATTTATTATAAAAATAATGCAAAGTTTAGTTTATTATATCAATATTTCAATAGTTTAATTTATAATAAATTGTTTAATTTATTATATAAATTATTCAAAGTTTAATTTATAATATAAATATTTCAATAGTTTAATTTATAATGAATTGTTTAATTTCTTATATAAATAATTCAAGCAATTATTCTAAAATGAATTGTTTAATTTATTATTAAAATAATTCAACATTTAATTTATGATATAAATAATTCAATAGTTTAATTTGTTACATAAGTAATTCAATGGTTTAATTTATAATCAATTGTTTAATTTATTATATAAATAATTCAATAGCTTAATTTATTATATAAATAATTCAAGCAATTATTTTAAAATGAATTGTTTAATTTATTATAAAAATAATGCAAAGTTTAATTTACAATATAAATAATTCAATCGTTTAATTTATAATGAATTGTTTAATTTATTATGTAAATAATTCAATTGATTGTTTTAAAAAGAATTGTTAAATTTCTTATATAAATAATTCAAGTGATTATTTTTAAATGAATTGTTTAATTTATTATAGAAATAATTCAAGTGGTTATTTTAAGGTGAATTGCTTAATTTATTATATGAATAATTCAAGTGATTATTTTAAAATGAATTGTTTAATTTGTTATAAATATAATTCAAAGTTTAATTTAATATATAAATAATTAGAAGTTGAATTTATTATGTAAATAATTAAATAGTTTAATTTATTATGTGAATAATTCAAGCAATTATTTTAAGATGAATTGTTTAATTTATTATATAAATAATTCAACAGTTTAATTTATTATATAAATAATTCAATAGTTTAATTTATAATGAATTGTTTAATTTATTACATGAATAATACAAGGGATTATTTTAAAATGAATTGTTTATTTTTTAAAAAAACAATTCAAAGTTAAATTTACAATATAAATCATTCAATAGTTTAATTCACAATGAATTGTTTAATTTGTTATAAAAATAATTCAAAGTTTAATTTATAATATAAATATTTCAATAGTTTAATATATAATGAATTGTTTAATATATTATATAAATATTCTAGCGATTATTTTAAAATGAATTGCTTAATTTATTATAAAAATAATTCAAGGTTTAATTTATTATATAAATAATTCAATAGTTTAATTTATAATTAATTGTTTAATTTATTATATAAATAATTCAATTCATTATTTGAAAATGAATTGTTTAATTTTTGATAAAAATAATTCAAAGTTTAATTTAGTGTATAAATAATTCAATAGTTTAATTTATAATGAATTGTTTAATTTATTATATAAATAATTCAACCAATTATTTTAAAATGAATTGTGTAATTTATTATATAAATAATTCAATAGTTTAATTTATAATGAATTGTTTAATTTCTTATATAACTAATTCAATAGTTTAATTTATTATATAAATAATTCAAGCAATTATTTTTAAATGAATTGTTTAATTTATTATATAAATAATTCAAGCAATTATTCTAAAATGAATTGTTTAATTTATTATAAAAATAATGCCAAGTTATTTTATTATATAAATAATTCAATAGTTTAATTTGTAATGAATTGTTTAATTTCTCATTGAAATAATTCAAGTGATTGTTTAACTTATTATAATAATAATTCAAAGTTTAATTTAGTATGTAATGATTTCAATAGTTTAATTTATTATATAAATAATTCAAGTGATTATTTTAAAATGAATTGTTTAATTTATTATATAAATAATTCAAGCAATTATTCTAAAATGAATGGTTTAATTTTTGATAAAAATAATTCAATGTTTATTTTATAATGAATTGTTTAATTTATTGTATAAATAATTAAATTGATTTTTAAAAAATGGATTGTTTAATTTTGTTATAAAAATGATTCAAATATTAATTTATTATATAAATAATTCAACCAATTATTTTAAAATGAATTGTTTAATTTATTATATAAATAATTCAATAGTTTAATTTATAATGAATTGTTTAATTTCTTATATAACTAATTCAATAGTTTAATTTATTATATAAATAATTCAAGCAATTATTTTTAAATGAATTGTTTAATTTATTATATAAATAATTCAAGCAATTATTCTAAAATGAATTGTTTAATTTATTATAAAAATAATGCCAAGTTATTTTATTATATAAATAATTCAATAGTTTAATTTGTAATGAATTGTTTAATTTCTTATTGAAATAATTCAAGTGATTGTTTAACTTATTATAATAATAATTCAAAGTTTAATTTAGTATGTAACGATTTCAATAGTTTAATTTATTATATAAATAATTCAAGTGATTATTTTAAAATGAATTGTTTAATTTATTATATAAATAATTCAAGCAATTATTCTAAAATGAATGGTTTAATTTTTGATAAAAATAATTCAATGTTTATTTTATTATATAAATAATTCAATAGTTTAATTTATAATGAATTGTTTAATTTCTTATATAAATAATTCAAGCAATTATTCTAAAATGAATTGTTTAATTTATTATTAAAATAATTCAACATTTAATTTATGATATAAATAATTCAATAGTTTAATTTGTTGCATAAGTAATTCAATAGTTTAATTTATAATCAATTGTTTAATTTATTATATAAATAATTCAATAGTTTAATTTATTATATAAATAATTCAAGCAATTATTTTAAAATGAATTGTTTAATTTATTATATAAATAATTCAAGCAATTATTCTAAAATGAATTGTTTAATTTATTATAAAAATAATGCAAAGTTTAGTTTATTATATAAATAATTCAATAGTTTAATTTATAATGAATTGTTTAATTTCTTATTGAAATAATTCAAGTGATTGTTTAACTTATTATAATAATAATTCAAAGTTTAATTTAGTATGTAATGATTTCAATAGTTTAATTTATTATATAAATAATTCAAGTGATTATTTTAAAATGAATTGTTTAATTTATTCTATAAATAATTCAAGCAATTATTCTAAAATGAATGGTTTAATTTTTGATAAAAATAATTCAATGTTTATTTTATTATATAAATAATTCAATAGTTTAATTTATAATGAATTGTTTAATTTATTGTATAAATAATTAAATTGATTTTTAAAAAATGGATTGTTTAATTTTGTTATAAAAATGATTCAAATATTAATTTATTATATAAATAATTCAAAGTTTAATTTACAATATAAATAATTCAATTGTTCAAGTTATAATGAATTGTTTAATTTCTTATCTAAATAATTCAAGTGATTATTTTTAAATTAATTGTTTAATTTATAATATAAATAATTCAATAGTTTAATTTATTATATAAATAATTCAAGCAATTATTCTAAAATGAATTGTTTAATTTATTATAAAAATAATGCAAAGTTTAGTTTATTATATAAATATTTCAATAGTTTAATTTATAATGAATTGTTTAATTTCTTATATAAATAATTCTTCATTATTTTAAAATGAATTGTTTAATTTATTATAAAAATAATATAAAAGTTCAATATATCATACAAATAATTCAATAGTTTAATCTATTATATAAATAATTCAAGAGTTTAATTAATAATGAATTGTTTAATTTATTATGTAAATAATTCAATTGATTGTTTTAAAAAGAATTGTTTAATTTATTATATAAATAATTCAAGTCATTATTTTTAAATGAATTGTTTAATTTATGATATAAATAATTCAATAGTTCAATTTATGATGAATTGTTTAATTTATTATAGAAATAATTCAAGTGGTTATTTTAAGGTGAATTGCTTAATTTATTATATGAATAATTCAAGTGATTATTTTAAAATGAATTGTTTAATTTGTTATGAATATAATTCAAAGTTTAATTTAATATATAAATAATTAGAAGTTGAATTTATTATGTAAATAATTGAATAGTTTAATTTATTATGTGAATAATTCAAGCAATTATTTTAAGATGAATTGTTTAATTTATTATATAAATAATTCAACAGTTTAATTTATTATATAAATAATTCAATAGTTTAATTTATAATGAATTGTTTAATTTATTACATGAATAATACAAGTGATTATTTTAAAATGAATTCGTTAATTTATTTTTAAAATAATTCAAAGTTTATTATACAATATAAATAATTCAATATTTTAATTGATAATGAATTGTTTAATTTATTAAAGAAATAATTCGTGATTATTTTAAAATGTATTGTTTAATTTATTATAGAAATTATTCAAAGTTTAATATAGTGCATAAATATTACAATAATTTAATTTATTATATAAATAAATCAATTGTTTAATTAATTATAAAAATAGTTCAAAATTTAATTTATTACAAAAATAATTCAAAGTTCAATTTATGATATAAATAATTCAATAGTTTAATTTAATATATAAATAATTCAACTGTTTAATTTATAACGAATTGTTTAATTTATTATAAAAATAATACCAAGTTTAATTTATTGCATAAATAATTCAATAGTTTAATTTATTAGGTAAATAATACAATTGTCTAATTTATAATGAATAGTTTAAATTATATAAATAATTCAAGTGCTTATTTTAAATGAATTGTTTAATTTATTATAAAAATAATTCAAAGTTTAATTTATAATATAAATATTTCAATAGTTTAATTTATAATGAATTGTTTAATTTACTATATAAATAATTCAAGCGATTATTTGAAAAGGAATTGTTTAATTTATGATAAAAATAATTCAATAGTTTAATTTATTATATAAATAAATCAATAGTTTAATTTTTGATTAATTGTTTAATTTGTTATGAACATAATTCAAAGTTTTATTTATAATATAAATAATTCAATGGTTTAATATATAATGAATTGTTTAATATATTATATAAATATTCTAGCGATTATTTTAAAATGAATTGCTGAATTTATTACAAAAATAATTCAAAGTTCAATTTATGATATAAATAATTCAATAGTTTAATTTATTATATAAATAATTCAACTGTTTAATTTATAACGAATTGTTTAATTTATTATAAAAATAATACCAAGTTTAATTTATTGTATAAATAATTCAATAGTTTAATTTATTAGGTAAATAATACAATTGTCTAATTTATAATGAATAGTTTAAATTATATAAATAATTCAAGTGCTTATTTTAAATGAATTGTTTAATTTATTATAAAAATAATTCAAAGTTTAATTTATAATATAAATATTTCAATAGTTTAATTTATAATGAATTGTTTAATTTACTATATAAATAATTCAAGCGATTATTTGAAAAGGAATTGTTTAATTTATGATAAAAATAATTCAATAGTTTAATTTATTATATAAATAAATCAATAGTTTAATTTTTGATTAATTGTTTAATTTGTTATGAACATAATTCAAAGTTTTATTTATAATATAAATAATTCAATGGTTTAATATATAATGAATTGTTTAATATATTATATAAATATTCTAGCGATTATTTTAAAATGAATTGCTTAATTTATTATAAAAATAATTCAAGGTTTAATTTATGATATAAATAATTCAATAGTTTAATTTATAATTAATTGTTTAATTTATTATATAAATAATTCAATTCATTATTTGAAAATGAATTGTTTAATTTTTGATAAAAATAATTCAAAGTTTAATTTAGTATATAAATAATTCAATAGTTTAATTTATAATGAATTCTTTAATTTCTTATATAAATAATTCAATATTTTAATTTATTATATAAATAATTCAAGCAATTATTTTTAAATGAATTGTTTAATTTATTATATAAATAATTCAAGCAATTATTCTAAAATGAATTGTTTAATTTATTATAAAAATAATGCCAAGTTATTTTATTATATAAATAATTCAATAGTTTAATTTATAATGAATTGTTTAATTTATTGTATGAATAATTAAAGTGATTTTTAAAAAATGGCTTGTTTAATTTTGTTATAAAAATGATTCAAATATTAATTTATTATATAAATAATTCAAAGTTTAATTTACAATATAAATAATTCAATCGTTTAATTTATAATGAATTGTTTAATTTCTTATCTAAATAATTCAAGTGATTATTTTTGAATGAATTGTTTAATTTATAATATAAATAATTCAATAGTTTAATTTATTATATAAATAATTCAAGCAATTATTTTAAAATGAATTGTTTAATTTATTATATAAATAATTCAAGCAATTATTCTAAAATGAATTGTTTAATTTATTATAAAAATAATGCAAAGTTTAGTTTATTATATAAATATTTCAATAGTTTAATTCATAATAAATTGTTTAATTTATTATATAAATTATTCAAAGTTTAATTTATAATATAAATATTTCAATAGTTTAATTTATAATGAATTGTTTAATTTCTTATATAAATAATTCAAATGATTATTTTAAATTGAATTGTTTAATTTATTATAAAAATAATTCAACGTTTAATTTATTATTAAAATAATTCGACATTTAATTTATGATATAAATAATTCAATAGTTTAATTTGTTACATAAGTAATTCAATGGTTTAATTTATAATCAATTGTTTAATTTATTATATAAATAATTCAATAGTTTAATTTATTATATAAATAATTCAAGCAATTATTTTAAAATGAATTGTTTAATTTATTATATAAATAATTCAAGCAATTATTCTAAAATGAATTGTTTAATTTATTATAAAAATAATGCAAAGTTTAGTTTATTATATAAATAATTCAATAGTTTAATTTATAATGAATTGTTTAATTTATTGTATAAATAATTAAAGTGATTTTTAAAAAATGGATTGTTTAATTTTGTTATAAAAATGATTCAAATATTAATTTATTATATAAATAATTCAAAGTTTAATTTACAATATAAATAATTCAATTGTTTAATTTATAATGAATTGTTTAATTTCTTATCTAAATAATTCAAGTGATTATTTTTAAATGAATTGTTTAATTTATAATATAAATAATTCAATAGTTTAATTTATTATATAATTAATTCAAGCAATTATTTTAAAATGAATTATTTAATTTATTATATAAATAATGCAAAGTTTAGTTTATTATATAAATATTTCAATAGTTTAATTTATAATAAATTGTTTAATTTATTATATAAATAATTCAAAGTTTAATTTATAATATAAATATTTCAATAGTTTAATTTATAATGAATTGTTTAATTTCTTATATAAATAATTCAAATGATTATTTTAAATTGAATTGTTTAATTTATTATAAAAATAATTCAACGTTTAATTTATTATTAAAATAATTCAACATTTAATTTATGATATAAATAATTCAATAGTTTAATTTGTTACATAAGTAATTCAATGGTTTAATTTATAATCAATTGTTTAATTTATTATATAAATAATTCAAGCAATTATTTTAAAATGAATTGTTTAATTTATTATATAAATAATTCAAGCAATTATTCTAAAATGAATTGTTTAATTTATTATAAAAATAATGCAAAGTTTAGTTTATTTTATAAATAATTCAATAGTTTAATTTATAGTGAATTGTTTAATTTCTTATTGAAATAATTCAAGTGATTGTTTAACTTATTATAATAATAATTCAAAGTTTAATTTAGTATGTAACGATTTCAATAGTTTAATTTATTATATAAATAATTCAAGTGATTATTTTAAAATGAATTGTTTAATTTATTCTATAAATAATTCAAGCAATTATTCTAAAATGAATGGTTTAATTTTTGATAAAAATAATTCAATGTTTATTTTATTATATAAATAATTCAATAGTTTAATTTATAATGAATTGTTTAATTTATTGTATAAATAATTAAAGTGATTTTTAAAAAATGGATTGTTTAATTTTGTTATAAAAATGATTCAAATATTAATTTATTATATAAATAATTCAAAGTTTAATTTACAATATAAATAATTCAATCGTTTAATTTATAATGAATTGTTTAATTTCATATCTAAATAATTCAAGTGATTATTTTTAAATGAATCGTTTAATTTATAATATAAATAATTCAATAGTTGAATTTATTATATAAATAATTCAAGCAATTATTTTAAAATGAATTGTTTAATTTATTATATAAATAATTCAACAGTTTAATTTATTATATAAATAATTCAATAGTTTAATTTATAATGAATTGTTTAATTTATTACATGAATAATACAAGGGATTATTTTAAAATGAATTGTTTATTTTTTAAAAAAACAATTCAAAGTTAAATTTACAATATAAATCATTCAATAGTTTAATTCGCAATGAATTGTTTAATTGATTATAAAAATAATTCAAAGTTTAATTTATTATATAAATAATTCAACAGTTTAAGTTATAATGAATTGTTGAATTTATTATATAATTAATTCAAGTGATTATTTTAAAATGAATTCATTAATTTATTTTAAAAATAATTCAAAGTTTATTATACAATATAAATAATTCAATATTTTAATTGATAATGAATTTTTTAATTTATTAAAGAAATAATTCGTGATTATTTTAAAATGTATTGTTTAATTTATTATAGAAATTATTCAAAGTTTAATTTAGTGCATAAATATTACAATAGTTTAATTTATTATATAAATAAATCAATTGTTTAATTAATTATAAAAATAGTTCAAAGTTTAATTTATTACAAAAATAATTCAAAGTTCAATTTATGATATAAATAATTCAATAGTTTAATTTATTATATAAATAATTCAACTGTTTAATTTATAACGAATTGTTTAATTTATTATAAAAATAATACCAAGTTTAATTTATTGTATAAATAATTCAATAGTTTAATTTATTAGGTAAATAATACAATTGTCTAATTTATAATGAATAGTTTAAATTATATAAATAATTCAAGTGCTTATTTTAAATGAATTGTTTAATTTATTATAAAAATAATTCAAAGTTTAATTTATAATATAAATATTTCAATAGTTTAATTTATAATGAATTGTTTAATTTACTATATAAATAATTCAAGCGATTATTTGAAAAGGAATTGTTTAATTTATGATAAAAATAATTCAATAGTTTAATTTATTATATAAATAAATCAATAGTTTAATTTTTGATTAATTGTTTAATTTGTTATGAACATAATTCAAAGTTTTATTTATAATATAAATAATTCAATGGTTTAATATATAATGAATTGTTTAATATATTATATAAATATTCTAGCGATTATTTTAAAATGAATTGCTTAATTTATTATAAAAATAATTCAAGGTTTAATTTATTATATAAATAATTCAATAGTTTAATTTATAATTAATTGTTTAATTTATTATATAAATAATTCAATTCATTATTTGAAAATGAATTGTTTAATTTTTGATAAAAATAATTCAAAGTTTAATTTAGTATATAAATATTTCAATAGTTTAATTTATAATGAATTGTTTAATTTATTATATAAATAATTCAACCAATTATTTTAAAATGAATTGTTTAATTTATTATATAAATAATTCAAGCAATTATTCTAAAATGAATTGTTTAATTTATTATAAAAATAATGCAAAGTTTAGTTTATTATATAAATATTTCAATAGTTTAATTTATAATAAATTGTTTAATTTATTATATAAATTATTCAAAGTTTAATTTATAATATAAATATTTCAATAGTTTAATTTATAATGAATTGTTTAATTTCTTATATAAATAATTCAAATGATTATTTTAAATTGAATTGTTTAATTTATTATAAAAATAATTCAACGTTTAATTTATTATTAAAATAATTCGACATTTAATTTATGATATAAATAATTCAATAGTTTAATTTGTTACATAAGTAATTCAATGGTTTAATTTATAATCAATTGTTTAATTTATTATATAAATAATTCAATAGTTTAATTTATTATATAAATAATTCAAGCAATTATTTTAAAATGAATTGTTTAATTTATTATATAAATAATTCAAGTGATTATTTTAAAATGAATTGTTTAATTTATTATATAAATAATTCAAGCAATTATTCTAAAATGAATGGTTTAATTTTTGATAAAAATAATTCAATGTTTATTTTATTATATAAATAATTCAATAGTTTAATTTATAATGAATTGTTTAATTTCTTATATAAATAATTCAAGCAATTATTTTTAAATGAATTGTTTAATTTATTATATAAATAATTCAAGCAATTATTCTAAAATGAATTGTTTAATTTATTATAAAAATAATGCCAAGTTATTTTATTATATAAATAATTCAATAGTTTAATTTGTAATGAATTGTTTAATTTCTTATTGAAATAATTCAAGTGATTGTTTAACTTATTATAATAATAATTCAAAGTTTAATTTAGTATGTAACGATTTCAATAGTTTAATTTATTATATAAATAATTCAAGTGATTATTTTAAAATGAATTGTTTAATTTATTATATAAATAATTCAAGCAATTATTCTAAAATGAATGGTTTAATTTTTGATAAAAATAATTCAATGTTTATTTTATTATATAAATAATTCAATAGTTTAATTTATAATGAATTGTTTAATTTCTTATATAAATAATTCAAGCAATTATTCTAAAATGAATTGTTTAATTTATTATTAAAATAATTCAACATTTAATTTATGATATAAATAATTCAATAGTTTAATTTGTTGCATAAGTAATTCAATAGTTTAATTTATAATCAATTGTTTAATTTATTATATAAATAATTCAATAGTTTAATTTATTATATAAATAATTCAAGCAATTATTTTAAAATGAATTGTTTAATTTATTATATAAATAATTCAAGCAATTATTCTAAAATGAATTGTTTAATTTATTATAAAAATAATGCAAAGTTTAGTTTATTATATAAATAATTCAATAGTTTAATTTATAATGAATTGTTTAATTTATTGTATAAATAATTAAAGTGATTTTTAAAAAATGGATTGTTTAATTTTGTTATAAAAATGATTCAAATATTAATTTATTATATAAATAATTCAAAGTTTAATTTACAATATAAATAATTCAATTGTTTAATTTATAATGAATTGTTTAATTTCTTATCTAAATAATTCAAGTGATTATTTTTAAATGAATTGTTTAATTTATAATATAAATAATTCAATAGTTTAATTTATTATATAATTAATTCAAGCAATTATTTTAAAATGAATTATTTAATTTATTATATAAATAATGCAAAGTTTAGTTTATTATATAAATATTTCAATAGTTTAATTTATAATAAATTGTTTAATTTATTATATAAATAATTCAATAGTTTAATTTGTTACATAAGTAATTCAATGGTTTAATTTATAATCAATTGTTTAATTTATTATATAAATAATTCAAGCAATTATTTTAAAATGAATTGTTTAATTTATTATATAAATAATTCAAGCAATTATTCTAAAATGAATTGTTTAATTTATTATAAAAATAATGCAAAGTTTAGTTTATTTTATAAATAATTCAATAGTTTAATTTATAGTGAATTGTTTAATTTCTTATTGAAATAATTCAAGTGATTGTTTAACTTATTATAATAATAATTCAAAGTTTAATTTAGTATGTAACGATTTCAATAGTTTAATTTATTATATAAATAATTCAAGTGATTATTTTAAAATGAATTGTTTAATTTATTCTATAAATAATTCAAGCAATTATTCTAAAATGAATGGTTTAATTTTTGATAAAAATAATTCAATGTTTATTTTATTATATAAATAATTCAATAGTTTAATTTATAATGAATTGTTTAATTTATTGTATAAATAATTAAAGTGATTTTTTAAAAATGGATTGTTTAATTTTGTTATAAAAATGATTCAAATATTAATTTATTATATAAATAATTCAAAGTTTAATTTACAATATAAATAATTCAATCGTTTAATTTATAATGAATTGTTTAATTTCATATCTAAATAATTCAAGTGATTATTTTTAAATGAATTGTTTAATTTATAATATAAATAATTCAATAGTTGAATTTATTATATAAATAATTCAAGCAATTATTTTAAAATGAATTGTTTAATTTATTATATAAATAATTCAACAGTTTAATTTATTATATAAATAATTCAATAGTTTAATTTATAATGAATTGTTTAATTTATTACATGAATAATACAAGGGATTATTTTAAAATGAATTGTTTATTTTTTAAAAAAACAATTCAAAGTTAAATTTACAATATAAATCATTCAATAGTTTAATTCGCAATGAATTGTTTAATTGATTATAAAAATAATTCAAAGTTTAATTTATTATATAAATAATTCAACAGTTTAAGTTATAATGAATTGTTGAATTTATTATATAATTAATTCAAGTGATTATTTTAAAATGAATTCATTAATTTATTTTAAAAATAATTCAAAGTTTATTATACAATATAAATAATTCAATATTTTAATTGATAATGAATTGTTTAATTTATTAAAGAAATAATTCGTGATTATTTTAAAATGTATTGTTTAATTTATTATAGAAATTATTCAAAGTTTAATTTAGTGCATAAATATTACAATAGTTTAATTTATTATATAAATAAATCAATTGTTTAATTAATTATAAAAATAGTTCAAAGTTTAATTTATTACAAAAATAATTCAAAGTTCAATTTATGATATAAATAATTCAATAGTTTAATTTATTATATAAATAATTCAACTGTTTAATTTATAACGAATTGTTTAATTTATTATAAAAATAATACCAAGTTTAATTTATTGTATAAATAATTCAATAGTTTAATTTATTAGGTAAATAATACAATTGTCTAATTTATAATGAATAGTTTAAATTATATAAATAATTCAAGTGCTTATTTTAAATGAATTGTTTAATTTATTATAAAAATAATTCAAAGTTTAATTTATAATATAAATACTTCAATAGTTTAATTTATAATGAATTGTTTAATTTACTATATAAATAATTCAAGCGATTATTTGAAAAGGAATTGTTTAATTTATGATAAAAATAATTCAATAGTTTAATTTATTATATAAATAAATCAATAGTTTAATTTTTGATTAATTGTTTAATTTGTTATGAACATAATTCAAAGTTTTATTTATAATATAAATAATTCAATGGTTTAATATATAATGAATTGTTTAATATATTATATAAATATTCTAGCGATTATTTTAAAATGAATTGCTTAATTTATTATAAAAATAATTCAAGGTTTAATTTATTATATAAATAATTCAATAGTTTAATTTATAATTAATTGTTTAATTTATTATATAAATAATTCAATTCATTATTTGAAAATGAATTGTTTAATTTTTGATAAAAATAATTCAAAGTTTAATTTAGTATATAAATATTTCAATAGTTTAATTTATAATGAATTGTTTAATTTATTATATAAATAATTCAACCAATTATTTTAAAATGAATTGTTTAATTTATTATATAAATAATTCAATAGTTTAATTTGTAATGAATTGTTTAATTTCTTATATAACTAATTCAATAGTTTAATTTATTATATAAATAATTCAAGCAATTATTTTTAAATGAATTGTTTAATTTATTATATAAATAGTTCAAGCAATTATTCTAAAATGAATTGTTTAATTTATTGTATAAATAATTAAATTGATTTTTAAAAAATGGATTGTTTAATTTTGTTATAAAAATGATTCAAATATTAATTTATTATATAAATAATTCAAAGTTTAATTTACAATATAAATAATTCAATCGTTTAATTTATAATGAATTGTTTAATTTCTTATCTAAATGATTCAAGTGATTATTTTTAAATGAATTGTTTAATTTATAATATAAATAATTCAATAGTTTAATTTATTATATAAATATTTCAAGCAATTATTTTTAAATGAATTGTTTAATTTATTATATAAATAATTCAAGCAATTATTTTAAAATGAATTGTTTAATTTATTATATAAATAATTCAAGCAATTATTCTAAAATGAATTGTTTAATTTATTATAAAAATAATGCAAAGTTTAGTTTATGATATAAATATTTCAATAGTTTAATTTATAATAAATTGTTTAATTTATTATATAAATAATTCAAAGTTTAATTTATAATATAAATATTTCAATAGTTTAATTTATAATGAATTGTTTAATTTCTTATATAAATAATTCAAATGATTATTTTAAATTGAATTGTTTAATTTATTATATAAATAATTCAAAGTTTAATTTATGATATAAATAATTCAATAGTTTAATTTATAATGAATTGATTAAATATTTTAAAAATAATTCAAAGTTTAATTTATTGTACAAATGATTCAATAGTTTAATTTATTATATAAATAATTCAAGCAATTATTTTAAATGAATTGTTTAATTTATTATATCAATAATTCAAGCAATTATTCTGAAATGAATTGTTTAATTTATTATATAAATAATTCAACAGTTTAATTTATTATATAAATAATTCAATAGTTTAATTTATAATGAATTGTTTAATTTATTATATAAATAATACAAGAGATTTTTTAAAAATGGATTGTTTAATTTTGTTATAACAATAATTCATATATTAATTTATGAAATAATTAATTCAATAGTTTAATTTATAATGAAATGTTTAATATATTTTAAAATAATTGAAAGTTTAATTTATTATATAAATAATTCAATAGTTTAATTTATAATGAATTGTTTAATTTATTATATAAATAATTCAAATGATTATTTTTAAATGAAGTGTTTAATTTATTATATAAATAATTCAAGTGATTATTTTAAAATGAATTGCTAATTTTTTGATAAAAATAATTCAAAATTTATTTTATTATATAAATAATTCAATAGTTTAATTTACAATGAATTGTTTAATATATTTTAAAAATAATTCAAAGTTTAATTCATTATATAAATAATTCAATAGTTTAATTTATTATATAAATAATTCAATAGTTCAATTTATGATGAATTGTTTAATTAATTACAGAAATAATTCAAGTGATTATTTTAAGGTGAATTGTTTAAGTTATTATATAAATAATTCAAGTGATTATTTTAAAATGAAGTGTTTAATTTATTATAAAAATAACTCAAAGTTTAATTTATTATACAAATAATTCAATAGTTTAATTTAAACTGAATTGTTTAATTTATTGTGCAAATAATTAGTGATTTTTAAAAAATGGATTGTTTAATTTTGTTATAAAAATGATTCAAATATTAATTTATTATAAATAATTCAAAGTTTAATTTACAATATAAATAATTCAATAGTTTAATTTATAATGAATTGCTTAATTTATTATATAAATAATTCAAGTGATTATTTTAAAATGAATTGTTTAATTTATGATATGAATGATTCAAGTAATTATTTTAAAATGAATTGTTTAATTTATTATATAAATAGTTCAAGTGATTATTTTAAAATGGATTGGTTAAATTATAAAAATAATTCAAAGTTGCATTTATTATATAAATAATTCCATAGTGTAATTTATAATGAATTGCTTAATTTATTATATATATATAATTTAAGTGATAAATTAAACAATTCATTTTAAAATAATTATAAAAATAATTCAAAGTTTCATTTATTATATAAATAATTCAATAGTTTAATTTATAATGAATAGTTTAATTTATTATATAAATAATTCAAGCAATTATTTTAAAATGAATTGTTTAAATTATTATATAAGTAATTCAAGCATTTATTTTAAAATGAATTGTTTAATTTATTTTATAAATAATTCAAGCAATTATTCTAAAATGAATTGTTTAATTTATTATAAAAATAATGCAAAGTTTAGTTTATTATATAAATAATTCAATAGTTTAATTTATAATGAATTGTTTAATTTCTTATTGAAATAATTCAAGTGATTGTTTAACTTATTATAATAATGATTCAAAGTTTAATATAGTATGTAACGATTTCAATAGTTTAATTTATTATATAAATAATTCAAGTGATTATTTTAAAATGAATTGTTTAATTTATTATATAAATAATTCAAGCAATTATTCCAAAATGAATGGTTTAATTTTTGATAAAAATAATTCAATGTTTATTTTATTATATAAATAATTCAATAGTTTTATTTATAATGAATTGTTTAATTTATTACATAAATGATTCAAGTGATTATTTTAAAATGGATTGTTTAATTTATTATATAAATAATTCAATAGTTTAATTTATAATGAATTGATTAAATATTTTGAAAATAATTCAAAGTTTAATTTATTGTACAAATGATTCAATAGTTTAATTTATTATGTAAATAATTCAAGCAATTATTTTAAGATGAATTGTTTAATTTATTATATAAATAATTCAAGCAATTATTCTAAAATGAATTGTTTAATTTATGATAAAAATAATTCAAAGTTTAATTTAGTGTACAAATAATTCAATAGTTTAACTTCAAGTGATTTTTAAAAATTGGATTGTTTAATTTTGATATAAAAATAATTCAAACATTAATTTATTATGAATTATAAATAATTCAATAGTCTAATTTATAATGAATTGTTTAATTTATTATATAAATAATTCAATAGTTTAATTTATTATATAAATAATTCAAGCAATTATTTTAAAATGAATTGTTTAATTTATTATATAAATAATTCAAGCAATTATTCTAAAATGAATTGTTTAATTTATTATAAAAATAATGCAAAGTTTAGTTTATTATATAAATAATTCAATAGTTTAATTTATAATCAATTGTTTAATTTCTTATTGAAATAATTCAAGTTATTGTTTAACTTATTATAATAATAATTCAAAGTTTAATTTAGTATGTAACGATTTCAATAGTTTAATTTATTATATAAATAATTCAAGTGATTATTTTAAAATGAATTGTTTAATTTATTATATAAATAATTCAAGCAATTATTCTAAAATGAATGGTTTAATTTTTGATAAAAATAATTCAATGTTTATTTTATTATATAAATAATTCAATAGTTTAATTTACAATGAATTGTTAAATATATTTTAAAAATAATTCAATAGTTTAATTTATTATATAAATAATTCAATTGTTTAATTAATTATAAAAATAGTTCAAAGTTGAATTTATTACAAAAATAATTCAAAGTTCAATTTATGATATAAATAATTCAATAGTTTAATTTATTATATAAATAATTCAACTGTTTAATTTATAACGAATTGTTTAATTTATTATAAAAATAATACCAAGTTTAATTTATTGTATAAATAATTCAATAGTTTAATTTATTAGGTAAATAATACAATTGTCTAATTTATAATGAATAGTTTAAATTATATAAATAATTCAAGTGCTTATTTTAAATGAATTGTTTAATTTATTATAAAAATAATTCAAAGTTTAATTTATAATATAAATATTTCAATAGTTTAATTTATAATGAATTGTTTAATTTACTATATAAATAATTCAAGCGATTATTTGAAAAGGAATTGTTTAATTTATGATAAAAATAATTCAATAGTTTAATTTATTATATAAATAAATCAATAGTTTAATTTTTGATTAATTGTTTAATTTGTTATGAACATAATTCAAAGTTTTATTTATAATATAAATAATTCAATGGTTTAATATATAATGAATTGTTTAATATATTATATAAATATTCTAGCGATTATTTTAAAATGAATTGCTTAATTTATTATAAAAATAATTCAAGGTTTAATTTATTATATAAATAATTCAATAGTTTAATTTATAATTAATTGTTTAATTTATTATATAAATAATTCAATTCATTATTTGAAAATGAATTGTTTAATTTTTGATAAAAATAATTCAAAGTTTAATTTAGTATATAAATATTTCAATAGTTTAATTTATAATGAATTGTTTAATTTATTATATAAATAATTCAACCAATTATTTTAAAATGAATTGTTTAATTTATTATATAAATAATTCAATAGTTTAATTTGTAATGAATTGTTTAATTTCTTATATAACTAATTCAATAGTTTAATTTATTATATAAATAATTCAAGCAATTATTTTTAAATGAATTGTTTAATTTATTATATAAATAGTTCAAGCAATTATTCTAAAATGAATTGTTTAATTTATTATAAAAATAATGCCAAGTTATTTTATTATATAAATAATTCAATAGTTTAATTTATAATGAATTGTTTAATTTATTGTATAAATAATTAAATTGATTTTTAAAAAATGGATTGTTTAATTTTGTTATAAAAATGATTCAAATATTAATTTATTATATAAATAATTCAAAGTTTAATTTACAATATAAATAATTCAATCGTTTAATTTATAATGAATTGTTTAATTTCTTATCTAAATGATTCAAGTGATTATTTTTAAATGAATTGTTTAATTTATAATATAAATAATTCAATAGTTTAATTTATTATATAAATATTTCAAGCAATTATTTTAAAATGAATTGTTTAATTTATTATATAAATAATTCAAGCAATTATTTTAAAATGAATTGTTTAATTTATTATATAAATAATTCAAGCAATTATTCTAAAATGAATTGTTTAATTTATTATAAAAATAATGCAAAGTTTAGTTTATGATATAAATATTTCAATAGTTTAATTTATAATAAATTGTTTAAATTTATTATATAAATAATTCAAAGTTTAATTTATAATATAAATATTTCAATAGTTTAATTTATAATGAATTGTTTAATTTCTTATATAAATAATTCAAATGATTATTTTAAATTGAATTGTTTAATTTATTATAAAAAATAATTCAATGTTTAATTTATTATTAAAATAATTCAACATTTAATTTATGATATAAATAATTCAATAGTTTAATTTATAATGAATTGATTAATATTTTAAAAATAATTCAAAGTTTAATTTATTGTACAAATGATTCAATAGTTTAATTTATTATGTAAATAATTCAAGCAATTATTTTAAGATGAATTGTTTAATTTATTATATCAATAATTCAAGCAATTATTCTAAAATGAATTGTTTAATTTATTATATAAATAATTCAACAGTTTAATTTATTATATAAATAATTCAATAGTTTAATTTATAATGAATTGTTTAATTTATTATATAAATAATTCAATAGTTTAATTTATTATATAAATAATTCAATAGTTCAATTTATGATGAATTGTTTAATTAATTACAGAAATAATTCAAGTGATTATTTTAAGGTGAATTGTTTAAGTTATTATATAAATAATTCAAGTGATTATTTTAAAATGAAGTGTTTAATTTATTATAAAAATAACTCAAAGTTTAATTTATTATACAAATAATTCAATAGTTTAATTTAAACTGAATTGTTTAATTTATTGTGTAAATAATTAGTGATTTTTAAAAAATGGATTGTTTAATTTTGTTATAAAAATGATTCAAATATTAATTTATTATAAATAATTCAAAGTTTAATTTACAATATAAATAATTCAATAGTTTAATTTATAATGAATTGCTTAATTTATTATATAAATAATTCAAGTGATTATTTTAAAATGAATTGTTTAATTTATGATATGAATGATTCAAGTAATTATTTTAAAATGAATTGTTTAATTTATTATATAAATAGTTCAAGTGATTATTTTTAAATGGATTGGTTAAATTATAAAAATAATTCAAAGTTGCATTTATTATATAAATAATTCCATAGTGTAATTTATAATGAATTGCTTAATTTATTATATATATATAATTTAAGTGATAAATTAAACAATTCATTTTAAAATAACTTTTAAAAATAATTCAAAGTTTCATTTATTATATAAATAATTCAATAGTTTAATTTATAATGAATAGTTTAATTTATTATATAAATAATTCAAGCAATTATTTTAAAATGAATTGTTTAAATTATTATATAAATAATTCAAGCATTTATTTTAAAATGAATTGTTTAATTTATTTTATAAATAATTCAAGCAATTATTCTAAAATGAATTGTTTAATTTATTATAAAAATAATGCAAAGTTTAGTTTATTATATAAATAATTCAATAGTTTAATTTATAATGAATTGTTTAATTTCTTATTGAAATAATTCAAGTGATTGTTTAACTTATTATAATAATGATTCAAAGTTTAATATAGTATGTAACGATTTCAATAGTTTAATTTATTATATAAATAATTCAAGTGATTATTTTAAAATGAATTGTTTAATTTATTATATAAATAATTCAAGCAATTATTCCAAAATGAATGGTTTAATTTTTGATAAAAATAATTCAATGTTTATTTTATTATATAAATAATTCAATAGTTCTATTTATAATGAATTGTTTAATTTATTACATAAATGATTCAAGTGATTATTTTAAAATGGATTGTTTAATTTATTATATAAATAATTCAATAGTTTAATTTATAATGAATTGATTAAATATTTTGAAAATAATTCAAAGTTTAATTTATTGTACAAATGATTCAATAGTTTAATTTATTATGTAAATAATTCAAGCAATTATTTTAAGATGAATTGTTTAATTTATTATATAAATAATTCAAGCAATTATTCTAAAATGAATTGTTTAATTTATGATAAAAATAATTCAAAGTTTAATTTAGTGTACAAATAATTCAATAGTTTAACTTCAAGTGATTTTTAAAAATTGGATTGTTTAATTTTGATATAAAAATAATTCAAACATTAATTTATTATGAATTATAAATAATTCAATAGTCTAATTTATAATGAATTGTTTAATTTATTATATAAATAATTCAATAGTTTAATTTATTATATAAATAATTCAAGCAATTATTTTCAAATGAATTGTTTAATTTATTATATAAATAATTCAAGCAATTATTCTAAAATGAATTGTTTAATTTATTATAAAAATAATGCAAAGTTTAGTTTATTATATAAATAATTCAATAGTTTAATTTATAATTAATTGTTTAATTTCTTATTGAAATAATTCAAGTGATTGTTTAACTTATTATAATAATAATTCAAAGTTTAATTTAGTATGTAACGATTTCAATAGTTTAATTTATTATATAAATAATTCAAGTGATTATTTTAAAATGAATTGTTTAATTTATTATATAAATAATTCAAGCAATTATTCTAAAATGAATGGTTTAATTTTTGATAAAAATAATTCAATGTTTATTTTATTATATAAATAATTCAATAGTTTAATTTACAATGAATTGTTAAATATATTTTTAAAATAATTCAATAGTTTAATTTATTATATAAATAATTCAATAGTTCAATTCATGATGAATTGTTTAATTAATTATACTAAAAATTCAAGTGATTATTTTAAGGTGAATTGTTTAATTTATTATATGAATAATTCAAATGATTATTTTAAAATGAATTGTTTAATTTATTATAAATATAATTCAAAGTTTAATTTATTATATAAATAATTGGAAGTTGAATTTATTATGTAAATAATTGAATAGTTTAATTTATAATGAATTGTTAAATTTTTAATAGAAATAATTCAAGTGATTATTTTGAAATGAATTGTTTAATTTATTATAAAAATAATTCAAAGTTTAATTGATTATATAAATAATTCAATAATTTAATTTATAATGAATTGCTCAATATATTTTAAAAATAATTCAAAGTTTAATTTACAATATAAATAATACAATAGTTTAATTGATAATGAATTGTTTTAATTTCTTATATAAATAATTCAAGTGATTATTTTAAAATGAATTGTTTAATTTATTATATGAATAATTCAAGTGATTATTTTAAAATGAATTGATAATTTTTGATAATAATTCAAAGTTTAATTTAGTATATCAATATTTCAATAGTTTAATTTATAATGACTTGTTTAATTGATAGAAATAATTCAAGTGATTATTCTAAAATGAATTCTTTAATTTATTATAAAAAATTCAAAGTTTAATTTATTAAACAACTAATTCAAAGTTTAATTTAGAATATAAATATTTCAAAAGTTTAATTTATTACATAAGTAATTCAATAGTTTAATTTGTAATGACTTGTTTAATTGATAGAAATAATTCAAGTGATTATTCTAAAATGAATTCTTTAATTTATTGTAAAAAATTCAAAAGTTAATTTATTAAACAACTAATTCAAAGTTTAATTTAGAATATAAATATTTCAAAAGTTTAATTTATAGTGAATTGTTCAATTACTTATAGAAATAATTCAAGCGATTGTTTAACTTATAAAAATAATTCAAAGTTTAATTTAGAATATAAATATTTCAAAAGTTTAATTTATAATGAATTGTTCAATTTCTTATAGAAATAATTCAAGTGATTGTTTAACTTATAAAAATAATTCAAAGTTTAATTTATGATATAAATAATTCAATAGTTTAATTTATTACATAAGTAATTCAATAGTTTAATTTATAATCAATTGTTTAATTAATTATATAAATAATTCAAGTGATTATTTTAAAATGGATTGTTTAATTTATTATAAAAATAATTCAATAGCTAATTTATAATGAATAGTTTAATTTATTATATAAATAATTCAAAGTTTAATTTACAATATAAATAATTCAATAGCTAATTTATAATGAATAGTTTAATTTATTGTACAAATGATTCAATAGTTTAATTTATTATGTAAATAATTCAAGCAATTATTTTAAGATTAATTGTTTAATTTATTATATAAATAATTCAAGCAATTCTTCTAAAATGAATTGTTTAATTTATGATAAAAATAATTCAAAGTTTAATTTAGTATACAAATAATTCAATGGTATAATTTATACTGAATTGTTTAATTTATTATATAAATAATACAAGAGATTTTTTTAAAATGGATTGTTTAATTTTCTAATAACAATAATTCACATATTAATTTATGAAATAAATAATTCAATAGTTTAATTTATAATGAAATGTTTAATATATTTTTAAAATAATTCAAAGTTTAATTTATTATATAAATAATTCAATAGTTTAATTTATAATGAATTGTTTAATATATTTTTAAAATAATTCAAAGTTTAATTTATTATATAAATAATTCAATAGTTTAATTTATAATGAATTGTTTAATTTATTATATAAATAATTCAAGTGATTATTTTTAAATGAAGTGTTTAATTTATTATACAAATAATTCAATAGTTTAATTTATACTGAATTGTTTAATTGATTATATAAATAATTCAAAGTTTAATTTAATATATAAATAATTAGAAGTTGAATTTATTACGTAAATAATGGAATAGTTTAATTTATAATGAATTGTTAAATTTTTAATAGAAATAATTCAAGTGATTATTTTAAAATTAATTGTTTAATTTTTGATAAAAATAATTCAAAGTTTAATTTATTATATAAATAATTCAATTGTGTAATTTATAATGAATTGTTTAATGTATTATATAAATAATTCAAGTGATTATTTTAAAATGAATTGTTTAATTTATTATATAAATAATTCAAGTAATTATTTTAAAATGAATTGTTTAATTTATTATATAAAAAATTCAAGTGATTAATTTAAAATGAATTGTTTAATTTTTTGATAAAACTAATTCAAAGTTTATTTTATTATACAAATAATTCAATAGTTTAATTTACAATGAATTGTTTAATATATTTTAAAAATAAATGAAAGTTTAATTCATTATATAAATATTTCAATAGTTCAATTTATGATGAATTGTTTAATTTAGTATAGAAATAATTCAAGTGATTATTTTAAGGTGAATTGTTTAATTTATTATGAATAATTCAAGTGATTATTTTAAAATGAATTGTTTAATTTGATATAAATATAATTCAAAGTTTAATTTATTATATAAATAATTAGAAGTTGAATTTATTATGTAAATAATTGAATAGTTCAATTTATAATGAATTGTTAAATTTTTAATAGAAGTAATTCAGGTGATTATTTTGAAATGAATTGTTTAATTTATTATAAAAATAATTCAAAGTTTAATTTACAATATAAATAATACAATAGTTTAATTGATAATGAATTGTTTAATTTCTTATATAAATAATTCAAGTGATTATTTTTAAATGAATTGATAATTTTTGATAATAATTCAAAGTTTAATTTAGTATATAAATAATTCAACAGTTTAATTTATAACGAATTGTTTAATTTATTATAAAAATAATTCAAAGTTTAATTTATTATATAAATAATTCAATTGAATAATTTAATATATAAATAATTCAATGGCTTAATTTATAATGAATTGTTCAATTTATTATTTCAAGAATTCAAGCAATTATTTTCAAATGAATTGTTTAATTTATAAAACTTCAAAGTTTAAATTAATATATAAATAATTCAATAGTTTAATTTGTAATGAATTGCTAATTTATTATATATATAATTCAATAGTTTAATTTATAATGAATTGTTTAATATATTTTTAAAACAATTCAAAGTTTAATTCATTATACAAATAATTCAATAGTTCAATTCATGATGAATTGTTTAATTTATTATAGAAGTAATTCAAGTGATTATTTTAAGGTGAATTGTTTAATTTATTATATGAATAATTCAAGTGATTATTTTAAAATGAATTGTTTAATTTGTTATGAATATAATTCAAAGTTTAATTTAATATATAAATAATTAGAAGTTGAATTTATTAATTAAATAATTGAATAGTTTAATTTATAATGAATTGTTAATTTTTAAATAGAAATAATTCAAGTGATTATTTTGAAATGAATTGTTTAATTTATTATATAAATAATTCGAAGTTTAAGTTATTTTATAAATAATTCAATAGTTCAATTTATTATATCAATAATTCAAGTGATTATTTAAAAATGAATTGTTTAATTTTTGATAAAAATAATTCAAAGTTTATTTTATTGTATAAATAATTCAATAGTTTAAATTATAATGAATTGTTTAATTTGTGATAAATAAAATTCAAAGTTTAATTTACAATATCAATAATTCAATAGTTTAATTGATAATGAATTGTTTAATTTCATTTATAAATAATTCAAGTGATTATTTTAAAATGAATTGTTAATTTTTGATAATAATTCAAAGTTTAATTTATTATATAAATAATTCAATAGTTTAATTTATGATGAATTGTTTAATTTATTACAGAAATAATTCAATTATTTTAAAATCAATTGTTTAATTTTTGATAAAAATAATTCAACGTTTAATTTATTATTAAAATAATTCAACATTTAATTTATGATATAAATAATTCAATAGTTTAATTTGTTACATAAGTAATTCAATGGTTTAATTTATAATCAATTCTTTAATTTATTATATAAATAATTCAAGTGATTAATTTAAAATGAATTGTTTAATTTTTGATAAAAATAATTCAATAGTTTAATTTATGATATAATAATTCAATAGTTCAATTTATGATGAATTGTTTAATTTATTATAGAAGTAATTCAAGTGATTATTTTAAGGTGAATTGTTCAATTTATTATATGAATAATTCAAGTGATTATTTTAAAATGAATTCTTTAATTTGTTATGAATATAATTCAAAGTTTAATTTATTATATAAATAATTCAATAGTTTAATTTATAATGAATTGCTTAATTTATTATATAAATAATTCAAGTGATTATTTTAAAATGAATTGTTTGATTTATTATATAAATAATTCAAGTGATTATTTAAAAATGAATTGATAATTTTTGATAATAATTCAAAGTTTAATTTATTATATAAATAATTCAATAGTTTAATTCATAATGAATTGTTCAATTTATTACATAAATAATTCAAGCAATTATTTTCAAATGAATTGTTTAATTTATTATAAAAATTCAAAGTTTAATTTATTATAAAACTTCAAAGTTTAAATTAATATATAAATAATTCAATAGTTTAATTAATAATGAATTGTTTAATTTATTATATAAATAATTCAAAGTTTTAGTTAATATATAAATAATTCAATAGATTAATTTAATATATAAATAATTCAATGGCTTAATTTATAATGAATTGTTTAATTAATGAAAAAATAATTCAAAGTTTAATTTACTACACAATAGTTTAGTTTATTACATAAATGATACAAGAGTTTAACTGATAATTAATTAATTTATTATATAAATAATTCAAAGTTTAAATAATTTTCTAAGTAATTTTCTAGTTTAATTTACAATGAATTGTTTAATTTATTCTATAAATAATTCAATTCATTATTTTAAAATGAATTGTTTAATTTTTGATAAAATAATTCAAAGTTTAATTTAGTACATAAATATTTCAATAGTTTAATTTATAATGAATTGTTTAATTTCTTATTGAAATAATTCAAGTGAGTGTTTAACTTATTATAATAATAATTCAAAGTTTAATTTAGTGTGTAACTATTTCAATAGTTTAATTTATTATATAAATAATTCTAGTGATTATTTTAAAATGAATTGTTTAATTTTTTGATAAAAATAATTCAAAGTTTATTTTATTATATAAATAATTCAATAGTTTAATTTACAATGAATTGTTTAATATATTTTAAAAATATTTCCAAGTTTAATTCATTATATAAATAATTCAATCGTTCAATTTATGATGAATTGTTTAATTTATTATATAAATAATTCAAGTGATTATTTGAAAATGAATTGTTCAATTTATTATATAAATAATTCAAGTAATTATTTTAAAATGAATTGTTTAATTTATTGTATAAATAATTCAAGTGATTAATTTAAAATGAATTGTTTAATTTGATATAAATATAATTCAAAGTTTAATTTATTATATAAATAATTAGAAGTTGAATTTATTATGTAAATAATTAAATAGTTCAATTTATAATGAATTGTTAAATTTTTAATGGAAGTAATTCAATTGATTATTTTGAAATGAATTGTTTAATTTATTATAAAAATAATTCAAAGTTTAATTGATTATATAAATAATTCAATAATTTAAATTATAATGAATTGCTCAATATATTTTTAAAATAATTCAAAGTTTAATTTACAATATAAATAATACAATTGATAATGAATTGCTTATTTTAAAATGAATTGTTTAATTTATTATATGAATAATTCAAGTGATTATTTTAAAGTGAATTGAAAATTTTTGTTAATAATTCAAAGTTTAATTTAGTATATAAATATTTAAATAGTTTAATTTATATTTCCACATCGTTCACCTGAGGAAGGAGGTAGCCTCCGAAAGCTTGTGAATTTAAAATAAAATTGCTGGACTATAACTTGGTGTTGTAAAATTGTTTAAAATTAATTTATATTGAATTGATTAATATATTTTTAAAATAATTCAAAGTTTAATTTATTATATAAATAATTCAATAGTTTAATTTATAATGAATTGTTCAATTTATTACATAAATAATTCAAGCAATTATTTTCAAATGAATTGTTTAATTTATTATAAAACTTCAAATTTTAAATTAATATATAAATAATTCAATAGTTTAATTTATAATGAATTGTTTAATTTATTATATAAATAATTCAAAGTTAAATTATTATATAAATAATTCAATAGATTAATTTAATATATAAATAATTCAATGGCTTAATTTATAATGAATTGCTCAATTTATTATTTCAAGAATTCAAGCAATTATTTTCAAATGAATTGTTTAATTTATAAAACTTCAAAGTTTAAATTAATATATAAATAATTCAATAGTTTAATTGATAATGAATTGTTTAATTTCATTTATAAATAATTCAAGTGATTATTTTAAAATGAATTGATAATTTTTGATAATAATTCAAAGTTTAATTTATTATATAAATAATTCAATAGTTTAATTCATAATGAATTGTTCAATTTATTACATAAATAATTCAAGCAATTATTTTCAAATGAATTGTTTAATTTATTATAAAAATTCAAAGTTTAATTTATTATAAAACTTCAAAGTTTAAATTAATATATAAATAATTCAATAGTTTAATTTATAATGAATTGTTTAATTTATTATATAAATATTTCAAAGTTTAAGTTATTATATAAATAATTCAATAGTTTAATTTATTATATAAATAATTCAAAGTTTAAATAATTTTCTAAGTAATTTTCTAGTTTAATTTAAAATCCATTGTTTAATTTATTCTATAAATAATTCAATTCATTATTTTAAAATGAATTGTTTAATTTTTGATAAAATAATTCAAAGTTTAATTTAGTACATAAATATTTCAATAGTTTAATTTATAATGAATTGTTTAATTTCTTATTGAAATAATTCAAGTGAGTGTTTAACTTATTATAATAATAATTCAAAGTTTAATTTAGTATGTAACTATTTCAATAGTTTAATTTATTATATAAATAATTCAAGTGATTATTTTAAAATGAATTGTTTAATTTTTTGATAAAAAATAATTCAAAGTTTATTTTATTATATAAATAATTCAATAGTTTAATTTACAATGAATTGTTTAATATATTTTAAAAATAATTCAAAGTTTAATTCATTATATAAATAATTCAATAATTTAATTTATTATATAAGTAATTCAATAGTTCAATTTATGATGAATTGTTTAATTTATTATATAAATAATTCAAGTGATTATTTTAAAATGAATTGTTCAATTTATTATATAAATAATTCAAGTAATTATTTTTAAATGAATTGTTTGATTTATTGTATAAATAATTCAAGTGATTAATTTAAAATGAATTGTTTAATTTTTTGATAAAACTAATTCAAAGTTTATTTTATTATATAAATAATTCAATAGTTTAATTTACAATGAATTGTTTAATATATTTTAAAAATAATTCAAAGTTTAATTCATTATACAAATAATTCAATAGTTCAATTTATGATGAATTGTTTAATTTATTATAGAAATAATTCAAGTGATTATTTTAAGGTGAATTGTTTAATTTATTATGAATAATTCAAGTGATTATTTTAAAATGAATTGTTTAATTTGATATAAATATAATTCAAAGTTTAATTTATTATATAAATAATTAGAAGTTGAATTTATGATGTAAATAATTAAATAGTTCAATTCATAATGATTTGTTAAATTTTTAATGGAAGTAATTCAAGTGATTATTTTGAAATGAATTGTTTAATTTATTATAAAAATAATTCAATAATTTAATTTATAATGAATTGCTCAATATATTTTAAAAATAATTCAAAGTTTAATTTACAATATAAATAATACAATAGTTTAATTGATAATGAATTGTTTATTTTAAAATGAATTGATAATTTTTGATAATTCAAAGTTTAATTTAGTGTATAAATATTTCAATAGTTTAATTTATATTTCCACATCGTTCACCTGAGGAAGGAGGTAGCCTCCGAAAGCTTGTGAATTTAAAATAAAATTGCTGGACTATAACTTGGTGTTGTAAAATTGTTTAAAATTAATATATATTGAATTGATTAATATATTTTAAAAATAATTCAAAGTTTAATTCATTATATAAATAATTCAATAGTTTAATTTATAATGAATTGTTCAATTTATTACATAAATAATTCAAGCAATTGTTTTCAAATGAATTGTTTAATTTATTATAAAACTTCAAATTTTAAATGAATATATATATAATTCAATAGTTTAATTTATAATGAATTGTTTAATTTATTATATAAATAATTCAAAGTTAAATTATTATATAAATAATTCAATGGCTTAATTTATAATGAATTGTTTAATTAATGAAAAAATAATTCAAAGTTTAATTTACTACACAATAGTTTAGTTTATTACATAAATGATACAAGAGTTTAACTGATAATTAATTAATTTATTATATAAATAATTCAAAGTTTAATTTATTTTCTAAGTAATTTTCTAGTTTAATTTAAAATGAACTGTTTAATTTATTCTATAAATAATTCAATTCATTATTTTAAAATGAATTGATTAATATATTTTTAAAATAATTCAAAGTTTAATTTATTATATAAATGATTCAATAGTTTTATATAATATATAAATAATTCAATAGTTTAATTTATGATGAATTGTTTAATTTATTACAGAAATAATTCAAGTGATTGGGCTCGATTTTCGCGTCGGGTTTCCAGCAAGGGGGGCCCCGAAAATCCCGATATCCGGTCACGTGACCGGATCGCGCCGAGATCCCGGCCACTTCCGGGTGCCGCGCTGACGTGCAGGGCTGCGTGCGCAGGCCCCGCTGGTGGGAATCCCGCAGGCAATTAAAGCCAGCGGGGTTCCACTTGAGTGTACTTACCTTGCTTGTTGAGGTCATTTAATGAGCTGAAGCAGCTGTCAAAACAGGAAGTGTGGGATTTTAGTTTCAAGGCAGTGAGTTTCACACACTGAGGGCAACAGTCTTCCTTCAACCGGTCGTGTTCCAGCCAGCAGCCTGTGGCAGCTGCCAAGGTGCACTCCACAGCGGGTGGGAGAGCCCTCACCCACGCAGGAGGCCACCGTGTCACGTAGGGCAACCCCTGCCCTCCACCACCCCCCGCCAAGCCAGAGGACAGACCGACGTGAAACCGCAGCCCTAGAGCGAGAAACCACCTACCTACCCTGCACAACCCCTCAGACCAACACCTGCCAGATGGGTGGTGCGTTGACATCCTTGGAGGACGAACAGCATGACCAGCCCCAGCAGCCTCGCAGTCCACGCCGTCCGCCTCGGAGACATGGAGCCCCCCAACACGGTGCTGTGGCACACCCACCTGCACAGCAGGAGGGAGGGCAACTGCAGAGAGAGATGCGTCGCAGGAGGCACTACCCTCCGCACAGGGTGTACAGACCGAGGCTCAGCTTCATGGACCTCTCCGAGCAGCAGTGCATACGTCGGCTCAGAGTCAATCGCCAGGTAGTCGCCGACATCTGCAGCCTCCTTAACGATGAACTGCTCCCTGATGGACCAAGCAGCATCTTCTTACCTGTCGACGTCAAAGTCACCACTGCCCTCAACTTCTTCGCATTCGGTTCCTTCCAGTGTGCCACCGGGGACATCACCGGGGTCTGTCAGTCGTCTGCACACAAGTGCATAAGGCAGGTCACCGATGGGTTGTTCCGCAGGGCCTCGCACTACATCAACTTCGCCATGGACGAGCGCAGCCAGATGGAGAGGGCGGTTGGATTCCATGCCATGGCTGGCTTCCCACGGGTACATGGTGTAATCGACTGCACCCACATCGCAATACGGGCACCTCCACATGAGCCAGGGCTGTTCATCAACATGAAGGGGTATCACTCCATGAACGCCCAGCTCATCTGTGACCACCGCCAGAGATTCCTACACGTGTGCGCCAGATACCCCGGCAGCTGCCACGATACCTTTGCCCTCAGGGAGTCCACCGTCCCGCCCATCCTCCAGGCACCCAACGCCGGCAACGGCTGGCTCCTCGGCGACAAGGGGTATCCCCTACACATGTGGCTCATGACGCCTCTGAGGAACCCCATCACAGAGCCGGAGCATCGGTACAATGACAGCCACACTGCTACCAGGTCTACAATTGAGCAGACCATAGGGCTGCTCAAGATGCGCTTCAGGTGCCTTGATCGTTCTGGGGGAGCGCTGCAATACACAACATTCAGAGTGGGACGAATCATAGTTGTCTGCTGTGCCCTGCACAACATGGCCCAACAGAGAGGGGTGCCGCTGGAGGAGGCCCCATCCACACCCGCCACCCACATTGAGGACGGCGATGAGGAGGAGGAGGAGGAGGAGGACGCGCCAGAGGATGGTGGACGACCCATGCGCCGAACCACAACTCACCGGGATGCTCGCCGGGCCAGGGAGGCACTCATACGTCAACGGTTCTCCTGGAGTCAGACAGTGCGAGGCGCTCGCATCTCCTCACCTGCACATGCGAGGGGCCATACCAGCCCCCTCCACTGAAGACTGTTGCCAGTACTCCTGCACCCACAGCAGTGTGCCCAATGGGCGGCAGCAGGTGTTCGCCGTCATGATGGCCTGCACGGAACGCACCTATTGCACAGGCCGTGGAAGAATGGACGAGAGGTGGCAGGAGTGGTGAGAATATAGTATTTAACATTGCGGGTACTGGTTGAGAGGTGGGCAACGGGTGGGACGTGGGGGCGCCTTGAGAAGTGTCCCCGCTTCCATGTCCCCGGTCACCATCATCCCTCTCGTGGCCTCGGCCCACATCACCTCTTCCACCCTGCTGGACGGCAGTTTGGATGGCATGTGTGAGGCCTTGCAAGGCCACCCCTAGTGCATCAGTCAGCCTGTTTATGGCGGCGGAATGTTGCTCACCCTGAATCCGTAGAGCCGTTGTCAGGGCCTGCACGGACTCGATGTGGAGCTGTGCGTGACGCTCGAGGGAGGCCAGCCTGTCCTCCACCACAGACATTCCCGCACCTACCCGCGACACTGTGTCGCCGGTACCCTCCTGTGCCTGCGCCACCAATGCCCGCATGCAGGAGTTGGACTCCTCCATCGCCTGCGCAATTGTGGACAATGCGCGTGGCACCTCTCCCAGTACCTCAGCAATTAGCTGGTGCCCCTCGACGACTCTCCTTTTCACTGGTGGCCCCCTGGGTTCAGCATCTGGGTCCGGCTGAGCAGAGCCTGGAGATGAGTGCTCCCACCGACGCGGACCCTCCGCGGCTGCCCCTGCCACCAGGGTCTGCTCATGCCCACTTGTGCGCGGTGAATCACCAAGTGCTACCCCAACTAGTTGGCGAGGGGGACCCACCGAGGTGCGTGTCTCTGCGCTGGTGGATGGTTGGCTCAGATGTGATGATGCACCCTCAGAGACCGCCATGTCCTCTGAGGAATCGCCCTCCTCAATCGCTTCGCTCGCAGACGGCCCTGCAAGAGAACACAGGGCACTATGAGGCATGTGCACCAACTTTACGGTGCGCCTGATGGCAGGTGATGATACGCTCACTCGCGATCATGGGTGTTGAGTGTCAGCTTTCCCTTACCGGCCGTTTCTGCAGCGACAGACTCGCCATCAGCCACCGACAGGCAATGTGGCGTGCGGGCGAGGTCGAGCGCCTCCACCTCTGCGTCGGTGAGCTCTACCACTTGCGGCGTGCCACCTCAGGTGCGTGCCCTTTCCCGATTGTTCTTGCTCCTCTTCTCCTGTCAAGGCAAAACACAGATGTGTGAGTGGGTGCGTATTGCATAGTGAGACGCATCGAGCATCGGTGTGGGTGGGTTGAGCGTGGGGCAGATGGATGGGAGGATGCGTGTGCCACATGCCCATCCCATTGCATAGGGATTGGGGTGTGTGGTAGTGTTCGGGTGGGGACAGGGACGGTGGGTACTTGCGGGCATGGCGAGGATGGTGAGTGAGTGGCTGTGAGGATTGCTGCGGGAGCGCTGTGGTGGCTCTGCAGGAGGGGTTGTTGTCTGTTTGGCGTGATGGTGGGGACGGGCTGTGAGAGGGTGCGTTGGTGTACTCACCTTGCCAGACCTAGTGAGGTCATTGAAGCGCTTGCGACACTGCTCCCATGTCCTTGGGGTGTTGGCCCTGCTGCTGACCTCCGCCGCCACCTCTGCCCATGCCTTCCTGGTGCCGGCAGCAGGGCACTTGCGTCCATCCGCGGGGAAGAGCCTGTCCCTCCTCCTCCTCACGCCCTCCAGCATCAGCTGCAGCGCAAGGTCTGAAAAACGTGGCGCAGCCTTTCCCCTTGGGTGAGCCATCATCACCAGCCTAATGATTGCAGCAGGAGGGGCTTTGGGAGACTGCCCCTTTAAGTGGAGCTCCTACATCGCGTCAACCGTACTGCAAATGCGCAGCCGGCCGGCACGCAGCTGGGGAGCGGAGAACCCGGAAGCAGGGCTTAATCAGTTCAATTATCCCGCGATCGCGCGGGGGACGCACGCAATTAGCCGTCCGCGTTTTCCACACTCCTGGAGGACCACCCGCTGGGAACACGCAGGCCTGCTAAAATCGAGCCCATTATTTTAAAATGAATTGTTTAATTTATGATAAAAATAATTCAAAGTTTAATTTAGTATATAAATATTTCAAAGTTTAATTTATTATATAGATAATTCAATAGTTTTATTTATAATGAATTGCTTAATATATTTTACAAATAATTCAAAGTTTAATTTATTATATAAATAATTCAATAGTTTTATTTAATATATAAATAATTCAATAGTTTAATTTATGATGAATTGTTTAATTTATGACAGAAATAATTCAAGTAATTATTTTAAAATCAATTGTTTAATTTTTGCTAAAAATAATTCAAAGTTTAATTTAGTACATAAATATTTCAATAGTTTAATTCACAATGAATTGATTAATATATTTTTAAAATAATTCAGTTTAATTTATTATATAAATAATTCAACAGTTTAATTTATTTTACAAATATTTCAAAGTTTAATTTATTATATAAATAATTCAATAGTTTAATATATTATGTAAATAATTCAAGGGATTATTTCAAAATAAATGTTTTAATTTATTGAAAAATAATTCAAAGTTTAATTTATTATATAGATAATTCAATAGTTTTATTTATAATGAATTGCTTAATATATTTTACAAATACTTCAAAGTTTAATTTATTATATAAATAATTCAAAGTTGAATTTATTATGTAAATAATTCAATAGTTTAATTTTTAATGAATTGTTTAATTTTTAATTGAATTAATTCAAGTGATTATTTTGAAATTAATTGTTTAATTTGTTATAAACATAATTCAAACTTTAATTTACAATATAAATAATTCAATAGTTTAATTTATAATGAATTGTTTAATTTATTATATGAATAATTCAAGTGATTATTTTAAAATGAATTGTAGATTTTTGATGATAATTCAAAGTTTAATTTAGTATATAAATATTTCAATAGTTTAATTTATAATGAATTGTTTAATTTATTATATAAATAATTCAAAGTTGAATTTATTATGTAAATAATTCAATAGTTTAATTTATAATGAATTGTATAATTTTTAACAGAAATAATTCGAGTGATTATTTTGAAATTAATTGTTTAATTTGTTATAAACATAATTCAAACTTTAATTTACAATATAAATGATTCAAGAGTTTAATTTATAATGAATTGTTTAATTTATTATATGAATAATTCAAGTGATTATTTTAAAATGAATTGTAGATTTTTGATGATAATTCAAAGTTTAATTTAGTATATAAATATTTCAATAGTTTAATTTATAATGAATTGTTTAATTTATTATATAAATAATTCAAAGTTTAATTTACAATATAAACAATTCAATAGTTTAATTGATAATGAATTGTTTATTTTATTATATAAATAATTCAAGTGATTAATTTAAAATGAATTGTTTAATTTATTATATGAATAATTCAAGTGATTACTTTAAAATGAATTGTTTATTATGTAAATAATTCTAAGTTAAATTTATTGTATAAATAATTCAATAGCTGAATTTATAATGACTTGTTTAATTTATTTTTAAAATAATTCAATGTTTAATTTATAATATAAATAATTCAATAGATTAATTTAATATATAAATAATTCAATGGCTTAATTTATAATGAATTGTTCAATTTATTATTTCAAGAATTCAAGTGATTATTTTAAAATGAATTGTTTAATTAATGAAAAAATAATTCAAAGTTTAATTTATCATATATATAATTCAATAACTTAGTTTATTACATAATTGATAATTAATTGATTAATTTATTATCTAAATAATTCAATAGTTCAATTTATGATGAATTGTTTAATTTATATGAATAATTCAAGTGATTATTTTAAAATGAATTGTTTAATTTGTTATAAATATAATTCAATAGTTTAATTTAATATATAAATAATTAGAAGTTGAATTTATTATGTAAATAATTGAATAGTTTAATTTATAATGAATTGTTAAATTTTTAATAGAAATAATTCAAGTGATTATTTTGAAATTAATTGTTTAATTTATTATAAAAATAATTCAAAGTTTAATTGATTATATAAATAATTTAAAGTTTAATTTAGTATATAAATATTTCAATAGTTTAATTTATTACATAAGTAAATCAATAGTTTAATTTATAATCAATTGTTTAATTTATTATGTAAATAATTCAAGTGATTATTTTAAAATGGATTGTTGAATTTACTATAAAAATAATTCAAAGTTTCATTTATTATATAAATAATTCAATAGTTTAATTTATATTGAATTGCTTAATATATTTTCCAAATAATTCAAAGTTTAATTTATTATATAAATAACTCCAAGTTGAATTTATTATGTAAATAATTCAATAGTTTAATTTTTAATGAATTGTTTAATTTTTAATAGTAATAATTCAAGTGATCATTTTGAAATGAATTGTTTAATTTATTATGAAAATAATTCAATAGTTTAATTTATTATATAAATAATCAATAGTTTAATTATGTAAATAATTCAAGGGATTATTTCAAAATAAATTTCTTAATTTATTAAACAATAATTCAAAGTTTAATTTACAATAAAAATAATTCAATTGTTTAATTTTTAATGAATTGTTTATTTTTTAATAGAAATAATTCAAGTGATTATTTTGAAATGAATTGTTTAATTTATTATAAAAATAATTCAAAGTGTAATTGATTATATAAATAATTCAATATTTTAATTTGTAATGAATTGCTCAATATATTTAAAAAATAATTCAAAGTTTAATTTACAATATAAATAATTCAATAGTTTAATTTATAATGAATTGTTTAATTTCTTATATAAATAATTCAAGCAATTATTTTCAAATGAATTGTTTAATTTATGAAAAAATAATTCAAAGTTTAATTTATCATATGTATAATTCAATAGATTAATTTATTATATAAATGATTCAAAGTTTAATTTATTTTATAAATAATTCAAGTGATTATATTTAAAATGAATTGTTTAATTTATTCTATAAATAATTCAAGACATTATTTTAAAATGAATTGTTTAATGTATTATCAAAATAATTCAATCGTTTAATTTATTATATAAATAATTCAATTGTTTAATTTATTATATAAATAATTCAATCATTTAATTTATAATGAATTGTTTAATTTATTTTTAAAATAATTCAAACTTTAATTTACTATGTAAATAATTCAATAGTATAATTGAAAATGAATTGTTTAATTTATTATATAAATAATTCAAGTGATTATTTGAAAATGAATTATTTAATTTTTGATAAAAATAATTCAATAGTTTAATTTATGTAAATAATTGAATAGTTTAATTGATAATGAATTGTTTAATTTATTATATAAATAATTCAAGACATTATTTTAAAATGAATTGTTTAATGTATTATCAAAATAATTCAATCGTTTAATTTATTATATAAATAATTCAATTGTTTAATTTATTATATAAATAATTCAATCATTTAATTTATAATGAATTGTTTAATTTATTTTTAAAATAATTCAAACTTTAATTTACTATGTAAATAATTCAATAGTATAATTGAAAATGAATTGTTTAATTTATTATATAAATAATTCAAGTGATTATTTTAAAATGAATTGTTTAATTTGTTATAAATATAATTCAAAGTTTAATTTATAATATAATTAATTCAATGGTTTAATTTATATTGAATTGTTTAATTTATTATATAAACAATTCAAGTGATTATTTTAAATGAATTGCTTAATATCTTTTACAAATAATTCAAAGTGTCATTGATTATATAAATAATTCAATAGTTTAGTTTGTAATGAATTGCTCAATATATTTTAAAAATAATTCAATGTTTAATTTATTATGTAAATAATTCAATCATTTAATTTATAATGAATTGTTTAATTTATTATAAAAATAATTCAAATTTTAATTTATTACATAAATAATTCAATAGTTCAATTTATGATGAATTGTTTAATTTATATGAATAATTCAAGTGATTATTTTAAAATGAATTGTTTAATTTGTTATAAATATAATTCAATAGTTTAATTTAATATATAAATAATTAGAAGTTGAATTTATTATGTAAATAATTGAATAGTTTAATTTATAATGAATTGTTAAATTTTTAATAGAAATAATTCAAGTGATTATTTTGAAATTAATTGTTTAATTTATTATAAAAATAATTCAAAGTTTAATTGATTATATAAATAATTTAAAGTTTAATTTAGTATATAAATATTTCAATAGTTTAATTTATTACATAAGTAAATCAATAGTTTAATTTATAATCAATTGTTTAATTTATTATGTAAATAATTCAAGTGATTATTTTAAAATGGATTGTTGAATTTACTATAAAAATAATTCAAAGTTTCATTTATTATATAAATAATTCAATAGTTTAATTTATATTGAATTGCTTAATATATTTTCCAAATAATTCAAAGTTTAATTTATTATATAAATAACTCCAAGTTGAATTTATTATGTAAATAATTCAATAGTTTAATTTTTAATGAATTGTTTAATTTTTAATAGTAATAATTCAAGTGATCATTTTGAAATGAATTGTTTAATTTATTATGAAAATAATTCAATAGTTTAATTTATTATATAAATAATCAATAGTTTAATTATGTAAATAATTCAAGGGATTATTTCAAAATAAATTTCTTAATTTATTAAACAATAATTCAAAGTTTAATTTACAATAAAAATAATTCAATTGTTTAATTTTTAATGAATTGTTTATTTTTTAATAGAAATAATTCAAGTGATTATTTTGAAATGAATTGTTTAATTTATTATAAAAATAATTCAAAGTGTAATTGATTATATAAATAATTCAATATTTTAATTTGTAATGAATTGCTCAATATATTTAAAAAATAATTCAAAGTTTAATTTACAATATAAATAATTCAATAGTTTAATTTATAATGAATTGTTTAATTTCTTATATAAATAATTCAAGCAATTATTTTCAAATGAATTGTTTAATTTATGAAAAAATAATTCAAAGTTTAATTTATCATATGTATAATTCAATAGATTAATTTATTATATAAATGATTCAAAGTTTAATTTATTTTATAAATAATTCAAGTGATTATATTTAAAATGAATTGTTTAATTTATTCTATAAATAATTCAAGACATTATTTTAAAATGAATTGTTTAATGTATTATCAAAATAATTCAATCGTTTAATTTATTATATAAATAATTCAATTGTTTAATTTATTATATAAATAATTCAATCATTTAATTTATAATGAATTGTTTAATTTATTTTTAAAATAATTCAAACTTTAATTTACTATGTAAATAATTCAATAGTATAATTGAAAATGAATTGTTTAATTTATTATATAAATAATTCAAGTGATTATTTGAAAATGAATTATTTAATTTTTGATAAAAATAATTCAATAGTTTAATTTATGTAAATAATTGAATAGTTTAATTGATAATGAATTGTTTAATTTATTATATAAATAATTCAAGACATTATTTTAAAATGAATTGTTTAATGTATTATCAAAATAATTCAATCGTTTAATTTATTATATAAATAATTCAATTGTTTAATTTATTATATAAATAATTCAATCATTTAATTTATAATGAATTGTTTAATTTATTTTTAAAATAATTCAAACTTTAATTTACTATGTAAATAATTCAATAGTATAATTGAAAATGAATTGTTTAATTTATTATATAAATAATTCAAGTGATTATTTTAAAATGAATTGTTTAATTTGTTATAAATATAATTCAAAGTTTAATTTATAATATAATTAATTCAATGGTTTAATTTATATTGAATTGTTTAATTTATTATATAAACAATTCAAGTGATTATTTTAAATGAATTGCTTAATATCTTTTACAAATAATTCAAAGTGTCATTGATTATATAAATAATTCAATAGTTTAGTTTGTAATGAATTGCTCAATATATTTTAAAAATAATTCAATGTTTAATTTATTATGTAAATAATTCAATCATTTAATTTATAATGAATTGTTTAATTTATTATAAAAATAATTCAAATTTTAATTTATTACATAAATAATTCAATAGTTCAATTTATAATGAATTGTTTAATTTATTATATAAATCATTCGTGATTATTTTAAAATGAATTGTTTAATTTGTTATAAATATAATTCAAACTTTAATTTATTATATAAATAACTCCAAGTTGAATTTATTATGTAAATAATTCAATAGTTTAATTTTTAATGAATTGTTTAATTTTTAATAGTAATAATTCAAGTGATCATTTTGAAATGAATCGTTTAATTTTTTATGAAAATAATTCAATAGTTTAATTTATTATATAAATAATTCAATAGTTTAATTATGTAACTAATTCAAGGGATTATTTCAAAATTAATTTCTTAATTTATTAAACAATAATTCAAAGTTTAATTTACAATATAAATAATTCAATTGTTTAATTTTTAATGAATTGTTTAATTTTTAATAGAAATAATTCAAGTGATTATTTTGAAATGAATTGTTTAATTTATTATAAAAATAATTCAAAGTGTAATTGATTATATAAATAATTCAATAGTTTAATTTGTAATGAATTGCTCAATATATTTGAAAAATAATTCAATGTTTCATTTATTATATAAATATTTCAATAGTTCAACTTATTATATAAAGAATTCAATAGTTTAATTTATATTGAATTGTTTAATTTATTATATAAACAATTCAAGTGATTATTTTAAAATGAATTGTTTAATTTATTATACAAATAATTCAAGTGATTACTTTAAAATGAATTGTTTAATTTTTTATAAAAATAATTCAAAGTTTAATTTAGTGTATAAATGTTTCAATAGTTCAATTTATTACATAAATAATTCAATAGTTTAATTTATAATGAATTGTTTAATTTATGAAATAAATAAATCATGTGATTATTTTAAAATGAATTGTTTTATTTATTATATAAATAATTCAATATTTTAATTTATTATATACATAAATCAATAGTTTAATATATAATGAATTGTTTAAATTAATATATAAATAATTCAAGCGATTATTATAAAATGACTTGTTCAATTTATGACAAAAAAATTCAAAGTTTAATTTATTACATAAATAATTCAATAACTTAATTTATAATGAATTGTTTAATTTATCATATGAATAATTAAAGTGATTATTTAAAAATGAATTGTTTAATTTTTGATAAAAATTATTCAATAGTTTAATTTATTATATAAATAATTCAATCGTTTAATTGATAATGAATTGTTTAATTTATTATATAAATAATTCAAGTGATTATTTTAAAATGAATAGTTTAATTTGTTATAAATATAATTCAAAGTTTAATTTGTAATCTAATTAATTCAATGGTTTAATTTATATTGAATTGTTTAATTTATTATATAAACAATTCAAGTGATTATTTTAAATGAATTGCTTAATATCTTTTACAAATAATTCAAAGTGTCATTGATTATATAAATAATTCAATAGTTTAATTTGTAATGAATTGCTCAATATATTTTAAAAATAATTCAATGTTTAATTTATTATGTAAATAATTCAATCATTTAATTTATAATGAATTGTTTAATTTATTATAAAAATAATTCAATAGTTTAATTTATAATGAATTGTTTAATTTATTATATAAATAATTCAAGTGATTATTTTAAAATGAATTGTTTAATTTTTGATAAAAATAATTCAATAGTTTAATTTATTATGTAAATAATTCAATAGTTTACTTTATATGAATTGTTTAATTTATTATATAAATAATTCAAGTGATTATTTTAAAATAAATTGTTTAAATTTGTATAAAAATAATTCAAAGTTTAATTTAGTATATAAATATTTCAATAGTTTAATTTATCATATATATAATTCAATAGTTTAATTTATTATATAAATGATTCAAGAGTTTCATTTATAATGAATTGATTAATTTATTATATAAATAATTCAAAGTTTAATTTATTTTATAAATAATTCAATAGTTTAACTTAAAATGAATTGTTTAATTTATTCTATAAATAATTCAAGTCATTAGTTTAAAATGAATTGTTAAATTTATTATAAAAATAATTCAATAGTTTAATTTATTATATAAATAATTCAAGTGATTATTTGAAAATGAATTGTTTAATTTTTGATAAAAATAATTCAATAGTTTAATTTATGTAAATAATTGAATAGTTTAATTGATAATGAATTGTTTAATTTATTATATAAATAATTCAAGTGATTATTTTAAAATGAATAGTTTAATTTGTTATAAATATAATTCAAAGTTTAATTTATAATATAATTAATTCAATGGTTTAATTTATATTGAATTGTTTAATTTATTATATAAACAATTCAAGTGATTATTTTAAATGAATTGCTTAATATCTTTTACAAATAATTCAAAGTGTCATTGATTATATAAATAATTCAATAGTTTAATTTGTAATGAATTGCTCAATATATTTTAAAAATAATTCAATGTTTAATTTATTATGTAAATAATTCAATCATTTAATTTATAATGAATTGTTTAATTTATTATAAAAATAATTCAATCGTTTAATTTATAATGAATTGTTTAATTTATTATATAAATCATTCGTGATTATTTTAAAATGAATTGTTTAATTTATTATATAAATAATTCAAGTGATTATTTTAAAATGAATTGTTTAATTTTTGATAAAAATAATTCAATAGTTTAATTTATTATGTAAATAATTCAATAGTTTACTTTATAATGAATTGTTTAATTTATTATATAAATAATTCAAGTGATTATTTTAAAATAAATTGTTTAAATTTGTATAAAAATAATTCAAAGTTTAATTTATTATATAAATATTTCAATAGTTTAATTTATTATGTAAATAATTCAATAGTTTAATATAAAATGAATTGTTTAATTTATTTTAAAAATAATTCAAAGTTTAATTCATTATATAAATGTTTCAATAGTTTAATTTATAATGAATTGTTTAATTTATGAAGTAAATAAATCATGTGATTATTTTTTAATGAATTTTTTCATTTGTTATAAATATAATTCAAAGTTTAATTTATAATATAAATAATTGAATGTTTTAATTTATATTGAATTGTTTAATATATCATATAAACAATTCAAGTGATTATTTTAAAATGAATTGTTTGATTTATTATATAAATAATTCAAGTGATTATTTTAAAATGAATTGTTTATTTTTTGATAAATTAATTCAAAAGTTCAATTTATTATATAAATAATTCAATAGTTTAATTTATTATGTAAATAATTCAATAGTTTAATTTATTATGTAAATAATTCAATAGTTTAATTTATTATGTAAATAATTCAATACTTTACTTGATAATGAATTGTTTAATTTATTATATAAATAATTCAAGTGACTATTTTAAAATAAATCGTTTAATTTTGTATAAAAATAATTCAAAGTTTAATTTAGTAGATAAATATTTCAATAGTTCAATTTATTATATAAATAATTCAATAGTTTAATTTATATTGAATTGTTTAATTTATTATATAAACAATTCAAGTGATTATTTTAAAATGAATTGTTTAATTTATTATATAAATAATTCAAGTGATTATTTTAAAATGAATAGTTTAATTTGTTATAAATATAATTCAAAGTTTAATTTATAATATAATTAATTCAATGGTTTAATTTATATTGAATTGTTTAATTTATTATATAAACAATTCAAGTGATTATTTTAAATGAATTGCTTAATATCTTTTACAAATAATTCAAAGAGTCATTTATTATATAAATAATTCAATAGTTTAATTTATATTGAATTGCTTAATATATTTTCCAAATAATTCAAAGTTTAATTTATTATATAAATAACTCCAAGTTGAATTTATTATGTAAATAATTCAATAGTTTAATTTTTAATGAATTGTTTAATTTTTAATAGTAATAATTCAAGTGATCATTTTGAAATGAATTGTTTAATTTATTATGAAAATAATTCAATAGTTTAATTTATTATATAAATAATCAATAGTTTAATTATGTAAATAATTCAAGGGATTATTTCAAAATAAATTTCTTACTTTATTAAACAATAATTCAAAGTTTAATTTACAATAAAAATAATTCAATTGTTTAATTTTTAATGAATTGTTTATTTTTTAATAGAAATAATTCAAGTGATTATTTTGAAATGAATTGTTTAATTTATTATAAAAATAATTCAAAGTGTAATTGATTATATAAATAATTCAATATTTTAATTTGTAATGAATTGTTTAATTTCTTATATAAATAATTCAAGCAATTATTTTAAAATGAATTGTTTAATTTATTAGATGATAAATTCAAGTGATTATTTTAAAATGAATTGTAAATTTTTGATAATAAGTCAAGGTTTAATTTAGTATATAAATAATTCAATAGTTTAATTTATAATTAATTGTTTAATTTATATGAATAATTCAAGTGATTATTTTAAAATGAATTGTTTAATTTGTTATAAATATAATTCAAAGTTTAATTTATTATATAAATAATTAGAAGTTGAATTTATTATGTAGATAATTGAAAAGTTTAATTTATAATGAATTGTTAAATTTTTAATAGAAATAATTCAAGTGATTATTTTGAAATGAATTGTTTAATTTATTATAAAAATAATTCAAAGTTTAATTGATTATATAAATAATTCATTAATTTAATTTATAATGAATTGCTCAATATATTTTAAAAATAATTCAAAGTTTAATTTACAATAGAAATAATACAATAGTTTAATTGATAATGAATTGTTTAATTTCTAACATAAATAATTCAAGTGATTATTTTTAAATGAATTGTTTAATTTATTATAAAAATTCAAAGTTTAATTTATTATAAAACTTCAAAGTTTAAATTAATATAAAATAATTCAATAGTTTAATTTATAATGAATTGTTTAATTTATTATATAAATAATTCAAAGTTTAAGTTATTATATAAATAATTCAATAGATTAATTTAATATATAAATAATTCAATGGCTTAATTTATAATGAATTGTTCAATTTATTATTTCAAGAATTCAAGTGATTATTTTAAAATGAATTGTTTAATTAATGAAAAAATAATTCAAAGTTTAATTTATCATATATATAATTCAATAACTTAGTTTATTACATAAATGATTCAAGAGATTAATTGATAATTAATTGATTAATTTATTATCTAAATAATTCAATAGTTTAATTTAAAATGAATTGTTTAATTTTTGATAAAAATAATTCAATAGTTTAATTTATTATATAAATAATTCAATAGTTCAATTTATGATGAATTGTTTAATTTATATGAATAATTCAAGTGATTATTTTAAAATGAATTGTTTAATTTGTTATAAATATAATTCAAAGTTTAATTTAATATATAAATAATTAGAAGTTGAATTTATTATGTAAATAATTGAATAGTTTAATTTATAATGAATTGTTAAATTTTTAATAGAAATAATTCAAGTGATTATTTTGAAATTAATTGTTTAATTTATTATAAAAATAATTCAAAGTTTAATTGATTATATAAATAATTTAAAGTTTAATTTAGTATATAAATATTTCAATAGTTTAATTTATTACATAAGTAAATCAATAGTTTAATTTATAATCAATTGTTTAATTTATTATGTAAATAATTCAAGTGATTATTTAAAAATGGATTGTTGAATTTACTATAAAAATAATTCAAAGTTTCATTTATTATATAAATAATTCAATAGTTTAATTTATATTGAATTGCTTAATATATTTTCCAAATAATTCAAAGTTTAATTTATTATATAAATAACTCCAAGTTGAATTTATTATGTAAATAATTCAATATTTTAATTTTTAATGAATTGTTTAATTTTTAATAGTAATAATTCAAGTGATCATTTTGAAATGAATTGTTTAATTTATTATGTAAATAATTCAATAGTTTAATTTATTATATAAATAATCAATAGTTTAATTATGTAAATAATTCAAGGGATTATTTCAAAATAAATTTCTTACTTTATTAAACAATAATTCAAAGTTTAATTTACAATAAAAATAATTCAATTGTTTAATTTTTAATGAATTGTTTATTTTTTAATAGAAATAATTCAAGTGATTATTTTGAAATGAATTGTTTAATTTATTATAAAAATAATTCAAAGTGTAATTGATTATATAAATAATTCAATATTTTAATTTTTAATGAATTGTTTAATATATTTGAAAAATAATTCAATGTTTCATTTATTATATAAATATTTCAATAGTTCAACTTATTATATAAAGAATTCAATAGTTTAATTTATATTGAATTGTTTAATTTATTATATAAACAATTCAATAGTTTAATTATGTAAATAATTCAAGGGATTATTTCAAAATTAATTTCATAATTTATTAAACAATAATTCAAAGTTTAATTTACAATATAAATAATTCAATTGTTTAATTTTTAATGAATTGTTTAATTTTTAATAGAAATAATTCAAGTGATTATTTTGAAATGAATTGTTTAATTTATTATAAAAATAATTCAAAGTGTAATTGATTATATAAATAATTCAATAGTTTAATTTGTAATGAATTGCTCAATATATTTGAAAAATAATTCAATGTTTAATTTATTATATAAATATTTCAATAGTTCAACTTATTATATAAAGAATTCAATAGTTTAATTTATATTGAATTGTTTAATTTATGAAATAAATAAATCATGTGATTATTTTAAAATGAATTGTTTTATTTATTATATAAATAATTCAATAGTTTAATTTATTATATACATAAATCAATAGTTTAATATATAATGAATTGTTTAAATTAATATATAAATAATTCAAGCGATTATTATAAAATGAATTGTTCAATTTATGACAAAAAAATTCAAAGTTTAATTTATTACATAAATAATTCAATCGTTTAATTGATAATGAATTGTTTAATTTATTATATGAATAATTAAAGTGATTATTTAAAAATGAATTGTTTAATTTTTGATAAAAATTATTCAATAGTTTAATTTATTATATAAATAATTCAATCGTTTAATTGATAATGAATTGTTTAATTTATTATATAAATAATTCAAGTGATTATTTTAAAATGAATAGTTTAATTTGTTATAAATATAATTCAAAGTTTAATTTGTAATCTAATTAATTCAATGGTTTAATTTATATTGAATTGTTTAATTTATTATATAAACAATTCAAGTGATTATTTTAAATGAATTGCTTAATATCTTTTACAAATAATTCAAAGTGTCATTGATTATATAAATAATTCAATAGTTTAATTTGTAATGAATTGCTCAATATATTTTAAAAATAATTCAATGTTTAATTTATTATGTAAATAATTCAATCATTTAATTTATAATGAATTGTTTAATTTATTATAAAAATAATTCAATAGTTTAATTTATAATGAATTGTTTAATTTATTATATAAATAATTCAAGTGATTATTTTAAAATGAATTGTTTAATTTTTGATAAAAATAATTCAATAGTTTAATTTATTATGTAAATAATTCAATAGTTTACTTTATAATGAATTGTTTAATTTATTATATAAATAATTCAAGTGATTATTTTAAAATAAATTGTTTAAATTTGTATAAAAATAATTCAAAGTTTAATTTAGTATATAAATATTTCAATAGTTTAATTTATCATATATATAATTCAATAGTTTAATTTATTATATAAATGATTCAAGAGTTTCATTTATAATGAATTGATTAATTTATTATATAAATAATTCAAAGTTTAATTTATTTTATAAATAATTCAATAGTTTAACTTAAAATGAATTGTTTAATTTATTCTATAAATAATTCAAGTCATTAGTTTAAAATGAATTGTTAAATTTATTATAAAAATAATTCAATAGTTTAATTTATTATATAAATAATTCAAGTGATTATTTGAAAATGAATTGTTTAATTTTTGATAAAAATAATTCAATAGTTTAATTTATGTAAATAATTGAATAGTTTAATTGATAATGAATTGTTTAATTTATTATATAAATAATTCAAGTGATTATTTGAAAATGAATTGTTTAATTTTTGATAAAAATAATTCAATAGTTTAATTTATTGAAATAATTGAATAGTTTAATTGATAATGAATTGTTTAATTTATTATATGAATAATTAAAGTGATTATTTAAAAATGAATTGTTTAATTTTTGATAAAAATTATTCAATAGTTTAATTTATTATATAAATAATTCAATCGTTTAATTGATAATGAATTGTTTAATTTATTATATAAATAATTCAAGTGATTATTTTAAAATGAATAGTTTAATTTGTTATAAATATAATTCAAAGTTTAATTTGTAATCTAATTAATTCAATGGTTTAATTTATATTGAATTGTTTAATTTATTATATAAACAATTCAAGTGATTATTTTAAATGAATTGCTTAATATCTTTTACAAATAATTCAAAGTGTCATTGATTATATAAATAATTCAATAGTTTAATTTGTAATGAATTGCTCAATATATTTTAAAAATAATTCAATGTTTAATTTATTATGTAAATAATTCAATCATTTAATTTATAATGAATTGTTTAATTTATTATAAAAATAATTCAATAGTTTAATTTATAATGAATTGTTTAATTTATTATATAAATAATTCAAGTGATTATTTTAAAATGAATTGTTTAATTTTTGATAAAAATAATTCAATAGTTTAATTTATTATGTAAATAATTCAATAGTTTACTTTATAATGAATTGTTTAATTTATTATATAAATAATTCAAGTGATTATTTTTAAATAAATTGTTTAAATTTGTATAAAAATAATTCAAAGTTTAATTTAGTATATAAATATTTCAATAGTTTAATTTATCATATATATAATTCAATAGTTTAATTTATTATATAAATGATTCAAGAGTTTCATTTATAATGAATTGATTAATTTATTATATAAATAATTCAAAGTTTAATTTATTTTATAAATAATTCAATAGTTTAACTTAAAATGAATTGTTTAATTTATTCTATAAATAATTCAAGTCATTAGTTTAAAATGAATTGTTAAATTTATTATAAAAATAATTCAATAGTTTAATTTATTATATAAATAATTCAAGTGATTATTTGAAAATGAATTGTTTAATTTTTGATAAAAATAATTCAATAGTTTAATTTATGTAAATAATTGAATAGTTTAATTGATAATGAATTGTTTAATTTATTATATAAATAATTCAAGTGATTATTTTAAAATGAATAGTTTAATTTGTTATAAATATAATTCAAAGTTTAATTTATAATATAATTAATTCAATGGTTTAATTTATATTGAATTGTTTAATTTATTATATAAACAATTCAAGTGATTATTTTAAATGAATTGCTTAATATCTTTTACAAATAATTCAAAGTGTCATTGATTATATAAATAATTCAATAGTTTAATTTGTAATGAATTGCTCAATATATTTTAAAAATAATTCAATGTTTAATTTATTATGTAAATAATTCAATCATTTAATTTATAATGAATTGTTTAATTTATTATAAAAATAATTCAATCGTTTAATTTATAATGAATTGTTTAATTTATTATATAAATCATTCGTGATTATTTTAAAATGAATTGTTTAATTTATTATATAAATAATTCAAGTGATTATTTTAAAATGAATTGTTTAATTTTTGATAAAAATAATTCAATAGTTTAATTTATTATGTAAATAATTCAATAGTTTACTTTATAATGAATTGTTTAATTTATTATATAAATAATTCAAGTGATTATTTTAAAATAAATTGTTTAAATTTGTATAAAAATAATTCAAAGTTTAATTTATTATATAAATATTTCAATAGTTTAATTTATTATGTAAATAATTCAATAGTTTAATATAAAATGAATTGTTTAATTTATTTTAAAAATAATTCAAAGTTTAATTCATTATATAAATGTTTCAATAGTTTAATTTATAATGAATTGTTTAATTTATGAAGTAAATAAATCATGTGATTATTTTTTAATGAATTTTTTCATTTGTTATAAATATAATTCAAAGTTTAATTTATAATATAAATAATTGAATGGTTTAATTTATATTGAATTGTTTAATATATCATATAAACAATTCAAGTGATTATTTTAAAATGAATTGTTTGATTTATTATATAAATAATTCAAGTGATTATTTTAAAATGAATTGTTTATTTTTTGATAAATTAATTCAAAAGTTCAATTTATTATATAAATAATTCAATAGTTTAATTTATTATGTAAATAATTCAATAGTTTAATGTATTATGTAAATAATTCAATAGTTTAATTTAGTAGATAAATATTTCAATAGTTCAATTTATTATATAAATAATTCAATAGTTTAATTTATATTGAATTGTTTAATTTATTATATAAACAATTCAAGTGATTATTTAAAAATGAATAGTTTAATTTGTTATAAATATAATTCAAAGTTTAATTTATAATATAATTAATTCAATGGTTTAATTTATATTGAATTGTTTAATTTATTATATAAACAATTCAAGTGATTATTTTAAATGAATTGCTTAATATCTTTTACAAATAATTCAAAGAGTCATTTATTATATAAATAATTCAATAGTTTAATTTATATTGAATTGCTTAATATATTTTCCAAATAATTCAAAGTTTAATTTATTATATAAATAACTCCAAGTTGAATTTATTATGTAAATAATTCAATAGTTTAATTTTTAATGAATTGTTTAATTTTTAATAGTAATAATTCAAGTGATCATTTTGAAATGAATTGTTTAATTTATTATGAAAATAATTCAATAGTTTAATTTATTATATAAATAATCAATAGTTTAATTATGTAAATAATTCAAGGGATTATTTCAAAATAAATTTCTTACTTTATTAAACAATAATTCAAAGTTTAATTTACAATAAAAATAATTCAATTGTTTAATTTTTAATGAATTGTTTATTTTTTAATAGAAATAATTCAAGTGATTATTTTGAAATGAATTGTTTAATTTATTATAAAAATAATTCAAAGTGTAATTGATTATATAAATAATTCAATATTTTAATTTGTAATGAATTGTTTAATTTCTTATATAAATAATTCAAGCAATTATTTTAAAATGAATTGTTTAATTTATTAGATGATAAATTCAAGTGATTATTTTAAAATGAATTGTAAATTTTTGATAATAAGTCAAGGTTTAATTTAGTATATAAATAATTCAATAGTTTAATTTATAATTAATTGTTTAATTTATATGAATAATTCAAGTGATTATTTTAAAATGAATTGTTTAATTTGTTATAAATATAATTCAAAGTTTAATTTATTATATAAATAATTAGAAGTTGAATTTATTATGTAGATAATTGAAAAGTTTAATTTATAATGAATTGTTAAATTTTTAATAGAAATAATTCAAGTGATTATTTTGAAATGAATTGTTTAATTTATTATAAAAATAATTCAAAGTTTAATTGATTATATAAATAATTCATTAATTTAATTTATAATGAATTGCTCAATATATTTTAAAAATAATTCAAAGTTTAATTTACAATAGAAATAATACAATAGTTTAATTGATAATGAATTGTTTAATTTCTAACATAAATAATTCAAGTGATTATTTTTAAATGAATTGTTTAATTTATTATAAAAATTCAAAGTTTAATTTATTATAAAACTTCAAAGTTTAAATTAATATAAAATAATTCAATAGTTTAATTTATAATGAATTGTTTAATTTATTATATAAATAATTCAAAGTTTAAGTTATTATATAAATAATTCAATAGATTAATTTAATATATAAATAATTCAATGGCTTAATTTATAATGAATTGTTCAATTTATTATTTCAAGAATTCAAGTGATTATTTTAAAATGAATTGTTTAATTAATGAAAAAATAATTCAAAGTTTAATTTATCATATATATAATTCAATAACTTAGTTTATTACATAAATGATTCAAGAGATTAATTGATAATTAATTGATTAATTTATTATCTAAATAATTCAATAGTTTAATTTAAAATGAATTGTTTAATTTTTGATAAAAATAATTCAATAGTTTAATTTATTATATAAATAATTCAATAGTTCAATTTATGATGAATTGTTTAATTTATATGAATAATTCAAGTGATTATTTTAAAATGAATTGTTTAATTTGTTATAAATATAATTCAAAGTTTAATTTAATATATAAATAATTAGAAGTTGAATTTATTATGTAAATAATTGAATAGTTTAATTTATAATGAATTGTTAAATTTTTAATAGAAATAATTCAAGTGATTATTTTGAAATTAATTGTTTAATTTATTATAAAAATAATTCAAAGTTTAATTGATTATATAAATAATTTAAAGTTTAATTTAGTATATAAATATTTCAATAGTTTAATTTATTACATAAGTAAATCAATAGTTTAATTTATAATCAATTGTTTAATTTATTATGTAAATAATTCAAGTGATTATTTAAAAATGGATTGTTGAATTTACTATAAAAATAATTCAAAGTTTCATTTATTATATAAATAATTCAATAGTTTAATTTATATTGAATTGCTTAATATATTTTCCAAATAATTCAAAGTTTAAGTTATTATATAAATAATTCAATAGATTAATTTAATATATAAATAATTCAATGGCTTAATTTATAATGAATTGTTCAATTTATTATTTCAAGAATTCAAGTGATTATTTTAAAATGAATTGTTTAATTAATGAAAAAATAATTCAAAGTTTAATTTATCATATATATAATTCAATAACTTAGTTTATTACATAAATGATTCAAGAGATTAATTGATAATTAATTGATTAATTTATTATCTAAATAATTCAATAGTTTAATTTAAAATGAATTGTTTAATTTTTGATAAAAATAATTCAATAGTTTAATTTATTATATAAATAATTCAATAGTTCAATTTATGATGAATTGTTTAATTTATATGAATAATTCAAGTGATTATTTTAAAATGAATTGTTTAATTTGTTATAAATATAATTCAAAGTTTAATTTAATATATAAATAATTAGAAGTTGAATTTATTATGTAAATAATTGAATAGTTTAATTTATAATGAATTGTTAAATTTTTAATAGAAATAATTCAAGTGATTATTTTGAAATTAATTGTTTAATTTATTATAAAAATAATTCAATAGTTTAATTTATGTAAATAATTGAATAGTTTAATTGATAATGAATTGTTTAATTTATTATATAAATAATTCAAGTGATTATTTTAAAATGAATAGTTTAATTTGTTATAAATATAATTCAAAGTTTAATTTAGTGTATAAATGTCATGATAGTTCAATTTATTATATAAATAATTCAATCGTTTAATTGATAATGAATTTTTTAATTTATTATATAAATAATTCAAGTGATTATTATAAAATGAATTGTTTAATTTGTTATAAATATAATTCAAAGTTTAATTTAATATATAAATAATTAGAAGTTGAATTTATTATGTAAATAATTGAATAGTTTAATTTATAATGAATTGTTAAATTTTTAATAGAAATAATTCAAGTGATTATTTTGAAATTAATTGTTTAATTTATTATAAAAATAATTCAAAGTTTAATTGATTATATAAATAATTTAAAGTTTAATTTAGTATATAAATATTTCAATAGTTTAATTTATTACATAAGTAAATCAATAGTTTAATTTATAATCAATTGTTTAATTTATTATGTAAATAATTCAAGTGATTATTTAAAAATGGATTGTTGAATTTACTATAAAAATAATTCAAAGTTTCATTTATTATATAAATAATTCAATAGTTTAATTTATATTGAATTGCTTAATATATTTTCCAAATAATTCAAAGTTTAATTTATTATATAAATAACTCCAAGTTGAATTTATTATGTAAATAATTCAATAGTTTAATTTTTAATGAATTGTTTAATTTTTAATAGTAATAATTCAAGTGATCATTTTGAAATGAATTGTTTAATTTATTATGTAAATAATTCAATAGTTTAATTTATTATATAAATAATCAATAGTTTAATTATGTAAATAATTCAAGGGATTATTTCAAAATAAATTTCTTACTTTATTAAACAATAATTCAAAGTTTAATTTACAATAAAAATAATTCAATTGTTTAATTTTTAATGAATTGTTTATTTTTTAATAGAAATAATTCAAGTGATTATTTTGAAATGAATTGTTTAATTTATTATAAAAATAATTCAAAGTGTAATTGATTATATAAATAATTCAATATTTTAATTTTTAATGAATTGTTTAATTTATTATATAAATAATTCAATAGTTTAATTTTTAATGAATTGTTTAATTTATTATATAAATAATTCAAAGTTTAATGTAGTACATAAATAATTCAATAGATTAATTTAATATATAAACAATTCAATGGCTTAATTTATAATGAATTCAAGTGATCATTTTCAAATGAATTGTTTAATTTATGAAAAAATAATTCAAAGTTTAATTTATCATATGTATAATTCAATAGATTAATTTATTATATAAATGATTCAAAGTTTAATTTATTTTATAAATAATTCAAGTTTATATTTAAAATGAATTGTTTAATTTATATGAATAATTCAAGTGATTATTTTAAAATGAATTGTTTAATTTGTTATAAATATAATTCAAATTTTAATTTAATATATAAATAATTAGAAGTTGAATTTATTATGTAAATAATTGAATAGTTTAATTTATAATGAATTGTTAAATTTTTAATAGAAATAATTCAAGTGATTATTTTGAAATTAATTGTTTAATTTATTATAAAAATAATTCAAAGTTTAATTGATTATATAAATAATTTAAAGTTTAATTTAGTATATAAATATTTCAATAGTTTAATTTGTAGTGAATTGATTAATATATTTGAAAAATAATTCAACATTTGATTTATTATTAAAATAATTCAAAGTTTAATTTATCATATAAATAATTCAATAGTTTAATTTATTACATAAGTAAATCAATAGTTTAATTTATAATCAATTGTTTAATTTATTATGTAAATAATTCAAGTGATTATTTTAAAATGGATTGTTGAATTTACTATAAAAATAATTCAAAGTTTCATTTATTATATAAATAATTCAATAGTTTAATTTATATTGAATTGCTTAATATATTTTCCAAATAATTCAAAGTTTAATTTATTATATAAATAACTCCAAGTTGAATTTATTATGTAAATAATTCAATAGTTTAATTTTTAATGAATTGTTTAATTTATTATATAAATAATTCAATAGTTTAATTTTTAATGAATTGTTTAATTTATTATATAAACAATTCAAGTGATTATTTTAAAATGAATTGTTTAATTTATTATACAAATAATTCAAGTGATTACTTTAAACTGAATTGTTTAATTTTTTATAAAAATAATTCAAAGTTTAATTTAGTGTATAAATGTTTCAATAGTTCAATTTATTACATAAATAATTCAATAGTTTAATTTATAATGAATTGTTTAATTTATGAAATAAATAAATCATGTGATTATTTTAAAATGAATTGTTTTATTTATTATATAAATAATTCAATAGTTTAATTTATTATATACATAAATCAATAGTTTAATATATAATGAATTGTTTAAATTAATATATAAATAATTCAAGCGATTATTATAAAATGAATTGTTCAATTTATGACAAAAAAATTCAAAGTTTAATTTATTACATAAATAATTCAATAACTTAATTTATAATGAATTGTTTAATTTATCATATGAATAATTAAAGTGATTATTTAAAAATGAATTGTTTAATTTTTGATAAAAATTATTCAATAGTTTAATTTATTATATAAATAATTCAATCGTTTAATTGATAATGAATTGTTTAATTTATTATATAAATAATTCAAGTGATTATTATAAAATGAATTGTTTAATTTGTTATAAATATAATTCAAAGTTTAATTTAGTGTATAAATGTCATGATAGTTCAATTTATTATATAAATAATTCAATCGTTTAATTGATAATGAATTTTTTAATTTATTATATAAATAATTCAAGTGATTATTATAAAATGAATTGTTTAATTTGTTATAAATATAATTCAAAGTTTAATTTAGTGTATAAATGTCATGATAGTTCAATTTATTATATAAATAATTCAATAGTTTAATTGATAATGAATTGTTTTAATTTATTATATAAATAATTCAAGTGATTATTTGAAAATAAATCGTTTAATTTGTATAAAAATAATTCAAAGTTTAATTTAGTATATAAATATTTCAATATTTTAATTTATTATATAAATAATTCAATAGTTTAATTTAGTGCATAAATATTTCAATAGTTTAATGTATTATATGAACAATTCAATAGTTTAATTCATATTGAATTGTTTAACTTATTGTATAAAAAATTCAAGTGATTATTTTAAAATGAATTGCTTAATTACTTTTACAAATAATTCAAAGTTTAATTTATTAAATAAATAATTCCAAGTTGAACTTATTATGTAAATAATTCAATAGTTTAATTTTTAATGAATTGTTTAATTTTTAATAGACATAATTCAAGTGATTATTTTAAAATGAATTGTTCAATTTATTATAAAAATAATTCAAGGTGTAATTGATTCTATAAATAATTCAATAGTTTAATTTGTAATGAATTGCTCAATATATTTTAAAAATAATTCAATGTTTAATTTATTATATAAATAATCCAAAGTTTAATTTATTATATAAATGATCCAATAGTTTAATATATAATGAATTGTTTAATTTATAATAGAAATAATTCAAGTGATTATTTTGAAATTAATTGTTTAATTTGTTATAAACATAATTCAAAGTTTAATTTACAATATAAATAATTCAATAGTTTAATTTATAATGAATTGTTTAATTTATTATATGAATAATTCAAGTGATTATTTTAAAATGAATTGTTAATTTTTGATCAAAATAATTCAAAGTTTAATTTAGTATATAAATATTTCAATAGTTTAATTTATAATGAATTGATTATTATATTTTAAATTAATTCAAAGTTTAATTTATTATATAAATAATTAGTTTAATTTATAAAGAATTGTTTAATTTATTATATAAATAATTCAAGCAATTATTTTAAAATGAATTGTTTAATTTATTATATAAATAATTCAAGCAATTATTTTAAAATAAATTGTTTAATTTATTATATAAATAATTCAATTGTTTAATTTATTATATAAATAATTCAATAGTTTAATTGATAAAGAATTGTTTAATTTATTATATAAATAATTCAAGCGATTATTTTTAAACGAATTGCATAATTTATTATAAAAATAATTCAAAGTTTAATTTAGTACATAAATATTTCAATAGTTTAATTTATTATATAAATAATTCAATGGCTTAATTTATAATGAATTGTTCAATTTATTACTTCAAGAATTAAAGTGATTATTTTAAAATGAATTGTTTAATTTATGAAAAAATAATTAAAAGTTTAATTTATCATATATATAATTCAATAGTTTAATTTATTATATAAATGATTCAAGAGTTTCATTTATAATGAATTGATTAAATTATTATATAAATAATTCAAAGTTTAATTTATTTTATAAATAATTCAATAGTTTAACTTAAAATGAATTGTTTAATTTATTCTATAAATAATTCAAGTCATTAGTTTGAAATGAATTGTTAAATTGATTATAAAAATAATTCAATAGTTTAATTTATTATATAAATAATTCAAGTGATTATTTGAAAATGAATTGTTTAATTTTTGATAAAAATAATTCAATAGTTTAATTTATGTAAATAATTGAATAGTTTAATTGATAATGAATTGTTTAATTTATTATATAAATAATTCAAGTGATTATTTTAAAATGAATAGTTTAATTTGTTATAAATATAATTCAAAGTTTAATTTATAATATAATTAATTCAATGGTTTAATTTATATTGAATTGTTTAATTTATTATATAAACAATTCAAGTGATTATTTAAATGAATTGCTTAATATCTTTTACAAATAATTCAAAGTGTCATTGATTATATAAATAATTCAATAGTTTAATTTGTAATGAATTGCTCAATATATTTTTTAAATAATTCAATGTTTAATTTATTATGTAAATAATTCAATCATTTAATTTATAATGAATTGTTTAATTTATTATAAAAATAATTCAAGTGATTATTTTAAAATGAATTGTTTATTTTTTGATAAATTAATTCAAAAGTTCAATTTATTATATAAATAATTCAATAGTTTAATTTATTATGTAAATAATTCAATAGTTTAATTTATTATGTAAATAATTCAATAGTTTAATTTATTATGTAAATAATTCAATACTTTACTTGATAATGAATTGTTTAATTTATTATATAAATAATTCAAGTGACTATTTTAAAATAAATCGTTTAATTTTGTATAAAAATAATTCAAAGTTTAATTTAGTAGATAAATATTTCAATAGTTCAATTTATTATATAAATAATTCAATAGTTTAATTTATATTGAATTGTTTAATTTATTATATAAACAATTCAAGTGATTATTTTAAAATGAATTGTTTAATTTATTATATAAATAATTCAAGTGATTATTTTAAAATGAATAGTTTAATTTGTTATAAATATAATTCAAAGTTTAATTTATAATATAATTAATTCAATGGTTTAATTTATATTGAATTGTTTAATTTATTATATAAACAATTCAAGTGATTATTTTAAATGAATTGCTTAATATCTTTTACAAATAATTCAAAGAGTCATTTATTATATAAATAATTCAATAGTTTAATTTATATTGAATTGCTTAATATATTTTCCAAATAATTCAAAGTTTAATTTATTATATAAATAACTCCAAGTTGAATTTATTATGTAAATAATTCAATAGTTTAATTTTTAATGAATTGTTTAATTTTTAATAGTAATAATTCAAGTGATCATTTTGAAATGAATTGTTTAATTTATTATGAAAATAATTCAATAGTTTAATTTATTATATAAATAATCAATAGTTTAATTATGTAAATAATTCAAGGGATTATTTCAAAATAAATTTCTTACTTTATTAAACAATAATTCAAAGTTTAATTTACAATAAAAATAATTCAATTGTTTAATTTTTAATGAATTGTTTATTTTTTAATAGAAATAATTCAAGTGATTATTTTGAAATGAATTGTTTAATTTATTATAAAAATAATTCAAAGTGTAATTGATTATATAAATAATTCAATATTTTAATTTGTAATGAATTGTTTAATTTCTTATATAAATAATTCAAGCAATTATTTTAAAATGAATTGTTTAATTTATTAGATGATAAATTCAAGTGATTATTTTAAAATGAATTGTAAATTTTTGATAATAAGTCAAGGTTTAATTTAGTATATAAATAATTCAATAGTTTAATTTATAATTAATTGTTTAATTTATATGAATAATTCAAGTGATTATTTTAAAATGAATTGTTTAATTTGTTATAAATATAATTCAAAGTTTAATTTATTATATAAATAATTAGAAGTTGAATTTATTATGTAGATAATTGAAAAGTTTAATTTATAATGAATTGTTAAATTTTTAATAGAAATAATTCAAGTGATTATTTTGAAATGAATTGTTTAATTTATTATAAAAATAATTCAAAGTTTAATTGATTATATAAATAATTCATTAATTTAATTTATAATGAATTGCTCAATATATTTTAAAAATAATTCAAAGTTTAATTTACAATAGAAATAATACAATAGTTTAATTGATAATGAATTGTTTAATTTCTAACATAAATAATTCAAGTGATTATTTTTAAATGAATTGTTTAATTTATTATAAAAATTCAAAGTTTAATTTATTATAAAACTTCAAAGTTTAAATTAATATAAAATAATTCAATAGTTTAATTTATAATGAATTGTTTAATTTATTATATAAATAATTCAAAGTTTAAGTTATTATATAAATAATTCAATAGATTAATTTAATATATAAATAATTCAATGGCTTAATTTATAATGAATTGTTCAATTTATTATTTCAAGAATTCAAGTGATTATTTTAAAATGAATTGTTTAATTAATGAAAAAATAATTCAAAGTTTAATTTATCATATATATAATTCAATAACTTAGTTTATTACATAAATGATTCAAGAGATTAATTGATAATTAATTGATTAATTTATTATCTAAATAATTCAATAGTTTAATTTAAAATGAATTGTTTAATTTTTGATAAAAATAATTCAATAGTTTAATTTATTATATAAATAATTCAATAGTTCAATTTATGATGAATTGTTTAATTTATATGAATAATTCAAGTGATTATTTTAAAATGAATTGTTTAATTTGTTATAAATATAATTCAAAGTTTAATTTAATATATAAATAATTAGAAGTTGAATTTATTATGTAAATAATTGAATAGTTTAATTTATAATGAATTGTTAAATTTTTAATAGAAATAATTCAAGTGATTATTTTGAAATTAATTGTTTAATTTATTATAAAAATAATTCAAAGTTTAATTGATTATATAAATAATTTAAAGTTTAATTTAGTATATAAATATTTCAATAGTTTAATTTATTACATAAGTAAATCAATAGTTTAATTTATAATCAATTGTTTAATTTATTATGTAAATAATTCAAGTGATTATTTAAAAATGGATTGTTGAATTTACTATAAAAATAATTCAAAGTTTCATTTATTATATAAATAATTCAATAGTTTAATTTATATTGAATTGCTTAATATATTTTCCAAATAATTCAAAGTTTAATTTATTATATAAATAACTCCAAGTTGAATTTATTATGTAAATAATTCAATAGTTTAATTTTTAATGAATTGTTTAATTTTTAATAGTAATAATTCAAGTGATCATTTTGAAATGAATTGTTTAATTTATTATGTAAATAATTCAATAGTTTAATTTATTATATAAATAATCAATAGTTTAATTATGTAAATAATTCAAGGGATTATTTCAAAATAAATTTCTTACTTTATTAAACAATAATTCAAAGTTTAATTTACAATAAAAATAATTCAATTGTTTAATTTTTAATGAATTGTTTATTTTTTAATAGAAATAATTCAAGTGATTATTTTGAAATGAATTGTTTAATTTATTATAAAAATAATTCAAAGTGTAATTGATTATATAAATAATTCAATATTTTAATTTTTAATGAATTGTTTAATTTATTATATAAATAATTCAATAGTTTAATTTTTAATGAATTGTTTAATTTATTATATAAATAATTCAAAGTTTAATGTAGTACATAAATAATTCAATAGATTAATTTAATATATAAACAATTCAATGGCTTAATTTATAATGAATTCAAGTGATCATTTTCAAATGAATTGTTTAATTTATGAAAAAATAATTCAAAGTTTAATTTATCATATGTATAATTCAATAGATTAATTTATTATATAAATGATTCAAAGTTTAATTTATTTTATAAATAATTCAAGTTTATATTTAAAATGAATTGTTTAATTTATATGAATAATTCAAGTGATTATTTTAAAATGAATTGTTTAATTTGTTATAAATATAATTCAAATTTTAATTTAATATATAAATAATTAGAAGTTGAATTTATTATGTAAATAATTGAATAGTTTAATTTATAATGAATTGTTAAATTTTTAATAGAAATAATTCAAGTGATTATTTTGAAATTAATTGTTTAATTTATTATAAAAATAATTCAAAGTTTAATTGATTATATAAATAATTTAAAGTTTAATTTAGTATATAAATATTTCAATAGTTTAATTTGTAGTGAATTGATTAATATATTTGAAAAATAATTCAACATTTGATTTATTATTAAAATAATTCAAAGTTTAATTTATCATATAAATAATTCAATAGTTTAATTTATTACATAAGTAAATCAATAGTTTAATTTATAATCAATTGTTTAATTTATTATGTAAATAATTCAAGTGATTATTTTAAAATGGATTGTTGAATTTACTATAAAAATAATTCAAAGTTTCATTTATTATATAAATAATTCAATAGTTTAATTTATATTGAATTGCTTAATATATTTTCCAAATAATTCAAAGTTTAATTTATTATATAAATAACTCCAAGTTGAATTTATTATGTAAATAATTCAATAGTTTAATTTTTAATGAATTGTTTAATTTATTATATAAATAATTCAATAGTTTAATTTTTAATGAATTGTTTAATTTATTATATAAACAATTCAAGTGATTATTTTAAAATGAATTGTTTAATTTATTATACAAATAATTCAAGTGATTACTTTAAACTGAATTGTTTAATTTTTTATAAAAATAATTCAAAGTTTAATTTAGTGTATAAATGTTTCAATAGTTCAATTTATTACATAAATAATTCAATAGTTTAATTTATAATGAATTGTTTAATTTATGAAATAAATAAATCATGTGATTATTTTAAAATGAATTGTTTTATTTATTATATAAATAATTCAATAGTTTAATTTATTATATACATAAATCAATAGTTTAATATATAATGAATTGTTTAAATTAATATATAAATAATTCAAGCGATTATTATAAAATGAATTGTTCAATTTATGACAAAAAAATTCAAAGTTTAATTTATTACATAAATAATTCAATAACTTAATTTATAATGAATTGTTTAATTTATCATATGAATAATTAAAGTGATTATTTAAAAATGAATTGTTTAATTTTTGATAAAAATTATTCAATAGTTTAATTTATTATATAAATAATTCAATCGTTTAATTGATAATGAATTGTTTAATTTATTATATAAATAATTCAAGTGATTATTATAAAATGAATTGTTTAATTTGTTATAAATATAATTCAAAGTTTAATTTAGTGTATAAATGTCATGATAGTTCAATTTATTATATAAATAATTCAATCGTTTAATTGATAATGAATTTTTTAATTTATTATATAAATAATTCAAGTGATTATTATAAAATGAATTGTTTAATTTGTTATAAATATAATTCAAAGTTTAATTTAGTGTATAAATGTCATGATAGTTCAATTTATTATATAAATAATTCAATAGTTTAATTGATAATGAATTGTTTTAATTTATTATATAAATAATTCAAGTGATTATTTGAAAATAAATCGTTTAATTTGTATAAAAATAATTCAAAGTTTAATTTAGTATATAAATATTTCAATATTTTAATTTATTATATAAATAATTCAATAGTTTAATTTAGTGCATAAATATTTCAATAGTTTAATGTATTATATGAACAATTCAATAGTTTAATTCATATTGAATTGTTTAACTTATTGTATAAAAAATTCAAGTGATTATTTTAAAATGAATTGCTTAATTACTTTTACAAATAATTCAAAGTTTAATTTATTAAATAAATAATTCCAAGTTGAACTTATTATGTAAATAATTCAATAGTTTAATTTTTAATGAATTGTTTAATTTTTAATAGACATAATTCAAGTGATTATTTTAAAATGAATTGTTCAATTTATTATAAAAATAATTCAAGGTGTAATTGATTCTATAAATAATTCAATAGTTTAATTTGTAATGAATTGCTCAATATATTTTAAAAATAATTCAATGTTTAATTTATTATATAAATAATCCAAAGTTTAATTTATTATATAAATGATCCAATAGTTTAATATATAATGAATTGTTTAATTTATAATAGAAATAATTCAAGTGATTATTTTGAAATTAATTGTTTAATTTGTTATAAACATTATTCAAAGTTTAATTTACAATATAAATAATTCAATAGTTTAATTTATAATGAATTGTTTAATTTATTATATGAATAATTCAAGTGATTATTTTAAAATGAATTGTTAATTTTTGATCAAAATAATTCAAAGTTTAATTTAGTATATAAATATTTCAATAGCTTAATTTATAATGAATTGATTATTATATTTTAAATTAATTCAAAGTTTAATTTATTATATAAATAATTAGTTTAATTTATAAAGAATTGTTTAATTTATTATATAAATAATTCAAGCAATTATTTTAAAATGAATTGTTTAATTTATTATATAAATAATTCAAGCAATTATTTTAAAATAAATTGTTTAATTTATTATATAAATAATTCAATTGTTTAATTTATTATATAAATAATTCAATAGTTTAATTGATAAAGAATTGTTTAATTTATTATATAAATAATTCAAGCGATTATTTTTAAACGAATTGCATAATTTATTATAAAAATAATTCAAAGTTTAATTTAGTACATAAATATTTCAATAGTTTAATTTATTATATAAATAATTCAATGGCTTAATTTATAATGAATTGTTCAATTTATTACTTCAAGAATTAAAGTGATTATTTTAAAATGAATTGTTTAATTTATGAAAAAATAATTAAAAGTTTAATTTATCATATATATAATTCAATAGTTTAATTTATTATATAAATGATTCAAGAGTTTCATTTATAATGAATTGATTAAATTATTATATAAATAATTCAAAGTTTAATTTATTTTATAAATAATTCAATAGTTTAACTTAAAATGAATTGTTTAATTTATTCTATAAATAATTCAAGTCATTAGTTTGAAATGAATTGTTAAATTGATTATAAAAATAATTCAATAGTTTAATTTATTATATAAATAATTCAAGTGATTATTTGAAAATGAATTGTTTAATTTTTGATAAAAATAATTCAATAGTTTAATTTATGTAAATAATTGAATAGTTTAATTGATAATGAATTGTTTAATTTATTATATAAATAATTCAAGTGATTATTTTAAAATGAATAGTTTAATTTGTTATAAATATAATTCAAAGTTTAATTTATAATATAATTAATTCAATGGTTTAATTTATATTGAATTGTTTAATTTATTATATAAACAATTCAAGTGATTATTTAAATGAATTGCTTAATATCTTTTACAAATAATTCAAAGTGTCATTGATTATATAAATAATTCAATAGTTTAATTTGTAATGAATTGCTCAATATATTTTTTAAATAATTCAATGTTTAATTTATTATGTAAATAATTCAATCATTTAATTTATAATGAATTGTTTAATTTATTATAAAAATAATTCAATAGTTTAATTTATAATGAATTGTTTAATTTATTATATAAATAATTCAAGTGATTATTTTAAAATGAATTGTTTAATTTTTGATAAAAATAATTCAATAGTTTAATTTATTATGTAAATAATTCAATAGTTTACTTTATAATGAGTTGTTTAATTTATTATATAAATAATTCAAGTGATTATTTTAAGGTGAATTGTTTAATTTATTATATGAATAATTCAAGTGATTATTTTAAAATGAATTGTTTAATTTGTTATGAATATAATTCAAAGTTTAATTTAATATATAAATAATTAGAAGTTGAATTTATTAATTAAATAATTGAATAGTTTAATTTATAATGAATTGTTAAATTTTTAATAGAAATGATTCAAGTGATTATTTTGAAATGAATTGTTTAATTTATTATAAAAATAATTCAAAGTTTAATTGATTATATAAATAATTCAAAGTTTAATTTTGTATATACATATTTCAATAGTTTAATTTATAGTGAATTGATTAATATATTTTAAAAATAATTCAAAGTTTAATTTATTATATAAATAATTCAATAGTTTAATTGATAATGACTTGTTTAATTTATAGAAATAATTCAAGTGATTATTTTAAAATGAATTCTTTAATTCATTATAAAAAATTCAAAGTTTAATTTCTTAAACAACAAATTCAAAGTTTAATTTAGTATATAAATATTTCAAAAGTTTAATTTATAATGAATTGTTTAATTTCTTATAGAAATAATTCAAGTGATTATTTTAAAATGATTGTTTAATTTATTATAAAAATAATTCAATGTTTCATTTATTATAGAAATAATTCAATAGTTTAATTTATAATGAATTGCTTAATTTATTATATAAATAATTCAAGCAATTATTTTAAAATGAGTTGTTTAATTTATTATATAAATAATTCAAGCAATTATTTTAAAATGAATTGTTTAATTTATTATAAAAATAATTCAAAGTTGAATTGATTATATAAATAATTCAATAATTTAATTTATAATGAATTGCTCAATATATTTTAAAAATAATTCAAAGTTCAATTTACAATATAAATAATACAATAGTTTAATTGATAATGAATTGTTTAATTTCTTATATAAATAATTCAAGTGATTATTTTAAAATGAATTGATAATTTTTGATAATAATTCAAAGTTTAATTTATTATATAAATAATTCAACAGTTTAATTTATAACGAGTTGTTTAATTTATTATAAAAATAATTCAATAGATTAATTTATTATATAAATAATCCAAAGTTTAATTTAATATATAAATAATTAGAAGTTGAATTTATTATGTAAATAATTGAATAGTTTAATTTATAATGAATTGTTAAATTTTTAATAGAAATAATTCAAGTGATTATTTTGAAATTAATTGTTTAATTTATTATAAAAATAATTCAAAGTTTAATTGATTATATAAATAATTTAAAGTTTAATTTAGTATATAAATATTTCAATAGTTTAATTTATTACATAAGTAAATCAATAGTTTAATTTATAATCAATTGTTTAATTTATTATGTAAATAATTCAAGTGATTATTTTAAAATGGATTGTTGAATTTACTATAAAAATAATTCAAAGTTTCATTTATTATATAAATAATTCAATAGTTTAATTTATATTGAATTGCTTAATATATTTTCCAAATAATTCAAAGTTTAATTTATTATATAAATAACTCCAAGTTGAATTTATTATGTAAATAATTCAATAGTTTAATTTTTAATGAATTGTTTAATTTTTAATAGTAATAATTCAAGTGATCATTTTGAAATGAATTGTTTAATTTATTATGAAAATAATTCAATAGTTTAATTTATTATATAAATAATCAATAGTTTAATTATGTAAATAATTCAAGGGATTATTTCAAAATAAATTTCTTACTTTATTAAACAATAATTCAAAGTTTAATTTACAATAAAAATAATTCAATTGTTTAATTTTTAATGAATTGTTTATTTTTTAATAGAAATAATTCAAGTGATTATTTTGAAATGAATTGTTTAATTTATTATAAAAATAATTCAAAGTGTAATTGATTATATAAATAATTCAATATTTTAATTTTTAATGAATTGTTTAATTTATTATATAAATAATTCAATAGTTTAATTTTTAATGAATTGTTTAATTTATTATATAAATAATTCAAAGTTTAATGTAGTACATAAATAATTCAATAGATTAATTTAATATATAAACAATTCAATGGCTTAATTTATAATGAATTCAAGTGATCATTTTCAAATGAATTGTTTAATTTATGAAAAAATAATTCAAAGTTTAATTTATCATATGTATAATTCAATAGATTAATTTATTATATAAATGATTCAAAGTTTAATTTATTTTATAAATAATTCAATAGTTTATATTTAAAATGAATTGTTTAATTTATATGAATAATTCAAGTGATTATTTTAAAATGAATTGTTTAATTTGTTATAAATATAATTCAAAGTTTAATTTAATATATAAATAATTAGAAGTTGAATTTATTATGTAAATAATTGAATAGTTTAATTTATAATGAATTGTTAAATTTTTAATAGAAATAATTCAAGTGATTATTTTGAAATTAATTGTTTAATTTATTATAAAAATAATTCAAAGTTTAATTGATTATATAAATAATTTAAAGTTTAATTTAGTATATAAATATTTCAATAGTTTAATTTGTAGTGAATTGATTAATATATTTGAAAAATAATTCAACATTTGATTTATTATTAAAATAATTCAAAGTTTAATTGATCATATAAATAATTCAATAGTTTAATTTATTACATAAGTAAATCAATAGTTTAATTTATAATCAATTGTTTAATTTATTCTGTAAATAATTCAAGTGATTATTTTAAAATGGATTGTTGAATTTACTACAAAAATAATTCAAAGTTTCATTTATTATATAAATAATTCAATAGTTTAATTTATATTAAATTGCTTAATATATTTTCCAAATAATTCAAAGTTTAATTTATTATATAAATAACTCCAAGTTGAATTTATTATGAAAATAATTCAATAGTTTAATTTATTATATAAATAATCAATAGTTTAATTATGTAAATAATTAAAGGGATTATTTCAAAATAAATTTCTTAATTTATTAAACAATAATTCAAAGTTTAATTTACAATAAAAATAATTCAATTGTTTAATTTTTAATGAATTGTTTATTTTTTAATAGAAATAATTCAAGTGATTATTTTGAAATGAATTGTTTAATTTATTATAAAAATAATTCAAAGTGTAATTGATTATATAAATAATTCAATATTTTAATTTTTAATGAATTGTTTAATTTATTATATAAATAATTCAATAGTTTAATTTTTAATGAATTGTTTAATTTATTAAATAAATAATTCAAAGTTTAATGTAGTACATAAATAATTCAATAGATTAATTTAATATATAAACAATTCAATGGCTTAATTTATAATGAATTCAAGTGATCATTTTCAAATGAATTGTTTAATTTATGAAAAAATAATTCAAAGTTTAATTTATCATATGTATAATTCAATAGATTAATTTATTATATAAATGATTCAAAGTTTAATTTATTTTATAAATAATTCAATAGTTTATATTTAAAATGAATTGTTTAATTTATTCTATAAATAATTCAAGACATTATTTTAAAATGAATTGTTTAATGTATTATCAAAATAATTCAATCGTTTAATTTATTATATAAATAATTCAATTGTTTAATTTATTATATAAATAATTCAATCATTTAATTTATAATGAATTGTTTAATTTATTTTTAAAATAATTCAAACTTTAATTTACTATGTAAATAATTCAATAGTATAATTGAAAATGAACTGTTTAATTTATTATATAAATAATTCAAGTGATTATTTGAAAATGAATTGTTTAATTTTTGATAAAAATAATTCAATAGTTTAATTTATGTAAATAATTGAATAGTTTAATTGATAATGAATTGTTTAATTTATTATATAAACAATTCAAGTGATTATTTTAAATGAATTGCTTAATATCTTTTACAAATAATTCAAAGTGTCATTGATTATATAAATAATTCAATAGTTTAATTTGTAATGAATTGGTCAATATATTTTAAAAATAATTCAATGTTTAATTTATTATGTAAATAATTCAATCATTTAATTTATAATGAATTGTTTAATTTATTATAAAAATAATTCAATAGTTTAATTTATAATCAATTGTTTAATTTATTATATAAATAATTCAAGTGATTATTTTAAAATGAATTGTTTAATTTTTGATTAAAATAATTCAATAGTTTAATTTATTATGTAAATAATTCAATAGTTTACTTTATAATGAATTGTTTAATTTATTATATAAATAATTCAAGTGATTATTTTAAAATAAATTGTTTAAATTTGTATAAAAATAATTCAAAGTTTAATTTAGTATATAAATATTTCAATAGTTTAATTTATCATATATATAATTCACAGTTTAATTTATTATATAAATAATTCAATAGTTTAATTGATAATGAATTGTTTAATTTATTATATAAATAATTCAAGTGATTATTTTAAAATGAATTGTTTAATTTGTTATAAATATAATTCAAAGTTTAATTTAGTGTATAAATGTCATGATAGTTCAATTTATTATATAAATAATTCAATAGTTTAATTAATAATGAATTGTTCAATTTTTGATAAAAATGATTCAATAGTTTAATTTATTATATAAATAATTCAATCGTTTAATTTATAATGAATTGTATAATTTATTATATAAATAATTCAAGTGATTATTTTAAAATGAATTGTTTAATTTATTTTAAAAATAATTCAAAGTTTAATTTATTATATAAATAATTCAATAGTTTAATTGATAATGAATTGTTTAATTTATTATATAAATAATTCAAGTGATTATTTTAAAATGAATTGTTTAATTTGTTATAAATATAATTCAAAGTTTAATTTATAATATAATTAATTCAATGGTTTAATTTATTTTAAAATGAATTGTTTGATTTATTATATAAATAATTCAAGTGATTATTTTAAAATCAATTGTTCAATTTGTTATAAATATAATTCAAAGTTTAATTTAGTGTATAAATGTCATGATAGTTTAATTCATTATATAAATGTTTCAATAGTTTAATTTATAATGAATTGTTTAATTTATGAAGTAAATAAATCATGTGATTATTTTTTAATGAATTTTTAAATTTGTTATAAATATAATTCAAAGTTTAATTTATAATATAAATAATTCAATGGTTTAATTTATATTGAATTGTTTAATATATCATATAAACAATTCAAGTGATTATTTTAAAATGAATTGTTTGATTTATTATATAAATAATTCAAGTGATTATTTTAAAATGAATTGTTTATTTTTTGATAAATTAATTCAAAAGTTCAATTTATTATATAAATAATTCAATAGTTTAATTTATTATGTAAATAATTCAATAGTTTAATTTATTATATAAATAATTCAATAGTTTAATTTATTATGTAAATAATTCAATAGTTTAATTTATTATGTAAATAATTCAATAGTTTAATTTATTATGTAAATAATTCAATACTTTACTTGATAATGAATTGTTTAATTTATTATATAAATAATTCAAGTGACTATTTTAAAATAAATCATTTAATTTTGTATAAAAATAATTCAAAGTTTAATTTAGTAGATAAATATTTCAATAGTTCAATTTATAATATAAATAATTCAATAGTTTCATTTATATTGAATTGTTTAATTTATTATATAAACAATTCAAGTGATTATTTTAAAATGAATTGTTTAATTTATTATACAAATAATTCAAGTGATTACTTTAAAATGAATTGTTTAATTTTTTATAAATATACTTCAAAGTTTAATTTATTATATAAATAATTCAATAGTTTAAATTATTAGATAAATAATTCAATAGTTTAATTTATTTTTTCATAAATCAATAGTTTAATATATAATGAATTGTTTAAATTAATATATAAATAATTCAAGCGATTATTATCAAATGAATTGTTCAATTTATGACAAAAAAAATTCAAAGTTTAATTTATTACATAAATAATTCAATAACTTAATTTATAATGAATTGTTTAATTTATCATATGAATAATTAAAGTGATTATTTAAAAATGAATTGTTTAATTTTTGATAAAAATGATTCAATAGTTTAATTTATTATATAAATAATTCAATAGTTTACTTTATAATGAATTGTTTAATTTATTATATAAATAATTCAAGTGATTATTTTAAAATAAATTGTTTAAATTTGTATAAAAATAATTCAAAGTTTAATTTAGTGTATAAATGTCATGATAGTTCAATTTATTATAGAAATAATTCAATAGTTTAATTAATAATGAATTGTTTAATTTATGAAATGAATAAATAATGTGATTATTTTTAAATGAATTGTTTAATTTATTATACAAATAATTCAAGTGATTACTTTAAAATGAATTGTTTAATTTATTTTAAAAATAATTCAAAGTTTAATTCATTATATAAATGTTTCAATAGTTTAATTTATAATGAATTGTTTAATTTATGAAGTAAATAAATCATGTGATTATTTTTTAATGAATTTTTAAATTTGTTATAAATATAATTCAAAGTTTAATTTATAATATAAATAATTCAATGGTTTAATTTATATTGAATTGTTTAATATATCATATAAACAATTCAAGTGATTATTTTAAAATGAATTGTTTGATTTATTATATAAATAATTCAAGTGATTATTTTAAAATGAATTGTTTATTTTTTGATAAATTAATTCAAAAGTTCAATTTATTATATAAATAATTCAATAGTTTAATTTATTATGTAAATAATTCAATAGTTTAATTTATTATGTAAATAATTCAATAGTTTAATTTATTATGTAAATAATTCAATACTTTACTTGATAATGAATTGTTTAATTTATTATATAAATAATTCAAGTGACTATTTTAAAATCAATTGTTCAATTTGTTATAAATATAATTCAAAGTTTAATTTAGTGTATAAATGTCATGATAGTTTAATTCATTATATAAATGTTTCAATAGTTTAATTTATAATGAATTGTTTAATTTATGAAGTAAATAAATCATGTGATTATTTTTTAATGAATTTTTAAATTTGTTATAAATATAATTCAAAGTTTAATTTATAATATAAATAATTCAATGGTTTAATTTATATTGAATTGTTTAATATATCATATAAACAATTCAAGTGATTATTTTAAAATGAATTGTTTGATTTATTATATAAATAATTCAAGTGATTATTTTAAAATGAATTGTTTATTTTTTGATAAATTAATTCAAAAGTTCAATTTATTATATAAATAATTCAATAGTTTAATTTATTATGTAAATAATTCAATAGTTTAATTTATTATATAAATAATTCAATAGTTTAATTTATTATGTAAATAATTCAATAGTTTAATTTATTATGTAAATAATTCAATAGTTTAATTTATTATGTAAATAATTCAATACTTTACTTGATAATGAATTGTTTAATTTATTATATAAATAATTCAAGTGACTATTTTAAAATAAATCGTTTAATTTTGTATAAAAATAATTCAAAGTTTAATTTAGTAGATAAATATTTCAATAGTTCAATTTATAATATAAATAATTCAATAGTTTCATTTATATTGAATTGTTTAATTTATTATATAAACAATTCAAGTGATTATTTTAAAATGAATTGTTTAATTTATTATACAAATAATTCAAGTGATTACTTTAAAATGAATTGTTTAATTTTTTATAAATATACTTCAAAGTTTAATTTATTATATAAATAATTCAATAGTTTAAATTATTAGATAAATAATTCAATAGTTTAATTTATTTTTTCATAAATCAATAGTTTAATATATAATGAATTGTTTAAATTAATATATAAATAATTCAAGCGATTATTATAAAATGAATTGTTCAATTTATGACAAAAAAAATTCAAAGTTTAATTTATTACATAAATAATTCAATAACTTAATTTATAATGAATTGTTTCATTTATCATATGAATAATTAAAGTGATTATTTAAAAATGAATTGTTTAATTTTTGATAAAAATGATTCAATAGTTTAATTTATTATATAAATAATTCAATACTTTACTTGATAATGAATTGTTTAATTTATTATATAAATAATTCAAGTGACTATTTTAAAATAAATTGTTTAAATTTGTATAAAAATAATTCAAAGTTTAATTTAGTGTATAAATGTCATGATAGTTCAATTTATTATAGAAATAATTCAATAGTTTAATTAATAATGAATTGTTTAATTTATGAAATGAATAAATAATGTGATTATTTTTAAATGAATTGTTTAATTTATTATACAAATAATTCAAGTGATTACTTTAAAATGAATTGTTTAATTTATTTCAAAAATAATTCAAAGTTTAATTCATTATATAAATGTTTCAATAGTTTAATTTATAATGAATTGTTTAATTTATGAAGTAAATAAATCATGTGATTATTTTTTAATGAATTTTTAAATTTGTTATAAATATAATTCAAAGTTTAATTTATAATATAAATAATTCAATGGTTTAATTTATATTGAATTGTTTAATATATCATATAAACAATTCAAGTGATTATTTTAAAATGAATTGTTTGATTTATTATATAAATAATTCAAGTGATTATTTTAAAATGAATTGTTTATTTTTTGATAAATTAATTCAAAAGTTCAATTTATTATATAAATAATTCAATAGTTTAATTTATTATGTAAATAATTCAATAGTTTAATTTATTATATAAATAATTCAATAGTTTAATTTATTATGTAAATAATTCAATAGTTTAATTTATTATGTAAATAATTCAATAGTTTAATTTATTATGTAAATAATTCAATACTTTACTTGATAATGAATTGTTTAATTTATTATATAAATAATTCAAGTGACCATTTTAAAATCAATTGTTCAATTTGTTATAAATATAATTCAAAGTTTAATTTAGTGTATAAATGTCATGATAGTTTAATTCATTATATAAATGTTTCAATAGTTTAATTTATAATGAATTGTTTAATTTATGAAGTAAATAAATCATGTGATTATTTTTTAATGAATTTTTAAATTTGTTATAAATATAATTCAAAGTTTAATTTATAATATAAATAATTCAACGGTTTAATTTATATTGAATTGTTTAATATATCATATAAACAATTCAAGTGATTATTTTAAAATGAATTGTTTGATTTATTATATAAATAATTCAAGTGATTATTTTAAAATGAATTGTTTATTTTTTGATAAATTAATTCAAAAGTTCAATTTATTATATAAATAATTCAATAGTTTAATTTATTATGTAAATAATTCAATAGTTTAATTTATTATGTAAATAATTCAATAGTTTAATTTATTATGTAAATAATTCAATACTTTACTTGATAATGAATTGTTTAATTTATTATATAAATAATTCAAGTGACTATTTTAAAATAAATCGTTTAATTTTGTATAAAAATAATTCAAAGTTTAATTTAGGAGATAAATATTTCAATAGTTCAATTTATAATATAAATAATTCAATAGTTTCATTTATATTGAATTGTTTAATTTATTATATAAACAATTCAAGTGATTATTTTAAAATGAATTGTTTAATTTATTATACAAATAATTCAAGTGATTACTTTAAAATGAATTGTTTAATTTTTTATAAATATACTTCAAAGTTTAATTTATTATATAAATAATTCAATAGTTTAAATTATTAGATAAATAATTCAATAGTTTAATTTATTTTTTCATAAATCAATAGTTTAATATATAATGAATTGTTTAAATTAATATATAAATAATTCAAGCGATTATTATAAAATTAATTGTTCAATTTATGACAAAAAAAATTCAAAGTTTAATTTATTACATAAATAATTCAATAACTTAATTTATAATGAATTGTTTCATTTATCATATGAATAATTAAAGTGATTATTTAAAAATGAATTGTTTAATTTTTGATAAAAATGATTCAATAGTTTAATTTATTATATAAATAATTCAAGTGACTATTTTAAAATCAATTGTTCAATTTGTTATAAATATAATTCAAAGTTTAATTTAGTGTATAAATGTCATGATAGTTTAATTCATTATATAAATGTTTCAATAGTTTAATTTATAATGAATTGTTTAATTTATGAAGTAAATAAATCATGTGATTATTTTTTAATGAATTTTTAAATTTGTTATAAATATAATTCAAAGTTTAATTTATAATATAAATAATTCAATGGTTTAATTTATATTGAATTGTTTAATATATCATATAAACAATTCAAGTGATTATTTTAAAATGAATTGTTTATTTTTTGATAAATTAATTCAAAAGTTCAATTTATTATATAAATAATTCAATAGTTTAATTTATTATATAAATAATTCAATAGTTTAATTTATTATGTAAATAATTCAATAGTTTAATTTATTATGTAAATAATTCAATAGTTTAATTTATTATGTAAATAATTCAATAGTTTAATTTATTATGTAAATAATTCAATACTTTACTTGATAATGAATTGTTTAATTTATTATATAAATAATTCAAGTGACTATTTTAAAATAAATCGTTTAATTTTGTATAAAAATAATTCAAAGTTTAATTTAGTAGATAAATATTTCAATAGTTCAATTTATAATATAAATAATTCAATAGTTTCATTTATATTGAATTGTTTAATTTATTATATAAACAATTCAAGTGATTATTTTAAAATGAATTGTTTAATTTATTATACAAATAATTCAAGTGATTACTTTAAAATGAATTGTTTAATTTTTTATAAATATACTTCAAAGTTTAATTTATTATATAAATAATTCAATAGTTTAAATTATTAGATAAATAATTCAATAGTTTAATTTATTTTTTCATAAATCAATAGTTTAATATATAATGAATAGTTTAAATTAATATATAAATAATTCAAGCGATTATTATAAAATGAATTGTTCAATTTATGACAAAAAAAATTCAAAGTTTAATTTATTACATAAATAATTCAATAACTTAATTTATAATGAATTGTTTCATTTATCATATGAATAATTAAAGTGATTATTTAAAAATGAATTGTTTAATTTTTGATAAAAATGATTCAATAGTTTAATTTATTATATAAATAATTCAATAGTTTACTTTATAATGAATTGTTTAATTTATTATATAAATAATTCAAGTGATTATTTTAAAATAAATTGTTTAAATTTGTATAAAAATAATTCAAAGTTTAATTTAGTGTATAAATGTCATGATAGTTCAATTTATTATAGAAATAATTCAATAGTTTAATTAATAATGAATTGTTTAATTTATGAAATGAATAAATAATGTGATTATTTTTAAATGAATTGTTTAATTTATTATACAAATAATTCAAGTGATTACTTTAAAATGAATTGTTTAATTTATTTTAAAAATAATTCAAAGTTTAATTCATTATATAAATGTTTCAATAGTTTAATTTATAATGAATTGTTTAATTTATGAAGTAAATAAATCATGTGATTATTTTTTAATGAATTTTTAAATTTGTTATAAATATAATTCAAAGTTTAATTTATAATATAAATAATTCAATGGTTTAATTTATATTGAATTGTTTAATATATCATATAAACAATTCAAGTGATTATTTTAAAATGAATTGTTTGATTTATTATATAAATAATTCAAGTGATTATTTTAAAATGAATTGTTTATTTTTTGATAAATTAATTCAAAAGTTCAATTTATTATATAAATAATTCAATAGTTTAATTTATTATGTAAATAATTCAATAGTTTAATTTATTATGTAAATAATTCAATAGTTTAATTTATTATGTAAATAATTCAATACTTTACTTGATAATGAATTGTTTAATTTATTATATAAATAATTCAAGTGACTATTTTAAAATAAATCGTTTAATTTTGTATAAAAATAATTCAAAGTTTAATTTAGTAGATAAATATTTCAATAGTTCAATTTATAATATAAATAATTCAATAGTTTCATTTATATTGAATTGTTTAATTTATTATATAAACAATTCAAGTGATTACTTTAAAATGAATTGTTTAATTTATTTTAAAAATAATTCAAAGTTTAATTCATTATATAAATGTTTCAATAGTTTAATTTATAATGAATTGTTTAATTTATGAAGTAAATAAATCATGTGATTATTTTTTAATGAATTTTTAAATTTGTTATAAATATAATTCAAAGTTTAATTTATAATATAAATAATTCAATGGTTTAATTTATATTGAATTGTTTAATATATCATATAAACAATTCAAGTGATTATTTTAAAATGAATTGTTTGATTTATTATATAAATAATTCAAGTGATTATTTTAAAATGAATTGTTTATTTTTTGATAAATTAATTCAAAAGTTCAATTTATTATATAAATAATTCAATAGTTTAATTTATTATGTAAATAATTCAATAGTTTAATTTATTATGTAAATAATTCAATAGTTTAATTTATATGTAAATAATTCAATAGTTTAATTTATTATGTAAATAATTCAATAGTTTAATTTATTATGTAAATAATTCAATACTTTACTTGATAATGAATTGTTTAATTTATTATATAAATAATTCAAGTGACTATTTTAAAATAAATCGTTTAATTTTGTATAAAAATAATTCAAAGTTTAATTTAGTAGATAAATATTTCAATAGTTCAATTTATAATATAAATAATTCAATAGTTTCATTTATATTGAATTGTTTAATTTATTATATAAACAATTCAAGTGATTACTTTAAAATGAATTGTTTAATTTATTTTAAAAATAATTCAAAGTTTAATTCATTATATAAATGTTTCAATAGTTTAATTTATAATGAATTGTTTAATTTATGAAGTAAATAAATCATGTGATTATTTTTTAATGAATTTTTAAATTTGTTATAAATATAATTCAAAGTTTAATTTATAATATAAATAATTCAATGGTTTAATTTATATTGAATTGTTTAATATATCATATAAACAATTCAAGTGATTATTTTAAAATGAATTGTTTGATTTATTATATAAATAATTCAAGTGATTATTTTAAAATGAATTGTTTATTTTTTGATAAATTAATTCAAAAGTTCAATTTATTATATAAATAATTCAATAGTTTAATTTATTATGTAAATAATTCAATAGTTTAATTTATTATGTAAATAATTCAATAGTTTAATTTATTATGTAAATAATTCAATACTTTACTTGATAATGAATTGTTTAATTTATTATATAAATAATTCAAGTGACTATTTTAAAATCAATTGTTCAATTTGTTATAAATATAATTCAAAGTTTAATTTAGTGTATAAATGTCATGATAGTTTAATTCATTATATAAATGTTTCAATAGTTTAATTTATAATGAATTGTTTAATTTATGAAGTAAATAAATCATGTGATTATTTTTTAATGAATTTTTAAATTTGTTATAAATATAATTCAAAGTTTAATTTATAATATAAATAATTCAATGGTTTAATTTATATTGAATTGTTTAATATATCATATAAACAATTCAAGTGATTATTTTAAAATGAATTGTTTGATTTATTATATAAATAATTCAAGTGATTATTTTAAAATGAATTGTTTATTTTTTGATAAATTAATTCAAAAGTTCAATTTATTATATAAATAATTCAATAGTTTAATTTATTATGTAAATAATTCAATAGTTTAATTTATTATGTAAATAATTCAATAGTTTAATTTATTATGTAAATAATTCAATACTTTACTTGATAATGAATTGTTTAATTTATTATATAAATAATTCAAGTGACTATTTTAAAATAAATCGTTTAATTTTGTATAAAAATAATTCAAAGTTTAATTTAGTAGATAAATATTTCAATAGTTCAATTTATAATATAAATAATTCAATAGTTTCATTTATATTGAATTGTTTAATTTATTATATAAACAATTCAAGTGATTATTTTAAAATGAATTGTTTAATTTATTATACAAATAATTCAAGTGATTACTTTAAAATGAATTGTTTAATTTTTTATAAATATACTTCAAAGTTTAATTTATTATATAAATAATTCAATAGTTTAAATTATTAGATAAATAATTCAATAGTTTAATTTATTTTTTCATAAATCAATAGTTTAATATATAATGAATTGTTTAAATTAATATATAAATAATTCAAGCGATTATTATAAAATGAATTGTTCAATTTATGACAAAAAAAATTCAAAGTTTAATTTATTACATAAATAATTCAATAACTTAATTTATAATGAATTGTTTCATTTATCATATGAATAATTAAAGTGATTATTTAAAAATGAATTGTTTAATTTTTGATAAAAATGATTCAATAGTTTAATTTATTATATAAATAATTCAATACTTTACTTGATAATGAATTGTTTAATTTATTATATAAATAATTCAAGTGACTATTTTAAAATAAATTGTTTAAATTTGTATAAAAATAATTCAAAGTTTAATTTAGTGTATAAATGTCATGATGGTTCAATTTATTATAGAAATAATTCAATAGTTTAATTAATAATGAATTGTTTAATTTATGAAATGAATAAATAATGTGATTATTTTTAAATGAATTGTTTAATTTATTATACAAATAATTCAAGTGATTACTTTAAAATGAATTGTTTATTTTTTGATAAATTAATTCAAAAGTTCAATTTATTATATAAATAATTCAATAGTTTAATTTATTATATAAATAATTCAATAGTTTAATTTATTATGTAAATAATTCAATAGTTTAATTTATTATGTAAATAATTCAATAGTTTAATTTATTATGTAAATAATTCAATACTTTACTTGATAATGAATTGTTTAATTTATTATATAAATAATTCAAGTGACTATTTTAAAATAAATCGTTTAATTTTGTATAAAAATAATTCAAAGTTTAATTTAGTAGATAAATATTTCAATAGTTCAATTTATAATATAAATAATTCAATAGTTTCATTTATATTGAATTGTTTAATTTATTATATAAACAATTCAAGTGATTATTTTAAAATGAATTGTTTAATTTATTATACAAACAATTCAAGTGATTACTTTAAAATGAATTGTTTAATTTATTTTAAAAATAATTCAAAGTTTAATTCATTATATAAATGTTTCAATAGTTTAATTTATAATGAATTGTTTAATTTATGAAGTAAATAAATCATGTGATTATTTTTTAATGAATTTTTAAATTTGTTATAAATATAATTCAAAGTTTAATTTATAATATAAATAATTCAATGGTTTAATTTATATTGAATTGTTTAATATATCATATAAACAATTCAAGTGATTATTTTAAAATGAATTGTTTGATTTATTATATAAATAATTCAAGTGATTATTTTAAAATGAATTGTTTATTTTTTGATAAATTAATTCAAAAGTTCAATTTATTATATAAATAATTCAATAGTTTAATTTATTATGTAAATAATTCAATAGTTTAATTTATTATGTAAATAATTCAATAGTTTAATTTATTATGTAAATAATTCAATACTTTACTTGATAATGAATTGTTTAATTTATTATATAAATAATTCAAGTGACTATTTTAAAATCAATTGTTCAATTTGTTATAAATATAATTCAAAGTTTAATTTAGTGTATAAATGTCATGATAGTTTAATTCATTATATAAATGTTTCAATAGTTTAATTTATAATGAATTGTTTAATTTATGAAGTAAATAAATCATGTGATTATTTTTTAATGAATTTTTAAATTTGTTATAAATATAATTCAAAGTTTAATTTATAATATAAATAATTCAATGGTTTAATTTATATTGAATTGTTTAATATATCATATAAACAATTCAAGTGATTATTTTAAAATGAATTGTTTGATTTATTATATAAATAATTCAAGTGATTATTTTAAAATGAATTGTTTATTTTTTGATAAATTAATTCAAAAGTTCAATTTATTATATAAATAATTCAATAGTTTAATTTATTATGTAAATAATTCAATAGTTTAATTTATTATATAAATAATTCAATAGTTTAATTTATTATGTAAATAATTCAATAGTTTAATTTATTATGTAAATAATTCAATAGTTTAATTTATTATGTAAATAATTCAATACTTTACTTGATAATGAATTGTTTAATTTATTATATAAATAATTCAAGTGACTATTTTAAAATCAATTGTTCAATTTGTTATAAATATAATTCAAAGTTTAATTTAGTGTATAAATGTCATGATAGTTTAATTCATTATATAAATGTTTCAATAGTTTAATTTATAATGAATTGTTTAATTTATGAAGTAAATAAATCATGTGATTATTTTTTAATGAATTTTTAAATTTGTTATAAATATAATTCAAAGTTTAATTTATAATATAAATAATTCAATGGTTTAATTTATATTGAATTGTTTAATATATCATATAAACAATTCAAGTGATTATTTTAAAATGAATTGTTTGATTTATTATATAAATAATTCAAGTGATTATTTTAAAATGAATTGTTTATTTTTTGATAAATTAATTCAAAAGTTCAATTTATTATATAAATAATTCAATAGTTTAATTTATTATGTAAATAATTCAATAGTTTAATTTATTATATAAATAATTCAATAGTTTAATTTATTATGTAAATAATTCAATAGTTTAATTTATTATGTAAATAATTCAATAGTTTAATTTATTATGTAAATAATTCAATACTTTACTTGATAATGAATTGTTTAATTTATTATATAAATAATTCAAGTGACTATTTTAAAATAAATCGTTTAATTTTGTATAAAAATAATTCAAAGTTTAATTTAGTAGATAAATATTTCAATAGTTCAATTTATAATATAAATAATTCAATAGTTTCATTTATATTGAATTGTTTAATTTATTATATAAACAATTCAAGTGATTATTTTAAAATGAATTGTTTAATTTATTATACAAATAATTCAAGTGATTACTTTAAAATGAATTGTTTAATTTTTTATAAATATAGTTCAAAGTTTAATTTATTATATAAATAATTCAATAGTTTAAATTATTAGATAAATAATTCAATAGTTTAATTTATTTTTTCATAAATCAATAGTTTAATATATAACGAATTGTTTAAATTAATATATAAATAATTCAAGCGATTATTATAAAATGAATTGTTCAATTTATGACAAAAAAAATTCAAAGTTTAATTTATTACATAAATAATTCAATAACTTAATTTATAATGAATTGTTTCATTTATCATATGAATAATTAAAGTGATTATTTAAAAATGAATTGTTTAATTTTTGATAAAAATGATTCAATAGTTTAATTTATTATATAAATAATTCAATACTTTACTTGATAATGAATTGTTTAATTTATTATATAAATAATTCAAGTGACTATTTTAAAATAAATCGTTTAATTTTGTATAAAAATAATTCAAAGTTTAATTTAGTAGATAAATATTTCAATAGTTCAATTTATAATATAAATAATTCAATAGTTTCATTTATATTGAATTGTTTAATTTATTATATAAACAATTCAAGTGATTATTTTAAAATGAATTGTTTAATTTATTATACAAATAATTCAAGTGATTACTTTAAAATGAATTGTTTAATTTTTTATAAATATACTTCAAAGTTTAATTTATTATATAAATAATTCAATAGTTTAAATTATTAGATAAATAATTCAATAGTTTAATTTATTTTTTCATAAATCAATAGTTTAATATATAATGAATTGTTTAAATTAATATATAAATAATTCAAGCGATTATTATAAAATGAATTGTTCAATTTATGACAAAAAAAATTCAAAGTTTAATTTATTACATAAATAATTCAATAACTTAATTTATAATGAATTGTTTCATTTATCATATGAATAATTAAAGTGATTATTTAAAAATGAATTGTTTAATTTTTGATAAAAATGATTCAATAGTTTAATTTATTATATAAATAATTCAATACTTTACTTGATAATGAATTGTTTAATTTATTATATAAATAATTCAAGTGACTATTTTAAAATCAATTGTTCAATTTGTTATAAATATAATTCAAAGTTTAATTTAGTGTATAAATGTCATGATAGTTTAATTCATTATATAAATAATTCAATAGTTTAATTTATTATGTAAATAATTCAATAGTTTAATTTATTATATAAATAATTCAATAGTTTAATTTATTATGTAAATAATTCAATAGTTTAATTTATTATGTAAATAATTCAATAGTTTAATTTATTATGTAAATAATTCAATACTTTACTTGATAATGAATTGTTTAATTTATTATATAAATAATTCAAGTGACTATTTTAAAATAAATCGTTTAATTTTGTATAAAAATAATTCAAAGTTTAATTTAGTAGATAAATATTTCAATAGTTCAATTTATAATATAAATAATTCAATAGTTTCATTTATATTGAATTGTTTAATTTATTATATAAACAATTCAAGTGATTATTTTAAAATGAATTGTTTAATTTATTATACAAATAATTCAAGTGATTACTTTAAAATGAATTGTTTAATTTATTTTAAAAATAATTCAAAGTTTAATTCATTATATAAATGTTTCAATAGTTTAATTTATAATGAATTGTTTAATTTATGAAGTAAATAAATCATGTGATTATTTTTTAATGAATTTTTAAATTTGTTATAAATATAATTCAAAGTTTAATTTATAATATAAATAATTCAATGGTTTAATTTATATTGAATTGTTTAATATATCATATAAACAATTCAAGTGATTATTTTAAAATGAATTGTTTGATTTATTATATAAATAATTCAAGTGATTATTTTAAAATGAATTGTTTATTTTTTGATAAATTAATTCAAAAGTTCAATTTATTATATAAATAATTCAATAGTTTAATTTATTATGTAAATAATTCAATAGTTTAATTTATTATATAAATAATTCAATAGTTTAATTTATTATGTAAATAATTCAATAGTTTAATTTATTATGTAAATAATTCAATAGTTTAATTTATTATGTAAATAATTCAATACTTTACTTGATAATGAATTGTTTAATTTATTATATAAATAATTCAAGTGACTATTTTAAAATAAATCGTTTAATTTTGTATAAAAATAATTCAAAGTTTAATTTAGTAGATAAATATTTCAATAGTTCAATTTATAATATAAATAATTCAATAGTTTCATTTATATTGAATTGTTTAATTTATTATATAAACAATTCAAGTGATTATTTTAAAATGAATTGTTTAATTTATTATACAAATAATTCAAGTGATTACTTTAAAATGAATTGTTTAATTTATTTTAAAAATAATTCAAAGTTTAATTCATTATATAAATGTTTCAATAGTTTAATTTATAATGAATTGTTTAATTTATGAAGTAAATAAATCATGTGATTATTTTTTAATGAATTTTTAAATTTGTTATAAATATAATTCAAAGTTTAATTTATAATATAAATAATTCAATGGTTTAATTTATATTGAATTGTTTAATATATCATATAAACAATTCAAGTGATTATTTTAAAATGAATTGTTTGATTTATTATATAAATAATTCAAGTGATTATTTTAAAATGAATTGTTTATTTTTTGATAAATTAATTCAAAAGTTCAATTTATTATATAAATAATTCAATAGTTTAATTTATTATGTAAATAATTCAATAGTTTAATTTATTATATAAATAATTCAATAGTTTAATTTATTATGTAAATAATTCAATAGTTTAATTTATTATGTAAATAATTCAATAGTTTAATTTATTATGTAAATAATTCAATACTTTACTTGATAATGAATTGTTTAATTTATTATATAAATAATTCAAGTGACTATTTTAAAATAAATCGTTTAATTTTGTATAAAAATAATTCAAAGTTTAATTTAGTAGATAAATATTTCAATAGTTCAATTTATAATATAAATAATTCAATAGTTTCATTTATATTGAATTGTTTAATTTATTATATAAACAATTCAAGTGATTATTTTAAAATGAATTGTTTAATTTATTATACAAATAATTCAAGTGATTACTTTAAAATGAATTGTTTAATTTTTTATAAATATACTTCAAAGTTTAATTTATTATATAAATAATTCAATAGTTTAAATTATTAGATAAATAATTCAATAGTTTAATTTATTTTTTCATAAATCAATAGTTTAATATATAATGAATTGTTTAAATTAATATATAAATAATTCAAGCGATTATTATAAAATGAATTGTTCAATTTATGACAAAAAAAATTCAAAGTTTAATTTATTACATAAATAATTCAATAACTTAATTTATAATGAATTGTTTCATTTATCATATGAATAATTAAAGTGATTATTTAAAAATGAATTGTTTAATTTTTGATAAAAATGATTCAATAGTTTAATTTATTATATAAATAATTCAATACTTTACTTGATAATGAATTGTTTAATTTATTATATAAATAATTCAAGTGACTATTTTAAAATCAATTGTTCAATTTGTTATAAATATAATTCAAAGTTTAATTTAGTGTATAAATGTCATGATAGTTTAATTCATTATATAAATGTTTCAATAGTTTAATTTATAATGAATTGTTTAATTTATGAAGTAAATAAATCATGTGATTATTTTTTAATGAATTTTTAAATTTGTTATAAATATAATTCAAAGTTTAATTTATAATATAAATAATTCAATGGTTTAATTTATATTGAATTGTTTAATATATCATATAAACAATTCAAGTGATTATTTTAAAATGAATTGTTTGATTTATTATATAAATAATTCAAGTGATTATTTTAAAATGAATTGTTTATTTTTTGATAAATTAATTCAAAAGTTCAATTTATTATATAAATAATTCAATAGTTTAATTTATTATGTAAATAATTCAATAGTTTAATTTATTATATAAATAATTCAATAGTTTAATTTATTATGTAAATAATTCAATAGTTTAATTTATTATGTAAATAATTCAATAGTTTAATTTATTATGTAAATAATTCAATACTTTACTTGATAATGAATTGTTTAATTTATTATATAAATAATTCAAGTGACTATTTTAAAATAAATCGTTTAATTTTGTATAAAAATAATTCAAAGTTTAATTTAGTAGATAAATATTTCAATAGTTCAATTTATAATATAAATAATTCAATAGTTTCATTTATATTGAATTGTTTAATTTATTATATAAACAATTCAAGTGATTATTTTAAAATGAATTGTTTAATTTATTATACAAATAATTCAAGTGATTACTTTAAAATGAATTGTTTAATTTATTTTAAAAATAATTCAAAGTTTAATTCATTATATAAATGTTTCAATAGTTTAATTTATAATGAATTGTTTAATTTATGAAGTAAATAAATCATGTGATTATTTTTTAATGAATTTTTAAATTTGTTATAAATATAATTCAAAGTTTAATTTATAATATAAATAATTCAATGGTTTAATTTATATTGAATTGTTTAATATATCATATAAACAATTCAAGTGATTATTTTAAAATGAATTGTTTGATTTATTATATAAATAATTCAAGTGATTATTTTAAAATGAATTGTTTATTTTTTGATAAATTAATTCAAAAGTTCAATTTATTATATAAATAATTCAATAGTTTAATTTATTATGTAAATAATTCAATAGTTTAATTTATTATATAAATAATTCAATAGTTTAATTTATTATGTAAATAATTCAATAGTTTAATTTATTATGTAAATAATTCAATACTTTACTTGATAATGAATTGTTTAATTTATTATATAAATAATTCAAGTGACTATTTTAAAATAAATCGTTTAATTTTGTATAAAAATAATTCAAAGTTTAATTTAGTAGATAAATATTTCAATAGTTCAATTTATAATATAAATAATTCAATAGTTTCATTTATATTGAATTGTTTAATTTATTATATAAACAATTCAAGTGATTATTTTAAAATGAATTGTTTAATTTATTATACAAATAATTCAAGTGATTATTTTAAAATGAATTGTTTATTTTTTGATAAATTAATTCAAAAGTTCAATTTATTATATAAATAATTCAATAGTTTAATTTATTATGTAAATAATTCAATAGTTTAATTTATTATATAAATAATTCAATAGTTTAATTTATTATGTAAATAATTCAATAGTTTAATTTATTATGTAAATAATTCAATACTTTACTTGATAATGAATTGTTTAATTTATTATATAAATAATTCAAGTGACTATTTTAAAATAAATCGTTTAATTTTGTATAAAAATAATTCAAAGTTTAATTTAGTAGATAAATATTTCAATAGTTCAATTTATAATATAAATAATTCAATAGTTTCATTTATATTGAATTGTTTAATTTATTATATAAACAATTCAAGTGATTATTTTAAAATGAATTGTTTAATTTATTATACAAATAATTCAAGTGATTACTTTAAAATGAATTGTTTAATTTATTTTAAAAATAATTCAAAGTTTAATTCATTATATAAATGTTTCAATAGTTTAATTTATAATGAATTGTTTAATTTATGAAGTAAATAAATCATGTGATTATTTTTTAATGAATTTTTAAATTTGTTATTAATATAATTCAAAGTTTAATTTATAATATAAATAATTCAATGGTTTAATTTATATTGAATTGTTTAATATATCATATAAACAATTCAAGTGATTATTTTAAAATGAATTGTTTGATTTATTATATAAATAATTCAAGTGATTATTTTAAAATGAATTGTTTATTTTTTGATAAATTAATTCAAAAGTTCAATTTATTATATAAATAATTCAATAGTTTAATTTATTATGTAAATAATTCAATAGTTTAATTTATTATGTAAATAATTCAATAGTTTAATTTATTATGTAAATAATTCAATACTTTACTTGATAATGAATTGTTTAATTTATTATATAAATAATTCAAGTGACTATTTTAAAATCAATTGTTCAATTTGTTATAAATATAATTCAAAGTTTAATTTAGTGTATAAATGTCATGATAGTTTAATTCATTATATAAATGTTTCAATAGTTTAATTTATAATGAATTGTTTAATTTATGAAGTAAATAAATCATGTGATTATTTTTTAATGAATTTTTAAATTTGTTATAAATATAATTCAAAGTTTAATTTATAATATAAATAATTCAATGGTTTAATTTATATTGAATTGTTTAATATATCATATAAACAATTCAAGTGATTATTTTAAAATGAATTGTTTGATTTATTATATAAATAATTCAAGTGATTATTTTAAAATGAATTGTTTATTTTTTGATAAATTAATTCAAAAGTTCAATTTATTATATAAATAATTCAATAGTTTAATTTATTATGTAAATAATTCAATAGTTTAATTTATTATATAAATAATTCAATAGTTTAATTTATTATGTAAATAATTCAATAGTTTAATTTATTATGTAAATAATTCAATAGTTTAATTTATTATGTAAATAATTCAATACTTTACTTGATAATGAATTGTTTAATTTATTATATAAATAATTCAAGTGACTATTTTAAAATAAATCGTTTAATTTTGTATAAAAATAATTCAAAGTTTAATTTAGTAGATAAATATTTCAATAGTTCAATTTATAATATAAATAATTCAATAGTTTCATTTATATTGAATTGTTTAATTTATTATATAAACAATTCAAGTGATTATTTTAAAATGAATTGTTTAATTTATTATACAAATAATTCAAGTGATTACTTTAAAATGAATTGTTTAATTTTTTATAAATATACTTCAAAGTTTAATTTATTATATAAATAATTCAATAGTTTAAATTATTAGATAAATAATTCAATAGTTTAATTTATTTTTTCATAAATCAATAGTTTAATATATAATGAATTGTTTAAATTAATATATAAATAATTCAAGCGATTATTATAAAATGAATTGTTCAATTTATGACAAAAAAAATTCAAAGTTTAATTTATTACATAAATAATTCAATAACTTAATTTATAATGAATTGTTTCATTTATCATATGAATAATTAAAGTGATTATTTAAAAATGAATTGTTTAATTTTTGATAAAAATGATTCAATAGTTTAATTTATTATATAAATAATTCAATACTTTACTTGATAATGAATTGTTTAATTTATTATATAAATAATTCAAGTGACTATTTTAAAATCAATTGTTCAATTTGTTATAAATATAATTCAAAGTTTAATTTAGTGTATAAATGTCATGATAGTTTAATTCATTATATAAATGTTTCAATAGTTTAATTTATAATGAATTGTTTAATTTATGAAGTAAATAAATCATGTGATTATTTTTTAATGAATTTTTAAATTTGTTATAAATATAATTCAAAGTTTAATTTATAATATAAATAATTCAATGGTTTAATTTATATTGAATTGTTTAATATATCATATAAACAATTCAAGTGATTATTTTAAAATGAATTGTTTGATTTATTATATAAATAATTCAAGTGATTATTTTAAAATGAATTGTTTATTTTTTGATAAATTAATTCAAAAGTTCAATTTATTATATAAATAATTCAATAGTTTAATTTATTATGTAAATAATTCAATAGTTTAATTTATTATATAAATAATTCAATAGTTTAATTTATTATGTAAATAATTCAATAGTTTAATTTATTATGTAAATAATTCAATAGTTTAATTTATTATGTAAATAATTCAATACTTTACTTGATAATGAATGGTTTAATTTATTATATAAATAATTCAAGTGACTATTTTAAAATAAATCGTTTAATTTTGTATAAAAATAATTCAAAGTTTAATTTAGTAGATAAATATTTCAATAGTTCAATTTATAATATAAATAATTCAATAGTTTCATTTATATTGAATTGTTTAATTTATTATATAAACAATTCAAGTGATTATTTTAAAATGAATTGTTTAATTTATTATACAAATAATTCAAGTGATTACTTTAAAATGAATTGTTTAATTTATTTTAAAAATAATTCAAAGTTTAATTCATTATATAAATGTTTCAATAGTTTAATTTATAATGAATTGTTTAATTTATGAAGTAAATAAATCATGTGATTATTTTTTAATGAATTTTTAAATTTGTTATAAATATAATTCAAAGTTTAATTTATAATATAAATAATTCAATGGTTTAATTTATATTGAATTGTTTAATATATCATATAAACAATTCAAGTGATTATTTTAAAATGAATTGTTTGATTTATTATATAAATAATTCAAGTGATTATTTTAAAATGAATTGTTTATTTTTTGATAAATTAATTCAAAAGTTCAATTTATTATATAAATAATTCAATAGTTTAATTTATTATGTAAATAATTCAATAGTTTAATTTATTATATAAATAATTCAATAGTTTAATTTATTATGTAAATAATTCAATAGTTTAATTTATTATGTAAATAATTCAATACTTTACTTGATAATGAATTGTTTAATTTATTATATAAATAATTCAAGTGACTATTTTAAAATAAATCGTTTAATTTTGTATAAAAATAATTCAAAGTTTAATTTAGTAGATAAATATTTCAATAGTTCAATTTATAATATAAATAATTCAATAGTTTCATTTATATTGAATTGTTTAATTTATTATATAAACAATTCAAGTGATTATTTTAAAATGAATTGTTTAATTTATTATACAAATAATTCAAGTGATTATTTTAAAATGAATTGTTTATTTTTTGATAAATTAATTCAAAAGTTCAATTTATTATATAAATAATTCAATAGTTTAATTTATTATGTAAATAATTCAATAGTTTAATTTATTATATAAATAATTCAATAGTTTAATTTATTATGTAAATAATTCAATAGTTTAATTTATTATGTAAATAATTCAATACTTTACTTGATAATGAATTGTTTAATTTATTATATAAATAATTCAAGTGACTATTTTAAAATAAATCGTTTAATTTTGTATAAAAATAATTCAAAGTTTAATTTAGTAGATAAATATTTCAATAGTTCAATTTATAATATAAATAATTCAATAGTTTCATTTATATTGAATTGTTTAATTTATTATATAAACAATTCAAGTGATTATTTTAAAATGAATTGTTTAATTTATTATACAAATAATTCAAGTGATTATTTTAAAATGAATTGTTTATTTTTTGATAAATTAATTCAAAAGTTCAATTTATTATATAAATAATTCAATAGTTTAATTTATTATGTAAATAATTCAATAGTTTAATTTATTATATAAATAATTCAATAGTTTAATTTATTATGTAAATAATTCAATAGTTTAATTTATTATGTAAATAATTCAATACTTTACTTGATAATGAATTGTTTAATTTATTATATAAATAATTCAAGTGACTATTTTAAAATAAATCGTTTAATTTTGTATAAAAATAATTCAAAGTTTAATTTAGTAGATAAATATTTCAATAGTTCAATTTATAATATAAATAATTCAATAGTTTCATTTATATTGAATTGTTTAATTTATTATATAAACAATTCAAGTGATTATTTTAAAATGAATTGTTTAATTTATTATACAAATAATTCAAGTGATTACTTTAAAATGAATTGTTTAATTTATTTTAAAAATAATTCAAAGTTTAATTCATTATATAAATGTTTCAATAGTTTAATTTATAATGAATTGTTTAATTTATGAAGTAAATAAATCATGTGATTATTTTTTAATGAATTTTTAAATTTGTTATTAATATAATTCAAAGTTTAATTTATAATATAAATAATTCAATGGTTTAATTTATATTGAATTGTTTAATATATCATATAAACAATTCAAGTGATTATTTTAAAATGAATTGTTTGATTTATTATATAAATAATTCAAGTGATTATTTTAAAATGAATTGTTTATTTTTTGATAAATTAATTCAAAAGTTCAATTTATTATATAAATAATTCAATAGTTTAATTTATTATGTAAATAATTCAATAGTTTAATTTATTATATAAATAATTCAATAGTTTAATTTATTATGTAAATAATTCAATAGTTTAATTTATTATGTAAATAATTCAATAGTTTAATTTATTATGTAAATAATTCAATACTTTACTTGATAATGAATTGTTTAATTTATTATATAAATAATTCAAGTGACTATTTTAAAATAAATCGTTTAATTTTGTATAAAAATAATTCAAAGTTTAATTTAGTAGATAAATATTTCAATAGTTCAATTTATAATATAAATAATTCAATAGTTTCATTTATATTGAATTGTTTAATTTATTATATAAACAATTCAAGTGATTATTTTAAAATGAATTGTTTAATTTATTATACAAATAATTCAAGTGATTACTTTAAAATGAATTGTTTAATTTTTTATAAATATACTTCAAAGTTTAATTTATTATATAAATAATTCAATAGTTTAAATTATTAGATAAATAATTCAATAGTTTAATTTATTTTTTCATAAATCAATAGTTTAATATATAATGAATTGTTTAAATTAATATATAAATAATTCAAGCGATTATTATAAAATGAATTGTTCAATTTATGACAAAAAAAATTCAAAGTTTAATTTATTACATAAATAATTCAATAACTTAATTTATAATGAATTGTTTCATTTATCATATGAATAATTAAAGTGATTATTTAAAAATGAATTGTTTAATTTTTGATAAAAATGATTCAATAGTTTAATTTATTATATAAATAATTCAATACTTTACTTGATAATGAATTGTTTAATTTATTATATAAATAATTCAAGTGACTATTTTAAAATCAATTGTTCAATTTGTTATAAATATAATTCAAAGTTTAATTTAGTGTATAAATGTCATGATAGTTTAATTCATTATATAAATGTTTCAATAGTTTAATTTATAATGAATTGTTTAATTTATGAAGTAAATAAATCATGTGATTATTTTTTAATGAATTTTTAAATTTGTTATAAATATAATTCAAAGTTTAATTTATAATATAAATAATTCAATGGTTTAATTTATATTGAATTGTTTAATATATCATATAAACAATTCAAGTGATTATTTTAAAATGAATTGTTTGATTTATTATATAAATAATTCAAGTGATTATTTTAAAATGAATTGTTTATTTTTTGATAAATTAATTCAAAAGTTCAATTTATTATATAAATAATTCAATAGTTTAATTTATTATGTAAATAATTCAATAGTTTAATTTATTATATAAATAATTCAATAGTTTAATTTATTATGTAAATAATTCAATAGTTTAATTTATTATGTAAATAATTCAATAGTTTAATTTATTATGTAAATAATTCAATACTTTACTTGATAATGAATTGTTTAATTTATTATATAAATAATTCAAGTGACTATTTTAAAATAAATCGTTTAATTTTGTATAAAAATAATTCAAAGTTTAATTTAGTAGATAAATATTTCAATAGTTCAATTTATAATATAAATAATTCAATAGTTTCATTTATATTGAATTGTTTAATTTATTATATAAACAATTCAAGTGATTATTTTAAAATGAATTGTTTAATTTATTATACAAATAATTCAAGTGATTACTTTAAAATGAATTGTTTAATTTATTTTAAAAATAATTCAAAGTTTAATTCATTATATAAATGTTTCAATAGTTTAATTTATAATGAATTGTTTAATTTATGAAGTAAATAAATCATGTGATTATTTTTTAATGAATTTTTAAATTTGTTATAAATATAATTCAAAGTTTAATTTATAATATAAATAATTCAATGGTTTAATTTATATTGAATTGTTTAATATATCATATAAACAATTCAAGTGATTATTTTAAAATGAATTGTTTGATTTATTATATAAATAATTCAAGTGATTATTTTAAAATGAATTGTTTATTTTTTGATAAATTAATTCAAAAGTTCAATTTATTATATAAATAATTCAATAGTTTAATTTATTATGTAAATAATTCAATAGTTTAATTTATTATATAAATAATTCAATAGTTTAATTTATTATGTAAATAATTCAATAGTTTAATTTATTATGTAAATAATTCAATAGTTTAATTTATTATGTAAATAATTCAATACTTTACTTGATAATGAATTGTTTAATTTATTATATAAATAATTCAAGTGACTATTTTAAAATAAATCGTTTAATTGTGTATAAAAATAATTCAAAGTTTAATTTAGTAGATAAATATTTCAATAGTTCAATTTATAATATAAATAATTCAATAGTTTCATTTATATTGAATTGTTTAATTTATTATATAAACAATTCAAGTGATTATTTTAAAATGAATTGTTTAATTTATTATACAAATAATTCAAGTGATTACTTTAAAATGAATTGTTTAATTTATTTTAAAAATAATTCAAAGTTTAATTCATTATATAAATGTTTCAATAGTTTAATTTATAATGAATTGTTTAATTTATGAAGTAAATAAATCATGTGATTATTTTTTAATGAATTTTTAAATTTGTTATAAATATAATTCAAAGTTTAATTTATAATATAAATAATTCAATGGTTTAATTTATATTGAATTGTTTAATATATCATATAAACAATTCAAGTGATTATTTTAAAATGAATTGTTTGATTTATTATATAAATAATTCAAGTGATTATTTTAAAATGAATTGTTTATTTTTTGATAAATTAATTCAAAAGTTCAATTTATTATATAAATAATTCAATAGTTTAATTTATTATGTAAATAATTCAATAGTTTAATTTATTATATAAATAATTCAATAGTTTAATTTATTATGTAAATAATTCAATAGTTTAATTTATTATGTAAATAATTCAATAGTTTAATTTATTATGTAAATAATTCAATACTTTACTTGATAATGAATGGTTTAATTTATTATATAAATAATTCAAGTGACTATTTTAAAATAAATCGTTTAATTTTGTATAAAAATAATTCAAAGTTTAATTTAGTAGATAAATATTTCAATAGTTCAATTTATAATATAAATAATTCAATAGTTTCATTTATATTGAATTGTTTAATTTATTATATAAACAATTCAAGTGATTATTTTAAAATGAATTGTTTAATTTATTATACAAATAATTCAAGTGATTATTTTAAAATGAATTGTTTATTTTTTGATAAATTAATTCAAAAGTTCAATTTATTATATAAATAATTCAATAGTTTAATTTATTATGTAAATAATTCAATAGTTTAATTTATTATATAAATAATTCAATAGTTTAATTTATTATGTAAATAATTCAATAGTTTAATTTATTATGTAAATAATTCAATACTTTACTTGATAATGAATTGTTTAATTTATTATATAAATAATTCAAGTGACTATTTTAAAATAAATCGTTTAATTTTGTATAAAAATAATTCAAAGTTTAATTTAGTAGATAAATATTTCAATAGTTCAATTTATAATATAAATAATTCAATAGTTTCATTTATATTGAATTGTTTATTTTATTATATAAACAATTCAAGTGATTATTTTAAAATGAATTGTTTAATTTATTATACAAATAATTCAAGTGATTACTTTAAAATGAATTGTTTAATTTATTTTAAAAATAATTCAAAGTTTAATTCATTATATAAATGTTTCAATAGTTTAATTTATAATGAATTGTTTAATTTATGAAGTAAATAAATCATGTGATTATTTTTTAATGAATTTTTAAATTTGTTATTAATATAATTCAAAGTTTAATTTATAATATAAATAATTCAATGGTTTAATTTATATTGAATTGTTTAATATATCATATAAACAATTCAAGTGATTATTTTAAAATGAATTGTTTGATTTATTATATAAATAATTCAAGTGATTATTTTAAAATGAATTGTTTATTTTTTGATAAATTAATTCAAAAGTTCAATTTATTATATAAATAATTCAATAGTTTAATTTATTATGTAAATAATTCAATAGTTTAATTTATTATGTAAATAATTCAATAGTTTAATTTATTATGTAAATAATTCAATACTTTACTTGATAATGAATTGTTTAATTTATTATATAAATAATTCAAGTGACTATTTTAAAATCAATTGTTCAATTTGTTATAAATATAATTCAAAGTTTAATTTAGTGTATAAATGTCATGATAGTTTAATTCATTATATAAATGTTTCAATAGTTTAATTTATAATGAATTGTTTAATTTATGAAGTAAATAAATCATGTGATTATTTTTTAATGAATTTTTAAATTTGTTATAAATATAATTCAAAGTTTAATTTATAATATAAATAATTCAATGGTTTAATTTATATTGAATTGTTTAATATATCATATAAACAATTCAAGTGATTATTTTAAAATGAATTGTTTGATTTATTATATAAATAATTCAAGCGATTATTATAAAATGAATTGTTCAATTTATGACAAAAAAAATTCAAAGTTTAATTTATTACATAAATAATTCAATAACTTAATTTATAATGAATTGTTTCATTTATCATATGAATAATTAAAGTGATTATTTAAAAATGAATTGTTTAATTTTTGATAAAAATGATTCAATAGTTTAATTTATTATATAAATAATTCAATACTTTACTTGATAATGAATTGTTTAATTTATTATATAAATAATTCAAGTGACTATTTTAAAATAAATTGTTTAAATTTGTATAAAAATAATTCAAAGTTTAATTTAGTGTATAAACGTCATGATAGTTCAATTTATTATAGAAATAATTCAATAGTTTAATTTATTATGTAAATAATTCAATAGTTTAATTTATTATATAAATAATTCAATAGTTTAATTTATTATGTAAATAATTCAATAGTTTAATTTATTATGTAAATAATTCAATAGTTTAATTTATTATGTAAATAATTCAATAGTTTAATTTATTATGTAAATAATTCAATAGTTTAATTTATTATGTAAATAATTCAATACTTTACTTGATAATGAATTGTTTAATTTATTATATAAATAATTCAAGTGACTATTTTAAAATAAATCGTTTAATTTTGTATAAAAATAATTCAAAGTTTAATTTAGTAGATAAATATTTCAATAGTTCAATTTATAATATAAATAATTCAATAGTTTCATTTATATTGAATTGTTTAATTTATTATATAAACAATTCAAGTGATTATTTTAAAATGAATTGTTTAATTTATTATACAAATAATTCAAGTGATTACTTTAAAATGAATTGTTTAATTTTTTATAAATATACTTCAAAGTTTAATTTATTATATAAATAATTCAATAGTTTAAATTATTAGATAAATAATTCAATAGTTTAATTTATTTTTTCATAAATCAATAGTTTAATATATAATGAATTGTTTAAATTAATATATAAATAATTCAAGCGATTATTATAAAATGAATTGTTCAATTTATGACAAAAAAAATTCAAAGTTTAATTTATTACATAAATAATTCAATAACTTAATTTATAATGAATTGTTTCATTTATCATATGAATAATTAAAGTGATTATTTAAAAATGAATTGTTTAATTTTTGATAAAAATGATTCAATAGTTTAATTTATTATATAAATAATTCAATACTTTACTTGATAATGAATTGTTTAATTTATTATATAAATAATTCAAGTGACTATTTTAAAATCAATTGTTCAATTTGTTATAAATATAATTCAAAGTTTAATTTAGTGTATAAATGTCATGATAGTTTAATTCATTATATAAATGTTTCAATAGTTTAATTTATAATGAATTGTTTAATTTATGAAGTAAATAAATCATGTGATTATTTTTTAATGAATTTTTAAATTTGTTATAAATATAATTCAAAGTTTAATTTATAATATAAATAATTCAATGGTTTAATTTATATTGAATTGTTTAATATATCATATAAACAATTCAAGTGATTATTTTAAAATGAATTGTTTGATTTATTATATAAATAATTCAAGTGATTATTTTAAAATGAATTGTTTATTTTTTGATAAATTAATTCAAAAGTTCAATTTATTATATAAATAATTCAATAGTTTAATTTATTATGTAAATAATTCAATAGTTTAATTTATTATATAAATAATTCAATAGTTTAATTTATTATGTAAATAATTCAATAGTTTAATTTATTATGTAAATAATTCAATAGTTTAATTTATTATGTAAATAATTCAATACTTTACTTGATAATGAATTGTTTAATTTATTATATAAATAATTCAAGTGACTATTTTAAAATAAATCGTTTAATTTTGTATAAAAATAATTCAAAGTTTAATTTAGTAGATAAATATTTCAATAGTTCAATTTATAATATAAATAATTCAATAGTTTCATTTATATTGAATTGTTTAATTTATTATATAAACAATTCAAGTGATTATTTTAAAATGAATTGTTTAATTTATTATACAAATAATTCAAGTGATTACTTTAAAATGAATTGTTTAATTTATTTTAAAAATAATTCAAAGTTTAATTCATTATATAAATGTTTCAATAGTTTAATTTATAATGAATTGTTTAATTTATGAAGTAAATAATTCAAGTGATTATTTTAAAATGAATTGTTTATTTTTTGATAAATTAATTCAAAAGTTCAATTTATTATGTAAATAATTCAATAGTTTAATTTATTATGTAAATAATTCAATACTTTACTTGATAATGAATTGTTTAATTTATTATATAAATAATTCAAGTGACTATTTTAAAATAAATCGTTTAATTTTGTATAAAAATAATTCAAAGTTTAATTTAGTAGATAAATATTTCAATAGTTCAATTTATAATATAAATAATTCAATAGTTTCATTTATATTGAATTGTTTAATTTATTATATAAACAATTCAAGTGATTATTTTAAAATGAATTGTTTAATTTATTATACAAATAATTCAAGTGATTACTTTAAAATGAATTGTTTAATTTTTTATAAATATACTTCAAAGTTTAATTTATTATATAAATAATTCAATACTTTACTTGATAATGAATTGTTTAATTTATTATATAAATAATTCAAGTGACTATTTTAAAATAAATTTTTTAAATTTGTATAAAAATAATTCAAAGTTTAATTTAGTGTATAAATGTCATGATAGTTCAATTTATTATAGAAATAATTCAATAGTTTAATTAATAATGAATTGTTTAATTTATGAAATGAATAAATAATGTGATTATTTTTAAATGAATTGTTTAATTTATTATACAAATAATTCAAGTGATTACTTTAAAATGAATTGTTTAATTTATTTTAAAAATAATTCAAAGTTTAATTCATTATATAAATGTTTCAATAGTTTAATTTATAATGAATTGTTTAATTTATGAAGTAAATAAATCATGTGATTATTTTTTAATGAATTTTTAAATTTGTTATAAATATAATTCAAAGTTTAATTTATAATATAAATAATTCAATGGTTTAATTTATATTGAATTGTTTAATATATCATATAAACAATTCAAGTGATTATTTTAAAATGAATTGTTTGATTTATTATATAAATAATTCAAGTGATTATTTTAAAATGAATTGTTTATTTTTTGATGAATTAATTCAAAAGTTCAATTTATTATATAAATAATTCAATAGTTTAATTTATTATGTAAATAATTAAATAGTTTAATTTATTATGTAAATAATTCAATAGTTTAATTTATTATGTAAATAATTCAATACTTTACTTGATAATGAATTGTTTAATTTATTATATAAATAATTCAAGTGACTATTTTAAAATAAATCGTTTAATTTTGTATAAAAATAATTCAAAGTTTAATTTAGTAGATAAATATTTCAATAGTTCAATTTATAATATAAATAATTCAATAGTTTCATTTATATTTAATTGTTTAATTTATCATATAAACAATGCAAGTGATTATTTTAAAATGAATTGTTTAATTTATTATACAAATAATTCAAGTGATTACTTTAAAATGAATTGTTTAATTTTTTATAAATATACTTCAAAGTTTAATTTATTATATAAATAATTCAATAGTTTAAATTATTAGATAAATAATTCAATAGTTTAATTTATTTTTTCATAAATCAATAGTTTAATATATAATGAATTGTTTAAATTAATATATAAATAATTCAAGCGATTATTATAAAATGAATTGTTCAATTTATGACAAAAAAAATTCAAAGTTTAATTTATTACATAAATAATTCAATCGTTTAATTTATAATGAATTGTTTAATTTATTATATAAACAATTCAAGTGATTATTTAAAAATGAATTGTTTAATTTGTTATAAATATAATTCAAAGTTTAATTTAGTGTATAAATGTTTCGATAGTTCAATTTATTATATAAATAATCAATAGTTTAATTTATAATGAATTGTTTACTTTATGAAATATATAAATAATGTGATTATTTTAAAATGAATTGTTTAATTTGTTATAAATATAATTCAAAGTTTAATTTATAATATAATTAATTCAATGGTTTAATTTATTTTAAAATGAATTGTTTGATTTATTATATAAATAATTCAAGTGATTATTTTAAAATCAATTGTTCAATTTGTTATAAATATAATTCAAAGTTTAATTTAGTGTTTAAATGTCATGATAGTTCAATTTATTATAGAAATAATTCAATAGTTTAATTAATAATGAATTGTTTAATTTATGAAATGAATAAATAATGTGATTATTTTTAAATGAATTGTTTAATTTGTTATAAATATAATTCAAAGTTTAATTTATAATATAATTAATTCAATGGTTTAATTTATTTTAAAATGAATTGTTTGATTTATTATATAAATAATTCAAGTGATTATTTTAAAATGAATTGTTTAATTTGTTATAAATATAATTCAAAGTTTAATTTATAATATAAATAATTCAATTGTTTAATTTATAATGAATTGTTTAATTTATTATATAAATAATTCAAGTGATTATTTTAAAAATAATTGTTTAATTTTTGATAAAAATGATTCAATAGTTTAATTTATTATATAAATAATTCAATAGTTTAATTAATAATGAATTGTTTAATTTATTATATAAATAATTCAAGTGATTATTTTAAAATAAATCGTTTAATTTGTATAAAAATAATTCAAAGTTTAATTTAGTATATAAATATTTCAATAGCTTAATTTATTATATAAATAATTCAATTGTTTAATTTAGTATATAAATATTTCAATAGTTTAATGTATTATATAAACAATTCAATAGTTTAATTTATATTGAATTGTTTAATTTATTATATAAACAATTCAAGTGATTATTTTAAAATGAATTGCTTAATATCTTTTACAAATAATTCAAAGTTTTATTTATTAAATAAATAATTCCAAGTTGAATTTATTATGTAAATAATTCAATAGTTTAATTTTTAATGAATTGTTTAATTTTTAATAGACATAATTCAAGTGATTATTTTGAAATGAATTGTTTAATTTATTATCAAAATAATTTAAAGTGTAATTGATTATATAAATAATTCAATAGTTTAATTTGTAATGAATTGCTCAATATATTTTAAAAATAATTCAATGTTTAATTTATTATATAAATAATACAAATTTTAATTAATTATATAAATAATCCAATAGTTTAATTTATAATGAATTGTTTATTTTTTAACAGAAATAATTCAAGTGATTATTTTGAAATTAATTGTTTAATTTATTATATAAATAATTCAATAGTTTAATTTTTAATGAATTGTTTAATTTATTATATAAATAATTCAAAGTTTAATGTAGTACATAAATATTTCAATAGTTTAATTTATTATATAAACAATTTAATAGTTTAATTTATAATGAATTGTTTAGTTTATTTTTAAAATAATTCAAAGTTTAATTTATTATATAAACAATTCAATAGATTAATTTAATATATAAACAATTCAATGGCTTAATTTATAATGAATTCAAGTGATCATTTTCAAATGAATTGTTTAATTTATGAAAAAATAATTCAAAGTTTAATTTATCATATGTATAATTCAATAGATTAATTTATTATATAAATGATTCAAAGTTTAATTTATTTTATAAATAATTCAATAGTTTAGATTTAAAATGAATTGTTTAATTTATTCTATAAATAATTCAAGACATTATTTTAAAATGAATTGTTTAATTTTTGATAAAAATAATTCAATAGTTTAATTTATGTAAATAATGCAATAGTATAATTGATAATGAATTGTTTAATTTATTATATAAATAATTCAAGTGATTATTTGAAAATGAATTGTTTAATTTATTTTAAAAATAATTCAAAGTTTAATTTAGTGTATAAATGTTTCGATAGTTCAATTTATTATATAAATAATCAATAGTTTAATTTATAATGAATTGTTTAATTTATGAAATATATAAATAATGTGATAATTTTAAAATGAATTGTTTAATTTATTATATAAATAATTCAAGTGATTATTTTAAAATGAATTGTTTAATTTATTTTAAAAATAATTCAAAGTTTAATTTATTATATAAATAATTCAAGTGATTATTTTAAAATGAATTGTTTAATTTGTTATAATTATAATTCAAAGTTTAATTTATAATATAATTAATTCAATAGTTTAATTTATAATGAATTGTTTAATTTATTATATGAATAATTCAAGTGATTATTTTAAAATGAATTGTTAATTTTTGATCAAAATAATTCAAAGTTTAATTTAGTATATAAATATTTCAATAGTTTAATTTATAAAGAATTGTTTAATTTATTATATAAATAATTCAAGCAATTATTTTAAAATGAATTGTTTAATTATATAAATAATTCAAGCAATTATTTTAAAATGAATTGTTTAATTTATTATATAAATAATTCAATTGTTTAATTTATTATATAAATAATTCAATAGTTGAATTGATAAAGAATTGTTTAATTTATTATATAAATAATTCAAGCGATTATTTTTAAATGAATTGTTTGATTTATTATATAAATAATTCAAGTGATTATTTTAAAATGAATTGTTTATTTTTTGATAAATTAATTCAAAAGTTCAATTTATTATATAAATAATTCAATAATTTAATTTATTATGTAAATAATTCAATAGTTTAATTTATTATGTAAATAATTCAATACTTTACTTGATAATGAATTGTTTAATTTATTATATAAATAATTCAAGTGACTATTTTAAAATAAATCGTTTAATTTTGTATAAAAATAATTCAAAGTTTAATTTAGTAGATAAATATTTCAATAGTTCAATTTATTATATAAATAATTCAATGGCTTAATTTATAATGAATTGTTCAATTTATTATAAAAATAATTCAAAGTTTAATTTAGTACATAATATTTCAATAGTTTAATTTATTATATAAATAATTCAATGGCTTAATTTATAATGAATTGTTCAATTTATTACTTCAAGAATTAAAGTGATTATTTTGAAATGAATTGTTTAATTTATGAAAAAATAATTAAAAGTTTAATTTATCATATATATAATTCAATAGTTTAATTTATTATATAAATGATTCAAGAGTTTCATTTATAATGAATTGATTAATTTATTGTATAAATAATTCAAAGTTTAATTTATTTTATAAATATTTCAATAGTTTAACTTAAAATGAATTGTTTAATTTATTCTATAAATAATTCAAGTCATTATTTTAAAATGAATTCTTAAATTTATTATAACAATAATTCAATAGTTTAATTTATTATATAAATAATTCAATCATTTAATTTATTATGTAAATAATTCAAGGGATTGTTTAATTTTTAAAAAAAATAATTCTAAATTTTATTTAATATATAAATAATTTAGTAGTGTAATTTATAATGAATTGTTTAATTTATTATATAAATCATTTGTGATTATTTTAAAATGAATTATTTAATCTGTTATAAATATAATTCAAAGTTTAATTTATAATTATAAATAATTCAATAGTTTAATTTATTATATACATAATTCAATAGTTTAATATATAATTAATTGTTTAATTTATTATATAAATAATTCAAGCGATTATTATAAAATGAATTGTTCAAATTATGATAAAAATAATTCAAAGTTTAATTTATTATAGAAATAATTCAAATTATAATTTTAAATGAATTGTTTAATTTATTATAAAATAATTAAAAAGTTTAATTTATTATGTAAATAATTCAAGGGATTGTTTAATTTTTAAAAAAAATAATTCTAAATTTTATTTAATATATAAATAATTTAGTAGTGTAATTTATAATGAATTGTTTAATTTATTATATAAATCATTCGTGATTATTTTAAAATGAATTGTTTAATTTGTTATAAATATAATTCAAAGTTTAATTTATAATATAATTAATATTGGTATAATATGGCTTAATTCAAAGTTTAATTTAGTGTATAAATGTTTTGATAGTTCAATTTATTATATAAATAATCAATAGTTTAATTTATAATGAATTGTTTAATTTATGAAATATATAAATAATGTGATTATTTTAAAATGAATTGTTTAATTTGTTATAAATATAATTCAAAGTTTAATTTATAATATAATTAATATTGGTATAATATGGCTTAATTTATATTGAATTGTTTAATATATCATATAAATAATTCAAGTGATTATTTTTAAATGAATTGTTTGATTTATTATATAAATAATTCAAGTGATTATTTTAAAATGAATTGTATAATTTATTATAAAAATAATTCAAAGTTTAATTTAGTATATAAACATTTCAATAGTTTAATTTATTATATAAATAATTCAATAGTTTAATTTATAATGAATTGTTCAATTTATTATTTCAAGAAATCAAGTTATTATTTTAAAATGAACTGATTAATTGATTTAAAAATAAATCAAAGTTTAATTTATTATATAAATAATTCAATAGTTTAATTTATTTTGTAAATAATTCAATAGTTTAATTTTTAATGAATTGTTTTATTTATTATATAAATAATTTGTGATTATTTTCAAATGAATTGTTTAAATTATAAAATTAATTAAAAAGTTTAATTTATTGTGTAATTAATTCAATAGTTTAAATGATTAGAAAATTAATTCAAAGTTTAATTTATTATAAAAATAATTCAAAGTTTAATTTATTATGTAAATAATTCAATAGTTTAATTTATTGTAAATATAATTCAAAGTTTAATTTATTATAGAAATAATTCAAATTATAATTTTTATATGAATTGTTTAATTTATTATAAAATAATTAAAAAGTTTAATTTATTATGTAAATAATTCAATCATTTAATTTATTATAAAAATAATTCTAAGTTTAATTTATTGTATAAATAATTCAATAGATATTTTATTATACACATAATTCAATAGTTTAATACATAATGAATTGTTTAATTTATTATATAAATAATTTGTGATTATTTTAAAATGAATTGTTTAATTTATTATATAAATAATCCAAAGTTTAATTTATCATATAAATGATCCAATAGTTTAATTTTGTAATGAATTGTTTAATTTTTAATAGAAATAATTCAAGTGATTATTTTGAAATTAATTGTTTAATTTGTTATAAACATAATTCAAAGTTTAATTTAGTATATAAATATTTCAATAGTTTAATTTATAATGAATTGATTAATGTATTTTAAATTAATTCAAAGTTTAATTTATTATATCAATAATTCAATAGTTTAATTTATAATGAATTGTTCAATTTATTACATCAAGAATTAAAGTGATTATTTTAAAAAGTGTTTAATTTATTATATAAATGATTCAGTAGATTTATTTAATATATAAATAATTCAATGGCTTAATTTATAATGAATTGTTCAATTTATTATTTCCAGAATTCAATTGATTATTTTAAAATGAATTGTTTAATTTATGAAAAAATAATTCAAAGTTTAATTTATCATATATATAATTCAATAGTTTAATTTATTTGATAAATAATTAAATACTTTAACTTAAAATGAATTGTTTAATTTATTCTATAAATAATTCAAGTCATTATTTTAAAATGAATTGTTAAATTTATTATAAAAATAATTCAATAGTTTAATTTATTATATAAATAATTCAATCGTTTAATTTATTATGTAAATAATTCAAGGGATTATTTCAAAATAATTTTTTAATTTATTATTCAAAGTTTAATTTATTATATCGATAATTCAATAAATTTATTTATAATGAATTGATTAATTTTTTTAAAAAATAATTCAAAATTTTATTTTATATAAATAATTTAGTAGTGTAATTTATAATGAATTGTTTAATTATATAAATAATTCAAGTGATTATTTTAAATGAATTTTTAAAGAATTGTTTAATTTATTACGTAAATAATTCAATAGTTTAATTTATAATGAATTGTTTAATTTATTATATAAATCATTTGTGATTATTTTAAAATGAATTGTTTAATTTGTAATAAATATAATTCAAAGTTTAATTCATAATTATAAATAATTCAATAGTTTAATTTATTATATAAATAATTCAATAGTTTAATTTATTATATACATAATTCAATAGTTTAATTATATATATAATTCAATAGTTTAATTATATACATAATTCAATAGTTTAATTATATATATAATTCAATAGTTTAATTATATACATAATTCAATAGTTTAATTATATACATAATTCAATAGTTTAATTATATACATAATTCAATAGTTTAATATATAATGAATTGTTTAATTAATATATAAATAATTCAAGCGATTATTATAAAATGAATTGTTCAATTTATGACAAAAATAAGTCAATAGTTTAATTTATTATAAATATAATTCGAAGTTTAATTTATTATAGAAATAATTCAAATTATAATTTTTAAATGAATTGTTTAATTTATTATAAAATAATTTAAAAGTTTAATTTATTATGTAAATAATTCAAAGTTTAATTTATTATATAAATAATTCAATAGTTTAATTTATTATGTAAATAATTCAATACTTTAATATATAATGAATTGTTTAATTTATTATATAAATAATTCAAGTGATTATTTTAAAATGAATTGTATAATTTATTATAAAAATAATTCAAAGTTTAATTTAGTATATGAACATTTCAATAGTTTAATTTATTATACAAATAATTCAATAGTTTAATTTATAATGAATTGTTCAATTTATTATTTCAAGAATTCAAGTTATTATTTTAAAATGAACTGATTAATTGATTAATAAATAATTCAAAGTTTAATTTATTATATAAATGATTCAATAGTTTAATTTATTATGTAAATAATTCAAGTTTAATTTTTAATGAATTGTTTAATTTATTATACAAATAACTTGTGATTATTTTAAAATGAATTGTTTAATTTATTGTAAAAATAATTTAAAAGTTTAATTTATTGTGTAATTAATTCAATAGTTTAATTTATTATAAAAATAATTCAAAGTTTAATTTATTATATAAATAATTAAAAAGTTTAATTTATTATGTAAATAATTCAATAGTTTAATTTATTATTAAAATAATTCAATAGTTTAATATATAATGAATTGTTTAAATTAATATAAATAATTCAAGTGATTATTTTAAAATGAACTGTTTAATTGATTAAAAAATAATTCAATAGTTTAATTTATTGTGTAAATAATTCATTAGTTTAATTTGTAATGAATTGTTCAATTTATTATTTCAAGAATTCAAGTTATTATTTTAAAATGAATTGTTTAATTTATTATATAAGTCATTCAAGTGATTATTTTAAAATGAATTGTTTAATTTTTGATAAAAATGAGTCAATGTTTAATTTATTATAAAAATAATTCAAAGTTTAATTTCGTATATAAACATTTCAATAGTTTAATTTATTCTATAAATAATTCAATAGTTTAATTTATTATGTAAATAATTCAAGTTTAATTTTTAATGAATTGTTTAATTTATTATACAAATAATTAAAAAGTTTAATTTATTGTGTAATTAATTCAATAGTTTAATTTATTATAAAAATAATTTAAAAGTTTAATTTATTGTTTAATTAATTCAATTTTTAAATTTATTATAAAAATAATTCAAAGTTTAATTTATTATATAAATAATTCAATAGTTTAATTTATTTTGTAAATAATTCAATAGTTTAATTTTTAATGAATTGTTTTATTTATTATATAAATAATTTGTGATTATTTTAAAATGAATTGTTTAAATTATAAAATTAATTAAAAAGTTTAATTTATTGTATAATTAATTCAATAGTTTAAATTATTATAAAAATAATTCAAAGTTTAATTTAATGTTTAAATAATTCAATAGTTTAATTTATTATATACATAATTCAATAGTTTAATATATAATGAATTGTTGAAATTAATATAAATAATTCAAGCGATTATAAAATGAATTGTTCAATTTATGATAAAAATAATTCAATAGTTTAATTTATTATATAAATAATTCAATAGTTTAATTTATTATGTAAATAATTCAATAATTTAATTTATAATGAATTGTTTAATTTATTATAGAAATAATTAAAGTGATTATTTTAAAATGAATTGTTTGATTTATTATATAAGTAATTCAAGTGGTTATTTTAAAATGAATTGTTTAATTTTTGATAAAAATAATTCAAAGTTTAATTTAGTATATAAACATTTCAATAGTTTAATTTATTATATAAATAATTCAATAGTTTAATTTATTATGTAAATAATTCAATAATTTAATTTATAATGAATTGCTAATTTATTATACAAATAATTTGTGATTATTTTAAAATGAATTGTTTAATTTATTATAAAAATAATTTAAAAGTTTAATTTATTGTGTAATTAATTCAATAGTTTAATTTATTATAAAAATAATTCAAAGTTTAATTTATTATATAAATAATTAAAAAGTTTAATTTATTATGTAAATAATTCAATAGTTTAATTTATTATTAAAATAATTCAATAGTTTAATATATAATGAATTGTTTAAATTAATATAAATAATTCAAGTGATTACTTTAAAATGAACTGTTTAATTGATTAAAAAATAATTCAATAGTTTAATTTATTGTGTAAATAATTCATTAGTTTAATTTGTAATGAATTGTTCAATTTATTATTTCAAGAATTCAAGTTATTATTTTAAAATGAATTGTTTAATTTATTATATAAGTCATTCAAGTGATTATTTTAAAATGAATTGTTTAATTTTTGATAAAAATGAGTCAATGTTTAATTTATTATAAAAATAATTCAAAGTTTAATTTCGTATATAAACATTTCAATAGTTTAATTTATTCTATAAATAATTCAATAGTTTAATTTATTATGTAAATAATTCAAGTTTAATTTTTAATGAATTGTTTAATTTATTATACAAATAATTAAAGTTATTATTTTAAAATGAATTGTTTAATTTATTATATAAGTTATTGAAGTGAGTATTTTAAAATGAATTGTTTCATTTTTGATAAAAATAAGTCAAAGTTTAATTTAGTATATAAACATTTCAATAGTTTAATTTATTATATAAATAATTCAATAGTTTAATTTATAATGAATTGTTCAATTTATTATTTCAAGAATTCAAGTTATTATTTTAAAATGAAATGTTTAATTGATTAAAAAATAATTCAGTTTAATTTATTATGTAAATAATTGAATAGTTTAATTTTTAATGAATTGTTTAATTTATTATATAAATAATTTGTGATTATTTTAAAATGAATTGTTCAATTTATTAGAAAATTAATTCAAAGTTTAATTTATTATACAAATAATTCAATAGTTTAATTTATAATGAATTGTTCAATTTATTATTTCAAGAATTCAAGTTATTATTTTAAAATGAACTGATTAATTGATTAATAAATAATTCAAAGTTTAATTTATTATATAAATGATTCAATAGTTTAATTTATTATGTAAATAATTCAAGTTTAATTTTTAATGAATTGTTTAATTTATTATACAAATAACTTGTGATTATTTTAAAATGAATTGTTCAATTTATTGTAAAAATAATTTAAAAGTTTAATTTATTGTGTAATTAATTCAATAGTTTAATTTATTATAAAAATAATTCAAAGTTTAATTTATTATATAAATAATTAAAAAGTTTAATTTATTATGTAAATAATTCAATAGTTTAATTTATTATTAAAATAATTCAATAGTTTAATATATAATGAATTGTTTAAATTAATATAAATAATTCAAGTGATTATTTTAAAATGAACTGTTTAATTGATTAAAAAATAATTCAATAGTTTAATTTATTGTGTAAATAATTCATTAGTTTAATTTGTAATGAATTGTTCAATTTATTATTTCAAGAATTCAAGTTATTATTTTAAAATGAATTGTTTAATTTATTATATAAGTCATTCAAGTGACTATTTTAAAATGAATTGTTTAATTTTTGATAAAAATGAGTCAATGTTTAATTTATTATAAAAATAATTCAAAGTTTAATTTCGTATATAAACATTTCAATAGTTTAATTTATTCTATAAATAATTCAATAGTTTAATTTATTATGTAAATAATTCAAGTTTAATTTTTAATGAATTGTTTAATTTATTATACAAATAATTAAAGTTATTATTTTAAAATGAATTGTTTAATTTATTATATAAGTTATTGAAGTGAGTATTTTAAAATGAATTGTTTAATTTTTGATAAAAATAAGTCAAAGTTTAATTTAGTATATAAACATTTCAATAGTTTAATTTATTATATAAATAATTCAATAGTTTAATTTATAATATAAATAATTAAAAAGTTTAATTTATTATGTAAATAATTCAATAGTTTAATTTATTATTAAAATAATTCAATAGTTTAATATATAATGAATTGTTTAAATTAATATAAATAATTCAAGTGATTATTTTAAAATGAACTGTTTAATTGATTAAAAAATAATTCAATAGTTTAATTTATTGTGTAAATAATTCATTAGTTTAATTTGTAATGAATTGTTCAATTTATTATTTCAAGAATTCAAGTTATTATTTTAAAATGAATTGTTTAATTTATTATATAAGTCATTCAAGTGATTATTTTAAAATGAATTGTTTAATTTTTGATAAAAATGAGTCAATGTTTAATTTATTATAAAAATAATTCAAAGTTTAATTTCGTATATAAACATTTCAATAGTTTAATTTATTCTATAAATAATTCAATAGTTTAATTTATTATGTAAATAATTCAAGTTTAATTTTTAATGAATTGTTTAATTTATTATACAAATAATTAAAGTTATTATTTTAAAATGAATTGTTTAATTTATTATATAAGTTATTGAAGTGAGTATTTTAAAATGAATTGTTTAATTTTTGATAAAAATAAGTCAAAGTTTAATTTAGTATATAAACATTTCTATAGTTTAATTTATTATATAAATAATTCAATAGTTTAATTTATAATGAATTGTTCAATTTATTATTTCAAGAATTCAAGTTATTATTTTAAAATGAAATGTTTAATTGATTAAAAAATAATTCAGTTTAATTTATTATGTAAATAATTGAATAGTTTAATTTTTAATGAATTGTTTAATTTATTATATAAATAATTAGTGATTATTTTAAAATGAATTGTTCAATTTATTAGAAAATTAATTCAAAGTTTAATTTATTATAAAAATAATTCAAAGTTTAATTTATTATATAAATAATTCAATAGTTTAATTTATTCTATAAATAATTCAATAGTTACTTTATTATGTAAATAATTCAAGTTTAATTTTTAATGAATTGTTTAATTTATTATACAAATAATTTGTGATTATTTTAAAATGAATTGTTTAATTTATTATAAATATAATTCGAAGTTTAATTTATTATAGAAATAATTCAAATTATAATTTTTAAATGAATTGTTTAATTTATTATAAAATAATTTAAAAGTTTAATTTATTATGTAAATAATTCAATAGTTTAATTTATTATGAAAATAATTCAAAGTTTAATTTATTATATAAATAATTCAATAGTTTAATTTATTATGTAAATAATTCAAGTTTAATTTTTAATGAATTGTTTAATTTATTATACAAATAATTTGTGATTATTTTAAAATGAATTGTTTAATTTATTATAAATATAATTAAAAAGTTTAATTTATTTTGTAATTAATTCAATAGTTTAATTTATTATAAAAATAATTCAAAGTTTAATTTATTGTATAAATAATTCAATAGTTTAATTTATTATATACATAATTCAATACTTTAATATATAATGAATTGTTTAAATATATAAATAATTCAAGCCATTATTATAAAATGAATTGTTCAATTTATGATAAAAATAATTCAAAGTTTAATTATTATATAAATATTTCAATAGTTTAATTTATAATGAATTGTTTAATTTATTATATACATAATTCAAAGTTTAATTTAGTATATGAACATTTCAATAGTTTAATTTATTATATAAATAATTCAATAGTTTATTTTATTATATACATAATTCAATAGTTTAATACATAATGAATTGTTTAATTTATTATATAAATAATTCAAATGATTATTTTAAAATGAATTGTATAATTTATTATAAAAATAATTCAAAGTTTAATTTAGTATATAAACATTTCAATAGTTTAATTTATTATACAAATAATTCAATAGTTTAATTTATAATGAATTGTTCAATTTATTATTTCAAGAATTCAAGTTATTATTTTAAAATGAACTGATTAATTGATTAATAAATAATTCAAAGTTTAATTTATTATATAAATGATTCAATAGTTTAATTTATTATGTAAATAATTCAAGTTTAATTTTTAATGAATTGTTTAATTTATTATACAAATAATTAAAGTTATTATTTTAAAATGAATTGTTTAATTTATTATATAAGTTATTGAAGTGAGTATTTTAAAATGAATTGTTTAATTTTTGATAAAAATAAGTCAAAGTTTAATTTAGTATATAAACATTTCTATAGTTTAATTTATTATATAAATAATTCAATAGTTTAATTTATAATGAATTGTTCAATTTATTGTAAAAATAATTTAAAAGTTTAATTTATTGTGTAATTAATTCAATAGTTTAATTTATTATAAAAATAATTCAAAGTTTAATTTATTATATAAATAATTAAAAAGTTTAATTTATTATGTAAATAATTCAATAGTTTAATTTATTATTAAAATAATTCAATAGTTTAATATATAATGAATTGTTTAAATTAATATAAATAATTCAAGTGATTATTTTAAAATGAACTGTTTAATTGATTAAAAAATAATTCAATAGTTTAATTTATTGTGTAAATAATTCATTAGTTTAATTTGTAATGAATTGTTCAATTTATTATTTCAAGAATTCAAGTTATTATTTTAAAATGAATTGTTTAATTTATTATATAAGTCATTCAAGTGATTATTTTAAAATGAATTGTTTAATTTTTGATAAAAATGAGTCAATGTTTAATTTATTATAAAAATAATTCAAAGTTTAATTTCGTATATAAACATTTCAATAGTTTAATTTATTCTATAAATAATTCAATAGTTTAATTTATTATGTAAATAATTCAAGTTTAATTTTTAATGAATTGTTTAATTTATTATACAAATAATTAAAGTTATTATTTTAAAATGAATTGTTTAATTTATTATATAAGTTATTGAAGTGAGTATTTTAAAATGAATTGTTTAATTTTTGATAAAAATAAGTCAAAGTTTAATTTAGTATATAAACATTTCTATAGTTTAATTTATTATATAAATAATTCAATAGTTTAATTTATAATGAATTGTTCAATTTATTATTTCAAGAATTCAAGTTATTATTTTAAAATGAAATGTTTAATTGATTAAAAAATAATTCAGTTTAATTTATTATGTAAATAATTGAATAGTTTAATTTTTAATGAATTGTTTAATTTATTATATAAATAATTTGTGATTATTTTAAAATGAATTGTTCAATTTATTAGAAAATTAATTCAAAGTTTAATTTATTATAAAAATAATTCAAAGTTTAATTTATTCTATAAATAATTCAATAGTTACTTTATTATGTAAATAATTCAAGTTTAATTTTTAATGAATTGTTTAATTTATTATACAAATAATTTGTGATTATTTTAAAATGAATTGTTTAATTTATTATAAATATAATTCGAAGTTTAATTTATTATAGAAATAATTCAAATTATAATTTTTAAATGAATTGTTTAATTTATTATAAAATAATTTAAAAGTTTAATTTATTATGTAAATAATTCAATAGTTTAATTTATTATGAAAATAATTCAAAGTTTAATTTATTATATAAATAATTCAATAGTTTAATTTATTATGTAAATAATTCAAGTTTAATTTTTAATGAATTGTTTAATTTATTATACAAATAATTTGTGATTATTTTAAAATGAATTGTTTAATTTATTATAAATATAATTAAAAAGTTTAATTTATTTTGTAATTAATTCAATAGTTTAATTTATTATAAAAATAATTCAAAGTTTAATTTATTGTATAAATAATTCAATAGTTTAATTTATTATATACATAATTCAATACTTTAATATATAATGAATTGTTTAAATATATAAATAATTCAAGCCATTATTATAAAATGAATTGTTCAATTTATGATAAAAATAATTCAAAGTTTAATTATTATATAAATATTTCAATAGTTTAATTTATAATGAATTGTTTAATTTATTATATACATAATTCAAAGTTTAATTTAGTATATGAACATTTCAATAGTTTAATTTATTATATAAATAATTCAATAGTTTATTTTATTATATACATAATTCAATAGTTTAATACATAATGAATTGTTTAATTTATTATATAAATAATTCAAATGATTATTTTAAAATGAATTGTATAATTTATTATAAAAATAATTCAAAGTTTAATTTAGTATATAAACATTTCAATAGTTTAATTTATTATACAAATAATTCAATAGTTTAATTTATAATGAATTGTTCAATTTATTATTTCAAGAATTCAAGTTATTATTTTAAAATGAACTGATTAATTGATTAATAAATAATTCAAAGTTTAATTTATTATATAAATGATTCAATAGTTTAATTTATTATGTAAATAATTCAAGTTTAATTTTTAATGAATTGTTTAATTTATTATACAAATAACTTGTGATTATTTTAAAATGAATTGTTCAATTTATTGTAAAAATAATTTAAAAGTTTAATTTATTGTGTAATTAATTCAATAGTTTAATTTATTATAAAAATAATTCAAAGTTTAATTTATTATATAAATAATTAAAAAGTTTAATTTATTATGTAAATAATTCAATAGTTTAATTTATTATTAAAATAATTCAATAGTTTAATATATAATGAATTGTTTAAATTAATATAAATAATTCAAGTGATTATTTTAAAATGAACTGTTTAATTGATTAAAAAATAATTCAATAGTTTAATTTATTGTGTAAATAATTCATTAGTTTAATTTGTAATGAATTGTTCAATTTATTATTTCAAGAATTCAAGTTATTATTTTAAAATGAATTGTTTAATTTATTATATAAGTCATTCAAGTGACTATTTTAAAATGAATTGTTTAATTTTTGATAAAAATGAGTCAATGTTTAATTTATTATAAAAATAATTCAAAGTTTAATTTCGTATATAAACATTTCAATAGTTTAATTTATTCTATAAATAATTCAATAGTTTAATTTATTATGTAAATAATTCAAGTTTAATTTTTAATGAATTGTTTAATTTATTATACAAATAATTAAAGTTATTATTTTAAAATGAATTGTTTAATTTATTATATAAGTTATTGAAGTGAGTATTTTAAAATGAATTGTTTAATTTTTGATAAAAATAAGTCAAAGTTTAATTTAGTATATAAACATTTCAATAGTTTAATTTATTATATAAATAATTCAATAGTTTAATTTATAATATAAATAATTAAAAAGTTTAATTTATTATGTAAATAATTCAATAGTTTAATTTATTATTAAAATAATTCAATAGTTTAATATATAATGAATTGTTTAAATTAATATAAATAATTCAAGTGATTATTTTAAAATGAACTGTTTAATTGATTAAAAAATAATTCAATAGTTTAATTTATTGTGTAAATAATTCATTAGTTTAATTTGTAATGAATTGTTCAATTTATTATTTCAAGAATTCAAGTTATTATTTTAAAATGAATTGTTTAATTTATTATATAAGTCATTCAAGTGATTATTTTAAAATGAATTGTTTAATTTTTGATAAAAATGAGTCAATGTTTAATTTATTATAAAAATAATTCAAAGTTTAATTTCGTATATAAACATTTCAATAGTTTAATTTATTCTATAAATAATTCAATAGTTTAATTTATTATGTAAATAATTCAAGTTTAATTTTTAATGAATTGTTTAATTTATTATACAAATAATTAAAGTTATTATTTTAAAATGAATTGTTTAATTTATTATATAAGTTATTGAAGTGAGTATTTTAAAATGAATTGTTTAATTTTTGATAAAAATAAGTCAAAGTTTAATTTAGTATATAAACATTTCAATAGTTTAATTTATTATATAAATAATTCAATAGTTTAATTTATAATGAATTGTTCAATTTATTATTTCAAGAATTCAAGTTATTATTTTAAAATGAAATGTTTAATTGATTAAAAAATAATTCAGTTTAATTTATTATGTAAATAATTGAATAGTTTAATTTTTAATGAATTGTTTAATTTATTATATAAATAATTAGTGATTATTTTAAAATGAATTGTTCAATTTATTAGAAAATTAATTCAAAGTTTAATTTATTATAAAAATAATTCAAAGTTTAATTTATTATATAAATAATTCAATAGTTTAATTTATTCTATAAATAATTCAATAGTTACTTTATTATGTAAATAATTCAAGTTTAATTTTTAATGAATTGTTTAATTTATTATACAAATAATTTGTGATTATTTTAAAATGAATTGTTTAATTTATTATAAAAATAATTAAAAAGTTTAATTTATTGTGTAATTAATTCAATAGTTTAATTTATTATAAAAATAATTCAAAGTTTAATTTATTATAGAAATAATTCAATAGTTTAATTAATTATATACATAATTCAATAGTTTAATATATAATGAATTGTTTAATTTATTATAGAAATAATTAAAGTTATTATTTTAAAATGAATTGTTTAATTTATTTTAAAAATAATTCGAGTGATTATTTTAAAATGAATTGTTTAATTTTTGATAAAAATAAGTCAATGTTTAATTTATTATAAAAATAATTCAAAGTTTAATTTATTATATAAACATTTCAATACTTTAATTTATTATATAAATAATTCAATAGTTTAATTTATAATGAATTGTTCAATTTATTATTTCAAGAATTCAAGTTATTATTTTAAAATGAACTGTTTAATTGATTAAAAAATAATTCAGTTTAATTTATTATGTAAATAATTGAATAGTTTAATTTTTAATGAATTGTTTAATTTATTATATAAATAATTAGTGATTATTTTAAAATGAATTGTTCAATTTATTAGAAAATTAATTCAAAGTTTAATTTATTATAAAAATAATTCAAAGTTTAATTTATTATATAAATAATTCAATAGTTTAATTTATTCTATAAATAATTCAATAGTTACTTTATTATGTAAATAATTCAAGTTTAATTTTTAATGAATTGTTTAATTTATTATACAAATAATTTGTGGTTATTTTAAAATGAATTGTTTAATTTATTATAAAAATAATTAAAAAGTTTAATTTATTGTGTAATTAATTCAATAGTTTAATTTATTATAAAAATAATTCAAAGCTTAATTTATTATAGAAATAATTAAAAAGTTTAATTTATGTAAATAATTCAATAGTTTAATATATTATAAAAATAATTCAAAGTTTAATTTATTATAGCAATAATTCAAATGATTATTTTTAAATGAATTGTTTAAATTTTAAAATAATGTAAAAGTTTAATTTATTATGTAAATAATTCAATAGTTTAATTAATTATATACATAATTCAATAGTTTAATATATAATGAATTGTTTAATTTATTATAGAAATAATTAAAGTTATTATTTTAAAATGAATTGTTTAATTTATTATATAAGTTATTTAAGTGATTATTTTAAAATGAATTGTTTAATTTTTGATAAAAATAAGTCAATGTTTAATTTATTATAAAAATAATTCAAAGTTTAATTTATTATATAAACATTTCAATACTTTAATTTATTATATAAATAATTCAATATTTTAATTTATAATGAATTGTTCAATTGATTATTTCAAGAATTCAAGTTATTATTTTAAAATGAACTGTTTAATTGATTAAAAAATAATTCAAATTTTAATTTATTAGAAAATAATTCAATAGTTTAATTTTTAATGAATTGTTTAATTTATTATATAAATAATTCGTGATTATTTTAAAATGAATTGTTTAATTTATTGTATAAATAACACAATAGCTTAATTTATTATATACATAATTCAATACTTTAATATAGAATGAATTGTTTAAATTAATATATAAATAATTCAAGCCATTATTATAAAATGAATTGTTCAGTTTATGATAAAAATAATTCAAAGTTTAATTTATTATATAAATAATTCAATAATGTAATTTATAATGAATTGTTTAATTTATTATATAAATAATTAAAGTGATTATTTTAAAATGAATTGTTTAATTTATTATATAAATAATTCAAGTGATTTTTTAAAAATGTATTGTATAATTTATTATAAAAATAATTTAAAGTTTAATTTAGTATATAAACATTTCAATAGTTTAATTTATTATATAAATAATTCAATAGTTTATTTATAATGAATTGTTCAATTTATTATTTCAAGAATTCAAGTTATTATTTTAAAATTAACTGTTTAATTGATTAAAAAATAATTCAAAGTTTAATTTATTATGTAAATAATTCAATCATTTAATTTTTAATGAATTGTTTAATTTATTATATAAATAATTTGTGATTATTTAAAAATGAATTGTTTAATTAATTATAAAAATAATTCAAAGTTTAATTTATTATGTAGCTAATTCAATAGTTTAATTGAAAATGAATTGTTTAATTTAATATATAATTAATTCAAGTGATTATTTCAAAATGGTGTCTTTAATTATAAAAATAATTCAAAATTTAATTTATTATATAAATAATTCAATAGTTTAATTTGTTACATAAATAATGCAATGGTTTAATTTATATTGAATTGTTTAATTTATTATATAAATAATTCAAGTGATTATTTTAAAATGAAATGTTTAGTTTATTATAAAAATAATTCAAAGTTTAATATATTGTATAAAAAATTCAATAGTTTAATTTATGATATAAATAATTGATAGTTTAATTAATAATGAATTGTTCAATTTATTATTTCAAAAATTCAAGTGTTTATTTTAAAATGAAGTGTTTAATTTATAAAAAATAATTCAAAGTTTAATTTAATATATAAATAATTCAAAGTTTAATTTATTATATAAATAAATCTAGTGATTATTTTAAAATGAATTATTTCATTTATTATAAATATAATTCAAAGTTCAATTTATTATATTAATAATTCAATAGTTTAATCCGGTGTGCGGATATTACGCAGTGTGCTGAGAGTTCGGTAAGTGTGGGAGTTGAAGGGTTAATCTCTTTAAATCTAGTGCATATTGCTTCAACTGTTTAAGGTCAATTTAAAAGTTTAAATTTCCAAGTTTCTGTCAGGCTTCAGCAGAGAGCTGCTGTAGCAAGTTAATTGGTTAGCTAGATTCAATTGGTACCTGAAGGTGGGGCAGGCCTGACTCATCTGAGTCTCAACTGTAGAAATACAGGGGCCTGTCAGTGCGGACTGCACGGTGTGTGGATATAAAAAATTCATTTAGAACCCCTCCTACATCTGCCGGCTCCACACACAGATTGCCATTTTTGTCCCCAATGGGCCCTATTTTTTCCCTAGTCATCCTCTTACCCTTAATATACTTATAAAACATCTTAGGATTTTCAGTTATTTTGCTCGCCAGTGTTTTTTCATGGCCCCTCCTTGATCTCCTAATTTCCTTTTTAAGTATCCCCCTGCACTTTTTGTACTCCTCTAGGGCTTCCTCCGTCCTTAGCCTTTTGTATCTGCCAAAAGCCCTCCTTTTTTTCCTAATCCATTCTCGTATATCCCCTGACATCCAAGGTTCCCTGGAGTTCTTGGAACCACCCTTGACCTTTACGGGAACATGTTGCCATTGTATGGTCTCAATCTCCCTTCTGAAAGACTCCCATTGCTCCGATGCGGATTTTCCTACAAGCAGCTGATCCCAGTCCATTTTGGCCAGATCCTGCCTTATCCTATTAAAATCGGCCTTCCCCCAATTTAGAACCTTTATTTCCGGCCCCTCCCTGTCCTTTTCCATGACCACCTTAAATCTCACTGAATTATGGTCACTGTCACCAAAGTGCTCACCGACTAGCACTTCTTCCACTTGGCCGGCCACATTCCCTACAATTAGGTCCAGTACCGCCCCCTCTCTTGTAGGACTTTCTACATGCTGGCTCAAAAAGCTCTCCTGGATGCACGTTAAGAATTTTGTACCCTCTAAGCCTTTTACACTCTGAGTATCCCAGTTAATATTGGGGAAGTTGAAATCCCCCACTATTATTACCCTATTATTTGCACAATTTTCTGAGATTTGCCTACATATCTGTTCCTCTATCTCCCCCTGACTGTTTGGGGGTCTATAGTACACTCCCATCAAAGTGCTTGCCCCCTTTTTGTTTTTAAGCTCCACCCATATGGCCTCATTTGAGGAACCTGCTAATATATCATCCCTCCTTATGGCAGTAATTGATTCTTTAATTAATATTGCGATCCCCCCCTCCTCTTATACCTCCCCCTCTGTCTCGCCTGAAGATTCTGTACCCCGGAATATTGAGCTGCCAGTCTTGCCCCTCCCTCAACCATGTCTCTGTGACAGCAACAATATCATACTCCCATGTGTTTATCAACACCTTCAGTTCATCCACCTTATTTGCAAGACTCCTTGCATTAAAATAGATGCCATCCAGCCTTGCTCTTACATATTTGCCCTGTCTTCCAAGCTGACTTGTTTTTTTCTCAATATTTGGCTGCACATCACCCCCTATTGTAGCTCCACTCTGTATCCCATCCCCCTGCCAAGTTAGTTTAAACCCCCCCCCCAACAGTGCTAGCAAACCTCCCCGCAAGGATATTTGTCCCGCTCTGGTTCAGATGCAACCCGTCCGACTTGTACAAGTCCCACCTTCCCCAGAAGCAGGCCCAGTGATCCAGGAAACTGAAACCCTCCCTCCTGCACCAACTCTTTAGCCATGCATTCATCTGTTCTATCCTCCTATTTCTATATTCACTAGCCCGTGGCACTGGGAGTAATCCAGAGATTACAACCTTTGAGGTCCTGCTCTTTAATCTGCTACCTAGCTCCCTAAATTCTTGATGCAGGACCTCATCTCCCTTCCTACCTATGTCGTTGGTCCCAATGTGGACCACGACCTCTGCCTGCTCACCCTCCCCCTTGAGAATGCCCTGAAGCCGCTCAGTGACATCCATGACCCTGGCACCAGGGAGGCAACAAACCATCCTGGAGTCACGTTTACGGCCACAGAAATGCCTGTCTGTTCCCCTTACGATAGAATCCCCTACCACTATAGCTCTTCCACTCTTTTTCCTCCCAGCCTGTGCAGCAGAGCTACCCCTGGTGCCAGGAAGTTGGCTGCTGCTGCCTTCCCCTGATAAGTCATCCCCCTCAACAATATCCAAAGCGGTATATTTGTTTGAGAGGGGGATGGCCACAGAGGACCCCTGCACTGCCTGCCTGCTCCTCTTACTCTGTGGACTCTAAGGGAAAAAGGGATATGGGGATCGGTAGGGAAAGTGGAGTTGATGATAAAGATCAGCCATGTGTGCAGTGGTGTTCCCCAGGGGTCAGTACTGGGACCATTGCTTTTCTTCATATATATTAATGACTTGGACTTGGGAGTACAGACACAATTTCAAAATTTGCAAATGAGATGACAAAACTTGGAAGTGTAGTAAACAGTGAGGAGGACAGTGATAGACTTCAAGAGGATATAGACAGGCTGGTGGAACGTGCAGACACGTGGGGGGATTAAATTTAATACATTAAAATGCGAAGTGATACATTTCGGTAGGAAGAATGAGGAGAGGAAATATGAACTAGAGGGTACAATTCTAAAAGGGGTGCAGGAACAGAGAGATCTGGAGGTATATGTGCACAAATCATTCAAGGTGGCAGTATAAATTGAGAGTCGTTCAGAAAGCATACAGGATCCTGGGCTTTAATATAGAGGCATGTTCAAGGCTGGGACAGAGATTTTTGGACTCTAAGGGAAAAAGGGATATGGGGATCAGTAGGGAAAGTGGAGTTGATGATAAAGATCAGCCATGATCTTAATGAATGGCGGAGCAGGCTCGAGGGGCCGATTGGCCCACTCCTGCTCCTATTTCTTATGGCAAAGAGTACAAAAGCGAGAATGTTATGTTGAACCTTTATAAAGCACTGGTTCGGCCACAACTGGAGTATTGTGCACTGTACTTTAGGAAGGATGTGAAGGCCTTAGAGAGAGTGCAGAAAAGATTTACGAGAATGATTCCAGGGATGAGGGACTTTAGTTAAGTAGATAGACTGGAGAAACTGGGGTTGTTCTCCTCGGAACAGAGACGGTTGTGAGGAGATTTGATCAAGGTATTCAAAATCATGAAGGGTGCAGAAACTGTTCCCATTGGCAGAAGTGTCGCGAATAGATTTAAGGTGATTGGCAAAAGAATCTAAGGCGACATGAGGAAAAAGCTGTTTTTTTTTAAACGCAGCAAATAGTTATGATCTGGAATACACTGCCTGAAAGGGTGGTGGAAGCAGATTCAATCATGGCCTTCAAAAGGGAATTAGATCAGTACCGGAAGGAGAAAAATTTGAAGGGCTACGGGGAAAGAGCGGGGGAGTGGGACTAGCTGGATTGCTCTTACGGAGAGCCGGCACAGGCTCGATGGGCCTAATTTCCTCCTCCTATGCATATGGGATACTTTTGTTTATTAGCTGAGGCATAGAATATAAGAGTAGGATGTTATGCTGGAACTGTATAAAACACTGGTTAGGCCACAGCTTGAGTACTGTGTACAGTTCTGGTCACCACATTACAGGAAAGATGTGATTGCACTAGAGAGGGTACAGAGGAGATTTATGAGGATGTTGCCAGGACTGAAGAATTTTAGCCATCAGAAAAGATTGGATAGGCTGGGGTTGTTTTCATTGGAACAGGAGGCTGATGGGAGATTTAATTGAAGTGTATAAAATTTACGACAGGCCTTGATAGAGTGGATGGGGAGGACCTATTTCCCTTCGCAGAGGGGTCAGTGACCAGGGAGCATAGATTTAAAGTGATTGGCAGAAGGATTAGACGGGAGCTGAGTCGAATTCTTTTCACCCAGAGGGTGGTGGGGGTCTGGAACTCACTGCCTGAAAGAGTGGTAGAGGCAAAAATCCTCAACTCATTTAGAAAGTACTTGGATGTGCATCTGAAGTGCCGTAACCTACAGGGCTATGGACCAAGTGCTGCAAAGTGGGATGAAGCTGGATAGCTTTTTTTCGGCCGGCACGAACACGATGGGCCGAATTTCTGTGCTATAATTTTCTATAATTCTATACCTCCACATTTACTGTGACTTTGGCAGCATCTTTTTCCTTGGTAAAGACAGATGCAAAGTAATCATTTAGTATCTCGGCCATGCCCTCTGCCTCCATGAGCAGATCTGCTTTTTGGTTCCTAATCGGCCCCACCCCACCTCTTACTGCCTTTACTATTTATCTGCCTATAAGACTTTTGGATTCCCTTTTATATTGACTGCCAGTCTAGTCTCTTACTCTCTTTTCACCTTTTATTTCCTTTTTCACTTCCCCCCCTGAACTTTCTATATTCCGCCTGGTTCTCACTTGTATTATCAACCTGACATCTGTCATACGCCCCCCCTTTTTCTGTTTCGTCTTACACTCTCTTTCATCATCCAGGGAGCTCTGGCTTTAGTTGCCCTACCTTTCCCCCTCGTGGGAATGTACCTAGACTGTACCCGAAGCATCTCCTCTTTAAAGGCTGCCCATTGGTCGATTACAGTTTCACCTGACAATCTTTGAATCCAATTTACACGGGTCAGATCCGTTCTCAACCCACTGTAACTGGCCCTCCTCCAATTAATTATTTTTACTCTAGATTGTTCCTTGTCCTTTTCCATAACTAATCTAAACCTCATAATGCTGTGATCACTGTTCCCTAAATGTTCCCCCACTGACACTTGCTCCATTTGGCCCACCTCATTCCCCAGAATCAGATCCAGCAATACCTCCTTCCTCCTTGGGCTGGAAACAGACTGATCAAGAAAGTTTACCTGAACGCACTTCAAAAGTTCCTCCCCCTCTCTGCCCTTCACCAACTCTCCCAATATAGACTGGGATAGTAAAAGTCCCCATTATCACCACTAGTTCTTGCACCCCTCTAATTTCCCTGCAAATTTGCTCTTCTATATCTTTCCTATTATTTGGTGGCCTATAGAATACACCCAGTCATGTATAAAATACAAAAGCAAGGAAGTCATAATGAACCTTTATAAAATACTGGTTCAGCCACAGCTGGAATATTGTGTCCAGATCTGGGCATCACACTTTAGGAAAGATGTAAAGGCCTTAGAGAGGGTGCAGAAGAGATTTACTACAATGATTCTAGGGATGAGGGATTTCAGTTACATGGATAGACTGGAGAAGCTGGGATTGTTCCCCTTCGAACAGAGAAGGTTGAGAGGAGATTTGATTGGTCTGGACAGAGTCGATGAACACCTTTCATGATTTTGGAGAGAAACTATCCCCATTCATGGAAGGGTCAAGAACCAGAGGACAGGGATTTCAGGTCACTGGCACAAGAACCAAAGGTGACATGAGGAAAAACTTTTAAAAAAAAACACAGCGAATGGTTAGGATCTGGAATGCACTGCCCGAGGGAGTGGTGGAGGCAGATTCGATCATGGCTTTCAAAAAGGAACTGGTTAAGTACTTGAAAAAAATGCAGGGCTACGGGAATAGCTGGATCGCTCTTGCAGAGAGCCGGCACAGGCTCGATGGGCTGAATGGCCTCCTTCCATGCTGTAACCTTTCTATGAATCTAGTGTAATGGCACCTCTAGTGTTTCTTAACTCTAACCAAATAGATCTCGCTGGAATTTAGGAGAATGAGAGGTGATCTCATTGAAATATAAAATTCAGAGAGGGCTTGACGGGGTAGGTGCTGAGATTCTGTTTCCCCTGGTTGGAGAGTCTAGAACTAGGGGGCATAGTCTCAGGATAAGGGGTCAGCCATTTAGGACTGAGATGAGGAGGAATTTCTTCACTCAGGGTTGTGAATCTTTGGAATTCTCCATCCCAGAGGGCTGTGGATGTTCAGTCGTTCAGTATATTCAAGGCTGAGATCGATAGATTTTTGGACTTTAGCGGAATCAATGGATCTGGGGATCGGATGGGAAAGAGGAGTTGAGGTTGAAGATCAGCCATGATCTGATTGAATGGTAGAGCAGGCTCGAGGGGCTGTATGGGCGACTCCTGCTCCTATTTCTTATATTCTTGTGCAGGAGCAGCCTGACCCGTGTGGGTCCCAGTCTGGACCTGAAGGGTGGGGAGCTGAGTCCGGGAGTTAAACAGGAGCAGTGTAACCCACGTGGTCCCAGCCTGGACCGGGTGGAGGGAGCCGAGTCCGGGAGTTAAACAGGAGCAGTGTAACCCGTGTGGTCTCAGTCTGGACCTGGGGGGTGGGGAGCTGAGTCCAGGAGTTAAACAGGAGCAGTGTAACCCGTGTGGTCACGGTCTGGGTTCTGTAATAAATTCGCTTCTGTTGCCCAAACCATTGAATCTTGATTCTATGAAACCACACGAAGCACAGAGTGAAAATTGGGAAAGTTTTAGTCATTGAACCGAGACCAATGAATGAACGGCCATTGGAAAACTCACATCAGGGAAAGAGGAGTCGGACACAGAATCTAATTAATAACTGCAAACAGAGACTTAAATACAGACAACAGTAAGGTAACTAACCAGAGATTTCAGCATTAATAGGTGGTTCTTGTCACTTACCCGGAACACCAACAGGAGCCAGGAGAGGGGAGGGAATCTTTTGGATAAAGTGCCTCCAATCTCCGATAGGTGAGTGGGACATTCCCGTGTATCAGTTCACTTTCTGTGAGTGTCGACAGTCCCTGGAAGTGCTGGAGACAATGTTCTGACAGTGGGAGGTAACAGCTTGTTAGGAGTGCTTATTTATCAGAGAGGGAAATTCTCCAGTCAGATTATTAGCAAACATAACAAGCATCATTAATCAGTCACTGAACATGCAGATTGAATGAATCCCTTTCACTCAAGCAATTTTAATGTTACAAAATATAGTCCAAAAGTTTGTGTCCAAATATAAACAGGGCAGCTGTTAGTTCTCTGACAGGGGGACATTGAGATTTTCAAAGCGTTTATTTGGACGTATTATTCAGATTAGCTCCAGATTAAGATTTAAATGGTAAGCGATATTCGATCTGATGACACAAGTCTCCAGCTGTGTGTTCTGCTGCAGCTGGTCTACAATTTAATCGGTTTCAAATCAATGGATTAGCGAGACCTTTTGACTTATCTTTTCCGTGCCTTCTCGTGGATATTCACCTGTTGCCTTAACTTGCGGTCAATGAATGTTCAGTGGAAGTTCCTGTTGAGACTTCTCTAGAAAAATGAAACAAGTGGAATAATAATTGGGATACAATGTGTTAAAGGGGAACTCCACTTTTGGTTATTACACCTGCCAATCCCCTTGAATCCACGGCCACAGATGAAGTTTAAAAGTGATGTTATGTTTCGTGCTCCATATTAGGGGTAACTTGAAGCCCCTGAAGGTGAAAGCTCTATTCTATATGGGAAAGAATGCTCATCAAATCTGGCAGTGCCGATCATTTCAGGGTTTGACTGCAGGCCTGAAGTCCCCTGTAATAGAAGGTGGACTGAGCAGAGTAACAGAGGCTACTCCAGGAAACTTCAACCAATGGTGGAGCTGCTTCAATCATGTATCATTGAGGAGCAACTGCAACCACTCAAATTGCTGCTTAACAGGGCAGGAAAATGACCAGAAATAGCTTTTGTCCAATGAGAGCAGCTCTTCATTCCTTAACCTGATGTCTTTCAGATGACTGGAGGTTTCCTGATCTCCACCACCCGCCTGAACCACACCCCAAATGCTCGTGGATCTGTTATTGAGAGGATTTTTTTGTGTTTTAGGCCCTCCTAGAACCGACCCAGAACTGAACCAGCACCCCCAAAACAGACCCAGCACCCTCTCCCCAGAACTGATCACAAGGCCTCCATACCTTTGAATTTTCCTCCACTAAGAATTCTGTCCTCTATCGGGTGGAACAGGTAAAACTCTGACTCAGTGGTTAAATGTTGTGATGAAGGGACTGAAGGTTTCTACACAGATTCCTCACATGGAATGATCTCCATGAACATTCACCTGAACAGGCTGAGGAGACTTTGGGCCAACAGAAAGTTTCATGGAATCGTCCAGCCATTCGGCCCATCATGCCTGTGCTGGCTCTATGAAAGAACTATCCAATTAGGCCCACTCCCCGCTCTTTCGCCACAACCCTTGAATTTATTTGCTTTTCAAGTTATTTTTGAATCTGTTTCCACTGCCCTTTCAGGTAGTGAATTGCAGATCATAATAACTCCGCTGCGTTAAAAAATTCCACATCTCCCCTCTGGCTCTTTTGCAAATTACATTAAACCTGTCTCCTCTGGTTACCAACCCTTCTGCCACTGGAAACAGTTTCTCCTTATTCACTCTTTCAAAACCTCTCATACTTTTGAACACCTCTATTAAATCTCCCCTTAACCTTCTCTGCTCGAAGGAAAACAATCCCAGCTTCTCCAGTCTCTCCACATAACTGAATTCCCTCATTCCTGGTACCATTTTAGTAAATCTCCTCCGCACCCTCTCTGAAGCCTTGATATCCTTCCTAATTTAAAGATTATTTGAAATAAGCCACCTCAGACAGTGTAGCACTCCCTGGGGTAAATGTCGTGTTTATCACCTGGACCTTAAACATTGTTTGGATGGAGTGCGGAGAAGAAAACAGGACTCGCTTATTACCACCCCCCCACCATTAATTTAAATAGAAGGGAAATCAGGCGGGTTCTGTTACTGGCTTACACAATCTTTGTGAAATCTTTCTCTCTGCCCTCCACCCACACAATATTATTTTCTGGGCGATACAGAGGAATGATTTCCCCAATGCAATGTTCGGAACGAGGGAAACAACTTTATGGCCGATTACTAGCAGTCATTTTGACCGTTTCACTTTCCTCTGATAGAACAGAACATTGGATCCTGCGGCCCCTCCCCATCTCCACAATTCTCGACCAGCCACACTCACCATGGAGCAGTGACCAGGAGACCAGTCCAGACCGGACTGGGGCTGTGGAGACACCTGGTGAAGGGGATTGACCCGCACTCACCATGGAGAATGGTGAGTACGGGTCAATAGATGGAGAATGGAGCAGTGACCAGGAGACCAGTCCAGACCGGACTCAGGGCTGTGGAGACACCTGGTGAAGGGGATTGACCCGCACTCACCATGGAGAATGGAGCAGTGATCAGGAGACCAGTCCAGACCGGACTGGGGCTGTGGAGACACCTGGTGAAGGGGATTGACCCGCACTCACCATGGAGAATGGTAAACAATTTTACAACACCAAGTTATAGTCCAGCAATTTTATTTTAAATTCACAAGCTTTCGGAGACTTCCTCCTTCCTCAGGTAAATGTAAAAGGAAGGAGGAAGTCTCCGAAAGCTTGTGAATTTAAAATAAAATTGCTGGACTATAACTTGGTGTTGTAAAATTGTTTACAATTGTCAACCCCAGTCCATCACCGGCATCGCCACATCATGGAGAATGGAGCAGTGACAAGGAGACCAGTCCAGACTGGACTAGGGCTGTGGAGACACCTGGTGAAGGGGATTGACCCGCACTCACCATGGAGAATGGAGCAGTGATCAGGAGACCAGTCCAGACCGGACTGGGGCTGTGGAGACACCTGGTGAAGGGGATTGACCCGCACTCACCATGGAGAATGGAGCAGTGATCAGGAGACCAGTCCAGACCGGACTGGGGCTGTGGAGACACCTGGTGAAGGGGATTGACCCGCACTCACCATGGAGAATGGAGCAGTGATCAGGAGACCAGTCCAGACCGGACTGGGGCTGTGGAGACACCTGGTGAAGGGGATTGACCCGCACTCACCATGGAGAATGGAGCAGTGATCAGGAGACCAGTCCAGACCGGACTGGGGCTGTGGAGACACCTGGTGAAGGGGATTGACCCGCACTCACCATGGAGAATGGAGCAGTGATCAGGAGACCAGTCCAGACCGGACTGGGGCTGTGGAGACACCTGGTGAAGGGGATTGACCCGCACTCACCATGGAGAATGGAGCAGTGATCAGGAGACCAGTCCAGACCGGACTGGGGCTGTGGAGACACCTGGTGAAGGGGATTGACCCGCACTCACCATGGAGAATGGAGCAGTGATCAGGAGACCAGTCCAGACCGGACTGGGGCTGTGGAGACACCTGGTGAAGGGGATTGACCCGCACTCACCATGGAGAATGGAGCAGTGATCAGGAGACCAGTCCAGACCGGACTGGGGCTGTGGAGACACCTGGTGAAGGGGATTGACCCGCACTCACCATGGAGAATGGAGCAGTGACCAGGAGACCAGTCCAGACCGGACTGGGGCTGTGGAGACACCTGGTGAAGGGGATTGACCCGCACTCACCATGGAGAATGGAGCAGTGATCAGGAGACCAGTCCAGACCGGACTGGGGCTGTGGAGACACCTGGTGAAGGGGATTGACCCGCACTCACCATGGAGAATGGAGCAGTGATCAGGAGACCAGTCCAGACCGGACTGGGGCTGTGGAGACACCTGGTGAAGGGGATTGACCCGCACTCACCATGGAGAATGGAGCAGTGATCAGGAGACCAGTCCAGACCGGACTGGGGCTGTGGAGACACCTGGTGAAGGGGATTGACCCGCACTCACCATGGAGAATGGAGCAGTGATCAGGAGACCAGTCCAGACCGGACTGGGGCTGTGGAGACACCTGGTGAAGGGGATTGACCCGCACTCACCATGGAGAATGGAGCAGTGATCAGGAGACCAGTCCAGACCGGACTGGGGCTGTGGAGACACCTGATGAAGGGGATTGACCCGCACTCACCATGGAGAATGGAGCAGTGATCAGGAGACCAGTCCAGACCGGACTGGGGCTGTGGAGACACCTGGTGAAGGGGATTGACCCGCACTCACCATGGAGAATGGAGAAGTGATCAGGAGACCAGTCCAGACCGGACTGGGGCTGTGGAGACACCTGGTGAAGGGGATTGACCCGCACTCACCATGGAGAATGGAGCAGTGTTCAGGAGACCAGTCCAGACCGGACTGGGGCTGTGGAGACACCTGGTGAAGGGGATTGACCCGCACTCACCATGGAGAATGGAGCAGTGATCAGGAGACCAGTCCAGACCGGACTAGGGCTGTGGAGACACCTGGTGAAGGGGATTGACCCGCACTCACCATGGAGAATGGAGCAGTGATCAGGAGACCAGTCCAGACCGGACTGGGGCTGTGGAGACACCTGGTGAAGGGGATTGACCCGCACTCACCATGGAGAATGGAGCAGTGATCAGGAGACCAGTCCAGACCGGACTGGGGCTGTGGAGACACCTGGTGAAGGGGATTGACCCGCACTCACCATGGAGAATGGAGCAGTGATCAGGAGACCAGTCCAGACCGGACTGGGGCTGTGGAGACACCTGGTGAAGGGGATTGACCCGCACTCACCATGGAGAATGGAGCAGTGATCAGGAGACCAGTCCAGACCGGACTGGGGCTGTGGAGACACCTGGTGAAGGGGATTGACCCGCACTCACCATGGAGAATGGAGCAGTGATCAGGAGACCAGTCCAGACCGGACTGGGGCTGTGGAGACACCTGGTGAAGGGGATTGACCCGCAATCACCATGGAGAATGGAGCAGTGATCAGGAGACCAGTCCAGACCGGACTGGGGCTGTGGAGACACCTGGTGAAGGGGATTGACCCGCACTCACCATGGAGAATGGAGCAGTGATCAGGAGACCAGTCCAGACCGGACTGGGGCTGTGGAGACACCTGGTGAAGGGGATTGACCCGCACTCACCATGGAGAATGGAGCAGTGACCAGGAGACCAGTCCAGACCGGACTGGGGCTGTGGAGACACCTGGTGAAGGGGATTGACCCGCACTCACCATGGAGAATGGAGCAGTGATCAGGAGACCAGTCCAGACCGGGGCTGTGGAGACACCTGGTGAAGGGGATTGACCCGCACTCACCATGGAGAATGGAGCAGTGATCAGGAGACCAGTCCAGACCGGACTGGGGCTGTGGAGACACCTGGTGAAGGGGATTGACCCGCACTCACCATGGAGAATGGAGCAGTGATCAGGAGACCAGTCCAGACCGGACTGGGGCTGTGGAGACACCTGGTGAAGGGGATTGACCCGCACTCACCATGGAGAATGGAGCAGTGTTCAGGAGACCAGTCCAGACCGGACTGGGGCTGTGGAGACACCTGGTGAAGGGGATTGACCCGCACTCACCATGGAGAATGGAGCAGTGATCAGGAGACCAGTCCAGACCGGACTAGGGCTGTGGAGACACCTGGTGAAGGGGATTGACCCGCACTCACCATGGAGAATGGAGCAGTGATCAGGAGACCAGTCCAGACCGGACTGGGGCTGTGGAGACACCTGGTGAAGGGGATTGACCCGCACTCACCATGGAGAATGGAGCAGTGATCAGGAGACCAGTCCAGACCGGACTGGGGCTGTGGAGACACCTGGTGAAGGGGATTGACCCGCACTCACCATGGAGAATGGAGCAGTGATCAGGAGACCAGTCCAGACCGGACTGGGGCTGTGGAGACACCTGGTGAAGGGGATTGACCCGCACTCACCATGGAGAATGGAGCAGTGATCAGGAGACCAGTCCAGACCGGACTGGGGCTGTGGAGACACCTGGTGAAGGGGATTGACCCGCACTCACCATGGAGAATGGAGCAGTGATCAGGAGACCAGTCCAGACCGGACTGGGGCTGTGGAGACACCTGGTGAAGGGGATTGACCCGCACTCACCATGGAGAATGGTGAGTACGGGTCAATAGATGGAGAATGGAGCAGTGACCAGGAGACCAGTCCAGACCGGACTCAGGGCTGTGGAGACACCTGGTGAAGGGGATTGACCCGCACTCACCATGGAGAATGGAGCAGTGATCAGGAGACCAGTCCAGACCGGACTGGGGCTGTGGAGACACCTGGTGAAGGGGATTGACCCGCACTCACCATGGAGAATGGTAAACAATTTTACAACACCAAGTTATAGTCCAGCAATTTTATTTTAAATTCACAAGCTTTCGGAGACTTCCTCCTTCCTCAGGTAAATGTAAAAGGAAGGAGGAAGTCTCCGAAAGCTTGTGAATTTAAAATAAAATTGCTGGACTATAACTTGGTGTTGTAAAATTGTTTACAATTGTCAACCCCAGTCCATCACCGGCATCGCCACATCATGGAGAATGGAGCAGTGACCAGGAGACCAGTCCAGACTGGACTAGGGCTGTGGAGACACCTGGTGAAGGGGATTGACCCGCACTCACCATGGAGAATGGAGCAGTGATCAGGAGACCAGTCCAGACCGGACTAGGGCTGTGGAGACACCTGGTGAAGGGGATTGACCCGCACTCACCATGGAGAATGGAGCAGTGATCAGGAGACCAGTCCAGACCGGACTGGGGCTGTGGAGACACCTGGTGAAGGGGATTGACCCGCACTCACCATGGAGAATGGAGCAGTGATCAGGAGACCAGTCCAGACCGGACTGGGGCTGTGGAGACACCTGGTGAAGGGGATTGACCCGCACTCACCATGGAGAATGGAGCAGTGATCAGGAGACCAGTCCAGACCGGACTGGGGCTGTGGAGACACCTGGTGAAGGGGATTGACCCGCACTCACCATGGAGAATGGAGCAGTGACCAGGAGACCAGTCCAGACCGGACTGGGGCTGTGGAGACACCTGGTGAAGGGGATTGACCCGCACTCACCATGGAGAATGGAGCAGTGATCAGGAGACCAGTCCAGACCGGACTGGGGCTGTGGAGACACCTGGTGAAGGGGATTGACCCGCACTCACCATGGAGAATGGAGCAGTGATCAGGAGACCAGTCCAGACCGGACTGGGGCTGTGGAGACACCTGGTGAAGGGGATTGACCCGCACTCACCATGGAGAATGGAGCAGTGATCAGGAGACCAGTCCAGACCGGACTGGGGCTGTGGAGACACCTGGTGAAGGGGATTGACCCGCACTCACCATGGAGAATGGAGCAGTGATCAGGAGACCAGTCCAGACCGGACTGGGGCTGTGGAGACACCTGGTGAAGGGGATTGACCCGCACTCACCATGGAGAATGGAGCAGTGATCAGGAGACCAGTCCAGACCGGACTGGGGCTGTGGAGACACCTGGTGAAGGGGATTGACCCGCACTCACCATGGAGAATGGAGCAGTGATCAGGAGACCAGTCCAGACCGGACTGGGGCTGTGGAGACACCTGGTGAAGGGGATTGACCCGCACTCACCATGGAGAATGGAGCAGTGATCAGGAGACCAGTCCAGACCGGACTGGGGCTGTGGAGACACCTGGTGAAGGGGATTGACCCGCACTCACCATGGAGAATGGAGCAGTGATCAGGAGACCAGTCCAGACCGGACTGGGGCTGTGGAGACACCTGGTGAAGGGGATTGACCCGCACTCACCATGGAGAATGGAGCAGTGACCAGGAGACCAGTCCAGACCGGACTGGGGCTGTGGATACACCTGGTGAAGGGGATTGACCCGCACTCACCATGGAGAATGGAGCAGTGATCAGGAGACCAGTCCAGACCGGGGCTGTGGAGACACCTGGTGAAGGGGATTGACCCGCACTCACCATGGAGAATGGAGCAGTGATCAGGAGACCAGTCCAGACCGGACTGGGGCTGTGGAGACACCTGGTGAAGGGGATTGACCCGCACTCACCATGGAGAATGGAGAAGTGATCAGGAGACCAGTCCAGACCGGACTGGGGCTGTGGAGACACCTGGTGAAGGGGATTGACCCGCACTCACCATGGAGAATGGAGCAGTGATCAGGAGACCAGTCCAGACCGGACTGGGGCTGTGGAGACACCTGGTGAAGGGGATTGACCCGCACTCACCATGGAGAATGGAGCAGTGATCAGGAGACCAGTCCAGACCGGACTGGGGCTGTGGAGACACCTGGTGAAGGGGATTGACCCGCACTCACCATGGAGAATGGAGAAGTGATCAGGAGACCAGTCCAGACCGGACTGGGGCTGTGGAGACACCTGGTGAAGGGGATTGACCCGCACTCACCATGGAGAATGGAGCAGTGATCAGGAGACCAGTCCAGACCGGACTGGGGCTGTGGAGACACCTGGTGAAGGGGATTGACCCGCACTCACCATGGAGAATGGAGCAGTGATCAGGAGACCAGTCCAGACCGGACTGGGGCTGTGGAGACACCTGGTGAAGGGGATTGACCCGCACTCACCATGGAGAATGGAGCAGTGATCAGGAGACCAGTCCAGACCGGACTGGGGCTGTGGAGACACCTGGTGAAGGGGATTGACCCGCACTCACCATGGAGAATGGAGCAGTGATCAGGAGACCAGTCCAGACCGGACTGGGGCTGTGGAGACACCTGGTGAAGGGGATTGACCCGCACTCACCATGGAGAATGGAGCAGTGATCAGGAGACCAGTCCAGACCGGACTGGGGCTGTGGAGACACCTGGTGAAGGGGATTGACCCGCACTCACCATGGAGAATGGAGCAGTGACCAGGAGACCAGTCCAGACCGGACTGGGGCTGTGGATACACCTGGTGAAGGGGATTGACCCGCACTCACCATGGAGAATGGAGCAGTGATCAGGAGACCAGTCCAGACCGGGGCTGTGGAGACACCTGGTGAAGGGGATTGACCCGCACTCACCATGGAGAATGGAGCAGTGATCAGGAGACCAGTCCAGACCGGACTGGGGCTGTGGAGACACCTGGTGAAGGGGATTGACCCGCACTCACCATGGAGAATGGAGAAGTGATCAGGAGACCAGTCCAGACCGGACTGGGGCTGTGGAGACACCTGGTGAAGGGGATTGACCCGCACTCACCATGGAGAATGGAGCAGTGATCAGGAGACCAGTCCAGACCGGACTGGGGCTGTGGAGACACCTGGTGAAGGGGATTGACCCGCACTCACCATGGAGAATGGAGCAGTGTTCAGGAGACCAGTCCAGACCGGACTGGGGCTGTGGAGACACCTGGTGAAGGGGATTGACCCGCACTCACCATGGAGAATGGAGCAGTGATCAGGAGACCAGTCCAGACCGGACTAGGGCTGTGGAGACACCTGGTGAAGGGGATTGACCCGCACTCACCATGGAGAATGGAGCAGTGATCAGGAGACCAGTCCAGACCGGACTGGGGCTGTGGAGACACCTGGTGAAGGGGATTGACCCGCACTCACCATGGAGAATGGAGCAGTGATCAGGAGACCAGTCCAGACCGGACTGGGGCTGTGGAGACACCTGGTGAAGGGGATTGACCCGCACTCACCATGGAGAATGGAGCAGTGATCAGGAGACCAGTCCAGACCGGACTGGGGCTGTGGAGACACCTGGTGAAGGGGATTGACCCGCACTCACCATGGAGAATGGAGCAGTGATCAGGAGACCAGTCCAGACCGGACTGGGGCTGTGGAGACACCTGGTGAAGGGGATTGACCCGCACTCACCATGGAGAATGGAGCAGTGATCAGGAGACCAGTCCAGACCGGACTGGGGCTGTGGAGACACCTGGTGAAGGGGATTGACCCGCACTCACCATGGAGAATGGAGCAGTGATCAGGAGACCAGTCCAGACCGGACTGGGGCTGTGGAGACACCTGGTGAAGGGGATTGACCCGCACTCACCATGGAGAATGGAGCAGTGATCAGGAGACCAGTCCAGACCGGACTGGGGCTGTGGAGACACCTGGTGAAGGGGATTGACCCGCACTCACCATGGAGAATGGAGCAGTGATCAGGAGACCAGTCCAGACCGGACTGGGGCTGTGGAGACACCTGGTGAAGGGGATTGACCCGCACTCACCATGGAGAATGGAGCAGTGATCAGGAGACCAGTCCAGACCGGACTGGGGCTGTGGAGACACCTGGTGAAGGGGATTGACCCGCACTCACCATGGAGAATGGAGCAGTGATCAGGAGACCAGTCCAGACCGGACTGGGGCTGTGGAGACACCTGGTGAAGGGGATTGACCCGCACTCACCATGGAGAATGGAGCAGTGATCAGGAGACCAGTCCAGACCGGACTGGGGCTGTGGAGACACCTGGTGAAGGGGATTGACCCGCACTCACCATGGAGAATGGAGCAGTGATCAGGAGACCAGTCCAGACCGGACTGGGGCTGTGGAGACACCTGGTGAAGGGGATTGACCCGCACTCACCATGGAGAATGGTGAGTACGGGTCAATAGATGGAGAATGGAGCAGTGACCAGGAGACCAGTCCAGACCGGACTCAGGGCTGTGGAGACACCTGGTGAAGGGGATTGACCCGCACTCACCATGGAGAATGGAGCAGTGATCAGGAGACCAGTCCAGACCGGACTGGGGCTGTGGAGACACCTGGTGAAGGGGATTGACCCGCACTCACCATGGAGAATGGTAAACAATTTTACAACACCAAGTTATAGTCCAGCAATTTTATTTTAAATTCACAAGCTTTCGGAGACTTCCTCCTTCCTCAGGTAAATGTAAAAGGAAGGAGGAAGTCTCCGAAAGCTTGTGAATTTAAAATAAAATTGCTGGACTATAACTTGGTGTTGTAAAATTGTTTACAATTGTCAACCCCAGTCCATCACCGGCATCGCCACATCATGGAGAATGGAGCAGTGACCAGGAGACCAGTCCAGACTGGACGAGGGCTGTGGAGACACCTGGTGAAGGGGATTGACCCGCACTCACCATGGAGAATGGAGCAGTGATCAGGAGACCAGTCCAGACCGGACTAGGGCTGTGGAGACACCTGGTGAAGGGGATTGACCCGCACTCACCATGGAGAATGGAGCAGTGATCAGGAGACCAGTCCAGACCGGACTGGGGCTGTGGAGACACCTGGTGAAGGGGATTGACCCGCACTCACCATGGAGAATGGAGCAGTGATCAGGAGACCAGTCAGACCGGACTGGGGCTGTGGAGACACCTGGTGAAGGGGATTGACCCGCACTCACCATGGAGAATGGAGCAGTGATCAGGAGACCAGTCCAGACCGGACTGGGGCTGTGGAGACACCTGTGAAGGGGATTGACCCGCACTCACCATGGAGAATGGAGCAGTGACCAGGAGACCAGTCCCAGACCGGACTGGGGCTGTGGAGACACCTGGTGAAGGGGATTGACCCGCACTCACCATGGAGAATGAGCAGTGATCAGGAGACCAGTCCAGACCGGACTGGGGCTGTGGAGACACTGGTGAAGGGGATTGACCCGCACTCACCATGGAGAATGGAGCAGTGATCAGGAGACCAGTCCAGACCGGACTGGGCTGTGGAGACACTGGTGAAGGGGGATTGACCCGCACTCACCATGGAGAATGGAGCAGTGATCAGGAGACCAGTCCAGACCGGACTGGGGCTGTGGAGACACCTGGTGAAGGGGATTGACCCGCACTCACCATGGAGAATGGAGCAGTGATCAGGAGACCAGTCCAGACCGGACTGGGGCTGTGGAGACACCTGGTGAAGGGGATTGACCCGCACTCACCATGGAGAATGGAGCCAGTGATCAGGAGACCAGTCCAGACCGACTGGGGCTGTGGAGACACCTGGTGAAGGGGATTGACCCGCACTCACCATGGAGAATGGAGCAGTGATCAGGAGACCAGTCCAGACCGGACTGGGGCTGTGGAGACACCTGGTGAAGGGGATTGACCCGCACTCACCATGGAGAATGGAGCAGTGATCAGGAGACCAGTCCAGACCGGACTGGGGCTGTGAGACACCTGGTGAAGGGGATTGACCCGCACTCACCATGGAGAATGGAGCAGTGATCAGGAGACCAGTCCAGACCGGACTGGGGCTGTGGAGACACCTGGTGAAGGGGATTGACCCGCACTCACCATGGAGAATGGAGCAGTGACCAGGAGACCAGTCCAGACCGGACTGGGGCTGTGGATACACCTGGTGAAGGGGATTGACCCGCACTCACCATGGAGAATGGAGCAGTGATCAGGAGACCAGTCCAGACCGGGGCTGTGGAGACACCTGGTGAAGGGGATTGACCCGCACTCACCATGGAGAATGGAGCAGTGATCAGGAGACCAGTCCAGACCGGACTGGGCTGTGGAGACACCTGGTGAAGGGGATTGACCGCACTCACCATGGAGAATGGAGAAGTGATCAGGAGACCAGTCCATACCGGACTGGGGCTGTGGAGACACCTGGTGAAGGGGATTGACCCGCACTCACATGGAGAATGGAGCAGTGATCAGGAGACCAGTCCAGACCGGACTGGGGCTGTGGAGACACCTGGTGAAGGGGATTGACCCGCACTCACCATGGAGAATGGAGAAGTGATCAGGAGACCAGTCAGACCGGACTGGGGCTGTGGAGACACCTGGGAAGGGGATTGACCCGCACTCACCATGGGAGAATGGAGCAGTGATCAGGAGACCAGTCCAGACCGGACTGGGGCTGTGGAGACACCTGGTGAAGGGATTGACCCGCACTCACCATGGAGAATGGAGCAGTGATCAGGAGACCAGTCCAGACCGACTGGCTGTGGAGACCACCTGTGAAGGGGATTGACCTGCACTCACCATGGAGAATGAGCAGTGATCAGAGACCAGTCCAGACCGGACTGGGCTGTGGAGACACCTGGTGAAGGGATTGACCCGCACTCACCATGGAGAATGGAGCAGTGATCAGGAGACCAGTCCAGACCGGACTGGGGCTGTGGAGACACCTGGTGAAGGGGATTGACCCGCACTCACCATGGAGAATGGAGCAGTGATCAGGAGACCAGTCCAGACCGGACTGGGCTGTGGAGACACCTGGTGAAGGGGATTGACCCGCACTCACCATGGAGAATGGAGCAGTGACCAGGAGACCAGTCCAGACCGGACTGGGGCTGTGGATACACCTGGTGAAGGGGATTGACCCGCACTCACCATGGAGAATGGAGCAGTGATCAGGAGACCAGTCCAGACCGGGGGCTGTGGAGACACTGGTGAAGGGGATTGACCCGCACTCACCATGGAGAATGGAGCAGTGATCAGGAGACCAGTCCAGACCGGACTGGGGCTGTGGAGGACACCTGGTGAAGGGGATTGACCCGCACTCACCATGGAGAATGGAGAAGTGATCAGGAGACCAGTCAGACCGGACTGGGCTGTGGAGACACCTGGTGAAGGGGATTGACCCGCACTCACCATGGAGAATGGAGCAGTGATCAGGAGACCAGTCCAGACCGGACTGGGGCTGTGGAGACACCTGGTGAAGGGGATTGACCCGCACTCACCATGGAGAATGGAGCAGTGTTCAGGAGACCAGTCCAGACCGGACTGGGGCTGTGGAGACACCTGGTGAAGGGGATTGACCCCGCACTCACCATGGAGAATGGAGCAGTGATCAGGAGACCAGTCCAGACCGGACTAGGGCTGTGGAGACACCTGGTGAAGGGGATTGACCCGCACTCACCATGGAGAATGGAGCAGTGATCAGGAGACCAGTCCCAGACCGGACTGGGGCTGTGGAGACACCTGGTGAAGGGGATTGACCCGCACTCACCATGGAGAATGGAGCAGTGATCAGGAGACCAGTCCAGACCGGACTGGGGCTGTGGAGACACCTGGTGAAGGGGATTGACCCGCACTCACCATGGAGAATGGAGCAGTGATCAGGAGACCAGTCCAGACCGGACTGGGGCTGTGGAGAGCACCTGGTGAAGGGGATTGACCCGCACTCACCATGGAGAATGGAGCAGTGATCAGGAGACCAGTCCAGACCGGACTGGGGCTGTGGAGACACCTGGTGAAGGGGATTGACCCGCACTCACCATGGAGAATGGAGCAGTGATCAGGAGACCAGTCCAGACCGGACTGGGGCTGTGGAGACACCTGGTGAAGGGGATTGACCCGCACTCACCATGGAGAATGAGCAGTGATCAGGAGACCAGTCCAGACCGGACTGGGCTGTGAAACACCTGGTGAAGGGGATTGACCCGCACTCACCATGGAGAATGGAGCAGTGATCAGGAGACCAGTCCAGACCGGACTGGGGCTGTGGAGACACCTGGTGAAGGGATTGACCCGCACTCACCATGGAGAATGGAGCAGTGATCAGGAGACCAGTCCAGACCGGACTGGGGCTGTGGAGACACCTGGTGAAGGGGATTGACCCGCACTCACCATGGAGAATGGAGCAGTGATCAGGAGACCAGTCCAGACCGGACTGGGCTGTGGAGACACCTGGTGAAGGGATTGACCCGCACTCACCATGGAGAATGGAGCAGTGATCAGGAGACCAGTCAGACCGGACTGGGGCTGTGGAGACACCTGGTGAAGGGGATTGACCCGCACTCACCATGGAGAATGGAGCAGTGATCAGGAGACCAGTCCAGACCGGACTGGGGCTGTGGAGACACCTGGTGAAGGGGATTGACCCGCACTCACCATGGAGAATGGAGCAGTGATCAGGAGACCAGTCCAGACCGGACTGGGGCTGTGGAGACACCTGGTGAAGGGGATTGACCCGCACTCACCATGGAGAATGGAGAAGTGATCAGGAGACCAGTCCAGACCGGACTGGGGCTGTGGAGACACCTGGTGAAGGGGATTGACCCGCACTCACCATGGAGAATGGAGCAGTGATCAGGAGACCAGTCCAGACCGGACTGGGGCTGTGGAGACACCTGGTGAAGGGGATTGACCCGCACTCACCATGGAGAATGGAGCAGTGTTCAGGAGACCATTCCAGACCGGACTGGGGCTGTGGAGACACCTGGTGAAGGGGATTGACCCGCACTCACCATGGAGAATGGAGCAGTGATCAGGAGACCAGTCCAGACCGGACTGGGGCTGTGGAGACACCTGGTGAAGGGGATTGACCCGCACTCACCATGGAGAATGGAGCAGTGATCAGGAGACCAGTCCAGACCGGACTGGGGCTGTGGAGACACCTGGTGAAGGGGATTGACCCGCACTCACCATGGAGAATGGAGCAGTGATCAGGAGACCAGTCCAGACCGGACTGGGGCTGTGGAGACACCTGGTGAAGGGGATTGACCCGCACTCACCATGGAGAATGGAGCAGTGATCAGGAGACCAGTCCAGACCGGACTGGGGCTGTGGAGACACCTGGTGAAGGGGATTGACCCGCACTCACCATGGAGAATGGAGCAGTGATCAGGAGACCAGTCCAGACCGGACTGGGGCTGTGGAGACACCTGGTGAAGGGGATTGACCCGCACTCACCATGGAGAATGGAGCAGTGACCAGGAGACCAGTCCAGACCGGACTGGGGCTGTGGATACACCTGGTGAAGGGGATTGACCCGCACTCACCATGGAGAATGGAGCAGTGATCAGGAGACCAGTCCAGACCGGGGCTGTGGAGACACCTGGTGAAGGGGATTGACCCGCACTCACCATGGAGAATGGAGCAGTGATCAGGAGACCAGTCCAGACCGGACTGGGGCTGTGGAGACACCTGGTGAAGGGGATTGACCCGCACTCACCATGGAGAATGGAGAAGTGATCAGGAGACCAGTCCAGACCGGACTGGGGCTGTGGAGACACCTGGTGAAGGGGATTGACCCGCACTCACCATGGAGAATGGAGCAGTGATCAGGAGACCAGTCCAGACCGGACTGGGGCTGTGGAGACACCTGGTGAAGGGGATTGACCCGCACTCACCATGGAGAATGGAGAAGTGATCAGGAGACCAGTCCAGACCGGACTGGGGCTGTGGAGACACCTGGTGAAGGGGATTGACCCGCACTCACCATGGAGAATGGAGCAGTGATCAGGAGACCAGTCCAGACCGGACTGGGGCTGTGGAGACACCTGGTGAAGGGGATTGACCCGCACTCACCATGGAGAATGGAGCAGTGATCAGGAGACCAGTCCAGACCGGACTGGGGCTGTGGAGACACCTGGTGAAGGGGATTGACCTGCACTCACCATGGAGAATGGAGCAGTGATCAGGAGACCAGTCCAGACCGGACTGGGGCTGTGGAGACACCTGGTGAAGGGGATTGACCCGCACTCACCATGGAGAATGGAGCAGTGATCAGGAGACCAGTCCAGACCGGACTGGGGCTGTGGAGACACCTGGTGAAGGGGATTGACCCGCACTCACCATGGAGAATGGAGCAGTGATCAGGAGACCAGTCCAGACCGGACTGGGGCTGTGGATACACCTGGTGAAGGGGATTGACCCGCACTCACCATGGAGAATGGAGCAGTGATCAGGAGACCAGTCCAGACCGGGGCTGTGGAGACACCTGGTGAAGGGGATTGACCCGCACTCACCATGGAGAATGGAGCAGTGATCAGGAGACCAGTCCAGACCGGACTGGGGCTGTGGAGACACCTGGTGAAGGGGATTGACCCGCACTCACCATGGAGAATGGAGAAGTGATCAGGAGACCAGTCCAGACCGGACTGGGGCTGTGGAGACACCTGGTGAAGGGGATTGACCCGCAATCACCATGGAGAATGGAGCAGTGATCAGGAGACCAGTCCAGACCGGACTGGGGCTGTGGAGACACCTGGTGAAGGGGATTGACCCGCACTCACCATGGAGAATGGAGCAGTGTTCAGGAGACCAGTCCAGACCGGACTGGGGCTGTGGAGACACCTGGTGAAGGGGATTGACCCGCACTCACCATGGAGAATGGAGCAGTGATCAGGAGACCAGTCCAGACCGGACTAGGGCTGTGGAGACACCTGGTGAAGGGGATTGACCCGCACTCACCATGGAGAATGGAGCAGTGATCAGGAGACCAGTCCAGACCGGACTGGGGCTGTGGAGACACCTGGTGAAGGGGATTGACCCGCACTCACCATGGAGAATGGAGCAGTGATCAGGAGACCAGTCCAGACCGGACTGGGGCTGTGGAGACACCTGGTGAAGGGGATTGACCCGCACTCACCATGGAGAATGGAGCAGTGATCAGGAGACCAGTCCAGACCGGACTGGGGCTGTGGAGACACCTGGTGAAGGGGATTGACCCGCACTCACCATGGAGAATGGAGCAGTGATCAGGAGACCAGTCCAGACCGGACTGGGGCTGTGGAGACACCTGGTGAAGGGGATTGACCCGCACTCACCATGGAGAATGGAGCAGTGATCAGGAGACCAGTCCAGACCGGACTGGGGCTGTGGAGACACCTGGTGAAGGGGATTGACCCGCACTCACCATGGAGAATGGAGCAGTGATCAGGAGACCAGTCCAGACCGGACTGGGGCTGTGGAAACACCTGGTGAAGGGGATTGACCCGCACTCACCATGGAGAATGGAGCAGTGATCAGGAGACCAGTCCAGACCGGACTGGGGCTGTGGAGACACCTGGTGAAGGGGATTGACCCGCACTCACCATGGAGAATGGAGCAGTGATCAGGAGACCAGTCCAGACCGGACTGGGGCTGTGGAGACACCTGGTGAAGGGGATTGACCCGCACTCACCATGGAGAATGGAGCAGTGATCAGGAGACCAGTCCAGACCGGACTGGGGCTGTGGAGACACCTGGTGAAGGGGATTGACCCGCACTCACCATGGAGAATGGAGCAGTGATCAGGAGACCAGTCCAGACCGGACTGGGGCTGTGGAGACACCTGGTGAAGGGGATTGACCCGCACTCACCATGGAGAATGGAGCAGTGATCAGGAGACCAGTCCAGACCGGACTGGGGCTGTGGAGACACCTGGTGAAGGGGATTGACCCGCACTCACCATGGAGAATGGAGCAGTGATCAGGAGACCAGTCCAGACCGGACTGGGGCTGTGGAGACACCTGGTGAAGGGGATTGACCCGCACTCACCATGGAGAATGGAGAAGTGATCAGGAGACCAGTCCAGACCGGACTGGGGCTGTGGAGACACCTGGTGAAGGGGATTGACCCGCACTCACCATGGAGAATGGAGCAGTGATCAGGAGACCAGTCCAGACCGGACTGGGGCTGTGGAGACACCTGGTGAAGGGGATTGACCCGCACTCACCATGGAGAATGGAGCAGTGTTCAGGAGACCAGTCCAGACCGGACTGGGGCTGTGGAGACACCTGGTGAAGGGGATTGACCCGCACTCACCATGGAGAATGGAGCAGTGATCAGGAGACCAGTCCAGACCGGACTGGGGCTGTGGAGACACCTGGTGAAGGGGATTGACCCGCACTCACCATGGAGAATGGAGCAGTGATCAGGAGACCAGTCCAGACCGGACTGGGGCTGTGGAGACACCTGGTGAAGGGGATTGACCCGCACTCACCATGGAGAATGGAGCAGTGATCAGGAGACCAGTCCAGACCGGACTGGGGCTGTGGAGACACCTGGTGAAGGGGATTGACCCGCACTCACCATGGAGAATGGAGCAGTGATCAGGAGACCAGTCCAGACCGGACTGGGGCTGTGGAGACACCTGGTGAAGGGGATTGACCCGCACTCACCATGGAGAATGGAGCAGTGATCAGGAGACCAGTCCAGACCGGACTGGGGCTGTGGAGACACCTGGTGAAGGGGATTGACCCGCACTCACCATGGAGAATGGAGCAGTGATCAGGAGACCAGTCCAGACCGGACTGGGGCTGTGGAGACACCTGGTGAAGGGGATTGACCCGCACTCACCATGGAGAATGGAGCAGTGACCAGGAGACCAGTCCAGACCGGACTGGGGCTGTGGATACACCTGGTGAAGGGGATTGACCCGCACTCACCATGGAGAATGGAGCAGTGATCAGGAGACCAGTCCAGACCGGGGCTGTGGAGACACCTGGTGAAGGGGATTGACCCGCACTCACCATGGAGAATGGAGCAGTGATCAGGAGACCAGTCCAGACCGGACTGGGGCTGTGGAGACACCTGGTGAAGGGGATTGACCCGCACTCACCATGGAGAATGGAGAAGTGATCAGGAGACCAGTCCAGACCGGACTGGGGCTGTGGAGACACCTGGTGAAGGGGATTGACCCGCACTCACCATGGAGAATGGAGCAGTGATCAGGAGACCAGTCCAGACCGGACTGGGGCTGTGGAGACACCTGGTGAAGGGGATTGACCCGCACTCACCATGGAGAATGGAGAAGTGATCAGGAGACCAGTCCAGACCGGACTGGGGCTGTGGAGACACCTGGTGAAGGGGATTGACCCGCACTCACCATGGAGAATGGAGCAGTGATCAGGAGACCAGTCCAGACCGGACTGGGGCTGTGGAGACACCTGGTGAAGGGGATTGACCCGCACTCACCATGGAGAATGGAGCAGTGATCAGGAGACCAGTCCAGACCGGACTGGGGCTGTGGAGACACCTGGTGAAGGGGATTGACCTGCACTCACCATGGAGAATGGAGCAGTGATCAGGAGACCAGTCCAGACCGGACTGGGGCTGTGGATACACCTGGTGAAGGGGATTGACCCGCACTCACCATGGAGAATGGAGCAGTGATCAGGAGACCAGTCCAGACCGGGGCTGTGGAGACACCTGGTGAAGGGGATTGACCCGCACTCACCATGGAGAATGGAGCAGTGATCAGGAGACCAGTCCAGACCGGACTGGGGCTGTGGAGACACCTGGTGAAGGGGATTGACCCGCACTCACCATGGAGAATGGAGAAGTGATCAGGAGACCAGTCCAGACCGGACTGGGGCTGTGGAGACACCTGGTGAAGGGGATTGACCCGCACTCACCATGGAGAATGGAGCAGTGATCAGGAGACCAGTCCAGACCGGACTGGGGCTGTGGAGACACCTGGTGAAGGGGATTGACCCGCACTCACCATGGAGAATGGAGCAGTGTTCAGGAGACCAGTCCAGACCGGACTGGGGCTGTGGAGACACCTGGTGAAGGGGATTGACCCGCACTCACCATGGAGAATGGAGCAGTGATCAGGAGACCAGTCCAGACCGGACTAGGGCTGTGGAGACACCTGGTGAAGGGGATTGACCCGCACTCACCATGGAGAATGGAGCAGTGATCAGGAGACCAGTCCAGACCGGACTGGGGCTGTGGAGACACCTGGTGAAGGGGATTGACCCGCACTCACCATGGAGAATGGAGCAGTGATCAGGAGACCAGTCCAGACCGGACTGGGGCTGTGGAGACACCTGGTGAAGGGGATTGACCCGCACTCACCATGGAGAATGGAGCAGTGATCAGGAGACCAGTCCAGACCGGACTGGGGCTGTGGAGACACCTGGTGAAGGGGATTGACCCGCACTCACCATGGAGAATGGAGCAGTGATCAGGAGACCAGTCCAGACCGGACTGGGGCTGTGGAGACACCTGGTGAAGGGGATTGACCCGCACTCACCATGGAGAATGGAGCAGTGATCAGGAGACCAGTCCAGACCGGACTGGGGCTGTGGAGACACCTGGTGAAGGGGATTGACCCGCACTCACCATGGAGAATGGAGCAGTGATCAGGAGACCAGTCCAGACCGGACTGGGGCTGTGGAAACACCTGGTGAAGGGGATTGACCCGCACTCACCATGGAGAATGGAGCAGTGATCAGGAGACCAGTCCAGACCGGACTGGGGCTGTGGAGACACCTGGTGAAGGGGATTGACCCGCACTCACCATGGAGAATGGAGCAGTGATCAGGAGACCAGTCCAGACCGGACTGGGGCTGTGGAGACACCTGGTGAAGGGGATTGACCCGCACTCACCATGGAGAATGGAGCAGTGATCAGGAGACCAGTCCAGACCGGACTGGGGCTGTGGAGACACCTGGTGAAGGGGATTGACCCGCACTCACCATGGAGAATGGAGCAGTGATCAGGAGACCAGTCCAGACCGGACTGGGGCTGTGGAGACACCTGGTGAAGGGGATTGACCCGCACTCACCATGGAGAATGGAGCAGTGATCAGGAGACCAGTCCAGACCGGACTGGGGCTGTGGAGACACCTGGTGAAGGGGATTGACCCGCACTCACCATGGAGAATGGAGCAGTGATCAGGAGACCAGTCCAGACCGGACTGGGGCTGTGGAGACACCTGGTGAAGGGGATTGACCCGCACTCACCATGGAGAATGGAGAAGTGATCAGGAGACCAGTCCAGACCGGACTGGGGCTGTGGAGACACCTGGTGAAGGGGATTGACCCGCACTCACCATGGAGAATGGAGCAGTGATCAGGAGACCAGTCCAGACCGGACTGGGGCTGTGGAGACACCTGGTGAAGGGGATTGACCCGCACTCACCATGGAGAATGGAGCAGTGTTCAGGAGACCAGTCCAGACCGGACTGGGGCTGTGGAGACACCTGGTGAAGGGGATTGACCCGCACTCACCATGGAGAATGGAGCAGTGATCAGGAGACCAGTCCAGACCGGACTGGGGCTGTGGAGACACCTGGTGAAGGGGATTGACCCGCACTCACCATGGAGAATGGAGCAGTGATCAGGAGACCAGTCCAGACCGGACTGGGGCTGTGGAGACACCTGGTGAAGGGGATTGACCCGCACTCACCATGGAGAATGGAGCAGTGATCAGGAGACCAGTCCAGACCGGACTGGGGCTGTGGAGACACCTGGTGAAGGGGATTGACCCGCACTCACCATGGAGAATGGAGCAGTGATCAGGAGACCAGTCCAGACCGGACTGGGGCTGTGGAGACACCTGGTGAAGGGGATTGACCCGCACTCACCATGGAGAATGGAGCAGTGATCAGGAGACCAGTCCAGACCGGACTGGGGCTGTGGAGACACCTGGTGAAGGGGATTGACCCGCACTCACCATGGAGAATGGAGCAGTGATCAGGAGACCAGTCCAGAACGGACTGGGGCTGTGGAGACACCTGGTGAAGGGGATTGACCCGCACTCACCATGGAGAATGGTGAGTACGGGTCAATAGATGGAGAATGGAGCAGTGACCAGGAGACCAGTCCAGACCGGACTCAGGGCTGTGGAGACACCTGGTGAAGGGGATTGACCCGCACTCACCATGGAGAATGGAGCAGTGATCAGGAGACCAGTCCAGACCGGACTGGGGCTGTGGAGACACCTGGTGAAGGGGATTGACCCGCACTCACCATGGAGAATGGTAAACAATTTTACAACACCAAGTTATAGTCCAGCAATTTTATTTTAAATTCACAAGCTTTCGGAGACTTCCTCCTTCCTCAGGTAAATGTAAAAGGAAGGAGGAAGTCTCCGAAAGCTTGTGAATTTAAAATAAAATTGCTGGACTATAACTTGGTGTTGTAAAATTGTTTACAATTGTCAACCCCAGTCCATCACCGGCATCGCCACATCATGGAGAATGGAGCAGTGACCAGGAGACCAGTCCAGACTGGACGAGGGCTGTGGAGACACCTGGTGAAGGGGATTGACCCGCACTCACCATGGAGAATGGAGCAGTGATCAGGAGACCAGTCCAGACCGGACTGGGGCTGTGGAGACACCTGGTGAAGGGGATTGACCCGCACTCACCATGGAGAATGGAGCAGTGATCAGGAGACCAGTCCAGACCGGACTGGGGCTGTGGAGACACCTGGTGAAGGGGATTGACCCGCACTCACCATGGAGAATGGAGCAGTGATCAGGAGACCAGTCCAGACCGGACTGGGGCTGTGGAGACACCTGGTGAAGGGGATTGACCCGCACTCACCATGGAGAATGGAGCAGTGATCAGGAGACCAGTCCAGACCGGACTGGGGCTGTGGAAACACCTGGTGAAGGGGATTGACCCGCACTCACCATGGAGAATGGAGCAGTGATCAGGAGACCAGTCCAGACCGGACTGGGGCTGTGGAGACACCTGGTGAAGGGGATTGACCCGCACTCACCATGGAGAATGGAGCAGTGATCAGGAGACCAGTCCAGACCGGACTGGGGCTGTGGAGACACCTGGTGAAGGGGATTGACCCGCACTCACCATGGAGAATGGAGCAGTGATCAGGAGACCAGTCCAGACCGGACTGGGGCTGTGGAGACACCTGGTGAAGGGGATTGACCCGCACTCACCATGGAGAATGGAGCAGTGATCAGGAGACCAGTCCAGACCGGACTGGGGCTGTGGAGACACCTGGTGAAGGGGATTGACCCGCACTCACCATGGAGAATGGAGCAGTGATCAGGAGACCAGTCCAGACCGGACTGGGGCTGTGGAGACACCTGGTGAAGGGGATTGACCCGCACTCACCATGGAGAATGGAGCAGTGATCAGGAGACCAGTCCAGACCGGACTGGGGCTGTGGAGACACCTGGTGAAGGGGATTGACCCGCACTCACCATGGAGAATGGAGAAGTGATCAGGAGACCAGTCCAGACCGGACTGGGGCTGTGGAGACACCTGGTGAAGGGGATTGACCCGCACTCACCATGGAGAATGGAGCAGTGATCAGGAGACCAGTCCAGACCGGACTGGGGCTGTGGAGACACCTGGTGAAGGGGATTGACCCGCACTCACCATGGAGAATGGAGCAGTGATCAGGAGACCAGTCCAGACCGGACTGGGGCTGTGGAGACACCTGGTGAAGGGGATTGACCCGCACTCACCATGGAGAATGGAGCAGTGATCAGGAGACCAGTCCAGACCGGACTGGGGCTGTGGAGACACCTGGTGAAGGGGATTGACCCGCACTCACCATGGAGAATGGAGCAGTGATCAGGAGACCAGTCCAGACCGGACTGGGGCTGTGGAGACACCTGGTGAAGGGGATTGACCCGCACTCACCATGGAGAATGGAGCAGTGATCAGGAGACCAGTCCAGACCGGACTGGGGCTGTGGAGACACCTGGTGAAGGGGATTGACCCGCACTCACCATGGAGAATGGAGCAGTGATCAGGAGACCAGTCCAGACCGGACTGGGGCTGTGGAGACACCTGGTGAAGGGGATTGACCCGCACTCACCATGGAGAATGGAGCAGTGATCAGGAGACCAGTCCAGAACGGACTGGGGCTGTGGAGACACCTGGTGAAGGGGATTGACCCGCACTCACCATGGAGAATGGTGAGTACGGGTCAATAGATGGAGAATGGAGCAGTGACCAGGAGACCAGTCCAGACCGGACTCAGGGCTGTGGAGACACCTGGTGAAGGGGATTGACCCGCACTCACCATGGAGAATGGAGCAGTGATCAGGAGACCAGTCCAGACCGGACTGGGGCTGTGGAGACACCTGGTGAAGGGGATTGACCCGCACTCACCATGGAGAATGGTAAACAATTTTACAACACCAAGTTATAGTCCAGCAATTTTATTTTAAATTCACAAGCTTTCGGAGACTTCCTCCTTCCTCAGGTAAATGTAAAAGGAAGGAGGAAGTCTCCGAAAGCTTGTGAATTTAAAATAAAATTGCTGGACTATAACTTGGTGTTGTAAAATTGTTTACAATTGTCAACCCCAGTCCATCACCGGCATCGCCACATCATGGAGAATGGAGCAGTGACCAGGAGACCAGTCCAGACCGGACTAGGGCTGTGGAGACACCTGGTGAAGGGGATTGACCCGCACTCACCATGGAGAATGGAGCAGTGATCAGGAGACCAGTCCAGACCGGACTAGGGCTGTGGAGACACCTGGTGAAGGGGATTGACCCGCACTCACCATGGAGAATGGAGCAGTGATCAGGAGACCAGTCCAGACCGGACTGGGGCTGTGGAGACACCTGGTGAAGGGGATTGACCCGCACTCACCATGGAGAATGGAGCAGTGATCAGGAGACCAGTCCAGACCGGACTGGGGCTGTGGAGACACCTGGTGAAGGGGATTGACCCGCACTCACCATGGAGAATGGAGCAGTGATCAGGAGACCAGTCCAGACCGGACTGGGGCTGTGGAGACACCTGGTGAAGGGGATTGACCCGCACTCACCATGGAGAATGGAGCAGTAACCAGGAGACCAATCCAGACCGGACTGGGGCTGTGGAGACACCTGGTGAAGGGGATTGACCCGCACTCACCATGGAGAATGGAGCAGTGATCAGGAGACCAGTCCAGACCGGACTGGGGCTGTGGAGACACCTGGTGAAGGGGATTGACCCGCACTCACCATGGAGAATGGAGCAGTGATCAGGAGACCAGTCCAGACCGGACTGGGGCTGTGGAGACACCTGGTGAAGGGGATTGACCCGCACTCACCATGGAGAATGGAGCGGTGATCAGGAGACCAGTCCAGACCGGACTGGGGCTGTGGAGACACCTGGTGAAGGGGATTGACCCGCACTCACCATGGAGAATGGAGCGGTGATCAGGAGACCAGTCCAGACCGGACTGGGGCTGTGGAGACACCTGGTGAAGGGGATTGACCCGCACTCACCATGGAGAATGGAGCGGTGATCAGGAGACCAGTCCAGACCGGACTGGGGCTGTGGAGACACCTGGTGAAGGGGATTGACCCGCACTCACCATGGAGAATGGAGCGGTGATCAGGAGACCAGTCCAGACCGGACTGGGGCTGTGGAGACACCTGGTGAAGGGGATTGACCCGCACTCACCATGGAGAATGGAGCAGTGATCAGGAGACCAGTCCAGACCGGACTGGGGCTGTGGAGACACCTGGTGAAGGGGATTGACCCGCACTCACCATGGAGAATGGAGCAGTGATCAGGAGACCAGTCCAGACCGGACTGGGGCTGTGGAGACACCTGGTGAAGGGGATTGACCCGCACTCACCATGGAGAATGGAGCAGTGACCAGGAGACCAGTCCAGACCGGACTGGGGCTGTGGAGACACCTGGTGAAGGGGATTGACCCGCACTCACCATGGAGAATGGAGCAGTGATCAGGAGACCAGTCCAGACCGGGGCTGTGGAGACACCTGGTGAAGGGGATTGACCCGCACTCACCATGGAGAATGGAGCAGTGTTCAGGAGACCAGTCCAGACCGGACTGGGGCTGTGGAGACACCTGGTGAAGGGGATTGACCCGCACTCACCATGGAGAATGGAGCAGTGATCAGGAGACCAGTCCAGACCGGACTGGGGCTGTGGAGACACCTGGTGAAGGGGATTGACCCGCACTCACCATGGAGAATGGAGCAGTGATCAGGAGACCAGTCCAGACCGGACTGGGGCTGTGGAGACACCTGGTGAAGGGGATTGACCCGCACTCACCATGGAGAATGGAGCAGTGATCAGGAGACCAGTCCAGACCGGACTGGGGCTGTGGAGACACCTGGTGAAGGGGATTGACCCGCACTCACCATGGAGAATGGAGCAGTGATCAGGAGACCAGTCCAGACCGGACTGGGGCTGTGGAGACACCTGGTGAAGGGGATTGACCCGCACTCACCATGGAGAATGGAGCAGTGATCAGGAGACCAGTCCAGACCGGACTGGGGCTGTGGAGACACCTGGTGAAGGGGATTGACCCGCACTCACCATGGAGAATGGAGCAGTGATCAGGAGACCAGTCCAGACCGGACTGGGGCTGTGGAGACACCTGGTGAAGGGGATTGACCCGCACTCACCATGGAGAATGGAGCAGTGATCAGGAGACCAGTCCAGACCGGACTGGGGCTGTGGAGACACCTGGTGAAGGGGATTGACCCGCACTCACCATGGAGAATGGAGCAGTGATCAGGAGACCAGTCCAGACCGGACTGGGGCTGTGGAGACACCTGGTGAAGGGGATTGACCCGCACTCACCATGGAGAATGGAGCAGTGACCAGGAGACCAGTCCAGACCGGACTGGGGCTGTGGAGACACCTGGTGAAGGGGATTGACCCGCACTCACCATGGAGAATGGAGCAGTGACCAGGAGACCAGTCCAGACCGGACTGGGGCTGTGGAGACACCTGGTGAAGGGGATTGACCCGCACTCACCATGGAGAATGGAGCAGTGATCAGGAGACCAGTCCAGACCGGACTGGGGCTGTGGAGACACCTGGTGAAGGGGATTGACCCGCACTCACCATGGAGAATGGAGCAGTGATCAGGAGACCAGTCCAGACCGGACTGGGGCTGTGGAGACACCTGGTGAAGGGGATTGACCCGCACTCACCATGGAGAATGGAGCAGTGATCAGGAGACCAGTCCAGACCGGACTGGGGCTGTGGAGACACCTGGTGAAGGGGATTGACCCGCACTCACCATGGAGAATGGAGCAGTGATCAGGAGGCCAGTCCAGACCGGACTGGGGCTGTGGAGACACCTGGTGAAGGGGATTGACCCGCACTCACCATGGAGAATGGAGCAGTGATCAGGAGACCAGTCCAGACCGGACTGGGGCTGTGGAGACACCTGGTGAAGGGGATTGACCCGCACTCACCATGGAGAATGGAGAAGTGATCAGGAGACCAGTCCAGACCGGACTGGGGCTGTGGAGACACCTGGTGAAGGGGATTGACCCGCACTCACCATGGAGAATGGAGCAGTGATCAGGAGACCAGTCCAGACCGGACTGGGGCTGTGGAGACACCTGGTGAAGGGGATTGACCCGCACTCACCATGGAGAATGGAGCAGTGATCAGGAGACCAGTCCAGACCGGACTGGGGCTGTGGAGACACCTGGTGAAGGGGATTGACCCGCACTCACCATGGAGAATGGAGCAGTGATCAGGAGACCAGTCCAGACCGGACTGGGGCTGTGGAGACACCTGGTGAAGGGGATTGACCCGCACTCACCATGGAGAATGGAGCAGTGACCAGGAGACCAGTCCAGACCGGACTGGGGCTGTGGAGACACCTGGTGAAGGGGATTGACCCGCACTCACCATGGAGAATGGAGCAGTGATCAGGAGACCAGTCCAGACCGGACTGGGGCTGTGGAGACACCTGGTGAAGGGGATTGACCCGCACTCACCATGGAGAATGGAGCGGTGATCAGGAGACCAGTCCAGACCGGACTGGGGCTGTGGAGACACCTGGTGAAGGGGATTGACCCGCACTCACCATGGAGAATGGAGCGGTGATCAGGAGACCAGTCCAGACCGGACTGGGGCTGTGGAGACACCTGGTGAAGGGGATTGACCCGCACTCACCATGGAGAATGGAGCGGTGATCAGGAGACCAGTCCAGACCGGACTGGGGCTGTGGAGACACCTGGTGAAGGGGATTGACCCGCACTCACCATGGAGAATGGAGCAGTGATCAGGAGACCAGTCCAGACCGGACTGGGGCTGTGGAGACACCTGGTGAAGGGGATTGACCCGCACTCACCATGGAGAATGGAGCAGTGATCAGGAGACCAGTCCAGACCGGACTGGGGCTGTGGAGACACCTGGTGAAGGGGATTGACCCGCACTCACCATGGAGAATGGAGCAGTGATCAGGAGACCAGTCCAGACCGGACTGGGGCTGTGGAGACACCTGGTGAAGGGGATTGACCCGCACTCACCATGGAGAATGGAGCAGTGATCAGGAGACCAGTCCAGACCGGACTGGGGCTGTGGAGACACCTGGTGAAGGGGATTGACCCGCACTCACCATGGAGAATGGAGCAGTGACCAGGAGACCAGTCCAGACCGGACTGGGGCTGTGGAGACACCTGGTGAAGGGGATTGACCCGCACTCACCATGGAGAATGGAGCAGTGACCAGGAGACCAGTCCAGACCGGACTGGGGCTGTGGAGACACCTGGTGAAGGGGATTGACCCGCACTCACCATGGAGAATGGAGCAGTGACCAGGAGACCAGTCCAGACCGGACTGGGGCTGTGGAGACACCTGGTGAAGGGGATTGACCCGCACTCACCATGGAGAATGGAGCAGTGATCAGGAGACCAGTCCAGACCGGACTGGGGCTGTGGAGACACCTGGTGAAGGGGATTGACCCGCACTCACCATGGAGAATGGAGCAGTGATCAGGAGACCAGTCCAGACCGGACTGGGGCTGTGGAGACACCTGGTGAAGGGGATTGACCCGCACTCACCATGGAGAATGGAGCAGTGATCAGGAGACCAGTCCAGACCGGACTGGGGCTGTGGAGACACCTGGTGAAGGGGATTGACCCGCACTCACCATGGAGAATGGAGCAGTGATCAGGAGACCAGTCCAGACCGGACTGGGGCTGTGGAGACACCTGGTGAAGGGGATTGACCCGCACTCACCATGGAGAATGGAGCAGTGATCAGGAGACCAGTCCAGACCGGACTGGGGCTGTGGAGACACCTGGTGAAGGGGATTGACCCGCACTCACCATGGAGAATGGAGCAGTGATCAGGAGACCAGTCCAGACCGGACTGGGGCTGTGGAGACACCTGGTGAAGGGGATTGACCCGCACTCACCATGGAGAATGGAGCAGTGATCAGGAGACCAGTCCAGACCGGACTGGGGCTGTGGAGACACCTGGTGAAGGGGATTGACCCGCACTCACCATGGAGAATGGAGCAGTGATCAGGAGACCAGTCCAGACCGGACTGGGGCTGTGGAGACACCTGGTGAAGGGGATTGACCCGCACTCACCATGGAGAATGGAGCAGTGATCAGGAGACCAGTCCAGACCGGACTGGGGCTGTGGAAACACCTGGTGAAGGGGATTGACCCGCACTCACCATGGAGAATGGAGCAGTGATCAGGAGACCAGTCCAGACCGGACTGGGGCTGTGGAGACACCTGGTGAAGGGGATTGACCCGCACTCACCATGGAGAATGGAGCAGTGATCAGGAGACCAGTCCAGACCGGACTGGGGCTGTGGAGACACCTGGTGAAGGGGATTGACCCGCACTCACCATGGAGAATGGAGCAGTGATCAGGAGACCAGTCCAGACCGGACTGGGGCTGTGGAGACACCTGGTGAAGGGGATTGACCCGCACTCACCATGGAGAATGGAGCAGTGATCAGGAGACCAGACTCAGTGGAGACACCTGGTGGCGAAAGAACAGAATTCAATTGACTCCGGCAGTGACGTCACTGTGACGGAGCAATCTGCGCAGACGGCGCTGCGCGGTAGACCCGCCCTCTCCCTGCTCCAGGAGCAGAGGCGAAGCGTCGCGGCCCGGAGAGCCGTGAACCCAAGGGAGGTCCTGTGCTCGGCCTTTCAGACAGACAGACAGACAGAGAGCGGCGGCGGCCGCAGGAACCGATCAGGATCAGGATCAGGATCAGGTTCAGGTTATCCTGCGGGTCTTCGGCCGGGCGGCGGCTGCGAGGCTTCTCCCCGGGGACAGGCCCCGGGTTACCGCGGCAAGCGGCCGCTATCTTGGTGCAGGAGGACGGGGGCGTGATGGCGCATGCGCGGCCATCTTGGTGCAGGAAAACTGACTCCAGGACCGGGTAAATGTGAGAGGGAGAGTGAGGGTCAATAGAGGGGTGTCTGGTAAATGTGAGAAGTAGGGTAAATAGAGGGGTGTCTGGTAAATGTGAGAGCGAGGGTAAATAGAGGGGTGTCTGGTAAATGTGAGAGGTAGGGTAAATAGAGGGGTGTCTGGTAAATGTGAGAGGGAGGGTCAATAGAGGGGAGTCTGGTAAATGTGAGAAGTAGGGTAAATAGAGGGGTGTCTGGTAAATGTGAGAGCGAGGGTCAATAGAGGGGAGTCTGGTAAATGTGAGAGCGAGGGTAAATAGAGGGGTGTCTGGTAAATGTGAGAGGTAGGGTAAATAGAGGGGTGTCTGGTAAATGTGAGAGCGAGGGTCAATAGAGGGGTGTCTGGTAAATGTGAGAGCGAGGGTCAATAGAGGGGTGTCTGGTAAATGTGAGAGGGAGGGTCAATGGAGGGGAGCCTGGTAAATGTGAGAGGTAGGGTAAATAGAGGGGTGTCTGGTAAATGTGAGAGGGAGGGTCAATGGAGGGGAGCCTGGTAAATGTGAGAGGTAGGGTAAATAGAGGGGTGTCTGGTAAATGTGAGAGGGAGGGTCAATGGAGGGGAGCCTGGTAAATGTGAGAGGTAGGGTAAATAGAGGGGTGTCTGGTAAATGTGAGAGGGAGGGTCATTGAAGGGGAGCCTGGTAAATGTGAAAGGTAGGGTAAATAGAGGGGTGTCTGGTAAATGTGAGAGCGAGGGTCAATAGAGGGGTGTCTGGTAAATGTGAGAGCGAGGGTAAATAGAGGGGTGTCTGGTAAATGTGAGAGGTAGGGTAAATAGAGGGGTGTCTGGTAAATGAGAGGTAGGGTAAATAGAGGGGTGTCTGGTAAATGTGAGAGGTAGGGTAAATAGAGGGGTGTCTGGTAAATGTGAGAGGTAGGGTAAATAGAGGGGTGTCTGGTAAATGTGAGAGGTAGGGTCAATAGAGGGGTGTCTGGTAAATGTGAGAGCGAGGGTCAATAGAGGGGTGTCTGGTAAATGTGAGAGCGAGGGTCAATAGAGGGGTGTCTGGTAAATGTGAGAGGGAGGGTCAATGGAGGGGAGCCTGGTAAATGTGAGAGGTAGGGTAAATAGAGGGGTGTCTGGTAAATGTGAGAGGGAGGGTCAATGGAGGGGAGCCTGGTAAATGTGAGAGGTAGGGTAAATAGAGGGGTGTCTGGTAAATGTGAGAGGGAGGGTCAATGGAGGGGAGCCTGGTAAATGTGAGAGGTAGGGTAAATAGAGGGGTGTCTGGTAAATGTGAGAGGGAGGGTCATTGAAGGGGAGCCTGGTAAATGTGAAAGGTAGGGTAAATAGAGGGGTGTCTGGTAAATGTGAGAGGTAGGGTAAATAGAGGGGTGTCTGGTAAATGTGAGAGGTAGGGTAAATAGAGGGGTGTCTGGTAAATGTGAGAGGGAGGGTCAATGGAGGGGAGCCTGGTAAATGTGAGAGTGAGAGGGAGGGTCAATAGAGGGGAGTCTGGTAAATGTGAGAGGGAGGGTCAACCGAGGGGAGTCTGGTAAATGTGAGAGGTAGGGTAAATAGAGGGGTGTCTGGTAAATGTGAGAGGGAGGGTCAATGGAGGGGAGCCTGGTAAATGTGAGTGTGAGAGGGAGGGTCAATAGAGGGGAGTCTGGTAAATGTGAGAGGGAGGGTCAATCGACGGGAGTCTTGTAAATATGAGAGTGTGAGGGAGGGTCGATAGAGGAGAGTCTGGTAAATGAGAGGGAGGGTCAAAAAAGGGGAGTCTAGTTAACGTGAGAGGGAGGGTCAATGGATGGGAGTCTGTTAAATGTGAGAGTGAGAGGGAGCGTCAATAGAGGAGAGTCTGGGAAATGTGAGAGTGAGGGTCAAGAGAGGGGAGTCTGGTACGAGTGAGAGTGAGGGTCAATAGAGGGGAGTCTGGTAAATGTGAGAGTGAGATGGAGGGTCAATAGAGGGTGTCTCGTACATGTGAGATGGAGGGTCAATAGAGGGTGTCTCGTACATGTGAGATGGAGGGTCAATAGAGGGGAGTCTGGTAAATGTGAGAGGGAGGGTCAATGGAGGGGAGTCTTGCAAATGTGAGAGCGACAGTAAGAGTGAGGGTCAATGGAGGGGAGTCTGGTTAATGTGAGAGGGGAGTGTGGGGGTCAGTGGAGGGGAGTGTGGGGGTCAGTGGAGGGGAGTGTGGGGGTCAGTGGAGGGGAGTGTGGGGGTCGGTGGAGGGGAGTGTGGGGGTCGGTGGAGGGGAGTGTGGGGGTCGGTGGAGGGGGAGTGTGGGGGTCGGTGGAGGGGGAGTGTGGGGGTCGGTGGAGGGGGAGTGTGGGGGTCGGTGGAGGGGGAGTGTGGGGGTCGGTGGAGGGGGAGTGTGGGGGTCGGTGGAGGGGGAGTGTGGGGGTCGGTGGAGGGGGAGTGTGGGGGTCGGTGGAGGGGGAGTGTGGGGGTCGGTGGAGGGGGAGTGTGGGGGTCGGTGGAGGGGGAGTGTGGGGGTCGGTGGAGGGGGAGTGTGGGGGTCGGTGGAGGGGGAGTGTGGGGGTCGGTGGAGGGGGAGTGTGGGGGTCGGTGGAGGGGGAGTGTGGGGGTCGGTGGAGGGGGAGTGTGGGGGTCGGTGGAGGGGGAGTGTGGGGGTCGGTGGAGGGGGAGTGTGGGGGTCGGTGGAGTGGGAGTGTGGGGGTCGGTGGAGTGGGAGTGTGGGGGTCGGTGGAGTGGGAGTGTGGGGGTCGGTGGAGTGGGAGTGTGGGGGTCGGTGGAGTGGGAGTGTGGGGGTCGGTGGAGTGTGGGGGTCGGTGGAGTGTGGGGGTCGGTGGAGTGTGGGGGTCGGTGGAGTGTGGGGGTCGGTGGAGTGTGGGGGTCGGTGGAGTGTGGGGGTCGGTGGGGTGTGGGGGTCGGTGGGGTGTGGGGGTCGGTGGGGTGTGGGGGTCGGTGGGGTGTGGGGGTCGGTGGGGTGTGGGGGTCGGTGGGGTGTGGGGGTCGGTGGGGTGTGGGGGTCGGTGGGGTGTGGGGGTCGGTGGGGTGTGGGGGTCGGTGGGGTGTGGGGGTCGGTGGGGTGTGGGGGTCGGTGGGGTGTGGGGGTCGGTGGGGTGTGGGGGTCGGTGGGGTGTGGGGGTCGGTGGGGTGTGGGGGTCGGTGGGGTGTGGGGGTCGGTGGGGTGTGGGGGTCGGTGGGGTGTGGGGGTCGGTGGGGTGTGGGGGTCGGTGGGGTGTGGGGGTCGGTGGGGTGTGGGGGTCGGTGGGGTGTGGGGGTCGGTGGGGTGTGGGGGTCGGTGGGGTGTGGGGGTCGGTGGGGTGTGGGGGTCGGTGGGGTGTGGGGGTCGGTGGGGTGTGGGGGTCGGTGGGGTGTGGGGGTCGGTGGGGTGTGGGGGTCGGTGGGGTGTGGGGGTCGGTGGGGTGTGGGGGTCGGTGGGGTGTGGGGGTCGGTGGGGTGTGGGGGTCGGTGGGGTGTGGGGGTCGGTGGGGTGTGGGGGTCGGTGGGGGTGTGGGGGTCGGTGGGGTGTGGGGGTCGGTGGGGTGTGGGGGTGGGTGGGGTGTGGGGGTGGGTGGGGTGTGGGGGTGTGGTGGGGTGTGGGGGTGTGGTGGGGTGTGGGGGTGGGTGGGGTGTGGGGGTGAGAGGGAGGGTCAATCGAGGGGAGTGTGGTAAGTGTGGGAGTGAGAGGGAGGGTCAATCGAGGGGAGTGTGGTAAGTGAGAGGTCGAGTGAGGGTCAATGGAGGGAGAGGGAGGGTCGGGAGAGGGAGTGTCAATAGAGGGGAGTCTGGTAAATGTGAGAGGGAGGGTGAACAGGTGGGTGTCTGGTAAATGTGACAGTGAGGGTCAATAGAGGGGAGTCTGGTAAATGTGAGAGGGAGGGTCAATAGAGGGAGGGAGGGTCGGGAGAGGGAGGGTCAATAGAGGGGAGTCTGGTAAATGTGAGTGAGGGTCAATAGAGGGGATTCTGATAAATGTGAGTGAGGGTCAATAGAGGGGATTCTGATAAATGTGAGAGGGAGGGTCAATCGAGGGGAGTCTGGTTAACGTGAGAGGGAGAGTGAGGGTCAATCGAGGGGAGTCTGGTTAACGTGAGAGGGAGAGTGAGGGTCAATCGAGGGGAGTCTGGTTAACGTGAGAGGGAGAGTGAGGGTCAATCGAGGGGAGTCTGGTTAACGTGAGAGGGAGAGTGAGGGTCAATCGAGGGGAGTCTGGTTAACGTGAGAGGGAGAGTGAGGGTCAATCGAGGGGAGTCTGGTTAACGTGAGAGGGAGAGTGAGGGTCAATCGAGGGGAGTCTGGTTAACGTGAGAGGGAGAGTGAGGGTCAATCGAGGGGAGTCTGGTTAACGTGAGAGGGAGAGTGAGGGTCAATCGAGGGGAGTCTGGTTAACGTGAGAGGGAGAGTGAGGGTCAATCGAGGGGAGTCTGGTTAACGTGAGAGGGAGAGTGAGGGTCAATCGAGGGGAGTCTGGTTAACGTGAGAGGGAGAGTGAGGGTCAATCGAGGGGAGTCTGGTTAACGTGAGAGGGAGAGTGAGGGTCAATCGAGGGGAGTCTGGTTAACGTGAGAGGGAGAGTGAGGGTCAATCGAGGGGAGTCTGGTTAACGTGAGAGGGAGAGTGAGGGTCAATCGAGGGGAGTCTGGTAAATGTGAGAGGGAGGGTGAACAGAGGGGTGTCTGGTAAATGTGACAGTGAGGGTCAATAGAGGGGAGTCTGGTTAACGTGAGAGGGAGAGTGAGGGTCAATAGAGGGGAGTCTGGTAAATGTGAGAGGGAGGGTGAACAGGTGGGTGTCTGGTAAATGTGACAGTGAGGGTCAATAGAGGGGAGTCTGGTAAATGTGAGAGGGAGGGTCAATAGAGGGAGGGAGGGTCGGGAGAGGGAGGGTCAATAGAGGGGAGTCTGGTAAATGTGAGTGAGGGTCAATAGAGGGGATTCTGATAAATGTGAGAGGGAGGGTCAATCAAGGGGAGTCTGGTTAACGTGAGAGGGAGAGTGAGGGTCAATAGAGGGGAGTCTGGTAAATGTGAGAGGGAGGGTGAACAGATGGGTGTCTGGTAAATGTGAGAGTGAGGGTCAATAGAGGGGAGTCTGGTAAATGTGAGGGTCAATAGAGGGGAGTCTGGTAAATATGAGAGTTAGACGAGGGTCAATAGAGGGGAGTCTGGTCTATGTGAGGGATGGTCAATAGAGGGGTGTCTGGTCAGAGTGAGAGGGAGGGTCAATAGAGGGGAGTCTGGTCAATGTGAGTGAGAGAGGGTCAATAGAGGGGAGTCTGGTCTATGTGAGGGATGGTCAATAGAGGGGTGTCTGGTAAATGAGAGAGTGAGAGGGAGGGTCAATTGCGGGAGAGGGAGGGTCAATAGTGGGGAGTCTGGTCAGAGTGAGAGGGAGGATCAATAGAGGGGAGTCTGGTTAATGTGAGTGAGAGAGAGGGTCAATAGAGGGGAGTCTGGTCAATGTGAGTGAGAGAGGGTCAATAGAGGGGAGTCTGGTCAATGTGAGTGAGAGAGAGGGTCAATAGAGGGGAGTCTGGTCAATGTGAGAGAGAGGGTCAATAGAGGGGAGTCTGGTCAATGTGAGTGAGAGAGAGGGTCAAGAGAGGGGAGTCTGGTAAATGTGAGAGTGAGAGGGAGGGTCAATAGAGGGGAGTCTGGTAAATGTGAGAGGGAGTGTCAATAGAGGGGAGTTTGGTAAATGTGAGGGAGGGTCAACAGAGGGGAGTGTGGTAAATGTGAGAGTGAGAGGGAGGGTCAACAGAGGAGAGTCTGGTAAATGCGAGAGTGAGGGAGGGTCAATGGAGAGGAGTGTGGTAAATGTGAGAGGGAGTGTCAATGGAGGGGAGTCTGGTAAATGTGAGAGTAGGGGTCAATTGAGGGGAGTCCGGTAAATGTGAGAGTGAGAGGGCGGGTCAACAGAGGGGATTCTGGTTAATGTATGAGGGAGGGTCAATCAAGGGGAGTCTGGTTAACGTGAGAGGGAGAGTGAGGGTCAATAGAGGGGAATCTGGTAAATGTGAGAGGGAGGGTGAACAGATGGGTGTCTGGTAAATGTGACAGTGAGGGTCAATAGAGGGGAGTCTGGTAAATGTGAGAGGGAGGGTCAATAGAGGGCGAGGGAGGGCGGGTCGGGAGAGGGAGGGTCAATAGAGGGGAGTCTGGTAAATGTGAGAGTGAGGGTCAATAGAGGGGATTCTGGTAAATGTGAGAGGGAGGGTGAACAGATGGGTGTCTGGTAAATGTGAGAGTGAGGGTCAATAGAGGGGAGTCTGGTAAATGTGAGCGTGAGGGTCAATAGAGGGGAGTCTGGTAAATGTGAGAGTTAGACGAGGGTCAATAGAGGGGAGTCTGGTAAATGTGAGCGTGAGGGTCAATAGAGGGGAGTCTGGTAAATGTGAGAGTTAGACGAGGGTCAATAGAGGGGAGTCTGGTCTATGTGAGGGATGGTCAATAGAGGGGTGTCTGGTAAATGTGAGAGGGAGAGGGAGGGTCAATAGCGGGGAGTCTGGTCAATGTGAGAGTGAGAGGGAGGGTCAATAGAGGGGAGTCTGGTCAATGTGAGTGAGAGAGAGGGTCAATAGAGGGGAGTCTGGTAAATGTGAGAGGGAGTGTCAATAGAGGGGAGTTTGGTAAATGTGAGAGAGAGGGTCAACAGAGGGGAGTGTGGTAAATGTGAGAGGGAGGGTGAACAGATGGGTGTCTGGTAAATGTGACAGTGAGGGTCAATAGAGGGGAGTCTGGTAAATGTGAGAGGGAGGGTCAATATAGGGCGAGGGAGGGTCAATAGAGGGCGAGGGAGGGCGGGTCGGGAGAGGGAGGGTCAATAGAGGGGAGTCTGGTAAATGTGAGAGGGAGGGTGAACAGATGGGTGTCTGGTAAATGTGAGAGTGAGGGTCAATAGAGGGGAGTCTGGTAAATGTGAGCGTGAGGGTCAATAGAGGGGAGTCTGGTAAATGAGAGAGTTAGACGAGGGTCAATAGAGGGGAGTCTGGTCTATGTGAGGGATGGTCAATAGAGGGGTGTCTGGTAAATGTGAGAGGGAGAGGGAGGGTCAATAGCGGGGAGTCTGGTCAATGTGAGAGTGAGAGGGAGGGTCAATAGAGGGGAGTCTGGTCAATGTGAGTGAGAGAGAGGGTCAATAGAGGGGAGTCTGGTAAATGTGAGAGGGAGTGTCAATAGAGGGGAGTTTGGTAAATGTGAGAGAGAGGGTCAACAGAGGGGAGTGTGGTAAATGTGAGAGTGAGAGGGAGGGTCAACAGAGGAGAGTCTGGTAAATGTGGGAGTGAGAAGGAGGGTCAATCGAGGGGAGTCTGGTAAATGTGGGAGTGAGAAGGAGGGTCAACCGAGGGGAGTCTGGTAAATGTGGGAGTGAGAAGGAGGCTCAACAGAGGGGAGTCTGGTAAATGTGGGAGTGAGAAGGAGGGTCAACAGAGGGGAGTCTGGTAAATGAGAGGTAGAGTGAGGGTCAATGGAGGGAGAGGGAGGGTCGGGAGAGGGAGGGTCAATAGAGGGGAGTCTGGTAAATGTGAGAGTGAGGGTCAATAGAGGGGATTCTGGTAAATGTGAGAGGGAGGGTGAACAGAGGGGTGTCTGGTAAATGTGACAGTGAGGGTCAATAGAGGGGAGTCTGGTTAACGTGAGAGGGAGAGTGAGGGTCAATAGAGGGGAGTCTGGTAAATGTGAGAGGGAGGGTGAACAGGTGGGTGTCTGGTAAATGTGACAGTGAGGGTCAATAGAGGGGAGTCTGGCAAATGTGAGAGGGAGGGTCAATAGAGGGAGGGAGGGAGAGGGAGGGAGGGTCGGGAGAGGGAGGGTCAATAGAGGGGAGTCTGGTAAATGTGAGTGAGGGTCAATAGAGGGGATTCTGATAAATGTGAGAGGGAGGGTCAATCAAGGGGAGTCTGGTTAACGTGAGAGGGAGAGTGAGGGTCAATAGAGGGGAGTCTGGTAAATGTGAGAGGGAGGGTGAACAGATGGGTGTCTGGTAAATGTGAGAATGAGGGTCAATAGAGGGGAGTCTGGTAAATGTGAGGGTCAATAGAGGGGAGTCTGGTAAATATGAGAGTTAGACGAGGGTCAATAGAGGGGAGTCTGGTCTATGTGAGGGATGGTCAATAGAGGGGTGTCTGGTCAGAGTGAGAGGGAGGGTCAATAGAGGGGAGTCTGGTCAATGTGAGTGAGAGAGGGTCAATAGAGGGGAGTCTGGTCAATGTGAGTGAGAGAGAGGGTCAATAGAGGGGAGTCTGGTCAATGTGAGAGAGGGTCAATAGAGGGGAGTCTGGTCAATGTGAGTGAGAGAGAGGGTCAAGAGAGGGGAGTCTGGTAAATGTGAGAGTGAGAGGGAGGGTCAATAGAGGGGAGTCTGGTAAATGTGAGAGGGAGTGTCAATAGAGGGGAGTTTGGTAAATGTGAGGGAGGGTCAACAGAGGGGAGTGTGGTAAATGTGAGAGTGAGAGGGAGGGTCAACAGAGGAGAGTCTGGTAAATGCGAGAGTGAGGGAGGGTCAATGGAGAGGAGTGTGGTAAATGTGAGAGGGAGTGTCAATGGAGGGGAGTCTGGTAAATGTGAGAGTAGGGGTCAATTGAGGGGAGTCCGGTAAATGTGAGAGTGAGAGGGCGGGTCAACAGAGGGGATTCTGGTTAATGTATGAGGGAGGGTCAATCAAGGGGAGTCTGGTTAACGTGAGAGGGAGAGTGAGGGTCAATAGAGGGGAATCTGGTAAATGTGAGAGGGAGGGTGAACAGATGGGTGTCTGGTAAATGTGACAGTGAGGGTCAATAGAGGGGAGTCTGGTAAATGTGAGGGTCAATAGAGGGGAGTCTGGTAAATGAGAGAGTTAGACGAGGGTCAATAGAGGGTTGTCTGGTCTATGTGAGGGATGGTCAATAGAGGGGTGTCTGGTAAATGTGAGAGGGAGGGTCAATAGCGGGGAGTCTGGTCAATGTGAGAGTGAGAGGGAGTGTCAATAGAGGGGAGTCTGGTCAATGTGAGTGAGAGAGAGGGTCAATAGAGGGGAGTCTGGTAAATGTGAGAGGGAGTGTCAATAGAGGGGAGTTTGGTAAATGTGAGAGAGAGGGTCAACAGAGGGGAGTGTGGTAAATGTGAGAGTGAGAGGGAGGGTCAACAGAGGAGAGTCTGGTAAATGCGAGAGTGAGGGAGGGTCAATGGAGAGGAGTGTGGTAAATGTGAGAAGGAGTGTCAATGGAGGCGGGTCTGGTAAATGTGAGAGAGGGAGGGTCAATGGAGGAGAGTCTTGTAAATGTGAGAGTAGGGGTCAATTGAGGGGAGTCCGGTAAATGTGAGAGTGAGAGGGCGGGTCAACAGAGGGGAGTCTGGAAAATGTGAGTGAGTGGGAGCGTCAATAGAGGGGAGTCTGGTAAATGTGAGAGTGAGAAGGAGGGTAAAGAGAGGAGAGTCTGGTAAAGGTGAGTGTGGGTCAATGGAGGGGAGTGAGGATCAATAGAGGGGAGTCTGGTAAATGTGAGAGGGAGGTTAAATTGAGGGGAGTCTGGTAAATGTGAGAGGGAGGGTCAACAGAGGGGAGTGTGGTAAATGTGAGAGTGAGAGGGAGGGTCAACAGAGGGGAGTGTGGTATATGTGAGAGTGAGAGGGCCAGTCAATAGAAGGGAGTCTGGTAAATGTGAGTGGGAGAGGGGGTCAATAGAGGGGAGTCTGCTAAATGTGAGAGGGAGGGTCAATCGAGGGGAGTCTGGTAAATGTGAGAATGAGAGCGAGGGTCAATAGAGGGGAGTCTGTTAATTGTGAGAGTGAGAAGGCGGGTTAATAGAGGAGAGTCTGGTAAATGTGAGAGTGGGTCAATGGAGGGGAGTGAGGATCAACAGAGGGGAGTCTGGTAAATGTGAGAGGGAGGGTAAATTGAGGGGAGTCTGGTAAATGTGAGAGGGAGGGTCATTGGAGGGGAGTCTGGTAAATGCGAGAGTGACAGTGAGGGTCAATAGAGGGGAGTCTGGTAAATGTGAGAGCGAGGATCAATGGAGGGGAGTCTGTTAATTGTGAGAGTGAGAGGGACGGTCAATAGAGGGGTGTCTGGTAAATGTAAGAGTGAGAAGGCGGGTTAATAGAGGAGAGTCTGGTAAATGTGAGAGTGGGTCAATGGAGGGGAGTGAGGATCAACAGAGGGGAGTCTGGTAAATGTGAGAGGGAGGGTAAATTGAGGGGAGTCTGGTAAATGTGAGAGGGAGGGTCATTGGAGGGGAGTCTGGTAAATGCGAGAGGTAGGGTCAATAGAGGGGAGTCTGGTAAATGTCTCCTCTTCACCAGGGAGAGGGACACTGAGGGTCCATAGTGGGGAGTCTGGTAAATGTAGCCTCTTCACCTGGGAGTGGGGACAGTGAGGATCAATGGAGGGGAGTCTGGTAAATGTGAGAGCGAGGGTCAATAGAGGGGAGTCTGGTAAATGTGAGAGTGAGGGTCAATAGAGGGGAGTCTGGTAAATGTGAGAGTGACAGTGAGGGTCAATAGAGGGGAGTCTGGTACATGTGAGGGTCAATAGGGGGGAGTATGGTAAATGTGGGAGTGAGAGGGAGGGTCAATAGAGGAGAGTCTGGTAAATGTAAATGTGAGAGTGAGGGTCAATAGAGGGGAGTCTGGTAAATGTGAGAGTGAGAGGGAGGGTCAACAGAGGGGAGTCCGGTAAGAGTGACAGGGAGGGTCAATCGAGTGGAGTCTGGTTAATGTGAGAGTGAGAGGGAGGGTCAATAGAGGGGAGTCTGGTATATGTCCCCTCTTCACCTGGGAGAGTGGACACTGAGGGTCTATAGTGGGGAGTCTTGTAAATGTCCCCTCTTTACCTGTGAGAGGGGACACTGACTGTCTATAGCGGGGAGTCTGGTAAACGTCCCCGATGGAGACCCCGCCGCCCCCGATACCGGCCCCACCACCCTTTGCTGATGATTCAGAGTAGACTGATGGGGCGGTAATTGGCCGGATTGGATGTGTCCTGCGTTTTGTGGACAGGACATTCCAAGAGATATCTGTACAGTGATTGGTGTCTCTCAGTCCCTTCCTCAGGGTGATATCTGTACAGTAATTGGTGTGTCTCAGTCCCTTCCTCAGGGTGATATCTGTACAGTAATTGGTGTGTCTCAGTCCCTTCCTCAGGGTGATATCTGTATAGTGATTGGTGTCTCTCAGTCTCTTCCTCGGGTGATATCTGTATAGTGATTGGTGTCTCTCAGTCTCTTCCTCGGGGTGATATCTGTTCGTTGATTTGTGTCTCTCAGTCCCTTCCTCAGGGGAATTTGTTTGTTAATCCTTCGATATCAAAGAAGACAGGCAAAATCTCAACTCCTATTCGACAATGTGTTCTTTAATGACTGATGCTCGCGATGAGTTTCCACCCATTGGACAGTGGGTCTCAGATACACCAGGTTGGGGATATTGACTTTTCAAGTGACACTTTTTCTGCTGGCATTTCCATTCAAGATCAGCAATGCGTTGGGCTTCCCAGGTGGGAGGTCCCCCCGGGGATGGATTGCCTCCCAGGTGGGAGGTCCCCCCGGGGATGGATTGCCTCCCAGGTGGGAGGTCCCCCCGGGGATGGATTGCCTCCCAGGTGGGAGGTCCCCCCGGGGATGGATTGCCTCCCAGGTGGGAGGTCCCCCCGGGGATGGATTGCCTCCCAGGTGGGAGGTCCCCCCGGGGATGGATTGCCTCCCAGGTGGGAGGTCCCCCCGGGGATGGATTGCCTCCCAGGTGGGAGGTCCCCCCGGGGATGGATTGCCTCCCAGGTGGGAGGTCCCCCCGGGGATGGATTGCCTCCCAGGTGGGAGGTCCCCCCGGGGATGGATTGCCTCCCAGGTGGGAGGTCCCCCCGGGGATGGATTGCCTCCCAGGTGGGAGGTCCCCCCGGGGATGGATTGCCTCCCAGGTGGGAGGTCCCCCCGGGGATGGATTGCCTCCCAGGTGGGAGGTCCCCCCGGGGATGGATTGCCTCCCAGGTGGGAGGTCCCCCCGGGGATGGATTTCCGCTTTCTGATCTTGCAGGCAAGCTGGTTCATAATTATTTTCATATCATCCTGGGAGTGGCCCCCAAGAGCACAGTCATCGGCAAATAATAGTTCACCAACAAATTCTTCCAGCACCTTTTGTTTTAGCTCGTAGCCTCAGGCTGAAAATCTGCCCTTCGGTCCTGACTCTGCCCTTCGGTCCTGACCCCTATTTCGAGATTATTGAAAGCCACAAGACGCATTTCAGCAAACAAATCTTCGAAGAGTGATGGTGCAAGGACACATCCTTGCTTAACAGCACCTGTAACGGGGATTGTACCCCTCATGGGGGAATCTAAAACTGGGGCCATTGCCTCAGAATAAGGGGTCGTCTGTTTAAGATGGAAATGAGGAGGAATTTCTTCGCCCAGATGTCGTGAATCTTTGGAATTCTTCACCCCAGAAAGCTGTGGAGGCTGAGTCATTGAATACGTTCAAGGCTGAGTTGGACAAATTTTTGATCAGCAAGGGAGTCAAAGGATATGAGGAAAAGGAGGGAAAGTGAAGTAGAGGTAAAAATCAGATCAGCCATGATCTAATTAAATAGCTGAGCAGACTCGAAGGGCCAAATGGCCTATTCCTGCTCCTATCTCTTATAATCTCATGGACAGAGATGGAATTGTCCCCATATTCCACCAATCGATCCGTAACCAAGGCCATCCCAACTTCTGTCATCGAACTGCAGTATGCAGACACCCCCTGCTTGTGCGCACACTCAGAGTCTGAGCTACAAACCTTTATCGAAGCATTCACCGAGGTGTATGAGAGAATGGGTCTCAGGCTAAACATCCGGAAAACAAAAGTCCTCTCCCAACCCGCTCCTGCCACACAACACTGTCCCCCGACCATTAGATCCATGGTGAGCCTCTGGACAGCGTGGTTCATATTCCATACATCGACTCCAATGCGCCAGTTTTGCCTCAAATCCAGCACCAAGCTCATGGTCCACAGAGCAGCCGTGGTCCCCTCCCTCCTGTATACATCAGAAACATGGACAATGTACAGCAGATACCTCAAATCCCTGGAGAAATATCACCAATGTTGCATCCCCAAAATCCTGCAAATCCACTGGCAGGATAGGTGTACCAACGTGAGTGTTCTCTCCCAGGCTAACATCCCAGTATCGAGGTACTGGTCACACTCAACAAGCTGTGATGGGTGGGCCACATTGTCCGCATGCCCAGCACAAGATTCCCTAAACAAGTGCTCTACTCCGAGCTCTGCAATGGCAGGCAATCACGAGGAGGGCAGAGGAAACGCTATAAGGACACTCAAAGCCTTCCTGAAAAAAATGCATTAACCCCACCGACACGTGAGAATCATTTGTCCTAGAACGCCCAAACTGGAGAAGAAGCATCCGCAAAGGCACCAATCACCTCGAGCATCACCATGTGGAGCATGTGGAGGCCAAGCGTAAGCAGCAGAAAGAGCGCACAGAATCCAGAGCGTCTCACCCACCCGCCTCATTAAACACTGCCTGCCCCACCTGTGGCATAATCTGCGGCTCCAGGATTGGACTATTCAGCCACTGCAGAACCCACCCTCCCAGAGTGGAAGCAAGTCATCCTTGATTCTGAGGGACTGCCAAAAAAGAAGAAATGGCGAAGCAGGCTCGAGGGACCGAATGGCCTACTCCTGTTCCTATCTCTTATGCTCTTATGGATTAACTTTTTATTTTCATAGCCAGTAAATTGTCGTGGTTCTTGTGACATTTTGCTTGTTTTCAACTAATTTACTTATTTCAGTGAGTTAAAAAGCTTTTTACTTTAATGACTGAAGGTTTTATCTTCAAAACCGGTAAATTTTCATATTTCTTGTCACTTTTTGCTTGTTTTCAACTGATGTACTTATTTCAGTGAGATAAATCTTTTTTCATTAATCGCTTAAGATTTATCTTCAAATCTAATTATTTTTCATTGTTGTTCTCACTTTTTGCTTGTTTTGATGAAATGCACTTATTTCAGTGAGATTAAGCTTTTTTCTTTAATGGCTTAAAATTTTATCTTCAAATCCAGTAAATTTTTGTAATTCTTCTCACTTTTCTGCTTGTTTTCAACTGATGTACTTATTTCAGTGAGACAAAGCTTTTTTCTTTAAATCCAGTAAATTCAGCAACTTTTAGTAGCTCTTCTGAGTGTTTTCAACAAACTTACTTATTTCACTGAGTGTTTTTTTCTTATATCGGTTAACATTTTTTCTCCAAATCCAGTAACTTTTAGTAGTTGTAAACAGTTTTTGACTATTATAAGCATAAATATTTATTTCACTTAGATAAAGCTTCTTTCTTGAATGGTTTAATATGTTTTCTTCATTTTTTTCTTCACATCCAGTAAATTTTATTAGTTGTAATCACTTTTCGACTGTTTTCAACAGAAGTACTTATTCCACTGAGATAATGCATTTTTCTTTCAGAGTAAGATTTTCTCTTTAAATCCAATAAAATTTAGTAGTTGTTGGCACCTTTTGATTGTTTGCAACAAATCTACTTATTTCATTGAGATAAACCTTCTTTTCTTTGGTGGGTAAAAATTCACCTTTAAATCCATTAACTTTAAGTAGTTCTTGTCACTTTTTGATTGTTTTCAAAAAATGCACCTATTTCACTGAGATAAAAATTGTTTTCCTTCATTGCTTAAGATGTTTTCTTCAAATCCAGTACATTTTATTAGTTGTAATCACTTTACCACTGTTTTCAACAAAACTTCTTGTCACTTTTTGGTTGCTTAAAAAAACACCTATTTCGCTGAGATAAAAACTGTATTCCTTCATCACTTAAGATTTTTCTTCACATAGAAACATAGAAAATAAGAGCAAGAGTAGGCCATTTGGCCCTTCGAGTCTACTCTGCCATTCAATATGATCATGGCTGATCCTATATCTCAATAGCATATTCCTGCTCTCTCCCCATACCCCTTGATGTCTTCTGTGTCCAGATATCTATCTCCTTCTTAAATATATTCAGTGACTTGGCCTCCACAACCTTCTGTGGTAGAGAATTGCACAGGTTCACCACCTTCTGAGTGAAGAAATTTCTCCTCATCTCAGTCCTAAATGTCCATCCCGTATTCTAAGACTGTGACCCCTCGTTCTGGACCCCCCAGCCAGGGGAAACATCCTCCCTGCATTCAGTCTGTCTAGCCCTGTCAGAATTTCATGCGTTTCAATGAGCTCCCTTCTCATTCTTCTAAACTCTAGTGAATACAGGTCTAGTCGACCCAATCTCTCCTCGTATGACAGTCCTGCCATTCCAGGAATCAGTCTGGTGAACCTTCGCTGCACTCCCCTATGGCAAGTGTATCTTTTCTTACGTAAGGATACCAAAACTGCACACAAAACTGCACAGGTGTGGTCTCACCAAGGCCCTGTATAACTTCACATCCAGTTTAATTTAATAGTTGTAATCACTTTTGGATTGTTTTCAAGGAAAGTTCTTATTTCACTGAGATAAAGCTTTCTTCTTCCATGAGTAATATTTTCCCTTTAAATCCAGTACAATTTATTAGTTGTTGTCACCTATTGATTGTTTACAACAAATCTACTTTTTCCTTTCATGGGTAATATTGATCCTTTAATTCCAATAACGTTTAATAGTTTAAACTATTTAAAACAAAAGTACTTATTTCACTGAGAGAAAACTTTTTACTTTCATGGCTTAATATTTTTTTCCTCAAATGCATTAATTTTTAGTGGTTCTTGTCACTTTTTGACAGTTTTCAACAATTTATTTATTTCACTGAGATAATTCTTTTTTCTTACATGGGTGATATTTTTGCTTTAAATCCATTAACTTTTAATAGTTCTTCTCACTTTTTGAATGTTTTCAACAAAATTACTTATTTCACTGAGATGATGTTTTTTCTTACATGGGTAATATTTTCCTTTAAATCCATGAACTTTTAGTATTTCCTGTCACTTTTTGATTGTTTTCAAAAATTGCCCCTATTTCACTGAGAAACTTTTTCCTTCATAGCTCAATACTTTTACTTCAAGTTTTTTCTTCACATCTGGTTTATTTTAGTAGTTGTATTCACTTTTCAACTGTTTTCTACAAAAGTACTTATTTCACTGAGATAAAGCTTTTTTTCTTTCATGAGTAATATTTTCCCTTTAATCCAGTAAAATTTTGTAGTTGTTGTCACCGTTTGATTGTTTACAACAAATCTACTTATTTCATTGAGATAAACCTTTTTTCTTTCATGGGTAATATATTACCTTTAAATCGAATAACCTTTAGGAGTTTAATCTATTTAAAACAAAAGTACTTATTTCACTAAGATAAAGCTGTTTTCTTTCATGGCTTAATATTTTTCCTCCAATGCATTAGATTTTAGTGGTTCTTGTCACTTTTTGATTGTTTGCAACAAATTTATTTATTTCACCGAGATAATTCTTTTTTCCTACATGGGTGATATTTTTCCTTTAAATCCATTAACTTTTAGTAGTTTGTCTTACTTCTTGAATGTTTTCAACAGATTTACTTATTTTGCTGAGATAATGCTTTTTTCTTACATGGCTTAAGAGTTTTTCTTCAAATCCAGTAAATTTTAGTGGTTGTAAGCACTTTTTGATTGCTTTCAACAAATCTACTTTTTTTCACTGAGTTCAAGCGTTTTTCTTTCATGAGTAATATTTTCCCTTTAAATCCAGTAACATTTAGTTGTTCTTATCACTTTTTGAATGTTTTTCCACAAGTGTACAAATTTCAATGAGATAAAGCTTTTTTTCTTTGATGGCTTTGTATTTTTTCTTCAAATTTTTTCTTCATGTCCAGTAGATTTTGTTGCTGAAATTACTTTTCGACTACTTATTTTCTGAGTTGAACCTTTTTTCTTTCATGGGTAAAGTTTTTCCTTTAAATTCAGCAACTTTTAGTAGCTCTTCTCACTTTTGAGTGTTTTCAGTAAACTTACTTATTTCACTGAGATAATGCTTTTTTCTTACATCGGTTAACATTTTTTCTTCAAATCCTGTAACTTTTAGTAGTTGTAAACACTTTTCGACTATTTTAAACATAAACACTTATTTCACTGAAATAAAGCCTTTTTCTTTCGTGGGTAATATTGTTCCTTTAAATCCATTACGTTTTAGTAGCTCTTGTCACTTTTTGATTGTTTTCAAAATTGTATCTATTTCACTGAGATAAAAATAGTTTTCCTTCATGGCTTAAGATTTTTTCTTCAAATCCAGTAAATTTTATAAGTTGTAATCAGTTTTTGACTGTTTTCAACAAAAGTTCTTGTCATTTTTGACTGTTTTCAAAAAATACACCTATTTCATTGGATGAAACTTTTTTCCTTCATGCCTTAAGATTTTTTCTTTACATCCAGTTTATTTTAGTAGTTGTAATCACTTTTCGACTGTTCTCAACAAAAGTACTTATTTCATTGAGGCAGTGAAATAAGTAAGTTTACTGAAAACACTCAAAAGTGAGAAGAGCTACTAAAAGTTGCTGAATTTAAAGGAAAAACTTTACCCATGAAAGAAAAAAGGTTCAACTCAGAAAATAAGTAGTCGAAAAGTAATTTCTTCAATGAGTAATATTTTCCATTTAAATCCAGTAAGATTTAGTAGTTGTTGTCACCTTTTGATTGTTCACAACAAATCTACTTATTTCATTGAGATAAGCCTTTTTTTCTTTCATGGGTAATATTTTACCTTTAAATCGAATAACTTTTAATAGTTTAAACTATTTGAAACAAAATACTTATTTCACTGAGATAAATCATCTTCTTCCATGCGTAATGTTTTCCCTTTAAATCCGGCAACTTTTAATAGTTCTTGTCACCTTTTGATTGTTTTCAAAAAATGCGCCTATTTCACTGAGATAAAACTTTTTCTTTCATGGCTTAAGAGTTTATTTTCAAATCTGGTAAATTTTAGTAGTTGTTATCACTTTTCAACTGTTTCAACAAAAGTACTTATTTCACCGAGATAAAGCTTTTTTCTTTCATGGGTAATATTTTACTTTGAAATCCAGTAACTTTTAATAGTTCTTGTCACTTTTGATTGTTTTCAAAACATTTGCCTATTTCACTGAGATAAAGTGTTTTTCTTTCATGGGTAGTATTTTTCCTTTACATCCAGTAACTTTTAGTAGTTCTTGTCACTTTTTGAAAGTTTTCAACAAATTTACTTATTTCACTGAGATAATGCTTCTTTCTTACATGGGTAATATTTTTCCTTTAAATCCAGTAACATTTTGTCACTTTTTGATTGGTTTCAACAAATCTACTTACTTCACTAGGTGCAAGTTACCTCTAAATAGCACCATGGGCACATTATTCGCAGGGCCCCGGTTTGACAAGCTGCCAATGAACACTGGGGTTAGATCTGGCAGAAAGACCAATTTCACTAGATAACAGTGCCCATGTGTTCAGGCGTGGGCTGCGTGCACAGCACCAATTCATCACCCAAAAATGGGTGCACCCAATTTGATCCATTGGCAAAGCACAACGGGGTTGCTGTGGTTGGCTTGAGTGGGACATAACATGAGGTGGCAAGAGTAGACTCCAGTCGGTGTGTTGGGCAGTAAGGTCGTCGGTAGAAGAGAATGGGGCAGTTGGGGTTGCTGCTTGTAAGGAGTAGTGATGGGTGACTTGATGGGCTCTTTGGAGAATGCTGAGAGAGGCACAGAGGGTCCTTGTGGGCTTATTCAAGAGGGATCAGAGCCTTGGCCAGTGGCAGGAGATTAGGAAGGCAGAGGACTAGTGAAGGGTTGGGTGGGGATTTGGTGTGTGTGTGGGGGGAATATCTGAGATGGAAGAAATGTAAGGTAGTATGACTGGGTGACAGGAAAGGAAGGCCCAAGAGAAGGGGTAGGAATAGTCAGAAATAGACTTGAACAGTGAGATGAGGCCTAAAGCGTTGGAACAGCAGCATGGATGACAAATCTAGCAACATTTAGTTGAGTGGCATATCACTTAATACTTGTATACCCCCAACACAAGCATTTTTTATTCGTTCATGGGATGTGGGCATCGCTGGCAAGGCCAGCATTTGTTGCCTATCCCTAATTGCCCTTGAGAAGGTGGTGGTGAGCTGCCTTCTTGAGTGGCTTGCTAGGCCATTTCAGAGGGCAATTAAGAATCAACCACATTGCTGTGGGGCACATATAGGCCAGACTGGGGAAGGACGGCAGGTTTCCTTTCCCAAAGGGCATTCGTGAACCAGATGGGTTTTTACGACAATCCGGTAGTTTCATGGCCACCATTACTGATACTAGCTTTTTTTAAATTCCAGATTTTATTTAATTAATTGAATTTAAATTCCCCAGCTACCATGGCGGGAGTTAGAATTCATGACTCCCGATTATTAGTCCAGGTCTCTGGAACACTAGTCCAGTAACATAACCACTAGGTTACCGTACCCTGTATCATGTTCCTAATGAAGTCTTGACACAAACCCACATTACATCATAATCTGGTACTATATCTTTCCCAACATGCATGTAAATCCAGTCATATTCGAAAGCCAAAATGTGTTACAGGACAAAGGAAGACCCAGGACAAAGTCCAAGATGAAATTTCCGAAGTGTTTTTGTGCAACAATAGGGTTTTTGGTGTGGTGTCACTGTTGGTTTCCTCCAATGTTTTCCTTTCGTGACAATGTTCGGTGAAGACCTCACTAATTATTTTCAAGCTCCTTCTAGGTGCTAGTTTAGTGGAGAAGGAAGTGAGGCGGCTGGCTGCTGGACGCCCCTGATGGTTTCCTGGGATCTGGCTGGCTTGTTTCATCATAGTATCATAATGTATGCAGACCATTCAGCCCATCATGCCTGTGCCGGCTCTTTGAAAGAACTATCCAATCCGTACCATTCCCCTGCTCTTTCCCCATAGACCTGTATTTTTTTTTCCTTCAAGTATTTATCTAATTCCCTTTTGAAAGTTACAATTGAATCTGCTCCTTCACTCTTTCAGGCTGTGCATTCCAGGTCATTACAACTCGCTGCATAAAAATTGTTTCCTCATGTCACCTCTGGTTCTATTGCCGATCACCGTAAATCTGTGTTCTCTGGTTACCGACCCTTCTGCCACTGGAAACAGTTTCTCCTGATTTACTGTATCAAAACCATTCATGATTTTGAGCACCTCCATCAAATCTCCCCATACCCTTCTCTGTTCTAAGGAGAACAACCCCAGCTTCTCCAATCTCTCCACATAACTGAAATCTCTTATCCCTGGCACCATTCTAGTAAATCTCTTCTGCACCCTCTCCAAGGCTTTGACAGCCTTTCTAAAGTGTGAGGGGCCCAGAATTGAACACAATACTCCAGCTGAGGCCTAACCAGTGTTTTATAAAGGTTTAGCAGAACTTCCTTGCTTTTATACTCTCTGCTTCTATTAATAAATGATCCCATATGGTTTTTTAACAGCCTTCTCAACTTGTCCTGCCACCTTGAAAGATTTGTGTAAATGCACCCCCATTAAAATTGTACCATTTAGTTTAAATTGCCTCTCCTCAGTCTTCCTACTAAAATACATCACTCCACACTTTTCTGTGTTAAATTTCATCTGCCATGTGTCTGCCTCCTTCCACAGGGTCAAATGATATCACTGTAACTGCACTCAACATGTCTGATACTGTGATGACTGCTTGTGTCTGCTCACTTTCTAGCTCCTCATATTTATTTGAGTGGGGCAGCTGGAATGGCCTTGAGAAACAATGGCCTCATCTGTCTCTCTTCCTGGCTTGTCCCCATTACTGGGCACACCCTCATCATTTTGAACAAATTTGTTAGGGATAGTCTACAGAGTTGCTATAAGGTCACAGAATCTCTATCAGAATCCTGTACAGACAATTCCCCAGGATGATGAATCCATGCAGAACCACCTCACAAATAGAAGCCCAAGACTTCTATAGAATCAGTTATACTGCTCCTGAGGGAGCCCATAGCTGTGCTTAGGACCTTGGTTTGTGAGGCTTCCCTATTGATGCCCTTGGATGGATGCACTCCAGGGTGCACTGCAGTTCTGTGAAGTTGTTAAACATCATTGCACAGATGTAGGTAGTGGACTCCTTCAGACTAGCTATCATACTTTGCAGGATTCCTTTAAAGTGTGAATTGATGGTACTAAGAAAGCAGCCTTCTTTTGTAGGCAGGTCCTGCATAGCATTGGTCCTAGAACTCAGCATGATGGTGGTCTAGAACTGGCCCTCCAGTCAAACATATTCCTCTGCTGCCACCTGCACTTGCTCCTCCTCATGCCTGGCAGAATATCTGAGTGAGTGACAAATTCCTATGGAATGAGAAAGACACAAGAATGGGCACTAGCTTGCATATACAGCTTGGCCACCTGCGTGTCCCTCTTTAATTGCTTCTATGGAGTGGTGCTCCATGATATCTAGAGTCAGTTCCTTCAGGCCATTTAAGTGCTTTAGATTGAGTGGTTCCCCTTCAATTGGCAACCATTGCCCTCTGTCATCGGCCTCCTTTTCCAGCAACCATGAAGAGATTGGCGAAATGCTGATTGTTTAATGAGCCTTGCCATAGCTATGCAACTTGCCAATGTGCTTCCAAATACAAGAAATCAAGAACGTGCAGTATGCAACTGAATACTGGGGAGTCTTTAATGACCTTATCCACCATCAGTGAAGGGTTGCTTGGGAATGTGGAAATGTGTGTCATGCATGAATATGGGTTACCTTGTTCTAGTGTTAGAGAGAGCAAAGGGGTTTGTAAAGATGAGGAAACATACCTCGTACAGCAGATTGAAATGAAAGTGTCAGTGTGCCATGTCAGTGCTGAAAACTGTGAAGAGATAACAGCAGTAGTCACTTGGCAAACTTTTGCAAGATGTTGAATATTTTGTATATCTAGGAGCAGACATCCTAACTTTCAAACAGCAATCACCTGCTCCTTCACCCTCTCTCCCTACAGCCCTGACTATTGTTTTTTGGGGTGTCTCTCAAATCCAAAAATGCCAACACCACTTTGCATAGCCTCCTGAGAATTAGTTTGAGTTCCCTCAGAAAAGGGTGCTTTCAACCCTCCTCTCTGATCAGTTGATGGCTCCTGACTTATGCTCATTAAAAGCAGTACTCCAAGCAAATCAAAAAGAAATCTCCACCACAAGTAATGTAGGTAACACTTTAAAGAGCTTTTAAAGAGTTTTAAAAGATTTAAACTCCTGCCCCAAGATTTCCACACCTGCTGTACATCCAGCATAAGATCCAATCCACGCTGAGAGCACACCACTTTTATATTCATGGGAAAGCCTTGGAACACTCAGGAAAGTCGTCTCCTCAATGCCTGAAATGCAGAATGTTCCTGCACACCATCCGTTGCATTCCTAGTGGAATTTCAAACCTCTTGTTTCATATTTATGCCCAATCATTGTTAATGAATAAGCAACAGAAGAATTGTGTGGTACAAGCCCAACTATCTTCATCTGCAGTGCAGTCAACTTCGATCAATTCAGGCAGCTTTGTGCAGTGGCAGAGGCTTCACCACCCTGAACAAGGTCAGTAGGCAGACTGTACAGAAGCAGGAAACCTGTTGCTTTAACTTCAAGAAATGCAGATGTTTATTGAGCAGCAGCAAGTCACCTAAAGAGTGCTTTCCAGGAAACCTGGATAGTGTGAGGCGAGCAGAACAGGAAGATGTTCAGCATACTGACCTTACATGGGTGATCAGACAGAGACCATTGATGTCACAGCATAATCGGAGCCCCTTCAGTTAGTTTACCTCAAAGTCATGTTAATGGTTTATTGAGGAAAATCTCATCCAAGACAAGTTGCATTATGTAGCTTACTTATTCAAGGGAAAGATGCAGGGGGCTAAATAATTTGCACATTAGTTGGGAACCAAGTTCAATGAGTTGATAATTTAGAGCAACAGTAGAGGTTTTTCCAAGTCCATTGGTTAACTATGCTAATTAGGGTCTGGAAGCCAAAGGGAAGATGTGTAAAGTGATTGATCTGCCTTCATGCATATCTTTTCTTTCATTTGTTCATGGGATCTGGGTGTCACTGGTGAGGCCGGCATTTATTGCCCATACCTAATAGCCCTTGAGAAGGTGGTGGTGAGCCGCCGCCTTGAACCGCTGCAGTCTGTGTGGTGAAGGTTCTCCCACAGTGCTGTTAAGAAGGGAGTTCCAGGATTTTGACCCAGCGACGATGAAGGAATGGTGATGTATTTCAAAGTTGGGATGGTGTGTGACTTGGAGGGGAATGTGCAGATTGTGTTGTTCCCATGTAACTGCTGCTCTTGTCCTTCTAGGTGGTAGAGGTCGCAGGTTTGGGAGGTCTGTCGAAGAAGCCTTGGCAAGTTGATGCAGTGCATTCTGTGGATGGTACACACTGCAGCCACAGTGCGCTGGTGGTGAAGGGAGTGAATGTTTAGGATGGTGGATGGGGTGCCAATCAAGCGGGTTGCTTTGTCCTGGATAGTGTCGAGTTTCTTGAGTGTTGTTGGAGCTGCACTCATTCCATTACACTCCTGACTTGTGCCTTGTAGATGGTGAAAAGGCTTTGGGGAGTCAGGAGGTGAGTCACTCACCGAATAATACCCAGCCTCTGATCTGCTCTTGTAGCCACAGTATTTATATGGCTGGTCCAGTTAAGTTTCTGGTCAATGGTGACTCCCAGGATGTTGATGGTGGGGGATTCGGCGATGGTAATGCCGTTGAATGTCAAGGGGAGGTGGTTGGACTCTCTCTTGTTGGAGATAGTCATTGCCTGGCACTTGTCTGGCACGAATGTTACTTGCCACTTATCAGCCCAAGCATGGATGTTGTCCATGCAGGCTCGGACTGCTTCATTATTTGAGAGGTTGCGAATGGAACTGAACACTGTGCAATCATCAGCGAACATCCCCATTTCTGACCTTATGATAGAGGGAAGGTCATTGCTGAAGCAGCTGAAGATGGTTGCTGGCCTGAGGAACTCCTGCAGCAATGCCCTGGGGCTGAGATGATTGGCCTCCAACAACCTTTTTTCTAGGTATGACTCCACTCACTGGAAAGTTTTCCCCCTGATTCCCATTGACTTCAATTTTACTAGGGCTCCTTGGTGCCACACTTGGTCAAATGCTGCCTTGATGTCAAGGGCAGTCACTCTCACCTCACCTCTGGAATTCAGCTCTTTTGTCCATGTTTGGACCAAGGCTGTAATGAGGTCTGGAGCCGAGTGGTCCTGGCTGAACCCAAACTGAGCATCGGTGAGCAGGTTATTGGTGAGTAAGTGCTGCTTGATAGCACTTGACGACACCTTCCATCACTTTGCTGATGATTGAGAGTAGACTGATGGGGCGGTAATTGGCCGGATTGGATTTGTCCTGCTTTTTGTGGCCACCATTGCAGTTAGAACGCAACAAATTGTTGATGCCAAGATTTGGACAATTTGTAGGGGCCAGCTGAATTTGTAAAAGATTTCAAAATGACTTCAGTAATCAAATTAACTGAAGGGATATGGGTCTTAAATTATCTGGTCATGATCACTGTCTGGTAAAATGTGAGGAGAGTCTCTCCGGACATGGGCAGATAAATGTTAGACCACAGGCCAAGTTCAAAATTTTGATGGATCAGGAAAAAAAGGACAGCAATGTTGGTCACTTTGCATGGAGCTAACTGAGTAATCTGGTTTAGGTTGCCAAACCTGAACCCTACAGCCCTGTAACACTATGAAAGATAAACTTGTAATGAGAAAAAAATTGTGCAATCTTTGTTAATGATTGTTAATTCAGGGGAACAATGAGCCAGAAAGTTGGGACTTCTCAGGAATGTCTGGCAATGCTGGGCAACATATATTAATAATTTTAATTCGGCGACTTACATTTGGTGGGTAGATCATTCTTCACTGTTGCAAGCTGAGCAAGTTATTGCTAAAGGGATGTGGAATTCTTGAGTACTGACACTTGTCTCAATGCTACAATGAAGATATCAATTGCTGATAATGAAGTCCTTGAACTGGTGCTGACAGAGCTAAAGGTAGCTCCTATGTATATCAGCATAAAGTAGGGGAGTATGAGAGATGAACAACTCCTCAGGAAATTGAACAAAAGCCTCCATTGTTAGGAAAGAACCTGACTATTACATCTAAATATTACATGATGTCAGCAATAATATTCATCCATTGATCAGGTGATGTACAGAATACAGAAAAGAGAGGTTTGAGTAGTGATGCATGAAAAGGGACTGAGTGATGAAAAATTAAAAACCGAAGATGGATCCTGCATTTCATAAAGCTTAATATGAGAGATTGTAATTGTAATATAACTTTGCAATTAAATGTAGCTATAATTTATGGTGGAATGGCTAAAAGACCACAGAATATGTAGGGTATAGGCCCTTGATGAAAGGTGAAACTCTAATGAGTTAAGGATCATTTATCAAAACAATAAGAAAGTAAAGATTCAATCTTGGCACAAGTAAGCAGCAGTTGCGTGGGTATTTTGATCTCAGTAATTGATTTGGCTCCTCACTAATTTTAGACCATATCAAATACTTGCTCACAAAAAAGGAAGGACAAGAATTATAGAACTTAATTGTATATAAATGCTCAATCATCTGTGACATAAAGCTGGATGACTCACAATTTTTGGTTGACATTGAAATCAGTAGTGCTCATCAAAGTAGATAACTTCTGTAAAAACTACAATCTAAATCAATTTCATTTTTGAGATAGTGGAATGAAAAATTATGATCAATTGAATTTAAAGCTATAACTTATTTTACTACTGTTGACACTTCATCCTGTCATTTTAATGTTGTTGTGATTCACAAATGAACAATAGAAATCAACTATATTTTATTGCTATTAAACAGAATATAAGTCATACGTCTTGCACCATTCTGTAATCCCTGTGAGTGGAGCTAAGTTACTATAGCAGAACTTCAGCTTCAGAAAAAGTAATTTTATGCAAAATTATGGGGTGAATTTCCATTGGTTCTCCCGCTTGTTGCTATAACTTCAACAAAAATGCTGCAGAAATCCTGGAAAAAATGGAGCCAAGATTTCCATGGCTGTTCCACCAAAGTTACTGCAGATGAGCAGGAGAACCCAATGGAAATTCACTCCCCATCATTTTTTCACATTTTCTCCTCTTCTTCCTGTCCTAATGTTGAAATATGGTTCTATAGATGAGCGCCATCAACCCTCCAGCTTAACTGTCCATTGTTCATGTGTGAGCCTAAAAAAAGCATTGCAATTATATCTAAAAGGAAAGCTGTGAAATTATCCAGCTTTACAATAGTAAACGTCATCCACTAAACAACAGTAATTCAAATGCACCTTAAAAATAAAGAGCTAGAAATTGGGCCATGTAGCGCCCATTTTTTAGTGGCCTCATGAGGTCCAAAAATGGCATCCAGAATACCCACGCATGCTTCTAGTGTGACGTGTGCCAGACACCATCTTGGTAAAGGGGTTCGCACAGGTGCAGGTAACGAAGGCCGGTAGCACATAAAGTAAGGGGAATATGCATTAGATCAGTGTGCAACGCTGATTTAAAGACATAGATATCATTTTGGCACTCAACACTCCAGCCTGCAGGATGTTTGGGTGATGTGCCTGTCGTGGTTGAACATGTGTATGACCTGTGAGTTGTGGGTGTGCGGCTTGAAACAGTGGTAATGCATGAGGGTGAGAGGAAGCATCTGATTGGAAGAGTTGAGAACTGATTGAAAGAATTTGTGGGTATGTGGCTGTAGTGCGTGAAGCAGTGGGTGCGGCTAGTGGTGCAGTTGATAGGAGATGACACTTGACAGTTGACCTCACTAAATTGGGTCATGTAGCACATGTTGCCTCGGCGCTATGCAGCCTCTCCAACATCCAAGATGGTATCTTGGATGTGCACGCATGTTTCCAGCGTGACGTGCGCCAGATGCCATCTTGGTATTGGAGTTAGCGAGGGCACAGATAACAAATGCTGGAATCATGTAAAGTAGGGAGAAAATGGCTTCAATCAGTCTGCAACGCTGGTGTAAAGTGATAGACACGATTTTGGGAATTAACGCTCAACTCAATGCATAGTTTTAACCCCAACCATCTGAACGTGTCTTAGAGTGCTATTTAAAGGGACCATGCAGGATTTACAGGTTAGTGGCTGGATTATTGTTTCTGGCTGCTGAGACATTTGTAACTGTTTTTGGAGGTCTCCTAGACTTCAATTCTAGAATGTGGGAACATAGCCTAACATTTAGAGCCAGGTCATGCAGGAGTGATGTTAGGAAATGCTTCTACACGTAAAGGGTGGGAGACGTTTGAACGCTCTTCTGCAGATGACAGTTGATGCTAGCTCACTTGTGAATGTTAAATCTGAGATTGATAGATCTCTGTGAACCAAAGGTATTAAGGAATTATGGGGCTAAGGTGGGTATATGGAGTTAGGTCACAGGTCCACCATGATCTTAATGAATGGCAGAACAGGGTCGAGGGGCTAAATGCCACTGCCACTTGCCTCCTGATATGTGCCACCTTCTCCTGCAAGAAAGCAGGACGTGTGTCTGGGTGATGTGCCTGTCATGGTTGAATAGCTGCCAGTGTGTATGGCCTGTGAGTTGCGGGTCGGTGGCTTGAAACAGTGGTAGTGTGTAAGGGTGAGAGGAAGCATCTGATTGGAAGTGTTGAGTACTGATGGAAAGAGTGAGTTTGTTGGTATGTGGGTGATGGTATAGTTCGTGATGCAGTTGGTAGGAGACGCCACTTGACAGTTGACCTCACTCATCTTGACCACTCATGTCAAAGCATTGAACTTCTTGCTGCACTGCATCCATGTTCATGATGTTGTGTGCCTGGCATTGACCTCGTCCCCTGCTGCCCCCCACTGCTTTTTAGATATATGTCTGGAGGGCCTCTTGCTCCCCCCCCCCCCCACCCCCTGCGGATATAGGATGCCCCTCCTTCTGTCCATCTCTTGCACCCAAGGTCTCTAGAGAACCTTGGTGCAAGCACTCTCGCAGGCCGATTACCAACTCAGATTGGCAGATTGGTGAGGTCTGGCATGCAGATTGGAGAATGTGGGATTTAGTAGTGAGCAACCTTTATTCAATGTTTTAACAAAACTCATCAGTGTGTAAACATAGGAATGGGACCTGCATCATGTGTGATGTCTGATCTCTGTTCAGACTCCGTGCAGACAGTAGACTGTTATTTTCAGCAAATAACAGGGTACAAGCTACCTTTAAGAGAGTTCTAAGAAATATCCTCCCTTTAAGAGATTGAGCTCCCCTGCTGGTGGAAAGTGCAAATTGCATTGATTCCACCTGCAAGGCCTGGAATGGAACGCTAATTGCAGTTAAGTCCTCGGGTGGGCCGAAACTTGCGTCCTGCCTGCGCAGGGGTCATTGGGCACAGGGTAATAGCACATCATGCTACCTACACCCAAAAACGGCCCCTATCCAATTTTTTCCCTCTTTGTGTTTGCACTGAAAATTCTTACTTTCCACTCAGAATTCTGCTGTTCGAACATATTTAACTACTTTGTAAACCCCTCAAACTCACATCGTTAGGATTGGGGGTACCTGGCTGCATTCACCACTACATCCGAGGACGAGGAACATCACCAGGCTCGCCAGGCATGGTGTCCACCTCCGCCACATGGAGCTGCACAACACAGTGCTGTGCCACAGGCACCTGCACAAGAGCACAGAGGGCAGCAACAGAGAGAGTGAAATCACAGGAGGCACTACCCTCGCCACAGGGTCTACAGACCGAGGCTCAGCTTCCTGGACCTCTCTGAGGAGCAGTGCATACAGAGGCTCAGAGTCAGTCGCCAGGTAGTTGCAAACATCTGCAGCCTCCTTCATGCAGAGCTGTTAATGTTGCCACTGCCCTCAACTTCTTCACCACTGGATCATTCCAGGATGCCACCGGGGTCTCTCAGTCATCTGCACACAAGTGCATAAGGCAGGGCCTCACAGTACGTCAACTTCTGCATGGACGACCTCAGTCAGATGGAGAGGGCAGCGGGATTCCACTCCGTGGCTGGCTTCCCACGGGTGCAGGGTGCAATCGATTGCACCCACATAGCAATATGAGCACCTCCATACATGCCAGGACTGTTCATCAACAGGAAGGAGTATCACTCCATGAACACTCAGCTCGTTTGTGACCACTGCAAAAGATTCCTTCACATCTGCGCCAGATTCCCTGGCAGCTGTCACAATTCCTTCATCCTCCGGGAATCCAACATCCCGCCCCTCTTCCATGCACGAACATCCTTAAGGGCTGGCTCCTCGGGGACAAGGGATACCCCCTGCACAAGTGGCTCATGACATCTCTGAGGAATCCCATCACCGAGCAACAGCGTCAATATAACGACAGCCACATCACCACCAGGTATACAATTGAGCATGCTATAGGGCTGCTCAAGATGCGATTTAGATGCCTTGATTGTTCTGGGGGAGCGCTTCAATACTCACCAGACAAAGTGGGATGCATTATAGTCGTGTGTTGTGCCCTGTACAACATGGCACAACAGAGAGGGGTGCCGCTTGAGGAGGCCCCATCCACATCTGCCACCCACATTGAGGAGGAGGAGGAGCAGGAACAGGAGCAACCCACGGGCAGAGCATAGCTCACCTGGCTGCTCGTGAGGTCAGGGAGTGCACTGATATGTGAACGGTTCTCCTAACATCAGACAGTGTAAAGAGTCCAGTCCTCACAACACCTGGATAGAGTAGCGCCCACACCAGCCTCCCCCACCGCACAACACAGGCCTGAAACTACACGTACACCCACTATACAGTGACCCAATGGGTGGCATCAAGTGTTGCTGTTCATGGTGAACCTCTTGAAAAGGCCGTATTACAGAAGCCAGTTAAGAATGGCCAAGACATGGCAGTAGTGGTGACAATAATAATATTTATTGTGAGTTTAACATAAAGCTAATAGAAATAAAAAACATGACCAACTGTCAAACACCCTTGTGCATCCCATCGTGTTCACAAAACCTTTGCCTTTCTCTTCTGACTACTACAACGTGGTGCATCCCCTGTGGCTGCAGCAGAGTTAGTGGCAGGTTGCTCTTGTTCATGCCCTGACTGATTAGATGCTTTGGGTCTACGCCCTCTGGGTTTTGGTGCCCATGAAGGCCCCTCCAAAGTCTGCTCCGCCTGCAACTGTGCAGGGGCAGAATCGGCCACTTGGAGAGGAGGCAGCAATGTGGGTACTGGTTGAGAGGGAGGCAACGGGTGAGACGTGGGAGTGCTTTGAGTGGCATCCCCCACTTCTTTGTCCCCTTTCACCATCATCCCTCCCCTGGGCCAGGACCACATCACTCCTACCACTCTGCTGGACAACAGTTTGGAGGACATGTGTGAAGCCTTGTAAGGCTAGTGCTAGTGTATCTGACTGCCTGTTTAAGGCAGCAGAATGTTGTTCACTGTGAGACTGAACAGCCATTGTCAGGTCCTGAATGGACTAATTTGTCAGCCGTGCATGAAGTTCCCTCCATCGCAGACATTTCCGCACTTACCTGTGATAGTATCTCAGAGAGTTGCTCATGTACCTGTGACACTATCTCAGAGAGTTGCTCACGTCCCTGTGACAGTATCACAGAGATGCCCTCCCATACCTGTGCCACCATTCCACTTATGCAGGAGTTGGACTCCTCCATCCTCTGCACTATTATGGAGAGTGTGCATAGCACCTATTCCAGCACCTTGCAAATGTGCTGCTGTCCCTCTGTCATTCTCCTTTTAAAGGATAGCCCCTAGGGTTCGGCATCTGCATCCAGCACAGCAGAGCCTGGAGAGGAGTGCTACCACCAATGCCAACTCCCCGCTGCTGCTCCTGCCACCAGTTTCTGCTCGTGCTCACGTGTGTGGTGAATTACCAGATGCCAACCCAACGAACTGAGGACTAGGACCCACCGAGGTGTGAGTATCTGTGTTGGTGGATGGCTCGCTCCGATGTGATGGTGCACCCTCAGAGGCCGGCAGGTCCTCTGAGAAATCACTCACTGCTGTCACAGCAGTCACTGAGGGCCCTGTAAGAGAACAGAAGGCAACATTAAGCATCATCACCGATGTGTCATGTTGCGATGAGCATACGGAGGTGCTGAAGATGGCAAGGCATGTTAACATCAATTCATATTGTGTGTGCTGAATGTTAAAGTTATGTCACCAGACATTTGTCGGGTGCCAGTCTTGGCGTCCCCGACGGACAGGCAGTCGAGTGTTTGGCTGAGCTCCAGGGTCTCCTGCTCTGCCTCTGTGAGGACGACGATTTGTTGCGGCCCCCCTCTGGTCCTTGCCCTCTCCCGTGCATTCTGAGCTGCCTTCTCCTATAAGGGGAGAAAGCACAGATGTGTGAGATGGTGACGCGGCCAACCGATGAATGCATTAGTTTGGGTGTGGCTGACCATGAAAGAGATGCATCAGAGGGTGAGTATGAGACAGAGCCATGACATTGTATGAAGATTGGGTTAAGTGGTAGTGGTGGGGTGAGTACTGGGGAGGTGAGGAAGTGCTGAAGAAGTGCAGGTAAGTGTGTATGGGGAGTGTTGGCAATGCAGAATGAGTAGGGGGGGTGGGGGCGGTGATGTGGAAGATGGAATGTAGGAGAATCAGTAAGTATACTCACTTTGGCTGGCCTAGTAGGTCATTGAAGTGCTTCCTGCATGGACCCAGGTGCCGGAGATGTTGCTGCTGCTGGTGACCTCCTCTGCCACCTCGAGCCAGGCCTTCTTGGTGACAGAGACAGGCCACTTCCTCCCATCCACCGGGTAAAACACATCCCTCCTCCTCTTCACCCCATCCAGTAGCACCTGGAGTGAGGCATCATTGAATCTTGGAGCAGCCTTGCCCCTGTGCTGTTCCATTGTGGTGTGTGGGTGTTTGCTCCAGGAGCAGCCATTGGAGGACTGCCCCTTTAAATAGAGCTCCTCCAGCTGACAGCCTGTGATGTCGGGGCAAACCCAGAAGTCACATTAAGTGGCTCCAATTGACTCATGATCGTGTGTGAAAGGGACAGTTTTTATTGGGCGGGTCACCCACACCAATCACCACCCCCCCCCCCACCCCCCACCACTGCCATCCCACCTCCACGCTAATATCGGGGCCTATGTAACATATTTACAGTTATTGTCAACTATTCTGGAAAGGGCTTTCAAAAGTTCTACTTCCATTTTATTGTCAATGAAACTTAATATGTAATAGAAGTATTGTTTGTCAGTGAAAATGGATAGCTATTGTTGTGTGAATAATTTTAAAACTTGTAACTAAATTAAAAATGTGAACATCTTTTGACTGACTCACCATGAGACCAAATAGTTGGTCTAGATGCTTGGTTTGAAATTGTCCAAGAGAGTAGCAGAAAATGACACTTACATACACCAAAAGTGCCGATCAGTTGTAGCAAATGTTGTGCCTTTGTTTAAGAAGGGCGGCAGGGAAAAGCCTGGGAACTACAGACCGGTGAGCCTGACATCTGTAGTGGGTAAGTTGTTAGAGGGTATTCTGAGAGACAGGATCTACGGGCATTTGGAGAGGCAGGGACTGATTAGGAACAGTCAGCATGGTTTTGTGAGAGGAAAATCATGTCTCACAAATTTGATTGAGTTTTTTGAAGGGGTAACCAAGAAGATAGATGAGGGCTGTGCAGTAGACGTGGTCTACATGGACTTTAGCAAAGCCTTTGACAAGGTACCGCATGGTAGGTTGTTACATAAGGTTAAATCTCACGGGATCCAAGGTGAGGTAGCCAATTGGATACAAAATTGGATTGACGACAGAAGACAGAGGGTGGTTTTTCAAACTGGAGGCCTGTGACCAGCGGTGTGCCTCAGGGATCGGTGCTGGGTCCGCTGTTATTTGTTATTTATGTTAATGATTTGGATGAGAATTTAGGAGGCATGGTTAGTAAGTTTGCAGATGACACCAAGATTGGTGGCATTGTGGTCAGTGAAGAAGGTTATCTAGGATTGTAACGGGATCTTGATAAATTGGGCCAGTGGGCCGATGAATGGCAGATGGAGTTTAATTTAGATAAATGTGAGGTGATGCATTTTGGTAGATCGAATCGGGCCAGGACCTACTCCGTTAATGGTAGGGCGTTGGGGAGAGTTATAGAACAAAAAGATCTAGGAGTACAGGTTCATAGCTCCTTGAAAGTGGAGTCACAGGTGGATAGGGTGGTGAAGAAGGCATTCAGCATGCTTGGTTTCATTGGTCAGAACATTGAATACAGGAGTTGGGATGTCTTGTTGAAGTTGTACAAGACATTAGTTAGGCCACACTTGGAATACTGTGTACAGTTCTGGTCACCCTATTATAGAAAGGATATTATTAAACTAGAAAGAGTGCAGAAAAGATTTACTAGGATGCTACCGGGACTTGATGGTTTGACTTATAGGGAGAGGTTGGATAGACTGAGACTTTTTTCCCTGGAGAGTAGGAGGTTTAGGGGTGATCTTATAGAAGTCTATAAAATAATGAGGGGCATAGATAAGGTAGATAGTCAAAATCTTTTCCCAAAGGTAGGGGAGTCTATAACGAGGGGGCATAGATTTAAGGTGAGAGGGGAGAGATACAAAAGGGTCCAGAGGGGCAATTTTTTCACTCAAAGGGTGGTGAGTGTCTGGAACGAGCTGCCAGAGGCAGTAGTAGAGGCGGGTACAATTTTGTCTTTTAAAAAGCATTTGGACAGTTACATGGGTAAGATTGGTATGGAGGGATATGGGCCAAGTGCAGGCAACTGGGACTAGCTTAGTGGTATAAACTGGGCGACATGGACATGTTGGGCCGAAGGGCCTGTTTCCATGTTGTAAACTTCTATGATTCTATGATTCTATAATATCATAGCATCACCCTCATCAATGTTTAATATGAATACATATGATATAATGAAGTTACCTGATTTTATTTTAATGCGGGCACAATAGCAGAATAATTAAAATCAAACAATATAAAAGTTCAAAGGGTTTTAATAAAATTGCTTAAATTTAAACAGCATAGAATTCAAATATTTTTATTTATCTCAGAATTACAAATCTGCAGTAAGCTACAATTTTTCATGGGTTGCAGGCAACAATATAGAAGACCAAGGGAACAAATAACAGGTAGATTGTTGTGGTTCGCTCATTTCAAATGGGAGAAGCTTTGATTTCATTAAATTTATAATATGTTCCATTGACTTCAATGCAGAGGAAAATTGGACAGGATGTATAATGGCAGGTTAAATCGATATCACCCATTTCACACCACCGCCCAAACGTAAAATTACTCCCATAGAATCCAACAGCACAGAAGGAGGTCATTCCACCCATCTTGCCCATGAAAGAGTTGGTGACCTCTCAAAAACTGGAGCTGTGTCACACCAAACTTTAATAAACCTGCCGCCAAATATCTCCAAACATGGATTTGCTGCTTTTAACTACAAAGAACGATATTCAAAAAAATCTGGTGTATTAATCAATAGCTGATGTCAATACAGTGCTTGTAACAAACAAGATTTAGAGTGATCAAAACAAGACCAATTTAACCATGCAACCAATAGCAATGGATGATGCCTCAAATCTATTACAATGTTTAACGTGAAACTATAGTGGACAAATATGAGTCTTCAAGAGCATAAAATAAGCCTTTAATAACAAAATGTTACTATATTGCAGTCTGATTCTGCATTCTCTACCTTTTCAAGCTTATGGTATAAATTATTTTCACTTCACATAAAGAAATGCAAACAACATATATAAAGATTAGAACAAGTTAATTGGAGATGCTTTCAAGAGAATCCCAGCAAGTAATGGTGAAAGAAAATAATCCATGGCTCCTTAGCAATGACATTTGATGGATATTAAACAGATCACTTGTTTGTGTGGTTTTTTGCCTCTGTGGAATAAAACATTATTCTATCTATAGCCAGTGTTCCATCTCGATGTCCTTTCACGTTCTCCTCCACCTGATACACAGAGCATTCTCTAGAAAATCCCCTTTCATCAGATTTATGCAAAACAATTTGGGCACTGATCTATAATACAAGCCTGCATGTTAAATAATCTTGGTTGCAGAGTGACTGAAATGTTTTGCTCAGTGTTTGAAGCATGTTTAAAAGAGCACTAATTCATTGATGGCTAAGTCAAATTTATCCAATGAGTCACTGGGGGAAAAATTCGTTAAGGGTCCGTTTTGGGCGCCACCCCGCGCCCTACGCAGGCAGGACGCAAGTTTGGACCCACAGGAGCACTTATCTGAAATCAGCCTTCCTTTCCAGGCCTTGCATGTGGAATCAATGCAATTTGCACTTTCCACCACCAGAGGGAGCTCAAACTCTTAAAGGGAGGATTTTTTTTATTCGTTCATGGGATGTGGGCGTCGCTGGTGAGGCCGGCATTTATTACCCATTCCTAATTGCCCTTGAGAAGGTGGTGGTGAGCTGCCTTCTTGAACCGTTGCTTTCTTAGAAATGTTTCTTAGAAATCTCTTAAAGGTAGCTAGTACATGTAATTTGCAGAAAATAACAGTCTACTGTTTGCATGTAGAAGCATTTCCTAACTTCACTCCTGCACATCCTGGCTCTAAATGTTAGGCTATGCCCCCATGTCCTAGTATTGACGTCTAGGTGACCTCCAAAAACAGTTACAAATGTCTCAGCAGCCAGAAACAATAATCTAGCCACTAACTTGTAAATCCCGCATGGTCCCTTTAAATAGCACCAGTGGGGGATCCTCCAGGCACTCTAAGACACGTTCAGATGTTTGGGGTTAAGACTGTGTGTTGAGTTGAGCGTTAATTCCCAAAATGGTGTCTATCACTTTCAATTAGCGTTGCAGACTAATTGAAGCCATTTTCTCCCTACTTTACATGATTCCAGGGCTCGATTATCTGCGCCTGCGCTAACTCCTATACCAAGATGGCATCTGGCGCAAGTCACGCAGGAAACATGCGTGCGCATCCAAGACATCATCTCGGATGTCAGAGAGGCCGTGTAGCCCCGAAATAATGTGCGCTACACAGTCCAATATAGCGCCCATTGAGTCCAGATTCAATCCTCGGTCTATGCTGAGTTAGCTGATCTCAGCTGGGATATCAGTAGGAGTGCTACAATTGGCCTCACATGGAAAATTCACCCAGGGTTCGAGTGCCTGCAACGATCCCAATTGGAGGTTTGCATGAATCAGTTTAAGATAATGAGAGTGAAATTGGTCAACGTCAGTAGCGTAGAGCAGCCCGTTTTACATCGATTTTCTTTTCCATTAATGGGCGTAAAATGGGTGCAAAGCATGCTAATGTTTGACAACGTTGGACAACGTGTGCCCAATCTGTGCAAGCATTAAGTTCGACTGCTAAATTCGTGGGCCCATTTTTTAAATGTCCTGGGCGGACATCTAAAACAGGCATAAGGCACCTTGAATATGTTAATTAGGGACTTAACACCTGTTGAACGACTCCTTGGAGAAATTAGTGCCCTAGGAGTAAGGCAGGCCTGTCCCGCTCAGGATTGCTAACTGGCCCCTGCGGCCGCCAACAAAAAGTAAGTGTTCAATTTTTTTTTTAAATGCCTTCCTGTGGAGCAAGAGTGATCTGCTAACTCCACAGGCATCGAATTAGTCGGGAATGAAACAATTATTTCCTAGTGATTTTTTTACAGAGCTAGAACTCTGGGATGCAGAAAACATCAACAAATTTAACTGCCATTACAGTTATCTTTTATTCATCACTACGGCTAGGAAATTCCTCGGAGATGCTCCCGCTCAAATGGCATTACTTCACTGGAAGTGCGGCAGAAACTATATTTAGTTGCAATTCTTTTCAATTATTTTTTACATTCTCATCATCATTTTAATGTCACCACATCACAATGAGCCATAACTTTGCTGGATTAGTGTCTTATTGAGCTCTAAAAGAACAATTTCACATCACCTTCTGCCTCTTTAGGCACAATACAAGCCAGCGTCAGGGCCTCCTGGGATCCAGTGTCTTCAATTTTATACAAAGTAATTTGATCGTTAATTGTTCTCTATTAACTTCTCAATTTTTCATTCAATTTTCTCTCCTAAACTCTGGAAAGTGCGGACTCCTTATGGGGTACCTGTGCTTTTCTATGAGTGTCAACTGTGCTTTGTTGTCTTGCCAAAGTGGCCATTGTTTATGTGTAAACTTCGGCAATGAGTTTCAGCAGCTATTCAATCTTGACCCAATCCTGAACTCAATGCTATCCTCAGCCATCGTCCACACATATACAATTTCCAGCAAAGATCACTTAGATTGCAGTCAGAAGCAGGAATCCTGGCTGATTTTACCCCTCCCTGGTCCAATGATGTTGAGGCCAGTTGTAGTTCCCTTCCATTGCCCCAGTTAAGATCAGCTTATTCAGCGAAGAATCAAACTTGGGATCTTCCTAATCTATATTGGTCAGTTCCACATTGGGAAGTTAATTTATCAACTGACCCACATGGGGGAGCTATAGAATCATAGAATCACAGGGCATACTTTTGACCCGAGATGGGAAGGGGCAGGGTGGGGGGGTCAAATTGCGGACCCGGAAATACGGATTTTGACGTAAGAATGTCTTTTTTCTTGGCGGTTTGCTGTCCGACTGACCAGCCTGATAGACAGACTGGCCTCAGTCAGACGGGAGAACAGCCAGGGAGAGGCTCAGGTAAGTCTTCTTGTTTGTATGGATGGGGGGGGGCATGGGAAGCATGGGTGGGCACAGGGGCACATGGGACATTGGGGGGCACAGGGGCATGAGTTGGCACAGGACATGGGTTGGCACAGGGCACTGATGGGCAGGGGTTCACGGGGGGAAGTCAGTCATGGGGAAAGGATCAGGGGTCAGTCACAGGGGGGGGTGTCAGGATTGGGGTTCATGATCATTGAGCGGGTAGGAGATCGGGGGGTCTGCGATTGTTGGGAGTGGGGTTGGAGATCGGGGGGTCTACGATCATTGGGGAGTCGCTGCAGGTAGGCTTGTTGGGCACAGGGGAAGCACTCCTGCTCCTCCGGGCCCACAACCTGTCCCAGAAAGGCACTTACCTGTTAGTTTCGGACCTTCTTGCCAACTTTCACATGGCGTAAAAGAGAAGGCCCAGGAATCCCAGTCCCCAGGGGTTGAAGATGGAAACTCTGGAAAAATGAAGGCCTGTAGCCTCCTTGAAAGATTTTAATCACCAACTCACCTCCTGGGAGCGGGTTGGTCGCCCGCCCCTCGTCCCGCCCCGGTGAAAACTGGAAGTGGGCGGGTTGGAGGCGGGTTGGGGGCAGGTCCGAAATGGTTGCAATTTTGAATGCCGCCCCCACCCCCAACCCACCCGATTTTCCTTTTAAAATCATGACCATAGGATCTTACAGCATGGAAAGAGGCCATTTGGCCTGTCTTGCCTGTGCCGGCTCTTTGAAAGAGTTGTCCAATTTAGTCACACACCCCAGCTTTTTCCCCATAATCTTGCAAATTAGTCCTCTTCAAGTACATGTCTAATTGCCTTTTGAAAGCTCCTATGGCATCTGCTTCCACCACCCTATCAGGTAGTGCGTTCCAGATCTTAACAAGCGTCTGTGTGAAAAATTTCTCCTCATTTCACCTTTAGTTCTTTTGCCAATTATTTTAAATCTATGAACTCTGGTTAGCGATCCACTTGCCAGAGGAAACAGTTTCTCCATACTTGCTCTCATTATTTTGAGTACCTCTATTAGGTCTCCCCTTAAACTTGTCTGCTCTAAGAAGAACAATCCCAGCTTCTCCAATCTCTCCTCATAACTGAAATCCCTCATCCCTGTACAAGTAAAAATTTTAATGATTTCATTTCCCATGAAATCCAAAATCAAAGCTTACTCACCTTTCACATAATTAGCAACAAATCGTCTAGCAAGCTACACCAGGCAGGATATTGGAGCCTATTGGCACAGTGATAGAGCATTGAGGGGGAAAAATTGGATAAGGGTCCATTTCGGGCAGGGGTAGCGCGATGCGCTAGTACCTTGTGGCCGATGGACCCAATCCAGGCAGCACATGAACTTCACGCTGCCTGCTACTTACCATGATATCTCCGTGCAACCAGCGCAACCCGTGCTGCTGAGAAGCTGCATGGAGAATGAGAAAGTTGGAAATGGGGCATGCATCATCAGCAGCCTGCACCTATTAAAGGTGCAGGTGCACATTGCAAATGGCAGGTACACAGCTTACTTGCAGGAGGGAAAGATGACCACGAGAATAGCTGGATGGGCACGAGAGAGGGCTCCACGCTTCTCTGATGATGCTCTGGAGGCCTTGGTGGAAGGCGTGGATGAAAGGAGGACCAACATGTACCCGCAAGGTGGCCGAAGACCCTCCAGACTGCAGTTCCGCAAGCATTGACAGGCTGTGGCACAGGAAGTAAACGACAGGAGCATTGCACCACGCACGTGGGTGCAGTGCCGAAAGAATTTCAATGATTTGACACGAGTGGTCAAGGTGAGTGAATGCAAGTGTCAAGTGGCACATCCTACCAACTGCACCACTGCTCCACGCACGATACCCCCCATCACCCACCCACCAACAAACACTGTCCATCCATACGCAATGCTGCACTCGGCATGCTGCATCTCACCCGCATATAGTACCACACTTGCAGGCCACACAATCACCATGCACAAATCACACAAATTGGCAGTTATTCGACCATGACAGGCACATCACCCACACACCTTGCAGGACACTCATTGACACACTGTCCTCTGTCTTGCAGAAGAAGGTGGCGCAAAACAGCCAGCAGCAGGAGGGACCTGAGGGTGGACGGGCACATTCATACGTCCTTACCCCCCTAGAGGAGACAGTGCTTATGATCATTGCGGCCATCACAGCAGCCATCACAACATGCCACACTGGAGGTCCCGATGAAGGGGGTCTCTGCATATCTAATACTACTTCTCCATTTCCACATAAGAACATAAGAACATAAGAAATAGGAGCAGGAGTAGGCCAATCCGCCATTCAATAAGATCATGGCTGATCTGGTCCTAACCTCAAATCTAAAATCATGTCCAATTTCCTGCCCGCTCCCCGTAACCCCCAATTCCCTTTACTTCTAGGAAACTGTCTATTTCTGTTTTAAATTTATTTAATGATGTAGCTTCCACAGCTTCCTGGGGCAGCAAATTCCACAGACCTCTGAGTGAAGAAGTTTCTCCTCATCTCAGTTTTGAAAGAGCAGCCCCTTATTCTAAGATGATGCCCCCTCGTTCTAGTTTCACCCATCCTTGGGAACATCCTTACCACATCCACCCGATCAAGCCCCTTCACAATCTTATATGTTTCAATAAGATCGCCTCTCATTCTTCTGAACTCCAATGAGTAGAGTCCCAATCTACTCAACCTCTCCTCATATGTCCACCCCCTCATCCCCGGGATTAACCGAGTGAACCTTCTTTGTACTGCCTCGAGAGCAAGTATGTCTTTTCTTAAGTATGGACACCAAAACTGTATGCAGTATTCCAGGTGCGGTCTCACCAATACCTTATATAACTGCAGCAATACCTCCCTGTTTTTATATTCTATCCCCCTAGCAATAAAAGCCAACATTCCGTTGGCCTTCTTGATCACCTGCTGCACCTGCATACTAACCTTTTGATTTTCTTGCACTAGGACCCCCAGATCCCTTTGTACTGCAGTACTTTCCAGTTTCTCGCCATTGAGATAATAACTTGCTCTCCGATTTTTCCTGCCAAAGTGCATAACCTCACATTTTCCAACATTGCATTGCATCTGCCAAATCTCCGCCTGTCCATATCCCCTTGTAGGTTTTTTATGTCCTCCTCACTCTCTACTTTCCCTCCCACCTTTGTATCATCTGCAAACTTTGATATGTTACACTCGGTCCCCTCCTCCAAATCGTTAATATAGATTGTAAAGAGTTGGGGACCCAGCACCAACCCCTGCGGAACACCTCTGGCTACTGGTTGCCAGTCCGAGAATGTACCATTTATCCCAACTCTCTGCTTCCTGTTAGATAACCAATCCTCCACCCATGCCAGAATATTACCCCCAATCCAGTGATTCTTTATCTTGAGCAATAATCTTTTATGTGGCACCTTGTCGAATGCCTTCTGGAAGTCTAAATACACTACATCCACTGGTTCCCCTTTATCCACTCTGTACGTTATATCCTCGAAGAACTCAAGCAAATTTGTCAGACATGACTTCCCCTTTGTAAAGCCATGCTGACTTTGTCCTATTAAATTATGTTTATCCAAATGTTCCGCTACTGTCTCCTTAATAATAGACTCCAAAATTTTACCCACCACAGATGTTAGGCTAACTGGTCTATAATATCCAGCCTTCTGCCTACTACCCTTTTTAAATAATTAGCAGTTTTCCAATCTGCCGGGACCTTTGCCGAGTCCAGAGAATTTTGGAAAATTATTACCAAAGCATCCACAATCCCTACTGCCACTTCCCTCAAGACCCTGGGATGTAAGCCATCAGGTCCAGGGGATTTATCCGCCTTGAGTCCCATTAATTTACTGAGTACCAATTCCTTAGTGATTTTAATCGTATTTAGCTCCTCCCCCCTTAGAGCCCCCCGTTTGTCCACTGTTGGGATATTCTTAGTGTCCTCTACCGTAAAGACTGAAACAAAATATTTGTTCAGCATTTTTGCCATCTCCATGTTTCCCACCATTAATTTCCCGGTCTCATCCTCTAAGGAACCTACGTGTGCCTTAGCCACCCTTTTTCTTTTTATATAACTGTAGAAACTCTTGCTATCTGTTTTTATATTTTTTGCTAATTTATTTTCATAATCTATCTTCCCTTTCTTAATCAATCCTTTCGTTACTTTTTGCTGTCTTTTGAAAACTTCCCAATCTTCTATCCTCCCACTAAGTTTGGCTACCTTATATGTCCCTTCTCCTATAATCTTTTCTGACTCATGCTGCAGTCGCCCAATTCCACAACTCAACCTGTTTCCCTTTGTCATTGCAGATACCCAAGAACACGAGGCGGCACCATCCGAGGAGGAGGAGGATGAGGAGGGGGACACTTAAGCCACACCATCACTCGATCTGACACTTGCTTCCACCAGCTCAGAGACTGACATTGTGCGTCCTTTAGAGGTTAGGTTAGAGGAGGGATCTGCACATGGTGAGACACCGAGAACAAGTGTACAGGAGCCAGGGCGAGGGGAACCGATACCACAGGGGCCAGCTCGCCGGAAGGTGAGATCGCTCACTGGTCCTGCTGCAGAGGAGTCAGATGGACCAGGCTACAGAAGACGGCTGATGGGCGTACACCACCAAATGCTTGGGGCACTGGAAAACCTGCCAGAAAGCCTGCGCACAATGAGAAGGGGTATGGAGGAGTCCAGCTTCAACTTGGCACAGGGCTTTGCGCAGAGCTTGGAGCCCATCCTTTCTAACATGGAACGGGTGGTCACTTCCATCAGCGCACCTGTGGAACCCACCATGATGCAGCGTCTGATGACTGATGTCACAGCTTCCATTGCAGCACAAACATTTGCCATCCAAGGTCTGACTGCTGTATTTGGAGCTCAGACTGCTGCCTTGGAAGCTCAGACTGCTGCTATCATGGGTCTGGGGACCACTGTAGAACGGGACTTTCAGGGCGTCACAGCACTCCGACAATCCGTTCTCCAGCTGATCACCAGGATTGCTGAGGCGCCGCCCCTGGAGAGTGGCAGTGGCGCCATGACCATCAGACCTGCTGTCCTCTCTCAGGATGACAGTCTTCCTGCTCCGACCCCTGCCACTCCACCAGTGCCCCTGTTGTTGCCAGACTGCTGCAGCCCATGCTTAGATGGTGCAGTCTGAGGCCGGGCCCTCCCGGCCCAGAGCTGCTCGAGATCGTCCTCCAAGGCCATCTGCACACTCCTCCTTTGAAGGCCAGCAGCCTCCCACCACCCATGCTCCAGCAACTGGGGATGCACTTCGCAGGAGCACTAGGATAGCTAAAGGCACACGAACAAAAGGCACTAAGGCAACACACAAGGGTGAATAGTTCTTTTATATTTGCATAATTTCATTTATTCATTGATAAATGAGACTTTGATTTTGCATTTGGTGGTGGATTTTATTTATGCAATGAGCTGAGAGGGACACCAAAGTGCAATCAGATGGAGGGTGATTTGATTGTCTTCTGGGAGCGGAAAGAACATAAGAACATAAGAACATAAGAAATTGGAGCAGGAGTAGGCCAATCGGCCCCTCGAGCCTGCTCCGCCATTCAATAAGATCATGGCTGATCTGATCCCAACCACAAATCTAAAGAACACAAGAAGTCGGAGCAGGACCCGGCCACATAGCCCCTGGGCCCTCTCCGCCACCCACAGGGCATTGACCGATCCGAACTCAACTTCATGTCCAATTTCCTGCCCGCTCCCCATAACCCCTAATTCCCTTTACTTCTAGGAAACTGTCTATTTCTGTTTTAAATTTATCTAATGATGTAGCTTCCACAGCTTCCTGGGGCAGCAAATTCCACAGACCTACCACCCTCTGAGTGAAGAAGTTTCTCCTCATCTCAGTTTTGAAAGAGCAGCCCCTTATTCTAAGATTATGCCCCCTAGTTCTAGTTTCACCCATCTTTGGGAACATCCTTACTGCATCCACCCGATCAAGACCCTTCACAATCTTATATGTTTCAATAAGATCGCCTCTCATTCTTCTGAACTCCAATGAGTAGAGTCCCAATCTACTCAACCTCTCCTCATATGTCCGCCCCCTCATCCCCGGGATTAACCGCGTGAACCTTCTTTGTACTGCCTCGAGAGCAAGTATGTCTTTTCTTAAGTATGGAGACCAAAACTGTATGCAGTATTCCAGGTGCGGTCTCACCAATACCTTATATAACTGCAGCAATACCTCCTTGTTTTTATATTCTATCCCCCTAGCAATAAAAGCCAACATTCCGTTGGCTTTCTTGATCACCTGCTGCACCTGCATACCAACTTTTTGATTTTCTTGCACTAGGACCCCCAGATCCCTTTGTACTGCAGTACTTTCCAGTCTCTCGCCATTAAGAAAATAACTTGCTCTCTGATTTTTCCTGCCAAAGTGCATAACCTCACATTTTCCAATATTATATTGCATCTGCCAAATCTCCGCCCACTCACCCAGCCTGTCTATATCCCCTTGCAGGTTTTTTATGTCCTCCTCACTCTCTACTTTCCCTCCCATCTTTGTATCATCTGCAAATTTTGATATGTTGCACTCGGTCCCCTCCTCCAAATCGTTAATATAGATTGTAAAGAGTTGGGGACCCAGCACCGACCCCTGTGGAACACCACTGGTTACTGGTTGCCAGTCCGAAAATGAACCATTTATCCCAACTCTCTGCTTCCTGTTTGATAACCAATCCTCCACCCATGCCAGAATATTACCCCCAATCCCGTGATTTTTTATCTTAAGTAATAATCTTTTATGTGGCACCTTGTTGAATGCCTTCTGGAAGTCTAAATACACTACGTCCACTGGTTCCCCTTTATCCACCCTATACGTTATATCCTCGAAGAACTCAAGCAAATTTGTCAGACATGACTTCCCCTTCATAAAGCCATGCTGACTTTGTCCTATTAAATTATGCTTATCTAAATGTTCCGTTACTGTCTCCTTAATAATAGACTCCAAAATTTTACCCACCACAGATGTTAAGCTAACTGGCCTATAATTTCCAGCCTTCTGCCTACTACCCTTTTTAAATAACGGTGTTACATTAGCAGTTTTCCAATCTGCCGGGACCTCTCCTGAGTCCAGGGAATTTTGGAAAACTATCACCAAAGCATCCACAATCCCTACTGCCACTTCCCTCAAGACCCTAGGATGGAAGCCATCAGGTCCAGGGGATTTATCCGCCTTGAGTCCCATTATTTTACTGAGTACCATCTCTTGAGTGATTTTAATCGTATTTAGCTCCTCCCCCCCGAGAGTCCCCTGTTTGTCCAGTGTTGGGATATTCTTACTGTCCTCTACTGTAAAGACTGAAACAAATATTTGTTCAGCACTTTTGCCATCTCCATGTTTCCCACCATTAATTTCCCGGTCTCATCCTCTAAGGGACCTATGTTTGCCTTAGCCACCCTTTTTCTTTTTATATAACTATAGAAACTCTTGCTATCTGTTTTTATATTTTTTGCTAATTTCTTTTCATAATCTAACTTCCCTTTCTTAATCAATCCTTTAGTTACTTTTTGCTGTCTTTTGAAGAATTCCCAATCTTCTATCCTCCCACTAAGTTTGGCTACCTTATATGTCCTTGTTTTTAGTCGGATACTATCCTTGATTTCTTTACTTAGCCACGGGTGGCTGTCATTTCTTTTACACCCTTTTTTCCTCAGTGGAATATATTTATTTTGAAAGTTGTAAAATAAAGGTGGGGAATGTAGGACTGTTGGTGAGTTGGGGGATGTAGTTCAAATTATTGATAGCCGGCACGGATCATGCGAGCACGCACAGCCCTTGCAGAAAAGGCGTGTGGTTCCTGTTGCACCCTTGCGCCTTCCTCCACTTCCTCTTCCGGCTCCACCCGCTCCTCCTCCACCTCTTCCTCCTCAGCCACCTCCTCTTCCACCTTTGGCAGGGTCTTCTCCAATCATTGCTGGCAAAGGCTGATCCCTCATGATGGCGAGGTTGTGCAACATGCAGCATACCACCACAAATCTTCCCACCCGCTCAGGGGAGTACTGCAGGGCCCCTCCAGACCAGTACAGGCCGCGGAAGCGTTGTTTGAGGAGGCCTATGGTGTGCTCCACGATGTTGCGTGTGGCAGCATGGCTCTCATTATAGGCCTGCTGTGCACATGTGAGTGGGTTCCTGACTGGTGTCATGAGCCACGGCATGAGGGGATAGCCCTTGTCACCCAGTAACCAGCCTTTGACTTGCCGAGTTGGGTGAAAGATAGCTGTCACATTGGATGGCTGCACGACGAAGGTGTTATGACTGCTCCCAGGGTGGCAGGCATCGAACTCCATGATTCGATGCGTGTGGTCACACACCAGCTGCATGTTGAGGGTGTGGAAGCCCTCTCGGGGACAAAGATGACTGAGTTGATGTGCGGGGCACGCAGGGCAGTATGCATGCAGTCAATGACACCCTGCACCATGGGGAAGCCAGCAATGCAGGCGAACCCCCATGCTTGTTCGTTCTGCTTGTCTCTGTGCAAAGGGAAGGTGATGAACCTGTTCCTCATGTGGTACAGTGCATCTGTGACCTCCCTTATGCAGCAGTGCACTGCATACTGCGAGTATGAAATGCTTCTGAACCGTAGAAATTCAGAACCACGGTGACCGTCACAGCCACAGGCTGTGCTTGCCCTACTCTGAGGCTCCAGTTGTGGCCGCACCAGTTGACAGATCTCGGTGACAGCTTCCTTGGTGAATCTCAGGCATCGGATGCAATCCTCCTCAGTCATGTTGAGGTAAGAGAATTGGTCCCGGAAGGCCCTCATTGGGTAGGGCCTCCTGTTCAGTGCCCCATGCCTCCTCATCCTCCGTCCCCTCGCAGCTTGACCTGCTATGCGTGGCCTCTCTGCATGTTCCCAGCTCACCATAATGACTGCAGCAGGTAAAGAAAAAGCCTACGAAGACTTTTCCAGGGTAACTAGTGTTAGAATCATAGAATCATAGAAGTTTACAACATGGAAACAGGCCCTTCGGCCCAACATGTCCATGTCGCCAAGTTTATATCATTAAGCTAGTCCCAATTGCCTGCACTTGGCCCATATCCCTCTATACCCATCTTACCCATGTAACTGTCCAAATGCTTTTTAAAAGACAAAATTGTACCCGCCTCTACTACTGCCTCTGGCAGCTCGTTCCAGACACTGACCACCCTTTGAGTGAAAAAATTGCCCCTCTGGACCCTTTTGTATCTCTCCCCTCTCACCTTAAATCTATGCCCCCTCGTTATAGACTCCCCTACCTTTGGGAAAAGATTTTGACTATCTACCTTATCTATGCCCCTCATTATTTTATAGACTTCTATAAGATCACCCCTAAACCTCCTACTCTCCAGGGAATAAAGTCCCAGTCTGTCTAACCTCTCCCTGTAAGTCAAACCATCAAGTCCCGGTAGCATCCTAGTAAATCTTTTCTGCACTCTTTCTAGTTTAATAATATCCTTTCTATAATAGGGTGACCAGAACTGTACACAGTATTCCAAGTGTGGCCTGACTAATGTCTTGTACAACTTCAACAAGACATCCCATCTCCTGTATTCAATGTTCTGACCAATGAAACCAAGCATGCTGAATGCCTTCTTCACCACCCTATCCACCTGTGACTCCACTTTCAAGGAGCTATGAACCTATACTCCTAGATCTCTTTGTTCTATAACTCTCCCCAACGCCCTACCATTAACGGAGTAGGTCCTGGCCCGATTCGATCTACCAAAATGCATCACCTCACATTTATCTAAATTAAACTCCATCTGCCATTCAACGGCCCACTGGCCCAATTTATCAAGGTCCCGTTGCAATCTTAGATAACCTTCTTCACTGTCCACAATGCCACCAATCTTGGTGTCATCTGCAAACTTATTAACCATGCCTCCTAAATTCTCATCCAAATCATTAATATAAATAACAAATAACAGCGGACCCAGGACCGATCCCTGAGGCACACCGCTGGTCACAGGCCTCCAGTTTGAAAAACAACCCTCTACAACCACCCTCTGTCTTCTGTCGTCAATCCAATTTTGTATCCAATTGGCTACCTCACCTTGGATCTCGTGAGATTTAACCTTATGTAACAACCTACTATGCGGTACCTTGTCAAAGGCTTTGCTAAAGTCCATGTAGACCACGTCTACTGCACAGCCCTCATCTATCTTCTTGGTTACCCCTTCAAAAAACTCAATCAAATTCGTGAGACATGATTTTCCACTCACAAAACCATGCTGACTGTTCCTAATCAGTCCCTGCCTCTCCAAATGCCTGTAGATCCTGTCTCTCAGAATACCCTCTAACAACTTACCCACTACAGAGGTCAGGCTCACTGGTCTGTAGTTCCCAGGCTTTTCCCTGCCGCCCTTCTTAAACAAAGGCACAACATTTGCTACCCTCCAATCTTCAGGCACCTCACCTGTAGCTGTCGATGATTCAAATATCTCTGCTAGGGGACCCTCAATTTCCTCCCTAACCTCCCATAACGTCCTGGGATACATTTCATCAGGTCCCGGAGATTTATCTACCTTGATGCGCGTTAAGACTTCCAGCACCTCCCTCTCTGTAATATGTACACTCCTCAAGTTCCCCAAGTTCCCTAACATCCATGCCTTTCTCAACCGTAAATACTGATGTGAAATATTCATTTAGGATCTCACCCATCTCTTGTGGTTCCGCACATAGATGACCTTGTTGATCCTTAAGAGGCTTACCAGTTTGGCATTGCCAGTGATGCCCACATCCCAGGAATTTCTTTAATTGATAAACTTTAGCTCAGTTTGAAAGTATATTTTCCCAGGTCTGAACCATTTTGGTACAATGCCTTTTTATGTCGAAATATTTGTGTATGTCTGGGAGGGGAGGGAACTGCCATGGCAAGTACACCTCCTGTTAGTGAGCTATGTCGATGGCTGTGACCTCCACCTCTTGGCTGAAAGTGGTTAAATGAGCATGAAGCCTCTCATAGGAAAGATGGGAGGAAAGAAAATAACAAATTATGTGTATATTTATATATGGAATGGCTAAGACTTGCACCTTATTAAGTGTTTTAAACAGACTTTACATTACATTGATGGTACGTTAAATGTAGAATCACTTGGTGGTGATTTTCCATCACATGCAATCAAAGAATACAGTACTCAGGAATAGAAATAAACAAAAACTCAGTTGAACAATAAGTTTCAAAATTAACTTAGTTCTGCAAGTTGAATAATATAAACCTATTGTAGAAACACACACACAAGTGTGTGTTGACTTCTACCATATTTGACTTCTTGCAAAGCTCATATTAGCACTCAATCTATCTCGCTCAGTTTTCTGCACAGTATTAAGTTTCCTCTTTTGTGTAAGATTCCCATCTTTTATCAAACCATAATGTCAGCAGAAGAAGGTGCCGGGCCTTCAATCTCTTTCATGTTGTTGTGTTCCATACCAACTGTGACCAATATTCTGCTGTAACATAATAAATGAGGAATCAGCTGTGCTAATAATTTAATCTTTTGTGTTTTATTGATGCAAATTATGGCATATAACCATGAAATAGCACTTGTTTTTGCACAATGGAAAATTACAATATTTCCAAGGTGGTTTACATGGTCAAATAATTCTTACCTGAACTTGTCCAGTGTTCTTTGTATAATTAGACCAGCTTTTAGAAATGAACTAACAGGCCCAAACAAAGCACCACCTTAGGTGCAAGAGAAACGATGAGAAAAGTAAATCTAGGTTGAAAAAAGAGAAATGGAGACCATATATTGAAGGTTCCAAATAAATTATTATTTGTACACCTCCTTAACTCAACCAGTTTTGAGTTAGAAAAATCTTTTGATTAATCAGTTTCTAGATTAAAATATTTTGATTTAGTACAGTGATGAAAAGCTCAAAACAAATTTAAGTGACATCATTCTGTGATGTAGCATCTATGGTATCAAATGCTAGTGCCTGATTTGACATACTGTATTGGTATATTTTACTAAATACCTGTAGTTATGTGTGTTGTTGCAGACCTGCAACGTGGCTGTCTGACAGAGTATCTCAGCCAATTGAATGGAAAATTCTACATTTGTTTCATAATTTGGAAAACAAACTTGATATTATATTTTCCTGTTTACTTTTGAGTTAAAACTTACAGTAGGAACATTTGTATCAGATATCAAGTTTAATGAACGCTAGTTCAATTAAATGAGGTTGCAGTGTGTCTTGCATGTAAATTGTATACATATGTGAAATCAATTACACTTTACTCATTACTGCCTAGTTCTGTCAACAGATGGGATGGGTTTAAACAAGTTTAAATTAAATAAAAACACTGAAGGGAGCTATTTATTGTATTTTATTAAACCTTTCAGCATGACTTTAGAAGCAGTGTCAAGCTCACAAGCAAATGACAGTCAAATGTCCTAACAGGCTACTATAACAGCTTACTAAACACACTCCACTGACTGACAGAAAGCAAGATGCATTCATCTCAGTTTGTTCCACAGCTCTACATTTTACCAGAGAACCTTCCCATCAGCTTTCCTTTTGGTTCACTGATTTCAGTAAGATATACTTAAAGCAACTTAATGGGCTCAATTTTGAAATGGTGGCAGGTTGGCAGCAGGGGGTGAAGGTGCACGTGGCAAACCCGAATAAACAAATCTTACCCTTTCTGACGTGGTTGGCTGCCATCAGGAGTTGCAACGCGAGGTGGGGGGGGGGGGGGGGGGGAGAGAAAGAGAGCGAGCGAGGCGTCATCCGGCGCCAGAAAGGAAGATCGGGTGGGGGGAGAGAGGAAGATCGGAGGGGAGAGGGGAAGATCAGGGGGGGGAGAGGGGAGATCGGGGGGACATGGGGGGTTGAAGAAGGGGAGATCGGGAAGACATTGGGGGGGAGAGGGGGAGATCAGGGGGACACTGGGGGAGGTGAAGAAGGGGAGATCTGGTGGACATCAGGGGGGTGAACAAGGGGAGATCGGGGGGGGGGCACGGGGGGAATGAAGAAGGGGAGGTCGGGGGGTGAAGAAGGGGAGATCGGGGGGACATCGGGAGGGTGACGAAGGGGAGATCAGAGAGGGAGACATCGGATGTCGGAGCAGGGTGGAAAGGAGGTTGATTTTGTGTTTCAACTTGGTGCAATGGTTTTTTATGTAAGTTATTTTGTTTCCTTTTGCCTGATCCGGCCCTTCACGCCTGGTAAAACCTGGTAAAACCAGGCGTGAAACAGAAGCCGTGGGAGAGCCACCCAGGTGAGTTAAAAATCGTTCTAACCACATAATCTGTCACAAGTAAAGTGCCTTAAGTACCTCAATGAGGTACATTAGGCACTTTAACTATCATCCCGCAGGCTTCATTTGCCAGTGGGACTTCCGGATTTGGGATGCCCGCGAGCACACAGATACATCCGTGGGGAACTCGGAAATTGGCGGGTTGGAGCCGGGTTCCGAACCCAAATGAGATTTCCCCGATTTTCGGAGCCCCCCGCCCCCAACGCACCCACAATTTCCCAGGAAAATCAAGCCCAATGTGTTTAATTTCTATTCTACTTTAAAATCTACCAGAACACAAACTACAAAACAAGGAAGAATAGTCAAAATGCACATCACTGAGGTTGGGGAGGTTTAAGATCCAAATGAAAAGATAGTTCAAGGCAAGTTTACTGGTTTTCCCATGAATCCTAAATGTGACTTTTGTTGTCGGAATTCATTAATCTTAATTGTCCAAATTGTATGAATTAAAGCTAACAGAAAAGAAACAATCACCATCTTTCCACTTGACTAGTGTAGTCCTCTGAGTCCTTTGTCTGTGTCCTGTAGTGTGTTCCCTGTTTCTCATGATACAGTCTCCGTTCTTCCTGACGCTTTCTCTTCTCTTCCCGGTGCTTCTTCTGTCTCGTGTACTGAAAGCGCTGCAGAAACAGATCTTTTGCATAGTCATAGAGCTGCACATCTAACAAATTCAGTTCTTCAATGTGTTTCCTAGTCTGTTCATCCAGCTCCACACTGGCAGCTCGTGTGCTATTAAACTGGGTGAAAGGTGAGATGAACGTCAAGTGAAAGGTTCTTTCAAATAGATACTGAGTCTTCCTCTGGAATTCTGTGAGTCCGAAAAAGGCCATGTCTTTAAGGTTATTTTTTGCACTGTGTAAAAGAATCTCATTCCTCTTGTTTTCCGTCATGATGGATAAATTGTAGCAACCCACCAAACTGAGGTCTGCCAGCATGCGGACCTGTCGGTTGTTGGCCAGGTTGTAAGGGCAATTCATGAACTCCTGCAGTGTGCAGCCTGACCAATCGTCACCAATGTAGCAGGTAGGAAGCTCATCTTGCGTTGGGGTTCTGCCATCACACATGTGTAGTGAAGCCTTCCACGTGGCCCCTCTCTGAACATGTCTCCATTCACTCAAAAATCGGGATACTGGGTCTCTCAGCAGTGTTATGTAATAGAAGTTCCTAGAAAACGTGGAGAAAAAAGAAAAGTTTGTAATATTCACTTTTTACATTATGTTTCATTAATTATTTACAATAGGTTACACTGTCCCATTTTAAACCCAAAATTTACAGTCGCTTTCTCTCATGTATTAGCACATCACTTAATGTTATTAAGCATATTGGTGTTCTAATCCTGTCTGACCCAGACAGATCAAAATTCTCTTTGAACACATATACTACCAGTCCAAAAATGGCTCTGTGGTTTGTACTAATACGACTGTGAATATTAATAGCACATGAAAATAAATGACCACAAATATTGCACTTTCAGTGGTATTAGTATGCAATATCAGTTCTGGTCAGGCTTAGAGTACACTATGATGTACTTTTAAGTACCCATTTAGAGCACTTTAAGGCTGATCTTAATTTAGACTGTACCAAGTGAAATGTATAATTACTAATTCAGGTTTTATAATAAAAAATGACTGTCCTTAAAACATCACCTCATTACAAGAGAAATGAGGCAAACTAAATGGCTTGCTTTGAAAATAAACACAAAAGAATATTAAAAAATGGAGTTATAAATGTGAAGTGTTCCTTTTTACAGGTTATGGGGAAATTAACTTTATTTTCAGTTGATTCAAAATATTTCACCAAATTGCACGAGTTATGAAAATACTGTTTAATGGTAAATAAAATTACTATTCTTCGGTTAACAAAACTTGATGTTAATGAAATCAAATTTGTTTCTAAATATAGTACTCAAAGAAATAAGTTGTTTGTCTTATTTTTCTACGTTTTCAATTGCCATGGTGAAATAATGTATTGAGCAATGTTCACTGTGCCAGCTCTTGCTTTCAGTTAGACTGCTATTCCCGTCTGACTGTGTAAATAGAGATTACTTTAATATCGAATAATCTAGTCTTGTTTAACAGGCAAGGTGAAATGTCAAAAAGCTTTATATTACTTTCAATTTTATTTATTTTATGTATCAAAGGAAAATATTTTTATCCCAACTTTGGAAAGTCTGCTATCTTATTTACACTCATATCTGTAGCCAAAATATAGATAATTGGAGGTGCTACTACCTATTGGTAATCTGTTTATACTGCAAGTTAGTTCACTAACAAAAGGAAAAAGTGACTGCAAACCTGTCTCCCAGCCTCACATTTAGGGGTTTTAATTGTTCCTATCTTAATGTATTTTTATGATCATATAAAGGAGAAAAATGGGCCTAGAAATTGGATCATGCCTGAAAACAGGCAGCTTACCCATGCAAGTTACTATCAATGCAATATCCATGCTGCCTGGTAATTACAATGATTTGTGCATTACCCATGCTATTCATTGGTTGCACACCTATCGGGAGGTGGGGCGATATCGGGAGTCCAGGGTGCTAATTAAAGGCCACCAGCATCTCTTAAAGGGGAGGTTCATTCTGGCTGCAAAGACTGTGTCACAACTTGATTGGCTGAAGGAGGGAGCGAGTGGGCACCAAGGTTCTCTGATGCTCCAATGGAGGCAGTGGAGGGGAGGAGGGATATCCTTTCCCCCGGGGGCAGGAAGCCTTCCAAGTATCTACTCAGGAGACAGTGGGATGAGATTGCTGAAAACATCAATGCCAGGTACATTGCCCAAGAATATGGCTGCAGTGCAGGAAAAAAAAATCAATGATTTAACTAGAGTTGTCAAGTTAAGAAGACTGCTAAAATACTTTCTCATCACAGTTGCACCACTCACGGCCTCATTAATTACAACACTCACAGCACTCTCCTCCATTGCCCTGCATTGTCCTGCAATCACTACACCATACTTCACTAAACACTCTTCTCCTCATTACAAACTTCATTTACCCACAACTCCCATCTCACATACATAGTCAGCTATTCTACCATGACAGCTACATTCTCCAAACATCTCATAAGACCAACACACTTCACTCTTTCTTGCAGGAAATAGTCGCACACAATACAAGGTAACAGACTGCCACCGGAGGAGGAAGATCCTGTCTGTACACCCTCTCCCCTTTGAAAAGTGCATAAGAAAATAAGAACATAAGAAATCAGAGCAGGAGTAGGCCACACAGCTCCTCAAGCCTGCTCCGCCATTCAATAAGATCATGGCTGATCTTCGACCACTTTCCCGCCCGATCCCCATATCCCTTGACTCCTCTACAGTCCAAAAATCTACTTATCTCAGCCTTGAATATACTCAACTGCTCAGCATCCACAGCCCTCTGGGGTAGAGAATTCCAAATATTCATGACCCTCTGAGTGAAGAAATTCCTCCTCATCTCAGTCCTAAATGTCCAACCTCTTATCCTGAGACTATATCACCTAGCTCTAGACTTTCCAGCCAGGGGAAACATCCTCTCAGCATCTACCCTGTCAAGCCCTCTTAGAATCTTATATATTTCAATGAGATCACCCCTCATTCTTCTAAACTCCAGAGAGTATAGGCCTATTCTACTCAATCTTTCCTCATAGGACAATCCTCTCATTCCCGGAATCAACCTAGTGAACCTTCGATGCGCTGCCTTTAAGGCAAGTATATTGTGCCTTAGGTAAGGAGACCAAAACTGCACACAGTAGTGCAGGTGTGGTCTCACCAAAGCCCTGTACAATTGCAGCAAGACTTCCTTACTCTTGTATTCCAACCCCCTTGCAATAAAGGCCAACATACCATTTGCCTTCCTAATTGCTTGCTGTACCTGTATGTTAACTTCCTGTGTTTCGTGTACAAGGACATCCAAATCCCTCTTAATAGTTTCTCACTATTTTAAAAGCATCCTGGCTATAATGGGAATGGGCAGTGTGGAGGCCGTGGTGACTGGCGCTGATGGAGGGGACACCACAGGGTTTCTTCAAACCGCTTTTTCTCTCCGACTTCTCCCTCATCCCACCCATGACAAACTGCAAATGTTTTCAACACCCACTTCTTTCTCTCTGCTCTCCCTTGCACCACAAGCTAACCCTCATCTCTTTCTTTCATTTCAGCAGCTAAGAATATCAACGCCCCTCAGCCAGTGGAGGAAGAGGAACACAGCATTCCTGAAGATGTACCGTCACTTGATCTGATTGTCACAAGCTCCAACTCAGATACTGACACCACGCAGACTTTAGAGGTTAGGCTAGAGGAGGGCTCTGCATATGGTAACTCACCGGGCACAAGTATGTAGGACCTAGGGCAGGGAGATAGGATGCCACAGGTGCCAGATCACGGGAGATGTCACATTCTAGTTCTACGGCACAGGACTCAGATGCAGACTTTGAGGACCCAGGCCACCCATGGACATACACCAGAAAATGCTTGGTGCACTCGGCAGTCTGCCAGAGAGCTTGCGTAAAATGTTGTGGAGTATGGAGTGGTCCAGCTCCAACTTGTTTCAAGGCTTTCCGCAGAGCATGGAGTCCATTCTATCCAACGTGGATCAAGTAGTCAGCTCCATCAAAACCACAGTGGCATGCACCATGATGGAGCATCAAACTGCTGCCATGGAAGGCCATAGGGCTACTATTGAGGGAATGGCAGCTCACATTGCTGGCATGGAAGCTCAGACGACTGCCATCTTGGCTTTGGGGGCCACTGATGAAAGGAGCTTCCAGGGCATCACATCACTCCTGCACTCTGTTCTTGCGCAGAGCCTTTGGAGTGCTAAGGAGAGTGGCCTTGACTCCGTGGAAGAGGCACCTGCTGTCCTGTGTCAGAATGACAGCATGCCTGGTCTCTCACCAGATACTCCCCCAGTGCCCTTGCTAGTGCTGCTCAGTTAGTCGGCCCAGACTTTGTAGCTCATGCTGAGGTATTGCAGTCTGCAGCCGGGCCATCTAGGCCCAGAACTGAAGGGTGATTAGCCACTTTTTTGGTCAATGCTGACATAATTTTTTCGATAAATGTATTTTTAATTCTCGATTTGGTGATGGTATTTGTCTTTGTAATGAAGTGAGGTCAAGACAAATATGTTTGGAGTGAAGGAAAGCAATCAGATGGTGGTTGTATGAAGACTGGTAAGAATTGTGGAACTGTTGGAATGGGAGGGCTGATTTAGTTGAATTGTTCCTCATTGAGCTTGACTCTGAGAACTTGGGCAGATAGGGGCTCTGTTGGTCACTGCCCCTCCTCCTCCTCCTCTTCCCCTTCTTCCTGCTGCTCCTCCTGTACTTGTTGCTATACAGGTGGTGGTAAGGACTGATCTTTCATGATGGCAATGTTGTGAAGCATGCAAGCAGATGATGACATTTCTGGATACCTGCTCAGGAAAGAGTCATGACTACTGCTGGGATAGTGGGCACAGACCTGCATGATGCACTGCCTGTGGTCACAAATCAGCTCTACATTGAGGGATTGGAATCCCTTATGAAAGATAAAGGTGACAGGCTGCTGCTAGGGAGCACACAAGGCAATGTGCATGTCGACATTGGCACCATGCCCGTAGGGGAAGCCTACCATGTGGGCAAAACCGTATGCTCTCTTGTCCTGCTACGATCTGCCAATAGGGAAGGCAATGTAAGTCATTTCTCCAGATGTAGAGAGCTTCGGTAACCTGCCTGATGTTTGGTGTACTGCGAACTGTGAGATGTTGCTCATGTCATCTGTTGCAACCCGAAAGGAGCCCATGGCATAAAGGTTGAGGGCAACGGTGACCTTGACAGCCACAGGCAATGCTGTCCATGCCAAGCTTTGATGCTGGAGTTGTGGCTGAAGGAGTGACATAGCAGAGTGACAGCCACATATTAAGTCATATTTATGACCTGGACTTGGGTATACAGGGTATAATTTCAAAGTTTGCAGATGACACAAAACTCAGAAATGAAGTAAACAGTGAGCGCGATAGTAACAGGCTTCAGGAGCACATAGACAGAATGGTTTAATGGGCAGATACATGGCAGATGAAATTTAATGCTGAGAAGTGTAAAGTGATGCATTTTGGTAGGAAGAATGAGGAGAGGCAATATAAACTAAATGGTACAATTTTAAAGGAGGTACAGAATCACAGAGATCTGGGTGTGTATGTACACAAATATTTGAAGATGGCAGGACAAGTTGAGAAGTCTGTTAAAAAAGCATATGGGATCCTTGGCTTTATAAATGGAGGCATGGAGTACAAAAGCAAGGAAGTTATGCTAACCCATTATAAATCATTGGTTAGGCCCCAGCTGAAGCATTGTCTCCAATTCTGGGTACTCCATGCCATTATAAACTGGGGAAGGAAGGAGGGACAATAATACCAGTCTAACATGGGTAAAGGAGGGAGAAGAATAAATTGGGGAAATTGGAGAAGGAAGGAGAGACAAGAATGCCAGCATGATCTGTAATGCACTGCCTGAATGGGTGGTGATAGCAGATTCAATAATAACTTTCAAAAGGGAATTGAATAAGTACTTGAAGGGAAACATTTGCAAGGCTTATGGGGAAAGAGCAAGGCTGTGGGACTAATTGGACAGCATGTTCAACGAGCTGGCACAGGCACAATGGGCCAAATGGCCGTCTTCTGTGCTGTGTCATTCTATGATTCTTTGAAGGAGAAGAATGCCATTATAACCTGGGGAAGGAAGGATGGAGAAGAATGGCAGCACAACCTGGGAAAGGATGAATGGAGAAAAATGCTAGTATAACCTAGGAAGAAAGGAAGTAAAAGAATGCCTCTATAACGTTGATAAGGAAGGATGTAGAAGGATGGAAAATGCCTATATAACCTGGGGAAGGAAGGATGTTGAAGAATGCCATTATATCCTGAGGTAGGAATGATGGAAAAGAATGCCAGCATAACCTGGGGAAAGAAGGAGGGAGAAGAATCCCAGTATAACCTGGGGAAGGAAGGATGGAGAACAATTCCAGCATAACCTGGGGAAGGTAGGATGGAGAAGAATGCCAGCACAATCTTGGGAAGGAAGGAGCAAGAAGAATGCCAGTGTAACCTGGGCAAGGAAGAAGTGAGAAGAATGACAGTTTAACCTGGGGAAGGAAGGATGCAGAAGGATGCCAGTATAACCTGGGAAAGGGATAATGGAGAACAATGCCAGCACAACCTTGGAAAGGCAGGAGTGAGAAGAATGCCAGTGTAACTTGGAGAAGGTTAGGATAGAGAAGAACACTAGTTTAACATGGGAAAGGTTTGGAGGGAAAAGAATGTCGGTATAACCTAGGGAAGGAACGAGGGAGAAGAATGATATTATAATCTGGGGATGGAAGGCTGGAGAAGAATGCCAATATAACCTGGGGAAGAAAGACTGGTAAAGAACTCTAGTATATTTTGGGTAGGAAGGATGGAGAAGAATGCCAGCACAACCTGGGGCAGGAAGAAGCGAGGAGAATGTCAGTACAACCCAGAGAAGAGAGGAGTGAGAAGAATGGGGCAGTAATGATGCAGAAGGATGCCAGTATAAGCGGGGGTAAAAGGATGGAGAAGAATGCCAGTATAAACTGGGGAAGGTTAGGAGGGAAAAGGATGTCAGTTTAACCTCGGGAAGGAAGGAGGGAGAAGAATGCCATCAGAACCTGGAGAAGGAAGGATGGAGAAGATGCTAATATAACCTGCAGAAGAAGGGAGGGAGATGAAGGCATAAGATGTGGAAGGAAGGAAGTAGACTGCTGATATAAACTGGGGAAGAAGGGAGAGAGAAGGATTCCAATATGAACTGGGGAAGGAAGTATGAAGAAAAATGTCATTTTAAGCTGGGGAAGGAAGGTTGAAAATTAAAACATGGGCAGAACAGATGGAGAATATTGTCAGTATAACCTGTAGAACAAACGAGGCAGAAGAATTCCATTATAACAGGAAGAAGAAAGAAGGGAGAAGGATGCCACTGTAACTTGTGGAAGGAAGATTAGAGAAGAATGCCAGTGTAACTTGGGGAAGAAAGAATGGAGAAGAATTCCAGTATAACCTGAGGCAGGAAGATTGGAGTAGAATGCCAGTGTAACCCGGGGAAGGAAGGATGGAGAAGAATGTGAGTATAACCCGGAGAAGCAAGAATGGAGAAGAATGCCAGCATAATCTGTGGAAGGAAGGATTGACAATAATTCAAGCACGATCTGGGGAAGGAAGGAGTGAGAAGGATGTCAGTATAATCTGAAGAAGGAGGGATGGAGAAATAGCAGCATAATCTGGGGAACTAAGAATGGAGATGAAGGCCAGTATAACCTGGGGAAGGAAGGAGTGATAAGAATTCCATGATAAAAGAGGGAAGGAAAGAGGGAGAAGAATGCCAGTATAACCGGGGAAGGAAGGTGGGAGAAGAATGCCAGTATAAACTGGAGAAGGAAGGAGAAGAATGCCAGTGTAAATGGGGGAAGGAATGATGGAGAATAATGTGAGTATAACCCGAGAAAGGAAGTAGGGAGAATAATGCCAGTATTACCCGGGGATGGAACAATGGAAAAGATGCCAATATAATCTGGGAAAAGAAGGACAGCTAAGAATTCCAGCATCAAATAGGGAAGGAAGGAATGAGAAGAATGCCAGTATAACTTGGGGAAGAAAGGATGGAGAAGAATGCCAGTATAACCTGAGGCAGGAAGATCGGAGAAGAATGTGAGTATAACCCGGGGAAGCAAGAATGGAGAAGAATGCCAGCATAATCTGTGGGAAGAAGGATGGGTAATAATTCAAGCACGATCTGGGGAAGGAAGGAGTGAGAAGGATGTCAGTATAATCTGAGGAAGGAGGAATGGAGAAATAGCAGCATAATCTGGGGAACGAAGAATGGAGATGAAGGCCAGTATAACCTGGGGAAAGAAGGAGTGATAAGAATTCCAGGATAAAGGAGGGAAGGAAAGAGGGAGAAGAATGCCAGTATAACCAGGGGAGGAAGGTCGGAGAAGAATGCCAGTATAAACTGGAGAAGGAAGGAAGGAGAAGAATGCCAGTGTAAATTGGGGAAGGAAAGATGGAAAACAATGTGAGTACAACCCGAGAAAGGAAGTAGGGAGAATAATGCCAGCATTATCCGGGGATGGAACAATGGAGAAAAATGCCAATATAATCTCGGAAAAGAAGGCCAGCTAAGAATTCCAGCATCGAATAGGGAAGGAAGGAATGAGAAGAATGCCAGTATAACCTGAGGAAAGAGGGAAGGAAGGGGGAAAAGGCAAGTATAAATTGGAGATCGAAGGACACAGAAGGATGCCAGTATAACCTGGAGAAGGAAGGATGGAAAAGGATGGCTGCATAAACTGGGGATGGAAGGAGGGAGAAGAATGCCAGTATAAACTGGGGAAGGAAGGAATGAAAATAATGCCATTATAACCTGTGGAAGGAAGGAGTGATAAGAATTCCAAACTGAACTAGGGAAGGAAGGAGGGTGAAGAACGCTAGTGTAACCTGGGAAAGGAAGGATGGTGAAGAATGCCAGCATAAACTGAAGAAGGAAGGATGGAGAAGAATACCAGTAAAACCTGGGGAAGGAAGGACGGAGAAGAATTCCAACATAACCTGGGGAAGGAAGACTGGCAAAAAATTCCAGTATATGTTGGGTAGGAAGGATGGTGAAGAATGCTAGTTTAACCTGGGGAAGGAAGAATGGAGAACAATGCCAGCATGACTTAGGGATCGAAGGATGGAGAAGAAAGCCAACACATCCTAGGCAGGAAGGAACGAGAAGAATGCCAGTATAACCTGGAGATGGGAGGAATGAGAAGAATGGGGAAGTAATGATGCAGAAGGATGCCAGTATAACCTGGGGAAGGAATGAGGGAGATGAATGCATGTTTAACCTGGGGAAGGAACGATGCAGAAGAATGCCAGTATAACCTGGGGGAGGAAGAATGGAGAAGAATACCAACACAACCTGGGGAAGGAAGGAGTGAGAAGAATGCCAATATAATCTGCAGAAGCAGGGAGGGAGAGCAATACCAGTATAAGATGTGGAAGGAAGGATGGAGAAGAATGCCAGCATAATCTGGGGAAGGAAGGATGGATAAGAATGCCAGTATAATCTGGGGAAGGAAGGATGGGTAAGAATGCCAGTATAATCTGCAGAAGGAAGGAGGGATAATAATTCCAGAACGAACTTGGGAAGGAAGGAGAAGAATGTTTGCATAACCTGGGGAAGGAACGGTGGAGAAGAATGCCAGTATAATCTGGGGAAGGAAGAAGTGATATGAATTCCAGCATGAAAGAATGAAGGAAAGAGGGAGAAGAATGCCAGTATGACCCGGGGAAGAGAGGATGGAGAAGAATGACAGTATAACCTGGGAAAGGAAGGTGTGAGAAGAATGGCAGTAAGACCTGGGAATTAATCATGGCGAAGAATGCCATAATGACCTGGGGAAGGATGGATGGAGAAGAATATGATGATACCCTGGGAAAATAAATAGGGAGAATAATGCCAGTATAACATGGGGATGGAAGGATGGAGAAGAATGTCAATATAATCTGGGAAAAGAAGGACAGCTAAGAATTCCAGAATCAAATAAGGAAGGAAGGAACTAGAAGAATGCCAGTATAACATGGGGAAAGAGGGAAAGAAGGGGAGAAAGACCAGTATAAACTGGAGATGGAAGGAGAGAGAAGGATGCCAGTATAACCTCAGGAAGGAAGGAGGGAGAAGAATGTCAGTATTGCCTGGGAAAGGAGGGATGGTGAAGAATGCCAGTATAAACTGGAGAAGGAAGGAGGATGTAGAATGTCAGTAGAAACTGGAGAAGGAAGGAGATAGAAGAATGCCAGGAAACCTGGGGAAGGAAGGATGGAGAAGAATGCCAATATAAGCAGCAGAAGAAGGGAGGTAGATGAATGCCAGTAAAAGACGTGGAAGGGAGGCGGGTGAAGAATGCCAGTGTAACCTTGGGAAGGAAGAATGGAGAAGAATGCCAGCATAATCTGGGGAAGGAAGGAGGGATAATAATTCCAGCATGAACTAGGGAAGGAAGGAGTGATAAGAATTTCAGTGTGAACTAGGGAAGGAAGACGGGAGAAGAATTCCAATATAACCCGGGGAAGGAAACATGCAGAAAAATGCCAATATAATCTATGGAAGGAAGGAGTGATAATAATTCCAGACTGAGCTAGGGAAGAAAGGAGGATGAAGAATGCCAGTATCAAATAGAGAAGGAAGGAGGGAGGAGAATGGCAGTGAAACCTGGGGAGGAAAGGATGGAGAAGAATGCCAGTATAACATGGGGAAGGAAGGGGGGATTAAATACCAATATAACCTGGGGAAGGAAGGATGGAGAAGAATGCCATAATAACCTGGGTATGGAAGGAGGGAGAAGAATGCCAGTATAACCTTGGGAAGGAAGGATGGAGCCGAATGCTAGCACAAACTGGGGAATGAAGGAGGTACAGGAATGCTAATATAAACTTGGGGGAGGAAGGACTAAGAGGAATACCAGTATAATTGGAGAAGGAATGGGGTACAAGAATGTCTTTATAATCTGGGGAAGGAGAGTGCAAACTCCAGCATGAATGAGGGAAGCAATAAGGGAGAAGATGCCAATAAAACCAGGTGAAGGAAGGAGGGAGAAAAATGCCAGTTTTTTTTTATTTGTTCATGGGATATGGGCATCGCTGCCAAGGACAGCATTTATTGCCCATCCCTAATTGCCTTTGAGAAGGTGGTCGTGAGCCACCTTCTTGAACTGCTGCAGTCTGTGCGATGAAGGTTCTATCACAGTACTGTTAGGTTCCAGGATTTTGACCCAGTGATGATGAAGGAACGGTGATATATTTCAAAGTCGAGATGGCGTGTGACTTGGAGGGGAAACGTGCATGTGGTGTGGTTCCCATGTGCCTGCTGCCCTTGTCCTTCTATGTGGTAAAGGTCGTGGGTTTGGGAGGTGCTGTCAAAGAAGCCTTGGCGAGTTGCTGCAGTGCATCCTGTGGATGGCACACACTGTAGCCACGGTGCACTAGTGGTGAAGGGAGTGAATGTTTAGGGTGGTGGATGGGATGCCAATCAAGCAGGCTACTTTGTCCTCGATGGTGTTGAGTTTCTTGAGTATTGTTGGAGCTGCACTCATCCAGGCAAGTGGAAAGTATTCCATCACACTCCTGACTTGTGCCTTGTAGATGGTGGAAAGGCTTTGGGGAGTCAGGAGGTGAGTCACTCGCTGCAGAATACCCAGCCCCTGATCTGCTCTTGTAGCCACAGTATTTATGTGGTTGGTCCAGTTAAGTTTTTGGTCAATGGTGACGCCCAGGATGTTGATGGTAGGGCATTCGGTGATGGTAATGCTGTTGAATGTCAAGGGCAGGCGGTTAGACTCTCTCTTGTTGGAGATGGTCATTGCCTGGCACTTTTCTGGCGTGAATGTTACTTGCCACTTATCAGCCCAAGCCTGGATGTTGTCCAGGTCTTGCTGCACACGGCATGGACTGCTTTATTATCTGAGGGGTTGCGAATGGAACTGGACACTGTGCAATCATCAGCGAATATCCCCATTTCTGACCTTATGATGGAGGGAAGGTCATTGATGAAGCAGCTGAAGATGGTTGGGCCTAGGACACTGCCCTGAGGAACTCCTGCAGCAATGTCCTGGGGCTGAGATGATTGGTCTCCAACAACCACTGCCATCTTCCTTTGTGCTAGGTACGACTCCAGCCACTGGAGAGTTTTCCCCCTGATTCCTGAACTGTCATTCTTCTCCTTTCTTCCCCAAGTTTAGCCTGGGGATGGAAGGTTGAGAAGAACGCCAGTATTACATGGGAAAGGAAGGATGGCGAAGAATGCCAGTATAAACTGGAGAAGGAGTGAAGGAGAAGAATGCCAGTATAATCTGGGGCAGGAAGCACCTATAGGAATTTCAGCAATTATAGGGAAGGAAGAATGGCAGTATAACCTGGGGATGGAAGGAGGGTGAAGACTGCCAGCTTATCCTGAGAAAGGAAGGATGGTGAAGAATGCCAGTATAAACTGGAGAAGGAGGGAAGGAGAGGAATGCCAATATAATCTGGGGCAGGAAGAAGGGATAAAAATTCCAGCAGATCCAGGGAATGAAGAATAGCAGTATAACCTGGGGATGGAAGGATGGCGAAGAATGCCAGCATAACCGGGAGAAGGAAGGGCGGAGAAGATGATGTTGCCATTGTAGCAGTAAAGGAGGAAGAAGTCACCATATTGGATCAGAAAAAAATAGATAAAGATGAGGTACTTAAAAGTTTGGCAGCACTCAAAGTAGAACAATCACCCGGTCCAGATGGGATGCATCCTAGATTCTGAGGGAAGTAAGGGTGGAAATTGTGGAGGCTCTGGCCACAATGTTCCAATCCTCCTTAGATATGGGGATGGTGCCATAGGAATGGAGGATCTAAATGTCACACCCCTGTTCAAAAAAGGGGAGAGCGATAAGCCTGCCATTTACAGGCTCGCTAGGCTAACGTAGGTGGTGGGGAAACCTTCAGAAACAATAATCAGGGACAACATAAATTGGCACTTGGAAAGTATGTGCTAAGTCAGCACGGATTTGTTAAATGAAAATCATGTTTGACGAACTTGATTGAGTTCTTTGGTGAAGTAACATAGAGGGTTGATGAGGGTATTGCAGTTAACATGGACTTTCAAAAGGCATTTGATAAAGTAGCACATAATAGATTTGGTAGCAAGATTAAAGCCCATGGGATTGAAGGCAGCGTGGATGCAAAGTTGGCTAGGGGACAGAAAGCAGAGAGTAATGGTGAATGGTTGTTATTCAGACAGGAAGGAAGAATACAGTGGTGTTCCCCAGGGATCAGTATTAGGACCATTGCTCTTTTTGATATCTATTAATGACCTGCACTTGGGCATTTCAAAGTTTGCAGATGACACGAAACTCAGAAATGTAGTGAACAATGTGGAAGATTTTTTTTTTATTCATTCATGGGATGTGGGTGTCGCTGGCGAGGCCAGCATTTATTGCCCATCCCTAATTGCCCTCGAGAAGTAACAGACTTCAGGAGGACATAGACAGACTAGTGAAATGGGTATGGCAGATGAAATATAACGCAGAGAAGTGTGAAGTGATGCACTTCGGTAGGATGATTGAGGAGAGGCAATATAAATTTTATAGGGGGTGCAGGAAAAGGGAGACCTGGGGATGCACATATACAAATCTTTGAAGGTGGCAGGACAAGTTGAGAAGATAGTTAAAAAAGCATTTGGGATTCTGGGCTTTATTAATAGAGGCATAGAGTACAAAAGCAAGGAAGTTATGCTGAACCTTTATAAAACAGTGGTTAGGCCTCAGCTGGAGTATTGTGTTCAACTTTGGGCACCACACTTCAGGAAGGATCATGCAGGAGAGATTTGCTAGAATGGTGCCAGGGATGAGAAACTGTTTCCAGTGGCAGAAGGGTTGGCAACCAAAGGCCACAGATTTAAGGTGATCGGCAAAAGAGCAAGAGGCGACATGAGGAAACATTTTTTTATGCAGCGAATTGTAATGATCTGGAATGCAATGCCTGAAAGGGTGGTGGAAGCAGATTCAAAGGGGAATTAGATAAATACTTGAAAGGAAAAAACTTGCAGGGTATGGGAAAAGAGCAGGGGAAGGCACAATTGCCAAATGGCCTCCTCCTGTGCTGTATTTATTATGCTACTATGATACTATGAATGCCAATATAACCTGGGAATGGAAGGAGGGAGTAGATTGCCAGCATAACCTGGGGAAGGAAGGAGTGAGAATAATGCCAGTATAACTCGGGGATGGAAGGTGGGAGAATAATGCCAGTATAACCAGCAAAAGGAAGGAGTGCGAAGAATCCCCTTATAACCTGGGGAATGGAGGAGGGAGAAGAATGCCATCATAACCTGATGAAGGGAGGGTGGAGAAAAATGCCAGTATAAACTGGGGAAGGAAGGAGGGACAAAAATGCTGGTAGAACTAGGGAAGGAAGGATGCACAAGAATGCCAGCAGAATTAGAGAAGGAAGAAAATCAGTGTAACCAAGGGAAGGAAGGATGGAGAAGCATGCGAGTATAACTTGGGAAAGGAATGATGGAGAAGAATGCCAGGAGAACTGGGGAAGGAAGGAGGGACAAGAATGCCAGCAGAATTAGGGAAGGAAGAAAATCAGTGTAACCAAGGGAAGGAAGGATGGAGAAGCATGCGAGTATAACTTGGGAAAGGAATGATGAAGAAGAATGCCAGGAGAACTGGGGAAGGAAGGAGGGACAAGAATGCCAGGATAAGCTGGAGAAAGAAGGATGGAGAGGAATGACAGCATAAACTGAGGAAGGAAGGAGGGACTAGACTGCCAGCAGAACTAAGGAAGGAAGAATGGAGAAGAAAGTCAGTATATCCAAGGGAGGGAAAAAGGGAGAAGCATGGTAGTATAACTTGGGGAAGGAAGGCTGGAGAACATTGGCAGGAGAAACTGTGGAAGGAAGGAGGGTGAAGAACATCAATATAAACTGGAGAAGGAAGAAGGGAGAGGAATGCCAGTAAAACATGGGGAAGGATGGAAGAGAAGAATGCCAGTATAACCTGGGGAATGAAGGAGGGATTGAAATGCCATAATAGCCTGAGGGTGGAGGGAGGGAGAAGAATGCCAGCATAACCTTGGAAAGGAAGGATGGAGACAAACGTTAGCATTAACTGGGGAAGGAAGGATGGAGAGGAATGCCAGTATAACCATGTGGAAGGAAGGAGGGAGATGAATGTCAGTATAAATGGAGTAGGAAGGAGGTAGAAGAATACCAGTATAATCTGAGGAAAGACGGAGGGATACAAACTCCAGAATGAACAAAGGAAGGAATAAGGGAGAAAATGCCAATATAACCAGGTGAAGGAAAGAGGGAGAAAAATGCGAGTAGAACTTGGGAAAGGAAGGACGGAGAATAATCCTTGTTTAACCTAGATGTGGAGATGCCGGTGATGGACTGGGGTTGACAAATGTAAGGCATCTTACAACACCAGGTTATAGTCCAACAGTTTTATTTGAAAATCACAAGCTTTCAGAGGCTTTCTCCTTCGTCAGGTGAAGTGTGGGATTCCTTGAAGGTTACCGCATTTATAGTCAGAGAACAATGCCTGGTGATTACAGATAATCTTTCCAACTGCCCGTTGTCAAGGCAATCAAAGTGTTCAGACAGAGAGACATTACATACAGGACCACCGAATATACAAACGGCCAGAACAAAAGCCAGAGAGAGAGAGAAACATCCGAAAGGAAGAGAAAGAGAGAGAATGACCCGTTGTATTAAAAACAGATAACTTTTTTTCGCTGGTGGGGTTACGTGTAGCATGACATGAACCCAAGAACGGACACCGCGCAACAATCGCCAGACAGGAGGGTTCCCTCCCAGTCAGGGAACACTTCAGCAGTCAAAGACATTCAGCCACCGATCTTCGGGTAAGCGTTCTCCAAGGCGGCCTTCGAGACACACGACAACGCAAAATCGTTGAGCAGAAATTGATAGCCAAGTTCTGCACCCATGAGGACGGCCTCAACTGGGTTCATGTCACGCACAGGACCTCCAACCAACGCTATACACCAGATACATCGGCGACATTTTCTTCCTATGGACCCACGGCGAAGAATCACTGAAGAGACTACACGATAACATCAACAAGTTCCATCCCACCATCAAACTCACCATGGACTACTCCTCAGAATCGGTTTCATTCTTGGACACATGAATCTCCATCAAAGACGGGCACCTCAGCACCTCACTCTACCGCAAGCCCACGGACAACATCACGATGCTCCAGTTTTCCAGCTTCCACCCTAACCACGTCAAAGAGGCCATCCCCAATGGACAGGCCCTGCGAATACACAGGATTTGCTCAGACGAGGAGGAACGCGATGGACACCTACAGACGCTGAAAGACGCCCTCGTAAGAATGGGATATGACGCTCGACTCGTCGATCGACAGTTTCGACAGGCCACAGCGAAAAATCGCATAGACCTGCTCAGAAGACAAACACGGAACACAACCAACGGAGTACCCTTCGTCGTCCAGTACTTCCCCGGAGTGGAGAAACTATGCCATGTTCTTCGCAGCCTTCAACATGTCATCGATGACGACAAACACCTCGCTAAGGCCACCCCCACGCCTTCAAACAGCCACCTAACCTCAAACAGACCATCGTTCGCAGCAAATTCAGGAGAACAGCGTCCACGACACCACACAACCCTGCCGCGGCAACCTCTGCAAGACATGCCAGATCATCGACACAGATACCACCATCACACGAGAGGACGCCACCCACCAGGTACATGGTTCATACTCCTGCGACTCGGCCAACGTTGTCTGCCTCATACGTTGCAGAGACCATGCAGACACTGCGACAACGGATGAATGAACACTGCGCAACAATCGCCAGACGGGAGGGTTCCCTCCCAGTCGGGGAACACTTCAGCAGTCAAGGAAATTCAGCCTCCAATCTTCGGGTAAGCGTTCTCCAAGGCGGCCTTCGAGACACACGACAATGCAAAATCGTCGAGTAGAAATTGATAGCCAAGTTCTGCACCCATGAGGACGGCCTCAACCGGGATCTTGGGTTCATGTCATGCTACATGTAACCCCACCAGCAAAAAAAAGTTATCCGTTTTTAATACAACTGGTCATTCTCTCTCTTTCTCTGCCTTTCGGATGTTTCTCTCGCTCTCTCTGTCTTTGTGTTCTGACCGTTTGTGCATTCAGTAGTCTTGTATGTAATGTTTCTCTGTCTGAACACTATTCAACTCCTTTGATTGCCTTGATAACGGTCAGTTGGTAAGATTATCTGTAATCACCAGGCATTGTTCTCTGACTATATATGCAGTACCTTTATGGAATTCCACACTCACCTGACGAAGGAGGAAGCCTCCGAAAGCTTGTGATTTTCAATAAAGCTGTTGGACTATAACCTGGTGTTGTAAGACTCCTTACATGTATCTATTATGATACTATGATGCTATGAATGCCAATATAACTTGGGAATAGAAGTAGGGAGCAAATTGCCAGCATAACCTGGGGAAGGAAGGAGGGAGAAGAATGTCAGTAGAACCTGGGAATGGAAGGATGGAGAAGATTGTCAGTATAACCTGCCGAAGGAAGGAGCGAAAAGAATGCCAGTATCAACAGGGGAAGGAAGGATGGAGAAAAATACCAGTATAACCTGGGGATGGAAGGTGGGGGAATCTTGCCAGTATAACTAAGGAACGGAAGGAGTGCGAAGAATCCCTGTATAACCTGGGGAATGAAGGAGGGAGAATAATGCCAGCATAACCTGTGGAAGGAAGGATGGAGAAGAATGCCAGCATGACCTGGTGAAGGAAGGATGGAGAAAAATGCCAGTATAAACTGGGGAAGGAAGGAGAGACCAGAATGCCAATAGAACTAGGGAAGGAAGAAACGAGGTAATGTCAGTCGCAACTAAGGGAAGGAAGTAGGGAGAAGAATGCCAGTAAAAACTAGGAAATTAAAGAGGCACAAAAATACCAGCAGAACTAGGGAAGGAGGACAGTCAGTGTAACCAAGGGAAGGAAGTAAGGAGAAGCATGCAAGTATAACCTGGTAAAAGGAAAGATGGAGGCGAGTGTCAGGAGAAACTGGGGAAGGAAGGAGGGCCAGTATAACCTGGGGAAGGAATGAGGGAGTAGAATGCCAGTATAAACTGGGGAAAGAAGTAAGGGGAACAATGTCAGTATAAAGTTGGGAATGAAGCAGGCACAAGAATGCCAACAGAACTAGGGAAGGAAGAATGGAGAAGAATGCTGGTGTAACCAAGGGAATGAAGTAGGCAGAAGCATGACAGTATAATCCAGGATCAAAGAATGCTTACAACACAGAAAGAGGCCATTCGGCCCATGGAGCCCATGCCAGCTCTTTGAAAGAGCAATGTAGTTAGTCCCATTCCCTCGCTCTTTCCCCGTAGCCCTGCAAATTTTTTCCCTTCAAGTATTTATCCAATTCCGTTTTGAAAGATACAATTGAATCTGCTTCCACCACTCTTTCAGGCAGCGCATTCCAGATCACAACTACTTGTTGCATGAAAAAGTTTTTCCTCATGTAACCTTTGTTTTTTTTTGCCAATCACCGTAAACCTGTGTCCTCTGGTTCTCGACCCTTCCGCCAATGGGAATAGTTTGGGGGAAAAATTGGATCGGGGCTGTTTTTGGGCATAGGTAGCATGATGTGCTATTACCCCGCGCCCAATGACTCCTGCGCAGGCAGGACACACCCGAGGACTCACCTGCAATCAATGTTCCATTCCAGGCCTTGCACATGGAATCAATGCAATTTGCACTTTCCACCACCTGTCTGCACGGAGTCTGAACGGAGATCAGACATTACACACATAAAACACAGATGCAGGTCCCATCCCTATGTTTACACACTGATGAGTTATGTTAAAACATTGAATAAATGTTGCACACATCCTCCACATCCTCCAATCTGTACGTCAGACCTCACCAATCTGCCGAACTGAGTTGGTACCAGGCCTGCGAGGGTGCGTGCACCAAGATTCTATGCTGATGCACGAGAGCCCTTGGTACAAGAGGTGGACAGAAGGAGGAACATCCTATATCCACGGGGGAGGGGGGGCAAGATGCCCGCCAGACATATATCTAAATGGCAGTGGGAGGCAACGGGGGACGAAGTCAATGCCAGGTGCACAACATCATGAACGTGGATGCAGTGCAGGAAGAAGTTCAATACTTTGACGTAAGTGGTCAAGGTGAGTGAGGTCAACTGTCAAGTGGCGTCTCCGATCAACTGCACCATGCACTACAGCCCCCAATACCAACAAACTCATTCTTTCCATCAGTACTCAAGTCTTGCAACCAGATGATTCCTCTCACCCTTACACATTACCACTGTTGCAAGCTGCCGACCAACAACTCACAGGCCACACACACTGGCAGCTATTCAACAATGACAGGCACATAACCCAGACACACGTCGTGCTTTCTTGCAGGAGAAGGTGGCGCATATCAGGAGGCAGCAAGTGGCAGTGGCATTTAGCCCCTTGAGCCTGTTCCTCCATTCAATGAGATCATGGGGGACCTGTGGCCTAACTCCATATACCTGCCTTAGCAACTTATCCCTTAATACCCTGGGCTCACAGAAATCTATCAATCTCAGATTTAACATTCACAAGCAAGCTAGCATCAACTGCTATCTGCAGAAGAGCATTCCAAACATCTCCCACCCTTTGCATGTAGGAGCATTTCCTAACTTCACTCCTGCACGTCCTGGCTCTAAATGTTAGACTATGCCTCCGTGTCCTAGTATTGAAATCTAGGAGACCTCCAAAAACAGTTACAAATGTCTCAGCAGCCAGAAGCAATAATCCAGCCACTAACCTGTAAACCCTGTATGGTCCCTTTAAATAGCACTGGAGAGGGGTCCACCAGGCACTCTAAGACACGTTCAGATGGTCAGGGTTAAGTTGAGTGTTAAGTCCCAAAATGGTGTTGATCACTTTAAATCAGCGTTGCACACTGATTGAAGCCATTTTCTCTCTACTTTGCATGATTTCAGCGTTCGTTATCTATGCCTGCACTAACTCCTATACCAAGATGGTGTCCGGCGCACGACACGTTGGAAACGTGCGTGCGTATCCAAGACGCCAACTTGGATGTCGGAAAGACCATGTAGCACTGAAGCAACGGGCGCTGCATGGTCCACTTTAGTGCCATTTCTCTTTATTCACTTTATCTAAACGCTTCATGATTTTGAACACTTCTATCAAATCTCCTCTTAACTTTCTCTGCTCTAAGAAGAACAACCCCAGCTTCTCCAATCTATCCACGTAACTAAAGTCCCTCATCCCTGGAACCATTCTAGTAAATCTTTTCTGCACTCTCTCTAAGGCCTTCACAACTTTCCTAAAGTGCAGTGCCCAGAATTGGACACAATCCTCCAGTTGTGGCCGAATCAGTGTTTTGTAAAGATTCAACATAACTTCCTTGCTTTTGTACTCTGTGGGCTCGATTTTACCAGGCCTGCGGGTTTCCGGCGGGTTGGGTTTCGGGAGCGTGGTCAACACGCTCGGTGAAATTAGTGGGTTGCCCGCGCGATCGTAGCAGGCAACACACTAATAAGAATCAATTACCTGCTCCTCCGGGGTCCGCGATGCTGGTCTGCGCGTCGGGCGGGCTGCGCATGCGCAGTACGATCTGTCAGCTGGAGGCTCTCTAGTTAAAGGGGCAGTCTTCCACTGACAGATGCTGCAACCAATGGAACAAATTTCAGCATGGAGCAGCCCAGGGGGAAGGCTGCTCCCAGTTTAATGATGCCTCACCCCAGGTATCATCAGATGGGGTGAGGAGGAGGGCGAAGACAGAGATCTTCCACCCGGCGGGCGGGAGGAAGCGGCCAGCCTCTGCCACCAAGAAGGCCTGGCTCGAGGTGGCAGAGGGGGTCACCTGCGCCACCAACATATCGCCCACCTGCATACAGTGCAGGAGGCGCTGCAATGACCGCAGTAGGTCAGCCACAGTGAGAACACGAAGTCTTTCCCCTACACTCCATCTGCCACAACACTGCCCCAACCCCACATCTCCTTCGGCACCGCCAACACTACTCTGTCACATCACCCCTCATACCCACTCAAACCCCATCCTCATCTTACCTCCACCTACTCACCTCGCCAGTACTCATCCTGCCACTAACACGCGACCCAATCCTCATACAATCTCATGGCTCTATCCCATACTCACCCTCTCGTGCATCTCACTCACGGCCAGCCTCACTCAACCTGCCACCACCTGTGCTGCAGCCACAGGGCATGCATCACATATGTGCAGTAGGCAGCGTAAGGCAAATGTTTCGTGAGCATGAAGGGGGTGCACAAGGGTGTCGGAGGGTTTGCCATGGGTGTTACCTATATTGAATTTCAGAGCAACAAACAGCACACATTATATTGGCACCACCACTGCCATGTTTCCGCGAATACTGTCTGTTGTGTCCAATAATGCCCGCTCCTGGGTACCACTATGAGGACCCACCACTGATGCCACCCATCGTGTTACTGCAGAGTAGGTGCAGGTGTATTTGCAGGGCTGTTCCGCGCAGACCACTGAGAGACATCGGCGGTGTAGCCGGCTGCACCCTGGAAGGATGCAGAGGAGAAGTTGTGGAGGGCAGTGGTGACTTTGGCAGCGACAGGTAAGCACTTGTTGCTGGGGCCAGGCAGGAGCAGCTCGGCATGAAAGAGCCTACAGATCTCCACGACTACATGTCGAGCGAATCTGCGCCTCCGTGTGCACTGCTGCTCGGAGAGGTCCGGGGAGCTTCGCCTTGGTCTGTGGACCATGTGGCGAGGGTAGTGCCCTCTGCGATGCGTCTCTCTCTGCGGTAGCCCTCCCTCCTGCTGTGCAGGTGGGCGTGCAACAACCCCGTGTTGGGGGGCTCCACGTCTCTGCGGCAGACGGCGTGGACTGCGAGGCTGCTGGGGCTGGTCATGCTGTTCGTCATCCGAGGGTGTCCACGCACCACCCATCTGGCCGTTGTTGGTCTGAGGGGTTGTGCAGGGTAGGTGGGTGGTTCCTCGGACTGGGGCTGCAGTTTCGTGTCGGTCTGTCCTCTGGCTTGGCGGGGGGTGGTGGGGGGCAGGGGTTGCCCTATGTGACGCGGTGGCCTCCTGCGTGGGTGAGGGCTCTCCCCCGTGGGGTGCACCTTGGCACCTGCCACAGGCTGCTGGCTGCTGGCTGCAACACGCCTGGTTGGAGAGAGACTGTTTCCCCCAGTGTGGGAAACACGCTGCGATGCAGGTGAAATCCCACACTTCCTCTTTTGACAGCTGATTCAGCTCATTAACTGACCTCAACAAGCAAGGTAAGTACTCTCAAGTGGAACCCCGCTGGCTTTAATTGCCTGCGGGATTCCCACCAGCGGGGGCCACGCATGCAGCCCCGCACGTCATCGGGGAACCCGGAAGTGGTCGGGATCGCGGCGCGATCCGGTCACGTGACCTCATATCGGGATTTTCGGGGCCCCCCCGCTGGAAAGCCGCAGGAAACCTGACCCTAAAATCGAGCCCTGTGCCTCTATTTATAAGGCCCAGGATCCCGTATGCTTATTTAACCGCTTTCTCAACCTGTCCAGCCACCTTCAAAGATTTATGCACATCTATCCCCAGGTCTCTTTGTTCCTGCACTCCCTTTAGAATTTTACCATTTAGTTTATATTACCACTCCTCATTCTTCCTGCCAAACTGTATCACTTTGCAATTCTCTGCATTAAATTTCATCTGCCATGTGTCCGCCCATTCCACCAGCCTGTCTATATACTCTTGAAGTCTATTATTATCCTCCTCACTGTTTACTACACTTCCAAGTTTTGTGTCATTTGCAAATTTTGAAATTATGCCCTGCAACACCCAGTCCAAGTCATTATATGCATCAAAAAAAGCAGTGGTCCTCGTACCGGCCCCTGGGGAACACCACTGTATACCTTCCTCCAGTCCAAAAAGCAATCGGCCACCACTACCCTCTGTTACCTGTCACTTCGGCAATTTTGTATCCATGCTGCCACTGCCCCTTTTATTCCATGGACTTCAATTTTGCTGACAAACCTATTATGTGGCATACGCTTTTTGAAAGTCCATGGTACACAACAGCAACCACATTGCCCTCATCAACCCTCTCTGTTACTTCATCAGAAAACTCAATCAAGTTAGTTAAAGACGATTTGCCTTTAACAAGTCTGTGCTGGCTTTCCTTTATTAATCCACACTTATCGAAGTGACTTAATTTTGTCGCAGATTATCATTTCTAAAAGCTTCCCCACCACCAAGGTTAAACTGACTGGCCTGTAGTTGCTGGGTTTATCCTTACACCCTTTTTTGAACAAAGTTGTAACATTTGCAATTCTCCAGTCCTCTGGCACCACCCCTGAATCTAAGGGTGATTTGAAGATTAAGGCCAGTACGTCCGCAATTTCCACCCTTACTTCCCTCAGCAACCTAAGATGCATCCCATCTGGTCCTGGTGACTTACTTACTTTAAGTACAGCCAGCCTTTCTAGTACCACCTCTTTATCAATTTTTAGCCCATCCAGTATCTCAACCACCTCCTCTTTTACTGTGACTTTGGCAGCATCTTCTCCCTTGGTAAAGACAGATGCAAAGTACTCATTTAGTACCTTAGCTATGCCCTCTGCCTCCATGCATAGATCTAATTTTTGATCCCTAATTGGTCCCACCCCTCCTCTTTCTACCCGTTTACTATTTATATGCCTATAGAAGATTTTTGATTCCCTTTTATGTTAGTTGCCAGTCTATTCTCATGCACTTTCTTTGCCCCTCATTTCTTTTTCCACTTCCCCTCTGAACTTTCTACATTCAGCCTGGATATCACTTGTATTATCAACCTGACATCTGTCATACGCCCCCTTTTTCTGCTTCATTTTACTCTCTATCTCTTTTGTCATCCAGGGAGCTCTGGCTTTAGTTGCTCTACCTTTCTCCCTCGTTGTAATGTGCCTAGACTGTACCCAAACCATCACCTCTTTAAAGGCCGCCCATTGTTCGATAACAGTTTTGCCTGCCAATCTTTGATTCCAATTTACCTGGGCCAGATCCGTTCTGAACCCACTGAAAATGGCATTCCTCCAATTCAGCATTTTTACTCTAGATTGCTCCTTGTCCTTTTCCATAGCTAATCTAAACCTTATGATCACTGTTCCGTAAATGTTCTCCAACTGATAATTGCTCCACTTGATCCACCTCATTCCCCAGAAGCAAATCCAGCAATGCCTCCTTCCTCGTTAGGCTGGAAATGTACTGATCAAGGAAGTTCTCCTGAACACTCTTCAGAAATTCTCCCCCCTCTCTGCCCTTTACACTATTACTATCCCAGTCTATATTATGATAATTGTAGTTCCCCATTATCACCACTCTATGGTTCTTGTACCTCTCTGTAATTTCCCTGCAAATTTGTTCCTCTATATCCTTTCCACTAGTTGGTGGCCTGTAGCATACACCCAGCACCTCTATTGTTTCTTAACTCTAACCAAATAGATTCTGTCCTTGACCCCTCCAGGACATCCTCCCTCTCCAACACTGCAATATTCTCCTCAATCAATACTGCAACCCATACTCCCACTCCTTTCTTTCCTTCCCTATCTTTCCTGAGCACTTTGAGCCAGGTCTCTGTTATCGCCACAACATCATATTCCCAAGTGGCTATTTGTACCTGCAGCTCACCAACCTTATTTACCATGCTCCGTGCATTTACACACATGCACTGTAAACCTATCTTAGACCTTTTTGTATTCTTGCTTAGTATGATCCCACCTAATACTGAACTATTTCTTACTCTAGTGCTATCTGTCTCTCCTAATCCTTTATGCATCTTATTTCTCCTTTCCAATGCTACATCCTGGTGCCCACCACCCTGCCAAATTAGTTTAAGCCCTACCCCGTAGCACTACTGAACCTCCCCACGAGGACATTGGTCCCAGCTCTGTTGAGGTGCAACCCATCGAGCCTGTACAGGTCCCGCCTCCCCCAGAACTGGTTCCAATGTCCCAGGAATCTAAAGCCCTCCTATCTGCACCATCTCTCCAGCCATGCATTCATCTGCTCTATCCTCCTATTTCTATACTCACTAACGTGTGGCACCAGGAGTAATCTGGAGATTACTACCTTTGAGGTCCTGCTTATTAATCTCTTTTCTAGCTGCCTAAAATCTGCCTGGAGGACCTCATCCCTGTTTCTACCTATGTTGTTGGTACTGATATGGACCATGACCTCTGGCTGGGAAGGAAGGGAGAGAAAAATGGGGATGAAAGGTTGGAGAAGAATACCAGTATAACATGGGAAAGGAAGGATGGAGAAGAATGCCTTTATAAACTGGGGAAGGAAGGAGGGACAAGAATGCCAGCAGATCTAGGGAAGGAAGAAGGGCAAAGAATGCCAGTGTGATGAACAGAAGGAAGTAGGGTGAAGAATGGTAGTACAACCTTGGAAAGGAAGGATGGAGAAGAATGGCAGTATAACTTGGGGGAAGGAAGGAGGGAGAAGAATGCTAGTAGAACCTGGGGATGGAAGGATGGAGAAGATTGCCAGCATAACCTGGTGTAGGAAGGTTTGAGAAGAATGCCAGCATTACCTGGGGAGGAAGGATGGAGAAAATTGCCATTGTAATATAGGATTGGAAAGATAATGCCAGTATCACCAGATGAAGGAATGAGTGAGATGAATGCCAGGTGAAGGAAGGACAGAGAAGAATACCATTATAAACTGAGGAAGGAAGGACAGACAAGAATGCCAGCAGATCTTGGGAAGGAAGAAGGGAGGAGAATGTGAGTGTAATCAAGGGAAGAAAGTAGGGAGAGGAATGCCAGTATAGCCTGGAAAAGGAAGGATGGAGAAGAATGCCAGGAAAAACTGGGGAAGGAAGGAAGGAGAATAATGCCAGCATAACCTGGAGGAGGAGGGAGTGAGAAGAATCCCAGTAAAAACTGGAGAAAGAAGGATGGAGATGAAGGCCAGAATAACCTGCGGAATGAAGGATGGAGGAGAATGCGAGCATAACCTGGGGAAGGAAGAATGGAGAACAATGTGAGCATAACCTGAGGAAGGCAGGAGGGAGAAGAACACCAATATAACCTAGGCATGGAAGGATGGAGATGAATGCCAGCATAAATTGAGGAAGGGAGGGTGGCAAGAATGGCAATGTAACCTAGGGATGGAAGGAGAGAGAATAATGCCAGCAGAACATGGGAAGAAAGGATGGAGAAGAATGCCAGTATAACCTGGAGAAGGAAGGATGGAGAATAATGCCAGTATAACCTGGGGAAGGGAGGATGGCGAATAATGCCAGTTTAAACTTAGGAATGAAGGAGAGAGATCAATGGCAGTGTAACCTGGGGAGTAAAGGATGGAGAAGAAAGCCAGAATAACCTGGGGAAGTAAGGAGCCAGAAGAATGCCAGTATAACATGCAGAAGGAAGGATGGAGAAAAATGCCACTATAATCCAGGGGAAGGAAGGATGGAGAAGAATGCCTTGATAAACTGGGGAAAGAAGGAGGGATAAGAATGCCAGCAGATCCAGGGAAGGAAGAAGGGCAAAGAATGCCAGTTTGAGGAAAGGAAGGAAGTAGGGTGAAGAATGGAAGGAGGGAACAGGTTGCCAGTATAACCTGGGGAAGGAACGATGGAGAAGAAGGTCAGCATAACCTGGGCAATGAAGGATGGAGAGGAATGCCAGTAGAAACTCGGGAATGAAAGAGGGAGAAGAATGTCAGCATAACCTGAAGAAGGAAGGAGTGAGCAGAATGCCAGTATAAACTGGAGAAGGAAGAATGGAAAAAAAGGCAAACATAACCTGAGGAAGGAGGATGGGGAATAATGGCAGTAGAACCTGAGGAAGAAAGCAGTGAGAAGAATGCCAATATAAACTGAGGGAGGAAGGACGGACAAGAAGACCAATATAACCAGGGGATGGAAGGAGGGAAAAAAATGTCAGAAAAACCTGGGAAAGGAAGGACAGTGAAAAATGCCAGTTAAATCTGGGGAAGGAAGGCGAGATAAGAATGGCAGTATGACCTGGGGATGGATGGTTGGAGGAGAATGCCAGTATAAACTGGGAATGGATGGAGGAACAAGAATGCCATTGTAACATGGGGGAAGCAAAGTTGGAGAAGAATGCCAATATAACGTGGGGAAGAAAGGATGGAGCAGAATGCCAGTATAACTTGGGGATGGAAGGAGGGAGAAGATTGCCAGCAAATCTGGAGAAGGAAGGATTGAGAAGAATGTCCGTTGAACCTGTGGATGGAAGGATGGAGAAAATGCCAGCATAACCTGGGGAAGGAAGGATGCCGAAGAAGGTCAGCATAACCTAACAAATGAAGGAGGGAGAATAATGCCAGTTTAATCTGGGGAAGGAAGGAGAGAGTACAATGTCAGTTTAACTTGGGAAAGGAAGGAGGGAAAAGGATGCCAGTATAACATGGGCCTGGAAGGATGGAGAAGAATGCCAGTATAAACTGAGGAAGGAGGATGGGGAATAATGACAGTAGAACCTGAGGAAGGACGGAGTGAGCAGAATGCCAGTATAAGCTGGGGAAGGAAGGATGGAAAATAATGCAAATATAATCAGGGGAGGAAGAAAGGAAAATAATGCCTCCATAACCTGGGAAAGGAAGGATGGAGACGAATAGCAGTTAAATCTGGAGAAAGAAGGAGGGGGCAGAATGGCAGTATTACCTGGTGATGGAAGGTTGGAGGAGAATGCCAGTATAGCTGAAGAAGGAAGGAGGTAGAAGAATGCAATATAACCTGGGGAAGGAAGAAGGAATACGAATTTCATCATGAACTAGGGAAAGAAGAGGGCAGAAGAATGTCAATATAAACAGGAAATGAAAGGAGGGAGAAAAATGACACATAACCTGGGAAAGGAAGGAACAAGACGAATGCAAATATAACCTGGGGATGGAAGGATGGAGAAGAAAGCCAGTATAAGCTGGAGGAACAAGAATGTTAATATAACATGGGGAAAGAAAGAGGGAGAAGAATGCCAATATAAATTGCGGAAGGAAGGAAGGACAAGATGATCTGGGGCTGGAAGAAGAAATAAAAAGTCTAGCCGAACTCGACAAGGGAGAAAGGCGAAGAATACCAATATAACAAGGGGAAGGAAGGATGGAGCAGAATGCCAGTATAATCTGAGGATGGAAAGAGGGAGAAGAGTGCCATAGAACCTGGGGATGGAAGGAAGGAGAATAATGGCAGCATAACCTGGGGAAAGAAGGATGGCAAAGAAGCCCAGCATAATCTGTGAAATGATGGAGGGGGAAGAAGGCCATCATAACCTGGGGAATGAAGGATGGAGAGGAATGCCAATAGAAACTTGGGAATGAAGGATGGAGAAGATTTCTAGTATAACCGGGGGGAGGATGGAAGAAGAAGAATGCCAGCATAGCCTGAGCAAAAGAGGATGTAGTAGAATGCAAGTATAATGAAGGGAAGGAAGGAAGGCTAAAAATGCCAGTGTAATCTGGGGAAGGAAGGAGGATCAAGAATGTTTGCATTACCTGGGGAAGGAAGGATGCTGAAAAATGCGAGTATAAACTGGAGAAGGATGGAAGCAGAAGAATGCCAGTATAGTATGGGGAAGGAAGGAGTGAGAAGAATGTCAGTAGAAACTAAGGAAGGAAGGAGGATCAAGAATGCCAATATAACCTGTTGAAGTTTAACCAGGGAAATGAAGAATGGAGAAGAATGCCAATATAAACAACGGAAGGAAGGAGGGAGAAGAATGTTAGATTAACCTGTGGAAGGAAGGTTGGAGCAGAGTGCAAGCATGACCTGAGGAAGGAAGGAGGCAGAAGAATGCCAGTGTAATCTGGGGAGCGAAGGAAGGACAAGAATGCCTGCATTATCCGGGGAAGGAAGGATGGAGAAGAATGTCAGCATAACCTGGGAAAAGAAGGATGGAGAAGAATGCCAATATAGCATGGGAATGGAAGGAGGGACAAGAATGCCAGTATAACCCAAGGAAGGAAGACAGAAGAATGCCAGCATAACCTAAAGTAAAAATACTCAATTGGAGGAGGGCCGATTTCAGGGGGATGAGAACAGATCTGGCCGGGGTAAATTGGAATCAAAGATTGGCAGGCAAAACTGTAATTTATCAATAGGCGGCTTTTAAGGAGGAGATGGTTCAGGTACAGTCTAGGTACATTTCCATGTGGGAGAAAGGTAGGGAAACTAAAGCCAGAGCTCCCTGGATGACAAAAGAGATAGAGAGTAAGATGAAGCAGAAAAAAAGGGGTGTATGACAGATGTCAGGTTGATAATACAAGTGAGAACCAGGCTTAATATAGAAAGTTCAGAGGAGAAGTGAAGAAGGAAATAACAGGGGTAAAGAGAGAGTATGAGAATAGATTGGCAGCAAACATGAAAGGGCATCCAAATGTCTTCTATAGGCATGTAAACAGTAAACAGGTAGTAAGAGGAGGTGTGGGGCTGATCAGGGACCAAAATGGAGATCTACTCATGGAGGCAGAGGGCATGGCCAAGGTACTAAATGAATACTTTGCATCTGTCTTTAACAAGGAACAAGATGCTGCCAGAGTCTCAGTAAATGCAGATGTAGTTGAGATACTGGATGGGCTAAAAATTGATAAAGAGGAAGTACTAGAAAGGCTAGCTATACTTAAAGTAGATAAGTCACCCAGTCCGGATGGGATGCTTCCTAGATTGCTGAGGGAAATAAGGGTGGAAATTGCTGACACACTGGTCATAATCTTGCAAACATCCTTAGATATGGGGGTGGTGCCAGAGGACTGGAGAATTGTTCAAAAAAGGGTGTAAGGATAAACCCAGTAACTACAGGCCAGTTAGTTTAACCTCGGTGGTGGGGAAACTTATAGAAACAAAAATCCAGGACAGAATTAGTGGTCACTTGGACAACTGTGGATTGATTAGGGAAAGCCAGCTCGGATTTGTTAAAGGAAAATTGTGTTTAACTAACTTGATAGAGTTTTTTGATGAAGTAACAGAGAGGATAGATGAGGGCAATGCAGTTGATGTGGTGTATCTGGAGATTCAAAAGGTGTTTGATAAAGTGCTGCATAATAGGCTTGTCATCAAGATTGAAGTCCATGGAATAAAGGGGGGAGTAGCAGCATGGATACAAAATTGGCTAAGTAACAGGAAACAGAGAGTAGTGGTGAACGATTGTTTTTTGGACTGGAGGGAGGTCTACAGTGGTGTTCCCCAGGGGTTGGTACGAGGACCACTGCTTGATCTATATTAATGACTTGAACTTGGGTGTACAGGGCAAAATTTCAAATTTTGCAGATGACACAAAACTTGGAAAGGTAGTGAACAGTGAGAAGGTTAGTGATTGACTTCAAGGGGATATAGATAGGCTGGTGAAATGGCGGATGAAATTTAACGCAGAAAAATGTGAAGTGATACATTTCAGTAGGAAGAATGAGGAGAGGCAGTAAAAACTCAAGGGCACAATTCTAAAAGGGGCACAGGAACAAAGAGATCTGGGGGTTTATGTGCACAAATCGTTGAAGGTGGCAGGGCAGGATGAGGAGGAGGTTAAGAAAGCATATGGAATCCTGGGCTTTATAAATAGAGACATAGAGTACAAAAGCAAGGAAGTTATGATGATACTTTATAAAACACTGGTTCGACCACAACTGGAGTACTGTGTCCAGTTCTGGGCACAGCACTTAAGGAAAGGTATGAAGGCCTTAGAGAGCGTGCAGAAAAGATTTACTAGAATGATTCCAGGGATGAGGGACTTTAGTGACATGGAAAGACTGGAGAGCTGGGGTTGTTCTCCTTGGAACAGAGAAGATTGAGAGGAGATTTGATAGAGGTATTTAAAATCAAGAAGTGTCTAGACAGAATAGATAGAGAGACACTGTTCCCATTGGCGGAAGGGTCAAGAGCCAAAGGCATAGATTTAAGGTGATTGGCAAAAGAACCAAAGGTGACATAAGGCAAAACTTTTTTATACAGCGAGTGGTTATGATCTGGAATGCACTGCCGAGGCGGGGGGTGGGGGGTGGTGGTGGGGTGGTGGAGGCAGATTCAATCATGGCTTTCAAAAGGGAACTGGATAAGGACTTGAAAGGAAAAAATTTACAGGGCTACAGGGATAGGGTGGGGGATGGGGACTAGCTGTTTTGCTCTTGCAGAGAGGCAGCATGGACTCAACAAGCCGAATGGCCTCCTTCAGTGGTGTAATCTTGCTATGATTTTATTCTATGAACCCAGTTAAGGACAGATGGAGAAGAATGTCACTATAACCTGGGAATGGAAGGTGGGACAAGAACGCCAGTGTAATCTGGGGAAGGGGGAAGGGTGCAGAATGCCAGCATAACCTAAAGAAGGAAGGAGTGAGCAGAATGCCAGTATAAATTGAAGAAAGAAGGATGGAGAAAAATACGAGCATAACCTGAAGAAGGACGGAGCGAGAAGAATGCCAATATAATGCAGGCCTGGAAGGATGGAGAAGAATGTCAGCATAAACTGAGGAAGGAGGATGGGGAACAATGATAGTAGAAGGAATGATACGAGGAAGGAAGGACAGACAAGAATGCAAATATAACCAGGGGAGAAAGAAGGGAAAAAATTGCCTGCAAAACCTGGGAAAGGAAGGACGGAGATGAATGGCAGTTATATCTGGGGAAGGAAGGCGGGCGAAGAATGGCAGTACAACTGGGGAATGAAGGAGGGACAAGAATGCCAGTATAGCTGGAGAAGGAAGGAGGGATACGAATTTCATCATGAACTAGGGAAGGAAGAGGGGAGAAGAATGCCAATATAACCAGGGGAAGAAAGGATGGAGAAAAATGCCACATAACCTGGGAAAGGAATGACGGAGCAGAATGCCAGTATAACCTGGGGATGGAAGGGTGGCGAAGAATGCCAGTATAAGTTGTAGAAGGCCGGAGGAACAAGAATGCCAGTATAACATGGGGAAAGAAAGGGGAGGAAGAATGCCAGTATAAACTGGGAAACGAAGGCAGGCGAAGAATGGCAGTACAACTTGGGGATGGACGGTTGGAGGAGAATGTCTGTATAGCTGGAGCAGGAAGGAGGTAGAATGACAGTATAATCTGGGGAAGGAAGGAGGGATATGAATTTCAGCATGAACTAGGGAAGGAAGACTGGAAAACATGCCAATATATTGAGGGGAAGAATGGAGAGAGAAAAATGCCGCATTACCTGGGGAAGGAAGGATGAAGTAGAAGGCCAGTATAAACTGGGGTAGGACAGAGGAACAAGAATGCCAGTATAACATGGGGAAGGAAAGAGGAAGAAATATGTCAGTGTAAACTGGGGAATGAAGGAGGGACAAGAATACTAGTATAACCTGGAGAAGGAAGGAGCAAGACGAATGTCAGCTTAGCCGGCATAAGGAAGGATGGAGAAGAATTCCAGCATAACCTATTGAAGGAAGAATGGAGAGGAATGCCAGCATAAACTGTGCATGGAAGGAGGGACAAGAATGCTAGTATAACCTGGGAAAGGAAGGAGGCAGAAGAATTCCAGCATAACCAGAGAAGGAAGGAGTGAGCAGAATGTCAGTAGAAACTGGAGAAGGAAGGATGGAGAAGAATGCCAGCATAACCTGAGGAAGAAGGATGGGGAATAATGACAGTAGAGCCTCAGGAAAGGAGGAGTGAGAAGAATGCCAGTATAATCTGGGGAAGGAAGGAAGGACAAGAATGCCAATATAACCAGGGGAAGGAAGGAGGGAAAAATGCCAGTATAACCTGGGCAGGAAGAACATAGAATGTTACCAGTCTAATCTGTGGAAGCAAGGAGAGAATAGAATGTCAGCATAACCTGGGGAAGGAAGGGGGGAGAAGAATGCCAGTTTAACCCGGGGAAGGAAGGAGGGAGAAGATTGCCAGTATAACCCAGGGAAACAAGGATGGAGAAGAATTCCAGTATAACTGGGGGATGGAAGGAGGAAGAAGAATGCCAGTTTAACCTGCGGAAGGGAGGAGGTAGAAGAATGCTAGTATAACCTGGAGAAGGAAGGTGGAAGAAGAATGCCAGATTAACCTGCGGAAGGAAGGATGGAGCAGAATATCAGTAAAACCTGGGGAAGTGATGAGCGTAAAGAATGCCAGTATAACCTGAGAATAGAAGGATGGCGATGAATACAAGTATATCCTGAGGAAGGAAGGAGGGAGAATAATGCCAGTATAACCAGGGTAAGGAAGGAGTGAGAGGAATCCGCCTATAACTTGGGGAAGGAAAGGGGGAGAGGAATCTCCGTATAACCAGGGTAAGGAGGAGTGAGAAGAATCCCCGTATTACCTGAAAAAGGAAGGAGTGAGAAGAATCCCTGTATAACCTGGGGAAGGAAGGAGGGAGAAGAATGCCAGCATAATCTATTGAAGGAAGAATGGAAAGGAATGTTAGTATAGTCTGTGGATGGAAGGAGGGACAAGAATGCTAGTATAATCTTGGAAAGGAAGGAGGGAGATGAATGCCAGCATAACCTAGAGAAGGAGGGAATGAGCAGAATGCCAGTATAAACTGCAGATGGAAGGATGGAGAAGAATGCCAGCATAGTGTGGGGATGGAAGGATGGAGAAAAATGCGAGCATAATCTGAGCCTAGAAGGATGGAGAAAAATGCCAATATAACCTGGGCCTGGAAGGATGGAGAAGAATGCCAGCATAAACTGAGTAAGTAAAGACGGACAAGAATGCCAATATAACCAGGGGAAGGATGGAGGCAAAAAATGCCCTTATAACCTGGGAAGTATATCAATGTAAACTGGGGAAGGAAATTAGGAGAAAATTGCCAATATAACCTCAGGAAGGAAGGAGGGACAAGAATGCCAGTAGAATCAGAGGAAGAAAGGAGGGATATGAATTTCAGAATGAACTAGTGAAGGAGGAAGGGAGAAGAATGCCAATATAAACAGGGGAAGAAAGGAGGGAGAAAAATGGCGCATAACCTGGGAAAGGGAGGACAGAGAAGAATGCCAATATAACTGGGGGATGGAACGGTGGTGAAGAATGCCAGTATAACTCGGGAAAGGAATAATGAAGAAGGATACCAGTATGAACTGGGGAAGGGTGGGGAACAAGAAAGCAAGTATAATCTGGGTCAGGAAGAAGGGATAAGAATTCTAGCAGAACTAGGGATGGAAGAAGCCGAAAAATGCCAGTATAATCAGGGGAAGGAAGGGTGGAGCAGAATGACAGTATAACTTTGGGCAGGAAGGAGGGCCAAGCATGCCAGTATAACCTGGGGATGGAAGGAGGGAGAAGATTGGCAGCATAACCTGGGGAAAGAAGGGTGGAGAAAAAGGCCAACATAACCTGGTGAATGAAGGAGGGAGAAGAATGCCAGCAGAACCTGGTGATGGAAGGATGGAGAGGAATGCCAGTATAAACTGGGGAATGAAGGAGGGACAGGAATGCCAGCAGAACTAGGGAAATAAGTATGTAGAAGTAGGGCAGTGTGACCAAAGGCTGGAATTAGGAAGGAGAATGCTAGTATAATCTGGGAAAGGAAGGATGGAGGAGAATGCCACTGTAACCATGGGAAGCTAGGAGTGTAACCTGGGGAAGGAGGGATGGAGAAGAATGCAAGCAGAACCTGAGGGAGGAAGAAGGGAGAAGGATGCCAGTATAACCTGGGAAAGCAAGGATGGGGAAGAATGCCAGTGTAAACTGCAGAAGGAAGTAGCAGGAGGGAATGCCGGTATAATCAGTGGAGGAAAGGAGGGCAACAAATTTCAGCAGGAACTAGGGAAGGAAGAAGGGAGAAGATTGCCAATATAACCAGGAGAAGAAAGGGGGGAGAAAAATGACACATCACCTGGGAAAGGAAGGACTGAGAAGAATGCCAGTATAAACTGGGGAAGGAAGGAAGGAAGGAGAAGAAATCAAGTATAATCTTGGCAGGGAAAAGGGAATTCTAGCAGAACTAGGGAAGGAAGCAAGGTGAAAAATGCAAGTATAAACAGGGGAAGAAAGGATGGAGCAGAATGACAGTATAACTTGGGGCAGGGAGAAGGGTGGAGCTTTCAAGCATAACCTAGGAAAGGAAGTATGGAGCACAATGCCAGTGTAACCACAGGAAGGAAGGGGGAGATGAATACTAATGCAACCTGGGAAAGGAAGGACGGAGAAGAATGCCAGTATAATCTGGGAATGGAATATTGGAGAAGAATGCCAGCATAACGTGGGTAAGGAAGGATGGAGAAGAATTCCACTATAAACTGGGGAAGGGCAGAGGAACAACAATGCCAGTATAACATGGGGAAAGAAGGAGAGAAGAATGCCAGTACAAACCAGAGAAGGAAGGAGGGACAAGAATGCCAGTATAACCTGGGGATGGAAGAATGATGAAGAATGCCAGCATAAACTGGAGAAGGAAGGAAGGAGCAGAAAGCAAGTATAAACTAGGCATGATAAAGGGAAAAGAATTCCAGCAGAACTAGGGAAGGAAGCAGGGTGAAGAATGCCAGTATAACCAGGGGCAATAAGGATGGAGCAGAATGACAGTATAACTAGGGGCAGGAAGGAGGTCGAAGCTTGCCAGTATAACCTGGGAATGGAAGGAGGGAGAATAATGCCAGCATGACTTGGAGATGGTAGAACGGAGAAGAAGGCCAGCATAATCTGGGAATTGACAGAGCGGGAAGAATGCCAGTACAACCTGCAGAAGGAAGGATGGAGAAGAATACCAGAAAAATCTATTGAAAGAAGAATGGAGAGGAATGCCAGTATAAACTGGGGAATGAAGGAAGGACAAGAATGCCAATATAAACTGAGGAATGAAGGAAGCACAAGATTGCCAGCAGAACTAGGGAAGGAAGACTGGAGAAGTAGGTCAGAGTAACCAAAGGCGGGAAGTAGGGAGAGGAATGCAAGTATAACCTGGGAAAGGAAGTATGGAGCACAATGCCAGTGTTACCAGGGGAAGGAAGGAGGTAGATGAATGCCAGTATAACCTGGGAAAGGAAGGATAGAGAAAAACCTTAGAATAAACTGGGGTATGAAGAATGGATAAGAATGTCAGTAAAAACTGGGGAAGGAAGGTGGCACAAGAATGCCAGTATAACCAGGGGAAGGAAAGATGGAGAAGAATGCCAGTTTAACCTGGGGTAGGGAGGAGAGAAGAATGCAAGGAAAACTTGAGGAAGAAATGGGGGAGAAAAATGCCAATTTCACCTGGGCATGGATGGATGAAGAAGAATGCCAATATAATCTAGGAAAGGAAGGATGGAGAAGAATTCTAGCATAGACTGGAGAAGGAAGGAGCTAGAGGAATGTCAGTATAACTAGGGGAAGGAAGGATGGAGCAGAATGCTAGTATAAACTGGGGAAGGAAGGAGGCATGACAATGCCAGCAGAACTATGGAAGAAAGAAGGGTGATGAATGCCAGTATAACCAGGAGAAGGAAGGATGGAGCAGCATGCCAGTATAATTTGAGGCAGAAAGAAGGGTCAAGCATGCGAGCACAACTTGAGGAAGGAAGGAGGCAGGAGAGTGCCAACATAAACTGGGCATGGAAGAATGGAAAAGAATGCCAGCATTAACTGAGGATGGAAGGATGGAGAAGAATGCCAGTGTAACCAGGGGAAGGAAGGAGGGAGAAGAGTGCCAGTATAACATGGGGAAGTAAGGTGGTTGAAGAATGTCTGTATAACCTGATGAAGGTAGGAGAGTGAAGAATGCCACTTTAAGCTTAGGAAGAAAGGCAGGAGTAGAATGCCAGTTTAACCTGGGGAATGAAGGAAGTACAAGAATGCCAGCAGAACTAGGGCAGGAAGAAAGAAGAAGAAGAAGAAGGAGGGACAAGAATGCTAATATAACCAGGGGAAGGAAGGAGGGAGAATAATGCCAGCATAACCTGGGGAAGGAGGATGGGGAATAATGACAGTAGAAGCTGAAGAAGGCAGGGTTGAGAAGAATGCCAGTGTAAACTGGGGAAAGAAGGAGGGACAAGAACGCCAATATAACCAGGGGAAAGAAGAAGGGAGAAAAATGCCAGTATAACCTGGGAAAGGAAAGACAGAGAAGAATGCCAGTTTAATCTGGGGAAAGAAGGGGGGAGAATAATGGCTGTATAACCTGGGGATGGAAGGTTGGGGAAGAATGCCAGTATAACCTTGGGAAGGAAGGAAGGAGGGAGAGGAATGCCAATGTAAACTGGGGAAGGAAGGAGGGAGAAAAGTGCCAGTGTAACCTGGAGAAGGAAGGAGGTAGAAGAATATAATCTGTGGAAGGTAGGAGGTATACGAATTTCAGTGTGAACGAGGGAGAGAGAAGAGAGAAGAGTGTCAATATAACGAGGGGAAAAAGGAAGGACTACAATGTCACATAATCTGGGGAAGAAGGACAGAGAAGAGTGGCAATATAATCTGGGAAAAGAAGGATGGAGAAGAATTCCAGCATAACCTGCAGAAGGAAGGAGCTTGAAGGATGCCAGTCTAACGAGGAGAAGGAAGGCTGGAGCATAATGCCAGTATAACCTGGGAAAGGAAGGATGGAGAATAATCGAGCAAATTTGCAGGGAAATTACAGAGAGGTGCAAGAACTATAGAGAGGACTTTAACTATCCTAATATAGACTGGGATAGTAATAGCGCAAAAGGCAAAGACGGGGTGGAATTTCTGAAGTGTGTTCAGGAGAACTTTCTTGACCAGTACATTTCCAGCCCAACGAGGAAGGAGGCATTGCTGGATCTGGTTGTGGGGAATGAGATGGGCCAATTGGAGCAATTATCAGTGGGGGAACATTTAGGGAACAACGATTATAGGGGCAACAATTGGATAAGGGCTGTTTTTGGGTAGGGCTAGGGTGATGGCCCCGATGCAGGCAGCACATGAGCAGCTGGTGCAACCAGCTGAGAGGCTGCATGGAGAATGAGGAAGTTGGAAATGGGGCGTGCACAGCGCACGTTATCAGCAGCCTGCACCTCTTAAAGGTGCAGGTGCACATTTCAAATGGCAGGCACACAGTTCACGAGAAGGAGGGAAAGATGGCCACGGGGATAGTAGGACCAGAACGAGAGAGGGCTCCACGCTTCTCCAATGATGCATTGGAGGCCCTGGTGGAAGGAGTGGATGAAAGGAGGGCCAACATGAACCCGCAGGGTGGCCGCAGACCCTCCAGACTGCAGCCCTGCAGGCATTGGCAGGCTGTGGAGCAGGAAAGTCAACGCCAGGAGCATTGCACCACGCACGTGGGTGCAGTGCCAAAAGAAGTTCAATGATTTGACACGAGTGGTCAAGGTGAGCGAATGCATCACATTCCCCATCACCAGCCCATCCATACTCAATGCTGCACTCAGCATGCTGCATCTCACCCGCACATAGTACCACACTTGCAGGCCACACAATCAGCACACATAGGTCACACAAACTGGCAGCTATTTGACCACAACAGGCACTTCACCCACACACCTTGCAGGATACTTACTGACACACAGTCCTCTGCCTTGCAGGAAAAGGTGGCGCTTAACAGCCAGCAGCAGAAGGGACCTGAGGGTGGACGGGCACACTTACACATCCTCACCCGCCTAGAGGAGACAGTGCTTCAGATCATTGGGTGGGCCGTCGCAGCAGCCGTGACAACATGCTGCGCTGGAGGTCCCGATGAAGGGGGTCTCTGAATATCTAATGCTTCTTCTCCTTTCCCACATCTCCCTCCTCCCATAATCTTTTCTGACTCACGTGCTGCAGATGCTGTCAGCACGCACGTCCTACTTGCACCTCTCCCACTCCACAACTCAATCTGTTTCCCTTTGTCATTGCAGATACCCCAAGAGCACGTGGCAGCACCATCTGAGGAGGAGGAGGTGGACACTGAAACCACACCGTCACTCGATCTGACACTTGCTTCCACCAGCTCAGAGACTGATACTGCACATCCTTTAGAGGCTAGGTTAGAGGAGGGATCTGCACATGGTGAGACACAGAGCACAAGTGCGCAGGAGCCGGGGCGGGGAGAACAGATACCACAGGTGCCAGCTCGCCGGGGGGCAAGGTCGCTCACTAGTTCTGCTGCAGAGGAGTCAGATGGGCCAGGCTACAGAAGACGGCTGATAGGCATACAACACCAAAAGCTTGGGGCATTGGAAAAACTGCCAGAAAGCCTGCGCACAATGAGAAGGGGCATGGAGGAGTCCAGCTCCAACTTGGCACAGGGCTTTGCGCAAAGCTTGGAGCCCATCCTTTCCAACATGGAACGGGTGATCACTTCCATCAGCGCACCTGTGGAACACACCATGATGCAGCGTCTGATGACTGATGTCACAGCTTCCATTGCATCACAAACATCTGCCAACCAAGGCCTGACTGCTGCATTTGCAGTCAGACTGCTGCCTTGGAAGCTCAGACTGCTACTATCGTGGGTCTGGGCACCATTGTGGAACATGGCTTCCAGGGCGTCACAGCACTCCAGCAATCTGCTCTCCAGCTGATCACCAGGATTACTGAGGCACTGCCCCGTGCGAGTGGCAATGGCACCATGGCAGTCGGACCTGCTGTCCTCTCTCAGGACCACAGCCTTCCTGCTCCCACCCCTGCCACTCCACCAGTGCCCCTGTTGTTGCCTATCGGCCAGCCAGGCCAGACTGCTGCAGCCCATGCTGAGATGGTGCAGAATGAAGCCATGGACTGCCAACCCAGAGCTGCTCGAGGTCGTCCTCCAAGGCCATCTGCACGCTCTTCCATTGAAAGCCAGCAGCCTCCCACCACCCATGCTCCAGCCACTGGGGAAGCACCTCATAGGAGCACTAGGATAGGTAAAGGCACACACACTACAGGCACTAAGGAAATGCACAAGGGGAAATAGTTCTGTTATATAATTTGCATAATTTCATTTGTTCATTGATAAATGACACATTGAATTTGCATTTGGTGGTGGTTTTTATTTAGGCAATGAGCTGAGGGGGAAACCAATGTGTAATCAGATGGCGGGTGATTTGATTGTCTTGTGGGAGTGGAAAGGTGGGGAGTGTAGGCCTGTTGGTGAGTTGGGGGATGTAGTTGACATTATTGATAGTGGGCACGGATCAGGTGAGCATGCAGAGCCCTTGCAGACAAGGTGTGTGGTTCCTGTTGCACCCTTGCATCTTCCTCCACTTCCTCTTCTGGCTCCACCCCTTCCTCCTCCTCTTCCTCCTCCTCAGCCTCTTCCTCCTCCTCCTCAGCCACTTCCTCCTCAGCCTCTTCCTCCTCCACCTCTCGCTCAGGGTCTTCTCCAATCATTGTTGGCAAAGGCTGGTCCCTCATGATGACGAGGTTGTGCAGCATGCAGCATATCAACACGAATCAACATGGCCCACCCACTCAGGGGAGTGCTGCAGGGCTCCTCCAGACCAGTCCAGGCAGTGGAAGCGTTGTTTGAGGAAGCCTATGGTGCACTCCATGATGTTGCATGTGGCAGCATGGCTCTCATTATAAGTCTGCTGTGCACGTGTGCATGGCTTTTGACTGGTTTCATGAGCCATGGCATCAGGGGATAGCCCTTGTCGCCCCGTAGCCAGCCTTTGACTTGCCGAGTCGGATGAAAGATAGCTGGTATGTTGGACTTCTGCACGATGAAGGCATCGTGACTGCTCCCAGGGTAGCGGGCATCGACCTCCATGATTCGATGCGTGTGGTCGCACACCAGCTGCACGTTGAGGGAGTGGAAGCCCTTTCGGTTGACGAAGATGGCTGAGTTGATATGCGGGGCATGCAGGGCAATATGCGTGCAGTCAATGGCACCCTGCACCATGGGGAAGCCAGCACTGGGAGCGAACCCCCGTGCTCGCTCATTCTGCTTGTCTCTATCGAGAGGAAAGGTGATGAACCTGTTCCTCATCTGGTACAGTGCGACTGTGATCTTCCTTATGCAGCAGTGCACTGCATACTGCGAGATGTTGTACATGTCGCCAGCAGAGGCCTGAAATGCTCCTGAGCCATAGAAATTCAGTGCCACGGTGACCTTCACAGCCAAAGGCAATGCTGTCCTTGCCCTGCTCTGAAGCTGCAGTTGAACCTCAGGTGCCAGATGCAATTCTCCTCGGTCATGTTGAGGTATGGGAATTGGTTCCAGAAGGCCCTCATTGGGTACGGCCTCCTGTTCTGTGGCCTGCGCCTCCCCATCCTCTGTCTCCTCGCAGCTTGACCTGCTACGTGTGGCCTCTCTGCATGCTCGTACTCAATGCCCAAAAGCCCTAGCAGACCACCCATGGTTGGCAGGAATGTTGTTCAACTACGGTTGTAACTTTCCGAACCGTAAGGCAGTACCTGCCAAACCACTCTCAAATGTACCCTAGGAACTCTCAGTAAGAATAGGGAGCTTCAAAAAACACTTCCTAATCCACCAGCAGCCAGAAGCAATAATCCAGCAACTAACCTGCATGGCCCCTTTAAATAGTACTGGTGGAGGGTCTTCTAGGCACTGACGTTCAGATGGTCGGGCTTAATACTGTGCGTTGAGTTGAGCATTAAGGTCCAAAATGGTGTCTATCACTTTAAATCAGCGTTGTACACATTTTCTCCCTAATTTACATGCTTCCAGCGTTCGGTATTTGCGCATGAGCTAATTCCTATACCAAGATGGCGTCTGGCGCCTGTCACGCTGGAAACATGCGTGCGCATCCAAGATGCCATCTTGGATGTCAGAGAGACCGTGTAGCGCCGAAACAATGGGTGCTACTTGGCCCAATTTAGCACCCATAGTGTTATAAGGTTTGGATTAGCATAACAAGGAGCAATATAGATTAAAAATACTCAATTGAAGGGGGGCCAATTTCAGTGGGATGAGAACGGTTGCATCTGGTCCAGGTAAATTGGAATCAAAGATTGGCAGGCAAAACTGTAATTGAACAATGGACGGCCTTTAAGGAGTGATGGTTCAGGTACAGTCTAGGTACATTCCCACGATGGAGAATGGTAGGGCAACTAAAGCCAGAGCTCCCTGGATGACAAAAGAGATAGAGAGTAAGATGAAGCAGAAAAAAGGGGCTTATGACAGATGTCAGGTTGATAACACAAGTGAGAACCAGGTTGAGTATAGAAAGTTCAGAGGGGGAAGTGAAAAAGGAAAAAAGAGAGTAAGAGAATAGACTGGCGGCCAACATAAAAGGGAATCCAAAAGTCTTCCATGGGCATATAAACAGTAAACAGGTAGTGAGAGGAGGGGTGGGATTGATTAAGGACCAAAAAGGAGATCTACACATGGAGGCAGAAGGCATGGCTGAGCCAATAAATGAGTACGTTGCATCTGTCTTTACCAAGGAAGAAGGTGTTCCCAAAGTCACAGTAAAAGAGGAGGTAGTAGAGATACTGGATTGGCTAAAAATTGATAAAGTGGAGGTATTAGAAAGGCTGGATGTTCTTAAAGTAGATAAGTCACCCGCTTCGGATGGGATGCATCCTAATTGGCTGTTGGTCGATTTATAGGCATTTTTGGAGGTTTTCTAGAATTGGCTAAAGTTACAGTACTCTACAGGGAGTGGTCTTGCAGTCCTCTTTATGCCAGTTAAAATATTGTGGTGAAAGAAGTTGCTTCCAGACGTGTTAGCCTGTTAGGGCTTCCTCTGGTAATTTAACATGACTGGGAGAATGAAGAGAGGCCACACACAGCAAGGCAAGCTGCTAGAAGAGGGAGGAGGAGGGGGAGCAGGAGGCCATATCCATGGATGGTCTTCAGGGAGTAATTCTCTTACCTCAACTTCAGCGAGGACCAGTGCATGAGACATCTTTGGTTCACAAAAGAAGTCATGACTGAAATCTGTCAACTGCTGCAGTCACAACTGAAGCCTCAAAGCAGGGCAAGGACAACATTGCCTGTGGCTGTCAACGTGACTGTGGCTCTTAATTTTTATGCATCTGGCTCCTTTCAGACCACTGCTGGAGATTTAAGCAACATCTCACAGTTTTCAGTGCATTGCTGTATAAGGGAGGTCATCGAGGCTCTTGATTCAATGAGAAACATGTACATCTCATTCTCTACTGTCAGAGACAAGCGGCAGGAGTGAATCTGAGGTTTTGCTCAGATTGCAGGCTTCCCCATGGTGCAGGGTACAATTCACTGCATGCACATGCCTTGCGTGCTCCTCATCTAAAGACGGCCATATTCATCAACAGAAAGGGATTCCATACCTTCAATGTGCAGCTGGTGTGTGACCGCAGGCAGCACATCATGCAGGTGAATGCCTACTGTCCTGGGAGCGGTCATGCTGCTTTCATTCTGCGGCAGTCCTCTGTTCCACCTGTATTTGAACCAGCATGGCAAGTCAAAGGCTGGCTGCTGGGTGACAAGGGTTATCCACCCATGACATGGCTCATGACTCCGGTCAGGAAACTGCGCACACGTGCACAGCAGGCCTATAATGGGAGCCATGCTGCCACAAAGAAAATTATGGAGCAGACCATTGGCCTGAAGCAACAGTGCTTTAGCCCTGCAGTGCTCAGCTGAGCGGGTTTTAAGATTTATAGTAGTATGCTGCATGCTGCACAACCTGGCCACTATGAGCGAATAGCCCTTGCCACCACCTATCAGGCAAGAAGCTGAGGAGCAGGAGCACAAGGAGGAGGATGAAGTGCAAGAGGTAGTGAAGGAAGAGCAAGAGGAAGGGAAGCTACAGTGTAGACAGCACCTTTCTGCCAAGGCTCTACGTGATCAGATAATTCATGATCGATACCAGTAACCTGAACAACACCTCCCCATTCACCAATGGTCCCACATTCATTACCTTTCCTCTTTCATTGACCATCATCATCCTCATTGTGACAACACTTACTGGTTCCTCCCTCAGTTCACCGCAGAAATAAAAACCACCACCAAATTCAAATTCAAATTCAAGCTTATCAATTCAATCATTAAATAATACATACAAAATGAAACTAATCACCCTTCTGCATTCCCTTAGTGCCTGTCCTCTGCGTGCCTTTGCCTATCCTAGTGCTCCTACAAGGTGCTTCCCCAGTGGCTGGAGCATGGGAGGTTGAAGGCTACTGACATTCAATTGAGGAGAATTTAGATGGCTTTGAAGGATAACCTTGAGCTGCCTTGGGCCTAGAAGACCCGGCTTCAGACTGCGCCATCTCGGCATGGGCTGCAGCACTCTAGGCCGGCTGGCTGACAGGCAACAGCAAGGGCATTGGTGCAGTGGTGGAGCTGGGGGCAGGAATGCTGTCATCCTGAGATTTTTGTAGAACTGATTGTGCACCCCTGTGCTTTTAACAGAGAATGGCACTCGCAGGGTGGGTATGGCAGGAAATTGAAGCCACTCAGTCTGTGATTTTCCATCTAATAAAATGAATGGTGATTTTTCTGCCTTTTTGCTGCCTGTGAGTGCCACTCCCTGCTGGGAGCATGGGAGCGTGGAATCAGCCCTTGCATACTATTTGGTACAATAATGCTATGCAGCAGGAGACAACTGCTCAAATGTCTCCCAAATTTGAACTCAGTGGTTGTGAGGAACATATCCCATTCACCTGTCTGCATCGCTTTTTTATACTCTGTCTAGAAACATGATAAAAATTTTCTATGCAATTTGGCTTACAGGTCTACAGTGTTCCATCAGTAAACAGCTACAGGTTTTGTACAATTGGATCAATATACAGGACATTTATGTTCCACTCAGGCCTGTAATGAAACAGCAAAATTTAGAAGCTTAGTACTTAAAGCAAAAAATGTTGGCTTCAAAGTTTTACTTCATCCATGATATAGAACGATCATCTTTGTGCTCTTTACACAAGTGCATATTTTATGAATACAGTTAATTCCTACTGAAGCTTCAAACTTTAGTCATGCTTCTTTATTATATTGCACATTCAAAGCATTGCAACCAAAACACTATAGTGTTCTCATTGTGCCCCTTTTCTGGGTGGAAAATTGGAGCAAAAAGAACCAATTTCAGGGTTCAACATCCCACGTCCAATCTGCGCCTGCGTTATGGAATATTATAGGTAAAGGCATCCCAGGTGGCCACTTAAAACAGGAGTATGTTCCCTTACATATGTAAATGATGGGCCTGCTCCACTTGAGATTCTTAAATGGTGGCTGTGGCCTAGGCAGCAACAGCCACCAAAAGGTAGTGTGGAGCCAGACGGATCAGGATGCTCCCCCATTGGCTCCGTCCTTATGATCGCCACCCCCCACCCCAAACCAATCCAACCCCCCTCACAGGACTTAACTCAGGGTCATTGCCAGCGAGGCAAGTGGCCGATATTCTTCTTAGTGAAATATGGAGACACGACAGATGCTGGCAGCGCTCTCAAAAAATGTTAATGAGGCCCGAGGAATAGGCCTCCCAGTTGTATAGGATTTCATGAATTTATATTTTATAATATTTTTATTATATTTTATAATGTAATATATTATATTGTATTATATGATGTCCTTACAATATAACTGGTGGTGTGCTTTCCACATCCTGTCTGAGCACCCGCATTATGATTAAATCACCATTTTAATGTCATTAGATGTATTAGATTTAGTGTTTAAAATTACCTCTTTCAAAGAACATGTTGATATGCTGAGGTGGACTGGTGCAACATAAGTCATTGCCTGCCAGCTAGTTTTTACATTTTGGGATGACACACTGCGGCTTAGCAACCAAAAGACAGCGCGGTGACACTATCATTTAGCCTAAATGGAGACCCTGTTTGTTGAACAGGGTACAATACTATTATAGAATCATACATTCATAGAATGGTTACAGCATGGAAGGAGGCCATTCGGCTTATCGAGTCCGTACCAGCTCTCTGCAAGAGCAACCAGAAAGCCCCACTCCCTGCCCTATCCCTGTAGTCCTGCAATTTTGAATTAATGATTTTGAATACCTATATCAAATCTCCTCTCACCCTTCTCTGCTCTAAGGAGAACAAGCCCAGCTTCTCCAGTCTATCCATGTAACTGAAGTCCCTCATCCCTGGAATTATTCTAATAAATCTCTTCTGCACCCTCTCTAAGGCCTTCACATCCTTCCTAAAGTGCAGTGCCCAGAACTCCAGTTGTGGCCGAACCAATGTTTTATAATGGCTCTATGCCTCTATTTATAAAGCCCAGGATCCTGTATGCTTTCTTAACCTGCCCTGCCACCTTCAACGATTTGTGCACATATACCCACAAATCTCTCTGTTCCTGCACCCCTTTTAGAATTGTACCCTTTAGTTTGTATTGCCTCTTCTCATTCTTCCTATCAAAATGCATCACTTCAAACTTTTATGCTTTAAATTTCATCTGCCACGTGTCCGCACATGCCACCAGCCTGTTTATATCCTCTTGAAGTCTGTCACTATCCTCCTCATTGTTCACTACCCTTCCAAATTTTGTGTCATCTGCAAATTTTGAAATTGTGCCCGATACACCCAAGTCCAAGTCATTAATATATAATCAAGAAAAACAATGGTCCTAGTAATGACCCCTAGGGAACAACACTGTATACCTCCCTCCAGTCTGAAAAACAACCATTCACCACTACTCTCTGTGTCCTGTTACTTAGCCAATTTTGTATCCATGTTGCCACTGCCCCTTTTATTCCATGGTCTTCAACATTTATGACAAGCCTATTCTGAGGCACTTTATCAAACGCCTTTTGGAAGTCCATATACACCACATCAACTGCATTGCCCTCATCGACCCTCTTTGTTACTTCATCAAAAAACTCAATCAAGTTAGTTAAACATGATTTGCGTTTAACAAATCTGTGCTGGCTTTCCTTAATTAATCCACACTTGTCCAAGTGACGGATTATTGTTTCTAAAAGATCCCCCACTACCGAGGTTAAACTGACTGGTCTATAGTTGCTGGGTTTATCCTTACACCCTTTTTTGAATAAGGGTGTAAGATTTGCAATTCTCCAGTCCTCTGGCACCAACACCATATCTAAGGATGATTGAAAGATTATGGCCAGTACCTCTGCAATTTCCACCCTTACTTCCCTCAGCAACCTAGGGTGATTCCATCTGGACCGGGTGACTTATCTATTTTAAGTACAGCTAGCTTTTCTTGTACCTGCTCTTTATCAATTTTCAGCCCATCCAGCAGCTCAACTACCTCCTTTTTTACTGTAACTTTTGAAACATCTTCCTTGGTAAATACAGATGCAAAGTATTCATTTAGTACGTCAGCCATGCGTAGATCTCCTTTTTGGTCCCGAATCAGCCCTACCGCTCCTCTTACTACCTGCTTACTGTTTACATGCCGATAGAAGACAGGAAATCAGAGATGCATTTAACAAGGATGCATGCCTATGGAAGACAGGAAATTAGAGATGCATGTAACAAGGGTACTACAGTAATCACGGGTGACTTTAATCAACATATAGACTGGCCAAACCAAATTAGCAATAATACTGTGGAGGATGAATTCCTGGAGCGTGTATGAGATGGTTTTTTAGATCAGTACATTAAGGAGCCAACTAGGGAACAGGCTATCCTAGATTGGGTATTATGCAATGAGAAGGGGTTAATTAATAATCTTGATGTGTGGGGTCCTTTAGGGAAGAGTGTGCATGTGACGGGCTCCAGCTGTCCTGCAACGTTAGCTCACAGTTATTTAAACTGTTTGTTTATCTTTAAGGCACTTTACTGTTTATCTGACACTAAAACACTAACCACTAAAAAACACTAACAATCCACTAAAAAACACCAACGACTGAATTACCCTCTGCGCTCCTTTCCTTGTTTTGATTCCTCGCGTGGCTCCCTTTATGTTCCACTCAGTCTTAGTCTTTAGTTCTTTGGTTTAAATCATATAGCACCTCCTTCTCCCTCTGCACCTAATTCCCACACTCACCAAATTCCCAATATAATGTCCTCACTCTGGTAGCGTATATCTGTGGACACCTGCTCAGAATATTGAATTAATATATCTGTGGACACCTGCTCAGAATATTGAATTCATATATCTGTGGACACCTGCTCAGAATATTGAATTAATATATCTGTGGACACCTGCTCAGAATATTGAATTCATATATCTGTGGACACCTGCTCAGAATATTGAATTCATTTATCTGTGGACACCTGCTCAGAATATTGAATTCATTTATCTGTGGACACCTATTCACAGTATTGAATTAATATATCTATGGACACCTTCTTACAGTATTGAATTCATATATCTGTGGACACCTGCTCAGAATATTGAATTCATATATCTGTGGACACCTGCTCAGAATATTGAATTCATATATCTGTGGACACCTGCTCAGAATATTGAATTCATATATCTGTGGACACCTGCTCACAATATTGAATTCATATATCTGTAGACACCAGCTCAGAATATTGAATTAATATATCTGTGGACACCTGCTCACAGTATTGAATTCATATATCTGTGGACACCAGCTCAGAATATTGAATTCATATATCTGTGGACACTAGCTCAGAATATTGAATTCATATATCTGTGGACACCTGCTCAGAATATTGAATTAATATATCTGTGGACACCTGCTCTCAGTATTGAATTCATATATCTGTGGACACCTTTTCACAGTATTGAATTTATATGAAAAATCAAAAGCAAAATACTACAGATGCTGGAAATCTGAAATAAAAACAGAAAATGCTGGAGAAGCTCAACAAGTGAGGCAGCACCTGTGGAAAAAGAAACAGAGTTAACGTTTCAGGTCGAAGACCTGATCACAGGATTGAATTCATTTATCTGTGGACACCTGCTCTCAGTATTGAATTAATATTTCTGTGCACACCTGTTCACAGTGTTGAATTTATATATCTGTGGACACCTGCTCAGAATATTGAATTCATTTATTTGTGGACACCTGTTCACAGTATTGAATTAATATATAGAATCATATCATAGAAATTTACAGCGTAGAAGGGCGCCATTCGGCCCATCGTGTCTGTGCCAGCTGAATAATTGCTGTCCAGCCTTATCCCACTTTCCAGCTCTTGGTCCATAGCCTCATAGGTTGTGGCACTTCAAGGGCACTTTCAAGCACCTTTTAAATGCAATGAGGGTTTCTGCATCTACCACCCTTTCAGGTAGTGAGTTCCAGAACCCCACCACCCTCGGGGTGAAAAACTTTTCCTCAGCTTCCCTCTAATCCTTCTACCAATTACTTCAAATCTATGCCCCCTGGTTATTGACCCCTCTGCTAAGGGAAATCGGTCCTTCCTATCCACTCTATCTAGGCCCCTCATAGTTTTATACACCTCAATTAAATCTCCCCTCAGCCTCCTCTGTTCCAAAGAAAACAACCCCAGCCTATCCAATCTTTCCTCAGACCTAAAATTCTCCAGTCCTGGCAACATCCTTGTAAATCTTCTCTGTACTCTCTCCAGTGCAAACACATCTTTCCTGTAATGAGATGACCAGAACTGCACTCAAGCTGTGGCCTAACTCCCTAAATTCAGCTTGTAGGACAGGCGTTTCTGCGGACGCAACCGAGACTCCAGGATGGTATGTTGCCTCCCTGGTGCAAGGGTCAAGGATGCCTCGGAGCGGCTGCAGGACATTCTGGAGGGGGAGGGTGAACAGCCAGTTGTCATGGTGCATATAGGCACCAACGATATAGGTAAAAAACAGGATGAGGTCCTACAAGCTGAATTTAGGGAGTTAGGAGTTAAACTAAAGAGTAGGACCTCAAGGGTAGTAATCTCAGGATTGCTACCAGTGCCACGGGCTAGTCAGAGTAGGAATGACAGGATAGCTAGGATGAATACGTGGCTTGAGAGATGGTGCAAGAGGGAGGGATTCAAATTCCTGGGACATTGGAACCGGTTCTGGGGGAGGTGGGACCAGTACAAATTGGACGGTCTGCATCTGGGCAGGACTGGAACCAATGTCCTAGGGGGAGTGTTTGCTAGTGCTGTTGGGGAGGGTTTAAACTAATATGGCAGGGGGATGGGAACCGATGCAGGACGTCAGTGGGAAATAAAGTGGTGACAGAAACAAAAGGCAGTAAGGGAGAGTGTACAGAACATGACCAGACAGATGGTCTGAGAAAGCAGGGCAAAGACCAAGGGAAGTCTAGATTAAACTGCATTTATTTCAATGCAAGAAGTCTGATGGGCAAGGCAGATGAACTCAGGGCATGGATGGGTACATGGGACTGGGATGTTATAGCTATTACTGAAACATGGCTAAGGGAGGGGCAGGACTGGCGGCTCAATGTTCCAGGGTACAGATGCTATAGGAAAGATAGAGCAGGAGGTAAGAGAGGAGGGGGAGTTGCGTTCTTGATTAGGGAGAACATCACGGCAGTAGTGAGAGGGGATATATCCGAGGGTTCGCCCACTGAGTCTACATGGGTAGAACTGAAAAATAAGAAGGGAGAGATCACTTTGATAGGATTGTACTACAGACCCCCAAATAGTCAACGGGAAATTGAGGAGCAAATATGTAAGGAGATTACAGACAGCTGCTAGAAAAATAGGGTGGTAATAGTAGGGGACTTTAACTTTCCCAACATTGACTGGGACAGCCATAGCATTAGGGGCTTGGATGGAGAGAAATTTGTTGAGTGTATTCAGGAGGAATTTCTCATTCAGTATGTGGATGGCCCGACTAGAGAGGGGGCAAAACTTGACCTCCTCTTGGGAAATAAGGAAGGGCAGGTAACAGAAGTGTTAGTGAGGGATCACTTTGGGACCAGTGATCATAATTCCATTAGTTTTAAGATAGCTGTGGAGAATGATAGGTCTGGCCCAAAAGTTAAAATTCTAAATTGGGGAAAGGCCAATTTTGATGGTATTAGACAGGAACTTTCAGAAGTTGATTGGGAGAGTCTGTTGGCAGGCAAAGGGACGTCTGGTTAGTGGGAGGCTTTCAAAAGTGTGTTAACCAGGGTTCAGGGTAAGCACATTCCTTATAAAGTGAAGGGCAAGGCTGGTAGAAGTAGGGAACCTTGGATGACTCAGGAGATTGAGGCACTAGTCAAAAAGAAGAAGGAGGCATATGACATGCATAGGCAGCTGGGATCAAGTGGATCCCTTGAAGAGTATAGAGATTGCCGGAGTAGAGTTAAGAGAGAAATCAGGAGGGCAAAAAGGGGACATGAGATTGCTTTGGCAGATAAGGCAAAGGAGAATCCAAAGAGCTTCCACAAATACATAAGGGGCAAAAGAGTAACTAGGGAGAGAGTCGGGCCTCTGAAGGATCAACAAGGTCATCTATGTGCGGAACCACAATAGATGGGTGAGATCCTGAATGAATATTTCACATTGGTATTTACGGTTGAGAAAGGCATGGATGTTAGGGAACTTGGGGAAATAAATAGTGATGTCTTGAGGAGTGTACATATTACAGAGAGGGAGGTGCTGGAAGTCTTAACACGCATCAAGGTAGATAAATCTCCGGGACCTGATGAAATGTATCCCAGGACGTTATGGGAGGTTAGGGAGGAAATTGCGGGTCCCCTAGCAGAGATATTTGAATCATCCACCGCTACAGGTGAGGTGCCTGGAGATTGAGTAGCAAATGTTGTGCCTTTGTTTAAGAAGGGCGGCAGGGAAAAGCCTGGGAACTACAGACTGACATCTGTAGTGGGTAAGTTGTTAGAGGGTATTCGGAGGGACAGGATCTACAGGCATTTGGAGAGGCAGGGACTAATTAGGAACAGTCAGCATGGTTTTGTGAGAGGAAAATCATGTCTCACGAATTTGATTGAGTTTTTTGAAGGGGTAACCAAGAAGATAGATGAGGGCTGTGCAGTAGACGTGGTCTGCATGGACTTCAGCAAAGCCTTTGACAAGGTACCGCATGGTAGGTTGTTACATAAGGTTAAATCTCATGGGATCCAAGGTGAGGTAGCCAATTGGATACAAAATTGGCTTGACGACAGAAGACAGAGGGTGGTTGTAGAGGGTTGTTTTTCAAACTGGATGCCTGTGTCCAGCGGTGTGCCTCAGGGATCGGTGCTGGGTCCGCTGTTATTTGTTATTTATATTAATGATTTGGATGAGAATTTAGGAGGCATGGTTAGTAAGTTTGCAGATGACACCAAGATTGGTGGCATTGTGGACAGTGAAGAAGGTTATCTAAGATTGCAACGGGATCTTGATAAATTGGGCCAGTGGGCCGATGAATGGCAGATGGAGTTTAATTTAGATAAATGTGAGGTGATGCATTTTGGTAGATCGAATCGGGCCAGGACCTACTCCGTTAATGGTAGGGCGTTGGGGAGAGTTATAGAACAAAGAGATCTAGGAGTACAGGTTCATAGCTCCTTGAAAGTGGAGTCACAGGTGGATCGGGTGGTGAAGAAGGCATTCAGCATGCTTGATTTCATTGGTCAGAACATTGAATACAGGAGTTGGGATGTCTTGTTGAAGTTGTACAAGACATTAGTAAGGCCACACTTGGAATACTGTGTACAGTTCTGGTCACCCTATTATAGAAAGGATATTATTAAACTAGAAAGAGTGCAGAAAAGATTTACTAGGATGCTACCGGGACTTGATGGTTTGACTTATAGGGAGAGGTTCGACAGACTGGGACTTTTTTCCCTGGAGAGCAGGAGGTTTCGGGGGGATCTTATAGAAGTCTATAAAATAATGAGGGGCATAGATAAGGTAGATAGTCAAAATCTTTTCCCAAAGGTAGGGGAGTCTATAACAAGGGGGCATAGATTTAAGGTGAGAGGGGAGAGATACAAAAGGGTCCAGAGGGGCAATTTTTTCACTCAAAGGGTGGTGAGTGTCTGGAACGAGCTGCCAGAGGCAGTAGTAGAGGCGGGTACAATTTTGTCTTTTAAAAAGCATTTGGACAGTTACATGGGTAAGATGGGTATGGAGGGATATGGGCCAAGTGCAGGAAATTGGGACTAGCTTTGTGGTATAAACTGGGCGACATGGACATGTTGGGCCGAAGGGCCTGTTTCCATGTTGTAACTTCTATGATTCTATGATTCTATAACTATTGTTTTATACAGTTCAAGCATAACCTCCCTGCTCTTATATTCCATACCTCGGCTAATAAAGGAAAGTATCCTGTATACCTTCTTAACCACCTTATCTACCTGCCCTGCTACCTTCAGGGATCTGTGGACATGCACTCCAAGGTACCTTTGTTCCTCTACACCTCTCAATGTCCTCCCATTTATTGTATATTCCCATGCCTTGTTTGCCCTCCTCAAATGCATTACCTCATAATTCTTTGGATTGAATTCCATTTGCCACCTTTCTGCCCACCTGACCAGTCCATTGATATCTTCCTGCAGTCTCCAGCTTTCCTCCTCATTATCAACCACACGGCCAATTTTTGTATCATCTGACGACTTCTTAATCATGCCCCCTACATTCAAGTCTGAATTATTGATATATACCACAAAAAGCAAAGGACCTAGTACTGAGCCCTGTGGAACCCCACTGGAAACAGCCTTCCAGTCACAAAAACATCCATCGACCATTACCCTTTGCTTCCTGCCACTGAGCCAATTTTGGATCCAATTTGCCACTCTCCCTTGGATCCCATGAGCCTTTATTTTTTTCTGGACACCTTCTCACAGTATTGATTTCTTATATCTGTGGACACCTTCTCACAATATTGAATTGATATATCTGTGAACATCTTCTGACATTATTGATTTCATATATCTGTGGACACCTGCTCACAATATTGAATTCATATATCTGTATTGTAATTGAGTGCTTGAAAAGCTTCTGTTTTTTTTTCTATTTTATCTTCCCCATTTTAATACTTTTGGCCATGTTTGTGCCCAGACTCCATACCATGAATAATTTTTCCCCTGAGTAGATGAACAGATGGTTCCTGCCTATCCCTTTCTATAACCGACCGCTTTGAGAGGTTTGAGAGTCGCCTGGGCAGACTCATTTTGTTGGTTGTCCCTCCTTTCCTGTGTAGAAATGCCTTACTGCCACATGCTTCCTATCTCAAATGGTTTAGTGAAATCACCAACTCATTGCGCTGTGATAAAATCTGTGTCTAATCCATTCTATGATATAGGGTTTGGTTAACGGCAAAGAGAACTGTAAAAGACTTTAGGATTGGGGGTAATATTCTGGCATGGGTGGAGGATTGGTTATCGAACAGGAAGCAGAGAGTTGGGATAAATGGTTCATTTTCGGACTGGCAACCAGTAACCAGTGGTGTTCCACAGGGGTCGGTGCTGGGTCCCCAACTCTTTACAATCTATATTAACGATTTGGAGGAGGGGACCGAGTGCAACATATCAAAATTTGCAGATGATACAAAGATGGGAGGGAAAGTAGAGAGTGAGGAGGACATAAAAAACCTGCAAGGGGATATAGACAGGCTGGGTGAGTGGGCGGAGATTTGGCAGATGCAATATAATATTGGAAAATGTGAGGTTATGCACTTTGGCAGGAAAAATCAGAGAGCAAGTTATTTTCTTAATGGCGAGAGACTGGAAAGTATTGCAGTACAAAGGGATCTGGGGGTCCTAGTGCAAGAAAATCAAAAAGTTGGTATGCAGGTGCAGCAGGTGATCAAGAAAGCCAACGGAATGTTGGCTTTTATTGCTAGGGGGATAGAATATAAAAACAAGGAGGTATTGCTGCAGTTATATAAGGTATTGGTGAGACCGCACCTGGAATACTGCATACAGTTTTGGTCTCCATACTTAAGAAAAGACATACTTGCTCTCGAGGCAGTACAAAGAAGGTTCACTCGGTTAATCCCGGGGATGAGGGGGCGGACATATGAGGAGAGGTTGAGTAGATTGGGACTCTACTCATTGGAGTTCAGAAGAATGAGAGGCGATCTTATTGAAACATATAAGATTGTGAAGGGTCTTGATCGGGTGGATGCAGTAAGGATGTTCCCAAAGATGGGTGAAACTAGAACTAGGGGGCATAATCTTAGAATAAGGGGCTGCTCTTTCAAAACTGAGATGAGGAGAAACTTCTTCACTCAGAGGGTGGTAGGTCTGTGGAATTTGAGCCCCAGGAAGCTGTGGAAGCTACATCATTAAATAAATTTAAAACAGAAATAGACAGTTTCCTAGAAGTAAAGGGAATTAGGGGTTATGGGGAGCGGGCAGGAAATTGGACATGAAGCTGAGTTCGGATCGGTCAATGCCCTGTGGGTGGCGGAGAGGGCCCAGGGGCTATGTGGCCGGGTCCTGCTCCGACTTCTTGTGTTCTTTAGATTTGTGGTTGGGATCAGATCAGCCATGATCTTATTGAACGGCGGAGCAGGCTCGAGGGGCCGATTGGCCTACTCCTGCTCCAATTTCTTATGTTCTTATGTTCTTATGTAAGACATAGACAGGTTAGCGGATTGGACAGACAATTGATAAATGCAGTTTAATCTGAGTAAGTGTGTGGTAATACATTTTAGGAGGACAAGCAAGGAACTGCGAAAATACTGAAGGATGCAGATTAACAGAGAGACCCAGGGCTTCAAATATATAACTCTCTGACGATGTGAGTGAAGGTAGATAAAGTTATAACAAAGGCCAACATAATTGTGGGTTTTATTAATAGGGGCATACAGTACAAGAGTAAACAAATAATGATAGAATTGTACATAGCATTGTTCAGTCCACATTTAGAGTAGTGCAGTTTTGGCACCCCATTATAGAAAGTACATTAAAGCTCTAGGGAGTGTCGAGCAAAGATTGACCAGAATGATGCCATGGATGGCAAACTATAGTAATGAGGAGAGACTTGAGATACTGGGACTATTTCCAGCAGAGCAGAGAAGGCTGAGAGGAGATTTAATAGAGATTTTTTAAAAATTATGAAGCAGTTTGATAGACTGTTTAGAGAAAGACCTTTTTCTCTGGTTGGGGAGGCACTGAGAATGAAGAAGGAGTTTAGGAGATAATTCTTTATGAAGAGGGTTGAAGCATGGAATGCTTTTCCACAGTGAATGGTTGCTTTGGAGTGTGTTAAAAAGAGAGTTATACAATTGATGGCTTTAGATAACTTTACAGAAAATGGTAAGGTGAAATCTTCAACAATTTTTCAATCTCAGCTGGATCCTCTCCCTTAAAATTGGGTTACAGCCCTACTGGCAGCCAGTTTGAACACATCCAAAAATTTTACATTGAAGTTGCTACTCGTTGGGTGAGGCCCACTTGTTGATCACCAAATGTCAAAGCAGCTTTGTAGTGTCACACTTCTAACCATCTGTGTTATACACAATTCAATTACTGCTTTTACTTTTACATCCCTGACTTGCATTAATTGGCAGACACCTCTTTTAATTTGATAAACTTATTCTAAGATTGCAGACATTCATTGTCCATGAGTCTATCTCCTATTCCATCTATAATTCTATAGTATGCTGGACGGTGCACTGCAATGGGGAATTTAATCTCAATAATTCCTTCTACATTTTATTTACTACAACTAGCTACAGTTTAATATGCAAACAATCCTGAATCATTTCTCATCTGGTTGAGAAATTGCTGCATCATTAGCCCTCTGAAAACATTAGCATGTGAATAGCCTTGCTGAGCTAATCTTTTCACCTATGTCTTGTAACACTTTTTTAACCTTTGGCTGATGTTAATTATTGCTACTCAGCAGCACATTTATTTTTCATTGATTTTGTTTTTAATTTCCTTTGAAAGTTTCTTTAAAAAGTGTTTGGCAGATCTCCGTTTATGCATGTAAGTGGGGTTTCTACTCAAAGTGCCAAGCGTAAGCAGCCCCGAAGGAATTCACCCTCTCTCTTTAATCTGTAAGCCTAAATCAGTTTCTTTTTCCAATTGCCTCTGCTCCTCTATTGAAACAATTGGCTAATCCTGGTTCTATGGTGCCAGCAGTGTGCCATTACCTCATCTAAATGGCTATCTTCAAGTGTGGCCCTAGCCAGTGATATCCTATGTGACCTTTGCATTATGCCAAATTTACCCTGTTTATGCTGTGGAGTGGATTCAGCAACAACAGAACAAGTGCACATGTACATGTGTGATCTTTCACATGCACAGTTACTACATAATCACATTTGCAACTTTATTATTCAGGCTGAAAATCTTCCCCAAATGTGGGGATGTGTCCAAGCCAACAACATGAAGATAGAATCATAGAATCAGAGAAGTTTACAACATGGAAACAGGCCCTTCGGCCCAACATGTCCATGTCGCCCAGATTATACCACTAAGCTAGTCCCAGTTGCCTGCACTTAGCCCATATCCCTCTATACCCATCTTACCCATGTAACTGTCCAAATGCTTTTTAAAAGACAAAATTGTACCTGCCTCTACTACTGCCTCTGGCAGCTCGTTCCAGACACTCACCACCCTTTGAGTGAAAAAATTGCCCCTCTGGACCCTTTTGTATCTCTCCCCTCTCACCTTAAATCTATGCCCCCTCGTTATAGACTCCCCTACCTTTGGGAAAAGATTTTGACTATCTACTTTATCTATGCCCCTCATTATTTTATAGACTTCTATAAGATCACCCCTAAACCTCCTACTCTCCAGGGAAAAAAGTCCCAGTCTATCCAACCTCTCCCTATAAGTCAAACCATCAAGTGCCGGTAGCATCCTAGTAAATCTTTTCTGCACTCTTTCTAGTTTAATAATATCCTTTCTATAATAGGGTGACCAGAACTGTACACAGTATTCCAAGTGTGGCCTTACTAATGTCTTGTACAACTTCAACAAGACATCCCAACTCCTGTATTCAATGTTCTGACCAATGAAACCAAGCATGCTGAATGCCTTCTTCACCACCCTATCCACCTGTGACTCCATTTTCAAGGAGCTATGAACCTGTACTCCTAGATCTCTTTGTTCTATAACTCTCCCCAACGCCCTACCATTAACAGAGTAGGTCCTGGCCCGATTCGATCTACCAAAATGCATCACCTCACATTTATCTAAATTAAACTCCATCTGCCATTCATCGGCCCACTGGCCCAATTTATCAAGATCCCGTTGCAATCTTAGATAACCTTCTTCACTGTCCACAATGCCACCAATCTTGGTGTCATCTGCAAACTTACTAACCATGCCTCCTAAATTCTCATCCAAATCATTAATATAAATAACAAATAACAGCGGACCCAGCACCGATCCCTGAGGCACATCGCTGGTCACAGGCCTCCAGTTTGAAAAACAACCCTCTACAACCACCCTCTGTCTTCTGTCATCAATCCAATTTTTTATCCAATTGGCTACCTCACCTTGGATCCCGTGAGATCTAACCTTATGAAACAACCTACTATGCGGTACCTTGTCAAAGGCTTTGCTAAAGTCCATGCAGACCACGTCTACTGCACAGCCCTCAAGATGATATGCTGGCCTGTATGGGTGCTGAATATGAGAAGACAATGCAAGTGCCGACAGCAGCAATCACTTCGCTTTTCCACCACTGGCATATTGCACCTTGAGACAGGCAATAAAATCACCATCTGAGGTGGCTCTTGGGGTTCACAGAGACATGGGTGCCGGTTTTCGGATGGCAGAGCAGGTGCGTTGGGAGGCGGGGGTGCTCCTAAAATTATATAAATCCGGAGTGGGTTTGGAGCCCGTCTCCAACCTGCGGACTTCCGGCTTCCCCAGTGACGCGTTCGGGTGTGCGGGACTCCCACCAGCAATTAAAGCCGGCGGGATGATGATTTACATATCTTGACAGATGGTTAAGGTAGACATTTTGGCAGGGGTGCAATTTTGAAGGATCCTCAACGTGTTTCCCCTGCTGTGGGTAACATTCTCTGTTCTAGCAGACGTGTTTCAGCCAGCAGCCAATGGGAGATGCAAATGATCATTTGACAGGTGGGGAGAAACCCTCATTTATTGCAGCAGGGCACTCTGTCACTTCAGACAAAGTTTTGGCTGCAACACCTTTGTGTTTTCACTCAAAATTCTTACTTTCCACTCAAAACTCTGCTTTACAAACAAATTTACCTACTTTGCGGACCCCCTCAAACTCACACCGTCAGGATGGGGGGTGCCATGGCTGCATTCGTCACTTCATCCGAGGATGAGCAACATCACCAGCCTCACCAGGCATGCCGTCCACCTCCGCCACGTGGAGCTCCACAACACAGTGCTGCGCCACAGGCACCTGTACAAGAGCACGGAAGGCAACAAGAGTGAGAGCGACATCGCAGGAGGCACTAGCCTTGCAATAGGGTCCACAGACAGAGGTTCAGCTTCCTGGACCTCTCTGAGGAGCAGTGCATACAGAGGCTCAGAGTCAGTCACCTGGTAGTCGCAGACATCTACAGCCTCCTTCATGCCGAGCTGCTCCCGGCAGGCCCGAGCAGCATCTTTTTACCTGTCGCTGTCAAAGTCAACACTGCCCTCAACTTCTTTGCCTCCGGATTGTTCCAGGGTGCCACCGGGGACATTGCCGGGGTCTCTCAGTCGTCTGCACACAAGTGCATAAGGCAGGTCACGGACGGCTTGTTTCGCAGGGCCTCGCACTACGTCAATTTCCCCATGGATGACCTCAGCCAGACGGAAAGGGCAGTGGGATTCCAGCTGTGGCTGGCTGCCCACGGGTGCAGGGTGTAATCGATTGCACCCATATAGCAATAAGAGCACCTCTACACGAGCCAGGACTGTTCATCAACAGGAAGGGCTATCATGCCATCAACAGTCAGCTCATTTGTGACCATCGCAAGAGATTCCTTCACGTGTGCGCCAGATACCCTGGCAGCTGCCACAATTCCTTCATCCTCCGGGAGTCCAACATCCCGCCCCTCTTCCACGCACTGAACACCTGCAAGGGCTGGCTCCTCGGGGACAAGGGATACCCCCTGCACACGTGGCTCATGACACCTCTGAGGAACCCCACCACCAAGCAACAGCGTCGATATAACGACAGCCACATCGCTACTAGGTCTCAATTATGCATGCTACAGGGCTGCTCAAGATGCGCTTCAGGAGCCTTGATCATTCTGGGGGAGCATTTCAATACGCACCAGACAGAGTGGGACGCATTATAGTCTTGTGTTGTGCCCTGCACAACATGGCACAATGGAGAGGGGTGCCTCTTGAGGAGACCCTATCCACATCTGCCACCCACATAGAGGAGGAGGATGAGGAGGTGGTGGAGGAGGAGGCAGAGGAGGAGGAGGAGGAGCAACCCACGGGCAGAACAACGGCTCACCTGGCTGCTCGTGAGGCCAGGGAGTCACTGATATGTGAACGGTTCTCCTAACATCAGACAGTGTGAAGAGTCCAGTCCTCACCACCTGGACAGAGCAGCGGCCACACCAGCCCTCCCCTTCCTGCACAAAACAGTCCTGCAACTACACATACAATCACTGTAGAGTGACCCAATGGGTGGCATCAGTGTGGGCGTTCATGGTGAATCTCATGAAAGGGCCTTATTACAGAAGCCAGTCAAGAATGGCCAAGACGTGGCAGTGGTGGTGACAACAATAACATTTAATGTGTGTTTAACAAAAAGCAAATATAAATAAAAAACATGACCAACCGTCAAACACACTTGTGCATCCCCTTTGTGCTTGCAAAACTTTCGCCTTTCGCTTCCGACTACTTCTACGTGGTGCATTCCCTGTGGCTGCAGCAGAGGTAGTGGCAGATTGTTCTTGTTCATGAACCTGACCGATTAGATGCTTTGGGCCTACGTCCTCTGGGTTTCGGTGCCTGTGAGGGCCCCTCCAAAGAATGCTCCACCTGCACCTGTGCAGGGACAGACTCGGCCACCTGGAGAGGAAGCAGCATTGCGGGTACTGGTTGAGAGGGGGGCAACGGGTGAGACGTGGGGGCGCTTTGAGTTCATCCAATGTTCCGTCCCCTGGGCCAGGCCCACACTACTCCTCCCACTCTGCTGGACAACAGTTTGAAGGACATATGTGAAGCCTTGTAAGGCTAGTGCAAGAGTATCTGCCTGCCTGTAGGCGGCAGAATGTTGTTCACCCTGAGTCTAAAGGGCCTTGTTAGGGCCTGAATGGACTCATTTGTGAGCCGTGCTTGAAGCTCCATGAAGGCTAGGCTTCCCTCCTTCGCAGACATTCCCACACTTACCCGCAACACTATCTCAGAGATGCCTTCACGTCCCTGTGACAGTATCTCAGAGATGCCCTCCCGTACCTGTGCCACCATTCCACTCATGCAGGAGTTGGACTCCTCCATCCTCTGCGTGATTGTGGACAGTGCGTGTATCACCTGTTCCAGCACCTCGCAAATGTCCTGCTGCCCCTCGATCATTCTCCTTTTCATGGATGCCCCCCAGGGTTCAGCATCTGTGTCCAGCTGAGCGGAGCCTGGAGAAGAATGCTCCCACTGATGCGGACTTTCCACAGCTGCCCCTGCCATTAGTGTCTGCTCGTGCTCACATGTGTGTGGTAACTCACCATGTAAGATCGCAACTAACTGAGGACGGGGACCTACTGAGGTGTGTGTATCTGCGCTGGTGGATGGCTCGTTCAGATGTGACGGTGCCCCCTCAGAGGCCGACAGGTCCTCTGAGGAATCGCCCTCCGCCGTCACAGTGGTCGCTGAAGGCCCTGTAAGAGAACTGAAGGCAATATTAAGCATGATGACAGATGTTGAGGTGATGAAGATGGCAAGGCATGTTAACATCAATTGATATTGTGTGTGCTGAATGTTAAAGTTCCGTCACCAGACGTTTGTTGGGTGCCAGTATCGGCGTCCCCGATGGACAGGCACTCGAGGCTGTGGCTCAGCTCCAGCGCCTGCTGCTCCGCGTCCGTGAGCACGACTACCTGTTGCAGCCCCCCTCCGGTCCTCGCCCTCTCCCGTGCATTCTGGGCTCTCCTCTCCTATAAGGGGAGAAAGTAGAGAGGTGTGAGGGAGTGATGGTGATGTGGCCAAACATTGAATGCATTGGTTTGGTTGTGGCTGACCGTGAAAAAGATGCATCAGAGGATGAATATGAGACAGTGCCATGACGTTGTAAGAGGATTGGGTTGAGTGGTAGTGGTGGAGTGAGTACTGGGGAGGTGAGAAAGTGCTGAGGAAATACAGGTAAGTTGAGGATGAGCTTTGAGTGGGTGTGAGGAGTGATGTGATAGAGTAGTGTTGGCATTGCAGAATGAGTTGGGGGGTGGGGGCGGTGATGTGGAAGACGGAATGCAGGAGAATCAGTAAGTGTACTCACTTTGGCTGACCTAGTTAGGTTATTGAAGCGCTTCCCGCATTGGATCCAGGTGCGGGAGATGTTACTGCTGCTGGTGACTTCCTCTGCCACCTTGAGTCAGGTCTTCTTGGTGGCAGAGGCAGGCTAATTCCTCCTGTCCATCGGGTAAAAGACATCCCTCCTCCTCAACCCTTCCAGTAGCACCTGGAGTGAGGCTTCACTGAATCTAGGACCAGCCAATCTAGGCTGATCCATTGTGTTATTTGGGTGTTTGCTCCAGGAGCAGCCCCTTTAAGTAGAGCTCTTCCAGATGACAGCCTGTGATGCAGGTGCGCAGTCCGCCCGCTGTGCAGGTTTCTGACGGCAAACCCCAGAAGCCACGTTAAGTGGCTCCAATTTACCCGCAATCGCGTGGGGAATGGACGGATTTTACTGGGCGGGTTACCCATGCACCCAATCGCCCCCCTGCTGCCATTCCGCCTCCTCGCTAATATTGGTGCCATGTAGACTGTCTCACTTACAGTATAGAACTGCCTCTGATAAGCAGGTTATACTTAACTGGAGGAGGGCTAATTTCAGTGAGTTAAAAAGGGTCAGTGGATTGGAATCAAAAATAGGTTGGCAAAAGAGTATTTGAAAAATGGGAGGCCTTCACGGAGGAGTTGGTTTGGGTACAGAGTAGACACATTCCCACGAGGGGGAAAGGAAGGACATCCAATATTAATCATCATTTAGAAAGACACGGCTTAATCAAGGACAGTCAGCATGGATTTGTTAAGGGAAGGTCGTGTCTGACTAACTTGATTGAATTTTTGAGGCGGTAACAAGAAGGGTTGATGAGGGTAGCACATTTGGTGTAGTCTACATGGATTTTAGCAAGGCTTTTGACAAAGTCCCAGATGGCATTCTGGTCAGAAAAGTAAAAGCCCATGGGATCCAAGGGAAAGTGGCAAGTTGGATTCAAAATTGGCTCAGTGGCAGGAAGCAAAGGGTAATGGTCGACGGATGCTTTTGTGACTGGAAACCTGTTTCCAGTGGGATTCCACAGGGCTCAGTACTAGGTCCCTTGTTTTAGGCATACATATTAATGATTTAGACTTAAATGTAGGGGGCATGATTAAGAAGTTTTCAGATAATACAAAAATTGGCCGTGTGGTTGATTGTGAGGAGGAAAGCTGTAGACTGCAGGAAGATATCAATGGACTGGTCAGGTGGGCAGAAAAGTGCGAAATGGAATTCAATCCGGAGAAGTGTGAGGTAATGTATTTGGGGAGGGCAAACAAGACAAGGGAATACACAATAAATGGGAGAAGTGTAGAGGAACAGAGGTACTTTGGAGTGCATGTCCACAGATCCCTGAAGATAGCAGGACAGTTAGATAAGGTGGTTAAGAAGGTATACGGGGTACTTTATTAGCTGAGGCATAGACTTTAAGAGCAGGCAAGCTATGCTAGACCTGTGTAAAACACTAGTTAGGCCACAGCTTGAGTACTGTGTACAGTTCTGGTCACCACACTACAGGAAAGATGTGAATGCATTGGAGAGGGTTTAGAGGTGATTTACAAGGATGTTGCCAGGACTGGAGAATTTTAGCTGTGAGGAGAGATTGGATAGGCTGGGGTTGCTGTAATTTTCAAAAGGCATTTGATAAAGTACCACATAATAGACTTGTTAGCAAAATTAAACCCCATGGGATTAAAGGGACAGTGGCAACATGGATGCAAAATTGGCTAAGGGGCAGAAAGCAGAGAGTAGTGGTGAACAGTTGTTTTTTCAGACTGGAGGGAGGTATACAGTGGTGTTTCCTGGGGGTTAGTATTGGGACCACTGCTATTTTTGACAGATATTAATGACAGACAGTAACTTTAAATATCTTTAAACGATAGTAACAGACTTCAGGAGGTCATTGATATGTCAATGGGGTCATATGAACCCCGATTAACATATGTTTATGAAGTTCCTGCCTGAGTCAGGCGACCACCCCAGCCCTGAATAAAAGAGGCTGAGTTAAGATGGTAATGGAAGGGAATCAAAAGGGAATTGGGCAGTAAGCCTTTGCACAGCTATTTTAAATGCGTGCCTGTCGCTTTCCAGCTGGATCCCCTTTGGTCTTTTCTTTTTCTTCATGCGTTTTCTTCCCTGTCTGAATTTCTTATTTTTCCTAACTTGCATTGTTTCTTCTTCTTGCTGGTTCTCACTGTACAATGGGATTACAGGGAGAGTGGCAGCGTGGATACAAAATTGGCTAAGGGACAGAAAGCAGAGACTAGTGGTCAACGGTTGTTTTTCAGATGGGGGGGAAGTATACAGTGGTGTTTCCCAGGGGTCAGTATTAGGACCATTGCTCTTTTGATATATATTAATGACCTGGACTTGAGTATAGAGGGTATAAATTCTAAGTTTACAGATGACACAAAATTTGGAAATATAGTGCCAGATGGTGCCAGAAGACTGGAGAATTGCAAATGTTACACCCCTGTTCAAAAAAGGGGAGAGGGATAAATCCAGCAAATATAGGTCAGTCAGCCTGACGTCGGTGGTGGGGAAACTTTTAGAGACAATAATCTGGTACAAAATTAATTGTCACTTGGAAACATATAGGCTAATAAATGAAAATCATGTTTGACTAACTTGATTGAGTTCTTTGACGAGATAACGGAGATGGTTGGAGGGTAGTGCGGTTGATGTGTATATGGACTTTAAAAGGCATTTGGTAAAGTACCACATAATAGACTTGTTAGCAAAATTAAAGCCCATGGGATTAAAGGGGCAGTTACAGTGTTGATGTGAAATTGGCTAAGAGACAGAAAGCAGAGACTAGTGGCGAACGGTTGTTTCTCTTACTGGAGGAAAATATACAGTGGTGTTTCCCAGGGACCACTACTCTTTTTGATATATATTAATGACCTGGACCTGGGTATAAAGGGTATAATTTCAAAGTTTGCAGATGACACGAAACTCAAAATGTAGTAAACAGTGAGGAGGATAGTAACAGACTTCAGGAGGACACTAGTGAAATGGGCAGTCACATGGCAGATGAAATTTTACGCAGAGAAGTGTGAAGTGATACATTTTGCAGGGAAGAATGAGGAGAGGCAATATAAACTAAAGCATACAATTTTAAAAGGGGTGCAGGAACAGAGTGACCTGAGGGTGCACATACACAAATCTTTGAAGGTGGTAGGACAAGTTGAGAAGGCTGTTAAAAAAGCATATGGGATCCTGGGCTTTATTAATAGAGGCATAGAGTACAAAAGGGAGGAAGTTATGCCAAACCTTTGTAAAACACTCTTTAGACCTCAGCTGGAGTATTGTGTTCAATTCTGGGCACCACACTTTAGGAAGGATGTCAAGGCCTTCGAGAGGGTGCAGAAGAGATTTACTAGAATGGTACCAGGGATGAGGGACTTCAGTTATGTGGAGAGACTGGTGAAGCTCCTTAGAGCAGAGAAGGTTAAGAGGAGATATGATGGAGGTGTTCAAAATCATGAATGGTTTTGATAGAGTTTCCAGTGGCAGAAGGCTCGGTAACCTGAGGACACAGAGTTAAGGTGATTGGCAAAAGAAACAAAGGCAACATGAGTAAGCATTTTTAATGCTTTTTACTACTGCAAATTTACTAGAGTTTTTTGAGGAGGTAAGTAGCAGGATTGATAAAGGGGAACTAGTGGATGTAGTATATTTGGATTTTCAAAAGGCATTCTAAAAGGTGCCACATAAAAGATTGTTACGCAAGATAAGGGCTCATGGGTTTGGGGGTAATATATTAGCATGGATAGAGAATTGGTTAACGGACAGAAAACAGAGTAGGGATAAACAGGTCATTTTCAGGTTGGCAGGCTGTAACTAGTGGGGTGCTGCAAGGATCAGTGCTTGGGCCTCAGCTATTTACAATCTATATTAATGACTTAGATGATGGGATCAAATGTAATGTATCCAAGTTTGCTGACGATGAAAGGTAGGTGGGAAAGTAAGCTGTGAGGAGGACACAAAGAGTCTGCAAAGGGATATAGACAGGTTGAGAAGGTGGCAGATGGAGTATAATGTGGGGAAATGTGAGGTTATTCACTTTGGTAAGAAGAATAGAAGAATAGAATATTTTTTAAATGGTAAGCAACTATTAAATGTTGGTGTTCAGAGAGATTTGGGTGTCCTCGTACAAGAAACACAGCATGCAGGTATAGTAAGCAATTAGGAAGGCAAATGACATGTTGGCCTTTATTGGTCTCCTTATCTATACTTGCCTTAGAGGCAGTGCAATGAAGGTTCACTAGGTTGATTCCTGGGATGAGAGGGTTGTCCTATGAGGAGAGATTAAGTAGAATGGGCCAATACTCTCTGGAGTTTAGAAGAATGAAAGGTGATCGCTTTGAAATGCATAAGTTTCTGAGGGGGCTTGACAGGATAGATGCTGAGAAGTTGTTTCCCTTGATTGGAGAGTCTAGAACTAGGGGCTTAGTCTCAAGATAAGGGGCTGGCCATTTAACACTGAGATGAGGAGGAATTTATTCACTCAGAAGATTGTGAATCTTTGGAACTCTTCACCTCAGAGGGCTGTGGATACTGAGTCATTGAGAATATTCAAGGCTGAGATAGATAGATTTTTGGACTCTAGGGGAATGAAGGGATATGAGGATTGGGCGGGAAAGTGGAGTTGAGGTTGAAGATCAGCCATGATCTTATTGAATGGCGGAGCAGGCTCGAGGGGCTTCATGGCCTACTCTTGTTCCTATGTCCTATGCTCTTATCTTATGTTCTTACGCAGTGATTTGTATTAATCTGGAATGCACTGCTTGAAAGGGCGGTGGAAGCAGATTCAATAATAACTTTCAAAAGGGAATCAGATAAATACTTGAAGGGAAAAATTTACAGGGCTATGGGGAAAGAGCAGAGCAGTGGGACTAATTGGATTGCTCTACCAAAGAGCGAGCACAGGCACAATGGGCCAAATGGCCTCCTTCTGTGCTGTATCCTGCTATGACACTATGATACTTGCTAGAGCCAGCTTCAGGCGAGTGGGTGAAAAATAACATCTGTACCTGCTTCATAGCTTTAAAGAACAATCTGCCATTGAACTGCAGATCTGCCTCTATTTTGTGTCCCTCTCTGAGTGGTGTATACCCAATCTTAGCTCATTTCTTTTTCTTTCGCAGATCCAGCACAGCAATGAGGTGTAGAAGAAGAGGAAGATGATGACAGCTACAACGATGATCCAAAAGAAATAAATATTTTTTGGAACACTATGATGATGACAGTGAAGATGATGACCTATCTACCCATGTACCATTAGATCCCCTGGCTTCCTCACTTGATTTTAACCCCTTCATCAACTGTCTTCTCTGTCCCACACAGAAGGATTAAGAAATTAAACATTTCTTATTTGACTATTATGATGATGGTGATGATGAAAAGAAGAAGATCCTGCGCCATCAGTTTCTGCCTCCCCTGCTCCTCCATCGATTTTGCCCCCGACATCACTCACCTTCTCTAACTCAGGCACCTATGTTCCTATGTTCCTATGTTCCTATCCCGCCGGCAGGAGTCCCACATGCGGGGGCTGTGCGCACATGTCAGGGCGTCACTGGGGAACCCGGAAGTGGGCGGGTTGGGGCCAGGCTCCAGACCTGCCCCGGGAATCTCCGATTTTCGCAGCCCCCCCGCCACAAACGCACCCGCTCGGGGGTGCGAAAATCGAGCCCATAGTCTCAGGATAAGGGGTCAGCCATTTAGGACTGAGATGAGGAGAAATTTCTTCACTCGGGGGTTGTGAATCTTTGGAATTCCGTACCCCAGAGGGCTGCGGATGCTCAGTCGTTGAGTATATTCAAGGCTGAGATAGATAGATTTTTGGACTCTAAGGGAATCAAGGGAAATGGGGATCAAGTGGGAAAGTGGAGTTGAGGTCAAAGATCAGCCATGATCTTCTTGAATGGCGGAGCAGGCTTGAAGGGACATTTGGCCTACTCCTGCTCCTATTTCTTATGTTCTTATGTACCAGCTCACAGACTTTCACCCAGGGTCAGTGGGTTAGAGCACAAGGGAGCTGGAGGCTGGTGAGTGGATGAGGACTTGTTCATTGTAAGATGGGTATAGAGGGATATGGGCCAAGTGCAGGCAACTGGGACTAGCTTAGTGGTATAAACTGGGCGACATAAAGGAGCAGATAAAGAGCGGGAGAAGCGGCTGAGAGGAGCAGATAAAGCGCGGGACCGACACTCTGAGACCAGCGGCAGAGTTCGGGGTGTCGTCACCAGTCAGAAAGTGATGCGGCACAGGGGAGGCAGCTGATTGGTGAGTAGGTTCAGGTGAGTATTTCTACCATTTTACTGGAAGTTAAGTAATAAGAAAGGGAACGTCTGCAGGTTTTATAGCAGGAAGTGTTTTTTTTTAGTGAACCTAGGTCCCTAGTGTAGTTAACATTTTCTAATTTCAACGTAATTTAAAAGGGGTAACTAAGCTAAGGCAAGTCATGGCAGCAGACCTCGCACCCGTGATATGCCCCTCCTGCAAGATGTGGGAAGTCATAGACACAACCAGTGTCCCTGCCGACCATGTGTGCAGGAAGTGTGTCCACCTGCAGCTACTGACCAATCATATTTCGGAGCTGGAGCTGCGGGTGGACACACTGTGGAGCATCCGCGATGCAGAGAAACACGTGGATAGCACGTTTAGCGAGTTGGTCACACCGCAGGTAAAGGGAGTACAGGCAGGAAGTGAATGGGTGACCACCAGGCAGAGTAAGAGGTGCAGGCAGGTAGTGCAGGGGTCCCCTGTGGCCATCCCCCTCTCAAACAGGTATACCATTTTGGATACTGTTGGGGGTGATGGCTCACCAGGGGAAGGTGGCAGCGGCCAGGTTCATGGCACCGTGGCTGGCTCTGCTGCACAGGAGGGCAGGAAAAAGAGTGGCAGAGCTATCGTGATAGGGGACTCAATTGTAAGGGGAATAGACAGGCGTTTCGGCGGACGCAACCGAGACTCCAGGATGGTATGTTGCCTCCCTGGTGCAAGGGTCAGGGATGTCTTGGAGCGGCTGCAGGGCATTCTGGAGGGGGAGGGTGAACAGCCAGTTGTCGTGGTGCATATAGGTACCAACGATATAGGTAAAAAACGGGATGAGGTCCTACAAGCTGAATTTAGGGAGTTAGGAGTTAAACTAAAAAGTAGGACCTCAAAGGTAGTAATCTCAGGATTGCTACCAGTGCCACGGGCTAGTCAGAGTAGGAATGACAGAATAGCTAGGATGAATATGTGGCTTGAGAGATGGTGCAAGAGGGAGGGATTCAAATTCCTGGGACATTGGAACCGGTTCTGGGGGAGGTGGGACCAGTACAAATTGGACGGTCTGCATCTGGGCAGGACTGGAACCAATGTCCTAGGGGGAGTGTTTGCTAGTGCTGTTGGGGAGGGTTTAAACTAAAGTGGCAGGGGGATGGGAACCGATGCAGGAAGTCAGTGGGAAGTAAAGTGGTGACAGAAACAAAAGGCAGTACGGGAAAGTGTACAAAACATGACCGTACAGATGTTCTGAGAAAGCAGGGCAAAGACCAAGGGAAGTCGAGATTAAATTGCATTTACTTCAATGCAAGAAGTCTGATGGGCAAGGTAGATGAACTCAGGGCATGGATGGGTACATGGGACTGGGATGTTATAGCTATCACTGAAACATGGCTAAGGGAGGGGCAGGACTGGCAGCTCAATGTTCCAGGGTACAGATGCGATAGGAAAGATAGAGCAGGAGGTAAGAGAGGAGGGGGAGTTGCGTTCTTGATTAGGGAGAACATCACAGCAGTAGTGAGAGAGGATATATCCGAGGGTTCGCCCACGGAGTCTATATGGGTGGAACTGAAAAATAAGAAGGGAGAGATCACCTTGATAGGATTGTACTACAGACCCCCAAATAGTCAACGGGAAATTGAGGAGCAAATATGTAAGGAGATTACAGACAGCTGCAAGAAAAATAGGGTGGTAATAGTAGGGGACTTTAACTTTCCCAACATTGACTGGGACAGCCATAGCATTAGGGGCTTGGATGGAGAGAAATTTGTTGAGTGTATTCAGGAGGAATTTCTCATTCAGTTTGTGGATGGCCCGACTAGAGAGGGGGCAAAACTTGACCTCCTCTTGGGAAATAAGGAAGGGCAGGTGACAGAAGTGTTAGTGAGGGATCACTTTGGGACCAGTGATCATAATTCCATTAGTTTTAAGATAGCTATGGAGAATGATAGGTCTGGCCCAAAAGTTAAAATTCTAAATTGGGGAAAGGCCAATTTTGATGGTATTAGACAGGAACTTTCAGAAGTTGATTGGGAGAGTCTGTTGGCAGGCAAAGGGACGTCTGGTAAGTGGGAGGCTTTCAAAAGTGTGTTAACCAGGGTTCAGGGTAAGCACATTCCTTATAAAGTGAAGGGCAAGGCTGGTAGAAGTAGGGAACCTTGGATGACTCGGGAGATTGAGGCCCTAGTCAAAAAGAAGAAGGAGGCATATGACATGCATAGACAGCTGGGATCAAGTGGATCCCTTAAAGAGTATAGAGATTGCCGGAGTAGAGTTAAGAGAGACATCAGGAGGGCAAAAAGATTGCTTTGGCAGATAAGGTAAAGGAGAATCCAAAGAGCTTCTACAAATATATAAGGGGCAAAAGAGTAAATAGGGAGAGAGTCGGGCCTCTTAAGGAACAACAAGGTCATCTTGTGGCGGAACCACAAGAGATGGGTGAGTTCCGAAATGAATATTTCGCATCGGCATTTACGGTTGAGAAAGGCATGGATGTTAGAGAACTTGGGGAAATAAATAGTGATGTCTTGAGGAGTGTACATATTACAGAGAGGGAGGTGCTGGAAGTCTTAACGCGCATCAAGGTAGATAAATCTCCGGGACCTGATGAAATGTATCCCAGGACGTTATGGGAGGTTAGGGAGGAAATTGCGGGTCCCCTAGCAAATATTTTTGAATCATCGACAGCTACAGGTGGGGTGCCTGAAGATTGGAGGGTAGCAAATGTTGTGCCTTTGTTTAAGAAGGGCGGCAGGGAAAAGCCTGGGAACTACAGACCGATGAGCCTGACATCTGTAGTGGGTAAGTTGTTAGAGGGTATTCTGAGAGACAGGATCTACAGGCATTTGGAGAGGCAGGGACTGATTAGGAACAGTCAGCATGGTTTTGTGAGTGGAAAATCATGTCTCACGAATTTGATTGAGTTTTTTGAAGGGGTAACCAAGAAGATAGATGAGGGCTGTGCAGTAGACGTGGTCTACATGGACTTTAGCAAAGCCTTTGACAAGGTACCGCATGGTAGGTTGTTACATAAGGTTAGATCTCATGGGATCCAAGGTGAGGTAGCCAATTGGATACAAAATTGGATTGACGGCAGAAGACAGAGGGTGGTTGTAGAGGGTTGTTTTTCAAACTGGAGGCCCGTGACCAGCGGTGTGCCTCAGGGATCGGTGCTGGGTCCGCTGTTATTTGTTATTTATATTAATGATTTGGATGAGAATTTAGGAGGCATGGTTAGTAAGTTTGCAGATGACACCAAGATTGGTGGCATTGTGGACAGTAAAGAAGGTTATCTCGGATTGCAACGGGATCTTGATAAATTGGGCCAGTGGGCCGATGAATGGCAGATGGAGTTTAATTTAGATAAATGTGAGGTGATACATTTTGGCAGATCAAATCGGGCCAGGACCTACTCCGTTAATGGTAGGGCGTTGGGGAGAGTTATAGAACAAAGAGATCTGGGAGTACAGGTTCATAGCTCCTTGAAAGTGGAGTCACAGGTGGATAGGGTGGTGAAGAAGGCATTCAGCATGCTTGGTTTCATTGGTCAGAACATTGAATACAGGAGTTGGGATGTCTTGTTGAAGTTGTACAAGACATTAGTAAGGCCACACTTGGAATACTGTGTACAGTTCTGGTCACCCTATTATAGAAAGGATATTATTAAACTAGAAAGAGTGCAGAAAAGATTTACTAGGATGCTACCGGGACTTGATGGTTTGAGTTATAGGGAGAGGTTGGATAGACTGAGACTTTTTTCCCTGGAGAGTAGGAGGTTTCGGGGGGATCTCATAGAAGTCTATAAAATAATGAGGGGCATAGATAAGGTAGATAGTCAAAATCTTTTCCCAAAGGTAGGGGAGTCAATAACAAGGGGGCATAGATTTAAGGTGAGAGGGGAGAGATACAAAAGGGTCCAGAGGGGCATTTTTTTCACTCAAAGGGTGGTGAGTGTCTGGAACGAGCTGCCAGAGGCAGTAGTAGAGGCGGGTACAATTTTGTCTTTTAAAAAGCATTTGGACAGTTACATGGGTAAGATGGGTATAGAGGGATATGGACCAAATGCAGGCAACTGGGACTAGCTTAGTGGTATAAACTGGGCAACAAGGACATGTTGGGCCGAAGGGCCTGTTTCCATGTTGTAAACTTCTATGACTCTATGACATGGACATGTTGGGCTGAAGGGCCTGTTTCCATGTTAGAACATAAGAACATAAGAAATTGGAGCAGGAGTAGGCCAATCGGCCCCTCGAGCCTGCTCCGCCATTCAATAAGATCATGGCTGATCTGATCCCAACCACAAATCTAAAGAACACAAGAAGTCGGAGCAGGACCCGGCCACATAGCCCCTGGGCCCTCTCCGCCACCCACAGGGCATTGACCGATCCGAACTCAGCTTCATGTCCAATTTCCTGCCCGCTCCCCATAACCCCTAATTCCCTTTACTTCTAGGAAACTGTCTATTTCTGTTTTAAATTTATCTAATGATGTAGCTTCCACAGCTTCCTGGGGCAGCAAATTCCACAGACCGACCACCCTCTGAGTGAAGAAGTTTCTCCTCATCTCAGTTTTGAAAGAGCAGCCCCTTATTCTAAGATTATGCCCCCTAGTTCTAGTTTCACCCATCTTTGGGAACATCCTTACTGCATCCACCCGATCAAGCCCCTTCACAATCTTATATGTTTCAATAAGATCGCCTCTCATTCTTCTGAACTCCAATGAGTAGAGTCCCAATCTACTCAACCTCTCCTCATATGTCCGCCCCCTCATCCCCGGGATTAACCGAGTGAACCTTCTTTGTACTGCCTCGAGAGCAAGTATGTCTTTTCTTAAGTATGGAGACCAAAACTGTATGCAGTATTCCAGGTGCGGTCTCACCAATACCTTATATAACTGCAGCAATACCTCCTTGTTTTTATATTCTATCCCCCTAGCAATAAAAGCCAACATTCCGTTGGCTTTCTTGATCACCTGCTGCACCTGCATACCAACTTTTTGATTTTCTTGTTGTAAACTTCTATGATCTATGATTTCCTGGAAGAGGCAAAGATTGCTGTCCTTGGCTGAGAAGCACATGCCAGGGCTCCAGCTAGCCTATCAACGGCTTATTCAAGTACACACAAGAGGCAGTGTCATGCTGCTCAGGCAGTTGCACAAGAGATGCAGCCCACAGCAGGTCATTCCCGGGCCTTTGCTGTCATGAGACAAGAGCCACCTCAGTTCCAAGAGCCTGTGGTACTAAAACAGCACACAAACACCTCTCACGACATTTATTCTCATGGGGCACCTAGAAGAAAATCAAGGATAGTTCACAGGAAAGTATGGCCAGAAATTTCCTCAGAACTGCTCCCATTCTGCCACCATAGGCACATAAAGCAAAGTGATGGCAGTGGAGCGGGGGCACTCTGAAAAAGTTTCCGACTCTTGTCTAGGCATCCAGGGAAACATGGTGATTAGAAGTAGGGTTGAACACTGTTAAATGTATCATAAATAAGATCAATAAGATTTCAAAATCATGAAGGGTTTAGATAAAGTAAGTAAAGGGAAACCATTCCCATTGGCAGAAGGGTCAAGAACCAGAGGACACTGATTTAAGGTGATTGGCAAAAGAACCAAAGGCGACATGAGGAAACATTTTTTTACGCAGCAAGTGGTTATGATCTGGAATGTGCTACCTGAAAGTGTGGTCGAAGCAGATTCAGTCGTGACTTTCAAAAAGAATTGGATAAATACTTGAAGGAAAAATATTGCAGGGCTATAAGGAAAGAGCACGGGAATGGGACTAACTGGATTGCTCTTACAAAGAGCTGGCACGGACTTGATTGGCTTAATGGCCTCCTTCTCTGCTATAACCATTCTATGATTCTATGATAAGATGTTGCACTTTGAATTGGCTTGTTGTGCGATGAGCTCATGAGGTATCGTGAGGTCTGGTTGAGGTGATGTGACATGTTTGCTTCTGGGTGCCACAAAGACAGATCTTTAGTTATGGTATGATTGGAGTTGACAGAAGGACTGAAGAGATGTGGTGATGGAAGATTTCAAATAGGAGAGCTTTTATCTGAGGATAATGTATTAGTAACAATATAACTATGAATTTCCCTTGCAGTTGGCACGCAAGAGTTCTCCAAGATCCTCATGAAGCTAAGTTACATCTTCTTCAGGTACCAATGCATCTGGGCCAAATTCTTCCTGGGATTTCATTGCAAGTCCTTTCTAGATAACAATGTAATGAAGCATGCAAGCATGATGTTGGGAAAGACAGAGTGAATCTCTAACGGGTGAACAGCCAGGGGTCGAGGTCCATATCGGTAGCAGCAACATAGGTAGAAAGAGGGATGAAGTTCCGTAGGCAGATTTTAAGGAGTTAGGAAAGAGATTAAGAAGCATGACCTTAAAGGTAGTAATCTCCGGATTACTCCTGGTGCCATGTGCTAGTGAGCATAGAAATAGGAGGATAGAGCGGATGAATGCGTGGCTGGAGAGATGGTGCAGGAGAGAGGGCTTTAGATTCCTGGGACATTGGGCCCAGTTCTGGGGAAGTTGGGACCTGTACAGGCCGGACAGGTTGCACCTCAATGGAGCTGGGACCAATGTCCTCGTGGGGACGTTCTTTAATGCTGTGGGGAGAGGGGGATTTAAACTAATTTGGCAGGGGGATGGGCACCAGGATATAGCAATGGAAAGGAGAAACAAGGGGCAGAAATGATCGGGGGAGAAAGATTGAACTAGAGCAAGTAATTGCACGGTATTAGGTGGGATCAGACTAAGAGAGAATTTAAGAAAGTCTAAGACTGGTTTGTAGTGCATTTGTGTAAACGCATGAAGCATGGTTGGTGAGCTGCAGGCGCAAATAGCCACATGAGAACACGATGTCGTGGCGATAACAGAGACCTGGCTCAAAAAAAGGCAGGATTGGGTACTAAATATTCCTGGATATATGATGTTCAGGAAAGATAGGGAAGGAAAGAAAGGAGGGGGGCGGTGGCAGTTTTGATTAAGCAGAATATTGCAGTACTAGAGAGAGAGGATGCCCTGGAGGGGTCAAGGACATAATCTATTTGGTTAGAGTTAAGAAATAAAAGAGGTGCCATTACACTAGTGGGCGTATTCTATAGGCCACCAACTAGCGGGAAGGATATAGAGGAGCATATTTGCAGGGAAATTACAGAGAGATGCAAAGGCTATAGAGTAGTGATAACTGGGGACATCAACTATCCTAATATAGACTGGGATAACAATAAGGGGCACAGAGGGGGAGGAATTTTTGAAATGTGTTCAGGATAACTTTCTTAACCAGTACGTTTCTGGCCCAATGAGGAAAGAGGTATTGCCGGACCTCGTTCTAGGAAATGAGGTGGGCCAAGTGGAGCAAGTATCAGTGGGGGAGCATTTAGGGAGCAACAATCATAGTATTATAAGGTTTAGAATAGCAATGGAAAAGGACACAGACCACTCTAAAGTAAAATACTCTAATGGAGGAGGGCCAATTTCAATGGAATGAGAACAGATCTGGCCCTGGAATCAAAGATTGGCAGTCAAAACTGTAATTGAACAGTGGGCAGCCTTTAAGGAGAAGATGATTCGGGTACATTCCCACTAGGGAGAAAGAAACACAGAAACACAGAAAATAGGACCAGGAGTAGGCCATTTGGCTCTTCGAGCCTGCTCCACCATTCAATATGATCATGGCTGATCCTCTATCTCAATATCATATTCCCGCTCTCTCTCCATACCCCTTGATGCCTTTTGTGTCTAGAAATCTATCTAGCTCCATCTTAAATATATTCAGTGACTTGGCATCCACAGCCTTCTGTGGTAGAGAATTCCACAGGTTCACCACCCTCTGAGTGAAGAGATTTCTCCTCATCTCAGTCCTAAATGTCCTACCCCGTATCCTGAGACTGTGACCCCTCGTTCCGGACCCCCCAGCCAGGGGAAACATCCTCCCTGCATCCAGTCTGTCTACCCCTGTCAGAATTTTATGTTTCAATGGGATCCCCTATCATTCTTCTAAACTCGAGTGAATACAGGCCGAGTCGACCCAATCTTACCTCATACGACAGTCCGGCCATCCCAGGAATCAGTCTGGTGAACCTTCGCTGCACTCCCTCTATGGCAAGTATATCCTTTCTTAGGTAAGGAGACCAAAACTGCACACAATACTCCAGGTGTGGTCTCACCAAGGACCTGTATAACTACAGTAAGACATCCTTGCTCCTGCACTCAAATCCTCTTGCAATGAAGGCCAACATACCATTTGCCTTCCGAACTGCTTGCTGCACCTGCATATTTGCTTTCAGTGACTGGTGTACAAGGACACCCAGGTCCCTTTATACATCTGTAAACAATTTTACAACACCAAGTTATAGTCCAACGATTTTATTTTTAATCCCACAAGCTTTCGGGGGCTTTCCCCTTCCTCAGGCGGTGTGGAAAATAAATTAAAAATTAAATCGTTGGACTATAACTTGGTGTTGTAAAATTGTTTACAATTGTTAACCCCAGTCCATCACCGGCATCTCCACATCATGGCCTTTATACATCAACATTCCCCAATCTATCACCATTTAAATAATACTCTGCCTTTCTGTTTTTCCTTCTGAAGTGAATAACTTCACATTTATCCACATTATACTGCATCTGCCATGTATTTGCCCACTCACTCAACTTGTCTACATTTCCTTGAAGCCTCTTTGCATCCTCCTCACAACTCACAATCTCACCTAGTTTTGTGTCGTCAGCAAACTTGGAAAAATTACATTTGGTTCCCTCATCCAAATCATTGATATATATTGTGAATTGCTGGGGCCCAAGCACTGATCCCTGCGAAACCCCACTAGTCACTGCCTGCCACCCTGAAAAAGACCCATTTATTCCTACTCTCTGTTTCCTGTCTGTTAACAAATTTTCAATCCATGCCAGTATATTACTCCAATCCCATGTGCTTTAATTTTGCACACTAACCTCTTACGTGGGACTTTATCAAAGACCTTCTGAAAAGCCAAATAAACCACATCCACTGGTTCTCCCTTATCTATTCTACCAGTTACATCCTCAAAAAACTCCAGTAGGTTTGTCAAACATGATTTGCCTTTCATAAATCATGTTGACTTTGTCTAATCCCGTCGAAAGGTAGGGCAACTAAAGCCAGACCTCCCTGGATGACAAAAGAGATTGTGAGTAAGATGAAACGGAAAAAAGGGGCATATGACAGACGTCAGGTTGATAACACAAGTAAGACCCAGGTAGAGTATAGAAAATTCAGAGGAGAAGTGAAAAAAGAAATAAGAGGGGCAAAGCGAGAGTATGAGAATAGATTGGTGGCCAACATAAAAGGGAATCCAAAAGTCTTCTACAGGCACGTAAACAGTAAACGGGTAGTAAGAGGAGGGGTGGGGCCGATTAGGGACTATAAAGGCGATCTACTCATGGAGGCAGAGGGGATAGCCGAGGTACTAAATGGGTACTTTGCATCTGTCTTTACCAAGGAAGAAGATGCTGCCAGAGTCTCAGTAAAGGAAGATATATAGTTGAGATACTGGACAGGCTTAAATTTGGTAAAGAAGAGGTACTTGAAAGGCTAACTATACTTAAAGTAGATAAGTCACCCTGTCCAGATGAGATGCATCCTCAGTTGCTGAGGGAAGTAAGGGTGGAAATTGCGGAGGTACTGGCCATAATCTTCCAAACATCCGTAGATACGGGGGTGGTGCCAGAGGACTGGAGAATTGCAAATGTTACACCCTTGTTCAAAAAAGGGTGTAAGGATAAACCCAGCAACTATTGGCCAGTCAGTTTAACCTCAGTGGTGGGGAAACTTTTAGAAACGATAACCCGCGCCAGAATTAACAGTCACTTGGACGAGGGTGGATTGATTAGGGAAAGCCAGCATGGATTTGTTAAAGGCAAATCGTGCTTAACTAACCTGATAGAGTTTTTTGACGAGGTAACAGAAAGGGTAATGCAGTTGATGTGGTGTGTATGAACTTTCAAAAGGCGTTTGATAAAGTGCTGCACGGTAGGCTTATCATCAAGATTGTGGCCCATGGAATAAAGGAGCCAGTAGCAACATGGATACAGAATTGGCTAAGGGACAGGAAACAGAGTTGTGGTGAACGGTTGTTTTCTGGACTGGAGGGAGGTGTACAGCGGTGTTCCTGAGGAGTCAGTACTGGGACCACTGCTTTTCTTGATATATATTAATGACTTGGACTTGGGTGTTCAGGGAACAATTTCAAAATTTGCAGAAGACACAAAACTTGGAAGGGTAGTAAACAATGAGGAGGATAGTGATAGACTTCAAGAGGATATAGACACACTGGTGGCAGGGGCAGACACGTGGCAGATGAAATTTAACCCAGAAAAATGTGAAGTGATACATTTCTGTAGGAAGAACCAGGAGAGGCAATCTAAACTAAAGGGCACAACTCTAAAAGGGGTACAGGAACAGAGAGATCGAGGGATATATGTGCACAAATGGTTGAAGATAGCAGGGCAGGTTGAGAAAGCAGTTTAAAAAGCATACGGGATCCTGGGCTTTATAAATAGAGGCATAGAGCACAAAAGTATGGAAGTCATGATGAACCTTTATAAAACACTGGTTCGGCCACAACTGGATTATTGTGTCCAGTTCTGGGCACCGCACATCAGGGAAGAAGTGAAGGCCTTAGAGAAGGTGCAGAGAGATTTACAAGAATAATTCCAGGGATGAGAGATTATAGTTATGTGGATAGACTGGAGAAGCTGGTGTTGTTGTCCTTGGAACAGAGACAGTTGCGAGGAGATTTGATAGAGGTATTCAAAATCATGAAGGGTCTAGACAGAGTAGATGGAGAGAAACCGTTCCCATTGGCGGAAGGGTCAAGGACCAGAGGACATAGATTTAACGTGATTGGCAAAAGAACCAAAAGTGACATGAGGAAAAACTTTTTTACACAGCGAGTGGTTAGGATCTGGAATACACTGCCCGAGGCGGTGGTAGAGGCAGATTCAATCATGGCCTTCAAAAGGGAACTGACGAAGTACTTCAAAGGAAAAAAAATTCAGGGCTACAGGGAAAGGGCAGGGGAGTGGGACTAGCTGGATTACTCTTGCATAAAGCTGGCACGGACTCAATGGGCCGAATGGCCTCTTTCCGTGCTGTAACCTTTCTCTGATTCTATGAGTGGATTGTTAACAGAGTGAGGACTTTCAACTGGGAATTTGGTGAGTGTGGGTATTAGGTGCAGTGGGGGGAGGAGGTGCTAAGTGATTTAATCCAAGGAACTATAAACAAATCTATCAACTTTTAAAATTAAATTTAAAAAGCATAAAAGTTTTAAAAAAGACTCGGACTAAACTGAGCGGAGCATAAAGGGAGCCACGTGAGGAATCAAAAATTCAAGAAAATGTCAAAACTGACGTCACAAGACAACGAAGACCGCTGAGGCTAAGTCAGTAACTATTTAGTTCATTGGTTAGTGTTTTTAGTGCTTATTATTCTTTGTGGTTAGTGTCTTTAGTGGTTGGTTAGTGTTTTTTGGTGGTTAGTGTTTTGTTGTTAGATAAACAGTAAATTGTCTTAAAGCTAAACAAACGATTTAAATAACTGTAGCTAACATGGCAGGACAGCTGGGGCCCCTTTGCATGCACATCCTGTTCCATGTGGAAACTCCAGAACACTTTGTGTGTCCTGGAAAACCACATGTGCAGGAAGTGCCGCCATCTGCTCGAGCTCGAGCTCAGAGTTTCTGAGCTTGAGGGGTAGCTGGCGTCACTATGGTGCATCTGGGAATCTGAGAGTTTTGTGGATAGTACATTTCAGGAGATGGTCACCCCGCAGCTACAGAGAGTTCAGGCGGAGAGGGAGTGGATGACCAGCAGACAGACTAGAAGGAACAGGCAGGCAGTGCAGGAGTCTCCTGGGAGTGTGGCACTCACAAACCAGTATTCAGAGTTTTATTACCAGTAAGGGTGTTGACACCTTGGGGGATTGCAGTCAGGAGCAAATCCATGGCACTGTGGGAAACTCAACTGCATGGGGGGACAAAAGAAATGCAGTTGTTATAAGGGATTCAATAGTCAGGGGGACAGACAGGCATTTCTGCAACTACCGCCGTGAGTCCCGCATGGTGTGTTGCTTCCCTGGTGCCAGGGCAAAGGACATCACTGAGAGCGTACAGGACATTTTGAGGGGGAAGGGGAACAGCCAGAAGTCGTGGTCCATGTGGGAACCAATGACATAGGAAGGAAAAGGAGTAAGGTCCTGCAGTCAGTGTTTCAGGTGCTAGGCAGGAAGTAAAAAGCAGGACGTCAAAGATAGTAATCTCTGTATTACTTCCAGTGCCATGCACTAGTGAGTATTGGAATATTAGGATAAGACAGGTAATTGCGTGGCTGGTGCAATGGTGCAGGAGGGAGGGCTTCAGATTCCTGGGGCATTGGGACCAGTTCTGGGGCAGTAGAGATCTGTTCAAGATGGACAGGATGCATCTCAACAGAGCTGGAACCAATGTCCTTGTGGGGAGGTTAATAGTAGAGATGAGAAACAAGGCACACAGTAGACTGGGAGGAACAATGGCACTGGAGTAAAGATTAGTTCAGAAGTAGGAGGGATCAGCCAGGGGGCAAATGCAAGGCACTCTAAATTGAGTTTGGAGTGCATGTGCGTAAATGCACAAAATAGATAAGATTATGAGCTGCAGGCTCAAGACACCAAATGGGACAATGATATAGTGGCAATAACCGAGACCTGGTTCAAAGAAGGGGATGTTTGGGTACTTTTTATTCCTAGCTACTAGGTGTTCAGGAGAGATAGGGAAGGAAAGAAAGGTTGGTGGGGGGGGGGTGCGGGCGGTGATGACAGTATTGATCAAAGAAACTATTACAGCACTGGAAAGGGACAATGTTGTTGAGGAGTCAAAGAGGACATATTTGGTTAGAATTAAGGAACAAAAGAGGAGCTATTACACTACTGGGTGTATACTATAGGTGACCAAATAGTGGGAAGAAGACAGGGGAGCAAATTTGCAAGCAAATTACAGAAAGATGCAAGAACTATGGAGTCGTGATAATGGGGGACTTCAATTATCCTATTATAGATTGGGACAGCAACAACATAAAGGGCAAAGAGGGGGAGGAAATCCTGAAATGTGTACAAGAGAACTTTCTGGAACAGTGTGTTTCCAGCCCAAGCAGAAAGGAAACGGTACTGGATCTAGTTCTGGGGAATGAAGTGGAGCAGGTGGAGCATGTTTCAGTGGGGGAGCATTTGGGGAACAGTGATTATAATATAATTAGGTTTAGAATAGTTATGGAAAAGGACAAGGAACAATCAAATGTGAAAATACTTAACTGGTGGAGGGTTAATTTGAGTGAATTAAAAGGGGATCTTGCCCAGGTGGATTGGAATCAAAAATTGGCAGGCAAAACAGTAATTGAACAATGGGAAGCCTTCAAGGAGGAGTTAGTTCAGTTACAGAATAGACACTTTCCTATGGGGGGGGGGTGGGGGGAAGGAAGGGCATTCAAAGCTCCCTGGATGACTAAAGATATAGAGATTAAAATGAAACAGAAAAAGGAGGCTTATGATGAATGTAAGGTTCATAATACAGTAGAGAACCAGGCTGAATACGGAAAGTATGGATGAGATCTAAAAAAGGGAATAAGAGGGGAAAGAGAGTATGAGAATAAATTAGTGGCTAACGTTAAAGGGAACCCAAAAGTCTTTTATAAACATATAAACAGTAAAAGGGTGGGACCAATTAATGACAAAAAAGGAGACCTTCTTGTGGAGACAGAGGGCATAGCTGAGGTATTAAATGAATACTTAAATGAGGGAGTAGCGATATTGGATTGGATAAAAATAGATAAAGAGGAGGGATTTAAAAGATTGGCAGTTCTCAAAGTACAAAAGTCACCCGGTCCAGATGGGATGCATCCTGAGTTACTGAGGTAAGTGAGGGTGGAAACTGCGGAGGCGACAATCTTCCAATTCTCCTTAGATAAGGGGATGGTGCCAGAAGACTGGAGAATTGCAAATGTTACACCCCTGTTCAAAAAAGGGGAGAGGGATAAATCCAGCAATTATAGGTTGGTCAGCCTAACGTCGGTGGTGCAGAAACTTTTAGAGACAATAATCCGGTACAAAATTAATTAGCACTTGGAAACGTATAGGCTAATAAATGAAAATCAGCACGGAAAATCGTGTTTGACCATTTTGATTGAGTTCTTTGATGAAGTAACGAATATGGTTGAAGGTTGATGTTATGTATATGGACTTTCAAAAGGCATTTGGTAAAGTGCCACATAATAGACTTGTTAGCAAAATTAAAGCCCATGGGATCAAAGGGGCAGTTGCAGCTTAGATATGAAATTGGCTAAGAGACAGAAAGCAGACAGTACAGTGAAAGGTGAACGGTTGTTTTTCAGACTGGAAGGGAATATACAGTGATGTTTCCCAGGGACCACTACTCTTTTTTATATATATTAATGACCTGGTCCTGGGTATAGAGGGTATAATTTCAAAATTTGCAGATGACACGAAACTTGAAATGTAGTAAACAGTGAGTAGGATAGTAATGGATTTCAGGAAGGCATAGACAGACTGGTAAAATGGGCAGACACATGGAAGATGAAATTTAATGCAGAGAAGTGTGAAATGATACATTTTGGTGGAAAGGATGAGGAGAGGCCATATAAACTAAATGATACCATTTTAAAGGGGGTGCTGGAACAGAGAGACCTGGGGGTGCACATACACAAACCTTTGAAGGTGGCAGGATAAGTTGAGAAGGCTGTTAAAAAAGCATATGGGATCTTGGGCTTTATTAATAGAGGCATGGAGTACCAAAGCAAGGAAGTTATGCTAAACCTTTATAAAACACTGGTTAGGCCTCAGCTGGGGTATTGTATTCAATGTGCTCAACACTTTAGGAAGGCTGTTAAGGCCTTAGAGAAGGTGCAGAAGAGATTTACTAGAATGGTACCAGGGATGAGGGACTTCAGATATGTGGAGAGACTGGAGAAGCTGGGGTTATTCTCCTTGGAACAGAGAAGGTTAAGGGGCGATTTGATAGAGTTGTTCAAAATCATGAACGGTTTTGAAAAAGTTTCCAGTGGCAGAAGGGTCGGTATCCATAGGACACAGATTTAAGGTGATGGCAAAAGAGCCAGAGGCGATATGAGGAAACATTTTTTTACACAGTGAGTTGTAATGATCTGGAATGCACTGCCTGAAAGGGTGATGGAAGCAGATTCAATAGTAACTTTCAAAAGGGAATTAGATAAATACTTGAAGGGAAAAAATTTACAGGGCTACAGGGAAAGAGTGGGGGAATGTGACTAATTGGATAGCTCTTTCAAAGAGCTTGCACAGGCAGGATTGGCCAAATAGCCTCCTTCTGTGCTGTACCTACTATGATACTATGGTACAATGATGTGAGAGAACCCCTCCGAAGCATACTGCAGTGACCCTCCAGATCTTTCAAGGCAGCAAATTCCTACCTTCAGAATCTTTATAGTCTTGTCAATGACTACTCTAGTTGATGGGCTTCATTATAGCAAAATTCTGCTGGTGAGATTGCCAGTCGAAGTGGGATCATGTGCCATAAAGCAAAGGGTATACCTTGTCTCCCAGAAGGCATTTTGACACTTCACTGTCTTCCCTGAATGGAGCTGGATAGCCTCATGACAAAAGCACTGTGACAGCTCCCTCCAAGTTTTGCATTGATATGCAGGAATTATTGTAATTGGTCACAAACAATTTCAACATTGAAAGAGTGGAATCCCTTTCTGTTCACAAAATTCAAGAGGTTTACAATAGTGTGGAAAACCATAAAGAGATGCCTGACCATATTAACTTTCTAATACACCTAATCCATAAATGTGGACTTGACCATATTAATTTCCTAATACACTTAAAACCAAAAAAAAGAAGAAATGCATGATGGATAAGTTGACCATGTTAACTGACCAGCTGAATATAATAGAAAGCTTATGTTTTAGTTCTCACCAAAGACATACAGAAGAGCTATTGTTTGCTCATATTGATAACTGTCTGACTAACAGAAATGAATGACCATATAGCCTTGAGACTAGGTACAGACCCATTGATAAGAAAGACTGTTTATTAAGGATAAATACTTTCCCAGACAGTGTTTAAAAAAATCACGAGGCAGTCATGAGGAACCAGAGGGTGGGTTCCCTATTTTGATTGACTAACCACTTGAACCAATAAAGAATGTACATGTACGCCCATATTCTATGACAGGTAGACATTACTAATTAAACTGTATAAATGTGAACTGTTTCCTTTGTTCAGTGAAGAAGTTGTTCTGACCATTGTTCCGAGCTCTCTGCCCTTGTATACAAGTTTCTTTTAATAAATTCTTACTTGTCTGAAAAATAAGTGTTTGGAGTTAATGCATTGTATATAATAGGTAATTAAGTTTTCGACAGTTCTTGGAGGTCCCACCGAGATCGCTTGTGATCCCCGGTAAGTACGGACCCATGTTGTCTGTGCGAGCCCAGGCACACTGCGATTGATAAGTGTTTGCATTAACTGACGTGACTAATTCTTCTGTTTGCCTTTAGGAATTGGAAGGCGATCATAGGAAATGTGTTTCGTGTAGACAAGGAGAAAAAAAAAGGGGAAAAAAAAAGAGACGCGCGACAGATTACTCGATATTGTCAGCTGAGGTGTTGTCGTAATGGGCTGAGAGAGCAATAACGGAGTAGATCTGTGATACCGGTTGCTGTATGGGACCAACAGACGGTCAGCTGCTAGTGGAAAAAAAAGGCGCCAGGAAAAGAGAGAGAGGTAACCAGGTTACGGACTTGTGTAAAACATTTTAAGTGTGAAGTTGTAATTTGGACAAGCGCAGACTAGATGTTGCGTAATTCAGAAAAGTGTGAAATTACAAATCTGTAGTGGCAACAAACTGGTGTGGATGTCACGGATTCGGAAAAGTGTGAAATTCTGGTTTACCTGATGCATAGTGTTTAGGTAGAAACACTAAGAGTGTTCCCCCTTCTCAAAAGGAGAAGCACTTAAAAGAAGCAGTGTTCTCCCTTCTCAAAAGGAGAAGCACTTATAGGAAACAGTGTTCCCCCTGCTCAAAAGGAGAAGCACTTTTGGAAAAAAAAATCTTGCGTATGTCAGCTGATTCAACTAAGTGCAGACGTTTCTCTCACGCACCTAGTCTGAGCTGGTTATTAAGAGGGTTTTAACCCCACATGAAGGCCAGGACCCTAAAGTAGGTGTAAAGAACACATGACGTCATGCCAATCAGCTGAATTATCAAGTGCGGATCGGCGACCATTATATCGCTGTGTAACATATTGTAGCGATTGTAAATAGAAGCTATGGGCGCCAGCGCATGCAAAATCCCTCCAAAGGGAACACCTGCTGCTTATATGTACAGAAACTTTGGGAAAGAAACAACTGACGAGTTGATAGTTTGGTCCAAATGGACCAGGACTAGAAAATATCCTTTTCCCGAAGACAGCACATTTAATATGGATAGAATTAAGTGATTAGAAAAATGTTTAAAAGACAGAGACCCGAAAAAAAGAAAGGTTCTTTTGTTTTCAGTGTACTGTCTCTTTAAAAAGCCTGTCCTTATTGTGAGTGTTTTCTGTCGGTGTTGTGGGCCACGCCCCCTTCTTACTGCGTCTTACGTGTTTTCCTCTTTTGTGTAATGTATCTGTTTTGTATTGTGTTTAATTCTGAGATTGCTGAATTAAAATTGGAATTATTGAGGTTAAGTGACCTATTAAATTCTGGTTCTTATAAAATGTGAGCATGTCAAATTCCAGACATGGGATCTTCAAAAAATTGGCATTTTGAATTTTTATCTTGTGATTGGCTGTGGTTGAAAAAAAAGTTAAAAAAAAATAACGGGACAGATAAAAAAAAGCTATCTGGTATCACCGTGATAGGAAAAGTCGGAAAGCTGGAACAGCTCGGAGAGTTGGTTATAATCATACCCACTAAAAGTATATGAAAATTGAGGGGGACCAAAACAAAAGTTGATCACAACAATCTGGAAATACTAGACTAACTATAAACTAAAATGTATGATGGGAGATGTTATTTCCCGGTATGAATTTTTTTCTTAAAAATAATTTAAGTGAAAATTACGTTGACGTATGCTGAGAACGCCGCGTGCATCTGATATCTGGCTCCGTCGTTTTGTTTCTGAAAAAAAAGTTAACCCCTTTCAAGGACACCGATATCTGTTTTCAATTCACCAAGCAACAACCTTTGTATTGACATAAAATAATTGACAAAATGAGGTTTAATTGTAAAAGAAAAGATAAAGTGCAGCTTTAAAGAATTACAAGTTACAGTTGCAGGATGATCTCTGGTTATAAATTAATTTGATGTGGAGATGCCGGTGATGGACTGGGGTTGACAAATGTAAAGAATCTTACAACACCAGGTTATAGCCCAACAATTTTATTTGAAAATCACAAGCTTTCGGAGATTATCTCCTTCGTCAGGTGAGCGTGGGACTCCTTGAACGTTTCGCATTTATAGTCAGAGAACAATACCTGGTGATTACAGATAATCTTTCCAACTGCCCGTTGTCAAGGCAATCAAAGTGTTCAGACAGAGAGGTGTTACCTACAGGACCACCGAATATACAAACGGCCAGAACACAAGACAGAGAGAGAGAGAGGGAGAAACATCCGAAAGGAAGAGAAAGACAGAGAATGACCCGTTGTATTAAAAACAGATAACCTTTATTCGCTGGTGGGGTTACGTGCAGCGTGACATGAACCCAAGATCCCAGTTGAGGCCGTCCTCATGGGTGCGGAACTTGGCTATCAATTTCTGCTCGACAATTTTGCGTTGTCGTGAGTCTCGAAGGCCGCCTTGGAGAACGCTTACCCGAAGATCGGAGGCTGATTGTCCTTGACTGCTGAAGTGTTCCCCGACTGGGAGGGAACCCTCCTGTCTGGCGATTGTTTAGCGGTGTCCGTTCATCCGTTGTCGCAGTGTCTGCATGGTCTCGCCAATGTACCATGCTCCGGGGCATCCTTTCCTGCAACGTATGAGGTAGACAACGTTGGCCGAGTCACAGGAGTATGAACCATGTACCTGGTGGGTGGTGCCCTCTCGTGTGATGGTGGTATCTGTGTCGATGATCTGGCATGTCTTGCAGAGGTTGCCGTGGCAGGGTTGTGTGGTGTCGTGGATGCTGTTCTCCTGAAAACGTTCAAGGAGTCCCACGCTCACCTGACGTAGGAGATAATCTCCGAAAGCTTGTGATTTTCAAATAAAATTGTTGAACTATAACCTGGTGTTGTAAGATTCTTTACATTTATAAATTAATTTGATCTTCAAAGCATTTTGTGCTATTGTGATTGATTCTTCCCTTACCCCTTAAGGTTTCTTCAAGCAAGAAATAACTAACCCTTATTTCCGTATTGCTGAAGTTAAGAGTTTGGTCTGCACTAGTTTTTTAAGATGTTGGTCTGATACCTTTGGAGTCACAGCATTCTGAAAGTGGAAACAGCAGGTACTGTTTAAACAGTTTTAAACAGTTTTATTGTCTCTTGATAAAAACAATGATTTTTGTGAATTTTGAAGGGAGACACCCTCTTTCTTCAGGGTGCATGGTGAGGATCCTTGAATCCTCCTCCCCTGAGGGAATAAAAAAAGAGACGGCGATAATGATCATATTGGATTTTAATTGTCGTCTGAAGGATAAGATTAGGGAAAAGGCTGTTTGCAAAGCTAAAGCAGAGTCTGAAAAGAAAGTAAAGAAGCTGCAAGCAACAAGTTGGTTAATAAGAAACATTGGAGAAAACACTATGATTAAAATAAATCTAAAAAATAGTGTGCAAAATATATAGTGTAAAGTAATCCACAAATGTGAGAAGTGAAAAAAATCAGTCAAACCTGTGTGAGGAGAAAATTTGATGCCAAAATCAATTTGCTGAGTGTCTGGCGGGGTGGGGTGGAATGTGGAAACTTAATCTCAGAGGGAGAAGTATCAAATTACTGCTACCACGAGAGCCAGTTAATGTTAACCCCTTCCATCCCAAGAAGCCAGACTGTCATGCCAAGAGCAGTTCAAACAGATAGAAATGACCCAGTCGGTTGAGAACTGTCTGAGACTTGTCCAGAACACAGGTGAACATGAGGTAACAATTGGTTTCGGTTATGCTATTAAAATTGACCCAATTACTCAGAAATGCCAAAGGCTACAATTGACTGAGATATAAGTTTCCACACAGACAATGCGACAGTGAAAAAAAAATTGATAAGAAAGGAATGTAAAACAAATCGTATGAAGAGAAAGCATAGGTTGGACAATTGGAAGTCCATTACTTGAGCTATGTACTGACACAGGGTACCTGACAAATTATATAACTCACATTGAGAATGCTAAGAAAACTCAACAATTATATCAACACCTCCCAACTCAAGTGTTAAAACAAAGTGCGACATGGAATGGAGGTGGACATCGTAAAAGAGATAGACAAATGTGGAGACGTAAAAGATCTGTGATAAGTGATATAGCAACTGCCTTTAATAGGGGTGCCTCAGTTGTTAACACCATTGATTTGGCAACATTTGATCAAAAGGTCAGAGATTTAGGGTCTCGCATTAAAGATATATTTAAAAAATAAATGAAAATACAGATAAGGAATTGTCTGAGGATCAAATGCTGACCATACATTTGCAAAGGATAGCTACAGTGCTAGAAACACATGCCCAAACCATTAATAAATTAATAAAAGAGGAATATAACGTATCTTAGCAGGCGGCTGCTAATGACATCTGCAGTACATATGGTAACTGGATTGTGGAACAGACACGAGAGAACCTAGCCCAGATACAGGCAGGGTAAGTACCCTTATGGATAACAAATCAACAAACTGAGGGTGAACCTGACCTGTGGGCATGATGGAGGTGGTACCTCCAAGCAGCTGTTAGCAAACAAGAACATCACCCCTTGCCAATTCAGGGCAATGGTGCGGGTGTACCCCACTCAAGTGGAGAGTAAACCTGACGGTGGAGGGCTCCGAGGGTTGGTACTAGTAATACTGGTGATGGCACCCGAAACCCAGGGACGAGAGGTGTACCAAGTACAGAATATTGGGGGACTGAAGGACAGAATCCCATCACAATATGTTACCATATGCTGTAAAAAAAAATTAAAGGGAATTTGGCTGGAACAAAATTAAAGGGATGTGTTACTAGACATGCTGTCACTGTGTGTCCACATAGTGTTGGACACAGCCCAGAAGCACAGTGTGGGTTTAACAATTCCGGTATCAATCAGGATATTAACTGTACCATGGAGACCCTAGGGGCGGATCTAAAACCCACTCAAGTGGTATATGCCGGAGAGGGCGAATACTGTGTTACAACTAATTTGAAAACATTTAAATATGCCAATCTAACTTGTGATATTTTAAGTCCAGTGTTCTGCTCCATTCCTGAAGTCCCAGTTCGGATTGGACCCGAGCAACTGGTCGAGATACACCGGCATAACCTCACCACCTTACAAGTTTCTGAGGATGTCAAAAAGGACTTAAAAGAATATCAGGACACATTTGGGTATCTGACACCCCTGTTGCCTAAATACTTGAAAGCATTACGAATGGAGATACACCTCTCCCAGAAGGTTTATTATAACCTACAACAGGACAATAAAAATATTAAGCATGACATTGACCAAATTAAAGTCACCACTTGGTGGGATGACCTCTGGAATTGGGGACTGAATATACAGATCCATCCTCAGATTATTAGTCGTAGTGCAGTTTGTTGCAATATGATTCTTGATTTTCATGGCATGTAATAAATGTAAGCAGAGAATGAAGGGTTTGGCAAAGGTAGTAAAACAGAGCCTGGGTGAGAATGTCCCCATTGTCTCTGCGATTCCAACTAAGAACACATCTTAATGGTACCGGGAGTAGCACCCGCTGGGGTAAGGTGCATGTAAAAGGGAAGACAATCATAGTTTGATAGGATTATCAGATGCTCTGCCTCTCTTCCACCCAGACTGGTGGCCAACACGAAGGGAACCTGGTTAAGATGAGGTACAGCATCTAAGAGGATATTATAGGGATAAAATTTGGATTAAGGGATATAAAGGGGTGGGTCCCAATCTCGAGTTCAAAGGTCAGGCCGAGTAGTTGATTGATTAACCCATAAATCCCCATACAAGGACCCCGGCGGTGGCGTACCAGCCGGAAAAAAAAACTGACTGATTAATTAAACTGTTATAAGAGACAGTTGCAACATGGCATGTCCTAAACTGTTAGATCATTTGGGAATAGTTGGCTCGGCGTGCCTGATTGTGTAGGTGGGAATTGGCATAGAACCTGTTACAACCCCTGCTGCAAGTAGACTCAATCGTGTTTCAAGGGAACTGCATGTCAATACTTTTTTCTACATGTCATATATGTATGCAATGCGTCAGGGTATCTCTAGTTGCTGGGTGTGCTCACATATCCCAATTCAATCCAAGGGAGGCATTCCACTCAGACCAGTCCCCCTAACTTCCCAAGAAATAGCGGAGTGGATAGGGTGGTGAAGAAGGCATTCGGCATGCTTGGTTTCATTGGTCAGAACATTGAATGCAGGAGTTGGGATGTCTTGTTGAAGTTGTACAGGGCATTGGTGAGGCCACACTTGGAGTACTGTGTACAGTTCTGGTCACCCTATTATAGAAAGGATATTATTAAACTAGAAAGAGTGCAGAAAAGATTTACTAGGATGCTACCGGGACTTGATGGTTTGACTTACAGGGAGAGGTTAGACAGACTGGGACTTTTTTCCCTGGAGAGTAGGAGGTTAAGGGGTGATCTTATAGAAGTCTATAAAATAATGAGGGGCATAGATAAGGTAGATAGTCAAAATCTTTTCCCAAAGGTAGGGGAGTCTATAACGAGGGGACATAGATTTAAGGTGAGAGGGGAGAGATACAAAAGGGTCCAGAGGGGCAATTTTTTCACTCAAAGGGTGGTGAGTGTCTGGAACGAGCTGCCAGAGGCAGTAATAGAGGCGGGTACAATTTTGTCTTTTAAAAAGCATGTGGACAGTTACATGGGTAAGATGGGTATAGAGGGATATGGGCCAAGTGCAGGCAATTGGGACTAGCTTAGTGGTATAAACTGGGCGACATGGACATGTTGGGCCGAAGGGCCTGTTTCCATGTTGTAACTTCTATGATTCTATGAAATCAAATTGAAATTAATGGGAACAGAATGCGAGATAGTGGCTGGATGAGTGCGAGAACAAGTAAGACAATGTTTGTGAGAAAGCAATGGAAGGAGTACACAATCACAACAAAATGTGAAACCAAATTTTGGGGGTGGTACCAACCTAATTACAATCGGACTCGTAAACCTCCTTTTCTAATCCTTACAAATACACCAAGAACTAATGGAGCAATATGTTTGAGTAAGAATTCAGTAGGGGGGTGATATAATGGGATGGAGTAATTGCACTCGGTATATAAATATGACAGAAACCAGCATCAGTAGTACCATCAGATGGAAGCCTTGCACAGGTGGCCAAATTTACATAGATAGAATATACGTAAAAAATTCCCCTGCAATCACTGCATATAATGAAACCTACTTTATTTGTGGCCACAAGGCATACCCATGGTTGCCTCAAAAATGGACAGGATCATGTTACTTGGGATATGTGATCCCATATGTCCGACACTCATCATCCCTGCCTCAATATCCTACTGGGCAACGAGTAAAGAGGGTAATTACTGAGGCCAACCGATTCTGGGCCATTGCTTTCCCTAGGTGGGGAGTGAGCATGGCCACCAGAGAAATTATTAAATTAGCCAAAATCTGGGAAATAGTTGCTAATGATACGGCAGAAGTCTTAAAGGAAATAAGCGCAGAAATGATAGCCATTTGTACGGTCACCTTACAAAACCGTATGGCCCTTGATTACCTATTGGCAGAGAAAGGAGGAACATGCGCACTAATTGGATCTGAATGTTGTACCTATATACCTGATAGTTCAGAGAATATTACTAATTTGGCCGATCACATTCAAAAGGAAGTTGAGAAATTCAAACAGCCCCCTTCGTTCACTCTTTGGGGCTGGGCAACAGGATGGCTGGGTTCTATTGGGACATCTCTAGTTCAGGGACAAGTCATATTTGTTGTTATAATTCTTATAGCCTATTGCTTTGTCAAATGCTGCTGTGTTATGATGTCCAATCTGGGTACACATATAGCGCCCACAAATTTGATCATGCAAGTAGGGGTGACACAGGATGACGTGCAGGAGGAGTTTGAACATCTAGGTGGATTAATGCTCTATTAGAGTATTGTCCTTTTTTATAAAGGACAAAAGGGGGGAATGTGGAAAACCATAAAGAGATGCCTGACCATATTAACTTTCTAATACACCTAAGCCATAAAGAGATGCCTGACCATATTAACTTTCTAATACACCTAAACCATAAAGAGATGCCTGACCATATTAACTTTCTAATACACCTAAACCATAAATGTGGACTTGACCATATTAATTTCCTAATACACTTAAAACCAAAAAAAAAAGAAATGCATGATGGATAAGTTGACCATGCTGAATATAATAGAAAGCTTATGTTTTAGTTCTCACCAAAGACATACAGAAGAGCTATTGTTTGCTCATATTGATAACTGTCTGACTAACAGAAATGAATGACCATATAGCCTTGAGACTAGGTACAGACCCACTGATAAGAAAGACTGCTTATTAAGGAAAAATAATTTCCCAGACAGTGTTTAAAAAAATCACGAGGCAGTCATGAGGAACCAGAGGGTGGGTTCCCTATTTTGATTGACTAACCACTTGAACCAATAAAGAATGTATATGTACGCCCATATTCTATGACAGGTAGACATTGCTAATTAAACTGTATAAATGTGAACTGTTCCTTTGTTCAGTGAAGAGGTTGTTCTGACCATTGTTCAGAGCTCTCTGCCCTTGTATACAAGTTTCTTTTAATAAATTCTTACTTGTCTGAAAAATAAGTGTTTGGAGTTAATGCATTGTATATAATAGGTAATTAAGTTTCGACACTAGGAGCCTGCAGTGTAATGTGGTTGTCATCTATTTCCCCCAAATCTGAATGGCACTATCATGCTGCTGCCTTGAAGTCATCTTAAAATGGATGAATTCTCCTGAAGATGGTATTGGTGACTTGGCAAAAACAGGCTCAAATGCCTGAACAATGTTGCAGAAGTCCTCCATTGCAGCTTGGAAGCAGCCAGTGGCATAACATTTTACAGCCACCGGCAGAGCTATTTGGCCAGTTGATTTGCACTTCAGGTCAGTGTGCAGAAGCTGACACAGCTCATACAAGGCTTCCTTTGTAAATCAAAGTCTGCGAAGGCACAGGTTCTTACGCATTCACTCATAAGATTTTTGGTGCCTATATACTCATAAGTGTGGGGTGGGGAAATCCGTGGATTGGCTTCATCCTTCTTTGATGCTACCACACTTCCCTTTGCTCTCTTCTGTTCTCTTCATCTTCCTTCTCCTTCATCTCCATCAAGATTGTCTAAATAGAGAATCTCAGAGAAAATTGGAGAATTGCAAATGTTACACCCTTGTTCAAAAAAGGGTGTAAGGATAAATCCAGCAACTGCAGGCCAGTCAATTTAAACTTGGTAGTGAGGAAGCTTTTAGAAATGATAATCTGGGACAAAATTAATAGTTACTTGGACAAGGCTGGATTAATACAGGAAAGCCAGCATGGATTTGTTAAAGGCAAATAAAGTTCAATTAAGGTTTTTGATGAGGTAACAGAGAGGGTTGATGAGAGCAATGCAGTTGATGTAGTGTCTCTGGACTTTCAAAAGGTGTTTGATAAAGTGCCACACAATAGGCTTCTCGGCAAAATTGAAGCCCATGGAATAAAAGGGGCAGGGGCAACATGGATACGAAATTGGTTAAGTGACAGGACACAGAGAATAGTGGTGAGCGGGTGTTTTTCGGACTGGACGAAGGTATACAGTGGTGTTCCCCAGGGGTCAGTATTAGGACCACTGTTTTTTTTGCTCTTTATTAATGACTTGGATTTGGGTGTACAGGGCACAATTTCAAAATTTGCAGATGACACAAAACTTGGAAGTGTAATAAACAGTGCGGAGGATAATGATAGACTTCAAAAGGACATAGACAGGCTGGTGGAATGGGCGGACAAATGGCAAATGAAATTTAATGTAGAGAAGTGTGAAGTGATACATTTTGGCAGGAAGAATGAGGAGAGGCAATATAAACTAAATGGTACAATTCTAAAGTGGGTGCAGGAACAGAGAGACTCGTGGGTATATGTGCACAAATCTTTGAGGGTAGCGGGACAGGCTGACAAAGCAGTTAAAAAAGCATACAGGATCCTGGGCTTTATAAAGAGAGGCATAGAGTACAAAAGCAAGGAAGTTATGTTGAACCTTTATAAAACACTGGTTCGGCCACAACTGGAGTGTTGTGTCCAATTCTGGGCACCACACTTTAGGAAGGATGAGAAGGCCTTAGAGAGGGTGCAGAAAAGATTTACTAGAATGGTTCCAGGGATGAGGGACTTCAGTTACGTGAATTTTTTTTAAAAATTTTTTTTATTCGTTCACGGGATGTGGGCGTCGCTGGCAAGGCCGGCATTTATTGCCCATCCCTAATTGCCATCGAGAAGGTGGTGGTGAGCCGCCTTCTTGAACCGCTGCAGTCCGTGTGGTGACGGTTCTCCCACAATGCTGTTAGGAAGGGAGTTCCAGGATTTTGACCCAGCGACAATGAAGGAACGGCGATATATTTCCAAGTCGGGATGGTGTGTGACTTGGAAGGGAACGTGCAGGTGGTGTTGTTCCCATGCGCCTGCTGCCCTTGTCCTTCTAGGTGGTAGAGGTCGCGGGTTTGGGAGGTGCTGTCGAAGAAGCCTTGGGGAGTTGCTGCAGTGCATCCTATGGATGGTGCACACTGCAGCCACAGTGCGCCGGTGGTGAAGGGAGTGAATGTTTAGGGTGGTGGATGGGGTGCCAATCAAGCGGGCTGCTTTATCTTGGATGGTGTCGAGCTTCTTGAGTGTTGTTGGAGCTGCACTCATCCAGGCAAGTGGAGAGTATTCCATCACACTCCTGACTTGTGCCTTGCAGATAGTGGAAAGGCTTTGGGGAGTCAGGAGGTGAGTCACTCGGCGCAGAATACCCAGCCTCTGACCTGCTCTCGTAGCCACAGTATTTATATGGCTGGTCCAGTTAAGTTTCTGGTCAATGGTGACCCCCAGGATGTTGATGCTGGGGGATTCGGCGATGGTAATGCCGTTGAATGTCAAGGGGAGGTGGTTAGACTCTCTCTTGTTGGAGATGGTCATTGCCTGGCACTTATCTGGCGCGAATGTTACTTGCCACTTATGAGCCCAAGCCTGGATGTTGTCCAGGTCTTGCTGCATGCAGGCTCGGACTGCTTCATTATCTGAGGGGTTGCGAATGGAACTGAACACTGTGCAGTCATCAGCGAACATCCCCATTTCTGACCTTATGATGGAGGGAAGGTCATTGATGAAGCAGCTGAAGATGGTTGGGCCTAGGACACTGCCCTGAGGAACTCCTGCAGCAATGCCCTGGGGCTGAGATGACTGGCCTCCAACAACCACTACCATCTTCCTTTGTGCCAGGTATGACTCCAGCCACTGGAGAGTTTTCCCCCTGATTCCCATTGACTTCAATTTTACTAGGGCTCCTTGGTGCCACACTCGGTCAAATGCTGCCTTGATGTCAAGGGCAGTCACTCTCACCTCACCTCTGGAATTCAGCTCTTTTGTCCATGTTTGGACCAAGGCTGTAATGAGGTCTGGAGTCGAGTGGTCCTGGCAGAACCCAAACTGAGCATCGGTGAGCAGGTTATTGGTGACTAAGTGCCGCTTGATAGCACTGTCGACGACACCTTCCATCACTTTGCTGATGATTGAGAGTAGACTGATGGGGCGGTAATTGGCCGGATTGGATTTGTCCTGCTTTTTGTGGACAGGACATACCTGGGCAATTTTCCACATTGTCGGATGGATGCCAGTGTTGTAGCTGTACTGGAACAGCTTGGCTAGAGGCGCAGCTAGTTCTGGAGCACAAGTCTTCAGCACTACAGCTGGGATGTTGTCGGGGCCCATAGCCTTTGCTGTATCCAGTGCACTCAGCCGTTTCTTGATATCACGTGGAGTGAATCGAATTGTCTGAAGACTGGCTTCCGTGATGGTGGGGATATCGGGAGGAGGCTGAGATGGATTATCCACTCGGCACTTCTGGCTGAAGATGGTTGCAAACGCTTCAGCCTTGTCTTTTGCACTCACGTGCTGGACTCCGCCATCATTGAGAATGGGGATGTTTGCAGAGCCTCCTCCTCCCGTTAGTTGTTTAATTGTCCACCACCATTCGCGACTGGATGTGGCAGGACTGCAGAGCTTTGATCTGATCCGTTGGTTGTGGAATCGCTTAGCTCTGTCTATAGCATGTTTAGCATGCATGTAGTCCTGAGTTGTAGCTTCACCAGGTTGGCACCTCATTTTTAGGTACGCCTGGTGCTGCTCCTGGCATGCTCTTCTACACTCCTCATTGAACCAGGGTTGATCCCCTGGCTTGTTGGTAATGGTAGAGTGAGGAATATGCCGGGCCATGAGGTTACAGATTGTGCTGGAATACAATTCTGCTGGTGCTGATGGCCCACAGCGCCTCATGGATGCCCAGTTTTGAGCTGCTAGATCTGTTCTGAATCTATCCCATTTAGCACGGTGATAGTGCCACACAACACGTTGGATGGTGTCCTCAGTGCGAAGACGGGATTTCATCTCCACGAGGACTGTGCGGTGGTCACTCCTACCAATACTGTCATGGACAGATGCATTTGCGACAGGTAGATTGGTGAGGACGAGGTCAAGTAAGTTTTTCCCTCGTGTTGGTTCGCTCACCACCTGCCGCAGGCCCAGTCTAGCAGCTATGTCCTTCAGGACTCGGCCAGCTCGGTCAGTAGTGGTGCTACCGAGCCACTCTTGGTGATGGACATTGAAGTCCCCCACCCAGAGTACATTTTGTGCCCTTGCTACCCTCAGTGCTTCCTCCAAGTGGTGTTCAACATGGAGGAGGACTGATTCATCAGCTGAGGAAGGACGGTAGGTGGTAATCAGCAGGAGGTTTCCTTGCCCATGTTTGACCTGATGCCATGAGATTTCATGGGGTCCAGAGTCAATGTTGAGGACTCCCAGGGCCACTCCCTTCTGACTGTATATCACTGTACCGCCACCTCTGGTGGGTCTGTCCTGCCGGTGGGACAGGACATACCCAGGGATGGTGATGGAAGAGTCTGGGACGTTGGCTGAAAGGTATGATTCTGTGAGTATGGCTATGTCAGGCTGTTGCTTGACTAGTCTGTGGGACAGCTCTCCCAATTTTGGCACAAGTCCCCAGATGTTAGTAAGGAGGACCTTGCAGGGTCGACTGGGCTTGGTGTTTTGCCGTTGTCGTGTCCGGTGCCTAGTGGTCCGATGCCGGGTGGTCCGTCCGGTTTTATTCTTATTATGACTTTTCGTAGCGAGATTTTACAACTGAGTGGCTTGCTAGGCCATTTCAGAGGGCAATTAAGAATCAACCACATTGCTGTGGGTCTGGAGTCACATATAGGCCAGACCGGGTAAGGGCGGCAGGCTTCCTTCCCTAAAGGACATTAGTGGACTGGAGAAGCTGGGGTTTTTCTCCTTGGAGTTGATAAGGTTAAGCGGAGATTTGAAAAAAGTGTTCAAGGGTTTAGATAAAGTAAATAAAGAGAAACTGTTCCCATTGGTGGAAAGGTTGAGAACCAGAGGATACAGATTTAAGGAGATTGGCAAAAGAACCAAAGGCGACATGAGGTTAAACCTTTTTACGTAGTGAGTAGTTATGGTTTAGAATGCGCTGCCTGAAAGGGTGGTGGAAGCAGATTCAATTGTGGCTTTCAAAAAGGAGTTGGATAAATACTTGAAGGGAAAAAATTTGCACGGCTACGTGGAATGAGCAGGAGAATGGGACTAGCTGGATTGCCCTTTCATAGAGCTGGCATGGGCTTGATGGGACGAATGGCCTCCTTCAGTGCTGTAATCATTGTATGATTCTATACTCCCTTCTGCTCTACAATATCCATTATTGTGAGTAAGGGTTGAAAATTTATTGGTGACCAGAATGCCCTTAACTTGGACCGTTTAAAGTCTTCTCCAGTAGTTCCCCAAAGCAGAAAAAAAATTCTCGCAATATGCAGGCAAACCTGAGATATGAGCAAATGGATGTGAACTGCATGGGTACTTGAGAATTTGATGAGAGGGGGAATTAGGTGTAGGGGGGAAGGACAATGAACAAAGAGGACGAGCTCTGAGAGACCCGGAATAAAAGTGTAGGTTGATCAGGTAAGTAAGCAGTAAGTAAATTAATAATAATTGAGTATCTAAAGGGAGTTTAGAAAAAAAAGGTTTCTGAATATAATGGACTGGCAGCTGAGACCCATTGCCTGCATTCGTGTGCCATGTGGGAACTTCAGGATGCTTCACGTGTCCTGGAGGGGCACTTGTGCAGAAAATGTCTCCAGTTGCTTGAGCACAAGCTGAGGGTTTCTGAGCTTGTGGGCAGCTGGAGTTACTGCAGAGCATAAGAGAGGCTGAAGGTTTCCTGGATCATACATTCCAGGAGGTGGTCACCCCACAGCCACAGAGAGTTCAGGATAGCAAGTGGGTGGCCATCTGAAAGGATTGGAAAAGACAGGCAGTGCAGGAATCATCATGGTGTGTGGCACTCTCAAATTCTCAAAATTCAATTCAGCATTGAATAACAGTGAGGGTGATGACACCTTGAAGGAGTGCAGTCCAGAGCATGGCACCATGGGGCAAACGACTACACAGGGGTCACAGTGAAGTGTAGAAATGCAGTAGTCATAGGGGATTCGATAGTTAGGGGGTCAGACAGGCTTTTCTGTGACCACCGATGAGAGTCCCACATGGTGTGTTGCCTCCCTGGTGCCAGGGTAAAGGACATCACGGAAAGGGTGCAGAACATTCTGCGGGGGGAGGGCAACAGCCAGAAGTTGTGCTTCATGTGGGTACTAACGACATAGGAAAGAAAAGGGATGTGCCTTTTCATCCTGCGGCTAGAGTTTTTGGAGCTAGGGAGGGAGTTAAAAAGCAGAACCTCAAAGGTAGTAATTTCTGGATTACTCCCAGTGCCAAGCGCTAGTGAGTACAGAAATAGGAAGATAAGGCAGGTTAATATGTGACTAGAGACATGGTGCAAGAGGGTGGGCTTCATATTCTTGGGGCGTTGGGACCAGTTCTGGAGCAGGAAGGACCTGTCCAAGGTGGACGGGTTGCACCTCAACAGAGCTGGGACCAATGTCCTCATGGGGAGGCATGATGTGGACTTGCCGGTGATGGACTGGGGTTTACAAATGTAAGGAATCTTACAACACCAGGTTATAGTGCAACAGTTTTATTTGAAAATCACAAGCTTTCGGAGGCTTTCTCCTTCGTCAGGTGTACTCACACACACCTGATGAAGGAGAAAGCCTCCGAAAGCTTGTGATTTTCAAATAAAACTGTTGCACTATAACCTGGTGTTGTAAGATTCCTTACACTCATGGGGAGGTTCACTAGTGCTGTGGGGGAGGGTTTAAACTAATTTCACAGGGGGATGGGTACTAGGATGTAGCATTAGAAAGGAGAAACAAGGTGCAAAAAGGATTGGGAGAGATCAATAGCACTAGAGTAAGAAATAGTACATTATTAGGTGGATCAGACCAAGAGAGAATACAGAAGGTCTAAGATAGGTTTAGAGTGCATGTGTATAAACACACGAAGCGTGGTAAATAAGGTTGGTGAGCTGCAGGCACAAATATGATGTCATGCGATAACTGAGACCCGCCTCAAAAAAGGGCAGGATTGGTTACTAAATATTCCTGGTTACAAGGTGTCCAGGAAGGAAAAAAAGCAGCGGGGGTGGCAGTATTAATTAAGGACAATATTGCAGTAGTGCAGAGAGAGAGGATGTCCTTGAGGGTCAAGGACAGAATTTATTTGGTTAGAGTTAAGAAACAATAGAGGTGCCATTACACTACTGGGTGTATTCTATAGGCCACCAATTAGTGAGAAGGATATAGAGGAGCAGATTTGCATGGAAATTACAGAGAGGTGCAAGAACTATAGAGTAGTGATAATGGGGGCCTTCAACTATCTTAATATGGACTGGGATAGTAATAGTGCAAAGGGCAAAGAGGGGCAGAAATTTCTAAAGTGTGTTCAGGAGAACTTTCTTGCTCAGTATGTTTCTGGCCCAACGAGGAAAACAGCATTGCTGGATCTGGTTCTGGGGAATGAGGTGGGTCAAGTGGAGCAAGTGTCAGTGGGAGAACATTTAGGGAACAGTGATCATAGTATCATAAGGTTTAGATTAGTTACGGAAAAGGACAAAGAGCAATCTAGAGTAAAAGTACTTAAAAGAGATAGACGGAGTAATTATAGGCCAGTCAGTCGAATGACCTCCTCCTGTGCTGTAACCACTCTTGATTCTATTCTATGTTTCTATGGAAACAAACCTACAAACAAATCTCCACAACCTGGTTGTAAGTTAGAGAGATTGCGCGAAGGAGTAGAAATGAAGGGTATACCCACCCTCTGAAAATATTTAGGAAGTTTGGTACCAGATAATCGATGAATTTTCAGACCTTGGGTAGATTGCCGAAAGACTTCACCAACTTGGTCCTTAAAGTCTTTGTTGGAAAATTGCATCTCGGAGAATGATCTGTTAATGAACACAGCGCTACCCAGCTCCAAAGATTGCAACTCATCAAATTAAATGGAGGTTATTATTAAATGCTTTGAAAATTGCTTCGCAATGAAGCCATCCATTTCATGCATTGCAAGATTTATTCTATAGTTGTGTGCAGTTTTTTTAAAGGGTCAGTGTCACCATATTGGATAGTTTCTATGCAGACTGCCATCCTGAAAGAAACAGGATGAGGCCTGAAACTGTACTGACAGACAATGAACATGCAGTGCCAGATGCTGTAGCAACGACATTTGTCATTGGTTTTCAAAGTTCTTATCTCAGGTTTATCTTTCAATTAAAATTAAAATTGAAATAAAAAAAATATAATAGCATTTGTCAATGATGTGATTTTGTCACTGATCACATGCCACAATGTCCTCTCTCTCTACACTCACTGCAAGACACTTTACCATTTCAAATTGCACTCCAGAAATTTTTCATGTATACAGTTATATAGCTGGAGGCCATAACTGCCAAGATTTAACTACTCAAGCAAATCTAGACATTTTCTTTTCCCACAGCTTTAAGCTAATTGCCTGCTGGTGTCATTAATTAAGATTAGTTCAGAAAAAAAGGCTTCACACTCACACTGGCAAGCAAAATTAAACATTAATACCAAACCTCAATAAATCAGCAAGGTCCATGCCATTTACCTTGTTTTTTTTGGATGCCATGTCATATTGAAGGTAATAATTTTTACAATGTGATTCTGAGTCTAAACCAAGTTAACTGTGGACAATCCATTTTGCTCTAGGTTATATTGAATGAATTTTACTTTCCACTTGACTGACAGGTCCTTACTTTGGAATTCAGATGCTGTTAATGGTGCACTTTGAGCCTCAGCATTCAGTAACAACAACTTGCACCTTTAACATAGTAAAACATTCCAAGGCATTTCATAGGAGTGTTATCAAACCAAATTTGGCACCAAGCCGCATAAAGAGATCTTAGAACAGGTGACCAAAAGCTTGGTCAAAGAGGTAGGTTTTAAGGAGCATCTTAAAGGAGGCGAGGTAGAGAGGTGGAGAGATTTAGGGAGGGAATTCCAGAGCTTAGGGCCTAGGCAGCTGAAGGCACGGCTGCCAATGGAGGGGTGATGAAAATCGGTAATGAAGAGATTTAAATGTTTCTCACATTTTATCACTCCCGGTGAGTCAAATTATTAGTTGCCTGAACATCTTGTGATTAAATATTTGGCCAACAGTTTTTGAAAAATATTGATGCCATAAATTTTCTTCAACATAATCACTTACATAAGAGGCATTAGACTCACAATGATGTACAATATTAACAGGTAACATAGCAGGATGGAAAATATTAGAATTAAGGACTTTTTTGACATTTTACAATACATTTTACAATTTATGATGGGAACCATGTAGCATCAGATGACTAGAACTGCAACTTTTACTCTGAGAATGGGGCATCAGTGGACAAATTCACCAGAAAGTGTTTATTTTGGGGGAGTTTAAATAGTCTTTACAACAAAGTACTACTTTTAAAATTAGTCATTTAATATCCAGGGCGCTAAATTGGGCCGTGTAGCGCCCGTTGTTTCGGCGCTACACGGCCTCTCCGACATCCAAGATGGCGTCTTGGATGCACGTTTCTTGCATGACGTGCGCAAAACGCCATCTTGGTATAGGAGTTAGCACAGGCACAGATAGCGAATGCTGGGATCATGTAGAGTGGGGAGAAAGTGGCTTCAATTAGTATTCAATGCTGATTTAAAGTGATAGACACCATTTTGGGAATTAACGCTCAACTCAATGCACAGTCTTAACGCCGACAATCTGAATGTGTCTTAGAGTGCCTGGAAGACCCCCCCACCGGCGTTATTTAAAGGGACCATGCAGGATTTACAGGTTAGTAGCTGGATTATTGCTTCTGGCTGCCAACACATTTGTAACTGTTTTTGGAGGTCTCCTAGACTTGAATACTAGGATGTGGGAACATAGCCTAACATTTAGAGCCAGGACATGCAGGAGTGAAGTTAGGAAATGCTTCTACACGCAAAGGGTGGGAGATATTTGGAATGCTCTTCGGCAGACAGCAGTTGATGCTAGCTCTGTTGTGAATGTTGGATTTCTGTGAAGCAAGGGTATTAAGGTATATGGTGCTTAGGCGGGTATATGGAGTTAGACCACAGGTCCACCATGATCTCATTGAATGGTGGAACAGGCTCGAGGGGCTAAATGCCACTGCCATTTGCTGCCTCTTGATATGCGCCACCTTCTCCTGCAAGAAAGCAGGACGTGTGTATGGGTGATGTGCCTGTCATGATTGAATAGCTGCCAGTGTGTGCGGCCTGTGAGTTGTGGGTGGGCGGCTTGAAACAGTGGTAATGTGTAAGGGTGAGAGGAAGCATCTGATTGGAAGAGTTGAGTACTGATAGAAAGAGTTTATTGGTATGTGGGGGATGGGGGTGTAGTGTGTGGTGCAGTTGGTAGGAGACGCCACTTGACAGTTGACCTCACTCACCCTGACCATTCATGTCAAAGCATTGAACTTCTTCCTGCACTGCATCCATGTTCATGATGCTGTGCGCCTGGCATTGACTTTGTCCCCTGCTGCCTCCTACTGCCTTTTGAGTATATGTCTGGAGGGCCTCTTGCCCCCTCCCCAACTCTCTGCGAATATAGGATGTCCCTCCTTCTGTCCACCTCTTGCACCCAAAGTCTCTAGTGCATCCGCAGAGAACCTTGGTGCATGCACTCTCGCAGGCCTGGTACCAACTCAGATCGGCAGATTGGTGCGGTCTGGTGTGCAGATTGGGGGATGTGGGATTTAGTAGTGTGCAAACTTTATTCAATGTTTTAACATAACTCACCAGTGTGTTACCATACGGATGGGATCTGCATCTGTGTTTTACATGGGCGACTCCATGCAGACAGTAGACTGTTATTTTCAGCAAATAACAGGTACCAGCTACCTTTAAGACATTTCGAAGAAACATCCTCCCTTTAAGAGATTGCCCTCCCTCTGGTGGGGGAAAGTGTGAATTGCATTGATTCCATGTGCAAGGCCTGGAAAGGAACGCTGATTGCAGGTAAGTGCTCCCTTGAGTCCAAACTTGCGACTTGCCTGCTCAGGGTCCGTTGGGCACGGGGTGTTAGAGGCGCTAACACTGCCCAAAACGGACACTGATCGAATTTTTCCCCCAAAGTCTTTAAAAAAGTTTTAGTTTTTTTTTAAGTTTTAAAAGTTGATATGAGTTTATAGTTCTTAATTTAAATCACTTAGCACCTCCTTCCCGCACTCACCAAATTGCCAGTTGCAAGGCCTCACTCTGTTAGCACTTCACTCTGTTAAACATTCAGGGCTCAATTTTGCAATGGTGGTGGGTTGGGAGCGGGGCTGAGAGGTGAAGGTGCACGTGGCAAACCCGAATAAACAAACCTTACCGTTTCCGACGCAATCGCATTGTAATTGATGGTGATTAACGTGCTCTCCGGGTTTTGCTTGACAGGCTGGCTGCTGTCAGGAGCTGCAACACGAGGTTGGGGGTGGTGAGAAGGAGAGAGAGCAAGATGCCATCCAGCGCTGGAATGGAAGATCGGGGGGGTGGGGGGGAGAGTGGAAGGTCAGGGGGGGAGAGGAGGGGTGAAGAAGGGAAGATCGGGGGGATGGGGTTAAGAAGAGGAGATTGGGGGAGAGGGGGTGAAGAAGAGGAGATCGGGGGGAGAGGGAGGGTGAAGAGGGGAAGATCGGAGAGGGAGACATCGGACATTGGAGCAGTGTGGAAAGGCAGGTTGATTTTGTGTTTTAACTTCATGAAATAGTTTTTTATGCAATTTATTTTGTTTCTTTTTCCCTGATCCGGCCCTTCACGCCTGGTTTCATCAAGTGTGAATCAGACGCAGTGGGAAAGCCGCCCAGGTAGGTTAAAAATCGTTCTAAGTAAGTAATCTGTCACAAGTAAAGTGCCTTAAGTACCTCAGTGAGGTACATTTGGCTCTTTGACTTAATTAAAGCAATTAAAGCCGGCGGGACTTCCAGATTTGGGACGCCCATGCGCACACAGGTGCGTCTGTGAGGAACTCAGACATCGGCTGGTTGGAGCCGGGCTCCGAACCCAAACGGGACTCCCATATCTCCCATCAGACGCTTTAGCTTTAGCGTTCAAACCATGCTACACTTAGCTGCTTGGTCCTGTATCTTTGTGTGTAGAGTGTGGTTTAATCCAATTTAACCCTTACCACAGTCAGTGCCAACTTAAATGCCTACATGCCACCGTTCCCTTTAAGCTGCGTACACGCGTAACCACGCAGTAGGCTGTTGTTAGCTGCGCACTTAAGTTTCCCCTCGTGATCACTATCGAATGACACCAACTGAAAGCTTTGGACGGACAGCCGACTAATCGGCCAGATGGTGGATAATAGAAGATTGGATCTGTCTGTCCTCAGTGGTCAGACGCCTTGCTGACGCTCACTGCCTTGGTGCACCTGTGGGTGAAGCACTGGTGGGTTTTCTGTGGCACTATTGGTCGGTGAGAGTCGACACCTTCGGAAGAGGGAGAGAAAAACTTATAAGGACAAAAGCAGAGTCGGCCCAGGCATGTTTGGAAGTCTCACGATAACTGGGCTGCTCTGTAATGAGGATTAACAGTAAACAGCAAGAGGTCAGTCATCCTGAGTCAGTCTAGCTGGCTGTGGGAGGCATGTAAAGGTATTTGCTCCTCTCCTGCCTGTGAGATACCTTTAATTCACAGAACTCTAAGCAGGGAGGCTCTAAACTAGACATTTAGAACAATCCTGGTCATTAGCAGGACATTTCAAATTCACAAAGTCAAATCTGATTGGCTGCCTAGTAATAAATGATTGTTTTATAGAATGATGCTGCCTCTGGTTAGGGATTGTTACAGGGAGTGGTCATTGTGGATATGTACAGGCCCCACGGTTTTGTATACGATTCATGTCAGACGTGGCTCAGTGGGTAGCACTCTCTTGCCTCTAAGTCAGAATGGTCATAGGTTCAAGTCTTACTCCAGAGACTTGAGTGTACAATCTAGGCTAACACTCTAACGCAGTACTGAGGGAGTGATATATTGTCGGAGGTGCCGTCTTTCAAATGACAGTATTGGTAGGAGTGACCACTGCACAGTCCTCGTGGAGATGAAGTCCCGTCTTCGCACTGAGGACACCATCCAACGTGTTGTGTGGCACTACCACCGTGCTAAATGGGATAGATTCAGAATGGATCTAGCAGCTCAAAACTGGGCATCCATGAGGCGCTGTGGGCCATCAGCAGCAGCAGAATTGTATTCCAGCACAATCTGTAACCTCATGGCCCGGCATATTCCTCACTCTACCATTACCAACAAGCCAGGGGATCAACCCTGGTTCAATGAGGAGTGTAGAAGAGCATGCCAGGAGCAGCACCAGGCGTACCTAAAAATGAGGTGCCAACCTGGTGAAGCTACAACTCAGGACTACATGCATGCTAAACAGCAGAAGCAACATGCTATAGACAGAGCTAAGCGATTCCACAACCAACAGATCAGATCAAAGCTCTGCAGTCCTGCCACATCCAGTCGTGAATGGTGGTGGACAATTAAACAACTAACGGGAGGAGGAGGCTCTGCAAACATCCCCATCCTCAATGATGGCGGAGTCCAGCACGTGAGTGCAAAAGACAAGGCTGAAGCGTTTGCAACCATCTTCAGCCAGAAGTGCCGAGTGGATGATCCATCTCAGCCTCCTCCCGATATCCCCACCATCACAGAAGCCAGTCTTCGGCCAATTCGATTCACTCCACGTGATATCAAGAAACGGCTGAGTGCACTGGATACAGCAAAGGCTATGGGCCCCGAAAACATCCCAGCTGTAGTGCTGAAGACTTGTGCTCCAGAACTAGCTGCGCCTCTAGCCAAGCTGTTCCAGTACAGCTACAACACTGGCATCTACCCGACAATGTGGAAAATTGCCCAGGTATGTCCTGTCCACAAAAAGCAGGACAAATCCAATCCGGCCAACCACCGCCCCATCAGTCTACTCTCAATCATCAGCAAAGTGATGGAAGGTGTCGTCGACAGTGCTATCAAGCGGTACTTAGTCACCAATAACCTGCTCACCGATGCTCAGTTTGGGTTCCGCCAGGACCACCGGGCTCCAGACCTCATTACAGCCTTGGTCCAAACATGGACAAAAGAGCTGAATTCCAGAGGTGAGGTGAGAGTGACTGCCCTTGACATCAAGGCAGCATTTGACCGAGTGTGGCACCAAGGAGCCCTAGTAAAATTGAAGTCAATGGGAATCAGGGGAAAAACTCTCCAGTGGCTGGAGTCATACCTAGCACAAAGGAAGATGGTAGTGGTTGTTGGAGGCCAATCATCTCAGCCCCAGGACATTGCTGCAGGAGTTCCTCAAGGCAGTGTCCTAGGCCCAACCATCTTCAGCTGCTTTATCAATGACCTTCCCTCCATCATAAGGTCAGAAATGGGGATGTTTGCTGATGACTGCACAGTGTTCAGTTCCATTCGCAACCCCTCAAATAATGAAGCAGTCCGAGCCCGCGTGCAGCAAGACCTGGACAGCATCCAGGCTTGGGCTCACAAGTGGCAAGTAACATTCGCGCCAGATAAGTGCCAGGCAATGACCATCTCCAACAAGAGAGAGTCTAACCACCTCCCCTTGACATTCAACGGCATTACCATCGCCGAATCCTCCACCATCAACATCCTGGGGGTCACCATTGACCAGAAACTTAACTGGACCAGCCATATAAATACTGTGGCTACTAGAGCAGGTCAGAGGCTGGGTATTCTGTGGCGAGTGACTCACCTCCTGACTCCCCAAAGCCTTTCCACCATCTACAAGGCACAAGTCAGGAGTGTGATGGAGTACTCTCCACTTGCCTGGATGAGTGCAGCTCCAACAACACTCAAGAAGCTCGACACCATCCAAGATAAAGCAGCCCGCTTGATTGGCACCACATCCCGTGAACGAATAAAAAAAAATTTTTTAAAATGAGTTGTAAAAACTGAGTCCCATTCTGTCCTCTCGGGTGGACGTAAAAAAACCCATGACACTTTTTGAAGAGCACTGTTCTCCCTGGTGTCCTAGCCAATAATTATCCCTCAACCAACATCACTAAAACAGATTATCTAGTCATTATCTCATTGCTGTTTGTGGGAACGTGCCGTGCACAAATTGGCTGCCACGTTTCCTATATTACAACAATGACAAAAGTACTTAATTGGCTGTAAAGTGCTTTGGGACATCCAGAGGTCATGAAAGTTGCTATCTAAATACAAGTCCTTACCTTACCTTTCCTTAAATATACAACTTCAACCTTTGGAAACTAGTGGGGAAACAGTGTGTATGACCAAACGGCTCCCTGTCTTACATGGAGGCAGCCAAAACTAATGAGACCTGCAAGATGTAAAATTGTAATGCAACAATCTTTTTAAACTCTGCTGCGAATTCAATGGAGGTGGGGGGATGGGGAGGAGAGCTTTAATTAAACTGTTCCCTAGCCCCAAATTCACACTGACTGATTTGACAGCTGTTTTATATTTCTGACAATTTAAAAATCCTGATTGCACACAATTTATATCTGTTTGTATCAGTATCGTTAAGCTGATTCAACAAAAAGCTGATTGGAATCGTTCCCATCACATATTTTTAATAAGATATCATGAGATTAGTCTGCTTACTCCTAGTGTGACTTAAGAAACCCATTTCATAAATTATATACATTTATCAGCCAACATAATATTAAATTGTTGGAATTATCCATTATTTAGTACATTTGTTCTGTTTGTTATATATCCTGAATAATGTTTTTTAAAAAGATGTTCCAGTCAAAGCTGTGATTTTTTTTATGGTGGCACACAGCCTTTATATTGATGCACAAACCCAAATTCATTCCGCACATGGCTGAAAAAAATTAGAGGGAACATTGCTACATGCTGCTGAATTTTTTTTTATTCGTTCACGGGATGTGGGCGTCGCTGGCGAGGACAGCATTTATTGCCCATCCCTAATTGCCCTCGAGAAGGTGGTGGTGAGCCGCCTTCTTGAACCGCTGCAGTCCGTGTGGTGACGGTTCTCCCACAGTGCTGTTAGGAAGGGAGTTCCAGGATTTTGACCCAGCGACAATGAAGGAACGGCGATATATTTCCAAGTCGGGATGGTGTGTGACTTGGAGGGGAACGTGCAGGTGGTGTTGTTCCCATGTGCCTGCTGCTCTTGTCCTTCTAGGTGGTAGAGGTCGCGGGTTTGGGAGGTGCTGTCGAAGAAGCCTTGGCGAGTTGCTGCAGTGCATCCTGTGGATGGTACACACTGCAGCCACAGTGCGCCGGTGGTGAAGGGAGTGAACGTTTAGGGTGGTGGATGGGGTGCCAATCAAGCGGGCTGCTTTATCTTGGATGGTGTCAAGCTTCTTGAGTGTTGTTGGAGCTGCACTCATCCAGGCAAGTGGAGAGTATTCCATCACACTCCTGACTTGTGCCTTGTAGATGGTGGAAAGGCTTTGGGGAGTCAGGAGGTGCGTCACTCGCCGCAGAATACCCAGCCCCTGACCTGCTCTCGTAGCCACAGTATTTATATGGCTGGTCCAGTTAAGTTTCTGGTCAATGGTGACCCCCAGGATGTTGATGGTGGAGGATTCGGCGATGGTAATGCCGTTGAATGTCAAGGGGAGGTGGTTAGACTCTCTCTTGTTGGAGATGGTCATTGCCTGGCACTTATCTGGCGCGAATGTTACTTGCCACTTATGAGCCCAAGCCTGGATGTTGTCCAGGTCTTGCTGCATGCGAGCTCGGACTGCTTCATTATTTGAGGGGTTGCGAATGGAACTGAACACTGTGCAGTCATCAGCAAACATCCCCATTTCTGACCTTATGATGGAGGGAAGGTCATTGATGAAGCAGCTGAAGATGGTTGGGCCTAGGACACTGCCCTGAGGAACTCCTGCAGCAATGTCCTGGGGCTGAGATGATTGGTCTCCAACAACCACTACCATCTTCCTTTGTGCTAGGTATGACTCCAGCCACTGGAGAGTTTACCCCCTGATTCCCATTGACTTCAATTTTATTGGGGCTCCTTGGTGCCACACTCGGTCAAATGCTGCCTTGATGTCAAGGGCAGTCACTCTCACCTCACCTGATTCTACCTGATTTACTAATTTTTACAATCTGTTGCAGTCTGGAATGACTGGATGACATAGAAGTTGACAGGCACCGTTACCTACTCAGCCACAGGCAGTGCTGTGTGTGAACATAAGAACATAAGAACATAAGAAATTGGAGCAGGAGTAGGCCAATCGGCCCCTCGAGCCTGCTCCGCCATTCAATAAGATCATGGCTGATCTGATCCCAACCACAATCTAAAGAACACAAGAAGTCGGAGCAGGACCCGGCCACATATCCCCTGTGCTCTGGTATTTAGCTCCAATTCCTGCTGCAACAGGTGACATGGGGCCTCTTGTACAAAATGAAGTCAAACAGTCAATAAAGATTTGAGTTTGTCGATGAAGTAACGGAGTGGGTTGATGAGGGTAGTGTGGTTGATGTTGTGTACATGGACTTTCAAAAGGCATTTGATAAAGTACCACATAATAGACTTGTTAATAAAATTAAAGCTCATTAAAGGGACAGTGGCAACGTGGATATAAAATTGGCTAGGGGACAGGAAGCAGAGAGTAGTGGTGAACGGTTGTTTTTCAGACTGGATTGAAGTATACAGTGGTGTTCCCCAGGGCCACTGCTCTTTTTGATATATATTAATGACCTGGATTTGGGTATAGAGGGTACAATTTCAAAGTTTGCAGATGACGTGAAACTCAGAAATGTAGTAAAAAATGTGAAGGAGAGTAACAGACTTGTGCTGAAGACTTGTGCACCAAAACTAGCCGTACCTCTAGCCAAGCTGTTCTAGTACAGCTACAACACTGGCATCTACCTGACAAAGTGGAAAATTGCCCAGGTATGTCCTGTCCACAAAAAGCAGGACAAATTCAATCCGGCCACTTACCACTTACCAGTCTACTCTCAATCATCAGCAAAGTGATTGAAGGTGTTGTCAACAGTGCTATCAAGCGGCACTTACTCACCGATGCTTAGTTTGGATTCCGCCAGGACCATTCAACTCCAGACCTCATTACAGCTTGGTCCAAACATGGACTAAAGAGCTGAATTCCAGAGGTGAGGTGAGAGTGACTGCCCTTGACATGAAGGCAGCATTTGACCGAGTGTGGCATCAAGGAACCCTAGTGAAATTGAGGCCAGTGGGAATCAGGGGGAAAACTCTCCAGTGGTTGGAGTCATACCTAGCACAAAGGAAGATGGTAGTGGTTGTTGGAGGCCAATCACCTCAGCTGCAGGAGTTCCTCGGGACAGTGTCCTAGGTCCAACCATCTTCAACTGCTTCATCAATGACCTTCGCTCCATCATATGATCAGAAGTAGGGATGTTTGCTGATGATTGCACAGTGTTCCATTCTGTTCCATCCGCAACCCCTCAGCTAATGAGGCCTGGAAAGGAAGACTGATTGCAGGTAAGTTCTCGGTTGGGTCCAAACTTGCGTCCTGCCTGTATAGGGTCCATCGCGCTACCCCCGCCCGAAACGGACCCTTATCCAATTTTATCCCCCTAATGCTGTTAACTAAAGATTGGGTAAGATCAGAGTTTAATTATTTTTGCAGCTTCAAGTCATAACCCTGTTTATTTTTCTTCATTAAGAATGTGGTAAGTTCATCCAGAAATTACAGACATTCTGACTCCTATACCAAATGACTGTTTTTGTCTCGAAGTGTGATTGGTAAGTTCAGTCAGATGTTACAGATGTTCTGGTTCCTCTGTCTTTGTTTCTTCATTTGTTTTTAAGTAGGATTTTGAGTGTGGACAGGAAACAAGTGTGGTAGATAGGTACTAGATATACTGCTTTCACAATATTATGCATTGCATTGCTCATGGCAAGTCAGGAAGGGTAGAGTGAAGTTAGAGCCAGGAGGGACAGGTAGAGTGGGTTAAAAGCCAGTGTTGGCAATGGTGAGGTAGAGCAGGGTTAAAGGATTGGCGAGGGTAGGGGGGCAGAGAGTTGGTAGAGCAGGGTTAGAGGCCGAAGGACCTGTGGTGGTGGTAAGGCAAGGTTGGAGACTGAGGGAGCTTCAGAGGAGGTAGGACAGCTATAGAGGTTGAGGGAGCTGCAGAGGAGGCAAGGCAGGGTTAGAGGCTGAGGGAGCTGCGAAGGAGGTAGGGCAGGGGTGGGCGGGGTAGGTTCAGAAGAAGTAAAACAGGCTGGGGTACCAGCAAAATCTAGAAAGTTAAAAAAAAGTGTGGAGCCAGTAAAAGAGAACAGGCCAGTAGCAGAATAGCAGGGGCAGGAGACATTGGCTGGCAAAAATGGGTTGCTGAAGCGCTGAGCTGTGGGGAGAAGCAGTCAGACTAAAATTACTGCAACGGGCCAGTGGGTGACTGGTAGGGGGCGGGGAGCCGAGATGGCCGAGATCAGGCTGCAGAAACGTCAACCTTTGGGGGTAAATGCCTAACAAAATAGTAAAATTAACAAAAAGTGCCAAGTAATTCAGCACACAAGAACAGTTTCTCATGAGTTTGAATTTGTTGGGTCAGAGATTTGTCAATTTCATTGAGAAAATCACAGAGTAGAGTGAAGTTAGAGGCTGGGGGATCAGGTATGGATTCAATGGAGGCTTGCCAATCAATCAGAAAACAAGTAATTAAAAAATATATCAGTAACATTTACAAAAACTACCACGGAAGTAAGCACATGTCAGTTTCTCGCCACTATGAATCGCTTTGAAGCAAACAGCCCTCGGATAGATTTTTCCCCTGGGCATCCTTTGGGTGGCTGGCCGGCAGAAAGCACCAGCCATTTTGATGGCTGAGCCCTATTTGCATTGGGGATAGTAGGCTGCGGCCTCAGATTGAGTGCTCTTGGGTAAACCGTCTGCTCTGAGCTGTTGCAGTATCTAGCGGCCTGGTCGGCCTCTGGGCTGAAAAAGCTAGGTCCATTGCTGCTGTAACACTCTGACTTATTTAAACTCAGCAGGGGTCATTGCCAGGTGGACTTCAGTCTTAGGAGAAGTGGGAGGTAATGAGTTTTGACTAAAAGCTGACACTGCAATTATAATTTAATAAAGGAGATCTAGACATCAAAAAGCCAGTCTGGCTTTTGGAAACAGGACCGCACAGGTAAACTGCTGCCTACTAATGCTGCATGCCTGTGGTATACAGGTGTAAATAGCATCCAGCATTGATGAGGTGATAACAACAGAAAATGTGACATATGATGCCACATTGTCATTGTCACTTTATGTAAATACATTGGCCCCTAATTAGAGAAAGTGACGCCAGAGAACAAGAAATAATGCAGAAATGGGCAGCGATCTGCCATAAGGGTCACTGCTTCATTTTCCAGCCCTGCTTCAGTAGCGACAGAAAACTGCAGTAAACACAGGAAAATTATGCCTGTTGTTCCTTGTCTACCTCTTCCCACTGGGGGTGCCCTTTGTCCCCATTAATAAGGTTATTGTAATAAAAAGTTAAAGGTTATGGATTGTGCTCAAGTCTTTACATGTGAGGAAATAACATGAAACCTAGTTAAATGTAGGAAAATGGACCGCTTGAATTGAATCACAGAAGGTTAAAAAAAGTGAGAAACACTGTTTCAGTTCTTTCAGTCTTATAATAAGATGGATGTGACATCAAACAGTGACTTTGGGCAAGATTTTAGCCCAGAGCAGGGAAGGAGGTGGGGTGGAATTCCTGACGGGAGACTCAGAACTATGGGTTTCCCGGACATCTTTACAATTTTGACGTAAGGACGTCGTTCTTTGCTTTTTTGCCGGTCTCCCACCCGACAAGCTAGTCTGATTGACAGGCTGGTCTCTGTCAGACGGGAGAAGAACCAGGAAGAGGACATGATCAGGTAAGTGTTAGATTGGGGGGCGGGGGAGGAGTCAGGGGTCACCGGGGGGTCGGGGTCACCGGGGGGGGGGGGTCAGTCATCAGGAGGTTCAGTCATTGGGGGGGGTGGGGGTCAATGATTGGGGGGGTCAGTGATTGGGGGATTAGTCATTGGGGGGGTCAGTCATTGGGGGGGGGTCAGGGTCGGAGGGCTGTCAGTTATCGGGGGGCTGTCAGTCATTTGGGAAGCCAGTCACGGTGGGGAGGTCGGGGGTCATCGCTGTGTTGGAGATCATGTGGGGGTCGGAGATCGTAGCGGGGTCGGAGATCATGTGGGGTTGGAGATCGTGGGGGGGTGGTCGGAGATCACAGGAGGGTCGGAGATCGTGGTGGGGGAGTCGGAGATCGTGGGGGGGGGGTCGGAGATCGTGGGGGGAGTCGGAGATCGTGGGTGGGGGTCGCTGCAGGTAGACTTGTTGGGCCTGGGGGAAGCACTCCTGCTCCTCGGGCCCACAAGCAGTGCTGTAAAGGCACTTAGCTGCAGTGTCGGGCCTTCTTGCCTCCTCTCACGTGGCGTGAAGTAGAAGGCCCGGGAATCCCTGCCCCCAGGGGCTAAAATCAAAAAAGCTTTGAAAATGGAGGCTCGCAGCCTGAGTGCAGGTTGGTTGCCTGCCCTTCGTCCCGCGCCCGTGAAAACCAGAAATGGGCGGGTTGGAGGCAGCTTGGGGGTGGGTTTTAGATTTTTGCAATTGTTACTGTTCCCCCACCCTCAACCACCCCGTTTTTCCAGGATAAAATCATGCCCTTTGTTTCTGGAAGATCTCTTTCTGATCAATAATCACCTACAAAATAATGTCCAGGAAATACTCTTCCTGTAAGCCTGGCTGCTTGGATTGATCTTGTTACGGCCAGAAATATATCAATTGACCTCTAACAAAATTAGTGGCAAAGAACAAAGAAATTTGGCAAAAGATAAGATAGACTGCTCACTTCAATAATCTCATGTTTTCTTTGATAACACTTGGAACACGGTGTGTTCAGTTCCTATGCCCTTATATCTGTCAGCTTGAATATTTAACTGTGATGCACTAATTACTTTGAATTAATTGGTACTTTAGATCGATGACTAAGTTTTTTAATACTGTAATTGCTCAAGGAATGGTTCAGAAACTGATTTAATTAATTTAAAAAAATTATTGTGTGTACTACAGGTTACTCCTCAATACTCAACCTTACAGTGATCTGAGCATATAAATTATAACCTGTACATGAAACATCCCTGCTGTCAGTGTCTACCATGACACCAAGGTCTTGATATTAACCCTCCCACTACTTCCGATGGGTGAGAGAGAATTGGGAGGTGGTTAAAATATAAAAATCGCCCGACCAGCCCCCAGCCAGATGCTGCCGCAGGTGCCGCAATTTTCACAGAGGTTGTCAGTGGGTCAGATGAGTGACACACTATGGAGAGGCTGGAAGGTGATAAGCATATTTAATATTTTGACGCAATAAGGACCCCAAATTGAATTTAAGTACTGGAGTACGAGTCTCCTGTGGGTCAACAAAGTCATAGAGTCATAGAGTTAGAGTCATAGAGTTATACAGCACGGATAGAGGCCCTTCGGCCCATCGTGTCCGCGCCGGCCATCAGCCCTGTCTACTCTAATCCCATATTCCAGCATTTGGTCCGTAGCCTTGTATGCTATGGCATTTCAAGTGCTCATCCAAATGCTTCTTGAATGTTGTGAGGGTTCCTGCCTCCACAACCCTTTCAGACAGTGAGTTCCAGACTCCAACCACCCTCTGGGTGAAAAAGTTCTTTCTAAAATCCCCTCTAAACCTCCCGCCTTTTACCTTGAATCTATGTCCCCTTGTTATAGAACCCTCAACGAAGGGAAAAAGCTCCTTAGTATCCATCCTATCTGTGCCCCTCATAATTTTGTACACCTCAATCATGTCCCCCCTCAGCCTCCTCTGCTCCAAGGAAAACAAACCCAATCTTCCCAGTCTCTCTTCATAGCTGAAGTGCTCCAGCCCTGGTAACATCCTGGTGAATCTCCTCTGCACCCTCTCCAAAGCGATCACATCCTTCCTGTAGTGTGGCGACCAGAACTGCACACAGTACTCCAGCTGTGGCCTAACCATTGTTTTATACAGCTCCATCATAACCTCCTTGCTCTTATATTCTATGCCTCGGCTAATAAAGGCAAGTATCCCATATGCCTTCTTTACCACCTTATCTACCTGTTCCGCCGCCTTCAGGGATCTGTGAACTTGCACACCAAGATCCCTCTGACCCTCTGTCTTGCCTAGGGTCCTCCCATTCATTGTGTATTCCCTTGCCTTGTTAGTCCCTCCAAAGTGCATCACCTCGCACTTTTCCGGGTTAAATTCCATTTGCCACTGTTCCGCCCATCTGACCAACCCATCTATATCGTCCTGCAGACTGAGGCTATCCTCCTCGCTATTTACCACCCTACCAATCTTTGTATCATCAGCGAACTTACTGATCATACCTTTTACATTCATATCCAAGTCATTAATGTAGACCACAAACAGCAAGGGTCCCTGTGGTACCCCACTGGCCACAGGCTTCCAGTCACAAAAACAACCTTCGACCATCACCCTCTGCCTTCTGCCACTAAGCCAGTTTTGTATCCAAAGTGCCAAGGCACCCTGGATTCCATGGGCTCGTACCTTCTTGACCAGTCTCCTGTGGGGGACTTTATCGAAGGCCTTACTGAAATCCATGTATACCACATCCACTGCGTTACCCTCATCCACACGCCTAGTCACCCCCTCAAAAAATTCAATCAAATTAGTCAGACATGATCTTCCCTTGACAAAGCCATGTTGACTATCCCTGATTAATCCTTGCTTCTCCAAGTGAAGACTGATTTTGTCCTTCAGAATTTTTTCCAATAATTTTCCTACCACTGATGTTAGGCTCACTGGCCTGTAGTTCCCCGGTTTTTCCCTACTCCCCTTCTTGAATAATGGTATTACATTAGCGGTTCTCCAGTCCTCTGGCACATCCCCTGTGGCCAGAGAGGTTCTGAATATATGTGTCAGAGCCCCCGCAATCTCCTCCTTTGCCTCACACAGTAGCCTGGGATACATTTCGTCCGGGCCTGGGGATTTATCCATTTTTAGGCCTGCTAAAACCGCCAATACCTCCTCCCGCTCGATGTTAATATGTTCGAGTATATCACAGTCCCCCTGCCGTATTTCTATGTCTACATCGTCCTTCTCCATAGTGAAAACAGATGCAAAAAATTCATTTAGAACCCCTGCTACATCTGCCGGCTCCACACACAGATTGCCATTTTTGTCCCTAATGGGCCCTATTTTTTCCCTAGTCATCCTCTTACCCTTAATATACTTATAAAACATCTTAGGATTTTCCTTTATTTTGCTCGCCAGTGTTATTTCATGGCCCCTCCTTGATCTCCTAATTTCTTTTTTAAGTATCCCCCTGCACTTTTTGTACTCCTCTAGGGCTTCCTCCGTCTTTAGCCTTTTGTATCTGCCAAAAGCCCTCCTTTTTTTCCTAATCCATTCTCGTATATCCCCTGACATCCAAGGTTCCCTGGAGTTCTTGGAACCACCCTTGACCTTTACGGGAACATGTTGCCATTGTATGGTCTCAATCTCCCTTCTGAAAGACTCCCATTGCTCCGATGCGGATTTTCCTACAAGCAGCTGATCCCAGTCCATTTTGGCCAGATCCTGCCTTATCCTATTAAAATCGGCCTTCCCCCAATTTAGAACCTTTATTTCCGGCCCCTCCCTGTCCTTTTCCATGACCACCTTAAATCTCACCGAATTATGGTCACTCTCACCAAAGTGCTCACCTACTAGCACTTCTTCCACTTGGCCGGCCACATTCCCTAGAATTAGGTCCAGTACCGCCCCCTCTCTTGTAGGACTTTCTACATGCTGGCTCAAAAAGCTCTCCTGGATGCACGTTCAGAATTTTGTACCCTCTAAGCCTTTTACACTCTGACAGGTCAAGGAAACTGAGCCTCTTCCAGTGCACCCAGTTTGGTTGGTACAGCCTATGTTGCTGTCTTCTCTGCTGCCCACCTGCAGCTCGCTCCTCAGCTATTTCAGGGAAACAGAGGCGGGATTGGCAGGATGTTTATTTAGGTGCTTAAGTTACCATGTGAAAATTTCTGCACTCACAGGTGCTTCCTCAGTTCATTGTGGACTACATTGTGGTTATATACTTGGCTTCAGATAGTGATTTTGAGACTCTAGATTTGACAAGGGAGAAGTCCATTATAGGTGCTGCCATTGCTGCAGTGTTCTGGACTGATGAAGAGGAGGAGGAGCAGCAGCAACAAATAGCTGAGGAGCGAGCTGCAGGTGGGCAGCAGAGAAGACAGCAACATAGGCTGTACCAACCAAACTGGGTGCACTGGAAGAGGCTCAGTTTCCTTGACCTGTCAGAGGAGCAGTGCTTTAGGAGGCTTTGGATGATATAGCAGGTGGTCGCCAACCTCTGCTGCCTCCTGGAGAAAGATCTTCTGCCAGCTGGACCTGGAAGTCGTGCCATGCCAGTGGCAGTTAAAGTAACCAACGCCCGGAATTTCTTTGCTTCTGGCTCCTTCCAGGCTGCGAAAGGAGACATATCGAGGATGTTGCAGCCGGCAGCCTATAAATGTAACAGGCAGGTGGCGGATGGATTATTTTCCAGGACCAACAGATATATAATGTTTCATTAGACAGTCAGACAGAGCGGGCATTGGGGTTTGCATCTCTGGCATGTTTCCCACAGGTGCAGGGCACCATAGATTGCAAGTACATGGCAATCAGAGCACCCCATGACCAGCCAGAAGCATTTGTGAACTGCAAAGGCTTCCACTGTATCAATGTTCAACTCGTCCGTAACCATAAAAAGAGGTTCATGTAGATGTGCGCATGATTCCTGGGGAGCTGCCATGATGCCTTCATACCGAGGCAGTTGAATATCCCCATGGGACCCAACTTGACAAGATGGATGTTTAGGGACAAGGTATACCGCCTTCAACATGTACTCTGGGTGGGGGACTTCAATGTCCATCACCAAGAGTGGCTCGGTAGCACCACTACTGACCGAGCTGGCCGAGTCCTGAAGGACATAGCTGCTAGACTGGGCCTGCGGCAGGTGGTGAGCGAACCAAGGGAAAAACTTACGTGACCTCGTCCTCACCAATCTACCTGTCGCAAATGCATCTGTCCATGATAGTATTGGTAGCAGTGACCACCGCACAGTCCTCGTGGAGATGAAGTCCCGTCTTCGCACTGAGAACACCATCCAACGTGTTGTGTGGCACTACCACCGTGCTCAATGGGATAGATTCAGAATGGATCTAGCAGCTCAAAACTGGGCATCCATGAGGCGCTGTGGGCCATCAGCAGCAGCAGAATTGTATTCCAGCACAATCTGTAACCTAATGGCCCGGCATATTCCTCACTCTACCATTACCAACAAGCCAGGAGATCAACCCTGGTTCAATGAGGAGTGTAGAAGTGCATGCCAGGAGCAGCACCAGGCGTACCTAAAAATGAGGTGCCAACCTGGTGAAGCTACAACTCAGGACTACATGCATGCTAAACAGCGGAAGCAACATGCTACAGACAGAGCTAAGCGATTCCACAACCAACGGATCAGATCAAAGCTCTGCAGTCCTGCCACATCCAGTCGTGAATGGTGGTGGACTATTAAACAACTAATGGGGGGAGGAGGCTCTGCAAACATCCCCATTCTCAATGATGGCGGAGTCCAGCACGTGAGTGCAAAAGACAAGGCTGAAGTGTTTGCAACCATCTTCAGCCAGAAGTGCCGAGTGGATGATCCATCTCAGCCTCCTCCCGATATCCCCACCATCACGGAAGCCAGTCTTCGGCCAATTCGATTCACTCCACGTGATATCAAGAAACGGCTGAGTGCACTGGATACAGCAAAGGCTATGGGCCCCGACAACATCCCAGCTGTAGTGCTGAAGACTTGTGCTCCAGAACTAGCTGTGCATCTAGCCAAGCTGTTCCAGTACAGCTACAACACTGGCATCTACCCGACAATGTGGATAATTGCCCAGGTATGTCCTGTCCACAAAAAGCAGGACAAATCCAATCCAGCCAATTACCGCCCCATCAGTCTACTCTCAATCATCAGCAAAGTGATGGAAGGTGTCGTCGACAGTGCTATCAAGCGGCACTTAGTCACCAATAACCTGCTCACCGATGCTTAGTTTGGGTTCCGCCAGGACCACTCGGCTCCAGACCTCATTACAGCCTTGGTCCAAACATGGACAAAAGAGCTGAATTCCAGAGGTGAGGTGAGAGTGACTGCCCTTGACATCAAGGCAGCATTTGACCGAGTGTGGCACCACGGAGCCCTAGTAAAATTGAAGTCAATGGGAATCAGGGGGAAAACTCTCCAGTGGCTGGAGTCATACCTAGCACAAAGGAAGATGGTAGTGGTTGTTGGAGGCCAATCATCTCAGCCCCAGGGCATTGCTGCAGGAGTTCCTCAGGGCAGTGTCCTAGGCCCGACCATCTTCAGCTGCTTCATCAATGATCTTCCCTCCATCATAAGGTCAGAAATGGGGATGTTTGCTGATGACTGCACAGTGTTCAGTTCCATTCGCAACCCCTCAAATAATGAAGCAGTCCGAGCCCACATGCAGCAAGACCTGGACAACATCCAGGCTTGGGCTCATAAGTGGCAAGTAACATTCGCGCCAGATAAGTGCCAGGCAATGACCATCTCCAACAAGAGAGAGTCTAACCACCTCCCCTTGACATTCAACGGCATTACCATCGCCGAATCCCCTACCATCAACATCCTGGGGATCACCATTGACCAGAAACTTAACTGGACCAGCCATATAAATACTGTGGCTACGAGAGCAGGTCAGAGGCTGGGTATTCTGCAGCGAGTGACTCACCTCCTGACTCCCCAAAGCCTTTCCACCATCTACAAGGCACAAGTCAGGAGTGTGATGGAATACTCTCCAGTTGCCTGGATGAGTGCAGCTCTAACAACACTCAAGAAGCTCGACACCATCCAAGATAAAGCAGCCCGCTTGATTGGCACCCCATCCACCACCCTAAACATTCACTCCATTCACCACCGGCGCACTGTGGCTGCAGTGTGCACCATCCACAGGATTCACTGCAGCAACTCGCCAAGGCTTCTTCGACAGCACCTCCCAAACCCGCGACCTCTACCACCTAGAAGGACAAGAGCAGCAGGCGCATGGGAACAACATCACCTACACGTTCCCCTCCAAGTCACACACCATCCCGACTTGGAAATATATCGCCGTTCCTTCATTGTCGCTGGGTCAAAATCCTGGAACTCCCTTCCTAACAGCACTGTGGGAGAACCGTCACCAGACGGACTGCAGCGGTTCAAGAAGGCGGCTCAGCACCACCTTCTCGAGGGCAATTAGGGATGGGCAATAAATGCTGTCCTCGCCAGCGACGCCCACATCCCATGAACGAATAAAAAAAACCATGGCTTATGACACCTCGAAGGAATCTCTCCACTCAACCACTTGACAGTTGCAACGCCAGTCACATCACCACGTGATGTACTATCGAGCAAGCCACAGGAATGCTGAAGTTGAGGTTCAGGTGGCCGAACAGGTCTGGATGTTCGCTACAGTATTCCCCAGCCCGTGTGTCATGGATCACTGTTGCATGCTGTGTCCTAAACAACATAATTGTAAACAATTTTACAACACCAAGTTATAGTCCAGCAATTTTATTTTAAATTCACAAGCTTTCGGAGATTTTCTCCTTCCTCAGGCAAATGTTTCAAGAGCTCCTTGAAGCCTACGCATTTATACATATTGAACAATACATGGTGTTTACAGACTGCCCCTGCAACTGCCCGTTGCCAAGGCAATCACCGTGTTCAGACAGAGAGGTGTCACCTGCAGAACCCCCGAATACACATTCAACAAAAAAACAAACAGGGAAAAAAAACAGAGAAAAAAAAAACACAGAGAGAGGCAGAAACATCCGGAAGGCAGAGAGAGCCAGCAAATGACCCATTATATTAAAAACAGATAACATTTGTTCGCTGGTGGGGTAACGTGTAGCGTGACATGAACCCAAGATCCCGGTTGAGGCCGTCCTCATGGGTGCGGAACTTGGCTATCAATTTCTGCTCGACGATTTTGCGTTGTCGTGTGTCTCGAAGGCCGCCTTGGAGTACGCTTACCCGAAGGTCGGTGGATGAATGTCCATGACTGCTGAAGTGTTCCCCTCCCAGTCGGGGAACACTTCAGCAGTCATGGACATTCATCCACCGACCTTCGGGTAAGCGTACTCCAAGGCGGCCTTCGAGACACACGACAACGCAAAATCGTCGAGCAGAAATTGATAGCCAAGTTCCGCACCCATGAGGACGGCCTCAACCGGGATCTTGGGTTCATGTCACGCTACACGTTACCCCACCAGCGAACAAATGTTATCTGTTTTTAATATAATGTGTCATTTGCTGGCTCTCTCTGCCTTCCGGATGTTTCTGCCTCTCTCTGTGTTTTTTTTTTCTCTGTTTTTTTTCCCTGTTTGTTTTTTTGTTGAATGTGTATTCGGGGGTTCTGCAGGTGACACCTCTCTGTCTGAACACGGTGATTGCCTTGGCAACGGGCAGTTGCAGGGGCAGTCTGTAAACACCATGTATTGTTCAATATGTATAAATGCGTAGGCTTCAAGGAGCTCTTGAAACATTTGCCTGAGGAAGGAGAAAATCTCCGAAAGCTTGTGAATTTAAAATAAAATTGCTGGACTATAACTTGGTGTTGTAAAATTGTTTACAATTGTCAACCCCAGTCCATCACCGGCATCTCCACATCTAAACAACATAGTGCAGCAAAGAGGTCTGGAGGTTTAGGATGAAGAAGATGCTCATGACTCCTCATCGGGTGAGGAAAAGTATGATAATAGAGATGATGGGGACCCGGACGCATGGCCACCGGAACATGCCCGTTACACAACGGAAGCTTTACTAGCACATAGGTTCAGTTAAACCAATGTCAACTGCACCGTTGTCGCCCCACCAACCATAGCCCCTTGCACAAGCAGTCGTGACGACGACGACAACAACAACAACAACTTGCATTTACATCGCGCCTTTAACATAGTAAAACATCCCTAGGTGCTTCAAAGGAGCATTTTAAAACAGAATTTGACACTGAGCCACATGAGGAGATAATAGGACAGGTTACCAAAAGCTTAGTCAAAGAGGTAGGTTTTAAGGAACGTCTTAAAGGAGGAGAGGTAGAGAAGCAGAGATGTTTAGGGAGGGAATTCAGAGCTTAGGGCCTAGGCATCTGAAGGCACAGTCGCCAGTGGTGGAGGGATTAAAATCGGGCATGCGCAAGAGGCAGGAATTGGAGGAGCGCAGAGATCTCAGTGAATTGTAGGGCTGGAGGAAGTTACGGAGGTACCGAGGGGCGAGGCCATGGGGGGATTTGAAAACAAAGATGAGAATTTAAAAACAAGCCATTCCCGGACAGGGAGCCAAGGTAGGTCAGTGAGTGCAGGGGTGATGGGTGAACAGGACTCGGTGCGGGTTAGGATACGGGCAGCAGAGTTTTGGATGACACTCAATGCACTGGTCCAACATCCCCTAATTTGTGAGATTCAAATCATCTCTCCACCCTCCACACCCATTAAATTAAAATCTGACTGTGAAGTCTGCATTCAATCATGGGAGACAGTGGAATGGAGTGAGTAACACATTTTTAATAATGAATAATTGATTGGATTAAGAAAAAAAAGATGTGACACCCTGGTGTTAACCCTCTGTGATCTATATATTCTTTCTCTTTCTATGCCTACCACTTTTACGTAGTCCTTTAGCTTCAGCAGAGATGGCGGCAGGCTGCTGATCACCTTTCTCAGTGTCATGAATTGTTCTTGGCTGATGACCTATGAGTTTAGGAGCCCATTAAGACCCTGCCACTGACTGCTCCTCCTGCACTTGTGCAGGGGCAGTGTGGGCCAGCTGGAGTGGAGACACCATGTCGGGTATTGGTTGAGGGAGTGGCAATGGATGAGAGGTGCAGATGCTCTGAAAAACACCTGCATTTGCCTTGCGTGTTCCGCCATCCTCCCTCCCCTGGGGCAGCAGCACATCATTCCTATCTGTCTGCAGGAGAGCAAAGTGAAGGAGATCAGTGACATAGAATCATAGAATCGTCACAGCACAGAAGGAGGTCATTTGGCCCATCGTGTCTATGCTGGCTCTTTGTAAGAGCAATCCAGTTAGTCCCATTCCCCCGCTCTTTCCCCATAGCCCTGCAAATTTTCTCCCTTCGAATATTTATCCAATTCCTTTTTGAAAGCCACGATTGAATCTGCATCCACCACTCATGTCGCCTTTGGCTCTTCTGCCAATCACCTTAAATCTGTGTCCTCTGGTTCTTGACCCTTCCACCAACAGTTTCTCTTTATTTATTTTATCTAAACCCTTCATGATTTTGAACACTTCTATTAAATCTCCTCTCAATCTTCTCTGCTCTAAGAAGAACAACCCCAGCTTCTCCAGTCTATCCACGTAACTGAAGTCCCTCATCCCTGGAACCATTCTAGTAAATCTGTTCTGCACCCTCTCTAAGGCCTTCACATCCTTCCTAAAGTGCGGTGCCCAGAATTGGACACAATACTCCAGTTGGGGCCGAACCAGTGTTTTATAAAGGTTCAAAATAACTTCCTTGCTTTTGTACTCTATGCCTCTATTTATAAAGCCCAGGATCCCATATGCATTTTTAACTGCTTTCTCAACCTGTCCTACCAACTTCAAAGTTTTGTGCACACATACCTCGAGGTATCTCTGTTCCTGCACCCCCTTTAGAATTGTACCATTTAGTTTATATTGCCTTTCCTCTTCTTCTTGCCAAAATGTATCACTTTGCACTTCTCTGCATTAAATTTCATCTGCTACGTGTCCGCCCATTCCACCAGCCTGTCTATGTCCTCTTGAAGTCTATTACTATCCTCCTCACTCTTTACTACAGTTCCAGGTTTGACAGCTTGGAAGCCCTGATCTAGTCTCTCAAGACTAGATCAGGGCTGTCAAGACCAGTTAGAATCATAGAATCATAGAATCACAGAAAGTTACTGCACAGAAGGAGGTCACTGGGGCCATCGTGTCTGTGCCAGTCAAAAAAGAGTAAAAAAGCTTATTCCCACTTTTCAGCACTTGGTCCATAGCCCTGTAGGTTATGGCACTTCAAGTGCACATCCAAGTACTTTATAAATGGGTTGAGGGTTTCTGCCTCTACCACCCTTGTCAGGCAGTGAGTTCCAGACCCCCACCACTCTCTGGGTGAAAACATTTCTCCTCAGCTCCCCTCTAATCCTTCTACCAATTACTTTAAATCTAAGCCCCGTGGTCACTGACCCCTCTGCTAAGGGAAATAGGTCCTTCCTATCCACTCTATCTTAGAGTCATAGAGTTATACAGCACGGATAGAGGCCCTTCGGCCCATCTTGTCCCGTCATAATTTTATATACCTCAATTAAATCTCCCCTCAGCCTCCTTTGTTCCAAAGAAAACAACCCCAGCCTATCCAATCTTTTCTCATAGCTAAAATTCTCCAGCCTAGCAACATCCTCATAAATCTCCTCTGTGCCCTCTCTGGTGCAATCACATCTTTTCTGTAATGTGGTGACCAGAACTGTATGCAGTACTCAAGCTGTGGCCCAACCAATGTTTTATACAGTTCTAGCATATCCTCCCTGCTCTTATATTCAATGCTTCGACGAATAAAGGAAGCCTTTTTAACCACCTTAGCTACCTGTCCTGCTACATTCAGGGATCTGTGGACATGCACTCCAAGGTCCCTCTCTTCCTCTACACCTCTCAGTATCCTCCCATTTATTGTGTACTCCCTTACCTTGTTTGCCCTCCTCAAATGCATTACATCACACTTCTCTGGATTGAATTCCATTTGTCACTTTTCTGCCCACCTGACCTCAGTCCTACAGTCTACACTATCCTCCTCACTATCAACCACATGGCCAATTTTTGTATCATCTGCAAACTTCTTGATCAAGCCCCCACATTTAGGACACTCACAGCCAGAGTCTGCACAGCCGTCATCTGAGCCTGCACGCAGGTCATGACAGCTGTCAGCATTGACTCATGTGAGTGGCTGGCTATAATTTCCATAGAGCCCGCCACACACTTCATGGTGGATCGCAGAGTTGAAAAGCCCTGCGTCATCTCCCCACATACGTTTGAGTTGAACTGCTCCATCCTCTCTGCCAATGTGGATAGTATGCCTGGCAGGCCTGCCAATACCTCAGTCAGTTGCTGCTGTGCCTCCTTTTCAGTACAGGGCCCAGGGGTTCTGCTTCCGTGTCCTGATCAGCAGAGCTTAGAGAGGACGGTGCCTTCCAGCGTGTAATCTCATCAGCCGTCTCTTCCACCATTATCTTGATTTTGCTCACTTATGCCGTGATTGTATCCAAGTGCAGTCCCATCTACCTGTCTACACGGACAAACCGAGATTCTGGTATCTGCGCTGGTGCCTGCTAGACTTGTGTCATGTGATGAATCTCAGAAGGTATCAGCTCCTCTGAGGAGCCTTAATCCTCTCCCATCAGAGGCTCTTGATCTTTTTGTGATGACCCTGGAGGAGAGAAGGGATAATATTAATTAATTGAGAATGTTGATCTGCAAATGAAATACTTCGTAAGAGTTGTCAATCATATAATCATAGAATGATACAGCCATTTGGTGCATCGTGCCTGTGCTGGCTCTTTGAAAGAGTTATCCAATTAGTCTCAATCCCCTGCTCTTTCCACATAGCCCTGCAAAATTTTCCCCTTCAAATATTTATCCAATACCCTTCATAAGATGTGTAAATATTCTGAGAACCACTGAAAGTGAAGTTGCTTTGTGGGAGGTGCAGGTATGAAAGATTAATGTTGTCACCCTTCTCCGCTTGACCGCCAGCCTCACCAGCGCTGAGAGATCTTGGTATCCCACTGATCTCAAGTGCCTCCTCCTCCGCCAGGAAAATCAATACTATTTATTGGGGTCCTCTACCAGTCCTCGCCCTCTCCTTGGCATTTGTGCTCTCTTCTCCTGCAAAGGTAGAACGATATACCTACAAGTGGCTCTGAGGAATGTGTACATCCGATGGATGTGGTACAAACGATGAAGGTGAGAATCAGGCACATACATAAGGAGTGTGAGTGGCATGCCATTGAGGATTGTGCTAACAGTGCCATTTCAGGAGGTGTATTGAGAGTGGTTGGAGGTGGCCGAGGTCGTATGAGATGTGTTCAAGTGGCAGTGGTGGAAGGAGGAAATGAGGTGAGCATGCCATGGGAGTGAGGGTGACAGGAGGTGCATTGACTCAGTCCGATTGGTCGTGATGTGAGTGATGTGAGGCTAAGGAGTGGTGGTGTGAATGGAATACGTCTGACAAGAGAAGAGGATGCTGCCATTGTGGCAGTAAAGTAGGAGGTAGTAGAGATATTGGATGGGATAAAAATGGGTAAAAAGGAAGTACTTAAAAGATTTGCAATATTCAAAGTAGAAAAGTCACCCGGTCCAGATGGGATACATCCTAAGTTACTGAGGGAAGTAAGGGTGGAATTTGCGGAGGCTCTGCCCACAAACTTCCAATTCTCCTTAGATGTGGGGACGGTACCAGAGGGCTGGAGGATTGCAAATGTTACACTCCTGTTCAGAAAAGGGGAGAGTGATAACCCCGGCAATTACAGGCCAGTCAGCCTAACGTCGGTGGTGGGGAAACTTCTAGAGACAATTATCTGGGACAAAATTAATTGGCACTTGGAAAAGTATGGGCTAATAAATGTAAGTTGGCACAGGTTTGTTAAAAGAAAATTGTGTTTGACGAATTTGATTGAATTCTTTGATGAAGTAACAGATGGGGGTAGTGTGGTTGATTTTGTGTATATGGACTTTCAAAAGGCATTTGATAAAGTGCTACATAATAGACTTGTTAGCAAAATTAAAGCCCATGGGGTTAAAGGGACAGTGGCAGTGTGGATACAAAATTGGCTAAGGGACAGAAGGCAGAGACTAGTGGTGAACGGTTTTTCAGACTGGATGGAAGTATACACTGGTGTTCCTCAGGGGTCAGTACTAGGACCGCTGCTCTTTCTAATATATATTAATGACCCGGATTTGGACAGAGAGGGTACAATTTCTAAGTTTGCAGATGAAACAAAACTCAGAAATGTAGTAAACAATGTGGAGGATAGTAACAGACTTCAGGAGGACGTGGACAGACTGGTGAAATGGGCAGATACATGGCAGATGAAATTTAACATAGAGAAGTGTGAAGTGATACAATTTGTTAGGAAGAATGAGGAGAGGCAATATAAACCAAACGGTACAAATTTAAAGGGAGTGCAGGAACAGAGAGACCTTTGAAGGTGGCAGGACAAGTTGAGAAGGCTGTTAAAAAAGCCTATGGGATCCTGGGCTTTATTAATAGAGGCATAGAGTACAAAAACAAGGAAGTTATGCTAAACCTTTATAAAACACTGGTTTAGCCACAATTGGAGTATTGTGTCCTATTCTGGGCACCAGTCTTTAGAGAGGGTGCAGAAGAAATTTACTAGAATGGTACCAGGGATGAATGACTTCAGTTATGTGGAGAAACTGATGTTAGATTATGCAGGTATGTGCTAAAAGTGTAATAAATACCAAAGAATTGTTTTTACGCAATGTATGTATCATGAAATACATTCAGCCTATAATCACATATCTTGTACAAATTATAAGTCTGTATCAGGGACTTTTACTGGGGATAGCCACAGACACTCAGTATGTTAAGGTGACCAGCAAGGGAGATGTATATTCAGAGACAGCTCACTCTTGGTTTGAGATGACTGGGAAAGGGCCCTGCCATTGTCTCAGCTCCCAGAGAGATTAAGTCCTCAGCGAGGTAGCATCACTGACCCATCAATGTTGATGAGGGTAAGGGCCCTGCCATTTTCTCAGCTCCCAGAGAGATTAAGTCCTCAGCGAGGTAGCATCACTGACCCATCAATGTTGATGAGGGTAAGGGCCCTGCCATTGTCTCAGCTCCCAGAGAGATTAAGTGCTCAGCAAGGTAGCAGCACCAGCTCAGCCATATTGATGAGGGGAAACGTCTTGCCATTGTCTCGCAAGTCGATGATGTCTGGTCAGGTCCGGACCATCGGGGTCCCTTTTGTCAAGCTGATGGACTACATCTGGCATCATAACAGTGCTGAGGATGTTTAGCCAGCTCATCACAGGACTTCTTCTAAGTAGTGTATAAAGACACAGCTCAAACCAAGGTGCAGTGTAGGGTATCCCTCCAGAGACAGCAGGCTAGGTTTTTTAAGGTGGATGTGCTGGCAGGAGCCCCGCCCATGTCGAAAGAAGGAAAGAAGTCTGCAGAAGGTAGGAACCGCGGGATCCAAGAGGGTGGGGCCGTGAGGATTGTGAGAAGCGAGAGGCTAAGGCATGAGCTCTTCCCAGAGTGGAAGCGGGTAATATATCTTCAGTTTCCATCCTGTAAACTGCTGCTTAAATACTGAATGTATTAAACTGTTCTTCATAATAAAGTCACCAATTGGGGTTGACTCAAATCTTTTGGAACCGGGAAGTGAGTAGGGGCTACCTAAGACCATATATATATTCCCAATACTGGAGAAGCTGGGGTCATTCTCCTTAGAACAGAGAAGGTTAAGAGGAGATTTGATTGAAGTGTTCAAAATCATGAAGGGTTTTGATAGAGTAATTAAGCTGTTTCCAGTGGCAGAAGGGTCGGTAACCAGAGGACACAGATTTAAGGTGATCGGCAAAAGAGTCAGGAGGAATAATTTCTTTACACAGAGTTGTTATGATCTGGAATGCACAGCCGGAAAGGGAAGGTGGAAGCAGATTCAATAATAACTTTCAAAAGGGAATTGGATAAATACTTGAAGGGAAAAAAATTACAGGGCTATGGGGAAAGTGCTAGGAATGGGACTAATTGGATAGCTCTTTTGAAGAGCCGGCACAGGCACGATGGGCTGAATGGCTTCCTCCTGTGCTGTACCTACTATGACACTATGATAATATGAAGACAAAGTGAGAGGTGGTGCAGTGCAGGATCTGGGTGAATATAGCTGTATGCTCACCTTTCCTGACCTGGTCAGGTCATTGAACTGCTTACGGCACTGAATCCATGACCTAGGGGTCACACTCCTGCTGATCACCTCCACTGCCACCTTCTTGGTCATGGCAGCAGGCTTCTTTTTCCTATGCTGGGAATAGTACCTCCCTCCTGCTCCTTACTGTCCGCAGCCGCACATCCAAAGATGCATCAGAAAATCTTGGTGCAGCCGTTCCTTTTCTCGCACTCATCCTTCCACTTCCTGGTTGCTTTTTTACAATCAATTGTAAACAATTTTACAACACCAAGTTATAGTCCAGCAATTTTATTTTAAATTCACAAGCTTTCGGAGACTTCCTCCTTCCTCAGGTAACATTGAAATTGGATATTCCTATGTGGCCCAAGATGTTGCGCTTTCATCGCCCGCTACCACCCCGTCCCCCTGCTCCTTTCGCGTTTCCGCGACTGTCTGCAAAAGAAATTAAGTGAAAACAAAATAAGACTCCTCAGCAACCCAAAGTAATTATTTGTAAAAACTGGATATGCATAAATCAATGCCAGGCAGTAAACGGAGTTTACGTGACAATTATAAATCACTTTTGCTCTTATTTTCTCCTGTGTTCTTCTGAAGGCACCACAGGTTCTGCTGTTGTATGGTTTCATAGATATTATCAGCCCTTCAGTATTTCACTATGTAATACATAGTCCATGAATGCCCAAAGACTATTCAACAGGAGGGGGGAGATGGGAATCACAACTGAGAGCAATGCTGTCCTTACCATTACCCACATGCACACTTTACAGTAACAATTAGGAGCAGAAACTGCTAATTTTTCCCCGCTCCCTGGTCAAGGAGTCCTCAGGTAAATTGTAGCATTGCAGTGCAAAAGGTATAGGGGGTGCAGAATTCTTAAATTGCATTCAGGAGCACTTTTTTAGCCAGTACATAGCAAGCCCAGCAAGAGGGGGGGCAGTTCTGGATTTAGTTTTAGGGAGTCAAGCTGGGCAGGTGGCGAACAGTGGGAGAACATTTTGGTGGTAGTGATCATAATTCAGTTAGATTTAGCATAGTTATGGAAAAGGACAAAGATAGAACAGGAGTAAAAGTACTAAATTGGGGAAAGGCCAATTTTACTAAGCTGGGAAGTGCTTTAGCAAAAGTGGACTGGAAACAGCTATTTGAAGGCAAATCAGTGTCAGAGCAGTGGGAGGCATTCAAGGGGGAGATTCAAGGGGTTCAGAGTAAACCATGTTCCCACAAAAAAAAAGGTGGGACTGCCAAATCTAGAGCACCCTTGTTGACAAGGAGCATACAGGGTAAGATAAGGCAAAAAAGGGAAACTTACGTCAGACACCGAGAGCTCAATACTTCAGAAAGCCTAGAGGAGTATAGAAAGTGTAATGGTGAAATTAAAAAGAAAATTAGGAGAGCAAAGAGAGGGCATGAAAAAATACCGGCAAGTAAAATTAAGGAAAACCCAAAAATGTTTCACAAATACATATAGAGCAAGAGGATCACTAAGGAAAGAGCAGGGCCTATTAGAGACCAAAAAGGTAACCCATGTGTTGAGGCGGAAGATGTGGGTATGGTTCTTAATGAATACTTTGTGTCTGTCTTCACAAAAGAAGGGGACGATGCAGAGATTGTAGTTAAGGAGGAGGAGTGTGAAATATTGAATGGGATCAACATAGTGAGAGAGGAAGTATTAAGGGGTTCAGCATCTTTGAAAGTAGATAAATCACCAGGCCTGGATGAAATGTATCCCAGGCTGTTAAGAGAAGCAAGGGAGGAAATAGTGGAGACTCTGACCATCATTTTCTAATCCTCCTTGGCTACAGGCGTGGTGCCGGAGATTTGGAGGAGTGCTAACATTGTACTGTTGTTTAGAAAGGGAGAAAGAGATAAACGAGTAATTAGAGGTCAGTCAGTGTAACCTCGGTGGTGGGCAAATTATTGGAATCAATTTTGAGGGACAGCATAAATCGTCATTTAGAAAGGCATGGCTTAATTAAGGACAATCAGCATGGATTTGTTAAGGGAAGGTTGTGTTTGACTAACTTGATTACATTTTTTGAGGAGATAACAAAGAGGGTCGATGAGAGTAATGCTTTTGATGTAGTGTACATGGATTTTAGCAAGGCTTTTGACAAGGTCCCACATGGCAGACTGGCCAAGAGAAAGTGGCTAGTTGGATCCAAAAATGATTCAGTGGCAGGAAGCAAAGGGTAACGGTTGACAGATGTTTTTGCGACCAGAAGGCTGTTTCCAGTGGTGTTCCGCAAGGCTTGGTTCAAGGTCCCTTGCTTTTTGTGGTATATATTAATAATTTGGACTTGAATGTGGGGGGCTTTATCAAGAATTTTGCAGATGATACAAAAATTGGCTGTGTGATTGATAGTGAGGAGGAAAGCTGTAGACTGCAGGAAGATATCGATGGACTGGTCAGGTGGGCAGAAAAGTGGCAAATGGAATTCAATACAGAGAAGTGTGAGGTAATGCATTTGGGGAGGGCAAACAAGGCAAGGGAGTACACAATAAATGGGAGGATACTGAGAGGTGTAGAGGAAGAGAGGAACCTTGGAGTGCATGTCCACAAATCCCTGAAGGTATCAGAACAGGGAGATAAGGTGGTTGAAAAGGCATATGTGATACTTTATTTTATTAGCCGTGGCATTGAACATAAGAGCAGGGAGGTTGTTCTAGAACTGTATAAAACATTAGTTAGGCCACAGCTTGAGAACTGCATACAGTTCTGGTCACCACATCACAGTAAAGATGTGATTGCACTAGAGAGGGTACAGAGGAGATTTATGAGGATGTTGCCATAGCTGGAGAATTTTAGCTTGAGAAAAGATTGGATAGGCTGGGGTTGTTTTCTTTGGAACAAAAGAGAAGGCTAAGGGGAGATTAAATTGAGGTATATAAAATTATGACGGGAGTAGATAGAGTGGATAGGGAGGACCTATTTCCCTTAGCACAGGGGTCAGTGACCAGGGGGCATAGATTTAAAGTAATTGGTAGAAGGATTAGAGGGGAGCTGAGGAGAAATTTGTTCACCCAGAGGGTGGTGGGGGTCTGGAACTCACTGCCTGACAGGGTGGTAGAGGCAGAAACCCTCAATTCATTTAAAAAGTACTTGGATGTGCACTTGAAGTGGACCTACAGGGCTACGGACCAACTGCTGGAAAGTGGGATTAAGCTGAATAGCTGTTTTTCGGCTGGCATGGACACAATGGGCCGAATGGTCTCCTTCTGTGCCGAAACTTTCTATGATTCTATAATTCTGTTCTTTCTGTCAGCCATCTCTGATCAGCTAACAGAACAGATGTTAGATCAAACCTGTATGGCCAAGTACCATATCATAAAATATTCAATTGTAAACAATTTTACAACACCAAGTTATAGTCCAGCAATTTTATTTTAAATTCTCAAGCTTTCGGAGGCTTCCTCCTTCGTCAGGTGAACGATGTGAAAATGAAATCCTCATTCACATCGTTCACCTGACGAAGGAGGAAGCCTCCGAAAGCTTGTGAATTTAAAATAAAATTGCTGGACTATAACTTGGTGTTGTAAAATTGTTTACAATTGTCAACCCCAGTCCATCACCGGCATCTCCACATCATAAAATATTCACTAAGCCATGGGAATGCTGGGCCACTCTAGAACTTTATAACATCATCTAAACTCTGAAATTTAATTGTTGCCTGGTGATCACTTCTAAGTATGGTTACAATATTTATATAGTTTAGTAATGTAAACTATGATATTTACGAAAGCAACCCTCCCGGTTTCTCCCAAAAGCGTAATTTACAGTTTCTTCCCACTTTCCCTTCTCAAAGTGTGGCTCCGAGCTTTTTGCTCCCCCATAACATTCTTGGCTTCTCTCCACTCCTCCCCTTTTACTTCCCTACCCTCTCACCTCCCACCCCTTTCAATTCCCTCTTCCCTTAATTTTCCTCTTGTCTATGCTTTCACTCTCCTCTCCATTTTCCCCTTCCCTTTCTCCTCAACATCGCTCCCAGCCAAGTTCTGCTGCTATTTGAAGTGATTCCAGGTGCTGCATACATATGTATGTGTGTGTGTGTGTGTGTGTGTGTTTGTGTGTGAGATGTGTGAATATAGATGTGAGGAGTCTTACAACACCAGGTTATAGTCCAACAGCTTTATTTGAAATCACAAGCTTTCGAAGCTTGTGATTTCAAATAAAGCTGTTGGACTATAACCTGGTGTTGTAAGACTCCTTACATTTGTCCACCCCAGTCCATCACCAGCATCTCCACATTGTGAATACAGAGTGAGGATTGGGCTCAGCTGCGATGCTCCTCATTGTCAAATAGTCTGCTGACACTCACTATCTAGGCTCATAAATGAAGAATCGCAGAGTGTTGGTTTTTTTTTATTCGTTCATGGGATGTGGGCATTGCTGGTGAGGCCAGCATTTATTGCCCATCCGTAATTGCCCTTGAGAAGGTGGTGGTGAGCTGCCTTCTTGAACTGCTGCAGTCCGTGTGGTGAAGGTTCTCCCACAGTGCTGTGAGGAAGGGAGTGCCAGGATTTTGACCCAGCGACGATGAAGGAACGACAATATATTTCCAAGTCGGGATGGTGTGTGACTTGGAGGGGAATGTGCAGGTGGTGTTGTTCCCATGTGCCTGCTGCCCTTGTCCTTCTAGGTGGTAGAGATCACGGGTTTGGGAGGTGCTGTCGAAGAAGCCTTGGCGAGTTGCTGCAGTGCATCCTGTGGATGGTGCACACTGCAGCCACAGTGCGCCGGTGGTGAAGGGAGTGAATGTTTAGGGTGGTGGATGGGGTGCCAATCAAGCAGGCTGCTTTGTCCTGGATGGTGTCAAGCTTCTTGAGTGTTGTTGGAGCTGCACTCATCCAGGCAAGTGGAGAGTATTCCATCACACTCCTGACTTGTGCCTTGTAGATGGTAGAAAGGCTTTAGGGAGTCAGGAGGTTAGTCACTCGCTGCAGAATACCCAGCCTCTGACCTGCTCTTGTAGCGACAGTATTTATATGGCTGGTCCAGTTAAGTTTCTGGTCAATGGTGACCCCCAGGATGTTGATGGTGGGGGATTCAGCGATGGTATTGCCGTTGAATGTCAAGGGGAGGTGGTTAGACTCTCTCTTGTTGTAGATGGTCATTGCCTGGCACTTGTCTGGCGTGAATGTTACTTGCCACTTATGAGCCCAAGCCTGGATGTTGTCCAGGTCTTGCTGCATGCGGGCACGGACTGCTTCATTATTTGAGGGGTTGCGGATGGAACTGAACACTGTGCAATCATCAGTGAACATCCCCATTTCTGACCTGATGATGGAGGGAAGGTCATTGATGAAGCAGCTGAAGATGGTTGGACCTAGGACACTGCCCTGAGGAACTCCTGCAGCAATGTCCTGGGGCTGAGATGATTGGCCTCCAACAACCACTACCATCTTCCTTTGTGCTAGGTATGACTCCAGCCACTGGAGAGTTTTCCCCCTGATTCCCATTGACTTCAACTCCTCGTTGTCAAATAGTCTGCTGACTCTCACTATCTAGGCTCATAAATGAAGAATGGCACAGTGTGGCTAATGCTCATAGAACTATGACTTATCACGAATTAGCACATTCAGAAGACGAATGGAGAAAATCAGAAGGGAAAACAGTTGCACTTTTATACATCATTACAAAGAGCAAAATCTCATGTTGACTAGAGACCAGTTAATAAAAAGAACTAGCATTTATATGGCACCTTTCATGGACTCAGGATGTTCCAAAGCACTTTATAGCCAATGAGTTACTTTTGAAATGTAGTCGCTGTTGTGTAGGTAAACATGACAGCCAATTTGTGCATAGCATGTTCCCTCAAACAGCAATTGCGATGAGTAACCAGTTAATTTATTTTTAGTGGTGTTGGTTGAGAGAAGTTTGGCCAGGACACTGGAAGAACACCCAGCTATTTTTTGAATAGTGCCATGGGACCTGTTACATCCAACTGCCAGATAGATAGTGCCTCCATTGAACATCTGATCAAAAAGGCAGCATCACTGAAATGCAGTATTCGGTCAGTTCTGCATTGAAATGTCAATCTAAATTATGTTCCATTACGGAAAGGAAAATTGGACGGTTTCTATCATGGGCGTCCAACCCACAACACCAGTTTTATGATCCAGTGGGAAGTTGAAAATTACCCCAAAATGTTCTCAGTTAATCAAAGAAACAGTTTGGATACATTTTTTGGAAGCAAATGTATTTAGCAATATTTTTTTTTATTCGTTCATAGGATGTGGGCGTTGCTGGCAAGGCCAGCATTTATTGCCTCTCCGTAATTGCCCTTGAGATGCTGGTGGTGAGCCGCCTTCTTGAACTGCTGCAGTCTGTGCGGTGAAGGTTCTCCCACAGTTCTGTTAGGTAGGGAGTTCCAGGATTTTGACTCAGCGACGATGAAGGAATGGCGATATATTTCCAAGTCGGGATTGTGTGTGACTTGGAGGGGAACGTGCAGGTGGTGTTGTTCCCATGTGCCTGCTGCCCTTGTCCTTCTAGGTGGTAGAGGTTGCGGGTTTGGGAGGTGCTGTCGAACAAACCTTGGCGAGTTGCTGCAGTGCATGGTGCACCAGTGGTGAGGGGAGTGAATGTTTAGGGCAGTGGATGGGGTGCCAATCAAGCAGGCTGCTTTGTCTTGGATGGTGTCGAGCTTCTTGAGTGTTGTTGGAGCTGCACTCATCCAGGCAAGTGGAGAGTATACCATCACACTCCTGACTTGTGCCTTGTAGATGGTGGAAAGGCTTTGGGGAGTCAGGAGGTGAGACACTCGCCGCAGAATACCCAGCCTCTGAACTGCTCTTGTAGCCACAGTATTTATTTGGCTGGTCCAGTTAAGTTTCTGGTCAATGGTGACCCCCAGGATGTTGATGGTGGAGGATTCGGTGATGGTAATGCCATTGAATGTCAAGGGGAGGTGGTTAGATTCTCTCTTGTTGGAGATGGCCATTGCCTGGCACTTGTCTGACACAAATGTTACTTGCCACTTATCAGCCCAAGCCTGGATGTTGCCCAGGTCTTGCTGCATGCGGGCACAGACTGCTTCATTATCTGAGGGGTTGCAAATGGAACTGAACACTGTGCAATCATTAGCGAACATCCCTATTTCTGACCTTATGATGGAGGGAGGTCATTGATGAAGCAGCTGAGGATGGTTGGGCCTAGGACACTGCCCTGTGGGACTCCTGGGGCTGAGATGATTGGCCTCCAACAACCACTATCATCTTCCTTTGTGCTGGAGAGTTTTCCCCTAATTCCCATTGACTTTAATTTTACTAGGGCTCCTTGGTGCCACACTCGATCAAATGCTGCCTTGATGTTAAGGGCAATCACTCTCACCTCACCTCTGGAATTCAGCTCTTTTGTCCATGTTTGGATCAAGGCTGTAATGAGGTCTGGAGCCGAGTGGTCCTGGCGGAACCCAAACTGAGCACGTTATTGATGAGTAAGTGGCGCTTGACAGCGCTATCAACGACACCTTCCATCTCTTTGCTGATGATTGAGAGTAGACTGATGGGGCGGTAATTGGCCGGATTGGATTTGCCCTGCTTTTTGTGGACAGGACATACCTGGGCAATTTTCCACATTGTTGGGTGGATGCCAGTGTTTTAGCTGTACTGGAACAGTTTGGCTAGAGGCGCGGCTAGTTCTGCAGCACAAGTCTTCAGCACTACAGCCGGGATGTTGTCGGGACCCATAGCCTTAGTTGTATCCAGTGCATTCCGCCATTTCTTGATATCATGTGGAGTGAATCAAATTGGCTGAAGACTGGCTTCTGTGATGACTGTGTGTTAAAGAAAGCCTTTATGAATTATGAGCTACGGATATCAAAGACATTTTTGAAAACTGTTCTAATCTTCCAATTTCTCACTCTCGAAAGTAGAAGCACCTTAGCAATTCCAGATGTTGCATATTCAATGACACTACCCTATGAACCCCTTTATAATGAATTATTGCTCTTCCCTCGTTCCAAAAATCTGGCTTTGTCCCAAATTCCAAATTCTGAGTATAATATAATCTGGAAATACTAACTAAAAGTAGGCCAATATAAAGGTGGAACCTCGCATCCATTTCAAATGACCTACATTCCTGGTGCAACAATATGAATACTTCACAATATAAATAATCACCATTAATGCATTAGGATTGTCAAACACTTGACTCTAATTCATATGGGGATGGAAGTTTTTAGCCAGATCACAAGACATAGCAGTTCATAATTAAAGTCAGTTTAAACTCATTCGAAAAAACCTAACTCAGTCTCCCTGTGTTAACCATTCATAGGACAGGAATAGGCTATTCAGCCCCTCTGCCATTCAATTAGATCTGCACAAGTTCGAGCACGACTTCTTCACTGCACAGGACATCCAACCAAAGCTATACACCAGATACATCGACGACATTTCCTTCCTATGGACCCACGGCGAAGAATCACTGAAGGGACTACACGATAACATCAACAAGTTCCATCCCACCATCAAACTCACCATGGACTACTCCTCAGAATCGGTTTCATTCTTGGACACACGAATCTCCATCAAAGACGGGCACCTCAGCACTTCACTCTACCACAAGCCCACAGACAACCTCACGATGCTCCACTTTTCCAGCTTCCACCCTAACTACGTCAAAGAGGCCATCCCCTATGGACAGGCCCTGCGAATACACAGGATCTGCTCAGACGAGGAGGAACGCGATGGACACCTACAGATGCTGAAAGACGCCCTCGTAAGAATGGGATATGACGCTCGACTCGTCGATCGACAGTTCCGATGGGCCACAGTGAAAAATCGCATAGACCTCCTCAGAAGACAAACACGGGACACAACCAACAGAGTATCCTTCATCGTCCAGTACTTCCCCGGAGCGGAGAAACTACGCCATTTTCTTCGCAGCCTTCAACATGTCATCGATGACGACGAACACCTCTCTAAGGCCATCCCCACATCTCCACTACTTGCCTTCAAACAGCCACCTAACCTCAAACAGGCCATCGTTCGCAGCAAATTACCCAGCTTTCAGGAGAACAGTGTCCACGACACCACACAACTCTGCCACGGCAAACTCTGCAAGACATGCCAGATCATCGACACGAGAGGACACCACCCACCACGTACATGGTTCATACTCCTGTGACTCGGCCAACGTTGTCTACCTCATACGTTGCAGGAAAGGATGCCCCGGAGCATGGTACATCGGCGAGACCATGCAGACACTGCGACAACGGATAAATGGACACCACACAACAAACGCCAGACAGGAGGGTTCCCTCCCAGTCGGGGAACACTTCAGCAGTCAAGGACATTCAGCCTCCGATCTTCGGATAAGCGTTCTCCAAGGCGGCCTTCGAGACACACGACAACGCAAAATCGTCGAGCAGAAATTGATAGCCAAGTTCCGCACCCATGAAGACGGCCTCAACCGGGATCTTGGGTTCATGTCACGCTACATGTAACCCCACCAGCGAAAAAAAAGTTATCTGTTTTTAATACAACTGGACATTCTCTCTCTCTCTCTGACTTTCGAGTCTCTTTCTCTCTCTGTCTTTGTAATCTGACCCATTGTGTATTCAGTATACTGGGATGTAATGTTTTCCGTGGCTAACCTGTCTGAACACCAACGACACCTTTGATTGCTGTGATCGTCTCCCAGGCGAGGTGTTATAGGGGGCAGTTGGAAAGATTATCTGTAATCACCAGGCATTGTTCTCTGACTATATATGCTATGCGTTTTTAGAATCCCTTCACTCACCTGACAAAGGAGGTAAGCTCCGAAAGCTTGTGATTTAAAGTAAAACTGTTGGACTATAACCTGGTGTTGTGCAAGTCCTTACATTTGTCCACCCCAGTTTATCACCGGCATCTCCACATCTTTGTTCCATATGCCTTTGATACCCTTACCCAACAATAGTCTACTGATCTTAGTCTTGAAAATTTCAATTGGTCCAGCACCCACAGCCTTTTGGCGGAGAGAGTCCTAGATTTCCACTAACCTTTGCATGAGAAAATGCTTCCTGATTTCACTCTTTCACTCTAATTTTAAGATTAAACCCTTTTGTTCTGGATTGCCCCAACATTTGTACAAAAACATATTGGTCCTCACTGATTTTAGGCGTATCTGATGGCTGACTGAAATCAGCAATGGATCAATTTAAATGTGCAAAAAAAAGTCCTGCGCCTGTTTTGGAACCTTTGTATAAAATGCATGAAAAACTAGGTGGAGCATGGAAACCATCAGGTCCTCGAGATTTGTCTATCTTAAGTCCCATTATGTTCTCCATTATTATTGTTTTACTTATATTAAATCCACCAAATTCCTCCGATTGACTTATTTATAGGTTCCACTGTCCCACTGGTATTTTGCCCTCTTCCTCCACTGTGAAAATGGATGTAAAGTATTCAGTTTACAAGTCTGCTATTTCCTTATTAACCATTATAGTATTGCTTGCATCCATCTTTAATGGGCCCACATTTCTCTGCACTGCTCTCTTTCACATAAATGACACTGACAAAAGCTTTGGATGTGCTCAGGCTTTCCCACACTCCGGGGAGAATAATCTGGGAAATCACAAACATTGACAATGGATTTTATAATTAATTGAAAATATCTACATTATGAAAAAAACAGATGGGGAATGTTAATTATTTTGTTTTAAAATTCGAGCTACTATTCCTCCTTGACAAAAGACAAGTCACCTCAAAAGAACTTAATGAGGATAGACAGCTAGGCAAATGACTGTGTCTGTTATAGGCTTCTGACATGGTTTTTGTCATAACTTCTCATTCAAAAATCTAACATGACTTAAAAGGTAATATAATTGAAGGATTAAAGGACTACATACTCTGCTCAGCCTAACGTGTTCCTGTAACCTGTGATAGTGAAAAAAGCCCCAGAAGAGAATCAAATATCTGAGCTGATAGTCTTTGTGTAAACCCTGTCCAAAGCTATTTGTAATACTTGACAGTACATAGACTGAACCATAATTCATTCACTGATACCTAATGAGAACGTTTGTTCGTAATACCCAACAGAAAGGTAAGAAGTGGCATAATGTGCGTTTTCCGCTCTTCTGTAGCTTTCAAAGGTACCAGAGAAGGCTGGATGACAGGGAGAAGCAAAAAAAGAAATGCTGAACTGACCTGCAGATTTTCACCATTTAGATTGAAGTAATCCATGCGCTGGAACATTATCATCCCAGCTGATAGTTGTGAATAACTAACTGCTTTTTAAAATTGCTGATAATTAAACCTTAATGCTATAATTCTGCTGCTCCAGACAGGAACAATTTTTCCCATTCTGCAATGGTAGTCAATGAATACAAAAAACATAAGTGCTGTGCACGAGGTACAGTATAGTTCACAAGTTTGGTGCATCTGTAAAATCTTACTTGTTCCCCCCTCCCAGGTGACTGCTCGATACATTAACTAATCTGAAAGTTGTGCTGTTCTAATGCTGCATTGCTGTTCGTGTTTTAATAATCTAGCATCATTACAAGAGTAATTAAAGAAGCTGTTGGGGCCAAGAATCTGAAGAGCACAGGAGTGCTGCAGAAAGTTGGAAAGTACTGAACTGTAATTATTTCTCCTCTGGTGAAAATGACAGTGTTCCTTGGAACAGATTCTGATCTATTGGAAAATAATGCAAATTAAAACAGCAGCTAAGTAATGCTCAAAGCTAAGAGCGACTCTTAACGATGGTCATAACCGTAAAAAATACTTCCATTTAGTTGCCTATACCAATATGGTGGGTGGCGCACTTCCGGCTCGTAATGAACGTGCGCTTCCTGCCCACCATATTATCATAGAACCACAGAAGGTTGCAGCATGGAAGGAGGCCATTTGGCCCATTGAGTTCGCGCCGGCTCTATGCAAGAGCAATCCAGCTAGTCCCACTCCCCTGCCTTTTCCCTGTAGCCCTGCAAATGTTTTCTTTTCAAGTACTTATTCAGTTCCCTTTTGAAGGCCATGATTGAATCTGCCTCCACTACCCCCTCGGGCAGTGCATTCCAGATCCTAACCACACACTGTGTAAAAACGTTTTTCCTCATGCCACCTTTGGTTCTTTTGCCAATCACCTTAAATCCATGTCCTCTGGTTCTTGCCAATGGGAACAGTTTCTCTCTATTTACTCTGTTTAGACCCTTCATGATTTTGAATACCCCTATGCTTCTCCAGTCTATCCACGTAACTAAAGTCCCTCATCCCTGGAATCATTCTAGTAAATCTCTTTTGCACCCTCTCTAGGGCCTTTGCATCTTTCCTGAAATGCGACGCCCAGAACTGGACACAATACTCCAGTTGTGGCCGAACCAGTGTTTTATAAAGGTTCATCATGACTTCCATACTTTTGTACTCTTGGGGGGTGATTTTAGGAGGCAATTGCGGGTGCGTTGGGGGCAGGGGGGCTCTGAAAATCGCGGAAATCCTCTTCGGGTTCGGAAGCCAGCTCCAACCTGCCGACTTCCAAGTTTCCCAGGCACTCACCTGTGCGCGTGGGCAACCCGAAAATGGAAGTTCCGCCGGCAATTAAAGCTGGCGGAATGATAGTTGAAGAGCCAAATGTACCTCATTGAGGTACTTAAGGCACTTTACTTGTGACAGATTAAGCACTTAGAAAGATTTTTAACTTACCTGGGCGGCTTGCCCACGCTTCTGTTTGAAGGGCCGGATCAGGGAACAAGAAACTAAATAAATTAAATAAAAAACCGTAGACCAAAGTGAAAACACTAAATGAACCTACCTTTGCACCCTGCTTCGATGTCTCCCGCTCCAGTGTCCCCGTCTTCATCCCCCGATGTCCCCTTCTTCGCCCCCCAATCTTCCCCCGATGTCCACCCGATCTTCCCCTCTCCCACCCCCGATCTTCCTTTCTCCCCCAGATCTTCCTTTCTCTCCCCAGATCTTCCACTCTCCCTCACTCCCCCAGTCTTCCAGTCCAGCACCGAATGATGTCTCGTTCGCTCTCTTTCTCTCCCCCTCCCCCCTCACATTGCAGCTCCTGATGGCAACATTAATGTAAATATAATTCAGCCAGTGATGATTGCAAGCTCCATTGTGGAAGCAGTATTGTTCCAATGTTAAAATAAATGTGGTCCACTGTTAAAAGACTAATTGATGTTGTGGATTCATTGATAAGGTTGCATCTGCATCCTGAGTCAAAGCATATCTGGCTGCACCTGAGCTCTGACTCATGGATGTTCTTGTTGGGTAGCTTTATCAGTGTCACCCAACAGAGACAATATCCTGTTGGCCAATCATTGGGAAGTATTGACAGTTACCATGGAGACATCTGCAACCAAAACAATTCTTCTCACCTGGTTAAATAATGACATTTTTTCCTTGTCATATGGACAAGAATGTACCCATGGGTACAGCAGCTAAATACAGGGTTATGCACAGACCATTTAATTTTGTACAAAAGGGAACATACAGTTCCTTTTGGTTACTCTCAGTTGTAGGCAAGTAGAGTTGTAGTATTTATTTTTTGGATTAAACATTGGGACTAAAAAATAAAACTTCAACTTGAGACAAGAACTCTCTTGTCCTTAGCAAGAGAAGAAAAAACAAGTATAGTTTATAACAAAGAATCATAGAATCATAGAATGGTTACAGCACAGGAGGAGGCCATTTGGCCCATCGAGCCCGTGCCGGCTCTTTGTGAGAGTAATCCAGTTAATCCCAGTCCCCTGCTCTTTCCCTGTAGCCCTGCAAATTTTTCCCTTCAAGTATTTATCCAATTCTTTTTTGAAAGCCACGATTGAATCTGCTTCCACCACCATTTCAGGCAGCGCATGCTCGCTGTGTAAAAAAGTTTTTCCTTATTGGTTCTTTTGACAATCATCTTCAATCTGTGTCCTCTGGTTCTTGACCCTTCTGCCAATGGGACCAGTTTCTCTTTATTTATTTTGTCTAAGCCCTTCATGATTTTGAACACTTCTATCAAATCTCCTCTCAAGCTTATCTGCTCTGAACCAGTGTGTTATAAAGGTTCAAAATAACTTCCTTGCTATTTATAAAGCCCAGGATCCCGTATGCTTTTTTGACCGCTTTCTCAACCTGTCCTGCCACTTTCAAAGATTTGTGCACATATCCCCCCAGGTCTCTCTGTTTGTGCACCCCCTTTAAAATTGAATCATTTAGCTTATATTGCCTCTCCATGTTCTTCTTGCCAAAATTTATCACTATGACTATAAAGAGGCACTAGAGGTAGCATCATTAAATTCTACATACAGATGTGTATGTAATACGTTAAAAAGATGAACCGGGTATTTCCGTGATCTTGAGCACAGCACTTTCTCCTAATGGTGTAATTTGAAATCTAGCCCAAACACGGGGATAAGGAGATTAGAGCTCTGGTGGGAAACTGCTCTGGCGCTGGAGGTGGGGGTCAGTCATCGGGGGGTCACTGGGAGGGTCGGGGGTCAGTCACTGGAGGGGTCAGTCATCGGGGGGGTCAGTCATCGGAGAGGGGTGTCAGTACCGGTGGGAGGATGGGAATCAGTCATTGGGGGTCACCGGGGGGTGGGGTCAGAGGTCAGTCATCGGGGGGGGGTCAGTCATCAGAGTGGGGTCTCTGTCACCGTGGCAGGAGGGTGTCAGTCTTCGGGTGGGACATTCAACGGGTGTCAAGGTCGGAGGTCATCGCAGGGATCGAAGATCATGGGGGATTGGTCGGAGATCATGGGGGGTGTCGGAGATCGTAGAGGTCGGGGATCATCACGGGTGCCAGAGGTCACAGGGGTCAAAGATTGTGTGGATCGGGGTTGGGGGTCATTGTGGGGGTCCGAGATCGTGGGGGTGTCAGATCGTGGGGGTCAGGGTCGGGATCATTGCGGATTTTGGAGATCGTGGGGGGGTGTTGGAGATTGTGAGGGGGGGAGGTCGATCACGTTTGTAGGGTCGTTGCAGTTAGGCTTGTTGGGCCTGGGGGAAGCACGTCTGTTCCTCCGGGCCCACAAGCTGCACTATAAAGGCACTTACCTGCAGTTTCAGGCCTTCTCGCCTCCTCTCACGTGGCGTGAATCAGAAGGCCCGGGAATCCCGGCCCCCAGGAGTTAAAAACAAAAAACCTGTCAAAATGGAGGCCCGCAGCCTCCTTCAAAACTTTCACTGACTGACCCGCCTCCTAAGAGCGGGTTGGTCGCTTGTCCTTCGTCCCACCTCCGTTAAAACCGGAAGTGGGTGGGATGGAGGTGGGTTGGGAGCAGGCTTTAGATTTTAAAAATTTTTATTCCTTCCCCGACCCCAACCCACCCGTTTTTCCCATTTAAAATCATGCCCATGATTTTTTTTATTGCTTTGTGTGATAGTGTGACTGACAGCACTAATAAGGCCAAGCACAAGCTGCTGCCATTCCCACCATGTACTTTATCTGCATTTACCATGGGCCCGATGTTACCAGAGCTGCGGGTTCTCGGCGAGGGGGCTATCGGGCGCGTGGGTAACGCGCCCAGTGACATCAGTCAGCTCCCCGCGCGATCGTAGCATAATAGGATCCACTTACCTGGTCTTCCGGGTTCCCCACTGATGATCTGCGCATCGGGTGGGCTGCGCATGCGCAGTGAGATCTGTCAGCTGGAGGAGCTCCATTTAAAGGGGCAGTCCTCAACTGACAGATGCTGCAACAAACAGAAAAAATCACAGCTTGGAGCAGCCCAAGCGGAAGGCTGCTCCCAGTTTAATGATGCCTCACTCCAGGTATCAATACATGGGGTGAGGAGGAGGGGGAGGACAGAGATCTTCCCCCCGGCGGGCGGGAGGAAGCGGCCTGCCTCTGCCACCAGGAAGGCCTGGCTCGAGGTGGCAGAGGAGCTCACCAGCACCACCAACATATCACCCACCTGCATACAGTGCAGGAGGCGCTCCAATGACCTCAGTAGGTCAGCCAAAGTGAGTACACTTACTCTTTCCCCTACACTCCGTCTGCCACATCACTGCCCCCACCCCACATCTCCTTCTGCTCTGCCAACACTACTCTGTCACATCATCCTTCATACCCACTCAAACCTCATCCTCATCTTACCTGCACCTACTCACCTCGCCAGTACTCATCCCGCCACTACCACTCAACCCAATCCTCATACAATCTCATGGCTCTATCTCATACTCACCCTCTCGTGCATCTCTTTCACGGCCAGCCTCACTCAACCTGCCACGACCTGTGCTGCAGCCACAGGGCATGCATCACATATGTGCAGTAGGCAGCGTAAGGCAAACGTGTCGTGAGCATGAAGGGGATGCACAAGGGTGTTTGAGGGTTTGTCATGGTTGTTACTTATATTTAATTTCTGACCAACTCACATTACATATTATATTGTCACCACTACTGCCATGTCTTTGTGAATCTTGTCTGGTTTGTGCAATAAAGCCCTTTCCTGAGGATCACTATGAAGACCCACAACTGATGCCACCCATTGTGTCACTACAGAGTGGGTGTAGGTGTATTTGCAGGGCTCTTTTGTGCAGACGGCTGAGAGACGTCGGCGATGTCCCCGGTTGCACCCTGGAGGGATGCGGGGGAGAAGTTGTTGAGGGCAGTGGTGAATTTGACAGCGACAGGTAAGAAGATGGTGCTCAGGCCAGCCAGGAGTAGCTTGGCATGAAGGAGGCTGCAGATGTCCACGACTACATGTCGAGTGACTCTGAGCCTCCGTGTGCACTGCTGCTCAGAGAGGTCCAGGAAGCTGAGCCTCGGTCTGTGGACCCTGTGGCGAGGGTAGTGCCCTCTGCGACGCATCTCTCTCTGCGGTTGCCCTCCCTCCTGCTGTACAGGTGGATGTGTCACAGCACTCTGTTGTGGAGCTCCACGTGTCAGAGGTGGACGGCGTGGCCGGCGATGCTGGTGATGCTGTTCGCCCTCCGAGGAGGTCATGACTCCAGCTACGGCGGCCCCCATCTGGAAGATGTACATCTGAGGGGGTCCGCAAGGTCTCTGGACCCCGGGGTAAGTGTGCAAGTTGGTGAGTTTGATTGTCAGGAGGAGGGTGGTGGAGGCCAAACTTTGTCCCAAGTGACAGAGTGGCCTCCTGCAATGAGTGAGGGTCTCCCACCTGTCAAATGGACCTTTGCAGCTGCCACAGGCTGATGGCTGCAACAGGTCCCTTTGAACTGGGAGTGTTTCCCCCAGTGTGGGAAACAGTCCCAGTTTGCTCTAAAATCCCACCCCTCCTCACATAATCCCTTAATCAGGTCAGTTAATGACCTGAACAAGCAAAATAAACAGCGTCAAGTGGCATCCCGCTGGCTTTAATTGCCTGCGGGATTCCCACCAGTGGGGGCTGCGCGCGCACGCCGGCGCGTCAGTGGGGAACCCGGAAGTGCGCGGGTTCGAGGCGCGCTCCGGACCCGCCACGGGATTTCCCGATTTTCGGGGCCCCCCCCACAGGAACGCACCCGACAGCCGGTGCTAAAATGCTGCCCCATATGTTTGTAACAATTTGCATTGACTCAGCAAGCCAGGGAGTCAATCAGTGGAAGAATGGGCTGAAGGAATTTACTACTGAGGTGGGTTATCCTCTCATTTCACTCAACCAACTACCATAACAAACATTATTATAAAGTTTAAAGTCAGTTGGATGGAACATTTCCATATGTAAACTTGGTGGATAACACTAGGTGGAGTAAACATTTGCATTACAAAGGGCCCAATTTTAACTGCTCCATCCTGGCTGGGGGGGGGGGGGCAATTAAAATAATAGGAGTGACTTCAGGACCCGATCTGCAATTTCAAGCTGAGGCCTGAGCAGGGGATGAAAGCCAGAAGAGGCCCAGAAGGTAAGTTTTAAATTAATTTTGCAGCTTTCCTTGTGAGGCCAGGAGGGGCTCCTTGGAAGCCTTTGGCCTCACTTACGTCGGGTTCTCCTTCTTCCCCCCAATCACAGCCAGATCCCCCCCACTCCCGTTGGTGGCCAGATCCCCCCCGCTCCCCACTGATCACGGCCAATGTTTCCCCTTCCTCCGATCACGTCCAGAGATTCCCCCTCCCCTGATCGCAACCAATGTTACCCCTTCCTCCCATCGTGGCCAGTGTTTCCACTACACCCCGATCATGGCCAGTGTTTCCCCTACACCCCGATCATGGCCAGTGTTTCCCCTTCCTCTGATCACGGCCAGTGTTTCCCCTTCCTCCGATCACGGCCAGTGTTTCCCCTTCCCCCAATCACGGCCAGTGTTTCCCCTTCCTCCGATCACGGCCAGTGTTTCCTCTTCCTCCGATCACGGCCAGTGTTTCCTCTTCCTCCGATCACGGCCAGTGTTTCCCCTTCCTCCGATCACGGCCAGTGTTTCCCCTTCCTCTATCATGGTCAGTGTTTCCCATTCCTCCGATCACTGCCAGTGTTTCCCATTCCTCCGATCACGGCCAGTGTTTCCCCTTCCTCCGATCACGGCCAGTGTTTCCCCTTCCTCCGATCAGGGCCAGTGTTTCCCCTTCCTCCGATCACGGCCAGTGTTTCCCCTTCCTCCGATCAGGGCCAGTGTTTCCCCTTCCTCCGATCAGGGCCAGTGTTTCCCCTTCCTCCGATCACGGCCAGTGTTTCCCCTTCCTCCGATCATGGCCAGTGTTTCCCCTTCCTCCGATCAGGGCCAGTGTTTCCCCTTCCTCCGATCAGGGCCAGTGTTTCCCCTTCCTCCGATCACGGCCAGTGTTTCCCCTTCCTCCGATCACGGCCAGTGTTTCCCATTCCTCCGATCACGGCCAGTGTTTCCCCTTCCCCCAATCACGGCCAGTGTTTCCCATTCCTCCGATCACGGCCAGTGTTTCCCCTTCCTCCGATCACGGCCAGTGTTTCCCCTTCCTCCGATCACGGCCAGTGTTTCCCCTTCCTCCGATCACGGCCAGTGTTTCCCCTTCCTCCGATCACGGCCAGTGTTTCCCCTTCCCCCAATCACGGCCAGTGTTTCCCCTTCCTCCGATCACGGCCAGTGTTTCCCCTTCCTCCGATCACGGCCAGTGTTTCCCCTTCCTCCGATCACGGCCAGTGTTTCCCCTTCCCCCAATCACGGCCAGTGTTTCCCCTTCCTCCGATCACGGCCAGTGTTTCCCCTTCCTCCGATCACGGCCAGTGTTTCCCCTTCCTCCGATCACAGTCAGTGTTTCCCCTTTCTCCGATCGTGGCCAGTGTTTCCTCTTCCTCCGATCACGGCCAGTGTTTCCTCTTCCTCCGATCACGGCCAGTGTTTCCCCTTCCTCCGATCACGGCCAGTGTTTCCCCTTCCTCCGATCACGGCCAGTGTTTCCCCTTCCTCTGATCACGGCCAGTGTTTCCCCTTCCTCCGATCACGGCCAGTGTTTCCCCTTCCTCCGATCACGGCCAGTGTTTCCCCTTCCTCTGATCACGGCCAGTGTTTCCCCTTCCTCCGATCACGGCCGGTGTTTCCCATTCCTCCGATCACGGCCAGTGTTTCCCCTTCCTGCGATCACGGCCAGTGTTTCCCCTTCCTCTGATCACGGCCAGTGTTTCCCATTCCTCCGATCACGGCCAGTGTTTCCCCTTCCTCCGATCACGGCCAGTGTTTCCCCTTCCTCCGATCACGGCCAGTATTTCCCCTTCCTCCGATCACGGCCAGTGTTTCCCCTTCCTCCGATCACGGCCAGTGTTTCCCCTTGCTCCGATCACGGCCAGTGTTTCCCCTTCCTCCGATCACGGCCAGTGTTTCCCTTACGCCCTGATCACGGCCAGTGTTTCCCCTTCCTCCGATCACGGCCAGTGTTTCCCTTACGCCCTGATCACGGCCAGTATTTCCCCTTCCTCCGATCACGGCCAGTGTTTCCCATTCCTCCGATCACGGCCAGTGTTTCCCCTTCCTCCGATCACGGCCAGTATTTCCCCTTCCTTCGATCACGGCCAGTGTTTCCCCTTCCTCCGATCACGGCCAGTATTTCCCCTTCCTTCGATCACGGCCGAATGTTTCCCCTTCCTTCGATCACGGCCAGTGTTTCCCCTTCCCCCGATCATGGCCAGTGTTTACCCTTCCCCCAATCACGGCCAGTGTTTCCCCTTCGTCTGATCACGGCCAGTGTTTCCTCTCTCCCACTGATCACGGCCAGTGTTTCCCCTTCCTCCGATCACGGCCAATGTTTCCCCTTCCTCCGATCATGGCCAGTGTTTCCTCTTCCTCCGATCACGGCCAGTGTTTCCCCTTCCTCCGATCACGGCCAGTGTTTCCCCTTCCCCCGATCACAGCCAGTGTTTCCCCTTCCTCCGATCACGGCCAGTGTTTCCCCTTCCTCCGATCACGGCCAGTGTTTCCCCTTCCTCCGATCACGGACAGTGTTTCCCCTTCCTCCGATCACGGCCAGTATTTCCCCTTCCTCCGATCACGGCCATTGTTTCCACTTCCTCCGATCATGGCCAGTGTTTCCCCTTCCTCCGATCACGGCCAGTGTTTCCCGTACAACCTGATCACGGCCAGTGTTTCCCCTTCCTCCGATCATGGCCAGTGTTTCCCCTTCCTCCGATCACGGACAGTGTTTCCCCTTCCTCCGATCATGGCCAGTGTTTCCCCTTCCTCCGATCACGGCCAGTGTTTCCCCTTCCTCCGATCACGGCCAGTGTTTCCCCTTCCCCCGATCACGGCCAGTGTTTCCCCTTCCTCCGATCACGGCCAGTGTTTCCCCTTCGTCCGATCACGGCCAGTGTTTCCCATTCCTCCGATCACGGCCAGTGTTTCCCCTTCCTCCGATCATGGCCAGTGTTTCCCCTTCCTCCGATCACGGCCAGTGTTTCCCCTTCCTCCGATCACGGCCAGTGTTTCCCATTCCTCCGATCATGGTCAGTGTTTCCCCTTCCTCCGATCACGGCCAGTGTTTCCCCTTCCTCCGATCACGGCCAGTGTTTCCCAATCCTCAGATCACGGCCAGTGTTTCCCCTTCCTCTGATCACGGCCAATGTTTCCCCTTCCTCCGATCACGGCCAGTGTTTCCCAATCCTCAGATCACGGCCAGTGTTTCCCCTTCCTCTGATCACGGCCAATGTTTCCCCTTCCTCTGATCACGGCCAGTGTTTTCCCTTCCTCCGATCACGGCCAGTGTTTCCACTTCCTCCGATCACGGCCAGTGTTTCTCCTTCCTCCGATCACGGCCAATGTTTCCCCTTCCTCCGATCACGGCCAGTGTTTCCCCTTCCTCCGATCACGGCCAGTGTTTCCCCTTCGTCCGATCACGGCCAGTGTTTCCCATTCCTCCGATCACGGCCAGTGTTTCCCCTTCCTCCGATCACGGCCAGTGTTTCCCCTTCCTCCGATCACGGCCAGTGTTTCCTCTTCTTCCGAGCACGGCCAGTGTTCCCCTTCCTCCGATCACGGCCAGTGTTTCCCCTTCCCCCGATCACGGCCAGTGTTTCCCCTTCCTCCGATCACGGCCAGTGTTTCCTCTCTCCCACTGATCACGGCCAGTGTTTCCCCTTCCTCCGATCACGGCCAGTGTTTCCCCTTCCACTGATCACGGCCAGTGTTTCCCCTTCTCCTGATCACGGCCAGTGTTTCCCCGACACTTCGATCACGGCCAGTGTTTCCCCTTCCTCCGATCATGGCCAGTGTTTCCCCTTCCTCCGATCACGGCCAGTGTTTCCCCTTCCTCCGATCACGGCCAGTGTTTCCCCTTCCTCCGATCACGGCCAGTGTTTCCCCTTCCTCTATCATGGTCAGTGTTTCCCCTTCCTCCGATCACGGCCAGTGTTTCCCCTTCCTCCGATCACGGCCAGTGCTTCCCCTTCCCCTGATCGTGGCCGGTGTTTCCCCTTCCCACGATCATGGCCAGTGTTTCCCCTTCCCCCGATCACGGCCAGTGTTTCCCCTTCCTCCGATCACGGCCAGTGTTTCCCCTTCCTTCGAGCACGGCCAGTGTTTCCCCTTCCTCCGATCACAGTCAGTGTTTCCCCTTCCTCCGATCACGGCCAGTGTTTCCCCTTCCTTCGATCACGGCCAGTGTTTCCCATTCCTCCGATCACGGCCAGTATTTACCCTTCCTCCGATCACGGCCAGTGTTTCCCCTTCCTCCGATCACGGCCAGTGTTTCCCGTACGACCTGATCACGGCCAGTGTTTCCCCTTCCCCCAATCACGGCCAGTGTTTCCCCTTCCTCTGATCACGGTCAGTGTTTCCTCTCTCCCACTGATCACGGCCAGTGTTTCCCCTTCCTCCGATCACGGCCAGTGTTTTTCTTCCTCCGATCACGGCCAGTGTTTCCCCTTCCTCCGATCATGGCCAGTGTTTCCTCTTCCTCCGATCACGGCCAGTGTTTCCCCTTCCTCCGATCACGGCCAGTGTTTCCCCTTCCCCCGATCACGGCCAGTGTTTCCCCTTCCTCCGATCACGGCCAGTGTTTCCCCTTCCCCCGATCACGGCCAGTGTTTCCCCTTCCTCCGATCACGGACAGTGTTTCCCCTTCCTCCGATCACGGCCAGTGTTTCCCCTTCCTCCGATCACGGCCAGTGTTTCCCCTTCCTCCGATCACGGCCAGTGTTTCCCCTTCCTCCGATCACGGACAGTGATTCCCCTTCTTCCGATCGCGGCCAGTGTTTCCCCTTCCTCCGATCACGGCCAGTGTTTCCCCTTCCTCCGATCACGACCAGTGTTTCCCCTTCCTCCGATCACGGCCAGTGTTTCCCCTTCCTCCGATCACGGCCAGTATTTCCCCTTCCTTCGATCACGGCCAGTGTTTCCCCTTCCTCCGATCATGACCAGTGTTTCCCCTTCTCCTGATTACAGCCAGTGTTTCCCCTTCTCCTGATCGTGGCCGGTGATTCCCCTACACTTCGATCACGGCCAGTGTTTCCCCTTCCTCCGATCACGGCCAGTGTTTCCCCTTCCTCCGATCACGGCCAGTATTTCGCATTCCTCCGATCACGGCCAGTGTTTCCCCTTCCTCCGATCACGGCCAGTGTTTCCCCTTCCTCCGATCACGGCCAGTGTTTCCCCTTCCTCCGATCACGGCCAGTGTTTCCCCTTCCTCCGATCACGGCCAGTGTTTCCCCTTCCTCCGATCATGACCAGTGTTTCCCTTACGCCCTGATCACGGCCAGTGTTTCCCCTTCTCCTGATCGTGGCCGGTGTTTCCCCTACACTTCGATCACGGCCAGTCTTTCCCCTTCCTCCGATCACGGTCAGTGTTTCCCCTTCCTCCGATCACGGCCACTGTTTCCCCTTCCTCCGATCACGGCCAGTGTTTCCCTTACGCCCTGATCACGGCCAGTGTTTCCCCTTCCTCCGATCACGGCCAGTGTTTCCCCTTCCTCCGATCACGGCCAGTGTTTCCCCTTCCTCCGATCACGGCCAGTGTTTCCCATTCCTCCGATCACGGCCAGTGTTTCCCCTTCCTCCGATCACGGCCAGTGTTTCCCCTTCCTCCGATCACGGCCAGTGTTTCCCTAACGCCCTGATCACGGCCAGTGTTTCCCCTTCCTCCGATCACGGCCAGTGTTTCCCCTTCCTTCAATCACGGCCAGTATTTCCCCTTCCTCCGATCACGGCCAGTGTTTCCCCTTCCTCCGATCACGGCCAGTGTTTCCCCTTCCTCCGATCACGGCCAGTGTTTCCCCTTCCTCCGATCACGGCCAGTGTTTCCCCTTCCTCCGATCACGGCCAGTGTTTCCCCTTCCTCCGATCACGGCCAGTGTTTCCCATTCCTCCGATCACGGCCAGTGTTTCCCCTTCCCCCGATCACGGCCAGTCTTTCCCCTTCCTCCGATCACGGCCAGTGTTTCCCCTTCCCCCGATCACGGCCAGTCTTTCCCCTTCCTCCGATCACGGCCAGTGTTTCCCCTTCCTCCGATCACGGCCAGTGTTTCCCATTCCTCCGATCACGGCCAGTGTTTCCCCTTCCCCCGATCACGGCCAGTCTTTCCCCTTCCTCCGATCACCGCCAGTGTTTCCCCTTCCTCCGATCACCGCCAGTGTTTCCCATTCCTCCGATCACGGTCAGTGTTTCCCCTTCCTCCGATCACGGCCAGTGTTTCCCCTTCCTCCGATCATGACCAGTGTTTCCCCTTCTCCTGATTACAGCCAGTGTTTCCCCTTCCTCCGATCACGGCCGGTGTTTCCCCTTCCTCCGATCACGGTCAGTGTTTCCCTTACGCCCTGATCACGGCCAGTGTTTCCCCTTCCTCCGATCACGGCCAGTGTTTCCTCTTCCTCCGATCACGGCCAGTGTTTCCCCTTCCTCTGATCACGGCCAGTGTTTCCCCTTCCTCCGATCACGGCCAGTGTTTCCCATTCCTCCGATCACGGCCAGTGTTTCCCCTTCCTCCGATCATGGTCAGTGTTTCCCCTTCCTCCGATCACGGCCAGTGTTTCCCTAACGCCCTGATCACGGCCAGTGTTTCCCCTTCCTCCGATCACGGACAGTGTTTCCCCTTCCTCCGATCACGGCCAGTGTTTCCCATCCTCCGATCACGGACAGTGTTTCCCATCCTCCGATCACGGACAGTGTTTCCCCTTGCTCCGATCACGGCCAGTGTTTCCCCTTCCTCCGATCACGGCCAGTGTTTCCCGTACAACCTGATCACTGCCAGTGTTTCCCCTTCCTCCGTTCACGGCCAGTGTTTCCCCTTCCTCCGATCACGGCCAGTGTTTCCCCTTCCCCCGATCAAGGCCAGTGTTTCCCCTTCCTCCGATCACGGCCAGTGTTTCCCATTCCTCTGATCACTGCCAGTGTTTCCCCTTCCTCCGATCATGGCCAGTGTTTCCCCTTCCTCCGATCACGGCCAGTGTTTCCCCTTCCTCCGATCACGGCCAGTGTTTCCCCTTCCTCCGATCACGGCCAGTATTTCTCCTTCCCCCGATCATGACCAGTGTTTCCCCTTCCTCCGATCACGGCCAGTGTTTCCCCTTCCTCCGATCACGGCCAGTGTTTCCCCTTCCCCCGATCACGGCCAGTGTTTCCCCTTCCTCCGATCACGGCCAGTGTTTCCTCTTCCACCGAGCACGGCCAGTGTTTCCCCTTCCTCCGATCACGGCCAGTGTTTCCCCTTCCCCCGATCACGGCCAGTGTTTCCCCTTCCTCCGATCACGGCCAGTGTTTCCCCTTCCCCCGATCACGGCCAGTGTTTCCCCTTCCTCCGATCACGGCCAGTGTTTCCTCTCTCCCACTGATCACGGCCAGTGTTTCTCCTTCCCCGATAACGGTTAGTGTTTCCCCTTCTCCTGATCACGGCCAGTGTTTCCCCGTCCCCCGATCATGGCCAGTGTTTCCCCTACACTTCGATCACGGCCAGTGTTTCCCCTTCCTCCGATAACGGTTAGTGTTTCCCCTTCTCCTGATCACGGCCAGTGTTTCCCCTACACTTCGATCACGGCCAGTGTTTCCCCTTCCTCCGATCACGGCCAGTGTTTCCCCTTCCTTCGATCACGGCCAGTGTTTCCCCTTCCTCCGATCACGGCCAGTGTTTCCCCTTCCTCCGATCACGGCCAGTGTTTCCCCTTCCTCCGATCACAGCCAGTGTTTCCCCTTCCTCCGATCACGGCCAGTGTTTCCCCTTCCTCCGATCACGGCCAGTGTTTCCCCTTCCCCCGATCACGGCCAGTTTTTCCCCTTCCTCCGATCGCGGCCAGTGTTTCCCCTTCCTCCGATCACGGCCAGTGTTTCCCTTACGCCCTGATCACGGCCAGTGTTTCCCCTTCCTCCGATCACGGTCAGTGTTTCCCCTTCCTCCGATCACGGTCAGTGTTTCCCCTTCCTCTTATCACGGCCAGTGTTTCCCTTACGCCCTGATCACGGCCAGTGTTTCCCCTTCCTCCGATCACGGCCAGTGTTTCCCCTTCCTCCGATCACGGCCAGTATTTCGCATTCCTCCGATCAGGGCCAGTGTTTCCCCTTCCTCCGATCACGACCAGTGTTTCCCCTTCCTCCGATCACGGCCAGTGTTTCCCCTTCCTCCGATCACGGTCAGTGTTTCCCCTTCCTCCGATCACGGCCAGTGTTTCCCCTTCCTCCGATCACGGCCAGTGATTCCCCTTCCTCCGATCACGGTCAGTGTTTCCCCTTCCTCCGATCACGGCCAGTGTTTCCCCTTCCTCCGATCACGGCCAGTGTTTCCCCTTCCTCCGATCACGGCCAGTGTTTCCCCTTCCTCCGATCACGGCCAGTGTTTCCCTTACGCCCTGATCACGGCCAGTGTTTCCCCTTCCTCCGATCACGGCCAGTGTTTCCCCTTCCTCCGATCACGGCCAGTGTTTCCCCTTCCTCCGATCACGGCCACTGTTTCCCCTTCCTCCGATCACGGCCAGTGTTTCCCATTCCTCCGATCACGACCAGTGTTTCCCCTTCCTCCGATCATGGTCAGTGTTTCCCCTTCCTCCGATCACGGCCAGTGTTTCCCTCACGCCCTGATCACGGCCAGTGTTTCCCCTTCCTCCGATCACGGCCAGTGTTTCCCCTTCCTTCAATCACGGCCAGTATTTCCCCTCCCTCCGATCACGGTCAGTGTTTCCCCTTCCTCCGATCATGACCAGTGTTTCCCCTTCTCCTGATTACAGCCAGTGTTTCCCCTTCTCCTGATTACAGCCAGTGTTTCCCCTTCTCCTGATCGTGGCCGGTGATTCCCCTACACTTCGATCACGGCCAGTCTTTCCCCTTCCTCCGATCACGGTCAGTGTTTCCCCTTCCTCCGATCACGGCCAGTGTTTCCCCTTCCTCCGATCACGGCCAGTGTTTCCCTTACGCCCTGATCACGGCCAGTGTTTCCCCTTCCTCCGATCACGGCCAGTGTTTCCTCTTCCTCCGATCACGGCCAGTGTTTCCCATTCCTCCGATCACGGCCAGTGTTTCCCCTTCCTCCGATCATGGTCAGTGTTTCCCCTTCCTCCGATCACGGCCAGTGTTTCCCTAACGCTCTGATCACGGCCAGTGTTTCCCCTTCCTCCGATCACGGCCAGTGTTTCCCCTTCCTTCAATCACGGCCAGTGTTTCCCCTTCCTCCGATCACGGTCAGTGTTTCCCCTTCCTCTGATCATGGCCAGTGTTTCCCCTTCCTCCAATAACGGCAAGTGGTTCCCCTTCCTCCGATCACGGCCAGTGTTTCCCCTTCCTCCGATCATGGTCAGTGTTTCCCCTTCCTCCGATCACGGCCAGTGTTTCCCTAATGCCCTGATCACGGCCAGTGTTTCCCCTTCCTCCGATCACGGCCAGTGTTTCCCCTTCCTTCAATCACGGCCAGTGTTTCCCCTTCCTCCGATCACGGCCAGTGTTTCCCCTTCCTTCAATCACGGCCAGTATTTCCCCTTCCTCCGATCACGGCCAGTGTTTCCCCTTCCTTCAATCACGGCCAGTGTTTCCCCTTCCTCCGATCACGGCCAGTGTTTCCCCTTCCTTCAATCACGGCCAGTATTTCCCCTTCCTCCGATCACGGTCAGTGTTTCCCCTTCCTCCGATCACGGCCAGTGTTTCCCCTTCCACCGATCACGGCCAGTGTTTCCCCTTCCTCTGATCTAGGCCAGTTTTTCCCCTTCCTCTGATCACTGCCAGTGTTTCCCATTCCTCCGATCACGGCCAGTGTTTCCCCTTGCTCCGATCACGGCCAGTGTTTCCCCGTCCCCGGATAATGGCCAGTGATTCCCCTTCCCCCGATCACGTCCAGTGTTTCCCCTTCCTCCGATCACGGCTAGTGTTTCTCCTTCCCCCGATCATGGCCAGTGTTTCCCCTTCTTCCGATCACGGCCAGTGTTTCCCCTTCCTCTGATCACGCCCAGTGTTTCCCCTTCCTCTATCATGGCCAGTGTTTCCCCTTCCTCGATCATGGTCAGTGTTTCCCCTTCCCCCGATCATGGCCAGTGTTTCCCCTTCCCCCGATAATGGCCAATGTTTCTCCTTCCCCCGATCGCGGCCAGTGTTTCCCCTTCCTCCGATGACGGCCAGTGTTTCCCCTTGCTCCGATCACGGCCAGTGTTTCCCCGTCCCCGGATAATGGCCAGTGATTCCCCTTCCCCCGATCACGGCCAGTGTTTCCCCTTCCTCCGATCACGGCCAGTGTTTCCCATTCCTCCGATCACGGCCAGTGTTTCCCCTTCCTCCGATCACGGCCAGTGTTTCCCCTTCCTCCGATCACGGCCAGTGTTTCCCTAACGCCCTGATCACGGCCAGTGTTTCCCCTTCCTCCGATCACGGCCAGTGTTTCCCCTTCCTTCAATCACGGCCAGTATTTCCCCTTCCTCCGATCACGGCCAGTGTTTCCCCTTCCTCCGATCACGGCCAGTGTTTCCCCTTCCTCCGATCACGGCCAGTGTTTCCCCTTCCTCCGATCACGGCCAGTGTTTCCCCTTCCTCCGATCACGGCCAGTGTTTCCCATTCCTCCGATCACGGCCAGTGTTTCCCCTTCCCCCGATCACGGCCAGTCTTTCCCCTTCCTCCGATCACGGCCAGTGTTTCCCCTTCCCCCGATCACGGCCAGTCTTTCCCCTTCCTCCGATCACGGCCAGTGTTTCCCCTTCCTCCGATCACGGCCAGTGTTTCCCATTCCTCCGATCACGGCCAGTGTTTCCCCTTCCCCCGATCACGGCCAGTCTTTCCCCTTCCTCCGATCACCGCCAGTGTTTCCCCTTCCTCCGATCACCGCCAGTGTTTCCCATTCCTCCGATCACGGTCAGTGTTTCCCCTTCCTCCGATCACGGCCAGTGTTTCCCCTTCCTCCGATCATGACCAGTGTTTCCCCTTCTCCTGATTACAGCCAGTGTTTCCCCTTCCTCCGATCACGGCCGGTGTTTCCCCTTCCTCCGATCACGGTCAGTGTTTCCCTTACGCCCTGATCACGGCCAGTGTTTCCCCTTCCTCCGATCACGGCCAGTGTTTCCTCTTCCTCCGATCACGGCCAGTGTTTCCCCTTCCTCTGATCACGGCCAGTGTTTCCCCTTCCTCCGATCACGGCCAGTGTTTCCCATTCCTCCGATCACGGCCAGTGTTTCCCCTTCCTCCGATCATGGTCAGTGTTTCCCCTTCCTCCGATCACGGCCAGTGTTTCCCTAACGCCCTGATCACGGCCAGTGTTTCCCCTTCCTCCGATCACGGACAGTGTTTCCCCTTCCTCCGATCACGGCCAGTGTTTCCCATCCTCCGATCACGGACAGTGTTTCCCATCCTCCGATCACGGACAGTGTTTCCCCTTGCTCCGATCACGGCCAGTGTTTCCCCTTCCTCCGATCACGGCCAGTGTTTCCCGTACAACCTGATCACTGCCAGTGTTTCCCCTTCCTCCGATCACGGCCAGTGTTTCCCCTTCCTCCGATCACGGCCAGTGTTTCCCCTTCCCCCGATCAAGGCCAGTGTTTCCCCTTCCTCCGATCACGGCCAGTGTTTCCCATTCCTCTGATCACTGCCAGTGTTTCCCCTTCCTCCGATCATGGCCAGTGTTTCCCCTTCCTCCGATCACGGCCAGTGTTTCCCCTTCCTCCGATCACGGCCAGTGTTTCCCCTTCCTCCGATCACGGCCAGTATTTCTCCTTCCCCCGATCATGACCAGTGTTTCCCCTTCCTCCGATCACGGCCAGTGTTTCCCCTTCCTCCGATCACGGCCAGTGTTTCCCCTTCCCCCGATCACGGCCAGTGTTTCCCCTTCCTCCGATCACGGCCAGTGTTTCCTCTTCCACCGAGCACGGCCAGTGTTTCCCCTTCCTCCGATCACGGCCAGTGTTTCCCCTTCCCCCGATCACGGCCAGTGTTTCCCCTTCCTCCGATCACGGCCAGTGTTTCCCCTTCCCCCGATCACGGCCAGTGTTTCCCCTTCCTCCGATCACGGCCAGTGTTTCCTCTCTCCCACTGATCACGGCCAGTGTTTCTCCTTCCCCGATAACGGTTAGTGTTTCCCCTTCTCCTGATCACGGCCAGTGTTTCCCCGTCCCCCGATCATGGCCAGTGTTTCCCCTACACTTCGATCACGGCCAGTGTTTCCCCTTCCTCCGATAACGGTTAGTGTTTCCCCTTCTCCTGATCACGGCCAGTGTTTCCCCTACACTTCGATCACGGCCAGTGTTTCCCCTTCCTCCGATCACGGCCAGTGTTTCCCCTTCCTTCGATCACGGCCAGTGTTTCCCCTTCCTCCGATCACGGCCAGTGTTTCCCCTTCCTCCGATCACAGCCAGTTTTTCCCCTTCCTCCGATCGCGGCCAGTGTTTCCCCTTCCTCCGATCACGGCCAGTGTTTCCCTTACGCCCTGATCACGGCCAGTGTTTCCCCTTCCTCCGATCACGGTCAGTGTTTCCCCTTCCTCCGATCACGGTCAGTGTTTCCCCTTCCTCTTATCACGGCCAGTGTTTCCCTTACGCCCTGATCACGGCCAGTGTTTCCCCTTCCTCCGATCACGGCCAGTGTTTCCCCTTCCTCCGATCACGGCCAGTATTTCGCATTCCTCCGATCAGGGCCAGTGTTTCCCCTTCCTCCGATCACGACCAGTGTTTCCCCTTCCTCCGATCACGGCCAGTGTTTCCCCTTCCTCCGATCACGGCCAGTGTTTCCCCTTCCTCCGATCACGGCCAGTGTTTCCCCTTCCTCCGATCACGGCCAGTGATTCCCCTTCCTCCGATCACGGTCAGTGTTTCCCCTTCCTCCGATCACGGCCAGTGTTTCCCCTTCCTCCGATCACGGCCAGTGTTTCCCCTTCCTCCGATCACGGCCAGTGTTTCCCCTTCCTCCGATCACGGCCAGTGTTTCCCTTACGCCCTGATCACGGCCAGTGTTTCCCCTTCCTCCGATCACGGCCAGTGTTTCCCCTTCCTCCGATCACGGCCAGTGTTTCCCCTTCCTCCGATCACGGCCACTGTTTCCCCTTCCTCCGATCACGGCCAGTGTTTCCCATTCCTCCGATCACGGCCAGTGTTTCCCCTTCCTCCGATCATGGTCAGTGTTTCCCCTTCCTCCGATCACGGCCAGTGTTTCCCTCACGCCCTGATCACGGCCAGTGTTTCCCCTTCCTCCGATCACGGCCAGTGTTTCCCCTTCCTTCAATCACGGCCAGTATTTCCCCTCCCTCCGATCACGGTCAGTGTTTCCCCTTCCTCCGATCATGACCAGTGTTTCCCCTTCTCCTGATTACAGCCAGTGTTTCCCCTTCTCCTGATTACAGCCAGTGTTTCCCCTTCTCCTGATCGTGGCCGGTGATTCCCCTACACTTCGATCACGGCCAGTCTTTCCCCTTCCTCCGATCACGGTCAGTGTTTCCCCTTCCTCTGATCACGGCCAGTGTTTCCCCTTCCTCCGATCACGGCCAGTGTTTCCCTTACGCCCTGATCACGGCCAGTGTTTCCCCTTCCTCCGATCACGGCCAGTGTTTCCCCTTCCTCCGATCATGGTCAGTGTTTCCCCTTCCTCCGATCACGGCCAGTGTTTCCCTAACGCTCTGATCACGGCCAGTGTTTCCCCTTCCTCCGATCACGGCCAGTGTTTCCCCTTCCTTCAATCACGGCCAGTGTTTCCCCTTCCTCCGATCACGGTCAGTGTTTCCCCTTCCTCTGATCATGGCCAGTGTTTCCCCTTCCTCCAATAACGGCAAGTGGTTCCCCTTCCTCCGATCACGGCCAGTGTTTCCCCTTCCTCCGATCATGGTCAGTGTTTCCCCTTCCTCCGATCACGGCCAGTGTTTCCCTAACGCCCTGATCACGGCCAGTGTTTCCCCTTCCTCCGATCACGGCCAGTGTTTCCCCTTCCTTCAATCACGGCCAGTGTTTCCCCTTCCTCCGATCACGGCCAGTGTTTCCCCTTCCTTCAATCACGGCCAGTATTTCCCCTTCCTCCGATCACGGCCAGTGTTTCCCCTTCCTTCAATCACGGCCAGTGTTTCCCCTTCCTCCGATCACGGCCAGTGTTTCCCCTTCCTTCAATCACGGCCAGTATTTCCCCTTCCTCCGATCACGGTCAGTGTTTCCCCTTCCTCCGATCACGGCCAGTGTTTCCCCTTCCACCGATCACGGCCAGTGTTTCCCCTTCCTCTGATCTAGGCCAGTTTTTCCCCTTCCTCTGATCACTGCCAGTGTTTCCCATTCCTCCGATCACGGCCAGTGTTTCCCCTTGCTCCGATCACGGCCAGTGTTTCCCCGTCCCCGGATAATGGCCAGTGATTCCCCTTCCCCCGATCACGTCCAGTGTTTCCCCTTCCTCCGATCACGGCTAGTGTTTCTCCTTCCCCCGATCATGGCCAGTGTTTCCCCTTCTTCCGATCACGGCCAGTGTTTCCCCTTCCTCTGATCACGCCCAGTGTTTCCCCTTCCTCTATCATGGCCAGTGTTTCCCCTTCCTCGATCATGGTCAGTGTTTCCCCTTCCCCCGATCATGGCCAGTGTTTCCCCTTCCCCCGATCATGGCCAATGTTTCTCCTTCCCCTGATCGCGGCCAGTGTTTCCCCTTCCTCCGATGACGGCCAGTGTTTCCCCTTGCTCCGATCACGGCCAGTGTTTCCCCGTCCCCGGATAATGGCCAGTGATTCCCCTTCCCCCGATCACGTCCAGTGTTTCCCCTTCCTCCGATCAGGGCCAGTGTTTCCCCTTCCTCCAATCACGGCCAGTGTTTCCCCTTCCTCCGATCACGGCCAGTGTTTCCCCTTCCTCCGATCACGGCCAGTGTTTCCCTTACGCCCTGATCACGGCCAGTGTTTCCCCTTCCTCCGATCACGGCCAGTGTTTCCCCTTCCTCCGATCACGGCCAGTGTTTCCCCTTCCTCCGATCACGGCCAGTGTTTCCCTTACGCCCTGATCACGGCCAGTGTTTCCCCTTCCTCCGATCACGGCCAGTGTTTCCCTTACGCCCTGATCACGGCCAGTGTTTCCCCTTCCTCCGATCACGACCAGTGTTTCCCCTTCCTCCGATCACGGCCAGTGTTTCCCCTTCCTCCGATCACGGCCAGTATTTCCCCTTCCTCCGATCACGGCCAGTGTTTCCCCTTCCTCCGATCACGGCCAGTGTTTCCCTTACGCCCTGATCACGGCCAGTGTTTCCCCTACACTTCGATCACGGCCAGTCTTTCCCCTTCCTCCGATCACGGTCAGTGTTTCCCCTTCCTCTGATCACGGCCAGTGTTTCCCTTACGCCCTGATCACGGCCAGTGTTTCCCCTTCCTCCGATCACGGCCAGTGTTTCCCCTTCCTCCGATCACGGCCAGTATTTCGCATTCCTCCGATCAGGGCCAGTGTTTCCCCTTCCTCCGATCACGGCCAGTGTTTCCCCTTCCTCCGATCACGGGCAGTGTTTCCCCTTCCTCCGATCACGGCCAGTGTTTCCCCTTCCTCCGATCACGGCCGGTGTTTCCCCTTCCTCCGATCACGGCCAGTATTTCCCCTTCCTCCGATCACGACCAGTGTTTCCCCTTCCTCCGATCACGGCCAGTGTTTCCCCTTCCTCCGATCACGGCCAGTGTTTCCCCTTCCTCCGATCATGGCCAGTGTTTCCCCTTCCTCCGATCACGGCCAGTGTTTCCCCTTCCTCCGATCACGGCCAGTGTTTCCCCTTCCTCCGATCACGGCCGGTGTTTCCCCTTCTCCTGATCACGGCCAGTGTTTCCCCTTCCTCCGATCACGGCCAGTGTTTCCCCTTCCTCCGATCACGGCCAGTGTTTCCCCTTCTCCTGATCACGGCCAGTGTTTCCCCTACATTTCGATCACGGCCAGTGTTTCCCCTTACTCCGATCACAGCCAGTGTTTCCCCTTCCTCCGATCATGACCAGTGTTTCCCCTTCTCCTGATTACAGCCAGTGTTTCCCCTTCTCCTGATCGTGGCCGGTGTTTCCCCTACACTTCGATCACGGCCAGTCTTTCCCCTTCCTCCGATCACGGCCAGTGTTTCCCCTTCCTCCGATCACGGCCAGTGTTTCCCTTACGCCCTGATCACGGCCAGTGTTTCCCCTTCCTCCGATCACGGCCAGTATTTCCCATTCCTCCGATCACGGCCAGTGTTTCCCCTTCCTCCGATCATGGTCAGTGTTTCCCTAACGCCCTGATCACGGCCAGTGTTTCCCCTTCCTCCGATCACGGCCAGTGTTTCCCCTTCCTCCGATCACGGCCAGTGTTACCCTAACGCCCTGATCACGGCCAGTGTTTCCCCTTCCTCCGATCACGGCCAGTGTTTCCCCTTCCTCCGATCACGGCCAGTGTTTCCCATTCCTCCGATCACGGCCAGTGTTTCCCCTTCCTCCGATCATGACCAGTGTTTCCCCTTCTCCTGATTACAGCCAGTGTTTCCCCTTCTCCTGATCGTGGCCGGTGTTTCCCCTTCCTTCAATCACGGCCAGTATTTCCCCTTCCTCCGATCACGGCCAGTGTTTCCCCTTCCTCCGATCACGGCCAGTGTTTCCCCTTCCTCCGATCACGGCCAGTGTTTCCTCTTCCTCCGATCACGGCCAGTGTTTCCCCTTCCTCCGATCACGGCCAGTGTTTCCACTTCCTCCGATCACGGCCAGTGTTTCCCCTTCCTCCGATCACGGCCAGTGTTTCCCCTTCCTCCGATCACGGCCAGTGTTTCCCATTCCTCCGATCACGGCCAGTGTTTCCCCTTCCTCCGATCACGGCCAGTGTTTCCCCTTCCTCCGATCACGGCCAGTGTTTCCTCTTCCTCCGATCACGGCCAGTGTTTCCCCTTCCTCCGATCATGGTCAGTGTTTCCCCTTCCTCCGATCACGGCCAGTGTTTCCCCTTCCTTCAATCACGGCCAGTGTTTCCCCTTCCTCCGATCACGGTCAGTGTTTCCCCTTCCTCCGATCACGGCCAGTGTTTCCCCTTCCTCCGATCACGGCCAGTGTTTCCCTTACGCCCTGATCACGGCCAGTGTTTCCCCTTCCTCCGATCACGGCCAGTGTTTCCTCTTCCTCCGATCACGGCCAGTGTTTCCCCTTCCTCCGATCACGGCCAGTGTTTCCCATTCCTCCGATCACGGCCAGTGTTTCCCCTTCCTTCGATCATGGTCAGTGTTTCCCCTTCCTCCGATCACGGCCAGTGTTTCCCTAACGCCCTGATCACGGCCAGTGTTTCCCCTTCCTCCGATCACGGCCAGTGTTTCCCCTTCCTTCAATCACGGCCAGTATTTCCCCTTCCTCCGATCACGGTCAGTGTTTCCCCTTCCTCTGAGCACGGCCAGTGTTTCCCCTTCCTCTGATCTAGGCCAGTTTTTCCCCTTCCTCTGATCACTGCCAGTGTTTCCCATTCCTCCGATCACGGCCAGTGTTTCCCCTTGCTCCGATCACGGCCAGTGTTTCCCCGTCCCCGGATAATGGCCAGTGATTCCCCTTCCCCCGATCACGTCCAGTGTTTCCCCTTCCTCCGATCACGGCTAGTGTTTCCCCTTCCTCCGATCACGGCTAGTGTTTCCCCTTCTTCCGATCACGGCCAGTGTTTCCCCTTCCTCCGATCACGGCCAGTGTTTCCCCTTCCTCCGATCACGGCCAGTGTTTCCCCTTCCTCTATCATGGCCAGTGTTTCCCCTTCCTCGATCATGGTCAGTGTTTCCCCTTCCCCCGATCATGGCCAGTGTTTCCCCTTCCCCCGATCATGGCCAGTGTTTCCCCTTCCCCCGATCATGGCCAATGTTTCTCCTTCCCCCGATCATGGCCAGTATTTCGCATTCCTCCGATCAGGGCCAGTGTTTCCCCTTCCTCCGATCACGGGCAGTGTTTCCCCTTCCTCCGATCACGGCCAGTGTTTCCCCTTCCTCCGATCACGGCCAGTATTTCCCCTTCCTCCGATCACGGCCAGTGTTTCCCCTTCCTCTATCATGGCCAGTGTTTCCCCTTCCTCCGATCATGGCCAGTGTTTCCCCTTCCTCCGATCACGGGCAGTGTTTCCCCTTCCTCCGATCACGGCCAGTGTTTCCCCTTCCTCCGATCACGTTCAGTGTTTCCCGTACGACCTGATCACGGCCAGTGTTTCCCCTTCCCCCGATCATGGCCAGTGTTTCCCCTTCCCCCAATCACGGCCAGTGTTTCCCCTTCCTCCGATCACGGCCAGTGTTTCCTCTCTCCCACTGATCACGGCCAGTGTTTCCCCTTCCCCCGATCACGGTTACTGTTTCTCCTTCCTCCGATCACTGCCAGTGTTTCTCCTTCCTCCGATCACGGCCAGTGTTTCCCCTTCCTCCAATCACGGCCAGTGTTTCCCCTTCCTCCGATCACGGCCAGTGTTTCCCCTTCCTCCGATAACGGCCAGTTATTTCCCCTTCCCCCGATCACGGTCAGTGTTTCCCCTTGCTCCAATCACGGCCAATGTTTCTCCCTCCGATCACGGCCAGTGTTTCCCCGTCCCCCGATCATGGCCAGTGTTTCCCCTACCCCCGATCACGTCCAGTGTTTCCCCTTCCTCCGATCACGGCCAGTGTTTCTCCTTCCCCCGATCATGGCCAGTGTTTCCCCTTCTTCCGATCACGGACAGTGTTTCCCCTTCCTCCGATCACGGCCAGTGTTTCCCCTTCCTCTATCATGGCCAGTATTACCCCTTCCTCTATCATGGCCAGTGTTTCCCCTTCCACTATCATGGTCAGTGTTTCCCCTTCCCCCGATCATGGCCAGTGTTTCCCCTTCCCCCGATCATGGCCAGTGTTTCCCCTTCCACTATCATGGCCAGTGCTTCCCCTTCCTCTATCATTGTCAGTGTTTCCCCTTCCCCCGATCATGGCCAGTGTTTCCTCTCTCCCACTGATCACGGCCAGTGTTTCCCCATCCTCCGATGACGGCCAGTGTTTCCCCTTCCTCCGATCACGGCCAGTGTTTCTCCTTCCCCCGATCATGGCCAGTGTTTCCCCTTCTTCCGATCACGGCCAGTGTTTCCCCTTCCTCCGATCACGGCCAGTTTTTCCCCTTCCTCTATCATGGCCAGTTTACCCCTTCCTCTATCATGGCCAGTGTTTCCCCTTCCACTATCATGGTCAGTGTTTCCCCTTCCCCCGATCATGGCCAGTGTTTCCCCTTCCACTATCATGGCCAGTGCTTCCCCTTCCTCTATCATGGTCAGTGTTTCCCCTTCCCCCGATCATGGCCAGTGTTTCCTCTCTCCCACTGATCACGGCCAGTGTTTTCCCATTCCTCCGATCAAGGCCAGTATTTCCCCTTCCTCCGATCACGGTCAGTGTTTCCCGTACGACCTGATCACGGCCAGTGTTTCCCCTTCCCCCGATCATGGCCAGTGTTTCCCCTTCCCCCCATCACGGCCAGTGTTTCCCCTTCCTCCGATCACGGCCAGTGTTTCCTCTCTCCCACTGATCACGGCCAGTGTTTCCCCTTCCTCCGATAACGGTTAGTGTTTCCCCTTCCTCCGATCATGGCCAGTGTTTCCCCTTCCTCCGATCACGGCCAGTGTTTCCCCTTCCTCCGATCACGGCCAGTGTTTCTCCTTCCTCCGATCACGGCCAGTGTTTCCTCTTCCTCCGATCACGGCCAGTGGTTCCCCTTCCTCCGATCACGGCCAGTGTTTCCCCTTCCTCCGATCACGGGCAGTGTTTCCCCTTCCTCCGATCATGGCCAGTGTTTCCCCTTCCTCTGATCACGGCCAGTGTTTCCCCTTCCTCCGATCATGGCCAGTGTTTCCCCTTCCTCTGATCACGGCCAGTGTTTCCCATTCCTCCGATCAAGGCCAGTGTTTCCCCTTCCTCCGATCACGGGCAGTGTTTCCCATTCCTCCGATCACGGCCAGTGTATCCCCTTCCTCCGATCACGGCCAGTGTTTCCCATCCTCCGATCACGGCCAGTGTTTCCCCTTGCTCCGATCACGGCCAGTGTTTCCCCTTCCTCCGATCACGGCCAGTGTTTCCCGTACAACCTGATCACTGCCAGTGTTTCCCCTTCCTCCGATCACGGCCAGTGTTTCCCCTTCCTCCGATCACGGCCAGTATTTCCCCTTCCTCCGATCACGGCCAGTGTTTCCCCTTCCTCCGATCACGGCCAGTGTTTCCCCTTCCTCCGATCATGGCCAGTGTTTCCCCTTCCTCCGATCAAGGCCAGTGTTTCCCCTTCCTCCGATCACTGCCAGTGTTTCCCAATCATCAGATCACGGCCAGTGTTTCCCCTTCCTCTGATCACGGCCAATGTTTCCCCTTCCTCCGATCACGGCCAGTGTTTCCCCTTCCTCCGATCACGGCCAGTGTTTCGCCTTCCACTATCATGGTCAGTGTTTCCCCTTCCCCCGATCATGGCCAGTGTTTCCCCTTCCACTATCATGGCCAGTGCTTCCCCTTCCTCTATCATGGTCAGTGTTTCCCCTACCTCCGATCACGGCCAGTGTTTCTCCTTCCTCCGATCACGGCCAGTGTTTCCCCTTCCTCCGATCATGGCCAGTGTTTCCTCTTCCTCCGATCACGGCCAGTGTTTCCCCTTCCTCCGATCACGGCCAGTGTTTCCCATTCCTCCGATCACGGCCAGTGTTTCCCCTTCCTCCGATCAAGGCCAGTGTTTCCCCTTCCTCCGATCACGGACAGTGTTTCCCCTTCCTCCAATCACGGCCAGTGTTTCCTCTTCCTCCGATCACGGCCAGTGTTTCCCATTCCTCCGATCACGGCCAGTGTTTCCCCTTCCTCCGATCACGGCCAGTGTTTCCCATTCCTCCGATCAAGGCCAGTGTTTCCCCTTCCTCCGATCACGGACAGTGTTTCCCCTTCCTCCAATCACGGCCAGTGTTTCCCATTCCTCCGATCACGGCCAGTGTTTCCCCTTCCTCCGATCACGGCCAGTGTTTCCCATCCTCCGATCACGGCCAGTGTTTCCCCTTGCTCCGATCACGGCCAGTGTTTCCCCTTCCTCCGATCACGGCCAGTGTTTCCCCTTGCTCCGATCACGGCCAGTATTTCCCCTTCCTCCGATCACGGCCAGTGTTTCCCCTTCCTCCGATCACGGCCAGTGTTTCCCCTTCCTCCGATCACGGCCAGTGTTTCCCCTTCATCCGATCACGGCCAGTGTTTCCCTTACGCCCTGATCACGGCCAGTGTTTCCCCTTCCTCCGATCACGGCCAGTGTTTCCCCTTCCTCCGATCACGGCCAGTGTTTCCCCTTCCTCCGATCACGGCCAGTGTTTCCCATTCCTCCGATCACGGCCGGTGTTTCCCCTTCCTCCGATCACGGCCAGTGTTTCCCCTTCCTCCGATCACGGCCAGTGTTTCCCATTCCTCCGATCACGACCAGTGTTTCCCCTTCCTCCGATCACGGCCAGTGTTTCCCCTTCCTCCGATCACGGCCAGTGTTTCCCATTCCTCCGATCACGGCCAGTGTTTCCCCTTCCTCCGATCACGGCCAGTGTTTCCCCTTCCTCCAATCACGGCCAGTGTTTCCCATTCCTCCGATCACTGCCAGTGTTTCCCCTTCCTCCGATCACGGCCAGTGTTTCCCATTCCTCCGATCACGGCCAGTGTTTCCCATTCCTCCGATCACGGCCAGTATTTCCCCTTCCTCCGATCACAGTCAGTGTTTCCCGTACGACCTGATCACGGCCAGTGTTTCCCCTTCCCCCGATCATGGCCAGTGTTTCCCCTTCCCCCAATCACGGCCAGTGTTTCCCCTTCATCCGATCACGGCCAGTGTTTCCTCTCTCACACTGATCACGGCCAGTGTTTCCCCTTCCTCCGATAACGGTTAGTGTTTCCCCTTCCTCCGATCACGGCCAGTGTTTCCCCTTCCTCCGATCATGGCCAGTGTTTCCTCTTCCTCCGATCACGGCCAGTGTTTCCCATTCCTCGGATCACGGCCAGTGTTTAACCTTCCCCCGATCACGGCCAGTGTTTCCCCTTCCTCCGATCACGGCCAGTGTTTCCCATTCCTCCGATCAAGGCCAGTGTTTCCCCTTCCTCCGATCACGGACAGTGTTTCCCCTTCCTCCGATCACGGCCAGTGTTTCCCATTCCTCCGACCACGGCCAGTGTTTCCCTTCCCCCGATCACGGCCAGTGTTTCCCATTCCTCCGATCACGGCCAGTGTTTCCCCTTCCTCCGATCACGGCCATTGTTTCCCATCCTCCGATCACGGCCAGTGTTTCCCCTTGCTCCGATCACGGCCAGTGTTTCCCCTTCCTCCGATCACGGCCAGTGTTTCCCGTACAACCTGATCACTGCCAGTGTTTCCCCTTCCTCCGATCACGGCCAGTGTTTCCCGTACAACCTGATCACTGCCAGTGTTTCCCCTTCCTCCGATCACGGCCAGTGTTTCCCCTTCCTCCGATCACGGCCAGTGTTTCCCCTTCCTCCGATAACGGCCAGTGTTTCCCATTCCTTCGATCACGGCCAGTGTTTCCCCTTCCTCCGATCACGGCCAATGTTTCCCCTTCCTCCGATCACGGCCAGTGTTTCCCAATCCTCAGATCACGGCCAGTGTTTCCCCTTCCTCTGATCACGGCCAATGTTTCCCCTTCCTCTGATCACGGCCAGTGTTTCCCCTTCCCCCGATCACGGCCAGTGTTTCCATTTCCTCCGATCACGGCCAGTGTTTCTCCTTCCTCCGATCACTGCCAGTGTTTCCCCTTCCTCCGATCATGGCCAGTGTTTCCTCTTCCTCCGATCACGGCCAGTGTTTCCCCTTCCTCCGATCACGGCCAGTGTTTCCCCTTCCCCCGATCACGGCCAGTGTTTCCCCTTCCTCCGATCACGGCCAGTGTTTCCTCTCTCCCACTGATCACGGCCAGTGTTTCCCCTTCCTCCGATAACGGTTAGTGTTTCCCCTTCCTCTGATCACGGCCAGTGTTTCCCCGTCCCCCGATCATGGCCAGTGTTTCCCCTTCCCCCGATCACGTTCAGTGTTTCCCCTTCCTCCGATCGCGGCCAGTGTTTCCCCTTCCTCCGATCATGGCCAGTGTTTCCCCTTCCTCCGATCACAGCCAGTTTTTCCCCTTCCTCTGATCACGGCCAGTGTTTCCTCTTCCTCCGATCACGGCCATTATTTCCCATTCCTCCGATCAGGGCCAGTGTTTCCCCTTCCTCCGATCACGGCCAGTGTTTCCCCTTCTTCCGATCGCGGCCAGTGTTTCCTCTTCCTCCGATCACGGCCATTATTTCCCATTCCTCCGATCAGGGCCAGTGTTTCCCCTTCCTCCGATCACGGCCAGTGTTTCCCCTTCCTCCGATCACGGCCAGTGTTTCCCCTTCCTCCGATCACGGCCAGTGTTTCCCCTTCCTCCGATCACGGCCAGTGTTTCCCTTACTCCGATCACGACCAGTGTTTCCCCTTCTCCTGATTACAGCCAGTGTTTCCCCTTCTCCTGATCGTGGCCGGTGATTCCCCTACACTTCGATCACGGCCAGTGTTTCCCTTACTACCTGATCACGGCCAGTGTTTCCCCTTCCTCCGATCACGGCCAGTGTTTCCCCTTCCTCTGATCACGGCCAGTGTTTCCCCTTCCTCCGATCACGGCCAGTGTTTCCCCTTCCTCCGATCACGGCCAGTGTTTCCCATTCCTCCGATCACGGCCAGTGTTTCCCCTTCCTCCGATCACGGCCAGTGTTTCCCCTTACTCTGATCACGGCCAGTGTTTCCCCTTCCTCTGATCACGGCCAGTGTTTCCCCTTCCTTCGATCACGGCCAGTATTTCCCCTTCCTCCGATCACGGCCAGTGTTTCCCCTTCCTCTGATCACGGCCAGTGTTTCCCCTTCCTCCGATCACGGCCAGTGTTTCCCCTTGCTCCGATCACGGCCAGTGTTTCCCCTACCCCCGATCACGTCCAGTGTTTCCCCTTCCTCCGATCACGGCCAGTGTTTCTCCTTCCCCCGATCATGGCCAGTGTTTCCCCTTCTTCCGATCACGGCCAGTGTTTCCCCTTCCTCCGATCACGGCCAGTGTTTCCCCTTCCTCTATCATGGCCAGTATTACCCCTTCCTCGATCATGGCCAGTGTTTCACCTTCCACTATCATGGTCAGTGTTTCCCCTTCCTCCGATCACGGCCAGTGTTTCCCCTTCCAATATCATGGCCAGTGCTTCCCCTTCCTCTATCATGGTCAGTGTTTCCCCTTCCCCCGATCATGGCCATTGTTTCCTCTCTCCCACTGATCACGGCCAGTGTTTCCCCATCCTCCGATCACGGCCAGTGTTTCCCCTTCCTCCGATCACGGCCAGTGTTTCTCCTTCCCCCGATCATGGCCAGTGTTTCCCCTTCTTCCGATCACGACCAGTGTTTCCCCTTCCTCCGATCACGGCCAGTGTTTCCCCTTCCTCTATCATGGCCAGTATTACCCCTTCCTCTATCATGGCCAGTGTTTCCCCTTCCACTATCATGGTCAGTGTTTCCCCTTCCCCCGATCATGGCCAGTGTTTCCCCTTCCACTATCATGGCCAGTGCTTCCCCTTCCTCTATCATGGTCAGTGTTTCCCCTTCCCCCGATCATGGCCAGTGTTTCCTCTCTCCCACTGATCACGGCCAGTGTTTTCCCATTCCTCCGATCACGGTCAGTGTTTCCCCTTCCTCCGATCACGGCCAGTGTTTTCCTAACGCCCTGATCACGGCCAGTGTTTCCCCTTCCTCCGATCACGGTCAGTGTTTCCCCTTCCTCCGATCACGGCCAGTGTTTCCCATTCCTCTGATCATGGCCAGTGTTTCCCCTTCCTCCGATCACGGCCAGTGGTTCCCCTTCCTCCGATCACGGCCAGTGTTTCCCCTTCCTCTGATCACGGCCAGTGTTTCCCCTTCCTCTGATCACGGCCAGTGTTTCCCCTTGCTCCGATCACGGCCAATGTTTCTCCTTCCTCCGATCACGGCCAGTGTTTCCCCTTCCTCCGATCACAGCCAGTGTTTCCCCATCCCCCGATCATGGCCAGTGTTTCCCCTTCCCCCGATCACGTCCAGTCTTTCCCCTTCCTCCGATCACGGCCAGTGTTTCTCCTTCCCCCGATCATGGCCAGTGTTTCCCCTTCTTCCGATCACGGTCAGTGTTTCCCCTTCCTCCGATCACGGTCAGTGTTTCCCCTTCCTCTATCATGGCCAGTATTACCCCTTCCTCGATCATTGCCAGTGTTTCGCCTTCCACTATCATGGTCAGTGTTTCCCATTCCTCCGATCACGGCCAGTGTTTCCCAATCCTCAGATCACGGCCAGTGTTTCCCCTTCCTCCGATCACGGCCAGTGTTTCCATTTCCTCCGATCACGGCCAGTGTTTCCCCTTCCTCTATCATGGCCAGTGTTTCCTCTTCCTCCGATCACGGCCAGTGTTTCCCCTTCCTCCGATCAAGGCCAGTGTTTCCCCTTCCCCCGATCACGGACAGTGTTTCCCCTTCCTCCGATCACGGCCAGTGTTTCCTCTCTCCCACTGATCACGGCCAGTGTTTCCCCTTCCTCCGATAACGGTCAGTGTTTCCCCTTCCTCTGATCACGGCCAGTGTTTCCCCGTCCCCCGATCATGGCCAGTGTTTCCCCTTCCCCCGATCACGTCCAGTGTTTCCCCTTCCTCCGATCACGGCCAGTGTTTCCCCTTCCTCCGATCATGGCCAGTGTTTCCCCTTCCTCCGATCACAGCCAGTTTTTCCCCTTCCTCTGATCACGGCCAGTGATTCCCCTTCTTCCGATCGCGGCCAGTGTTTCCCCTTCCTCCGATCACGGCCATTATTTCCCATTCCTCCGATCAGGGCCAGTGATTCCCCTTCCTCCGATCACGGCCAGTGTTTCCCCTTCCTCCGATCACGGCCAGTGTTTCCCCTTCCTCCGATCACGGCCAGTGTTTCCCCTTCCTCCGATCACGGCCAGTGTTTCCCCTTCCTCCGATCACGACCAGTGTTTCCCCTTCTCCTGATTACAGCCAGTGTTTCCCCTTCTCCTGATCGTGGCCGGTGATTCCCCTACACTTCGATCACGGCCAGTGTTTCCCCTTCCTCCGATCACGGCCATTGTTTCCCCTTCCTCCGATCACGGCCAGTGTTTCCATTACGCCCTGATCACGGCCAGTGTTTCCCCTTCCTCCGATCACGGCCAGTGTTTCCCCTTCCTCCGATCACGGCCAGTGTTTCCCATTCCTCCGATCACGGCCAGTGTTTCCCCTTCCTCCGATCATGGTCAGTGTTTCCCATTCCTCTGATCATGGCCAGTGTTTCCCCTTCCTCCGATCACGGCCAGTGGTTCCCCTTCCTCCGATCACGGCCAGTGTTTCCCCTTCCTCTGATCACGGCCAGTGTTTCCCCTTCCTCTGATCACGGCCAGTGTTTCCCCTTGCTCCGATCACGGCCAATGTTTCTCCTTCCTCCGATCACGGCCAGTGTTTCCCCGTCCCCCGATCATGGCCAGTGTTTCCCCTTCCCCCGATCACGTCCACTGTTTCCCCTTCCTCCGATCACGGCCAATGTTTCTCCTTCCCCCGATCATGGCCAGTGTTTCCCCTTCTTCCGATCACGGCCAGTGTTTCCCCTTCCTCCGATCACGGCCAGTGTTTCCCCTTCCTCTATCATGGCCAGTATTACCCCTTCCTCGATCATGGCCAGTGTTTCGCCTTCCACTATCATGGTCAGTGTTTCCCCTTCCCCCGATCATGGCCAGTGTTTCCCCTTCCTCTATCATGGCCAGTGTTTCCCCTTCCTCCGATCACGGCCAGTGTTTTCCCTTCCCCCGATCATGGCCAGTGTTTCCTCTCTCCCACTGATCACGGCCAGTGTTTCCCCTTCCTCCGATCACGACCAGTGTTTCCCCTTCTCCTGATCACAGCCAGTGTTTCCCCTTCTCCTGATCGTGGCTGTTGTTTCCCCTACACTTCGATCACGGCCAGTGTTTCCCCTTCCTCCGATCACGGCCAGTGTTTCCTCTTCCTCCGATCACGGCTAGTGTTTCCCTTACGCCCTGATCACGGCCAGTGTTTCCCCTTCCTCCGATCACGGCCAGTGTTTCCCCTTCCTCCGATCACGGCCAGTGTTTCCCCTTCCTCCGATCTAGGCTAGTGTTTACCTTACGCCCTGCTCACGGCCAGTGTTTCCCTTATGCCCTGATCACGGCCAGTGTTTCCCCTTCCTCCGATCACGGCCAGTGTTTCCCCTTCCTCTGATCACAGCCAGTGTTTCCCCTTCCTCCGATCATGGCCAGTATTTCCCCTTCTTATGAACACGGCCAGTGATTCCCCTTCTTCCGATCGCGGCCAGTGTTTCCCCTTCCTCCGATCACGGCCAGTGTTTCCCCTTCCTCCGATCACGGCCAGTGATTCCCCTTCCTCCGATCACGGCCAGTGTTTCCCACTCCCCTGATTGTGGACAGCGTTTCCCCTTCCTCCGATTGCGACCACTGTTTCCCTTACGCCCTGATCACGGCCAGTGTTTCCCCTTCCTCTGATCACAGCCAGTGTTTCCCCTTCCTCCGATCACGGCCAGTGTTTCCCCTTCCTCCGATCACAGCAGTGTTTCCCCTTCCTCCGATCACGGCCAGTGTTTCCCCTTCCTCTATCATGGCCAGTATTACCCCTTCCTCGATCATGGCCAGTGTTTCGCCTTCCACTATCATGGTCAGTGTTTCCCCTTCCTCCGATCACGGCCAGTGTTTCCCAATCCTCAGATCACGGCCAGTGTTTCCCCTTCCTCTGATCACGGCCAATGTTTCCCCTTCCTCTGATCACGGCCAGTGTTTCCCCTTCCTCCGATCATGGCCAGTGTTTCCCCTTCCTCCGATCAAGGCCAGTGTTTCCCCTTCCCCCGATCACGGCCAGTGTTTCCCCTTCCTCTGATCACGGCCAGTGTTTCCATTTCCTCCGATCACGGCCAGTGTTTCCCCTTCCTCCGATCATGGCCAGTGTTTCTCCTTCCTCCGATCACTGCCAGTGTTTCCCCTTCCTCCGATCATGGCCAGTGTTTCCCCTTCCTCCGATCAAGGCCAGTGTTTCCCCTTCCCCCGATCACGGCCAGTGTTTCCCCTTCCTCCGATCACGGCCAGTGTTTCCTCTCTCCCACTGATCACGGCCAGTGTTTCCCCTTCCTCCGATAACGGTTAGTGTTTCCCCTTCCTCTGATCACGGCCAGTGTTTCCCCGTCCCCCGATCATGGCCAGTGTTTCCCCTTCCCCCGATCACGTCCAGTGTTTCCCCTTCCTCCGATCATGGCCAGTGTTTCCCCTTCCTCCGATCACAGCCAGTTTTTCCCCTTCCTCTGATCACGGCCAGTGATTCCCCTTCTTCCGATCGCGGCCAGTGTTTCCCCTTCCTCCGATCACGGCCAGTGTTTCCCATTCCTCCGATCAGGGCCAGTGATTCCCCTTCCTCCGATCACGGCCAGTGTTTCCCCTTCCTCCGATCACGGCCAGTGATTCCCCTTCCTCCGATCACGGTCAGTGTTTCCCCTTCCCCCGATCACGGGCAGTGTTTCCCCTTCCTCCGATCACGGCCAGTGTTTTCTCTTCCTCCGGTCACGGCCAGTGTTTCCCCTTCCTCCGATCACGGTCAGTGTTTCCCCTTCCTCCGATCACGGCCAGTGTTTCCCCTTCTCCTGATCGTGGCCGGTGATTCCCCTACACTTCGATCACGGCCAGTGTTTCCCCTTCCTCCGATCACGGCCAGTGTTTCCCCTTCCTCCGATCACGGCCAGTGTTTCCCCTTCCCCCGATCACGGGCAGTGTTTCCCCTTCCTCCGATCACGGCCAGTGTTTTCCCTTCCTCCGGTCACGGCCAGTGTTTCCCCTTCCTCCGATCACGGGCAGTGTTTCCCCTTCCTCCGATCACGGCCAGTGTTTCCCCTTCCTCCGATCACGGCCAGTGTTTCCCCTTCCTCCGATCACGGCCAGTGTTTTCCCTTCCTCCGGTCACGGCCAGTGTTTCCCCTTCCTCCGATCACGGCCAGTGTTTCCCCTTCCTCCGATCACGGCCAGTGTTACCCCTTCCTCCGATCACGGCCAGTGTTTCCCCTTCTTCCGATCACGGCCAGTGTTTCCCCTTCCTCCGATCACGGCCAGTGTTTCCCCTTCCTCTGATCACGGCCAGTGATTCCCCTTCTTCCGATCGCGGCCAGTGTTTCCCCTTCCTCCGATCACGGCCAGTATTTCCCATTCCTCCGATCACGGCCAGTGTTTCCCCTTCCTCCGATCACGGCCAGTATTTCCCATTCCTCCGATCAGGGCCAGTGTTTCCCATTCCTCTGATCACGGCCAGTGTTTCCCCTTTCTCCGATCACGGCCAGTGTTTCCCCTTCCTCCGATCACGACCAGTGTTTCCCCTTCTCCAGATCGTGGCCGGTGTTTCCCCTACACTTCAATCACGGCCAGTGTTTCCCCTTCCTCCGATCATGGCCAGTGTTTCCCCTTCCTCCGATCACGGCCAGTGTTTCCCCTTCCTCCGATCACGGCCAGTGTTTCCCTTACGCCCTGATCACGGCCAGTGTTTCCCCTTCCTCCGATCACGGCCAGTGTTTCCCCTTCCTCCGATCACGGCCAGTGTTTCCCCTTCCTCCGATCACAGCCAGTGTTTCCCCTTCCTCTGATCACGGCCAGTGATTCCCCTTCTTCCGATCGCGGCCAGTGTTTCCCCTTCCTTCAATCACGGCCAGTATTTCCCCTTTCTCCGATCACGGCTAGTGTTTCCCCTTCCTTCAATCACGGCCAGTATTTCCCCTTTCTCCAATCACGGCCAGTGTTTCCCATTCCTCTGATCATGGCCAGTGTTTCCCCTTCCTCCAATCACGGCCAGTGTTTCCCATTCCTCTGATCATGGCCAGTGTTTCCCCTTCCTCTGATCACGGCCAGTGTTCCCCTTCCTCCGATCATGGCCAGTGTTTCCCCTTCCTCTGAGCACGGCTAGTGTTTCCCCTTCCACCGATCACGGCCAGTGTTTCCCCTTCCTCTGATCACGGCCAGTGTTTCCCCTTCCTCTGATCACTGCCAGTGTTTCCCATTCCTCCGATCACGGCCAGTGTTTCCCCTTCCTCCGATCACGGCCAGTGTTTCCCCTTTCTCCGATCACGGCCAGTGTTTCCCATTCCTCCGATCACGGCCAGTATTTCCCATTCCTCCGATCAGGGCCAGTGTTTCCCATTCCTCTGATCACGGCCAGTGTTTCCCCTTTCTCCGATCACGGCCAGTGTTTCCCCTTCCTCCGATCACGACCAGTGTTTCCCCTTCTCCAGATCGTGGCCGGTGTTTCCCCTACACTTCAATCACGGCCAGTGTTTCCCCTTCCTCCGATCATGGCCAGTGTTTCCCCTTCCTCCGATCACGGCCAGTGTTTCCTCTTCCTCCGATCACGGCCAGTGTTTCCCTTACGCCCTGATCACGGCCAGTGTTTCCCCTTCCTCCGATCACGGCCAGTGTTTCCCCTTCCTCCGATCACGGCCAGTGTTTCCCCTTCCTCCGATCATGGCCAGTGTTTCCCCTTCCTCCGATCACAGCCAGTGTTTCCCCTTCCTCTGATCACGGCCAGTGATTCCCCTTCTTCCGATCGCGGCCAGTGTTTCCCCTTCCTTCAATCACGGCCAGTATTTCCCCTTTCTCCGATCACGGCTAGTGTTTCCCCTTCCTTCAATCACGGCCAGTATTTCCCCTTTCTCCAATCACGGCCAGTGTTTCCCATTCCTCTGATCATGGCCAGTGTTTCCCCTTCCTCCAATCACGGCCAGTGTTTCCCATTCCTCTGATCATGGCCAGTGTTTCCCCTTCCTCCAATCACGGCCAGTGTTTCCCATTCCTCTGATCATGGCCAGTGTTTCCCCTTCCTCTGATCACGGCCAGTGTTCCCCTTCCTCCGATCATGGCCAGTGTTTCCCCTTCCTCTGAGCACGGCTAGTGTTTCCCCTTCCACCGATCACGGCCAGTGTTTCCCCTTCCTCTGATCACGGCCAGTGTTTCCCCTTCCTCTGATCACTGCCAGTGTTTCCCATTCCTCCGATCACGGCCAGTGTTTCCCCTTCCTCCGATCACGGCCAGTGTTTCCCCTTTCTCCGATCACGGCCAGTGTTTCCCATTCCTTCGATCACGGCCAGTGTTTCCCCTTCCTCCGATCACGGCCAGTGTTTCCCCTTCCTCCGATCACGGCCAGTGTTTCCCCTTCCTCCGATCACGGCCAGTGTTTCCCCTTCTTCCGATCACGGCCAGTGTTTCCCCTTCCTCCGATCACGACCAGTGTTTCCCCTTCTCCAGATCGTGGCCGGTGTTTCCCCTACACTTCGATCACGGACAGTGTTTCCCCTTCCTCCGATCATGGCCAGTGTTTCCCTTACGCCCTGATCATGGCCACTGTTTCCCCTTCCCCCGATCATGGCCAGTGTTTCCCCTTCCTCCGATCACGGCCAGTGTTTCCCCTTCCTCCGATCATGGCCAGTGTTTCCCTTACGCCCTGATCACGGCCACTGTTTCCCCTTCCTCCGATCACGGCCAGTGTTTCCCCTTCCTCCGATCACGGCCAGTGTTTCCCCTTCCTCCGATCACGGCCAGTGTTTCCCCTTCCTCCAATCACGGCCAGTGTTTCCCCTTCCTCCGATCACGGCCAGTGTTTCCCCTTCCTCCGATCGCGGCCAGTGTTTCCCCTTCCTCCGATCACGGCCAGTGTTTCCCCTTCCTCTGATCACGGCCAGTGTTTCCCCTTCCTTCAATCACGGCCAGTGTTTCCCATTCCTCCGATCACGGTCAGTGTTTCCCCTTCCACCGATCACGGCCAGTGTTTCCCCTTCCTCCGATCACGGCCAGTGTTTCCCCTTCCTCCGATCACGGCCAGTGTTTCCCCTTCCTCTGATCATGGCCAGTGTTTCCCCTTCCTCTGATCACGGCCAGTGTTTCCCCTTCCTCTGATCACTGCCAGTGTTTCCCATTCCTCCGATCACGGCCAGTGTTTCCCATTCCTCCGATCACGGCCAGTGTTTCCCATTCCTCCGATCACGGCCAGTGTTTCCCCTTCCTCCGATCACGGCCAGTGTTTCCCATTCCTCTGATCACGGCCAGTGTTTCCCCTTCCCCCGATCATGGCCAGTGTTTCCCCTTCCCCCGATCATGGCCAGTGTTTCCCCTTCCTCTGATCACGGCCAGTGTTTCCCCTTCCTCTATCATGGCCAGTGTTTCCCCTTCCTCTATCATGGTCAGTGTTTCCCCTTCCTCTATCATGATCAGTGTTTCCCCTTCCCCCGATCATGGCCAGTGTTTCCTCTCTCCCACTGATCACGGCCAGTGTTTCCCCTTCCTCCGATCACGGCCAGTGTTTCCCATTCCTCCGATCACGGTCAGTGTTTCCCCTTCCACCGATCACGGCCAGTGTTTCCCCTTCCTCCGATCACGGCCAGTGTTTCCCCTTCCTCCGATCACGGCCAGTGTTTCCCCTTCCTCTGATCACGGCCAGTGTTTCCCCTTCCTCTGATCACTGCCAGTGTTTCCCATTCCTCCGATCACGGCCAGTGTTTCCCATTCCTCCGATCACGGCCAGTGTTTCCCATTCCTCCGATCACGGCCAGTGTTTCCCCTTCCTCCGATCACGGCCAGTGTTTCCCATTCCTCTGATCACGGCCAGTGTTTCCCCTTCCCCCGATCATGGCCAGTGTTTCCCCTTCCCCCGATCATGGCCAGTGTTTCCCCTTCCTCTGATCACGGCCAGTGTTTCCCCTTCCGCTATCATGGCCAGTGTTTCCCCTTCCTCTATCATGGTCAGTGTTTCCCCTTCCTCTATCATGATCAGTGTTTCCCCTTCCCCCGATCATGGCCAGTGTTTCCTCTCTCCCACTGATCACGGCCAGTGTTTCCCCTTCCTCCGATCACGGCCAGTGTTTCCCCTTCCTCCGATAACGGTTAGTGTTTCCCCTTCTCCTGATCACGGCCAGTGTTTCCCCTTCCTCCGATCACGGCCAGTGTTTCCCCTCCACCCCAATCGTAGCCAGAGCCCCCTTCCTCCAGTCGTGGCCAGACCCTCCACTAACTGCCGGTGACCATTCCCACAGGTCCACGGTTAGGGACTCCTGCTGCAAATTCATGCTTTCATCCACCAGCCAGGCTGTCAATTTGGCCGGCCGTCAGGCGCGTGTCTGCATTCTTTTATTTCTGCGATTCCCCCGATTAATCGTACCCCTCCCCGACACCGTACCCTTCCCAAGCAAAATACTGCAGAAGCTAGAAATCTGAAATAAAAACAGAAAATGCTGGAAATACTCAGCAAGTCAGGCAGCATCTGTGGAGAAACAAATATAGTTACTGTTTCAGGTCGATGACCCTTCGTCAGAAGTAGAAGAAGTTGAAGATAAACAGTTTTTAAGCAAGTACAGAGCCAGGGAAAGGGGGAGAGGAAGGGAGGGGATGGGAGGAAAGAACAAAAGGGAAGGTCTCTGATGGGGTGGAGGGCAGGAGTGATTAAATGACAAAAAGGATGATTGTGCGAGGCAAGGAGGGTGGGAATGGGACAAGTAAAGAAACAAAAGATGCGTCTAGAGGAGCTGTAAATGGTAACATCAGAACCATTACTGCACCTGTTCTCTGAAAAAATGGAAGCAGTGGTTATGATCTGAAGTTATTGAAATCAATGTGGAATCCAGAAAGTGCCCAATTGAAAGATGAGGTGCTGTTCCTTGAGCTTCCATTGAACTTAATTAGAACCGTGTAACAGGCCGAGGACAGAGAGATCAGAGTGGGAGTGAGACAGGGAATTAAACTGGCAAGCGACGGGAAGTTCAGGATCACGCTTCAGACTGAGCGTAGGTGTTCAGCAAAGTGATCACCCAGTTTCCGTTTGGTCTCCCCAATGTAGAGGAGACTGCATTGTGAGTAGTGAATACAGTATACTAAATTAAAAGAGGTACAAGTAAATCGCTGTTTCACGTGGAAGGAATGTTTGGGGCCCTGGAAAGTGCGAATGCAGGAGGTGAAGGGGCAGGTATTGCATCTTCTACGCTCGCACCGGAAGGTGCCATGGGGAGGAAAGCGGGTGTTGGGGTGATGGAAGAGTAGACCAGGGTGTCACGGAGGGGGCGGTCCCTTCGGAATGTTGAAAAGGGAGGGGAGGGGAAGATGTGTTTGGTGCTGACATCATGCTGGAGGTGGCAGAAATGGTGGAGAATGATACGTTGAATGTGGAGGCTGGTGGGACGGAAGGTGAGGACAAGGGGAACTCTATCATCATTCTGGGTGGGAGGGGAAGGGGTGAGGGCAGAAGTGTGGGAAATGGGACGGACACGGTCGAGGGCCCTGTCAACTACAGTGGAGGAGAATCCTCGGTTGAGGAAAAAGGAAGACATATCTGAAGCATTGGTGGGTAAGGTGTCATCATCAGAACAGATGCAACGGAGATGGAGAAACTGGGAGAAGGGACTAGAGTCCTGACAGGCAACGGTGTGGGAGGAAGTGTAATCAAGGTAGCTGTGGGAGTCGATGGGCTTATAATAGGCATTGGATAACAGCCTATCCCCAGAAATGGAGATAGAGATGTCAAGGAAGGGAAGGGAAGAGTTGGAGATGGACCAAGTGAAGACGAGTGAAGGGTGGAATTTGGAAGCAAAGTTGCTAAAATTTCCCAGTTCGGGGCGGGAACAGGAAATGGCACTGATACAGTCATCAATGTAATGGAAAAAGAGGTGAGGGAGGAGACCTGAGTAGGACTGGAACAAGGAATGTTCCATGTTTCTCACAAAAAGTTGGGACCCATATGGGTTCCCATAGTGACACCTTTTATTTGGAGGAAGTGAATGGAGTCAAGGAGAAGTTGTTCAATATAAGAACAAGTTAAGCCAGGCAGAGGAGGGTGGTGGTGGATGGGGACTGGTTGGGCCTCCGTTCAAGAAAGAAGCAGAAGGCCCGCAGGTCATCCTGGTGGGGGATGGAGGTGTAGAGGGATTGGACATCCATGGTGACGGTTAGAGCCGGATGTAGGTCCGGATGTAGGTCGTTAGTCGCAGATGTAAGTCAGAAGCGACTGGACAAGAGGAGAAAAAATAGAGTCAAGATAGGAAATTCCGTGGGGCAAGAACCGGCTGAAACGATGGGTCTCCCAGGGCAGTCCTGTTTGCGGATCTTGGGAATGAGGTAGAAGCGGGCTGTGCGGGGTTGGGATCTATGAGGTTAGAGGCCGTGGGGGGACAATCTCCAGAGGAGATCAGGTCAGTGACGGTCTGAGAAACTTTTGCTTGATGTTTGGCAGTGGGGTCATGGTCTGGGGTTGGGGGGGGCGCAGTAGGAGGAGGTGTCGGAGAGTTGCCGTTCAGCCTCTGCAAGGTAGAGGTCTGTTTGCTACATAACAACGGCACCTCCCTTGTCAGCAGGTTTAATGATAATGTCAGGGTTGGACCTGAGAGAACGGAATGCTGCAAGTTCAGAGGGAGATAGATTAGAGTGAGTGAGGGGAGTAGAATAATTGAGATGGCCGCTGTCACACCATTAGTTTGCAATGAAAAGATCAAGAGAGGGTAAGAGGACAGAGGGAGGGGTACAGGTGGAATAAGAATTCTGAAGATGGGAGAAAGGGTCCGCTGTGCAGGGCCAAAGAAGTGGGCGTGGAGGCGAAGGCACTTTAACAGTTTCCAGTTCCCAAACCCTAACCGTCTCCTTTTCACCATGGAGGTCCAGTTCCTCTACACCTCCATCCCCTACCAGGGCGGCCAGCGGGCCCTCCGCTTCTTCTTTGAACGAAGGCCCAACCAGTCCCCATCCACCAGCAACCACCTTCGCTTGGCTGCACTTGTTCTTATGTTGAACAACTTCTCCTTTGACTCTACTCACTTCCTCCAAATAAAAGATGTTGCTATGGGAACCCGTATCGGTCCTAGCTATGCCTGCCTTTTTGTGGGATTTGTGGAACATTCCTTCTTCCAGTCCTACTCAGGTCCCCTCCCTCACTTCTTTTTCCGGTACATTGATGACTGTATTGGCACCATTTCCTGCTCTTGCCCTGAACTGGAAAATTTTATCAACTTTGCTTCTAATTTCCGCCCTTCCCTCACCCTCACATGGTCCATCTCCGACTCTTCCTTTCCCTTCCTCGACTTCTCTATCTTCATTTCTGGGGATAGGCTGTCAGCCAATATCTATTATAAGCCCATTGACTTTCACAGCTACCTTGATTACACTTCCTCCCACCCCGCTTCCTGTAAGGACTGAGGCAGCAGAGCAGAGGAGAGGGAGCGGCCCATAAAAAGGTGGGAGTTGGAGGCCCAAAAGCAGCTGAGGCGGTGGAGCAGACGAGTGGGAGCAGCTCATAAAAAGGTGGGAGTCGGAGGCACGAAAGCAGCTAAGGCAGCAAAGTGGAGGAGAGGAAGCAGCCCATAAAAAGGTGGGAGTCGGAGGCACGAAAGCAGCTGAGGCAGCAAAGTGGAGGAGAGGAAGCAGCCCATAAAAAGGTGGGAGTCGGAGGCCCGAAAGCAGCTGAGGCAGCAGAGCAGATGAGGGGGAGAGGGAGCGTGAACGTCAGGGAGATAGAAAAAAAAAACAAAGTGACGTCAACACAAGGGAAGGAGCTGATTGGTGAATAGCTGGTGAGTGTTTTTTTTTAATCTCTAGTTTATATTCAGTAAAGTTCAGTTAATAATCTAATAAATTGAGGCATGGCAGGGCACCTCACTCCCGTGGAATGCACATCTTGTGCCATGTGGGAACTCCAGGATGCTTCCCGCGTCCTGGACAGCCACAGGTGCAGGAGGTGTCACCAGTGGGAGGAGCTCGAGCTCCGGGTTTCGGATCTTGAGCAACATCTGGCGTCACTGCAGTGCATCCGTGAGACTGAGATCTACGTGAATAGCACATTTCAGGAGGTGGTCACCCCACAGCTTAAGAAAGTGCAGGCAAAGAGTGACTGGGTGACAGCCAGATAGACACGAAGGACCAGGCAGATAGTGCAGGAGACCCCTGAGGGCATCTCGCTCTGTAACCGATATTCAGTTCTGAATACTGGTGAGGCAGAGGGTTCCCCTGGGGAGTGCAGCCAGATCCAAGACCATTGCACCATAGATAGCTCAGCTGTAAGGGGGGGAGGAGAAAGGTCAAGGGAGCAATAGTGATAGGGGATTCTATAGTTAGGGGAACAGACAGGCATCTCTGCAGCCGCAGACGTGATTCTAGGATGGTATGTTGCCTCCCTGGTGCCAGGGTCAAGGATGTCACTGAGCGGCTGCAGAACATTCTGGAGGGGGAAGATGAATAGCCAGAGGTCGTGGTCCATAACGGTACCAACAACCATATAGATAGAAAGAGGGATGAGGTCCTGCAGGCAGATTTCAAGGAGTTAGGAAAGAGATTAAGAAGCCGGACCTCAAAGGTAGTGATCTCCGGATTACTCTTGGTGCCACGCCCTAGCGAGTGTAGAGATAGGAGGATACAGAAGATGATTGCGTGGCTGGAGAGATGTTGCTGAAGGGAGGGCTTTAGATTCCTGGGGCATTGAGACTGGTTCTGGGGGAGGTGGAACCTGTACAAGCCAGACGGGTTGCACCTCAACAGGGCCGGGACCAATGTCCTTGTGGGGAGGTTTGCTAGTGCTGTTGGGGAGAGTTTAAACTAGCTTGGCAGGAGGGTGGGAACCTGAGCGTAGATTGAGAAGGGAGAGAAGCAGAGCTGGAAATGGAAGGCAGAAAATTAGTAAGTGAGTTTGGAAGGCAGAGGAAACAAAGGTTAGAAACTAGACAACAAAGGAGTTTGGCAGTGCTTAATGGTATATACCTCAATGCAAGGAGTATAGTGAATAAGGCAGATGAACTGAGGGCACAGATAGACACATGGAAGTACGATACCTTAGCTATTACTGAAACATTGCGTAAACAGGGGCAGGAATGGCAGCACAACATTCCTGGTTACAGGGTTTTCAGACGAGATAGAGAGAGGGATAAAAAAGGAGTGGGGGGTAATATTGGTTAAAGAAACAATTACGGCTGTGACGAGGGATGAGATGTTAGAAGGATCATCAAGTGAGGCCATATGGGTTGAGCTAAAGAACAAAAAAAGGGCAGTCACACTGATGGGAGTGTACTGTAGACCCCCAAACAGTCAGAGCGAGGTAGAAGAGCAAATATGTAGGCAAATTTCTGAGAAGTGGCGAAAACATTAGGGCAGTAATAGTAGGGGATTTCAACTTCCCCAATAGTAACTGGGATAGAATCAATGTAAAAGATATAGAGGGCACTGAATTCTTTAATTGCATTCAGGAGAACTTTTTTTAGCCAGTACGTAGCAAGTCCAACAAGAGAGGGGGCAGTTCTGGATTTAGTTTTAGGGAATGAAACTGGGCAGGTGGAAGGAGTATAAGTGGGAGAACATTTTGGTGGTAGTGATCATAATTCGGTTAGATTTAGTGTAGTTATGGAAAAGGACAAAGATAGAAGTAAAAGTTCTAAATTGGGGAAAGGCCAATTTTACTAAGCTGAGAAGTGATTTAGCAAAAGTGGACTGGACACAGCTACTTGAAGGTAAATCAGTGTCAGAGCAGTGGGACGCATTCAATGGGGAGATTCAAGGGGTTCAGAGTAAATATGTTCCCACAGAGAAAAAGGGTGGGACTGCAAAATCTAGAGCCCCCTGGATGACAAGAAGCACACAGGGTAAGATAGGACAAAGAAGAGAATCTTATGTCAGATACCAAGAGCTCAATACTGCAGAAAGCCTAGAGGAGTATAGAAAGTGTAGGTAGGGGTGAAATTAAAAAGGAAATTAGGAAAACAAAGAGAGGGCATGAAAAAATACTGGCAAGTAAAATTAAGGAAAACCCAAAAACGTTTTATAAATACATGAAGAGCAAGAGGATAACTAAGGAAAGAGTAGGGCCTATTAGAGGCCAAAAAGGTAACTTTTGTGTGGAGGCGGAAGATGTGAGGATGGCTCTTAATGAATACTTTTGTCTGTCTTCACAAAAGAGGGGGATAATGCGGACATTGTAGTTAAGGAGTAGGAGTGTGAAATATTGGATGGGATCAAAAAAGTGAAAGAGGAAGTATTAAGGGGTTTAGCACCTTTGAAAGTAGATACATTGCCAGGCCTGGATGTAATGTATCCCAGGCTGTTAAGAGAGGGAGGAAATAATGGAGGCTCTGACCATCATTTTCCGATCCTCCCTGGCTACAGGAGTGGTGCTGGAGGATTGGAGGACTGCTAACATTGTATTTTTGTTTAAAAAGGGAGAAAGAGATAGACAATAATTATAGGCCAGTCAGTCTAATCTCGGTGGTGGGCAAATTTGATTGAATTTTTTGATGAGATAACAAGGAGGATCAATGAGGGTAATGTGTTTGATGTAGTGTACATGGATTTTAGCAAGGCTTTTGACAAGGTCCCACAGCCCACTGGTCAAAAAAATAAATGCCCATTGAATCCAAGGGTGAGTGGCTCGTGGATCCAAAATTGGCTCAGTGGCAGGAAGCAAAGGTTAATGGAACATAGGAACATAGGAACAGGGGTAGGCCATTCAGCCCCTCGTGCCTGCTCCGCCATTTGATAAGATCATGGCTGATCTGTGATCTAACTGCATATACCCGCCTTTGGCTCATATCCCATAATACCTTTGGTTGCCAAAAAGCTATCTATCTCAGATTTAAATTTAGCAATTGAACTAGTATCAATTGCCGTTTGCGGAAGAGAGTTCCAAACTTCTACCATCCTTTGTGTGTAGAAATGTTTTCGAATCTTGCTCCTGAAAGGTCTGGCTCTAATTTTTAGACTCCTAAAATCCCCAACCAGCGGAAATAGTTTCTCTCTATCCACCCTATCCGTTCCCCTTAATATCTTATAAACTTCGATCAGATCATCCGTTAACCTTCGAAATTCTAGAGAATACAAACCCAATTTGTGTAACCTCTCCTCGTAACTTAACCCTTGAAGTCCGGGTATCATTCTAGTAAACCTACGCTGCACTCCCTCCAAGGCCAATATTTCCTTCCGTAGGTGCGGTGCCCAGAACTGCTCACAGTACTCCAGGTGCGGTCTAACCAAGGTTTTGTATAGCTGCAGCATAACTTCTGCCCCCTTGTACTCTAGTCCTCTAGATATGAAGGCCAGCATTCCATTAGCCTTCTTGATTATTTTCTGCACCTGTTCATGATACTTCAATGGTCGATGTACCTGAACCCCAAAGTCCCTTTGGACATCCACTGTTTTTAACTTTTTACCATTTAGAAAGTACCCTGTTCTATCCTTTTTTGATCCAAAGTGGATGACCTCACATTTGTCCACATTGAATTCCATTTGCCACAGTTTTGCCCATTCACCGAATCTATCAATATCGCTTTTTAATTTTATGTTTTCATCTACACTGCTTACAATGCCACCAATCTTTGTGTCATCGGCAAACTTAGATATGAGACTTTCTATGCCTTCATCTAAGTCATTAATAAATATTGTGAATAATTGAGGCCCCAAGACAGATCCCTGCGGGACTCCACTAGTCACATCCTGCCAATGTGAGTACCTACCCATTATCCCTACTCTCTGTCGCCTTTCGCTCAGCCAACTTCCTAACCAAGTCCGTACTTTTCCCTCGATTCCATGGGCTTCTATCTTAGCTAACAGTCTCTTATGTGGGACCTTATCAAATGCCTTCTGGAAGTCCATATAAATAACATCCATTGACATTCCCCTGTCCACTACTTTAGTCACCTCTTCAAAAAATTCAATCAGGTTTGTCAGGCATGACCTACCTTTCACAAATCCATGCTGGCTCTCTCTGATCAACTGAAAATTCTCTAGGTGTTCAGTCACCCTATCCTCAATTATAGACTCCAGCATTTTCCCCACAACAGATGTTAGGCTAATTGATCTATAATTCCCCGGTTTCCCTCTCTCTCCTTTCTTAAAAAGCGGAGTGACATGTGCAATTTTCCAATCTAGAGGGACAGTTCCTGAATTTAGAGAACTTTGAAAGATTATAGTTAGGGCATCCGCAATGTGCTCACCTACTTCCTTTAAAACTCTGGGATGGAAACCATCTGGTCCTGGGGATTTGTCACTCTTTAGTGCTATTATTTTCTTCATTACTGTTGCTTTACTTATGTTAATTTTATCGAGTCCCTGTCCCTGATTCAATATCAGTTTTCTAATGGATGACACATGTTTTTGTGACTGGAATGCTGTTTCCACTGGGGTCCCGCAAAGCTCAGTGCTATGTCCCTTGCTTTTTGTGCTATATATTAATGATTTGGACTTGAATGCGGGGGGTTCATCAAGAAGTTTGCAGATGATACAAAAATTGGCAGTGTGATTGATAGTGAGGAGGAAAACTGTAGACTGCAGGAAGATATCAATGGACTGGTCAGATGGGCAGAAAAGTAGCAAATGCAATTCAATACAGAGAAATGTGAGATAATGCATTTGGGGAGGGCAAACAAAGCAACTGAGTACAGAATAAGTGGGAGGATACTGAGAGGTGTAGAGGAAGAGAGGAACCTTGGAACGCATGTCCACAGGTCCCTGAAGGTAGCAGGACAGGTCGATAAGGTGGTTAAAAAGGCATACGTGATACTTTCCTTTATTATCCGAGGCATAAGAGCAGGGAGGTTATGCTAGAAATGTATAAAACGTTAGTTAGGCCACAGCTAGAGTACTGCGTACAGTTCTGGTCACCACATTACAGGAAAGATGTGATTGCACTAGAGAGGGTACAGAGGAGATTTATGAGGATGTTGCCAGGACTGGAGAATTTTAGCTGTGAGAAAAGATTGGATAGGCTGGGGTTGTTTTCTTTGGAACAAAGGAGGTTGAGGGGTTATTTAATTGAGGTATATAAAATTATGACAGGACTAGATAGAGTGGATAAGGAGGACCTATTTCCCTCAGCACAGGGGTCAGTGACCAGGGAGCAAAGATTTAAAGTAATTGGTAGAAGGATTGGAGGAGAGATGAGGAGACATATTTTCACCTAGAGGATGGTCGGGGTCTGGAACTCCCTACCTGAAAGGATGGTAGAGGCAGAAACCCTCAACTCATTTAAAAAGTACTTGGATATGTACTTGAAATGCTGTAACCTACAGGGCTGCAGACAAAGTGCTGGAGAGTGGGATAAAGCTGATCATCTCTTTTTCGGCCGGCACGGACTTGATGGGCCAAATGGCCTCATTCTGTGCCGTAACTTTCTATGATTCTCTGACTCTATTCCCTTCTCCCAGTTTCTCCATCTCCGTCGCATCTGTTCTGATGATGCCACCTTCCACACCAGTGCTTCCGATATGTCTTCCTTTTTCCTCAACCGAGGATTCCCCTACACAGGCTCCCTCGACCTTGTCCGTCCCATTTCACGCACTTCTGCTCTCACCCTTTCCCCTCCCTCCCAGACCATTATAGGATCCGCCTTGTCCTCGCTTTCCAACCTACCGGCCTCCACATTCAATGTATGATCCTCTGCCATTTCCGCCATCTCCATCACCACCAAATAGATCTTCCCTTCCCCTGCCCTTTCAGCATTCTGATTGATCGCTCCCTCCGCGACCCCTGGTCCACTCTTCCATCACCCCCAACACCCGCTCTCCACCCCACGGCACCTTCCCCTGCAAGTGCAGGAGATGCAACACCTGCCCTTTCACCTCCTCCCTTCCAACTGTCCAGGGCCCCAAACATTTCTTCCAGCTGAAACAGCGATTTACTTGTACCTCTTTCAATTTAGTATACTGTATTCGCTACTCACAATGTGGTCTTCTCTACACTGGAGAGACCAAAGGCAGATTGGATGAATGCTTTGCTGAATACCTCCGCTCAGGCCGCAAGACCCTGATCTACCGGTCGCTTGCCAGTTTAATTCCCTGTTCCACTCCCACTCTGACCTCTCTGTCCTCAGCCTCTTACACTGTTCCACGAAGCTCAACTGAAACTTGAGGAACACCACCTCATCTTTCGATTAGCCACTTTACAACCTTCTGGACTCAGCATTGATTTCAATAACTTCAAATCATAACCACTGTTTCCATTTTTTCAGACAGCAAGTGCTGCTAATGGTTCTGATGTTACCATTTACAGCTCCTCTGGACCCATCTTTTGTTTCTTTATTTGTCCCATTATCGGCTTCCTTTCCTTGCACCATCACCCCTTTTGTCATTTAATCACTCCTGCCCTCCACCCTATCGGAGACCATCCCCTTTGTTCTTTCATCCCATCCACTTCCTTAGTTATGTACTTAGAATCATAGAAAGTTACAGCACTGAAGGAGGCCATTCGGCCCATCATTTCCGTGCCGGCCGAAGAAGAACTATCCAGCTTAATCCCACTTTCCAGCACTTGGTCCGTAGTCCTATAGGTTACAGCACTTCCAGTGCACATCCAAGTAATTTTTAAATGAGTTGAGGGTTTCTGCCTCTACCACCCTTTCAGGCAGTGAGTTCCAGACCCCCACCACCCCTGAGTGAAAAAATTTCTGCTCAGCTCCCTTCTAATCCTTCTACCAATTACTTTAAATCTACGCCCCCTGGTCACTGACCCCTCCTGCTAAGGGAAATAGGTCCTCCCCATCCACTCTATCCCAGTCCTTTCATAATTTTATATACCTCAATTAAATCTCCCCTCAGCCTCCTTTATTCCAAAGAAAAAACCCCAGCCTATCCAATCTTTTCTCATAGCTAAAATTCTCCGGCCGTGGCAACATCCTCGAAAATCTCTCCTGTGCACTCTCATAGTGCAATCACATCTTTCCTGTAATGTGGTGACCAGAACTGTTAGCAGTACTCAAGCTGAAGCCTAATCATTGTTTTATATCGGTCTAGCATAACCTCTCTGCCCTTATATTCAATGCTTCGGCTAATAAAGGAAAATTTCCCATATGCCTTTTTAACCACCTTATCTACCTGCCCTGCTACCTTCAGGGATCTGTGGACATGCACTCCAAGGTCCCTTTGTTCCTCTCAGTATCCTCCCATTTATTGTGTACTCCCTTGCCTTGTTTGACCTCACACTTCTCTGTATTAAATTCCATTTGCCACTTTTCTGCCCACCTGACCAGTCCATTGATATTTTACTGCAGTCTACAGCTTTCCTCCTCACTATCAACCACACGGCCAATTTTTGTATTATCTGCAAACTTTTTGATCTTGAACCCCACATTCAAGTCCAAATCATTAATATATAGCACAGAAAGCAAGGGACCGAGTACTGAGCCTTGCGGGACCCCACTGAAAACACCCGTCAATCTTTGCTTCCTGCCACTGAGCCAATTTTGGATCCAACTAGCCACTTTCCCTTGGATCCCATGGACTTTTACTTTTTTGACCAGTCTGCCATGTGGGACCTTGTCAAAAGCGTTGTTAAAATCCATGTACACTACGGCTGTTGTGCTGAAGTATTGTGCTCCAGAACTAGCCACGCCTCTAGCCAAACTGTTCCAGTACAGCTACAATACTGGCATCTACCCGACAATGTGGAAAATTGCCCAGGTATGCCCTGTCCACAAAAAGCAGGACAAATCCAATCCGATCAATTACCGCCCCATCAGTCTACTCTCAATCATCAGCAAAGTGATGGAAGATGTCATCGGCAGTGCTATCAAGCGGCACTTACTCACCAATAACCTGCTCATCGATGCTCAGTTTGGGTTCCGCCAGGACCACTCGGCTCCAGACCTCATTACAGCCTTGGTCCAAACAAGGACATAAGAGCTGTATTCCAGAGGTGAGGTCAGAGTAACTGCACTTGGCATCAAGGCAGTATTTGACCGAGTGTGGCACCAAGGAGCCCGAGTAAAATTGAAGTCAATGGGAATCAGGGGGAAAACTCTGCAGTGGCTGGAGTCATACCTAGTACAAAGGAAGATGGTAGTGGTTGTTGGAGGCCAATCATCTCAGCCCCAGGACATTGCTGCAGGAGTTCCTCAGGGCAGTGTCCTAGGTCCCACCATCTTCAGCTGCTTCATTAATGACCTTCCCTCCATCAAAAGGTCAGAAATGGGGATGCTCGCTGATGATTGCACAGTGTTCAGTTCCATTCGCAACCCCTCAGATAAAGAAACAATCCGTGCCCTCTTGCAGCAAGACCTGGACAACATCCAGGCTTGAGCTGATAAGTGGCAAGTAACATTCGCGCCAGACAAGTGCCAGGTAATGACCATCTCCAACAAGAAGGAGTCTAACCATCTCCACTTGACATTCAACGGCATTACCATCACCGAATCCCCCACCATCAACATTCTGGGGGTCACCATTGACCAGACAGTTAACTGGACCAACCACATAAATACTGTGGCTACAAGAGCAGGTCGGGGGCTGGGTATCCTGTGGTGAGTGACTCACCTCCTGACACCCCAAAGCCTTTCCACCATCTACAAGGCACAAGTCAGGAGTGTGATGGAATACTCTCCACTTGCCTGGATGAGTGCAGCTCCAACAACACTCAAGAAGCTCGACACCATCCAGGACAAAGCAGCCCGCTTGATTGGCACCCTATCCACCACCCTAAACATTCACTCCCTTCACCACCGGCGTACCATGGCGACAGTGTGTACCATCCACAGGATGCACTGCAGCAACTCGCCAAGGCTTCTTCGATAGCACCTGCCAAACCCGCGACCTCTACCACCATGTTCCCCTCCAAGTCACACACCATCCCGACTTGGAAATATATCGCCGTTCCTTCATCGTCGCTGAGTTAAAATCCTGGAACTCCCTACTTAAGAGAACAGTGGGAGTACCTTTACCTCACGGACTGCAGCGGTTCAAGAAGGCAGCTCATCACCACCTTCTCAAGGGCAATTCGGGATGGGCAATAAATGCTGGCCTTGCCAGCGAGGCCCACATCCCATGAACGAATAAAAAGAAAACACTGCAACAAACGCGTTACCCTCATCGACCCTCCTCGTTACCTGCTCAAAAAATTTAATCAAGTTAGTCAGACACAACCTTCCCTTAACAAATCCATGCTGACTCTCCTTGATTAACCTGTGCCTTTCGAAATGATGATTTATGCCATCCCTCAGAATCGATTCCAATAATTTGCCCACCGCCGAGGTTAAACTGACTGGACTATAATTACTCATCTATCTCTTTCTCCCTTTTTAAACAGTACAACTTACTTGCTTAAAAACTGTTTAATCTTCAACTTCTTCCAGTTCTGATGAAGGGTCATTGATCTGAAACGTTCAGTCTATTTCTTTCTCCACAGATGCTGCCTGACTTGCTGAGTATTTCCAGCATTTTCTGCTTTTATCTCCGTTAATAAAGGTTCTGCAAGTGAGAAATCCATTGTGCTCTATCTAGCCCTCTTTTGGTGTAACATAGTTGGGAATATATAGTCATGACACTGAACTTAGTAAATGAAAATATTCCATTTCCCCATCACTGACAGCTTTCATCTTGATGAGCATAAAATTTATCCCTCCAAAATTCTTTGCTATTTTGCAGATTGAGTTCAAATAATATATTTGTCAAGCTAAAAAATCAATGGAGCAGCATGGAAAAATAGTTGACAAAATGCTACACTACAATAAAACCTATAGAAGCAAATGATAAAAACAGAATCATTTAAGGAACTTCTCTAAAAGCTTACATTTCCAAACACTTATGTTGTCATTGCTTGTAACAATAAGTGCAGTTTTTATCTCTTCTATTCCAAACATTTCTTGTTACATAAGAACATAAGAAATAGGAGTTGGAGTAGGCCTACGGCCCCTCGAGCCTGCTGCACCCATTCAATAAGATCATGGCTGATCTTCGACCTCAACTCCACTTTCCTGCCAGATCCCCATATCCCTTGATTCCCTTAGATTCCAAAAATCCATCGATCGCAGCCTTGAATATACTCAATGACTGAGCATCCACAGCCCCCTGGGGTAGAGAATTCCAAAGATTCACAACCCTCTGAGTCAAGAAATTCCTCCTCATCTCAGTCTTAAATGGCCGACCCCTTATTCTGAGACCATGCCCCCTAGCTCTAGACTCTCCTGGCAGGGGAAATATCCTCTCAGCATTTATCCTGTCAAGCTCTCTCAGAATCTTATATGTTTCATTGAGATCAACTGCAAAGTGGTTGACTTGCATAGAACCTCTGCCATTCACTGCATCTTATATTTAATTACTCTAAGAATTACTGTTGAAATTATGGAGTGGGATCAGCCTAATGAAAAGAGACATTGACCTGGGCTATGATAAATGACAATAATCTTCCTTTGCTGGAGCCAGGACAACATCAGCAGCTGTTTTATTTCTCTGCTGATAGCCTAATCAAAACATTCAATGCTACGATAGTAGGAAGAAGCTTATGCCAGGTCGAACTACAAGATTGAAGAATAATATAAATGTCAGAGGTAAAGGGAAATGATTCAATTACAACATTGTATGTAATTAAGTAAAGTGCTCAGCAAATTCACTTAAAACAATGAGACAAACTGGTCAATAAATTCTGAGATTAACGTGTTTCTGTAAAATGCTTTTTCTGATGTGACAGTTTCATATCACTAATGCACGAAATTCCCATTCTCAGGGTCAGTCAAATTTTGACAAATGGTATGCAATATGGGCATGCCACTTGGCCTTCGCAATGGCTGCAGTACAACTGCAACTGGTGTCATTTTATACTTTGTCTCAAACATTCAGATAATTACCTCCCACCATCAATTTCTCACCCTAGGCTCAATCCTTTATCACTCTGTAGATTCTCTCCTCCCTCCACCATCTTAGAATCATAGAATCATAGATTGGTACAGAGCAGAAGGAGGCCAATCGGCCTATCATGCCTGTGCTGGCTCTTTGTAAGAGCTATCCAATTACTCCCACACACCTGCTTTTTCACCATAGCCTTGCAATTTTTCCCCTTCAAGTATTTATCTAATTCTCTTTTGAAAGTTGCTATTGAATCTGCTTCCACCACCCTTTCAGGCAGCGCATTCCAAATCATCATAACTCGCTGCTTAATTTTTTTTTTCCCCCTCACTTCATCTCTGGTTCTCTTGTCAATTATCTTAAATCTGTGTTCTCTGGTCATCGACCCTTCTGCCACCAGAAACAGTTTCTCTTTATTTATTCTATCAAAACCGTTCATGATTTTGAACACCTCTATCAAATCTTCTCTTAACCTTCTCTGCTCTAAAGAGAACAATCCTAGCTTCACCTGTCCCTCCACGTAACTGAAGGCTCTCATCCCTGGTTACGTTCTAGTTAGTAGCTACTGCACCCTCTTTAAGGCCTTGTCATCCTTCCTAAAGTGTGGTGCCCAGAATTGGATACAATACACAGAGAAGTGTGAAGTAATACAATTTAGTAGGAAGAATGAGGAATTAGTAGGAATGTGTTTTATAAAGGTTTAGCATAACTTCCTTGCTTTTGTACTCTATGCCTCTATTAATAAAGCCCAGGGTCCCGTTTGCTTTTTTAACAGCCTTCTCAACTTGTTCTGCCTCCTTCAAAGATTTGTGTACATACACCCCAGGGCTCTCTGTTCCTGCACCCCCTTTAAAATTGTACCATTTAGCTTATATTGCCTCTCCTCATTCTTCCGACTAAATTGTATCACTTCACACTTCTCTGTGTTAAATTTCACCAATTTTCCTCATTGTTCACTAAATTTCTGAGTTTCATATCATCTGCAAACTTTGAAATGATACCCTCTATACCCAAGTCAAGTTTATTAATATATATCAAAAAGAGCTGTCGTCCAGATGCCGACCCCTGGGGAACAACACTGCTAACGTTGTACCGTTGCTTAAAAAGGGAGAAAGAGATAGACGAGTAATTATAGGCCAGTCAGTCTAACCTCGGTGGTGGGCAAATTATTGGGATCGATTTTGAGGGACAGCATAAATCGTCATTTAGAAAGGCATGGATTAATCAAGGACAGTCAGCATGGATTTGCTAAGGGAAGGTCATATCTGACTAACTTGATTGAATTTTTTGAGCAGGTAACGAGGAGGAGTCGATGAGGATAACACGTTTGATGTTGTGTACATGGATTTTAACAAGGTTTTTGACAAGGTCCCACATGGCAGACTGGTCAAAAAGTAAAAGCCCTTGGGATCCAAGGAAAAATGGCAAGTTGGATCCAAAATTGGTTCAGTGGCAGGAAGCAAAGGGAAATGGTTGATGGATGTTTTTGCGACTGGAAGGCTGTTTCCAGTGGGGTCCCGCAAGGCTCAGTACTAGGTCCCTTGCTTTTTGTGGTATATATTAATGATTTGGACTTGAAAGTGGGGGGCTTGATCAAGAAGTTTGCAGGTGATACAAAAATTGGCCGTGTGGTTGATAGTGAGGAGGAAAACTGTAGACTGCAGGAAAATATCAATGGACTGATCAGGTGGGCAGAAAAGTGGCAAATGGAATTCAATCCAGAGTAGTGTGAGGTAATGCATTTGGGGAGGGCAAACAAGGCAAAGGAGTACACAATAAATTGAAGGGTACTGAGAGGTGTAGAGGAACAAAGGGACCTTGGAGTGCAGTCCACAGATCCCTGAAGGTAGCAGGACAGGTAGATAACATGGTTAAAAAGGCACACGGGATACTTTCCTTTATTAGGCAAAGCATAGAATATAAGAGCAGGGTGGCTATGCTAAAACTGTATAAAACATTGGTGGACTCACAAGTTACTCACAGTTTGGGTACTGCTTACAATTCTCGTCACCACATTACAGGAAAGATGTGATTGCACTAGAGAGGGTACAGAGAAGATTTATGAGGATGTTGCCAGGGCTGGAGAATTTTAGCTATAAGAAAAGATTGGATAGGCTGGGGTTTTTTCTTTGGAACAAAGGAGGCTGAGGGGAGATTTAATTGAGGTATATTAAATTATGATGGGCTGGATAGAGTGGATAGGGAGGACCTATTTCCCATAGCACAGGGGTCAGTGACCAGGGGGCATAGATATAAACTAATTGGTAGAAGGGTTAGATGGGAGCTGAGGAGAAATTTTTTCACTCAGAGGGTGGTGGGGGTCTGGAATGCACTGCCCGAAAGGGTGGTTGAGGCAGAAACCCTCAACACATTTAAAAAATACTTGGATGTGCACTTGAAGTGCTGTAACCTACAGGGCTAATGACCAAGTGCTGGCAAGTGGAATTAAGCTGGATAGCTCTTTTTTGGCTGTCACGGACACGATGGGACAAATGGCCTCCTTCTGTGCCGTAACTTTCTATGATTCTATGATTCTACATACCTTCCTCCAGTTTGAGAAACAACTGTTCACTACTACTATCTGTTTTCTGTCCCTTAGCCAATTTGGTATCGATGCTACCACTGTTCCTTTAATCCCATGGGCTTCAATTTTGCTAACAAGTCTATTATGTGCTACTTTATCAATCGCCTTTTGAAAGAACATAAACACAATATCAACAGCACTACCCTCATCAACCCTCTCCATTACTTCATCAAAGAACTCAATCAATTTAATTAAACACGATTTGCCTTTATGAAATTCGTGCTGCCACTGGCACTGCTCCCATATCTAAGGAGGATTGGAAGGTTGTGGCCAGAGCCTCTGCTATATCTACCCTTACTTCCCACAGCAGCTTAGGATGCATCCCATCTGGACTGGGTAACTTTTCTACTTTGACTACTGCCAACATCCTCTTTATTTATTTTTATTCTATCCAATGGGCTCTATTTTAGCACCCGCTATCGGGTGCGTTCCTGGCGGGGTTGCTCCGAAAATCGGAGAATCCCGGAGCGGGTCGTGAGCCCGGCTCCAACCCGCCCACTTCCGGGTTCCCCACAGACGCGCCGACGAGCGCGCGCAGCCCCCGGATGTGAGACTCCCGCAGGCAATTAAAGCCAGCGGGATGCCACTTGACAGTATTTACTTAGGTATTTCAGGTCATTAACAGACCTGATTAAGGGAATATGTCAGGAGGGGTGGGATTTTAGAGACAACTGGGACTGTTTCCCATACGGGGGGAAACACTCCCAGTTCAAATGGACGTGTTGCAGCCATCAGCATGTGGCAGCTGCAAAGGTCCATTTGACAGGTGGGTGGGGGGGGAGACCCTCACTCATTGCAGGAGGCCACTCTGTCACTTTGGACAAAGTTTGGCCTCCACCAACCTCCTCCTGACAAGAAAATTCACCAACTTGCACACTTACCCCGGGGTCCAGAGACATGTACCTACCTTGCGGACCCCCTCAGATGTACATCTTCCAGATGGGGGCCGCCGTAGCTGCAGTCATGACCTCCTCGGAGGGCGAACAGCCTCACCAGCCTCGCCAGCCACGCCGTCCACCTCTGACACGTGGAGCTCCACAACAGAGTGCTGTGACACATCCACCTGTACAGCAGGAGGGAGGGCAGCCGCAGAGAGAGATGCGTCGCAGAGGGCACTACCCTCGCCACAGGGTCCACAGACCGAGGCTCAGCTTCCTGGACCTCTCTGAGCAGCAGTGCATACGGAGGCTCAGAGTCACTCGACATGCAGTCATGGACATCTGCAGCCTCCTTCATGCCGAGCTGCTCCCGGCTGGCCCGAGCACCATCTTCTTACCTGTCGCTGTCAAAGTCACCACTGCCCTCAACAACTTCTCCTCCGCATCCTTCCAGGGTGCCAACGAGGACATCGCCGACGTCTCTCAGTCATCTGCACAAAAGAGCCCTGCAAATACACCTACACCCACTCTGCAGTGACACAATGGGTGGCATCAGTTGTGGGTCTTCATTGTGATCCTCAGTAAAGGGCATTATTGCACAAACCAGACAAGATTCGCAAAGACCTGGCAGTAGTGGTGCCGATATAATATGTGATGTGAGTTGGTCAGAAATTAAATATAAGTAAAAACCATGACAAACCCTCAAACACCCTTGAGCATCCCCTTCATGCTCACGACACGTTTGCCTTACGCTGCCCACTGCACATATGTGATGCATGCCCTGTGGCTGCAGCACAGGTAGTGGCAAGTTGAGTGAGGCTGACTGTGAAAGAGATGCATGAGAGGGTGAGTATGAGATAGAGCCATGAGATTGTATGAGGATTGGGTTGAGTGGTAGTGGCAGGATGAGTACTGGCGAGGTGAGTAAGTGCAGGTAAGATGAAGATGAGCTTTGAGTGGGTGTGAGGGGTGATGTGACAGAGTAGTGTTGGCAGTGCAGAAGGAGATGTGGGGTGGGGGCGGTGATGTGGCAGACGGAGGGGAGGGGAATGAGTAAGTGTACTCACTTTGGCTGACCTACTTAGGTCATTGCAGCACCTCCTGCACTGTATGCAGATGGGCGATATGATGGTGGTGCTGGTGACCTCCTCTGCCACCTCGAGCCAGGCCTTCTTGGTGGCAGAGGCAGGCGGCTTCCTCCCGCCCGCCAGGGGGAAGATCTCTGTCCTCCCCCTCCTCCTCACCCCATCTAATGATACCTGGAGTGAGGCATCATTAAACTGGGAGCAGCCTTCCCCCTGGGCTGCTCCATGCTATAATTTTTGCTATTTTTTGCAGCATCTGTCAGTGGAGGACTGCCCCTTTAAATAGAGCTCCTCCAGCTGACAGAGCTTACTGCGCATGCTCAGTCCGCCCGCCGCACAGCTCAGCAGTGGGGAACCCGGAAGACCAGGTAAGTGGATCCAATTAGGCTGTGATCGCGCGGGGGGCAGACTGATTTCGCCAGGCGTGTTACCCACGTGCCCAATAGCCGCCCTGCCACAAACCCGCAGCCCTGGTAACATCGAGCCCAATATCTCTCCCACCTCCTCCTTTACTTTGACATTCGCACCATCATCTTCTTTTGTGAAGGCAGATGCAAAGTAGTTATTTCGTACCGCAGCCATACCCTCTGCCTCTGCAAGAAGATCTCCTTTTTTGATCCTGAATTGGCCCCACCCTTCCTCTGATTACCCTTTTACTATTTATATGTTTATAAAAGACTTTTGGGTTCTCTTTTATGTGTGCCATTAATCCATTCTTATATTCTCTCTGCCCCTCTTATTTCCCTTTTCAGCTTTCCTCTGTACTTTCTGTATTTGGCTTGGTTCTCTATCGTATTATGAGCCTGACATTTGTCATATTCCTCCTTTTTCTGTTTTATTTTAATCTCTACATCTTTAGTCATCCAGGGAGCTGTAGCTTTGAATCTCTGGATTACTCCCAGTGGCTGGAGCGATGGTGTGGAAGGGAGGGCTTGAGATTCCTGGGGCACTGGAACAGGTTCTGGGGCAGGAGGGACCTGTACAAGATGGATGGATTGTCGGGTTGGGATCAATGTCCTCCCAGGGAGGTAAACTAGTGCTATGGGGGAGGGTTTAAACTAATTTGGCAGGGGGAGGGGCACCAGGATGAAGCATTAGAGAGGAGAAAAAGTGTACAGAGGACTGGGAGAGCCAAACAGCATTAGAATAAAAATTAGTTCAGAAATAGGAAAGATCAGATAGGGTGTAAATGCGAGGCAGTCTAAAATGAGTTTGGAGTGCATGTGCATAAATGCACAGAATGTGGTAAATAAGATTGACATGGGACAATGAAATAGTGCCAATAACAGAGACCTGGCTCAAAGAAGAGAAAATTGGGAAGTTAATATTCTTGGCTGCAAGTTATTCAGGAAAGATAGGGAGGACAAAAGGAGGGGGGCGGAAGTATTGATCAAAGAGACTATTACAGCCCTGGAAAGGGACAATGTAGTTGAGGGGTCAAAGACAAAATCTATTTGGTTAGAATTAAGGAACAACAAAGGAACTTTTATGCTACTGGGGGTATACTATAAGCCACCAAAATAGTGGGAAGGAGATAGAGGAACAAATTTGCAGGCAAATTACAGAAAGATGCAAGAAGCATAGAGTAGTGATAATGGGGGACTTCAATTATCCTAATATTGACTGGGAAAATAGCAGTGTAAAGAGCAAAGAGGGTGAGGAATTCCTGAAATTGTACAAGAGAACTTTTTTGATCAGTATATTTCCAGCCCAACAAGGAAGGAAGCAATGCTGGATCTAGTTCTGGAACATAGGAATAGGAGTAGGCCATTTAGCCCCTCGAGCCTGTTCCGCCATTCAATGAGATCATGGCTGATATGTGACCTAACTCCATGGGGGTGATTTTAAAACGGAGCCGGGAAAGGGATGGAGGGGTCAATTTGAGGTCGGGAAATCCATTAGTACGGGTTTCCCGGACATCCTTACGATTTTAACATAAGGACGTCTTTTAATTTTTTTTGTCGGTTTCCCGTTCAACTGACCGGCCTAATTGACAGGACGGGAGACCAGCCAGGGAGAGGATGTCTTCAGGTAAGTCTGCAGGTAAGTCTTTGTTTGTATGGAAGGGGGGGGGCATGGGTGGGCATGAGTGGGCAAGGGGCATAGGTGGGCAAGGGTCATGGGTGGGTATGGGTATCGCGAGTCATGCGGGATTGGATCGGGGGTCAGTCATGGGGGGGCCACAATCGGGGTTCATCGCGGGGGTCCACGATCGTTGAGGGGGAGGGTCGGGGTCGGAAGATTGGGGTCAGGGGTCAGGATCAGGTATAGAGGGGAAGGATCGGGGTTGGGGGCTCGGGATCGGGGGTCGGAGGGGGAGGATCGGGTTTGGGGGTCCACGATTGGGGGTCGGGGGCCTTCTCGCCTCCTTTCTTGAGGCATAAAACAGAAGGCCCAGGAATCCCAGCCTCCCTGGATTTGAAATCGGGAATTAGTGAAAAATGGAGGCCTGAAGCCTCCTTGAAAGTTTTTAAGGCCCGACCCGCCTCCTGGGTGCGGGTTGGTTGCCCGCCCCTCGGCCCGCCCCCGTGAATACAACCCTAGTTTGTGTAATCTCTCCTCATAATTTAACCCTTGGAGTTCAGGTATCATTCCAGTAAATCTACGCTGCTCTCCCTCCAAGGCCAATATATCCTTCCTAAGGTGCAGTGTCCAGAACTGTGGTCTAACCAGGTACAGCTGCAGCATAACTTCTACCTCCTTGAATTGTAGTCCTCTAGATATAAAGGCCAGCATTCCATTGGCCTTTTTGATTATTTTCTGTACCTGTCCATGACATTTTAATGATCTATGTACACGGATCCCTAAGTCTCTTTGGACCTCCACTGTTTCAAGCTTTTCACCATTTAAAAAGTACTATGATCTATCCTTTTTAGGTCCAAAATGGATGACCTCACACTTGCCTACATTGAAATCCATTTGCCACAATTTTGCCCATTCACTTAATTTATTAATATCTTTCTATAATTTTATGCTTCCATCTACACTGCTTACAATGCTGCCTTTCTTTGTTTCATCGACAAACTTGGATATGTGGCTCACTATCCCGCCATTTAAGTTGTTAATAAATACAGTGAATAGTTGAGGCCTCAACACAGGTCCCTGTGGGACACCACTAGTCACATCCTGGCAATTTGAGTACCTGCCCATTCTCCTAACTCTCTGTCTCCTGCCGCTGAGCCAATTTCCTAACCAAGTCAATAAATTGCCCTCAATTCCATGAGCTTCAACTTCAGCTAACAGTGTCTTATGTGGGACATTATTGAATGTTTTCTGGAAGTCCATATAAATAATATCCATAGACATTCCCCGTCCACTACTTTAGTCACCTCTTCAAAAAATTCAATTTGGTTTGTCAGGCATGACCTACCCTTTATAAATCCATGCTGGCTCTCTCTTTCAGCTGAAAATTTTCAAGGTGTTTGGTCACTCTATCCTTAATTGTAGACTCTAATAATTTCCCGAGAACAGATGTTAGGCTCACTGGTCTATAATTCCCTGGTTTCCCTCTCTCACCTTTCTTAAATAGCAGTGTGACAGTTGAAATTTTCCAATTTAAAGGAATGTTTCCTGAATCAAGAGAACTTTGGAAGCTTATAGTTAGGGCTTCTGCAATGTTCTCACATACTTCCTTTAAAACCCTGGGATGGTTTTGGCGAATGAAGTGGAGCATGTTTCAGTGTGGGCGCATTTAGAGAACAGTAATCAGGTTTAGAGTAGTTATGGAAAGGGACAAAGACTCAAGCATAAAAATGCTTAACTGGAGGAGGGCTAATTTCATTGAGTTGAAGAGGAATTTGGCCCAGGTGGATTGGAATCAAAGATTGGCAGGCAAATCAGTAATTCGACAACGGGGGGCCTTCAAGTGTCTAGTACAGATTAGACACATACCCACAAGGGGGAAAAGAAGGATCATTGAGGTTCTGCTCTTTAACTTCCTCCCTAGCTCCTGAAACTCTGACTACAGGACCTTAACCCTTTTCCTTCCTGTGTCATTGGTTCCCACATGGACTACGACTTCCAGCTATTCCCCTTCCCCCCTCAAAATGCTCTGCACCCTTTCCATGATGTCCTTTACCCTGGCACCAGGGAGGCAACACACCATGCGGGACTCATGTCGGCGGTTGCAGAAATGCCTGACTGTCCCCTTGACTATCGATTCCCCGATAACCATTTCATTCCTACACTTTACTGTACCCCCTGTGCACAGCTTTGCCACACTGTGCCTTGTACTGGACTGCACTCCTTCAAGATGTTGTCACCCTCACCAGTATTCAATACTGGAAGTTTGTGAGTGCCACACTCCCGGAGGATTCCTGCACTGCCTGCCTCTTGTTACCCTGCCGGATGGCCACCCTCTTACTGAACTCTCTGCAACTGTAGGTTGACCACCGCCTGGAACGTATAATCTAGGAAATTTTCAGCCTCTCATATGCCCTGCAGTGATTAGCCACTCCTCAAGCTCAGAAACCCTGAGCTCGAGCTCAAGTCGCTGGAAGCACTTCCTGCACACATGGCTATCCAGGACACCTGAAGCATCCTGGAGTTCCCACATGGCACAGAAATTGCAGGCAATGGGTCTCAATTGTCCCTCCATTCTATTTAGAGTCTACTTATATATATATGTTATATGTGTTACATATATGTTATATATTTGCTTTATCTTAATACCCCTTTAACTGCTAATTGTTATTTATTTATTTAATATTTATGTATACCAGATTCTTATTTAATACAATTTCAGATCCCTTTAGTGTTAGTATCCCATACTTAGTTTATTTTATCTGGTTAGATTTAATTAATTACACGGATTATTTATTAATATATTTACTTATTTAACTATTAGTAAATAGATTTAATGTGATTCAAAATTAGTAATTAATTCATTCATCCAATTATCATAGAATCATAGAACCGTGGTTACAGCATGGAAGGAGGCCATTTAGCCCATGCCGGCTCTCTGCAAGAACAATCCAGCCAGTCCCACTCCCCCGCCCTATCACCGTAGCCCAGCAAACCTTTTCCCTTCAATTACTTATCCAATTCCCTTTTGAAAGCCATGATTGAATCTGCCCCCTCAGGCAGTGCATTCCAGATCCTAACCACTTGCTGTGTAAAAATGTTTTTCCCCATGTCACTTTTGGTTCTTTTGCCAATCACCTTAAATCTATGTCCTCTGGTTCTTGACCCATCCGCCAGTTCCTCTCTATTTACCCTGTCCAGATCCTTCATGATTTTGAATACCTCTAACAAATCTCCTCTCAATCTTCTCTACTCTCAAGGAGAACAACCCCAGCTTCTCCAATCTAACCATGTAACTGAAGTCACTCAGCCCTGGAATCATTTTAGTAAAACTCTTCTGCAAAAGAGTAACTAGGGAGAGAGTAGGGCCTCTTAAGGATCAACAAGGTCATCTATGTGCGGAACCACAAGAGATGGGTGAGATCCTGAATGAATATTTCACATCGGTATTTACGGTTGAGAAAGGCATGGATGTTAGGGAACTTGGGGAAATAAATAGTGATGTCTTGAGGAGTGTACATATTACAGAGAGGGAGGTGCTGGAAGTCTTAACGCGCATCAAGGTAGATAAATCTCCGGGACCTGATGAAATGTATCCCAGGACGTTATGGGAGGTTAGAGAGGAAATTGCGGGTCCCCTAGCAGAGATATTTGAATCATCGACAGCTACAGGTGAGGTGCCTGAAGATTGGAGGGTAGCAAATGTTGTGCCTTTGTTTAAGAAGGGCGGCAGGGAAAAGCCTGGGAACTACAGACCGGTGAGCCTGACATCTGTAGTGGGTAAGTTGTTAGAGGGTATTCTGAGAGACAGGATCTACAGGCATTTGGAGAGGCAGGGACTGATTCGGAACAGTCAGCATGGTTTTGTGAGTGGAAAATCATGTCTCACGAATTTGATTGAGTTTTTTGAAGGGGTAACCAAGAAGATAGATGAGGGCTGTGCAGTAGACGTGGTCTACATGGACTTTAGCAAAGCCTTTGACAAGGTACCGCATGGTAGGTTGTTACATAAGGTTAAATCTCATGGGATCCAAGGTGAGGTAGCCAATTGGATACAAAATTGGATTGACGACAGAAGACAGAGGGTGGTTGTAGAGGGTTGTTTTTCAAACTGGAGGCCTGTGACCAGCGGTGTGCCTCAGGGATTGGTGCTGGGTCCACTGTTATTTGTTATTTATGTTAATGGTTTGGATGAGAATTTAGGAGGCATGGTTAGTAAGTTTGCAGATGACACCAAGATTGGTGGCATTGTGGACGGTGAAGAAGGTTATCTAGGATTGTAACGGGATCTTGATAAATTGGGCCAGTGGGCCGATGAATGGCAGATGGAGTTTAATTTAGATAAATGTGAGGTGATGCATTTTGGTAGATCGAATCGGGCCAGGACCTACTCCGTTAATGGTAGGGCGTTGGGGAGAGTTATAGAACAAAGAGATCTAGGAGTATAGGTTCATAGCTCCTTGAAAGTGGAGTCACAGGTGGATAGGGTGGTGAAGAAGGCATTCGGCATGCTTGGTTTCATTGGTCAGAACATTGAATACAGGAGTTGGGATGTCTTGTTGAAGTTGTACAAGACATTAGTTAGGCCACACTTGGAATACTGTGTACAGTTCTGGTCACCCTATTATAGAAAGGATATTATTAAACTAGAAAGAGTGCAGAAAAGATTTACTAGGATGCTACCGGGGCTTGATGGTTTGACTTATAGGGAGAGGTTGAACAGACTGAGACTTTTTTCCCTGGAGAGTAGGAGGTTTAGGGGTGATCTTATAGAAGTCTATAAAATAATGAGGGGCATAGATAAGGTAGATAGTCAAAATCTTTTCCCAAAGGTAGGGGAGTCTTTCACGAGGGGGCATAGATTTAAGGTGAGAGGGGAGAGATCCAAAAGGGTCCAGAGGGGCAATTTTTTCACTCAAAGGGTGGTGAGTGTCTGGAACGAGCTGCCAGAGGCAGTAGTAGAGGCGGGTACAATTTTGTCTTTTAAAAAGCATTTGGACAGTTACATGGGTAAGATGGGTATAGAGGGATATGGGCCAAGTGCAGGCAATAGGGACTAGCTTAGTGGTATAAACTGGGCGACATGGACATGTTGGGCCAAAGGGCCTGTTTCCATGTTGTAAACTTCTATGATTCTATGATTCTACCTTCTCTAAGGCCTTCACATCCCTCCTAAAGTGTGGTGCCCAGAACTGGACACAATACTCCAGTCGTGACTGAACCAGTGTTTTATAAAGGTTCATCATAACCTCCTTGATTTTGTATTCTATGCCTCTATCTAGGATCCTGTATGCATTGTTAACCGCTTTCACAACCTGCCCTGCCACCTTCAACGATTTGTCCACATATACCCCCAGATCTCTCTGTTCCTGTACCCCTTTTAGAATTATACCCTTTAGTTTATATTGCCTCTCCTCGTTCTTCCTACCAAAATGTATCACTTCATTTTGGTAGGAATGAAGTGATACATTTCTCCGTTAAATTTCTGTGTTAAATTTCATCTGCCATGTGTTCACCCATTCCACCAGCCTGTCTATGTCCTCTTGAAGTCGATCACTATCCTCCTCACTGTTCACTACCCTTCCAAGTTTTATGTGATCTGCAATTTTTGAAATTGTGCCCTGTACACCCAAGTCCAAGTCATTAATATATATCAAGAAAAGCAATGGTTCTAGTACCGACCCCTGGGGAACACCACTGTATACCTTCCTCCAGTCTAAACAACAACCGTTCACCACTACTCTCTGTTTCCTGTTACTTAGTCAATTTCATATCCATGCTGCCACTGCCCCTTTTATTCCATGGGCTTCAACTTTGATGACAAGCCTATTATGCGGCACTTTATCAAACACCTTTTTAAAGTCCATACACATCACGTCAACCACATTGCCCTCATCTACCCTCTCCGTTACCTCATCAAAAAACTCACTCAAGTTAGTTAAGCACGATTTGCCTTTAACAAGTCCGTGCTGGCTTTCCTTAATTAATCCACACTTGTCCAAGTGACTGTTAATTTTGTCCAAGATTATCGTTTCTAAAAGTTTCACCACTACCGAGGTTAAACTGACTGGCCTGTTGTTGCTGGGTTTATCCTTACACCCTTTTCTGATCAAGCATGTAACATTTGCAATTCTCCAGTCCTCTGGCACCACCCCCGTGTCTAAGGATGATTGGAAGATTATGGCTAGTACCTTCGCAATTCCCATCCTTGCTTCCCTCAGCAACCTAGGATGCATCCCATCTGGACCGGGTAACCTATCTACTTTAAGTATAGCTAGCCTATCCAGTACCTCTTCTTTATCAATTTTTAGCCCAAATGCCTCCTCTTTTACTGCGACTTTGGCAGCATCTTTTTTCTTGGTAAAGACAGGTTCAAAGTACTCATTTAATACCTCAGTAATGCCCTCTGCCTCCTTGAGTAGATTCCTATTTGGTCCCTAATCGGTCCCAACCCTCCTCTTACTACCCGTTTACTGTTTATATGCCTATAGAAGACTTTTGGATTCCCTTTTATGTTAGCTGCCAGTCTATTCTCATACTTTCTCTTTGCCCCTCTTATTTCCTTTTTCGCTTCCCCTCTGAACTTTCTGTATTCAACTATTTCGTAATCTACTTACCCTTTTATTCTGGGACTCTCACAGTGCTCCTCCTCCACATTCACATGGTTGTCTCTTTCTCAAATGTGACGTCACTTTCTCAAATTCTCTCAATGTTTGTTTTATGCCTCTGCCGATTCTGCTGCCGCCGCTCCTTTTAAATCTTCTCAGGCTTCTCCCATGGTGCTCCACGATCTCTAAACTCATCTCTTCCACGAGACCCTCCTTCTACTCCCTTGATTTATTCCCCATGCAGCCTCGATACACTCAGCTATTTTTCCTTGTCCTAGAGCTTGTTGACGTTGCTAATGGATCTTTTTGTCCTAACAGCACAGCAGGAATACCTTCATCATATGACTGCGGCGGTTTAAGAAGAAGGCCACCTTCTCCAGGGCAACTCGGTATGGGCAATAAATGCTGGCCTTGTTACTGACAAAGATATCCTGAGAATGAATTTTGTTAAAAGTTCCGCTTGCTGTTAAAGCTGTTGTCATGATCTCTCTCCTTCAAAGTCCTATCCTCAATCCCACTGTCTTCTCCAACCACCAACCTAGCTATAAACTTTCTTTCTTCTCTAAGGTCTCAAGTGCATTGTCCCACAACTCCTTGTTTGAATCCCTTCAATCTGAGTTCTGCCCTGCCCAAAGCATTGAGAGTGTTAAAGACACCAACAGTTCATTATTGTTCCTTTCTGCGGCATTCGACATGGTTGATAACATTATCCTCCTCCACTGCCTTTCCCTTCATGGGATTGCCTTAACATAAGAACATAAGAACATAAGAAATAGGAGCAGGAGTAGGCCAATCGGCCCCTCGAGCCTGCTCCGCCATTCAATAAGATCATGGCTGATCTGATCCTAACCTCAAATCTAAATTCATGTCCAATTTCCTGCCCGCTCCCCGTAACCCCTAATTCCCTTTACTTCTAGGAAACTGTCTATTTATGTTTTAAATTTATTTAATGATGTAGCTTCCACAGCTTCCTGGGGCAGCAAATTCCACAGACCCACCACCCTCTGAGTGAAGAAGTTTCTCCTCATCTCAGTTTTGAAAGAGCAGCCCCTTATTCTAAGATTATGCCCCCTAGTTCTAGTTTCACCCATCCTTGGGAACATCCTTACCGCATCCACCCGATCAAGCCCCTTCACAATCTTATATGTTTCAATAAGATTGCCTCTCATTCTTCTGAACTCCAATGAGTAGAGTCCCAATCTACTCAACCTATCCTCATATGTCCACCCCCTCATCCCCGGGATTAACCGAGTGAACCTTCTTTGTACTGCCTCGAGAGCAAGTATGTCTTTTCTTAAGTATGGACACCAAAACTGTATGCAGTATTCCAGGTGCGGTCTCACCAATACCTTATATAACTGCAGCAATACCTCCCTGTTTTTATATTCTATCCCCCTAGCAATAAAAGCCAACATTCCGTTGGCCTTCTTGATCACCTGCTGCACCTGCATACTAACCTTTTGATTTTCTTGCACTAGAACCCCCAGATCCCTTTGTACTGCAGTACTTTCCAGTTTCTCGCCATTAAGATAATAACTTGTTCTCCGATTTTTCCTGCCAAAGTGCATAACCTCACATTTTCCAATATTGTATTGCATCTGCCAAATCTCCGCCCACTCACCCAGCCTGTCTATATCCCCTTGTAGGTTTTTTATGTCCTCCTCACTCTCTACTTTCCCTCCCATCTTTGTATCATCTGCAAACTTTGATATGTTACACTCGGTCCCCTCCTCCAAATCGTTAATATAGATTGTAAAGAGTTGGGGACCCAGCACCGACCACTGCGGAACACCACTAGCTACTGGTTGCCAATTCGAGAATGTACCATTTATCCCAACTCTCTGCTTCCTGTTAGATAACCAATCCTCCACCCATGCCAGAATATTACCCCCAATCCAGTGATTCTTTATCTTGAGCAATAATCTTTTATGTGGCACCTTGTCGAATGCCTTCTGGAAGTCGAAATACACTACGTCCACTGGTTCCACTTTATCCACCCTGTACGTTATATCCTCAAAGAACTCAAGCAAATTTGTCAGACATGACTTCCCCTTCGTAAAGCCATGCTGACTTTGTCCTATTAAATTATGTTTATCCAAATGTTCCGCTACTGTCTCCTTAATAATAGACTCCAAAATTTTACCCACCACAGATGTTAGGCTAACTGGTCTATTATTTCCAGCCTTCTGCCTACTACCCTTTTTAAATAAGGGTGTTACATTAGCAGTTTTCCAATCTGCCGGGACCTTTGCCGAGTCCAGAGAATTTTGGAAAATTATCACCAAAGCATCCACAATCCCTACTGCCACTTCCCTCAAGACCCTCGGATGTAAGCCATCAGGTCCAGGGGATTTATCCGCCTTGAGTCCCATTAATTTACTGAGTACCAATTCCTTAGTGATTTTAATCGTATTTAGCTCCTCCCCCCCTAGAGCCCCCTGTTTGTCCAGTGTTGGGATATTCTTCGTGTCCTCTACCGTAAAGACTGAAACAAAATATTTGTTCAGCATTTTTGCCATCTCCATGTTTCCCACCATTAATTTCCCGGTCTCATCCTCTAAGGGACCTATGTTTGCCTTAGCCACCCTTTTTCTTTTGATATAACTGTAGAAACTCTTGCTATCTGTTTTTATATTTTTTGCTAATTTATTTTCATAATCTATCTTCCCTTTCTTAATCAATCCTTTCGTTACTTTTTGCTGTCTTTTGAAGACTTCCCAATCTTCTATCCTCCCACTAAATTTGGCGACCTTATATGTCCTTGTTTTAGTCGGATACTATCCTTAATTTCTTTACTTAGCCACGGATGGCTGTCATTTCTTTTACACCCTTTTTTCCTCAGTTGTAAAATAACTCCTTAAATGAACACCACTGTTCATGTACCGTCTTACCCTTTAAACAATTTTCCCAGTCCACTTTAATCAATTCCGCTCTCATACCATCATAGTCTCCTTTATTCAAGCTCAGTACGCTTGTTTGAGAACCAACCTTCTCACCCTCTAATTGGATATGGAATGTAACCATGTTATGGTCACTCATTCCAAGGGGATCCTTAACTAGGACATTATTAATTAATCCTGGCTCATTACACAGGACCAGGTCCAAGGTTGCTTGCCCCCTTGTAGGATCAGTTACATACTGCTCAAGAAATCCATCCCTAATACACTCAATAAACTCTTCCTCAAGGCTGCCCTGCCCAATTTGATTTGTCCAGTTAATATGATAGTTAAAATCCCCCATAATTATAGCTGTTCCCTTATTACATGCCCCGACTATTTCCTGATTAATACTTCTTCCAGCAGAGTTGCAACTATTAGGAGGCCTATATACTACGCCCATGAGTGTTTTTTTCCCCTTATTATTCCTTATCTCTACCCAAACTGTTTCATTATCCTGATCCTTTGTCCCAATATATTTTCTCTGTATTACAGTGATTCCTTCCTTTATTAACATAGCCACCCCACCTCCCCTTCCTTCCTGCCTGTCCTTCCTGACACAAATAACTACGTATCGGTATGATCTTGTGCCGTTAACTCGTCCATTTTGTTACGAATGCTACGTGCATTCAGATAAAGAACTTTCAAATATGTTTTGTGACACTTAGTTCCTGCTTTTTCCTTTTTTAACACTTTACCTTTTACTCCATACCTTCTGTCCCTTCCTGACACACTTTCCTCTGTCTCCCTGCTCAGGTTCCCAACCCCCTGCCACAGCTTTGATGCTGGATTAATCGCCTTACACCTTCTCGTTTTCATTTTATCTGTCGTGCCTAAAGTACACTTTCTTTCCGCTGCTCTATGCTTTTCCCTTTCACTTGTTCTTGAACAACTGTTTGTACTATTTGTATTGTAGATTTCCCCTGGGTCTTCCCCTCTCTTGCTGCTCTCAACTTTATTCCCTTCTGACTCCCCGCTCAGGTTCCCATCCCCCTGCCACTCTAGTTTAAACCTTCCCCAACAGCACTAGCAAATACCCCCGCGAGGACATTGGTCCCGGTCCTGCTCGGGTGTAACCCGTCACGCTTGTACAGGTCCCACCTTCCGCAGAACCGGTCCCAATGTCCCATGAATCTAAATCCCTCCCTCCTGCACCATCCCTGCAGCCACGCATTCATCCTGTCTATTCTCCTGTTCCTATACTCACTAGCACGTGGCACCGGTAGTAATCCTGAGATCACTACCTTTGAAGTCCTGCTTTTTAATTTATCTCCTAACTCCTTAAATTCACCTTGCAGGACCCCATCCCTTTTTTTACCTATGTCGTTGGTACCAATATGGACCACGACTACTGGCTGTTCACCCTCCCCCTCCAGAATGCCTTGCAGCCGTTCCGTGACATCCTTGACCCTAGCACCAGGGAGGCAACATACCATCCTGGAGTCACGTTTGCGGCCGCAGAAACGCCTTCACTTGGTTCCACTCCTACCTATCTCAATGCAATCAGCTCACCTCCAGTAATGGCTTCCCTGCCTGCCTCAGGCGGTCATCTGTTCACTCCAAGGCTTTATCCTTGGTTCCTTCATTTTCCTCATTTACATGTTGCCTCTCAGTGACATCATATGTAGGCATGGGGTCAATTTCCTTAGTAATGCTGATGACATATAGCTCTACCTTTTCACGACTTTCCTTGAATTCACAACCACCTCGGTGCTGTCAGATAGCTTGTTAAACATAAAGTTGTGGACGAGTTGGAATTTCTTCCAGTTGAAGACTGAAGATATCTTTTTGCCAAAAACTCTGGCAATCTTGCTACCAACTCTGTATGTCCCTGCCTGATTGCTCTTTATCAGATGGCTCTCATTAAAAATTGTGCTGGCATTCTAACCCTGGGGATCAGAATTCTGCCATGGTATTTAAGTACCTGTATGCACAGCTCCATTTTACACAAGTACAAAGCAATGTGAATAGGGTATATAACTCGGCACTGCCAGCTTGTACCACTCTAAAAATGGTACCAGTGTCAAACTCCAGTTAAAAAGGCAATATTTTGCCTGATTCCCAATTGACTTCAATTTTACTAGGGCTCCTTGGTCCAAACATGGACAAAAGAGCTGAATTCCAGAGGTGAGGTGAGATTGACTGCCCTTGACATCAAGACAGAATTTGACAGAGTGTGGCACCAAGCAGCCCCAGTAAAATTGAAGTCAATGGGAATCAGGGGGAAAACTCTCCAGTGGCTGGAGTCATACCTAGTACAAAGGAAGATGGTAGTGGTTGTTGGAGGCCAATCATCTCAGCCCCAGGACATTGCTGCAGGAGTTCCTCAGGGCAGTGTCCTAGGTCCAACCATCTTCAGCTGCTTCTTCAATGACCTTCCCTCCATCATAAGGTCAGAAATGGGGATGTTCGCTGATGATTGCACAGTGTTCAGTTCCATTCGCAACCCCTCAGATAATGAAGCAGTCCGTGCCCGCATGCAGCAAGACCTGGACAACATCCAGGCTTGCGCTGAAAAATGGCAAGTAAAATTCGCGCCAGACAAGTGCCAGGCAATGACCATCTCCAACAAGAGAGAGTCTAACCACCTCCCCATGACATTCAACGGCATTACCATTGCCGAATCCCCTACCATCAACATCCTGGGGGTCACCATTGACCAGAAACTTAACTGGACCAGCCATATAAATACTGTCGCTACAAGAGCAGGTCAGAGGCTGGGTATTCTGCGGCGAGTAACTCACCTCCTGACTCCCCAAAGCCTTTCCACCATCTACAAGGCACAAGTCAGGAGTGTGATGGAATACTCTCCACTTGCCTGGATGAGTACAGCTCCAACAATACTCAAGAAGCTCGACAACATCCAGGACAAAGCAGCCCGCTTGATTGGCACCCCATCCACCACCTTAAACATTCACTCCCTTCACCACCGCGCACTGTGACTGCAGTGTGTACCATCCACAGGATGCACTGCAGCAACTCGCCAAGGCTTCTTCGACAGCATCTCCCAAACCTGCGACCTCTACCACCTAGAAGGACAAGGGCAGCAGGCACATGGGAACAACACCACCTGCACGTTCCCCTCCAAGTCACACACCATCCCGACTTGGAAATATATCACCGTTCCTTCATTGCCGCTGGGTCAAAATCCTGGAACTCCCTTCCTAACAGCACTGTGGGAGAACCTTCACCACACGGACTGCAGCGGTTCAAGAAGGCGGCTCACCACCACCTTCTCAAGGGCAATTAGGGATGGGTAATAAATGCTGGCCTCGCCAGCGACGCCCACATCCCATGAACGAATAAAAAAAAAAATTATGGTCTGTGAATAAGACATATGGGAAAATTTGGCTGAAGAATCCTAAGGCACACAATAGCATATACCTAGATATGTACAACTTTTCAAATACTGAATATATCAGGATTATATTGTCATTTGGATGGGAGTTTTTTCAAGATTTAACTGCATTTTCAATTTTGAAAATCATCTCCACCGGAATGTCCACAGAATCTGTGATGTAAATGATCGAATTGACTCCTATCTTTTCAATTCATTTACTGTGTTCTTGAAATGAGTCAAGTACAACATTTTTGTTCATCTGTCGCTGACAAATCCTAATCTTAACAAACCAAAGTTTGTCATAATGAATTGATAATTACACTACATCTTAGTAGTGTTCATCACTAGAACACCTGTGCAGAACAGATTCATGTAGCTAAACTGATATCACATTCATTTGTCGCTTCAATACTTGATTGGATTCATGAGACCCAAAGCAGCCATAAGAATACAGCCCAACAGCCAATGTCTGACCAAAAAAATGGCTAAGAATGTAATTTAATGGTAGTGCATCAACATTCAGGGCAGTGTAGGTTACAGAGCATGTTGGATCAAATTTGTACCATAGATTGTGGGATATGCTGTACGTTGCTTGCTTTACAGGCTTTACTGATATCATAATTGTGAACCTTTTCATATTGAAATGCAGCTCAAATGTTAAGTAGCAGTGTGTTATAGACTGCTACTTACCTTTTAGTTATGTATGTCACACGCACATATATATCTATAGAAATAGAGATATTCCCAATGTCATGTGTACAGATCTGCTTATTTTATCAGCCAGCCACAGTATCTGTTAGTGGTCTTGTAAAAGAATTGTGTTACTCCCAATATTAATGTTATGCCATAGGAATAGATTATTTGCTAGGATTCTCTATACTTAGTATGTAGTGCTTAATAAAATTGTAGTCAAAGGAAGGCTCTAAGAACAATTAAAGCACAGCAGTAGTTCTATAATCAAAGGACAAGTGAATCACCCAGGGCAGTCCCCTCTAACTCACTATCTACATCACGTGGAGTGCCAATTTCTGTGACGGTGATTGGAAGGTTGAGAGTTAGTGATAATACATCTTCAGGAGGGTTCTCCTCTTCAGTCTGTGCAATTACAAAGCCCAAGATGTCAGATGGACCTAGGAAGAAGGGAGAGGGACAAGGGTTAGCTTGCAAAGACTATAGTAAGTGGTAATAGATGAGTCCAGCACAATCCACCACCAAGTTGTCACGCTGCGTGTGTGAGAGTTAAGTAGAAATAGAAAAGGAAGTGAAGATGCCAAAATACCCCACTGTGTGTGACCTCCAGCCTGGCCATCTCCAATGTTGCATGCCGTCTCTCTGCCAATGATATTGATAGTGACCTCTTCCATTGGTGTCAGGATCTGTACAGAGGCAGAACCTCCTCCTGTTCTCGTACTCTTCCTTCTGTTGTGTGCCAGCTTCTCCTGCAAGCATGTGCCCTGCTGAAAGATTTTCAAGATGTATGAGGCAGCTTAGAATAGCGTGCATGCTGAGAGGATGAAGCTGCAAGTGTAGCCGAGAGGGGGTCATCCCAGGTTTTGGGAATGTGAGTGCAAGCAGAAGGAGGTGCAGTGAAGTGTTCCAGGCTGTCTTGAGACGAGACATGGGAAGCGAGGAAGGGAAGGATTGATAGAGTTGTGCACAACTATGTAGAGAATAATAGGGATGTGAAGCGGAGTCTTGCTGAGGCAGTCCTGGTGAGGTCATTATATTTTTTCCTGCACTGCAGCTAGGTATTTACATGTTCTGCCACCTCTCTCCATTCCTGCTGAGAAATTTGTCTCGCCACTCATCATCCATTAGAGGACAAGGACCTCCTTCCTGTTGCTTTTTTGTCTGTGAGCACGTCCACCATTACATTCAAGAATCTGGGGACCCTGGTTGAAGTCATGCTGCCTGGTGTTCCAATAGACAGCAATCTGCTATCTACCAATGAAAAAAATGCATGTGCCTTTAAAATGCTAATGGCTGTCTCTAAGTAGCCTCCCCACTAGATTTACTGCCCTCCAAATCGGTGAGCTGGCTATAGGGAGAGCAATTAGCACTGGCAGCATGCCAATTCCATTTAAAATAGGTCTGGCCAAGGAAATGGCACGGATCGAATGCCATTTCCTCTGGGTGGACAGTGTCCATCTTCCACCTGATTTACACTACAACAAAGTCACCCCCATTCTCTAATGTGGTTATTTCCATTATTGTTAGTTTGAATTAATTCCATATTGCTAATAAATACTGAATGACGAAATGAGCAACAGGAAAGAGGTCCTCTTCCCCTAATGAGTGATGAGACAAATTTCTCAGCAGGAATGTAGAGAGGTGGCAGAACATGTAAATGCCATAAGAGGCAAAGGCCAAGAGGAATTTTTGAAGCATGTTCAGGAGAACTTTCTTGAGCAGTACGTTTCCAGTCCAATGAGGAAGGAGGCATTGCTGGATCTAGTTCTGGGGAATGAGATGGGCCAAGTGGAGCAAGTGTCAGTGGGGGAACATTTAGGGAAAAGCAATCATAGTATCATAAGGTTTAGATTAGCTATGGAAAAGAACAAGGACCATTCTAAAGTAAAAATACTCAATTGGAGGAGGGCCAATTTCAGTGGGATGAGAACTGATCTGGGCCAGGTATATTGGAATCAAAGATTAGCAGGCAAAACTGTAACTGAACAATGGGCGGCCTTTAAAGGGGAGATGGTTCGGGTACAACCTAGGTACATTCCCACGAGGGGGAAAGGTAGAGCAACTAAAGCCAGAACTCCCTCGATGACAAAAGATGTGGAGATGCCGGTGATGGACTGGGGTTGACAATTGTAAACAATTTTACAACACCAAGTTATAGTCCAGCAATTTTATTTTAAATTCACAAGCTTTCGGAGACTTCCTCCTTCCTCAGGTAAATGTTTGACCTTTTACCTGAGGAAGGAGGAAGTCTCCTCAGGTAAATGTTTGACCTTTTACCTGAGGAAGGAGGAAGTCTCCGAAAGCTTGTGAATTTAAAATAAAATTGCTGGACTATAACTTGGTGTTGTAAAATTGTTTACAGATGACAAAAGAGATAGAGGGTAAGATGAAGCAGAAAAAGGGGGCGTATGACAGATGTCACGTCAATAATACAAGTGAGAACCAGGCTGAATATCGAAAGTTCAGAGTGGAAGCGAAAAAGGAAATAAGAGGGGCAAAGAGAGAGCATGAAAATAGACTGACGGCAAATATAAAAGGGAATCCAAAAGTCTTCTATAGGCATGTAAACAGTAAACGGGTAGTAAGAGGAGGGGTAGGACCGATTAAGGACCAAAAAGGAGATCTACGCTTGGAGGCAGAGGGCATGGCTGAGGTACTAAATGAATACTTTGCATCTGTCTTTACCAAGGTAGATGTTGCTGCCAAAGTCACAGTAAAAGAGAAGCTGGTTGAGATACTGGATGGGCTAAAAATTGATAAAGAGGAGGTGCTAGAAAGGCTAGCTGTACTTAAAGTAAATAAGTCACCCAGTCCAGATGTGATGCATCCGAGACTGCTGAGGGAAGTAAGGGTGGAAATTGCAGAAGTGCTGGCCATAATCTTCCAATCATCCTTAGACACAGGGGTGGTGCCAGAGGACTGGAGAATTGCAAATGTTGCACCCTTGTTCAGAAAAGGGTGTAAGGATAAACCCAGCAATTACAGGCCAGTCAGTTTAACCTCGGTAGTGGTGAAACGTTTAGAAACAAAAATCCGGGACAAAATTAACAGTTGCTTGGACAAGTGTGGATTAATTAAGGAAAGCCAGCATGAATTTATTAAAAGGAAATCGTGTTCAACTAACCTGATAGACTTTTTTGATGAGGTAACAGAGAGGGTAGATGAGGGCAATGCGGTTGATGTGGACTTTCAAAAGGCGTTTTATAAAGTGCCATATAATAGGCTTGTCATCAAAGTTGAAACCCATGGAATAAAAGAGGCAGTGGCAGCAAGGATATGAAATTGACTAAGTAACAGGAAACAGAGAGTAGTGGTGAACAGTTGTTTTTCGGACTCTAGGAAGGTGTACGGTGGTGTTCCCCAGGGGTCGGTACTAGAACCATTGCTTTCCTTGATATACATTAATGACATGGACTTCGGAGTACAGGGCACAAATTCAAAAATTTTAGATGACACAAAACTTGGAAGGGTAGTGAACAGTGAGCAGGATGGTGATAGACTTCAAGAGGACATAGATAGGCTGGTGGAATCGGTGGACACGTGGCAGATGAAATTCAATGTAGAAAAGTGTGAAGTGATACATTTCAGTAGGAGGAATGAGGAGAGGCAATATAAACTAAAGGGTACAATTCTGAAAGGGGTGCAGGGACAGAGAGATCTGGGGGTATATGTGCACAAATTGTTGAAGGTGACAGGGCAGGTTGAGAATACATTTAAGAAAGCATACGGGATCCTGGGCTTTATAAATAGAGGCATAGAGTACAAAAGCAAGGAGGTTATGATGAACCTTTATAAAACACTGGTTCGGCTACAACTGGACAGCACAGTTTAGGGAGGATGTGAAGGCATTAGAGAGGGGGCAGAAGAGATTTACTAGAATGATTCCAGGGATGAGGCACTTCAGTTACGTGGATAGACTGGAGAAGCTGGGGTTGTTCTCCTTGGAGCAGAGAAGGTTGAGAGGAGATTTAGAGTCATAGAGTGATAGAAGTTTACAACATGGAAACAGGCCCTTCAGCCCAACATGTCCATGTCGCCCAGTTTATACCACTAAGCTAGTCCCAATTGCCTGCACTTGGCCCATATCCCTCTATACCCATCTTACCCATGTAACTATCCAAATGCATTTTAAAAGACAAAATTGTACCCGCCTCTACTACTGCCTCTGGCAGCTCGTTCCAGACATTCACCACCCTTTGAATGAAAAAATTGCCCCTCTGGACCTTTTTGTATCTCTCCCCTCTCACCTTAAATCTATGTCCCCTCGTTATAGACTCCCCTACCTTTGGGAAAAGGTTTTGACTATCTACCTTATCTATGCCCCTCATTATTTTATAGACTTCTATAAGATCACCCCTTAACCTCCTACTCTCCAGGGAAAAAAGTCCCAGTCTATCCAACCTCTCCCTGTAAGTCAAACCATCAAGTCCCGGTAGCATCCTAGTAAATCTTTTCTGCACTCTTTCTAGTTTAATAATATCCTTTCTATAATAGGGTGACCAGAACTGTACACAGTCTTCCAAGTGTGGCCTTACTAATGTCCTGTACAACTTCAACAAAACATCCCAACTCCTGTATTCAATGTTCTGACCAATGAAACCAAGCATGCCGAATGCCTTCTTCACCACCCTATCCACCTGTGACTCCACTTTCAAGGAGCTATGAACCTGTACTCCTAGATCTCTTTGTTCTATAACTCTCCCCAACGCCCAACCATTAACGGAGTAGGTCCTGGCCCGATTCGATCTACCAAAATGCATCACCTCACATTTATCTAAATTAAACTCCATCTGCCATTCATCGGCCCACTGGCCCAATTTATCAAGATCCCGTTGCAATCCTAGATAACCTTCTTCACCGTCCACAATGCCACCAATCTTGGTGTCATCTGCAAACTTACTAACCATGCCTCCTAAATTCTCATCCAAATCATTAATATAAATAACAAATAACAGCGGACCCAGCACTGATCCCTGAGGCACACCGCTGGTCACAGGCCTCCAGTTTGAAAAACAACCCTCTACAACCACCCTCTGTCTTCTGTCGTCAAGCCAATTTTGTATCCAATTGGCTACCTCACCTTGGATCCCGTGAGATTTAACCTTATGTAACAACCTGCCATGAGTTACCTTGTCAAACGCTTTGCTAAAGTCCATGTAGACTACGTCTACTGCACAGCCCTCATCTATCTTCTTGGTTACCCCTTCGAAAAACTCAATCAAATTCGTGAGACATGATTTTCCTCTGACAAAACCATGCTGACTGTTCCTAATCATTCCCAGCCTCTCCAAATGCCTGTAGATCCTGTCTCTCAGAATACCCTCTAACAACTTACCCACTACAGATGTCAGGCTCACCGGTCTGTAGTTCCCAGGCTTTTCCCTGCCGCCCTTCTTAAACAAAGGCACAACATTTGCTAACCTCCAATCTTCAGGCACCTCACCTGTAGCTGTCGATGATTCAAAAATCTTTGCTAGGGGACCCGCAATTTCCTCCCTAACCTCCCATAACGTCCTGGGATACATTTCATCAGGTCCCGGAGATTTATCTACCTTGATGCGCGTTAAGACTTCCAGCACCTCCCTCTCTGTAATATGTACACTCCTCAAGACATCACTATTTATTTCCCCAAGTTCCCTAACATCCATGCCTTTCTCAACCGTAAATACCGATGTGAAATATTCATTCAGGATCTCACCCATCTTTTGTGGTTCCGCACATAGATGACCTTGTTGATCCTTAAGAGGCCCTACTCTCTCCCTAGTTACTCTTTTGCCCTTTATGTATTTGTCGAAGCTCTTTGGATTCTCCTTTGCCTTATCTGCCAAAGCAATCTCATGTCCCCTTTTTGCCCTCCTGATTTCTCTCTTAACTCTACTCCGGCAATCTCTATACTCTTCAAGGGATCCACTTGATCCCAGCTGTCTATGCATGTCATATGCCTCCTTCGTCTTTCTGACTAGGGCCTCAATCTCCTGAGTCATCCAAGGTTCCCTACTTCTACCAGCCTTGCCCTTCACTTTATAAGGAATGTGCTTACCCTGAACCCTGGTTAACACACTTTTGAAAGCCTCCCACTTACCAGACGTCCCTTTGCCTGCCAACAGACTCTCCCAATCAACTTCTGAAAGTTCCTGTCTAATACCATCAAAATTGGCCTTTCCCCAATTTAGAATTTTAACTTTTGGGCCAGACCTATCATTCTCCATAGCTATCTTAAAACTAATGGAATTATGATCACTGGTCCCAAAGTGATCCCTCACTAACACTTCTGTCACCTGCCCTTCCTTATTTCCCAAGAGGAGGTCAAGTTTTGCCCCCTCTCTAGTCAGGCCATCCACATACTGAATGAGAAATTCCTCCTGAATACACTCAACAAATTTCTCTCCATCCAAGCCCCTAATGCTATGGCTGTCCCAGTCAATGTTGGGAAAGTTAAAGTCCCCTACTATTACCACCCTATTTTTCTTGCAGCTGTCTGTAATCTCCTTACATATTTGCTCCTCAATTTCCCGTTGACTATTTTGGGGTCTGTAGTACAATCCTTTCAAAGTGATCTCTCCCTTCTTATTTTTCAGTTCTACCCATATAGACTCAGTGGGCGAACCCTCAGATATATCCCCTCTCACTACTGCCGTGATGTTCTCCCTAATCAAGAACGCAACTCCCCCTCCTCTCTTACCTCCAGCTCTATCTTTCCTATAGCATCTGTACCCTGGAACATTGAGCTGCCAGTCCTGCCCCTCCCTTAGCCATGTTTCAGTAATAGCTATAACATCCCAGTCCCATGTACCCATCCATGCCCTGAGTTCATCTGCCTTGCCCATCAGACTTCTTGCATTGAAATAAATGCAATTTAATCTGGACTTCCCTTGGTCTTTGCCCTGCTTTCTTAGACCATCTGTCCGGTCATGTTCTGTACACTCTCCCTTACTGCCTTTTGTTTCTGTCACCACTTTACTTCCCACTGACTTCCTGCATCGGTTCCCATCCCCCTGCCACATTAGTTTAAACCCTCCCCAACAGCACTAGCAAACACTCCCCCTAGGACATTGGTTCCAGTCCTGCCCAGATGCAGACCGTCCAATTTGTACTGGTCCCACCTCCCCCAGAACCGGTTCCAATGGCCCAGGAATTTGAATCCCTCCCTCTTGCACCATCTCTCAAGCCACATATTCATCCTAGCTATCCTGTCATTCTTACTCTGACTAGCCCGTGGCACTGGTAGCAATCCTGAGATTACTACCTTTGAGGTCCTACTTTTTAGTTTAACTCCTAACTCCCTAAATTCAGCTGGTAGGACCTCATCCTGTTTGTTACCTATATCGTTGGTACCTATATGCACCACGACAACTGGCTGTTCACCCTCCCCCTACAGAATGTCCTGCAGCCGCTCCGAGACACCCTGACCCTTGCACCAGGAAGGCAACATACCATCCTCGAGTCTCGGTTGCGTCCGCAGAAACGCCTGTCTATTCCCCTTACAATCGAGTCCCCTATCACTATAGCTCTGCCACTCTTTTTCCTGCCCTCCTGTGCAGCAGAGCCAGCCACGGTGCCATGAACCTGGCTGCTGTCACCTTCCCCTGGTGAGCCATCTCCCCCAACAGCATCCAATTTGATAGAAGGGTCTAGATAGAGTAGACAGAGAGAAACTGTTCCCATTGGCAGAAGGGTCAAGAACCAGAGGACATAGATTTAAGATGATTGACAAAAGAACTAAAAGTGACATGAGGAAAAACTTGTTTACGCAGTGAGTGGTTATGTTCTGGAATGCACTGCCTGAGGGGTTGGTGGAGGCAGATGTAATTGTGGCTTTCAAAAGGGAATTGCATAAGCATTTGAAGGGAAAAAATTTGCAGGGCTACGGGGATAGGGCGGAGGAATGGGATTAGCTGGATTGCTCTTGCAGGGAGCCTGCATGACTTGATGGGCTGAATGGTTTCCTTCCGTGCTGTAACCATTCTATGATTCTATAAACTACAACTCAGTAAGAAAAATGACACGGAATGCTACTTTACACCAATCTGGCCTGGTCCCAGTTCAATAGGGGTAATTTTGACTTTAGCAATAATGTTGAACATCTCTCCAGATTTTTGTTCCAATTATTTTGATGGTTCATGGACAATGCCGCAAAGTCATAGCCAGAGTTAATAGGGTTTTGGGGTGCATTTATAGGACAATTGACTATAAGACAAAGCATGCTAGCAAAAGGGAAAACAAGAGTCTTTGATAAACATATAAATAGAAGAAAGGTAGTCAAAGGAAGCGTGGGACCGATTAGGAACAAAAAAAGAGATCTTCTTGTGGAGGCAGAGAGCATGGCTGAATCACTAAATGAATACTTTGCATCTGTCTTCACCAGAGAAGAGGATGCTGCCATTGTACCTGCAACGGAGAAGGTAATAGCAATATTGGATAGGATAAAAATAGATAAAGAGAAGGTACTTAAAAGATTTGCAGTACTCAAAGTAGAAAAGTCAGCCGGTCCAGATGGAATGAATCCTAGGTTACTGAGGGAAGTAAGGGTGGAAATTGCGGAGGCTCTGGCCACAATCTTCGAATCCTCCTTAGATATGGCAATGGTGCCAGAGGACTGGAGGATTGCAAATGTTACACCCCTATTCAAAAAAGAGGATAAACTTGGCAATTACAGGCCAGTCAGCCTAATGTCGGAGGCGGGGAAATTTTAGAGACAATAATCCGGGACAAAATAAATTGGCACTTGGAAATGTATGGGCTAATAAATGAAAGTCAGCATGGATTTGTTAAAGGAAAATCGTGTTTACCTAACTTGGTTGAGTTCTTTGATGAAGTAACGGAGAGGGTTGATGAGGGTAGTGTGGATGATGTTATGTGTATGGACTTTCAAACAGCACTTGGTAAAGTATCACATGGTAGACTAGTTAGCAAAATTAAAGCCCTTGGGATTAAAGGGACAGTGGCAGTGTGGAAATAAAATTGGCTGGGGGACAGAAAGCAGAGTAATGGTGAATGGTTGTTTTTCAGACTGGAGGGATGTATACAGTGGTGTTCCCAGGGGTCAGTATTAGCATCTCTGCTCTTTTTGACAGATATTAATGACCTGGGTCTAGAGAGTAAAATTTTGAAGTTTGCAGATGACACTAGCTCGGAAATGTAGCAAACAATGTGGTTGATAGTAAAAGACTTCAGGAGGATATAGACAGACTGATGAAATGGGCAGAAACATGGCAGATGAAATTTAACACAGAGAAGTGTGAAGTGATGCATTTTAACAGGAAGAATGAGGAGAAGCAATATAAACTAAATGGTACAATTTTAAAGGGGGTGCAGGAACAGAGAGGCCTGGGGGTGTAAATACACAAATCTTTGAAGGTGGCAGGACAATTGAGAAAGCTGTTAAAAAAGCATATTGGATCCTGGGCTTTATTAATCGAGGCATAGAGTAGAAAAGCAAGAAAGTTATGCTAAACCTTTATAAAACACTAGTTAGGCCTCAGCTGGAGTATCGTGTTCAATTCTGGGCACTACACTTTAGCAAAGATGTCAAGGGTGCAGAGAGATTTGGTAGAATGGTACCAGAGATGAGGGACTTCGGTTCTGTGGAAAGACCGGAGAAGCTGGGGTTGTTCTCCTTAGAACAGAGCAGGTTAAGGGGAGATTTGATAGAGGTGTTCAAAATCATGAACTGTTTTGACAGAGTAAATAAGGAGAAACTATTTCCAGTGGCAGAAGGGTCGGTAACCAAAGGACACAGATTTAAGGTGATCGGCAAAAGAGCCAGAGGCGACATGTGGCAACATTTTTTTATGCAGTGAGTTGTAATGGTCTGGAATGCACTGCCTGAAAGGGTGGTGGAAGCAGATTCAATAGTAACTTTCAAAAGGGAATTGGATAAATACTTGAAGGGAAAAAAAATTACAAGGCTATGGGGAAAGAGCAGGGGAATAGGACTAATTGGATAGCTCTGTCAAAGAGCTGGCCTCCTCCTGTGCTGTTCCTTCAAGATACTATGATACTATAATACTATTTTGTCCTTGTACAAGACCTTGGTCAGGCCTCAGTTAGAATACTGTGTCTAGTTTTGGTCTCCTCACGTGGTGGGTGATATTGAGGCTTTGAAAAGGGTGTAGAGGTGGGCTACTAGATTAATTCCCAGTTTGAAGCATTTTAGTTATCAAGATAGACTAAAAGAGCTGGGACTCTGCAATTAGAGAAGTGTAGGCTTAGGGGTGATTTGATAGAGGTTTATAAGATGATGAAGGGAATAGATTGTGTTCGAGTCAACAGTTTGTTCCAACTAAATAGGTTAGGGAGGACCAGGGGTCAAAATTTTAAGTTGTATAAGGCTAGATCTAGGTTAGATGTCAGGAGGTTGTTCTTTTCATAAGGAAAAGTGGAGCTCTGAAACAGGCTGCTAGCTTATGCGGTGGTCGCCGATTTGCTCAATTACTTTAAGCGAGAGCTGGACCAGGTTCTGTCTGATCATCTTGTACAGGGCCAAAGGGATCTCCTGGACTAGTTTTGATTGCCTAAGGGGTCGGAGAGGAATTTCCCGGATTTCTTCTCCAATTGACCTGAATTTTTACCTGGTTTTCCACCTCTCTCAGATCACATGGTTTTGGGTAGAGTGGGGACTGTATAGATTGTGATGCACAAGGCATCACAGTTGTGTGGGACAGGCTGGATGGATCAGAGATTCTTTTCTTGTCCATCATTGTTCGTATGTTCGAAAATCAGGAGAGGTGTTTATAGGGTGGCTGAGCTGATATCGCCCATTTTACACTATCATCAAAAGTCAAAATTAGCCCCAGTAAGTTCAGATACAAAGCTGATGTGACAAGAGTTTTAAATTCAATAGATGCTGTATTTGAGCTTTATTACCTGTATATTGACAATGTTAAAGTTACTATCTTACTATTTGTGTATTGTCAATAGTGATTTGTCAGTTTTAGTGGGAATGTTAATTTGAGAGCAGAATTCCTCCCAGACATGCAATTGCTATATTGAATCAAACACAAGACTAGAGAATTACTGCATTTTGACTAATAGCACCAATTAAAGCAGTCATTAGGGGGTAGATCTTATACATTTTTTAATTTTGGGGGTGCCATTGAACTAGATGATGCATTTTGAGAGGCTCCATTCCTGCCATGGGGCCTTGTTTAATAGATCAGAGAATATGGTGTGGAGGTCAGCATAGCAGATTCGTGGCGCCCCTGATTTTCCACTCATTTCACAGGTATTAATCGCCCCACCTGATTCTCTGATCCATGCCTCTGTCTATTCCACAGCAGAAGCAATTGACCCTAGGCCCAAATTAAAATAGAATTATCACTGATTCTTCACTGATGCACCTTATATTTTCTAATAATGTATCTTTGGTGAGCTTTACAAATATAGAGATGCATTAACTATGATTGTTTTTATTTGTGTGCAGTGTAAAAACTATCTACATTTTATGACAGTGTAGTCTTTAACTGATGTTTAAAAACATGAGATGAATGGAAACTGGATGGCATCACTTACTTGTGAGTTGCTTGGCCAAAGGCAAAAGGCTTTCTATGTGCATATGTTAAGAAAATCAGAACCCAGAGGATAAAAGAGTATAAAATATGCTCGGACAGACTATAAAGTGAAAGTGCTGAAACACAGAATCATCTCATAGCATGAATGCTTCAATGCCTTTTGTTTCAATTTAAGATGGTAATATTAACCTGTATCAGGGAAATAGGAGTTATGTGATGAAAAAAGTTTATCAAATGAATTATTAAAGAATAAAAAAGTAAAAAAATATATATTTTAGCACACATGAAAAAGTAGTTGAAATTATTACCACTTGATTATATTAAAAAATATCAGATGGTGATCTTTGGGAGGTTGAGTCACTGGAAAGATGCTTGACACTGTTAGCCTCTGAATGGAGTAGGACTTGAGGTTGTCTCAATGATTCTCACTGTAGGCCTTCATTCTAGCCATTCTTTAGAGTCATTGAGCTGTTTAGAACAATCCTCCAGAGTTGGAATTGAATGGGCATTATGGGGTAATTATATGACTCCGAGCTAAAAGCAAATAACTGCACTTGCTGCCTGAGCATATTGGAAAATTGTGGGCACATCGCTCCTATTTTCTGATGTGCATTGGCTATGGATAAGGTACTTCACTGCCAGTGCAAACTTGGAAAATTTAGGCTCATAATTCCATGATCATCACTTTGGTTTCAGCATGATCATTCCACTGTGATTATGTTTCCTATGTTGCACAGTGCTGAACCTTGCTCTTGAACACTTTGATGAATCATTTCTTGTTGCATTGGGTATCTCACTAGACTTTGAAAGATTCTGGTACCATGCGCATCTAAAGCAGTTGGAAACATAAATGGGTTGATCTTACATGGGGGTTTTCCCCGATCAAGTGCCATAACTTTAGCTGAAGATCCGTGGAAACCCTGGAGAAAAGGCATAAATACCATTTTCCCAAGGATTCCACGGATCATTTGCCAAAGTTAAGGCAGATGATTGGGAGAACCTTTGTGGAAATTTAACCCCATAGTCTCCCTGTTGATGTTCATGGCTTCAGGGAGGGAACCCCAAGTATGCATTTTTAACGTATTTACCAAAGATGCAAAAATACAGACACAAAAAATGCACAAGCTCACACACTTAGTCCAGATTGTAACAAACAATTCATGCTTGTAGTATATATCAAAATAAAGAGCCTTCCCCTAATGGTGAAAAAAATTGTATTAAAGAAACATTTGTTGAGATGTGTGGCACTACTGGTACAGTTTGTATAAAGGTATTCTATGGAAAGAATTCTAAATCAGATTTCTGAAACTTAAGAAAAAGATTAAAACAGTCAGTATGATCTTTGGATCTTGCCATGAGAACGTTTATTCAGCAAGATTTCAGAACAGGAAGCAATTCAAGTGAATTATAAATGTATAGTAGAAAATGTAAACATGCCGAGCGAACAATCTATAGCTGGATTTACTTTCAATCTTATTTTACGTTCATTTCAAATCCAATGATTGTTCTTTCTATGCTAGTGCATCAGCTGCACCCAGACAAGCACTTCCAACTTACTGTAATATCAATGTATGTTATGTACTCTCTTAACTTGAATCAATTATCTTTTCATCTGCAAAAAAAAGTAGCCTACCAGTTGGCATCTGGCAGTTAGATGATCAACTGCCGTTCCTTGGCCTGGCTGTGCCGACATGCAGTGCCAAAGCTAATTCATTTAGATGCAGAGGTATCCATCTGTTGTCCTAAATTTGCCCCTTCTTCTCCTGCTCAAAGTGACGATCCGGATTCTTTCCCCTCAGTCTGGTTCAGTAATAACTGAAGTCGAATACATTTTAAAGTTCAACACATCTTTAATAGCAGGGTTCTTAGTCTGCAGCATTGATTTGGACTCCTGATAGAGTCCCTCTATGCTGGCAGAGCAAGAACAAAAACATACAGAAATCCACACGTTTTTATACAAATCAATAGGGTTGGAACATACTTAACGAGGGTCAACACCAATCATAAGCCGGGCACAGGTTGCCATGCGAGGTTACATTATTTCCGGCCAATCATAAATCGTCCATGTGCTGATCATGTTGCTGTTAGACATCAAAGGGAATAACTTCCTCACTTTCCAACTTAGAATGTTCTTCCCTGTTCCTTCTGTTCCTTATCTCCCAACCTGGAATGTCTTTCAACTTTGGCTAAGCTCGTTCCCTATATTGATCTGCCATAAACATGGAGACATTCAGACCAGTCCTTGACTCACATCAAAGACCTATCATTGATAAGACAATGCAGGGCTGCTGACTAAGCAAACATATGGCCCAGCAGGAGGGCCAGGCCACTTGTATCAATCTCAGTTACTAACTAATTAACCCTTTCTAACCATTTTGCATTCTGCTTCTTTGCCACATAGGCATTTTAATATTTTATTAAAAACTGACCACGTAGGGATTCTCATTAGGACAGGATGAACTGTGTTTGTTATTGCTGATTCACTAATACTGAATTAGTCATGCTAATACTCCGTGTCAGGGTGTTAATCCTTTTTGTACTCATTATGATGGAGAAGATACAAATGTGATATAGTTAGGAACTAAAAGAGAATAAAAATGATTCTGCTTTAGATGACCCGAGAGATACAAAGGCTGTTCTTGACTCAAATGGCCTTGAAGTCTCGAGATTAAAGTATCCAACCACCTGCATTGAAGATTAAATTAAACAATGCCACTGTACCATTCCAGTTTAATTCATAGTCTTCTTACCCTAAGCCTTTCTTATCAGTTGAGATGGTTTCTTCACATATTCTTCCTGAAAGCAGCTTCACTTTCTATTATGTTTAATCCATTTCATAGCAAATCAGAATTAATGCGGTGTGCAGGAATCAATGAGAGAGCCTTCAAAGGGTTCTTTGCTCACTGCCATACCCTCTGGGAAAAATTCTAGGCTTTGCTGCCATAAATTAACCATGGATTACAAAACTGCAAGGGGGTTAGCCATGACCACAAAATCATAGTTCAAAGGTTCCTCGTGCCATGATTGTATTTTGGATATTATCAGATTAAGCGCAAACAGTGATTTTTTTAAAATTTTGATTAGTTAGCATGGTCCTAAAAGTGAATATACAAAATGTTCTCTGACAGATTTGGAAAGCGAAGATTAATTTGAGAACACTATTAATGGAAACAGAATTTAAATAATTGACTCCACAACGAACCAATTAATTTGTGTGAAAAGTTGTCATGATAAAATCTATTATTGTGTAGTACTTTTAAGCAAAATGCATTTAAATAAAGTTAGTGTCTTAGGTGCGGATGACTGGAACTGGAAACTTTTGACCTCTGCAAGATATCATGCTATAAATGACATACTTAATTTGATGGATATTTATCATTGATTCTTTTTCCCCTCTTCTCACCAATTTTCTTCCCTCTCCTCCACTCCTGAGGGTGCTGACTCTGCCAACATATGGTGATACAAGCACCAAATGTCCTCGCTATTTATTCAGGTGTGAGTTTTGACAAGTGTTGATAGTCAGTTTGATTACAGGGTGTATTACAGCCAAACCTGATCTTATCCTCACCCAAATTCCACACACAGGTGCACCTCCAGCAAGGGTTGCTGAATCATAATCAGGATGGGAACCCTGGCCAATTTCCCCTGCCTAAGGCAGTGAGGCAAATCACAAATCCCCTATCATTAACCTAACTGAGATCTGCTAACTCAGTACATACCAGGGATTTGGGATCCTCCTGATCAGCTCAGCTACTCATTCGATAAAGTCATTGAGCCGTCCAGAGGCCAGTTACCATTTCTGAAATGACATAAGGGGTGAGTCTTAATAGAACTAGGTATCCTTAGTAATACTATTTTTCCATAATGTTCAGTATGAAGAATTTTTTATGGCAACCCAGAAAGCCTAAAAGTGAGAACACAGAGGGTATGGCCCAATGCCAGACCAAATAATGCATTCACTGACTGAGCCTTGGATTCTTCTTGATTTGAGTCTGTAGATCATTTCCATATTCATATTCTACACCCAAAATTAATTAGGAAAAAGAAAAGAATTGAGAAATAGAATTTAAAAGCTATAAAACCAAATACATAGGCTATGATTTTAACTCCCCAAAATCAGCATTACTTTGAGGCAACAATATCAAAAAGGGGCCGGTAGCCAAACCGCTCCATTAACCCTGACAATGCGGCTGCTGCCGTTTTGAAAGGGAGCTAACGCTGGGCACCCAAAGCACCTGCCTGTTTCAGGTGGTTGGCCCCTATCAATATGCAAATCAGGGTCCTATGATGTACATAGGACTCCAATTGCCATTTTAGGATTGAATTAGCCAGATCTTGCACCATGTTCGCTCTGATCAATTCCGCAAGCTATAGAGCCAAAGAGGCGCCAAAAAGCTAAGTTTGAAATAATTTCTATGGGGCCCATGAAGCAGGAATGCTTTTCTGGGCCCCACAAAAATACTGTGGGCCACTGCCACCCCGGGTTTGCCCCTTTCGACCTTGCCTCCACCCCCCCCACCACCCCACCCAGGACCTGTTGGCAGCATTCCAGCTGGCTGACATTCCTGTGGGCCAAAGCCGGCAAACAGTGACAGGTTGCCTGTTTGACATCTGCAGCTCGTCGGCCCGATTCAAATAAAGCAGGGCCTCAAAATCTCAGGGGCCTCTTCACTTCGGGTTCTAGTGACCAACAGCACCCAAAAGTAAAAATTAACCCATGGGTTTTTAAAATACACAGTGGGATAAGAGATATGAATGCTCAATGCATTTGCCTGAAACTATCTGAAAGCATTTTAAACATGTCCACTAAAATAAGAGAGAAAGCAAATTTAGATTAAACATTCATATGCATGTATCCTGTGCTGTAATTTAGAATCATAGAATGATACAGCACAGAAGGAGGCTCTTCGGCCCATCGTGCCTGTGCCGGCTCTTTGAAAGAGCTATCCAATTAGTCCCACTCCCCTGCTCGTTCCTCAGAGCCCTGCAAATTTTTCCCCTTCAAGTATTTATCCAATTCTCTTTTGAATCTGCTTCCACCACACTTTTAGTCAGTCCATTTCAGATCATAACAACTCGCTGGGTAAAAAAATTCTCCCCATCTCGCCTCTGGTTCTTTCGTCAATTACCTTTAATCTGTTACCTCTGGTTACCGATCCTTCTGACACTGGAAACAGTTTCTCCTTATTTACTCTATCAAAAGCCTTCATGATTTTGAACACCTCTATCAAATCTGCCCTTAAACTTAGAATCATAGAATCATAGAAGTTTACAACATGGAAACAGGCCCTTCGGCCCAACATGTCCATGTCGCCCAGTTTATACCACTAAGCTAGTCCCAATTGCCTGCACTTGGCCCATATCCCTCTATACCCATCTTACCCATGTAACTGTCCAAATGCTTTTTAAAAGACAAAATTGTACCCACCTCTACTACTGCCTCTGGCAGCTCGTTCCAGACACTCACCACCCTTTGAGTGAAAAAATTGCCCCTCTAGAACCTTTTGTATCTCTCCCCTCTCACCTTAAATCTATGCCCCCTCGTTATAGACTCCCCTACCTTTGGGGAAAGATTTTGACTATCTACCTTATCTATGCCCCTCATTATTTTATAGACTTCTATAAGATCACCCCTAAACCTCCTACTCTCCAGGGAAAAAAGTCTCAATCGATCTAACCTCTCCCTATAAGTCAAACCATCAAGTCCTGGTAGCATCCTAGTAAATCTTTTCTGCACTCTTTCTAGTTTATCAAAACTCACACCTGAATAAATGGCGAGGACATTTGGTGCTAGTGACCAGAACTCTACACAGTATTCCAAGTGTGACCTTACTAATGTCTTGTACAACTTCAACAAGACATCCCAACTCCTGTATTCAATGTTTTGACCAATGAAACCAAGCATGCAAAATGCCTTCTTCACCACCCGATCCACCTGTGACTCCACTTTCAAGGAGCTATGAACCTGTACTCCTAGATCTCTTTGTTCTATAACTCTCCCCAACACCCTACCATTAACGGAGTAGGTCCTGGCCCGATTCGATCTACCAAAATGCATCACCTCACATTTATCTAAATTAAACTCCATCTGCCATTCATCGGCCCACTGGCCCAAGTTATCAAGATCCCGTTGCAATCCTCGATAACCTTCTTCACTGTCCACAATGCCACCAATCTTGGTGTCATCTGCAAACTTACTAACCATGCCTCCTAAATTCTCATCCAAATCATTAATATAAATAACAAATAACAGCGGACCCAGCACTGATCCCTGAGGCACACCGCTGGTCACAGGCCTCCAGTTTGAAAAACAACCCTCTACAACCACCCTCTGTCTTCTGTCATCAATCCAATTTTGTATCCAATTGGCTACCTCACCTTGGATCCCGTGAGATTTAACCTTATGTAACAACCTACCATGCGGTACCTTGTCAAAGGCCATGTAGACCACATCTACTGCACAGCCCTCATCTATCTTCTTGGTTACCCCTTCAAAAAACTCAATCAAATTCGTGAGACATGATTTTCCACTCACAAAACCATGCTGACTGTTCCTAATCAGTCCCTGCCTCTCCAAATGCCTGCAGATCCTGTCTCTCAGAATACCCTCCAACAACTTACCCACTACAGATGTCAGGCTCACCGGTCTGTAGTTCCCAGGCTTTTCCCTGCCGCCCTTCTTAAACAAAGGCACAACATTTGCTACCCTCCAATCTTCAGGCACCTCACCTGTAGCTGTCAATGATTCAAATATCTCTGCTCGGGGACCCGCAATTTCCTCCCTAACCTCCCATAACGTCCTGGGATACATTTCATCAGGTCCCGGAGATTTATCTACCTTGATGCGCGTTAAGACTTCCAGCACCTCCCTCTCTGTAATATGTACACTCCTCAAGACATCACTATTTATTTCCCCAAGTTCCCTAACATCCATGCCTTTCTCAACCGTAAATACCAATGTGAAATATTCATTTAGGATCTCACCCATCTCTTGTGGTTCCGTACATAGATGACCTTGTTGATCCTTAAGAGGCCCTACTCTCTCCCTAGTTACTCTTTTGCCCTTTATGTATTTGTCGAAGCTCTTTGGATTCTCCTTTGCCTTATCTGCCAAAGCAATCTCATGTCCCCTTTTTGCCCTCCTGATTTCTCTCTTAACTCTACTCCAGCAATCTCTATACTCTTCAAGGGATCCACTTGATCCCAGCTGTCTATGCATGTCGTATGCCTCCTTCTTCTTTTTGAGTAGGGCCACAATCTCCCGAGTCATCCAAGGTTCCCTACTTCTACCAGCCTTGCCCTTCACTTTATAAGGAATGTGCTTACCCTGAACCCTGGTTAACACACTTTTGAAAGCCTCCCACTTACCAGACGTCCCTTTGCCTGCCCACAGACTCTCCCAATCAACTTCTGAAAGTTCCTGTCTAATACCATTAAAATTGGCCTTTCCCCAATTTAGAATTTTAACTTTTGGGCCAGACCTATCATTCTCCATAGCTATCTTAAAACTAATGGAATTATGATCACTGGTCCCAAAGTGATCCCTCACTAACACTTCTGTCACCTGCCCTTCCTTATTTCCCAAGAGGAGGTCAAGTTTTGCCCCCTCTCTAGTCGGGCCATCCACATACTGAATGAGAAATTCCTCCTGAATACACTCAACAAATTTCTCTCCATCCAAGCCCCTAATGCTATGGCTGTCCCAGTCAATGTTGGGAAAGTTAAAGTCCCCTACTATTACCACCCTATTTTTCTTGCAGCTGTCTGTAATCTCCTTACATATTTGCTCCTCAATTTCCCGTCGACTATTTGGGGGTCTGTAGTACAATCTGTAGTACAGTTTTGGCTGCCTCTATGTGAGACAGGGAGCCGTTTGGTCATGCACACTGTTGCCCCATTTGTTTCCAAAGGTTGAAGTTGTATATTTAAGGAAAGGTAAGGTAAGGACTTGTATTTAGATTGCACCTTCCATGACCTCTGGATGTCCCAAAGCACTTGTCAGCCAATTAAGTACTTTTGTCATTGTTGTAATATAGGAAACGTGGCAGCCAATTTGTGCACGGCACGTTCCCACAAACAGCAATGAGATAATGACTAGATAATCGGTTTTAGTGATGTTGGTTGAGGGATAATTATTGGCTGGGACACCGGGGAGAACACTGCTCTTCAAAAAGTGTCATGGGATTTTTTACGTCCATGCGAGAGGACAGAATCGGACTCGGTTTAACAACTCATCTGAAAGACGGCACCTCCGACAGTATAGCACTCCCTCAGTACTGCACTGGAGTGTCAGCCTAGATTATGTACTCAAGTTTCTGGAGTGAAACTTGAACCTACAACCTTCTGGCTTAGAGGCAAGAGAGTGCTACCCACTGAGCCACGGCTGACATGAATCGTATACAAAACCGTGGGGCCTGTACATATCCACAATGACCACTCCCTGTAACAATCCCTAACCAGAGGCAGCATCATCCTATAAAACAATCATTTATTACCAGGCAGCCAATCAGATCTGACTTTGTGAATTTAAAATGTCCTGTTAATGGCCAGGATTGTTCTAAATGTCTAGTTTAGAGCCTCCCTGCTTAGAGTTCTGTGAATTAAAGGTATCTCACAGGCAGGAGGGGAGCAATTCCATTGCCCCCTATGTCACTCACTGAAGATTCACACCAAACATCAGTTGGTGTGAATCTTCAAGGGGCCGCTAAGGGAACGGCCCCTTTAAGAAGCCAGCGATTCCCTGTGCAAATACAGGAGTGCTGCCAAATCCTGGATTACCATGGCAGTGCTGATACTGGGGGACAGCTGCCTTGTGTCACACAGGACCTCACTCAGCTATTCAAACACTGACATGTAACCAAATACCTTTACATGCCTCCCACAGCCAGCTAGACTGACTCAGGATGACTGACCTCTCGCTGTTTGCTGTTAATCCTCATTACAGAGCAGCCCAGTTATCGCGAGACTTCCAAACATGCCTGGGCCGACTCTCCTTTTGTCCTTATAAGTTTTTCTCTCCCTCTTCCGAAGGTGTCGACTCTCACCGACCAATAGTGCCACAGAAAACCCACCAGTGCTTCACCCACAGGTGCACCAAGGCAGTGAGCGTCAGCAAGGCGTCTGACCACTGAGGACAGACAGATCCAATCTTCTATTATCCACCATCTGGCCGATTAGTCGGCTGTCCGTCCAAAGCTTTCAGTTGGTGTCATTCGATAGTGATCACGAGGGGAAACTTAAGTGCGCAGCTAACAACAGCCTACTGCGTGGTTACGCATGCGCGCAGCTTAAAGGGAACGGTGGCATGTAGGCATTTAAGTTGGCACTGACTGTGGTAAGGGTTAAATTGGATTAAACCACACTCTACACACAAAGATACAGGACCAAGCAGCTAAGTGTAGCATGGTTTGAACGCTAAAGCTAAAGCGTCTGATGGGAGATATGGGAGTCCCGTTTGGGTTCAGAGCCCGGCTCCAACCAGCCGATGTCTGAGTTCCTCACAGACGCACCTGTGTGCGCATGGGCGTCCCAAATCTGGAAGTCCTGCTGGCTTTAATTGCTTTAATTAAGTCAAAGAGCCAAATGTACCTCACTGAGGTACTTAAGGCACTTTACTTGTGACAGATTACGTACTTAGAACGATTTTTAACTTACCTGGGCGGCTTTCCCACTGCGTCTGATTCACACCTGGTGAAACCAGGCGTGAAGGGCCGGATCAGGGAAAAAGAAACAAAATAAACTGCATAAAAAACTATTTCATGAAGTTAAAACACAAAATCAACTTGCCTTTCCACACTGCTCCAATGTCCAATGTCTCCCTCTCCGATCTTCCCCTCTTCACCCTCCCTCTCCCCCCGATCTCCTCTTCTTCACCCCCTCTCCCCCAATCTCCTCTTCTTCATCCCATCCCCCCCGATCTTCCCTTCTTTACCCCTCCTCTCCCCCCCTGACCTTCCACTCTCCCCCCCACCCCCCCGATCTTCCATTCCAGCGCTGGATGGCATCTTGCTCTCTCTCCTTCTCACCACCCCCAACCTCGTGTTGCAGCTCCTGACAGCAGCCAGCCTGTCAAGCAAAACCCGGAGAGCACGTTAATCACCATCAATTACAATGCGATTGCGTCGGAAACGGTAAGGTTTGTTTATTCGGGTTTGCCACGTGCACCTTCACCTCTCAGCCCCGCTCCCAACCCACCACCATTGCAAAATTGAGCCCTGAATGTTTAACAGAGTGAAGTGCTAACAGAGTGAGGCCTTGCAACTGGCAATTTGGTGAGTGCGGGAAGGAGGTGCTAAGTGATTTAAATTAAGAACTATAAACTCATATCAACTTTTAAAACTTAAAAAAAAACTAAAACTTTTTTAAAGACTTTGGGGGAAAAATTCGATCAGTGTCCGTTTTGGGCAGTGTTAGCGCCTCTAACACCCCGTGCCCAACGGACCCTGAGCAGGCAAGTCGCAAGTTTGGACTCAAGGGAGCACTTACCTGCAATCAGCGTTCCTTTCCAGGCTTTGCACATGGAATCAATGCAATTCACACTTTCCACCACCAGAGGGAGGGCATTCTCTTAAAGGAAGGATGTTTCTTAGAAATGTCTTAAAGGTAGCTTGTACCTGTTATTTGTTGCATGGAGTCTGAACAGAGAACAGAAATCGCCCATGTAAAACACACATGCAGATCCCATCCCTATGTTTACACACTGATGAGTTATGTTAAAACATTGAATAAAGGTTGCGCACTATTAAATCCCACATCCTCCAATCTGCACACCAGACCTCACCAATCTGCCGATCTGAGTTGGTACCAGGCCTGCGAGAGTTCATGCACCAAGGTTCTCTGCTGATGCACTAGAGACCTTGGTGCAAGAGGTGGACAGAAGGAGGGACATCCTATATCCCAGTGGGGGAGCAAGAGGCCCTCCCAGACATATACCCAAAAGGCAGTGGGAGGTAACAGGGGACGAAGTCAATGCCAGGCACACAGCATCATGAACATGGATGCAGTGCAGGAAGATGTTCAATGCTTTGACATGAGTGGTCAAGGTGAGTGAGGTCAACTGTCAGGTGGTGTCTCCTACCAACTGTACCACGCAATACACCCACCAACCCCCACATAACAAACTCTTCCTATCAGTACTCAACTCTTCCAATCAGATGCTTCCTCTCACCCTTACACATTACCACTGTTTCAAGCCGCCCAATCCACAACTCACAGGCCACACCCACAACTCACTGGCAGCTATTCAAACATGACAGGCACGTCCCGCTTTCTTGCAGGAGAAGGTGGCACGTATCAAGAGGCAGCAAGTGACCATGGCATTTAGCTCCTCGAGCCTGTTCCACCATTCAATGAGATCATGGTGGACCTGTGACCTAACTCCATATACTCGTCTTAGCCCCATATCCCTTAATACCCTTGGTTCACAGAAATCTATCAATCTCAGATTTAACATTCACAACTGAGCGACCATCAACTGCCGTCTGCAGAAGAGCGTTCTAATCGTCTCCCACCCTTTGCGTGTAGGAGCATTTCCTAACTTCACTCCTGCATGTCCTGGCTCTAAATGTTAGGCTATGTCCCCGTGTCCTAGTTTTGAAGTCGAGGAGACCTCCAAAAACAGTTCCAAATGTCTCGGCAGCCAGAAGCAATAATCCAGCCACTAACCTGTAAATCCTGCATGGTCCCTTTAAATAGCGCTGGTGGGGGGTCCTCCAGGCACACTGGTCGGGATTAAGACTGTGTGTTGAGTTGAGCGTTAAGTCTCAAAATGGTGTCTAACACTTTAAATCAGCGTTGCACATTGACTGAAGCCGTTTTCTCCCCACTTTACATGATTCCTGCATTTCTTATCTGTGCCTGCGCAAACTCCTATACCAAGATGGCGTCTGGCACACGTCACACAGGAAACGTGCATGCGCATCCAATATGCCATCTTGGATGTCGGTGAAGCCATGTAGCGCCAAAACAACTGGTGCTACACGGCCTAATTTAGCGCCCTACATGTGGTACAGAGTGTACTGCTACCCAATTCAGAAAGGAGGCCTCGGAGGAAATAGCAGGAAAGTCAAACATTATCTTGACCCAGAAGACTTGGCAGCATCCGTTATCTGTGCTTGTGCAAACTCCTATACTAAGATGGCGTCTGGCGCATGTCATGCAGGAAACGTGTGTGTGCATCCACGACGGAAACAACAGGCGCTACACGGCCCAATTTAGCACCCTAAAACTAAGACTGAGCGGAGCATAAAGGGAGCCGCGCAAGGAATCAAAAATCAAGAAAAAGTCAAAAAGTGGCATCACAAGACAAGGAGGAGCACCAAGTGTAAGTCAGTAACTATTTAGTTCATTGGTTAGTGTTTTTAGTGGTTGGTTAGTGTTTTTAGTGGTTGGTTAGTGTTTTTTAGTGGTTAGTGTTTTAGTGTTAGATAAACAGTAAGTTGCCTCGAAGCTAAACAAACAGTTTAAATAACTGTTAGCTAACATAGCAGGACAGCTGGGGCCCATCGCATGCACATCCTGTGCCATGTGGGAGCTCCAGAACACTTTGTGTGTGTTGGTGAACCATATGTGCAGGAAGTGCCACCAACTGCTCGAGCTCCAGCTCAGGAAGCTGAGAGTTTTGTCGATTGCAGGAGGTGGTCACCCCGCAGTTACATAAAGTTCAGGTGGAGGGAGAGTGGGTGACCACCAGACAGACTAGGAGGAACAGGAAAGCAGGGCAGGAGTCCCCTGGGAATGTGGCTCTCACATCAGTGTTGAATATCAGTGAAGGTGTTGATACCTCAGGGGAGTGCAGTCAGGAGCAAATCCATGGCATGTGGGAGACTCGGCTGCACAGAGGGGCAAAAGAAATGCAGTTGTTATAGTGGATTCGATAGTCAAGGGGACAGTCAGGCATTTCTGCAAGCGCTGACATGAGTCCCGCATGGTGTGTTGCCTCCCTGGTGCCAGGATAAAGGACATCACTGAGAGGGTGCAGAATATTTTGTTGGGGGGGCGGGGAGTGGGCCAGAAGTCATGGTCCATGTGGGAACCAGTGGGTTAGGAAAGAAAAAGGTCGAGGTCCTGCAGTCAGAGTTTCAGGAGCTGGGGAGGAAGGTAAAAAACAGGACCTCAAAGTGAAGTTCGGTGAAGTGGGGGAAGGAGGTGCTGCTTTGCCTTGCTTTTCCTAACTTTTCCCGCAGAGCGGCAGTGGACCTGAGAGTAGAAGACTGAGATTGTGGAATAAGAGCAGCAGCAGACCTGCAACAAGAGAAAACTACTGTGCGACATCACAGGTGAGGCAGGAGAGTCCGAGAGGTGAGCAGAGTATAAAAGGGGAGGCCTAGAGCGGGAAGAGAGTCTAAGAGTCTAAGGCAAGTCATGGCAGCACAGCTCGCACCCGTGATATGCTCCTCCTGCACTATGTGGGAAGTCATGATACTACCAGTGTCCCTGACGACCATGTGTGCAGGAAGTGTGTCCAGCTGCAGCTACTGGCTAACCGTCTTTCGGAGCTGGAGCTGCGGGTGGACTCACTGTGGAGCATCCGCGATGCTGAGACTATCGTGGCTAGCACGTTCAGTGAGGTAGTCACACCGCAGGTAAAGAATACGCAGGCAGAAAGGAAATGGGTGACCACCAGGCAGAGTAAAAGGACTAGGCAGGTAGAGCAGGAGTCCCCTGGGGCCATCTCCCTCTCAAACAGATATTCTGCTTTGGATACTGTTGGGGGAGATGGCTTATCAGGGGAAAGCAGGAAGAGCCAGGTTCGGGGCACCACGGGTGGCTCTGCTGCACAGGAGGGGAGGAAGAAGAGTGGCAGGGCTGTAGTGATAGGGGATTCCATTGTAAGGGGAACAGATAGGCGTTTCTGCGGCTGCAAACGTGACTCCAGGAAGGTATGTTGCCTCCCTGGTGCTAGGGTCAAGGATATCACGGAACGGCTGCAGGGCATTCTGGAGGGGGAGGGTGAACAGCCAGTAGTCGTGGTCCATATTGGTACCAACGACATAGGTAAGAAAAGGGATGAGGTCCTGCAAGGTGAATTTAAGGAGTTAGGAGATAAATTAAAAAGCAGGACTTCAAAGGTAGTGATCTCAGGATTACTACTGGTGCCACGTGCCAGTGAGTATAGGAACAGGATGAATGCGTGGCAGCAGGGATGGTGTAGGAGGGAGGGATTTAGATTCCTGGGACATTGGGACCGGTTCTGGGGAAGGTGGGACCTGTACAAGCGTGACGGGTTACACCCGAGCAGGACCGGGACAAATGTCCTCGCGGGGGTATTTGCTAGTGCTGTTGGGGAAGGTTTAAACTAGAGTGGCACGGGGATGGGAACCTGAGCGGGGAGTCAGAAGGGAATAAAGTTGAGAGCAGCAAGAGAGGGGAAGACCCAGGGGAAATCTACAATACAAATAGTACAAACAGTTGTTCAAGAACAAGTGAAAGGGAAAAGCATAGAGCAGCGGAAAGAAAGTGTACTTGAGGCACTTTAGGTACTTTCGGCACGACAGATAAAATGGAAACTAGAAGGCGTAAGGCGATTAACCCAGCATCAAAGCTGTGGCAGGGGGTTGGGAACCTGAGCAGGGAGACAGAGGAAAGCGTATCAGGAAGGGACAGAAGGTATGGAGTAAAAGGTAAAGTGTTAAAAAAGGAAAAAGCAGGAACTAAGTGTCACAAAACATATTTGAAAGTTCTTTATCTGAATGCATGTAGCACTCGTAACAAAATGGACGAGTTAACGGCACAAATAACGACGTACGGGTATGATCTTGTGGCCATTAAAGAAACATGGCTGCAGGGTGACAACGACTGGGAATTAAATATGCCAGGGTATTTAACAATCAGGAAGGACAGGCAGGAAGGAAGGGGAGGTGGGGTGGCTATGTTAATAAGGGAAGGAATCACTGCAATACAGAGAAAAGATATTGGGACAAAGGAACAGGATAATGAAACAGTTTGGGTAGAGATAAGGAATAATAAGGGGAAAAAAACACTCATGGGCGTAGTATATAGGCCTCCTAATAGTTGCAACTCTGCTGGAAGAAGTATTAATCAGGAAATAGTCGGGGCATGTAATAAGGGAACAGCTATAATTATGGGGGATTTTAACTATCATATTAACTGGACAAATCAAATTGGGCAGGGCAGCCTTGAGGAAGAGTTTATTGAGTGTATTAGGGATGGATTTCTTGAGCAGTATGTAACTGAACCTACAAGGGGGCAAGCAACCTTGGACCTGGTCCTGTGTAATGAGCCAGGATTAATTAATAATGTCCTAGTTAAGGATCCCCTTGGAATGAGTGACCATAACATGGTTACATTCCATATCCAATTAGAGGGTGAGAAGGTTGGTTCTCAAACAAGCGTACTGAGCTTGAATAAAGGAGACTATGATGGTATGAGAGCGGAATTGATCAAAGTGGACTGGGAAAATAGATTAAAGGGTAAGACGGTACATGAACAGTGGTGTTCATTTAAGGAGTTATTTTACAACTTTCAAAAAATATATATTCCACCGAGGAAAAAAGGGTGTAAAAGAAATGACAGCCATCCGTGGCTAAGTAAAGAAATTAAGGATAGTATCCGACTAAAAACAAGGACATATAAGGTAGTCAAACTTAGTGGGAGGATAGAAGATTGGGAAGTCTTCAAAAGACAGCAAAAAGTAACGAAAGGATTGATTAAGAATGGGAAGTTGGATTATGAAAATAAATTAGCAAAAAATATAAAAACAGATAGCAAGAGTTTCTATAGTTATATCAAAAGAAAAAGGGTGGCTAAGGCAAACGTAGGTCCTTTAGAGGATGAGACCAGTAAATTAATGGTGGGAAACATGGAGATGGCAAAAATGCTGAACAAATAGGGGGGAGGAGCTAAATACGATTAAAATCACTAAGGAATTGGTACTCAGTAAATTAATGGGACTCAAGGCGGATAAATCCCCTGGACCTGATGGCTTACATCCCAGGGTCTTGAGGGAAGTGGCAGTCGGGATTGTGGATGCTTTGGTGATAATTTTCCAAAATTCTCTGGACTCAGCAAAGGTCCCGGCAGATTGGAAAACTGCCAATGTAACACCCTTATTTAAAAAGGGTAGTAGGCAGAAGGCTGGAAATTATAGACCAGTTAGCTTAACATGTGTGGTGGGTAAAATTTTGGAGTCTATTATTAAGGAGACAGTAGCAGAACATTTGGATAAACATAATTTAATAGGACAAAGTCAGCATGGCTTTACGAAGGGGAAGTCATGTCTGACAAATTTGCTTGAGTTCTTTGAGGATATAACGTACAGGGTGGATAAAGGGGAACCAGTGGACGTAGTGTATTTGGACTTCCAGAAGGCATTCGACAAGGTGCCACATAAAAGATTATTGCTCAAGATAAAGAATTACTGGATTGGGGGTAATATTCTGGCATGGGTGGAGGATTGGTTATCTAACAGGAAGCAGAGAGTTGGGATAAATGGTACATTCTCGGACTGGCAACCTGTAGCCAGTGGTGTTCCGCAGGGGTCGGTGCTGGGTCTCCAACTCTTTACAATCTATATTAATGATTTGGAGGAGGGGACCGAGTGTAACATATCAAAGTTTGCAGATGATACAAAGATGGGAGGGAAAGTAGAGAGTGAGGAGGACATAAAAAACCTACAAGGGGATATGGACAGGCTGGGTGAGTGGGCGGAGATTTGGCAGATGCAATACAATATTGGAAAATGTGAGGTTATGCACTTTGGCAGGAAAAATCGGAGAGCAAGTTATTATCTTAATGGCGAGAAACTGGAAAGTACTGCAGTACAAAGGGATCTGGGGGTCCTAGTGCAAGAAAATCAAAAAGTTAGTTTGCAGGTGCAGCAGGTGATCAAGAAGGCCAACGGAATGTTGGCTTTTATTGCTAGGGGGATAGAATATAAAAACAGGGAGGTATTGCTGCAGTTATATAAGGTGTTAGTGAGACCGTACCTGGAATACTGCATACAGTTTTGGTGTCCATACTTAAGAAAAGAAATACTTGCTCTCGAGGCAGTACAAAGAAGGTTCACTCGGTTGATCCCGGGGATGAGGGGGTGGACATATGAGGAGAGATTGAGTAGATTGGGACTCTACTCATTGGAGTTCAGAAGAATGAGAGGCGATCTTATTGAAACATATAAGATTGTGAAGGGGCTTGATCGGGTGGATGCGGTAGGGATGTTCCCAAGGATGGGTGAAACTAGAACTAGGGGGCATAATCTTAGAATAAGGGGCTGCTCTTTCAAAACTGAGATGAGGAGAAACTTCTTCACTCAGAGGGTGGTGGGTCTGTGGAATTTGCTGCCCCAGGAAGCTGTGGAAGCTACATCATTAAATAAATTTAAAACATAAATAGACAGTTTCCTAGAAGTAAAGGGAATTAGGGGTTACGGGGAGCGGGCAGGAAATTGGACATGAATTTATATTTGAGGTTAGGATCAGATCAGCCATGATCTTATTGAATGGCGGAGCAAGCTCGAGGGGCCGATTGGCCTACTCCTGCTCCTATTTCTTATGTTCTTATGTTCTTATAATCTCTGGATTACTCCCAGTGCCACGCGCTCGTGAGTATAGGATTATTAGGATAAGACAGATTAATGCATGGCTGGAGTAATGGTGCAGGAGGGACGGCTTCAGATTCCTGGGGCATTGGGACCAGATCTGGGGCAGGAGGGATGTGTTCAAGATGGATGGGATGCACCTCAACAGAGCTGGGTCCAATGTCCTTGTGGGAAGGTTAACTAGTGCTGTGGGAAAGGGTTTAAACTAATTTGGCAGGGGGTGGGCACCAGGAGGAAACATTAAAGAGGAACAACAAGGTGCACAGAGGACAGGGAGGGATAAATAACACTTGAGTAAATAATAATTTAGAAATAGGAGGGATCAGACAGGAAGCAAATGCGAGGCAATCTAAGATGAGTTTAGAGTGCATGTGTGTGAACGCACGTAGCGTGGTAAATAAGGTTGGTGAGCTGCAGGCTCAAGTCGCCTCATGGGACTATGACATGGTGGCAATAACAGAGACCTGGCTCAAATAAAGGGAGGATTGTGTACTTAATATTCCTGGCTGCAAGGTATTCAGGAAAGATAGGGACGGAAAAAAAGGGGAGGGTGGGGGTTGGCAGTATTGATCCAAGAAACTATTAAAGTACTGGAAAGGGATGATGTAGTTGAGGGGTGACAGACAGAATCTATTTGGTTAGAAATAAGGAACAATAGAGGAGCCTTTACAATACTGGGTGTATACCATAGGCCACCAAATAGTGGGAAGGAGATAGAGGAGCAAATATGCCTGCAAATTACAGAAAGATGCAAGAACTATAGAGTAGTGATAATGGAGGACTTCAATTATCCCAATATAGACTTGGACAGTAACAGTGTAAAGGGCAAAGAGTGGGAAGAATTCCTGAAATGTGTTCAAGAGAACTTTCTGGAACAGTGTGTTTCAAGCCCAATGAGGAAGGAAACAGTGCTAGATCTAGTTCTGGGGAATGAAGTGGGGCAAGTGGAGCTTGTTTCAGTGGGGGGGCATTTTGGGCACAGTGATCATAATATCATTAGGTTTAGAGTAGTTATGGAAAAAGACAAGAAACAATCAAATGTGAAAATGCTTAACTGGAGGAGGGCAGATTTTAGTGAGTTAGAAAGGGATCTTGCCTAGGTGGATTTGAATCAAAAATTGGTAGACAAAACAGTAATTGTTCAGATACAGAGTAGACACATCCCTACGAGGGGGAAGGAAAGGCATCCAAAGCTAGAGCTCCTTGAATGACTAAAGATATAGAGGTTAAAATGAGACAGAAAAAGGAGGGTTATGATGAATGTAAGGTTCATCCTACAGTAGAGAAACAGGCTAAATACAGAAAGTACAGAGTTCTAAAAAAGGGAATAAGAGTGGCAAAGAGAAAGTATGAGAATAGATTAGTGGCTAAGATAAAAGGGAACCCAAAAGTCTTTTATAAACATATAAATAGTAAAAGTAGTCAGAGGAAGGGTGGGACTGATTACGGACAAAAAAGATCATCTTTTGGAGGCAGAGGGCATGGCTTAGCTACTAAATGAATACTTTGTATCTGTCTTCACTAGAGAAGACAATGCTGCCATTGTAGCAGTGAAAGAGGAGGTAGTAGCGATATTGGATAGGATAAAAATAGATAAAGAGGAGGTACTTAAAAGTTTGGCAGTACCCAAAGTAGAAAAGTCACCCGATCCAGATGGGATGCATTCTATGGTGCTGAGGGAATTAAGGGTGGAAATTGCAGAGGCTCTGGCCACAACCTTTTAATCCTCCTTAGACATGGGAACGTGATTGCAAATGTTACACCCCTTGATAGAGGTTCAAAAAAGGGGAGTGGGAAAAACCCAGCCCAGGTGGTGGGGAAACATTTAGAAACAATAATCCAGGACAAAATTAATTGGCACTTGGAAAAGTATGGGGTACTTAGTGAAAGTCAGCACAGATTTGTTAAAGGAAAATCATGTTTGACTATCTTGGTTGAGTTCTTTGATGAAGTGATGTAGAGGGTTGATGAGGGTAGTGGGCTTGATGTTGTGTGTATGGATTTTCAAAAGGCATTTAATAAAGTACCACATAATAGACTTGTTAGCAAAATTATAGCCCATTGGATTAAAGGGACAGTAGCAGCATGGATACAAAATTGGCTAGGAGACAAAAAGCAGAGAGTAGTGATGAACGGTTGTTTTTCAGACTGGAGGGAAGTATACAGTGGTACAGGGGTCAGTATTAGGACCATTGCTCTTTTTGATATATATTAATGACCTGGACTTGGGTATAGAGGGTATAATTTCAAAGTTTGCAGATGACACGAAACTCAGAAATGTAGTAAACAATGTGGAGGATAGTAACAGACTTCAGGAGGACATAGACAGTCTGGTGAAATGGGCAGACGCATGGCAGATGAAATTTAACCCAGAGAAGTGTGAAGTGATATGAACGTACATATGAACATATGAATTAAGAGCAGGAGTAGGCCATTTGGCCCCTTGAGCCTGCTCTGCCATTTGATAAGATCATGGCTGATCTGATTGTGACCTCAACCCTACTTTCCCGTCTACCTACTATAACCTTTGACTCCCTTGTTAATCAGGAATCTATCTAACTCTGCCTTAAAAATATCCAATGACCCTGCCTCCACCGCTCTCTGGGGAAAGGAGTTTCACAGACTTACAACCCTCTGAGAGAAAAAATTTCTCCTCATCTCCGTCTTAAATGAAGACCCCTTATTTTTCAACTGTGGCCCCTAGTTCTAGTCTCTCCCAAAAGGGGAAACATCCTCTCAGCATCTACCCCTTCAAGTCCCCTCAGAATCTTATATGTTTCAATAAGATCACCTCTCATTCTTCTAAACTCCAATGTGTACAGGCCTAACTTGTCCAACCTTTCCTCATAAGATAAGCCCCTCATCCCAAGAATCAATAGAGTGAACCTTCTCTGAACCGCCTCTAAAGCAATTATGTCCTTTCTTAAATAAGGAGACCAAAACTGCACCTAGATGTGGACACACCAATGCCCTGTACAACTGTAGCAAAACATCTCTACTTTTATATTCCATTCCCCTTGCAATAAATGACATTACATTTGCCTTCCCAATCACTTGCAGTACATGCATACTAACTTTTTGTGATTCATGTACTAGGACACCCAGATCCCTCTGTACCTCAGAGTTCTGCAATCTCTCTCCATTTAAATAATATTCTGCTTTTCTATTCCTCCTGCCAAAGTGGACCAGTTCACATTTTCCCACATTATACTCCATCTGCCAAATTTTTGCCCACTCACTTAACTCACTATATCCCTTTGCAGACTCCTTGGCCCCGAGGCGGGATGGCAGCAGGGGGTGGAAGGGGCGGGCGGTGATTGGGCACGTGGGTAACCTGCCCAATAAAAAATGTCCATTTCCCACATGATCGACAGTCAATTGGTGCCACTTAAAGTGGCTTCCGGGTTTGCCGCTGAAAGCTGAGCAGCGGGCAGACTGCACACGCGCATCACAGGCTGTCAGCTGGAGGAGCTCTATTTAAAAGGGCAGTCCTCCAATGCCATTTCCTGGAGCAAACACCCACAAATCACAATGGAGCAGCACAGGGGCAAGGCTGCTCCAAGATTCAACGATGCCTCACTCCAAGTGCTACTAGGTGGGGTGAGGAGGAGGATAGCTGTGTTTTACCCGGCAGATGGGAGGAAGCAGCCTGCCTCTGCCACCAAGAAGGCCTGGCTCGAGGTGGCAGAGGAGGTCACCAGTAGCAGCAATGTATCTCGCACCTGGATCCAATGCAGGAAGCGCTTCGATGACCTAACTAGGTCAGCCAAAGTATGTACACTTACTCATTCTCCTACATTCCGTCTTCCACATCACTCCCCCAACTCATTCTGCACTGCCAACACTGCTCTATCACATCACTCCTCCCACCCAGTTAAGGCTCATCCTCAACTTACCTGCACTTCCTCAGCATTTCCTCACCTCCCCATTAGTCACCCCACCATTAACACTCAACCCAATCCTCATACAATGTCATGGCTCTGTCTCATACTCACCCTCTGATGCATCTCTTTCACGCTCAGCCTCACCCAAACCAATGCATTCGTCAGTTGGCCACATCACCATCACTCACTCACTCGTCTGTAATTTCTCCTCTTATAGAAGAGAGCCCAGAATGCACGGGAGAGGGTGAAGACTGGAGGGGGGCCGCAACAAATCATCGTCCTCACAGACGCGGAGCAGGAGGTGCTGGAGCTCAGCCAAACCCTCGAGTGACTGTCTGTAGGGGACGATGAGGCTGGCACCCGACGAACGTCTGATGACATAACTTTAACATTCATCACACACATTATGAATTGATGTTAACATACCTCGCCTTCGCAACATGACACATCTGTGATGATGCTTAATATTGCCTTCTGTTCTCTTACAGGGCCTTCAGTGACCGCTGTGATGCCAGAGAACGATTCCTCAGAGGACATGCCGGCCTCTGAGGGTGCATCATCACATCCACCAGCGCAGATACTCAGACCTCGGTGGGTCCTAGTTCTCAGTTAATTGGGTTGGCACCTGGTGAGTTACCACACACATGTGAGCACGAGCAGACACTGGCGGCAGGGGCAACTGCGGAGAGGCAGCGTCGGTGGGAGCACTCCTCTCCAGGCTCGGTTCAGCTGGACGCAGATGCTGAACCCCAGGGGCCATCCTTTAAAAGGAGAATGATCGAGGGACAGCAGCACATTTGCGAGGTGCTGGAACAGGTGCTACGCGCACTCTCCACAATAGTGCAGAGGATGTTGAAGTCCAACTCCTGCATGAGTGGAATGGTGGCACAGGTACGGGAGGGAATCTCTGAGATACTGTCACATGATGTGAGCAACTCTCTGAGATAGTGTCACAGGGACGTGAGGGCATCGCTGAGATACTGTCACATGATGTGAGCAACTCTCTGAGATAGAGTCACAGGGACGTGAGGGAATCTCTGAGATAGTGTCACAGGGACGTGAGGGAATCTCTGAGATAGTGTCACAGGGACGTGAGCAAATCTCTGAGATAATGTCACAGGTAAGTGCGGTGGAGGGAAGGCTAGCCTCCATTGAGCTTCAAGCAGGGCTCACAAATGAGTCTATTCTGGCCCTGACAAAGGCCGTTCAAACTCACAGTGAACAACATTCTGCCGCTTTAAACAGGCAGGCAGATACACTAGCACTGGCCTTACAAGTCTTCGCACATGTCCTCCAAACTGTTGTCTAGCAAAGTGGTAGGAGTGAAGTGGGCCTGACTCAGGGGAGGGATGATGGCGAAACGGGACACGGGGACGCCACTCAAAGCGCCCCCATGTCTCATCTGTTGCCCCCCTCTTAACTAGTACCTGCAATGCTGCCTCCTCTCCAGGTGGCTGCGTCTGACCCTGCACAGGTGCAGGTGGAGCAGTCGTTGGAGGGGCCCACACCAGCTCCAAAACCCAGTGGGTGTAGGCCCAAAGCATCTAAGCAGTCAGGGTGTGCACAAGAGCAATCTGCCACTACCTCTGCTGCAGCCACAGGGGATGCACCACATAGAATAGTCGGAAGAGAAAGGCGAAGGGTATGCACAAGGGTTTTTGATGGTTGGTCATGTTTTTCATTTATATTTGATTTTTGTTCAACTCACATTAAATATTATAATTGTCACCACTACTGCCACGTCTTGGCCATTCTTGACTGGCTTTTGTGATAGGGCCCTTCCATGAGGTTCACCATGAATGGTGACACTTGATGCCACCAATTGGGTCCCTTTACAGTGGGTGTATGTGTAGTTGCAGGACTGTTTTCTGCAGGGAGGGGTGGTGGGGGGGGAGATTGGTATGGGCACTGCTCTTTCCAGATGGTGTGAGGACAGGACTCTTCACACTTTCTAATGTTAGGAGAACCGTTCACATAAGAGTGACTCCCTGGCCTCATGAGCAGCCAGGTGAGCCGCTGCTCTGCACATGGGTTCCTCCTCCTCCTCCTCCGCCTCCACCTCCTCCTCCTCAATGTGGATGGCAGATGTGGATGGGGCCTCCTCAAGCGGTGCCATTCTCTGTTGTTGCCCTCGGTGCTCTTGTGCAGGTGCCTGTAGCGCAGCACTGTGTTGTGGAGCTCCACGTGGTGGAAGTGGATGCCATTCCTAGCGAGACTGGTGATGTTGCTCATCCTCAGATGTAGTGGTGAATGCAGCCATGGTGCCCCCCCCCATCTTGATGGTGTGAGTTTGAGGGGGTCTGCAAAGTAGTTACATTTGTTTGAATAGAAGAATTTTGAGTGGAAAAAAAGAATTTTCAGTGAAAACACAAAGATCTTGCAGCCAAAACTTTGTCTGAAAGGACTGAGTGCTCTGCTGCAATAAGTGACATTTTCTCCCCATCTGTCAAATAAGCATTTGAATGTCTCACTGGCTGCTGACTGAAACACGCCTGTTGCAACATGGAGTGTTTCCCACAGCACGGGAAACACGCTGAGAATGCTTCAAAATTGCACCCCTGCCTCAAAGTGAAGAAAATTAAGTAGTTCAACTAGTTAAACCATTTCAACAACTGTCTTAACTGTCATCCCACCAGCTTTAATTGTCGGCGGGACTTCCGCATTTGGGAGGCGCACGCGCACCCAGACATGTCAGTGGGGAACCCGGAAGTCTGCGGGTTGGAGCCTGGTTCTGAACCCAAACGGGATTTCCCCGACTTTCCGAGTCCCCCTGCCCCCAACGCGCCCACAATTTCCCAAGAAAATTGAGCTGTTTATGTTCTCTTCACAACTTACTTTCCTACCTACCTTTGTGTCATCAGCAAATTTAGCACCCATACATTCGGTCCCTTCATCCAAGTCATTGATATAGATTGTAAATAGTTGAGGCCCAAGCACTGATCCCTGTGGCACTCCACTCGTTACATCTTGCCAACCTGAAAATGACCCATTTATGCCTACTCTCTGTTTCGTGTCAGCTAACCAATCCTTTATTCATGCTAATATGTTACCCCCTACACCATAAGCTCTTATTTTTTGTAGTAGCCTTTGATGTGGTACCTTGTCAAATGCCTTCTGGAAATCAAAGTACACCACATCCATAGGATCCCCTTTATCCACGTTGCTTGTTACTTCCTCAAAGAACTTTAATAAATTAGTCAAACACGATTTCTCTTTCACAAAGCCGTGTTGACTCTGCCTGATTGCAATGAGATTTTCTAAGTGCATTTTGGTAGGAAGAATGAGGAGAGGCAATATAAAATAAATGGTACAATTTTAATGGGGGTGCAGGGACAGAGAAACCTGGGGATGCACATACACAAATCTTTGAAGGAGGCAGGACAAATTGAGAAGGCTATTAATAAAGCATATGGGATCATGGGCATTATTAATAGAGGCATAGAGTACAAATGCAAGGAAATTATGCTAAACCTTTATAAAACACTGGTTAGGCCTCAGCTGGGGTATTGTGTTCAATTCTGGGCACCACGCTTTTGGGGGTGCAGCAGAGATTTACTGGAATGGTTCAGGGATGAGGGACTTCAGTTATATGGAGAGATTGGAGAAGCTGGGGTTGTTCTTCTTAGATTTGATAGAAGTGTGGAAGTGTGGAAGATCATGAATGGTTTTGACAGAGTAAATAAGGAGAAACTGTTTCCAGTGGCAGAAGGGTGGGTAACCAAAGGACACAGATTTAAGGTGATCAGCAAAAGAATCAGAGGCGACAAGAAGAAGCATTTTTTCATGCACTGCCTGAAAGGGTGGAGGAAGCAGATTCAATAGTAACTTTCAAAAGGGAATCAGATAAAGACTTGAAGGGAAATGATCCATAGAGCTATGGGGAAAGAGCTGGGAAATGGGACAAACTGGATTTTTCAAAGAGCTGGCACAGGCATGATGTTCCCTTGCAGTAATTGCCTCCTCCTGTGATATATCTACATGATACTTTCTCTTGAGTCCATGCGCCTGTATCAAAATGGAGGATAAGGATCATCCTAAACCCAACACAGATGACATGAGCAATATCATTCAGTTTGCTGCCCATTCGCCAATAACCTCTTTGCAAGGAGACAGCAATACAAGCTACTGATCAGGAGGAGAGAGCTATCGGATTTTCCCAAATTGATGGATTTCTTCAGTTACAAGTCTTGTTAACTGCCCTCATGTTGCCACACGTGGAGTGCCAATACAATGAGTGCCACGCTCAATCCAGAGCTCTCATTGAGCAAACAATAAGAGCCCTCAAACGAAGGTTCCGGTACTTGGACCGATCTGGTGGAGTCTGCAGTATAGCCGCAAGTGAGGCTTCAGATTTGTGGTGGCTTGTTGCATGCTAGATAACTATGCCTTTCAGAGGGGCCAAGCCTTGCAGCCACCACAGGAGGAAGACATGCATGAGCAAGATGAAGAGGGGTTAAGGAAGAAGATGATGAGCTGTGCTGCTAGGTGCCAGAACTGCAAGGGAACAAATAATTGAAAAATTGTACCATTTATTTTATATTGCCTCTCCTCATTCTTCCTACCAAAATGCACTTAGAAAATCTCATTGCAATCAGACAGAGTCAACACGGCTTTGTGAAAGGGAAATCGTGTTTGACTAATTTATTAAAGTTCTTTGAGGAAGTAACAAGCAACGTGGATAAAGGGGATCCTATGGATATGGTGTACTTTGATTTCCAGAAGGCATTTGACAAGGTACAAATTATTGAAGAGAGATTCTCCAAAGCAAACCCTGTCCCTAGCACACCAACAGACCCACCATTTACTCCACTTCTTCTACCCACCTTCTGAATGCCCTTCCAACACTACCACCCCTGTGTTTGTTGACCTATTCTAGTGCCCCTAAGAAGTGCTTCCCATGCTGCAGGAGCCTGGAAGGTGGGAGGCTGCTGATCATTCTCTGAGGGCACTTGAAACTGCTGTGCTGGGCGATCTCAAGCAGCTTTGGGTCTTGAGGACCTGGCTGCAGACTGCTGTGCCTCACCGTCGACTGAGGCAGTCCAGGGCAGCTGGTTGTGTGGAACCAACAGGGCACTGGGTCAGAAGCTGGCAGGGAAGCAGGCCTGCTGCCATCCTGAGAAAGGACAGCATGTTATGCCACTGTCATGGGGTTGCATCTCTACACTCTCTCTGCTCTGCATGAGAACAGAGTGAAGGAATGTAATGATGCTCTAGCAGACCTTATGTATGCTCTCCATATTCCTATCCATTCTCTCCTTCATGGATTGAAAGGCTGAGGAAATGCTAGACCCCAGAGCCATAATGGCAGCAGTGTGGGCTCCCAGCAAAGTTGTCAGAGTTGTCATCAGAGGCTCCATCATTGTGGGTCCCACTGAAGTGCTCATAGAGCTGACCACTTGCTTCATGATTGACTGCATGGTCTGAGTGCCCTGCTGGATGACCCCACACAAGCTGGAGCTGGACTCCTCTATGCTCTGTGCCATTGAGCGCAAGCTCTCTGGCAGGCTGTCCAGTGCACATAAAAGGTCCTGGTGTATAATGATCAGTCTTTGAATGTGGGCTGTGCCCTCAAGATCTTCATTTCTTCCCCAAGCAGCAGGGCTAGGATGCAAGCTCTCCCTTTGACAAGCTGCTTCATGGGCCATCCCAACCCCTGCCCACGCTCCTGCGCACTAATGATTTAGCAGCCCTTATGTATGCTCTCCATATTCCTATCCATTCTCTCCTTCATGGATTGAAAGGCTGAGGAAATGCTCGACCCCAGAGCCATAATGGCAGCAGTATGAGTTTCCCAGTGCAGACCCCTCGAGCCTATCCTCTAACATACGCGTTGTACCAGTCTCTGAGTTGGAGTTTGCTAAAGTAAAGCCAAGTGACCCTGTGCCATTTATTATGATGCTTTTCAGTCAGCTCCTCATCCTCCGGGCACTCTACATTTTATTGACCTGAAAGGGAAGTGAGGGGCAAGGATTAGGTTTTAGTGTGAAGGATAAGCAGAGATAGATGAGTGGCTGCTTGAAGCAGCTGCACTTTGTCATGCTTAGTGTGTGAGGGTGAGATTTCAGTGAGAAGGGACACAGTGAAAGATCACATCTTTTATAATAGACTCTAGCATTTTCCCCACGACTGATGTTAGGCTAACTGGTCTGTAATTCCCTGTTTTTTCTCTCCCTCCTTTTTTAAATAGTAGGGTTACATTTGTCACCCTCCTATCTGTAGGAACTGTTCCAGAGTTTTGGAAGATGGTCACCAATGCATCCATTATTTCTAGGGCCACTTCCTTTGTATTTAAAATGATTTGGGTGAGGGAACTAAATGTAACATTTCCAAGTTTGCAGACGACACAAAGCTGGGGTGGAATGTGAGCTGTGAGGAGGATGCAAAGAGGCTCCAATGTGATTTAGACAAGTTCGGTGAGTGGGCAAGAACATGGCAGATGCAGTATAACGTGGATAAATGTGAGGTTATCCACTTTGGTTGTAAAAACAGAAAGGCAGATTATTAGCTGAATGGTGATAGATTGGGAAAAGGGGAGGTGCAACGAGACCTGGGTGTCCTTGTACACCAGTCATTGAAAGCGAGCATTCAGGTGCAGCAGGCAGTTAGGAAGGTGAATGGTATGTTGGCCTTCATTGCAAGAGGATTTGAGTACAGGAGCAAGGATGTCTTACTGCAGTTATACAGGGCCTTGGTGAGACCATATCTGGAGTATTGTGTGCAGTTTTGGTCTCCTTATCTGAGGAAGGATGTTCTTGCCCTGGAGAGGGCGCAACGAAGGTTTACCGGACTGATTCCTGGGTTGGCAGGACTGACATATGAGGAGAGATTGGGTCGACTAGGCCGATATTCACTCGAGTTTAGAAGAATGACAGGTGATTTCATCGACACATATAAAATTCTAACAGGACTAGACAGACTAGATGCAGGGAGGATGTTCCCGATGGCTGGGGAGTCCATAACCAGGGGTCACAGTCTCAGGATACGGGGTCTGCCATTTAGAACCGAGATGAGGAGAAATTTCTTCACTGAGAGGGTGGTGAACCTGTGGAATTCTCTACCACAGAAGGCAGTGGAGGCCAAGAATTCAAGAAGGAGATAGGTATATTTCTTAATGCTAAAGGGATCAAGGGATATGGGGAAAAAGCGGGAACACGGTACTGAGTTAAATGATCAGCCATGATCATTTTGAATGGCGGAGCAGTCCCGAAGGGCCGAATGGCCTACTCTTGCTCCTATTTTCTATGTTTCTATGTTTCTATAGCCAAGAACCCCGCAGGATGCATCCACATGTGATGCCCCTGACACGACCTATCGCTGCCTCCTCCTGTTCTTGCCTCATCTCTATAATTTTTCACCAGCTTTGCCTCCAAGAAAGAAGGGAGAGTGTTAGTGGTCACCTCGTGAGATGGTTTGAGGATTTGCATGTCATGCTGGAATAGTGGTGCTGGTGTGTGAAGGGTGGGAGAGGTTTGAGGAGGTAAATGCAGCACTAGTGAGTGCATGGTGTGGGAGATGCAGAGTGTGGCATTAGCAGCAGAAGGAGGTGGAGTGCTGCCAGAGACTCAGTAAAGGAAGATGTAGTTGAGATACTGGAAAAAGTGATAAAGAGAAAGTACTAGAAAGGCTACCTGTACTTAAAGTAGGTAAGTCACCCGGTCCGGATGGGATGCATCCTCGGCTGCTGACGGAAGTAAGGGTAGAAATTGTGGCGGTATTGGCCATAATCTTCCAAACATTCTTAGATACGGGCGTGGTGCCAGAGGACTGGAGAATTGCAAATTACACCCTTGTTCAAAAAAGGGTGTAAGGATAAACCCAGCAACTATAGGCCAGTCAGTTTAACCTCGGTGGTGGGGAAACTTTTAGAAACGATAATGCGGGACAAAATTAGCAGTCACTTGGGCAAGTGTGGATTGATTAGGGAAAGCCAGCGTGGATTTGTTAAAGGCAAATTGTGTTTACCGAATTTGATAGAGTTTTTTGATGAGGTGACAGGAAGGGTCGATGAGGGCAATGCAATTGATGTGGTGTATATGGACTTTCAGAAAGCGTTTGATAAAGTGTCTCATAATAGGCTTGTCATCAAGATTGAAGCCCATGGAATAAAGGGGGCAGCAGCAGCATGGATACAAAATTGGCTAAGTAACAGAAAGCAGAGGGTAGTGGTGAATGGTTGGTTTTCGGATTGGAGGGAGGTGTACAGTGATGTTCCCCAGGGATCGGTGCTAGGACCACTGCTTTTCTTGATATATATTAATGACTTAGACTTGGGTGTACAGGGCACAATTTCCAAATTTGCAGATGACACAAAACTTGGAAGTGTAGTGAACAGTGAGGAGGATAGTGATAGACTTCAAGAGGATATAGATAGGCTGGTGAAATGGGCTGACACGTGGCAGATGAAATTTAATGCAGAAAAATGCGAAGTGATACATTTCTGTAGGAAGAATGAGGAGAGACAAAATAAACTATAGGGCACAATTCTAAAAGAGGTACAGGAACAGAGAGATCCAGGGCATATGTGCACAAATCATTGAAGGTGGCAGGGCAGGTTGAGAAAGCAGTTAAGAAAGCATACGGGATCCTGGGCTTTATAAATAGAGGCATAGAATACAAAAGCAAGGAAGTTACAAAACACTGGTTCAACCACAAATGGAATATTGTGTCCAGTTCTGGGCACCACACTTTAGGAAAGATGTGAAGGCCTTAGAGAGGGTGCAGAAAATATTTACTAGAATGGTTCCAGGGATGAGGGACTTTAGTTACGTGGATAGACTGGAGAAGCTGAGGTTGTTCTTTTTGGAATAGAGAAGATTGAGAGGAGATTTGATAGAGGTTTTTAAAATCATGAATAGATAGAGAGAAACTGTTCCCATTGGCTGAAGGGTCAAGAACCAGAGGACATAGATTTAAGGTGATTGGCAAAGGAACCAAAGGTAACATGAGGAAAAACTTTTTTATGATCTGGAATGCACTGCCGGGGGGTGGCGGTGGTGGAGGCAGATTCAATCGTGGCTTTCAAAGGGGAACTGGAGAGGTACTTGAAAGGAAAAAATTTGCAAGGTCAAGGGGATAGGGTGGGGGAATGGGACTAGCTGAATTGCTCTTGCATAGAGCTGGCACAGACTTGATGGACCGAATGGCCTCCTTGCTGGTATGGGCTGGGGGAGGGGGGAGGGGGGGGGGGGGGGGGGGGGGGGGGGGGGGGGGGGGGGGGGGGGGGGGGGAGGCGGGGGGGGGGGGTGGCTGGATGATTCGATGGGGGGGCGCTGGGAAGGGGGGGGGGGGGGGGGGGGGGGGCCATATAGTGCCCATTGTTTCTGCCGTACACGGCCTCTCCAACATCCAAGATCGTGTCTTGGCTGCATGTTTTCCAGCATAATATGCGCCAGATGCCATCTTGATACTTGATATAGGAGTTAGCACATGTGCAAATACCGAAAGCTGGAAGCCTGTAAAGTAGGGAGAAAATGCGTGCAATCAGTGTGCAACATTGATTTAAAGTGATAGACACCATTTTGGCACTTAATGCTCAACTCAACACACAGTCTTAACCCTGACCATCTGAATGTGTCTTAGAGTGCCTGGAAGACCCCCCCACCAGCGCTATTTAAAGGGACCATGCAGGAGTTGCAATTTAGTTGCTGGATCATTGCTTCTGGCTTCTGGTGGAATAGGAAGTGTTTTTGAAGCTCCCCATACCTACTGAGAGTCCCAGAGTACATTTGAGAGTGCTTTGGCAGGTACTGCCGTACGGTTCAGAAAGTTACAACCGTGGTTGAACAACATTCCTGGCAAACATGGGTGGTCTGCTAGGGGTCCCGCTAGGCATTGAGCACGACTGGGAGCATGCAGAGAGGCCACGCATAGCAGGTCAAGCTGCGAGGAGAGGGGGGACGAGGAGGTGCAGGGCAATGAGCAGGAGGCCCTATCCAATGAGGGCCTTCTGGGACCAATTCTCTTACCTCAACATGACTGAGGTCGATTGCATCCGATGCCTGAGGTTCTCCAAGGAGGCCGTGACCGAATCTGTCAACTGCTGCAGCCACAACCTCAGCCTGAGAGCAGGGCCAGGACAGCATTGTCTATGGCTGTGAAGGTCACAGTGGCGCTGAATTTCTACGGCTCAAGATCATTTCAGGTCTCTGTTGGCGACATGTGCAACATCTCAGGGTTTTAATGGAAGTAGGTGAGCACATTGCAGATGCCCTAACTATAATCTTTCAAAGTTCTCTAGATTCAGCAACTGTCTCTCTAGATTGGAAAATTGCACATGTCTCTCCGCTTTTTAAGAAAGGAGAGAGAGGGAAACCAGGGAATTATAGATCAGTTAGCCTAACATCTGTTGTGGGGAAAATGCTGGAGTCTATAATTGAGGATAGGGTGACTGAACACCTCGAGAATTTTCAGTTGATCAGAGAGAGCCAGCATGGATTTGTGAAAGGTAGGTCATGCCTGACAAACCTGATTGAATTTTTTGAAGAGGTGACTAAAGTAGTGGACAGGGGAATGTCAATGGATGTTATTTATATGGACTTCCAGCAGGCATTTGATAAGGTCCCACATAAGAGACTGTTAGCTAAGATAGAAGCCCATGGAATCGAGGGAAAAGTACGGACTTGGTTAGGAGGTTGGCTGAGCGAAAGGCAACAGAGAGTAGGGATAATGGGTAGGTACTCACATTGGCAGGATGTGACTAGTGGAGTCCCGCAGGGATCTGTCTTGGGGCCTCAATTATTCACAATATTTATTAACGACTTAGATGAAGGCATAGAAAGTCTCATATCTAAATTTGCCGATGACACAAAGATTGGTGGCATTGTAAGCAGTGTAGATGAAAACATAAAATTACAAAGCGATATTGATAGATTCGGTGAATGGGCAAAACTGTGGCAAATGGAATTCAATGTAGACAAATGTGAGGTCATCCACTTTGGATCAAAAAAGGATAGAACAGGGTACTTTCTAAATGGTAAAAAGTTAAAAACAGCGGATGTCCAAAGGAACCTAGGGGTTCAGGTACATAGATCATTGAAGTTTTATGAACAGGTGCAGAAAATAATCAATAAGGCTAATGGAATGCTGGCCTTCATATCTAGAGGACTAGAGTACAAGGGGGCAGAAGTTAAGCTGCAGCTATACAAAACCCTGGTTAGACCGCACCTGGAGTACTGTGAGCAGTTCTGGGCACCGCACCTTCGGAAGGACATATTGGCCTTGGAGGGAGTGCAACGTAGGTTTACTAGAATGATACCCGGACTTCAAGGGTTAAGTTACGAGGAGAGATTACACAAATTGGGGTTGTATTCTCTGGAGTTTCGAAGGTTAAGGGGTGATCTGATCGAAGATTATAGGTTATTAAGGGGAACGGATAGGGTGGATAGAGAGAAACTATTTCCACTGGTTGGAGATTCTAGGAGTCGGGGGCACAGTCTAAAAATTAGAGCCAGACCTTTCAGGAGTGAGATTAGAAAACATTTCTACACACAAAGGGTGGTAGAAGTTTGGAACTCTCTTCCGCAAACGGCAATTGATACTAGCTCAATTGCTAAATTTAAATGTGAGATGGATAGCTTTTTGGCAACCAAAGGTATTAAGGGATATGGGCCAAAGACAAGTATATGGAGCAAGATCACAGATCAGCCATGATCTTATCAAATGGCGGAGCAGGCATGAGGGGCTGAATGGCCTACTCCTATTCCTATGTTCCTATGACCTCACACTTTCCGACATTGAACTCCATCTGCCGTGGTTTTGCCCACTCACTTAATCTATCAATGTCCCATTTGCAACTTTCTGCTTCCATCTACACTATTTACTGTGCCACCTAACTTAATGTGATCAGCAAACTTTCTATTCCTTCATCTAAGTCATTTATAAACATAGTAAAAAGCTGTACAGATCCCTGGGGGATACCACTAGTTACATCCTGCAAATTTGAGTACATACCCATTATCACTATTCTCTCTTTCCTACCTCCTAACCAATTCCATATCCAAGCCAATAGGTTGTCTCCAATTCCATGCACTCTCATTTTTGTTAACAGTCTCTTATGTGAAACTTTGTCGAATGCCTTCTGGAAGTCCATATCAATAACATTCGTGGACACTCTTATCTACCACCAAAAAATTCAACTAGGTTTGTTAGACATGACTTACACTTTACAAATCCATGCTGGCTCTCTCTGATCAGCTCATATTTGTTCAAATGCTCAGTCATTCTGTCCCTAATAACAGATTCTAATTACTTCCCCACGACTGACGTTAGACTCATGGTCCTATAGTTTCTTAGTTTATTTCTCTCACCATTCTTAAATAATGGAGTGACATTGGCAATCTTCCAATCTAAGAGAACAATTCCTCAATCGAGAGAGTTTTGGAAGGTCATGACTAATGCATCAACAATTTAATCACCTTCTTCTTTTAATACCCCAGGGTGGAAACCATCGAGTCCTGGAGATTTGTCTATCTTTAATCTCATTACTTTTTCCATCACCATTTTTTTTTAACTTATCTTGAAACTAGTTAGTTAGTTTTAGTTTTCCTTATATCTCTGGTATTTTATCCTCATTCCTCTACTGTGAAGACTGATACAAAGTAACTATTTACCAAGTCTGCCATCTCCTGATTTCCAATTATAATATCACCTGCGACTGTCAATAAGGAGCCCACATTACTCTGCGCCACCCTCTTTCTCTTAATATATTTGTAAAAACCTTTAATGTTGTCCTTGATATCCCTCACAAGCTTTTTCTTGTATTCCCTTTTTGCAACTCTTACCACTTTCTTTGTATCCCTTTGCTGTTCTTTATATCTCTCCCAGTCCACGGGATCTCTACCGCTCTTTTCTTTCGTGTAAGCCCTTTCTTTTAGTTTTGTACTATCTCTCACTTCCCTTGTTGACCGAGGCTGTTTAATTACACATGTAGAGCTCTTGCCCTTTGGAGGTATGCACAGGTGTTGTATTCTACCAAATACCTTTTGAACACCTCCCACTGTTCATCCATAGTTTTATCCATTAGTAGTTCTGCCCAGTCTACTGTGGTCATTTCCTGCCTCATCTCTCCAAAGGCAGCCTTACCTAAATTTAAAACCTTGGTTTGTGACTCACTCTTCTCCCTCTCAAACTTAATATCGAATTCTATCATATTATGGTCAGTATTAACTAGGTGTTCCCTTACCATTAGATTATTGACTAATTCAGGCTCATTACTCATTACTAAATCTCTTGTTGGTTCATTAATATATTGTTTCAGAAAACTGTCTCGAATACACTCGAGAAATTCGCTGCCTTTGGGAATCAATCTGTTCTGCTTCCCCCAGTCTGTGTGAAAATTATAGTCTCCCATTATAACTACTCTGTTTTCGCAGCAAGCTTCTCTGATCTCTGCGTTTATGTATCCTGCTACTTTATCACTGCTGTCTGGGGGCCTAGAAACAACTCCCAGCAAAATCTTGCATCTTTTTCTATTCCTCAGTTCCACCCACAGTGTTTCTCTTGTTTGTTCACCCATACTGATATCCCCTCTTTCTAATGCTGCAATAATATCCATTGTCAATATTGCCAGTTCTCCTCCTTTTCCAATTTCCCTATCCTTTCTAAAGACCTTATAATCTGGAATATTTATCTCCCAATTGTGCCCTGTTTGTAGTGATGGGGGTTGTTGGTGGTGGTGGTTGGGGGTGGGGGTGGGGGGAAGGGTGGGCAGCAAATGGGATAGTTGTGTGCAGAAGTTACACCCTGCCAGGATGAGACAGGCTTGATGGATCTTACCTGTCCTTCCTTTTCACATGTTCATATGTATGTTAGCATATTGAGATATATTCAGTATACCACAATCATGAAAAAGGTGAGCAATCAAATGCACTTCTGCCGATGTCTAACCATTGTTCTCATGTGGAGCAGTCACCACAGTGACTCACATCTATGACCCATTTCACTCATGACAAACTACTTTCTTAAAATTTGTGTTCTTGACAAAACAGCATCAAATCTGGGTAATTTCCTAACATAAATATCACAGATCTGGCAGATAAAACAGTAAATGAGCAACGGGAGGCCTTCAGGGAGGAGACAGTTCGGGTACAGACTAAACATATTCCCATGAAGGGGAAAGGAAGGGCATCCAAAGCTAGAGCTCCCTAGATGACTGAAGAAATTGAGATTAAAGTGAAACAGAAAAAGGAGGCTTATGATGAATGTTAGGATCATAATACTGTAGAGAATCAAGCAGAATTCAGAAAGTGCAGAGGAGAATTGAAAAAAAATAAGAGAAGTATGAGAAAAAAAAATAAGAGAAGTATGAGAAAAGATCAGCAGATAACATAAAAAGGAACACTAAAGTCTTTTATAAACATATAAAGAGTAAAAGGATAGTCAAAGGAAGGGTGGGGTCGATTAGAGACCAAAAAGGAAATCTTCTTGTGGAGGCAGAGGGCATGGCTGAGGTACTAAATGAATACTTTGCACCTGTGTTCACAAGAGAAGAGGATGCTGCCAACATCACAGTAAGTAAGAGGGAGTAGAGAAATTGGATTCGATAAAAAATAGATAAAGAAGAGGTACTTAAAAGGTTGGCAGCGCTGAAAGTAGAAAAGTCACCCGGCCCGGATGGGATGCATCGTAGATTGCTGAGGGAAGTAAGGGTGGAAATAGCGGAGGCTCTGGCCACAATCTTTCAATGCACCTTGCTTATCATAGTATCATAGTAGGTGCAGCACAGGAGGAGGCCATTCGGCCCATCGTGCCTGTGCTGGCTCTTTGAAAGAGCTGTCCAATTAGTCCCATTCCCCATAGTCCAATTAGTCCCATTCCCATTCCCCATAGAAAGAGCTGTCCAATTAGTCCAATTAGTCCCATTCCCCATAGCCCTGAAAATTTTTCCCTTCAAGTATTTATCCAATTCCATTTTGAATGTTACTATTGAATCTGCTTCCACCACCCTTTCAGGCAGTGCATTCCAGATCATAACAAGTCGTTGCATAAAAAAAATTTCTTCATGTCACCTCTGGCTCTTTTGCCGATCACCTTAAATCTATGTCCTCTGGTTACCGACCCTTCTGCCACTGGAAACAGTTTCTCTTTATTTACACTGTCAAAACCGTTCATGATTTTGAACACCTCTATCAAATCTCCTCTTAACCTTTTCTGTTCTAAGGATAACAAAGCTACCTTCTCCAGTCTCATCACATAACTGAAGTCCTTCATCCCTGGTACCATTCTACTAAATCTCTTCTGCACCCTCTCTAAGGCCTTGACATCCTTCTTAAAGTGTGGTGCCCAGAATTGAACACCAGCTGAGGCCTAACCAGTGTTTTATAAAGGTTTAGCATAACTTCCTTGCTTTTGTACTCTATGCCTCTATTAATAAAGCCCAGGATCCCTTATGCCTTCTCAACTTGTCCTGCCACCTTCAAAGATTTGTGTATGTGCACCCCCAAGTCTCTCTGTCCTGCACCCCCTTTAACATTGTACCATTTAGTTTATATTGGTTCTCCTCATTCTTCTTACCAAAATGCATTACTTCACACTTATCTGAGTTAAATTTCATCTGCCTTGTGTCTGCCCATTTCATTATTCAGTCTATGTCCTCCTGAAGTATGTTACTATCCTCCACATTGTTCACTACATTTCCAAGATTCGTGTCATCTGGAAACTTAGAAATTATACCCTTTATACCCAAGTCCAGGTCATTAATATATATCAAAAAGAGCAGTGGTCCTAATGCTGACCCCTGGGGAATACCACTGTACACTTCCCTCCAGTCTGAAAAACCGTTCACCGTTACTCTCTGCTTTCTGTCTCCTAACCAATTTTGTATCCATGCTGCCACTGTCCCTTTAATCCTATGGGCTTTAATTTTGAAAACAAGTCTATTATGTGGTACTTTATCAAATGCCTTTTGAAAGTCCATATACACATCAACCCCACTACTGTCATCAAAGTTACTTCATCAAAGAACTCAATTAAGTTAGTCAAACACAATTTTCCTTTTACAAACCCATGATGACCTTCATTTATTAGCCCATGGTTTTCCAAGTGCCAATTCATTTTGTCCCGGATTATTGGGCCCGATGTTAGCAGGGCTGCGGGTTCTCGGCGGGGGGGCTATCGGACGCCCGGCGAAATGAGTCAGCTCCCCGCGCGATCGTAGTGTAATTGGATTCACTAACCTTCTCCTCCGGGTTCCCCACTGCTGATCTGCGCGTCGGGCGGGCTGCGCATGCGCAGTAAGATCTGTCAGCTGGAGGAGCTCTATTTAAAGGGGCAGTCCTCCACTGACAGATGCTGCAACAAACAGAAAAAATTACAGCATGGAGCAGCCCAGGGGGAAGGCTGCTCCCAGTCTAATGATGCCTCACTCCAGGTATCAATACATGGGGTGAGGAGGAGGGGGAGGACAGAGATCTTCCCCCTGGTGGGCGGGAGGAAGCGGTCTGCCTCTGCCACCAGGAAGGCTTGGCTCGAGGTGGCAGAGGAGGTCACCAGCACCACCAACTTATCGCCCACCTGCATACAGTGCAGGAGGTGCTCCAATGACCTCAGTAGATCGGCCAAAGTGAGTACACTTACTCTTTCCCCTGCACTCCGTCTGCCACATCACCGTCCCCACCCCACATCTCCTTCAGCACTGCCAACACTACTCTGTCACATCACCCCTCATACCCACTCAAACCTCATCCTCATCTTACCTGCACCTACTCACCTCGCCAGTACTCATCCCGCCACTACCACTCAACCCATTCCCCATACAATCTCATGGCTCCGTCTCATACTCACCCTCTCGTGCATCTCTTTCACGGCCAGCCTCACTCAACCTGCCACTACCTGTGCTGCAGCCACAGGGCATGCATCACATATGTGCAGTAAGGCAATCGTGTTGTGAGCATGAAGGGGATGCACAAGGGTGTTTGAGGGTTTGTCATGGTTGTTACTTATATTGAATTTCTGACCAACTCACATCACATATTATATTGGCACCACTACTGCCATGTCTTTGCGAATCTTGTCTGGTTTGTGCAATAATGCCCTCTCCTGAGGATCACTATGAAGACCCACAACTGATGCCACCCATTGTGTCACTGCAGAGTGGGTGTAGGTGTATTTGCAGGGCTCTTTTGCGCAGATGACTGAGAGATGTCGGCGATGTCCCCGGTTGCACCCTGGAAGGATGCAGAGGAGAAGTTGTTGAGGGCAGTGGTGACTTTGACAGCGACAGGTAAGAAGATGGTGTTCGGGCCAGCCAGGAGCAGCTCGGCATGAAGGAGGCTGCAGATGTCCACGACTACATGTCGAGTGACTCAGAGCCTCCGTGTGCACTGCTGCTCAGAGAGGTCCAGGAAGTTGAGCCTCGGTCTGTGGACCCTGTGGCGAGGGTAGTGCTCTCTGCGACGCATCTCTCCCTGTGGTTGCCCTCCCTCCTGCTGTACAGGTGGATGTGTCACAGCACTCTGTTGTGGAGCTCCACGTGTCAGAGGTGGACGGCGTGGATGGCGAGGCTGGTGAGGCTGGTGATGCTGTTCGCCCTCCGAGGAGGTCATGACTGCAGCTACGGCGGCCCCCATTCGGAAGATGTACATCTAAGGGGGTCCGCAAGGTAGGTATATGTCTCTGGACCCCAGGGTAAGTGTGCAAGTTGGTGGCTTTGATTGTCAGGAGGAGGGTGGCAGAGGCCAAACTTTGTCCCAAGTGACAGAGTGGCCTCCTGCAATGGGTGAGGGTCTCCCCCTCCCCCACCTGTCAAATGGACCTTTGCAGCTGCCACAGGCTGACAGCTGCAACAGGTCCATTTGAACTGGGACTGTTTCCCCCAGTGTGGGAAACAGTCCCAGTTTGCTCTCAAATCCCACCCCTCCGCATATAATCCCTTAATCAGGTCAGTTAATGACCTGAACAAGCAAAATAAATAGCGTCAAGTGGAACCCTGCTGGCTTTAATTGCCTGCGGGATTCCCACCAGCGGGGGCTGCGCGCGCACGCCGGCGCGTCAGCGGGGAACCCGGAAGTGCGCAGGTTCGAGGCGGGCTCCGGTCCCGCTCCAGGATTTTCCGACTTTCGGGGCCCCCCGCCAGGAATGCACCTGCTGGCGGGTGCTAAAATGCTGCCCATTGTCTCTAAAAGTGTCCCCACCACTGACGTTAGGCTGACTAGCCTGTAATTGCCGAGTTTATCCTTCTCTCTTTTTTTGAACAGGGATTAACATTTGCAATCCTCCAGTCATCTGGCACCATCTCCATATCTAAGGAGGATTGGAAAATTGTGGCCAGAGTCTCTACAATTTCTACCCTTATTTCTCTCATTAACCTAGGATGCATCCCATCTGGACCAGGTAAGTACCTCCTCCTTATCTATTTTTATCCTAATCAATATCGCTACTTCCTCCTCCTTTACTGCTAAAATGACAGCATCCTCTTCTCTAATGAAGACGGATGCAAAGTATTCATTTAGTGTCTCAGCCATGCCCTCTGCCTTCACAAAAAGTCTCCTTTATTTTCCCTAATCAGTCGCACGCTTCCTTTGACTACCCTTTTACTATTTATAGGTTTATAAAAGACTCTTTGGTTCCCTTTTATGCTAGCTGCTAATCTATTCTCATACTCTCTCTTTGCCCCTCTTGTTCCCTTTTTTAGATCTCCTCTGTACTTTCTGTATTTATCATGGTATTCTACTGTATTATTAAACTTACATTTGTCATAAGACTCCTTTTTCTGTTTCATTTTGATCTCTGTATCTTTAGTCATCCATGAAACTCTAGCTTTGGATGCCCTTCCTTTCTCCCTCATGTCTACTCTGTACCCGAACCAACTCCTCCTTGGGAGTGGTGTCTGAGGACTGGAGGGTTACAAATGTTACATCCCTGTTCAAAAAATGGGAGAGGGATGAACCCAGTAACTATAGGCCAGTCAGCCTAACGTCGGTGGCGGGGAAACTTCTAGAGACCATAATCTGGGCCAAAATTAATTGTCACTTGGAAGTACGTGTTAATCAATGACATCCAACATGGATTTATTAAAGGCAAATTGTGCCTGACAAATGTAATTGAGTTCTTCAATGAAATAACAGAGAGGGTTGATGAAGGAAATACGGTTGATGTTGTGTATATCTACCATCAAAAGACATTTGATAAAGTGCCACACAATAGACTTGTCAGCAAAATTAAAGCCCATGGGATTAAAGGGGCAATGGGAGTGTGGATACGAAATTAGCTAAGGGACAGAAAGCAGAGAGTAATGGTGAACAACTGTTTTTCAGACTGGAGGGAAGTATACAGTGGTGCCCCCAAGGGTTGGTATTAGGACCACTGCTCTTTTTGATATATATTAATGACTTGGACTTGGGTATGGGGGCACAATTTCAAGGTTTGCAGCTGACACAAAGGGGGTGATTTTAAATCCCAAGAACAGGTGGGTTGGGGGCGGGTGAGAGTTGAAAATAGTTGTTTTTTTGTGTCGCAACCGCAAAATTTTCGGACTTTGCATTCCCAGTGGGAAGCCTATAGTTTTATGCGCCGACGTTAAACCCGGAAATAAAACCGGGTTGCGGTCGCGACCCAAAAAGCAACTATTTTCAACTCAAACCTGCTGCCAAACCACCCATTCGTGGAGTTTAAAATCATCCCCAAAATGTGGAAATGTAGTAAACAGTGAGGAGGATAGTAGCAGACCTCAGGAGGATATAGACAGACTGGTGAAATGGCAGACACATGACAAAAATAAAAGGAGTGGGGTGGCAGTATTGTTCAAGGAGGATATTGCAGTGCTGGAGAGAGAGGATGTCCTTGAAGGGACAATAGAGGCACCATTACACTACAGGGTATATTCTATAGGTCACCAACTAGTGGAAAGGATATAGAGCAGGAAATTTGCAGGGAAATTACAGAGAGGTGCAAGAACTAAAGAATAGTGATAAGGGGGGACTTCAACTATCCCCGCATTGACTGGGATAGTAATAATCCAAAGGGCAAAGAGGGAGAGGAATTTCTGAAGTGTGTTCAGGAGAACTTTCTTGATCAGTATGTTTCCGGCCTAATGAGGAAGGAGGCATTGCTGGATCTAGTAATGAGGTAGGTCAAGTGGAGCAAGTGTCAGTGGGGGATCATTTAGGGAACAGTGATCATAGTATCATAAGGTTTAGATTAATTATGGAAAAGGACAAGGAGCAATCTAGGGTAAAAATACTTAATTGGAGGAGGGCCAATTTCAATGAGTTGAGAATGGATCTGGCCCGGATAAATTGAAATCAAAGATTGGCAACAAAAGTATAATTGAACAATGGGCGGCTTTAAAGAGGAGTTCGGGTGCAGTTTCGGTACATTCCCACGAGGGGGAAAGGTAGGGCAACCAAAGCCAGAGCTCCCTGGATGACGAAAGAGATAGAGAGTAAGATGAAGCAGAAAAAGGGGGCATATGACAGATGTCAGGTTGATAATACAAGTTAGAACTAGGCTGAATATAGAAAGTACAGAAGAGAAGTGAAAAAGAAACAAAGAGGGGCAAAGAGAGAGTATGAGAATAGGCTGAAAGCTAACATAAAAGGGAATCCAAAAGTCTTCTATAAGCATATAAATAGTAAACAGGTAGTAAGAGGAGGGGTGGGGCCAATAAGGGACCAAAAAGGTGATCTACGCATAGAGGCAGAGGGCATGGCTGAAGTACTAAACTAATACTTTGCATCTGTCCTTATCAAGGAAGAAGATGCTTCCAAAGTCACAGTAAAAGGGGAGGTAGTTCAGATACTTATCTGCCTTCGTCAACTGAAAGGACTTCCACTCCCTCAACGTGCAGCTGGTGTGCGATCGCATGCATCGAACCATGGAGTTCGATGCCCGCTACCCTGGGAGCAGTCACGACATCTTTGTCATAAGAACATAAGAACATAAGAACATAAGAAATTGGAGCAGGAGTAGGCCAATCGGCCCCTCGAGCCTGCTCCGCCATTCAATAAGATCATGGCTGATCTGATCCCAACCACAAATCTAAAGAACACAAGAAGTCGGAGCAGGACCCGGCCACATAGCCCCTGGGCCCTCTCCGCCACCCACAGGGCATTGACCGATCCGAACTCAGCTTCATGTCCAATTTCCTGCCCGCTCCCCATAACCCCTAATTCCCTTTACTTCTAGGAAACTGTCTATTTCTGTTTTAAATTTATCTAATGATGTAGCTTCCACAGCTTCCTGGGGCAGCAAATTCCACAGACCTACCACCCTCTGAGTGAAGAAGTTTCTCCTCATCTCAGTTTTGAAAGAGCAGCCCCTTATTCTAAGATTATGCCCCCTAGTTCTAGTTTCACCCATCTTTGGGAACATCCTTACTGCATCCACCCGATCAAGACCCTTCACAATCTTATATGTTTCAATAAGATCGCCTCTCATTCTTCTGAACTCCAATGAGTAGAGTCCCAATCTACTCAACCTCTCCTCAAGCGGCAGTCCAACGTGCCAGCTATCTTACACCCGGCCCAGCAAGTCAAAAGCTGGTTATTGAGCGACAAAGGCTATCCTCTCATGCTGTGGGTCATGACTTCGGTCAGGAACCCATGCACACACGCACAGCAGGCCTATAATAAGAGCCATGCTGCCACACGCAACATTGTGGAGCACACCATAGCCTCCTCAAACAATGCTGCCGCTGACTGGACCAGTCGGGAAGAGCCCTGCAGTACTTCCCTGAGCGGGTGGGCAGGTTTGTGGTGGTCTGCTGCATGCTGCACAACCTCGCCATCATGAGGGACCAGCCTTTACCACCAATAATCAGAGAAGACCCTGAGCCAGAGGTGGAGGAGGAGAAGGCTGAGGAGGAAGAGGCTGAGGAGGAGGAGGAGGTAGATGCTGAGCAGGAGGAGGAGGGGAGGAGCTGGAAGAGGAGGTGGAGGAAGACACAAGCGTGCAACCGGGACCACACGCCTTGTCTGCAAGGGCTCTGCATGCTCGCCTGATCCGTGCCCTCAATCAATAATGTCAACTATATCCCCCAACTCACCAACAGTCCTTCACTCCCCACCTTTCCGCTCCCACAAGACAATCAAATTGCCCTCATCTGATTACAGATTGGTTTCCCTCTCAGCTCATCGCACGATTAAAAAACACTACCAAATGCAAATTCAAAGTCACATTTATCAATGAATAAATAAAATTATGCAAACAAAAGAGAACTATTCACCCTTGTGCATTCCCTTTGTGCCTTTTGTTCATGTGCCTTTACCTATCCTAGTACTCCTACGAGGTACTTCCCCAGTGGCTGGAGCATGGGTGGTGGGTGGCTGCTGGCCTTCAATTGAGGAGAGTGCAGATGGCCTTGGAGGACGACCTCGAGCAGCTCTGGGCTGGGAGGGCCCGATTTCAGACTGCACCATCGCAGCATGGGCTGCAGCAGTCTGACCTGGCTGGCCGATAGGCAACAACAGGGGCACTGGCGGAGTGGCGGGGGTGGGAGCAGGAATGCTGTCATCCTGAGAAAGGACAGCAGGTCCGACTGCCATGGCGCCACTGCCACTCTCCTGGGGCAGTGCCACAGCAATCCTGGTGATCATCTAGAGAACAGATTGCTGGAGTGCTGTAATGGTCTGGGAGCCCCGTTCCACAGTGGTCCCTAGAGCCACGATAACAGCAGTCTGAGCTTGCATTGCATCAGTCTGAGCAGCAACCGTAGTTTGCAGACCTTTGATGACATTGGTTTGTGCTGCAATGGCAACCACCACGACATCAGCCATCAGACGTTGCATCATGGTGGGTTCCACAGGTGTGCTGATGGAGGTGACCGCCCATTCCATGTTGGAAAGGATGGGCTCCAAGCTCTGTGCAAAGCCCTGTGCCAAGTTGGAGCTGGACTCCTCCATGCCCCTTCTCATTGTGCACAGGCTTTCTGGCAGGCTTTCCAGTGCCCCAAGCATTTGGTGGTGTACGCCCATCAGCCGAATTCTGTAGCGTGGCCCATCGATGTCCTCATCTGACTTCTCTGCAGCAGAACTAATGAGCGACCTTGCCCTCCGGTGAGCTGGCATATGTGGTATCCATTCTCCCCACCCCGCTCCTGCCCACCTGTGCCCAGTGTCTCACCGCCCACAGATCCCTCCTCTAACCTAGCCTCTAAAGGACGCACAGTGTCAGTCTCTGAGCTGGTGGAAGCAAGTGTCAGATCGAGTGACGGTATGGCTTCAGTGTCCCCCCTCCTCCTCCTCCTCGGACGGTGCCACAGTGTGTTCTTGAGTATCTGCAATGACAAAGGGAAACAGGTTGAGTTGTAGAGCAGGGACAGGAGCAAGTAAGACATGCATCTGCAGCACGTGAGTCAGAAAAGATAATGGGAGGAGGGAGATGTCGGAAAGGAGAAGGAGCACTAGATATGCAGAGACCCCCTTCATCGTGACCACCAGCGCAGCATATTGTCACGGCTGCAGTGACGGCCTGCCCAATGATCCTAAGCACTGTCTCCTCTAAGGGGGGTGAGGATGTGTAAGCGTCCCTGTCCACCCTCAGGTCTCTCCTGCTGCTGGCTGTTATGTGCCACCTTCTCCTGCAAGACAAAGGACAGTGTATCAGTGAGTATCTTGCATGGTGTGTGGGTGATGTGCCTGTCATGGTCGAATAGCTGCCAGTGTGTGTGACCTGTGAGTGGTGGTTGTGTGGCCTGCAAGTGTGGTACTATGTGCAGGTGAGATGCAGCATGCCGAGTGCAGCATTGCGTATGAATGGTAGTGTTTGTTGGTGGGTGGATGATGGAGGGTGTGATGTGTGGAGCAGTGGTGCAGTTAGTAGAATGTGCCACTTGACACTTGCATTCACTCACCTTGACCACTCGTGTCAAATCACTGAACTTCTTTCAGCAATGCACCCACGTGCATGGTGCAATGCTCCTGGCATTCACTTCCTGCATCACAGCCTGCCAATGCCTGCGGAGCTGCAGTCTGGTGGGTCTCCTGCCACCCTGCAAGTACATGTTGGCCCTTCTTTCATCCACCCCTTCCACCAGGGCCTCCAGAGCATCATTGGAGAAGCATAGGGCCCTCTTTCGCACCGGACCTGCCATCCTCACGGCCATCCTAGTGAGCTGTGCATGTCCCATTAAAATGCGCACCTGTACCTTTAAGAGGTGCAGGTGCACATTTTTTAATGCGCTGAGCTCGCTCCATTTCTGACTTCCTCATTCTCCACACAGCCTCTCAGCAACGCAGGTGGCGCTGGCTGCACGGAGCTATCATGTTAATTAGCAGGCAGCACGAAGTTCATGTGCTGCCTGCAAGGCATGTCATCGGGCATGGGGTAATAGCACATCATGCTATCCACGCCTGAAAATGGATCTTATCAAATTTTTCCCCCTATGATTCTATGATCTAAAATGCCAACTAAAGCTGCAACTGGTGGGTGTAATCACCTTTTGAAGTTTGTCCCCTAGTTTTTCTTCAAATAATATTGAAAAACAACAAAACATATTTTGTTAAAGTCTGAGAGAGAAACTTAATACTAATGATGCACCCTGTAAAACTGTACACACTGCACATGGTCTGCCTTCAGCTAACAGAATCACCAATCTGGCAAAAATATCAGATCTAAGCCCAGGCTTTGGCAGAGGTTGATGGCTTCAATTAAAAACTTAAATGAAGGTATTAAAAGACATAAAGAGCAATTATGTTATTGTGAAATATGTACATTTTTATGTACATTTTTTAATTTTGTTTGAAATTTAATTTAAAAATGAGAAATTTTAGTTACTAAAAAATGGTGGACACATTTTTTTCAAAAATCATTTCAAGTGAATCAATTTGTTCAACAACAAACCATTATGGTGAGATGTTTACATTTTTAGATAGGGTTTTGGCATTGTAAATGTTTGTCTATTTCCATTATATATGTTTACATATCAATTTCCATTGTTAAATATTTACCTAAAATTTTGACTCAAAATTGTGACACAGATAGTAAGCATCATGTGCAAATGTTAAATAATATACTCGCAGAGCTCCTATGGCCTTGCTCACAATGACTAGGAGGATACACTGTTTTAGAATAATAGTGGTGTTTGTGCACATACGCCACAATATCACTGATTTACTGTGACTGAATAAGTCAAATTTAATTTCCATTAAATGGTATTCTGGGATTGAACACCTGTGAACATTTTGTGAAAACTGAATGAGTGGCCTTTATTGATATTCTTTACTTATGTATTTAACTTTTACCCCTTACCAGTTTTGAAGCTGTGAATGCAGAGAAAGATTGTATGTAAGTTGTACTAGTTGGACTTAGTTATCTGGGTCCTGAAATTCTGTAAGGGTGCCCCTTGTATCCTTTCATAATCTGGTAAGAGACCAGAAGAACCCCCAGAGAAATAGCATAAATGGAGCTTCTATTAGTCTCCTACAAGAGCTATAGTGGGAGACCGGGAGAACAACCATGGAAATTCAGAGCCCTGATAATTATCACATGTGTTAGTAATGAACAAAACACCTGTGATAATCAGACGAAAATTAGAGCCTTCCTGTTTGCTTTCGTACTTCAACTCTCTTAAGAAAAGAACTCAAATTAAGATGACGAAAGATGTTGGCCTTGAAATTGCATGTCCGTTGTTGTGGACACCTGTCATATATCCAGAAGAAGTGTCTGGCATATCCACAAATTCAGTCAGGACCTAACTACATCAAGTCCCAGTCATGAATGTAGCTTTCATGTATGTTTTTGTGGGGGCAGGGCCTCCACCTGCCCCTACAAGGCTATTGATAGGGTGCACAGGGCTGGGGCAGGGACTTCCTAAGTTGGGAGTTCCCACTTCTAGGCCCTTACTCAGGATCCATTGCAACAGCAGCACAAGTTTTATAAGAGGGAAGTGGCAGTAGGGATTGTGGATGCTTTGGTGATAGTTTTCCAAAATTCCCTGGACTCAGGAGAGGTCCCGGCAGATTGGAAAACTGCTAATGTAACACCGTTATTTAAAAAGGGTAGTAGGCAGAAGGCTGGAAATTATAGGCCAGTTAGCTTAACATCTGTGGTGGGTAAAATTTTGGAGTCTATTATTAAGGAGACAGTAACGGAACATTTAGATAAGCATAATTTAATAGGACAAAGTCAGCATGGCTTTATGAAGGGGAAGTCATGTCTGACAAATTTGCTTGAGTTCTTCGAGGATATAACGTATAGGGTGGATAAAGGGGAACCAGTGGACATAGTGTATTTAGACTTCCAGAAGGCATTCGACAAGGTGCCACATAAAAGATTATTACTTAAGATAAAAAATCACGGGATTGGGGGTAATATTCTGGCATGGGTGGAGGATTGGTTATCGAACAGGAAGCAGAGAGTTGGGATAAATGGTTCATTTTCGGACTGGCAACCAGTAACCAGTGGTGTTCCACAGGGGTCGGTGCTGGGTCCCCAACTCTTTACAATCTATATTAACGATTTGGAGGAGGGGACCGAGTGCAACATATCAAAATTTGCAGATGATACAAAGATGGGAGGGAAAGTAGAGAGTGAGGAGGACATAAAAAACCTGCAAGGGGATATAGACAGGCTGGGTGAGTGGGCGGAGATTTGGCAGATGCAATATAATATTGGAAAATGTGAGGTTATGCACTTTGGCAGGAAAAATCAGAGAGCAAGTTATTTTCTTAATGGCGAGAGACTGGAAAGTACTGCAGTACAAAGGGATCTGGGGGTCCTAGTGCAAGAAAATCAAAAAGTTGGTATGCAGGTGCAGCAGGTGATCAAGAAAGCCAACGGAATGTTGGCTTTTATTGCTAGGGGGATAGAATATAAAAACAAGGAGGTATTGCTGCAGTTATATAAGGTATTGGTGAGACCGCACCTGGAATACTGCATAAAGTTTTGGTCTCCATACTTAAGAAAAGACATACTTGCTCTCGAGGCAGTACAAAGAAGGTTCACTCGGTTAATCCCGGGGATGAGGGGGCGGACATATGAGGAGAGGTTGAGTAGATTGGGACTCTACTCATTGGAGTTCAGAAGAATGAGAGGCGATCTTATTGAAACATATAAGATTGTGAAGGGTCTTGATCGGGTGGATGCAGTAAGGATGTTCCCAAAGATGGGTGAAACTAGAACTAGGGGGCATAATCTTAGAATAAGGGGCTGCTCTTTCAAAACTGAGATGAGGAGAAACTTCTTCACTCAGAGGGTGGTAGGTCTGTGGAATTTGCTGCCCCAGGAAGCTGTGGAAGCTACATCATTAGATAAATTTAAAACAGAAATAGACAGTTTCCTAGAAGTAAAGGGAATTAGGGGTTATGGGGAGCGGGCAGGAAATTGGACATGAAGCTGAGTTCGGATCGGTCAATGCCCTGTGGGTGGCGGAGAGGGCCCAGGGGCTATGTGGCCGGGTCCTGCTCCGACTTCTTGTGTTCTTTAGATTTGTGGTTGGGATCAGATCAGCCATGATCTTATTGAATGGCGGAGCAGGCTCGAGGGGCCGATTGGCCTACTCCTGCTCCAATTTCTTATGTTCTTATGTTCTTATGTTCTAAGTCATACCTCGCCAATGGCAACAGAAAAGGGGACATCTGAAGGCCCAGGCTGGGGTTAGGGCCTGGACCCCCAAAGACTGGCGGGGCATTTTTTTTTATGTGGTTCAGCCAAATTCCTCTTCTCGGAACACCCACTTTGGCCTGACAGTTTATGGCATCATTTCCAGGGTCCTTAGTTGGGGGTGGCACCACAGAAGCGCCTCCAAAATGCCAAAGGTCCACTTAAAGAGACCCCGCTCCCAGCTCCATAAACTTCGGCAGGGTCAGTGACAGAGTTCTATGGTTGGTGCAGTCCTGAAGTAACTGTTCATGGGATGTGGGCGTCGCTGGCGAGGCCGGTATTTATTGCCCATCCCTAATTGCCCTTGAGAAGGTGGTGGTGAGCCTCCTTCTTGAACCACTGCATACCTGCTGCTCTTGTCCTTCTAGGTGGTAGAGGTCGCGGGTTTGGGAGGTGCTGTCGAAGAAGCCTTGGCGAGTTGCTGCAGTGCATCCTGTGGATGGTACACACTGCAGCCGCTGTGCACCGGTGGTGAAGGGAGTGAATGTTTAGGCTGGTGGATGGGGTGCCAATCAAGCGGGCTACTTTGTCCTGGATGGTGTTGAGCTTTTTGAGTGTTGTTGGAGCTGCACTCATCCAGGCAAGTGGAGAGTATTCTATCACACTCCTGACTTGTGCCTTGTAGATGGTGGAAAGGCTTTGTGGAGTCAGGAGGTGAGTCACTCACTGCAGAGTACCCAATCTCTGACCTGCTCTTGTAGCCACAGTATTTATATGGCTGGTCCAGTTAAGTTTCTGGTCAATGGTGAGCCCAGCATGTTGATGGTGGAGGATTCGGCGATGGTAATGCCGTTGAATGTCAAGGTCTCTTGTTGGAGATGTTCATTGCCTGGCACTGGTCTGGCACGAATGTTACTTGCCACTTATGAGCCCAAGCCTGGATGTTGTCCAGGTCTTGCTGCATGCAGGCTCGGATTGCTTCATTATTTGAGGGGTTGTGAATGGAACTGAACACTGTGCAATCATCAGCGAACATCCCTATTTCTGACCTTATGATGGAGGGAAGGTCATTGATGATCCAGCTGAAGATGGTTGGGCCTAGGACACTGCCTTGACGAACTCCTGCAGCAATGTCCTGAGGCTGAGATGATTGACCTCCAACAACCACTACCATCTTCCTTTGTACTAGGTATGACTCCAGCCACTGGAGAGTTTTCCCCCTGATTCCCATTGATTTCAACTTTACTAGGGCTCCTTGGTGCCACACTTGGTCAAATGCTGCCTTGATGTCAAGGGCAGTCACTCTCACCTCACCTCTGGAATTCAGCTTTTTTGTTCATGTTTGGACCAAGGCTGTAATGAGGTCTGGAGCCGAGTGGTCCTGGCAGAACCCAAACAGAACATCGGTGAGCAGGTTATTGGTGAGTAAATGCCGCTTGATAGCACTGTCGACGACACCTTCCATCACTTTGCTGATGATTGAGAGTAGACTGATGGGGCAATAGTTGGCCGGATTGGATTTGTCCTGCTTTTTGTGGACAGGACATACCTGGGCAATTTTCCACATTGTCGGGTAGATGCCAGTGTTTTAGCTGTACTGGAACAGCTTGGCTAGAGGCGCAGCTAGTTCTGGAGCACAAGTCTTCAGCACTACAGCCGAGATGTTGTTGGGGCCCATAGCCTTTGCTGTATCCAGTGCACTCAGCCATTTCTTGATATCACGTGGAGTGAATCGAATTGGCTGAAGACTGGCTTCTGTGATGGTGGGGTTATCGGGAGGCGGCCAAGATGGATCATCCACTCGGCACTTCTGGCTGAAGATGGTTGCAAACACTTCAGCCTTGTCTTTTGCACTCACGTGCTGGACTCCGCCATCATTGAGGATGGGGATGTTTGCAGAGCCTCCTTCTCCCATTTGTTGTTTAATTGTCCACCACCATTCACGACTGGATGTGGCAGGACTGCAGAGCTTTGATCTGATCCGTTGGTTGTGGAATCGCTTAGCTCTGTCTATAGCATGTTACTTCCGCTATTTAGCATTTATGTAGTCCTGAGTTGTAGCTTCACCAGGTTGGCACCTCATTTTTTGGTACGCCTGGTGCTGCTCCTGGCATGCTCTTCTACACTCCTCATTGAACCAGGGTTAATCCCCTGGCTTGTTGGTAATGGTAGAGTGAGGAATATGCCAGGCCATGAGGTTACAGATTGTGCTGGAATACAATTCTGCTGCTGCTGATGCCCCACAGCGCCTCATGGATGCCCAGTTTTAAGCTGCTAGATCTGTTCTGAATCAATCCCATTTCGCAAGGTGGTGCTAAATGGGATAGATTTTAGGCCATGCTGTCTTTGCTTTCTCTCTCTCAGCTTAATATACTTCCTGAAGTTTAGAGAGTATAATTCAAACACCAACTAAAGCTGCAACAGGTGCATAATCGATACAGTCGCTCATATTTTTCTTTCTGTCTCTCACCCTCTCATCCACACACACACAGACAACATTTCGGTTTAAAAAAAAACACATTCAAATAAACTTCACCTGAATATAGCTTTTGAAATTTGCCCCTTGCTTTTCTTCAAATAATTTGGCTAACTTGAATGCTACTGATGCATCCTGGACAATTTTGCACACTGCACTTGCTCAGACAGCAGAAACTGCCTTCAGCTAACTGTGTCACCGTTCTGTGCAAAAATATCAAGTCCAATTCTAGGCTCTTGGCAGAGGTTATGGCCTTCAAGTAAAAGTGTAATTAAAGTATTAAAAGAAACAAAAATGATTCAATAGATAAATGTAATTATGTTATTGTGAAATATGTAATTATGTTATTGTGAAATATGTTGTTGTGAAATATCTAATGTTTTAAATGTTAAACCCTTATTTTGCACATTACAAATTTCAGCTATTGAGAAAAACATTTTAAGTAATTTAATTGGTTTAACAAACTGAGGTGAAAGTTGACATATGATTTTCCAATTATATAAAGTTGACAAAGGGTTTTTCCATTGTGACATGTTGAACATACAGGTTGTCCATTATAAAAGCGTGATGCAGGGAGTAAGGTTAATATGTACAGGGAGTGCCTGCTGTATGGAAGATTTTTAATAATATATAGATAGACGTATGCCACTTCTGCTTAGATTATTTTCAGATCTCCATGCACCAACTGTGGTTAAGATGTGAAGTGATATGACCTGCTCCCAGGCCTCTGCAACTTGAACCTGTTATTTAGGAAGTGCACAAGAATGATTCAATAATTACTCTTTTATTTCCCTTCTCCCCGCAAAGATGTTCCTGGCTTCCATTTAATGTGTCCCCCTAACAGCGTACATGAGATCAAGACTCAACAATGTACCAGACTCTACATACAAATGCACATCCCAACATTCTGTGGCACACTATATTAGAACTGCACCCAAATATGTATTTTAATAAAGAAATTCTTTCACTAACTGCTGTAAAATAGATTTCACATATAGGAAGCTTCAAATTCAGATCTTAAACTGGCACAATTTAAGGGTCACAAAGGAGCATTTCTAACCCTGAACTTCACTCTTATGTCTGGAGTCCAACTGTAAAGTGTAAAACAAGCATTCATTATTTAGAAGTCACAGCTTACTTCAAACAAAATTAATGGGTTACATTTAAACAAGACCAGTATTTTTCAGAATAATTAGTTAAGCAGTACACTGTACAATAAGTCATTACCTTTCTATGATTCTATGATTCTACAAGAATATAATATTAATACCTCTGTCTCATTTTCAACATTGGAAAATGAAAATCATCAGGCATGAATGGGTTTCAATTTATCCACAAAAACATTAAGTGTATTAAGAGGATAGTAATGTGAAAGCAAACTAATCAAGTGAGGCAAAAATTAATTACTCCATTAGTTATTTTCATGAACAAAGTAATAAAGTATAATCTTTCATAAACACAAAACTTGTTTATATTATATCATTTCAGAATATATTAGGATGAATTTTATACCACATTGAACAAGAATAAATGTCTTCCAGTCAGGAGAGCTTTACAAAGATCTCTATGAAAGATATGTTTTCATATTGGCTAAAGCAGCACACACAAAAGGTTTAGAAAATGCATTGGAAACCAGAACAAATCATCGAACTGGAGAAACACAGAATTCCAGTTGTTTTAGGAAAGAACCTTTTGAGTTCTCATAATGTTCAATGCTCAGCAAAGCTCATATTGCAACTGAATCGGAATCCCAGTCTATTAATTAAGAATAAATCTCTGAAATAGTTGCATGGTAAGTTACTCTTTTCAGCTCTCTTAAATCAGTTGAAAATTGCTTACAATGATTTTGGTATCATCGTAGGTACAGCACAGGAGGAAGCCATTCGGCCCATTGTGCCTGTGCCGGCTCTTTGAAAGAGCTATCCAATTAATCCCATTCCCTGCTCTTTCCCCATAGCCCTGAAAAATGCTCCCTTCAAGTATTTATCCAATTCCCTTTTTTGAAAGTTACTATTGAATCTGCTTCCACCATCCTTTCAGGCAGTTCATTCCAGATCATTACAACTTGTTATGTAAAAAAATGTTTTTGCACGTCGCCTGACTCTTTTGCCGATCACCTTAAATCTGTGTCCTCTGGTTACCGACCCTTCTGCCATTGGAAACAGTTTCTCCTTATTTGCCCTGTCAAAACCGCTCATGATTTTGAACACCTATGTCAAATCTCCCCTTAACTTTCTCTGTTCTAAAGGAGAACAACCCCACCTTCTCCAGTCTCTCCACATAACTGAAGTCCCTCATCCCTGGCACCATTCTAGTAAATTTCTTCTGCACCGACGCTAAGGCCTTGATATCCTTCCTAAAACAAAAGGCAGTAAGGGAGAGTGTACAGCTGAGAGGAGCCGAGCCGAGCGGAGGGAGCGTCTGATAAAAGGCGGGATTTCAGAGCGCTGAGAACAGCTGAGAGGAGCCGAGCGGAGGGAGCGTCCGATAAAAGGCGGGATTTCAGAGCGCTGAGAACAGCTGAGAGGAGCCGAGCCGAGCCGAGCGGAGCTGCGACCGAGTTCGAAGTGACGTCAGGAATCAGATCGGGACGCGACACAGGGGAGGCACCTGATTGGTGAGTAGGTTCAGGTGAGTATTTCTACTTACCTACAGTAACTAAAGTAAAAGGAAAGGGAAGGTCTGCAGGTCTTATAGGAAGTAGCGTTTATTTTTTAGTGAATCAAGGTCCCTAGTGTAGTTAACATTCTCTAAATTGAGAACAATTTAAAGGAGTAAACTCCTTAAAGGGAGTGGTAAGTAGTTTTTCTTTCCTTTTTTTTTCTCTTGACATTGTAGTTGTTCTTAAGCTAATTTAAGGGTTAAGTCATGGCAGGAGATCCCAGGGCCGTGTCATGTTCCTCTTGTGGGATGTGGGAATTCAGGGCTCCTTCCTGTATCCCTGATTCCTTCACCTGCGGGAAGTGTGTCCAGCTGCAGCTATTGTTTGACCGCTTGACGGCTCTGGAGCTGCGGATGGACTCACTTTGGAGCATCCGCGATGCTGAGAAAGTCGTGGATAGCACGTTCAGTGAGTTGGTCACACCGCAGATAAAAATTACTGAGGGAGATAGTGAATGGGTGACCAACAGACAGAGGAAGAGTAGGAAGGCAGTGCAGGGGTCCCCTGCGGTCATCTCCCTCCAAAACAGGTATACCGTTTTGGATACTGTTGGGGGAGATGGCTCACCAGGGGAAGGTGGCAGTGGCCAGGTTCATGGCACCGTGGCTGGCTCTGCTGCACAGGAGGGCAGGAAAAAGAGTGGCAGAGCTATAGTGATAGGGGACTCGATTGTAAGGGGAATAGACAGGCGTTTCTGCGGACGCAACCGAGACTCCAGGATGGTATGTTGCCTCCCTGGTGCAAGGGTCAAGGATGTCTCGGAGCGGCTGCAGGACATTCTGGAGGGGGAGGGTGAACAGCCAGTTGTCGTGGTGCATATAGGCACCAACGATATAGGTAAAAAACAGGATGAGGTCCTACAAGCTGAATTTAGGGAGTTAGGAGTTAAACTAAAGAGTAGGACCTCAAAGGTAGTAATCTCAGGATTGCTACCAGTGCCACGGGTTAGTCAGAGTAGGAATGACAGGATAGCTAGGATGAATACGTGGCTTGAGAGATGGTGCAAGAGGGAGGGATTCAAATTCCTGGGCCATTGGAACCAGTTCTGGGGGAGGTGGGACCAGTACAAATTGGACGGTCTGCATCTGGGCAGGACTGGAACCAATGTCCTAGGGGGAGTGTTTGCCAGTGCTGTTGGGGAGGGTTTAAACTAATGTGGCAGGGGGATGGGAACCGATGCAGGAAGTCAGTGGGAAATAAAGTGGTGACAGAAACAAAAGGCAGTAAGGGAGAGTGTACAGAACATGACCGGACAGATGTTCTGAGAAAGCAGGGCAAAGACCAAGGGAAGTCTAGATTAAACTGCATTTATTTCAATGCAAGAAGTCTGATGGGCAAGGCAGATGAACTCAGGGCATGGATGGGTACATGGGACTGGGATGTTATAGCTATTACTGAAACATGGCTAAGGGAGGGGCAGGACTGGCAGCTCAATGTTCCAGGGTACAGATGCTATAGGAAAGATAGAGCAGGAGGTAAGAGAGGAGGGGGAGTTGCGTTCTTGATTAGGGAGAACATCACGGCAGTAGTGAGAGGGGATATATCCGAGGGTTCGCCCACTGAGTCTATATGGGTAGAACTGAAAAATAAGAAGGGAGAGATCACTTTGATAGGATTGTACTACAGACCCCCAAATAGTCAACGGGAAATTGAGGAGCAAATATGTAAGGAGATTACAGACAGCTGCAAGAAAAATAGGGTGGTAATAGTAGGGGACTTTAACTTTCCCAACATTGACTGGGACAGCCATGGCATTAGGGGCTTGGATGGAGAGAAATTTGTTGAGTGTATTCAGGAGGAATTTCTCATTCAGTATGTGGATGGCCCGACTAGAGAGGGGGCAAAACTTGACCTCCTCTTGGGAAATAAGGAAGGGCAGGTGACAGAAGTGTTAGTGAGGGATCACTTTGGGACCAGTGATCATAATTCCATTAGTTTTAAGATAGCTATGGAGAATGATAGGTCTGGCCCAAAAGTTAAAATTCTAAATTGGGGAAAGGCCAATTTTGATGGTATTAGACAGGAACTTTCAGAAGTTGATTGGGAGAGTCTGTTGGCAGGCAAAGGGACGTCTGGTAAGTGGGAGGCTTTCAAAAGTGTGTTAACCAGGGTTCAGGGTAAGCACATTCCTTATCAAGTGAAGGGCAAGGCTGGTGGAAGTAGGGAACCTTGGATGACTCGGGAGAATGAGGCACTAGTAAAAAAAGAAGGAGGCATATGAAATGCATAGGCAGCTGGGATCAAGTGGATCCCTTGAAGAGTATAGAGATTGCCGGAGTAGAGTTAAGAGAGAAATCAGGAGGGCAAAAAGGGGATATGAGATTGCTTTGGCAGATCAGGCAAAGGTGAATCCAAAGAGCTTCTACAAATACATAAAGGGCAAAAGGGTAACTAGGGAGAGAGTAGGGCCTCTTAAGGATCAACAAGGTCATCTATGTGCGGAACCACAAGAGATGGGTGAGATCCTGAATGAATATTTCACATCGGTATTTACGGTTGAGAAAGGCATGGATGTTAGGGAACTTGGGGAAATAAATAGTGATGTCTTGAGGAGTGTACATATTACAGAGAGGGAGGTGCTGGAAGTCTTAATGCGCATCAAGGTAGATAAATCTCCGGGACCTGATGAAATGTATCCCAGGACGTTATGGGAGGTTAGGGAGGAAATTGCGGGTCCCCGAGCAGAGATATTTGAATCATCCACCGCTACAGGTGAGGTGCCTGAAGATTGGAGGGTAGCAAATGTTGTGCCTTTGTTTAAGAAGGGCGGCAGGGAAAAGCCTGGGAACTACAGACCAGTGAGCCTGACATCTGTAGTGGGTAAGTTGTTAGAGGGTATTCTGAGGGACAGGATCTACAGGCATTTGGAGAGGCAGGGACTAATTAGGAACAGTCAGCATGGTTTTGTGAGAGGAAAATCATGTCTCACGAATTTGATTGAGTTTTTTGAAGGGGTAACCAAGAAGATAGATGAGGGCTGTGCAGTAGACGTGGTCTACATGGACTTCAGCAAAGCATTTGACAAGGTACCGCATGGTAGGTTGTTACATAAGGTTAAATCTCATGGGATCCAAGGTGAGGTAGCCAATTGGATACAAAATTGGCTTGACGACAGAAGACAGAGGGTGGTTGTAGAGGGTTGTTTTTCAAACTGGATGCCTGTGTCCAGCGGTGTGCCTCAGGGATCGGTGCTGCGTCCGCTGTTATTTGTTATTTATATTAATGATTTGGATGAGAATTTAGGAGGCATGGTTAGTAAGTTTGCAGATGATACCAAGATTGGTGGCATTGTGGACAGTGAAGAAGGTTATCTAGGATTGCAACGGGATCTTGATAAATTGGGCCAGTGGGCCGATGAATGGCAGATGGAGTTTAATTTAGATAAATGTGAGGTGATGCATTTTGGTAGATCGAATCGGGCCAGGACCTACTCCGTTAATGGTAGGGCGTTGGGGAGAGTTATAGAACAAAGAGATCTGGGAGTACAGATTCATAGCTCCTTGAAAGTGGAGTCACAGGTGGATAGGGTGGTGAAGAAGGCATTCAGCATGCTTGGTTTCATTGGTCAGAACATTGAATGCAGGAGTTGGGATGTCTTGTTGAAGTTGTACAGGGCATTGGTGAGGCCACACTTGGAGTACTGTGTACAGTTCTGGTCACCCTATTATAGAAAGGATATTATTAAACTAGAAAGAGTGCAGAAAAGATTTACTAGGATGCTACCGGGACTTGATGGTTTGACTTACAGGGAGAGGTTAGACAGACTGGGACTTTTTTCCCTGGAGAGTAGGAGGTTAAGGGGTGATCTTATAGAAGTCTATAAAATAATGAGGGGCATAGATAAGGTCGATAGTCAAAATCTTTTCCCAAAGGTAGGGGAGTCTATAACGAGGGGGCATAGATTTAAGGTGAGAGGGGAGAGATACAAAAGGGTCCAGAGGGGCAATTTTTTCACTCAAAGGGTGGTGAGTGTCTGGAACGAGCTGCCAGAGGCAGTAGTAGAGGCGGGTACAATTTGGTCTTTTAAAAAGCATTTGGATAGTTACATGGGTAAGATGGGTTTAGAGCGATATGGGCCAAGTGCAGGCAATTGGGACTAGCTTAGTGGTATAAACTGGGCGACATGGACATGTTGGGCCGAAGGTCCTGTTTCCATGTTGTAACATTCTTCCTACCAAAATGAATCACTTTGCAATTCTCTGCATTAAAGTCCAGGTCATTAATATATATCAAAAAGAGCAATGGTCTTAATACTGACCCCTGGGGAACACCACTTATACTTCCCTCCAGTCTGAAAAACAACCGTTCACCACTACTCTCTGCTTTCTGTCCCCTAGCCAATTTTGGATCCATGCTGCCACTATCCCTTTAATCTCATGGGCTTTAATTTTGCTAACAAGTCTATTATGTAGCACTTTATCTATGATTCTATGATTCTATGATTCTAATTTAGTGCCCATAATTGAACACAATACTCCAGCTGAGGCCTAACCAGTGGTTTACAAAGGTTTAGCATAACTTCCTTGCTTTTGTACTCTATACCTCTATTAATAAAGCCCAGATCCCATATGCTTTTTAACAGCCTTCTCAATTGTTCTGCCACCTTCAAAGATTTGTTTATGTGCACCCCAGGTCTCTCTGTTCCTGCACCCCCTATAAAATTGTACCATTTAGTTTATATTGCCTCTCCTCATTCTTCCTACCAAAATGAATCACTTTGCAATTCTCTGCATTAAATTTCATCTGCCATGTGTCCCCCTATTTCACCAGTCTGTCTACATCCTCCTGAAGTCTGTCCTATCCTCCACATTGTTTACTACATTTCCGAGTTTCGTGTCATCTGCAAACTTAGAAATTACTCAAGTCCAGGTCATTAATATATATCAAAAAGAGCAATGGTCTTAATACTGACCCCTGGGGAACACCACCGTATACTTCCCTCCAGTCTGAAAAACAACCGTTCACCACTACTCTCTGCTTTCTGTCCCCTAGCCAATTTTGGATCCATGCTGCCACTATCCCTTTAATCTCATGGGCTTTAATTTTGCTAACAAGTCTATTATGTAGCACTTTATCAAATTACCAAAAGGAGGGTAATTTTCCAATTATGTGCTGAGATTTCATATCGGAATATCGGGCAAAGAGGATCGTGCTTCTGTTACAAAGCCCACCCATTTAAATGGACAGAAAATCAGATGTGTGGCATAACGAGCTTGTGATTCTTTGCACCCAACATGCTCTGCCAGTGTTGAGAATGCAAAATATGATGCAAAAAAGCCAGAGGTGAGATGGGGAGATTTTTTTTATGCAGCGAGTTATTCTGATCTGGAATGCGTTGTCTGAAAGGATGATGGAAGCAGATTCAATGGTAACTTTCAAAAGGGAATTGGATACATGAAAAAGAAAAATTTGCAGGGCGATGGGGAAATGCAGCGGAGCGGGACTAGTTGGATAGCTCTTTCAAAGATACAATGGGCCGAATGGCCGATTTCTGTGCTGTATGGTTCTATGATATTTTTGCACTTCTAAAGAGTTCATTCTAACTATCATGTACTGCAGAGATCTGGGGCAGCATTTTAGCACCGGCTATCGGGTGCGTTCCTGGCGGGGGGGCCCCGAAAATCGGGAAATCCCGGAGCGGAACCGGAGCCCGCCTCGAACCTGCGCACTTCCGGGTTCCCCACTGGCGCGCCGGCATGCGCGCGCAGCCCCCGCTGGTGGGAATCCCGCAGGCAATTAAAGCCAGCGGGATGCCACTTGAACGTATTTATTTTGCTTGTTCAGGTCATTAACTGACCTGATTAAGGGATTATGTGAGGAGGGGTGGGATTTTAAAGCAAACTGGGACTGCTTCCCACACTGGGGGAAACAGTCCCAGTTCAAATGGACGTGTTGCAGCCATCAGCCTGTGGCAGCTGCAAAGGTCCATTTGACAGGTGGGGTGGGGGGAGACCATCACTCATTGCAGGAGGCCACTCTGTCACTTGGGACAAAGTTTGGCCTCCACCGCCCTCCTCCTGACAATCAAAGTCACCAACTTGCACACTTACCCCGGGGTCCAGAGACATGTACCTACCTTGCGGACCCCCTCAGATGTACATCTTCCGGATGGGGGCTGCCGTAGCAGCAGTCATGACCTCCTCGGAGGGCGAACAGCATCACCAGCCTCACCAGCCTCGCCATCCACGCCGTCCACCTCTGACACGTGGAGCTCCACAACAGAGTGCTGTGACACATCCACCTGTACAGCAGGAGGGAGGGCTACCACAGAGAGAGATGCATCGCAGAGGGCACTACCCTCGCCACAGGGTCCACAGACTGAGGCTCAGCTTCCTGGACCTCTCTGAGCAGCAGTGCACACGGAGGCTCAGAGTCACTCGACATGCAGTCGTGGACATCTGCAGCCTCCTTCATGCCAAGCTGCTCCCGGCTGGCCCGAGCACCATCTTCTTACCTGTCGCTGTCAAAGTCACCACTGCCCTCAACAACTTCTCCTCCGCATCCTTCCAGGGTGCAACCAGGGACATTGCCGACGTCTCTCAGTCGTCTGCACAAAAGAGCCCTGCAAATACACCTACACCCACTCTGCAGTGACACAATGGGTGGCATCAGTTGTGGGTCTTCATAGTGATCCTCAGGAAAGGGCATTATCGCACAAACCAGACAAGATTCGCGAAGACGTGGCAGTAGTGGTGCCAATATAATATGTAATGTGAGTTAATCAGAAATTAAATATAAGTAACAACCGTGACAAACCCTCAAACACCCTTGTGCATCCCCTTCATGCTCATGACACGTTTGCCTTACGCTGCCTACTGCACATATGTGATGCATGCCCTGTGGCTGCAGCACAGGTAGTGGCAGGTTGAGTGAGGCTGACCGTGAAAGAGATGCACGAGAGGGTGAGTATGAGATAGAGCCATGAGATTGTATGAGGATTGGGTTGAGTGGTAGTGGCGGGATGAGTACTGGCGAGGTGAGTAGGTGCAGGTAAGATGAGGATGAGGTTTGAGTGGGTATGAGGGGTGATGTGACAGAGTAGTGTTGGCAGTGCAGAAGGAGATGTGGGGTGGGGGTGGTGATGTGGCAGATGGAGTGTAGGGGAAAGAGTAAGTGTACTCACTTTGGCTGACCTACTGAGGTCATTGGAGCGCCTCCTGCACTGTATGCAGGTGGGCGATATGTTGGTGGTGCTGGTGACCTCCTCTGCCACCTCGAGCCAGGCCTTCCTGGTGGCAGAGGCAGGCCGATTCCTCCCGCCCGCCGGGGAGACGATCTCTGTCCTCCCCCTCCTCCTCATCCCGTGTATTGATACCTGGAGTGAGGCATCATTAAACTGGGAGCAGCCTTCCCCCTGGGCTGCTCCATGCTGTGATTTTTTTCTATTTGTTGCAGCATCTGTCAGTGGAGGACTGCCCCTTTAAATAGAGCTCCTCCAGTTGACAGATCTTACTGCGCATGCGCAGCCCACCCGATGCGCAGATCAGCAGTGGGGAACCCGGAGGAGAAGGTAAGTGAATCCAATTACGCTACGATCGCGCGGGGAGCTGACTGATTTCACCGGGCGCATTACCCACGCGCCCGATAGCCCCCCCGCCGAGAACCCGCAGCCCTGGTAACATCGGGCCCCTGAAGTTTCTTTGAAAACCAACGAGTATCAAGTACTCCAAGGATGGAATTTACTACTTTAATGGTGGTGGCATTCACTAAACTTGGTGTAAACATAACGGGAGCCATTTTTGTCTCACTACCGCCCATTTAGCAGCATGAATGGGGTGAGATAATTTTTAAAAAATACCTGCCACTCACTTGCCGCCCATTGCCCACTGCCTGCCTGATATATGAGAATCAACCTCAATAGGAACATGGGAATGGGAGTAGGCCATTCACCCCTCGAGCCTGTTCCCCCATTCAATGAGATTGTGATTGATCAGTATCAATTTGCTGTGCGCCTGGCATTGACTTTGTCCCCCGCTGCCTCCCACTGCCTTTTGAGTATATGTCTGGAGGGCCTCTTGCCCCCCCTCCCACCCCCTGCAGATATAGGATGTCCCTCCTTCTGACCACCTCTTTCATCCAAGGTCTCTAGTGCATCTGCAGAGAACCTTGGTGCACGCACTCTCACAGGCCTGGTACCAACTCAGATCGACAGATTGGTGAGGTCTGGCATGCAGATTGGAGGATGTGGGATTTAGTAGTGCACAACCTTTATTCAATGTTTTAACATAACTCATCAGTATGTAAACATAGGGATGGGACCTGCATCTGTGTTTTACATGTGCGATGTCTGATCTCCAGTCAGAGGCCGTGCAGACAGTAGACTGTTATTTTCAGCAAATAACAGGTACAAGCTACCTTTAAGAGATTTCTAAGACACATCCTCCCTTTAAGAGATTGAGCTCTATCTGGTGGTGGAAAGTGCAAATTGCATTGATTCCACGTGCAAGGCCCGGAATGGAATGCTGATTGCAGGTAAGTCCTCGGGTGGATCCAAACTTGTGTCCTGCCTGCGTAGGGTCCATCGGGTACGGGGTACCAGAACATCACGCTAGCCCCGCCCGAAACGGACCCTTATCCAATTATTCCCCCATCCTTTTTAAGGCACGGTGCCCAGAATTGTAGACAATACTCCAGATGCAGTCTAACCAGGGCTTTGTATAGCTGTAGCAAAACTTCTTCCCCTTTGTATTCTTGACCTCTAGTTATAAAGGCTAACATTCCATCAGCCTTTTTGATTATTTTTTGTTCCTGACTACATTTTAGTGATCTGTGTACATGGACCCCTAAATTTCTTTTGAGCGCCACTGCTCCTAACTTTTCACCATTTGAAAAGTACTCGGATCTATCCTTTTTGGTCCAAAATGGATGACTTCACACTTACCTGCATTGAAATCCATCTGCCAAAGTTTTGCCCACTCATTTAATCTATCAATGTCTCTTTGTAATTGTGCACTGCTTACTATGCCACCAATCTTTGCGTCATCGGCAAACTTGGATATGTGGCTCTCTATTGTATTATCTAAGTCATTAATAAATATAGTGAATAGTTGAGGCCCCAGCACAGATCCTTGTGGGACACCACTAGTCACTTCTTTCCAATATGAGGACATGCCCATTATCCCTACTCTCTCTCTTCTACCGCCTAACTAATCTCCTAACCAGGTCAATAATTTGCCGTGAATTCCATGAGCTTTAATTTTAGCTAACAATCTCTTATGTGGAACCTTATTGAATGCCTTCTGGAATTCCACATGAACTACATTCATAGACATTCCCCTGTCTGCTACTTTAGTTACTTCCTCAAAAAATTCAATTTGGTTCGTTAGACATGTCCTACCCTTTACAAACCCATCTTGGGTCTCTCTAATCATCTCAAATTTCTCTAAGTGCTCAGTCACACTTTCCTTAATTATAGATTCCAATAACTTCCCCACAACAGATATTAGACCAACAGGTCTATAATTTCCTGGTTTCTCTCTCTCACCTTTCTTAGATAATGGAGTTACATTTGCAATTTTCCAAACTAAAGGGACAATTCCTGAGTTGAGAGAGCTTTGGACGATTATGGCTAAAGCATCTGCAATTTCCTCACCTACTTCCTTTAAAATCCTGGGGTTGAAACTATCAGGTCTTGGGGTCAATCTTTAGTGCCATTAATTTTTCTAATACCGTTTTCTTGCTTATGTTAACTTTAGTGAGTTCCAGTCCTTGATTAGGAACATAGGAACATAGGAACAGGAGTAGGCCATTCAGCCCCTCGTGCCTGCTCCGCCATTTGATAAGATCATGGCTGATCTGTGATCTAACTCCTGCCTTTGGCCCATATCCCTTAATACCTTTGGTTGCCAAAAAGCTATCTATCTCAGATTTAAATTTAGCAATTGAGCTAGTATCAATTGCCGTTTGCGGAAGAGAGTTCCAAACTTCTACCACCCTTTGTGTGTAGAAATGTTTTCTAATCTCGCTCTTTATTGGTGTTCTTGGAATGTTAGGTGTATGACTGTTAGACTGACACAAAGTAATTATTCAACAAGTTTGTCATCAGCAATCACCATGAGATCGCGTCGGAAACGGTAAGTTTTGTATCGGTGGGTTTGCCACGAGCACCTTCACCCCCCCGCTGCCAACCCGCCACCATTGCAAAATCGAGCCCATTAACTCTGTTTCTCTCTCCACAGATGCTGCCTGACCTGCTGATTGTTTCCAGCATTTTCTGTTTTTATTTCAGATTTCCAGTATCCGCAATATTTTGCTTTCGTGGTTATATTGGTATCCGTGTTTGTGAAATACAGGACATCAGAATGTAAACCTAAAGATAAATTTCTAAACACCTTAGTTTTCATTTTTAAATAGAAAAAAATACAATCCTGGGAAAAATATAAAAGGCCTTCCAGACTCCAGTCATGCCAAGGAAAACAAGTAATTGTGGCATTAAAGCAACAGTCCTTTAATTGTTTTGTTAGGGGAGAAATCAATACCATGAGAGCTAACTTGTTTGTGCATTGTGCAACCCCCTAGTATTTCCACAAAATGAGGAGGTAAAAGTTTTACATCAACAAACCCTCCACTTGTTCCAGTGCTAGGCCTGAGAGTATGTTAATGCTGTTTGTATTTCTTTTGTGATGTGAAAATTTTAAGCTTTAATATTTGATTTCAAAAAGCTTGTAATCCTTAGGTTTCCCTGTTGGGCTAGAGCTAATGTATATTCCCCATGGCAAAACCATGACTTTGCTTGTCTACAGATTGTTCAAATCACAAAGAAAATCATTATCAAACTCCAGAAATTGTCAGTTATGCTGATATCAGGTGACGTTGGTCCGTGCTGCACATGAATTTTTGGGCGTAGATCCACAACAGCGGATTATTCATGTAAATCCAGTAAACTCGCGTTAACTGGTCTTTTTCATGGAGGGCAGGGCTATGAAAATGAACGTCGAGGATTTTAGCAGATGTATCAAAGAAGCGATGCAAATAATCGAGGTAATGATGCATCGCCATAAACCTGGGATATGTTAGTCATGCCTGAATTTCCTCAGGAAAAAATGGCATAACTCCGCTCTTACGTTATAGTTATGTCGAAAAATTCCAGGAAAATTTGGCCCCAAACATTTTTATTGATATAATGGGCATGATTTTATCTCAGAACTGGGTATCCCGCGTGTCTCTAAATATTCGCATGGGGAACCTGGAAGCGAATTGAGTGCGTCGCAATCTGCGATCATAACTCAATTGAAAGTGAGTGTTTGTGCTTTCGGCTGTCCCATGTGCCATGCAGCCAGATTGACAGGCTGGCTGCCTGTCGGCAGTGGAAGGAGTTGAAAATTAGCGAGGGGACGGGACGGAGAGGGAGATCTTGGAAAAAATTGGAGGTGGGGGTGGGGGGAAGGAGGGGGATGTGGACAATATCGGGGGGCCAGCCAGCATCGGAGATTGGGGGTCAGCCAGTATTGGAGGTTGGGGGGGCCAGCCAGCATCGGGGATCGGGGGTCAGCCAGCATCAGCGATCGGTGGAAGGGGGTCAGCCAGCATTGGAGATCGGAGGGTGCACCATCAGGGGAGGGTCCACTGTTGGGGGGGGGTTCGGCCGATCATGGGGGTCCTGTCGGCCAGGTGAGCTTGTTGGGCCCGGATGAAGCGCTCCTGCTCCTCCGGGCCCACAAGCAGTGCAATAAAGGCACCCACCTAATGGATCCAGCCCTTCCCGCCCCGAAAGTGATGGGAAACCCGAACAGGTAAGGTTAAATTAATTTTACTTTTGTAATACACAAAATATTAAGTACCTCAAGTATTTCAATGAGGTACATTGCCCCTTTAAGTATCGGCTCGCCGGCTTTAAGTGGGGACGGGACTTCCTGGTGTCTGTTGTGCACATGCATACAAACCTGCCTTGGTTAAACCCAGAAGTGGGTGCGTTGGAGCCGAGATGCGGTCCTGCTCCAAAAAGTTATTATTTTAACCATCCATCCGCCCCCAACATCCATTCTTGGGGGTTAAAATTACCCCCACTATCTCCTTCAGAGCAGCAATCCAACAAAACAAACAGTAGGTAATTTCTCTTAGTTGTTCCTGTGTGAACATTTATGGTTGAGAAAGGGTTACTCAGCCTGTTTACATAATGTTTAAATATGTATTTTTCCCTTCACGGCACCCAGAGGGGAGATTACAAATTACAGATGGACACAAATCAGATTGTTTGTGCTTGACATGTTTGTCCCTGGATAAAATTTATATTGTCTGGAAATCAATTCAAGAAGGAATGCTTCAGAGGCGATCGGGGAGGGGGGGGGGGCGGGGTTCCATGATCGGGGTGGGGGGGTTCCGCTATTGGGGGGGGGGGAATTGTGCAGGTCGGCTTTTTGGGCCTGAGGGAAGCACTCCTGCTTCTCCGGACCCACAAGCTGTGCTTTATTAGGCACCTAACTGTTATGATGTGGAGATGCCGGTGATGGACTGGGGTGGACAAATGTAAGGAATCTTACAACACCAGGTTATAGTCCAACAATTTTATTTTAAAATCACAAGCTTTCGGAGATTATCCCCTTCGTCAGGTGAATTAGTGAAAGATTCTCAAATCGCATATCTTATATTAGGCTGGGAAAGCATCACACCAATCAAAAGGTATCGATGTTGTTCAAACAGGCCAGTCATGGAGAACAGCACGTCCCAGTACACTGGATATACATTGTGTCAATTACACAGACAGAAAGAAAGAGACCCAAATGGCAGTGAGAGAGAGAGAGAGAATATTAAAACACATAACTTGTTTTTCCCTTTTTGCTGGTGGGGTTACGTGTAGCGTGACATGAAACCAAGATCCCGGTTGTGGCCATCCTCATGGGTGCGGAACTTGGCTATCAACTTCTGCTCGACGATTTTGCGTTGTCGTGTGTCTCGAAGGCCGCCTTGGAGAACGCTGACCCGAAGATCAGTGGCTGAATGTCCTTGACTGCTAAAGTGTTCCCCGACTGGGAGGGAACCCTCCTGTCTGGCGATTGTTGTGCGGTGTCCGTTCATCCGTTGTCGCAGTGTCTGCATGGTCTCGCCAATGTACCGTGCTCCGGGGCATCCTTTCCTGCAACGTATGAGGTAGACAACGTTGGCCGAGTCACAGGAGTATGCACCATGTACCTGGTGGGTGCTGTCCTCTCGTGTGATTGTGGTATACGTGTCGATGATCTGGCATGTCTTGCAGAGGTTGCCGTGGCAGGGTTGTGTGGTGTTGTAGACGCTGTTCTCCTGAATGCTGGGTAATTTGCTGCGAACGATGGTCTGTTTGAGGTTGGGTGGCTGTTTGAAGGCGAGTAGTGGAGGTGTGGGGATGGCCATAGCAAGGTGTTCGTCGTCATCGATGACTTGTTGAAGGCTGCGGAGAACATGGCGTAGTTTCTCCGCTCCGGGGAAGTACTGGACGACGAAGGGTACTCTGTTGGTTGCATCCCGTGTTTGTCTTCTGAGGAGGTCTATGTGATTCTTCGCTGTGGCCCGTCGGAACTGTCGATCGACAAGTCGAGTGTCATATCCCGTTCTTACAAGGGCGTCATTCAGCGTCTGTAGGTGTCCATCGCGTTCCTCCTCGTCTGAGCAGATCCTATGTATTCGTACGGCCTGTCCATAGGGGATGGCCTCTTTGACGTGGTTGGGGTGGAAGCTGGAATAGTGGAGCATCGTGAGGTTGTCCGTGGGCTTACGGTCGAGTGAGGTGCTGAGGTGCCCGTCTTTGATGGAGATTTGTGTGTCCAAGAAAGAAACCGATTCTGAGGAGTAGTCCATGGTGAGTTTGATGGTGGGATGGAACTTGTTGATGTTATCGTGTAGTCTCTTCAGTGATTCTTCGCCGTGGTCCATAGGAAGAAAATGTCGTCGATGTATCTGGTGTATAGCGTTGGTTGGAGGTCCTGTGCAGTGAAAAAGTCGTACTCGAACTTGTGCATGAAAATGTTGGCGTATTGTGGTGCGAATTTGGTCCCCATGGCTGTTCCGTGTGTTTGGGTAAAGAACTGGTTCTCGAAGGTGAAGACATTGTGATCCAGGATGAAGCGGATGAGTTGTAGGATGGCGTCTGGAGATTGGCTGTTGTTGGTGTTGAGTACTGAGGCTGTTGCAGCGATGCCGTCATCGTGGGGGATACTGGTGTAGAGTGCCGAGACGTCCATCGTGGTGAGAAGTGTTCCTGGTTCAACTGGTCCGTGGGTGCTGAGTTTTTGTACGAAGTCTGTAGTGTCGCGACAGAAGCTGGGGGTTCCCTGTACGATGGGTTTCAGGATGCCTTCGATGTATCCAGAGAGGTTCTCACACAGGGTTCCGTTGCCTGATACGATAGGACGTCCGGGTGTGTTGGCTTTGTGTATCTTTGGGAGGCAGTAGAAGTCTCCCACGCGGGGAGTACGTGGGATGAGAGCACGTAGAATCATAGATTCATAGAAGTTTACAACATGGAAACAGGCCCTTCGGCCCAACATGTCCATGTCGCCCAGTTTATACCACTAAGCTAGTCCCAATTGTAGGATGCTTGAAGGTCTGGATCGAAGGTCTTGATCAGTTTGTTGAGCTGGTGGGTGTGTTCTTTGGTCGGATCTGAGGGTAACTGTCTGTAGTGTTCCTGGTTGTCCAGTTGTCGGTATGCGTCTTTGCAATAGTCCGTTCTGTTCTGTATGACAATGGCTCCTCCTTTGTCCGCTGGTTTGATGACGATGTTGCGGTTGGTCTTGAGAGCGTTGATGGCGTTGCGTTGTGCTCGGGTGACATTCTGGACTGTCTTCTGAGTGCGGCTGATGAATCTGGCATTGACGCATTTCCTGACAGCTTGAGCATACATGTCAAGCTGAGGGCAGCGACCCTCCGGAGGAGTCCAGTTTCACTCTTTCTTCTTCTGTTGCTGTACCGCGGATCCCTATGTCTGCTGTTCCAGATCGTTGATTGTCTCATTGGGCTCGCTGCTGAAATCTTGGGATTTGTGGAAGAATTCCCGGAGTCTCATTCTCCTGATGAATTCCTCTGTGTCTGCCGCGAGACCGATGGGGTCCATTTTGGTGGTGGGGCAGAAATTGAGCCCTCGGCTGAGAACCCCAATACGCCAACATTTTCATGCACAAGTTCGAGCAGGACTTCTTCACTGCACAGGATCTCCAACCAACGCTATACACCAGATACATCGACGACATTTTCTTCCTATGGACCCACGGCGAAGAATCACTAAAGAGACTACACGATAACATCAACAAGTTCCATCCCACCATCAAACTCATCATGGACTACTCCTCAGAATCGGTTTCTTTCTTGGACACACAAATCTCCATTAAAGACGGGCACCTCAGCACCTCACTCTACCACAAGCCCACGGACAACCTCACGATGCTCCACTTTTCCAGCTTCCACCCCAACCACGTCAAAGAGGCCATCCCCTATGGACAGGCCCTACGAATACACAGGATCTGCTCAGATGAGGAGGAACACGATGGACACCTACAGACGCTGAAAGATGCCCTTGTAAGAACGGGATATGACACTCGACTTGTCGATCAACAGTTCCGACGGGCCACAGCGAAAAATCGCATAGACCTCCTCAGAAGACAAACACGGGACGCAACCAACAGAGTACCCTTCGTCATCCAGTACTTCCCCGGAGCGGAGAAACTACACCATGTTCTCCACAGCCTTCAACATGTCATCAATGACGACGAACACCTCGCTAAGGCCATCCCCACGCCTCCACTACTCGCCTTCAAACAGCCACCCAACCTCAAACAGACCATCGTTCGCAGCAAATTACCCAGCTTTCAGGAGAACAGCGTCCACGACACCACACAACCCTGCCACGGCAACCTCTGCAAGACATGCCAGATCATCGACACGGATACCACAATCACACAAGAGGACACCACCCACCAGGTACATTGTTCATACTCCTGTGACTCGGCCAACGTTGTCTACCTCATACGTTGCAGGATAGGATGCCCCAGAGCATGGTACATTGGCGAGACCATGCAGACACTGCGACAACGGATGAACGGACACCGCGCAACAATCGCCAGACAGGAGGGTTCCCTCCCAGTCGGGGAACACTTTAGCAGTCAAGGACATTCAGCCACTGATCTTCGGGTCAGCGTTCTCCAAGGCGGCCTTCGAGACACACGACAACGCAAAATCGACGAGCAGAAGTTGATAGCCAAGTTCCGCACCCATGAGTACGGCCACAACCGGGATCTTGGGTTCATGTCACGCTACACGTAACCCCACCAGCAAAAAGGGAAAAACAAGTTATGTGTTTTAATATTCTCTCTCTCTCTCTCTCACTGCCATTTGGGTCTCTTTCTTTCTGTCTGTGTAATTGACACAATGTATATCCAGTGTACTGGGACGTGCTGTTCTCCATGACTGGCCTGTTTGAACAACATCGACACCTTTTGATTGGTGTGATGCTGTCCCAGCCTAATATAAGATATGCGATTTGAGAATCTTTCACTCATTCACCTGACGAAAGGGATAATCTCCGAAAGCTTGTGATTTTAAAATAAAATTGTTGGACTATAACCTGGTGTTGTAAGATTCCTTACAATTGACCTACCTGTTAGGGAGAGGATGTCTCAGGTAAGTCTGCAGGTAAGTCTTTGTTTGTATGGATGGGGGGCACGGGGGTTATGGGTTGGCAAGGGGTATGGGTAGGCAAGGGGCATGAGTGTGCATAGGTGGGCACAGTTAGGCACAGGTGGGCCTGGGTGGGCGTAGGTGGGCATCAGAATCGCAAGTCATGGGGGATGGGATCGGGTCAGTCATGGGGGGGGGGGGAGGCCGGGAACGGGCATCAGTGCGGGGGTCTGCGATCGTTGAGGGGGAGGGCCGGGGGTCGGAGGATCTGGGTCGGGAGTCGGAGGGGGAGGATCGGGGTCAGAGGATGGGGATCGGGATAAAGGGGGGAAGGGGGAGGATCGGGCTCAGAGGTCGGAGGGGGAGGAAGGGGAGGACCGGAGTTGGGGGTCGGGTTCAGGGGTCCGCAATCGGTGGTCGGTGGTCCCACGATCGGTGGGGGTGTGTCAACGATCGAGGGGGGTGTCCGCGATCGTTGTGGGGGAGGGGGTCGGTGCATATAGGCTTGTTGGGCCTGGGGAAACATGCCTGCTCCTCCGGGCCCACAAGCTGTGCCTTTCTAGGCACCTACCTGTTTGTCTCGGGCCTTCTCGCCTCCTTTCACGAGGCGTAAAACAGAAGGCCCGGGAACCCTGGCCCCGGTTGAAATTGGGAATTAGTGAAAAATGGAGGCCTGAAGCCTCCTTCAAAGTTTTTAAGGCCCAACTCGCCTCCTGGGAACGGCTTGGTTGCCCACCCCTCGTCCCACCCCCGTGAAAACTGGAAATGGGCGGGTTGGAGGCGGGTAGGGACGGGTCTGAAATGGTGACAATTTTCAATGCCCCCTGCCCCTGCCGTTTTTTACTTTGAAAATTGTGCCCATTGAATCTGCATTTAGTGTGATTTTGGTGACTAAAATAAAAATTATCACAATTATCAGAGAGTTGTGAATTTTCACGTGTTCGACTGAAGAGGGGAAGCTTGGAATTAACCCTTTCAACAAGTTTTAGTTAATTTTAACGAGAAATCTAATCTAAAATGAACAGAAACTTTCATTATTTTTTCAAGCAAAATCAATAGGAACTTCTGAAGCAAAATCAATTCAGCCCTGAATTCTCATTTTGGCTGTAAATAGATGTCAACCTTTAGTAAACCCAAGAACTTTATTTGCTTCCGAGGAAAGGTTTATAGAGTTTAGATGCTAATTTTCGAGGGTCAAAAAAATCTGTGATTTGATCATTTTTGGGTGGGGGAATGTTATATGCTTATGTTCAATTTTTAAGCTGTCTAATAATGCAAACAAAATTTATATCATGAGAATAAAACACATGTGACATCTCAGCAGTCAATGCTACTATTTGTTTTGGGATAAGATGTTTTAATCATAGAATCATAGAATCATAGAAGTTTACAACATGGAAACAGGCCCTTCGGCCCAACATGTCCATGTCGCCCAGTTTATACCACTAAGCTAGTCCCAATTGCCTGCACTTGGCCCATATCCCTCTATACCCATCTTACCCATGTAACTGTCCAAATGCTTTTTAAAAGACAAAATTGTACCCGCCTCTACTACTGCCTCTGGCAGCTCGTTCCAGACACTCACCACCCTTTGAGTGAAAAAATTGCCCCTCTGGACCCTTTTGTATCTCTCCCCTCTCACCTTAAATCTATACCCCCTCGTTATAGACTCCCCTACCTTTGGGAAAAGATTTTGACTATCTACCTTATCTATGCCCCTCATTATTTTATAGACTTCTATAAGATCACCCCTTAACCTCCTACTCTCCAGGGAAAAAAGTCTCAGTCTATCCAACCTCTCCCTATAAGTCAAACCATCAAGTCCCGGTAGCATCCTAGTAAATCTTTTCTGCACTCTTTCTAGTTTAATAATATCCTTTCCATAATAGGGTGACCAGAACTGTACACAGTATTCCAAGTGTGGCCTTACTAATGTCTTGTACAACTTCAACAAGACATCCCAACTCCTGTATTCAATGTTCTGACCAATGAAACCAAGCATGCTAAATGCCTTCTTCACCACCCTATCCACCTGTGTCTCCACTTTCAAGGAGCTATGAACCTGTACTCCTAGATCTCTTTGTTCTATAACTCTCCCCAACGCCCTACCTTTAACGGAGTAGGTCCTGGTCCGATTCGATCTACCAAAATGCATCACCTCACATTTATCTAAATTAAACTCCATCTGCCATTCATCGGCCCACTGGCCCAATTTATCAAGATCCCGTTGCAATCCTAGATAACCTTCTTCACTGTCCACAATGCCACCAATCTTGGTGTCATCTGCAAACTTACTAACCATGCCTCCTAAATTCTCATCCAAATCATTAATATAAATAACAAATAACAGCGAACCCAGCACCGATCCCTGAGGCACACCGCTGGTCACAGGCCTCCAGTTTGAAAAACAACCCTCTACAACCACCCTCTGTCTTCTGTCGTCAATCCAATTTTGTATCCAATTGGCTACCTCACCTTGGATCCCGTGAGATTTAACCTTATTTAACAACCTACCATGCGGTACCTTGTCAAAGGCTTTGCTAAAGTCCATGTAGACCATGTCTACTGCACAGCCCTCATCTATCTTCTTGGTTACCCCTTCAAAAAACTCAATCAAATTCGTGAGACATGATTTTCCACTCACAAAACCATGCTGACTGTTCCTAATCAGTCCCTGCCTCTCCAAATGCCTGTAGATCCTGTCTCTCAGAATACCCTCTAACAATTTACCCACTACAGATGTCAGGCTCACCGGTCTGTAGTTCCCAGGCTTTTCCCTGCCGCCCTTCTTAAACAAAGGCACAACATTTGCTACCGTCCAATCTTCAGGCACCTCACCTGTAGCTGTCGATGATTCAAATATCTCTGCTAGGGGACCCGCAATTTCCTCCCTAACCTCCCATAACGTCCTGGGATACATTTCATCAGGTCCCGGAGATTTATCTACCTTGATGCACGTTAAGACTTCCAGTTAGCGTTTTTTCTCTTGAGAACAGTAAGAGTGTAAGAGTGGCTTTCGTTTATTGTTCTCTTCTGCTCTTGTTATTTTCAAAGGGAGGAAAATACTGCACAATTCATAAATGGCCAGTTCTTGTACGAGAAAATAATCTGTACTAGATGTTAGTTAATTAATGTTTATTAAAAGCAAGTCCAATACATCTTGTGTATATGTTTTGTAATAACATAGGATGACAGAATCATCTTCCATATAATACATGTGCTCTACCTGTGCCTTACAAGTTAATTTTAAATTTAGTGACTAACATAATCATGTCCCAGATATAAATGGTGTGAAAGACAAAATAACAGAAATCATATTATTTGATTTGGCTATTGATTGCTATGGACACACACTACAACAGATGATCTAACAAGATGGACTCACAGTTTTGGTTCTTGGTCCGTGAGTTGTATAAAGCATCAGAATTTCTGTGAGAATTCTGCTGCTACTATATGTACTCAGATTTCCTACTAACAGATGACCCCTCAAGTTATATTATATTTTTCCTTTATCCCCTAGGAGGCGCTAGTAGAGGGAACAGATGTCACTTTCTCTGATATGACAACCATTTGATCATTGGTCAGAAAAAGTGACATCATTTCTTATATGCATCTGGCCAATTCAGCATATTTCAACCCACTTCCCATAGGTAGCAATTTAACAGCATGTGATACTGAAGTATCTGCAGCAGACCCTCTGACAAAAGATGGCCATCCATTCCTTATCACCTGCTGACATATATAATAATGATGATACACACGGTTACATCCTATCACCAATTACAAACACATTACGAATAAATAACATCAGCAAGACGATGGGGGTTATATTGGATAACACCCGAAATTGAGCGCGGAGTCACGGTGTGCAATTAACCTGCACCCGGTCATTTGTGCTGCCTGGTGATTTCTATGATTGCTGTGTGCAGCCAGGTCTACCTCCGCTGTTGAGTGTCTGCTCAACAGCAGGGGGCCCAGATATCGTGAGTGGCTATCACCACTTAAAGGCAGCCTGCACCTCTTAAAGGGAGTTGTGGCATTGTGGCTGCAGGAAATGGTGGAAGTCAATTGGGAAGTGAATCTGTGCTGCAATATAGTGCAGCATGGTGATGATGGGACCTCTGGAATTTTTAATGAGCAACAACTGGGCTGCTCAACGTCCATCGACTCTGATCTTTGCAAAATATAAAATACGGGTCTGTACGGAGTCTGAATGGAGATCAGACATCACACACGTAAAACACAGATGCAGGTCCCATCCCTATGTTTACAAACTGTTGAGTTATTTTAAAACATTGAATAAAGGTTGCGCCCTAGTAAATCCCACATTCTCCAATCTGCACACCAGACCCCACCAATCTGCCGATCCGAGTTTGTACCGGGCCTACGAGAGAGTGTGCACCAAGGTTCTCTGATGATGCACTAGAGGCCTTGGTGCAAGAAGTGGACAGAATGAGGAACATCCTATATCCACAGAGGGGGGGCAAGAGGACCTCCAGACATATCCACCCGTGGCAGTGGGAGGCAGTAGGGGACGAAGTCAATGCCAGGTGCCATGAACATGATGCAGTGCAGGAAGAAGTTCAATGCTTTGACACGAGTGAGGTCAACTGTCAAGTGACATCTCCTACCAACTGCACCACTAGCCGCATCCACTGCTCCATGCACTACACTCTCCATCATCTACCTACCAACAAACTCTTTCAGTACTCAACTCTTCCAATCAGGTGCGTCCTCTCACCCTCACTCATTAGCACTGTTGCAAGCTGCATGCCCACAACTCACAGGTCACACACATTGGTAGCTATTCAACCATGACATCCATATCACTCAAACATCTTGCAGGACACTCACCGACACATGTCCTGCTTTCTTGCAGGAGAAGGTGGCGCATAACATGAGGCAGCAAGTGGCAGTAGCTCCATGGAACACGAACCTGCTGCCCTCTCTCATTCCTGTCCCACCCCTATGACTCCGCCAGTGCCCTTGCAGTTGCCTTTCAGCGAGCCAGCCCACTCCTTGTAGAGTACTGAAACTTTACTATAGAAACATAGGAAGATAGGAACAGGAACAGGAGTTTAGCCCCTCGAGCTTGTTCTGCCATTCAATGAGATCATGGCTGATCTATGACCTAACTCCTTGTCCCTTAATACCTGTGGTTAACAAAAATCTATTAATCTCAGATTTAAAATGAACAATTGAGCTAGCATCAACTGCCATTTGTGGAAGAGAGTTCCAAACTTCTACCACCATTTGCATGTAGAAGCGTTTCCTAACTTCACTCCTGCAAGTCCTGCCTCTAATTTATAGGCTATGTTCCCTAGTCCTAGTATTCAAGTATAGGAGACCTCCAAAAACAGGTACAAATGCATCAGCAGCCAGAAGCAATAATCCAGCAACTAACCTGTAACACCTGTGGGATCCCTTTAAATTGCGCTGGTGGTGAGTCCTCCATGCTGTTTACAACCTGTTCAGCTGTGCGAGGTTAAGACAGTTGGCTGGAGCGTTGAATTCCAGAATTGCGTCTGTCCCTTTAAATCAGCGTTGCATACTGATCTGCTGCATATTCTCCTTACTTCAGCTATGAAGAGAGACTGGGAAGATTGGGTTTGTTTTCCTTGGAGCAGAGGAGGCTGAGGGGGGACATGATTGAGGTGTACAAAATTATGAGGGGCACAGATAGGATGGATACTAAGGAACTTTTTCCCTTCGTTGAGGGTTCTATAACAAGGGGGCATAGATTCAAGGTAAAAGGCGGGAGGTTTAGAGGGGATTTGAGAAAGAACTTTTTCACCCAGAGGGTGGCTGGAGTCTGGAACTCACTGCCTGAGAGGGTTGTGGAGGCAGGAACCCTCACAACATTCAAGAAGCATTTGGATGAGCACTTGAAATGCCATAGCATACAAGGCTACGGACCAAATGCTGGAATATGGGATTAGATTAGACTGGGCTTGATGGCCGGCGCGGACACGATGGGCCGAAGGGCCTCTATCCGTGCTGTATAACTCTATGACTCTATGACTCTATGGTGTCAGCATTTGTTATCTGCACATGCGCAAACGTCTTTACCGATATGGTGTCTGACGCACGTCACACTAGAAGTGTGCGCGCGCCTCGTGGACGCCATTTTGGGTCCTTAGGAGTCCGCGTAGCTCCTACACAATGGGCGTTATGCAGCCCAATTTAGACTCCAAAATGTTCTCTTTCCTTGGTCATTCAACAGAATGCCATTCATTATAGACACTAGTCCCAATTTGCAGACACCGGGGGTAATTTTGACTTTGGGCGACAGTGTAAAACGGACGATATCGATTCAGCTGCCTGTTATACATCTCTATTGATTTTTATTTCCATTGACTTCTGATTTAGACCACGACAGTGCTCAAAACAAATTTTATTTCATAATGAGCAGGTGAATATTAAAATGATGTGTTTTTATGCACTTTCACCCACTAGCCTCCCCTACCCTGTAATTTTATTGCATTGGAGTAAAAAAGAACGTGCATTTATATGGTAACTTTCATGATCTCAGGATGTCCCAAAGTGCTTTACAGTCAATGATGAACTTTTGAAGTCTAGTATTGTATTGTGAAACGCAGCAGCCAATTTTTACACAGCAAGGTCCCATGAACAGCAATGAGATAATGACCAGATAATCTGTTTTAGCGATGCTGGTTGAGGGATAAATATTGGCCAGGACCATGGAAGAACCCTGCAGCTCTTCTTCAAATGGTGTCATGGGATCTTTTACATCCACCTGAGAAGGCAGACGGGTCCTTGGTTTAATGTCTCATCTGAAAAACGGCACTCCGAGAGTGCAGCACTCCCTCAGTATTACACTAAAGTGTCAGCTGAGATTATGGGCTCGATATTAGCAGGGTTCTCAGCGGGGGGTTGACTGGGCATGTGGGTAACACGCCCGGTGAAATCAGTCTGCTCCGCACGCAATCGCAGGCTAATTGGAGCCACTTACCTGTGCTTCCGGGTTCCCCACTGCTGATCTGCGCGTCGGGCGGGCTGCGCATGTGCAACAAGGTCTGTCAGCTGGAGGAGCTCTATTTAAAGGGGCAGTCCTCCACTGACTGATGCTGCAGGAAATAGGAAAAATTACAGCATGGAGCAGCCCAGGGGGAAGGCTGCTCCCAGGTATAATGATGCCTCACTCCAGGTATCATTGGATGGGGTGAGGAGGAGGGGGAGGACAGAGATCTTCCCCCCGGCAGGCGGGAAGAAGCAGCCTGTCTCTGCCACCAAGAAGGCCTGGCTCGAGGTGGCAGAGGAGGTCACCTGCACCACCAACATAACGCGCACCTGCATACAGTGCAGGAGGCGCTTCAATCACCTAAGTAGGTCAGCCAAAGTGAGTACACTTACTCATTCCCCTCCCCTCCGTCTGCCACATCACCGCCCCCACCCCACATCTCCTTCTGCACTGCCAACACTACTCTATCACATCACCCCTCACACCCACTCAAAGCTCATCCTCACCTTACCTGCACTTACTCACCTCACCAGCACTCATCCCACCACTACCACTCAACCCAATCCTCATACAATCTCATGGATCTATCTCATACTCACCCTCTCAGGCATCTCTTTCACGGCCAGCCTCACCCAACCTGCCTCTACCTGTGCTGCAGCCACAGGGCATGCATCACATATGTGCAGTAGGAAGCATAAGGCAATGGTGTCGTGAGCATGAAGGGGATGCACAAGGGTGTTTGAGGGTTCGTCATGGTGTTTACTTATATTTAATTTCTGATCCTTTGGAGGAGGCTGGTGGAGGCCAAACTTTGTCTAAAGTGACAGAGTGGCCTCCTGCAATGAGTGAGGGTCTCCCCCCCGCCCCACCTGTCAAATGGACCTTTGCAGCTGCCACAGGCTGATAGCTGCAACACGTCCATTTCAACTTGGAGTGTTTCCCCCAGTACGGGAAACAGTGTCAGTTCATTACAAAATCCCACCCCTCCTAAAATATCAGGTCAATCAGGTCTGTAAACAACCTGAAAGTGGCACCCCGCTGGCTTTAATTGCCAGCGGGAGTCCCACATGTGGGGGCTGCGCGCGCATGTCAGCGCGTCACTGGGGAACCCGGAAGTGGACGGGTTGGAGCCGGGCTCCAGACCCGCCCCGGGAATCCTCGATTTTCGCAGCCCCCCCGCCACGAACGCACCCAATCGCTGGTGCTAAAATCGAGCCCTATGTGCTTAAATCTCTGGAGAGAGACTTGAACCTACAACCTTCTAGTCTATATGGATTTTAGCAAGGCTTTTGACAAGGTCCCACATAGCAGACTGGTCAGAAAACTAAAAGCCTATGAGATCCAAGGGAAAGTGGCAAGTTGGATCCAGAATTGGCTCAGTGGCAGGAAGCAAAGGGAAATGGTCGACGGTGTTTTTGTGACTGGAAGGCTGTTTCCAGTGGGGTTCCGCAGGGCTCAGTACTAGGTCCCTTGCTTTTTGTGGTATATATCTATGATTTAGACTTAAATGTAGGGGGCATGATTAAGAAATTTGCACATGGTACAAAAGTTGGCCGTGTGGTTGATAGTGAGGAGGAAAGCTGTAGACTGCAGGAAGATATCAATGCACTGGTCAGGCGGGCAGAAAAGTGGCAAATAGAATTCAATCTGGAGAAGTGTGAGGTAATGCAGTTGGGGAGGGCAAACAAGGCAAGAGAATACACAATAAATGGGAGGATACTGAGAAGTGTAGAGGAACAGAGGGACCTTGGAGTGCATGTCCACAGATCCCTGAAGGTAGCAGGACAGATAGATAAAGTGGTTAAGAAGGCATACGAGATACTTTCCTTTATTAGCCAAGGCATAGAGTGTAACAGCAGGGAGGTTATACTCGATCTGTATAAAACACTAGTTAGGCCACAGCTAGAGTACTGTGTACAGTTCTGGTCACCACATTACAGGAAGGATGCGATTGCACTAGAGAGGGTACAAAGGAGATTTACGAGGATGTTGCCAGGACTGGAGAATTTTAGCTATGAGAAAAGATTGGATAGGCTGGAGTTGTTTTCTTTGGAACAGATGAGACTGAGGGGAGATTTAATTGAGGTGTATAAAATTATGAGGGGCCCAGATAGAGTGGATAGGATATTTCCCTTAGCAGAGAGGTCAATAACCAGGAGGCATAGATTCGTAGAATGATTAGAGGGGAGTTGAGGAGAATTATTTTCATCCAGAAGGTGTTGGGGTCTGGAACTCACTGCCTGAAAGGGTGGTAGAGGCAGAAACCCTCACCGCATTTAAAATGTACTTGGATATGCACTTGAAGTGCCGCAACTTCAAGGCTAAGGACCAAAAGCTGGAAAGTGAGATTCGGCTGGATCGCTCTTTTTCAGCCGGCACAGACACGATTGGCCGATGGGCCTCCTCCTGTGCCATAAATTTCTATGATTCTATGATTCTGACTCAGAGGTGAGAGTGCTATCACTGAGTCAAGACTGACACTATGGCCCTGATATTAGCGGGGAGGCGGGTTGGCAGTGGAGGGGGGGGGGCGCGATTGGGCGCGTGGCAAACCCGCATGAGCCAAACTTACCATTTGCAACACGATCACATGTTGACATGTTGATTGATAGTGGTTAACGTCTTCTCTGGGTTTCACGCTGGCTGCCATCTGGAGCTGCAACACGAGGCGGGGGGCAGGAAAGAGAGAGAACCAGATGTCATCCAGCGCTGGACTGGAAGACCGGAGGGGAGGAGAGACGAAGATCGGGGAGGAGAGGGGAAGATCGGGGGGGGGGAGAGGAGAAGATCGGGGGGGGAGAGGGGAAGATCGGGGGAAGATCGGGAGGGTGAGGTCAGGGGGGAACATCGGGGGAAGATCAGGGGGAGATCGGGTGGACATCGGGAGGGTGAGATCCGGGGCACATCGGGGGGAGATCAGGGGGACATCGGGAGGGTGAAGAGGGGGACATTGGAACGGGAGACATCGGACATTGGAGCAGGTATCAAAGGTAGGTGCATTTAGTGTTTTCACTTCATTGCATGGTTTTTTTATTTAATTTATTTGGTTTCTTTCTTCCTGAATCAGAAGCGGTGGGCAAGCCGCCCAGGTAAGTTAAATATCTTTCGAATCACTTACTCTGTCACGGGTAAAGTGGCTTAAGTACCTCAACTTGTGGCTCTTTAACTGTCATCCCGCTGGATTTAATTGCCGGCGGGACTTCCGGTTTCGGGTCGTCCGCGCGCACACAGGTGGGTCCCTGGGAAACTTGGAAGCTGGCGGGTTGGAGCCGGCTTCTGAACCCGAATGTGATTAGTGCGATTTTTGGGACCACCCACCCCCAACGCACCCACATTTGCCTCCTAAAATCCCCTATAAATTTGTTTATCGGGGAGGAAGGAGCAAAATGGCTATATATTGTTAAAAGGGCTTTTTTTCTTCATTATTCAATAGATGGAAACTGTATAAATTCCTACTATAGACAGAGATATTGATGGCCACACTCAAAAATAACACAATAGCACCTCAACATTGTCTTCAAAGTGGCCAACCTTACTTCTTTAAGATATAGTCAACAGAGTACCAACAGCTGCAGAAAAACAAAATTCAATTGTTGTTCCTGTTTACACGGTGAAATGGACAAACACATGGCAGATGCAATTTAATGCGGATAGATGTGAAGTGATGCACTTTGGGAGGAACAACAAGGAGAGGCAGTATAATCTAAATGGTACTATCTTGAGGGGGGTCCAAGAACAGAGGGACCTGGGGTGCATATTCACAAATCTTTGAAGATGGTAGGGCAACTTACAAGGGGTGGTTAAGAAAGCATATGGGATATTTAGCTTTGTAATAACAAGGAAGTCATACTAAACCTTTACAAATCACTGGTTAGGCCTCAGCTGAAATATTGTGTTCAATTCTGGGCACCACACTTTAGGAAGGATGTCAAGGCCTTGGAGAGATTGTTTACCAGGTTGATACCAGGGATGAGGGACTTCAGCGATGTGGAGAGATTAGAGAAGCTGGGATTGTTCTCCTTGGAGCAGAGAAGGTTAAGGGGAGACCTAATAGAGGTATTCAAAATTATGAGAGGTTTTGATAAATCAAGTAGGGAGAAACTGTTTTCTCTGGAAACCCATATAGCATATTTGACATTGTTATAATTGCTGCAGAACAATTCATTCATTCAATATTGTTAACTTCCACAGGATGCCACTACTGTTTTCTTCAAATAATCTGCCTTGTAATTATGAAGCCTGCTAGGACTGCTGCAATCAGATAACATTTACAACAACAAGCTCATTTTGCACAAATGGGGTAGAAATTGGTATCCATTGCACCCTTTTATCAGGTTTAAAACAGGCGCAAAACATACCAATTTAGCTAAATATGTGGGGACCATTTTTAGACGTCTCGGGCAGATAGTTAAAACAGCTGTTAGGCCCCTTAAATAAATTGGCGGCCTAATGCCTGTTGAACGTCCCTTCTACAACATTTGTTCCCGATAAGCAGGGTAGGCGTGGGATTCTTCAGCGGCCCCCGCGGCCACCAACAAAAGGTAAGATTTTAAAACATTTTTTTTTAAAAAGCCTTTCTGTAGAGCCAAGAGCAGCAGGAGTGATTCCCCCCACTCTACAGCCGTGACGATTGGCCTCCTCCTTGCCCAATCCAACATCCCCACTTCCAGATCTTATCTGAAGGCTGCTGTTGGTGGCCCAAAATTCATTTCTCTTGTGGGGCAAGCTGCCTGTGGAGACACGGTCGAAGCCAACAGCTCACCCCTAAGATGAGGCCCGAAGCACAATTTTGGGACAGCCTTGGGCCTCTCTGTTTCGCGGTGCTGAGTCTGGCTTCAAAAACAGGCCCAGACTAATTTCTGCCCTTTATCTATTTAGTTAAACCTTTTGTGTCTGTCATGTGTATGTTGGGCACTGGAAAGTGTCTGACATTTCCATAGGGCCTGAAGCACACCAAGCCTTAAATTTCACAGTCACTAAAAAATTCCAATCAAAATACAAATGTTCACAAATGCACACGATGCACTTCACAATCTTTCAAAAATTCCCATTCATAAAAGGAGGAACAAACCACATCTCTCAAAAAAATGCCTTTAAATATTTCCCCTCTCATTTTCTTCACTTTTTGTGCTCCCCATCCATGCTAATTTGGGAATTCTCAATCTGCTCAATTCCCCTCGAGGAGATCTTAGAGGTTTTCCTCCCCCAGAGATGGGCCTTTCCTCTGTTACCAGCTTAGGTCTTGCATTTTGCTCCTTTGCCAGAGCCCCCGTTGTTGACTTAGCCTTTTTTCTCATGTTTTTGTGGCCTATGTGTATACAATCTTACTGTGACGTGTGTACACGCAGTATTTCCAGACCACAATAAATACTCAATATCCCACACTGTTGGTCTTTGCTCCTCAGTGAAATGATGATCACTTCTGTTAACATTCTTCAAGGTGAACATAATCTGGTTACAAAGCAAAAGAAATGGAATCAAGAGGACTGAAGGAAAGTTAATAGAAGTGAGAAACAAAGAATTCGGAGGACAAAGTTCAATATTTAAAAGAGTTAAAAGATAGGACAGAGAGTACGGGTGGGTCAGTAACCAGAGGACACAAATTTAAGGTAATTGGGAAAAGAACCAGAAGGGAGATGAGTAGAATTTTTGTTACGCAGTGAGTAGTTATGATCTGGAATGCACTGCCTGGAATGCACTGCCTGAAAGGGTGGTGGAAGCAGATTCAATAGTAACTTTGAAAAGGGAATTGTATATATTGAAAAGGAAACATTTGCAGGGCTATGGGGGATTTTTTGAACAAATAATTTTGAACACCTCTATTAAAACAGCTTTGTCAACTTGTCCTGCCACCTCTAATGATTTATGTATGTGAACTCTCAGGCCTCTCTGCTCCTGCAGTCCCTTTAAAATTGTACCATTTAGTTTATATTGCCTCTCCTCATTCTTGCTCCCAAAATGCATCACTTCACACTTCATTGCATTAAATTTAAGCTGCCTTGTGTCTGCCCATTGACCAGTTTGCCTATTTCAATAAAGTACCATATAGTAGACTCATGACTATGGTCAGAGTATGTGGAGTCAGGGGAAAAGTAGAAGGATGGATAGCAAACTGGCTACAAAACAGAAAACAGAGAGTAAGGGTTAAAGGTATTTACTCAGACTGGAGGAAGGTGGGCAGTCGTGTTGCACAAGGATAGGTGCTAGGACCACTGTTGCTAACCATTTACATAAACGATTTGTACTTGGGAATTGGAAGTACAATATTAAAATTTGCAGATGACACCAAATTGTGGGGTATAGTTAATACTGAGGGAGACTGTGACAAAATACAAGGTGACATTGACAAGCTTGCAGAATGGGCGTGCAAATGGCAAATGACTTTCAATAGACGAATGTGAGGTGGTGCATTTTGGTAGGAGGAATAAGGAGGCCAATCAACTCCTTGGAAAATAAGTGTCTAAATGGGGTAGAGGTGCAAAAGGATCTAGGGGTGCAGATTCACAAATCATTAAAAGTAGCAACACAGGTTAACAAAGCCATAAAAAAGGCAAACAAAGCACTGGGGTTCATTACTACAGAAACAGAATTTAACAGCAGAGAAGTTATGTTAAACTTATATAGAAGCTTGGTTAGACCCACACTTAAGAGTACTGTGCACAGTTCTGGTCTCCATAGAAGCACTAGAGAAAGTGCAAAAAGGATTTACAGGGATGATACCAGAACTGAGAGGGTACAACAATCAGGAAAGGCTGAGTAGGCTGAGGCTCTGTTCTTAGAAAAGAGAAGACTGAGAGGTGATCTGATAGCGGTCTTTAAAATTATGAAGGGATTCAATAGGGTAGACGTAGAGAAGATGTTTACACTTTACACTTGTGGGGGAGTCCAAGACTAGCAGCCATAAATATAAGATAGTGCTTAATGTATCCAATAAGGAATTCAGGAGAAACTTCTTTACTCAGAGAGTGCTGAGAATGTGAAACTCGCTACCCCACAGAGTGGTTGAGGCAAATAGCATGGATGCATTTAAGGGGATGCATTAAGGGGATGAGTACACAAGGGAGAAAGGAATAGAAGTATATGATGAGATGAAGTAAGGTGGGAGGAGGCTCGTGTGGAGCATAAACACAGAGGGGGTTACATTAGATAACCCCCTGAAAACGGGCGTTGGGATCACGGTGCGCGATTAACTCGGGCCCATTTGTTGTGATGCAGGCAGCACGTAACATTCGTGCTGGCTGATGATTTGAATGATAGCTGCATGTAGCCAGTGCCACTGCTCCACGCACTATACCCTCTGTCACCTATATACCAACAAACTCTTTCAATCAGTACGCAACCCTGCAAATTGGGTGTTGCATCTCACCCTCACATATTACCACTCTTGCAAGCCGCATACCTACAACTCACAGATTAGACACATGGGCAGCTATTCAACCCAAACATCTTGCAGGACACTCAGTCACACTTCCCTCTTTGAAGGTGGCGCACAACACTAGGCAGCAGGAAAGAACTGGGGGAAGGACAGGCACGCCTACACATCCTCACCCCCAAGGAGGAGACAGTGCTGTTCATCATTGGACAGGCCGTCGCTGAGGCCGTGGCCACTGGCGGTGCTGATGGTAATGATGATGAGAGTCTCTGCATACCTAATTCACTTTCTCGATTCCCACTTCTCCCTTAGCCCATAATCTTTTCTCATTCACGTGCTGCAGATGGTGTAAGCTCTCCTCACAGCACAACTCAATCCGTGTCCCTTTGTCATTTCAGATATCCAGGAACTAGAACTGGCACAGTCAGAGGAGGCAGAGGAAGATGACAGTGATGAAGCAGACATGGCATCACTCGATCTTACATTCGCTGACACTGCACATACTTTAGAGGTTAGGATAGAGGAGGGATCTGCACGTGGTGAGGCACTGGGCACAAGTGTGCAAGAGCCGGAGCGGGGGGAATAAATAGCGCAGGTGCCAGCTCACTGGAGGGCGAGGTCACACACTAGTTTTGCTGCAGAGGATTCAGATGATGACTTCAATGGGCCAGGCTACTGAAAAAGGCTGATGGGTGTACACAGCCAAATGCTTGGTGCACTGGAAAGCCTGCCAGAAAGCCTGCGCAAAATGTCAAGGGGCATGCTCCAACTTGGCACAGGGCTTTGCGCAGAGCTTGAAGCCCATCCTTTCCCACATGGAATGGGCGGTCACCTCCATCAGCACACCTGTGGAACCCACCATGTTGCAGCATCTGATGAGCGATGTCTCAGCTTCCATTGCAGCACAAACATTTGCCATCCAAGGTCCAACCGCTGCTTTGGAAGCTCAGACTGCTGTTATTTTGGCTCTGGGTTCTACTGTGGAATGGGGCTTCCAGGGTATCACAGCAGTTCAACAATCTGTTCACCAAGAGATCACCAAGACTGCTGAGGCGCCGTCCCAGGAGAGTGGCAGTGGCGCCATGGAACACAAACCTGCTGTCCTCTCTCAGGATGACAGCATTCCTGCTCCCACCCCTGCCACTTTGCCAGTGCCTTTGTCATTGTCTGTCAGCCAACCAGGCCAGACTGCTGCAGCCCAGGCTGAGATGATGCAGTCTGAAGCCGGGCCCTCCCGGCCCAGGGCTGTTCAAGGTCATCCTCTAAGGCCATCTGCCGCTCCTCAGTTGAAGGTCAGCAGTCTTCCACCACCCATGCTCCAGCCATTGGGGATGCACCTCGTAGGAGTACTAGGAAAGGTAAAGGCACATGAATGACAGGCACTAAGGGAATGCACAAGGGTGAATAGTATCAGTTTTTTTGAATCATTTCATGTGTAAATCTATAAATGTGGTTATGAATTTGTGTTTGGTGTTGGTTTTCATTTCTGCGATGAGCTGAGGGAAGAAGCAATGTGTAATCATAAGGAGGACTATTTGATGGTCATATGGGAGAGGAAAGCTAAGGAGTGTGGGATTGTTGATGAATGGGGAGGTGTTGTTGAGGTTACTGGTGTCGCTCATTAATCATCTGATCACGCAGAGCCCTGGCAGACAGGGCCTATCTACCTTGTTGCCTCCCTCCTTTTCCTCCACTTCCTTTTCCTCCTCCTCCTCTTCTCTCTTCTGGTAGCTTGTCCTGCTCTGCATGTCTTCTCTGCATGCTCCCAGTCATGTTCAACTCCCAAAGGAAGCCCTAGCAGGCCACCCATATCTAGAAGCAACTTTGGTCAGCAAACTATTTTAAATGCAGAACTGCAAGACCAGACAGATCACTCTCTATAGAATATTGCAACTTTCTCCAAGTATAGGAAACTTCCACAAACACGCACAATTGTACCATCAGCCAGAATAACTAATTCAACAATTAACCTGTAACTCCTGTATGATCCCTTTAAATAGCGCTGGTGGGGGATCCTTCATGCCATTTAAATCCTGTTCAGCTGTGCATGGTTAAGACGTTGGCTGGAGCGGGGAGTTCCAAAATGCTGCCAGCTGCTTCAAATCAGCGTTTCACACTGATTTACGTTATAATCTCCCTACTCTACATGCTGCCGGCGTTCCTTAGATGGGCGTGCGCAACCACCTTTACCAAGATAGCATCCTGTGCACTTCATGTCAGAAGTGTGCACGTGCATCTCCGGTGCCATTTTCGGGGGCTTAGGAATCCATGTAGTGCCTGCAAAATGGGTGCTACCTAGCCAAATTTCTCTCCCAGAGTTGGGCCGAATTGCCTATTTCTGCGCTGTAAATTGTATGTAATTCTATGTAATATGTCCTCCTGAAGTCTGCTACAATCCTCCTCACTGTTTACAACATTTCCAAGTTTTGTGTCATCTGCAAACTTTGAAGTTATAACCTCTATACCCAACCCTAACCCTAATACCGACCCCTGATGACTCCACTGTATACTTCCCTCCAGTCTGAAAAACAACCGTTCACCACAACTCTCTGCTTTCTGTCTCAGCCAATTTTGTGTCCATGTCGCCACTGTCCCTTTAATCCCATGGGTTTCAATCCCTCTGACTGGGCCATACTAAAGCCAGGCAATGTGAACCTTTTCCAGGAGTCTGTCTCGTTCAGCTTGGGCTGCCCTTAGGGAGTATAGTCCCAGCTCATGACTGTAGTGTCTGTTATGAATGTCAGTTTTCTTTTTCTTTGTTAGTTAAGTGTCTCTCCTGCTTCCTCATTGGGTGAAGGCTCCTGGTACCACTCAGGAGAGTATCGGTAGCTCTTGACTTGGGGCTGTAGTAAGGGTACTGTTTCAGATGAGGGACCAAGAGTTCTGTGACTTCAGAATCAGTCAGCATTACAAATTAGAATCCATACTCCAGATCTCAGACTACCTATGAACAAGGGAGGTCCAGTAAAGTATATATTAAATATCATAAAATCGATTTTCTTCTATAAGCACCTGCTTGACACCTGTCAGATGCACTGCACCGGACAGGAAGTAGCTCTCTGTGGTTTTCATCCTATTCTCCCCCTGGCTGGGCCTTGTACCTAAACGCCAGGCAGGAAACAGGAGTGCAACTACAGGCCTGAAACTGCAGATATGCGCCTGGCCATCGTGATTGGAGTCCTTCTGGTTGTTGCTCTCCCAGAACAGCTAAAAGTTTCTAAGGGGTCCTAATTGTCTGGCGACGAAGTGGTAATAAAATATGACTGACCTTCCTTCTTCCTCTTTGTCCTGCCCAGGGTCCCCTGAAGATGCTCCAGTCCTTGGGGATCTTGGGGCAGGCTGTTGTATCAGATACCTTCAAATGCCATTTCTCTGGAGGTACTAATAGTTTTAAACTCAGCAAAATGAGATGGAAAGATAGCAATACCCCATTCAGCTTTATTAAAAAGATAAGTTGCGTTGTACCTATAACAGGCACAGACCCAGTTATGTAGCTTGGAAAAGTCCCAGGAAATCCTGGGGCAGTGTAAGACCCATACATCTCTGCCCCATTTCCCTCTTCCCTGTGCCTGGGAAATGTCAGTTCTTCAGGCACAAATATAGGATAATCTACTCTCAGAGCTCCCCCAATATCTTAGTATGCAAGTGGTGGTACTGCAATTGACCACGCACCCAAGGGTCAGGAAGGAGCAAACTTAGCCATGGTTGCTGCTCCTGATTGCTCTCAATGACCCCAGATGATACAGAAGTAAAAGCAATAGAGCAAATAATTACACAAAACATTAAACTGTCTCAAAAACTAATGAAATAACATTTCCAACATCTTAGAGTCCTTTCCATAATCTTTTATCCCCTGCTGGGAAGTGCCTGTGAGTTGTTCTTGCGCGAGGACAGGATTAAGATTAGCGACGATGCCATCCACAATTAAAAAGCTTGCCAAGTCTCACTGTCCAGCCTTATATGTGAAGAACAGCCACTTAGGTGAGATAGTGGAGAGCTGCTAGCTCACATGGAACCATACTCCAACCATCAAAAGATAGAACATTCAAAATTACACGTCCCACAGAGCCAATTCAGTTTCAAAATTCATGCCTAGTAATGCTTATTCAGAGCTGTGACTATAGTATTGCTATTCCTTAATGGAAGAGCTACAAATCAACAGCAAATGAAAGCCGGCCTTGAGATTTATTAGTTCGTCCTTCAATACTTCTTTCAGATTAATTTTGACTAAAGTCCTGAGATATATTATTTTCTGGTGCAACAGAGTGTAAAGTTTCAGTTTCCTATATAATGAAAGGTTTCAACCACAATTTACAATATTGTCACATAAGAAAACAAGGTGCTGTACTCAAGTTAACAAGTAACATACAGCACTTAACTGCGACACATGACACTGTACTTACTATCATTTCGCTTCTCGGTATTCTGCTTCCTGGTACAAGATCACTTTGTGATGGATACAAAAAATCTTGTATTTTCTGAAACCAGATAATCAGGTTTTGATAATGTAGGTGGTGCTTTTATACAACTATGGTTGTGCAAATACATGAGGAAGAAGAAAAATTTACCCACCCTCCTCAAAAAATCCTGTTTCTGAGATGAGATGTAAGAGTTCAGAATTATTCATATATGCGAAGCGACTGAGAGAAAGCAAAGCACTATGGTAACTGTGGTCAGCAATGTTTAATGTGACTGATGTTACAATTATTTGTGTTCATAGGAAAGTGCAGTTTTCACAAGCAGACCCACATCCCCTATGATGTGGAATTTGCACCCTTATGAGTGCAATGAAGGGGCATAGCATATTACAGGACTAACAATTACCTGTATACTGTAATATTTTGCACCGGATGTTGCGTGGACTGCCCATTATGAACTCCTGTTCACTCCAACAAACATCACACTGTTAGCCACTATTCAGGCTAATACTAGTAAATTTTATTTACAAGATTTATAATTACACAGAAGCAAAAGCAATATAGCAAATAATCAGTAACATAATGCTAGACTTACACAATACTTTAAACTGTCTCAAAATAATAAGATTTCCAAAGTCTTTTGAGTCCATTTTAAAATGTTTTTAATTGAGACTTCATTGATTGCCCCACAGAGTCTCATCTCATTGTCACAATGTGGAAACATATGGTTGAAGCAAGGGAACTCCAGAATAGGAAAAGCAAGGAACACTTACTCTACTGCAAGCAGGCTTTTGGCATTGAACTTACATATCAAATAGTTTGGCTGTTCTCAAGCAGATAGCTTGGCCCTGATATGAAACAGCGAGCTTGCATGGATTAATGGGGCAGAACGCGCTCCTGAAATAATGGAGGAGCTCAACAGTGCTGCCAGTTTTTAGTGGTGAATCGAAGGAACAAGTTCCCGCATTTGCACACGCGCAGTAAAATCCTAAAATCGTGAACTTGCTCCTAGTGGTGAGCAGGCAATATGACAGCTTCGAATTAAAGGACCATCACACACTGCAATCATGATGTGGAGATGCCGGTGATGGACTGGGGTTGACAATTGTAAACAATTTTACAACACCAAGTTATAGTCCAGCAATTTTATTTTAAATTCACAAGCTTTCGGAGATTTTCTCCTTCCTCAGGCAAATGTTTCAAGATCTCCTTGAAGCCTACGCATTTATACATATTGAACAATAATACATGGTGTTTACAGACTGCCCCTGCAACTGCCCGTTGCCAAGGCAATCACCGTGTTCAGACAGAGAGGTGTTACCTGCAGAACCTCCGAATACACATTCAACAAAAAAACAAACAGGGAAAAAAAACAGAGAAAAAAAAACACAGAGAGAGGCAGAAACATCCAGAAGGCAGAGAGAGCCAGCAAATGACCCATTATATTAAAAACAGATAACATTTGTTCGCTGGTGTGTTTTTTTTTCTCTGTTTTTTTTCCCTGTTTGTTTTTTTGTTGAATGTGTATTCGGAGGTTCTGCAGGTAACACCTCTCTGTCTGAACACGGTGATTGCCTTGGCAACGGGCAGTTGCAGGGGCAGTCTGTAAACACCATGTATTATTGTTCAATATGTATAAATGCGTAGGCTTCAAGGAGATCTTGAAACATTTGCCTGAGGAAGGAGAAAATCTCCGAAAGCTTGTGAATTTAAAATAAAATTGCTGGACTATAACTTGGTGTTGTAAAATTGTTTACACACTGCAATCAGGCATTGATAGTGAACTTGCTCATCTGCCCAGCTGGAAAGTAACAAATTATGCCACCAAACAGGTACGCTTAAAAATACCAGGTCTAAACTAATTTTTAACAACATTAATGACTGCCAAACAACTAAAAATTAACATTAAAATGTAGAGTCTCATATTATTCCTAATTTTAATAATTTTTGGTCGTTAAAAAAAAATTAAAATTAAAAAATTAAGAACATTGTTTTTACTTTTCCCTTCTGTCTCTTTAATTTAATTCAATTATTTCTTGGGCGTGTTACAAAAAAATTAAAATTTTTATTTACAATGACATCAGAATAACTAACTTTAAATAAATGATGTGCAGATGCCGGTGATGGACTGGGGTTTACAATTGTAAACAATTTTACAACACCAAGTTATAGTCCAGCAATTTTATTTTAAATTCACAAGCTTTCGGAGGCTTCCTCCTTCCTCAGGTGAACGTTGTTGGAAATGAAATCCTCAAAATGAAATCGCATTTATAAATCACAGAACAATGCTTGGTGATGACAGACAGTTTTTTCAACTGCCCGTTGCCAAGGCAATCATTGTGCAGACAGACAGGTGTTACCTACAAGGTCTCCGAATATACAAATCACCAAAAAAAACCAAAAAAAAAACAGAGATAGAGAGGTAGAAACATAGAAAAGACAGCAACTGACCCGTTATATTAAAAACAGATAACATTTGTTCGCTGGTGGGGTAACGTGTAGCGTGACATGAACCCAAGATCCCGGTTGAGGCCGTCCTCATGGGTGCGGAACTTGGCTATCAATTTCTGCTCGACGATTTTGCGTTGTCGTGTGTCTCGAAGGCCGCCTTGGAGTACGCTTACCCGAAGGTCGGTGGCTGAATGTCCTTGACTGCTGAAGTGTTCCCCGACTGGGAGGGAACCCTCCTGTTTGGTGATTGTTGCGCGGTGTCCGTTCATCCGTTGTCGCAGCGTCTGCATGGTCTCGCCAATGTACCATGCTCTGGGGCATCCTTTCCTGCAACGTATGAGGTAGACAACGTTGGCCGAGTCACAGGAGTATGAACCATGCACCTGGTGGGTGATGTCCTCTCGTGTGATGGTGGTATCTGTGTCGATGATCTGGCATGTCTTGCAGAGGTTACCGTGGCAGGGTTGTGTGGTGTCGTGGACGCTGTTCTCTTGAAAGCTAGGTAATTTGCTTCGAACGATGGTCTGTTTGAGGTTGGGTGGCTGTTTAAAGGCGAGTAGTGGAGGTGTGGGGATGGCCATAGCGAGGTGTTCGTCGTCATTGATGACATGTTGAAGGCTGTGGAGAACATGGCGTAGTTTCTCCGCTCCGGGGAAGTACTGGACGACAAAGGGTACTCTGTTGGTTGCGTCCCGTGTTCGTCTCCTGAGGAGGTCTATGCGATTTTTCGCTGTGGCCCGTCGGAACTGTCGATCGATGAGTCGAGCATCATATCCCGTTCTTACTAGGGCGTCTTTCAGCGTCGGTAGGTGTCCATCGCGTTCCTCCTCGTCTGAGCAGTCCCTGTGTATTCGCAGTGCCTGTCCATAAGGGATGGCCTCTTTGACGTGGTTAGGATGGAAGCTGGAAAAGTGGAGCATCGTGAGGTTGTCCGTGGGCTTGCGGTAGAGTGAGGTGCTGAGGTGCCCGTCTTTGATGGAGATTCGTGTGTCCAAGAAAGAAACTGATCCTGAGGAGTAGTCCATGGTGAGCTTGATGGTGGGATGGAACTTGTTGATGTTATCGTGTAGTCTCTTTAGTGATTCCTCGCCGTGGGTCCATAGAAAGAAAATGTCGTCGATGTATCTGGTGTATAGTGTTGGTTGGAGATCCTGTGCAGTGAAGAAGTCCTGCTCCAACTTGTGCATGAAAATGTTGGCGTATTGGGGTGCGAATTTGGTCCCCATGGCTGTTCCGTGTGTTTGGGTAAAGAACAGGTTGTCGAAGGTGAAGACGTTGTGATCCAGGATGAAGCGGATGAGTTGTAGGATGGCGTCTGGAGATTGGCTGTTGTTGGTGTTGAGTATTGATGCTGTCGCAGCGATGCCGTCATCGTGGGGGATACTGGTGTATAGTGCCGAGACGTCCATCGTGGTGAGAAGTGTTCCTGGTTCAACTGGTCCGTGGGTACTGAGTTTTTGTAGGAAGTCTGTAGTGTTGCGACAGAAGCTGGGGGTTCCCTGTACGATGGGTTTCAGGATGCCTTCGATGTATCCAGAGAGGTTCTCACACAGGGCTCCGTTGCCTGATACGATAGGACGTCCGGGTGTGTTGGCTTTGTGTATCTTTGGGAGGCAGTAGAAGTCTCCCACGCGGGGAGTACGTGGGATGAGAGTGGGTAGGATGCTTTGAAGGTCTGGATCGAAGGTCTTGATCAGTTTGTTGAGCTGGTGGGTGTGTTCTTTGGTCGGATCTGCGGGTAACCGTCTGTCGTGTTCCTGGTTGTCCAGTTGTCGGTATGCTTCTTTGCAATAGTCCGTTCTGTTCTGTATGACGATGGCTCCTCCTTTGTCCGCTGGTTTGATGATGATGTTGCGGTTGGTCTTGAGAGCGTTGATGGCATTGCGTTGTGCTCGGGTGACATTCTGGGCAACGGGCAGTTAAAAAAACTGTCTGTAATCACCAAGCATTGTTCTGTGATTTATAAATGCGATTTCATTTCGAGGACTTCATTTCCAACAACGTTCACCTGAGGAAGGAGGAAGCCTCCGAAAGCTTGTGAATTTAAAATAAAATTGCTGGACTATAACTTGGTGTTGTAAAATTGTTTACAATTGTAAACCCCAGTCCATCACCGGCATCTCCACATCATGGCTACCATCGACACCACAAACTGCCGGCTCACAGTGGAAAGGATATCCAAGAAGATCGCGCATATAGACACAGACATCAAGTTTTTACAGAGCTGCAAGAAAGCAGACAAGATCCCGAAAGGACTACAGATCACGAACCCACTCAAGTCCACATACAACTCGGATTACGCTGAGAGACTCTGCCGCCGTACCTCTCGCACACTCCGCAACCATCTCATACACCAACTCGACAGCAGACGCCGCAACCTCGAAACTAAGATAGAGTCCATACTCTCAACCTGTACTCAGGACACAGCAGACCAGCTACGAGATACCGCAAGACAGACGAGGCAACGGAACTACGCTGCCTACATGAAAACCAAGAGCAGGAAGCTTGAGAAACTCGGCATCACCACCAGCATCGACCAAGCTTCCCCTTGTACCACGGTTGCAACCACAGGGAAGCCTATCGTCAATTTGTCCGACCACACCCTTCAACCAGACGAAATCGAAGTTCTCAGCCGAGGGCTCAATTTCTGCCCCACTACCAAAATGGACCCCACTAGTCTCGCGGCAGACACAGAGGAATTCATCAGGAGAATGAGGCTCCGGGAATTCTACCACAAACCCCAAGATTTCAGCAGCGAACCCAATGAGACAATCAACGATCTGGAACAGCAGACAGAGGGATCCGCGGTACAGCAACCGAAGAGGAAAGAGTCACACTGGACTCCTCCGGAGGGTCGCTGCCCTCAGCTGGACATGTATGCTCAAGCTGTCAGGAAATGCGTCAATGCCAGATTCATCAGCCGCACTCAGAAGACAGTCCAGAATGTCACCCGAGCACAACGCAACGCCATCAACGCTCTCAAGACCAACCGCAACATCGTCATCAAACTAGCGGACAAAGGAGGAGCCATCGTCATACAGAACAGAACGGACTATTGCAAAGAAGCATACCGACAACTGGACAACCAGGAACACTACAGATGGTTACCCGCAGATCCGACCAAAGAACACACCCACCGATCCAGACCTTCAAAGTATCCTACGCACTCTCATCCCACGTACTCCCCGCGTGGGAGACTTCTACTGCCTCCCAAAGATACACAAAGCCAACACACCCGGACGTCCTATCGTATCAGGCAACGGAACCCTGTGTGAGAACCTCTCTGGATACATCGAGGGCATCCTGAAACCCATCGTACAGGGAACCCCCAGCTTCTGTCGCGACACTACAGACTTCCTACAAAAACTCAGTACCCACGGACCAGTTGAACCAGGAACACTTCTCACCACGATGGACGTCTCGGCACTCTACACCAGTATCCCCCACGATGACGGCATCGCTGCGACAGCATCAATACTCAACACCAACAACAGCCAATCTCCAGACGCCATCCTACAACTCATCCACTTCATCCTGGATCACAACTTCTTCACCTTCGATAACGAGGAGGAACGCGATGGACACCTACAGACGCTGAAAGACGCCCTAGTAAGAACGGGATATGATGCTCGACTCATCGATCGACAGTTCCGACGGGCCACAGCGAAAAATCGCATAGACCTCCTCAGGAGACTAACACGGGACGCAACCAACAGAGTACCCTTTGTCGTCCAGTACTTCCCCGGAGCGGAGAAACTACGCCATGTTCTCCGCAGCCTTCAACATGTCATCAACGACGACGAACACCTCGCTATGGCCATCCCCACACCTCCACTACTCGCCTTTAAACAGCCACCCAACCTCAAACAGACCATCGTTCGCAACAAATTACCTAGCTTTCAAGAGAACAGCGTCCACGACACCACACAACCCTGCCACGGTAACCTCTGCAAGACATGCCAGATCATCGACACCATCACACGAGAGGACACCACCCACCAAGTGCATGGTTCATACTCCTGTGACTCGGCCAACGTTGTCTACCTCATACGTTGCAGGAAAGGATGCCCCAGAGCATGGTACATTGGCGAGACCATGCAGACGCTGCGACAATGGATGAACGGACACCGCGCAACAATCACCAAACAGGAGGGTTCCCTCCCAGTCGGGGAACACTTCAGCAGTCAAGGACATTCAGCCACCGACCTTCGGGTAAGCGTACTCCAAGGCGGCCTTCGAGACACACGACAACGCAAAATCGTCGAGCAGAAATTGATAGCCAAGTTCCGCACCCATGAGGACGGCCTCAACCGGGATCTTGGGTTCATGTCACGCTACACGTTACCCCACCAGCGAACAAATGTTATCTGTTTTTAATATAACGGGTCAGTTGCTGTCTTTTCTATGTTTCTACCTCTCTATCTCTGTTTTTTTTTGGTGATTTGTATATTCGGAGACCTTGTTGGTAACACCTGTCTGTCTGCACACTGATTGCCTTGGCAACGGGCAGTTGAAAAAACTGTCTGTAATCACCAAGCATTGTTCAGTTAAATAAATGAGGTCTGCTTTCCTGCTTGAGCAATGACTCCTGAATTTGTGAACATGACTTCTCTTCCTGACAGGTTTTGTGGGCGTGTCTTCTATTCTCAGAGACTGTTCCATGCACATTAACTCACGCTGCTCAGAGTTGTTAGCGCACAATTTTTTAAAAGTTTAATATCAAGCAAGTTGATGCCACAGAGCCCGCCGTAAGTACTTTTATTAATTTTATTCGCAGGAGCTGTGGCGAACGTTGCCTTGCCGCTCTGCGCAAGTTCTAGCCTATATCTCAAAAGCATGACCGAATTGCTGATGCAATTAATTTGTAAATGGAAATAATCAATAGCACTGTGGAAAACTGGATTACTCCCTCCCCCAGAAACCTAGAGCTATTTCTAGGCAACTTTGCGTATGGTCTCATTTTTTCTACATACAGTCTAAAGAATCCTTTTCAGAAGGAAGTTAACGGAGTTCCATTTTAAATTCACAGTATATTGGCCTACCTGAAATTTTATATGAAAACAATATAAGAGGTGATTACCCACTCTTCCAACAGGGAAGCCATGCTCACATGAAGCACAGCTTAGAGACAGAGTTAACTATGTCCTTGATTCTCTAACCTGCACTTCCTGCTGGAAGTGTGGGATCTACAATGTAGTGATTTTACATTTGAAGCAAAACCTGGGATCTGGACAATCTGATACACTCTTACAGGCATTTGATATTTGATTGACTGTTATTGTGTATGAATGATTTAACAAGGATTTCCATTTCTATAGCATTAACTGAAGCCAAACGGATTTGCATCGGCCTACAAATTAATTTGAATTTTCATCATGACACCTGTACTAGGAACAAGCAGCAGGACTTTGGGGTGGGTTGGGGAGTGTATGTATCATGATACACAAGGCATCACAATTGTATGGGACAGGCTGGATGGACCAGTAAATCTTTTCCTGTCCATCATTTTTCGTATGTTTGTAGGTTTTAGGCTGCTGAATTCGGGGTCTATTAGTACGAGCAGTGAGTTAAAAGTTCAAATGGGTAAATTAAAGAGACCAGATCTGAGCTAAAATTAAGATATTTTGACATTATGAATTTATGGTCTAATTTAGCTTAGTTTTGTTGGATAAGCTTTCCCTTCAAGAAAGTGGTATTGTGCGTATGTAAAGTTTATGTCATTGCTGTACATTATATAGAGTAGCCCAGAAATTATCTCAGGATACTGGCAATTACACCCATCTACCAGTGAGCTCCACCAGTCACCCCGCTGGAGTATGCAGGGTCATTGGGTGATCACCATATTTAAATGCAGACGTGTGAGTGGCCATGCAACTATGGAGGCATCTTAGGTGCCCACCTGTCATGAAATGCCATAAAATGTGCCATCGATGTTGAGGCTCCAGTGATGTGACCCCCATTCCCTGAGAAATAGTCTGAATTGGCCCGAAGCAGCTCCATTTCTAAGGGGCTGACATTAAACAACTGCATATTTCCACTGGGTGCACCGTCCTTTGAAGATGCACCAAGCTCCTCCTAGGCAAAGGACATGGGTAATCCCATTGTAGGGTGACCCTCTCCCTGACCTCATCCCCTTTGTGTCACTAGCCTTATAAGGGGCAGCTGGAGGTTCTATCCCTTACAAGGCCCAACGGGAATTCCTAGGATAGGCCGGGACTTTGCCATTTCTGGATTCTGAACTATTTTCTGGTCCTTCTGCTGCATTTCAGCCGGAATTACAGCAGGAGTGTGCAGGATAAGTCAAAGAAATTAGGCTCCAGCATTCTGTAAGTAACAGTTCTATGATTGGTGCATTGGAGGCAGCAACAATGTTTTTTTCATTCATTCATGGGATGTGGGCATCGCTGGCAAGGCCAGTATTTATTCCTCATCCCTAATTGCTCTTGAGAAGGTGGTGGTGAGCTGCCTTCTTGAACCGCTGCAGTCCGTGTGGTGAGGGTACTCCCATAGTGCTGTTAGGTAGGGAGTTCCGGGATTTTGACTCAGTAACGATGAAGGAACGGCAATATATTTCCAAGTCAGGATGGTGTGTGACTTGGAGAGGAACGTGCAGGTGGTGTTCCCATGCACCTGCTGCCCTTGTCCTCCTAGGTGGTAGAGGTCATGGGTTTGGGAGGTGCTGTCGAAGAAGCCTTGCTGAATTGCTTCAGTGCATCTTGTAGATAGTACACACTGCAGCCACAGTGCGCTGGTGGTGGAAGGAGTGAATGTTTAAGGTGGTGAATGGGGTGCCAATCAAGCGGGCTGCTTTGTCCTGGATGGTGTCGAGCTTCTTGAGTGTTGTTGGAACTACACTCATCCAGGCAAGTGGAGAGAATTCCATCACACTCCTGACTTGTGGAAAGGCTTTCGGGAGTCAGGAAATGAGTCACTCGCTGCAGGATAGCCAGCCTCTGACCTGCTCTTGTAGCCACATTATTTATGTGGCTGGTTCAGTTAAGTTTCTGGTCTATGGTGACCCCCAAGATGTTGGTGGTGGGGGATTCAGCGATGGTAATGCTGTTGAATGTCAAGGGGAGGTGGTTAGATTCTCTCTTGTTGGAGATGGTCATTTCCTGGAACTTGTCTGGTGCGAATGTTACTTGCCATTTATCAGCCCAAGCCTGGATGTTGTCCAGGTCTTGCTGCATGCGGGCTCAGACTGCTTCATTATCTGAGGGGTTGCGAATGGAACGGAACACTGTGCAATCATCAACGAATATCACCACTTCTGACCTTATGATGGAGAGAAGATAATTGATGAAGCAGCTGAAGATGGTTGGGCCTAGGACACTGCCTTGAGGAACTCCTGCAGCAATGTCCTGGGGCTGAGATGATTGGCCTCCATCAACCACTACCATCTTCCTTTGTGCTCGGTATGACTCCAGCCACTGGAGTGTTTTCTCCATGATTCCCATTGACTTCAACTTTACTGGGGCTCCTTGATGCCACACTCGGTGACTGCCCTTGATATCAAGGGCAGTCACCTCACTGCTGGAATTCAGCTCTTTTGTCCCTGTATGGACCAAGGCTGTAAAGACGCCTGGAGCCGAATGGTCCTGGCGGAACCCAAACTGAGCATCAGTGAGCAGGTTATTGGTGAGTAAATGCTGCTTAATGGCACTGTTGACGAAACCGTCCATCACTTTGCTGATTATTGAGAGTAGACTGATGGGGCAGTAATTGGCCGGATTGGATTTGTCCTGCTTTTTGTGGACAGGATATACCTGGGCAATTTTCCACATTGTCGGGTAGATGCCAGTGTTGTAGCTGTACTGGAACAGCTTGGCTGGAGGCACGGCTAGTTCTGGAGCACAAGTCTTCAGCACTACAGCCGAGATGTTGTCGGGGCCCATAGCCTTTGCTGTATCCAGTGCACTCAGCCATTTCTTGATATCATGTGGAGTGAATTGAACTGGCTGAAGACTGGCTTCTGTGATGGTGGGGTTATCGGGAGGAGGCTGAGATGGATCATCCACTCGGCACTTCTGGCTGAAGATGGTTGCAAACGCTTCAGCCTTGTCTTTTGTACTCACATGCTGGGCTCTGCCATCATTGAGGATGGGGATGTTCACGGAGCCTCCTCCTCTCGTTGATTGTTTAATTGCCCACCACCATTCACAACCGGATGTGGCAGGACTGCAGAGCTTTGATCTGATCCGTTGGTTGTGGGATCCCTTAGCTCTGTCTATAGCATGTTGCTTCCACTGTTTAGCATGCATGTAGTCTTGTGATGTAGCTTCACCAGGTTGGCACCTCATTTTTAGGTACTCCTGATGCTGCTCCTGGCATGCTCTTCTACACTCCTCATTGAACCAGGGTTGAACCCGTGGCTTGATTGTAATGGCAGACTGAGGAATATGCCAGGGCCTGAGATTACAGATTGCGGTGGAATACAATTCTGCAGTTGCTGATGGCCCACAGTGCCTCATGGACACCCAGTTTTGAGTTGCAAGAACTGTTCTGAATCTAACCCATTTAGCACTGTGGTAGTGCCACACAACACAATGGACGGTATCCTCAGTGTGAAGATGGGACTTTGTCTCCACAAGAACTGTGTGGCGGTGACTCCCACCAATACTGTCATGAACACCTGCATCTGCGGCAGATAGATTGGTGAGGATGAGGTCAATCAGGTTTTTCCTTCATGTTGGTTCCCTCACCAACTGCCGCAGGCCCAGTCTGCAAACTGCACACAATACTCCAGATGTGTCTCACCAAGGCCCTGTATAACTGCAGTAAGACATCCTTGCTCCTGTACTCAAATCCTCTTGCAATGAAGGCCAACATACCATTCGCCTTCCTAACTGCTTGCTGCACCTGAACGCTCGCTTTCAACGACTGGTGTACAAGGACACCCAGGTCTCATTGCACCTCCCCTTTTCCCAATCTATCACCATTCAGATAATAATCTGCATTTCTGTTTTTACATCCAAAGTGGATAACCTCACATTTATCCACGTTATACTGCATCTGCCATGTTCTTGCCCACTCACCCAACTTGTCTAAATCACATTGCAGCCTCTTTGCATCCTCCTCACAGCTCACATTCCACCCCAGCTTTGTGTTGTCTGCAAACTTGGAAATGTTACATTTAGTTCCCTCATCCAAATCATTGATATATATTGTGAATAGCTGGGGCCCAAGCACTGATCCTGCGGTACCCCACTAGCCTCACTGCCTGCCACCCGGAAAAAGACCCGTTTATTCCTACTCTCTGTTTCCTGTCTGTCAAACAATTCTCAATCCATTCCAGTATATTCCCCCCAATCCCATGTGCTTTAATTTTGCACACTAACCTCTTGTGTGGGACCTTACAAAAGCCTTCTGAAAACCCAAATACACCACATCCACTGGTTCTCCCCTATCTATTCCACTCGTTACCTCCTCAAAAAACTCCAGTAGATTTGTTAAGCATGATTTCCCTTTCATAAACCCATGCTGACTTTGTCCAATCCCATTAATGCCCTCCAAGTGTTCTGTTATCACATATTTTATAATAGACTCTAGCATTTTCCCAACGACTGTTGTTAGGCTAACTGGTCTGTAATTCCCTGTTTTTTCTCTCCCTCCTTTTTTAAATAGTGGGGTTACATTTGCCATCCTCCAATCTGTAGGAACTGTTCCAGAGTCTATAGAATTTTGGAAGATGATCACCAATGCATCCATTATTTCCAGGGCCACTTCCTTTCGTTCTCTGAGATGTAGATTATCAGGCCCTGGGGATTTGTCAGCCTTTAGCCCCATTAATTTCCCTAACACTTTTTTTACTAATACTGGTTTCCTTCAGTTCTTCCCTTTCACTAGACCCTTGGTTCCCTAACATTTCTGGGAGGTTATTTATGTCCTCCTTTGTGAAGACAGAACCAAAGTATGTGTTTAATTGTTCTGCCATTTCTTTGTTCCCCATTATAATTTCCCCCATTTCTGACTGTAAGGGACCTACATTTGTCTTCACTAATCTTTTTCTCTTGAGATGAATGCGTGGCTGGAGAGATGGTGCAGGAGGGAGGGCTTTAGATTCCTGGGGCATTGGGACCAGTTCTGGGGAAGGTGAGACCTGTACAGACTGGATGGGTTGCACCTCAACAGAGCTGGGACCAATGTCCTTGCGGGGAGGTTCGCTAATGCTGTGGGGGTCGGTGGGGGGGGGGTTTAATCTAATTTGGCAGGGGGATGGGCACCAGGATGTAGCATTGGAAAGGAGAAACAAGGGGCACAAAGGATCAGGAAATAAGGATAGCACTAGAGCAAGTAATAGTACAGTATTAGGTGGGATCAGACTAAGAAAGAGTACAAGAAAGTCTAAGACTGGTTTGCAGTGTATGTGTGTAAACGCATGAAGCGTGGTAAACAAGGTTGGTGAGCTGCAGGCGCAAATAGCCACATGGGAATACAATATTATGGTGATAATGGAGACCTGGCTCAAAAAAGGGCATGATTGGGTACTAAATATTCCTGGATACAAGGTGTTCAGGAAAGATAAGGAAGGAAAGAAAGAAGAGGGGTTGGCAGTTTTGATTAAGGAGAATATTGAAGTGCTGGAGAGCGATGTCCTAGAGGGGCCAAGGACAGAATCTATTTGGTTAGAGTTAAGAAATAAAAGAGGTGCCATTGCACTACTGGGTGTATTCTATAGGCCACCAACTAGTGGGAAGGATATAGAGGAGCAACTTTGCAAGGAAATTACAGAGAGGTGCACATGCGATAGTGATAACTGGGGACTTCAACTGTCCTTATATATCCTAACTGGGATAACAATAATAATATAAGCAGCAAAGAGGGAGAGGAATTTTTGAAATGTGTTCAGGATAACTTTTTTGATCAGTATGTTTCCGGCCCAACAAAGAAGGAGGCATTCCTGGGCTTGGTTCTAGGGCATGAGGCGGGTGTCTGTGGGAGAGCGTTTAGGGAGCAGTGATCATAGTATCACAAGGTTTAGAATAGCTATGGAAAAGGACACGGACCACTCGATTGGGGGAGAGCCAATTTCAATGGGATGAGAACAGATCTTGCCTGGGTAAATTGGAATCAAAGATTGGCAGACAAAACTGTAATTGAACAGTGGGGGGCCTTTAAAGAGGAGATGGTTTGGGTACAGTCTAGGCACATTCCCACAAGGCAGAAAGGTAGGGCAACTAAAGTCAGAGCTCCCTGGATGACAAAAGAGATAGTGAGTAAGATGAAACGGAAAAAAGGGGTGTATGACAGATGTCAGGTTGATAACACAAGTGAGAACCAGGCAGAATATAGAAAGTTCAGAAGGGACGTAAGAAAGGAAATAAGAGGGGCAAAGAGAGAGTATGAGAATAGACTGGCGGCCAACATAAAAGGGAATCCAAAAGTCTTCTACAGGCATGTAAAAAGTATATGGGGTAGTAAGAGGAGGGGTGGGGCCGATTCGGGACTATAACGGAGATCTACTCATGGAGGCAGAGGGGATGGCCGAGGTACTAAATGAGTACTTTGCATCTGTCTTTACCAAGGAAGAAGATGCTGCCAGAGTCTCAGTAAAGGAAGATTGAGATACTGGATGGGCTAAAAATTGATAAAGAAGAGGTACTTGAAAGGCTAGCTGTACTTAAAGTAGATAAGTCACCCGGTCCGGATGGGATACATCCTAGGTTGCAGAGGGAAGTAAGGGTGGAAATTACGGAGGTACTGGCCATAATCTTCCAAACATCTGTAGATACGGGGTTCGTGCCAGAGGACTGGAGAATTGCAAATGTTACACCCTTGTTCAAAAAAGGGTGTAAGGATAAACCCAGAAACTATAGGCCAGTCAGTTTATCCTCAGTGGTGGGGAAACTTTTATAAACAATAATCCAGGACAGAATTAATAGTCACTTGGACGAGTATGGGTTGATTAGGGAAAGCCAGCATGGATTTGTTAAAGGTTGGCTTTCCCTAATCAACCCATACTCGTCCAAGTGACGTTAGAGTTTTTTGATGAGGTAACAGAGAGGGTAGATGAGGGCAATGCAGTTGATGTGGTGTATATGGACTTTCAAAAGGCATTTGATAAAGTGCCGCATGGTAGGCTTATCATCAAGATTGCAGCCCATGGAATAAAGGGGGCAGTAGCAACATGGATACAGAATTGGTTAAGTGACAGGAAAGAGAGAGTAGTGGTGAACGGTTGTTTTTCGGACAGGAGGGAGGTGCACAGTGGTGTTCCCTGGGGGTCAGTGCTGGGTCCACTGCTTTTCTTGATACATATTAATGACTTGGACTTGGGTGTACAGGGCACAATTTGAAAATTTGCAGATGACACAAAACTTGGAAGTGTAGTAAATAGCGAGGAGGATAGTGATAGACTTCAAGAGGATATAGACAGGCTGGTGGCATGGGTGGACACGTGGCAGATGAAATTTAACGCAGAAAAATGCGTAGTCATACATTTCGGTAGGAAGAACGAGGAGAGGCAATATGAACAAGAGGGCACAACTCTTAAAGGGTTACAGGAACAGAGAGATCTGGGGGTATATGTGCACAAATCGTTGAAGGTGGCAGGGCAGGTTGAGAAAGCGGTTAAAAAAACATACGGGATCCCGAGGCATAGAGTGCAAAAGTATAGAAGTCATGATGAACCTTTATTAAACACTGGTTCGGCCACAACTGGAGTATTGTGTCCAGTTCTGGGCACCGCACTTTAGGAAAGATGTGAAGGTCTTAAAGAAGGTACAGAAGAGATTTACTAGAATGATTCCAGGGATGAGAGACTTTAGTTACGTGGATAGTCTGGAGAAGCTGGGGTTGTTCTCCTTGGAACAGAGAAGGTTGAGAGGAGATTTAATAGAGGTGTTCTAAATTATGAAGGGTCTAAACAGAGTAGATAATGAGAAACTGTTCCCATTGGCGGAAGGGTCAAGAATTGATGTGAGGTGATTGGCAAAAGAACCAAAGGTGACATGAGGAAAAACTTTTTTACACAGGTTGTGGTTCAGGATCTGGAATACACTGCCCGAGGGGGTGATGGAGGCAGATTCAATCATGGCCTTCAAAACGGAACTGGATAAGTACTTGAAAGGAAAAAAATTGCAGGGCTATCGGGATAGGGTGGGAGAGTGGAACTAGCTGGATTGTTCTTGCGCAGACTCGATGAGCCAAATGTCCTCCTTCCTTGCTGTAACCTTTCTATGATTCTATGATTCTATGAAAGACTAAGGACCCATTTCATGGCAGCTGCTGATTCATTTCTGTACTAAATCTGCATTTAATTTGTATACTGCACAGAGTGTAATGTTTCAATTAATTTACTTTGTCCTTATTGCAGAAAGAATCACACTGATCCAAATCAGGTCCAAATTCAGGTTAATTCGCATTCTCACTGGTATTCTTCTCACTTGTAGAACACACAGCAGGCATCAGACCGTAATTTGATACAATTTGACATATGCTTCAGGGTAAGAATGCTATGGGGTCAAAGATCAAACTTAGTTCAGATCAAATTAACTTGATCTGCTGTGCAAACAGAGTATTTGTTTCTGATAATGCAGAAAACTGAAAATTAGCACAGCTTCCTATTTTTGTACCATTTCCAGATAATCCTTACTTTCCATTAGCTTTCCCACGTAAAGCTATGTTTTGTACTAATTTGAATAAATAGGTACATAAGTTTGCTATTTTTCAATTACTCCCAGGCATCTATTATTCTGCTATTACTGCACTTCCTGTTTGGTAATTATCAAGGGCCTTTAGACAGATATTAACCCTAAATGTCTTTAATTACTGCCCATGCGGGAATGCAGTATGGCAGTCCTCCACTGACTGATGTTGCAACAAATAGGAAAAATTACAGCATGGAGCAGCCCAGGGGGAAGGCTGTTCCCAGGTTAATGATGCCTCACTCAAGGTATCATTGGATGGAGTGAGGAAGAGGAGGGGGAGGACAGAGATCTTCCCCCCGGTGGGCGGGAGGAAGCGGCCTGCCTCTGCCACCAAGAAGGCCTGGCTCGAGGTGGCAGAGGAGGTCACCTGCACCACCAACATATCACGCACCTGCATACAGTGCAGGAGGCGCTCCAATTATCTCAGTAGGTCAGCCAAAGTGAGTACACTTACTCATTCCCCGACACTCAGGGGAACAGACAGGCGTTTCTGTGGCCGTAAACGTGACTCCCTGGTGCCAGGGTCATGGATGTCACTGAGCGGCTTCAGGGCATTCTCAAGGGGGAGGATGAGCAGGCAGAGGTCGTGGTCCACATTGGGACCAACGACATAGGTAGGAAGGGAGATGAGGTCCTGCATCAAGAATTTAGGGAGCTAGGTAGCAGATTAAAGAGCAGGACCTCAAAGGTTGTAATCTCTGGATTACTCCCAGTGCCACGGGCTAGTGAGTATAGAAATAGGAGGATAGAACAGATGAATGCGTGGCTAAAGAGTTGGTGCAGGAGGGAGGGTTTCAGTTTCCTGGATCACTGGGCCTGCTTCTGGGGAAGGTGGGACTTGTACAAGTCGGACGGGTTGCATCTGAACCAGAGCGGGACAAATATCCTGGCGGGGAGGTTTGCTAGCACTGTTGGGGGGGGGTTTAAACTAACTTGGCAGGGGGATGGGATACAGAGTGGAGCGACAATAGGGGGTGATGTGCAGCCAAATATCGAGAAAAAAACAAGTCAGCTTGGAAGACAGGGCAAATATGTAAGAGCAAGGCTGGATGGCATCTATTTTAATGCAAGGAGTCTTGCGAATAAGGTGGATGAACTGAAGGTGTTGATAAACACATGGGAGTATGATATTGTTGCTGTCACAGAGACATGGCTGAGGGAGGGGCAAGACTGGCAGCTCAATATTCCGGTGTACAGAATCTTCAGGCGAGACAGAGGGGGAGGTATAAGAGGAGGGGGGGTCGCAATATTACTTAAAGAATCAATTACTGCCATAAGGAGGGATGATATATTAGCAGGTTCCTCAAATGAGGCCATATGGGTGGAGCTTAAAAACAAAAAGGGGGCAAGCACTTTGATGGGAGTGTACTATAGGCCCCCAAACAGTCAGGGGGAGATAGAGGAACAGATATGTAGGCAAATCTCAGAAAATTGTGCAAATAATAGGGTAATAATAGTGGGGGATTTCAACTTCCCCAATATTAACTGGGATACTCAGAGTGTAAAAGGCTTAGAGGGTACAAAATTCTTAACGTGCATCCAGGAGAGCTTTTTGAGCCAGCATGTAGAAAGTCCTACAAGAGAGGGGGCGGTACTGGACCTAATTCTAGGGAATGTGGCCGGCCAAGTGGAAGAAGTGCTAGTCGGTGAGCACTTTGGTGACAGTGACCATAATTCAGTGAGATTTAAGGTGGTCATGGAAAAGGACAGGGAGGGGCCGGAAATAAAGGTTCTAAATTGGGGGAAGGCCGATTTTAATAGGATAAGGCAGGATCTGGCCAAAATGGACTGGGATCGGCTGCTTGTAGGAAAATCCGCATCGGAGCAATGAGAGTCTTTCAGAAGGGAGATTGAGACCATACAATGGCAACATGTTCCCGTAAAGGTCAAGGGTGGTTCCAAGAACTCCAGGGAACCTTGGATGTCAGGGGATATACGAGAATGGATTAGGAAAAAAAGGAGGTTGAAACTAAGTTTTAATGACTGCCAAACAACTAAAAATCAACCTTTAAAAATGTGGAGTCTTATTCCTCCTTATTTTAATAGTTTTTGGTCATTAATTTTTTTTAAATTAAAAAAATATTTTTTTTTTACTTTCCCTTCTGTTTCTTTTATTTAATTCAATTATTTCTCACCCTCTCTTTTTTCACTGTCTATAACTGTTTTTACATTGATTTAAAATGTTATACCATTCACTTCCTGCTTTTCACATGACAGTGAACGCAGCTGTCAAAAATGCTGCGATCTGATTGGTCCAGGGTCCTAGCTTCGCCTGAACGAATGCTGGTCTCTTCTCCACTTCCTATTAGAGTAAATGGCCAACGAAAAGTTAGTGGGTTTGTATAAATCTATGGAGCGGTGAGGAGTTTTGATTTGCCACTCCGAGTTGTTTCTACCCCAATGTGATGTCAGCATTAAATTGCAGAAGTCATTTGTTGATCTTGGATAGCAACAATAGATGTTTTTGGAAGTTTGTCTGATAGCACCATTAAAGAATAGCAAATAACTTGGCAAAAAAAAATGTCTCGAGTGGTGCCCCTTACAACAGATTGAATGTATCCTAAGGGATTTGTCATAATTGAAGAATCTGTAAGGCTGCAAAGGGGCTGAAATTCCTACTGTAGCTACTAACTATCAACAAACCCTTTTAAATATGCATTCCAAAATATATTTTGTTGCAAAGCAAATTTATGTCACAGATGTGGCATCAAAAATGTTTCAAAGTGGTTCATAAACATTGTAGTCTTTGCAAGAAAAACATGAATGCCATTAAAAACACAATGAGGTACAGAGTAAAGATATTTCCTGATGGTTAGGAGGATTGAAGATTAGGACACTGACGACCTCCCGTGAGAGCTATACTTATGAATTATGAAAATAAAGCACCACTTTTAAGGCTAACCTAAGACAAAAAACATGTATGAAAAAATACAAACCATTTTGAAAAGTTGCACTACCATTTTTGTAATACACATCCTATATTCCAAATATTTGAGGCTATGACTTGAGGGGAAAAAGATAAGGTAGACTTGATGAATTAGTACTTCAATAATGCATGATGCAGATTTTTATGTTTTAGTCTGAAAAACAGTTGTCAAGACAGTCAAAGCATTTTTAAATTGATTACATAAATGTTATTAAGATGGACCAGGTTCTGAAATGCTGTAAGTCATAAAAAATCAATTTGACAGATGATTTATTCATCAATTATTTCTCATTTTTAACGTAGAAAATTTAATTTGGCACAATTATGTTTGATTGAGCTATTTGTGATCTCATTGTACAACATAATTTCTTCAAGATGGAGCTCTTCCTGTTATAAATTTGCTGAAAAAACATATTTAAAGCCATCGTTGAAGGTTTTTAACATAAATCCACTGATAGTTCATTTAGATTTGTAAGTATTTTTCTCCCAACATGATTTATGTGAAGTTTACACTGATTTGCCAAGGCCTTCACTGGGCAGCTCTTCTAATCCTCGGGGTGCTTTTGCCCTTTTAATGCCATTCTTGCCTCTTGTGATGCTGCAACAGTGATCCTGCTCCAGCACCACTGGCATTTCCCTCAGGATTCTGGCTGGCTCCCTCTTGGTAGTAGGAATCCCACCAGAAGCTTGCCATGCATGGGAAATGGTCTCTGATCTAGGGAAATGGGTCGGGTTGGCATGAAGTAATCTTGTGAGACTGGAGGGCAGATTTTGGATTGAATAAGGAGCTGGTTGCATTCCTGTCGACAGAAAGTAGTTCACTGAAAGTGGCTGTGTGTGTAGACCGATCACTAGTGGAGTTGTGCAGGGATCAGTGTTATACATACATTCATAGAAATACATAGAAGTTACAACACAGAAACAGGACATTTGGCCCATGTTGGTGTTTACTCTCCATGTTAGGGCTGTTGCTTTTTAGAATCTTTATCTGTGTGTCAGGGGACTATCGGCCAATTAACAAATGACGTGAAGATATGTGTGGGTACAAGGATCTTAGACGAAAAGAAATAATTGCAGGCAGATCTAGATTTGATGGGGGAATGTCTCTGTGTCTGGCAGATGTCCTTTAATATAGATAAATACAGCATTATGCACTTGGATGGGGCAACTATGTATGTGCACACCATAGAGAGTTTCATGCTCAAGGATGCTCAGCAGGAGAAAGACCTGGGGGTTATAGTATATGAGTCATTGAAGATCCATGATCTGGAACACAAGGCTATTGTGAAAGCAAATAGGGTGTTAGGACGTATTGCCAAGGCAACTAAATATAAAACAATACATACGATCCTTTCTCCATGGTAAGTTCTATGAGGAGAGATTGAGTAGAATGGGCCTATATTCTCTGGAGCTTAGAAGAATGAGAGGTAATCTCATTGAAACATATAGGATTCTGATGGGGCTTGACAGGGTAGATGCTGAGAGGTTGTTTCCCCTGGCTGGAGAGTCTAGAACTAGGGGGCATAGTCACAGGATAAGGAGTCGGCCATTTAAGACTGAGATGAGGAGGAATTTCTTCACTCAGAGGGTTGTGAACCTTTGGAATTCTCAATCCCAGAGGATTGTGGATGCTGAGTCATTGAATATATGGCTGAGATAGATAGATTTTTGGACTCTAGGGGAATCAGGGAAATGGGGATGGGGCGGGAAAGTGGAGTTGAGGGCGAAGATCAGCCATGATCTTATTGAATGGCGGAGCAGGCTCTAAGGGCCGTATGGCCTACTCCTGCTCCTGTTTCTTATGTTCTTATACTCTTATCTAGAATACTGTGTCCAGTTTTGGTCCCTTCACGTGGTGGGGGATATGGAGGCCCTGGAAAAGGTTCAGAGGAGGGCCATGAGATTAATACCTAGTTTAAGAGTCTACAGTTGCCATGATAGGCTAAGAGAGCTAGGGCTACTTTAGAAAAGCATAGACTTTGAGAAAATGTATTGGTGGTCTTTAAAATAAAGAAATGATTGGACTCAATCCAAATGGATAGGTCATTCGAGCTAGATAATTTAGCGAGGACTTTGAGACATAAGTATAAGTTACAAAAGCATAGAACTAGGTTGAATCCTAGAAAGTGCTGCTGTTTGAAGAGAGTCACCCACATCTGGAATAAATTGCTAAGAAGTGCAGTGAGAGATGATTCGCTGCAAGCATTCAAAGGGTTGATACACAAATTGGTTAAAGTCAAAAACATATCTACATATAGAATGTACAAAAGAACATAAGAAATAGAAGCAGGTGTAGGCCATATGGCCCCTCGAGCCTGCTCTGCCATTAATAAGATCATGGCTAATCTTCTACCTGAACTCCATTTTCCTGCCCCAGCCCCATATTCCTTGATTCCCTTAGTGTCCAAAAATCCATCAATCTGAGTCTTGAATACATTCAATGACTGAGCATCCATAGCCCTCTGTGGAAGAGAATTCCAAAGATTCACAACCCTCTGAGTGAAGAAATGTTTCCACATCTCAATCCTAAATGTCCAGCCCCTGAAATTGAGACTATGACCTCTAGTTCGAGCCTTTCTTTCTCTCTCCCACAGAGCGGTCGGCAGCGGGGAAGGAGGAGCGGACCTGGTTGGAGCGGCGGGAGCGGCGGCAAGTCGATAATGGGAGCCCCGAGGCTCAGGTAGGCCTCAGACCAGCGTCGACAGCGGCGGAGGAGGAGCCTTTCTATCTCTCTCCCACAGAGCGGTCGGCAGCGGGGAAGGAGGAGCGGACCTGGTTGGAGCGGCGGGAGCGGCAGCGAGTCGATAAAGGGAGCAGCGGAGGCCTGAGGGACTTAACTCCTGGACCTAAGATAAAAAAGAAGCAAAAAGTAATCCAAGTGGGACGTCACCAAGGAAGAGGTAAGTGATTGGCTGGTGAGTATTTTCCTGCTGAATTTGTCTAAAGTTAGAGTTTGTGGATTCTCTGGTCTCTGTTGTGTAGTGGGGGACTGCTGTTCAGCAAGGGCCCTTGAGTATACCTTTTAATTGAAGTGAAATTGGTGGGATTCATTTAATTTGAATTAATTAGTTAAAGGGTAAGTCATGTCAGGACAGCCCAGCCCCGTGTTATGCTCTTCCTGCTCTATGTGGGAAATCAGGGACCCTTCCGGTGTCCCTGACGACCATGTGTGCGGGAAATGTATCCAGCTGCAGCTACTGACAAACCGCATTGCGGCACTGGAGCTGCAGATGGATTCATTATGGAGCATTCGCGATGCTGAGAACGTCGTGGATAGCACGTTTAGTGAGATGGTCACACCGCAGGTAAAGGTTGTACAGGCAGGAAGTAATTGGGTGACCACCAGGCAGAGTAAGAGGAGCAGGCAGGCAGTGCAGGGGCCGTCCCCCTCTCAAACAAATATACCGCTTTGGATATTGTTGAGGGGGATGACTTATCAGGGGAAGGCAGCAGCAGCCAACTTCCTGGCACCAGGGGTAGCTCTGCTGCACAGGCTGGGAGGAAAAAGAGTGGAAGAGCTATAGTGGTAGGGGATTCTATCGTAAGGGGAACAGACAGGCGTTTCTGTGGCCGTAAATGTGACTCCAGGATGGTTTGTTGCCTCCCTGGTGCCAGGGTCATGGATGTCACTGAGCGGCTACAGGGCATTCTCAAGGGGGAGGGTGAGCAGGCAGAGGTCGTGGTCCACATTGGGACCAACGACATAGGTAGGAAGGGAGATGAGGTCCTGCATCAAGAATTTAGGGAGCTAGGGAGCAGATTAAAGAGCAGGACCTCAAAGGTTGTAATCTCTGGATTACTCCCAGTGCCACGGGCTAGTGAGTATAGAAATAGGAGGATAGAACAGATGAATGCGTGGCTAAAGAGTTGGTGCAGGAGGGAGGGTTTCAGTTTCCTGGATCACTGGGCCTGCTTCTGGGGAAGGTGGGACTTGTACAAGTCGGACGGGTTGCACCTGAACCAGAGCGGGACAAATATCCTGGCGGGGAGGTTTGCGAGCAATGTTGGGGGGGGTTTAAACTAACTTGGCAGGGGGATGGGATACAGAGTGGAGCTACAATAGGGGGTGATGTGCAGCCAAATATAGAGAAAAAAACAAGTCAGCTTGGAAGACAGGGCAAATATGTGAGGGCAAGGCTAGATGGCATCTATTTTAATGCAAGGAGTCTTGCGAATAAGGTGGATGAACTGAAGGTGTTGATAAACACATGGGCGTATGATATTGTTGCTGTCACAGAGACATGGTTGAGGGAGGGGCAAGACTGGCAGCTCAATATTCCGGGGTACAGAATCTTCAGGCGAGACAGAGGGGGAGGTATAAGAAGAGGGGGGTCGCAATATTAATTAAAGAATCAATTACTGCCATAAGGAGGGATGATATATTAGCAGGTTCCTCGAATGAGGCCATATGGGTGGAGCTTAGAAACAAAAAGGGGGCAAGCACTTTGATGGGAGTGTGCTACAGGCCCCCAAACAGTCAGGGGGAGAGACAGGAACAGATATGTAGACAAATCTCAGAAAATTGTGCAAATAATAGGGTAATAATAGTGGGGGATTTCAACTTCCCCAATATTAACTGGGATACTCAGAGTGTAAAAGGCTTAGAGGGTACAAAATTCTTAACGTGCATCCAGGAGAGCTTTTTGAGCCAGCATGTAGAAAGTCCTACAAGAGAGGGGGCGGTACTGGACCTAATTCTAGGGAATGTGGCCGGCCAAATGGAAGAAGTGCTAGTAGGTGAGCACTTTGGTGAGAGTGACCATAATTCGGTGAGATTTAAGGTGGTCATGGAAAAGGACAGGGAGGGGCCGGAAATAAAGGTTCTAAATTGGGGGAAGGCCGATTTTAATAGGATAAGGCAGGATCTGGCCAAAATGGACTGGGATCAGCTGCTTGTAGGAAAATCCGCATCGGAGCAATGGGAGTCTTTCAGAAGGGAGATTGAGACCATACAATGGCAACATGTTCCCGTAAAGGTCAAGGGTGGTTCCAAGAACTCCAGGGAACCTTGGATGTCAGGGGATATACGAGAATGGATTAGGAAAAAAAGGAGGGCTTTTGGCAGATACAAAAGGCGAAAGACGGAGGAAGCCTGAGAGGAGTACAAAAAGTGCAGGGGGATACTTAAAAAAGAAATTAGGAGATCAAGGAGGGGCCATGAAATAACACTGGCGAGCAAAATAAAGGAAAATCCTAAGATGTTTTATAAGTATATTAAGGGTAAGAGGATGACTAGGGAAAAAATAGGGCCCATTAGGGACAAAAATGTCAATCTGTGTGTGGAGCCGGCAGATGTAGGAGGGGTTCTAAATGAATTTTTTGCATCTGTTTTCACTATGGAGAAGGACGACGTAGACATAGAAATACGGCAGGGGGACTGTGATATACTCGAACATATTAACATCGAGCGAGAGGAGGTATTGGCGGTTTTAGCAGGCCTAAAAATGGATAAATCCCCAGGCCCGGACGAAATGTATCCCAGGCTACTGTGTGAGGCAAAGGAGGAGATTGCGGGGGCTCTAACACATATATTCAGAACCTCTCTGGCCACAGGGGATGTGCCAGAGGACTGGAGAACCGCTAATGTAATACCATTATTCAAGAAGGGGAGTAGGGAATAACCGGGGAACTACTGGCCAGTGATCCTAACATCAGTGGTAGGAAAATTATTGGAAAAAATTCTGAAGGACAAAATTAGTCTCCACTTGGAGAAGCAAGGATTAATCAGGGATAGTCAACATGGCTTTGTCAAGGGAAGATCATGTCTGACTAATTTGATTGAATTTTTTGAGGGGGTGACTAGGCGTGTGGATGAGGGTAACGCAGTGGATGTGGTATACATGGATTTCAGTAAGGCCTTCGATAAAGTCCCGCACAGGAGACTGGTCAAGAAGGTACGAGCCCATGGAGTCCAGGGTGCCTTGGCACTTTGGATACAAAACTGGCTTAGTGGCAGAAGGCAGAGGGTGATGGTCGAAGGTTGTTTTTGTGACTGGAACCCTGTGGCCAGTGGGGTACCACAGGGATCGGTGCTGGGTGCCTTGCTGTTTGTGGTCTACATTAACGACTTAGATATGAATGTAAAAGGTATGATCAGTAATTTCGCTGATGATACAAAAATTGGTAGGGTGGTAAATAGCGAGGAGGATAGCCTCAGTCTGCAGGACGATATAGATGGGTTGGTCAGATGGGCGGAACAGTGGCAAATGGAATTTAACCCGGAAAAGTGCGAGGTGATGCACTTTGGAGGGACTAACAAGGCAAGGGAATACACAATGAATGGGAGGACCCTAGGCAAGACAGAGGGTCAGAGGGATCTTGGTGTGCAAGTTCACAGATCCCTGAAGGCGGCGGAACAGGTAGATAAGGTGGTAAAGAAGGCATATGGGATACTTGCCTTTATTAGCCGAGGCATAGAATATAACAGCAAGGAGGTTATGATGGAGCTGTATAAAACACTGGTTAGGCCACAGCTGGAGTACTGTGTGCAGTTCTGGTCGCCACACTACAGGAAGGATGTGATCGCTTTGGAGAGGGTGCAGAGGAGATTCACCAGGATGTTACCAGGGCTGGCGCGCTTCAGCTATTATGAGAGACTGGGAAGATTGGGTTTGTTTTCCTTGGAGCAGAGGAGGCTGAGGGGGGACATGATTGAGGTGTACAAAATTATGAGGGGCACAGATAGGATGGATACGAAGGAGCTTTTTCCCTTCGTTGAGGGTTCTATAACAAGGGGGCATAGATTCAAGGTAAAAGGCGGGAGGTTTAGAGGGGATTTGAGAAAGAACTTTTTCACCCAGAGGGTGGTTGGAGTCTGGAACTCACTGCCTGAAAGGGTTGTGGAGGCAGGAACCCTCACAACATTCAAGAAGCATTTGGATGAGCACTTGAAATGCCGTGGCATACAAGGCTACGGACCAAATGCTGGAATATGAGATTAGATTAGACAGGGCTTGATGGCCGGCGCGGACACGATGGGCCGAAGGGCCTCGATCCGTGCTGTATAACTCTATGACTCTATAACTATGACCTCTAGTTTATTTTTATTCGTTCATGGGATGTGGGCGTCGCTGGTGAGGCCGGCATTTATTGCCCATCCCTAATTACCCTTGAGAAGGTGGTGGTGAGCCGCCTTCTTGAACCGCTGCAGTCCGTGTGGTGAAGGTTCTCCCACAGTACTGTTGGGAAGGGAGTTCCAGGATTTTGACCCAGCGACGATGAAGGAACGGCGATATATTTCCAAGTCACGGTGGTGTGTGACTTGGAGGGGAACGTGCAGGTGGTGTTGTTCCCATGTACCTGCTGCTCTTGTCCTTCTAGGTGGTAGAGGTCGCGGGTTTGGGAGGTGCTGTCGAAGAAGCCTTGGCGAGTTGCTGCAGTGCATCCTGTGGATGGTACACACTGCAGCCACTGTGCACCGGTGGTGAAGGGAGTGAATGTTTAGGGTGGTGGATGGGGTGCCAATCAAGCAGGCTGCTTTGTCCTGGATGGTGTTGAGCTTCTTGAGTGTTGTTGGAGCTGCACTCATCCAGGCAAGTGGAGAGTATTCTATCACACTCCTGACTTGTGCCTTGTAGATGGTGGAAAGGCTTTGGGGAGTCAGGAGGTGAGTCACTCGCCGCAGAATACCCAGCCTCTGACCTGCTCTTGTAGCCACAGCATTTATATGGCTGGTCCAGTTAAGTTTCTGGTCAATGGTGACCCCCAGGATTTTGATGGTGGTGGATTCAGCGATGGTAATGCCGTTGACTGTCAAGGGGAGGTGGTTAGACTCTCTCTTGTTGGAGATGGTCATTGCCTGGCACTTGTCTGGCGCGAATGTAACTTGCCACTCATCAGCTCAAGCCTGGATGTTGTTCAGGTCTTGCTGCATGCGGGCTCGGACTGCTTCATTATCTGAGGGATTATGAATGGAACTGAACACTGTACAATCATCAGCGAACATCCCCATTTCCTACCTTATGATGGAGGGAAGGTCATTGATGAAGCAGCTGAAGATGGTTGGGCCTAGGACACTGCCTTGAGGAACTCCTCCAGCAATGTCCTGGGGCTGAGATGATTGGCCTCCAACAACCACTACCATCTTCCTATGACTCCAGCCACTGGAGAGTTTTCCCCCTGATTCCCATTGACTTGAATTTTACTCGGGCTCCTTGGTGCCACACTCGGCCAAATGCTGCCTTGACGTCAAGGGCAGTCACTCTCACCTCACCTCTGGAATTCAGCTCTTTTGTCCATGTTTGGACTCAGGCTGTAATGAGGTCTGCAGCCGAGTGGTCCTGGCGGAACCCAAACTGAGCATCGGTGAGCAGGTTATTGGTGAGTAAGTGCCGCTTGATAGCACTGTCGACGACACCTTCCATCACTTTGCTGATGATTGAGAGTGGACTGATGGTGCGGTAATTGGCCGGATTGGATTTGTCCTGCTTTTTGTGGACAGGACATACCTGAGCAATTTTCCACATTGTCGGGTAGATGCCAGTGTTGTAGTTGTACTGGAACAGCTTGGCTAGAGGCGCAGCTAGTTCTGGAGCACAAGTCTTCAGCACTTCAGCCGGAATGTTGTCGGGGCCCAGAGCCTTTGCTGTATCCAATGCACTCAGCCATTTCTTGATATCACTTGGAGTGAATCGAATTGGCTGAAGACTGGCTCCTGTGATGGTGGGGATATCGGGAGGAGGCCGAGATGGATCATCCACTCGGCACTTCTGGCTGAAGATGGTTGCAAAGACATCAGCCTTGTCTTTTGCACTCACGTGCTGGACTCTGCCATTGTTGAGGATGGGGACATTTACAGAGCCTCCTCCTCCCGTTAGTTGTTTAATTGTCCACCACCATTCACGACTGGATGTGACAGGACTGCAGAGCTTTGATCTGATTCGTTCGATGTGGAATCGCTTAGCTCTGTCAATCGCATGTTGCTAATTTAAAAGGGGTAACTAAGCTAAGGCAAGTCATGGCAGCAGACCTCGCACCCGTGATATGCCCCTCCTGCAAGATGTGGGAAGTCATGGACACTACCAGTGTCCCTGCCGACCATGTGTGCAGGAAGAGTGTCCACCTGCAGCTACTGACCGATCGTATCTCGGAGCTGGAGCTGCGGGTGGACTCACTGTGGAGCATCCGCGATGCAGAGAAACACGTGGATAGCACGTTTAGCGAGTTGGTCACACCGCAGGTAAAGGGAGTACAGGCAGGAAGTGAATGGGTGACCACCAGGCAGAGTAAGAGGTGCAGGCAGGTTGTGCAGGGGTCCCCTGTGGCCATCCCCCTCTCAAACAGGTATACCGTTTTGGATACTGTTGGGGGTGATGGCTCACCAGGGGAAGGTGGCAGCGGCCAGGTTCATGGCACCGTGGCTGGCTCTGCTGCACAGGAGGGAAGGAAAAAGAGTGGCAGAGCTATAGTGATAGGGGACTCAATTGTAAGGGGAATAGACAGGCGTTTCTGCGGTCGCAACCGAGACTCCAGAATGGTATGTTGCCACCCTGGTGCAAGGGTCAAGGATGTCTTGGAGCGGCTGCAGAACATTCTGGAGGGGGAGGGTGAACAGCCAGTTGTCGTGGTGCATATAGGTACCAACGATATAGGTAAAAAACGGGATGAGGTCCTACAAGCTGAATTTAGGGAGTTAGGAGTTAAACTAAAAAGTAGGACCTCAAAGGTAGTAATCTCAGGATTGCTACCAGTGCCACGGGCTAGTCAGAGTAGGAATGACAGGATAGCTAAGATGAATACGTGGCTTGAGAGATGGTGCAAGAGGGAGGGATTCAAATTCCTGGGACATTGGAACCGGTTCTGGGGGAGGTGGGACCAGTGCAAATTGGACGGTCTGCATCTGGGCAGGACTGGAACCAATGTCCTAGGGGGAGTGTTTGCTAGTGCTGTTGGGGAGGGTTTAAACTAAAGTGGCAGGGGGATGGGAACCGATGCAGGAAGTCAGTGGGAAGTAAAGTGGTGACAGAAACAAAAGGCAGTAAGGGAGAGTGTACAAAACATGACCGGACAGATGGTTTGAGAAAGCAGGGCAAAGACCAAGGGAAGTCTAGATTAAACTGCATTTATTTCAATGCAAGAAGTCTGATGGGCAAGGTAGATGAACTCAGGGCATGGATGGGCACATGGGACTGGGATGTTATAGCTATTACTGAAACATGGCTAAGGGAGGGGCAGGACTGGCAGCTCATTGTTCCAGGGTACAGATGCTATAGGAAAGATAGAGCAGGAGGTAAGAGAGGAGGAGGAGTTGCGTTCTTGATTAGGGAGAACATCACGGCAGTAGTGAGAGGGGATATATCCGAGGGTTCGCCCACTGAGTCTATATGGGTAGAACTGAAAAATAAGAAGGGAGAGATCACGTTGATAGGATTGTACTACAGACCCCCAAATAGTCAACGGAAAATTGAGGAGCAAATATGTAAGGAGATTACAGACAGCTGCAAGAAAAATAGGGTGGTAATAGTAGGGGACTTTAACTTTCCCAACATTGACTGGGACAGCCATAGCATTAGGGGCTTGGATGGAGAGAAATTTGTTGAGTGTATTCAGTAGGAATTTCTCATTCAGTATGTGGATGGCCCGACGAGAGAGGGGGCAAAACTTGACCTCCTCTTGGGAAATAAGGAAGGGCAGGTGACAGAAGTGTTAGTGAGGGATCACTTTGGGACCAGTGATCATAATTCCATTAGTTTTAGGATAGCTATGGAGAATGACAGGTCTGGCCCAAAAGTTAAAATTCTAAATTGGGGAAAGGCCAATTTTGATGGTATTAGAATTTTCAGAAGTTGATTGGGAGAGTCTGTTGGCAGGCAAAGGGACGTCTGGTAAGTGGGAGGCCTTCAAAAGTGTGTTAACCAGGGTTCAGGGTAAGCACATTCCTTATAAAGTGAAGGGCAAGGCTGGTAGAAGTAGGGAGCCTTGGATGACTCGGGAGATTGAGGCTCCAGTCAGAAAGAAGAAGGAGGCATATGACATGCATAGGCAGCTGGGATCAAGTGGATCCCTTGAAGAGTATAGAGATTGCCGGAGTAGAGTTAAGAGAGAAATCAGGAGGGCAAAAAGGGGATATGAGATTGCTTTGGCAGATCAGGCAAAGGTGAATCCAAAGAGCTTCTACAAATACATAAAGGGCAAAAGAGTAACTAGGGAGAGAGTAGGGCCACTTAAGGATCAACAAGGTCATCTATGTGCGGAACCACTAGAGATGGGTGAGATCCTAAATGAATATTTCGCATCGGTATTTACGGTTGAGAAAGGCATGGATGTTAGGGAACTTGGGGAAATAAATAGTGATGTCTTGAGGAGTGTACATATTACAGAGAGGGAGGTGTTGGAACTCTTAACGCGCATCAAGGTAGATAAATCTCCGGGACCTGATGAAATGTATCCCAGGACGTTATGGGATATTAGGGAGGAAATTGCGGGTCCCCTAGCAGAGATATTTGAATCATCGACAGCTACAGGTGAGGTGCCTGAAGATTGGAGGGTAGCAAATGTTGTGCCTTTGTTTAAGAAGGGCGGCAGGGAAAAGCCTGGGAACTACAGACCGGTGAGCCTGACATCTGTAGTGGGTAAGTTGTTAGAGGGTATTCTGAGAGACAGGATCTACGGGCATTTGGAGAGGCAGGGACTGATTAGGAACAGTCAGCATGGTTTTGTGAGAGGAAAATCATGTCTCACAAATTTGATTGAGTTTTTTGAAGGGGTAACCAAGAAGATAGATGAGGTCTGTGCAGTAGGCGTGGTCTACATGGACTTTAGCAAAGCCTTTGACAAGGTACCGCATGGTAGGTTGTTGCATAAGGTTAAATCTCACGGGATTCAAGGTGAGGTAGCCAATTGGATACAAAATTGGCTTGACGACAGAAGACAGAGTGTGGTTGTAGAGGGTTGTTTTTCAAACTGGATGCCTGTGTCCAGCGGTGTGCCTCAGGGATCGGTGCTGGGTCCGCTGTTATTTGTTATTTATATTAATGATTTGGATGAGAATTTAGGAGGCATGGTTAGTAAGTTTGCAGATGACACCAAGATTGGTGGCATTGTGGACAGTGAAGAAGGTTATCTAGGATTGCAACGGGATCTTGATAAATTGGGCCAGTGGGCCGATGAATGGCAGATGGAGTTTAATTTAGATAAATGTGAGGTGATGCATTTTGGTAGATCAAATCGGGCCAGGACCTACTCCGTTAATGGTAGGGCGTTGGGGAGAGTTATAGAACAAAGAGATCTGGGAGTACAGGTTCATAGCTCCTTGAAAGTGGAGTCACAGGTGGATAGGGTAGTGATGAAGGCATTCAGCATGCTTGGTTTCATTGGTCAGAACATTGAATACAGGAGTTGGGATGTCTTGTTGAAGTTGTACAAGACATTAGTTAGGCCACACTTGGAATATTGTGTACAGTTCTGGTCACCCTATTTTAGAAAGGATATTATTAAACTAGAAAGAGTGCAGAAAAGATTTACTAGGATGCTACCGGGACTTGATGGTTTGACTTATAGGGAGAGGTTAGATAGACTGGGACTTTTTTCCCTGGAGAGTAGGAGGTTTCGGGGGGATCTTATAGAAGTCTATAAAATAATGAGGGGCATAGATTTAAGGTGAGAGGGGAGAGATCCAAAAGGGTCCAGAGGGACAATTTTTTCACTCAAAGGGTGGTGAGTGTCTGGAACGAGCTGCCAGAGGCAGTAGTAGAGGCGGGTACAATTTTGTCTTATAAAAAGCATTTGGACAGTTACATGGGTAAGATGGGTATGGAGGGATATGGTCCAAATGCAGGCAATTGGGACTAGCTTAGTGATATAAACTGGGCGACATGGACATGTTGGGCCGAAGGGCCTGTTTCCATGTTGTAAACTTCTATGATTCTATGATTCTTCCACTGTTTAGCATGCATGTAGTCCTGTGTTGCAGCTTCACCAGGCTGGCACCTCATTTTTAGGTGTGCCTGGTGCTGCTCCTGGCATGCTCTTCCACACTCCTCATTGAACCAGTTTGAGACTATGACATCTTGTTCGAGACTCTGACCTCTAGTTCTCGACTCTCCAGCCAGGGGAAATAGCCTCTCAGCATCCACACTGTCAAGTCCTCTACAATTTTTATACATTTCAATGAGATCACCTCTCATTCTTCTGAACTCCAAAGAATATAGACCCATTCTACTCAATCTCTCCTCATAGGGCAACCCTCTCATCCCAGGAATCCATCTGGTGAACCTTTGTTGCATCCCCTCTAAGGCATGTATATCCTTCCTTCGGTAAGGAGACCAAAACTGTATGCAGTACTCCAGGTGTGGTCTCACCAGAGCCCTATATAATTGCAGCAAGATCTCCTTACTCTTATATTCCAACCCCCTTGCAATAATGGCTAACATACCATTTGCCTTCCTAATTGCTTACTGTACCTGCATGTTAACATTCTGTGATTCATGCACAAGGACACCCAAATCCCTCTGCTTACCAACATTTCTTCGTCTCTCACCTTTTAAAAAATATTCTGCTTTTCTATTCCTCCTATCAAAGTGGATAATTTCACATTTCCCCAAGGTAGGTGGGTTATTCAATGTTGTGTGTCAAGCTCCTGGAGCTTGATGACTTGATTGCCTTCAGGGTCAGAGACGAATTTCCCACAGTGTTTTCCTAAATTGGCCTACGGTTTTTCATTTGCTTTTTTGCCTCTTCCAGGAGATTGCATGCTTGGTGTTTGTGTGTTTGGGGGGAACATCGGAGCATCGGACCAGGAGTAGGCCATTCAGTCTGTTCTGCTGTTCAATTAGATCATGGCTGATCTGTATCTTAACTCCATCTACCTGCCTTGGGTTCCGTACCCCTTAATACCCTTGCCTAACAAAAATCCATCAATCTCAGTTTTGAAATTTTCAATTGACCCAGCATCTACAGCTTTTTGGGGAGGGTTCCAGGTTTCCATTACCCTTTGTGTAAAGAAGTGCTTTCTGACATCATCCCTGAATGGCCTAGCATCTAATTTGAAGGTTATGCCCTCTTGTTCTGAATGATCCCACCAGAGGAAAGAGTTTCTCTCTATCAAAATCCTTTAATTATCTTAAGCACCTCAATCAGATCACCCCTTAATCTTCTATATTCAAAGGAATACAAGTCTAGTCTTTACAACCTGTCTTCATAACTTAACCCTATTAGTCCTGGTATCATTCTGGTGAATCTGGGCTGCACCCACTCCAAGGCCAATATATACTTCCTGAGGTGCGGTGCCCAGAATTCAATGCAGTACTCCAGATGAGGTCCAACCAGAGCTCTGTACAGCTGTAACATAACTTCCACTCCTTTGTATTCCAGCTCTCCTGACATAAAAGCCAACATTCCGTTAGCCTCTTTAATTATATTTTGTACCTGTCCACTAGCTTTTCGTGATTTCTGTACTTGGACCCCTGAGTCTCTCTGCTCATCCACAGTTCCTAACTTCTCACCATTTAGAAAATACTCAGATCTATCTTTCTTAGGTCCAAAGAGGATGGAAATGGCGGACATGTTGAATAATTACTTTGCGTCAGTATATACAGTAGAATAAGAGGATAGCATGCTGGAAATCCCAAGAAAACTAATATTGAATCGGGAACAGGGACTCGATAAAATTAACATAAGTAAAGCAACAGTAATGAAGAAAATAATAGCACGAAAGAGTGACAAATCCCCAGGACCAGATGGTTTCTATCCCAGGGTTTTAAAGGAAGTAGGTGAGCACATTGCAGATGCCCTAACTATAATCTTTCAAAGTTCTCTAGATTCAGGAACTGTCCCTCTAGATTGGAAAATTGCACATGTCACTCCGCTTTTTAAGAAAGGAGAGAGAGGGGAAACAGGGAATTATAGACCAGTTAGCCTAACATCTGTTGTGGGGAAATTGCTGGAGTCTATAATTAAGGATGGGGTGAATGAACAGCTCGAGAATTTTCAGTTAATCAGGGAGAGCCAGCATGGATTTGTGAAAGGTAGGTCGTGCCTGACAAACCTGATTGAATTTTTTGAAGAAGTGACTAAAGTAGTGGATGTTATTTATATGGACTTCCAGAAGGCATTTGATAAGGTCCCACATAAGAGACTATTAGCTAAGTTAGAAGCCCATGGAATCGAGGGAAAAGTACGGACTTGGTTAGGAAATTGGCTGCGCGAAAGGTGACAGAGAGTAGGGATAATGGGTAGGTACTCACATTGGCAGGATGTGACTAGTGGAGTCCCGCAGGGATCTGTCTTGGGGCCTCAATTATTCACAATATTTATTAACAACTTAGATGAAGGCATAGAAAGTCTCATATCTAAGTTTGCCGATGACACAAAGATTGGTGGCATTGTAAGCAGTGTAGATGAAAACATAAAATTACAAAGCGATATTGATAGATTATGCGAAAGGGCAAAACTGTGGCAGATGGAATTCAATGTGGACAAATGTGAGGTCATCCACTTTGGATCAAAAAAGGATAGAACAGGGTACTTTCTAAATGGTAAAAAGTTAAAAACAGTGGATGTCCAAAAGGACTTAGGGGTTCAGGTACATAGATCATTGAAGTTTTATGAACAGGTGCAGAAAATAATCAATAAGGCTAATGGAATGCTGGCCTTTATATCTAGAGGACTGGAGTACAAGGGGGCAGAAGTTAAGCTGCAGCTATACAAAACCCTGGTTAGACCGCACCTGGAGTACTGTGAGCAGTTCTGGGCACCGCACCTTCGGAAGGACATATTGGCCTTGGAGGGAGTGCAGCATAGGTTTACTAGAATGATACCCGGACTTCAAGGATTAAGTTACGAGGAGAGATTACACAAATTGGGGTTGTATTCTCTGGAGTTTCGAAGGTTAAGGGGTGATCTGATCGAAGTTTAAAAGATATTAAGGGGAACGGATGAGGTGGATAGAGAGAAACTATTTCCACTGGTTGGGGATTCTAGGAGTAGGGGGCACAGTCTAAAAATTAGAGCCAGACCTTTCAGGAGTGAGATTAGAAAACATTTCTACACACAAAGGGTGGTAGAAGTTTGGAACTCTCTTCCGCAAACGGCAATTGATACTAGCTCAATTGCTAAATTTAAATGTGAGATGGATAGCTTTTTGGCAACCAAAGGTATTAAGGGATATGGGCCAAAGACAAGTATATGGAGCAAGATCACAGATCAGCCATGATCTTATCAAATGGCGGAGCAGGCATGAGGGGCTGAATGGCCTACTCCTATTCCTATGTTCCTATGACCTCACACTTTCCGACATTGAACTCCATCTGCCGTGGTTTTGCCCACTCACTTAATCTATCAATGTCCCATTTGCAACTTTCTGCTTCCATCTACACTATTTACTGTGCCACCTAACTTAATGTGATCAGCAAACTTTCTATTCCTTCATCTAAGTCATTTATAAACATAGTAAAAAGCTGTACAGATCCCTGGGGGATACCACTAGTTACATCCTGCAAATTTGAGTACATACCCATTATCACTATTCTCTCTTTCCTACCTCCTAACCAATTCCATATCCAAGCCAATAGGTTGTCTCCAATTCCATGCGCTCTCATTTTTGTTAACAGTCTCTTATGTGAAACTTTGTCGAATGCCTTCTGGAAGTCCATATCAATAACATTCGTGGACACTCTTATCTACCACCAAAAAATTCAACTAGGTTTGTTAGACATGACTTACACTTTACAAATCCATGCTGGCTCTCTCTGATCAGCTCATATTTGTTCAAATGCTCAGTCATTCTGTCCCTAATAACAGATTCTAATTACTTCCCCACGACTGACGTTAGACTCATGGTCCTATAGTTTCTTAGTTTATTTCTCTCACCATTCTTAAATAATGGAGTGACATTGGCAATCTTCCAATCTAAGAGAACAATTCCTCAATCGAGAGAGTTTTGGAAGGTCATGACTAATGCATCAACAATTTAATCACCTTCTTCTTTTAATACCCCAGGGTGGAAACCATCGAGTCCTGGAGATTTGTCTATCTTTAATCTCATTACTTTTTCCATCACCATTTTTTTTTTACTTATCTTGAAACTAGTTAGTTAGTTTTAGTTTTCCTTATATCTCTGGTATTTTATCCTCATTCCTCTACTGTGAAGACTGATACAAAGTAACTATTTACCAAGTCTGCCATCTCCTGATTTCCAATTATAATATCACCTGCGACTGTCAATAAGGAGCCCACATTACTCTGCGCCACCCTCTTTCTCTTAATATATTTGTAAAAACCTTTAATGTTGTCCTTGATATCCCTCACAAGCTTTTTCTTGTATTCCCTTTTTGCAACTCTTACCACTTTCTTTGTATCCCTTTACTGTTCTTTATATCTCTCCCAGTCCACGGGATCTCTACCGCTCTTTTCTTTCGTGTAAGCCCTTTCTTTTAGTTTTGTACTATCTCTCACTTCCCTTGTTGACCGAGGCTGTTTAATTACACATGTAGAGCTCTTGCCCTTTGGAGGTATGTACAGGTGTTGTATTCTACCAAATACCTTTTGAACACCTCCCACTGTTCATCCATAGTTTTATCCATTAGTAGTTCTGCCCAGTCTACTGTGGTCATTTCCTGCCTCATCTCTCCAAAGGCAGCCTTACCTAAATTTAAAACCTTGGTTTGTGACTCACTCTTCTCCCTCTCAAACTTAATATCGAATTCTATCATATTATGGTCAGTATTAACTAGGTGTTCCCTTACCATTAGATTATTGACTAATTCAGGCTCATTACTCATTACTAAATCTCTTGTTGGTTCATTAATATATTGTTTCAGAAAACTGTCTCGAATACACTCGAGAAATTCGCTGCCTTTGGGAATCAATCTGTTCTGCTTCCCCCAGTCTGTGTGAAAATTATAGTCTCCCATTATAACTACTCTGTTTTCGCAGCAAGCTTCTCTGATCTCTGCGTTTATGTATCCTGCTACTTTATCACTGCTGTCTGGGGGCCTAGAAACAACTCCCAGCAAAATCTTGCATCTTTTTCTATTCCTCAGTTCCACCCACAGTGTTTCTCTTGTTTGTTCACCCATACTGATATCCCCTCTTTCTAATGCTGCAATAATATCCATTGTCAATATTGCCAGTTCTCCTCCTTTTCCAATTTCCCTATCCTTTCTAAAGACCTTATAATCTGGAATATTTATCTCCCAATTGTGCCCTGTTTGTAGTGATGGGGGTTGTTGGTGGTGGTGGTTGGGGGTGGGGGTGGGGGGAAGGGTGGGCAGCAAATGGGATAGTTGTGTGCAGAAGTTACACCCTGCCAGGATGAGACAGGCTTGATGGATCTTACCTGTCCTTCCTTTTCACATGTTCATATGTATGTTAGCATATTGAGATATATTCAGTATACCACAATCATGAAAAAGGTGAGCAATCAAATGCACTTCTGCCGATGTCTAACCATTGTTCTCATGTGGAGCAGTCACCACAGTGACTCACATCTATGACCCATTTCACTCATGACAAACTACTTTCTTAAAATTTGTGTTCTTGACAAAACAGCATCAAATCTGGGTAATTTCCTAACATAAATATCACAGATCTGGCAGATAAAACAGTAAATGAGCAACGGGAGGCCTTCAGGGAGGAGACAGTTCGGGTACAGACTAAACATATTCCCATGAAGGGGAAAGGAAGGGCATCCAAAGCTAGAGCTCCCTAGATGACTGAAGAAATTGAGATTAAAGTGAAACAGAAAAAGGAGGCTTATGATGAATGTTAGGATCATAATACTGTAGAGAATCAAGCAGAATTCAGAAAGTGCAGAGGAGAATTGAAAAAAAATAAGAGAAGTATGAGAAAAAAAAATAAGAGAAGTATGAGAAAAGATCAGCAGATAACATAAAAAGGAACACTAAAGTCTTTTATAAACATATAAAGAGTAAAAGGATAGTCAAAGGAAGGGTGGGGTCGATTAGAGACCAAAAAGGAAATCTTCTTGTGGAGGCAGAGGGCATGGCTGAGGTACTAAATGAATACTTTGCACCTGTGTTCACAAGAGAAGAGGATGCTGCCAACATCACAGTAAGTAAGAGGGAGTAGAGAAATTGGATTCGATAAAAAATAGATAAAGAAGAGGTACTTAAAAGGTTGGCAGCGCTGAAAGTAGAAAAGTCACCCGGCCCGGATGGGATGCATCGTAGATTGCTGAGGGAAGTAAGGGTGGAAATAGCGGAGGCTCTGGCCACAATCTTTCAATGCACCTTGCTTATCATAGTATCATAGTAGGTGCAGCACAGGAGGAGGCCATTCGGCCCATCGTGCCTGTGCTGGCTCTTTGAAAGAGCTGTCCAATTAGTCCCATTCCCCATAGTCCAATTAGTCCCATTCCCATTCCCCATAGAAAGAGCTGTCCAATTAGTCCAATTAGTCCCATTCCCCATAGCCCTGAAAATTTTTCCCTTCAAGTATTTATCCAATTCCATTTTGAATGTTACTATTGAATCTGCTTCCACCACCCTTTCAGGCAGTGCATTCCAGATCATAACAAGTCGTTGCATAAAAAAAATTTCTTCATGTCACCTCTGGCTCTTTTGCCGATCACCTTAAATCTATGTCCTCTGGTTACCGACCCTTCTGCCACTGGAAACAGTTTCTCTTTATTTACACTGTCAAAACCGTTCATGATTTTGAACACCTCTATCAAATCTCCTCTTAACCTTTTCTGTTCTAAGGATAACAAAGCTACCTTCTCCAGTCTCATCACATAACTGAAGTCCTTCATCCCTGGTACCATTCTACTAAATCTCTTCTGCACCCTCTCTAAGGCCTTGACATCCTTCTTAAAGTGTGGTGCCCAGAATTGAACACCAGCTGAGGCCTAACCAGTGTTTTATAAAGGTTTAGCATAACTTCCTTGCTTTTGTACTCTATGCCTCTATTAATAAAGCCCAGGATCCCTTATGCCTTCTCAACTTGTCCTGCCACCTTCAAAGATTTGTGTATGTGCACCCCCAAGTCTCTCTGTCCTGCACCCCCTTTAACATTGTACCATTTAGTTTATATTGGTTCTCCTCATTCTTCTTACCAAAATGCATTACTTCACACTTATCTGAGTTAAATTTCATCTGCCTTGTGTCTGCCCATTTCATTATTCAGTCTATGTCCTCCTGAAGTATGTTACTATCCTCCACATTGTTCACTACATTTCCAAGATTCGTGTCATCTGGAAACTTAGAAATTATACCCTTTATACCCAAGTCCAGGTCATTAATATATATCAAAAAGAGCAGTGGTCCTAATGCTGACCCCTGGGGAATACCACTGTACACTTCCCTCCAGTCTGAAAAACCGTTCACCGTTACTCTCTGCTTTCTGTCTCCTAACCAATTTTGTATCCATGCTGCCACTGTCCCTTTAATCCTATGGGCTTTAATTTTGAAAACAAGTCTATTATGTGGTACTTTATCAAATGCCTTTTGAAAGTCCATATACACATCAACCCCACTACTGTCATCAAAGTTACTTCATCAAAGAACTCAATTAAGTTAGTCAAACACAATTTTCCTTTTACAAACCCATGATGACCTTCATTTATTAGCCCATGGTTTTCCAAGTGCCAATTCATTTTGTCCCGGATTATTGGGCCCGATGTTAGCAGGGCTGCGGGTTCTCGGCGGGGGGGCTATCGGACGCCCGGCGAAATGAGTCAGCTCCCCGCGCGATCGTAGTGTAATTGGATTCACTAACCTTCTCCTCCGGGTTCCCCACTGCTGATCTGCACGTCGGGCGGGCTGCGCATGCGCGGTAAGATCTGACAGCTGGAGGAGCTCTATTTAAAGGGGCAGTCCTCCACTGACAGATGCTGCAACAAACAGAAAAAATTACAGCATGGAGCAGCCCAGGGGGAAGGCTGCTCCCAGTCTAATGATGCCTCACTCCAGGTATCAATACATGGGGTGAGGAGGAGGGGGAGGACAGAGATCTTTCCCCTGGTGGGCGGGAGGAAGCGGCCTGCCTCTGCCACCAGGAAGGCCTGGCTCGAGGTGGCAGAGGAGGTCACCAGCACCACCAACTTATCGCCCACCTGCATACAGTGCAGGAGGCGCTCCAATGACCTCAGTAGATCGGCCAAAGTGAGTACACTTACTCTTTCCCCTACACTCCGTCTGCCACATCACCGTCCCCACCCCACATCTCCTTCAGCACTGCCAACACTACTCTGTCACATCACCCCTCATACCCACTCAAACCTCATCCTCATCTTACCTGCACCTACTCACCTCGCCAGTACTCATCCCGCCACTACCACTCAACCCAATCCCCATACAATCTCATGGCTCCGTCTCATACTCACCCTCTCGTGCATCTCTTTCACGGCCAGCCTCACTCAACCTGCCACTACCTGTGCTGCAGCCACAGGGCATGCATCACATATGTGCAGTAGGCAGCGTAAGCCAATCGTGTCGTGAGCATGAAGGGGATGCACAAGGGTGTTTGAGGGTTTGTCATGATTGTTACTTATATTGAATTTCTGACCAACTCACATCACATATTATATTGGCACCACCACTGCCATGTCTTTGCGAATCTTGTCTGGTTTGTGCAATAATGCCCTCTCCTGAGGATCACTATGAAGACCCACAACTGATGCCACCCATTGTGTCACTGCAGAGTGGGTGTAGGTGTATTTGCAGGGCTCTTTTGCGCAGATGACTGAGAGATGTCGGCGATGTCCCCGGTGGCACCCTGGAAGGATGCAGAGGAGAAGTTGTTGAGGGCAGTGGTGACTTTGACAGCGACAGGTAAGAAGATGGTGTTCGGTCCAGCCAGGAGCAGCTCGGCATGAAGGAGGCTGCAGATGTCCACGACTACATGTCGAGTGACTCAGAGCCTCCGTGTGCACTGCTGCTCAGAGAGGTCCAGGAAGTTGAGCCTCGGTCTGTGGACCCTGTGGCGAGGGTAGTGCTCTCTGCGACGCATCTCTCCCTGTGGTTGCCCTCCCTCCTGCTGTACAGGTGGATGTGTCACAACACTCTGTTGTGGAGCTCCACGTGTCAGAGGTGGACGGCGTGGATGGCGAGGCTGGTGAGGCTGGTGATGCTGTTCGCCCTCCGAGGAGGTCATGACTGCAGCTACGGCGGCCCCCATTCGGAAGATGTACATCTGAGGGGGTCCGCAAGGTAGGTATATGTCTCTGGACCCCAGGGTAAGTGTGCAAGTTGGTGGCTTTGATTGTCAGGAGGAGGGTGGCAAGTGACAGAGTGGCCTCCTGCAATGGGTGAGGGTCTCCCCCTCCCCCACCTGTCAAATGGACCTTTGCAGCTGCCACAGGCTGACAGCTGCAACAGGTCCATTTGAACTGGGACTGTTTCCCCCAGTGTGGGAAACAGTCCGAGTTTGCTCTCAAATCCCACCCCTCCGCATATAATCCCTTAATCAGGTCAGTTAATGACCTGAACAAGCAAAATAAATAGCGTCAAGTGGAACCCTGCTGGCTTTAATTGCCTGCGGGATTCCCACCAGCGGGGGCTGCGCGCGCACACCGGCGCGTCAGCGGGGAACCCGGAAGTGCGCAGGTTCGAGGCGGGCTCCGGTCCCACTCCAGGATTTTCCGACTTTCGGGGCCCCCCGCCAGGAATGCACCTGCTGGCGGGTGCTAAAATGCTGCCCATTGTCTCTAAAAGTGTCCCCACCACTGACGTTAGGCTGACTAGCCTGTAATTAACGAGTTTATCCTTCTCTCTTTTTTTGAACAGGGATTAACATTTGCAATCCTCCAGTCATCTGGCACCATCTCCATATCTAAGGAGGATTGGAAAATTTTGGCCAGAGTCTCTACAATTTCTACCCTTATTTCTCTCATTAACCTAGGATGCATCCCATCTGGACCAGGTAAGTACCTCCTCCTTATCTATTTTTATCCTAATCAATATCGCTACTTCCTCCTCCTTTACTGCTAAAATGACAGCATCCTCTTCTCTAATGAAGACGGATGCAAAGTATTCATTTAGTGTCTCAGCCATGCCCTCTGCCTTCACAAAAAGTCTCCTTTATTTTCCCTAATCAGTCGCACGCTTCCTTTGACTACCCTTTTACTATTTATAGGTTTATAAAAGACTCTTTGGTTCCCTTTTATGCTAGCTGCTAATCTATTCTCATACTCTCTCTTTGCCCCTCTTGTTCCCTTTTTTAGATCTCCTCTGTACTTTCTGTATTTATCATGGTATTCTACTGTATTATTAAACTTACATTTGTCATAAGACTCCTTTTTCTGTTTCATTTTGATCTCTGTATCTTTAGTCATCCATGAAACTCTAGCTTTGGATGCCCTTCCTTTCTCCCTCATGTCTACTCTGTACCCGAACCAACTCCTCCTTGGGAGTGGTGTCTGAGGACTGGAGGGTTACAAATGTTACATCCCTGTTCAAAAAATGGGAGAGGGATGAACCCAGTAACTATAGGCCAGTCAGCCTAACGTCGGTGGCGGGGAAACTTCTAGAGACCATAATCTGGGCCAAAATTAATTGTCACTTGGAAGTACGTGTTAATCAATGACATCCAACATGGATTTATTAAAGGCAAATTGTGCCTGACAAATGTAATTGAGTTCTTCAATGAAATAACAGAGAGGGTTGATGAAGGAAATACGGTTGATGTTGTGTATATCTACCATCAAAAGACATTTGATAAAGTGCCACACAATAGACTTGTCAGCAAAATTAAAGCCCATGGGATTAAAGGGGCAATGGGAGTGTGGATACGAAATTAGCTAAGGGACAGAAAGCAGAGAGTAATGGTGAACAACTGTTTTTCAGACTGGAGGGAAGTATACAGTGGTGCCCCCAAGGGTTGGTATTAGGACCACTGCTCTTTTTGATATATATTAATGACTTGGACTTGGGTATGGGGGCACAATTTCAAGGTTTGCAGCTGACACAAAGGGGGTGATTTTAAATCCCAAGAACAGGTGGGTTGGGGGCGGGTGAGAGTTGAAAATAGTTGTTTTTTTGTGTCGCAACCGCAAAATTTTCGGACTTTGCATTCCCAGTGGGAAGCCTATAGTTTTATGCGCCGACGTTAAACCCGGAAATAAAACCGGGTTGCGGTCGCGACCCAAAAAGCAACTATTTTCAACTCAAACCTGCTGCCAAACCACCCATTCGTGGAGTTTAAAATCATCCCCAAAATGTGGAAATGTAGTAAACAGTGAGGAGGATAGTAGCAGACCTCAGGAGGATATAGACAGACTGGTGAAATGGCAGACACATGACAAAAATAAAAGGAGTGGGGTGGCAGTATTGTTTAAGGAGGATATTGCAGTGCTGGAGAGAGAGGATGTCCTTGAAGGGACAATAGAGGCACCATTACACTACAGGGTGTATTCTATAGGTCACCAACTAGTGGAAAGGATATAGAGCAGGAAAGTTGCAGGGAAATTACAGAGAGGTGCAAGAACTAAAGAGTAGTGATAAGGGGGGACTTCAACTATCCCCGCATTGACTGGGATAGTAATAATCCAAAGGGCAAAGAGGGAGAGGAATTTCTGAAGTGTGTTCAGGAGAACTTTCTTGATCAGTATGTTTCCGGCCTAATGAGGAAGGAGGCATTGCTGGATCTAGTAATGAGGTAGGTCAAGTGGAGCAAGTGTCAGTGGGGGATCATTTAGGGAACAGTGATCATCGTATCATAAGGTTTAGATTAATTATGGAAAAGGACAAGGAGCAATCTAGGGTAAAAATACTTAATTGGAGGAGGGCCAATTTCAATGAGTTGAGAATGGATCTGGCCCGGATAAATTGAAATCAAAGATTGGCAACAAAAGTATAATTGAACAATGGGCGGCTTTAAAGAGGAGTTCGGGTGCAGTTTCGGTACATTCCCACGAGGGGGAAAGGTAGGGCAACCAAAGCCAGAGCTCCCTGGATGATGAAAGAGATAGAGAGTAAGATGAAGCAGAAAAAGGGGGCATATGACAGATGTCAGGTTGATAATACAAGTTAGAACTAGGCTGAATATAGAAAGTACAGAGGAGAAGTGAAAAAGAAACAAAGAGGGGCAAAGAGAGAGTATGAGAATAGGCTGAAAGCTAACATAAAAGGGAATCCAAAAGTCTTCTATAAGCATATAAATAGTAAACAGGTAGTAAGAGGAGGGGTGGGGCCAATAAGGGACCAAAAAGGTGATCTACACATAGAGGCAGAGGGCATGGCTGAAGTACTAAACTAATACTTTGCATCTGTCCTTATCAAGGAAGAAGATGCTTCCAAAGTCACAGTAAAAGGGGAGGTAGTTCAGATACTGGAATAGGCTAAAAACTGATAAAGAGGAGGTACTAGAAATGCTGGCTGTACTTAAAGGAGATATGTCACCCAGTCCGGATAGGATTCATTCTAGGCTACTGAGGGAAGTAAGGGTGAAAATTACAGAAGCAGATATGGGGGTGATGGCAGAGGACTGGAGAATTGCAAATGTTACACCCTTCTTCAAAAAGGGTGTAAGGATAAACATGGCAACTACAGGACAGTCACTTTAAACTTGATGGTGGGGAAGCTTTTTGAAAGGATAATCCGGGACAAAATTAATAGTCACTTGGGAAAGTGTGGATTAATAAAGGAAAGCCAGCATGGATTTGTTTAACTAACTCGATTGAGTTTTTTGATGAGGTAACAGTTGATGAGGGCAATGCGGTTGATAATGAAATTTCAAAAGGCGTTTGATAAAATGCCACATAATCGGGTTGTCAGCAAAATTGAAGCCCATGGAATAAAAGGGGCAGTGGCAGCATGGATATGAAATTGGCTAAGTGTTCGGAAACAAAGAGTAGTGGTGAACGTTCTTTTTCGGATTGGAGGAATGTGTATAGTAGTGTTCCCCAGGGGTCGGTACTAGGACCACTGCTTTTTTTGACTTGGGTGTATAGGGCACAATTTCAAAATTTGCAGATGACACAAAATTTGGTAGTGTAGTAAACAGTGAGGAGAATAGTAATAGACTTTAAGAGCATATAGACAGGCTGGTGGATTGGGCGGACATTTGGCAGATGAAATTTAACGCAGAAAAGTTCTAAGTGATGCATTGTAGCAGGAAGAATGAGGAGAGGCAAAAGAAACTAAATGGTACAATTCTAAAGTGTGTGAAGGAACAGAGGGAACTGAGGGTATACGTGTAGAAATTTTTGAATGTGACAGGGCAGGTTGAGAAAGCGGTTAAGAAAAGCATATGGAATACTGGGCTTTATAAATAGAGGCAGAGAGTACAAAAGCAAGGATATTATGTTAAACCTTTATAAAACACTGGTTCGGCCACAGCTGAAGTATAGTGACCTATTCTGGGTACCGCACTTTAGGAAGGAAGTAAAGGCCTTAGGGAGGGTGCAGACAGACAGGTGTTACCTACAAGGTCTCCGAATATAGAAACATAGAAAAGACAGCAACTGACCCGTTATATTAAAAACAGATAACATTTGTTCGCTGGTGGGGTAACGTGTAGCGTGACATGAACCCAAGATCCCGGTTGAGGCCGTCCTCATGGGTGCGGAACTTGGCTATCAATTTCTGCTCGACGATTTTGCGTTGTCGTGTGTCTCGAAGGCCGCCTTGGAGTACGCTTACCCGAAGGTCGGTGGCTGAATGTCCTTGACTGCTGAAGTGTTCCCCGACTGGGAGGGATCCCTCCTGTTTGGTGATTGTTGCGCGGTGTCCGTTCATCCGTTGTCGCAGCGTCTGCATGGTCTCGCCAATGTACCATGCTCTGGGGCATCCTTTCCTGCAACGTATGAGGTAGACAACGTTGGCCGAGTCACAGGAGTATGAACCATGCACCTGGTGGGTGGTGTCCTCTCGTGTGATGGTGGTATCTGTGTCGATGATCTGGCATGTCTTGCAGAGGTTACCGTGGCAGGGTTGTGTGGTGTCGTGGACGCTGTTCTCTTGAAAGCTAGGTAATTTGCTTCGAACGATGGTCTGTTTGAGGTTGGGTGGCTGTTTAAAGGCGAGTAGTGGAGGTGTGGGGATGGCCATAGCGAGGTGTTCGTCATCATTGATGACATGTTGAAGGCTGCAGAGAACATGGCGTAGTTTCTCCGCTCCGGGGAAGTACTGGACGACAAAGGGTACTCTGTTGGTTGCGTCCTGTGTTCGTCTCCTGAGGAGGCCTATGCGATTTTTCGCTGTCTGTCTGCACACTGAAAAAACTGTCTGTAATCACCAAGCATTGTTCTGTGATTTATAAATGCGATTTCATTTCGAGGATTTCATTTCCAATAACGTTCACCTGACGAAGGAGGAAGCCTCCGAAAGCTTGTGAATTTAAAATAAAATTGCTGAACTATAACTTGGTGTTGTAAAATTGTTTACAATTGTCAACCCCAGTCCATCACCGGCATCTCCACATCATGAAGGGTTTAGATAAAGTAAATAAAGAGAAACTGTTCCTATTGGCGGAAGGGTTGAGAACCAGAGGATTTAAGGTGATTGGCAAAGGAACCAAAGGCGCCATGAGGAAAAACCTTTGATATGGAATGCACTGCTTGAAAGGGTGGTGGAAGCAAATTCCATAGCACCTTTCATAAAGGGATTGGAATTATACTTGAAAAGGAAAGATTTGCGGGGCTATGGGGAAAGAGCAGGGTATTAGGACTAATTGGATAGTTCTTTCAAAGAGCTGGCACAGGCACGCTGGTATCTAATATATACCAGGTAGACAGAAACTTTGCATGAGGAGAAAAAGCAGCAATCAAGCCATTTTGTTCTTGAAGAAAAGCTATCTTGCCTCCTTCTCAGCAAGTCTCTGCATGTTGGGGGACTCTTGAAAAGTTACAAGTGTGATAATCACATGGTAGGAAAAAAATGTCAAATTGTGGCTCTATGATTCTGCTATGGGGATATGGGAGCCAGTTTCAAGAATGTAAACATGGAAAGACAGCACATGGATTTCTCTCTTCCTGTGGTACATCAATGCCTAATATAAAAGCACCTTTAGTTTGCTTTAAATAGCTCTAAATCTCTTGTTTTCCAAGGTCACCCTTTCAAGACAACTGTCTCTTTTATTCTTCAAGACCTATTGGCTCTGACACTTCCTCATATTTTATTGCCAATTCCAGGAAGGACTTCATTCAGGTCAGTGTTCACAACTGTAGGCTATTATGATGCTATCTCCTGTTGGATTGGGTAATGGTGGCCTTGCAAATATCCTGCAGTTAGAATCAATTTCTTTTGCCTTTCCTGGACATTTTTATGGCATTCAAGATAAATATGTCGCTAAGTATTTTTCTCACAAAAGGTCTAGCCCCAAAGCAAAGGACTGCTGTGTATTTCCAGCATTCTTATTAAAAGTACTTTTCTTTTTCTCTCTTCTTCTGAATGTTTGGTAGGTTGGCTGAATTCCTGTCTGTTTTAAAGAGTTTTCCATTTGATACATCCAGATATTTAATGCAAGATTTAAGGGGCGATTTTAACCCTAACCGCCGGACAGATGGGTGGGTGGATGGTTGGGATGGATGGATTTTGGTCAATAATTAAAATCAATTGAGATCACAACGCCTTCCATTTTAGTCTACTCTTCTGATCAGGCTACCTGAAGCCTGCAAGGTCCTTCATTAAATATATAGATGCGGTTCAATTACATCATTGGGACCCAACTGCAATTTTAACTTTGGCCTGAGCGGGGAAGCCACTGTGGCTTTCCAGCTAGGCGAAGATAGCAGGAAAAGGATTCTCTGAGCCTCACAAGGAAAGCTTAGGCCACCCCAGGCCTGGACTTCTTCCCATCCTTCCAGTGAGACCATCCCGAAATTTCCTCCCTGTGACCTATCTTCTTGCGGGTGAGCTTTCCTTTGGCGCCGGCAAGCGGTCTCCTGCCATCCCAATATCCACTGCCGCCCACCTGCCAGCTGCCACTTCCCACCCGTTCCAGGCAGACAGCTGACCAGTTAAAATTGTGTTGACCTTATGCTGCCGAGGCTGAGTGGATTTGATGCTTGTCCCACCCACCCCTCCGCTTAAATCCCGTTTTCAGCTAAAATTTTCCCTTTAGTTGCGCAAGGTAAAATTTTTGAGGGTCACACAGTTCAGGCATAATTAGAACAATGATTTTTTTGTGTGTTCCTATGTACATTGAACTCAAAATGTTTCTGCAATTTAGTTACAATAGCACTTGAATGAGAACAAGGGGCGATAAATTGGGCTGTGTAGCACCCGTTTTATAGGCATTATGCGGTCTCCTAAGGACCTAAAATGGTGTCCAGAATGTGTGTGCGCACGCTTCGAGCATGATGTACACTGGACACCATCGTGATAAAGGCGTTCGGGTACGCGCAAGTAGCAAATGCCAGCAGCATGTAAAGTAAGGAGAACATGCGCTAGATCAGTGTGCAATGCTACTTTAAAGGGACAGAGAAGATTTTGGAACTCAACGCTCCAGCCAGCTGAGCAGTAAAGGCAACAAGTCACTTGTGGGACTAGTTTATAGGGCCCCTAACAATAACCATACTGTAGGACAGGATATACAGGAAGAAATAATGAGGGCTTGTGAGAATGGAACAGCGATAATCATGGGTGATTTTAATCTACATATAGATTGGAAGAATTTGATTGGCAAAGGTAGCCTGGAAGATGAGTTCATAGAGTGCTTTCGGGACAGTTTCTTAGAGCAGCACGTTCTAGAGCCAACCAGAGAGCAGGCTATTCTAGATCTGGTAATGTGTAATGAGACAGGATTAATTAATGACCTCATTGTAAAGGAGCCTCTAGGTAGCAGTGATCACAATATGATTGAATTTCGCATTCAGTTTGAGGGAGAGAAGAGTAAGTCTAAGACTAGTGTTTTAAATTTAAATAAGGGCAATTATGAGGGCATGAAGACAAAGCTGGCTAAAGTGAACTGGGAACTTAGATTAAGGAATAGGTCAGTAGAGATGCAGTGGCAGACATTTAATGAGATATTTCATAACACTCGGCAAAGATACATTCAGTGAGAAAGAAAGACTCTAGGGGAAGGACGTACCATCCGTGGCTAACTAAGGAAGTTAAAGATAATATCAAATTGAAAGAAGAAGCATACAATTCTGTAAAGATTAGGGGCAGGTCAGAAGATTGGACAGAATATAAAAATCAGCAAAGAATGACTAAAAGAATAATGAGAGAGAAATTAGAGTATGAGAGAAAGCTAGCTAGAAATATAAAAACATATAGTAAGAGCTTCTAGTAGGTATTTAAAAAGGAAAAGAGTAATTAAAGTGAGCGTTGGTCCTCTAGAGACTGAGGAATTAATAATGGAGGATAAAGAAATGGCGGATGAATTGAACAGATATTTTGCGTCTGTCTTCACTGTAGAGGATACAAATAACATGCCAGAAATAATTGTGAATCAAGAGGTGAAAGGGAGGGAGGAACTTAAAACATTTACAATCACCAGGGAAAGGGTTCTGAAAAAAATATTAGAACTAAAATCTGACAAGTCCCCAGGTCCTGACGGACTTCATCCTAGGGTCTTAAAAGAAATGGCTGCAGAGATAGTAGATGCATTGGTATTAATTTTCCAAAATTCCCCAGCTTCTGGAAGGGTCCCATCAGATTGGAAAATAATTAATGTAACTCTTCTATTCAAGAAAGGAGGGAGACAGAAAGCAGGAAACTACAGGCCAGTTAGCTTAACATAGGGAAAATGCTAGAATCTATTATTAAGGAGGTTATAGCAGGGCACATAGAAAATCTGAATGAAATCAGGCAGAGTCAACATGGCTTTGTGATAGGGAAATCATGTTTGACTAGTTTATTAGAGTTTTTTGAGGAAGTAACAAGCAAATTGGATAAAGGGGATCCTGTGGATGTGGTGTACTTCAATTTCCAGAAGCTAAATTCCAGAAGCTAAATGGTTGCTAAATTTCCACAAGGTGCCACATCAAAGCTACCACATAAAATAAGAGCTCATGGTGTAGGGGGTAACATATTAGCATGGATAAAGGATTGGTTAGCTGACAGGAAACAGAGAGTAGGCATAAATGGGTCATTTTCAGGTTGGCAAGATGTAGTGAGTGGAATGCCACAGGGATCAGTGCTTGGGCCTCAACTATTTACAATCTATATCAATGACTTGGATGAAGGGACTGAATGTATGGTTGCTAAATTTGCTGATGACACAAAGGTAGGTAGGAATAAGTTGTGAAGAGGACATAACCCCGATATTAGCAGGGAGGCAGGATGGCAGCAGAGGGGTGATTGGATGCGGGGATAACTCGCCCAGTAAAATCTGTCTGTTCCCCACGCAATCGTGGGTAAATTGGAGCCACTTAACGTGGCTTCCAGGGTTTGCCGTTGGAAACCTGCGCAGCAGGCGGACTGTGCACCAGCATCACAGGCTGTCAGCTGGAGGAGCTCTATGTAAAGGGACAATACTCCAATGGCTGCTCCTGCAGCAAACACCCAAATAACACAATGGAGCAGCCCAGGGAAAAAGCTGCTCCTAGATTCAGTGATGCCTCACTCCAGGTGCTACTGGATGGGGTGAGGAGGAGGAGGATGGATATCTTTTACCCGGCAGACAGGAGGAAGTGGCCTGCCTCTGCCATCAAGAAGGCCTGGCTCGAGGTGGCAGAGGAGGTCACCTGCAGCAGTAATATCTCCCTCACCTGGATCCAGTGCAGGAAGCGCTTCAATGACCTAACTAGGTCAGCCAAAGTGAGTACACTTACTGATTCTCCTACATTCTGTCTTCCACATCATCGCCCCCACCCCCCAATTCATTCTCAACTACCAACACTACTCTATCACATCATTCCTCACACTCACTCAAAGCTCATCCTCAACTTACCTGTACTACCTCACCACTTCCTCACCTCCCCAATACTCACTCCACCACTACCACTCAACCCAATCCTCATACAATGTCATGGCTCTGTCTCACCCTCTGATGCATCTCCTTCACGGTCAGCCGCACCCAAACCAATGCATTCAGTCATTGGCCACGTCACCATCACTCACTCACGCCTCTCTACTTTCTCCCCTTATGGGCGAAGACAGCACAGATTGCACCGGAGAGGGCGAGGACCAGAGGGGGGCCGCAACAGGTAGTCGTCCTCACAGACGTGGAGCAGGAGGCGCTGGAGCTGAGCCGCACCCTCAAATGCCTGTCCATCGGGGACACCGAGACTGGCACCCGACAAATGTCTGGTGACAGAATTATAACATTCAGCACACACAATATCAATTGATGTTAACATGCCTTGCCATCTTCATCACCTCAACATCTGTCATCATGCTTAATATTGCCTTCTGTTCTTTTACAGGGTCTTCAGTGACCGCTATGACGGTGGAGGGCGATTCCTCAGAGGACCTGCCGGCCTCTGAGGGGGCACCGTCACATCTGAGCGAGCCATCCACCAGTGCAGATACATACACCTCGGTGGGTCCCCGTCCTCAGTTAGTTGGGGTCGCACATGGTGAGTCACCACACATTTGAGAGCATGCGCAGACACTGGTGGAAGGAGCAGCTGTGGAGAGTCTGCATCGGTGGGAGCAATCTTCTCCAGGCTCTGCTCAGCTGGATGCAGATGCTTGAACCCTGAGGGTCATCCTTTAAAAGGAGAATGATCGAGGGGCAGCAGCACATTTGTGAGGTACTGGAACAGGTGCCACGTGCACTCTCCATAATCGCGCAGAGGATGGAGGAGTCCAACTCCTGCATGAGTGGAATGGTGGCACAGGTACAGGAGGGGATCTCCAAGATACTGTCACAGGGTCGTGAGGGCATCTCTGAGATAGTGTCGCAGGTAAGTGTGAGAATGTCTGCGATGGAGGGAAGGCTAGCCTCCATTGAGCTTCAAGCACGGCTCACAAATGAGTCCATTCAGGCCCTGACAATGGCCCTTCGAACTCAGGGTGAAAAACATTCAGCCGCATTAAACAGGCAGGCAGATACTCTAGCACTTGTCTTACAAGGCTTCACACCTCCAAACTGTCGTCCAGCAGAGTGGTAGGAGTGGTGTGGGCCTGGTCCAGGGGAGGGATGATGGCGAAAGGGGACATGGAAGTGGAGACGCCACTCAAAGTGCCCCCACATCTCACCCATTGCCCCCCTCTTAACCAGTACCCGCAATGCTGCCTCCTCTCCAGGTGGCCGTGTCTGCCCCTGCACAGGTGCAGATGGAGCAGTCTTGGAGGGGCCCTCACGGGCACTGAAATCCAGAGGGCGTAGGCCCAAAGTATCTAATCGGTCAGGGCATGAACAAGAGCAACCTGCCACTACCTCTGCTGCAGCCACAGGGAAGCACCATGTACAAGTAGTCGGAGGTGAAAGGCGAAGGTTTTGTAAGCACGAAGGGCAGGCACAAGGGGGTTTGATGGTTGCTCATGTTTTTTATTTATATTTGCTTTTTCTTAATTGCGCATTAAATATTATTATTGTCACCACTATTGCCACGTCTTGGCTATTCTTGACTGGCTTCTGTAATAAGGCTTTTTCATGAGGTTCACCATTAACCACCCACACTTGATGCCACCCATTGGGTCACTCAACAGTGGGTGTATGTGTAGTTGCAGGACTGTTTTGCGCAGGGAGTGGGGGCTGGTGTGGCTGCTGATCTATCCAAGTGGTGAGGACTGGACTCTTCACACTGTCTGATGTTAGGAGAACCGTTCACATAACAGTGACTCCCTGGCCTCACGAGCAGCCTGGTGAACCACTGTTCTGCCCATGGGTTGCTCCTCCTCCTCCTTCTGAATGTGGGTGGCAGATGTGGATGGGGCCTTCTCAAGCTGCACCCATCTCCGTTGTGCCATGTTGTGCAGGCATGACACACGACTATAATGCATCCCACTGTCTGGTGCATATTGAAGCACTCCCCCGGAACCACCAAGGCATCTGAAGAACATCTTGAGCAGCCATATAGCATGCTCAATTGTAGACCTAGTAGTGATGTGGCTGTCGTTATATTGATGCTATTGCTCGGTGGTGGAGTTCCTCGGAGGTGTCATGAGCCACGTGTGCAGGGGGTATCCCTTGTCCCCGAGGAGCCAGCCCTTGCAGGTGTTTGGTGCGTGGAAGAGGGGCAGGATGGTGGACATCCGGAGGGTGACGGAATCGTGGCAGCTGCCAGGGTATCTGGTGCACACGTGAAGGAATCTCTTGCAGTGGTCACAAATGAGCTGAGTGTTGATGAAGTGATAGCCCTTCTTGTTGATGAACAGTCCTGGCTCATGTGGAGGTGCTCGTATAGCTATATGGGTGCGATCAATTACACCCTGCACCCATGGGAAGCCAGCCACAGCGTGGAATCCCACTGCCCTCTCCATCTGGCTGAGGTCATCCATGGGGAAGTTGACGTAGTGCGAGGCCCTGCGAAACAAGCCGTCGGTGACCTGCCTTGTGCGCTTGTATGCAGACGTCTGAGAGACCTGTCAATGTCCCTGGTGGCACCCTGGAATGATCCCAAGGTGAAGAAATTGAAGGCAGTGATGACTTTGACAGCGACAGGTAAGGAGATGCTGCTCAGCCCAGCCGGGAGCTGCTCGGCATGAAGGAGGCTGCAGATGTCTGCGACTACCTGGCGACTGACTCTGAGCCTCCGTATGCGCTGCTGCTCAGAGAGGGTACGGTAGCATAGTGGTTATGTTACTAGACTAGTAATCCGGAGGACTGGACTAAAATCCGGAGTCATGAATTCAAATCCCGCCAACGGCAAACCAAGCCCAGTTGACCCTGCAAGGTCCTCCTTACTAACATCTGGGGACTTGTGCCAAAATTGGGAGAGCTGTCCCACAGACTAGTCAAGCAACAGCCTGACATAGCCATACTCACAGAATCATACCTTTCAGCCAACGTCCCAGACTCTTCCATCACCATCCCTGGGTATGTCCTGTCCCACCGGCAGGACAGACCCACCAGAGGTGGCGGTACAGTGATATACAGTCAGGAGGGAGTGGCCTTGGGAGCCCTCAACATTGACTCTGGACCCCATGAAATCTCATGGTATCAGGTCAAACATGGGCAAGGAAACCTCCTGCTGATTACCACCTACCGTCCTCCCTCAGCTGATGAATCAGTCCTCCTCCATGTTGAGAAGCACTGAGGGTAGCAAGGGCACAAAACGTACTCTGGGTGGGGGACTTCAATGTCCATCACCAAGAGTGGCTTGGTAGCACCACTACTGACTGAGCTGGCCGAGTCCTGAAGGACATGGCTGCCAGACTGGACCTGTGGCAGGTGGTGAGCGAACCAACACAAGGGAAAAACTTACTTGACCTCGTCCTCACCAATCTACCTGTTGCAAATGCATCTGTCCATGACAGTATTGGTAGGAGTGACCACCGCACAGTCCTCGTGGAGACAAAGTCCCGTCTTCACACTGAGGACACCATCCAACGTGTTGTGCGGCACTACCACCGTGCTAAATGGGATAGATTCAGAACAGATCTAGCAGCTCAAAACCGGGCATCCATGAGGCATTGTGGGCCATCAGCAGCAGCAGAATTGTATTCCAGCACAATCTGTAACCTCATGGCCTGGCATATTCCTCACTCTACCATTACCAACAAGCCAGGGGATCAACCCTGGTTCAATGAGGAGTGTAGAAGAGCATGCCAGGAGCAGCACCAGGCGTACCTAAAAATGAGGTGCCAACCTGGTGAAGCTACAACTCAGGACTACATACATGCTAAACAGCGGAAGCAACATGCTATAGACAGAGCTAAGCGATTCCACAACCAATGGATCAGATCAAAGCTCTGCAGTCCTGCCACATCCAGTCGTGAATGGTGGTGGACAATTAAACAACTAACGGGTAGATGCCAGTGTTGTAGCTGTACTGGAACAGCTTGACTAGAGGCGCAGCTAGTTCTGGAGCACAAGTCTTCAGCACTACAGCTGGGATGTTGTCGGGGCCCATAGCCTTTGCTGTATCCAGTGCACTCAGCCGTTTCTTGATATCACGTGGAGTGAATCGAATAGGCTGAAGACTGGCTTTTGTGATGGTGGGGATATTGGGAGGACGCCGAGATTGATGATCCACTCGGCACGTCTGGTTGAAGATGGTTGCAAACGCTTCAGCCTTGTCTTTTGCACTCACGTGCTGGACTCCGCCATCATTGAGGACGTTAGTTGTTTAATTGTCCACCACCATTCACGACTGGATGTGGCAGGACTGCAGAGCTTTGCCCTCCGTGCTCTTGTGCAGGTGCCTATGGTGCAGCACTGTGTTGTGGAGCTCCATGTGGAAGGTGGACGACATGCCTGGCGAGGCTGTTGATGAATGCAGGCATGGCGCCCCCCCATCTTGACGGTGTGAGTTTGAGGTGGTCCGCAAAGTAGGTAAATTTGTTTGCACAGAGTTTTGAGTGGAAAGTAAGAATTTTCAGTGAAAACACAAAGGTCTTGCAGCCAAAACTTTGTCTGAAGTGACACAGTGCGCTGCTGCAATAAATGAGCTTTTCTCCCCATCTGTCAAATAATCATTTGCATCTCCCACTGGCTGCTGGCCAAAACACGTCTGCGAGAACAGGGAGTGTTTCCCACAGCAAGGGAAACAAGCTGAGGATCCTTCAAAATTGCACCCCTGCCAAAATGTCTACTCAATGAGGTCTCTCAAGTACCTTAACCATCTGTCAAGATATGTAAATTATCATCCTGCCGGCTTTAATTGCCGGTGGGAGTCCCGCATTCAGGAGGTGCGCGTGCACCCAAACGCGTCACTGGGGAAGCCGGAAGTCAGCGGGTTGGAGCCGGGGTCCGAACCCACTCCGGATTTATACAATTTTAGGAGCCTCCGACACACCCGCTCTGCCTTCCGAAAATCGGCACAGTCTGCAACAGGATATAGATAGGTTAAGTGAGTGGGCAAAAATTTGGCAGATTGAGTAAAATGTGGGAAAATGTGAACTTATCCACTTTGGCATGAGGAATAGAAAAGCAGTATATTATTTAAATGGAGAGAGATTGCAGAATTCTGAGGTACAGAGCGATCTGAGTGTCCTCGTACATGAACCACAAAAAGTTAGTATGCTGGTACAGCAAATGATTGGGAAGGCAAATGGAATGTTGTCATCTATTGCAAGGGGAATGGGATAAAAAAGTAGAGATGTTTTGCTACAGTTGCACAGAACATTGGTGTGTCCACATCTAGAATACTGTGTGCAGTTTTGGTCTCCTTATTTAAGAAAGGACGTAATTGCTTTGGAGGTGGCTCAGAGATGGTTCACTCGACTGATTGCTGGGATGAGGGGGTTATCGTATGAGGAAAGGTTGGACATGTTAGGCCTGTATACACTGGAGTTTAGAAGAATGAGAGCTGATCTTATTGAAACATATAAGATCCTGAGGGGACTTGAAGGGGTAGATGTTGAGGGGATGTTTCCCCTTGTGGGAGAGACTAGAACTAGGGGCCACAGTTTAAAAATAAGGGGTCTCCCATTTAAGACGGAGAAATTTTTTCTCTCAGAGGGTCATGAGTCTGTGGAACTCCCCTCCCCAGAGAACGGTGGAGGCAGGGTCATTGAATATTTTTAAGGCTGAGTTAGATAGATTCCTGATTAACAAGGGAGTCAAAGGTTATAGTAGGTAGACGGGAAAGTAGGGTTGAGGTCACAATCAGATCAGCCATGATCTTATCAAATGGCAGAGCAGGCTCGAGGGGCCGAATGGCCTACTCCTGCTCTTAATTCGTATGTACCTATGTAACAGGTCTTAAACACCGTGGGGGACCCCCAACCAACGCTATTTAAAGGGATAGATTATGGAACAGTTCTTGCAGATTGGAGGGTGGCACTATTTAAAAAAGGAAGGAGAGAGAAAACAGGAAACTACAGACCAGTTAGCCTAACATCAGTACTAGGGAAAATGCTAGAATCTATTATAAAGGATGTGATAACAGGACACTTAGAAAATATCAACGGGATAAGACAAAGTCAACATGGATTTATGAAAGGGAAATCAAGTTTGACAAACCTACTGGAGTTATTTCAGGATGTAACTGGTAGAATAGATAAGGGAGAAACAGTGGAAATGGTGTATTTGGATTTTCAGAAGGCCTTTGATAAAGTCCCACAGAACAGGTTAGTGTGTAAAATTAAAGCCCACGGGATTGGTGGTAATCTACTGGGATGGATTGAAAATTGGTTAACAGACAGGAAACAGAGATTAGGAATAAATGGGTCTTTTTAGGGGTGGCAGGCAGTGACTAGTGGGGTAACCGCAGGGATCAGTGCTTGGCCCCAGCTATTCACAATATATATCAATGATTTGGATGAGTGAACTAAATGTAACATTTCCAAGTTTGCTAATGACACAGAACGAGGTGGGATCGTGAGTTGTGAGGAGGATGCAAATAGGCTTCAAGGCGATTTAGACAAGTTGAGTCAGTGGGCATATACATGGCAGATGCAGTATAATGTTGGTAAATGTGAAGTTATCCACTTTGGAAGGAAAAACAGAAAGGCAGAGTATTATTTAAATAGTGATAGATTGGGAAATGTTGATGTTCAAAGGGACCTGGGTGTCCTTGTATACCAATCACTGAAAGCAAACATGCAGGTGCAGCAAGCAGTTAGGAAGGCAAATGGTATCATAGAATCATAGAATCATAGAAGTTTACAACATGGAAACAGGCCCTTCGGCCCAACATGTCCATGTCGCCCAGTTTATACCACTAAGCTAGTCCCAATTGCCTGCACTTGGCCCATATCCCTCTATACCCATCTTACCCATGTAACTGTCCAAATGCTTTTTAAAAGACAAAATTGTACCACCTCAAAATTGTACCGCCTCTACCACCTCCTCTGGCAGCTCGTTCCAGACACTCACCACCCTTTGAGTGAAAAAATTGCCCCTCTGGACCCTTTTGTATCTCTCCCCTCTCATCTTAAATCTATGTCCCTTCGTTATAGACTCCCCTACCTTTGGGAAAAGATTTTGACTATCTACCTTATCTATGCCCCTCATTATGTTGGCCTTCATTGCAAGAGGATTTGAGTACAGGAGCAAGGATCTCTTACTACAGTTATACAGGGTCTTGGTGAGACCACACCTGGAGTATTGTGTGCAGTTGTGGTCTCCTTACCTAAGAAAGGATATACTTGCCATAGAGGGAGTGCAGCGAAGGTTCACCAGACTGATTCCTGGGATGGCCGGACTGTCATATGAGGAGAGATTGGGTTGGCTTGGCCTGTATTCACTCGAGTTTAGAAGAATGAGAGGGGATCTCATTGAAACATATAAAATTCTGACAGGGCTAGACAGACTGGATGCAGAGAGGATGTTTCCCTGGCTGGGGGGTCCAGAACGAGGGGTCACAGTCTCAGGATACGGGGTAGGACATTTAGGACTGAGATGAGGAGAAATTTCTTCACTCAGAGGGTGGTGAACCTGTGGAATTCTCTACCACAGAAGGCTGTGGAGGCCAAATCACTGAATATATTTAAGAAGTAGCTAGATAGATTTCTAGACACAAAAGGCATCAAGAGGTATGGGGAGAGAGCAGGAATATGGTTTTGAGCTAGAGGATCAGCCATGATCATATTGAATGGTGGAGCAGGCTCAAAGGGCCGAATGGCTTACTCCTGCTCCTATTTTCTATGTTTCTATGGATCATGCAGGATTTACAGGTTAGTTGCTGGATTATTGCTTCTGGCTGCTAATGCATTTATACCTGTTTTTGGAGGTCTCCTATACTTGAATACTAGGAATAGGGGACATGGCCTAAAAATTAGAGCCAGGACTTGCAGGAGTGAAGTTAGGAAATGCTTCTACATGCAAAAGGGTGTTGGAAGTTTGGAACGCTTTTCTGCAAATGGCAGTTGATGCTAGCTCAATTGTTGATCTTAAATCTGAGATTGATCGATTTTTATCAACCAAAGGTATAAAGGGATATGTGGCTAAGGTGGGTATATGGAGTTAGGTCACAGATCAACCATGGTCTCATTGAATGGCGGAACAGTCTCGAGGGGCTAAATGCCACTGCCACTTGCTGCCTTCTGTTATGCGCCATTTTCTCCTGCAAAAAAGTGGGACATGTGTATGTGCGTTTCCTGCAGGATGTTTGGATGATGTACCAGTCACTTTTGAATAGCTGCAAGTGTGTGTGACTTGTGAATTGTGGGTGTGCAGCTTGCGACAGTCGTAATGTGTGAAGGTGAGAGAGAGCATCCGATTGGAGGAGTTGAGTACTGATTGAAAGAGTTTGTTGGTAGGTGGATGTGGTCCGTGGAGCAGTGAATGCGGCTAGTGGTGCAGTTGGTAGGAGATGTTCACATGACAGTTGATCTCACTCACCTTGACCACTCGTGTCAAAGCATTGAACTGCTTCCTGCACTGCATCCATGTTCGTGGTGCTATGCGCCTGGTATTGACTTTGTCCCTTACTACTCTTGAGCATATGTCTGGAGGGCTTCTTGCCCCCCTGCAAGAGATAGACAGAAGGATGTCCCTCCTTCTGTCTATCTCTTGCATCAAGGCCTCTAGTGCATCATCAGAGAACCTTGGTGCATGCTCTCTCACAGGCCTGGTACAAACTCAGATCGACAGATTGGTGAGGTCTGGTGTGCAGATTGGCAGATGTGGGATTTAGTAGTGCGCAACCTTAATTCAATGTTTTAACTTAACTCAACAATTTGTAAACATAGGGAGGGGACCTGCGTCTGTGTTTTACAGACTCCGTGCGGACCCGTATCCTATATTTTGCAAGTAAGAGGTGCTAGCCACTCGTGCGCTATCAGGGCCCCCCTACTGGTCAACAGCGCAGCTAGGCCTGGCTGTGCGCAGATATCAGTTAAATGAGCAAGCAGCATGAATCTCACATGCTGCCTGCATCTCAATGAGCGAGCGCAGGTTAATCACGCATCGCGACCCCCGTGCCCGGATTCAGGGATTATCAAATTTAACCCCTAAGATGTTTTCATAGTGCCAAGCAACTTCACCCTAATTCAATACTAACACTTTCTTAGTTACATAGGTTTCTACATTCTTATATATTTTATGTACCAGCCCATCTCCTGTGCTATTGCACATGGGAAGTCAAGACCAAATGTCATTTTCAGGCGAAGTAGGATTAGAGTGGAGGATGGTCAGTCTCCATTTTAAAGTCACACATTTTGTCCTTATTTTCATATGTATAATAAATTAAAACTCTTATGTCTACGTGCACTCCTATTTGCAAAAGATTTCCTGTTTTTCACATTTTTGTCACACCCTTGTGTCAACTTTATCTTTTATAAATTCCTATGTTCATATTGGCCTGGAATTTGCACTGAGTGGCGAATGAATGGTGCCCACCGCTCGTTAGATTTAAACTTACCCACAAACTATCCATCTGGGCACCAACTTGCTGCAAAGGGGACCGAACAAAGTGCAACGTCCTCTTGTGGGCATCTGTGAGCGGTGTGAATGGGGAAAGAAATGATCTGTCTCCTCAACCAATCCTTGACATGCCGTGCAGACGCAGTACCAGGAAATGCAAGCAACAATCTTGAACTCTTCGCAAGGGGAAACAAGTACTTCCTGTCTACTCCATCTGGGCGACTCATAATTTTGTACACCTCAATCAAGTCTCCCCTCAGCCTCCTCTGCTCCAAGAAAAACAACCCCAGCCTATCCAATCTCTCCTCATAGCTGCAATTTTCAAGACCTGGCAACATTCTTGTAAATCTTCTCTGCACTCTCTCCAGAGCAATTATGTCCTTCCTGTAAAGTGGTGACCAGAACTGCGCACAATACTCCAGCTGTGGCCTTACTAGCGTTTTATACAGTTTCATCATTACATCCCTGCTTTTGCATTTTATGCCTCGGCTAATAATGGAGAGTATTCCGTATGCCTTCTTCACAACCTTATCTACCTGTACTGCCACCTTCAGGGACCTGTGCACATGCACTCCAAGGTCTCTCACTTCCTCTACCCCTCTCAATATATTCCCTTTTACTGTTTGTCCTCCCTAAGTGCATTACCTCACACTTCTCCGGGTTGAACTCTATTTGCCACTTTTCCATCCTCTCCACCAACCCAACTGATAACTTCTTGGAGTCTATAGTTATCCTCTTCACTATCAACTACATGGCCAATTTTTGTGTCGTCTGCAAATTTGCCAATCATGCCCCCTACATTCAAGCCAAATCATTAATATATACCACAAACAGCAAGGGACTCAACACTGAGCCCTGTGGCACACCACTGGAAACGGATTTCCATTCGCAAAGACATCCATCAACTTTTACCCTTTGTTTCCTGTTACTGAGCCAATTTTGGATCCAATTTGTCACATTTCCCTGTATCCCATGGGCTTTTACCTTTCTGACCAATCTGCCATGTGGGACCTTGTCAAATGCCTTACTAAAATCCATGTAGACAACATTCACTGCACTACCCTCATCCATCCTCCTTGTCACTTCCTCAAAGAATTTAATCAGATTTGTAAGGCATGACCTTCCCTGAACACATCCATGCTGACTATCCCTGATTACACCATGCCTTTCCAAGTGATAAAGACAGATGCAAAGTACTCATTTAATACCTCAGCCATGCCCTCTGCCTCCATGAGTAGATCTCCTTTTTGGTCCCTGATCGGCCCCACCCCTCCTCTTACTATCTGTTTACAGTTTACATGCCAATGGAAGACTTTTGGGATTCCCTTTTATGTTAGCCGCCAGTCTAGTCTCATATTCTCTCTTTGCCCCTCTGATTTCCTTTTTCACTTCCCCTCTGAGAAAGGTAGGTAATTGCCCTACCTTTCTCCCTCATGATATTCACCATGAACGCCCACACTTGATGTCACCCATTGGGTCACTCTATGTGTAGTTGCAGGACTGTTTTGTGCGGGGGGTGGGGGTGGCTGGTGTCGCCACAGCTTTATTCAGGTGGTGAGGACTGGACTCTTCACACTGTCTGATGTTAGGAGAACCGTTCACATATCAGTGACTCCCTGGCCTCACGAGCAGCCAGGTGAGGTGCTCCTGCTCCTCCTCCTCCGCTTCCTCCATGTGGGTGGCATATGTGGATGGGGCCTCCTCAAGCAGCACCCCTCTCTGTTATGCCCTGTTGTGCAGGGCACAACACACGACTATAATGGTCCCACTCTGTCTTGTGCGTATTTAAGCGCTCCCCCAGAACGATCAAGACACCTGCAGCGTATGTTGAGCAGCCCTATAGCATGCTCAATTGTAGACCTGGTAGCGATGTGGCTGTCGTTATATCGATGCTGCTGCTCGGTGGTGGGGTGCCTTAGAAGTGTCATGAGCCACGTGTGCAGGGGGTATCCCTTGTCCCCGAGGAGCCAGCCCTCGTGCGTGGAAGTGGAGCAGGATGTTGGATTCCCGGAGGATGAAGGAATCGTGGCAGCTGCCAGGGTATCTGGTGCACACGTGAAGGAATCTCTTGCGGTGGTCACAAACAAGCTGAGTGTTGATGGAGTGATAGCCCTTCCTGTTGATGAACAATCCTGGCTCGTGTGGAGGTGCTCGTATTGCTCGGCGCAATCGATTACACCCTGCACCCATGGGAAGCCAGCCACAGCGTGGAATCCCACTGCTCTCTCCGTCTGGCTGAGGTCGTCCATGGGGAAGTTGACATTGTGTGAGACCCTGCGAAACAAGCCCTTGGTGACCTGCCTTATGCACTTGTGTGCACACAACTGAGAGACCCATTGATGTCCCCGGTGGGACCCTGGAATGATCCAGAGGTGAAGAAGTTGAGGGCAGTGGTGACTTTGACAGCGACAGGTGAGGAGATGCTGCTCAGTCCAGCCGGGAGCAGCTCGGCATGAAGAAGGCTGCAGACGTTTGTGACTACTACTCCTCGGATGTAGTGGTGAATGCAGCCATGACGCCCCCCCATCCTGATGGTGTGAGTTTGAGGGGATCCACAAAGTAGGTAAATATGTTTGCACAACAGAATTTTGGATGGAAACACAAAGGTCTTGCAGCCAAAACTTTGACTGAAGTGACAGAGTGCCCTGCTGCAATAAATGAGGTTCATTCCCCACCTGTCAAATAATCATTTGCATCTCCCATTGGTTGCTGGCTGAAACACGCCTGCTAGAACAGGGAGTGTTTCCACAGCACGGGAAACACGGTGAGGATCCTTCAAAATTGCACCTCTGCCAAAATGTCTACTCAATCAGGTATCTCAAGTTCCTTAACTATCTGGCAAAGTATGTAAATCATCATCCCGCCGGCTTTAATTGCTGGTGGGACTCCTGCATTCGGGAGGCGCGCGCACCCAAACGCATCACTGGGGAACCCGGATGTCAGCGGGTTGGAGCCGGGCTCCGAACCTGCTCCGGATTTTTACGATTTTAGGAGGCTCCCCCCGCCCCCCAACGCACCCTCTCCGCCATCTGAAAATCGGCCCCTCTGTCTTTCCCAACCTCTCTGCTCAAGCTTATAATTGCTAATGACTGCCAATCAACCTCCCTTGCCTAGAAAGTGAGCACTTAAAAGTGTGGAGTTTCATTCTTTCAGGTTGTGAACTGTTGTTGGATATTTTAAAAATATCACATTTTAAATTTATTTTCTGACTTTTTCTGTCTCTTTTTTCTCTCTCTTAATCCAATCTTTCTTTCCCTCTCTTTATTTCTCTTTCTGTACCTGATTTGACATTGAATTCACCCACTCTAATTCACCTTCCTTCTAAGTCCTTCCTCTGTTTATTTCTCAATCCTTGAATCTCATTGGTTAAGGAGGTTCCAGATGTCCCGCTTCTCTTGCTGCACTGTTATCAGTTCACACTTACAGCAACTTTGTGGGCAAAACATTTTTGAACTGAAGGTATAGGAGCAAGTCTAACTAATGGGGCATCTCATGACGTGCCCCATTCCAGCAAATTCTGGCCCATTATTCAAGAAACTGAACACTTTTAGTACAAAACCATCAGGATTTCCAAAATATTCCATGTTTGATAAACAATATAAATAATAGCAGGTGAGTCTGACTCTAACCTCACGGTTTAGATGGTAAATCTAAAGACAAATACTCTGTTCTGGCAGTTCGTCATCTGATGTCTTGGATTTCATTCTTGTGATGCACTTGTATCCAGCATCCATTAAAGTGCATATTTATAAGTGAAAGGATTTTTTAAAAAAGCTTAAAAGATAATGGCAAGTAAGAAAAACAACAATAAAACAGAAGGATAAAGTAATTGAAAAATGTTCACTAACAAGTTTTGTCATATTGTTTGGTTTGTGATCAGCCAGAAATGGCCAATGATAATGCATTATTGGTGATGTCAGCAACTGTGTTGGGTTGATATGTCAACACAGCGCAAAATTTGATGAAGATGAAAGCTCTTTGCATCAAAACGTTGTTCTTTTGAATAGTTATGAGTTAGCTTTAAGTGCAAATAACTTTAAAGAAATTACAGTAATTGGCTGTCATAATACTGAAAATCTCACCAACATAGCAACCTCTTACTCTTTCCAAGCTCTTATACTGAAACATTCCCATGAAATTCAAACCTTTCAAATAAACTGACAAAAAATAGCTGTATCACTGCAAAGAACAGTTGCTGTCCTTTCCAAATAAAACTTTTGTTTGAAAATAACTCTGTTGCCTATAGACTGAAATTAAAACCAGTACTGTAGATATTGAAAGCACTGCTAGAGTTTTGATATTTCAATAGTACAGTGCAGTACAGATTTGATTTGTGATAGTTTTAAAATATTGCTGATGTGGGCTGACAAAAAAAGGTGCTTTAATGACATGTCTGGTATTATAGAAAAGGTAATAGATGAAGTGACCTTAGTTTTACGGCAGTTACAAAGACAGAAAGACCACCGTTAATAACAAACACACATTTCAATCTTTTAGATTAGGCAGGATATTTGCAGTTTCTGAACATATTCAGCTGGGTCTCTCCGTTGATCATTATATCACTGGATGGCAATGTGAAATGTCATCAGACATACAAGTGCTACAAGCTGCAATACCCATTGATAGTAGCTTGCAGCTGTCAGTTTAAATGGCAAATGCATCAAAGAAAAATAAGAACCACAGACAGAAAAATGCAGAGAAAACACTGCTCCGGGAATATGTGTCTTACTTCTAATGTCTCTAAAGAGATTGTTATTTTCTAATAACTGGCATCGCCTGGCACCATTTTCTAGTATATAAAATAAAATAAATAGATCTCCTGTGATGTACCTATTATCCTACTATGGAAAGAGCAGGGGAATGGGACTAATTCGATAGCTCTTTCAAAGAGCTGGCACAGGCATGATGGGTCGAATGGCCTGCTCCTGTTCTGTACCTACTATGATACTATGATGTTGCCCATGCTTAATCCAAAGTACAAGCCCAAGAGCAGAGTATGGGCCCAGGGAGCAGTAAGACAAACAATCTAAGGGACAGTTGGAAATAGAGACTGAGCAGCCCAAGAGCAGCCAGAGACCTTGGTTTGGAGCTACGCTGGGAGTAGGGGCACAGAGAATGTGTGTTGGGCAAAACAGAGAGACTAAGTCAACTGTGGAAGAAAAACATATAAAAAGAGCACTGAAAATAATTTTTAAAATAGGATGCAATGCATGTTTATTCGGAACCTGATTTTTGGCAGGAAAAAAAAATGAAGGCTGTGTAATTTGTTTTTTTTAAAAAGGAAACTTGGATCATCTTTAGGTACTGTTCTTAGGACTATTTTCTTCATACTACAGCAAACATCAGTCTTTCATTTCTACTTATGGTATGGAGCAAGGACAGCAATATACTGAGTCACCACACTGATAGTTCCTTGAAAACTGATGTCATAAATCAAAGTCTGAGTCAGGTCACACACCAGGTCATTGTTTACTAAAACAAGATTACAACTATTCTACTATTTATAATCTTCAACAATTTTTATTATCCCACCATCACGGTGGCTGGAGCCAACATAATAAATCATTGATTTCTTCAATTTTACTTTAAATTTTAAAAAAACTATCCAAAGACTTTTAAATAAGAGTGTGGTGGTGGGGCCCACAGAAGTGGTGTCCATGAACTGTGTAAATACTTGTGCGCTGACATTCCACTTGACCATACTATTTTTAAGTCCATTGATTGATAAAATTCAAAAACAATGTTCAAAATAAAAACTGTATTTTTAATGATTTTTTTCTACATTTACCTGGCTTTTAGGGATCCAATTTTTTAACACTAATTTTTTTTGCATGTAAAAACAAAACCTGGAAACTGGTACGGTAGTGTAGCAGTTATGTTGCTGAACTAGTAATCCTTAGCTATGAAATAATAATCCAGAGAATGTGGTCCAGAAATTGGACCACGCTGTGCTCATTTTACAGGCATAATAGAGGCACCTAACGGTCCAGTATGGTGGCCAGCGTATGCATTCTTGTTCCGCACTGTGCGTGCGCCATTCCCCAGGTTGCCTGCATGAGGCTGACCCATTGCATGTGCAAATCGGGTCCTTAATGCTGTTTCATGCCCCTTTGTGAAATTGTACTGCGATCTCCCCCTCTCCCCCCCCCTGATCTTCCCCTCTCCCCCCCCCCCGATCTCCCCCTCTCCCCCCACCCCGATCTCCCCCTCTCCCCCCACCCCGATCTCCCCCTCTCCCCCCACCCCGATCTCCCCCTCTCCCCCCACCCCGATCTCCCCCTCTCCCCCCCACTCTGATCTTCAGCACTCTCCACTCTCTGTTCCAGCGTGGATGACGTCTCTCTCTCTCTCTGTCTCTCTCTTTCTTTCCCCCCCACAAGGGTTGCAGCTCCTGTCGGCAGCAAGCCTGTCAATTATGCTGGCTGCCGGGCGCAAAACCTGGAAACAACTTTAATCACCATCAATTACATCTCAATCGCGTTGGAAAAGGTAAGTTTTTTTTATTTGTGTTTGCCACGTGCACCTTCACCAACCCCCCCGCCCCGCCCGCTGCCATCCCGCCACCATTTTAAAATTGAGCCCTTGATGTCTGCAATGAGTTGGGAACTGACTGGTCTCGAAATGAATCAATCTCCATTCCTGATTGGTATCAAGAAAGGAAAAGAATGCTGACCTGGAGCAGAGATTGATTCTCAAAGTCAGTAGTGGCTCAGGATAGTATCAGTTCAGGGAAGTAATTTTCTTCAGATTGACGGTTAGCGAGGGAGAAGGTGATCAGCTCAGTAGTAATAGACCAGTCAAATTGAACTGATATATTTGTTAGGAACCTCAGAGTTTTGAGAGGGAATTTTAACTCCTTTCACCCAGCAAAATGGGAGTTAAAATCGAGCGTCTCTATTTGCTGCTCCATTCCTTTGCCACAACAGGTTTAATCCTATTGTTTCTGCCGACAGTTGAGGTGCCTACCTGACTCAGGCAGGAGCCTCTTTAATATATACTAATAGGGGTGTTATGGCTTTTTAACTGCCTACTGAGCACGGTGCTCGCTGCTGCTCAGTAACACCTGTCAGGGAAGAAGCAGAGGGCCTATAAGCTAAGTTTTAAATGTATCTTTGTGGGGCCTGGAGAGCAGGACTGATCCTCCAGGCTTCACAAGCAAAGTCTGGGCCTCTGCTGCCCCTCACATTTCCCACCTGTGAGACCCTGGTGAATCCCACCCCTCTTCCCGCCCCCCATAACTTACATGAGTGTGTCTGGGCCGTTCAATCTTTGTCTGCCAGCAGCCAGCCAGCTGCCTGTTTATGCCCGTTTCAGGTGGTCATCTGGCAGCGAGATATCGCCTGGGCCTCCCATGAAGATTCCTGGGCGGGTGACACGCCCCCTTCCCACTCGAGGATAAAATTCCTACTTTGTTGGGAACTGTTGATTCTCGCAGTTAATTTTGCAGAGAAATAGAGTTTTAAATTTAGTAAACATTTGCAGTAAGGTCGGAATTCCTGTTAATAAGAATTAAAATTAGAAATTAGGATATTGTTGCTATTTGATAATGATGCAGAAGATTACTATGTGCTGATAAGCAAATAATGGCATAATTGCTCATTCAATAGTATTATAAAGTTATATGATAATCGCTTTACCTTTGATTATACTTTAATACATCAATGATGCAGCAGACAAAGGTTCAATATGTAGGTCTATGACAAAAATATAGAGCTAATTTTATGACTTCACGCTACCGGCGACAAGATTTGCCCACTGGCAGCGTGTGTCAGCAATTTGAGGGCACACTGTAAATGATTTTCTGCTCTTTTTAATTAATGGTTGAGCGGACCCATGTTTCTGACATGGGCTTCTGGTTGGTGAGACTTCTCTCTCATGGTGCAAAATCAGAAAATGACCCCTAGAATTTTGTATCTGCTGATTCCAGAATTCATTGAAATTCAAACTTAGATTTTTGCTTCCATTAACTAAGCTAATACAAGTCGGACATTGGGGTATTATTTGACATGGTAACAATGCAGCACAGACAGTTGGAGAGCAGCATAGTAATAGCAGGTGGGAATCCTATTAATGCCCTATTAATGCCCTCCTTTATTTTACAGCATTGCCACTGACAACAGTGGTGGTAGGAATCATGGGGAGGTCTTGACCCCCCCAATCATTTTGAGGTCGGCCAACGTGGCTTTGTGGGGCCACCTCCATTTCACTTCCAGAAACTGCTGTCACCCCTCTTTGACGAGGTGAATTAGCATTCCCAGTTCCCAGCTTGGTCCCCTTCTAGCAAGTCAGCCAAATCTTGAGTTTGAGGTTCCTTAGCAGTGAGGTCCCTGAATCTGGACATCATTCTAAAGAACGGTGTTTCCTTCCATTCTATTTATAAGAATTTTGTACAGTATTAAAGGGTATTAGCACCTACCTCAAATTTCACTGATACAATTCTGGTTGGTATTGCCCCAAAATAAATTATAAAAAGAAACAACTAAAAGGCAGGGACTGATTAGGAACGGTCAGCATGGTTTTGTGAGAGGAAAATCATGTCTCACGAATTTGATTGAGTTTTTTGAAGGGGTAACGAAGAAGATAGATGAGGGCTGTGCAGTAGACGTGGTCTACATGGACTTTAGCAAAGCCTTTGACAAGGTACCGCATGGTAGGTTGTTACATAAGGTTAAATCTCACGGGATCCAAGGTGAGGTAGCCAATGGATACAAAATTGGCTTGATGACAGAAGACAGAGGGTGGTTGTAGAGGGTTGTTTTTCAGACCAGCGGTGTGCCTCAGGGAACGGTGCTGGGTCCGCTGTTATTTGTTATTTATATTAATGATTTGGATGAGAATTTAGGAGGAATGGTTAGTAAGTTTGCAGATGACAACAAGATTGCAACGGGATCTTGATAAATTGGGCCAGTGGGCCGATGAATGGCAGATGGAGTTTAATTTAGATAAATGTGAGGTGATGCATTTTGGTAGATCGAATCGGACCAGGACCTACTCCATTAATGGTAGGGCGTTGGGGAGAGTTATAGAACAAAGAGATCTAGGAGTACAGGTTCATAGCTCCTTGAAAGTGGAGTCACAGGTGGATAGGGTGGTGAAGAAGGCATTCGGCATGCTTGGTTTCATTGGTCAGAACATTGAATACAGGAGTTGGGATGTCTTGTTGAAGTTGTACAAGACATTAGTTAGGCCACACTTGGAATACTGTGTACAGTTCTGGTCACCCTACTATAGAAAGGATATTATTAAACTAGAAAGAGTGCAGAAAAGATTTACTAGGATGCTCCCGGGACTTGATGGTTTGACTTATAGGGAGAGGTGAGATAGAGTGGGACTTTTTTCCCTGGAGAGTAGGAGGTTTAGGGGTGATCTTATAGAAGTCTATAAAATAATGAGGGGCATAGATAAGGTAGATAGTCAAAATCTTTTCCCAAAGGTAGGGGAGTCTATAACGAGGGGACATAGATTTAAGGTGAGAGGGGAGAGATACAAAAGGGGCCAGAGGGGCAATTTTTTCACTCAAAGGGTGGTGAGTGTCTGGAACGAGCTGCCAGAGGCAGTAATAGAGGCGGGTACAATTTTGTCTTTTAAAAAGCATTTGGACAGTTACATGGGTAAGATGGGTAAGAACATAAGAACATAAGAAATTGGAGCAGGAGTAGGCCAATCGGCCCCTCGAGCCTGCTCCGCCATTCAATAAGATCATGGCTGATCTGATCCCAACCACAAATCTAAAGAACACAAGAAGTCGGAGCAGGACCCGGCCACATAGCCCCTGGGCCCTCTCCGCCACCCACAGGGCATTGACCGATCCGAACTCAGCTTCATGTCCAATTTCCTGCCCGCTCCCCATAACCCCTAATTCCCTTTACTTCTAGGAAACTGTCTATTTCTGTTTTAAATTTATCTAATGATGTAGCTTCCACAGCTTCCTGGGGCAGCAAATTCCACAGACCTACCACCCTCTGAGTGAAGAAGTTTCTCCTCATCTCAGTTTTGAAAGAGCAGCCCCTTATTCTAAGATTATGCCCCCTAGTTCTAGTTTCACCCATCTTTGGGAACATCCTCACTGCATCCACCCGATCAAGACCCTTCACAATCTTATATGTTTCAATAAGATCGCCTCTCATTCTTCTGAACTCCAATGAGTAGATTCCCAATCTACTCAACCTCTCCTCATATGTCCGCCCCCTCATCCCCGGGATTAACCGAGTGAACCTTCTTTGTACTGCCTCGAGAGCAAGTATGTCTTTTCTTAAGTATGGAGACCAAAACTGTATGCAGTATTCCAGGTGCGGTCTCACCAATACCTTATATAACTGAAGCAATACCTCCTTGTTTTTATATTCTATCCCCCTAGCAATAAAAGCCAACATTCCATTGGCTTTCTTGATCACCTGCTGCACCTGCATACCAACTTTTTGATTTTCTTGCACTAGGACCCCCAGATCCCTTTGTACTGCAGTACTTTCCAGTCTCTCGCCATTAAGAAAATAACTTGCTCTCTGATTTTTCCTGCCAAAGTGCATAACCTCACATTTTCCATTATTATATTGCATCTGCCAAATCTCCACCCACTCACCCAGCCTGTCTATATCCCCTTGCAGGTTTTTTATGTCCTCCTCACTCTCTACTTTCCCTCCCATCTTTGTATCATCTGCAAATTTTGATATGTTGCACTCGGTCCCCTCCTCCAAATCGTTAATATAGATTGTAAAGAGTTGGGGACCCAGCACCGACCCCTGTGGAACACCACTGGTTACTGGTTGCCAGTCCGAAAATGAACCATTTATCCCAACTCTCTGCTTCCTGTTCGATAACCAATCCTCCACCCATGCCAGAATATTACCCCCAATCCCGTGATTTTTTATCTTAAGTAATAATCTTTTATGTGGCACCTTGTCGAATGCCTTCTGGAAGTCTAAATACACTATGTCCACTGGTTCCCCTTTATCCACCCTATACGTTATATCCTCGAAGAACTCAAGCAAATTTGTCAGACATGACTTCCCCTTCATAAAGCCATGCTGACTTTGTCCTATTAAATTATGCTTATCTAAATGTTCCGTTACTGTCTCCTTAATAATAGACTCCAAAATTTTACCCACCACAGATGTTAAGCTAACTGGCCTATAATTTCCAGCCTTCTGCCTACTACCCTTTTTAAATAACGGTGTTACATTAGCAGTTTTCCAATCTGCCAGGACCTCTCCTGAGTCCAGGGAATTTTGGAAAACTATCACCAAAGCATCCACAATCCCTACTGCCACTTCCCTCAAGACCCTAGGATGGAAGCCATCAGGTCCAGGGGATTTATCCGCCTTGAGTCCCATTATTTTACTGAGTACCATCTCCTGAGTGATTTTAATCGTATTTAGCTCCTCCCCCCCGAGAGTCCCCTGTTTGTCCAGTGTTGGGATATTCTTAGTGTCCTCTACTGTAAAGACTGAAACAAAATATTTGTTCAGCATTTTTGCCATCTCCATGTTTCCCACCATTAATTTCCCGGTCTCATCCTCTAAGGGACCTATGTTTGCCTTAGCCACCCTTTTTCTTTTTATATAACTATAGAAACTCTTGCTATCTGTTTTTATATTTTTTGCTAATTTCTTTTCATAATCTAACTTCCCTTTCTTAACCAATCCTTTAGTTACTTTTTGCTGTCTTTTGAAGAATTCCCAATCTTCTATCCTCCCACTAAGTTTGGCTACCTTATATGTCCTTGTTTTTAGTCGGATACTATCCTTGATTTCTTTACTTAGCCACGGGTGGCTGTCATTTCTTTTACACCCTTTTTTCCTCAGTGGAATATATTTATTTTGAAAGTTGTAAAATAACTCCCTAAATGAACACCACTGCTCATGTACCGTCTTACCCTTTAATCTATTTTCCCAGTCCACTTTAATCAATTCCGCTCTCATACCATCATAGTCTCCTTTATTCAAGCTCAGTACGCTTGTTTGAGAATCAACCTTCTCACCCTCTAATTGGATATGGAATTCAACCATGTTGTGGTCGCTCGTTCCAAGGGGATCCTTAACTAGGACATTATTAATTAATCCTGACTCATTACACAGGACCAGGTCCAAGGTTGCCTGCCCCCTTGTAGGATCAGTTACATACTGCTCAAGAAATCCATCCCTGATGCACTCAATGAACTCGTCCTCAAGGCTGCTCTGCCCAATTTGATTTGTCCAGTTAATATGATAATTAAAATCCCCCATAATTATGGCTGTTCCCTTATTACATGCCCCGACTATCTCCTGATTAATACTTCTTCCAGCAGAGTTGCAACTATTAGGAGGCCTATATACTACACCCACTAATGTTTTTTTTCCCTTATTATTCCTTATCTCCACCCAAACTGTTTCATTATCTTGATGCTTTGTCCCAATATCATTTCTCTGTATTACAGTGATTCCTTCCTTTATTAACATAGCCACCCCACCTCCCCTTCCTTCCTGCCTGTCCTTCCTGATTGTTAAATACCCTGGCATATTTAATTCCCAGTCGTTGTCACCCTGCAGCCATGTTTCTGTAATGGCCACAAGATCATACCCATACGTAGTTATTTGTGCCGTTAACTCGTCCATTTTATTACGAATGCTACGTGCATTCAGATAAAGAACTTTCAAATCTGTTTTGTGACGCTTAGTTCCTGCTTTTTCCTTTTTTAACACTTTACCTATTACTCCATACCTTCTGTCCCTTCCTGTTACGCTTTCCTCTCTCTCCCTGCTCAGGTTCCCAACCCCCTGCCACTTTAGTTTAAACCCTCCCCAACAGCACTAGCAAACACTCCTCCTTGGACAGCGGTCCCGGCCCTGCCCAGGTGCAGACCATCCGGTTTGTACTGGTCCCACCTCCCCCAGAACCGTTTCCAGTGTCCCAGGAATTTGAATCCCTCCCCCTTGCACCATTCCTCTAGCCACGATATGGGCCAAGTGCAGGTAATTGGGACTAGCTTCGTGGTATAAACTGGGCGACATGGACATGTTGGGCCGAAGGGCCTGTTTCCATGTTGTAAACTTCGATGATTCTATGAAAATAGAAGACGGCAAGAAAAAATAAGGAAGCAACAAAACTAGTAACAAGAATAGATTCACATTTGTTCACCTTTCCTAGACAAATATTTTGAAATTTGGAAAGCAAAATATGAGCACTGCAGCATCCCCAGGAACATAGGAACAGAAGTAAGCCATCCAGCCCCTCGAGCCTGTCTCGCCATTCAATGAGATCATGGCTGATTTGTAATCTAACTCCATCCACCCGCCTTGGCTCCATATCCCTTTATTCCCTCGGCTAGCAAAAATCTATTGATCTCAGATTTAAAATTATTAATTGAGCTAGCACCTACTGGTTTTTGTGGGAGAGAGTTCCACACTTCTACCACCCTTTGCATCAAGAAGTGTTTCCTAACTTTGCTCCTGAATGGCCTGGCTCTGATTTTAAGGTTTGTCTCCTTGTCCTACACTCCCCCACCAGTGGAAAATTTTTTCTCTATCTACCCTATCAATTCCTTTCAAGAACCTCAATCAAGTCACCCCTTAAGCTTTCATATTCCAGGGAATACAAGTCTAGTTTATGTAATCTCTCCTCATAATCTAATTCTTGGAGCCATGGTAACATTCTGGTAAATTTGCACTGCACTCCTTCTAAGGCCAATACCTTTCTAAGGTGTGTCCAGAACTGTACACAGTACTCCAGATGTGGTCTAACCAGGGCTTTGTATAGCTGCAGCAAAACTTCTTTCCCCTTATATTCTAGCCCTCTAGTTATAAAGGCTAACATTCCATTAGTCTTTTTGATTATTTTTTGTACCTGACTACTACATTTTAGTGATATGTGTACATGAACCCATAAATCTCTCTGTTCCTAGCTTTTCACCATTTACAGGTCAAAATCCTGGAACTCCCTTCCTAACAGCACTGTGGGAGAACCTTCACCACATGGACTGCAGCGGTTCAAGAAGGCGGCTCACCACCACCTTCTCAAGGGCAATTAGGGATGGGCAATAAATGCTGGCCTTGCTAGCGACCCCCACATCCCATGAATGAATAAAAGAAAACAAAATATTCGGATCTATCCTTTTTTGGTCCAAAATGGATGACCTCACATTTACCTGCATTGAAATCTACCTGCCATAGTTTTGCCAACTCACTTAATCTATCAATGTTCCTTTGCAATGTTACGCTTTCGTCCACACTACTTACTATGCCACCAAACTTTGTGTCATCAGAAAACTTGGATATGTGGCTCTCTATTGTGTTATCTAAGTCATTAATAAATATCGTGAATAGTAGAGGCCCCAGCACAGATCCTTGTGGGACATGAAGGGTTCTCAATATTCCCACATTTTTCATATCATCAATGAGGATATGACTTTTTAGACTTTTATGGCAGAGGACCCAACTGCTGGGTTAAAAATGGATCCCTGCAGACATGCCTGGGCTTGTTGGGACAGTGTGGTTTGTTCCTGAAAACCAGACAATGAGAGTAGCCCTTTAAAACAATCAACCCAAAGAAAGACTTCAGCTTACATGAAACTAAAGCCCATCAAAACCTTGCATAAATCAATCAATGCAATTATGCAAACCCATCAATACAATGGCTTTCAGTTCAAGCCTAGTTATGGGGACAGGAAACCAACAATCACCGGAAGAAGCCCACCATAATCAGACAAAGAACTAACCTTGTTTTGGGAATCAGATAAGAAATTCGAAAAACAGTATAACTGGGGACCAGTTACGAAGCAGGAGATTGGTTTTGGAGCAGGTTTTAAGCAGTTCAGCTTTAAACAGCAGTTTTGGAGCAGCCACAAGACAAACCGCAGCCCTACACGAAGATTGCCCACCCACAACTGCGCCTTACCGCACCAACAGACTCTATCCAACTGAAGAACCTTCGCAGATTCCACAGACCAGGACCACGTGGGGATGGTAGGGCCCAGAGAACACAAAGAGCGTACCCCAAAACTGCAACCAGCTTACCTGGCTGGATTTCGAACTGTCAAGGAACCCTGGTTTGGTGAGCATGATCCCTGACCTCTCCTAGTTCAATTTAGTTAGGTTTTGGGGTGGGACAAGGGTAAGGGGATTAGTAGGGTGATCTTCCCTCATTATGCCGTGTGTTCCCCATTCTTAACTAAGTGTACTTTGTTGGTCTGCATAATCTCAGTGTTATCCGAATGTTATAAGTTCATTTGTGACTTCAATAAACCCAGTTTCTTTTCTTGTACCAAAACCAGTTGTCTGCTGCATTTTTTTTGTCACAACCCCCAAATAAGTCCAAGGTCTAGAACCCAGGGAGTGGGAGCGATTCGAACCGCTCAGTAGTCAGAGGTGAAGCTGACACACACCACCACCCCCTACAAATGGCGACCCAGATGGGACTTTGGCAAAAGGGTTGCGATGCAGTGGACACTGATTTGGAAGAGAGAACTGTAATGGAAGAGAGGATTTCAGATTATGTGTTCAGTAAGGTGAATATGGGAAAAAAGTGGGTCACTAATCTGTTAAAGGCTGGGCGCCCGGTAGATGCTGCAGCTAAATGGACAGGAGGGAAGGATCATAAGAAATCCATAGAAAAGGCAGTCTGGCTGATGTGCTTCAAGAAACAGATCCAGCTTTTGGACAGGCTCATTGAAGCACAGGCAGCTGAGATCCGGCAGTCAGCCGTTGAAGTCCAAACGAAGGCCCTAGCAGGGGAGAAGTTACTGTTAGCATTGCAGACTCTGAACCAGGAAAGGGTGTAGTTAGTGGGGGAGCATAAGACCCGGCAGGAATATTTACAGTGTCAGGTCACTGAGGCCAAGAACAACGAGCTGAGGTTGCGGGAAAAGAATGCCCGCCTAGCAAGTCAAGTAAGAGAGCAGGAGGAGAAAGTAAAAGGCTTACAGACCGCCTATAAGATAGTGAGCACACAGAGGTCTGAGGATGCAGACTATGGCCCCTGCCAGAAGCAGATAGAGTGTCTGAACCTTGCTCTAAGAACGGCAAAAGGCATGGTGTGCCTCATAAGCCTGAGTGCAGCCCAGGTTGATTTCACAGGGAACCTGGGGAGAACGGTTCAGACACCACAGGTAGTGTCAAGGGACGACCCGGTTGAGGAGCAGGAGGGCCCACGACCACCACCCGTAGCGCCAAGCTTTAGCGAAATCTGGCAGGAGAGGGGGGTGGAATTAGGGGCAGAAGCTGAGGAGGAAAACCCCCAGCAAGAGAGGCTGGGACCAGGGCCGATGTGCCCGGCCCGGCAGCAAAGGTTCGGCCCGCCCGCTGATAACGGGGATGAGGGACCCCTCCAAAACCAGTTCGTAGTTCCCCACGGCACCCAACAGCTTAGGGCCATGGTAAGCCATTTAACTAAACTTGCTGCAAATGGGGACCCCTTGGTCCACTTCAGGGAAGTGGAACAAGCAGCAAGCATCAACGAGTGCAATGATGCTGAACAGGCCAAAATGCTGCTATTCTCCCTGGAGAGTAAGCTCTTCCAGTCCCTCTCTGACCAATGTAAGATGGGACAGTGTGAGTGTGGGGAGCTCAAGGAGGAAGTTCTTGAGGCCATGGGGATGAATGAGGGAAGTCTTTTCTCCCGGGTGGAAAAAACAGTGCAGCTCATAGGAGAAACCCCGCAGGCTTTTGCAGACAGGTTGTGGCCGGTGTATAGGGGCGCATGCAGTGGGACGCCTAACCAAGCTAACCTGGACCAGGATCAGCGGACCCACTGGCTCCGTTGCCTGGTGGCAAACAGCTTGCCACAGGTCAGGGCCGCGGCAGGAATGTGGTTTGACCCAAAGAATCCCCTGACTACCGAACTCACAGTGGTCAGACAATTGACCATAGCTTACCGTAATGATAAAGGAACCGATGCACACCCGCCTAAAGGGAAAGTGCATGAAATGAAACCCGGCCAGGGTAGGAAGGAGTGGCATCAGGAAGGGAATAACCCTTCCAGCACAAAGTTCAACTGTTATGGGTGTGGGAAGGATGGTCACTGGAGGAAGGAGTGTAAGAATCCTTGGAAAGATAACAAGGGAAAGAATTCCTCAACCCCAGCCCAAAAGGCAGAAACAGGAATCCCTCCCGCCATGGTCGAGTCATTTTTGGACGCCATGAGAACCCTATTGACTGGCCCAGGGAAGGTAGCAGCCACCACAGGCGCTCTGACCCCATCAGCCCCATCTAACCCACAAACCTGACTAGAGCCAGCGCAGCCTGTTTACCTGTGTTCCCTTACCTACGACTTATGGAAGAGACCCCTCGTTGAGATGGAGGTAGAAGAGGTAAAGGGGACCTATCTGTTGGACACGGGAGCATCATGTACCGTGATCCATTCAGCTAACCCCACCACCTCATCTCTATCTAACGGGGTCCCATACAGTCTGTCGGGATTCACAGGTAAAGAACAGGCTGGCTCATTTTCCATCCCGCGGACCATTCGTTTAGGAACACTCCGCTCTAAGTGGACCTGTATCCTTATGAAGTGGGAAGTGGAGGGTGGAAAAGGGATCCTGGGAGCCGACTTTATTGTAGGCCACAGGATCCTAGTGGATTTGAGGAATCACTGCCTGTGGGGGGCAAATACAGGAAAGGAAAGCGGAGTAGTAGTCATCCCAGGGAAACAGGGGAAGGGGACCCTGTGCACCATGAAGCCTAAAGAGGGTTATAACCTCGAACTCATGGTCAGTAATACCCCAAGGGAGTTCCAGGCATTTGTGCGAGCCCACCTAGCCACATTTGCCACACACAAACACGACTGTGGGAGGGTCAATGGGTTCGAGGTCAGTGTAGATGGGGACCCTATGGCCCGACCACAAAAGCAATATAACTTCCCCAGGGAAGCGGAGCCAGACATGGAAGCAGCCATGTCCTCTTTAGTGCAACAGGGAGTCCTGAGACCGATAGCCACCCACGTGAACTCTCCACTGTGGCCGGTTAGAAAACCGGACAACTTCTGGAGGGCCACAGTGGACTATCGGGTGCTCAACAGTAACATCCCAGCCTGTGCACCCACGGTAGCAGCAGTTGCCGACCTGATAGGAAGTATCCCAGCATCCGCGACCACTTTCACGGTGCTGGATATCTCCAACGGGTTTTGGTCCATCCCTTTAAGGAGAGAGGATCAGTACAAGTTTGCCTTTACCTTTAAAGGGCAAGAGTACACCTGGAACTGTCTGCCTCAGGGCTTCCACAATAGCCCCAGCATTTTCCACCAATGCATGGCAAACAGTTTAAAGGGCTTCAGCCAGTCCAGGCAGCTGGTACAATACGTGGATGACCTGCTCCTATTCACCGATTCGAGAGAGGAGCATGACCCACTTCTGGCCGAACTGCTGGAACTGCTCGGGCAGGAAGGTTTTAAAGTGAACCCAAAGAAAGCACAGATTGGCCAGCAGGAGGTGAAATTCCTGGGCCTGAAAATACGCGCTGGGGAAAGGGCCATAGATAAAGCTAGAAGGGAACAGCCAGTTGGGGCAAGGTCTGAGGATAAAAATCCTCAGCCTGCAGCAGGAGCAAACTCACAGACTGCACAAGCGGGTGCAGTGGCTTGTTTTTAGGGAAGGGCCATCCCACCCACCGTTTGGGACACTCCCCCGCTCATCTGGGACTCAGACGAGGTGGGACCTGAGGGCAGAGAGTTACCTGCCCCTGACATAGGTTTAGAAGAGGTACAGCCTGAGGATAGAAATCCCCAGCCAGCGGCAGTGGAGATTCCACAGGCCGCACAAGAGGGGACAGTGGCTCGAGTTAAAGACTCACCAGCCAGAAAACCCCAACCAGCCAGAGTCCCTAGAAGGCCCCCACGAATGCTACGGCCAAAGAAACCGTAGTCACTGGCTCCCCAGTTTAAAAGGGCAGCCCCTCAAGTCAGGGATCGATCTGAGGACAGAGGTCCCCAGCCAGCAGCCGCAGGCTGCGAGGGACCAAAGGTACAGGACAGGGCGACCACACCGAAGGGAGTAGTGTGTTGTAACGTCGGGATTAGCCTGGCCGCCCGGGGACGGGCGGCGGATGTACATAGCTTCTGTTATTTAATTTTGAGATTGTTAAGTTTGGGTGTTGTTTTTGTTAAATTTTAAATAAGGTGGTTGGTAGTTTAAGTATTATTGTTTAAGAATGTTTGTATTGAGTCGGGGTCGCAAGACTCGACTATGCTTTACCCAAGCCAGTGAATCTGTTCGGGACCTGGCTATATGCTCTTATGTCTCCCTACAGAAGAGATTTCGATAGGATGGGGGGCATACTCCTACTCACCCTGATAGGAATGGCCGCTGGGAGACGAGGTGACATGGAGGACTCCCACATTTTTGGGTGCTCAGGGGAGAGAGCACCGGTTGTGACTGCGGGGGGGCAGCGAAGGTAACGTGGAGGAGATCACCACCTATTCCCATGGGGGAAGATGGCCAGGGTGGCTGGGATCTAACTCCACCCGATACTCCAGTCAGACCGGGTTCACCTATGGGGAGGCCTCCCTCCCCTGCCCCAGCATACAGGTGGTGGCCTCACAGGTCGGGGTCACTGAGGGGAAACACGTGTGCCTGACCTGCAGAGGACAGATTCCCCTGGGAAGGTGGTGGTGGCTCAGGAAGCTGAGCAGAGACACGGGGGACCGTACAGCTGACTGGGAGCGACTGGGGAACGACACCCATCGGACCATTACAGGGAACCATGGCGGGTGAGCGTGTGCTGGGACAAGTGGTGGAAATCGGAACAGGGTATCTATGTCTGCATGTGGGGGTCGCGGAAGATCTGCCCCATGGGCATATCCATTATCTTTTCCGCAGCATGGCTGGACAAGGGGAAGGGGGTGGAATGGGATTCCCACCTACACACTTGCATAACCCCATCCTCTCCAGCCTCAGTTAAGGCCACTGAACTCGTGGCACGCGCCCGAAAGGCCCTGCCCACGGCTCCGACAGTAAGGACACATATGGAGAAGTGCCCTGCCACCACCAAGGGACCAGGGAATGGGCTGGTACTAGTGCCGACCGAAAAGGTGCTATACCAGGGGGTACACTACGCGGTAGCTTCCGTGATTCTATACCTCACAGAGGTACACTTACCTGAGTGGTGCCCCAAGGAGACAGAACAGTTATACCAGGCCCTGTTAAGAGAAATGTTCAGGAAATTCTACGAGTTCGATTTTGCCAATGTAGACAAAACAGAACTGTACACTACCTACACTGAGTACTTTAGCAATGCGGGGAGACAAAGAAGGGGAACCTGGAATGATGTTCTCACAGCATATAATACAGGATCCTCTGTGATAAACAGTCTGGATGACATAGAATTGCAGACACAAATAAACGGTTTAAAAACACAATTACGAAAAATCTTAACCGAGGAAAACACAGTGGTAGGCTCAGAGCTACACGAGGACCAGGCCATGACGGTCCATTTAAAGGAGATTATTGCTGAGTTGGAAAGGCACGCCAAAACAGTGAATGCACTCATTCGAGAGGATAGGAATGCATTAGACCAGGCTGCACAGAATGAGGTGTGCGTGCTGTATGGGGCATGGTTGCTGGGCGAGGGCCGCAGCAACCTGGAGGATTTAAAGCAGGGTTTAGTCCCCTCCTGGATCAGCAACAAGCACCTCGCAGCCCTCCACCCATTTGAGAATTCACTAAGCCCGTGTCAGTTCCGCCTAGCCTCTGAAGCATACCCTGTCCCAGTAGATTGTGGGCGCTCCAACCACACCATCACGGGTATCGTAGTGAGGATGCCGGTCATGAGTGGGACAGCCCGACCTGCACCGATATATAGGGTGGAGAACATTGGAGTCATTCAAGGGGTGCACACATCCGTTTCGCAGCGGTCCCACCTTACGTCATAAAGTGGGAGCACATGATGACAGGTACAGACCTCTCTGGGTGCCGGAGCTGGGGTTCACACATAGTACTGTGTCCCCAGCACTTGAATGGCTATTCTAGACCACAGTGCGGGTTTAAAACTGCTGGTGCACGACCTATAAACTGTACCATGGAGGTAATGGCACAAGGCCATGTTCCCCCATAGGTAGCATATATAGGGGGTGGGACATATTGTGTCACCACAAGTGCGCCCCACTACCAGCTTGGACAGCACACCTGGTGTCCGGTGAGTGACAGCAGTTTTTGTTTTAAACCCGAGGCAGAAGTTCAAGTGGCCCAGGAACGGACTGTCCCCATTCCTGAACCCTCCACGGTTCACCTCACTGTTAGGGAAAACATTACCAACCTGCAGAGCTATGTCACACATTTCGGTTACGAAATTCCCCCTCTACCAGAACATCTTACTAAACTACTAAAAGTTGTAGAGTTATCACAAAAGCATTTCTATACTTTGGAACAGAAAACACACGAGATAGAGGGAGAGATTCAAGATATCACAGTCCCGCCCTGGTGGGACATTTTCGAAAACATAGGGTCAGAATGGCTTCCCACATCCTCGTGGTTTGCCAGCGGGGAATAGTGTTGTACTTGTTGTGCTTGATCCTAGAGTTCTAAAACGAAAGGACCTGGAAGAAGCATTATGCTAAGGTGGAGAGAGACACACCTGTTTGAACTTTTTTTTTGATCCTGAATAAAGATTGTTGTTTTTTTTTGTGTTCGGTCATTTTTAAGAAAGACTTTTACGTGTTGTTTTCTTTTAATAAAGATGTATGTGCACCAAGTGGAGTGTTGGACCCCCTCCATGTTTGGAGGTATGGAAATAACTGTATTTTGCCTTTGCTGCTTACGTACCCAACATTTTTTATAGAATGGGGAATGTATGTGTCATGAGATCTTAGATAGGTAATTACAGGGGAAGATTGACTATGGAGTATCGGGAATTTTGCTCACCTTTTTCCAGTATGATACTTGAAGCAAGGTTTAAGTATCACAGGGGGGACTGAAGGGTTCTCAAAATTCCTACATTTTGCATATCATCAACGAGGATATGACTTTTTAGACTTTTATGGCAGAGGACCCAACTGCTGGGTTAAAAATGGATCCCTGCAGACATGCCTGGGCTTGTTGGGACAGTGTGGATTGTTCCTGAAAACCAGACAATGAGAGTAGCCCTTTAAAACAATCAACCCAGAGAAAGACTTCAGCTTACACGAAACCAAAGCCCATCAAAACCTTGCATAAATCAATCAATGCAATTATGCAAACCCATCAATACAATGGCTTTCAGTTCAAGCCTAGTTATGGGGACAGGAAACCAACAATCACCGGAAGAAGCCCACCATAATCAGACAAAGAACTAACCTTGTTTTGGGAATCAGATAAGAAATTCGAAAAACAGTATAACTGGGGACCAGTTACGAAGCAGGAGATTGGTTTTGGAGCAGGTTTTAAGCAGTTCAGCTTTAAACAGCAGTTTTGGAGCAGCAACAAGGCAAACCACAGCCCTACACGAAGATCGTCCACCCACAACTGCGCCTTACCGCACCAACAGACTCTATCCAACTGAAGAACCTTCGCAGATTCCACAGACCAGGACCACGTGGGGATGGCAGGGCCCAGAGGACACAAAGAGCGTACCCCAAAACTGCAACCAGCTTACCTGGCTGGATTTCGAACTGTCAAGGAACCCTGGTTTGGTGAGCATGATCCCTGACCTCTCCTAGTTCAATTTAGTTATGTTTTGGGGTGGGACAAGGGTAAGGGGATTAGTAGGGTGATCTTCCCTCGTTATGCCGTGTGTTCCCCATTCTTAACTAAGTGTACTTTGTTGGTCTGCATAATCTCAGTGTTATCCTAATGTTATAAGTTCATTTGTGACTTCAATAAACCCAGTTTCTTTTCTTGTACCAAAACCAGTTGTCTGCTGCATTTTTTTTGTCACAACCCCCAAATAAGTCCAAGGTCTGGAACCCAGGGAGTGGGAGCGATTCGGACCGCTCAGTAGTCAGAGGTGAAGCTGACACACACCACCACCCCCTACAGACACCACTAGTCACTTCCTTACAATCCGAGTACATACTCATTATCTCTGTCTTCTATTGCCTAACCAATCTCCTAACCAGGTCAATAATTTGCCTTCAATTCCACAAGCTGTAATTTTAGCTAACAGTCTCCTATGTGGAACCTCATCGAATACCTTCTGGAAGTCCATATAAATTACATCCATACATTAACCACATAAACTACCTTCCCCTGTCTACTACTTTAGTTCGTTCCTCAAAAAATTCAATTCAGTTTGTTAGGTATGACCTACCCTTTACAAATCCGTGTTGGCTCTCTCCAATCAGCTCAAGTTTCTCTAAGTGCTTAGTCACCCTGTCCTTAATTATAGATACCAATAACTTCCCCACAACAGATGTTAGACTAACAGGTCTATAATTTCCTGGTTTCTAGCTTTCATCTTTCTCAGGGTACAATTTGTTCAGTTGAACTGAGGTACTAGAAGTATAGGGGAAAATGCTGCCACACCAATGAAAGGAGTCTGCCTCCGTGATGCTAGTGGTGCAGTCTACACTTCTCTTTTCCCACTTCTCCCTCATCCCACAAAATTCCTGACTCATGTGCTACACACACTTCTTACTTTCTCCTCTGCCCTCACCACCACCCAACCCTTGTCCCTTTGTCAGTTTAGATACCCAAGAACTGGAACCTTCCCAGTCAGAGGAGGCAAAGGAAGAAGACAGTGATGATGAAGAGGCACCATCATTTGCAGCCGCCAGTTCAAAGACTGACACGGCGTGTACTTTAGAGGCTAGGATAGAGGAGGGAACTGCATGTGGTGAGACACCCGACACAAGTGCGCAGGTACCAGGGTGGGGGGAAAGGATACCACAGGTGCCAGCTCACCAGAGGGCGAGGTCACACATTCGTTTTGCTGCAGAGGATTCAGATGAGGACTTTGATGGGCCAGGCTACAGAAGAAGGTTAATGGGCGTACACAACCAAATGCACTGGAAAGCCTGCCAGAAATCCTGCGCACAATGTCAAGGAGCAGAGAGAAGTCTAGCTCCAAATTAGCACAGGGCTTTGCGCAGAACTTGGAGCCCACCCTTTCCAACATGGAACAGGTAGTCACCTCCATCAGCACACCTGTGGAACCCATCATGATGCAGCGTCTGATGACCGATGTAACAGCTTCCATCAAAGGTCTGACTGCTCCCATTTTGTCTCTGGGTACCACTGTTGAAAGGGGCTTCCAGGGCACCACAGCAGTCCAGCAATCTGTTCTCCAGCAGATCACCAGGATTGTTGAGATTCTTCCCCCGGAAGAGTAACAGTGGCTCCATGAAACAGGAACCTGCTGTCCTCACTCAGGATGACAGCATTCCTGCTCCTACCCCTGCCACTCAGCCAGGGCTCTAGCTGTTGCTTGCCAGCCAACCAGCCCAGACTGCTGCAGCCCAGGCCGAGATGGTGCAGTCTGAAGCTGGGCCCTCTAGGCCCTGAGCTGCTCGAGGTCATCTTCCAAGGCCATCTGCAGTCTCTTCAATTGAAAGTCAGTAGCCTTCCACCTCACATGCTGCAGCCAGTAGGGAAGCACCTCGTAGGAGCACTAGGAAAGGTCCAAGCACACGAAAGACAGGCACTGCCCTCTCCGTCTGGCTGAGGTCGTCCATGGGGAAGTTGACATATTGCGAAGCCCTGCGGAACAAGGCATTGGTAACCTGCCTTATGCACTTGTGTGCAGACGACTGAGAGATCCTGGCGATGTCCCTGGTGGCACCCTGGAATGATCCGGAGGTGAAGAAGTTGAGGGCAGTGGTGTCCTTGACAGTGACGGGTAAAGAGATGCAGCTTGGCCCAGCCGGGAGCAGCTCAACTTGAAGGAGGCTGCAGATGTCTGCAACCACCTGGCGACTCACTCTGAGCCTCCATACGCGCTGCTCCTCAGAGAGGTCAAGGAAGCTGAGCCTCAGTCTGTTAAATATGTGTGAACAGAAGAATTTTCAGCGAAAACACAAAGATCTCCCAGGCAAAAGTTTGTCTGAAAGACCAGAGTGCCCTGCAGCAATAACTTACCCTTTATCCCCATCTGTCAAACAAGCATTTCAATGAGCAACTGGCTGCTGCCTGAAACACGTCTGGTAGAACATGGAGTGTTTCCCACAGCACGGGAAACAAACTGAGGATGTTTTAAAATCAGACCCCGGCCTCAATGTGCACAAAATTAAGTACTTCAAGTAATTCAACTCTCTAAATAGCTCTCTTAAGTATCATCCCGACGGCTTTAATTGCCGGTGGGACTTCTGCATTCGTTAGGTGCGCAAGCACCCAGACGCGTCAGTGGGGAACCTGCAAGTCTGCGGGTTGCAGCCAGGTTCCGAATCCCCTCGGGATTTCCAAAATTTTCGAAGCCCCCGCGCCCCCAACGCAACCGCGACTTCATTCTTAAATTGGGGCCATAGAGTACAAAAGCAAGGAAGTTATGCTAAACCTTTATAAATGTAAGGAGTCGCACAACACCAGGTTATAGTCCAACAGCTTTATTTGAAATCACAAGCTTTCGGAGCTTTGCTCCTTCGTCAGGTGAAGTGAGGCGGAGTTGCATAAAGGCACAGCATATATAGTCAGAGAACAATGCCCGGTGATTACCGATAATCTTTCTAACTGCCCTTTATCACACCTTGGCAGACAGATAATCGCAGCAATCAAAGGAGTGAATGGTGTTCAAACAGGTTAGTCAGGGAAACCTTACATCCAAGAATACTGAGGTGGGGTCACCAGGGGTCAAATGTAGCAGATGCTGGGGTTTGTATTAAAAACAGATAACTTTTTTTTGCTGGAAATCGTAGCAGGTCCGGCCGCATCTGTGTATGGAGAACAAGCCAACTACGACTTGAGTCTGGATGACTCTACGTCAGGTGGGGTTACATGTAGCGTGACATGAACCCAAGATCTCGGTTGGGGCCGTCCTCATGGGTGCGGAACTTGGCTATCAATTTCTGCTCGACGATTTTGCGTTGTCGTGTGTCTCGAAGGTCGCCTTGGAGAACGCTTACCCGAAGATCAGAGGCTGAATGTCCTTGACTGCTAAAGTGTTCCCCAACTGGAAGGGAACCCTCCTGTCTGGCGATTGTTGGGCGGTGTCCGTTCATCCGTTGTCGCAGTGTCTGCATGGTCTCGCCGATGTACCATGCTCCGGGGCATCCTTTCCTGCAACGTATGAGGTAGACAACGTTGGCCGAGTCACAGGAGTATGAACCATGTACCTGGTGGGTGGTGTCCTCTCGTGTGATGGTGGTATCTGTGTCGATGATCTGGCATGTCTTGCAGAGGTTGCCGCGGCAGGGTTGTGTGGTGTCGTGGACGTTGTTCTCCTGAAAGCTGGGTAATATGCTGCGAACGATGGTCTGTTTGAGGTTAGGTGGCTGTTTGAAGGCGAGTAGTGGAGGCTTGGGGATGGCCCTAGCGAGGTGTTCGTCGTCATCGATGACATGTTGAAGGCTGCGAAGAACATGGCGTAGTTTCTCCGCTCCGGGGAAGTACTGGACGATGAAGGGTACTCTGTTGGTTGTGTCCCGTGTTTGTCTTCTGAGGAAGTCTATGCGATTTTTCGCTGTGGCCCGTTGGAACTGTCGATTGACGAGTCGAGCGTCATATCCCGTTCTTATGAGGGCATCTTTCAGCGTCTGTATGTGTCCATCGTGTTCCTCCTCGTCTGAGCAGATCCTGTGTATTCGCAGGGCCTGTCCATAGGGGATGGCCTCTTTGACGTGGTTAGGGTGGAAGCTGGAGAAGTGGAACATCGTGAGGTTGTCCGTGGCCTTGCGCTAGAGTGAGGTGCTGAGGTGCCTGTCTTTGATGGAGATTCGTGTGTCCAAGAATGAAACCGATTCTGAGGAGTAGTCCATGGTGACTTTGATGGTGAGATGGAACTTGTTGATGTTATCATGTAGTCTACACGATATCATCGGCATCTCCACATCAAACCTTTATAAAATACTGGTTAGGCCCCAGCTGAAGTATTGTGGCCAAATCTGGGCACCAGACTTTAGGACAGATGTCAAGGCTTAGAGAGGGTGCAGAGGAGATTTACTAGAATGGTATCAGGGGTGAAGGATTTCAGTTACGTGGAGAGATTGGAGAAGCAGGGGTTGTTCTCATGATTTTGAACAGGTCTATGAAATAAGGGGTGATTTCATAGACCTGTTCAAAATCATGAACGGTTTTAATAGAGTAAATAAGGAAAAACTGTTTCCCGTGTCAGAAGGGTCGGTAACCAGAGGACAAAGATTTAAGGTAATTGGCAAAAGAACCAGAGGCGACAAGAGGAAAAAATATTTTAGACAGCAAGTTGTTATGATCTGGAATGGGTGGTGGAAGTAGATTCAATAGTAACTTTCAAAAGGGAATTGGATAAATACTTGAAGGGGAAAAAGTTGCAGGGCTATGGAGAATGGGCAGGGGAATGGGACTAATTGGATAGCTCTTTCAAAGAGCCAGCATGGGCACGATGGGCCTAATGGCCTCCTTCTGTGCTGTATCATTCTATGATTCTGTAATTGTATTACATACACAGAACTAACAATTTTGTTTCTATTTACACACATTGGGGTCAATTTTAAAATTAAATTGTGGGTGCGTTGGGACTCCGAAGATCGCGGAAATCCCGAGCATGTTTGGAACCCGGCTCCAACCTGCAGACTTCCGGGTTCCCCATTGATGTGTCTGGTGTGCGCGCGCCTCTCAAATGCGGAAGTCCCACCGGCAATTAAATACACTTATTTAAATACTTGAATTACTTAAAGTACTTAATTTTGTCCACATTACATTAAGGCAGGGGTCCGATTTTGAAACATCCTCAGTTTGTTTCCCGTGCTGTGGGAAACACTTCATGTTCTGCCAGACGTGTTTCAGCCAGCAGCCAGTTGCACATTCTAATGCTTGTTTGACAGATGGGGAGAAAAGTGAGTTCTTGCTGCAGGGCACTCTGTTCTTTCACATAAACTGCGAGATCTTTGTGTTTTCACTGAAAATTCTTACTTTCCACTCATAATTCTTCTGCTCACACATATTTAACAATTTTTCGGACCCCCTCAAACTCACACCATCAGGATGGGGGGTGCGATGGCTGCATTCACCACTACATCCAAGGATGAGCAACTTCACCAGCCTCGCCAGGCACGGCGTGCACTTCCGCCACTTGCAGCTCCACAACACAATGCTGCGTCACAGGCACCTGCACAAGAGCACAGAGGGCAACAACAGAGAGGGGTGCCGCTTGAGGAGGCCCCATTCACATCTGCCACCCCCATGGAGATGGAGGAGGAGGAGAATGAGGAGGAATCCATGGGCGGAGTAGCAGCTCACCTGGCTGCTCGTGAGACCATGGAGTCACTGATATGTGAACGGTTCTCCTAACATCAGAAAGTGTGAAGAGTCTAGTCATCACACCACCTGGAAAGAGCAGCGCCCACAGCAGGCCACCCACTCCTCCCTGCACAAAACAGTCCTGCAACGACACACACATCCACTGTAAAGTGACCCAATGGGTGGCATCAAGTTTCGCCGTTCATGGTGAACTTCATGAAAGGGCCCTATCACAAAAGCTGTCAAGAATGGGCAAGACGTGGCAGCAGTGGTGACAATCATAAAATTTAAAGTCACTTTAACAAAAACTAAATATAATTGGAAAACATGACAGTCTGTCAAACATCCTTGTGCATCCCTTTTGTGCTCACAAAACCTTTGCCTGTCTCTCCCGACTACTTCTACATGGTGCATCCCCTGTGGCTGCAGCAGAGGTAGTGGCAGGTTGCTCATGTTCATGCCCTGACTGCTTAGATGCTTTCTGCCGATGCCCTCTGGCCTTTGGAGCCCCTGAGGGCCCCTCCAAAGACTGCTCCACCTGCACCTGTGCAGGGCAGACTCGGCCACCTGTAGAGGAGGCAGCATTTCGTGTACTGGTTGAGAGGGGGGCAACGGGTGAGACATGGGAGCGCTTTCAGTGGCATCGCCACTTCCATGTCCCTTTTCGCCATCATCCCTCCCCTGGACCAGGCTCACATCACTCCTACCACCCTGCTGAAAAACAGTTTGGTGGACATGTATGATGCCTTGGAAGCCCAGAAGTAAAGTTTCTGTCTGCCTGTTTAAGGCGGCAGAATGTTTTTCACCCTGAGTCTGAAAGGCCGTTGTCAGGGCCTGAATGGACTCATTTGTGAGCCGCGCTTGAAGCTCAATGGAGGCTAGCCTTCTCTCCATTGCAGTCATTCCTGCACTTACCTGTATCTCAGAGAGTTGTTCATGTCCCTGTGATAGTATCTCAGAGATTCCTTCCCGCACCTGTGGCACCATTCCACTCATAGGAACAGGAGTAGGCCATTCAGCCCCTTGTGCCTGCTCCGCCATTTGATAAGATCATGGCTGATCTGTGATCTAACTCCATATATCTGCCTTTGGCCCATATCCCTTAATACCTTTGGTTGCCAAAAAGCTATCTATCTCAGATTTAAATTTAGCAATTGAGCTAGTATCAATTGCCGTTTGCGGAAGAGAGTTCCAAACTTCTACCACCCTTTGTGTGTAGAAATGTTTTCTAATCTCACTCCTGAAAGGTCTGGCTCTAATTTTTAGACTGTGCCCCCTACTCCTAGAATCCCCAACCAGCGGAAATAGTTTCTCTCTATCCACCTCATCCGTTCCCCTTAATATCTTATAAACTTCAATCAGATCACCCCTTAACCTTCGAAACTCCAGAGAATACAACCCCAATTTGTGTAATCTCTCCTCGTAACTTAATCCTTGAAGTCCGGGTATCATTCTAGTAAACCTACGCTGCACTCCCTCCAAGGCCAATATGTCCTTCCGAAGGTGCGGTGCCCAGAACTGCTCACAGTACTCCAGGTGCGGTCTAACCAGGATTTTGTATAGCTGCAGCATAATTTCTGCCCCCTTGTACTCTAGTCCTCTAGATATGAAGGCCAGCATTCCATTAGCCTTCTTGATTATTTTCTGCACCTGTTCATGACACTTCAATGATCTATGTACCTGAACCCCTAGGTTCCTTTGGACATCCACTGTTTTTAACTTTTTACCATTTCGAAAGTACCCTGTTCTATCCTTTTTGATCCAAATTGGATGACCTCACATTTGTCTACATTGAATTCCATTTGCCACAGTTTTGCCCATTCACCTAATCTATCAATATTCCTTCGTAACTTTATGTTTTCATCTACACTGCTTACAATGCCACCAATCTTTGTGTCATCCGCAAACTTAGATATGAGACTTTCTATGCCTTCATCTAAGTTGTTAATAAATATTGTGAATAATTGAGGCCCCAAGACAGATCCCTGCGGGACTCCACTAGTCACATCCTGCCAATGTGAGTACCTACCCATTATCCCTACTCTCTGCCGCCTTTCGCTCAGCCAACTTCCTAACCAAGTCCGTACTTTTCCCTCGATTCCATGGACTCCTCCATCTTCTGCGCTATTGTGGAGAATGCACTTGGCACCTGTTCTAGTACCTCCCAAATGTGCTGCTGCCCCTCAATCATTCTCCTTTTAAAGGATGGCCCCCGGGGTTCAACATTTGCATCCAGCTGAGCAGAGCCTGGAGAGGAGTGCTCCCACTGACAAGGACTCTCCACAGCTGCCCCTGTAACCAGTGTCTGCTTGTGCTCACTTGTGTGTGGTGACTCACCAGGTGCCAACCCAACTAATTGAGGAATAGGACCCTCCAAGGTGTGAGTATCTGCGCTGGTGGATGGCTCGCTAAGATGTGACGGTGCATCCTCAGAGGCCGGCAGGCCCTCTGAGGAATCGCCGTGTGGCATCACTGCAGTTGCTGAAGGCCCAGTAAGAGAACAGAAGGCAATATTAAGCAACATCACAGATGTGTCAAATTTCGATGAGTGTACTGAGGTGTTGAAGATGGCAAGGCATGTTAACATAAATTCACATTGTGTGTGATGAATGTTAAAGTTGTGTCGTCAGACGTTTGTGGGGTGCTAGTCTTGTCGTCCCTGACAGATAGGAGCTCAAGGGTGCGGCTCAGCTCCAGCGCCTCCTGCTCCATGACTGTGAGGACCAGTGTTTGTGGAGGCCCCCCTCCAGTCCTTGTCCTCTTGCATTTTGCGCTCTCTTCTTCTGGAAGGGTGTGTGAGTGATGGTGAAGTGGCCAACCGATGAATGCATTGCTTTGGGTGAGGTTAACCATGAAAGAGATGCATCAGAGGGTGAATATGAGACAGAGCCTTTACATTGCATGAGGATTGGGGTGAGTGGTATTGGTGGGGTGACTAATGCGAAGGTGAGGAAGTGCTGAGGAAGTGCAGGTAAGTTAGGATGAGTCGTAAGTGGATGTGGGAAGTGATGTGATAGAGTGGTCTTAGCAGTGCAGAATGATTTGGGGGGGGCGGGGTGCGGTGATGTGCAACATGAAATGTAGGAGATTCAGTAAGTGTATTCACTTTGTCTGACGTAGTTAGGTCATTGAAGCGCTTCCTGCATTGGATCCAGGTGCGTGATATGTTGCTGCTGCTGGTGGTCTCCTTGAGCCAGGCCTTCTTGATGGCAGAGGCAGGCCACTTCCTCCCGTCCGCCAGGTAAAACACATTCATCCTCCTCCTCGCCCCATCCAGTAACACCTGGAGTGAGGCATCGTTGAACCTTGGAGCAGTCTTGCCCCTGTGCTGCTCCATTGTGGTTTCTGGGTCTTTGCTCCAACAAAAGCCTTTGGAGCGATGTCCCTTTAAATAGAGCTCCTCCAGCTGATAGCCTGTGATGCGGGTGCGCAGTCCGCCCGCTGCGCAGCTTTTGGACAGCAAACTCGGAAGCCACGGTAAGTGGCACCAATTGGATCGTGATGGCATGCGAAACGGAAATTCTTTGTTGGGCGGGTTATGGACGCGCCCAATCATCCCCCCTCCACCACTGCCATCCCACCTCCATTATAATATCGGGGCCATTAGATACATTTGTCAGGGCTGCTTCCGCTACTTTTGTACTTGCGATAAAGTGACCAGATAAAGTCTCGCACCTCTCAACAAACTCTTTCAATCAGTGCTCAACTCTTCCAATCAGATGCTTCCTCTCACCCTCACACATTACCACTGTTGCAAACTGCACACTCACAACTCACAGGCCACACGCACTGGCAGCTATTCAACCATGATAGTCACATCACCCAAGCCTCCTGCAGGACACTCACCGACACACGTCCTGCTTTCTTGCAGGGGAAGGTGGCGCATAACAGGAGGCAGCAAGTGGCAGTGGCATTTCACCCCTCGAGCCTGTTCTGCCATTCAATGAGATCATGGTTGATTTGTGACCTAATTCCATATACCCATCTTAGCCCCATGTCCCTTAATACCCTTGGTTCACAGAAATCTATCAATCCCAGATTCAAAATTAACAATTAAGCTCGCATCAGCTGCCGTTTACAGACAAGTGTTCCAAACTCCTACCACCCTTTGCATGTAGAAGTGTTTCCTAACTTCACTCCTGTAAGTCCTGGCTCTAGTTTTCAGGCTATGTCCCCTAGTCCTAATATTCAAGTATAGGAGACCTCCAAAAACAGGAACAAATGCATCAGCAGCCAGGAGCAATAATCCAGCAACTAACCTGTAAATCCTGCACGATCCCTGTAAATAGCGGTGGTGGTGGGGGTCCTCCAGGCCGTCTAAGACATGTTCAGCTGTTCATGGTTAACATTGTTGGAGCGTTGAGTGTCAAAATGGTAGCTATCCCTTCAAATCAATGTTGCACACTGATCTGATGCATATTCTCCTTACTTTACATGATACTGGCATTCATTATCTGCGCGTGCGCAAACGCCTTTACCAAGATGGTGTCCGGTGCATAGAAGAGTGTGCGCTCATTCTGGACGCCACTTTGGGACCTGTGTAGCACCTGAAAAATGGGCGCTACACAGCCCAATTTCTCGCCCCATCGGTTTTCTATTGGGAATTCCTTTGTACTTTTGCTTTTTGGAAGAAAAAGAAGAGGAGAAGCAACAAAGGGTTGCCAGGCAGGTCAGGAAGCACCGTGGATGCACTGCTCTCCCAACTACTATACCCCCATTAAGAATATACAAGGAGAGGTGGTGCTCACCTCTGATTCTCTGAGGGGAAGTGCTTTGCTTTATAAAAGAAGGTGAATTATGTCACATGTTGCAATCTGACCTACACCCCAGTGGCTGGTCAGGTCACAACCACCCAGAACTTCTATTCTACAAGGTTACTCCAGGCTGCTACTGGGGACATTCTGGAGGGGGAGGGTGAACAGCCAGTTGTCATGGTGCATATAGGCACCAACGATATAGGTAAAAAACAGGATGAGGTCCTACAAGCTGAATTTAGGGAGTTAGGAGTTAAACTAAAGAGTAGGACCTCAAAGGTAGTAATCTCAGGATTGCTACCAGTGCCACGGGTTAGTCAGAGTAGGAATGACAGGATAGCTAAGATGAATACGTGGCTTGAGAGATGGTGCAAGAGGGAGGGATTCAAATTCCTGGGCCATTGGAACCGGTTCTGGGGGAGGTGGGACCAGTACAAATTGGACGGTCTGCATCTGGGCAGGACTGGAACCAATGTCCTAGGGGGAGTGTTTGCCAGTGCTGTTGGGGAGGGTTTAAACTAATGTGGCAGGGGGATGGGAACCGATGCAGGAAGTCAGTGGGAAATAAAGTGGTGACAGAAACAAAAGGCAGTAAGGGAGAGTGTACAGAACATGACCGGACAGATGTTCTGAGAAAGCAGGGCAAAGACCAAGGGAAGTCTAGATTAAACTGCATTTATTTCAATGCAAGAAGTCTGATGGGCAAGGCAGATGAACTCAGGGCATGGATGGGTACATGGGACTGGGATGTTATAGCTATTACTGAAACATGGCTAAGGGAGAGGCAGGACTGGCAGCTCAATGTTCCAGGGTACAGATGCTATAGGAAAGATAGAGCAGGAGGTAAGAGAGGAGGGGGAGTTGCGTTCTTGATTAGGGAGAACATCACGGCAGTAGTGAGAGGGGATATATCCGAGGGTTCGCCCACTGAGTCTATATGGGTAGAACTGAAAAATAAGAAGGGAGAGATCACTTTGATAGGATTGTACTACAGACCCCCAAATAGTCAACGGGAAATTGAGGAGCAAATATGTAAGGAGATTACAGACAGCTGCAAGAAAAATAGGGTGGTAATAGTAGGGGACTTTAACTTTCCCAACATTGACTGGGACAGCCATAGCATTAGGGGCTTGGATGGAGAGAAATTTGTTGAGTGTATTCAGGAGGAATTTCTCATTCAGTATGTGGATGGCCCGACTAGAGAGGGGGCAAAACTTGACCTCCTCTTGGGAAATAAGGAAGGGCAGGTGACAGAAGTGTTAGTGAGGGATCACTTTGGGACCAGTGATCATAATTCCATTTGTTTTAAGATAGCTATGGAGAAGGATAGGTCTGGCCCAAAAGTTAAAATTCTAAATTGGGGAAAGGCCAATTTTGATGGTATTAGACAGGAACTTTCAGAAGTTGATTGGGAGAGTCTGTTGGCAGGCAAAGGGACGTCTGGTAAGTGGGAGGCTTTCAAAAGTGTGTTAACCAGGGTTCAGGGTAAGCACATTCCTTATAAAGTGAAGGGCAAGGCTGGTAGAAGTAGGGAACCTTGGATGACTCGGGAGATTGAGGCACTAGTCAAAAAGAAGAAGGAGGCATATGACATGCATAGGCAGCTGGGATCAAGTGGATCCCTTGAAGAGTATAGAGATTGCCGGAGTAGAGTTAAGAGAGAAATCAGGAGGGCAAAAAGGGGATATGAGATTGCTTTGGCAGATCAGGCAAAGGTGAATCCAAAGAGCTTCTACAAATACATAAAGGGAGAGAGTAGGGCCTCTTAAGGATCAACAAGGTCATCTATGTGCGGAACCACAAGAGATGGGTGAGATCCTGAATGAATATTTCACATCGGTATTTACGGTTGAGAAAGGCATGGATGTTAGGGAACTTGGGGAAATAAATAGTGATGTCTTGAGGAGTGTACATATTACAGAGAGGGAGGTGCTGGAAGTCTTAACGCGCATCAAGGTAGATAAATCTCCGGGACCTGATGAAATGTATCCCAGGACGTTATGGGAGGTTAGGGAGGAAATTGTGGGTCCCCTAGCAGAGATATTTGAATCATCCACCGCTACAGGTGAGGTGCCTGAAGATTGGAGGGTAGCAAATGTTGTGCCTTTGTTTAAGAAGGGCGGCAGGGAAAAGCCTGGGAACTACAGACCGGTGAGCCTGACATCTGTAGTGGGTAAGTTGTTAGAGGGTATTCTGAGGGACAGGATCAACAGGCATTTGGAGAGGCAGGGACTAATTAGGAACAGTCAGCATGGTTTTGTGAGAGGAAAATCATGTCTCACGAATTTGATTGAGTTTTTTGAAGGGGTAACCAAGAAGATAGATGAGGGCTGTGCAGTAGACGTGGTCTACATGGACTTCAGCAAAGCATTTGACAAGGTACCGCATGGTAGGTTGTTACATAAGGTTAAATCTCATGGGATCCAAGGTGAGGTAGCCAATTGGATACAAAATTGGCTTGACGACAGAAGACAGAGGGTGGTTGTAGAGGGTTGTTTTTCAAACTGGATGCCTGTGTCCAGCGGTGTGCCTCAGGGATCGGTGCTGGGTCCGCTGTTATTTGTTATTTATATTAATGATTTGGATGAGAATTTAGGAGGCATGGTTAGTAAGTTTGCAGATGACACCAAGATTGGTGGCATTGTGGACAGTGAAGAAGGTTATCTAGGATTGCAACGGGATCTTGATAAATTGGGCCAGTGGGCCGATGAATGGCAGATGGAGTTTAATTTAGATAAATGTGAGGTGATGCATTTTGGTAGATCAAATCGGGCCAGGACCTACTCCGTTAATGGTAGGGTGTTGGGGAGAGTTATAGAACAAAGAGATCTGGGAGTACAGATTCATAGCTCCTTGAAAGTGGAGTCACAGGTGGATAGGGTGGTGAAGAAGGCATTCAGCATGCTTGGTTTCATTGGTCAGAACATTGAATGCAGGAGTTGGGATGTCTTGTTGAAGTTGTACAGGGCATTGGTGAGGCCACACTTGGAGTACTGTGTACAGTTCTGGTCACCCTATTATATAAAGGATATTATTAAACTAGAAAGAGTGCAGAAAAGATTTACTAGGATGCTACCGGGACTTGATGGTTTGACTTACAGGGAGAGGTTAGACAGACTGGGACTTTTTTCCCTGGAGAGTAGGAGGTTAAGGGGTGATCTTATAGAAGTCTATAAAATAATGAGGGGCATAGATAAGGTCGATAGTCAAAATCTTTTCCCAAAGGTAGGGGAGTCTATAACGAGGGGGCACAGATTTAAGGTGAGAGGGGAGAGATACAAAAGGGTCCAGAGGGGCAATTTTTTCACTCAAAGGGTGGTGAGTGTCTGGAACGAGCTGCCAGAGGCAGTAGTAGAGGCGGGTACAATTTTGTCTTTTAAAAAGCACTTGGACAGTTACATGGGTACGATGGGTATCGAGGGATATGGGCCAAGTGCAGGCAATTGGGACTAGCTTAGTGGTATAAACTGGGCGACATGGACATGTTGGGCCGAAGGGCCTGTTTCCATGTTGTAACTTCTATGATTCTATGATTCTATGATTAGCAGATCAGCTATGCCCAGATGCATTAAGCAAGTCATGGATGAAACAAGCAATTTCATCTACTTCACTATGGACAACCAGAAGCTTGACAAGGCACTGAATACTAGAATTCCCGAAGGTCCATGGGGTCATAGGTTTACTGCTGGAGGTCTGCCAGTTCTAATTTTTGGGCAGATTTAGGCGACTGGCACACCTAGAAACAGGAAAGGTCCTAACTAAAATATTGAAATAGGGGTCAAGTGACATAGTAAAGACCCCAATCATTTTCATGTCAATCAGCACTGCCACTGTTATTTCCTCAACCTACCCAGAAATCCTAGGCCGCCAACAAATCCCAGGAGGTGGCCATTTCCAACGATACTTAAAGGATCCTCACCTGCTCTCATTTAAATTGCTGCAAAGGTTTGGGAGACATTTTGCTGGTAGTTTTTAGTGTTTTTTGGCAAGTTACTCGATTTTAAAGTGCTTGGAGTAGCTGGAAACCTTCTGAAATCTTAAGGGGGTATTGGCAACACACTTTTTTCAAGATGGAAATCATTCTAGCAATTGCATTCTGGCTAGAGGAAGAGGAGCAGCAGCAACAAGTGGAAGAAGCACATAGAGTTTCACAAAGACCAGCTGCAAGGCACTGAACTTGCAGCAATCCTTACCACCCGCCCCCGCAACAGAGTCAATAGGCCCAGGATAATATACCTGCACTTGTCTGAGGAGCAGTGCATAAGGAGGATGCATCTCTCCAGGGAGGTTGTCACAGAGTTGTGTTGCTTCCAGTCACAAGACCTGCCACAGCTAGCACTGCGTTGCCTGTTGCAGTCAAAGTTATTGCAGTTCTGAACTTTGTCCCTGGCTCTTTCCAGGCTGCAACAGGTGACATCAGCAACATCAGTCAGTCTGCCTTTTATGCTTGCATTAAGCAGGTGTCTAATGGCAAGCAGGTAACACAGTCAGCAATTGCTGGTGTACAGAAATAATTTTTCTTTTAATGTCTGGGACCCTAAAGTCCTCTTCAGCCTGAGTTAGGACCCAAGCTTACCCACTGGCAAGCCACTTCCTGGACACTTGCTCCTGCTCACTCACCTGCTCTGTACAGACCCTCCTAACTCACTACCAAACCATAAGGGGTGCCAATTTCTGTGCCAGTGCTTTGAAGGATAAGATTGAGTGATAATACATCTTCAGGAGGGCTGCACCCTTCGTCTGCAAAGCTTCAGGGTCCAAGTTATCTGAAGGACCTAGAAAAATGGCAGTGGGTCAAAGGCTAGCACATAATGGCAAAAATAAGCAGTAGCAGATGAGTAACAGTGCAATGCAGCTCCAAGTTGTAATGCTATGTGTGTGAATGTGTGAACTAGAGTTAAGTGGAAACAGAGAAGGAAAGGAAAATGCCCAAACACCTTGCTTTACATGGCCTCCAACACTTCATGTCCTCCCTCTGACAATCATGTTGATGCTGGTGTCCTTTATTGCAGTCAAACTTTGCAACATGGGGGGACCTCTACCTGTTCTTGAGGTCTCCCTCTGGTTGTGTGCCAGTTTCTCCTTCAAGAAGAGTGGGAGTGGGTTAACATGCGTACTGTTGAAGGGTTGGGAAGATGTGTGAGGCAGCTTAGCACAGTGTGCATGCTGAGAGGAAGAAACAGCAAGTGTGGACAAGAGGGGGAAGTCATTGTGAGGGCAGTAGCAGGTGTTGGGTGTGTGAGTGCAAGCAGAAAGAGGTGTAATGAAATGTCCTGTTGTGATTGGAAGCTTGGGAAGTGGGAAGGAAAGTATTGATAGTGCTAGGACTAAAGTCTGGTGTTGCAGGGCTGTGTAGAGAGTAAGAGAGTTAAAAGAAGTCTTACCTGGCAGTCCTGGTAAGGTCATTAAATGTTCTGCCACTGCAGCCAGGTCCTAGGAACTATGATGCTGGCATTGACCACGCCAGTCAACTCTCTCCCCTGCTGCTGGATAAATTCTCTGGACTTCCGTCTCCCAATCAGAGGGAAAGAGGACTTCTCACACATTCCACAAGGGCCTCCAGGGCAGTATCAGAAAATTGGGGTGCCCTGGCCATTGCCATTCTGCTTCCTGCCTCAGTAAGATGCTGTCCAATCACCACCACTGAAAATTCCACCTACCCTTTAAGAGCTGCATGCTGGCTTTAAGAAGCGGCAAATCCACTGGATTTCCTGCCCTCCCGAACAGTGGGCTGCCTATGAGCAGAGTAATTAGCGTTGGCAGCTCACCTCCTATACTTAAATGAGGTCAGACCATGAAAATTGATCAAGCCTACTTTTAATGTCATCCGGCAGGCAGAGCAGAAGCCCAATCATCGCCTGCCTAATCTACGCCACAAATGAAAATCGGTCCCATGTATACTATAGGACAAATTTAGCCATGAGTTGAGAGTGTTATTAAATTTTCATTAATTTATGAAAGAAGATCAATATTAGGTGACAGGAATATATAATACAACACTAAATATTGCAGTTCGAAAATCATTGAAAGGTTACAGGACGAAAGGAGGCCATTTGGCCCATCGAGTCCATGCCGGCTCGATGCAACAGCAATCCAGCTAGTTCCACTCCCTGTAGCTGTGCAAATTTTTTCCTTTCAAGTGTTTATCCCATTCCCTTTTGAAGGCCATGATTGAATTTGCCTCAACCACACCGTCTGGCAGTGCATTCCAGATCCTAATCACGTGCTGTGTTTTTCCTCATGTCACTTTTGGTTCTTTTGCCAATCACCTTAAATCTATATCCTCTGGTTCTTGACCCTTCCGCCAATGGGAACAGTTTCTCTCTATCTACTCTGTCTAGACCCTTCATGATTTTGAATTCCTCTATCAAATCTCCTCTCAATCTTTTCTGTTCCAAGGACAACAACCCCAGCTTCTCCAGTCTATCCACGTAACTAAAGTCCTTCATCCCTGGAATCATTCTAGTAAATCTCTTCTGCTTCCTTTCTAAGGCCTTCACATCCTTCCTAAAGTGCAGTGCCCAGAACTGGACACAATACTCCAGCTGTGGCCACCTTCAATGATTTGTGTACACATACCCCCAGGCCTCTCTGTTCCCACACCCCTTTTAGAATTGTACCCATTAGTTTATATTGCCTCTCCTCATTTTTCCTACCGAAATGTATCACCTCGAATTTTTCTGTGTTAAATTTCATCTGTCACGTGTCCACCCATGCCACCAGCCTGTTTATATCCTCTTGAAGTCTATCATTATCCTCCTCACTGTTCACCACACTTCCAAGTTTTGCATCATCTGCAAATTTGGAAATTGTGTCCTGTATACCCAAGTCCAAGTCATTAATATTAACTGGTTCACCAACTACTAATGTAAAGAATAATCAAGCAACTTTGTTTTGTGCTTGGGTCTTGCATAGGAACATGTAAGTAAATTATCTGGTTGATCAGTTAGAAAAAGGAAAATACTTTCTAATTTGAACTGCAGTTTCTTAAGTTTTTATTCACAATGCTATTGGGTTTCAATAAATATATCTGAACTCTGGTAAAAAAAATATTTTTAAACAAATACTAACCGAAAGGGTGATGGACAGTGATGTGCTAGCTATGATTGTATTCAACTACAACAGCAGCCTCACAGAGAAAGGGATATTTAAAAAAAAATAATCGTCACATTAAGTTACTTACTCGCATTACCATCAATAATTGAAATGTCAAAACGTGCAAAAGTTTTTGACCTGCATTGCAGACTTTAAGGCTACGTAACAGTGCTATTGTGGCAAATGGATTTCAGTGTAGGCAAATGTGAGGTCATCCACTTTAGACCTAAAAAGGATAGAACAGGGTACTTTCTCAATGGTGACAAACTCGAAACAGTGGAAGTCCAAAAAGACTTAAGGGTTCATGTACATAGATCATTAAAATGTCATGGACAGGTACAGAAAATAATCAAAAAGGCTAATGGAATGCTGGCCTTTATTTCTAGAGGACTAGAATACAAGGAGGTAGAAGTTAAGCTACAGTTGTACAAAGCCCTGGTTAGACCACACCTGGAGTACTGTGTTCAGTTCTGGCACCGCACCTTAGGAAGGATATATTGGCCTTGGAGGGAGTGCAGTGTAGATTTACCAGAATGATACCTGAACTCCAAGGGTTAAATTACGAGGAGAGATTACATAAACTAGGGTTGTATTCCCTGGAATTTAGAAGATTAAGGGGTGATTTGATTGAAGTTCTCAAGATATTAAGGGGAACTGATAGGGTAGATCAAGAGAAACTATTTCCACAGGTTGGGGAGTCTAAGACTAGGGGACATAGCCTAAACATTAGAGCCAGGACTTCCAGAAGTGAAGTTAGGAAACACTTCTACACGCAAAGGGTGGTAGAAGTTTGGAACTCTCTTCTGCAAACTGCAGTTGATGCTAGCTCAACTGTTAATTTTAAATCTGAGATTGATAGATTTTTGTTAACGAAAGGTATTAAGGGATATGGGGCTAAGGCGGGTATACGGAGTCAGGTCACAGATCAGCCATGATCTATACATTGAATGGCGGAACAGGCCCGAGTGGCTAAATGGCCTACTCCTGTCCTTATGTTCCTATTATGCGAGTGATCTTATTAAATACAAGGATAAATAATATTTGCGTACATATCCCAATCCTCACAAGGGAGAGGTTACCTCAGCTTTTGGACAAGAACCCTTATTCAGTGCTAGCTGGTCTTATCCCATTCTGTCCCAATACTGTTTGGTGATACTTCTTGCTCTGTTGATTTTGCCTGTTTGAATTTTGCTTTGGAATTTTGCTCCCTCATTGGTGGATTGGTGGAGGAGATCGGGGCGTTCTTTTGTAAGCTCAAAGGGAAGAGTGAAGTCAAGAAGTCAACAAATGAAGAAGGACTTATACTAAATTACATAGAACATGTACAGGCCATTCAGCCCAACAGGTCCGTGCTCCATACGAGCCTCCTCCCAACCTTCTTCATCTAACCCCATCAACATATCCTTCTTTTCCTTTCTCCCTCATGTGTTTATCTAACTTCTCCTTAAATGCACCTATGCTATTCACCTCAACTACTCCTTGTGGTAGCAAGTTCCACATTCTAATCACTGTAGGAAAAGAAGTTTCTCCTGAATTTTCCAAAGGATTTATTAGTGACTATCATATTTATGGCCTCTAATTCTCGATTGCCCCGCAAGTCATTAGCTACATCATTAAATAAATTTAAAACAGAAATAGACAGTTTCCTAGAAGTAAAGGGAATTAGGGGTTATGGGGAGCGGGCAGGAAATTGGACATGAATTTAGATTTGAGGTTAGGATCAGATCAGCCATGATCTTATTGAATGGCGGAGCAGGCTCGAGGGGCCAATTGGCCTACTCCTGCTCCTATTTCTTATGTTCTTATGTTCTAAGTGGAAGCATATTCTCTACGTCTACTCAATAAAAACCTTTCATAATCTTAAAGCCCTCTAGAAGGTCACCCCTCTCTTCTCTTTTCTGGAGAAAAGAGCCCCAGCCTGTTCAATCTTTCCCGATAAGTATAATCTTTCAGTTCTGGTATCATCCCAGTAAATATTTTTTGCATCTTCTCCAATGCCTCTAAATCCTTTTTATAATATGGAGACCAGAACTGTTCACAGTACTCCAAGTGTGGTCTATCTAAGGTTCTATACAAGTTTAACATAACTTAAGAACATAAGAAATAGGAGCAGGAGTAGGCCATATGGCCCCTTGAGCCTATTCCACCATTCAACAAGATCAAGGCTGATCTTCGACCTCAACTCCATTTTCCCGCCCAAAAACCCACATCCCTTGATTCCCCTGGAGTCCAAAAATCTATCTATCTATCTATCTCAGCCTTGAATATACTCAACGACTCAGCATCCACAGCCCTCTGGGGTAGAGAATTCCAAAGATTCACAACCCTCTGATTGAAGAAATTCCTCCTCATCTCAATCCTAAATGGGCGACCCCTTATCCTGCGACCATGCCTCTAGTCCTAGAATCTCCAGCCAGGGGAAACAACCTCTCAGCATCTACCCTGTCAAGCCCCTCAGAATCTTATATGTTTCAATGAGATCACCTCTCATTCTTCTAAACTCCAGAGAGTATAGGCATGTTCTACTCAATCCCTCCTCATAGGACAATCCTCTCATCCCAGGAATCAATTTAGTGAACCACCTCTAAAGCAAGTAAATCCTTCCTTAGATAAGGAGACCAAAACTGTACGCAGTACTCCAGGTGATATCTCACCAAAGCCCTGTACAATTGTAGTACCACTTCCTTACTCTTGTACTCCAACCCCCTTGCAATAAAGGCCAACATGCCATTTGCCTTCCTAATTACATGCTGTACCTGCATGCTAACTTTTCATGTTTCTTGTACTAGGACACCCAAATCACTCTGAACACCACATTTAATAGTTTCTCACCATATAAAAAATATTCTGTTTTTCTGTTCTTCCAAATAAAGTGTATAACCTCACATTTCCCCACATTATACTTCATCTGCCACCTTCTTTCCCACTCACTTAACCTGTCTATATCCCTTTGCAGGCTCTTTCAGTCCTCCTCACATCTTACTTTCCCATCTAGCTTTGTATCGTCAGCAAACTTGGATACATTACACTCAGTCCCTTCATCTAAGTCATTAATATAGATTGTAAATAGCTGAGGCCCAAGTACTGATCCTTGCGACACCCCACTAGTTACAGCCTGCCAACCTGCAAGTGACCCATTTAACTCTCTGTTTTCTGTCCATTAACCAATCCTCTACCCATGCTAATATATTACCCCCAACCCCATAAGCCCTTATCTTGTGTAACAACCTTTTATGTGGCACCTTATCGATTCCCTTTTGAAAATCTAAATATCATCCACTGGTTTCCCTTTATCTACCCTACTAGTTACATCCTCAAAAAACTCGAACAAATTTGTCTAACACGATTTCCCTTTCATAAAACCATGTTGACTCTGCCTAATCATATTATGATTTTCTAAGTGCCCTGCTACCACTTCTTTAATAATGGATTACAGTATTTTCCCGATGGCTGATGTCAGGCCAACTGGCCTGTAGTTTCCTGTTTTCTCTCTCCCTCCTTTCTTGAATAGCGGGATTATATTTGCTACCTTCCAATCTGCTGGGACCATTCTAGAATCTAGGGAATTTTGGAAAATCGCAACCAATGCATCCATTATCTCTGCAGCCATCTCTTTTAATACCCTAGGATACAAGCCATCAGGTCCAGAGGATTTATTGGCTTTTAGACCCATTAGTTTCTCCAGTCTCTACTGATATTAATTACTTTAAATTCCTCACTCTCATTAGCCCCTTGGTTCCACACTATTTCTGGTATGCTTTTGTGTCTTCTACTGTGAAGACAGATACAAAATATTTGATTAATGTCTCTGCCATTTCCTTATTCCCCATTATAATTTCTCCTGTCTCAGCCTCCAAGTGACCAACGTTTACTTTTGTTAATCTCTTCCTTTTGATATACTTATAGAAGCTCTTACAGTCCGTTTTTATATTTCTTGCTAGTTTACTTTCATATTCTATTTTCTCCCGTTTTATCAATTTTTTGGTCGTCCTTTGCTGGTTCCTAAAACTCTCCGGGGGAAAAATTGGATAAGGGACGTTTTTGGGCATAGGTAGCATGATGCACTATTACCCCGCACCCAACGACCCCTGCGCAGGCAGGACGCGGGTTTCGGTGGGCCCAAGGATCAACCTGCAATCAGCGTTCCATTCTGGGCCTTGCACGTGGAATGAATGCAATTCACACTTTCCACCAGCAGGAGGAGCCCAATCTCTTAAAGGGAGGATGTTGCTTAGAAATCTCTGGTACCTGTTATTTGCTGAAAATAACAGTCTACTGTCTGCACAGAGTCTGAATGGAGATCAGACATCGCACACGTAAAACACAGATGCAGGTCCCATCCCTATGTTTACACACTGATGAGTTATGTTAAAACATTGAATTAAGGTTGCGCACTACTAAATTCCACATCCTCCAATCTGCAAGCCAGACCTCACTAATCTGTTGATAGCAGGCCTGCGCGAGTGTGTGCACCAAGGTTCTCTGCTGATGCATAAGAGACCTTGGTGCAAGAGGTGGACAGAAGGAGGGACATCCTATAACCGCAGGTGGGGGGGGGTGGTAACAAGAAGCCCTCCAGACATATACCAAAAAGGCAGTGGGAGGCAGCGGGGGACGAAGTCAATGCCAGGCGCAAAGCATCATGAACATGGATGCAGTGTAGGAAGAAGTTCAATGCTTTGACACAAGCGGTCAAGGTGAGTGAGGTCAACTGTTAAGTGGCGTCTCCTACCAACTACACCACTAGCTGCATCCACTGTTCCATGCATGAAACCCCCCATCACCCACATACCAACAAACTCTTTCCTTTAGTACCAACTCTTCCAATCAGATGCTTCCTCTCACGCTTACTCATTACCACTGTTTCAAGCTGCCCACCCACAACTCACAGGCCACACACACTGGCAGCTATTCAACCATGACAGGCACATCACCCAGACACACATCCCGCTTTCTTGCAGGAGAAGGTGGCGCATATCAGGAGGCAGCAAATGGCCGTGGCATTTAGCCCCTTGAGCCTGTTCCACCATTCAATGAGATCATGGTGGACCTGTGACCTAACTCCATATCGCTTAATATCGTTGGTTCACAGAAATCTATCAATCTCAGATTTAACTTTCACAAGTGAGCTAGCACCAATTGCTGTCTGCAGAAGAGCGTTCCAAACATCTCCCACCCTTTGCATGTAGAAGCATTTCCTAACTTCACTCCTGCACGTCCTGGCTCTAAATGTTAGGTCTAGGTGACCTCCAAAAACAGTTACAAATGCTTCAGCATCCAGAAGCAATAATCCAGCCACTAACCTGTAAATCCTGCTTAGTCCCTTTAAATAGCGCTAGGGGGGTGGGGGGGGGTGTTCCTCCAGGCACGCTAAGACACGTTCAGATGGTCAGGGTTAAGACTGTGCGTTGAGTTGTGCGTTAAGTCCCAAATTGGTGTCTATCACTTTAAATCAGCGTTGCACACTGATTGTATCCATTTTCTCCCTACTTTACATGCTTCCGGCGTTCGGTGTTTGCACATGCGCTAACTCCTATACCAAGATGGCATCCAGTGCACGTCACGCTGGAAACATGCATGCGCATCCAAGGCGCCATCTTGGTTGTCAGAGAGGCTGCGTAGCGCCGAAGCAACAGGCGTTAAATGGCCCAATTTAGCGCCCTCCCAATCCTCAGGCTTACTGCTCTGCTTGGCAACATTATAGGCCTCTTCTTTTAATCTAATACTATCCTTAACTTCTTTAGTTAGCCACAGATGAATCACTTTTCCCGTGGAGTTTTTATTTCTCAATGGAATGTATATTCATTGAGAATATTGGAATATTTCTTTAAATGTTTGCCATTGCTTATCTGCTGTCATACCCTTTAATCTCATTTCGCAATCTACCTTTGCCAACTTGCCTCTCATACCTATGTAATTGGCTTTATTTAAGTTTAAGACTCTAATTTCTGACTTAAGTGCATCACTCTCAAACTCAATGTGAAATTCTATCATATTATGTTCACTCTTCCTCAGAGGATCCTTTACTGTGAGATTACTAATTAACCCTTCTCATTACACAGTACAAGATCTTAAATAGCCTGTTTCCTGGTTTTCAATTCTATCCCCCTAGAAATGAACCCCTGTGCTTGGTTTGCTTTTTTTATGGCCTTATTAACCTGTGTCGCTACTTTTAGTGATTTGTGTATCTGTACCCCCAGATCCCTCTGCTTCTCTACTCCATTTAGACTCTTATTTTCCAAGGCGTTTGTGGCCTCCTGATTCTTCCTACCTAAATGTACCACCATACACTTATCTATATTGAAATTAATTTGCCAAATACATGCCTATTCTGCAGGTTTATTAATGTCTTCCTGTATTTTGTCGCAGTCAATTTTGAAATTGTACTGCCGATTCCCGTGTCCAAATCACTTATGTAAATGGTGAACACCACTTCCCACCTTTTGCCAGTCTGACTAACTACCTTTAACCCCTACTTTCTGTTTTCTGTTTTGTAGCCAGCTTGCTATCCATTCTGCTACTTATCGCCTGACTCCATATGCTCTGACCTTAGTCATGAGTCTACTATGTGGTGCCTTATCGAAGGCCTTTTGAAAATCCAAATATGTTACATCTCCTACATTACTCTTGTCTACCCTTTCTGTTACTTCTTCAAAAAATTCAATAAGGTTGGTCAAGCATGACCACCCCTTTTGAAATCCGTGTTGACTAGTCTTTATTATATTTTTGGTTTCTAGATGTTTTTCTATTACATCTTTGAGTAAGGATTCCATTATCTTTCCTACCAACGACATTATGCTAACTGGACTATAGATCCCTGGGCTTGTTCTATCTCCCTTTTTAAATATAGAAATCACATTAGCTGTCCACCAGTCCTCTGGCACTATTCCCTTTTCTAATGAATTTTTATGTATATGTAATTGTATCTCTGCTATCTCTTCCAAAAACTTATCTTAACATGTGTAAATGCAATCCATCTCCAGGGGTTTTATCCTCTCTAAGTTTGATTAGTTTATCAATTATCACCCTTCTTTCTATCTTAAATGTCTTTAGAAGAAGAGAACATAAAAGATATAAAGTCATGCCCACCACGTTAGTCTCCTTGGTAAATACTGAGGCAAAATAATTATTTAATATTTCTGCCATTTCCTTATCATTACTTGTGTGTTTATCATGTGTATTCCTTAGTGGCCCTATCCCTATCCTGATTTTTCTTTTATTATTGATGTATCTGTTTCTTTACTATTTCTTTTTATATTCCTTGATAATTTAATTTTGTAGTTTCTCTTTGCCTTCCTAATTGTTTTTCGCGTAACCTTTTCATATTCCCTTTTGTCATCCTCTCCTTTGTTGACTATGACTTAGATTGGAATCACCAAAGATAAGAAGTGGTACCTGTTGGTTATCATATGTTACCTTAAATGGCTCCACTCTTAAATCAATCATGAAACGACATGACAAAGTTATATCTTTGAAGAATGAAAAAAAATGAAAATGTCTTTGCCCAGCAAAAGACATAGATGAAATCAAGATGTAGACTGATTAAGAATAAGACACCATTTCCTATTATACACACAATCAATACTTGAACATTCTAGAACATTGAAATAAATAGCGGGGCTGCACAGGACTTAGAACAATGATATACTGCTCAAAAACTTACATAGCGACTTTAAAAGAATATTCCAAACAATTTTTTTTGTGCGTGGAGGTCATATCTGCAGATTTATTGTATTTATTATCCATGGTGAAGAAGAGTAAATAAAATGGATGAGTACTTTATAAGTTATGGTATTGATTGGTATCTTTCTCCACATATCTACAAGCTTCCTGATTAGTGAGAAAAATTCAAATGTGGATGCAAAACATTTTCCAAGAGGTACAATCTAGGCCAGATTGAAGGATTCGCTACACCAGAATCCATTATAACACAATTGACTGGTAAATAAACAAATAAAGCTGCCACATAAAGCTTATTAATGTAATTAGACATTATTGCTTATTGAATATTTTCTTGCTGGGCTTTTACCATTTACACAATGTGCCAAACTGCGTGCAGAAAATAAAGGAAGAAAAGAGTGAATTTTCTCCATCCCCTATTATTGAGGTATTCCAACATTCATTTTGTTAGTTTTTTCAACAGGATTATTTCCTGCCATGAATAACATTAAATATAATTAAAATCATGTTAGAAGTCAGTGAATTAGAACATTGTCATTTTGCTTCTGGGAATTGGGTTAAAATCCAATCCTGTCAGTTGGAGTGAAAGTCTCTCCTCTCTGACAGCTGTTAGAAATTCTAAATAAAATGAGCTTTGGCAGTCTGAATCCAGTTGGCAGCCTGAAATGAGTTTCGGCAGCCTCAATCTAGTTGGCAGAAGCTAAAGGCATTTAGCACGATCTCATTCATTTGCTAGAAATGAAACAGGTTTGGAAAACTTCATTCCAGGTCCTCATGGGCACAAGATACACAGAACAAAACAGAACATAATTTGTCAGTAACTATTAGAAAATATGCTATCAGATATAGAAATGTCACATTGGGGTGGAGGGTTTTTTGAGGTTGGAGTCGACAGAAGCCATTGGGGCAATGTACAGGGAGCTTTACCCTGCACCCAATCCAGGCACTGCCTCTGCATTTGCTGGGTGTAATGGCACTGCCTACTTTAGTTCTAAAGCTATACGAACCAGAAGGTTTCAGGTGTGATACATGGGCTGTGCTGAGTTAGTTGGTCTCAGACAGAGCAACAGTTGATGCACAACAACTATCCACCTCTGGGCTAACGAAGGCAAATATCTGCCCAGAGTTTTGGCCCCTGAACACTATCCAGCAGCCCACCCCAGTGGAAAGTGCATATATATGGATGTTGTGTGATTGAGCTTGGCTGACATGTCCTGCATGGCCAAATAGGATGCTGGTAGTCATTGGCTAGGCTTACATATGAAGAATGGCCACTTGGCTCCCAGTGCCATGCACTAGTGAGTATAGGAATAGTAGGATAAGACAGGTTAATGTGTGGCTGGGGCAATGGTGCCAAGTTCTGGGGCAGGAGGGATCTGTTCAAGATGTACAGGTTGCACCTCAATAGAGCTGGGACCAACGTCCTCGCGGGGAGGTTAACTAATGCTGTGGGGAGGGTTTAAACTAATTTAGCAGGGGAATGGGCACAAGGATGAAACAGTAGAGAGGAGGGACAAGTAGTACTAGAGTAAAGAATAGTTCAAAATAGGAGGGATCAGACAGGGGGCAAATGAAAGGCAATCAAAGATGAGATTGCAGTGCATGTATGTAAATGCACGTAGCGTGGTAAATATGTTTGGTGAGCTGCAGGCTCAAGTTGCCACATGGGATTATGACATAGTGGCAATAACAGAGACCTGGCTCAAAGAAGGAGGGGATTGGGTATCTAATGGCTACAGGGTATTCAGGAAATATAGGGAAGGAAAGAAAGGAGGGAGGGATGGCAGTATTGATCAAAGAAACTATTATAGCATGGAAAAGAGATGATGTAGTTGAGAGGTCAAAGACAGAATCTATTTGCTTAGAATTAAGGAACAATAGAGGAAGTATTATGTTACTGGGTTTATACTATAGGTCACCAAATAGTGGGAAGGAGATAGAGGAGCAAATTTGCAGGCTAGTGACAGAAACATTCAAGAACTATAGCATAGTGATAATGAGGGACTTCAATTATCCCAATATAGACTGGGACAGTAACAGTGTAAGGGGCAAAGATGGGGAGGAAATCCTGAAATGTGTACAAGAGAACTTTCTGGAACAGTGTGTTTCTAGCCCAATGAGGCAGGAAATGGTACTGGATCTACTTCTGAGGAATGAAGTGGAGCAGGTGGAGCATGTTTCAGTGGGGGAGTATTTGGGGAACAGTAATCATAATATCATTAAGTTTCGAAAGCTTGTGGAAAAGGACAAGGAACAATCAAATGTGAAAATGCTTAACTGGAGGAGGGTAAATTTTCAGTGAGTTAAAAAGGGATCTTGCCCAGGTTGATTGGAATCAAAAATTGAACAATGGGAGGCCTTCAAGGAGGAGTTGGTTCAGGTACAGAGTAGACACATCCCTGCAAGGTGGAAAGGAAGGACATCCAAAGTTAGAGCTCCATGGATGACTAAAGATATAGAGATTAAAATAGAACAGAAAAAGGAAGCTTATGACAAACATAAAGATCATAATACAATAGGCTGAATACAGAAAGTACAAAGGAGATCAAAAAAAGGAATAAGAAGGGCAAAGAGAGAGTATGAGAATAGATTAGTGTTAACATAAAAGGGAACCCAAAAGTCTTTTATAAACATATAAATAGTAAAAGGGTAGTCAAAGGAAGGGTGGGGCCAATTAGGGACAAAAAAAAGAAATCTTCTTGTGGAGGCAGAGAGCGCGGCTGAGGCACTAAATGAATACTTTGCATCCGTCTTCACGAGAGGATGATGACATTGTAGCAGTAAAGGAGGAGGTAGTAATAATATTGGATAGGATAAAAATAGATAAAGAGGAGGTACTTAAAAGATTGGCAGTTCTCAAAGTGGAAAAGTACTTTGATGAGTGCTTGAAAGGGTAGATGCTGAGAGGCTGCTTCCCCTGGGTGGAGAGTCTAGAGCTAGGCGGCATAGGCTCAGAATAACGGGTTGGCCATTTAGGACTGAGATGAGGAGAAATTTCTTCACTCAGAGGGCTGTGAATTTTTGGAATTCTCTACCCCAGAGGGCTGTGGATGCTCAGTTGTTGAGTATATTCAAGGCTGAGATCACTAGATTTTTGGACTCTAAGGGAATTAAGGGGGTCGGGCAGGAAGGTAGAGTTGAGGTCAAAGATCAGCCATGATCTTATTGAATGGTGGAGCAGGCTCGAGGGGCCGTACGGCCTACTCTTGTTCCTATTTCTAATGTTCTTTTGTTCTTATGTTAAAAGCCACCCGGCCCAGATGGGATGCATCCTAGGTTACTGAAGGAAGTAAGGATGGAAATTGTGGAGGCTCTGGCCACAATCTTCCAATCCTCCTTAGATATGGGGATGGTGCTGGAGGACTGAAGGATTGCAAATGTCACAGCCCTGTTCAAAAACGGGGAGAGTAATAAACCCGTCAATTACAGGCTAGTTAGCCTAACGTTGGCGGTGGGGGAACTTTTAGAGACAATAATCAGGGACAAATTGGCATTTGGGAAAGTATGGACTGATATAGGAAAGTCAGCATGGATTTGTTAAAGGACAATCGTGTTTGACTAACTTGAATTGAGTTCTTTGATGAAGTAACGGAGAGGGTTGATGAGGGTAGTGTGGTTGATGTTGTGTATATGGACTTTCAAAAGGCATTTGATAAAGCACCACATAATAGATTTGTTAGCAAAATTAAAGCCCATGGGATTAAAAGGACAGTGGCAGTGTGGATACAAAATTGGCTAGGGGACAGAAAGCAGAGAATAGTGGTGAACGGTTGTTTTTAAGACTGGAGGGAAGTATATAGTGGTGTTCCCCAGGGGTCAGTAATAGGACCATTGCTCTTTTTGATATATATTAATGACCTGGACCTGGGTATAGAGGGTATAATTTCAAAGTTTTCAAATGTCATGAAACTCGGAAATGTAGTAAACAATGTGGAGGATAGTAACAGACTTCAGGAGGACATAGACAGACAGATGAAATTTAACGCAGAGAAGTGTGAAGTGGTGCATTTTGGTAGGAAGAATGAGGAGAGGCAAAATAACTAAATGGTTCAATTTTAAAGGGGGCGCACATACACAAATCTTTGAAGATGGCAGGACAAGTTGAAAAGGCTGTTAAAAAAGCATGCGGGATCCTGGGCTTTATTAATAGAGACATAAAGTACAAAAGCAAGGAAATTATGCTAAACCTTTATAAAAGATTGGTTAGGCCTCAGCTGAAGTATTGTGTTCAATTCTGAGCACCACACTTTAGGAAGGTTATCAAGGCCATCGAGAGGGTGCAGAGGAGATTTGCTGGAATGGTGCCAGGGATGAGGGACTTTGGTTGTGTGGTGAGACTGGCGAAGCTGGGGTCATTCGCCATAGAGCAGAGAAGGTTAAGGAGAGATTTGTTAGAGGTGTTCAAAATCATGAATGGTTTTGACAGAGTAAATAAGGAGAAGGGTCAGTAACCAGAGGACACAGATTTAAGGTGATCGGCAAAAGAGACAGAGATGACATGAGGAAACATTTTTTACGCGGCAAGTTGTAATGATCTGGAATGCACTGCCTGAAAGGGTGGTGGAAGCAGATTCAGTCTTAACTTTCAAAAGGGAATTGGATAAATACTTGAAGGGAAAAAAAATTACAGGGCTATGGGGAAAGAGCAGGGGAATGGGACTAATTGGAGAGCTCTTTCAAAGTGCCAGCACAGGCGTGATGAGCCGAATGGCCTCCTCTTGTGCTGTACCTACTATGATACTATGATATTATGAATGAAGTACCAGAGCGGTGTAAGTGGCTGCAGAACCAACAGCCAGCCAGAATGAGTGCCATCAAGAGGAACATAGGATAAAACATTAAAACATTTGTTTGGACCATTCACATTTTGATGTGACATTTTTTAAACTTAAATTATGATGTTGTGCAATAATGTATGAGAAAATTTAGACGTTACAGGCAAGTTCCAAGTGTGACTGCCACTCAAGTTTCTTAGCTTCAGTAGGGGGAGCATGAAAGGTCCCAATGTATCATATCCCTTTATAAATTTGTCTCTTGTTAATCACAGAATTGTTGGGCCAGTGGTTATAGAGAAATCCGCAGCTACACTTACATGAGCGCTCCAGGCTAAAGGAAACTGCCCTGAGGTGAACAGCATACCAACAGAGTGGGAGATAAATGTTAAAGTAAAACAAAGAAGAGAACTTAGAAGCATATAACTGTTGGTAGAGAACATTATAGCCAAGCTCAATCATATTCTCACCCAACATCCAGGGGTGGGTTACTTAGAGCCGTTGGTAATATATACTACAAAAATTTTCTTATACAAGAAACCAACAAAGTGAATAATTGTTTTTCCCAAGTCTCTCCCCATCTCTCGAAGTCTGAACTATGATTCCGTGGCTGCCAAACAAGTTCCCAGTCCTGAGCACTATCCAGTTAATTTGCACCTGATGAAGGTGCCTCACATATTCCTGAATGCAGGAAAAGACTGAAACATGATTCGTGGAATTTTTTAAAAATTCGTTCATGGGATGTGGGCGTCGCTGGCGAGGCCAGCATTTATTGCCCATCCCTAATTGCCCTTGAGAAGGTGGTGGTGAGCCGCCTTCTTGAACCGCTGCAGTCCGTGTGGTGACGGTTCTCCCACAGTGCTGTTAGGAAGGGAGTTCCAGGATTTTGACCCAGCGACGATGCCTTCAACGGCGATATATTTCCAAGTCGGGATGGTGTGTGACTTGGAGGGGAACGTGCAGGTGGTGTTGTTCCCATGTGCCTGCTGCTCTTGTCCTTCTAGGTGGTAGAGGTCGCGGGTTTGGGAGTTGCTGTCGAAGAAGCCTTGGCGAGTTGCTGCAGTGCATCCTGTGGATGGTACACACTGCAGCCACAGTGCGCCGGTGGTGAAGAGAGTGAATGTTTAGGGTGGTGGATGGGGTGCCAATCAAGCGGGCTGCTTTATCTTGGATGGTGTCGAGCTTCTTGAGTGTTGTTGGAGCTGCACTCATCCAAGCAAGTGGAGAATATTCCATCACACTCTTGACTTGTGCCTTGTACATGGTGGAAAGGCTTTGGGGAGTCAGGAGGTGAGTCACTCACCACAGAATACCCAGCCTCTGACCTTCTCTCATAGCCACAGTATTTATATAGCTGGTCCAGTTAAGTTTCTGGTCAATGGTGACCCCCAGGATGTTGATGGTGGGGGATTCAGTGATGGTAATGCCGTTGAATGTCAAGGGGAGGTACTTAGACTTTCTTGTTGGAGATGGTCATTGCCTGGCACTTATCTGGCACGAATGTTACTTGCTAATTATGAGCCCAAACCTGGATGTTGTCCAGGTCTTGCTGCATGCGGGTTCGGACTGCCTCATTATTTGAGAGGTTGCGAATGGAACTGAACACTGTGCAATCATCAGCGAACATCCCCATTTCTGACCTTATGATGGAGGGAAGGTCATTGATGAAGCAGCTGAAGATGCTTGGGCCAAGGACACTGCCCTGAGGAACTCCTGCAGCAATGCCCTGGGGCTGAGATGATTGGCCTCCAACAACCACTACCATCTTCCTTTGCGCTAGGTATGACTCCAGCCACTGGAGAGTTTTCCCCCTGATTCCCATTGACTTCAATTTTACTAGGGCTCCTTGGTGTCACACTCGGTCAAATGCTGCCTTGATGTCAAGGCCAGTCACTCTCACCTCACCTCTGGAATTCAGCTCTTTTGTCCATGTTTGGACCAAGGCTGTAATGAGGTCTGGAGCAGAGTGGTCCTGGCGGAACCCCAACTGAGCATCGGTAAGCAGGTTATTAGTGAGTAAGTGCCGCTTGATAGCACTGTCGACGACACCTTCCATCACTTTGCTGATGATTGAGAGTAGACTGATGGGGCGGTAATTGGCCGGATTGGATTTGTCCTGCTTTTTGTTGCCAGGACATACCTGAGCAATTTTCCACATTGTCGGGTAGATGCCAGTGTTGTAGCTGTGCTGGAACAGCTTGGCTAGAAGCGCAGCTAGTTCTGGAGCACAAGTCTTCAGCACTACAGCCTGGATGTTGTCGGGGCCCATAGCCTTTGCTGTATCCAGTGCACTCAGCCGTTTCTTGATATCACATGGAGTGAATCGAATTGGCTGAAGACTGGCTTCTGTGATGGTGGGGATATCAGGAGGAGGCCGAGATGGATCATCCACTCGACACTTCTGGCTGAAGATGGTTGCAAACGCTTCAGCCTTGACTTTTGCACTCACGTGCTGGACTCCGCCATCATTGAGGATGGAGATGTTTACAGACTCGCTGCGTAAAAAAAAAATTCTCCTAATTTCTCTCCTGGATTTTTTGCCAATTATCTTAAATCTGTGTCCTCTGGTTATTGACCTTCCAGCAGTTTCTCCCTATCTACTTTATCAAAACCGCTCATAATTTTGAACACCTCTATTAAATCTCCCCATAACCTTCTCTGTCCTGAGGAGAACAATCCCAGCTACTCTAGTCTCTCCACATAACTGGACTCCCTCATCCCTGGTACCATTCTGGTGAATCTCCTCTGCACTGACTCCAAGGTCTTGTTGTCCTTCCTAAAGTGTGGTGTTCAGAATTGGACACAATACTCTTTGTGAGGCCTAAACAGTGATTTATAAATGTTTGGCATAACTTCTTTGCTTTTATACTCTATGCCTATGTTTAAAAAGCCATGGATCCTATATGCTTTTTTAATAGCCTTATCAACGTGTCCTGCCACTATTTGTGTATATGAACCTGCCACCCTTTAAAATTAAACCATTTAATTTATATTGCCTCCTCATTTTTCCTTCCAAAATGCATCATTTTACACTTCTCTGCATTAAATTTCATCTGCCATGTGTCTGCCCATTTCACCAGTCTGTCTATGTCCTCCTGAAGTCTGCTCCTATCCTCCTCACTGTTTACTACATTTCCAAGCTTTTTCTTATCTGCAAACTTTGAAATTATGCCCCCTTTACCCAAATCCAGGTCATTAATATATATCAAAAAGTGCAGTGGTCCCTGGGGGACACCACTATATACTTCCCTCCAGTCTGATAAATCATTCATCATTACTCTCTGCTTTCTGTCTCTTATCCAATTTCATATCCACACTGCCATTGGCCCTTTAATTTTGCTAACAAGTCTATTACATGACACTTTATCAAATGCTATCTGAAAGTTAACGTACGCTACCTTCATCAATCCTCTCCATTGCTTCATTGAAGAATTCAATCAAGTTTGTCAGACATGATTTGCCTTTAACAAATCCATGATGTGAGGTGTCATTTATTAGCCCTTGTTCTTCCAAGTGACCATTAATTTTATCCTGGATTTTAAGCCCCGATATTTACAGGGAGGAAGCGGGGGTGCATGTTTGCAGGGGGGGAACTCAGAAATGCCGGGAACATGGAAGTCCTGCCGAATTTATCAGTGGGATCTCGTTAGCATTTTTGACTCCGTTTCCCGCCCATGAGGCTGCAGTGGGGGAGTGTTCATGACAGTTCTGAGCAACCGGGAAACATCGCTGGATTGGTGGTTGGGGAAAGTCAGACCAGCAATCAGGAGGGAGAGGGAACCAGGAAACATCACAAGTTTTAAATGAGGGAGGGGTTGGACAGGCAATCGGGAGGGAGGACCAGGAAACATTGCGGCTTGGGGGAGGTGGGGGAGGGGTGCGGACTGGCAATTGGGGGGGGTGGGGGGGAAGGGGGATCGGGAGAGGTCGTTGATTTGGTTGGGTGGCGGGGGGGGGGGTGGAGGTGGTGGTGGTCGGCCGATCATGGCAGAAGATTTGCTTGAGGGGCTGCGGGGAGCACTCCTGCTCCTCCTGGCCAACAAGCAGTGCTATAAAAAGCACACATCTGTTGGATCAGGCTGCTCCTGCATCCCTTTAGCTGCTGGGTTTCCCGAGCCCTGGGAAACCTGGCCGGCTAGCTTTAAATTTAAATCGCTGCTAAATATCAGGAACGGAGCCTCATTTACATATTATAATTATGGACCTGCCCTTGCAGAGCGGGTTACTTGGACGCCCCCAAAACCTCCGTGGTTAAAATGGAAGCAGTCATGTTTGCAGCGGGTTGGGATCAGGACTTGCAAATTTGCTGATTTAACCACCACCCCCCACCCCCGACCCTTTCCCGCCTATTAAGAGGGGGGGTTAAAATTCCCCCCATGATCTTTAAAAGTTTCCCCACCACCGATGCTAGGTTGACTGGTCTGTAGTTACCTGGTTTATCTTACTCCCCTTTTTTGAACAATGGTCTAACATTTGCAACATAAGTCAGCAACATCTTAATTAACCTGTAATTTACTGAAAATCCATTCACGTACACAGAAAAATTGTTACATAGAAGGCTAATTGTTAAAAGGGAGCTAAGAAATAAAGAACAAGATTTAAAGTTATGAAATGCTCTGTTGAAAGCTATGGTTTCAGTTCTGCTAGAAGAATGAAAATGGTGCTTAGGGTTAAATAGAGTAGACTGTAAAGTTATAGCGATAGTCTGGAACTTTCAGCCAATTGATTTGGCAGGCGGGGAAATCATAGAAATTTAATAATTTCCTACCCTTGGGCAATTTTCTTATGTCTTTTACCTCCTTCAATGAGTTAATGGATTAGGCAGACTCTGTAATAGTGCAGATTTTCATGGGATTTGGAAAACTTAATAGGCTGAATGGCTCTTTCATATCTCTATATTTCTTGCTTTAATGAACATTTTTGTGTTCATTTGAGTAAGGAATGACAGTGCCGGGAAATGGAACACTTTCACTTGGAGCACCAAAGGTCACCAGGAAGCTCTGTTGAGCCAGCTGTCATCGCTGTCATGATGTGTTCATTTTGTGCCAGTCCAATATTCCAGACTTCTTCCAAACGCGAGATAGACTTAAGGGGGGCAAGGGATACCCCCTGTGAACTTGGCTCATGATACCTGTGAGAAACCTCACCAACGAGGCACAAGAGCGATACAACCAGAGCCACATGACCACCAGGTGTGTCAATGAGCAAGCCATAAGCATGTTGAAGATACGCTTCAGGTGCCTGAATAGGTCTGGAGGCGCCCTTCAGTACTTGCCAGTGACAGTCTCCAGAATAATCATGGTGTGCAGCGTCCTGCACAACTTAGTGCTGCAGAGAGGTTTAGAGGTGGAGGAAGATGAAGGTGCTCATCAATCATCTTCTGTTGGCACAACATTGAAGGAGAGGAAGAGGAGGAGGAGGAGGAGGAGGAGGAATATGAAGATGGGGCATCCATCGCCAGACCAGCCACGCACATTGCTGCCCGGGATGCCACGGATGCCCTCATCTCTCACAGGTTCTCTTAATAGCAGTTGCAAAAGAGAGACATTGAGATACTCTAGCCGACTGGCACAACCACCAGCACTACCAATTCCCCCCGCCCACCTTTGCACAAAACAGTCCTTCAACCACGCTAACACCCATTGCATATCTGCCCAATGGGTGCTGTCATGTATTGGCACTCATCATGAAGCAAATGAAAGGGTGACTTAACACTTAGGACGCAATAATGGCCAAGATGTGGTGCTAATCAATATATTTAATATGCCAATATAAAAAAAGGAAACAACAACATAACATTTCTTCAAACACCCTTGTGCATACCGTTGGTGAACTATAATTGCTGGAACTTACACTTCCTACCACTTTTACATGGTGCATCCCCTGCAGCTTCAGCAGAGGTTGAGGCAGGCTGCTCAGATCCCTGCCCTGACTGCTGAGATGCTTTTGGCCTATGACTTCTGGGCTTTGAAGTCTGTGAGGACCCCGCCAAAGAATGATCCACCTGCACCTGTGCAGGGGCAGACTCGGCCATCAGGATCAGAGGCAGCATTTCAGGTACTGGTTGGGGGTCGGGGGTGGGGGGTGGGGGGGGGTGTCAATGGGTGAGACATGGGAGCGCTTTAAATGGAGTTCCCACTTCCATGTCATCTTTAGCCATCATCCCACTCCCGGGCCAGCACCACATCACTCCCACCACTCCACCTCTCTGCTGGACAGCAATTTGATGTAAGGCATTGTAAGGCCATGGATAAGGTATCTGTCATTCTGCTGAAGGCGGCAGACATCTCCTACACAGCCATGGTCATGGCCTGCATAGTCTCATTTGAGAGTCGTGCTTGAAGCTCCATGGAGATGGTCACTTTCCTCTTGGCAGACAATTATCTGCGACATCAATCCACTAATGTTGTAGCTGGACTCCTCCATCCACTCCGCTATTGTGGAGAGTGTGCATGGCACATTTTCCAGTACCTCGCAAACGTGCAGCTGTACCTCAAACATTCTTATTCTGAACGATGGCCCCCAGGGTTCAGCATCTGTGTCCGGCTGAGCAGAGTTTGGAAAGAAGTACACCTTTCGAAGTGGACTCTCCACAGCTGCCCCTGCCACCAGTGTCTGCTCGTGCTCACTTGTGAGTGGTAAATCACCAGGTCACAACTCAACTAACCGGCTAACAGGACCCACTGAAATGCCAGTATCTGTCTGGTGCCTGACTGTATGTCCTGTGACGGTGCACCCTCAGAAGGAATGAGGTCCTCTGAAGAATCGATGTCATCCATCTCTGCACATTCTTCTTCTACACATGAAGGCCCTGGAAGACACAGAAAGCGATATGAATTAGTCACAGCAAAGTAACAATCTTGCCAATCACCTTACTCAGGTTTCTTATCGTTCAGTCATTGATGAAATAAAGTCATCATGTGTGTGAAAGATGTTTAAATTCTGTCACCAGGCATATGCGGGTTCCTAGTCTCTCCATCGCCTATGGATAGGGATGCAGAGGTCCCACTTATCTCCATGGTCTCCTCCTCTGCATCTGTCAGCTGGATTATTTGTGGAGGGCTACCTCCAGTCCTTGCCCTCTCCCTTGCATTTTGTGCTCTCTTCTCCCACAAGAGGTGAAACAACAGATCGATGAGTGACTGAAGGTGACATATTCAGCCAATGGATGCAGTGCATTGGGTGAGGCTGACTATCAGACAGATGCAGCACATTGCATAAGGGTTGGGGTGAGTGGCAGTGGTGGGTGCATAAATGGGGAGGTGAGCAAGTGCATAGAAAGTGAAGGATGGTTGCTGTTGAAACTTAAGTGGGCTTAAAGAGAATTGTGATGGAGTAGCCTTGCCAAGACAGAGTGGGCGGGTGGGGGGCTGTGTTGTACACCACAGGATGTGGGTGAATCAGCAACTGTACTCACTTTTCCTGACCTCATTAGGTCATTAAAGCGTTTCCTGCACTGCACCATGCTCCTGCTGCTCAACTCTTCTACCACCTCCAGCCATGCCTTCTTGGTGGCAGAACCAGGTTTCTTCCTCCCATCACTTGGGCAAATTAGTTACCTCCTGGTTCTCACTGCATCCAGCAGTACTTGAAGTGAAGCACTCGTGAACCTGGGTACTGTCCTTGCTCTCTTTGAATCCATAGCTTTATTTCCTCCTTTCTCCTCCAAAATCCATTTTTGCATTGGCCCTTTAAATAGTTGAGTTCAAATTGCATCACGTGGGTGTGCATTACACCTGCTGAGTAGTTTGGAACCGTGAAACTTGGAAGCAAAAATAATTGCCTTCAATTGAGTTGCAATTGCAGATTCCGATGCGCTCACTTTACTTCTGTGTTTCCCACACAAAAATCTACCTGCCTACTCTCTACTCAGCTGCAGGTAAAAATCATGCCCATGATCTTTATACCAAGAAGTTTAAGGTGAATTTGAACCCAGATGTCAGAGGTGAAAAAAGTGTTCAAACTCATTAGTTTCTTATATTCTAATGTGCTCAGTACTGTAGACTGATAAATCCACATAAACATGCTCAATACGTGTTGTGCCAAATTGAATGAGAATGAGCCTCTGACTGATCTCCCATTCTAGTTCTGTGGGATTGGCAAAGCACAATTGAAACTCTTTTTAAATACTATTTTGACAGTAAGTTAAAACAATGATGCCCTTTTAAAGTTCAGCCATGTATTATTGAAGACATTGCATTGACTTTCTGTAGGGGGTAATGAATTCATTTATTTTCAGAATGAAATACTGAACATATCCATGAATAATATCAGCAATGTATATGGAAATGTTTTTATGAAGTCTGTGGAAGATTAAGCCCAAATTCTTAGTAATAATAGAAATGTTACAAGTCCCCAGTCTGCCAATATTCTCTCGGGTATAGTGGTGCTGGTCATTATTGTAAGTGGCCCGAGCAATTTATGTCCAGAAGTATACCTGTACTGCCCACTGCCTAATTGAATGATTGTGTAACCTGGGGGGGATTTAACAGTAGGGCTCTCTTGTGATCTGAACTGGATATGGTGTCTTTTGCACATGCTCTCAGGTGCTCTTTTCCAATCTTTCCAAAGATGAACTGAAACATTTTAGTGAGATAAGGCTAGATACAAATTGCTAAGTTGGTTTATTTTACCAACAGAAAGTCAATGTACAGAACAACAGATATTATCAAATGTCACCTTGATTCTACTAATGACAGAGCCGCCCTTGAGAACAAAAAAAAATCATAAAATACATATTAGTAGGTTTGCTTAATTTTTTCCCTAGACTCCTTCTGATCCTGATCAGCCCTTGGCTTGAGATAAACACATTTTACCTCACTAGGCAAGGCTTTCTCCCCACATCTATCTGGCAGACTAACTGCTTCACTCTGTCTTCCCAGCCACTGGGAGGGTCATTCCTCTGACTCTTGCCCCAATCAATGATTTACCAGTACGCCTGCGAATAAAACCAGCCACTTCTCCTCCCTCCTTGGGTTGTGGGTTTATGAAAAAAATCTTCTGCTCTTCTCAAAATGAATAAGGGCCATCTTGGCTTAATAAGCCTATGTTGATACATTTAACCTTTATTGTAAGTTTGAAATAAATTGTGAGCTGCAACACTCCACAAATTGGCTTTAAAACATAGTTTAATACCTGCAACATGACTTTTTTTTAAAACCTAAATTCACTTCATTTTAAAACACAACACTTGAACCCATTCCCAAATTCTTTCTGGAAAGAAAAATAAGATCAAAAATCCAAAAATATGGCAGTGCATTTTCTTTTAAAATGAAGCAACGGTGCAAAAAATTACAGCATATCTTTTCCCTTTTAGAGTCAAGCCACAGCATTTTCAAACAGCAAAAAGCTTGCCCACTTTTCACTGGTTCATTCCTGAATTCAATTTTTGAGTGGTGAACAGTTAACCAATTGATGGACAGTTCTAAATACAGTAAAAGGCTGGTCAGATTCAGACTCTTTCTTTTAAAAGAAACGGTAGGATAAAAACCATGAGGACAAAATTTTTATGGTCACGCAGTTAGTCATATTGTGTGCCTTGCTATTAATTTCCCACAATTGTGATTTTTTTTTTTAGTTCTTGATCCAAAACCAAAAAGAGATATCCTTTCATTGAGTAGCAGGGGAGTTTACCAGCATTAGTGGTGAAGTGGTGATTTATTCATGACTTCAAAAAAAAAATTAATCCCTAGACAGGAGTGATGTCTATTAGGGCTACAAAGAGATTCATTGACATACAAGCAAATATGTACACTGAAGATAAGGGGGTAGTGGTTTAGTAGAGATGAGGAAACATTTCTTCATTCAGAGAATTGAGAATCTTTGGAATTCTCCAACCCCAGAGGGCTGTGGATGTTCAGTCGTTGGGTGTATTCATTGACATCGATGGATATTTGGACATTAAGGGAATTGGGGATAGAGCAGGAAAGTGGAGTTGAGGTAAAAGATCAGGCATGATCTTATTGAATGGTGGAGCAGGTTCGAGGGGCCTTATGGCCTACTGCTGCTCCTATTTCTTATGTTCTTATAGTTCTGTATATGCTTATATAAGTAAAAACAATTGAATTAGATAAGAATCTGTGCTCAACAGTTGGAGGATGTTAGTGCTGGAGAATGGAATGATTTTCCATCTTGGGCACAGCAGATAAGGAATAAACTTGGACTTAACCATAGACCAGTAGTAGTGAAGAATCTGAAGCTGTGGAATCTTTGATTTTTGTTAAATTGTTGAGCCCCACACATTGCTGCAGATCCTAAAAGTCAGACACATTTAGATTATCATTTTTCACTTTCACACAAATCAAAATTACTCACCCTGTAGTCAGTCATAGTATGTTACAGCACAGAAGGATACCATTCGGCCCATCGTGCCTGTGTTGGCTCTCTAAAAGAGCTGTTAAATTAGTCTCATTCCCCTGCTCTTTCCCCATAGCCCTGTAAATTTTTTCCCACCAAATATTTATCTAATTCCCTTTTGAAAGTTATTATTCAATTTGCTTACTCTACCATTACCAACAAGCCAGGGGATCAACCCTGGTTCAATGAGGAGTGCAGAAGAGCATGCCAGGAGCAGCACCAGGCATACCTAAAAATGAGGTGCCAACCTGGTGAAGCTACAACTCAGGACTACATGCATGCTAAACAGTGGAAGCAACATGCTATAGACTGACCAAAGCGATTCCACAATCAACGGATCAGATCAAAGCTCTGCAGTCCTGCCACATCCAGTCGTGAATGGTAGTGGACAATTAAACAACTAACGGGAGGAGGAGGCTCTGTAAACATCCCCATCCTCAATGATGGCGGAGTCCAGCACGTGAGTGCAAAAGACAAGGCTGAAGCGTTTGCAACCATCTTCAACCAGAAGTGCCGAGTGGATGATCCATCTCGGCCTCCTCCCGATATCCCCAACATCACGGAAGCCAGTCTTCAGCCAATTCGATTCACTCCACGTGATATCAAGAAATGGCTGAGTGCAGTAGATACAGCAAAGGCTATGGGCCCCGACAACATCCCGGCTGTATTGCTGAAGAATTGTGCTCCAGAACCAGCTGCGCCTCGAACCAAGCTGTTCCAGTACAGCTACAACACTGGCATCTACCCGATAATGTGGAAAATTGCCAGGTATGTCCTGTCCACAAAAAGCAGGACAAATCCAATCCGGCCAATTACCACCCCATCAGTCTACTCTCAATCATCAGCAAAGTGATGGAAGGTGTCGTTGACAGTGCTATCAAGTGGCACATACTCACCAATAACCTGCTCACCGATGCTCAGTTTGGGTTCCGCCAGGACTACTCTGCTCCAGACCTCATTACAGCCTTGGTCCAAACATGGACAAAAGAGCTGAATTCCAGAGGTGACATGAGAGTGACTGCCCTTGACATCAAGGCAGCAAGGAGTGTGGCACCAAGGAGCCCTAGCAAAGCTGAAGTCAATGGGAATCAGAGGGAAACTCTCCAGTGGCTGGAGTCATACCTAGCACAAAGGAAAATGGTAGTGGTTGCTGGAAGCCAATCATCTCAGCCCCAGGGCATTGCTGCAGGAGTTCCTCAGGGCTGTGTCCTAGGCCCAACCATCTTCAGCTGCTTCATCAATAACCTTCCCTCCATCATAAGGTCAGAAATGGGGATGTTAGCTGATGATTGCACAGTGTTCAGTTCCATTCGCAACCCCTCAGATAATGAAGCAGTCCGAGCCCGCATGCAACAAGACCCAGGCTTGGGCTGATAAGTGGCAAGTAACATTCGCGCCAGACAAGTGCCAGGCAATGACCACCTCCCCTTGACATTCAACGGCATTACCATCGCCGAATCCCCCATCAACCTCCTGGGGGTCACCATTGACCAGAAACTTAACTGGACCAGCCATATAAATACTGTGGCTACAAGAGCAGGTCAGAGGCTGGGTATTCTGCGGTGAGTGACTCACCTTCTGACTCCCCAAAGCCTTTCCACCATCTACAAGGCACAAGTCAGGAGTGTGATGGAATACTCTCCACTTGCCTGGATGAGTGCAGCTCCAACAACACTCAAGAAGCTCGACACCATCCAGGACAAAGCAGCCCGCTTGATTGGCACCCCATCCACCACCCTAAACATTCACTCCCTTCACCACCGGCGCACAGTGGCTGCAGTGAATACTATCTACAGGATGCACTGCAGCAACTCAACAAGGATTCTTCGACAGCACCTCCCAAACCCGCGACCTCTACCACCTGGAAGGACAAGAGCAGCAGGCACATGGGAACACCACCAGCTGCACGTTCCCCTCCAAGTCACACACCATCCCGACTTGGAAATATATCGCCGTTCCTTCATCGTTGCTGGGTCAAAATCCTGGAACTCCCTTCCTAACAGCACTGTGGGAGAACCTTCACCACACGGACTGCAGCGGTTCAAGAAGGCGGCTCACAACCACCTTCTCAAGGGCAATTAGGGATGGGCAATAAATGCCGGCCTCGCCAGCGACGCCCACATCCCATGAACGAATAAAAAAAATTACAACTCTGCGTAAAAAAATGTTTCCTCATGTCGCCACTGGTTCTTTTGCCAATCACTTTTAATCTGTGTCCTCTGGTTACTGACACTTCAGCCACTGGAAACAGTTTCTCCTTGTTTACTCTATCAATACCCTTCATGATTTTGAACCCCTCTATCAAATCTCCTCTTAAATTTCTCTGCTTTAAAAAGGAGAACAAAACCAGTTTCTCCAGTCTCTCCACATAACTGAAGTCCCTCATCCCTGGTACCATTCTAGTAAATCTATTCTTCACCCTCTAATGCCTTCACATCCTTCCTAAAGTGTGGTGCCCAGAATTGAACACAATACTCCAGCCGAGGCCTAACCAGTGTTTTATAAAGGTTTATAAATTTCCTTGCTTTTGTACTCTATGCTTCTATTAATAAAGCCATATGCTTTTTTTTTAAAAACAGACTTCTCAACTTGTCCTGCCATCTTCAAAGATCATTATACATACAGCCCCAGGTATCACTGTTCATGTTCCCCCATTAAAATTGTACCATTTAGTTTATATTGCCTCTTCAATCTTCCCACCAAAATGGGAACTTCACACTTCTCTATGTTAAATTTCATCTGCCAAGTGTCTGCCCATTTCACTATGTCCTCGTGAAGTCTGTTACTATCCTTCACATTGTTTACCATATATCTGAGTTTCGAAAGTCCATGTGCACAACATCAACCAGACTAACCTCATCAACCTTTCTGTTACTTCATCAAAGAACTCAATCAAATTAGTCAGTCAAACACAATTTTCTTTTAACAAATCCATGCTGACTCTCATTCATTAGCCCATACTTTTCCAAGTGCCAATTAATTTTGTCCTGGGTTAAAGTCTCTGAAACTTTCCCCACCACCGACGTTAGGCTGAATAGATAGTAATTACAGAGTTTATTCCTCTTCAATTTTGAACAGGGGTGTAACATTTGCAATTCTCCAGTCCTCTATCTAAGGAGGAATGGAAGTTTGTAGCTAGAACCTCCACAATTTCTACCCTTACTTCCCTCAGTAACTGAGGATTAATCCCATCTGGACTGGGTGACTTTTCTATTTTGATTGCTGCCAATCTTTTAAGCACCTCCTCTTTATTTATTTTTATCCTATCCAATATCGCTACTAGCTCCTGCTTTACTGCTACATTGGCAGCATCCTCTTCTCTAGTGAAAACCGATGCAAAGTATTCATTCAGTATCTCAGCCATACCCACTGACTTCACAAGAAGATCTTTTTTGTCCCTAATCGGCCCATCCTTCCTTTGACTATTTATATGTTTATAAAAGACATTTGGGTTCCCTTTTATGATAGCTGCTAATCTATTCTCATAATCTCTCCTTGCCCCTCTAATTCCCTTTTTAAGATCTCCTCCGTACTTTCTGTATTTAGCTTGGTTCTCTACTGTATTATAAACCTAGCATTTGTGATAAGCCTCCTTTTTCTGTTTCATTTTAATCTCCATATCTTTAGTGATCCAGGGAGCACTAGCTTTGGAAGTCCTTCCTTTCCCCCTCGAGGGAATGTGTCTACTATGTACTCGAACCATCTCCTCCTTGAAGGCCTCCCATTGTGCAATTACTGTTTGTCTACCAAATTTTGATTCCAATCCTCCAGGACAAGATCCCTTTTTAACGCACTGAAATTAGCCCTCCTCCAGTTAAGTATTTGATTGAAAAGGAAAAGGAACATAGAATCATAGAATGGTTACAGCACAGAAGGAGGACATTCGATCCATCGACTGTGCCGGCTCTTTGTAAGAACAATCCAGTTAGTCCCATTTCCCCGCTCTTTCCCCGTAGGCCTGCAAATTTTTTCCCTTCAAGTATTTATCCAATTCCTTTTTGAAGGCAATGATTGCATCTGCCTTCACCACCATTCCAGATCATAACTACTCACTGCGTAAAAATGTTTTTCCTCATGTCACCTTTGGTTCTTTTGCCAATCACCTTAAATCTGTGTCCTCTGGTTCTTGACTTTTTATGAATAGGAACAGATTCTCTTTTACTTTATCTAAACCCTTCATGATTTTGAACACATCTATCAAATCTCCTCTTAACCTTCTCTGTTCTAAGGAGAACAACCCCAGCTTCTCCAATCTGTCCACATAACTGAAGTCCCTCATCCCTGGAGCCATTCTAGTAAATCTTTTCTGCACCCTCTCCAAGGCCTTCACATCCTTCCTAAAGTGTGGTGCCCAGAATTGGAGACAATACTCCAGTTGTGGCCAAACCAGTGTTTTATAAAGGTTCATCATAACTTCCTTGCTTTTGCATTCTATGCCTATATTTATAAAGCCCAGGATCCTGTATGCTTTTTAAATGCTTTATCATCCTGTCCTGCCAACTTCAAAGATTTGTGCATATCTTCCCACAGGTCTCTCTGTTCCTGCACCCCCTTTAGAATTATACCATTTAGTTTATATTGCCTCTCCTCATTCTTCCTGCCAAAATGTACCACTTCGCATTTCTCGTGTTAAATTTCATCTGCCATCTGTCCGCCCATTCCACCAGCCTGCCTATGTCCTCTTGAATTCTATTACTATCCTCCTCACTGTTTCCTACACTTCCATGTTTTGTGTCATCTGCAAATTTTGAAATTATGCCCTGTACACCCAAATCCAAGTCATTAATATATATCAAGAAAAGCAGTGGTCCAAGTACCGACTCCTGGGGAACACCATTGTACACCTCCCTCCAGTCCAAAAAAATCATTCACCACTACTCTCTGTTTCCTGACACTTAGCCAATTTCATATCTATGCTGCCACTGCCTCTTTTATTCCATGAGTTTCAACTTTGCTGACAAGCCTATTATTATGTAGCACTTTACCAAATGTCTTTTAAAAGTCCATATACACATCGACCCTCTCTGTTACCTCATCAGAAAACTCAATCAAGTTAGTTAAACACGATTTACCTTTAGCAAATCTGTGCTGGCTTTCCTTCATTAATCCAGCCTTGTCCAAGTGACTATTAATTTTGTCCCAGATTATCGTTTTCTAAAAGCTTCCCCACCACCGAGGTTAAACTGACTGGCCTGTAGTTGCTGGGTTTATCCTTACACCCTTTTTAGAACAATGGTGTAACATTTGCAGTTCTCCAGTCCTGTGGCACCACCCCCATCCCTAAGGAGGATTGGAAGATTAAGGCCAGCACCTCTGCAATTTCCACTCTTACTTCCCTCAGCAACCTAGGATGCATTCAGACAGGGTGACTTATATACTTTAAGTACAGCCAGCATTTCTCGTATATCCTCTATCAATTTTTAGCCCATCCAGTATCTCAACTACCTCCACTTTTACTGTGACTTTGGCAGCATCTTCTTCCTTGGTAAAGACAGATGCAAAGTTCTCATTTAGTACTTCAGCCATGCCCTCTGCCTCCATGCATAGCTTGCCTTTTTGGTCCCCAATCGGACCCACCCCTCCTCTTACGACATATTTACTATTTGTATGCCTATCGAAGACTTTTGGATTCCCTTTTATATTAGCCGCAGTCTATCCTCATATTCTCTCTTTGCCCCCCCATTTCCTTTTTCACTTCTCCTCTGTACTTTCTATATACAGCATGGTTCTCACTCGTACAATCAACCAGACATCTGTCATACGCCCCCTTTTTCTGCTTCACCTTACTCTGTATTTCTTTCATCATCCAGGGAGCTCTGGCTTTGGTTGCCCTACTTTCCCCCTAGATTTAGCTGGAACGTACCCGAACCATCTCTTCTTTAAAGGCCGCTCATTGTTCGATTATACTTTAAACTGCCAATCTTTGCTTCCAATTTACCCGCACCAGAATAGTTTTTAACACACTGAAATTGGCCCTCCTCCAATTAAGTATTTTTACTCTAGGTTGCTCTTTCTCCATTTCCATAACTAATCTAAACTTTATGCTACTATGTTCACTGTTCCCCTAAATGTTCCCTCACTGACACTTGCTCCACTTGACCCACTTCATTCCCCAGAACTAAATCCAGCAATACCTCCTTCGTCGTTGGGCCGGAAACATACTGATCAAGAAAGTTCTCCTGAACACACTTCAGAAATTCCTCCTCCTCTTTGCCCTTTATACTATTACTATCCAAGTCTTTTTAGGATAGTTGAAGCCCCCATTATCACTACTCTTTAGTTCTTGCACCTCTCTAATTTCCCTGCAATTTTGTTCCTCTTTATCCTTCCCACTAATTGGTCGCCTGTAGAATACACCCAGGAGTGTAATGGCGCCTCTATTTTTTTCTTAGTCTTAACCGAACAGATTCTGTCCTTGACCAGTCAAGGATATCCTCTTTCTCCAGCACTGCAATATTCTCCTTAATTAATACTGCTTCCCCACCCCCCCTTTTCTTCATTGCCTATCTTTCCTGAACACCTTGTATCCAGGAATATTTAGTACCCAATCCTGCCCTTTTTTGAGCCAGGTCTCGGTTATCGCCACCATACTATTTCTTTCTCCAGTGCTATCTGTCTCTCCCAATTCTTTGTGCACCTTGTTTCTCCTTTCTAATGCTACATCCTGGTGTCCATCCCCTGTCAAATTAGTTTAAACCTCCCCCACAGCACAAGTGAAACTCCCCATGAGGACATTGGTCCCAACTTTGTTGAAGTGCAACTCGTCCATCTTGAACAGATCCCTTCTGCCTCAGAACTGGTCCCAATGCCCCAAGAATCTGAAGCCCTCCCTCTTGCGCCATATCCCTAGCCAAGCATTCACCTGCCTTACCTTCCTATTTCCTCATTAGTGCGTGGCACAGGGCGGGATCCAGCAATTATTACCTTTGAGGTCCTGCTTTTTAACTTCCTCCCCAGCTCCTGAAACTCCGACTGCAGGACTTCATCCCCTTTCTTTCCTATATGCCGTTGGTACCCACATGGACCACGATTTCTGGCTGTTCCCCTTCCCCCCACAGAATGTTCTGCACCCTTCCGGGATGTCCTTTGCCCTGGCACCAGTGGGAGTCACGCCGACGGTCACAGAAATGTCTGTCTGTCCCATCTATCGAATCCCCTGTAACTACTGCATTTCTACAATTTATTGTGCCCCCCCCTATGCAGTCCTTTGCCCCATGGTGCCATACTCAGGACTGCACTCCGAGATGGCATCACCCTCACTGTTATTCAATGCTACATACCGGTTTAAGAGTGCCATACACCCAGAAGATTCCTGCACTGCCTGCCTCTTCCTACCCTTTCAGATGGCCACCCATTTTTATCCTGAACTCTCTGTGGCTGTGGGGTGAACACCTCCTGGAACATATGATCCAGGAAACCTTCAGCCTCCCTTGTGCTCTGCAGTGACTCTAGCTGCCCCTCAAGCTCAGAAACCCTCAGCTTGGACTCGAGCAACTGAAGGCATTTCCTACACATGTGGGCCTCCAGGGCACGTGAAGCATCCTGACGTTCCCACATAGCTCAGGAATTGCAGGCAATGGGTCTCAGCTGCCCATCCATTATATTTAGAAACTTTTTTTCTAAACTCCCTTTAGATACTCGATTATTATTAATTTACTTACCCCGATTAACCTACCCTTTTATTCAAGGTCTCTCAGAGCTCCCCCTCTATGTTCCCTGTGATGACAGTGTTATGTTTCTCTCTCTGTTCTAAATGAATGGGGCTCCTCCCCTGGTGCTCAGTGTCTCTTCTCTCCACTAAATTATCTTTTTTTAAAAATTCATTCATGGGTTGTGGGAGTCGCTGGAGAGGCCAGCATTTATTGCCCATCCCTAATTGCCCTTGAGAAGGTGGTGGTGAGCCACCTTCTTGAACCGCTGCAGTCCGTGTGGTGATGGTTCTCCCACAGTGCTGTTAGGAAGGCTCCAGGATTTTGACCCAGCGACGATGAAGGAACGGCGATATATTTCCAAGTCGGGATGGTGTGAGGCTTGGAGGGGAACGTGCAGGTGGTGTTGTTCCCATGTACCTGCTGCTCTTGTCCTTCTAGGTGTTAGAGGTCGTGGGTTTGGGAGGTGCTGTCGAAGAAGCCTTGGCAAGTTGCTGCAGTGCATCCTGTGAATGGTACACACTGCAGCCACTGTGCGCCGGTGGTGAAGGGAGTGAATGTTTAGGGTGGTGGATGGGGTGCCAATCAAGCAGGCTGCTTTGTACTAGATGGTGTTGAGCTTCTTGAGTGTTGTTGGAGCTGCACTCATCCAGGCAAGTGGAGAGTATTCCATCACCCTCCTGACTTGTGCCTTGTAGATGGTGGAAAGGCTTTGGGGAGTCAGGAGGTGAGTCACTCGCCGCAGAATATCCAGCCTCTGACATGCTGTTCTAGCCACAGTATTCATATGGCTAGTCGAGTTAAGTTTCTGGTCAATGGTGACCCCCAGGATGTTAATGGTGGGGAATTTGGCGATGGTGATGCCATTGAATGTCAAGGGGAGGTGGTTAGACTCTCTCGTTGGAGATGGTCATTGCCTGGCACTTCTCTGGCGCGAATGTTACTTGCCACTTATGAGCCCAAGCCTGGGTGTTGTCCAGGTCTTGCTGCATGCGGGCATGGACTGCTTCATTATCTGAGGGGTTGCGAATGGAACTGAACACTGTGCAATCATCAGCGAACATCCCCATTTCTGACCTCATGATGGAGGGAAGGTCATTGATGAAGCAGCTGAAGATGGTTAGGTCTCGGACACTGCTGCAGGTGTTCCTCAGGGCAGTGTCCTGGGGCTGAGATGATTGGCCTCCAACAACCACTACCATCTTTCTTTGTGCTAGGTATGACTCCAACCACTGGAGTTTTCCCCGATTCCCATTGACTTCAATTTTACTAGGGCTCCTTGGCGCCACACTCGGTCAAATGCTGCCTTGATGTCAAGGGCAGTCACTCTCACCTCATAAGATCATAGCTCCATATACCTGCCTTTGGCCCATATCCCTCAATACCGTGTAGAAGCATTTCCTAACTTCACTCCTTCATGTCCTGGCTCTAAATGTTAGGCTACGTCCCTAGTATTCAAGTGTAGGAGACCTCCAAAAACAGTTACAAATGTCTCGACAGCCAGAGGCAATAATCCAGCCACTAACCTGTAAATCCTGCATGGTCCCTTTAAATAACAGCGGTTGGGGTGGGGGGGGGGGGGGGGGGAAAGGGTCCCCCAGGCGCTCTAAGACACGTTCAGATGGTCAGGGTCAAGACTGTGCGTTCGACACCATTTTGGGACTTATCACTTTAAATCAGCATTGCACACTGATTGAAGCCATTTTCTCCCTACTTTACATGATTCCAGCATTCGTTATCTGTGCCTATACCAAGATGGCATCTGGCGCACATCATGCAGGAAACGTGCGTGCGCATCCAAGACGCCATCTTGGATGTCGGAGAGGCTGTGTAGCGCCGAAAGAACGGGTGCTGCACGGTCCAATTTAGCAGCCTAATTCCCACTCTCACCAAATAAAACGTACATTATATTTAGAAGCCATTTTTTTCTAAACTCCCTTTAGATTCTCGATTATTGTTAATTTATTTACTGTTTACTTACCCCAATTAACCTATTCTTTTATTCCGGATCTCTCAGAGCTCCTCCTCTCTATTCACTAACGTTACGGTAATGTCATTCTCTCTGTTCTGCCACCTTCAAAGGTTTGTGCAAATATACCCACTGGTCTCTCTGTTCCTGCACCCCCTTTAGAATTGTACCATTTAGTTTATATTGCCTCTCCTCATTCTACCTGATAAAACGTATCACTTCGCACGTCCCTGCGTTAAATTTCATCTGCCATGCGTCCGCCCATTCCACCAGCCTGTCTATGTCCTCTTGAAGTCTATCACTATCCTTCTCACTGTTAACTTAACTTCCAAGTTTTGTGTGATCTGCAAATTTTGAACTTGTGCCCTTGGACCCAAGTCCAAGTCATTAATATATATCAAAAAAAGCAGTGGTCCTAGTACCGACCCCTGGGGAATGCCACTGTATTCCTTCCTCCAATCACCACTACTATTTCCTGTCAATTTTGTATCCATGCTGCCATTGCCCCTTTTATTCAATGTTCTTCAATTTTGCTGATGAGCCTATTATATGGCACTTTATCAAACGCCTTTTGAAAGTTTATTTACACATCAACCGCATTGCTGTCATTGACGCTCTCTGTTTCTTCATCAAAAAACTCAATCAAGTTAGTTAGTTAAACATGATTTGCCTTTAACAAATCTGTGCTGGCTTTCCTTTACTAATCCACACATACCCAAGTGACTTAATTTTGTCCCAAATTATCGTTTCCAGCATTTTCTGTTTTTATTTCAGATTTCTAGCATTCACAGTATTTTGCTTTTGATTTAGTTTGAATACAAGATTGATTTCAATACAATGGGGATGTAGGGAAGAAGATGATTATGTAAAACAGCATAACTGTAGCTGAAAAGGAATAAGAGGTGAAACAAAGGGCAAAAAGGGCTAGTGTATGTAAGAACATAAGAAATAGGAGCAGGAGTAGGCCAATCGGCCCCTCGAGCCTGCTCCGCCATTCAATAAGATCATGGCTGATCTGATCCTAACCTCAAATCTAAATTCATGTCCAATTTCCTGCCCGCTCCCCGTAACCCCTAATTCCCTTCACTTCTAGGAAACTGTCTATTTCTGTTTTAAATTTATTTAATGATGTAGCTTCCACAGCTTCCTGGTGCAGCAAATTCCACAGACCTACTACTCTCTGAGTGAAGAAGTTTCTCCTCATCTCAGTTTTGAAAGAGCAGCCCCTTATTCTAAGATTATGCCCCCTAGTTCTAGTTTCACCCATCCTTGGGAACATCCTTACCGCATCCACCCGATCAAGCCCCTTCACAATCTTATATGTTTCAATAAGATCGCCTCTCATTCTTCTGAACTCCAATGAGTAGAGTCCCAATCTACTCAACCTCTCCTCATATGTCCACCCCCTCATCCCCGGGATTAACCGAGTGAACCTTTTGTACTGCCTCGAGAATTTATGGACAGATCTTGTAAATGAGACTTCTCCCTACTGAGGATTATTCTATAGAATTAGAAATTTTTAAGACTAAAACTTCTGAAGAAAATAGTTGTCCATGGCCACATTTGGGTTAAAGAGCCATTAGCTGCGTCTCTGCAAAAATATTGGGCCTGTAATTACTTTAAAAGGAATAATGAACACATCAACGCTCACCGTTGTTAGTGGCCGAATGAAAGAGCATGTGCAGAAAAACGCAGAAATCTTCCTGGTTCGCCAGCGATCTGACAGATTTGCCTTAAAGGGATTGCGCCGGTTGCAATCAATAAAATCAATGGACCAGCGCCCACTTGCTCTTCTGCCCAGTTGGAAACTAACTAATATCGCCACAAAACAGGTACAGTTAAATATACAATGTCTAAACCAAGTTTTAACAGCGCAATAAGTCTTAATGACTGCCAAACAACTAAAAATTAACTTTAAAAAATGTGGATAGTTTTTGACCATTAAATTTTTTTGGTTTTTTACTTTTTCCTTCTGTCTCTTATTTAAATTTGATTATTTCTTACCCTCTCTTTTTCACTATCTATAACTGTTTTATTGTTGTAGCTTTCACTTCCTGGTCTTTGCGTTGCAGTTTGTACTTCAAAGTTTTGACCTTTGCGGATTTTCAAGGATGCTGCAATCTGATTGGTTGAGGGGATGGATCGATCCTCTCGCTTCTCTCACAGTTCCTAGCTTCGCTGGAGTTAACGCTGGGCTTTTCTCAGCTTCCTATTAGAGAAAGTACCTGCAGTAAAGACCATGGTAAGCTAGTGGAAGAGTATAAATCTGTGGAGTGACGTTCATTCGTTGCTCAGAGCAATTTACAGGCCAATGTATTTCAACTCATGGCATCTACCTGTTGTTCCTTCCCTGGTTGTTTTGGCAAAGGGCTTTTCCAGTCTGACCAGGAATGATCTGATGAAGGGTCTTTCTCTGATTCTAACTGACCTGTTGTGTTTTTTCTGTTTTTAGATTTCCTGACCTGTGTTCAGATTTCCAACATGTTTCTTTTTATCACTCCTATTAGGTTGTGTCAAGTAAACAGTAGACTCATACCAAAAGGAATTCCACAATCAGAGGGCATTTGAGGTATACTGGTCTTAATGAGTTAAGCCAGCATAGTTCTAACTAAGAATGAAAACCATTGTCTTTTTGATTTGACTTTCTACAGATTCACTACTCCCAGGGTTTACAACACAGCCTGTGCCACAGCTCAGAGTCATCATTCAGCAAGAATAAATCTCATTGTGAGTATGGGATTTCATTCACTTCAAAAAATGTAAAGGTGAAATGCAGGGAGAATTTCAATTGAGAAATGGCACAAGAATTGGGAGAGAACTACGATTTACACAGATAAAAAATGCTGCCAGTATACAAAGCAAGAACTCAAACCCAAAGCAAATCCTGACCAGGTTTAGGAGCCCTGCAGAATCACACTTTGCGTCCAATTTGAAAACCACAGGATGCTACTCTATGCAGAGCACTTAGTCAACTTGTTTGATGATCTAGGCTGTATCATTTTTCAAACATCTACAGTGAAATGTAATTTTCATGAGTGGAGAACAGCAGCAGCCACAGCTCCCCTGATTGGCAATCTGTGACAGAGAATAACTTGTGAACTGGAAATGATGGATGCTACATGCGTTGACTATGATTAAATTTGCTTTGACAAACTAGCATGGAGATCTGGTTTTGAACGGACTGTTCCGCGTCATCTTTATTATTGAGTAAACAGCCATACAATGCATTGTCACAGAAACATAGACAAGGGGTGATTTCCTTTTCTAGAAAAATCAATCTGCCATTAACACTCAAAAAGCCATGTACATACATGTAAAACATTATGTTCTGCAAATTTACACAGTGTCAAGTGTGAAAAATGACAGTGTCGAGGTGCTAGTCCTCTTCTTGGCTGTATTACACACGAGAGTGATAAATTGAGACAGGAGTCACAATTTTCAGCTGACAGTCTGAAAACCTTTACTGTGCATTTAAATATATCTACTAGTTTGCAGGGTTCTCATGGTTTCCTTGTGGTTTTAGGGTTCTCAAGGAAATTAATTTGCACTACCCAAAAGGGTGGTTAGAAGTTAGAAATTAGCCATTCACCTAAGTTCAAATCAAGTACAGATTCATGGAAAAGAAAGTTTCCACTGTCTGTTAGCTGTAAGGTTGCTATGAGGAATTAATGTGGGCAGTCTGAATCCAGTCCAAATGGGCATAGGCCCATAGCATGACACGGATTAGAATGTTGCACTAAATCAACAGGCTGGCTGGCTGTCGGCAGAAGGCCTGCAACAGCAGACTGCAGCTAGGAATCAGAGGGAGGATCATTGGCCAGGGAAGAGATCGGGGTGGGGGGCCAGGAAGACAATTGGGGTGGGGGGCCATGGAGAAGATCGAAGGTCACGTGAAGAGTCAAAGGTAGATGGGGGTCCACCATGAGGGGAGGGAGGGTCCATCATTGAGGACAGGGATCGTGGGGCTCCTATCAGCTAGGTAGGCTTGGTGGGCCTGGATGAAGCACTCCTGCTCCTCTGGGCCCACAAGCGGTGCAATAAAAAGGACTCACCTTAAGGATCTGGCCCTTCCCGCCTGTTTTCACCTGATGTGAATCGGAAGCGATGGGAAACCCGAACAGGTAAGGTTAAATTTATTTTATTATTCCAACACACAAAATGTTAAGTACTTCAAGTATTTCAATAAGACACATTGCCCTTTTAAGTATCAGCCCACCAACTTTAAGTGAGGCCGGGACTTCCTGGTATCTGCTGTCTATACAGACAAACCTGCCTGGGTTAAACCCAGAAGTGGGTGAGTTGGAGCCGGAATGCGGTCCCGCTCCCACTCCCACTCCAAAAAGCTGTTATTTTAACCTCCCACCCACAACTCACCCATTCTTGGGGGGATAAAATTTACCCCAAGTTGTCTGAAATGAGAAACATTTCTGTTACAAATTTTGGGTCTGCCTTAGATATTCTCTCAAGTTCAGTGGCACTGGACACTTCTGTAAGCAGGTCCTGCATTCCTTGAGTTCAGAAGTTTGCTTGTACTGCCTAATATAAGTTAAACAGTAGCACAACCTGAGAAGATAGAACAATGACCGCCTTGTTATGCAGACTAGATATTGTGACTATTGTACAAGCTCTGACGTGTGCTTCTCCAATCTTCAAAAAGGCAGAACTGATGAACAATCCAATGAGGGGAGTGAAATCAAGAAGCTGATTTATTTTCATGTGGCTGAACAGAGTAACTAGTCCAAATATTTTTAACTTTTTCTATAATTCTTCTCAAATAGAAAACAACAAATCATGCTGTACTATTCTGGTTGTGGGTTGAATTTTCACTTTTGTTCTTTCTGGCCTGCCCTGGCAGAAATCGGAATGACCATTTTAATTTTTATTCCAGACCTGGGCGTGCTCTCACCTGCTCTGGTGTTTTGATGCTGATGTGCATTGGGGGGGGGTGTCACCTCAGATTCCTTCCCTGTCCTGGGGTTGGTCATTAGACCCGCCAATTAAGCTGGATACTATCCCTAGGCAGAGGCTAATTCAGTTCCTCTCAACAGCTCAAGTGTGAATGCCTAATGGAAGTCTGAAACATAATAATTATGTATTGCCCCAGATCATTAAGGATAACAGATTCAGTGGTGGCTCATTAACTCTCAGGTGCACAGAGTCATACAAATGCCTTCTTTGGCCACGATATTAGTGGGGAAGAGAGATGGCGGGGGGGGGGGGGCACGATTGGGCACCCCGCCCAATAAAATCTGTCCGTTTTCCACACGACCGCAGGTAAATTAGCCACTTAATGTGGCTTCCGGGTTTGGCGTCCGAAAGCCACGCAGCAGGCGGACTGCGCACCCGCATCACGGGCTGTCAGCTGGAGGAGCTCTATTTAAAGCAGCAGTCCTCCAATGGCTGCTCCTGGGGCAAACACCCAAATAGCACAATGGAGCAGCCCAGGATTTAGTGATGCCTCACTCCATGTGCTACTGGATGGGGTGAGGAGGAGGAGGGATGTGTTCTACCCGGCAGATGGGAGGCCGTGGCCTGCCTCTGCCACCAAGAAGGCCTGGCTCAAGCTAGCAGAGGAGGTCACCAGCAGCAGCAACATCTCCCGCACCTGGGTACAGTGCAGGAAGCACTTCAATGACATAACTAGGCAAACCAAAGTGAGAAAATGTATTCTACATCCTGTCTTCCACATCACCGCCCCACACCCTAACTCATTCTACACTACTCTATCACATCACTCCTCACACCCAAAGCTCATCCTCAACTTACCTGCACTTACTCACCTCCCTACTACCACTTAACCCAATCCTCATACAATGTCATGGCTCTGTCTCACACTCACCCTCTGATGCATCTCTTTCACGGTCAGCCTCACCCAAACCAATTCATTCATTGGTTGGCCACGACATCACTCACACGTCCGTAATTTCTCCCCTTATAGGAGAAGAGCACCTAGAATGCACAGGAGAGGGTGAGGATTGGAGGGGGGCTGCAACAGGTAGTCATCCTCACAGACGCAGAGCAGGAGGTGCTGGAGCTGAGCCACACCCTTAAATGCCTGTCCGTCGGGGACGCCAAGACTGGCACCCGACAAACGTCTGGTGACAGAACTTTAACATTCAGCACACACAATACGAATTGATGTTAACATGCCTTGCCATCTTCAACTCAACATCTGTGATCATGCTTAATATTACCTCTGTTCTCTTACAGGGGCTGCAGCAACTGCTGTGACGGTGGAGAGTAATTCCTCAGAGGAACTGCCGGCCTCTAAGGGGGCACCGTCACATCTGAGTGAGCCATCCACCAGCGCAGATACACAACTTGGTGGGTCCCAGTCTGCAGTTAGTTGGGGTCGCACATGGTGAGCCACCACACACGTGAGCACGAGTAGACACTGGTGGCAGGGGCAGCTGTGGAGAGTCCACATCGATGGGAGCACTCCTCTCCAGGCTCTGCTCAGCTGGATACGGATGCTGAACCCTGGAGGTCATCCTTTAAAAGGAGAATGATAGAGGGGCAGCAGCACATTTGCGAGGTGCTGGAACAGGTGCCTCGCGCCTCTCCACAATCGTGCCGAGGATGGAGGAATCCAATTCCCGCACGAGTGGAATGATTGCACAGGTAAGGGAGGAAATCTCTGATATTGTCACAGGGACGTGAGGGCATTTGAGATAGTGTCGTGAGTAAGTCTGCAATGGAGGGAAGGCTAGCCTCCATGGAGCTTCAAGCACGGCTCACAAATGAGTCCATTCAGGCCCCGACAATGGCCGTTCGGACTCGGGGAACATTTTGCCGCCTTAAACAGGCAGGCAGATACTCTAGCACTGGCCTTACAAGGCTTCACACACATCCTCCAAACTGTCGCCCAGAAGAGGTAGAAGTGGTGTGGGCCTGGCCCAGGGGAGGGATGATGGCAAAAGGGGACACCACTCAAAGCGCCCCCACATCTCACCTGTTGCACCCGTCTCAACCAGTACCTGCAATGCTCGGTGGACGAGTCTCCCCCTGCACAGGTGCAGGTGGAGCAGTCTTTGGAGGGGCCCTCACGGGCACCGAAACCAAGAAGGTGTCGGCCCAAAGCATCTAAATCGGTCAGGGCATGAACAAGTGCAACCTGCCACTACCTCTGCTGCAGCAACAGGGGATGCACCACGTAGAAGTAGTCGGAAGCGAAAGGCGAAGGTTTCATAAGCATAAAGGGGATGCACAAGGGTGTTTGACGGTTGTTCATTTTAAAAAAAATTAATATTTGCTTTTTGTTAAACTCACATTAAATATTATTGCCAGCACAGTAGTGACTGGTTTGACTGGTTTCTGTAATAAGGCCCTTTGGCTTGACTGGTTTCTGTAATAAGGCCCTTTCATGAGGTTCACCATGAACGCCCACACTTGATACCACCCATTGGGTCACTGTACAGTGAACGTATGTGTAGTTGCAGGACTGTTTTGTGAAGGGGGTGAGGGCGGTGCTGGTGTGACCACTGCTCTGTCCAGGTGGTGAGGACTGGACTCTTCACATCGTTTCTCCTAACATCAGACATTCACATATATCAGTGACTCCCTGGCCTCATGAGCAGCCAGGTGAGCCGCTGTTCTGCCCATGGGTTGCTTCTGCTCCTGCTCCTCCACCTGAATGTGGGTGGCAGATGTGGATGGGGCCTCAAGCGGCACCTCTCTCAGTTGTGCCATGTTGTGCAGGGCACAACACACGACTATAATGCATCCCACTCTGGCTGGTGTGTATTGAAACGTTGCCCCAGAACTATCAAGGCACCTGAAGCACATCTTGAGCAGCCCTATAGCATGCTCAGTTGTAGACCTAGTAGCGATGTGGCTGTCGTTATATTGACGCTGTTGCTCGGTGGGGAGGTTCCTCAGAGGTGTCATGAGCCATGTGTGCAGGGGGTATCCTTTGTCCCCACTGTTTCAAGTCGTCCACCCGCAACTCACAGGCCACACACACTGGCAGCTATTCAACCATGACAGGCACATCACCCAGACACACGTCCCGCTTTCTTGCGGGAGAAGGTGGCACATATCAAGAGGCAGCAAGTGGCAGTGGCATTTAGCCCATCGAGCCTGTTCCTCCATTCAATGAGATCATGGTGGACCTATGGCCTAACTCCATATACCCATCTTAGCCCTATATGCTTTAATACCCTTGGTTCACAGAAATCTATCAATCTCAGATTTAACATTCACAAGTAAGCTAGCATCAACTGCTGTTTGTAGAAGAGAGTTCCAAACATCTCCTACCCTTTGCGTGTAGAAGCATTTCCTAACTTCACTCCTTCACGTCCTGACTCTAAATGTTAGGCTATGTCCCCACATCCTAGCATTCAAGTCTAGGAGACCTCCAAAAACAGTTACTAATGTCTCGGCTGCAGAAGCAATAATCCAGCCACTAACCTGTAAATCCTGCATGGTCCCTTTAAATAGCACAGGTGGGAGGTCCTTCAGCCACTCAGGCATGTTCAGATGGTCGGAGTTAAGACTGTGTTGAGTTGAGCATTAGACACCATATTGGGACTTATCACTTTAAATCAGTGTTGCACACTGATTGAAGCCATTTTCTCCCTGCTTTACATGATTTCAGCATTCGGTATCTGTGCCATCTTGGATGTCGGAGAGGCTGTGTAGTGCCGAAACAATGGGCGCTACATGGCCCAATTTAGCACCCATACTGTCTTACTTTTAAAAAAGGACCATTATCTTCCGCACATTGAACTTTGCATGAGAATTACAATGTCCAGTTGCATCATCGCAATAATTTAGGTGGAATGGATTATACAAAAATAAAATATGGTTAATATGAACAGCCAACCGCACTATGAACCCTGATGCAACAAGAATTTGAGCAAATAACCAAATTTAGTTCATTTCACATGGCCTTGTATAATACCGTTTTGTATACTCTGCAAATTTACGACAGGTACGGATACTGTGCATGTGTGCTGCCACTTTACATATCCTGCTATTAGATTCTCATTGTCACAGCAGTTGGCTTGACAGCAGCTGCTGTTGTCAGCAATAGAGCTCAGTTTATTTATTTTTTTTCACCTCGGGTAAAATCTTTCAGTGTCTATAAAGGTCCTAATTGAAGTAAGTTTAAAAAAAAATTGGACCATGATTGCTTAAAATGTTCCTTTTGTATGAATATTTTTATACTCAAGACAAGAGGTGGCAAAGAATGTCTGGCATTTATTTAGCACCTTATGTCTTTAGGAAATGTTTCAAAGCACTTCACATGCAATGATAACTTTGAAGTATGTGGTCAAACACAGCAGCCATTTTGAACATAGGAAGAGGAAGGGATGGTGCAAAGTTCATCAGGGGAGCTCCCTGCTCTTCTTAAAATAGCACCATGAGATTTTTAAAGCTAACTTGAACTAGTAGAATAGACAGAAGGAATCTTATTTCATCTGAAATCTGCCATCTCTGACAATGCAGCACTCTCTTCAGTACAGTACTGGAGTGTCAACCTAGATTACTTGCTCAAGCAATGGGAGGCCTTCAAAGGAGATATTCCAGTACAGACTAGACACATTCCCACAAAAGGGGAAAGGAAGGGCATCCAAAGCTAGAGCTGTCTGGATGACTAAAGATAGAGATTAAAATGCTGTGTTCATTGAAAGACTCCTCTCCATGGTTCTGAGAGTTATCTTGTGTTTTGCTCACCCTTCAAATTTTGCTTGTTCTCACTGATGTTATAAAACTAGCTTCAATTGTGAGAACATGAACATGTGTGAATGAAGTAAATCTTGAATAAATTTGCATGTTTCTCATTAATTTCTGCTTCGCAAGCAATTAACAAACACAATAACTATTGGCAGAAGAGAAACAGGTGCATTACACCAGTTTACTTTTCAAAATAATTTTATGGCTGTGGGCAAAATTTAGTAGTCACTCTATTAACACTAAAGCCTCACAGTGTCAGCTCCTCTTCCATAAGGACCAGGATTAAAGCAGGTGGCAAGTATAGTAAATGGCACTGGACATTGTTGTCTAGGACATCAAGGTAGCTGGCACATTTCAAGCTGCCATGTGTCTGTGCATGCTCTAACTTGAACAATGTTTGATGTTCTTTACAATTGTAGCCAAAGTTCAATAAGTCTTCATCTTCCCAAGTAGGGAAATATTCCATAACAGTCTACCAAAACCCACATCTGTAAAGATCAACATCTAAATCATAGGTTTCACAAATAACTACATTTTAAAACCATGCAAAAGTTGGAAAAATTTTGAATGCTTATCCCAAGAGAAGCCTCAAGTCTTGTATTTTTAAGGAAAGTACTGAAAGATGAAAGATAACAGCAATAAAGGATCTGAGCACAATCAAACAACTAAGGTTGATGGCGATGTGGTAATATTGTCGTACATCGAAACTATAGAACAGAAACAGGCCATTCAGCTATGTTCTGGCATTTATGCTCCACACGAGCCTTCGATCCCCCTACTTCATCTAACCCTATCAGGATACCCTTCTATTTCTTTCTCACTTGTGTGCTTATCTAGCTTCCCCTTAAATGCATCTATGCTATTTGCCTCAACTACTCCTTGTGGTAGCACGTTCCATGTTCTTACCACTCTTCAGGTAAAGAAGTTTCTCCTGAATTCCCTATTGGATTTATTGGTAACTATTTTATATTTATGACCTCTAACTTTGGATTCCCCCACAAGTGGAAACATTTTCTCTACATCTATCCCATCATTATCTTAAAGGCCTCTATCAGGGCAACCCTTAGCTTTCTCTTTTCTAAAAGAAACAGCCCCAGCCTGTTAAGCTTTTCCTGATACGAATATCCTCTCTGTTCTGGTATCATCCTAGTGTATATTTTTTGCACCCTGTCCAATGCCTCTACATCCTTTGTATAATATGGAGACCAGAACTGTGCACAATATGCCACATTTGGTCTAACAAGGTTCTATACAAGGTTGACGTAACTTCTTTGCTTTTCAATTCTACCCTCTAGAAACAAACCCTAGTGCTTGATTTGCCTTTTTTAATGGCCTTATTAAAGTGCATCACTACTTTTAGTGATTTGTGTATCTGTACTCCTAGATCCCTTTGCTACTCTATCCCATTTGGACTTTTATTATCCAAGCAGTATGTGGCCTCCTTATTCTTCCGACCATAATGCACCACCTCACACGTATAATTGGCAAATGAATTTCAATGTAGATATGTCCACTCTGCACGTTTATTAATGCCCTCTTGCATTCTGATGCTTTCTTTCCTTGTATTAACTGCACCCACCCAATTTGGTGTCATCCGCAAATTTTGAAATTGTACTTCCGATTCCTGAATCCAAATTGTTAATGTAAATTGTGAACAACAATGGCCCCAGCACTGATCCCTGTGGTACACCACATCACACCTTTCGTCAGAATAGCTGTCCTTAATCCCTTGCAATAAGAGACAATGGAAGGAAATGGAGAAGTGTTCATTAAACACTTCTCATTTCTAACTCCATTTTCTTTTCTAAAGATGATGACTCTCCTTCTGAAGTGGATAACTTCACGTTTATCCACATTATACTGCTTCTGCCATGTATTTGCCCACTGACTCAACTTGTCTAAATCGCCTTGAAGCCTCTTTGCATCCTCCTCACAACCCCACCTACTTTTGTGTCATCAGCAAACTTAGAAATATTACATTTGGTTCCCTCAACCAAATCATTGATCTATATTGTGAATAGTTGGGGCCAAAACAATGATCCCTGCGGTTACCCAACTAGTCACTGCCTGCCACTACGAAAAAGATCTATTTATTCCTACTCTGTTTCCTGTCTGTAAATCAATTTTCAATCAATGCCAATATGGGACTTTATCAAAGGCCTTCTGAAAATCTAAATAAACCACATCCACTGGTTCTCCCCTATCTATTCTACCAGTTACATCCTCAAAAAACTCCAGTCGGTTTGTCAAACACGATTTCCCTTTCATAAATCCATGTTGACTTTGTCTAATCCCATTGATATTTTCTGTGTCCTGTTATCACATCCCTTATAATAGACTTTGGCATTTTCCCTATTACTGATGTTAGGCTAACTGGTCTGCAGTTCCCCGTTTTCTCTTCCTCCTTTTTTTTAAATAGTGGGGTTACATTTGCCACCCTCCAATCTGCAGGAACTGTTTCATAGGGCTCTATTTTAGCACCTGCTATCGGGTGCGTTCCTGGCTGGGGGGCTCCGAAAATCGGAGAATCCCGGCGCAGTACTGGAGCCCACCCCGAACCCGCTCACTTCCGGGTTCCCCGCTGACGCGCCGGCGTGCGCGCGCAGCCCCCGCTGGTGGGAATCCCGCAGGCAATTAAAGCCAGCGGGATGCCACTTGACAGTATTTATTTAGGTATTTCAGGTAATTAACTGACCTGATTAAGGGACTATGTGGGATTTTAGAACCAAGTAGGACTGTTTCCCACACTGGGGTAAACACTCCCAGGTCAAATGGACGTGTTGCAGCGGTCAGCCTGTGGCAGCTGCAAAGGTCCATTTGACAGGTGGTGGGAGGGGACCCTCACCCATTGCAGCAGGCCACTCTGTCACTTGGGACAAAGTTTGGCCTCCACCGCCCTCCTCCTGACAATCAAAGTCACCAACTTGCACACTTACCCCGGGGTCCAGAGACATGTACCTACCTTGCGGACCCCCTCAGATGTACATCTTGCGGATGGGGGCCGCCATAGCTGCAGTCATGACCTCCTCGGAGGGTGAACAGCATCACCAGCCTCACCATCCACGCCATCAACCTCTGACACGTGGAGCTCCACAACACAGTGCTGTGACACATCCACCTGTACAGCAGGAGGGAGGGCTACCGCAGAGAGCGATGCGTCGCAGAGGGCACTACCCTCGCCACAGGGTCCACAGACCGAGGCTCAGCCTCCTGGACCTCTCTGAGCAGCAGTGCACACGGAGGATCAGAGTCACTCGACATGTAGTCGTGGACATCTGCAGCCTCTTGCATGCCGAGCTGCTCCTGGCTGGCCCGAGCACCATCTTCTTACCTGTTGCTGTCAAAGTCACCACTGCCCTCAACAACTTCTCCTTCGCATCCTTCCAGAGTGCAACCAGGGACATCGCCGATGTCTCTCAGTCGTCTGCACAAAAGAGCCCTGCAGATACACCAACATCCACTCTGCAGTGACACAATGGGTGGCATCAGTTGTGGGTCCTCATGGTGATCCTCAGGAGTGGGCATTATTGCACAAACCAGACAGGATTCGCGAAGACATGGCAGTAGTGGTGCCAATATAATATGTAATGGGAGTTGGTCAGAAATTCAATATAAGTAACAACCATGACAAACCCTCAAACACCCTTGTGCATCCCCTTCATGCTCACGACACGTTTGCCTTACGCTGCCTACTGCACATATGTGATGCCTGCCCTGTGGCTGCAGCACAGGTAGTGGCAGGTTGAGAGGCTGACTGTGAAAGAGATGCATGAGAGGGTGAGTATGAGAGCCATGAGATTGTATGAGGATTGGGTTGAGTGGTAGTGGCGGGATGAGTACTGGCGAGGTGAGTAGGTGCAGGTAAGATGAGGATGAGGTATGAGTGGTGATGTGACAGAGTAGTGTTGGCAGTGCTGACGGAGATGTGGGGTGGGGGCAGTGACGTGGCAGATGGAGTGTAGGGGAAAGACTACGTGTACTCACTTTGGCTGACCTACTGAGGTCATTGGAGCGCCTCCTGCACTGTATGCAGGTGGGCGATATGTTGGTTGCGCTGGTGACCTCCTCTGCCACCTCGAGCCAGGCCTTCCTGGTGGGAGAGGCAGGCCGCTTCCTCCCGCACGCCGGGAGGAAGATCTCTGTCCTCCCCCATCTCCTCACCCCATGTATTGATACCTGGAGTGAGGCATCATTAAACTGGGAGCAGCCTGGGCTCCATGCTGTAATTTTTGCTATTTGTTGCAGCATCGGTCAGTGGAGGACTGCCCCTTTAAATAGAGCGCCTCCAGCTGACAGATCTTACTGCGCATGCGCAGCCCGCCCGACGCGCAGATCAGCAGTGGGGAACCCGGAGGAGCAGGTAAGTGGATCCAATTAGTGGATTGGATCCTACAATCCCGCGGGAAACTAACTAATTTCACCGGGCGCGTTACCCATGCGCCCGATAGCACCCCCGCCGAGAACCCGCAGCCCTGCTAACATCGGGCCCATAATCTATAGAATTTTCAAAGATGACAACTAATGCATCCATTATTCCCATGGCTACCTTAGTGCTCTGGGATGCAAATTATCAGGCCCTGGGGTCTTATTGGCTTTCAGACTCATCAATTTCTCCAGTGCTTTTTTTTTTACTAATACTAATTTCCTTTAATTCCTCCTTCTCATTAGTCCCTTGGTTCCCAAGCATTTCTGGGAAGTTATTTGTGTCCTCTTCAGTGAAGACAGAACAAAAAGTATGTGTTTAATTGCTCTGCCATTTCCTTGTTCCCCATTATAAATTCTCCTGTTTGACTGTAAGCGACCTACATTTGTCTTCACTAATTTTTTTTAAAAACATATTTGTAGAAGCTTTTACAGTCCACTTATGTTTCTTGCAAGTTTACTCTCAGTCTACTTTTCCCCTCTTAATCAATCTCTTGGTCTTTTTTTGCTGAATTCTAAACTGCTCCCAATCCTCAGGCTTGCTACTTTTTCTGGCAACATGATATGACTCCTCTTTGGATCGAATACTATCCTTAATTTCTTTTGTTAGCCGTGGTTGAGCTGATTTTCTTTGTCTTTTTGTGCCAGAAAGGAATGTATAATTGTTGCAATTCATGCATTTGTTCCTTAAATGTTATCATTACCTATCCACCGTCATGCCTTTTAATGAAGCTTCCCAATCGATCATAGCCAACTCACTCCTCATACCTTCGTAGTTTCCTTTTAGATTGGACCCTAGTTTCGGATTGAACTACTTCACTTTCCATCTTAATGAAGAATTCTATCATGTTATGATCACTCTTCCCTAAAGGACCCCACACAAGATTATTAATTAACCCCTTCTCATTGCACAATACCAAATCTAGGATAGCCTGTTCCCTGGTTGGCTCCTCAACTTACTGGTCTAAAAAACATTTTGTATACACTCCAGGAATTCATCCTCCACAATATGATTGCTCATTAATAGTATAACAATATAATTGCTAACTAGGTTTGGCCAGTCTATATGTAGATTAAAGTCACCCATGATTACTGTAGTATCCTTGTTACATGCATCTCTAATTTCCTGTTTGATGCTGTCCCCCATTACTGTTTGGAGGCCTATAGACAACTCCCACCAGTGTTTTCTGCCCCTTGGTGCTCCTTAACTACACCCAGACTGATTCTACATCTTGATTTTCTGAGCCAATATCCTCTCACTATTGCTGATTTCATCCTTACTAACAACTCCACCCCACCTCCTTTTCCTTTTTGCCTGTCCTTCCTAAATATTGAATACCCTTGGATATTCAGCTCCCCGCCTTGGTCACCCTGCAGCCATGTCTCCGTAATCTCAATTCTATCATTTTGTTTGTACGCTCTGATCCTTCCTGACATAATTTGGTTATCCTTATCCCAATCACTTTCCTGCACTGCTTCTTTGTCTTTTCTCTTTAGCATTCTAGATTTCTCTCCACCGGGACCCCCCCCACTTATGTAGTTTAAAGCCGTACCTACCTCCAGAGTTATTCAATTCGTTAGAACTCTGGTCCCAGCATAGTTCAGGTGTAGTCCGTTCCAACAGAACAGCTCTCTCTTTCCCCAGTACTGGTGTCAGTGCTCCACAAATTGAAACCCACTTCTCCCACACTAATCTTTGACCCACGCATTCATCTCTTAGCTTATTTACCCTATGCCAATTTGCTCGTGGCTCAGGTAATAATCCAGAGATTATTACCTTTGTGGTTTTGCTTTTTAAATTTAATCCCTAGCTGCACATATTTGGAGAGTTTGAGCAGAGATACTGCTACAAGAGTTAAACAAGCTAAAACCACACAGCTGACCAGCACAGATGTTTGTCCTGTCAGAACCACTTGATCAATTCGGGTTATCTGGAGCAGAGTGAGAATCCCAAAGCCCAATGAGAGTGCCACCTCTCCAGGTTCTATAAGTAAGCCCGGCATCAACAGTGCACTGGAGTACTGTGGATCTGCTTGGCTCAGGCATCAGATAACTGGGTCTACCACAAAAGAAAACTTGACTCCAACTTCTATCTCCAGACATGTTATTTTGGAGCAAACTAAAAGTACCATAACATCATAGTATGTTACAGCACTGAAGGAGACCATTCGTGCCTGTTCTGGCTTTTTTGAAAGAGCTATCAAATTAGTCCCACTCGCTTCTCTTTCCCCATAGTCCTGTAAATTTGTTCCCTTCAAGTATTTATTCAATTTCCTTTCGAAAGTTATTATTTAACAAAATTGACAGCTGCCTTACTGTGCACAGAATCTTGGCATTTTATATTCTTAAACTACTCTAGGCTACACTTTGTTGCAGCCTGTATGACAGTGTAACTGAACTTCCATCACAATTTACAACAGTTTTAGTGCATTTGGGAAAATAATTAGAGATATTTTGCATCATTTCTGAGCTGTACCACTATGGAGTGCAGATTTTAGGGGTAATAATAGAAAAATTACATTTTAGGATAACTTGACATGAGCAGAAAGCATCATGGGTTAACTAGTATAGAAGATACACCATGTGGCTAAAACATTTCTTTACAGAACAAGTAGCCTGGGCAAGATAAAATAGCTGGCATAGGAATTAACTATATTCCTGTAGACAATGGACCCTGAGATGAGAAATGTATCACATGAGTTTAGGAGTGTAAAAATTTAAAATTGTTAAGCAAGGTAACCATGGATACTGAAGTATAATGGTGAAAGTGCTAAACAGAGCAACCTTGAAGAGATAAGGAATGAAGCCTACTATCTTAGATTGTCTTCACAATGGAGGAGACAAATAACTTCCCAGAAATGTTAGGGAACCAAGGGTCTAGTGAGAGGGAGAAACTGAAGGAAACTAGTATTAGTAAAAAAGTGCTAGGGAAATTAATGGGACTAAAGGCTGACAAATCCCCAGGGCCTGATAATTTACACCACAGAGTACTATAGGATGTGGCTCTGGAAATAATGGATGCATTGGTGATCATCTTCCAAAATTCTATAGACTCAAACAGTTCCTACAGATTGGAGGGTGGCAAGTGTAACCCCACTGTATTAAAAAATGGAGAAAATAAAAACAGGGAATTACAGACCAGTTAGCCTAACGTCAGTAGTGGGGAAATTGCTAGAGTCTATTCTAAAAGATGTGATAACAGAACACTTCGAAGGCATTAACGGGATTGGACAAAGTCAGCATGGGTTTATGAAAGGGAAATCCGAGGCCCAACCATCTTCAGCTGCTTCATCAATGACCTTCCCTCCATCATAAGGTCAGAAATGGGGATGTTCACCGATGACTGCACAGTGTTCAGTTCCATTCACAACCACTCAAATAATGAAGCAGTCCGAGCCCGCATCCAGGCTTGGGCTCAGAAGTGGCAAGTGCCAGGCAATGACCATCTCCAACAAGAGAGAATCTAACCACCTCCCCATGACATTCAACAGCATTACCATTGCCGAATCCCCCACCATCAGCATCCTGGGGGTCACGGTTGACCAGAAACTTAACTGGACCAGTCATATAAATACTGTGGCTACAACAGCAGGTCAGAGGCTGGGTATTCTGCGGCAAGTGACTCACCTCCTGACTCCCCAAAGCCTTTCCACCACCTACAAGGCACAAGTCAGGAGTGTGATGGAATACTCTCCACTTTCCTGGATGAGTGCAGCTCCAACAGCACGCAAGAAGATCGCCACCATCCAGGAAAGCCACCGCCTGCACATTCCCCTCCAAGTCACACACCATCCCGACTTGGAAATATATCCCCGTTCCTTCATAGTCGCTGGGTCAAAATCATGGAACGCCCTGACAGCACTGTGGGAGAATCTTCACCACACGGACTGCAGCGGTTCAAGAAGGCGGCTCACCACCACCTTCTCAAGGGCAATTAGGGATGGGCAATAAATGCCGGCCTTGGCAGCGACGCCCACATCCCATGAACGAATTTTTAAAAACTATAGATCCAGACAAAGGAGGTTTCTACCAATGGTTTTCTTGACAGAGAAAATAGTTACAATGACCTGCACAGCATCATACAAAGCTATTTCCTCAACACCATTTTGAAATTTAGTTGCATAGCTGAATAAATATTCATAGTCGCATTGTAAACCACTTTTGTCACACGTGCTCAAAGTAGCAAAGGCGGTTTGTAATTACAAAAACATTTATTTGGTGCTCCAAATTGATGCAGCAGATTTACGGTAAGTTTTGCCTAATTTGCAGAAGTTAGAATTTGATTAAATTAAGAATGAAGAAGTTAGAGAGAGTCTATTTGCAGAAGTTAATGTTTGCTTGCAGAAGCTATTTGACATTGTTTACGAACCCTGTGGTGTAGTAGTGTCTGACCTTCAAGCAATTTCATTAACCACATAACAAGCTTGTTTGATAGAAACACAATGGGCGGAGTATGGTTGGTAGGCAATTCCTGAAAGGGGGACCTAAAATCTTAGAGATCACAATGTGAAGGGACTGAGCGCAATAGCTGGAACAGGCTGCGCAAGCGCAAGGCGGTTGAGATAACAAGATATGTCTGGTGTATATTCGTGCTCGCAGTGGTGGGGGAGGTAGCACCATGCAACGCATGATAGGATTAGATTGTGAGCTCAAGTAACAAGGGACCAATCCTTGGAACGTGGAGACAGGAAACCGGATGCATAAATGTTGTAACCTGTTCAGAATAAAAGAGTTCTCTCCTTGGAGAGGGGTCTATCGTTGCGTACGCTCGAATAAATGATTGATCAAGCCATACCGATGATGCCTTCAACAGGTCATCGATAACGACGAACACCTCGCTAAGGCCATCCCCACGCCTCCACTACTCGCCTTCAAACAGCCACCCAACCTCAAACAGACAATCGTTCGCAGCAAATTACCCAGCTTTCAGGAGAACAGCGTCCACGACACCACACAACCCTGCCACGGCAACCTCTGCAAGACATGCCAGATCATCGACACAGATACCACCATCACACGAGAGGACACCACCCACCAGGTACATGGTTCATACTCCTGTGACTCGGCCAACGTTGTCTACCTCATACGTTGCAGGAAAGGATGCCCCGGAGCATGGTACATTGGCGAGACCATGCAGACACTGCGACAACGGATGAACGGACACCGCCCAACAATCGCCAGACAGGAGGGTTCCCTCCCAGTCGGGGAACACTTTAGCAGTCAAGGACATTAAGCCACCGATCTTCGGGTAAGCGTTCTCCAAGGCGGCCTTCGAGACACACGACAACGCAAAATCGTTGAGCAGAAATGGATAGCCAAGTTCCGCACCCATGAGGACGGCCTCAACCGGGATCTTGGGTTCATGTCACCCTACATGTAACCCCACCAGCAGGGGAAAAAAAAAGTTCTGTTTTTAATACAACTGGACATTCTCTCTCTCTGCCTTTTGGGTCTCTTTCTCTCTCTGGCTTTGTAATCTGACCCATTGTGTATTCAGTATACTGGGATATACTGTTTTCCGTGGCTAACCTGTCTGAACACCAACAACACCTTTGATTGGTGTGATCGTGTCCCAGCCTAATATAAGATATGCGATTTGAGAATCTTTCACTCACTCGACGAAGGAGATAATCTCCAAAAGCTTGTGATTTTCAAATAAAACTGTTGAACTATAACCTGGTGTTGTAAGATTCCTTACAGATGTGTCTGAGCGGTGGATGATCGAAATTCACTACTATAGTTTGCTGTAGTCGGCAGGATGTTAGAGTGCGGACCTCCCGTAAGTAAAATAGTGGATCCGACGGGGAGTCAACCGCAGATGAATATCTGAATCTGGAGACTATCGGTTAAGGAGGGTAGGCCTAAGCTACGCAGGGCGAGGAAAGGGATAGGGCTGCGCAGGAACTAGAACCTAGAAGCCATGGCAGGGGATAGGGAGGAAATTACGATTGGGGAAAAGAGGGATCTCTAACACAGTATAGCGCAGATAAGGAGAACAAGCTAATAAGAAATATGGTGAAGGAGGGTTGGGACCCCGGCGATAGTCTGGAGGCCCAAAAAGCTTGGTGGAGAGAACAGTGTGAGGATAGAATGGATAAGGCAATGATAATAATCACTAACTTGTACTTGGGACTAAGTCGACAGGTCTGACAAAACATACAACAAGCGAGAATAGCTGTAGCTGAAAAAAATGGGACCACACAGGGAGGACGTGGATGACGACGATTGCATGCATTGTGGGGGGGGGGAATTGGAGGATGAGGCGCGGTAACACGGGGAGAAGGATCCACCGTAGTACGCTCCCCAGGGGATAAACGCCCCCCATGCGAGGCGAAGATGGCACCAATGATCATCTCGACTCAGAAAACTAGGAGAAAGGGACAGAAAAAGAGAGAATGAGATGTTAGAGCCAGAAGAGGTAGTGACGGAGCACAAAGCAATATACCCTTCACATTGGGTGAGAAACAAAAGTTACTGCAGAGTTTACCCGACTAAAGGAGAGTGACGATAATATGGACTTTTGGATGCAACTGAAAGAAATGCAGGGTTGGCATGCCAAGCATCCAAAGGTCACTAAAGTGAAGTGTTTTTTTATTTATTCATGGGATGTGGGCGTTGCTGGCGAGGCCAGCGCTTTTGCCCATCCCCAATTGCCCTTGAGAAGGTGGTGGTGAGCCACCTTCTTCAGCCGCTGCAGTCCGTGTGGTGAAAGTTCTCCCACAGTGCTGTTAAATAGGGAGTTCCAGGGTTTTGACCAGCGACGATGAAGGAATGGCGATATATTTCCAAGTCGGGATTGTGGGTGACTTGGAGGGGAAAGGTGTAGGTGATGTTGTTCCCATGTGCCTGCCGCTCTTGTCCTTCTAGGTGGTAGAAGTCTCAGGTTTAGGAGGTGCTGTCGAAGAAGCCTTGGCAAGTTGCTGCAGTGCATCCTGCAGATGGTATACACTGCAGCCACGGTGCGCCGGTGGTGAAGGTAGTGAATGTTTAGGGTGGTGGATGGGGTACCAGTCAAGTGGGCTTTTTTTTTATATTCGTTCATGGGATGTAGGTGTCGCTGGCGAGGCCAGCATTTATTGCCCATCCCTAATTGCCCTCGAGAAGGTGGTGGTGAGCTGCTTTATCCTGGATGGTGTCGAGCTTCTTGAGCGTTGTTGGAGCTGCACTCATCCAGGCAAGTGGATAGTATTCCATCACACTCCTGACTTGTGCCTTGTAGATGATGGAAAGTCTTTGGGGAGTCAGGAAATGAGTCACTCGCCGCAGAATAGCCAGCCTCTGACCTGCTCTTGTAGCCACAGTATTTATGTGTCCTACACAGGCACGGGACAAGTTGGGACAGGAATGGAGGTCAAGGGTATGGACGGATGAAAAGGGATCAACAGTGGCAGATTTGCACAAAGGGTTTGAAGATGCTATTAGAGCAGCCTTGGGAGAGGGACAGAGTAATTGGGGCCAGATTGGCGGGACAGTCCAGCAAAAGGGGCAGTCAGTAACGGAGTATGCTGAGCGAAAGTTCAATGCCTACAGACAGTGGCCAGGGTGTGCTAATTGTTGAAGGGACGACAAGTTCTTCCTAAAGATGATAAAGGGAGGGCTGGGACTGGGCCACCGGACTGTCCGAAGACTAGGACTCTCGAAATTTTGTGGACAAATTCAGTGAATCGGCAGAGCCTCTTCAGAGGTTACTGAAGGGTGGGGGGGGGGTGGGGCGTGAGGAGGACAGGAGCTGGCGGAATGGGGACTAGAACAGGAGGAAGTGTACGGTAACCTAAAAAGGACACTGATATCCGCCCCCGCCCTGGGAACTCCTCGCCACGGGTCCCCCTTCCATGTGTTTGCAGGAAACGAAAAGGGGTTCGATAACGCGGTAGTGGCTTCGGGCCACAGATAGGATAAGACCGATAGCGTATTATTCTACCAATGCTGGGAGGTATGCCGCAATGCGTGGCCGCCCTGGATTGTGCAGCCTAGGCCGTCTGAGTTTGCGAGCCATTAATAATGACTGGTGAAATAATCTTGCACACATCATATACGTTGGTGGAGCTGCTTAACACCTGCAAACTCAGGACGGTGTCCGATATTCAAAGGGCGGCCTGGGAGGCGATCCTTAATTATGACAGGTCGGTCATAGTTGTACGGGAAACAGGTTTGAACCCCACTGAGATGATGTTGGGAGATAGGATAGATCTCAACTGCGAGTTAACTGTGGATGAGGAGGAGGGTAACGGAGTTAGAGAGATGCCCCTGGAGAAAGAAGAGGAGCTGTTTGTGGATGGCTCGTGGTGATATATAGACAGGACCCCGCATACGGGATGGGCAGTCGTCGCAGAGACTGGAGAGGTAGTGGATAGTGGAAGCCTGCCAGGTTCCTGGTCAGCCCAGGTAGCGAAAGTAGTGGCCCTGACTCAGGCACTGGAGCTGTCCGAGGGAAAAAGGGTGAATAGCTACACATAGCAGCTTTTGGTGTGGTACATGACTATATGGCCGCTTGAGAGTGAAGGGATTCGCAAAATTTCACATGTTTCCCCCCCCGAAGATTAATTGGAGTTATTAAAAAAAAACCCTGGTGTGACTGTTTTAAACAAGCCAGGGCCTCTCAAAATGGCTGCAGTCAGACACATGGCCAAGGGCCTGCAGCATTTGAAATTGGATTCTCTTTGAACAATGCAGTTGCATTCACGCCCTGAGGCAAGCCATCAACGTTGCCGGCCTGCACATCAAAATTCGAGCGGGAGAAATCCCAGGACAAAAGATAGCCCATCAAGGAACATTTGGAACAATGGAAAGCAGTTATGGAACCGATCAGTACAGGTACCGGCCATTATGTAAATGGGCCAGAGATTGGGGTCCTTTGTTTTACTTTTCATGCTCAAATCGAACAATGGAGCCAGCTGATGAGGCACGAAAAAAACCTGATACCGGGAGGATATAACTGGGGCTTCCTAGAATCTCTCTCTCTCTTTCTCTCTTCTCTTCGCCTCTTGGCCCGGTGTCCTGTCTGCCTGCTAGCAACTAAGAAGGAAGCCATCCAGTAAACCTCGCAACCACATGTCGACGGCAGCAGCAGGGCACAGGGGCCAGGCCTTTTCATCTGTTTCACCGGTGAGCATTAATTTTCTGGCCACCACAAGACAACCTAGTTAGGTGTAAGGGTAGGAGTTAAAGGGGTATTGCTAAAATTGTGATTTTAGAATTTTCCCTCGATGTGTCCGTTTCTTCCACCCCGTTAAGTGTAAGACTGTATTACATCCACAGCGATGTCTTTTATCTTCTGTACAATATTGTTTACCTTGTAGTTTTAGTTTTCTTAATAAACACTGGTTTTCCTTGTACCAATCCACTGGTCTGTTCGTCTGTCCTGGTTACCGCCCGATAAGTCCTCAGCTCAGAATCAGGAAGGGGAAAGCGATTCGCAACCGCACAGCAGGCAGGGCAGCTCAGGAAAAATATAACTGGCTGACCTATAATAAGCCCGAGAAACAGTAAAAACCCCCGAAGGGAATATGACACCAAGTGGTGAGGGGGAGGGGGGGGGGGGCACATCCAACATGAGATTGAGACACAGCTCGTGGTGGCGGCAGGGAAGACACAGGAAGTAGCCATAGTGAAGGTTAAGGCCCACCAGAAAAGGTAAGATCATCTAGCTAGGGGGAACTAACATCTGGGGACTTGTGCCAAAATTGGGAGAGCTGTCCCACAGACTAGTCAAGCAACAGCCTGACATAGCCATACTCACAGAATCATACCTTTCAGCCAACGTCCCAGACTCTTCCATCACCATCCCTGGGTATGTCCTGTCCCACCGGCAGGACAGACCCACCAGAGGTGGTGGTACAGTGATATAGGCTGGAGGGAGTGGCCCTGGGAGTCCTCAACATTGACTCTGGACCCCATGAGATCTCATGGCATCAGGTCAAACATGGGCAAGGAAACCTCCTGCTGATTACCACCTACCGTCCTCCCTCAGCTGATGAATCAGTCCTCCTCCATGTTGAGCACCACTTGGAGGAAGCACTGAGGGTAGCAAGGGCACAAAATGTACTCTGGGTGGGGGACTTCAACGTCCATCACCAAGAGTGGCTCGGTAGCACCACTACTGACCGAGCTGGCCGAGTCCTATAGGACATAGATGCTAGACTGGGCCTGCGGCAGGTGGTGAGCGAACCAACACGAGGGAAAAAACTTTCTTGACCTCGTCCTCACCAAGCTGAGAGGAGCCGAGCCGAGCGGAGGGAGCGTCCGATAAAAGGCGGGATTTCAGAGCGCTGAGAGGAGCCGAGCCGAGCGGAGGGAGCGTCCGATAAAAGGTGGGATTTCAGAGCGCTGAGAACAGCTGAGAGGAGCCGAGCCGAGCGGAGGGAGCGTCCGATAAAAGGCGGGATTTCAGAGCGCTGAGAACAGCTGAGAGGAGCCGAGCCGAGCGGAGGGAGCGTCCGATAAAAGGCGGGATTTCAGAGCGCTGAGAACAGCTGAGAGGAGCCGAGCCGAGCGGAGGGAGCGTCCGATAAAAGGCGGGATTTCAGAGCGCTGAGAGGAGCCGAGCCGAGCGGAGGGAGCGTCCGATAAAAGGCGGGATTTCAGAGCGCTGAGAGGAGCCGAGCCGAGCGGAGGGAGCGTCCGATAAAAGGCGGGATTTCAGAGCGCTGAGAACAGCTGAGAGGAGCCGAGCCGAGCGGAGGGAGCGTCCGATAAAAGGCGGGATTTCAGAGCGCTGAGAACAGCTGAGAGGAGCCGAGCCGAGCGGAGGGAGCGTCCGATAAAAGGCGGGATTTCAGAGCGCTGAGAACAGCTGAGAGGAGCCGAGCAGAGCGGAGGGAGCGTCCGATAAAAGGCGGGATTTCAGAGCGCTGAGAGGAGCCGAGCGGAGCTGCGACCGAGTTCGAAGTGACGTCAGGAATCAGATCGGGACGCGACACAGGGGAGGCACCTGATTGGTGAGTAGGTTCAGGTGAGTATTTCTCCTTATCTACAGTAACTGAAGTAAAAGGAAAGGGAAGGTCTGCAGGTCTTATAGGAAGTAGCGTTTATTTTTTAGTGAATCAAGGTCCCTAGTGTAGTTAACATTCTCTAAATTGAGAACAATTTAAAGGAGTAAACTCCTTAAAGGGAGTGGTAAGTAGTTTTTCTTTCCTTTTTTTTTCTCTTGACACTGTAGTTGTTCTTAAGCTAATTTAAGGGTTAAGTCATGGCAGGAGATCCCAGCGCCGTGTCATGTTCCTCTTGTGGGATGTGGGAATTCAGGGCTCCTTCCTGTATCCCTGATTCCTTCACCTGCGGGAAGTGTGTCCAGCTGCAGCTATTGTTTGACCGCTTGACGGCTCTGGAGCTGCGGATGGACTCACTTTGGAGCATCCGCGATGCTGAGAAAGTCGTGGATAGCACGTTCAGTGAGTTGGTCACACCGCAGATAAAAATTACTGAGGGAGATAGTGAATGGGTGACCAACAGACAGAGGAAGAGTAGGAAGGCAGTGCAGGGGTCCCCTGCGGTCATCTCCCTCCAAAACAGGTATACCGTTTTGGATACTGTTGGCGGAGATGGCTCACCAGGGGAAGGTGGCAGTGGCCAGGTTCATGGCACCGTGGCTGGCTCTGCTGCACAGGAGGGCAGGAAAAAGAGTGGCAGAGCTATAGTGATAGGGGACTCGATTGTAAGGGGAATAGACAGGCGTTTCTGCGGACGCAACCGAGACTCCAGGATGGTATGTTGCCTCCCTGGTGCAAGGGTCAAGGATGTCTCGGAGCGGCTGCAGGACATTCTGGAGGGGGAGGGTGAACAGCCAGTTGTCGTGGTGCATATAGGCACCAACGATATAGGTAAAAAACAGGATGAGGTCCTACAAGCTGAATTTAGGGAGTTAGGAGTTAAACTAAAGAGTAGGACCTCAAAGGTAGTAATCTCAGGATTGCTACCAGTGCCACGGGCTAGTCAGAGTAGGAATGACAGGATAGCTAAGATGAATACGTGGCTTGAGAGATGGTGCAAGAGGGAGGGATTCAAATTCCTGGGCCATTGGAACCGGTTCTGGGGGAGGTGGGACCAGTACAAATTGGACGGTCTGCATCTGGGCAGGACTGGAACCAATGTCCTAGGGGGAGTGTTTGCTAGTGCTGTTGGGGAGGGTTTAAACTAATGTGGCAGGGGGATGGGAACCGATGCAGGAAGTCAGTGGGAAATAAAGTGGTGACAGAAACAAAAGGCAGTAAGGGAGAGTGTACAGAACATGACCGGACAGATGGTCTGAGAAAGCAGGGCAAAGACCAAGGGAAGACTAGATTAAACTGCATTTATTTCAATGCAAGAAGTCTGATGGGCAAGGCAGATGAACTCAGGGCATGGATGGGTACATGGGACTGGGATGTTATAGCTATTACTGAAACATGGCTAAGGGAGGGACAGGACTGGCAGCTCAATGTTCCAGGGTACAGATGCTATAGGAAAGATAGAGCAGGAGGTAAGAGAGGAGGGGGAGTTGCGTTCTTGATTAGGGAGAACATCACGGCAGTAGTGAGAGGGGATATATCCGAGGGTTCGCCCACTGAGTCCATATGGGTAGAACTGAAAAATAAGAAGGGAGAGATCACTTTGATAGGATTGTACTACAGACCCCCAAATAGTCAACGGGAAATTGAGGAGCAAATATGTAAGGAGATTACAGACAGCTGCAAGAAAAATAGGGTGGTAATAGTAGGGGACTTTAACTTTCCCAACATTGACTGGGACAGCCATAGCATTAGGGGCTTGGATGGAGAGAAATTTGTTGAGTGTATTCAGGAGGAATTTCTCATTCAGTATGTGGATGGCCCGACTAGAGAGGGGGCAAAACTTGACCTCCTCTTGGGAAATAAGGAAGGGCAGGTGACAGAAGTGTTAGTGAGGGATCACTTTGGGACCAGTGATCATAATTCCATTAGTTTTAAGATAGCTATGGAGAAGGATAGGTCTGGCCCAAAAGTTAAAATTCTAAATTGGGGAAAGGCCAATTTTGATGGTATTAGACAGGAACTTTCAGAAGTTGATTGGGAGAGTCTGTTGGCAGGCAAAGGGACGTCTGGTAAGTGGGAGGCTTTCAAAAGTGTGTTAACCAGGGTTCAGTGTAAGCACATTCCTTATAAAGTGAAGGGCAAGGCTGGTAGAAGTAGGGAACCTTGGATGACTCGGGAGATTGAGGCACTAGTCAAAAATAAGAAGGAGGCATATGACATGCATAGGCAGCTGGGATCAAGTGGATCCCTTGAAGAGTATAGAGATTGCCGGAGTAGAGTTAAGAGAGAAATCAGGAGGGCAAAAAGGGGATATGAGATTGCTTTGGCAGATCAGGCAAAGGTGAATCCAAAGAGCTTCTACAAATACATAAAGGGCAAAAGGGTAACAAGGGAGAGAGTAGGGCCTCTTAAGGATCAACAAGGTCATCTATATGCGGAACCACAAGAGATGGGTGAGATCCTGAATGAATATTTCACATCGGTATTTACGGTTGAGAAAGGCATGGATGTTAGGGAACTTGGGGAAATAAATAGTGATGTCTTGAGGAGTGTACATATTACAGAGAGGGAGGTGCTGGAAGTCTTAACGCGCATCAAGGTAGATAAATCTCCGGGACCTGATGAAATGTATCCCAGGACGTTATGGGAGGTTAGGGAGGAAATTGCGGGTCCCCTAGCAGAGATATTTGAATCATCCACCGCTACAGGTGAGGTGCCTGAAGATTGGAGGGTAGCAAATGTTGTGCCTTTGTTTAAGAAGGGCGGCAGGGAAAAGCCTGGGAACTACAGACCAGTGAGCCTGACATCTGTAGTGGGTAAGTTGTTAGAGGGTATTCTGAGGGACAGAATCTACAGGCATTTGGAGAGGCAGGGACTAATTAGGAACAGTCAGCATGGTTTTGTGAGAGGAAAATCATGTCTCACGAATTTGATTGAGTTTTTTGAAGGGGTAACCAAGAAGATAGATGAGGGCTGTGCAGTAGACGTGGTCTACATGGACTTCAGCAAAGCATTTGACAAGGTACCGCATGGTAGGTTGTTACATAAGGTTAAATCTCATGGGATCCAAGGTGAGGTAGCCAATTGGATACAAAATTGGCTTGACGACAGAAGACAGAGGGTGGTTGTCGAGGGTTGTTTTTCAAACTGGATGCCTGTGTCCAGCGGTGTGCCTCAGGGATCGGTGCTGGGTCCGCTGTTATTTGTTATTTATATTAATGATTTGGATGAGAATTTAGGAGGCATGGTTAGTAAGTTTGCAGATGACACCAAGATTGGTGGCATTGTGGACAGTGAAGAAGGTTATCTAGGATTGCAATGGGATCTTGATAAATTGGGCCAGTGGGCCGATGAATGGCAGATGGAGTTTAATTTAGATAAATGTGAGGTGATGCATTTTGGTAGATCGAATCGGGCCAGGACCTACTCCGTTAATGGTAGGGCGTTGGGGAGAGTTATAGAACAAAGAGATCTAGGAGTACAGATTCATAGCTCCTTGAAAGTGGAGTCACAGGTGGATAGGGTGGTGAAGAAGGCATTCAGCATGCTTGGTTTCATTGGTCAGAACATTGAATGCAGGAGTTGGGATGTCTTGTTGAAGTTGTACAGGGCATTGGTGAGGCCACACTTGGAGTACTGTGTACAGTTCTGGTCACCCTATTATAGAAAGGATATTATTAAACTAGAAAGAGTGCAGAAAAGATTTACTAGGATGCTACCGGGACTTGATGGTTTGACTTACAGGGAGAGGTTAGACAGACTGGGACTTTATTCCCTGGAGAGTAGGAGGTTAAGGGGTGATCTTATAGAAGTCTATAAAATAATGAGGGGCATAGATAAGGTCGATAGTCAAAATCTTTTCCCAAAGGTAGGGGAGTCTATAACGAGGGGGCACAGATTTAAGGTGAGAGGGGAGAGATACAAAAGGATCCAGAGGGGCAATTTTTTCACTCAAAGGGTGGTGAGTGTCTGGAACGAGCTGCCAGAGGCAGTAGTAGAGGCGGGTACAATTTTGTCTTTTAAAAAGCATTTGGACAGTTACATGGGGAAGATGGGTATCGAGGGATATGGGCCAAGTGCAGGCAATTGGGACTAGCTTAGTGGTATAAACTGGGCGACATGGACATGTTGGGCCGAAGGGCCTGTTTCCATGTTGTAACTTCTATGATTCTATGATTCTAATCTACCTGTCGCAAAGTCATCTGTCCATGACAGTATTGGTAGGAGTGACCACCGCACAGTCCTCGTGGAGATGAAGTCCCGTCTTCGCACTGAGGACACCATCCAACGTGTTGTGTGGCACTACCACCGTGCTAAATGGGATAGATTCAGAATGGATCTAGCAGCTCAAAACTGGGCATCCATGAGGCGCTGTGGGCCATCAGCAGCAGCAGAATTGTATTCCAGCACAATCTGTAACCTCATGGCCCGGCATATTCCTCACTCTACCATTACCAACAAGCCAGGGGATCAACCCTGGTTCAATGAGGAGTGTAGAAGAGCATGCCAGGAGCAGCACCAGGCGTACCTAAAAATTAGGTGCCAACCTGGTGAAGCTACAACTCAGGACTACATGCATGCTCAACAGCGGAAGCAACATGCTATAGACAGAGCTAAGCGATTCCACAACCAACGAATCAGATCAAAGCTCTGCAGTCCTGCCACATCCAGTTGTGAATGGTGGTGGACAATTAAACAACTAACGGGAGGAGGAGGCTCTGCAAACATCCCCATTCTCAATGATGGCGGAGTCCAGCACGTGAGTGCAAAAGACAAGGCTGAAGCGTTTGCAACCATCTTCAGCCAGAAGTGCCGAGTGGATGATCCATCTCAGCCTCCTCCCGATATCCCCACCATCACGGAAGCCAGTCTTCGGCCAATTCGATTCACTCCACGTGATATCAAGAAACGGCTGAGTGCACTGGATACAGCAAAGGCTATGGGCCCCGACAACATCCCAGCTGTAGTGCTGAAGACTTGTGCTCCAGAACTAGCCGCGCCTCTAGCCAAGCTGTTCCAGTACAGCTACAACACTGGCATCTACCCGACAATGTGGAAAATTGCCCAGGTATGTCCTGTCCACAAAAAGCAGGACAAATCCAATCTGGCCAATTACCGCCCCATCAGTCTACTCTCAATCATCAGCAAAGTGATGGAAGGTGTCGTCGACAGTGTTATCAAGCGGCACTTACTCACCAATAACCTGCTCACCGATGCTCAGTTTGGGTTCCGCCAGGACCACTCGGCTCCAGACCTTATTACAGCCTTGGTCCAAACATGGACAAAAGAGCTGAATTCAAGAGGTGAGGTGAGAGTGACTGCCCTTGACATCAAGGCAGCATTTGACCGAGTGTGGCACCAAGGAGCCCTGGTAAAATTGAAGTCAATGGGAATCAGGGGGAAAACTCTCCAGTGGCTGGAGTCATACCTAGCACAAAGGAAGATGGTAGTGGTTGTTGGAGGCCAATCATCTCAGCCCCAGGGCATTTCTGCAGGAGTTCCTCAGGGCAGTGTCCTAGGCCCAACCATCTTCAGCTGGATCATCAATGACCTTCCCTCCATCATAAGGTCAGAAATGGGGATGTTCGCTGATGATTGCACAGTGTTCAGTTCCATTCGCAACCCCTCAGATAATGAAGCAGTCCGAGCCCGCATGCAGCAAGACCTGGACAACATCCAGGTTTGGGCTGATAAGTGGCAAGTAACATTCGCGCCAGATAAGTGCCAGGCAATGACCATCTCCAACAAGAGAGAGTCTAACCACCTCCCCTTGACATTCAACGGCATTACCATCGCCGAATCCCCCACCATCAACATCCTGGGGGTCACCATTGACCAGAAACTTAACTGGACCAGCCATATAAATACTGTGGCTACGAGAGCAGGTCAGAGGCTGGGTATTCTGTGGCGAGTGACTCACCTCCTGACTCCCCAAAGCCTTTCCACCATCTACAAGGCACAAGTCAGGAGTGTGATGGAATACTCTCCACTTGCCTGGATGAGTGCAGCTCCAACAACACTCAAGAAGCTCGACACCATCCAAGATAAAGCAGCCTGCTTGATTGGCTCCCCATCCACCACCCTGAACATTCACTCCCTTCACCACCGGCGCACTGTGGCTGCAGCGTGCACCATCCACAGGATGCACTGCAGCAACTCGCCAAGGCTTCTTCGACAGCACCTCCCAAACCCGCGACCTCTACCACCTAGAAGGACAAGAGCAGCAGGCGCATGGGAACAACACCACCTGCACGTTCCCCTCCAAGTCACACACCATCCCGACTTGGAAATATATCGCCGTTCCTTCATTGTCGCTGGGTCAAAATCCTGGAACTCCCTTCCTAACAGCACTGTGGGAGAACCATCACCACACGGACTGCAGCGGTTCAAGAAGGCGGCTCACCACCACCTTCTCGAGGGCAATTAGGGATGGGCAATAAATGCTGGCCTCGCCAGCGACGCCCACATCCCGTGAACGAATAAAAAATAAAGGTATGCAGATGAGGAAGCTAGAAGGGCAGCAGAAAAGCAGATAGCGCCCCCGATAGCTGCATATGCACAGAGGCAGACCCAGTCAGAGAAGGTGAACCTCAAACACTTACACCAGGAGATGAATCCGGAGGAAACAGATGGAAACAAATGGGGAAAGATGGGGTGTGCGAAAAAGGGGGGGTGGGGGTTGGTGATAGCTCTGGAATGTGTACAGGAGACACTGCTAAAATTGTACCATGGGAATATGCATAGTGGTAGGGAAGCCATGTAGGGCAGACTGACGAAGTGTTGGTGGTGGCGGCGAAGAATAGGCAAGCATCACCAATGATACATGATATGTGCCCAATACAATCTCAGTAAGGCAGTAAAAAAAAATCAAACTGGCACACCAACCATGACCAAAAGGACCGTAGGGAAACCTTACAAATGGATTTTAGGGGCCCATTGAGTAGGAGATATACTGTTTATTATCGATCAGTTCACCAGAGGGTTAGAGGCATTTGCCACCACCGTAGCAAAAATACTAGCCGAGGATGTGATACCTAGATGGGGGGGTTCCCTTGCAAATTGACTGATCAGCGGACATTACAGGAAAAGTGATAACAGGCGTGTAACCAGTTAGGGATTAGACAAAAGTTCCATATCCCTTACCATCCCGAGTTCGGGAATGGTGGAAAGAATGAACAGAACCCTCAAGCTAAGCCTGGCCAAGGCCATAGAGGAAATGGGTCAGGGATGGGAGGATATGCTACCTAGCATTCTAATGCGGCTGAAGGCAACACCGAACAGGACGATAGCTCAACCGTGTAGACAGTTACACCAGTTGAGGCAGGAGGTGCGGGATAGACAAATAGTGAAGGACATGGAGAACGAAGCAAGAACAGAACAGGCAGACGTACCCGAGGTGGGGACAAAGGTGATGGCCAGGTTTATACCTGAGAAACCAGGATTAGCGCCGAGGTGGACAGGCTGCATGTGGTGCTGATGACCAGTGCGCTGTGTAGATTTGAAAGGAAAAAGGGAGGTGGAAGCACTGGACGCAAATAAAACCGAACCAGGAACGGTCAATTCGGAACTAAATGACCAGGTGACGACCGGAATATCTGATTGAATCCTGTGGGTTCAACCGACCACGTTCGAGGAGGAGGAGAAAAAAAAAGTTAATAAACAAATTTCTGTCGCCCTTGTAGGAAAACCACTAGTCGACACCAAAGCGATCTTACATAAACTGGAAGATGGAGTGGACTGGGTGGATTATGAAAGGATGGCTAGGGCAGAGACGGAGTCTTTGGCAGTTAGGCGTAGAACAGAAGGGGGCCAAGATCATCCGTGGGAACCGCCCTGTGACATACACTACTTTACAGATTTGGGGGCGGGGGGGGGGGGGGAAATGTCCGACCGGTGAGTCAGTGAAATGAAGGGGGACCGAGACGTGGAGAATTCCGCCATGCACCAGAATAGGGGTAGCCGATATAACAGTAGACAGCGGTCGGGTGTGTATTTTTTTGTTGGGACATGGTGGACGGGGATCCGGCATATTTGGGGCAAAGATGCCTGGGGGGGCTGGGATGAGGGGGTCTTGTATGTGACATGGAGTGGGGATATAGCAATCGATTCTTGATCAAAGTGATGCGCCATAATAGACCCACAACCACCCCCAGGCCTGAGATTACTCCCACTTTCAATGGGACAACGACCACCCCCGATTCCGCCACCACCCCCAATTCCACCCTGGGAGGGGAAACCTTGGAGGTGTCCGGAACAGTGACCTGGACCTACCAGTGGGTGGTTATTACTCCAACAGGGACCGTAATGATAATGTACACCACGAGTTGGTAGCCGTGGTCGTAGGTTTAACCGATGTTGGTCTCCCACAATGGTGCTCCGGCCAGACACTGAGTCTATACCAACGACTGGGGTATCAGGTGCTGAGCCAGGGAATCAAAGGGGCGGGTTGGAGGCAGAGGAAAGACTCCCAGCGTGGAAGGTCGGTCGGGAACGATATAGCCACCGTCCTTAATACTGGAACTTCAGTGATACATACAATTGATCTGGCTACCCTAGACCATAAGGTTCGGGACCTGACGTCCCGCCTAAAGACTATTCTCCTGAAACAGACCCAGAATGAGAATGAGCAGTTGGGAGAGGACCAGGTCCTGTGACAGTCCGACTCAGGAACTTAGTGATAGCTGTGGAAGCCCACACCCAAATGATAAATCAGCTAATTAAAGAGGACCAAAATGCCTCCCAACAGGTAGCAGTAAAATGATGTCTGTAGTACGTTTGGAAACTGGATGGTAGAGCAGACGAGGGAAAATATAGCCCAGATAGAAGGGGGCAAGGTTCCCCTGTGGATCAGTAATGAACAATTGACTGATTTGTCCAGTCGGCCCGGGAACATGACTGAGTGCCAACTAAGGGGGTTGGTGCAGGTATACCCCAAATAACCCAAGTGTAAACCGAACCACGGAGGGTTAATAGGACTGGTAATGGCCATCGTGGTTGTCACCCCGGGAACTGTACCACGAGAAGTATATCAATTCAAGAACATAGGGATCATTAGAGATGGGATGTTTATAGCTTATCACGAAATACTGCCGAATGCAGTGACCTTTAAATGAAGCCTGATGGGTACAAAATTAGAGGGATGTGTGACCCGACGTACCTCAACAATTTGCCCACACAGGATCCAATTTGACCCCATCGCTGGGTGAGAGTTCAATGGAACACAAGAGGAAATTAATTGGAAGCCATAGGGGCCGACCTTAAGCCTACGCAAACCGCCTAAGGGAGAATGTTGTGTGACCACTAACTTAAAAACGTTAAAGTACACTGATTTTACATGTGAAATTCCCAGTCCAGGGTTCTGCTTCACCCCAGAGATACCAGTACGAATCGGACGTGAAGAAATAGTGGATATATATTGGAGGAAGTCAGGTGTCATAAGCAATTTAGGAAGAATTACCAAATTACACCAACACGTTTGGGTACGAAATACCTCAACTGCCCAAGCACCTGGTGGCATTGCGGATGAGGATCTTGAAATCACAGAAGGTGCATTACACCCTCCAGCAACAAGCACATCAGGAAGGATATCAAGGATATTAATGTTACCACATGGTGGGATGACCTGTGGGACTGAACATCCAAATCTACCCATGGTTCAAGTTGTCACATGTATTGGTGGTGGTACAAATGTTAATTTTGGTGGTTCTCCTGCGTATGGCATGCGGTAAACGACAGCGGGCGAAGGCAATCACAAAAAGGGAAAGGAAAGAGAATTACGCCTCTCAAAGGAAGAGTCCCTATCTATGATCAGATCAAGAAGTGGGCCACGGAGGTATAGGTAAAGTAGCCATGCCCGTGCGAATCAAACCGCCTGCCTGATCACCAGAGATGGGGCGAGGAACACTGGTAGGTGAACGGAGTTTCTTTAGTTTATTAGTTAATGGATAAAGTGGTATGGGTTACCTGAAAACACTCTTGTTCCCACTGTAGAGGAAGTAGAAGAGCTGGCTCGGACCACGTCCCGGAAACTAGGAGGGTCATTGTTAATCATGTTCCAGTACCAATTGTATGGCCTCTTGGGCAGTGGCCAAGGGCCAAAAGGGGGAATTGTTGCAACAGATTTACAGTTAGAATTTGATTAAATTGACTTATAGGGAGAGATTGGATAGACTGAGACTTTTTTCCCTGGAGAGTAGGAGGTTTAGGGGTGATCTTATAGAAGTCTATAAAATAATGAGGGGCATAAATAAGGTAGATAGTCAAAATCTTTTCCCAAAGGTAGGGGAGTCTATAATGAGGTGGCACAGATTTAAGGTGAGAGGGGAGAGATACAAAAGGGTCCAGAGGGGAAATTTTTTCACTCAAAGGGTGGTGAGTGTCTGGAATGAGCTGCCAGAGGCAGTAGTAGAGGTGGGTACAATTTTGTCTTTTAAAAAGCATTTGGACAGTTACATGGGTAAGATGGGTATAGAGGGATATGGGCCAAGTGCAGGCAATTGGGACTAGCTTAGTGGTATAAACTGGGCGACATGGACATGTTGGGCCGAAGGGCCTGTTTCCATGTTGTAAACTTCGATGATTCTAAATTAAGAATGAGGAAGTTAATGTTTGCTTGCAGAAGCTATTAGACATTGTTTACGAACCCTGCCATGTAGTAGTGTCTGGCCTTCAAGCAATTTCATTAACCACATAACAAGCTTGTTTGATAGAAACACAATGGGCGGAGTATGGTTGGTAGGCAATTCTTAAAAGGGGGACCTATAATCTTAGAGATCACAATGTGAAGGGACCGAGCGCAATAGTTGGAACAGGCTGCACAAGCGCAAGGCGGTTGAGATAACAAGATATGTCTGGTGTATATTCGTGCTCGCAGTGGTGGGGGCAGAGTAGCAGCATGCAACGCATGATAGGATTAGATTGTGAGCTCAAGTAACAAGGGACTGCCCCTTGGAATGTGGAGACAGGAAACTGTAAAAATGTTGTAACTTGTTCAGAATGAGTAGAGTTCTCCCCTTGGGAAACTAAGAGGGGTCTCTCTTTGCGTACGCTCGAATAAATGATTGATCAGACACATTGGTAAGGCTTGAGTAGTCGATGATCAAAATTCACCACTACACAAATTACACTTTGTACAAGTGTGGTCAAATAGGCACTGTTACACACGATGCATTGAGATGGAATAAAATTCTTCTCTGAACATCTTCTAAACTTCTACCACCAACTATAAATTAATAGTGAAGAAGTATTATAGTGCACCATGTGTAATAGTGATAGGGGATAGGAGATTGGGGATAGTGATGAGGGATTCCATAGTTAGGGCATTTCTGCGGCCGCAGACATGATTCCAAGATGGTATGTTGCCAGGGTCAAGGAAGTCACTAAGCAGCTGCAGAACATTCTGGAGTGAACAGCCAGAGGTTGTGGTCCATATCGGTACCAACAACAAAAGTAGAAAGAGGGATGAGGTCCTGCAGGCAGATTTTCAGGAGTTAGGAAAGAGATTAGCAAGCAGGACCTCAAAGGTAGTAATCTCTGGATTACTCCTGGTGCCACATGCTAGTGAGTGTAGAAATAGGAGGATAGAGCAGATAAAAGCATGGCTGGAGAGATGGTGCAGGAGGGAGGGCTTTAGATTCCTGGGGTATTGGGACCAGTTCAAGCCGGACAGGTTGCACCTCAACAGAACTGGGACCAAAGTCCTCGCGGGGAGGGTTTAAACTAATTTGGCAGGGGGATGGGCACCAGGATGTAGCATTGGAAAGGAGAAACAAGGGGCATAAAGGATCTGGAGAGAAATAAAGCATTAGAGCAAGAAATAGTAGGTGGGATCAGACTAAGAGAGTACAAGAAAGTCTAAGACCGGTTTGCAGTGCATGTGAGTAAACACATGAAGTGTGGTAAACAAGGTTGGTGAGCTGCAGGCGCAAATAGTCACATGGGAATATGATGTTGTGATAATGGAGACCTGGCTCAAAAAAAGGGCAGGATTGGGTACTAAATATTCCTGGATACAAGGTGTTCAGGAAAGATAGGGAAGGAAAGAAAGGAAAGGGTGGGGGTTTGACAATACTGATTAAGGAGAATATTGCAGTGCTGGAGAGGTCAAAGACAGAATCTATTTGGTTAGAGTTAAGAAACAATGGAGGTGCCATTACATTACTGGGTGAATCCTATAGACCACCAACTAATGGGAAGGATATAGAGGAACAAATTTGCAGGGAAATTACAGAGAGGTGCAAAAGCTGTAGAGTAGTGACAACAGGGGACTTCAACTATCCTAATATAGACTGGGATAATCATAAGGGGAAGAATTCTTGAAATATGTTCAGGATAACTTTCTTGATTAGTACATTTCCAGCCCAATGAGGAAGGAGGCATTGCTGGACTTGATGCTAGAGAATGAAGTGGGCCAAGTGTCAGTGAGGGAGCATTTAGGGAGCAGCAATCATAGCTATTCTAAACCTTATGATGCTATGGAAAAGGACATGGACCACTCAAGAGTAAAAATACTCAATTGGAGGAGGATCAATTTCAATCAGATGAAAACAGATCTGGCCCAGGTAAATTGGAATCAAAGATTGGCAGGCAAAACTGTAATTGAACAGTCGGCGGCCTTTCAAGAGGAGTTGGTTCCGGTACAGTCTAGGTACATTCCCGTAGGAGAAAGGTAGGGCAACTAAAGCCAGAGCTCCCTGGATGACAAAAGAGATAGAGTAAGATGAAGTGGAAAAAAGGGGCATATGACAGATGTCAGGTTGTTAACAAGTGAGAATCAGGCAGAATAATCTTCCTAACATTCTTAGGTATGGGGGTGGTGCCAGAGGACTGGAGAATTGCAAATGTTACACCCTTATTCAAAAAAGGGTGCAAGGATAAACCCAGCAGCTATAGGCCAGTCAGTTTAACCTCACTGATGGGGAAACTTTTAGAAATGATAATCCTGAACAGAATTAACAGTCACTTGGACAAGTGTGGATTGATTAGGGAAAGCCAGCATGGATTTGTTAAAGGCAAATCATGTTTAACTAACCTGACAAGAGTTTTTTTTGATGGAGGTAACAGAGAGGGTAGATGTGGTGTATATGGACTTTCAAAAGGCATTTGATAAAGTACTGCACGGTAAGCTTGTCATCAAGATTGCAGGCCATGGAATAAAGAGGGCAGTAGCAACATGGATACAGAATTGGCTAAGTGGCAGGAAACAGAGTAGTGGTGAATGTTTGTTTTTCAGACTGGAGGGAGGTGTACAGTGGTGTTCCCCAGGGGTTGGTGCTGGGACCACTGCTTTTCTTGATACATATTAATGACTTGGACTTGGATGTACAGGGCACAATTTGAAAATTTGCAGATGACAAAACTTGGAAGGGTAGTAAATAGCAAGGAGGATAGTGATAGACTTCAAGAGGATAAAGACAGACTGGTGGCATGGGCGGACATGTGGAAGATGAAATTTAATGCAGAAAAATACGAAGTGATACATTTCAGTAGGAAGAATGAGGAAAGGCAATATAAATTGGAGGGCACAATTCTAAAAGGCACACAGGAACAGAGAGATCTGGGGGTATATGTGCACAAATTGTTGAAGGTGGCAGTGCAGGTTGAGAAAGCGGTTAAAAAAGCAGACCGGATCCTGGGCTTTATAAATAGAGGCATAAAGTACAAAAGTCAGGATGAACCTTTAAAAAACATTGGTTCGGCCACAACTGGAGTATTGTGTCCTGTTCTGGGCACCGCACTTTAGGAAAGATGTGAAGGCCTTAGAGGGTGCAGAAGAGATTTACCAGAATGATTCCAGGGATGAGGAACTTTAGTTATGTGGATAGACTGGAAAAGCTGGGGTTGTTCTCCTTGGAACAGAGATGGTTGAGAAGAGATTTGATAGAGGTATTCAAAACCATGTAGGTTCTAGACAGAGGTGGAAGGGTCAAGAACCAGAGGGCATAGATTTAAGGTGATTGGCAAAGGAACCATAGGTGACATGAGGAAAATTTTTTTTTTAAAAAAACACAGCGAGCGGTTAGGATCTGGAATGCACTGCCCGAGGAGGTGCTGGAGGCAGATTAGATCATGGCCTTCAAAACAGAACTGGATAAATACTTGAAATTTTAAAAAATTGCTGGGCAGGGAGTGGGACTATCTGGCTTGCTCTTGCATAGATCTGGTGTGGACTCTATGGGCCAAATGGCCCCCTTCCATGCTGGAACAGTTATGATTCTAAGATTCTAATTTGTAATTGAAACTAAATATATTCTAATATTTCATTGTAGCTAGTAGCACTTTCACCTCCGAGTCAGAGGTTGTGTGTTCAAGCCATACTATCAAATTGAGCACATAATCTATGTTGATATTTTGTTGCAGTATTGAAGGAGTACTGAATTGTGAGCAGTACTATTTTTCAGATGAGAAATTAAAACAAGCCCACTTAGACGAACTTGAAAGATCCCAAGGGAGAAAAGTAGATTTTTCTGGTGTCCCTCAATATTCCTCTCAAATGCCACTAAAAACAAATTAACAAGTTATTGATTCATTTACTGTTTGAGACCTTTGTACAGACAAATTGCTGCTACATTTGCCTATGTAGCAACAGTGACTACACTTCAAAATTAAATGATTTCTTGTAAATTACAAAATGGCAGACTTGCTAAATACTTACTCGGTATTGGACTTCACAGTAGAGGATGAAGATAAAGAACCAGAGATATGTGGAAAACTAAAATTAGGGGGGAGGAACTTATTCGATTCAATACAAGTAAAACAATGGTAAGAAAAAAATGAGACTAAAAATAAACAAATCTCCAGGATCTCTGAGTTTTCACCCCACAATGTTAAGAGAAGTAGATGAGGAAATTGTAGATGCTCTAGTCATGATCATCCAATATTGTCTTGATTCAGGAATTGACCTTTGGATTGGAAAATTGCCAATGTCACTCCATTATTTAAGAAGGATAGGAGAGATAAACTAGGAAATTATAGGCCTATTAGTCTAATGCCTGTAGTGGGGAAGTTATGAGAATCTGTTATTAGGCTCAGATGACTGAGCACTTAGCTAAATATGAACTGATCTGGCGTATAAAGGGTAAGTCATGTCTAACGAACCTAGTTCAATTTTGAGGAGGTAACTAACGTGGTAGATAAGGGAGAGTTTATGGATGTTATTTATATGGACTTCCAGAAGGCATAGGAACAAGTAGGCCATTCAGCCCCTCATGCCTGCTCCGCCATTTGATAAGGTTCCACATAAGAGACTATTAATAAAAATGTGTGTGGTATTGGAGGTAACCTATTGATATGGGTAGGGAATTGCTTCGGAGGTAGGAGACAGGGCGTAGGGATAATAGGTACATATTCATATTGGCAGGATGTGTCGACTGGTCTCCCCCAGGGAAAGCCTCAGCTTTTCACTACATTTATAAAGGACTTAGATGAAGGAATAGAGAGCTATATATCCAAGTTTGCTGATGATGCTAAGTTAAGTAGTGCAGTAAATAGCATAGATGGGAGTAGAAAGTTGCAAAGGGACATTGATAGGTTAAGAGAATGGGCAAAACTGTGGCAGATGGAGTTCAATATGGGAAAGTGTGAGGTCATCCACTTTGGACCCAAGAAAGATAGATCAGAGTATTTTCTAAATAGCAAGAAGTTAGGAACTGTGGAGTTAGAGAGATTTAGGGGTCTATATACAGAAAATCACAAAAAAATTAAAAAGAATGTTGGCCTTTATCTCAAGGGGGCTGGAGTACAAAGAGGTGGAAGTTATGTTACAGTTATATAAAGCTCTGGTTAGACATCATTTAGAGTCCTGCATTCAGTTCTGGGCACAGCACCTCAGGAACGATATTTGGCCTTGGATAGGGTGCAGCACAGATTCACCAGAATGATATCGGGGCTAAAATGGTTAAATTATGAGAGCAGTTTGCACACACTAGGCTTGTATTCCCTTGAGTATAGATGATGATTAAAGGGTGATCTAATTGAGGTGTTAAGATGATTAAAAGGAGTAGATAGGGTAGAGAGAAACTATTTCCTCTGGTGGGAGAGTCAAATAAGAACATAAGAAATAGGAGCCTGCTCCACCATTCAACAAGATCATGGCTGATCTTCTACTTCAACACCATTTTCCTACGCTTTCCCCTTATCCCTTGATGCCTTTAATATCTAGAAATCTAGCAACGTCTGTTTTGAATGCATTCAATGACTGAGCCTTTCAGCCCTCTGGGGTAGAGAATTTCAAAGATTCACCACCCTGAGTGAAGAAATTTCTCCTCGTCTCAGTCCTAAATGGCCTACCCCTTATTCTGAGACTGTGACCCTTGGTTCTAGACTCCCCAGCTAGGGGAAACATCCTCCTTGCATCTACCCTGTCGAGCCCTATAAGAATTTTGTATGTTTCAATGAGATCACCTCTCATTCTTCTAAACTCTAGAGAATACAGGCCTAGTCTACTCAATCTCTCCTTATACGACAATCCCGCTATCCCAGGAATCAGTCTGGTGAACCTTTGTTGCACTCCCTCTATGGCAAGCTCTCTTAGGTAAGGAGACCAAAATTGTACACTATACTCCAGGTATGGTCTCACCAAGGCCCTATATAATTGCAGTAAGACATCTTTACTCCTGTACGCAAATCCTCTTGTAATAAAGGCTAACATATCATTTGCCTTCCCAATTGCTTGCTGCACCTGCATGTTAGCTTTCAGTGACTCATGTTCAAAGGGACCTGGGTATCTTTGTATATCAACATTTCCCAATCTCTCCATTTAAAAAACACTCTGCATTTCTGTTTTTCCTACCAAAGTGGATAACTTCACATTTTATTCCATCTGCCATGTTCTTGCCCACTCACTTAGCCTGTCTATAATCCCCTTGAAGCCTCTTTGCATCCTCCTCACAACTCACATTCCCACCTAGTCTTGTGTCATCAGCAAGCTTGGAAATTTCACATTTGGTCCCCTCATCCAAATCATTGATAGAGATTGTGAACAGCTGGGGCCCAAGCACCAATCCCTGCAGTATGCCACTAGTCACAGTCTGCCAACCTGAAAAAGACCTGTTTATTCCTATTCTGTTTCTGTCTGTTAACCAATTCTCAATCCATGCCAGTATATTACCCCCAATTCCATATGCTCTAATTTTGTTCACCAACCTCTTGTGTGGGACCTTTCATCGAAAGCCTTCTGAAAACTCAAATACACCACATCCACTGGTTCCCGCTTATCTATTCTACTAGTTACATCCTCAAAAGAACTCCAATAGGTTTGTCAAACATGATTTCCCTTTCATAAATCCATGTTGACTCTGCCAAATCCTATTCTTATTTTCTAAGTGACCTGTTATCACATCCTTTATAATAGATTCTAGCATTTTCCCTACTACTGATGTCAGGCTAACATGACTCATGATGAGTCCAGAACAAGGAGGCATAACCTTAAAATTAGAGCTAGGCCATTCACATGTGATATCAGGAAGCACTTCTTCACAAAGGGTAATGGAAATCTGGAACTCTCTCCCCAAAAAGCTGTTAAGGCTTGTCAATTAAAAAAATTGTTTGGCAAGGGTATTAAGGGTTATGGAACCAAGGCAGTTAGATGGAATCAAGATACAGATTAACCATGATCTAATTGAAAGGCAGAACAAGTTCGAGGGGCTTAATGGCCTACTTGTGTTCCTATGTAAAACACTTTGGGACACCCTGCGGAAATGAAAGGTGTCATATAATTGCAACTTCTTTCTTTCTAATCTGTGGGTCTGCTAACATTGCAGGTCATATTAGAAGATCCAATACGTTCATGTCCTGCAACATAAAATAAAAATACTCTTTCATTGTGGCACTATTTCACTTTCAAAATCACATTGGGAGTAAAAAATACATTAAAATTGATGAACAAATTGCTTGGGTTTTGCAGTTTATGATATTAATTCAATGATGGAATTACTGTCTTATGATTTGAATTTTTACAAGCAAGCATGTCTCAATATAACTCATTGAGTGAATGAGATTTTTTATTTCAATGCTGACATGCTGTCACATGCAAGATTTAAAGAGCTTCATTAGAGTGTGAAAATGTTGCTGATAATGGGAACCCAGATTGTTTTCTAGGCAACCATGGAGTGAGTGAAAGAAAGAACTTGCATTTATATAGCACCTTTCACAACCTCAGGACATTCCAAAATGCTTTATAGACAATTAAATACATTTGAAATGTAGTTACTGTTGTAATATAGGAAACTTGGCAGCCAAATAAGCACACAGCAAGGTCCCACAAACAGCAATGTAATAATAATCATACTGGTTTTAGGTATTGGTTGAAAGACAAATATTGGCCAGGAAACCAGGAAAACTCCACTGATCTTCAAATAGTGCCATGGGATCTTTTATGTTAACCTGAGGGGTGGATGGGGCCTCAGTTTAAAGTCTCATTTGTAAGACAGCACTTTTGACAGTGCAGCATTCCCTCAGTCCTGCACTGAAATGCCAGCCTTGATTGTGTGCCCAAACCCCTGGAGTAGGGCTTGAACCCATGACCTTCAGACTCGAGAGAGTACGACCACTGAGCTGAGGCTGACAACTTAACACTATCAGTCTGTTTAGTGCAGTGATTGAGTGACTAGTGTTTAATTTCCATCAATAAAATCGCAGCACAAATTCTTCTCAGTGTGAAAAAGGATAGCAACTTTACAAGGTAAATGGTTGCCATTTAAATTTGAACTCCCCCCCCCCCGCCCCCCCACAAAATGTTATTTGCAATTCCCTGTTTTTACATGCATCACAGAAAATCAGGGAATAGTCACCCACTCTAACACCTTGTCTGAACAGAAACTGAGACATTATGCAAGTATCACATTTCACTTTGCTAGTGTGAGTGTTAATGCCAAACCCTAGGGTTTAATTTCTATAAAGCACTTTGGGAAGCAAAGTACAAGAAGAAAGCTATGTCATGTACTGATTCTGTATTAAAATTATATTTATTCTAAAATACACCATGTACATTTTAGAAAAACAGTGACACTTCAGTGCAGTACTGAGGTAGTGCTGCATTGTCATCTTTTCGATGCAATGTTAAATAGAGGTCCCAACTGCCCTCTCAGATGGACATAAAAGATCCTGTGGCATTATTTTGAAGAGCAGGGGCATTCTCCCATGTCCTGGCCAATATTTATCCCTCAATCAACATCACTAAAAAAAAAACAGATTATCTGGTCATTATCACATTGCTGTTTGGCTGCCACGATTCCTACATTACAACAGTGGGTACACTTCAAAAAGTACTTAATTGGCTATAAAGCACTTTGGGATGTCCTGAGGTCATGAAAGCTGCTATACAAATGCAAGTCTTTCTTTCATATGCAATAGCACAGCTATTGCAGATACATTTTATCTCTCATGTTTACTTCTTGAGCTATACAGTCTTCAATTCTATGTGCATTAATCTACATTTGCACAAGATGAACACTACTGAGAGACGACCACCTATTCAGTTCAAAGCCAGGCTGGGTACTTAAAAAGAACAATGTGCATATGTTAAGTAGGTCAATCATGACAATGGGAAACAGAGACCATTTGCTTATGCCTCCTTTTCACATTTGTGCATGCAATGAAGCCATTTAACACATGAACCTGCAACCTGTTTCAGACAAGCAGATAGTATTTTTTTTAAAATACAGCACCGAAATAGCAGGCTTTTACTGTGATTTTCAATCTTCATAATCACGGCTTCAAAATTGGACAGGTGGTCACTGTAACAGAGGTCTTGGCCTTGTTGAAAATATAACAATGTCCCACATCTATTTCCTCAATCTGATATAATGGGGAACTCTCAGAAACAGTCATCATAGGTAAATGATCAGAGAATGTTATAATCAGGGTAAACCATGAGGTTCAAATTAAGACCCTTCAACAGCTTGTAGATAAAATTTGATTCAATCCATTACTATTCCACTGAATTCAAATCAAGCACTACCTCCAGGGCCCTGCCTCGCAATACTTGCTAAATTACAATACCAATGAACTACCCATCTCAGTATGATGTTTCACAATCTAAAGGATCCCAAGAACCACATCTCCAATTTATACACCAGACTCCCTCCCTTCCAGTCAATACAGAATACCTAAATAGACTTTGCGAATGACATTTAGAGCATCAAATAAAGGAAGAGGAATGGGGAGAGTCACTGGCCTAGAAATTTGGTTGCTCAGCGCCCATTTATCGGGTGCAAAGCAACCTCCCATATGGCAGACGGTAAGTGCACGCTGATTATGAGCCAGAAGTGCACCGCCCACCATATTGGTAAAGGCCAAGAAAATCTGCATGCAGTGCCCATACCTGACACAGAAATTAGTCCCTTTCCATATGCAAATAAGGGGCCTATGGCTGGCACCAGCTGCACTCAGGAACACCAGGCCTACATGCTGCCTGACAGGCAGTCCTTATAGGGTTCTCAAAGTATACTTACCTAAAGGTGGAGCCAGGAGGAAGAGGGGTGCTCCACCCGACCCCACATTAAAAGGCCCGCCACCGCTCAGACCACCGAGCCAACTCTGCCTCCCCCAGCTACCGATCCCTCCTTCTAGCTAACAAATCGGCCACTGATCTGGCAAATCTCTTCTACACCCTTCCAAGTTTTGTGCCATCTGCAAATTTTGAAATTGTGCCCTGTACACCCAAGTCCACATCATTAATATACATCAAGAAAAGCAGTGGTCCCAGCACAGACCCCTGGGGAACACCACTGTACACCTCCCTCCAGTCTGCAAAACAACTGTTCACCACTACTCCGTTTCCTGTCACTTAGCCAATTCTGTATCCATGTTACTACTGCCCCCTTTACTCCACGGGCTGCAATCATGATAAGCCTAGCATGCGGCACTTTATCAAATGCCTTTTGAAAGTCCATTTACACCACATCAACTATATTGCCTTCATATACCCTCTCTGTTACCTCATCAAAAAACTATCAAGTTAGTTAAACACAGTTTGCCTTTAACAATTTCCCTAACCAATCCACACTCGTCCAAGTGACTGTTAATTCTGTCCCGGATTATAGTTTCTAAAAGTTTCCCCACCGAGGTTAAACTGATTGGCCTGTAGTTGCTGGATTTACCATACACCCTTTTCTGAACAAGGGTGTAACATTTGCAATTCTCCAGTCCTCTGGCACCACTCCTGTATCTAAGGATGTTTGGAAGATTATGGTCAGTGCTTCTGTAATTTCCAACCTTACTTGCTTCAGCAACCTAGGATGCATCCCATCCAGACTGGGCGACTTATCTACAGCTCGTCTTTCTAGTATCTCCTTTACCAATTTTTAGCCCATCTAGTATCTCAACTATATCTTCCTTTACTGAGACTCTGACAGCATCTTCTTCCTTGATAAAGACAGATGTGAAGTATTCATTTAATACCTCAACCATCCCCTCTGCCTCCATGACTAAATCTCCTTTGTGGTCCCTAATCAGCCCCACCCCTCCTCTTACTACCCTTTTACTGTTTACATGCCTGTAGAAGACTTTTGGATTCCCTTTTATGTTGGCCGCCAGTCTATTCTCATACTCTCTCTTTGCCCCTCTTATTTCCTTTTTCACTTCCCTTCTGAACTTTCAATATTCTGCCTGGTTCTCACTTGCGTTATCAACCTGACATCTGTTATACGCCCCTTTTTTCCCCATTTCATCTTACTCACTATTTTATCGTCCAGTAAGCTCTGGCCTTTGTTGCCCTACCTTTCTCCCTCGTGGGAATGTACCTAGACTGTACCCGAACCATCTCCTCTTTAAAGGCCGCCCACTGTTCAATTACAGTTTTGGCTGCCAATCTTTGATTCTAATTTACATGGACCAGATTTGTTTTCATCCCATTGGCCCTCCTCCAATTGAGTATTTTTACTTTAGAGTGGTCAGTGTCTTTTTCCATAGCTATTCTAAACCTTATAATACTATGATTGCTGCTCCCTAAATGCTCCTCCACTGACACTTGCACCACATGGCCCACTTGATTCCCAGAACCAAGTCCAGCAATGCCTCCTTCCTTATTGGGCCAGAAACTTACTGGTTAAGAAAGTTATCCTGAAAAAATCCCTCCCCCTCTGCCCCTTCTATTATTATCCTAGTCTATATTAATATAATTGAAGCCCCCAGTTATCACTACTCTTTGGCTTTTGCACCTCTAATTTCTCTGCAAATTTTCTCCTCTATATCCTTCTCACTAGGCCTATAGAATACTCAGTAGTGTGATGGCACCGCATAGTTCTTAACGCTAACCAAATCGATTCTGTCCTTGACCCCTCCAGGTTGGCTCGGCCCACCACCACCACCCTTTCCTGAAAGACTTGTATCCAATTCTGCCCTTTTCTGAGCCAGGTACTAACTTGATTGAGTTCTTCAATGAAGTAATGGAGAGGGTTGATGAGGGTAGTGCAGTTGATGTGTTCATGGACTTTCAAAAGGCATTTGGTAAAGTACCACATAACAGACTTGTTAGCAAAATTAAAGCCCATAGGATTAAAGGGACAGTGGCAGCATGGACACAAGATTGGCTAGGTGACAGAAAGCAGAGCGTAGTGGTGAACAGTTGTTTTTCAGACTGGAGGGAAGTATACAGTGGTGTTCCCCAGGGGTCAGTATTAGGACCACTGCTCTTTTTGATATATATTAATGACCTGGACTGGGTATAGAGGGTATCATTTCTAAAAGTCATCAGATGACATGAAACTCTGAAATGTAGTAAACAATGTTAGTAACAGACATCAGGAGGACATAGACAAATTGGTGAAATGGGCAGACAGATGGCAGATGAAATTTAACATAGAGCAATGTGAAGTGATGCATTTTGGTAGGAAGAATGAGGAATGGTAATATAAAGTTAATGGTACAATTTTAAAGAGGGTGCAGGAACAGAGAGGCCTGGGAATGAACACACACAAATCTTTGAAGGTAACCCCACAAGTTGAGAAGGGTTTTTAAAAAGCATTGGGATCCTGGGCTTTAATAGAGTACAAAAGCAAGGAAGTTATGCTAAACCTTTCATAAAACACTGATTAGGCATCAGTTGGAGTATTGTGTTCAATACTGGGCATCACACTTTAGGAATGATGTCAAGGCCTTAGAGAGAGGGTGCAGAAGGGATTTACTAGAATGATGCTAGGGTTGAGGGACTTCAGTTATGCAGAGAGACTGGAGAAGCTGGGGCTGTTCTCTTTAGAACAGAGAAGGTTAAGGGGAGATTTGATAGAGGTGTTCAAAATCATGAACAGAAGTAATGATGAGTAAATAAGGAGAAACTGTTTCCAGTGACAGAAGGGCCAGTAACCAGAGGACACAAATTTAAGGTTATCAACAAAAGAGCCAGAGGAAACATTTTTTTAAAATGTGAGCTGTATTGATTTGGAATGCACTGCCGGAAAGGGTGGTGGAAGCAGATTCAATAGTAACTATGAAAAAGGAATTGGATAAATACTTGAAGGGAAAATTACAGGGCTATGGAGAAAGAGCAGGGGAATGGGGCTAAATGGATAGCTCTTTCAAAGAGCCGGCACAAGCATGATGTGCCGAATGGCCTCTTCCTCTGCTATACCTGTGATGCACATTCTGGCTATGCCTCGCATTCCATCATTCTGAACAATTTTTCAGGAGGCCAGAAAGATCTCAATCAGCTTCACATTCTGAAATACAACAGGATTGCACTGGCTTCATTGCGGGGAGTTTCCTCAGGGAGTCTCCCGGTGACCGTAACGTCAACAGAAAAATCAGCAGAAATCCCATTTACAACTCTATCTGGGGTTCATCCATCGAATTTATGACAGCCGATTGGGAAAATTCCCAAGGAAATTCCTTGCAATTGAGTTCATATTTTCTTGTATCCACTTCTCCTTTGCAGGATAGCACAAGAATCTTTTACCAGCTGCTGGAAAGCATACCTAATTAGATCAAGGGCCAGCCTTGAGAAATAGTATGCAGGCTAGCCTATCAGAGTTTCTAGCAACAAGGGGTGAATCCTCTTGCTGTCCCTAAACACATTGCACCCTAGAACAAACAGATAAGATGCCTTTGGAGACCATACAAATAGGATGAGTGATGTTCAGCCTCGGCTTGGAACCAGGCAAATACCAGGCAGTTTACATAGCATTATGTAGAATTTACAGCACAGAAACAGGTCATTAGGCCCAACTAATCTGTGCCAGTGTTTGTGCTCCACACGAGCCTCCTCCCACCCTAATTCATCTAACTATCAGCATATCCTTCTATTCCTTTCTCCTCATATACATATCTAGCTTCTCCTTAAAGGCTTCAACTTCAACTACTCCATGTGTAGCAAGTTTCACATTCTAACCACTCTCTGGGTAAAGAAGTTTTTCCTGAATTTCTTGTTGGATTTATTAGTGACTATCTTTTATTTATGACCTAGTTTTGGTCTCCCCCACAAATGATAACATCCACTAAGAAGACCCCTGCACAATATGACACTCAAATGAACACCTCCCCACCACCTCAAGAAAGAAGTAGAAAAGGTATGGAATGAGAGATAATTAAGCAGCAAACCCAGCCAACACCATAGTGGAGTATAGTAACCCAACCTAGCATCACCCAAAGGCATTATAGGTTGAACTCCTGGATCTGCTTGTGCAAATCCCAGCCCAATTTTACACCCCACATGACCATGGAGAAACAAAATACCTCTGCATTCCCAAGGTTTAACATAACCATGTCAACAATGCACCAATGTAACTGTCTACAAATACTACGTGAAGAAAACATATATTGATTCAACTAAGTATGCAAATTCATATAAATTAGCATATGCAAATTAAGTGGAGGAACTAGTCCTTCCTTGAAAAAGATCCTGTTTAGAAGACCAGCCTGACTTTCCTCTGCTCATCAAACCTTTCTCCAGCGGAAGTAACTTATTAAATTCAGACAGGATAAAGCTCTGAACATTGCATGCATGGGATAATTCCACGATTCAGCACTTCCAGCAGATAGCTACATTCACACAGAGAGCAGGTCAGAACAAAGAATACAATTACATTATAGCCCGCTTTTCTGTAGCATTGCTCATGGTGAGTTAAAGGATATTGTTATGCTATGTTAGATTCAATATAATGTCAGGGTCACTGATTTATGATAATTGAGTAAATGAACATGTGTTTTTATTACAATGTATTATGAGAGTTTGTGATTTTTTTGGATTAAAATTATTGGATTATGTCCATATTGTCATGGAAATTGTAAATCAGTGGCCTTGATTAGCTACATACTCAATTTAATGTCTTAATTTTTTTTTTTAATTCATGAAGGATACACAAGAGGATGGTAAAAAAGATGTTCCAGGTTGCAAGTAGGTAGGAGGCATGCAGCAGTGCTCTAGAGGGAAGGTCACCTGGTCTAGTGGTGTTGAGGGTGATGCTGGAATCTGGAATTGTGTGGGAGGAGCAGAGGGATGTTGCCACCCTGGAGCACTGGGGAGGGGCTTCTTGGGCCAGAGAGTAGTTGGAGACAGGTCTTAGGTCTGGAATGTGTGTGTTCGGAATATGGAAGTGGTCTTGGAGTATGGCATCATTGGGGTTGGCAATGATGGAGGGTGGGAGCATTTGGGAGAAGTTTCTGGGTGCAGCAGTACTGGAAAGGAAATTCTGCAGGATGTGGCGGTCTGGAAGCAATGAGAGATCATTGGTAGTGTTAGGGAGCAGCAGATGGGGAGCTGTACACTGGGAGAATTGGGAAAGGGGGTGTGTAGGTATACTGGGAGGGGATTGGTGTAGTTCTGGAACTATTGGTAGGCGATGGTTGTACTGTGGAAGTACTGAGGAAAGGGTGCAAAGGTCTGAGATGATTGGGGGGGGGGGAGGAATATTGGAGTCTGTACTGATTGAGGAGGGTATTTCCTGCAAATAGGGTGTGGATGTGGCAGTGTTTGGATGGACTAGGGATAGAATTTTTGTGGGGAGTAAAGGAGAATGAAGGCAATAAGCCTTCCAGAATTTCACTCCTCCCAGAGTTTTAGAACAGTGGCTTCCCAGCACCAAGATGGGAATATTGCTGTAGTTATTTAAACACTTAGTGGGCTTAAACTACCAATGACATGCCAGGAATACAGTATAAGTGCACCATCTGCTTTAAATAACTAAGACATGCTCCTAGCTGAATGCTGACAATGCTCCTGGCACAGGCACTTCTGCACTATTTCAGTTCTTGGCTAACCCCACTATATTCCAATAGGGTGAGCTGATTTAGATAATTTGAACATGCTCCCAACATGTTTTGAATACAGGGAACACTGAGCTGGGGATGCACTGGGACTCCAAGCTCTTAAAGGGCTGCTGCAATTGAATCTCTCTTTATAAATGATGATTGCTGGATAAGTGAAGATGAGCAGTAACAACAATCCTCTTCACTGGAGATGTGGATGCAAATGAAAATGGTCATCTCTGGGGCTGAGGGGAACTCTCCAACTAAAGCCAATGAGAACCAAGCAATGCAGGAGATGGGCAACAGAATCAATGTAGACCCAAATGTATAGATGTCATGGGAGACAGTGTGGAGAAGAGAAGAGTCACAAGTCTGGTCCCTAGTTTAAGGGGCTCAAGCTATGAGGAAAGGCTGGAGAGAATTGGGCTTGTCAGTCTGTAAAGGAGACAAGAGATAGGAGCAGGCTCGAGGGGCCATTTGGCCCCTCGAGCCTGCTCTGCCATTTAACAAGATCATTTTAGGGTGGATATCAGGAAATTCTTTTTCGGACAAACAGTGATCAATGCTTGAAATAAACTTTCAGATAGAGTACTGGAAGCAAAAATCCTGGAATAATTTCAGAAAAAATTGGATGCTACAATGGGATGATGTTACGATCTCTCTGGATGGATGAATTAAGATGGGCTGAATGGCTGTCCTCATCTGTAATTATCTTGTGATCTTGTATGTAAGGTCAGCTCATTTGAATATTTTGGCTGAACCTAATAGAGTATGGGGAATCTCTGTCTAGCAGCTCAAATGTGGTCATTTAAATGTAGGTGGCCATAAATGAGGGCAATTGTTGTTTCAGCACAAAATTAATTTTAAATATTTGTCAGCATTTGCCAAGACTGCGGAGGAGTGGAGCAGAAATGAAGAAAGGTTCCAGGCAAAAATGAAATGAAAGGAAATCTAACATGGCGGCATGAAACGGAATATGTGGACAAATGATGGAGCATTGCAACAACTGCCCTCCTGTCTCAAGGTTGGCAAAATGCTGCTGCCGAGAAGGGTTTGGCATTCCAGAGCACCTTCCCAGATGGACAGGAGTAAAATGTGACTAGAGGTGGTGGCCAGTCTCAATGGTCTGGACAGTCCATGAGTTCCATTTATAATGCCCTCCACTTTTGAGATCCTTGCCACCTTGGACAAGTTCTGTGCCCTGGCAAGCTGCTGCCTTTTTTCCCCCAGGAAACAATATGCATGAGTAACTTGCTTGATACACCTGTGAACAGCCAATTGATTGTTTTGCCATTTGATGCCTTGGAAGGATCAGGAGGCATTACATTTAATGCAGCAGTTATGTTCACACTCATTAGACGAGCCATCCTTGTGGTACAAGTTATTTAATGGATGGCCTCTCATGATATTGCAGCCTTTTTTGTGATCTCTCCTAACATGCCCAGAGAGGACTATGTGGATCAGTAAATGTGGACCCTGGGATCAGGGAAGGTGTAGACATAACACATGAGGTATAGATGCACCTGACTTTCATGACTGCTCAAGAATTGCTCCTCCTCTTCCAAATTAGGGTGCAACATTGGAAGCCCCAGAAGAATTGCAACCTAACCCACTTTGCTTGCTGCAAGCGAAATAACAGCTGAAAGAAATGCTGTTGTAAGTAATGACGTTGGAAATAAAAATCTTGCAATGCAAAAAAAATCAGACCTAAATAGCAACAAAAATTCATAGCCTAAACAAAATGCAGGTGAAACATTTTAAAGATTCTAACTTTACAAAGAACTATAAAAAATGATACTCGATTTTATGAAGCATACTCCAGGCCATCCACAAATTGTAGTATTAGAAAGTCACTCAATCCAGCATGGGACTCATTTGAATAATTTTGGAGGGTCTAAATAGACTCCCACTGCTCACCATTTTATTTTTATGATGAAATGCACACACATGCTCAATTTTGCGACCTGCACTTATCCCCAGTGAGGCTTTGCATCACCAGTAGAATCTAGCACAATCAGGACTAAATCTTATTTAAACCTATCCGAACATCACATATAGATAGCATCATCATGATTAAAATGATGCACCATTCTACTGGCTCATTTGCTTCCCCAAAGAAGGAAAAGTTTGTCAAATTCTTTCTCATGGAGATTGTGTCCTTTTAAACCAGTTAATTTGGTATTCTGTTATCAATTCATATTTAACTTAAAACATATGTGCAGTTAGCAGTGACACAGAATGAATCAATTGTCTAGAAGTGGGTAAAAGCACTCATTTATTGTTTCTTCAAAATTTGTATTCTTGTTCCTTCTCTGAAGTTGCAGCAGGCCCTGAAATGAACTTGTTCTGTGGAGAGAATTTCCCTCTAATATCCCACTCTGAAATGTCATTATAGAACATAATTTATCACCTATCATTATGTTGCATTTGAAATTGATTTAAGCACAGCACTTAACACCAATAAACTACAACATCTTAATTTCATTTGATCAACTCTTACTTTATTATTTCTTTTGTATGGGTTATAAATATTTATCTCACATAAGCTTATAGGGCCAGAATGTCTATTGACACCACTGTGTCAGCCAATAAGTTGCATTATGTCAGCCAATGAGTTGGAGGCGGGGTGGGACTTGTGGCAGGACTTACAGCACAGTTTATTTTACAGCAAACAAAGTGTATTTACTTAGCAAACCGAGTCTATTTAAACAGTGCACTACAGCAAACAGTCTATTTACTCAGCAAAAAGAGTCTACCAACTACAGCAAACAAAACTCAAAACCAAAACTACAGCTTCTCCCGACAAAAGCAAGGTTATTTGTCCAACACAATACAGTAAGTGGAGGATAGATACATAATACAAATTATGTGTGTAAAATCAATCCCAGTCACTTACAGCAATGCAGTCTCCAGGTGTGATTGACGGGGGAATTACCCAATCATCTCCATTCTGGCCAGGAATAGTGGTGTTACTATATGCTGCCTTAAAAATGTCTTTACGATTCATGTGCACTGAATCATCCAAAACAGATATGTTAACACAAAACACTTAACCATTGACTTGAAGTTAGTGGGATTTTGCTTCAGCAGTGGAAACTCCAACATCAAAAAAGCAGTTCTTATATTAAGTTGGAACATAAATTCTTTTTTTTAGTTGGTGTTAACACGTTTACTCGTAAAGAATCAGGAAGAATGATTTATAGCTGTTCAGTTTATTAAAATTGTATTCAGAAAAAACTGAAAGTAATTTCATAAGAGCATGTAGTGTACATGAAGCATTTGCTCTACAAGTTTGGCATTGGTCATAACCTGACTGAATAACACAAAAAGAACATCTTAGAGAAATTATAATGGCAATGTCTTACCTGGATAGAGTTGTTCATCGTCACAAACAAATATAAATCAAACAGAAGACATCAAGTGGACATCAAAAGAGTAGCAGCATAGGGAGATTTAAAAAAAGGAAATTAGTACATAGAAATACATGGAAGTTACAACATGAAAACAGGCCATTTGGCCCAACCAGTCCATGCTGGCATTTAACCTCCAAGCTAGAAAAATGTCCTAATCACGCTAATCACATTTACTTACCCTGTTCCCATATCCCTACATCCACCTATTTCAACGTAATCTTGAAATCTATGGGAATGCAAATTAGACAGTTCCTATAATGGGTGGCCAAATTGCTACGTCAGTTTTACACCTAGGCAACAGGTTGAAAATCTACCTCAATGTGTCTTACAAAAGTAAATGGGAAAGATATGCAGATCTGTGCAGAAATGCAGATTTTTATGGTATATATCAATGGTTGAGACTGAAATGTAGGGGGCATGATTAAGAAGTTTGCAGATGATACAAAAATTGGCCGTGTGGCTGATGGTGAGGAAGAAAGCTGTTGACTGCAGGAAGATATCAATGGACTGGTCAGGTGGACAGAAAAGTGGCAAATAAAATTTAATCCAGAGAAGTATGAGGTAATGCATTTGGGGAGGGCAAACAAAGCAAGGGAGTACACAATAAATGGTAGACTACTGAGAAGTGTAGAGGGACCTTGGAGTGCATGTCCACAGATCCCTGAAGGTAGCAGGACTGGTAGATAAGCTTGTTGAGAAGGCATACGGGATTCTTTTCTTTATTAGCTAAGGCATAGATTATAAGAGCGGGGAGGTTATACTACAACTGCATAAAATACCAGTTAGGCCACAGCTAGAGTATTGTGTACGATTCTGGTCACCACATTACAGGAAGGATGTAATTGCACTAGAAAGGGTACAGAGGAGATTTATGAGGATGTTGCCAGGACTGGAGAATTTTAGCTATGAGGAAAGATTGGATAGGCTGGGGTTGTTTTCTTTGGAACAGAGGAGACTGAGGGGAGATTTAATTGAGGTATATAAAATTATGAAGGGTTTAGCTAAGGTGGATAGGAAGGACCTATTTCCATTAGCAGAGGGGTGAATAATGAGAGGGCATAGATTTAAAGTAATTGGTCGAAAGATTAGAGTGGAGGTGAGGAGAAATTTTTTCGCCCAGAGGGTGGTGGGGGTCTGGAACTCATTGCCTGAAAGGGTGGTAGAGGCAGAAACTCTCATTGCATTTAAAAAGTACTTGGATGTGCACTTGCGGTGCTGTAACCTACAAGGCTCCGTACCAAGAGCTGGAAAGTGGGATTAGGCTGGATAGCTTTTTCTCGGCCGGCACAGACATGCTGGGCCGAATGGCCTCCTTCTGTGTCATAAATTTCTATGACTCTATGATATTTCGATTTTAAAAAAATAATCTGGACATTTTCTCTCATAAAACATTTTCATAAGCAATAAGCAAATCTTCCATGTCATATACATAGAGTCAGAGGACACACTTTTTGTTAATAACAATAGGAGTGTTATTAACTAAGTGTGATGGGAAAAATGTTGCAGAAATTAGGTGTGACACTAACAGGATGTGTGCACTACACATAAGACTTTTAACATATTCCTAGTGTATCTCCTGTTGTATTACTGACAGGAAGTCAGAGGAAATGGTGTTATGTAAAGTAATGGACATGGCGTGGTTGTTTATGATGTTAAGTGACAGGTAATGGTGGTTGGGAGGAAGTGCTGATTTTGTGATGATTGGCAGGTGGTTTGGGAGTGACTTAGATGTCCAGGTAGGTGAGGCATACTGTAGTAAGTAGCTTGGGAGAATATTGAGTGGTTGGGGATAAAAGTATTGAGGATTGGAGGAAGGAAGTTGAGGTGGAAACATAGAAACAGAGAAAATAGGACCAGGAGTAGGCCATTTGGCACTTCGAGCCTGCTCCGCCATTCAATATAATCATGGCTGATCCTCTATCTCAATACCATATTCCCGCTCTCTCCCCATACCCCTTGATGCCTTTTGTGTCTAGAAATCTATCCAGCTCCTTCTTAAATATATTCAGTGACTTGGCCCCCACAGCCTTCTGTGGTGGAGAATTCCACAGGTTCACCACCTGTGAAGAAAATTCTGCTCATCTCAGTCCTAAATGTCCTACCCCATATCCTGAGACTGTGACCCCTTGTTCTGGACCCCCCAGCCAGGGGAAACATCCTCTCTGCATCCAGTCTGTCTAGCCCTGTCAGAATTTTACATGTTTCAATGAGATCCCCTCTCATTCTTTTAAACTCGAGTGAATACAGGCCAAGCCAACCCAATCTCTCCTCATACGATGGTCCTGCCATCCCAGGAATCAGTCTGGTGAACCTAGAAGTGGAGGTGGAGTATTGAGTCATCAAGAGATGGGGATGGTGAGTAGTTAAAGGTAGGTAGTATTGTGGGTAGTGAGTATTTGAGGCAATTGGAAGTGAAGAGGTGTGAGGTAGGAAGAATATGATATGGGGAAATGAGTAATTGTGGAGCGTGGTTGTGAGTACTGGGAAGAGGATAGCTGGTGGCTAATAAGCATTCAGGTAGTGGGTACGTAAGGTCAGTGGGTAGCTGGGGAAAGGAAACAGATGGAGACGGGCACGAGTTTTTTTTTATTCGTTCGTGGGATGTGGGCGTCGCTGGCAAGGCCAGCATTTATTGCCCCATCCCTAATTGCCCTTGAGAAGGTGGTGGTGAGCCGCCTTCTTGAACCGCTGCAGTCCGTGAGGTGAAGGTTCTCCCACAGTGCTGTTAAGTAGGGAGTTCCAGGATTTTGACCCAGCGACGATGAAGGAACGGCGATATATTTCCAAGTCAGGATGGTGTGTGACTTGGAGGGGAACGTGCAGGTAGTGTTGATCCTATGTGCCTGCTGCCCTTGTCCTTCTAGGTGGTAGAGGTTTGGGAGGTGCTGTCGAAGAAGCCTTGGCGAGTTGCTGCTGTGCATCCTGTGGATGGTACACACTGCAGCCACGGTGCGTCAGTGGTGAAGGGAGTGAATGTTTAGGGTGGCGGATGGGGTGCCAATCAAGTGGGCTGCTTTATCCTGGATGGTGTCGAGCTTCTTGAATGTTATTGGAGCTGCACTCATCCAGGCAAGTGGAGAGTATTCCATCACACTCCTGACTTGTGCCTTGTGGAAAGGCTTTGGGGAGTCAGGAGGTGAGTCACTCGCCACAGAATATCCAGCCTCTGACCTGCTCTTGAAGCCACAGTATTTAAATGGCTGGTCCAGTTAAGTTTCTGGTCAATGGTGACCCCCAGGATGTTGATGGTGGGGGATTCGGCGATGGTAATGCCGTTGAATGTCAAGGGGAGGTGGTTAGACTCCCTTTTGTTGGAGATGGTCATTGCCTGGCACTTGTCTGGCATGAATGTTACATGCCACTTATCAGCTCAAGCCTGAATGTTGTCCAGGTCTTGCTGCATGCGGGCACGGACTGCTTCATTATCTGAGGGGTTGCGAATGGAACTGAACACTGTGAAATCGTCAGCGAACATCCCTATTTCTGAACTTATGATGGAGAGAAGGTCATTGATGAAGCAGCTGAAGATGATTGGGCCCAGGACACTGCCCTGAGGAACTCCTGCAGCAATGTAATGGGACTGAGATGATTGGCCTCCAAAAACTACTACCATTTTCCTTTGTGCTAGGTATGACTCCAGCCACTGGAGAGTTTTCCCCCTGATTCCCATTGACTTCAATTTTACTAGGACTCCTTGGTGCCACACTCGGTCAAATGCTGCCTTGATATCAAGGGCAGTCACTCTCACCTTACCTCGGAAATTCAGCTCTTTCGTCCATGTTTGGACCAAGGCTGTAATGAGGTCTGGAACCTAGTGGTGCTGGCGGAACCCAAACTGAGCATCGGTGAGCAGGTTATTGGTGAGTAAGTGCTGCTGGATAGCACTGTCAACAACACCTTTGTTGATTATTGAGAGTAGACTGATGGGGTGGTAATTGGCCAGATTAGATTTGTCCTGCTTTATGTGGACTGGACATACTGGGGCAATTTTCCACATTGTCGGATAGATGCCAGTGTTGCAGCTGTATTGGAACAGCTTGGCTGGAGGTGCAGCTAGTTCTGGAGCACAAGTCTTCAGCACTACAGCTGGGATGTTGTTGGGGCCCATAGCCTTTTTTCTATCCAGTGCACTCAGCTGTTTCTTGATATCACGTGGAGTGAATCAAATTGGCTGAAGACTGGCTTCTGTGATGGTGGGGATATTGGGAGGAGGCCGAGATGGATCATCCACTCGGCACTTCTGGCTGAAGATGGTTGCAAACGCTTCAGCCTTGTCTTTTGCACTGACGTGCTGGACTCTGCCATCATTGAGGATGGGGATGTGTACAGCGCCTCCTCCTCCCATTAGTTGTTTAATTGTTCACCACCATTCACGACTGGATGTGGCAGGACTGTAGAGCTTTGATCTGATCCATTGGTTGTGGAATCGCTTAGCTCTGTCTATAGCATGTTGCTTCCGCTGTTTAGCATGCATGTAGTCCTGTGTTGTAGCTTCACCAGGTTGGCACCTCATTTTTAGGTACGCCTGGTGCTGCTCCTGGCATGCTCTTCTACACTCCTCATTGAACCAGAATTGATCTCCTGGCTTGTTGATAATGATAGAGTGAGGAATATATCAGGCCATGAGGTTACAGATTGTACTGGAATACAAATCTGCTGCTGCTGATTGCCCACAGCGCCTCATGGATGCCCAGTTTTGAGCTGCTAGATCTGTTCTGAATCTATTCCATTTAGCACGGTGGTAGTGCCACACAACACGTTGGATGGTGTCCTCAGTGTGAGGATGGACGGGACTTCGTCTCCACAAGGACTGTCCGGTGGTCACTCCTCCCAATACTGTCATGGACAGATGCATCTGTGACAGGTGGATTGGTGAGGTGGTGGTCAAGTGGGTTTTTCCCTCATGTCAGTTCGCCCAGTCTGGTAGCTATGCTCCTTCAGGATTCAGCCAGCTCGATCAGTAGTTTTGTGACCGAGCCACTCTTGGTGATGGACAATGAAGTCCCCCACCCAGAACAAATTCTGTGCCCTTGCTACCTTCACTGCTTCTTAACATGGAGGAGGACGGTAGGTGGTAATTAGCAGGAGGTTTCCTTGCCCATGTTTGACCTGATGCCATGAGATTTTATGGTGTCTGGAGTCGATGTTGAGGACTCCAAGGGCCACTCCCTCCTGACTGTATATCACTATCCCACCACCTCTGGTGGGACAGATCCCACCCATACCCAGGACTGGTGATGGAAGTTTCTGGGACGTTGGCTGAAAGGTATGATTATGTCAGGCTGTTGCTTGACTTGTCTGTGGGACAGCTCTCCCAATTTTGGCACAAGTCCCCAGATGTTAGCGAGGAGGATTTTACAGGGTCAACTGGGCTTGGTTTGTCTTTGTCGTGTCCGGTGCCTAGTAGTCCATCCAGTTTTATTCTTATTATGACTTTTCATAGCAAGATTATACAACTGAGGGCTTGCTAGGCGATTAAGAATCAACCATATTGTTGTGGGTCTGGAGTCACATATAGGCCAGACTGGGTAAGGACAGCAGGTTTCCTTCCCTAAAGGGCATTAGTGAACCAGATGGGTTTTTATGACAATCCAGTAGTTTTATGTCCACTGTTATTGATACTAGTTATTTTTCATTCCAGATTTTATTTAATTGAATTTAAATTCCCCAGCTGCCGTGGCAGGATTTGAACTCATGACTCTGGATTATTAGCCCAGGCCTTTGGATTATTAGTCCAGTAACATAATCACTATGCTACCGTACCCAAGTACAGGTAAGACAGTAGATATATGTGTATTGATGGGGTAGTGGATATTGGGGAATGGAGAAGTTGATCGAGGCAGAAGGTAGAATGCTAGACAGGCAGGATTGCAATTTGAAATAAATATAAATGGAGAAAAGTAGAGTTGGATGGATGAATGGATATGAACCAGATGAGGAAAAGCTAAGTAGAAATAGAGAGCCATGGAAGATCACAGAGAGAGAAGGGCTAAGGTGGGCACAAGCACAAAAACAGGCAGAACGGCCTCAATATTTAACTCCACCCCACCCCTCAGCTATGACGAGCAGGTGTCGGCTCGGGTGGGGGTTAAAATTATAAAAACGGGGAACGTGACCTCTACACGCCCATTTCCACTTTTACGGCTGAGGGATTTGTTGTGTCCAAGTGTCCTGGGATGGAGAGGGGGGGACACTTCATTAACATATTTAAGTCGGGTTCCCACAGTGCATTTGAAAGCCCAATTTAAATTTTACAGTTGCTGCACAAGGGATCCCAGGGGTCGGGAAACCCGGCAGTGAAAGGGAGGCCTGAACAGCTGGCTCCACAGGGTAAGTGCATTTTACAGCACTTGTTGTGGGCCAGGAAAAGCAGGAGTGCTGCCCCCGACCCCTCAAGGAAGCATTCGGCCTCCTCTCCACCAATCATGGCCTTGCTCTCCTCCTCCCCCTGCCCTGATGGCCTCTCTCCCTCCAGCCAATTGCAGCCAACTTCCCCCCACCCAAGCCCCAAACACCGACCGTCCCCCCTCCCAATTTCCAGGGACCATCCCCAAGGGTCCCCGGCTGAGGCCTCCTGCCGCTGGTTTTCCCACTCGGCAGCTGGCCAGGTTGACAATTTTGGCAGTTGCCGGGCGTAAAGCAGAAGAAAAAAAGTGATAATGAGGTCCTGCCATTAAATTCGGCAGGGCCACCACAACCCTGGCTTCGCCGGGCTCTTCAGCCATTTTTAGCCTCCCTCCCTGCCTCCCAGTAAATATCGGGGCCAAAGATTCCAAAACTTTTCTCCTCAAAACAGCAATTAGAATATTAATGAATAAATCCAAAACTAAGCGAGAATCACCGGCAACCTATAAAAGTATAGGAGGATCTTTTGGCAAAGCTGGGGCAGAAAGATAAGGACATCCTTAGAATTTCCAGGGCTTCACCCAACAGGCACCCGCAATAGGGACAGGCCCAGAGTACACATGGTAATGAGGCAAGTGGGGTATTCCTGTCCTCCTGCCTCAAATTCCTCTCATTACAATCTGGAGCACCCAGACACAGGTGCATCCTAATAAACATACCCTTCAGTCAAGAGGGTTGGAGATGGCCTGGCAGCAAGCCAAACAGGACCCCAAAGATAAGTGGATTTTTTAAATCAACTACCTAATCTTAGGGCATTGGGGCCATCAGGCTGCAGCTCTCCAGCCTAAAGCCTACTTCTTTCTCCCATTTGCTGTTGCAAAGCCTTGCCAGGGAGTGAGTCTACCCCGGGGGTGAAACTGGATTATGAGATTATGCAGTGCATTTTGGGTGTTCTGTGCCAATCCAGCACCAGGCCAGAAAAACAGAGGATAGTTAAGCCCGTTACACAAATAAAGGCTACAACTGTAGTGCAGCTGGGTTGTGCAAGGTGTTGGAGCACAAATGCCAACACTGTGGAATGGTCGGGTGTAGGTTCAATCCTGTTGAGCAGCTGATCGCAGTTGCATCACAATAGGATTTCAACCGGCGATCAAGAAGAAAGAAAAAACTAATGAGAAATTTGTCATCATACTACTGTAGTACTTTTCATAGCAGCTGGCTTCAAAGAGGCATTGATAGAGACATGGGAGTGGGATGCCCATCTGTACTCTGAGTCATAGGACCTGAATGACCTGTGTTGGCTAAAACATAAGAAAAATTCAGGACTAAAAGACTTAGAAATTGGACCCCATTACACCCATTTTTCAGGTATAAAATGGGGTCAAAAATGGCCAATTTTGTGCAGCTATGTCCCATACCCCAGAGATGTCTAAAATATGCCATATTGGCCTCAGATGATATTCAGGCATCCCAGGCAGCTACCTTGAACAGGCGTTTGGCCCCTTTCATAGGCTAATGAGGGGCCCAAAGCCTGTCCAATCAGGTTTTCCAGCATTTGCAGTGGCCTAATCAGAGACCATCAACAAAAAGGTAAGGTTTTACATTTATTTTAGCTCCATGTGAAGCTAGGAGGAGCGGGAGTGCTTCTCTCAGCTCCACAACCACTCCACATGTCCGCCCATTCCACCAGCCTGTCTATGTCCTCTTAAAGTCTTTACCTCCTCACTGTTCACTACCCTTCCAAGTTTTGTGTCATTTGCAAATTTTTAAATTGTGCCCTGTACACCCAAGTCCAAGTCGTTAATATATATTAAGAAAAGCAATGGTCCCAGTACTGACTCCTAGGGAACACCACTGTATTCCTTCCTCTATGATGTGGAGATGCCGGTGATGGACTGGGGTGGACAAATGTAAGGAATCTTACAACACCAGGTTATAGTCCAACAATTTTATTTTAAAATCACAAGCTTTCGGAGATTATCCCCATCACCTGGTGTTGTAAGATTCCTTACATTCCTTCCTCTAGTCCGATAAACAACCAGTCACCACTACTCTCTGTTTTCTGTTACCTAGACAATTTTGTATCCATGCTGCCACTGCCTCTTTTCTTCCATGGGCTTCAACTTTGATGACAAGCCTATTATGCGGCTCTTTTTCAAACGCCTTTTGGAAGTCCATATACGTCACGTCAACTGCATTGCCCTCATCAACCCTTTCTGTTACCGCATCAAAAACTCAATCAAGTTAGTTAAACACAATTTGCCTTTAACAAATCCATGCTGGCTTTCCTTAATTAATCCACACATGTCCAAGTGACTATTAATTTTGTCCCGGATTATCATTTATAAAAGTTTCCCCACTACCGAGGTTAAACTGACTGGCCTGTAGTTGCTGGTTTATCCTTACACCCTTTTTTGAACAAGGATGTAACATTTGCAATTTTCCTGTCCTCTGGCACCATCCAATTCATGGAGGACTTGACAGGGTAGATGCTGAGAGGCTGTTTTCCCTGGCTGGAGAGTCTAGAACTAGAGGTCATAGTCTTAAGGTAAGTTGTTGGCCATTTAGGACCGAGTTCAGGAAAAATGTCTTCACTCAGAGCATTGTGAATCTTTGGAATTCTATGCCCCATAGGGCTGTGGAAGCTCAGTCATTGAGTATATTCAAGACTGAGATCGATGGATATTTGGACACTAAGGTAATCAAGAGATATGGGGATAGGGTGGGAAAGTGGAGTTGAGGTAGAAGATCAGCCATGATCTTATTGAATGGCAGAGCAGGCTCAAGGGACCGTATGGCCTACTCCTGCTCCTATTTCTTATGTTCTTAAAATTAATTGGCATTTGGAAAAGTATGGGCTAATAAATGAAAGTCGGCATGCATTTGTTAGAGGAAAATCGTGTTTGACTAAATTGACTGAGTTCTTTGATTAAGTAACGGAGAGGGCTGATGAGGGTAATCCGGTTGATGTTGTCTATATGGACCTTCAAAAGGCATTTGATAAAGTACCACATAATAGACTTGTAACCAAAATTAAAGCCCATTTGATTAAAGGGGCAGTGGCAGTGTGGATACAAAATTGGCTAAGGGCCAGAAAGCAGAGAGTAAGGGAGTTTTTCAGTTGTTTTTCAGACTGGAGGGAAGTATGCAGTGGTCTTCCCCAGGGGTCATTATTAGGATCATTGCTCTTTTTGGTACATATTAATAACCTGGACTTGTAGGGTATAATTTCAAAGTTTGCAAATGACGCAAAACTCGGGAATGTAGTAAACAATGTGGAGGATAGTTACAGACTTCAGGAGGACATAGACAGACTGGTGAAATGAAACATGGCAGATGAAATTTAACAAAGAAGTGTGTAGTGATACATTTTGATAGGAAGAATGAAGAGAAGCAATATAAACTAAATGGTACAATTTTAAAGGGGGTAGAGTAAAAGAGCGACCTGGGGGCTTACGTACACAAATCTTTGAAGGTGGCAGGACAAGTTGAGAAGGCTGTTAAAAAAGCAGATGGGATCGTTGGCTTGTTTAATAGAGGCATACAGGACAAAAGCAAAGAAGTTATGCTGAACCTTTATAGAACTCTGGCTAGGCCTCAGCTGAAGTATTGTGTTCAATTCTAGGCACCACATTTTAGGAATGATGTCAAGGCAGAAGAGATTTAATAGAATGGTACCAGGGATGAGGAACTTGAGCTATGTGGAGAGATTAGAGAAGCTGGGGTTGTTTTCTTTATAGCAGAGAAAGTTAAGAGGAGATTTGATAGGTGTGTTCAAAATTATGAACGGTTTTGACAGAGTAAATAAGGAGAAATTGTTTCCAGTGGCAGAAGGGTCAGTAACCAGAGGACACAGATTTAAGGTGATCGGCAAAAGCGCCAGAAGTGACATGAGGAAACATTTTTTATGCAGCAAGTTGTAATGATCTAGAAAGCACTGCCTGAAAGGGTGGTGGAAGCCGATTCAATAGTAACTTTCAAAAGGGAATTGGATAAATACTTGAAGGGGAAAAATTTACAGGGCTATGGGGAAAGGACAGGGGAATGGGACTAATTGGATAGCTCTTTCAAAGAGCTGGCATAGGCACGATTCGCCGAATGGCCTCATCCTGTGCTGTACCTACTAACATACTATGATACTATGTCAGAATATATATGTGCTGTATCGTTAAAGATTTCTACTCTTCGAAAATAAGACATTGGGTCACTGCTAGGAACACATCACAAGAAAGGCCAAAGCTGAAATAATGGGTCTGTGTACAGTAAGTTCTAAATGGTAAGGTAGACAGCTGAGGAGCTGCTAAAATGCAGAGTTTGCTCACAAACTTTTGTAGCATCTATGACCAGCCTAGATATAACTGACTGAAGTCTTAGTCTCATGGTGTAACTTGCACTTTGAAGTAGAAAAAAAGACTTGCATTTATGTAGTGCCTTTAATGTCCTCAGGATATCCCAAAGCACTTTAAAGCCAACGGAGTACTTTTGAGGCATGGTCACTGTTGTAATGTAGGAAACGCGGCCACCAATTTGCACACAGCAAGGTCCCACAAACAGCAATATGATAATGACCAGATAATCTGTTTTAGCAAAGTTGGTTGAGGGATAGATATTGGCCAGGACAGGGGGATGAATCCCCTGCTCTTCTTCGAAATAGTGCCATGGGATTTTTTACTTCCACCTGAAAGGGCAGAAGCGGTTTAACATCTCATCCGAAAGATGGCAACTGTGATAGTGCAACTCTCCCTCAGTACTGCACTGAAGTGTCAGCCTCGACTTTTGTGCTCAAGTCTCTGGAGTGGAACTTGAATCCACAACTCACAACCTTAACTCATCTGTTACCTATGTGTAAAATGAATCTAAACGTGGACAAATAAATCCAGAAGGAATATAGAACTGGGTAGATGCAAAAGGCCAGACAATATGTTTCTGTACTATGAACAGAAGCTCCATTTCTGACTTGCCTGGGCTTAAAAGTGAAACAATTAAACAATTATTTCATAGAAAGTTATGGCACAGAAGGAGGCCATTCGACCCATCATGTCTTTGCTGGCCGAAAAAGAGCTATCCAACTTAATCCCACTTTCCAGCACTTGGTCCGTAGCCCTGTAGGTTACAGCACTTCAAGTGCACATCCAAGTACTTTTTAAATGAGTTGAGGGTTTCTGCCTCTACCACCCTTTCAGGCAGTGAGTTCCAGACCCCCACCACCCTCTGGGTGAAAAAATTTCTCCTCACCTCCACTCTAATCCTTCTACCAATTACTTTAAATCTATACCCCCTGGTCACTGACCCCTCTGCTAAGGGAAATAGGTCCTCCCTATACACTCTATCTAGGCCCTTCATAATTTTGTATACCTTAATTAAATCACCTCTCAGCCTCCTCTGTTCCAAAGCAAACAACCCCAGCCTACCCAATCTTTTCTCATAGCTAAAATTCTCCAGCCCTGGCAACATCCTCGTAAATCTCCTCTGTACCCTCTCCAATGCAATCACATCTTTCCTGTAATGTGGTGACCAGAACTGTACTCAGTACTCAAACTGTGGCCTAACCAATGTTTTATACAGTTCTAGCATAATCTCCCTGCTCTTATATTCTATGCCTCGGCTAATAAAAGAAAGTATCCCATATGCCTTTTTAACCACCTTATCTACCTGTCCTGCTACCTTCAGGGATCTGTGGACATGCACTCCAAGGTCCCTTTGTTCCTCTACACCTCTCAGTATCCTCCCATTTATTGTGTAGAATCATAGAATCATAGAAGTTTACAACATGGAAACAGGCCCTTCGGCCCAACATGTCCATGTCGCCCAGTTTATACCACTAAGCTAGTCTCAATTGCCTGCACTTGGCCCATATCCCTCCATACCCATCTTACCCATGTAACTGTCCAAATGCTTTTTAAAAGACAAAATTGTACCCGCCTCTACTACTGCCTCTGGCAGCTCGTTCCAGACACTCACCACCCTTTGAGTGAAAAAATTGCCCCTCTGGACCCTTTTGTATCTCTCCCCTCTCACCTTAAATCTATGTCCCCCATTATAGACTCCCCTACCTTTGGGAAAAGATTTTGACCATCTACCTTATCTATGCCCATCATTATTTTATAGACTTCTATAAGATCACCCCTTAACCTCCTACTCTCCAGGGAAAAAAGTCCCAGTCTATCTAACCTCTCCCTATAAGTCAAACCATCAAGTCCCGGTAGCATCCTAGTAAATCTTTTCTGCACTCTTTCTAGTTTAATAATATCCTTTCTATAATAGGGTGATCAGAACTGTACACAGTATTCCAAGTGTGGCCTTACTAATGTCTTGTACAACTTCAACAGGACATCCCAACTCCTGTATTTAATGTTCTGACCAATGAAACCAAGCATGCTGAATGCCTTCTTCACTCCCTTACCTTGTTTGCCCTCCCCAAATGCAGAGCACTTTACACAAAAGTAAATGAAATAAATTGTTTTTTGCGGTGATAATGGATATCAAACCTAATGCAAATCCCTAAGTCATCATTTTCTAATTAAAATTAACAAAGAATATGCCTCACAGTATATTTCAGCACTGCACAGGGCAAAGGCAGCAAACAGTTACTTGCAACCAATTAACCTCAAATTAGCTCAGACTGTCAAAATAAATCACTGGATGTGGGGATTGGGCAAGAAAGATCAGCCATGAATTTGTTGAGTGGCGGGACAAGCCTAAGGGGCCATATGTCCTACTCTTGCTCCTATTTCTTATGTTCTTACATCACATTTTCCACATTACCCTCCACAGATATCCGAACCTTCTAAACATGCATAAAAAATCCTAACAAATAAAGGTCTTGCGTGCACATTATGAAAAAAGTACATACATATTAAGTACATACTATCTATAAGCATGTTCCTGCATACATATTTACACGTAAATAAAAAGGGACATATAAAGATCAATCATTGATAGATATCATACCTGTGTACATACGTGTGTATTATATATATTTGTACCTGCGAGATAGGTACAAACAGTATAAAATAGGTTTTCTTTTAATCACAAATTTAACTCCTTCTGCCCAGCAGAAACAGCGCAGTAGCAGAATTAAAATCGCAACAGTGGACTTATTGCCCTGTTCCTGACTGCCGCCATATTGCCTTCAGAGTTTATATGGGCGATTGAAGTACCCGTCTGAATCAGTCTAGGCTGGGGTTGTTTTCTTTGGAACAAAGGAGGCTGAGGGGAGATTTAATTGAAGTGTATAAAATTATGATGGGACTGGATAGAGTGGATAGGGAGGATCTATTTCTCAGGCCCGCCTGAGTCTTATGCATCCATGCAAATCAGGATCCTATGACGTACGTTGGACCCCGATGTAATTTGAACGGCCTACTGGGCAGAGTGTGCATCATAAAACCTGGCAGGCAAGGGGAAGAGGCCCAAAAAGTTTAATATTAATTTTTTTTTTCTGGAGCCTAGAGGAGCAGGAGTGTAATGTGAGCCATTGCTCCCCCTCCACCACGATCACACCACCCTCTCCTGGACTTCCTTTTCTGCCGGTTGGGCCAGCCTCCAGATCACACGAAATTGCACCAGCGAGCAGAAGCAGGATACCCATTCAGGGTGTGAAACTGGACATGAAGCAGAAGGTAGGGGGGTAACAAAAGAACATGGAGGATAAAAGAATGATCGAAGAGAAGGGCTTTTTAAAGGTTTTTGAAATCATATAGGTGAAAGATTAGGGGAGGGAAAACAGGGCAGGGTCATCATGAATAAAAAAATAGCTGCTGATGGGAATGTGAATGAGGAGCATACACCAAATTTCAATGTTCATCAAGGCCCAGAGTACAATGGATCTTGCTTATTTAGTGAAAAAGCTACTTATTCTGTTACTCAATTTTTAAGGAACTAGGAAAGGAATTAATAAACAGGACCTCAAAGGTAGTAATCTCCAGATTACTCCTGGTGCCACGCGCTAGTGAGTATAGAAATAGGAAGAGTGTGCAGATGAATGCATGGATGGAGAGATGGTGCAGGAGGGAGGGCTTTAGATTCCTGAGGCATTGGAACCGCTTCTGGACGAGGTGGGACCTGTACAAGCCAGACGGGCTACATCTCAACAGGGCCGGGACCAATATCCTTGCGAGGAGGTTTGCTAGTGCTGTTGGGGAGGGTTTAAACTAGCTTGGCAGGGGGATGGGAACCTGAGCGTAGATTCAGAAGGGAGAGAAGCAGAACTGGAAATGGAAGGCAGAAAATTAGTAAGCGAGTTTGGAAGGCAGAGGAAACAAAGGTTAGAATATAAACAACAAAGGAGATTGGCAGTGCTTAAAGGTATATATCGCACTGCAAGGAGTATAGTGAATAAGGCAGATGAGCTGAGGGCACGGATAGACACGTGGCAGTATGATATCTTAGCTATGACAGAAACATGGCTTAAAGAGGGGCAGGAATGGCAGCTCAACGTTCCTGCTTACAAGGTTTTCAGGCAAGATAGAGAGAAGGATAAAAAAAGGAGGGGGGTGGCAGTTTTGATTAAAGAAACAATTACAGCTGTGAGGAGGGATAAGAAGGATCATCAAATGAGCGGAGCGCGGGATCGGCGATAAAAGAAGGAGCAAGAGAGAGAGCGAGTGGAGCGTGGGATCGGCAATAATAGGAGGAGCGAGAGGAGAGAGCAGAGCGCGGGATCGGTGATAAAAGGAGGAGCGAGAGAGAGAGCGAGTGGAGCGTGGGATCGGCAATAATAGGAGGAGCGAGAGAGGAAAGAGCAGAGCGCGGGATCGGTGACAAAAGGAGGAGCGAGAGAGGAGAGAGAAGAGAGAGAGCGGAGTGCGGGAGAGAGGTGAAAAAACACCTAAAGTGACTTTAGCACAAGGGAAGAAGCAGATTGGTGAGTAACTGGTGAGTGTTTTTTTAAAGTCTTTAAGTTTATTTTTGTTAAAAAGGAGGGGGGGTGGCAATATTGGTTAAAGAAACAATTACGGCTGTGAGGAGATGATCATCAAATGAGGCCATAAGGGTTGAGCTAAAGATCAAAAAAGAGGCAGTCACACTACTGGGAGTGTACTGTAGACCCCCAAACAGTCAGAGACAGATAGAAGCGCAAATATGTAGGCAAATTTCTGAGAAGTGCAAAAATAATAGGGCAGTAATAGTAGGGGATTTCAACTACCCTAATATTAACTGGGTTACAAACAGTGTGAAGGATATGGAGGGCACAAAACTCTTAAATTGCATTCCAGAGAACTTTTTTAGCCAGTACGTAGTAAGCCCAACAAGAGAGAGCGCAGTTCTGGATTTAGTTTTAGGGTCAAGATCCTGGAACTCCCTACCTAACAGCACTGTGGGAGAACCTTCACCACACGGACTGCAGCGGTTCAAGAAGGCGGCTCACCACCACCTCCTCAAGGGCAATAAGGGATGGGCAATAAATGCCGGCCTCGCCAGTGGCGCCCACATCCCATGAACAAATAAAAAAAATAAAGCTGGGCAGGTGGAAGGAGTGTCAGTGGGACAGCATTTTGGTGGTAGTGATCATATGTTAGGTTTAGCCGGACAGGTTGCTGGTTGCCGGACGATGTTGGAAAAGGACAAAGACAGAACAGGAGTAAAAGTTCTCAAGTGGGGAAACACCAATTTTACTAAGCTGAGAAGTGATTTAGAAAAAATGGACTGGAAACAGCTACTTGAAGGTAAATGAGTGTCTGAGCAGTGGGAGACATTCAAGGGGGAGATTCAAGGGGTTCAGAGTAAACCATGTTCCCACAAAGAAAAATGGAGGGACTGCGAAATCTGGAGCCCCCTGGATGTTAAGGAGCATACAGGGTAAGATAAGGCAAAAAAGGAAAGCTTATGTCAGATACCGAGAGCTCAATACTGCAGAAAGCCTAAAGGAGTGTAGAAAGTGCAGGGGTGAAATTAAAAACGAAATTAGGAAAGCAAAGAGAGACCATGAAAAAATATTGGCAAGAAAAATCAAGGAAAACCCAAAGATGTTTTATAAATATATTAAGAGCAAGAGGATAACTAAGGAAAGAGTAGGGCCTATTAGAGACCTAAAAGGTAACCTATGTGTGGAGGCGGAAGATGTTGGTATGGTTCTTAATGAATACTTTGCGTCTGTCTTTAAAAAAGTGAGGGACGATGCAGAGATTGTAGTTGAGGAGGAGTGTGAAATATTGAATGGGATAAACATAGGGAGAGAGGAAGTATTAAGGGGTTTAGCATCTTTGAAAGTAGATAAATCGCCAACCCCGGATTAAATGTATCCCAGGCTGTTAAGAGAAGCAAGGGAGGCAATAGCAGAGGGCCTGACCATCATTTTCCAATCCTCCCTGGCTACAGGCGTGGTGCCGGAGGGTTGGACGTCTGCTAACGTTGTACCGTTGTTTAAAAATGGAGAGAGGGATAGACCAAGTTATTACAGGCCAGTCAGTCTAAACTCAGTGGTGGATAAATTATTGGAATCAATTCTGAGGGACAGGATAAACTGTCACTTAGAAAGGCATGGATTAATCAAGGACAGTCAGCGTGGATTTCTTAAGGGAAGGTCATGTCTGACTAACTTGATTAAATATTGTGAGGAGGTAATACGGAGATTCGATGAGAGTACTGCATTTGATGTAATATACATGGATTTTAGCAAGGCTTCTGACAAGGTGCCACAAGGCAGACTGGTCAAAAAAGTACGAGCCCATGGGTTCCAAGGGAAAGTGGCAAGTTGGATCCAAAATTGGCTCAGTGGCATGAAGCAAAGAGTAATGGTTGACGGGTGTTTTGTGGCTGAAAGGCTGTTTCCAGTGGGGTCCTGCAGGGCACAGTGCTTGGTCCCTTGCTTTTTGTGGTAGAAACTAATGATTTGGTCTTAAATGTAGGGGGCATGATTAAGAAGTTTGCCGATGATACAAAAATTGGCCATGTGGTTGATAATGAGGAGGAAAGCTATAGACTGCAGGAAAATAACAATGGACTGGTCAGGTGGGCAGAAAAGTGGCAAATGGAATTCAATCCAGAGAAGTGAGAGGTAATGCATTTGGAGAGGGAAAACAAGGCTTCAATATCCTCAATAGTGGCAGAATCCAGCATGTGAGTGCAAAAGACAAGGCTGAAGCGTTTGCAACCATCTTCAGCCAGAAGTGCCGAGTGGATGATCCATCTCGGCCTCCTCCTGATATCCCAACCATCACAGAAGTCAGTCTTCAGCCAATTCGATTCACTCCACGTGATATCAAGAAACGGCTGAGTGCACTGGATACAGCAAAGGCTATGGGCCCCGACAACATCCCAGCTGTAGTGCTGAAGACTTGTGCTCCAGAACTAGCCGCGCCTCTAGCCAAACTGTTCCAGTATAGCTACAACACTGGCATCTACCTGACAATGTGGAAAATTGCCCAGGTATGCCCAGTCCACAAAATGCAGGACAAATCCAATCCGGCCAATTACCGCCCCATCAGCCTGCTCTCAATCATCAGCAAAGTGATGGAAGGTGTCGTCGAAAGTGCTATCAAGCAGCACTTACTCACCAATAACCTGCTCACCGATGCTCAGTTTGGGTTCCGCCAGGACCACTCGGCTCCAGACCTCATTACAGCCTTGGTCCAAACATGGTCAAAAGAGCTGAATTCCAGAGGTGAGGTGAGAGTGACTGCCCTTGACATCGAGGCAGAATTTGACCGAGTGTGGCACAAGGAGCCCGAGTAAAATTGAAGTCAATGGGAATCAGGGGGAAAACTCTCCAGTGGCTGGAGTCATACCTAGCACAAAGGAAGATGGTAGTGGTTGTTGGAGGCCAATCATCTCAGCCCAATTACATTGCTGCAGGAGTTCCCAGGGCAGTCTCCTAGGCCCAGTCATCTTCAGCTGCTTCATCAATGTCCTTCACTCCATCATAAGGTCAGAAATGGGGATGTTCGCTGATGTTCAGTTCCATTCGCAACCCATCAGATAATGAAGCAGTCCGTGCCCGCGTGCAACAAGATCTGGACAACATCCAGGCTTGGGCAAGTAACATTCGTGCCAGACAAGTGCCAGGCAATGACCATCTCCAACAAGAGAGAATCTAACCACCTCCCCTTGACATTCAACAGCATTACCATCACCGAATCCCCCACAATCAATATCCTGGGGGTCATCATTGACCAGAAACTTAACTGGACCAGCCATATAAATACTGTGGCTACAAGAGCAGGTCAGAGGCTGGGTATTCTGCGGCGAGTGACTCACCTCCTGACTCCCCAAAGCCTTTCCACCATCTACAAGGCACAAGTCAGGAGTGTGATGGAATACTCTCCACTTGCCTGGATGAGTGCAGTTCCAACAACACTCAAGAAGCTTGACACCATCCAGGATAAAGCAGCCCGATTGATTAGCACCCCCTCCACCACCCTAAACATTCACTCCCTTCACCACCGGCGCACTGTGGCTGCAGTGTGCACCATCCACAGGATGCACTGCAGCAACTCGCCAAGGCTTCTTCAACAGCACTTCCCAAACCTACAACCTCTACCACCTAGAAGGACAAGGGCAGCAGGCACATGGGAACAACACCACCTGCACATTCCCCTCCAAGTCACACACCATCCTGACTTGGAAATATATCGCCGTTCCTTCATCGTCGCTGGGTCAAAATCCTGGAACTCCCTTCCTAACAACACGGTAGGAGAACCTTCACCACACGGACTGCAGCTGTTCAAAAAGGCGGCTCACCGCCACCTTCTCAAGGGCAATTAGGAATGGGCAATAAATGCTGGCTTCGCCAGCGACGCCCATATCCCATGAACGAATTTTTTAAAAAGTAAATACACAATAAATGGGAGGATACTGAGAGGTGTAGAGGAAGTGAGGGACCTTGGAGTGCATATCCACAGATCCCTGAAGGTAGCAGGATCAGTAGATAAGGTGTTTAAGAAAGCATACGGGATACTTTCCTTTATCAGCCGAGGCATAGAATATAAGACCAGGGAGGTTGTGCTAGAATTGTATAAAACATTAGTTTGTCCACAGTTTGAGTCCTGCGAACAGTTCTGGTCACCACATTTCAGGCAGGACGTAATGTCACTAGAGAGGGTACAGAGGAGATTTATGAGGATGTTGCCAGGACTGGAGAATTTTATCTGTGAGGAAAGATTGGGTAGGCTGGAGTTGTTTTATTTCGAACAGAGGAGGCTGAGGGGTGATTTAATTAAGGTGCACAAAATTATGAAGGGCCGAGATAGAGTGGATAGGAAGGACCTAGTTCTCTTAGCAGGGAAGTCAATAATCGGGGGGCATAGGTTTACAATGATTGGTAGAAGGATTAGAGGGGAGCGGGCGAAAAGTTTTTTGACCCAGAGGGTGGGGGTCTGGAACTCACTGCCTGAAAGGGTGATGGAGGCAGAAACCCTCATCACATTTCAAAAGTACTTGGATATGCACTTGAAGTGGCATAACCTTTGGACCAATGCTGGAAAGTGGGATTAGGCTGGTTGGCTCATTTTCGCCCGGCGAGGACACGATGGGCCGAATGGCCTCCTTCTGTGCCGTAAATTTTCTGTAATTCTATGATTCAAGAATAATACAATCCACCTTCACAGCACAAACGAGCAATTTTTCAAAAGAAGAAATCTGTTATTAGGCACGGGTCACTCAACAAAGGGATCACTTTCACATGAGATATGCAAGGGGGATGGGCACCAGGATAGAGCTTTAGAAAGGAGAAACAATGTGCACAAAGGATTGGGAGACTCAGATGGCAGTAGAATAAGAAATAGTACAGTATTAGGTGGGATCAGTATAAGGGAGAATACGAGAAGGTCTAAGATTGGTTTAGAGTGCATGTGCACGAAGCGTGGTCGATAAGGTTGGAGAGCTGCAGGCGCAAATAGCCACATGGGAATATGATGTCGTGGTGATAACGGAGACCTGGCTCAAAATAGGACAGGATTGGGTACTAAATATTCCTGGAATGAGAGGGAAGGAAAAAAAGGAGGGGAGTGGTGGCAGAATTGATTAAGGAGAATATTGCAGTGCTGGAGAGAGAGGATGTCCTGGAGGGGTCAAGGACAGAATCTATTTGGTTAGAGTTAAGAAACAATAGAGGTGCCATTCCACTACTGGATGTATTCTAGGATGTATTTGAGAACCAGGTTGAATATAGAAAGTTCAGAGAAGTGAAAAAGGAAATTAGAGGAGCAAAGAGAGAGTATGAGTGTAGACTGTCGGCTAACATAAAGCAGAATCCAAAAGCCTTGTATAGGCATATAATAAGTAAACGGGTAGTAGGAGTAGGGGTGGGGTGGATTAGGGACCAAAAAGGAGATCTATGCATGGAGGCAGAGGGCAGAATAGTTTGCATTTGTCTTTACCAAGGAAGAAGATGCTGCCAGAGTCACATTAAAGAGAAGGTAGTTGAGATACTGGATGGGCTAAAAATTGATAAAGAGGTACTAGAAAGGCTAGCTGTACTTAAAGTAGATTAGTCACCCAGTCTGGATGGGCTGCATCCTTGGTTGCTGAGGGAAGTAAGGGTGGAAATTGCAGAGGTGCTGGCCATAATCTTCCAAACATCCTTAGATAGGTGCCAGAGGATTGGAGAACTGCATATGTTCACCCTTGTTCAAAAAAGAGTGTAAGAATAAACCTGGCAATTACAGGCCAATCAGTTTAACCTCGGTGGTAGGGAAGATTTTAGAAATGATAATCTGGGATAAAAGTAACAGTCACTTGGACAAGTGTGGATTAATAAAGGAAAGCCAGCACAGATTTGTTAAAGGCAAATCATGTTTAACTAAGTTGATTGAGTTGTTTGATGAGGTGACAGAAAGGTTGATGAGGGCAATGCGGTTGATGTCGTATATATGGACTTTCAAAAAGCGTTTGATAAAGTGACACATAATAGGCTTGTCAGCAAAATTAAAGCCCATGTAACAAAAGCGGCAGTGGCAACATGAATATGAAATTGGTTGAGTGACAGGAAACAGAGTGGTGGTGAACGGTTGTTTTTCAGACTGGAGGAAGATATACATTGGGGTTCCCCAGGGGTCGGAACTAGGATCAGTGCTTTTTTTGACATATATTAATGACTTGGACTTGGGTGTACAGGGCACAATTTCAAAATTTGCAGACGACACAAAACTTGGAAATATAGTAAACAGTGAGGAGGATAGTTATAGACTTCCTGAGGGCATAGACAGGCTGGTGGAAAGGGCGGACACAAGGCAGATGAAATTTAATGCAGATGAAATTTAATGTGAACTGATGCATTTTGGTAGGAAGGATGAGGAGCAGCAATATAAACTAAATGGTACAATTCTAAAGGGGGTGCGGGAACAGAGAGACCTGGTGGTATATGTGCACAAATCTTTGAAGGCAAGACAGGTTGAGAAAGCAGTTAAAAAGCATACAAGATCCTGGGCTTTATAAATAGAGGCATAGAGTACAAAAGCAAGGAAGTTGTGTTGAACCTTTATAAAACACTGGTTCGGCTACAACTCGAGTATTGCAACCAGTTCTGGGCACTGCACTTTAGGAAGGATGTGAAGGTCTATGTGATTTTTCGCTGTGGCCCGTCGGAACTGTCGATCGACAAGTTGAGCGTCATATCCCGTTCTTATGAGGGCGTCTTTCAGCGTCTGTAGGTGTCCATCGCGTTCCTCCTCGTCTGAGCAGATCCTGTATATTCGCAGGGCCTGTCCATAAGGGATGGCCTCTTTGACGTGGTTAGGGTAGAAGCTGGAGAAGTGGAGCATCGTGAGGTTGTCTGTGGACTTGCGGTAGAGTGAGGTGCTGAGGTGCCCGTCTTTGATGGAGGTTCGTGTGTCCAAGAATGAAACCGATTCTGAGGAGTAGTCCATGGTGAGTTTGATGGTGGGATGGAACTTGTTGATGTTATCGTGTAGTCTCTTCAGTGATTCTTCGCCGTGGATCCATAGGAAGAAAATGTCGTCGATGTATCTGGTGTATAGCGTTGGTTGGAGGTCCTGTGCAGTGAAGAAGTCATGCTCGAACTTGTGCATGAAAATGTTGGCGTATTGGGGTGCGAATTTGGTTTCCATGGCTGTTCCATGTGTTTGGGTAAAGAACAGGTTGTCGAAGGTGAAGACATTGTGATCCAGGACGAAGTGGATGAGTTGTAGGATGGCGTCTGGAGATTGGCTGTTGTTGGTGTTGAGTACTGAGGCTGTCGCAGTGATGCCGTCATCGTGGGGTATACTGGTGTAGAGTGCCGAGACGTCCATCGTGGTGAGAAGTGTTCCTGGTTCAACTGGTCCGTGCGTGCTGAGTTTTTGTAGGAAGTCTGTAGTGTCGCGACAGAAGCTGGGCGTTCCCTGTACGATGGGTTTCAGGATGCCCTCGACTTATCCAGAGAGGTTCTCACACAGGGTTCCGTTGCCTGATACGATAGGACGTCCAGGTGTGTTGGCTTTGTGTATCTTTGGGAGGCAGTAGAAGTCTCCCAAAGATACGCAACGCCATCGATGCTCTCAAGACCAACTGCAACATCGTCATCAAACCAGCGGACAAAGGAGGAGCCATTGTCATACAGAACAGAACGGACTATTGCAAAGAAGCATGCCAACAACTGGACAACCAGGAACACTACAGACGGTTTCCCCCAGATCCAACCAAAGAACACACCCACCAGCTCAACAAACTGATCAAGACCTTTGATCCAGACCTTCAAAGCATCCTACGCACTCTCATCCCGCGTGGGAGACTTCTACTGCCTCCCAAAGATACACAAAGCCAACACATCTGGACGTCCTATCGTATCAGGCAACGGAACCCTGTGTGAGAACCTCTCTGGATAAGTCGAGGGCATCCTGAAACCCATCGTACAGGGAACGCCCAGCTTCTGTCGCGACACTACAGACTTCCTACAAAAACTCAGCACCCACGGACCAGATGAACCAGGAACACTTCTCACCACGATGGACGTCTCGGCACTCTACACCAGTATCCCCCACGATGACGGCATCGCTGCAACAGCCTCAGTACTCAACACCAACAACAGCCAATCTCCAGATGCCATCCTACAACTCATCTGCTTCGTCCTGGATTACAATGTCTTCACCTTCGACAACCTGTTCTTTACCCAAACACACGGAACAACCATGGGGACCAAATTCGCACCTCAATACGCCAACATTTTCATGCACAAGTTCGAGCACGATTTCGTCACTGCACAGGACCTCCAACCAATGCTATACACCAGATACATCGACGACATTTTCTTCCTATGGGCCCACGGTGAAGAATCACTGAAGAGACTACACGATAACATCAACAAGTTCCATCCCACCATCAAACTCACCATGGACTACTCCTCAGAATCAGTTTCTTTCTTGGACACACGAATCTCCATCAAAGACAGGCACCTCAGCACCTCACTCTACCGCAAGCCCACGGACAACCTCATGATGCTCCACTTTTCCAGCTTCCACCCTAACCACGCCAAAGAGGCCATCCCCTATGGACAGGCCCTGCGAATACACAGGTTCTGCTCAGACGAGGAGGAACGCGATGGACACCTACAGACGCTGAAAGACGCCCTCATGAGAACGGGAAATGACGCTCAACTTGTCGATCGACAGTTCCGACGGGCCACAGCGAAAAATCACATAGACCTCCTCAGAAGACAAACACGGGACACAACCAACAGAGTACCCTTCGTCGTCCAGTACTTCCCCGGAGCGGAAAAACTACGCCATGTTCTCCGCAGCCTTCAACATGTCATCGATGACGACGAACACCTCGCTAAGGCCATTGCCACGCCACCACTACTCACCTTCAAACAGCCACCGAACCTCAAACAGACCATCGTTTGCAGCAAATTACCCAGCTTTCAGGAGAACAGCGTCCAGAACACCACACAACCATGCCACGGCAAACTCTGCAAGACATGCCAGATCATCGACACAGATACCACCATCACACGAGAGGACACCACCCACCAGGTACATGGTTCATACTCCTGTGACTCGGCCAACGTTGTCTACCTCATACGTTGCAGGAAAGGATGCCCCGGAGCATGGTACATCGGCGAGACCATGCAGACACTGCGACAACGGATGAACGGACACCGCACAACAATCATCAGACAGGAGGGTTCCCTCCGAGTCGGGGAACACTTCAGCAGTCAAGGACATTCAGCCTCCGATCTTCGGGTAAGCGTTCTCCAAGGCGGCCTTTGAGACACATGACAACGCAAAATCGTCGAGCAGAAATTGATAGCCAAGTTCCGCACCCATGAGGACGGCCTCAACCGGGATCTTGGGTTCATGTCACGCTACATGTAACCCCACCAGCGAAAAAAAGTTATCTGTTTTTAATACAACAGGACATTCTCTCTCTCTCTCTGCCTTTCGGGTCTCTTTCTCTCTCTGTCTTTGTGACCTGACCCATTGTGTATTCAGTATACTGGGATGTAATGTTTTCCATGGCTAACCTGTCTGAACACCAACGACACCTTTGATTGCTGTGATCGTCTCCCAGCCGAGGTGTTATAGGGGGCAGTTGGAAAGATTATCTGTAATCACCAGGCATTGTTCTTTGACTATGAAAATGGATTCTGAAAATGCTATGCGTTTTTAGAATCCCTTCACTCACCTGACGAAGGAGGTAAGCTCCGAAAGCTTGTGATTTAAAAAAGAACTGTTGGACTATAACCTGGTGTTGAACAAGTCCTTACATTTGTCCACCCCAGTCCATCACCAGCTTCTCCACATCATGATGAACTTAGCTAACCCAGAGCACTCTTATCTGCTTGTTGGATTGTTTTGCTGGCTCACCGATTCCCTTTGGAGAAAAAAATGTGGAAAATTACCTATGTATGTCCTGACCACAAAAAACAGGACAAATCCAATCCGGCCAATTACCGCCGCATCAGTCAACTCTCAATCATCAGCAAAGTGATGGAAGGTGTCGTCAACAGTGCTATCAAGTGGCACTTACTCACCAATAACCTGCTCGCCGATGCTCAGTTTGGGTTCAGCCAGGACCACTCGGCTCCAGACCTCATTACGGCCTTAGTCCAAACATGGACAAAAGAGCTGAATTCCAGAGGTGAGGTGAGAGTAACTGCCTTTGACATCAAGGCAGCATTTGACCGAGTGTGGCACCAAGGAGCTCTAGTAAAATTGAAGTCAATGGGAATCAGGGGGAAAACTCTCCAGTGGCTGGAGTCATACCTAGCACAAAGGAAGATGATAGTGGTTGTTGGAGGCTAATCATCTCAGCCCCAGGACATTGCTGCAGGAGTTCCTCAGGGCAGTGTCCTAGGCCCAACCATCTTTAACTGCTTCATCAATGACCTACCCTCGATCATAAGGTCAGAAATGGGGATGTTCGCTGTTGATTGCACAGTGTTCAGTTCCATTCGCAATCCCTCAGATAATGATGCAGTCTGTGCTCGCATGCAGCAAGACCTGGACAATATCCAGGCTTCAGCTGATAAGTGGCAAGTAATATTCGCGACAGACAAGTGCCAGGCAATGACCATCTCCAACAAGAGAGAATCTAACCACCTCCCCCTGACATTCAATGGAATTACCATCGCCGAATCCCCCATCATCAACATCCTGGGGGTCATCATTGACCAGAAATCTAACTGGAGCAGCCACGTAAATACTGTGGCTTCAAGAGCAGGTCAGAGGCGGGGTATTCTGTGGCAAGTGACTCACCTCCTGACTCCCCAAAGCCTTTCCACCATCTACAAGGCACAAGTCAGGAGTGTGATGGAATACTCTCCACTTGCCTGGATGAGTGCAGCTCCAACAACACTCAAGAAGCTCGACACCATCCAGGACAAAGCAGCCCACTTGATTGGCACCCCATCCACCACCCTAAACATTCACTCCCTCCACCACCGGCTCACAGTGTCTGCAGTGTGCATCATCTACAGGATGCACTGCAGCAACTCACCAAGGCTTCTTCGACAGCACCTCCCAAACCCATGACCTCTACCACCTAGAAGGACAAGGGCAACATGCACATGGGAACAACACCACCTGCACGTTCCCCTCCAGGTCACACACCATCCTGACTTGGAAATATATCACCGCTGGTTTAAAATCCTGGAACTCCCTTCCTAACAGCACTGTGGGAGAACATTCACCACATGGACTGCAGCAGTTCAAGAAGGGGGCTCACCACCACCTTCTCAAGGGCAATTAGGGATGGGCAATGAATGCTGGCCTTGCCAGCAATGCCCACATCCCATGAACGAATAAAAAAAAAAGCAGCACATTAAATCAATACTAGCTATTGCAATTTTCTCTCACTGGTATCAAGGACGGTTGTGTAATTAAGAAGCTAAAATGTTTACAACCTGCATGAGGGAACTATTCTGCTCTGAGAAGCAGATGTGCACTTCCCATAAACTATATTAATGCAATGTTAGAGAATCCTCAGTGGAAAGAATCAAGTCTTTGGCCCATACATAGCATTTTTGTTAAAACTGTTTGTTTAAAGGAGAACTGGAATTATCGTAACAGTCATTAATGAAACAATAACCCAGGCAGTAGTGGTAATGTAGGGGACGGCATCAAACAGGAAATTCGAGATGCATGTAACAAGGGTACTACAGTAATCATGGGTGACTTTAATCTACATATAGACTGGCCAAAGCAAATTAGCAATAATACTGTGGAGGATGAATTCCTGGAGTGTGTATAAAATGTTTTTTTGGACCAGTACGTTGAGGAGCCAACCAGGGAACAGGTTATCCTGGATTTGGTATTGTGCAATGAGAAGGGGTTAATTAATAATCTTATTGTGCGGTGTCCTTTGGGGAAGATTGACTATAACATGATAGAATTCTTCATTAAGATGGAAAGTGTAGTCGTTCAATCTGAAACTGGAGTCCTAAATCTAAACAAAGGAAACTACAAAGGTATGAGCAGTGAGTTGGCTATGATAGATTGGGAAGCTTCATTAAAAAGCATGACGGCGAATGGGCAATGGCTAACATTTAAGGAACGAATGTAACAATTATACATTCCTTTCTGGCACAAAAACACAAAAGGAAAAGCAGCCCAACCATGGCTAACAAAAGAAATTAAGGATGGAATTAAATCCAAAGAGGAGTCATATCATGTTGCCAGAAAATGTAGCAAGCCTGAGGATTAGGAGCAGTTTAGAATTCGGCAAAAAAGGACCAAGAGATTGATTAAGAGGAGAAAAATAGAGTATGAGAGTAAACTTGCAAGGAACATAAAAGCTTCTGCAAGTGTATAAAAAATTTTAGTGAAGACAAATGTAGGTCCCTTACAGTCAGAAACGGGAAAATTTATAACGGGGAACAAGGAAATGGCAGAGCAATTAAACAAATACTTTGGTTCTGTCTTCACGGAAGAGGACACAAATAACTTCCCAGAAATGCTAAGGAACCGAGGGATGAGTGAGAAGAAGGAATTAAAGGAAGCTGGTATTACTAAAAAAATAGTGCTGGAGAAATTAATGGGACTGAAAGCCGGTAAATCCCTAGGGCCTGATAATCTGCATCCCAGAATACTAAAAGAGGTAGCCATGGATGCATTAGTTGTCATCTTCCAAAATTCTATGGATTATGGAACAGTTCCTGCAGATTAGAGAGTTGCAAATGTAACCCCACTATTTAAAAAAGGAGGGAGAGAGGAAACAGGGAACTAACATCATTGGCCAACATCAGTAATAGGGAAAATGCTAGAGTCTATTATGAAGGATGTGATAACAGGACACTTAGAAAATATCAACGGGATTAGACAAAGTCAACATGGATTTATGAAATGGAAATTATGTTTGACAAACCTACTGGAGTTTTTTGAGGATGTAACTGGTAGAATAGATAGGGGAGAACCAGTGGATGTGGTTTATTTGGATTTTTAGAAGGCCTCTGATAAAGTCCCACATAAGAGGTTAGTGTGCAAAATTAAAGCACATGGGATTGGGAGTAATATACTGGCATGGATTAAAAATTGGTTAACAGACAGGAAACAGAGAGTAGGAATAAATGCATCTTTTTTGGGGTGGCAGGCAGTGACTAGTGGGGTACCGCAGAGATCAGTGTTTGGGCAATTCATTATATACTTACCATAGAGGGAGTGCAGCGAAGGTTTATCATATATTCACCATATATATCAATGATTTGGATGAGGGAACCAAATGTAATATATCCAAGTTTGCTGACGACACAAAACTAGGTGGGATTGTGAGTTGTGAGGAGGATGCAAAGAGACTTCAAAGTGATTTAGACAAGTTGAGTGAGTGGGCAAATACATGGCAGATGCAGTATAACGTGGATAAACGTGAAGTTATCCACTTCGGAAGGAAAAACAGAAAGGCAGAGTATTATTTAAATGGTGATAGATTGTGAAATGTTGATGTACAAACAGACCTGGGTGTCCTTGTACACCAGTCACTGAAAGCAAACATGTAGGTGCAGCAAGCAGTTCAGAAGGCAAATGGCATGTTGGCCTTCATTACAAGAGGATTTGAGTACAGGAGCAAGGATGTCTTACTGCAGTTATACAGGGCCTTGGTGAGACCACACCTGGAGTATTGTGTGCAGTTTTGGTCTCCTTACCTAAGAAAGGATATACTTACCATAGAGGGAGTGCAGCGAAGGTTCACCAGACTGATTCCTGGGATGGCAGGACTGTCGTATGAGGAGAGACTGGGTCGACTCAGCCTGTATTCACTCGAGTTTAGAAGAACGAGAGGGGATCTCATTGAAACATAAAATTCTGACAGGGCTAGTCAGACTGGACGCAGGGAGGATGTTGCCCTGACTAGTGGTCCAGAACAAGGGATCATAGTCTCAGGATACGGGGTAGGACATTTAGGACTGAGATGAGGAGAAATTTCTTCACTCAGAGGGTGGTGAACCTGTGGGCATTCTCTACTACAGAAGGCTGTGGAGGCCTTGTCACTGAATATATTTAAGAAGGAGCTAGATAGATTTCTAGACACAAAAGGCATGAAGGGTATGGGGAGAGAGCGGGAATATGGTATTGAGATAGAGGATCAGCCATGATCATATTGAATGGCGGAGCATGCTCGAAGGGCCGAGCGGCCTACTCCTGCTCCTATTTTCTATGTTTCTATGTTTCTATATGCATTGAGGTGACAATTTTAACCTAACCTACTTGTTGGGAAACTGACGGGATTGGATTCATCGCTGGCTTTACACTGCGCCCAATTTTACTCTCCACTGAAGTCAATGGAGGGTAATATTGGGCGGTGTGTAAAATCGGCATTCCACACAATCCCATGGGTTTTCTGCCAGGCGAATTAAGTTAAAATTACGCCAGAATCTCAGAACTTTTCTCAGCATTCATCTTGTTTGGAAATTGGATTTAATTTAACCCCACTAAACAATTGGAATTGATTTTCCTTATGAACAATTGAACTTTTCTGACTGCTTCATGCAACTCCGTCTGTTAATGCTCCAGCTTTCATCATAGCTATTGTAGTACATTGCCCTCTTTCAACACACTTTGTTTAATTTCTCCAAATCTTTCCTCATATCAAAGTACTTAAAGATTTATAGAAAGAACTTTTTACTTTTCTCTACATGTTGCCTAACAACCACTTGCCAGCTACTATAGTTCATGTATTGCGAAAGTAATAATAAAAAATAATTCTCTTTCACACTTTGACGTGGTCAGGCCAATTGGGGACAGCATCAACCTATGCTGAAATCCAATAATGCTGCTGTGCAGCAATAAGGGGTTAAAAAGAAAGTTTTGAAAAATTAGGATAAACTTCTCCTATTTTGTTGGCATAGAATCATAAAAGTTTACAACATGGAAACAGGCCCTTCGGCCCAACATGTCCATGTCGCCCAGTTTATACCACTAAGCTAGTCCCAATTGCCTTCACTTGGCCCATATCCCTCTATACACATCTTACCCATGTAACTGTCCAAATGCTTTTTAAAAGACAAAATTGCATTTTGAATCTGTTTGAACATTGTATGCCAATGACAAAATCAGAAGAGCTGGCTCAGAGGTGTTACTGAGTGCAATATTGTGAGATTGTTCAATTAATGTACACGGGTATAGTCATTAACCCTGTCCATTTTAGGAAACTTGTCATTTCATTTGTGTATGAGAAAGAAAAAATATTTATATTAATTCAGTTTCCTTCAACTGTTGGGCTCAGTAACTACTCCAAGGCAGTTCCTCGAATGATGTTCACTGTTCAAACAAAAATATTCAAAATATTATGAAAGAAAAAACTTGCATTTATACAGTGCCTTGTTACATCCACAGGATAACACAGGACTTCACATCTAATGAACTACTTTTTAAAATTCAGTCACAGTTTGTTGTTATTAATAGTTTCTTTACAATTGTTTGACTTTAATTTGGGACAGTTGATGATTCAGGCTGTCTTATGTTCCAAACTGTGGGAACTAGGCTTTCATGTCCTTTAAAGTTAAATAATCTTTCTTTTTTCTTTTTCTTTTTTCCCCAAATCATTGACACTAATGTAACAGTCATTGAATCCTTTTCCACTTTTGGAACATTTATGTTCAAGACTATGTTAGTCGACAGTGAAAAATAAAGTTGGGAACCTGAATTGATAGGGGAAAAAAATTGGATAGGGGCCATTTTTGGGTGTAGGTAGAGTGATGTGCTATTACTCCACGCCCAATGGCCCCTGCGCAGGCAGGACAGGAGTTTCAGCCCACCGGAGGACTTACCTGCAATCAGCGTTCCATTCCAGGCCTTGCACATGGAATCAATGCAATTCGCACTTTCCACAACCAGAGGGGAAAGTGCGAAAGTGCGAACTGAATTAATATCTTAATTAATCTCTTAAAGGGAGGATGTTTCTTAGAAATCTCTTAAAAGTAGCTGATACCTGTTATTTCCTCAAAAAAACAATCTACTGTCTGCATGGAGTCTGAACAGAGATCAGACATCGCCCGTGTAAAACACAGATGCAGCTCCCATCCCTATGTTTACACATTGATGAGTTATGTTAAAACATTAAATAAAGGTTGCACACTAGTAAACCCAACATCCTCCAATCTGCACGCCAGACCTCACCAATCTGCTGACCTGAGTTGGTACCATGCCTGCGAGAGTGCATGCACCAAGGTTCTCTGCTGATGCACTAGAGACCTTGTGGCAAGAGGTGGACAGAAGGAGGGACATCCTATATCTGCAGGAGGGGGTGGTGGTGCATGAGGCCCTCCAGACATATATTCAAAAGGCAGTGGGAGGCAGCAGGGGACAAAGTCAATGCCAGGCGCACAGCATCATGAACATGGTCAAGGTGAGTGAAGTCAACTGTCAACTGGCGACTCCTACCAACTGCACCACGCACTACACCCCCATCACCCACATACCAATAAACTCTTTCCATCAGTACTCAACTCTTCCAATCAGATGCTTCCTCTCACCCTTACACATTACCACTGCTTCAATCCGCCCACCCACAACTCACAGGCCACGCAGACTGGCAGCTGTTCAACCGGACACACGTCATGCTTTCTTGCAGGAGAAGGTGGTGCATATCAAGAGGCAGCAAGTGGCAGTGGCACTTAGCCCCTCGAGCCTGTTCCGTCATTCAGTGAGATCATGGTGGACCTGTGACCTAACTCCATATACCTGCCTTAGCCCCATATCCCTTAATACCCTTGGTTCACAGAAATCTATCAATCTCAGATTTAACTTTCACAAGTGAGCTAGCATCAACTGCCGTCTGCAGAAGAGCATCCAAACGTCTCCCACCCTTTGAGTGGAGGAGCATTTTTTTAACTTCACTCCTGCACGTCCTGGCTCTAAATGTTAGGCTATGTCCCCGCCTCCTTGTATTCAAGTGTAGGAGACCTCCAAAAACAGTTACAAATGTCTCCGCAGCCAGAAGCAATAATCCAGCTACTAACCTGTAAATCCTGCGTGGTCCCTTTAAATAATGCCGGTAGGGGGTCCTCCAGGCACTCTAAGACACGTTCAGATGGTCAGGGTTAAGACTGTGCATTGAGTTAAGCGTTAAGTCCCAAATTGGTGTCTATCACTTTAAATCAGCGTTGCACACTGAAACCATTTTCTCCCTACGTTACATGATTCCAGGGTGCGTTATCTGCGTCTGCGCTAATTCCTATACGAAGATGGCGTCTGGCACACATCACGCTGGAAACGTGCGTGTGCATCCAAGACGCCATCTTGGATGTCAGAGAGGCTGTGTAGCGCTGAAACAACAGGTGCTACACGGCCCAATTTAGTGCCCATAGTTTCTTACAGTACAGCATGAAACCAGATGTTTAATATTTAATGCAAATGATTTATCCAATAAAGCACTTCATCAAGTAATTTGAGCTATTCTACACTAACTTAAAGATGTTTTGTCATCAAGCGTTTCTGTTGCAAGGGTCAGAAACTCCTGTTTGTACACATAGCATGCTAATGTTTTCAAGATGGTCGTAGATTGTAAGTTCAATGTCCTATTTTCAGTTGTGCTGAACTTAAATTATTTGATCAGTGGGATATTAAAATAAAGGCTCATTAGACTTTTAAATTTTGTGGCATACTGTTGAGAAGGTCCCATTGATACTGGTGCTTAGGATGTTCTGAGTTGTATCCAGAATCACATGAGTTCTAGGAATGAATGTTTTGGTTTCAGAAAAAACAGATTTTGGATGTATTCAAATTTGAAGCCCAATCTGAGATTATGCCAGAGTGCGTCCACAGGTGTATCCTTGGGAAACTTGGAAGTCGGCGGGTTGGCGCTGGCTTCCGAACCCGAATGGGATTTCTGCGATTTTCGGAGCCCCCCCACCCCCGGCCCCCAACACACCCGCAATTTCCCCCTAAAATTGAGCCCTTAGTGTGTCTCTACTAAAGCATGGGGAATATACCTCCAAGATGATCACTAGATCTCTGGGAAGGTGTTTACCCTCACAACTGGATTAGTCATACATAACTCATACAGGCTAAGATACATATTCGCTGCTAATCAATGAGGGTTTGGACACACATTGGCCCCGATATTACCAGGGAGGCGGGATGGCAGCGGGGGCGGGGGGTGGGGGGGGCCACTGGGCACATGGGTAACCCCCCCAGTGAAATCAGTCCGTTCCCCAAGCGTTCGCGGGTAAATTGAAGGCACTTACCATGGCTTCCGGGTTTCCCGTCGTCAACCCGCGCAGTGGGCGGACTGCGCACCCGCATCACAGGCTGTCAGCTGGAGGAGCCCTATTTAAAGGGGCAGTCCTCCAATGCTGCTCCTGCAGCAACCAACCAAAAGTGCAGCATGGAGCAGACCAGGGGAAAGGATGCTCCCAGATTTAACGATGCCTCTCTCCAGGTCCTACTGGATGGGGTGAGGAGGAGGAGGGAGATTTTCTACCAGGTGGATGGGAGGATAACAAGAAGGCCTAGCTTGAGGTGGCAGAGGAGGTCATTAGCAGAAGCAAAGTCGCCCGCACCTGGATCCAGTGCATGAAGCGCTTCAATGACCTAACCAGGTCAGCAAAACTGAGTGCACTTACTCATTCTCCTACACTCCGTCTTCCACATCACCGCCCCCACCCCCCAACTCATTCTGCACTGCCAACACTACTCTATCACATCATTGCTCGCACCCACTCAAACCTCATCCTCAACTTACCTGTACTTACCTCCCCAGTACTCATCCCACCACTACCATCCAGGACAAAGCAGCCCACGTGATTGGCACCCCTTCCACCACCCCAAACATTCACTCCCTTCACCACCGGCACACAGTGGCTGCAGTGTGTACCATCCACAGGATGCACTGCAGCAACTGGCCGAGGCTTCTTCGACAGCACCTTCCAAACCCGCGACCTCTACCACCTAGAAGGACAAGAGCAGCAGGCACATGGGAACAACACCTGCACGTTCCCCTATAAGTCACACAGCATCCCGACTTGGAAATATATCGCCGTTCCTTAATCGTCGCTGGGTCAAAGTCCTGGAACTCCCTTCCTAACAGCACTGTGGGAGAACCGTCACCATACGGACTGCAGCGGTTCAAGAAGGCGGCTCACCAGCACTTTCTCAAGGGCAATTAGGGATGGGCAATAAATGCTGGCCTCACCAGCGACGCCCACATCCCATGAACGAATTTTTAAAAATACAACGTCATGGCTCTGTCTCATACTCACCCTCTGATGCATCTCTTTCACGGTTAGCCGCACCCAAACCAATGCATTCAGCGGTTGGCCACGTCACCATCCCTCACTCACGCCTCTCTACTTTCTCCCCTTATAGAAGAGAGCTCAGAATGTATGGGAGAGGGCGAAAACCGGAGGGGGGCCACAACATCAGGTCGTCCTCATGGACGCGGAGCAGGAGGCTCTTGAAGTGAGCCGCACCCTCGAGTGCCTGTCCATCAGGGATGGCGAGACTGCCACCCGACAAACGGCTGATGACGGAACTTTAACATTCAGCACTCACAATAGCAAATGATGTAAACATGCCTTGCCATCTTCAGCACCTCAACATCTGTCATCATGCCTTCTGTTTTCTTACAGGGCCTTCAGCGACTGCTGTTACGGCGGAGGGCGATTCCTCAGAGGACCTGCCGGCCTCTGAGGGGGCACCGTCACATCTGAGCGAGCCATCCACCAGCACAGATACACACACCTCGGTGGGTCCCCATCCTCAGTTAGTTGGGGGTCGCACATGATGAGTCACCACACACGTGAGCACGAGCAGACACTGGTGGCAGGGGCAGCTGTGGAGAGTCCGCATCGGTGGGAGCATTCTTCTCCAGGCTCGGCTCAGCTGGACACAGATGCTAAACCCTGGGGGCCATTCTTTAAAAGGAGAATGATCGAGGGGCAGCAGCACATTTGAGAGGGGCTGGAACAGGTGCCACGCGCACTCTCCACAATCACGCAGAGGATGGAGGAGACCAACTCCTGCATGAGTGGAATGGTGGCACAGGTACAGGATATCTCTGAGATACTGTCGCAGGGACGTGAGGGCATTTCTGAGATAGTGTCGCAGGTAAGTCCGGGAATGTCTGCGATGGAGGGAAGGCTAGCCTCCATCAAGCTTCAAGCACAGCTCACCAATGAGTCCATTGAGGCCCTGACATTGGCCCTTTGGGCTCAGGGTGAACAACATTCTGCCGCCTTAAACAGGAAGGCAGATACACTAGCACTGGCCTTACAAAGCTTCACACATGTCCTCCAAACTGTCGTCCAGCAGGGTGGTAGGAGTGATGTGGGCCTGGCCCAGGAGAGGGATGATGGCGAAAGGGGACATGGAAGTGTGGACGCCACTCAAAGCGCTCCCACGTCTCACCCGTTGCCCCCCTCTCCACCAGTACCCGCAATGTTGCCTCTTCTCCAGGTGGTCGACTCTACCCCTGCACAGGAGCAGGTGGAGCAGTCTTTGGAGAGGCCCTCACGGGCACCGAGACCCAGAGGGCGTATGCCCAAAGCATCTAATCGGTCAGGGCATGAACAAGAGCAACCTGCCACTACCTCAGCTGCAGCCACAGGGGAAGCACCATGTAGGAGTAGTCAGAAGCGAAAGGCAAGGATTTTGTGAGCAAAAAGGGGATGCACAAAGGTGTTTGACGGATGGTCATGTTTTTTATTTATATTTGATTTTTGTTAATGACACATTAAATATTATTATTGTCACCACTACTGCCACGTCTTGGCCACTCTTGACTGGTTTGTGTAATAAGTCCCTTTCATGAAGTTCACCATGAACGCCCACACTGGATGGCACCCATTGGGTCACTCTACAGTGGGTGTATGTGTAGTTGCAGGACTATTTTGTGCAGGGGGCGGGGGAGGGGCTGCTGTGGCCGCTCCTCTGTCCAGGTGGTGAGGACTGGACTCTTCACACTGTCTGATGTTAGGAGAACCGTTCACATATCAGTGACTCCCTGGCCTCACAAGCACCTAGGTGAGCCGCTGTTCTGCCCATGGGTTGCTCCTCCTTCTCTGCCTCCTCCTCTTCCTCCTCCTCCTCCTTCTCCTCAATATGGGTGGCAGATGCAGATGGGGCCTCCTCCAGCGGCACCCCTCTCTGTTGTGCCATGTTGTGCAGGGCACAATAGACGACTATAATGAGTCCCACTCTCTCTGGTGCGTAATGAAGCACTGCCCCAGAATGATCAAGGCACCTGAAGCACATCTTGAGCAGCCCTATAGCATGCTCAATTGTACACCTGGTAGTGATGTGGCTGTCGTTATATCGACGCTGTTGCTCAGTGATGGGGTTCCTCAGAGGTTTCATGAGCCACGAGTGCAGGGTGTATCCCTTGTCCCTGAGGAGCCAGCCCTTGCGGGTGTTCGGTGCGTGGAAGAGGGGCGGGATGTTGGACTCCCGGAGGATGAAGGAATCGTGGCAGCTGCCAGGGTATCTGGCACACACATGAATGAATCTCTTGCGGTGGTCATAGATGAGCTGAGTGCTGATGGAGTGATAGCCCTTCCTGTTGATGAACAGTCCTGACTCGTGTGGAGTTGCTCGTATTGCTATATGGGTGCAATCGATTACACTCTGCACCCGTGGGAAGCCAGCCACAGCGTGGAATCCCACTGCCCTAAACATCTGGCTGAGGTCATCCATGGGGAAGTTGATATAGTGCGAGGCCCTGCAAAACAAGCCGTCAGTGACCTGCCTTATGTGTGCAGAGGACTGGGAGATCCCGGCGATGTTCCCGGTGGCACCCTGGAACGATCCGGAGGCGAAGAAGCTGAGGGCAGTGGTGACTTTGACAGCGACAGATAAGAATATGCTGCTCAGGCCAGCCAGGAGCAGCTCAGCATGAAGGAGGCTGCAGATGTCCACGACCACCTGGCAACTGAGTCTGAGCCTCCGTATGCATTGCTCCTCAGGGAGGTCCAGGAAGCTGAGCCTCGGTCTGTAGACCCTGTGGCGAGGGTAGTGCCTCCTGCAACGCCACTCTCTGTTATTGCCCTCCATGCTGTTGTGCAGGTGCCTGTGGTGCAGCACTGTGTTGTGGAGCTCCACGTGGTGGAGGTGGACGGCGTGCCTGGCGAGGCTGGTGATGTTGCTCGTCCGTGGATGAAGTGATGAATGCAGCTATGGCGCCCCCAATCCTGACAGTGTGAGTTTGAGGGGGTCCGCAAAGTAGGTAAATGTGTTTGCAAAGCAGAGTTTAGGGTATAAATTAATAATTTTGAGTGGAAAGACAAAGGTGTTGCAGCCAAAACTTTGTCTGAAGTGACAGAGTGCCCTGCTGCAATAAATGAGGTTTTCTCCCCCCAACTGTCAAATAATCCTTTGTATCTCCCACTAGCTGCTTGCTGAAACACGTCTGCTCCAACAGGGAGTGTTTACCACAGCACGGGAAACATGCTGAGGATCCTTCAAAATTGCACTCCTGCCAAAATCTCCACTCAGTGAGGTCTGTCAAGTACCTCAACTACCTAAATTACTATCTAAATTATCATTCCATTGGCTTTAATTGCTGGTGGGTGTCCCGCATGCGAGAGCTGCACGCGCACCCGTACGCGTCATTGGGGAACATAAGAACAGGAGTAGGCCATTCAGCCCCTCGTGCCTGCTCCGCCATTTTATAAGATCATGGCTGATCTGTGATTTAACTCCATATACCTGCCTTTGGCCCATATCCCTTAATACCTTGGTTGCCAGAAAGCTATCTACCCGGAAGTGAGCGGGTTGGAGCCCGGCTCCGAACCCACTCCGGGAATCCGCCATTTTCGGAGCCCCCCGCCCCCAACGCACCCGCTCGGCCATCCAAAAATCGGCCCCATTGACACCACCAGGAAGCAAACATATATCCACCCAATACCATCACTTCACTATTCAAATACAAGAAACACGGGGCCTGCATTTGGTGAAAACTTGAACTATAATAATAGTGCATCTATGACATACGCCATTATTAGGGTGCAGTAATTCCAGGATATTATGGCATGAATGACTTATGCCAGTAGTGATCAAAATGGCCCATTTACACCTTATTAAAATCCAAGTAGTAAATCAAAAATAGCATTTGCATGACAGACAGCTTGAGCAACTAAGGACTGAAAAGCCTCTGGTTCCTGTGTTGTCCTTACAACCTCAATGGGAAGAGGGGGTGGATCACTGTTCCATTTAATGAATTAACTAGACAGTTATAAAAAGAGTCCAAAAGGTGAGCTATCTCTCTATAATTTGTATTTGTGTTTGTTCGAACATCTAATTTAAATACGTCTGGGCCTGAATAGCATCACATTGCAATGAGTTTTTACTTTGGCCATTGGCTGCGCTGCTCCCGATCTGCTGCTGTTTCCAGCAAATTCTGGCATAAATTTGCCACTGGAGTACCGGGGAGTACAATGGTCTAACTTATGGCGTTCGGCACCAATATTGCTTATGCAATGAATCCTGGGCCGATGTGAACTTACCCCTCAATTAGCTTTTATTGTAGGGTAAATACTTATTCCAACATTAACACTCCACTAGATTTTTCCTCAATTGTTTGTGAACATCCATACACACAGATCTCCACTGGGGATCCCTGTCTATATCCATTCTAGTGGAATGTGGGCAAGGGGATTCCATTTGACCATGTTTCCTTCACTAAAAGGACAGTACAAAGGAGAGTACCCATATCCTTACATTTGCGGGAGTAAACTGACCTCCCTCTCCCCATCCACTAGTCTGCCAGTGCTTCGCCTGCCTACTCACCTAATGTTTTACACGGCTCACCCATGATGCAGTTCTGGCAACAGGTCCATTCCAATTGGGATTGGGCTTGTTGCTGAAATTTCTGCCTGACAGCCTGCTTGAACCTGCAGCCAGTTAATCAGCCAATTCAAATTCAGCCACCCATCAGATCAGTCACCACAACTCTCTGGAGCATAGGAAATTTGAATCAGCTAATGTAACTAACTGTCAGGGATAACCAAACTACCATAAGTGGCAAATTTCAACAATAAGCACATGTTGAACAAAGCAAAGACAATCGTTTTGTGCTGCTAGCATGGGCAAGGAAGGCAGATATGATCAGTGATAGAAGTGGAACAGAATGAATTTTCTGACCACCTGAGGGTAGTTAGCCCTGACCACAACCAACATTCTGGGATCAGGTCCATTTCAATACTCTTGGCGAGCTCCCAGTAGCATTGTCACCTGCACTTGAGAGCTCCTCAAGGAGTTGTGGGGAAAATGCTGGAGTCTAGAATTAAGGATAGGGTGACTGAACACCTCGAGAATTTTCAGTTAATCAGAGAGCCAGCATGGATTTGTGAAAGGTAGGTCGTGCCTGACAAACCTGACTGAATTTTTTGAAGAGGTGACTAAAGTAGTGGACAGGGGAATGTCAATGGATGTTATTTATATGGACTTCCAGAAGGCATTTGATAAGGTCCCACATAAGAGACTGTTAGCTAAGATAGAAGCCCATGGAATCGAGGGAAAAGTACGGACTCGGTTAGGAAGTTGGCTGAGCGAAAGGCGACAGAGAGTAGGGATAATGGGAAGGTACTCACATTGGCAGGATGTGACTAGTGGAGTCCTGCAGGGATCTGTCTTGGGGCCTCAATTATTCACAATATTGATTAACGACTTAGATGGAGGCATAGAAAGTCTCATATCTAAGTTTGCCGATGACACAAAGATTGGTGGCATTGTAAGCAGTGTAGATGAAAACATAAAATTACAAAGCGATATTGATAGATTAGGTGAATGGGCAAAACTGTGGCAAATGGAATTCAATGTAGACAAATGTGAGGTCATCCACTTTGGATCAAAAAGAATGGAACAGGGTACTTTCCAAATGGTAAAAAGTTAAAAACAGTGGATGTCCAAAGAGACTTAGGGGTACAGGTACATAGATCATTGAAGTATCATGAACAGGTGCAGAAAATAATCAAGAAGGCAAATGGAATGTTGGCCTTTATATCTTGAGGACTAGAGTACAAGGGGGCAGAAGTTATGCTGCAGCTATACAAAAACCTGGTTAGACCGCACCTGGAGTACTGTGAGCAGTTCTGGGCACCGCACCTTCAGAAGGACATATTGGCCTTGGAGGGAGTGCAGCATAGGTTTACTAGAATGATACCCGGACTTCAAGGGTTAAGTTACGAAGAGAGATTACATAAATTGGGGTTGTATTCTCTAGAGTTTCGAAGGTTAAGGGGTGATCTGATCAAAGTTTATAAGATATTAAGGGGAACGGATAGGGTGGATAGAGAGAAACTATTTCTGCTGGTTGGTTATTTTAGGAGTAGGGGGCACAGTCTAAAAATTAGAGCCAGACCTTTCAGGAGCGAGATTAGAAAACATTTCTACACACAAAGGGTGGTAGAAGTTTGGAACTCTCTTCCGCAAACGGCAATTGGTACTAGCTCAATTGCTAAATTTAAATCTGAGATAGATAGCTTTTTGGCAACCAAAGGTATTAAGGGATATGGGCCAAAGGCAGGTGTATGGAGTTAGATCACAGATCAGCCATGATCTTATCAAATGGCGGAGCAGGCACGAGGGGCTGAATGGCCTATTCCTGTTCCTATGTTCCTATGATTCATATGATCAATGCAAGTCTTCTTTCTCTCTTTCTGTAATGAAACAATGTGGAAATGCAACTCAAATTTCCCTCTATTAATTTCAGTACCTGCTGTGGACACTTATTTTTTTTGTTTTACTTGTTTCACATCACTTAGCAATGCTGGATGCCTGTTGTCTGTTGTCTACAGGTGTTCCTAACATCCACAGTTATAGCTATTATGCTACTTGGGTGTATACTATAGGCCACCAAATAGTAGGAAGGAGATAGAGGAGCAAATTTGCAAGCAAATTACAGGGTGATGCAAAAACTCTTGAGTCGTGATAATGGGGGATATTATCCAAATGGGGGATATTAAAGATCCACAAATAGGACTGCCCCAGGAGACCCATCGTCTCAGCCTGTTCTTGCCCCATGGAACTTATTTCTTCCTATCTCAACTGTATTTTTTCTCCTCTTGTCCAATCTCTTCTGACCTACATCTGCAACTCTTCCGATGCCCTCTGCCACCTTAACAGTTTCCAGTTCCCCGGCCCTAACCGTTTCCTATTCACCATGGATGTCCAGTCTCTCTACACCTCCATCCCCCATCAGGATGGCCTGCGGGCCCTCTGCTTCTTCCTTGAATGGAGGCCCAACCAGTCCCCATCCACCACCACCCTTCTCCGCCTGGCTTAACTTGTTCTTACGTTGAACAACTTCTCCTTTGACTCCACTCACTTCCTCCAAATAAAAGATATTGCTATGGGAACCCGTATGGGTCCTAGCTATGCCTGCCTTTTTGTGGGATATGAGGCACATTCCTTGTTCCTGTCCTACTCAGGTCCCCTCCCTCACGTTTTTTTCTGATAAATTGATGACTGTATCAGTGCTGCTTCCAACTCTCACCCCAAACTGCAAAATTTCATCAATTTTGCTTCCAATTTCCACCCTTCCCTCACCTTCACATGGTCCATCTCCGACTCTTCCCTTCCTTTCCTCGATTTCTCTATCTCCATTTCTGGGGATAGGCTGTCAACCAATATCTATTATAAGCCCACCGACTCCCACAGCTACCTTGATTACACTTCTTCCCACCCCGCTTCCTGTAAGGACTCTATTCCTTTCTTTCAGTTTCTCCATCTCCATCGCACCTGTTCTGATGATGCCACCTTCCACACCAGTGCTTCCGATATGTCTTTTCCTCAACCAAGGTTTCCTCTCCACTGTAGTTGACAGGGCCCTCGACCATGTCCGTCCTATTTCCCGTACTTCTGCCTTCACCCCTTCCCCTCTCTCCCAGAACCATGATAGGGTCCCCTTGTCCTCACTGTCTAGCCCACTAGCCTCCACATTCAATGTATCATCCTCTGCCATATCCGCCATCTCCAGTGCGATCCCACCACCAACCACATCTTCCCCTCCCCTTTCAGCATTCCGAAGGGACCGCTCCCTCCGCAACACCTGGTCCACTCTTCCATCACACCCAACACCCGCTCTCCTCCTCATGGCTCCTTCCCGTGCGAGCGCAGGAGATAAAACACCTGCCCTTTTACCTCCTCCCTTCTCACCAGCCAGGGCCCCAAACACTCCTTCCAGGTGAAACAGCAATTTACTTGTACTTCTTTCAATTTAGTGTACTGTATTCGCTGCTCACAATGCGTTCTCTTCTACACTGGGGAGACGAAACGCAGATTGGGTGGTCGCTTTGCTGAACACCTCCGCTCAGACCACAAGCGTGACCCTGACCTGCCGGTCGCTTGCAATTCCCTGTCCTACTCCCACTCTGACCTCTCTGCCCTCGACCTCTTACACTGTTCTAATGGAGCCCAACAGAAGCTCGAGGAACAGCACCTCATCTTTCGATAAGACACTTTACAACCTTCTGGACTCAACACTGAGTTCAATAACTTCAGATCATAACCACTGTTCCCCTTTTTTTGGACAGCAAGTGCTGCTAATGGTTCTGATGTTACCATTTATAGCTCCTCTAGACCCATCTTTTGTTTCTTTATTTGTCCCATTACCGGCTTCCTTGCCTTGCATCATCACCCCTTTTGTCTTTAATCACTCCTGCTCTCCACCCTATCAGAGACCTTTCCTTTTGTTCTTTTCTCCCCTGCCCTTCCCCCTGCTCCCCATCCCTGGCTCTGTACTTGCTTAAAAACTGTTGAATCTTCAACTTTTTCCAGTTCTGACGAAAGGTCATTGACCTGAAACGTTTACACTGTTTCTTTCTCCACAAATGCTGCCTGACTTGCTGAGTATTTTCAGCATTTTCTGTTTTTATTTCTGATTTCCAGCATCCGCTCTTTTGATTTAGTGATAATGGGGGACTTCACTTATCCCAATATAGAAAAAGCAATAAAGGGCAAAGAGGAGGAAGAATTCCTGAAATGTATACAAGAGAACTTTCTTGAACAGTGTGTTTCCAGCCCAACAAGGAAGGAAGAAGTGCTGGATCTAGTTCTGGGGAATGAAATGGGGCAGGTGAAGCATGTTTCAGTGGGGGAGCATTTGGGGCACAGTGATCATAATATTATTAGGTTTAGAATAGTTATGGAAAAGGACAAGGAAGAATCAAGCGTAAAAATACTTAACTGGAGAAGGACTAATTTCAGTGAGTTATAAAGTGATTTTGCTCTGGTGGATTAGAATCAAAGGTTGGTAGTAAAGACAGTAATTGAACAATGCTTTAAGGTTCGTATACAGAGTAGGCACATTCCCACGAAGGGGAAAGGAAGGACCTCCAAAGCTGGAGCTCCCTGGATGACTAAATATATAGAGATCAAAATGAAGCAGAAAAAGGAGACTTATGACAAATAAGTTCATAACACCGTAGAGAACTAAACTAATTACAGGAAGTTCAGAAGAGATCCAAAAAGGGGACTAAGAGGGGCAAAGAGAGAGTATGAGACTAGATTAGCACTAACATAAAAGGGAACCCAGAAGTCTTTTATAAATCGTAAGAGGGTTGTCAAAGGAAGGGTGGGGCCGATTAGGGACAAAAAAGGCAATCTTCTTGTGCAGGCCAAGGGCATGGCTGAGCTACTAAATGAATACTTCACATCCGTCTTCACTACAGAAGAGGATGCAGCCAATGTAGCAGTAAAGAAAAAGGTAGGAGCGATATTGGATAGGATAACAATAGATAAAGAGAAGTAGTAATCTCCGGATTACTCCTGGTGCCATGTGTTGGTGAGTATAGAAATAAGAAGATAGAGCAGATGAATGTGTGGCTGGAGAGATGGTACAGGAGGGAGGGCTTTATATTCCTGGGGCATTGGGACCAGTTCTTAGGGTAGAGGGACCCATACAGGCCGGTCAGGTTGCACCTCAACAGAGCTGGGACCAAAGTCCTTGCGGGGAGGTTCAGTGGTGCTGTGGGGGAGGGATTAAACTAATTTGGCAGGGGGATAGGCACCAGGATGTAGCATTGGAAAGGAGAAACAGGGTGCACAAAGGATTGGGAGAGACAGATAGCACTAGAGTAAGAAATAGTACAGTATTAGGTTGGAGCAGACTAAGAGAGAATATAGAAGGTCTAAGATAGGTTTACAGTGTGTAAACGCATGAAACATGGTAAATAAGGTAAATAATTTGCGCCTGGAGCATGGTGAGCTGCAGGCGCAAATAGCCACATGGGAATATGATGTGGCGATAACGGAAACCTGGCTCAAAAAAGGACAAGATTGGATAGTAAGTATTCCGAGATACGAGGTGTTTAGGAAAGATAGGGGGGGGCGGTGGTGGGAGTATTGATTAAGGAGAATATTGCAGTACTGGAGAGAAAGGATGTCGTGGAAGGGTCGAGGACAGTATCTATTTGGTTAGAGTTAAGAAACAATAGAGGTGCCATTAAACTACTGGGTGTAATCTATAGGCCACCAACTAGTGTGAAGGAGATAGAGGAACAAATTTGTAGGGAAATTACAGTGAGGTGCAAGAACCATAGAGTAGTGATAATGGGGGACTTCAATTATCCTAATATAGACTGGGATAATAATAGTATAAAGGGCAGAGAGGGGGAAGAATTTCTGAAGAGTGTTCAGGAGAACTTCCTTGATCAGTACGTATCCAGCCCAATGATGATGGAGGCATTGCTGGGTCTGATTCTGGGGAATGCGGGGGGTCAAGTGGAGCAAGTGTCAGTGGGGGAACATTTAGGGAACAGTGATCATAGTATCATAAGGTTCAGATTAGTTATGGAAAAGGACAAGGAGCAATCTAGAGTAAAAATACTTAATTGGAGGAGGGCCAATTACAGTGTGTTGAAAACAGATCTTGGCTGGGTAAATTGGAATCAAAGATTGGCAGGCAAAACTGTAATCTAACAATGAGTGGCCTTTAAAGAGGAGATGGTTCTAGGTACATTCCCAAGAGGGGGAAAGGTAGGGTAACCAAAGCCAGAGCTCCCTGGATGACGAAAGAGATAGAGAGTAAGATGAAGCAGAAGAAGGGGACGTATGACAGATGTCAGGTTGATAATACAAGTGAGAACCAGGCTGAATATAGAAAGTTCAGAGGGGAAGTGAAAAAGGAAATAAGAGGGGCAAAGAGAGAGTATGAGAATAGACTGACAACTAACATAAATGGGAATCCAAAAGTCTTCCATAGGCATATAAATAGTAAACGGGTAGTAAGAGGAGGGGTGGGGCCAATTAGGGACCAAAAAGTCCAAAGGGACTCAGGGGTTCAGGTACATAGATCATTGAAGTGTCATGAACAGGTGCAGAAAATAATCAAGAAGGCAAATGGAATGTTGGCCTTTATATCTGGAGGACTAGAGTACAAGGGGGCAGAAGTTATGCTGCAGCTATACAAAACCCTGGTTAGACCGCACCTGGAGTACTGTGAGCAGTTCTGGGCACCGTACCTTCGGAAGGACATATTGGCCTTGGAGGGAGTACAACGTAGGTTTACTAGAATGATACCCGGACTTCAAGGGTTAAGTTACGAGGAGAGATTACACAAATTGGGGTTGTATTCTCTAGAGTTTCGAAGGTTAAGGGGTGATCTGATCGAAGTTTGTAAGATATTAAGGGGAACAGATAGGGTGGATAGAGAGAAACTATTTCTGCTGGTTGGGGATTTTAGGAGTAGGGGGCACAGTCTAAAAATTAGAGCCAGACCTTTCAGGAGCAAGATTAGAAAACATTTCTACACACAAAGGGTGGTAGAAGTTTGGAACTCTCTTCCGCAAACGGCAATTAATACTAGCTCAATTGCTAAATTTAAATCTGAGATAGATAGCTTTTTGGCAACCAAAGGTATTAAGGGATATGGGCCAAAGGCAGGTGTATGGAGTTAGATCACAGATCAGCCATGATCTTATCAAATGGCGGAGCAGGCACAAGGGGCTGAATGGCCTACTCCTGTTCCTATGTTCCTAAAAAGGAGACCTATGCATGGAGGCAGAGGGCATGGCTGAGGTACTAAATGAGTACTTTGCATCTGTCTTTAACATGGAAAAAGATGCTGTAAAGTCACAGTAAAAGAGGAGGCAGTTGAGATACTGGATGGGCTAAAAATTGATAAAGAGGAGGTATAAGAAAGGCTGGCTGTATTAAAGTAGATAAGTCACCCGGTCTGGATGGGATGCATCCTAGGTTGCTGAGGGAAGTAAGGGTGGAAATTGCAGAGGTGCTGGCCATAATCTTCCAATCTTTCTTAGATACGGGAGAATTGCAAATGTTACACCCTTGTTGAAAAATCATGAATGATTTTGATAGAGTATACAAGGAGAAACTGTTTCCACTGACAGAAGGTTCGATAACCAGAGGACACAGATTTAAGATGATTGGCAAAAGAACGAGCGGCATGAGGAAGTAGTTTTTACGCAGAGAGTTGTTATGATCTGGAATGCACTGCCTGAAAGGGTGGCGGAAGCAGATTCAATAGTAGCTTTCAAAAGAGAATTTGATGCCTACTTGAAGGGAAAAAAATTTACAGGACTATGGGGAAAAAGCAGCAGAGTGGGACTAACTGACTAGCTGTTTGAAAGAGCTGGCACAGGCACGATGGGCTGAATGTCCTCCTTCTGTGTTGTAACATAATATGAAACTATGATACAATTTGACTCTTAGCTGAGCTTTCGATCCCATATCCTCTCCTTCACCTACTTCTACCTCCATAACATCACCAATCTCCGCCCCTGCCTCAGTTCATCTGCTGCTGAAACCCTCATGCTGGCCTTTGTTACCTCTAGACTCGAATATTCCAATGCTGTCCTGGCCGACCTCCCATATTGCACCCTCTATTGTTGAGCTCATCCAAAACTCTGCTGCCCGTATCCTAACTCACACCAAGTCCCGTTTACTCATCACTCCTGTGCTTGCTGACCTACATTGGCTCCTGGTCCAGCAACGCCTTGATTTTAAAATTCCCATCCTTGTTTTCAGATCCCTCCATGGCATTGCCCCTCCCTGTCTCTGTAACCTCCTCAGCCCTATAAACCTCTGAGATCACTGCGCTCCTCCAATTCTTGCCTCATTTCCACATAAAAGCACATACCCAGTGAACTGTTGCGGCAAACAAAATTAATGATCTGATGCTAAGTTCATTGACCCCAAATTTCATCAGGTTCATGGTTGGAGAAGAGCTTTACAGAATGGAGGGGAGGTGGAGAGAATATGTAATGGGAAGGGAAAAGAATCATTTCAGAGGTGATAGTATACCAATATAATATACCAGATTCTGGATGGGAGGCTAGAGAAGGGGAGCTACTCCCTTCAAATGCACCAAGCCAGGAACCAACTTGCTTGGTACAGTTAAACCAACTGTAACCAATTGTTGGAATGAAGCTTTCTCGATTTCAGTGCACCAAGGTTTTTAGCTAATTTCAAAGTAGGTGAATACCAAAGTAATATTAACGAAGCCTCTGCTTACCAGTGGCTGGCTTCATTGGTCCATTAGGAAGTAAAATTTTAGTATCACTTTTCCATATACCAGTTCTTAAACATGAATCTCTATCTCTGGATTTAAAGCCATTTATCTGTTTTTAATATCTCTATCTCTTTAATCTTAAAGAATATCTCCTTATGTGGCTCAGTGTCATATTTTGTCTGACAAATCTCCTATGAAGCGCTTTGGAATATTTTACTACTTTAAAGGTGCTATATAAATGGAAGTTGTTGTTGACAATGGGCTGGAAATTGCACACATCAGCGTGGCAAAATCTGCAGCAGCCATGATGAATGAAATGAACGAATTAACTTACCACGGATCCAAGGCATAGAATTGCTTGATTTAAAACGTTTGAAAGAAATTGCGACATCAGTCCAACCTTTGAACAGCATGGGCTGATGCGCATGGGAAATAGCTGTGAGAATGGAAGCCCCGCCCACAAGCAGGCAAGTAAAACTCATTCATTTAAAGTGAACTTCTCTCTTAGTGTAAATAAAAATGTAACAAAAGTTGATAAAAAGCCAAGCAAATGATTTAATTTAATGAAACTTACAGAAGTTAAAAGTAAAATAAAAATTTTCAGTTAAAAATTTTTTTTAATGATCAAAAAATATTAAAATAAGAGTAATTTGATGTTCCACATTTTTAAAATGTAATTTTTTGTTGTTTTGTAGTATTAACAGTCACTGCGCTTTTAAGAAGTACTGTAGGCTGGTATTTTCCAGTGTACCCTTTGGTGGCATCTTCGTTCCAGCTGGGCAGATGGGTAAGTTTATGAATATCTAATGATTTCTATGATTTTAGTGTAGGTGGCCCTTTAATTTGGAACTGTCAAACCGACGGCGAACCAATGGGAGCAAGTTCGCGAGTGCGCACGATTGATTCGCTGGCGGTCGGAGAGGACGCCATTATGGAGAGCCGTCCTCAGGTGAGTAATTTCTGGGCCATTCTATGTCTTAAATTGTAACCTAACTTTTTACATATACTGGGGGAGAATTTGGTCTTCAGTGGTAATGCAAAAGGGATGATTATGAATCAGCAGCCCATTTTACACCCCGCCCAACTTCAATGGAAAAGAAAATTGAGCGGGGTGTAAAATGGGCTGCTGATTCGCTATCACCTGTTTTGCGCTACAACTGAAGACCTATTTTATCCCCACTTCTTTTTAAATTGAGAACTCAAGGTGAAGCCTAAAACCTATTGTACAGATTGAAAAGATTAAAGGAAAAATTAGATAAATTAGGAAGTAGTGATTAGGTGATTTCAAACTGCAGTTTTAAAAATCTGAGGATTCTAGAAGGAAGGAAAGTCTGAGGGAAATAAAGAGCTCCAAAGTTTTGAGATCCTGGGAAAGAATGAATGAGAGGAGGAAACTACACAATGAGTCTTGATTTCAACACGGTGAGGATATCGGGAGAAAGAATAATGTATGGGATGGCATATAAAGAGCTTAAAAGGAACAAGAAAGGAAAGTTCAGAAGAACACATGATCTATTTTCCTCTGCAATAATCTCATCCAGGTTTGAGTGTCATGGTGTTCATGCTTAATTGCTTTGTTTGCTGCTCACATATCAACACGAAGGTGTATATCAATAGGGTTCTTAGACCTGGAGATGATGTTAAATGTGAGACATAAAGTGTAGGATCATCCGTGTCTTCAATTATATCGATATTTTCCAACTGTTTTAGCTTTCCCTCAATTTTCATCCATAGAGGAAATGGTAACTTACAGACTTGTCAATATGCAGCTTGATCTGCATGTACTTCAGCTGCCTAAACCATTGGATATTTAAGAGAATTCACTGTAAGTAGCATCCTTCGATGTTGGCATAGTGATGCTACATATTTCTTCAGGTATGTAATGAATTGTAGTATTTGAGCTGTATGCAGGCCAAGTGGATAACCAGGCTTTCTCTTCAGAAGAAACTGGATCTGTGTGTGGTGAAACTTCACTTGATATTCACAAACAATTAACTGGATTTGTCAGTAACAGTCACTGAATTGAACTGATATACCTTGAAAATATACTATTGTCGTCAGCTTGTTGCTGATTAACAAAATGATTGTATACTGTTCTGATTTTCGGAATAAATATGCGTCAACATTTCCAGATTCTGTTTCATAACTTGCTGAACACTGCGCTGTTTTGATTGGATATATTTTTGTGGATATATACCTAGGCCATGTTTCATTGGATGTTTTTGTAGAAGTCTATGGATGGATAACTGACAGTAGCAACAGGAGTGATACTATTTCTAACATGATTGATATTCGTTGCCATTTGCTGAGCAATCACCAATATGGGGCAATCTTTACTGCAGGAATAACACACATGATTGCAGTTGATCTTGTTTGACTGTGGTGTTGCCTTTTGGACTCAAATGCTTATCAGTTGAGAAAGTCTTATTGCTTAGTTTCCACATCTGCTGTATGGCATTCAGTTAGGTCATATGTTCTGGTCAGTTCTAAAAGCTCAACTAATGTGCCTGTATTCTCCAGGGTTTGCTGGTGGTGCAAAATTTTAGATGAAAAGCCATCCAAAATCTGTTTCAATTTCATGATCTACATCAATGAAATTAAATTTTGCCATTTAAGCGTATTCAAAAGGAAACTACAAGATCATTTTCATGTTGTTCAGCCATCAAAATATCATTGATTCATATGTTGTATTTTGCTGGGGAGCAAAATAATTAGTTATGCCTTTCTTAGCCTTATCATAGTCTGCATCATTTCCCATGTGCAATAGCATGTTGAATATATCGTACACATGTTTTACCCCACAATGCAAAAACAAAACTCTCCTTTGCATATTATCTGTGATATGAAAACCTGTCATGGCACACTCAAACTATTTCACCCATTTCTCCCATCTTGAAGGGACTGAAGTGGGATCACTGTATAACTTAAATGAGAGTAAATGAGGAAATACTGAGGCCAGATTATTAGTCCAATAATATCATTTATTAAATGGATATGGATATGTGGGGTGCACTGGATAGATGGTTAGTGAATGTCATGTTTTGGGATTTTCTTCATTTTTTCACAGAAAGGATTTGGAATCTGTGTGGATTTGGATGGCTGCAGAAGTGTCGTGGTAAACAGGAGTACAAAGGCTGGGCAGCAAATATTAAAAGTTATGGGAAGTGAGCATGAGATTGTGATTGGACAAGAATGCCAGTAGGAAAAAAACACTTGCAGACTTGATCAGCCAAATGACCTGTTTCCGTACTATAATGGCCTATGACCTCAAAACTTTGGAGCTCTTTATTTCCCTCAGTTTTTCCTTCCTCCTAGAACCTTCAGGTTTTTAAAACTGCAGTTTGACATCACCTAATCACTGCTTCCTAATTTATCTAATTTTTCCTTTAATCTTTTAAATCTACACTATAGGTTTTGTGCTTCACTTTGAGTTCCCAATTTAAAAAAAGTGGGGATGAACTTGGTCTTCAGTTAGATTACAATTTAAGACATAGAGGGTGCTAAATTGGGCCGTTTAGCGCCCGTTGTTTTGGCGCTGCACGGCCCCACCGACATCCAAGATGGCGTCTTGGATGCGCACGCATGTTTCCTGTATGACGTGTGCCTGACGCCATCTTGGTATAGGAGTTTGGGCAGACGCAGATAAGAAACGCTGGAATCATGTAAAGTAGGGAGAAAATGGCTTCAATCAGTGTGCAATGATGATTTAAAGTGATAGACATGATGTGGAGATGCCGGTGATGGACTGGGGTTGACAAATGTAAGGAATCTTACAACACCAGGTTATAGCCCAACTGTTTTATTTGAAAATCACAAGCTTTCGGAGGCTTTCTCCTTCGGTATATGAAGTTAGGTCACAGGTCCACCATGATCTCACTGAATGGTGGAACAGGCTCGAGGGGCTGAATGCCACTGCCACTTGCTGCCTCTTGATATGCGCCACCATCTCCTACAAGAAAGCGAGGCATGTGCCTGGGTGATGTTATGTTAAAATATTGAATAAAGGTTGCGCACTACTAAATCCCACATCCCCCAATCTGCACACCAGACCTCACCAATCTGTCGATCTGAGTTGGTACCAGGCCTGCGAGAGTGCGTGCACCAAGGTTCTCTGCTGATGCACTAGAGACCTTGGGTGCAAGAGGTGGTCAGTAGGAGGGACATCCTATATCCGCAGGGGGTGGGGAGGGGCAAGAGGCCCTCCAGACATATATTCAATAGGCAGTGGGAGGCAGCGGGGACGAAGTCAATGCCAGGCGCACTGCATCATGAACATGGATGCAGTGCAGGAAGAAGTTCAATGCTTTGACATGAGTAGTCAAGGTGAGTGAGGTCAACTGTCAAGTAGCATCTCCTACCAACTGCACCACGAACTACACCCCCCATCACCCACATGCCAATAAACTCTTTCCATCAGTACTCAACTCTTCCAATCAGATGCTTCCCCTCACGGTTACACATTACCACTATTTCAAGCCGCCCACCCACAACTCACAGGCCACACACACTGGCAGCTATTCAGCCATGACAGGCACATCACCCAGGCACACGTGCTGCTTTCTTGCATGAGAAGGTGGCGCAGATCAAGAGGCAGCAAGTGGCCGTGGCATTTAGCCCCTTGAGCATGTTCCACCATTCAATGAGATCATGGTGGACCTGTGACCTAACTCCATATACCTTAATACCCTTGGTTCACAGAAATCTATCAATCTCAGATTTAACATTCACAAGTGAGCTAGCATCAACTGCCATCTGCAGAACAGCGTTCCAAATATCTCCCACCCGTTGCGTGTAGAAGCATTTCCGAACTTCATTCCTGCACGTCCTGGCTCTAAATGTTAGGCTATGTCCCCGCGTCCTAATATTGAAGTCCAGGAGACCTCCAAAAACAGTTACTAATGTCTCAGCAGCCAGAAGCAATAATCCAGCCACTAACCTGTAAATCCTGCATGGTCCCTTTAAATAGCAAAGGTGGCGGGTCCTCCAGGCACTCTAAGACACGTTCAGATGGTCGGGGTTAAGAGTGCGTTGAGTTGAGCGTTAAGTCCCAAAATGGTATCTATCACTTTAAATCAGCATTGCACATTGATTGAAGCTATTTTCTCCCGACTTTACATGATTCCAGCATTCATTATCTGCGCCTAAGCTAACTCTTATACCAAGATGATGTTTGGCGCACGTCACGCAGGAAACATGCCTGCGCATCCAAGACACCATCTTGGATGTCGGACAGGCGATGTAGCGCCAAAACAACGGGCGTCACACGGCCCAATTTAGCACCCACTCCGCCTTTAGGTGATTAGAGCTCCCCTGCTGGTGGAAAGTGTGAACTGAATCAACACAGCTTGATTGTGGGTACTGAGGCTGGACAAAGTTCTTGTCCTGCCTGCGTAGGGACCTTTGGGCGTGGTTTAATAGCGTACCACGCTACCTGCACTCAATAATAGGCACTATCAAATTTTTCCCCCAGAATACAACAACTTGAATTTATATAGTGCCTTTAACATAATAAAATATTCCAAAGCGCCTCACAGGAACTTTATCAGACAAAATTTGAAACCGAGCCACATAAAGAGATATTAGGACAGGTGGCCAAAAGCTTGGTCAAAGAGGTAGGTTTTAAGGAGCTACTTAAAGAATGAGAGAGGTGGAGAGGTTCAAGGAGGGAATACGAGAGCTTAGGGCAGAGACAGCTAAAGCCGACAGTGGTTTGATGATGCACAAGAGGCTAGAATTTTCGGAACGCAGTGTTCTCGGAGGGTTGTAGGGCTGAGGGAGGTTATAGAGATAGGAAAGAGTAAGAGCATGGAAGGATTTGAACACAAGTATGAGGATTTTAAATCTGAGGCATTGCTGGACTGGGAGCCAATGTAGGTCGGCGGGCACTGGGGTGATTGTCGAATGGGACTTGGTGCAAGATCGGATACGGACAGCAGAATTTTGGATGAGCTCAAGTTTACGGAGGGTGGAAAATGGGTGGCCAACCACAAGAGCATTGGAATAGTCGAGTCTGGAGGTAACAAAAGCATGGATGACACCTGAGAAATAATTTGATAAAACTGAAAAGATATCAAGAACAATAGCTTTAACTCCAGAGATAGAGATTCATGTTTAATAACTGGCATACAGAAAAGTGACACCAAAATTTTACTTCCTAATGGACAAATTTACCTACTTTGAAATTAGCTAAAAACCTTGGTGCAATGAAATCAATGGTGGTGGACAATTAAACAACGAACGGGAGGAGGAGGCTCCATGAACATCCTCAATGATGGCAGAGTCCAAAGACAAGGCTGAAGCATTTGCAACCATCTTCAGCCAGAAATGCAGAGTGGATGATCCATCGCGGCCTCCTCACACTATCCCCACCATCACAGAAGCCAGTCTTCCGCCAATTTGATTCATTCCACGTGATATCAAGAAACAGCTGAGTGCACTAGATACAGCAAAGGCTATGGGCCCCGACAACATCCTGACTGTAGTGCTGAAGACTTGTGCTCCAGAACTTGCCATGCCTCTAGCCAAACTGTTCCAGCACAGCTACAACTTTGACATCTACCTGACAATATGGAAAATTGCCCAGGAATGTCCTGTCCACAAAAAGCAGGACAAATCCAATCCGGCCAATTACCGCCCCATCAGTCTACTCTCAATCATCAGCAAAGTGATGGAAGGTGTCATTGACAGTGCTATCAAGCGGCACTTACTCACCAATAACCTGCTCACCGACGCTCAATTTGGGTTCCGCCAGGACCACTCGGCTCCAGACCTCATTACAGCCTTGGTCCAAACATGGACAAAAGAGCTCAGTTCCAGAGGTGAGGTGAGAGTGACTGCCCTTGACATCAAGGCAGCATTTGACCGAGTGTGGCACCAAGGAGCCCTAGTAAAATTGAAGTCAATGGGAATCAGGGGGAAAACTCTCCAGTAGCTGGAGTCATACCTAGCACAAAGGAAGATGGTAGTGGTTGTTGGAGGCCAATCATCTCAGCCCCAGGATATTGCTGCAGGAGTTCCTCAGTTCAGTGTCCTTGGCCCAAGCATCTTCAGCTGCTTCATCAATGACCTTCCCTCCATCATAAGGTCAGAAATGGGGATGTTCGCTGATGATTGCACAGTGTTCAGTTCCATTCGCAACTCCTCAGATAATGAAGCAGTCCGTGCCCACATGCAACAAGACCTGGACAACATCCAGGCTTGGGCTCATAAGTGGCAAGTAACATTCACGCCAGACAAGTGACAGTCAATGACCATCTCCAACAAGAGAGAGTCTAACCACCTCCCCTTGACATTTAACAGCATTCCATCGCTGAATCCCCCACCATCACCATCCTGGGGGTCACCATTGACCCGAAACTAAACTGGACCAGCCATATATTACTGTGGCTACAACAGCAGGTCAGAGGCTGGTATTCTGTGGCGAGTGACTCACCTCCTGACTCCCCAAAGCCTTTCCACCATCTACAAGGCACAAGTCAGGAGTGTGATGGAATACTCTCCACTTGCCTGGATGAATGCAGCTCCAACAATGCTCAAGAGGTTCGACACCATCCAGGGCAAAGTAGCCCGCTTGATTGGCACTCCATCCACCACCCGAAACATTCACTCCCTTCACCACTGGCGCACCGTGGCTGCAGTGTGTACCATCTACAGGATGCACTGCAGCAACTTGCCAAGGCTTCTTCCAAACACCTCCAAAACCCGTGACCTCTACCACCTAGAGGGACAAGGGCAGTAGGCACATGGGAACTACACTACCTGCACGTTCCCCTCCAAGTCACACACCATCCCGACGTGGAAATATACCGCCGTTCCTTCATCGTCATTGGGTCAATATCCTGGAACTCCCTACCTAACAGCAGTGTGGGAGAACCTTCACCACACGGACTACAGCGTTCAAGAAGGCGGCTCACCACCACCTTCTCAAGGGCAATTAGGGATGGGCAATAAATGCCGGCGTTGCCAGCGACATCCACATCCCATGAATGAATAAAAAAAATCTTAGATTTAGGATAATTGATCCCTCCTGCCCCACAACTGGTCCCAATGCCCCAGGAATCTGAAACCCTCCCTCCTGCACCATATCTCCAACCACGCATTAACTTGTCTTATCCTATTATTCCTGTACTCACTAGCTCGTGGCACTGGGAGTAATCCAAATATTACTATCTTTGAGGTCCTGCTTTTTAACTTCCTCCCTAGTTCCTGAAACTCTGACTGCAGGACCTCAACCCTTTTCCAGTTGCTCCACATAACTGAAGTCCCTCATTCCTGGTACCATTCTAGTAAATCTCTTCTTCACCCTCTCTAAGGCCTTGATATCCTTCCTAAAGTGTATTGCGCAGAATTGAACACAATACTCCCGCTGAGACCTAACCAATGTTTTATAAAGATTCAGCGTAACTTCCTTGCTTTTGTACACTATCCCTCTATTTATAAAACCAAGGAACCAAATATTTTTTTTTAAAACGTTCTTTTCAACTTGTCCTGCCACCTTCAAAGATTTGTGTATGTACATCCCCAGACCTCACTGTTTGTGCACTCTCTTTAAAATTGTATCATTTGATTTATATTGTCTCTCCTCATTCTTCCTATCAAAATGTATCACTTCATACTTATGTACATTGAATTTCATCTGCCATGTGTCTGTCCATTTCACCAGTCTGTCTATGTCCTCCTGAAGTCTGTTACTCTCCTCCACATTGTTTATTATATTTCTGAGTGTCGTGTCAGCTGCAAATTTTGAAATGATGCCCTGTATACCTAAGTTCAGGTAATTAATATATATCAAAAAGAGCAATGGTCCTAATACTGACCCCTGGGGAACACCACTGTATGCTTCCCTCCAGTCTGAAAAACTACCGTTCACCACTACTCTCTTCTTTCTGTCCCTTAGCCAATTTTGTATCCACGCTACCACTGTCCCTTTAATCCCATGGAATTGCTAACAAGTCTGGTACGTGATACTTTATCAAATGCCTTTTGACAGTCCATGTACACAACAACAACCGCACAACCCTCATCAACCCTCTCCATTACTTCATCAAAGAACTCAATCAAATTAGTCACACACCTTTTGTCCTTTAACAAATCCGTGCTGACTTTCATTTATTAGCCCTTAGTTTTCCAAGTGCTACTTAATTTTGTCCCGGATTATTATCTCTAAAAGTTTCCCCACCATCGACTGGCTGACTGGCCTGTAATTGCAGGGCTTATCCTTCTCCCCTTTTTTGAACAGGGGTGAAACATTTGCAATCCTCCAATCCTCTGGCACCATTCCCATACCTAAGGAGAATTGGGAATTTATGGCCAGAGCCTCTGAAATTTCCACCCTTACTTCTCTCAGTAACCTAGGATGCATCCCACCTGGATCGGGTGACGATACTACTTTGAGTACTGCTAACCATTTAAGTACCTCCACTTTATTTATTTTTTATCCTATCCAATATCACTACTACCTCCTCCTTTACTGCTACATTGGCAGCATCCTCGTCTCTAGTAAAGACTGATGCGAAGTATTAATTTATTACCTCAGCCATGGCCTCTGCCTCGACAAGAAAATCTCCTGTTTTGTCCCTAATTATCCCCACCCTTCCTTTTACTATTTATGTTTATAAAAGACTTTTGGGTTCCCTTTTATGTTAGCCGCTAATCTATTCTCATACTCTCTCTTTGTTCCTCTTATTTCCTTTTTTGGATCTCCTCTGTACTTTTTGTATCCAGCTTGGTTCTCCACTGTATTATGAACCTTATATTTATCATAAGCCTCCTTTTTCTGTTTCATTTCAATCTCTATGGTTTTAGTCATCCAGGGAGTTCCAGCTTTGGATGCCCTTCCTTTCCCCCTCGTGGGAATGTGTCTACTCTGCACCCAAACCATCTCCTCCTGAAAGGCCTCCCATTATTAAATTACTGATTTGCCCTACAATGTATGATTCCAATCCACCTGGGCAAGATCCCTTTTCAACGCACTGAAATTAGCCCTACTCCAGTTATGTGTTTTTAGGCTTGTCTTTTTCGATTACTATTCTAAACTTGATGATACTATGATCACTGTTTCCAAAACACTCCCCCACTGAAACATGCTCCACATGCCCCAATTCATTACCCAGAACTAGATCCAGCACTGCTTCCTTCCTGGTTGGGCTGGAAACATACTGTTCCAGGAAGTTCTCGTGTACACATTTCAGGAATTCCTCCCCCCTTTGCCCTTTACACTGTTACTATCCCTGTCTATATTGGGATAATTGAATTCCCCCTTATCACTACTGTTCTTGCATCTTTCAGTAATTTGCCTCCAAATTTGCTCCTCTATTTAAACTAATTTGGCAGGGGGATGAGCATCAGGATGTAGCACTGGAAAGGAGAAACAAGATGTACAAAGGATTGGGAGAGAAAGGTAGCACTGGAGCAAGAAGTAATATGGTAGTAGATGGGACCAGACTAAGAGAGAGTACAAGAAAGTCTAAGATAGGTTTACAGTGCATGTGTGTAAATGCACAAAGTGTAGTAAATAAGGTTGGTGCGCTGCAGGCGCAATTAGCCACGTGTGAATATGATGTTGCAACGATAACAGAGACCTGGCTCAAAAAAGTGGCAGGATTAGGTACTAAATATTCCTGGATATGGGGCTCGATGTTACCAGGGCTGCGGGTTCGCGGCGGGGGGGCTATTGGGTGCGTGGGTAATGCGCCTGGTGAAATCAGTCTGCCCCCTGCGCGATCGCAGCCTAATTGGATCCACTTACCTGGTCCTCCGGGTTCCCCACTGCTGATCTGTGCGTCGGGCGGGCTGCGCATGTGCAGTAAGCTCTGTCAGCTGGAGGACCTCTATTTAAAGGGGCAGTCCTCCACTGACATATGCTGCAAGAAATAGGAAAAATTACAGCATGGAGCAGCCCGGGGGAAGGCTGCTACCAGTTTAATGATGCCTCACTCCAGGTATCAATAGATGGGGTGAGGAGGAGGGGGAGGACAGAGATCTTCCCCCCGGCGGGCGGGAGGAAGCAGCCTGCCTCTGCCACCAGGAAGGCCTGGCTCAAGGTGGCAGAGGAGGTCACCAGCACCACCGACATATCGCCCACCTGCATACAGTGCAGGAGGCGCTCCAATGACCTCAGTAGGTCAGCCAAAGTGAGTACACTTACTCATTCCCCTACACTCCGTCTGCCACATCACCGCCCCCACCCCATATCTCCTTCTGCACTGCCAACACTACGCTGTCACATCACCCCTCATACCCACTCAAAGCTCATCCTCATCTTCCCTGCAGTTACTCACCTCGCCAATACTCATCCCGCCACTACCACTCAACCCAATCCTCATACAATCTCATGGCTCTATCTCATACTCACCCTCTCGTGCATCTCTTTCACGGCCAGCCTCACTCAACCTGCCACTACCTGTGCTGCAGCCACAGGACATGCATCACATATGTGCAGTAGGCAGCGTAAGGCAAACGTGTCGTGAGCATGAAGGGGATGCACAAGGGTGTTTGAGGGTTTGTCAGGTTTTTACTTATATTAAATTTCTGACCAACTCACATTACATATTATATTGGCACCACTACTGCCACGTCTTTGCGAATCTTGTCTGGTTTGTGCAATAATGCCCTCTCCTGAGGATCACTATGAAGACCCACAATTGATGTCACCCATTGTGTCACTGCAGAGTGGGTGTAGGTGTATTTGCAGGGCTCTTTTCTGCAGACGGCTGAGAGACGTCGGTGATGTCCCCGGTTGCACTCTGGAAGGATGCGGAGGAAAAGCTGTTGAGGGCAGTGGTGACTTTGACAGCGACAGGTAAGAAGATGGTGCTCGGGCCACCCAGGAGCAGCTCGGCATGAAGGAGGCTGCAGATGTCCACGACTAAATGTAGAGTGACTCTGAGCCTCCGTATGCACTGCTGCTCAGAGAGGTCCAGGAAGCTGAGCCTTGGTCTGTGGACCCTGTGGCGAGGGTAGTGCCCTCTGCAACGCATCTCTCTCTGCGGTTGCCCTCCCTCCTGCTGTACAGGTGGATGTGTAAGAGCACTGTATTGTGGAGCTCCACGTGTCAGAGGTGGACGGCGTGGCCGGCGAGGCTGGTGATGCTGTTCGCCCTCCAAGGAGGTCATGACTGCAGCTACGGTGGCCCCCATCCGGAAGATGTACATCTAAGGGGGTCCGCAAGGTAGGTACATGTCTCTGGACCCCGGGGTAAGTGTGCAAGTTGGTGAATTTTCTTGTCAGGAGGAGGGTGGTGGAGGCCAAACTTTGTCCCAAGTGACAGAGTGGCCTCCTGCAATGAGTGAGGGTCTCCGCCCCCCCCCCCCCCCAACCTGTCAAATGGACCTTTGCAGCTGCCACAGGCTGACAGCTGCAACAGGTCCATTTCGACTGGGAGTGTTTCCCCCAGTATGGGAAACAGTCCCAGATGTCAATAAAATCCCACCCCTCCTCACATTTTCACTTAGTCAGGTCTGTTAATGACTTGAAATACCAAGGTAAATACTGTTAAGTGGAACCCCGCTGGCTTTAATTGCCTGCGGGATTCCCACATGCGGGGGCTGCGCGCGCTGTCGGCGCGTCTGTGGGGAACCCGGAACTGGGCGGGTTGGAGCCGGACTCCGAACCCGCTCAGGGATTCCCCGATTTTCGGAGCCCCCCCGCCAGGAACGCACCCGATAGCGGGTGCTAAAATGAAGCCCATGAGGTGTTCAGGAAAGATAGTGAAGGGAAGAAAGGAAGTGGGGTGGTAGTATTGATTAAGGAGAATATTGCAGTGCTGGAGAGAGACGATGTCCTGGAGAGGTCAAGGTTTGGTTAGAGTTAAGAAAGAGTAGAGATGCTATTACACTACTGGGTGTATTCTATACGCCACCAACTAGTGGGAAGGAGATAGAGGAGCAAATTTGCAGGGAAATTACAGAGAGGTGCAAAAGCCACAGAGTAGTGATAATGGGGGACTTCAACTATCCTAATATAGACTGGGAGAGTAATAATATAAGGGGCAAAGAGGGGGACGAATTTTTGAAGTGTGTTCAAGAGAACTTTCTTGACCAGTACGTTTCGGTCCCAATGAGGAAGGAGGCATTGCTGGACTTGGTTCTGGGGAATGAGGCGGGCCAAATGGAGCAAGTGTCAGTGGGGGAACATTTAGGGAATAGTGATCATAGTATCATAAGGTTTAGATTAGCTATGGAAAAGGACAAGGACCACTCTAAAGTAAAAATTCTCAATTGGAGGAGGGTCAATTTCAGTGGGATGAGAACTGATCTGGCCCGGGTAAATTGGAATCAAGGATTGGCAGGCAAAACTGCAATTGAACAACGGGTGGCATTTAAGGAGGGGATGCTTCCGGTACAGTCTAGGTACATTCCCACGAGGGAGAAAGATAGGGCAACTAAAGCCAGAGCTCCCTGGCTGACAAAAGAGATAGAGAGAAAGATGAAGCAGAAAAAAGGGCGTGCAACAGATGTCAGGTTGATAACACAAGTGAGAACAAGGCTGAATATAGAAAGTTCAGAGGGGGAGTGAAAAAGGAAATAAGAGGGGCAAAGAGAGAATTTGAGAATAAACTGGCGGCAAACATAAAAGGGAATCCAAAAGTCTTCTATTGGCATGTAAACAGTAAACGGGTAGTAAGAGTCGGGGTGGGGCAGGTCAGGGACCTAAAAGGAGATCTACACATGGAGGCAGAGGGAACCTGAGCAGGGAGACAGAGGAGGAGGAAACAAGGATAGAAACAAAAGGCAGAAAGGGAAGAAGCAATAGTGGAAGGCAGAGAAAACAAGGGCGAGAAACAAATAGGGCCATAGTGCAAAATGAAACTAAGATGACCAGCAATCTTAAAAAGGCGAGTCTAAAGGCATTGTGTCTTAATGCGCGGAGCATTCGCAATAAGGTAGATGAATTAACAGCGCAGATAGATATTAACGGTTATGATTTTTTTTATCCGTTCATGGGATGTGGGCCTCGCTGGCGAGGCCAACATTTATTGCCCATCCCTAATTGCCCTTAAGAAGGTGGTGGTGAGCCGCCTTCTTGAACCGCTGCAGTCCGTGTGGTGAAGGTTCTCTCACAGTGCTGTTAGGAAGGGAGTTCCAGGATTTTGACCCAGCGACGATGAAGGAACGGTGATATATTTCCAAGTCGGGATGGTGTGTGACTTGGAGGGGAACGTGCAGGTGGTGTTGTTCCCATGTAGTTGCGATTACGGAGACACGGCTGCAGGATGACCAAGGATGGGAACTGAACATCCAGGGGTATTCAATATTTAGGAAGGACAGGCAAAAAGGGAAAGGAGGTGGGGTAGCATTGTTAGTGAAGGAGGAAATCAATGCAATAGTGAGGAAGGATATTGGCTCAGAAAATCACGATGTGGAATCTGTATGGGTGGAGCTAAGAAACACCAAGGCACAGAAAACGTTGGTGGGGGTTGTCTATGGGCTCCCAAACAGTAGTGGAGATTTGGGGGGAGGGCATTAAACAGTAAATTAGAGACGCATGCAAGAAGGATACAACTATAATCATGGGTGACTTTAATATACATAGAGATTGGTCAAACAAAATTAGCATTAATACTGTGGGGGAGGAATTACTGGAGTGTGTACATAATGGTTTTCTAGACCAATAGACCAATAGGTTGAGGAACCAACTAGAGAACAGACGATCCTAGACTGTGCAATGAGAAAGAATTAATTAACAATCTTCTTGTGCCGGGTCCCTCAGGGAAGAGCGACCATAACATGATAGAATTCCTCATTAAGATGGAGAGTGAAGTAGTTGAATCCGAAACTAGGGGAGGGCGTTGGGGAGAGTTATAGAACAAAGAGATCTAGGAGTACAGGTTCATAGCTCCTTGAAAGTGGAGTCACAGGTGGATAGGGTGGTGAAGAAGGCATTCAGCATGCTTGGTTTCATTGGTCAGAACATTGAATACAGGAGTTGGGATGTCTTGTTGAAGTTGTACAAGACATTAGTAAGGCCACACTTGGAATACTGTGTACAGTTCTGGTCACCCTATTAAAGAAAGGATATTATTAAACTAGAAAGAGTGCAGAAAATATTTACTAGGATGTTACCGGGACTTGATGGTTTGACTTATAGGGAGAGGTTGGATAGACTGAGACTTTTTTCCCTGGAGAGTAGGAGGTTTAGGGGTGATCTTATACAAGTCTATAAAATAATGAGGGGCATAGATAAGGTAGATAGTCAAAATCTTTTCCCAAAGGTAGGGGAGTCTATAACAAGGGGGCATAGATTTAAGGTGAGAGGGGAGAGGGTCCAGAGGGGCAATTTTTTCACTCAAAGGGTGGTGAGTGTCTGGAACGAGCTGCCAGAGGCAGTAGTAGAGGCGGGTACAATTTTGTCTTTTAAAAAGCATTTGGACAATTACATGGAAAGATGGGTATAGAGGGATTTGGGCCAAGTACAGGCAATTGGGACTAGCTTAGTGGTATAAACTGGGCGACGTGGACATGTTGGGCCGAAGGGCCTGTTTCCATGTTGTAAACTTCTATGATTCTATAAAATCTAAATAAAGGAAATTACGAAAGTATGGCTATGATAGATTGGGGAACTTTACTAAAAGGGATGATGGTGGATAGGCAATGGCTAATATCTAAAGAACGTGTGCAGGAATTACAACAATTATTCATTCCTGTATGGCGCAAAAATAAAACAGGAAAGGTGGCTCAACCATGGCTTACAAAAGAAATTAGGGATAGTATTAGATCCAAAGAGGACATATAAAATTGCCAGAAAAAGCGGCAAGCCTGAGGCTGGGGAGCAGTTCAGAATTCAGCAAAGAAGGTCAACGAGATTGATTAAGAGGGGAAAAATAGAGTATGAGAGTAAACTAGCAGGGAACATAAAAACTGACTGTAAAAGCTTCTATAAATATGTCAAGAGAAAAAGAGTGGTGAAGACAAATGTAGGTCCCTTACAGTCAGAAATGGGGGAAATTATAATGAGTAACAAAGAAATGGCAGAACAATTAAACACATACTTTGGTTCTGTCTTCACAAAGGAGGACACAAATAACCTCCCAGAAATGTTAGAGAACCAAGGGTCTAGTGAGAGGGAGGAACTGAATGAAACCAGTATTAATAAAAAAAAGTGCATATCCTGAGACTGTGACCCCTGGTTCTGGACTCCCCAGCCATCGGGAACATCCTCCCTGCATCTAGTCTGTCTAGTCCTGTTAGAATTTTATATGTTTTGATGAAATCACCTCTCATTCTTCAAAACTCTAGTGAATATAGGCCTAGTCGACCCAATCTCTCCTCATATATCAGTCCTGCCATCACAGGAATCAATGTGATAAACCTTCGTTGCACTCCTTCCAAGGCAAGGACATCCTTCCTCAGATAAGGAGACCAAAACTGCACACAATACACCAGATGTGGTCTCACTGCAGTAAGACATCCCTGCTCCTGTACTCAAATCCTCTTGCAATGAAGGCCAACATACCATTCGCCTTTCTAACTGCTTGCTGCACCTGAATGCTCGCTTTCAGCGACTGGCGTACAAGGACACCCAGGTCTCGTTGCACCTCCCCTTTTCCCAATCCATCACCATTCAGATAATAATCTGCCTTTCTGTTTTTACAACCAAAGTGAATAACCTCACATTTATCCATGTTATACTGCATCTGCCATGTTCTTGCCCACTCACCCAACTTGTCTAAATCACAGTGGAGCCTCTTTGCATCCTCCTCACAGCTCACATTCCACCCCAGCTTTGTGTCGTCTGCAAACTTGGAAATGTTTTTTTATATTCGTTCATGGGATGTGGGCGTCGCTGGCGAGGCCAGCATTTATTGCCCATCCCTAATTGCCCTTGAGAAGGTGGTGGTGAGCCGTCTTCTTGAACCGCTGCAGTCCGTGTGGTGAAGGTTCTCCCTCAGTGCTGTTAGGAAGGGAGTTCCAGAATTTTGACCCAGCGACAATGAAGGAACGGCGATATATTTCCAAGTCGGGATGGTGTGTGACTTGGAGGGGAACGTGCAGGTGTTGTTCCCATTTGCCTGCTGCTCTTGTCCTTCTGGGTGGTAGAGGTTGCGGGTTTGGGAGGTGCTGTCGAAGAAGCCTTGGCGAGTTGCTGCAGTGCATCCTGTGGATGGTACACACTGCAGCCATGGAGCGTCGGTGGTGAAGGGAGTGAATGTTTAGGGTGGTGGATGGGGTGCCAATCAATTGGGCTGCTTTGTACTGGATGGTGTCGAGCTTCTTGAGTGTTGTTGGAGCTGCACTCATTCAGGCAAGTGGAGAGTATTCCATCACACTCCTGACTTGTGCCTTGTAGATGGTGGAAAGGCTTTGTGGAGTCAGGAGGTGAGTCACTCGCCACAGAATACCCAGCCTCTGACCTGCTCTTGTAGCCACAGTATTTATATGGCTGGTCCAGTTAAGTTTCTGGTCAATGGTGACCCCCAGGATGTTGATGGTGAGGGATTCGGCGATGGTAATGCCGTTGAATGTCAAGAGGAGGTGGTTAGACTTTCTCTGATTGGAGATGGTCATTGCCGGGCACTTGTCTGGCGTGAATGTTACTTGCCACTTGTCAGCCCAAACTTGGAAATGTTACATTTAGTTCCCTCATCCAAATCATTGACATATATTGTGAATAGCTGGTGCCCAAGCACTGATCCCTGCAGTACCCCACTAGTCACTACCTGCCACCTGGAAAAAGACCCGTTTATTCCTACTCTCTGTTTCCTGTGACCCCTGGTTCTGGACTCCCCAGCCATCGAGAACATCCTCCCTGCATCTAGTATGTCTAGGGAATTACAGGCCAGTTAGCCTCACATCAGTAGTGGGGAAAATGATCGAGTCTATTCTAAAAGATGTGATAGCAGGACACTTGGAAGGCATTAACAGGATTGGACAAAGTCTGCATGGGTTTATGAAAGGGAAATCATGATTAACAAATCTACTGGAGTTTTTTGAGGATGTAACTAGTAGAATAGATAGGGGAGAACCAGTGGATGTGGTGTATTTGGATTTTCAGAAGGCTTTTGATAAGGTCCCACACAAGAGCCAAGTGTGCAAAATTAAAGCACATGGGATTGGGGGGAATATACTGGCATGGATTGAGAATTGGGTGACAGACAGGAAACAGAGAGTAGGAATAAACGGGTCTTTTTCCGGGTGGCAGGCAATGACTAGTGGGGTACCGCAGGGATCAGTGCTTGGGCCCCAGCTATTCACAATATATATCAATGATTTGGATGAGGGAACTAAATGTAACATTTCCAAGTTTGCAGACGACACAAAGCTGGGGTGGAATGTGAGCTGTGAGGAGGATGCAAAGAGGCTCCAATGTGATTTAGACAAGTTGGGTGAGTGGGCAAGAACATGGCAGATGCAGTATAACATGGATAAAAGTGAAGTTATCCACTTTGGTTGTAAAAACAGAAAGGCAGATTATTATCTGAATGGTGATAGATTGGGAAAAGGGGAGGTGCAACGAGACCTGGGGGTCCTTGTACACTAGTCGCTGAAAGTGAGCAGTCAGGTGCAGCAAGCAGTTAGGAAGGCGAATGGTATGTTGGCGTTCATTGCAAGAGGATTTGAGTCCAGGAGCAGGGATGTCTTCCTGCAGTTATACAGGGCCTTGGTGAGACCACATCTGGAGTATTGTTTGCAGTGTTGATCTCCTTATCTGAAGAAGGATGTCCTTGCCATGGAGGGAGTACAACAAATGTTTACCAGGCTGATTCCTGTGATGGCAGGACTGACGTATGAGGAGAGATTGGGTCGACTAGGCCTATATTCACTAGAGTTTAGAAGAATGAGAGGTGATCTCATCAAAACATGTAAAATTCTAACAGGACTAGACAGACTAGATGCAGGGAAGATATTCCCGATGGCTCTCGATGGGAGTCCAGAACCAGGATACGGGGTATGCCATTTAGAACCGAGATGAGGAGAAATTTTTTCACTCAGATGGTGGTGAACCTGTGGAATTCTCTACCACAGAAGGCAGTGGAGGCCAAGTCATTAGATGTATTCAAGAAGGAGATCGGTATATTTCTTAATGCTAAAGGGATCAAGGGATTTGGGGGAAAAGCGGGAATAGGGTACTGAGTTAGACTATCAGCCATGATCATTTTGAATGGCAGAGCAACCCCGAAGGGCCAAATGACCTACTCTTGCTCCTATTTTCTATGTTTCTATGTTTCTATGGCTGAGGTCCTAAATGAGTACTTTGCATCTGTCTTTACCAAGGAAGAAGATGCTGCCAGAGTCTCAGTAAAGGAAGATGTAGTCTAGAAACTGAATGGGCTAATAATTGATAAAGAGGTGGTATTAAAAGTCTGGCTGTACTTAAAGTAGATAAGTCACCCGGTCCAGATGGGATGCATCCTAGGTTGCTTCCTAGGTTGCTGAGGGAAGTAAGCACTTTCGGAAAGATGTGAAGGCCTTCGAGAGGTTGCAGAAAAGATTTACTAGAATGATTCCAGGGATGAGGGACTTTAGTTACGTGGATAGACTGGGAAGCTGGGGTTGTTCTCCTTGGAACCTTGGAACAGAGAAGGTTGAGAGGAGATTTAATAGAGGTATTCAAAATCATGAAGGGTTTAGACAGAATAGAGAGAAACTGTTCCCATTGGCGGAAGCGTCAAGAACCAGAGGACGTAGATTTAAGGTGATTGGCAAAAGAACCAAAGGTGATATGAGGATAAACTTTTTTACGGAACGAGTGGTTAGGATCTGGTATGCACTGCCATGGTGGGATGGTGGAGGCAGATTCAATCATTGCATTCAAAAGGGAACTGGATAAGTACTTGAAACAAAAAAATTTGGGGATAGGGCGGGGAAGTGGGACAAGCTGGATTGCTCTTGCATACAGTGGCATGGACTCGATGGGCCGAATGGCCTCCTTCCGTGCTGTAACCTTTCTATGATTATATGATTCTATCACCTTCCCACTATTTGATGGTCTATAATATACACTCAGTAGCATAATAGCTCCTCAATTGTTCCTTAATTCTCACCAAATAGATTCTGTCCTTGACCTTTCATCCTCATCATCCCTTTCCATTGCCACATTAGTTTCCTTTCCTATCTTTCCTGAATATCTTGTAACCAGGAGTACTAAGTTCTCAATGCTCCCCTTCTTTGAGCCAGGTCTCTATTATTGCCACTATACCATCGTCCCATGTGGCAGCTCACCAAGTTTATTTACCAAGCTACGTGTATTTACACACATGCACTCCAAACTCATCTTAGTCCGCCTCGCATTTGCCCCCTCTCTGATCCCTCCTATAGTCCTACTTGTCCCTCACGGTCCACCGTGCACCTTGTTTCTCCTCTCTAACATTTCATCCTGCTGCCTATCCACCTGCCAAATTAGTTTAAACCCTCCCCCACAGCACTAGATAACCTCCTTGTATGGACATTTGTCCCAGTTCTGTTAAGGTGCAACCCGTCCATCTCAAAGAGATCTCTTGTGCCCTCGGTGTAGAGGAACAAAGGGACCTTGGAGTGCATGTCCACAGATCCCTGAAGGTAGCAGGACAGGTCGATAAGGTGGTTAAAAGGCATATGGGATACTTTCCTTTAATAGCCGAGGCATAGAATATAAGAACATAAGAACATAAGAAATTGGAGCAGGAGTAGGCCAATCGGCCCCTCGAGCCTGCTCCGCCATTCAATAAGATCATGGCTGATCTGATCCCAACCACAAATCTAAAGAACACAAGAAGTCGGAGCAGGACCCGGCCACACAGCCCCTGGGCCCTCTCCGCCAACCACGGGGCATTGACCGATCCGAACTCAGCTTCATGTCCAATTTCCTGCCCGCTCCCCATAACCCCTAATTCCCTTTACTTCTAGGAAACTGTCTATTTCTGTTTTAAATTTATTTAATGATGTAGCTTCCACAGCTTCCTGGGGCAGCAAATTCCACAGACCTACCACCCTCTGAGTGAAGAAGTTTCTCCTCATCTCAGTTTTGAAAGAGCAGCCCCTTATTCTAAGATTATGCCCCCTAGTTCTAGTTTCACCCATCTTTGGGAACATCCTCACCGCATCCACCCGATCAAGACCCTTCACAATCTTATATGTTTCAATAAGATCGCCTCTCATTCTTCTGAACTCCAATGAGTAGAGTCCCAATCTACTCAACCTCTCCTCATATGTCCGCCCCCTCATCCCCGGGATTAACCGAGTGAACCTTCTTTGTACTGCCTCGAGAGCAAGTATGTCTTTTCTTAAGTATGGAGACCAAAACTGTATGCAGTATTCCAGGTGCGGTCTCACCAATACCTTATATAACTGCAGCAATACCTCCCTGTTTTTATATTCTATCCCCCTAGCAATAAAAGCCAACATTCCGTTGGCTTTCTTGATCACCTGCTGCACCTGCATACCAACTTTTTGATTTTCTTGCACTAGGACCCCCAGATCCCTTTGTACTGCAGTACTTTCCAGTCTCTCGCCATTAAGAAAATAACTTGCTCTCTGATTTTTCCTGCCAAAGTGCATAACCTCACATTTTCCAATATTATATTGCATCTGCCAAATCTCCGCCCACTCACCCAGCCTGTCTATATCCCCTTGCAGGTTTTTTATGTCCTCCTCACTCTCTACTTTCCCTCCCATCTTTGTATCATCTGCAAATTTTGATATGTTGCACTCGGTCCTCTCCTCCAAATCGTTAATATAGATTGTAAAGAGTTGGGGACCCAGCACCGACCCCTGTGGAACACCACTGGTTACTGGTTGCCAGTCCGAAAATGAACCATTTATCCCAACTCTCTGCTTCCTGTTAGATAACCAATCCTCCACCCATGCCAGAATATTACCCCCAATCCCGTGATTTTTTATCTTAAGTAATAATCTTTTATGTGGCACCTTGTTGAATGCCTTCTGGAAGTCCAAATACACTATGTCCACTGGTTCCCCTTTATCCACCCTGTACGTTATATCCTCAAAGAACTCAAGCAAATTTGTCAGACATGACTTCCCCTTCATAAAGCCATGCTGACTTTGTCCTATTAAATTATGCTTATCTAAATGTTCCGTTACTGTCTCCTTAATAATAGACTCCAAAATTTTACCCACCACAGATGTTAAGCTAACTGGCCTATAATTTCCAGCCTTCTGCCTACTACCCTTTTTAAATAACGGTGTTACATTAGCAGTTTTCCAATCTGCCGGGACCTCTCCTGAGACCAGGGAATTTTGGAAAACTATCACCAAAGCATCCACAATCCCTACTGCCACTTCCCTCAAGACCCTAGGATGGAAGCCATCAGGTCCAGGGGATTTATCCGCCTTGAGTCCCATTATTTTACTGAGTACCATCTCCTGAGTGATTTTAATCGTATTTAGCTCCACCCCCCCGAGAGTCCCCTGTTTGTCCAGTGTTGGGATATTCTTAGTGTCCTCTACTGTAAAGACTGAAACAAAATATTTGTTCAGCATTTTTGCCATCTCCATGTTTCCCACCATTAATTTCCCGGTCTCATCCTCTAAGGGACCTACGTTTGCCTTAGCCACCCTTTTTCTTTTTATATAACTGTAGAAACTCTTGCTATCTGTTTTTATATTTTTTGCTAATTTATTTTCATAATCTAACTTCCCTTTCTTAATCAATCCTTTAGTTACTTTTTGCTGTCTTTTGAAGAATTCCCAATCTTCTATCCTCCCACTAAGTTTGGCTACCTTATATGTCCTTGTTTTTAGTCGGATACTATCCTTGATTTCTTTACTTAGCCACGGATGGCTGTCATTTCTTTTACACCCTTTTTTCCTCAGTGGAATATATTTATTTTGAAAGTTGTAAAATGTACCGTCTCACCCTTTAATCTATTTTCCCAGTCCACTTTAATCAATTCCGCTCTCATACCATCATAGTCTCCTTTATTCAAGCTCAGTACGCTTGTTTGAGAATCAACCTTCTCACCCTCTAATTGGATATGGAATTCAACCATGTTGTGGTCGCTCGTTCCAAGGGGATCCTTAACTAGGACATTATTAATTAATCCTGACTCATTACACAGGACCAGGTCCAAGGTTGCCTGCCCCCTTGTAGGATCAGTTACATACTGCTCAAGAAATCCATCCCTGATGCACTCAATGAACTCGTCCTCAAGGCTGCTCTGCCCAATTTGATTTGTCCAGTTAATATGATAATTAAAATCCCCCATAATTATGGCTGTTCCCTTATTACATGCCCCGACTATTTCCTGATTAATACTTCTTCCAGCAGAGTTGCAACTATTAGGAGGCCTATATACTACGCCCACTAATGTTTTTTTTCCCTTATTATTCCTTATCTCCACCCAAACTGTTTCATTATCTTGATGCTTTGTCCCAATATCATTTCTCTGTATTACAGTGATTCCTTCCTTTATTAACATAGCCACCCCACCTCCCCTTCCTTCCCGCCTGTCCTTCCTGATTGTTAAATACCCTGGCATATTTAATTCCCAGTCGTTGTCACCCTGCAGCCATGTTTCTGTAATGGCCACAAGATCATACCCATACGTAGTTATTTGTGCCGTTAACTCGTCCATTTTATTACGAATGCTACGTGCATTCAGATAAAGAACTTTCAAATCTGTTTTGTGACGCTTGGTTCCTGCTTTTTCCTTTTTTAACACTTTACCTATTACTCCATACCTTCTGTCCCTTCCTGTTACGCTTTCCTCTCTCTCCCTGCTCAGGTTCCCAACCCCCTGCCACTTTAGTTTAAACCCTCCCCAACAGCACTAGCAAACACTCCTCCTAGGACAGGGGTCCCGGCCCTGCCCAGGTGCAGACCGTCCGGTTTGTACTGGTCCCACCTCCCCCAGAACCGTTTCCAGTGTCCCAGGAATTTGAATCCCTCCCCCTTGCACCATTCCTCTAGCCACGTATTCATTTGAAATATCCTCCTATTTCTACTCTGACTAGCACGTGGCACTGGCAGCAATCCTGAGATTACTACCTTTGAGGTCCTATTTTTTAATTTACCTCCTAACTCCCTATATTCTCCTTTTAGGACCTCATCCCCTTTTTTACCTATATCGTTTGTGCCTATGTGCACCACGACAGCTGGCTGTTCGCCCTCCCCCTCCAAAATGTTCTGTAGCCGCTCCGAGACATCCTTGATCCTTGCACCAGGGAGGCAACACACCATCCTGGAGTCTCGGTTGCGGCCGCAGAAACGCCTGTCTATTCCCCTTACAATTGAGTCCCCTATCACTATAGCTCTGCCACTCTTTTTCCTCCCAGCCTGTGCAGCAGAGCTACCCGTGGTGCCAGGAAGTTGGCTGCTGCTGCCTTCCCCTGATAAGTCATCCCCCCCAACAGCATCCAAAGTGGCATATCTGTTTGAGAGGGGGATGGCCACAGGGGACCCCTGCACTACCTGCCTGCATCTCTTACTCTTCCTGGTGGTCACCCATTCACTTCCTGCCTGTATACCCTTTACCTGCGGTGTGACCAACTCGCTAAACGTGCTATCCACGAGTTTCTCTGCATCGAGGAGGTTATGCTGGAATTGTATAAAACATTGGTTAGGCCACAGCTTGAGTACTGCGTACAGTTCTGGTCACCACATTACAGGAAAGATGTGATTGCACTAGAGAATGTACAAAGGAGATTTACGAGGATGTTGCCAGGGCTGGAGAATTTTAGCTTTGAGAAAAGATTGGATAGGCTGGGGTTGTTTTCTTTGGAACAAAGGAGGATGAGGGGAGATTTAATTGAGGTATATAAAATGATGTCAGGGCTAGATAGAGTGGATAGAGAGGACCTATTTCCCTTAGCAGAGGGGTCAGTGACCAGGGGGCATAGATTTAAAATAATTGATCGAAGGATTAGAGGGGAGCTGAGGAGAAATTTTTTCACCCAGAGGCTGGTGGGGACTTGGAACTTACTGCCTGAAAGTTGGTAGAGGCAAAAACCATCAACTCATTTAAAAAGTACTTGAAGTGTCGCAAGCTACAGGGCAACGGACCATGTGCTGGAAAGTGGGATTAAGCTGGATAGCTCGTTTTCGGCCGGCATGGACACGATGGGCCGAATGGCCTCTTCATGTGCTGTAACTTTCTACGATTCTAACTGGTCCCAATACCACAGGAATCTGAAGCCCTCCCTCTTGTACCATTTCTCCAGTCACACGTTAACCTGTCTTATCCTACTATTCCTAAACTCACTAGTGTGTCACACTGGGAGCAATCCAGAGACCTTTGAGGTCCTGCTTTTTAACTTCCTCCCTAGCTCCTGAAACTCTGACTGTAGGACTTCAACACTTTACCTACCCATGTCATTGGATCCCATATGAACCACAACTTCTGGCTGTTCCCTTCCTCTTTTCTGCACCCTCTCTAAGGCCTTCACATCCTTCCTAAAGTGCGGTGTCCATACCAGTGTGTTATAAAAGTTCAACATAACTTTCTTGCTTTTGTCCTTTATGCCTCTATTTATAAAGCCCAGGATCCCATATGCTTTTTTAACCACTTTCTCAACCTGTTCTGCCACCTTCAAAGATTTGAGCACATATACCCCCAGGTCTCTCTGTTCCTGCATCCCTTTTAGAATTGTACCATTTAGTTTATATTGCCTCTCCTCGTTCTTCCTGCCAAAATGTATCATTTTGAACTTCTCTGTGTTAAATTTCATCTGCCATGTGTCCGCCCATTCCACCAGCCTGTTTATGTCCTCTTGAAGTCTATTCCTATCCTCCTTACTGTTTACTACACTTCCAATGACCTTCTCTCCATGATAAGATCAGAAATGGGGATGTTCGCTGATGATTACTGTTATCTACCCACCTCCCTCCATTTCACCATTAGATCTTTCAGCCACTACACCCCTACTCTCTGGAATTCTCTTTCAAAACCACGACAGCTTGCTATCCCTCTCCTCGATTATCTATAGCCCTAAATTTCCACATGGTGAATTGCAGTGCACCTGTGCCAATGCAAGGTGAGTTGCAGAGTTATTTGCATTAGAATTTCATAGGTCAGCATTTTTGAATATCCATTGAATGAGTCATTGGCATGAATGTCATGGGATGCTTGGAAATAAGAGTGCAACCTTTAAAACATGTTGTCCAACACATTAGCCACATGTCGCTAGTTGGGAATCCAATTTTCCATATGTATGCCCATGACACCCAAGTCTATCTTTCTGCCACCATCAAATGCATTTTGATTAGTAAATAAAAATTGAGTACAATAAAATCTGTACATTGCTGACAACTTAGGGACTTGCATCAGGTGTCCATTTTTTGCTGACATCCTTATTTTCAAAATGGTCAGTGTAAAAACTGTCCCAACAATCTTGAAGAGTCGACTGAGATTATGATCAGCACTAATCAGCTGCAACAATGCTAAGAACTTAAGTTTGGAAGCAGATATAACAAAACTGATGTTACATGAACAGTACCTGTACAGTGGAACCTGTTCCTAATGACACTCTCAGAAGATGGGTGCGTGCTCATCCTCTGGGTCCGCGTGTGGTGTGTGCGCGTCTGCTGGGTTGGTGTGGAGTCGGGTGTGTGTGCATCTTCTGGCATACATTGTCATCAAGGTTGTTGGAAGCAGGGACAGTGGCTGCAGGGGTAATTCAAACCCCGATACCGACATGGACAAAAAGGAATCCAATAACAATCCATTGGTCATCACGATCTTCAGACTCAGATGCAGTACGTACTTTGAACATTTTAAAGTGTGTTGTCAGGCTGTGTCCCGTGCTGTAAGTTATAAAAGGGCTTGGGGCATTGAAGGCTGTCTGTGGTTCATAATTTACGAGTGTCCATGGTTTCAGAATGCCTCTTGTATATTTTACAACGTAAGTTATTTGGGTCTTTCAATAAGTGTCCGTTTTTTGCAGGTTTCACTGTAATAGATACCGTCAAATAGGTATGTGATCTCAATATTCATATTTTAATGACGTATGCATGCGACTTTAATCTTTTTGTGCATTTGTTGGTCAAATGGTAAAACAAAAAGCAGAGTGTTCGAGTTTTTTTTTGATCATTGTGTGTGCTTTACTGCTTATTAGTTATCTGCTAAAATTGTGTGTAAAATGGTGTAACAGGTGAAAATGCCGAATTTCAGCACCATGGAAATACCAGCAATACTGTATGGAGAGGGAAGCTGTCATCGTGGTCAACTCGACCAATAACCACCCCAGGCCAGGAGAAGAAAGGAAAGCCCAACCAATAAAGCCCAACCAATAAAGATTCAGTCATGGCAAAGGGAAAACAGCATCTAACCCCATTCTGGATGAAGAGCAGGGGTGGGTCTGGTGCGCCTCATTGTGCATGTCAACAAAAATAATGAGAGATATAAAAGAGGTATAAAATGGGCTGTTGAGAGGGAGAGATATAAAATTCGCTATCACCCGTTTTACACTATCACACAATGTCAAAATCGACCCCAATGGCTCTTGAGTGTTTTTGAGCCATTTTTCAAGAATGTCTACCATTACAGCAGCTAGCAGAGGCAGCCAGAGATAGGATAAGGGCATGGCACAGAGGCAGAGAAGAAGATGCCGCAATTTCTTGGACACAGACCTGTAAATCTTCCTGGATGATATTGTGCTCAGGAGAGACGTACTGCTGGGTGTCTGTGGCAGGAAACCTGCCAATTATGTTACTTATACCATGTGGAGGGAGGTGGCACTGTCACCGAGTGCTAAATCTCTCATCCCAAGGACTACTGATCTGTGTAGGTTCAATGAGCTGACCAGGGCAGGCAACGTAACAGACCAGCTGCTCTCCCTTTTTTTCATACTGCTCTTTGGGCATCAGCACATTCTTCACCACCTAAAATTGTCAGCTGCACAAATGGCCCTTCACAATGTCTGGTAGGGGGTGTGGGCAATAATGCGGGATCTTACAGTATGGCTACCCATCTTCCCTCACAGCATTGACATTCATGCGCAACCCTAAAACTCCTTCCTCCATTTTAATAGGGTGGTACTCCCACATCTCTTACTTCAGCTGTCTCATGCCACCTGGTACACACTCCTCCTTAGCCTTCACCTAATTTACTCCATCTTGTTGCAAGACAAACTGAAAGACCTTACCCATTATCAGGAGCAGGCAATGGAGCTTGTGGGGTGGTATTCTGCTCCTGCCATGGTAGATGGCAAGATTGGGGACATGGTGCCAAAGTGGTATGCTGATGAAGCACCATACAGGGACAAGCTTCCAACCATTTTTCTATCTCCTTACTCCCAAGGGGACAATGCTCACTTATTCTTAGTTTGTACCATTCTTTTCTGCAGATCCACCACAGAAACGGGGGGCACATTAGGAGGAAGATGATGATGATGATGAGGAGGAGGATGGAAGACAAAACTACTTCCTCATGGATTATTAGAATGACAAAGGTAAGAACAATGATGATGATGAGGGAGGGGAAGATAAACACAAGGCAAACCATGAATACCTGCAGCAACCTCCTTCCTCATTTTCCTCTGCCATAATTACTTTGATCTTGCCCACTACATCACTTGCCTTTTCCCTACCATGCAATGCTCAGATACTTTCATTCATTAGATAATGATCCACAGAGCGCAAGAGATCTGAAGGAGTGGGGAATGGGTGAGGATGCGTCACCTTGCTGAGGAGACGTTGGCCCATGGCTTTGGAGTCCTGAGATCTAGAACTCATGGATACTTGCCTGTAAAGAAGGATGTTGCAGGAACATCATGCCTATGTTTAGGCACTGAGGCCACTCACCGAGGATGTGTGGCAACTAACAGGTCTGACTCTTGAATCTACAACTCTCATTTGCAATAACATCAGAGAACACTTCTCTCAAATCTCCTCTTAACCTTCTCTGCTCCAACGAGACCAACCCAGCTTCTCCAGTCTATCCACATAACTGAAGTCCCTCAGCCCTGGAACCATTCCAGTAAATCTTTTCTGCACCCTCTCTAAGACCTTCCTAAAGTGCAGTGCCTTGCAACAGTCCCCCACCTAAGAAGCCGACAGGGACCAGTTGGTGGCTCCACATCTATGAAAGCACAGACTGCTGCCCTAGTGGCAGTGAGGGACAGTATAGAGAGTGCCCTGGAAACCATATCCCAGACCTAGGTGGCCACTATCTCTCAGTGCTTTCAGGATCTGATAGATGTCATTAAATGAGCCAATCCACTGATCAGTGGGGATATAAATCCAGGGACCAGTGTAATGATGATGGCTGAAGGTAACCTTCTTGAGGCTGCCATCTCTCAGAACAGCAGCGCATGCCAGAGCTTTGGTTTTACTCCTCAGTGTGCTATCCCTCTAAGGAGAAAATTGCCATGAAAGGGAGCCCACCTCAGTCCAATGGCCCTTCGTAGAACATAAGCAGCAAACTACCTCTCTGGCTGCACCTAGGAGAAGTACTAGAATAGGTAAAAGGAAGGCATGTTTAGCCACCCAGAGGAAGCACGGCGTTAGGAAAGGGTAGGTTAGCTTGTTCTGTTCAAATAGAATGTGCACTTATGTCATGTTTTGTTATTCATGGAGATTAGAGTCTTTAAGGAAAGGGTGCACTTATTTGTTACTGACTTATTCAATCAAATGAGTCTTAGTGGCACAGTCATGTCGGTACAAAGAGGGCTGATGTGTTGTGATGTTCTAGGATGGGTACTGGATTGAAGGACATCACATCACACCAGCCCTCTTTGCACCAAACTCCTTAATTTGAAAGTGGGGGAGATAGAGTTAAGGCAATGGTGACTAGGATAATTGTGCTAAACTGAAGCAAAGACTTCAGTGATCAGTGGTATGCTGATGCCTCTTGTAGAAGTCATTGAAGAGTCCTCTGATTGACAGTCACGGTGATTCAAATTTGCTATGGCCACCTCCCTAGGAATGTCCAAGTCCTGGCCTTTTTATATGGTGAAGTTGTGCAGGGCATAGCAGGCTACAAAGTATGCATAACACACAAGTTGGACCATACTGCAGAGCCCCTCCCAACCTGTCTATGCAGCATAAGTATTCCTTTATGACCCCGATGGACATTTCTTTGACCAATCTTGTAGAGGCATGTGCTCCTCTGCTGCTGTTCAGGCAGCCCTCTATTGAGAGGGCCGATCTGAGTTGGGTCATTATCGATGGGACCAGGGCTTAGGCCTTATCACCCTCAAGACATTTTCTTCCATGGAGAGATCAGTGAGGGCTGAATTTCAAAGGATGAATGCATTGTGACAACTTCCAGCATATTTTACATTCACGTATAGGATTCTTTGCATGTTATCAAACATAATCTGTACATTCAGGTAGTGGAAGCCCTTCCTGTTGAAGAAGTTTAGGGGTTTGCTGTAGGAGCTCACAAAGCAACATGGGTGCCATCTATTGTACCCTGAACCTTGAGAAAGCCAGCAACTCCAACAAGATAGATAGCTATGCTTCGCTGCTGCCTGACGGTGATGCCAAATATGTTGAATTCCCCAGCTCTCCTGTAAAGTGTGTCAGTCACCTGATGAATGCATATCTGTACTGCACCATAAAAAAGTTGAGTGCAGTCGTAGCCTTCATAATCACAGATGGAGCAGTTTGGGCAAATAACCGTGGCTGCAGGTCCACATGCAGTAGGCAACAAGAGCACCAATATTGTTTCTTTGGTGAAGTGCACTCATAATGAGTATCTTCTCAGTACGGTCTTTGTGTTGCCTGTATATGCTTCGGGGGAAGTGGGGTAATATCTGGTGGGGTGCAAACTACTATGACGACAACAACACCAACACCAACTATTTGCAATTTTTGTAGCACCATTAATGTAGAAAACATCCCAAGGTGCTTCACAGAGGTGCATTCAAGACAATCCTCCTTAAGTGTTACCTCATGCTTCTTTCCTACTACACCTGCTGTTGCTGCTCTTCCTCCATTTGTAATGGAATTTAATGGTATGCTCAGATGAAACGCCATACCTGCCCCTGAGAAACCCGCACTGTGGGTCAAAATTTCCTGGTAGTATCAGACTCCCAGAAGCAGTAAGAAACAAGTCCAAGGCCGTGTAGGAACAATGTAAAAAAAAATCGCTCCAAAAAGACAGTACTATTCAAACTCTCAACACTCTTCAGGATCAAAAACCTGTTATTTCCACCTGTCTTGACTGATCATGGCAACAACTGCATCTACATCAATCATTCTAACTTACTCCAAATGTGTTATGAGCGTAAAACCAGGAAGTTCCAGCACGCAGCACCACTGGCCCTCATTTGAATTTATTGTAATGAGTTCACTCGGGATTATTGCTTTCGGGGATTGGTTTTGGAGTGGAAAACGAATGGAAATAGCTTGCATTCTATTTTGGTAATTAAAAAAAGACAATGGGGCCGATTTTTGGGTGAAGGAGCAGGTGCGTTGGGGGCGGGGATATTGCGAAAATCACTAAAATGCCGAGCGGGATCTGAGCCTGACTCCAACTCGCAGGGGATTGGGAACCTGAGCAGGGAGACAGAGGAAAGCATGTCAGGAAGGGACAGAAGGTATGGAGTAAAAGGTAAAGTGTTAAAAAAGGAAAAAGCAGGAACTAAGTGTCACAAAATATATTTGAAAGTTCTTTATCTGAATGCACGTAGCATTCGTAACAAAATGGACGAGTTAACGGCACAAATAACTACGTATGGGTATGATCTTGTGGCCATTACAGAAACATGGCTGCAGGGTGACAACGACTGGGAATTAAATATGCCAGGGTATTTAGCAATCAGGAAGGACAAACAGGAAGGAAGGGGAGGTGGGGTGGCTATGTTAATAAAGGAGGGAATCACTGTAATACAGAGAAATTATATTGGGACAAAGGATCAGGATAATGAAACAGTTTGGGTAGAGATAAGGAATAATAAGGGGAAAAAAACACTAGTGGGCGTAGTATATAGGCCTCCTAATAGTTACAACTCTGCTGGAAGAAGTATTAATCAGGAAATAGTCGGGGCATGTAATAAGGGAACAGCTATAATTATGGGGGATATTAACTATCATATTAACTGGACAAACCAAATTGGGCAGGGCAGCCTTGAGGAAGAGTTTATTGAGTGTATTAGGGATGGATTTCTTGAGCAGTATGTAACTGATCCTACAAGGGGGCAAGCAACCTTGGACCTGGTCCTGTGTAATGAGCCAGGATTAATTAATAATGTCCTAGTTAAGGATCCCCTTGGAATGAGTGACCATAACATGGTTACATTCCATATCCAATGAGAGGGTGAGAAGATTGGTTCTCAAACAAGCGTACTGAGCTTGAATAAAGGAGACTATGATGGTATGAGAGCGGAATTGATTAAAGTGGACTGGGAAAATAGATTAAAGGGTAAGGCGGTACATGAGCAGTGGTGTTCATTTAAGGAGTTATTTTACAACTTTCAAAAAAATATATATTCCACTGAGGAAAAAAGGGTGTAAAAGAAATGACAGCCATCCGTGGCTAAGTAAAGAAATTAAGGATAGTATCCGACTAAAAACAAGGACATATAAGGTAGCCAAACTTAGTGGGAGGATAGAAGATTGGGAAGTCTTCAAAAGACAGCAAAAAGTAACTAAAGGATTGATTAAGAAAGGGAAGATAGATTATGAAAATAAATTAGCAAAAAATATAAAAACAGATAGCAAGAGTTTCTACAGTTATATAAAAAGAAAAAGGGTGGCTAAGGTAAACGTAGGTCCCTTAGAGGATGAGACCGGGAAATTAATGGTGGGAAACATGGAGATGGCAAAAATGCTGAACAAATATTTTGTTTCAGTCTTTACGGTAGAGGACACTAAGAATATCCCAACACTGGACAAACAGGGGGCTCTGGGGGGGTGGAGCTAAATACGATTAAAATCACTAAGGAATTGGTACTCAGTAAATTAATGGGACTCAAGGCGGATAAATCCCCTAGACCTGATGGCTTATATCCTAGGGTCTTGAGGGAAGTGGCAGTAGGGATTGTGGATGCTTTGGTAATAATTTTCCAAAATTCTCTGGACTCAGCAAAGGTCCCAGCAGATTGGAAAACTGCTAATGTAACACCCTTATTTAAAAAGGGTAGTAGGCAGAAGGCTGGAAATTATAGACCAGTTAGCCTAACATCTGTGGTGGGTAAAATTTTGGAGTCTATTATTAAGAAGACAGTAACGGAACATTTAGGTAAACATAATTTAATAGGACAAAGTCAGCATGGCTTTATGAAGGGGAAGTCATATCTGACAAATTTGCTTGAGTTCTTTGAGGACATAACGTACAGGGTGGATAAAGGGGAACCAGTGGACGTAGTGTATTTAGACTTCCAGAAGGCATTCGACAAAGTGCCACATAAAAGATTGTTGCTCAAGATAAAGAATCACTGGATTGGGGGTAATATTCTGGCATGGGTGGAGGATTGGTTATCTAACAGGAAGCAGAGAGTTGGGATAAATGGTTCATTCTCGGACTGGCAACCAGTAGCCAGTGGTGTTCCGCAGGGGTCGGTGCTGGGTCCCCAACTCTTTACAATCTATATTAACGATTTGGAGGAGGGGACCGAGTGTAACATATCAAAGTTTGCAGATGATACAAAGATGGGAGGGAAAGTGGAGAGTGAGGAGGACATAAAAAACCTACAAGGGGATATAGACAGGCTGGGTAAGTCGGCGGAGATTTGGCAGATGCAATACAATATTGGAAAATGTGAGGTTATGCACTTTGGCAGGAAAAATCAGAGAGCAAGTTATTATCTTAATGGCGAGAAACTGGAAAGTACTGCAGTACAAAGGGATCTGGGGGTCCTAGTGCAAGAAAATCAAAAAGTTAGTATGCAGGTGCAGCAGGTGATCAAGAAAGCCAATGGAATGTTGGCTTTTAATGCTAGGGGGATAGAATGTAAAAACAGGGAGTTATTGCTGCAGTTATATAAGGTATTGGTGAGACCGCACCTGGAATACTGCATACAGTTTTGGTGTCCATACTTAAGAAAACACATACTTGCTCTCGAGGCAGTACAAAGAAGGTTCACTCGGTTAATCCCGGGGATGAGGGGGTGGACATATGAGGAGAGGTTGCGTAGATTGGGACTCTACTCATTGAAGTTCAGAAGAATGAGAGGCGATCTTATTGAAACATATAAGATTGTGAAGGGGCTTGATCGGGTGGATGCGGTGAGGATGTTCCCAAGGATGGGTGAAACTAGAACTAGGGGGCATAATCTTAGAATAAGGGGCTGTTCTTTCAAAATTGAGATGAGGAGAAACTTCTTCACTCAGAGGGTAGTAGGTCTGTGGAATTTGCTGCCCCTGGAAGCTGTGGAAGCTACATCATTAAATAAATTGAAAACAGAAATAGACAGTTTCCTAGAAGTAAAGGGAATTAGGGGTTACGGGGAGCGGGCAGGAAATTGGACATGAAGCTGAGTTCGGATCGGTCAAGGCCCTGTGGGTGGTGGAGCGGGCCCAGGGGCTGAGTGGCCGGGTCCTGCTCCTACTTCTTGTGTTCTTTAGATTTGAGGTTAGGATCAGATCAGCCATGATCTTATTGAATGGCGGAGCAGGCTCGAGGGGCCGATTGGCCTACTCCTGCTCCTATTTCTTATGTTCGCTGACTTCCAGGTTCCCCAGTGCAGGTGTCCCACTGGCAATTAAAGCCGGCGGGATGATAATTTGCATAGATTCTCTGCTAGTTGAGGTACTTGAACTACTTGATTGACTAGAATTTTGGCAGGGTTGGGGGAAACACACTCTGTTCTAGCAGACGTGTTTCGGCCAGCAGCCAGTGGGAGATGCAAATGCTGATTTGACCGGTGGGTAGAAAACGTCATTTATTGCAGCAGGGCACTCTGTCAATTCAGACAAAGTTTTGGCTGCAAGACCTTTGTGTTTTCACTCAAAATTCTTACTTTCCACCCAAAACTCTGCTGTGCAAACACATTTACCTACTTTGCGGACCCCCTCAAACTCAAACCGTCAGGGTGGGGGAGTGCCATGGCTGCATTCATCACTTCATCCGAGGACGAGCAACATCACCAGCCTCGCCAGGCACGGTGTCCACCTCCGCCACATGGAGCTCTACAACACAGTGCTGCACCACAGACACCTGCACAAGAGCACAGAGGGCAACAACAAAAGGAATGACGTCGCAGGAGGCACTACCCTCGCAACAAGGTCTACAGTCCGAAGCTCAGCTTCCTGGACCTCTCTGAGGAGCAGTGCATACGGAGGATCAGAGTCAGTCGCCAGGTAGTCGCAGACATCTGCAGCCTCCTTCCTGCAGAGCTGCTCCTGGCTGGGCCGAGCAGCATCTCCTTATCTGTCGCTGTCAAAGTCACCACTGCCTTCAACTTCTTCGCCTCTGGATCATTCCAGGGTCCCACCGGGGACATCGCCAGGATCTCTCAGTCGTCTGCACACAAGTGCATAAGGCAGGTCACCGACGGCTTGTTTTGCAGGGCCTTGCACTACGTCAACTTCCCCATGGACGACCTCACCCAGACGGAGAGGACAGTGGGATTCCACGCTGTTGCTGGCTTCCCACGGGTGCAGGGTGTAATCGATTGTACCCATATAGCAATATGAGCACCTCCACACGAGCCAGGACTGTTCATCAACAGGAAGGGCTATCACTCCATCAACACTCAGCTCATCTGTGACCACCGCAAGAGATTCCTTCACGTGTGCGCCAGATACCCTGGCAGCTGCCACGATTCCTTCATCCTCCCAGAGTCTAAATCCAGCCCCTCTTCCACGCACCGAACACCCGTAAGGGCTGGCTCCTCGGGGACAAGGGATACCCCCTGCACATGTGGCTCATGACACCTCTGAGGAACCCCACCACCAAGCAACAGATATAACGACAGCCACATCACTACCAGGTCTACAACTGAGCATGCTGCAGGACTGCTCAAGATGCGCTTCAGGTGCCTTGATCATTCTGGGGGAACGCTTCAATATGCACCAGACAGAGTGGGACGCATTATAGTTGTGTGTTGTGCCCTGCACAAGATGGCACAGCAGAGAGGGGTGCAGCTTGAGGAGGCCCCATCCACATCTGCCACCCACATTCAGGAGGAGGAGGAGGAGGAGGTGGCGGAGGAGGAGGAGGTGGAGGAGGAGGAGGAGCAGGAGCAACTCATGGGCAGAACAGCGGCTCATCTGGCTGCTCGTGAGGCCAGGGAGTCACTGATATGTGAACGGTTCTCCGAACATCAGACTGTGTGAAGAGTCCAGTCCTCACCACCTGGACAGAGCAGCGGCCACACTAGCACCGTCCTCGCCCTGCACAAAACAGTCCTGTAACTACACATACGCCCACAGTAGAGTGACCCAATGGGTGGCATCAAGTGTGGGCGTTCATGGTGAACCTTATGAAAGGGCCTTATTACAGAAGCCAGTCAAGCACGGCCAAGACCTGGCAGTAGTGGTGACAATAATAATATTTAATGTGAGTTTAACAAAAAGCAAACATAAATAAAAAACATGTCCAACCGTCAAACACCCTTTTGCATCCCCTTTGTGCTTACAAAAACTTCGCCTTTCGCTTCTGACTACTTCTACGTGGTGCATTCCCTGTTGCTGCAGCTGAGGTAGTGGCAGGTTGCTCTTGTTCATGCCCTGACTGATTAGATGTTTTGGACCTATGCCGTCTGGGTTTTGGTGCCTGTGAGGGCCCCTCCAAAGACTGCTCCACCTGCACCTGTGCAGGGGCAGACTCGGCCACCTGGAGAGGAGGCAGCATTGCGGGTACTGGTTGAGAGGGGGGCAACGGGTGAGACGTGAGGGCGCTTTGAGTGACGTTCCCACTTCCATGTCCCCTTTCGCCATCATCCCTCCCCTGGGCCAGGTCCACATCACTCCTACCACTCTGCTGGACAACAGTTTGGAGAAAATGTGTGAAGCCTTGTAAGGCTGGTGTATCTGCCTGCCTGTTTAAGGCTGCAGAATGTTGTTCATCCTGAGTCTGAACGACCGGTGTCAGGGCCTGAATGGACTAATTGGTGAGCCGTGCTTGAAACTCCATGGAGGCTTGCCTTCTCTCCCTCACAGACATTCCCGCACTTACCCACGGCACTCTCTCAGAGATGCCCTCATGTCCCTGTGACAGTATCTCAGAGATTCCCTCCCTTACCTGTGCCACCATTCCACTCAGTTGGACTCCTCCATCCTCTGCGTGATTGTGGAGTGTGCGTGTGGCACCTGTTCCAGCACCTCGCAAACGTGCTGCTGCCCCTCGATCATTCTCCTTTTAAAGGATGGCCCCCAGGGTTCAGCATCTGCGTCCAGCTGAGCAGAGCCTGGAGAGGAGTGCTCCTGCCAACGCGGACTCTCCACAGCTGCCCCTGCCACCAGTGTCTGCTCGTGCTCACATGTGTGTGGTAACTCACCATGTGCAACCCCAAATAACTGCGGACTGGGACCCACCGAGGTGTGTGTATCTGCGCTGGTGGATGGCTCGCTCAGATTTAACGGTGCACCCTCAGCAGGTCCTCTGAGGAATCGCCCTCCTGTGATAGCAGTCGCTGAAGGCCCTGAAGGCAATATTAAGCATGATCACAGATGTGTCATATTGCGATGAGCATACTGAGGTGCTGAAGATGGTAAGGCATGTTGTGTGTCATCAATTCATATTGTGCATACTGAACGTTAAAGTTCTTTTGTTGGGTGCCAGTCTCGGCGTCCCCGGCACTCGAGGGTGCGGCTCAGCTCCAGCGCCTCCTGCTCCGCGTCTGTGAGGACGACTATCTGTTGCTGCCCCCCACCGGTCCTCACCCTCTCCCGTGCATTCTGGGCTCTCTTCTTCTATAAGGGGAGAAAGTACAGAGGCATGAGTGAGTGATGGTGACGTGGCCAACTGATTAATGCATTGGTTTGCAGCTGACCATGAAAGAGATGCATCAGTGGGTGAGTATGAGACAGAGCCATGACATTGTATGAGGATAGGTTGAGTGGTGGTGGTAGGGTGACTAATGGGGAGGTGAGGAAGTGCTGAGGAAGTGCAAGTGAGTTGAGGATGATCTTTGAGTGGGTGTGAGGAGTGATGTGATAGATTAATGTTGGCAGTACAGAATGAGTTGGGGGGGGGTGGGGGCGGCGATGTGGAAGACGGAGTGTAGGAGAATGGGTAAGTGTACTCAGTTTTGCTGACCTAGTTAGGTCATTGAAGTGCTTCCTGCACTGGATCCAGGTGCGGGAGACGTTGCTGCTGCTGGTGACCTTCTCTGCCACCTCGAGCCAGGCCTTCTTGGTGGCAGAGGCAGGCCACTTCCTCCCATCCGCCGGGTAGAACACATCCCGCCTCTTCCTCACCCCATCCAGTGGCACCTGCAGTGAGGCATCACTAAATCTAGGAGCAGCCTTTCCCCTGTGCTGCTCCATTGTGATGTGTGAGTGTTTGCTCCAGGAGCAGCCATTGGAGGACTGCCCCTTTAAGTAGAGCTCCTCCAGCTGACAGCCTGTGATGCGGGTGCGCTGTCCGCCCGCTGCGCAGCTTTCCGAAGGCAAACCCGGAAGCCACGTTAAGTGGTTCCAATTGACCCGCAATCGCATGGGGAACGGACATCTTATTGGGCAGGTTACCCACGTGCCCAAACACCCCCCCCACCCCGCCGCTGCCTCCCACCTTCCCACTAATATCGGGGCTTATGTCTTGAAAACACCATGGAGATCCAGGGCACCTCCCCCAACTTCATTAATTTTCTGCTCAGCTCCCACCTCACCATTTTATCAAAGGCTCTGAGATTTTTGCTTAATGTAAAAATGTAAATAAATATAAATTGCTGTTGTAGTTGTAAGCAGAGTATTTGCCTTGGATTGTGAATGCAGAACTTAAGGAGAAGTTTAAAAATTACTCGTCTGATGTGGCACCAGATGTTAGAAAAATTTCCCCCTACAGAGTATTATTTAAATATGGAGCGGACACAACAAAAGCTGAGATGAGTAGCTCCTTGAAAAAGGAACTGAATAAATATCTGGTTAGAATTGGTGTTTCTAAAAATAAGACTAGGCTAAGATTATCAAATACTCCACAGGATACAATGGTTCTTGTGTGAAAAATGGAGAATATTGTCTGGGGAACAGCAGGCCAAGGTTGCATAATGAAGAATATAAAGAATAATGAAGAGCTGCTGGATTTATGGTTAGGAGACGGGATATTTATTTAATCCCTTCAGGTGATCTGTTATCTGAAAAGCCATTACACATATCAAATCTGTTATCAAGAATACAGTGACACCAGGATACTCATGCAACCTGTTAATTGGAACACTGGGACGCATATGTAACCTCTGAATGAGACCACAAAAATCATTTGCAGCTTTTAAAAAGGGACAGGAGCCACAACATGTGACCTGTTAATATGGAAACATATTTGATCTGTTAGTGGGGACACCAGGACATATGTGGAATCTACTGATGAAAACTGCATTCTGTTAATGGGCTACAATTTATGACTATGACAGAACCAAGTTGCGATCTGCTAATCATAGAATCATAGAATCATAGAAAGTTACGGCACAGAAGGAGGCCATTGGGCCCATCGTGACCTTGCCGACCAAAAAAGAGCTATCCAGCTTAATCCCACTTTCCAGCACTTGGTCCGCAGCCCTGTAGGTTACGACACTCCAAGTGCACATTCAAGTTCTTTTTAAATGAGTTGAGGGTTTCTGCCTCTACCACCCTTTCAGGCAGTGAGTTCCAGACCCCCACCAACCTCAGGGTGAAAAAAGATCTCCTCAGCTCCCGTCTGATCCTTCTACCAATTACTTTAAACCTATGCCCTCTGGCCACTGACCCCTCTGCTAAGGGAAATAGGTCCTCCCCATCCAGTCCATCTAGTCCCATCATAATTTTATATACCTCAATTAAATCTCCCCTCATCCTCCTTTGTTCCATGGAAAACCACCCCAGCCTATCTAAACTTTGCTCATAGCTAAAATTCTCCAGCCCTGGCAACATCCTCGTAAATCTCCTCTGTACCCTCTTTTAATGCAATCACATCTTTCCTGTAAAGTTGTGACCAGAGCTGTACACAGTGCTCAGGCGGTGGCCTAACCAATGTTTTATACAGTTCTAGCATAACCTCCCTGCACTTATATTCTATGCCTTGGCTAATAAAGGAAAGTATCCCGTATGCCTTCTTAACCACCTTATCTACCTGTCCTGCTACCTTCAGGGATCTGTGGATATGCACTCCAAGATCCCTTTGTTCTTCTACACCTCTCAGTATGCTCCATTGAGGATAATATGTCCCCATATGTCCCCATTAATGGGGACACAGAGCCACATATGACTGCACTACAAAACACACATGACCTGTTAATGGGAACTACGACCCATTAAGAAGTTATTTAAACATCTCAAAACTATATGACAGATTAAATTAATTTTATCCACTGTTTATTCAAGACACATTGAAACAAGTATTATTAATAAGGATATGTATCCATCTGAGACAGGTACATGACAATCAATGTATCTGATCATTGCATTACAACACTGGGCCAGATCTTGATATGCCCGGTTAGTTAGACTTTTTTCTGCACTCTTCAGCTCAAAATTTTTCGTGCTGTAACTTATTGCCAGTGCGAGCTGGTGAGAGCAATGGGGCATCTGGGACCTTAGTAAACGGCGAGACCAAAAGTATATCTTCGTAACTAATAAGATTTAAAGAATGAGAAAGAAACAGAGGAACAACGGAGAAGGAGGGTGAATTAGAGTCAAATTAGGTACTGAAAGAGAAATAAAGAGAGCGAAAGAAAGATTGGATTAAGAGAGAGGGAAAAAAGAGACAGAAAGGAAAAGTGAGAAAAAAAATTAAATTTGACATTTTTAAAGTCTCTACATGCAGGAATGAGATTGAGCATTTTAAAAAGCAGTTGGTGGGGTTTCAGGGGAGGGGGGAGGGATGGAAATAGGAAGGGAAGGGAGAGAGGGGAGGAAAAGAAAAAGAGAAAGGAAAAGGAGGAAAGGGGGATGTTGGAAGTGGGTGGGGAAGGAAACAGGGAAAGTGTTTTGATAGGAGTGGGAGTGGGGTGTCAGAGTATGGAGTCATTCGGGGGTTAAGAAGATGAATCCAAGCATGTGGGAGGAGTGGAAAAGGGGGCATAAGTGTGAGTACAAGAGGGGGATATTGGGTTTTTGGAGCATTGGGGAAGGAGGTTGCATAGCCCCGCTGGCAAAAGCACAGTGATAGGAGTCTTCTGAGGGCAGATTGGCAGTGGGGCGAAGGCAACACTGCTCGACATTGGGGAGATGGGAATGGTTAGAGGTGCCAAAAAAGAGCAGGAAAGGTACATAGGAACATAGGAACAGGAGCAGGCCATTTAGCCCCTCAAGCCTGTTTCGTCATTCAGTGAGATCGTGGCTGATCTGTGACCTAACTCCATATACCTGCCTTAGCCCCATATCCCTTAATACCTTTGGTTAACAAAAATCCTATCAATCTCAGATTTAAAATTAACAATTGAGTTAGCATCAACTGCCGTTTGCGGAAGAGAGTTCCAAGCTTCTATCACCCTTTGCGTGTAGAAGTGTTTCCTAATTTCACTCCTGAAAGTCCTGGTTCTAATTTTTAGGTTATGTCCCCTAGTCTTAGATTCCAGTGGAAACCAGTGGAAATAGTTTCTCTCGCTATCTACCCTAACAGTTCCTCCAGAACACTGGAACCAGAAGACATAGCCTGCGTTTGAAAGGGGGTAATTTCAACAATATTTCAGTGAGCAAGTGGTCAATCTATGGAACAGGATTCCGAAGGATATTGGTATTGATTCATTCAAATGCAAATTAGATAGATTTCTTTCAGAAAATAATATTTTGGAAGACAGTGTATGAGTAATTTGAGACATGGGGTGGGGGGGGGAAATTGGATAAGGGCCGTTTTTGGGCACGGGTAGAGTGATGCGCTATTACCCCACGCCCTATGACCCCTGCGCAGGCAGGATGCAAGTTTCGGCCGGTCTGAGTACTAACTTGCAATCAGCGTTCTATTCCAGGCCTTGCACGTAGAATCAATGCAATTTGCACTTTCCACCAGCAGATGGAGCCCAATCTCTTAAAGGGAGGATGTTTCTTAGATATCTCTTAAAGGTACCTATTATTTGCTGAAAATAACAGTCTACTGTCTGCACGGAGTCTGAACGGAGATCAGACATCACACACGTAAAACACAGATGAAGGTTGCATCGCTATGTTTACACACTGATGAGTTATGTTAAAACATTGAATAAAGGTTGCACACTACTAAATCCCACATCCTCCAATCTGAACACCAGACCGCACCAATCTGCCAATCTGCCTGCGCGAGTGTGTGCACCAAGGTTCTCTGCTGATGCACTAGAGACCTTGGGTGCAAGAGGTGGACAGAAAGAGGGACATCCTATATCCATGGGGGGCGAGGGAGAAACAAGAGGCCCTCCAGACATATACTTAAAAGACAGTAGGAGGCAGCGGGGGACAAAGTCAATGCCAGGCGCACAGTATCATGAACATGGATGCAGTGCAGGAAGAAGTTCACATGAGTGATCAAGGTGAGTGAGGTCAAGCGTCTCCTACCAACTACACCACTAGCTGCATCCACTGCTCCCTGCACCATAACCCCCATCACCCACATACCAACAAACTCTTTCCATCAGTACTCAACTCTTCCAATCAGATGCTTCCTCTCACCCTTATGGATTACCACTGTTGCAAGCCGCCCACCAAAACTCACAGACCACACACACTGGCAGCTATTCAACCATGACAGGCACATCACCCAGACACACGTCCCATTTTCTTGCAGGAAAAGGTGGCGCATATCAAGAGGCAGTAAGTGGCAGTGGCATTTAGCCCCTCGAGCCTGTTCCACCATTCAACGTGATCATGGTGTACCTGTGACCTAACTCCATATACCTGCCTTAGCCCCATATCCCTTAATACCCTTGGTTCACAGAAATCTATCAATCTCAGATTTAACATTCACAAGTGAGCTAGCATCAACCGCCAGCTGCAGAAAAGCGTTCCAAATGTCTCCCACCTTTTGTGTGTAGAAGCATTTCCTAACTTCACTCCTGCATGTCCTTGCTTTAAATGTTAGGCTATGTCCCCGCATCATAGTATTCAAGTCTAGGTTACCTCCATAAATAGTTACAAATGTCTTGGCAGCCAGAAGCAATTATCCAGCCAGTAAACTGTAAATCCTGCATGATCCCTTTAAATATCGCTGGTGGGGGGTCCTCCAGGATCTAAGACACGTTCAGATGGTCAGGGTTAAGGCTGTGCATTGTGTTGAGTGTTAAGTCCCAAAATGGTGTCCATCACTTTAAATCAGCATTGCACATTCATTGTATCCATTCTCTCCCTACTTTACATGATTCCAACGTTCGTTATCTGCGCCTACGCTAACTCCTATACCAAGATGGCACGCAGGAAACGTACATGCGTGTGCATCCATGACACCATCTTGGATATCAGAGAGGCCATGTAGCGCCGAAAGAACGGGCGCAACATGGCCCAATTTAGTGCCCATGATGTGGTAAGTGTAGCATGCTTGGGAGGAACAGGTAATTTTGGACTTATGGTTCCCCAAGCTCTCCACCGTTGTGGATTTCCTCCTGTCATGTCTGGGTCTGTTCTAGACTAATTGATAGAGATTGATTGTTATGATTAGTCAACAACTCCATAATCATTGTATCATGTGACTACCAGGATGGTAGAAGGTGAACTAGATTCCTATGTTCCTATATTTCTATCTGATTGCATGAGAAATACATTCTAAAGAAGACATTTTAATACCCTGTGATACCAATTCAGTCTTATTGTTTGCTAATATACATTGAAAATATTGGAAGCCTTTGTAATGGCTGCAATGTTTTTGTTCATCAAGTGGCAGCATGTCTTTAATTTACCCATCACCCCTTAAGGGCTCTTATTTGGGATTACCCACTCCTCCTCATGTAAGCTCCCAATACCAGGTCTAATATGAGCCCACATTATGTAAATGAAGCAGACCCCATAAAATCAGATTGGGTCAGCACACTAATGGTGGGGTGGGTGATCATAATGCACTGTCCAACAAATGCCTGATTGGAGGCCTAATTACAAAATCTACCCTAAAGTTATTACTGAAAATAAAGACAAACCAATTGTGTTGCAAGCCTTGCAATAGAACAGTACTGTAAGAATACCATTCAATATGATGTAATTTACATCAGGGCTCTTGAATTTCCTTGCAGTGTTAAGGAGGGGTATGTGCCACGAAGCAAGATATAAGCATTATTGCCTATACAATAAGGTAATTGTTGGAAGAGACGGTGTGGTAGGAACAACACATTTATTCCTGGAGCAGTAGAAGTTGGTAGCTACCCAACATCAATGAACTAAAAATGTACATTTCTGCAAAAAACCTGGAAGACATAAAACTTGTGTTCAAAGTCTACCTTAATCTCTTGGTTACCCTGAGACTAGCAATGCATGCAATGTACATAATACTGGAAACACACAGGAAGTTCCTGTCCGCAACGCTTCAATATTCCAAACGTAATGCTTCATTTCCTAAACAGTCATAACAATATTCATGATGATTGCAATACAGAAAATAATAGAAATAATGTCATATAGTTATTAAGACTGTATAGTTTAAAAGCTTTTTTTAAAAAAGGGTTGTTTGTTGGCCATTCTCATGCTGTGGCTGTCCAGGTACCACAGTAACAGTCACCATGAGTGGACCATTGCCAAGTCTTTTTACCTGAAATAATTAGATTCAAAGAATTACAGTCACTTGTATTCAACTATTCAGTCAACTATACAGTCAACTATTCAGTTTGAAAATCTACAGACACAGGAAAACAAGTATAAACAAAAGGCTCAATAAAGCTGACAAGATACTGATAACATACAGGAGCATTAGCAGAAGCAAATGTACAGAAAATACCTCTGGAAAGGTTGAATAAAGTCTCTGACAATGTGAAAAAAATCTGTATGAGCCATATACAGAATGAGGTTGGACAGATGTAAAGGATGATGCATTGTTCCTTGAGGAATTCTATGTATAACAGTTGAGAGAAAGGAGCAACGTGCTTCCCTTTCTGTACTGATAATGCCTATAGGGCCTTGCCAGTAAAAGGCATACATTTTGAGATGCTGGCTACTGAAGCTCTCTGTGGATTACAGAAATATCTGCTTCATTGATGGATACAAGGAGCAAAAAATATTTATGCATTATTGACCACAACAAAAGTGTTTCTTCGTCTGACAGTCTGACAGTACCTAACACTTCCTTCAATTTAATCCAATTAAGAAACTTCAAAGTTCCTTTTCCATTCCATTTCTCAGGCCACCAAAATTTCACTGAAGTCTGTTACGTTGATGATTCCTCTCCCACAACTCAAACCACGAGCCAAACATTCATTTGACTTTGTTGATAAGACTTTAAACTAGTAACACGGGGGGGAGGGATCTGATAGAAATAACAGTAGCCTGAAGATATAAGAAATAGGAAATGAGAGTAAAGGTCAGACCAAGGAAAGGAATAAGGGAACAAATATAGTTATAGAACATAAGTATAAAATGACTGTTAAAAATAAAGTGAGAGGAACAATTAATAAAAAGAAATTAAATTGCCCGTACAGGAATGTAGACAAAAAAAACAGGGGAACTGGAGGTAATAATTCGTAGCGAGGGATCAGACGTAATAGAGGTAACTGAAACATGGCTGCATAAAGAACAGGATTGGCAGTTAAATATTGCAGAATATAATGCATTTAGAAAGGATAGGGAAGGAAGAAGGGCTGATGGGGTAGCTGTAGTAATTAGAGATAACATAATGATAGTGAGGAGGAAAGCTGTAGACTGCAGGAAGATATCAATGGACTGGTCAGGTGGGTAGAAAAGTAGCAAATCGAATTCAATCCAGAGAAGTATGAGGTGATGCATTTGGGGAGGGCAAACAAGGCAAGGGAGTACACAACAAATGGGAGGATACTGAGAGATATAGAGGAACAAAGGGACCTTGGAGTAGCAGGACAGGTAGATAAGGTGGTTAAAAAGGCATATGGGATACTTTCCATTTATTAGCCGAGGCATAGAATATAAGATCAGGCAGGTTATGCTAGAACTGTATAAAACATTGATTAGGCCACAGCTTGAGTACTGAGTACAGTTCTGATCACCACATTCCAGGAAAGATGTGATTGCATTAGAGAGGGGACAGAGAAGATTTATGAGGATGTTGCCAGGGCTAGAGAATTTTAGCTATGAGAAAAGATTGGATAGGCTGGGGTTGTTTTCTTTGGAACAAAGGATGCTGAGGGGAGATTTAATTGAGGTACATAAAATTATGATGGGACCGGATAGAGTGGATAGGGAGGACCTATTTCCCTTAGCAGAGGGGTCAGTGACCAGGGGGCATAGATTTAAAGTAATTGGTAGAAGGATTAGAGGGGAGCTGAGGAGAAATTTTTTCACCCAGAGGGTGGTGGGGATTTGGAACTCACTGCCTGAAAGGGTGGTAGAGGCAGAAACCCTTAATTATTTTTAAAAGTACTTTGATATGCACTTCAAGTCCCTTACAGGGCTACGGACCAAGTGCTGGAAAGTGGGATTAAGCTGGATAGCACTTTTTCAGCCGGCACTGACACGATGGGCTGATTGGCCTCCTTCGACGCTGTAACTTTCTATGATTCTATGATTCTAAGAATGACAGTAGGAAAAAGGGACATAACTAACATTAAGCTAGAAACAAAATCCATTTAATTGAGATAAAGAATAAGAAGGGACTGATCACGCTAATAGGGGTATATTACAAACCATCTAGTAGTGGAAGGGAAGTGGAGTAGGCAAATCTATGAAATGAGTTAAAGATTTGGATTAATAATCATGGAAGATTTCAACAAACCCAAATAAACTGGCAAGGAGAGGTAGTGAAAGGATAAAGGGGAATGGAGTTTTTACAGCATGCACAGGACTCCTTTGTGTATAGGACTCCCAGTATGTAGGAAGCCCAATAAGAGATGAATCACTGCTGGATCTGATAATAGGAAATGAACCAGGGCAGATAAGAGAACTAAGCACAGGGGAGCATCTAGGCAATAGCAATCACAACATAATAAGGTTTAAGGTAATGATTGAGAGAGTCATAAATAAGACAAAGACCAAAGTAATAGATTAGGAAAAAAGCTAATTATGAGAGGATGAAACTGGGGAAGGTAAACTGGAAAAAATATTGACAAACAATATCAATAGAGTTCAGGATAAATATATTCTGATAAAAAGAAAAAACAGTAATGAGATATCATGGGATGAATAAAGAGATAAGGGTAAAATTGAATCTAAAGAAAAAGCATATAGACAAATGGGACCACTGTTGTTTACCATTTACATAAATGATTTAGACTTAGGAAGTGAAAGTACAATATCAAAATTTGTGGACAACACCAAATTGATACCGAGGAAGAATGCGACAAAATACAAGAAGGTGTTAACAAACCTGCAGAATGGTCGTGTAAATGGCAAATGAATTTCAATATAGATAAGTGTAAGGTGGTGCATTTTGGGATCCAGGGATCCAGATTCACAAATCATTAAAAGTAGCAACGCAGTTTCACAAAGTCATAAAAAATGCAAACAACAACAACTTGCATTCATAGACCACCTTCAATGTAATAAAATATCCCAAGGTGCCTCAAATTAAACAAAATTTGACACCGAGCCACATAAGGGGATATTAGGACAGTGACCAAAAGCGTGGTCAAAGAGGTAGGTATTTAAGAGTGTCTTAAAGGAGGAGAGAGAGGTAAAGAGGCAAAGAGGTTTAGGGAGGGAATTTCAGAGCCCCGGGCCTAGGCAGCTGAAGGCACGGCTGCCAATGGTGGAGCGATTAAAATTGGGGATGCACAAGAGGCCAGAATTGGAGGAGCACAGAGGTCTTGGAGGCTTGAAGGGTTGGGGGAGGTTACATAGATAGGGAGGGGAAAGGCCATGAAGGGATTTGAAAACAAGAATGAGAATTTTAAAATGGAGGCATTGCCGGAGTGGGAGCTAATGTAGGTCAGCGAGCACAGGGGTTATGGGTGAACTGGATTTGGTGTGAGTTAGAATACGGGCAGCAGAGGTTTGAAAGAGCTCAAGTTTACAGACGGTACAAGGTGGGAGGCCGGCCAGGAAAGCATTGGCATAGTCGAGTCTAGAGGTAACAATGGGTTTCAGCACCAGATGACCTGAGGCAGGGGCGGAGACGGGTGATGTTACGGAGGTGGAAGTAGGCGGTTCTGGTAATGGAGAGGATGTAGAGTCGAAAACTCAGCTCAGGGTTGCAAACAGTCTGATTCAGCCCCAGACAGTGGCCAGGGGGAGAGATGGAGCCGATGGCTAAGGAAAGGAGTTTGAGGCGGGAACCGAAGACAATGCCTTCAGTCTCTCCAATATTTAATTGGAGGAAATTTCTACTCATCCAATACTGGATGTCAGACAAACTGCATGACAAATCAGAGGTATTGGAAGGGTCCTGATGTGTTTTACGATGATCTGGTAGAGGGGCAGCATGTAGATGAGAAATTGGAGGGGCCAAGGATAGATCCTTGGTGGACTCCAGAGGTAATGGTGCGGGAGCGGGAAGAGAAGCCATTGCAGATGATTCTTTGGCTATGACTGGATATGGAACCAAGCGAGGGCAGTCTCACCCAGTTGGACAGAGGACAGGCGTTGGAGGAAGATGGTGTGGTGAATCATGTCAAAGGCAGCAGACAGGTTGAGAAGGATGAGGAGGGATAGTTTACCATGTGTCATTTGTGATTTTGCTAAGCACCGTTTCAGTGCTGTGGCAGAGGTGGAAACCTGATTGAAGGAATTCAATCAGGAGTTGCAAGGAAGATGGGCACAGATTTGGAAGGCGACAAAGCACTGGAGTTCATTTTTAGAGGATAGAATTCAAAAGCATATAAGTAATGTTAAACATAGATCACACTTATAGTACTGTGCACAAAAAGGATATAGGACTGGAGAAAAATCAATAAAGATTTACAGGGATGTGAAGGGATTCGCAAAATTTCACATGACCCCCACCCCCCCCCCCCCCCACCGAAGATTTATTGGAGTTATTAAAGAAACCCTGGTGTGACTGTGTTTTAAAAAATCCAGGGTCTCTCAAAATGGCTGCGGTCAGACACATGGCCAAGGGCCTGCAGCATTTGAAATTGGATTCTCTGACAGCTTGGCAGGCTCTGTGTTTAACACGTCTGTAAACAACTTTCCACAAAAGCAGACAGGGCTCTTTGAACAATGCAGTTGCATTCACGCCCTGAGGCAAGCCATCAACGTTGCCGGACCACACAATCAAAATTCGAGCAGGAGTAATCCCAGGACTAAGGTGACCCATTAAGGAACATTCGGAACAATGGAAAGCAGTTATGGAACAGATCAGTACAGGTACCGGCCATTAATGTAATTGGTCCAAGATCGGGGCCCTATTGTCTTACGTTTTCGCGCCCAAATCGGACAATGGAGCAAACTAATGAGGCGCGAAAATAACTGGGGCATCCCAGAACGTCTCTCCCTCTTTCTCTTTGCCTCGGCCCGGCATCCTGCTTGCCTGCTAGCAACCAAGAAGGAAGGCCGTCCAGTAAACATCGCAACCACATGTCGAAGGCAGCAGCAGGACACAGGGGCCAGGCCTTTTCATCCGTTTCACGGTGAGCATTATTTTTTTTCTGGCTGCCACAAGACAACCTAGCTAGGTGTAAGGGTGGGAGTTAAAGGGGTATTGCTAAAATTGTGATTTTAGAATTTTCCCTCGATGTGTCCGTTTCTTCCACCCCGTTAAGTGTAAGACTGTATTGCATCCATAGCGATTCCTTTTATCTTCTGTATAATACTGTTTACCTTGTAGTTTTAGTTTTCTTATTAATAAACATTGGTTTTCCTTGCACCAATTCACTGGTCTGTTCCTCTGTCCTTATTACCGCTTGATAAGTCCTGAGCTCAGAATCAGGAAGGGGAAAGCGATTCGAAACCGCACAGCGGGCAGGGCAGCTCAGGAAAACACACCTGGCTGACCTATAATAAGCCCCGGAATCAAAACCCCTTACAGAAATGGCGAGTCAGGCAGGAGCTCAGGCGATAGTGTGTAACAAGGCAGACAGTGGTGCAGAGGAGGAATCCGCAATGGAGGAAAGGTTGTCTACCTATGTGTGCGGCAAGATAAATATCACGAAAAAATGGGTGGGCGATATGTTAAAGGCCGAGCGTCCCATAGATGCAGCCATCCAGCGGACAGCAAGTAAACAGTATAAGAAGGGTATCGAGAAGGCGGTCTGGCTCTTGTGTTTTAAAAAGCTGGTCTTAGTACTGGACCGTGCTGTAGCAGCACAAGCAGCCAAGATTAAGCAGTTGACCCGGGAGTTGTAGGAAAAGACAGCAGCGGAAGAGAAAGGGGTAGCAGCGCTCCAGGCAATAAGCCAAGAAAAGGCGCAGATGGCAAGGGACCACCAGGCAAAGATAGAGCGCCTGGAATACCAGATCGCTGAGCTCAAAAGTAGCGCTAGAGGTAGAATGGAACACCTGGAATACCAGGTCAGAGAGGCGAGAGGCAGTGAGGTTAGGTTAATGGATAAGATCCACAGCCTCATGCAAGAACTAAAAGTGCAGGAGGAGAAAGTAGGCGAGGTAAAGGCAGCATATAAGCTGGCCTGTGCCCCGAGGTTTGAAGACGCAGATCATCGCCCCTGCAGGCAAGAAATAGAAAGCTTGGGCATGGCCTTAGCGAGGGCGAAGGGCATGGTATGCCTCCTTAGCCCGAAGGCGGGCCAATCGGATTTTACCGGCAACCCAAGCAGGGAAGTCCCACAGGCAACTCCCAGAACGACACTGGTTAGGGAACCAGAGGCTTCACGGCCACCACCCATAGCCCCGAGTTTTCAGGAGGTCTGGCAGCAAGGTGGGGTGGAGGATGAAGCATTAGGGGAGACCCAGCAAGCCCTGGTAGATAGACCAGGACCGGGACCAGTGTACCCCCTCCGACAACGGAGGTACGGACCACCCGCCGATGGCGAGGACCTAGGGGCCATCCAGAACCAGTTTGTAGTGCCGCATGGCACCCAACAGCTCAGGGCCATGGTTAGCCATATCCCTAAGCTTACAGTGAAGGGAGACCCCTCTCTACACTTCCGTGAGATCGAGCAGGCAGCGTGCGTTAATGACTGTGATAAAGCAGAACAAGCAAAAATGCTGCTGTTTTCTCTGGGTGGTGACCTCCTCCAAACCTTATCAGATGAGTGCAAAAGGGGACAGAAAGATTACGACGAGTTAAGGGATGAGATATTGGAGACCACGGGACTAAATGGCGGGAGTCCGTTCGCCCGGGTGGAAAAAACGGTACAGCTCCCCGGGGAGTCCCCACAGGCGTTCGCAGACAGGCTGTGGCCAGTCTACCAGAGCACATGCCCGGGAATGCCAGGGCGGGCATTCCTGAACAGAGATCAATCGGCCCACTGGCTCCGCTGTCTCATGGCAAACTGCCTGCCCCAAATTCGAACTCGAGCTGCAGCCTGGTTTGACCCCCGTAGCCCCCAGACCACCGAGGAAATGGTGATCCGCCAGCTCACGATAGCATTTAAAAATATCAGGGGTATCGAGACGCCCCAACCCAAGGGGAAAGTCCATGAGGTTAAACCAGGGGCCCAGCATAAACGGGAATGGCACCAGGAAGGGAATCGTCCCGCCCAGGCTAAGTTAAACTGCTATGGGTGCGGGAAGGACGGCCATTGGCGCAAAGATTGTAAAAACCCCTGGAAGGACACCAAGGGAAAGAATCCCACTGCCCCAGCCCAAAAGGCAGCGACGGGGGAGGCAGAGACAGGAATTGCCCCCGCTGCCATGGAGTCATTTTTTGAAGCCATGCGATCTTTTATGGCCAGCCAGGGAAAAATAGCAGTGGTAGCTCCCTCAGCCCCCTCTGACGACGCCCCGAAATGACTAGAGCCCGTGCAGCCTGTCTACCTGTGTGCTCTCCGGTATGATGGATGGAAGAGACCGCTCGTGCAGATGGAGGTAGAGAAGGTTAAAGGGACTTAACTGCTGAATACGAGAGCATCATGCACCGTGATCCACACAGCTAATCCCACCACCTCACCTCTGTCTAGCGGAGTTCCATACGTTCTATCGGGGTTCACCGGAAAGGAACAGGCGGGAGCATTCTCCAAGCCGCTCTCAATCCGCCTGGGCCCACTCCAAACCAAGTGGGCGTGTGTCCTGGCGAGGTGGGAAGCGGAGGGAGGAAAGGGGATCCTAGGGGCCGACTTCATCGTGGGCCACGGGATCCTCGTGGATCTCCGCAACCACTGCCTTTGGGGAGCCGACACGGGTGAGGAGAATGGCGTGGTCGTTATCCCAGGAAAAGAAGGGAAGGGAACCCTGTGTACTGTGAAGCCGAAAGGAGGTTACGACCTCGGGCTCATGATGGAGGGTGTCCCGGAGGAATTTAAAGCATTCGTGCAGGCTCACCTAGCTGCGTTCGCCACGCACAAACACGACTGCGGGAAGGTCACCGGGTTTGAGGTCAGGGTAGACGGGGACCCCATGGCCTGGCCCCAGAAGCAGTATAACTTTCCTAGAGAAGCAGAGCCCGATATGGAGATGGCCATATCCTCGTTGGTGCAGCAGGGAGTGCTGAGGCCCATAGCCACCCATATCGGTTTGGCCAGTCAAGAAACCGGACAATTCATGGAGAGCCACGGTGGACTATCGGGTGCTCAACAGCAATATCCCCGCCTGTGCCCCCACAGTGGCAGCAGTTGCCGACCTCATCGGAAGCATTCCAGCATCCGCGACTATGTTCATGGTGCTGGATATTTCGAATGGGTTTTGGTCGATCCCCTTGAGGAGGGAAGACCAGTATAAGTTCGCTTTTGGTTTTAAAGGGCAACAGTATACTTGGAACTGCTTGCTGCAAGGTTTTCATAACAGCCCCAGCATCTTTCACCAGTGCATGGCAAGTAGTTTAAAGGAATTTAGCCAGCCCACCCAATTGGTGCAGTATGTAGACGACCTGCTCTTGTTTACCAACTCAGTCGGGGAGCATGGCCCGCTACTGGCCGAATTGCTGGAGCTGCTGCAGAGTAAAGGTTTTAAAGTGAACCCAAAGAAAGCGCAGATCGGCCATCAGGAGGTGAAATTCCTGGGCCTGACCGTCCGCGCAGGGGAACGAGCCATAGACAGGGCTAGGTGGGAAGCAGTCCAAGAGCTACCGGTCCCCAGTACTGTGAGGGGTGTGAGGTCATTCTTCGGGTTAACAGGGTACTGCAGAGATTTTATTGAGGATTATGCGGCCACGGCATCCCCTCTGCTCCAACTCCTACACAAGGGAGTGGAGTGGTCTTAGGATGAGGGGTGCCAGGCTGCATTTGTCCAGCTCAAGAGGGACCTGCAGACCGCACCAGCCCTGGGAGCGATAGATGGAGGGAGAGTTCTTTCCAGAGGCAGTGGCCAGCGGGGATAGTCTCAGTGCTGTGCTGCTCCAGGAACGGCACGGCAGGCTAAGACCCATGGTCTACTCCTCCAGCGTACTCACTGACGTGGAAAAGAGCTATTCAATTTGCGAGCGGCACCTTTTGGCCACGTACTGGGCCGTGAAAAGATCCTCGATCTTCACAGGCACCCTCCTCACACATCACACGCCCACCCAGATGCTTCTGGAGGGGAGGATCAAAGACGGGACAGTCAGCAGTGCCCGCATTGCGCGCTGGACCCTCCTCCTTTCCCAGATGGATCTGAGGGTGAGGGGTCTTTGCCAGCCAAAGCTCGCGGCTAACATGGTATATCCTGGAACATCCCATCAGTGTTCCATAGAAGGGGTGTGGGAGGTGAACATTGGTCTACGGGCCGGGATACATCCCACAGGCTGCGAGATCTATGTAGACGGCTCCAACATTGTATCCGCTGATGAACGTCTCACGGGATGTGGAGTCTATGACCCATCGGCTAACATTGCCTTGGCGATCAAGCTCTCCAGCACCATGAGCGCCCAGCAGGCTGAACTGTCCACGGTGGTGTACGTGGTTACCCACCCCGAAATCTTCCCCACCCCATACACGATTTGCTTGGACAGTATGTTCATTTGCAACTTGTGCACGGAATACCTGGCAATCTGGTCCCGTCGCGGATATACCTCCGCCGACGGGAGGCCCTTAACAGTAAAACCCCTGCTTGACAAAATCCTGGCAGCCATGGGGGAGAAAGGTGAGGTCTTCATCCACAAAATGAAGGCCCACTCCTCCACAGAACCCCGCAGCCAGGGCAACCAGCAAGCCGACACGCTGGCCAAGGAGGGTGCCCGCACCGGCATTTTCTGGGACCCCTATGGGTTCGGGCCCGTGGCGGCAGTTAGAGGCAGGGGTGGGACCCAGAGGAGCTTAGGGGTAGCATTAGCCCTGGATCTTAAAACAGTCCAAGCCCAGGACCCTGTCCTGAAAACCGTCACTAGCGCAGTGAGCGAGGGTAGGAGGATAGAAGACCCTTACGGCGCGGCAGCCCTCTCCATAAGAGAGGGCATGCTGTTCAAGGAAGGACAGTGGGTAGTACCCCAGCAGCACCGGAGGGAGTTCCTTCAACTGGCCCATGAAGGGCCAGAAGCAGGACACCCCAGGCCTGAGGCCACCTGGCAGCGGGTGGAGCAGGCGGGATGGTGGCCAGGACTCCGGGAAGATGTCCGCGAGTTCTGTGCCAGCTGTCTTGTGTGCACTGCAAATAACCCCAACCCCCACAGAAGGAAGGTGCTCATGGGACACGTTAGGAGGGTAGAGGAACCATGGCAGTCGATCCAGATCGACTACATCGGGCCCCTACCCACCGCCCAGGGAGGCTACAAATACTGCCTCATCCTGGTGGACGTGTTTTCCAAGTGGGTCAAGGCCGTCCCCTGTAGAAAAGCCACAGCATTAGGGACTGCAAGGATCTTGGTACGGGAGGTGTTCTCGCGATGGGAGCTACCCCAGTTTGTGCAGTCCGACCAGGGAAGCCACTTCGCCGGCCAGGTCATGCAGAATACACTTATGCTGCTCGGTATTCAGGGGAAGTGGCACGTAGCCCACAATTCACAGTCCTCAGGGATTGTGGAATGCATGAACTGCACCATCAAAGAAAGGCTGAGGAAGGAGACAGCGGACTCGCCCCGAAAATGGGCAGAGGTCCTGCCTCTAGTCCTCATGGGGATCCGGGCCAGTCAGTCAAAGAGTACGGGGTATTCCCCGCACGAGCTCATGTAGGGTCATGAGAACCCCCACCCATGACATAGCCCCAGTTCTTACTGAAGGGCGGCTTCGGGAGGTAAACTGGGATAAATTCGCCCGAACACTCCTCGAGTGCCTGAAGCAGATTTACGAACAGGCAGCAGGTAGTATGGGGAAGCAGCATCGGAATAACCGATTGCTGCTCGAGCCTAACAAAAGTCATCAGTGGGAGATAGGGGACCAGGTAATGGTGAGGAACTACGCCCGAGTGGGGAGTTTGGAGCCACTGTACATGGGACCCTATAGCATAGTAGATAAAGCCAGCCCCATGGTTTACGCTGTAAAATTGCCCCGGCGGATGAAATGGTTTCATATAAACCAATGTAAGCTGTTTAGATCGGAGGCAAAAAAGCAGGCAGCTGGGATCCAACCCGAGGTTAGAAATCCCCAGCTCCCAGCAGCTCCCAGCTCACAGGCAGCACACGCAGGCACAGTCACATGCGTCAGGGGAGGAGACACCCAGGCCCCTGTCCAAACCACTCCCCCTCTCTTCTGGGACTCAGGTGGGGAGGAGGAGGAGCCCGAGGCAGGTCGCCCCGCCCCCGACCTGGAGAGGAAGACTCTCAGCCACCGGCAGCAGGCAGCGAGGGGTTGCTTGTCCCCAGCTCAGACTTGGGAAGGGAGGAGCCACAGGGGAAAAGCCCCCAGCCAGCGAGGACTGCGACCCACAGCAAGGGTCCGCTCGCCAGGGTAGCCCCACCAACAGCACTTCCTAGGAGGTCCCCTTGGACACCCCAGCCTAGGAAGACATGGTCACCGGCTCCCCAATTTAAAAGGGCTATCTCCCGCGTTAAAGTTAAGTCGAAAGACAAAGGTCCTCAGCCTGCAGTCGCGGGCTGTGAGGGACCGGAAGTAAAGGTCAGTACAGCCACGCCGCAGGGAGCAGCCTGCAGCAGTCCTGACAGAATTTGAGCTGGCCGCTCAGAGACGGGTGGCGGATGTATATAACTTTAGCAGTTAAGTTTGTAGTTTTAAGTTAAGATGTTTAGGTTAATTATAAGGTGTGAAACTGTAGTGTAATTTTAAGATGGAACCGTTCCAGTGTTGTCTATGTGAGCCGAGGTCTAGGGACCCGCTCACACTTCACCCGAGCCAGGAAGCCTATAGGGAGCCCAGCTAGATGTTCTTTATCTTTTACAGGGAATTAAAGGGAATGTTCAGAGGCGTGATCCTGCTCGCCCTGTCTGGGCTGAGCCTCACGAGAAGGGGCAACACCGAGGACCACCACATCTTCGGATGCTCCGGAAAAACGGCGCCCCTAGCCCATGATGGGAGTGGCCTACGCGAGGCAGATGAAATCGCCTTGTACACTCACGAGGGGAGCTGGCCCGGATGGCTGGGGTCAAATTCGACCCAGTACTCGAGCCAGACCAGCTTTTCATATGGGGAGACCTCCCTCCAATGCCCGAGGATACGAATTGTCACCCCAAGGATTAGCGTCACCGCGGGAAAAGGAATATGTTTGTCATGTAAAGGCAACGTTCCCCTGGATAGGTGGTGGTGGCTTAGAAAATTAAGTAAGGATATGGGGAACCCCAGGGTAGAGTGGGAGAGGTTAGGGAATAACACCCACAGGACCATCACAGGGACCCAGGGAGGGTTAAGTGTGTGTTGGGACAAATGATGGGAACCGGATCAGGGGATCTATGCCTGTATGTGGGGTTCAGAGAAGGTCTGCCCCACAGGCATTTCCATCATTTTCCGCAGCCAGTGGCAAGATAACAGGAGGGGGATGGACTGGGAATCACGCCTGGGTGCATGCGCGATCCCATACTCCCCAATCTCGGTTAATGCCACTGAATTAGTAACCCGCCCCCGACAGCCCCTGCCCACGACTGCGACATCACATATGATAGTGAAGGGATGCCCCGCCACCACCAAGGGACCAGGGAACGGCTTGGTGCTAGTACCTACAGACCAGGTGCTGTATCAAGGGGTGCACTACGTGGTAGCCTCCGTGATTTTAAACCTCACCGGGGTACACCTACAGTCTCTGTGGTGCCCCACAGAGACTGCGCAGTTGTATCAAGCCCTCTTAAAAGAGATGTTCCGTAAATTTTATCAGTTTGATTTTTCAGACGTTGACAGAACTAAACTATACAGCCACGAGCTTTTGGACGGGATTGGGAGACAAAGAAGGAGTGCTTTTAACAATGTCTTAACTGGTTTTAACACGGGGTCTTCTGTCATCAACAGCTTAGATGACATCGAGCTGCAGACCCAGATTAATGGTTTAAAAATGCAATTAAAGAAAATATTAATCGATGTGAATAAGGTGGTGGGTTCGGAACTGCACGAAGATCAGGCCATGACTCTCCACTTAAAGCAGATCATAGCGGAGCTGGAAAAGCATGCAGAGACGGTGAATGCACTCATTAGGGAGGATCGGAATGCGTCAGACCAGGAGGTGCAGAATGAAGTGTGCGTGCTGTATGGGGCATGGTTGCTGGGCGAGGCCCGCAGCAATCTGGAGGATTTAAAGCAAGGTTTAGTCCCCTCCTGGATCAGCAACAAACACCTCGCAGCCCTCCACCCTTTTGAGAATAAATTAAGTCCGTGCCAGCTCCGCCTAGCTACTGAGGCCTACCCAGTCCCAGTGGACTGTGGGCGTTCCAACCACACCATCATAGGGATAGTTGTAAGGATGCCAGTCATGGGCGGAACGGCCCGACCCGCGCCGGTGTACAGGGTGGAGAACATTGGTGTCATTCAGGGGGCTGCACACGTTCGTTTTACAGCGGTCCCGCCCTACGTCATAAAGTGGGAGCATGCTATGACGGGTACTGACCTCTCGGGGTGCCGGAGCCGGGGATCACACATAATCCTGTGTCCCCAGCACTTGAACGCCTATTCAAAACTGCAGTGCGGGTTCAGAGCTGCTGACGCGAAGCCTATAAACTGCACCATGGAAGCCATGGCACAAGGCCATGTTACCCCACAGGTAGCGTATATAGGAGGTGGGACATATTGCGTCACCACAGCAGCGTCTCACTACCAGCATGGTTAGCACAGCTGGTGCGCGGTGAGTGACAGCAGTTTCTGCTTTAAGCCCGAGGCAGAAGTTCAAGTGGCACAGTTATGAATTGTCCCCATCCCTGAACCATCCACTGTTCACCTCACTGTGAAAGAGAATTTCACCAACCTCCAAAAGTATGTAGCCCACTTCGGCTACCAGATCCCCCCTCTCCCAGAACACCTCGTTAAATTATTAAATGCAGTAGTGGTTTCCCAAAAACACTTTTACACGCTGGAGCAGAAGACTGTCCAGATAGGGGCCGATATTCTGAGTATTACGACCCCACCCTGGTGGGACATCTTTGAGAATATAGAGGTCCCCTCCTGGATTCGTCTGGCATCGCACGTACTAGTAATCTGTCAGCTCGGGATCGTCCTCTACCTGGTTTGTGTCCAGTGTAGGAAAAGGGGTCTCGAGGTAGTAGTTAGAACATAAAGGGTATGGAAGGACCAGTATGCTCGGGTAGACGAAACACCTGCGTGAGTTTGGTGACGCATCACTTGCGAGTGATGACAGCCTGTTCATTATTTTAATAAAGATGGTCCCTTCCGTTTGTTGTTTTCAATAAGGATTGTTTTCGTTTTGGTGTTGTTTTGAATAAAGATTGATCTCGTTGTATTTTCATTTCAATAAAGAATGTATAGTATGCGAAATACTGTTTCATCCCAAGTGGTGCAGGGGTATTTGGACCCCTCCGTGCTGGGATTGTTGTAATTCAACCTTGTTTTCTATCTGAATGCCTGCCGTACTCTGGGGTTCTCTCCAAGTAAGGGAATGTATGTGTCGAGGGATTAGGGATAGGTAAATAAAGGGGAGGGTTGCTCGCGACGGTCAGAAAATTTTGCTCACCTTGCATGGACACTTCAAGCAAGTTGAAGTATCCACAGGGGGGAGTGAAAGGATTTGCAAAATTTCACATGTCTCCCCCCCCTGAAGATTTATTGGAGTTATTAAAGAAACCCTGGTGTGACTGTGTTTTAAAAAATCCAGGGTCTCTCAAAATGGCTGCGGTCAGACACATGGCCAAGGGCCTGCAGCATTTGAAATTGGATTCTCTGACAGCTTGGCAGGCTCTGTGTTTAACACGTCTGTAAACAACTTTCCACAAAAGCAGACAGAGCTCTTTGAACAATGCAGTTGCACTCACGCCCTGAGGCAAGCCATCAACGTTGCCGGCCTACACAATCAAAATTCGAACAGGAGTAATCCCAGGACTAAGGTGACCCATTAAGGAACGTTCGGAACAATGGAAAGCAGTTATGGAACAGATCAGTACAGGTACCAGCCATTAATGTAAATGGACCAAGATCGGGGCCCTATTGTCTTACGTTTTCGCGCCCAAATCGGACAATGGAGCAAACTAATGAGGTGCGAAAATAACCTATTACCGGGAGGGTATAACTGGGGCATCCCAGAACGTCTCTCCCTCTTTCTCTTCACCTCGGCCCGGCATCCTGCTTGCCTGCTAGCAACCAAGAAGGAAGGCCGTCCAGTAAACATCGCAACCATGTGTCGACGGCAGCAGCAGGACACGGGGACCAGGCCTTTTCATCTGTTTCACGGTGAGCATTATTTTTTTTCTGGCTGCCACAAGACAACCTAGCTAGGTGTAAGGGTGGGAGTTAAAGGGGTATTGCTAAAATTTTGATTTTAGAATTTTCCCTCGATGTGTCCGTTTCTTCCACCCCGTTAAGTGTCAGACTGTATTGCATCCATAGCGATTCCTTTTATCTTTTGTATAATACTGTTTACCTTGTAGTTTTAGTTTTCTTATTAATAAACATTGGTTTTCCTTGCACCAATCCACTGGTCTGTTTGTCCTTATTTCCGCTCGATAAGTCCTAAGCTCAGAATCAGGAAGGGGAAAGCGATTCGAAACCGCACAGCGGGCAGGGCAGCTCAGGAAAACATAACTGGCTGACCTACAATAAGCCCCGGAAACAAAACCCCTCACAGATGATACAACTGAGAAGGTACAACTATCAGGAAAGACTGAACAGGCTGGGGCTATTTTCTCTGGAGAAAAAGACTGTGAGGTGAGCTGACCTGTTAGAGGTCTTTACAATTATGAAGGGGTTCAAAGCGACAGACATAGAGAAAATGTTTCCACTTCTGGGGGAGTCCAAAACTAGGGGCCAAAGAGCTTGAGCACAGAGGTTGGGAAAAACAGAGATTGCACCTCTAACGGAGCGAAGTGAGGGCATTAAACTGGGAATTTGGTGAGTGTGAGAATTAGGTGCAGAGGGGAAAGGAGGTTTTTTTTTATTCGTCCGTGGGATGTGGATGTCGCTGGCAAGGCCAGTATTTATTGCTCATCCCTAATTGCCCTTGAGAAGGTGGTGGTGAGCTGCCTTCTTGAACCGCTGCAGTCCGTGTGGTGAAGGTTCTCCCACAATGCTGTTAGGTAGGGAGTTCCAGGATTTTGACCCAGCGACGATGAAGGAACGACGATATATTTCCAAGTCGGGATGGTGTGTGACTTGGAGGGGAACGTGCAGGTGGTGTTGCTGCCCTTGTCCTTCTAGGTGGTAGAGGTCGTGGGTTTGGGAGGTGATGTCAAAGAAGCCTTGGCGAGTTGCTGCAGTGCATCCTGTAGATGATGCACACTGCAGACACTGTGCGCCGGTGGTGAAGGGAGTGAATATTTAGGGTGGTGGATGGGGTGCCAATCAAGCGGGCTGCTTTGTCTTGGATGGTGTCGAGCTTCTTGAGTGTTGTTGGAGCTGCACTCATCCAGGCAAGTGGAGAGTATTCCATTACACTCCTGACTTGTGCCTTGTAGATTGTGGAAAGGCTTTGGGGAGTCAGGAGGTGAGTCACTCGCCACAGAATACCCAGCCTCTGACCTGCTCTTGTAGCCACAGTATTTATGTGGCTGGTCCAGTTAAGTTTCTGGTCAATGGTGACCCCCAGAATGTTGATGGTGGGGGATTCGGCAATGGTAATGTCGTTGAATGTCAAGGGGAGGTGGTTAGATACTCTCTTGTTGGAGATGGTCATTGCCTGGCGCAAATGTTACTTGCCACTTATGAGCCCAAGCCTGGATGTTGTCCAGGTCTTGCTGCATGCGGTCATTGAATGCTTTATTATCTGAGGGGTTGTGAATGGAACTGAACACTGTGCAATCATCAGTGAACATCCCCATTTCTGACCTTATGATGGAGGGAAGGTCATTGATGAAGCAGCTGAAGATGGTTGGGCCTAGGGCACTGCCCTGAGGAACTCCTGCAGCAATGTCCTGGGGCTGAGATGCTAAGTGATTTAAACTAAGGAACTATAGACGAAGACTGAGCGGAACATAAAGGGAGCCGCGTGAGGGATCAAAACAAGGCAAGAGGAGTGCCGAGGTAATTAATTCAGTAAATATTTAGTTCATTGGTTAGCGTTTTTAAGTGGTTAGTGTTTTAGTGTCAGATAAACAATAAAGCGCCTTAAAGCTAAACAAAGTTTAAATAACTGTTAGTTATGACATGGCAGAACAGCTGGGGCCTGTCGCATGCACATCCTGTGCCATGTGGGAACTCCAGAACACTTCGTGTGTCCTGGAGAACCACATGTGCAGGAAGTGCCACCAACTGCTCGAGCTCAATTTTTATCAGCTTGAGGGGTGGCTGGCATCACTACAGTGCATATGGGAAGTTGAGAGTTTTGTGGTTAGCACCTTTCAGGAGGTGGTCACCCCGCAGCTACAGAGAGTTCAGTCAGAGAGGGAGTGGGTGACCACCAGACAGACTAGGAAGAACAGATAGGCAGTGCAGGAGTTCCCTGGGAGTGTGGCACTCACAGGTACTCAGTGTTGAATACCAGTGAGGGTGTTGACACCACGGGGAGAGTGCAGTCAGGAGCAAATCCACAACATCGTGGGGATCCGGCTGCACAGGGGGGCAAAAGAAACGCAGTTGTTATAGGGGATTTGATAGTCAGGGGGATAGGCAGGCGTTTCTGCAACCGTCGACATGAGTCCCACATGGTGTATTGCCTCCCTGATGCCAGGGTAAAGGACATCACTGAAAGGGTGCAGAACATTTTGAGGTGGGAAGGGGAACAGCCCGAAGTCATGGTCCATGTGGGAACCAATGACATAGGAAGGAAAAGGGTCGAAGTCCTGCAGTCAGAGTTTCAGGAGCTTGGGAGGAAGTTAAAAAGCAGGAAGATGGTAATCTCTGGATTATTCCCATTGCCACGTGCTAGTGAGTAAAGGAATAGTAGGATAGGATAGTTTAATGCATGGCTAGAGCAATGGTGCAGGAGGGAGGGCTTCAGATTCCTGGGGCACTGGGATCAGTTCTGGGGCAGGAGGGATCTGTTCAAGATGGATGGGTTGCATTAGGGTTAGGGTTAGGTTTAGGCCTCAGCTGGAGTATTGTGTTCAACTCTGGGCACCTCGCTTTAGGAAGGATGTCAAGGCCTTAGAGAGGGTGCAGAAGAGATTTACTAGAATGGTGCCAGGGATGAGAGACTTCAGTTATGTGCAGAGATTGGAGAAGATGAGGTTGTTCTCCTTGGAACAGAGAAGGGTAATGGGAGATTTGATAGAGGTGTTCAAAATCATCAATGGTTATAACAGAGTAAAAAAGGAGAAACTGTTTCCAGTTGCAGATGGGTCAGTAACCAGAGGACACAGATTTAAGGTGATTAGCAAAAGAGCCAGAGGTGACATGAGGAAACATTTTTTTACGCAGTGAGTTGTAATGATCTGGAATGCACTGCCTGAAAGGGTGGTGGAAGCAGATTCAATAGTAACTTTCAAAAGGGAATTGGATAAATGCTTGAATGTAAGGGCTATGGGGAAAGAGCAGGGGAATGGGACTAAATGGATAGCTCTCTCAAAGAGCTGGCACAGGCACAATGGGCCGAATGGCCTCCTCCTGTGCTGTACCTACTATGATACTATGATAAATATAAATTAGTCACTAATAAATCTGATAAAGAATTCAGGAGAAACTTCTTTACTCAGAGAGCGGTGAGAATGTAGAACTTGCTACCACATGGAGTGGTTGAGGCGAATAGCATAGATGCATTTAAAAGGAAGCTAGATAAGTACATGAGGGAGAAAGGAATAGAATGATATGTTAATAGGGTGTTATGAAGTAAATAGAGTGGGACGAGGCTCATGTGGAGAATAAACACTGACGTAGCCGGTTTCTGTGCTGTAAATTCTATGTAATTTCTAACTGCTGAGGTTGGGATTTAAGTGTGCTGTAAATGAATATGATAGCTCTATTGAGTCATGCCTGATCTTAATTATAGGATGTTCAATTTAATGTCAGAATTGAATGCAGAATGTAAAATATTCTGTGCTGCAGTATCTTTTCAAGAGAATACCTTATTTCTTATTGAGCACATAAAGAGGTTAAATAGAGGATATATCGTGTTTGAGTATGAGGTACAACAGCTCTTTACGAAACATAAAGGATCATTACTAATAAGTGTCCTGCATAATTAACCAACTTTTCCATTTAAGTTTCTTCTCAGAACAGATTAATTCTCCATTTGTACTATGAGCACCTCGGCCCGAACACACCTTGCCCTCATGGTCATCTTCATCTTCAAATCCAAATGATCTAAAAGTAATGCAATGTTTCAGTTTTGATACTGAGGGCAACTCATACGTTGGTTAATATGTTGGGAGAATATAACCATGGACATGTTCTCTATTATTGCTTTTTGCAGGAAGGAATAGGCATAATTCCTGTTTATATTAGACGAATGCAAATCACCAGTTTCCCATATCTAAAGGGAGAACAAAATGCAAGAGCCAGGTTCGGGGCACCACGGGTGGCTCTGCTGCACAGGAGGGGAGGAAGAAGAGTGGCAGGGCTATAGTGATAGGGGATTCAATTGTAAGGGGAACAGATAGGCGTTTCTGCGGCCGCAAACGTGACTCCAGGATGGTATGTTGCCTCCTTGGTGCTCGGGTCAAGGATGTCACGGACCGGCTGCAGGGCATTCTGGAGGAGGAGGGTGAACAGCCAGTAGTCGTGGTCCATATTGGTACCAACGACATAGGTGAAAAAAGGGATGAGGTCCTGCAAGGTGAACTTAAGGAGTTAGGAGATAAATTAAAAAGTAGGACTTCAAAGGTAGTGATCTCAGGATTACTACCAGTGACACGTGCTAGTGAGTATGGGAACAGGAGAATAGACAGGATGAATGCGTGGCTGCAGGGATGGCGTAGGAGGGAGGGATTTAGATTCCTGGGACATTGGGACCGGTTCTGCGGAAGGTGGGACCTGTACAAGCAGGACGGGTTACACCCGAGCAGAACCGGGGCCAATGTCCTCGCGGGGGTGTTTGCTAGTGCTGTTGGGGAAGGTTTAAACTAGAGTGGCACAGGGATGGGAACCTGAGTGGGGAGTCAGAAGGGAATAATGTTGAGAGCAGCAAGAGAGGGGAATACCCAGGGGAAATCTACAATACAAATAGTACAAACAGTTGTTCAAGAACAAGTGAAAGGGAAAAGCGTAGAGCAGCGGAAAGAAAGTGTACTTTAGGCAAGACAGATAAAATAAAAACTAGACGGCGTAAGGCGATTAATCCAGCATCAAAGCTGTGGCAGGGGGTTGGGAACCTGAATAGGGAGACAGAGGAAAGCGTGTCAGGAAGGGACAGAAGGTATGGAGTAAAAGATAAAGTGTTAAAAATGGAAAAAGCAGGAACTAAGTGTGACAAAACATATTTGAAAGTTCTTTATCTGAATGCACGTAGCATTCGTAACAAAATGGACGAGTTAACGGCACAAATAACTACGTATGGGTATGATCTTGTGGCCATTACAGAAACATGGCTGCAGGGTGACAACAACTGGGAATTAAATATGGCAGGGTATTTAACAATCAGGAAGGACAGGCAGGAAGGAAGGGGAGGTGGGGTGGCTATGTTAATAAAGGAAGGAATCACTGTAATACAGATAAATGATATTGGGACAAAGGATCAGGATAATGAAACAGTTTGGGTAGAGATAAGGAATAATAAGGGGAAAAAAACACTAGTGGGCGTAGTATATAGGCCTCCTAATAGTTGCAACTCTGCTGGAAGAAGTATTAATCAGGAAATAGTCGGGGCATGTAATAAGGGAACAGCTGTAATAATGGGGGATTTTAACTATCATATTAGCTGGACAAATCAAATTGGGCAGGGCAGCCTTGAGGAAGAGTTTATTGAGTGTATTAGGGATGGATTTCTTGAGCAGTATGTAACTGATCCTACAAGGGGGCAAGCAACCTTGGACCTGGTCCTGTGTAATGAGCCAGGATTAATTAATAATGTCCTAGTTAAGGATCCCCTTGGAATGAGTGACCATAACATGGTTACATTCCATATCCAATTAGAGGGTGAGAAGGTTGGTTCTCAAACAAGCGGACTGAGCTTGAATAAAGGAGACTATGATGGTATGAGAGCGGAATTGATCAAAGTGGACTGGGAAAATAGATTAAAGGGTAAGATGGTACATGAGCAGTGGTGTTCATTCAAGGAGTTATTTTACAACTTTCAAAAAATATATATTCCACTGAGGAAAAAAGGGTGTAAAAGAAATGACAGCCATCCGTGGCTAAGTAAAGAAATTAAGGATAGTATCCGACTGAAAACAAGGACATATAAGGTAGCCAAACTTAGTGGGAGGATAGAAGATTGGGAAGTCTTCAAAAGACAGCAAAAAGTAACGAAAGGATTGATTAAGAAAGGGAAGATAGATTATGAAAATAAATTAGCAAAAAATATAAAAACAGATAGCAAGAGTTTCTACAGTTATATAAAAAGAAAAAGGGTGGCTAAGGTAAAAGTAGGTCCCTTAGAGGATGAGACCGGGAAATTAATGGTGGGAAACATGGAGATGGCAAAAATGCTGAACAAATATTTTGTTTCAGTCTTTACGGTAGAGGACACTAAGAATATCCCAACACTGGACAAACAGGGGGCTCGAGGGGGGAGGAGCTAAATATGATTAAAATCACGAAGGAATTGGTACTCAGTAAATTAATGGGACTCAAGGCAGATAAATCCACTGGACCTGATGGCTTACATCCAAGGGTCATGAGGGAAGTGGCAGTAGGGATTGTGGATGCTTTGGTAATAATTTTCCAAAATTCTCTGGACTCGGCAAAGGTCCCAGCAGATTGGAAAACTGCTAATGTAACACCCTTATTTAAAAAGAGTAGTAGGCAGAAGGCTGGAAATTATAGACCAGTTAGCCTAACATCTGTGGTGGGTAAAATTTTGGAGTCTATTATTAAGGAGACAGTAGCAGAACATTTGGATAAACATAATTTAATAGGACAAAGTCAGCATGGCTTTATGAAGGGGAAGTCATGTCTGACAAATTTGCTTGAGTTCTTTGAGGACATAACATACAGGGTGGATAAAGGGGAACCAGTGGACGTAGTAGTGTATTTGGACTTCCAGAAGGCATTCGACAGGGTGCCACATAAAAGATTATTGCTCAAGATAAAGAATCACTGGATTGGGGGTAATATTCTGGCATGGGTGGAGGATTGGTTATCTAACAGGAAGCAGAGAGTTGGGATAAATGGTTCATTCTCAGACTGGCAACCAGTAGCCAGTGGTGTTCCACAGGGGTCGGTGCTGGGTCCCCAACTCTTTACAATCTATATTAACGATTTGGAGGAGGGGACCGAGTGTAACATATCAAAGTTCGCAGATGATACAAAGATGGGAGGGAAAGTGGAGAGTGAAGAGAACATAAAAAACCTACAAGGGGATATCGACAGGCTGGGTGAGTGGGCGGAGATTTGGCAGATGCAATACAATATTGGAAAATGTGAGGTTATGCACTTTGGCAGGAAAAATCAGAGAGCAAGTTATTATCTTAATGGCGTGAAACTGGAAAGTACTGCAGTACAAAGGGATCTGGGGGTCCTAGTGCAAGAAAATTAAATAGTTAGTTTGCAGGTGCAGCAGGTGATCAAGAAGGCCAACGGAATGTTGGCTTTTATTGCTAGGGGGATAGAATATAAAAATAGGGAGGTATTGCTGCAGTTTTATAAGGTATTGGTGAGACCGCACCTGGAATACTGCATACAGTTTTGGTGTCCATACTTAAGAAAAGACATACTTGCTCTCGAGGCAGTACAAAGAAGGTTCACTCGGTTAATCCCAGGGATGAGGGGGTGGACATATGAGGAGAGGTTGAGTAGATTGGGACTCTACTCATTGGAGTTCAGAAGAATGAGAGGCGATCTTATTGAAACATATAAGATTGTGAAGGGGCTTGATCGGGTGGATGCGGTGAGGATGTTCCCAAGGATGGGTGAAACTAGAACTAGGGGGCATAATCTTAGAATAAGGGGCTGCTCTTTCAAAACTGAGATGAGGAGAAACTTCTTCACTCAGAGGGTAGTAGGTCTGTGGAATTTGCTGCCCCAGGAAGCTGTGGAAGCTACATCATTAAATAAATTTAAAACAGAAATAGACAGTTTCTTAAAAGTAAAGGGAATTAGGGGTTACGGGGAGTGGGCAGGAAATTGGACATGAATTTAGGTTTGAGGTTAGGATCAGGTCAGCCATGATCTTATTGAATGGCAGAACGGGCTCGAGGGGCCGATTGGCCTACTCCTGCTCCTATTTCTTATGTTCTTATGTTCTTAACTATTAATTTGTTATGTAATTCGAGTAAATAACTCTGACCACTTAAACGGGGTGTTTGGGAGCAGCTAAATGCATAGTAACAAATGCAACAAGCCTTTACAAGAAGCTATCACAAGCTTACTATTCGAGGTCCACAAGTTTGCATAACTCATATTCTTATATATATATATAGGAATATGAGCCGACAGCAAGATGATGCATAATGCTATTTCACTGTTTATCAAGGCCAGGATCCAATACGCTTTTTTTAACAGCCTTATGAATTTCCGAAAGCTTGTGAATTTAAAATAAAATTGCTGGACTATAACTTGGTGTTGTAAAATTGTTTACAACCTTCAAAGAAGTGTGTGAACGCCCAGGTTTTTCTGTTCCTGCACTCCCTTTAAAATTGTACCATTTAGTTTGTATTGCATCTGCTCATTCTTCCAACCAAAATGTATCACTTCACACTTCTCCGTGTTAAATTTCATCTGCCATGTGTCTGTCCATTTCACCTGTCTGTCTATATCCTCCTGAAGTCTGTTACTATCCTCCTTACTGTTTATTACATTTCCATGTTTTGTGTCATCTGCAAACTTTGAAATTATGTCCTTTATACCCAAATCCAGTTTAATATATACCAAAAAGAGCAGGGACCCGAAAACTGACACCTGGGGGACACTATGGTATACTTCCCTCTAGTCTGCAAAACAAAAGTTAACAGATTCACTGTGTGATGAAGTATACATCCATTCCTGATGTTACAGAGCACTTGGACCAGTGGATGGTGGCAGCCATCTGAGCTCCAAATAAGTGGTCACAGGCATCCCTGATTAAGCAAAAAGGTAAGCAGGTTATATGAACATAATGGAGTACAGTTTACGCTTTGGGTGTCCAAAATGCATTTGAAATTGCGCTGGTTAGGTTACAGTTCCTGCTAAAATTCACCTGCACAATCACAAATGTAAAATCGGGCAGCATAATAAAAAGTAATCATTGCTTTTTATTTTATTTTCATTAAAAAGTATTCCTTGATGTATTTAAGAGTGTTAATCTGATGCAGTTTTATTAATACAGCTAAAAATGGGTCTATCACTAAAAATAGCATTTTTAATGAGGGTGTCCAGTCCTCCACTTGTGAGTAAACTGATTTAAAATCACTGAAAATGATTTTTTAAAAAACTATACTGAACCATTTAATAGTTTCATTGGTGTACACTAGTTAGTATCTTAGTAAATTAAATATTTTTTGAGATGAAAAAACTTTTAAAATGTGCTTGCTAGCGCCTGTGCGCCTAAGAAAATTAGCGCAATTTGAAGAGCCTTCCCGAACCAGCTCAATCGGCAGAATCTCGCAATTTTGACCTGGGGCCGAGGCCTGATTCGAGAGAATTGAATCTTGAACCAGCGTAAAAACACGAGCGTAGGTGGTTTTGGGCGTAACTCACTTATGTTAAAATTCCCCGATATTTTGCGCTGGTTCGGCTGATTCCGCCCGGATTGCGTGATATAACTCGTGGAAATTCGAACTCAATATTTCAGAGCACAGAGGACCGTAAGGATGCAGAGACATAGGGCCCGATATTACCACGGCGGCGGGTTCGTGGCGGGGGGGTGATTGGGCGCGTGGGTAACGCGCCCGGTGAAATCAGTCTACCCCGCGCGCAATCGCAGGCTGACTGAATCCATTTACCTCTTATTCCGGGTTCCCCGCTGCTGATCTGCGCGGCGGGCGGACTGCGCATGCACAGTAAGGTCTGTCAGCTGGAGGAGCTCTATTTAAACGGGCAGTCCTCCACTGACTGATGCTGCAACAAATAGGAAAAATTACAGCATGGAGCAGCCCAGGGGGAAGGCTGCTCCCAGGTTTAATGATGCCTCACTCCAGCTCTTATTGGATGGGGTGAGGAGGAGGGAGAGAACAGTGATCTTCCCCCCAGCGGGCGGGAGGAAGTGGCTTGCCTCTGCCACCAAGAAGGCCTGGCTTGTGGTAGCAGAGGAGGTCACCTACACCACCAACATATCGCCCACCTGCATACAGTGCAGGAGGCGCTGCAATGACCTAAGTAGGTCAGCCAAAGTGAGTACACTTACTCATTCCCCTACACTCCGTCTGCCACATCACTGCCCCCACCCCACATCTCCACTCAACCCAATCCTCATACAATCTCATGGCTCTATCTCATACTCACCCTCTCATGCATCTCTTTCACAGTCAGCCTCACTCAACCTGCCACTACCTGTGCTGCAGCCACAGGGCATGCATCACATATGTGCAATAGGAAGCGTAAGGCAAACGTGTCGTGAGCATGAAGGGGATGCACAAGGGTGTTTGAGGGTTAGTCATGGTTTTTACTTCTATGCAATTTCTGAGCAACTCACATAACATATTATATTGGCACCACTACTGTCACGTCTTTGCGAATCTTGTCTGGTTTGTGCAATAATGCCCTTTCCTGAGGATCACAATGAAGACCCACACCTGATGCCACTCATTGTGTCACTGCAGAGTGGGTGTAGGTGTATTTGCAGGGCTCTTTTGTGCAGACAACTGAGAGACATCGGCGATGTCCCCGGTGGCACCCTGGAAGGATGCGGAGGAGAAGTTGTTGAGGGCAGTGGTGACTTTGACAGCGACAGGTAAGAAGATGGTGCTCGGGCCAGCCGGGAGCAGCTCGGCATGAAGGAGTCTGCAGATGTCCATGACTACTTGTCGAGTGACTCTGAGCCTCCGTGTGCACTGCTGCACAGAGAGGTCCAGGAAGCTGAGCCTCGGTCTGTGGACCCTGTGGCGAGGGTAGTGCCCTCTGCGACGCATCTCTCTCTGTGGTTGCCCTCCCTCCTGCTGTGCAGGTGGATGTGTCACAGCACTGTGTTGTGGAGCTCCACGTGTCAGAGGTAGACGGCGTGGCCGGCGAGGCTGATGATGCTGTTCGCCCTCCGAGGAGGTCATGACTGCAGCTACGGCGGCCCCCATCCGGAAGATGTACATCTGAGGTGATCCGCAAGGTAGGTACATGTCTCTGGACCCCGGGGTAAGTGTGCAAGTTGGTGAATTTTTTTGTTAGGAGGAGGGTGGTGGAGGCCAAACTTTGTCCAAAGTGACAGAGTGGCCTCCTGCAATGAGTGAGGGTCTCCCCCCCAACCTGTCAAATGGACCTTTGCAGCTGCCACAGGTTGATAGCTGCAACACATCCATTTCAACTGGGAGTGTTTCCCCCAGTACGGGAAACAGTCCCAGTTGTTTGTAAAATCCCACCCCTCCTAAAATATCACGTTAATCAGGTCTGTAAACGACCTGAAATACCAAAATAATTACCTTAAGTGGTACCCCGCTGGCTTTAATTGCTGGCGGAAGTCCCACATGCGGGGGCTGCACACACATGTCAGCGCGTCAGTGGGGAACCCGGAAATGGGGTGGGTTGGAGCCGGGCTCCTGACCGGCCCTGGGAATCCCCAATTTTCATAGCCCCCCCAGCCCAGAACGCACCCGATCGCGGGTGCTAAAATCGAGCCCATAGTCTGTGATAGGTTTTGAGTAAATCTATTTTGTTTGGCGAATCTAACAATAAAAGTGTGCAGGAGCACTGGATTGAATCGGTTTCAAGAACACAAAGGGGTGATACAAGTGCTGGCCATCCTGGAGCAAGGGGCACTTGATCACAACTGTTCGAAGTTGCATATGTTGAATGTCTAACGCCTCGATCTACATCCACTCAGCATTATTTGAAATTCAATGCTGCGACTTTTCTTGTTTTTGGTTGTTTTTTAAAACTATTTGTTCAGCATGAGCAGTGAAGTGTTAGAATCCTGAAGCTCTCTGCACCTCGATTGTCAAAAAAGCATCGTGAATCCATTCTCGGGTAAAACATTAACAGAGCACCAGTCTAGCTGAAATATGATTCATATATCATTTATCATAGATTCACAGAATCATAGAATGGCCTCCTTCTGCACTGTAACCATTCGGCCCATCGAGCCCATGCTGGCTCTTTGTAAGAGCAATCCAATTCGTCCCATTCCCATGCTTTTTCCCCATAGCCCTACAAATTTTTTGCCTTCAAGTTTTTATCCAATTACTTTTTGAAAGGCACAACTGAATCTGCTTCCACCACCCTTTCAGGCAACGCATTTTAGATCATAATTAGTTCCAGCGTAAAAACGTTTTTCCTCATGTCGCCTTTGGTCCTTTTGCCAATCACCTTAAATCTGTGTCCTCTGGTTCTCAACCCTTCCGCCAATGGGAAGAGTTTCTCTGTATTTACTTTATCAAAATAACCGTTCACCACTACTCTCTGATTTTGAAGCCTTCAATCAAATCTCCTCTTAACCTTCACTGCTGTAAGTAGAACAATCCCAGCTTCTCCAGTCTATCCATGAAACTGAAGTCCCTCATCCGTGGAACCATTCTAGTAAATGTTTTCTGCACACTCTCGAAGGCCTTCACATCCTTCCTAAAGTGCAGTGCCCACAATTGGACACAATACTCCAGCTGTCGCCGAACCAGTGTTTTATAAAGATTCAACATAACTTTGTTGCTTTTGTACTCTATGCCTCGATTTATAAAGCCCAGGATCCCATATGCTTCTTTAACCACTTTCTTAACCTGTCCTGCCACCTTCAAAGATTTGTGCACATATGTCTCCCTGTTCCTACACCCCATTTAGAATTATACCATTTAGTTTATATTACCTCTCCTCATTCTTCTTGCTAAAATGTATCACTTCACACTTATCTGCATTAAATTTCATCTGCCATGTGTCTGCCCATTCCATGAGCCTGTCTATGTCCTCTTGAAGTCTATTACTATCCTCTTCACTGTTTACTACACTTCCAAGTTTTGTGTCCTCAGCAAATTTTGAAATTGTGCCCAATTATGTTCAAGTCATTAATATATATATAAAAAAAGCAGCGATCCTAGTACCGACCCCTGAGGAATGTCCAGTCCGAAAAATAACCGTTCACCACTACTCTCTGTTTCCTGTCACTTGGCCACTTTCATATCTATACTGCCACTTCCCCTTTTGTTCCAAGGACTTCAATTTTACTGACAAGCCTATCACGTGGCACATTATCAAATGCCTTTTGGAAGTCCATATGCACAATATCAACCACATTGCCCTCATCAACCCTCTGTTACCTCATCAAAAAACTCAATCAAGTTAGTTAAACACGATTTGCCTTTAACAAATCCATGCTGGCTTTCCTTAATTAATCCACATTTATCAAAGTGACTGCTAATTTTGTCCCGGATTATCGTTTCTAAAAGCTTCCCCACCACCGACGTGAAACTGATTGGCCTGCAGTTGCTGGGATTATCCTTGCACTCTTTTTTGAACAAGGGTGTAACATTGCAATTCTCCAGTCCTCTGACACCACCCCTTTATCTAAGGAGGATTGGAAGTTTAGGGCCAGCACCCTTCAATTTCCATCCTTACTTCCTTTTTTTTATTTGTTCATGGAATGTGGACATCGCTGGCAAGGCCGGCATTTATTGCCCATCCCGAATTGCCCTTGAGAAGGTGGCGGTGAGCCGCCTTCTTGAACCGCTGCAGTCCGTGTGGTGAAGGTTCTCCCACAGTGCTGTTAGGGAGTTCCAGGATTTTGACCTATCGACAATGAAGGACTATTTCCAAGTCGGGATGGTGTGTGACTTGGAGGGGAACGTGCAGGTGGTGTTCCCATGTGCCTGCTGCTCTTGTCCTTCTAGGTGGTAGAGGTCGCGAGTTTGGGAGGTGCTGTCGAAGAAGCCTTGGCGAGTTGCTGCAGTGCATCCTGTGGATGGTACACACTGCAGCCACAGCGCACCGGTGGTGAAGGGAGTGAATGTTTAGGGTGGTGGATGGGGTGCCAATCAAGTGGGCTGCTTTGTCCTGGATGGTGTTGAGCTTCTTGAGTGTTGTTGGAGCTGCACTCATCCAGGCAAGTGGAGAGTATTCCATCACACTCCTGACTTGCGCCTTGAAGATGGTGGAAAGGCTTTGGGGAGTCAGGAGGTGAGTCACTCGCCGCAGAATACCCAGCCTCTGACCTGCTCTTGTAGCCCCAGTATTTATATGGCTGGTCCAGTTAAGTTTCTGGTCAATGGTGACCCCCAGGATGTTGATGGTGGGGGATTCGGCAATGGTACGCCATTGAATGTCAAGGGGAGGTGATTAGACTCTCTCTTGTTGGAGATGGTCATTGCCTGGCACTTGTCTGGCGCGAATGTTACTTCCCACCTATCAGCCCAAGCCTGGATGTTGTCCAGGTCTTGCTGCATGCGGGCACGGACTGCTTCATTATCTGAGGGATTGCGAATGGAACTGAACACTGTGCAATCATCAGCGAACATCCCCATTTCTGACCTTATGATGGAGGGAAGGTCATTGATGAAGCAGCTGAAGATGGTTGGGCCTGCCCTGAGGAACTCCTGCAGCAATGTCCTGCGGCTGAGGTGACTGGCCTCCAACAACCACTACCATCTTTCTTTGTGCTAAGTATGACTCCAGCCACTGGAGAGTTTTCCCCCTGGTTCCCATTGATTTCAATTTTACTAGGGCTCCTTGGTGCCACACTCGGTCAAATGCTGCCTTGATGTCAAGGGCAGTCACTCTCACCTCACCTCTGGAATTCAGCTCTTTTGTCCATGTTTGGACCAAGGCTGTAATAAGGTCTGGAGCTGAGTGGTCCTGGCAGAACCCAAACTGAGCATCGTTGAGCAGGTTATTGGTGAGTAAGTGCCGCTTGATAGCACTGTCGACGACACCTTCCATCACTTTGCTGATGATTGAGAGTAGACTGACGGGGCGGTAATTGGCCGGATTGGATTTGTCCTGCTTTTTGTGGACAGGACATACCTGGGCAATTTTCCACATTGTCGGGTGGATGCCAGTGTTGTAGCTGTACTGGAACAGCTTGGCTAGAGGTGCGGCTAGTTCTGGAGCACAAGTCTTCAGCATTACAGCCGGGATGTTGTCGGGGCCCATAGCCTTTTCTGTATCCAGTGCACTCAGCCGTTCCTTGACATCACGTGGAGTGAATCGAATTGGCTGAAGACTGGCTTCTGTGATGGTGGGAATATCGGGAGGAGGCCGAGATGGATCATCCACTCGACACTTCTAGCTGAAGATGGTTGCAAACGCTTCAGCCTTGTCTTTTGCACTCACATGCTGGATTCCACCATCATTGAGGATGAGGATGATTACAGAGCCTCCTCCTCCCGTTAGTTGTTTAATTGTCCACCACCATTCACAACTGGATGTGGCAGGACTGCAGAGCTTTGATCTGATCCGTTGGTTGTGGAATCGCTCAGCTCTGTCTATAGCTTGTTGCTTCCGCTGTTTAGCATGCATGTAGTCCTGAGTTGTAGCTTCACTCGGTTGACACCTCATTTTTAGGTACGCCTGGTGCTGCTCCTGGCATGCTCTTCTACACTCCTCATTGAACTAGGGTTGATCCCCTGGCTTGTTGGTAATGGTAGAGTGAGGAATATGCCGGGCATGAGGTTACAGATTATGCTGGAATACAATTCTGCTGCTGCTGATGACCCACAGCGCCTCATGGATGCCCAGTTTTGAGCTGCTAGATCTGTTCTGAATCTATTCCATTTAGCACGGTGATAGTGCCACACAACACGTTGGATGGTGTCCTCAGTGCGAAGACGGGACTTCATCTCCATGAGGACTGTGCGGTGGTCACTCCTACCAATACTGTCATGGACAGATGCATCTGTGACAGGTAGATTGGTGAGGACGAGGTCAAGTAGGTTTTTCCCTCGTGTTGGTTCGCTCACCACCCGCTACAGGCCCAGTCTGGCAGCTATGTCCTTCAGGACCCAGCCAGTTCGGTCAGTAGTGGTGTTACCAAGCCACTCTTGGTGATGGACATTGAAGTCTCCCACTCAGAGTACATTCTGTACCCTTGCTACCCTCAGTGCTTCCTCCAAGTGGTGCTCAACATGGAGGAGGACTGATTCATCAGCTGAGGGAGGGCGGTAGGTGGTAATCAGCAGGAGCTTTCCTTGCCCATGTTTGACCTGATGCCATGAGATTTCATAGGGTCCGGAGTCAATGTTGAGAACTCCCAGGGCCACTCCCTCCTGACTGTATATCACTGTACCGCCACCTCTGGTCGGTCTGTCCTGCCGGTGGGACAGGACATACCCAGGGATGGTGGTGGAAGAGTCTGGGATGCATCACATCTGGGCCGGGTGACTTATCTACTTTAAGTACAGCCAGCCTTTCTAGTATCTCCTCTTTATCAATTTTTAGCCCATCCAGCATCTCAACTATCTCCTCTTTCACTGTAACTTTGGCAGTATTTTCTTCCTTGGTAAAGACAGATGCAAAGTATTCATTTAGTACCTCAGCCATGCCCTCTGCCTCCACGCTCAGATCTCCTTTTTGCTCCCGAATCGGCCCCACCTCCTTTTACTACCCGCTTACTATTTATATGCCTATAGAAGACTTTTGGATTCCCTGTTATGTTATTTTTGAACATCTAATTTATTAGCAAATTGGTCCTCTACAGATCCAACTTCTAAATTAAAAATGTGAAACCCGACCCCAACCTGCCGCGAGTGCACCTACCTCCAGTTTCACCACGGCCGTTTAGGGGGCAGCTGAGTAACCCGCTCTAGAGAGGCAGGTCAATGATTATGATATTTAAATGAGGCTCCGTTTCTCAGATTTTGGCAGCCATTTAAATTTAACAGGGCTTGGGAAACCCAGCAGCTAAAGGGAGACGGGAGCTGTCGGCTCCAGCAGGGAAGTGTTTTTCCAGCATTGTTTGTGGGCCAAGAGGAGCAGGCAAACCTGCCGCGATCTTCTGACACCCACGCTATCTCTCCCACCCAGGGATCTCTCCCCTGAGATCTCCACCTCCCAATGATCTCTTTTCCCCAGCGATGTCTCTCCCCCCCAGTGATGTTCCCCACCCCCAGCAATCTCCTCCCCCCAGCAATCTCTCCCTCGCGATGTGTCCCCCCCCCCAGCGATGTCTACCCCCCCCCCCCCCCAGGGATGGCTGTCCCCCAGGGATATCTCCCCCCAAGGAATGTCTCCCCCCCCCCCCCCCACAGCAATGTCTGCACCCCCAGAAATGTCTCCCCTCCTGCGATCTCTCCCTCCCTCCTCGCTGCCATGCTCCGAGCCGCCCTCCACTGACCCCTGATCTTCTTATTTGTCGGGGACCATCCTCAAGCGTCCCAGGCTGCTGCCTTCTGCTGCTGACTTTCCCGCCTGGCAGTTGGCTAGCCTCTCAATCTGGCCGGCTCCCGGCCGGGAAACGGAGTAAAAAAATTCTAATGAGGTCCTTTTGTTAAATTCGGCAGGATTGCCGCCTCCGCTGACCTGCGCCTCTGCTCCCACCCAGCCTCCACATAAATATCGGTGCCAATGTAACCTTCATCTGCGTCACAAATAACTTCACCTTCAGTATGTAGTCACTATTTTCTTTGCTTCAGTTACTGGACTTTGAAACATCTTGCAGAGAAATGTTTCTGTTCTCTACACATATTACAATTCCATCAATGAGCCATTATTTCTGACATGGCACAAAATTTCTTATAGGTTTATTTAGTCTTTTTGACACAATTGTTGCATTTTAGTAAGTATAGCCTCTGTATTCGTCTTGTCTTCGTTTGTCTTGAATGGAAGACCATCAAGTATTTTCAGTACCCTTGCCCATCATGGTAATTAATGCAGCAGCTCTTAACAGTTTTTGACTACTTAATGAGATGTGATATAATGTAATAATTGTTCCAAAATTCACTCAAAACCTTCCCAATTGCTGGCTCGGTTACCTGCCATCTCTATCTCGGAAAGGTGCAATTTGAATAGATTCGCTGAACCATACAGTGGCTGCATTCCACCGCATTTAACATTTTAATTTTCTGTTTTACATTCCTTTTTGCCTGAAACGGTCACAGAAGAAAATACAGTCAAATAAAAATATTGGATGCTGAAAAGCACACTTAGGAAGCTGGCTTCGATTTTGTTTCCTTCTGTATAACCTTTTAAAACATTCTCTCACTTTTTAAAAGATAGCGATTGTGTTACTTCCAATTTTGGCACCATGTAGTGTTTGTCAAGTTCAACTGGTAAAAAATTGAAAAATTTCAAAGCTTCAAAATGTAATTACTGATCAAACGCCTCCAGATCGGAAAGAACTTCCTGTACTTAACAATCAATACACAATTGCACAACTATTAATGCATTCAGCAAATTTTTCACTTGGGAGAATATATAGCTTTCATCTCTATAGAGGCAATTATATTAAATATATTCAATTATATTAAATTAGTGGCATTTGGACTGAACATCAACACAAGCATTGGTAATGTTGACATTTTAATATTTTAAGATTTTAACCCTTCTCCACCCTCCATCTTTATCTGTCATTACCTACCCACCAGCACCAGAACACATGGTAACATATGGCAACATTCCATAAATATTACACCTCACAACAATGGATATTCCAGATCTGAGAAAAATCTCAGCTCACCATAACATAAGTCAGCTAAAGTCAAACGCACAACCTACAATACACAAGCTTGTCTTTCTGGTCAAAACATATAACTTGATGGAATTCAGAAGGTTGCTTTCTGTATGAAAATGGGGATTTCTCGTTTCAAATATAACAAGTTTTTCAAAAAAATTTTTGAGTATTTTTGTTGGCCCAGGAGAAGCAGGAGACCTCCTTCTGGGTTCAGAGAAAAACTCTGGCCCGCTGCCAGCATGTTCGAGGCTCCCCCGATATCGATTCCCCCCCCCAACCACTGAAGATTCAACCTGCTGATCGCACAGTGTAGGAGCCAGCCGATTTCCCATCCTCCCACTACCAGCGAGCTGCAGCTGGGCACCAGTTTGCCACCCGCAGCCCATCAGCAGCATTTAAATGAGGCTCAAACCCAAATTTAGCATGGGCCTCACACTGGCACGAATGGGTAGGTGGAGCGGGCAATCTGCCAACTTTTCACAGAAGTCAAATATCTCAGCCATAACCTCCTCCTCCCAAATCTTGATTCTATGTTGGCATTTTCTATATATAACATGTTAAGGTGTTAAGGTGTAATGTGGTAGTGAATCAAATATTTTGTACTTGGTGTCCTGCCAGAAATTTTTACTTTATTGTAACACTTGGGCCTAGAAATTGTGCCGCATAGCACCTGTTTGTCAAGTGCTACGCGGCCACCCAAGGACTAAAAATGGCATGTTGGTGTAAGAGGGAGCACTCGTGAGGGTATTGCACGACGACAAGATTTGAAGGAGGAAGATAATCACCTGGATGAATGTGCAACATTGATTGCAGGCACTACATTGCCATTTTGGATGGTCCCAGTGAAGCGGACACCATGTGCTGACCTCACTCAGCAGAACGTGATGGTAATTGGCATGAAGGCCACTTCACCAGCAGTTTTTAAAGAGATCATTCAGGTCTTACAGGTTTACTACTTCTGGCAGCTGCTCAACTTCTAGGCATTTTTTGCAGAGTTCCAGCACTGTTCAAAGTTCAATTTATCTGTGCAGAGAGTGGAGGCAGGAACCCTCACAACATTCAAGAAGCATTTGGATGAGCACTTGAAATGCCATAGCATACAAGGCTACGGACCAAATGCTGGAATATGGGATTAGATTAGACTGGGCTTGATGGCCAGCGCGGACACGATGGGCTGAAGGGCCTCTATCCGTGCTGTATAACTCTATGACTCTATGAATCTATGACTCTATGGTCTGACTGATTTTGCACTCGTTGTTTCCTTCACAAATTATCTGGCTCCAGACATGGGTGGGCTGTTAGGGCTGCCTCTGAGAATACAGCATGACTGGAAGCATGAAGGAAGACACCACAGAGCAGGTCAAGCTTCCAGAAGAGGGATGAGGAAGAGGAAGGCACTCAACAGAAAGCCATATCCACGGAGGGTCTTCAGGAAGCACTTCTCCTACCTCAACTTCACTAAGGAGCAATGTATGAGGTGCTTTCACTTTACCAAGGAGGTTGTTACTGAGCTATGTCAACTGCTGCTGCAACCACAACAGCCTCAAACCAGGGCATAGACAGCACTGCCTGTGGCTGTCAAGGTCACCGTCACTCTCAGCCTTTACCCCATGGGCTCCTTTCAGGTTGCAACAGGTGACATTAGCAACATCTCACAGTATGCTGATGTATTAGGGAGGTCATCGAGGCTCCATGAGAAATACTTACATCTCATTCCCCATTGACAGAGAGAAGCAGGAGGAGAGAGCATGAAGTTTTACCCCCATGGTGCAAGCCACTGACTGCAAGTACATTGCCTTGCGTGGTCCCCATCAGAACCCTGCAATATTCATCAATCAAAGGGGATTCCACTCTCTCAACGTGCAATTAGTTTGCGACCACAGGGAGTGAGTGCATCATGCAGGTCTGTGTCCGCTATCCTAGCAGCAGTCTCGACTCCTTCATTCTGCATTAGTCCTTTGTGCCTACTAAATTCCAAGCAGGCTAACTATTGGGCGACAAGGCTCATAACTCCAGTTAAGAACCCGCACACAGCTGCACAGTAGGAGTACAATGAGAGCCATGCTGCCATAAGGGACATCATCGAGCAAACAATCGGCATCCTCAAACAACACTTCCACTGCCTGGACCGTTCAGGAGGAGCCCTGCAGTACACCCAGATTTGTGGTTATCTGCTCCATGCTCCACAACTTCAACATCATGAGTGATCAGCCCTTACTACCACCTGCACCCCAACAAAATGAGGAGAAGGAGGAAGAGAAGGAGGACAGGCCATAACCAAGAGAGCCCTTTTCTGCCTGAGCTCTCAGAGGCCAGCTGATTCAGTGACGGTTCCACTAACACAACTCCAAGTCCCCATTCAACAGCAGTCCCACACTCCTTACCTTTCTTCTTACAATCACCATGACACTGTCTTATTTCATTCAACACTAAATTGTTTTTTCCCTCACATGACTGCAAACATGAAAACCAACACCAAATCCAAAACCAAACTTATCAAATCAATAATCTCACACTTCACACAAAATTAAACTATTCATCCTTGTGGATTCCCTTAGTGTCTGTCTTTCATGTTCCTTTGCCTATCCTGGTATTCCAACAAGGTGTTTCCCTGGTGGCTGCAACTTGGGAGGTGGAAAGCTGCTGAGCTTCCATTGAGGAGGCTTTAGCTGACCTTGAAGGACAACCTAGAGCAGCTTTGGGCCTGGAAGGCCTGACTGCAGACTGCACCATCTTGGCCTGGGCTGCAGCAGTCTGAGCCAGCTGGCTGATAGGCACCAGCAAGGGCACTGGCGGAGTGGCAGGGGTGGGAGCAGGTATGCTGCCATCCTGAGAGAAAGGACAGCAGGTTCCTCTTCCTTGGAGCCAATGCCACTCTCCTGGGACGGCGCCTCAGCAATCCTAGTGCTCCGTTGGAGAATAGAGTGTTGGACTGTTGTGACACTCTGGAACCCCCTTTCAACAGTGGTACCCAGAGAAAAGATGGCAGCCACCCAAACTTCCATGGCAGCGTTTTGTGCTGTGATGAAAGCTGCCAGATTTGTCATGAGACGCTTTATCATCATGGGTTTCACAGCAGTGCTGATGGAGGTGACCACCCGTTCCACGTTGGAAAGGATGCGCTCCAAGCTCTGCGCAAAATCCTGCACCAAGTTGGACTCCTCTATGCTCCAATAAGCAACCAGAGGCCCAATCTCTCTAGCAGTCTTCCCAATGCACCAAGCATTTCTTGGTGTATGCCCATTAGCCTTTTACGGTCGCGTAGCCCTTCAAAGTCCACATCTGAGTCCTCTACAATAGAATTAGTATGCAGCCTCATCCTCTGGTGAGCTGGCACCTGTGGTGTCCTGTCCTCTTGCTCTAGCTCTTGTGCCCACTGATTTACCACGTGCAGATCCCTCCTCTAATCTAGCCTCTAAATTCCGCGTAGTGTCAGTATCTGAGCTGGTGGCTGCGAGAGTGAGATCTTCATGATCACTCTCATCCTTCTCCTCCACTGGCTGAGGAACATCCACTTCCTGATAAGCTGAAATAAAAAAGGGACAAGGGTTAGGTTGTGATGTTGGCAGTGGGTGTTGAGAGCATCTGCAGCTTATGTGTGGGGTGAGGGAGAAATGAGAAGAGAGAAGGAGGTTTAGGTATGAAAACACCCTGCTTGGCATGTCCTCCAGTGGCCATGGCCTCTGCTCCGCCCCTTCCCACTTTTGCCAGCACCGTCTCCTCAATACGGGCAAGAGTGTGTAGTCGCACTGCTCCTCGACTGGTGGGTGTATGCTGCCTCGTATTACGCGCCACCTTCTCTTGCAAGAAAGAGGGAAATGTGTCAGTGAGAGTCTTGAGATGTTTGGGTAATGTGGCTGTCATGGTTGAATAGCTGCCAGTGTGTGTTTGAGATGTTACTTGTGGGTGTGAAGTTTGTAATAGTGCTGAGCATGTGAGAGTGAGGTGAAGGATATCAATTGAACTGTGCTGTAATGATTGTTGCAGATTGCAGGTTGGTGGGGATGGGAGTCATGTGAATTCAACAGTTAATGAGGCTGTGAGTAGTGCAGCTGTTATGAGCTGCCATTTGAAGATTGTTTTTACCTGGACAACTCTTGTCAGATCATTAAACTTTTTCAGGTACTACATCCATGTGCTAGGAGCCATGCTACTCACATTCACCTCCTCCTACTGTCTGTATATCAGATGCCTGGAAGGCTTCCTGCCCTCTGGGGAATACAGAATGTCGCTCCTCCTCTCTGCCTTCTGCACCAAGGCCTCCAGTGCAGCAACTGAGAACCTTGATGCCCACTCTCTGCCAGCTTCGGCCATTTCACCTCATAGACTAATTTCAATGGCTATTGCAGCCACAATGCACCTCTCCTTTAAGATGCGCTGACTGCCTTTAAGTAGCCCCCTCATGCATGCAGCCAATGAACAGCGCAGGTAGCACTGGCTGCATGCAGCATTCATGATAATCAGCAGGCAGCACGGATTTTAAGTGCTGCCTGCATGGCAATCAACAGGCGGGGTTAATCTTGGACCACGATGCCTGAGCCCATTCTCCCGTGCTTGTCAATTTCACCCCAATAGTCCTGTGGCTGGAACCATGGCAACATAGGTAGGTTTTGTTTCTTTTTAAGGAAAATTGTTTAATTTTTTATTATTCTGATAATTGGTGTTCAGTGGGTAAATACGCAGCAGGGGTGTGCAATTCGTGACGTTCTCATGATCATTAAATCATTGCTTTTTGTTCGTTATGCTCTTTGTCTTAATTTCTTTGCCTAAACAGTTTAATGGAAAGCGGAAGGGCTGAGTAATATCTGGTTCGTAGCAGTCTACAGGTGGTTTGTGCCCATTTTCTTTGATATACTAGCAGGTGAGATACTTCTATACTCTACAAGTCTTGCAAGACTAACAACATCTAATGGGTGCTAGAAAGGTGTCCCTCTATTCCTTGCTTGTCCAATGGCAGTAGGTGATAGTTCCATATTATGTAGTAGTCTACAGGAGCTCACTCACCAGATTGCTTTATCATTTTCTACCCAACACAGAACCTAAATATTATGATCTACGAAGGTGAACTTGCATAACTGCCCCAACATAGAAAGAAAGAACTTGCATTTATAAAACGCCTTTCACGTGCGACCACTGAGCCACAGCTGACACCTGTTTTGAACATTAAAGTATTTGTTTTGATGGCGCAGATCTCTATTTTAATGATGATGTATTGGATTACCCTGACACCCCCCCACCCTGAATACTTCAAGTGCTAAACTGGGCCGTGTTGCACCCGTTGTTTCGGTGCTACGCAGCCTCTCCAACATCCCAGATGATGTCTTGGCTGCGCACGCATGTTTCCAGCGTGGCGTTCGCCAGACGCCATCTTGGTATAGGAGTTAGCGCGTGTGCAAATATCGAACGCCGGAAGCATATGAAGTAGGGAGAAAATGTGTGCAATCAGTGCGCAATGCTGATTTAAAGTGATAGACAACCTTTTTGGCACTGAATGCTCAACTCAACGCACAGTTTTAACCCCAACCACCTGAACGTGTCTCATGAGTGCCTGGAGGATCCCCCACTCGTGCTATTTAAAGGGACCATGCAGGTGTTGCAAGTTAGTTGCTGGATTATTGCTTCTGGCTGCTGATGGAATAGGAAGTGTTTTTTGAACCTCCCACTACTTTCTGAGAGTACATTGGAGAGTGCTTTGGCAGGTATCACCTTACGGTTCGGAAAGTTACAACCGTGGTTGAACAACATTCCTGGCAACCATGGGTGGTCTGCTAGGGCTCTCGCTGGGCATCGAGCACGACTGGGAGCATGCAGAGGGGCCACGCATAGCAGGTCAAGCTGTGAGGAGAGGGAGGATGAAGAGGCGCACGGCACTGAGCAGGAGGCCCTATCCAATGAGGGCCTTCAGGGACCAATTCTCTTACCTCAACATGACCGAGGAGGATTGCATCCAACACGTGAGGTTCACCAAGGAGGCAGTGACTGAGATCTGTCAACTAGTGCAGCCACAACTGCAGTCTCAGAGCAGGGCAAGAACAGCATTGCCTGTGGCTGTGAAGGTCATCGAGGTGCTGAATTTCTACAGCTCAGAATCATTTCAGGCCTCTGCTGGCAACACGTGCAACATCTCGCAGTATGCAGTGCACTTCTGCATAAGGGAGGTCACAGACGCAGATGAGGAACAGATTCATCATCTTCCCCCTTGACACAGACAAGCAGAATGAGCGAGCAAGGGTGCAGGGTGCCATTGACTGCACACACATTGCCCTCCATGCCCAGCATATCTACTCGACCGTCTTCGTCAACCGAAAGGGCTTCCACTCCCTCAACGTGCAGCTGGTGTGCGACCACATGCATCGAACCATAGAGGTCGATGCCCGCTACCCTGGCAGCAGTCACAACGCCTTTGTTATGTGGCAGTCCAATGTGCCAGCTATCTTTCACCCGCCTCGGCAAGTCAAAGGCTGGTGACAAGGGCTATCCCCTCACACCGTGGCTCATGAGTCCAGTCAGGAACCCACGCACACATGCACAGCAGGCCTATAATGAGAGCAATGCCGCCACACGCAACATTGTGGAGCACACCATAGCCTCCTCAAACAACAGTTCCGCTGCCTGGATCAGACTGGAAGAGCCTTGCAATACTCAGCTGAGTGGGTGGGCAGATTTGTGGTGGTCTGCTGCATGTTGCACAACCTCGCCATCATGAGGTACCAGCCTTTGCCACCAATGATCGGAGAAGACCATAAGCCAGAGGTGGAGGAGGAGGAGGAAGATGCTGAGGGGGGGAGGAGCCGGAAGAGGAAGTGGAGGAAGACGCAAGGGTGAAAAAGGGACCACACGCCTAGTCTCAGGGGCTCTGCGTGCTCACCTGATCTGTGCCCACTATCAATAATGTCAACTACATCCCCCAACTCACCAACAGTCCTACACTCCCCACCTTTCCACTCCCACAAGACAATCAAATCGTCCTCCATCTGATTGCACATTGGTTTCCCTCTCAGCTCATCGCAAAAATAAAAACCACCACCAAATGCAAATTCAAAGTCACATTTATCAATGAATAAATAAAATTATGGAAACAGAAGAGAACTATTCACCTTTGTGTATTCCCTTAGTGCCTGTTGTTCGTGTGCCTTTACCTATCCGAGTGCTCCGACGAGGTGCTTCCCCAGTGGCTGGAGCATGGGTGGTGGGAGGCTGCTGGCCTTCAGTGGAGGGCCTTAGAGGACGACCTCGAGCAGTTCTCGGCCGGGAGGGCCCGGCTTCAAACTGCACCATCTCAGTATGGGCTGCAGCAGTCTGGCCTGGCTGGCCGATAGGCAACAACAAGGGCACTGGCGGAGTGGCGGGGGTGGGAGCAGGAATGCTATCATCCTGAGAAAGGACAGCAGGTCTGACTGCCATGGTGACACTGCCACTCTCCCGGGCAGCGCCTCAGCAATCCTGGTGATCAGCTGGAGAACGGATCGCTGGAGTGCCGTGACGCCCTGGAAGCCCCGTTCCACAGTGGTCCCTAGAGCCACGATAACAGCAGTCTGAGCTTCCATTGCAGCAGTCTGAGCAGCAACCGTAGTTTGCAGACCTTTGATCACATTGGTTTGTGCTGCAATGGCAGCCACCACGACATCAGCCATCAGACGTTGCATCATGGTAGGTTCTACAGGTGCGCTGATGGAGGTGATCACCCGTTCCATGTTGGAAAGGATGGGCTCCAAGCTCAGCACAAAGCCCTGTGCCAAGTTGGAGCTGGACTCCTCCATGCCCCTTCTCATTGTGCACAGGCTTTCTGGCAGGCTTTCCAGTGCCCCAAGCATTTGGTGGTGTACGCCCATCAGCCATCTTCTGTAGCCTGGCCCATCGAAGTCCTCATCTGACTCCACTGCAGCAGAGCTAATAAGCGACCTTGCCCTCCGGCAAGTTGGCATCTGTCGTATCCGTTCCCCCCGCCCAGGCTCCTGCGCACTTGTGCCCGGTGTCTCACCACGTGCAGATCCCTCCTCTAACCTAGCCTCTAAAGGGCGTGCAGTGTCAGTCTCTGAGCTGCCGGCTGTTACGTGCCACCTTCTCCTGCAAGACAGAGGACAGTGTCAGTGAGTATGCTGCAAGGTGTGTGGGTGATGTGCCTGTCATGGTAGAATAGCTGCAGGTGTGTGTGATCTGTGAGTGGTGGTTGTGTGGGTTGCAAGTGTGGTACTGTGTGCGGGTGAGATGCAGCATGCAAAGTGCAGCATTGCATATGAATGGTAGTGTTTGCTGGTGGATGGGTGACGGGGAGTGTGATGTGTGGAGCAGTGGTGCAGTTGGTAGGATGTGCCACTTGACACTTGCATTCACTCACCTTGACCACTCGTGTCAAATCATTGAACTTCTTTTGGCACTGCACCCACGTGCGTGGTGCCATGCTCCTGACATTCACTTTCTAGGCCACAGCCGGCCAATGTCTACGGAGGTGCAATCTGGAGGGTCTCCTGCCACCCTGAGGGTACATGCTGGCCCTCCTTTTGTTCACCCCTTCCAAAAGGGCCTACAGTGCATCATCGGAGAAATGTGGGGCCTTCTCTCACGCGGCCCTGCCATCCTTGCAGCCATCTTTCCCTCCTCATAGTGAACTGTGCATGTCCCATTTAAAATGTGCATCTGCACCTTTAAGAGGTGCAGGCTGTTGATGACATGCGCTGGGCACGCCCCATTTCTGACTTCCTCATTCTCCGTACAGCCTCTCAGCAGCGCGGTAGCACTGGCTGCATGGAGATATCATGCTAAGTCACAGGCAGCTCGAAATTCACGTGCTGCCTGCATAGGGACCATCGGATGCAGGGTTATAGCGCATCACACTACCTGCGCCTGAAAATGGTCCTTATCAAATTTTTCCCCCTTCTTGTCTTGAAAGCAGCCAGCTGACCTAGTACTTAATACCAGTGTGAAACTATGTTGGATAAATGTATCAACGGTTAACGATCCCTCTGTAATCAGTTAATAACACTCACTTAAAACTGCAAATTGCTTTTAGTGCACAGCCAAGATGTAAGTTTTAAAGTAAAATTTAACAAGTTATGAATAGTAAACAGCTGCAAAGTCAACCAATGAAAGATGAAATGCTTTCAGGTCTTTTATAATCTATAATCTGTAGGAGCCCAATGTACCAATCAGGTCTTAATTTGGGTCTGCTTTGCTGAGTGATGACATATGGAGCAACTCACAACTATTGAGATCAGTTCTCTGTACAGAAATGGATTTATAGATAAAAATAGTTTCTCATAACTTGACAAAATAATTAAAAATGAAGAGCCTATGGGCTGGTGGGCGTAAAGACACTTTAAACAGTTACACAGCATTGAGCACACACATTTTATTCACTGAGCCATTAACACTGCAGTTTCAAATGCACTGCATCTTAACTTATTACTGGCAGTAAGTTAAGACTTTCAATTATGACCATCTCTCAGTGAATGTGATGTGGAAAATGGTTGTCATGACGAGACATGATAGACCATAATTGAACAGTTTGTGTTACTTAGGAAATGCAAAAGCATTCTTAGCAAATGCATTCTTTCCAACAACATCCAGGTTATCCACAACAGAGACCATGAAAAGGCATGAGTCATCATTATTCAGAAAAATCCAAAGTGCTCATATTAGTGGAGGACTGCAAAATCAAAATGAATGATTTAAAGGTTGGCATAAGCAACACAATAAAAAAGGTTCATTATCTTTATGGGAAGGCCATGTGGTACTCAGGAAATATCAAGACAATGATAGATCAATTCTTCCTTCTTCATGGTGAGAACAGCACTACCCCATTAATAGAATCTTCTGCTGAATCTGCTAACTGACCTGTTGTGCATATAAATAAGCCAATATAGCAACATCCATTTTACATGTCTTTTACAAACATGCTAACAATATTTAGCAAAGTTTTGTAATTCCTCTGGCATAACACCCTGTGACTAATTTATTTATTTATACAAAGCAGAGTAACTAATTATCTTCAATCAATTTCAGCACAGACTTCTGCAAGTCTAATAACAAACATGTGGTTCCTCCATAGTTTTACTCTACATTTATTTTAATATATTATAAATGATAAATCTATGCATATTTCCTATCCATCACAATACATTTCCTGTCAGCCACACTGCCCATGTTCAAATCAGAACTCTGTAACTCTGAGAAGTGATGAAAATCTGGCAATTTAAAAAACCTGGGAATCTAAACCAGTCAAATCACTCAATGATTTTATAAAAACCACCTAACCGCAAATTTTATTTTCACACAAGCTCAAATACCCAGGGTTCAAAATCAGGTTTCTAGTATAATAAAACATTAAAAATTACATATATCACAATAATAAGATTAAACTTATCGATAATATGTTGTGTCTATGAGGACTTTCATTAACATTTTCACTTGGAGGCTACAGTTTCTCTCAAAAACATGTTTTCCCAGAACTATCACTGCCATCTTAATGGAATTATCAATCACACCTGTGCCAGCAATTCCCCAGATGCTGCAATTTGTGAGTGACGGTTCTGTGCACAGCTTCAAGTGTGTGTGTACTTATGCAGCAACAGGACTTCTGAGATCTTTGGGTTTTCCAAATGGTTTGCAAACAAGCCGGAGAATAGATTTTAAAAGCTTTGTATTTCAGGCAAAATTTCACATTTAACCATCACTAAAGGGATGATTTTAACCCGCTCGATGGGAACGGAGGAGGGGTTCACGTCGCATTACTGACCCACTCCCGTACCCCCACTGTTTTATGTACCTAACATCAGCCACGGTAAGGCCGCCCGATTCAGAGACGTGCTGGGCCTAATTTAAAAAGCAATGACACGTTCCGATGATGTTATCAGGATGAGCACACCTTTTTCACCTTGGGCCCGACTACGGTTATCACGGTTTCTGGCCCGTCAGCAAAAATTGGCAGCAGCAAAAATCGATGCCCAGATAATTCCTTTTAAAATTTCCTTTTGGGCCAGAGGACATCATTCCCACCAGCTTCGGGCTGGAGTCAGTGTCAGGAAATGATAATGAGGCTGTGGAGTTAAAATTTCCCGGCTTCATCCTCCAGGGAAGTCGAGCAGTCAGCCATCTGCTTTGACCCTCACACCACCCGATTCCCACTCCGAGTAAAAGTTGGCTCTAACTGTTTCCTTTTTACAAGAAAAAGAGAGGGAGAGAATAATTATAGCACCTCAGCTTTCTTTTATTTATACTGAGAATTGAAAAACAATTATTCCTGATTAAAAGATTTAATTATGCAGCTGTACTACCTACACCCAAATTATATGGTCACCCAGGCGTACATTTATATCTAACAAAACAAGCAAAAAATATATTAAAATGTCACCTTTTCAGCTTTTATACCCTGTGATTACATAAAAATTCGGAGTTAAGTGTTGTTTGGGATCAGTTTTTTTCTCCTCAGATGACTGCTATTTGTGCGAAGTTTGTGCAACTTAAACATCAATGTCTTTATTTACTGCTCCAGACCAAGGGCGAGACAGAGAGGAAAATATAAACAATTACTTAAATAGATGCAGCACTATTCTTCCAAAAAAATAATGAAGAAAAGCACTTTATTGTTCTTGGGAAACCTCTTGTAAACTTCTTTGGAAATTCTTTCACAGTTGATGTCCACCTCTCCCACTTCACTATCCCAGCCCCCAGCCCTTAGAATAGCACAACCTCTGACATTGTAAGCAACATCATGGGAGATCCACTAATCTAATTATTAAAACCCTGCATGAGGAGTGCATTTTCTCATCACTTAGATTTCACACATTTCTTCATGGAAGATGAATCACATTTCAAAAAATACTTAAACTAAAGAAAGAACCCCAATCCTTTGCAATCCACATAGAAATTTCCACAACAGTAAATACCTCAATAACCAGAAACCAGAATGTCTGGAGTCTGGAATTGACCTTAGGAGTCATTTTTTTTCTCCTCCTCAAGTGACTGCTATTTGTGCTAAGGTTGTTTATGCAACTTAAACAGCCTTTAAAGTTTCATTTTGGGCCAGAAGGACGTCATTCTCATCGGCTTCGGGCAGGAGTCATTGTCAGGAAATACTAATGAGGCTGTTGAGTTAAAATTTCCCAGCTTCACCCTCCGGGGAAGTCGAGCAGTTAGCCATCCACTTTGGCCCTCACATTACCTGATTCCCACTCCGAGTAAAAGTTGGTTCTTAACTGTTTCCTTTTTACAAGAAAAAAAGAGGGAGAGAAGCTTACAAGGAACAGAGGAAAGGGGGCGGGAGACGGAGGCCCGAGAGCAGCTGAGGCGGCAAAGCAGAGAAGAGGGAGCCGGAGCACGAGTGTCAGGGAGAGAGAGAAAAAAACAAAGTGACGTCAGCACAAAGGAAGGAGCTGATTGGTGAGTAGCTAGTGAGTAGTTTTTTTTAAGTCCTTAGTTTATATGTCGAATATGGCAAGATGTCGAATCAATTTGGGTGGAGGTAAGAAATAGCAAGGGAAAGAAATCACTGGTGGGAGTAGTATATAGCCCCCCTAACAGTAGCTACACTGTAGGGCAAAATATTAATCAGGAAATAAGAGGGGCTTGTAAAAAAGGTAATGCAATAATCATGGGCGATTTTAACTTTCACATAGATTGGACAAATCAAATTGGCAAAAATAGCCCTGAGGAGGAGTTCATAGAGTGTATTAGGGACTGTTTCGAAGACCAATACATCGGGAAACCAACCAGGGAACAGGCCATTTTGGATCTGGTAATGGGTAATGAAACAGGATCAACTAATGATCTCAAAGTAAAGGATCCCTTGGGAAGCAGTGATCATAACATGATAGAATTTCACATCCAGTTTGAGATCGAGGATGATGGGTCTGAAACTACTGTATTAAACTTAAATAAGGGCAATTATAAAGGAATGAGGGCGGAATTGGCTAAAGTGGACTGGGTAAATAGATTAGATGGTATGATGGTGGATAAGCAATGGCAAACAAAGATATTTTATGACTCGCAACAAAAATATATCCCTGTGAGGAGGAAAGACTCCACAAAAAGGGTGAACCAACCATGGCTAACAAAGGAAGTCAAGGATGGTATCAGGTTAAAAGAAAAAGCATACAACATGGCAAAGATTACTGGTAAGCCCGAAGGTTGGGAAAACTTTAAAAACCAGCAAAGGATGACTAAAAGATTAGTAAAGAGGGAGAAAATAAGTTATGAGAGTAAACTAGCAAGAAATATAAAAAACTGACAGTAAAAGCTTCTACAAGTATATAAAAAGGAAAAGGGTAGCTAAAGTAAACATTGGTCCCTTAGAGGATGAGACTGGGGAAATAATAATAGAAAACAAGGAAATGGCAGAGGAATTGAACAGATATTTTGTAACTGTCTTCACAGTAGAAGACACGAATAACATACCAATAATAGTAGAAAATCAAGGGGCAAAGGGGAGGGAGGAACGAAAAACAATCACTATCACTAGAGAAAAAGTACTTGGTAAACTAATGGGTCGAATGGCTGACAAGTCCCCTGGACCTGATTGCTTGCATCCGAGGGTCTTAAAGGAAGTGGCTACAGAGATAGTGGATGCATTGGTTGTAATCTTGCAGAATTCACCAGATTTTGGAAAGGTCCCAGCGGATTAGAAAACCACAAATGTAACACTTCTATTCAAAAAGGGAGTGAGACAGAAATCAGGTAACTACAGACCAGTTAGCCTAACATCTGTCATTGGGAAAATGCGAGAATCCATGATTAAGGAAGTAGTTGCAGGACATTTGGAGACTCATAATACAATCAAGGAGAGTAAACATGGTTTTATGAAGGAGAAATCGTGTCTGACAAATTTATTAGAGTTATTTGAGGAAGTAACGGCCACGGTGGATAAAGGGGAACCAATGGATGCAGTATATTTGGATTTCCTAAAGGCATTCGAAAAGGTGTCACATAAAAGATTACTGCACAAGATAAAAGCTCATGGTGTTGGGGGTAATATGCTGGCATGGATAAAGGATTGGCTAACTAACAGAAAACAAAGGGGCCGATTTTAGCACCTGCTCTCGGGTGCGTTCTCGGCGGGGGGGCCTCGAAAATCCCGAAATGGAGGAGCGGGACCGGATCGCGCCTCGAACCCGCCCACTTCCGGGTTCCGTGCTGACGTGCGGGGGTGCGTGCGCAGCCCCCGCTGGTGGGCATCCCGCAGGCAATTAAAGCCAGCGGGATGCCACTTGAGTGCATTTACTTTGCTTGTTCAGGAGGCTCAGAGTCAGTCGACATGTAGCCGTGGACATCTGCAGCCTCTTTCATGCCGAGCTGCTCCTGGCTGGCCCGTGCACCATCTTCCTACCTGTCGCTGCCAAAGTCACCACTGCCCTCCCGAACTTCTGCTCCACAGCCTTCCAGGCTGCAACCGGGGACATCGCCGATGTCTCTCAGTCGTCTGCGCAGAAGAGCCCTGCAAATACACCTATACTCACTCTGCAGTGACACACTGGGTGGCATCAGTGGTGGGTCCTCATAGGGATACCCAGGAGCGGGCATTATTCCACAAACCGGACAGGATTCGCGAAGACATGGCAGTATTGGTGCCAATATAACGTGTGATGTGAGTTGTTCTTTAAGTCAATAGATGTAAGAACCATGACAAACCCTCAAACAATCTTGTGCATCCCCTTCATGCTCACGACACGTTTGTCTTACACTGCCTACTGCACATATGTGATGCATGCCCTGTGGCTGCAGCACACGTGGTGGCAGGTTGAGTGAGGCTGGCCGTGAGAGAGATGCACGAGAGGGTGAGTATGGGATAGAGCCATGAGATTGTATGAGGATTGGGTTGAGTGGTAGTGGCGGGGTGAGTACTCGCGAGGTGAGTAGGTAAGATGAGGATGAGGTTTGAGTGGGTATGAGGGGTGATGTGACAGAGTAGTGTTGGCAGTGCTGAAGGAGATGTGGGGTGGGGGCAGTGTTGTGGCAGACGGAGTGTAGGGGAATGAGTAAGTGTTCTCACTGTGGCTGACCTACTGAGGTCATTGGAGCGCCTCCTGCCCTGTATGCAGGTGGGCGATATGTTGGTGGCGCAGGTGACCTCCTCTGGCACCTCGAGCCAGGCCTTCTTGGTGGCAGAGGCAGGCCGCTTCCTCCTGCCCGCCGGGTGGAAGATCTCTGTCCTCCCCCTCCTCCTCACCCCTTCTAATGATACCTGGGGTGAGGCATCATTAAACTGGGAGCAGCCTTCCCCCTGGGCTGCTCCATGCTGTAATTTTTGCTGTTTGTGGCAGCATCTGTCAGTGGAGGACTGCCCCTTTAAATAGAGCGCCTCCAGCTGACAGATCTTACTGCGCATGCGCAGCCCGCCCGACGCGCAGATCAGCATCGGGGAACCCGGAGGAGCAGGTAAGTGGATCCAATTAGTGTGTTGCCTGCTATGATCACGCGGGCAACCCACTAATTTCACCGGGCGCGCTGGCCCACCCGCCCAGAACCCGCACCCCTGGTAAAATCGGGCCCAAAGAGTCGGGATAAAAGGGTCATTTCCAAAATGGCAATCTGTAACTGGTGGGGTGCTGCAGGGATCAGTGCTGGGCCCTCAACTATTTACAATATATATCAATGACTTGGATGAAGGACAGAGTGTCTTATGGCCAAATTTGCTGATGATACAAAGATAGGAGGAAAAGCAAGTTGCGATGAGGACACACAGGGCAGCATTTTAGAACCCGCCAGCGGGTGCGTTCCTGGAAGGGGGGCCCCGAAAATCGGGAAATCCCGGAGCGGGACCGGAGCCCGCCTCGAACCAGCGCACTTCCGGGTTCCCCGCTAACGCGCCGGCGTGCGCGCGGAGCCCCCGCTGGTGGGAATCCCGCAGGCAATTAAAGCCAGCGGGGTTCCACTTGACGCTATTTATTTTGCTTGTTCAGGTCATTAACTGACCTGATTAAGGGATTATGTGCGGAGGGGTGGGATTTTAGAGCAAACTGGGACTGTTTCCCACACTGGGGGAAACACTCCCAGTTCAAATGGACCTGTTGCAGCTGTCAGCCTGTGGCAGCTGCAAAGGTCCGTTTGACAGGTGTGGGGGGGAGACCCTCACCCATTGCAGGAGGCCACTCTGTCACTTGGGACAAAGTTTGGCCTCCACCACCCTCCTCCTGACAATCAAAGTCACCAACTTGCACACTTACCCCGGGGTCCAGAGACATGTACCTACCTTGCGGACCCCCTCAGATGTACATATTCCGGATGGGGGCCGCCGTAGCTGCAGTCATGACCTCCTCGGAGGGCGAACAGCATCACCAGCCTCACCATCCACGCCATCCACCTCTGACACGTGGAGCTCCACAACACAGTGCTGTGACACATCCACCTGTATAGCAGGAGGGAGGGCTACCGCAGAGAGAGATGCGTCGCAGAGGGCACTACCCTCGCCACAGGGTCCACAGACCGAGGCTCAGCCTCCTGGACCTCTCTGAGCAGCAGTGCACACGGAGGCTCAGAGTCACTCGACATGTAGTCGTGGACATCTGCAGCCTCCTTCATGCCGAGCTGCTCCTGGCTGGCCCGAGCACCATCTTCTTACCTTTCGCTGTCAAAGTCACAACTGCCTTCAACAATTTCTCCTCCGCATCCTTCCAGGGTGCAACCGGGGACATCACCGACGTCTCTCAGTCGTCTGCGCAAAAGAGCCCTGCAAATACACCTGCACCCACTCTGCAGTGACACAATGGGTGACATCAGTTGTGGGTCTTCATAGTGATCCTCAGGAGAGGGCATTATTGCACAAACCAGACAAGATTCGCGAAGACATGGCAGTAGTGGTGCCAATATAATATGTAATGTGAGTTGCTCAGAAATTCAATATAAGTAACAACCATGACAAACCCTCAAACACCCTTGTGCATCCCCTTCATGCTCATGACACGTTTGCCTTACGCTGCCGACTGCACATATGTGATGCATGCCCTGTGGCTGCAGCACAGGTAGTGGCAGGTTGAGTGAGGCTGGCCGTGAAAGAGATGCACGAGAGGGTGAGTCTGAGATAGAGCCATGAGATTGTATGAGGATTGGGTTGGGTGGTAGTGGCGGAATGAGTACTGGCGAGGTGAGTAGGTGCAGGTAAGATGAGGATGAGGTTTGAATGGGTATGAGGGGTGATGTGACAGAGTAGTGTTGGCAGTGCTGAAGGAGATGTGGGGTGGGGGCGGTGATGTGGCAGACGGAGTGTAGGGGAAAGAGTAAGTGTACTCACTTTGGCTGACCTACTGAGGTCATTGGAGCGCCTCCTGCCCTGTATGCAGGTGGGCGATATGTTGGTGGCGCAGGTGACCTCCTCTGGCACCTCGAGCCAGGCCTTCTTGGTGGCAGAGGCAGGCCGCTTCCTCCCGCCCGCCGGGTAGAAGATCTCTGTCCTCCCCCTCCTCCTCACCCCATCTAATGATACCTGGGGTGAGGCATCATTAAACTGGGAGCAGCCTTCCCCCTGGGCTGCTCCATGCTGTGATTTTTTCTGTTTGTTGCAGCATCTGTCAGTGGAGCACTGCCCCTTTAAATAGAGCTTCTCTAGCTGACAGATCTTACTGCGCATGCGCAGCCCACCCAACGCGCAGATCAGCAGTGGGGAACCCGGAGGAGAAGGTAAGTGGATCCAATTAAGATACGATCGCGCGGGGAGCTGACTCATTTCGCCGGGCACGTTACCCATGCACCCGATAACCCCCCCGTCGAGAACCCGCAGCCATGCTAACATCGGGCCCATAGTGTCTGCAAAGGGATATTGACAGGTTAAGCGAATGGGCAAAAATTTGGCAGATGGAATATAATGTGAGAAAATGTGAAGGCATCCACTTTGGGAGGAAAAATAAAAAAGTAAAATAGTATTTGAATGGAGAAATAGTGCAAAATGCTGCGGTACAGAGGGATCTGAAAATCCCCTTACAAGAAACACAAAAAGTCAACATACAGGTGCAGCAGGTAATCCGGAAGGCAAACAGAATATTGGCCTTTATTTCTCAGGGGATGGAGTATAAAAGCAGGGAAGTCATGCGACAACTGTACCTGGTGTACTGCGTACAGTTCTGTTGCCCTTATTTAAGGAAGGACATACTTGCATTGGAGGCAGTTCAGAGAAGGTTCACTAGGTTGATTCCGGGTATGGAAGGGTTTTCTTATGAAGAAAGATTGAACAGGTTGGGTCTTTATTCATTGGAGTTTAGAAGAATGAGAGGAGATCTTATTGAAACATACAAGATTCTGAGGGGTCTCGATAGGGTAGATGCTGAGAGGATGATACCCCTCATGGGGGAATGTAAAACTAGGGGGCATAGTCTATAAGGGGTCGCTCGTTTAAGACGGAAATGAGGAGGAATTTCTTCTCCCAGAGGGTCGTGAATCTTTGGAATTCTTTACCCCAAAAAGCTGTGGAGGCTGAGTCTTTGAATACATTCAAGGCTCTGAGTTAGACAAATTCTTGATCAGCAAGGGAGTCAAAGGATATGGGGAAAGGGTGGGAAAGTGGAGTTAATGTAAGAATCAGATCAGCCATGATCTCATTGAATGGCGGAGCAGGATCCCTGCTCCTATCTCTTATGGTCTTTATATTCAGTTAAGTATACAATAAATTATGGCAGGGCACCTCACTCCCATGGAATGCACATCTTGGGCCCGATATTACCAGGGCGGCGGGTTCGCGGCGGGGGGGGCGATTGGGCGTGTGGGTAACACACCCGGTTAAATCAGTCTGCCCCGCGCGCGATCGCAGGCTGATTGGATCCACTTACCTCTTGTTCCGGGTTCCCCGCTGCTAAGCTGCGCGGCGGGCGGACTGCGCATGCGCAGTAAGGTCTGTCAGCTGGAGGAGCTCTATTTAAAGGGGCAGTCCTCCACTGACTGATGTTGCAAGAAATAGGAAAAATTACAAATTGGGGCAGCCCAGGGGGAAGGCTGCTCCCAGGTTCAATGATGCCTCAATCCAGCTCTTATTGGATGGGGTGAGGAGGAGGGGGAGGACAGAGATCTTCCCCGCGGCGGGCGGGAGGAAGCGGCCTGCCTCTGCCACCAAGAAGGCCTGGCTCGAGGTGGCAGAGGAGGTCACCTGCACCACCAACATATCGCCCACCTGCATACAGTGCAGGAGGTGCTGCAATGACCGAAGTAGGTCAGCCAAAGTGAGTACACTTACTTATTCCCCTACACTCCATCTGCCACATCACCGCCCCCACCCCACATCTCCTTCAGCACTGCCAACACTACTCTGTCACATCTCCCCTCATACCCACTCAAACCTCATCCTCATCTTACCTGCACTTACTCACCTCGCCAGTACTCATCCCGCCACTACCACTCAACCCAATCCTCATACAATCTCATGGCTCTATCTCATACTCACCCTCTCATGCATCTCTTTCACGGTCAGCCTCACTCAACCAGCCACTACCTGTGCTGCAGCCACAGGGCATGCATCACATATGTGCAATAGGAAGTGAAAAGCGTACGGCAAACGTGTCGTGAGCATGAAGGGGATGCACAAGTGTGTTTGAGGGTTTGTCATGGTTTTTACTTCTATGCAATTTCTGAGCAACTCACATTACATATTATATTGGCACCACTACTGCCACGTCTTTGCGAATCTTGTCTGGTTTGTGCAATAATGCCCTTTCCTGAGGATCACAATGAAGACCCACAACTGATGACACCCATTGTGTCACTGCAGAGTGGGTGTAGGTGTATTTGCAGGGCTCTTTTGTGCAGACGACTGAGAGACGTTGGCGATGTCCCCGGTGGCAACTTGGAAGGATGCGGAGGAGAAGTTGTTGAAGGCAGTGGTGACTTTGACAGCGACGGGTAAGAAGATGGTGCTCGGGCCAGCCGGGAGCAGCTCGGCATGAAGGAGGCTGCAGATGTCCACGACTACATGTTGAGTGACTCTGAGCCTCCGTGTGCACTGCTGCTCAGAGAGGTCCAGGAAGCTGAGCCTCAGTCTGTGAACCCTGTGGCGAGGGTAGTGCCCTCTGCAACGCATCTCTCTCTGCGGTTGCCCTCCCTCCTGCTGTGCAGGTGGATGTGTCACAGCACTGTGTTGTGGAGCTCCACGTGTCAGAGGTGGACGGCGTGGCCGGCGATGCTGTTCGCCCTCCAAGGAGGTCATGACTGCAGCTACAGCGGCCCCCATCCGGAAGATGTACATCTGAAGGGGTCCGCAAGGTAGGTACATGTGTCTGGACACCGGGGTAAGTGTGCAAGTTGGTGAATTTTATTGTTAGGAGGAGCGTGGTGGAGGCCAAACTTTGTCCAAAGTGACAGAGTGGCCTCCTGCAATGAGTGAAGGTCTCCCCCCCCGCACCCGTCAAATGGACCTTTGCAGCTGCAACACGTCCATTTGAACTGGGAGTGTTTCCCCCAGTATGGGAAACAGTCCCAGTCAGTTGCAAAATCCCATCCCTGCTAAAATATCAGGTCAATCAGGTCTGTAAACAACCTGAAGTACCTGTTTAATTACTTTAAGTGGCACCCCGCTGGCTTTAATTGGCGGCGGGAGTCCCACATGCGGGGGCTGCGCGCGCATGTCAGCGCATCAGTGGAGAACCCGGAAATGGGGCGGGTTGGAGCCCCCGCCACCAACGCACCCGATCGCGGGTGCTAAAATCGAGCCCCTTGTGTCATGTGGGAACTCCAGGACACTTCCCGTGTCCTGGACGGCCACAGGTGCAGGAAGTGTCACCAGCTGGAGGAGCTCGAGCTCCGGGTTTCGAAGCTTGAGCAACAATTGGCATCACTGCAGTGCATCCGTGAGACTGAGTTCTACGTGGATAGCACGTTTCATGAGGTGCGCACCCCACAGCTTAAGAGAGTGCAGGCAAAGAGGGACTGGGTGACCGTCAGACAGACAAGGAGGACCAGGCAGGTAGTGTAGGAGTCCCCTGAGGGCATCTCACTCTCTAACTGGTATTCAATTCTGAATACTGGTGAGGGAGAAGGTTCCACAGGAGTGCAGCCAGAGCCAAGACCAGCTCAGCTGTATGGGGGGGAGGGGAAAGGTCAAGAGAGCGATAGTGCTAGCGGATTCTATAGTTAGGGGAGCAGACAAGTGTTTCTGCAGCCACAGACATGATTCCAGGATGGTATGTTGCCTCCTTAATGCTCCCAAGGATGTCACTGAGCAGCTGAAGAACATTCTGGAGGGGGAGGGTGAACAGCCAGAGGTCGTGGTCCATATCGGTACCAACAACATAGGTAGAAAGAGGGATGAGATCCTGCAGGCAGATTTCAAGGAGTTAGGAAAGAGTTTAAGAAATCGGACCGCAAATCTCCGGATTACTCCCGGTGCGAAATGCAATGAGTATAGAAGTAGGAGGATAGAGCAGACGAATGTATGGCTGGCGAGATGGTACAGGAGGGAGGGCTTCAGATTCCTGGGGCATTGGGACCGGTTCTGGGGGAGGTGGGAGCTGTACAAGCCGGACGGGTTGCATCTCAACAGGGCCGGGACCAATATCCTCGTGAGGAGGATTGCTAGTGCAATTGGGGAGGGTTTAAACATCCCCAATTGCAGGGGTTGGGAACCTGAGCGTAGATTCAGAAGGGAGAGAAGCGGAGCTGGAAATGGAAGGCAGAAAATTAGTAAGTGAGTTTGAAAGGCAGAGGAAACAAAGGTTAGAAACTAGACATTAAAGGAGTTTGGCAGTGCTTAATGGTATATACCTCAATGCAAGGAGTATAGTGAATAAGGCAGATGAGCTGAGGGCACAGATAGACACATGGAAGTACGATACCTTAGCTATTACTGAAACATTGCATAAACAGGGGCAGGAATGGCAGTAAAACATTCCTGGTTACAGGGTTTTCAGAAGAGATAGAGAGGGAGGGGCTGGCAATATTGGTTAAAGAAACAATTACGACTGTGAGGAGGGGTGAAGGATCATCAAATGAGGCCATATGGGTTGAGCTATGGAACATAAAAGGGGCAGTCACACTGCTGGGAATGTACTATAGATCCCCAAACATTCAGAGGGAGATAGAAGAGCAAATATGTAGGCAAATTTCTGAGAAATGCAAAAACAATAGGGCAGTAATAGAAGGGATTTCAACTACTCTAATATTAACTGGGATACAATCAGTGCAAAAGGTTTAGAGGGCACAGAATTCTTCAATTGCTTTCAGGAGAACTTTTTTAGCCAGTGCGTAGTAAGCATAACAAGAGGGTTGGTGGTGGGGGGGCAGTTCTGGATTTAGCTTTAAGGAATGAAGCTGGGCAGTTGGAAGGAGTATCAGTGGGAGAGCATTTTGGTGGTCATGATCATAATTCAGTTAGATTTAGCATAGTTATGGAAAAGTCAAAGGTAAAACGGGGTAAAAGTTCTAAATTGGGGAAAGGCCAATTTTACTAAGCTGAGAAGTGATTTAGCAAAAGTGGACTGGAAACAGCTACTTGAAGGTAAATCAGTGTCAGAGCAGTGGGAGGCATTCAAGGGGGAGATTCAAGGGGTTCAGAGTAAACATATTTCCACAAAGAAAAAGGGTGGGACTGCTAAACCTAGAGCCCACTGGAAGACAAGAAGCATACAGGGTAAGATAAGACAAAAAAGGGAAGCTTATGTCAGACACCGAGAGCTCAATACTGCTGAAAACCTAAAGGAGTTTCGAAAGTGCAGGGGTGAAATTAAAAAGGAAATTAGGAAAGCAAAGAGAGGGCATGAAAAAATACTGGCAAGTAAAATTAAGGAAAACCCAAAAATGTTTTATAAATACATAAAGACCAATGAAAGAGTAGGGCCTATTATGGACTGAAAAGGTAACCTATGTGTGGAGGCGGAAGATGTGGGTATGGTTCTTAATGAATACTTTGCGTCTGTCTTCACAAAAGAGGGTCACGATGCAGAGATTGTAGTTAAGGAGGAGAAGGAGTGTGAAATATTGGATGGCATAACCCTAGTGAGAGAGGAAGTATTAAGGGGATTAGCATCTTTGAAAGTAGATAAATCACCAGGCCTGGATGAAATGTATCCCAGGCTGTTAAGAGAACCAAGGGAGAATATAGCAGAGGCTCTGACCATCATTTTCCAATCCTCCCTGGTTGTTTGTTTAAAAAGGGAGAAAGAGATAGACAGGCCAGTCAGTCTAACCTCGGTGGTGGGCAAATTATTGGAATCAATTCCGAGGGAGAGCATAAATCGTCATTTGGAAAGGGACAGGTTAATCAAGGACAGCCAGCATGGATTTGTTAAGGGAAGGTCATGTCTGACCAACTTGATTTAATTTTTTGAGCAGGTAACAAGGAGGCTTGATGAGGATAACACATTTGATGTAGTGTACATGGATTTTAGCAAAGCTTTTGACAAGGTCCCATTGGGCAGACTGGTCAAAAAAGTAAAAGCCCATGGGGTCCAAGGGAAAGTGGCTAGTTGGATCCAAAATTGGCTCAGTGGCAGGAAGCAAAGGGTAATGGTTGACGGCTGTTTTTGCGACTGGAAGGCTGTTTCCAGTGGGGTTCCACAAGGCTCAGTACTAGGTCCCTTGCTTTTTGGTATATTGGATTTGAATGTGGGGGGCTTGATCAAGAAGTTTGCAGATGATACAAAAATTGGCCGTGTTGTTGATAATGAGGAGGAAAGTTGTACACTGCAGGAAGGTGGGCAGAAAAGTTGCAAATAGAATTCAATCCAGAGAAGTGTGAGGTAAAGCACTTGGGGAGGCCAAACAAGGCAAGGGAGTACACAATAAATGGGGGGATACTGAGAGATGGTAGTGGAAGTGAGGGACCTGGGAATGCATGTCCACAGATCCCTGAAGGTAATAGGACAGATAGATAAAGTGGTTAAAAAGGCATACGGGATACTTTCCTTTATTAGCAGAGCCATAGACTATAAAAGCAGGGAGTTTATGCTTGAGCTGTATAAAACATTGATTAGGCCACAGCTTGAGTACTGCGTACAGTTCTGGTCACCACATTACAGGAAAGATGTAAGTGCACTCGAGAAGGTACAGAGGAGATTTACCAGGATGTTGCCAGGGCTGGAGAATTTTAGCTATGAGAAAAGATTGGATAGGCTGGGGTTGTTTTCTTTGAAACAAAGGAGGCTGAAGGGAGATTTAATTGAGGTACATAAAATTATGACGGGACTAGATGGGGAGGACGTATTTCCCTTAGCAGAGGGGTCAGTGACCAGGGGGCATAGATTTAAAGTAATTCGTTGAAGGATTAGAGGGGAGCTGAGGAGATTTTTTTTTCATCCAGAAGGTGGTGGGCGGTAGAGGCAGAAATCCTCAACTCATTTAAAAAGTACTTGGATATGCACTTGAAGTGTCGTAACCTACAGGGCTACGGACCAAGTGCTGGAAAGTGGGATTAAGCTCGATAGCTCTTTTTCAGCCGCAACGGACATAATGGGCTGAATGGCCTCCTTCTGTGCTGTAACTTTCTATGATTCTAAGAAAGCCAGTAAGGCCGTTATTTGGCACACACATCTACTGAGAATGCAGAGCAATTACATCTTGTAGAAGGATACACAACTGCATCTTAATCACACTAAACCTGCATAAAATACCATATGGTATATGGTGTAATGTTGCTGTCCTTATAAAACAGCACATCTCTGATTTACTACGAGTAATGCTGTGGGGGGCCCACTAGCATATATAAAATTCTTGCAGTTAACACATACTTTGTTCACCGTATCACATTTTTGGTTGTCTCTGCAAATTTATTTTATTTGAATAGCTGAAATAGATAGGGGAAAAATAGAGTATGGGAGTAAACTAGCAGGGAACATAAAAACTGACTGGAAAAGCTTCTATAAATATGTCAAGAGAAAAATATTAGTGAAAACAAATGTAGGTCCCTTACAGTCAGATATGGGGGAAATTATAATGGGGAACAAAGAAATGGCAGAACAATTAAACACATACTTTGGTTCTGTCTTCACAAAGGAGGACACAAATAACCTGCCAGAAATGTTAGAGAACCAAGGGTCTAGTGAGGGGGAGGAACTGAAGGAAACCAGTATTAGTAAAAAAAATAGTGCTAGGGAAATTAATGGGGCTAAAGGCTGACAAATCCCCAGGGCCTGATAATCTACATCTCAGAGTACTAAAGGAAGTGGCCCTGGAAATAGTGGATGCATTGGTGATCATCTTCCAAAATTCTATAGACTCTGGAACAGTTCCTACAGATTGGAGGGCGGCAAATGTAACCCCACTTTTTCAAAAAGGAGGGAGAAAAAACAGGGAATTACAGACCAGTTAGCCTAACATCAGTAGTTGGGAAAATGCTAGATTCTATTATAAAAGATGTGATAACAGAATACTTGGAGGGCATTAATGGGATTAGACAAAGTCAGCATGGGTTTATGAAAGGGAAATCATGCTTAACAAATCTACTGGAGTTTTTTGAGGATGTAACTAGTAGAATAGATAGGGGAGAACCAGTGGATGTGGTTTATTTGGATTTTCAGAAGGCTTTTAATAAGGTCCCACACAAGAGGTTAGTGTGCAAAATTAAAGCACATGGGATTGGGGGGAATATATTGGCATGGATTGAGAATTGGTTGACAGACAGGAAACAGACAGTAGGAATAAACTGGTCTTTTTCCGGGTGGCAGGCACTAGTGGGGTACCGCAGAGATCAGTGCTTGGGCTCCACCTTTTCACAATATATATCAATGATTTGGGTGAGGGAACTAAATGTAACATTTCCAAGTTTGCAGACAACACAAAGCTGGGGTGGAATGTGAGCTGTGAGGAGGATGCAAAGAGGCTCCAATGTGATTTAGACAAGTTGGGTGAGTGGGCACGAACATGGCAGATGCAGTATAATTTGGATAAATATGAGGTTATCCACTTTCATTGCTGTGGTCCACGATTGTGGGGGCAGGGGGAGATCGGGGATCATCGCTGTGGGTCTGCAATTGTTGGTGGGGGGGATCGGGGGTAATTGCTGTGGTCCGCGATCATCGGGGAGGGGGATCGGGGTTCATCGCAGGGGTCCGTGATTGTTGGGGGGAGGGGGATTGGGGATCATTGCAGGGGTCCGTGATTGTTGGGGGATCGGAGATCGGGAGGGAGGTGTCCGCGATAGGTAGGGGATTGCTGCAGGTAGGCTTGGAGGGCCTGGGGGATGCACTCCTGTTCCTCCGGGCCCACAAGCAGTGCCAGAAAGGCACTTACCTGCAGTTTCGGGCCTTCTTGCCTCCTTTCGTGTGCTGTGAAGGAGAAGGCCCAGAAATCCTGGCCCCCAGGAGTTGAAATCGATAAACCTTTGAAAATGGAGGCCCGCATCCTCCTTGAAAGGTTTTAGTGACCAATCTGCCTCCTGGGTTGGTTGCCTGCCCCTCGTTCCGCCCTGGTGTAAACTGGAAATGGGTGCGTTGGGGGTGGGTCTCAAATTGATGCGATTTTCAATGCCCCCCCTGCTCCCAACCCACCTGTTTTTCAAAGATAATATTCTGCCCTATGCCTCTATTAATAAAGCCCAGGATCCCAAATGCTTTTTTAACAGCCTTCTCAACTTGTCCTGTCCTGCCACCTTCAAAGATTTGTGTATGTGCACCTGCTTTAAAATTGTACCATTTAGTTTATATTGCCTCTCCTCATTCTTCCTACCAAAATGCATCACTTCACACATCTCTGCATTAAATTTCATCTGCCATGCGTCTGCCCATTTCACCAGTCTGTCTATGTCCTCCTGAAGTCTGTTATAATCCTCCACATTGTTTAATATATTTCCAAGTTTCGTGTCATCTGCAAACTTTGAAATTATACCCTCTATACCCAAGTCCAGATCATTAATATATATCAAAAAGAGTAGTGATATTAATACTGAGCCCTGGGAAACACAACCGTATACTTCCCTCCAGTCTGAAAAACAACCGTTCACCGCTACTCTCTGCTTTCTGTCACCTAGCTAATTTTGTATCCACGCTGCCACTGTCCCTTTAATCCCATGGGCTTTAATTTTGCTAATAAGTCTATTATGTGGTACTTTATCAAATGCCTTTTGAAAGTCCATACACACATCAACTGCATTACCCTCATCAACCCTCTCTGTTACTTCATCAAAGAACTCAATCAAGTTAGTCAAACATGATTTTCCTTTAACAAATCCATGCTGACTTTCATTTATTAGCCCACACTTTTCCAAGTGTCAAATTGGACATGAATTTAGATTTGAGGTTAGGATCAGATCAGCCATGATCTTATTGAATGGCGGAGCAGGCTCGAAGGGCCGATTGGCCTACTCCTGCTCCTATTTCTTATGTTCTTATGTTCTAATTTATTTTGTCCCAGATTATTATCTCTAATGTTTCCCCACCACCGACGTTAGGCTGACTGGACTGTAATTGCTGGTTCATCACTCTCCCTTTTTTTGAACAGGGTTGTAACATTTGCAATCCTCCAGTCCTCCAACACCATCCCGATATCTAAGGACGATTGGAAGATTGTGCCCAGATCCTCCCAATTTCTATCCTTACTTCCCTCAGTAACCTAGGATGCATCCCACCTGAACCGGGTGACTTTTCTACTTTGAGTACTGCCAATCTTTTAAGTACCTCCTCTTTATCTATTTTAATCCTATCCAATATCGCTACTTCCTCCTCCTTTACTGCTACAACACTTCACTAATGAAGACGGATGCGAAGTATTCATTTACTACTTCAGCCATACCCTCCACAAGAAGGTATTCTTATTTGTTCTTCACCAGTCCCACGCTTCCTTTGATTACCCTTTTACCAATTATATGTTTATAAATGACTTTTGGGTTCCCTTTTATACTAATTGCTAATCTATTCTCATCCTCCCTCTTTGTTCCTCTTAATCCCTTTTTAAAATCTGCTCTGTACTTTCTGTATTCCGCCTGATTCTCTACTGTATTATGAACCTTACATTCATCATAAGCCTCCATAGGGTGTCCATGCGGGTTTCCTGGACACACAAGTGTAAATTGGTATTCTCTGGCTAGCTCCCGATGGTGAATAAAAAAAATAATATGCTGTTTAAATAACCCGAGTTATCACATTCAATCCCAAACATCTTGTCAAAGAACGTCTAACTATCTAATTTAATTACAGGAACTGCAGTCTTTTGTGCATTGGCTTTTTCTTTTAAAACTTCAATGGAATTGGAATCATAGGGAGTGAAATTGATCATTAGTGGTAGCACAAAACGGGAGATGGAAAAGAAAATTGGACGAGGTGTAAAACAGGCTGCCAATTGGGCGGGGTTTAAAACAGGCTGCCAATCGGGCGGGGTGTAATACAGGCTGCCAATCGGGCGGGGTGTAATACAGGCTGCCAATCGGACGGGACGTAAAACAGGCTGCCAATCGGGCGGGGTGTAATACAGGTTGCCAATCGGGCGGGGTGTAAAACAGGCTGCCAATCGGGCGGGGTGTAATACAGGCTGCCAATCGGGCGGTGTGTAATACTGGCTGCCAATCGGGCGGGGCGTAAAACAGGCTGCCAATCGGGCGGGGCATAAAACAGGCTGCCAATCGGGCGGGGCGTAAAACTGGCTGCCAATCGGGCGGGGTGTAATACAGGCTGACAATCGGGCGGGGTGTAAAACAGGCTGCCAGTCGGGCGGGGTGTAATACAGGCTGCCAATCGGGCGGGGTGTAAAACAGGCTGCCAGTCGGGCGGGGTGTAAAACAGGCTGCCAGTCGGGCGGGGTGTAAAACAGGCTGCCAGTCGGGCGGGGCGTAAAACAGGCTGCCAATCGGGCGGGGCGTAAAACAGGCTGCCAATCAGGCGGGGCGTAAAACAGGCTGCCAATCAGGCGGGGCGTAAAACAGGCTGCCAATCGGGCGGGGCGTAAAACAGGCTGCCAATCGGGCGGGGCGTAAAACAGGCTGCCAATCGGGCGGGGTGTAAAACAAGCTGCCAATCAGGCGGGGTGTAAAACAGGCTGACAATCGGGCGGGGCGTAAAACAGGCTGCCAATCGGGCGGGGCGTAAAACAGGCTGCCAATCGGGCGGGGCGTAAAACAGGCTGCCAATCGGGCGGGGTGTAAAACAAGCTGCCAATCAAGCGGGGCGTAAAACAGGCTGCCAGTCGGGCGGGGCGTAAAACAGGCTGCCAATCGGGCGGGGTGTAAAACAGGCTGCCAGTCGGGCGGGGCGTAAAACAGGCTGCCAATCGGGCGGGGTGTAAAACAGGCTGCCAGTCGGGTGGGGTGTAAAACAGGCTGACAATCGGGCGGGGTGTAAAACAGGCTGCCAATCGGGCGGGGTGTAAAACAGGCTGCCAGTCGGGCGGGGTGTAAAACAGGCTGCCAATCGGGCGGGGTTTAATACAGGCTGCCAATCAGGCAGGGTGTAAAACAGGCTGCCAATCAAGCGGGGCGTAAAACAGGCTGCCAATCGGCCGGGGCGTAAAACAGGCTGCCAATCGGGTGGGGCGTAAAACAGGCTGCCAATCAAGCGGGGCGTAAAACAGGCTGCCAATCAAACGGGGTGTAAAACAGGCTGCCAATCAAGCGGGGTGTAAAACAGGCTGCCAATCGGGCGGGGTGTAATACAGGCTGCCAATCGGGCGGGGTGTAAAACAGGCTGCCAATCGGGCAGGGTGTAAAACAGGCTGCCAATCAAGCGGGGCGTAAAACAGGCTGCCAATCGGGCGGGGTGTAAAATGGGCTGCCAATCAGGCGGGGCGTAAAACAGGCTGCCAATCAAGCGGGGCGTAAAACAGGCTGCCAATCGGGCGGGGTGTAAAACAGGCTGCCAATCAGGCGGGGTGTAAAACAGGCTGCCAATCAAGTGGGGCGTAAAACAGGCTGCCAATCAGGCGGGGCGTAAAACAGGCTGCCAATCGGGCGAGGTGTAAAACAGGCTGCCAATCAGGCGGGGTGTAAAACAGGCTGCCAATCAAGTGGGGCGTAAAACAGGCTGCCAATCAGGCGGGGTGTAAAACAGGCTGCCAATCAAGTGGGGCGTAAAACAGGCTGCCAATCAGGCGGGGCGTAAAACAGGCTGCCAATCAAGTGGGGCGTAAAACAGGCTGCCAATCAAGTGGGGCGTAAAACAGGCTGCCAATCAGGCGGGGCGTAAAACAGGCTGCCAATCGGGCGAGGTGTAAAACAGGCTGCCAATCAGGCGGGGCGTAAAACAGGCTGCCAATCGGGCGGGGCGTAAAAGAGGCTGCCAATCGGGCGGGGTGTAAAACGGGCTGCCAATCGGGCGGGGCGTAAAACAGGCTGCCAATCAAGCGGGGCGTAAAACAGGCTGCCAATCAGGCGGGGTGTAAAACAGGCTGCCAATCAAGTGGGGCGTAAAACAGGCTGCCAATTGGGCGGGGTGTAAAACTGGCTGCCAATCGGGCGGGGTGTGAAACTGGCTGCCAATCGGGCGGGGTGTGAAACAGGCTGCCAATCAGGCAGGGTGTAAAACAGGCTGCCAATCAGGCAGGGTGTAAAACAGGCTGCCAATCGGGCGGGGTGTAAAACAGGCTGCCAATCAGGCAGGGTGTAAAACTGGCTGCCAATCGGGCGGGGTGTGAAACAGGCTGCCAATCGGGCAGGGTGTAAAATGGACTGCCAATCGGACGGGGTGTAAAAGAGGCTGCCAATCGGACGGGGTGTAAAATGGGCTGCCAATCAGGCAGGGTGTATAATGGACTGCCAATCGGACGGGGTGTAAAATGGGCTGCCAATCGGACGGGGTGTAAAATGGGCTGCCAATCGAACGGGGTGTAAAATGTGCTGCCAATCGGGCGGGGTGTAAAGTGGGCTGCCAATCGGGCGGGGTGTAAAATGGGCCGCCAATCGGACGGGGTGTAAAATGGGCTGCCAATCGGACGGGGTGTAAAATGGGCTGCCAATCAGGCAGGGTGTAAAATGGGCCGCCAATCGGACGGGGTGTAAAATGGGCTGCCAATCGGACGGGGTGTAAAGTGGGCTGCCAATCGGGCGGGGTGTAAAATGGGCTGCCAATCAGGCAGGGTGTAAAATGGACTGCCAATCGGACGGGGTGTAAAATGGGCTGCCAATCGGATGGGGTGTAAAATGGGCTGCCAATCGGACGGGGTGTAAAATGGGCTGCCAATCGGACAGGGTGTAATAGAGGCTGACGATTTGCTATCGCCCGTTTTGCGTTACCGCCAAAGACCAATTTCAGCCCCATCGTCCTGTGGGTAAACTTGTCTGTTAAAGCAGTCTCCAACCAATGGTGGAACTGAATTAGTTTGGCTCTGTGGCAAAAATTCATCACTTAAGAAGTGAATTCCCCTTTTCAAAGATTCAATGTACGTTAAACGGGTGCAACAGGTTATTATATAGTATACTAAAATTTGTGAATGAATGTGACAAACTATTTTTATTGTATACTTACCTGACTTATTTAAACAAACCATCTGTTGGTTTAAAGTCCGAGTCTCAGCCTGCTAGAGTATACATTCGGTTTGCCTATCATTGCAAAGAGAAATACATGGCTACATGTAATTCGTTCCGATAAGCCAGCATACAGTTCTCTATTTGATCCCTGGATCTCACTATTTTTTACCTAAATATTGGGCAGGTAAAGGCTTACTCTGATTGTGGAGGGCACGAGTTTCACAGACGGGAGTGATCATTGATGCTGAATCTGAGTAAAATATTTGACATAAAGCACAACAATGTCACACTTACCTTCACAGTCTATTCCTAATAATTCAAAGTTAATTTTTGCCCAAAAATTTGAATTATCCAAAAATTAGAATTAAGCGCTTGCATTAAAATTGTATAGAAACCCTTCAAAATTTGAATTAAAATTATCCAATAGTTCAAATTAAGCAACTTCAAATTAACAGGAGTAAGCTACAGAGTTTGAAATGCTTCGAAGAGTATTTTCCATCAGAGGCCTTTAAATCTATGAGAATCCTGGAATTATAGAATCATAGAATGGTTACAGCACAGAAGGCAGCCATTCGGCCCGTCGAGCCCATGCCAGCTCTCTGCAAGAGCAATCCAGCTAGTCCCACTCCCCTGCCTTTTCCCCATAGGCCTGCAAATTTTTTTCCTCCAAGTACTTATCCAATTCCCTTTTGAAAGCCACAATTGAATCCGTCTTCACCACCCAATCTGCCTCTACCACACTTTGTTTAAGAAACAGTGGGAGAATGGGTTGGGGGGTTAGACACTGGGATCTCCTTGAATGGATGAATTAAGATAAGCCAAATGGCTTTCCTCATCTGTATTCATGCTGTGATTATCTGAAGCCTGGGAGGCTTCCCAGACATATCACTGTCAGCTGAAGAAATTTAACATGATCTGAGACTACAGTTCCTAGCATGCATCTGTGCCTACGACTCTAAGATGGTCATCAAGGCTGCCCATTCAAACGAAAACCAGGACTTAATGGGTTAGAAATTAGTCTGGGCCCGTTTTTAGCTCCAGATTCAGCACTGCAGAGGCAGCATGCATCTGAAGGAAGATGCCCAAGATTCATTAGAAATTGGCACTCGAGCCTCATCTGAATAATTGGACCAATCTGCCAGTGCTGGCCGCACCTCCATTGGCAGCACGTCTGATGGGAGACACCAATTTCGGGCTGCCTGCCTCGCCGGCAGCGGCCCTCAGGTAGGTCCCAGGAGGGGGGGGTTGGAGCGGGCTACAGGAAGGAGAGGCGATCAGAACTCCTGTGAAGTCAGGGGAGCACTCCTGCTCCTCCTTGCTCCATAGGAAGGTGTTTTTCAAAAAATATTGCAGAAACATATCTGTCGTTGGTGGCTGCAGGAATCGCTGAAGAATTCTGAGCAGGTCGGGGCCAACACCTGACCTGTTCAATGGTAACTAATTTGTCAAAGGGGTCCTTTAACAGGATGCCCGAGGTACCTGAAAATAGGACCCAGCAATTTGGCAGTGACCAATGCTTGTGCAGATTGGGTGCAGGCTGTCCCACTGCTAAATTAATATTATAGTACGCCCACAAAACAGATGCAATGCATACCAATTTCTACCCCAGTATTGTGTATTGATAAGAAAATTACTGAAAGTGAAGGACTGCTATGGAAATCATTCTTTAAACTAATGAAAATAACCACAATTTGTTCTTGTATAAAGTGTCAAAATAGGAACTTTTCAAATTTTTCGGAAGTAATTCTGCTGAGAACCATACAGGTTTTGGAGCACAGAAGGAAACCACTGTGTTTATGCCAGCTCTTTGCTACATTACCCCACTTTCTCCCCATAGTCCTGTATCATTCTTTGTTTCAAATGTTTATCTACTCTTCCCTTAAAAATTACAATGGTCTCTGTCTCAACTATTCACTCTGGAAAAGCATACTATGCTCTAACAACCTTCTGCATGAAGTAATTTCTTCAAACAATTCTCTCTTCACTCTCATAGTGAGAATTTTAATTCGATGGCCCTCATCACTGATCCATCAACCAGAGGAAATAGTCTCTCCCTATTCACACCATCAAAAGCCTTTATAAATTTTTTCAAAATCTCTATTAAATTTCCTCTTAGCTTTCTCTGCTGCAGTGGAATTAGTCCCAGTACCTCAAATCTCTCGTCAGAACTGCAGTTTCTCATCTCATCCTGGTCAATCCATGCTGTACGCTAGCCATGAACAGAAGAACATAAGAAATAGGAGCAGGAGTAGGCCATATGGCCCCTCAAGCCTGCTCCATCATTCAATCAGATCATGGCTGATCTTCAACCTCAACTCCACTTTCTTGCCCGATCCCCATATCCCTTGATTCCCTTAGAGTCCAAAAATCCATCCATCTCGGCCTTGAATATATCCAATGACTCAGCATCCACAGCCCTCTGGGGTAGAGGATTCCAAAGATTCACAACCCTCTGCATAAAGAAATTCCTCTTCATCTCAGTTTTGAATGGCCAACCCCTTATCCTGCAACTATAACCCCTAGTTCTAGACTCTCTAGCCAGGGGAAACAATCTCTCAGCATCTACCCTGTCAAGCCCCCTCAAAATCTTATATGTTTCAATGAGATCACCTCTCATTCTTCTAAACTCCAGAGAGTATGGGCCCATTCTACTCAGCCCCTCATAGAAACATAGAAAATAGGAGCAGGAGTAGGCCATTCGGCCCTTTGAGCCTGCTCCACCATTCAATATGATCATGGCTGATCCTCTATCTCAATACCATATTCCCGCTCTCTCTCCATTCCCCTGGACGCTTTTTGTGTCTAGAAATCTATCTAGCTCCTTCTTAAATATATTCAGTGACTTGGCCTCCATAGCCTTCTGTGGTAGAGAATGCCACAGGCTCACCACCCTCTGAGTGAAAAAAATTCTCCTCATCTCAGTCCTGAATGTCCTACCCTCTATCCTGAGACTGTGACCCCTCATTCTGGACCCCCCCAGCCATCCTCCCTCCATCCAGTCTGTCTAGCCCTGTCAGAATGTTATATGTTTCAATGAGATCCCCTCTCATTCTTCTAAACTCGAGTGAATACAGGCTGAGTCGACCCAATCTCTCCTCACACGACAGTCCTGCCATCCCAGGAATCAGTCTGGTGAACCTTCACTGCACTCCCTCTATGGCAAGCATATTCTTTCTGAGGTAAGGAGATCAAAACTACACACAATACTCCAGGTGTGGTCTCACCAAGGCCCTGTATAACTGCAGTAAGACATCCTTACTCCTGTACTCAAATCCTCTTGCAATGAAGGCATTTGCCTTCCTAACTGCTTGCTGCACCTGCATGTTTGCTTTCAGTGACTGGTGTACAAGGACACCCAGGTCCCTTTGAACATCAACATTTCCCAATCTATCACCATTTAAATAATACTCTGCCTTTCTGTTTTTACAACCAAAGTGGATAACTTCACATTTATCCACATTATACTTCATCTGCCATGTATTTGCCCACTCACTCAACTTTTCTAAATTGCCTTGAAGCCTCTTTGTATCCTCCTCATAACTCACAATCCCATCTAGTTTTGTGTCGTCAGCAAACTTGGATATATTACAATGGGTTCCCTCATCCAAATTATTGATATATATTGTGAATAGCTGGGGCCCAAGTATTGATCCCTGCGGTACCCCACTAGTCCCTGTTTTCTCTCTCCCTCCTTTTTTAATTTGTGAGGTTACATTTGCCACCCTCCAATCTGCAGGAACTGTTCCATAATCTATAGAATTTTGGAAGATGACAACTAATGCATCCACTATTTCCATGGCTACCTCTTTTAATACTTCATAGGACAACCCTCTCATCCCAGGAATTAATCTAGTGAACCTTTGTTGCACCGCCTCTAAGGCAAGTATATCCTTCCTTAGATAAGGAGACCAAAACTGTATGCAGTACTCTAGGTGAGGTCTCACTAAAGCCCTGTACAACTGTAGTAAGACTTTCCTACTCTTGTACTCCAACCCCCCTTGCAATAAAGGCCAATATGCCACTTGCTTTCCTAATTGCCTGCTGTACCTGCATACTAACTTTTTGTTTTTCTTGTACGAGGGCACCCACTTCTCTCTGAACAGCATCATTAAATAGTTTCTCACCATTTTAAAAATATTCTGTTTTTCTATTCCTGCCAAAGTGAATAACCTCACATTTCCCCACATTATACTCCATCTGCCACCTTCTTACTGTACTTTCTATAATGGGGCACCAAAACTGCACACAGTGCAAATTACCATGTACAAATTTGTCATTACCTCTTTGATCTTGTACCCTATTATCTTACTTATAAAGTGCAAAATGCTATTGCCTTTTTAAGGCTTTATCAACCTGCACTCAAACTTTCAAGGAATTATGTAGTGCACCTCTCGGTCACTCTGCTCCTCCACACACTTCAGTGTCCCCATTGAGATTGCACTCCGATTCCTTATTTTTCCTCCAAAAATCTATTAGCTCAGTCATCAAAGTGTATCTGTCATCTCTGCCTATTCCCCTAAACTGTCTATGTCCTCAAGTCTTTTATTGTCCTCCTTACTGATTGCCTCCATTTTTGTGTTGTCAGTACATTTTGATATTATACCCAAGTCCAAATTATGTAGAATAAAGGTGGACCCAGTAATGACCTTTGCACCACGCTTCTCCAATCCCAGCAACACAAAATAACCCTAACTCATTCATGTGCATCAACCAATTTTCTATCAGACTGCTACATTTTCTTACACAACATGCCTGAATTTTTGTAACAAGTATGCTAAAATGTTCCTTATTGAATGCTCTTTGGAAATTATGTACACTGTATCCACTCCAACCCACTACATCAGAAAATCATTGTATATTATGTAACTACACAAAAATCCTGGAAAAACTAAGTTACGGTGGACAAGTAGAAGTGCCCAACCTCTCTAACCAGGGAAGACACTGCAGCACCCATAGTTTTGGGGTCAGGATCTTCATTCCTATGCTGTCCTCGATGAGAAGAACATGGCTCTTTAGCAGGAATATTTTGTTGCTCTTTTATCCTGGGAATCTTACTGTCAGTAATAGATTCATATATAATAGATACATATTCTGTGCTGTATCATTCTATGATTCTAAGATGGATTGGCTTGTGCTACATATATAACACCTTAGTAAGACATAAGTTAGAGAACTGTGTGCAATATTGACTTTCACACTATAAGGCTATTAACTATTTGGAGAGGGTATAATGTAGAGTCACTGGGATGCTGCCTGGCATGAAGAAATACAAATACAAAGAGAGATTTGAAATATTGGGGCCTTTTTATTAGAACAATCAAGATTATGGGACACTATGATAGATGTTTTTACAGTGATGAAAGGTAGGACAGGGTAGATAGAAGCAGACTGTTTCAAGTTGTTGAGGGGTCTAGAACAGGGAGCCATAGGTACAAAATTAAATTCAAAGGATTTATAACAGAGGGCAGGAGAAACATCTTTACACAGAGAGTTGTGCGGCTGTGGAATTTACTTCCAAGGTTAGCAGTTGAAACAAAAACTAGGTCAATAATCAAGATTAGATTGGAAAGGTGGATGAAGGAAAAGGAGATGAAGGGATATAGAAATACCGTAGGTAAATGTGATTGGAACTATTTGCTCGTGTGGAAGGTAAACGTCAACATAGGCTGGGACAAATGGACTGTTTTGGTGTTGTAATCAATGTATTTCTGTGTCAAAGTTGGATTGGCTTCTGCTTCTTGTTGCATATAAATTACTTTCCTCCACATTTATGATCCAGCAGCAACTTTTTTCAAGTGTTCAATTCTGAATAATCAACTTATGTAGTGCAAGTAGGGTTGCCAACTCTAGTTGGATGCATTCTTGGAGGTTTGATCACCTGATGTTCTGATTTCACGACGTCTGATCACATGACTTCTACAAATGTTATTGCATTTATCTTATAAAGGTTGGGTCCCCTGTAGTTGAGTATCTTTGCTCGTGGTTTCGTGCCAGCAACTGTTGTGCAAGAAGTTCTGAGAACCAGGAGGTCACCCGCAGACGAAGGAGGGAAACCAAGGGCAGGGAAGAGAGAAACCTGAGGGCAGGAAAGAGTTGAAACTGAGGGGAAGAGGGGAAATCAAAGGTGGGGGAACAATTCATAGAGGAGAAACCAGAGCTGGGAGAACTTTGATTCTACCAGTAACTCACTGAAATTGCACTGATAACTAATAGTAATACTGGTTAAAACTGATTCTCAGGTTATGGCAGACTTGCTAAATGATTAATTTGCATCAGTCTATACTCCTGCAAATGATGGTTATGTTCCAGATGAGGGGTGCTTAGTATTGAATATCGTTATTAATATTAAAATAAATCATGATGTCATCTTGGATAAGTTAGGAAAGCTCAAAATTGATAGGGCTGCAGGTCTAGGTAATATTTATCCAAGTGTGATTAAAGAGTTGGGACAGGTGCTCTGTGAGCTCTTTGCCCATATATTTAATAGTTCAATAGAGTCAAGGATAGTTCCCTTGGACTGGAAGCTAGTTCCTATAATTCCTATTTTCAAAAAAGGGGACAAATCAGAGCCAGGGAACTACAGGCTTATTAACCTGACATTCATTATTGGGAAGATGCTAAAAGGAATCATAAGGGATGCCCCTTTTGATCACTGGGAAAGGGAAGGTGCCATTAGAAATACACATGGCTTACAAAAAAAAGGTCACGCCTAACAAATTTGATAGAGTTTTTTGAGGAAGTCACTAGGATAGTGAATGAGGTTAATCTGGTAGACATTGTCCACCTGGACTTTCAGAAAGCCTTTGATAAAGTACCTCACACTAGGTTACTTCACATGATAGAATCTTGTGGTATCAGTGGAAATTTGACAAACTGGATTAGGAATTGGCTCCAATCCCACATATAAAATGTTGAAGTTAATGGATGTGGTTCAGCTTGGAGACATATTACTAATGATGTCCCCAGGGATCGGTCCTAGACCCGCTACTATTCATGATCATTACTAATGACCTGAACAGTGTTGTTGGGAGTATGGTAAATAAGTTTGCAGATAACATGAAAATCTGTGCAAGGGTTAAGACGGTAGAGGAATGCAATCAAATCCAAAAAGATTTAGATCTGCTGGGGGAGTGGGCCATACATTGGCAAATGGCTTTAATTTAGCTAAATGTAGCGTAATGCATGTTGGTAGGGCCAACACAGAATACACGTATCATTTGCAGGGAACAATACTGAAAGAGGTTGAGCGACAAAAAGATCTTGATGTTATTATGCACAGATCACTAAAAGTTCATGACCAATGTAGAGAAACTGTAGCTAAAGCTAACAAGGTATTGGGTTGTATTAAATATAAATCAAAGGACACCATTTTGACACTATACAGGTTGCTGGTCAGACTGCATCTAGAGTACTGCGCCCAGTTTTGGTCTCCCCATATAGTGGGTGATATAACGGCCATGGAAAAGGTTCAGAGGAGAGCTACAAGAATGATTCCTAGCTTAAAGAACCTTAGCTACTCAGATAGGCTCAAGGACCTTGGTCTATTTACTTTAGAACAGCGAAGACTTACAGGTGACCCGATAGAGGTCCATAAAATAATTAAAGGGCTGGATAGCATTCCTATTGATAGATTATTCCAGTAAAACAGATTGGGGAGGACCAGGGGACACGAGTTTAAACTATGGAAGAGTAGGGATAGACTGGACGTTGAGCGGTTTTTCTTTTCCCAGAGAATTGTGAGCCTCTGGATATATTGCCGGCTGGTGTGGTGGGTGCTGACTATCTGCCTTCAAGAGGGAGCTGGACCAGTTCCTGACTGGGGCAGAGATCAGATCAAAGAGAAGATGTCTTTATAGATATCACTTGGTCCATGCTATTTCTTGAACTGGTTGTTGATCGCCTGAGGGGGTCGGAGAGGAATTTTCCAGAGTATTTTTTCCCTCATTGGGTCCCCTGGGTTTTTTCTGTTTTTTGCCTCTTCCAGGAGTTTACATGGCTGCGGGGGTGGGTGTGAGTGTGAGGGGAAGAGGTTGGGGGAGGGAAGAGGTGTTTAGCCTTGATGGTTCGGCCATCATGGTGTGGGGTAGGCTTGATGGACCAGCTGGTCTTTTCCTGCCCGTCAATTTTGTATGTTCATAACACTCAGATTCCCCTTATAACCAACAGTAATACAATAACTGAATGAAAGTCTATATGTAACATAGTAATAGATATAATGCTCCAATATCCTACCTGTAACTAGTAGTAATCCCCCAACCCGTTGATATTTACCCTGAAACTGAAGCCAGAAATCCCCTGCAGTGCACAAGATGCGGTCTTGCTCCCCATTTGATGAAACTTTTAAAAGGCTTCATCTCTCCTTATCTCCTTGGACTCTGGTTCTGTGTGAAAGTAACAACTCTAAACTGAGCACCTCTGTCAGAGCTGATCTGTACTTGGACTTCACATGTCAAACCGGCCGGCACAGACCAACCTGAACCAAACCAAGAGATCACACAAAGGTCATCAGGCTTAGTGTTTTGGGCATTTCTCACAGGGCATATGGTCCTGAACTCAGCTCAGCACCAACTTTTATAAACCACACCCTGGTCTCAGTCTCAAAACATTTGCCTGAGGAAGGAGAAAATCTCCGAAAGCTTGTGAATTTAAAATAAAATTGCTGGACTATAACTTGGTGTTGTAAAATTGTTTACAATCAATAAAGGAGAGTTTTCATTGAATTATAGAAATTACAACACAGGATGGGGCCATTCGGCCCCTGATGCTGACGCTCTCTCCTGTAACCCTATTCCTCCCAGATCATTTTATATTCCTCCTTTACAAATATTTATCCCATTATCTTTTAAATTAAGTTTTAATCCCTACCTCAATAGCCACATGTGGTGAAGGATCCCACGTTGTAATAGCCTTCATTTGAAGAACCTTCTTTCACCCTTCCCCCTTGGTTCCTCCAGTGAGAATCCTTGGTCTACGTCTCCTTGTTCTCCATTCGCCCACAAATGGAAACAATTGGGCCCGATGTTTATGGGGAGGCAAGGAAGGTACAGGTGAGCGCAGTAGCAGGGGGAAAACCCGGCATGGTCGCGGACACGGAGGTTCTGCTGAATTTAATGGCTGGACGTTATCATTTATTTACTCCATTTCCTGCTTGGACCCTTTGGGATGGCCCCCAGCAATTTGGAGGGAGGGTGCTACAGATTGGGGCATGGTGGGGGGAGATCACCGATTGCGACAGGTGGGAGAGAGATTGGCAGAGGGGAACTGAAAACTTTCTTGAGGGGCAGGGGAGAGCACTCCTGCTCCTCTTGGCTCACAGGGAGTGCGGTAAAAGGCACTTATCTTCATGAGCCAGAAGCTCCCATGTCCCTTTTACTGTTGGGTTTCTCGAGTCCTGGGAAATCCAGCTGGCAGCAGTTAAACTTAAATCAGACTCCCAATTGCACTGTGGGAGCCTGATCTAATTATTTTTATGAAGTGCCTGGCTTCTCGAGGGCGGGGCACATAGAAACATAGAAAATAGGAGCAGGAGTAGGCCATTTGGCCCTTCGAGCTTGCTCCGCCATTCAACATGATCATGGCTGATCCTCTATCTCAATACCATATTCCCGCTCTCTCCCCATACCCCTTGTGCACTTGCATGGCACACTACCCGTTGCCATAAAAACAGCAATGGACGCGTACAGATTGGGGCAGTGGGCTGGGAATGCGTGCCCCATTTTAAAATTTTTAATCCCCTACCGATCCTCTCCCACCTATAATGGGGGAGTTAATATCGAGGCCAATCTTTCACTATTTATCCACTTTAAGGTTCCGAGGTTTCACTTAGTTCTTTATTGGCTGCTGTTCTCTCTGTGCTGCTCCCACTCAACACATTGCTGTTGCTGTTCCCGGCTCTGCAGAAAATGCTGGTCCCCACCCCAATCCCCAGTCCCCTTCTCTCCCATGACCTCCCACCCCTGATCCCCCATCACATCTCCCTTTCTCCCCAAGCCCCCATTCCCCAGTCCCATTCTCTCCCCTGAACCCCCATTCCCATGTCTCCCTCTCTGTCCCTGAGCCCCTATTCTCCAGTCTCCCTCTCCCCTTGAGCCCCCATTCCATGGTCTCCATGTCTCCCCCCAAGGCACCATTCCACAGTCTCTGTCTCTCTCCCCGAGCTCCCATTTTCCATCTCTATCCCCAACCACTCTCAAGCACCCCCCCACCGATTGCAGACGTCCCCCCCCCACCACCACGATTGCCGAGGTGGGCTGCTAGAGGCAGCGCTCAGGGGAACCATGCTCCAGTCCATGGTCCTCTGATTCACAGCAGCTCCACCACATGCTGTAACTGTTCCTGCCTCATGTACTTGGCATACCCAGGCAGCATCTCCCTCCACACAAACTTCCGAAAGTGCGGCAAGCAGCAATGGGGGGCCGAACGGCTGATTTGCTGCAGCGCCGACATGCATTTTCAAGTTGGCATTACAACAAACATTTCTCCTGAGTTACCAACAGCAAAGCTTGGGAGACCAATCACTGATTTCAGTAGACTCCTGCCTATTTCCTATTTCCTCTGGTGGGAGAGTCCAGAACAAGGGGGCATTAGCTTAAAATTAGAGCTAGATCCTTCAGGGGTGATATCAGAAAGCATTTCTTCACACAAAGGGTAGTAGAAATCTGGAATTCTCTCTCCCACAAAGCTGTTAAGGCTAGGTCAACTGAAAATTTCAAAACTGATAGATTTTTGTTAGGCAAGGGTATTAAGGAAAATGGAACCATGGCAAGTAAATGGGGTGTTGATACAGATCAGCCATGATCTAATTGAATGGTGGAACAGGCTTGAGGGGCTGAATGGCCTACTCCTATTCATATGTTCCTGTGTTCCTATGTTTGTTCCTTTGACTCCCGCTAAAACTGGAAGGGTTGGAAACCCTAAAGGACCACAGACTGGGGTATAGTTCCCCCGAGCACTGCCTCTAACAGCCAGCTCGGCAATCGGGGGGTCAGCAATCGGGGAGGGGGGAGGTCTACAACTGGGGGAGCTTGAGAGTGGTTGGGGTAGAGATGGAGACTGGGGAGTGGGGGCTCGGGAATTCCTGAAATGTGTTCAAGAGAACTTTCTGGAACAGTGTGTTTCCAGCCCAACCAGGAAGGAAATGGCACTGGATCTGGTTCTGGGGAATAAAGTGGGGCAGGTGGAGCATGGGGGAGCATTTGGGGAACAGTGATCATAATGTCATTAGGTTTAGAATAGTTTTGGAAAAGGAAAGGGAACAATCAAATGTGAAGTGCAAGGCAAACAGATTGGCTGGAAATTAACAAGGTTGATTAAAAAACTTGCTAGTATTTCTGCATGATATCTCATATAGTGGTAGTATGGTTTAAATATTTATTTTATATTGTAAAAACAATAACTTGAGACATAAAGCCTGGACTGGTAGAGCTGCTGTGGATCAGAGGACCACAGACTGGGGGATGGTTCCCCCGAGCGCTGCCTCTAACAGCCCAGCTCAGCAATTGGGGGGTCAGCAATCGGGGGGGGGGGGGGGTCTGCAATTGGGGGGGCTTGAGAGTGGTTGGGGTAGAGATGGAGACTGGGGAGTGAGGGCTCAGGAATTCCTGAAGTGCGTTCAAGAGAACTTTCTGGAACAATGTGCTTCCAACCCAACCAGGAAGGAAATGGTACTGGATCTAGTTCTGGGGAATGAAGTGGGGCAGGTGGAGCATGGGGGAGCATTTGGGGAACAGTGATCATAATATCATTAGGTTTGGAATAGTTTTGGAAAAGGACAAGGAACAATCAAATGTGAAAATGCTTAACTGGAGAAGGGCAAATTTCAGTGAGTTAAAAAGGGAGGGATCTTGCTAAGGTGGATTGAAATCAAAAATTAGTAGGCAAAACAGTAATAAAACAATGTGAGGCCTTTAAGGAGGAATTGGTTCGGGTACAGAGTCGACACGTCCCAACGATGGGGAAAGGAAGGCATCCAAAGCTAAAGTATACAGTGGTGTTCCCCAGGGGCTGGTATTAGGACCACTGCTCTTTTTGATATATATTAATGACCTAGACTTGGGTATAGAGGGTATAATTTCAAAGTTTGCAGATGACACAAAATTCGGAAATAAAGTAAACAATGTGAAGGATAGTAACAAACTTCAGGAGAACATAGACAGACTGGTGAAATGGGCAGACACATGGCAGATGAAATTTAACAAAGAGAGTGTGAAGTGATGCATTTTGGTAGGAAGAATGAGGAGAAGCAATATAAACTGAATTGTATCATTTAATTTATATTGCCTCTCCTCATTCTTCGTACCAAAATGCAATTTATCAGTGAAGAGCTCTGCTGTGAGAAATGTTCTTATTAAAAACTGGTTCATGAAAATTTGTGAAAAGTGGGAAAAACAGCAGTTTGCTCAGCGAGGCGAACCATGCAGAATTAAAAGTGACACATCCTCATCCTCTTAAGTTCTCAAATGTGTTGTTACCATCCAACTCTGTCTGCACTTCTCCCTTCAGTCCAGCTTCTACCCAGACCACAGAAACCATCTGACATGGTCAACCAAATATCCTCCTCCATTGCCTTTTCTCCATGATCCACTTCTGCAGTACAAACAAATCATGGTCCCATTGTTACCTATCCCAATACAGCCAGCAATGACTGTTCCCAGGCCTGTATGGTCACCTCTAGCATAGCCCCAAGTTTCCATGCTTGGACCCAGCAACATCATCCCGAAGCATGGTTTCAGCTCCCAATGTTTAACTCTCCACCACCATCCTCAACTCCAAGTTTTTCACTGTGCTGTTCAATTGCCTGTCCAACATCAATTCAAGAATGAACTGCAACTTTCTCCAGCTCAATATTTGCAAGACAAAACCAAACCTTTTGGCCACTTCTCAGAAACACTGTACTTTAAACTTCACTGTATCCCACCTCCAGGCTGCTTGTTCAGGCTGAATCCAACAATTTGCAACTTTGGTGCTCAGTTTAACCCTGAGTCCAAAACTCCAATAAGGAACTCAGGAGAAACTTCTTTACTCAGAGAGTGGTGAGAATGTGGCACTCATAGCATAGATGCATTTAGGAGAAAGCTAGATACGTATATGAGGGAGAAAAGAATAGAATGACATGTTGATAGGGTGAGAGGAAGTAAGTAGAGTGGGAGGAGGCTCGTGTGGAGCATAAACACCGGCATAGACCGATTGGGTCGAATGGCCAGTTGCTATGTTGCAAATCCTATGTAATTCTATGTAAATCTCACATCTGGTCCATCACCAAGATCGCCTACATCTGTCTGCTCAATATTGCCTATCTTCACCTTTACCTTATGGTCACCATTGCCAAAATCATCATCATCACCTTTATCACTTTCAGGCTCAACAAGCTCAAACTCATCCAGAACTCCACTGCTCACATTTTATTCCAGCATTCTATTCTGTACCAAGTCCTGCTCATTTATTACCCCTGTCCTCACTGGCCTCGACAGGCTTCCAACCCTCAATGCATTGATTGCAAATTGCTTTTCATGGTCTATAAATCTTTTCAAGCTCTTATCTCATCAATGTCCTGGCCAATATTTACCCCTCAACCAACATCACAAAAACAGATTCTCTGGTCATTCAACATTGTTGTAGCGCGACCTTGCTGTGCACAAATTGGCTGCCACGTTTCCTACATTACAACAGTGGCTACACTTCAAAAGTACTTAATTGGCTGTAAAGCGCTTTAGGACATCCTACGGTCATGAAAAGCGCTCTGTAAATGCAAGACTTTCTTTTTTTCTTTCATCATACCTCTGTAACCTTTTCCAGCCTTAGACTTCAGCCTACATCATCCACTCCCAGTCTTCTGTCCATCCCTCCTCCACTGCACTCCAATATCGGCAGCAGAGTCGTGAGTCATCAAACACTTCCTTTCCTAAAACTCTCCAACTTGCCACATCTTCTGCACTTTCAAAAGTCTCCTTAAAGTGTACCTCTAACTGTGTCTTCTGTCCAAACTCCTGCTCAGTGTCTGATCACCCTTTGTGACATTTTTGCTATGTTAAAGATGCTATGGACATGTATGTTGTTGTTGTACGCCTGCTGTTGGTCAGGTTAATAAGTGAAAAGATATCAAAGTATCACCACAGCAATGAAGCTTCTGGGGTCGGGGTAGGGTGGTGGGGTTGCTGGTGGGGGCTGGGTGATTCAAATAATAAACCCCTAAATTAAGTGCAGGTCAAGTGGGAAATTTTCCAGAAAGAGGAAAGGACAGCTAGAGAGAGAGAAGAAGCAGGAACCATAGAAAAGATACAGCACAGAAGGGGGCCATTCGGCCCATTGTGTCCGCGCCCGCTCGAAGAACAACCAGGTGCCTATTCTAATCCCACCTTCCAGCACCCAGTCCTTAGCCCTGCAGCTTACAGCACTTTAGGTGCAGGTCCAGGTACTTTTTAAAAGAGTTGACGGTCCTTGCCTCAACCACCAATTCGGGCAGTGAATTCCATACACCCACCACCCTCTGGATAAAAAAGTTATTCCTCATGTCCCCTCTAATCCTTCCGCCAATCAGCTTAAATCTATGTCCTCTAGTTCTTGAACTCGCCGCAAGGGGAAACAGGCAGTCCTGTCCAGTCCATCCAGGCCCCTCATAATTTTGCACAACTCAATCCAGAAACTAGAGTGGCAGGGGGGTGGGAACCTGAGTGGGGAGTCAGAAGGGAGTAAAGTTGGGAGCAGCAAGAGAGGGGAAGACCCAGGGGAAATTTACAATACAAATAGTACAAACAGTTGTTCAAGAACAAGTGAAAGGGAAAAGCGTAGAGCAGCAGAAAGAAAGTGTACTTTAGATACTACAGATAAAGTGAAAACGAGAAGGCATAAGGCGATTAACCCAGCATCAAAGCTGAAGGTCAGGCTAGGGTGTGTGGCCCAACTAAGAGCATTTTAGCACCCGCCAGCGGGTGCGTTCCTGGCAGGGGGACCCCGAAAATTGGGAAATCCCGGAGCGGGACCGGAGCCCGCCTCGAACCCGCGCACTTCCGGGTTCCCCACTGATGCACCGGCGTGCGTGCGCAGCCCCCGCTGGTGGGAATCCCGCAGGCAATTAAAGCCAGCGGGGTTCCACTTGAAGGTATTTATTTTCCCTGTTCAAGTCATTAACTGACCTGATTAAGGGATTATGTGCGGAGGGGTGGGATTTTAGAGCAAACTGGGACTGTTTCCCACACTGGGTACGAGCCCATGGAATCCAGGGTGCCTTGGCACTTTGGATACAAAACTGGCTTAGTGGCAGAAGGCAGAGGGTGATGGTCGAAGGTTGTTTTTGTGACTGGAAGCCTGTGGCCAGTGGGGTACCACAGGGATCGGTGCTGGGTCCCTTGCTGTTTGTGGTCTACATTAATGACTTGGATATGAATGTAAAAGGTATGATCAGTAAGTTCGCTGATGATACAAAAATTGGTAGGGTGGTAAATAGCGAGGAGGATAGCCTCAGTCTGCAGGACGATATAGATGGGTTGGTCAGATGGGCGGAACAGTGGCAAATGGAATTCAACCCGGAAAAGTGCGAGGTGATGCACTTTGGAGGGACTAACAAGGCAAGGGAATACACAATGAATGGGAGGACCCTAGGCAAGACAGAGGGTCAGAGGGATCTTGGTGTGCAAATTCACAGATCCCTGAAGGCGGCGGAACAGGTAGATAAGGTGGTAAAGAAGGCATATGGGATACTTGCCTTTATTAGCCGAGGCATAGAATATAAGAGCAAGGAGGTTATGATGGAGCTGTATAAAACACTGGTTAGGCCACAGCTGGAGTACTGTGTGCAGTTCTGGTCGCCACACTACAGGAAGGATGTGATCGCTTTGGAGAGGGTGCAGAGGAGATTCACCAGGATGTTACCAGGGCTGGAGCGCTTCAGCTATGAAGAGAGATTGGGTTTGTTCTCCTTGGAGCAGAGGAGGCTGAGGGGGGACATGATTGAGGTGTACAAAATTATGAGGGGCACAGATAGGATGGATTCTAAGGAGCTTTTTCCCTTCGTTGAGGGTTCTATAACAAGGGGACATAGATTCAAGGTAAAAGGCGGGAGGTTTAGAGGGGATTTGAGAAAGAGTCTGGAACTCACTGTCTGAAAGGGTTGTGGAGGCAGGAACCCTCACAACATTCAAGAAGCATTTGGATGAGCACTTGAAATGCCATAGCATACAAGGCTACGGACCAAATGCTGGAATATGGGATTAGAGTAGACAGGGCTGATGGCCGGCGCGGACACGATGGGCCGAAGGTCCTCTATCCGTGCTGTATAACTCTATGACTCTATGACTCTATGACTCCCAGTTCAAATGGACCTGTTGCAGCTGTCAGCCTGTGGCAGCTGCAAAGGTCCATTTGACAGGTGGGGGGGGGGGGGTGGGGGAGACCCTCACTCATTGCAGGAGGCCACTCTGTCACTTGGGACAAAGTTTGACCTCCACCACCCTCCTCCTGACAGTCAAAGTCACCAACCTGCACACTTACCCCAGGGTCCGGAGACATGTACCTACCTTGCGGACCCCCTCAGATGTACATCGTGCGGATGGGGGCCGCCGTAGCTGCAGTCATGACCTCCTCGGAGGGCGAACAGCATCACCAGCCTCACCAGCCTCGCCAGCCACGCCGTCCACCTCTGACACGTGGAGCTCCACAACACAGTGCTGTGACACATCCACCTGTACAGCAGGAGGGAGGGCTACTACAGAGACAGATGCATCGCAGAGGGCACTACCCTCGCCACACGTTCCACAGACCGAGGCTCAGCTTCCTGGACCTCTCTGAGCAGCAGTGCACACGGAGGTTCAGAGTCACTCGACATGTAGTCGTGGACATCTGCAGCCTCCTTCATGCCAAGCTACTCCTGGCTGGCCCGAGCACCATCTTCTTACCTGTCGCTGTCAAAGTCACCACTGCCCTCAACAACTTCTCCTCCGCATCCTTCCAGGGTGCAACCGGGGACATCACCGACGTCTCTCAGTCGTCTGCGCAAAAGAGCCCTGCAAATACACCAACACCCACTCTGCAGTGACACAATGGGTGGCATCAGTTGTGGGTCTTCACTGTGATCCTCAGGAGAGGGCATTATTGCACAAACCAGACAAGATTCGCGAAGACATGGCAGTAGTGGTGCCAATATAATATGTAATGTGAGTTGGTCAGAAATTCAATATAAGTAACAACCATGACAAACCCTCAAACACACTTGTGCATCCCCTTCATGCTCACGACACGTTTGCCTTACGCTGCCAACTGCACATATGTGATGCATGCCCTGTGGCTGCAGCACAGGTAGTGGCAGGTTGAGTGAGGCTGGCCGTGAAAGAGATGCACGAGAGGGTGAGTATGAGATAGAGCCATGAGATGGTATGAGGATTGGGTTGAGTGGTAGTGGCGGGATGAGTACTGGCGAGGTGAGTAGGTGCAGGTAAGATGAGGATGAGGTTTGAGTGGGTATGAGGGGTGATGTGACAGAGTAATGTTGGCAGTGCTGAAGGAGATGTGGGGTGGGGGCAGTGATGTGGCAGACGGAGTGTAGGGGAAAGAGTACGTGTACTCACTTTGGCTGACCTACTGAGGTCATTGGAGCGCCTCCTGCACTGTATGCAGGTGGGCGATATGTTGGTGGTGCAGGTGACCTCCTCTGCCACCTCGAGCCAGGCCTTCCTGGTGGCAGAGGCAGGCCGCTTCCTCCCGCCCACCGGGAGGAAGATCTCTGTCCTCCCCCTCCTCCTCACCCCATGTATTGATACCTGGAGTGAGGCATCATTAAACTGGGAGCAGCATTCCCCCTGGGCTGCTCCATGCTGTGATTTTTTCTATTTGTTGAAGCATCTGTCAGTGGAGGACTGCCCCTTTAAATAGAGCTCCTCCAGCTGACAGATCTTACTGCGCATGCGCAGCCCGCCCGATGCGCAGATCAGCAGTGGGGAACCCGGAGGAGCAGGTAAGTGAATCCAATTAGTGGATTGGATGCTACAATCGCGCGGGAAGCTGACTAATTTCACGATAGCCCCCCCGCCGAGAACCCGCAGCCCTGCTAACATCGGGCCCACGGAGTATAAGGAATAAATTAAATGAACTACAGGTTCAAATTCAAATTGGAGGGAATGACATGATAGCTATTACTGAGACATGGCTGCAGGATGGTAAGGATTGGGAACTGAATATATCGGGTTATAAGGTCTACAGGAGAGATAGGGAAAATGGAAGAGGGGGAGGAGTAGTCTTAATGTTTAGAGATGAAATCAATTCAATGATAAAGGAGGATATAACGAGAGGTAAGCAGCCAACAGAGACCTTATGGGTTGAATTGAGAAATAGGAAAGGATCTAAGACTATAGTGGGAGTTGTATATAGGAGCCCTGGCAGCAGCTCTGAAGTGCTAGATTGAATAAATGCAGAGATTAGGCAAGTGTGTAAGAAAGGCATAGTGGTCTTAATGGGGGACTTTAACCTTCACATAGATTGGGAAAAGCAGACTAGCAACTGTCAGAAAGGTAGTGAATTTCTTGAGTGTGTCCGGGATAGTTTTCTGCAGCAGTATGTCCAAGAGGCAAAAAGGGGGCAAGCCATTCTAGATTTAGTAATGAGTGATGAACCAGATTTGGTTAACAGCTTAACTGCAAGTGAACATCTATCCAACAGCAATCATAAAATGATCGAGTTCAATGTAGTGTTTGAAAGGGAAAAAAGTGAATCAGCTGCTAAGATTCTAGACTTGGGTAAGGCCGACTTCAATGGGATGAGACAGAGACTGTCCACAGTAAACTGGGCTAATCTGTTAATGGGTAAAACGACTGATGATCAGTGGGAAATGTTTAAAGAAACATTTAACGTGATACAGAATTGGTTTATACCCCTGAGGGGCAAGAACTCTACATGCCAAAAAAAAACAGCCATGGACAACAAAAGAGGTAAGGGACAGTATAAGACATAAGGAAAGGGCATACAAAAAGGCAAAAAATGGCACAGATCCTGGTGAATGGGAAAGATACAAAGATCAACGAAGGGTCACAAAACAGATAGTAAGAGCTACAAAAAGAGAGTATGAAAAGAAACTTGCAAGGGATATCAAAACCAATACGAAGAACTTTTATCGTTACATTCGGAAAAAGAGGGTGGTCAGGAGCAGTGTTGGCCCCTTAAAAACTGAAAGTGGGGATATTGTCATTGACAATGGGGAAATGGCGGACATGTTGAACGAATACTTTGCGTCAGTATTTACAATAGGAAAAGAGGATAGCGTGCCGGAAATCCCAAGAAAACTAATATTGAATCGGGGACAGGGACTCGATAAAATTAACATAAGTAAAGCAACAGTAATGAAGAAAATAATAGCACTAAAGAGTGACAAATCCCCAAGGAACAGATGGTTTCCATCCCAGGGTTTTAAAGGAAGTAGGTGAGCACATTGCAGATGCCCTAACTATAATCTTTCAAAGTTCTCTCGATTCAGGAACTGTCCCTCTAGATTGGAAAATTGCACGTCACTCTGCTTTTTAAGAAAGGAGAGGGAAACCAGGGAATTATAGACCAGTTAGCCTAACATCTGTTGTGGGGAAAATGCTGGAGTCTATAATTAAGGATAGGGTGACTGAACACCTCGAGAATTTTCAGTTGATCAGAGAGAGCCAGCATGGATTTGTGAAAGGTAGGTCGTGCCTGACAAACCTGATTGAATTTTTTGAAGAGGTGACTAAAGTAGTGGACAGGGGAATGTCAATGGATGTTATTTATATGGACTTCCTGAAGGCATTTGATAAGGTCCCACATAAGAGACTGTTAGCTAAGATAGAAGCCCATGGAATCGAGGGAAAAGTACGGACATGGTTAGGAAGTTGGCTGAGTGAAAGGCGACAGAGAGTAGGGATAATGGGTAGGTACTCACATTGGCAGGATGTGACCAGTGGAGTCCCGCAGGGATCTGTCTTGGGGCCTCAATTATTCACAATATTTATTAACGACTTAGATGAAGGCATAGAAAGTCTCATACCTAAGTTTGCCGATGACACAAAGATTGGTGGCATTGTAAGCAGTGTAGATGAAAACATAAAATTACAAAGCGATATTAATAGATTAGGTGAATGGGCAAAACTGTGACAAATGGAATTCAATGTAGACAAATGTGAGGTCATCCACTTTGGATCAAAAAAGGATAGAACAGGGTAAAAAGGTAAAAATGGTAAAAAGTTAAAAACAGTGGATGTCCAAAGTGGGGTTCAGGTACATAGATCATTGAATTGTCATGAACAGGTGCAGAAAATAATCAATAAGGCTAATGGAATGCTGGCCTTTATATCTAGAGGACTGGAGTACAAGGGGGCAGAAGTTATGCTGCAGCTATACAAAACCCTGGTTAGACTGCACCTGGAGTACTGTGAGCAGTTCTGGGCACCGCACCTTCGGAAGGACATATTGGCCTTGGAGGGAGCGCAGCGTAGGTTTACTAGAATGATACCCGGACTTCAAGGGTTAAGTTACGAGGAGAGATTACACAAATTGGGGTTGTATTCTCTCGAGTTTCGAAGGTTAAGGGGTGATCTGATCGAAGTTTATAAGATATTAAGGGGAACGGATAGGGTGGATAGAGAGAAACTATTTCCGCTGGTTGTGGATTCTAGGAGTAGGGGGCACAGTCTAAAAATTAGAGCTAACCTTTCAGGAGCGAGATTAGAAAACATTTCTGCACACAAAGTGTGGTAGAAGTTTGGAACTCTCTTCCGCAAACGGCAATTGATACTAGCTCAATTGCTAAATTTAAATCAATTTCGTGGTTTCAGTCATGCAAGGGAATACACTAAGGAGGACTTCATTTAAAATGTGCTGAGTTGGTGCGTTTCTATAACGTTTCCAGTAAATATTCATTTTGCTGTAACATAAGCATACATATGCCAAGGCATTTCTTCCAAAAGCAACATGGCAGATGGAAGATTTGGCAGACATTAGATCTTCACTCATAGGAACATCGGAACAGGAGTAGGCCATTCAGCTTTTTGGCAATCAAAGGTATTAAGGGATGTGGGCCAAAGGCGGGTATATGGAGTTAGATCACAGATGAGCCATGATCTTATCAAAAGGTGGAGCGGGCACGAGGGGCTGAATGGCCTACTCCTGTTCCTATGTTCCTTTATCCACTCCAATTTTTCCCTCCACTCCTTAAGTGTGATTCAAGGTAGGGTATATTTTACCTTCATCCAAGTACGGGAGCCTAAATAATGGGTCAGGAGGGTGTACAACCACAGTCCAATCTGATCCTGTCCTTACTCTTTCTAGAAGGAGTAATTTGATAGTGATCAGGAACAGGAATCCTAGCTGATTTTGCCCCTAGGCCAGAGGTCCTGAACCCAATTTCAGCACTCCTACTGTCCAAGATGAAATCAGCTATTGAGCACAAACGGGAGATCAAATGTGGGATTTATGTGTAATACGAACAAACGAACATACGAATTAAGAGCAGGAGTAGGCCATTCGGCCCCTCGAGCCTGCTCTGCCATTTGATAAGATCATGGCTGATCTGATTGTGACCTCAACCCTACTTTCCCATCTATCTACTGTAACCTTTGACTCCCTTGTTAATCAGGAATCTATCTAACTCAGCCTTAAAAATATTCAATGACCCTGCCTCCACCACTCTCTGGGGAAGGGAGCTCCACAGACTCACGACCCTCAGAGAAAATATTTCTCCTCATCTCTGCCTTAAATGGGAGACCCCTTATTTTTAAACTGTGTGTTGACTGGAGGTCACCGGTTACGGTTATTGGCTTAGTACAAAGAGGAGCGTCAATTCTCTCGTAATTCGCAATTCGCTTTATTAACGTTGTTAGATCATGTACATATAGCTTATACGTCTAGTTAGATATAGGCATGCAGTTTACAGCAGGTTATACAGTTTTATACCCAAACTAGGATTTAAACGCACACCCACTAGGTTTCTCTGACACTCCCTGAGTGGTCACAGAATAGAAAGGATATTATATTACCCAGAAAGGAGAACTGACGCTGGCCAGACGTTCCGTTCTCTCTCTCTTGACGTCATCTCTACATCCCTGACGTAGTCTCTACGTCCCTGACGTAGGGTCTTCCACTTTCGCGATGGTTAGTCTCCGGAGTCTTCGCATACACACTGACACCAAGCCTGCAATTCTTCAGTCTTATTTCCAAGTCTGTCTTTTTCGAATGGTGTTGTCTTTCTCCTGTTGGCTTAGATTTCCTCGAGTGGTCGTCCCCTGATTGGCTCTGTTCCAAGGGGTTAGGTAGCATCACCTCATTACTCCTTTTCTAAATAAGGACTGGTGTCTCATCACAGCCCCTTTGTCTCTTAGAAGCGTAACTAATTCAAACCGGTTCCGGCCAGCCCAGACCAGTGACTGAACTCCAGGTCACTGCAGTTCAAAAGTTACTTTTGCCTAAGTGTTAGCAATTCGGAATAACTCAGTAGTTTTTTTGCAGTCCCTGGCCAACATGTGGCCTTTAGTTCTTGTCTCTCCCACAAGGGGAAACATCCTCTCAGCATCTACCACTTCAAGTCCCCTCAGGATCTTATATATTTCAATAAGATCACCTCTCATTCTTCTAAACTGCAACATATACAGGCCCAACTTGTCCAACCAATGGCTGTTGTGGCAATGAAGGCAACACAGTGGTTTTAATGGGTGCGATTAACACAGTTGTACGGTAGTTTCAGTCATGCAGGGGAATACACGAGGAGGGCTTCATTCAAAATGTGCTGAATTGGTGAGTTTCTATAACATTTCCAGTAAATATTCATTTTGCTGCGACAAAGCATACATATACTAAGTATTGTATTTTATGGCTTTTATGCTAGCACTGCTGAAGATTTGCATATTAAAAGAAAAGTAAGCTTAGTTTTATTAAGAGAATGCTGGTATGTGTTCCATGTATTATTAGCTCCATCAGAGACTTAAGAATCATTCTACATATAATGCTGTAGGGAAACATAACATTGGATTACAAGACACATTATAATGTGTAAATTAAACAATGACAATAAAGTACATGATAAATTTATATTTAGTACAAAATTAGCACATAGATTAGTGTTTTAAAATTACTTAGCGTTACAAGATATATAATTGTTTGTCAGTTTCTACATTGAATCAGAAACTTCAATTAAAGTAAGAAATGGAAGTAATTTTTCATCCGTTTTAGCAAATTGAGGTGCAACATAGAATATGGTCTCATCCATTTCTGGTATACGTGGACATGGCTAGGGAAGCTCCAAGAGATCTATAATCTTGCAATGCAGTTATGCTATGCTATGCTATTTTTACTATATCAAGTTCAAGTGATCTCCAACTGCTCCACTGGCTTTTATTAGTTAATAAAACCCAAGAAGCTAATGTAGGCCAACCTTTCCAAGTAGTTAGATTGTTTTGCTTCTTTAAATTAAAAAGTTCTGTCACTCTGTGTTCTCTCTTCAGTCCCAGTGTTCCCTAACCCCTAAATGACAGAGAAATGACACAGGTTCATGCTACACAACTGGTAACAGGGCCAAAAACATACAAGCTTTTGTCTTCTTTTTATTTCAAAGGCCTTTTCACATTGTGTCCTTGAAAGCACATCATAACACTCCATTAGGAATGAAGTATACTGTCAGAAAAATAGGATGCATTATATATTACTGGACGTCTGGGACATGACCCATTCTGTACACATCCTTTTAGACTGCATGGGTTCAGTTCTTTGGAGGCAAAAATGTGACCTTGGTCAGTGACCAATGTAGTTTACAGAAATAAACCTGTCATGAAAAAAGTAATGCATAAGCTGAATATAAGAGCCACTCAAATGCTGATGTGGGATGATTTGGTACAAGATATTTCATTTGTGAATATTCGCAACAATATTCTGTGTGTAGCTTTTACTCAACTTTAAAAATATTCTTACGCAATGCCCGGTGTGTTATTTAAAATTAAAAACTGTTCAGCAAGATTGTCTCCAACAGCTTTAAATGATATTAGTCTGGTCTCCAATGCAGATGTTTTAAGATGTCGAACTAGAGCCAGACCTTTCAGGTGGTAGAAGTTTGGAACTCTCTTCCGCAAACGGCAATTGATACTAGCTCAATTGCTAAATTTAAATCTGAGATAGATAGCTTTTTGGCAACCAAAGGTATTAAGGGATATGGGCCAAAGGCAGGTATATGGAGCTAGATCACAGATCAGCCATGATCTTATCAAATGGCGGAGCAGGCACGAGGGGCTGAATGGCCTACTCCTGTTCCTATGTTTCTATGTTCCTAACGTGTATTTTTGCCCCACCTTGTTATTTTTATTGCAGTACATTTATATAAAGTCCAAGGACATTGTTTTGATTTTAGCATCAACAAGAGCAAAACCATTTCTCTGGAGGAGGAATTATTTATTATTGCACTTAGTGTCATGATGAGATTAACTGTTTGCTGATCATATATTTCATTTGTGCTACTCTTTGGAAACCAGGAGTGCTCCTCTGGGGCCCATGAAAATAATCTGGGCCACTGCTGTCCCGGACCCCCACCCTCCGTGATCGTGCACCGCAATTTACTTTGCTGGCGGCTGGCCGGCCCGATTTTAAGGCCTCAATCCAGCAAGCTGCACGAGAATGCCTGTTTGGCACCTGCTACTGCTAGATTTAAATGGGCCTCTTCACCACTGGAATATGCAGCCAGCCAGCGCGCTCCACTGGCCAGTCGTCCACAAGTCAAAATAGACCCCAGTGTGATAGGATGTACTTCCTGACATCAGTCCGGAACGTCAATCTTTTTAATAGTTTGTACATATGACCCATTGTCCTACTTCATGGTTTAACTTGAAATTGTATTAGTATTTTATGTACCTCTATATAAGGTCTCCTCTCATTTGTTTTCTTTCAAAGCTGAAGAATCTGAGATTTTGTAACCTATCCCCATTCTTAGTTCTCTCACACAAAGGTTCACCCTCATGACTGTTCTTCTGCATAAGCTCCAGCATTTGACTATTTCCCATGTGCTTCAATGACTAGAACGGATCATTTAAATAATCTTCTGCAGTCTCCCGCCCGACAGCCGGCCAAATTGACAGCCTAGCCAGCAGGTGGGAGCGTAAGTAAGCAGCAGGAGGCCGCAGCCGGGAACCCGGAACTGGCGGTCAGTAGGGGCTGAAGGCTCTTGGCCGTGGTATGGGGGAGCCAGGATATCAGACTATGATCGGGGCTGGGGGGCAGGGGCAGAGGCAGGGTGGGGAACCAGGACATCAGGCCGTGATCGGGGCTGGGGGAGGCTGGTGGCTTCTTTGCCAGGCCTGGGGGGCGCACTCCTGCTCCTCCTGGCCCACAAAGAGTGCTAAAAGGAGCTGATCATCAGCACTTACCTTGGCCAGTCAGCCCCCCCACCTCAGATCTGCTGCCAGGCCTCCCCCCGACTTAGTGCTAAATGTAAGACTTTTTAATGTTAATTAGGCTTCTGCCTGCCTTTTGCAAGAGCCTTGTCGGTGGCCTGATTTGTATTTGTAAAAATTTAAACAGGTCAGAATGGGGTTGAGTTGAGGGTCAGGATGCTCGCTCCCAATATTTTAACCCCTATTTTATCCCCTTCCCCCAACCCTCTCCCGCCCGACGGTGGTTGGGGGGGGGGGGGGGGCGATGGAATTAAAATCGAAGCCACGATATCAGGTTACACATGTATGCTGCTCTACCTCAGCGTCACTTATTTCGACCCCTCCACTGCCTCTGTGTTGTCAGGCTTCTTATTCAACATCCAGCTCTGGATGAGCCAAAATTTCCTACAATTAAACATTGGGAATACCAGAGTATTTGGGGGTCTTAGGACCCCTGCCACAAACTCCATTCCCTAGCCATCGATTCAATCTCTCTCCCTGACCACTGGCTCAGGCTGAACCAGATTGTTCACAACCTCAGCGTTCTATATGACCCTGAGATGAGCTTCCGACCCAATATCTCTCCATCACCAAGACCACCTATTTCCACCTTCATAGCATTGCCCGTCTCTACCCTTGCCTCACCCCATCTGCTGTTGAATCCCTCATCCATGCCTTTGTCACCTCCAGGCTTGACTATTCCAATGCTCTTCTGGCTGGCCTCACATCTTCCACCCTCCATAAATTTAAGCTCATCCAAAACTCTGCTGCTCGTATTCCAACACACACTAAGTCCCATTCACTCATTACCCCTGTGTTTGCTGACCTACATTGGCTCCCACTCCACCACCGCATCAATTTTAAAATTCTCATCCTTGTGTTGAAATCCCTCCATGGCCTTTCCGTTCCCCATCTCTGTGACCTCCTCCAGCTCTACTTCCCTCTGAAAACTCTGCATTCCACCAAATCTGGTCTCTTGTGCATCCCCCACTTCCTTTGCCCCACCATTGGTGGCCATGCTTCAGCCGTCTAAGCCCTAAGCTCTGCAATTCCCTCCCTAAGCCTCTCCACCTCTCTCTCCTACTTTAAGATGCTCCTTGAAACCTACTCTTTGACCAAGCTTTCAGTCATGCATCTTCATACCTCATTCTTTTGCACTGTGTCAATTTTTGTCCAATTACACTCCTGTGAAGCACCTTGGGGTGCATTATTGCGTTAAAGGTGATATATCAATGCAAGTTGGTGTTGCCCCATATTAAGACTCCCCATCAACCTTGCTCTTCCATAGCTCAGTTGGCTCCCATTCCCCAGTATTAAAAACCTTTATCTTCATCTATAAGTACCTCCATGATCTCGCTCCTACCTTTCTCTGGAACCTCTTAGAACCCTACATGCCAGCCTATGGCCTACATTCTTATGACTCTGGCCTCCTTTGCATTGCACCCCACCTTGATAGATGAACAAAAAAAAAGCTCAGTGTTGCAAAGGTCTAAAAGTCACATCACCAACCACAACCTCCTCACCATCATCAGTCACAGAGCCTTCAGCCATCTTGGCCTCACACGCTGGAACACTCTGGCTAAGCCCTTCTGTCTGGCTCTTCTCCACCCTCCTTCAGAAAGCTTTCTCAAAATCTTTTTGACCATCAGATCCCCTAATTTTTCTTTGTTTGCTGATCCATTTTCACCTCTGTGAAGCATTTTGGGATGTTTTATTACATTGTTAATATAGAAAGAAATTGCATGTATATATTATCTTTCAAGCCTTCAGAATGTCCCAAAATGTTTAACAACCAATTAATTACCTTTTGGGGGGTGATTTAATTTATGGTGATACATAAATGTAAGTTATTTTTCAAACTAAAGCCCATCCATATGATGAACACAAATCTATGGCAGAGTTTATATGCCTCAAACACATATGAAACTTGTGTGAAAATGATGCTTTACCATTTAGTCATCCAGTGAAAATATGATGATTTTTACACCAGTGCAACACAGAGCTTTTATTTGTTCGGCTATCAAGAAATGTTATGGAAGCCTGTGGCCAGTGGGGTACCACAGGGATCGGTGCTGGGTCCCTTGCTGTTTGTGGTCTACATTAATGACTTGGACATGAATGTAAAAGGTATGATCAGTAAGTTCGCTGATGATACAAAGATTGGTAGGGTGGTAAATAGCGAGGAGGATAGCCTCAGTCTGCAGGACGATATAGATGGGTTGGTCAGATGGGCGGAACAGTGGCAAATGGAATTTAACCCGGAAAAGTGCGAGGTGATGCACTTTGGAGGGACTAACAAGGCAAGGGAATACACAATGAATGGGAGGACCCTAGGCAAGACAGAGGGTCAGAGGGATCTTGGTGTGCAAGTTCACAGATCCCTGAAGGCGGTGGAACAGGTAGATAAGGTGGTAAAGAAGGCATATGGGATACTTGCCTTTATTAGCCGAGGCATAGAATATAAGTGCAAGGAGGTTATGATGGAGCTGTATAAAACACTGGTTAGGCCACAGCTGGAGTACTGTGTGCAGTTCTGGTCGCCACACTACAGGAAGGATGTGATCGCTTTGGAGAGGGTGCAGAGGAGATTCACCAGGATGTTACCAGGGCTGGAGCGCGTCAGCTATGAAGAGAGACTGGGAAGATTGGGTTTGTTTTCCTTGGAGCAGAGGAGGCTGAGGGGGGACATGATTGAGGTGTACAAAATTATGAGGTGCACAGATAGGATGGATTCTAAGGAGCTTTTTCCCTTCGTTGAGGGTTCTATAACAAGGGGACATAGATTCAAGGTAAAAGGCGGGAGGTTTAGAGGGGATTTGAGAAAGAACTTTTTCACCCAGAGGGTGGTTGGAGTCTGGAACTCACTGCCTGAAAGGGTTGTGGAGGCAGGAAGCCTCACAACATTCAAGAAGCATTTGGATGAGCACTTGAAATGCCATAGCATACAAGGCTACGGACCAAATGCTGGAATATGGGATTAGAGTAGACAGGGCTGATGGCCGGCGCGGACACGATGGGCCGAAGGGCCTCTATCCGTGCTGTATAACTCTATGACTCTATGACTCTAAGTCAGAGTGCACATTGGCATTTATACTGTCACTATTTCACACCACAATGCAATACTAGAGTCAGCATACAGAGTGGCAGATTCTTATGCCACTGTATCAGTATGCTTTAATCAGGAGGTGTTAAATTGAGAGGTTCAAAAAATATAATTGCTTTTATACCGGTAATATAAAATCTAAGCAGTGTTTAAAACAGTAGAGTCAAAGGGAATTGATTCCATCTGGATTGACGTAATTTATATTCAACTGCAGTCTGTATTGCAGACATGTCTGTCATTTGAAATACTGCTGCATTGGAGAGTAAGATGAAGGGAGTAAGAAACTCAATTATCAAGAAAATTATTGCACCTGATACAGAAAACGTGTTGTCAGCTTTTCCATTACAACATAGTATGTAACAGAGAATGTAATAAGATTATTGACCAATCAAGCAATATGTGGCTTGAGTTACTCCAACTTAATTCCCCAGAAGTCTATTCCCAGTCAAAAACATAAATGTAACTCATAATTCTACCCAAAAATGAATAACCAAAATTGTCAATATTCAATTAGTAAGCACTAACTGGCTAAGAGATGTTTCTCCCCCAGTTAAAATGAAAACTCAGTGAGGAAGTTTTGTAAGATCAACCGAAAAGGCAATCAACATTTTAGATCAGTTAACTTTTAACTAAGCAATGTTAAAATAATGTAGCATTATATTGGTCATTCAGACCTTGAAAAGATCAATTAAGTTTGACCGGGAAAAATAAACATGAAACATAAGTTGGAAAAAAATCTACTAAAATGTAAATGTATTGCAATAAAATTGACTCAAAAAGGTTCTTCTCTGAGCACCAGTAGTTTCTTCCCTGTACAAATACAAATTTTCTAAATCATCTCCCACTTGAAAACTACAGCAAACAATGTGAAACAAATGGTATGGAGAGTAATGCTGTTTGTGGAATGTCCTGCATAACAATTAGAATAAAGAGTAATTCAGAAATAGAAGGGATCAGACAGGGGGAAAATGCAAGGCGGTAGGATGAGTTTGGAGTGTATCTGCGTAAATGCGCGGAGCATGGTAAATAAGATTGGTGAGCTGCAGGCACAAATTGCCACATGGAATTATGATATAGTGGCAATAATGGAGATCTGGCTCAAAGAAGGTGAGGATTGGGAACTTGATATTCCTAGCTACAATGTATTCAGGAAAGATAGGGAAGGAAAAAAAGGAGTAGGGGTGGCAGTATTGGTCAAAATTACAGCACTGGAAAGGGATGATATATTTGAGGGTTCAAAGGCATAATCTATTTGGTTAGAATTAAGAAATAGAGGAACTATTATGCTGCTGGGTATACTATAAGCCACCAAATAGTGGGAAGGAGATAGAGGAGCAAATTTGCAGGCAAATTACAGAAAGATTCAAGAACTATAGTGATAATGGGGGACTTCAATTATTCTAACATAGACTGGGAAAATAACAGTGTTATGGCAAAGAGAGTGAGGGATTTCTGAAATGTGTACAAGAGAACGTTCTTGATCTGTATGTTTCCAGCCCAACGAGCAAGGATGCATTGCTGGATCTAGCTCTGGGGAATGAAGTGGGGCAGGTGGAGCATTTTTCAGTTGGGGAGTATTTGGGGGACAGTGATCACAATATCATTAGGTTTAGAGTGGTTATGGAAAAGGACAAGGAACAATCAAATGTGAAAATACTAAACTGGAGGAGGGCTACTTTCAGTGAGTTGAAAAGGGATCTGCCCCAGGTGGATTGGAATCAAAGATTGGCAGGTAAATCAGGAAAGCAAGACCATCCAAAGCTCGAGTTCCCTGGATGACCAAAGATATAGAGATTAAAATGAAACAGTAAAAGAAGGCTTATGATAAATGTTAGGCTCACAATTTAGTAGAGAACCAAACTGAATACAGAAAATACAGAGGATGGAAAAAAGAAATGAGGGGCAGAGAGAGTTTATGAGGGTAGTTTAGTGGCTAACATAAAAGGGAACCCAAGATAGTCAAAGGCAGAGTGAGGCTGATTAGGGACCAAAAAAGAAAACTTCTTGTGGAGGCAGAGGGCATGGCTGAGATATTAAATGAACATTACATCTGTCTTCATTAAAGAGGATGCTGCCAATGTCACAGTAAAGGAGGAGGCAGTAGAGACATTAGATAGGATACAAATAGATAAAGAGGAGATACTTAAAAGGTTGGCAGTGCTTAAAGAAGAAAGGTCACCCGGTCCGGATGGGATGTAAGGGTGGAGATAGAGGAGGCTCTAGCCACAATCTTCCAATCCTTTTTAGATATAGGAGTGGTGCCAGAGGACTGGAGGATTGCAAATGTTACACTCCTGATCAAAAAAGCAGAGAGGGATAAACCCAGCAATTACAGGCCAGTCAGCCTAAAGTCTGTGGTCGGGAAACTTTGAGACAATAATTGCAGACAAAATTAATTATCACTTGGAAAAATATGAGTTAATAAATAACAGCCAGCGCAGATTTGTTAAAGGCAAATCGTGTTTGACTGACTTGATTGAGTTCTTTGATGAAGTAACAGAGAGGGTTGATGAAGGTAGTGTGGTGGATGTGTATATGGACTTTCAAAAGACGTTTGATAAAGTAGCACATAATAGATATGTTCGCAAAATTGAAGCCCATGGGATTAAAGGGACAGTGGCAACGTGGATATAAAATTGGCTAGGGGACAGAAAGCAGAGAGTAGTGGTGAATGGTTGTTTTTCAGACTGGAGAGAAGCATACAGTGGTGTCACCCCAGGGGTCAGTATTAGGATCATTGCTCTTTTTGATATATATTAATGACCTGGACCTATACATGACATAATTTCAAAGTTTGCAGATGACATGAAACTCAGAGATGTAGTAAACAGTGAGGAGGATAGTAACAGGCTCCAGGAGGACTGATGAAATGGGCAGACAAATGGCAGATGCAATTTAATGCAGAGAAGTATGAAGTAATGCATTTTGGTAAGAAGAATGAGGAGAGACAATGTAAACTAAATGAGACAATTTTAAAGGGGATGCAGGAAAAGGGAGACCTGAGGGTGCACAATTCTTTGAAGGTGGCAGGACAAGTCGAGAAGGCAGTTAAAAAAGTGTATGGTATCCTTGGCTTTATAAAGAGAGGCATAGAGTACAAGAGCAAGGAAGTAATGCAAAACCTTTATAAATCACTGGTTAGGCCCCTGGAGTATTGTGTCTGATTCTGCACCACACTTTCAGAAGCCTGTCGAGGAGTTAGAGAGGGTGCAGAGGAGATTTACTAGAATGGTACCAGGATGTAGGAATTCAGTTACATGGAGAGACTAGGGAAGCTGGGGTTGTTCTCCTTAGAGCAGAGAAGGTTAAGGGGCGATTTAATAGAGGTGTTCAAATTCATGAAGGATTTTGTTAGAGTAAATAAGTCAAAACTGTTTTCAGTGGCAGTATGATCGGTAACCAGAGGACCCAGATTTAAGGTAATTGGAAAAAGAACCAGAGGCAGGATGAGGAGATTTTTTTTATGCAGCGAGTTGTTACGTTCTGGAATGCACTGCCTGAAAGGGTGGTGGAAGTAGATTCAATAGTAACTTTCAAAAGGGAATTGGATAAATACTTGAAGAAGAAAAATTTACAGGGCTATGGGGAAAGGGCAGAGGAATGGGACTAATTGGATAGCTCTTTCAAAGTGTCGGTACAGGCACAATGGGCCAAATGGCCTCCCTCTCTGCTGTATCATTCTATGATGCTATGATTCTATGAACAACAGAAATTTGATGCCATCAGTAGCAGAAAAGGATTTTATACATGAAAGGAGGATTGGAAGATTGTAGCCACAGCATCCGCAATCTCCACCCTTATTTCCCTCAGTAACCGAGGAAACATCCAGTCTGGACTGGGTGACTTTTCTACTTTAAATACTGCCAATCTTTTAAGTACCTTCTCTTTATCTATTTTTATCCTATCCAATATCGCTACTACCTCCTCTTTTACTGCTACAATAGCAGTATCCTCTTCTCCAGTGAAGACAGATGCGAAGTATTCATTTAGTGCCTCGGCCATGCCCTCTGGCTTCACAGGATGATCTTTTTTGACCCTAATCGGACCCACCCTTCCTTTGAAAAGCCTTTTACTATTTATATGTTTCTAAAAGACTTTTGGGTTAGCTGCTAATTTATTCTCACACTCTCTCTTGCCCCTCATTCCTTTTTTAGACCTCCTCTGTACTTTTTGTATTCAGCCTGGTTCTCTACTGTATTATGCATCTTAAATTTGCCATAAGCCTGCTTTTTCTGTTTCATTTTAATCTCTGTATCTTTAGTCATCCAAGGAGCTTTATCTTTGAGTGTCCTTCCTCCCCCCCATAGGAATGTGTCTACTTTGTACATAAACCAACTCCTCCTTGAAGGCCTCTCATTGTTCAATTAATTACTGTTTTGCCTGCCAATTTTTGATTCCAATCCACATGGGCAATATCTCTTAACTCACTGAAATTAGCCCTCCTCCAGTTGAGTGTTTTTACATTTTATTGTTCCTTGTCCTTTTCCATAACTATTCTAAACATAATGATATTATGATCACTGTCCCCTAAATGCTCCCCCATTGAAACACGCTCCACTTGCCCCACTTCATTCCCCAGAATTAGATCCAGCACTGCTTCCTTCCTGGTTGGGCTGGAAACACACTGTTACAGGGCAGTGTCCTAGGCCCAACCATCTTCAGTTACTTCATCAATGACCTTCCCTCTATCATGAGGTCAGAAATGGGGATGTTCGCTGATGATTGCACAGTGTTCAGTTTCATTCGCAACCCCTTAGATAATGAAGCAGTCCGTGCCCGCATGCAGCAAGACCTGGACAACATCCAGGCTTGGGCCGATAAGTGGCAAGTAACATTCGCGCCAGACAAGTGCCAGGCAATGACCATCTCCAACCAAAGAGAGTCTAACCACCTCCCTTTGACATTCAATGGCATTACTATCGCCGAATCCCCCACCATCAACATCCTGGGGGTCACCATTGACCAGAAACTTAACTGGACCAGCCACATAAATACTGTGGCTACAAGAGCAGGTCAGAGTGACTCACCTCCTGACTCCCCAAAGCCTTTCCACCATCTACAAAGCACAAGTCAGGAGTATGATGGAATACTCTCCGCTTACCTGGATGAGTGCAGCTCCAACAACACTCAAGAAGCTCAACACCTTCCAGGACAAAGCAGCCTGCTTGATTGGCACCCCATCCACCACTCTAAACATTCACTCCCTTCACCACCAGCGCACTGTGGCTGCAGCGTGTACCATCTACAAGATGCACTGCAGCAACTCACCAAGGCTTCTTCGACAGCACCTCCCAAACCCGCGACCTCTACCACCTAGAAGGACAAGAGCAGCAGGCACATGGGAACAACACCACCTGCATGTTCCCCTCCAAGTCACACACCATCCCGACTTGGAAATATATCGCCGTTCCTTCATCGTCGCTGGGTCAAAATCCTGGAACTCCCTTCCTAACAGCAGCAGTTCAAGAAGGCGGCTCATCACCACCTTCTCAAGGGCAATTAGGGATGGGCAATAAATGCTGGCCTCGCCAGATGCGCCCACATCCCATGAACGAATAAAAAAAAGAATGTTCTCTTGTGCACATTTCAGGTTCCTCCTCTTCTTTGCCTTTTACACTGTTGCTGTCACAATCTATATTGGGAAAATTGAAGTCCCCCATTATCACTTCGCGATAGTTCTTGCATTTTTCTGTAATTTGACTGCAAATTTGCTCTTCTATCTACTTCCCACTATTTGGTGGCCTATAAGCATACACCAAGTAGGGTAATAGCTCCTCTATTGTTCCTTAATTCTAATCAAATAGAGACTGTCTTTGACCTCTCAACTATATCATCCCTTTCCAGTGTTATAATATGGAGATGCCGGTGATGGACTGGGGTTGACAATTGTAAATAATTTTACAACACCAAGTTATAGTCCAACGATTTCAAATAAAAATCGTTGGACTATAACTTGGTGTTGTAAAATTATTTACAAGTGTTATAATAGTTTCTTTGATCAATACTGCCATCCCCCTACTTTCTTTCCTTCCCTACCTTTCCTGAATACCTGGTAACCAGGAATATTAAGTACCCAATCAACCCCTTCTTTGAAGCAGGTCTCGGTTACTGCCACTATATCATAGTCCCATTTGGCAACTTGAGCCTGCAGCTCACTAACCTTATTTACCATGCACATGCACTGCAATCTCATCTTAGACTGCCTCCTTTTTACCCCTGTCTGATCACTCCTTTTTCTGAAGTATTCTTTACTCTAGCATTTTGTTTCTCCTCTCTACTTTTCCATCCTGATGCCCCCCACCACTGCCAAGTTAGTTTAAACCCTCCCCCACAGCACTAGTTAACCTCCCCCCAAGTTATTCCCAGCTTTGTTGAGGTGCAACCTGTCCATCTTGAATAGATCTCTCCTGCCCCAGAACTGGTCCCAATCGCCAGGAAACTGAAGCCCTCCTTCCCGCACCATTGCTCCAGCCATGCTTATCCTCCTTAGATGTGGGAATGGTTCCAGAGGACTGGAGGATTGCTGTCTTCTCGTACTATTCCTATACTCACTAGCACGTGGTACTTGGAGTAATCCAGAGATTACTAACTTAGTGCTTTTTAACTTCCTCCCTAGCCCCTGAAACTCTGACTGCAGGGCCTAGATCCTTTTCCTTCCTATGTCATTGGTTCCCACATGGACCATGACTTCTGACTGTTCCCCTTCCCACCTCAAAATGTTCTGCACCCTCTCAGTGATGTCCGTGATGTCCTTTACCCTGGCACCAGGGAGGCAACACACCATTCAGGACTCACGGTGGTGGTTGCAAAAATGCATTTCTATCCCCCTGATTATCGAATCCCTTATAACAACTGCATTTCTTTTGCCCCCCTGTCCAGCCGAGTCTCCCACTGTTGCATGGATTTGCTCCTGACTTCACTCCCCCGAGGTGTCAACATCCTCACTGGTATTCAACAGTTTGTGAGTGCCACAGTCCCAGGGGACTCCCGCACTGCCTGCCTGTTCCTCCTAGTCTGTCTGGTGGTCACCCACTCCCTCTCTGCCTGAACTCCCTGTAGCTGCGGGCTGACCACCTCCTGAAACGTGCTATCCACGAAACTCTCAGCTTCCGTTATGCACTGTAGTGACGCCAGCCACCCCTCAAGCTCAGAAATTCTGAGCTCGACCACGAGCAGTTGGCGGCACTTCTTGCACGTGTGGTTTTCCAGGACACACAAAGTGTTCTGGAGTTCCCACATGGCACAGGATGAGCATGCGATGGGCCCCAGCTGTCCTGCTACAGTTATTTAAAATGTACGTTTAGCTGTAAGGCAATTTACTGTTCATCCAACACTAAAACACTAACCACTAAAAAACACTAACCAGCTATTAAGACTCTAACCACTAAGAACAATAAGCACTAAAAATGTTAATCGACGAACTTACTGACTAACCCTCAGCGCTCCTCCTTGTCTTGTGACATTACTTCTGACTTTTCTTGATTTTTTGATTGCTCACGCAGCTCCGCTCAGTCTTAGTCCAAGACTTCTTAAAAAAAAATTGATGTATTTTTTATTTAAGTTTTAAGAGTTGATAGTTCCTCGGTTTAAATTACTTAGCATCTCCTCCCCCCTAATTCCCACACTCACCAAACTCACAGTTGAAAGTCCTAACTCTGTACTTGCTTAAAAGCTGGTCATCTCTAATATCTTCTAATTGTGATGAAAGGTCATCAACCTGAGTCGTTGGGCCCAATAATAACGCAGAGGCGGGTTCTAAACAAAATGGGGTGAGTGGGTGGGGGGAGGAGGGGAGGAGGAGGGGATGATAGCAGGTGCGAGGCCCGGAAGAAGGTTCGGCACGTCAGAATGTCCAATTTCAACATTAAAAACCTAATTATCATTTTACTTCCAAGTTTTGCGACTCCAATGCGCGTTAGCTGGCGTGACGTGAACCCGCATAACGGGATTTCAACTCGGCTATTTAAAGGGCCAATTCCGAGATGGAATTTGGAAGAGTTGGGAGGTCTGTAAAGAGACGGCAAACTTTCAAGATGGACTCGGGACATTCAAAGGCTGCGCCCTGCTTTAATGCGCCTCGCTTGATGTGCTCCTGGGTACAGTAAGAAGCAGGAAGGAGATAATCTTCCCCAGCAACAGGAAGAAGAAACCTGCTGCTGACACGAAAGAGGCGTGGTTGGAGGTGACTGAAGAGGTCTGCAGCAGGAGTATTATGCCCCGTGCCTGGATCCACTGCAAGAAGCACTTTAATCACCTAACCAGGTCAGGAAAGGTGAGTACAGTTGCAGATCCACCTACATCCTGTTGTGCACATCATCACCCCTCCACCCCTCACTTTGTCTTGTCAAGCGTACCCCATCACATCACTTTCTAAGCACTTCCTCACCTCTCCATTTATCCATCCACCACAGCCACACATCCCAATCCTTATGCAATGTGATGCATCTGCCTGATAGTCACCCTCACCGAATGCACTGCATCCATCGAGTGAAGACATGTCTTATAGTCACTCATAGTCTGTTGTTCTCCCGTTGCAGGAGAAGCAAGCATAAAACACAAAAGGGAGAGGGAAAGTACTGGAGGTGGCCTGCCACAGATAGTGCAGCTGACATCATCAGAGGAACAGGGCATTGAAATCAGTCATTTATCAGCGTTTTCTGAACATCAGAGGTGGACACACTGGGACCTCGCAGCTGCCTGGTGACACAATTAGATATCTCCAACCCATATTTCATACAACACTAAGTCATGTTGACTTGATTTCAGCAACAAGTGAAATATGATAATAGTAATAATGCTAAGTAGCATCATTTTTACATGCCTAGTACTAATTCATACCCATCTCGTCTCTTCTCCAGGGCCTTCATGCAGTTCATGGACTTTCCTGACGACGATTCCTCAGGGGACTTAATTCCTTCTGAGGTTGCACTGTGACAGGACATAATACCATGCATCAGTGCAGATACTCACACTTCGGTGGGTCCTGTTAGATAACTAATTGGGTTTTCACCTGGTGATTCACAGTTCACAAGTGAGTACAAGCAGAGACCGGTGGCAGGGGGAGCTGTGGAGAGTCCGTGTCAGAAGGCGCACTTCTCTCCAAGCTCTGCTCAGCTGGACACTGTTGCTGAACCCCAGGCCTATCGATGAAAAGGAGAATTATAGAGGAACAGCAGCAAATTTGTGAGGTACTGGCAGTCGCGCCACGTACACTGTCCACAATAGCAAAGAGGATGGAGGAGTCCAGCTCCAACATTTGTGGATTGATGTCTCAGGCCATTGTGAGAATATCGTCCATGGATAGAGTGGCCTCCTCCGTGGAACTTCAATCGCAGCAATCAAATCAGTCCATGCACGCCATGACCACGGCTGTGCAGACTTTGGATGCCAACATGTCTGCCGCCTTAAACAGGATGACAGATACCTTAGCCATGGCCTTACACCATGTCACTGATCTGCACCAAGCTACTCCCCCTCAGAGTGTGATAGGCCGCTGGCCCAGGAAAGGGATGATGGCAAAAGGGGACATGGAAGTGGGAACTCCACTCAAAGCATTCCCACATCTCACCCATTGCCCACCCCTCAACCAGTACCCTTCATGCTGCTTCGTCTCCCAATGGCCGAACCTGCTCCTGCACAGGTGCAGGTGGAGCAGTTATTGGAGGAGCAGAGGTCATGGGCCAAGAGCATCTCAGCTGTCAGGGCAGGGATCTGAGCAGCCTGCCTCTACTTCTGCTGAAGCCACAGGGGATGCACCACATAGTAACGGTAGACAAAGGAAAGGAAAATCTTTGTAGGTCACAGAGGGTAAGCACATGGGTGTTTTTGAAAATTTTGTTATTAAGTTTCCTTTTTTTAATGACCTCACATGAAATGTATTAATTTGCACCACTTCCCCGTGTTGCCCGTTCTTGCCTGCCGGGTGTCAACTCCCCTTTTCAGTTGGCTAGTGATGAACGTGAAGACATTAATTGACAGGAACAATGGGTGGATGGCTGGTTAGAGGATTGCTTTGTGTAAGTGAGGTGGAGGGAGCGGGCTGGAAGATGTGATAGTTACTTTGGTCCAGTGTGAATGACTAACTGAACCTTTGAGCTATTAGGGCATCCCCGGCATCCTGAGCAGCAATGTTTGTGGCTGGTCTGGCGCTGGGTGCCCCATCTTCACCTTCCTCCTCCTCCTCTTCATTGGAATCATCATCAGATGATGATTGATGAACGCCTTGTTCCTCCTCCACTTCTAATCCTCGCTGCTGCAAAATGATATGCAGAACGCAGCACACAACGATTAACCTAGAGACCCTCTAGTGAATATTGAAGTGTGCCTCCAGACCTGACAAGGCACCTGAAGCACATCTTGAGCATACTGATGGCTTGCTCAATGACACATCTGGTTGTCATATGGCTGTCATACTGCTCCTGGAGTTCATCGGTGAAGTTCTTCAGAGTTGTCATCAGCCAGGTTTGAAGGGGTTTTTCTTTGTCGCTCAGCAGCCACCCCTTAAGGCTTGTTCCAGGTATGAGCAGGTCAGGGATGCCACAGTATGAAAGCATCATGGCAGCTCCCAGGGAATCTGGTGCAGACCTGCATTAACCTTTTCTTGTGGTGGCACACCAGCTGAACACCGATGGAATAAAATCCCTTGCAGTTGATGAATATTCCTGGTTGATCTGATGGTGTTCAGATTGCCATGTGTGTGCAATCGATGGCACCCTGTGCCTGTGGGAAGCCAGCCAGAAACACGAATCCAAATGCTCGCTCATTCTGGCTATTGTCATCACAGAGGAAGTTGATATAACTCGCAGTCCTGGCAAACAATCCATCAGTCACCTGCCTTATGCATTTATGTCCAGCCGACTGCAAGACCCTCGATATGTCTATGGTAGCGCCCTGGAAAAAAACAGAAACAATAAAATATTGAGGGCAGTGGTAACTTTCACAGGTAATGTGTGACCACCAGGTCCAGCAGGGAACAGCTCTTCTGGTAGACAATCTGAGCCTCGGGGAGCACTGCTGCTTTACAGAGAGGTCAAAAAAGCTGAGCCTTTACCTGTACACCCAATTAGGTGAATAGTGCTTCCTGGGAACTCGGCCCCTCTGTTGCTCTCCTCTTTGATGTCCACCTGCAGCTCACACCACGGCATGACCTTGCTGCCATCAATGGTGATTGTCTTCCTCATCCGAAGTCCAATCTGAAGCAGCCAAGGTGCCACCCATCCTGATGTTCTCTATGTGAACACCTCCAAACTTTACCAATATGTCTGGCATCACAAGAATTCTTAGCAAACTGTTTACCAGAGGGAACTGAGAAAGCAAATGTGAGCACTAAGGTTTATTCATATTGGGACACCTAGCCTTTAACCAGCCCATGAATTGTGGCTCAATCTCAACTCCGTTTTACTGCCAAGTTTCCTGAGTCCCGGGAAACCTGTGCAAGAGGTGTTAATTTCAAATTGCTGCCAAAATCTCATGAAAGTACCCTCATTAACATATTATAATGACGGACCCGCCTCTCGAGAGCAGGCTACTCAGCCACACCCAAACCCGCCACTGTTAAAACTGGAAATTGGGGTCGGGTTTCAGATGTGTGAAATTTTAGCCTAACCCCCCCCACCCCCACCAGTGGTTGGGGGTTAAAATTCCCCCCCGTTAACTGTTTCTCTCTCTCCACAGATGTTGCCTGATCTGCTCAGTGTTTCCAGTATTTTCTGTTTTTATTTCAGATTTCCAGCAGCCACAGTATTTCACTTTTGTTACATTCTAAGAAGCATTTGGAACTAGTCACAGCTGGTTGCATCAGCAATATTCATATATGATTACTGTTTAACTAGAAAGTTTGACTAATCGGATCAAAAAGGATTTAAGCCCTACAAATCTTGGCAAATTATATTCAACCTGTACAGTTCCACAGTGCAAAGTATAGCTCCTCAGTAACACTGAAGTTTTTAAGCCATAAATACTTGTCCTGTTTTTCATTATTTTTTGTGTAGATAATGTGCAGTTACAATCTGTATTAAAAACAATGCACAAATATCCCTCATTCATACAGACGTAAGTGTGCAGAATCCAAATTAATGATATGGGTTCATTGAAACAATAGTGAATAGATTATAAATGGTACCAAACAAGCCAAACAATTTACAGCATGGTAATATTCAGTGACAATGCTATCATGTTGTACCATTATTTTTTCAAAAACCAGGAAATGGGCAGCACAAAACCTTGAAACTCATCTTGTTGACCTTGTTCTCAACTTGTTGCTGATCATCAATAAAGTGACAGTGTAAGCAGTAGAGGTAATTCTTTGCCATTAATATGAAAATGTCCTCCTTTGGGGACTGGATTTAATGCTAATTGTGAAAAGGGGTATTTGTAAGCCAATCACCTGCCTTTTTCCTGGGATATGTCTATGGTTTAATATACCCCAACCCATACATGAACTCTGGGGCAATGTAACTCTTGCAAGACCTGATAAGTATATATTCTCATACTATTGATGGAGGAAAAAATGTTTTTTTGAGCAACTACCTTAGTAAAGGAGATTGTGTTTGTGCATGTGTATTTGTGAACGTGTGTTTTTGCACGTGTGTGTGTTTGCACGTGTGTGTGTGTGCGCGCACATGCATGTCCCCACATAATTTCAATTCTACAGATTCAACAGCTGGACCTCTACTGCACCAGTCTCGGATTTAATACTGCAATAATGTGTATATTTTTTATCCAAATATGCAAAATCTAATGAAATTGTTATGAGTGCTTGTATGTAACCCATGTTCTGTACCAGCTAAGCAGCAAAGGTTAGTGGGTCCCTATGGGCTACAAGTCTGTCACATTAGTAAGATTCACAGACCTCCAATAGGCCTGCATTACCCTGCGTGAAGTCAGGAGAAATAAGATGCTGGGTTCTAGAAAACAAATGCGAAGGATTCGAAAATTTCATTTCCACACCGTTCACCTGACGAAGGAGGAAGCCTCCGAAAGCTTGTGGAATTTAAAATAAATTTGTTGGACTATAATTTTGTGTTGTAAAATTGTTTACAACTAGAAAACAAAGGCAGTGTTCTTTGTGCTACATTTGTGGACTTCTGTTTCAGTTGTAATTTTAGAATGAGAACTGTCAGTTCACGCATGGATACATGTACAGTATCATTGCCCCACCATGTGCAATTTTCCAGAATAATTTACAGGTAGCACTTCATTATTGACCTATAAAGATTAACGTGATAGGCTAACAGATCCCAATACAGCCTCCAAAACTTCCAAGATTAATGATGCATCGGAAGCAATTGCAGTAGTATTTCCCTGTTTTCTCTTACATCTGCACTTCCATAACAAAATAAATTGTCTTTATCTTGCTCTTTGTATACTTGTTGTTAAATACAAATTACATTGGTGTATTATGGAGACAAAAAGAACCATGGTCCCATTATACATGGGAAAACACTGATAAGAAACCAGGAAAATTGTGTTCCTTGAAATATTATTCTATACATTTGTGCTGTGAGCGCTGTTCTTTACAAAAAGAAAATAATATTAGTGACTGCAAAATAAGATCCCTAAAGAGCAATACATCATTTTCCATGGGTATTTGGGTTGGGATTCTCCTCTTTGTGGTGGTGTTCCAGCAGGGTGGGACCTCTGCCTGGCTCTCTGACTTCACCACAATCCTGACCCATTTTTCTTGAATTCTCATTTCCCATGCACAGTAGCCGGGATTTCCACCACCAAGTGGGAGTCCGCCAGTGCGAGAAACATGAGGTGATGCAGCAGTAGGACCCAAGGGACCTTAAAGGTGAAAAAGAGCTCCAAAGTCCAAAGGGAAATTTCATTTAGGCTTCGGTTGAGATGAGGCATAAAAAGGTAGCATGAGGCAGAAAGGAGGGAGAGGATGCCTCTACTAGGCCTTCTGACTCCATTAAAAGAATTCTGGGGCCATTCTGCCGCCACCTTTCTCCAGGTGGTCCCAGAGACCAACAGTAAGAGGGGCAGATGGCAAGAAATCCGCGAGGAACACAGGTCCCCCTCCCTCTTCTCCTACCACCACACCGGCATTTACAGGTGGTGGGAGGGGTAGGGGTGACCAGTGGCAGTCCCAGCAGGGGTGAGGAGTCAGAAATCCAGGTCACGGCGGTGAAACAGTGGTAATCCTCACACTCTATTTTCCTACTGTTTCCACTACTATCCTGCCTGATTTTCATTTCATTCATTTGACAGTCATCCATTTATCCTCATAACTCAGCCTCCCTTAAAAGAATTACAGTGTGCTGTAAGAATTAGCATTTCAAGGTTTTCAAAACTGATTGTTTGACATCATGCTGGTCCATAAGAAAAGCCTCTAATCACTACAATAACTTCCATTGTTGCAACTTAAATAGATGCAAGACCTGCAAGCTTCCATGGCCATCCAGACTTTTTCTTCAAGCTCTGTGAGCTTTAATTATTCACATCTATTAAGCTGCATTATTAAATAGTTCAATAACTTAACTTGTGCTTGGAATAATTTCAGTTTACTAAGAGATTGGAGACCATGCAGACCCATAAAAGCTGAAGAAGTGATCAAATAGTATGATCCAGAAATCCAATCACACCCGGAACGGGCACTGCACGGCATGTTACTATTGACTCAGGCAGCACATAAAATTTGTGCTGCCTGGTCATTTTTATTACATAGGTGTGCAGCCAGCGCTATTCATAGGCTGCATGGCTGTAGGGGGCGTGCTGGATATCAGGTGTCTATCAGACGCCACTTAAAGGCGGCCTGCACCTCTTAAAGGGGAGTTACATTCTGGCTGCAGACACCAGGGAAACACTTTTGGAAGGAGAGATATGGCTGAAACAAGTGCTGAGAGGGCAACAAGATTTTGTGATGCTGCCTTGGAGGCCCTGGTGCAGGCAACGGACAGGATGGGGGAGGAAGCCCTCCAGGCTTCAACTCTGCTGGCAATGGGAAGAGGTCACAGAGTGTATGAATGCCAGGAGCATTGCACCAAGAACATGGCTGCATTGCCGAAAGAAGTTCAATGATTTGACACAAGTGGTCAAGCTGAGTCAATGTAAGTGTCAAGTGGCACATCCAACCAACTGCACCACTACTCCACGCATCACACCCTCCAACAAACACTGCCCATCCATACGCAATGCTGCACTTGGCATGCTGCATTTCACCCACACATAGTACCACACTTGTAGGCCACATACCACCACTCACAGGTCACACATATTGGCAGCTATTCAACTATGATAGGCACATCACCCAGACGCCTTGCAGGATACTCACCGCCCTCCGTCTTGCAGGAAAAGGTGGCGCATAACAGCCAGCTGCAGGAGAGACCCGAGGGAGAAGTCTGTGCTTCGGATCATTAGGCGGGCCGTCGCTGCACCCATGACCACATGCCCACGCTGGAGGTCCCGATGAAGGGGGTCTCTGCATATCTAATGCTCCTTCTTGTTTCCCACATCTCCCTCCTCCCATAATCTTTTCTGACTCACGTGCTGTAGATGCTGTCGGCATGCATGTCTTACTTGCTCCTCTCCCACTCCATAACTCAATCTGTTTCCCTTTGTCATTGCAGAGACCCAAGAACACGTAGGGGCACCGTCCAAAGAGGAGGAGGAGGAAGGGCACACGGAACCACACCCTCACTCGATCTGACACTCGCATCCACCAGCTCAGAGACTGACACTGCACATTCTTTAGAGGCTAAGTTAGAGGAGGGATCTGCATGTGGTGAAACACCGGGCACAAGTGCGCAGGAGCCTGGGTGGGAGGGGAACGGATATCACAGGTGCCAGCTCGCCAGAGGGTGAAGTCACTCACTGGTTCTACTGCAGAGGAGTCAGATGAGGACTTCGATGGGCCAGGCTACAGAAGACAGCTGATGGGCGTACACCACCAAATGCTTGGGGCACTGGAAAGCCTGCCAGAAAGCCTGCGCATAATGAGAAGAGGCATGGAGGAGTCCAGCTCCAACTTGGCACAGGGCTTTGCGCAAAGCTTGGAGCCCATCTTTTCCAACATGGAACGGGTGGTCACTTCCATCAGCGCACCTGTAGAACCCACATGATAAAGCGTCTGATGACTCATGTTGCAGCTTCTATTGCAGCACAAACAGCTGCCATTGCAACACAAACCGATGTGATCAAAGGTCTGCAAGCTACGGTTGAAGCTCAGACTCCTGCTATCGTGGCTGTGGGGACCACTGTGGAACGGGGCTTCCAGGGCATCACAGCACTTCAGCAATCCATTCTCAAGCTGATCACCAGGATTGATGAGGCACCACCCCGGGAGAGTGGCAGTGGCGCCATGGCAGTCGGACCTGCTGTCCTTTCTCAGGACGACAGCATTCTTGCCCCCACCCCTACTACTCCGCCAGTGCCCTTGTTGTTGCCTATTGGCCAGCCAGGCTAGACTGCTGCAGCCCATGCTGCGGTAGTGCAGTCTGAAGCCGGGCCCTCCTGGCCCAGAGCTGCTCGAGGTCATCCTCCAAGGCCATCTGCACTCTCCTCAATTGAAGGCCAGCAGTCTTCCACCATGCATGCTCCAGCCACTGGGGATGCACCTCACAGGAGCACTAAGAAAGGTAAAGGCACACTAACGACAGGCACTAAGGAAATGCACAATGGTGAATAGTCCTGTTCTGTTTGCGTGATTTAATTTGTTAATTGATAGTAGAGGCGGGTACAATTTTGTCTTTTAAAAAGCTTTTGGACAGTTACATGGGTAAGATGGGTATAGAGGGATATTGGGACTAGCTTAGTGGTATAAACTGGGCGACATGGACATGTTGGGCCGAAGGGCCTGTTTCCATGTTGTAAACTTCTATGATTCTATAAACATAACTTTGAATTTGCATTTAGAGGTGTTTTTTAGTTGTACGATGAGCTGAGGGTGAAAGCAATGTGCAATCAAATGAAGGGCAATTTGATGATCATGTGGGAGCAGACAAGTGGGGAGTGTAGGATTGTTGGTGAGTTGGGGGATGTAGTTCACATTATTAATAGCGGGCACGGATCAGGCGAGCACGCAGAGCCCTTGCAGACAATGCCTGTGTTCCCTGTTTCACCCTTGCATCTTCCTCTATTTCCTCTTCGGGCTCATTCCCCTCCACCTCCTCAGCCTCCACCTCCTCAGCCTCCACCTCCTCAGCCTCTGGCTCATTGATGGCAAGGGCTGGTCCCTCATAATGGTGAGGCTGTGCAGCATGCAGCATACAACCACGAATCTTCCCACCCACTTAGCGGAGTACTGCAGGGCTCCTCCAGAACGGTCCAGGCAACAGAAGCGTTGTTTCAGGAGGTCTATGGTATGCTCCATGACGTTGCATGTGGCAGCATGGCTCTTATTGTAGGCCTGCTCTGAACGTGTGTGTGGGTTCCTGACCAGAGTCATGAGCCACTGCGCGAGGGGATAGCCCTAGTCACCCAGTAGCCAGCCTTTGACTTGCCGAGGCTGGTGAAAGATAGCTGGCATGTTGGACTGCCACATAACGAAGGCGTTGTAACTGCTCCCAGGGTAGCGGGCATCGACCTCCATGGTTCGATGCTTGTAGTTGCACACCAGCTGCACGTTCAGGGAGTGGAAGCCCTTTCGGTTAGCGAAGACAGCAGAGTTGACATGCGGGGCAATGTGCATGCAGTCAATGGCACCCTACATCATGGGGAAGTCGGCAATGTGAGCAAAGCCCCTTGCGCGCTCGTTCTGCTTGTCTCTATCAAGAAGGAACATGATGAACCTCTTCCTTATCTCATACAGTGTGTCTGTGACCTCCCTTATGCAGCAGTGCACCGCATACTGCGAGATGTTGCACGTCGCCAGCAGAGGCCTGAAATGATCCTGAGCCGTAGAAGTACAGCGCCACAGTTATCTTCACATCCACAGGCAATGCTGTCCTTGCCCTGCTCTGAGGCTGTAGTTGTGGCCGCAGCAGTTGACAGATCTCCGTCATGGCCTCCTTAGTGAACCTCAGTGCCGGATGCAATGCTCTTGGCTCATGTCGAGGTAAGAGAATTGGTCCCGGAAGACCATTGGCTATGGCCTCTTACTCAGTGCCCTACGCCTCCTCCTCCCTCTTCTCGCAGCTTGACCTGCTGTGCATGACCTCTCCGCATGCTTCCAGTCATGTTCAATGCCCAGCGGGAGTCCTAGCAGAATACCCATGGCAGGAATCTTGTTCAACCATGGTTGTAACTTTCCGAACCGTAAGGCAGTACCTGCAGCCAGAAGCAATAATCCAGCAACTACTCTGTAACACCTGCATAATCCTTTTAAATAGTGCTGGCGGGGGCTCCTCCAGGCCATCTAAGACATGTTTAGGTGTGCGTGGTTAAGACTGTGCGTTGAGTTGAGCATTAGACACCATTTTTGAACTTATCATTTTAAATCAGCTTTGCACACTGATAGTACGCATTTTCTCCCTACTTTACATGCTGCCAGCGTTCGGTCTCTGTGCAAGTGTTAATATCTATACCAAGATGGCATCTGGCGCACTTCAGGCTAGAAACGTGCATGCACAGCCAAGACGCCATGTTGGCACTTCGAGAGGCCGTGTAGCACCGAAACAACAGGCGCTACACGGCCCAATTTCTAGCCCAGAACTTCTTTCTTTCTTACTTTTTGGCTCAAACGCATACATTCATACAAAGTATGTACAGGACAGCAAATGACTGGCGGTAAGTGAACTGTGGGGGTTTGTATTCAACATCTTCAGATCCCTAAGGATCAATCATCATTTTATACCTAGGCCAGCACTTTTACCTTTCTTGAGGGTATAAAATCCCACTGATTGTTCCCCAGTCCTGAGAATAAAAGTTCCCATATCTCTGCCGACTCACCCGCTGATATCCCACACCGGTCCTGCGGTTCCGATTTTAACCTGGTCTTCCAAGCTGTTATGCCTTTCCCACCAGGCCAAGTGGGAAGAGGAGTTGCAGCCAGAAGAGGCCCAAACAGGGAAGTTTTAAAACTTTTTTTTTACTTTTCTCGTGGGGCCAGGAGAAGCAGGAGTGCCCCTCCGGACCCAAGAATGAAAGTTTTGGTCTCCACTGCCCCGGGCTTCCCCCACTGCCCTTAAATGCAAGATCCTTCCGACCATCTTCCAGCGACTTCCTGAATGCTGGGGACCTTTCCTTCAGTCCCTGTCATAGGCTTCCTTCCTATCACCATTGCGCTCCCACCTGCCTGCCAGCTGCCGCTTCCTGCCAGCTTTTGAGCGGGAGACTGACGTTCTATGCAGATGAGGCCTGGGAGTTATAATCTCCTGGGCCTCATGGCATCAAGATCGGGACAGTTTGCCAACCACCTCAACCCCCACTCGACCAATCCCGCCCCAAGTTAAAATCGAGGCTTGAGAGGAATTTTAACTCCTACTGCCTGGACAGGGAGCAGTTTGAATGGAGTTGGAGACTTACTCTCTGGGCTCCTGTCCTGATCCTGGTAACTGCAATTTTAGATTGCAGGCACCACGGACATGTGCCCGAAGCTGGTGGTATTCCTTCTTTAAATATGCAGATCGAGTACTGAGGTCATCATTGCAACCGGACTGCAATTTTAACGTTGGCCTGAGTGGGGAAGCAGCTGCGGCTTTCCCGACAAGCTGAAGCTAGAAGGAGGAGGATCAGTAGGAGAAGAGGCCCCATTCTTTCATCTGTGGGGTCAAGTGTAAAGCAAACTCCTCAATACTTTTTTACTTTAAATAGTGAATAGTGGAAAATATACTCCTTAATCACTAAAGAATTTAAAGACTTGCCACCCATCAACTACAGATGGTTTGCAGTGGCAGATGGTCTCACCATCTGTGCCAAATTTTAGATTTTCATAAAATCAGTTGCATCATGGTGCACACTTGGCATTGTTGCGGGGATCATGCTGCACCAGTGCCAAACAGCCAGTACAATTGGGGCATAGAAATCATAGAATTTTACAGCACAGAAGGAGGCTATTTGGCCCATCTCACCTGTACCTGGTGTCCAATTCCCCAACCTTTTCTCCATACCCTTTAATTTTTTTCTTTTTCAAATATTTATATACTTACCTTTTAAAAGCTATATTATGGCTTCTGCTTCCACCATTCTTTCTGTTGGGGTATTCCATGTCTCAATAACCACTTGGGATGTTTTACTATGTTAACGGCGCTATACAAATGCAAGTTGTTGTTGTATGGTGATGACCTTATAAATGGACTCTAGTTACCGATTCACCAACATAGTTTTTCTCCATTTACATTTTCAAGACTCCTTAAAAATCTTGAACAGCTCCACCAGATCTCCTCTTTAACCTTCTCTGTTCTAATGAAAACAGCTCCAGTGTCTCTAGTCTCTCCTCATAACTAAAGCCTCTCATCCCTGGTATCATCTTAATGAATCTCTTCTGCACCCTGTCCATGGCCTTGATATCCTTCCTAAACTGCACACCCTATTCTAACTGCAGCCTAAGGAATGATTTGTATAAGTTTAAAATTACCCCTTTGCTTTTGTACTCTGTGCTCTACATATAAAACCATCCAATATATTTTGTTTCAGCATTGTCAACTTGTCATCCTATTTTAAAAGATTTCCATAAACCTCTCTGCTCACCTAGTCCTTTTAAAGTGTTATAAAACAATTATTTGTAAATATAATGAAACAATTAGTCTGAAATGTCATTATTCAGTATAGAAGAAAGTGGAGATGTCTATTCCTCAAACTCAAAGAAAATGTTTTTTTGAATTTAAAGGAGAGAAGTTGTGGTGATTTGGTAAGGAGCACTCACAATCTATGTAGTGAGCACAATCTTTTTTGCTTCTAAGAAATATGTATTATTTTGTATGTTCTGCAAGGAGGCAGGATGGCAGTGTTGTTGGAGGCGTGGGTAACCCGCCCAATAGAAAATGTCCGTTTTCCATGCGATCACGAGTCAATTGGAGCCACTTAAAGCTGCACAGCGGGCAGCCACATCACAGGCTGTCAGCTGGAGGAGCTCTATTTAAAGGGGCAGTCCTCCAGGGGCTGCTTCTGGAGCAAACACCCACACACCACAATGGAGCAGCTCAGAGGCAAAGCTGCTCCAAAATTAACCATGCCTCACTCCAGGTGCTACTGGATGGGGTAAGAAGGAGGAGGGATGTGTTCTACCCGGCAGACGGGAGGAAGTGACCTGCCTCTGCCACCAAGGAGGCCTGGTTCGAGGTGGCAGAGGAGGTCACCAGCTGCAGCAACATCTCTCGCACCTGGATCCAGTGCAGGAAGCGCTTCAATGACCTAACTAGGTCAGCAAAAGTGAGTACACTTACTGATTCTCCTACATTCCGTCTTCCACAACACCGCCCTCACCCCCCAACAAATCGTTGTCCTCGCAGACACTGAGCAGGAGGCGCTGGAACTGAGCCGTACCCTCGAGTGCCTGTCCTTCGGGGACGCCGAGACTGGCACCCAACAAATATCTGGTGTCATAACTTTAACATTCAGCGCACACAATATGAATTGATGTTAACATGCTTTGCCATCTACAGCACCTCGGTATGCTCATCGCAACATAACAGATCTGTGATCATGCTTAATATTGCCTTCTGTTTTCTTACAGGGCCTTCAGCGACGCTGTGACAGCGGAAGGCGATTCCTCAGAGGACCTGCCGGCCTCCAATGGTGCACCGTCACATCTGAGCGAGCCATCCACCAGTGCAGATACACACACCTCGGTGGGTCCTAGTCCTCAACTGAGTTGGGTTGGCACCTGGTGAGTCACCGCACACAAGTGAGCATGAGGAGACACTGGTGGCAGGGGCAGCTGAAGAGAGTTTGCGTCAGTGGGAGCACTCCTCTCCAGGCTCTGCTGAGCTGGACACAGATGCTGAACCCTGGGGGCCATCCTTAAAAAAAATGATCGAGGGACAGCAGCACATTTGCGCAGTACTGCAACAGATGCCACGCGCACTTTCCACAATAGCGCAGAGGATGGAGGAGTCCAACTCCTGCATGAGTGGAATGGTGGCACAGGTACGGGGGGGGAATCTCTGAGTTAGTGTCACAGGTAAGTGCAGGAATGTCTGCGATGGAGAGAAGGCTAGCCTCCATTGAGCTTCAAGCAAGGCTCACAAATAAGTCTAATCAGGCCCTGACGATGGCCGTTCAGACTCACTGTGAATAACATTCTGCCACCTTAAACAGGCAGGCAGATACACTAGCACTGGCCTTACAAGGCGTCACACATATCCTCCAAACTGTTGTGCAGCAGACTGGTAGGAGTGATGTGGGCATGGCACAGGGGAGGGATGATAGCGAAAGTGGGCATGGAAGTGGGGACACCACTCAAAGCGCTCCCACGTCTCACCCCTTAGAAACATAGAAACATAAAAAATAGGAGCAGGAGTAGGCCATTTGGCCCTTCGAGCCTGCTCCACCATTCAATACGATCATGGCTGATTCTCTATCTCAATACCATATTCCCACTCTCTCCCCAAATCCCTTGATGTCTTTTGTGTCTAGAAATCTATCGAGCTCCTTCTTAAATATATTCAGTGACTTGGCCTCCACAGTCTTCTGTGGTAGAGAATTCCACAGGTTCACCACCCTCTGAGTGAAGAAATTTCTCCTCATCTCAGTCCTAAATGTCCAACCCTGTATCCTGAGACTGTGACCCCTCATTCTGGACCCCCCCCCCCCAGCCAGGGGAAACATCCTCCCTTCATCCAGTCTGACTCGCCCTGTCAGAATTTTATATGTTTCAATGAGATCCCCTCTCATTCTTCTAAACTCGAGTGAATACAGGCCGAGTCGACCCAATCTCTCCTCATACGACAGGAATCAGTCTGGTGAACCTTCACTGCACTCCCTCTATGGCAAGTATATCCTTTCTTAGGTAAGGAGACCAAAACTGCACACAATACTCCAGGTGTGGTCTCACCAAGACCATGTATAACTGCAGTAAGACATCCTTGCTCCTGTACTCAAATCCTCTTGCAATGAAGGCCAACATGCCATTTGCCTTCCTAACTGCTTGCTGCACCTACATGTTTGCTTTCAGTAACTGGTGTACAAGGACACCCAGATCCGTTTGTACATCAACATTTCCCGATCTATCACCATTTAAATAATACTCTGCCTTTCTGTTTTTCCTTCCGAAGTGGATAACTTCACATTTATCCACATTTTACTGCATCTGCCATGTATTTGCCCACTCCCTCAACTTGTCTAAATCACCTTGAAGCCTCTTTACATCCTCCTCACAACTCATGATCTCACCTAGTTATATGTCGTCAGCAAACTTGGATATATTACATTTGGTTCCCTCATCCAAATATTGTGAATAGCTGGGGCCAAGCACTGATCCCTGCGGTACCCCAATAGTCACTGCCTGCCACTCCGAAAAACAATTTATTCCTACTCTTTGTTTCTTGACTGTTAACCAATTTTCAATCCATGCCAGTACATTACCACCAATCCCATGTGCTTTAATTTTGCTCACTAATCTCTTGTGTGGGACTTTATCAAAGGCCTTCTGAAAATCCAAATAAATCACATCCACTGGTTCTCCCTTATCTATTCTAACAGTTACATCCTCAAACAACTCCAGTAGATTTTTCAAACACAATTTCCCTTTCATAAATCCATGTCGACTTTGTCTAATCACGTTGATTTTTTTTAAAGTATCCTGTTGTCACATCCTTTATAATAGACTCTAGCATTTTCCCTACTACTGATGTTAGACTAATGGGACTGTAGTTCCCTGTTTTCTCGCTCCCTCCTTTTTTAAATAGTGGGGTTACATTTGCCACCCTCCAATCTGCAGGAACTGTTCCATAATCTATAGAATTTTGGAAGATGACAACCAATGCATCCACTATTTCGATGGCTACCTCTTTTAGTACTCTGGGATGCAGATTATCATGTCCTGGGGATTTATCAGTTTTCAGTCCCATTTATTTCTCCAGCACTATTTTTTTTACTAATACTAATTTCCTTTAATTCCTCCTTCTCACTAGTCCCTTGGTTCCCTAGCATTTCTGGGAAGTTATTTGTGTCCTCTTCCGTGAAGACAGAACCAAAGTATTTGTTTAATTGCTCTGCCATTTCCTTGTTTCCCATTATAAATTCTCCCGTTTCTGACTATAAAGGACCTACATTTGTCTTCACTAATCTTTTTCTTTATACATACTTGTAGAAGCTTTTACAGTCCACTTTTATGTTCCTTGCAGGTTTATTCTCATTCTCTATTTTTCCCCTCTTAATCAATCTCTTGGTCCTTTTTTGCTGAATTCTAAACTATTCCCAATCCCCAGGCTTGCTACTTTTTCTGACAACTTTATAAGACTCCTCTTTGGATCTAATACTATCCTTAATTTCTTTTGTTAGCCATGGTTGGGCCGCTTTTCCTTTTGTGTTTTTGTGCCAGAAAGGAATGTATAATTGTTGCAATTCATGCATTCGTTCCTTAAATGTTAGCCATTGCCTATCCACCGTCATGCCCTTTAATGAAGCTTCCCAATCTATCATAGCCAACTCACTCCTCATACCTTTGTAGTTTCCTTTGTTTAGATTTAGGACCCTAGTTTCGGATTGGACTACTTCACTTTCCATCTTAATGAAGAATTCTATCATGTTATGATCACTCTTGCCTAAAAGGACCCCGCACAATAAGATTATTAATTAACCCCTTCTCATTGCACAATACCCAATCAAAGATAGCCTGTACCCTGGTTGGCTCCTCAACGTACTTGTGTAAAAAACCATCTCATACACACTCCAGGAATTCATCCTCCACAGTATTATTGCTAATTTGCTTTGGCCAGTCTATATGTAGATTAAAGTCACCCATGATTACTGTAGTACCCTTGTTACATGCATCTCGAATTTCCTGTTTGATCCCATCCCCTACATTACCACTAATGTTTGGACGCCTATAGACACCTCCCACCAGTGTTTTCTGCCCCTTGGTGCTTCTTAACTCCACCCGGACTGATTCTGCATCTTGATTTTCTGAACCAATATCCTTTCTCACTATTGCTCTGATTTCATCCTTTACTAACAACCCCAGCCTACCTCCTTTTCCTTTTTGCCTGTCCTTCCTAAATAATTGAAAATCCTTGGATATTCAGCTCCCAGCCTTGGGCACCCTGCAGCCATGTCTCTGTAATTGTAATTATATATATCAGTTTACATCTATTTGCGTTGTTAATTCGTCTACCTTATTACAAATGCTTCGTGCGTTCAGATACAATGCTTTTAGATTTGTCTTTTTAACATTTTGAGACATCTTAACATTTTTTTGTAGTATGGCCCTATTTGTCTTATTACCATTTTTTCTTACCCGGACCCTATTTGTTAGTGCACTTTTTTGTTTGTACGCTCTGGTCCTTCCTGACACAATCTGGTTATCCTTACCCCAATCACTTTCCTGCACTGCTTCTTTGTCTTTTCTCTTTAGCACTCTAGGTTTCTCTCCACTGGGACCCTCCCCACCCCCGGCTATTTAGTTTAAAGCCCTATCTACCTCCCTAGTGATTCAATTCGCGAGAACTCTGGTCCCAGCATGGTTCAGGTGTAGTCCGTCCCAACGGAACAGCTCTCTCTTTCCCCAGTACAGGGGCCAGTGCCCCACGAATCGAAACCCACTTCTCCCACACCAATCTTTGACCCACGCATTCATCTCTCATCTTATTTACCCTATGCCAATTTGCTCGTGGCTCAGATAATAATCCAGAGATCACCAGCTTTGTGGTTCTGCTTTTTAATTTAGTCCCTAGCTGCTCAAACTCTCTGAGGGGCAGGATGTTGGATTCCCGGAGGATGAAGGAATCATGGCAGCTGCCAGGGCATCTGGCGTACACGTGAAGGACTCTTTTGCGGTGATCACAAATGAGCTGAGTGTTGATGGAGTGATACCCCTTCCTGTTGATGAAATGTCCTGGCTCATGTGGAGGTGCTCGTATTGCTATATGGGTGCAATTGATTACACCCTTCACCCGTGGGAAGCCAGCCACAGAGTGGAATCCCACTGTACTCTCCATCTGGCTGAGGTCGCCCATGGAGAAGTTGACGTACTGCGAAGCCCGGCGAAACAAGTCACCTATGCACTTGTGTGCAGACGATAGAGACACCCCGACAGCACCCTGGAATGATCCGGAGGTGAAGAAGTTGAGAGCAGTGGAGACTTTGACAGCGACAGGTAAGGAAATGCTGCTCGGCCCAGCTGGGAGCAGCTCAGCATGAAGGAGGCTGCAGATGTCTGTGATTACCTGGTGACTGACCCTATGGCGAGGGTAGTGCCTCCTGCGACGTCGCTCTCTCTGTTGTTGCCCTCTGTGCTCTTGTACAGCTGCATGTGGCGCAGCACCGTGTTGTGGAGCTCCACGTGGTGGAGGTGGACGTCATGCCTGTTGAGGCTGGTGATGTTGCTTGTCCTCGGATGAAGTGATGAATGCAGCCATAGCACTCCCCCCCCCCCCGCCACCCCCCCTCCTGACTGTGTGAGTTTGAGGGGGTCCGCAAAATAGTTAAATTTGTTTGAACAGCAGACTTTTGAGTGCAAAGTAAGAATTTTGAGTGAAAACACTCTTGCAGCCAAAACTTTGTCTGAAGTGACAGAGTGCCCTGCTGCAATAAATGACGTATTCTCCCCATCTGTCATATAAGCATTTGCATCTCTCACTGGCTGCTGGCTGAAACACGTCTGTTGCAACAAGGAGTCTTTCCCACAGCACGGGAAACACGCTGAGGATGCTTCAAAATCGCACCCCTGCCAAAATGTGGAGACAATTACGTGCTTCAAGTATTTAAACTACCTCAACAACTATGTAAATTATCATCCCACCAGCTTTAATTGCCGGTGGCATTCAGGAGGCGTGCACGCATCCAGACGCGTCAATGTGGATCCTGGAAGTCTGCGGGTTGGAGTCGGGCTCCAAACCCGCTTGGCATTTCCGCGATTTTCGGAGTCCCCCCCCCACCAATGCTCCCGCAACTTCACTCAAAAATCGAGCCCAAGGTTACCATTTCAATCCCTTTGTGAAATGTGTCATTTAAATAGAGACAAAAGGCCAATTTATACAAAAAAACTCAAACAGCTTCTGCTACCAAAAAATTACTGTATCTTTGAGGTACAAGTGAGAATTTTAAAGATGTCTGTTAGGTTATACAGAATTATACAATTACAAATGATAAATGCAGACTTGTCTATCATATAGATTCTGGTTTGCATTTCAAAAGTTTCACAGCAATAGTCTGGAAAATACATCATCTGCTGAGTGTTCACTAAATATAAATATAATGGATTACCTAATTTACCTCATTCCCTTTCAAAATGCTAAGGGAAATAACCCATGACTGCGTCTGAAGTTACGATAAGACTCATGTTAGATCCCAAAATGCAACGAGTTACAAATGTCAGATTTCATAGATGAACAAGAGTAGAATATTACTGATGAGGTACGACATATCTGACCTTTTATATTCTCGCTTTCTCTCTAATGCGGCACTCAGCAGGCTGAAACATACATGGCAATTGAATCCATTCTAAGTCAATTTATGCAACTGGTAGGTTACAGGGCCATACCCAAAGGGGAGAGGGAGAAACATTCACTATTTCATCTCACATAATATTTCCTTTATGAAGTTGAATATCTGTAAATGAAATTACCATTTAATACTGACTAATTTTTTTAAAAATTGAGTTCTAGTATTTTCACAAGAATATAGTTACCATTTTTAAAGAAATATCAAAAACAACTTTGATGTATAGTTTGAGATTTATTGATTTGAAACTATGTTGCAATAATTGAAATAACGGGATAAAATTCCATTCCGTTTATTGTGCTATTCAATAGATTTAACAGCATGTGAGAGGCTTAGATTATTTATTAATAGTGAAATTAGTAATTGTCTTCTCTAGCCTGACCCCCTAGTGGTAAGAAAGGGCAGGGACATTTAGAGATCCCTTGTCACCATTAAACACTTGTAAGTCTGGTATAGCACAGCTACATTTAGCTTCCTCTGCTCCACTGGTCAGCCTCCTAAAAGTTAAAATCCACCCCAGGGTTGTAACACTGCAGCACCAATTCTCCAACTCATGCCCCCTTCAAGCATGGCTCCCCACTGGGAGCTCAGGATTGGTGAATTTACCCTGCAATTTCAAAGAAGTGCTCTGAATCTATAGTAAATTAACAAAAGACAAAGGGGGTAATTTTGACTTCGAGTGATAATGTAAAACTGGGGATATCAATTCAACCGCCCGTTATACATCGCTCCCCATTTTCATTGGGCAGCTGAATCAAATATCACCCATTTTACACTATCAACCGAAGGCAAAATTGCCCCCAAAGAATCCACATTACAATAAAAGTAGCAAAGAGGCTAAGATTTTAGATTTATAATTTTACTCTGGATACAACAAACGCTATGGGCCCAGATAACATCCCAGCTGTAGTGTTGAAGAATGGTGCTCCAGAACTAACCAAGCTGTTCAAGCACAGTTACAACGCTGGCAACTACCCGACAATGTGGAAAATTGCCCAGGTATGTCCTGTCCACAAAAAGCAGGACAAATCCAATCCGGCCAATTACCGCCCCATCAGTCTACTCTCAATCATCAGCAAAGTGATGGAAGGGGTCACCGACAATGCTATCAAACGGCACTTACTCACCAATAACCTGCTCACCGATGCTCAGTTTGGGTTCCTCCAGGACCACTCGGCTCCAGACCTCATTACAACCTTGGTCCAAACATGGACAAAAGAGCTGAATTCCAGAGGTGAGGTGAGAGTGACTGCCCTTGACATCAAGGCAGCATTTGTGGCACCAAGGAGCCCTAGTAAAATTGAAGTCAATGGGAATCAGGGAGAAAACTCTCCAGTGGCTGGAGTCATACCTAGCACAAAGGAAGATGGTAGTGGTTGTTGGAGGCCAATCATCTCAGCCCCAGGACATCGCTGCAGAAGTTCCTCAAGGCAGTGTCCTAGGCCCAACCATCTTCAGCTGCTTCAATGACATTCCCTCCATCATAAGGTCAGAAGTGGGGATGTTCGCTGATGATTGCACAGTGTTCAGTTCCATTCGCAACCCCTCAGATAATGAAGCAGTCCGTGCCCGCATGCAGCAAGACCTGGACAACATCCAGGCTTGGGCTTTCGTGCCAGACAAGTGCCAGGTGATGACCATCTCCAACATGAGAGATTCTAACCATCTCCCCTTGATATTCAACGGCATTACATTGCCGGATCTCCCACCATCAACATCCTGGGGGTCACCATTGACCAGAAATTAAACTGGACCAGCCACACAAATACTGTGGCTACAACAGCAGGTCAGAGGCTGGGTATTCTGCGGTGAGTGACTCACCTCCTGACTCCACAAAGCCTTTCCACCATCTGCAAGGCACAAGTCAGGAGTGTGATGGAGTACTCTCCACTTGCCTGGATGAGTGCAGCTCCAACAACACTTAAGAAGCTCAACACCATCCAGGACAAAGCAGCCTGCTTGATAGGCACCCCATTCACCACCTTAAACATTTACTCCCTCCACCACCGGTGCACCGTGGCTGCAGTGTGTACCATCCACAGGATGCACTGCAGCAACTCGGCAAGGCTTCTTCGACAGCACCTCCCAAACCCGCGACCTCGACCACATAGAAGGACGAGGGCAGCAGGACCATCGAACACCACCACTTGCACGTTCCCCTCCCAGTCACACGTCCATCCTGACTTGGAAAATATCACCGTTCCTTCATCGTCACTGGGTCAAAATCCTGGAACTCCCTACCTAACAGCATTGTGAGAGAACCTTCACCACACAGACTGCAGCGGTTCAAGAAGATGGCTCACCACCACCTTCTCAAGGGGAATTCGGGATCAGCAATAAATCCTGGCCTTGCCAGCGATGCCCACATCCCATGAACGCATAAGATGATTTACTAAAGCATTATTAGTTTGGACAGGATTTGCTCATTCCATGACCTTCTATCTTAAGCAATCAATACTATGGGTATAAGCACTGTTTCCGTTATCTATATCTGCACAACAGAAAACATCTCCCAAGTACTTTACAGTTATTCCCTTAAACAGTCAATTCCTAGAGGTTGGAAATTAATGATTAAATGCAGATTCCTATTAAGTCAAGCATGGTTATTAGTACCTACTGAGAAGAAACTCCCTTTGTGATGGTTATTTGTTAAACACTATGAAATCTAATATTTTTGTTTTTGGAGGGAAAATACTGCTGTCAATGCAAATACAGTCTCCAGCATGATTTGAACAATGACCCTGTTCAGAGTGCAAATTTACAAAGTGTTACTTCTTAACACAAATTTATCTAATGTTGCTGCCATTTATGGCGGACAACTGGATTAGCCATTCATCGCCAGATCTGGCTGGACCACATAAAGCACTATCATGTCCTGCTCTCTTCTGCCAAAACTGCTCACTATTCCAGGATCATCCGAGAATGCAAAGGTGACTCCCAGCTTCTCTTCACTACAAACTGTCTTCTTAAACACCCCACCCCTGCCTCCTCCACCCTCACCAACAACAAGTGTGGGGACTTCTTTGTCACTAAGATTGAAACCATCTGTTCAGCTGCCTCCCTCCCTTCCCCTAGCCCATCAAGCCAAACCTCCCCTAAAGGTGCCCCCCTGCTCTAGCCTTGAACTTGAATCTTTCTCAAGTTTCTCACCTATCTCCCCTCATGTCCTCTCCGAGCTCATCTTGGCCATGAGACCAACCACCAGCTCCCTCTGCCCTATTCCCACCAAACTGCTGACTACCCAATTTCCTTCTTGGCCCCCATGTTAGCTAATATTGTTAACAATTCCCTCTTCTCAGGTACTGTTCCCTTCCCCTTCAAATCTGCTGTTATCACCCCTCCTCAAAACCCACCCTTGACCCCGCTGTCCTTACAAACTATCGCCCTATCTCCAACCCTCCCTTTCCTCTCCAAAGTCCTTGAATGCACTGTCACCTTGCAAATCGATACGCATCTTTCCCGCAACTCTATGTTTGAACCCCTCCAATCAGCTTTCCGCCCGTCTCAGAAATCTTGGATCCTTATCAAAATCACAAACGACATCCTATGTGACTGTAACCGTGGTAAACTATCCGTCAATCTGCTCAACCTTTCTGCAGCCTTTGACACAGTTGACCACACCATCCTCCTCCAACGCCTCTCCTCCATCATCCAGCTGGGTGGGACTGCCCTCTTCTTATCTATCCAGTCATAGCCAGAGAATCTGCTGAAATGGATTCTCTTCCCGTTTCCATGCTGTTACTTCTGGAGTCCCCCAAGGAGTTATCCTTGGCCCCCTTCTATTTCTCATGCTGCCCCTCGGAGGCATCATTCGAAAACACAATGTCAGGTTCCATATGTACATTGTGACACCCGGCTCTACCTCACCACCACATCTCTTGACCACCCATTGCCTCTGATTTGTCATGCTGCTTGTCCGATGAGTAGAAATTTCCTCCAACTAAATATTGGGAAGACCAAAGGCTTTGGTCCCTGCCAAAAACTCCGTTCCCTAGGCATTGACTCCATCCCTCTCCCTGGCCACTGTCTCAGGCTGAACCACACCATTCGCAGCTTTGCCGTCCTATTTGACCCCAGGATGAGCTTCCGACCACATATCCACTCCATAACCAAAACCGCCTAATTTCGTCTTCGTAAAATTACCCGTCTCTGCCTCTGCCTCAGCTCCTCTGCTGCTCAAACCCTCTTCCATGCCTTTGTTACCTTGAGACATGACGATTCCAATGCTCTCCTGGCCGGCTTCCCATCTTCCACGCTCCATAAACCTGAGCTTATCCGAACCTCTGCTGCCCGTAGCTTAACTCGCACCAAGTCCCATTCACCCATCACCCATTTTCACCCACCTACATTGGCTCCCGGTCCACCATTTTAAAATTCTGATCCTTGTTTTCAAATCCCTCCATGGCCTCTCCCCTTCCTATCTCTGCAACTTCCTCCAGCCCCACAACCTTCTGAAATCTCTGTGCTCCCCCAATTTTGGCCTCTTGCTCATGTTTAGGTTTAATTGCTATCAACTGTTTAAGTTCAATTTTAAAGTTTAAATTTTTTAAGTTTCTGTCATGCTTCAGCAGAAAGAGCTGCTGTAGCAAGTTAATTGGTTAGCTAGATTAAACTGGTTCCTGAAGGTGGAGCAGGCCTGACTCATCTGAGTCACAAACTGTAGAAATACAGGGGCCTGTCAGTGCAACCAGCACGGAGTGCGGCGGGCACAGAGTGGCACAGCTGAGAGTTTGGTGAGTGTGGGAGTTCGGTGAAATGGGGTAAGGAGGTGCTGCTTTGCCTTGCTTTTCCTAACATTTTACACAGAGCAGCGGCGGACCTGAGCAGCAGAAGACTGAGAGTGGGGAATAGAAGCAGCAGCAGACCTGTAACAAGAGAAAAATACTGTGCAATGTCACAGGTGAGGCAGGAGAGTCCGAGAGGTGAGCACAGCATAAAAGGAGAGACCTAGAGCGGGAGGAGAGTACGAGAGGTGAACGCAGTGTAAATCTAAGGCAAGTCATGGCAGCACAGCTTGCACCCATGATATGCTCCTCCTGCACTATGTGGGAAGTCATGGACACTACAGGTGTCCCTGATGACCATGTGTGCAGGAAGTGTGTCCAGCTGCAGCTACTGGCTAACTGCATTTCAGAGCTGGAGCTGCGGGTGGATTCGCTGTGGAGCATCCGTGATGCTGAGACTATCGTGGATAGCACGTTCAGTGAGGTGGTCACACCGCAGGTAAAGATTACGCAGGCGGAAAGGAAATGGGGGACCGCCAGGCAGAGTAAAAGGACTAGGCAGGTAGAGCAGGAGTCCCCTGGGGCCATCTCCCTCTCAGATATACCACCTTGGTTACTGTTGGGGGAGATGGCTTATCAGGCGAAAACAGCAAGAGCCAAGTTCGTGACACCACGGGTGGCTCTGCTGCACAGGAGGGGAGGAAGAAGAGCGGCAGGGCTATAGTGATAGGGGATTCAATTGTAAGGGGAACAGATAGGAGTTTCTTTGGCCGCAAACGTGACTCCTGGATGGTATGTTGCCTCCCTGGCGCTAGGGTCAAGGATGTTGCGGAACGGCTACAGGGCATTCTGGAGGGGGAGGGTGAACAGCCAGTAGTCGTGGTCCATATCGGTACCAAAGACATGGGTAAAAAAAGGGATGGGGTACTGCAAGGTGAATTTAAGGAGTTAGGAGATAAATTAAAAAGCAGGACTTCAAAGGTAGTGATCTCAGGATCACTACCAGTGCCACATGCCAGTGAGTATAGGAACAGGAGAATAGACAGGATGAATGCGTGGCTGCAGGGATGGTTTAGGAGGGAGGGATTTAGATTTGTGGGACACTGGGACCGGTTCGGGGGAAGGTGGGACCTGTACAAGCGAGACAGGTTACACCCGAGCAGGACCGGGACCAGTGTCCTCGCGAGGGTGTTTGCTAGTGCTGTTGGGGAAGGTTTAAACTAGAGTGGCAGGGGGAGGGAACCTGAGCGGGGAGTCAGAAGGCAATAAAGTTGAGAGCAGCAAGAGAGGGGAAGACCCGGGGGTAATTTACAATACAAATAGTACAAACAGTTGTTCAAGAACAAGTGAAAGGGAAAAGCGTAGAGCAGCAGAAAGAAAGTGTACTTTAGACACTACAGACCAAGTGAAAACTAGAAGGCGTAAGGCGATTAACCCAGCATCAAAGCTGAAGGTCAGGCTAGGGTGTGTGGCCCAACTAAGAGTTCTACATACAAATGCACGGAGTATAAGGAATAAATTAAATGAACTACAGGTTCAAATTCAAATTGGAGGGTATGACATGATAGCTATTACTGAGACATGGCTGCAGGATGGTCAGGATTGGGAACTAAATATACCGGGTTATAAGGTCGACAGGAGAGATAGGGAAAATGAAAGAGGGGGAGGAGGAGCCTTAATGATCAGAGATTAAATCAATTCAATGATAAAGGGGGATATAACGAGAAGTAAGCAGCCAACAGAGACCTGATGGGTTGAATTGAGAAATAGGAAAGGGAGTTGTATATCGGACCCCTGGCAGCAGCTCTGAAGTGCTAGATTGTATAAATGCAGAGATTAGACAAGTGTGTAACAGAGGCATAGTGGTCTTAATGGGGGACTTTAACCTTCACATAGATTGGGAAAAGCAGACTAGCAACTGTCAGAAAGGTAATGAATTTCTTGAGCGTGTCCAGGATAGTTTTCTACAGCAGTATGTCCCAGAGACAACAAGGGGGCAAGCCATACTAGATTTAGTAATGAGTAATGAGCCAGATTTAGTTAATGGCTTAACTCTACGTGAACATCTATCCAATAGCTCCACGGCTCTGGAGCTGCGGATGGACTCACTTTGGGGCATCCGCGATGCTGAGGAAGTCGTGGATAGCACGTTCAGTGAGTTGGTCACACCACAGATAAAAATTACTGAGGGAGATAGTGAATGGGTGACCAACAGACAGAGGAAGAGTAGGAAGGCAGTGCAGGGGTCCCCTGCGGTCATCTCCCTCCAAAACAGGTATACCGTTTTGGATACTGTTGGGGGAGATGGCTCACCAGGGGAAGGTGACAGCGGCCAGGTTCATGGCACCGTGGCTGGCTCTGCTGCACAGGAGGGCAGGAAAAAGAGTGGCAGAGCTATCGTGATAGGGGACTCGATTGTAAGGGGAATAGACAGGCGTTTCTGCGGACGCAACCGAGACTCCAGGATGGTATGTTGCCTCCCTGGTGCAAGGGTCAGGGATGTCTCGGAGCGGCTGCAGGACATTCTGGAGGGGGAGGGTGAACAGCCAGTTGTCGTGGTGCATATAGGTACCAACGATATAGGTAAAAAACGGGATGAGGTCCCACAAGCTGAATTTAGGGAGTTAGGAGTTAAACTAAAAAGTAGGACCTCAAAGGTAGTAATCTCAGGATTGCTACCAGTGCCACGGGCTAGTCAGAGTAGGAATGACAGGATAGCTTGAGAGATGGTGCAAGAGGGAGGGATTCAAATTCATGGGCCATTGGAACCGGTTCTGGGGGAGGTGGGACCAGTACAAATTGGACAGTCTGCATCAGGGCAGCACTGGAACCAATGTCCTAGGGGGAGTGTTTGCTCGTGCTGTTGGGGAGGGTTTAAATTAATGTGGCAGGGGGATGGGAACCGATGCAGGAAGTCAGTGGGAAGTAAAGTGCTGTCAGAAACAAAAGGCAGTAAGGGAGAGTGTACAAAACATGACCGGACAGATGGTCTGAGAAAGCAGGGCAAAGACCAAGGGAAGTCTAGATTAAACTGCATTTATTTCAATGCAAGAAGTCTGATGGGCAAGGCAGATGAACTCAGGGCATGGATGGGCACATGGGACTGGGATGTTATAGCTATTACTGAAATATGGCTAAGGGAGGGGCAGGACTGGCAGCTCAATGTTCCAGGGTACAGATGCTACAGGAAAGATAGAGCAGGAGGTAAGAGAGGAGGGGGAGTTGCGTTCTTGATTAGGGAGAACATTACGGCAGTAGTGAGAGAGGATATATCCGAGGGTTCGCCCACGGAGTCTATATGGGTAGAACTGAAAAATAAGAAGGGAGAGATCACGTTGATAGGATTGTACTACAGACCCCCAAATAGTCAACGGGAAATTGAGGAGCAAATATGTAAGGAGATTACAGACAGCTGCAAGAAAAATAGGGTGGTAATAGTAGGGGACTTTAACTTTCCAACATTGACTGGGACAGCCATTGCATTAGGGGCTTGGATGGAGAGAAATTTGTTGAGTGTATTCAGGAGGAATTTCTCATTCAGTATGTGGATGGCCCGACTAGAGAGGGGGAAAAACTTGACCTCCTCTTGGGAAATAAGGAAGGGCAGGTGACAGGAGTGTTCGTGAGGGATCACTTTGGGACCAGTGATCATAATTCCATTAGTTTTAGGATAGCTATGGAGAATGACAGGTCAGGCCCAGAAGTTAAAATTCTAAATTGGGGAAAGGCCAATTTTGATGGTATTAGACAGGAACTTTCAGAAGTTGATTGGGAGAGTCTGTTGGCAGGCAAAGGGACGTCTGGTAAGTGGGAGGCCTTCAAAAGTGTGTTAACCATGGTTCAGGGTAAGCACATTCCTTATAAAGTGAAGGGCAAGGCTGGTAGAAGTAGGGAACCTTGGATGACTCGGGAGATTGAGGCCCTAGTCAAAAAGGAGGCATATGACATGCATAGACAGCTGGGATCAAGTGGATCCCTTGAAGAGTATAGAGATTGCGGAGTAGAGTTAAGAGAGAAATCAGGTGGGCAAAAAGGGGATATGAGATTGCTTTGGCAGATAAGGCAAAGGAGAATCCAAAGAGCTTCGACAAATACATAAAGGGCAAAAGAGTAACGAGGGAGAGAGTAGGGCCTCTTAAGGATCAACAAGGTCATCTAAGTGCGGAACCACAAGAGATGGGTGAGATCCTGAATGAATATTTCACATCGGTATTTACGGTTGAGAAAGGCATGGATGTTAGGGAACTTGGGGAAATAAATAGTGATGTCTTGAAGAGTGTACATATTACAGCGAGGGAGGTGCTGGAAGTCTTAACGCGCATCAAGGTAGATAAATCTCCGGGACCTGATGAAATGTATCCCAGGACGTTATGGGAGGTTAGGGAGGAAATTGCGGGTCCCCTAGCAGAGATATTTGAATCATCCACCGCTACAGGTGAGGTGCCTGAAGATTGGAGGGTAGCAAATGTTGTGCCTTTGTTTAAGAAGGGCGGCAGGGAAAAGCCTGGGAACTACAGACCGGTGAGCCTGACATCTGTAGTGGGTAAGTTGTTAGAGGGTATTCTGAGGGACAGGATCTACAGGCATTTGGAGAGGCAGGGACTAATTAGGAACAGTCAGCATGGTTTTGTGAGAGGAAAATCATGTCTCACGAATTTGATTGAGTTTTTTGAAGGGGTAACCAAGAAGATAGATGAGGGCTGTGCAGTAGACGTGGTCTACATGGACTTCAGCAAAGCCTTTGACAAGGTACCGCATGGCAGGTTGTTACATAAGGTTAAATCTCACGGGATCCAAGGTGACGTAGCCAATTGGATACAAAATTGGCTTGACGACAGAAGACAGAGGGTGGTTGTCGAGGGTTGTTTTTCAAACTGGATGCCTGTGTCCAGCGGTGTGCCTCAGGGATCGGTGCTGGGTCCGCTGTTATTTGTTATTTATATTAATGATTTGGATGAGAATTTAGGAGGCATGGTTAGTAAGTTTGCAGATGACACCAAGATTGGTGGCATTGTGGACAGTGAAGAAGGTTATCTAGGATTGCAACGGGATCTTGATAAATTGGGCCAGTGGGCCGATGAATGGCAGATGGAGTTTAATTTAGATAAATGTGAGGTGATGCATTTTGGTAGATCGAATCGGGCCAGGACCTACTCCGTTAATGGTAGGGCGTTGGGGAGAGTTATAGAACAAAGAGATCTGGGAGTACAGATTCATAGCTCCTTGAAAGTGGAGTCACAGGTGGATAGGGTGGTGAAGAAGGCATTTGGCATGCTTGGTTTCATTGGTCAGAACATTGAATGCAGGAGTTGGGATGTCTTGTTGAAGTTGTACAGGGCATTGGTGAGGCCACACTTGGAGTACTGTGTACAGTTCTGGTCACCCTATTATAGAAAGGATATTATTAAACTAGAAAGAGTGCAGAAAAGATTTACTAGGATGCTACCGGGACTTGATGGTTTGACTTATAGGGAGAGGTTAGACAGACTGGGACTTTTTTCCCTGGAGAGTAGGAGGTTTCGGGGTGATCTTATAGAAGTCTATAAAATAATGAGGGGCATAGATAAGGTCGATAGTCAAAATCTTTTCCCAAAGGTAGGGGAGTCTATAACGAGGGGGCATAGATTTAAGGTGAGAGGGGAGAGATACAAAAGGGTCCAGAGGGGCAATTTTTTCACTCAAAGGGTGGTGAGTGTCTGGTACGAGCTGCCAGAGGCAGTAGTAGAGGCGGGTACAATTTTGTCTTTTAAAAAGCATTTGGACAGTTACATGGGTAAGATGGGTAGAGAGGGATATGGGCCAAGTGCAGGAAATTGGGACTAGCTTAGTGGTATAAACTGGGCGACATGGACATGTTGGGCCGAAGGGCCTGTTTCCATGTTGTAACTTCTATGATTCTATGATTCTATGGGCTGCTCCATTCTATAATTTTGGTTCTTTGCTGCAGGAGCAGCATTGGAGGACTTTTAAGTAGATCTCCTCCAGCTGACAGCCTGTGATGTGGGTGCGCAGTCCGCCCGCTGCACAGGTTTCCAACTGGAAACCCGGAAGCTACGTTAAGTGGCTTCAATTTACCCGCGATCGTGTGGGGAATGGACGGATTTCACTGGGCGGGTTACCGACGCACCTAGTCGCCCTCCCGCTGCCATCCCGCCTCCCTGGTAATATTGGGGCCACTGTCACTCAATTTTACACTCGTAGCCTCCAGCTCAGAGACTGACACTACACATACTTTAGAGGCTAGGATAGAGGAGGGATCTGCATGTGGTGAGACAGTGGGCATAAGTGCGCAGGAGCCCGGGCGGTGGGGAATGGATACCCTCCATAGATGTCAGCTCGCCGGAGGGCGAGGTCACACTCGTTCTGCTGCAAAAGAATCAGAAGATAACTTCGATGGGCCAGGCTACAGAAGAAGCCTGATGGGTGTACACAACTAAATGCTTGGTGCACTGGAATGCCTGCGCACAATGTCAAGGGGCATGGAAGAGTCCAGCTCCAACTTGGCACAGGGCTTCGTGCAGAGCTTGGAGCCCATCCTTTCCCACATAGAACGTGTGATCACCTCCATCAGCGCACCTGTGGAACCCACCATGATGCAGCGTCTGATGACTGATGTCACAGCTTCCATTGCAGCACAAACATCTGTCGTCCAATGTATGACTGCTGCTTTGGATGCTCAGACTGCCAGTTATCATGGCTCTGGGTTCCAATGTGGAACGGGGCTTCCAGGGTGTCACAGCAGCACAGCAATCTGTTCTCCAGCAGATCTCCGGGATTGCTGAGGCTCGGCCACAGGAGAGCGGTAGTGGCGCCATGGAAGACGAACCTGCCACCCTCTCTCAGGATGACAGCATTCCTGCTCCCATCCCTGCCATTCTGCCAATGCCTCTGTTGTTGCCTATTGGCCAGCCAGGCCAGATTGCTGCAGCCCAGAACGAGATGATGCAGTCTGAAACCAGGCCCTCAGCCCAGAGCTGCTCGAGGTCGTCCTCCAAGGCCATCTGCCGCTCCTCAATTGAAGGTCAGCAGCCTTCCACCACCCATGTTCCAACCACTGGGGGTGCACCTCGTAGGAGCACTAGGAAAGGAAAAGGCACATGAATGACAGGCACTAAGGGAATGCACAAGGGTGAACAGTATCATGTTGTTTCAATCATTTCATGTGTTAATTTATAAATTTGGATTTGAATTTGTATTTGATGTTGGTTTTCATTTCTGCAATGAGCTATAGGGAGGAAGCAATGTGTAATCATATGGAAAACAATTTGATGGTCATGTGGGAGAGGAAAGGTAAGGAGTGTGGGATTGTTGGTGAATGGGGAGGTGTCGTTGAGGTTACTGGTATCGCTCATTAATCATCTGATCACACAGAGCCCTGGCAGACAGGGCCTGTTTACCTTGTTGCCTCCCTGCCTCCTCCTCAACTTCCTGCTGCACTTCCTCCACTTGCTCCTCCGTCTCTTCCTCCGCCTGTTGTCAGTTTCTTGCCTGATAGTTGGTGGCAAGGGCTGTTCCCTCATTATGGTGAGGTTGTGCATACATCAAAAAATCTTAATACCAGCTCAGCTGAGCACTGCAGGGCTCCTACAGGCAGCAGAAGCATTGCTTGAGGATGCCTATGGTGTTCTCGATGATGTTCCCGCATGTGTCTCATTGTACGTCTGCTGTGTGTTACAAACTGGATAGCCCAGTGAAGGATAGAATACTAGAGACTGGTCTTCAGTTGCTTCCAAGCCTTTATTCACAGAGATCAATATCACCCACACCCGAGATAAGCTCTCTTATAAATGGATGGAGAGTCCCCAATTGATATGCACCACCTGAATACAATTAGCACTAGTTGATAAAAATCACATGGATACAATTAACACTGTGCATGTGCATTTCAGACTGGAGTGTTGAGCTACTTCATAAGGGGATAACCCTTGCAGCCAGTAGCCAGCCTTTGAGTTGCCATGCTGTTTGAAAAATAGAATCATAGAAAGGTTACAGCACAGAAGGAGGCCATTTGGCCCATCGAGTTGGTGCCGGCTCTACGCAGGAGCAATCCAGCTAGTCCCACTCCCCCGTCCTATCCCTGTAGCCTTGCAAATTTTTTCCTTTCAAGTATTTATCCAGTTCTTTTTTGAAAGCCACGACTGAATCTGCCTCCACCACCCTCTCAGGCAGCGCATTCCAGATCCTAACCATTCACTGCATAAAAAGTTTTCCTCATGTCACCTTTGGTTCTTTTGCCAATCACCTTAAATCTATGTCCTCTGGTTCTTGACCCTTCCTGTTCATGAATATGGCCGAGTTCAGGTGTGGCAATATGCGTGCAATCAATGGCACCCTGCAGCATGGGGAAGCATGCAATGCAAGCAAACCCTCAAGCTTGCTCATGCTGCTTGTCTCTGTCAAGAGGGAACATGATGAATCGGTTTCTAAATGCGTACAGAGCATCCATGACCTCCCTTATACAGCAGTGCACTGCAAACTGTGAGATGTTGTTTAAATCGCCAATAGTAGTCTGAAGGGACCCAGAGCCTTTAAAATTAAGCGCCACTGTTACCTTGACAGCCACAGGTAGTGCTGTCCTTATTCTGCTCTGAGGCTGTAGTTGTGGCTGCAGCAGTTGATAAATCTCAGTCACGACCTCTTTAGTGAATCGTAGCCATTGGATGCACTGGTCGTCGTTGAAGTTGAGATGACAGAATTGGTCCCTGAAGACCCTCATTGGATATGGATTCCTGCTGAGTGCCCTGCACCGCCTCCTCCTCCTCCTCCCTCTTCTCGCAGCTTGTCCTGCTCTGTGTGTCCTCTCTACATGCTCCCAGTCATGTTCAATTCCCAGAGGAAGCCCTAGCAGGCCACCAATGTCTGGCAGCAACCTTGTGCAGCACACCATTTTAAATGCCACTAACAGTACTGCAAGACCAGCCAGACCACTTTCTCTATAATATTGCAATTTTCTCCAAGTATAGGAAACTTCCACAAACACCCACAATTGTACGACCAGCTAGAATAACTAATACAGAAACTAACCTGTAACTCCCTTTTAAATAGCCCTGGTGGGGGATCCTTCATGCCCTTTAACTCCTGTTCAGCTGTGCGAGGTTAGGACAGTGCGGGGAGTTCGAAAATGCTGCCAACTATTTCAAATCAGCATTGCGTACTGATTAACATCATAATTTCCCTACTCTAAATGCTGGCGGCATTCGTTAGGCGTGCATGCGCAGATGCCTTTACCAAGATGGCGTCCTGCGCATGTCACGCCAGAAGTGCGCACATGCATCTCAGACCCCATTTTCGGGCCTTAGGAGTCCGCGTAGCACCTACAGAATGGGCGCTACGCAGCCTAATTTAACCCCCTCTTATTTTACTTTCTTCCCCTTCCACCACAATATATTTTTCTCTTTTAACCAGTGGGGTACAGCAATCAGATCACAGGTTTTCCACAGTTATGGTCAATGACACTTTGTTATGGACAAACAGAGGAGAAAAAAAACTCATAGGGTGAATAACTCATTTCAGTCTTTTTCTCCTTGGGGTAGAAAGTACTGCTCCCATAAGATCAGTCATCTAGATACCCAGCTAAGGACTAAAAAACGCAAGTATTAATCTTGGACATAAATTTATGTGTACAGCTGCCCTGGAACTGTCACTCCAATCAATCAAGGCCTTTAGATAACTCAAGTAAATGACATAAGGTCACAGTACTAGTTTAGTGTATGTGAGTGTCTCCTGTGTAGCACATTTTTTCAAAGTAGAGCTGGATGGCACTGTTACTGATTTGTAAGACAAACACAGTATCCACCATAACATTTACACTGAATAGCTATCATAGGAGGTACAGCACAGGAGGTGACCATTCGGCCCATTGTGCCTGTGCCAGCTCTTTGAAAGCTATTCAATTAGTCCTATTCCCCTGCTCTTTCCCCATAGCCCTGTAAATGTTTTCCCCTTCAAGTATTTATCTAATTCTCTTTTGAAAGTTACTATTGAATCTGCTTCCACCACCCTTTCAAGCAGTGCATTCCAGATCATTACAACTCGCTATGTAAAAAAAATATTTCCTCATGTCACCTCTGGCTCTTTTGCTGATCACCTTAAATCTGTCTCCTCCGGCTACCGACCCTTCTACCACTGGAAATAGTTTCTCCTTATTTACTCTATCAAAACTGTTCATGATTTTGAACATCTCTATCAAATCTCCTCTTAATCATCTCTGTTCTAAAGGAGAACAACCTCAGCTTCTCCAGTCTCTCCTCATAACTGAAGTCCTTCATCCCTGGTACCATCATAGTAAATCTCTTCTGCACCCTCTCTAAGGCCTTGACATCCTTCCTAAAGTGTTTTGGTTTTACTTTCTAGATTATATGTATTTTTAACACATAGCAAACTATTTAAATGCCTTTGCTTGAGGTTGTCCAAGAAGCCAGCTGACAGAAGTGGACTATTCTAAATGCTGCATGTATCGTAAAGTAATAAAAAAAATTCCACCGTACATTATCCAGATTCAGTAAAATCCTGGAACTATAAGAGTTAATTTTGAACATCGCAGCAAAAATACAGAGATTATGAAAAATATGCAATATGTAATAGATGTGTTTCAATGTTATTACCTTGATTGTCTAAAGATGTACAGCCATCATATTGCAAAACCAGCATTGCTAATGCTGTTACTGGAGCATTCATGTGAGTCTCGAAATATTAGTGTCAATGCTCAATAAGCTGTGCCAATAAAATCTGACATCGACCCGCTCTCTCTCCCTTCATTGATTTATAACATTTTTGAAAGAGGAATTCCCATTAAGAGCTTTCTTCTTTTCAGCCCTTAATTATTGTAAGAACCATTTAATTATGCATGTTTTCATCCTTGGGGCCTATCTACTTAATGGTATATAAAGTGCAGCTGATAATACTACAACTACCCAGAAAGTCATCCTGAGAAGTCAGAAACATCAAGAAGTTAACACTTTCCTTCACTGGTTGTTGTCGAGATATAAGTAAATAAGGCACACATAATAAGTTGCAGTGCTCAATTGGACAATGTTTTGTTACTCATTCCTTGGCTTTATCCTTTATATTAGCCTAAGTCCATCAGTGGACCCTGGTGTCTTCTTTTTGATTATTTTTCTCTAAGCATGGCTTGGGGTAGCACAACATCCCACTAGTTTCTACACTTATGACATGTAGCATGATTTGCTGCCTGAATGCAATTCTGCATAAAAAGTCTTGGCAGCAGCAAAAATGTCAATTTATGACCGGATCTGAGAGATAACAAATTATTTTCTGCAACAAATCACTTGAGCAAATCATAATACTCACTCTTCCCTTCTCCCCATTCACTTTATTAGCTCTGCTATATACTGTATCCTAAAATTAATTTCCAATTCAAGCCATTTACATTATTTAAAGTCCAATCATTTCATCACCGCAAGTGTTCCATCTGCTAAAACGTCAGCATATCTTAGATAAGCAAAATGTCCAATGAGTTCTAAAGGTGAAAACATTTCTTAGTTTATCCCAAAGGAGGCATGTTTCAACTGATGTCAGCACTTCATTTTTCAGCTTACTTCAGAAGATTTTGCCAGCAACATCAATGCCATAGTGAAGTGTATTTTTCTCTGAGAATTTTCTTATGCCTCCTGTCCCAAAAGCAGTGACTCATGGTGGGCATGGTGCCATCAGCACCAACAGTTATCTGGTACCTCACCCAAAAGGCCATACGAATCTGGACAGTGGGCTTCTGCAGGCTACTTTACCATAGCAACACAGCTGAACTCAACTTTGTTCTCATCAAATGTCTACATTATCATGCTTCCCTGCAATGAATAGCAATTAGGTGGCTGATCCACGGGAACCCTCCCTCAACCAGAAACACGGAGGTCCTATTGATGTTCCTCTATCACAATGCCAACTGAGATCAGCTAATTCAATCAAAAGAACAAGAACCATTTTTGAAAACTTGCCCCTGAAGTCACCAAGCCCCGTCCACCATGAACTGCCACCAACCGAATCAAAAAACATCTCTGGCCACATCTGGCCTTGAGCATACCCGATGGAGATATCAAAATATTTAAATATGGCAGGGTCTCAAAAGTCCAACTTTAAATAAATTCCTCAATTTCATTTTGTTGACTTCTAGAGTCTAGGGACAAAATTTCTGATCCCCTCAATTTACTTTACATGCTCAAAATTATACATATGGTCTTATAAAATTTAACAAATATGGAAGGAATATTGTGGAGTTTGGCAACTAAATTAAAACAGAATCTATAAAAACAAAGCTGGCTTATTCAACCATATACTTAAAGCCTTTAAACACAGGATCCAGTGGTGTCCCCCAGGGGTCGGTATTAGGACCACTGCTCTTTTTAATATATATTAATGACCTGTACTTGGGTATACAGGGCATCATTTCAAAGCTTGCAGCTGTATTGAAACTCAAAAATGTAGTAAACAATGTAGAGGATAGTAACAGACTTCAGGAGGACATAGACAGACTGGTGAAATGGACAAACACATGGCAGGTGAAATTTAACACAGAGAAGTGTGAAGTGATGCATTTTGGTAGGAAGAATAAGGAGAGGCAATATAAACTAAATGGAACAATTTTAAAAGCAGTGCAGGAACAGAGAGATCTGGGCATGTACATACACAAATCTTTGAAGCTGGCAAGACAAGTTGAGAAGGCTGTTAAAATAGCATATGGGATCCTTGGGTTTACAAACAGAGGCATAGAGTGCAAAAGCAGGGACATTATGCTAAACCTTTATAAATCACTAGTTAGGACCCAGCTGGAGTATTGTGTCCAATTCTAGGCACCACACTTTGGGAAGGATGTCAAGGCCTTAGAGAGGGTGCAGAGGAGATTGACTAGAATGATACTAGGGATGAGGGACTTTAGTTATGTGGAGAGACTGGAGAAGCTGGGGTTGTTCTCCTTAGAGCAGAGAAGGTTAAGAGGAGATTTAATAGAGATGTTCAAAATCATTTAGGGTCTTGACAGAGAGAAACTGTTTCCAGTGGCAGGAGGGTCAGTAACCAGATGACAAAAATTTGAGGTAATTGGCGAAAGAACCAGAAGCAAGATGAGGAGAATTTTTTTTCTTTAAAAACACAGAATTGTTATGATCTGGAATGCATTGCCAAAAAGGGTGGTGGAAGCAGATTCAATAATAATTTTCAAAGGGAAACTGGATAAATACTTGAAGGGGAAAAATTTACACGGCTCTGGGGAGGGGCGATACGGGAGCAGGGCTAATAGCACTAAAGAGTGACAAATCCCCAGGACCAGATGGTTTCCATCCCAGGGTTTTAAAGGAAGTAGGTGAGCACATTGCAGATGCCCTAACTATAATCTTTCAAAGTTCTCTAGATTCAGGAACTGTCCCTCTAGATTGGAAAATTGCACATGTCACTCCGCTTTTTAAGAAAGGAGAGAGAGGGAAACCGGGGAATTATAGACCAGTTAGTTGAGGGGAAAATGCTGGAGTCTATAATTAAGGATAGGGCGACTGAACACCTCGAGAATTTTCAGTTAATCAGATAGAGCCAGCATGGATTTGTGAAAGGTAGGTCGTGCCTGACAAACCTGATTGAATTTTTTGAAGTGGTGACTAAAGTAGTGGACAGGGGAATGTCAATGGATGTTATTTATATGGACTTCCAGAAGGCATTTGATAAGGTCCCACATAAGAGACTGTTAGCTAAGATAGAAGCCCATGGAATCGAGGGAAAAGTACGGACTTGGTTAGGAAGTTGGCTGAGCGAAAGGCGACGGAGAGTAGGGATAATGGGAAGGTACTCACATTGGCAGGATGTGACCAGTGGAGTCCCGCAGGGATCTGTCTTGGGGCCTCAATTATTCGCAATGTTTATTAACGACTTAGATGAAGGCATAGAAAGTCTCATATCTAAGTTTGCCGATGACAAAGATTGGTGGCATTGTAAGCAGTGTAGATGAAAACATAAAATTACAAAGCGATATTGATAGATTAGGTGAATGGGTAAAACTGTGGCAAATGGAATTCAATGTAGACAAATGTGAGGTCATCCACTTTGGATCAAAAAAGGATAGAACAGGGTACTTTCTAAACGGTAAAAAGTTAGAAACAGTGGATGTCCAAAGGGACTTAGAGGTTCAGGTACATAGATCATTGAAATGTCATGAACAGGTGCAGAAAATAATCAATAAGGCAAATGGAATGTTGGCCTTTATATCTAGAGGACTAGAGTACAAGGGGGCAGAAGTTATGCTGCAAAACCCTGGTTAGACCGCACCTGGAGTACTGTGAGCAGTTCTGGGCACCGCACCTTCGGAAGGACATATTGGCCTTGGAGGGAGTGCAGCGTAGGTTTACTAGAATGATACCCGGACTTCAAGGGTTAAGTTACGAGGAGAGATTACAGAAATTGGGGTTGTATTCTCTGGAGTTTCGAAGGTTAAGGGGTGATCTGATCGAGGTTTATAAGATATTAAGGGGAACAGATAGGGTGGATAGAGAGAAACTATTTCTGCTGGTTGGGGATTTTAGGAGTAGGGGGCACAGTCTAAAAATTAGAGCCAGACCTTTCAGGAACGAGATTAGAAAACATTTCTACACACAAAGGGTTGTAGAAGTTTGGAACTCTCTTCCGCAAACGGCAATTGATACTAGCTCAATTGCTAAATTTAAATCTGAGATAGATAGCTTTTTGGCAACCAAAGGTATTAAGGGATATGGGCCTAAGGTAGGTATATGGAGTTAGATCACAGATCAGCTATGATCTTATCAAATGGCAGAGCAGGCACGAGGGGCTGAATGGCCTACTCCTGTTCCTATGTTCCTATAATATCATTAGCTTTAGAATCGTTATGGACGAGGTACAATAAAATGTGAAAATACTTAATTGGAGGAGGGCTAATTTCAGTGAGTTAAAAAGAGATCTTATCTAGATTGATTGGAATCAAAAATTGGTCAGCAAAACAGTAACTGGACAATGGGAGGCCTTCAAGGAAGAGATGGTTCGGGTACAAAGAAACACATTCCCATGAGGAGGAAAGGAAGGGCATCAAAGCTAGAGCACCCTGGATAACTAACGATATAGAGATTAAAATGAAACAGAAAAAGGAGGCTTATGACAAATGTAAGGTTCATAATGCAGTAGAGAACCAGGCTGAATACAGAAAGTACAGAGGTAATCTAAAAAAGGAAAAAAGGGCAAAGAGAAAGTATGAGAATAGATTAGCAGCTAATATAAAAGGGAACCCAAAAGTCTTTTATAAACATATAAATAGTAAAAGGATAGTTAACGGAAGGATGGGAACGAATAGGGACAAAAAAGGAGATAGTCTTGTGGAGGCAGAGGTACTAAATGAATACTTCGCACCTGTCTTCATCAGAGAAACGAATGTTGCAGTAAAGGAGAAGGTAGTAGCTATATTGGATAGGTTAAAAATAGTTGAAGAGGAGGTACTTAAAAGATAGGCAGTACTCAAAGTAGTAATGTCACCCAGTCCAGATGGGATGCATCCTAGGTTTCTGAGGGAAGTAATGGTGGAAATTGCGGAGGCTCTTCCAATCTTCCTTAGATAAGTGGACACTGCCAGAGGACTGGAGGATTGCAAATGCTACACCCCTGTTCAAAAAAGGAGAGAGTGATAAGCCCGGCAATTATAGGCCAGTCAGCATTCCAGTTGGTGGTCGGGGAAACTTTTAGAAGCAGTAATCCGGAACTTGGAAAAGTGTGGGCTAATAAATGAAAGTCAGCACAGATTTGTTAAAGGAAAATCATGTTTGACTAACTTGATTGAGTTCTTTGATGAAGTAACAGAAAGAGTTGATGAAGGTAATACGGTTAATGGTTGTGTATATGGACTTTCAAAAGGCATTTGATAAAGTACGACATAATAGACTTACTAGCAAAACTAAAGCCCATGGAATTAAAGGATAGTGGCAGCGAGGATACAAAACTGGCTAAGGGACAGAAAGCAGAGAGTAGTGGTGAATGGATGTTTTTCAGACTGGAGGGAAGTATACAGTATAAGGACCACTGCTCTTTTTGATATGCATTAATGTCCTAGACTTGGGTATGGAAGGTCTCATTTCAAAGTTTGCAGATGACACAAAACTCAGAAATATAATAAACAATGTAAAGGATAGGAACAGACTTCAGGAGGACATAGACAGACTGGTGAAATAGGCAGACACATGGCAGATGAAATTTAAGGCAGAGAAGTATGAAGTGATTATTTCGGTAGGAAAAATGAGGAGAGGCAATATAAACTAAATGGTACCATTTTAAAGGGAGTGCCCAATCAGCGGGACCTGGGGTTATATCTACACCAATCTTTGAAGGTGACAGGACAAGTTGAGAATGTTGTTAAAAAGGCATATGGCATGCTGGGCTTTATTAATAGAGGCATAGAGTACAAAAGCAAGGAAGTTATGCTAAACCTTTATAAAACACTGGTTAGGCCTCAGCTGGAGTATTGTGTTCAATTCTGGGCACCACACTTTAGGAAGGATATCAAGGCCTGAGAGAGGGTGCAAAAGAGATTTTCTAGAACTGCACCAGGGATGAGGGACTTCAGTTATGTGGAGAGATTGGAGAAGCCGCAGTTGATCTTCTTGGCATAGAGAAGGTTAAGGGGAAATTTGATAGAAGTGTTCAAAATCATGATCGGTTTTGATAGGGTAAATAAGGAGAAACTGTTTCCAGTGGCAGAAGGGTCAGTAACCAGGGGACACAGATTTAAGGTATTCAGCCATTTTTTTATGCAGCGAGCTGTAATGCACTGCTTGAAAGGGTGGAAGCAAATTCAATAGTATCTTTTAAAAAGGAATTGGATGAATACTTGAAGGGAAAAAAATTACAGGGCTGTGGGGAAAGAGCATTGAAATAGGCCTAATTAGATAGCTCTTTCAAAGAGCCGGCATAGGCACGAAGGGCCAAATGGCCTCCTCCTGTGCTGTACCTACTATCATAGAATCATAGAAGTTTACAACATGGAAGCAGGCCCTTTGGCCCAACATGTCCATGTCGCCCAGTTTATACCACTAAGCTAGTCCCAGTTGCCTGCACTTGGCCCATATCCCTCTATACCCATCTTACCCATGTAACTGTCCAAATGCTTTTTAAAAGACAAAATTGTACCCGCCTCTACTACTGCCCCTGGCAGCTCGTTCCAGACACTCACCACCCTTTGAGTGAAAAGATTGCCCCTCTGGACCCTTTTGTATCTCTCCCCTCTCACCTTAAATCTATGCCCCCTCGTTATAGACTTCCCTGCCTTTGGGAAAAGATTTTGACTATCTACCTTATCTATGATACTATGAAATAGAGTTCAATGTGGGCAAGTGTGAGGTCATCTACTTTGAACCCAAGAAAGATAAGTGTATTTTCTAAATGGTGAGAAACTAGGAACTGTAAAAGAGAAAAAAAGAGATTTGTAAATCCAAGTACACAAATCATTAAAAGCCAGTAGACAGGTACAAAAAAAGCAAACAAAAAGACTAATGGAATGTTGGCCTTTATCTTAAGGAGGCTGGAATACAAAGGGAAGGAAGTTATGCTTCAGTTTTATGGAGGCTTGGTCAGGCCCCCTCTGGGGTACTGCGTTCAGTTTTAGGCATCGCACCTCAGGAAGGATATATTGGCCTTGGACAATATGCAGTGCAGATTCACCAGAATGTTACCGGGGCTTAAAGTGTTAAAGTATGAGGACAGGTTGCATAAACTTGGGTTGAACTCCCTTGAGTACAGGAGATTGAGGGGTGATCTGATCGAGGTGTTTAAAATGTTAAAAGGAATCGATAGGGTAGATACAAAGAAACTATTTCCTCTGGTGGAGAAATCAAGAAGGGAGTTCAATCTTATAATTAGAGCTTTGTCATTCAGGTGCAAAATCAGGAAGCACTTTTTCACACAAAGGGTAGTGGAAATTTAGAACTCTCTGCCCCAAAAAGCTGTGGTGCCGGGTCAATTGGAGCTTTCAAGACTGAGATAGATAGATTTTTGTTAGGTACGTGTATCAGGGGATATGAAACAAAGGCGGGAAAATGAAGTTAAGGTACACTTCAGCCAAGATTTAATTGAGTGGCAGAGCAGACCCAAGGGGGCTGAATGGCCTCCTCCTGTTCTTAATGTTCCTAGCCCCTTGACCAGAACAAGAAGCACAAACAATATACTCCAACATCCTCCTCCACTACATTCAGGGCCCCACAGGACACCTGTCATAATTTACCGAAGTCTTATTGTAAATTATAAAACCTGTCCCAAGAGCTTAACAGTCACAACCGGATTCAGGAGACTATATGAGAATACAGGCACAAGTTTGAGCAGGGAATTGCGAATCATAAAATTCAATAAACTTTTTATCAAACAGATCACAACCACTCTGGTCAAACAACTCATCATGCAGGAATACCCACTATTTAAATAAAATAATGTACTAAGCAACTTTTTTTACACATATGTACCTTAACAATACCTATAATTGGCAATGAATTATTGATAACTTTACCCTGAACATTGCTAACCACAAATCACAAGAGACTCCAAAGACTGAATAATAAAATGAAAATAAAAACTTACACATAAAATGAAGTGTTCTGATTAATGTCTGGCATATTCTCAGCTTTGTGGAATAGATTGAATACTGTTCAGTTTGGGTGATCCACTGCCCATTGTAACACAAATGTTCAGTGCCATAGAATGGGAGGATGCAACTTTAAGACCCAGGTATGCAGGGTAATAAAGTCCCCATTGATTCTTTCTTTCTCTTCATCTTCATTTTCACCCATCAAATCTAGCTCTTTTCGAAAATCTATTGAAAGATCCATATATAAGATCATTTTCAATCTCTGAAGCTTCAGCTCTGTCTTGAGCTCTTTACTCCTAGTCTCCCAGGTGAAACTGAAGGTATCAAAATTCAACAGTAGTGGAAAAATTTCACATGTAGATTTTTTTAAAAATCAGGCTTAATGCAGAACATCTGAAGTCTCCACTTTCCAACTGCTTCTCGTAATTGTTAGCAGCTGCATCCAAATCAATACCAATGCTACAAATCTCATCACTAGGTAATCGCTGGGGTGGAGAGTGTTGCACGAAGCAGTCTCCACGAACAGGCTTTGAAGCCATTTCACGGACTCCCAGGCCGCCTGCAATTTCTGCGGCCTGAATGAGTCTGTGTTTCATTTATTCACAGGGTGTGGGAAGCTGCAGTCCCTGTCCCACTATTTAAGGGGGCTGCTCCTCAAGTTCTGGCTACACTTCAGTCCCACGCTCCTGATTTTTGGCCATCCGGTGAGGAGGGGGCGGACAAGTCGGGGGACGTCCTCGTGGGTCTGCTCCTGGGCCTGTCCAAGGTGGCTATCCACAGGTCCAGGTTAGACGTGGCCCGAGGGGGCAGTCGCTCCGACTGTCTGCCTCTCTTCCGCGGCATTCTCCATGCTTGGGTGGCCCTGGAGAGGGAGAAGCGATGTCTGCCGGTACGCTTGAGGCATTCTGCGACCGGTGGGCACCGCAGGGGCTGGATTGCATCCTGGATCATCACAATAAAATTATAATTTGACACTTATTTTGGTTTTTTGATTTGTTTTAAATAAAAGACACCCTAACACCTCCCCCAACCCTCTTATAAAAGGGAGGAATAAAACACACACACAAAAAAATAGACGAACCTCACCAATAAAAGAAAAAAAGAAAAAAAAAACGAGGTAATCGCACTTTAACAAGGAGTGAACAGCTGATTGAAGCTGCTTGAAAACCGGACTTTGCCTAAAATCAGCAGAGCTTTTCAAATCGGTAAATACAGGGCATTAACGAGGTGCAATTAACTTATAGAACTACCCAAAACAACCAGCACACTGAATATGTTACAAGTGGTGCCTTTGTAATTGACTCCTATGGTATTGGAAATGGTCAGAGCCATTTGCCTGATATAGGGCCCGATATTACCATGGCAGCAGGTTCGCGGCGGGTGGTCGATTGGGCACGTGGGTAACGCGCCCGGTGAAATTAGTCTGCCCCACGCACAATCGCAGGCTGATTGGATCCACTTACCTGGTCTTCCGGGTTCCCCGCTGCTGAGCTGCGCGGCGGGCGGACTGAGCATGTGCAGTAAGATCTGTCAGCTCGAGGAGCTCTATTTGGATGTCAGGGGATATACGAGAATGGATTAGGAAAAAAAGGAGGGCTTTTGGCAGATACAAAAGGCTAAAGACGGAGGAAGCCCTAGAGGAGTACAAAAAGTGCAGGGGGATACTTAAAAAAGAAATTAGGAGATCAAGGAGGGGCCATGAAATAACACTGGCGAGCAAAATAAAGGAAAATCCTAAGATGTTTTATAAGTATATTAAGGGTAAGAGGATGACTAGGGAAAAAATAGGGCCCATTAGGGACAAAAATGGCAATCTGTGTGTGGAGCCGGCAGATGTAGGAGGGGTTCTAAATGAATTTTTTGCATCTGTTTTCACTATGGAGAAGGACGATGTAGACATAGAAATACGGCAGGGGGACTGTGATATACTCGAACATATTAACATCGAGCGGGAGGAGGTATTGGCGGTTTTAGCAGGCCTAAAAATGGATAAATCCCCAGGCCCGGACGAAATGTATCCCAGGCTACTGTGTGAGGCAAAGGAGGAGATTGCGGGGGCTCTGACACATATATTCAGAACCTCTCTGGCCACAGGGGATGTGCCAGAGGACTGGAGAACCGCTAATGTAATACCATTATTCAAGAAGGGGAGTAGGGAAAAACCGGGTAACTACAGGCCAGTGAGCCTAACATCAGTGGTAGGAAAATTATTGGAAAAAATTCTGAAGGACAAAATTAGTCTCCACTTGGAGAAGCAAGGATTAATCAGGGATAGTCAACATGGCTTTGTCAAGGGAAGATCATGTCTGACTAATTTGATTGAATTTTTTGAGGGGGTGACTAGGCGTGTGGATCAGGGTAACGCAGTGGATGTGGTATACATGGATTTCAGTAAGGCCTTCGATAAAGTCCCCCACAGGAGACTGGTCAAGAAGGTACGAGCCCATGGAATCCAGGGTGCCTTGGCACTTTGAATACAAAACTGGCTTAGTGGCAGAAGGCAGAGGGTGATGGTCGAAGGTTGTTTTTGTGACTGGAAGCCTGTGGCCAGTGGGGTACCACAGGGATCGGTGCTGGGTCCCTTGCTGTTTGTGGTCTACATTAATGACTTGGATATGAATGTAAAAGGTATGATCAGTAAGTTCGCTGATGATACAAAGATTGGTAGGGTGTTAAATAGTGAGGAGGATAGCCTCAGTCTGCAGGACGATATAGATGGGTTGGTCAGATGGGCGGAACAGTGGCAAATGGAATTCAACCCGGAAAAGTGCGAGGTGATGCACTTTGGAGGGACTAACAAGGCAAGGGAATACACAATGAATGGGAGGACCCTAGGCAAGACAGAGGGTCAGAGGGATCTTGGTGTGCAAGTTCACAGATCCCTGAAGGCGGCAGAACAGGTAGATAAGGTGGTAAAGAAGGCATATGGGATACTTGCCTTTATTAGCCGAGGCATAGAATATAAGAGCAAGGAGGTTATGATGGAGCTGTATAAAACACTGGTTAGGCCACAGCTGGAGTACTGTGTGCAGTTCTGGTCGCCGCACTACAGGAAGGATGTGATCGCTTTGGAGAGGGTGCAGAGGAGATTCACCAGGATGTTACCAGGGCTGGAGCGCTTCAGCTATGAAGAGAGACTGGGAAGATTGGGTTTGTTTTCCTTGGAGCAGAGGAGGCTGAGGGGGGACATGATTGAGGTGTACAAAATTATGAGGGGCACAGATAGGATGGATACTAAGGAGCTTTTTCCCTTCGTTGAGGGTTCTATAACAAGGGGACATAGATTCAAGGTAAAAGGCGGGAGGTTTAGAGGGGATTTGAGAAAGAACTTTTTCACCCAGAGGGTGGTTGGAGTCTGGAACTCACTGCCTGAAAGGGTTGTGGAGGCAGGAACCCTCACAACATTCAAGAAGCATTTGGATGAGCACTTGAAATCCATAGCATACAAGGCTACGGACCAAATGCTGGAATATGGGATTAGAGTAGACAGGGCTGATGGCCGGCGCGGACACGATGGGCCGAAGGGCCTCTATCCGTGCTGTATGACTCTATGACTCTATGACTCTATTTAAAGGGGCAGTCCTCCACTGACTGATGCTGCAACAAATAGGAAAAATTACAGCATGGAGCAGCCCAGGGGGAAGGCTGCTCCCAGGTTTAATGATGCCTCACTCCAGCTCTTATTGGATGGGGTGAGGAGGAGGGGGAGGACAGAGATCTTCCCCCCGGCGGGCGGGAGGATGCGGCCTGCCTGTGCCACCAAGAAGGCCTGGCTCGAGGTAGCAGAGGAGGTCACCTACACCACCAACATATCGCCCACCTGCATACAGTGCAGGAGGCGCTGCAATGACCTCAGTAGGTCAGCCATTCCCCTACACTCCATCTGCCACATCACCGCCCCCACCCCACATCTCCTTCTGCACTGCCAACACTACTCTGTCACATCACCCCTCACACCCACTCAAACCTCATCCTCATCTTACCTGCACTTACTCACCTCGCCAGTACTCATCCCACCACTACCACTCAACCCAATCCTCATACAATCTCATGGCTCTATCTCATACTCACCCTCTCATGCATCTCTTTCACGGCCAGCCTCACTCAACCTGCCACTACCTGTGCTGCAGCCACAGGGCATGCATCACATATGTGCAGTCGGAAGCGTAAGGCAAACGTGTCGTGAGCATGAAGGGGATACACAAGGGTGTTTGTGGGTTTGTCATGGTTTATACTTATATTTAATTTCTGACCAACTCACATCACATATTATATTGGCACCACTATTGCCACGTCTTTGCGAATCTTGTCTGGTTTGTGCAATAATGCCCTTTCCTGAGGATCACAATGAAGTCCCACAACTGATGCCACCCATTGTGTCACTGCAGAGTGGGTGTAGGTGTATTTTCAGGGCTCTTTTGTGCAGACGACTGAGAGACGTCGGCGATGTCCCCGGTGGCACCCTGGAAGGATGCGGAGGAGAAGTTGTTGAGGGCAGTGGTGACGTTGACAGCGACAGGTAAGAAGATGGTGCTCGGGCCAGCCGGGAGCAGCTCGGCATGAAGGAGGCTGCAGATGTCCACGACTACATGTCCAGTGACTCTGAGCCTCCGTGTGCACTGCTGCTCAGGGAAGTCCAGGAAGCTGAGCCTCGGTCTGTGGACCCTGTGGCGAGGGTAGTGCCCTCTACGACGCATCTCTCTCTGCGGTTGCCTTCCCCCATGCTGTGCAGGTGGATATGTCACAGCACTGTGTTGTGGAGCTCCACGTGTCAGAGGTGGACGACGTGGCCGGCGATACTGTTCGCCCTCCGAGGAGGTCATGACTGCAGCTACGGAGGCCCCCATCCGGAAGATGTACATCTGAGGGGGTCCGCAAGGTAGGTACATGTGTCTGGACACCGGGATAAGTGTGCAAGTTGGTGAATTTTATTGTTAGGAGGAGGGTGGTGGAGGCCAAACTTTGTCCAAAGTGACAGAATGGCCTCCTGCAATGAGTGAAGGTCTCCCCCCACCACCTGTCAAATGGACCTTTGCAGCTGCCACAGGCTGATGGCTGCAACACGTCCATTTGAACTGGGAGTGTTTCCCCCAGTGCGGAAACAGTCCCAGTTGTTTGCAAAATCCCATCCCTCCTAAAATATCACGTTAATCAGGTCTCTAAACGACCTGAAATACCAAAATAAATACCTTAAGTGGCACCCCGCCGACTTTAATTGCCTGCGGGAGTCCCACATGCGGGGGCTGCGCGCGCATGTCAGCGCGTCAGTGGGGAACCCAGAAATGGGGCGGGTTTGAGCCGGGCTCCCGCCCCGCCCCGGGAATCCCCGATTTTCGTAGCCCCCCCCGCCAGGAACGCACCCGATCGCGGGTGCTAAAATCGAGCCCATTGGCTGCTGCCTATGCTAAGTGTGGACAGTGTAAGTAGTGGGGACTGTATTTTATATTTTGCATTTCATTTTATAAAACATTTGGTGAATTTGTGCCCATTCTAATTGAGGGATGTCAATGATGGTAAAGGGAACACTTTCCCACTTTTCACACAAAATACCAACATCAAACACTCGCAGATTAGGTATAGCATGGGAAACATAAAGATTAAAGGTACCTCCACTCTGACCCACAAATGAGGTTTGACCCTAACCTCAGAAAAGTCCCCCACTTATACATTTCAGACTAAATAACACAGCGGGGTCTCTGAGTGTGATTGTCAATTAACTCTGAACTATAGGGCACTTTCCTACTGTGCACCAAACCGCAATGACAATTAGATTGAAATTGCCCAAACTCTTGAAATACTCAGTTATTAAACATTGGTCCTCAACCTGGTGCAGATACAACCCATAATAAGCTAAAATAATAGTACACTAATTTACTGCACCATACGAAACCTATGCATCTGGTCCACCTTCAGGTTTTAAGTATTCCAAATTCTGTCCCCCATCCCCCTCCATTTTGTACATATCCTTTAACATGCAGCATTCTTCATTAAATAAGGTTAGCAGGTGAGCTGCTTCCAGGCATTTGTCTGCAGGGTAACTTGTTTCCCGAGTTTCTTTTCTGTGCTGTGTGGAATTATTAAGTATCTGTTCTACACTTCTGATAGTATAACTGAGATAGGAAACTCAAGGCAGAGGGAATAGGAGGTGTTAGCTCATGGCCTACCGTACAGCTGCACAGCATGTTGGAGCACCAATAATGCTGTGACATCGTGTCCATCTATTTTTAACTTTCACATGGTCAGATATTGACAACATTTTCTCATCAATGAAGCATGATACCAAAAGCAAAAACAAAAAAAGGGGAGGGAATAAAACACAATCCTGTTGCACTCAGTGATTTTTCAGATCAGAGCACTTTACCAATAATACTTTAAAAAACATATATGGGAGCCTGATACGCACTCTTCTACAAAGTACCTATAAATCTATACTATGAATAACTTTTTGAGCTCCTTGTCAGTGCACAAGGAAGCTTGTGATCAAGCAGGAAAATGCAAAATAGATGGCATTGGCTTAAAATGTGCTGCTGTCATAATCTTAAGCTGCTTCTCAAATAAAGTGGACTGCGCTGCAGGAATGTATTATGTGCTTCCAGTCTAGTACCCTCAAAATATAAACCATTAGAAATGGATGTATATAACTGCTGTGGTGTGAAAGGGGTGAGCAGCAGGAAAGAGTAATTTCCAACTTCTATCCTCTCCTTAATCTATCATCAGAAAAGCAGCCCAGAATACCAAAAAATTCACTTTTAGAATTCCAATTTTTTCCATACAAATTCCTTTGTATTGGGAACCTGACGTGAAGGGCAAGGTGAAAGATACCACCAATATTGAAAAACGTAGGAGAGAAAACAAGATAGATTAAGAGGTCCCCATAACGCCACCTCTCCATTATAATTCTCTGCACAAACTGTGCTGTGCTTCCATACTATGTTCGGACTCTATAATTTGGACATTTGGCAGAAATTAAGCATCGAATGACCTAAAGTACCATCCATAACATGAGATTTAACACTGGCAATTGCTACTCACGTTTGATAGTTGATGAAAGCAGGGTATTACACGAAAAAGATTATTCGGATTCTCACTGTATTCATGTTTTATGTATGCATTTATTTGAGAAATATGCAAATACCAACGAATGTTTATGCACTTGGAAATACTCTCTGAAATATTCAAATTACTTACCAATTTTGACCCAGTAGCCAAATATATTTTCATTGAAAGTAAATAAGGCTTAAAATAGAGTTTAGCACTTTAAGAAGAAAAAAAGCTAGGCCGGGTCACACAGGGGGCTGGACACGCAAGGGAGCGTGACGCGCAGGGGGCTGGACTCACAGGGAGCGTGACGCGCAGGGGGCTGGACACGCAGGGAGTGGGACACTTGGGGCTGGACACGCAGGGAGTGGAACACTTGGGGCTGGACATGCAGGGAGATGGACACGCAGGGAGTGGGACACTTGGGGCTGGACATGCAGGGAGATGGACACGCAGGGAGTGGGACACTTGGGGCTGGACATGCAGGGAGATGGACACGCAGGGAGTGGGACACTTGGGGCTGAACACGCAGGGAGTGGGACACTTGGGGCTGAACACGCAGGGAGATGGACACGCAGGGAGTGGGACACTTGGGGTTGGACACGCAGAGAGTGGAACACTTGGGGCTGAACACGCAGGGAGTGGGACACTTGGGGCTGGACACGCAGGGAGTGGAACACTTGGGGCTGGACATGCAGGGAGATGGACACGCAGAGAGTGGAACACTTGGGGTTGGACACGCAGAGAGTGGAACACTTGGGGTTGGACACGCAGAGAGTGGAACACTTGGGGCTGAACACGCAGGGAGTGGGACACTTGGGGCTGGACACGCAGGGAGTGGAACACTTGGGGCTGAACACGCAGGGAGTGGGACACTTGGGGCTGGACACGCAGGGAGTGGAACACTTGGGGCTGGACATGCAGGGAGATGGACACGCAGAGAGTGGAACACTTGGGGTTGGACACGCAGAGAGTGGAACACTTGGGGTTGGACACGCAGAGAGTGGAACACTTGGGGCTGAACACGCAGGGAGTGGGACACTTGGGGCTGGACACGCAGGGAGTGGAACACTTGGGGCTGAACACGCAGGGAGTGGGACACTTGGGGCTGGACACGCAGGGAGTGGAACACTTGGGGCTGGACATGCAGGGAGATGGACACGCAGAGAGTGGAACACTTGGGGTTGGACACGCAGAGAGTGGAACACTTGGGGCTGAACACGCAGGGAGTGGGACACTTGGGGTTGGACACGCAGAGAGTGGAACACTTGGGGCTGGACACGCAGAGAGTGGAACACTTGGGGCTGGACATGCAGGGAGATGGACACGCAGGGAGTGGGACACTTGGGGCTGTACATGCAGGGAGTGGGACACTTGGGGCTGGACATGCAGGGAGATGGACACGCAGGGAGATGGACATGCAGAGGGCTGGACTGGCAGGGAGCAGGACACACAGAGGTCAGGTCAAGAAGGGGGACCCGCAGGGGGCTGGACACGCAGGGAGCAGAACATGCAGGGGGCTGGACATGCTTGAGCCGGACACACAGGGAGGACATGCAGAGAGCTGGACTTGTAGAGAGTGGTACAAGCAGGGGTTGGACACGCAGACGGCTGGACAAGCAGGGGGAAATGCAGGGACTGCATATGCAGGGGGCTGGATGCGCAGGGAGCGGGTCGAGCAGAGTGTGGGATACACAGGGTTGGACATGCAGAAAGTGGGACATGCAGCGGGTGGACATGCAGGGGGATTAACGCAGGGAGATGGACATGCAGGGGGCTGTACACGCAAGGATCGAGACACGCAGGTGGCTGTTCATGCAGAGGGCAGGACACACAGGGAGCAGGACAGGCAGGGGTCTGCACACGCAGGGAGTTGGACACGCGGAGAGCGAGACAAGAAGGGGGCTGTACACGTAGGGAGTGGGAATTGCAGTGGGCAAGACACACAGGGCTTGACACACAATGAGAGGGACACGCGGGGGCTGGACCCGCATGGAGCTGGACAGGCAGGGAGTGGAGCATGCAGGGAGCGTGACATGCAGGGGGCAATACACGAGGTGGACTGGACACACAGAAAACGGGACACGCAGGGGACTGGATAATCGGGGCTGGACACGCAGGGGGCTGGACAGGCAGGGGGCTAGACAAGCAGGGGGCTAGACAGGCGGGGAGTGAGACACACAGGGCGCAGGACACGCGGGGGCAGGACACGAAGGGTGCTGTACACGCAGGGGGCTGGACACTCAGGGAGTGGGACACGCAGGGGGTCTGGACACACAGCAAGAATGAGAGGTGATCTCATTAAAACATGTAAGATTCTGAGGGGGCTTGACAGGGTAGATGCTGAGTGGTTGTTTCCCCTGGCTGGAGAGTCTAAAACTAAGGGGCATAGTCTCAGGATGAGGGGTCAGCTATTTAAGATTGAGATGAGGAGGAATTTCTTCACTCAGAGGGTTGTGAATCTTTTCAATTCTATACCCCTGAGGGCTGTGCATAACGAGTCATTGAGTATGTTCAAGGCTGAGATAGGTAGATCTTTGGACTCTAGGGGAATCAAGGGATATGGGGATCAGGCGGGAAAGTAGAGTTGAGGTCAAAGATCAGCCTTGGAATCATAGAAAGGTTACAGCATGGAAGGAGGCCATTCAGCCCAGCGAGTCTGTGCCAGCACTATGCAAGAGCAATCCAGCTAGGCCCACTCCCCCGCCCTATCCCCGTAGCCCTGCAATTTTTTTCCTTTCAAGTACTTATCCAGTTCCCTATTGAAAGCCCTGACTGAATCTGCCTCCACCACCCCACCACCCACCCCCAGCACTGCATTCCAGATCCTAACCACTTGCTGCATAAAAAAGTTTTTCCTCATGTCACCTTTGGCTCTTTTGCCAATCAGCTTATATCAATGTCCTCTGGTTCTTGACCCTGCTGCCAATGGGAACAATTTCTCTCTATCTATTCTGTCTCAACACTTTATGATTTTAAATACTTCTATCAAATCTCCTCTCAACCTTCTCTGTTCCAAGGAGAACAACCCCAGCTTCTCCAGTCTATCCACGTAACTAAAGTCCCTCATCCGTGGAATCATTCTAGTAAATCTTTTCTGCACCCTCTCTAAGGCCTTCACATCTTTCCGAAAGTGCGGTGCCCAGAACTGGACACAATACTCCAGTTGTGGCCGAACCAGTGTTTTATAAAGGTTCATCATGACTTCCTTGCTTTTGTACTCTATGCCTCTATTTATAAAGCCCAGGAACCCGTACGCTTTTTAAACCGCTTTCTCAACCTGCCCTGCCACCTTCAACGGTTTGTGCACATCTACCCCTAGATCTCTCTGTTCCTGCACCCCTTATTGCCTCTCCTCATTCTTCCTACCGAAATGTATCACTTCACACTTTTCTGCATTGAATTTCATCTATCAGATATCCGCCCATTTCTACCAGTCTGTCTATATCCTCGTCAAGTCTATCACTATCCTCCTCACTGTTCACTACACTTCCAAGTTTTGTGTCAGCTGCAAATTTGGAAATTGTGCTTTATACACCCATATCCAAGTCATTAATATATATCAAGAAAAGCAGTGGTCCTAGTACCGACCCCTGGGGAACACCACTGTACACCTCCCTCCAGTCTGAAAATCAACCGTTCACCACTCATCTCTGCTTCCTGTTACTTAGCCAATTTTGTATCCACACTGCTACTGCCCCCTTGGGCTTTAATCTTGATGACAAGCCTATTATGCGGCACTTTATCAAACACCTTTTGAAAGTCCATATGAACATCAACCGCATTGCCCTCATCAACCCTCTCTGTTACCTCATCAAAAAACTCTATCAAGTTAGTTAAACATGATTTGCCATGACCTTATTGAATGGCGGAACAGACTCAAGTATGGCCTATTCCTGCTCGTATTTCTTATGTTGTTATGACATGCAGGAGCTGGACATGCAGGGGGCTGGACAAGCAGGGAGCAGGACACACAACAGGCTGTACACGCAGGAGACTGGACAGGCAAGGGGCTAGACAGGCAGGGAGCGGGACACGCAGGGGCTGCACACGCAGTGGGCTGGACATGCAGGTGGCTGACACGCAGGGAGTGGGACACGCAGGGAACGAGGGGGCTGGGGGCTGGACGCATGGAGCGGGACATGCACGGAACAGGACACAAGGGAACAGGACCCCCAGGGGGCTAGACATGCAGAGGGCTGGATACGTAGGGAGCAGGACACGCAGGGAGCTGGATACATAGTGGGCTGGACACACGAGGCTGGACACGCAGGGAGCTGGACATGCAGGAGGCCTGGATACGCAGAAAGCAGGACAGGCAGTGGGCTGGACACTCAGCAGCCTGGTCGCGTAAGGAGCAGGATACGCAGGGGGCTGGACATGCAGGGGTTTGGACACACAGGGGTTTGGCCATGCAGGGAGCGGGACACGCAGGGGCCTGGACACGCAGGGAGCGGACATGCGGGGGCTGTACACGCGGGGAGCGGGACACGCAGGAAGCGGGACACGCAGGAGACTGGACTCGTAGAATCATAGATTAGAATCATAGAATAGTTACAGCACAGAAGGAGGCCATTCGGCCCATCGAGCCCATGCTGGCTCTTTGTAAGAGCAATCCTGTTAGTCCCATTCCCCGCTCTTTCCGTAGCCCTGCAAGTTTTTTCCCTTCAAATATTTATCCAATTCCTTTTTGAAAGGCACATTTGAATCTGCTTCCACCACCCTTTCAGGCAGCGCAGTTCAGACACACAGGAAGTGGGGCACGCAGAAAGTGGGACATGCAGAGAGTGGGACATGGGACACGCAGAGAGTGGGACACGCAGGGGGCTGGACACGCAGGGAGCGGGATACGCAGAGAGTGGGACATGCAAGGAGCGGGACATGCAGGGGGCTGGACACGCAGGGAGCGGGACACGCAGGGGGCTGGAGATGCAGGGAGCAGGACATGCAGGGGACTGGACACATGCTGCACATGGCTCTTCAACTGGTCCCAGGGACCTTAAATTGTTGCTGCCAGCTGATTATAATGAGTCAGGCATGCAGCAGCGCTACCTGTACTATTCATTGCCTGCATGACTGTTTGGAGCGCTGGGAAATTGCACTTCATTGTCGCCACTTAAAGGCATCCAGCAGCTCTTAAAGGGGAGGTGCACTCTGGCTGCAGACAGGAAGAAACAAATGGCTGGAAGACCTACAGATCAGGCAATGCCACATTGAAGGCACTTGTCCACGTAGTGAACAGGAGTGGGGAGATCTTGGACTCTCCAGGAGGCAGAAAGCCCTCCAGGGAACATCTCTGTCGCTACTGGAAAGAGGTTTCAGAGCAGATTAATGTCAGGAGCTCAACTCCTAGGACATGGTGGCAATGTAAAATAAAAAGTTCAATGACTTCACCAGAGTCAAAGTAAGAATCTTAACTCTCAGCTCTCTTACTCTCTGCTTACACCTCCCCACCTGCAGCCTCACTACATCTTTCCCCCGCTTGCCTTCAGTCTCCCGACAATCACTTCACCACACTGCATTTTACCTCCTTCTCTTCATATTCACACACCGTGCACCTCCAACTCTCACCAATTTAACAATCCTCACTTCCTCATACCTCACATCTTACACCCTACAGACTGTAGCCAGAAAATCTCCAACAATGGCTTCTCTTCCCACTCCTATGCCGTTACCTCTGAAATTCCCCAAGGATCTATTCTTGGCCATCTCCCCCTCCTTATCTTCTTGCTGGCCATTGGCGACATCATCCACATGTATGTTGGCAACGTTCAACTAAAGCTCCTCTGCCTCTGTATTGCTAGACTGCTTGTTCAACATCCAATCATGAATGATACGCAGTTTCCTCAGCCTTTGCCCTTGTCCAACAGGTACGAGGTACTTGCTACCTGTGGGATGAGAACAGAGATTGCAGGGAGGATGGACAAATTGACCACCGCACCGTGGTACAGGAGGCCATTCAAGTGGGGGAACAAAAAGGAATGTGGTCGTGGTAGGAGATGGTATAGTCAGGGGGATAGATACTGTTCTCTGCAGCTGTGACTGCAAGTTCCGAAGGCTATGTTGCCAGGCCGGTTAGCCTGAGATCAGCAGTAGGGAAAATGCTAGAATCTTTTTTTATTATTCGTTCATGGGATGTGGGCATCGCTGGCAAGGCCAGCATTTATTGCCCATCCCTAATTGTCCTTGAGAAGGTGGTAGTGACAACTGAGTGGCTTGCTAGGCCATTTCAGAGGCCGATTGAGAATCAACCACATAGTTGTGGGTCTGGAGTCACATATAGGCCAAGGACAGCAGGTTTCTTCCCTAAAGGACAGGATCTATTATTAGGGATGTGGTAACAGGGCACTTAAAAAATCATAATATGATTCGGCAGAGGTTTTATGAAAGAGAAATAGTGTTTGACAAATCTATTAGAGTTTTTTGAGGGTGTAACTAGCAGGGTAGATAAGGAGGAACCAGTGGATATAGTATATTTGGATTTTCAAAAGGCATTTGAAAAGGTGCCACATAAGAGTTTGTTACACAAGATTAGGGATCATGGGAGTGGGGGTAATACACTAGCATAGATTGAGGATTAGTTAACGAACGGAAAACAGAGAGGAGGAATAAACTGGTCATTTTCAGGTTGTAACTAATGGGGTGCTGCAAGGATCAGTGCTTGTGCATCAGCTGTTTATAATATATATAATGACTTAGATGAGGGGACCATGTGTAATGTATCCAAGTTTGCTGACAATACAAAGCTAGGTGAGAAAGCAAGCTGCGAGGAGGTGTGCTTTTCAATTCTATCCCTCTAGAAATGAACCCTAGTGCTTTGTTTTTTTATTAATCTGTGTCACTACTTCTAGTGATTTGTGAATCTGTACCCCTAGATTCTTTTGCTCCACTAACCCATTTAGACTCTTACTTTCCAAGCAGTAAGTGGCCTCCTTACTCTGCCGACCAAAATGCATCACCTCACACTTATTTATATTGAGATTAATTTGCCAATTATAGGCCCATTCTGCAAGTTTATTAATGTCTTCTTGTATTTTGTCACAGTCTTTCTCAGTATAGAATCATAGGATGTTACAGCACAGAAGGAGGCCATTCGGTCTGTCGAGGCTGTACTGGCTCTCTGCAAGAGCAATCCAGCTAGTCCCACTCCCCGCCCTTTCCCCGTAGCCCTGCAAAATTTTTCCTTCAAGTACTTATCCAGTTTCCTTTTGAAAGCCACGATTGAATCCACCTGCACCACCCTTTCAGGCAGTGCATTCCAGATCATTAGTATTAACTATGTCCCCAATTTGGTGTCATCCGCAAATTTTTAAATTGTACTTCTGATTCCTGAGTCCAAATTGTTTATGTAAATGATGAACAACAGTGGTCCCAGCACCGATCCTTGTGGAACACCACTTCCCACCATTTGCAAATTTGAGTATCTACCCTTAACCCCTACTCTCTGCTTTTTGTTTTGTAGCCAGCTTGCTATCCAATCTGCTACTTGTCCCCTGAATCCACCTTAGTCATGAGTCTACTAGGCGGTATCTTATCGAAGGCCTTTTGAAAATCCACATATATTACAAATCTGTGCTGACTACTCTATTATATTTTCAGTTTAAGATGTTTTTCTATTGCATCTTGGAGTAACGATTCCATTATTTTTCATACCACCGATGTTAAGCCAACTGGTCTATAGTTTCCTGGACTTGTTCTATCTCCCTTTTTAAATATCGGAATCACATTTAGCTGTCCGCCAGTCCTCTGGCACTATTCCTTTTTCCATTGAATTTGGTGTTTTGTGATTGATTCCTGGATGTGTACCTCTATAAATGTCTGCTTGTCTCTCAAACTATAAGAAAATGTAAACATTCTAATTGCTAGCAATCACAGTTAATACAAAACATTGATCATAATTAAGGATTCAAATTTCAACTTTTTTTATTTTTAAAAATCAAATTGATTAAAAAATGACACTCTGTGGCCTACAAATTCAGGATTGCCGATATTTGGGCACTCCCTCCTTGCAGGGTCAATATTCTGCAACAGAATGGAAAGGTCCAAGGAGCACCAAATATTGGGCCTCAGACCCAGTGTCACAGGGGGAGCCCTCCGTGAAGACGGAACGAAGATCGGGTAAGTGAAGATCTCGGGTGGGGGGCATCGCAGGCCTCGGGGAGGATCATGGGCCTCGGGGGATGGGGATCGCGGGCCTTGGGGGGGATCGCAGGCCTTGGGGGGGGATCACAGGCCTCAGGGGGGGAATTGCGGACCTCGGGGGTGATCGCAAGCCTTGGGAGGGGATCGCGGGCCTCGAGGGGGGATCTCGAGCCTCGAAGAGGATCGTGTATGTCAGTTGCGAGCAATCAGTGGCCATGGTTGAACGATTGGGGGTAGGGGAGCCTGGAGGTCAAAGCCGAGGAAAGGACATCAGAGTATGGGGCCAAAGCCTGGAGGTTGGGGATCAGGGATCTCGGGGACGGGGGTGGGCAGCATCAGCGATTGGCAGGGTGCTTCACAAATAATTAACTTAACTTTTATTTACAGGGTTGGTTTCCCTGCTGCTTCAGGGCAGACCAATGTTGCAGCAGGGGCCTGAAGCAGGCGTTAGGACCCTTATTTGCATACCCAAACAGCCTGACGCCTGCTTCAGGTATGGGTAAAGGATGCCCCTTGTATGTCCTTACCCAATGTGGCTCACAGCACATTTCTGGTCAGAAGTGTGTGCGCACTACCTGCCGGCCATCTTGGGGCCTTACCTTATGTGGCTCAATTTCTAAGCCTACATACGAACTATGTGAGCATGACAGGGACATTCTCAACAACACCTGACAAGGTTGTCACAAATACACTCCTTCCTGCAGGAGAAGGTCGTGTACAACATGTGACAAGAGGTGGCGACCAGAGGAGGAGGCCAAGCCCACCTGCACGTCCTCTTCCCTCTGGAAACAGGCAAGTTGGCCATCACAGGCAGTGCAAGTGGCAATGCTGGAGGAAACGTCGGGCAGGGTTTCTTCACACCTTATCCTCTTTTTCCCTTCTTACTTTCATCTCTTTCTACACACTCTGCATGACAAACTGCAGCTGATTTCATCAGCCACTTATGTCTCTCTTCTCTCCCTTCACATTAAGAGCTAACCTTTGTCTCTCTCTTTCATTTTAGGGGCTGAAAATGTGCCACTTCAGGAAGAGGAAGCCAGCCTTCCTGAAGATGCACCATCACTCCAAGTGACCCTAGCAAGCACCAGCACAGAGACTGACACCATGCATACTTTAGAGGGTAGGCTAGAGGAGGGGGCTTCATGTGGTGAATCACCGGGCAGGATCTAGGTCAGGAGGCTAGCACGCCAAAGGTGCCAGCTCGCCGGAGGTCGAGATCATATACTAGCTCTGCTGCAGAGGACTCAGATGCAGGCATCAAGGGCACAGGCTACTGAAGAAAGCTGATGGGCATAAGCCAAGAAATTCTAGGTGCAGTGGGCAGCCTGCCAGCGAGCTTGTGCACAATGGCTCAAAGCATGGAGGAGTCCAGCTCCAACCTGTGTCAGGGCTGAGTGCAGAGCATTCTGTCCAACATGGAGTGAGTGATCAGCTCCATGATCACGACCATGACACCCACCATGTTGGAGCCTCTGCTGACAGCTGTGACAGCTTCCATGGCAGCTCACACTGCTACCATTGAAGCTCAGACAGCTGCTATCTTGGCTCTGGGGCCAGTGTTGACAGGGGCTCGAAGAGCGTCACCTCAGACTTGCACTTTGTTCTCGCACAAAGCCGTAGAAATGCTGAGCCTTGACTCCAGCAGAGAGACACCCTGCTGCATGCCTGCTCCCCTGCCACCCACTATGCCAGTGCCCTTGTTAGTGCCATACAATCAACTGGCCCAGGCTGCCCCAGCCCACACCAAAATGCTGCAGTCTGCAGCTGGATCTTCAAGGCCCAGACCGGCTTGAGGTCACCCACCACAGCCATCTGAAATGTCCTCAATAGAAGCTCAGCAGTCTTCCACCTCCCAAGTTGTAGCTACTGGGAAAATACCCTCGAAGCACTAGACAAACACACAAGACAGGGACTAAGGGGTTGCACGAGGGTGATTCTTAATTATTCCTGTTAAATAGTATTCATAGATGGTTCTGATGACAGATCTTCAACCTGAAACGTTAACTCTGTTTCTTTCTCCACAGATGCTGCCTGAATTGCTGAGCTTCTCCAGCATTTTCTGTTTTTAATTCATAGATGAAATTGAGTTGTTGTGTTAATTTTTTTGTTCTGGATTTGGTGTTGGTGTTAATATTTGTAGTGACGTAAGGGCAAGACCCATGAGGCTAGTTTGAAGAAAGGTAGTAAGGATGGTGGTAGTAAGGATTGCGGGACTGTGGATGTATTGGGGATGGGAGGGATGGTTCACATGAAGTGCTCTTGGATGAGTTGCTCTTTAAGAGCTCTAGCAGCTAGGACCACTGGTGGTCGATGTTGCTCCTCCTCCACTTCTTGCTACCCAGGTGGCGGTAAGGGCTGGTCCTTCATTATTGCAAAGTTATGCAGCATGCAGCAAACGGCCACAAGTCTGAAAATACAGTCAGGGCTATACTACTCCTGAGTGGTCCAGGCAGCGAAAGCATTGCCCTTGTTGCCCAGTAGTCAGCCTGTGACCTGACTGCCTGGTTGGAATAAAGGTGACACAGAAGACTGGCACAGGATGAATGAATCATGACTGCTGCCAGGAAACCGGGCACAGACCTGCATGATGCATTGCCTGCGGTCGCAAACAAGCCGGATGTTGAGGGAGTGGAATCCCTTTCTATTCAGGCTAGTGAAGGGGAGCACGCAATGTGGGAACCTGCAATGCAGGCGTAGCCTAGTGCCCTTTCATCCGATGGTGATCTTGACAGCTACAGGCAGTGCTGTCCCGGCAGCAGCAGGTGACATAGCTCGGTGATAGGCTCCTTGGTGAAGCGAAAGCATCATTGCTCCTCAGTGAAGTTAAGGTAGAAGATATGCTCCTTGAAGACCCACTGTGACTATGGCCTCCTACACAGTGTCCTCCTCCTTCTTCTTCTCCCAGCTGCTTCTACTCTCTCCTGTCTTCCTGGCTGCTCCCTTTGTCCTCCAGTCCCAAAGGCAAATCTACCAGTCCACTCTTGATTGCAGAAAAACTGTTTTGAATACAAAAGCAGCACAGCACCAGCAAAAAGTTGTTAGCAGAAGTAAGAAATTAGTTGTAGAAAGCAGAAAATGGGCAAAAAAACACCCAGAAGTTAACCAGCATTGTAACAGGACATACCTGTACCGAGTGAATGAGCCCTTTAAATAGCACCGCTGAAGAGTCCTTCCTGCCTGTTCATGCCACAAGTTGGGGAGTCTGGCATTGGGGCAGACTAAATTCATAAAAGGGCCCTACAACAAGCGTAGGATGCTTATTTAAATATTTTAATTCGGTTTTTAATACTTCTGGTGCAGCCCTGGATGCCTACAGAGGAGCCTGATCCAATATGTGGGGCGGCGCATTTCCAGCGTGGAATCAGCCTGCCATATTGGACCCTTAAGCACCCGTTTTATGCTTGTAAAACAGATGTGGCGTGATCGAATTTCTAGGCCCAGATGTTAATACGTTGGAGTGAGAAATAAAAAAAGAACATCACCAAGTAATTTAAGGAATGGAACTCAAATTGTAAACCACTTGGGATTATTGACTCAGCTGAAAAACTCTTTAAATCTGATACATGCGTCAGGATTTGAAATCAGCTGACAGTTCAAGATCAATGGATAAATATTTTGTACTAGTCACATTTCAATCATCATTATTCAAGTCAGGATGACCCTGAGTGCACTGTTTTGGTTTATGTAGTTTATGGTGTAAGTTCTTAACAGCTAACATTTAAATTAGTGAAAGACCTGTTTATATTACTGTGGCTCCACCACGGCAGCCAGAACTTTAGTTTTAATGCTGCAATATAAATAAGGTAACATTAGTGCCTCTGGAAGTATAGAAGAGGCTTTCCCACATGTTTCTGGAAGTATGCACCAGCAGCAGTAAATGTAAATTGCGAAGTGATACATTTCGGTAGGAGGAATGAGGAGAGGCAATATAAACTAGAGGGCACAACTCTAAAAAGGTACAGGAACAGAGAAATCTGGGGGTATATGTGCACAAATCGTTGAAGGTGGCAGGGCAGGTTGAGAAAGTGGTTAAAAAAGCAAACGGGATCCTGGGCTTAATAAATAGAGGCATAGAGTACAAAAGTATGGAAGTCATGATAAACCTTTATAAAACACTGGTTCGGTCACAACTGGACACAGAATTTTGTTCAGTTCTGGGCACCACACTTCAGGAAAGATGTGAAGGCCTTAGAGAGGGTGCTGAAGAGATTTACTAAAGTGATTCCAGGGATGAGGGACCTTAGTTACGTGGATAGATTGGAGAAGCTGGGGTTGTTCTCCTTGGAACAGAGATGGTTGAGAGGAGATTTGATAGAGGTATTCAAAATCATGAAAGGTCTAGACAAAGTAGATAGAGAGAAACTGTTGCCATTGGCGGAAGGGTCAAGGACCAGAGGACATAAATTTAAGGTGACTGGCAAAAGAACCAAAGGTGACATGAGGAAAAACCTTTTTACACAGTGAGTGGTTAGGATCTGGAATACACTGCCCGAGGAGAGTGGTGGAGGCAGATTCAATCATGGCCTTCAAAAGGGAATTGGATAAGTGCTTGAAAGGAAAAAATGTGCAGGGCTACGGGAAAGGGCGGGGGAGTGGGACTAGGTGGATTGCTCTTGCACAGAGCCGGCGCGGACTCGATGGGCCGATTGACCTGTGCTGTAACCATTCTATGATTCTACTCAAGGTGCGGTCTGACCACAGCACTACACAGTTTGGCCATGACTTGTTTTGACCTACATTCTATTATTTTGGCCACATAGCTCAACATTCTGTTGGCTTTGTTAGTTGCTGCTCTCCATTGATTGGACATGTTGATTGTTGAGACTACTAAGGCTCCTAGGTCTCTTCTAATTTCATTCTTAGCTATTTCAATATCATTCATGGAGTATGTTTCTCATCTAATTTTCTTTCCTGCACTTGTCTGCATTAAATTTCATTCACCATTTTTCTGGCCACTTACATATTTTGTCCAGGTCATTTTGTAATTTTTGAGCTGCCTCCTCCAAATCCTAGTTTGGTATCAGCTGAAAATTTAACCAATTTGCATTAACTTTCTGAATCCAAAACATTGATGACAATTAAAAACAGTAGTGGTCCAAACACCAATCACTGGAGCACTCTGCTTAACATCTCCCCCCCATCCTAACATATCTCGTTCGTTATTTTATACCCTTCAGACAATTAACTGATAACCATTCATGTGGTATTTTGTCAAATTCCTTTTGGAAGTCCAGGCACAAAACTTCATAAAGCATTCCCCAGGCCATTTGGGATGTCACTTTTTCAAAAAAATCAGGGAGCTTGGTCAGACAAATTCTTCCCTTCTGCTATTTGCTAGGTTATTGTTGTACAGATAATCCTCAAATTTACTTCTCATAATCAATCCCATTATATTACATAGGACTGAAGTAAGATTAATGGTTCTGTAATTGTCAGATTATATTTTAGCACCCTTTTTAAATGTAACTTGTTTCCAATCTACTCACCAGCATTCAGTGACTCCCATCTAATGATTGTCAATGCCTCACAAATCTCCTCCCTAGTCTTTCTTAGTACTCTGAGGTAAATATCATATAGCCATGGAGATTTATTGGTTTTGAGCCACTTTAGAATGTCTAGGACTTATCTCATTTATATCAACGTCATTTGAATGACTCAAAAGCCAAACTGGACATCACAAATAAAAACCCAAGAAATAAACCTAAAACCTGATCCATTATTCCTACACAGCCAGCACCCCAGAATAATGACTCTTCGCTTGAGTTGCTACTGGCCAGTGTGAAGAGCAGGAAGGACAGACTGTAGTCAGGCGATAGGAGGAAGCGTCCTGCCCCTGCCACCAAGAAGGCCTGGCTCGAGATGACAGAGGAGCTAAGCAGCAGGAGCACCGTGGCAAGGACGTGGATGCAGTGCAGGAAGCGCTTTAATGACCTAACCAGGTCAGAAAAAGTGAGTATAGTGACTGATTCACCTACATCCTGTGGTATACATTACCCCACACCCCCTCACTCTGTTTTGCCAAGCCTACTCCATCACATCACTCCTCACACCCACTTAAGTCTCATTATCAACTTACCTTCACTTTCTATGCACTTCCTCAGCTCCGTATTTGTGAACTCACCACTCCCACTCACCCCAATCCTGATGCAATCCTCAGCAGTCAGAGCAGGGACCTGAGCAACCTGCCACTATCTCTCCTGAAGCCACAGGGGATGCACTACATAGAAGCGCTAGGAAGGGGAGAGCTACGGTTTTGTAATTACCACGGGTATGCACAAAGGTGTATGATGAAATGTCATTTTTTTCATTTCTATTTTTTTCTCTTACATGCACATTAAATGTTATAATTGTCACCACCACTGCCACGACTTGTCCATTCTTGAGTCCCTTTTGTGAAAGGGTCCTTTCATATGCTTCATCATGAATGCCAAGACTTGATGCCACCCATTGGGCACATTTACAATGGGTGTATGTGTTGTTGAAGGACCGTTTTGTGCAGGGAGCAGGGGCTGGTGTTGGTGGTGGTGGTAATGGTGGTGGTTGTTCCAGACAGTCTGAGTAGTTCACTATCTTCATTTTGCAGATCTCCTTATGAGAACCTGTTAGATATGAGTGACTCCCTGGCATCACAGGCGCCACTGCTCTGTCGATGGGTTGCCAGTCGTTGTCGTCATCGTTGTCCCCATCATCTTCTTCAGTGTTGCCGTAGAATCATAGAATGGTTACAGCACAGAAGGAGGCCATTCAGCCCATTGAGTCCATGCCAGCTCTTTGTAAGAACAATCCAGTTAGTCCCATTCCCCCATTGTTTCTCGATAGCCCTGTAAATTTTTTCCCTTCAAGTATTTATCCAATTCCTTTATGAAAGCCATGATTGAATCTGCTTCCACCACCCTTTCAGGCAGTGCATTCAGATCATAACTACTCGCTGCCGAGACCCCCCCGGGGCTCGGATGCGGATGCTTCATGCGCGCATTGGAGACCCTCCACCCATAACCCTCTCTGTTGACCAATGTTGTGCAGGACGTAACACACGACTATTATTCTGCACACCCTCACTGGTGATTACTGAAGGGATCCCCCTGATCGAACCAGGCACCTGAAGCACATCTTCAGCATTTCTATGGATTGTTCAATGACAGACCTGGTCATGATGTGACTGACGCTGTACTGCTGCTGTGCTTCATTGGTGGAGTTTCTCACAGGTGTCATGAGCTACGGCTGCAGGGGGTATCCCTTGTCTCTAAGCAGCCAGTCCTTAAGTCTGACTTGTGCATAGAAGAGGGCCAGGATGTTGGACTCGCACAAAATGAAAGAATCATGGCAGCTGCCAGGGAATTTGACACACACCTGCAGAAATCTGCGGTGATTGCAAACCAGCTGCACATTGATGGAGTGATATCCCTCTCGGTTGATGAATAATCCTGGCTCATGTGCAGATCCTCGGATTACTATGTGTGTACAATCAATTGCACCCTGCGCCCATGGGAAGCCAGCCAAAGAGTTGAAACCCACTGCCCTCTCAGTCTGGCTGATGTCGTCACAGGAGAAGTTGACATAGTCGGATGTCCCGGCAAACAATCCATCTGTGACCTGTTGTATACATTTATGTGCACATGACTCAGAGATCCTGGTGATGTCACTGGTAGTGCCCTGGAAGGATCCGGAGGTGAAGAAATTGAGGGCAGTGGCAACTTTAACTGCGATGGGCAGTGTGTTGCCATCAGGCCCAACTGGGAGCAGCTCTGCATGAAGGAGCCTGCAGATGACTGCAACCACTTGACAACTCAATCTGAGCCTGGATAGGCACTGCTCCTCAGAATGGCCACTGCCTGTAGACCCTCTCACGACCCAATCCTGCGACATTGGCCCCTCCATTCTTCCTCTCTCTGCTCTTCTGCAGGTTTTTGTGGCGCACCTCTGTCTTATGGAGCTGCAACTCCCAGAACTGCACGCCGGGCCTGCCATGGGTGATGATGTGCCTCCTCCTCAGATGTATTGCTGAATTGATCCATTGCACCCCCCCCCCATCCTGATGTCAGTTTGAGAGGGTCCAAAATGTAGGTAAATATGTCTGAACGCAAGAATTCTCAGAGTGAACAAAGAAATCTCAGTCCAAACACGAAGCACTTCCAGCCAAAGGTTAGTCTGAGAGAACTGATTGCCCTGCTGCAAAACTCACCTTTTCTCCAATCACTGGTTTAAAGGTCCAAATGAGGGCCGGCTGCAACTGCCTCCGTTTGCATGGCGTCTTTCAGAGGCCACGGGAGACACATTCAGGAGAAGTTAAAATGGTTTGCGTAGGTCAATACACAAAAAGTTAACAGCATTAATACTTTAAATATGGGAACCTGAGCGGGGAGTCAGAAGGGAGTAAAGTTGAGAGCAGCAAGAGAGGGGAAGACCCAGGGGTAATTTACAATACAAATAGTACAAACAGTTGTTCAAGAACAAGTGAAAGGGAAAAGCCTAGAGCAGCAGAAAGAAAGTGTACTTTAGGCACTACAGATATAGTGAAAACTAGAAGGTGTAAGGTGATTAACCCAGCATCAAAGCTGAAGGTCAGCCTAGGGTGTGTGGCACAACTAAGAGTTCTATATACAAATGCACGGAGTATAAGGAATAAATTAAATGAACTACGGGTTCAAATTAGCTATTGATAGCCATTACTGAGACATGGCTGCAGGATGGTCAGGATTGGGAACTAAATATACTGGGTTATAAGGTCTACAGGAGAGAGAGGGAAAATGGAAGAGGAGTAGCCTTAGTGATGAGAGATGAAATTACTTCAATGATAAAGGAGGATATAACGAGAGGTAAGCAGCCAACAGAGACCTTATGGGTTGAATTGAGAAATAGGAAAGGATCTAAGACTATAGTGAGAGTTGTGTATAGGACCCCTGGTAGCAGCTCTGAAGTGCTAGATTGTATAAATGTAGAGATTAGACAAGCGTGTAACAAAGGCATAGTGATCTTAATGGGGAACTTTAACCTTCACATAGATTGGGAAAAGCAGACTAGCAACTGTCAGAAAGGTAGTGAATTTATTGAGTGTGTCTGGGATAGTTTTCTACAGCAGTATGTACTAGAGGCAACAAGGGGTCAAGCCAAACTAGATTTAGTAATGAGTAATGAACCAGATTTAGTTAACAGCTTAACTGTGCGTGACCATCTATCCAATAGCGATCATAACATGATCGAGTTCAAGGTAGTGCTTGAAAGGGAAAAAAGTGAATCAGCTGCTAAGATTCTAGACTTGGGTAAGGCCGACTTCAATGGGATGAGACAGAGAATGTCCACAGTAAACTGGGCAAATCTGTTAATGGGTAAAACAACTGATGATCAGTGGAAAATGTTTAAAGAAACATTTAATGAGATACAGAACCGGTTTATACCCCTGAGGGGCAAGAACTCTACTTGCCAAAAAAAAACAGCCATGGACAACAAAAGAGGTAAGGGATAGTATAAGACATAAGGAAGGCAAAAAATGACACTGATCCTGGCAAATGGGAAAGATACAAAGATCAACAATGGGTCACAAAACAGATAGTAAGAGCTACAAAAAGAGAGTGTGAAAAGAAACTTGCAAGGGATATCAAAACCAATACGAGGAACTTTTATAGTTATATTAGGAAAAAGAGGGTCAGGAGCAGTGTTGGCCCATTAAAAACTGAAAGTGGAGATATTGTCATTGACAATGGGGAAATGGCGGACATGTTGAATAATTACTTTGCATCAGTATTTACAGTAGAAAAAGAGGATAGCATGCCAGAAATCCCAAGAAAACTAATATTGAATCGGGGACAGGGACTCGATAAAATTAACATAAGTAAGCAACAGTAATGAAGAAAATAATAGCACAAATTATTGACAAATCCCCAGGACCAGATGGTTTCCATCCCAGGGTTTTCAAGGAAGTAGGTGAACACATTGCGGATGCCCTAACTATAATCTTTCGAAGTTCTCTAGATTCAGGAACTGTCCCTCCAGATTGGAAAATTGCACATGTCACTCCGCTTTTTAAGAAAGGAGAGAGAGGGAAACCGGGGAATTATAGACCAGTTAGCCTAACATCTGTTGTGGGGAAAATGCTGGAGTCTATAATTAAGGATAGGGTGACTGAACACCTCGAGAATTTTCAATTAATCAGAGCGAGTCAGCATGGATTTGTGAAAGGTAGGTCGTGCCTGACAAACCTGATTGAATTTTTTGAAGAGGTGACTAAAGTAGTGGTCAGGGGAATGTCAATGGATGTTATTTATATGGACTTCCAGAAGGCATTTGATAAGGTCCCACATAAGAGACTGTTAGCTAAGTTAGAAGCCCATGGAATAGAGGGAAAAGTACGGACTTGGTTAGGAAATTGGCTGAGCGAAAGGCGACAGAGAGTAGGGATAATGGGAAGGTACTCACATTGGCAGGATGTGACTAGTGGAGTCCCGCAGGGATCCGTCTTGGGGCCTCAATTAATCACAATATTTATTAACGACTTAGATGAAGGCATAGAAAGTCTCATATCTAAGTTTGCCGATGACACAAAGATTGTGTCATCAGCAGTGTAGATGAAAACATAAAATTACAAAGCGATATTGATAGATTAGGTGAATGGGCAAAACTGTGGCAAATGGAATTCAATGTAGACAAATGTGAGGTCATCTACCTTGGATCAAAAAAGGATAGAACAGGGTACTTTCTAAATGGTAAAAAGTTAAAAACAGTGGATGTCCAAAGGGACTTAGGGGTTCAGGTACATAGATCATTGAAGTATCATGAACAGGTGCAGAAAATAATCAAGAAGGCTAATTGAATGCTGGTCTTTATATCTAGAGGACTGGAGTACAAGGGGGCAGAAGTTATGCTGCAGCTGTACAAAACCCTGGTTAGACCGCACCTGGAGTACTGTGAGCAGTTCTGGGCACCGCACCTTCGGAAGGTCATATTGGCCTTGGAGGGAGTGCAGCGTAGGTTTACTAGAATGATACCCGGACTTCAAGGGTTAAGTTACGAGGAGAGAGTACACAAATTGGGGTTGTATTCTCTAGAGTTTAGAAGTTTATGATATTAAGGGGAACAGATAGGGTGAATAGAGAGAAACTATTTCCGCTGGTTGGGGATTCTTGGAGTAGGGGGCACAGTCTAAAAATTAGAGCCAGAACTTTCAGGAGTGAGATTAGAAAACATTTCTACACAATTGATACTAGCTCAATTGCTAAATTTAAATCTGAGATAGATAGCTTTTTAGCAACCAAAGGTATTAAGGGATATGGGCCAAAGGCAGGTATATGGAGCTGGATCACAGATCAGCCATGATCTTATCAAATGGCCGAGCAGGCACGAGGGGCTGAATGGCCTACTCCTGTTCCTATGTTCCTAAATACCTCAATTGGCCCTTTAAATCTGGTGGGACTTCCAGGTGTCAGAAGCATGCACACATCCAAACCCGTCTGGGTCAAACCCAGATGTCGGAGCGTTGGAGCCGGGACTTCGGCTCCGAAAACGGAGGATTTTTACTACCCATCCGCCCCCAACCCACTCATTCTTGGGGGTTAAAATTTACCCCCATAACCTCTAGTTCTCGACTTTCTGGCCAGGAGAAACAGCCTCTCAGCATCTACCCTGTCAAGCCCTCTAAGAATTTTATACGTTTCAATGAGATCACCTCTCATTCTTCTAAACTCCACAGAATATAGGCTCATTCTACTCAATCCCTCCTTATAAGAATGACTGCAAATATCATTAAAAATATACAAATATCTAAAATCTGATAATACAACTTTAATTGATTAGATTGGGAGAACATATTGTAATTAGGAGTTAATTCATTGATTCGCCTGTTTTTTCAGATGATCTTTTATAGTCTTTATAGGAAAATTGTCTGTTTTTAATAATATGTGCTGTTATGTTGTCTTCAAGCATGGAGAAATGCAAACCATTTGTCAAGGCCATATATTTGCAAATGTTAATCAAAACTAATAGTCAGACCATGCATAATGCTGGAGACTTATGACAGCAAATTGACAACTGACTCAAGTAGCACAGGTAGAAAAGAATTTGATTGTCATTCATTTGCAGCATGATCCCTTCCAGTCCCTGTGCAGTGGATCTATACCAAAACTCTATTAATGTCCTACCTGTGAGTCCATCAGTCACATAACGTAATCTTAAGTAGCATCTGACAAGTTGTGCAATTCTTATTGCAAATTCTCAGTTATGCTGGTTGGTTACAGCACTGAGACAATGTACAGTAAAGTCCATTTTAACAGCCATCAGATATAATGGCAACCTCTATGTAAAGTACATTGAACGTCAGACTTAACTGGTGGCATTATTGTTTTGTACACAAAATATTGTACAGCAATAACTTGTTCCTGGACCAGCACAAATGGCCAATTATCTTCTAGCCCGAATGAATAATTACAACCTGTTCCACAAAAAGCTACTTGTTGCTGAACCAATCTTTTGTATTGCTCACCATCCACAGGTACCTAAGGCCCAGTCAGACCTTCGTTTAATGGCCCACAATTTGCTGGGAAAGTAACAGCGAGTTTAATGTGCACGTTGTTATTATAATGTAAATAATCTAGCAATTCATGGCAAGGAAGAGATACTCCATGGGTTGCGAATCGCCACAAATTGCTGGACGATTTGCCATTAGCCTTGCAAAAACGGGAGTTCACCCTCAACCTCCCCGTGAGTTTAAAGAAATTGCAGCATTTGCAGCTGTAAATATGAATTAAATCTGCCGCGAAAATTAGGGCTTATACTTAATGACTTAAGGACCCTTTTAATTATGAGATTTATGTTCCTGCAATGTTACTCAACCTCTCCAGCTCAGAAAAGGATCAATTGAAACTGTGGAGTCTCATTCCTGCAGGTCGTAAATTGTTTCTGGAGCTTTTTAAAATTTAAAATTTTAAATTTATTTTTTCTTTCTGTCTCTTTTTTCTCTCCCTCTTCATCCAATTTCCCTCTCTGTATTTCTCTTTCTGTATCTAATTTGACTCTAATTCAAATTTCCTTCTGCGTCATTCCTCTGTTTCTTTCTCTATCCTTGAATCTCATTGGTTAAGGAGATAGACTGTTGGTCCCTTCATTCACCAAGTTCCCAGATGCCTTGCCATCAGCTCCCTCTTCCACCAATTCACGGCGCAAAAAATTTTCAAGCTGAAGAATGAGGAACAAAATCTAACAAACGGGGATGCTGCACTCCAGCAAATTCTGGGCCATAAGATCATCCAAAGGACCTTCCTAAATACTATACTGGAGTGTCAACCCAGATTTTGAACTCAAACTCTGGTAGAGGGCTTGAACTCATAACCTGCTGACCCAGAGGTGGAAGTGCTGCCAACTGAGCCAAACAGACACAACTAACAAAAAAACCCTGTAAATTACATATTCACAATGGTGCACACTGTATTACTATGATCTTAGCACTAATACTATCACATAATTATCACAAGTGCCAGTTAATATGGTAACGAGATGAAACTAGGATCCATTGGGGAAAAAAACGTGGCATTTATGTAGCGTTGTAACATTCCCAGGACATCCTAAAACACTTCACATACATTGAATGACTTAGAAGTTGTTATGTAGGGTTTAGATGAAGGGGGAAATGCTGATTGAATCAGATTGTATGATGATTTTAAAAGTGTAACATGACATAGTTATCACATGCCAAATTGTGTCCTGCAATGCCCATTTTTCGCCTGAAAGATGGGCACCACGCAAACTAATTTCTAGGCCTATAAGTCAGACTTTCCACATTATCATCTTTGCGTCTGTTGTGGCAGGTCTGAATAACGCAATTACACCTGCAGCATTGGAGAGTAGTAGATTCCTTCTAGTCAAGAAACAATTTGGGGATTACAGTGCCTGCTATCTATTATCCTTACTAATTTTTCAGAGTGCAGGATTGTGCTGCATCTAACAAAGATCTCAGAACAGTAGCTATTATTACCAATATCACAGCACTTTACAATTTTGATTGCTGCACATCACTTTACCACTTGACATAGAGAACTATAAATTTAGAAAGCTCTTAGGTATATTTCAAGCAGTTATTTAACACTAGGCACAACCCTTTATTTTATATGTAACTGAATTATTGTACTCCAGCTACGGTGTACATTCATAAAAATGCTGCATTCATACTTGCTGGATTTTTCACTCACCCCTTCTGTGACTGTGACCATGGTGCATTATTTCTCCTCATCCTCCCCAATCTCCTTGAAGCCTTTGACACAATTGAACGCACCAGCTTCCTCCAACTTCTTTCCACCGTTGTACAGCTATTCCCCTCTTACCAATCCGACTGTAGCCAGAGCATCTCCAACAATGGCTTCTCTTCCCACTCCTATACCGTTACCTCTAGAATCTCCCAAGGATCTATCCTTGGCCCCATCCTCCTCATCATCTACTTGCTGACCCTTGGCGACATCATCCGCAGGACATCATGGCGTCAGCTTCCACATGTATGCTGGCGATGCTCAGCTCTGGCTCCTCGGCCTCTGAATTGCCAGACTGCTTGTCCAACATCCTGTCATGGACGATCCGTAATTTCCTCCAGTTAAACAATGTATCCTCATCACCAATTCCATCCCCACCCCGGGTGACTGTCTCAGGCTGAACCAGACTTTTTGCAATCTCAGCATCATATTTGATCCAGAGTTGAGCTTCTGATCCCAAATACTTTCCATCACATGTAACATCGCCTACCTCCGCCCCTGCCTCACCCCATCTGCTGCTGAAATTTTATCCATGCCTTTGTCAACTCAAGACTTGACTATTCCAATTGTCTCCTGCCAGCCTCCTATCCTCCACACTCTGTAAACTTCAGCTCATCCAAAACTCTGTTGCCTGCATCCTATCCTGCATCAGGTCCCGCTCACCTATCACCCAGCCCTGCTGACCTACATTGGCTCCCAATCCCGCAATACTTTCAAGGGGATCACTCCAAACTCTGAATTTAGTGCTTTGTGATTGATTCCTGGATGTTTACCTCTGTAACTGTCTGCTTCTCTCTCTCTCATAGCTATAAGAAAATGTAAACATTCTAATTGCTAGCAATCACAGGTAGAACAAAATGTTGATGATAATTAAGGTTTCAAATTTCAACTTGTTTTTATTATTTGAAATAAATCAAATTGATTAAGGAATGACACTCCTTAAGGAATGCCCAGAAAGTCAGGATCACCCATTTTTGGGCACTCCCCCCGCACAGGGTCAATGTCGTATGCCAGAATGGAGAGGTCTGAGGAGGCCTGGACATTGGGCCTGCGGACCTCTTTACTATGAGGCCAGTACTGTGGGAGGAGGTTGGAACAAAGATTGAGGTGGGGGATCGCAGGCCTTGGGGTGCATCATGGACCTCGGAGGATTCCTGTGCCTTGGACGGGAGCAATCGGTGACCGAGGGGGGTAGTGATTGGTGGCCGGGGGGAGGGGCGCAATGATCGGTGGCCGGGGGGTGGGGGGGCAGGCGGTGATCGGTGACCGAGGGGGGGCAGTGATTGGTGGCCGGGGGGTGGGGGGGCAGGCGGTGATCGGTGGCCGAGGGGTAGCGATTGGTGGCCGGGGCTGGGGGGGCAGTGATCGGTGGCCAGTGGGGAGGGGGTAACATTTGGTGGCCGGTGGGGAGGGGGGAACGTTTGGTGGCCGGGAGGGAGCCAGGAAATCAGGGCCAGGGTCTGGAGGTCAGGGATCTTGTGGGCCAGGGGGCCGGCAGCAATAATGATCACAATGGTGCTTTATAGTAAAGTAACTTGGTTTTTTTTGCAGGCGATGTTTAAGGTTGGTTTCCCTGGCGCTGGCTGCCTCAGGGCCAAATGGCCTCCTCCTGTGCTGTATCTACTATGATACTATGAAACCAATGTTACTACGGGGACCTGAAGCAGGCATTAGGCCCCTTATTTGCCTATGCAAATGACCTAATGCCTGCTTCAGGCGTGGACAAAGGACGTCTCTTGTTTGTCCTTACCCAATATGGTGGGTGGCCCACTGGCAGTCGAAAATGTGCAAGCACTTTCTGCCCACCATTTTGGGCAGTCAGGACGCCACACTGCACCTGAAAAACGGGCACTGTGCGGCCCAATTTCTAGACCTGTGTTTCTCGTTGTAGCTGTCTCTAACAGCTGTTAGCCATTAGAATGTTCACAGTTTTTAAACGCCAACATCACACAGGTGAAATCAGTTTGTTTGAACTGTCAACACAACACAAGTAATGGTCGGGTAAGGTAATTAGAGGAAACTTGCTTCAAAATTCAACTAGTTTTATTTTGAAAAATTGACGCAATTACAAACAGACAGGACACTACCAGCTGGATTTTCGTGACCCAAATGTGACCCGGGTCCAGTTTCCTCGTTTGGGTTTGTTTAATAATGCAGTACGGGCTCTTGGCAGGATCTCCGCCACTAAGAGGGAGCACACCACTGAAAAGAGGCTTAAAAATGGTGAGTGGATGGGGCCTGAGAAAAGGGAGAGGTTCCCACTACTGGGCCCTCTCCCTCCGAAAAGGTCATCATTGGGCCTTCCGCCCCTGTCACAGGAACTACTGTCACCCCTCTCCTGGCAATCCCTGAGGTTGGATGGACCAATGGTGGAGGCAGAGAAATCAGATAGGTTGCCAATCTCCTTTTCTCTGCTGACATTTACATGCAGTGGGGCAATGAAGGGATGGCTGATGGCCTTGCTTGGGATGTGGAGAGAGGAAAACTTAGGTCAGGGTGGGGATACATAGATTTACTTTTCCTGTCCAATTTTCCTGCTACTTCCACTGCCAAACCACTCAACTTGGAGCATAAAGCTGGCAGATAATCCAGGTCTGTCTCTCTCCAAGCTTAATGCAGATTCTGAACTTTATAGAACATAAAACAAAAGCTACATCAGGTATGTAATCTGGTGCTTTTTCTCACACACACACACACATACAGTCTCTCTTTAAAAAAAAACAAATTCTCTGTTTAAAAAACACTCAATATAAATTTTAATTAAAAGAAATTCTGAAGTTTTTCTTCAAATAATTTTGAGCAGCTAAATCAAAATATGGTATCAGGGCAGCTGACTGAATGGTACTGATGCATCCTGGGAAATTAGATTCCCTGTACATGGTCAGTGTATACAATCCAAACTCAGCTCACGGAGTCATTGTTCGGGAAAAAATATCGGCCTATAAATTCAGCCACGCAGTGCCCGTTTTTCAGGCACTAACTGACCTACAAAGCCCCCAATGTTGTGGGCAGGAAGCGCGTGCAAACATCCATCTGGAAGTGCAGTGTCCACCATTATTGGGAAAGGAAGTTGTGCTGTTAGCAGGGGCAAGGTTCGGGAATATTTAAAGGGGCAAATACTTTTTTAAATTATGGTTTTGCAGAACCCATTCTCGATTTTTGAATGCCCCAGCACTTCACTCGCCATGTGCTGAACTCACACAACACAACATAGCTCTAACCGGCAGGAAGACCCGCATACTTCCCTGAATGTGGAGCCTGCTCCTCCTGACCCCACATTAAAAGTATGCGGGCCGCTCGCTCCCCAACCCGGTAACTGGTCACCAGGAAGAGTCCATGCCAGCAGTGAGGATTTCCTTTTGGAAGTGAACCATTCACAGTCCCAACACTCCTAATAGCTCCTTCTTTGGCTTAACGCCCATTTCTTTCTGATTATGTCTCTCTGAAGCACCTTGTAACTTTTTTTATGGTAAAGGGCTATATAAATGCAAGTTAGTGTTGTTGTTTACTCAGCTGATTCTTGATTGTGCAGTCTGACTAGGGCACCTAATTTCCCAGTACCATTCACTCAGCTGTCTTGATGCATTATAGTACTTCAGCATTCTGCTCAGTAGTTTTTCTTCTAATAATTTTGATAAGCAAGAGGTCAAGTTTCAAAAGCTTAATTGAGGAAAGTTTATCTTGAGTACTTTTTAAAGAAGTAGTGTGTGAGGCAGTGAGAAAAAAATAATAGTGTATTAATTACACATCTTTAGTAGCTTTTGTATTCAATGAACAACTTAAAATTAATATAAAATTAATTAAAGAGAGAGAGAGAAGGACAATAGGGATAAATTTCTTTGGCCATTCTCTTACTTATCCACCAGAACTTTGGCGTTTATGTTCTTTTCCGGAGATTGCCGCAGTTTTCCACCAAAGTTATAGCAGACAAGTGGGAGAACCCCTGTGGAAATTCACCCGCTATGTCTGTTCATGTTAATGTTCAATTTTCAACCAAAAACACCAATTGAAATTTGTAGCTAACTAATTATCTCCAACATATTTTAACAGGTGGAAATGGTCAATGCTAATGGCTTATACATGTGAAACAGAGGTTCTAATTTCTAACACAAACAGGGAGAGGGAGAGAGAGAGAGAGAGAGAGAGGGAGAGAGAGAGAGAGAGAGAGAGAGAGAAAGAAAGAAAGAAAGACGCAAATGGAGAGAAAGCCAGACAGGTCTTTCCTCCTTCAAGTTTGTTTTTCTTTTAAAGTAAAATTTTGAAAGCAAACAAAGCTCTGAGAGAAACATAGGAAGAGCGAGTAGAAAGGAGAGGAAGAGAGGAGAGGATTGAGAGGGAAGGGTTGAGTGGGATGAGAGTTGAGCAAGAGAGTAAAGGGGGGAGGGTGAGAGAGGGGGTGAGGGTGGAGGAGTTGAGAGAGTGAGAGGGTTGAGAGAGAAAGAGGTTGGGGGGAGAAGGGGGTTGAGAGACAGAGAGTAGAGATAGAAAGAGGAATGGGTTTGGAAGAGAGACAGAGAAAGATACAAATAGAGAGAAAGACACACATATCTGTCCTTTTTCTAATTTGATTTCTTGTTAAGAATCAAACAAGTTGAAAGCAAACAAATAGAAAGATAGGAAGGGAGCGTAGGAAAGAAAAGGAAGGAGCAAAGCTGATTGAGGGCAAGGAGGCTTCTGGCCTCTAGTCACCTGTTTTGGAGAGACCGAGTTTGGGAGGAGTATGGATGGAGGTTTAAGGATGAGGTGGGTGATGAGAGAGGAAAGAAGGATTGAGCAGGTAGTTCAAAGGGGTAGCGATACGATTGGGGGTGGTAGGAAAGAGAAAGGGTAGTGTGAAGGTGAAGAGGTAAGATCCGTGATTGGAGCAAGGGGATGGGGTAAACAAGAGTGATTGGGGGAGGGGAGGGGAGGGGAGGGGAGGGAAGGCAAAGGGAGCTGTCAGGGCTACATTTTTCCTGCAACCACAATGTAGGCTGCAGCCAATGGTGGCTCTTTTCACTCAATGCCTACCACCCATCACTTCCCAGCTAAACAAAAAGAAGAAAAAAGAGAAACAGAATTGGACAGCACTAAAAACAGAAAGAGTGAAGATATAGAGAGAACAGAGGCCCTGATATTAACGGGGAGGTGGGAAGGGTGTGAGGGAGCCCGGTAACAATTGTGTGCAGACTCCCGCCCGACAACCAGCCAGATTGAATGCCTAGCCGAAGGACGAGAATAGAAACGTAGTGGCAGGAGGCCGCAGCCAGGGACATCCGGCAGTTAGTGGAGGGGGGAGCCTCAGGTCACAGTCGGGAGGGTGGTGAGGAGGAAGGCTGAGGCTGCGATCAGGAGGGGGGAGGAGGCAGAAGGATTCAGGCCGCGATAAGGAGTGGGGGGAGGAGGAGGGATCCGGACCACGATCTTGTTTTCAGCCCCTGATCGCAACTCGCCCACTTATCTTCTGGGCTTCGCACCCGGTAAACTCCCTCCCCCGGCTCCCTTCCAGGCTCTCAGTTAAGGGTAGCTGCTCAGACAGGAAAAAGGCGGGAAGTGATGTTCCACAGGGATTGGTGCTGGGTCCACTGTTGTTCACAATTTACATTAACGATTTGGACTCAGGAATTGGAAGTACAATTTCAAAATTTGCAGACAACACCAAATTGGGGGCTATAGTTAATACAAGGGGAGATTGTGTCAAAATGTAAGAAGACATTAATAAACTTGTAGAATGGGTGTGTAATTGGCAAATGAATTTCAATATAGGTGGTGCATTTTGGTAGGAAGAATAAGGAGCCCACATACTGCTTGGATACTAAGGGAGTTAAATTGGTTAACCCCAAATCCGGGCGAGGGCATCGCAGTACGTGATTAGCCCATGCTGAGTGGTTCTGGTGCAGGCAGCTTCGAGCTGCCTCCTTGTTTACTTGATATTAGCACAGCATCGAGGCCGAGCTGCGAAGTTCTCTCCAGCTGTGGCATTTCTCACCAGCAGGGGGTCCCAAATCTCGCATGAGTCGCTCGCACAACCTAAAGGCAACCTACGCCTCTTAAAGGCAGCACGCACCACTTACAGGCAGCCTGCACCATATATAAGTGCAAAATATAAGATACGGGTCCGCATGGAGTCTGAATGGAGATCAGACATCGCACATGTATAACACAGATGCACGTCCCATCGCTATGTTTACAAACTGATGAGTTACGTTAAAACATTGAACAAAGGTTGTGCACTACTAAATCCCACATCCTCCAATCTGCACGCCAGAGCTCACCAATCTGCCAATCTGGGTTTGCACCAGGCCCATGAGAGAGCTGATGCACTGGAGACCTTGGTGCAAGGGGTGAACAGAAGGAGGGGCATCTTACATCTATAGGGGGCAAGAGGCCCTCCAGACATATGCTCAAGATGCAGAGGGAAGCAGTAGGGGACGAAGTCAATGTCAGGCGCATAGCACCACAAACATGGATGCAGTGCAGGAAGAATTTCAATGCTTTGACACGAGTGGGCAAGGTGAGTGAGGTCAATTGTCAAGTGGCATCTCCTACCAATTGCACCACTAGCCCCATTCACTGCTCCACACACTACACCCCCCATCATCCACATTCCAACAAACTCTTTCAATCAGTACTCAACTCTTCCAATCAGATGCTTCCTCTCATCCTCACACATTACCACTGTTTCAAGCCGCACACCCACAATCCACAGGTCATACACACTGACAGCTATTCACCATGACAAGCACATCACCCTAACATGCTGTAAGACACCCACCAACACACGTCTCACTTTATTGCAGGAGAAGGTGGTGCATAACAGGAAGCAGCAAGTGGCAGTCGCATTTAACCCCGCGAGCCAGTTCTGCCATTCAATAGATTGTGGTTGATCTGTGACCTAACCCCATGTCCCTTAATACCCTTGGTTCACAGAAATTTATCAATCTCATACTTAAAATTAACAATTGAGCCAGCACCAACCCTACCATTTGTGGAAGAGTGTTCCAAACTTCCCTCACCCTTTGCACGTAGAAGTGTTTCCTAACTTCACTTCTGCAAGTCCTGGCTTTAAATGTTAGGCTATGTCCCCTAGTCCCAGGATTCAAGTATAGGAGACCTCCAAAAACAGGTACAAATGCATCAGCAGCCAAAAGCAATAATCCAGCAACTAATCTGTAAATCCTGCATAGTCCCTTTAAATGGTGCTGGTAGTGGGGGGGGGGGGTCCTCCAGGCTGGTCGTGGTTAACAGTACATTGACTGCAGCGTTAAGTGCCAAAATGGTGGCTATCCCTTTAAATGACCGTTGCAGACTGATCTAGCGCATATTCTGCTTAGTCTACATGCAGCCAGCGTTCATTAATTGCACCTGCGCGAACCCTTTACCAAGATGATGCCCGACATATGTCACCCGAGAAGCATGAGCACGCATTCTGGACGCCATTTTGGAGCTTCAGGAGGCTGTACAGCAGGCACTACGCGGCCGAATTTCTAGCTTTAAGAGTCTAAATGGGGTAGAGGAGCAAAGGGATCTCGGATACAGATACAAAAATCACTAAAAGTAGCGAAGCAGGTTAATAAGGCCATAAAAAAGGCAAACCAAGCACTCGGGTTCATTTCTAGAGGGATAGAATTGAAAAGGAGAGAAGTTATCTTAAACCTGTATGGATCATGGATTAGACCACACTTGGAGTACTGTGCTCAGTTCTGGTCTCCATATTATAAAAAGGATAGAGAGGCACTGGAGAAGGTGCAAAAAAAATTCTAGAAAAGAGAAGGCTAAGGGGTGACCTGATAGAGGTCTTTAAGATAATGTAAGGGTTTAATAGGGTAGTCGTAGATAAATTTTTTCCACTTGTGGGGGAGTCAAAAACTGGAGGTCATAAATATAAAAGATAGTCAACAATAAATCTAAGGAGAAACTTCTTTACCCAAAGAATGGTAAGGATGTGGATTGCGCTACCACAAAGAGTAATTGAGGCAAATAGAATAGATGCATTTAAAGGGAAGCTAGATAAGCTGGATAAGAAAGGATTAGAAGAGTATGCTGATAGAGTTAGATGAGGGAGGGAGGAGGTTCATGTGGAGCATAAACGCCAGCATAGACGAGTTGGGCCGAAAGGCCTGTTTCTGTGCTGTAGCCTCGATGTAAATAGCGTTTGTCCTCTAACTCTGCTTGACCTGAAGACTCCATTGGAGGGAGGGCACAATTACAGCGTGGCTTGTTTCCATTGTGTAAGTGAGCATAGGAATTTATAATTGAAAAGGTTGACAGGAAGTGTATGCAGAAGGAAGATCGTTGATTTTACATTATAAGATAATATTTGGGAGTATTATCAATATTACCATTCGGAGGAAATGCAATAAAAATGACAAGGCCAGTACTTTCCTTTCTTTAAAGCAAGATAAATGTTTTGGTTGACCCTAATATGGAAACAAAACGTGTGATTCTGCCAATCTAATCTTAAAAATCAAGTTCCAATTCACCTTGTCCCTACTTACCTTATTGTAAATCATGGCTGATGTTTTTCCAACTCTATCCCTAAAACACAAAATCCAGCCAGTTCTACCTTTCCTGTGGCTAACATTAAGTATGCCTGCATGATGCAGAAATACTTCCTATGGCCAACGTAAAGTATGCCTGCATGATGCAGAAATACTTCCTATGGCCAACGTAAAGTATGCCTGCATGATGCAGAAATACTTCCTATGGCCAACGTAAAGTATGCCTGCATGATGCAGAAATACTTGCTGGTGGAAGGAGTAAGTGGGGCCCACAATGTCGTTTCCCAATCAATCTCTCTTAAGAAAATCAGCAACAAAGACCTTGCCAGAATGTCCAGCAAACTTGACAGAGCAGCAAGGTGTCACTCCAATATTCCTGAACACTGGAAGACAGGCACCCAGAAAGCACCATAAGCCTGACCCTGTTACGTTAATGGCCATGTCCCTGGGATTTGGGACATGATCAGCATTAAGCCAGACTGGTGGGCAAAAATCCTGCCCCACCAGGAATTTCAGGGTTTTTTTTCTATCCTCCCTTTAATTCTATTTTTGATTTTTGGGCACCAGTCCTAACTTTGACTTGCACCAGCTTCAGCCTGTATCCTTTGTCCTACTTCCATGGCAGACCTTGATGTAGTACACTGGATTTACCTTTTGTCTTGTATACCTCCATAACGCTCCCTCTTAGACTCCTCCAAGACTGAAGATGCAGGATCACAATTGGCGGGAAGTGGGTTGGGTGGTGAGGTGGGGGGGAGGTGGGGTGGTGCGAAAGATACATCCCAGTTCTACCTTGCCAAGAAGAGGAGAATCCAGCCCCAGGAATCAGTCTTGTCATTATTCTCTGTACTGCCTTCAGGGCTTCAGTGTTCCCATTGTGCCTAAGTATGAATTGCTCCCACGTTCACTTTGGGTTTGGAAAGCCAAGCGCTCCAAAAACCCATTCTTAATTCCTAGTTTTCAAATGACTCTGAAGCCTGTTGAGTGATTGCATTATTTGGTATAGGTGATGACACTGTGACACTTGAAAAACATATACATTCAATTTGTAACATCCACCAACAATTAAAATTGCTTCAATCCATTATTCCAAGAAGGGGCATCCAGTTTTTCCCACCTTGCTGACATTCCCACAGTTGCATGGTGGATTTTTGAACTCCAATTGCAGAAAATTGTGTTTACACTGTAGAAACATAGAAACATAGAAAAATTTACGGCACAAAAGGAGGCCATTCGGCCCATCGTGTCTGTGGCGGTCGAAAAAGAGTCACCCAGCCCAATCACACTTTCCAGCACTTGGTCCATAGCCTTGTAGGTTGTGGCACTTCAAGTGCATATACAAGTAATTATTAAATGTGATGAAGGTTTCTGCCTCTACCACCCTTTCAGGTAGTGAGTTCAAGACCCCTACCAAACCTCTGGGTGAAAAAATTTCACCTCACTACCCTCTAATCCTTCTACCAATTACTTTAAATCCCAAACCCACGATCTCTACCACCTAGAAGGGCAACGGAGCAGGCACATGGGAACAACACCACCTGCACGTTCCCCTTCCCTCCAACATAAGGTCAGAAATGGGGATGTTCGCTGATGACTGCACAGTGTTCAGTTCCATTCGCAACCCTTCAGATAATGAAGCAGTCCGTGCCCGTGTGCAGCAAGATCTGGACAACATCCAGGCGTGGGCTGATAAGTGGCAAGTAATATTTGCGCCAGACAAGTGCCAGGCAATGACCATCTCCAACAAGGGAGAGTCTAACCACCTCCCCTTGACATCCGACGGCATTACCATCGCCAAATCCCCCACCATCAACATCCTGGGGGTCACCACTGACCAGAAACTTAACTGGACCAGCCATATAAATACTGTGGCTACAAAAGCAGGTCAGAGGCTGGGTATTCTGCGGCGAGTGACTCACATCTTGACTCCCCAAAGCCTTTCCACCATCTACAAGGCACAAGTCAGGAGTGTGATGGAATACTCTCCACTTGCCTGGATGAGTACAGCTCCAACAACACTCAAGAAGCTCAACACCATCCAGGACAAAGCAGCCCGCTTGATTGGCACCCCATCCACCATCCTAAACATTCACTCCCTTCACCACGAGCGCACCATGGCTGCGGTGTGTACCATCCACAGGATGCACTGCAGCAACTCGCCAAGGCTTCTTCGATAACACCTCCCAAACCCGCAACCTCTACCACCTAGAAGGACAAGGGCAGCAGGCACATGGGAACAACACCACCTGAACGTTCTCCTCCAAGTCACACACTATTCCGACTTGGAAATATATCGCTGTTCCTTCATCGTCGCTGGGTCAAAATCCTGGAACTTCCTACCTAACAACACTGTGGGAGAACCTTCACCACACGGACTGCAGCAGTTGAAGAAGGCGGCTCGCCACCACCTTCTCAGAGGCAATTAGGGATGGGCAATAAATCCAGGCCTAGCCAGCGACGCCCACATCCCATGAATGAATTTTAATAAATGCCCCCTGGTAACTGACCTCTCTACTAAGGGAAATAGGTCCTTTCTGTCCACTCTATCTAGGCCCCTCATAATTTTATACACCGCAATTAAATCTCCCCTCGGCCTCCTCTGTTCCAAAGAAAACAACCCCAGCCTATCCAATCTTTCCTCATAACTAAAATTCTCCAGTCCTGGCAACATCCTCATAAATCTTCTCTATACTCTCCCTAGTGCAATCACATCTTTCCTGTAATGTGGTGACCAGAACTGTATGCAGTATTCAAGCTGTGGCCCCTAACTAGTGTTTTATACAGTTCTAGCATAACCTCCCTGCTCTTATATTCTATTGTAAACAATTTTACAACACCAAGTTATAGTCCAGCAATTTTATTTTAAATTCACAAGCTTTCGGAGACTTCCTCCTTCCTCAGGTAAATGTGCCTCGGCTAATAAAGGAAAGTATCCCGTGTGCCTACTTAATCACCTTATCTACCTGTCCTACTATTTTCAGGGATCTGTGGACATGCACTCCAACGTCTCTCTCTTCCTCTACACATCTCAGTATCCTCCCATTTATTATGTATCCCCTTGCCTTCAATGCCCTCCCCAAATGCCTTGCCTCACACTTCTCTGGATTGAATTCCATTTGCCACTTTTCTGCCCACCTGACAAGTCCATTGATATCTTCCATGCAGTCTACAGCTTTCCTCCTCATTATCAACCACATGGCCAGTTTTTTTATTATCTGCAAACTTCTTAATCATGCCCCTTACATTTAGGTCTAAATCATTTATATGTATCACAAAAAGCAAGGGACCATAAGACCATAAGAGATAGGAGCAGGAGTAGGCCATTTGGCCCCTCGAGCCTGCTCCGCCATTCAATGAGATCATGGCTGATCTGATTTTTACCTTTGACTCCCTTGCTGATCAAAAAATTGTCTAACTCAGCCTTGAATGTATTCAATGACTCAGCCTCCACAGCTTTTTGGGGTAAAGAATTCCAAAGGGACCTAGCACTAACCCTTGTGAAACCCTGCTGACACAGCCTTCCAGTCACAAAAACACTCCTCGATCATTACCCTTTGCTGCCTGCCACTGAGCCAATTTTGGATCCACTTTGCCACTTTCCCTTGGATCCCATGGGCTTTTGCTTTTTTGACCAGTCTGCCACGAGGGACCTTGTCAAAAGCCCTGCCAAAATCCATGTAGATTACATCAAAGGCTCTACTCTCATCGACCCTCCTTGTTACCTCCTCAAAAGTTCAATTAAGTTAGTCAGGCTCGACCTTCCCTTAACAAATCCATGTTGACTGTCCTTGATTAGTCCATGCCTTTCTAAATGATGGTTTATACTGTCCCTCAGAATTGATTCCAATAATTTGCCCACCCCCGAGGTTAGACTGACTGGCCTGTAATTACTAGGTCCATCCTTTTCTTCCTTTTTAAACAATGGACAACATTAGCAGTCCTCCAATCCTCCGGCACCACACCTGTAGCCAGGGAGGATTGGAAAATGATGGTCAGAACCTCCGCTATTTCCTCCCTTGCTTCTTTTAACAGCCTGGGATACATTTCATCCGGGCCTGGCAATTTATCTACTTTCAAAGATGCTAAACCCCTTAATACTTTCTCTCTCACTACGCTTATCCCATCCAATATTTCACACTCCTCCTTAACTACAATCTCTGCATCATCCCCCTCTTTTGTGTAGACAGACGCAAAGTATTCATTAAGAACCATGCCCACATCTTCCGCCTCCGCACAAAGGTTACCTTTTTGGTCTCTAATAGGCCCGACTCTTTCCTTAGTTATTCTCTTGCTCTTTATGTATTTATAAAACATTTTTGGGTTTTCCTTAATTTTACTTGCCAGTATTTTTTCATGTCCTCTCTTTGCTTTCCTAATTTCCTTTTTAATTTCACCCCTGCACGTTCTATACTCCTCTAGGCTTTCTGCAGTATTGAGCTCTTGGTGTCTGACATAAGCTTCCCTTTTTTGCCTTATTGCAGTAAAGTGGATACTGTTTCACTGTGTTGTTAAAATTGGTACGTAAATGTACTCTTAGCAACTAAAGCTGTATACGGTGCTCTATGTGTGGTCTGACCACAGTACTCTTGGACAGCCTAAGCTGCTGGCCTCTTTGCAGCTGCCATGAAATCAGCATAGCTCCAATTGGAGGTACATTTTTGTTGGTCATACCATAACTAGTCCTAAACCTTCCCCAAAATAGTGAGCTCTGCTACCTTACAGCGATGTATCTTACAACCCAACTGAGACCTATGAAATGTACCCAATAGAACAAACTGAATGTCAGTCAAACATGAGATTCAAACTCAAGACTTTTTGTTAAATTGTTACATTTACAAATACATACAAAAATTGCATTTGAAATCTCCAATATATGTGTAAACTAAGAACAATGAATAAACCTACACTCTTACAGTACATTAGTCTCATACTAGTACGTGGTTAAAACAAACTGAAGAAAGAATTGTACATGCAGCATTATTGATCATTTTTAATTTGTGTATTTACATAAGTTGTTTAATTCAATATTTTTTTCACATCTTTGGCTGCGTATATTCTTGATTCTATACTTTCTGAATGAAATTATTTGACCACCAATTTTAATATAAATTCTACAAAATGATGAAAAGTGATTAATCTCTAGATTATATAATTAGCATTAATGATTACTGCAACAGACTAATAAGACCTTTCATTCTAATATAAACATTGTGATGGTCTGAAAACAACTTTCAATGTATTTGGGCACAAAATATAGTTAACTATGTAGTGAATGTACAGTTTCAGTATCGCTTCCAATGGTGTACTTGTGCATGTATGCCATATTTTAAAACTTATACTATATAAAATCATACTGTTCAACACATGTCTATAATGTGACAGTAATAAAGTAGAAATCAAACGTAACCTCTTTTAACCAGAATGCAAAATTTGCAGTGCAATACCAAAACAGATTTTTATGTAATCTCTGATTCAATGAAAGTACATGTTTATCAAGTAACAATTATTCCAGACTCAAAATTGCCCTAAAAAGATTAAATTCGCCTTAACTAAGAATGGAGTTTAAGTAGTTGCATTAATAACACACAAATATTGCTGAAATAATTGTCATTAACTATACCTATTGTGCCACTTAATATGCCACACTTCTACATTAAGTAACTATTACTATTAAGAACTGCTGATATTGTTAACTTTTAAGCAATCCATGAAGAAATATGAAACTATTGACAAAGCTTCCAGTGTGGTATAGCTATCCTCCAACAGATTAATATGTGCATGTGTTTGTTTCACTCACCGTCCTTCATGTATTGCATCATTTGCCACCCTTTTGTGTGACCCAAGCATGAAACAGAAAGAGAGAATTCACATAAAGAATATAGCTAGATTTTTTATTTCTTTATAGAACTAAAACAAAAACAAATCTAAACCAAGGCAGACAATGGAAAATGAAGATATTTTGGGACAAGTTCCATCAAAATATTGACCATTTTAAAACAGTCAGCGTGCATTTTTTCTGGGGCGGGGGGGAGTCAGTAAACTAAATTTAACTAATACAGCTCTTTATGCACTAACAGCTATCAGCCTTCTCATCTCCTTGTGTATAAGCATCTTAAGGATTAGAGTTCAATCACTGATAAAGAATAAAAACACAAAATGCTGAAAATATAAAGTAGATAAAAGAGAAAGACAGATTAACATTTTGGGCAGAAACATTCAGCAACATGTATTTCTAACAATTCTGTTTTTATGCCAAATTTCCAATATTCATATTTTCTTTTTATTTTTACAGTTTTAAAGAATAACTATGAATCTCTATCTGATTATCTGCTCAAAACTGGTTACTTTTTGCTGCTTTTACTGATTCAAATAAAAAGTGCCACTATTACTAACTGTTTTGCTCATAATAACTTCAAGAATTTCCATCACAATATTTTATATTGAATTTACACTTTTGTTTGGCCTTACTGACAAGTTGATATTTTTTACTGTTTGCTATAAGACTATAATTTCTGCTTTAAATTGGCATCATGATGAATAAATGGTGGATAAAGTAAATGGTCTTCAGAAGTCATGTTTGAAAGGATTTTCTTAATCTTCTTTGGGTTTTGATAGAGTAAATAGGGAGAAACTGTTTTCACTGGCAGGAGGATCGATAACCAGAGGACACAGATTTAAGATAATGGGCAGTGTTGGCCAGAGGCTGCAGAAGACTGCTGAGCTGATTTCAAAGTGCTAACAAAGACACTGACCTTTTGAACTGAGGTGACCTGGAGTTCAGTCACTGGTCTGAACTGGCCAGAACCGGTTTGAATTCGTTCCGCTTCTTACAGAGACAAAGGAGGTGATGCTACCTGAGCCCTTGGAACAGAGCCAATCAGGGGATGACATCGGTCACTCCAGCAACTTTGAGCCAAGCAGAGAAGACAGCATCGTTCGAAAAGACAGACTTGGGGAATAAAAACTGAAGAGTTGCTGGCTTGGAGTCAGTGTGTGTCTTTGTTTGTTTGTGAGCGAGAGAGAGAGAGTGTGTGTGTTTTTGTTGGTGTGTCTTTGTTTGTGAAGGAGACTCTGGGAAACTCTGGAAGTAGGAACCTTGCGTCAGGGACGTAAAGACGGCGTCAAGGACGTGGAGACGACGTCGGGAGTAAGAGGGAGAATTGCCTGGCCAGCAGTGTCTCTCCTTTCCGGGTAATATAATATCCTTTCTATTCTGGGACCACTCTGGGAGTGTCGTCAGGAAACCTAGTGGGTGTGCGTTTAAAGCCTGATACTCGGGGAGTATTACTAGAGAAACCTAGTGGGTGTGCGTTTAAATCCTAGTTTGAGTATAAACCTGTATAACCTGCTGTAAACTACATGCCTATATCTAACTAGATGTATAAGCGGTATATACATGATCTAATAACGTTAATAAAGCGAATTGAGAATTAAGAGAGAATTGACTCTTCCTCTGTGTACTAAGCTAAAACCGTTAACCGGTGACTTCCGGTCAACATATTTGGCGTCCCTGGGTGGGCTCGAGGATAAATCTCTCCGTTGCGTCAGTGGGAGCCTCGAGGCGAACCGAATTTGGCAAAGTATACAGAGAACAGGAGTTTGAGTTAATTCATAGTTAATAACGTAAGATGACGAATAAAGGGAAATCACCAAGCCCTGGGGACTTGGACTGTTTTGATTGGAAGGGACTCCTTCAAAAATACGTAATAGGGAAGTGGCCGCAATACGGGGAGTATGCGGGTCACATTGGAGACAAGGGAACGCCTGTTGGGGAGGTCTTTTGGAAAATTGCGCAAACAAAGATGTCAGATAGGAAATTTAAAAAGATACAAAAGTCTGTAGCGATCGGATGTTTACTTGAGGAATGGATAGAATGCCGACAGCAGGCTAGGAGAGAGAAAGAGGAACATCAGAAAATCCAAGACGAATTAGGGGAAGAGAATAAAAAACTCCATGAGGAGATAGCCCGCCTTAGTGAGAAGGTAACTGATTTACAGGGACAGAGAAGTGCAGATTTGATGCACATGAACCAATATCAGTTACAGTGCGAAAAATTGACTAATGAAAAGAATAAGAGAGAGGGAGAAGCCCAAGCAGCTAAAGCTGAGGTGGAGAGATGGAAACAACAATGTGGTGATTTAAAAACTGCTATGAATGTGATTCACAGAGCAGCTCAGGAGAAGAGGAGTAGTACTGGCGATCACACAACGTGTCAGAAAGTGATAGGGAGGCTGCAAGATCAGCTAGCCGCACAGAGGGGCATATTGTGTGCTTTTGCACCCGGGAGAGGTGAAGAAAGTGGTTTAGGGGATGTAGATTGGGATGATTTAGCAGACAAGGCGGATAGATACAGCAGCGGTGATAGGGAACCTCCACTAGGGGACCCACCGCCAGCATATGCTCCAGAGCAGAAAAAAACGTCTGCCCCAATGGCCCCCCTGGTAACTACTAGAGCACAGATGGGGGAAGATGGTCAGGATATGACATATTCCACCCCACTTGGGGTACAGGAACTGAGGGTTATTGCGAAAGATATTGGAACGTGTGCGCCTGGGGATGATCCTAGGGAGTTGTTCCTCGCGGTCAGGCAACAGAGAGCGATACACGGCTTAGACGATGCTGAGGAAAGGAAATTAATCCTAATGTGCCTACACCCACATATACACTCCGCCCTACCGGAGGAACAAAAACTTGGTAGAGGCACAAATGAAGCCTTAAAGAACCAGGTATTATCTGTCATGGGCGATAACAGAGGGGATCCAGTGGAGGCGCTGATGAGATGCTATCAAAGGAAAGGTGAACACCCCACTGTATTTTCGGCTCGCATTTGGGCGTTTCAGGGTGTTTCAGGGGGTCTATGGTACAGACGTAGACAGGGATAATTTACAGCGGGAGGTTAGGAACCGATGGCTGAGAACACTAGTGTCGCATGGCACTGAGGAGTCGAGGAAGGCACTAGATCAGTTTGACCCCGCTGATGACACACATACGGAACCCTGGATAATTAGGAAGATGGTTAGAGCCAGTCGGTGAGCGGCGGTAAAGAGCGAGACCAGAGCGGGGATAAAAACAGCGCGGAGAGAGCGAGAGTTCAGTCGGTGAGCGGCGGGAGAGAGCGAGACCAGAGCGGAGATATAAACAGCGCGGAGAGAGCGAGAGTCCAGTCGGTGAGTGGCGGGAGAGAGCGAGACCAGAGCGGAGATATAAACAGCGCGGAGAGAGCGAGAGTCCAGTCGGTGAGTGGCGGGAGAGAGCGAGACCAGAGCGGAGATATAAACAGCGCGGAGAGAGCGAGACCAGAGCGGGGATAAAAACAGCGCGGAGAGAGCGAGAGTTCAGTCGGTGAGCGGCGGGAGAGAGCGAGACCAGAGCTTACTCTGAGAGCGAGACTCTGAGACCAGCGGCAGAGTTCAGGGTGACGTCACCAGTCAGAAAGTGACGCGGCACAGGGGAGGCAGCTGATTGGTGAGTAGGTTCAGGTGAGTATTTCTACCATTTTACTGTAAGTAAAGTAATAAGAAAGGGAAGATCTGCAGGTTTTATAGCAGATAGTGTTTTTTTTTAGTGAACCTAGGTCCCTAGTATAGTTAACATTTTCTAATTTCAACGTAATTTAAAAGGGGTAACTAAGCTAAGGCAAGTCATGGCAGCAGACCTCGCACCCGTGATATGCTCCTCCTGCAAGATGTGGGAAGTCATGGACACTACCAGTGTCCCTGCCGACCATGTGTGCGGGAAGTGTGTCCACCTGCAGCTACTGACCGATCGTATCTCGGAGCTGGAGCTGCGGGTGGACTCACTGTGGAGCATTCGCGATGCAGAGAAACTCGTGGATAGCACGTTTAGCGAGTTGGTCACACCGCAGGTAAAGGGTATACAGGCAGGAAGTGAATGGGTGACCACCAGGAAGAGTAAGAGATGCAGGCAGGTAGTGCAGGGGTCCCCTGTGGCCATCCCCCTCTCAAACAGATATGCCACTTTGGATGCTGTTGGGGGGGATGACTTATCAGGGGAAGGCAGCAGCAGCCAACTTCCTGGCACCACGGGTAGCTCTGCTGCACAGGATGGGAGGAAAAAGAGTGGCAGAGCTATAGTGATAGGGGACTCAATTGTAAGGGGAATAGACAGGCGTTTCTGCGGCCGCAACCGAGACTCCAGGATGGTGTGTTGCCTCCCTGGTGCAAGGATCAAGGATGTCTCGGAGCGGCTACAGAACATTTTGGAGGGGGAGGGCAAACAGCCAGCTGTCGTGGTGCACATAGGCACCAACGATATCGGTAAAAAAGGGGATGAGGTCCTAAAAGCAGAATATAGGGAGTTAGGAGGTAAATTAAAAAATAGGACCTCAAAGGTAGTAATCTCAGGATTGCTGCCAGTGCCACGTGCTAGTCAGAGTAGAAATAGGAGGATATTTCAAATGAATACGTGGCTAGAGGAATGGTGCAAGGGGGAGGGATTCAAATTCCTGGGACACTGGAAACGGTTCTGGGGGAGGTGGGACCAGTACAAACCGGATGGTCTGCACCTGGGCAGGGCCGGGACTGCTGTCCTAGGAGGAGTGTTTGCTAGTGCTGTTGGGGAGGGTTTAAACTAAAGTGGCAGGGGGTTGGGAACCTGAGCAGGGAGAGAGAGGAAAGCGTAACAGGAAGGGACAGAAGGTATGGAGTAATAGGTAAAGTGTTAAAAAAGGAAAAAGCAGGAACTAAGCGTCACAAAACAGATTTGAAAGTTCTTTATCTGAATGCACGTAGCATTCGTAATAAAATGGACGAGTTAACGGCACAAATAACTACGTATGGGTATGATCTTGTGGCCATTACAGAAACATGGCTGCAGGGTGACAACGACTGGGAATTAAATATGCCAGGGTATTTAACAATCAGGAAGGACAGGCAGGAAGGAAGGGGAGGTGGGGTGGCTATGTTAATAAAGGAAGGAATCACTGTAATACAGAGAAATGATATTGGGACAAAGCATCAAGATAATGAAACAGTTTGGGTGGAGATAAGGAATAATAAGGGAAAAAAAACATTAGTGGGCGTAGTATATAGGCCTCCTAATAGTTGCAACTCTGCTGGAAGAAGTATTAATCAGGAGATAGTCGGGGCATGTAATAAGGGAACAGCCATAATTATGGGGGATTTTAATTATCATATTAACTGGACAAATCAAATTGGGCAGAGCAGCCTTGAGGACGAGTTCATTGAGTGCATCAGGGATGGATTTCTTGAGCAGTATGTAACTGATCCTACAAGGGGGCAGGCAACCTTGGACCTGGTCCTGTGTAATGAGTCAGGATTAATTAATAATGTCCTAGTTAAGGATCCCCTTGGAACGAGCGACCACAACATGGTTGAATTCCATATCCAATTAGAGGGTGAGAAGGTTGATTCTCAAACAAGCGTACTGAGCTTGAATAAAGGAGACTATGATGGTATGAGAGCGGAATTGATTAAAGTGGACTGGGAAAATAGATTAAAGGGTAAGACGGTACATGAGCAGTGGTGTTCATTTTGGGAGTTATTTTACAACTTTCAAAATAAATATATTCCACTGAGGAAAAAAGGGTGTAAAAGAAATGACAGCCATCCGTGGCTAAGTAAAGAAATCAAGGATAGTATCCGACTAAAAACAAGGACATATAAGGTAGCCAAACTTAGTGGGAGGATAGAAGATTGGGAATTCTTCAAAAGACAGCAAAAAGTAACTAAAGGATTGATTAAGAAAGGGAAGTTAGATTATGAAAAGAAATTAGCAAAAAATATAAAAACAGATAGCAAGAGTTTCTATAGTTATATAAAAAGAAAAAGGGTGGCTAAGGCAAACATAGGTCCCTTAGAGGATGAGACCGGGAAATTAATGGTGGGAAACATGGAGATGGCAAAAATGCTGAACAAATATTTTGTTTCAGTCTTTACAGTAGAGGACACTAAGAATATCCCGACACTGGACAAACAGGGGACTCTCGGGGGGGAGGAGCTAAATACGATTAAAATCACTCAGGAGATGGTACTCAGTAAAATAATGGGACTCAAGGCGGATAAATCCCCTGGACCTGATGGCTTCCATCCTAGGGTCTTGAGGGAAGTGGCAGTAGGGATTGTGGATGCTTTGGTGATAGTTTTCCAAAATTCCCTGGACTCAGGAGAGGTCCCGGCAGATTGGAAAACTGCTAATGTAACACCGTTATTTAAAAAGGGTAGTAGGCAGAAGGCTGGAAATTATAGGCCAGTTAGCTTAACATCTGTGGTGGGTAAAATTTTGGAGTCTATTATTAAGGAGACAGTAACGGAACATTTAGATAAGCATAATTTAATAGGACAAAGTCAGCATGGCTTTATGAAGGGGAAGTCATGTCTGACAAATTTGCTTGAGTTCTTCGAGGATATAACGTATAGGGTGGATAAAGGGGAACCAGTGGACATAGTGTATTTAGACTTCCAGAAGGCATTCGACAAGGTGCCACGTAAAAGATTATTACTTAAGATAAAAAATCACGGGATTGGGGGTAATATTCTGGCATGGGTGGAGGATTGGTTATCGAACAGGAAGCAGAGAGTTGGGATAAATGGTTCATTTTCGGACTGGCAACCAGTAACCAGTGGTGTTCCACAGGGGTCGGTGCTGGGTCCCCAACTCTTTACAATCTATATTAACGATTTGGAGGAGGGGACCGAGTGCAGCATATCAAAATTTGCAGATGATACAAAGATGGGAGGGAAAGTAGAGAGTGAGGAGGACATAAAAAACCTGCAAGGGGATATAGACAGGCTGGGTGAGTGGGCGGAGATTTGGCAGATGCAATATAATATTGGAAAATGTGAGGTTATGCACTTTGGCAGGAAAAATCAGAGAGCAAGTTATTTTCTTAATGGCGAGAGACTGGAAAGTACTGCAGTACAAAGGGATCTGGGGGTCCTAGTGCAAGAAAATCAAAAAGTTGGTATGCAGGTGCAGCAGGTGATCAAGAAAGCCAACGGAATGTTGGCTTTTATTGCTAGGGGGATAGAATATAAAAACAAGGAGGTATTGCTGCAGTTATATAAGGTATTGGTGAGACCGCACCTGGAATACTGCATACAGTTTTGGTCTCCATACTTAAGAAAAGACATACTTGCTCTCGAGGCAGTACAAAGAAGGTTCACTCGGTTAATCCCGGGGATGAGGGGGCGGACATATGAGGAGAGGTTGAGTAGATTGGGACTCTACTCATTGGAGTTCAGAAGAATGAGAGGCGATCTTATTGAAACATATAAGATTGTGAAGGGTCTTGATCGGGTGGATGCAGTAAGGATGTTCCCAAAGATGGGTGAAACTGGAACTAGGGGGCATAATCTTAGAATAAGGGGCTGCTCTTTCAAAACTGAGATGAGGAGAAACTTCTTCACTCAGAGGGTGGTAGGTCTGTGGAATTTGCTGCCCCAGGAAGCTGTGGAAGCTACATCATTAGATAAATTTAAAACAGAAATAGACAGTTTCCTAGAAGTAAAGGGAATTAGGGGTTATGGGGAGCGGGCAGGAAATTGGACATGAAGCTGAGTTCGGATCGGTCAATGCCCTGTGGGTGGCGGAGAGGGCCCAGGGGCTATGTGGCCGGGTCCTGCTCCGACTTCTTGTGTTCTTTAGATTTGTGGTTGGGATCAGATCAGCCATGACCTTATTGAATGGCGGAGCAGGCTCGAGGGGCCGATTGGCCTACTCCTGCTCCAATTTCTTATGTTCTTATGTTCTTATGTTCTTAGTATGGGAAAGGAAAATTCCCAAACGATCCAAGGCATCCGGGGACAGAGCAATGCCTGTTAAAGATCAGATGATAATTTGGAGAAATGAAGGGAGGGGACCTACTAAGGGGGAACCCCCTCCAGCTTATCAGACAGTGGGAAGAGGTAGAGGCAAAGGAAACTTCTCAGGAACGGGGCGAACTCAAGGCGAGGTGTCCAAATGCTATAACTGTGGCCGAGAGGGACACTTCGTAAGGGACTGCCCGAACCCAAGACGAGAGAGTGCAGGTCGGGGAAGGAATCAGAGCCTACCCGTGGAAGGGCCGAATAGACCAAGTCCTCAGTGTGATACGATAGAAATATCACCGAGTTCTGGGTTGTACCCTGAACTGCAATGACGGTCTCAGGCCTCTCCATTATGGGTGTGTGACGCGCGGTTGGATGACATGGGGAGACCCCTAGTGAATGGTAGGGTCGGAGGCCGCCCTCTTACATTCCTCTGGGACACAGGGGGATCCCGAACCACCGTTAACACCACTCAGATCAATGACACAGATTGGAAAATTCAAAACAAAATTATTCTCAGTGGATTCACAGGGCATTCACAAGTGGGATATGTGAGTGTACCGTTGGAAGTCGGTGTGGGAGACATAGTGATAGAGCATTCAGTGGTCCTTATTAAATTACCCAGAGAACAGGAACATATATTAGGGAGTGACTATATGGCCAAAGCGGGATTCTGCTTCGACTTTGGGCATGGGCATGGGCAGTATGAATCACACAGTTGTCCCAGTGGGGGAATATCAGGATAGGATATGCACGATCGGGGAAATGTGGATAGAACCAGGAGAAATGAGTAACGATCGTGAAGTACAACAGATTATTGTACAAAACTCAATAGTATTTGCCCGACATAAACATGATTGTGGGAAAATGACCGGGAGTGTGTGTATACAAGGTCCAGATCCCAAACCACAGAAGCAGTATGGTTTCCCAAAACAAGCAGAAGAAGAGATAGAGAAGGTGATGCAGAGTCTGCTGCAGCAAGGGATATTAAGACCAATAGCTTCTACTAATAACGCACCTATTTGGCCAGTAAGGAAACCCGACGGTAGCTGGCGACTAACGATAGATTACAGCACCTACAGTAGCAACTAGCCCAGAGACAGTAGTTCGACAAAATGAGGATGCGCAGTGGTTTACGGTTTTGGACATAAGTAACGGTTTTTGGTCTATTCCACTGGAGAAAGAATGTCAATATAAATTTGCATTTACTTTCCAAGGACAGCAATATACATGGACCGCCCTGCCGCAGGGGTTTCACAATTCCCCGTCCATATTTCACCAACGGCTGAGGGAAGGGTTAAAAGGATTCTCAAGGCCTGAATGTCTAGTGCAGTATGTAGACGACTTACTCCTACAAACTGAAACCAAGAAGGAACATTATCAACTGCTAAGTGAATTACTGCAGTTGTTACATGACTTGGGATTAAAGATTAACCCTAAAAAAGCGCAGATCATGAAACAAAAAGTTACTTACTTGGGAGTGATTCTGACACCGGGACAAAGGGACATTGACAAGCGAAGGGTAGAGACAGTTGGCAGACTCCCTGTTCCGCGGGATGTAAAAGGGTTAAGGTCCTTCTTAGGGTTGGTGGGATATTGCAGGGACCATATTGATGGATACGCCACAAAGGCTGATGGAATTATTAAAAAAGAATGTGGCCTGGGAGTGGAAAACAGAACACAGCCAGGCCATGATTGATCTAAAGCAAGCACTAGATGCCGCGCCTGCTTTAAAAACCCCAAATCCAACGGAACCGTTTGCATTGGAGGTGGCTACCACAGACACCACCCTCTCGGCAGTTCTATTACAGGAGACACACGGGAAATTACGACCAGTAGCGTACGCCTCACGTATGCTCTCACCAGTAGAGCAGGGGTATACGGTATGCGAAAGACACTTGCTAGCTGTCTTTTGGGCAGTGCAGCTTTTTACCTCTATAGTGGGACTAAATCCACTTACAATATTAACAGAACACACCCCAGTACAGCTACTGTTAGATGGAAGGATTAAGGATGGTTCAGTTAGCCAAAATAGAATTGCTAGATGGACATTGTTGCTGCAAGGGAGAAATATAACTGTAAAGGGGGTAAAAACCACCACTATGTTATAGCAGACAACTTAGTTTATCAGGGAGAAAAACATGAGTGTCAATTGATGATAGCAAATGACCCCAAGGGCCCATTTGTATCAAAACATAAAGGAGGGGGTAAGATGGGGCCTGGAAGCAGAAAGACAAAGGAAACAGGAAAGGAAGAACCCTCTTATAAAATTTTTGTGGATGGCTCTTCATCAGTACAGGATGGGGAAAGGAGAACTGGCTGTGGGATCTAGATAGAGTTGAGCCCTGGACAGAGAGTAATGATTAGAATATACCAGCCCACCTCATTCTTGAGTCCAAAGTTTGCCGGTCCCTATGAGATAGTAGACAAAGCTAGCCCATCTGTATACAGGATATTAACGGCACCAGATAAGAGTGGCTGGTACCACATTAATCAGCTAAAGTTGGTAGGAGAAAAACAAGATAATCATCATTGGCATGTGCTGCTCGATGCTAACGATGTTCTGAATTCTGAAGGTCAGGGAGATCAAGAACTGGACCAGTTACAGGTCCAAGAGGAGGTGATTGAACACAAATTTGATACTGTCCGTTCGCATGCAGAGGCGAATCCAGGAACAAAACGACGGGAACATAAAACAAAAAGGGGGAGTAAGTGGGTTCGAAGAAACGGACGGTTAGAATCTGAAACAAATTGGGAACAGGATTTGGACGGTCTGGCTCAGTATATGGAGAGACTGGACTTATGATAGTACCTAAAAGAAACTGTACATAAGAGCAGAAATTACGCTTGTTTATTCCAGGTCCAGCCTAGAATGAAGGTGATGATGCATTTTGTTGCTATCGGATTGATCGTCATCAGGACTGTGGTTGAACCTGCCTCGGAGCCGTCACGACGAATGAACGTGCCTGAAGCAGTGTCGGCGACGGAGGGAGATCCCGAGACCAGGGACAACTTTGCTCTGCAGAATAAGACAGTCCGAACCAACAAAGGGAAAAGAGGGGATTTAAATTTGTATTATACGGGAGTGAATGGATTAGCGTGTGTAGGAAAGACTTTGGGTATACCGGAGGGAGCGGGAGTACGGTTTTCATGTAACACAGTTCTAGAGGTGACATTATCGGTAATCCCAGAGGGAAATATTATTAATCAATTTGTGGGTCCATTTATGGAGCGACCATCGGGGAGCGACGGTCGAGGTAAAATATGGTCCACTGGGACCACACCTATGTAAATATTGACTGGAGTAGTGACTCATAAAGGGAAATATTACGTTGGGGCGGTGTTTCATATTCCCCGGCACGGAAGCAATTTGACCTATCCGTTAAAAAGAGTTCATAACGTGGGCAAGTATCATGAGGGTACTTGGATCTCTTTGAGCAATCCACCATCTCATGCTATTGTAATGGATGGTGCTGAGAAAGGGGTAGATTTGTCAAAGTGTCACCAAGGAGGGAATCACTGGGCCTGTCCAGAAGAGATAACGAGACAGAGACTGACTAATTGTGGGTTCAGTACTTATGAAAATTGTTCATTGTCCATTTTGCCGGTTAACAACCAGTCCTTTTTACAATACGCCCTTGTGGGACAAACGTATTACATAGCCACAGCGGCTATGAGCTATAACAAAGGATGGAAACAGTGCCCTCTGGAAGGACACAATGTGGCCATTAACAATGTGACCTCAGACCTGGTTGTCGGTGGACATGTTCTGCCTAAGCCAATAATGAGGATGGTAATAAACGAAAACCTCACAGTCCAACGTACCGATATAGACCAAGATCTGTGGAAATATGTTCCTACCGAACTACCACCCATTCCGCACCTGACTGCAGATTGGATGCAAATAGCGGAGGAAGCCAATGAGATAATTCATCAATGGACTAAACACACTAAAATAATTAAAACGCATGCTGATAAAGCAGGTGAACTGTTACGGGACCCCGGGTTCTGGAATAAGTTTTGGAATTGGGGATCTAATGTTCAAATACATCCATGGGTCAGGATTTTATCACATGCTGCTGTAATTGTGATTTTATGTGCATTAATACTTGTCATATTTAATGTATATCAGCTTAGAAGGTGGAAAAATGAAATTTTGCAACAATTGAGTGTTAGTGCTATAATGAAACAGAAGAAGCGATTATCAACATAAGGACACTGTGTGAAGTATATTTTATACGCTTCCTTTTTGTATTGTTTATATAACCATTTATATATTTTTTCTATAATCATATGAAATCGCGGATGTAACATACCCATTGGGGGACAATGACGGCCTCAGGAGTGGTACCCAGAAAGGGAGAATAATGATCCTAAGATAGGCATCTTTGGATCAAAAGGGGGGAGATGTTGGCCAGAGGCTGCAGAAGACTGCTGAGCTGAATTCAAAGTGCTAACAAAGACACTGACCTTTTGAACTGAGGTGACCTGGAGTTCAGTCACTGGTCTGAACTGGCCAGAACCGGTTTGAATTCGTTCCGCTTCTTAGAGAGACAAAGGAGGTGATGCTACCTGAGCCCTTGGAACAGAGCCAATCAGGGGATGACATCGGTCACTCCAGCAACTTTGAGCCAACCGGAGAAGACAGCATCGTTCGAAAAGACAGACTTGGGGAATAAAAACTGAAGAGTTGCTGGCTTGGGGTCAGTGTGTGTCTTTGTTTGTGAGAGAGAGAGAGAGTGTGTGTGTTTTTGTTGGTGTGTCTTTGTTTGTGAAGGAGACTCTGGGAGACTCTGGAAACTAACCCTCGTGGAAGTAGGAACCTTGCGTCAGGGACGTAAAGACTGCGTCAAGGACGTGGAGACGACGTCGGGAGTAAGAGGGAGAATTGCCTGGCCAGCAGCGTCTCTCCTTTCCGGGCAATATAATATCCTTTCTATTCTGGGACCACTCTGGGAGTGTCGTCAGGAAACCTAGTGGGTGTGCGTTTAAAGCCTGATACTCGGGGAGTATTACTAGAGAAACCTAGTGGGTGTGCGTTTAAATCCTAGTTTGAGTATAAACCTGTATAACCTGCTGTAAACTACATGCCTATATCTAACTAGACGTATAAGCGGTATGTACATGATCTAATAACGTTAATAAAGCGAATTGAGAATTAAGAGAGAATTGACTCTTCCTCTGTGTACTAAGCTAAAACCATTAACCGGTGACTTCCGGTCAACAGCAGAATGGCCTCCTTCTGTGCTATAAGATTCCACCATTCTATGATTATCCAGACAGTGCCCTGAACCAGTGCCCTCCCAACCACCCTTGGTCCAGACTCAACCCCTTGCCTAGACCACCATGTAAACCTCCAGATCTATGCTACCACATTCATATTCCTGGAAGACCGTCAACAGCATCACTTATGTACACAACCCCAATGTCACCTACAGTGATCGGGAAAGCTTTGAGTCCTGGTATCACAAAGACTAGTGACAGCTCCCATGTTGATTACTTGGATAAAAATGTATTGCCTGATGTAATATTGAGCCATACAGGCAAGGCTTAGTCCTTGGTCTGTGCTGAGGAAGGCATTGGGATGCGACATTCTGGCATCAGCGTACCAGAGCTAGGAAGAGGAATAAAATAGCTAGGTTTCCTGTTCATAATTATTATTCAGCGATCCCTGTTGGAAAGTAAATGTGCATGTATGTTGGATAGGGACAGGGTAAGGTTCACCGATAATGCTTTCCACCATCAAACACCCTGCCGACACTCACTGTCACATATAAAGAATGACCACTTTGGTGAGGTAAAGCAGGATGGGATGTCTATGGACCTAGCAAGAACCAATACCTTTAGGAGAGTAGAATTGGGCGTTGGGGAAGGTTGAGAAAACTGGAGTGAAGAAATTCACAAATTATCAACAATAGTTATCAAATCTTTTAATATACTCTAAGCTGTATAACAATCCAGTCTGAATGATGCCTTTCATTACCTACAAATAAGATACTTCCTATACACATGTATCAGTGGGCTATAGGTGCCTGGCCAAGCACAACACTAGAAAACATCTTCTCCTCCCATAGAGACACAACCAAATTGGTTTCAGGGGTATATGCAATTTTTGTTTCTACGTGCTTAGGAAAGTCAAAGACAACAAAAACATGCTGGGGAAGAGAATGTGAGTGATGTCTTTGTGATGACAAACAGGAATCCATCTGTGAAGCAGTGCACACAGTCTCAACCTGCAACAAATTAAAATAAGGGCAAATTAAAATTAACTTCTGAACATATCATGCTCCCTCTAGTTCACAAAACTGGAACTCTGAATCCAAGCAGTGGCAGAGACAATCCTGTACATGCCAAAAAAAATCTAGCTCTCCAATTAAAATATGCTGTACAAAACTAAAAATAAATTAATGAACACAGACCCCACTTACTCTTCTCTGGGTCTTCCTTAGTCATTCCCCCAGAAATGAGAATGAGAAATTTCCTGGGTTTCTACTGACTGCACCGAGGCACTGCCTGAAGTGGCAGCAATCAGACTCTCTTCTCCTCTCCCCCAGTCAATGTGGGTTGAATCACCAAAACCCAATGCAGAAAGAAACATTGTACACGTGGAGGTTAAAACAAGAGAAGTTCTCAATAATATGGTCCCCATTTCAAGCACACTGCCAGCAACAGAGTGACGTAACAATGACACTCCCACGTAGCTCACGTGGCACGTTAGAGTAAAGTATGCCATACCAGCTACATGAAGAACCTCGCCAAACTATGATATTTAATCCAAAACAACAGCAGACATTGATACTGTACGGAGTTGCAGCAATAAACCCAGGTACAACTAGCTTGTTGCCAGGATCAGCCACAAGCCACTCTTAAATGCATATCATGTGCCATACTGTATCAAGTGTACTGTATGTCTTGAAAGCAATGTATCGGAAACACAAGGTAACAGAATAGTAATTGCATTCTTTTTAAAATTACAACTGAATGCTGCAAATAAATTTGCAAAATTATACAAAATACACCTAATAATCTCTATTTATAGTGAACTAATAAGATGAATGGCTGACATATTCTTAGCTCCTGGCAGCAGGGGAAGAATTTGAGATGGGACCCGGTTATACGGGTCTCTGCCCCTTTTTTGCGCACTCCCAAAATCCATTACAATTGGGGGCAGATGCTTCTTGTTTGTTCCCCTCCCTCCATGCAGACTGGCGAGATTATGTCATCTGCCGGAATTCCCACCAGTTCCACATCTGTAGGGCCAACACGAATTATGTCTGTATGTTACAAATCCTGATGGATTTGAAACATGCAGACATTGGGTTCTGTTGGAAAAGTGGCAAATTTAAAAGTTGGCTCTGTCTGTAATTTTAAAAACACTAGTTGTTCTCTAGTGGCCTTGCACACAGGAAGAAAATACCAATTAGAGTACTCAGGTGAAGCAGCGTTAGGGGTAAGGGATAATTGACCCAAGGCTGGGAAAGGGAGGGGGTGAAGAAAAATTTGAAGGAAAGATGGGGGAAAGGTGGAGAGGGGAGGGGGATTGGAAGAGGAGGTGGATCAGGGAGGGAGGGTGGATAAGGAGGGGAGAGGATCAGCAGGGAGACAGAGGGAAAGGAATGGGAGATGACTGGTGAAGCCGGGCACACCAAGTGGATAGGGGGGCCGCCTCTGAAGGCAGCAAACTCAATCAGCTGAGGGGGAGCTTTAGAAAATTGAGGACGGGGACACAGTTGCAATTTACTCAGGATAGACTTGACATGCTAGTTTATGCGGAACGCAATTCCGCTGAAAATTCAGGAACGGGTCTGAAGTTTTGTTTCAGACGTTAGTTGGATGGGACTCGAAGAATTGGAGACAACAACAAAGGGTTTGTGATTCATTCAAATATTTTAGTGAGAGCCTGTGTGTTTGTAAAAAATGGCTAAAGTTATTATTTACTTCAGAATACAACATGAACGTATCTCATAAATTATTTACAAATAGTCCTCAAAATTATGTCCATTTGGATATAGGGAATCCATAGTTCTGCACAGCTGCCCAGAGGCTTCTATGTGGAAGTGTATGCTGACTCACAAGGCAAATATTAGCAGCAGATACTATTTTAGAATCTAATATTATGCGTTTTTTAACATTGCGAAGGCCTTTCATAGCACCATCTATGGGTGGAACCGGTATTGCAGGTGAATGTGGACACTTAAAATCAGAAATTCCATAAAGATCAGTTGACATAGGAGGTTTGAATGAATGTATTTTAAATTAAATGCTACAATTTTTAACATATAATATATTTATTTTAAACCTCTTTGACTGGCACAGTTGCCCTTGCTGTGATGGGCACCCCCATTACACTGAAAATGGCACCATCCCAAAAAGCACTGACCCCAGGATTTTGAAAAGGGTCAAGGACATATCCATGGGGTGAGCAGAACTTCTGCTTTGCCCTGGATCCACCCCAGGAGGCTGCCTTAGGAATTGTCATGCGAGCATTTCTAATCTTTTACTTTTTTACATACACTCAGGCTCTTACTTGGACTTCAAGAAATTTTGATGATTATGAAAGAGATTGACGGGTCTGATCCACGCAAATTGCTCACAATTATAGATGGATCAAAAACCAGGCAACATGTGTCATAAATCAAGAAGTTGGGAATAAGAAGGGAAGACAAGCAGAACTCTATTTACATAAAGGGTAATAGACTTGTGGATTACGTTACGAATGAATAAAGCAAACACTGTAAATGGTTCAAGAAGTAATTAGATATATTTCAATTAAATAGGTTAGGGAGAAACAGGGGCCACAATCTCAAGTTATGTAAGGCCAGAACTAGTTTGGATGTCAGGAGGTGGTTGTTTTCCCAGAGAATAGTGGACCTGTGGAACAAGCTACCGGCTCATGCAGTGAACATTTATTCACTAAATTCCTTCAAGCGAGAGCTGGAACTGTTCCTGGCTGGGGAGGAGATCAACTTGTACAAAAGGTAGGTGCTGTATAACATTAATCAGGGCCAGAGTGGTCTCCTGGACTAGTCTTTACCACCTAGACATTAAGCATCATCTGGGCAGACTGCAAAAAGGAAAATCTGGTGACAAGGATCACACACAAGTAACAGAACCTGCCTGATATTCATTCTATGGTGTTCTGTAATGGTTTGCAATCCTCCCCATTAGATTTTCCTCTCTGCACTCTGCCCAGGCAATGTTTAATATCCAGGTAGTAAAAATGAAAATCTGCTCCATAGTTTGACATTACTAAATCAGCATGATACAACAAATTTAAAAGGATGTATTCAAAGAAAATTCTAAAGATGGCATAAGTTTATTTATTTTGTCCAGATCACAAGATCACAGGATAATTATGGGTGAGTAAGGTTATTCAGCCCAACTTAGTTCATTGGTCCGGAAAGACCCTGAAGCCTCCCACCCCAGTACAGCATCCAATTGGTTCTTGCACAATTCCAGGGTTTTTATCGCGATGACTCTATCTGGGAGTCCATTTCACGTGTTGGTCACTCTTTGTGTGAAGAACTTCCTGATATCAGTCCTAAGTTTACCTCTTACTAGTTTGAATGTGCGTTTTCTTATCCTATTCTTCCAATTTAACTTAAAACAATTTTGCAGAGTTACATTTTCAATACTATTTATTATCTTATATACCTCTAGAAAATCACTCCTCAGATGTCTCCTTTCAATGGTGGCAAGAACAAAGTTGGGAATTTCCACGAGGCTTCTCCCGCTCCAGTGCTGTAATATCGGCATAAATATGTAAATAGGGTTGCAGATGAACTTCCGCCAAAGTTTTAGCGGCAGAGCAGAAGAAGCCCCCAGGAAACTCCAGGTGCACATTTTTTCAGTCTTTCCTCATAATTTAAATCTCTAACACTAACAATCAGACTTGTGGCTCTTCTCTGCACTGTCTCCAATGCTCGAATGTTTCCTTTGAATCTTGGTGACCAAACTGGACAGAATACTCACATGTCTTCTGACCAGAGCACTACACAGTTTGATTGTGACTTCCTCTCACTTGTATTCTACTGTTTTGGTTATATAGTTCAATATTCTATTGGTTTTGTTGATTGCGCTCTGCATTTGTTACACATTTTGAACATCAAATCTACTGAAAATCCTAGGTCTCTTTCAACTTCTCTCCCCACCCTAATCTGAACTAACTTCCCTCCCCTCCCTGAAATAAACTCCTCTAACAAGTAGCCATTGTTTTCTACCTTTCAGTCAATTTCTTATCCATACCCAACGTATTCCCTGAATTCCCACAGCTCACAGCTTAACTAATAACCTTTTGTGTGGAACTTTGTCAAATGTCTCTTGAATGTCTAGGTACAGGACAACATGTTAGCTTATCTCTAATATATTAGTCTTGAGCTACGAGCAGTCGGCGGAGTGCAAAAAGCCAGGAGAGTGTGGAATTTAGCCTCAGTGGGAGTGAAGTCCTGAAATTTTCACTGATTTATTTTTAATGTATTTTGAGTTTAATTCTCTTTAATTTACCTCACTTTAACTGTTCATTGCAGGGAACTTTTAAAGTTTGTTTATCTGTGCCTCACCTGTGAGCTGGTTTGAACTATTAATAGGTTAATTCATTGATTTGATAAGTTTTTTTTTATTCATTCAAGGGATGTGGGCGTCGCTGGCGAGGCCAGCATTTATTGCCCATCCCTAATTGCCCTCGAGAAGGTGGTGGTGAGCCGCCTTCTTGAACTGCTGCAGTCCGTGTGGTGATGGTTCTCCCACAATGCTGTTAGGAAGGGAGTTCCAGGATTTTGACCCAGCGACGATGAAGGAACAGCGATTGGTGAGGACGAGGTCAAGTAAGTTTTTCCCTCGTGTTGGTTCGCTCACCACCTGCCGCAGGCCCAGTCTAGCAGCTATGTCCTTCAGGACTCGGCCAGCTCGGTCAGTCGTGGTGCTACCGAGCCACTCTTGGTGATGGACATTGAAGTCCCCCACCCAGAGTACATTTTGTGCCCTTGCTACCCTCAGTGCTTCCTCCAAGTGGTGCTCAACATGGAGGAGGACTGATTCATCAGCTGAGGGAGGATGGTAGGTGGTAATCAGCAGGAGGTTTCCTTGCCCATCTTTGACCTGATGCCATGAGATTTCATGGGGTCCACAGTCAATGTTGAGGACTCCCAGGGCCACTCCCTCCTGACTGTATATCACTGTACCGCCACCTCTGGTGGGTCTGTCCTGCCGGTGGAACAGGACATACCCAGGGATGGTGATGGAAGAGTCTGGGACGTTGGCTGAAAGGTATGATTCTGTGAGTATGGCTATGTCAGGCTGTTGCTTGACTAGTCTGTGGGACAGCTCTCCCAATTTTGGCACAAGTCCCCAGATGTTAGTTAGGAGGACCTTGCAGGGTCGACTGGGCTTGGTTTGCCGTTGTCGTGTCCGGTGCCTAGTGGTCCGATGCCGGGTGGTCCGTCCGGTTTTATTCTTATGACTTTTCGTAGCGAGATTTTACAACTGAGTGGCTTACTAAGGCCATTTCAGAGGGCAATTAAGAATCAACCACATTGCTGTGGGTCTGGAGTCACATTTAGGCCAAACCGGGTAAGGACGGCAGGTTTCCTTCCCTAAAGGGCATTACTGATACTAGTATTTTAATTCCATATTTTTTATTTAATTAATTGAATGTAAATTCACCAGCTGCCGTGGCGGGATTTGAACTCATGACTCTGGATTTTAGTCCAGGCCTCTGGATTACTAGTCCAGTAACATAACCACTATGCTACCGTACCCCTAATTGGCTGTTTTTGTGTGGCAATTGGGCTATTATGTAAATTAAGACAATATAAATTTTAGTTTAGTATTGAGAGATTAATCTTGAGTTTCAAAAGGCCAGTGGAGTGCAAAAGACCAGGGGAATATGGAGATTAACCTTAATGGGAATTCAGCGTTTGACAGAGTATGACCTTGAGGTGTAGCTGGACGAAAACATTATTTGAGGGACTAAATCACTAAATAGTTGTGTTTGATTTTATTAAACTCCATCACATTTGGGAGACTGAAGGCTTCTTGGAATGTACATTCCAGAAGGTGATCACCCCACAGGCAGAGCAAGTTAGTGAGGAAGGGACGTAGGCAACGGTTCATCAGGGTACGAAGAGGAGACAGGAGATAGTGCAAGGATCTGAGTGTGTTGAATTGACGAAAACGTATCCTGTACTGAATATCTCTGGCAATGACAACAACTCAGAGGAGGATAACGACAAGCAAAGCAATGGGACGGTGAAACAAGTGGATGTCAAAGAGAGGGATGTGAATTGCAAGAGCCAAGTTTGTAGTCACAACCAAGGCTCACAAATGGTCTGTTGCCTCCCAGATGCCAAAGGTAAGGGAAATTACAAAGCATTTGCAGAGATTTTGGAAAGGAAAGGGGAGTAGTCAGAAGTTGTAGCCCAAATTAGAACCAATGACATAGGAAATCCTACAACCGAGGACCTGTAAAGTTTAAGTTTCAGCAATTACGAAATAGATAGGAGGCTTATGACGAATGTAAGGTTCATAATGCAGTAGAGAACCAGAGAACCAGGCTGAATACAGAAAGTACAGAGGAGATCTAAAAAAGGGAATAAAAGGGGCAAAGAGAGAGTATGCGAATAGATTAGTACAAAAGCAAAGAAGCATAATGAACCTTTATAAAATACTGGTTCGACCACAACTGGAGTACTGTGTCCAGTTCTGGGCACTGCACTTTAGGAAAGATGGGAAGGCCTTAGAGAGGGTGCAGAAAAGATTTACTAGAATGATTCCAGGGATGAGGGACTTTAGTCACGTGGATAGACTAGAGAAGCTAGGGTTGTTCTCCTTGGAACAGAGAAGGTTGAGTGTAGATTTGATAGAGGCATTTAAAATCATGAAGGCTCGAGACAGAACAGATAGAGAGAAACTGTTCCCATTGGCGGATGGGTCAATCATAGAAATCATAGAATCACAGAAAGTTATGGCACAGAAGGAGGCCATTCATCCCATCGTGTCCGTGCTGGCCGAAAAAGAGCTATCCAGCTTAATCCCACCTTCCAGCACTTGGTCCGTAGCCCTGTAGGTTATGGCATTTCAAGTGCTCCTCCAAGTACTTTTGAAATGAGTTGAGGGTTTCTGCCTCTACCACCCTTTCAGGCAGTGAGTTTCAGACCCCCACCACCTTCTGGGTGAAAAAATTTCTCCTCAACTCCCCTCTAATCCTTCTAGCAATTACTTGAAATTTTTTGCCCCCTGGTCACTGACCCCTCTGTGAACGGAAATAAGTCCTCCCTATCCACTCTATCTAGTCCCTCCATAATTTTATATACCTCAACTAAATCTCCCCCCAGCCTCCTTTGTTCCAAAGAAAACAACCCCAGCCTATCCAATCTTTTCTCATAGCTAAAATTCTCCAGCCCTGGCAACATCCTCATTAATCTCCTCTGTACCCTCTCTAGTGCAATCACATCTTTCCTGTAATATGGTGACCAGAACTGTATGCACTACTCAAGCTGTGGCCCAACCAATGTTTTATACAGTTCTAACATACCCTCCCTGATCTTATATTCTATGCCTCGGCTAATAAAGAAAAGTATCCCATATGCCGATTTAACCACCTTACCTACGTGTCCTGCTACCTTCAGGGATCTGTGGACATGCACACCAAGGTCCCTTTGTTCCTCTATGCATATCAATATCCTCCCATCTATTGTGTACTCACTTGCCTTGTTTGCCCTCCTCAAATTCATTACCTCATACTTCTCTGGACTGAATTCCATTTGCCACTTTTCTGCCCACCTGACCAGTCCATTGATATCTTCCTGCAGTCTACAGCTTTCCTCCTCACTGTCAACCACATGGCCAATTTTTGTATCATCTGCAAATTTCTTGATGAAGCCCCCCACATTCAAGTCCAAATCATTAATATATACCACAAAAGCAAGAGACCTAGTAGTGAGCTTTGCGGGACCGCACTGGAAACAGCCTTCAAGTTGCAAAAACACCCGTCAACCACTACCCTTTGCTTCCTACCACTGAGCCAATTTTGGATCCAACTAGTCACTTTCCCTTGGATGCCATGGGCTTTTGCTTTTTTGACCAGTCTGCCGTGAGGGGCCTTGTCAAAAGCCTTGCTAAAATCCATGCAGACTACATCAAAGGCATTACCCTCATCGACCCTCCTTGTTACCCCTTAAAAAATTCAATTAAGTTAGTCAGACACTACCTTCCTTTAACAAATCCATGTTGACTGTCCTTGATTTACCTGTGCCTTTCTAAATGACGATTTATGCTGTCTCTCAGAATTGATTCCAATACTTTGCCCACCACCAAGGTTAGACTGACTGGCCTATAATTACTTGGTTTATCTCTTTCTCCCTTTTTGTACAACGGTACAACATTAGCAGTCCTCCAATTCTCTGGCACCAGGCCTGTAGCCAGGAAGGATTGGAAAATGATGGTCAGAGCCTCCGCTATTTCCTCCCTTGCTTCTCTTAAAAGCCTGGGATCATTTCACCCAAGCCTGGTGATTAATCTACTTTCAAAGATGCTAATCCCCTTAATACTTCCTCTCTCACTATTTTTATCCCATCCACTATTTCACACCCTCCTCCTTAACTACAATCTCTGTATCGTCCCCTCTTTTGTGCAGACAGATGCAAAGTATTCATTAAGAACCATACCCACGACTTCCGCCTCCACACATAGGTTACCTTTTTGGTCTCTAATAGGCCCTACTCTTTCCTTAGTTATCCTCTTGCTCTTTATGTATTTATAAAACATTCTTAGGTTTTTGTTAATTTTACTTGCCAGTATTTTTTCATCCCCTCTTTTTGCTTTCCTAATTTCCTTTTAAATTTCACCCCCGCACTATCTATACTCCTCTAGGCTTTCTGCAGTATTGAGCTCTTGGGCCCCGATATTACCAGGGAGGCGGTATGGCAATGGGACTGGGACTGGGCGCGTGGGTAACCCGCCCAGTAAAATCCATCCGTTCCCTACGTGATCGCAGGTAAATTGGAGCCACTTAACGTGGCTTCCGGGTTTCCCGTCAGAAACCTGCGCAGCGGGCGGACTGCGCATCCGCATCACAGGCTGTCAGCTGGATGGGCCCTATTTAAAGGGGCAGTCCTCCAATGATGCTACTGAAGCAAACACCCAAAATCACAGAATGGAGCAGCCCAGGGGAAAGGCTGCTCCCAGATTTACTAATGCCTCACTCCAGGTGCTACTGGATGGGGTGAGGAGGAGGAGGGATATATTCTACCAGGCGGACGGGAGGAAGTGGCCTGCCCCTGCCACCAAGAAGGCCTCCTCCTCCTCCACTTCCTCCGCCTCCTCAATGTGGGTGGCAGATGTGGATGGGGCCTCTCTCTTCTGCCTTGTTGTGCAGGGCACAACAGACGACTATAACGCGTCCCACTCTGTCTGGTGCATATTGAAGCGCTCCCCCAGAATGGTCAAGGCACCTGAAGCGCATCTTAAGCAGCCCTACAGCATGCTCAATTGTAGACCTGGTAGTGATGTGGCTGTCATTATATCGTCGCTGTTGCTTGGTGATAGGGTTCCTCAGAGGTGTCATGAGCCACGTGTGCAAGCCCTTGAAGGGTGCTTGCTGTGTGGAAGAGGGGCGGGATGTTGGACTCCCGGAGGATGAAGGAAGCATGGCAGCTGCCAGGGTATCTGCCGCACACGTGAAGGAATCTCTTGCGGTGGTCACAGATGAGCTGAGTGTTGATGGAGTGATAGCCCTTCCTGTTGATGAACAGTCCTGGCTCGTGTGGAGTTTCTCGTATTGCTATATGGGTGCAATCGATTACACCCTGCACCCGTGGGAAGCCAGCCACAGCATGGAATCCCACTGCCCTCTCCGTCTGGCTGAGGTCATCCATGGGAAAGTTGACGTAGTGCGAGGCCCTGCGAGACAAGCCATTGGTGCCCTCCCTTATGCACTTGTGTGCAGACGACTGAGAGACCCCGGCAATGTCCCCAGTGACATCCTGGAACGATCCAGAGGCAAAGAAGTTGAGGGCAGTGGTGACTTTGACAGCGACAGGTAAGGAGATGCTGCTCGGGCCAGCCGAGAGCAGCTCAGCATGAAGGAGGCTGCAGATGTCCGCGACTACCTGGCGACTGACTCTGAGCCTCCGTATTCACTGCTCCTCAGAGAGGTCCAGGAAGCTGAGCCTCGGTCTGTAGACCCTGTTGCGAGGGTAGTGCCTCCTGCGACGTCGCTCTCTCTGTTGTTGCCCTCCATGCTGTTGTGCAGGTGCTTGTGGCGCAGCACTGTGTTGTGGAGCTCCACGTAGCGGAGGTGGACGGCGTGCCTGGCGAGGCCGGTGATGTTGCTCATCCTCGGATGAAGTGATGAATGCAGCTATGGCGCCCCCCCCCCCCCCCCCCCCCCCAATCCTGACGGTGTGAGTTTGAGGAGATCCGCAAAGTAGGTACATGTGTTTGCACAGCACAGTTTTGGGTATAAATTAAAAATTTTGAGTGGAAAGACAAAGGTGTTGCAGCCACAACTTTGTCTGAAGTGACAGAGTGCCCTGCTGCAATAAATGAGGTTTTCCCCCCACCTGTCAAATAATCATTTGCATCTCCCACTGGCTGCTGGCTGAAACACGTCTGCTCCAACAGGGAGTGTTTCCCACAGCATGGGAAACACGCTGAGGATCCTTCAAAATTGCACCCCTGCCAAAATCTCCACTCAATGAGGTCTCTCAAGTACCTCAACTATCTACCTAACTATTTAAAGCCGCATCCCGCCTGCTTTAATTGCCGGTGGGAGTCCCGCATTCGGGAGCTGCGTGTGCACTCAAACGCATCACTGGGGAAGTCAGCGGGTTGGAGCTGGGTTCCAAATCCGCTCCGGGATTCCGCCATTTTACGAGCCCCCCCGCCCCCAACGCTCCTGCCCCGCCATCCGAAAATCGGCCCCTTGGCGTCTGACATAAGCTTCCCTTTTTTGCCTTATCTTACCCTGTATGCTCCTTGTCATCCAGGGGGCTCTAGATTTGGCAGTCCCACCCTTTTTCTTTGTGGGAACAAGTTTACTGTGAACCCCTTAAATCTCCCCCTTGAATGCGTCCCACTGCTCTGACACTGATTTACCTTCAAGTAGCTGTGTCCAGTCCACTTTTGCTAAATCACTTCTTAGCTTAGTAAAATTGGCCATTCCCCAATTTAGAATTTTTACTCCTGCTCTATCTTTTTCCTTTTCCATAACTATGCTAAATCTAATTGAATTATGATCACTACCACCAAAATGCTCTTCCACTCTTGCTCCTTCCGCTTGCCCAGCTTCATTCCCTAAAACTAAATCCAGAACTGCCCCCCCTCTTATTGGACTTGCTTTGTTTTGCCAAAAAAGTTCTCCTGAATGCAATTTAAGAATTCTACTGCCTCTATACCTTTTTGCACTGATTGTATCTCGATTAATATTAGGGTAGTTGAAATCCCCTACTATTGTTCTTGCACTTCTCAGAAATTTGCCTACATAATTGCTCTTCCATCTCCTTCTGATTGTTTGGGGGTGTATAGTACAATCCCAGTAGTGTGACTGCCCCTCTTTTGTTCTTTAGCTCAACCCATATGGCCTCGTTTGATGAATCTGATAACATATCATCCCTCCTCACAGCCTTTCAAGAACCAGTGGGCATAGATTTAAGGTGATTGGTAAAAGTACCAAAGGTGACATGAGGAAAAACTTTTTTACGCAGTGAGTGGTTATGATCTGGAATGCACTGCCGGGAGGATGGTGGAGGCAGATCCAATCGTGGCTTTCAAAAGGGAACTGGATAAGTACTTGAAAGGAAAATATTTGCAGGGCTAAGGGGATAGGGTGAGGGAGTGGGTCTAGCTGGATTTTCTGTCCATTCATTTTAACTGATTAAGAATCCTGGGGGAGATGCATGCCTGAATTTTCAATTAATGCTCTCTGCACCAGAAGCACAAATTTCTAAACTGACCTCTTTACTATCTAGCCTCATGTGAAGAATGGCCAATTCAACAAGGTATCAGAGGATAGTTGGCACAGTGACACAGTATCCAAGAATGAGTAACTATCTTCAGTACAGAAGGGGAGAAAACTTGAGGTTAGGGGAAATAAATATCTACGATGCCATGTGAGTAAGATCACAAATGTTGGCTTTGTGTCAAAGTAACCTTTTTTATTGTCCTAATGTTGCCAAATCACAATGGGGAGAAGATTTCTTCTATGCACTATGTATAGTCAAATTGTAAATGTGTTCTTTATAATTTGTCACACATTGTGCACAGAGGAATTGTTTGTCTTTAAGCATTAACTATGCAGAAACTGCAGTACAAGCCATTTGATCTTATTAAAAGGAAAAGTAAACCTCAGTGGTTAAGTTACTCACTCCTCTCGCCATGTAATCAATGTGAATATTTCCCAGTTGGTTCTTATAATTTTGACAGAGCATTCTGTGCTTGCTTATTTAGAATACATGACATTGCATCTTTTTTTCTGTCATAAACCACTAAAGTCCATGGGCTCGAATTTAGCAGGCCTGCGGGTTCCCAGCGGGTGGTCCTCCGGGACCGTGGAAAACGCGGACGGCTAATCGTGTGCGTCCCCCACGCGATTGCGGGATAATTGAACTGATTAAGCCCTGCTTCCGGGTTCTCCGCTCCCCAGCTGCGTGCCGGCCGGCTGCGCATGCGCAGTACCGTCGACGCGATGTAGGAGCTCCAGTTAAAGGGGCAGTCTCCCAAAGCCCCTCCTGCTACAAGCAAGCGGTTTGAGACGATGGCTCAGCAAAGGGGAAAGGCTGCACCCCATTTTTCAGACCTGGCACTGCAGCTGATGCTGGAGGGCGTGAGGAGGAGGAGGGAAACACTCTTCCCAGAAGATGGACGCAAGTTCCCTGCCGCCGCAACCAGGAAGGCATGGGCAGAGGTGGCGGCGGAGGTGAGCAGCAGGGGCAACACCCCAAGGACTTGGGAGCAGTGCCGCAAGCGCTTCAATGACCTGACTAGGTCTGGCAAGGTGAGTACACCAACGCACCCTCCCACATCCCGTCCCCACCATCACGCCAAACAGATCACAACCCCTCCTGCACAGCCACCACTGCGCTCCATCAGCAATCCTCACAGCCACTCATTCACCATCCTCGCCGTGCACGCAAGTACCCACCGTCCCTGACCCCACCCGAACACTACCACACACCCCAATCCCCATGCAATGGGATGGGCACGTGGCCCACGCTTCCTCCCATCCATCCGCGCCACGCTCAACCCAACCACACCGATGCTCGATGCGTCTCACGATGCAATACGCACCCACTCACACATCTGTGTTTTGCCTTCACAGAAGAGAAGCAAGAACAATAGGGAAAGGGCACGCACCGGAGGTGGGCCGCCGCAAGTGGTGGAGCTCACCGACGCCGAGGTGGAGGCGCTCGACCTCGCCCGCACGCGACATTGCCTGTCGGTGGCCGATGGCGAGTGTGTCGCTGCCGAAACGGCCGGTAAGGGAAAGCTGACACTCAACACCCATGATCGCGAGTTACCGTATCATCACCTGCCATCAGGCGCACTGTCAAGTTGGTCCATATGCCTCAAAGTGCCCTCTGTTCTCTTGCAGGTCCGTCTTTGTGTGAAGCGATCGTGGAGGGCGATTCCTCAGAGGACATGGCGGTCTCTGAGGGTGCATCGTCACATCAGAGCCAACCATCCACCAGCGCAGAGACACGCACCTCGGTGGGTCCCCCTCGCCAACTAGTTGGGGTAGCACTTGGTGAGTCACCGCGCACGAGTGAGCATGAGCAGACCCTGGTGGCAGGGGCAGCCGCGGAGGGTCCGTGACGGAGGGAGCACTCATCTCCAGGCTCTGCTCAGCCGGACCCAGATGCTGAACCCAGGGGGCCACCAGTGAAAAGGAGAGTCGTCGAGGGGCACCAGCTAATTGCTGAGGTACTGGCAGAGGTGCCGCGCGCATTGTCCACAATAGCGCAGGCGATGGAGGAGTCCAACTCCTGCATGTGGGCATTGGTGGCGCAGGCACAGGAGGGTACCGGCGACACAGTGTCGCAGGTAGGTGCGGGACTGTCTGCGGTGGAGGACAGGCTGGCCTCCCTCGAGCGTCACGCACAGCTCCAGATCGAGTCCATGCAGGCCCTGACAACGTCTGTACGGATTCAGGGTGAGCAACATTCCGACGCCATCAACAGGCTGAGGGATACACTAGGGGTGGCCTTGCAAGGCCTCACACATGCCATCCAAACTGCCGTCCAGCAGGGTGGAAGGGGTGATGTGGGCCGAGGCCAAGAGAGGGATGATGGTGACCGGGGACATGGAAGCGGGGACGCTTCTCAAGGCGCCCCCACGTCCCACCCGTCGCCCACCTCTCAACCAGTACCCGCAATGGTGCCTCCTCTCCAGGTGGCCGAGTCTGCCCCTGCCCCGGTGCAGGAGGAGCAGTCTGTGGAGGTGCCGTCACGGGCACCGAAACCCAGGGGCCGTCTGCCAAAAGCATCTACCCGGTCAAGGCAAGAAGACGAGCAACCTGCCACTACCTCTGCTGGAGCCACAGGGGTAGCACCACGTAGCGGTTCCCGGAAAAGAATTGCAAAGGCCTTATAATCACAAATTAATTTGTACTTTTTTTTTAATATAACGTCACATTTGAGATATTAAATACTCTATTCTCACCACTCCTGCTACCTTTCGTCCATTCTTCCGCGGCTTGTGCAATAGGTGCGTTCCGTGGAGGCCATCATGACGGCGAACACCTGCTGCCACCCATTGGGCACACTGCTGTGGGTGCAGGATTACTGGCAGCACTCTTCAGTGGAGGGGGCTGGTATGGCCGCTTGCATGTGCAGGTGAGGAGATGCGAGCGCCTCGCAGTGTCTGACTCCAGGAGAACCGTTGACGTATGAGTGCGTCCCTGGCCCGGCGACCATCCCGGTGAGTCGCGGCTCAGCGCATGGGTCGTCCAACATCCTCTGGCGCGTCCTCCTCCTCCGCCTCCTCCTCCTCCTCGCCCTCGCCTTCCTCAATATGGGTGGCGGGTGTGGATGGGGCCTCCTCCAGCGGCACCCCCCTCTGTTAGGCCATGTTGTGCAGGGCACAGCAGACAACTACGATTCGTCCCACTCTGAATGGTGTGTATTGGAGCGCTCCCCCAGAACGATCAAGGCACCTGAAGCGCATCTTGAGAAGCCCTATGGTCTGCTCAATTGTAGACCTGGTAGCAGTGTGGCTGTCATTGTACCGACGCTCCGGCTCGGTGATGGGGTTCCTCAGAGGTGTCATGAGCCACGTGTGTAGGGGATACCCCTTGTCGCCGAGGAGCCAGCCGTTGCCGGCGTTGGGTGCCTGCAGGATGGGCGGGACGGCGGACTCCCTGAGGACGAAGGCATCGTGGCAGCTGCCGGGGTATCTGGCGCACACGTGTAGGAATCTCTGGCGGTGGTCACAGATGAGCTGGGCGTTCATGGAGTGATACCCCTTCCTGTTGATGAACAGCCCTGGCTCATGCGGAGGTGCCCGTATTGCGATGTGGGTGCAGTCGATTACACCCTGCACCCGTGGGAAGCCGGCCATGGCATGGAATCCAACCGCCCTCTCCATCTGGCTGCGCTCGTCCATGGCGAAGTTGATGTAGTGCGAGGCCCTGCGGAACAACCCATCGGTGACCTGCCTTATGCACTTGTGTGCAGAGGACTGACAGACCCCAGTGATGTCCCCGGTGGCACCCTGGAAGGAACCGGATGCGAAGAAGTTGAGGGCAGTGGTGACTTTGACGGCGACAGGTAGGAAGATGCTGCTTGGTCCATCAGGGAGCAGCTCGTCGTTAAGGAGGCTGCAGATGTCGGCGACTACCTGGCGATTGACTCTGAGCCGACGTATGCACTGCTCCTCGGAGAGGTCCATGAAGCTGAGCCTCGCTCTGTACACCCTGTGCGGAGGGTAGTGCCTCCTGCGACGCATCTCTCTCTCTGCGGTTGCCCTCCCTCCTGCTGTGCAGGTGGGTGTGCCGCAGCACCGTGTTGGGGGGCCCCACCTCTCCGAGGCGGACGGCGTGGACTGCGAGGCTGCTGGGGCTGGTCATCCTGTTCGTCCTCCGACGATGTCAACGCACCACCCATCTGGCAGGTGTTGGTCTGAGGGGTTGTGCAGGGTAGGTGGGTGGGTCCTCGGACTGGGGCTGCGGTTTCGTGTCGGTCTGTCCTCTGGCTTGGCGGGGGGTGGTGGAGGGCAGGGGTTGCCCTATGTGACGCGGTGGCCTCCTGCGTGGGTGAGGGCTCTCCCCCGTGGAGCGCACCTTGGCACCTGCCACAGGCTGCTGGCTGCAACATGCCTGGTTGGAAAGGGACTGTTTCCCCCAGTGTGTGAAACTCACTGCCTTGAACCTAAAATCCCACACTTCCTCTTTTGACAGCTGCTTCAGCTCATTAACTGACCGCAACGAGCAAGTTAAGTACTCTCAAGTGGAACCCCGCTGGCTTTAATTGCCTGCGGGATTCCCACCAGCGGGGCTTGCGCGCGCAGCCCCGCACGTCAGCGCGGTACCCGGAAGTGGCCGGGATTTCGTCGCGTGACCGGATATCGGGATTTTTGGGGCCACCCCGCTGGGAACCCGCCGGAAACGCGATGGCAAAATCGAGCCCCATTTCTTGGCAAGTTGTCTAAAAGGTGACATTGATGAAATTTGTAGAGATGTACGCAGGGCCGACTTTGCCATGCTTCAGATTGAGGGCAGTATGAATGTGGATGGTCAGTGGGGTGAGTTAAAACATTTTGAGTCAGCTTAAATTATGTGCATTTGAAATGCTGAGTCGTTGAGTATATTCAAGGCTGAGATAGATAGATTTTTGGACTCTCAGGGAGTCAAGGGGTTATGGGGTTCGGGCAGAAAAGTGGAGTTGAGGTCGAAGATCAGCCATGATCTTAGTGAATGCCGGAGCCGGCTCGAGGGGCCGTAAGGCTTCCTGCTCCTATTTCTTATGTCTTATAGAATGAACAGATCATATATTTTAGGAAAAATGTAATATGAAGTTTAGGATTGAATGCAGTTGTGATACGATTCCCTGATGGCTTAGTAGATAAATGTATTGTCAATTTGTGGTATTAATCCATACAGACTAGGAAGGTCCCAAATCTACACTGAATTAGCTGATATCAGTCTGGGCTGGGTTGGGACACTGAAATTGTCCCTATTGCCCATGTGTGAGGAGGGAAAACATCAGCAAAATTCCCATTCCTGATCAGTATCCAGTGACTGCTGATGAACCTGCGGGTGGCCAGCTCCAGTGTCACTGTACTTTAGCGTTGAACTGGGGGCGGGGGAATAACTGAAAACAAACTGCTGAAATGTATAAAAACTATACTCATATTATATCATAGTCATAGATTATAGTTAATTTAAATCAGAACCCAAATGTAGTGCCCTAAGACCATTAAACCTGTGGGTGACTACCTGCAAATGTTGATACATTTCCCAGGGAACCTCCGTCCTAACCTTCAAAAGACTTGTTAAGTTATCCCATGAAAAATAGTTCTATTATGGTAGAAAGGATTTGTTATTAATATATATTATACAATAGTAAGTTAATAAATACAGAAAATATAAAATCCATGGCCTGAGATGGACAGAAATCTGTTGATTTTGCAGACCCCTTTAGGTCCAACGAGCACCGTTTGAAAGCCTCTATAGTAAAATTCAAAAGAGATGCAGACTTTGATATGAGATTATACAAAATCTATGAGTACATTAGGAAATAAGAATATAATGAATCTCAGAGTAACTGTTTGTTTTATTCATTCTCAGTATGTGGGCGTCGCTGGCAGAGCCAGCATTTATTGCCGATTTATTATAGTCATGAAGATATACTGCTCCTATCCCCTCATTTTTTTCTTTCTGAAATCTCAATAAAATCAATCCACAAATTAATTCCTAATGATTGTGTTCTAGACAAATGTACATTTATGTCACTGATACATAGTAAACTTGAATGGATGAGAAGATGATGTTAAGGTACTTTTGTACATATGATAGTAGAATGTTATAAAGATGAAAATATATGGGAACGAAAAAGGCCATGAGATTACAGATAAAAAATAAATGGACACTAGACAGAAATTATAATTCTACAATATTGTAATTAATAATTTACATGTATAAAATGTTGAATTTTATATTCCAGTTGGTACAGGAAGGATAATGTGGTTCTTTTGAGGTTAAAATTTAGTGTTAGGAATCTGACAATAATGAAACCATGTTAGAGCATGGAGGACATTCACTAAATAAGTGACCTTAAATAAAGATGTATAACAAACATTTAATAACAATGAAAGTGTGGTATATCCTAATTACTAACATGGTAGGAAACCAATATAACACTGTACTAGAATTACCTTATTGAAAGCACAGGGCCATAATGACGATGACCCCAGAACAATGCTGCAATTTCCGATTCCCCCTCTAATAGGTGTCAGCTGTGGTGCAGTGGTAACACTTTCTCCTTTTGAGTCTGGAGGTTCAAGTCTCATGCCATAGACTTGAGCATAAAATTTAGGCTGACACTCCAGTGCAGTATTGAAAGAGTGTTGCATTATTGGAGGTGCTGTCTTTCAGATCAGATGTTAAACTGAGGCCCTATCTGCCCTCTCAGGTGGATGTAAAAGATCCCATGGGACTATTTTGAAGAAGAGCAGGGGAGTTCTCCTTGGTGTCCTGGCCAATATTTATCCCTCAACCAACATCACCATAAACAGACTATCACATTGCTGTTTGTGGGACCTTGATGTGCGCAAAATCGGCTGCCGTATTTCTTACATTACAAAAGTGACTACACTCAAAAGTACTAAATTGGTTGTAAAGCACTTTGGGGCCTCCAGAGGTCATGAAAGGCATTATATAAATGCAACTCTTTTTTTCTAAAATAAAAATGCAGGGACATACGAATATAGGAACAGGAGTAGGCCATTCAGCCCCTCGTGCCTGCTCCGCCATTTGATAAGATCATGGCTGATCTGTGATCTAACTCCATATACCTACCTCTGGCCCATATCCCTTAATACCTTTGGTTGCCAAAAAGCTATCTATCTCAGATTTAAATTTAGCAATTGAGCTAGTATCAATTGCCGTTTGCGGAAGAGAGTTCCAAACTTCTACCACGTTTTGTGTGCAGAAATGTTTTCTAATCTCGCTCCTGAAAGGTCTGGCTCTAATTTTTAGACTGTGCCCCCTACTCCTAAAATCCCCAACCAGCGGAAACAGTTTCTCTCTATCCACACTATCTGTTCCCCTTAATATTTTATAAACTTCGATCAGATCACCCCTTAACCTTCGAAACTCCAGAGAATACAAACCCAATTTGTGTAATCTCTCCTCGTAACTTAACCCTTGGAGTCCGGGTATCATTCTGGTAAACCTACGCTGCACTCCCTCCAAGGCCAATATGTCCTTCCGAAGGTGGCGGTGCCCAGAACTGCTCACAGTACTCCAGGTGCGGTCTAACCAGGGTTTTGTATAGCTGCAGCATAACTTCTGCCCCCTTGTACTCCAGTCCTCCAGATATAAAGACCAGCATTCCATTAGCCTTCTTGATTATTTTGTGCACCTGTTCATGACACTTCAATGATCTATGTACCTGAACCCCTAAGTCCCTTTGGACATCCACTGTTTTTAATTTTTTACCATTTAGAAAGTGCCCTGTTCTATCCTTTTTTGATCCAAAGTAGATGACCTCACATTTGTCTACATTGAATTTCATTTGCCACAGTTTTGCCCATTCACCTAATCTATCAATATCGCTTTGTAATTTTATGTTTTCGTCTACACTGCTTACAATGCCACCAATCTTTGTGTCATCGGCAAACTTAGATATGAGACTTTCTATGCCTTCATTTAAACACTTGTGTTTCCCTCCCTCCCTCCTCCTCTAACCAAAAAAAAAGGAGGCACTGTGAGGAGGGCAAGCAAGTTGACTAGGAGGAGGATCCAGCTACTGCAGCTGCTGGAGGCACGAAGTCACAGCCAACAGGTAAGTGATTGGCTGGTGACTGGTAAGTAGTTTTTCTTTCCTTTTTTTTTGACATTGTAGTTGTTGTTAAGCTAACTTAAGGGTTAAGTCATGGCAGGAGATCCCAGACCCGTGTCATGTTCCTCATGTGGGATGTAGGAATTCAGGAATTCTTCCTGTGTCCCTGGTTCCTTCACCTGCGGGAAGTGTGTCCAGCTGCAGCTACTGTTTGACCGCTTGATGGCTCTGGAGCTGCGGATGGACTCACTTTGGGGCATCCGCGATGCTGAGGAAGTCGTGGATAGCACGTTCAGTGAGTTGGTCACACCACAGATAAAAATTACTGAAGGAGATAGTGAATGGGTGACCAACAGGCAGAGGAAGAGTAGGAAGGCAGTGCAGGGGTCCCCTGCGGTCATCTCCCTCCAAAACAGGTATATCATTTTGGATACTGTTGTGGGAGATGGCTCACCAGGGGAAGGTGACAGCGGCCAGGTTCATGGCACCGTGGCTGGCTCTGCTGCACAGGAGGGCAGGAAAAAGAGTGGCAGAGCTATAGTGATAGGGGACTCGATTGTAAGGGGAATAGACAGGCGTTTCTGCGGACGCAACCGAGACTCCAGGATGGTATGTTGCCTCCCTGGTGCAAGGGTCAGGGATGTCTCGGAGCGGCTGCAGGACATTCTGGAGGGGGAGGGTGAACAGCCAGTTGTCGTGGTGCATATAGGTACCAACGATATAGGTAAAAAACGGGATGAGGTCCTACAAGCTGAATTTAGGGAGTTAGGAGTTAAACTAAAAAGTAGGACCTCAAAGGTAGTAATCTCAGGATTGCTACCAGTGCCATGGGCTAGTCAGAGTAGGAATGACGGGATAGCTAGGATGAATACGTGGCTTGAGAGATGGTGCAAGAGGGAGGGATTCAAATTCCTGGGCCATTGGAACCGGTTCTGGGGGAGGTGGGACCAGTACAAATTGGACGGTCTGCATCTGGGCAGCACTAGAACCAATGTCCTAGGGGGAGTGTTTGCTCGTGCTGTTGGGGAGGGTTTAAACTAATGTGGCAGGGGGATGGGAACCGATGCAGGAAGTCAGTGGGAAGTAAAGTGGTGACAGAAACAAAAGGCAGTAAGGGAGAGTGTACAAAACATGACCGGACAGATGGTCTGAGAAAGCAGGGCAAAGACCAAGGGAAGTCCAGATTAAACTGCATTTATTTCAATGCAAGAAGTCTGATGGGCAAGGCAGATGAACTCAGGGCATGGATGGGCACATGGGACTGGGATGTTATAGCTAGTACTGAAACATGGCTAAGGGAGCTCAATGTTCCAGGGTACAGATGCTATAGGAAAGATAGAGCAGGAGGTAAGAGAGGAGGGGGAGTTGCATTCTTGATTAGGGAGAACATCACGGCAGTAGTGAGAGGGGATATATCCGAGGGTTCGCCCACTGAGTCTATATGGGTAGAACTGAAAAATAAGAAGGGAGAGATCACTTTGATAGGATTGTACTACAGACCACCAAATAGTCAACGGGAAATTGAGGAGCAAATATGTAAGGAAATTACAGACAGCTGCAAGAAAAATAGGGTGTAATAGTGGGGGACTTTAACTTTCCCAACATTGACTGGGACAGCCATAGCATTAGGGGCTTGGATGGAGAGAAATTTGTTGAGTGCATTCAGGAGGAATTTCTCATTCAGTATGTGGATGGCCCGACTAGAGAGGGGGCAAAACTTGACCTCCTCTTGGGAAATAAGGAAGGGCAGGTGACAGAAGTGTTAGTGAGGGATCACTTTGGGACCAGTGATCATAATTCCATTAGTTTTAAGATAGCTATGGAGAAGGATAGGTCTGGCCCAAAAGTTAAAATTCTAAATTGGGGAAAGGCCAATTTTGATGCTATTAGACAGGAACTTTCAGAAGTTGATTGGGAGAGTCTGTTGGCAGGCAAAGGGATGTCTGGTAAGTGGGAGGCTTTCAAAAGTGTGTTAACCAGGGTTCAGGGTAAGCACATTCCTTATAAAGTGAAGGGCAAGGCTGGTAGAAGTAGGGAACCTTGGATGACTCGGGAGATTGAGGCCCTAGTCAAAAAGAAGAAGGAGGCATATGACATGCATAGACAGCTGGGATCAAGTGGATCCCTTGAAGAGTATAGAGATTGCCGGAGTAGAGTTAAGAGAGAAATCAGGAGGGCAAAAAGGGGACATGAGAATGCTTTGGCAGATAAGGCAAAGGAGAATCCAAAGAGCTTCTACAAGTACATAAAGGGCAAAAGAGTAACTACGGAGAGAGTAGGGCCTCTTAAGGATCAACAAGGTCATCTATGTGCGGAACCACAAGAGATGGGTGAGATCCTGGATGAATATTTCACATCGGTATTTACGGTTGAGAAAGGCATGGATGTTAGGGAACGTGGGGAAATAAATAGTGATGTCTTGAGGAGTGTACATATTACAGAGAGGGAGGTGCTGGAAGTCTTAACGCGCATCAAGGTAGATAAATCTCCGGGACCTGATGAAATGTATCCCAAGACGTTATGGGAGGTTAGGGAGGAAATTGCGGGTCCCCTAGCAAAGATATTTGAATCATTGACAGCTACAGGTGAGGTGCCTGAAGATTGGAGGGTAGCAAATGTTGTGCCTTTGTTTAAGAAGGGCAGCAGGGAAAAGCCTGGGAACTACAGACCGGTGAGCCTGACATCTGTCGTGGGTAAGTTGTTAGAGGGTATTCTGAGAGACAGGATCGACAGGCATTTGGAGAGGCAGGGACTGATTAGGAACAGTCAGCATGGTTTTGTGAGAGGAAAATCATGTCTCAGGAATTTGATTGAGTTTTTTGAAGGGGTAACCAAGAAGATAGATGAGGGCTGTGCAGACATGGTCTACATGGACTTTGAAGGTTAAATCTCACGGGATCCAAGGTGAGGTAGCCAATTGGATACAAAATTGGATTGACGACAGAAGACAGAGGGTGGTTGTAGAGGGTTGTTTTTCAGACTGGAGGCCTGTGACCAGCGGTGTGCCTCAGGGATCGGTGCTGGGACCGCTGTTATTTGTTATTTATATTAATGATTTGGATGAGAATTTAGGAGGCATGGTTAGTAAGTTTGCAGATGACACCAAGATTGGTGGCATTGTGGACAGTGAAGAAGGTTATCTAGGATTGCAACGGGATCTTGATAAATTGGGCCAGTGGGCCGATGAATGGCAGATGGAGTTTAATTTAGATAAATGTGAGGTGATGCATTTTGGTAGATCAAATCGAACCAGGACCTACTCCGTTAATGGTAGGGCGTTGGGGAGAGTCATGGAACAAATAGATCTAGGAGTACAGGTTCATAGCTCCTTGAAAGTGGAGTCACAGGTGGATAGGGTGGTGAAGAAGGCATTCAGCATGCTTGGTTTCATTGGTCAGAACACTGAATACAGGAGTTGGGATGTCTTGTTGAAGTTGTACAAGACATTAGTAAGGCCACACTTGGAATACTGTGTACAGTTCTGGTCACCCTACTATAGAAGGGATATTATTAAACTAGAAAGAGTGCAGAAAAGATTTACTAGGATGCTACCGGGACTTGATGGTTTGACTTATAGGGAGAAGTTAGATAGACTGGGACTTTTTTCCCTGGAGAGTCGGAGGTTAAGAAGGGGTGATCTTATCGAAGTCTATAAAATAATGAGGGGCATAGATAAGGTAGATAGTCAAAATCTTTTCCCAAAGGTAGGGGAGTCTATAACGAGGGGACATAGATTTAAGCTGAGAGGGGAGAGATACAAAAGGGTCCAGAGGGGCAATTTTTTCACTCAAAGGGTGGTGAGTGTCTGGAACGAGCTGCCAGAGGCAGTAGTAGAGGCGGGTACAATTTTGTCTTTTGAAAAGCATTTGGACAGTTACATGGGTAAGATGGGTATAGAGGGATATGGGCCAAGTGCAGGCAATTGGGACTAGCTTAGTGGTATAAACTGGGCGACATGGACATGTTGGGCCGAAGGGCCTGTTTCCATGTTGTAAACTTCTATGATTCTATGATTCTAAGTCGTTAATCAATATTCTGAATAATTGAGGCCCGTGCGGGACTCCACTTGTCACATCCTGCCAATGTGAGTACCTACCCATTATCCCTACTCTCTGTCACCTTTCGCTCAGCCAACTTCCTAACCAAGTCCGTACTTTTCCCTCAATTCCATGGGCTTCTATCTTAGCTAACAGTCTCTTATGTGGGACCTTATCAAATGCCTTCTGGAAGTCCATATAAATAACATCCATTGACATTCCCCTGTCCACTACATTAGTCACCTCTTCAAAAAATTCAATCAGGTTTGTCAGGCATGACCTACCTTTCACAAATCCATGCTGGCTCTCTCTGATTAACCGAAAATTCTCGAGGTGTTCAGTCACCCTATCCTTAATTATAGACTCCAGCATTTTCCCCACAACAGATGTTCGGCTAACTGGTCTATAATTCCCCGGTTTCCCTCTCTCTCTTTTCTTAAAAAGCGGAGTGACATGTGCAATTTTCCAATCTAGAGGGACAGTTCCTGAATCTAGAGAACTTCGAAAGATTATAGTTAGGGCATCCGCAATGTGCTCACCTACTTCCTTTAAAACCCTGGGATGGAAACCATCTGGTCCTGGGGATTTGTCACTCTTTAGTGCTATTATTTTCTTCATTACTGTTGTTTTACTTATGTTAATTTTATCGAGTCCCTGTCCCCGATTCAATATTAGTTTTCTTGGGAATTCCGGCATGCTATCCTCTTTTTCGACTGTTAATACTGACGCAAAGTAATTGTTCAGCATGTCCGCCATTTCCCCATTGTCAATGACAATATCTCCACTTTCAGTTTTTAAGGGGCCAACACTGCTCCTGACCACCCTCTTTTTCCTAATATAACTATAAAAGTTCTTCGTATTGATTTTGATATCCCTTGCAAGTTTCTTTTCATACTCTCTTTTTGTAGCCCTTACTATCTGTTTTGTGACCCTTTGTTGATCTTTGTATCTTTCCCATACTCCAGGATCTGTGCTATTTTTTGCCTTTTTGTATGCCCTTTCCTTATGTCTTATACTGTCCCTTCCCTCTTTAGTTGTCCATCGCTGTTTTTTTTTTGGTAAGTAGAGTTCTTGCCCCTCAGGGGTATAAACCGATTCTGTATCACGTTAAATGTTTCTTTAAACATTTCCCACTGATAATCAGTCGTTTTACCCATTAACAGATTTGCCCAGTTTACTGTGGACAGTCTCTGTCTCATCCCATTGAAGTCAGCCTTGCCCAAGTCTAGAATCTTAGCAGCTGATTCACTTTTTTCCCTTTCAAACACTACAATGAACTCGATCATGTTATGATCACTATTGGATAGATGTTCACGCACAGTTAAGCCATTAACTAAATCTGGTTATGCTGTTGGTTAAAAAGCTAACTGTCTATCCAAGAACTATTTGTTTCTATTGGACTGAGCAAATGGTATTGTTGGGTCAAATTTTTCCCTTCCTCTCCAAAACTTGCTCCATAAATTCTTCTTCAAAACCAATTTCTTTCTGGATACAGTCATTGGTATGAGAAAACAGTATCGGACTGGAAAATAGTTAATAATAGTGATAACAAGACAACTGATTAAGCATTGTCTAAAGATTGATAGTTACATTACTAATTTTTAATGTACACAAAAAAATCCAGATGCTTTAGATGTGCCATTCCAAATTAGTATTATCCAATTCTTGCTTGGAAAAACTCCCATATGAAATAAATAAAATCCAATTTAACAATTAATCTTACAGAACACAATAACGTTGATTCTTGGTTTTAAAGGAGTAATTACGTCAGGCTTGAAGGTCAGAAATCCTTTTAATGAAACAAAAGAAATGGAGTCAAAACACACGGAACACCTCAAATTTTACTATTGCGTTTTTGGCAAATTTCACAGGAATTTATTTTGAGATATTCCGCACAGAAAGTCTCCAAAGCGGCATTTCCCTTTTAAAGGTGATTAACTACGTTTAAAATGTATTAATGATACCTTGCGAGTTCAAAACTACACAAGGCAGTTGGCAAATCGTGGGTCCCACCATAATGTTCCTAATAATAGTGCATCTGAACAATTTCAAACGCACGAATTCGAAATATTATGAAAATTATGTATAGTTTATATACGGAGCGGCAAATTGAATACCTATAAGCTAACTCTGTGAAGTTTCTGTCTTGTAAGTTTGCTGTGTATTACATTATTGTGATTTTTCTGAAGATGATACTACCCTTAAATGTAAAATGCAGTTTGGAGGCTAGCATGCATTTGAATCCAGATACCTAAATTTACAGTGGGTCGGAAATGAGCAGTCTAATATAAGGGGCGTTTGTGATTTAGATATATGTTAAAGCTTTCAGTACTTTTTTAAAATTTTATTCCTGCAGTAGGGGTCGTTGATTAAACGGAATTTTTTAATGACACCTAACTGTGAGCTAAACAGAACCTGTTCACGGATTTTAAAACAATACAAATAAATACATTGTAGGACTCCCGATTAGAGCCTTGTGGTTTCTCCTGTAATATTTGATTCATTTGTTTCATTATTGTTCTGGGCGACCAAACATCGTACAGTAATTCGGACAAATCGAAACTGAGAATAGTGTCACAGCATGCCAAGACATTAGAGCTAGAGCTCGTCATGGCGGGAGAAACGCCCAGTGCTGAAATCCTCGAGGACACTGCTTTATTCACACTATAGTGTAACCAATTAGGAGAATGTTTTGATACGATCTACAGAACCCTATTGAACTGTCCAGAAACAAACGTTAATGGGAATTCTTTCATATGCTACCCATGCCATAACGTATGGACAAAGTTTTACACGTTATAAAATGTAAAGAAATCAATAGCACTGAACTGAACACTGTCGACCCGCCCTCCATATATTTGGTCGTTAGTTCTCGAGTGTGGCCAGCCCAGCCAATCCTACAGTCTGGTGCCAGCGATATCGACGGTGACTTTTCAGAGCTTTTGAGGATTGCGTTACAAAAACCTCGTCATGTTCTTTAGTTCTAAAACTGATATTGTGCCCCAGAGCAAACAAAATCAATGGCAGCACTTACAAAAGCATGGCGCTTGAGGCCCTTTTCTTTCCATGTCTTTAAAATGTATTGAGAATTTTCCGGGTTTTAAGAGGTTAAATCCAAATGACTATTAGTGAAAAAACATTTTTAAGTGAAAAAATATATTTCTAGGTGAAAACTAGGGAGAAAACTTAAAAGTTGCAAAAAAACCCCAGCAAAAACCTTTCTCCACGTAGCAGCAAACTGGATACCCGCAAATTGACTCTGAAGTTTCTGTCTTGTAAATTTGCTAGAACAAAGTTGGAAGTGAGAGCAAAATCATATTGGTTTGCCGAGTCCATTCTGAAATCTGAGTTTCGTTTTCTATTTGAATCTGAACTTTATATAAAAAAAATAGACGGGCGGAGGAGCTGACTTGTCACTGGAGGTATTAGGATTTAACTGTTACTTGTATTTGGACGCTGCAACTTGAATTTAGATGCATTCAATTTTCATGGTATTAGCATTTTAAAGTTGTGTTGATACTTCAGTGTTCATCTTTATTGTCCTTTTTTTCTGGACGAAGCTACAGTTTCTGTTAGCCTAACGACATCACGCTTTGAAACAGAAACCAAGGCAATACACTTGTCTATTTTAAAGGTCTCTGAACGAACATTTGAAATATGTTAATCTAAATACAGATGCGTGGCACTCTTTAAATATCAAATGTCGTGGTTGGAGATAATTGATGTGGGAGGAGAAGAATATTCATTTTATTTGGAAATCACAATATTGTGGATACGGTCAACAGTTCGAACCTCCCTCCTTTTACAGAGAATAGGAAATGATCAGTCTCATGGGAATGTGAATATTTATCAGAGTATTTTAGAGTCCCATTGAATTAAGAACGTTTACATATGTGGTGGAACGCATTTCAATATTTAAAAACATAAAGATTTCCATCTTTAAAAGTCAACCTTTGACATATAAAAATTTGTTGTCAATGTGACAACTGGTCAATGGAATCTGTCACCTGAGTTTTTAATGCTTTTCTTTGCTTTTTCACTCACCTGTGAGTCTTTTGCGCCTCCTTCTTGTCCATGACTGTTGGCACACAGTTTACCAGCTCGGTCCAGTCTGCATGCAAACCGCAGCTCCAGCCTGTAGAAAACCTAGAGAAAAGCCAGGTCTCTTTCTTGCCCGGTCGGTGGCAGGTGCATTTCTTCTGGCCCGGTTTACAGTCACAAGGCTGCTCCAACTGGATATTTCTCACCAAATGCCTCCCGAAAGTGGTGCCTCCAGTTTTCTGGATGTGCAAGAACACGATCACGTCGTCCCCTTTGATATTAAAATCCACGAACCTTTTTAGGTCTCCCTCGGTGAAGTTGAATTTGGCCACAAACTTGGCTGGGTTGTCATCTTCGTCCTTGTAATAATCCAGCTGTGACAGCATTATATCAGGCGGGTTGTCCCCCTTGCGCTTCTGCGCTTCTCCCCTTCGGATTTGGCAAGAGCTAGTACCTGGGCAAATATACTGAGAGATGATCATAACAAACAGCACAGCTAAAACAAGGGCCAGGAGCAGCTTATTGGATTTATCATCCATGTTCCCAATAAGCTTATTCTTTAGTCACACACTAACATCAATCAGTACTCATACTAACGGATTTTTTCACAGAAGGAAACATTTGTTGGTGGCTGTTTGCGTCTCCCCAGCCTTCCAGCATCTTCGCATTCAGGTGATGTTGGCACGATGACACCCCTCTGTAACTCTGCATCTGGTTAAGTAAATATTATAAGTCCATATTATAACAATTAAATATTGTCCGGTTTAAATTTGCAGCAATGCTCGTAAATAATAAAAACAGTAATCGTTACTGGACCACCCCTTCTTGTTTCTCAGTAGCTGCAGCAACAGCATCAGCCCGACCAGGAGGAACACTCAACATGTACCAGATCGAGCGAGAAAGAGGAGGGGGTTGGAGCTTCAACGCACCAACGAATCCGCGTCTACCATTCAAGGAGCGAGGCACCAAAAGCAGCCAATTGTCTTCAATGTCTGAGCTCCTAATTTCACCTCTGGCCAATCGGAATCCGAGACGGTGTCAATTCAGGAAGAACGTCAACCAATCCGATGTAAACCGGTATTCAGTATGACCAATCACAGTAGCAGGGCTGTTACTATTACAGCCAATCGGAGGAGTTGGCAAGCCCCTTGCGGCCGGGCGAGTGGCGCAGGGCAGGCGGTCGCGGTTGGCATCAAAGGATATTTTATGTAATTAAAGAATGAGCAGAGTAGATTGCAAAATGCAACGGATTAATTGCAAATCTGTTGTCTGTGAGACAAAGCATAGTAGACAGTTTTGGCCAGAAAGAATCCTTGGCACAGACCCTCGCAAAGTAACGTACAAATATAATTAAAACAATAATTATAAAGTATGTAAATGCTTGTATCTCCGATTTTTGTTAGTTTATAATTAGATTCAACTCTAATCAAGAAAAGTAAATCTACAGTTTTACGTTTAAAAATATCTTAATGTGGACTGATAAAACGTTACATTATTAAAATCTGACTTTTGTAAATGTTTTGCTAATTTCCTACCCTCCTCTTAAAACGGCTCTTGGGGTCGCGGGGCCCTTAATGTGAGAGGGTCCCGGCACAGCTTAATTTTGCTGGGTCTCAGGTCTGGGGTAATGTTTTGGCTAATTGAGCTCGGGGTTGCCATAAACACAACCACTGGAGAGCCAGTTCTGCTATGTAATTCTGCCTAGTGTCCACGCCCCTGACGAAAATTAAAAATATTTATGCGCACCCGAAATACACATACCTCTTGCACCAAACGGTACAAACCATTTGAGATTTTTAAATCAAAATCTCAATTTAGTATTTTTAGTTTCTGCAAAAAGCAAGGTCCTACATATAAAGAAAAATAAAGGAAAACTGCAAGTGTTGAAAATCGGAAATAAAAACAAAGGCTGAAAATGTACAGGTTATGACATTTCGCGTGTGTAGCCTTCATAAGAAACAATTAAAAAACATCAGGGAGTAGAGTTTCTGTTTTTAATAAGCTCGAAATTGTGCTGGTTAGGGTATAGTTTAAGTTTCCGATAAAATTTATTTGCATAACCACATCTGTAAAATCGTCAATCAGCACAATGGGGCAGCCTAATAGGATGTAATAGTGTCTTTTTTTCCATTAAAAAGTATTTCTTGATGTGTTTGAGAGTGGTAACCTGGTGCAGTTTTATTAATACAGCTGAAAATGGGTTTATCATCAAAAATAAGCAATTTGAGTAAGGGCATCCAGTCCTCTACCTGTGAGTAACCTGATTTAAAATCACTGAAAATGATTTTTTAAAAAACTGTACTGAACCATTTACTAGTTTCATTGGTGTATTGTCAGCTTCTTAGTAAATTAAATATTTTTTTATATGAAAAAATCTGTAAAAACGTGTCTACTAGCGCCTGTGCGCCTAAGAAAATGAGCACAATTTGAAGAGCCTTCCCGAACTAGCCCAATCAGCGGAATCTTGCCATTTTGACCAGGGGCGTGGCCAGTTTTGTGGGTGGGGCCTGATCTGGGACAATTGAATCTTAAACCAGCATAAAAGATTGCAGAAAACACGAACGTAAATGGTATTGGGCATAACTTACTTTTAAAATTTCGCTGGTTCGGGCCGATTTTGCCTGGATTGCGCTGATATTACTGGCATAAACGAGCAGAAACTCTACCAACAGGTTCTTAATATCAGAAAGAGAAATAGATCTTTGTTAAAACATCAGATGAGATGAAGGACAGCATGGAACTGAGGGTTGTGACAGCAACAGTATAGATTTTTAAATTCCAGTTCTCGGGATGTGGGCGTTGCTGGCAAGGCCAGCATTTGTTGCCTGCTACTAGTTTCCCTATATAACTGACAGCTTGTTAGGCTACTTCAGAGGGCAGTGAAGAGTCAATGTTTTGATGTGGGACTGGAATCACATATAGGCCAGACCAGGTAAGGACAGCAGGGTTCTTTCCCCAAAGGACATTAGTGAATCAGCTGGGTTTTTAGTTTTACAATAATCTAACAGCTTCATGGTCACTTTTACTGATACCAGCTAATATAGACTGGGGAAAAAACACTGTAAAGGGCAAGGAGGGTGAAGAATTCCTAAAATGTGTACAGGAGAACTTTCTTAATCAGTATTTTACTAGCTCAATGAGAAAGGAAGCAGTGCTGGACCTAGTTCTGGGGAATGAAGTAGGGCAAGTGGAGTGTGTTTCAGTGGGAGAACATCTGGGTAATAGTGATCATAATTAGGTTTAAAGTAGTTATGGAAAGGGACAAAGAAAAATCAATGGTGAAAATACCCAACTGGAAGAGAGCCAATTTCAGTGTTTTGAGAAGGGATCTAGCACAGGTGGACTGAAAACAAAGATTGGCCAAGAAAACAGTAAATGAGCAGAGGTAGTTTGGGTCCAAACCAAGCATATTCCCATAAGGAGGAAAGATAGGGCATCCAAAGCTAGAGCTCCCTGGGCGAAAATGGAAATAGGGGTTAAAATAAAACCAAAAAAAGATTTATGACAAATGTCAGGTACAGAATACAATAGAAAACCAGGCAGAATACAGAGAGTGCAGGGGAAATTGAAAATGGATATCAGAAGGGCAAAGAGAGAGTATGAGAAAAGATTAGAGGATAACATAAAAGGGAACTGAAAAATCTTTTATAAACGTATAAAAAATAAAAGGATAGTTAAAGGAATGGTGGGGCCAATTAGGGACAAAGATGGAAATCTTCTTGTGGAGGCTGAGGGCATGACTGAGGTACTGAATGAGTACTTTGTATCTGTCTTCACAAAAGAAGAGGATGAAGTTAACATCGCAATAGAGGAGGCGGGAGTAGAGATTTTGAATAGGATAAAAATAGATAGAAAGGAGATGCTAAATAGGTTGGCATCACTCAATGTTAACAAGCCACCTGATCCAGATGGGACGCATTCTAGGTTGCTGAGGGAAGCAAGGGTGGAAACAGCAGAAGCTCTGACCACAGTCTTTCAATCCTCCTTGGGTATATGAGTGGTGCCAGAAGACTGGAGGATTGCAAATGTTACATCCCTATTCAAAAAAGGGGAGACGGATAAACCTGGTAATTACAAGACAATCAGTCTAACGTCAGTGGTGGGAAAACTTCTAGAGACCATTGTCAAGGACAAAATTAATTCTCACTTGGAGGAAGCATGGGCTACTAAGGGCCAGCCAGCACGGACTTGTTAAAGGCAAATCGTGTCTGACTAACCTGATGCTGTATCAGAGAGGGTTGATGAAGGTATTGTAGTAGATGTATATATGGATTTTCAAAAAGCATCTGATGAAGTGCCACAGAACAGACTTATTCAGAAAATATAAGTACATAGGATTAAAGGGATGATGGTAACTTGGGTATGTAACTGGCTAAGGGATAGGAGGCAGATGTCGTGGTGAATGGATGTTTTTCTGACTGGAGAGAAGTATGCAGTGGGGTCCCACAGGGATCAATATTAGGAGCATTGCTTTTCTTGTTATATGTAAATGACCTGGACTTGGGTATAGGGAGTACAATTCCGAAGTTTGCAGATGATACAAAACTTGACAATGTAGTAAGTAGTGAGGAGGATGGTAGCAGACTTCAGGAGGACATAGACAGACTGGTGAAATGGGCAGACACATGGCAGATGCAATTTAATGTGGGTAAGTGTGAAGTGATGCACTTTGGGAGGAACAACATGGAGAGGCAGAATAATCTAAATGGTGCTATTTTGAGGAGGGTGCAAGAGCAGAGGGACCAGGGGGTGCATATTCACAAATCTTTGATGCTGGCAGGGCAAGTTGATAAGGTGGTTAAGAAAGTATATGGGATACTTGGCTTTGTAAATAGGGGCATTGAATACAAAAACAAGGAAATCATGCTAAACCTTTACAAGTCACTGCTTAGGCCTCAGCTGGAGTACTGTGTAGAATTCTGGGAAATACACTTTAGGAAGGATGTCAAGGCATTAGAGAGGGTACAGAGGAGGAGCACTAGGATGATACCAGGGAGGAGGGACTTCAGTTTTGTGGGGAGATTGGAGAAGCTGGGATTGTTCTTAGAGCAGAGAAGGTAATTTAAGGGTTAAGCTAATTTAAGGGTTAAGTCATGGCAGGAGATTCCAGGGCCGTGTCATGTTCCTCTTGTGGGATGTGGGAATTCAGGGCTCCTTCCTGTATCCCTGATTCCTTCACCTGCGGGAAGTGTGTCCAGCTGCAGCTATTGTTTGACCGCTTGACGGCTCTGGAGCTGCGGATGGACTCACTTTGGAGCATCCGCGATGCTGAGAAAGTCGTGGATAGCACGTTCAGTGAGTTGGTCACACCGCAGATAAAAATTACTGAGGGAGATAGTGAATGGGTGACCAACAGACAGAGGAAGAGTAGGAAGGCAGTGCAGGGGTCCCCTGCGGTCATCTCCCTCCAAAACAGGTATACCGTTTTGGATACTGTTGGGGGAGATGGCTCACCAGGGGAAGGTGGCAGTGGCCAGGTTCATGGCACCGTGGCTGGCTCTGCTGCACAGGAGGGCAGGAAAAAGAGTGGCAGAGCTATAGTGATAGGGGACTCGATTGTAAGGGGAATAGACAGGCGTTTCTGCGGACGCAACCGAGACTCCAGGATGGTATATTGCCTCCCTGGTGCAAGGGTCAAGGATGTCTCGGAGCGGCTGCAGGACATTCTGGAGGGGGAGGGTGAACAGCCAGTTGTCGTGGTGCATATAGGCACCAACGATATAGGTAAAAAACAGGATGAGGTCCTACAAGCTGAATTTAGGGAGTTAGGAGTTAAACTAAAGAGTAGGACCTCAAAGGTAGTAATCCCAGGATTGCTACCAGTGCCACGGGTTAGTCAGAGTAGGAATGACAGGATAGCTAAGATGAATACGTGGCTTGAGAGATGGTGCAAGAGGGAGGGATTCAAATTCCTGGGCCATTGGAACCGGTTCTGGGGGAGGTGGGACCAGTACAAATTGGACGGTCTGCATCTGGGCAGGACTGGAACCAATGTCCTAGGGGGAGTGTTTGCCAGTGCTGTTGGGGAGGGTTTCAACTAATGTGGCAGGGGGATGGGAACAGATGCAGGAAGTCAGTGGGAAATAAAGTGGTGACAGAAACAAAAGGCAGTAAGGGAGAGTGTACAGAATATGACCGGACAGATGGTCTGAGAAAGCAGGGCAAAGACCAAGGGAAGTCTAGATTAAACTGCATTTATTTCAATGCAAGAAGTCTGATGGGCAAGGCAGATGAACTCAGGGCATGGATGGGTACATGGGACTGGGATGTTATAGCTATTACTGAAACATGGCTAAGGGAGGGGCAGGACTGGCAGCTCAATGTTCCAGGGTACAGATGCTATAGGAAAGATAGAGCAGGAGGTAAGAGAGGAGGGGGAGTTGCGTTCTTGATTAGGGAGAACATCACGGCAGTAGTGAGAGGGGATATATACGAGGGTTCGCCCACTGAGTCTATATGGGTAGAACTGAAAAATAAGAAGGGAGAGATCACTTTGATAGGATTGTACTACAGACCCCCAAATAGTCAACGGGAAATTGAGGAGCAAATATGTAAGGAGATTACAGACAGCTGCAAGAAAAATAGGGTGGTATTGGTAGGGGACTTTAACTTTCCCAACATTGACTGGGACAGCCATAGCATTAGGGGCTTGGATGGAGAGAAATTTGTTGAGTGTATTCAGGAGGAATTTCTCATTCAGTATGTGGATGGCCCGACTAGAGAGGGGGCAAAACTTGACCTCCTCTTGGGAAATAAGGAAGGGCAGGTGACAGAAGTGTTAGTGAGGGATCACTTTGGGACCAGTGATCATAATTCCATTAGTTTTAAGATAGCTATGGAGAAGGTGAGGTCTGGCCCAAAAGTTAAAATTCTAAATTGGGGAAAGGCCAATTTTGATGCTATTAGACAGGAACTTTCAGAAGTTGATTGGGAGAGTCTGTTGGCAGGCAAAGGGACGTCTGGTAAGTGGGAGGCTTTCAAAAGTGTGTTAACCAGGGTTCAGGGTAAGCACATTCCTTATAAAGTGAAGGGCAAGGCTGGTAGAAGTAGGGAACCTTGGATGACTCGGGAGATTGAGGCCCTAGTCAAAAAGAAGAAGGAGGCATATGACATGCATAGGCAGCTGGGATCAAGTGGATCCCTTGAAGAGTATAGAGATTGCCGGAGTAGAGTTAAGAGAGAAATCAGGAGGGCAAAAAGGGGATATGAGATTGCTTTGGCAGATCAGGCAACGGTGAATCCAAAGAGCTTCTACAAATACATAAAGGGCAAAAGGGTAACTAGGGAGAGAGTAGGGCCTCTTAAGGATCAACAAGGTCATCTATGTGCGGAACCACAAGAGATGGGTGAGATCCTGAATGAATATTTCACATCGGTATTTACGGTTGAGAAAGGCATGGATGTTAGGGAACGTGGGGAAATAAATAGTGATATCTTGAGGAGTGTACATATTACAGAGAGGGAGGTGCTGGAAGTCTTAATGCGCATCAAGGTAGATAAATCTCCGGGACCTGATGAAATGTATCCCAGGACGTTATGGGAGGTTAGGGAGGAAATTGCGGGTCCCCTAGCAGAGATATTTGAATCATCCACCGCTACAGGTGAGGTGCCTGAAGATTGGAGGGTAGCAAATGTTGTGCCTTTGTTTAAGAAGGGCGGCAGGGAAAAGCCTGGGAACTACAGACCAGTGAGCCTGACATCTGTAGTGGGTAAGTTGTTAGAGGGTATTCTGAGGGACAGGATCTACAGGCATTTGGAGAGGCAGGGACTAATTCGGAACAGTCAGCATGGTTTTGTGAGAGGAAAATCATGTCTCACGAATTTGATTGAGTTTTTTGAAGGGGTAACCAAGAAGATAGATGAGGGCTGTGCAGTAGACGTGGTCTACATGGACTTCAGCAAAGCATTTGACAAGGTAGGTTGTTACATAAGGTTAAATCTCATGGGATCCAAGGTGAGGTAGCCAATTGGATACAAAATTGGCTTGACGACAGAAGACAGAGGGTGGTTGTAGAGGGTTGTTTTTCAAACTGGATGCCTGTGTCCAGCGGTGTGCCTCAGGGATCGGTGCTGGGTCCGCTGTTATTTGTTATTTATATTAATGATTTGGATGAGAATTTAGGAGGCATGGTTAGTAAGTTTGCAGATGACACCAAGATTGGTGGCATTGTGGACAGTGAAGAAGGTTATCTAGGATTGCAACGGGATCTTGATAAATTGGGCCAGTGGGCCGATGAATGGCAGATGGAGTTTAATTTAGATAAATGTGAGTTGATGCATTTTGGTAGATCGAATCGGGCCAGGACCTACTCCGTTAATGGTAGGGCGTTGGGGAGAGTTATAGAACAAAGAGATCTAGGAGTACAGATTCATAGCTCCTTGAAAGTGGAGTCACAGGTGGATAGGGTGGTGAAGAAGGCATTCGGCATGCTTGGTTTCATTGGTCAGAACATTGAATGCAGTAGTTGGGATGTCTTGTTGAAGTTGTACAGGGCATTGGTGAGGCCACACTTGGAGTACTGTGTACAGTTCTGGTCACCCTATTATAGAAAGGATATTATTAAACTAGAAAGAGTGCAGAAAAGATTTACTAGGATGCTACCGGGACTTGATGGTTTGACTTATAGGGAGAGGTTAGACAGACTGGGACTTTTTTCCCTGGAGAGTAGGAGGTTAAGGGGTGATCTTATAGAAGTCTATAAAATAATGTGGGGCATAGATAAGGTCGATAGTCAAAATCTTTTCCCAAAGGTAGGGGAGTCTATAACGAGGGGGCATAGATTTAAGGTGAGAGGGGAGAGATACAAAAGGGTCCAGAGGGGCAATTTTTTCACTCAAAGGGTGGTGAGTGTCTGGAACGAGCTGCCAGAGGCAGTAGTAGAGGCGGGTACAATTTTGTCTTTTAAAAAGCATTTGGACAGTTACATGGGTAAGATGGGTAGAGAGGGATATGGGCCAAGTGCAGGCAATTGGGACTAGCTTAGTGGTATAAACTGGGCAACATGGACATGTTGGGCCGAAGGGCCTGTTTCCTTGTTGTAACTTCTATAAGGTTAAGGGGAGACCTAATAGAGGTATTCAAAATAATGACGGTTTTTGATAGAGCAAATAGGGAGAAACGGTTTCCACTGGCAAGTGGGTCAGTAACCAGAGATCATAGTTTAAAATAATTGTCAAAAGAACTAGAGGGGAAATGCAGAGAAATTTTTTCACCTAGAGGGTTGTTAAGATCTGGAACACACTACCTGAAAGGATGGTGGAAGCAGATTCAATAGGAACTTTCAAAAGCCAATTGGACATGTACTTGAAGAAGACTAATTTGCAAGGTTATGGGGAAAAAGCTGAGTAGTAGGACTAAAAATCTGGCAGAGGCATGATGGGCCAAATGGCCTCCTTCTGTGCTGTAAGATTCTATGATTCTACTAAGTGGTACAGAGCTGGCAAAATAACTTGGTGCTGCTGGCTTATACCACTCTAATGCTGCCAAACCATTTCCTGCAGTTTAAAGACACAATAGAGAAGGTTTGATAGTTTATACCATCACCTGATCCCAGAGATTAAATTATAACCTTGAAATTGCTTTCTTTAATTTATTATGTTTTATTTGAAAAGTTGCTGGACATACAGTCAAGGGCAACAATGTAATTTAATAATTTCTCCACAAGTGATGCTGACTGGATAATTCACGGAATCTTACAACACCAGGTTATAGTCCAACAAATTTATTTTAAAATCACAAGCTTTCGGAGATTATCTCCTTCGTCAGATGAATGAATGAAAAGGTTCTCAAATCGCATATCTTATACTATGTTGGGACAGCATCACACCAATCAAAAGGTGTCGTTGTTATTCAAACAGGCCAGTCACGGAGAACAGCACGTCCCAGTACACTAGATATACATTGTGTCGATTACACAGGCAGGCAGAAAGAAACTCAAAATGGCAGAGAGAGAGAGAGAGAGAATTTTAAAAAACATATAATTTTTTTCCCCCTTTTTGCTGGTGGGGTTACGTGTAGCGTGACATGAACCCAAGATCCCGGTTGAGGCCGTCCTCATGGGTGCGGAACTTGGCTATCAACTATCAACAGAATACCCTTCGTCGTCCAGTACTTCCCTGGAGCGGAGAAACTACACCATGTTCTCCGCAGCCTTCAACATGTCATCGATGATGACGAACACCTCGCTAAGGCCATCCCCACGCCTCCACTGCTCGCCTTTAAACAGCCACCCAACCTCAAACAGACCATCGTTCGCAGCAAGTTACCCAGTTTTCAGGAGAACAGCGTCCACGACACCACACAGCCCTGCCACGGCAACCTCTGCAAGACATGCCAGATCATCGACACGGATACCACCATCACACGAGAGGACACCACCCACCAGGTACATGGTTCATACTCCTGTGACTCGGCCAACGTTGTTTACCTCATACGCTGCAACAACGGATGAACGGACACCGCGCAACAATCGCCAGACAGGAGGGTTCCCTCCCAGTCGGGGAACACTTTAGCAGTCAAGGACATTCAGCCACCGATCTTCGGGTAAGCGTTCTCCAAGGCGGCCTTCGAGACACACGACAACGCAAAATCGTCGAGCAGAAGTTGATAGCCAAGTTCCGCACCCATGAGGACGGCCTCAACCGGGATCTTGGGTTCATGTCACGCTACACGTAACCCCACCAGCAAAAAGGGGGAAAAAAATTATATGTTTTTTAAAATTCTCTCTCTCTCTCTCTCTCTCTCTGCCATTTTGAGTTTCTTTCTGCCTGCCTGTGTAATCGACACAATGTATATCTAGTGTACTGGGACGTGCTGTTCTCCGTGACTGGCCTGTATGAATATCAACGACACCTTTTGATTGGTGTGATGCTGTCCCAACATAGTATAAGATATGCAATTTGAGAACCTTTTCATTCATTCATCTGATGAAGGAGATAATCTCCGAAAGCTTGTGATTTTAAAATAAATTTGTTGGACTATAACCTGGTGTTGTAAGATTCCTTACATTTGTCCACCCCAGTCCATCACCGGCATCTCCACATCATGGATAATTCACCACATTGATCAATTCATGAGTGGATATAGTCAGCTTCACGATTGGAGATATTTATTATATTGCAGTGCTGGTCATGGCCTGTTCTATTTATAATAGCTGCAATATATTTCCAATGAGTATATTGGTTTGAAAAAAGAAAACCGTTTGAACTTTATTTTAAGATAACTTTGTTACTAAGATAAACTTGGGGAAATTTTGATTCTCAGTCTGTTCTGAGTCAGCAGATGTCAGCCGGAGCAGCACCTGTGGGCTAGAGAGGAGAAAATGAGGCATCCTGCAGGAAAACATGCATGCTTGTGGGTATCAGGTAAGGATAGGATTGGGCTCGACTATGATGACCCCTATGATCAAATAGCCTACCTTCACTGATTGTCTAGGTTCAAACAGAAAAAAATGCTCACCTATATATGTTAAACTTACTGATCTGCAGTCTCCAGGTATGTCTCCAGGCCATTTTTAAAATAATGCGGTGATGTTAGCTACTTTCCAAGCCTCAAAAATCTCTCCTGAATGTAGTGAACTTACAAAAATTTCAGTTTAAATTTTACTAATTTCAGAGTTTCCATTCACTTTAAGCCCTGTGGTTGCAGGTAGCCCAGACCAAGTATTTTATTTGTTTTAAGCATTTAACATTTTTGTAACTTTATATTTCTTTTGTTATTTGCATAATATCTAGCTCTTCCTCTGCCATTTCTAGAAATCTGATATATGATCTAGTGTGCTTTGCCTTCTCTTCCTATGTAAAATCTTGTGTGAAATAAATCTGCTATTTCTTTTCCCTCAGATTCTAGCTTCCTATTATCATTTTTAATTTGACCAGTATTTTCTTTGACTTTTTGTTTAGCTATTTAAAAAACACTTTATTGTTACTTGGGATGCTCTCTGTAATTTTATATTCATTGGGCTCGATTTTACCACCCGCTATCGGGTGCGTTCTCGGCGGGGGGGCCCCGAAAATCGGGAAATCCAGGAGCGGGACCGGATCCCGCCTCGATCCCGCCCACTTCCGGGTTCCCCGCTGACGCGCCGGCGTGCGCGCGCAGCCCCCGCTGGTGGGAATCCCGCAGGCAATTAAAGCCAGCGGGATGCCACTTGACAATATTTAGTTTGGTATTTCAGGTCATTAACTGACCTGATTAAGGGACTGTGTGTGATTTTTGAACAACATGGGACTGTTTCCCACACTGGGGGAAACACTCCCAGCTCGAATGGACGTGTTGCAGCTGTCAGCCTGTGGCAGCTGCAAAGGTCCATTTGACAGGTGGTGGGGGGGAGACCCTCACCCATTGCAGGAGGCCACTCTGTCACTTGGGACAAAGTTTGGCCTCCACCACCCTCCTCCTGACGGTCAAAGTCACCAATCTGCACACTTACCCCGGGGTCCGGAGACATGTACCTACCTTGCGGACCCCCTCAGATGTACATCTTGCGGATGGGGGGCGTCGTAGCTGCAGTCATGACCTCCTCGGAGGGCGAACAGGCTCACCAGCCTCGTCATCCACGCCGTCCACCTCTGACACGTGGAGCTCCACCACAGAGTGCTGTGACACATCCACCTGTACAGCAGGAGGGAGGGCTACCGCAGAGAGAGATGCATCGCAGAGGGCACTACCCTCGCCACAGGGTCTACAGACCGAGGCTCAGCTTCCTGGACCTCTCTGAGCAGCAGTGCACACGGAGACTCAGAGTCACTCGACATGTAGCCGTGGACATCTGCAGCCTCTTTCATGCCGATCTGCTCCTGGCTGGCCCGTGCACCATCTTCCTACCTGTCGCTGTCAAAGTCACCACTGCCCTCCCAAACTTCTCCTCCGCAGCCTTCCAGGGTGCAACCGGGGACATCGCCGATGTCTCTCAGTCGTCTGTGCAGAAGAGCCCTGCAAATACACCTACACCCACTCTGCAGTGACACAATGGGTGGCATCAGTGGTGGGTCCTCATAGTGATACCCAGGAGCGCGCATTATTGACCAAAACCGGACAAGATTCACGAAGACATGGCAGTAGTGGTGCCAATATAATGTGTGATGTGAGTTGTTCTGAAATTCAATATAAGTAACAACCATGACAAACCCTCAAACACCCTTGTGCATCCCCTTCATGCTCACGACACGTTTGCCTTACTGCACATATGTGATGCATGCCCTGTGGCTGCAGCACAGGTGGTGGCAGGTTGAGTGAGGCTGACCGTGAAAGAGATGCACGAGAGGGTGAGTATGGGATAGAGCCATGAGATTGTATGAGGATTGGGTTGCGTGGTAGTGGCGGGGTGAGTACTGGCGAGGTGAGTAGGTGCAGGTAAGGTGAGGATGGGGTTTGAGTGGGTATGAGGGGTGATGTGACAGAGTAGTGTTGGCAGTGCCGAAGGAGATGTGGGGTGGGGGCAGTGATGTGGCAGACGGAGTGTAGGGGAAGGACTACGTGTACTCACTTTGGCTGACCTACTGAGGTCATTGGACCGCCTCCTGCACTGTGTGCAGGTGGGCGATATGTTGGTGGCGCAGGTGACCCCCTCTGCCACCTCGAGCCAGGCCTTCCTGGTGGCGGAGGCGGGCCGCTTCCTCCGGCCCGCCGGGTGGAAGATCTCTGTCCTCCCCCTCCTCCTCACCCCATGTATTGATACCTGGGGTGAGGCATCATTAAACTGGGAGCAGCCTTCCCCCTGGGCTGCTCCATGCAGTCATCTTTGCTATTGGTTGCAGCATCTGTCATCTTTAAATAGAGCGCCTCCAGCTGACAGATCTTACTGCGCAAGTGCAGCCCGCCCGACGCGCAGATCAGCAGCGGGGAACCCGGAGGATCAGGTAAGTGGATCCAATTAGTGGTTTGCCTGCTACGATCGCACGGGAAACCCACTAATTTCACCGGGCGCGTTACCCGCTAGCCCATCCGCCGAGAACCCGCAGCCCTGCTAAAATCGGGCCCAAAGTCTCTGAGAACATCAATTTTAAGTCAAACAGTAAAAGAGCACTCTCTATTACTTTAGTATGGCTTTACAATTTCATTTACCAAACATTATTACTCTGATGAAATTTCTTAATTGGCCAGAATGTAAGTTTTTTGGTGATTTGGACAGTTCTTCTCTGGTAACAGGCTTGAGATTGTCTAAACCCTTTTATTTTAGGACCGTTAAGATGAAGAATATAGCACAGTAACATTTAAAATCTATTTAATACATTTAATTTTGAGAAGACCAAAAATAAAACAGTCTTCTGGTCTCAAAAAAGTTTTCACGACACCAGTCAGGCAACTTTCTTCGGACCATTTTAAGTCAGGTTGAGAATCCTTAGGCTTAGGGACCCTAAAAGAATGCTGACCTTACCCCTTGCTAAATAGTTCACGACCACTGTATTGCAACATGCTGAGGGTCGAACAATAGCATTCATTATAAAGTATCCTGTTATGTCCTAACAGTGCAGGTGGCTTGATAAGACATTGTGCAACTGGAACAGGTTAATGATTACCTTGACCTTTAAGTGTTTTGAACTAGGGCATGACTACCAGAATGTGTACATGTACCACTTATGATTGGCTCCTGATAATCTGCTGTTATGCTAATGTTCTAGCTGTAAATGTATAAGAATGCAACACATTGAATGTAACTTTGCCTTTCTCTACTGGATTCAACGGACTCCATAGGAGTCACTGGGGTGCATGAGAGTAAAGCCCCGCGGAAAATAAAGATGTGTTTAATTCTGAAGGTGTGTTCGAGTCAGTGTTTGCTGAACCAGACTGAGGGAAAAGAATCCAGATCAACAAGGTGACATCCTTTAATTTCACTTTATCTTCTGATATTTGTGTATTTTTATTATACATACAGCCTACTCCTGATAATTCACTAAAAATTTAAATTATTGAATAATTCAAGTTAAGCCACAAAAGGGACTTTGGTGCTGAAAATGAATTATCAGATAATTTTAATGAAGTGACTTTGAATTAAGAAGGGTAGACTGTATTGAAATATTCACAAATCTGTGAGAATGATGGATGTTGCAGACATAAAAGAAAACACTGGTGCTCTTTGAGCTGGTGTCGGAGTGAATCCCCCTCTTGCAAGAGAAGCCATGATCAATCTAAGAAGGCAAGGCATCAGCACCCTTCACTGGCATTGCCTGCTCCTTCCTCTATTGTTTTACCCTCAATGTCTAATAAGTTTCAATGCCCAGGGTCCACTGCATCTACTGGGTGCTGCCGATTGGACCAGGTCTCCACTGGTACTGGTCAAATAACGACTTTACCCTGAAATAAGGGATGGCTCTTCAACAAATTTAATCAACTCTTCATTCCAGGCAGTTTCACTGGCATTAACTGCACTTGCCATCAATCCGGTTCAGCAAGAAGAGTTATCTCCTTTGCATCATAAGGATCTGACAATGTATAGTGTTCATCTCGTGAATCTTACTCCTTTAGTTCTAATAATGATCTCAATGCAGTGTTTGTGTTCAGTTCATCTTCCCATTGCTATAGTTTAAAGCCTCCTCCATCTGCAGCAAGTGCCTCAGCTTCTAATTTGAATTTCCCTCAAAATTCAGGGCAGCATAATATAGCTTCATGTAATTTGACAGATCCACAGCCTAAAATTCCTATAGCTCAGCTGTTAAACAGCATTTAGCTCCATACGGCTCCTACCCCTGGGGAAGAAGCATGCTTTTTAGATAGTCAACTGCTCATTTTCTGCCAAATGTTTTATATAGATTTATTTGTCTATAGATTTATTGTTTTTAGTTAATCCTAGAATATCTTTCCGGGTCCTCTCCTTTCTCCCGTTGAGATTTCCAAAAAGGCTAAGTAAAGAAATCAAGGATAGTATCCGACTAAAAACAAGGACATATAAGGTAGCCAAACTTAGTGGGAGGATAGAAGATTGGGAATTCTTCAAAAGACAGCAAAAAGTAACTAAAGGATTGATTAAGAAAGGGAAGTTAGATTATGAAAAGAAATTAGCAAAAAATATAAAAACAGATAGCAAGAGTTTCTATGGTTATATAAAAAGAAAAAGAGTGGCTAAGGCAAACGTAGGTCCTTTAGAGGATGAGACCGGGAAATTAATGGTGGGAAACATGGAGATGGCAAAAATGCTGAACAAATATTTTGTTTCAGTCTTTACAGTAGAGGACACTAAGAATATCCCAACACTGGACAAACAGGGGACTCTCGGGGGGGAGGAGCTAAATACGATTAAAATCACTCAGGAGATGGTACTCAGTAAAATAATGGGACTCAAGGCGGATAAATCCCCTGGACCTGATGGCTTCCATCCTAGGGTCTTGAGGGAAGTGGCAGTAGGGATTGTGGATGCTTTGGTGATAGTTTTCCAAAATTCCCTGGACTCAGGAGAGGTCCCGGCAGATTGGAAAACTGCTAATGTTGTAAAAAGGGTAGTAGGCAGAAGGCTGGAAATTATAGGCCAGTTAGCTTAACATCTGTGGTGGGTAAAATTTTGGAGTCTATTATTAAGGAGACAGTCACGGAACATTTAGATAAGCATAATTTAATAGGACAAAGTCAGCATGGCTTTATGAAGGGGAAGTCATGTCTGACAAATTTGCTTGAGTTCTTCGAGGATATAACTTATAGGGTGGATAAAGGGGAACCAGTGGACATAGTGTATTTAGACTTCCAGAAGGCATTCGACAAGGTGCCACATAAAAGATTATTACTTAAGATAAAAAATCACGGGATTGGGGGTAATATTCTGGCATGGGTGGAGGATTGGTTATCGAACAGGAAGCAGAGAGTTGGGATAAATGGTTCATTTTCGGACTGGCAACCAGTAACCAGTGGTGTTCCACAGGGGTCGGTGCTGGGTCCCCAACTCTTTACAATCTATATTAACGATTTGGAGGAGGGGACCGAGTGCAACATATCAAAATTTGCAGATGATACAAAGATGGGAGGGAAAGTAGAGAGTGAGGAGGACATAAAAAACCTGCAAGGGGATATAGACAGGCTGGGTGAGTGGGCGGAGATTTGGCAGATGCAATATAATATTGGAAAATGTGAGGTTATGCACTTTGGCAGGAAAAATCAGAGAGCAAGTTATTTTCTTAATGGCGAGAGACTGGAAAGTACTGCAGTACAAAGGGATCTGGGGGTCCTAGTGCAAGAAAATCAAAAAGTTGGTATGCAGGTGCAGCTGGTGATCAAGAAAGCCAACGGAATGTTGGCTTTTATTGCTAGGGGGATAGAATATAAAAACAAGGAGGTATTGCTGCAGTTATATAAGGTATTGGTGAGACCGCACCTGGAATACTGCATACAGTTTTGGTCTCCATACTTAAGAAAAGACATACTTGCTCTCGAGGCAGTACAAAGAAGGTTCACTCGGTTAATCCCGGGGATGAGGGGGCGGACATATGAGGAGAGGTTGAGTAGATTGGGACTCTACTCATTGGAGTTCAGAAGAATGAGAGGCGATCTTATTGAAACATATAAGATTGTGAAGGGTCTTGATCGGGTGGATGCAGTAAGGATGTTCCCAAAGATGGGTGAAACTAGAACTAGGGGGCATAATCTTAGAATAAGGGGCTGCTCTTTCAAAACTGAGATGAGGAGAAACTTCTTCACTCAGAGGGTGGTAGGTCTGTGGAATTTGCTGCCCCAGGAAGCTGTGGAAGCTACATCATTAGATAAATTTAAAACAGAAATAGACAGTTTCCTAGAAGTAAAGGGAATTAGGGGTTATGGGGAGCGGGCAGGAAATTGGACATGAAGCTGAGTTCGGATCGGTCAATGCCCTGTGGGTGGCGGAGAGGGCCCAGGGGCTATGTGGCCGGGTCCTGCTCCGACTTCTTGTGTTCTTTAGATTTGTGGTTGGGATCAGATCAGCCATGATCTTATTGAATGGCGGAGCAGGCTCGAGGGGCCGATTGGCCTACTCCTGCTCCAATTTCTTATGTTCTTATGTTCTTATGTACATTGTAGTACATTGTATCGTAGGAGCAATGGACTGATGCCATTTAGGACTTCCAGTTCAGTCCTAAGAAAGGCTCGGACATTAGAGACAAGTTAACTTTCAAAATTTATTGAACATATACGTGATTACAAGCAGGCCAATATGTCTATTATATTTACAAACAGGATACCCATTGGGGATCAAGAGCATCTCTACTCCAGGTCAATACTTAATTAGAAGCACCCAACCCCCCTTGAAGATACATTGTTATTTACATTTATACTTTTACTATAACATACCCATTTTGTTCACAGGATATAAATGTAACTTCAGGACCACGAGCTATCCCTTTGTCTGAAACTAACTTAAACTGTTAAGACACGAGGCCCCAGCTCTTATCTCTTCCCAAGGTTGCTGCATCTTGTTTTTCTTACAGTGTTCTGCTCGAGCTGATCACAGTACTTTTCCACTGGGCCTGAGCTTGTCTGCACAGCGCAGTAATTTAATTGTCTGCCCAAGACAGTACTTTAACCCTTTCACTATCAAATTCATGTGATCTATAAGTTTTGTTTAAGTTAAGCACCCGACTCATCTATAACTAGCTTTGACCAGTACTACAGTTAGTTACATCTATGCAAATTGCTTTTAGTTCTGTTTTTATCTATATTCTTGCTCAAGCAACCTGTTCAGTATATTCAATGGAATTCAACTACTCCACCTTGCTCGTCTTCACCCCCCTTTCTCTCTGTGCTTTCACTGTGCCTCTCAAAGCTTTCTTGCCCATGGATCAATTCACCACCCTCTTTGAGAGGGTGCAGGATTTTAGCTGAACAATACCTTTGTTTTTTTGGCCTGATGGCAGCAACCATTTTTGTTAGTCTAAATATAAAACTGTTTATGAGATTACAGCAGTTAAACCTGCTTCATCAATATTTTAAGCACAGGTCATCTCTATCTCAGCTGGTGGAGGTAGACCATGGTGGTGGTCTCAAGAGCATAATATGCTCTAAGGTATTTTACTCTAGTCACCACCTCCTCATGCTGGTGACTAGTTCATCTGTTAGGATGTGGCATCCCCTCAGCTTCTCGAGCATTGAGCTCAGGGACAACGGTTCAGATGGCACATAAATTGGTTGAAATTTTGAACAGTATGTTTAACCTTACTATTACTACACTTCCAGACTCTGGTATAGGGCATCTCTGGACAGACAACACATAGTTGCCTGTATATAAAAAAGCAAGGCAGGAGCCATTAATGGTCTTTTTTGCCAGGAGACAATGTTGCTTACTCACTAAATCAAAAGCAAAATACTGCGGATGCTGGAAATCTGAAATAAAAACAGAAAATGCTGGAGAAGCTCAGCAAATCAGGCAGCATCTGTGGAGAAAGAAACAGCGTTAACATTTCAGGTCGATGCTGCCTGACTTGCTGAGCTTCTCCAGCATTTTCTGTTTATATTTTTGCTTACTTGCTGGTGCCTTAACCATGGGGTGACACACTTAGCACATATTGCTGTGCAGAAGAATACACCTGAGCACCGCACTTTGGGAAGGATGTGAAGGCCTAAGAGAGGATGCAGAAAAGATTTACTAGAATGTTTCCAGGAATGAGGGGCTTCAGTTATGTGGATAGACTGGAGAAGCCGGGGTTGTTCTCCTTAGAGCAGAGAAGGTTAAGAGGAGATTTGATCAGATTGTTCAAAATCATGACGGGTTTAGATAAAGTAAATAAACAGAAACTGTTCCCATTGGCGAAAGGGACAAGAACCAGAGGACACAGATTTAAGATGATTGGTAAAAGAACCAAAGGTGACATGAGGAAAAACTTTTTTACGCAGCGAAGAGTTATGATCTGGAATGCCTGAAAGGGTGGTGAAAGCAGATTCGATTGTGGCTTTCAAAAAGGATAAATCCTTGAAGGGAAAAAAATTGCAGGAGAAAGAGTGAGGGACTGGGACTAACTGGACTGCTCTTACAAAGAGCTGGCATGGGCCGAATGGCCTCCTTCTATGATTCTATGATGCATTCAGTTGGATGATGATTCATCCTTGAGTGAAAGGTTATCAATACATGGGGTTGTCTGGCAATTGATCTTTTCTCTTCACCAGATAATCACAAACTCACACTCTTTTGCTTTTGGATCTGGGCTTGGTCAGCAGGGAGGCTAGAAGCTCTGTTGTTCTCTTAGACTCAAAGATTTCCATGCATTTTCCCATCATTTCTCTTCACCCTAAGGTCCTGAAGAAATTCAAGCAAATGTTATCCTGATAACCTCATATTGGCCACGGAAACTGTGGTTCTCAAATATTGTGGCATTAAATAGTGCTTGCCCAATCTCACTACCACATAGATTCTTTACCTGACCCAAAAGGCCTCTGATTAATAACTGACTGTTTAGAGGGAGCAGTTCTTATAAATGGTTTTCAAAGGTTATCTCCAAATTGGTGCCTTCTAGTCCCTGCTTGAGACTTGAACATAGAGTTACAAAATTCGCTGTATAACTCTTTCAAGCCCAGTATCAGAAACGATCTGAAATTCCATACTTGAAAAAAAGCCCTTTTTCTAGCTCTTGAGCATGAGATGATTGAGGTGCTCAGGAGTGATATTTGCTTTGCAGGGGCCCCGTGAAACGGTTTGGTTTGGGACCCCTACATTTTACTAGACAATGATACTACCTACTTAATCTGTTGTCAAATCCGCACATGTACGGTTGTGAAAAGGCATATTTGCAATAGGTAATATAAAAATAGTTGACAAAGTGATCAGGGATCAGCTATTACCAGTGGGTAGGTGTCCTTTTACTGGATCCATTCAGGGCCCCTGGCTGGCTCACGTTCCACAATCCTAATGCCACCCCTGGAGGTGTTAGCTGTTCATCAGCCTCATTTGGTGTGGCATCCTGATCATGTGTTACTGCGTGTGCATCTTAAATTCTTGCTTCATATGATCTTCCACTTCCTACAAACCAAGAGATTTTTTTGACTTGAATTTTTCATGTTCCTTCCCATCATTCAGAGTCTGTTCATCTCATTGTACTGGCACCTGTCAGGCTTTAACTTCAGTATTGACTGTAAAAAATCCAATAGCCTATCAAACATACTCTTTGTATCTTTATGAACTCAGGTCTCTGGGTAAGTCACTTACTAAGCTGCCATTTTCCCAGTGGCAAGAAGCACACGCCATATGCTGTTCCAGTTACTTCTTGAACAGCTCTGTAGCAAATTTCCATTGATGATGTTTGTCATGTGGCTTTATGGAATCACCAGAGGACTCCTGAACCATTGGCAATTCTGTTTTAGCAGCTTGAGTAGCTATCCACCATAAGGACCTCTCTCTTCCTAGTTTTCCACTACTTTTTAGATTTCAGAATGTGAGGAGGATGCATCCTGAAGGATAAAAGAGACAATTACCTTGATGGAGTTCATATTTGTCCTAAGAAATATCTTCCACATACCATGCTCGCACCCAACGATAACCACAGATCTTTCAGAGAAAGGCAGGACTTGTTTTTTCAAGTGTTAACAGGCAAAGATTAATTAGCACCTTGCAGACAGGGCTTGTCTTTTTTAAACAGTGAAGGGTCATGTGAGGACACCTCAAATGTAGTGACATTATACTGCCACTAAACATCCTAAAGACAGACTTTTTTTGTGAGCTTTTATAATTTCTTTGATTAGTTTTTTGAAAATCTCTCAACTTTTCCCAGGACCTGATGTTCCACATTCCATTATTGCTTTGAACTTCATATTGCACATACAAACAAATGGAATTTTATTAAAACCTAGTAAATCTCACATGGCATTGTACATGGGGAGTCAAGACCATGTGCAGTATTCAGGTCAAGCAGTGTGAGAGGGTAGAGGGATAACTGTACCCAAACAGGGATGGGAAAGGATGCAGATGGGACGGGAAGAAGAAGAGGGGAGGTGAAGGGAGTTAGGAGGGTAGAGGACAGGGGAGTGAGAGGAGAGGAGGTAGGGCACTGAAGAAGGGTGGAAGAGAGGACAGGGGAGGAGTGAATGAGGAGGAGGAGGGTGGGAGTCAAAGGGAGTGGGAGAAGGGTGGGGAGTTGAACAGGGACATAGGGAGAGGAGAGGGAGACAGGTTGGAAGAGTTGAAGGGTGCAAGGACATTTGGATGATTAGTGGTGGGGGGGAACAGTTTTCCAGGGCTCTTTTTGATGCACTGGGGAGTTGGGGCAGGCGCCAAGTTTGATTCCCTTGATCAGTGGAATGTGTAGAGGTGGGGGAGAAAGTGGCCAAAAATCTGCTCGGTGTAGGGGATGGGGGTGGAATAAAAGGCCCAAAATATAGATCAATTCAGGAGGTTGAAATGCTTCTCAGTAGGGGAGGGGGTGATTCCTTTTTTAAAATTCGTTCACGGGATGTGGGCGTCGCCGGCGAGGCCAGCATTTATTGCCCATCCCTAATTGCCCTTGAGAAGGTGGTGGTGAGCCACCTTCTTGAACCGCTGCAGTCCGTGTGGTGACGGTTCTCCCATAGTGCTTTTAGGAAGGGAGTTCCACGATTTTGACCCAGCAACAATGAAGGAACGGCGATATATTTCCAAGTCGGGATGGTGTGTGAATTGAAGGGGAACGTGCAGGTGGTGTTGTTCTCACGTGCCTGCTGCTCTTGTCCTTCTAGATGGTAGAGGTCGCGGGTTTGGGAGGTGCTGTCGAAGAAGCCTTGGCGAGTTGCTGCAGTGCATCCTGTGGATGGTACACACTGCAGCCACAGTGCGCCGGTGGTGAAGGGAGTGAATGTTTAGGGTGGTGGATGGGGTGCCAATCAAGCAGGCTGCTTTATCTTGGATGGTGTCGAGCTTCTTGAGTGTTGTTGGAGCTGCACTCATCCAAGCAAGTGGAGAGTATTCCATCACACTCCGAACTTGTGCATTGTAGATGGTGGAAAGGCTTTGGGGAGTCAGGAGGTGAGTCACTTGCAGCAGAATACCCAGCCTCTGACCTGCTCTTGTAGCCACAGTATTTATATGGCTGGTCCAGTTAAGTTTCTGGTCAATGGTGACCCCCAGGATGTTGATGGTGGGGGATTCGGCGATGGTAATGCCGTTGAATGTCAAGGGGAGGTGGTTAGACTCTCTCTTGTTGGAGATGGTCATTGCCTGGCACTTATCTGGCGCGAATGTTACTTGCCACTTATGAGCCCAAGCCTGGATGTTGTCCAGGTCTTGCTGCATGCGGGCTCGGCTGCTCCATTATTTGAGGGGTTGCGAATGGAACTGAACACTGTGCAGTCATCAGCGAACATCCCCATTTCTGACCTTATGATGGAGGGAAGGTCATTGATGAAGCAGCTGAAGATGGTTGGGCCAAGGACACTGCCCTGAGGAACTCCTGAAGCAATGTCCTGGGGCTGAGATGATTGGCCTCCAACAACCACTACCATCTTCCTTTGTGCTAGGTGTGACTCCAGCCACTGGAGAGTTTTCCCCCTGATTCCCATTGACTTCAATTTTACTAGGGCTCCTTGGTGCCACACTCGGTCAAATGCTGCCTTGATGTCAAGGGCAGTCACTCTCACCTCACCTCTGGAATTCAGCTCTTTTGTCCATGTTTGGACCAAGGCTGTAATGAGGTCTGGAGCCGAGTGGTCCTGGCGGAACCCAAACTGAGCATCAGTGAGCAGGTTATTGGTGAGTAAGTGCCGCTTGATAGCACTGTCGACGACACCTTCCATCACTTTGCTGATGATTGAGAGTAGACTGATGGGACGGTAATTGGCCGGATTGGATTTGTCCTGCTTTTTGTGGACGGGACATACCTGGGCAATTTTCCACATTGTCGGGTAGATGCCAGTGTTGTAGCTGCACTGGAACAGCTTGGCTAGAGGCGCAGCTAGTTCTGGAGCACAAGTCTTCAGCACTACAGCTGGGATGTTGTCGAGGCCCATAGCCTTTGCTGTATCCAGTGCACTCAGCCGTTTCTTGATATCACGTGGAGTGAATCGAATTGGCCGAAGACTGGCTTCCATGATGGTGGGGATATCGGCAGGAGGCTGAGATGGATCATCCACTCGGCACTTCTGGCTGAAGATGGTTGCAAATACTTCAGCCTTGTCTTTTGCACTCACGTGCTGGACTACGCCGTCATTGAGGATGGGGATGTTTGCAGAGTCTCCTCCTCCCGTTAGTTGTTTAATTGTCCACCACCATTCACGACTGGATGTGGCTGGACTGCAGAGCTTTGATCTGATCCGTTGGTTGTGGAATCGCTTAGCTCTGTCTATAGCATGTTGCTTCCGCTGTTTAGCATGCATGTAGTCCTGAATTGTCGCTTCACCAGGTTGGCACCTCATTTTTAGGTACGCCTGGTGCTGCTCCTGGCATGCTCTTTTACACTCCTCATTGAACCAGGGTTGATCCCCTGGCTTGTTGGTAATGGTAGAGTGAGGAATATGCCAGGCCATGAGGTTACAGATTGTGCTGGAATACAATTCTGCTGCTGATGGCCCACAGCGCCTCATGGATGTCCAGTTTTGAGCTGCTAGATCTGTTCTGAATCTATCCCATTTAGCACGGTGGTAGTGCCACATAACACATTGGATGGTGTCCTCAGTGCGAAGACGGGACTTCATCTCCACGAGGACTGTGCGGTGGTCACTCCTACCAATACTGTCATGGACAGATGCATTTGCGACGGGTAGATTGGTGAGGACGAGGTCAAGTAAGTTTTTCCCTCAGTCTGGCAGCTATGTCCTTCAGGACTCGGCCAGTAGTGGTGCTACCGAGCCACTCTTTGTGATGGACATTGAAGTCCCCCACCCAGAGTACATTTTGTGCCCTTGCTACCCTCAGTGCTTCCTCCAAGTGGTGCTCAACATGGAGGAGGACTGATTCATCAGCTGAGGGAGGACGGTAGGTGGTAATCAGCAGGAGGTTTCCTTGCCCATGTTTGATCTGATGCCATGAGATTTCATGGGGTCCACAGTCAATGTTGAGGACTCCCAGGGCCACTCCCTCCTGACTGTATATCACTGTACTGCCACCTCTGGTGGGTCTGTCCTGCCGGTGGGACAGGACATACCCAGGGATGGTGATGGAAGAGTCTGGGACGTTGGCTGAAAGGTATGATTCTGTGAGTATGGCTATGTCAGGCTGTTGCTTGACTAGTCTGTGGGACAGCTCTCCCAATTTTGGCACAAGTCCCCAGATGTTAGTTCGGAGGACCTTGCAGGGTCGACTGGGCTTGGTTTGCCGTTGTCGTGTCCGGTGCCTAGTGGTCCATCCGGTTTTATTCTTATTATGACTTTTCGTAGCGAGATTTTACAACTGAGTGGCTTGCTAGGCCATTTCAGAGGGCAATTAAGAATCAACCACATTGCTGTGGGTCTGGAGTCACATTTAGGCCAGACCGTGTAAGGACGGCAGGTTTCCTTCCCTGAAGGACATTAGTGAACCAGATGGGTTTTTACGACAATCCGGTAGTTTCATGGTCATCATTAGTGATACTAGTATTTTAATTCCAGATTTTATTTAATTAATTGAATTTAAGTAATTAATTGAATTTAAATTCATCAGCTGCCATGGCGGGATTTGAACTCATGACTCTGGATTTTAGTCCAGGCCTCTGGATTCGTAGTCCAGTAACATAACCACTATGCTACCGTACCCGATTCCTGCTGAATTTCTATTCACTGGTGGAAGATGGAGTATTGAAATGGGGCAAGAACCTAAAGGGTTGGCAGTAGGGTGAGGGCAGGGAGGAAGTGAGCTGCCAAAATGAGAAGGAGGTGTGTAAGAGGCCAGCGAGCGAAAAGTATGGAGAGTTAGTGGCCGGGTGACAGAAAAGTTTCTCATGGTAGGATGCAATGGGAGTTGGTGGGGGCAGGTGATTGGGCCGTGGTCACTGAGAGTGAATTATGGATCACAGACCAACAGAGGCCTGGAGAGAGAACCCTGCGAGTAAAAATCAGCCAGTGGTGTGAGTTGAGAGGAAGGGAGCACAATTTTTTGGAAAAGTTTTATATTTACTTTTAAATATTGTTACTTACTTCCTTTACTTACATATACCATGATAGCTACTGGCTAACACAATGAAGGCTCAAAAACTTAGATTGTTCCACAGCTACACTAGGTGGACAGAGCCTACAAGTGCATGTAGACTCAGCCAGTTTTTCTTTGGTATTACCCCTATTACGCAGGCGTTGTTTTAGCAGCTAACATTATGTGACCTTTCATTTTAAAAAAGCTCCATTGCAGCACCTGCTACAGACATAACAGTTACTGCAGTTAAATGTTGACAGTTTCATAATGGATTTTACCATAGAAGGAATCTGGTATAGGAGTTTTTAAAACATTTTGAAATGAGATGTTGAGACCCACTCAACATTATTAATATATGATAATATGCATAGGAGGGTCAGCCAAATGGCTATAAAGAAGTTGTCATTAGTATTTTTAACATCAGCAATGATTGCTGTTACGAGCAATTTATGAACAAAAAATATGCTTGTCGGAATAGCTCTTATTGGATCCATGACAACAAATTGATCCCATTCCCAGAACTGAAACATGTCCATAGATTACTTCTAAACCACTTGTTTTAAACTGGAGAAACCCATAAAATGCATCCTTGTAACTTTCTAAATTATCCAGCAAAATCTATTGAAAAGAACATTGCCATCTCAAATGGATGATATATAGTACCCTTCATATCATAGTTTATTTTGGAAGTGAAGAAATAATCTTGTTTACGAAAAATATTACTTCATGAATTTGTCCCACTAAAATGAACACAGGACAAACGTACTGTGCACTTGAAGTTTTGTTCCGTGATGAGCAACAGTTTACCTTTGTGCAATAATTCTAGTCAATACTTTTATACAATAAGTATGTCCCAGGAGCTGTGTGGTACTTTTATTTATGACTATTTTTGATTGTTGCAAAATGTATCACCTGATGAGGTGTCATATGTGGTTCCCCAACCAGATGTTGCTGCTACAACTCCTATTATTCCTCTTCTTCCAACCACACTAAAGTGCCCAGCATGACACCCATCTTGAGCCCTGTGCTTCTTCAGGGTGTAGAAGCAGAATGAATGTATCACCTGATGATTTCAGGGTGTAGAAGCAGAATGAATGTATCACCTGATGAGGTGTCATTTGTGGTTCCCCAACCAGCTGCTTCTCCACTGCTACATTTACTGGGGCCTTCCACTGGGTGGCCTAGGCATCTGACTAAAATATTGAACGACAGTCTAACATGAAAACACTTAGGGGTTAATTTTAAGTATATTTCCAGATTCCCTTTTGAAAGTTACGATTGAATCTGCTTCCATCACCCTTTCTGGTTATTGCTGTATTTCACATTCATTCTGCTTCTACTGAGAGGCCCAACTGCAGCTTTTTGTGGTTCCCCAACCAGATGATATACCTGATGATGTTGTTTCTCTTCTCCATTCATATTTCCTGATAAAATGAGAAAAATCCCAGTGCTAACACTAAAATATTGAACGACAGTCTAACATGAAAACACTTAGGGGTTAATTTTAATTTGGCCTGTCAGGTGGAAATGGGGCAGTTGCGGGGTAAAAATTGCTGTGCACCAATTACCGCCTGCTTCCCACTCCACTGCTACATTTACTGGGGCCTTCCACTGGGTGGCCTAGGCATCTGACTGAATCAGACAGGAGCATCACTACCATATGCAAATAGAGGTGCATAGGACCCTGCTGAAATTTAGAGGGACAATTGGGCAGAGTGTACGCCGTGCACTCAGTTGAATCGGCCAGTGAAGTGAAAGAGGCCCCAAAAACGATATTATTAATTAAAGGGCTCGATTTAACTCCCACTGCCTGGTAGAAATGGGGCAGTTGTGATGTTAAAATCGCTGTGGTGAACCGACCATGCTGTTCCCAGTTGGATCCTGCCTGCTGCCATATTGCCTACAGGGTATTGAAGAGTGGCCCAGGCGCCCGTCTGAAGCAGACAAGAGTCTCATTAATGTATTTAAATCGGGGTCCGAAGATGCCATTAGGACCCCGTTCTCTATTTTAACTCATGCTAGTGGAAGTACTGCCAAGCATTGGACCTGGGTGTTACTGGCTTTAAACAGCAATTGGAACTAGCATTTAAAGGGGCACTCCCTGCAAGCCCTCAGATCATTGGTATTTGTTTGAAATTCCGTTGGCTGGATTTCCACAGGGTTCTTTGCTTCAGATAGAATCACAGAATCTTACAACACAGAAGGAGGCCATTGGGCCCATCGTGCCTGTGCCGGGTCTTTGAAAGAGCTATCCAATTAGTCCCACTCTCCTGCTGTTTCCCTACAGCCCTGCAAATTTTTCCTTTTCAAGTATATTTCCAGATTCCCTTTTGAAAGTTACGATTGAATCTGCTTCCATCACCTTTTCTGGTTATTGCTGTATTTCACATTCATTCTGCTTCTACACCCTGAAGAAGCACAGGGCTCAAGATGGGTGTCATGCTGGGCACTTTAGTGTGGTTGGAAGAAGAGGAATAATAGGAGTTGTAGCAGCAACATCTGGTTGGGGAACCACAAAAAGCTGCAGTTGGGCCTCTCAGAAGATTGCAAATGAGCGGGTGTTGCACGCAGCCCATAGGGTCTACAGGAAACATAGGAAACATAGGAATATAGGAACAGAAGTAGGCCATTCAGCCCCTCGTGCCTGCTCCGCCATTTGATAAGATCATGGCTGATCTATGATCTAGCTCCATATACCTGCCTTTGGCCCATATCCCTTAATACCTTTGGTTGCCAAAAAGCTATCTATCTCAGATTTAAATTTAGCAATTGAGCTACTATCAATTGCTGTTTGCGGAAGAGAGTTCCAAACTTCGACAAACCTTTGTGTGTAGAAATGTTTTCTAATCTCGCTCCTGAAAGGTCTGGCTCTAATTTTTAGACTGTGCCCCTTACTCCGAGAATCCCCAACCAGCGGAAATAGTTTCTCTCTATCCACCCTATCCGTTCCCCTTAATATCTTATAAACTTCGATCAGATCACCCCTTAACCTTCTAAACTCCAGAGAATACAACCCCAATTTGTGTAATCTCTCCTCGTAACTTAACCCTTGAAGTCCGGGTATCATTCGAGTAAACCTACGCTGCACTCCCTCCAAGGCCAATATGAAGAGAGACTGGGAAGATTGGGTTTGTTTTCCTTGGAGCAGAGGAGGCTGAGGGGGGACATGATTGAGGTGTACAAAATTATGAGGGGCACAGATAGGATGGATACTAAGGAGCTTTTTCCCTTCGTTGAGGGTTCTATAACAAGGGGACATAGATTCAAGGTAAAAGGCGGGAGGTTTAGAGGGGATTTGAGAAAGAACTTTTTCACCCAGAGGGTGGTTGGAGTCTGGAACTCACTGCCTGAAAGGGTTGTGGAGGCAGGAACCCTCACAACATTCAAGAAGCATTTGGATGAGCACTTGAAATGCCATAGCATACAAGGCTACGGACCAAATGCTGGAATATGGGATTAGAGTAGACAGGGCTGATGGCCGGCGCGGACACGATGGGCCGAAGGGCCTCTATCCGTGCTGTATAACTCTATGACTCCATGTCCTTCCGAAAGTGCGGTGCCCAGATCTGCTCACAGTACTCCAGGTGCGGTCTAACCAGGGTTTTGTATAGCTGCAGCATAACTTCTGCCCCCTTGTACTCTAGTCCTCTAGATATAAAGGCCAGCATTCCATTAGCCTTCTTGATTATTATCTGCACCTGCTCATGACACTTCAATGATCTATGTACCTGAACCCCTAAGTCCCTTTTGGACATCCACAGTTTTTAACTTTTTACCATTTATAAAAGTACCCTGTTCTATCCTTTTTTGATCCAAAGTGGATGACCTCACATTTGTCTACATTGAATTCCATTTGCCACAATTTTGCCCATTCACCTAATCTATCAATATCGCTTTGTAATTTTATGTTTTCATCTACACTGCTTACAATGCCACCAATCTTTGTGTCGTCGGCAAACTTAGATATGAGACTTACTATGCCTTCATCTAAGTCGTTAATAAATATTGTGAATAATTGAGGCCCCAAGACAGATCCCTGCGGGACTCAACTAGTCACATCCTGCCAATGTGAATAGTTACCCATTATCCGTACTCTCTGTCGCCTTTCGCTCAGCCAATTTCCTAACCAAGTCCGTACTTTTCCCTCAATTCCATGGGCTTCTAACTTAGCTAACAGTCTCTTATGTGGGACCTTATCAAATGCCTTCTGGAAGTCCATATAAATAACATCCATTGACATTCCCCTGTCCACTACTTTAGTCATCGCTTCAAAAAATTCAATCAGGTTTGTCAGGCACGACCTACCTTTCACAAATCCATGGTGGCTCTCCCTGATTAACTGAAAATTTTTGAGGTGTTCAGTCACCCTATCCTTAATTATAGACTCCAGCAATTTCCCCACAACAGATGTCAGGCTAACTGGTCTATAATTCCCCGGTTTCCCTCTCTCTCTTAAAAAGCGGAGTGACATGTGCAATTTTCCAATCTAGAGGGACAGTTCCTGAATCGAGAGAACTTTGAAAGATTATAGTTCAGGCATCTGCAATCTGCTCACCAACTTCCTTTAAAACCCTGGGATGGAAACCATCTGGTCCTGGGGATTTGTCACCCTTTAATGCTATTATTTTCTTCATTACTGTTGCTTTACTTATGTTAATTTTATCGAGTCCCTGTCCCCGATTCAATATTAGTTTTCTTCGGATTTCCGGCATGCTATCCTCTTTTTCTACTGTAAATACTGATGCAAAGTAATTATTCAACATGTCCGCCATTTCCCCATTGCTCCTGACCCACTTTCAGTTTTTAAGGGGCCAACACTGCTCCTGACCACCCTCTTTTTCCTAATATAACCATAAAAGTTCTTTGTATTGGTTTTGATATCCCTTGCAAGTTTCTTTTCATACTTTCTTTTTGTAGCTCTTACTATCGTTTTGTGACTCTTTGTTGATCTTTGTATCTTTCCCATTTGCCAGGATCTGTGCTATTTTTTGCCTTTTTGTATGCTCTTTCCTTACGTCTTATACTGTCCCTTACCTCTTTAGTTGTCCATGGCTGTTTTTTTTGGCAAGTAGAGTTCTTGGCCTGGAGTCACATACCTACAATGTTCTGAGGATCAGTGCAAGAGGAGGCTGTGCTTTTCCAGAGAGGCTGTCGCAGCAGAAGCAACATGCTATAGACAGAGCTAAGCGATTCCACAAACAACGGATCAGATCAAAGCTCTGCAGTCCTGTCGTGAATGGTGGTGGACAATTAAACAACTAAGGGGAGGATGGAGGCTCTGTAAACATCCCCATCCTCAATGATGGCGGAGTCCAGCACGTGAGTGCAAAAGACAAGGCTGAAGCGTTTGCAACCATCTTCAGCCAGAAGTGCCGAGTGGATGATCCATCTCAACCTCCTCCCGATATCCCCACCATCACAGAAGCCAGTCTTCAGCCAATTCGATTCACTCGGCGTGATATCAAGAAATGGCTGAGTGCACTGGATACAGCAAAGGTTATGGGCCCCGACAACATCCTGGCTGTAGTGCTGAAGACTTGTGCTCCAGAACTGGCCGCGCCTCTAGCCAAACTGTTCCAGTACAGCTACAACACTGGCATCTACCCGACAATGTGGAAAATTGCCCAGGTATGTCCTGTCCACAAAAAGCAGGACAAATCCAATCCGGTCAATTACCGCCCCATCAGTCTACTCTCAATCATCAGCAAAGTGATGGAAGGTGTCGTCGACAGTGCTATCAAGCGGCACTTACTCACCAATAACCTGCTCACCGATGCTCAGTTTGGGTTCCGCCAGGAGCACTCGGCTCCAGACCTCATTACAGCCTTGGTCCAAACATGGCCAAAAGAGCTGAATTCCAGAGGTGAGGCGAGAGTGACCGCTCTTGACACCAAGGCAGCATTTGACCGAGTGTGGCACCAAGGAGCCCTAGTAAAATTGAAGTCAATGGGAATCAGGGGGAAAGCTCTGGAGTCATATCTAGCACAAAGGAAGATGGTAGTGGTTGTTGGAGGCCAATCATCTCAGCCCCAGGACATTGCTGCAGGAGTTCATCAGGGCAGTGTCCTTGGCCCAACCATCTTCAGCTGCTTCATCAATGACCTTCCCTCCATCATAAGGTCAGAAATGGGAATGTTCGCTGATGATTGCACAGTGTTCAGTTACATTCACAGCCCCTCAGATAATGAAGCAGTCCGTGCCCGCATGCAGCAAGACCTGGATAACATTCAGGCTTGGGCTGATAAGTGGCAAGTAACATTCGTGACAGAAAAGTGCCGGGCAATGACCATCTCCAACAAGAGAGAGTCTAACCACCTCCCCTTGACATTCAACGGCATTACCATCGCCGAATCCCCCACCATCAACATCCTGGGGGTCACCATTGACCAGAAACTTAACTGGACCCGCCATATAAATACTGTGGCTACAAGAGCAGGTCAGAGGCTGGGTATTCTGTGGCGAGTGACTCACCTCCTGACTCCCCAAAGCCTTTCCACCATCTACAAGGCACAAGTCAGGAGTGTGATGGAATACTCTCCACTTGCCTGGATGAGTACAGCTCCAACAACACTCAAGAAGCTCAACACCATCCAGGACAAAGCAGCCCGCTTGAATGGCACCCCATCCACCATCCTAAACATTCACTCCCTTCACCACCGGCACACTGTGGCTGCCCTGTGTACCATCCACAGGATGCACTGCAGCAACTTGCCAAGGCTTCTTCGATAGCACCTCCCAAACCCACGACCTCTACCACCTAGAAGGACAAGGGCAGCAGGCACATGGGAACAACACCACCTGCACGTTCCCCTCCAAGTTACACACCATCCCGACTTGGAAATATATCGCCGTTCCTTCATCGTCGCTGGGTCAAAATCCTGGAACTACCTTCCTAACAGCACTGTGGGAGAACCTTCACCACACGGACTGCAGCGGTTCAAGAAAGAGGCTCGCCACCACCTTCTCAAGGGCAATTAGGGATGGGCAATAAATGCTGGCCTCGCCAGCAACGCCCACATCCCATGAACGAATAAAAAAAAAGACCTCTTACAACAAGTCCTGCAACCCACTGTTGTCGGTGGCCGCGCATTGCCTGCGGCAGTCAAAGTGACCACGAGCCTTAGCTTTTTTGCCTTGGGCTCGTTTCAGGCTGTAACAAGTCACAGACGTGAGTATGCAGTCCATACCTACATCAAGCAGGTCACTACGCCCTCTTTGCCAGGGACAAGGACTACATCATTTTTCCCATGCATGCCAGCAATTAGCATGAAAGGCTTTGGTTTGGTAGTTGGTTTTCCATGAGTTCAGGGTGTCATAAACTGCACACATGTAGAGATTAGGGTACCTAACAATGGGCCATCAGCCTTCATCAACACGAAAGGCTGATCATTCAATTAATGTGCAGCTGGTCAGTGATTACCGCCACAGAATCATGCAGGCATGTGCCCAGTTTCCTGGCAGTTGTAACATTGCTTTCATTCTGCACCAGTTCATCATGTTCCACACGGCTCAACATGTCATGGGATGGCTGCTAGGGAACGAGGGCTACCTTCTGCACACATGGCTCAGGACATCAGTCCATAACCCGAACTTCCCCGCAGAAAGGAGATACAACCAAAGTCATGGAGGTACTAAAACTATCATCGAACACACAATCAGGCTCCTCAAACAACATCTTTGAAGGTGGCAGGACCAGTTGAAAAAACTGTTAAAAAAGCATATGGGATCCATGGCTTTATAAATATCGGCATGGAGAACATTATGCAAATCCTTTATAAATCACTGGTTCGGCCCCAGTTGGAAAATTGTGTCCAATTCTGGGCACCATATTTTAGGAAGGATGTCGAGGCCTTGGAGAAGGTGCAGAGGCGATTTACTTGAATGATACCAGGTATGAGGGACTTCAGTTATGTGGAGAAACTATAGAAGCTGGGATTGCTTTCCTTACAAGGATGCAAATGTAAGGTTGGTGAGCTACTGGCTCATGTCGCCACATGGGACTATGATATATAATAGGACTAACTGGATTGCTCTTACAAAGAGCTGGCATGGGCGTGATGGGCTGAATGGCCTCCTTCTGTACTGTAACCATTCCATGATTCCATTAGCAATAACAGAGACTTGGCTCAAAGAAAGAGAGGATTGGGTACTTCCCTGGCTACAAGTTATTCAGGAAAAGATAGGGAAGGAAAGTAAAGAGGAGAGGTGGCAGTATTGATCAAAGAAACTATCATAGCACTGGGAAGGGATGATGTAGTTGAGGGGCCAAAGACAGAATCTATTTGGTTATAATTAAAGAACAATAAAGGCTACTATAGGCCACCATATAATGGAAAGGCAACAGAGGAGCAAATTTGAAGGCAAATTATAGAAAGATGCAAGAACTATAGAGTAGTGATAATGGGGGACTTCAATTATTCCAATATAGACTGGGACAGTAACAGTGTAAAGGGCAAAGAAGGGGAGGAATTCCTGAAATATGTACAAGAGAACTTTCTTGAACAGTGTGTTTCCAGCCCAACGAGGAAGGGAATAGTGTTGTATCTAGTTCTGGGGAATGAAGTGGAGCATGTTTCAGTGAGGGAGCATTTGGGGAACAGTGACCAAAATATCATCAGGTTTAGAATAGTTATGGAAAAGGACAAAGAACAATCAAATGTGAAAATTGAAGTCCGCCATTATCACTACCCTACATTTTTTCATCATTCTGCAACTTGCAGGCAAATTTGCTCCTCGATCTCCTTCTCATTATTTGGTGCCCTATCGTATACATCCTGCAGTGTAATAACTCCTCTATTGATCTTTAATTCTAACCAAATAGATTCTGTGCATGATCTAGTTCTGCAGAATGAAGTGGGGCAAGTGGAGCATGTTTCAGTGCGGGAGCATTTGGGAAACAGTGATCATAATATCACCATGTTTAGAATAGTTATGGAAAAGGACAGGGAACAATCAAGCGTAAAAATACTAACTGGAGGAGGGCTAATTTCAGTGAGTTAAAGAGATCTTGCCCAGGTGGATTGGAATCAAAAATTGGTAGATAAAACAGTATTTGAACAATGGGAGGCCTTCGAGGAGGAGATGGTTCGGATACAGAGTAGACACGTTCCCACGAGGGGGAAAGGAATGGCATTCAAAGCTAGAGCTCCCTGGATGACAGAAGATATAGGGCATGATGCCAGGGGTGGGGGGAGGGGGGGGGTTTTCGGGTGCAAAACCTAGAAGGGATGACGGTGGATAGGCAATGGCTAATATTTAAAGAACGTGTGCAGGAATTACAACAATTATTCATTCCTGTCTGGCGCAAAAATAAAACAGGAAAGGTGGCTCAACCGTGGCTTACAAAAGAAATTAGGGATAGTATTAGATCCAAAGAGGAGACATATAAAATTGCCAGAAAAAGCGGGAAGCCTGAGGATTGGGAGCAGTTTAGAAGTCAGCAAAGGAGGACAAAGAGGTTGATTAAGAGGGGAAAAATAGAGTACAAGAGTAAACCAGCAGGGAACATAAAAACTGACTAAAAGCTTCTATAAACACGTCAAGAGAAAAAGATTAGTGAAGACAAATGTAGGTCCCTTACAGTCAGAAATAGGGGAAATTATAATAGGGAACAAAGAAATGGCAGAACAATTAAACACATACTTTGGTTCTGTCTTCACAAAGGAGGACACAAATAACCTCCCAGAAATGTTAGGGAACCAAGGGTCTAGTGAGGGGGAGGAACTGAAGGAAACCAGTATTAGTAAAAAAAATAGTGCTAGGGAAATTAATGGGACTAAAAGCTGACAAATCCCAAGAGTACTAAAGGAAGTGGCCCTGGAAATAGTGGATGCATTGGTGATCATCTTCCAAAATACTATAGACTCTGGAACAGTTCCTACAGATTGGAGGGTGGCAAATGTAACCCCACTATTTAAAAAAGGAGGGAAAGAGAAAACAGGGAACTACAGACCAGTTAGCCTAACATCAGTCGTGGGGAAAATGCTATTATAAAAGATAACAGAAAACTTAGAGGACAACGTCAGCATGGGTTTATGAAAGGGAAATCATGCTTAACAAATCTACTGGAGTTTTTTGAGGATGTAACTAGCAGAATAGATAGGGGAAAACCAGTGGATGTGGTGTATTTGGATTTTCAGAAGGCTTTTGATATGGTCCCAAACAAGAGGTTAGTGCGCAAAATTAAAGCACATGGGATTGGGGGGGGGGGAATATACTGGCATGGATTGAGAATTGGTTGACAGACAGGAAACAGAGAGTAGGAATAAACGGGTCTTTTTCCGGGTGGCAGGCAGTGACTAGCGGGGTATCGCAGGGATCAGTGCTTGGGCACCAGCTATTCAAAATATATATCAATGATTTGGATGAGGGAACTAAATGTAACATTTCCAAGTTTGCAGATGACACAAAACTGGGGTGGAATGTGAGCTGTGAGGAGGATGTGAAGAGGCTCCAATGTGATTTAGACTAGTTGGGTGAGTGGGCAAGAACATGGCAGATGCAGTATAACGTGGATAAATGTGAGGTTATCCACTTTGGTTGTAAAAACAGAAAGGCAGATTATTATCTGAATGGTGATAGATTGGGAAAAGGGGAGGTACAACGAGACCTGGGTGTCCCAGTCGCTGAAAGTAGAGTCCCGAGAGTGGGAGGAAAGTCTGAGAGCAGGAGGAGAGTCGGAGAGGTGAGCGCAGTGTAAAAGGAGAGTCCGAGAGTAAGAGGAGAGTCCGAGAGGTGAGCGCAGTGTAAAAGGAGAGTTACGAGAGTGAGAAGAGAGTCCGAGAGCGGGAGGAGAGTCCAAAAGTGAGAGGAGAGTCCGAGAGGTGAGCGCAGTGTAAAAGGAGAGTCCTGAGAGCAGGAGAGTCCGAGAGAGGGAGGAGAGTCCGAAAGGTGAGCGCAGTGTGAAAGGAGAGTCCCGAGAGCAGGAGGAGAGTCCGAGAGCAGGAGGAGAGTCCGAGAGCGGGAGGAGAGTCCGAGAGGTGAGCACGGTGTAAAAGGAGAGTCCGAGAGGTGAGCGCAGTGTAAAAGGAGAGTCCGAGAGCGGGAGGAGAGTCCGAGAGGTGAGCACGGTGTGAAAGGAGAGCCCCGAGAGCGGGAGGAGAGTCCGAGAGGTGAGCACGGTGTAAAAGGAGAGCCCCGAGAGCGGGAGGAGAGTCCAAGAGGTGAGCACGGTGTAAAAGGAGAGTCCGAGAGCGGGACGAGAGTCTGAGAGGTGAGCGCGGTGTAAAAGGAGAGTCCGAGAGCGGGACGAGAGTCTGAGAGGTGAGCGCGGTGTAAAAGGAGAGTCTGAGAGGTGAGCGCAGTGTAAAAGGAGAGTCCGAGAGGTGAGCGCAGTGTAAAAGGAGAGTCCGAGAGCGGGAGGAGAGTCTGAGAGGTGAGCGCGGTGTAAAAGGAGAGTCCGAGAGCGGGAGCAGAGTCCGAGAGGTGAGCGCGATGTAAAAGGAGAGTCCGAGAGGTGAGCGCAGTGTAAAAGGAGAGTCCGAGAGGTGAGCGCAGTGTAAAAGGAGAGTCTAGAGAGCGGGAAGAGAGTCCAAGAGGTGAACGCAATGTAAATCTAAGGCGAGTCATGGCAGCAGAGTTCGCACCCGTGATATGCTCCTCCTGCACTATGTAGGAAGTCATGGACACTACCAGTGTCCCTGGCGACCATGTGTGCAGGAAGTGCGTCTGGCTGCAGCTACTGGCTAACCGCATTTCGGAGCTGGAGCTGCGGGTGGATTCACTGTGGAGCATTTGAGATGCTGAGACTATCGTGGATAGCACGTTCAGTGAGGTGGTCACACCGCAGGTAAAGATTACGCAGGCAGAAAGGAAATGGGTGACTGCCAGGCAGAGTAAAAGGACTAGGCAGGTAGAGCAGGAGTCCCTTGGGGCCATCTCCCTCTCAGATATACCGCTTTGGATACTGTTGGGGGAGATGGCTTATCAGAGGACAACAGCAAGAGCCAAGTTTGTGGCACCATGGGTGGCTCTTGCTGCACAGGAGGGGAGGAATAAGAGTGGCAGGGCTATATTGATAGGGGATTCAATTGTAAGGGGAACAGATAGGCGTTTCTGCGGCCGTAAACGTGACTCCAGGATGGTATGTTGCCTCCCTGGTGCTAGGGTCAAGGATGTCACGGAACGGCTGCAGGGCATTCTGGAGGGGGAGAGTGAACAGCCAGTAGTCGTGGTCCATATCGGTACCAACGACATAGGTAAAAAAAAAGGGATGAGGTCCTGCGAGGTGAATTTAAGGAGTTAGGAGATAAATTAACAAGTAGTACCTCAGGATTACTACCAGTGCCACGTGCTAGTGAGTATAGGAACAGGAGAATAGACCAGATGAATGCGTGGCTGCAGGAATGGTGTAGGAGGGAGGGATTTAGATTCCTGGGACGTTGGGACCAGTTCTAGGGAAGGTGGGACCTGTACAAGTGGGACGGGTTACACCCGAGCAGGACCGGGACCGACATCCCCGCGGGGGTGTTTGCTAGTGCTGTTGGGGAAGGTTTAAACCAGAATGGGAGGGAGATCGGAACCTGAGCAGGGAGACAGAGGAGGGGGAAACAAGGATAGAAACAAAAGACAGAAAGGGAAGAAGCAATAGTGGAAGGCAGAGAAAACAAGGGCGAAAAACATGTAGGACCATAGTGCAAAATAAAACTAAGATTACTAGCAATTTTAAAAAGAGAAGTCTAAAGGCATTGTGTCTAAATGCACGGAGCATTCGCAATAAGGTAGATGAATGAACAGCGCAGATAGATATTAATGGTTATGATATAGTTGTGATTACCCAGACATGGCTGCAGGGTGACCAAGGATGGGAACTGAACATCCAGGGGTATTCAATATTTAGGAAGGACAGGCAAAAAGGGAAAGGAGGTGGGGTAGCGTTGTTAGTAAAGGAGGAAATCAATGCAATAGTGAGGAAGGATATTGGCTCGGAAAATCACGATGTGGAATCTGTATGGGTGGAGCTAAGAAACACCAAGGGGCAGAAAAGGTTGGTGGGGGTTGCCTATAGGCTCCCAAACAGTAGTGGAGATGTAGGGGAGGGCATTAAACAGGAAATTAGAGACGCAAGCAAGAAGGATACAACTATAATCATGGGTGACTTTAATATGCATATAGATTGGTCAAACCAAATTAGCAAAAATACTGTGGGGGAGGAATTCCTGGAGTGTGTTCGTGATGGTTTTCTAGACCAATACACTGAGGCACCAACTAGAGAACAGGCGATCCTAGACTGGGTATTGTGCAATGAGATAGGATTAATTAACAATCTTATTGTGCGGGGCCCCTCAGGGAAGAGCAACCATAACATGATAGAATTCCTCATTAAGATGGAGAGTGAAGTAGTTGAATCCAAAACTAGGGTCCTGAATCTAAATAAAGGTAATTATGAAAGTATGAGGTGCGAGTTGGCTATGATAGATTGGGGATCTTTACTAAAAGGGATGACGGTGGATAGGCAATGGCTAATATTTAAAGAATGTGTGCAGGAATTACAACAATTATTCATTCCTGTCTGGTGCAAAAATAAAACAGGAAAGGTGGCTCAACTGTGGCTTACAAAAGAAATTTGGGATAGTGTTAGATCCAAAGAGGAGACATATAAAATTGCCAGAAAAAGCGGCAAGCCTGAGGATTGGGAGCAGTTCAGAATTCAGCAAAGGAGGACAAAGAGATTGATTAAGAGGGGAAAAAAAGAGTATGAGAGTAAATTAGCAGGGAACTTAAAAACGGACTGTAAAAGCTTCTATAAATATGTCAAGAGAAAAAGATTAGTGAAGACAAATGTAGGTCCCTTACAGTCAGAAATGGGGGAAATTATAATGGGGAACAAAGAAATGGCAGAACAATTAATCACATACTTTGGTTCTGTCTTCACAAAGGAGGACACAAATAACCTCCCAGAAATGTTAGGGAACCAAGGGTCGAGTGAAAGGGAAGAACTGAAGGAAACCAGTATTAGTAAAAAAAAGTGTTAGGGAAATTAATGGGGCTAAAGGCTGACAAATCCCCAGGGCCTGATAATCTACATCCCAGAGTACAAAAGGAAGTGGCCCTGGAAATAGTGGATGCATTGGTGATCATCTTCCAAAATTCCATAGACTCTGGAACAGTTCCTACAGATTGGAGGGTGGCAAATGTAACTCCACTATTTAAAAAAAGGGGGAGACAAAAAACAGGGAATTACAGACCAGTTAGTCTAACATCAGTAGTGGGGAAAATGCTAGAGTCTATTATAAAAGATGTGATAACAGAACACTTGGAGGGCATAAACGGAATTAGACAAAGTCAGCATGGGTTTATGAAAGGGAAATCATGCTTAACAAATCTACTGGAGTTTTTTAGAGTCATAGAGTCATAGAGTTATACAGCACGGATAGAGGCCCTTCGGCCCATCGTGTCCGCGCCGGCCATCAGCCCTGTCTACTCTAATCCCATATTCCAGCATTTGGTCCGTAGCCTTGTATGCTATGGCATTTCAAGTGCTCATCCAAATGCTTCTTGAATGTTGTGAGGGTTCCTGCCTCCACAACCCTTTCAGGCAATGAGTTCCAGACTCCAACCACCCTCTGGGTGAAAAAGTTCTTTCTCAAATCCCCTCTAAACCTCCCGCCTTTTACCTTGAATCTATGTCCCCTTGTTATAGAACCCTCAACGAAGGGAAAAAGCTCCTTAGTATCCATCCTATCTGTGCCCCTCATAATTTTTTACACCTCAATCATGTCCCCCCTCAGCCTCCTCTGCTCCAAGGAAAACAAACCCAATCTTCCCAGTCTCTCTTCATAGCTGAAGCGCTCCAGCCCTGGTAACATCCTGGTGAATCTCCTCTGCACCCTCTCCAAAGCGATCACATCCTTCCTGTACGGCGACCAGAACTGCACACAGTACTCCAGCTGTGGCCTAACCAGTGTTTTATACAGCTCCATCATAACCTCCTTGCTCTTATATTCTATGCCTCGGCTAATAAAGGCAAGTATCCCATATGCCTTCTTTACCACCTTATCTACCTGTTCCGCCGCCTTCAGGGATCTGTGAACTTGCACACCAAGATCCCTCTGACCCTCTGTCTTGCCTAGGGTCCTCCCATTCATTGTGTATTCCCTTGCCTTGTTAGTCCCTCCAAAGTGCATCACCTCGCACTTTTCCGGGTTAAATTCCATTTGCCACTGTTCCGCCCATCTGACCAACCCATCTATATCGTCCTGCAGACTGAGGCTATCCTCCTCGCTATTTACCACCCTACCAATTTTTGTATCATCAGCGAACTTACTGATCATACCTTTTACATTCATATCCAAGTCATTAATGTAGACCACAAACAACAAGGGACCCAGCACCGATCCCTGTGGTACCCCACTGGCCACAGGCTTCCAGTCACAAAAACAACCTTCGACCATCACCCTCTGCCTTCTGCCACTAAGCCAGTTTTGTATCCAAAGTGCCAAGGCACCCTGGATTCCATGGGCTCGTACCTTCTTGACCAGTCTCCTGTGGGGGACTTTATCGAAGGCCTTACTGAAATCCATGTACACCACATCCACTGCGTTACCCTCATCCACACGCCTAGTCACCCCCTCAAAAAATTCAATCAAATTAGTCAGACATGATCTTCCCTTGACAAAGCCATGTTGACTATCCCTGATTAATCCTTGCTTCTCCAAGTGGAGACTAATTTTGTCCTTCAGAATTTTTTCCAATAATTTTCCTACCACTGATGTTAGGTTCACTGGCCTGGAGTTCCCCGGTTTTTCCCTACTCCCCTTCTTGAATAATGGTATTAGATTAGCAGTTCTCCAGTCCTCTGGCACATCCCCTGTGGCCAGAGAGGTTCTGAATATATGTGTCAGAGCCCCCGCAATCTCCTCCTTTGCCTCACACAGTAGTCTGGGATACATTTCGTCTGGGCCTGGGGATTTATCCATTTTTAGGCCTGCTAAAACCGCCAATACCTCCTCCCGCTCGATGTTAATATGTTCGAGTATATCACAGTCCCCCTGCCGTATTTCTATGTCTACATCGTCCTTCTCCATAGTGAAAACAGATGCAAAAAATTCATTTAGAACCCCTCCTACATCTGCCGGCTCCACACACAGATTGCCATTTTTGTCCCTAATGGGCCCTATTTTTTCCCTAGTCATCCTCTTACCCTTAATATACTTATAAAACATCTTAGGATTTTCCTTTATTTTGCTCGCCAGTGTTATTTCATGGCCCCTCCTTGATCTCCTAATTTCTTTTTTAAGTATCCCCCTGCACTTTTTGTACTCCTCTAAGGCTTCCTCCGTCTTTAGCCTTTTGTATCTGCCAAAAGCCCTCCTTTTTTTCCTAATCCATTCTCGTATATCCCCTGACATCCAAGGTTCCCTGGAGTTCTTGGAACCACCCTTGACCTTTACGGGAACATGTTGCCATTGTATGGTCTCAATCTCCCTTCTGAAAGACTCCCATTGCTCCGATGCGGATTTTCCTACAAGCAGCTGATCCCAGTCCATTTTGGCCAGATCCTGCCTTATCCTATTAAAATCGGCCTTCCCCCAATTTAGAACCTTTATTTCTGGCCCCTCCCTGTCCTTTTCCATGACCACCTTAAATCTCACCGAATTATGGTCACTCTCACCAAAGTGCTCACCTACTAGCACTTCTTCCACTTGGCTAGCCACATTCCCTAGAATTAGGTCCAGTACCGCCCCCTCTCTTGTAGGACTTTCTACATGCTGGCTCAAAAAGCTCTCCTGGATGCACGTTAAGAATTTTGTACCCTCTAAGCCTTTTACACTCTGAGTATCCCAGTTAATATTGGGGAAGTTGAAATCCCCCACTATTATTACCCTATTATTTGCACAATTTTCTGAGATTTGCCTACATATCTGTTCCTCTATCTCCCCCTGACTGTTTGGGGGCCTATAGTACACTCCCATCAAAGTGCTTGCCCCCTTTTTGTTTTTAAGCTCCACCCATATGGCCTCATTAGAGGAACCTGCTAATATATCATCCCTCCTTATGGCAGTAATTGATTCTTTAATTAATATTGCGAACCCCCCTCCTCTTATACCTCCCCCTCTGTCTCGCCTGAAGATTCTGTACCCCGGAATATTGAGCTGCCAGTCTTGCCCCTCCCTCAACCATGTCTCTGTGACAGCAACAATATCATACTCCCATGTGTTTATCAACACCTTCAGTTCATCCACCTTATTCGCAAGACTCCTTGCATTAAAATAGATGCCATCCAGCCTTGCCCTCACATATTTGCCCTGTCTTCCAAGCTGACTTGTTTTTTTCTCTATATTTGGCTGCACATCACCCCCTATTGTAGCTCCACTCTGTATCCCATCCCCCTGCCAAGTTAGTTTAAACCCCCCCCCAACAGTGCTAGCAAACCTCCCCGCAAGGATATTTGTCCCGCTCTGGTTCAGGTGCAACCCGTCCGACTTGCACAAGTCCCACCTTCCCCAGAAGCAGGCCCAGTGATCCAGGAAACTGAAACCCTCCCTCCTGCACCAACTCTTTAGCCACGCATTCATCTGTCTATCCTCCTATTTCTATACTCACTAGCCCGTGGCACTGGGAGTAATCCAGAGATTACAACCTTTGAGGTCCTGCTCTTTAATCTGCTACCTAGCTCCCTAAATTCTTGATGCAGGACCTCATCTCCCTTCCTACCTATGTCATTGGTCCCAATGTGGACCACGACCTCTGCCTGCTCACCCTCCCCCTTGAGAATGCCCTGTCGCCGCTCAGTGACATCCATGACCCTGGCACCAGGGAGGCAACAAACCATCCTGGAGTCACGTTTACGGCCACAGAAACGCCTGTCTGTTCCCCTTACGATAGAATCCCCTACCACTATAGCTCTTCCACTCTTTTTCCTCCCAGCCTGTGCAGCAGAGCTACCTCTGGTGCCAGGAAGTTGGCTGCTGCTTCCTTCCCCTGATAAGTCATCCCCCTCAACAATATCCAAAGCGGTATATTTGTTTGAGAGGGGGACGGCCACAGGGGACCCCTGCACTGCCTGCTTGCTCTTCTTACTCTGCCTGGTGGTCACCCAATTACTTCCTGCCTGTACAACCTTTACCTGCGGTGTGACCATCTCACTAAACGTGCTATCCACGACGTTCTCAGCATCGCGAATGCTCCTTAATGAATCCATCCGCAGCTCCAGTGCCGCAATGCGGTTTGTCAGCAGCTGCAGCTGGATGCATTTCCCGCACACATGGTCGTCAGGGACACCGGAAGGGTCCCTGATTTCCCACATAGAGCAGGAAGAGCATAACACGGGGCTGGGCTATCCTGACATTGCATAGAGACGTACTCAGAAATGTAACCGATTTTATATATCTCACTCTGAAGGGTTAACACAGCACCATACATTTTTGCAATCTGTCCCCATAATCAATGTCTCACTCCAAACATTTCCCTCGTTTACTGCTGGATGGTTGACACTCCTATTCTTCAGATTATAATAGATTAGAAACAATTTCGTTCACCTGATGTGATACATGACAGTTTAAAGGATAACCAAGTCTTTTTTTTGTTTCAGAATCACCTGTAAGTGGTTTAGATACACTTCAAACTGTTAGTTGGTCTAGTATGCCCTGAGGCTTTAGGTGGCCAAGTGAATAGCCAGAATATTATTCCACTATTAGATTAAATACGTTAAGCGCAGCACGCTCTTTATATTTTTAAACTGCGGCGTTGATACATTTGCTTTATGGCAACTGGTATAACGAACTGGCAAATGCATTGGGAGACGCTTACATAAGATGACCAAGTACCAGTATTTAGTGAGGACCCCAAAGATGGCAGCGATCAGGCCAGGTTTGGTGAGTAAATTAATCTTCCTTTCTATAGCAGCGACCCCATGAATGGCATTGACCGGGACCGCGGGACTCCTGCCCCTCCATTCCGTGCGTGCAGCGTTCTCCGCATTTCCTGCTCTGTATTTATAACTAACGAAAATGTAACTCTTTAAGTCTCCGGCTGTTAAACATTCCTCTCTTGCAAAAAAAGACACACAATGTTAATCTCCCAAAGAATGCGGGTTCTGTTGGCAATTGATGATTCCCACCAGTTAATGAAAATGAAACCGATTTGTGTCCGGGTTGGGGTTTTAAAGCGTGTTGTCTGGTTGCGCCCCGGGAAGTCGGGACGGTACGTGGCATAATCCCAGGAGTCTGGCTCGAAGTTCACTTCGGTCTGACGCGCCTTTGGGTGTCACAGGCTCATTCTGGGTTTCTCTGGTTAAACAACATATACAGTTACAGCTTTCCTATTAAATCGAACGATGCACAGTCTGCCTTTGTGACCCAGAAAACTCGTAGTAAATAGCCAGAATATTATTGTACTATTCGATTAAATACGGTTGTGCCCAGCAATTTGACCACTAATGTAATAGCACTGAAGGTAAACGTTGCATCAGTCTATTTACAGTTAACATATTTAAAAGGGCAGTTTCCTTGGTAATGTTTTAGTCTTCGGTTCTGATGAAGTGTACACACTCGAAACGTGAAAACACATTGTTTTCTCTTTACAGTTGCTGACTGGCCCGTATTTTTCCAGCATTTTTTGGTTTATATTTCAGATTTACAGGGGTTTTTTCTGTTTTATTTGTTATAGTAATGTGACTTGGAAGATACAATGTTTGTATACAGAATACTAGGTGAGCCGAATGTCATTGTGTTTCTGTTACCATGTCATCGTGCAAATTAAAAAAAATAACTTGGGGGTTTTTAGGTGAAATATATTCTCTAGTTCAGTGTCACTGACCACTCCTATAAGCATACCTCCTGTTTCCTGCGATCTGTGGTATACCTTGTTTTGCTCAATATTTAGTTAAATTATAGTAATACCCAGAGATTGCAACAGAGCACCTTTACAATGTATACCAGCTACTGGAATGTATCATCATGTGACTATCCTCTTTTTGGCAAGTGGGCTGAGTATATACTATCAGACTGAGACTCTGGCTTTAAACCAACAGACAGTATAGTTAATGGGTAAAAAAACAATAAACAGAAGAAAATAATGAATCGTGCACTTCATTGTTCACCTAAATACACAAAAAAATAAAGACAGCATTTGTATTCTCTTTATAAAACAGAAGCTAAATTTTCACACAGTGAAACATACTGTGGCTTCAGATTGGCTTGGCTTCTCTGCTGACACAATCTTAAACACAGAACCTATCTGCTGACTGAAAAACTGACTTAGAAAGCACATCATGTGCTGTGGGCAGCAGATTGCCCACCTGGAAACTGGTCCAGTTTGCTAGCATAAAGTTAGACCATCAACAACCTTGGAAGATATACTAAAACAAAAGTCAATAAAAAACTGTGTATTTCATAATTATATTAGATCAAGAGCCATTCATGGATTCAGTTACTTGGAATGTTTGTCCACCAAATACAATTCCCACTTCCAATGGAGTATGGGGACATCTCATAGCCTGATTGCCAGAAGTTTCAAACTGAGCAACAAGGTATCAAGAAGTGCTTCTTGGGTAAATTGCAACTGAAGTGTGATCCCTTTTGCAACCGAGCTTGTAATGTAAATTCCCTCCATCTTGCAGAAAAAGATAGCCATGACTAATCTCAATCCTGGGTTTTTAACCTTTCACATCTTGCTTCTAGAAATAGATAACCCAAATCAAATGTAAAAACAGATTTTTTAAAAATAATTTTTTGTCACAGTCATATTGGAGAATTATGTACCATGAGATGCAAGCAGTGTGAACTTTACCCACCAGCCAAAATGCTGGTTTGTGAACCATTTTGGAGTCTGTTGTCCCTTCCAGTTGGAAGAAATGAGTCTAACAGAAATCTTGCCGAGTACAGTTACAACATGCTGTTAATCTGCATCGTAAAATACATTCCAAATCACATAGACCATCTAACCATTCTGATTTCTTTCACTTTAATGGAACATTGGGATAAAGTACTCATCGTGTGTCATTCATACTAAGAGAGCTCCTGTAATGTACCATAACAGGAATATATTGCTGGACTGTCAACATCTGAAGGTGAAAAGATATACTAACTGTAATGTGATATCTTAGAAATATTTAATGTGAATATGTAAATGTATGGTACAAATAAAGGATCCGGTAATGTTACTGTCAAATCGCAATGAACACGATTGAATTATTCTGTCAGTGAATGTGATTAAAAAATTAAGTGCTACTTTTTTGATTGGTAAATTTTGTGCTTTGTCAAGGCAATAGATGGCAATACTGAAGAAATAGATCAGCTTTTATTACATTTTTCATTCAATATTAACATTGAGCATTCCTAAAGTGATAATAGCAAGCCAGCTATGCAGTACAACACGTTTACACTCCAGGTGAAATAACAATACACCAATAATAACAATACTAAGCTATCTCTTATAATTCAAACTGTTTTCTGAAACCAAACCAAAATAACAAAGGTTTTTGAATTTGAGTCCTTTTTCAGAATCATTGATAAGGAGTATTGATGAGTTTTTTTTTTGTCAGTGCTGTGTGCTCAAGGATTTCAGTCTTTATAGTATGGTACAGCACAGAAGGAGGCCGTTTGACTCATCGTGCATGTGCTGGTTCATTGAAAGAGCTAGCCAATTAGTCCCAATCCCCTGCTCTTTCCCCATAGCCCTGTAATTTTTTTCCCTTCAAGTATTTATCCAATTCCCTTTTTAAAGTAATATTAAATCTGTTTCCACCACCCTTTCAGGCAGTGCATTCCAGATCATAATAACTCGCTGCATTAAAAAAAAATGTTTCCTCATGTCGCCTCTGGTTCTTTTGCCAATCACCTTAAATCTGTGTCCTCTGGTTACTGACCCATCTGCCACTGGAAACAGTCTCCTTATTTACTTTATCAAAACCATTCATGATTTTCAACACCTCGATCAAATCTCCTCTTAACCTTCTCTGCTCTAAGGAGAACAACCCCAGCTTCTGCGGGGTCTCCACATAACTGATGTCCTTTGTCTCTGGTACTATCCTAGTAAATCTCTTCTGCATCTTTTCATAAGGCCTTGACATCCTCCCTAAAGTGTGGTGCTCAGTATTGAACACAATACTCCAGCTGAGGCCTAACTAGTGTTTTATAGAGGTTTAACATAACTTCCTTGGTTTTTACTCTGTGCCTCTATTTAATAAAGCCCAGGATCCCTTACGCTTTTTTAACAACCTTCTCAACTTGTCCTGCCACCTTCAAAGATTTGTGTACATACAACCCCAGGTATCTCTACACCCCCTTTAAAATTGTACCATTTAGTTTGTATTGCCTCTCATTCTTCCTACTAAAATCTATCATTTCAGACTTCTCTATGCTAAATTTCATCTGTCACGTGTCTGCCCACTTCACCAGTCTGTCTATGTCCTCCTGAAGTCTTTTACTATCCTCCGCATTGCTTACTACATTGCAGAGTTTCGTGTCATCTGCAAACTTTGAAATTATACCCTATACACTCAAGTTTAGGTTATTAATATATTAATCAAAAAGAGCAGTGGTCCTAATATCGACCCCTGGGGAACACCACTGTATACTTCCCTCCAGTCTGAAAAGAAACAGTTCACCACCACTCTCTGCTTTTTGCCCCTTAGCCAATTTTGTATGCGAGCTGCCACTGTCCCTTTAATCCCATGGGCTTTAATTTTGCTAACAAGCCAATTATGTGGTACTTTATCAAATGTCTTTTGAAAGTCCATATACACAACCTCAACCACACTACCCTCATCAATCCTCTCTGTTACTTCATCAAAGAACTCAATCAAGTTAGTCAAACATGATTTTCCTTAAACAAATCTGTGGTGACTTTAATTTATTAGCCCATACTTCTCTTAACTGCCAGTTAATTTTGTCCTGGATTATTGACACTCAATGTTTCCCCACTATCGATGTTAGGCTGCCTGGCCTGTAACTGCTGGGCTTAACCCTCTCACCCTTGTTCAAAAAAAGGGGTAACATTTGCTATCCTCCAGTCCTCTAGCATCGCCCCCACGTCTGATGAGGATTGGAAGATTGAGGCTAGAGCCTCCGCAATTTCCACCCTTACTTCCTTCAGTAACCTAAGATGCATCCCATCTGGACCGTGTCACTTTTGTACTTTGAGTACTGCCAATCTTTTAAGTACCTCTTTTTCTATTTTTATCCTATCCAATATCACTACTACCTCCTCCTGTACTGCTGCATTGGCAGCGTCTTCTTCTCTAAAGAAGATCGATACGAAGTATTCATTCAGTACCTCAGCCATGCTGTCTGCCTCCACAAGAAGGTCTCCTTTTTTGTCCCTAATTGTCCCCACCCTTCCTTTGATTACCCTTTTATAAACATGTAGATCATAAAAGACTTTTGGGTTCCCTTTTATGTTAGCCGCGAATCTATTATCATACTCTCTCTCTGCCCCTCTTATTTCCTTCTTTAGATCTCCTCTGTACTTTTTGTATTCAGCTTAGTTCTTACATGTGCCGTAAGCCTCCTTTTTCTGCTTCATTTTAATCTCTATATCTTTAGTCATCCAGGGAGATCTAGCTTTGGATGCCCTTCCTTTCCCCCTTGTGCGAATGTGTCTACTCTGTTCCTGAACCATCTCCTCCTTTTAAGACCTCCCATTGTTCAATTGTTGTTTTGCCTCCCAATTTTGATTCCATTTCACCTGGGCATATCACTTTTTAACTCACTGAAGTTAGCCCTCCTCCAGTTAAGTATATTTATGCTTGATTGTTCCTTGTCCTTTTCTATAACTATTGTAAACCTGGTGATATTATGATCACTGTTCCCCACATGTTCCACTTGCACCATTTCATTCCCCAGAACTAGATCAAGCACAGAATCTATTTGGTTAGAAATAAGGAACAATAGGGGAGTTATTACGTTACTGGGTGTATACTATAGGTCACTAAATAGTGAGAATGAGATAGAGGGGCAAGTATGCCCGCAAATTACAGAAAAATGCTAGATCTATAGAGTAGTGATGATGGGCCTTCAATTATCCCAATATAGTTAGGGCAAAGAGGGGTGGAATTCCTGAAATGTGTACAAGAAAACTTTCTTGAACAGTGTGTTTCTAGCACTTCCAGATCAGGGACAAAAAAGGAGATCTTCTTGTGGAGGCAGAGGGCATAGCTGAGGAGTCCTGTCACTTCATAGCGGCCAGGCAAATATCTTCATCAGCTGTCAAGAGGGCTTATAGTTCATAGAATCATAGAAATTTATGACACAGAAGGAAGCCATTCAGCCCATCATGTCCGTGCCGGCTGAAAAAGGGCAATCCAGCCTAATCCCACTTTCCAGTTCTTTGTCCGCAGCCTTGTAGGTTACGGCACTTCAAGTGCACATCCAAATACTTTTTAAATGAATTGAGGGTTTCTGCCTCTACCACCCTTTCAGGCAGTGGGTTCCAGACCCCACCACCCCCAGAGTGAAAACATTTCTCCTCAACTCCCCTCTAATCCTTCTACCAATTACTTTAAATCTATGTCCCCTGGTTATTGACCTCCTCTGCTAAGAGAAATAGGTCCTTCCTATCCACTCTATCTAGGCCCCTCATAATTTTATACACCTCAATTAAATCTCTCCTCAGCCTCCTCTGTTCCAAAAAAACAACCCCAGCCTATCCAATCTTTTCTCATAGCTAAAATTCTCCAGTTCTGGCAACATCCTTGTAAATCTCCTCTGTACCCTCTCTTGCGCAATCACATCTTTCCTGTAATGTGGTGATCAGAACTGTACGCTATACTCTAGCTGTGGCCTAACTAGTGTTTTATACAGTTCTAGCATAACCTCCCTGCTCTTATATTCTATGCCTCGGCTAATAAAGGAAAGTATCCCGTACGCCTTCTTAACCACTTTATCTACCTGTCCTGCTACCTTCAGGGATCTGTGGACATGCACTCCAAGGTCCTTCTGTTCCTCTACACCTCTCAGTATCCTACCATTTATTGTGTATTCTCTTGCCTTGTTTGCCTTCCCCAAATGCATTATCTCACACTTCTCCAGATTGAATTCCATTTGCCACTTTCCTGCCCATTTGACCAGTCCGTTGATATCTTCCTGCAGGCTACAGCTTTCCTCCTCACTATCAACCACACGGCCAACTTTTGTATCATCTGCAAACTTCTTAATCATGCCCCCTACATTTAAGTCTAAATCATTTGTATACGCCACAAAAACCAAGAGACTTAGTACTAAGCCCTGCGAAACCCCAGTGGAAACAGCCTTCCAGTCACAAAAACACCTATCCACCATTACCTTTGGCTTCCTGCCACTGAGCCAATTCTGGATCCAACTTGCCACTTTCCCTTGGATCCCATGGGCTTTTACTTTTCTGAACAGTCTGCCTTGTGGGAACTTGTCAAAAACCTTGCTAACGTACATGTAGACTACATCAAACGCGCTACCCTCATCGACCCTCCTTGTTACCTCCTCAAAAAATTCAATCAAGTTAGTCAGACACGACCTCCCATTAACAAATCCATGCTGACTGTCCTTGATTAATCCATGCCTTTCTAAATGACGAGTAATATTGTCTCTCAGAATTTTTTCCAATAATTTGCACACCGCCGAGGTTAGGCTGACTGGCCTGTAATTACTCGGTCTATCCCTTTTCTCCCTTTTTTACAACGGACAACGTTAGCAGTCCTCCGGCAACATGCCTGTAGCCAGAGAGGCTTGGAAAATGATGGTCAGAGCCTCCGCTATTTCCTCCCTTGCTTCTCTTAGCAGCCTGGGATACATTTCATCTGGGCCTGGTGATTTATCTACTTTCAAGGATGCTAAACCTCTTAATATATCCTCTTTCACTATGTTTATCCCATTCAATATTTCACATTCCTCCTCCTTAGCTACAATCTCTGCATCATCCCCCTCTTCTGTGAAGTTGGATGCAAAGTATTCATTAAGAACCATACCCAGATTTTCCGCCTCCACACGTAGGTTACCTTTTTGGTCTCTAATAGGCCCTATTCCTTCTCGGCTTTCTGCAGTAATGAGCTCACGGTATCTGGCATAAACTTCCCTTTTTTGCCTTATCTTACCCTGTATGCTCCTTGACATCCGGGGGCTCCAGATTTGGAAGCCCCACCCTTTTTGCTTTGTGGAAACATGTTTACTCTGAACCCCTTGAATCTCCCCCTTGAATGCCTCCCACTGCTCTGACATTGATTTACCTTCAAGTAGTTGTTTCCAGTCCACTTTTGCAAAATCACATCTAGGTATAGTAAATTTGGCCTTTCCCCAATTGAGAACTTTTACTCCTGTTCTATCTTTGTTCTTTTCCATAACTATGCTAAATATAACTGAATTATGATCACTACCACCAAAATGCTCTCCCACTGATACCCCTTTCACTTGCCTAGCTTCATTCCCTAAAACGAAGTACAGAACTGTCCCCTCTGTTGTTGGGCTTACTACGTACTGGCTAAAAAAGTCCTCCTGAATGCATTTTAAGAATTCTGCACCCCTTATACCTTTTACATTGATTCCATCCCAGTTAATATTAGGGTAGTTAAAATCCCATACTATTACTGCCCTATTGTTTTTGCACTTCTCAGAAATTTGCCGACATAATTGCTCTTCTATCTCCCTCTGACTATTTGGGGGTCTATCGTACACTCCTAGCAGTGTGAGTGCCCTTTTTTTGTTCTTCAGTTCAACCCATATGGCCTCATTTGATGATCTTTCTAACATATCATTCCTCCTCACAGCTGTAGTTGTTTCTTTAACCAATATTGCGAACCCCCCTCCTTTTTATCCCCCTCTCTCTCATCTGAATGCCCTATAACCAGGAATGTTGAGCTGCCATTCCTGTCCTTTAAGCCGTGTTTCAGTAATAGTTATAATATCATTCTTCCATGCGTCTATCTGTGCCCTCAGCTCATTTGCGTTATTCACTAGACTCCTTGCTTTGACATAGATACAACTAAGCACTGCCAAACTCCTTTGTTGTCTATTTGCTAGCCTTTGTTTCCTCTGCCTTCCAAACTCACTTACTAATTTTCTGCCATCCATTTCCAGCTGTGCTTTTCGCCCTTCTGAATCTACATTCAAGTTTCCATCCCCAACTGCATTAGCAAACTTTCTTGCGACGATATTGGTCCAGGCCCTGTTGAGGCGCAACCCGTCTGCGCTTTACAGGTCCCAATGCCCCAGGAATCTAAAGCGCTCCCTTCTGCACCATCTGTCCAGCCACGCATTCATCTACTCTATCCTCCTATTTCTGTACTCATTAGTGCGTGGCACCGGGAGTAATTTGGAGACTACTACCTTTTGAGGTCCTCTTTCCTAGCTCCCTAAAAGCTGCCTGCAGGACCTTGTCATTGGTACCGATATGGAACATGATCTTTGGCTGTTCACCCTCCCCCCTCAGAATGTTCTTAGTTGTTGCTATTCACCTGCCTTCGATATCCTCTTGGCATCAGCCCCCTCCCCTCCAGCTCAATATCCTCGGCATTAATCCCACCCACCCCCCCCCCCCCCCCCACTTCTGGTCTCCACCTCAGGCATCAGACCTCCACACTCCCTCTTCCCCCGCACAGCCCACAATCCCTCTCTGCTTCTTCTACGATCCTTGGCCTTCCCTCCCAACAGCCAGCCAGTCTTCACTAGAGAAGTGGATGCTGCCATTGTAGCAGTAAAGAAGGAGGTGGTAGCGATATTGAATAGAATAAAAATAGATAAAGAGGAGGTACTTAAAAGATTGGCAGTACTCAAAGTAGAAAAGTCACTCTGTCCAGATGGGATGCATCCTAGGTTACTGAGGGAAGTAAGGTTGGAAATTGCAGAGGCTCTGGCCACAATCTTCCAATCCTCCTTGGATATGGGGGCGGTGCTAGAGGACGAGAGATTTGCAAATGTTACAACCCTGTTCAAAAAAGGGGAGAGAGATAAACCCGGCAATTGCAGGCCAGTCAACCTATCATCGGGGGTGGGGAAACTTTGAGTCAAAAATCCAGGACAAAATTAATTCGCACTTGGAAAAGTATGGGGTAATAAATGAAAGTTAGCACGAATTTGTTAAAGGAAAATTGTGTTTGATTAACTTGATTGAGTTCTTAGATGAAGTAATGGAGAGGGTTGATGAGAGTAGCGCAGTTGATGGTTGTGTATATGGACTTTCAAAAGGCATTTGATAAAGTACCGCATAATAATAGACTTGTTAGCAAAATTAAAGTGGCATGGATACAAAATTGGCTAAGGGACATAAAGCAGAGAGTGGTGGTGAACTTTTGTTTTTCAGACAGGAGGGAAGTATACAGGTGGTGTTCCCCGGGGGTCAGTATTAGGGACCATTGCTCTTTTTGATATATATTAATGACCTGGACTTGGGTATAGAGGGTATAATTTCAATGTTTGCAGATGTCACACAACTCAGAAATGTATTAAACAGCGTGGAGGATAGTAACAGACTTCTGGAGGACATAGACAGATTGGTGAAATGGGCGGACACATGGTAGATGAAATTTTATGCTGAGAAGTGTGAAGTGATACATTTTGGTAGGAAGAATGAGGAGAGGCAATATAAACTAAATGGTACAATTTTAAAGGGAGTGCAGGAACATGGATACCTAGGGGTGTATGTAAACTAATCTTTGAAGATGATAGGACAAGTTGAGAAGGATGTTAAAGCATATAGGATCCTGGACTTTATTAATAGTGCCATAGAGTACAAAAGCAAGGAAGTTATGCTAAATCTTTCATAAAACACTAGTTGGGCCGCAGCTGGAGGATTGAGTTCAATTCTGGGCACCCACCTTTAGGAAGGATGTCAAGGCCTTTAGAGAGGGTGCAGCAAAGATTTACTAGAATGGTACCAGGGATGAGGGACTTCAGTTATGTGGAGACACTGGAGAAGCTGGCGTTGTTCTTCTTAGAACAGAGAAGGTTTTTTTTTATTCGTTCATGTGTTTTTATTCAGCATCGCTGGGAAGGCCAGCATTTATTGCCCATCCCTGATTGCACTTGAGAAGGTGATGGTGAGCCGTCTTCTTGAACCGCTGCAGTCTGTGTGGTGAAGGATCTCCCACTGTGCTGTTAGGTAGGGAGTTCCAGGATTTTGACCCAGCGACGATGAAGGAACGGCGATATATTTCCAAGTTGGGATGGTGTGTGACTTGGAGGGGAACGTGCAGGTGGTGTTCCCATGAGCCTGCTGCCCTTGTCCTTCTAGGTGGTAGAGGTCACGGGTTTGGGAGTTGCTGTCGAAGAAGCCTTGGCGAGCTGCTGCAGTGCATCCTGTAGCTGGTACATGCTGCAGCCACAGTGCGCCTGTGGTGAAGGGAGTGAATGATTAGGGTGGTGGATGGGGTGCCAATCAAGCGGGCTGCTTTGTCCTGATGGTGTTGAGCTTCTTGAGTGTTGTTGGAGCTGCACTCATCCAGGCAAGTGGAGAGTATTCCATTACACTCCTGACTTGTGCCTTGCAGATGGTGGAAAGGCTTTGGGGAGTCAGGAGGTGGGTCACTCGCCGCAGGATACCCAGCTCTTGTAGCCACAGTATTTATGTGGCTGGTCCAGTTAAGTTTCTGGTCAATGGTGACCCCCAGGATGTTGATGGTGGGGGATTCGGCGATGGTAATGTCGTTGAATGTTAAGGGGAGGTGGTTAGATTCTCTTTTGTTGGAGATGGTCATTGCCTGACATTTGTCTGGCGTGAATGTTACTTGCCAATTATCAGCCCAAGCTTGGATGTTGTCCAGGTCTTGCTGCATGTGGGCACGGACTGCTTCATTATCTGATGGGGTTGCAAATGGAACTGAACACTGTGCAATCATCAGTGAACATCCCCATTTCTGACCTTATGATGGAGAGGAGGTCATTGATGAAGCAACTGAAGATGGTTTGGCCTCGGACACTGCCCTGAGTAACTCCTGCATCAATGTCCTGGGGCTGAGATGATTGGCCTCCAACAACCACTACCACCTTCCTTTGTGCTAGGTATGACTCCAGCCACTGGAGAGTTTTCCCCCTGATTCCCATTGACTTCAATTTTACTAGAGCTCCTTGATGCCATACTCCGTCAAATGTTGCCTTTATGTCAAGGGCAGTCAGCCTTGCCTCACCTCTGGAATTCAGCTCTTTTGTTAGGATGTTAGGGAACTTGGGGAAATAAATAGTGATGTCTTGAGGAGTGTACATATTACAGAGAGGGAGGTGCTGGAAATCTTAACGCGCATCAAGGTAGATAAATCTCCGGGACCTGATGAAATGTATCCCAGGACGTTATGGGAGGTTAGGGAGGAAATTGCGGGTCCCCTAGCAGAGATATTTGAATCATCAACAGCTACAGGTGAGGTGCCTGAAGATTGGAGGGTAGCAAATGTTGTGCCTTTGTTTAAGAAGGGCGGCAGGGAAAAGCCTGGGAACTACAGACCGGTGAGCCTGACATCTGTAGTGGGTAAGTTGTTAGAGGGTATTCTGAGAGACAGGATCGACAGGCATTTGGAGAGGCAGGGACTGATTTGTGAGTGGAAAATCATGTCTCACAAATTTGATTGAGTTTTTTGAAGGGGTAACCAAGAAGATAGATGAGGGCTGTGCAGTAGACGTGGTCTACATGGACTTTAGCAAAGCCTTTGACAAGGTACCGCATGGTAGGTTGTTACATAAGGTTAAATCTCACGGGATCCAAGGTGAGGTAGCCAATTGGATACAAAATTGGATTGACGACAGAAGACAGAGGGTGGTTGTCGAGGGTTGTTTTTCAAACTGGAGGCCTGTGACCAGCGGTGTGCCTCAGGGATCGGTGCTGGGTCTGCTGTTATTTGTTCTTTATATTAATGATTTGAATGAGAATTTAGGAGGCATGGTTAGTAAGTTTGCAGATGACACCAAGATTGGTGGCATTGTGGACAGTGAAGAAGGTTATCTAGGATTGCAACGGGATCTTGATAAATTGGGCCAGTGGGCCGATGAATGGCAGATGGAGTTTAATTTAGATAAATGTGAGGTGATGCATTTTGGTAGATCGAATCGGGCCAGGACCTACTCCGTTAATGGTAGGGCGTTGGGGAGAGTTATAGAACAAAGAGATCTAGGAGTACAGGTTCATAGCTCCTTGAAAGTGGAGTCACAGGTGGATAGGGTGGTGAAGAAGGCATTCAGCATGCTTGGTTTCATTGGTCAGAACATTGAATACAGGAGTTGGGATGTCTTGTTGAAGTTGTACAAGACATTAGTAAGGCCACACTTGGAATACTGTGTACAGTTCTGGTCACCCTATTATAGAAAGGATATTATTAAACTAGAAAGAGTGCAGAAAAGATTTACTAAGATGCTACCGGGACTTGATGGTTGGATAGACTGAGACTTTTTTCCCTGGAGAGTAGGAGATTAAGGGGTGATCTTATAGAAGTCTATAAAATAATGAGGGGCATAGATAAGGTCGATAGTCAAAATCTTTTCCCAAAGGTAGGGGAGTCTATAACGAGGGGGCATAGATTTAAGGTGAGAGGGGAGAGATACAAAAGGGTCCAGAGGGGCAATTTTTTCACTCAAAGGGTGGTGAGTGTCTGGAACGAGCTGCCAGAGGCAGTAGTAGAGGCGGGTACAATTTTGTCTTTTAAAAAGCATTTGGACAGTTACATGGGTAAGATGGGTATAGAGGGATATGGGCCAAGTGCAGGCAATTGGGACTAGCTTAGTGGTATAAACTGGGCGACATGGACATGTTGGGCCGAAGGGCCTGTTTCCATGTTGTAAACTTCTATGATTCTATTATCACTGTTTCTTCCAGCTATGTCAGTGCAATGACTGGTGTTATTATAACTGCATGGAAGGTTTCATACCTCACTCTCCCTTTCTGCTTTGCTTGTTACTGTGCTGTGGTTCAGCAGTGCCTGCAGTACTTCCAGAATTTTTTTCCAATTATATCTGTCCCTTGATCAATGTGAAGCTAACTTTCACTTCTACTCATAATCTTTAATTCCGCTGTTAGAGCTGCTGAACACAATTGTGTGAAAAACAAGGCCCAGCTGTAATCTCCTGACATCATTGCATCTTGATCGCTGATCATTGCATCTCTGCCATAGTGGCAGAGAAACCACTCTATCCCTGGGATAGAGCTGTTCAAGAATTCAATTCCAGAGATAGAGCGGTTTCTCTGCTGCTGTGGATGCCATTGCACAAAAGCCATTTCTTTCACAAAACCCGCTGCAACCTCGTGCTGACCTGCGCGTCCCATGTTTCAAGTTATAAAAGGGCTTCGTGCATTGAAGGTTGACTGTAGTTCGTAATTTGCTAGTGTCTGTGGTTTCAGAGTGCCTCTTGTATATTGTACCATGTAAGTTATTTGGGTCTCTCAATAAGTGTCCGTGTTTTGCAGGTGTCCTTTTTTTGGGAGTATCCGTTTATATAGGTTTCACTGCATGGGGTAGAGTTTCCGCTTTGGGTGCAATTGGTAATTGGGCACAGATTGCACCCGAAAATTGTGCTGGTTAGGTTACAGTTCGAGTTTCCGCTAAAATGCATTTGCATAATCACAAACTTAAAATCTTTGAGAACAAGCGCCATCCGACAGCGTAGCTCGTAATCGTTTAATTTTTTTTCTTTGCAATAAAAAATATTCATTGATGTATTTAAATGTATTTAAGAGTGATAAACTGGTGCAGTTTTATTAATACAGCTGAAAATGGGTTTATCACAAAAAATAAGCATTTTTAATAAGCGTCTCGACCTCCACCTGTGTGCAACCTGATTTTAAATTACTGAAAATGACTTAAACAAACTATACTGAACCATTGGTGTACACCAGTCAGTTTTTTAGTAAGTTAAATATTTTTTAAGATGTAAAAATATGCCTGCTAGTGCCTATGCACCTAAGAAAATGAGCCTAATTTGAAGATCCTCCATGAGCAGGCGAGACTCGCCATTATCGTTATTTTGATCGGGGGGGGGGGGCGTGGCCCCAATCTTTTGCACTGGTTCAACTGGATTGGGCTGATAAAACCAGTGCAAACTAGCGGAAACTCTACCCCTACATGATTTATTAACAAAAATGTATTGGCTCTGAATTTCTTTACGGGGTTGCCTCGAGCTTTATCGTAACTTCAACCGAGCATCAGTGGAAGCTCTGGAGAAATGGCGAATCATAGAAACATACAGCACATTGTGCCTGTGTCAGCTCCTCGAAAAAGCTTTCCCATTCGTCCTACTCCCCTGCTCTTTCCCCACAGCCCTGCAATTTTTTCCTTTCCAAGTATATGTCCAATTCCCTTTTGAAAATTTCTATTGAATCTGCTTCCACCACCCTTTCAGGCAGTAGATTCCAGATTGAAACAACTCAATGTATTAAAAAAAATTCTCCTCTTTTTCCCACCTGTATTTTTTACCAATTATCTTAAATCTGTGTCTTCCGGTTACTGACCCTCCTTGCCAGTGGAAACAGCTTCTCATTATCTACTCTATCAAAACCCCTCATAATTTTGAACACCTCTATTAAATCTCCCTTTAACCTTCTCTGCTCTAAGGAGAACAATCCCAGCTTCTCCTCTCTCCACATAACTGAAATCCCTAATCCTGATAAATCTCCTCTGTATCCCCCCCCAAGGCCTTAATATCTTTCCAAAAATGTGGTGCCCAGATTTGGACACAATACTCTAGCTGAGGCCTAACCAGTGATTTATAAAGGTTTGGCATAACTTCCTATAAATTATCGGTGCTGCGACCATTGTTGTTCACTATTTACATAAACGATCTGGACTCGGGAATCGGAAGTACAATTTCAAAATTTGTGGACAACACCAAATTGGGGGTTATAGTTAATACTGAGGAGGACTGCAACAAAATACAAGATATTAATAAACTTGCAGAATGGGTGTGTAATTGGCAAATGAATTTCAATATAGATAAGTGTGAGGTGGTGCATTTTGGTAGGAAGAATAAGGAGGTCACATACTGCTTGGAAAATATGGGGTAGAGGAGCAAAGGGATCTAGGGGTACAAATGTACAAATCACTAAAAGTTGCAACGCAGGTTAATAAGGCCATAAAAAAAGCGAGCCCCCAAGCAGTGGGGTTCATTTCTAGAGGGACAGAATTGAAAAGCAGAGAAGTTATGTTCAACAACAACAACTTGCATTTTTATAGTGTCTTGGACATAGTAAAACCTCCCAAGGCCTCCACAGGAGCATTATCAAACAAAATTTGACACCAAACCACATAAGGTGATATTAGGACAGGTGACTAAACGCTTGGTCAAGAGGTAGGTTTTAAGGAATGTCTTAAAGGAGGAAAGTGAGGTAGAAAGGCAGAGAGGTTTGGTGAGGGAATTCCAGAGCTGAGGGCCTAGGCAGCTGAAGGCATAGCCGCTAATGGTGGAGCGATTAAAATAGGAGGTGTGCAAGAGGCAAGAATTGGAGGAGTGCAGAGATCTCGGAGGGTTGTTGGGCTGGAGGATATTACAGAGATAGGGATGGGCAAGGCCATGGAGGGATTTGAACCTTGGTTAGACCACACGTGAGTACTGTGATAGTTCTGGACTCCATATGATAAAAAAGATATAGAGACACTGGTAAACTTCTATGATTCTATGATTCTTTTGTCCATTTTTGAACTAAGGTTGTAATGCGGTCTGGAGCTGAGTGGTTCTGGCGGAACCCAAACTGAACATCTGTGAGCAGGTTATTGGTGCGTAAGTGCCACTTGATAGCACTGTCGGCGACACCTTCCATCACTTTGCAGATGATTGAGAATAGACTGATGGGGTGGTAATTGGCCGGATTGGATTTGTCCTGCTTTTTATGGACAGGACATCCCTTGGCAATTTTTCACATTGTTGGGTAGATGCCAGTGTTGTAGCTGTACTGCAACACCTTGGCTAGAGGCGCGGCTAGTTCTGGAGCGCAAGTCTTCAGCAGTACAGCGAGGATGTTGTCGGGGCCCATAGCCTTTGCTGTATCCAATGCACTCAGCTGTTTCTTGATATCATGAGGAGTGAATTGAATTGGCTGAAGACTGGCTTCTGTGATGGTGGGGATATTGGGAGGAGGCCAAGATGGATCATCCACTTGGCACTTCTGGCTGAAGCTGGTTGCAAACGCTTCAGCCTTATCTTTTGCACTCACTTACTTGACTCTGCCATTATTGAGGATGGGGATGTTCACGGAGCCTCCTCCCGTTAGTTGTTTAATTGTCCACCACCACTCACTACTGGATAAGGTAAGATTTAATAGAGGTGTTTAAAATCATGTCTGGTTTTGATAGAGTAAATAAGGAGAAACTGTTTCCAGTGGTAGAAGGGTCGCTGACCAGAGGGCACAGATTTAAGGTGATCGGCAGAAGAGCCAGAGGCGACATGAGGAAACATTTTTTTAATGCAGCGAATTATAATGATCTGGAATGCACTGCCTGAAAGGGTGGTGGAAGCAGATTCATTTGTAACTTTCAAAAGGGAATTGGATAAATACTTGAAGGGAAAAAATTATAGTGCTATGTGGAAAGAGCAGGGGAATTGGACTAATTGGATAGCTCTTTCAAAGAGCCGGCACAGGCACGTTGGGCCGAATGGCCTCCTGTGCTGCACCTACTATGATACTATGCTTCCTTCCTCGTAGGGCTGGAAATATACTGATCAAGAAAGTTCTCTTGTACACATTTCAGAAATTCCTACCCCCTTTACCCTTTATGCTGTTACTACCCCCCTACTCTACAGTTCTTGCATTTTCTGTAATTTGCCTGCAAATTTGCTCCTCTGGCTCCTTCCCACTATTTCATGGCCCATCGTATACACCCAAATAGCTCTATTTTTCCTTAATTCTAACCAAATAGATTCTGTCTTTGACCTCTCAACTACATCATCCCTTTCCAGTGTTAGAATAGTTTCTTTGATTAATACTGCCGATCCCCTCCTTTCTTTCCTTCCGCATCTTTCCTGAATACATTGTAGCCAGAAATATTAAATTCCCAATCCTCCCCTTCTTTGAGCCAGGTCTCTGTTATTGCCACGATATCATAGTCCTACGTGACGATTTGAGCTTTCAGCTCACCAACCTTATTTACCAAGCTATGTGCGTTCACACACATGCACTCCAAACTCATCTTAGACTGCCTCACATTTGCCCCCTGTCTGATCCCTCCTATTTCTGAACTATTCTTTACTCTCATGCTATTTGTCTCTCCCAGTGTTCTGTGCACCTTGTTTCTCCTCTCTAATGTTTTATCCTGGTGCCCATCGCCCTGCCAAATTAGTCTAACTCTCTCCCACAGCATTAGTTAACCTCCTCGCGAGGACATTGGTGCCAGTTTGGTGTTGATACAACCTGTCCGTCTTGAATAGATCCCTCCTGCTACAGAGCTGGTCTTGCCACAGTCACCTGGAAATGTGTTTGAACTGAGCAAATAAAAGACGTTATGAAAGACTGAAGTGATTATCTGTGGTCAAGACAGCTTCTTGCACCTTACAGTAAAGGAGTATTTTCCCTATTCAGCTAGTTCCTTTGAAGATGCCCCAGATCCTTTTCCAACAAGTACGTTTTTTTTTTTTAAAAAGTTTAAATAAATTATATCTTCTTGGCAGATACAGTATGGACTGCCAGCATTTGACATCTGAATGGATTTTGAACTTCTAACACTTGATGAGCCCTACAAATCGCATGGTCCTAAGGGACTAATATGCATTTCCTCTCTCAGTTGCAACCTTGCATATATTAAATTTTATAAGCCTGAGGTATCTGCCAATCACCTTAAATATGAGGGACTGTTTACAAACAAAGACTTAAAAAAAGATGGATCCAAGTTTTTTTGCATCCAGTGTCAAACCCAGACAACATGGGCGTGATTTTTACATGGAGCCGGGAAGAGAGCAGGGGGAAAGATAATTGTACGTGAAATCTGAAACCTAATTGAGGGCGATAAGTTTTACTTCCGGGTTTCGTGCCCGGCAGCTAGCCTAATTGACTGGCTGTTGGGGGGCAAGACTGGGGATCAGAGAAGAGAAGGGTGGGACTGTGGGCCGTGGAGGACGTGGTGGGGTGGGGTCTGAAGCCGGAGGTGGGGACTGGGGCTTGGGCTGTTGCCAGGAGGAAATCGAAGGCAGATGAAGAGCAATGACTATAAGCCCTCTTGACAGCTGATGAAGATATATTCTCTCTCCAGAGCTGCTATCAAATGACAGTACTCCTTCCTCCACCTTCCTATATAATAGTTCCATACCATAATCAATGCAAATTCTCCCAGCCAAACCTGTTGCCAAATCTTCAGGACAAGAGTCAGAAGTTGCAGTTCGGGAGAAGAGATTGGAGGTCAGGTAAAGAGCCGGACGGGGTGGGGGGGTGGTCGGCTGATTATGGGGGTCCGATCGCGCAGGTGAGCTTGTTGGGCCTGGATGAAGCACGCCTGCTCTTCTTGGTCCACAATAAGCCTGGTGCAATAAAGGCACTCACCTCATGGATCCGGCCCTTCTCACCTGATGAGAATCAGAAGCGATCGGAGACCCGTGCAGGTAAGTGGGTGCATTGGAGCCAGATTGCGGACCCACTTCAAAAATCTGTAACTTTTTCTTTCCACCTGCCCCCAACCCACCTGTTCTTTGGGGTTAAAATTACCCCCCATGTGTGTATTCACTGACCTTTAGAAGTTTACAGCACAGATAGAGTCCATTTGGCTCATCGTTATCTGTCCCGAATCTTCGCTAGAGCAATCCAAAAGATAATGCCACTTTCCCCATAGCCTTGTCTTTTTTACTTCACATACTTATTAAATTTTCCCTTAAAGGATGCCATGGTCTGCACCTCAATCATTCTCTGTGGCAAAGCATTCCATTCTCCAACAATCCTCTGTAAAGAAATTTCTCTTAACATCTTTTCACAGACTTTCTAACAAGAGGAAATAGTAATTTCAAATTCACTTGATGAAAATTCTTCAGAATTTTAAAAACCTCTAATAAAGCTCCTCTTAACCTTCTCTGCTTCAGTGGAACTAATGCGAGTATCTTGCCTCTCCTCATAACTAAAGTTTCCCATCTCTAGCGTCATCGCAGTGAATCTATGCTGTACACTCTGTTTCCTTTCTATAATGGGGCACCCAAAACTGCACAACATAAGAACTAGGAGCAGGAGTAGGCCAATCGGCCCCTCGAGCCTGCTCCGCCATTCAATAAGATCATGGCTGATCTGATCCTAACCTCAAATCTAAATTCATGCCCAATTTCCTGCCCGCTCCCCGTAACCCCTAATTCCCTTTACTTCTAGGAAACTGTCGATTTCTGTTTTAAATTTATTTAATGATGTAGCTTCCACAGCTTCCTGGGGCAGCAAATTCCACGGACCTACTACCCTCTGAGTGAAGAAGTTTCTCCTCATCTCAGTTTTGAAAGAGCAGCCCCTTATTCTAAGATTATGCCCCCTAGTTCTAGTTTCACCCATCCTTGGGAACATCCTTACCGCATCCACCCGATCAAGCCCCTTCACAATCTTATATGTTTCAATAAGATCGCCTCTCATTCTTCTGAACTCCAATGAGTAGAGTCCCAATCGACTCAACCTCTCCTCATATGTCCACCCCCTCATCCCCAGGATTAACCGAGTGAACCTTCTTTGTACTGCCTCGAGAGCAAGTTTGTCTTTTCTTAAGTATGGACACCAAAACTGTATGCAGTATTCCAGGTGCGGTCTCACCAATACCTTATATAACTGCAGCAATACCTCCCTGTTTTTATATTCTATCCCCCTAGCAATAAAAGCCAACATTCCGTTGGCCTTCTTGATCACCTGCTGCACCTGCATACTAACTTTTTGATTTTCTTGCACTAGGACCCCCAGATCCCTTTGTACTGGAGTACTTTCCAGTTTCACGCCATTAAGATAATAACTTGCTCTCTGATTTTTCCTGCCAAAGTGCATAACCTCACATTTTCCAATATTGTATTGCATCTGCCAAATCTCTGCCCACTCACCCAGCCTGTGTCTATCCCCTTGTAGGTTTTTTATGTCCTCCTCACTCTCCACTTTCCCTCCCATCTTTGTATCATCTGCAAACTTTGATATGTTACACTCGGTCCCCTCCTCCAAATCGTTAATATAGATTGTAAAGAGTTGGGGACCCAGCACCGACCCCTGCGGAACACCACTGGCTACTGATTGCCAGTCCGAGAATGAACCATTTATCCCAACTCTCTGCTTCCTGTTAGATAACCAATCCTCCATCCATGCCAGAATATTACCCCCAATCCAGTGATTCTTTATCTTGAGCAATAATCTTTTGTGTGGCACCTTGTCGAATGCCTTCTGGAAGTCTAAATACACTACGTCCACTGGTTCCCCTTTATCCACCCTGTACGTTATGTCCTCAAAGAACTCAAGCAAACTTGTCAGATGTGACTTCCCCTTCGTAAAGCCATGCTGACTTTGTCCGATTTAAATTATGTTTATCCAAATGTTCTGCTACTGTCTCCTTAATAATAGACTCCAAAATTTTACCCACCACAGATGTTAGGCTAACTGGTCTATAATTTCCAGCCTTCTGCCTACTACCCTTTTTAAATAAGGGTGTTACATTAGCAGTTTTCCAATCTGCCGGGACCTTTGCCGAGTCCAGAGAATTTTGGAAAATGATTACCAAAGCATCCACAATCCCTACTGCCACTTCCCTCAAGACCCTCGGATGTAAGCCATCAGGTCCAGGGGATTTAGAGTCATAGAGTTATACAGCACGGATAGAGGCCCTTCGGCCCATCGTGTCCGCGCCGGCCATCAAGCCCTGTCTACTCTAATCCCATATTCCAGCATTTGGTCCGTAGCCTTGTATGCTATGGCATTTCAAGTGCCCATCCAAATGCTTCTTGAATGTTGTGAGGGTTCCTGCCTCCACAACCCTTTCAGGCAGTGAGTTCCAGACTCCAACCACCCTCTGGGTGAAAAAGTTCTTTCTCAAATCCCCTCTAAACCTCCCGCCTTTTACCTTGAATCCATGTCCCCTTGTTATAGAACCCTCAACGAAGGGAAAAAGCTCCTTAGTATCCATCCTATCTGTGCCCCTCATATTTATCCGGATTTATCCGCCTTGAGTCCCATTAATTTACTGAGTGCCAATTCCTTAGTGATTTTAATCGTATTTAGCTCCTCCCCACCCCCCCCACCCCCTGCTTCGAGGCCCCTGTTTGTCCAGTGTTGTGAGTCTTACAGTGGCCCAACCAATGTATTGTATAAACTTTTATCATTTCTGCTTTACTTTTGTATTATATGTTCCAATTTATAAAACCCAAAATGTGGTTGGCCTGTTTATGGGATTATTTATTGCATTTTGAAGGAATTGTGAATTTACACCACTATATCTCTCTCTTCCTCCACATTGTCGTTCCATTGAAATTATGCTCTCATTCTTTGTGTATCTCCTAACACTCTTCCGCATCTGCCACTTGTCTACCTATTCCGCTAACCTGTCTGTTGCTCCTGAAGTCTTCTACAGTTCTCCTCGTTGGTTGCAAACCCCATTTAGTCATCATCAAGGGCCCGATGTTACCAGCGCTGCGGGTTCTCGGCGGGGAGGGCTATTGGGCGCGTGGGTAACACACCTGGCGAAATCAGTCAGCTCCCCGTGCGATCGTAGCATAATTGGATTCACTTACCTTCTCCTCCGGGTTCCCCACTGCTGATCTGCGCGTCGGGCGGGCTGCGCATGCGCAGTAAGATCTATCAGCTGGAGGAGCTCCATTTAAAGGGGCAGTCCTCCACTGACAGATGCTGCAACAAACAGAAAAAATCACAGCATGGAGCAGCCCAGGGGGAAGGCTGCTCCCAGTTTAATGATGCCTCACTCCAGGTATCAATACATGGGGTGAGGAGGAGGGGGAGGACAGAGATCTTCCCCCCCCGGCGGGCGGGAGGAAGCGGCCTGCCTCTGCCACCAGGAAGGCCTGGCTCGAGGTGGCAGAGGAGGTCACCAGCACCACTAACATTTCGCCCACCTGCATACAGTGCAGGAGGCGCTCCAATGACCTCAGTCGGTCAGCCAAAGTGAGTACACTTACTCTTTCCCCTACACTCCTGCCATATCACTGCCCCCACCCCACATCTCCTTCTGCACTGCCAACACTACTCTGTCACATCACCACTCATACCCACTCAAACCTCATCCTCATCTTACCTGCACCTACTCACCTCGCCAGTACTCATCCCGCCACTACCACTCAACCCAACCCTCATACAATCTCATGGCTCTATCTCGTACTCACCCTCTCGTGCATCTCTTTCACGGCCAGCCTCACTCAACCTGCCACTACCTGTGCTGCAGCCACAGGGCATGCATCACATATGTGCAGTAGGCAGCATAAGGCAAACATGTCGTGAGCATGAAGGGGATGCACAAGGGTGTTTGAGGGTTTGTCATGGTTGTTACTTATATTGAATTTCTGACCAACTCACATTACATATTATATTGGCACCACTACTGCCATGTCTTCGCGAATCTTGTCTGGTCTGTGCAATAATGCCCTTTCCTGAGGATCACTATGAAGACCCACAACTGATGCCACCCATTGTGTCATTGCAGAGTGGGTGTAGGTGTATTTGCAGGGCTCTTTTGTGCAGACGGCTGAGAGACGTCGGCGATGTCCCCGGTTGCACCCTGGAAGGATGCAGAGGAGAGGTTGTTGAGGGCAGTGGTGACTTTGACAGCGACAGGTGAGAAGATGGTGCTCGGGCCTGCCAGGAGTAGCTTGGCATGAAGGAGGCTGCAGATGTCCACGACTACATGTCGAGTGACTCTGAGCCTCCGTGTGCACTGCTGCTCGGAGAGGTCCAGGAAGCTGAGCCTCGGTCTGTGGACCCTGTGGCGAGGGTAGTGCCCTCTGCGATGCATCTCTCTCTGTGGTTGCCCTCCCTCCTGCTGTGCAGGTGGATGTGTCACAGCGCTGTGTTGTGGAGCTCCACGTGTCAGGTGGACGGCGTGGATGGCGAGGCTGGTGAAGCTGGTGATGCTGTTCGCCCTCCGAGGAGGTCATGACTGCAGCTACGGCGGCCCCCATCCGGAAGATGTACATCTGAGGGGGTCCGCAAGGTAGGTACATGTCTCTGGACCCCGGGTTAAGTGTGCAAGTTGGTAACTTTGATTGTCAGGAGGAGGGTGGTGGAGGCCAAACTTTGTCCCAAGTGACAGAGTGGCCTCCTGCAATGAGTGAGGGTCTCCCATCCCCACCTGTCAAATGGACCTTTGCAGCTGCCACAGGCTGATAGCTGCATCAGGTCCATTTGAACTGGGAGTGTTTCCCCCAGTGTGGGAAACAGTCCCAGTTTGCTCTAAAATCCCACCCCTCCTCACATGATCCCTTAATCAGGTCAGTTAATGACCTGATCAAGCCAAATAAATACCTTCAAGTGGCATCCCGCTGGCTTTTTGCCTGCGGGATTCCCACCAGCAGGGGCTGCGCGCGCACGCCGGTGCATCAGCGGGGAACCCGGAAGTGCGCGGGTTCGAGGCGGGCTCCGGTCCCGCTTTGGGATTTCCCGATTTTCGGGGGCCCCCCCCTGGTCAGGAACGCACCCGATAGCGGGTGCTAAAATGCTGCCCCAAATGTTTATATCATGCTCCCTATGCCCAAGTCTAATACTCATCCTCTGAGTAAATCATCTAAACAGGCAAATGCAGCTAATTGTAACTGCTTGTAACCTGCTTGGGTTGATCAGTGCAAAGTTAGCTGCTTGTCACTTTCAGATTCTAGGTCAATGACTGTGTGTGTCTCTGTGATGCAGATGTGAAATTGGTGTCTAATTGTAGGAAAATGTGTATTCAAGAAAAAAAATGACACAAGTTTTGAGAGGGAATGAGAAATTCATAGAAACATTTTATTGATAGCTCAGCAGGTGGACATGTTTCAGAGGATGGATGGAGGAACAGAGGATGGTCTGGGGCTGTGGAAAGTGGTGAGTGAACCCTGGGTGGTGGATGTAAGTTGGTGTAAGCAAGGCACTAAGTCAAGGAACTGTCTGAGATGGGAGAGTGGGAGTTGAGGGTTCTTGTTGGCAACTGGGAGGCTAAACATCAAAATAGTGATAGCAATGTGGAAATCTGCAACAGAAGAATCTGGAAAAATTATGAGGCCCATACGTATGCACAAGAGTAGGAGGTGACACGGCGGTGAGGCACAAGTTTGAGTTGTATGTGAGGAGTGCATATTGGTATGGGAGAAGGAAGTGGTAGTAGTGATGGTTGAGGCAGGTGGGAGGTGCTCAGCTGTGTTGGTCCCCCTCAATGAAACAGCCTGAAGACTCTCATTGTCTGGTGTCGCACATTAAGGCCAAGTACAAATCATCATTCTCAGGGCAGGGAAAGGAAAGAAAAATGCAGAGGTCAGTAAAATACAAAGAAACTCAAGTAGTAGCGCAGCTAGAGAGAGCAGGAGGAGGAGAGCAAGTGGCTGAATATACGCCTGGGGTGAGCTGCAGGCCAGGCAGATCGGGGACTCTCAAAACCATGCTATGGAGGAAATGCAGTCTGTAATATAAAATAAGTACTTGTAAAATAATAAAACTTTCAAACATATTTATGATTTATGGTGATGTTTCCTTCAATTTCCTCCAACTAAATATTGGGACCAAAGCTATTGTCTTCGGCCCCCGCCATATACAACATTCCCTAGCCACCAATTCCATCCCCCTCCCTGGCCAGTGTCTAAGGCTGAACCAGACTGCTCGCAACATCAGCGTCCTATTTGACCCTGAGCTGAGCTTCCAACCCCATATCCTCTCCATCACGAAGACCGCCTACTTCCTTCTCCGCCCTTGCCTCAGCCCATCTGCTGCAGAAACCCTCATCCATGCTTTTGTTAACTCCACATTCGAATATTCCAATGCTGTAAACTTGTGATCATCCAAAACTCTGCTGCCCGTATCCTAACTTGCACCAAGTCCCGTCCACCCATCGTCCCTGTGCTCGCTGACCTACATTGGCTCCCGGTCCAGCAAAGCCTCGAATTTAAAATTCTCATACTTGTGTTCAAAGCCCTACTTGGCCTCATCCCCTCCCTATCTCTGTAACCCCCTCCAGCCCCATAACCCTCCGAGATCTTTGCGTTCCTCCAATTCTAGCTTCTTGTGCATCATCATTTTCCTTCGCCCCACTATTCAGCTGTCTAGGCTCTAATCTGTGGAATTCCCTTCCTAAACCTCTCTACCTCTTTTCCCTCCTTGAAACCTAACTCTTTGATTAAGCTTTATGTCACCTGTCTCAATATCTCCTTATGTGGCTTGGTGTCAAATTTTATCTGATAACGTTCCTGTGAAGCGCCTTGGGACGTTTTACTATGTTAAAGGCTCTATAAATTGAGATTTTGCAGAATTAAATGCAGATTGTTGTTACTGTTGTGATGGTTTGCTGCCTTGCTTTTTTATGAGCTAATGAGGTTGAATTAACCTGTTTACAAGCCAATCTGGTGCAAGTGTGGCGCAGAAAACATATGTAGAATTTTGGTTTTGATGTGATGGACAGAAAATGCGTGCGAAGCATACTGTTTTTTAAATACATAAATATGTATATGTGTGATATATAAATGTGTATGTATGACTCTAGGCAATAGTAGAGTTGAGCAGATGTGAAAAAGATCAACAAAATTAACGTGTTTGTGTGTTTCAAGAGCTTCAAGTTGCCGTATAATTGTCATGCTATTAAATTGCACTGATACAAATTTTTGAATGAAGTAGAAAAATAAATGCTCAAAAAATGTATGCGCCATGACTTGTTGGTAGTGTGAGGGCAACAGGGCATCTGGGACCTTGATGAATGGTGGGACCATTAGTGTATCTCCTTAACTAATGAGATTTAAGAATTGAGAAAGAAATAGAGGAACAACAGAGAAGGAGGGTCAGTTAGAGACAAATCAGGTACAGAAAAAAGGTAAAGAGAGGGAAAGAAAGATTGGATTAAGAGAGCGAAAAGTGACAGGAAAAGTAAGAAAAACATTTATAAATTTTAAATTTAACATTTCAAAAATCTCCAACAACATTTGACTACACGCAAGAATGAGATTGAATACTTTAAATTGTTCCCATTCTGGGCTGGAGAGGTTGATTGGCATTATGTTAACAACTATCACATCGTTAAAAAGATACCTACGCTCTTATTTACCAGACTTAACTTTGTGTAGCAAGTTTAATGGGCAATCAATGTGCAAATCCCACAAGTTCTTAAAGCTAACAGGGAGGCTAAGGGCGAGATGCTGTTGGTGTGAAGATAAACGGCGGAGCGGTGTATATTGACTAACAGGTTCTGGAGGTTCAGAACTCCCGGTATATCTCTTGAACGTGCTGCCCAATTTACACATTAATAATGGCATGCGTTGTTAACACGCCGTTATTTTTACAGCAAGGATCCGGCCTGATTATATCCTTTTTCAGTAAAAATAATAAGCTAAAAAACATTGAACTAGCAAACAGGGGAAAAATGAGACTGATTTTATTGGAGAAGTATTTATATTGAATAGTATAAGAAGAATGCTATCTTCTTGGAAAACAAAACACTTTCAGCTTTTTTTTCTGGGAACAATCTCTCGACAATGTCAAGAATCTTGAAGATGCTATCAATTACCTCAGGAAGGTTACAACAATAGCTTTCATGCAAATATCTTGACAGCCAATGAAGTAGTACAGATTGAATCTTTTGTTACCTGTTTGTTAATTAATTAACATTGTAGACTACTGTTTGGCTCTCTTTCCATTTTTGCATTTCTTCACCCCCAGTTACAAACATAATGAAGGAGTATTGCACTTATTAACATAAAGATTTTTTTCTTCTCAGTTTCCAAAAATGGCTATCCTGCCATTCATTGTTATCATTCTGAGGTTTTGCAACACTCAAGCAACCAGGAAAGGGGTGACTGCTAGTTTAGATGCAAAGTGGTCATCAATGCCTTTGCTATTAGAGACAAGGTAAGATTCATTTTGAAACTTTTGTATGCTTTTAACATCACATGCTGCAGATCCTTCTTTAAAATGAAGTTACCATGACTTGCCTAGATATATACATTTTGCAGAGCACAAATAAGATCTGTTAATCAAAATGTAGGTTGTGATTCACCTGATAGCTTATTTGGAGGGATCGAAGAGAAATTCTTCCAATCTCAATTCCGACTTGACCCTGGTTAATTTTATACCCATGACCACTAGTTGTGTATCACATAAGCAGGATATTTAACTTGGTCTATCAGCATTATTACTATTATTATTCATGTATCTCAGTGACTTAAAAAAATCATCTTCTTTCAATCTTCAATGAAAACACGTTAGAGTGAAATTAGATGCATAAAATGGAAAAAAAAGAGAGTGGATTGAGAGAGAAAAAAAGAGACAGAAAGGAAAAGTAAGAAAAAAATTAAGAACAACAAGCAAAAAAAGAGGACGTTGGGAATTTCTGTACTGGTCCTTGAGAAGTTAATGAGAGAATGGCAGGGTGTGAAATGTACAAATATTCTTGACCCATGAAGTATAGAACCAGTGGCCCCATCCATCATGATCAGGAACAGTGGAACTGCTTTCATAGGAACGTAGGAATTGCTGGACGAAAAAAAGACCAAGGTCCATCTAGTTTGCCTTCTACCATTCTGGTGTCGCATGATACAATGATAATGGCAACGTTGACCAATCATAGCAATCGATCTCTATCAATTAGTCTACAACAGACCGAGAAGTGACACGAAGAAAACCTTAGTTGGGAACCATGGGTCCTAAATCACCTTTTTCCTCCCAAGCATGCTACATTTACCATGTCGTGTCTCAAATTACTCATATACTGTATCCCAAAATTATTTTCTGAATGAGATCTATCTAATTTGCATTTCGAAACAGCTTTGCATCCTGAAAATTATTGCCTTTTGACACTAACAGGAGTGTGGATGGCAGGACTAACACAAAAGTACTGCCAAGACAGATTAAAAAGCTTTAAAAACCTATAGGAACAATTCACTACCTACTCAAGTGAGATTCCACAGTTTCATTGTTCCCTTTCTGGGCCTCCAAGGTTGAGTGTCATGTCAGGGCCATAAAGCACGTCATTACAACATGAATTACCAGTCCTAAATGGCTGTGAGATTAATTAGCATCAATGGCGTAAATCCAGCAACCTGAGAGACGCAATTAATTTCAGTGGGAGGCTCACTTCAAGTTTGCAATTTTTTTGGCTTTGTCGAGGCTAATGGCAGAGTGGCGCAAATCGTCCAGCAATTTATGGAGAATTGGAAATCATGGCGTAGCTCTTCTTTGCCACAGATTGCTGGATTTTTTACAAACTAATAATGGTGAGCGCCATTAATTTGCTATTATTTCTGCAGCAATTTCTGGGCTGGTGTTGTAGAAAAAATCCTTATAATGATCATTAAGTGCAATTAAACGTACATGGTTGTAAGGAAGACACATATGCTGAAGGACCCTGGGTTAATGACTTTACTGATGCTGATTCAGCTCCTTCACACTGTTGAAACTGATTGGGAGGAATTACTGCACCCGTTAGAGTCAGGAAGTTGATTAAAATCCGTAAAAATAGTTATTATCCTTGGATCCTTTAGAAATCTTGCCCTTACAGCAATAACTATAATGCTTTTTTTTGTTATTTAAAAAGCAAGAATGACTTTATATACAGATCCAATATATGTCTTCCTACCAGCTTGTAAATACACCATTCTTACATTAGGGGCAATTTTCAGAGCTGGCAGTCAGGGCACGGCATGGCTACTGCCTCCTCTGGCCAGAACTGCAGCGCTGCTAACCTCCAAAGTACAAAATTCATGAGATTTTAGTGCCATGTCCCTTTTTTTTTACAGTAACCTCATCTGTTTGCAATAACCATACCATTTGCATTTCATTCCATGCTGGTTTGTATTGTAAAGCATGTGTTTCTTGCCACAGTAGATATATTTAGTTAACATTGCACAAGTACTAATTTACTTACAAAAAGCACAGATAATTTGAGCAAAAATGTTACACATTGACAAACTGTCAATGTAATATGCTAAATTCAAATATGAAAAGAACTGTTAAAAGAAAGCATGACATGTTAAAGCATCACACATATTTGTGTTTTTTATAAAAAACACAATTTTGTAATTTCAAAAAAAAACTTTTTAAGCTTTTAGTTTGAAGAGAAAATCGTAATGTCAAAAAGGGAATTGAAACTCTGGTCCTGATGCCCATAAGGTTTCAGTTCCTTATCTGGCCTTATTTTGGGATTGCTGGTTGGGGGGGAGGGGTGTAGCTTGGGAGAGGAGACCAGCAGGGAAAGAAGACTCAGGAAATGGGACTGAACAAATGGGATTTGGAGGCTAGAGTTGAAGAGAACAGGCCGTTGGAATCCAAACAGTACAGGAGTCGGGGTAAAGGCCTTCCGATTCCAAAATCATAGGTACGTCGGAGAAAGTTATAACTTCCCAAGAAACAAAGTTGGAGTGATACTTATTTTGATCTTAATGGGAATTGCATGGGCTATGAAAAAGCAGACAGTAAAGAAGCTATAAGAATTAGTTAGTAAATTTTAGAAACAAGCTTTTTCAGTGCAGTGCTACAAATGCTAAAACATATTTATGTTCATAATTTTATCGTCTTAATCACAGAAATGTAAACCAGGTGAATGACATAGGAACATAGGATCAGGAGTAGGCCACTCAGCCCCTCGAGCCTGTTCCGCTATTCAATGAGATCATGGCTGATCTGTATCTTAACTCCGTCTACCCGCCATGGTTCTGTAACCCTTAATATCCTTGCCTAACAAAAATCTATCAATCTCAGTTTTGAAATTTTCAATTGATCTGGCCTCAACAGCTTTTTGGGGAGAGAGTTCCAGATTTCCACTACCCTTTGTGTGAAGAAGTGCTTCCTGACATCACCCCTGAATGGCCTAGCTCTAATTTTAAGGTTATGCTCCCTTGTTCTAGACTCTCCCACTAGAGGAAATAGTACACTACCAAATCCTTTAATCGTCTTAAACATCTCAATTAGACCACCCCTTAATCTTCTATATCCAAGGTAATACAAGCCTATGTACAATACTAGTCTATGCAACCTGTCCTCATAATTTAACTGTTTTAGCTCTGATATCATTCTGGTGAATCTGCGCTGTACCCCTCCGAAGGCCAATATATCCTTCCTGAGGTGCAGTGCCCAGAACTCCACCCCTTTGTATTCCAGCCCCCATGAGATAAAGGCCAACATTACATTAGCCCTTTTAATTATTTTTTGGACCTGTCCACTAGCTTTTAGTGATTTTTATACTTGGATCCCTCCACTGTTCCTAGCTTCTCGCCATTTAGAAAATACTCTGATCTATCTTTCTTGGGTCTAAAGTGGATGGCCTCACACTTCCCCACATTGAACTCTTTATCTGACTCAGTTTTACCTGCTCACTTAATTTATCAATGTCCTTTTGCAACTTTCTGCTCCCATCTACACTATTTACTGTGCTACCTAACTTGGTGTCGCAGCAAACTTGGATATGGCTCTCTTCCTCCATCTAAGTCATTTATAAATATAGTGAAAAGCTGAGGCCCCTGTACAGATCCCTGGGGGACACCACTGGTCACATCCTGCCAATTTCAGTATATACCCATTATCCCAACTCTCTGTCTCCTACCTCCTAACCAATTCCTTACCCATGTCGAGAGGTTGCCTCCAATTCCATGTGCTCTCATTTTTGTTAAGTCTCTTGTGTGGAACATTATTGAATGCCTTCTGGAAGTCCATATAAATAACATCTATAGACATTCCTTTATCTACCACATTAGTTACCTCAAAAAATTCAACTAGGTTCACTGGACATGACTTACCCTTCACAAATCCATGCTGGCTGTCTCTGATCAGCTCATGTTTATCCAAGTACTCAGTCACTCTGTCCCTAATAACAGATTCTAGTAACTTCCCCACAACAGACGTTAGACTTATAGACCTTTAATTTCCTAGTTTATAGAACCATAGAAAGGATACAGCACAGAAGGGGGCCATTTGGCCCATCGTGTCTGCGCCGGCTCAAAGAACAAGCAGGTGCTCATTCTAATCCCACCTTCCAGCACCCGGTCCGTAGCCCTGCAGCTTACAGCACTTTAGAACATTAGAACATAAGAAATAGGAGCAGGAGTAGGCCAATCGGCCCCTCGAGCCTGCTCCGCCATTCAATAAGATCATGGCTGATCTGATCCTAACCTCAAATCTAAATTCATGTCCAATTTCCTGCCCGCTCCCCGTAACCCCTAATTCCCTTTACTTCTAGGAAACTGTCTATTTCTGTTTTAAATTTATTTAATGATGTAGCTTCCACAGCTTCCTGGGGCAGCAAATTCCACAGACCTACTACCCTCTGAGTGAAGAAGTTTCTCCTCATCTCAGTTTTGAAAGAGCAGCCCCTTATTCTAAGATTATGCCCCCTAGTTCTAGTTTCACCCATCCTTGGGAACATCCTTACCGCATCCACCCGATCAAGCCCCTTCACAATCTTATATGTTTCAATAAGATCGCCTCTCATTCTTCTGAACTCCAATGTGTAGAGTCCCAATCTACTCAACCTCTCCTCATATGTCCACCCCCTCATCCCCGGGATTAACCGAGTGAACCTTCTTTGTACTGCCTCGAGAGCAAGTTTGTCTTTTCTTAAGTATGGACACCAAAACTGTGTGCAGTATTCCAGGTGCGGTCTCACCAATACCTTATATAACTGCAGCAATACCTCCCTGTTTTTATATTCTATCCCCCTAGCAATAAAAGCCAACATTCCGTTGGCCTTCTTGATCACCTGCTGCACCTGCAAACTAACTTTTTGATTTTCTTGCACTAGGACCCCCAGATCCCTTTGTACTGGAGTACTTTCCAGTTTCACGCCATTAAGATAATAACTTGCTCTCTGATTTTTCCTGCCAAAGTGCATAACCTCACATTTTCCAATATTGTATTGCATCTGCCAAATCTCTGCCCACTCACCCAGCCTGTGCAGGTCCAGCTACTTTTTAAAAAGAGTTGAGGGTCCTTGCCTCTATGACCAATTGGGGCAGCGAATTCCATGCACCCTCCATCCTCTGGGTAAAAAAGCTTTTCCTCATGTCCCCTCTAATCCTTCCGCCAATCAGCTTAAATCTAAGTCCTCTAGTTCTTGAACTCTCCGCTAGGGGAAACAGGTACTTCCTGTCTACTCTAGGCCCCTCATAATTTTGTACACCTCAATCAAGTCTCCCCTCAGCCTTCTCTGCTCTAAGGAAAACAACCCCAGTCTCTCCTCGTAGCTGCAATTTTCAAGCCCTGGCTACATTCTTGTAAATTTTCTCTGCACTCTCTCCAGAGTAATTACATCCTTCCTGTAATGTGGTGACCAGAACTGCGCACAATACTCCAGCTGTGGCCCTTACCAGCGTTTTATACTGTTCCATCAATACATCCCTGCTTTTGTATTCTATACCTCGGCTAATAACGGAAAGCATTCCGTATGCCTTCTTCACAACCTTATCTACCTGTACTGCCACCTTCAGGGACCTGTGCACACTTCCTCTACCCCGCTCAATATATTCCCGTTTACTGCATATTCCCTTTTACTGTTTGCCCTCCCTAAATGCATTACCTCACACTTCTCTGGGTTGAACTCCATTTGCCACTTTTCTGCCCACTCCACCAACCCATTGTTATCTTTTTGGAGTCTGCAGCTATCATCTTCACTATCAACTACACGGCCAATTTTTGTGTCGTCTGCAAATTTGCAATCATGCCCCCTACATTCAAGTCCAAATCATTAATATATACCACAAACAGTAAGGGACCCAATACTCAGCCCTGTGGCACACCACTGGAAACGGATTTCCATTTGCAAAGACATCCATCGACTTATACCCTTTGTTTCCTGTTACTGAGCCAATTTTGGATCCAATTCACCACATTTCCCTGTATCCCATGGGCTTTTACCTTTCTGACCAGTCTGCCATATGGGACCTTTTCAAATGCCTTACTAAAATCCATGTGGACAACATCCACTGCACTACCCTCATCCATCCTCCTTGTCACTTCCTCAAAGAATTTAATCAGATTTGTAAGGCATGACCTTCCCTGAACAAATCCATGCTGACTATCTCTGATTAAACCATGCCTTTCCAAGTGACAGTTTATCCTATCTCTCAGTATTGATTCTAATAGTTTGCTCACCACCGAGGTAAGACTGACCAGCCTATAATTGTTCGGCCTTTCCCTCATACCCTTTTTGAAACAATGGTACTACGTTTGCAGTCTTCCAGTCCTCCGGTACCTCCCCTGTATCAAGTGAGGAATAGAAAATGATCCTCAGAACATCCGCTATTTCCTCCCTGACTTCCTTCAATAGCCTAGGAAACAATCCATCCGGCCCTGGTGACTTATCAACTTTCAAGGATTCCAGTCCCTCCAGTACTTCCTCTCTCGTAATGTTTACCTTATCCAATATTTCACACCTCTCCTCTTTAACTACTACATCCGGATAATCCCTTTCCTTTGTGAATACAGAGACAAAATATTCATTTAAAACCCTACCCACATTCTCTGCTTCTACACACAAGTTTATCTATCTTACCCTTCTTTAATAGTGGAGTGACAGTGGCAATTTTCCAAACCAAGGGGACAGTTCCTGAATCGAGAGAGTTTTGGTAGATCTTGACTACGATTTCCTCACCTTTTTAATAGCCCGGGCTATTAAAATCAGGTCCTGGAGTTTTGTGTATCTTTTAATCTCATTATTTTCTCCATTACCCTTTTATTAATTTGTATTAAATCTAGTAAGTTCCTTGTACCCTTTTCCTTGCATCTCTGGTACTTTATCCTCATCCTCTACTGTGAAGACCGATACAAAGTAACTATTCAACAAGTGCCATTTCCTGATTTTTTTTCAATTACAGTACCACCTGCGTCTGTCTTTTTAAGGGGCCCACATGGCAATTTATAATATGCTTTTTTTTAAAAACTTCTGGCACAGTAATTAGAGTCATAGAGTCATAGAGTCATACAGCACGGATAGAGGACCTTCGGCCCATCGTGTCCGCGCCGGCCATCAAGCCCTGTCTACTCTAATCCCATATTCCAGCATTTGGTCCGTAGCCTTGTATGCTATGGCATTTCAAGTGCTCATCCAAATGCTTCTTGAATGTTGTGAGGGTTCCTGCCTCCACAACCCATTCAGGCAGTGAGTTCCAGACTCCAACCACCCTCTGGGTGAAAAAGTTCTTTCTCAAATCCCCTCTAAACCTCCCGCCTTTTACCTTGAATCTATGTCCCCTTGTTATAGAACCCTCAACGAAGGGAAAAAGCTCCTTAGTATCCATCCTATCTGTGCCCCTCATAATTTTGTACACCTCAATCATGTCCCCCCTCAGCCTCCTCTGCTCCAAGGAGGCTGAGGGGGGACATGATTGAGGTGTGGAGGCTTGCCCTATTTATATGGTGCTGTTACAAATTCAGGTCTGCCGTAGGTACCTTCTCCAGTTCAGTGGCATCATTCACTCCCTTAAGTGGATCCCACGCCCCTTGTGTGCTCAACTAGAATCTCACTACCGAATACCTACTTACACCCTGGGTCACACTACTGCGTAACAGTTGTACCTTCTTGTGATCTCAACTGGCTATTCCTGTCTTTGCATGTGCCCTCCAGTGTTTTTGAAGATAGACTGAGAAAACATCTGGTAAGATAAGACCAGATATGAATAATTAAGCTACTTTATTTCACAGTAAGTGAACACACAGAGCAACAGTTATGATCGGACTTGCTTAACTCAATCATTGCAACTTGTCTTTGTATAATTTTCTCCACATCAGTTGGTCATCTTGCTTGACGTAAAAAAAAAATTCCTAACTACCGTCCCGTAGTCTCCTTCTAAGCCTGGTTTAAATGCCTAACTGTTTGCCTGTGTACCTGTCTCTGTCTTTTATCTCCCTGCGTTAACAACCCCAAGGGAGGACCTGTGGCAGACGAGCCCTGCTGAATTCCTGGGAATAGGGACCGCCCAAGACACTGGGTATAATGTGTTTGTCGATTGGCAATCAGGCTAATGAATTGCTTATCGTTTAGTCTTTGGGCAAACCACATCAAAGCTTAACATTGCCATTTTAACTACTGTTCCTCTCAGTGCCTTTTTTAAGTTATGCCTACACATTTTGCTTTAAAGCACGACCCTTAAATATAAAATTATTTTCCAAAATCCTTTTCTGTATAAAAATGGTCAAAAAATCACCTGTCATGATTCCATTAGTTTTAAGATAGCTATGGAGAATAATAGGTCTGGCCCAAAAGTTAAAATTCTAAATTGGGGAAAGGCCAATTTTGATGGTATTAGACAGGAACTTTCAGAAGTTGATTGGGAGAGTCTGTTGGCAGGCAAAGGGACGTCTGGTAAGTGGGAGGCTTTCAAAAGTGTGTTAACCAGGGTTCAGGGTAAGCACATTCCTTATAAATTGAAGAGCAAGGCTGGTAGAAGTAGGGAACCTTGGATGACTCGGGAGATTGAGGCCCTAGTCAAAAAGAAGAAGGAGGCATATGACATGCATAGGCAGCTGGGATCAAGTGGATCCCTTGAAGAGTATAGAGATTGCCGGAGTAGAGTTAAGAGAGAAATCAGGAGGGCAAAAAGGGGACATGAGATTGCTTTGGCAGATAAGGCAAAGGAGAATCCAAAGAGCTTCTACAAATACATAAAGGGCAAAAGAGTAACTACGGAGAGAGTAGGGCCTCTTAAGGATCAACAAGGTCATCTATGTGCGGAGCCACAAGAGATGGGTGAGATCCTAAATGAATATTTCACATCGGTATTTATGGTTGAGAAAGGCATGGATGTTAGGGAACTTGGGGAAATAAATAGTGATGTCTTGAGGAGTGTACATATTACAGAGAGGGAGGTGCTGGAAGTCTTAACGCGCATCAAGGTAGATAAATTTCCGGGACCTGATGAAATGTATCCCAGGACGTTATGGGAGGTTAGGGAGGAAATTGCGGATCCCCTCGCAGAGATATTTGAATCATCGACAGCTACAGGTGAGGTGCCTGAAGATTGGAGGGTAGCAAATGTTGTGCCTTTGTTTAAGAAGGGCGGCAGGGAAAAGCCTGGGAACTACAGACCGGTGAGCCTGACATCTGTCGTGGGTAAGTTGTTAGAGGGTATTCTGAGAGACAGGATCGACAGGCATTTGGAGAGGCAGGGACTGATTAGGAACAGTCAGCATGGTTTTGTGAGAGGAAAATCATGTCTCACGAATTTGATTGAGTTTTTTGAAGGGGTAACCAAGAAGATAGATGAGGGCTGTGCAGTAGACGTGGTCTACATGGACTTTAGCAAAGCCTTTGACAAGGTACCGCATGGTAGGTTGTTACATAAGGTTAAATCTCACGGGATCCAACGTGAGGTAGCCAATTGGATACAAAATTGGCTTGACGACAGAAGACAGAGGGTGGTTGTAGAGGGTTGTTTTTCAAACTGGAGGCCTGTGACCAGCGGTGTGCCTCAGGGATCGGTGCTGGGTCCGCTGTTATTTGTTCTTTATATTAATGATTTGGATGAGAATTTAGGAGGCATGGTTAGTAAGTTTGCAGATGACACCAAGATTGGTGGCATTGTGGACAGTGAAGAATGTTATCTAGGATTGCAACGGGATCTTGATAAATTGGGCCAGTGGACCGATGAATGGCAGATGGAGTTTAATTTAGATAAATGTGAGGTGATGCATTTTGGTAGATCGAATCGGGCCAGGACCTACTCCGTTAATGGTAGGGCGTTGGGGAGAGTTATAGAACAAAGAGATCTAGGAGTACAGGTTCATAGCTCCTTGAAAGTGGAGTCACAGGTGGATAGGGTGGTGAAGAAGGCATTCAGCATGCTTGGTTTCATTGGTCAGAACATTGAATACAGGAGTTGGGATGTCTTGTTGAAGTTGTACAAGACATTAGTTAGGCCACACTTGGAATACTGTGTACAGTTCTGGTCACCCCATTATAGAAAGGATATTATTAAACTAGAAAGAGTGCAGAAAAGATTTACTAGGATGCTCCCGGGACTTGATGGTTTGACTTATAGGGAGAGGTGAGATAGAGTGGGACTTTTTTCCCTGGAGAGTAGGAGGTTTAGGGGTGATCTTATAAAATTATGAGGGGCATAGATAAGGTAGATAGTCAAAATCTTTTCCCAAAGGTAGGGGAGTCTATAACGAGGGGACATAAATTTAAGGTGAGAGGGGAGAGATACAAAAGGGTCCAGAGGGGCGATTTTTTCACTCAAAGGGTGGTGAGTGTCTGGAACGAGCTGCTGGAGGCAGTAGTAGAGGCGAGTACAATTTTGTCTTTTAAAAAGCATTTGGACAGTTACATGGGTAAGATGGATATAGAGGGATATGGGCCAAGTGCAGGCAATTGGGACTAGCTTAGTGGTATAAACTGGGCGACATGGACATGTTGGGCCGAAGGGCCTGTTTCCATGTTGTAAACTTCTATGATTCTATGATAGCTGTCTTTTAAACCTTCTTTGCTTGGTTGCCTGTTTGAAGGGAAACTGGTTGGAGTAAAACTGCTCGTCTGCTTCTCTATATGGGTTTATATCTTGTGAGACTTTGTAGGCTTATTGGTGTCTGTTACTAAATATGACAAAAACATTTGAAAGGACACAAGCTTATTGACATAGGTTTGCATTTGACATTGTATATAAATAAGCTGGTGACATTCTACATGTTAATGACTAGCTTATAAAGAGGAACAAGTAAGCTTCCAGCTATCCAGAGTTTCAGTTGTCTTTGATAATAAACATACGCATTATTAGTGATGCTGCTATATTAATGTGGTGATGGATGGGTGTAATACACAATAGTTCCAAGCAATTTCACAGACAGTATAACTGGTGAGAAGTACAGTACTGCGAACAAACTTTTGGGTGGAACCAAAACTGTCCAGGATCACTGCATTCTGGAGAAAGTGTTAATATGGAGAGCGGGGTAGTTGGCAAGAAAATGTTCAGACTGAATAAATTCTGTAAATTAGAAACGTGGAAGAATGTAACTTGGGCTCTCTCTTGTGATGCTCTCGTTTGTGCTGCAAGTGCCAATGTCCCTTTCTTGTGCTGATTTCATCGTATTAAAATATGTTATGAAATCGTCCCTTTCCTGAAATGTTTGCAAGGAGTTGTAACATTTTCATATTACCAGAAGTTCAGATAATGAGCAAGATTCAAAAAAAAACATACTTAATTTGGAATTGTATAAATTTAAATCATAGCTCAACCCCCACACCCACCGACTCCACATCTCACAGGATACTTTTCCTCACTTAACAAATCTATGTTTACTTGATCTGAAATTTTCCCTGCAAGAAAGTTCTACTTTTTTATTGGTTCTAATCATTGTGTGCAGATAATTCATCTACATTTTTCAAAATTTAAAATATTATCTGGCTTTTCTTTTCCAGTGAGTTCATAGCAGAAGAAGATGTTGAAAAATTTTGGCAGTTTGTTGACACGGTCAAGGAAATAACATACCTTCAGGGGGGTAAGGTTATCTTGTATATTCTGCAGTGTAAATCTGTGCTAGCAAATTGGGAAGATTTGGCAGGAACGGAACTGTGGCATCGCGAAAGTGCCGATGGTGTTCTTAATATGATTGCTAGAAGGGGATTTTAAACATTGAGCACCAAAGAGTATAATTACAAGAAATATTTAAATTTACATATTTATATAATATATGTAATGTGTATTAAGCCGGTTTTCTGTGGGCTGTTTGCTTCAGGTTTACGGAAAATATCAAAGGTGAATCTAGCCTAAAAGTAGATTGGTTCCTTTGCAGTATATACTCGTAGTGATATCACTGAGGTTTGATGGTCGAAGTAGATAAGGGTTTCCTATGATTGTCTGATACAGGGTGAACAAATAAGGATGATAATAATTGTGATTTGAACATTAGACTGAATCGTATTTATTGCCTCAGGCTATATAAAGCCATGTTTCCCCTCTACTCAGCTGCTCAGGACTTCCTAATAGGACACCTGAGATTGAGAGCTCTGTGCAGTGAGGAGTTCAAACTTTTTTTTCCTTCCACTCCATGATACTGTTCATTGATGTTCAAACTTGCTGGGCTCCACACCACCAGCGATCAGTATATAGAGTAGTGTGGTGGTAGGTCTTGTCACCTTTTTACCTTGAGTAGTATTTGAGTTCCAGTATACCAATCACTATTTTATGTTTGGTTTTCTATGGTTGGAAACCATAGAAAAGATACAGCACAGAAGGGGGCCATCGTGTCCACGCTGGCTCGAAGAACAAATTGGAATATTTTAATTTTTCTCAAAACTTGGTCAGCCATCATTAAAGGTCTTTTAAAAACAAAGGAAAAAAGATAGAAAAGCAAAGAATAGATTTGGAAAAAAACTAATAAGTTAAGTTTGGGTTTGTGATCTTCAATGCTTGTTCTTACCATTGAAAATATTTCCAGTTAAACTTTGATATAAACTACTTGGCAATTGTGATAATGTAAAATCAGCAACAATTACTACAATTGGTAGTGATTTTACTTAACATGGTTTTAAATTTATACCAGTTACTTTCTTGCTTTTATACCAGTTCTTTGCATTTTAAAATACAGATCATTTATACATTGAATGTGTCTTTTGCATTCTAAGCATAGAAACATAGAAAATAGGAGCAGGAGTAGGCCATTCGGTCCTTCAAGCCTGCTCCGCCATTCAATATGATCTTGGCTGATCCTCTATCTCCATACCATATTCCTGCTCTCTCCCCATACCCCTTGATGCCTTTTGTGTCTAGAAATCTATCTATCTCCTTCTAAATATATTCAGTGACTTGGCCTCCACGGCCTTCTGTGGTAGAGAATTCCACAGATTCACCACCCTCTGAGTGAAAAAATTTCTCCTCACCTGAGACTGTGACCCCCCAGCCAGGGGAAACATCCTCCCTGCATCCAGTCTGTCTAGCCCTGTCAGAATTTTATATGTTTCAATGAGATCCCCTCTCATTCTTCTAAACTCTAGTGAATACAGGCCTAGTTGACCCAATCTCTCCTCATAAGACAGTCCTGCCATCCCAGGAATCAGTCTGGTGAATCTTCGCTGTACTCCCTCTATGGCAAGTATATTCTTAGGTAAGCAGACCAAAACTGCACACAATACTCCAGGTGTGGTCTCACCAAGGCCCTGTGGAACTGCAGTAAGACATCCTTGCTCCTGTACTCACATCCTCTTGCAATGAAGGCCAACATAGCATTTGCCTTCCTAACTGCTTGCTGCACCTGCATGTTTGCTTTCAATGACTTTCAATGTACAAGGACACCCAGGCCCCTTTGTACATCAACATTTCCCAATCTATCACCATTTAAATAAAAGTCTCCCTTTCTGCTTTTCCTTCTGAAGTGGATAACTTCACATTTATCCATGTTATACTGCATCTGCCATGTATTTGCCCACTCACTCAACTTGTCTAACTCTCCTTGAAGCCTCTTTTTGCATCCTCCTCACAACAATTTAGAACAGAGATGAGGAGAAATTTCTTCACTCAGAGGGTGGTGAACCTGTGGAATTCTCTACCACAGAAGGCAGTGGAGGCCAAGTCATTAGATGTATTCAAGAAGGAGATAGATATATTTCTTAATGCTAAAGGGATCAAGGGATATGGGGAAAAAGCGGGAACAGGGTACTGAGTTAGACGATCAGCCGTGATCATTTTGAATGGGGGAGCAGGCCCGAAGGGCCGAATGGCCTACTCTTGCTCCTATTTTCTATGATTCTATAACTTAGAATCCCACCTAGTTTTGTGTCATCAGCAAACTTGGAAATATTACATTTGGTTCCCTCATCCAAATCATTGATATATATTGTGACTAGCTGGGGCCAAGCACTGATCCCTGCGGTACCCCACTAGTAACTGCCTGCCACCCCGAAAAAGACCCATTTATTCCTACTCTCTGTTTCCTGTCTGTTAACCAATTTTCAATCCATGCCAGTATATTACCCCCAATCCCATGTGCTGTAATTTTACACACTAACCTCTTATGTGGGACTTTATCAAAGGCCTCCTTAAAATCCAAATACACCACATCCACTTGTTCTCCCTTATCTATTCTACCAGTTACATCCTCAAAAAAACTCCAGTAGGTTTGTCAAACACGATTTCCCTTTCATAAATCCATGTTGACTTTGTCTAATCCCATTGATACTTTCTAAGTGTCCTGTTATCACATCCTTTTATAATAGATTCTAGCTTTTTCCCTAGTACTGATGTTAGGTTAACCAATCTGTAGTTCCTTGTTTTCTCTCCTTTTTTAAACAGTGGGGTTACATTTGCCACCCTCCCATCTCCTTCATTCTTCTGGTTTTCATCAATTCAAAAAGAAAGAATTTGCTGCTTCAGTCTTGGTGTTTCTATTTTTCAGTCAATAGTAGGCTGACCTGGACTGTGGGCTTTTGAGTGCCACCAAAGCTTGTCAGGAGTTGAATAGCGTTGAAACCAAGTGGGGCAAGCTGAGCATTGTTTTTTGATATCCACTTGTAAAAGGAAGCAGATTGAACTTGGCTTCACAGCAAACTAGTGAAACATTACAACTGTGGATGACAGATTTTCAAGAGCAGTGGGACTCAACCCTGTAACTGTTACATTGCGATGACAATGCTGTTACTGGCAAAATTAGTAATTTATAACATACTACTAAGATAATTGCTGCAACTGACTTTATTTATGCAGTTCTCTAATTAATGTGATACAATTTTATTTAACAGATTCTGAACGTAGTTATAGTAACTTGATTCTAAAGAAAGCTGGCCAATTTTTGTCACAACTGAAACTCAATCTTCTGAAGTTTGCTCTCTCGCTGAGAGCTTATTCTCCAACTGTTCAGATGTTTCAGCAGGTACGTTTGGTGATCTTCATGGTAATGAAGTGCATGCAATGTTGAAGTCATTTTCGGGTGAAAGAGACCATGGCCTAAAAATTTACTCCGATAAAATGTTTCTCTAATAAAAGAATAGGAAGACCATTGAAACACCTTAAAACTGCATTCCCCATCTCATTTTCTTTTACTTCGCTGACTGGGATATTTAAGATAGAAATGAAATTTTGATCTATGCCAAAAAATAGATTTTAAAAATCTAGTTCATTAGTGGAATTGAAAAAAGAAGCCTGAAGGGGGAGAATCCTGTAGCACTCAAGTATACTTCATAATGAGTCAACAGGAAATAACTTCCAACTGCGTATGGAGATTTTTTTCTCTTAAGTTTATGGACGCCTAGCTAAATTTCAATTAATTTTTAGTGCATGTTTCTCAAAGCCCGCATTCTCCTGAATTACCAGCTCGAAGATACAAATTTAAAGTAATGTATTTGTAAAAATAAACAAAAACATGCACATACAACTACACTTCACCTCATTTACGTTTGCAAGTTATGGAAATGCCCAGGTTTGTAAAATGTAATAGATTTGTTCCCAACCAGTTCATGATCTTGTGCATTGGCAACTCAAACAAGGCATTTCATTCGACATACAAGCTACATTGCCCATTTTCACTCTGTCGATTTTTGTCTGTTAACTAAGGGTAAACTGAAAATGCAGATAAGACTTTCCTCCACCCAGGTCTTGCCTATATTGATGCTTTGGGGCATAAAATTGTAGTTGTAACAAATTTACTTGGGTCATTATAGGGATAAAAGTACAGTCATCAGCTCAAGTGGTTGATTTGGACCAAACAACACATCTTTTCAAAGTTTTAAGTGGTATAAATGATATGTACTCCCCCGCTCATCATCCCTACCCTGTATCAAATGAGTGCAAAGCTGCCTTTCCCTACTTTTGTTTTTAATTGTCGAATCACACTACATTTGTTGGTTTTAGATTGGCAAAATTTACATGTGAGCCACATACTTTAGAAAACTTTAGAAAATAATGTTTGTCCTCCTCAAGGTGAGGGATACTATTACAGGAGACTGGCATACTGTCTTTTTCCGGTATTCACATGGTTAGATTTTTTTTTAACAACTTTATTTTTGCTAAATTTTAATAATGCTGAATTAGAGGAACTTTTGTGTTGTAGGCTCATGCCCACTGCGACTAAGACTGTCCAAGCTGATTTCAGTTGCTTAGACAGAAGAAACTTTCATTCAATCATTCTAGGCTGGATTTGATCCCAGGCCTCAGATGAGAGTACAATGTCCATCTCATTCTCATTGTGCCACCCAGTCGCCAAGTGAGCCATCCTTTCGAGCAGTGAAGAACTGATGGGATGAAAAATATAATTTGATCCCACTTTTTCATGTCGGGATCGTACAATGAACAACAGTAGCAAACACTGAGACTGTTGCATACAGTATATTGCGTCCACTAATTTTTAGCGGTGGTTTTAGGGGTACCAGTTGCAGTGAGTTATGAAGGATCCCACCTGACTGTTTGTTTATTTGAAATTGGTACATATCAATATACCAATTTCAAACCCTGGCCTCTTTCTCCCCCCACCCCCCCCCCCCAGTAATTGATGTACAAAAGCAACAATGAACTTGAAGAGTTATTAGTAATTACTGACCTCCAGATTGATATGGGCACTCTGGGAAAACTCACACTACCAGACATTCAAAAAGTTGATAGTACATTGTTTAACATTTTTGTTGCACTAAATCTACATTATGAGTAGCTGTCCCATTTGCGACAGTACAGTAGACTTTGTCCCTCAGTGACTGAATGCTATATCAGAATGATTAAAATATTTCTTTAATGTTGTAATTATTTTCATAAATCCCTTACAGTATTATGTGCGAATTTACCATTAACAGTATGGAATGACATTTATAGCTTTTAAATTGGTGTATATAAATCAAACAAACATAAATGTGGTTAATGACAATGTGCTATGAAGTGAAATGGACAATGTACAGGAATTCCCTGGCTTGTTTTATTTTCTTCACTGAATGCTAACAGGAATACTTACTGAATGCTAACAGGAATAGCAGGAACAAATGCATATAAAAGAATAAATTAAGTCTACAATTTTGGTAGCAATTTTTAAAATATTGTTTTAATAGAAGGAAGGTGGTGAACCGCATTAACCTTTAAATTAAATTTACATTTGGAGTTCACCAGCATTTATACTGGTGGAAATACCAACCTTAGAGAAACTACAGCTGCATTTTAGTTGTTCCAACTTCTGAATTTTTAATACTTACAGTGGGAAAGAGGAGCTGAACCACCCGGATTTTTTTCATTGACTTGGCTCCAGTATGTTATTGTAGCAAAGATTCAAGTTTACGACTTGAATTATCCAGATTTTACATTTTAGGAATTGCTATCAACTCCACTCACAACTGCAGTAGTAATATTACAATACTAGAATTTTTTGTTGTAATTAGAACACATTCATGAAAATTCATCACTTCTATTTCTATTAACTTCATGCATTTGTAAAGTAAACAAATAATTTGTAAAAATAATTTCCTGTAGTGGCGATGCCTTTAATATGGAAGCACAGTCCATTTCATTAGGTTTAATTTTTCACAAAAACACTTTTCAAGTACAAAGTAACACATAAGGGAAGATTTACACCACAGGTGGGGAAAGAATTTATCCATTACCAAAAAAAGCTATAATTGGTCAGCGTATATGGTTAGAATCAGAGGTTTTTAGGCATAAAAGCCAATTTAATAATTACTCCACAGAAAATATAGAGACCGATATGGTGTGCTATCCTGCTTATGGCTGCAATGATGTTTAATAAAATATGGTATTACAATGGTTTAGTTGATACATGTACTGCATAGCATGGTGCTAAGCTACACAGACCTAAAAATTCCAACTTTGATGCCTGATGTGTGTTGAGTGAGCTGATTCAGTCCAGTGACAGGAATGCTACAATTGACCCGAGTGTGCCTGGGCTAGGGAGGGGAAGGAATTAGACAAGGTTTCTATTATTCAATAACCTCAGTTATGAGTGAACAGCACTGGGCTCAACTACAATGCCATTCACAAGTTAGATAATTTGCTGACGGTCGCTGTCTAGACTCACTTGAAGAAAGCGTCACTTTGATGAGGTAATGGAGGGCTACCGCCACCTGTGGAATCATGCTCCAACATAGGTCAGCAACTTCAGGAAAACCGGGGAGAAACTGATGGATCAAATTTGAGAGATATGGATAGTTGTTGGATTAGGCAGATGGATGCCAGATGAAATATAACATGGACACATGCGAGGGGGGAAGAATAGGCAGAGTTCATAAGCACTATTAAACTTTTAAGAACAGAGAAGATGAGTAAATTAGGGGTTCAGAAACACAAATCCTTATAAGTGGAAATAAACGTTGGATAACTTTTTTTCCTTTAGCGATTACTGACTCCTGATTTATCTTATCAAAACCCCTCATAATTTTGAAAGTCTCTACCAGATCCCCTCTTATCCTTCTTTGTTGTGAAGAAAATAGCCCCAGTGTCAAAAGTCTCTCCTCATAACTAAAACCTCTCATCCCTGGTATCATTTTAGTGAATCCTTTCTATACCCTCTCCAGGAGCTTAACATACTTTCTAAGGTAAGGCTCTCAAAACTGGTTAAAATATTCTAACTATGGCCTAATCAGTGATTTGTGTAGGTTTAACATTACCTCTTTGCTTTTGTACTCTGTACTCTATGAAACCTAGGATCTATATATGTTTTGTTTTTTCTTAAATCAAATCTCAGAATGGTTACTGCACAGAAGGAGTCCATTTGGCCCATCGAGCCCGGGCCGGCTTTTTGTTAGTCCCATTCTCCTGCTCTTTCCCCGTAGACCTGCAAATTTTTTCCCTTCAAGTATTTATCCAATTCCTTTTTGAAAGCTATAATTGAATCTGCTTCCTTTCAGGCGGCATATTCTAGATCATAACTACTCACTGCATAAAAAGATTTTTCCTCATGTCGTCTTTTTGGTTCTTTTGCCACTCACCTTAAATCTGTGTCCTCTGGTTCTCGAGCCTTCCACCAATGGTAACAGTTTCTCTTTATTTACCTTACCTGAACCCTTCATGATTTTGAACACTTCTATCAAATCTCCTCTTAAGCTTCTCTGCACCCAGGAGAACAACCCCAGCTTCTCCAGTCTATCCAAGTAACTGAAGTCCCTCATCCCCGGAACCATTGTAATAAATTTTTCCTGCACCCTCTCTAATCCTTCCTAAAGTGCAGTGCCCAGAATTGATCACCGTTGTGGCCAAACCAGTGTTTTATAAAAGTTCAACATAACTTTGTTGCTTTTGTACTCTATGCCTCTATTTATAAAGCCCTGGATCCCTTATGCTTTTTTAACTGCTTTCTCAACCTGTTCTGCCACCTTCAAAGATTTGTGCACATATGCCCCCAAGCCTCTGTTCCTGCACCCCTTTAGAATTGTACCATTTAGTTTATATTGCCTCTCTTCATTCTTCCTGCCAAAATGTATCACTTCACACTTCTGTGCTTTAAATTTCATCTGCCATGTGTCCGCCCATTCCACCAGCCTGTCTATGTCCTCTTGAAGTCTTTTATTAGCCTTTTACTTCCAAGTTTTGTGTCATCTGCAAATTTCGAAATTGTTTCCTGTACACCCAAGTCCAAGCCATCAATACATATCGAGAAAAGCAGTGGTCCTAGAAGCGATCTCTGGGGAACACCTTCCTCCAGTCCGAAAAACAACCGTTCACCACGACTCTCTGTTTCCTGTTACTTAGCCAATTTCGTATCCTTGCTGCCACTGCCCCTTTATTCCATGGACCTCAATTTTGCTGACAAGCCTATTATGTGGCACTTTACCAAATGTCTTTTGAAAGTCCATATAAACAACATCAATGGACTCGATGTTACCAGGGCTGCGGGTTCGCGGCGGGGGGGGCTATTGGGCGCATGGGTAACGCGCCCAGTGAAATCAGTCTGCCCCCCGCGTGATCGCAGCCTAATTGGATCCACTTACCTGGTCTTCCGGGACCCCACTGCTGATCTGCGCGTCGGGCAGACTACACATGCGCAGTAAGCTCTGTCAGCTGGAGGAGCTCTATTTAAAGGGGCAGTCCTCCACTGACAGATGCTGCAACAAACAGCAAAAATTACAGCATGGATCAGCCCAGGGGGAAGGCTGCTCCTAGTTTAATGATGCCTCACTCCAGGTATCATCAGATGGGGTGAGGAGGAGGGGAAGGACAGAGATCTTCCCTCCGGCGGGCGGGAGGAAGCGGCCTGCCTCTGCCACCAGGAAGGCCTGTCTCGAGGTGGCAGAGGAGGTCACCTGCACCACCAACATACAGTTCAGGAGGCGCTGCAATGACCTAAGTAAGTCAGCCAAAGTGAGTACACTTACTCATTCCCCTACACTCCGTCTGCCACATCACCGCCCCCACCCCACATCTCCTTCTGCACTGCCAACACTACTCTGTCACATCACCCCTCATACGCACTCAAAGCTCATCCTCATCTTACCTGCACTTACTCACCTTGCCAGTACTCATCCCACCACTACCATTCAACCCAATCCTCATACAATCTCATGGCTCTATCTCATACTCACCCTCTCATGCATCTCTTTCACGGTCAGCCTCACTCAACCTGCCACTACCTGTGCTGCAGCCACAGGGCATGCATCACATATGTGCAGTAGGAAGCGTAAGGCAAACGTGTTGTGAGCATGAAGGGGATGCACAAGGGTGTTTGAGGGTTTGTCATGGTTTTCACTTCCATTTAATTTCTGACCAACTCACATCACATATTATATTGGCACCACTACTGCCACGTCTTTGCGAATCTTGTCTGGTTTGTGCAATAATGCCCTTTCCTGAGGATCACAATGAAGACCCACAACTGATGCCACCCATTGTGTCACTGCAAAGTGGGTGTAGGTGTATTTGCAGGGCTGTTTTGTGCAGACGACTGAGAGACGCCGGCGATGTCCCCGGTGGCACCCTGGAAGGATGCAGAGGAGAAGTTGTTGAGGGCAGTGGTGACGTTGACAGCGACAGGTAAGAAGATGGTGCTCAGGCCAGCCGGGAGCAGCTCGGCATGAAGGAGGCTGCAGATGTCCACGACTACATGTCGAGTGACTCTGAGCCTCCGTGTGCACTGCTGCTTAGAGAGGTCCAGGAAGCTGAGCCTCGGTCTGTGGACCACACTCACCTGACGAAGGAGAAAGCCTCCGAAAGCTTGTGATTTTCAAATAAAACTGTTGGACTATAACCTGGTGTTGTAAGATTCCTTACATTTGTCCACCCCAGTCCATCACCGGCATCTCCACATCTGAAATACCTAAATAAATAGTCTCAAGTGGCACCCCGCTGGCTTTAATTGCCTGCGGGAGTCCCACATATGCGGGGGCTGCGCGCGCACGTCGGCGCGTCTGTGGGGAACCCGGAAGTGGGCGGGTTGGAGCCGGGCTCCCCACCCGCTCCGGGATTTCCCGATTTTCGGAGCCGCCCCGCCAGGAACGCACCCGATAGCGGGTGCTAAAATTGAGCCCATTGACATTGCCCTCATCAACCCTCCCTGATACCTCATCAAAAAACTCAATCAAGTTAGTTAAACACGATTTGCCTTTAACAAATCTGTGCTGGCTTTCCTTTATTAATCCACACTTGTCCAAGTGACTATTAATTTTGTCCCGAATTATCATTTCTAAAAGTTTCCCCACTACCGAGGTTAAACTGTCTGACCTGTAGTTGCCGGGTTTATCCTTACACCCTTTTTTGAACAAGGGTGTAACGTTTGCAATTCTCCAGTCCTCTGGTACCACCTCCATATTTAAGGAGGATTGGAAGATTATGGCCAGTACCTCTGCAATTTCCACCCTTGCTTCCCTCAGCAACCTGAGATGCATCCCATCTGGACGGGGTGACTTATCTACTTTAAGTACAGCCAGCCTTTCTAGTACCTCTTTATCAATTTTTACCCCATCCAGTATCTGAACTACCACCCCTTTTACTGTGACTTTGGTAGAATTTTCTTCTTTGGTAAAGACAGATGCAAAGTATTCATTTAATACCTCTGCCTCCATGTGTAGATCTCTTTTTTGGTTTCTACTTTACTACCCTCCTCCTACTACCCATTCACTATTTATATGCCTATAGAAGAGTTTTGGACCCCCTTTTATGTTAGCTGCCACTCTATTCTCATACTCTCTTTGCCCCTCTTATTTCCTTATTCACTTCTCCTCTACTTTCTATATTCAGCCTAGGTCTCACTTGTATTATCAACCTGACATCTGTCGTACACCCCCTTTTTCAGCTTAATCTTACTCTCTATCTCTTTCATCATCCGGGGAGCTCTGGCTTTGGTTGCCCTACCTTTTCCCACTCGTGGGAATGTTTTGTTTTTTTAACAGATCTATTAACTTTTCTTTCCACTTTTTAAGAATTTGTGTTTCTGAACCCCTAAGTTTCTCATCTTCTGAATTCTTAAAGTTTAATGGTGCTTATGTACTTTGCCTATTCTTCCTCCCTTGCACGTGTCCATATTATATTTGATGTGGCATCTAACTGCCTAATCTAACAGCTATCCATATCCCTCAAATTTGATCCATCATTTTCTCCTTGGTTGTCCTGAAGGTGCTGACCCATGTTGGGGCAGATTCCACAGGTGGTGGTAGCCCTCCATTACCTCACCAAAGTGACACTTTCTTCTTGTGCGTCTCGACAGCGACTGTCAACATGTTATTTAACTTGTGAATGGCACTGTAGCTGAGCCCAATGCTGTTCACTCATAACTGCATTTATTGAATAATAGAAACCTTGTCTGACTCCGTCCCCTCCCTAGCCCAGGCACAGTAGGGTCAATTGTAGAATTCCTGTCACTGGACTGAATCAGCTCACTCAACACACATAGAATCATAAAAAGGTTATATCACAGAAGGAGGCTATTCGGCCCATTGAGTCCGTGCCGGCTCTGTGCAAGAACAATCCAGCTAGTCCCACTCCCCTGCCCTATCCCCGTAGTCCTGCAAATTTTTTTACTTTCAAGTATTTATCCAGTTCCCTTTTGAAGGCCATGATTGAATCTGTCTCCACCACCCCCTCAGGCAGTGCATTCCAGATCCTAACCACTCACTGTGTTTTAAAAAAAAGATTTTCCTCATGTCACATTAGGTTCTTTTGCCAATCACCTTAAATCTGTGCCCTCTGGTTCTTGACCCTTCCGCCAATGGGAACAGTTTCTCCCTATCTACTCTGTCTGGACCCTTCATGATTTTGGATACCCCTATCAAATCTCCTCACAACCTTCTCTGTTCCCAGGAGAACAACCCCAGCTTCTCCAGTCTTTCCACGTAACTGAAGTCCCTCATCCCTGGAATCATTCTAGTAAATCTCTCCTTCACACCTTTCCTGAGTTGTGGTGCCCAGAATTGGACACAATACTCCAGTTGTGGCCGAACCAGTGTTTTATAAAGTTTCATCATGACTTCCTTCCTTTTGTACTCTCTTCTTCTATTTATGAAGCCCAGGATCTAACTGCTTTCTCAACCTGCCCTGTCACCTTCAACGATTTGTGTACATATACCCCCAGATCTCTCTGTTCCTGTACCCCTTTTGGAATTATGCCCTATAGTCTATATTGCCTCTCCTCGTTCTTCCTACCGAAATGTATCACTTTGCATTTTTCTGCGTTAAATTTCATCTGCCACGTGTCCGCCCAGGCCACCAGTGTGTCTTTATCCTCTTGAAGTCTATCACTATCCTCCTCACTGTTCACTAGCCTTCCAAGTTTAGTGTCATATGCAAATTTTGAAATTATGTCCCATACACCCAAGTCCAAGTCATTAATATATATCAAGAAAAGCAGCGGTCCCAGCACAGACCCCTGGGGAACACCACTGTACACCTCCCTCCAGTCCGAAAAACAACTGTTCACCACTACTCTCTGTTTCATGTCGCTTAGCCAATTCTGTATCCATGTTACTACTACCCCCTTTATTCCATAGGCCGCAATCTTGATGACAAGCCTACCGTGCGGTACTTTATCAAACGCCTTTTGAAAGTCCATGTACACCACATCAACTGCATTGCCCTCATCTACACTCTCTGTTCCCTCATCAAAAAACTCTATCAAGTTAGTTAAACATGATTTGCCTTTAACAAGTCCATGCTGGCTTTCCCTAATCAATCCACACTTGTCCAAGTGACTGTTAATTCTGTCCCAGATTATTTTTTAAACAAGGGTGTAACATTTGCAATTTTCCAGTCCTCTGGCACCACCCCTGTATCTAAGGATGTTTGGAAGATTAAAGCCAGTACCTCCGCAATTTCCACCCTTCCATACCAACCATCAAATTTGGAATTTTTAGGTCTGTGTCACTTAGTGCATGTGGTACATGTATTGACTGAGTCATTGTAATACCATATTTTATTAAACATCGTTGCAGCCATAAGTAGGATAGCACACCATATCAATCTCGATATTTTCTGATTTATTTTAAGTGGAGTAATTATTAAATTGGCTTTTTATACCTAAAATCCTTTGATCCTAACCATATACTCTGACCAATTATAGCTTTTCTTTTGATAATGGATAAATTCTTTCCCCGCCTGTGCTGTAAATCTTCCTTTATGTGTTACTTTGTACTTGAAAAGTGTTTTTGTGAAAAATTAAATCTAATAAAATGGACTGTGCTTGAATGTTAAACGCATTGCCACTGCAGGAAAAAAAGTTACAAATTATTTGTTTACTTTACAAATGCATGAAGTTAATAGAAATAAATGAGATAAATTTGCAAGAATGTGTTCTAATTACAAAAAAAATTCTAGTATTGTAATATTACTACTGCACTTATGAGTGATGTTGATAGCAATTCCTAAAATGTAAAATCTCGATAATTAAAGTCGTAAATTTGAATCTTTGCTACAGTAACAAACTTGAGCCAAGTCAATGAAAAAAATCCGTGTGGTTCAGCTCTTCTTTCCCACTGTAAGTATTAAAAATTCAGAGAAGTTGGAACAACTAAAATGTGGTTGTAGTTTCTAAGATTGGTGTTTCCAATAGTAGAAATGGATCTGAATGTAGGCAAGTGTGAGGTCATCCACTTTGGACCTAAAAAGGATAGATCCGAGCACTTTCTAAATGGCGAAAAGCTTGAAATAGTGGAGGTCCAAAGAGACTTATGAGTTCTTATACGTAGATCATTAAAATGTCATGAACAGGTACAGAAAATAATCAAAAAGGCAAATGGAATGCTGGCCTTTATATCTAGAGGACTAGAATACAAGGTGGTAGAAGTTATGCTACAGATATGTAAAGCCCTGGTTAGACTACACCTGGAGTACTGTGTTCAGTTCTGGGCACCGCACCTTAGGAAGGATATTTTGGCCTTGGAGAGAGCGCAGTGTAGATTTACTAGAATGATGCCTGAACTCCCAGGGTTAAATTATGAGAGATTACACAAGCTATGGTTTTATTCCCTGGAATTTAGAGAATTAAGGGGTGATTTGATCGAAGTTTTCAAGATATTAAGTGGAACTGATAAGGTAGATAGAGAGAAACTATTTCTGTTGGTTGGGGAGTCTAGGACTTGGGGACATATCCTAAAGATTAGAGGCAGGACTTTCAGAAGTGAAATTAGGACACACTTCTATATGCAAAGGGTGGTAGAAGTTTGGAACTCTCTCCCACTAACAGCAGTTGATGCTAGCTCTATTGTTAATTTTAAATCTGAGATTGATAGATTTTTGTTAACCAAAGGTATTAAGGGATATGGGGCTAATGTGGGTATTTGGAGTTAGGTCACAGATCACCCATGATCTCTTTAAATGATGGAACTGGCTTGAGGGGCTAAATGGCCTACTCCTGTTCCTATGAACTCCAAATGTAAATTTAATGAAAGGTTAATGTGGTTCACCTCCTTCCTTCTACTAAAACAATATTTTAAAAATTGCTACCAAAAATGTCATCTTTTGAATATATAAACGTGCATATAAACTGTATAGCCAGCAAAAAGGAGAGACGTGGAAAGGTTAGATCTCTGTATTGTGGCTTGCAGTATGATGAGAGACTGCGAAGTTTAGGTGCTGAGGCAAGTCACTGTATGATGGAAACGGGCAGTTATCTGCCTTTTGCATTTTGAAAGGCACAGATAAATACATCTCTTATAGATCATTTAATGCAAGCTGTGATTACATAACAAGAAGATGCAAAACTTAATCAAGCAAGGCATGAGATTAGGAGGAATGTGTTTTGATCTACAGCGTGGACTCCACAGAAGTAGTTAATGCAATGTTGACTAACTTCTTTTGCAGAGAAACTGGATGAATTTCTGGTTAAGAGCAAGATGAAAGGTTATAAAAACAAGCGTATACATAAATGGCCAAATACACTGAATCTGTGCTATTTGGACCAAGGGCATATGATCTGTGAAAAGAAACTGATCATGGTTGAACGCTGCAAATTGTAATATTAAACTGATTGCCGAAAGATAATTGAGCAGACTCTAGGAAATCAGGGAGAAGTTTAAAGTTTATCTTGGAAATGTTACCTATGGTCACTCATCTCTCTGAAGACTTTGAGAGTTTATGATAGTAGAAATTGATATGACTGGCCTTTTCCTATTCCATACTTATGCTATCTGTGTGTATTGACTGATAACATCTGGCTTAGATTGCAGCTGATGAACCACCACCCAAAGGATGCATCAGTTTTGTAGCGGTCCATGGGGAACACACCTGCAGCACTGGTGAAATCAAGAAGCTCCTCAAAAGAGCAGTTAATAGGTATACAACATATGCTCTTGAATATCATAGTATCATAATAGGTACAGCACAGGAGGAGGCCATTCGGCCTATCGTGCCTCTGCTGGTTCTTTGAAAGAGCTATCCAATTAGTCCCATTCCCCTGCTCTTTTCCCATAGACTTGTAATTTTTTTCCTTTCAAGTACTTACCTAATTCCCTTTTGAAAATTACTATTGAATCTGCTTCCACCACCCTTTCAGGCAGTGCATTCCAGATTGCTGCGTAAAAAAATGTTTCATCGTGTCGCCTTTGGCTCTTTTGCCGATCACCTTAACTCTATGTCCTCTGGTTAGCGACCCTTCTGCCACTGGAGACAGTTTCTTCTTATTTACTCTATCAAAACCATTCATGATTTTGAACACCTCTATCAAATTTCCCCTTAACCTTCTCTGTTCTAAGGATAACAACCCAGCTTCTCCAATCTCTCAACATAGCTGAAGTCCCTCACCCTGGTACCATTCTAGTAAATCTCTTCTGCACCTTCTCTAAGGCCTTGACATCTGTCCTAAAGTGTGGTGCCCAGAATTGAACACAATACTCCAGCTTAGGCCTAACCAGTGTTTTATAAAGGTTTAGCATAACTTCCTTGCTTTTGTACTCTATGCCTCTATTAATAAAGCCCAAGATCCCATATGCTTTTTTAAATAGCCTTCTCAACTTGTCCTGCCACCTTCAAAGATTTGTGTATGTGCACCCCAGGACTCATTGGTACAATTTTAAAGGGGGTGCAGGAATATTTAGTTTATATTGCCTCTCCTTATTCTTCCTACCAAAATGCATCACTTTACACTTCCCTGCGTTGAATTTCATCCGCCATGTGTCTGTCCATTTCACCAGTTTGTCTTTGTCCTCCTGAAGTCTGTTACTATCCTCCACATTATTTACTACATTTCTGAGGCTTGTTTCATCTGCAAACTTTGAAATTGTACCCTCTATACCCAAGTCCAGGTCATTAATATATATCAAAAAGAGCAGTGGTCCTAATACCACTGGGGAATACCACCTAGGTCCCCTGGGGAACACCACTAGACTTCCCTCCAGTCTGAAAAATAACTTTTCACCACTATTCTCTGTTTTCTGTCCCTTAGCTAATTTTGTATCCACGCTGCCACAGTCCCTTTTAATTCCATGGGCTTTAATTTTGCTAACAAGTCTATTATGTGGTACATTATCAAATGCTTTTTGAAAGTCCATATACATCGCACTATCCTCATTAACCCTCTCTGTTACTTCATCATAGAACTCAATCAAGTTCGTCAAACAAGATTTTCCTTCAACAAATCCATGGTGACTTTCATTTATTAGCCCATACTTTTCCAAGTGCCAATTAACTTTGTCCCGGTTTATTGTCTGTTAAAGGTTCCGCACCACCGCGTTAGGCAGACTGGCCTGTATTGGCAGATTTTATCCTTTTTTTTGAATTGGGGTGTAACATTTACAATCCTCCCATCCTTCGGCACCTTCCCCATATCTAAGGAGAATTGGAAGATTGTAGCCAGAGCATCCGCAATTTCCACCCTTACTTCCCTCAGTAACCTAGGATGACTGTTCTACTTTGAGTACTGCCAATCTTTTAAATACCTCCTCCTTGTCTATTTTTATCCTATCCAATATCGCTAGTACCTCCTCCTTTACTGCTACAATAGCAGTATCTTCTATAGTGAAGACTTTATATGCATGAAGTTTTTATCTTCCTCAGCTTCTCAATGAATTTCAGTCCTGGTTATGTTAGCATAGGGAAAAATATATAGAATTTTGAGTCTATTTAGATATGAAATTATCTGATTGCAGTATAAATTGTTTTGTGTTTTTTTTCAACAACTGGCACAGATTTCCAACTCCAGACTCAACGTGAAGAGTACAGTAGCACTAATCTTCCCATAACATGCAAGAATGCATCGGCTATGACTATTATTAACTCTGCAATAGTGTACCCAAGCTTGCACACCAGTCTTCCATAGTGATACGTCTGATTGTAAAATGTAATATGTTCCATTTTGCACATTTTGGCAACATGTTTTACACTATTTACATAAAATGTGACTAAAAGAAGATTCTCAAAGCTTTTTGGAGGCAGATAATTTACGACAATTTAAAAAATGTAAGCATTCAGATTTTTTAGCCTTACACATTGGAATTAGCTGCTGCTTATTGCTTGCTTTACTAGAAAAAGTGTAAGAATTACAGTTAATAAGATTTTGAATTGACTTTTAAAATCTTCCTACAAGTAGACTTTCCTTGATTTTTCCAGTCGTTGTGGTCAATGCTTTGTGATGAGTTTTATTGCATTAAAGTGAAACCTAGCATCTCTCAATCACGCACTCCCACAAATATCTATTCAATTCTCCTTTAAACTTTTTTTACACTATCTGCCTCCTTGGGTGGTCCATCCTTTGTACAAAGTAGTTAGATCTAAACTGTCCCATTTCTAAAGCTTGAGCCTGACAATTTATCTATTCCCTTAAAAATCTTGAACAATATCTCCCCTGAGCTTTCTCTTCTTCAGAGTAAACTTCCAGGCTTTTAAGAACATAAGAATATAAGAAATAGGTGCAGGAGTAGGCCATACAGCCTGTCGAGCCTGCTCCACCATTCAATCAGATCATGGCTAATCTTTAACCTCAACTCCACTTTCCTGCCCGATCCCCATATCCCTTGATTCCCCTAGAGTCCAAAAATCTTATCTATCTCAGCCTTGAATATATTTAACGACTCAGTATTCACAGCCCTCTGGGGCAGAGAATTCCAAAGATTCACAACCATCTGAGTGAAGAAATTCTTCCTCATCTCAGTCTTAAATAGCCGACCCCTTATTCTGCGACTATGCCCTCTAGTTCGAGACTCTCCTGCCAGGGGAAACAACCTCTCAGCCTCTATCTTGTCAAGCCCCTTCAGAATCTTATATATTTCAATGAGATCACCTCTCAGTCTTCTAAACTCCAGAGAGTATAGGACCATTCTACTCAACCTTTCCTCAGAGGACAATCCTCACATCCCAGGAATTAATCTAGTGAAACTTCGTTGCATTGCCTCTAAGGCAAATATATCCTTCCTTAGATAAGGAGACCAAAACTGTACGCAGTACTCCAAGTGAGGACCCACCAAAGCCCTGTACAATTGCAGTAAGATTTCCTTACTCTTGTACTCCAACCCCCTTGCAATAAAGGCCAACATGCCATTTGCCTTCTGTACCTCCATGCTAAGTTTTTGTGTTTCTTGTACCAGGACATGCAAGTTGCTTTGGACACCAATATTTAGTAGTTTCTCACCATTTTAAAAAATATTCTGTTTTTCTATTCTTCCTACCAAAGTGAATAACCTCACATTTCCCCACATTATACTCCATCTGCCACCTTCTTGCCCACTCACTTAACCCTTTGCAGACTCTATATCCTCCTCACAGCTTACTTTCCCACTTAGCTTTGTATCGTCAGCAAACTTGGATACGTTACACTTGGTCCCTTCATCCAAGTCATTAATATAGATTGTAAATAGCTGAGGACCAAGCACCGACCCTTGCGGTACCCCACAAGTTACAGCCTGCCAACCTAAAAATGATCCGTTTATCCCAACATACCATTTGCCTTCCTAACTGCTTGCTGCACCTGCATGTTTGCTTTCAGTGACTGGTGTACAAGAACACCCAGGTCCCTTTAACATCAACATTCCCCAATCTATCACCATTTAAATAATACACTGCCTTTCTGTTTTTCCTTCTGAAGTGGATAACTTCACATTTATCCACATTATGCTGCATCTGCCATGTATTTGCCCACTCATTCAACTTGTCTAAATCGCCTTGAAGCCTCTTTGCATCCTCCTCACAACTCACGATCCCATCTAGTTTTGTGTCGTCAGCAAACTTATTACATTTGGTTCCCTCATCCAAATCATTGATATATGTTGTGAGTAGCTGGGGCCCAAACACTGATCCCTGCAGTACTCCACTAGTCACTGCCTGCCACCCTGAAAAAGACCCATTTATTCCCACTCTGTTTCTTGTCTGTTAACCAATTTTCAATCCATGCCAATATATTACCCCCAATCCCATGTGCTTTAATTTTGCACACTAACCTCTTATGTGGGACTTTATCAAAGGCCTTCTGAAAATCCAAATAAACCACATCCACTGGTTCTCTCTTATCTATTCTACCAGTTACATCCTCAAAAAAACTCCAGTAGGTTCTTCAACCCAATTTTCTCTCTCTAGTTTTCCCTGTTTTCTCTCTCCCTCCTTTCTTGAATAGCGGAATTACATTTGCTACCTTCCAATCCGCTGGGATCGTTCCAGAATCTAGGGAATTTTGGAAGATCATAACCAATGCATCCACTATGTCTGCAGCTACCTCTTTTAGAACCCTAGGATGTAGGCTATCAGGTCCAGGGGATTTGTCGGCTTTTAGTCCCATTAGTTTCTCAAGTACTTTTTCTCTAATGATAATTACTTTTAAGTTCTACTCATTAGACCCTTGGTTCCCCACTATTTTTGGGATGCTTTTTGTGTTTTCTATTGTGAAGACAGACAGAAAATATTTGTTTGACGTCTCTGCCATTTCCTGATTTCCCCAATATAATTTCTCCTGTCTCAGCCTCTAGGGGACCAATGTTTACTTTTGCTACTCTCTCTTTCTTTTTACATACTTGAAGAAGCTCGTACATTCTGTTTTTATCATATATGCTTTGTAAATGGAAATGGTCCCTGCACTGATTCTAGTGGCACCCCACTAGTGGTCACATGCCATGTTGATACAGCTTCATTCACAATCACCCGTTGCTTTCATTTTGCCAATTTTCAGTCCACCTCAGAAACTTGCCTCCTATTCCACGGCCTCGATATTAACGTGGAGATGGGATTAGAGTGGGGGGGCTGATAGCAGGTGGCTAACATGCAACATCGTAGGATTCATAGGAATGTCCAGTTTCAGCAAGGTGCTTCATTATCATTTTACTTCTGGGTTTCGTGTCTCCACTGCACGTTAGCAGTCATGATGCGGACCCGCGTGATGCAATTTCCCCATGACTATTTGAAGGCCCAAGTTCAAAGGTGAAACGGAGGAGGAGGGTTGCAGGGTGTGATATTAAAAAAAAAAGCGCAACTAGGAAGTAGAAAATGAGTGTGAGAAGAGGAAAGCTGTGCCCAGATTCTCTGATGCGTCTCTGGATGTGCTGCTGGGGGCAGTAAGGAGCAAGAGGGAGATGCTGTTCCCAGCTAGTGAGAAAAAGAAGCCTGCTGCCCCAACAAGAAGGCCTGGCTGGAGGTGGCAGAGGAGGTGAGCAGCAGGAGTGTGATCTCTGGGTCATGGATTCAGTGCCGCAAGTGGTTCAATGACCTGACCAGGTCAGGAAAGGTGAACATACGGCTATATTCACCCAGATCCAGATCCCCCTCTCACTTTGTCTTGTCAGTCCTACTCCATTCACACCACTCCTTACCCCAATAACTCTCATCATCACCAATCAGACAGTCAATGCACCTCCTGTCACCCTCACTCCCTTGGCATGCTTAACTTTCATTTCTTACCTCCACCACTGCCAGTGATCGCAATCCTCATCTCATCTTGTACGTCCTCAGTCACCTCCAACCACTCTCATTGCACATTCTGAAATGGCCCTGTTGGCACAATCCTCACAGGCATGCCACGCAAATTGCTTATGCATGTGCCTGATTCTCACCTCCACTGTTTGCACTGCATTCATCGGATGTACACATTCCTCAGAGCCACTCATAGGTATGTTGTGCCCCCCTTGCAGAAGAAGAGAGCGCAAAATGGCAGGGAGAAAGCTAAGACCATTGGAGGACCCCAAGAAATAGTAGAGATTTCCCCGGTGGAAGAGGAGGCACTTGACATCAGCGGGCCTGCCAGGCACACCGACCACAGTGGCAGAGAGAATGGAGGAGCACAACTCCAAAATATGTGGGGTGATGACGCAGGGCTTTTCAACTCTGCGATCCACCATGGAGCGTGTGGGAAGCTCTATGGAAATTGTAGCTGGCCACTCACATGAGTCAATGCTGACAGCTGTCATGTCCTGCATGCAGGCTTAGACGGCGGCTCTGCAGACACTGGCTGTGAGCGCCCTGACTAGATCGGAGCTTCCACGGTGTCTCTGATCGCCTCCACTCTGCTCTCCCGCAGACAGGGAGGAATGATGTGCTGCTGCAGCAGGGGCAGGAGGACGGCGGAACGGGCGAGGCAAATGCGAACGTTTCTCAGAGCATCTGCACCTCGCATCCATTGCCACCCCCTCAACCAATATCCAACATGGTGCCTCCATTCCAGCTGGCCCACACTCCCCCTGCACAAGTGCAGAAGGGATAGTCAATGGCAAGGTCCTCAGGGGCTCCAAAACCCAGAGGTCATTGGCTAAGAGCAACTCAGGACACTGAGAATTTTGAACAGCAGCTTTCTGCCATCTCTGCTGAAGCCTCAGGGGCAGCACCACATAGAGGTGATAGGCATAGAAAGAGAAAGAATATGTAGATCACAGAGGGTTAACACACAGGTGTCCTATTTTTCTTGTTAACTCAATTAATTTGTTCACCTAAACATTTGTCTCCCTTTATTGAATGCAGACTTCACAGTCAGATTTTAATTTAATGGGTGTGGAAGATGGAGAGATGATTTGAATCTCACAAGTTGGGGGATGTTGGACCAGTGCATCGAGGGTTATGACGACTTGTGCGATGGGCCATGGTTGGTGGGATGCAGCTGACATTGGTTTAACTGAACCTTCGTGCTATTAAAGCATCCCTTGCATCACGGATAGCAATATGTTCCAGTTGCTGTGCGTCCGGGTCCCCATAGTCTCCATTTTCATTGTTCTGCTTATCCGACGAGGAGTTATGAGCGCCGCCTTCATCCTGAACCTCCAGACCTCTCTGCTGCATTATGTTGTGTAGGACACAGCATGTAATAATGATCCGCGACACACTGGCTGGGGAATACTGTAGAGAACATCCAGACCTGTCCGGCTACCTGAACCTCAACTTCAGCATTCCTATGGCTTGCTCGAAGGCGCATCGCATGGAGATGTGGCTGGCATTGTAACTCTCCTGTGGTTGAGTGGAGAGGTTCCTCAGAGGTGTCATGTGCCACGGTTGGAGGAGCCTTCCCTTGTCTCTTAGCAGCTATCCTGTCAAGTTGGTCCCAGGTAGAAACATTGGGGGATATTCGACTGCCGCAGTATGAAAGCATCATGGCAGCTCCCCGGGAATCGTGCGCAGACCTGCATGAGACTCTTTATGGTTGCAGATGAGCTGAACATTGATGGAGTGGAAGTCCTTGCGGTTCACAAATGCTCCTGACTGGTGATGGGGTCCTCTAATTGTCACGTGCGTGCAATCTATGGCGCCCTGCACCTGGGCGGAGCTTGCCAGAGATTCGAACCTCAATGCCCGCTCTGTCTGACTGTCTTCAGCACAGGGAAACATTATATATCTGTTGGCCCTGGAAAATAATCCATCAGTCACCTGCCTGATACATTTGTGAGCTGCAGACTGCGACATTCTCGCTATGTCTTCAGCCTGGAAGGAGCCGGAAGCAAAGAAATTCAAAGCGGTGGTTTAACTGCCACTGGCATAGCTTAGCCTCCAGGTCCAACTGGCAGAAGATCATCCTCCAGGAGGCTGCAGAGGTCGGCGACTACATGCCGTGTCATCCAGAGCCTCGAAAGCACTGCTCCTCTGACAAGTCAAGGAAACTGAGCCTCTGCCTGTTCACCCTGTTGGGTGGGTATGGCCTTGAGCACCATTACTGCTTTCTCTGCTGCCCATGAGCAGCTCCCCCCTCAGCTTTCTCTTGGTGCTCTGCTCTCATTCCTCTTCAGCAGTCCAGAACACTGCAGCAATGGCAGCACCTATAATGGATTACTCTCTTGCCAACTGTAGAGTCTCTAAATCACTATCTGAAGCTAATGAAACTGTAGCCCACAATGAACTTACGAAGCACCAGAACGGGAAGTTAAGCACCTAAATAAACATCCTGCTAATCCCGCCTCTGTTTTCCTGGCGACCTTGACGACCTGTGGGAAACCCATGCTGCAGTAGTTAAAATCAATTTGGGATCCGTATTGCGTCATAGGACCCTGATTTAAATATATTAATCACCTTCCAGCCTCTCCATAGCGGGACACTCGTCTGACCCGCTGACGGCCCCTGTGAAAATTGCGGGAGCCATGTTGGCATTGGTTTGGGGGCGGGTCGGGCAATTATCACATTTTAACCACCTGCCCGATCCTCTCCCGTCATTGGGAGGGGTGGGGGTTGGGCGGGGGTGTTGATATCAAAGCTCATGTCTTCCTACCTTGTGGACTAATTGCTTTTGTGGCACAGTAGCTGTAACCTAAAAAGGTCACCACATCATTTTCATTTTCATCAAGGTATACCATTTTCTTGACAAACTCCAGTAAAATTGTTAGACAAAACTTTCCTAAGTTAGTGCTGACTCCTTCCTATCTTACCATACTTATCTAGGGTTAGGGCTTCATCTCTTTCAGGATGCCTTCTAATAGTTTATAATATGCTAATACCCACAACAAATATTAGACTCACTACCAGTAATTTCCTAAATCATACCAATGACCCTTTTTAATGTCTGGTGCTATGTTAGCTACTTTCCAGTCATGGGACGCTACTCTCATTTCTGATGATTCCCTAAAGATAGTGGCAATATGACCAATCTTCCAGCCATTTCTGTAAGTACCTTTTGTATGAAGTTCAATCTGGGCTCGGTCCTTTATTTTTCTTTAACTTCCTCAGCTTATCAGCGACCACCTTTGTATGAAATTTCTATTTCTTTCAGTACTTCCTCTATTCTCCCCGGAAGTTCAACTTCTGTTCTCGTAAAGTTGCCCATGGCCTACTCCGTGAATACAGAAAAGAGGAATTTGCTATCTCTTGATTTACTTGATATCATGTCACTGTTGGGATCTTTCAGTTGCCCCACCATTTTATTTTTTCACCAGTTTGGTATGAATATATTTATAGAAATTTTGATATTTTAATATTCCCCTTTTATCCTATCCTCGTCACCTATTTGAGCTATCCTGACCAGTTCTTAACCTCCTTTATCTTCTTAACTTCCTTTATCTTGTTTTTATATTTGTTGCAATCCATCATGCTCCCCTCAGCTTTACACTTTATGAACAATTTTTTTTCCCTTGCTCATATTACTTTCTTGCCCTCTGTTACCCTCCTTTTATCCTAAACATAATCCACTTTTCTTCCATTCATTTGCCCTCTAACAGCATTGTCTAATTCAGTTTTGTTAGCTCACTCCTCTTTGAAATCTGCTTTTCGGAAGTTGAACTTTCTATTGTGATCACTCTCCTTTCCACCATAAGCCTAACCTTAAACTCCGTGATATTATGATCATTGATGCCAACCTATTCTGACCTTCATGTATTGTAGTTCAAATGTCACTTAGTAATACTGTTGTTCTCATTTTCTTCAATTGGCACATATTCAAGACAAAAAAGGTTTAGGTACACTCAGTGTTCTAAAAAAATTCAATTACCAACACTCAGGAAATAATTCGATGACATGCTGAAATGAACAGCAGTGAAAGAGTGAAAAAAATTGGGTCCGCCTCATCAGGAGGACTTCAATATAATGTCACCCAGGTTTGATCACTGGAATGCAATCGAACTATACCTGCCAGTATAATGTGGTCAAACACTATTGAGCTGATTAATGCAATAGTGGGCATATTTTGCAGTGAAGGAGAATGGGTGTCCTGCTCCCTGTATTATCAGGCACAGAGACCTGAGGGCTGCAACATTCTTTAGGTACCAACTATCCAAAATGTGGCCACCAAACGCGAAGGGCATTGGGTGTCAGTGCAGACATTATGTGCAAGGCTCATTAAGCCCAAAAAATTATATCATGGGGTCTCCCCATTATGCGACTAGAGTGCCTGAATAATTCCTCAGCCTCACAATGGTTGTTTAGAATAGGAGCTGTAGAGGAGGCCCTAATACTTTATTTTTAAAAAAAGGGCTCCTATCCAGTCCTACCTTGTGTTCATTATTGTGTCACAACCCTTAGCTGAAGATGCAGATGGTTCTCAGTGGGCAGCCTTTGACTGGCTGTGGGCATCAGAAGTTCCAGCTCTCCTGCGCTCCCAGCGCATCATACACTGCGTCCTTGGAGCGCTAGAAAATTATGCTAACGAGCTGGCCTCACTGGAGCGGAAGTGTAGCTAGCATTGCTCAGATGGGATTGCATAATTGACCGCTATATGTTGAACTCATTATTTAAAAATAGTATGAATAGAAAGCTCATCTTGCAATTGTAGTAATTGTACAGATTCGAGTTAAGATATTGATTTCTATTAAGTTTATGATCCACTTGTTAAATTTTTAATTAATAGGAATAATTGTGTACTGGAGCTCAGATAAGTATTGGTGCAGCTGAATCCAATTGTGCACACGTTTGTTACAAGCAAACCAAATTGCAAAATGTTCCTTTTCAACCGATATCTACAATAATGGGCATTTCTGCTTAAAACTAGATGCATTTAATGTGATTTGTCTTGATAATAAACATTGCACAGAATAAGATCCATTGCAAACATTTTTCATATGCCTTTAATTGTCATGAATTTCTTTTCTATAGAATGTAAAAGATAATTAGAGTTGAGATGACATAAACCATAATGGAAAACAGTTTGAGCTGGGAGATTGTTTTAAAAAAAACATCTTGACTCAATATCCGCAGTATTTGGAGCTTTTAATCTGCATCACTACGAGGGCAGGGCAGTGGGGGAGTTACTTTAAGGGAAAGATTGACACTGAAAATAGGTCAGATGGGACTTCCACCTGCCAGTCCAAACACTCTGTGAACCTGACCCATTTTCCTGGATGAGGCTCAATTAAGTATGCACGGTAGTCTTCCAGCTGTATCTCTGCTCTTCGGTGAGAGTCCGGGAGAAAAACATTGTGGCGCTTCAGCAGGGAAAGGTTTAAAGAGGGCATTTTGAATGAGCCCAGCAGCAGATGGAAGGGTTAGGAGATCGTCTGGATTGCAGCTGTAAAAATGATTCCACCGCTATCTCCTTTCTAGCATTCCCCCCCTCAATGGTACCGAGGGCAGAACGGAGGAAAATTGGTTGGCATCCTACGGCCTGTACCCTCACTGTCATTTTTGTGTGGCAGGGTGGGTGATGGGCTGGTGGCTGTCATTGGTAGCAGTGGAGGTGGCTGAAAATCTTGCCAGCTGATGTTAGATGCAGGGATTCGGTGGGAGCCTCCCCTGCCCCCATTTCCTCCATTCTCCTCCCCAGGACCACTGGCAAAAGGGTGGTAATTGGAACAAAAATATTCCCATGAATGTTGAATCTGAAATTAAAAATAAAATACCTGCTTTTCACAGGAATTTAGAATTAAATTATGTTCATCTGGTAGAGAATATCCCAACATAAAGCAGTGATTTTATTCTACATTTTAATAATTTATGGGAAAGCTTTAATATAGCTTTGAGGATGACTGTTCAGAATTAAATGCACTAGTGCTGAATAATTTGTTAAAGTTTGAATGTATTTATTCATTTTCTATTTGTTGTGGAAAATAACTTCTTAAATGAGCAGTTATACTAATTTAAAGTGTCAATAGTTTGTGAATTGGGTAAATTAAAGTTTAGTTCCTTGGGTTGTTTCTTCCAATACACATTCCCATCATTTTGTGAATCATTTTATATCTTTGAATAGTAATGTTACATCATTAAGGATATATTGGCCTTGGAGGGGGGTGCAGCATAGATTTACCAGAATGATACTGAGGCTAAAAGTGTTGAATTATGAAGACAAGTTGCGTAAACTTGGCTTGCATTCCGTTGAGTATAGAAGATTGAGGGGTGATCTAATTGAGGTGTTTAAAATGGTAAAAAGATTTGTTAGGATAGATAAAGAGAAACTATTTCCTCTAGTAAGGGAATTAAGCACACGGGAGCACAATCTTAAAATTAGAACCTGGCCATTCAGGAGTGAAATCAGGTAACACCTTTTCACACACACGGTCGTGGAAAGGCGGAACACTCCCCCAGCCCCCCAAAAGGCTGTGGATGTGGGATCAATTGAAACTTTCAAGACTGTTGTTTTTGTTAGTAAAGGTATTAAGGGATATGGAGCAAAGCCAGGTAAATGGGGTTGAGGTACAGATCAGCCGTGATCTAATTGAATGGTGGAACAGACTCGAGGGCTGAATGGCCAATTCCTGTTTTTAGGTTCTTAAATCAATTTGTCGGGTTCTAAGTTGTCCTCAGCTGGAAGCAAAGAAGCAAAATGTCAGGAATGTGCTTTACGAAGAAGGGAGGAAGCTCAAACAGTCAGAAAATAACTTTTACTTTCTACGAGTTATCTTCTGCTACCCCATTCATTTCATCCCATTCATGTTTGTCTTGACATCCTTACATGCAAACCTTTTGATTTTCATTTTCCCACTTCACAAGCTATTGATATTTTAAACCCAGTGCATGCTATATTGATTTTCTGGTAGAGATTGTCATAATCCTATAATTGTTTGCTAAAGTATGCAAAATTAAGTCTGCTTAACCTCATTTGTTACACTGTATCAGAGAGAATTGAACTGTGATTAATTTTTAAAATCTTAGAATTTCTAACTAAATTCTGTTTACAGGCCCAAACCATACTTGTTTAAAGGGGACCATACATTTCCAACAAAGAATGCTGAAACTCCCATTGTCATCTTGTATGCTGAAATTGGCACAAAAGAATTTTCTAAATTCCACAAGGTCCTGTCTGAGAAAGCTGGCAAAGGAGAAATTACTTATATTCTGCGGCATTATGTACAGGTATGTTCTAAATGTTTGGTTTACGTGGTAGATGTAAATCTAAAATCAGTTTGTCTTAATTATTATCTTGGACTCCGCTATAGTTTCAAAGGTGACATTTTTTGTTTTTCGCAATACTGTACCAGTTTAAACATTCTACTGCAGGTATCCTGGTGGCTCACTCAGTAAATGCATCACGTGATGCCATATTGAGCTATATGTTACCAGGAAGATAATAGGTTCAGTCTCTGGTCTAGCAAATTTAGCTGATCTCAGCCAGGTTCCTGCTCCTGCTCCTGACCAATATCCAGTGACACTACTGGAAACTGTGTGTATGTCAGATGAGAACAGGACTGGTTTGGTCGTGAAATGGGTTTAAGTAGTTTCAATTCCATTGTGTGCTGTAAACATAGATTTACAGCACACAACTTCCCAAATTCAGCAGTAACATTTTTTTGAAGACTATGGAGCTTTATCTTTTAACAAGTTTGCCTTCTGGAAAAGGAGAATAATTTCTATCAAATGGTTGTTCTGTTCTAAACTGAACTTGTGCAAAGATACAATAATAACTCAGTGACAAAACTACCAATGTGCCCTTCGTGGTTGGGTCACAGATTTATATTTATATGTACTACGAATATGCAGAGAAACACTATATACTTCATAGATTCCTGAAATTTGAGATTTCAGTGGCCGAATGTGCTCCAGAGATTCTTTTTTATTCGTTCATGGGATGTGGGTGTCGCTGGCAAGGCCGGCATTTATTGCCCATCCCTAATTGTCCTTGAGAAGGTGGTGCTGAGCCGCCTTCTTGAACCGCTGCAGTCCGTGTGGTGAAGGTTCTCCCACAGTGCTGTTAGGAAGGGAGTTCCAGGATTTTGACCCAGCGACGATGAAGGAACGGTGATATATTTCCAAGTCGGGATGGTGTGATTTGGAGGGGAACGTGCAGGTGGTGTTGTTCCCATGTGCCTGCTGCTCTTGTCCTTCTAGATGGTAGAAGTCGCAGGTTTGGGAGGTGCTATCGAAGAAGCCTTGGCGAGTTGCTGCAGTGCATCCTGTGGATGGTACACACTGCAGCCACAGTGCGCCGGTGGTGAAGGGAGTTTAGGGTGGTGAATGGGGTGCCAATCAAGCGGGCTGCTTTGTCCTGGATGGTGTCGAGCTTCTTGTGTTGTTGGAGCTGCACTCATCCAGGCAAGTGGATTGTATTCCATCACACTCCTGACTTGTGCCTTGTAGATGGTGGAAAGGCTTTGGGGAGTCAGGAGGTGCGTCACTCGCCGCAGAATAGCCAGCCTCTGACCTGCTCTAGTAGCCACAGTATTTATGTGGCTGGTCCAGTTTCTGGTCAATGGTGACCCCCAGGGTGTTGATGGAGGGGGATTCAGCGATGGTAATGCTGTTGAATGTCAAGGGGAGATGGTTAGATTCTCTCTTGTTGGAGATGGTCATTGCCTGGCACTTGTCTGGCGCGAATGTTGCTTGCTACTTATGAGCCCAAGCCTAGATGATGTCCAGGTCTTGCTGCATGCAGGCTCGGATTGCTTCATTATCTGAGTGGTTGCGAATGGGACTGAACACTGTGCAATCATCAGTGAACATCCCCATTTCTGACCTGATGATGGAGGGAAGGTCATTGATGAAGCATCTGAAGATGGTTGGGCCCAGGACACTGAGGAACTCCTGCAGCAATGCCCTGATCAGCTTCCAACAACCACTATCATCTTCCTTTGTGCTAGATATGACTCCAGCCACTGGAGAGTTTTCCCCCTGATTCCCATTGGCTTCAATTTTACTAGGGCTCCTTGGTGCCACACTCGGTCAAATGGTGCCTTGATGTCAAGGGCAGTCACTCTCACCTCACCTCTGGACCAAGGCTGTAATGAGGTCTGGAGCAGAGTGGTCCTGGCGGAACCCAAACTGAGCATCGGTGAGCAGGTTATTGGTGAGTAAGTGCCGCTTGATAGCACTGTCAACGACACCTTCCATCACTTTGCTGATGATTGAAATTGGCCGGATTGGATTTGTCCTGCTTTTTGTGGACAGGACATACCTGGGCAATTTTCCACATTGTCAGGTGGATGCCAGTGTTGTAGCTGTACTGGAACAGCTTGGCTAGAGGCGCGGCTAGTTCTGGAGCACAAGTCTTCAGCACTACAGCCGGGATGTTGTCGGGGCCCATCGCCTTTGCTGTATCCAGTGCACTCAGCTGTTTCTTGATATCACGTGGAGTGAATCGAATTGGCTAAAGACTGGCTTCTGTGATGGTGGGGATATCAGGAAGAGGCCGAGATGGATCATCTACTCGGCACTTCTGGCTGAAGATTGTTGCAAACGCTTCAGCGTTGTCTTTTGCACTCACGTGCTGGACTCTGCCATCATTGAGAATGGGGATGTTTGCAGAGCTTCCTTCTCCCGTTAGTTGTTTAATTGTCCACCACCATTCACGACTGGATGTGGCAGGACTGCAGAGCTTTGATCTGATCCGTTGGTTGTGGAATCGCTTAGCTCTGTCTATAGCATGTTGCTTCCGCTGTTTAGCATGCATGTAGTCCTGAGTTGCAGCTTCACCAGGTTGGCACCTCATTTTTAGGTACGCCTGGTGCTGCTCCTGGCATGCTCTTCTACACTCCTCATTGAACCAGGATTGATCCCCTGGCTTGTTGGTAATGGTAGAGTGAGGAATATGGTGGGCCATGAGGTTACAGATTGTGCTGGAATACAATTCTGCTGCTGATGGCCCACAGCGCCTCATGGATGCCCAGTTTTGAGCTGCTAGTTCGGTTCTGAATCTATCCCATTTAGCACAGTGGTAGCGCCACACAACACGTTGGATGGTGTCCTTAGTGATCTGAGTAATTCTATTTGTAAAAGAAATATTCATAAATACCCTGACTATTTGGTTCAAATTTCTATTTCTCAATAGAGGCAAAATACAGATCAATGTTGTCACTGCTGGCCATGCCGTTTAGCAGATGGACTGTGGTTTCAAATCAAGAACAATCCAGTTGGCACCTAATGTATTGTTGCTGGAATATTTTTAGTTAATTCATTTCTGTATTTAGGTATTAATTAACTGCCTGACACAGAAACCCTCTTTTGTTAAAATGCTTTTTTAAATAATTTATAAATTGCTCTCAACTAGCAGAATATCATGAATAAGCCAGTGCTGCTGTACAATTTTCTTTTCCTGATTTGGGCTTTTCACACAGTGATTTCAAGTAAGTTTTTTTTTACTTGCATGTTCTTTTGCACATTCAGGATGTCAACATCATTGGGGAATGGAATACTTCCTACTTTGGGCACCTTGGTTCTTTATCAAGCTAGCCTCTCGCTAGGTACAGCATGGCTAGATGAAGAGTAAAGCTTCCTCTACTCTGCCCCAACCCCAACCCTAACATCTGATGAGCGCCAGTGCGACACTCTTCCATTTTGCATACCAGCCACCTCTATGAACTCTGAGTGAAATTGCCCACTTGGGGTCAGAATATAAGAACATAAGAAATAGCAGCAGGAATAGGCCATAAGGCCCCTCGAACCTACGCTGCCATTCAACAAGATCATGGTTGATCTTCGGCCTTAACTCCACTATCCTTCCCGATCCCCATTTCCCTTGATTCCCCTAGAGTCCAAAAATCTATCTATCTCAGCCTTGAACATATTCAACAACTCATCATCCACAGCCCTCTGGGGTAGAGAATTTCAAAGATTCACAACCCCCTGTTTGACGACATTCTTCCTCATTTCAGTCTTAAATGGCCAACCCCATATCCTGCGAGTATGCCTCCTAGTTCTAGACTCTCCAGCCAGGAGAAATATCCTCTCAGCATCTACCCTGTCAAGCCTCCTCAGAATCTGATGTTTCAATGAGATCACCATTCATTCTTCTCAACTCTAGAGAGTATAGGCCCATTCTACCCAGTCTCTCCTCATAGGACAACCCTCTCATCTAGTGAACATTCGTTGCACCACCTCTAAGGCAAGTATATCCTTCCTTAGGTAAAGAGACCAAAACTGCACACAGTATTCCAGGTGAGGTCTCACCAAAGCCCTGTACAATTGTAGTAAGACTTTCTTACTCTTGCACTCCAACCCACTTGCAATAAAGGCCAACATGCCATTTGCCATTCTAATTGCTTGTAGTACCTGCATGCTAACTTTTTGTGTTTCTTGTACAAGGACACCCAAATCCCTCTGAACACTAACATTTAATAGTTTCTCAACATTTAAAATATATATTTTTTTATTCTTCCTACCAAAGTGAATAACCTTACATTTCCCAACATTATACTCCATCTGCCACCTTCTTGCCCACTCACTTAACCTGTCTATATCCATTTGCAGACTCCTTGTGTCCTCCTCACAGCTTACTTTCCCACCTACCTCTGTATCGTCAGCAAACTTGGATACATTACACTCAGTCCCTTCATCTAAGTTATTAATATAGATTGTAAATAGCTGAGGCCCAAGCACCGATCCTTGCGGTACCCGACTAGTGACAGCCTGCCAACCCGAAAATGACCCGTTTATCCCTACTCTTTGTTTTCTGTCTGTTAACCAATTCTCTATCCATTCTATTATATTACCCCCAATCCCATGAGTCCTTATCTTGCATAACAACCTCTTATGCGGCACCTTATCAAATGCCTTTTGGAAATCCAAATATACTACATCCACTGGTTCCCCTTTATCTGCCCTGCTAGTTACATCCTCCAAAACTCTAATAAATTTGTCAAACATGATTTCCCTTTCATAAAACCACGTTGACTTTGCCTCATCATGTTATGATTTTCTAAATGCCCTGCTACCACTTCCTTAATACTGGATTCTAGCATTTTCCTGACTACTGATGTCAGGTTAACTGGCCTGTAATTCCCTGTTTTCTCTCTTCCTCCTTTCTTGAATAGCAGGATTGCATTTGCTACCTTCCAATCCGCTGGGACCATTCTAGAACCTAGGGAATTTTGGAAGATCACAACCAATGCATCCACTATCTCTGCAGCCACCTCTTTTAGAACCCTCAGCTTATAGGCCATCAGGTCCAGGGGATTTATCGGCTTTTAGTCCCATTAGTTTTTCAAGTACTTTTTCTCTACTGATGTTAATTGCTTTAAGTTCCTCACTCTCATTAGACCCTTGGTTCCCACTATTTCTGGTATATATTTTGTGTCTTCTACTGTGAAGTCAGATGCAAAATATTTGTTTAACATTTCTGCCATTTCCTGATTCCCCATTATAATTTCTCCTGTCTCAGCCTCTAAGGGACCCATGTTTACTTTTGCTATTCTCTTCCTTTTTACATACTTGTAGAAGCTCTTACAATCTGTTTTTATATTTCTTGCTAGTTTACTTTCATATTCTATTTTCTCCCTTCTTATCAATTTTTTGGTCGTCCTTTGCTGGTTTCTAAAACTCTCCCAATCCTCAGGCTTACTACTCTTCCTGGCAACATTATAGGCCTCCTCTTTTCATCTAATACTATCTTTAACATCTTTAGTTAGCCACGGATGGATCACTTTTCCCATGGTGTTTTTATTTCTCAGTGGAACGTATATTTGTTGAGAATGTTGAACTATTTCTTTAAATGTTTGCCATTGCTTATCTACTGTCATATCATTTAATCTACTTTCCCAATCTACCTTAGCCATCTCGCCCCTCATACCTATGTCATTGGCTTTATTTAAGTTTAATACTCCAGTTCCTGACCTAAGTACATGTCTCTCAAACTCGATGTGAAATTCTATTATTTGCGGCCCAGTAGGGGTAAGATTGAGTCTGCACAAACTCATTTTTTGCAACAGCAGATAGAGAAGGTGTTGATCTCTTTACTCTGGGCTCAATTTGAACCTAGTTCCCAGAGATTCAAAGCCAACATTTAACCCGCTCTGCTGCCCAGTCCCCCAGGATTATGTTTCTTTCTTACAAATGTTGTAATTTCTTTTTTTTTAAAAATGACATGCAAACAGCTTCAAAATTAAAAGCAATTTTTCTTCTCAGCCTATATTTGGTCTGAGTTTTGTATAACCACCGATTTTCATAGCATAAAGGATGCAGCCTCAAACCTGAACTGGTCGAGGGTTTAAAAAAAGTTGTGATTTTTGTTTGAGTGCACTATAATACCATTTGAATGTGTGTGGGGTGGGTGGGGGGGGTCACATTTTGCAGACTGGCTGTTTGCTATGCAACCAATATATTCCATTTAGCATTCTTGTATCCTTGATGAAGATGCAGTTGGCCATATCCGCACATCTAATCTTTAAATTTCTAATTGCGTATATATACAGACTTGACAAGTTTCACAAAGCAGGTGGTCCTGTGCTCACTTTGTCTCCAAGTAGTATTCCCCAAATCAGTTTCTTGGTATTATGCAATCCCTAATGTAAGCACTTAATATTGATGTGTTTACTTCTTCAAATGTCTTAATATTGTATTAAATCAGTATTGCTAAAAATGTGAAGTATTAGAATCTAGGATGTCCTGTAAAACAGGACTCTAAATCTTCAAGTTGATTTGTTTTTGCAAATTTGTTGTACTTGAGACCAAGACGTTTGTATGACGTCTTTTTTTGAAAAGTAGAAAACGTGTGGTGTTTATGTATACGTTGGCTATATATTGCAGGTATGTACATAAAACTGTTTTTTAAACCTTTTATCCATCACTGGTTATCAGTGTGAGTTTTATGAATGCAGTCAGAACAGCTGATTTAGTTGTTTAAAGTTTGGAGGATGAGTTCACAGTCTTAGTCATTTTCATTAATTCACAAAGTCCAATTCATGACCTTTAATTTGATGTCCCTTTAATTAACATTAAATTATATGTGATTTAGCAAAGCCATGACTTCATGTTGAAATAGTTCATTAAGCAGAGCCATACATATGAAAAAATATTAACAGTTTAGATGTTGATAGGATATTTTCTATCAATCAAATCAAAAATACATAAATCATAATAAATATTTCTATTGAATTGTCTTTTGTGTTTTTGTTGCCTTCAATGAAGCCTCAGCCTCTCCCGAAGGCCTGGGCCTGGACTTGATAATTTCGCCCAGAGCTGTTATTCTATTTGTTGAATATAGATTATGAAGTCTGAGCATGTGCAGTCTAGCTAATTTCTTGGGATGCATCAGTACCATTCTCTCAGCTGTACTGACAGAATATTCTTCTTTAGCTTCTAGCAGTTTTTGCACAATTATTTTTCAAAATTATTTGAAGAACAGCTAGAGGAAAATTTTCAAAAGCCTTATCCAGGTGTTTATTTTTAAAGCAGAGTGTGTGTGAGAGAAAGTGGGAGAAAAATGACACTGTTGATTATGCACTTACCATACCTTGAGGGAGACAATTTTAGTTTGTTTTTCAATAAAAACAAAGCAAAGAGAAAGCCTCTAATCTTAGCTGTGTTTTATTGATAATTGGAAAATATAAACATTCTAATATCCTATGTGACCACGACCATGCTAAACTATCCCTCCTCATCCTTCTTGTCCTGTCTGCAGACTTTGGCATGGTTGACCACACCATCCTCCTTCAACGCCTCTCCTCCATTGTCAAGCTGGGTGGGACTGCACTCGCCTTGTTCCAGTCTTATCTATCCAGTCATAGCCAGAGAATCAGCTGCAATGGCTTCTCTTCCTGCTCCCGCACCATTACCTCTGGAGTCCCCTAAGGATCTAATAAGGACTCCTATTTCTCATCTCGGCAACATCATCCGAAAACACGACGTCAGATTTCACATGTACGCTGTTGACACCCAGCTCTGCCTCACCACCCACCACTCTCGGCTCCTCCACTGTCTCTTATTTTTCACATTGCTTGTTTGACATCCAATACTGGATGAACAAAAATTTCCTCTGACTAAATATTAGGAAGACCGAAGCCATTGGGGTAAATTTTAACCCCTAGAAAGGGTGGGTTGGTGGCGGATGGGCAGGTAAAAATTGTAAAAAAAAATGTAAAACCTGACCGCAGCTCGCCTCCAACCCGCCCACTTCCAGTTTTAATGGAGGCGGGTCGAGGGGCTAGCGACCAAACCGCGCTCAGGAGGCAGCTCATTCAATCAAAACTTTGTGCCTCCATTTTAACGGCATTTTTATCTTTAACTTCTGGGGGCCGGGATTCCCGGACGTTCTGCTTCATACGAGGAGGCGAGAAGACTTGGATCAACAGGTAAGTGCTATTGCACTGCTTGTGGGCCAGGAGGAGCAGTAGTGTTGCCTCCAGGCTCAACAAGCACACCTGCGACTGGCTGACACACGCGATCAGCCGACCCCCCCCCCCCACCACCCTCCAAATCCCCCATATCTGACCCCCCCCCCCCCCCCCCCCAGATCTCCGACACCCCCTCCAGCCTCGCCCACCCCCGCCGCACCCTCCAGCCTCGCCCACCCCGGAGACCCTGATGACCAACCACCCCCCCCTTCCCAATCTGAGACTTACCTGCTGGCATCCACTCCCTGGCTGCTTTCCCACCCGACTGACAGCTAGCCTGTCCATCTGGCGGGAAACCTACTCAAAAAAAATTGAAAGATGTCCTTACGTCAAAATCGTAAGGACCTCCAGGAAACCCATACAACCAGGTTTCCTGACCAAAAATTCCCCCCACCATCCCCGCTCCCCGGCTCGATGTTAAAACTTACCCCATTGTCTTTGGTCTCCACAACAAAACTCCGTTCCCTAGCCACCATCTCCACCCCCCTCCCTGGCCACTGTGTGAGGCTGAATCAGGCTCTTCGCAACCTTGATGTCCTATTCAACCCTGAGGTGAGCTTTCGACCACATATCCGCTCCATCACCAAGACCGCCTACTTCCACCTCTGTATCATGGATACAACCCCTGCCTCAGTTCATCTGCTGCTGAAACCCTCATCCATGCCTTTGTTAGCTCTAGATTTGACTATTCCAATGCTCTCCTGGTTGGCCTCCCATCTTCTGCCCTCCATAAACTTGAGCTCATATCAAACTCTCCTGTCCGTATCCTAACTCGCAACAAGTCCCGTTCTCCCATCACCGCTGTGCTCGCTGACCTACATTGGCTCTCGGTCCGGGAACGCCTCAATTTTTAAAATTCTCATCCTTGTTTTCAAATCCCTCCATGGCCTCACCCCTCCCTACCTCTGTAACCTCCCCAGCCCTACAGCCCTCTTAGATCTCTGCGCTCCTCCAATTCTTGCCTCTTGCGCATCCCCGATTTTAATCGCTCCACCATTGGTGGCCATGCCTCAGCTGCCTAGGCCCTAAGCTCTGGAATTCCCTCCCGAAACCTCTCCACTTCTCTACCTCTCATTCCTCCTTTAAGGCGCTCCTTAAAACCTACCTCTTTGACCAAGTTTTTGGTCACCTGTCCTAATATCTGCTTACGTGGCTCGGTGTCAAATTTTGTTTGAAAACGCTCCTGTGGAGCGCCGTGGGATGTTTTACTATGTTAAAGGCGCTATAGAAATGCAAGTTGCTGTTGCTGAAAATTGACAGAGGCCCAGAAATGTGGGTGCACCCATCTTTGGGCATGTGTGGGACGCAGGGTTGTTCCCTGTACCAGAATGGTGAGACTTGAGGCGCTCCAGATATCCCCTAGTGCTGGTTTCTCTGAGTGTAGCTTGCGATGGCCTGGCTGCCTCGGGGCAAACCAGTCTTGGAGAGGGGACCTTAAACAGGCATTGGACCCCTTATTTGGATATGTAGATGGCCTTACACCTGCTTCGGGCGAGGATAAAGGATGCCTCTTGTTTGTCCTTACTAAATATGGCAGGTTGTCGACTTCCGGTAGGAAATATGTGCAAGCTTCCCACCAACCATAGGGCCTTAGTAGTCTGAGTAGCGCCCAACAAACGGGCACTGTGTGGACCAATTTCTTGGCCAGAGAGACATAGATAGAAAATGTTGACTGACATAAGTTTTACTCATTCTAATTTGAATTTTTGAAAAAACAAGTTGAATTTTGTCCATAGAATTGTCTTTGTCTTTTCAATACTGTTGCTGCACTGGAGTGTCAACCTAGTTTACAGTTCCAAGCCTTTTAGTTTTCAGCTCAGGCATCTCGAACCCCCCCACTACTCTCACATCCTGCAATAAACCAAACGTTGATATCCCATTTTCTAGAAAATGTCTTTTTTTTCTGAAGGTTTGTTTTTGAAAAGTAACTTTAAGTTAGATGTCTTTGTATCTAACTGGATGCTCAGCCATCTTCCCATCAACAAGAGGGTGTGTAGCCGGTAGTGCTTTGTTGTGAAAATAGAAAAGCGGACATCTTCTGAGTTAGCATCTTGGACCCTGGTTTCATCGCCTTCATTGTCTATTTGAAAGTTCTAAAAAGCACACCTGCATCCCTATTCAAATTGGGATCATGCTTACAAATCCCTACAGACTTTTGGGATCTAAACTGAGGACCAATGTCCAAAATTAATTTTTCTGCTAAACCATGAGATGAAAACAATTAATAGTAGTACTGTTTATGGATGCATATGAGTGACTTTGAGCCACTTAGATCTAGTATGGGTCAGCAAAATCAATGACCTTGAAGGCCAGATTCAAGGGTTAGCTGAGGTTGGTTGTCTTGACAAAATGGCCAAGCCCACCAAAATCCAAACTCCACGATCAAACATGCTACCAAGCCAGGGTTTTCATATTTTGCATCTATTCACATTGTGCAATATCAGGGTGGTTTTCACGGTAAATGAGTTAATATTTGGCTCCGATGCAGAGCTGGTATGTTAACTCAAATACTCCATAGCAGACAGGCATTTTTCACAGTTCAGACTTTCCTACAATAGAGTCTCTCCTCTGCAGTCACATCATTCTCATATGGCCAACCTTCTAGTGTAAAACTTGTGATGGACATAGTTGACAAATGTTGCTTGGTGGCATTTATAACCAGGTAATGATAGTAGCCTCCATGGTCGAATTTCTACTTATCAGATTTTGTATCTTTCAAATGTATTCCCATCGGTTTACTGGATCTATAATTAATCCCTTTATTTATTTATCTATTTATTTATTTATTCGTTCATGGGATGTGGGCGTCGTTGGCAAGGCCGGCATTTATTGCCCATCCCTAATTGCCCTTGAGAAGGTGGTGGTGAGCCGCCTTCTGAACCGCTGCAGTCCGTGTGGTGAAGGTTCTCCCACAGTGCCGTTAGGAAGGGAGTTCCAGGATTTTGACCCAGCGACGATGAAGGAGCGGCGATATATTTCCAAGTCGGGATGGCGTGTGACTTGGAGGCGAACGTGCAGGTGGTGTTGTTCCCATGTACCTGCGGCTCTTGTCCTTCTAGGTGGTAGAAGTCGCGGGTTTGGGAGGTGATGTCGAAGAAGCTTTGGCGAGTTGCTGCAGTGCATCCTGTGGATGATACACACTGCAGCCACAGTGCGCCGGTGGTGAAGGGAGTGAATGTTTAGGGTGGTGGATGGGGTGCCAATCAAGCGGGCTGCTTTGTCCTGGATGATGTCGAGCTTCTTGAGTGTTGTTGGAGCTGCACTCATCCAGGCAAGTGGATTGTATTCCATCACACTCCTGACTTGTGCCTTGTAGATGGTGGAAAGGCTTTGGGGAGTCACTCGCCGCAGAATACCCAGCCTCTGACCTGCTCTCGTAGCCACAGTATTTATGTGGCTGGTCCAGTTAAGTTTCTGGTCAATGGTGACCCCCAGGATGTTGATGGTGGGGGATTTGGCGATGGTAATGCCGTTGAATGTCAAGGGGAGGTGGTTAGACTCTCTCTTGTTGGAGATGGTCATTGCCTGGCACTTGTCTGGCGCGAATGTTACTTGCCATTTATGAGCCCAGCCTGGATGTTGTCCGGGTGTTGCTCCATGCGGGCTCGGACTGCTTCATTATTTGAGGGGTTGCGAATGGAACTGAACACTGTGCAATCATCAGCGAACATCCCCATTTCTGACCTGATGATGCAGGGAAGGTCATTGATGAAGGAGCTGAAGATGGTTGGGCCTAGAACACTGTCCTGAGGAACTCCTGCAGCAATGCCCTGGGGCTGAGATGATTGGCCTCCAACAACCACTACCATCTTCCTTTGTTCTAGGTATGACTCCAGCCACTGGAGAGTTTTCCCCCTGATTCCCATTGACTTCAATTTTACTAGGGCTCCTTGGTGCCACACTCGGTCAAATGGTGCCTTGATGTCAAGGGCAGTCACTCTCACCTCACCTCTGGAATTCAGCTCTTTTGTCCATGTTTGGACCAAGGCTGTAATGAGGTCTGGAGCCGAGTGGTCCTGGCGGAACCCAAACTGAGCATCGGTGAACAGGTTATTGGTGAGTAAGTGCCGCTTGATAGCACTGTCGACGACACCTTCCATCACTTTGCTGATAATGATAAACTGACAACTGTAATCTGAAAACGGCAGTAGCTGGAATCTTTTTCTTTATCCTCAGTATTAACGCAAGTGGCTTATGATCTGTCATCAAAATAGACTTCCTACCGTTACTGATATTGACAGAATTTCTGTAAAGAGTTATGATGCACCGTGCTTCCTCTTCAGTCGGTGAATAATTTCTTGCTATGGGGTCATTGAGCAAGACATATATGCCCCTTTGAATGTATGCAAAATCACAATCTTCAGTTTGAGGTATTCCATAGTCTGCCACCAGATTGACTGCTTAGGTAGAATCTTGGTATACCAAAATTTCAGCAATTACCAGAAATTGCTTTAATTGGTGAAGAAATACCTTATACGTAGCAGCACAATTCCTTGGCACTTTTTTCCAAAGCAGAGCATTTAAATAACTCCCTTTGGTCAACAAATTTGGAATGAACTTTCTACAATAATTCATGAGCCCAAGGAAAGACTGTAATTGAGTCACAATTTAAGGTAAGGAGTCGTACAACACCAGGTTATAGTCCAACAGCTTTATTTGAAATCACAAGCTTTCGGAGCTTTGCTCCTTCGGCAGGTGAGTGAAGGGTTCCATAAAGGCACAGCATATATAGTTTTTTTTTTTTTTTTTTATTCGTTCACGGGATGTGGGCGTCGCTGGCAAGGCCGGCATTTATTGCCCATCCCTAATTGCCCTCGAGAAGGTGGTGGTGAGCCGCCTTCTTGAACCGCTGCAGTCAGAGAACAATGCCTGGTGATTACCAATAATCTTTCCAACTGCCCTTTATCACACCTCGGCAGAGAGATAATCACAGCAATCAAAGGAGTGGATGGTGTTCAGACAGGTTAGTCAGGGAAACATTACATCCAAGAATACTGAATACACAAGGGGTCAGATCACAAAGACACAGAGAGAGAGACCCGAAAGGCAGAGCGAGAGAGAGAGAGAGAATGACCAGTTGTATTAAAAACAAATCGCTTTATTTTGCTGGTGGGGTTACATGTAGCGTGACATGAACCCAAGATCCCGGTTGAGGCCGTCCTCGTGGGTGCAGAACTTGGCTATCAATTTCTGCTCGATGATTTTGCGTTGTCGTGTGTCTCGAAGGCCGCCTTGGAGAACACTTACCCGAAGATCGGAGGCTGAATGTCCTTGACTGCTGAAGTGTTCCCCGACTGGGAGGGAACCCTCCTGTCTGGCGATTGTTGTGCGGTGTCCGTTCATCCGTTGACGCAGTGTCTGCATGGTCTCGCTGATGTACCATGCTCCGGGGCATCCTTTCCTGCAAAGTATGAGGTAGACAACGTTGGCCGAGTCACAGGAGTATGAACCATGTACCTGGTGGGTGGTGTCCTCTTGTGTGATGGTGGTATCTGTGTCGATGATCTGGCATGTCTTGCAGAGGTTGCCGTGGCAGGGTTATGTGGTGTCGTGGACGCTGTTCTCCTGAAAGCTGGGTAATTTGCTGCGAACGATGGTCTGTTTGAGGTTGGGTGGCTGTTTGAAGGCGAGTAGTGGAGGCGTAGGAATGGCCTTAGCGAGGTGTTCGTCGTCATCGATGACATGTTGAAGGCTGCGGAGAACATGGCGTAGTTTCTCCGCTCCAGGGAAGTACTGAACGACGAAGGGTACTCTGTTGGATGTGTCCCGTGTTTGTCTTCTGAGGAGGTCTATGCGATTTTTTGCTGTGGCCCGTCGGAACTGTCGATCGGCGAGTCGAGCGTCATATCCCGTTCTTACGAGGGCGACTTTCAGCGTCTGTAGGTGTCTATCGCGTTCCTCCTCGTCTGAGCAGATCCTGTGTATTCGCAGGGCCTGTCCATAGGGGATGGCCTCTTTGACGTGGTTAGGGTGGAAGCTGGAAAAGTGGAGCATCGTGAGGTTGTCCGTAGGCTTGCGGTAGAGTGAGGTGCTGAGGTGCCCGTCTTTGATGGAGATTGTGAGGAGTAGTCCATGGTGAGCTTGATGGTGGGATGGAACTTGTTGATGTTATCGTGTAGTCTCTTCAGTGATTCTTCGCCGTGGGTCCATAGGAAGAAAATGTCGTCGATGTATCTGGTGTATAGCGTTGGTTGGAGGTCCTGTGCAGTGAAGAAGTCTTGCTCGAACTTGTGCATGAAAATGTTGGCCTATTGGGGTGTGAATTTGGTTCCCATGGCTGTTCCGTGTGTTTGGGTAAAGAACTGGTTGTCGAAGGTGAAGACATTGTGATCCAGGATGAAGCGGATGAGTTGTAGGATGACGTCTGGAGATTGGCTGTTGTTGGTGTTGAGTACTGAGGCTGTCGCAGCGATGCCGTCATCGTGGGGGATACTGGTGTAGAGTGCCGAGACGTCCATCGTGGTGAGAAGTGTTCCTGGTTCAACTGGTCCGTGGGTGCTGAGTTTTTGTACGAAGTTTGTAGTGTCGCGACAAAAGCTGGGGGTTCCCTGTACGATGGGTTTCAGGATGCCCTCGACGTATCCAGAGAGGTTCTCACACAGGGTTCCATTGCCTGATACGATAGGACGTCCGGGTGTGTTGGATTTGTGTATCTTTGGGAGGCAGTAGAAGTCTCCCACGCGGGGAGTACGTGGGATGAGAGTGCGTAGGATGCTTTGAAGGTCTGGATCGAAGGTCTTGATCAGTTTGTTGAGCTGGTGGGTGTGTTCTTTGGTCGGATCTGCGGGTAACCGTCTGTAGTGTTCCTGGTTGTCCAGTTGTCGGTATGCTTCTTTGCAATAGTCCGTTCTGTTCTGTATGACGATGGCTCCTCCTTTGTCCGCTGGTTTGATGACGATGTTGCGGTTGGTCTTGAGAGCATCGATGGCGTTGCATTGTGCTCGGGTGACATTCTGGACTGTCTTGTGAGTGCGGCTGATGAATCTGGCGTTGACGCATCTCCTGACAGCTTCAGCATACATGTCAAGCTTAGGGCAGCGACCCACCGGAGGAGTCAAATTTGACTCTTTCTTCTTCGGTTGCTGTACCGCGGATCCCTCCAGTACTTCCCCGGAGCGGAGAAACTGCGCCATGTTTTTCGCAGCCTTCAACATGTCATCGATGACGACGAACACCTCGCTAAGGCCATTCCTACGCCTCAACTATTCGCCTTCAAACAGCCACCTAACCTCAAACAGACCATCGTTGGCAGCAAATTACCCAGCTTTCAGGAGAACAGCGTCCATGACACCACACAACCCTGCCACGGCAACCTCTGCAAGACATGCCAGATCATCGACACAGATGCCACCATCACACGAGAGGACACCACCCACCAGGTACATGGTTCATACTCCTGTGACTCGGCCAACGTTGTCTACCTCATACGTTGCAGGAAAGGATGCCCCAGAGCATGGTACATCGGTGAGACCATGCAGACACTGCGACAACGGATGAACGGATACCGCACAACAATCGCCAGACAGGAGGGTTCCCTCCCAGTCGGGGAACACTTCAGCAGTCAAGGACATTAAGCCACCGACCTTCGGATAAGCATTCTCCAAGGCGGCCTTCGAGCCACACGACAACACAAAATCGTCGAGCAGAAATTGATAGCCAAGTTCTGCACCCACGAGGACGGCCTCAACCGGGATCTTGGGTTCATGTCATGCTACATGTAACCCCACCAGCAAAATAAAGTGATCTGTTTTTAATACAACTGGTCATTCTCATTCTCTCTCTCTCTCTCTCTCTCTCTCTCTCTGTGTGTGTCTTTGTCATCTGACCCCTTGTGTATTCAGTATTCTTGGATGTAATGTTTCCCTGACTAACCTGTCTGAACACCATCCACTCCTTTGATTGCTGTGATTATCTCTCTGCCGAGGTGTGATAGCGTGCAGTTGGAAAGATTATCTGTAATCATCAGGCATTGTTCTCTGACTATATATGCTGTGCCTTTATGGAATCCTTCACTCACCTGCCGAAGGAGCAAAGCTCCGAAAGCTTGTGATTTCAAATGAAGCTGTTGGACTATAACCTGGTGTTGTACGACTCCTTACATTTGTCCACCCCAGTCCATCACCGGCATCTCCACATCACAATTTAAGGTGGAGGTGCTGTCAAGATAACCTCCACCTCTCTGGGAATTGGGCAGAATCCATCAACATTATCAATAAATACCATATACTGAACACATGAAAGAACACTGGGCGTGAAATTGGACTTGGGCATTAACATAAAATGAGCAATAGCGAATCGGCAGCCCGTTGGACACCCTGCCCGATTTTCTTTTCTGTCGACGGGGTTTCGCTGCACTTCCGGCAAAGTTACAATCGCACAGCGGCAGAAAGTCCAAAGAAATTCAGTACCAAAAGTTATTATTTGGAACAGTGACTTTGAAGTTAAGGCTTGTAGATTTTAGTACAAGTTGGTCATAGACTGAAGGAGGTGTTTTTCATACCAGATTCAAATTCCAACAAGGGTTTATATTTTGTTTTTGTTTAAGGGTTTATATTTACTTTACGTTGGTTATTATCAGTATTATTACCCAGTTTGCATATTTCCTCAGACTCTGGAACAGGCCAACTTTCTTTTTTTGGGCACAATACAAAGTCAGCAGATTCCATGCTCTGCATTGGTCCTGGCACATTGACAGTTGCTGTGACCAATACAGAGAATGTTGCAGTCAAATTTTCCTCCCCAGCAGGCTCTGTGTTAGGACATAATTCGAAAAAAAAAAACTGTTAAATGAAAAACTTCTCCTGATGTACAAATGTTACTTTGCAAAGTGAGGAGGAAGATAATAAAGATTTTTTTTATGACTGACATATATCCCTGTTCTGCAGATTGTCAGAAAGATAGAATCATGATATACATAGTGAACAGTGGCAAAATGGAAGTGATCTGATGCCAGGGTGATGGGGACAAAAGTGTTGTTCTTTAATTTAATGAAAATGCCTTTTTATCTCCACACGGTTTAATCATAGAATCATAGAAAGTTACGGCACAGAAGAAGGCTATTCAGCCCATCGTGTCCATGCCGGCTGAAAAAGAGCTTTCCAGCTTAATCCCACTTTCCAGAACTTGGTCTGTAGCCCTGTAGGTTACAGCTCTTCAAGTGCATATCCAAGTACTTTTTAAATGAATTGAGGGTTTCTGCCTCTACCACCCTTTCAGGCTGTGAGTTTCAGACCCCCACCACCCTCTGGGTGAAAATATTTCTCCTCACCTCCCCTCTAATCCTTCTACCAATTACTTCAAATCTATGCCCCCTGGTCACTGACCCCTCTGCTAAAGGAAATAGATCCTCCCTATCCACTCTATCTGGTCCCGTCATAATTTTATATGCCTCAATTAAATCTCCCCTCAGCCTCCTTTTGTTCCAAAGAAAACAGCCCCAGCCTATCCAATCTTTTCTCATAGCTAAAATTCTCCAGCCCCGGCAACATCCTCGTAAACCTCCTCTGTACCCTTTCTAGTGCCACCTCATCTTTCCTGGAATGTGGTGACCAGAACTGTACGCAGTACTCAAAAGCTGTGGCCTGATCAATGTTTTATACAGTTCTAGCATAACCTCCCTGCCCTTATATTCTATGCCTTGGCTAATAAAGGAAAGTATCCCATATGCCTTTTTAACCACCTTATCTACCTGTCCTGCTACCGTCAGATTTTCTATGGCCATGCACTCCAAAATCCATTAGTTCCTCCACACCTCTCAGTATCCTCCCATTTATTGTGTACTCCCTTGCCTTGTTTGCCCTCCCCAAATGCATTACCTCACACTTCTCTGGATTGAATTCCATTTGCCACTATTCTGCCCACCTGACCAGTCCATTGATATCTTCCTGCAGTCTACAGCTTTCCTCCTCTATCATCCACATGGCCAATTTTTGTATCATCTGCAAACTTCTTGATCAAGCCCCCCTACATTCATGTTCAAATCATTAATATATACCACAAAAAGTACTAAGCCTTGCGGAACCCCACTGGAAACAGCCTTCCAGTCGCAAAAACACCCGTCAACCCTTTGCTTCCTGCCACTGAGCCAATTTTGGATCCAACTAACTACTTTCCCTTGGATCCCACGGGCTTTTCCTTTTTTGACCAGTCTGCCACGTGGGACCTTGTCAAAAGCCTTTTTGAAATCCATGTGGACTACATCAAGCACACCACCCTCATCGACCCTCTTTGTTACCAACTGAAAAAATTCAATCAAGGTTTAATGTTCTATTTAATGTTATATTTAACTTAATGGGCTCTTTTTCCTAAAGAAACTTCAGGCACAAACCATGGTTTGTAAAGAAATCAATCATTATATACAAGAAAATCGACATTAGAATAAAACAATATCTTTGGTTCATGCACAATTTAGAATTGCTTTAACATCAATAAAGTAAAACATCTTTGGACTCTCCAAAATGCATACCTTTTTGGAAAACAAAAGTCTATCTTAGACTAACCCCTTAACGAAAGTTTATATATACTTATAGTTTTGCTCAGGCTTCGAGCCCTCTAAAATAACTTGATGGACACGAATTGTGTTGTAGCACATGGTTTTTTCTTGTAGTCAGGTCAGCGTTCCAAAAGCAACCTGTTATCCTGAATCCAGGTAGAAAGTGGTGAGGTAGAGCATAGCAGTGAGGAAGTGAAGCCTTCCTTTCCATGTTTTTTTTTGGTAATAGTCCTTTTAATTTTGAACTATACCTCTGGGGTGGTTGCTTGTCAACAATAGGCTTCTTCAAGTACAATGCTAGGATTGATTGACACACCATTTGCTTTCTTTCAGTCTTTCATGTAGCTAAGTTGAATAAATCTTCAAAAGCAGATGTGGAAATCTGAAATAAAAACAGAAAATGCTGGAAAAGCTCAGCAAGTGAGGCAGCATCTGTGGAGAAAGAAACAGAGATAACACTTCAGGTCGAAGAAATTTCATCAGAACTTTCATCAGAGTTCTGACGAAAGGTCTTCGACCTGAAATGTTAGCTCTGTTTCTTTCTCCACAGATGCTTCCTCACTTGCTGAGCTTTTCCAGCATTTTTTGAATAAATCTTCAGCTTGGCTGGAGCCGGGCTTTGAAAGTTGCTATGGTGATCAGTTCTTTGTGTGGTCTTCAACAAGGTGTAATTTAGCTACTATTTTTGTTTCAGCCTAGTTGGTGCTGATTTAATTATTTTTAGAAAACTTCTATGCTGTATGATTCTATGATTAATTTTGAGCCTGGATCAGGGAATTAGGAAGAATGGGATATTAACACATAGGAGATCTTTTCAACTGTTGGTCAAACGTTTCTTGCCTGGAAAATGGGCAACCAGAAGAAAATCTGCTGGGGACACCTGTTTGCCTACCTGATTCAATTTTCAGGCAGGCCTTTAAATCAGCACCCAGCATTCCCATCCAAAACAGGTGGGAGACTGTTTAACGATGCAGATCGGGGTCCTACGCTGGTTGTAGGATTCCTATTGCAATTTTCATAAAGAAATGAGCAGAGCATGTGATGTGCATGCTAGTCCTGCTTTTCCAGGAGTTGAGAGGCCTAATCATCTGCTGCTAAGGAGACCACAGGAGGCCATTCCAAAACGCTAAAAAAAAATTGTAGGGCCGGAGTGAGCATTCATGCTCCTCCTGGCTCCACAAAAATCTCTGGTTCATTGCTGACCTGTTCTCGGCCTCCCATTTCTTTTTCAAACACAATATTCAATCATTTTAACTATTCCCCTTCCTGGGGGTAGGAAATCACAAAATTTGAAAAAATAAAAAAGTGTGAATATTATTTTGTTGTCCCTTAAAAACCATATTCTTGTTTGCAATAGAAAAGCTTTCCTTTTGATCATTAAAAGACTTTCATATTCTAAATCCTAGACTGGCTTCCTTCATGTTTATGATACCATAAATTATGATTAATATCCTTGCCTGTATGTACTATTAAACACTTGCACATTATATATGCACCTCCATAAATGTGTAGGTCCATAATTGTGTTCTTTTCTAAATGGAACACATTGAAAGGTAATGCTGATACTTGATAAATATATGTTTATATTTAGTCTTTAAAGGGTAGATGTAAACCAAACCTTTAACTGTTAAAGCAGTTATGTTGTCTCTTTATAATGATACCATTGCTGAGTGTAGATATTGTTATGCTATGTGCTACACAAGCTCAGTTGTGAACCTAATGTGGTGGTGATGCTTCTCAAAATCACTTAGGCCTGTCAGATTTTATGGATTTATCCAAAATGACCAATGTAAGATTAAAAATGGTCTTCCGATAGATTAGATTTGCTCAATGAGTTCTTGGTTTACAATCTCTCTTCTGTTTCCCTTCCCTGTCTATCTGAAAATTTATAAATAGAACATTTAGATTATTGTGGCTGTTAATATTGAAGCAGCAGGTTAGAATTGCCCAGGTTGAAAAGTGATTTTTACTTTTGTTTTAGGTAATGGATCCAATGAAAAGAGACTTGCAAAGACATAAGAACATAAGAAATTGGAGCAGGAGTAGGCCAATCGGCCCCTCGAGCCTGCTCCGCTGGTCATGGCTGATCTGATCCCAACCACAAATCTAAAGAACACAAGAAGTCGGAGCAGGACCCGGCCACATAGCCCCTGGGCCCTCTCCGCCACCCACAGGGCATTGACCGATCCAAACTCAGCTTCATGTCCAATTTCCTGCCCGCTCCCCATAACCCCTAATTCCCTTTACTTCTAGGAAACTGTCTATTTCTGTTTTAAATTTATCTAATGATGTAGCTTCCACAGCTTCCTGGGGCAGCAAATTCCACAGACCTACCACCCTCTGAGTGAAGAAGTTTCTCCTCATCTCAGTTTTGAAAGAGCAGCCCCTTATTCTAAGATTATGCCCCCTAGTTCTAGTTTCACCCATCTTTGGGAACATCCTTACTGCATCCACCCGATCAAGACCCTTCACAATCTTATATGTTTCAATAAGATCGCCTCTCATTCTTCTGAACTCCAATGAGTAGAGTCCCAATCTACTCAACCTCTCCTCATATGTCCGCCCCCTCATCCCCGGGATTAACCGAGTGAACCTTCTTTGTACTGCCTCGAGAGCAAGTATGTCTTTTCTTAAGTATGGAGACCAAAACTGTATGCAGTATTCCAGGTGCGGTCTCACCAATACCTTATATAACTGCAGCAATACCTCCTTGTTTTTATATTCTATGCCCCTAGCAATAAAAGCCAACATTCCGTTGGCTTTCTTGATCACCTGCTGCACCTGCATACCAACTTTTTGATTTTCTTGCACTAGGACCCCCAGATCCCTTTGTACTGCAGTACTTTCCAGTCTCTCGCCATTAAGAAAATAACTTGCTCTCTGATTTTTCCTGCCAAAGTGCATAACCTCACATTTTCCAATATTATATTGCATCTGCCAAATCTCCGCCCACTCACCCAGCCTGTCTATATCCCCTTGCAGGTTTTTTATGTCCTCCTCACTCTCTACTTTCCCTCCCATCTTTGTATCATCTGCAAATTTTGATATGTTGCACTCGGTCCCCTCCTCCAAATCGTTAATATAGATTGTAAAGAGTTGGGGACCCAGCACCGACCCCTGTGGAACACCACTGGTTACTGGTTGCCAGTCCGAAAATGAACCATTTATCCCAACTCTCTGCTTCCTGTTCGATAACCAATCCTCCACCCATGCCAGAATATTACCCCCAATCCCGTGATTTTTTATCTTAAGTAATAATCTTTTATGTGGCACCTTGTCGAATGCCTTCTGGAAGTCTAAATACACTACGTCCACTGGTTCCCCTTTATCCACCCTATACGTTATATCCTCGAAGAACTCAAGCAAATTTGTCAGACATGACTTCCCCTTCATAAAGCCATGCTGACTTTGTCCTATTAAATTATGCTTATCTAAATGTTCCGTTACTGTCTCCTTAATAATAGACTCCAAAATTTTACCCACCACAGATGTTAAGCTAACTGGCCTATAATTTCCAGCCTTCTGCCTACTACCCTTTTTAAATAACGGTGTTACATTAGCAGTTTTCCAATCTGCCGGGACCTCTCCTGAGTCCAGGGAATTTTGGAAAACTATCACCAAAGCATCCACAATCCCTACTGCCACTTCCCTCAAGACCCTAGGATGGAAGCCATCAGGTCCAGGGGATTTATCCGCCTTGAGTCCCATTATTTTACTGAGTACCATCTCCTGAGTGATTTTAATCGTATTTAGCTCCTCCCCCCCGAGAGTCCCCTGTTTGTCCAGTGTTGGGATATTCTTAGTGTCCTCTACTGTAAAGAATGAAACAAAATATTTGTTCAGCATTTTTGCCATCTCCATGTTTCCCACCATTAATTTCCCGGTCTCATCCTCTAAGGGACCTATGTTTGCCTTAGCCACCCTTTTTCTTTTTATATAACTATAGAAACTCTTGCTATCTGTTTTTATATTTTTTGCTAATTTCTTTTCATAATCTAACTTCCCTTTCTTAATCAATCCTTTAGTTACTTTTTGCTGTCTTTTGAAGAATTCCCAATCATCTATCCTCCCACTAAGTTTGGCTACCTTATATGTCCTTGTTTTTAGTCGGATACTATCCTTAATTTCTTTACTTAGCCATGGATGGCTGTCATTTCTTTTACACCCTTTTTTCCTCAGTGGAATATATATTTTTTGAAAGTTGTAAAATAACTCCTTAAATGAACACCACTGCTCATGTACCGTCTTACCCTTTAATCTATTTTCCCAGTCCACTTTAATCAATTCCGCTCTCATACCATCATAGTCTCCTTTATTCAAGCTCAGTACGCTTGTTTGAGAATCAACCTTCTCACCCTCTAATTGGATATGGAATTCAACCATGTTGTGGTCGCTCGTTCCAAGGGGATCCTTAACTAGGACATTATTAATTAATCCTGACTCATTACACAGGACCAGGTCCAAGGTTGCCTGCCCCCTTGTAGGATCAGTTACATACTGCTCAAGAAATCCATCCCTGATGCACTCAATGAACTCGTCCTCAAGGCTGCTCTGCCCAATTTGATTTGTCCAGTTAATATGATAATTAAAATCCCCCATAATTATGGCTGTTCCCTTATTACATGCCCCGACTGCATGGACTCTGTTGATATGAATTATTTATGCTATCCAGCCCCAAGACAAAAAATTAACATAAATGTTTGCTTGGAAAGCTATCAATCTCTTCACTGACACTGACATTGACCACTGCTGAGTATGAATGAGCAAACTAATAGTAACATTTAGGTTTGAAAATCATCTTCCTGTTTGCAATATAGGAAAATAACTACTTGCTGTGAGGGCAGCACTGAAATTGGAAAGAATAAAATGTTCAAGTCTTTTTTCATTTTAATCTTAAGGCATACTGTGAAGGCTATATTGTTTTTATTTGCAGGATCTTTTATCCCTTCGCTCAATGGTTCCCTCAGCTTATTCAGACACTTCCTATGTAGAAAAGAGAGAACAGGCAACACTTGAACTGTTGGCCCAAGAACAGCCTTGTGAAGACTCCCTTTTGCCCTTTCTTTGGCCTCCTCCCACTAGCACTACTGCTTTGCTTCTTTGCATGGCTGAGATCAAAAATTCGGCCAATTGGGAACAGAGAACAATGTCCTATCAGTCTGTGTTGTTTCACCACTTTTGATTTTGTTCAGTTTTAATTTCCACTAATTTGCTTTATATGGTTAAGCAGTACAATTGCTTACAGGAAGAATCTTTTATAAATTGGTGTTTTGAGGAAATAGTCCATATAAAATCATAGAGGGATTACAGCGCAGAAGGAGGCCATTCGCCCCATCAAGTCCGTGCCGGCTCTATGCAAGAGCAATCCAGCTAGTCCCACTCCCCCACGCTATCCCCGTAGCCCTGCAAATTTTTTCCTTTCTAGTACTTCTCCAATTCCCTTTTGAAAGCCACAATTGAATCTACCTCCACCACCCCTTCTGGCAGTGCGTTCCAGATCCGAACCATTCACTGTGTAAAAAAGTTTTTTCTCATCACCGTTGGTTCTTTTGCCAATCACCTTAAATCTATGCCCTCTGGTTCTTTACCCTTCCGCCATTTGGAACAGTTTCTCTCTATCTATTCTGTCTAGACCCTTCATGATTTTGAATACCTCTATCAAATCTCCTCTCAACCGTCTCTGTTCCAAAGGGAATGACCCCAGCTTCTCCCACCTATCCACGTAACTGAAGTTCCTCATCCCTGGAATCATTACAGTAAACTCATCTGCACCCTCTCCAAGGCCTTCACATCTTTCCTAAAGTGCAGTGCCCAGAACTGGACACAACATTCCAGTTGTGGCTGAACCAGTGTATTATGAAGGTTCTTCATGACTTCTTTGCTTTTGTACTCTATGCCTCTATTTATAAAACCCAGGATCCTGTATGATTTTTTAACCGCTTTATCAACCTGCCCTGCCGCTTTCAACGATTTGTGTACATATACCCCCAGATCTCTCTGTTCCCGTACCCCTTTTAGAACTGTACCATTTAGTTTATATTGCCTCTCCTCATTCTTCCTACCAAAATGTATCACATTGCATTTTTCTGCGTTAAATTTCATCTGCCATGTGTCCGCCCAGGCCACCAGTGTGTCTGTATCCTCTTGAAGTCTATCTCTATCCTCCTCACTACTCACTACACTCCCAAGTTTTGTGTCATCTACAAATTTGGAAATTGTGCCCTGTACACCCAACTCCAAGTCATCAATATATATCAAGAAAAGCAGTGGTCCCAGTACTGACCCCCGGGGAACACCGCTGTACGCCTTCCTCCAGTCTGAAAGACATCCGTTCACCACTACTCTCTCTTTCCTGTTAATTAGTCAATTCTGTATCCATGCTGCTGCTGCTGTCCCTTTTATTCCATGTATTTCAATCTTGATGATAAGCCAATTATTTGGCACTTTATCAAATGCCTTTTGAAAGTCCATATACACCACATCAACTGCATTGCCTTCATCGACCCTCCCTGTTATAAATGCCAGCCTCGCCAGCGACGCCCACATCCCATGAACGAATAAAAAAAAGTTAGTTAAACACGATTTGCCTTTTAACAAATCCGAGCTGTCTTTCCTTATCAATCCACACTTGTCCCAGTGACTGCAAATTCTGCCCTGGATTATTGTTTCTAAAAGTTTCCCCACCACCGAGGTTAAACTGACTGGCCGTAGTTGCTGGGTTTATCCATACCTCCTTTTTTGAACAAGGGTGTAACATTTGCAATTCTCCAGTTATGTGGCACCACCCCCCCCCCCCCCATCTAAGGATGTTTGAAAGATTATGGCTCGTACCTTCGCAATTTCCACCCTTACTTTCCTCAGCAACCGAGGATGCATTCCATCCGAACTGGGTGACTTATCTACTTTTAAGTACAGCTAGCCTTTCTAGTACCTCCTCTTTATCAATTTTTAGCCCATCCAGTATCTCAACTACACCTTCCTTTACTGAGACTCTGGCAGCATCTTCTTTGGTAAAGACAGATGCAAAGTACTCATTTAGTACCTTGGCAATCCCTCTGCCTCCATGTTTTTTTTTATTCATTCATGGGATGTGGGCGTCGCTGGTGAGGCCAGCAATTATTGCCCATCCCTAATTGCCCTGGAGAAGATGGTGGTGAGCCGCCTTAGTCCGCTGCAGTCCGTGTGGTGAAGGTTCTCCCACAGTGCTGTTAGGTAGGGAGTTCCAGGATTTTGACCCAGCGACGATGAAGGAACGGTGATTTATTTCCGAGTCGGGATGGCGTGTGACTTGGAGGGGAACGTGCAGGTGGTGTTGTTCCCATGTGCCTGCTGCTCTTGTCCTTCCAGGTGGTAGAAGTCGCGGGTTTCATAGAATCATAGAAAATAGGAGCAAGAGTAGGCCATTCGGCCCTTCGGGCCTGCTCCGCCATTCAAAATGATCATGGCTGATCGTCGAACTCAGTACCCTGTGCCCGCTTTTTCTCCATATCCCTTGATCCCTTTAGCATTAAGAAATATATCTATCTCCTTCTTGAATACATCTAATAACTTGGCCTCCACTGCCTCTGTGGGAGAGAATTCCACAGGTTCACCACCCTCTGAAAGAAGAAATTTCTCCTCCTCTCGGTTCGAAATGGCATACCCCGTATCCTGAGACTGTGACCCCTGGTTAGAGATTCCCCATCCGTCGGGAACATCCGACATCTAGTCTGTCCTGTTAGAATTTTATATGTTTCAATGAGACCACCTCATTCTAAACTCGAGTGAATATAGGCTGAGTCGACCCAATCTCTCCTCATACGTCAGTCCTGCCATCCCACGAATCAGTCTGGTAAACCTTTGTTGCGCCCTCTCCAGGGCAAGGACATCCTTCCTCAGATAAGGAGACGAAAACTGCACACAATACTCCAGATGTGGTCTCACCAAGGCCCTGTGTAACTGCAGTAAGACATCCCTGTTCCTGTACTCAAATCCTCTTGCAATGAACGCCAACATACCATTTGCCTTCCTAACTGCTTGCTGCACCTGAATGCTCGCTTTCAGCGACTGGTGTACAAGGACACCCAGGTCTCATTGCACCTCCCCTTTTCCCAATCCATCACCATTCAGACAATAGTAATTTCTGTTTTTACAACCAAAGTGGATAACCTCACGTTTATCCACGTTATACTGCATCTGCCATGTTCTTGCCCACTCACCCAACTTGTCTCAATCACATTGGAGCCTCTTCACATCCTCCTCACAGCTCACATTCCATCTCAGCTTTGTGTCATCTGTGAACTTGGAAATGTTATATTTAGTTCCCTCATCCAAATCATTGATACATATTGTGAATAGCTGGGGCCCAAGCACTGATCCCTGCGGTACCCCACGAGTCACTGCCTGCCACCTGGAAAAAGACCCGTTTATTCCGACTGTCTGTTTCCTGTCTGTCAACCAATTCTCAATCCATGCCAGTATATTGCCCCCAATCCCATGTGCTTTAATTTTGCACTCTAACCTCTTGTGTGGTGTGGGACCTTATCAAAAGCCTTCTGAAAATCCAAATACACCACATCCACTGGTTTTCCCCTATCTATTCCACGAGTTACCTCCTCAAAAAACTCCATTAGATTTGTCAAGCAAGATTTCCTTTTCATAAACCCATGCTGACTTGGTCCAATCCCATTAATGCCTTCCAAGTGTTTTGTTATCACATCTTTTAGGAGGTGCTGTCGAAGAAGCCTTGGCGAGTTGCTGCAGTGCATCCTGTGGATGGTACACACTGCAGCCACAGTGCGCCGGTGGTGAAGGGAGTGAATGTTTAGGGTGGTGGATGGGGTGCCAATCAAGCGGGCTGCTTTGTCCTGGATGGTGTCGAGCTTTGAGTGTTGTTGGAGCTGCACTCATCCAGGCAAGTGGAGAGTCTTCCATCACACTCCTGACTTGTGCCTTATAGATGGTGGAAAGGCTTTGGGGAGTCAGGAGGTGAGTGATTCGCCGCAGAATATCCAGTCTCTGACCTGCTCTTATAGCCACAGTATTTATATGGCTGGTCTAGTTAAGTTTCTGATCAATAGTGACCCCCAGGATGTTGATGGTAGGGGAATCCGGCGATGGTAATGCCATTGAATGTCAAGGGGAGTTGGTTAGACTCTCTCTTGTTGGAGATGGTCATTGCCTGGCACTTGTCTGGCGCAAATGTTACTTGCCACTTATCAGCCCAAGCCTGGATGTTGTCCAGGTCTTGCTGCATGCGGGCTTGGACTGCTTCATTATCTGAGTGGTTGCGAATGGAACTGAACACTGTGCAATCATTAGCGAACATCCCCATTTCTGACCTGATGATGGAGGGAAGGTCATTGATGAAGCAACTGAAGATGGTTGGGCCTAGGACACTGCCCTGAAGAACTCCTGCTGCAGTGTCCTGGGGCTGAGATGTTTGGCCTCCAAAAACCACTATCATCTTCCTTTGTGCTAGGTATGACTCTAGCCACTGGAGAGTTCTCCCGCTGGTTCCCATTGACTTCAATTTTACGAGGGCTCCTTGGTGCCACACTCGGTCAAATGGTGCCTTGATGTCAAGAGAAGTCACTCTCACCTCACCTCTGGAATTCAGCTCTTTTGTCCATGTTTGGACCGAGGCTGTAATGAGGTCAAGAGCCGAGTGATCCTGGTGGAACCCAAACTGAGCATCGGTGAGCACGTTATTGGTGAGTAAGTGCCGCTTGATAGCACTGTCAATGACACCTTCCATCACTTTGCTGATGATTGAGAGTGGACTGATGGGTCGGTAATTGGCTGGATTGGATTTGTTCTGCTTTTTGTGGACAGGAATACCTGGGCAATGTATCAAATATATATGAGAGTGTGTGTGTGTGTGTGCATATATAGTGTGTGTGTGTGTGTGTGTGTGTCTGTGCATATATAGTGTGTGTGTACGTGCATATATAGTGTGTGTGTGTGTATGTGCATATATAGTGTGTGTGTGTATATATATTGTCATAGAGTCATAGAGTTATACGGCACGGATAGAGCCCCTTCGGCCCATCGTGTCCACGCCGGCCATCAAGCCCTGTCTACTCTAATCCCATATTCCAGCATTTGGTCCGTAGCCTTGTATGCTATGGCATTTCAAGTGCTCATCCAAATGCTTCTTGAATGTTGTGAGGGTTCCTGCCTCCACAACCGTTTCAGGCAGTGAGTTCCAGACTCCAACCACCCTCTGGGTGAAAAAGTTCTTTCTCAAATCCCCTCTAAACCTCCCGCCTTTTACCTTGAATCTATGTCCCCTTGTTATAGAACCCTCAACGAAGGGAAAAAGCTCCTTATATTCCATCCTATCTGTGCCCCTCATAATTTTGTACACCTCAATCATGTCCCCCCTCAGCCTCCTCTGCTCCAAGGAAAACAAACCCAATCTTCCCAGTCTCTCTTCATAGCTGAAGCGCTCCAGCCCTGGTAACATCCTGGTGAATCTCCTCTGCACCCTCTCCAAAGCGATCACATCCTTCCTGTAGTGTGGCGACCAGAACTGCACACAGTACTCCAGCTGTGGCCTAACCAGTGTTTTATACAGCTCCATCATAACCTCCTTGCTCTTATATTCTATGCCTCGGCTAATAAAGGCAAGTATCCCATATGCCTTCTTTACCACCTTATCTACCTGTTCCGCCGCCTTCAGGGATCTGTGAACTTGCACACCAAGATCCCTCTGACCCTCTTGTCTTGCCTAGGGTCCTCCCATTCATTGTGTATTCCCTTGCCTTGTTAGTCCCTCCAAAGTGCATCACCTCGCACTTTTCTGGGTTAAATTCCATTTGCCACTGTTCCGCCCATCTGACCAACCCATCTATATCGTCCTGCAGACTGAGGCTATCCTCCTCGCTATTTACCACCCTACCAATTTTTGTATCATCAGCGAACTTACTGATCATACCTTTTACATTCATATCCAAGTCATTAATGTAGACCACAAACAGCAAGGGACCCAGCACCGATCCCTGTGGTACCCCACTGGCCACAGGCTTCCAGTCACAAAAACAACCTTCGACCATCACCCTCTGCCTTCTGCCACTAAGCCAGTTTTGTATCCAAAGTGCCAAGGCACCCTGGATTCCATGGGTTCGTACCTTCTTGACCAGTCTCCTGTGGGGGACTTTATCGAAGGCCTTACTGAAATCCATGTATACCACATCCACTGCGTTACCCTCATCCACACGCCTAGTCACCCCCTCAAAAAATTCAATCAAATTAGTCAGACATGATCTTCCCTTGACAAAGCCATGTTGACTATCCCTGATTAATCCTTGCTTCTCCAAGTGGAGACTAATTTTGTTCTTCAGAATTTTTTCCAATAATTTTCCTACCACTGATGTTAGGCTCACTGGCCTGTGGTTCCCCGGTTTTTCCCTACTCCCCTTCTTGAATAATGGTACTACATTAGCGGTTCTCCAGTCCTCTGGCACATCCCCTGTTGCCAGAGAGGTTCTGAATGTATGTGTCAGAGCCCCCGCAATCTCCTCCTTTGCCTCACACAGTAGCCTGGGATTCATTTCGTCCGGGCTTGGGGATTTATCCATTTTTAGGCCTGCTAAAACCGCCAATACCTCCTCCCGCTTGATGTTAATATGTTCGAGTATATTACAGTCCCCCTGCCGTATTTCTATGTCTACATCGTCCTTCTCCATAGTGAAAACAGATGCAAAAAATTCATTTAGAACCCCTCCTACATCTGCCGGCTCCACACACAGATTGCCATTTTTGTCCCTAATGGGCCCTATTTTTTCCCTAGTCATCCTCTTACCCTTAATATACTTATAAAACATCTTAGGATTTTCCTTTATTTTGCTCGCCAGTGTTATTTCATGGGCCCTCCTTGATCTCCTGATTTCTTTTTTAAGTATCCCCCTGCACTTTTTGTACTCCTCTAGGGCTTCCTCCGTCTTTAGCCTTTTGTGTCTGCCAAAAGCCCTCCTTTTTTTCCTAATCCATTCTCGTATATCCCCTGACATCCAAGGTTCCCTGGAGTTCTTGGAACCACCCTTGACCTTTACGGGAACATGTTGCCATTGTATGGTCTCAATCTCCCTTCTGAAAGACTCCCATTGCTCCGATGCGGATTTTCCTACAAGCAGCTGATCCCAGTCCATTTTGGCCAGATCCTGCCTTATCCTATTAAAATCGGCCTTCCCCCAATTTAGAACCTTTATTTCCGGCCCCTCCCTGTCCTTTTCCATGACCACCTTAAATCTCACCGAATTATGGTCACTGTCACCAAAGTGCTCACCGACTAGCACTTCTTCCACTTGGCCGGCCACATTCCCTAGAATTAGGTCCAGTACCGCCCCCTCTCTTGTAGGACTTTCTACATGCTGGCTCAAAAAGCTCTCCTGGATGCACGTTAAGAATTTTGTACCCTCTAAGCCTTTTACACTCTGAGTATCCCAGTTAATATTGGGGAAGTTGAAATCCCCCACTATTATTACCCTATTATTTGCACAATTTTCTGAGATTTGCCTACATATCTGTTCCTCTATCTCCCCCTGACTGTTTGGGGGCCTATAGTACACTCCCATCAAAGTGCTTGCCCCCTTTTTGTTTTTAAGCTCCACCCATATGGCCTCATTAGAGGAACCTGCTAATATATCATCCCTCCTTATGGCAGTAATTGATTCTTTAATTAATATTGCGACCTCCCCCTCTGTCTCGCCTGAAGATTCTGTACCCCGGAATATTGAGCTGCCAGTCTTGCCCCTCCCTCAACCATGTCTCTGGTTTTTTTTAATGAGGCTGTGCCTCGGGGCAGAATTATAATTTGCTACTTGCGTCAGCACTAGAATAACACTCCAAATGTGCATTAAGCAACATTTAAAAATGGAAATTTAGTTTTGTTAATTCTGAAATGCCACCACATGCTATAGAACAGGACCACTTAGTGGAGGATTCCCTGCCTAAAGTATGTTCTAGTATATAGATATTTTTCAAATTGTGAAAATGACGCACCTAATTTTAAGAAGCCGTTGATTTTTTTTTAAAACCATCTAACATTTCTATGTCCAACACAACACAAGGTCTTATTTAAAAATAACTCTGGATAAAGCCCGTGAAAATGTTATTTTTCTCGCTAACTATCTCCTCTCTCTTGTTTGGATATGATTCTGTGGAGGCTGGTTGATTTCCAGCATCTCACTTAAGTGGCTATTATCCATGAGCCTTAATGGTGAATGTTGACAAGCTGTTCAGTCAAGGGGACATCACCGCTGAGTCTGATTCTGTCTCCACATACTTCAGCTCGGGGTTGCAGGATAGTGATTACAAGCGGGAACCCTGGCTAATTTTTTCCTCCGTAACCTGGGGGTCCTGAGGTCTGTTATAGACTTGTTTATCTTGAACTTATTAGTTTATGAGAGATATCTGTTTTATTTTAATTTAGAGTCTGTTATCAGTCCTGACTGAGATCAGCTAACTTGCACAAATCAAGGATCAAATATAGGACATGCTGATCTGTATAGTTTAGCTACTTACTAATCTATTGGGGGAGCTTGGTAATTGCTTTTGAAAGGACTGTTGACAGTGACCGTATACGTAACATTGTTTCTGATAGTTCTTTGGCCCCTCTACTCCAATAGTAATTTGCTCAAAATCTACAGTGGCAAACTGATAAATTACAGCTAACCTATTTGATGCCACTAAAGTAATACTTCCAGTGTTGTTACAAAATATATCAATCATATGCACAACATTTGTTCGAAAAATTGTTCTTTGTAGAAGGTGGTCATTTTAAATGGCTATGCACAATTTACCAGAAATTAAAGCCAATAAAATAGTCTGAGATATTTGGTTATAGACATAAATAACATCCTTTCAGCTGCACATTGAAATGTAGGAAATAATTTAGCACATTTTTCCAGTAAATGTATTGTAAGGATAGATTTGTTTATTTTGAGCTTACTGTTTTATAAAGATTTCTGCTGTGCAGTCTATTAATTTAAAATCTCTGCATTTAAATTATTGCATAGTTCAATTTTTTTGAGCACTAAATTACTACTTTGTTTTTTAGTTGCTTAATTCAGATCATTGGCTAATTTTTTTTTCATTTAAAAAATGACTTTGAATTAGCTGGAGTGGACTGTATTGTAATTTTCACTCTTTGCCATCAGTCCTGTCTTCAATCTTTACAGCTTCACGAATTACTTATTTCCAGTTGGTCTGTAGTTTGGATTCACTTAGAATTCTCCAGCAGGAATGACTGAACAAACATGATCAACAAGAATTCCTCTCTCATTTGAAAATGTATAGCTGATTTCTGTGTAGCAATATGGCATTATGAAGTTGAGGACCCAAGACATGCAAATGCACTTTTTTTGCTATGAGTTTACATAAATATGGCACAGTAAGCAGTATTTTAATAGCAAATTACTTGCAATACATTGTTGCACAGTATATTTCCATTTGCATGAAAAATCTATTCAAAGAAGGGTTTGAAATTTAAAAAGATGTTGGTTTCTAAAGTTGATGGGTTACTTTTCATATTTCTGTTTGGGCTGCATTAGATTAGAACTAAATTAATGTTCTATATGTTTTCTTTTTACAAAAACAGTGTAAAAAAATAATTATTTAAGGAGAAGTTTTTTTGTTGTGGCAAAGATGAGCTTACAAGGGACTGGGATCTGATTTCAACCATTTAAATGATCTCCAGTGTGCAACTCGCTTTTGGGTGGTCAGTTAGCTCTCCCTTCAACATTGTAAAGCTCTTTTTTAAATGTCTGCAGTTTTCCCTCCAATTTTTCTCCCCTTGAGAAGCCAATAACTTATAATAGGATACAATTCAGTGGGCATTGGCAGCTCTCCAGTACAGTACCTAAGTGGCCATTCTTGTGTTGGTGACTATTGAACTGTTTAGGCCATAAAACCCAAGCTTGATCCTGTCCTCAACCTTCCCAGAAATGGTCACTGAATAGTAATTTGGACTGGGAACCCTGGCTGATATTTGATTTCCCTTCTCCCCAGCTCAGGGGCAATGAGACCAATTGTATTGCCCCTACTGCTGCCTTGACCGAGATAATTTAACTCGGCACAGATCAGGGATTGGCTCTGGAATCTTGACGGTATGTTTGCTCAGTTCCATACCTGGCAGTGCATTTGCCATCTAAACCATAGGGAGAGGTGTTTCTTTTTACTGTTCAGCTATTTCATTGGCATCAAACATTTACTGAGTTCTTAATATGTGTTTGTGGTTTGATGTACTATGCGGTATATTACTATAATTATTTTAAAGAAAGCTTGATTTACTATAGGGCTGTTTGTCTATTACATAGAAATTACAGCACAGAAACAGGCCATTTGGCCCAACTGGTCCATGTCGGTATTTATGCTCCACACTTTTAGACCACAGTTACTTGTCTTTACGGTATGTTTTTCTGTTCCAAGTAGCAGAGTCCAAATGTAATGAGCATTTCTGGGAATTAATGTTAGTTACTTCCCTGTTTTTGGATGTTTGACAACTAAAATCCTTTGTGTAGCTAATACTGTTGATATTGTGTCCCTAACAGAAAGCCAGCTCTAAGAAAGTACGCCTTTCAGGATATGGTGTTGAACTTGCTATTAAAAGTACAGAATACAAAGCAGTCGATGACACTCAGTTTGAAGGTAAGAGTTTTATTTTGAATTCTATACACATAATGTGGTCTAGATTGATTAGTTGAAGTAAATATTTTAATTAGACCATTTTTCTGTTGTACTCTTCTTTCTGGGACACATGTTATGCAACCTTCTTATAAGGTGCCAAGTTCCATGCAAAGTCCTGTTTTCTAAAAAAAAAATGTGGCTACTAACTCTTTGCATAACATTGTGAGATAAGTGGGAACCACTGACTACAGTAGTACCATTGAATGTAATAATATTCATGTTCGAAAGTACAATTATCAAATCCGGAGAAAGCAAGAGAAGTTAAAAGTAAAATAATACTTCCATTTTTATAGCACATTATCACCGTCAAGCTTCCCAAAGTCCTTCACACTGAGTTACTTTTTGAAGTGCAGTGACTGTAATGTTGCTAAATACAGCAGTCATTCTTCACTAGCACCATCTCACACACAGCAGTGAGATGAATGGCCAGTTAATTCATGATTTTGGCAGTATTTTTTGAGGGAGGAATGTAGGCTAGGACATCAGGAGAATTTCTTGCTCTTCCTCGATAGCGTCATGGGATCTTTAACATCTAACTGAACAGCCAGAAGAGATCTCGGTTTAACTTCTCATCTGAACGATGGCACAAATGAGAATGGAACACTCCCTGTAATGGAACACTGCACTGTAGTGTCGGTATTGATTATATGTGAAATCCTGGTGTGGGATTGAAAGGTGACCTGTCTTGGTGATGGGGTGATTTAGATTGAGGAAAATAGTTTAGGCGACCTTCGGTTGATATTGTATTTGCATATATTTGCATACACCTTTATCATAACAGCTAAACTGAGGGGTGGGTGTTGTGTTCGTGTGGGGGAGGCGTTGTTTCTCATAGTGCACGCTGCAGATTAGTTTGGTTGTAAATTGTAGAAAACAGTGAGTAGGCTGTATCTCCACTGCTGCCCCGTCTCCCACCTTCTAATCTGGAGCTTAATGTTGGGCTTGTGTTCCTATATTATAGACTCAATTTTACATTACGAAATCATAAAATTTACAGCCCATCACACTTGTCCTGGTGCCAGCCTTTCGATGGGAGTAATGTACTGTAATCCCATTTCCCTGCTCTTTCCTCGTATCCTTTATATTCTTCCTTTTCAAAAATGTATCGAATTCCTTTTTAAATGATGCTACAGGCTCTGACCCAGTAGTCATTTGTGGTAAAATGTTCCATGATCGAATAATTCTCTAAGAAAAATAATCTTCTAATTTCCCTCTTTGTTTTTCTAGTGGGAATCTTGACCCTCATTACCAATTTGCCAACAAGTAGAAACAACTTTACGCTATTCATCCTCTCAAACCCATTCATAGTTTTGAAAATCTTCATTAGATTTCCTTTAACAATCTTCTTGTCAGTGGAAAAAGGCCCATTTTTCCAATCCTTTCTTTCTTTCCTGGTGTCATTATAGTGAATCTTTGCTGTATCCTTTCAATGGCTCTAATGTTCTTCCTATAATGAGGTGAGGCGAACTGCTCACAATACTCCAAATGTGGCCTAACCAATGTCTTGTACAAATTCAATATACTTTCCTTGCTTTTACATTCAACGCCAACTATCTATAAAATGCAGAATGCTATTTGTTTTTTGGACATAAAGGTGGGGGTACAGAAATATTAAGGATCTACATATTTATAGCCCCAGATGTTACTGTTCCTCCACTCTGTTAAGAATCTTCCTTTCACTATTCTTTTTCCAGAAGTGTACTACTTCACTTTTCTCTGCATTTGACTGTACCTGCCACCCATCTGCTCACTCCACAATACAATCTGTGTCTTCCTGCAATCTCCTTTATTCTTCCTTAACCTTTACCATGCCCCCTAATTTGATATCATCAGCAAACTTTAGTACGATATCCTTTTGCGCCCGTGTCAAACTCATTTGTATAAATCGTAAACAAAAGAGGTCCCAGGATAGATCCCTGGGGTACGACGTCACTCACATTCACCAATCTGAAAAACCCCATTTAACTCCACTTGCTTTCTGTGTGCTAGTCATATCTCTATCTATGAAACCACGTACTCTTTAGTATCATAATGCTGTAACTTTTGTAACAAGGCCCTTATGTGATGTGGTGCCAAATGTCTTCTGAAAATCCATTTATACACCTGCGTTGCTTTTAACTACTGCATTTCACAGGAACATGGGAATAGGAGTAAGCCATTCAGCCCCTCGAGCCTGTTCCACTACTTAATGAGATTATGGCTGATCTATATCCTAACTCCTTTTAGCCGCCTTGGCTCCATATCCCTTAATACCTTTGGCTAGCAAAAATCTATTGATCACAGATTTAAAATTATTAATTGAGCTAGCATCTACTGCTTTTTGTGGGAGAGAGTTCCACACTTCTACCACCCTTTGCCTAAAGAACTGTTTCTTAATCTCTCCTAAGTAGATGCTGAGAGGCTGTTCCCCAGGGCTGGAGAGCCTAGAACTAGGGGCATAATCTCCGGATAAGGGGTCGGCCATTTAGGACTGAGATGAGGAGGAATTTCTTCACTCTGAAGATGGTGAAACTTTAGAATTCCCTACCCCAGAGGGCTGTGGATGCTCAGTCATTGAGTACATTCAAGGCTGAGATCGACACTAAGAGAATCAAGGGATATAGGAATCAGGTGGGAAAGTGGAGTTGAGGTAAATTATTGGACGATTTGCCGTTAGCATCCCAAAACCGATAAAAGCCCCTTCTCGCCATGAGGCGCCCTATTGAACTTAATGGTGATGGTGAAATTGCTGGATTTACAGTGCTATTATAAATTATTCCCATCGTAGCCATTTAGGGCTGTTAATTAATGTTGTAGAAGACCCTGTTAATGACATGATTTATGGTCCTAACTTGACACTCAACCTTGAAAGCCCATAAAGGTGCCAATGAAGCTGTGAAGTTTCACTCTGGCAGGTAGTGAATTGTTCCTAGAGGTTTTTTATACTTTTTATTTGTCTTGGCAGTATTTTGTGCCTATCTTCCCATCCAGTGTCGGAAGGCAATAATTTTCAGGATACAAAGCTGTTTTAACAATCGGAAATACAAATTAGATGGATTTAATTCAGAAAATAACCATTTGGGATATGGTATATGAATAATTTGAGACATGACGTGGTAAGGAAAAAGGTGACTTTGGACCAATGGCTCCCAAAGCTCTGCACCACTGGGGTTTTCTTTGCATCTTTTCTGAGTTTGTTGTAGACTAATTGATAAAGATTGATTGCTATCATTAGTCAACAACTCCATTATCATTGTATCATGCGACTACCGGGATGGTAGAAGGCAAACTAGATGGACCTTGATCTTTTCTCGTCTAGCAATTCCTATGTTGCTATGAAAGCAGTGCAGTGGTGTACCCACTGAGCGTTTCACTGTCCCTGACCATGATGGTCGGGGCCACTGGTTCTATACTTCATGGGTCAAGAATGTTTATACATTTCGCACACTTATCCTGCCATTCACTCATTAACTTCTCAAGGGCCAGAACAACAATTCCCAAATACAACTGCGTTACAGTGTCCTCTTCTGCTTGTTTTTTAAAAAAAAGTCTTACTTTTCCTTTCTGCCACTTTTTCTCTCTCTCTCTTAAACCACTCTCTTTTGTTCCTTCTTTTTATTTCTTTCTGTCTCTAATTTGACTCTAATTCACCCTATTTCCTTTTCCATCATTCGCTCTATTTCTTTCTCTATCCTTTCCTTTCATTGGATAAGGAGATAAGCCATTGGACGTGAGGTTCATGAGGTCCCAGATGTGACATTGATATCGCTGTGCCTTTAGCCTATTGATGTTCCAGCAATTTGCAGCGCAAATATAATGAGATGTGAACGGTTGAGGTAAAAAAATCCAATTAATGTTATTTGCTGCCAATTATTATTGCAGTAATTTCTGGTCCAGCATTCCTAAGCTTCACTCCTTGACACTTGTCTGCTTAAACCCCATTCCATTCCAACATGATCAGCTTGACACCTTGATCAAGTACAGACTGAAAGGCTGAGCTATGTCTTTGAACTTTACTGTAAGTAGCAGCTTTATTTGCATGGAATAAACATTCTGTGTACTTAGCAACCTGTGAATCGTTATTAATCCAATGCAGCTGAGAAAAATGAAGTTTTTAATTTCCTTCAACTCAGTAGATATTCAAAGTATTTTGAATGATAGATCTGAGGCTAACTTCCTTGCAGTCAGCTGTGAGTCTGAAGCCAGCAGATTAACAGGACTGATTAGAGGTTCTGTGATATATCTCCATGTATGAAGTGAGCAACCATGTTTCAAGCATCAAGTTTCTATTGAGTGTTAATGAAGGAGAAACATCTTTGTTGTTTTGACGTTTTGAGGAGAATGCGGATGGTACTGAATACTGTTCATTAACCACTTAATGTTAATAAATTTACCTGTAGGTTTACAACACAAGCCATGGTCTGATGAAGTGCATATTCTTCTGTCTTCTGAAGTTGAGATCACTTGTTAGCATATGATATATTCCAGTAAGCTGGAGTACTGTACAGCAAGGGTTTTCTGTTTGATCCATGGACCTTGTTATATTTATCTTAATATTGGCACAATCTGTTTATAAAGAATGCTAAGTCTATTTACTGAAGTGGCCTCTGACACTGAGCCCAAGGAAAATATTTTGTGTAAAAAAGAAACAAAAATGTAACAATCTTGCAGAGGAGAAAATACCTTTTTTTTTATTCGTTCATGGGATGTGGGCGTCGCTGGCAAGGCCAGCATTTATTGCCCATCCCTAATTGCCCTTGAGAAGGTGGCGGTGAGCTGCCATCTTGAACCGCTGCAGTCTGTGTGGTGAAGGTTCTCCCACAGTGCTGTTAGGTAGGGAGTTCCAGGATTTTGACCCAGCGATGATATATTTCCATGTTGGGATGGTGTGTGATTTGGAGGGGAATGTGCAGGTAGTGTTGTTCCCATGTGCCTGCTGCCCTTGTCCTTCTAGGTGGTAGAGGTCGCGGGTTTGGGAAGTGCTGTCGAAGAAGCCTTGGCGAGTTGCTGCAGTGCATCCTGTGGATGGTACACACTGCAGCCACTGTGCGCCGGTGGTGAAGGGAGTGAATGTTTAGTCTGGTGGATGGAATGCCAACCAAGTGGGCTGCTTTGTCCTGGATGGTGTCGAGCTTCTTGAGTGTTGTTGGAGCTGCACTCATCCAGGCAAGTGGAGAGTATTCCATCACACTCCTGACTTGTGCCTTGTAGATGGTAGAAAGGCTTTTGGGAGTCAGGAGGTGAGTCACTCGCCACAGAATACCCAGCCCCTGACCTGCTCTTGTAGCTAGAGTATTTATGTGGCTGGTCCAGTTAAGTTTCTGGTCAGTGATGACCCCCAGGTTGTTGATGGTGGGGGATTCGGCAATGATAATGCCGTTGAATGTCAAGGGGAGGTGGTTAGACTCTCTCTTTTTGGAGATGGTCATTGCCTGGCTCTTGTCTGTCGCGAATGTTACTTGCCACTTATCAGTCTGGGCCTGAATGTTGTCCAGGTCTTTCTGCGTGCGGGCATGGATTGCTTCATTATCTGAGGGGTTGCGAAAGGAACTGAACACTGTGCAATCATCAGCGAACATCCCCATTTCTGACCTTATGATGGAGGGAAGGTCATTGAAGAAGCAACTGAAAATAGTTGAGCCTTGGACACTGCCCTGAGGAACTCCTGCAGCAATGTCCTGGGGCTGAGATGATTGGCCTCCAACAACTACTACTGTCTTCCTTTGTGCTCGGTATGACTCCAGCCACTGGAGAGTTTTCCCCCTGATTCCCATTGACTTCAATTTTACTCGGGCTCCTTGGTGCCACACTCGGTCAAATGTTGCCTTGATGTCAAGGGCAGTCACTCTCACCTCACCTCTGGAATTCAGCTCTTTTGTCCATGTTTGGACCAAGGGTGTACTGAGGTCCAAACATCTAGAGTAGGGGAGATTCTTTTAAATGTAAAAATGTATCAGTAACCCTCATGTTTGTGCTGATCTGACATGATTAGCAGTACATATCTGCATTAATTGTACAAATCACCATGTAATTGCATGACAAATATTGTACCTAAATTTTAATCTAGGTACAAATACTACTGTGCTGGAAGAGGACGATGACATCGATGAAGTTCAGGGAATTCTTTTTGGGAAATTGAAGTAAGTTATTTTTATTTTGGTCCTTCCTTCCTGCCTCTTTCCCCTATCAATAGTCACAAATGGTGCCTCTGATCATACAATCATACAGCACAGAAGGAAACCATTCGGCCCATTGTGCCTCTTTGTAAGAGCCATCCAATTAGTCCCACTGCCCCTCTCTTTCCCCATAGCCCTCCAAATTTTCCCTTGTCATATATATATATATATATCTGTTTTACTATTGAAAGTTACTATTGAATCTGCTTCCATCGCCTTTTCAGGCAGTGCTTTCCAGATCATAACAATTTGCTGCGTTTACAAAAAATCTCCTCATCTCCCCACTGGTTTTTTTGTCAATTATCTTAAATCTGTGTCCTCTGGTTACCGACCATCTTGCCAGTGGAAACAGTTTCTCATGTTAACTGCATCCATGTGATTTATATCAATTAGTGTTAATTGTATTCAGGTGGTGACACCTAACACATAAATAACAAAAGAAAAATCAAGATAGGGTTAGGGCCACTAAGGGAATGACAGAAATATTAAATAATTATTTTGCCTCAGTATTTACCACGGAGACTAACATGGTGGGCATGACATTAGAGAAGAAATCAAAAAAGATATAAAGACATTTAAGATAGAACGGGTGGAGATAATTGATAAACTAATCAAACTTAGAGAGGATAACTAATGCTTGACCAACCTTATTGAATTCTTTGAAGAAGTAATAGAAAGGGTGGACAAGGGTAATGCAGTGGATGTGATATATTTGGATTTTCAATAGGTCTTCGATAAGGTACCACATAGAAGGCTCATGGCTAAGGTCAGAGCATGTGGAGTCAGGGGACAAGTAGCAGAATGGATAGCCAGCTGGCTACAAAACAGAAAACAGAGAGTCGGGGTTAAAGGTAGTTACTCAGACTGGCAAAAGGTGGGAAGTGGTGTTCCACAAGGATTGATGCTGGGACCACTGTTATTCATCATTTACATAAACGATTTGGACTCGGGAATCAGAAGTACAATTTCAAAATTTGCGGACGACATCAAATTGGGAGGTATAGTTAATACCGAGGAGAACTGCAACAAAATACAGGAAGACATTAATAAACTTGCAGAATGGGCGTGTAATTGGAAAATGAATTTCAATATAGATAAGTTTGTGGTGGTACATTTTCGTAGGAAGAATAAGGAGGCTACATACTCCTTTGAAAATAAGAGTCTAAATGGGGTAGAGGAGCAGAGGGATCTGGGGGTACAGATACACATTAAAAGTAGTGACACAGGTTAATAAGGCCGTAAAAAAAGCAAACCAAGCAGTGGGGTTCATTTCTAGAGGGATAGAATTGAAAAGAAGAGAAGTTATGTTAGACTTGGTTAGACCACACTTGGAGTACTGTGAACAGTTTTGGTCTCCATATTATAAAAGGGATATAGAGGCACTGGAGAAGGTGCAAAAATGATTTACTAGGATGATACCAGAACTGAGGGGTTATACCTATCAGGAAAGATTGAACAGGCTGGGACACTTTTCTCTAGAAAAGAGAAGACTGAGGGATGACCTGATAAGGGTCTTTAAGATTATGAAAGGATATATAGGGTAGACGTAGAGAAGATGTTTCCACTTGCGGGGGAAACCAGAACGAGCGGCCATAAATGTAAGATAGTCACTAATAAATCCGATAGGAAATTCAAGAGAAACTTCTTTACCCAGAGAATGGTTAGAATGTGTAATTCGCTATCACAAGGAGTAGTTGAGGCGACAAGCATAGATGCATTTAAGGGGAAGTTAGATAAACACGAGGGAGAAAGGAGTCGATGGATATGCTGATAGATGAAGTAGATGGGGAGGAGGCTCATGTGGAGCATAAACACTGGCGTGGACCTGTTGGGCTGAATGGCCTGTTTCTGTGCTGTACATTCTATGTAAATGTATGTAACTTGCCCCGCCACCTTTAAAGATTTATGTATGTGAACCCCCAGTTTCCTCTGCTTCTGCACCCGCTATAAAATTGTACCATTTAATTTATATTGCCCCTCCTCATTCTTCCTTCCAAAATGCATCACTTCAAAATTTTCTGCATTAATTTTCATCTGCCATGTGTCTGCATTTCACCAGTCTGTCTATGACCTTCTGAAGTCTACTATTATCCTTTTCACTGTTTACTACATTTCCACATTTTGTGTGATCTGCAAACTTTGAATTATGCCCTCATACCCAAGTCTAGATCATTATTATATATCAAAAAGAGCTGTGGTTCTGATACCAACCCCTGGGGGACACCACTGTATACTTCCCTCCAGTCTGTAGTACAATTGTTCACCACTACTCCTTGCTTTCTGTCTCTTAGCCAATTTTGTATCCATGCTGCTGCTGTCCTTTTAATCTCATAGGCTTCTTAGCTAAACTGAAGGCCATCATGTGCCACTTTATCAAACGCCTTTTGAAAGTCCATATACACAACATTAACAGCACAACTTCATCAACCCTCTCCATTATTTGATTGAAGAACTCATTCCAGTTTGTCAGACACGATTTGCCTTTATTAACCTTTATTTGGCTGTCATTTATTAACCCATATTGTTGCAAGAGACATTTAATTTTGTTCCATGTTAATGTCTGTAAAAGTTTCCCCACCCCTGACGTTAGGCTGACTGGCCCGTAGTTACTGGGTTTATCCCTCTCCCCTTTTTTGAACAGGGATATAACGGTTATTCAGTCTCAAGATTAATAGGTAATGTTTGTTGAAGCTTATGAGAAAATATAAAAAGCAGGAGCTTAAGATCCTTAAATCCTATTAAGATCTTAAAATCCTATTCCTCATCTACATGTTAACTGTATCCATGTGATTTATATCAATTAGTGTTAATTGTATTCAGGTGGTCAGTATAAATTGGGAACTCTCTTGTATCCATTTATGAGAGAGCTGATCTCGGGTGTGATGTGGGTGTAATGTGGAGCTCTGTGAATAAAGGCTTGGAAGCAACTGAAGACTAGGTTCTAGTATTCAATCCTTCATCACCTGACTATCCAATTTATAACACTACATGCTGCACCTTGGCGACATCGTCAGAAAACACAATGTCAGATTCCACATGTACGCTGACGACACCCAGTTCTACCTCACCACCACTTATTTAAAGGGACAACTGAGGTACTTAAAGTCATTAAAGATGTTGAATATTTGTAAATTGACTTCTCTACTGCCTCTGATTTGTCACCCTGCTTGTCCAACATCCAGTATTGGAAGAGCAGTAATTTCCTCCAATTAAATATCGGGAAGACCAAAGCCATTGGGGTAAATCTTAACTCCCAAGCACGGGTGGGTGGGGGAGTAAAAATGTTCTGTTTTCAGAACCGGACTGCATCCCGGTTGCAACGTGTTGACTTCCGGGTTTGACCCAGACGTGTTTGGGTGCACGCGTGCTTCTGCAACCTATACAAGCCATTTAAACTGCTTATGAATGTGTCTCCCATGGCCAATGAAACGCACCATGGAAACGGAGGTGAGTTGCAGCTGACCCTTATTTGGATCTTTAAACCAGAGATGGATACAAAACTGGCTTAGTGGCAGAAGGCAGAGGGTGATGGTCGAAGGTTGTTTTTGTGACTGGAAGCCTGTGGCCAGTGGGGTACCACAGGGATCGGTGCTGGGGCCCTTGCTGTTTGTGGTCTACATTAACGACTTGGATATGAATGTAAAAGGTATGATCAGTAAGTTCGCTGATGATACAAAAATTGGTAGGGTGGTAAATAGCGAGGAGGATAGCCTCAGTCTGCAGGACGATATAGATGGGTTGGTCAGATGGGCGGAACAGTGGCAAATGGAATTTAACCCGGAAAAGTGCGAGGTGATGCACTTTGGAGGGACTAACAAGGCAAGGGAATACACAATGAATGGGAAGACCCTAGGCAAGACAGAGGGTCAGAGGGATCTTGGTGTGCAAGTTCACAGATCCCTGAAGGCGGCGGAACAGGTAGATAAGGTGGTAAAGAAGGCATATGGGATACTTGCCTTTATTAGCCGAGGCATAGAATATAAGAGCAAGGAGGTTATGATGGAGCTGTATAAAACACCGGTTAGGCCACAGCTGGAGTACTGTGTGCAGTTCTGGTCGCCACACTACAGGAAGGATGTGATCGCTTTGGAGAGGGTGCAGAGGAGATTCACCAGGATGTTACCAGGGCTGGAGCGCTTCAGCTATGAAGAGAGACTGGGAAGATTGGGTTTGTTTTCCTTGGAGCAGAGGAGGCTGAGGGGGGACATGATTGAGGTCTACAAAATTGTGAGGGGCATAGATAGGATGGATACTCAGGAGCTTTTTCCCTTCGTTGAGGGTTCTATAACAAGGGGGCATAGATTCAAGGTAAAAGGCGGGAGGTTCAGAGGGGATTTGAGAAAGAACTTTTTCACCCAGAGGGTGGTTGGAGTCTGGAACTCACTGCCTGAAAGGGTTGTGGAGGCAGGAACCCTCACAACATTCAAGAAGCATTTGGATGAGCACTTGAAATGCCATAGCATACAAGGCTACGGACCAAATGCTGGAATATGCGATTAGATTAGACTGGGCTTGATGGCCGGCGCGGACACGATGGGCCGAAGGGCCTCTATCCGTGCTGTATAACTCTATGACTCTATTGACACATGAAGAAAAGGTGAGTTTTTGCAGCAGGGCAATCAGTTCTCTTGGACAAACCTCTGGCTGGGAGTTCTTTGTGTTTAGACTGAGATTTCTTGGTTTACAATCAGAATTCTTGTGTTCACACATATTTACCTACATTTTGGGCCCCCTTAAACTGACATCATCAGTATGGGGGGTGCAATAGATTTATTCAACAGTACATCTAAGGAGGAGGAACATCACCATCCGTGGCAGACATGGTGTGCAGTTCTGGAAGTTACAGGTCCATAAGAAGTTCACCGCAAGGACCTGCAGAAAAGCAGAGAGGGCTCCGACGTTGCAAGAGGCACTACCCACATGAGAGGATGTATAGGCAGAGGCTGAGCTTCCTGGATCTCTCTGAGGAGCAGTGCCTATGTAGGCTCAGATTGAGTCGGCAGGTGGTCGCAGACATCTGCACGCTCCTTCATGCAGCGCTGCTCCCGACTGGGCCTGGTGGCATGCATTGCCTGTCGCAGTTAAAGCCTCCACTACCCTCAATTTCGTTGCATCCGGATCCTTCCAGGGTGCGACTGGTGACATCACCCGGATCTGTCAGTCGTCTGCACATAAGTGTACACGACAGATCACAGATGGCTTGTTTGCCAGGGCATCTGACTACACCAATCCCTCCTGTGGCAACATCAGCCAGAGAGGGCAGTGGGTTTGGACTCTCTGGCTGGCTTCCCATGGGTGCAGGGCGCAGGGCGCAATTGATTGCACACACATAGCAATCCGAGGACCTGCACATGAGCCAGGACTGTTCATCAATCGAAAGGGATATCACTCCATCAATGCGCAGCTGGTTTGCAACCACTGGAGGAGGTTTCTGCAGGTGTGTGCCAAACTTCCTGGCAGCTGCCATGATTCCTTCATTTTGCGCGAGTCGAACATCCCGGCCTTCTTCCACATACAAAACAATAATGCAGTTAGCATTATTTACCAAATACGTTGTGGCTATTTATGGGCATTAAATCACAATTTCTATTCATGTGACCTTGTGATTGAGGCATGGATTCTCCCTCTTCTGGTGCTGGAGTGTTATTTAACTGTGATCTGGAGACAGTGCAGCAAGGATCAGAGTATAGAGCTCTACCACGTCCTTGCCACTCTTCTCATACGACGAGATGTCTAAGTAATTGCTGTTACCAGAATACAGACCACAGCACGAGTTCTATTCAGGATAATTTGACTATCTGGGGTGCCTGAGGCCTGCCATGTCTTTCAGATGTAATTTACAATATGCATTTGTAATTCAGCACATTAGGGCTGGCTCGTGGAGATGAGGGCAGACGTGGCTCATGACACCTGTGAGAAACCCCACCAACGAGGCACAGCAGAGGTACTACGACAGTCACATCACCACCAGGTCTGTCATTGAACAAGCCATGGGAAAGCTCAAAATGCCCTCCAGGTGTCTGGATCGATCTGGGGGATCCCTTCCATACTCATCAGCGAGGGTGTGTAGAATAATAGTCGTTTGTTGTGCCTTCCACAACATAGCTCAACAGAGAGGGTTATAGGTGGAGGAGCTCCCATGCGTTCATGAAGCATCCCATCTGCTGGCAACATTGAAGAAGACAAGGAGGAGATGGAGAACGTAAATGGGCAACCCATTAGCAGAGCAGCGGCACACATGGCTGCTCGTGATGCCAGAGTCTCACTCATATCTGATAGATTCTCATAAGGAGACTTGCAAATGGAAGATAGTGAAGTAGTCAGACTGCCTGGAACAACCACCATCACCACCAGCCCCAACCCCCACCCCCCACCCACATCCGTTTGCACAAAGCAGTCCTTCAACCACACAAGCACCCATTGTAAAGGCGCCCAATGGGTGGCATCAAGTCTTGGCATTAGTGATGAAGCACATGAAAAGGCGCTTTCACAAAAGGGACTCTAGAATGGACAAGACGTGGCAGTGGTGGTGACAATTATGACATTTAATCTGAATGTAACAAAAAACAAATAGAAATGAAAAACATAACATTTAGTCAGACACCCATGTGATGCAAAAACTTCGCCTTTCTCTTCCTATTGCTTTTATATGGTGTACCCCCAGTGGCTTCAGCAGTGGTAGTGGCAGGTTGCTCAGGCCCCTGCCCTGACTGCTGAGATGATCTCGGCTACAATCTCTGGGTTTTGGAGCCCGTGAGGGCCCCACCAAAGACTGCTCCACCTGCACCTGTGCAGGAGCAGACATGGCCATAAGGAGAGGAAGCAGCATTGCGGGTACTGGTTGAGGGGGGTGGGGGGGCTCAACGGGAGAGACGTGGAAGGACTTTGAGTGGCGTCCCCACTTCCATGAAAATAGGGCCTGCTCCGCCATTCAAAATGATCATGGCTGATCGTTTAACTCGGTACCCTGTTCCTGCTTTTTCCCCATATCCCTTGATCCCTTTAGCATTAAGAAATATATCTATCTCCTTCTTGAATACATCTAATGACTTGGCCTCCACTTTCTTCTGTGGTAGAGAATTCCACAGGTTCACCACCCTCAGAGTGACGAAATTTCTCCTCATCTCAGTTGTAAATGGCATACCCCGTATCCTGAGACTGTGGCCCCTTGTTCTGGACTCCCCAGCCATCGGGAACATCCTCCCTGCATCTAGTCTGTCTCGTCCTGTTAGAATTTTATATGTTTCGATGAGATCACCTCTCATTCTTCTAAACTCTAGTGAATATAGGCCTAGTCGACCCATTCTTTCCTCATACGTCAGTCCTGCCATCCCAGGAATCAGTCTGGGTAAACGTCGTTGCACTCTCCATGGCAAGGACATCCTTCCTCAAATAAGGAGACCAAAACTGCACACAATACTCCAGATGTGGTCTCACCAAGGCCTGTATAACTGCAGTAAGACATCCCTGCTCCTGTACTCAAATCCTCTTGCAATGAAGGCCAACATACCATTCGCCTTCCTAACTGCTTGCTGCACCTGAATGCTCACTTTCAGCGACTGGTGTACAAGGACACCCAGGTCTCGTTGCACCTCCCCTTTTCCTAATCTATCACCATTTAGATAATAATCTGCCTTTCAGTTTTTACAACCAAAGTGGATAACCTCACGTTTATCCACATTATACTGCATCTGCCATGTTCTTGCCCACTCACCCAACTTGTCTAAATCACATTGGAGCCTCTTTGCATCCTCCTCACAGTTCACATTCCACCCCAGTTTTGTGTCGTCTGCAAACTTGTAAATGTTACATTTAGTTCCCTCATCCAAATCATTGATATATATTGTGAATAGCTGGGGCCCAAGCACTGATCCCTGCGGTACCCCACTAGCCTCACTGCCTGCCACCCGGAAAAAGACCCGTTTACTCCTACTCTCTGTTTCCCGTCTGTCAACCAATTCTCAATCCATGCCAGTATATTGCCCCCAATCCCATGTGCTTTAATTTTACACACTAACCTCTTGCGTGGGACCTTATCAAAAGCCTTCTGAAAATCCAAATACACCACATCCACTGGTTCTCCCCTATCTATTCTACTAGTTACCTCCTCAAAAAACTCCAGTAGATTTGTTAAGCAAGATTTCCCTTTCATAAACCGCATGCTGACTTTGTCCAATCCCGTTAATGCCCTCCAAGTGTTCTGTCATCACATCTTTTATAATAGACTCGAGCATTTTCCCCACTACTGATGTTAGGCTAACTGGTCTGTAATTCTCTTTTTTTTCTCCCTCCATTTTTAAAAAGTTGGGTTACATTTGCCACTCTCCAATCTGTAGGAACTGTTCCAGAGTCTGTAGAATTTTGAAAGATGATCACCAATGCATCCACTATTTCCAGGGCCACTTCCTTTAGTAATAATCAGGAAGGCTAATAGAATGCTGGCCTTTATATCTAGAGGACTGGAGTACAAGGGGGCAGAGGTTATGCTGCAGCTATACAAAACCCTGGTTAGACCGCACCTGGAGTACTGTGAGCAGTTCTGGGCACCGCACCTTCGGAAGGACATATTGGCTTTGGAGGGAGTGCAGCGTAGGTTTACTGGAATGATACCCGGACTTCAAGGATTAAGTTATGAGGAGAGATTACACAAATTGGGATTGTATTCTCTAGAGTTTAGAAGGTTAAGGGGTGATCTGATCGAAGTTTATAAGATATTAAGGGGAACAGATAGGGTGGATAGAGAGAAACTATTTCCGCTGGTTGGGGATTTTAGGAGTAGGGGGCACAGTCTAAAAATTAGAGCCAGACCTTTCAGGAGCGAGATTTGAAAACATTTCTACACACAAAGGGTGGTAGAAGTTTGGAACTCTCTTCTGCAAATGGCAATTGATACTAGCTCAATTGCTAAATTTAAATGTGAGATAGATAGCTTTTTGGCAACCAAAGGTATTAAGGGATATGGGCCAAAGGCAGGTATATGGAGTTAGATCATAGATCAGCCATGATCTTATCAAATGGCGGAGCAGGCACGAGGGGCTGAATGGCCTATTCCTATGTTCCTACTCTGGGATGTAGATTATCAGGCCCTGGGGATTTGTCAGCCTTTTGCCCCATTAATTTCCCTAACACTTTTTTTTACTAATACTGGTTTCCTTCAGTTCCTCCCTTTCATAGACCCTTGGTTCCCTAACATTTCCTGGAGGTTATTTGTGTCCTCCTTTGTGAAGACAGAACCAAAGTATGTGTTTAATTGTTCTGCCATTTCTTTGTTCCCCATTATAATTTCCCCCATTTCTGACTGTAAGGGACCTACATTTGTCTTCACTCATCTTTTTCTCTTGACATATTTATAGAAGCTTTTACAGTCAGTTTTTATGTTCCCTGCTAATTTACTCTCATATTCTATTTTTCCCCTCTTAATCAATCTCTTTGTCCTCCTTTGCTGAATTCTGAACTGCTCCCAATCCTCAGGCTTGCCGCTTTTTCTGGCAATTTTATATGTCTCCTCTTTGAATCTAACAAGATCCCTAATTTCTTTTGTACGCCACGGTTGAACCACCTTTCCTGTTTAATTTTTGCTCCAGACAGGAATGAATAATTGTTGTAATTCCTGCACACATTCTTTAAATATTAGCCATTGCCTATCCACCATCATCCCTTTTAGTGAAGTTCACCAATCTATCATAGCCAACTCGCACCTCATACTTTTGTAATACCCTTTATTTAGATTCAGGACCCTAGTTTCAGATTCAACTAATTCACTCTCCATCTTAATGAGGAATTCTATCTTGTTATGTTTCGCCATCATCCTTCTCCAGAGCCAGGACCACATCACTCCTACAACTCTGCTGGAAAACAGCTTGGAGGACATCTGTAATGCCTTGTTACACTGCTTATGTATCTGTCTGCCTGTTTAAGGCGGCAGAATGTTGGTCATCCTGAGTTCGCACAGCCGTTGTCATGGCCTGATAGGACTCACTTATGAGCCGTGCTTGAAGCTAATGGAGGCTGCCATTCTCTCCATTGCAGACATTCCCGCACTTACCTGCGTCACCAATCCACTAATGCTGGAGGTGGACTCCTCTATCCTCTCCGCTATTGTGGAGAGTGAACATGGCACGTCTTCCAATACCTCACAAAGGTGCATCTGTACCTCTATCATTCTCATTCTCATTCTCAAGGATGGCCCCGGGATTCATCATCTGCGTCCAGCTGAGCCGAGCTTGGAGAGGAGTGCGACCCCCGACGTGGACCCTCCACAGCTGCCCCTACCATCAGTGCTCACTTGTGAGTGGTGAATCACCAGGTGACAATCCAACTAACTGTCTAATACGATCCACCGAGGTGTGAGTATCTGTGCTGGTGCATGGCTCGATATGATGTGACGGTGCGCCCTCCGAAGCGTGGAGCTCCTCTCTGGAAGTGCCCTCGTCCAGGTCATTTGCCACTTCAGCAATCCTTGAAGGACCTGGAAGAGTACATACAGCAATATTAAGAATCATCTCAGAAGTTATGTTGCGACGAGCATACTGAGGTGTGCAATAGGTCAATCAGTGATAACATCATTTCATGATGTGTATGAAGGATGTTAAAGTGCTGTCACCAGACGTTTGCGGGTTGCCAGTCTCGGCATCTCCGACAGCCAGGCATTCGACCATTCAGCTCAGCTCCATGGAACGTCCCTATCAGAGCCACAATTTGTTGTGTTCTCCCTCCAGTCCTCGCTCTCTCCCTTGCATTTTGCGCTTTCTTCTACAAGGGGAGAAAGAACAGAAATGTGAGTGAGTGAGGGTGACGTGGTCACCCGATGAATGTAATGTTTTGGGTGAGGCTGCCAATGAAAGAGATGCATAAGAGGGTGCGTGTCAGAAAGATTCATGACATTGCATCAGGATTGAGATTGAGTGGGAGTGGTGGGTTCACAAATGGGGAGTTGAGGAAGTGCACAGAAAGTGAAGGTAAGTTGATACTGACCCTTAAGTGGGAGCGAGGAATGATGTGATGGAGTAAGCTTGGCAGGACAGAGTGAGAGGGAGGGTAATGTACATAACAGAATGTGGGTGAATCAGTAACTATATTACTTTTCATGACCTGGTTAGGTCATTAAAGCGCTTCCTGCATTGCTCCCAAGTCCTTGAGACAGTGACCCTGTTGGTCACCTCCTCTGCCACCTCGAGCCAGGCCTTCTTGGTGGCAGAGTCAGGGCGCTTCCTTCTGTCAGCCGGGTACAATGTTTCCCTCATGCTTCTCACACCGGGTAGTAGCAACTCCAGAGAAGAGTCACTGAACCGGGGTGCTGGCCTTGTCCTTTGTTGCTCCATTTGGTTCAATAACACCTTTCTCCCTCCATATCCATGCTTGCAATGGCCGTTTGGAAACTCCAGCTCCCAGCATGTTATTCGGATGCGCAGTACGTCCGGTGCGCAGCTTGGAGACGCCAAACCTGGAAGTCACAATAAGGGCCTTCAATTGAATTGCAATCGCTCGAGAAAAGGCAAAAAAAAAAATTTCCGGGTTTCCCACGTGCTTATCGGCCCTCCAGCTGAGTTCCCACTGGTTCATCTAGTTAAGATACTGGATGGGCTAAAAATTGAAAAAGAAGAGGTACTAGAAAGGCTGGCTGTACTTAAAGTAGATTAGTCATCGAGTCCGGATGGGATGCATCCTGGGTTGCTGAGGGAAGTAAGGGTGGAAGTTGCGGAGGGACTGGCCATAATCTTCCAATCATCCTTAGATACGGGGGTGGTGCCAGAGGACTGGAGAATTGCAAATGTTACACTCTTGTTCAAAAAGGTTGTAAGGATACTGCAGTACAAAGGGATCTGGGGGTCCTAGTGCAAGAAAATCAAAAAGTTAGTCTGCAGGTGCAGCGGGTGATCAAGAAGGCCAACGGAATGTTGGCTTTTATTGCTAGGGGGATAGAATATAAAAACAGGGAGGTATTGCTGCAGTTATATAAGGTATTGGTGAGACCGCACCTGAAATACTGCATACAGCTTTGGTGTCCATACTTAAGAAAAGACATACTTGCTCTCGAGGCAGTACAAAGAAGGTTCACTCGGTTAATCCCGGGGATGAGGGGGTGGACATATGAGGAGAGGTTGAGTAGATTGGGACTCTACTCATTGGAGTTCAGAAGAATGAGAGGCGATCTTATTGAAACATATAAGATTGTGAAGGGGCTTGATCGGGTGGATGCGGTAAGGATGTTCCCAAAGATGGGTGAAACTAGAACTAGGGGGCATAATCTTAGAATAAGGGGCTGCTCTTTCAAAACTGAGATGAGGAGAAACTTCTTCACTCAGAGGGTAGTAGGTCTGTGGAATTTGCTGCCCCAGGAAGCTGTGGAAGCTACATCATTAAATAAATTTAAAACAGAAATAGACAGTTTCTTAGAAGGAAAGGGAATTGGGGGTTATGGGGAGCGGGCAGGAAATTGGACATGAATTTAGATTTGAGGTTAGGATTAGATCAGCCATGATCTTATTGAATGGCGGAGCAGGCTCAAGGGGCCGATTGGCCTACTCCTGCTCCTATTTCTTATGTTCTTATGATAAACTCAGCAACTTATAGGCCAGTCAGTTTAACCTCGGTGGTGGGAAAACTTTTAGAAACGACAATCCAGGACAGAATTAACAGTCACTTGGACAAGTGTGGATTGATAAGGGAAAGCCAGCACGGATTTGTTCAAAGCAAATCATCTTTAACTAATCTGATAGAGTTTTTTGATGAGGGAACAGAGAGGATAGATGCGGGCAATGCAGTTAATGTGGTGTATATGGACTTTCAAAAGGCTTTTGATAAAATACGGCATGGTAGGCTTGTCATCAAGATTGCGGCCCATGGAATAAAGGGGGCAGTAGCAACATGGATGCAGAAGTGACAGGAAACAGAGAGTAGTGGTGAACAGTTGTTTTTCGGACTGGAGGGAGGTGTATAGTGGTGCCCCCCCAGGGGTCGATGCTGGGACCACTGCTTTTCTTGATATATATTAATGACTTGGACTTGGGTGTACAGGGCACAATTTCAAAATTTGCAGTTGTCACGAAACTTGGAAAGGTAGTGATCAGTGAGGAGGATAGTAATAGACTTCAAGAGGATATAGACAAGCTGGTGATATGGGCGGACACGTGGCAGATGAAATTTAATGCAGAAAAATGTGAAGTTATACATTTCGGTAGGATGAACGAGGAGAGGCAATATAAACTAGAGTGCAAAATTCCAAAAGTAGTACAGGAACAGAGAGATCTGGGGGTATATGTGCACAAATCGTTGAAGGTGGCAGGGCAGGTTGAGAAAGCGGTTAAAAAATCATACGGGCTCCTGGGCTTTATAAATAGAGGCATAGAATACAAAAGCAAGGAAGTCATGATGAACCTTTATAAAACATTGATTTGGCCACAACTGTAATATTGTGTTCAGTTATGAGCTATGGGCCTTGGCAACATCCCGTCTATAGTGCTGAAGATCAGAACTAGCCACGCCTCTCACCAAACTGTTCCAGTACAGCTACAACACTGGCATCTACCCGACAATGTGGAAAATTGCCCAGGTATGTCCTGTCCACAAAAAGCAGGACAAATCCAATCCGGCTAATTACCGCCCCATCAGTCTACTCTCAATCATCAGCAAAGTGATGGAAGGTGTCATCGACAGTGCTATCAAGCGGCACTTACTCACCAATAACCTGCTCACCGATGCTCAGTTTGGGTTCCGCCAGGACCACTCGGCTCCAGACCTCATTACAACCTTGGTCCAAACATGGACAAAAGAGTTGAATTCCAGAGGTGAGGTGAGAGTGACTGCCCTTGACATCAAAGCACCAAGAAGCCCTAATAAAATTGAAGTCAATGGGAATCGGGGAAAGCTCTCCAGTGGCCGGAGTCATACCTAGCACAAAGGAAGATGGCAGTGGTTGTTGGAGGCCAATCATCTCAGCCCCAGGACATTGGTGCAGGAGTTCCTCAGGGCAGTGTCCTAGGCCCAACCATCTTCAGCTGCTTCATCAATGACCTTCCCTCCATCATAAGGTCAGAAATGGGGATGTTTGCTGATGACTGCACAGTGTTCAGTTCCATTCACAACCCCTCAGATAATGAAGCAGTCTGTGCCCGCATGCAGCAAGACCCGGACAATATCCAGGCTTGGGCTGATAAGTGGCAAGTACCATTCGCGCCAGACAAGTGCCAGGCAATGACCATCTCCAACAAGAGAGAGTCTAACCACCTCCCCTTGACATTCAACAGCATAACCATTGCTGAATCCCCACCATCAACATCGTGGGGGTCACCATTGACCAGAAACTTAACTGGACCAGCCACATAAATACTGTGGCTACAAGATCAGGTCAGAGGCTGGGTATTCTGTGGCGAGTGACTCACCTCCTGACTTCTCAAAGCCTTTCCACCATCTACAAGGCACAAGTCAGGAGTGTGATGGAATACTCTCCACTTGCCTGGATGAGTGAAGCTCCAACAACACTCAAGAAGCTCGACACCATCCAGGACAAAGCAACCCGCTTGATTGGCACCCCATCCACCACCCTAAACGTTCACTCCCTTCACCACCTGCGCACCATGGCTGCAGTGTGTACCATCCATAGGATACACTGCAGCAAGTCGCCAAGGCCTCTTCGACAGCGCCTCACAAACCCGTGATCTCTACCACCGAGAAGGACAAGGGCAGCAGGCACATGGGAGCAACACCACCTGCACGTTCCCCTCCAAATCACACACCATCCCGACTTGGAAATATATCGCCGTTCCTTCATCGTCGCTGGGTCAAAATCCTGGAACTTCCTACCTAACAGCACTGTGGGAGAACCTTCACCACATGGACTGCAGCGGTTCAAGAAGGCGGCTCACCACCACCTTCTCAAGGGCAATTAGGGATGGGTAATAAATGCTGGCCTTGCCAGCGACGCTCACATCCCATGAATGAATTTAAAAAAAGTTCTGGGCAATGCACTTTCGGAAAGATGTGAAGGCCTTAGAAAGGACGCAGAACAGATTTACGGGAATGAGTCCAGGGATGAGGGACTTTCGTTACGTGGATAAACTGGTGAAGCTTGGGTTGTTCTCCTTGGAACAGAGAAGGTTGCCAGGAGATTTGTTAGAGGTATTTAAAATCATGATGGCCTAGACAGTGTGGATAGAGAGAAACTGTTCCCAGGGAGGGAAGGGTCAAGTGCCAGTCGGCATAGATTTAAGGTGATTGGCAAAAGAACCAAAGGTGACTTCAGGAAAAACATTTTTACACAGCGAGTGGTTAGGGATGCACTGCCTGAGGGGGAGGTGGAGGCAGATTCAATCATAGCCTTCAAAAGGGAACTGGATAAGTACTTGAAAGGAATACATTTGCAGGGCTACGGGGAGTGGGACTAGCGGGATTGGTCTTGCATATAGCCGGTGCAGACTAAATGGGCCGAATGGCCTCCTTCCATGCTGTAACCTTTCTATGATTCTAAGTTAAAATTTACCCCATTGTCTTTGGTCCCCGTCACAAAGTCCGTTCCCTAGCCACTGACTCAATCGGCCTCCCTGGCCACTGTCTGAGGATGAACCAGACTGTTTGCAACCTTGGCATCCCACCCCCTCCTCCTTTCCTCTGCCACTTCCTCCTCCTACCCTCCCCCAATCCCTTCCTTCTCCACCCCCTCCTCCTTCCCTACCTCTCATGTCCCTCTATTTCTCACTCCCCCTCTCTGCTTCTCCCTCCATGTAACTGTTGCACTGTTATTTTAACAGGCACCTATATCCTGACTTAAAAGATCAGCTGAAGGAATTAAGAAAACATCTTATTGAAAGCACTAATGACATGGCACCATTGAAAGTGTGGGAACTTCAAGGTATTCTTTACAACTTCTGTCAATATTTATTCAGTTTGACATTTTATTAAATGCTGCTGTATGAAAAATGTTTAAATATGACATATTTTGTAACAAAAGCAAAGTAAAAGGCATTCCTCTTTTTTTAAATCAAACAAATTTCCAGAAATCTAGTCTTGCAGTCTATGATTCAACACTTCGCCATTAGTATTTAAATGATGATAGAGTAATCATTTTGGTGACTTGGTTTTAAAAATAACACAGGTTTTATTTCATGAGACATTCATGAAATAAAACCTGTGTTTTTTTAAAAGCCAACTTCGTGTCTAATCTCTAAAGTAATGTATTTTGATCCGTTTCGACCTCTGTATCTCCGGGTAGATAATTTTTTTAATGGAAAAATGACAAGAAATGTTATGTTATTATGAAAAGATTCCTTAAACTTGTAGAGCAGATTTGAAGAGGTTTATTTTATGCATCTTTCAACCATATGATCAGCAGGGTGGCATTCTTTCACACAATTGAATTTTATGTCAAATTATAGATCACTATAGGATTGCACTCCATCTGTTCTGTTTCCAGGAAGGTGGTACAGGAGCAAATCTGTGAAGCAATACAATTTCTTGCACGTTATTTTCATGATACTGGGTGTTACTGTAATCCTCAAAGGGTTAACGCTGCATTGGTTGAATATGTAGATATTTCAACCTTCATTTGCAGTCCAGCGATGCATTGTATTGCTGTTCCAACATATTCATAGAATCATAGAAAGATATGGCACAGAAGGAGGCCATTTGGCCCATCATGTCTGTGCCAGCCGAAAAAGAGCTATCCAGCTTAATCCCGCTTTCCAGCACGTGGTCCGTAGCTCTGTAGGTTACAGCACTTCAAGTGCACATCCAAGTACTTTTTAAATGAATTGAGGGTTTCTGCCTCTACCACCCTATCAGGCAGTGAGTTCCAGACCCCCATTACCCTCTGGATGAAAAAATTTCTCCTCAGCTCCCCGCTAATCCTTCTACCAATTACTTTAAATCTATGCTCCCTGGTCACTGACCCCTCTGCCAAGGGAACTAGGTCCTCCCTATACACTCTATCTCGTCCTGTCTTAATTTTATACACCTCAATTAAATCTTCCCTTAGCCTCCTTTGTTCCAAAGAAAACAACTCCAGCCTATCCAATCTTTCCTCATAGCTAAAATTCTCCAGCCCTGGCAACATCTTTCCTATAATGTGGTGACCAGAACTGTATGCAGTACTCAAGCTGTGGCCTAACCAATGTTTTATACAGTTCTAGCATAACCTCCCTGTTCTTATGTTCTATGCCTCGGCTAATAAAGGAAAGTATCCCGTATGCCTTTTTAACCACCTCATCTACCTATCCTGCTATCTTCAGGGATCTGTGGACATGCAGTCCAAGGCCCCTCTATTCCTCTACACCTCTCAGTATCCTCCCATTTATTGTGTACTCCCTTGCCTTGTTTGCCCTCCCCAAATTCTTTACCTCACACTTCTCTGGTTTGAATTCCATTTGCCACTTTTCTGCCCACTTGACCAGTCCATTGATATCTTCCTGCAGGCTACAGCTTTCCTCCTCACGATCAACCACACGGCCAATTTTTGTATCACCTGCAAAGTTTTGATCAAGCCCCCCACATTGAAGTCCAAATCATTAATATATACCACAAAAAGCAAGGGACCTAGTACTGAGCCTTGCGGGACCCCACTGGAAACAGCCTTCCAGTCGCAAAAACACCTGTCAACCATTACCCTTTGCTTCCTGCCACTGAGCCAATTTTGGATCCAACTCGCCACTTTCCCTTGGATCCCATGGGCTTTTACTTTTTTGACCAGTCTGTCATGTGGGACCTTGTCAAAAGCCTTGCTAAAATCCATGTACACTACATCAACACATTACCCTCATTAACCCTCCTTGTTACTGCTCAAAAAATTCAATCAAGTAGTTAGACACGACCTTGAACAAATCCATGCTGACTGTCGTTGATTAACCCGTATATTTTAAATGACGATTTATGCTGTCCCTCAGAATCGATTCCAATAATTTGCCCACCACCGAGGTTAGACTGACTGGCCTGTAATTACTCAGTCTATCTCTTTCTCCCTTTCTAAAACAACGGTACAACGTTAGCAGTCCTCCAATCCTCTGGCACCACGCCTGTAGCCAGGGAGGATTGGAAAATGATGGTCAGAGCCTCTGCTATTTCCTCCCTTGCTTCTCTTAGCAGCCTGACATACATTTCATCCAGGCCTGGCAATTTATCTACTTTCAAAGATGCTAAACCCTTTAATACTTCCTCTCTCACTATGTTTATCCCTGATGTGGAGATGCCGGTGATGGACTGGGGTTGACAAATGTAAGGAATCTTACAACACCAGGTTATAGTCCAACTGTTTTGAACAAAACAGTTAGACTATAACCTGGTGTTGTAAGATTCCTTACATATGTTTATCCCATCCAATATTTCACATTCCTCCTCCTTACCTACAATCTCTTCATCGTTCCCCTATTTTGTGAAGACTGATGCAAAATATTCATTAAGAACCATTCCCACATCTTCCGCCTCCACACACAGGTTACTTTTTTGGCCTATGCAAATGATCTATTGCACCATGGAGTGGCAAGACATGGCTTTGTGACTGGGATTTTGCCACATGATCATTTTCTCAGTTTGCCTGCTGGGGAAAGCAAGCTGCCCCCTCACACGGAAAAATAAGAGACAGAGTCAACTCAGACTATTCTATCCTGCCATCTCAAGAGCAGCTTTGGCCACAGTCTACAACTAATTCACTTGCCACCTTTTGTCAAGAGATCAGGCATGTGTGGTGGGATAGAAGGGGAAATGCTTACAAAATGGGAAGGGGAAGTATCTGAATTTAAAAGATGAGAGTGCTGTCTCTCTTTCTTGAACTTAGGTATTTTTCATGTCATCGAATGATTGCTGCTTTGTTTGATCTGTTAAGCTTTTCTGCCAGCCTCTCTTTACTCACCATTTGCTATATTCTTATAAAATGTAACCTTTTCGTAAAACAAGATATATATGAATTCTTCCATTTTTTTGGTCCCTGTATGCCTAAAAATGTTAACACCATGAAATAATAATAATAAATGGTCACGTGGATAGACTGGAGAGGCTGGGGTTGTTCTCCTCAGAACAGAGACGGTTGCAAGGAGATTTGATAGAAGTATTCAAAATCATGAAGGGTCTAGACTGAGTAGATAAAGAGAAACTGTTCCCATTGCGGAAGGGTTAAGAACCAGAGGACATAGATTTAAGGTGATTGGCAAAAGAACCAAAGGTGACATGAGGAGAACTTTTTTTACACAGCGAGTAGTTAGGATCTGAAGTGCACTGCCCGAGGGGGTGGTGGAGGCAGATTCAATCATGGCTTTCAAAAGGGAACATGAAAGGAAATTATTTGCAGGGCGGAGGAGTGGGACTAGCTGGATTGCTCTTGCATAGACCCAGCACGGACTCGATGGCCGAATGGCCTCCTTCCGTGCTGTAACCTTTCTATGATTCTATAATTATTGTTTATACTAGCAGACCTCCCATGGCATTGCTTGCTGTGACTCAGCAGTCATGCTGTTTTATTCCATATAATGTACAATGTATTAGCAAGGCCGCTGTTTTATGGAGATTGGATAAGTCAAATTACATTTTTATTTCAAGGTATTCTGGGAGTGTAGCAGTATTTTAGGGTTTGGAATTTGTGATTGTCTATTTTTTTGTGGCAATTTTAAAGCTTGATTATGATTATATGTTTATTTAGCCTTTTACTCAATCTGTTTGCTTTTTTTTAAAGCCTTTGATAGACAGGAAAATATACCAAATAAGTAGAAAGCATGGGGAGGGGCGCGAGTAGTTGTGTTGAGAGGGGCACAAAGCTAATAGTGGAGTGTCCATGAAATGGAAGGGTGTTGGAACTTGGGAGCATTAGCAGGGCATTACTCGGTATGAGATACTGAGATTGTGGAAGTGGTGGGAGGGCAATTTTGGGTATGGCAGTGGTATAGGGATCTGAGAGCATTAGGAGGGAGAAACTAAGGTCTGAGCACTAAACTGGCTGTACCATGATCTGGGAGCATGGATGGGGTTGTTGTGGTCATGAGATATGGAAGGGGATATTAGGGTTTGGAAGCAACAGAAGGGGTTTGGTGGGGATCATGAGTATGAGATATGATGTTGGAGTCCCTGAGTGTGGAATTCTATTTCATATATTTATCCATAATTCGCTTATTCTTTCCACATGACTTACTCTAGGTTCTGGTCCTCGCAGCTGCCATTGTGAGTCTGATCTGTCAATGGCCTGTAAGGATTAGGTTTCTCTGATTTGCTGTATTTTTATAAAATGTAACATTTTTCTTTAAACAAGGTATATATGAATTCTTCGAGTATTGGTAAGGGGAAGGTGGGATCTGAGAGAGGGGGGAGGTGGTACCGGGGTGCGGAGGCATAGGCAGAGGGGCATCTGAGGGTGTAGAAGGATTTTGGGGCTGGCAGCATGGGTGGGCCAACAGTCTGGATCTATTAAAGGGGTCTGCAGCCTTGCAGCTTTGGGCTGGGGTATGATAGTATTTTTGATGATGAGGGATGGAGGAGACTGGAGGTTGTAAGCCTTCATCTTGCTCCCCATCAACAGAACTTTAAAGTAATTTTGAAAGCAGGTTTCCCAGCAATGAGCTGGAAACTGACTCTGTTATTTTGCAGATAATGCATTTTTACAGTATTAAATAGTGTGAACACACTATTTGCTTTAAAAACTTGATGGTTTGACTTATAGGGAGAGGTTGGATAGACTGAGACTTTTTTCCCTGGAGAGTAGGAGGTTTAGGGGTGATCTTATAGAAGTCTATAAAATAATGAGGGGCATAGATAAGGTAGATGGTCAAAATCTTTTCCCAAAGGTAGGGGAGTCTATAACGAGGGGGCATAGATTTAAGGTGAGAGGGGAGAGATACAAAAGGGTCCAGAGGGGCAATTTTTTCACTCAAAGGGTGGTGAGTGTCTGGAACGAGCTGCCAGGGGCAGTAGTAGAGGCGGGTACAATTTTGTCTTTTAAAAAGCATTTGGACAGTTACATGGGTAAGATGGGTATAGAGGGATATGGGCCAAGTGCAGGCAATTGGGACTAGCTTAGTGGTATAAACTGGGCGACATGGACATGTTAGGCCGAAGGGCCTGTTTCCATGTTGTAAACTTCTATGATTCTATTCTATAAGAACTGATCATTGAGTTGGAAGAGGGCACTTGAAGTGGGCAGTTGGGAGCATAAAGGGGAGCAGATAGTGGTCAGTGGGAAGAGGCTATCGGAGTTCATGTTAGGCGAGAAGGCTAATCTTTACAGGCCATTTCGAAAGGCAGCTGGGAGGATCAGACCTAGAGTAAGTCATGTAAGAAGAATAAACAAATTATGTGTAAGTATAAGAAATAGAATTAGAAGTAGGAAGCTTAAATGTGATGGACATAGTGTAACAGGAAGTGTTACATTTACAAGAACTGTGCTGTACACACAATAATATAATATAGATAGATTATATATAGAAATGTGACCAGACAGCCTGGTGTCCTGGCAATCTGTTTCGGGACTGCTGAGTATCTTCAGCTGCCTTTCGAAATGGCCTGTAAAGATTAGCCTTCTCGCCTAACATGAACTCCTACAGCCTCTTCCCACTGACCACTATCTGCTCCCCTTTATGCTCCCAACTGCCCCACTTCAAGTGCCCTCTTCCAACTCAATGATCAGTTCTTGGTTGTTTAAAGCAAATAGTGTGTTCACACTATTTAATACTGTAAAAATGCATTATCTGAAAAATAACAGAGTCAGTTTCCAGCTCATTGCTGGGAAACCTGCTTTCAAAATTACTTTAAAGTTCTGTTGATGGGGAGCAAGATGAAGGCTTACAACCTCCAGTCTCCTCCATCCCTCATCATCAAAAATACTATCATACCCCAGCCCAAAGCTGCAAGGCTGCAGACCCCTTTAATATATATGTATATGGATAGCTGGTAGAAGTACTGGTTACCAAGGAAATGTGGCAGCCACACTACCTTCAATATTCTCAGAGGAAAAAAAAAGATAGATAAAAAACGAAGATGCTCAGCAGTCCGGAAACAGAATGTCAGGACACCAGGCTGTCTGATCACATTATCCTTGTTGTCCTCCTTTGAAGCCTATGCAATGCCTCTGTCTTTTTATCTTTGCCTGTCGCTTCTATCTCTGTGCCTCACTATCTTTCATCGTAATGAAAAACAATAGAAAGTCAGTAATGGGGACAACATGTCAGAGCTCTGTTAGTTTATTGTATAGCTGCTTAATGGGAGCTGGAATTTAAAGATAAATCTTTTGTGATGCCACTAATGGAACAGGAGTAGATTTTGTTGGCATCTAAATTATATTGAGTAGCAATTCTCCGACCAGTATTTATAAGGACATATGGAAAGAATGAGAAAAGGCCATTGAGGCATTTTGCTTGCTCCTACGTTAGGTCCTTCATTCGGAGCCCATGCAGGCCATTTTGATATATGCCCATGTTATTTGTATACAAACTTTTGATTTTATTCAATTAACAATTTTCTCCTCTTCAGAAGATGCTGATTCATGTTGGGGTATGGTATTGTTCCACATGCACTGGCTGTCCTCTGATAACTTACTTCAGTCACTAGGCTTTGTGTGTGAGCATAGACAATGGGCCGGCTTTTGCTGTAAAAATAACGGTGAGGCTAACAGCACTCAATGTTATTCATGTGCAAATCGGACAGCAACTTCCGACGACTGCACATGTGCAGTTAAACGCAGAAGTCGGGAAGTTGCTGTGCCAGATGCCCTGCTCCTCCAAAAGCTGCGCGAAAATGGCATCTTGCCGACGGCGTGAAGTTCCTGTACTGACGTTGTAGATATGAACTAAACTCACCAACAAAAGTTAAGTTTTCAAATTAGTACCATTTTAAAGGCATGGTAAGACTTAATTACTGCCAAACAACCTCTCTGGCACTGAAAATTAACTTTTACAAGTGTGGAGTCTCATTCCTTCAGATTTTAATTAGTGTTGGGCATTTAAAACAAATGTAAATAAAAATGTTTTTTCTTACTTTTTCTTTCTGTCTCCTTTATCTCTATCTCTTAATCCAATATTCCTTTCCTTCTTTATTTCGCTTTCTGTACCTGATTTGACATTGAATTCACTATTCTAACTTAAACTTCCTGGTTCAGTCCTTGTGCTGCTCATTAAGGATGCTTCAATCTGATTGGTTAAGGAGATATACAGCTGCTTGCCCTGTTCACACAGGTCCCAAATGCCCTGTAGAGGATGCCACTCTTTTTGGACCTCTAATTTAGAGGAACTTGCCATGCAAGAGCTCATAGACTTGCACTTGCCCGTAGATTTTTCTAACGAATGGCTGGCGCTGTTCATTCGCTGCTCACAGCAAATGTCAACAGACTATTTGATTGGGAGGGAAGGTGAGGACTTCACAGCTGAACCCAATCTGATCCTCAAAATTGGGCAGATCGGAGCACATGCCTATAAAGGAAACCTCCAGTTTTCCCCCATTTAACTTGATGGAGGAAAAGAGGATATTGTGTTTTGACCTGCCCAATTTTCTGATATTAGCTGCACCCAGGTGATCAAAAAGGAATTGGATAAATACTTGAAGGGAAAAAATTTGCAGGGCTACAGGGAAAGAGCGGGGGAATGGGACTAACAGGATTGCTCTTACAAAGAGCCGGCATGAGCTCGATGGGCCGAATGGCTTCCTTCTGTGCTGTAACCATTCCTTGTTTCTATGATCTACCACCTATTAAATACTGCCATGAAACTGGAATTGGTATGCTTGCTGTGCTGAGAAGCAGTTTTCTTCAGCTCCATAAATTCAATTTCCCCATTTTGAAATATTGCCACCATTAATCCAATTGACCTGAGCAACATAAAAACATCCATAATTAACATTGTCCTTTCCTTTAATGCTGCCTCTAATTGTTGAAATAATACTCACTTTTGTCGCTGATTTCTACCCAATTCATCTGCAAGTAACTTGATATTGGTCCGTGTACCGTGAATAGTAAGGAGAATTTTTAGATTTCTATTCTGTAATTTTTTTTTAGCATTTTTTAAAAATTACTTTTCTGCCCCAAGTTCAGGCCCCAACCTGTACCCATTCTGCCCAAACCCAGGTTCCTGTCCCCTCTCTGTGCTTCTACATACCAAAACTGGCCCACTCATTGACCTGGTCTTTCTGAATTGGCCAACCTGACCTGACCTGGCATCCTTTCAGCCACCTGAGCTTGAATGGCATGCACTGTAGCGGTTAATTGCTCAGCTATGTCTCCCCTGCTGATAGCCGCCTTCTTGCTTCCTGTTTCTGCTCTTCCTCGCCCCTTCCCCTGCAAGTAACAAGGAGAAAAATGCACTTGATTGATCCAAGATGCTAGCCTGGTTGGGCGGTAGGGAACACGTTATCACCCTCAATATCTACGCTTAAGCCCTATAGGTTGGTGATGGCAGAATATATTGCTAACAAGCAGTGTGTTTTACTATCACCAACCCGTAATGCATAAGTTTAATTACTGAGTCAATCCATTATACAGTCAGAAAAAGGCAACAATCAAGAGACTTCACTTCTGCTCCTGATCTTCAGCAGCAGGTAAAGATGGTGCCTACAGACAAAAAGGCTAGTTTCTTTGTGATGAATTTTAATGTTTCTAATTTTATGTATTTTAAATACAGACAGGATTGCACTTTTCACACTAATATATTCAAGAATAAGACCACCATAGGTGCTTGATCTACAGAATTCCTTTTTAATTGATAAAATTGTATGGGATGCAAACAACATTCTACAGTCTTTTTACACAGTATTTTTTCTTTTTCAGATCTTAGTTTCCAGGCAGCTGGTCGCATTGTCTCTGCTCCTGTTTATGATGCTTTGAAGTTAATGCGAGACCTTAGTCAGAATTTCCCAACAAAAGCCAGGTACTGAGATTAGTGATATTTACACACTGAAGAGCATTTCATCCCAAAAGTGGTTTCTCTTTAGATTATAATGTGCTAATGCTAAAACATTGGTTATGCAGAATTGTGGAGGAAATTCCTGTTGGTATAAAATTATAATATTGGTGTGCTGTTTCTAGCACTAAAAACAGCACACAGCATGACACAGATGGTAGATAAACATGGCCAATTAGTTGCATTTCAGCGATCCTAGGAAAGTGATTAACAATTTGAAGGATCATAGCAGAATTTTTGTTGCAAGATAAACACATAGTTGAAATGTTTTTCTTATTTAATGTTGCAATTCTGCAGTCACTGAACATTGATGCTGTAGATGAACTTTGATAGATTGTGTGGTTTTGTGCACAACTTAATGGACAGAGAGTTTAGTATTCAAGGATTTAAGCAGGCGTTCTTATTTTAATGCAATTATATTAATGGACTGCTGTCTATTAACAGAAACCAAGAGCAGTGGGTCTAGTTTGTGAACTTTAGATATTGGTTGTGTTGTATTCATGCGTTGTAACAGGTAGAGTGAATGTATTGCCCATTTCAACCTATATTGCTCCTGAGAAGGCTGGCTTAATGGAGTAGGGTTTCAGCAATTGATAAGCAATGACACTGCTTGGAAGTACATGTCAAAATAATATGTGCTCTTAAAAAAAAATTATCATTCTTTTCAAATATTCCAGTAGTTTTTGTTATGATTTTTGAGAATTCTCTTGTTTTGTTTCCAATTTGTGCTTGTGTATATATCATGGCTACTAGATCCCGAAGTTGAATCATGATTGAAGCATTAAGCGCCGATTAAGGTTATGCAGTAATTGCAGGTGACAGTGGTTGAATTTCTGTACTGTGATTAATAGAGGACATCATATAGTGGAAGAGGAGGTAACAGTAGAATGGAATCTTCCAGATCTTATTCTTCAGACATTAACAGAATAAAACCATTGATGGATAAAATTACTGCAGGAAAGCACAACATAACATTAAAAATCTCTCTTCCCCTCCCTTCCCCTCTCGTTGTTCCACTAAGGCTGCTTTAAAAACAGGGCATATTCTCAGCTAGTTTTTAATTCTGAGATGATTAGCAGCTCCAGGTTGGTATCCAGGACCAAAAAATCTCTAGCTGATGTTCTGGAGCACAGCCTTGATACGAGTTGAGTGTTTCTCCTGTGATGGTTTTTTTTTGAGGCTATGAGGAAGGATTAGAAAACCATTGCTCCAGCCATGTCTTTTTAAGTAATTTTGGAATAATTAGAAGAGAAAGAGGGAGAAGAACATTTTAAATTGAAAACACTTTTCCTCCCTTTTAAGTATGGTGTTTTAGGTAATGAAATGCGTCTTTGTTTGTGTAAAGTAATTAGTTAGGCTGGGTTAAGCAGCAGCTGCCAGAAATGTTTCAGACTTTGACAGACAAGGGGCTCGATATTGCCAGGGCTGCGGGTTCGCGGCGGGGGGGCCACGCGCCCGGTGAAATCATTCTGCTCCGCGCGCGATCGCAGGCTAATTGGATCCACTTACCTGGTCTTCCGGGTTCCCCACTGCTGATCTGCATGTCGGGCGGACTGCGCATGCGCAGTAAGGTCTGTCAGCTGGAGGAGCTCCATTTAAAGGGGCAGTCCTCCACTGACAGATGCTGCAACAAATAGGAAAAAATACAGCATGGAGCAGCCCAGGGGGAAGGCTGCTCCCAGGTTTAATGATGCCTCACTCCAGGTATCATTAGATGGGGTGAGGAGGAGGGGGAGGACAGAGATCTTCCCCCCCCGGCGGGGGGGAGGTAGCGGCCTGCCTCTGCCACCAGGAAGGCCTGGCTCGAGGTGGCAGAGGAGGTCACCAGCGCCACCAACATATCGCCCACCTGCATACAGTGCAGGAGGCGCTCCAATGACCTCAGTAGGTCAGCCAAAGTGATTACACTTACTCTTTCCCCTACACTCCGTCTGCCACATCACCGCCCCCACCCCACACCTCTTTCTGCACTGCCAACACTACTCTGTCACATCACCCCTCATACCCACTCAAACCTCATCCTCATCTTACCTGCACTTACTCACCTCGCCAGTACTCATCCCGCCACTACCACTCAACCCAATCCTCATACAATATCATGGCTCTATGGGAGGGCAACCGCAGAGAGAGATGCGTCGCAGAGGGCACTACCCTCGCCACAGGGTCCACAGACCGAGGCTCAGCTTCCTGGACCTCTCTGAGCAGCAGTGCACACGGAGGCTCAGAGTCACTCGACATGTAGTCGTGGACATCTGCAGCCTCCTTCATGCCGAGCTGCTCCTGGCTGGCCCGAGCACCATCTTCTTACCTGTCGCTGTCAACGTCACCACTGCCCTCAACAACTTCTCCTCCGCATCCTTCCAGGGTGCCACCGGGGACATCGTCGATGTCTCTCAGTCGACTGCACAAAACAGCCCTGCAAATACACCTACACCCACTCTGCAGTGACACAATGGGTGGCATCAGTTTTGGATCTTCATAGTGATCCTCAGGAAAGGGCATTATTGCACAAACCAGACAAGATTCGCAAAGACGTGGCAGTAGTGGTGCCAATATAATATGTGATGTGAGTTGGTCAGAAATTCAATATAAGCAAAAACCATGACAAACCCTCAAACACCCTTGTGCATCCCCTTCATGCACACGACACCTTTGCCTTACGCTGCCTACTGCACATATGTGATGCATGCCCTGTGGCTGCAGCACAGGTAGTGGCAGGTTGAGTGAGGCTGACCGTGAAAGAGATGCATGAGAGGGTGTGTATGAGATAGAGCCATGAGATTGTATGAGGATTGAGTTGAGTGGTAGTGGCGGGATGAGTACTGGCGAGGTGAGTAAGTGCAGGGGAAAGAGTAAGTGTAATCACTTTGGCTGACCTACTGAGGTCATTGGAGCGCCTCCTGCACTGTATGCAGGTGGGCGATATGTTGGTGGTGCTGGTGTCCTCCTCTGCCACCTCGAGCCAGGCCTTCCTGGTGGCAGAGGCAGGCCGCTTCCTCCTGCCCACCGGGGGGAAGATCTCTGTCCTCCCCCTCCTCCTCACCCCATCTAATGATACCTGGAGTGAGGCATCATTAAACTGGGAGCAGCCTTCCCCCTGGGCTGCTCCATGCTGTAATTTTTCCTATTTGTTGCAGCATCTGTCAGTGGAGGACTGCCCCTTTAAATAGAGCTCCTCCAGCTGACAGACCTTACTGCGCATGCGCAGTCCGCCCGACGCGCAGCTCAGCAGTGGGGAACCCGGAAGACCAGGTAAGTGGATCCAATTCGGCTGCGATCGTGCTGGGGGCTGACTAATTTCACCGGGCGCGTTACCCACGTGCCCAATAGCCCCCCCGCCGCGAACCCGCAGCCTTGCTAACATCGAGCCCATAATATTTTACAGTGATAGATGTGATGGGCCCATTACTGGGTCTTCCCTCAGACAAATACTGGGCTCAAAGAACCAGGAATTTGAAGTGTCATGCTAAATAAATGATTTGCAGGAACTAAAGAAGCCAGATTAAAGGCTTGTACATTACATGGTTTGATTTAAGAATGGGGGAAAAGACTTATTTATGCTGTGTATAATGGATGGCCAATTTATACAATCTGTAATATTGATGCATTGGATAATGTCGTCTTTTGCTAGTACAGTTTAAATAGTGTGTGTACCTAGGATATTTGGAAAGCAAATACTCAGGAATGAATCATTTGGATGAGTGTTAGATTGAAATTGTCAATGTTTTCTTACTTGATAACCTTTGAGGGTCAGGGAAGCATTTGAGAGTTTTCTTCTCTTTTCCTGTAGTTACCGGCTTCCTCAGCAGAGAGAATCTCTGACCACGTAGTAAGTTCCATTTAGAGCTGCTAAGAATCTGAAATAGGATATTTGGAAATAATTTTCTTTCTGTAAATTTAAACATCATTGAAAAATAGTACCTTTTAATTGGATAATTACAATACTTCAAGTAGTTGTTTTTATTCAATAAGAAGATGTAATTAAACATTATTAGGAGAAGGCAGAGGGAGAACAAGGAGAGATGATGGTGAAAATTTTATGAGTCGGGGAGTCTCTCCTGCTGGCAGCACATTGGGCACACACCACCAATAAATTTCTGACCATTTTGTGCTGTTGGCAAGCGAGGCTCCCTTCTGGCAGCATGGACTCATAAAATTACCTCCAATATCTTTATTTTTCAACTTAACATTTAACACTGGCATAAAACTGTCAAATCTTGGAAGTGCAACATATCCAAGAGTAATGACGTTTTAAAGCTGTTAGAAAGTGACATAGCATTTTCAAAACAGATCCAGTTCAGCAAACGAAAAAGCAACAATGCACCTAATTTTTTGATGCAGGAAAATAAAATAAAGTTTATTTGAAAAAACAAGCAGGCATTTTTTGTTACATGTCTAGAATTAATAATTTTAAAAAGTTACTGTTCCAGCCATCAAAAGAGGTCTGGCTTTCATACCTCCACCCAAAGATATTCCTTTCTTCCTTTTAGGTAAGCATAATGACCACTACCATTTTAAACTTGCACACCACAATCCTGCACACAAATCCTGGCAACCAAAGTAGAACATGCTGGTTCATTCGACTTGCAGGTGATAAATTTGCTGGCCTCAATGATGGACAAAGATTTGATTCCTTGCAGCCTAATAAACAAGTATTTTTTAATGCTTCAAAACAATGCATCAGTGCTTACATCAGAAAATTTACATTATAAATGCTAACATACTATTTTAACAGTGTAAATGTTGACATAAAATCGTGAGAATAGGAAGTTGACAGTATGTGTGCTCATATGCAAGATATTTCACAATATGCTAATTAATCTTCCATGGTGTTGCACATTGAGGGTAAAGACCAAGTATAATCTTCAGGTCAAGCGGGGTTAGAAGATGGGGATAACTGGACTGAGATGCACAGACGTAATTGAGTCACCATTTTATAACATTCTTATGTTGTATTATTATTTATAATTGAATAGAGAAATTTATGGCAGTTTGGAAAATGGAGAAGTTGCGTTAGTTGGAGCAGACAAGTTTCTCTTCAATACAGGCTGAGGAGCTTAATAATGTAAAACTGTGACAGGAGGGTGCAATTACAGTGTGACAAGTGATCATGGACAGTTTCCATTATAAAAATTGACCCAAGAATTTATAATGGAGACACAAAAGTGTGATAACCTCACTTCCCATTGTCAAGTTGTTATCTAGATAGTAAGTGCCTACAGGTGTAAGATATTTAGTATATTTCAGATATTAACAGACGTACTGTGGTAATGCTTACAGTGAGCCAGAGATTTTACAACAGAGGTTTTATGTCTAGTAGTATTACCATGGATACTGACATCAGCATGAGGGAGTTCCTGGATCTGAGAGTATTGTTTGGTGAGGGAGAGTCCTAGATTTTAAAGCTGTCAGAATGTGACATAGCATTTCTGGGAAGAGAGAGAGAGAGAAATGCTGGGAACACTGGGGAAAATCATGGAAGCCGATATCATTCAGGGAGGCCTCTTGGAATCTGGAAGCATTGGAGAGGAAGGTCTCCAAATCTGGGAGCATTTGGGGCAATTCTTTCATCAGACAGCGCTCCAAATTGAATTTAAGGGTTTGTGAGCGCTAAGGTGGGGGGGAGGGGTCCCGGGATCTGGGAATGAGTCTAGTCTGAGGGGTGATTCCTGGAGCCTAGCAGGACTGGGGAGGAGGTTTTGGAGCAACATTTGTGGGGGAGTGGGGGGTGTCATAGTCGGGCAGTATTCAGGGATTGCTAGGATATGGCTGCCTGCTGCGGGGAGAGGGACTCGGGAGAATATGGTCCAAACTGCAGTTGGCCCCTTCGGAATTATCAGGCCCCAAATCCCTACCATGTTCCCACCTATCAGCCACCTCTTTTACCCATCCACTTTGTACCCTGAGGTAGACGTCTATCTACTACGTTCCCCACTGTCAGCTTTAGATTCTTGGATTTATGTTCCTGCATTTAAATGGGAACTTTTTTTGCTTCTAAAAATTAATTAATAGACAGAAAATCATAGGCTGGTAATGCACAATTGTCTGATTTGCAATCCCAGCATGTGTCAGGAGTGCTGAAGTGAAAAATGTACACATTCCCATAAACAAACAAAAATTATCTGCTGAAACAAAAGCAAAATACTGCGGATGCTAGAAAGAAATAAAAACAAAAAACAAAAAATGCTAGAAACACTCAGCAGGTCAGGCAGCATCTGTGGAGAGAGAAACTGAGTGTTTCTCTCTGCACAGATGCTGCCTGGCCTGCTGAGTGTTTCCAGCATTTTCTATTTTTAAAATACTACCTGCTGATGTTGAAGGAAATATTTCTAGATAAATTACACACCCAAAGACACCCTGTACTTTGTTCCAGACAGTTAAGACAGTGATTTTAGAGGATGAGTAATAAAGTACTTGATTTCCCAAGTTGGTTCTTGCATTTCTGAAATCTCTGCAATTGAGAGAGAAAAGGTGGTATAAATCAGTAACAGTGGCTAGAATAAACACGATTACAAAATCTGATTTGCCTAATGGAGCTTAGCATAGAATGCCTGCAGACATCTATAGGTGCTTGAGTTGATGAGAAATTAGTAAACAATAACTAATTAAATACTGTATAAAGAACTTTCCAAAAAGTCAGTGATGAAATAATTGGGAAAACAAGTGCATCATGAAAATGCTTTTAAAATTGCAGCATTTTCAAATAACTTTCTAGGCTGTTGCTGCTATTTCTTTTCCAGATTATTGCTGCCCGCATCAGCTGAGAAGTTGAATGGACTGTTAAGTAGTTGTTTATAGATTTCATCACCATTGCTTCTGGTATTTAATGTGGTGTGGATTAAAATGGGCAATATGTCATTTTGCCCAAATCTGGAAGCTATTCAGTCCAGCAGTCTGAGTACAAATAAACCTACTCACACAAGTGAACTTGTGACCCATTGTGCGCCTGAATGGCGTGCAATGCACCTTAATATCATCTGATAACAACTCAGGAAATGGATACTTTCTATTTAACTATATTGTTGATGACTTTATATTTTTAAAAAAGTTTTTTATTCAGTGTTGTTTTAAAGTTCCTTTTTCAATATTTTTGGGGAGGATGGGGGAGTTGTTTTTGTCTGTACAAATTGCACTCTGTTTCACCAATTGAAATTTTTACTGATGTAAAATTCACATTGAAAGGAATAAAATCACAGCATACTCACTGTGTTAACTCATGAAGTAACTAGTAACTGAGGTAATTTAATAATAACAAAAATTGTAGGGATAGTATTGTTAGTCAAATGTGACCGGACTAAATAAACACACTGGTCCAGAATTTGTTGGAGAGGGGCATCTCGCCATGAGTTGGATTTTCTTTCCTCACCCTTTAGCTACAATTATTTTTGCGCCGTAAATTGCTGGAAGTGCGAATTGATAACAGTGCGGTGAGGTCAACGGGACATCTGGGACTTTGGTGAATGACGAGACCAATCTCCTTAACCAGTTAAATTTAAGGATAGAGAAAGAAGCAGAGCCAACGATGGAGAAGGAAATAGGGTGAATTAAAGTCAAATTAGATACAGAAAGAGAAATAGGGTAAGAGAGAGAGAAAAATGAGACAGGAAAAAATGTAAACATTTTAAATTTAAAAAACCACTTGGAACAATTTACTACCTGCAGGAATGAGACTACACAGTTTCAATTGTTACCTTTCTGGGCTCCAAGGTTGAGTAGCATGTCAGGACCATAAATCATGCTATTATGCTGTGAAATACCAGCCCTAACTTTCGATGGCGAGTTTAATTTTTATTTATGGTGCAAATCCAGCAATTTCTTGACACTCATGGGGAGGTTGATGGCGAGTTCCCGTTTTTGCGAGGCTAACGGCGGAGCGGTGCAAATTGTCCACAATTGTGACGATTCGCAACTCATGCCGTATCTCTTCCTTGCCACAAATTGCTGTTTTTTTTATGCAGTTGCGTGTGCCGTGAACTCATTTGTTTCCAGCAAATACTGGGCTAATGCTTCCGTCATTTGGGTTCAGTTGAAAAAAAATTGCATGTTTATTTCCATGACTTCTCATTGGCCTGTGATAAGCATCTAATTAAATGCAGTATTAGTCATGTGGTTGCTAGGAACCAATCCCCCTTCACACCAGCCAATCTTACAGCTCCTGATTTTTTGTATGATGAAAAGTTGTAGTTAAAATGGGTGTGTAATGGGACATCGCTTAAGATACAACTAGACCCAATATCCCATCAATTGTATTAAAGGAGGAAAAAACAAAATTATCCCAAAATGCAATTTTTCCTGTGGTGAATTTAGAATTTTTGGAGGGAGAAATGGTACAAAACTTATTTGGGGGTCTGGGAGCATGCCTCCTCATGAGACTTTGATTAATAACACTTTTTGGTGCATTTTCCCACATTTTGATAGAGTAAATAAGGAGAAACTGTTTCCAGTGGCAGAAGGGTCGGTAACTAGAGGACACAGATTTAAGGTGATTAGCAAAAGAGCCAGAGGGAACGTTTTTTTACGCAGCAACTTGTAATGATCTCGAATGCACTGCCTGAATGGATGGTGGGAGCAGATTCAATAATAACTTTCCAAAGGGAATTGGATAAATACTTAAAGGGAAAACATTTACAGGGGAATAAATGAAAATAAATATGGGGAAAGTATGGGAATGGGATTAATTGGATAGCTCTTTCAAAGAACCGGTACAGGCACGATGGGCCGAATGGTCTCCCCCTGTGCTGTACCATACCATGGTACTATGAAGCCTTCCAGGATGATCTTTAAATGGACAGCATGTCAAATCAATAGGATAGACTCTAAGGCCTCGATATTTACGGGGGGCGGGGGAGGGCGCGAGGGTACTTGTCTGCGGCTGGGAAACCTGGAAACACGGGAAAGGCAGGGGTCTTGCCGAATTTAATGTCAGGGCCTCATTAGAATTTTTTTATCCTGATTGAGAGCCTGGCTTGCTGCGGGAAGGCCTGCTGTACAAGGCCGCAGCATGAACCGGGGAGGAGGAAGAGAGAGATCGTGGGGTTCTGAAAATCGCGAGTGGGGAGAGATCAGATCCCAGGGGAGTCTGAAGTTCCCGGTGGGGTCTGAAGATCGTGGGGGCGGGGGAGATCGGAATACGAGGGGGTCTGAAGATTGCCAGGAAGGGGGCAGAAGGTTGGATCGCAGTGGGGGGAGATCGGATCATGGGGGGGTCTGAAGACCGCCTGGTGGTGGGGGGGGAAGATCGCAGGAGGGTCAGCCGATCGCGGGGGGGTTGGAAGCTTACTTTGCTTGGGAGGCCAGGGGGGGGCAAGCACGCTTGGTCCTCGTGACCCACAAGCAGTGCTGGAAAAGCACTTACCTGCTGGATACGGCAGTTCTCACCTCCCTTATAGCTGCTGGGTTTCCCCATGTTCGAGACGTGACAAAATCTGAGGTACAGAACCTCATTAACATATTATGATTACCGACTCGCCTCTCCAAAGCGGGTTACTCGGTCGTCCTCCAACTCATCTTGAGCAAACTGGAAGTAAGTGCTTTTGCGGCGGGTTGGTGGTCGGGTTTGCCATTTTTAACAATTTTAACTCCTCTCCCCACCCCCCGACCCTCTCCTGCCCGTGCTGGGAGGGTTAAAATTACCCCCTGAGATTCAATAAACCAATCATTCATTTAAAAGAAGGACATAATAGCTAACGTTTTTCTCTTAGAATCCATTAATTCAGTTATAGAAAAGCTTTTAGAAAAAAAATGGTTGTTTTTACCATTAACATATTCTTTTCAAAAAACACATTAAAAACTTAATTTCATTGATGGTGGTTAAAAAATTAATAAATATCACAGTTGATGCTTGTTGAGGAAATATGACATCATCACTTACACATGACATAAAATGGCATTCCTCTCTGATTTGACATTCCCTTTATTATTTATGTTCCATTAGTATGCCAATACTCCTTTACTCCCGAAAGAATAATACCCAGCAATCTCCTACAAAAACAAGCACACAAATGAAACAAAATACCATGGCACACAAAATCAAGCTTAAAACTACAAATAAATTTTAAAACAACTCGATAACAAAAATAAAGGTTACCTTTCATGATACAGTAAAAATAATAGTCGCTCTGTATATTCCCATCCATGGAAATCAAAGTGTTAAAAACTGCTATGTGTGTGCTGTAGGTTATTGCTGATGACAAACCTTTTTCATTAAATTCATTCACATAATTCACACCAACATCTCATGCAGTGTCAGGGCAGAATTGAAGAGCTGGTGGGAATGATGCATTTGCTATAACAACATGCCCAGAGAGCACTCTTGCCATCCAATCCTTACACATCACCTTGGGAACCAGATACTGACTCTGCGTAAAGCCATGTTTACAAGTTCTCTCATTTGAATTTGTGCTACTACAATCCAGCCATATCCATTTGCTCGCTACACGAAATTTAAATGACCGCCAAAAGAAACAAACCACCTTGCCTGGGCAGAGCACAGAGCTCCAGCATTAAAGTTAGTGTAAGATATGGCTACAAAAAAGGGAAAATTTCATAGTGGACAAAACTGAATAGGTCATATCATTTCTGTTAAAGAAAACTGACACAAACTAATGTTTTATTTTAATTCTACCCACAGATCACTGACCAGAACAGTTGTAAACCAGGAAATGAGAAATGAAATAGAGGCAAATCAAAAGGTAGGCCTGTCTTTACCATAGAAACTGTAGTTCTCCATGAATCTAGGCAACTGTGTCAAATATTTTGAAGCATAAGATTTTTAAAATGTCATTTGGTAATAAGTAGAAAGTAAGATACATTAACTAGTTCTCAACAATGAATTCAATCAAAAATAATTTCTTGCATAAGAGTCAATGATTAATGATTGCAAGGTCAGATTTTAAAAATAAATACAAGTCAAAACTTGTAGCAGCAAAATAATGTTCAGATCATAGAAAATAACAAAAATCACATTGTAAAAATTACAAATAGTTGAAAGACTTTTAATAATTGATTTATTAAATTAATCCATTTAATTGGACATAATCTGTATTTACAAACATTCAATGTAATTTCACAATACAGTTATTCAGTCCATTAGAATTTAAAAAACTACAGTGCCCATCTTTACCTTTATGCTGTATACGACTTTTATCTCATTATTTCTAACAGACCTTGCTTGTACTGAAAATATTTCCCTGTCATACTTTGAAGTGCTGCCGGACTCATCGTTCAGCTGCATAAAGAGTGTCAACGATGCCAGAAGCAAAGATGCTCACATATAAATTGCTTTGCAATGAAGGAAATTACTAACTTTCTGATATTCAGTTTTGAAGATGTAGGCCAGTTAAATGAGGATTTCAGTAATAACACATAATAGCCCTCAGCAGGAGTTCTGGCCACATAGTATGCCCATCAGTTGATTTCTGGCAGACAAAACAGGAGCAAAGAAAGAATCAAACCAGGAAAGAAAAGAAGCTGTTAAGGATATGATAATTAGATCCAATCAAAAATGATATCCAGCAGTTAGTTATCAGGTAGGAGCAGGATACAGTTGGTGAGTGCTAAGAAAAAAATTGTTAAAGTAGCATCATATGGTGGCAACCAAAGAGAAAATCTGTGTGACACTTACACCAAGCATTTCATCAGTTGTTTAAATCTCAATGCTACGTGAAATTCATCCTTTGGTTGCTAATTTAATATGTTCAGCCACCTTTCAAATTAAAGGGACATGTTTAATTATCAGAAAGAAATTTACAATGAAATTGTAATTGAAATTTACAATTAAAGTACAGATCTTAATTCCTTGCATTCATTATGTTTTGTTAATGCAAGTATGCTGCTGTTTCAGGCAACAATTCTGAGAGGAAAAGCTTGATGTATTTTAGAAAATAGATGGTGCTTCTTTAAAAACAAGAGCCAAGTAAAATAAAATCATTCATAGGGAGCTGTGAGGAAAAAGATAACTAGGATAGTCCAGCACTGCTGTCTTTGACTTACTTAGAATACCTTGAACATTGTAACAAAATGAAAAAGTTTTGGTAACATATTTTAAATTCTATTTATGCTCAAACCCTTTGTTTCCGCAATAGTATCGTTTGCACCAAAACTGCAGATCGATCTATGGGAGAATGCTTTGGACCAATTATCCTGTTTTCATTCCTGAACAAAGTGGAATGAATGGCTTTGATGAGCATCCCCATAGACTCTTATTGAAACCAATGATTTTAAGAGTCAAAAAAATGAAACTTTGGTCAGTCATATATTGAAGCATTTTGGCAAATTACTGTCAACAGTGGCTTACCTTTGAACTCTGAGCTGATGTCAGTTATTCTAAGTCATAATCTACCGTACTTCACAATTTAAAAAAGTACCTTTTGAAGTTAATTTTAATACAATTAAGCAATTATTTTTAAAAATTTGATATAAAATTTTTTAATGATTTTTTTTAAAATGACTGCTCTATGTTCCAGTCTGTCATTGTATCTGTATTTGAGACTGATAGTACAGCTGAAGCATTTTAACAGTGTGGATGAAATTTAATGTTTTGGATTTACAGAAGCAAGAATCTTGAATTTAATTTCAGAGAATTGTGACAATGATTGCTATCACTCCTTACAAAGATGGTATAATGGTACATTCGTTTCATCACAGGCAGCCTTTATAACACTACTAGGTTACCAAGAAGGAGGAAGTTATTAATGGCATTTTAAGGATAAGCGAAAATCCTTACTTTAAAGCAGTGCTATGTCAATGCGTTGGTACTAAGATGCATTCTGTACCAAAGTAGAGCCCCAGTTAGTTTAACAACAGTGTGCCAATAATATCTGAAGAACAGCTATATGCAAATAATGACAATAAGAAAGATATATTGCTTTTCCTAAAACTTCTAGTCATAAGGACCATGAAAAAATGATGCATTATTTCCAATAGTTGTAAACTGTAAACTTTAAATTTAATTTTTGAGCTAGTAATGTTTTGGTTTTGGTTTTTATATCATTAGAAATTACATGATTGTGCTAGCTAAAATTAGAAATATGGGGATGTCTGCTCACTTAATGATATTAAGCTGCACTGAGCTCCACTATATATTCTGAGAACTGGGAAAGCCAGGCTGAAAATCACTGTTACCAAAAGTGTTGCGATCATTTCTTTAAAAGTCCATTTGGTTTACTCAGCACTTTACAGAAACTTTGGGACTTCAGCCTGGAGATTCAGCTTTGTTTATAAATGGACTACATCTTGATCTGGACACTCATAATCCATTCAGGTGGGTACGAATGGCTTTCTATACTGTTACATTTCTATTATCAATGTTTACCACTTCATTGGAATCCTTTCACTTGAGCATTGTAACACAATTTGATGAATCCCTATATTCATTAATGTGTGGACTTGAGATGGCCAGCTCAATTAAAGGCAAAGTATAGCTATCTTTGCTACTGTAATCAAGGTACCCTGGCCATCCCTCTACGTATTTTGCAACTTTTCCCAATTGAATTCTGCTGAAAGTTTGCAATAGTGCCTATTTTTTTAAAAACAGAAAGAGTCCTGTTCCAGAATTGTACCTTTGTGGACTCCCACTTAGTCTCCTCAGTAGCAGTCAGTGAAAATAGCCACCTCCCCCCCCCCTCCTTCTGCAGCCTGCTTCTTGGAATCATTCGGCCGTGAAGTGGAAGAGTCAAGGAAGGCAAAACGATAAAAAACCTAGAGGAGAAGAAGCAAATGGAAAAATGGAAGGGAAAAATAAGTTTAAGAGAACTACGTGATCATCAGTGACATTACAAGTGAGAAAGGTTGCCTAATTGAAGCTGTCCCTACACCAGCCTTTTGTGTATTTTTTTGCTGAGTGCATGCATTTGTTTTAGAAGGGGAAGAGTGTGCTGTCTAGCTTAATTTTACCTTATTTTTTGCACCAATCAGTGTTGAAATTCTTTGCTGGTTTGAGTTTGGCTTGTGCTGGAATGATAGATTTCCTACCAATAATTAATTCCGTCCCAGCTTTGGGTTCTGAGACACTACTCCTCCCCCTCTCTCCACTGCACATCCTCAACAACTGATGTCTTCAGTAATCCTGGACAAATTCAGAACTATCAGGATAGAATTTGATGTTGTTAAAACTACTTTTGCTGCAGAGATTAAAGATCTTCACTATGCTGTACAGATCACTGAGGACTATTTAACACCTCATGGAAACAGTGTGTGTTGACAAACTTTAAATAATCATTGACGCTACAGCACAGAAGGAGGTCAAATGGCCCATCATGCCTGTGCCGGCTCTTTGAAAGAACTATCCAATTAGTCCCACTCCCCTGCTCTTTCCCCATGGCCCTGCAAATATTTCCTTTTCAAGTATTTATCCAATTCCCTTTTGAAAGTTGCTATTCAATCTGCTTCCACCACCCTTTCAGGCAGTGCATTCCAGATCACAACAACTCGCTGCGTAAAATTTTTTCTCCCCTTCTCTTCTTTGGTTCTTTTGCCAATTACCTTAAATCTGTGTCCTCTGGTTACTGAGCCTCTTGCCAGTAGAAACAGATTCATAGGAGGAGGCCATTTGGCCCATCGTGCCTATGCCGGCTCTTTGAAACAGTTATCCAATTAGTCCCATTCCCCTGCACTTTCCCCGTAGCCCTGTAATTTTTTTCCCTTCAAGTATTTATCCAATTGCCTTTTAAAAGTCACTATTGACTCTGCTTCCTCCACCCTTTCAGGCAGTGCACTCCAGATCATTATAACTCACTGCGTAAAAAAATGTTTCCTCATTTCCTCTTTTGCCGATCACCTTAAATCTGTGCCCTCTGGTTACTGACCTTTCTGCCACTGGAAACAGTTTCTCCTTCTTTACTCTATCAAAACCGTTCATGATTTTGAACACCTCTATCAAATCTCTCCTCTGTTCTAAGGAGAACAACCCCAGTTTCTCCATTCTCTCCACATAACTAAAGTCCCTCATCCCTGGTACCATTCTAGTAAATCTCTTCTGCACCCTCTCCAAGGCCTTGAAATCTTTCCTGAAGTGTGGTGCCCAGAATTGGAAACAGTACCCCAGCTGAGGTCTAACCAATGTTTTATAAAGGTTTAGTGTAACTTCCTTGCTTTTGTACTCTATGCCTCTGTTAATAAACCCAAGGATCCCATATGCTTTTTTAACAGCCTTCTCAACTTGTCCTGCCATCTTCAAAGATTTGTGTATGTGCACCCCCAGGTGTCTCTGTTGCTGCACCCCCTTTAAGAATGTACCATTTAGTTTATATTGCCTCTCCTCATTCTTCCTACCAAAATGCATCACTTCACACTTCTCTGCGTTAAATTTCATCTGCCACGTGTCTGCCCATTTCACCAGTCTATCTATGTCCTCCTGAAGTCTGCTACTATCCTCCTTGCTGTTTACTACATTTCTAAGTTTTGTGTCATCTGCAAACTTTGAAATTATGTCCTGTATACCCAAATCCAGGTCATTTAAATATATATCAGAAAGAGCAATGGTCCGAATACTGACCCCTGGGTGACACCACTGCATACTTCCCTCCTTTCTGAAAAACAACCATTCACCACTACTCTCTGCTTTCTGTCCTTTAGTCAATTTTGTAATAAGAAAGTTAACTTTTTGCTCACTGCTATAATTGCCAGCCTATATAACTGGGCATGTCATAATAAGTTGCTCATTTTTGGCATGCAGTAGGGTACAGAGAGCATTAACATGATCCAGGTTATTTAGCAGGTCCTGAAAAATCTTTTCCAATTGAGGTAATCTAGAAGAGGAGAACCTGAAGCAAACTCGTTTTAAAGGAGAAGGAATTTGATCAGATAAAGTGGGTCCTTCATGAGAAGGGCCTATCCTTCTTTATCCTGTGAGGTTCTGTAGTGACCACCCAAATGCAGCCCCTGCATTCTCGTCTCCAGTTTCTTGGCTGAGTGGCATCTTCCCTCCTCCAACCCCATCCTGAACTACACTGCTCTTGATATTACTTCTTGGAAGAAACAAGCCCCTGTGGCAGTCAAGGAACTCATGATGTCCTGCAGCTCAACCCATCATCCTTGGTGGCTCCATTTAGGAGCAAAGATGTTACTATGAGGAATATCAAACTGATTTAATCTAAAGCTTTGGGTTTAAAATGTTTCTTTTCTGTAGAATTGCTCCCTGCCCGGTTAGATAGATTGGACATGGTTTAAGTTTCCTTATGAACTTGTCATAATTCTCAGCAAGGTTTGTTGTATATAGTCGTCAAGTTGTGTTACTGTTTTTCCTGATGGAATGTATATGGTAATTCTTTATTGAGTTAGACAGATATTGTGATTAATGATGTATTGGTTTGTTTCTTTAATTAATATTGTTAATATTCTCGATACCAAAATTTTGATTTAAAAAAGTATAGGGAGTAATTTAGTGTTAACCTAACCAACAGGAAACTGACTGGATTAGATTGGCTGCCTGTTTGACACCCTGCTAAATTTTACTTTCCATTGACGTCAATTGGGTGGGGTGTGAAACAGACAACCGAACTGATCCCGACATTTTCCCATCGGCGGGTTAGGTTAAAATTACCTGTTCAGAATTTGATAGATATATGTAAATTTTGTTGCAAATTTTCATATTCTAAAGATTTCTTTTAGCTGTTCATTATATCACTAATCCGTCTGTATTATATATTACCATTAAAATAGATTTTATGGAGGGCCACAGCTTTCATTAAATATTTCATTGTTTAACTGCGCCATCAGTTTTGGGAACGAGAGCAATTAATTTTGAAACCATAGTAGTTTACCACAAGGAAGGAGACCATTCAGCCCATTGTGTCTATGCTGGCTCTTTGAAAAAGGTAACTTCAACGGGACAGACCATTTTCATACTGCTGCACCTGTTTCATATGGATGAGCAGTGCCATCAGCAAGGAGGTGTCGAAAAAGCTACTAGATGCAGAGTTGGACCAGTTAAATCAATTTTTGTAGCTGTAATCAGCTTTGTGTTGGTCACAAGCAAAATTTTAAAAAAGCATTATCTGTTCTCTGTAAGATGCGATGCACTGAGAATCAGATATTCCTGATTTCACAGGCTAGCTCATCCCTAGAAACACTCTGCACCACCATCACAGCCTTCAAATTTGGAACTATTGAATATTACTTATTTTGGGGCATCTTACCTACAGTGCCCCAATCTTACAGAAGTATAAAATTAAAAATTCTGCATCAGCCTGAAAGTATGCACATCTCACTATTATCTTAAGTTATCCTGTTACCCATTTCGCCCAAACTCTGATTCCAATAACTGTCACTTACATTTGTATTCATAAACTATCTGTCCTCAGTCAGAACCTGAATGCCATCTTGGAGATTGTTAAAATGCAAGTGCATCCAAAATGGATTAAGAAAGAAAAAAACTTGCATTTATGTAGTGTTTTTAGCATTCCCAGGACATCTCCAAGTGTTTCAAATAAATTAAATACTTTTGAAGTGTAGTCAGTGTTGTAATATAGGCGAATGCAGAAGCCAATTTGTGCACAACAAGGTCCTACAAACAGCAGTGAGATAAATATGCTGATAATCTGTTTTCTTTAAATGATGGCTGAGGGATAAATGTTGGCCAGGATACAAGGATATCTTCTTCAAATGGTACTGGGGGATTTTTTACATCCACTTGAGAAGGGCAGCCTTGGTTTAACATCTTTTCCAAAAGGTAGAACAGTGCAGCACTCCTTTAATATTGCATTGAAGTGTCAGTGTCGATTATGTGCTCAAGTCTCAGGAGTGTGGCTTGAACCCACAACTGTCAGACTAGAGGTGAAAGTGCGACCACTGAGCAAAGGCTGACGCCTAATTTAATTTGTATCTAGGCATTCTATTTCACTTATTTATATAATCAATAGGATTTTGCATCTATGGCAATCAGCCAGTCATATTCACATGAAAACTGCAATTCAGGAGCCAAATAATTGAATGCAAATTTAAAGGATTATTTCACATTTGTTCAAAGCTTGATATTCTGAGAGCTTAATGAATACATAATCCTGTTTAATGGGCTATTTTTTGAGGAGTTCTCCCATTGACTTAGCCACCTTATTTTCCAGTTTTAACATGCATTTTCCAATTGAAACTGATATAATTCCTGTGCTTTGGTCACATCGTTGAGTTGTCTGTCACTAAATCTCATGAATTCTTTTGCTTTTTTTAGTATCCTAGATATCCTCAAAGAGGAAGGAAAAATAATGGATGGCCTTTATAACCTTGGAATCAAAGATAAAGATCTAAGCAATCTTCTAAGACTGAATGTTTACCCTATGGAGGAAAGCTCTGCACTTGACATCCAACACTCAGCCATAATTGTTAGTATATTATGCATTGTTATGTGGTATTTGTGTTCACCTTATGACCTCTAGAGCTCTTTTTGGTACAGTGAAACCTTAGGGACTAGCATGAGCTGTCCTTTTTTCAGCAGGTGCCCTTATTTTCAAAATGGTTATTGTATGTACTGTGAAAATTTTCCCAACAATCTTGAAGAACCCGCTGAGGTTATGATCAGCACCTAATCAGCTGCAACAATGCTCAGAATCCCCCTCCCACATATCAGCGTTCAGCTCTGTTCACTTAACAGTTTTTCAGTCTAAATTCCTGTTTCATTTCAAACCGCTCTCACTTGGAGCAAATTGTAACTTTAGTAATGAACTGTGGTTCTCAGTTCTACTCACCAACTTTAGGGCAGTCAAAGGACCAAAAAAGGGGGAAATGTGATGACAGGTTGTGCCGTTATATTGAAGCTTCCAAAGACAAGTCTCAGAATGGATTGAGAACATTTGGGAGGGAAAACACAACAGGTCACATAATGTGTAGGAGTGAAATCATTTTTCCGGTTGAGCAGTGAGTCTGCAGGAAGACTGACTGACAGCTGGGACTCATAGTCCTGCCCATCACTCGAGAGCAGCAGAGACATCCATCCATCTTCACTCCCCAAAGCCAAAACTCCTCAAAGAACCGGATCCACCATGAGAGGCTGAGGAAAAGGAGATGTTGGCAGGATCAGGGGAGAGGAACTGCCAGCAGCCACTGAAAGAATATATGGACAAGGTGCTGGGACGGGAAAGGATGGCCCCTCTAACTATTTGCATCTGCTTTCCTTGATTCGAGAGGCTGATGAGGTCAGCGCATGCGTCAGGCGGCGACGGCTTTTATGAAAGAAACGGCTTTTGCCGAATGGTGAGTTCCTTACCCGCCATCCATACGAACATACGAAATTGACTGACAGGAAATGACTGCCTGGTCCATCAAGCCTGACCCACATCATGATGGCAGGACCATCATGACTAAATACTTCTTCCCTCCCGCGCACCCCCGCAGCCATGTAATCTCCTGGGAGAAGCAAAAATCAAGAGAAAAAACCCAGGGCCAATAAAGGGGGGGAAAACAACCCTTTTTTCCCTTTTCTCTGGTCCAACTCGTGGTGCATATAGGTACCAAAGATATAGGTAAAAAAACGGGATGAGGTCCTACAAGCTGAATTTAGGGAGTTAGGAGTTAAACTAAAAAGTAGGACCTCAAAGGAAGTAATCTCAGGATTGCTACCAGTGCCACGGGCTAGTCAGAGTAGGAATGACAGGACAGCTAGGATGAATACGTGGCTTGAGAGATGGTGCAAGAGGGAGGGATTCAAATTCCTGGGCCATTGGAACCGGTTCTGGGGAAGGTGGGACCAGTACAAATTGGACGGTCTGCATCTGGGCAGGACTGGAACCAATGTCCTAGGGGGAGTGTTTGCCAGTGCTGTTGGGGAGGGTTTAAACTAATGTGGCAGGGGGATGGGAACTGATGCAGGAAGTCAGTGGGAAGTAAAGTGGTGACAGAAACAAAAGGCAGTAAGGGAGAGTGTACAAAACATGACCGGACAGATGGTCTGAGAAAGCAGGGCAAAGACCAAGGGAAGTCTAGATTAAACTGCATTTATTTCAATGCAAGAAGTCTGATGGGCAAGGCAGATGAACTCAGGGCATGGATGGGTACATGGGACTGGGATGTTATAGCTATTACTGAAACATGGCTAAGGGAGGGGCAGGACTGGCAGCTCAATGTTCCAGGGTACAGATGCTATAGGAAAGATAGAGCAGGAGGTAAGAGAGGAGGGGGAGTTGCATTCTTGATTAGGGAGAACATCACAGCAGTAGTGAGAGGGGATATATCCGAGGGTTCGCTCACTGAGTCAATATGGGTAGAACTGAAAAATAAGAAGGGAGAGATCACGTTGATAGGATTGTACTACAGACCCCCAAATAGTCAACGGGAAATTGAGGAGCAAATATGTAAGGAGATTACAGACAGCTGCAAGAAAAATAGGGTGGTAATAGTAGGGGACTTTAACTTTCCAACATTGACTGGGACAGCCATAGCATTAGGGGCTTGGATGGAGAGAAATTTGTTGAGTGTATTCAGGAGGAATTTCTCATTCAGTATGTGGATGGCCCGACTAGAGAGGGGGCAAAACTTGACCTCCTCTTGGGAAATAAGGAAGGGCAGGTGACAGAAGTGTTAGTGAGGGATCACTTTGGGACCAGTGATCATAATTCCATTAGTTTTAAGATAGCTATGGAGAATGATAGGTCTGGCCCAAAAGTTAAAATTCTAAATTGGGGAAAGGCCAATTTTGATGGTATTAGACAGGAACTTTCAGATGTTGATTGGGAGAGTCTGTTGGCAGGCAAAGGGACGTCTGGTAAGTGGGAAGCTTTCAAAAGTGTGTTAACCAGGGTTCAGGGTAAGCACATTCCTTATAAAGTGAAGGGCAAGGCTGGTAGAAGTAGGGAACCTTGGATGACTCGGGAGATTGAGGCCCTAGTCAAAAAGAAGAAGGAGGCATATGACATGCATAGACAGCTGGGATCAAGTGGATCCCTTGAAGAGTATAGAGATTGCCGGAGCAGAGTTAAGAGAGAAATCAGGAGGGCAAAAAGGGGACATGAGATTGCTTTGGCAGATAAGGCAAAGGAGAATCCAAAGAGCTTCTACAAATACATAAAGGGCAAAAGAGTAACTCGGGAGAGACTAGGGCCTCTTAAGGATCAACAAGGTCATCTAAGTGCGGAACCACAAGAGATGGGTGAGATCCTAAATGAGTATTTCACATCGGTATTTACGGTTGAGAAAGGCATGGATGTTAGGGAACTTGGGGAAATAAATAGTGATGTCTTGAGGAGTGTACATATTACAGAGAGGGAGGTGCTGGAAGTCTTAACGCGCATCAAGGTAGATAAATCTCCGGGACCTGATGAAATGTATCCCAGGACGTTATGGGAGGTTAGGGAGGAAATTGCGGGTCCCCTAGCAGAGATATTTGAATCATCGACAGCTACAGGTGAAGTGCCTGAAGATTGGAGGGTAGCAAATGTTGTGCCTTTGTTTAAGAAGGGCGGCAGGGAACAGCCTGGGAACTATAGACCGGTGAGCCTGACATCTGTCGTGGGTAAGTTGTTAGAGGGTATTCTGAGAGACAGGATCGACAGGCATTTGGAGAGGCAGGGACTGATTAGGAACAGTCAGCATGGTTTTGTGAGAGGAAAATCATGTCTCACGAATTTGATTGAGTTTTTTGAAGGGGTAACCAAGAAGATAGATGAGGGCTGTGCAGTAGACGTGGTCTACATGGACTTCAGCAAAGCCTTTGACAAGGTACCCCATGGTAGGTTGTTACATAAGGTTAAATCTCACAGGATCCAAGGTGAGGTAGCCAATTGGATACAAAATTGGCTTGACGACAGAAGACAGAGGGTGGTTGTCGAGGGTTGTTTTTCAAACTGGATGCCTGTGACCAGCGGTGTGCCTCAGGGATCGGTGCTGGGTCTGCTGTTATTTGTTATTTATATTAATGATTTGGATGAGAATTTAGGAGGCATGGTTAGTAAGTTTGCAGATGACACCAAGATTGGTGGCATTGTGGACAGTGAAGAAGGTTATCTAGGATTGCAACGGGATCTTGATAAATTGGGCCAGTGGGCCGATGAATGGCAGATGGAGTTTAATTTAGATAAATGTGAGGTGATGCATTTTGGGAGATCGAATCGGGCCAGGACCTACTCCATTAATGGTAGGGCGTTGGGGAGAGTTATAGAACAAAGAGATCTGGGAGTACAGGTTCATAGCTCCTTGAAAGTGGAGTCACAGGTGGATAGGGTGGTGAAGAAGGCATTCAGCATGCTTGGTTTCATTGGTCAGAACATTGAATACAGGAGTTGGGATGTCTTGTTGAAGTTGTACAAGACATTAGTTAGGCCACACTTGGAATACTGTGTACAGTTCTGGTCACCCTATTATAGAAAGGATATTATTAAACTGGAAAGAGTGCAGAAAAGATTTACTAGGATGCTACCGGGACTTGATGGTTTGACTTATAGGGAGAGGTTGGATAGACTGAGACTTTTTTCCCTGGAGAGTAGGAGGTTAAGGGGAGATCCTATAGAAGTCTATAAAATAATGAGGGGCATAGATAAGGTGGATAGTCAAAATCTTTTCCCAAAGGTAGGGGAGTCTATAACGAGGGGGCATAGATTTAAGGTGAGAGGGGAGAGATACAAAAGGGTCCAGAGGAGCAATTTTTTCACTCAAAGGGTGTCTGGAACGAGCTGCCAGAGGCAGTAGTAGAGGCGGGTACAATTTTGTCTTTTAAAAAGCATTTGGACAGTTACATGGGTAAGATGGGTATAGAGGGATATGGGCCAAGTGCAGGCAATTGGGACTAGCTTAGTGGTATAAACTGGGCGACATGGACATGTTGGGCCGAAGGGCCTGTTTCTATGTTGTAAACTTCTATGATTCTATTCTAACTGTTTCTTCCAGCTATGTCAGTGCAATGACTGGTGTTATTCTAACTGCATGGAAGGTTTCATACCTCACTGTCCCTTTCTGCTTTGCTTGTTACTGTGCTGTGGTTCAGCAGTGCCTGCAGTGCTTCCAGAAATTTTTTCCAATTATATCTGTCCCTTGATCAATGTGAAGCTAACTTTCACTTCTACTCATAATCTTTAATTCCGCTGTTAGAGCTGCTAAACACAATTGTGTGAAAAACAAGGCCCAGCTGTAATCTCCTGACATCATTGCATCTTGATCGCTGATCATTGCATCTCTGCCATAGTGGCAGAGAAACCACTCTATCCCTGGGATGGAGCCGTTCAAGAATTCAATTCCAGAGATAGAGCGGTTTCTCTGCTGCTGTGGATGCCATTCCACAAAAGCCATTTCTTTCACAAAACCCGCTGCAACCTCGTGCTGACCTGCGCGTCCCATGTTTCAAGTTATAAAAGGGCTTCGTGCATTGAAGGTTGACTGTAGTTCGTAATTTGCTAGTGTCTGTGGTTTCAGAGTGCCTCTTGTATATTGTACCATGTAAGTTATTTGGGTCTCTCAATAAGTGTCCGTGTTTTGCAGGTGTCCGTTTTTTGGGAGTATCCGTTTATATCGGTTTCACTGCATGGGGTAGAGTTTCCGCTTTGGGTGCAATTGGTAATTGGGCACAGATTGCACCCGAAAATTGTGCTGGTTAGGTTACAGTTCGAGTTTCCGCTAAAATGCATTTGCATAATCACAAACTTAAAATCTTTGAGAACATGCGCCATCCGACAGCGTAGCTCGTAATCGTTTAATTTTTTTTCTTTGCAATAAAAAATATTCATTGACGTATTTAAATGTATTTAAGAGTGATAAACTGGTGCAGTTTTATTAATACAGCTGAAAATGGGTTTATCACAAAAAATAAGCATTTTTAATAAGCATCTCGACCTCCACCTGTGTGTAACCTGATTTTAAATTACTGAAAATGACTTAAACAAACTATACTGAACCATTGGTGTACATCAGTCAGTTTTTTAGTAAGTTAAATATTTTTTAAGATGTAAAAATATGCCTGCTAGTGCCTATGCACCTAAGAAAATGAGCCTAATTTGAAGATCCTCCATGAGCGGGCGAGACTCGCCATTATCGTTATTTTGATCGGGGGGGGGGGCGTGGCCCCAATCTTTTGCACTGGTTCAACTGGATTGGGCTGATAAAACCAGTGCAAACTAGCGGAAACTCTACCCCTACATGATTTATTAACAAAAATGTATTGGCTCTGAATTTCTTTACGGGGTTGCCTCGAGCTTTATCGTAACTTCAACTGAGCATCAGTGGAAGCTCTGGAGAAATGGCGAATCATAGAAACATACAGCACATTGTGCCTGTGCCAGCGCCTTGAAAAAGCTTTCCCATTCGTCCTACTCCCCTGCTCTTTCCCCACAGCCCTGCAATTTTTTCCTTTCCAAGTATATGTCCAATTCCCTTTTGAAAATTTCTATTGAATCTGCTTCCACCACCCTTTCAGGCAGTAGATTCCAGATTGAAACAACTCAATGTATTAAAAAAAATTCTCCTCTTTTTCCTACCTGTATTTTTTACCAATTATCTTAAATCTGTGTGTTCCGGTTACTGACCCTCCTTGCCAGTGGAAACAGCTTCTCATTATCTACTCTATCAAAACCCCTCATAATTTTGAACACCTCTATTAAATCTCCCTTTAACCTTCTCTGCTCTAAGGAAAACAATCCCAGCTTCTCCTCTCTCCACATAACTGAAATCCCTAATCCTGATAAATCTCCTCTGTATCCCCCCAAGGCCTTAATATCTTTCCAAAAATGCGGTGCCCAGATTTGGACACAATACTCCAGCTGAGGCCTAACCAGTGATTTATAAAGGTTTAGCATAACTTCCTATAAAGGATCGGTGCTTATCGGTGCTGCGACCATTGTTGTTCACTATTTACATAAACGATCTGGACTCGGGAATCGGAAGTACAATTTCAAAATTTGCGGACAACACCAAATTGGGGGGTATAGTTAATACTGAGGAAGACTGCAACAAAATACAAGATATTAATAAACTTGCAGAATGGGTGTGTAATTGGCAAATTTATTTCAATATAGATAAGTGTGAGGTGGTGCATTTTGGTAGGAAGAATAAGGAGGTCACATACTGCTTGGAAAATATGGGGTAGAGGAGCAAAGGGATCTAGGGGTACAAATGTACAAATCACTAAAAGTTGCAACGCAGGTTAATAAGGCCATAAAAAAAGCAAGCCCCCACGCAGTGGGGTTCATTTCTAGAGGGACAGAATTGAAAAGCAGAGAAGTTGTGTTCAACAACAACAACTTGCATTATTATAGTGTCTTGGACATAGTAAAACCTCCCTTGGCCTCCACAGGAGCATTATCAAACAAAATTTGACACCAAACCACATAAGGTGATATTAGGACAGGTGACTAAACGCTTGGTCAAGAGGTAGGTTTTAAGGAATGTCTTAAAGGAGGAAAGTGAGGTAGAAAGGCAGAGAGGTTTGGTGAGGGAATTCCAGAGCTTAGGGCCTAGGCAGCTGAAGGCATGGCCGCTAATGGTGGAGCGATTAAAATAGGAGGTGTGCAAGAGGCAAGAATTGGAGGAGTGCAGAGATCTCGGAGGGTTGTTGGGCTGGAGGATATTACAGAGATAGGGATGGGCAAGGCCATGGAGGGATTTGAACCTTGGTTAGACCACACGTGAGTACTGTGATAGTTCTGGACTCCATATTATAAAAAAGATATAGAGACACTGGAGAAGGTGCAAAAAAGATTTATAAGGATGACACCAGAACTGAGAGGTTATACCTATCAGGAAAGATTGAACAGGCTGGGGCTATTTTCTCTAGAAAAGAGAAAGCTGAAGTGTGACCTGATAGAAATCTTCAAGATTACAAAAGGGTTGGATAGGGCCAATGTGGAGAAGATGTTTCTATTTGTGGGGGAGACCAAAACTGGGGGCCATAACAATAAGATAGTCACTAATAAATTCAGTAGGGAATTCAGGAAGAGTGGTTAGAATGTGGAACTCGCTACCATAAGGAGCAGTTGAGGCGAATAATGTAGATGCATTTAAGGGGAAGCTAGATAAACACTTGAGGGAGAAAGGAATAGAAGGATATGTTGATCGGTTTGGGGTGAGAGGAGGCTCGTGTGGAGCATAAACACCTGCATGGACCAGTTGGGCCAAATGTCCTGTTTCTGTGCTGTACCTTCTTTGTGGCACTTTATCATATGCCTTCTGAAAGTCCATATACACAACATCAGCTGCATTACCTTCATCAAACCTCTTTGTTAATTCATTGAAGAACTCTATCAAGTTTGCCAGGCACAATTTGCCTTTAACAAATCCATGTTGGCTGTCTTTTATTAACCCTTGATCTTCCATGTGACAATTAATTTTGTCCTGGATTATGGCCTCTGGAACTTTCCCCACCACCGATGTTAGGCTGACTGACCTGTGATTGCCTGGTTTATCTCTCTCCCTTTTTTTGAATGGGGTACAACATTTGCAACCCTCCAGTCCTCTGGCACCACTCCCATATCCAAGGAGGATTGGAAGATTGTGGACAAAGCCAAAGTCACCATTAATTCCCTCAGCAACCTGGAGTGCATCCCATCTGGGCCCGGGTGACTTTTCTACTTTGAGCGCTGTCAGCTGTATAAGCACTTCCTATTTATTTATTTCTACCCTCTCCAATTTCTCTACCCACTCCTCCTTTATTGATAGCATCCTCTTTTTTAGTAAAGACAGATGCAAAGTTCTCATTCAGTACCTCTGCCTCCGCAAGTCGATTTCCTTTTTTGGTGTATAATCAGCCCTACCTTTCCTTTGACTATCCTTTTACTCTTTATATGTTTATTAAATACTTTAGTGTTCCCTTTTATGTTACCCACTAATCTTTTGTCATACATTCACTTTGCCCCTCTTATTTCCTTTTTCAGTCCTCCTCTGCACTTTCTGTATTCTGCTTGATTCTCTACTATATTATGAACCTGACATTTATCATAACCCTCCTTTTTCTGTTTCATTTTAATCGCAATTTCTTTAGTCATCCAGGGAGCTCTAGCTTTGGATGCCCTTCCTTTCCCCCTGGTGGGAATATGTGTAGCCTGTACCTGAACTATCTCCTCCTAGAAGGCCTCCCATTGCTCATTTAATGTTTTATCTGATAGTCTTTGTTTCCATTCCATCTGGGCCAGATCCTTTTCAATTTACTGAAATTAGCCCTCTTTGTTGTTGAGTATCTTCACCTTTGATTGTTTCTTGTCCTTTTCCATAACTACTGTTAACCTAATGATATTGTGAGCACTGTTTCCCAAGTGCTCTCCCACTGAAACATGCTCCACTTGCCCCATTTCATTCCCCAGAACTAAATCCAGCACTGCTTCCTTCCTCGTTGGGCTGGAAACACACTGATAATGAAAGATCTCCTGTACATATTTCAGGAATTCCCCCCCCGTCCTTGCCCTTTATTGTATAAGTGGCCTATTTCAGTCATTTATACCATTACTCTGGGTGTTTCACCAAACTCCTGCTGAAGTTATGTCAGAAGATCAGGACAATCCCTGCAAAATTTCAGTCCCATTAAGTAAGCTACTCTTTTCTTGTTGCCTCAGGATAAGAGTTATTGGCTTTCTGATTATGGAAATGGTTTGAATACATTTAATTCAATCTAGTAATTTAGTAATTAATTTAGTATACACTCTATAATAATTGCAGTTGTTTGTCGTTGATTGAGAAATAACTATCTTAAAAAAGGGTAAAGAAATAATTAAGTAATAATCAGCAAAATTAATTACTAACTAATTTGAAATTAAGCTAAATCCATTTACTAATTATAATCTAGATCTCTTGTGATTCTATTATTTCTAGAAATAAAGAATGCTAATTAATAACTAAACAAATAAAGAACAGAAATGGCAGTACAGGCTATGTGTTGGAGCTACAGTATGTGGGTGTTTGTGGACAGCGAGACTGTCCCGCATTTCCACATCTGTAGGTAATGTCTCTTCCTTGAGTCACTCCAGCTCAGAGTCGTTGTATTAGAGTGCGAGTTAGAGACATTCTGACACATAAGGAAGGGGGAGGAATTTCTGGATAGCTTACTCCAGAATACCATCACACCTCAGAGGAAAGCACAGATGCAGGAAGGGGAGTGTGTGACTGTCAGTCAACAGGGGAGTTAGAGAAGGAGGTCATGCAGATGCTGGTCCTGTCCAACAGGTAAGATGTATTGATATCTGTGAAGATAAGGATGAAGACTGCAGAGAGGATAATCAGAATGCTAACCATGGCACCGTAGAGCGGGAGACAGTCCAAGGGATGGAGAATAGAAATGTGACAGTCATAGGGGATTCTATAATTAGGGGGAAATTAATGCAGCTTTTTCTGCAGTAGTGACCGAGGGTCTAGGATGATGTGTTGCCTACCTGGTGCAAGGGTAAAGGACATCTCGGAGCAACTGACGAGGAACTTGGAAAGGGTGGTTGAAACTCCAGTTGTCGTGGTCCATGTTGGGACCAATGACATATGAAAGAACAAGGAGGCGGTCCTGCTAAGGGAATATCAGAAGTTAGGAACTAAATTTAAAAAGCAGGACCTCACAAGTGCTAATCTAAGCATTGCTGCCCAAACAACATGCTAATTGACATTGGTGAATGTGTGGCTGAAAAAGTGTTGTGGGAAGGAGGGGTTCCATTTCATGGGACACTGGCACCAGTACTGGGACAGGAAGGAGCTGTACCACTGAGTTCCACCCGAACCAAAATGTGACAAGTCCAAGCAGAAAGGAAAAACAGGGCTGTGAATAAGGCTTTAAACTGGTAAGATGGGGGAGGAATCTGGTAGAAATTACATAAGCGTGAAGATAAAAGAAACTGCAGATGAGAGTAAAGATCAAACCATGGCAAGGAATAAAGATAACATAAACAGTCAAGAAACAAATACAGTTAAGGAACAAAAGTATAAAAAGCCTTAAAAATAAAGTGAGAGGACTGACTAAAAAAAAAAGCAAATTAAAGGGTCTGTGCAGCAATGTACACAGCATCCAAAATAAACTGGGGAAACTGGAGGCAATAATTTGTAGCGAGGAATCAGATATAATAGGTATAACTGAAACATAGCTATGTAAAGAACCGGACTGGCAAATAAATATTGCAGGTTTTAACATGTTTAGAAAGGATAGGGAAGGAAGAAATGGGGGGAGTGGTATCTGTACTAATTAGAGATAACAATGGCAATAGAAAAAGGAACATAACTAACAAAGATAGAAACAGAATCCATATGGATTGAGATAAAGGATAAGAAGAGATCGATCACGTTAATGAGGGTTTTGTACAGATCATCTAAGAGTGGAAGGGAGGTGGAGGAAGAAATATATAAGCAAATCAATTAAACGAATAAAAGACAGAATAATAATCATGGGAGATTTCAACTACCCCCAAATAAACTGGAAAGAAGCCACAGAGAAAGGGTAAAAGGGAATGGAGTTTTTACTGCATGTTTAGGACTTCTTTCTTACCCAGTATGTAAGAAGGCCAAGAAGAGAGGAATCACTGCTGGATCTAGTAATGGGAAATGAACCAGAGCAGATAAGATTAATAAGGTTTAAGATAAAGATTGAGAAGGACATAAGTAAGTCAAAGACCAAAGTAATAGATTGGGAAAAAGCTGATTTTATGGGGATGAGATTTGAACTAGGGAAAATAAACTGGAAAATAATATTGGCAAACAAAGAGATAGAACAGCAGTGGGAAATATTTAAAACAGTGATCAGTAGAGTCCAGGAGAAATATATTCTGCCAATAATGAAACACCATGGATGAATAAAGAGATAAGGGTAAAATTGAAACTGAGGAAAAAGGTATAAACTAAGTACTTGGTCAACAAAAGAGAGGATGACAAAAGAGAATACAAAGAAGTTAGGAAAGAAGTCAAAAGAACAATTAGGAAGGCAAAGAGGAAATACAAAATTAAATTATCAAGGAATATAAAAAGAAATAGTAAGGCAAGCTACAGCTCTACAAGCCCTGGTTAGACCTGGCACTGCACCTTAGGAAGGATATATTGGTCTTGGAGGGAGTGCATCGTAGACTTACTAGAATGATACCTGGAGTCCAAGAGTTAAATTATGAGGAGAGATTACACAAACTAGGGTTGTATTCCCTGGAATTTAGAAGATTAAGGGGTGATTTGATCGAAGTTTTCAAGATATTAAGGGAAACTGATAGGGTAGATAGGGAGAAACTATTTCCGTTGGTTGAGGAGTCTAGGACTAGGGGACGTAGCCTAACAATTAGAGCCGCAAATGGTAGTTGATGCTAGCTCAATTGTTAATTTGAGAGTGATAGATTTTTGTTTACAAAAGGTATTAAGGGTTATGAGGCTAAAGCGGGTATAATGAGTCACAAATCAGCCATGATCTCATTAAATGGCGGAACAGGCTCGAAGGGCTAAATGGCCTATTCCTGTTCCTATGTTCCTATGTATTCTACAGCCACATAAATAACAAAAGAAAAAGCAGGATAGGATGGCATCGTTAAGGGATGCACAAGATAAATTTGCAGGTAATGACAGCGAAGTGGCAGAAATAATTATGTGCCCACATCTCTGGAGTGGGACTTGAGCCCACGGCCTTCTGCCACAGAGGCGCGAGTGCTACCCACTGAGCCACAGCTGACACAGCAAGAGTAGTCAGCATGGATTTCAAAAGGGGAGGTCATGCTTGAATTTTTGAAGAAGTAACAGAAAGAATGTCCAGGGTAATGCAGTCAATATAATATATTTGGATTTTCAAAAGGCCTTCGATAAGATACCACAGAGTAGTCTCATGACTAAGGTCAGAGCATGTGGAGTCAGTGGATAAGTAGCAGAATGGATAGCAAGCTGGCTACAAAACAGAAAACAGAGAGTAGGAGTTAAGGGTAGCCACTCAGACTGGCAAAAGGTGGGAAGTGGTGTTCCACAAGGATCGGTGCTGGGGCCACTGTTGTTCACCATTTATATAAACGATTTGAACTCGGGCGTCAGAAGTACAATTTTAAAATTTGCAGATGACACCAAATTGGGGGGGTATAGTTCACACTGAGGAGGACTGCGACAAAATGCAAGAGGACATTAATAAACTCGCAGGATGGGCGTGTAATTGGCATATGAATTTCAATATAGACAAATATGAGGTGTTACATTTTGGTGGGAAGAATGAGGAGGTCACATATCCTTTGGAAAATAAGAGTCTAAGTGGAGCAGATAGAGGAGCAGAGGGATCTAGGGGTACACATGCACAAATCACTAAAAGTAGCGATGCAGGTTAATAAGGCCGTATAAAAAGCAAACTAATCCCTGGGGTTTATTTCTGGAGGGATAGAATTGAAAAGCAAAGAAGTTATGTTAAACTTGTATAGAACCTTAGTTAGACCACACATGGAGTACTGTGCACAGTTCTGGTCTCTATTATTAAAAGGATATAGAGGAACTGGAGAAGGTAAATCTTTTTTGCACCAAGATGATACCAGAACTGAGAGGTTATACCTTTCAGGAAAGATTGAACCGGCTTGGGCTCTTTTCTCTAGAAAAGAGAAAGCTGAGGGGTGACCTGATAGAGGTTTGAAATTACGAAGGGGTTTGATAGGGTAGACGTAGAGAAGATGTTTCCACTTGTGGGGAAGACCAAAAATAGGGGTCATAAATATAAGATCGTCTCTAATAGGTAATTCAGGAGAAACATCTTTACCCAAAGAGTAGTAAGAATGTGGGACTCACTATCACGAGGAATAGTTGAGGTGAATAGCATTTAAATGGAAGCTAGATAAACATATGAGGGAGAAAGGAATAGGAGGTTATACTGATTGGTTAGATGAAGTAGGGTGGGTCGATGGTCATGTGGAGCATAAGCACTGGCACACTCTAGTTGGGCCGAATGGCCTGTTTCTGTGCTGTACATTCTATATAAGTTTTATCGTGGAAGCACGCAAGTAACTGATGATATCCATTTCATTTCTGGACATTTGAAACAGAGATTCATCTGAGTGGTCGTATTCATCATTTTCACTTTGTTGGTATTATTTTGGTACAATTAAACATTTTACTTCAAAGTTTTAAACAATCTGATAATTGATAGTACAAAACATTACTTGGCTAACTTTCATATTTGCATGTTGAAAGGGTATGATGTATAATTTGCCTTCATAAATACTTTGGGTCTGCATCGTAATCTCTACTACCTTATATTTGCAAGCAATGCAGAACGGCTCCGTAGCAGTCTGAAAAATGGAACTTTACTGGACAGTCAGGTAGTCAATCTTCACTGCAGTACTCTGGTTTGTCTCCTTTGCGGTATGATATTAAATGACCAATAATTCGGGCTTTATATGCTTGCCCAAGGGATATGAAGCATTGCACTCATTCCTGCCTCTTTTGTGTCTGTCTCAGTCCATATAATATGAAAAGACTAGTGGGCAGACATGCACTGGTGAGCACTAGCTGATGACATATGCCATCCTCTTAATAAGGAACATTTACTGCAAGCAGAAAAATATATCTGTTTGCTTCATATTCAAAACCATCCATTGCTGTTTCATGAATTTCAATGACATTTAAATAATGTAGTTATTTGAAAAATATATTTCCTTAAGTTTTTTAAAATTTGAAAATAATAACTTCAGGAAATTCTAGTAGATGCGTTAGGGTTAGGGTTAGGGATGGTACAGTACTAAGTATGGAGCCACGTGGCATTACTAGAGTCGTGTACTTACTCACTGGTCCTTTTTCTAATGGTGTTGTCACTAGGGTATCCTTGAAATGTATAGGGGGGAAGGGTTGGTGAATTTTTTGTACTATGCCCACTTCAACTGTGAAAAATACCCTGATGTACAATTATGGATACTATAGTTTCAAACTAGGGTTGTGCCAACAGAGAGCTTTTTAATTTGCACAACCATTGGGTGAGGAATAGGTGGTTATAGGACTGCCATTCGTGCTCGTGGTAGCATGTGATTTGAGGTGATAAATTAAGAATAGAATCATACCACAAATAAGAAAGCCATTCGGCCCATCATGCATGGGCTGGCTTTTTGAAAGAGCTACCCAATTAATCGTACTCTTCTGCTCTTTCCCCATAGTCCTAGAATTTTTTCCTCTTCAAGTATTTATCCAGTTCCCTTTTGAAAGTTACTGTTCCCTTTTAGGCAGAGCATTCCAGATCATAACAACTTGCTGCGTAAAAGAAATTCACCTCATCTCCCTCTGGTATTTACTTTATCAAAATTCCTCAGAATTTTGAACAACTCTATTAAATCTCCCCTTAAACTTCTCTGCTCTAAGGAGATCAATCCCAACTTCTCTGATCTCCCCACATAACTGAAGTAACTCATCCCTGGAACCATTCTAGTAAATCTCCTCCACGCTCTCTCCACATCCTACCTAAAGTGTGGAGCACAGAATTGGACACAATACTCCAGCTGAGGCCTAACCAGTAATTTATAAAGGTTTAACATAACTTCCTTTCTTTTGCCTGTGCCTGTTTACAATGCCAAGGATCCTGTATGCTTTTTTAACCATCTTATCAACTTGCCCTGCCGCGTTTAAAGATTTGTGTATGTGAATCCCCAGGTCTCTGTGTTTCTGCATCCCATTTAAAATGTTACCATTTAGTTTATATTACCTCTCCTCAATCTTCCTTCCAAAATGTATCACTTACACTTCTCTGCATTAATTTTTATCTGCTATGTGTCAGCCCATTCTACCAGTCTGTCTATTTCCTCCTGAAGTCTGTTGCTATCCTCTGCATTGTTTACTACATTTCCGAGTTTTGTGTTTTCTGCAAACTTTGAAATTGTATTCCGTATACCCAAGTCCAGGTCATTAATATGTATCAAAAAGAGCAGTGGTCTTAATACTGACCTGTGGGAAACACCACTGAATACTTCCCTCCAGTCTGAAAAACAACCGATTACCACTACTCTCTCAAATAGACAATTTTGTATCCAAGCTGCCACTGTCCCATTAATCCCATGGGCTTCAATTTTGCTAACAAGTCTATTATGTGCTACTTTATCAAATGCATTTTGAACGTCCATATACACAACATCACCCGCACTACCCTCTCCATTACTTCATCAAAGAACTCAATCAAGTTAGTCAAACGTGATTTACCTTTAACAAATCCGTGTTGCCTGGCATTTATTAGCCCATACTTTTCCATGTGCCAATTAATTATGTCCTGGATTATGGTCTCTAAAAGTTACCCCACCGATGTTAGGCTGACTGACCTATAATTGCCAGGTTTATCCCTCTCCCCTTTTTTGAATAGGGGTGTAACATTTGCAATCCTCCAGTCCTCCAGCACCATCCCCATATCTAAGGAGCCTCCGCAATTTCCACCCTTACTTCCCTCGGTAACCTAGGATGCATCCCATCTGGACCGGGTGATTTTTCTACTTGGAGTACTGCCAATATTTTAAATACTTCCTGCTTACCTATTTTTATCCAACCAATATCACTACTACCTCCTCCTTTAATATTACAATGGCAGTGTCCTCTTCTCTAGTGAACAACAAGTTCCTCTGATCTCCACGTTTATGTGCCCCGCTACTTCCTCGCTGCTATTTGGAGGTATATAAACAACTCCCTTGTATCCTTTTTTATTCCTCAGTTCTACCCAGAGCGCTTGTACTGCTTGCTCACCCTTACTGATATCCCCTCTTTCTAATGCTGTGATAGTGTCCCTTATCAATATTGCTGCTCCTCCTTTTCCAGTTTCCGTGTCCTTTCTAAAGACCTTTTAACTGGGAATATTTATGACATGCCCTGCTTGCAGCCAGGTCTCAGTGATGGCCATTACGAATTACCCTTTTAGCTGAATTTGCACTTCTAATTGACTTGCTTTATTTCTTATGCTACGTATAATTGTGTATAGAACTTTTAATTTGGCAATAGACCCTGTCCTGTCTTTTTGCCCTGATGTTGTTTGTAACAACTGTTTTAACTTACCACATTTCTTGTTTTTTTGATCACTTCTGTTGTATTTTGATTAATTATTTTGTTATTATTTCCTATATTTTTTTCTGAACTTGACGTATTTATGTTACTGTTAGCACTGTTGATGACTTTGACGTCATTATCATCCCTTTTTTTAATCTTTGTGCTATTATTATTTCTGTCTGAGGCCTCCCCACCGGCGACTTTATTGATTTTAAATTGTTTCTACAGCCTTTTTATCCTTTCAACTAGGACTTTTGTCCCAGCCCGGTTCAGGTGGAGACCGTCCCAGCTCCTTCCTGTCCCAGTACGGGTGCCAGTGTCCTATGAAATGGACCCCCTCTTTCCCACACCAATCCTTTAGCCACACGTTAGCATTCCTAATCTGCCAATTTGAACGTGGCTTGGGTAACAATCATGAGATTATTACCCTTGAGGTCCTGCCTTTTAATTTAGCTCCTTAATCCTGCGACTCCCTCAGCAGGACCTCTTCCCTGTTCTTTCCGAAGTCATCCCAACATGATCCACGACAACTGGATCTTCCCTCTCCCTTTCCAAATTTCTTTCCAGCCGCTTCGACATAGCCCTTACCCTGGCATCAGGTAGGCAACACACCCTTCGGGACTTGCAATGGAGCTATTCCTCTAATTATTGAATCCCCAATAACAATGTTTCTATTCTGCTCCTCTCCCTTTGGACAGTCCTCAGCTGCAAAGTGCCTAGTTCAGCTTTGTGGCTGAGCTCCCCGCAGTCTTTTTCTTTATCCTCACACGTATTAAGTACAGTGTACCTGTTGGACAGGACCGGTCTGCGGGACCTCCTTCTCGACCTCCCCGTGATTCTCCCTACCCTGCTGACTGACAGTCAGACTCTCCCCTTCCTGCACCTGTGCTTTTCTCTGAGGTGTGACTGTATCCTGGAGTAAACTATCCAGAAATTCCCCCCCCCCAGTTACGCGTCAGAATGTCTCCAACTGGAGTGACTCAAGGCAGAGACATTTCCTGCAGATGTGGCAATCCGGGACAATCTCGCTGTCGACAAGCTCCCAGATATTACCGTCTCGATACTGCCAATTCTATTATTTATTTATTTATTAATTTGAGTGGTAATTTAATTCTAGATATAATAGAATTAATTGAGATCTAGGTTATATTTATTAGATCAGTTTAGCTTGATTTCAGATTAATTTATAATTAATTGGTCTTGTTTTTGTTTATTTACGACTTTATTTAATCATTTTTAAATTTGATAGATTAGTTTATAGTTAAAATTAGAATGTGTCAAGTAATTTAGAAATCTATCTTAAATTTCTCGGGTTCCACCGCTTCTGTCGCTCTGCACTGATTTTGTCGTCACTTATTCAGATTTTTTTCCTGTGCTTGTCTGGGTCTCCACTCTGGCCATACTCTCTTTACACACTCGGGTCTCCACTCTGGCCATACTCTCTTTACACACTCGGGTCTCCACTCTGGCCATACTCTCTTTACACTCTCGGGTCTCCACTCTCGCCACACTCTCTTTACACACTCGGGTCTCCACTCTGGCCATACTCTCTTTACACACTCGGGTCTCCACTCTGGCCACTCTCTCTTCACACTCGCGGGTCTCCACTCTCGCCACGCTCTCTTTACACTCTCGGGTCTCCACTCTCGCCACACTCTCTTTACACTCTCGGGTCTCCATTCTGGCCATACTCTCTTTACACTCTCGGGTCTCCACTCTGGCCACTCTCTCTTTACACTCTCGGGTCTCCACTCTGGCCACACTCTCTTTACACTCTCGGGTCTCCACTCTGGCCACACTCTCTTTACACTCTCGGGTCTCCACTCTCGCCACACTCTCTTTACACTCTCGGGTCTCCACTCTCGCCACTCTCTCTTTCCACTCTCGGGTCTCCACTCTCGCCACACTCTCTTTACACTCTCGGGTCTCCACTCTCGCCACACTCTCTTTACACTCTCGGGTCTCCACTCTCGCCACACTCTCTTTACACTCTTGGGTCTCCACTCTCGCCACTCTCTCTTTACACTCTCGGGTCTCCACTCTCGCCACACTCTCTTTACACTCTTGGGTCTCCACTCTCGCCACACTCTCTTTACACTCTCGGGTCTCCACTCTCGCCACACTCTCTTTACACTCTTGGGTCTCCACTCTCGCCACACTCTCTTTACACTCTCGGGTCTCCACTCTCGCCACACTCTCTTTACACTCTCGGGTCTCCACTCTCGCCACACTCTCTTTACACTCTTGGGTCTCCACTCTCGCCACACTCTCTTTACACTCTCGGGTCTCCACTCTCGCCACGCTCTCTTTACACTCTCGGGTCTCCACTCTCGCCACACTCTCTTTACACTCTCGGGTCTCCACTCTCGCCACACTCTCTTTACACTCTCGGGTCTCCACTCTCGCCACGCTCTCTTTACACTCTCGGGTCTCCACTCTCGCCACGCTCTCTTTACACTCTCGGGTCTCCACTCTGGCCACACTCTCTTTACACTCTCGGGTCTCCACTCTCGCCACACTCTCTTTACACTCTCGGGTCTCCACTCTGGCCACACTCTCTTTACACTCTCGGGTCTCCACTCTCGCCACACTCTCTCTTTACACTCTCGGGTCTCCACTCTGGCCACACTCTCTCTGCACTCTCGGGTCTCCACTCTCGTCACACTCTCTCTTTACACTCTCGGGTCTCCACTCTCGCCACACTCTCTTTACACTCTCGGGTCTCCACTCTGGCCACACTCTCTTTACACTCTCGGGTCTCCACTCTCGCCACACTCTCTTTATACTCTCGGGTCTCCACTCTCGCCACACTCTCTTTACACTCTCGGGTCTCCACTCTCGCCACACTCTCTTTACACTCTCGGGTCTCCACTCTCGCCACACTCTCTTTACACTCTCGGGTCTCCACTCTCGCCACACTCTCTTTACACTCTCGGGTCTCCACTCTCGCCACACTCTCTTTACACTCTCGGGTCTCCACTCTCGCCACACTCTCTTTACACTCTCGGGTCTCCACTCTCGCCACACTCTCTTTACACTCTCCGGTCTCCACTCTCGCCACACTCTCTTTACACTCTCGGGTCTCCACTCTCGCCACACTCTCTTTGCACTCTCGGGTCCCCACTCTCGCCACACTCTCTTTACACTCTCAGGTCTCCACTCTCGCCACACTCTCTTTACACTCTCGGGTCTCCACTCTCGCCAAACTCTCTTTACACTCTCGGGTCTCCACTCTCGCCACACTCATTGCACTCTCGGGTCTCCACTCTCGTCACACTCTCTCTTTACACTCTCGGGTCTCCACTCTGGCCACACTCTCTCTGCACTCTCGGGTCTCCACTCTCGTCACACTCTCTCTTTACACTCTCGGGTCTCCACTCTCGCCACACTCTCTTTACACTCTCGGGTCTCCACTCTGGCCACACTCTCTTTACACTCTCGGGTCTCCACTCTCGCCACACTCTCTTTACACTCTCGGGTCTCCACTCTCGCCACACTCTCTTTACACTCTCGGGTCTCCACTCTCGCCACACTCTCTTTACACTCTCGGGTCTCCACTCTCGCCACACTCTCTTTACACTCTCGGGTCTCCACTCTCGCCACACTCTCTTTACACTCTCGGGTCTCCACTCTCGCCACACTCTCTTTACACTCTCGGGTCTCCACTCTCGCCACACTCTCTTTACACTCTCGGGTCTCCACTCTCGCCACACTCTCTTTACACTCTCGGGTCTCCACTCTCGCCACACTCTCTTTACACTCTCGGGTCTCCACTCTCGCCACACTCTCTTTACACTCTCGGGTCTCCACTCTCGCCACACTCTCTTTACACTCTCGGGTCTCCACTCTGGCCACTCTCTCTTTACACTCTCGGGTCTCCACTCTCGCCACACTCTCTTCACACTCTCGGGTCTCCACTCTCGCCACACTCTCTTTACACTCTCGGGTCTCCACTCTCGCCACACTCTCTTTACACTCTCGGGTCTCCACTCTCGCCACACTCTCTTTACACTCTCCGGTCTCCACTCTCGCCACACTCTCTTTACACTCTCGGGTCTCCACTCTCGCCACACTCTCTTTGCACTCTCGGGTCCCCACTCTCGCCACACTCTCTTTACACTCTCAGGTCTCCACTCTCGCCACACTCTCTTTACACTCTCGGGTCTCCACTCTCGTCACACTCTCTTTACACTCTCAGGTCTCCACTCTCGCCACACTCTCTTTACACTCTCCGGTCTCCACTCTCGCCACACTCTCTTTACACTCTCGGGTCTCCACTCTCGCCACACTCTCTTTGCACTCTCGGGTCCCCACTCTCGCCACACTCTCTTTACACTCTCAGGTCTCCACTCTCGCCACACTCTCTTTACACTCTCGGGTCTCCACTCTCGCCAAACTCTCTTTACACTCTCGGGTCTCCACTCTCGCCACACTCATTGCACTCTCGGGTCTCCACTCTCGTCACACTCTCTTTACACTCTCGGGTCCCCACTCTCGTCACACTCTCTTTACACTCTCAGGTCTCCACTCTCGCCACACTCTCTTTACACTCTCAGGTCTCCACTCTCGCCACACTCTCTTTACACTCTCAGGTCTCCACTCTGGACACACTCTCTTTATACTCTCGGGTCTCCACTCTCGTCATGTTCTGTTTACACTCTCGGGTCTCCACTCTCGTCACACTCACTTCACACTCTCGGGTCTCCACTCTCGTCACACTCACTTCACACTCTCGGGTCCCCACTCTCGCCACACTCTCTTTACACTCTCAGGTCTCCACTCTCGCCACACTCTCTTTACACTCTCAGGTCTCCACTCTGGACACACTCTCTTTACACTCTCGGGTCTCCACTCTCGTCATGTTCTGTTTACACTCTCGGGTCTCCACTCTCTTCACACTCTCTTTACACTCTCGGGTCTCCACTCTCGCCACACTCTCTTTACACTCTCGGGTCCCCACTCTCGCCACACTCTCTTTACACTCTCAGGTCTCCACTCTGGACACACTCTCTTTATACTCTCGGGTCTCCACTCTCGTCATGTTCTGTTTACACTCTCGGGTCTCCACTCTCGTCACACTCACTTCACACTCTCGGGTCTCCACTCTCGTCACACTCTCTCTACACTCTCGGGTCTCCACTCTCGTCACACTCTCTTTACACTCTCGGGTCTCCACTCTCGTCACACTCTCTTTACACTCTCGGGTCTCCACTCTCGTCACACTCTCTTTACACTCTCGGGTCTCCACTCTCGTCACACTCTCTCTACACTCTCGGGTCTCCACTCTCGTCACACTCTCTTTACACTCTCAGGTCTCCACTCTCACCACACTCTCTTCACACTCTCGGGTCTCCACTCTCGTCACACTCTCTTTACACTCTAGGGTCTCCACTCTCGTCATCCTCTGTTTACACTCTCGGGTCTCCACTCTCGCCACACTCTCTTTATACTCTCGGGTCTCCACTCTCGTCACACTCTCTTTACACTCTCGGGTCTCCACTCTCGTCACACTCTCTTTACACTCTCGGGTCTCCACTCTCGTCACACTCTCTTTACAGTCTCGGGTCTCCACTCTCGCCACACTCTCTTTACACTCTCGGGTCTCCACTCTCGTCACACTCTCTTTACACTCTCGGGTCTCCACTCTCGTCACACTCTCTTTACAGTCTCGGGTCTCCACTCTCGCCACACTCTCTTTACACTCTCGGGTCTCCACTCTCGTCACACTCTCTTTACACTCTCGGGTCTCCACTCTCGTCACACTCTCTTTACACTCTCGGGTCTCCACTCTCGCCACACACTCTTTACACTCTCGGGTCTCCACTCTCGTCACACTCTCTTTACACTCTCGGGTCTCCACTCTCGCCACACTCTCTTTACACTCTCGGGTCTCCACTCTCGTCACACTCTCTTTGCACTCTCGGGTCTCCACTCTCGTCACACTCTCTTTACACTCTCGGGTCTCCACTCTCACCACACTCTCTTTACACTCTCGGGTCTCCACTCTCGTCACACTCTCTTTACACTCTCGGGTCTCCACTCTCGTCACACTCTCTTTACACTCTCGGGTCTCCACTCTCGCCACACTCTCTTTACACTCTCGGGTCTCCACTCTCGCCACACTCTCTTTACACTCTCGGGTCTCCACTCTCGTCACACTCTCTTTACACTCTCGGGTCTCCACTCTCGCCACACTCTCTTTACACTCTCGGGTCTCCACTCTCGTCACACTCTCTTTACACTCTCGGGTCTCCACTCTCGTCACACTCTCTTTACACTCTCGGGTCTCCACTCTCGCCACACTCTCTTTACACTCTCGGGTCTCCACTCTCGTCACACTCTCTTTACACTCTCGGGTCTCCACTCTCGTCACACTCTCTTTGCACTCTCAGGTCTCCACTCTCGTCATCCTCTGTTTACACTCTCGGGTCTCCACTCTCGTCACACTCTCTTTACACTCTCGGGTCTCCACTCTCGTCACACTCTCTTCACATTCTCGGGTCTCCACTCTCGCCACACTCCCTTTACACTCTCGGGTCTCCACTCTCGTCACACTCTCTTCACACTCTAGGGTCTCCACTCTCGTCACACTCTCTTTACACTCTCGGGTCTCCACTCTCGTCACACTCTCTTCACACTCTCGGGTCTCCACTCTCGTCACACTCTCTTTACACTCTCGGGTCTCCACTCTCGTCACACTCTCTTTACACTCTCGGGTCTCCACTCTCGCCACACTCGCTTTACACTCTCGGGTCTCCACTCTCGCCACACTCTCTTTACACTCTCGGGTCTCCACTCTCGTCACACTCTCTCTTTATACTCTCGGGTCTCCACTCTCGTCACACTCTCTTTACACTCTCGGGTCTCCACTCTCGTCTCACTCTCTTTACACTCTCGGGTCTCCACTCTCGCCACACTCTCTTTACACTCTCGGGTCTCCACTCTCGTCACACTCTCTTTGCACTCTCGGGTCTCCACTCTCGTCGCACTCTCTTTGCACTCTCGGGTCTCCACTCTCGCCACACTCTCTTTACACTCTCGGGTCTCCACTCTCGCCACACTCTCTTTACACTCTCGGGTCTCCACTTTCGTCACACTCTCTTTGCACTCTCGGGTCTCCACTCTCGTCTCACTCTCTTTACACTCTCGGGTCTCCACTCTCGCCACACTCTCTTTACACTCTCGGGTCTCCACTCTCGTCACACTCTCTTTACACTCTCGGGTCTCCACTCTCTTCGCACTCTCTTTGCACTCTCATTTCTCCACTCTCGCCACACTCTCTTTACACTCTCGGGTCTCCACTCTCGCCACACTCTCTTTATACTCTCGGGTCTTCACTCTCGCCACACTGTCTTTACACTCTCGGGTCTCCACTCTCGCCACACTCTCTTTACACTCTAGGGTCTCCACTTTCGTCACACTCTCTTTACACTCTCGGGTCTCCACTCTCGTCACACTCTCTTAACACTCTTGGGTCTCCACTCTCGCCACACTCTCTTTACACTCTCAGGTCTTCACTCTCGTCTCACTCTCTTTACACTCTCGGGTCTCCACTCTCGCCACACTCTCTTTACACTCTCGGGTCTCCACTTTCGTCACACTCTCTTTACACTCTCGGGACTCCATTCTCGCCACATTCTCTTTATACTCTCGGGTCTCCACTCTCGTCATGTTCTGTTTACACTCTCGGGTCTCCACTCTCGTCACACACACTTCACACTCTCGGGTCTCCACTCTCGCCACACTCTCTCTACACTCTCGGGTCTCCACTCTCGTCACACTCTCTTTACACTCTCGGGTCTCCACTCTCGTCATGTTCTGTTTACACTCTCGGGTCTCCACTCTCGTCACACTCTCTTCATACTCTCGGGTCTCCACTCTCGTCATGTTCTGTTTACACTCTCGGGTCTCCACTCTCGCCACACTCTCTCTACACTCTCGGGTCTCCACTCTCGTCACACTCTCTTTACACTCTCGGGTCTCCACTCTCGTCACACTCTCTTTACACTCTCGGGTCTCCACTCTCGTCACACTCTCTTTACACTCTCGAGTCTCCACTCTCGTCACACTCCCTCTGCACTCTCGGGTCTCCACTCTCGTCACACTCTCTTTACACTCTCGGGTCTCCACTCTCGTCACACTCTCTCTTTATACTCTCGGGTCTCCACTCTCGCCACACTCTCTCTTTACACTCTCGGGTCTCCACTCTCGTCACACTCTGTTTACACTCTCGGGTCTCCACTCTCGTCACACTCTCTCTGCACTCTCGGGTCTCCACTCTCGTCACACTCTCTTTACACTCTCAGGTCTCCACTCTCGCCACACTCTCTTTACACTCTCGGGTCTCCACTCTCGTCACACTCTCTTTGCACGCTCGGGTCTCCACTCTCGCCACACTCTCTTTACACTCTCGGGTCTCCACTCTCGTCACACTCTCTTTACACTCTCGGGTCTCCACTCTCGCCACACTCTCTTTACACTCTCCGGTCTCCACTCTCGCCACACTCTCTTTACACTCTCGGGTCTCCACTCTCGTCACACTCTCTTTACACTCTCGGGTCTCCACTCTCGTCACACTCTCTTTACACTCTCAGGTCTCCACTCTCGCCACACTCTCTTTACACTCTCGGGTCTCCACTCTCGCCACACTCTCTTTACACTCTCGGGTCTCCACTCTCGTCACACTCTCTTTACACTCTCAGGTCTCCACTCTCGTCACACTCTCTTTGCACTCTCGGGTCTCCACTCTCGCCACACTCGCTTTACACTCTCGGGTCTCCACTCTCGTCACACTCTCTCTGCACTCTCGGGTCTCCACTCTCGTCACACTCTCTTTACACTCTCAGGTCTTCACTCTCGCCACACTCTCTTTACACTCTAGGGTCTCCACTTTCGTCACACTCTCTTTACACTCTCGGGACTCCATTCTCGCCACACTCTTTTTACACTCTCGGGTCTCCACTCTCGTCACACTCTCTTTATACTCTCGGGTCTCCACTCTCGTCATGTTCTGTTTACACTCTCGGGTCTCCACTCTCGTCACACACACTTCACACTCTCGGGTCTCCACTCTCGCCACACTCTCTCCACACTCTCGGGTCTCCACTCTCGTCACACTCTCTTTACACTCTCGGGTCTCCACTCTCGTCACACTCTCTTTACACTCTCAGGTCTCCACTCTCGCCACACTCTCTTTACACTCTCGGGTCTCCACTCTCGTCACACTCTCTTTACACTCTCGGGTCTCCACTCTCGCCACACTCTCTTTGCACTCTCGGGTCTCCACTCTCGCCACACTCTCTTTACACTCTCGGGTCTCCACTCTCGTCACACTCTCTCTACACTCTCGGGTCTCCACTCTCGCCACACTCTCTCTTTATACTCTCGGGTCTCCACTCTCGCCACACTCTCTCTTTACACTCTCGGGTCTCCACTCTCGTCACACTCTCTTTACACTCTCGGGTCTCCACTCTCGCCACACTCTCTTTACACTCTCGGGTCTCCACTCTCGCCACACTCTCTTTACACTCTCGGGTCTCCACTCTCGCCACACTCTCTTTACACTCTCGGGTCTCCACTCTCGCCACACTCTCTCTTTATACTCTCGGGTCTCCACTCTGGCCACTCTCTCTTTACACTCTCGGGTCTCCACTCTCGTCACACTCTCTTTACACTCTCGGGTCTCCACTCTCGCCACACTCTCTTTACACTCTCGGGTCTCCACTCTCGTCACACTCTCTTTACACTCTCGGGTCTCCACTCTCGCCACACTCTCTTTACACTCTCGGGTCTCCACTCTCGCCACACTCTCTTTACACTCTCGGGTCTCCACTCTCGCCACTCTCTCTTTATACTCTCGGGTGTCCACTCTCGTCTCACTCTCTTTACACTCTCGGGTCTCCACTCTCGCCACACTCTCTTTACACTCTCGGGTCTCCACTCTCGTCACACTCTCTTTACACTCTCGGGTCTCCACTCTCGCCACACTCTCTTTACACTCTCGGGTCTCCACTCTCGCCACACTCTCTCTTTACACTCTCGGGTCTCCACTCTCGCCACACTGTCTCTTTACACTCTCGGGTCTCCACTCTCGTCACACTCTCTTTACACTCTCGGGTCTCCACTCTCGTCACACTCTCTTTACACTCTCGGGTCTCCACTCTCGCCACACTGTCTCTTTACACTCTCGGGTCTCCACTCTCGTCACACTCTCTTTACACTCTCGGGTCTCAACTCTCGCCACACTCTCTTTACACTCTCGGGTCTCCACTCTCGCCACTCTCTTTATACTCTCGGGTCTCCACTCTCGCCACACTCTCTCTTTACACTCTCGGGTCTCCACTCTCGTCACACTCTCTTTACACTCTCGGGTCTCCACTCTCGCCACACTCTCTTTACACTCTCGGGTCTCCACTCTCGTCACACTCTCTTTACACTCTCGGGTCTCCACTCTCATCATGCTCTTTTTACACTCTCGGGTCTCCACTCTCGCCACACTCTCTTTACACTCTCGGGTCTCCACTCTCGCCACACTCTCTTTACACTCTCGGGTCTCCACTCTCGCCACACTCTCTTTACACTCTCGGGTCTCCACTCTGGCCACGCTCTCTTTACACTCTCGGGTCTCCACTCTCGCCACACTCTCTTTACACTGTCGGGTCTCCACTCTCGCCACGCTCTCTTTACACTCTCGGGTCTCCACTCTTCGGTCTCCACTCTCGTCACGCTCTCTTTACACTCTCGGGTCTCCACTCTCGGGTCTCCACTCTCGCCACACTCTCTTTACACTCTCGGGTCTACAATCTCGTCACACTCTCTTTATTCTTTCGGGTCTCCACTCTCGTCACACTCTCTTTACACTCTCGGGTCTCCACTCTCGGGTCTCCACTCTCGGGTCTCCACTCTCGCCACACTCTCTTTGCACTCTCGGGCCTCCACTCTCGCCACACTCTCTTTACACTCTCGGGTCTCCACTCTCGTCACACTCTCTTTACACTCTCGGGTCTCCACTCTCGTCATCCTCTGTTTACACTCTCGGGTCTCCACTCTCGCCACACTCTCTTTACACTCTCGGGTCTCCACTCTCGTCACACACTCTTTACACTCTCTGGTCTCCACTCTCGCCACACTCTCTTTACACTCTCGGGTCTCCACTCTCGCCACACTCTCTTTACACTCTCGGGTCTCCACTCTCGCCACACTCTCTTTACACTCTCGGGTCTCCACTCTCGTCACACTCTCTCTTTATACTCTCGGGTCTCCACTCTCGTCACACTCTCTTTACACTCTCGGGTCTCCACTCTCGTCTCACTCTCTTTACACTCTTGGGTCTCCACTCTCGCCACACTCTCTTTACACTCTCGGGTCTCCACTCTCGTCACACTCTCTTTGCACTCTCGGGTCTCCACTCTCGTCGCACTCTCTTTGCACTCTCGGGTCTCCACTCTCGCCACACTCTCTTTATACTCTCGGGTCTTCACTCTCGCCACACTGTCTTTACACTCTCGGGTCTCCACTCTCGCCACACTCTCTTTACACTCTCGGGTCTCCACTCTCGTCACACTCTCTTTACACTCTCGGGTCTCCACTCTCGTCTCACTCTCTTTACACTCTCGGGTCTCCACTCTCGCCACACTCTCTTTACACTCTCGGGTCTCCACTCTCGTCACACTCTCTTTGCACTCTCGGGTCTCCACTCTCGTCGCACTCTCTTTGCACTCTCGGGTCTCCACTCTCGTCGCACTCTCTTTGCACTCTCGGGTCTCCACTCTCGCCGCACTCTCTTTGCACTCTCGGGTCTCCACTCTCGCCACACTCTCTTTATACTCTCGGGTCTTCACTCTCGCCACACTGTCTTTACACTCTCGGGTCTCCACTCTCGCCACACTCTCTTTACACTCTCGGGTCTCCACTCTCGCCACACTCTCTTTATACTCTCGGGTCTCCACTCTCGTCATGTTCTGTTTACATTCTCGGGTCTCCACTCTCGTCACACTCTCTCTGCACTCTCGGGTCTCCACTCTCGTCACATTCTCTTTACACTCTCGGGTCTCCACTCTCGTCACACTCTCTCTGCACTCTCGGGTCTCCACTCTCGTCACACTCTCTTTACACTCTCGGGTGTCCACTCTCGTCACATTCTCTTTACACTCTCGGGTCTCCACTCTCGTCACACTCTCTCTGCACTCTCGGGTCTCCACTCTCGTCACACTCTCTTTGCACTCTCGGGTCTCCACTCTCGTCACACTCTCTCTGCACTCTCGGGTCTCCACTCTCGTCACACTCTCTTTACACTCTCAGGTCTCCACTCTCACCACACTCTCTTTACACTCTCGGGTCTCCACTCTCGCCACACTCTCTTTACACTCTCGGGTCTCCACTCTCGTCACACTCTCTCTACACTCTCGGGTCTCCACTCTCGCCACACTCTCTTTACACTCTCGGGTCTCCACTCTCGCCACGCTCTCTTTATACTCTCGGGTCTCCACTCTCGTCACACTCTCTTTACACTCTCAGGTCTCCACTCTCACCACACTCTCTTTACACTCTCGGGTCTCCACTCTCGCCACACTCTCTTTACACTCTCGGGTCTCCACTCTCGTCACACTCTCTCTACACTCTCGGGTCTCCACTCTCGCCACACTCTCTTTACACTCTCGGGTCTCCACTCTCGCCACACTCTCTTTACACTCTCGGGTCTCCACTCTCGTCACACTCTCTTTACACTCTCGGGTCTCCACTCTCGCCACTCTCTCTTTACACTCTCGGGTCTCCACTCTCGCCACACTCTCTTTACACTCTCGGTTCTCCACTCTCGCCACACTCTCTTTACACTCTCGGGTCTCCACTCTCGTCACACTCTCTTTACACTCTCGGGTCTCCACTCTCGCCACACTCTCTTTACACTCTCGGATCTCCACTCTCGCCACACTCTCTTTACACTCTCGGGTCTCCACTCTCGCCACACTCTCTTTACACTCTCGGGTCTCCACTCTCGCCACACTCTCTTTACACTCTCGGGTCTCCACTCTCATCACGCTCTCTTTACACTCTCGGGTCTCCACTCTCGGGTCTCCACTCTCGTCACACTCTCTTTACACTCTCGGATCTCCACTCTCGCCACACTCTCTTTACACTCTCGGGTCTCCACTCTCGCCACACTCTCTTTACACTCTCGGGTCTCCACTCTCGCCACACTCTCTTTACACTCTCGGGTCTCCACTCTCATCATGCTCTTTTTACACTCTCGGGTCACCACTCTCGCCACACTCTCTTTACACTCTCGGGTCTCCACTCTCGTCACACTCTCTCTACACTCTCGGGTCTCCACTCTCGTCACACTCTCTTTACACTCTCAGGTCTCCACTCTCGTCACACTCTCTTTACACTCTCGGGTCTCCACTCTCGTCACACTCTCTTTACACTCTCGGGTCTCCACTCTCGTCACACTCTCTTTACACTCTCGGGCCTCCACTCTCGCCACACTCTCTTTACACTCTCGGGCCTCCACTCTCGCCACACTCTCTTTACACTCTCGGGCCTCCACTCTCGCCACACTCTCTTTACACTGTCGGGTCTCCACTCTCGCCACGCTCTCTTTACACTCTCGGGTCTCCACTCTTCGGTCTCCACTCTCGTCACGCTCTCTTTACACTCTCGGGTCTCCACTCTCGGGTCTCCACTCTCGCCACACTCTCTTTACACTCTCGGGTCTACAATCTCGTCACACTCTCTTTATTCTTTCGGGTCTCCACTCTCGTCACACTCTCTTTACACTCTCGGGTCTCCACTCTCGCCACACTCTCTTTGCACTCTCGGGCCTCCACTCTCGCCACACTCTCTTTATACTCTCGGGTCTCCACTCTCGTCACACTCTCTTTACACTCTCGGGTCTCCACTCTCGTCACACTTTCTTTACACTCTCGGGTCTCCACTCTCGTCACACTCTCTCTGCACTCTCGGGTCTCCACTCTCGTCACACTCTCTTTACACTCTCAGGTCTCCACTCTCACCACACTCTCTTCACACTCTCGGGTCTCCACTCTCGTCACACTCTCTTCACACTCTCGGGTCTCCACTCTCGTCACACTCTCTTTACACTCTCGGGTCTCCACTCTCGTCACACTTTCTTTACACTCTCGGGTCTCCACTCTCGTCACACTCTCTCTGCACTCTCGGGTCTCCACTCTCGTCACACTCTCTTTACACTCTCAGGTCTCCACTCTCACCACACTCTCTTTACACTCTCGGGTCTCCACTCTCGTCATCCTCTGTTTACACTCTCGGGTCTCCACTCTCGCCACACTCTCTTTATACTCTCGGGTCTCCACTCTCGTCACACTCTCTTTACACTCTCGGGTCTCCACTCTCGTCACACTCTCTTTACACTCTCGGGTCTCCACTCTCGCCACACTCTCTTTACACTCTCGGGTCTCCACTCTCGTCACACTCTCTTTACACTCTCGGGTCTCCACTCTCGTCATCCTCTGTTTACACTCTCGGGTCTCCACTCTCGCCACACTCTCTTTACACTCTCGGGTCTCCACTCTCGTCACACTCTGTTTACACTCTCGGGTCTCCACTCTCGCCACACTCTCTTTACACTCTCGGGTCTCCACTCTCGTCATCCTCTGTTTACACTCTCGGGTCTCCACTCTCGCCACACTCTCTTTACACTCTCGGGTCTCCACTCTCGCCACACTCTCTTTACACTCTCGGGTCTCCACTCTCGTCACACACTCTTTACACTCTCTGGTCTCCACTCTCGCCACACTCTCTTTACACTCTCGGGTCTCCACTCTCGCCACACTCTCTTTACACTCTCGGGTCTCCACTCTCGCCACACTCTCTTTACACTCTCGGGTCTCCACTCTCGTCACACTTTCTCTTTATACTCTCGGGTCTCCACTCTCGTCACACTCTCTTTACACTCTCGGGTCTCCACTCTCGTCACACACTCTTTACACTCTCTGGTCTCCACTCTCGCCACACTCTCTTTACACTCTCGGGTCTCCACTCTCGCCACACTCTCTTTACACTCTCGGGTCTCCACTCTCGCCACACTCTCTTTACACTCTCGGGTCTCCACTCTCGTCTCACTCTCTTTACACTCTTGGGTCTCCACTCTCGCCACACTCTCTTTACACTCTCGGGTCTCCACTCTCGTCACACTCTCTTTGCACTCTCGGGTCTCCACTCTCGTCGCACTCTCTTTGCACTCTCCGGTCTCCACTCTCGCCACACTCTCTTTATACTCTCGGGTCTTCACTCTCGCCACACTGTCTTTACACTCTCGGGTCTCCACTCTCGCCACACTCTCTTTACACTCTCGGGTCTCCACTCTCGTCACACTCTCTTTACACTCTCGGGTCTCCACTCTCGTCTCACTCTCTTTACACTCTCGGGTCTCCACTCTCGCCACACTCTCTTTGCACTCTCGGGTCTCCACTCTCGTCACACTCTCTTTGCACTCTCGGGTCTCCACTCTCGCCGCACTCTCTTTGCACTCTCGGGTCTCCACTCTCGCCACACTCTCTTTATACTCTCGGGTCTTCACTCTCGCCACACTGTCTTTACACTCTCGGGTCTCCACTCTCGCCACACTCTCTTTACACTCTCGGGTCTCCACTCTCGTCACACTCTCTTTACACTCTCGGGTCTCCACTCTCGTCATCCTCTGTTTACACTCTCGGGTCTCCACTCTCGCCACACTCTCTTTATACTCTCGGGTCTCCACTCTCGTCACACTCTCTTTACACTCTCGGGTCTCCACTCTCGTCATCCTCTGTTTACACTCTCGGGTCTCCACTCTCGCCACACTCTCTTTATACTCTCGGGTCTCCACTCTCGTCACACTCTCTTTACACTCTCGGGTCTCCACTCTCGTCACACTCTCTTTACACTCTCGGGTCTCCACTCTCGCCACACTCTCTTTACACTCTCGGGTCTCCACTCTCGTCACACTCTCTTTACACTCTCGGGTCTCCACTCTCGTCATCCTCTGTTTACACTCTCGGGTCTCCACTCTCGCCACACTCTCTTTACACTCTCGGGTCTCCACTCTCGTCACACTCTGTTTACACTCTCGGGTCTCCACTCTCGCCACACTCTCTTTACACTCTCGGGTCTCCACTCTCGTCATCCTCTGTTTACACTCTCGGGTCTCCACTCTCGCCACACTCTCTTTACACTCTCGGGTCTCCACTCTCGCCACACTCTCTTTACACTCTCGGGTCTCCACTCTCGTCACACACTCTTTACACTCTCTGGTCTCCACTCTCGCCACACTCTCTTTACACTCTCGGGTCTCCACTCTCGCCACACTCTCTTTACACTCTCGGGTCTCCACTCTCGCCACACTCTCTTTACACTCTCGGGTCTCCACTCTCGTCACACTTTCTCTTTATACTCTCGGGTCTCCACTCTCGTCACACTCTCTTTACACTCTCGGGTCTCCACTCTCGTCACACACTCTTTACACTCTCTGGTCTCCACTCTCGCCACACTCTCTTTACACTCTCGGGTCTCCACTCTCGCCACACTCTCTTTACACTCTCGGGTCTCCACTCTCGCCACACTCTCTTTACACTCTCGGGTCTCCACTCTCGTCTCACTCTCTTTACACTCTTGGGTCTCCACTCTCGCCACACTCTCTTTACACTCTCGGGTCTCCACTCTCGTCACACTCTCTTTGCACTCTCGGGTCTCCACTCTCGTCGCACTCTCTTTGCACTCTCGGGTCTCCACTCTCGCCACACTCTCTTTACACTCTCGGGTCTTCACTCTCGCCACACTGTCTTTACACTCTCGGGTCTCCACTCTCGCCACGCTCTCTTTACACTCTCGGGTCTCCACTCTCGTCACACTCTCTTTACACTCTCGGGTCTCCACTCTCGTCTCACTCTCTTTACACTCTCGGGTCTCCACTCTCGCCACACTCTCTTTGCACTCTCGGGTCTCCACACTCGTCACACTCTCTTTGCACTCTCGGGTCTCCACTCTCGTCACACTCTCTTTGCTCTCTCGGGTCTCCACTCTCGTCGCACTCTCTTTGCACTCTCGGGTCTCCACTCTCGCCGCACTCTCTTTGCACTCTCGGGTCTCCACTCTCGCCACACTCTCTTTATACTCTCGGGTCTTCACTCTCGCCACACTGTCTTTACACTCTCGGGTCTCGACTCTCGCCACACTCTCTTTACACTCTCGGGTCTCCACTCTCGCCACACTCTCTTTATACTCTCGGGTCTCCACTCTCGTCACACTCTCTTTCCACTCTCGGGTCTCCACTCTCGTCATGTTCTGTTTACATTCTCGGGTCTCCACTCTCGTCACACTCTCTCTGCACTCTCGGGTCTCCACTCTCGTCACATTCTCTTTACACTCTCGGGTCTCCACTCTCGTCACACTCTCTCTGCACTCTCGGGTCTCCACTCTCGTCACACTCTCTTTGCACTCTCGGGTCTCCACTCTCGTCACACTCTCTCTGCACTCTCGGGTCTCCACTCTCGTCACACTCTCTTTACACTCTCAGGTCTCCACTCTCACCACACTCTCTTTACACTCTCGGGTCTCCACTCTCGCCACACTCTCTTTACACTCTCGGGTCTCCACTCTCGTCACACTCTCTCTACACTCTCGGGTCTCCACTCTCGCCACACTCTCTCTTTATACTCTCGGGTCTCCACTCTCGCCACACTCTCTCTTTACACTCTCGGGTCTCCACTCTCGTCACACTCTGTTTACACTCTCGGGTCTCCACTCTCGTCACACTCTCTTTACACTCTCGGGTCTCCACTCTCGCCACACTCTCTTTACACTCTCGGGTCTCCACTCTCGCCACACTCTCTTTACACTCTCGGGTCTCCACTCTCGCCACACTCTCTTTACACTCTCGGGTCTCCACTCTCGCCACACTCTCTCTGCACTCTCGGGTCTCCACTCTCGTCACACTCTCTTTACACTCTCGGGTCTCCACTCTCGCCACACTCTCTTTACACTCTCGGGTCTCCACTCTCGCCACACTCTCTTTACACTCTCGGGTCTCCACTCTCGCCACACTCTCTTTACACTCTCGGGTCTCCACTCTCATCATGCTCTTTTTACACTCTCGGGTCACCACTCTCGCCACACTCTCATTATACTCTCGGGTCACCACTCTCGCCACGCTCTCTTTACACTCTCGGGTCTCCACTCTCGTCACACTCTCTTTACACTCTCGGGTCTCCACTCTCGCCACACTCTCTTTATACTCTCGGGTCTTCCCTCTCGCCACACTGTCTTTACACTCTCGGGTCTCCACTCTCGCCACACTCTCTTTACACTCTCGGGTCTCCACTCTCGTCACACTCTCTTTACACTCTCGGGTCTCCACTCTCGTCTCACTCTCTTTACACTCTCGGGTCTCCACTCTCGCCACACTCTCTTTACACTCTCGGGTCTCCACTCTCGTCACACTCTCTTTGCACTCTCGGGTCTCCACTCTCGTCACACTCTCTTTGCACTCTCGGGTCTCCACTCTCGTCGCACTCTCTTTGCACTCTCGGGTCTCCACTCTCGCCGCACTCTCTTTGCACTCTCGGGTCTCCACTCTCGCCACACTCTCTTTACACTCTCGGGTCTCCACTCTCGCCACACTCTCTTTACACTCTCGGGTCCCCACTCTCGCCACACTCTCTTTACACTCTCGGGTCTCCACTCTCGCCACACTCTCTTTACACTCTCGGGTCTCCACTCTCGCCACGCTCTCTTCACACTCTCGGGTCTCCACTCTCGCCACACTCTCTTTATACTCTCGGGTCTTCACTCTCGCCACACTGTCTTTACACTCTCGGGTCTCCACTCTCGCCACACTCTCTTTACACTCTCGGGTCTCCACTCTCGCCACACTCTCTTTATACTCTCGGGTCTCCACTCTCGCCGCACTCTCTTTGCACTCTCGGGTCTCCACTCTCGCCACACTCTCTTTACACTCTCGGGTCTCCACTCTCGCCACACTCTCTTTACACTCTCGGGTCTCCACTCTCGCCACACTCTCTTTACACTCTCGGGTCCCCACTCTCGCCACACTCTCTTTACACTCTCGGGTCTCCACTCTCGCCACACTCTCTTTACACTCTCGGGTCTCCACTCTCGCCACACTCTCTTTACACTCTCGGGTCTCCACTCTCGCCACACTCTCTTTACACTCTCGGGTCTCCACTCTCGTCACACTCTCTTTACACTCTCGGGTCTCCACTCTCGTCACACTCTCTTTCCACTCTCGGGTCTCCACTCTCGTCACACTCTCTTTACACTCTCGGGTCTCCACTCTCGTCACACTCTCTTTCCACTCTCGGGTCTCCACTCTCCCCACACTCTCTCTCTGCACTCTCGGGTCTCCACTCTCGTCACACTCTCTTTGCACTCTCGGGTCTCCACTCTCGTCACACTCTCTTTGCACTCTCGGGTCTCCACTCTCGCCACACTCTCTTTACACTCTCGGGTCTCCACTCTCGTCATGTTCTGTTTACATTCTCGGGTCTCCACTCTCGCCACACTCTCTTTACACTCTCGGGTCTCCACTCTCGTCACACTCTCTCTTTACACTCTCGGGTCTCCACTCTCGTCACACTCTCTTTGCACTCTCGGGTCTCCACTCTCGTCACACTCTCTTTGCACTCTCGGGTCTCCACTCTCGTCGCACTCTCTTTGCACTCTCGGGTCTCCACTCTCGCCGCACTCTCTTTGTACTCTCGGGTCTTCACTCTCGCCACACTCTCTTTACACTCTCGGGTCTCCACTCTCGCCACACTCTCTTTACACTCTCGGGTCTCCACTCTCGCCACACTCTCTTTATACTCTCGGGTCTCCACTCTCGTCATGTTCTGTTTACATTCTCGGGTCTCCACTCTCGTCACACTCTCTTTACACTCTCGGGTCTCCACTCTCCCCACACTCTCTTTATACTCTCGGGTCTCCACTCTCGTCATGTTCTGTTTACATTCTCGGGTCTCCACTCTCGTCACACTCTCTTTACACTCTCGGGTCTCCACTCTCGTCACACTCTCTCTGCACTCTCGGGTCTCCACTCTCGCCACACTCTCTTTACACTCTCGGGTCTCCACTCTCGCCACACTCTCTTTATACTCTCGGGTCTCCACTCTCGTCATGTTCTGTTTACATTCTCGGGTCTCCACTCTCGTCACATTCTCTTTACACTCTCGGGTCTCCACTCTCCCCACACTCTCTCTCTGCACTCTCGGGTCTCCACTCTCGTCACACTCTCTTTGCACTCTCGGGTCTCCACTCTCGTCACACTCTCTCTGCACTCTCGGGTCTCCACTCTCGTCACACTCTCTTTACACTCTCAGGTCTCCACTCTCACCACACTCTCTTTACACTCTCGGGTCTCCACTCTCGCCACACTCTCTTTACACTCTCGGGTCTCCACTCTCGTCACACTCTCTCTACACTCTCGGGTCTCCACTCTCGCCACACTCTCTCTTTACACTCTCGGGTCTCCACTCTCGTCACACTCTGTTTACACTCTCGGGTCTCCACTCTCGTCACACTCTCTCTGCACTCTCGGGTCTCCACTCTCGTCACACTCTCTTTACACTCTCGGGTCTCCACTCTCGCCACACTCTCTTTACACTCTCGGGTCTCCACTCTCGCCACACTCTCTTTACACTCTCGGGTCTCCACTCTCGCCACACTCTCTTTACACTCTCGGGTCTCCACTCTCGCCACACTCTCTTTACACTCTCGGGTCTCCACTCTCGTCACACTCTCTCTGCACTCTCGGGTCTCCACTCTCGTCACACTCTCTTTACACTCTCGGGTCTCCACTCTCGCCACACTCTCTTTACACTCTCGGGTCTCCACTCTCGTCACACTCTCTCTGCACTCTCGGGTCTCCACTCTCGTCACACTCTCTTTACACTCTCGGGTCTCCACTCTCGCCACACTCTCTTTACACTCTCGGGTCTCCACTCTCGCCACACTCTCTTTACACTCTCGGGTCTCCACTCTCGTCACACTCTCTTTACACTCTTGGGTCTCCACTCTCGCCACACTCTCTTTACACTCTCGGGTCTCCACTCTCGCCACTCTCTCTTTACACTCTCGGGTCTCCACTCTGGCCACACTCTCTTTACACTCTTGGGTCTCCACTCTCGCCACACTCTCTTTACACTCTCGGGTCTCCACTCTCGTCACACTCTCTTTACACTCTTGGGTCTCCACTCTCGCCACACTCTCTTTACACTCTCGGGTCTCCACTCTCGCCACTCTCTCTTTACACTCTCGGGTCTCCACTCTGGCCACACTCTCTTTATACTCTCGGGTCTCCACTCTCATCATGCTCTTTTTACACTCTCGGGTCTCCACTCTCGTCACACTCTCTTTACACTCTCGGGTCTCCACTCTCGTCACACTCTCTTTGCACTCTCGGGTCTCCACTCTCGTCACACTCTGTTTACACTCTCGGGTCTCCACTCTCATCATGCTCTTTTTACACTCTCGGGTCACCACTCTTGCCACACTCTCATTATACTCTCGGGTCTCCACTCTCGTCACACTCTCTTTGCACTCTCGGGTCTCCACTCTCGCCGCACTCTCTTTACACTCTCGGGTCTCCACTCTCGTCACACTCTCTTTACACTCTCGGGTCTCCACTCTCGTCACACTCTCTTTACACTCTCGGGCCTCCACTCTCGCCACACTCTCTTTACACTCTCGGGTCTCCACTCTCGCCACACTCTCTTTACACTCTCGGGTCTCCACTCTGGCCACGCTCTCTTTTCACTCTCGGGTCTCCACTCTCGCCACACTCTCTTTACACTGTCGGATCTCCACTCTCGCCACGCTCTCTTTACACTCTCGGGTCTCCACTCTTAGGTCTCCACTCTCGTCACGCTCTCTTTACACTCTCGGGTCTCCACTCTCGGGTCTCCACTCTCGCCACACTCTCTTTACACTCTCGGGTCTACAATCTCGTCACACTCTCTTTATTCTTTCGGGCCTCCACTCTCGCCACACTCTCTTTATACTCTCGGGTCTCCACTCTCGTCACACTCTCTTTACACTCTCGGGTCTACAATCTCGTCACACTCTCTTTACACTCTCGGACCTCCACTCTCGGGTCTCCACTCTCGTCACACTCTCTTTGCACTCTCGGGCCTCCACTCTCGCCACACTCTCTTTATACTCTCGGGTCTCCACTCTCGCCACACTCTCTTTGCACTCTCGGGCCTCCACTCTCGCCACACTCTCTTTGCACTCTCGGTTCTCCACTCTCGCCATACTCTCTTTGCACTCTCGGTTCTCCACTCTCGCCACACTCTCTTTGCACTCTCGTGTCTCCGCTCTCGCCACGCTCCCTTTATGCTCTCGGGTCTCCACTCTCGCCACACTCTCTTTATACTCTCGTGTCTCCACTCTCGCCACACTCTCTTTATACTCTCGTGTCTCCGCTCTCGTCACACTCCCTTTATGCTCTCGGGCCTCTGCTCTCGCTACGCTCCCCTTATACTCTCGGGTCTTCACTCTCGCCACACTCTCTTTACACTCTCGGGCCTCCACTCTCGCCACACTCTCTTTGCACTCTCGGGCCTCCACTCTCGCCACACTCTCTTTATACTCTCGGGTCTCCACTCTCGCTACGCTCCCCTTATACTCTTGGGTCTCCACTCTCGCCACACTCTCTTTATCCTCTCAGGTCTCTGCTCTTGTCATGCTTTCTTTATACTCTGTGGTCTCCGCTCTCACCGGGCTTGCTTTATAATCTCATGTCTCTGCGCTCTTTATACTCTACATTAAATTGATGAAGTTGTTTGGTAAGTTTTTTTTGTTCTGCAAAACTGCACATTAGAAAAACCTAAAATCAAACATACTCATCCCCCCTCACATTCTATAATTCTTATTGCGGAGCATATTTATCACTTGAATTGAATCAGTTTTCCCAAAAATGGTTTTAAATGGTATTCTGGTATGTTACCTAATTTATTTTCCTCTGATCATTTTATCATCTCAAATTCCTCTTTAATTTCTCATAACTCAAGCATTCAAGCCATAAACTCATGACACTCGAATAAAGCACATGTCTTCTATATTGGAATTAATCAGTAACAAGTCCCATCATGATCCAAAGACCTTCATAGCATTGGATCAAAATCTCTGTGTCTAATTTTGCAAACTAACTTCGACCTCTTAATAAAGTCCCTCTACAACAATGTATGGACGTGCACAAAAAAAATAGACAAATTTCTGCACAAACAGACCATGACCAACTCTTACCATGAAATGTCTCAGTCTGTTACAGCATCTTTTTTCAGCAAATTGGTTTTCAGAATATTTCATTGTACTGGTAGTCCACAAATGTTAATTAAAAAAAAAATCACTTTTCTGCTCTCATCCCAAGTGGCCATATTTACAGGTGACCTTTGACTGTAATTCGACCATGGGTGGGCCTCACAAATAAGCTTTATCCAGTCCATAATCCAAGGGCACTGAGGCAATTTTTAGTGGTTTCCTGAAATCAGCCAATTTAGCACAAACCAGGGATCGAATCTGCCCTTCATGGCAACTTGCTTCGCCATTATGGGAGCTTTTTACCTGGGATTATTTGACACTGACATTTTTTTAATTCATTCATGGGATGTGGGCATAGCTGGCGAGGCCGGCATTTATTGCCCATCCCTAATTGCCCTTGAGAAGGTGGTGGTAAGCCGCCTTCTTGAACCGCTGCAGTCCGTGTGGTGAAGGTTCTCCCGCTGTGCTGTTAGGAAGGGAGTTCCAGGATTTTGACCCAGCGACGATGAAGGAACGGCGATATATTTCCAAGTCGGGATGGTGTGTGACTTGGAGTGGAATGGGCAGGTGGTGGTGTTCCCATGTACCTGCTGCTCTTGTCCTTCCAGGTGGTAGAGGTCGCGGGTTTGGGAGGTGCTGTTGAAGAAGCCTTGGCGAGTTGCTGCAGTGCATCCTGTGGATGGTACACACTGCAGCCACAGTGCGCCGGTGGTGAAGGGAGTGAATGTTTAGGGTGGTGGATGGGGTGCCAATCAAGCGGGCTGCTTTGTCCTGGATGGTGTCGAGCTTCTTGAATGTAGTTGGAGCTGCACTCGTCCAGGCAAGGGGAGAGTATTCCATCGCACTCCTGACTTGTGTGGAAAGGCTTTGGGGAGTCAGGAGGTGAGTCACTCGCCGCAGAATACACAGCCTCTGACCTGCTCTTGTAGCCACAGTATTTATATGGCTGGTCCAGTTAAGTTTCTGATCAATGGTGACCCCCAGGATGTTGATGGTGGGGGATTCGGCAATGTTAATGCCATTGAATGTCAAGGGGAGGTGGTTCGACTCTCTCTTGTTGGAGATGGTCATTGCCTGGCACTTGTCTGTCGCGAATGTTACTTGCCACTTATGAGCCCAAGCCTGGATGTTGTCCAGGTCTTGCTGCATGCGGGCTCGGACTGCTTCATTATTTGAGGGGTTACGACATGGGATGGGAATGTGTGTTTTTAAATCCTGCAGCAGTGACATCCTTCATATTGCTGTATACAAAGTCACTTTATGGGCTTACAATTTCATCAAAATCTTGAACTCGACATGCAGGTCAAGACTGCAAATGTTCTGATTTCTGCAGAAAGAATCCTCTCAGAGTCAAGGTATGCATTTTTGACATTCTTCAAATTGCAGCATTGGATTTTTAAAAACCTTCAGGCTATTCTTTTATTTGTAAAGGAATGTGATACAGCATAAGAATCTAAAAATGAGAACCAAATACAAACATTTATAACCTTCATAAAATTCCTCGGCGAAATTCAAAATGTATTCCTTCGATTCACATAAGCTGTGAAACCCATGAATCTGTTTCTGACGTAGGTTCTGTAAAAGTACTTTAGTCCTTAAATTATGATAACTTTAAAGGCACCTGCTTGACATATTGATGTTACTTGATTAAATCGGTGGCTCAGAAATGGAAAGCACAGATGTATTTTGAAATTCTCTGTGAGATTTAGAGTCAACGGAGCATTGGCAGCTAATGTATCAGAATCTTTTTTAACATTTACTCTCAAAAACAAGCAGTTGAAACCCATTAAAGAAATTTCATATTAGCCATCTAACACGTATGTATGTTATGAGAAATCTGCACGGATAAAGGCGGATGCAGCGATGGATAGACAACATCTGAATAAGTGGAATTTTAAAAATATATATTTTCCAAATATGTCCCATTGTTAGAATAGCTACTGCTACAATTATCTAGTCAGCTTTTTGGTTTTATATTAAAATAACTCCTGTTCATATGTGACACAATTATTGGGTATAACTGAATTTATGACAGGATTTTGTTCATAACAAAATGAAAATAATGCCTTACTGGAAGAACTTGTATTTTTCAGGCATATTAGTGCATGTTATTTAGTGAGGATAATATAAACTGAAAATGACCAATCCAAGAAGTACTTTTGTGGTTTGGTGTCCTTCGGTTCATCTAAAGGAGGAAGGACTCTATTGACCTATATAAGAACATAAGAACATAAGAAATTGGAGCAGGAGTAGGCCAATCGGCCCCTCGAGCCTGCTCCGCCATTCAATAAGATCATGGCTGATCTGATCCCAACCACAAATCTAAAGAACACAAGAAGTCGGAGCAGGACCTGGCCACATAGCCCCTGGGCCCTCTCCGCCACCCACAGGGCATTGACCGATCCGAACTCAGCTTCATGTCCAATTTCCTGCCCGCTCCCCATAACCCCTAATTCCCTTTACTTCTAGGAAACTGTCTATTTCTGTTTTAAATTTATCTAATGATGTAGCTTCCACAGCTTCCTGGGGCAGCAAATTCCACAGACCTACCACCCTCTGAGTGAAGAAGTTTCTCCTCATCTCAGTTTTGAAAGAGCAGCCCCTTATTCTAAGATTATGCCCCCTAGTTCTAGTTTCACCCATCTTTGGGAACATCCTTACTGCATCCACCCGATCAAGACCCTTCACAATCTTATATGTTTCAATAAGATCGCCTCTCATTCTTCTGAACTCCAATGAGTAGAGTCCCAATCTACTCAACCTCTCCTCATATGTCCGCCCCCTCATCCCCAGGATTAACCGAGTGAACCTTCTTTGTACTGCCTCGAGAGCAAGTATGCCTTCAGTTCTATTTTCCCCTTCTCCTGTTCTGTCTTCCTGTTGTAAAGCACTCTCAGGCATTTTTTCCTATGCAGCTAGTAATTTGTAGTAAGATGCCTGATATTTTTGCACTTTGAATAGTGTCATTATACAGTACTTTTCTTCTAAATTATCCCTCAGTCCCTCCTCTCCATAGGAGACGCAGAGTAAAAAGACTAGGCAGGTAGAGCAGGAGTCCCCTGGGGCCATCTCCCTCTCAAACAGATATACCGCTTTGGATATTGTTGGGGGAGATGGCTTATCAGGGGAATGCAGCAAAAGCCAAGACCGTGGCCCCATGAGTGACTCAGTTGCACAGGAGGGGAGGAAAAAGAATGGGAGAGCAATAGTAATAGAGGATTCCATCGTAAGGGGTTTCTGCAGCCACAGACGTGACTCCAGGATGGTATGTTGCCTCCCTGGTGCTCGGGTCAAGGATGTCACTGAGTGGCTGCAGGACATTCTGAAGGGGGAGAGTGAACAGCCAGAGGTCGTGGTGCATATTGGTACCAATGACATCGGTTTAAAAAAAAGGGATGAGGTCCGGCAAGCAGAATATCGGGAGTTAGGAAATAAATTAAAAAGCAGGACCTATAAGGGAGTAATCTCAGGATTATTCCCAGTGCCACGTGCTAGCGAGAGCAGAAGTAGGAGAATAGACCAGATGAATGCATGGCTTGAGAGATAGTGTAGGAGGGAGGGGTTTAAATTCCTGAGGCATTGGGACCGATTCTGGGAAAGGCGGGACCTGTACAAGCTGGACGGGTTGCACCCAAGCAGAACCGGGACCAGTATCCTCGCGGGGGCATTTGCTAGTTGTGTTGGGGAGGGTTTAAACTAGTATGGGACGGGGATGGGAACCAAAGGGCAGGTACAGATAGGACGAATTCAGACCAGGAAACGGGAAGCAGAAGAGCAGTTAGTGATGTAGTTAGCAACTCAGAAAGGCAAAAGAAGCAACAGTTAAATATTGTTCAGCACAGGAATTTGATGGGGTTAAAGGGTATATACTTCAATGCAAGGAGTATTACAAACAAAGCAGATGAGCTAAGGGCACAGATAGACATAAGGCAGCATGATATCATTGCTATAACGGAAACCTGGCTTAAAGAGGGGGATAATTGGCAGCTCAATATCCCTGGATATAGAATTTTCAGGCTATTGAAGTAAGCCAAGGAGGAAATAGCGGATGCTCTGAGGATCATTTTCCAATCCTCACTAGATTCAGGAGAGGTACCGGAGGACTGGAAGACTGCAAACATAGTACCATTGTTTCAAAAAGGTACGAGGGAAAGGCCGAACAATTATAGGCTGGTCAGTCTTACCTCGGTGGTGGGCAAACTATTAGAATCAATACTGAGAGATAGGATGAACTGTCACTTGGAAAGGCATGGTTTAATCAGGGATAGTCAGCATGGATTTGTTCAGGGAAGGTCATGCCTTACACACCTGATTAAATTCTTTGAGGAAGTGACAAGGAGGATGGATGAGGGTAGTGCAGTGGATGTTGTCTGCATGGATTTTAGTAAGGCATTTGACAAGGTCCCACATGGCAGACTGGTCAGAAAGGTAAAAGCTCATGGGATACAGGGAAATGTGGCGAATTGGATCCAAAATTGGCTCAGTAACAGGAAACAAAGGGTAAAAGTTGATGGATGTCTTTGCAAATGGAAATCCGTTTCCAGTGGTGTACCACAGGGCTCAGTGTTGGGTCCCTTGCTGTTTGTGGTATATATTAATGATTTGGACTTGAATGTAGGGGGCATGATTGGCAAATTTCCAGACGTTTCCAAAATTGGCCGTGTAATTGATAGTGAAGAGGATAGCTGTAGATTCCAAGAAGATATCAATGGGTTGGTGGAGTGGGCGGAAAAGTGGCAAATGGAGTTCAAACCGGAGAAGTGTGATATAATGCATTTAGGGAGGGCAGACAGGAAAAGGGAATATGCAGTATACGGGAATATATCGAGAGGGGTAGAGGAAGTGAGAGACCTTGGAGTGCATGTGCACAGGTCCCTGAAGGTGGCAGTACAGGTAGATATGGTTGTGAAGAAGGCATACGGAATGCTCTCCATTATTAGCCGAGGTATAGAATACAAAAGCATGGGATGTAATGATGGAACTGTGTAAAATGCTGGTAAGGCCACAGCAGAAGTATTGTGCACAGTTCTGGTCACCACATTACAGGAAGGACGTAATTGCTCTGGAGAGAGTGCAGAGAAGATTTACAAGAATGTTGCCAGGGCTTGAAAATTGCAGTTACGATGAGAGGTTGGATAGGCTGGGGTTGTTTTCCTTGGAGCAGAGGAGGCTGAGGAGTGACTTGATTGAGGTATACAAAATTATGAGGGGCCCAGATAGAGTAGACAGGAAGTACCTGTTTCCCCTGACGGAGAGATCAAGAACTAGAGGACATGGATTTAAGCTGATTGGCGGAAGGATTAGAGGGGACATGAGGAAAAACTTTTTTACCCAGAGGGTGGTGGGTGTATGGAATTCGCTGCCCGAATTAGTGGTAGAGGCAGGGACCCTCAACTCTTTCTAAAAAGTACCTGGACCTGCACCTAAAGTGCTGTAAGCTGCAGGGCTACGGACCGGGTGCTGGAAGGTGGGATTAGAATGGGCACCTGGTTGTTCTTCGAGCCAGCGTGGACACGATGGGCCGAATGACCCCCTTCTGTGCTGTATCTTTTCTATGGTTCATGCCAGAATGTGTTTCCACTGACAACGGGAGCCTTCCAATAGCTTGTCCAAATGGCCATTCATTATGTGTAATCTTGAACGATGAGTGTTGGTGTGTTATTGGACCAGAGGGACTATGATGGATGAGCCAATTCTGTCCTCATTAGGTATCTGCAAAGTGTGCTTTCGGCAGGGACTACCACTACTTTTTCCCATCTAGCCTAGATGAGACTAATAGAGGTACCCTCCATTCTTCAGCGCCCTGGTTAAGATTGAGAAACTCGATCCAAACCAAGGATCAAACCTGAGGCCTTTCTGTTCCATATAATTTTGTATTTTCGACTGCATCACAGTGCTTTCAGCTACTAATCATTGATGGAAGCTTATGTGTTTTTCCCCCTCATACCTGCAAAGATTTATAATGAAGATGTTGTGCTCTTCTTTCAGTGTCCCTCAGCCTATTTGTAATAATAGTTGAATAAATAGTGCATTAAGGATTAAGTAAAGCAAAATGCAAGACTAGCAGTTATTAGATTACAGGTAAATGAGAAGTACCCTTAAGATATGTAATTTTCAATTCTGTGCAAAGTGTTACTGTAACAGCACTGGATGCAGCAATAAGTACTGGTGTAATGTCACAGTGGCAGCATTGTTTAAAAAACGCTTCCCTTACACTCAACTAGTGTGAATGAAATGTATTAAGCAATGTTATCTCACTGAAACTCTGTCTACTGGGTGCTTTGGTTTCTTCTGAAATTAGAAATGTGCATGCCTTGGCAGGTGTTGCAGTAATGCTTCAGTTTTGGGTGAAAAAAGTCCCAGTGTGTGCAGTAAATCTAAACTGTTTATACATGTGTGCACTTTCTTGGCTTAAAAAAATAAGTCTTGTGACAGTAAGTGTGGGATAGTTTCAACATGCTTATGATGATGAAACAACATTGAACTCAGAGCTGTTATGTTGGCTTCAGCTAATGAGGTGGGGCCAGCACACAACTGCTCCATCACTGAACCGCAATCTTGGGTGAAGCTCGGAGGAGGTGGTTGAGCCTAATCATAGTGAAATTGAACAACATTTCACCAAATACATGCTGCTATGGCTTTGAACAACACAAAATCATAGTAACAAATAGCATCAGTGTGCATGAGCCTGTGTTAGTGATCTACCTGTGTATACAAATTTAATTTTGCATGTTTGGCAGTTCCCTGCTACAAAGATATGAGTGTGGATCTGTAATTGCCTCCCAAATCCGTGCCTGTATTTTCTGCAACTTCATGTTTGAACCTCACCAATCGGGTTTCCACCCCTGCCATCCTTATCAAAGTCACAAATGACACCCTATATGACTGTGACTGTGGTGCACTATCGCTCCTTATCCTTTTCGACCTTTCTGCCTCTCCTCCGTTGTCCACCTGGGTGGGAGTACCCTCGCCTGGTTCCATTCTTAGCAGTCCAGTCGTAGCCAGGGAATCTCCTGCAATGCCTTTTCTTCCCGCTCCAACACCATTACCTCTGGAGTCCCCCAAGGATCTACATCCAGTATTGAATCAGTAGAAATATTAAATTTTGGGAAGACCGAAGCCATTGTCTTCAGTCCCCACCACAAACTCCATTCCCTTGCCACCGACTCCATCCTCCTCCCTGGCTACTGTCTGAGGCTGAACCAGACTATTTGCAACCTTGGCATCCTATTTGATCCTGAGCTGAGCTTCCGACCCCATTAACCTGTAATCACCAACACCACATCCGTGATATCGCCCATCTCCACCCCTGTCTCAGCCCATCTGCTGCTGAAACCCTCATTCATGTCTTTGTTACCTCCAGACTCGACTATTCCAATGCTGACCTGGACAGCCTCCCACTTTGCACCCACCGTAAACTTCAGCTCATCCAAAACTCTGCTGCCCATACCTAAACTCGTACTAAGTCCCGTTCACCTGTCATCCCTGTGCTTACATTGGCTCCCATTCCGGCAATGCCTCGAATTAAAAAATCTCACTCTTGTGCTCAAATCCTTCCATGGCCTCGCCCCCCACCCTCCGAGATCTCTGTGCTCCTCCAATTCTGACCTCTAGTGCATCCCCAATTTCCGTCCCCCCAACATTGGCAGCCGTGCCTTCAGTTGCCTTGGCCCTAAGCTCTGGAATTCCCTCCCTAAACCTCTCAGTCTTTCTACCTCTCTCTCCTCCTTTAAGACGCTCCTTAAAACCTACCTCATTGCCTAAGCTTTTGTTCACCCATCCTAATATCTCTCTATGTGGCTCGGTGTCAAATTTTGACTGAAAACGCTCCTGTGAAGTACCTTCATGTGAAGGACGTTTTGCCATGTAAAAGACATTATAGAAATGCAAGTTGTTGTTGTTGTTGTTGTTGTTGTTGTATAAACGTACTGTGTGGCACTGTTTGGGACAGTACTGCTGAATTAGCCCACATAGGTACTGGTCAGGCTATAGTCCCTCCGAGATAGTCAAAACAAAGTAAGAATATCCCCCTGAGGGACGCTGGCCAACCATCCAAACCATAAATGAAAGTAGTATTTTACAATAGAATTATAAAAAGGGTACAGCACGGAAGGAGGCCATTTGGCCCATCGAGTCCACTCCCCCGCCCTATCCCCGTAGCCCTACAAATTGTTTCCTTTCAAGTACTTATCCAGTTCCCTTTTGAAGGCCACCCCCTCGAGCAGTGCATTCCAGATCCTAACCACTTGCTGTGTAAAAAAGTTTTTCTTTGTGTTACCTTTGGTTCTTTTGCCAATCACTTTAAGTCTATGTCCTCTGGTTCTTGACCCTTCCGCCAATGGGAACAGTTTCTCTCTCTCTACTCTGTCTAGATCCTTCATGATTTTGAATACCTCTATCAAATCTCCTTGCAACCGTCTCTGTTCCAAGGAGAACAACTCCAGTCTCTCCACATAACTGAAGTCCCTCATCCCTGGAATCGTTTTAGTAAATCTCTTCTGCACCCTCTCTGAGGTCTTCACATCTTTCATAAAGTGCGGTGCCCAGAGCTGGACACAATACTCCAGTTGTGGCCGAACCAGTGTCTTATAAAGGGTAATCATGATTAATAAAGGTTAATCATAAGCCAGCTTCATTCCAGCTTTCCATGTGGGGAATGGGCATGGTTTTTGTCTGCCTAATTTTTATTGGAGCTTCTTCCTCTGAGTCACCTACAGACTTCTACGGGGGAGGAGGATTTGAGGAAACAGGAGAATCTAGCAGCTTTCTGCAGAAAATTTGCCAGGGATCCCTGGAGCACACTGCAAGACTGATTTGATTCCTTGAACAATACCATTAGTTACTTGGTAGAATCATTAAGAGCCATGCTGCCAGCCATGACCAAGGAGATGAGACCTACAGCCAGCAATGATCTATAAGCCTGCTTTAGAATGTTCCCATCTACCTACAGGCATTCGGGCACAGAACCCGCCAATAGAGAGAGAGGGAGGAAAAGGAAGTTAGTGATTAATTCATTAAAGGTGTATGGTTGGACCAAACTTCCAAATACATAGAAACATTTAATATGAGAGTTGCCCAAAGTTTCAATGTACTGGTTGCAGGATTCCCTGGCCCCAGATTAGGAGCTTCCTCAAAATCTTGCATGGACCACGGCAATTTTTTAATGGCATTCCTCATGACTGCATCGTTACAGACCATGGCTATAAAGTTCTCTTTGATATAAACAAATTATCAATCTTTAACCATAAAATAGATGCGGTGTAAAAGACTCAGCTAAACCCTTGTATAGTACACTGATCACAGACATAGCGGTTGTACTTTCCTGTGCTTTTCACAGCATAGGAAATCCATCGCATAGGAGACAAACCTAGATTTCCTCCCTACTGAAAGTCGAAACAAATGGATGCACTCAACTGACAGCTTTAGCAACAAGGATCTAATCAGGTTGGAGATAGCATGCCGCAAGACCCATGACATAGGATTTATTTAGCAAAGGGTCGTGGAGCTACAAGTAGTCACTAAAACAGAGATGGGCAATTTTGATGTTGGTTAGTTCTGTGATAACCAAATGCTGGTTCAACTGAGGGCCTATCCTGCGGATCAGAGCCATCTTGGGCTCAATTGCCATAGGGGAATGTCACTAAAGATTTCTCAGATTCAATTTGAAGGAACAAAGTTATTTGTACAAGATCCTCCCTTTGGCCTCTCCTCAGAAGCCAGTCCTTGTCAGTCATTGCAGCCCTTATCAGGGTGCAGCATAAGAACTTAACAAATAGGAGCAAGAATAATCCATACGGCCCCTCAAACCTGCTCTGCCATTCATTAAGATTTCCACATCGTTCACCTGACGAAGGAGGAAGCCTCCGAAAGCTTGTGAATTTAAAATAAAATTGCTGGACTATAACTTGGTTTTGTAAAATTGTTTACAATTCATTAAGATCATGGCTGATCTTTGGCCTCAACTCGACTTGCCCGCCCGATCCCCATATCCCTTGATTCCCCTACAGTCCAAAAATCAGCCTTGAATATACTCTGACTCAGTATCCACAGGCTTCTGGGGTAGAGAATTCCAAAGATTCACATCTTTCGCATCTCTATAAATAACCATTCCTGAGCAATTACCTCATCAAAGCTTCATGCCTGATGTCTTCCATCTCAGCTGTGCAACAAATGCTCGATACAAACCATACATTAGTATTCCTAGTCAATTATCATATCCCAACTACAACCAATATTCTTAGGGATTTTATTCCAGGCAACCCAGTTAAAGATTTATTTGCAGGAGGGTTTGTGGGTACCAGGAAAAGGTGATTTAGGAATTGTCCATTTGATGGCACCAGTTACCTTTGTAATTCTGAACACTTGGCATGTTATGCGATCACTTTAGCTAATTCTGCTCAGCCAGTCACCCCGCTACAAAGCCTCCCTTTCCGAAACAATACTAATTGACTGTTCCTTGACCCTGATGGGAGGTGGAGAGGACTCTTTTCTGTTCATTTCTCAGAATGTAATTGTTAGTATTAGGCATCTGGATCACAAAGTTTCTGTCAGCTCAGCATTTAGTTCGAGTAGATTGATTTCAATGGGATTAAAATCAGGCGGTTTCCACAATGGCTGGCCAGATTACCACCCAGGCACTGAAGTTGAAAATTACCCCCTATGTTTTTAAATCTAACTCTGGTAAATTGTGACATTGAATTCAATAAATCTGATAAATTGTGAGCTAGCGCCAGATAAAATAACCACAAAAACTACAGGATTATTATAAAAACCCAACTGGTTCACCAATGTCCTTTAGAGAAGGAAACCTGCTGCCCATCCCCTGTCTGTCTTATATGTAACTTTAGTCCACACTACAGAGTTGGTTCTTAATGACCTCTGAAGTGCCAATCAAGGAAAATAGGGATGGGCTATAAATGGAGTCTTGCCACCCTGAGAACAAAAAGAAACTCAACTGAAACTCAGGCACCCTCCCAATATCAATGGGCCAAAAAATCCCTGTTCCATTTATGATCCACTGCTACACAAATCAGAACTGGAACACCACTTCGTATTTCCACTTCGTAGATACTTGAAGAACCTGAGTTATTATAAACTAGAAATTATTGTTAGTGATATCAATTGATATTAATGTGCTTGTATAACTTTCCTCTGTCCCCTACTTTAATAGAGGTATTAACCTGTTTATATAAACTAATAGTGATAAATTAATAAGATAATCTCACCAACAGGAATTTATAGGCTTACATCTCTCACATAAAATATTTCTGTAATCCTGGCAGTGATTTATATCCAATGGTGCCAGGACCCAAGGCAAACAGAGAAAAATAGGGAGTGGGAAAGAATGTGATGCAGGCACAAGAATGGACAACATTTTATTTTTCTCCATGAGCAATGTCATGGGAGGTAAACTATTCTGTTCCAAAATATCTGTGGGAGGTTTTTTTTTCTAGTTTTGAGTGTCAACTCCCAGCTCCTTATATGCTTTTAAATTGGGAAGTGTTGCTGTAGGTTTGAGCGACTCTTTAAATTGCACAAAAAAATTACAGTGCTCCATGTAACAAATGCTACTTCAAAATCTGAAATCAGGCAGTGGCTAATGGCATTTTAATCAATTCTCTGTTTAGGAGCCCCCTTCACTGACCAGTGGAGCTGGAAGGTCACATAAACAAGGCTTCTATCAATGTTATGCTGGGCTGGCTTACCAAGAGGTGCATGGGAACAATCTGGGATGCCTGTTCCCACCAATTTCCCTCCCCTAAAATTATTAGTTGTCCAACAGCGAGAGTTTTATTGAAACAACTGTCTTAGTGGATATCAAGCATATTTACTGTACTGTTTCTTTTTGTTTTAGTGGATCAATGACTTGGAAAGGGATCAAAGGTATCATTCTTGGCCATCAAGTTATCAAGAGTTATTGCGACCAACCTTCCCAGGCGTTATACGACAAATTAGGCGCAACTTTTTCAATTTGGTAAGTATTGTGAAATAAAGATATTAAGTTAATTATATGGATTTTTTTTTGTTACAAGATCACACTATTTCTGTATTTGCTATTATGATAATAGATACAGAGACTTAGTTATGATGGAAGTGAAACCTAATTAATTCTCTTACATATTTTTATCAAATGACAAAGCATTTATGTCAGTAAAAATACATAACATTACAAAGAAAACCCTGTGTATGTGTTCAAGTTTTCCTTGCTTTCCTTATCTTCTGTAAAATTAATCATCCTTTGCACATGATCTAGCAGTGCAGTAAACCTGCAGGGGTTACTGGCTGTTGGAGCAATTGACCCTATGATGGTGAATTTTGAATCATTTTGATTTGGGGTGGGAAGAGGAGAGATAATGGGCCGGCTCTTGCTGGAAAAATAATTAATGATGCACACTGTTATTACTGTGCAATATCGGCCAACAAGTTCAAGGGATTCAGAGATATGCCGTGAGTTGCAAATCTCCAGAACTTGCGGGTCGACTTGTGCTGCTCCGCCATTGCAGCATCTCGCCCTTAGCCTCCCCATTATTTTTAAGAACTTGCTGGATTTGCACATTAATTGCCGATTAAACTTGCCACAGAGAGTTAAGTCTGGTAATTGAGAGCGTACGTACCTTTTTAATGAAGTAATAATTGCAATGCAATGCTAATAAGAACATAAGAATTAGGAGCAGGAGTAGGTCATAAGGCCCCTCGAGCCTGCTCTGCCATTGAATAAGATCATGGCTGATCTTCGACCTCAACTCCACTTTCCTGCCTGATCCCCATATCCCTTGATTCCCCTAGAGTCCAAAAATCTATCTATCTCAATCTTGAATATACTCAATGACTGAACATCCACAGCCCTTTGGGGTAGAGAATTCCAAAGATTCACAATCCTCTGAGTGAAGAAATTCCTCCTCATCTCAGTCTTAAATGGCTGGCCCCTTATCGTGAGACTATGCCCCCGAGTTCTAGACTGTCCAGCCAGGGGAAACAACCTCTCAGCATCTACCCTGTCAAGCGACCTCAGAATCTTATGTTTCAATGAGATCATCTCTCGTTCTTCTAAACTCCAGAGAATATAGGCCCATTTTACTCAATCTCTCCTCATAGGACAATCCTCTCATCCCAGGAATCAATCTAGCGAACCTTCGTTGGACCGCCTCTAAGGCAAGTATATCCTTCCTTAGGTAAGGAGACCAAAACTGTACACAGTACTCCAAGTGTGGTCTCACCAAAGCCCTGTACAACTGTAGTAAGACTTCCTTACTCTTGTACTCCAACCCCCTTGCAATAAAGGCCAACATTCCACTGGCCTTCCTAATTGCTTGCTATACCAGCATGCTAACTTTCTGCGTTTCTGGTATGAGGACACCCAGATCTCTCTGAACACCAACACTAAATAGTTTCTCACCATTTAAAAAATATTCTGCTTTTCTATTCTTCCCACCAAAGTAAATAACCTCACATTTCCCCACAATACTCCATCTGCCGCCTTCTTGCCCACTCACTTAGCCTGTATATATCCCTTTGCAGACTCTATGGGCTCGATTTTAGAATCTAAGTGAGGATGCGTGGGAGGGCGGGGGGGGCTCCGAAAAGTGGGGAAATCCCAAGCGGGTTCAGAACCCGGCTCCAACCCGGCGACTTCTGGGTTCCCCACTGACGCGTCTGGGCGCGCGTGCGCCTCACGAATGCAGAAGTCCCACCGACAATTAAAGTCTGCGGAATGACAGTTGGGACAATTAGTTTGATACTTGAAGTACTTAATTTTGTGCACGCTGAGGCAGGGGTCCAATTTTCAAATATCCTCGGTGTGTTTCCCATGCTGTAGGAAACACTCCTTGTTCTACCAGACGTGTTTCAGCCAGTTGGACATTCAAATGCTTGTTGACAGATGGGGATAAAAGGTGAATTATTGCAACAGGGCACTCAGTTCTTTCAGACAAACTTTTGGCTGGGAGATCTTTGTGTTTTCATTGAAAATTCTTAGTTTACACTCAGAATCCTTCAGTGTACACATATTTACCAACCTCCCCCCTCAAACTGACACCATCAGGATGGGGGGAGGTGCCATGGCTGAATGCTCCACTACATCCAAGGATGAGCAACATCACCAGCCTCGCCACCCTTCCCTGCACAAAATCGTCCTGCAACTACACATACACCCACTGTAAAGTGACCCGATGGGTGGTATCGAGTGTTGCAGTTAATGGTGAACCTCATGAAAAGGCCCCATCACAAAAGCCAGTCAAGAATGGGCAAGACGTGGCAGTAGTGGTGAGAATGATAACATTTCATAGAATCATAGAATCATAGAAGTTACAACATGGAAGCAGGCCCTTCGGCCCAACATGTCCATGTCGCCCAGTTTATACCACTAAGCTAGTCCCAATTGCCTGCACTTGGCCCATATCCCTCGATACCCATCTTACCCATGTAACTGTCCAAATGCTTTTTAAAAGACAAAATTGTACCCGCCTCTACTACTGCCTCTGGCAGCTCGTTCCAGACACTCACCACCCTTTGAGTGAAAAAATTGCCCCTCTGGACCCTTTTGTATCTCTCCCCTCTCACCTTAAATCTATGCCCCCTCGTTATAGACTCCCCTACCTTTGGGAAAAGATTTTGACTATCGACCTTATCTATGCCCCTCATTATTTTATAGACTTCTATAAGATCACCCCTTAACCTCATACTCTCCAGGGAAAAAAGTCCCAGTCCGTCTAACCTTTCCCTGTAAGCCAAACCATCAAGTCCCGGTAGCATCCTAGTAAATCTTTTCTGCACTCTTTCCAGTTTAATAATATCCTTTCTATAATAGGGTGACCAGAACTGTACACAGTACTCCAAGTGTGGCCTCACCAATGCCCTGTACAACTTCAACAAGACATCCCAACTCCTGCATTCAATGTTCTGACCAATGAAACCAAGCATGCCGAATGCCTTCTTCACCACCCTATCCACCTGTGACTCCACTTTCAAGGAGCTATGAATCTGTACTCCAAGATCTCTTTGTTCGATAACTCTCCCCAACGCCCTACCATTAACGGAGTAGGTCCTGGCCCGATTCGATCTACCAAAATGCATCACCTCACATTTATCTAAATTAAACTCCATCTGCCATTCATCGGCCCACTGGCCCAATTTATCAAGATCCCGTTGCAATCCTAGATAACCTTCTTCACTGTCCACAATGCCACCAATCTTGGTGTCATCTGCAAACTTACTAACCATGCCTCCTAAATTCTCATCCAAATCATTAATATAAATAACAAATAACAGCGGACCCAGCACCGATCCCTGAGGCACACCGCTGGACACAGGCATCCAGTTTGAAAAACAACCCTCTACAACCACCCTCTGTCTTCTGTCATCAAGCCAATTTTGTATCCAATTGGCTACCTCACCTTGGATCCCATGAGATTTAACCTTATGTAACAACCTACCATGCGGTACCTTGTCAAATGCTTTGCTTAAGTCCATGAAGACCACGTCTACTGCACAGCCCTCATCTATCTTCTTGGTTACCCCTTCAAAAAACTCAATCAAATTCGTGAGACATGATTTTCCTCTCACAAAACCATGCTGACTGTTCCTAATTAGTCCCTGCCTCTCCAAATGCCTGTAGATCCTGTCCCTCAGAATACCCTCGAACAACTTACCCACTACAGATGTCAGGCTCACTGGTCTGTAGTTCCCAGGCTTTTCCCTGCCGCCCTTCTTAAACAAAGGCACAACATTTGCTACCCTCCAATCTTCAGGCACCTCACCTGTAGCGGTGGATGATTCAAATATCTCTGCTAGGGGACCCGCAATTTCCTCCCTAACCTCCCATAACGTCCTGGGATACATTTCATCAGGTCCCGGAGATTTATCTACCTTGATGCGCGTTAAGACTTCCAGCACCTCCCTCTCTGTAATATGTACACTCCTCAAGACATCACTATTTATTTCCCCAAGTTCCCTAACATCCATGCCTTTCTCAACCGTAAATACCGATGTGAAATATTCATTCAGGATCTCACCCATCTCTTGTGGTTCCGCACATAGATGACCTTGTTGATCCTTAAGAGGCCCTACTCTCTCCCTAGTTACCCTTTTGCCCTTTATGTGTTTGTAGAAGCTCTTTGGATTCACCTTTGCCTGATCTGCCAAAGCAATCTCATATCCCCTTTTTGCCCTCCTGATTTCTCTCTTAACTCTACTCCGGCAATCTCTATACTCTTCAAGGGATCCACTTGATCCCAGCTGTCTATGCATGTCATATGCCTCCTTCTTCTTTTTGACTAGTGCCTCAATCTCCCGAGTCATCCAAGGTTCCCTACTTCTACCAGCCTTGCCCTTCACTTTATAAGGAATGTGCTTACCCTGAACCCTGGTTAACACACTTTTGAAAGCCTCCCACTTACCAGACGTCCCTTTGCCTGCCAACAGACTCTCCCAATCAACTTCTGAAAGTTCCTGTCTAATACCATCAAAATTGGCCTTTCCCCAATTTAGAATTTTAACTTTTGGGCCAGACCTATCCTTCTCCATAGCTATCTTAAAACTAATGGAATTATGATCACTGGTCCCAAAGTGATCCCTCACTAACACTTCTGTCACCTGCCCTTCCTTATTTCCCAAGAGGAGGTCAAGTTTTGCCCCCTCTCTAGTCGGGCCATCCACATACTGAATGAGAAATTCCTCCTGAATACACTCAACATATTTCTCTCCATCCAAGCCCCTAATGCTATGGCTGTTCCAGTCAATGTTGGGAAAGTTAAAGTCCCCTACTATTACCACCCTATTTTTCTTGCAGCTGTCTGTAATCTCCTTACATATTTGCTCCTCAATTTCCCGTTGACTATTTGGGGGTCTGTAGTACAATCCTATCAAAGTGATCTCTCCCTTCTTATTTTTCAGTTCTACCCATATAGACTCAGTGGGCGAACCCTCGGATATATCCCCTCTCACTACTGCCGTGATGTTCTCCCTAATCAAGAACGCAACTCCCCCTCCTCTCTTACCTCCTGCTCTATCTTTCCTATAGCATCTGTACCCTGGAACATTGAGCTACCAGTCCTGCCCCTCCCTTAGCCATGTTTCAGTAATAGCTATAACATCCCAGTCCCATGTACCCATCCATGCCCTGAGTTCATCTGCCTTGCCCATCAGACTTCTTGCATTGAAATAAATGCAGTTTAATCTAGACTTCCCTTGGTCTTTGCCCTGCTTTCTCAGACCATCTGTCCGGTCATGTTCTGTACACTCTCCCTTACTGCCTTTTGTTTCTGTCACCACTTTATTTCCCACTGACTTCCTGCATCGGTTCCCATCCCCCTGCCACATTAGTTTAAACCCTCCCCAACAGCACTGGCAAACACTCCCCCTAGGACATTGGTTCCAGTCCTGCCCAGATGCAGACCGTCCAATTTGTACTGGTCCCACCTCCCCCAGAACCGGTTCCAATGGCCCAGGAATTTGAATCCCTCCCTCTTGCACCATCTCTCAAGCCACGTATTCATCTTAGCTATCCTGTCATTCCTATTCTGACTAGCCCGTGGCACTGGTAGCAATCCTGAGATTACTACCTTTGAGGTCCTACTCTTTAGTTTAACTCCTAACTCCCTAAATTCAGCTTGTCGGACCTCATCCTGTTTTTTACCTATATCGTTGGTGCCTATATGCACCACGACAACTGGCTGTTCACCCTCCCCCTCCAGAATGTCCTGCAGCCGCTCCGAGACATCCTTGACCCTTGCACCAGGGAGGCAACATACCATCCTGGAGTCTCGGTTGCGTCCGCAGAAACGCCTGTCTATTCCCCTTACAATCGAGTCCCCTATCACTATAGCTCTGCCACTCTTTTTCCTGCCCTCCTGTGCAGCAGAGCCAGCCACGGTGCCATGAACCTGGCCACTGCCACCTTCCCCTGGTGAGCCATCTCCCCCAACAGTATCCAAAACGGTATACCTGTTTTGGAGGGAGATGACCGCAGGGGACCCCTGCACTGCCTTCCTACTCTTCCTCTGTCTGTTGGTCACCCATTCACTATCTCCCTCAGTAATTTTTATCTGTGGTGTGACCAACTCACTGAACGTGCTATCCACGACTTTCTCAGCATCGCGGATGCTCCAAAGTGAGTCCATCCGCAGCTCCAGAGCCGTCAAGCGGTCAAACAATAGCTGCAGCTGGACACACTTCCCGCAGGTGAAGGAATCAGGGATACAGGAAGGAGCCCTGAATTCCCACATCCCACAAGAGGAACATGACACGGCCCTGGGATCTCCTGCCATGACTTAACCCTTAAATTAGCTTAACAACAACTACAATGTCAAGAGAAAAAAAAGGAAAGAAAAACTACTTACCACTCCCTTTAAGGAGTTTACTCCTTTAAATTGTTCTCAATTTAGAGAATGTTAACTACACTAGGGACCTTGATTCACTAAAAAATAAACGCTACTTCCTATAGACCTTCCCTGCAGACCTTCCCTTTCCTTTTACTTCAGTTACTGTAGATAAGTAGAAATACTCACCTGAACCTACTCACCAATCAGGTGCCTCCCCTGTGTCGCGTCCCGATCTGATTCCTGACGTCACTTCGAACTCGGTCGCAGCTCCGCTCCGCTCGGCTCCTCTCAGCGCTCTGAAATCCCGCCTTTTATCGGACGCTCCCTCCGCTCGGCTCGGCTCCTCTCAGCTGTTCTCAGCGCTCTGAAATCCCGCCTTTTATCGGACGCTCCCTCCGCTCGGCTCGGCTCCTCTCAGCTGTTCTCAACGCTCTGAAATCCCGCCTTTTATCGGACGCTCCCTCCGCTCGGCTCCTCTCAGCTGTTCTCAGCGCTCTGAAATCCCGCCTTTTATCGGACGCTCCCTCCGCTCGGCTCGGCTCCTCTCAGCTGTTCTCAGCGCTCTGAAATCCCGCCTTTTATCGGACGCTCCCTCCGCTCGGCTCGGCTCCTCTCAGCTGTTCTCAGCGCTCTGAAATCCCGCCTTTTATCAGACGCTCCCTCCGCTCGGCTCGGCTCCTCTCAGCTGTTCTCAGCGCTCTGAAATCCCGCCTTTTATCGGACGCTCCCTCCGCTCGGCTCGGCTCCTCTCAGCTGTGACTTTATTCAAAACCAAATATAAATGAAAAACATGACCATCTGAGGAGGCAGCTTTGAGGGTACTGGATGAGAGGTGGGCAACAGGTGGGACGTGGGAGCGCTTAGAGTGGAGTCCCCACTTCCATGTCCCCTTTCGCCATCATCCCTCTCCTGGGCCAGGCCCACATCACTCCTACCACCCTGCTGGACAACAGTGTGGTGAACATGTATGATGCGTTGGAAGGCCATTTCTAAAGTATCTGTCAGCCTGTTTAAGGCGGCAGAATGCTGTTCACTCTAAGTCTGAATGACCGTTGTCAGGGCCTCAATGGACTCATTGGTGAGCCGTGCTTGAAGCTCATCGGAGGCTAGCCTTCCCTCCATCGCAGACATTCCCGTACTTACCTGCGACACTATCTCAGACATTTCAGCAGTTACGTGCGACACTAGCTCAGACAGTTGCTTACGTCCCTGCAACACTATCTCAGAGATTCCCTCCCGTACCTGTGCCACCATTCCACTCATGCAGGAGTTGGACTCCTCCATCCTCTGCGCTATTGTGGAGTGTGGGCGTGGCACCTGTTCCAGTACCTCACAAATGTGCTGATGTCCCTCGATCATTCTCCTTTTAAAGGATGGCCCCCGGGGTTCAGCATCTGTGTCCAGCTGAGCAGAGCCTGGAGAGGAATGCTTCCACCAACGATTCCTCAGAGGCCGGCAGGTCCTCTGAGGAATCGTCCTCTGCCATCACTGCGGTCGTCGAAGGACCTGTAAGAGAACAGAAGGCAATATTAAGCATGGTCACAGATGTGTCATGTTGCGATGAGCACACTGAGGTGTTCAACATGCCAATCATTGTTAACATCAATTCATACTGTATGTGATGAATGTTAAAGTTGTGTCATCAGACGTTTTTGGGGTGCCAGTCTCAGCGTCCCCTACGGACAGGCACTATCTCAGACATTTCAGCAGTTACGTGCTGATCTCCAGCGCCTCCTGCTCCGTGTCTGTGAGGACCACTACTTGTGGCCCCTCTCCAGTCCTCGCCCTCTCGCGTGCATTTTGTGCTCTCTTCTCCTGGAAGGGGAGAAAGAACAGACGTGTGAGTGATGGTGAAGTGGCCAACCGATGAATGCATTGCTTTGGGTGAGGCTGACCACAAAAGAGATGCATCAGAGGGTGAGTATGAGACAGAGCCATCACTTTGGATGAGGATTTGGGTGAGTGGTAGTGGTGGGGTGACTAATCGGGAGGTGAGGGAGTGCAGTTAAGTAATGAGCCATAAGTGGGTGTGAGGAGTGATGTGATGGAGTAGTCTTGGCAGTGCAGAATGAGTTGTGGGGGGCGGCACGTTGATGTGGAACACGGAATGCAGGAGAATCAATAAGTGTACGCGCTTTTGCTGAAATGCTTCCTGCATTGGACCAAGGTGCGGGAGATGTTGCTGCTGCTAGTGACCTCATCTTCCACCTTGAGCCAGGCCTGCTAGGTTGCAGAGGCCACTTCCTCCCATCCGCGGGGTAAAGCACTTCCCTCCATCTCCACACCCTGTCCAGTAGCTTCTGCAGTGAGGCGTCGCTGAACCTTGGAGCAACTTTGCCCCTATGCTCCATTGTGATTCCTGGGTCTTTGCTCCAACAAAAGCCTTTGGAACAATGGTCCTTTAAATAGAATTCCTCCAGCTGACAGCCTGTGATGTGGGTGCGCAGTCCGCCCACTATGCAGCTTTTGGACGGCAAATCCGGAAGCCATGTTAAGTGGCACCAAATCACTTGCGATCGCGAGCGAAACGGACATTTTATTAGTTGGGTTACCCACGCACTCATTCACCACACACCCCCCACCCCACCTCCACCCCCGGCTGTCATCCCGCCTCCATTCTAATATCGGGGTCTTTGTGTCCTCCTCACAGCTAGCTTTGTACCGTCAGCAAACTTAGATACAATACACTCGGCCCCTTCATCTAAGTCATTAATATAGATTGTAAATAGCTCAGGTCCAAGCAGATCATTGCGGCACCCCCTAGTTACAGCCTGCCAACCTGAAAATGACCCGTTTATCCCTACTCTCTGTTTTCCATCCTCTAACCAATCCTCTATCCATGCTTATATATTACCCCCAACTCCATGAGCCCTTATCTTGAGTAACAACCTTTTATGTGACACCTGATCGAATGCCTTTTCTAAATCCAAATATTCTACATCTACTGGTTCCCCTTTATCTACCCTGCTAGTTACCTCCTCAAAGAATTCTAATAAATTTGTTAAACACAATCTCACTTTCATAAAACCATGTTGACTCTGCCAAATCATATTATGATTTTCTAAGTGCCATGTTACCACTTCCTTAATAATGGATTCTAGCAATTTCCTGAAGACTGATGTCAGGCTAACTGGCCCGTAGTTTCCTGTTTTCTCTCTCCCTCCTTTCTTGAATAGGGGGAGATTACATTTGCTACCTTCCAATCCTCTGAGACCGTTCTAGAATCTAGGGAACTTTGGAAGATCACAACCAGTGCATCCACTATCTCTGCAGCCACCTCTTTTAGAACCCTAGGATGTAAGCCATCAGGTCCAGGGGATTTGTCAGCTTTTAGTCCCGTTAGTTTGCCTAGTACTTTTTCTCTACTGATATTAATTGTTCTAAGTTCCTCACTTTCATTAGCCCTTTGGTTCCCCATTATTTTCAATATGTTTTTTGTGTCTTCTACTGTGACGGCAGATACAAAATATTTGTTTACCATCTCTGCCATTTGCTAATTCCCCATTATAATTTCTCCTGTCTCAGCCTCTAAGGGACCAATGTTTACTTTTGCTACTTTCTTCCTTTTTACATACTTGTAGAATCTGTTGCAATCTGTTTTTATATTTCTTGCTCGTTTACTCTCATTCTATTTTCTCCCTTCTTATCAATTTTTTGGTTGTCCTTTGCTGGTTTCTAAAACTCTTCCAATCCTCAGGCTTATTTTATTCTTCGCAACATTACTAACCTCTTTTAATCTAATACTATCCATAACTTCTTTAGTTAGCCACGGATGGATCGCTTTTCTTGTAGAGTTTTTATTTCTCAAAGGAATGTATATTCGTTGAGAATGTTGAAATATTTCTTTAAATGTCTGCCACTACTTATCTACCGTCATACCCTTTAATCTAATTTCCCAATCGACCTTAGCCAACTTGCCCCTCATACCTATGTAATTGGCTTTATTTAAGTTTAAGATTCTTGTTTCGGACTTAAGTATGTCACTCTCAAACTCAATGTGAAATTCCATCATATTATGATCATTCTTCCCCAGAGGATCGTTTACTATGAGATTAATAATTATCCCTGTCTCATTACACAATACAAAATCTAAAATAGCCTGTTCCCTGGTTGGCTCAATGACGTATTGTTCGAGGAAACCGTCTCGAATGCATTCCATAAACTCGTCCTCCAGATACCTTGATTTGCCCAGTCTATATGAAGATTAAACTCACCCACGATTTTTGCATTACCTTTGTTACAAGCTCCTATTATTTCTTGACTAATACTCTGTCCAACAGTACAGCTACTGTTAGGGGACTTATAAACTAGTCCCACCATTGTTTTGTGCCCCTTGTTATTTCTAATCTCCACCCATTCTGATTCTACTTCCTGATCTTCCAAGATCCTTTCTCACTACTGTCCTTATGTCATCCTTTATTATCAGGGCTAACCCCCCTCCTTTTCCATTCTACCTGTCTTTCTGAAACGACACGTATCCTGGAATATTTAGTTCCCAACCTTGGTCACCTTGCAACTACGTCTCTGTAATGTCTATTAGATCAAACCCATTTGTCTCTATTTGTGCCACTAATTCATCTATCTTGTTACAAATGCTTTGTGCGTTCAGATAAAGATAAAGAGCCTTTAATTTTAACTTTTTATCATTATTCCCTGCTTTGACCTTATTTGTTGATGCTTTATTTCCGTTAAACACTCTGCCCTTCCTGTCACACTCTGTTTATCTTTATCCAAATCGCTACACTGCTCTATTGCCTTGTCTTTTTTCTTTAGATTTCTAAATTTCCCTTCACCTGACCCCTCCCCCCTTTTTTAGTTTGAAGCCCTATCTACAGCCCTAGTTATTCTATTCGCCAGGACACTGATCTCAGCCCAGTTTAAATGGTGCCCCTCCCAATGGGACAGCTCCCTCTTTCCCCAGTAGTGGTGCCAATGTCCCATTGAATCGAAACCCCTTTCTCTCACACCACTCCCACCAGCAGCCCAGAAACTGAACAATTTAAACTGTGGAGTTTCATTCCTTCAGGTGGTAATTTGTTTCTTAGAGGTTTTATAATATCAAATTTTAAATTTTTACAATTTTTTTCTTACTTTTCCTTTCTGTCTCTTTTTTTCTTTTTTTTCTCTCTCTCTCAATTCAACCTCTCCTTCTCTATTTCTTTTTCTGTACCTGATTTGACTCTAATTCATCCCCCCGTCCGTCGTTCCTCTGTTTCTTTCTCAATCCTTATTGGTTAAGGAGATACACTGTTGGACCCACCCACTCCCATACACTAAGGTCCCAGATGCTCCATTGCCCTTGCCACCCAGTTATCAGCTCGAAATTCGAGAAAGTTAGGCGCAAACAAATTTTGAGCTGAAGGGTGCAGAAAAAAATCGAACCAACAGGGTGAGATGGCCCGCTCCAGCATTTGCAGTATACAGTTACAGGCTTTTTTAAGGCAAGGGATACATCTGGTTTAAACAAATCAATTACTTATTTTATGTACACATTTAAGAGTCATGTTTTTTCAAAGAGATCTTTAAAAAGGTACCATAACACTCCTGTTATTGTATCCTTTTTAAAAATAATGTTGTAAAAAAAACTTAGCACTTCATCCTAAATATCTCAAACTGTATTAGCGCTCTTCTATTCTTCTCTTGAAATTTTATTTGAAGACCTTCTGCTGTTCAACTAACACCTTTGCGAAGTGTTTATTGACATACTGTTACCATAATTGGTGTTCATTATTCCAAACATGGCCTTACATAATCAGTCTATGCCTAGGCTCCAGATGGAACGTTAGAGGTTGTTGTTTTGGCTCGCTCAGTTCTCTTGAAGTGCCTATTTCAGTTAGCTGTCAAACCACGTAAATCTCAAATTAGTTCCAGAACGTCCTTGGATGAGGACAGTGTGCTTAGTGGAAAGATTTGTCTCATGTCAGCAGTTAGAAGACTTGACATCTGACATAATGGCCTCCATTTTAGCACCCACTATTGGGTGCGTTCCTGGCGGGGGGGCTCCGAAAATCAGGGAATCCCGGAGCGGGTCGGGAGCCCGGCTCCAACCCGCCCACTTCCGGGTTCCCCACAGACGCGCCGACGTGCGCGCGCAGCCCCCGCATGTGGGACTCCCGCAGGCAATTAAAGCCAGCGGGGTGCCACTTAAGACTATTTACCTTGCTATTTCAGGTCATTAACAGACCTGATTAAGGGAATATGTCTGGAGGGGTGGGATTTTAGAAACAACTGGGACTGTTTCCCATTCTGGGGGAAACACTCCCAGTTGAAATGGACGTGTTGCAGCCATCAGCCTGTGGCAGCTGTCCATTTGACAGGTGGGGTGGGGAGACCCTCACTCATTGCAGGAGGCCACTCTGTCACTTGGGACAAAGTTTGGCCTCCACCACCCTCCTCCTGACAATCAAATGCACCAGCTTGCACACTTACCCCGGGGTCCAGAGACATGTACTTACCTTGCGGAACCCCTCAGATGTACATCTTCCGGATGGGGGCCGCCGTAGCTGCAGTCATGAGGGCGAACAGCATCACCAGCCTCGCCGGCCAAGCCGGCCACCTCTAACATGTGGAGCTCCACAACACAGTGCTGTGACACATCCACCTGCACAGCAGGAGGGAGGGCAACCGCAGAGAGAGATGCGTCGCAGGGGCACTACCCTCGCCACAGGGTCCACAGACCGAGGCTCAGCTTCCTGGACCTCTCTGAGCAGCAGTGCACACGGAGGCTCAGAGTCACTCGACATGTAGTCGTGGACATCTGCAGCCTCCTTCACGCCGAGCTGCTCCTGGCTGGCCCGAGCACCATCTTCTTACCTGTCGCTGTCAACGTCACCACTGCCCTCAACAACTTCTCCTCCGCATCCTTCCAGGGTGCCACTGGGGACATCACCGACGTCTCTCAGTCGTCTGCACAAAAGAGCCCTGCAAATACACCTACACCCACTTTGCAGTGACACAATGGGTGGCATCAGGTGTGGGTCTTCATTGTGATCCTCAGGAAAGGGCATTATTGCACAAACCAGACAAGATTCGCAAAGACCTGGCAGTAGTGGTGCCAATATGATATGTGATGTGAGTTGGTCAGAAATTAAATATAAGTAAAAACCATGACAAACCCTCAAACACCCTTGTGCATCCCCTTCATGCTCACAACACGTTTGCCTTACGCTTCCTACTGCACATATGTGATGCATGCCCTGTGGCTGCAGCACAGGTAGTGGCAGGTTGAGTGAGGCTGACCGTGAAAGAGATGCATGAGAGGGTGAGTATGAGATAGAGCCACGAGATTGTATGAGGATTGGGTTGAGTGGTAGTGGCGGGATGAGTACTGGTGAGGTGAGTAAGTGCAGGTAAGATGAGGATGAGGTTTGAGTGGGTGTGAGGGGTGATGTGACAGAGTAATGCTGGCAGTGCTGAAGGAGATGTGGGGTGGGGGTGGTGATGTGGCAGACGGAGTGCAGGGGAATGAGTAAGTGTACTCACTTTGGCTGACCTACTTAGGTCATTGCAGCGCCACCTTCTAATCCCAGTTAACCTGAAGACTATCCTTGGTTTGGCTCCCCATTGTAATAATATTACATTTCCTGTCAATTTGTTTCCATTCTAAATTCCTATGTCCATTGAAATGGAAACTGCCTATGTAAACTTGTCACATTTTAATTACACCCTCCTCCAATGGAGGAGGTATAATGCTTTTTCCATTATAAATATGGACATAAGAACGTATAATGGAAAGATAAAAATAAGGACAGAATGTTTGACTTTAAAGTGGAAACAGAATTACATCTGCTTGCAGTGGTCCAATTGTCCTCTTCCCTCTAACCCTGTATCACCTGAAAATTACACTTGGTCTTGAAACCTTGTGTGCAACACCATGGGAATCAACTAATGTGCAGAGAAAAATATAAGGAGATTGTTAATGCAATGATGGAACTGACTATTTTTCTTTGAATAATTTTTTCTTTTGTCCTTTATCATATTAAAATCAATTACAATTGGATGTAACCATTGTAGGTGGTACGTAATGCAGTATGTCAAAAATAATCTGAAATTGCAAACCAAATCATGCAGTTACAATGAGGTCATTGCTGCATTCTGGAGGTCGGCATAGATTATATTTAGATTTAGCAATCTCAAATTTAAAATCAATTTCTGCCAATAAAAGAATATAATCCTATTTTCACAGGCTAAGTGATATCCTGATGCTGTTAGAAAGACTGGGGAATCCATTGTTAATATATGGATGACATTACAGTTTCTGATGATATCTATACGAGTTCAGCTTGATCTGCCCAGGGGTGACTGGAAATCTAGTAGCTGTTATGGTATTGTCTGATTCACAAGTACTTCACTGATTCTAGCAGAATTGAAATGGCTGAATTTTTCATGGCTGAATTCATGATATTAAACTTTATTTTATTGTCAACATGTTGCTTTCATTCAGTATTGTCCCCATCTCCTTCAAAATCACTATTATCAATGTCCTCAAGAAACACACCCGAAATACCTTTACTCTCTCCAACTACTGCTCTTCTCAAACTTTCCCCTCCCCTCAAATCCTGGAATTTATTGTTGCCTTGCAATTACACTCCAACCTCTCTTTGCCACTCCAACTGAGTCTCTCCAATCGAGCTTCCATTCCACCCACAATACATAGACTATGGGGTCAATTTTAGGATGGCCGAGTGGGTGCGTTCGTGATGGGGGGGTTCCTAAAATTGGGGAATCCCGCAATTAAAGCCGGCGGGATGACAGTTTAGATACTTGAGGTTGTTGACAGACCTCATTGGGAAGAGATTTCAGCAGGGATGTAATTTTGGACTCTCCTCAGCATGCTTCACATGCTGTGGGAAGCACTGCCTATTGTTGCAGACATGTTTCAGTCATCAGCCATTGGGAGATGCAGAGGATTCCTTGACAGTTGGGGGGAATACCTCATTCATTGCAGCAGGGCACTCTGTCACCTCAGACAAAGTTTTGCCTGCCACACCGTTGTCTCCACACCAACATTATTACATCATACCCCAGGAGACCTGGGGCTCGATTTTCGCACCCGCGATCAGGTGCGTTCGTGGCGGGAGTTTGCGAAAATCGGGGATTCCCGGGGCGGGACTAGAGCCGGGCACCAACCCGCCCACTTCCGGGTTCCCCAGTGACACGCGCGTAGCCCCCACATGTGGGACTCCCGCCGGCAATTAAAGCCGGCGGGGTGCCACTTAAAATACTTAAACAGGTACTTCAGGTTGTTTACAGACCTGATTGACCTGATCTTTTAGGAGGGCTGGGATTTTGAAATTAACTGAGGCTGTTTCCCGCACTGGGGGAAACACTCCCAATTGAATTGGACGTGTTGCAGCTATCAGCCTTTTTTTTTATTCGTTCATGGGATGTGGGCATCGCTGGCGAGGCCAGCATTTATTGCCCAGCCCAAATTGCTCTTGAGAAGGTGGTGGTGAGCCGCCTTCTTGAACCGCTGCAGTCGGTGTGGTGACGGTTCTCCCACTCTGCTGTTAGGAAGGGAGTTCCAGGATTTTGACCCTACGACGATGAAGGAACGGTGATTTATTTCCAAGTCGGGATGGTGTGTGACTTGGAGGGGAACGTGCAGGTGGTGTTGTTCCCATGTGCCTGCTGCTCTTGTCCTTCTAGGTGGTAGAGGTCGCGGGTTTGGGAGGTGCTGTCGAAGAAGTCTTGGCGAGTTGCTGCAGTGCATCCTGTGGATGGTACACACTGCAGCCACAGTGCGCCGGTGGTGAAGGGAGTGAATGTTTAGTGTGGTGGATGGGGTGCCAATCAAGCGGGCTGCTTTATCTTGGATGGTGTTGAGCTTCTTGAGTGTTGTTGGAGCTGCACTCATCCAAGCAAGTGGAGAGTATTCCATCACACTCCTGACTTGTGCCTTGTAGATGGTGGAAATGCTTTGGGGAGTCAGGAGGTGAGTCACTTGCCGCAGAATACCCAGCCTCTGACCTGCTCTCGTAGCCACAGTATTTATATGGCTGGTCCAGTTAAGTTTCTGGTCAATGGTGACCCCCAGGATGTTGATGGTGGGGGATTCGGTGATGGTAATGCCGTTGAATGTCAAGGGGAGGTGGTTAGACTCTCTCTTGTTGGAGATGGTCATTGCCTGGCACTTACCTGGCGCGAATGTTACTTGCCACTTACGAGCCCAAGCCTGGATGTTGTCCAGGTCTTGCTGCATGCGGGCTCGGACTGCTTCATTATTTGAGGGGTTGCGAATGGAACTGAACATTGTGCAATCATCAGCGAACATCCCCATTTCTGACCTTATGATGGAGGGAAGGTCATTGATGAAGCAGCTGAAGATGGTTGGGCCTAGGACACTGCCCTGCGGAACTCCTGCAGCAATGCCCAGGGGCTGAGATGATTGGCCTCCAACAACCACTACCATCTTCCTTTGTGCTAGGTATGACTCCAGCCACTGGAGAGTTTTCCCCCTGATTCCCATTGACTTCAATTTTACTAGGGCTCCTTGGTGCCACACTCTGTCAAATGCTGCCTTGATGTCAAGGGCAGTCACTCTCACCTCACCTCTGGAATTCAGCTCTTTTGTCCATGTTTGGACCAAGGCTGTAATGAGGTCTGGAGCCGAGTGGTCCTGGCGGATCCCAAACTGAGCATCGGTGAGCAGGTTATTGGTGAGTAAGTGCCGCTTGATAGCACTGTCGACGACATCTTCCATCACTTTGCTGATGATTGAGAGTAGACTGATGGTACGGTAATTGGCCAGGTTGGATTTGTCCTGCTTTTTGTGGACAGGACATACCTGGGCAATTTTCCACATTGTTGGGTAGATGCCAGTGTTGTGGCAGCTGCAAAGGTCCATTTGGCAGGTGCGGTGGGGGAGACCCTCACTCATTGCAGGAGGTCACTTTGTCACTTTAGACAAAGTTGGCCTCCACCACCCTCCTAACAATAAAATTCACAAACTTACACAATTACCCCGGTGTCCAGACACATTTATCTACCTTGCGGACCCCCTCAAATGTACATCTTCCGGATGGGGGCCGCCGTAGCTGCAGTCATGACCTCCTCGGAGGGCGAACAGCATCACCAGCCTCGCCGGCCATGCCGTCCCCCTCTAACATGTGGAGCTCCACAACAGAGTGCTGCGACACATTCACCTGCACAGCAGGAGGGAGGGTAACCGCAGAGAGAGATGTGTCGCAGAGGGCACTACCCTCGCCACAGGGTCCACAGACCGAGGCTCAGCTTCCTGGACCTCTCTGAGCAGCAGTGCACAAAGAGGCTCAGAGTCACTCGACATGTGGTCGTGGACATCTGCAGCCTCCTTCATGCCGAGCTGCTCCCGGCTGGCCCGAGCACAATCATCTTACCTGTCGCTGTCAAAGTCACCACTGCCCTCAACAACTTTTCCTCCGCATCCTTCCAGGGTGCCACCGGAGACATCGCCGACGTCACTCAGTCGTCTGCACAAAAGAGCCCTGCAAATACACCTACACCCACTCTGTAGTGACACAATGGGTGGCATCAGGTGTGGGTCTTCATAGTGATCCTCAAGAAAGGGCATTATTGCACAAACCAGACAAGATTCGCAAAGACGTGGCAGTAATGGTGCCAATATAATATGTTATGTGAGTTGATCAGAAATTAAATATAGGTAAACACCATGACAAACCCTTAAACACCCTTGTGCATCCCCTTCATGCTCACGACACGTTTGCCTTACGCTTCCTGCTGCACATATGTGATGTATGCCCTGAGGCTGCAGCACAGGTAGTGGCAGGTTGAGTGAGGATTTGAGTACAGGAGCAGGAATGTCTTACTGCAGTTACACAGGGCTTTGGTGAGACCACATCTGGAGTATTGTGTGCAGTTTTGGTTTCCTTATCTGAGGAAGGATGTCCTTGCCATGGAGGGAGTGCAACAAAGATTTACCGGACTGATTCCTGGGAAGGCAGGACTGACGTATGAGGAGAGAATGGGTCGACTAGGCCTATATTCACTCGAGTTTTGAAGAATGAGAGGTGATCTCATCGAAACATATAAAATTCTAACAGGACTAGACAGACTAGATGCAGGGAGGATGTTCCCGATGGCCGGGGTGTCCAGAACCGGGGTCACAGTCTCAGGATACGGGGTATGCCATTTAGAACCGAGATGAGGAGAAATTTCTTCCTTCAGAGGGTGGTGAACCTGTGGAATTCTCTACCACAGAAGGCAGTGGAGGCCAATTCATTAGATGTATTCAAGAAGGAGATCGATATATTTCTTAATGCTAAAGGGATTAAGGGATATGGGGAAAAAGCGGGAACAGGGTACTGAGTTAGACTATCAGCCATGATCATTTTGAATGGCCTACTCTTGCTCCTGACGATCCGGATTCTTTCCCCTCAGTCTGGTTCAGTAATAACTGAAGTCGAATACATTTTAAAGTTCAACACATCTTTAATAGCAGGGTTCTTAGTCTGCAGCATTGATTTGGACTCCTGATAGAGTCCCTCTATGCTGGCAGAGCAAGAACAAAAACACAGAAATCCACACGTTTTTATACAATCAATAGGGGTTGGAACATACTTAACGAGGGTCAACACCAATCATAAGCCGGGCATAGGTTGCCATGCGAGGTTACATTATTTCCGGCCAATCATAAATAATCATGTGCTGATCATGCTGCTGTTAGACATCAAAGGGGATAACTTCCTCACTTTCCAACTTGGAATGTTCTTCCCTGTTCCTTCTGTTCCTTATCTCCCAACCTGGAATGTCGTTCAACTTTGGCTAAGCTCGTTACCTATATTGATCTGCCATAAACATGGAGACATTCAGACCAGTCCTTGACTCACATCAAAGACCTATCATTGATAAGACAATGCAGGCCTGCTGACTAAGCAAACATATGGCCCAGCAGGAGGGCCAGGCCACTTGTATCAATCTCAGTTACTAACTAATTAACCCTTTCTAACCATTTTGCATTCTGCTTCTTTGCCACGTAGGCATTTTAATATTTTACCGAAAACTGACCACGTAGGGATTCTCACTCCTATTTTCTATGTAAACTCTGCTGTCCAAACACATTTACCTACTTTGCAGAACCCCTCACACTCGTGCTGTCAAGATGAAGTGGCGGGGGGTTCCATAGCTGCATTCATCACTCAATTGGAGGACGAGCAACATCACCAGCCTAGCCAGGCACACTGTCCATTTCCGCCACGCAGAGCTATGCAACACAGTGCTGCACAACAGGCACCTGCACAAAGTAGTCGTGCAACTGCACATACACCCACTGTAGGGTGACCCAATGGATGGCATTAGGGTGTTCATGGAGAACCGTATGAAAGGGCGTTATTGTACAAGCCAGTCAAGAATGGCCAAGACGTGATAGTAGTGGTGACAATATAATATGTAATGTGAGTTGATCAGAAATCAAATACGAGTAAAAACCATGACAAACCCTCATACACCCTTGTGCATCCCCTTCATGCTCACAAGTTTTCCTTACGCATCCTACTGCACATATGTGATGCATGCCCTGTGGCTGCAGCACAGGTAGTGGCAGGTTGGGTGAGGCTGACTGTGAAAGAGATGCATGAAAGGGTGAGTATGAGATAGAGCCATGAGATTGTATGAGGATTGGGTTGAGAGGTGGTGGTGGGATGAGTACTTGGGAGGTGAGGAAGTGCAGGTAAGATGAGGACGAGGTTTCAGTGGGTGTGAGGAGTGATATGATAGAGTAATGTTTGCAGTGCAGAAGGAGATGTGGGGTGGGGGAGGGGAATGAGTAAGAGTACTCACTTCGGCTGACCTGGTTAGGTCATTGAAGCGCGTCCTGCACTGTATGCAGGTGTATGACATGTTGGTGGTGCTGGTGACCTCCTCTGCCACCTCGAGTCAGGCCTTCATGGTGGCAGAGGCAGGCCACTTCCTCCCGTCCGCCGGGTGGGACATCTCCCTCCTCCTCGTCCTCCTCCTCATCCTGCTCCTCCTCACCCCATCCAGTAAGACCTGGAGTGAGGCATCATTAAACCTGAGAGTAGCCTTCCCCCTGGGCTGCTCCATGCTGTACTTTTGCCTATTTTCTGCAGCATCAGTCAGTCAGTTAAATAGGGCTGATCCAGTTGACAGCCTATGATGCGGGTGTGCAGCTTTCCAGTGTGAAACCCAAAAGCCAAGGTAAGCGGGTTCAATTTACTTACGATCGCCTGCCAAACCCACCGATTTCACTGGGCGCGTTACCCACGTGCCCAGTCGACCCCCGCTGCCAACCCGCCTCCCTCCTAATATCAGGCCCTATTAGTCAAAGTTACAAATTACATCTTATATGGCTGGGTCTTTATTCCCTCTCATCCTACTGAACTTCTCTGTGCCTTTGATACCGTTGACTACTCCACCTCTAACATCTCCCTCATCTTCAGTCCATCTCTGAGGCAATCGATACAGCCTTGGCTCAGTAATAGCACTCTTGGCTGTGAGTTAGATGGTTGTGGATTCAAGCCCCACTCCAGAGACTTGAGCACATAATCTAGGCTGACAATTTAGTGCAGTACTGAGGGAGTGCTGCACTGTTAGAAGTACCACCTGTAGGGAGGGAGGAGACTCGTATGGAGCTTAAACGCTGGCATAGACCAGTTGGGCGGAATGGCCTGTTTCTGTGCTGTAGTTATGATGTAAACCGAGGCCTCATCTGCCCCCTCAGCTGGATGTAAAAGATCCCATGGTACTTTTTGAAGAACAACAGGGGAGTTCTCCCCATATGCTGGTCAATATTTATTCCATCGCTGTTTGTGGGAACTTGCTGCGTAGAAATTTGCTGCCACCTTTCCCTACGTTGACTGAAGCACTTTGGGAAGTTGTGAAAGTTGGGAAATAAATGCAAATTCTCTCTCTTCTTCCCCCCCCCCCCCCCACCCAAACCCGGTTCTCCTTTTGCCTGACTCAAAACATACAATACACTGCCGCCAATAGCTTCTCATCCTTTCTTCTCGTTGTCACCTTTCATGTACCCCCATCCTTGGCCCCGCTCTTCACTAGCTGCATGCTGCCCTTTGCCAATGTTATCTGGAAGTATGGGATCAGTTTCCACATGATGCCGATGACACCCAGCCATCAGGTGTGGAACCTTGGCATCATATTCAACCCTGAGGTTACCTTCCTCCCCCACATCCAGAACTAACGACATAGCTAGGAATACATTTAAGGTATTGCAGAGGGAGTTTAGGGAGTTAGGAACGAGATTGAAAAATAACACGGCAAGGGTATTGCTCTCCAGATTGCTTCCTATGTAACAAGTTGGATAGGTTAAGGACAGGAAGATTAGGTAGGTTAATTTGTGTCAGCAGGGCTGGTGTTGGTGGGAAGGGTTCACATTCTTGGTGCATTGGAGTGAGTTCTGGAACAAGGAATGGCTAAACGGAACAGAGCGCCATCACCTCAACTGAAATAGCACCAATGTCTTTGTGGAGAAGGTAAATTGAGGAATGGGGAGGATTTAAACTAATATGGCGGGGGTGGGGAGTGTCTGGTTTGGGAGAGCAGGATTAATAAATCTGTTGGAATATTAGCTGAAATAGTAAGAAAATATTAAGAAGGGAAAGAAAGAGATTTTGAGGTAATGAGTGAATAAAAACACTTTTTTAGCGGAAGGGGCAAAGTTAAAGGAGAAAAGCAGAAAACAAAAGTTCAACATTGCAAAAAATTTAAGTCAGGGTTGAATAGTATTCGGCCTATCGTGTCTGTGCTGGCTCTTTGAAAGAGCTATCCAATAAGGAATTAGGGGTTACGGGGAGCGGGCAGGAAATTGGACATGAATTTAGATTTGAGGTTAGGATCAGATCAGCCATGATCTTATTGAATGGCGGAGCAGGCTCGAGGGGCCGATTGGCCTACTCCTGCTCCTATTTCTTATGTTCTTATAAGTCCCATTCCCTGCTCTTTCCTCAGCCCTGTAAAATTTTTCCCTTCAAATATTTATCCAATTCTCCTTTGAAAGTTACTATTGAATTTGCTTCCACCACCCTTTCAAACAGTGTATTCCAGATCATTACAACACACTGCGTAAAAAAATGTTTCCTGATGTCGCCTCTGGCCCTTTTGCTGAACACCTTAAATCTGTGTCCTCTGGTTGCCAACCCTTCTGCCACTGGAAACGGTTTCTCCTTATTTGCTTTTGTACTCTATGCCTCTATTAATAAAGCCAAGGATCCCATATGCTTTTTTAACAACGTTCTCAGCTTGTCTCAGAGATCTAGGAGTACAGGTTCATAGCTCCTTGAAAGTGGAGTCACAGGTGGATAGGGTGGTGAAGAAGGCATTCGGCATGCTTGGTTTCATTGGTCAGAACATTGAATGCAGGAGTTGGGATGTCTTGTTGAAGTTGTACAGGGCATTGGTGAGGCCACACTTGGAATACTGTGTACAGTTCTGGTCACCCTATTATAGAAAGGATATTATTAAACTAGAAAGAGTGCAGAAAAGATTTACTAGGATGCTACCGGGACTTGATGGTTTGACTTATAGGGAGAGGTTAGACAGACTGGGACTTTTTTCCCTGGAGAGTAGGAGGTTAAGGGGTGATCTTATTGAAGTCTATAAAATAATGAGGGGCATAGATAAGGTAGATAGTCAAAATCTTTTCCCAAAGGTAGTGGAGTCTATAACGAGGAGGCATAGATTTAAGGTGAGAGGGGAGAGATACAAAAGGGTCCAGAGCGGCAATATTTTCACTCAAAGGGTGGCGAGTGTCTGGAACGAGCTGCCAGAGGCAGTAGTAGAGGCGGGTACAATTTTGTCTTTTAAAAAGCATTTGGACAGTTACATGGGTAAGATGGGTATAGAGGGATATGGGCCAAGTTCAGGAAATTGGGACTAGCTTAGTGGTATAAACTGGGCGACATGGACATGTTGGGCCGAAGGGCCTGTTTCCATGTTGTAACTTCTATGATTCTATGATTCTATGATTGTCCTGCCACCTTCAAAGATTTATATATGTGCACCTCCAGGTCTCTCTGTTCCTGCACCCCTTTTAAAATTGTACCATTTAGTTTATATTGCCTCTCCTCAATCTTGCTACCAAAATATATCACTTCACACTTCTCAGTGTTAAATTTATCTGCCATGTGACTGCCCATTTCACCAGTCTGTCCATGTCCTCCTGAAGTCTGTGACTATCCTCCACATTGTTTACTACATTTCCGAGTTTCGTGTCATCTGCAAACTTAGAAATTAGATCCTTTATTCCCATGTCCAGGTCATTAATATATATCAAAAAGAGCAGTGGTCCTAATACTGACACCTGGGGAATGCCACTGTATACTTCCCTCTAGTCTGAAAAACAACCGTTCAACACTACTCTCTGTTTTCTATCCGTTAGGCAATTTTGTATCCATGCTGCCACTGTCCCTTTAATCCTATTGGCTTTAATTTTGCTAACAAGTCTATTATGTGGTATTTTATCAAATGCCTTTTGAAAGTCCATATACATCAACCGCACCACCCTCATCAACCCTCTGTTACTTCATCAAAGAACAGCAATCAAGTTAGTGCAATTTTCCTTTTACAAATCCGTGCTGACTTTCATTTATTAGCCCATAGCTTTCCAAGTGCCAATTAATTTTGTCTCGGATTATTGTCTCTAAAAGTTTCCACACCACTGATGTTAGGCTGACTGGCCTGTAATTTTGGGTTTATCCCTCTCTCCTTTTTTGAACAGGGGTGTGACATTTGCAATCATCCAGTCCTCCAGCAGTGTCCCCATATCTAAGGAAGATTAGAAGATTGTGGCCAGAGCCTCTGCAATTTCCACCCTTACTTCCCTTAATAACCTAGGATGCATCCCATCTGAACCGGGTGACTTTTCTACTTTGAGTACTGCCAACCTTTTAAGTGCCTCCTCTTTATCTATTTTTATCCTACCCAATATCGTTACTACTACAATACCTTTACTGCTACAATGGCAGCATCTTCTTCTCTAGTGAAGATGGATACAAAGTATTCATTTAGTATCTTAGCCATGCCCTCTGCCTCCACAAGAAGATCCCCTTTTTTGTCCCTAATCTCCCTTTGACTACCCTTTTACTATTTATATGTTTATAAAAAGAACTTTTGGGTTCCCTTTTATGTTAGCCACTAATCTATTCTCATACTCTCTCTTTTCCCCTCTTATTCCCTTTTTTAGATCTCCTCTGTACTTTCTGTATTCAGCCCAGTTCTCTACTGTATTATGAACCTTACATTCGTCATAAGCCTTTTTCTGTTTCATTTTAATCTTTATATCTTCAGTCATCCAGGGAGCTCTAGCTTTGGATGCCTTCCTTTACCAGGTCTAACAGTGGTGTGAACACACAAATCATTTAAAGAAAAATTGGAAATTTAGAAGCATTAATAACTATGGAGGGATATGATATAGTAACTATAGCAAAGATGCAGCTTAGTGCTGGGAATTTAACATTGCTTATTGTGCTATTTTCAGAAGAGATAGAAGGGGGAAAGGTGGTTGTGTGGCAGGATTAATCAAGGATTCTAACACCTCTTTAGAACTTAACGATGTTCTGGAAGTTGAATTAAGACCGCCAAGCAATGGACATGAGAAAGAAGGGAAGATCCGTTCAGAGAGATATGTGAGAGCAACAGGGCAATAAAATTTGGGTCATTTTAACTATCTCAACATTGACTGGAATAAAGATAGTGCATGTGGTGAAAGCGGGATGCTGTTTCGAATGCATCCTCGACTGCTTCCTAGATCAGTAGATTTCTAGTCCCACAAGGAAAGCAGCATTAAGAACAATAAGCAAAAACATGTCATACTTGTGACTTGCTGTAATTTAACAGGTTATTTCAATATGTTTTACAACGGTTACTCTTCTGCACATAATGGGAGCTGTAAGTGTGAACATTTTCAATGAACAGAAATTAACTTTTAACTTTATTCATTTACCAAGAGTGTATATAATTCAATTACCAAGAGTGAATATAATGAGTGCAGCTAGAAAATGGTTTGGGATTTTCTACATCTATTCAATTATCAGAATATTAAGTAGTAACTACTTGGTTTTATTAATTGCTTAAAAAAAATAAAACTTGGAAACTTCATGTAAATAAAAGTAGTGATCAGCTGAAGTATTTAGAATAATGAGGTTTGTCCATTAATAACATTATTTAAAAACTATTCTGGTAGACTAGTTATAACAGTGGGCTGTCAGAAACCTTTCACCTCTGGATTTGAATCTATCCCACAGTGATGGGATGAAATTTTCCTTGATCTGTTCGGTGTAATGAGTTTGGAAAACTTGAACTCAATTTCTAATAGTCATGAATCAACAGTACACAACAATACATAAATAAGCACCAATTGGCAATGTCTAGTGTGGGAAACGGAAAGGTCATAGTAATTAACAAACTATCTTTACTCTGCACCCAGCCTGTGTTATATCTAACCTGGAAGTGCTTGACATTGACATGAATAAGTGCTTCATTCTCCAGCATTGATTTCCCTTGCCTCCATCAAAATAAAAAAAGCTTCCCCCTCTCCAAGATTTTCTGTGGTTTTGCAACAAGGGAAAGATCATGTCTGACAAATCTCGACTAGGCATTTATCTCCACAACAACAGTGACTGCAGATCAAAGTGATACATTGTATGTGAAGTGCTTTTGGACATTGCTGTGAGACATGATAAAGTGATATATAAATGAAAGCTCTTTCTTTCTTTGACTTCTTTGAGGAGTTACAGGTAAAGTAGATGGTAGAATTATCCATGATAAAATTTTATTTGGACTTTCAAAAGGCTTTTGACAAGGCTGTATGTGAAAGCTGATAGCAAGGCGAATCTAAGACAGATTATGAGCTTGGATGCAAAGTTCATTAAAAGATAGGAAATGGAGAGTACCAGTGAGAGGCATATTGTTAAATTGGGTGGGGGAAGGTGTTGAGTGGAAGCCTGCAGATATCAATCTTAAATCTCTTTTTCTCAACAACAACTTGCCTTTAACATAGTAAAATGTCCCAAGGCGCTTCACAGGAGCATAAATATAAATGACCTGGATACTGAAACTAAATGTAAGATTGTCGATTTGGCAGATGACATTAAAATAGGGAAAACATTAGAAACTGAGGATGCAGCTAACAATTTGCAGAAGAATTTTCATAATTTTAGGCAAATTGGTAGGTTTCAGAAGAAATTTAATATTGACAAATGCAAAGTATTAGAGATTGGCAAAGTACAAAATGAATGGAATAGAATTATCACAGGAAGATTCAGATAAATGGGAGCACATGATTTGCCTCACATTTGCATGGCCCTCTGGACTCCTGGCGCAAGCTCACGCCCTGGCTGGGCCATGTACCTAAATATCTGAAAGGAAACAGGAGTGCAGCTATGGCTTCTCAGGCCTGCAGCTGCGCTCCTGGCTGATGGCATTAGGACCTTATGGCTGTTGCTGGAGAATAACCATCATTGGCCTGCCCCGGGAATTCCCACAGGCCCTCTGGAAGGATTCTGGGCAGGCCATGTGTCAGGTTTCTTCAGACGCTCCTCCAGTGGGGTACTCAACGTTTGTGTGAGGAAACAGTGAGGAATGCATCCTACCCCCCTCACCCCGTCCCCAGGCTCATTATCATGCAAACGCTGAGTGTGGATCAAAGTCCAGGCACAGGCACAGTCCCAGGAACGCACATTAGGAGCACCCCGAGAAATCCCAGTGCAAAACAAAGGGACAGAAACCTAATGCAATGGGTCTTCACCTCTCTTTTCTCTTCACTGCACATGGGGAGCACCATTTTCCTAGGAACAGTGGTAAGGAAAATCCACTTTTTGTCTATTCCATACCGTTCAATCTTTCAAAGATGCGGCACCTCAAAGACATCACGTGTCCATACAGCAAAGATTTGTTATTGGTCCAAATAACCACTGTCACAGTACTCTAAAATACCTGTTCTGAGGAGCTAAGCAGGGTCAGGCCTGGTTATTACTCGTGGGGGAGACAGACAGCCTAGGAATGCCAGGTATAGTAGGCTTGTGTTGTTGAGGCAGAGTCCATTGTATCTTTTAAAGAAAGAGTAGATAAATGTTTGAAGCAGAGAAAGATATGGGGAGAGACAGAGGAGAGGAATTTGTTTAGGATCGCTCTAGCAAACAGCTAGCACAGATATGATGGATCGAATGGCCTGCTTCTGCATTGTAAATTTCAATGGTCTGTTAAGTTAACTGTGCTGATTGATTCACATTTAGTCAGTGGAATATGTGAGCCAATCAAATACTACTTTCATTCACTGGCCAGGTAGGGAAGTGAATGAAAGTAGTATTTTTCATTCTACAATCAACAATAAGTAAACACAAAACAACCACTTCTAAGTCCAACGATCTGGAACCAGCAACTATCACAAAACAAATCAAATATGCTCAAACAATTCAGCCATCATTTTCCTTCCTCACCAGCTCAGTATACAGCTAAAAATAATATATTATACTTAATTCTGACAAAAAATCACGAAACCAGTCCACAAAATTAGCCATCCAGTGTTAGAAATAACTGCAAGAACTTCCCCCAGTGGGATTTTGTTCTGCTTTTCAAACTAGAGTTTTATATTTCATCTGGGCCTTGGGGAGTTCTAGCTCCTATTGTGTGTGAGAGAGATACATCATAGGAATTGTAGTTGTAAATTACACCCTGTTCCTGGGCAAGTACAATACTCAGAAGCCTATCTCAGCAACCTGTGTCACATATCAATTTACAAATAATAAGTGACTAGGAAAAAGGCAAATAGAATTTTCTTTCAATGTTTTATGCAGTTTAAGCAATATTCTGAGCAAATAGTGCTGTTTGGGATGATGTGTTTTGTGTCACTTAGGGATACTGATGTTTTTGCTGAGGGTAGAAGAATTGTTTGTGAGGTGCTTTGATGTTGAGTTTGGACACTGCAGGTCGAGTGAGTCAGGTCCAGAGCGTGGCGACTGACTGCCTGTTCAAGGTGCTAGTCATTAGAGGTTTAGTGATGGAAAAGTTTCCGAGCTGCAGTGCTACACCAATGAGAGCTTCAGCAAGAACAAGATGTTTCATTGGAAACAATGAAAATAATTGAGAAAAATATTTGGGGGCAAGAAGAAGGAAAAATAAATAAATTACTTCCATCTTAAACAAATACTGCAACTCTACAGAGAGAATTTTAACCCCCAAGAATGGGTGGGTTGGGGGCGGGTGGGTAGTTAAAATGATTGATTTTTGGAATGTGACCGCAACCCGGCTCCAACGCATCCACTTCCGGGTTTAAACGAGGCCCGTTTTGATGCGTTCAAGTAGCCTACTCGCCGCAGTCAGGAACTTAATTAGTTCAGGCGGGCGTGTCTTTATTTCATCAGTTAACGTCCTTGTGAGACGTTGGGGGTAATTTTAACCCACAAGAATGGGTGAGTTGGGGGCGGGTGGGAGATTAAAATAACAGCTTTTTGGTGTGGGACCGCATCTCGGCACCAATATGCCCACTTCTGGGTTTAACCCAGGCAGGTTTGTATAAGTGTGCACAACCGACACCAGGAAGTCCGGCCCCCACTTAAAGCCGGCAGGCCAATACTTATGGGACAATTTACCTCATTGAAATATTGAAGTACTTAATTCTTTGTGTATTGGAAAATTTAAATGAATTTAACCTTACCTGTTTGGGTTTCTCATCGCTTCTGATTCATGTCAGGTGAAAGCAGGTGGGAAGGGCCGGATCCATGAGGTGAGTGCCTTTATTGCGCTGCTTGTGGACCAGGATGAGCAGGAGTGTTTCATCCAGGCTGAACAAGCTCACCTGGCTGACAAAACCCCGCGATCGCCCGATGCCCGCCCCCCCCCCCCCCGCCATGATGGATCCACTCCCCAGATGGTGTCCCCCCTCCTACCACTAACTCTTCACCCGACCTCTGATCTCGTCTTCCGGTCTCTAACCTCTTCAAGCGACCACTGGTCTCTGCCCAGCACAGACCCCTCTCTCTTCCTCCCTCCCCCCCCCCCAACCCTGGCGATCTCCTCCCAACATCAAACACCCCCGATCTCCAGGTCCCAGCATCGTAACCCCTGACCTCCACCTACTGGCCCACGTTCTTCTCCCACCGTCTGTGTCCTCCCCAGCCCATGATAGCCTCCCTCTGATCCCTGGCTGCAGCCTGTCAATCAGGCTGGCTGTCGGGTGCGAAGCCGTGAAGTAAAATTTGTTGACCTCATTATGGTCATGATTGCAGGTTGCAACCCACCAACTTACCTTCTCGGCTTTTGCACCCAAAAGCCTTCTCGCCGCCGCCCTCCCCACCCCCCACTGCTCTCTTCCCGGCTCGAGGTCAAAATCATACCCGTTAAATAACTTTGTTTAAATTGAATTTGGCTCAACTTTAAATTTAATGCGTCCAGCACAGATTAGCCGGGGCTCATGAATCTCGCCAGTAAAAAGAATGGAAGCAGGGCCGGATCATGAGGTTAAGTGTCTCTCCTGCAGGCCCAACAAGCTTACCTGCTGCGATCGGACCACCGCGATCAGACGATACCCCCCCCGCCCCCAATGCGGAGACGATCCTCCCGCCCCCGACGTCGGAGGCGACCGCGCCCCCGACGCGGAGACGACCCCTCCCGCCCCCGACGTCAGAAACGACCAACCAACCTGATGTCCGACCCCGACCCCCCCCACTCCGCCAACCTCTGACTCTCCTCCTGACCTGTGATCTCCAACACTTCTCCAGGCCTGATCACCTCCCAGCCCTGCTCGCCCCCCCAATGTCCTCTACGGCCCCCACCCCCACTTGCTGCAGGGCCGGGATACTCCAAGGACTGGACTACCCATGAGCAGATCTACTAGTCCATATATTTAATAACAATCTGGCATCCATCGTATGTGGAAGAATTGTCCAACACACTTCAAAATGATGCCTCCAGAATATCTATTGCAGTTGCAAAGTGTCACACACAGAATGTACTCTGGGTGGGGAACTTCAATATCCATCACCAAGAGTGGTTCGGTAGCACCACTACTGACCGAGCTGGCCGAGTCCTGAAGGACATACCTCCCAGACTGGGCCTGCGGCAGGTGGTGAGCGAACCAACACGAGGGAAAAACCTACTTGACCTCATCCTCACCAATCTACCTGTCGCAGATGCATCTGTCCATAACAGTATTGGTAGGAGTGACCACCACACAGTCCTTGTGGAGACAAAGTCCTGTCTTCACACTGAGGATACCATCTGTGGTTTGGCAATACCACCGTGCTAAATGGGATAGATTCAGAACAGATCTAGCAGCTCAAAACTGGGCATCCATGAGGCACTGTGGGTCATCAGCAGCAGCAGAATTGTATTCCACCACAATCTGTAATCTCATGGCCCGGTATATTCCTCACTCTACCATCACCAACAAGCCAGGGGATCAACCCTGGTTCAATGAGGAGTGCAGAAGAGCATGCCAGGAGCAGCACCAGGCGTACTTAAAAATGAGGTGCCAACCTGGTGAAGCTGCAACAGGACTACATACATGCTAAACATTGGAAGCAACATGCTATAGACAGAGCTAAGCGATTCCACAACCAACATATCAGATCAAAGCTCTGCAGTCCTGCCACATCCAGTCGTGAATGGTGGACAATTAAACAACTAATGGGAGGCGAAGGCTCTGTAAACATTCCCATCCTCAATGATGGTGGAGTCCAGCACGTGAGTGCAAAAGAAGACTGAAGCGTTTGCAACCATCTTCAGCCAGAAGTGCCGAGTAGATGATCCATCTCGGCCTCCTCTCAATATCCCCACCACCACAGAAGTCAGTCTTCAGCCAATTCGATTCACTCCACGTGATATCAAGAAACGGCTGAGTGCACTGGATACAGCAAAGGCTATGGGCCCCGACAACATCCCGGCTGTAGTGCTGAAGACTTGTGCTCCAGAACTAGCTGCGCCTCTAGCCAAGCTGTTCCAGTACAGCTACAACACTGGCATCTACCCGACAATGTGGAAAATTGCCCAGGTATGTCCTGTCCACAAAAAGCAGGACAAATCCAATCGGGCCAATTACCGCCCCATCAGTCTACTTTCAATCATCAGCAAAGTGATGGAAGGTGTCGTCGACAGTGCTATCAAGCGGCACTTACCAATAACCTGCTCACCGATGCTAAGTTTGGGTTCTGCCAGGACCACTCGGCTCCAGACCTCATTACAGCCTTGGTCCAAACATGGACAAAAGAGCTGAATTCCAGAGGTGAGGTGAGAGTGACTGCCCTTGACATCAAGGCAGCATTTGACCAAGTGTGGCACCAAGGAGCCCTCATAAAATTGAAGTCAATGGGAATCGGGGGGAAAACTCTCCAGTGGCTGGAGTCATACCTAATATAAAGCAAGATGGTAGTGGTTGTTGGAGGTCAATCACCTCAGCCCCTGGGCATTGCTGCAGGAGTTCCTCAGGGCAGTGTTCTTGGACCAACCATCTTCAGCTGCTTCATCAATGACCTTCCCTCCATCATAAGGTCAGAAATGGGGATGTTCACTGATGATTGGACAGTGTTCAGTTCCATTCGCAACCCCTCAGATAATGAAGCAGTCCGTGCCTGCATGCAGCAAGACCTGGACAACATCCAGGTTTGGGCTGATAAGTGGCAAGTAATATTCGCGCCAGACAAGTGCCAGGCAATGACCATCTCCAGCAAGAGATAATATAACCACCTCCCCTTGACATTCAACGGCATTACCATTGCCGAATCCCTCACCATCAACATCCTGGGGATCACCATTGACCAGAAACTTAACTGGAGCAACCTCATAAATACTATGGCTACAAGAGCAGGTCAGAGGCTGGGTATTCTGCATTGAGTGACTCACCTCCTGACTCCCCAAAGCCTTTCCACCATCAGCAAGGCACGAGTCAGGAGTGTGATGGAATACTCTCCACTTGCCTGGATGAGTGCAGCTCCAACAACACTCAGGAATCTCGACGCCATCCAGGACAAAACGGCCCGCTTGATTGGCACCCCATCCACCACCCGAAATATTCACTCCCTCCACCACTGGCGCACTGTGGCTGCAGTGTCTGCCATCTACAATATGCCCTGCAGCAACTTGCCAAGGCTTCTTCGACAGTACCTCCCAAACCCGCGACCTCTACCACCTAGATGGACAAGTGCAGCAGGCACACGGGAACAACACCACCAGCATGTTCCCCTCCAAATCACATACCATCCTGACTTGGAAATATATCGCCGTTCTTTCATCGTCACTGTGTCAAAATCCTGGAACTCCTTACCTAACAGCACTGTTGGAGAACCTTCACCACACAAACTGCAGCAGTTCAAGAAGGCGGCTCACCACTACCTTCTCAAGGGCATTTAAGGGTGGGCAATGAATGCTGGCCTTGCCAGTGACGTCCACACCCCATGAACGAATAAAAAAAACACATTTAAGCTCTCTATGAGCTAAAAAAAAATCCTAATTGGATAAAATATCTTATTCATAAAAAAAAGCTGCAAAACATTGTTGCGGATTTATTTTTTTGTTGTTTCATCCTTGATAGTTTCTGGATATTTTTTCCTTTACAATGTCTTGACTGTGTATCTGTGACTTCCAATCCCATGGCCTGTGAATGGATAATTGGACCCTATCATTACGAAGGGCATCAGCAGAAGACATCCACTATAAAATATTAAATAACTTACATAAGGCAAATCTAGATTATTACTTTAAGTCAAGCTGATTTGGCAGCAGATCATAATTATCAACTGGTAAAATGTAAGTCTGAACCAGATAGTAAAGAAATTTTCATGTAAAGAGTGATAAATGTCTGGAATCATCTGCCAGGCTGAGTAGTAGGGTTACAGACTTTCAGAACATTTGTTGAGCAGTTGGATACTCTGCACAGAGAGTTACAGTATGGGAGGGATATGCTTAAGTAAGCTAAGTGACTTCTCTTGCCCTTTACTTCCCTTTTTTTCATTGAGATACTCACTGTTTCTTTGAAAATTAATGAAACAGCAATGGCAGTTCCTTTTTTTTTACTAGACCCGATGTGCCAAACTGTACAGTGATTGCTGTGAAAATTGAATGATGATTTTTATCCAGTGTGCAAAAGTAGTCATTTCATAGGCAGGCACACAGGAGTCCTTTTTTCATGTGAAGATTCTTGTGTTTTCTTTGTAATAAAAGTAAAACTGTCGGCTATTTGTTGCTTGTGAAATTATCTGATATGCCTGGGGGCATTCATAATTATATTGTATTTTGATGCTGCTGTTATGGTGTTTGTTTTATCCACTATGTAAACTCAAAGCATTGCTCTATTATGTTTTTTAGAAGACTTTAGTAATTTTTTGTTGCTTTCTTTTCTGACGACAGGTTCTATTTATCGATCCTGCTCAGGAAGATGCAGTTGAACTGGTGAAACTGGCTGAGCTGTTCCATCACCACAATATTCCTCTTAGGTACTAATAGAGTTTTCTCCTCTACTATGGTTTATTCTAGTGAATATAATCTCATCCAAAATTAGTGATCAGTTTGAGAAATATTTAAAGCTTCAGTGCCCTATTACAGCTTTCTTGTGGCTCATGTAGAACTAAAAAGGTTTGCCTATTGAGAGGAAAGAGACAATCTCAATTTTAATGCACTTATTTTTGAAAATATTCAATTTCTTAGTAGCAGAGATAAAGAACCAACCGAACAGATTTTGTGTGGATTGGAGTCTTGAGTTGTGTATTTTTATTTCGGGACACTGCCAGAAGAGAGGAAACATTAGATTTCATCATTGTGAATGCATAAAGCCAAGATATTGGCAATGAACGCCATAGTTAGATTTGTTTTGTTCCCTGATCCCCCAATGGCAACCTCACGCCACAATTTGCTGGGAAAGTAAGTAGAATGCGCTGCAGTTAGCATAGTGGCAGAACGGGAGCAGTGCGGTCGAGATCTGATACTCATCCAAGATATCGGGACCCAGCACAGAACGGAACAACTGGTTACTTAATGTTTCCATAAAAGTAAAATGGCTAAACAATTTGTGCAGGTTTCCCATTTTCAGATTTTAAAAATTGTTTAGTATAAATGGTTAGTTTTTAAAAATTTTGTAATTAATTCTCATTCCCACCATTGATGGCCGTGCCTTCAGCTACCTAGACCCTAAGCTCTGGAATTCCCACCCTAAACCTCTTTGCCTTTCTACCTCTCTCTCCTCCTTTAAGACGCTCCTTAAAACCTACCTCTTCGACCAAGCCCTATTATCTCCTTATGTGGCTCGATGTCAAATTTTGTTTGATAACGCTCCTGTGAAGCGCCTTGGGATGTTATACTATGTTAAAGGTTCTATATAAATGCAAGTTGTTGTTGTTGTAGTGACACAAAAGCAAAAAATGCTGGAACCACTCAGCAGGTGAGTCAGCATCTGTTGAGAGAATAGTTAAGTTAACGTTTCAGGTGTCAACCCTTCATCAGAACTGGAATAAATTACAGATGAACAGCATTTAAATAGGAACAGATCAAAGAGAAGGGGAGGAGGAAAAATCTTTCTCGCAGACGTAAACATGAGAGCAGAATCCGAATGACCCTTAAAGCACTTAAGTGGAAAACAGGAGAAGGTTGAAGTGATTTACATGACACAATAGGAGGTATAATAAAAGATAAAAATGGGAATTATGGGTATTAAGTCAAGGAAGTGCTGGCAGTGTGGGATTGGTGTTCTGGCAATTCCGGGGAGAGGGAGTAGGGTTGGTGCTAGGGGTGAGAACCCTCCGTCGGAACACCAAGTTGGCAGAGTGATCTGCACCCTTAGTGTCGACCTGCATTTTTCTTTTTTTGGTTCCTGGGCCACTGGAGCCTACTGCACTTTGTCAATTTTTCATGCTTCTATTTCTACTTGCCTTACCCCCCACCAACTCAACACATACTCTCAGATGTGAATGTCTTTAGTTTCTCTTTCATTATGCCTCCTACTGTCTCATGTTAATATCATGATTTATGGTGGGAGCCTTGCCTGCCAGGTTTGCATATGAAGAACTGTGGTCCCCACAATTTTCGGTTTGTGTTTTGTACAATCGGCCTGATAATCTCCAGAAAATGTGAAATCTTACACAAACTTCTGTAATGTCATGCAAAATTTGAGTAATCTAAGTGAACTGTAGACGTGCACTGTAATGTGAGTATTCTAATTTCCCCCATTTTTTCTTTACTGTGTTAGAATTGGTTTCATCTTTGTTGTAAATGCTGATGAAGAGGTTGATGGCAATGAAGATGCAGGAGTTGCTCTTCTGAGAGCCTTTAACTTCATAGCAGAAGATTCTGACCTTTCGCATGCATTTTCATCAATAGTATCAGTGAGTATGGAGAGGGTTAATCTGCATAAATCATAATTTTATGTGATCTGTGGGCTGTTTTGAACATCTTCCTTCAGGGATGATGCAGGCCATTTGTGGGGATAAGGCTTCAGGTAACATTTTTGCTTTGAAATCACTATCACATTTCCTATTCACCTGATAAGGGGGAATGGAATTTTACAGAAGAGATTAACTTTTTATTGGCTCTAATATCCTTCCTATAATAGAATACCCAGGACTACACACAATACTCCAACTGTGCCCTAACCAATGTCTTGTACAATTTCAAGACAACTTCTTTGCTTTATATTCAGTGCCCCTATATATAAAACTTAGTAACACAATTGCCTTCTTTATGGCTTTTTCAACCTGCACTCCCATCTTTAAAGATCTATTAATCAATCTCCTGTGGTAGTGCACCAGGGGATGAAGGTCAAATATAGGGGGTAATTTTCGTCTCCACCGCTTAGGCAGTAAACCGGTAGGCACATCGCCTATAGAAACTATCATTTCCATTGATTTCAATAGAAATGAAAATTGGGCATTTTTATAACAGGCAGACAATTCACCCCAGTTTACAGCCTAATCGGTGACTATGAAAATTACCTTGGCAGTCTTCAGGTAAAAGGGTTCATTTGACCAAGGTGAGCAGACATAATTTAGTCCCCAATTTAAAGTCAAGTATTCTGTCCTTATTTATATAATACTTGAATAAAATTTATAGTAATTTGGGAAGCAGAGAAGTATAGTTGGTTGCAACATAGCTGCAGGATATGGGGCTGAGAGATGCAGAACTGAGTTTCGACAGCACCACCACTCACAGAAGGGTGTAATTATTGCATGACAAGTTTATTAAGGCAGCTTACATTAAAAATATGGACATATATTTCCAAAAATTAACAAAGGAAGTGAATGCAGATATAAGATTTTTAACATCTGCACCCCTAGTTCTCTCCACTCTCCACTGTTTAGAAAGTTACTTTTTAGGATAAACTTCCTTTCAATGTGTTTTTTTCCTGTCAATTACTACTTCAACTTTCACTCCACTGTCTATGTACCCTCATAGTTCACCATAGCATGGTGAACTTTGAGGGTATATAGACAGTGGTAACAAATATCTTGTGGTTCTCCTCACAAATAAGAACATAAGAACATAAGAAATTGGAGCAGGAGTAGGCCAATTGGCCCCTCGAGCCTGCTCCGCCATTCAATAAGATCATGGCTGATCTGATCCCAACCACAAATCTAAAGAACACAAGAAGTCGGAGCAGGACCCGGCCACATAGCCCCTGGGCCCTCTCCGCCACCCACAGGGCATTGACCGATCCGAACTCAGCTTCATGTCCAATTTCCTGCCCGCTCCCCATAACCCCTAATTCCCTTTACTTCTAGGAAACTGTCTATTTCTGTTTTAAATTTATCTAATGATGTAGCTTCCACAGCTTCCTGGGGCAGCAAATTCCACAGACCTACCACCCTCTGAGTGAAGAAGTTTCTCCTCATCTCAGTTTTGAAAGAGCAGCCCCTTATTCTAAGATTATGCCCCCTAGTTCTAGTTTCACCCATCTTTGGGAACATCCTTACTGCATCCACCCGATCAAGACCCTTCACAATCTTATATGTTTCAATAAGATCGCCTCTCATTCTTCTGAACTCCAATGAGTAGAGTCCCAATCTACTCAACCTCTCCTCATATGTCCGCCCCCTCATCCCCGGGATTAACCGAGTGAACCTTCTTTGTACTGCCTCGAGAGCAAGTATGTCTTTTCTTAAGTATGGAGACCAAAACTGTATGCAGTATTCCAGGTGCGGTCTCACCAATACCTTATATAACTGCAGCAATACCTCCTTGTTTTTATATTCTATCCCCCTAGCAATAAAAGCCAACATTCCGTTGGCTTTCTTGATCACCTGCTGCACCTGCATACCAACTTTTTGATTTTCTTGCACTAGGACCCCCAGATCCCTTTGTACTGCAGTACTTTCCAGTCTCTCGCCATTAAGAAAATAACTTGCTCTCTGATTTTTCCTGCCAAAGTGCATAACCTCACATTTTCCAATATTATATTGCATCTGCCAAATCTCCGCCCACTCACCCAGCCTGTCTATATCCCCTTGCAGGTTTTTTATGTCCTCCTCACTCTCTACTTTCCCTCCCATCTTTGTATCATCTGCAAATTTTGATATGTTGCACTCGGTCCCCTCCTCCAAATCGTTAATATAGATTGTAAAGAGTTGGGGACCCAGCACCGACCCCTGTGGAACACCACTGGTTACTGGTTGCCAGTCCGAAAATGAACCATTTATCCCAACTCTCTGCTTCCTGTTTGATAACCAATCCTCCACCCATGCCAGAATATTACCCCCAATCCCGTGATTTTTTATCTTAAGTAATAATCTTTTATGTGGCACCTTGTTGAATGCCTTCTGGAAGTCTAAATACACTACGTCCACTGGTTCCCCTTTATCCACCCTATACGTTATATCCTCGAAGAACTCAAGCAAATTTGTCAGACATGACTTCCCCTTCATAAAGCCATGCTGACTTTGTCCTATTAAATTATGCTTATCTAAATGTTCCGTTACTGTCTCCTTAATAATAGACTCCAAAATTTTACCCACCACAGATGTTAAGCTAACTGGCCTATAATTTCCAGCCTTCTGCCTACTACCCTTTTTAAATAACGGTGTTACATTAGCAGTTTTCCAATCTGCCGGGACCTCTCCTGAGTCCAGGGAATTTTGGAAAACTATCACCAAAGCATCCACAATCCCTACTGCCACTTCCCTCAAGACCCTAGGATGGAAGCCATCAGGTCCAGGGGATTTATCCGCCTTGAGTCCCATTATTTTACTGAGTACCATCTCTTGAGTGATTTTAATCGTATTTAGCTCCTCCCCCCCGAGAGTCCCCTGTTTGTCCAGTGTTGGGATATTCTTAGTGTCCTCTACTGTAAAGACTGAAACAAAATATTTGTTCAGCATTTTTGCCATCTCCATGTTTCCCACCATTAATTTCCCGGTCTCATCCTCTAAGGGACCTATGTTTGCCTTAGCCACCCTTTTTCTTTTTATATAACTATAGAAACTCTTGCTATCTGTTTTTATATTTTTTGCTAATTTCTTTTCATAATCTAACTTCCCTTTCTTAATCAATCCTTTAGTTACTTTTTGCTGTCTTTTGAAGAATTCCCAATCTTCTATCCTCCCACTAAGTTTGGCTACCTTATATGTCCTTGTTTTTAGTCGGATACTATCCTTGATTTCTTTACTTAGCCACGGGTGGCTGTCATTTCTTTTACACCCTTTTTTCCTCAGTGGAATATATTTATTTTGAAAGTTGTAAAATAACTCCCTAAATGAACACCACTGCTCATGTACCGTCTTACCCTTTAATCTATTTTCCCAGTCCACTTTAATCAATTCCGCTCTCATACCATCATAGTCTCCTTTATTCAAGCTCAGTACGCTTGTTTGAGAATCAACCTTCTCACCCTCTAATTGGATATGGAATTCAACCATGTTGTGGTCGCTCGTTCCAAGGGGATCCTTAACTAGGACATTATTAATTAATCCTGACTCATTACACAGGACCAGGTCCAAGGTTGCCTGCCCCCTTGTAGGATCAGTTACATACTGCTCAAGAAATCCATCCCTGATGCACTCAATGAACTCGTCCTCAAGGCTGCTCTGCCCAATTTGATTTGTCCAGTTAATATGATAATTAAAATCCCCCATAATTATGGCTGTTCCCTTATTACATGCCCCGACTATCTCCTGATTAATACTTCTTCCAGCAGAGTTGCAACTATTAGGAGGCCTATATACTACGCCCACTAATGTGTTTTTTCCCTTATTATTCCTTATCTCCACCCAAACTGTTTCATTATCTTGATGCTTTGTCCCAATATCATTTCTCTGTATTACAGTGATTCCTTCCTTTATTAACATAGCCACCCCACCTCCCCTTCCTTCCTGCCTGTCCTTCCTGATTGTTAAATACCCTGGCATATTTAATTCCCAGTCGTTGTCACCCTGCAGCCATGTTTCTGTAATGGCCACAAGATCATACCCATACGTAGTTATTTGTGCCGTTAACTCGTCCATTTTATTACGAATGCTACGTGCATTCAGATAAAGAACTTTCAAATCTGTTTTGTGACGCTTAGTTCCTGCTTTTTCCTTTTTTAACACTTTACCTATTACTCCATACCTTCTGTCCCTTCCTGTTACGCTTTCCTCTCTCTCCCTGCTCAGGTTCCCAACCCCCTGCCACTTTAGTTTAAACCCTCCCCAACAGCACTAGCAAACACTCCTCCTAGGACAGGGGTCCCGGCCCTGCCCAGGTGCAGACCGTCCGGTTTGTACTGGTCCCACCTCCCCCAGAACCGTTTCCAGTGTCCCAGGAATTTGAATCCCTCCCCCTTGCACCATTCCTCTAGCCACGTATTCATTTGAAATATCCTCCTATTTCTACTCTGACTAGCACGTGGCACTGGCAGCAATCCTGAGATTACTACCTTTGAGGTCCTATTTTTTAATTTACCTCCTAACTCCCTATATTCTGCTTTTAGGACCTCATCCCCTTTTTTACCTATATCGTTGGTGCCTATGTGCACCACGACAGCTGGCTGTTCGCCCTCCCCCTCCAAAATGTTCTGTAGCCGCTCCGAGACATCCTTGATCCTTGCACCAGGGAGGCAACACACCATCCTGGAGTCTCGGTTGCGGCCGCAGAAACGCCTGTCTATTCCCCTTACAATTGAGTCCCCTATCACTATAGCTCTGCCACTCTTTTTCCTCCCAGCCTGTGCAGCAGAGCTACCCGTGGTGCCAGGAAGTTGGCTGCTGCTGCCTTCCCCTGATAAGTCATCCCCCCCAACAGCATCCAAAGTGGCATATCTGTTTGAGAGGGGGATGGACACAGGGGACCCCTGCACTACCTGCCTGCATCTCTTACTCTTCCTGGTGGTCACCCATTCACTTCCTGCCTGTATACCCTTTACCTGCGGTGTGACCAACTCGCTAAACGTGCTATCCACGAGTTTCTCTGCATCGCGGATGCTCCACAGTGAGTCCACCCGCAGCTCCAGCTCCGAGATACGATCGGTCAGTAGCTGCAGGTGGACACACTTCCCGCACACATGGTCGGCAGGGACACTGGTAGTGTCCATGACTTCCCACATCTTGCAGGAGGAGCATATCACGGGTGCGAGGTCTGCTGCCATGACTTGCCTTAGCTGAGTTACCCCTTTCAAATTACGTTGAAATTAGAAAATGTTAACTATACTAGGGACCTAGGTTCACTAAAAAAAAAACACTATCTGCTATAAAACCTGCAGATCTTCCCTTTCTTATTACTTTACTTACAGTAAAATGGTAGAAATACTCACCTGAACCTACTCACCAATCAGCTGCCTCCCCTGTGCCGCGTCACTTTCTGACTGGTGACGTCACCCCGAACTGCCGCTGGTCTCAGAGTCTCGCTCTCAGAGTAAGCTCTGGTCTCGCTCTCTCCGCGCTGTTTATATCTCCGCTCTGGTCTCGCTCTCTCCCGCCGCTCACCGCTCTCAGGTCCACTACCGCTCTGCAGGAAAAGCAAGGCAAAGCAGCACCTCCTTCCCCCACTTCACCTAACTCCCACACGTACCGAACTCTCAGCACACTGTGTAATATCCGCACACCGGTCTTGCATAATATATCTGCCCGTTGCCTGTGGCCTATCTATTTATAGCACTTGATTTTTTTTGAACCAACTCAAGATATGAAACTTCAATGATGGTCTCATGCATCAAAGCTCTATTGCAGCAGTGAGAACAGAGGGTTGGGCTTAACATATTGGAAACTTTGTATAAATGATAAAGTTGGAGCTGTCTGGGAGATGGGTGGTGCCAACAATCTTTTGTACGGCTTTGTTTTATGAGGGGTTTCACTTCATGAGAGTGGGTGAAGATCACTCTGTCCCAGTGTTTGAGACTGGAGAGAGAGTTTTTCTCAGGGCTGCTGCAGCACATAATGACATCCTCCCAATGCTGGCATAATGATTATATCACACCAACAGCAGAATGAAAAGGAAAAAACATCATGAAAGTTTCATTGCATAGGTAGTATCATTCAAAGGTGACTTGCTTATGCTCAGTTTCTCAGCACAAGTGGTCATCCATCATAGAATCGTAGAAAGTTATGGCACAGAAGGAGGCCACTCGGCCCATTGTGTCCGTGCCAGCCGAAAAAGAGCTAGCCAGATAAATCCCACTTTCCAGCACTTGGTCCATAGCCCTGTAGGTTACGGCACTTCAAGTGGCATATCCAAGTACTTTTTAAATGAGTTGAGGATTTCTGGCTCTACCACCCTTTCAGGCAGTGAGTTCCAGACCCCCACCACCCTCTGGATGAAAACATTTCTCCTCACCTCCCCTCTAATACTTCTACCAATTACTTCAAATCTATGTTCCCTGGTCACTGGCCCCTCTGCTAAGAGAAATAGGTCCTCCCCATCCACTCTATCTAGTCCCGTCATAATTTTATATACCTCAATTAAATCTCCCTTCAGCCTCCTTTGTTCCAAAGAAAACAACCCCGGCCTATCCAATCTTTTCTCATAGCTAAAATTCTCCAGCCCTGGCAACATCCTCGTAAATCTCCTCTGTACCCTCTCTAGTGTAATCACAACTTTCCTGTAATGTGGTGACCAGAACTGTATGCAGTAGTCAAGCTGTGGCCCAACCAATGTTTTATACAGTTCTGGCATAACCTCCCTGCTCTTATATTCTGTGCCTCGGCTAATAAAGGAAAGCATCTCGTATGCCTTTTCAACCACCTTATCTACCCGTCCTGCTACCTTCAGGGATCTGTGGACATGCACTCCAAGGTCCCTTTGTTCCTCGACACCTCTCAGTATCCTCCCATTTATTGTGTACTCCCTTGCCTTGTTTGTCCTCCCCATATGCATTACCTCACGCTTTTCTGAATTGAATTCCATTTGCCACTTTTCTGCCCACCTGACCAGTCCATTGATACCTTCCTGCAGTCTACAGCTTTCCTCCACACTATCAACCACACTGCCAATTTTTGTATCATATGCAAACTTCTTGATCAAGCCCCCCACATTCAAGTCCAAATCATTAACATATACCACAAAAAGCAAGGGACCTAATACTGAGCCTTGCGGGACTCCACTGGAAACAGCCTTCCAGTCGCAAAAACACCCGTCAACCATTACCCTTTGCTTCCTGCCACTGAGTTAATTTCGGATCCAACTAGTCACTTTCCCTTGGGTCCCATGGGTTTTTACTTTTTTGACCAGTCTGCCATGTGGGACCATGTCAAAAGCCTTGCTAAAATCCATGTAAACTTCATCAAACGCATTAGCCTTGTAAACTCCTCAAAAAATTCAATCAAGTTAGTCAGATACAAATCCCTTAACAAATCCATGTTGACTGTCCTTAATTAACCCGTGCCTTTCTAAATGACAATTTATGCTGTCCCTCAGAATTGATTCCAATGATTTCCCCACTACCGAGGTTGGACTGACTGGTCTATAATTACTTGGTCTATCTCTGATTGCATTTTGAAACAAATTATTTTCTGATGCTCAACATGCTGCTCTTGCGTATCTATTACTTGCTGTCACCCAGTAAGGGCTCAAAGCCATTTTTCTCAGTTGTCTAATGACCAAGTGACTATACTCCCTGGGGAGATAACTGAAGTCTCTTTAGGGTTGAGTTGGCTCCAAGGTGATACGCCCCACCATGCTGTATGGTAACACAGTAAGCATTACTTGAGCTACATGGGTCAACAGTACGCCATGGTATTACTGATGATTGACCAGCTATCCTGGCTCATTGATGTGACCTGAAGGGTCTGTCACTGGAATTCATGCCACTTGCCTTGAGATAACCCTACATGCCTGTGACCTAATAGCTGCAGTGGTCCTGGCCAGACAAACATCAGGAAGTTTACAGGTCCTCTGTGTTGATAAGCTGCTTGTTATAGATGGCTAAATTGCAGCAGTACCTTTATGGGCACTTGGGAATCCCTAAGCCTTATTTCGGCCAACCTACATCTAAGCACCCTGGACTTCAGTAAGTGGGGCATGTCCTTGCAGGACGATGGTGTGAAAACTTTTCCCTTGTGGATTGCCCCGTGGCTTGGGTTGGAGACTCTTGAGCATTGTGATGGGTTTTCCATGTGTGTTACACAGTCAGTTGACCAAGAAAATGAGTGGTGCAAATTAAAACAAAAAAACATCAGTTCTCAGAGCATGTTTGTGGTATGAAGGCACTTCACTAAAATCAGCCCCTGAAAAGACTAAGGGACCTGGAACATTTCATAGTGTCATAGTAGGTACAGCAGAGGAGGAGGCCATTCATCCCATTGTACCTGTGCTGGCTCTTTGGAAGAGCTATCCAATAAGTCCCATTCCCCTGTTCTTTCCCCATAGCCCTGTAATTTTTTTCCCTTCAAGTATTTATCCAATTCCCTTTTGAATGTTACTATTGAATCTGCTTCCACCACCCTTTCAGGCAGTGCATTCCAGACCATTACAACTCGCTGCATAAAAAAATTGTTTTCTCATGTCACTTCTGGCTCTTTTACCGATCACCTTAAATCTGTGTACTCTGGTTACCGATCCTTCTACCATTGGAAACAGTTTCTCCTTATTTACTCTGTCAAAACCGTTCATGATTTTGAACACCTCTATCAAATCTCCCCTTAGCCTTCTCTGTTCGAAGGAGAACAACCCCAGCTTCTCCAGTCTCTCCACATAACTGAAGTCCCTCCTCCCTGGTACCATTCTAGTAAATCTCTTCTGCACCCTCTCTAAGGCCTTGACATCCTTCCTAAAGTGTGGTGCCCAGAATTGAACACAATACTCCAGCTGAGGCCTAACAAGTGTTTTATAAAATTTTAGCATAACTTCCTTGCTTTTGTACTCTATGCCTCTATTAATAAAGCCCAGGATCCCATATGCTATTTTAACAGCCTTCTCAATTTGTGTATGTGCACCCTCAGGTCTCTCTGTTCTTGCACCCCTTTCAAAATTGTACCATTTAGTTTATATTGCCTCTCCTCATTCTTCCTACCAGAATGCATCACTCCACACTTCTCTGCGTTAAATTTCACTTGCCATGTTTCTGCCAATTTCACCAGTCTATCTATGTCCTCTTGAAGTCTGTTACTACCATCCACATTGTTTACTATATTTCTGAGTTTCGTATTATCTGCAAACTTTGAAATTATACTCTTTATACCCAAGTCCAGGTCATTAATATATATCAAAAAGAGCAGTGGTCCTAATACCAAGTGTATACTTCCGTTCAGTCTGAAAAACAACCATTCACCACTACTCTCCGCTTTCTGTCCCCTAGCCAATTTTGTATCCACACTGTCACTGTCCCTTTAATCGAAAGAGCTTTAATTTTGCTAACAAGTCTATTATGTGGTTCTGCTGCCTTGATGGTTATTGGAAAGAGTTTTAAGTGAAACAAATAATTTGGTTTCTGGTAAATACAGAATTGCCCAGAATTTGACACACTTGTTGAATTTGGCAAATTCTCTATACAACACTCTACAATACTCACAAGATTGAGAAGATAATTTGTATAAAAGCAATGCCAATTTGAAAACAAAAGTTAACAAGTCACTGGTGCAATACTTGCATTGGATGTCATTGCTTGATGATATTGCCAGATGTGAAATAGAAAAATCTTTCATTTTCCTGCATGGTTATCTGTGAACACAAAAAAAAAGCCATCAGACAGGGTAAAGACTTGTTATTGGAATGACAAGCCTTTCATGCTCGTTCACTGAGGCAGAGAAATTGCATATTTCAAAGTTATGTGTTGTGCGATTTTGTTAGGTCAGGACATCAATTATGGAGAAAGATGGACGTCCTCCCATGTTTTCATTATATGAGGAATTTCGGACCCAGAGATATTGTGCTACTTTAATAGAATTAGGTGCTGCTGGTTTTGGCTTTATTTCTATTACATGCCATTGTTTCCAGAATATTTTTATCTCTCTAATTTTCTTCCCAATCCCCTCTTGAAGGTTCTGACTCTTGAGGGTAGAATTTAATATATCTGCACATACAGTGTTGGGACGCCACTCCCAACCACTGCCCCGACCTCGCCATGACCCCAGCGCTATTTACTAGGTTCAGATCATTATGCATTCTTGGTGGGATACCTACCAGTGGCCCCGAGGAAAATCTAGCAGTGCTGCTGTGGTACTGCCGCTGTAGCATAAGAAGAGATGGGATGCTACACAAAGGGGCGAAGAGCCCCAAAGACTGTTGCTAATCTTCTACTGAAGGCTTCGGCCTATACAGAGGCTTTCAGCAGATAAAAGCTCGAGCTGAAGTGGAGGGATGGGAGACCGCTACTCAGCCTCCTCTCTCCATCAGGAGATGTTGGGGCCCTCCTGCTGTTACCCTAACAACACTGGCAGGCTATTTATCATGGTGAAGGGGATTACAGTTGATCCTGATCCTGTCCGTATTCAACATCTGCACATAAGTAAACGGAGTCACTGGATAGTGACCAAAAGCAGAGATCCTGGCTATATTTTTTCTCCTCCCTAGCTATGGGGTACTGAGGCCAGTTGTAGTGCCCTTGTGCCACCCTAGTTGCGATGACTGGTTCCAGAATATTGATGAATGCTTACCAAATAAGTAACAGCGTTAAATTGCATTATTGACTCATGGATTTTTCAGATTTTTTGTGTGTGAGTGTAATTAACAGATAAATGTTACTCATTCAAATGGGGATGGGTAAAGCATTGGGCTCGATTTTCAAATGGCGGCCGGCGGTGGCGGGGGTGGGGGGTGGGGGGGTCAATGGGCACGCGGGTAACCCGACTAATAAAATCTTACCGTTTCCCACGCAATCACACATTAATTGGTGGCCGTTAACGTGGCTTCTGGGTTTGCCGTCCTAAACCTGCGCAGTGGGTGGACTGCGCACCCGCATGAAAGGCTGTCAGCTGGAGCAGCTCTTTTTAAAGGGCCATTGCTTCAAAGTCTTTTGCTGTAGCAAAGACCAAAAAGGCACAATGGAGCAGCAAGGGGCAAGGCTGCACCAAGATTTAATGATGCCTTACATCAGAAGCTACTGGTCGGGTGAGGAGGAGGAGGGAAGTGTTTTATCCCATGGACGGGAGGAAGTGGCCTGCCTCTGCCACCAAGAAGGCCTGGCTTGAGGTAACAGAGGAGGTCAACAGCAGCAGCAACATCTCCCGCACCTGGGTCCAGTGTAGGAAGCGTTTCAATGACCTAACTAGGTCAGCAAAAGTGAGTACACTTACTGATTCTCCTGCATTCCGCATTCCACATCACGACCACCACCACCCCCCCACCCCAACTCATTTTGCACTGCCAAGACTACTCCATCACATCACTCCTCACACACTCTTAAGGCTCATCCTCAACTTACCTGCACTTGCTCAGCACTTCTTCACCTTCCGATTAGTCACCCCCCCACTACCCCAATCCTCATCCAATGTGATGGCTCTGTCTCATATTCACCCTCCGAGGCATCATGGGTCAGCCTCACCCAAAGCAATGCATTCATCGGCTGGCTACTTCACCATCACTCATTCACACATCTGTACTTTCTCCCCTTCTGGGAGAAGAGGGTGCAAAATGCACGCGAGAGGGCGAGGACTGGAGGGGGGCCACAACAAGTAGTGGTCTTCACAGATGCGGAGCAGGAGGCGCTGGAGATCAGCCGCACCCTCGAGTGCCTGTCCATCGGGGACGCCGAAATTGGCACCCCATAACAACTTTAACATTCATCACACACAACATGAATTGATGGTAACAATGATTGGCATGTTGAACACCTCCGGATGCTCATCGCAACCTGACACAACTGTGATGATGCTTAATATTCCCTTCTGAACTCTTACAGGCCCTTCAACGACTACAGTGATGGCAGAGGACAATTCCTCAGAGGAGCTCCCGGCATCTGAAGGTGCACTGTCACATCATAGTGAACCATCCACCAGCGCAGATACTCACACCTCAGTGGGTCCTAGTAGTCAGTTAGTTGGCTTGGCACCTGGTGAGTCACCACACACGAGTGAACACGAGCAGACACTGGTGGCAGGGGCAGCTGCAGAGAGTCTGCGTCAGTGGGCGCACTCCTCCCCAGGCTCTGTTCAGCAGATGCTGAACCCTGGGGGCCATCCTTTAAAAGGAGAATGTTCGAGGGACAGCAGCACATTTGCGAGGTACTGGAACAGGTGCCATGCACATTCTCCACAATAGTGCAGAGAAGTCCAACTCCTGCATCAGTGGAATGCCGGCACAGGTAAGTGCGGGAATGTCTGCAGTGGAGAGAATGGCAGCCTCTGTTGACCTTCAAGCACGGCTCACAAATGAGTCCATTTAGGCCCTGACAACGGTCATTCGGACTCAGGGTGAACAACATTCTGCCGCCTTAAACAGGCTGACAGATACTTTTGAAGTGGCCTTACAAGGCATCACATATGTCTTCCAAACTGTTCTCCTGCAGGGTGGTAGAATGATGTGGCCTGGCCCAGAAGAGGGATGATGGCGAAAGGGGACATGGAAGTGGGGACGCCACTCAGAGCGCTCCCACGTCTCATCCGTTGCCCCCCTCTCAACCAGTACCCTCAATGCTGCCTCCTCTCCAGGTGGCCGAGTCTGCCCCTGCACAGGTGCAGGTGGAGCAGTCTTTGGAGGGGCCCTCACAGGCTCCAAACCTCAGAGGGCATAGGCCGAAAGCATCTAATCGGTCAGGGCATGAACATGAGCAACCTGCCACTACCTCTGCTGCAGCCACAGGGGATGCACCACGTAGAAGTGGTAGGAAAAGGAAGGCTAAGGTTTCATGATCACGAAGGGTATGTACAAGAGTGTCTGACAGACTGTCATGTTTTCCATTTATATTTGTTTTTTGTTATATTCACAATAAATGTTACCATTCTCACCACTACTGCCACGTCTTGCCCATTCTTGACTGGCTCTTTTTGGGCCTTTTCATGAGCTTCACCATGAACAATGACTCTTGATGCCACCCATTGAGTCTTTTTACTGTGTGTAGTTGCAGGACTGTTTTGTGCAGGGAGTGGGGGGGCTGGTGTTGGCACTGCTCTTTCCAGGTGGTCTGAGGACTGGACTCTTCACACTGTCTGATGTTAGGAGAACAGTTCACATTTGAGTGACTCCCTGGCCTCACAATCAGCCAGGTAATCTGCTGCTCTGGCCATGGGTTTGTCCTCATTCTCCTCTGCTGCCTCTTCCTCAATATGGATGGCAGATGTGGATGGGGCCTCCTCAAGCGGTACCCCTCTCTGTTGTGCCATGTTGTGCAAGACACAACACAATACTATAATGTGTCCCACTCTGTCTGGTGCGTATTGAAGCGCTCGCCCAGAACGATCAAGGCACCTAAATCACATCTTGAGCAGTCCTATAGCATGCTCAATTGTAGACCTAGCGGCGATGTGGCTGTCGTTGTATCGACGCTGTTGCGCGGTGATGGGGTTCCTCAGAGGTGTCATGAGCCGTGTGTGGGGGTATCCCTTGTCCCCGAGGAACCAGCCCTTTAGGGTGTTCGGTGCGTGGAAGAGGGGCAGGATGTCGGATTCCCTCAGAAAGAAGAAATCGTGGCAGCTGCCAGGGAATCTGGTGCACACGTGAAGGAATCTTTTGCGGTGGTCACAAACGAGCCGAGCGTTGATGGAGTGATACCACTTTCTGTTGATGAACAGTCGAGGCTCGTGTGGAGGTGCTCGTATTGCTATATGGGTGCAATCGATTACACCCTGCACCCGTAGGAAGCCAGCCACAGAGTGGAATCCCACTGCCCTCTCCATCTGGCTGAGGTCACCCATGGGGAAGTTGACATATTGCTAGGCCCCGCGGAAGAAGCCATCGGTGACCTGCCTTATGCACTTGTGTGCAAATGACTGAGAGACCCCGGTGATGTCCCCGGTGGAACCCTGGAATGATCTGAGGCAAAGAAGTTGAGGGCAGTGGTAACTTTGACAGCGACGGGTAATGAGATGCCGCTCGGCCCAGCCGGGAGCGGCTCAGCACGAAGGAGGCTGCAGATATCTACGACCACCTGATGACTCACTCTGAGCCTCCGTGTGCACTGCTCCTCAGAGAGGTCCAGGAAGCTGAGCCTTGGTCTGCAGACCCTCTGGCGAGGGTAGTGCCTCCTGCGACGTCGCTCTCTCTGTTGTTACCCTCTGTGCTCTTGTGCAGGTCCCTGTGGCGCAGCACTGTGTTGTGGAGCTCCAAGTGGCGGAAGTGCACACTGTGCCTGGCGAGGCTGGTGATGTTGCTTGTCCTCGGATGTAGTGGTGAATGCAGCCATGGCGCCCCCCATCCTGATGGTGTTAGTTTGAGGGGGTCCGAAAAGTTGGTAAATATGTGTAAACAGAAGGATTCTGAGTGAAAACTAAGAATTTTCAGTCTAAACAAAGATCTCCCAGCCGAAAGTTTGTCTGAAAGACCAGAATGCCCTGCTGCAGTAACTCATCTTTTATCCCCATCTGTCAAACAAGCATTTCAATGTCCAACTGGCTGAAACACTTCTCCTAAAACACTTCCCACAGCATGGGAAACACGCTGAGGCTGAATGAAAATCGGTCCCCTGCCCGAATCACCATGAAATACTTCAATTACTTAAACTATCTAAATAACTGTGTTAACTATCATCCCGCCGGCTTTAATTGCCGGTGGGACTTCTGCATTCTTGAGGCGCGCGTGCGCACACAGGCGTCTCTGTGGGGAACCCGGAAATCGCCAGGTTGGAGCCGGCTTCCTCACCCGCTCGGGATTTCCCCAATTTTCAGAGCTCCCCCGCCCCCAACGCACCCGCACTTCAGCTTGAAAATCGAGCCCACTCTGTCTAATACCTTAGTTGTGAATTGCTCTTCCTAATAAGCTCCACCTTATTCAGTTAGTTAAGATAAAGAAGTATATGGCCTAGCAAAATTAAGAATAGAGTAGTGATAATGGGGGATTTCAACTATCCTAATATAGATTGGGATAACAATAATATAAGGGGCAAAGAAGGGGAGGAATTTTTGAAATGTGTTTAGGATAACTTTCTTGGCCAGTACGTTTCCGGCCCAACGAGGAAGGAGGCATTGCTGGACTTGATTCTACGGAATGAGACGGGCCAAGTGGAGCAAGTGTCAGTGGGGGAGCATTTAGAGAGCAGTGATCATAGTATCATAAGGTTTAGAATAGCTATGGAAAAGGACTCTGACCACTCTATAGTAAAAATACTCAATTGGACGAGGGCCAAATTCAATGGGATGAAAACAGATCTGGCCCAAGTAAATTGGAATCAAAGATTGGCAGGCAAAACTGTAATTGAACAGTGGGCTGCCTTTAATTGGCTCCACTCCTCCTCTTACTACCCGTTTACTGTTATCATGTCTGTAGAAGACTTTTGGATTCCCTTTTATGTTGTCCGCTAGTCTATTCTCATACTCTCTCTTTGCCCCTCTTATTTCCTTTTTCACTTCCACTCTTTAAAGAGCCTTTAAAGAGGAGCTGATTCGGGTACAGATAAGGTACATTCTAATGAGGGAGAAAGATAGGGCAACTAAAGCCAGAGCTTCCTGGATGGCAAAGGAGATAGAGAGTAAGATGAAGCGGAAAAAAATGACAGGTGTCTGGTTGATAACACAAGTGCCAACCAGAGAGAATATAGAAAGTTCAGAGGGGAATTGAAAAAGGAAATAAGAGGGGCAAAGAGAGAGTATGAGAATAGACTAGCGGACAACATAAAAGGGAATCCAAAAGTCTTCTACAGACATGTAAACAGTAAATGGGTAGTAAGAGGAGGGGTGGGGCCGATTAGGGACCATTAAGGAGATCTACTCATGGAGGCAGTGGGCATGGCTGAGGTACTAAATGAACACTTTTCATCGGTCTTTACCAAGGAAGAAGATGCTGCCAGAATCTCAGTAAAGGAAGATATAGTTAAGATACTGGATGGGCTAACAATTGAGAAAGAAGAGGTACTAGAAAGGCTAGCTGTACTTAAAGTAGATAAGTCACCTGGTCTGGATGGGATACACCCCAGGATGCTGAGGGAAGTAAGGGGGGCAATTGCGGAGGTACTTGCCATAATCTTCCAGACATGCTTAGATTCGGGTGTGGTGCCAGAGGACTGGAGAATTGCAAATGTTCAAAAATGGTGTAAAGATAAACCCAGCAACTATAGGCCAGTCAGTTTAACCTCGGTGGTGGGGAAGCTTTTGGAAACGATAATCCGGAACAGAATTAACAGTTACTTGGACAAATGTGGATTGATTAGGGGAAGCCAGCATGAATTTGTTAAAGGCAAAATCATGTTTAACCAACTTGATAGAGTTTTTTGATATGAGGTAACAGAGAGGGTCGATGAGGGCATTGCAATTGATGTGGTGTATATGGATTTTCAAAAAGCGTTTGATAAAGTGCCACATGGTAGGCATGCTATTAAGATTACGGCCCATAGAATAAAGGGGGCAATAGCAACATGGATACAGAATTGGCTAAATGATAGGAAACAGACGGTAGTGGTGAACGGTTGTTTTTCGGACTGGAGGGAGGTGTGCAGTGGTGTTCTCCAGCGGTTGGTGCTGGGACCACTGCTTTTCTTGATATATATTGATGACTTGGACTTGGGAATACAGGGCACAATTTCAAAATTTGCAGATGACTCAAAACTTGGAAGGGTAGTGAACAGTGAGGAGGATAGTGATAGACTTCAAGAGGATAGAGACATGCTGGTGGCCTGGGCGGACTCGTGGCAGATGAAGTTTAACGTGGAAAAATGCGAGGTGATGCATTTCGGTAGGAAAAATGAGGAGAGGCAATATAAACTAGAGGGCACAATTCTAAAAGGGGTCGAGGAACAGAGGGATCTGGGGGTATATCTGCACAAATCATTGAAGGTGGCAGGGCAGGTTGAGAAAGCGTTTAAAAAAGCATACGGGATCCTGGGCTTTATAAATAGAGGCATAGAGTACAAAAGCATGGAAGCCATGATGAACCTTTATAAAACACTGGTTTGACCACAACTGGAGTATTTTGTCTAGTTCTGGGCACTGCACTCTAGGAAGAATGTGAAGGACTTAGAGAGGGTGCAGAAAAGATTTACTCGAATGATTCCAGGGATGAGAGACCTAAATTACATGGATAGACTGGAGAAGCTGGGATTGTTCTACTTGGAACAGAGAAGGTTGAGAGGAGATTTGATAGAGGTGTTCAAAATCATGAAGGGTCTAGACAGAGTAGATAGAGAGAAACTGTTCCCATTGGCGGAAGGGTCAAGAAACAGAGGGCATAGATTTAAGGTGATTGGCAAAAGAACCAAAGGTGACATGAGGATAAACTTTTTTACACAGCGAGTGGTTAGGATCTAGAATGCACTGCCCGAGGGAGTGGTGGAGGCAAATTCAATCATGGCCTTCAAAAGGGAACTGGATAAGTACTTGAAACGAAAAAATGTGCAGGGCTACGGGGATAGGGCGGGGAGTGGGACTAGCTGGTTTACCCGTGCAAAGAGCTGGCACGGACTCAATGGGCCGAATGGCCTCCTTCCGTGCTGTATGATTTCTATGATTCTAAGATTAATGCCACACTTTAAATGTTCTAGCTGCTAACATTATTCTCTATTCTTGCAGATATACAATAAAGTACAGGATGGGGAAACACTTACTGTGGACTATGTGGTCAGTTTTATGAAAAAGAAGTACCCACGAGTTGATGTTAAAAATATCTTTGGTGTTGATTCTGAGTTTGATGACCAACGGAAGGCAAGTGATCTAAATGTTGTTTCAGAGTTATGCTAATGTCTCTATCACTCTGGGCTGCATTTAAAGGCAACTTCCACCGTTGTCGAATGCTGCAAAAAAAAACCCTAAGTTTTGTAAGACTGCCATGTTGAAAAGGAAGTTGAGCACTTTTGCTAAATGCAAAGTCAAACCTGTTAAAATTGTCAGCTGATTTTACAGTGCTAAGAACATTTGCCAGTGGTACATGATCAGTCTTACTGTCATTTGCTTCCATTAACTTGCTGGTAAGGTTTTATTCTGCAGTAAGTTGAGGATCTGTTTGAAGTTTTTTTTCCCGATTTTCTCCCTTCCTGTCCTGAAGTACTGTCCCATGACTGGTGGCAGCTCTCAGGTACTTGCCCAAGTGCCATTCCTCATATATGAATCTACACAGTGTCAACAACCTAAAAGGTGTCAAAGCTGAGCCTGATCCTTTTCTCTTGTGACACTCACACGCCTCTATGTGGAGCACCCAGATTGTGCCCAGGAGCGGAAAGCCCAGCAAATTTTTCTTTTTTGCCTGTTTTCCCCTCACTAGTCCAAGAGGCCAATTATAATACCCCAACTATTGTTAAGATCGTTTAACTCAGCACAGGATGGGAATTGGACTTGTAACTTTCTGATCTGTATAGCTCAATGCTGGAAAAAGGAGTGATTTTACTCACTAAGTCGATTTGAACATATTTACAATGTTTGTTACAGTTAACAAAATAGTGTTGAAACAGAATATTGACCAATGTTTCCGTACTGCACATAACACCAAGCTGATTTCTATTTGAGAAACATTGGTATAGTAATATGTTTAAGAATATTTTTTGGTTGTATAGAGTAAATTCTATATTAATGGCTGTCTTATTTCTGATTTGAATAGGCAGGAGCAAACTTTTACAAAACGACTGGCTTGGGGTCACTGCCACAAGGTCTTTTTAATGGTGTTCCCTTCAGCATAGATGAGTTGGACCCTGAAGAGTTGGAAACAATTATCCTTCAAAAGATAATGGACGCAGTAGGGTTTTTTCAGAAGGCAGTTTTCATGGTATGCTTTATATTTTGTGTGTGGAGAGATGTGGTATGTACCAGCTCTAATAGTTTGAGATTTTAATATAGTTTTTCTTCTGTAAATATAATTGGAGGTGAGATTTTGTGTTTTTGAGTTTTCCTAAATATTAGAAGTTGAATATATTTTGCAGTTGACAAAGATCCCATATTGGAGGTGTTTTCGCGATAGAGCTCAGTACCTCAGTCAAGTTCCTTGGATCATGACACTGGAAAAAACAGCACAGAGTACAATACCTCAGTTACTACACCAAAAAAACATTCTTTTTTTTTGCTAAATTCCTACTTTGGTCAGTTTTAATACATTTAAATCCCCTTTGAAAAGTTTCTGAAGTCAAGTAGAAAATGGTCCTATTGACCACAAACAAAATCAAACTTTTAAACTTGAAAAGGAGGATATGTTAGGAGGTTCCAGAAATTCAAAGTGGTTAAGGTTCTGAGTTCTAACAACTTTTATCCCAGGGTTCTTAAGGAATTGGCTCAAGAGATTGTGAATCCCGTCAATGGTAATTTTCAGTACTCACTGGATTTGGGTTACATCGCAGGGTAAGTAGTAAAGGTGATTCTTATTTTTTTAAAAGGGACTAAGGACGTAGCGTCAAATTACAGACCTATAAAACTTGTTTATCAGGAATTTTTTTGAAACTGATAATGGATAGTGTAAGGGATTATTTCGAGGGACAGAGGCTAACAAAAGATAAGCAGCTTGGTGTCAGGAGTTAATTAACTTATTTATTTTCTTTAAGAAAGTTATGGGCCTGAAGGATACAGGCAAAAGAAAGGAGGTTGTATGCCTGGATTTTAGGAGGACATTTGACACTGTCCTACATAATAGATTACTCTCAATTTCAAAGTTTGCAGATGACATGAAACTCGGAAATGTAGTAAACAGTGACGGGATGGTAATACACTTCAGGAGAAAATAGATAGTCTGGTGAAATGGGCAAACACATAGCTGTTGCAATTTAACGCAGAGAAGTGTGAAGTGATGCATTTTGGTAGAAAGAATGAGGAGAGGTAATATAAACTAAATGGAATAATTTTAAAGTGCTAGTGGCAGCCAGTTGTCAGGGCTGATGATTGAACTGCCACAGTTTGTAATTTTTACAAATGATTTGGAAAATTGAACCATGTCCGATGGGCTCGATATTAGCAGGGCGGTGGGTTCTCAGCGGGTGGTCGATTGGGCGCGCCCGGTGAAATCAGTGTGCTCCGCACGCAATTACAGGATAATTGGAGCCACTTACCTTTGCTTCAGGGTTTCCCGCTGGTAAGATGCGGGCGGGCGGACTGCGCATGCGCAGTAAGATCTGTCAGCTGGAGGAGCCCTATTTAAAGGGGCAGTCCACCAATGCTCCTTCTGCAGCAAACAACCAATGCTGAACCATGGAGCAGGCCAGAGGGAAGGCTGCCCCAAGATTTTCAGACTCCTCACTTCAGCTGCTGCTGGATGGGGTGAGGAGGAGGAGGGAAATATTTTTCCCATCGGATGGGAAGAAGTGCCCTCCCTCCACCACGAAGAAGGCCTGGCTGGAGGTGGCCGAGGAGGTCACCAGCTGCAGCAATGTGGCACGAACCTGGGTCCAGTGCCGGAAGAGATTTAATGATCTAACCAGGTTAGGCAAAGTGAGTATACTTATGCATTCTCCCACACTCCGTCTTCCACATCACCTCCACCACCACACAACTCCTTCTGCACTGCCACCACAACGCTCTTGCATCACTCCTCACATCCACTCAACTATCATCCTCACCTTGCCTGCACGTACTCACTACCCCTGTCCCCATTCGAATACGATCACGCAACCCAGTCCTCGTACAATATCATGGCTATGTCTCACACGCACCCTCCCATGCATCTCCCTCACACTCAACCCCACCCACACCAATGCATGCAGCGGCTCACTATGCAACCATCACTCAATCACGCCTCTGTGTTTTGCCTTGATAGGAGAAGAGGTGCCAGAATGCCCGGGAGAGGGCACAGACCGAAGGGATCCCACCACACCAGGTGGTCCTAACGGATGCAGAGCAGCAGGCATTGGAAATCAGCCGCACGCTGGAGTGCCTGTCCGTGGCGAATGCCGAGGCTGGGATTGCACAAGCGGCCGGTGACAGAAAGCTAACACTCAGCACTCATGATAGCGAATGATCTTAGCATCACTTGGCATCTGCAGCACTTCAACATCTGTCCACATGCCTAATATTACTTTCTGTTCTCTTGCAGGGTCATCTGCGAGTGCCATGACCATGGAGGGTGATTCCTCAGAGGACCTGCCGGTCTCTGAGGGTCCACCATCACATCTGAGCCATGCATCCATCAGCGCAGATCCATACACCTCGGTGGGTCCCCGTCCTCACTTAGTTGGGCTTGCACATGATGAGTCACCACGCACATGTGACCACGAGCACACCCTGGTGGCAGGGGCAGCTGTGGAGAGACCGCGTCGGTGGGAGCACTCTTCTCCAGGCTCTGATCAGCTGGACCCAGATGCTGAACCCTGGGGGCCAGCCATGAAAAAGAGAGTCATCGAAGGGCAGCAGCACATTGCCGAGGTGCTGGAACAGGTGCCACGCGCACTCTCCACAATCGCACAGAGGATGGAGGAGTCCAACTCCTGCATGAGGGGAATGGTGGCACAGGTACAAGAGGGTATCTCCGAGATAGTGTCACAGGGACGTGAAGGCATCTCTGGGATAGTGTCACGGGTGAGTACGGGAATGTCTGCGATGGAGGAAAGGCTAGCCTCCCTCGAGCGTCAAGCACGGCTCAACAATGAGTCCATTCAGGCTCTGACAACAGCCGTTCGGATTCAGGGTGAGCAACATTCTGGCGCTTTGAACAGGCTGACAGATATTTTACAGGTGGTCTTCTAAGGCCTCACACAAGTCCTCCAAACTGCCGTCCAGCAAGGTGGAAGGAGTGATGTGGGCCTGGGCCACGAGAGGGATGATGGTGAAAGGGGACATGGAAGTGGGGACGCCACTCAAAGCGCTCCCACGTCTCACCCATTGCCCCCCTCTCAACCAGTACCCGCAACGCTGCCCCCTCTCCAGGTGGCCTAGTCTGCCCCTGCACAGGTGCAGGTGGAGGGGCCCTCACGGGCACCCAAACCCAGAGGGCACGGCCCAAAGCATCTCATCGGTCAGGGCATGAACAAGAGCAACCTGCCACTACCTCTGCTGAAGCCACAGGGGTAGCACCGCGTAGGGGTTCCCGGAAACACAAGGCAAAGGTTTTGTGGGCACAGAGGGAATGCACAAAGGTGTCTGACGATTTGTCATGTTTTTCATTTCTTTTGTTTTGTTTCACATGCACAATAAATATTATTATTATCACCACTACTGCCACGGCTTGCCCATTCTTGACTGGCTTGTGGAATAGGTCCCTTTCATGGGGTTCACCATGAACACGCACACTTGATGCCACCCATTGTGTCATTGCAGAGTGGGTGTAGGTGTATTTGCAGTGCTCTTTTGTGCAGACGACTGAGAGACGCTGGCAATGTCCCCGATGGCACCCTGGAAGGATGCAGAGGAGAAATTGTTGAGGGCAGTGGTGACTTTGACAGCGATCGGTAAGAAGATGGTGCTCGGGCCAGCCAGGAGCAGCTCGGCATGAAGGAGGCTGCAGATGTCCACAACTACATGTCGAGTGACTGAGCCTCCGTGTGCACTGCTGCTCAGAGAGGTCCAGGAAGCTGAGCCTCGGTCTGTGGACCCTGTGGCGAGGGTAGTGCCCCCTGCGACGCATCTCTCTCTGCGGTTGCCCTCCCTCCTGCTGTGCAGGTGGATGTGTCACAGCACTGTGTTGTGGAGCTCCACTTGTCAGAGGTGGACGGCGTGACCGGCGAGACTGATGATGGTGTTCGCCCTCCGAGGAGGTCATGACTGCAGCTACGGTAGCCCCCATCCGGAAGATGTACATTTGAGGGGGTCTACAATGTAGGTACATGTGTCTGGACACCGGGGTAAGTGTGCAAGTTTATGCATTTGGTTGTTAGGAGGAGGGTGGTGGAGGCCAAACTTTGTCCAAAGTGACAGAGTGGCCTCCTGCAATGAGTGAGGGTCTCCCCCCCAACCTGTCAAATGGACCTTTGCAGCTGCCACAGGCTGATGGCTGCAACACGTCCATTTGAACTGGGAGTGTATCCCCCAATACGGGAAACAGAATCAGTTAATTGCAAAATCCGATCCCTCCTAAAATATCGGGTCAATTAGGTCTGTAAACAACCTGAAGTACCTGTTCAAGTACGTTAAGTGGCACCCCGCCAGCTTTAATTGCCGGCGGGAGTCCCACATGCGGGGGCTGCGCGTGCATGTGAGCGCGTCACTCGGGAACCCGGAAATGGGGCGGGTTGGAGCCGGGCTCCGGACCTTCCCCGGGAATCCCGGATTTTCGCAACCCCCCCGCCATGAACGCACCCGATCGTGGGTGCGAAAATAGAGCCCGATGTGTCTAAATTTGCAGATGACACCCAATTGTGATTATCAATGTGCTCAAATCCAAAGTCATCAAGAGTAGTGTGGTCCAATAAAAATCGCTGAGTAGCCACAGGTGTAGCTATGGTGATGCCATTCTAGCCACGTTCACTACTTTCAGTAGAAAATGCTGTAGATAAACTCACACAATACAGGAAAATCATAGAAAGGTTACAGCATGGAGGGAGGCCATTCAACCCATCGAGTCCGCGCCGGCTCTATGCAAGAGCAATCCAGCTAGTCCCACTCCCCCGCCCTTTCTCCGTAGCCTTGCAAATTTTTCCTTTCAAGTACTTATCAGTTCCCTTTTGAAGGCCATGATTGAATCTGCCTCCACCACCCCCTCAGGCAGTGCATTCCAGATCCTTACCACTCGCTGTGTAAAAAAGTTTTCCCTCATATCACCTTTGGTTCTTTTGCCAATCACCTTAAATCTGTGTCCTCTGGTTCTTGACCCTTCAGTGGGAGCATTGGGAACAGTTTCTGTCTAGACCCTTCATGATTTTGAATACCTCCATCAAATCTCCTCGCAACCGTCTCTGTTCCAAGGAGAACAACTCCAGCTTCTCCAGTCTATCCACTGAGCACTTGAAATGCCATAGCATACAAGGCTACGGACCAAATGCTGGAATATGGGATTAGAGTAGACAGGGCTGATGGCCGGCGCGGACACGATGGGCCGAAGGGCCTCTATCCGTGCTGTATAACTCTATGACTCTATGACTCTATAACTAAAGTCCCTCATCCCTGGAATCATTCTAGTAAATCTCTTCTGCACCCTCTCTGAGGCCTTCAGATCTTTCCTAAAGTGCGGTGCCCAGAACTGGACACAATACTTCAGCTGTTGCCGAACCAGTGTTTTTTAAGGTTCATCGCAACTTCCATACTTTTGTACTCTATGCCTCTATTTATAAAGCCCAGGATCCCGTATGCTTTTTTAACTGCTTTCTCAACCAGTCCTGTCACCTTCAATGGTTTGTGCACATACACCCCCAGATCTCTCTGTTCCTGTAACCCTTTTAGAGTTGAGCCCTCTAGTTTATATTGCCTCTCCTCCTTCTTCCTACTGAAATGTATCACTTCGCATTTTTAGAAACATAGAAAATAGGAGCAAGATTAGGTCATTCGGCTGTCCGGGCCTGCTCCGCCATTCAAAATGATCATGGTTGATCGTCTAACTCAGTACCCTGTTCCCACTTTTTCCCTATATCCCTTGATCCCTTTAGCATTAAGAAATATATCTATCTCCTTCTTGAATATATTTAATGACTTGGCCTCCACTTTCTTCTGTGGTAGAGAATTCCACAGGTTCACCACCCTTTGAGTGAAGAAATTTCTCCTCTTCTTGGTTCTAAATGGCATACCCCGTATCCTGAGACTGTGACCCCTGGTTCTGGACTGCCCAGCCATCGGTAATATCCTCCCTGCATCTAGTCTGTCTAGTCCTGTTAGAATTTTATATGTTTCGATGAGATCACCCATCATTCTTCTAAACTCGAGTGAATATAGGCCGAGTCGACCCAATCTCTTCTCATACGTCAGTCCTGCCTTCCCAGAAATCAGTCTGGTAAACCTTCGTTGCACTCCCTCCATGGCAAGGACATCCTTCCTCAGATAAGGAGACCAAAACTGCACACAATACTCCAGATGTGGCCTCACCAAGGCCCTGTATATCTGCAGTAAGTCATCCCTGTTCCTGTACTCAAATCCTCTTGCAATGAAGGCCAACATACCATTCACCTTCCTAACTGCTTGCTGCACCCGAATGCTCGCTTTCAGTGACTGGTGTACTAGGACACCCAGGTCTCGTTGCATCTCCCCTTTTCCCAATCTATCACCATTCAGATAATAATCTGCGTTTCTGTTTTTACAACCAAAGTGGATAACCTCACATTTATCCATGTTATACTGCATCTGCCATGTTCTTGCCCACTCACCCAACTTGTCTAAATCACATTGGAGCCTCTTTGCATCCTACACACAGCTCACATTCCATCCCAGCTTTGTGTTGTTGCAAACTTGGAAATGTTGCATTTAGTTCACTCATCCAAATCATTGATATATATTGTGAATAGCTGGGGCCCAAGCACTGATCCCTGCGGTACCCCACTAGTCACTGCCTTTATTCCTACTCTCCTTTTCCTGTCTGTCAACCAATTCTCAATCTGTGTCAGCATATTCCCCCCAATCCCATGTGCTTTAATTTTGCACACTAACCTCTTGTGTGGGACCTTATCAAAAGCCTTCTGAAAATCCAAGTACACCACATCCACTGGTTCTCCCTATCTATTCTACTAGTTACATCCTCAAAAACTCCAGTAGATTTGTTAAGCATAATTACCCTTTCATGAACCCATGCTGACTTTGTCCAATCCCGTTAATGCCTTCCAAGTGTTCTGTTATCACATCTTTTATAATAGACTCTTGCATTTTCCCCACTACTGATGTGAGACTAACTGGTCTGTAATTCCCTGTTCTTTCTCTCCCTCCTTTTTGAAATAGTGGGGTTACATTTGCCACCCTCCAATCTGTAGGAACTGTTCCAGAGTCTATAGAATTTTGGAAGATGATCACCAATGCATCCACTATTTCCAGGGCCACTTCATTTAGTACTCTGGGATGTAGATTATCAGGCCCTGGGGCTTTGTCAGCCTTTAGCCCCATTAATTTCCCTAGCACTATTTTTTTTACTAATACTGGTTTCCTTCAGTTCTTCCCTTTCACTAGACCCTTGGTTCCCTAACATTTCTGGGAGGCTATTTGTGTCCTCCTTTGTGAAGACTGAACCAGAATATATGTTTAATTGTTCTGCCATTTCTTTGTTCCCCATTATAATTTCCCCCATATCTGACTGCAAGGGACTTACATTTGTCTTCACTAATCTTTTTCCCTTGACATATATATATAGAAGCTTTTACAGTCAGTTTTTATGTTCGCTGCTAATTTACTCTCATACTCTATTTTTCCCCTCTTAATCAATCTCTTTGTCCTCCTTTGCTGAATTCTGAACTGCTCCCAATCCTCAGGCTTGCCGCTTTTTCTGGCAATTTTATATGTCTCCTCTTTGGATCTAATACTATCCCTAATTTCTTTTGTAAACCATGGTTGAGCCACCTTTCCTGTTTTATTTTTGCACCAGACAGGAATGAATAATTGTTGTAATTCCTGCACACATTCTTTAAATATTAGCCATTACCTATCCACCGTCATCCCTTTTAGTAAAGTTCCCCAACCTATCATAGCTAACTCGCACCTCATTCATTATTTAGATTCAGGACCCTAGTTTCAGATTCAACTGCTTCACTCTCCATCTTAATGAGGAATTCTATCATGTTATGGTCACTCTTCCCTAAGGGACCCCGCACAAGAAGATTGTTAATTAATCCTTTCTCATTGTACAATACCCAGTCTAGGATCGCCTGTTCTCTAGTTGGTTCCTCAACATATTGGTCTAGAAAACCATCACATAAACACTCCAGGAATTCCTCCCCCACAGTGTTATTGTTAATTTAGTTTGACCAATCTCGATGTAAATTAAAGTCACCCATGATTATAGTTGTACCCTTCTTGCATTTGTCTCTAATTTCCTGTTTAATGCCCTCCTCTACATCTCCACTACTGTTTGGGGGCCTATAGACAACCCCCACCAACGTTTTCTGTCCCGTGGTGTTTCTTAGCTTCACCCATACAGTTTCCACATCGTGATTTTCCAAGCCAATATTTTTCTCCATTAAATTTCATCTGCCACGTGTCTGCCCATACCACCAGCCTGTCTATATCCTCTTGAAGTCTATCACTATCCTCCTCACTGTTTACTCCACTTCCAAGTTTTGTGTCATCTGCAGATTTTGAAATTGTGCCCTGTATACCCAAGTCCAATTAATTAATATATATCAAGAAAAGCAGTGGCCCCAGCACTGACCCCTGGGGAACACCACTGTACACCTCCCTCCAGTCCGAAAAACAGCCGTTCAGCACTTCTGTTTCCTGTCCCTTAACCAATTCTATATCCATGTTGCTACTGCCCCCTTTATTCCATGGGCCGCAATCTTGATGATAAGTCTACCGTGCCGCACTTTATCAAATGGCTTTTGAAAGTCCATATACACCACATCAACTGCATTGCCCAAATATACTACACACGTTTACTTAACAAACATCTGCCACCATTCAGTAACCAAGGAAGTAAAGCACTCACGACAATTGAAAAACAATCACACACCCTGGTTTTTGTTTTATCATTTTACCAACAAATACCAAAAAGGTTAAAGAACACTTGCATATGCCGTGCAAATATGAATACTGAGATCACAAGCTCAATGACTGTGTCTATTACTCATTTTTTATTTACTAATCAGAAATGCAATTCACCGCATCTGGATTCCCAATTCACCACATGTGGCTTGTGGCTAACATATTGGACAACACTGATCTAGAGAAGTTATATATGTGGGCAGAGAAGTGGCAGATGCAACTTAATGTGGAGAAATGTTGAGTTATGAGAGCTGGCAGAGGGAAAAATTATGTGAATTACATACTAAATGGAAATGTGCTTCCCGTGTTGCAAGAAGAAAAATATTTTGGGAGTTTTGGTCAACAGGTTGCTAAAAACATTGAATTGTTCAAAGCATTGAGACAAACTAACAGAATATTGGGATGTATAGCTGGATGTTTAACTTGTACATTGAGAAATGTAATTCTAAAATTATATGTGGCCTAGGTGAGGCCATATTTAGAATGTTGCATGTAGTATTGATCTCCCTATTTTCAAAAGGATATTAAGTTATTGGAGGGAGTGTAAAGGAGATCTTTAAATTGGTTCCAGAACTAAAGGGACAGAGCTATGAAGAGAGGTTGCCTACCCTTGGAATTTTCTCTCTTCAAGAGAAGAGGCTGAGGGATGATTTGATAAATTTAAGAAAATGTTTGGGGAACTTGCCAACTGGTTACTTTTTCCTTCCACCCAACCTGTGACGAGTTTCCTATCCTGTGTTTGTCACTACTACTAACCCCTTCTCATGTCCCTCAGTTGTACGATTTGCCTTGGTTACAATAAAACAATAAAATGATTACTTTTACCAGGAGTTTTTAACAATTTATAGTTTTACAGTCTGAACTGAGGTACAGAGGGATCTGGGTGTCCTAGTACATAGGAACATAGGAGTAGGCCATTTAGCCCCTCGTGCCTGCTCCACCATTTGATAAGATCATGGCTGATCTGTGATCGAACTCCATATACCTGCCTTTGGCCCATATCCCTTAATACCTTTGGTTGCCAAAAAGCTATCTATCTCAGATTTAAATTTAGCAATTGAGCTAGTATCAATTGCCGTTTGCGGAACAGAGTTCCAAACTTCTACAACGCTTTGTGTGTAGAAATGTTTTCTAATCTCGCTCCTGAAAGGTCTGGCTCTAATTTTTAGACTGTGCCCCCTACTCCTAAAATCCCCAACCAGCGGAAATAGTTTCTCTCTATCCACCTTATCTGTTCCCCTTAATATCTTATAAACTTCGATCAGGTCACCCTTTAACCTTCGAAACTCTAGAGAATACAACCCCAATTTGTGTAATCTCTCCTCGTAACTTAACCCTTGAAGTTCGGGTATCATTCTAGTAAACCTACGCTGCACTCCCTCCAAGGTCAAAATGTCCTTCCGGAGGTGCGGTGCCCAGAACTGCTCACAGTACTCCAGGTGCGGTCTAACCAGGGTTTTGTATAGCTGCAGCATAACTTCTGCCCCCTTGTACTCTAGTCCTCGAGATATAAAGGCCAGCATTCCATTGGCCTTATTGATTATTTTCTGCACCTGTTCATGACACTTCAATGATCTATGTACCTGAACCCCTAAGTCCCTTTGGACATCCACTGTTTTTAACTTTCTATCCTTTTTTGATCCAAAGTGGATGACCTTACATTTGTCTACATTGAATTCCATTTGCCACAGTTTTGTCCATTCACCTAATCTATCAATATCGCTTTGTAATTTTATGTTTTCATCTACACTGATTACAATGCCACCAATCTTTGTGTCATCGGCAAACTTATATATGAGACTTTCTATGCCTTCATCTAAGTTGTTAATAAATATTGTGAATAATTGAGGCCCCAAGATCATGAATCAGATGAAGTTAGTAAGCATGTACAGCAAGTGATTAGGAAGACAAATGGAATGTTGTCATTTATTGCAAGGGCATTGGTGAGACCACATCTAGAATACTGTGTGCAGTTTTGGTCTAATTTAAGAAAGGACATAATTACTTTAGAAGCGGTTCAGAGAAGGTTCACTTGACTGATTCCTGGGATGAGGGGGTTATCTTAAGAGGAAAGGTTGGACAAGTTGGGCCTGCATACACTGAAGTTTAGAAGAATGAGAGGTGATCTTATTGAAAGGGGACTAGAAGGGGTAGATGTTTCCCCTTGTGGGAGAGAGTAGAACTAGAGGCCACAGTTTAAAAATAAGGGGTCTCCCATTTAAGACAGAGATGAGAAGAATTTTTTTCTCTGAGGGTCGTGAGTCTGTGGAACTCCCTTCCCCAGAGAGCGGTGGAGGCAGGGTCATTGAATATTTTTAAGGCTGAGTTGGATAGATTCCTGATTAACAAGGGAGTCACAGGTTATAGTAAGTAGATAGGAAAGTAGGGTTGAGGTCACAATCAGATCAGACATGATCTTATTAAATGGCAGAGCAGGTTCGAGGGGCCGAATGGCCTACTTCTGCTCTTAATTCATATGTTCATATTAGAATACGTGAAACATTCTAAATGTGTATCGGATATTCGACATATTTTTTGACCTTCAATGAATTATGGATGTAATGTTCGAAGCCTTTGCCTACAGCACAATAATAAGTAATCTAACAAATTACCATTTCATTTGAGCTGACCAAATGTTCTGGTTGCTAAGAAGTGGGCTAAAATCAATGAAGGTTCAGTTTGACCCAGCAAGCAAAAGGACATAATTATGGGGTGCATCCTCGGTTGTTGAGGGAAGTGAGGGTAGAAATTGCAGAGGTGCTGGCCATAATCTTCCAATTCTCCTTAGATATGGGGGTGGTGCCAGAGCACTGGAGAATTGCAAATGTTACACCCTTGTTCAAAAAACGGTGTCAGGATAAACCCGGCAACGACAGTTCAACCTCGTTGGTGGGGAAGCTTTTAGTAACGATAATCCAGGACAAAATTAATAGTCACTTGGACAAGTGTGGATTAATAAAGGAAAGCCAGCATGGATTTATTAAAGGCAAATCATGTTTAACGAACTTGACTGAGTTGTTTGATGAGGTAACAGAAAGGGTTGATATAATCATAGAATCATAGAAGTTTACAACATGGAAACAGGCCCTTCGGCCCAACATGTCCATGTCGCCCAGTTTATACCACGAAGCTAGTCCCAGTTGCCTGCACTTGGCCCATATCCCTCTATACCCATCATTCCAAGTGTGGCCTTACTAATGTCTTGTACAACTTCAACAAGACATCCCAACTCCTGTATTCAATGTTCTGACCAATGAAACCAAGCATGCTGAATGCCTTCTTCACCACCCTATCCACCTGTGACTCCACTTTCAAGGAGCTATGAACCTGTACTCCTAGATCTCTTTGTTCTATAACTCTCCCCAACGCCCTACCATTAACGGAGTAGGTCCTGGTCCGATTCGATCTAACAAAATGCATCACCTCACATTTATCTAAATTAAACTCCATCTGCCATTCATTGGCCCACTGGCCCAATTTATCAAGATCCCGTTGCAATCCTAGATAACCTTCTTTACTGTCCACAATGCCACCAATCTTGGTGTCATCTGCAAACTTACTAACCATTCCTCCTAAATTCTCACCCAAATCATTAATATAAATAACAAATAACAGCGGACCCAGCACCGATCCCTGAGGCACACCGCTGGTCACAGGCCTCCAGTCTGAAAAACAACCCTCTACAACCACCCTCTGTCTTCTGTTGTCAATCCAATTTTGTATCCAATTGGCTACCTCACCTTGGATCCCGTGAGATTTAACCTTATGTAACAACCTACCATGCGGTACCTTGTCAAAGGCTTTGCTAAAGTCCATGCAGACCACGTCAACTGCACAGCCCTCATCTATCTTCTTGGTTACCCCTTCAAAAAACTCAATCAAATTCGTGAGACATGATTTTCCTCTCACAAAACCATGCTGACTGTTCCTAATCAGTCCCTGCCTCTCCAAATGCCTGTAGATCCTGTCTCTCAGAATACCCTCCAACAACTTACCCACTACAGATGTCAGGCTCACCAGTCTGTAGTTCCCAGGCTTTTCCCTGCTGCCCTTCTTAAACAAAGGCACAACATTTGCTACCCTCCAATCTTCAGGCACCTCACCTTTAGCTGTCGATGATTCAAATATCTCTGCTTGGGGACCCGCAATTTCCTCCCTAACCTCCCATAACGTCCTGGGATACATTTCATCAGGTCCTGGAGATTTATCTACCTTGATGCGCGTTAAGACTTCCAGCACCTCCCTCTCTGTAATATGTACACTCCTCAAGACATCACTATTTATTTCCCCACATTCCCTAACATCCATGCCTTTCTCAACCGTAAATACCGATGTGAAATATTCATTCAGGATCTCACCCATCTCTTGTGGTTCCGCACATAGATGACCTTGTTGATCCTTAAGAGGCTCTACTCTCTCCTTAGTTACTCTTTTGCCCTTTATGTACTTGTAGACGCTCTTTGGATTCTCCTTTGCCTTATCTGCCAAAGCAATCTCATGTCCCCTTTTTGCCCTCCTGATTTCACTCTTGACTCGACTCCGGCAATCTCGATACTCTTCAAGGGATCCACTTGATCCCAGCTGTCTATGCATGTCACATGCCTCCTTCTTTTTGACTAGGGCCTCAATCTCCCGAGTCATCCAACGTTCCTTACTTCTACCAGCCTTGCCCTTCATTTTATAAGGAATGTGCTTACCCTGAACCCTGGTTAACACACTTTTGAAAGCCTCCCACTTACCAGACGTCCCTTTGCCTGCCAACAGACTCTCCCAATCAACTTCTGAAAGTTCCTGTCTAATACCATCAAAATTGGCCTTTCCCCAATTTAGAATTTTAACTTTTGGGCCAGACCTATCCTTCTCCATAGCTATCTTAAAACTAATGGAATTATGATCACTGGTCCCAAAGTGATCCCTCACTAACACTTCTGTCACCTGCCCTTCCTTATTTCCCAAGCGGAGGTCAAGTTTTGCCCCCTCTCTAGTCGGGCCATCCACATACTGAATGAGAAATTCCTCCTGAATGCACTCAACAAATTTCTCTCCATCCAAGCCCCTAATGCTATGGCTGTCCCAGTCAATGTGGGGAAAGTTAAAGTCCCCTACTATTACCACCCTATTTTTCTTGCAGCTGTCTGTAATCTCCTTACATATTTGCTCCTCAATTTCCCGTTGACTATTTGGTGGTCTGTAGTACAATCCTATCAAAGTGATCTCTCCCTTCTTAATTTTCAGTTCTACCCATATAGACTCCGTGGGCGAACCCTCGGATATATCCCCTCTCACTACTGCCGTGATGTTCTCCCTAATCAAGAACGCAACTCCCCCTCCTCTCTTACCTCCTGCTCTGTCTTTCCTATAGCATCTGTACCCTGGAACATTGAGCTGCCAGTCCTGCCCCTCCCTTAGCCATATTTCAGTAATAGCTATAACATCCCAGTCCCATTTACCCATCCATGCCCTGAGTTCATCTGCCTTGCCCATCAGACTTCTTGCATTGAAATAAATGCAGTTTAATCTAGACTTCCCTTGGTATTTGCCCTGCTTTCTCAGACCATCTGTCCGGTCATGTTTTGTACACTCTCCCTTACTGCCTTTTGTTTCTGTCACCACTTTACTTCCCACTGATTTCCTGCATCGGTTCCCATCCCCCTGCCACATTAGTTTAAACCCTCCCCAACAGCACTAGCAAACACTCCCCCTAGGACATTGGTTCCAGTCCTGCCCAGATGCAGACCGTCCAATTTGTACTGGTCCCACCTCCCCCAGAACCGGTTCCAATGGCCCAGGAATTTGAATCCCTCCCTCTTGCACCATCTCTCAAGCCACGTATTCATCCTAGCTATCCTGTCATTCCTACTCTGACTAGCCCGTGGCACTGGTAGCAATCCTGAGATTTCTACCTTTGAGGTCCTACTTTTTAGTTTAACTCCTAACTCCCTAAATTCAGCTTGTAGGACCTCATCCTGTTTTTTACCTATATCGTTGGTACCTATATGCACTATGACAACTGGCTGTTCACCCTCCCCCTCCAGAATGTCCTGCAGCCGCTCCGAGACATCCCTGACCCTTGCACCAGGGAGGCAACATACCATCCTGGAGTCTCGGTTGCGTCCGCAGAAACGCCAGTCTATTCCCCTTACAATCGAGTCCCCTATCACTATAGCTCTGCCACTCTTTTTCCTGCCCTCCTGTGCAGCAGAGCCAGCCACAGTGCCATGAAACTGGCCGCTGTCACCTTCCCCTGGTGAGCCATCTCCCCCAACAGTATCCAAAACGGTATACCTGTTTTGGACGGAGATGACAGCAGGTGACTCCTGCACTGCCTTCCTACTCTTCCTCTGTCTGTTGGTCACCCATTCACTATCTCCCTCAGTAATTTTTATCTGTGGTGTGACCAACTCACTGAACGTGCTATCCACGACTTCCTCAGCATCGCGGATGCCCCAAAGTGAGTCCATCCGCAGCTCCAGAGCCGTCAAGCGGTCAAACAGTAGCTGCAGTTGGACACACTTCCCGCACCAGTTCTTCTGCTACCCACTGTTCAGTGGAGGTGAATGAAAGTAAATGCATGCTTTAATTAGTTTGGAGTTTTTAATTCCAGGATTGAAGCTGCTTCCTCATTCATTATAGCCCTTGGTAGGTAAAACTTGTGTGGAAGTGCTCACAAAATGCAGTACATCTTCAAAGAATGTATGAATTTAATGTGGATCATTGCCTACTCATTGGCCACTTTAAATGTCTATTAACGGGGATTAGTATTTCTTTGCCAACCAGTTAAATTGCACTATTTTAATAATTACAGACTAATGACTTCCTAATGCCCATTGAGAGCCCTGAGTCACCGCAGCCTAATTATGAAATCTGATTACAGGGTCAGTTGAATGAACATATGGATGTGGTAGATTTCCTGATGGATCAGCCTAACGTTGTCCTCCGTATCAATCCTGTAATTCTGAACACTCAAAGAAAGTATCTTGATCTTACATCTAAGGCAGGTACTGTCATTATAATAGTAATTTTATGATTTTAAAAGTTGTTTCTGGAGGAAACTGTTTCATATTAAAACAAAAGTTGCATTTTCTTTGAACATTTATCCTGTGTTTTAGCTTTGAATGACTGGAATGACTTTCCCACATATTCATTCCTGGATTCTCGAGACAAAAGTGCAGTAATTGCAGATAACATGAAATACCTCACAAGAAAAGGTACTCGTAATTTTGCTTTCTGTTTGTAAAGGTGTTCATACAAGTTTCTGATCTATAGATTACTATGAATTCAATGTCTTTTTTCCCCTCACCTATGGCTGGAAATAAGCATTTTGTTGCTTAACCCTTACACTATGTACACCCAGTATTTAGTTTGTTATTCGTATATATAAAGGCTGGAGGAAGAAAATAAAATCTTACAGAATGCTCATAAGCAAGCTTTCTCACAGTAAATTGTATGAGCAAGCCGCTGAAATACAAAATTACCAAGCATCCAGAAAACCTCATAGATATTGTTCCTATAATGTATAATGGATATGAGGAATAGACTATCTGCAAAAGAAGTTCATGTTATATTGATTAACTCCCTTAAAGCAGAGCTTGGAAAAATGTCTAGTTAAGGCTTGAAGATTTATCGGACAGAGGTAGGTGAACAAATACTGCATGGAACACAATGGTTCATGTGTTACTGGAGTATAGATGAGTCACTATGAAATGTAACGTAACTGGTCTGGTTGGCAAGTTTGGATGAACATTATAAAATTTTGCTTGGGGAGTGGGAACTCCTTTCACCATAGCTTTATCTTCTTGGGCGCTTAAGTGTACTTGACTACTTCTCTCAAAAGATTAAGTGGGTTGGGCAAAGTTCATAATCAGGCATTTTGGTCTGTGGAGGGTATGGGCCTTATAGGCAATATGTTTTTTTTTTCATTCTTTGTGCTTAAATGTACCCTGACATGGAGCTTTCCCATGTCAGGGTACCTCTTTAGTCCTTTTGGCATTAAATTGCCCTGACCCAATTCTTTCCCATTCCTCCATTGTACAACGATAACTTGCATTTATAGTGCCTTTAACATAGAAAAATGCTTGGCCAGGAGAGCCTTGGAATAGTCGAATCTGGAGGTGACAAAGGTATAGATGAGGGTTTCGGCAGCAGATGGGCTGAGACAGGGATCTCCTTGCTCCATCATCCATCCTCCATAAGTTTCAGCGAATCCAAAACTCTGCTGCCCCTAACCTATTCCTCACTAAGTTCCACTCACCCCACAACCCTGACTTGCTGAGCTACATTGGCTTCCCATCCCCCAACACCTCCAATTGAAAATTCTCATTTTTGTGTTTAAATCCCTTCATAGCTTCACTCCTTTCATTTGTCTGTAACCGTCTCTGACCCGACAACCTCCCCAGAGCTCGGTATCCATTTTTGTCTGATTATATTTTTCTACGTTAAAGTCGCTATATAAATGCCAGTTCTTTGAATGTGGAGATAGTAATTTATAATGGAAAAGGTTGACAGCAAGTGCGTGCAGACATAAGCTTTTTAACAATTCAAAGATACATAGAATCATAGAATCATAGAAAATAGGAGCAAGAGCAGGCCACTCGGCCCTTCGGGCCTACTCCGCCATTCAAAATGATCATGGGCGATCGTCTAACTCAGGACCCTGTTCCCACTTTTTCCCCAGATCCCTTGATCCCTTTAGCATTAAGAAATATATCTATCTCCTTCTTGAATATATTTAATGACTTGGACTCCACTGCCTTCTGTGGTAGAGAATTCCACAGGTTCACCACCCTCTGAGTGAAGAAATTTCTCCTCATCTCGGTTCTAAATGGCATACCCCGTATCCTGAGACTGTGACCCCTGGTTCTGGATTCCCCAGTCATCGGGAACAACCTCCCTGCATCTAGTCTGCCTAGTCCTGTTAGAATTTTATATGTTTCGATGAGATCACCTCTCATTCTTCTGAACTCTAGTGAATATAGGCCTAGTCGACCCAATCTCTCCTCATACGTCAGTCCTGCCTTCCCAGGAATCAGTCTGGTAAACCTTCGTTGCACTCCCTCCATGGCAAGGACACTCTTCCTCAGATAAGGAGACCAAAACTGCACACAATACTCCAGATGTGGTCTCACCAAGGCCCTGTATAACTGCAGTAAGACATCCCTGTTCCTGTACTCAAATCCTCTTGCAATGAACGCCAACAAACCATTCGCCTTCCTAACTGCTTGCTGCACCTGAATGCTCGCTTTAAGCGACTGGTGTACAAGGACACCCAGGTCTCATTGCACCTCCCCTTTTCCCAATCTATCACCATTCAGATAATAATCTGTCTTTCTGTTTTTACAACGAAAGTGGATAACCTCACATTTATCCATGTTATACTGCATCTGCCATGTTCTTGCCCACTCACCCAACTTGTCTAAATCACATTGGAGCCTCTTTGCAGCCTCCTCACAACCCACATTCCATCCCAGCTTTGTGTTGTCTGCAACCTTGGAAATGTTACATTCCGTTCCCTCATCCAAATCATTGATATATATTGTGAATAGCTGGGGCCCAAGCACTGATCCCTGCGGTACCCCACTAGTAACTGCCTGCCACGGGGAAAAAGACCCGTTTATTCCTACTCTCTGTTTCCTGTCTGTCAACCAATTCTCAATCCAGTATACTCCCCCCAATCCCATGTGCTTTAATTTTGCACGCTAACCTCTTGTGTGGGACCTTATCAAAAGCCTTCTGAAAATCCAAGTACACCATATCCACTGGTTCTCCCCTATCTATTCTACTAGTTACATCCTCAAAAACTCCAGTAGATTTGTTAAGCATGATTTCCCTTTCATAAACCCATGCTGATTTTGTCCAATCCTGTTAATGCCTTCCAAGTGTTCTGTTATCACATCTTTTATAATAGACTCCAGCATTTTCCCCACTACTGATGTTGGGCTAACTGGTCTGTAATTCCCTGTTCTTTCTCTCCCTCCTTTTTGAAATAGTGGGGTTACATTTGCCACCCTCCAATCTGTAGGAACTGTTCCAGAGTCTGTAGAATTTTGGAAGATGATCACCAATGCATCCACTATTTCCAGGGCCACTTCCTTTTGTACTCTGGGATGTAGATTATCAGGCCCTGGGGATTTGTCAGCCTTTAGCCCCATTAATATCCCTAGCACTATTTTTTTTACTAATACTGGTTTCCTTCAGTTCCTCCCTCTCACTAGACCCTTGGTTCCCAAACATTTCCGGGAGGTTATTTGTGTCCTCCTTTGTGAAGACAGAACCAAAGTATGTGTTTAATTGTTCTGCCATTTCTTTGTTCCCCATGATAATTTCCCCCATATCTGACTGTAAGTGACCTGCATTTGTCTTCACTAATCTTTTTCTCTTGACATATTTATGGAAGCTTTTACAGTCAGTTTTTATGTTCCCTTCTAGTTTACTCTCATACTCTATTTTTCCCCTCTTAATCAATCTCTTTGTCCTCCTTTGCTGAATTCTGAACTGCTCCCAATCCTCAGGCTTGCTGCTTTTTCTGGCAGTTTTATATGTCTCCTCTTTGGATCTAACACTATCCCTAATTTCTTCTGTAAACCATGGTTGAGCCAGACAGGAGTGTCTTTCCCATTGCACAATACCCAGTCTAGGATCGCCTGTTCTCTAGTTGGTTCCTCAACATATTGGTCTAGAAATCCATCACGTACACACTCCAGGAATTCCTCCCCCACAGTATTATTGCTGATTTAGTTTGACCAATCTATATGTAAATTAAAGTCACCCATGATTATAGTTGTACCCTTCTTGCATGCGTCTCTAATTTCCTGTTTAATGCCCTCCCCCCAAATCTCCACTACTGTTTGGAGTCCTATAGGCAACCCCCACCAACGTTTGCTGCCCCTTGGTGTTTCTTAGCTCCACCCATACAGATTCCACATTGTGATTTTCCAAGCCAATATCCTTCCTCACTATTGCTTTGGTTTCCTCTTTTATTAACAACCCTACCCCACCTCCTTTCCCTTTTTGCCTGTCCTTCCTAAATATTGAATACCCCTGGATGTTCAGTTCCCATCCTTGGTCACCCTGCAGCCATGTCTGCATAATTGCAACAATATCATACCCGTTAATATCGATCTGCGCTGTTAATTCATCTACCTTATTGTGAATTATTGTGTCTTATTGTGTCCGTATTGTGTCTCATTAAGACACATTGGGCCCGATTTTACCAGGGGTGCGGGTTCTGGGCGGGTGGGCCAGCGCGCCCGGTGAAATTAGTGGGTTGCCCGCGCGATCGTAGCAGGCAACACACTAATTGGATCCACTTACCTGCTCCTCCGGGTTCCCCGATGCTGATCTGCGCATCGGGCGGGCGGCGCATGCGCAGTAAGATCTGTCAGCTGGAGGCGCTCTATTTAAAGGGGCAGTCCTCCACTGACAGATGCTGCCACAAACAGCAAAAATTACAGCATGGAGCAGCCCAGGGGGAAGGCTGCTCCTAGTTTAATGATGCCTCACCCCAGGTATCATTAGATGGGGTGAGGAGGAGGGCGAGGACAGAGATCTTCCCCCCGGCGGGCAGGAGGAAGCGGCCTGCCTCTGCCACCAAGAAGGCCTGGCTCGAGGTGGCAGAGGGGGTCACCTGGGCCACCAACATATCGCCCACCTGCACACAGTGCAGGAGGCGCTCCAATGACCTCAGTAGGTCAGCCACAGTGAGAACACTTACTCTTTCCCCTACACTCCGTCTGCCACAACACTGCCCCCACCCCACATCTCCTTCGGCACTGCCAACACCACTCTGTCACATGACCCCTCATACCCACTCAAACCTCATCCTCACCTTACCTGCACCTACTCACCTCGCCAGTACTCATCCCGCCACTACCACGCAACCCAATCCTCATACAATCTCATGGCTCTATCCCATACTCACCCTCTCGTGCATCTCTCTCACGGCCAGCCTCACTCAACCTGCCACCACCTGTGCTGCAGCCACAGGGCATGCATCACATATGTGCAGTAGGCAGCGTAAGGCAAACATGTCGTGAGCATGAAGGGGACGCACAAGGGTGTTTGAGGGTTTGTCATGGTTCTTACTTCTATTGAATTAAAGAACAACTCACATCACACATTATATTGGCACCACTACTGCCATGTCTTCGCGAATCCTGTCCGGTTTGTGCAACAATGCCCGCTCCTGGGTATCCCTATGAGGACCCACCACTGATGCCACCCAGTGTGTCACTGCAGAGTGGGTGTAGGTGTATTTGCAGGGCTCTTCTGCGCAGACGACTGAGAGACATCGGCGATGTCCCTGGTTGCAGCCTGGAAGGCTGTGGAGCAGAAGTTCGGGATGGCAGTGGTGACTTTGACAGCGACAGGTAGGAAGATGGTGCACGGGCCAGCCAGGAGCAGCTCGGCATGAAAGAGGCTGCAGATGTCCACGGCTACATGTCGACTGACTCTGAGCCTCCGTGTGCACTGCTGCTCAGAGAGGTCCAGGAGGCTGAGCCTTGGTCTGTGGAACGTGTGGCGAGGGTAGTGCCCTCTGCGACGCATCTCTCTCTGCGGTTGCCCTCCCTCCTGCTGTACAGGTGGATGTGTCACAGCACTCTGTTGTGGAGCTCCACGTGTCAGAGGTGGACGGCGTGCATGGCGAGGCTGGTGATGCTGTTCGCCCTCCGAGGAGGTCATGACTGCAGCTACGGCGGCCCCCATCCGCAAGATGTACATCTGAGGGTGTCCGCAAGGTAGGTACATGTCTCCGGACCCCGGGGTAAGTGTGCAGGTTGGTGACTTCGACCATCAGGAGGAGGGTGGTGGAGGTCAAACTTTGTCCCAAGTGACAGAGCGGCCTCCTGCAATGGCTGAGGGTCTCCCCCCCCCCCCCCCCCCCCACCTGTCAAATGGACCTTTGCAGCTGCCACAGGCTGACGGCTGCAACACGTCCATTTCAACTGGGACTGTTTCCCCCAGTGTGTGAAACAGTCCCATGTTTATCCAAAATCACACACAGTCCCTTAATCAGGTCAGTTAATGACCTGAACAACCAAAGTAAATACTCTCAAGTGGCATCCCGCTGGCTTTAATTGCCTGCGGGATTCCCACCAGCGGGGGCTGCGCACGCACCCCCGCACGTCAGCGCGGAACCCGGAAGTGGGCGGGATCGAGGCGCGATCCGGTCACGCTCCGGGATTTCGTGATTTTCGGGGCCCCCCTGCCGAGAACGCACCTGATAGTGGGTGCTAAAATTGGGCCCAATGCCTTTAGACTTGTCTTTTTAAGATTGGTAATCATCATATTATTGTTTTGCACTATGGCCCTATTTGTTTTTTGCCCTTGTTTTCTCTGCCTTCCACTATTGCTTCTTCCCTTTCTGTCTTTTGTTTCTATCCTTGTTTCCCTCTTCTCTGTCTCCCTGTTCAGGTTCCCATCCCCCTGCCATTCTAGTTTAAACCTTCCCCAACAGCACTAGCAAACACCCCCACGAGGACATCGGTCGCTGTCCTGCTCGGGTGTAACCCATCCCGCTTGTGCAGGTCCCCCCTTCCCCAGAACCGGTCCTAATGTCCCAGGAATCTAAATCCCTCCCTCCTACACCATCCCTGCAGCCACGCATTCATCCTGTCTATTCTCCTGTTCCTATACTCACTAGCACGTGGAATTGGTAGTAATCCTGAGATCACTACCTTTGAGGTCCTGCTTTTTAATTTATCTCCTAACTCCTTAAATTCACCTTGCAGGACCTCATCCCTTTTTTTTACCTCTGTCGTAGGTACCAATAAGGACCACGACTACTGGCTATTCACCCTCCCCCTCCAGAATACCCTGCAGCCGCTCCATGACATCCTTGACCCTAGCACCAGGGAGTCAACATACCATCCTGCAGTCACGTTTGTGGCCACAGAAACGCCTATCTGTTCCCCTTACAATTGAATCCCCTATCAATATAGCCCTGCCACTCTTATTCCTCCCCTCCTGTGCAGCAGAGCCACCCGTGGTGCCCCGTACTTGGCTCTTGCTGCTTTCCCCTGATAAGCCATCTCCCCCAACAGTGTCCAAAGCGGTATATCTGTTTGAGAGGGAGATGGCCCCAGTGGACTCCTACTCTACCTGCCAAGTCCTTTTACTCTGCCTGGCGGTCACCCATTTCCTTTCTGCCTGCGTAATCTTTACCTGCGGTGTGACCCCTCACTGAACGTGCTATCCACGATAATCTCAGCATTACAGATGCTCCACAGCTCGGGTTAGCCAGTAGCTGCAGCTGGACACACTTCCTGCACACATGGTCGCCAGGATCACTGGTAGTGTCCATGACTTCCCACATAGTACAGGAGGAGCATATCACGGGTGCGAGCTGTGATGCCATGACTTGCCTTAGATTTAAACTGCGTTCATCTCTAAGACTCTCCTCTCGCTCTCGAACTCTCCTTTTACACTGTGCTCACCTCTCGGACTCTCCTCCCGCTCTCGGACTCTCCTGCCTCACCTGTGACGTCGCACAGTAGTTTTCTCTTGTTTCAGGTCTGCTGCTGCTTTCATCCCTGCTCTCAGTCTTCTGCTGCTCAGGTCTGCTGCCGCTCTGTGGAAAAAGTTAGGAAAAGCAAGGCAAAGCAGCACCGAACTCCCACACTCACCAAACTCTCAGCTGATCACTCTGCTCCATTGCACTTAGTACTGGTTGCACTCACAGGCCCCTGCATTTCTACTGTTTGTGACTCAGATGAGTCAGGCCTACTCCTGTTTCAGGAACCAGTTTAATCCAGCTAACCAATAAACTATCTACAACAGCTCTCCAGTCGGAGAGCTTGCTTGTTTGTCTCTCCTTAAGCCTGACGGAAACTTAAAAATTTAAACTTTAAAATTGAACAGTTGATAGCAATTTACACCAGATTTTAAGCGTATATCTGGATTTTGTTATTTTTGAGAAAACAGAAAATTACTTGCATGGCACATGGGCTGAGCTTTGATTTCTAGCAAGATATCCATTATACTGAAGTAAATTTCTTGCTATAGAGCCTCCAAAAGCTCGATCATGAGCTCCAAAATGCGACCTGAGTAAATAACTCCACATTGTATATACCTCATCACTTTCTCTAATTTGTTGCAAGTTGACCACAAATGTAAATTTGTATTTCACATATGAATGGAATATTTGTTTCAATCCTAGTATTTTTTACATGTACATCTGGGGTAGATTATCTGTGAGAAGAAAACTTTTTTTCAGAATATTAAATGTTTGGTATTTACCTTTTACTCTGAGGCATGGTTTCTATCAATATTAGCTCCTTGGCTGTTAGCTTCCAATTCTGTTATGCAGCAACCTCACAAACTGATAGGGTTCAGCAGGCTGCACAATCTGTTGGGGTGATGGTCACCTGGGCATATTTTGGGATGGATTAGATTTCATACAGCACATGTATATAACATTGCAAGGGTATTGCCCTGACTTACTCCTCATGGTTGACCAGTTTGACTGGGCCGCATGCCCACTGAAGGAATGATGGTGTACAGCAAGGATTGTCTTAGCAAAGCAGAATGTCTGGAACTTTGAATATTTTGGTTCGTGTTCATGTATCTCTGGAATTAGATAACGATCAACCTGTCTTTCTTTTTCTGCCAGTTTTCTCTCTTGAAGGCAGGGATCCATTGTTAGAGTCCAGTTCCATAAGCGATAGTCACCCCGCTGGTACTTTATCCCAACTGGCAATTGTTCGTGTGTTGTGTATATGGACTTTCAAAAGGCATTTGATAACGTACCGCATAATACACTTGTTAGCAAAATTAAAGCCCAAAGGATTAAAGGGACAGTGGCAGCGTGGATATGAAGTTGGCTAAGGGGCAGAAAGCAGAGAGTAGTGGTGAAGATGTTTTTCAGACTGGAGGGAAATATGCAGTGGTGTTCCCTAGGGGTCAGTAGTAGGACCACTGCTCTTTTTGATATATATTAATGACCTGGACTTGGGTATAGAGGTAATAATTTCAAAGTTTGCAGATGACACGAAACTCAGAAATGAAGCAAACAATGTGAAGGATAGTAACAGACTTCAGGAGGACCCATAGACAGACTGGTGAAATGGGCAGACACATGGCAGATTAAATTTAATGTTGAGAAGTGTGTAGTTATACATTTTGGTAGGAAGAATGAGAGGCAATATAAACTAAATGATACAATTTTAAAGGGAGTGTAGAGACAGACAGACCTGAGGGTGTATGTGCACAAATCTATGAAGGTGGCAGGACAAATTGAAAAGGCCATTAAAAAAGCATATGGGATCCTGGGCTTTAAAAATAGAGGCATAGAGTACAAAAGCAAGGAAGTTATGCTTTATAAACACTGGTTAGGCCTCAGCTGGAGTATTGTGTTCAATTCTGGGCACCACACTTTAGAAAGAATGTCAACGCCTTAGATAGGGTGCAGAAGAGATTTACTAGATTGGTACCAGGGACGAGGGACTTCAGTTATGTGGAGAGACTGGAGAAGCTGGGGTTTTTCTCCTTAGAGCAGAGAAGGTTAAAAGGAGATTTGATAGAGCTGTTCAAAAACATGAACGGTTTTGATAGAGTAAATAAAGAGAAATTGTGTTCAGTGGCAACTACAGAACGCTGATTTGAGGTAATTGGCAAAAGAATCAGAGGCGACATGAGGAAACATTTTTTTATGCAGTGAGTTGTAATGATCTGGAATGCACTGCCTGAAAAGGTGGTGGAAGCAGATTCAATAGTAACTTTCAAAAGGGAATTAGATAAATACTTGAAGGGAAAAAATTTACAGGTCTATGGGAAAAGAGTAGCGGAGTGGGACTAATTGGATGGCTCTTTCAAAGAGCCATCGCAGGTACACTGGATTGAATGGCCTCCTTCTGTGCTGTACCATACTGTGATGCTATGATATAAGTATGATTGACAATGACTGTTGACTGGCTTTTCATTTGTGAAGTAGGAGGGAGATGCGGATGTGGGCATCACAGCTAAACTTGAATCTGTCGTCATCTAATGTTGATGGGCACATTCAGCAGTGGTTTTCTAGCTAAATGTAAGGAAGGATAACCATGACCCATGACTCTTCCCAACCCAGGAGAGCTAAAGCCAATTGATATTTCAGCCATGTAGATTTGATACTAATCATGAGATGAACTAGAAGAACTGATTGAAAATTACTACTGCCTGATTTCATTTAGCATGATGTCACTGTCAGCAAGTTGGTTTCAATCAAAATTCTAAAAACTGTCGCAACTCCACAACATATTTTATTTTTTTCTCTATTCACGTCCTACTATTTTCTCTTTATCTGTTCTGTATATTTAAGACCCTTTGTATATCTGGTACTACGATATTAATGTGGTGGCACCAATTCCCAGCCAACTATGGTACACTTGTGGGAGGGTCCAGAATTTTCAATCTAAAATTACCCAGTGTGATGCAAGTTAGGCAGTTTATTTCTGCATTGTGTGCCTACACTACCATCAGAAGAGGTTTGGTATGATACAATATAATTAGAGCATTAGTTGAGGAGTGGTATCTGCAGTGATGAGATACCATTTGCCAACAAACAAAGAGCGTGCTTTTAATATTATGTTAGAAAGCTCAAAAGCATTTAGCAGTGGTTCAGTAGTAGGATCTGGTGAATAAAGCTGATTACTCAGTGCATATGGAAGAGAAGAATGTTCTAGCAGAGCTCAACAGTATTATGGCATACCCACTACAGAGAGGTAGATCAAGTTATTTTGATCACAGTTGGATGGCATTATCAATTCTAGTTTTCAGATCTTTTCAGAAGCCTGGGATTTTACTCTCCTGCTGATAAAATATGACCCTTTGATAGTTCGAAGGTGGTTTTATAAGCAAGAGGGCAAACGTCTAACCAGCTGTTCTTCCTCCATTTAAAATTTGAAAAATGTACACATTTGCTAGAATGTTGTATGTGGACGCAGCAGCTTAGATTAATTTTTAAAGTTTTCCTCCAGACTTCTCCCATCATTGAAGTGTACCATACTGCTATTTGTGAAACACCTGCAATTCCAGCACACAGAGAGTGGAAGGGCTTCAGTGACTGGTGCCAACATGGTCATGATTTTTGGCCAGAGCTGCCTTCATGTTTAGCTTTTCAGCTGTTCAAGATGATGGGACAGTGAACTCAAGCAGGCATTCACAACACTGACTTTCAGAAAAGTTCTATTTCCTAAAATTCAGATTGTGCAAAATGTGCTATTTGTAGTGATAAAAGTGAGCTGAATTATGGATTAATTTTAGCTCCTGTTTGCTACAATAAATGGGTTTTAAGGTTCATTGTCTAGTAGACATCTGCAAAGCTGGTAATTAGAGTTGTGATACAATATGTTATGAAGCAAGATTTTGGATCTGTTAGTCACTGATTCCCCAAAGTGGGGATTTTGGAAGGAATTCCTTTGAGAATCGTACTTCAGGTCGATGAGGGTATACAGATACAAAAGTTTGGGAGGAAGTGCACTGTTGAGGTTAGTAGTATTTGGGATCTGAACAATATATTTATTGGAAACCAGAAAATTAGAACAGCAATATTTTCAGTAAGTAACTTATCTTCACAGTCTTCAAGTCCCTGAAATAGTGGCATTTATGCAAAGAGATTGTCAGTCAATGGACAATTTTTTGATTTGTGTCCTAACTAAAAGTAATTTGATGGTTTAGTGTTTTTTTTGCTAGATGTGACCTAATGATTTCAGTTTCTCTCCAAAATGGGTCCCCTGCAGTGAAATTCATGACTTCAGCTCACTGTGGAGCATCCGCGATGCAGAGAAACTCGTGGATAGCACGTTTAGCGAGTTGGTCACACCGCAGGTAAAGGGTATACAGGCAGGTAGTGCAGGGGTCCCCTGTGGCCATCCCCCTCTCAAACAGATATGCCACTTTGGATGCTGTTGTGGGGGATGACTTATCAGGGGAAGGCAGCAGCAGCCAACTTCCTGGCACCACGGGTAGCTCTGCTGCACAGGCTGGGAGGAAAAAGAGTGAAAGAGCTATAGTGATAGGGGACTCAATTGTAAGGGGAATAGACAGGCGTTTCTGCGGCCGCAACCGAGATTCCAGGATGGTGTGTTGCCTCCCTGGTGCAAGGATCAAGGACGTCTCGGAGCGGCTACAGAACATTTTGGAGGGGAAGGGCGAACAGCCAGCTGTCGTGGTGCACATAGGCACCAACGATATAGGTAAAAAAGGGGATGAGGTCCTAAAAGCAGAATATAGGGAGTTAGGAGGTAAATTAAAAAATAGGACCTCAAAAGTAGTAATCTCAGGATTGCTGCCAGTGCCACGTGCTAGTCAGAGTAGAAATAGGAGGATATTTCAAATGAATACGTGGCTAGAGGAATGGTGCAAGGGGGAGGGATTCAAATTCCTGGGACACTGGAAACGGTTCTGGGGGAGGTGGGACCAGTACAAACCGGACGGTCTGCACCTGGGCAGGGCCGGGACCGCTGTCCTAGGAGGAGTGTTTGCTAGTGCTGTTGGGGAGGGTTTAAACTAAAGTGGCAGGGGGTTGGGAACCTGAGCAGGGAGAGAGAGGAAAGCGTAACAGGAAGGGACAGAAGGTATGGAGTAATAGGTAAAGTGTTAAAAAAGGAAAAAGCAGGAACTAAGCGTCACAAAACAGAATGGTATTTTCCTTTCTCAGCACCTCCCCACTTTCTCTTTTGCTGGAACTTTTTATGTTACTTTGAGGGATTTTTATTTTACTTTTTTTCTTACCCATTTGTTTACATTTTAAAAATTTAAATCCTTTTGATCTGTATTTCCAGCTGTTGACAAACCATTTATTCTTGCATGGACAGGATTCACAAAGATGTAATGTGATGGAGATACTAATGCATTTTCTTTGATTGTCTAAATAATCCTCTTAATCTCTTCTTTTATCATAATTGCTTTCAAAATTTTAGCTCATCAATTACATTGTCATTTATTTTAATTCTCCCTAGCTACAGGATAGTTAAGTGCCTGTTGTCTGCAGCTCTGTTTCAGTTTTTTCTCCAGTCCTTCAGGACAGGAATAAAGTAGGCTAAAAAGAGCAACCATGTACAAGAGACACTGATAACAATAACATTATCTAACAAATCATTTAACAAATCCATTGATTTGGTGTATGCGCATTAGACAGCTTCATTTTTTTAATCAGTGCGACACTGTATGTAATCAATTTTACATACTGTAGTTCAATCTGGTGCTTCAAAGCTGTGTGTTCTGACCGCTATCCAGAGAAGTATGTTGAAGAGGGAAAATTGTCACACTAAATGGGCCATGTTTAATTAAGCATATTCTGGCGTATTTTATTAGTTGAACATTTTTTAGCAGATACTGACAGTGACATTCAGTATGTTTAACTAATCTAGATATCAGTATAGCACTGAGGTGGTCCAGTTCAGCTTTATAGACAGAATGATGACATTGGAGGCAGGTTCAAAGGTAGCAGGTTGCAGTGTAATGAACGTAAAGTTAGTATTACCCCCAGACTGAGAGCCATGGACAACTAATGTAAGAAAACATTGAACAAGGGAAAGTAGTTTTGGCCTATCCAGCTTTCTTCTTCCATGAACATGTCCGGGGCTCTAATTACACCTATGTCTCTTCTGTCTAGTTCTTCCTGATCCTCAAAGATGACCATACAAATTCCAGAATATTACCAGACCTCTTCTGTTTGGCCTTTGTCTGCTACCCTCCACAGATAACATTCCCTCAACTCAGCAACCTTGAAACTGCAGAATATTCATCAATCCCATGACCATGCCTTTTCTTCTACAGCCTCATTGCCCCAACCCAATCATGTCCCATGGAGTATTAGATCAGGTCAGGGCTGTACTGACCTCTATAACTGGTAGTCTAAGTTGAATAGCTTGCTTATATCTACATCAGCTCTACTTCTGAGCATTTTAAAGACTTGGATCATGTCTCCCTTTGACCTTTTTACAACGTGAAGGCGGTTGGAAAAGTCTCATTTCATTGTGAGGTTACTGACCGTGGACCTATGATTATTATGATTATGATCCTTAAAACATGTTGTTCTTTATGGATTTTATGCTGTGACATTCTTTTTCCCTCTGTAGTATTTGAACTACAAAACTTCAGCAACAAAATGCCATTTCACTTAAATAGCTTTTTTGTGCCTGGGAAAAAGAGATGGCAACATAAAAATTAAATCTGAAACAATGGTGGATTACTTGTACATTATCCTTGGTTGTATCATGCACCTTTTATTACCGGAAGAAACCGAACATTATGACTGATGTATCAATGTTTGGTTTTTGCAACCAGACAGTGTGGGCCCAATATTTACAGGGAGACAGGGAGGATGTGGGGGAGCGCGGTAGCAAGGGGGAAACTCAGCACGGCTGGGGGCATGGATGTCCTGCCGAATTTAATGGCAAGACCTCATTACAATTTTTTTTCTTCCATTTCCCACCCAGCAGCCAGCCAAATTGACGGGCTGGCCGGCCGCCAGGCAGAAAACCCAGTGGCAGGAGGCTGCAGCAGGGGACCCTTGGACGGTCCTGGGCAATCGGGAAGGGAGGCTGAAGGCTTCCTTGAGGCGTTGGAGAGAGCGCTCCTGCTCTGGCCCACAAGGAGATCCGTAAAAGGCATTTACCTTCCTAAGCCAGCAGCTCCTGCCTCCCTTTTTACTGCCAGATTTCCTGAGCCCTGGGAAACCCTGCCAGCAACTGTTAAATTTAAATCAGGTTCCCAATTGCGGGAGCCTGATTTAAATATGTTAATGAAATGCCCAGCCATAGAGTCATAGAGTCATAGAGTTATACGGCACGGATAGAGGCCCTTCGGCCCATCGTGTCCGCGCCGGCCATCAAGCCCTGTCTACTCTAATCCCATATTCCAGCATTTGGTCCGTAGCCTTGTATGCTATGGCATTTCAAGTGCTCATCCAAATGCTTCTTGAATGTTGTGAGGGTTCCTGCCTCCACAACCCTTTCAGGCAGTGAGTTCCAGACTCCAACCACCCTCTGGGTGAAAAAGTTCTTTCTCAAATCCCCTCTAAACCTCCCGCCTTTTACCTTGAATCTATGTCCCCTTGTTATAGAACCCTCAACGAAGGGAAAAAGCTCCTTAGTATCCATCCTATCTGTGCCTCTCATAATTTTGTACACCTCAATCATGTCCCCCCTCAGCCTCCTCTGCTCCAAGGAAAACAAACCCAATCTTCCCAGTCTCTCTTCATAGCTGAAGCGCTCCAGCCCTGGTAACATCCTGGTGAATCTCCTCTGCACCCTCTCCAAAGCGATCACAGCCTCTCCAAGACGGGACACTCGCATGGCACACTACCCGTCGCCGTAAAAACAGCAATGAACATGTACACAATGGGTTGGGGATGCGTTCCCCGTTTAAAAGTTTTTAACCGGTCCCCCTCCCAGCCATTGTTGGGGGTTAATATCGAGGCCTTTATTTCTGACCAGATTTGGTCTATTTTTCTGTCTAGAAGCTAGGACTATAATATACTTGTGCTACTGATGATTTGGCTTAGGTAATCCAGATATGCTACAAAATGCTGTAACTTTCTTTTTTAATGGGCTAATGACATATAATATGTTCCCAAAATTTGCCACTGAACGCTGCAGCAGCCAATGGAATATTTCTGATTTTCAGATGAAGACATCATTTATGCAGTGACCATCTGGATTGTTGCTGATTTTGACAAGTTGTCTGGGAGAAGATTACTGTCTAATGCTATGAAATACATGGTAAGTTTCTCATGATTTAACTATTGTTAGCATTTGTGACATTGGTCTTCAAAATATATAGTATGTTGCTAAGCTCTCAGTTGCCTCCATACTTTCTGTATGAGCTACACAAGGGGACATGGCAAAATTTCCTGCCATTTCTCCCCTCTCCATTTCGTGCTGGCTCACTTATTGTACACATTATCCATTGTACACAGGCCATATATGTACTTTTCACTTGACAAATCCAATAGTTTAGATACCTATTTAGTATCAGCCCACTCCATTGTTTTAATTGGTGTGCTCTTTGAGCACCTAGCAAGTTAACTGAGGGACGTCCAAAGCACGTCAGTGGTATGTTTCCCAGTCATGGGTTAAGAATCTTTCTTACAAATAAAGTGTGTATGAGTTTCACTAACTCCTAAAAAAAAAAAATCCCAGAATAACCTTTTCCCCTTTAACTTTGGAAGGGTGATGCAACATTTAAGATGAATGTGATTATCATTATGTTCTACACAATTGACTACGTAGAAACCACACATATACTTCTTGACAAAAATAGTGGTCCTGAAATTATGCCATGGGATATTAGTATATCAGCACTTAACATGTTTGTCTGGAATTCCCTTTTTGCTATTTTAGCAGAGGTATTGTTTAAAATAAATGGGTTAATGCCCCCACTAAAATAGGAGAGAGAGGAATTTCAAACAAAAAATATTAAATGTTCATACAGCAATATTTCATGATGTAATTTCAGGACCCAATTGCTCATCCACTTTGGAACAAAAACAGAACTTACTGAAAATATATATAAGATCAGCTGGCATCTGTAAAGAGGAAAGCCAGGTTAATGTTTTGGATGTAAGCCTTCATCAGGGCCATCAGCCTGTTTGACAAAATTAATATCAAAATTTGAAGTTGTCCTTTCTCTTTGCAGGTGCTGACTGATTTGCTATGTATTTGCAGTACTTCCTAGTTCTGTTTGATTTTCCAGCATTTTTTGCAAATGTTTTTTTTCCTTTTTATTTGCATCTACTTTCTTTGGGGATCTTATTTCCACAGGATGAGAGTAAGGAATCAATACTACTGCAGGCTATTTCATTGCAGTGCTGGATGTGCTTATTTGTCCGACTCAACTTGATGCACTGTTGTCTAATGATGAGCTATGCTTGCTCAACATACAGTACAAACTGATCACTCAGACCATCTCCAAGTCAACAGGAAATCTGGAACATGACCCCAATGTAGCCCTTTCCCACTCTAAAATATTTTCTTTGCATTTGGCTCTCACCCATTTCCACCATAACTTGAGAGACATAGAATCATAGAAAATTTACAGCACAGAAGGAGGCCATTTGGCCGTTTGTGTCCGCGCCGGCCGAAAATGAGCCACCCAGCCTAATCCCACTTTCCAGCACTTGGTCCATAGCCTTGTAGGTCTTGGCACTTCAGGTGCACATCCAGGTACCTTTTAAATGAGTTGAGGATTTCTGCCTCTACCACCCTTTCAGTGAGTTCCAGACCACTAGCACCCCCGGATGAAAAACATTTTCCTCAGCACCCCTCTAATCTTTCTACCAATCACTTTAAATCTATGCCCCCTGGTTATTGACCTCTCTGCTAAGGGAAATAGGTCCTTCCTTTCCACTCTATCTAGGCCCCTCATAATTTTGTACACCTCAATTAAATCACCCCTCAGCTTCCTCTGTTCCAAAGAGAACGACCCCAGCCTTTCCAATCTTTCCTCATAGCTAAAATTCTCCAGTCCTGGCAACATACTCATAAATCTCCTCTGTACCCTCTCTACTGCAATTACATTCATCCTGTAATGTAGTGATCAGAACTGTACACAGTACTCAAGCTGTAGCCCAACCAATGTTTTATACAGTTCCAGCATAACCTCCCTGCTCTTATATTCTATGCCTCGGCTAATAGAGGAAAGTATTCCATATGCCTTCTTAACCACCTTATCTACCTGTCCTGCTACCTTCAGGAATCTGTGGACATGCACTCCATGGTCCCTCACTTCCTCTACACCTTTCAGTTTCCACCCATTTACTGTGTACTCCCTTGCCTTGTTTGCCCTCCCCAAATGTATTACCTCACACTTATCTGGATTGAATTTCATTTGCCAATTTTCTGCCCACCTGACCAATCAGTTGATATCTTCCTGCAGTCTGCAGCTTTCCTCCTCACTATCAACCACATGGCCAATTTTTGTATCATCTGCAAACTTCTTAATCGTGCCCCCTACATTTAAGTCTAAATCATTAATATATATCAGAAAAAGCAAGCGACCTAGTACTGAGCCCTGAGGAACCCCACTGAAAACAGCCTTCCAGTCACAAAAACACCCGTCAACCATTACCCTTTGCTTCCTGCCACTGAGCCAATTTTGGATCCAACTTGCCACTCTCCCTTGGATCCCATGGGCTTGTACTTTTTTGACCAGTCTGCCATGTGGGACCGTGTCCAAAGCCTTGCTAAAATTCATATAGACTACATCAAATGCACCACCCTCATCGACCCTCCTTGTTACCTGCTCAAAAAATTCAATCAAGTTAGTCAGACACGACCTTCCCTTAACAAATCCATGCTGACTGTCCTTGGTTCCTCAGTGTCTTTCTAAGTGACGGTTTATCCTGTCCCTCAGAATTGATTCCAATAATTTGCCCACCACCAAGGTTAGACCAACTGGCCTGTAATTACTCGGTCTATCCCTCACTCCTTTTTAAACAACGGTACAACATTAGCAGTCCTCCAATCCTCCAGCATATTCGTGCTTTGCATCCTTCTTGATAAACTGATCTGATATGCTTCCTCTTTAGTCTCTCTAAACTCTCCTTTTTCATCTTAAACTGGAACATCATGTGACATATCTTGTGTTTTATGATACAAGTGTACTCCACCAAAATTTTAAGTTTTAACTAAGGGTGGAAAACTGCTGGAATACAAGAATAACGTTCTTGTTAAGTGCTGTATGCAACTTTCCTGTGACTCAGAGTTTCTCCAATGCACAGCTTAGCCATACAGGCTGGGAAGGTACCAGTTTCAATTTCCATAATTGTACTGTTAACTGATCAGGACAGGTAACTGTGCTATGATTGGCCTTGGCAGCTATGGTTTAGGGGGGAGAAAAATGCCCTAAGTTTCCCACTGCTGATCACTGTCCAATGACCTCTACACATTGGGCAAGGGTAAAATTTGGCTCGGCTGTGATTCTGCCTGCTGACGAATATCATACAAGTTGAAGCCCATACATGTATAATGACCACTTGAGCAAAATACCAGAGGAGACCAATGCCCATAGAATTGTATCCCAGCATAGAGTCAATACCTTCAGGAGGCAAGGAGAGAAAATTGGTGGAGGCTGAACAAAGTGCTAAAGTACTAATTGTAAGCAACACTGCTGTGTATGTAAGATTGCTTTTGTAAACTGTTACTTTACTTATGAGAACTTGTACAGTTACTTTGCTACTTTGCTTTATTCATAAATAATATGAGTGTTACAGTCCATTACTGTAAAAAGCCTACGAAAAAGGTGCTAATGGAAATCTATACATTTTTGTTCTCTCAGATGTTGAACTTTTCATGAAACTTATAAATCAGCTGCGTTGTGTGCTGATTGGACCATTGGGGAAGGTTATGCTTCCAAGAATAAAATTAATTTTTCATTGCAAAATTTCAACTAAAAATAAAATATTTCTAAGCTTAAGCTGTGGATCTCATATCTGGTCTCACCAACATGTAGTGGTGTTACAATAAAATCACAATGATCATTCTTAGATCATTAATATTTAAGTGTGTGCTGTATGTGCTAATCAAGATTAGGATTGTTATTACTGGGAAATAAGTCATTCTTTTACTTAGTGACAGCATTATGCGCTCAAATGTATGAAACCAGTCAGATGCTCCTTCCACATTATTTTGATAATATGACTAACCTGTAACTCAGGGAACATTCCTTGCTTCGATAGGTGTGATATTTTTCATTTCCCACACCCTATCCTTGGCCTGTTTGACAAAATGAATACGAAACTGAGGGCACATTTGTGCTGCGGACTTTCATCCACAGAGAACTGGATTGAAACTGCCTAATCTCTTCACCTGCAACCCAAACAGCTGTTGATGAGACAAGGGGATGAATTTCCTCAGGGCCTCTCCCATCTTGATGCTGTAACTTCAACAGAGACCCCATTTACAGCGAAGTTACAAAGTTACAGCGGTGGAGCAGGAGAAGCCGCAAGGAAATTCACCCCCATGGTCATCATCCTTTTTATCTGCCAGGATTCAAATTCAGATTCCAGAGTGAAAGAATAGATTTTGTTTAACATACTGTACAACCTAGTATCTCTCCCCTCCTTTTTCTCCTCTGCCTCTTTCCCCCTCCTCCTCCCCCTTTCCCTTACACTTCTTTCTCCCCCATCTGCTTCCTCTCTTCTCCCCACTTTGGTCCAGTTATTTCCCTAATCTCTAATGCTGCTTCACCTGAAAAATGCCCTTGGTCTTGGCTGTGCAATGCTATAGATGATCGGCGTATGTGTGTATATATAGTTCTCTGATTAGAGCTGTCATTAAGTGATTTTTATTACAATTAACTGACATTTCTACTTTATTTTAAAAGCGCTATATCAGAAGTTAGTTATTTCTCCTCAGTTTATAAATATGCAACAATATCCTTCCTGCCCCAAATACATTATTAAATTGCAAAAATACGTCATTGCATTAAACTGTTCAATTTTATTTAATCATAATTATACTTACCCTAGCTTTGCAGTTTATTTACAGCTAATTCTTTTGCACCATTAATTTACGTATCAATTTATTTTTCTCACTGCCTTAAAATCAATTTTCCTGATAAATTGCTTTATTATCGCTCTTTTTATCTGGTGATGTTGAGAATACTGGCAATCCAAATTTTCCACCATTTCAGTAGGTTCACTGCTAAATATTACTGCACGTACAGGCTCTTCATTCATTAACTTTCAATGTGTTTGATCAAGGTGCAGTCTGTGATATTACCTTGTCCTTATGAAAGATCACCATCATTCCATCTAAAAAAAATACTTTGGTAAAGGCCATATTAATAGCCTTATCTTTGCAGTCTTTGAATCAAAAAGTTCCTTCTTAAAACTATTGTTCTTTACTTTACATAGAATTACATAGAATTTACAGCACAGAAACAGGCCATTCGTCCCAACTGGTCTGTGTGGTGTTTCTGCTCCACACGAGCCACCTCCTGCCCAATCTGCATATCCTCCTATTCCTTTCCCCCTCATGTGCTTATCGAGCTTTCACTTAAAGGCATCTATGCTATTCGCCTCAAATACTCCATGTGGTAGCAAGTTTCACATTCTAATCACTCCCTGGGTAAAGAAGTTTCTCCCAAATCTTTTTGCACCTTCTCCAATGCCTTTATATCCTTTTTATAATATGGAGACCAGAACTATGCACAGTACTCTAAAGTGTGGTCTAACCAAGGTTCTATATAAATTTAACATAACGTACCTGCTTTTCAATTCTATTCCTCTAGAAATGTTATTTGTTTGCATTTTTTAATGGCCTTGTTAACTTGTGTTGCTATTTTTAATGATTTGTGAATGTGTACCCATAGATCCCTTTGCTCCTCCATTTAGTCTCTATGGGGGGAATTGTAACTGCCAGGAACTTTGACATCCTCCACCCCCCCCCCCCGCGCGATCGGACAACCCCCCCCGCAACCGCAATCGGAGCCCACCCCCCCCCCCCCAAGTAGTCCATGGCCCAAGATCTTCTGCGCGCCCCTGACCCTGATGTCCTCCATGGCCCGCGATGTCTTCTCTGCCGCCCCACGATGTCCTCTTGACCCTCCACAATGTCCCCCAGACCCACGATCTCTCCCTCCCTCATCTCTGCTCCCTCCTCTCAATCTGGCTGGCTGCCAGCCGGGAAACAGAGTAAAATAATTTAAATGATGTCCCGCATTTCCAGGTTTCCTGGCCGCTACACCTGCCCCCACTCCTCCCCGCCTCTCCGTAATTATCGGGGCCTTATTTTCCAAGAAGAAGGTGGCCTCCTTATTCCTCCTATCAAAAATGCCAGTCAATGACCATCTCCAATAAGAGAGAGTCTAACTCATTCAACGGCATTACCATCGCTGAATCCCCCACCATCAACATCCTAGGGGTCACCATTGACCAGAAACTTAACTGGACCAGCCATATAAATACTGTGGTTACAAGAGCAGGTCAGAGGCTGGGTATTCTGTGGCGAGTGACTCGTCTCCTGACTCCGCAAAGCCCTTCCACCATCTACAAGGCACAAGTCATGAGTGTGATGGAATACTCTCCACTTGCTTGGATGAGTGCAGCTCCAACAACACTCAAGAGGTTTGACACCATCCAGGACAAAGCAGCCCGCTTGACTGGCAGCCCATCCACCACCTTAAACATTCACTCCCTTCACCACCGGCGCACTGTGGCTGTAGTGTGTACCACCTACAAGATGCACTGCAGCAAGTCGCCAAGGCTTCTTCAACAGCACCTCCCAAACCCGTGACCTGTACTACCTAGAAGGACAAGGGCAGCAGGCGCACGGGAGCACCACCTGCACGTTCCCCTCCAAGTCACACACCATCCTGACTTGGAAATATATTGCCGTTCCTTCATCGTCGCTGGGTCAAAATCCTGGAACTCCCTTCCTAACAGTACTGTGGGAGAACCTTCACCGCAAGGACTGCAGCGGTTCAAGAAGGCGAGTCACCATCACCACCTCAAGGGCAATTAGGGATGCGCAATAATTGCTGGCCTTGTCAGCGACGCTCACATCCCATGAATGAATTTTTTAAAAATGCACTTCCTCAGACTTACCTATATTAAAATTCATCTGCCATTTACACGCCAATTACTGCTAACTTTTCTACCTCCTATTAACTGGGAAATATCTAGCAGTTTAGAGTCAGAATTAGTAAATGTAGTGCATAAATACTTCATGACCCAGTGCATCAAGGATGCCACAAGAGGCAGTGCTTATCTTGACCTGGTATTCATTAATGTCCCAGAAAATGTAAACAAAAGGAAGTGATAGCACCCCTGGGACAGTGACCACAGAATCAGAAATACCCAAAACCAGGAGCCAGGTTTATAACTTTAAAGGTACTAAATTCAAAGAAATAAAGGAACAACTAAATCAAATGGATTGAGGGAGTTTGATTTAGCATTTCAGTAGAGGACAAATGGAACATCTTTAATGCTGTGCATGCAGGATAAATACATTCCTAAAATCAACAAGCTCAAATTAGACAAATATAACTGAACAAAAATGCCAAATCACATTAAAAGGGTGGTCAGTGGGGCAAAGAGAGACCTAGAAAAAGGCAGAGCAGCAAAGGCTGAACATAATTGTAAAAAAATCTTTGAGGGCTGTAAGAGAAGTGAGGCCTATAGAAGTTGCAACTGGGTTTGAAACTGAGGATGAGCACAAGATAATAAATATTCTGAATGAATCCTTTTTCTAAACATTCACAAGGGATCAACATGCCCTCCCCAAACCGAGATAGCCTAAGTAAAATCAATGACTACAATATAAATGACATGAAAGTCCTAGAAAGGCTAAAAGGTCTCAAAACAAATAAAGTACTGGGGATAGATGGTATTTATCCAGAGAGCTAAGAGAGGCTAGGGATGAGGTTACTGGACACTGGGGAAGTGCCAGTGGAGTTTTTTGAAGAAGTGACTGATTGGATAGATAAAAAAGAATGCAATAAGAAAGAAAGACAGTCTTGCATTTATGCATCACCTTTCATGTGGCCTCAGTTCATTTTAAAGTGCTTTACAGTCAGTTAAGTACTTTTGAAGTGCAGTCACTGTTGTGCTAATATGCACACAAACAACAATGTGATAATGACAAGATAATCTGTTTCAGTGATGTTGGTTGAGGGATAAATATTGACTAGGACACAGGGGAGGACATTCCTGCTCTTCTTCGAAATAGTGCCATTGGAAGGCAGACAGGGCCTCACTTAATGTCTCATCTAAAAGATAGCAGCTCCGAAAGTGTCAGCCTATATTATGTGCTCAAATCTCTGGAGTGGGACTTGAATGCACAACCTTCAGACTCAGGCAAGAGCGCTAACATTGAGCCACAGCTAATACGGCTGAGGTGTAGTGTATATGGGATTAAAGAGACAGTGACAGCATGGATACAAAATTGGCTAAGGAACAGAAAGCAGAGAATAATGGTGAAGGTTGTTTTTCAGACTGGAGGGAAGTATGCAGTGGTGCTCCCCAGGGCTCAGTATTAGGACCACTGCTCATTTTGATATATATTAATGACCTGGACTTGGGTATAAAGAGTATAATTTCAAAGTTCAAAGAAATAAGGGAACAACTTATGACACAAAACTTGGAAATGTAGTAAACAATGTGGAGGATAGTAACAGACTTCAGGAGGACATAGGCAGACTGATGAAATGGGCAGACACATGGTAGATGAAATTTAATGCAGAGACGTGTGAGGTGATGCATTTTGGTAGGAAGGATGAGGAGATGCAATATAAACTAAATGGTACAATTTTAAAATGGGTGCAGGAACAGAGAGACCTGGGGGTGCACGTACACAAATTTTTGAAGGTGGCAGGATAAGTTCAGAAGTTTAAAAAGCATATGGGATCCTGGGCTTTATTAAAAGAGGCATAAGAGTACAAATGCAAGGAAGTTCATGCTGAAACTTTATAAAATATTGGTTAGGCCTCACCTGGTGTATTGTTTTCAATCCTGAGCATCACACTTTAGGAAGGATGTTAGAGAGGGTGCAGAAGGGACTGACTAGAATGGTACCAGGGATGAGGGACTTCAGTTATGTGGAGAGACTGGAGAAGCTGGGGTTGTTTTCCTTTGAACAGAGAAGGTTGAGAGGAGATTTGATGGAGGTGTTCAAGATCATGAATGGTTTTGCTAAAGTAAATAAGGAGAAACTGTTTCCAGTGACAGAAGGGTCGGTAACCAGAGGACATAGATTTAAGGTGATCGGCAAAAGAGGCAACATGAGGAAACGTGTTTTTGCACAGCGAGTGGCAATGATCTGGAATGCACTGCCTGAAATGGTGGTGGAAGCAGATTTAATAGTAACTTTCAAAAGGGAATTAGATGAATACTTGAAGGGAAAACATCTAAGGGCTATGGGAAAGAGCAGGGGAGGGCGACTAATTTCAAAGATCCGGCACAGGCACAATGGGCCTCCTCCTGTGCTGTACCTACCATGATACTATGATATGCATTTTCAGATGTTTGATAAGGTGTCTCAAGATAAAAATATATGGTATGGAGAAATTAAGCAATAATGATACAAAGTTGGTTGACAGACAGGAGACCAAGAATTAGGGTAAATGCTGTTGTTTGGATTGGAGAAAGGTTAGAAGTGGTGTACTCCAAGGGTCAGTGCTGGGTCAGCTTTTGTTCTCATATAGATGATTTGGACTTGGGCATATGGAACAAAATCTCAATTATGGATGGCACAAAAGTAGACGGTTTGGAAAGAAGGCACCTGTGATGTGATCTTGTAGAAATATATATGTTTTTTTAAGGGAATAAAAAATTTAAACCCCAAAATTTAAAAAATTTAATTGCAAGAGTAGAGCAAAGTGACAGAGGTTCAAACTAGTAAAAAATAAATTTACAACTGAAAACTCTAGAATCATTTAAGAAACAATTGGATGTACACTGGGAGGACTTTGACCTTTCTGGATAGATGAATTACGATAGATGGAATGAATTCCCTCATCCCTAATTATCTTGTTACCTCAATTCTAGCCACTGTTTTGGTAGAATTTCAGAGAGCGGAACATGACATTTTCAAGCTTAGGGTTTGCTGTTCAATAGCCTATGGTGCTCTATTAAAAATAATGGAGCACAACCTCATTATATGTACTTTTCAAGAAGTAGATCTTTGATGGCTTCATTTATAGGCTTCAAAATGCTGCCAGAGATGGAGTTTTAAGGCATCTCTGAAATGGAAATTGCTTAACACATAAATTGTTAACTTGTGGAATAGACTACCACCTAGCATGATGAATCGAGACTCCGTTGAAGCATTTTTTTAAAAATGAAATGAGCTGAATTCTGATTCATGACAATAGACAGATACAGATTATGCCAAACTGGAGTTTTCTGAAAATGACGGGTGATCTAAATGTTAGGCTCGATGGGCTAAATTGTTTTTCTTATTCTTGTGTTCAAACTTTGAGAAATTGTTAGATGTGTAACTGAATGCAGTCTATTGCTTCCATAATACTGAGAAACATAACAGATGAAATAAAACTTATATTTGGTATGCTGCCGCACCTAGTCATGGAAACATGTATGTAATAAACTGCAGTCCTGACCAATGTAGACTGGCTGGGCATTTGGAGGATTGATATGATTGAGATATGTTAGGGTGTTTGTCCTTCAAAATGAGACAAAACTGTAGGATGAAAGTGCACTCTGACTGTTGTAGGACTACCCAGGTCCATACACAACAAGCAGCAAAAGCTGACCAGTACTTTTTTTTTAAAAAACAAAGCTGACACAGCATTAAAAACTGCCCTGAATATAATCCATGTGAAAGCAATCAGTTATGCTGGAAGTGCAATGGGACATGGGCTTGTAATTTAATCTGTAGATATATAGGAACATAGGAACAGGAGTCGGCCATTCAGTTCCTCAAGCCTGTTCCGCCATTCATTGAGATCATGGCTGATCTGTATCCTAATTCCATCCACCCACTTAGCTCCATATCCCTTAATACTCTAGGCAGGCAAAAATCTATCGATCCCAGATTTAAAATTATTGATTGAGCTAGCATCTACTGCTTTTTGTGGGAGAGAATTCCACACTTCTGCCACCCTTTGCATGAAGAAGTGTTTCCTAACTTCTCTCCTGAATGGCTTGGCTCCGATTTTAAGGTTATGTCCCCTTGTCCTAGACTCCCCTACCAGCGGAAAAAGTTTCTCTCTATCTACCCTATCAATTCCTTTCAAAATCCTAAAACCTTCAAGCAAATCATCCCTTAACCTTTTACATTCCATTAATACAAGCCTAGTATATATCATCTCTCCTCACAACCTAACCCTTGGAGCCCTGGTAACATTCTGGTGAATCTGCACTGCACTCCTTCTAAGGCCAATATTTACTTTCTAAGGTGCGGTGCCCACAGTACTCCAGACGTGGTCTAACCAGGGCTTTGTATAGCTGTAGCAAAACTTCCTCCCCTTTATATTCTAGCCCTCTAGTTATGAAAGCTAACATTCCCTTAGTGTTTTTGATTATTTTTTGTACCTGACTACTACATTTTAGTGATCTGTGTGCATGGACCCCTAAATCTCTTTGGACCACCACTGTTCCGAGCTTTTCACCATTTAAAAAAATACTCAGATTGATCCTTTTTGGTCCAAAATGGATGACCTCACACTTACCTGCGTTGGAATCCAACTGCCACAGTTTTGCCCACTCATTTAATCAATCAATGTCTCTTTGTAATTTTGTTCTCCCGTCTACACTACTTACCATGCCAAATCTTTGTGTCATCGACAAACTTGGAAAAATTGCTCTCTATTGTATTATCTAAGTCATTAATAAATATAGTGAATAGTTGAGGGACACCACTGGTCACTTCCTTACAATCTGAGTACGTACCCATTATCCCTAATCTTTGTCTTCTACAGCCTAACCAATCTCCTAACCAAGTCAATAATTTGCCTTCAATTCCATAAGCTTCAATTTTAGCCAACAGACTCTTATGTGGAACCTTATCAAATGCTTACTGGAGATCCATATAAACTACATCCATAGGCATTCCCCTGACTACTACTTTAGTTACTTCCTCAAAAAATTCAATTAGATTCGTTAGACATGACCTACTTTCCATGTTTGCTCACTCTAATCGGCTCAAATTTCTCCAAGTACTCAGTCACTCTGTCCTTAATCATAGATTCCAATAACTTCTCCACAACAGATGTTAGACTAACAGGTCTATAATTTCCTGGTTTCTCTCTCTCACTTTTCTTTAAATAATGGAGTTGCATTTGCAATTTCCCAACCTAAAGGGACAGTTCCTGAATCAAGAGAGCTCTGGAAGATTATGGCTAAAGCATCTGTAATTTCCTCACCTACTTCCTTTAAACCCTGTGGTGGAAACCATCAGGTCCTGGGGATTTGTCTGTCTTCAGTGCCATTACTTTTTCTAACACTCTGTTCTTGCTTGTGTTAACTTTAGTGAATTCCAGACCTTGATCCATTATTAGTTTTTTATGGAATGTCAGGTATATTATCCTCTTCCTCTACTGTGAAGACTGACAAAAAAGCCCCAATATTAGCGGGAAGGTGGGATGGCAGCCGGGGTCGGGGGGTGGTGGGGGTGCGATTGGGCATGTAGTAAAGCCGCATGAACCAAACTTATCGTTTCCGACGCAATTGCACGTTGATTGATAGTGGTTAACGTCCTCTCCGGGTTTCACGCCCGGCAGCCAACCTGATTGATAGGCTGGCTGCCATCAGGAGCTGCAACGCGAGGGGAGGGCCAGAAAGAGAGAGAGCGAGACGTCATCCGGCACTGGACTGGAAGACCGGGGGTGGGGGGGGAGAGAGGAAAATTTGGGGGGGGGGGCAGAGAGGGGAAGATCGGGGGGGGGGTGAGATCGGTGGAAGATCGGGAGGGTGAGATCGGGGGGTTGAGATCGGGAGGGTGAAGAGGGGGACATCGGAGCGGGAGACATCGGACATCAGAGCAGGTTTCAAAGGTAGGTGCATTTAGTGTCTTCACTTCATTGCATGTTTTTTATTTAATTTATTTTGTTTCTTGTTCCCCGATCCGGCCCTTCACGCCTGGTTCTTGTTCCCTGATCTGGTTTCACCAGGCGTGAATCAGAAGCGGTGGGCAAGCCGCCCAGGTAAGTTAAAAAATCTTTCCAATCCCTTTATCTGTCACAGGTAAAGTGGGTTAAGTACCTCAATGAGGTACATTTGGCTCTTTAACTGTCATCCCGCTGGCTTTAATTGCCGGCAGGACTTCCGGTTTCAGGTCGCCCGCGCGCACACAGGTGGGTCCCTGGGAAACTCGGAAGCCGGTGGGTTGGAGCTGGCTTCCGAACCCGAATGGAATTTGCGCGATTTTCGGAGCCCCAACGCACCCACATTTGCCTCCTAAAATCACCACCAAAGTTATGCTAGAACTATATAAAACATTGATTATGCCACAGCTTGAGTGCTGCATACAGTTCTGGTCACCACATTATAGGAAAGATGTGGTTGCACTAGAGAGGGTACAAAGGAGATTTATGAGGATGTTGCCAGGGCTGGAGAATTTTAGCTATGAGAAAAGATTGGATAGGCTGGGGTTGTTTTCTTTGGAACAAAGGAGGCTGAGGGGAGATTTAATTGAGGTATATAAAATTATGATGGGACTAGATAGAGTGGTTAGGGAGGACCTATTTCCCATAGTAGAGCAGTTTAGTGATCAGGGGTCATAGATTTAAAGTAATTGGTGGAGAGCTGAGGAGAATTTTTTTTACCCAGCGGGTGGTGGGGGTCTGGAACTCACTGCCTGAAAGGGTGGTAGAGGCTGAAACCCTCAATTCATTTAAAAAGTACTTGGATGTGCACTTGAAGTGCCGTAACCTACAGGGCTACGGACCAAGTGCTGGAAAGTGGGATTCAGCTGGGTAGCTCTTTTTTGGCCAGCATGGCCACAATGGGCTGAATTGGCTGAATGGCCTCCTTCTGTGCCGTAACTTTCTATGATTCTATTATTCTAAAAGAATTATTCAACATGTCTGTCATTTCCTTATTTTCATTTGCAATATTACCTTCATCTGTTTTTAAAGGGCTCACATTACCCTTGACTGCCCTTTTTCTTCTAATATAATTGTAAAAACATTTTGTGTTAATCTTGATATCCCTCGTAAATTTCTTTTTGTATTCCCATTTTCAGCTCTTACTATCTTTTTGTCTTCTTTTGCTGTTCTTTACATCTCTCCAAGTCCCATGGAGCTACACTATTCTTTGCACTTTTGTACGCTCTTTCCTTTAGTTTTATGTGATATCTTACCTCTTTTGTCAACTATAGCTGCTTTATTTGGTAAGTAGAGCTCTTGCCCCTTAAGGGTATGTACTGGTCCTGTATTAAGTTAAATTATTTTTTTTGAACACCTCCCACTGTTCACCCTTAGTTTTATCCAATAGCAGCTTTGTCGTCAGTCACTGTCTCATCCCGTTAAAGTTAGCCTTGCCAGCACGGATTTGTTAAAGGCAAATCATGTTTAACTAACTTGATTGAGTTTTCTGATGAGGTAACAGAGAGGGTTGATGAGATGTTGTGCATATGGACTTTCAAAAGGCTTTTGATTAAGTGCCACATAATAGGCTTGTCATCAAAGTTGAAGCCCATGGAATAAAAGAGGCAGTGGCAGCATGGATAAGAAATTGGCAAAGAGACAGGAAACCGAGTGCAGTGGTAAACTGTTGTTTTTCGGACTGAAGGGAGGTGTACAGTGGTGTTCCCCAGGGTTCGGTGCTAGGACCATTGCTTTTCTTGATATACATTAATGACTTGGACTTGGGCGTACAGGGCACAATTTCAAAATTTGCAGATGACACAAAACTTGGAAGGGTAGTGAACAGTGAGGAGGAAAGTGATAGACTTCAAGAGGACATAGATAGGCTGGTGGCATGGGCGGACATGTGGCAGATGAAATTCAATGCAGAAAAGTGTGAAGTGATACACTTTGGTAGGTAGAACGAGGAGAGGCAATATAAACTAAAGGGTACAATTCTAAAAGGGGTGCAGGAAAAGAGGTATCTGGGGGTATATCTGCACAAATTGTTGAAGGTGACAAGGCAGGTTGAGAAAGCGGTTAAGAAAGCATATGGGATCCTAGGCTTAGAGTACAAAAGCAAGGAGGTAATGATGAACCTTTATAAAACACTGGTTCGGCCACAACTGGAGTATTATGTCCAGTTCTGGGCTTTAGGTAGGATGTGAAGGCCTTAGAGAGGGTGCAGAAGAGAATTACTAGAATGATTCCAGGGACGAGGGGCTTCAGTTATATGGGTAGACTGGAGAAGCTGGGATTGTTCTCCTTAGAGCAGAGAAGATTGACAGGAGATTTGATAGAGGTGTTCAAAATCATGAAGGTTCTAGACAGAGTAGATAGAGAGAAAATGTTCGCATTGGTGGAAGGGTCAAGAACCAGAAGGCAAAGATTTAAGGTGATTGGCAAAAGAACCAAAGGCGACCTGAGGAAAAGCTTTTTTACTCAGCGAGTGGTTAGGATCTGGAATGCACTGCCTGAGGAGGTGGTAGAGGCAGATTCAATCGTGGCTTTCAAAAGATAACTGGATAAGTACTTGGAGGGAAAAAATTTGCAGGGCTACGGGGATAGGGCGGGGGAGTGGGGCTAGCTAGATTGCTCTTGCAGAGAGCCAGCACAGACTCGATGGGCCGAATGTAACCATCCTATGGGCTCGATTTTAAAAGGGCAGCGGGGGCGGGGGGGTGTCAATAGGCGCACGGCAAACCCAAATATTGAAAACTTACCGTTCCCCAGGCGATCACGACTTAATTGGAGCCCCTTAACCTTGTTTCCGGGTTTGCCGTCCGAAAGCTACGCAGTGGGCGGACTGCGCACCTGCATGACAGGCTGTCAGCTGCAGAGTCGACATTTAAAGGGCCATTGCTCCAATGGATTTTGCTGGAGCAAAGAGCAAGAAGACTCAATGGAGCAGCACAGGGGCAAGGCTGCTTCAAGATTCAGCGATGCCTCACTTCAGGTGCTACTGGCCGGGGTGAGGAGGAGGAGGAAACACCCTGCCTCTGCCACCAAGAAGGCCTGGCTTGAGATGGCAGAGGAGGTCACCAGCAGTAGCAACATCTGCCGCACATGGGTCGTGAAGGAAGCGTTTCAATGACCTAACTAGTTCAGCAAAAGTGAGTACACTTACTGACTCTCCTGCATTTCGTGTTGTACATCAGCACCGCCCTCTTCCCCCGCCCCTGCACCCCCCCCAAACTCATTCTCCACTGCCAAAACTACTCCATCACATCACTCCTCATGCCCACTTAAGGCTCATCCTCAACTTACCTGCACTTTCTGAGCACTTCCTCTCCTTCCCATTTGTGACCCCACCACGACCACTCACCCCAGTCCTGATCCAATGTGATGTCTCTGTCTCATACTCACCCTCTGATGCACCTCTTTCAGGATCAGCCTCACCCAAAGCAATGCATTCATCAGTTGGCCACTTCACAGTAACTCACTCACATGTCTGTACTTTCTCCCCTTCTAGGAGAGGAGAGCGCAAAATGCACTCGAGAAGGCGAGGACTGAAGGGGAGCCATAACAAATAGTGGCCCTCACAGAGGTGAAGGTGGAGGCCCTGGAGATCAGCCACACCCTCGAGTGCCTGTCCGTCGGGGACGCCAAGACTGGCGCCCCACAAACGTCTGATGACACAACTTTAACGTTCATCACACACAACATGAATTGATGTTAACAATGCTTGGCATGTTGAACATCTCAGTATGCTCATTGCAACATGACACATCTGGGATGATGCTTAATATTGCCTTCTGTTCTCTTTCAGGTGGTTCAACGACCGCAGTGATGGGAGAGGGTGATTCCTCAGAGGAGCTCCCGGCCTCTGAGGGTGCACCGTCACATCTTAGCGAGCCATCCACCAGCGCAGATATTCACACCTCGGTGGGTCCTAGTAGTCTGTTAGTTGGGTTGGCACCTGGTGTGTCACCACACACAAGTGAGCACGAGCAGACACTGGTGGCAGGGGCAGCTGTGGAGAGTCCGCGTCGGTGGGTGCACTCTCCTCTGCAAGCTCTGCTCAGCCGGACGCAGATGCTGAACCCCGGAGGCCATCCTTTAAAAGGAGAATGATCGAGGGACAGCAGCACATTTGCGAGGTGCTGGAACAGGTGCCACGCGGACTCTCCATAGTAGCGCAGAGGATGGAGGAGTCCAACTCCTGCATGAGTGGAATGGTGGCACAGGTATGTGAGGGAATCTCTGAGATAGTGTCACAGGGACATGAGGGAATCTCCGAGATAGTGTCGCAGGAAACTGCGGAAATGTCTGCAATGGAGAGAAGGCTAGCCTCTGTTGAGCTTCAAGCACGGCTCACAAATGAGTCCATTCAGGCCCGGATGATGGTCGTTCGAACTCACGGTGAACAAAATTCTGCTGCCTTAAACAGGCAGACAGGAACTGGGCTTACAAGGCGTCACACGTGTCCTCCAAATTGTTCTCCAGCAGGGTGGTAGGAGTGATGTGGGCCTGGTCCAAGAGAAGATGGTGAAAGGGGATATGGAAGTGGGGACGCCACTCACAGCATTCCCACGTCTCTCCCATTGCCCCCCTCTCAACTAGTATCCACAATGCTGCCTCTTCTCCAAGTGGCTGAGCCTGCCCCTGCACAGGCTCCAAAACCCAGAGGGCGTAGGCCGAAAGCATCTAAGCAGTCTGGCCATGGACATGAGCAACCTACCACTACCTCTGCTGCAGGGGATGCACCACGTAGAAGCGGTAGGAAGAGAAAAGCTAAGGATTTCTGATCACGAAGGGTGACTCAAGGGTGTGTGACAGACTGTCATGTTTTTCATTTATATTTGCTTTTTGTTAAAGTCACATAAAATGTTGTCATTCTCACCACTACTGCTACGTCTTGCCCATTCTTGACTGTCTTTTGTGATAGTGCCCTTTCATGTGCTTCATCATTAATGGTGACACTTGATGACACCCAGTGAGTGGCTTTACATTGGGTGGATGTGCAGTTGCAGGACTGTTTGGTGCTGGTTGGGGGAGAGGGGCTGATGTTGGCACTGCTCTTTCCAGGTACTATGAGGCCTGGACTATTCTCACTTTGTGATCTTATGAGAACGGTTCACGTATAAGTGACTCCCTGGCCTCAAAAGCAGCTGCTGCTCTCCCCATGGGGTCGTCGTGGTCGTCATCCTCCTCCTCCTCCTCCTCCTGCTCCTGCTCTTCCTCAATGTGGATGGCAGATGTGGATGGTGGATGAGGGGATGGGGCCTCATCAACCGGTACCCCTCTCTGTTCTGTTCCACCATGTTGTGCAGGACAAAACACACTACTGTAATGCGACCTACTCTTGCTGGTGCGTATTGAAGCGCTCCCCCAGAACGATCGAGGCAATGAAATCGCATCTTCAGCAGTCGCATACTCAATTATAGACCTGGTGGCGATGCGGCTGTTGTTGTATCGACACTGTTGCTCGCTGATGGGGTTCCTCAGAGGTGTCATGAGCCACCTGTGCAGGGGGTGTCCCTTGTCCCTGAAGTGCCAGCCCTTAAGGGTGTTCTGTGCATGGAAGAGGCCCGGGATGCTGGAGTCCCTCAGAATGAACGAATCGTGGCAGCTGCCAGGGTATCTGGCACACACGTGAAGAAATCTTTTGCGGTGGTCACAAACGAGCTGAGCGTTGATGGAGTGATACCCCTTTCTGTTATGAACAGTCCTGGCTCGTGTGGAGGTGCTCGTATTGCTATATGGGTGCAATCGATTGCACCCTGTACACATGGGAAGCCAACCACAGCATGGAATCCCACTGCCCTCTCCGTCTGGCTGAGGTGGTCCATGCGGAAGTTGACGTATTGCGAGGCTCTGCAAAACAAACCATCGGTGACATGCCTTATGCGCTTGTGGGCAGACGACTGAGAGACCCCGGTGATGTCACCGGTGGCACCCTGGAATGACCCAGAGGTGAGGAAGTAGAGGGCAGTGGTCACTTTAACTGCGATGGGTAATGAGGTGCCTCCAGGCCCAGCCGGGAGTAGCTCAGCATGAAGGAGGCAGCAGATCTCTGCGACCACCTGGTGACTAATTCTTGGCCTCCGTGTGCACTGCTCCTCAGAGAGGCCCAGGAAGCTGAGCCTTGGTCAGTAGACCCTCTGACGAGGGTGGTGCCTCCTGCGATGTTGCTCTCTCTGTTGTTCCTCTCTGTGCTCTTGTGCAGGTGCCTGTGGCGCAGCACTGTGTTGTGGAGCTGCAAGTGTCGGAAGTGCATGCCGTGCCTGACGAGAATGGTGATGTTCTCGTCCTCGGATGTACTGGTGAAAGCAGCCATCGTGCCCCCCCCATCCTGATGGTGTCAGTTTGAGGGGGTCCGAAAAGTTGGTAAATATATGTAAACAGAACAATTCTGAGCGGAAACCAAGAATTTTCAGTCTAAGCACAAAGATCTCCCAGCCAAAAGTTAGTCTGAGAGAACTGAGTGCCTTGCTGCAATAACTCACCTTTTATCCCCATCTGTCAAACAGGGATTTAAATGTCCAAGTAGCTGCTGGCTGAAACACGACTCATTCCCCATGGCGCGTTTCACACAGCATGGGAAACACACCGAGGCAGTGCTGAAATCACTTGCCTTCACTCTTAATTAGATTTATGAACATTTCAAGTATTTAAGTATTTGAACACCTTGTTTAAATATTGTCCTGCCAGCTTTAATTGGAGGCGTAATTTCCGGGTTCGGGAGCGCCGTGCGCACCCAGATGACTCTGGGTCATGCGCATTCTTAGGCGTGTTGAAGCTGGGATTTCTGCCCTTTTCTGGAAAACCCGATTTTCTTCGCCCCAACGCACCCGCAGTTCTGTTTTAAAATCAAGCCCTACGATTCTATACCAAAATCTAGAATCATAGTAACTGTGTTACATTTCTCCTTTTCAAACCTAACACTGAATTCGATCATATTATGATCACTGTTAGATAAATGTTCTCTTACTATTAGATTATTAACTAAGTTTGGCTCATTACTCATTACTAAATCTAGTATGGCCTGCCCTCTTGTTGGTTCTAGCACATATTGCTCCAAAAAACTAAATAGCCATTTACTTATTTTGGATGGGGGGTGGGGGGGGGGGGAGTGGAGAAACAAAAATACATGAAAGTCTGAAAGGAGATACAAGCCTGGGAGGCACAAGCAGAGTTACTTGATGAATTTGCACACCTGGCACAGAGCTTCATTTGCCAGGAGTGCATATCGAGAATTCAAGTGTCTGCTCACTAAATCTGTGGGGAGCATGTTTCCAAGTTCCTGATGTGTGCTCCTGATGGGTGAAGCTCCATGCTGGGAATATGTAAAATTAACCTTAAGATTTCTTTTCATGGGGAGAGGTGCATTTTTTTGTCATTTAAATAAATAGCAAGTGACTTTTGCTTAATTTAATTGAAAACTGCTCTCATATTTGTCATTTTTGGAATGAATTGTTTTTATATTTTAAATCTTCTTTCTTCCAATAACAGAAATAATTAAAAGTCCTAATTATTTTTTTTTAATTGTCTAATAGCAAATAAGAGATTCAAACCCAGGCTTATTGGCCATAGGATCATTCCAGTCAAGTCTATAGGCAGCACAGTGCTCCCCTTTCCCAGCACCCAGAAGCAGTCCACCCCTTGTGGACCCAGTCCAGAGGCACTTTACTTCATTTAACACCCCACCAAATCATAGTAACACTCTCTTTCTCCCTTTAATCCATCTAGTTCTGACATTCTTTGTCAAGACCCAGTTCATTTTACACTTTTCTTTCTCTCCATCCTTCAATTAATGCTTAAACACCCCTTCTTTCCCTTTTCTCTCCTGATCAATTAATACTGGTACTCCTCTGTTCCTGACCTCTCCTCTTTCCCTCCTCTCCCTCTCCATTGCTGCCTCCTGCTTCTCTTCTCCCGCTCCTGTAAAGTGGTGCTTCCACTCCCCGCACCCCCACCACCGCCGACTCCCTCCTCCCCCAAAGAGATGCTCCCGGCTTCTCCCCTTTCTCTCTTCCTCTTCCCTTGCAAAGAGTTGCTTTTGAGTTCTCCCTTCTCTCTCTCTTCTCCTCCTGAGAATTCCCACCCACAGTGTGCAATGACTTCAGTCACTACAGCAGGAGTAGCAGCGGGTAGGAGCTATGGCTGTGGCCTGGTCTGTGCTGATTTTCCTCAGCAAACACGGACAGTGCCTTCCTGAAACACTGTCTGCGACAAACTTGGATGATTAACATGTATGTAGGTCTCTTAGAGATATTGTCGTCAAAGTTGAAGCCCATGGAATAAAGGAGGCAGTGGCAGCATGGATACGAAATTGGCTAAATAATAGGAAACAGAGAGTATTGGTGAACGGTTATTTTTCAGACAGGAGGGAGGTGTACAGTGGTGTTCCCCATGGTTGGTACTAGGACCACTGCTTTTCTTGATATATATTAATGACGTGGACTTGGGTGTACAGGGCACAATTTCGAAATTTGCAGATGACACAAAACTTGAAAGGGTAGTGAATAGAGGATAGTGATAGACTTCAGGAGGACATAAACAGGCTGGTGGAATGGGTGGACATGTGGTTGATGAAATTCAATGCAGAAAAGTGTGAAGTGATATATTTTGGTAGGAAGAACGAGGAGAGGCAATATAAACTAAAGGGTACAATTCTAAAAGGGGTGCAGGAACAGAGAGATCGGTGGGGTATATGTGCACAAATCGCTGAAGGTGGCAGGGCAGGTTGAGAAAGCGGTTAAGAAAGCATATGGGATCCTAGGCTTCATAAATAAATTGTAAACAATTTTACAACACCAAGTTATAGTCCAGCAATTTTATTTGAAATAAAGGCATAGAGTACAAAAGCAAGGAGGTTACGATGAACCTTTATAAAACGCTGGTTCGACCACAACTGGAATATTGGGCTCTATTTTAGCACCCGCTATCAGGTGCGTTCCTGGCGGGGGGGCTCCGAAAATCGGGGAATCCCGGAGCGGGTTGGGAGCCCGGCTCCAACCCGCCCACTTCCGGGTTCCCCACAGACGCGCCGATGTGCGCGGGCAGCCCCCGCATGTGGAACTCCCGCAGGCAATTAAAGCCAGTGGGGTGCCACTTGAGAGTATTTACCCTGCTATTTCAGGTCATTAACAGACCTGATTAAGGGAATATGTCAGGAGGGGTGGGATTTTAGAAACAACTGGGACTGTTTCCCGTACTGGGGGAAACACTCCTAGTTGAAATGGATGTGTTGCAGCTATCAACCTGTGGCAGCTGCAAAGGTCCATTTGACAGGTGGAGGTGGTGGGGGGGGGGGGGGTGGAGAGACCCTCACTTATTGCAGGAGGCCATTCTGTCACCACCACCCTCCTCCTGACAAGAAAATTCACCAACTTCCACACTTACCCCGGGGTCCAGAGACATGTACCTACCTTGCAGACCCCCTCAGATGTACTTCTTCCGGATGGGGACCGCCGTAGCTGCAGTCATGACCTCCTCGGAGGGCGAACAGCATCACCAGCCTCGCCGGCCAAACCGTCCACCTCTGACACGTGGAGCTCCACAACAGAGTGCTGTGACACATCCACCTGCACAGCAGGAGGGAGGGCAACTGCTGAGAGAGATGCTTCGCAGGGGGCACTACCCTCGCCACAGGGTCTACAGACCGAGGCTCAGCTTCCTGGACCTCTCTGAGCAGCAGTGCACACGGAGGCTCAGAGTCACTCGACATGTAGTTGTGGACATCTGCAGCCTCCTTCATGCCGAGCTGCTCCTGGCTGGCCCGAGCACCATCTTCTTACCTGTCACTGTCAAAGTCACCACTGCCCTCAACAACTTCTCCTCCGCATCCTTCCAGAGTGCCACCGGGGACATCGCCCTGCAAATACACCTACACCCACTCTGCAGTGACACAATGGGTGGCATCAGGTGTGGGTCTTCATTGTGATCCTCAGGAAAGGACATTATTGCACAAACCAGACAAGATTCGCAAAGACCTGGCAGTAGTGGTGCCAATATAATATGTGATGTGAGTTGATCAGAAATTAAATATAAGTAAAAACCATGACAAACCCTCAAACACCCTTGTGCATCCCCTTCATGCTCACAACACGTTTGCCTTACGCTTCCTACTGCACATATGTGATGCATGCCCTGTGGCTGCAGCACAGGTAGTGGCAGGTTGAGTGAGGCTGACTGTGAAAGAGATGCATGAGAGGGTGAGTATGAGATAGAGCCATGAGATTGTATGAGGATTGGGTTGAGTGGCAGTGGCGGGATGAGTACTGGCGAGGTGAGTAAGTGCAGGTAAGGTGAGGATGAGCTTTGAGTGGGTGTGAGGGGTGATGTGACAGAGTAGTGTTGGCAGTGCAGAAGGAGATGTGGGGTGGGGGCGGTCATGTGGCAGACGGAGTGTAGGGGAATGAGTAAGTGTACTCACTTTGGCTGACCTATTTAGGTCATTGCAGTGCTTCCTGCACTGTATGCAGGTGGGCGATATGTTGGTGGTGCAAGTGACCTCCTCTGCCACCTCGAGCCAGGCCTTCCTGGTGGCAGAGGCAGGCCGCTTCCTCCCGCCCGCCGGGGGGAAGATCTCTGTCCTCCCCCACCTCCTCACCCCATCTAATGATACCTGGAGTGAGGCATCATTAAACCTGGGAGCAGCCTCCCCCCTGGGCTGCTCCATGCTGTATTTTTTCCTATTTGTTGCAGCATCGGTCAGTGGAGGACTGCCCCTTTAAATAGAGCTCCTCCAGCTGACAGACCTTACTGCGCATGCACAGTCCGCCCGACGCGCAGATCAGCAGTGGGGAGCCCGGAAGAACAGGTAAGTGGATCCAATAAGGCTGCGATCGCGCTCGGGGCAGACTGATTTCGCCGGGCGCATTACCCACGCGCCCAATAGCCCCTCCGCCCCCAACCACCCAGCCCTGGCAATATCGAGCCCATTGTGTCCAGTTCTGGGCACCGCATTTTAGGAAGGATGTGAAGGCCCTATGGAGGGTGTAGAAGAGATTTACTCGGATGATTCCAGGGATGAGGGACTTCGGTTATGTCCATAGACTGGAGAAGCTGAGGTTGTTCTCCTAAGAGCAGAGAAGGCTGAGAAGCGATTTGATAGAGTTATTCAAAATCATGTAGGGTCTGGACAGAGTAGATGGAGAGAAACTGTTCCCATTGGCAGAGGGGTCAAGAATTAGAGGAGGTGATTGGCAAAAGTACCAAAGGCGACATGAGGAAAAACCTTTTTACACAGCGAGTGGTTAGGATCTGGAATGCACTGCCTAAGTGGGTGGTGGAGGTAGATTCAATCGTGGTTTTCAAAAGGGAATTGGATAAGTACTTTAAGAGAAAAAAATTGCAGGGATAATGCGGGGGAGTGGGACTAGCTGGATTGCTCTTGCAGAGAGCCGGCTTGGACTCGACAGGCCGAATGGCCTCCTTCCGTGCTCTAACCATTCTATGATTCTTTGCGAAAGCCTGGTATAACCTGCAAATCAGGATTATGTCTCTGCAAGTCCTATGTCTCAGTGTAATTCATGAATGTCCCCCGGGTCTCGTTTCCCTCAGAATATTTTCACTTTCTCCTGCTACTCTTCTCTTGCTTTCTACTCCAGGTGAGCACTTTCACAGTCATCCTGCACAAATCCCATCACTTTTTTATACTATTTCTGGTTGATTTGAAAGCAATTGAAATGGATAGACATTTTTATGCAAGACTGTGGTTTATAGAGTAATTAAAAGGAAGAAAGAAAGAAAAAACTTGCATTTATATAGCGCCTTTCATGACATCCCAAAGTGCTATGCAGCCAATGAAATACTTCTGAAGTGTAGTCACTGTTGTACTGTAGGAAATATGGCAGCCAATTTGGAAATTTCTGCACAGCAAGGTCCCACAAACAGCAATGAAATTAATGACCAGTACATTTGTTTTCAGTGATGGTTGAGGGATAACTATTAGCCAGGACACTGGGGAGAACTCCCCTTCTCTTCTACAAATAATGGTGTGGGAAATTTTGCACCCACCTGACAGGGCAAACTCTGTTTAATGCCTCATCCGAATGACATCACCTCTCCCTGCAGCTCTCCCTCAGTGCTGCATTGAATTGTCAGCCTGGATTATGTGCTCAATCTCTGGAGTGGAGTTTGAACCCACAACCTTCTGACTGAGAGGCAAGAGTGCTACCACTGAGCCAAGTGTGACACCTTAATTCTGAAGTAAGCTTGTGGAGCAATACTTTTTGATGGGCAGATTTTTTCCATGATACCTTAATATAACCATATTTTAAAATCTGTTATGTTACCAAATAGCTGCTTGTTCAAAACCGATTGAATTTATCAGTGCTGATATTTTCCAGTTATACCATATATGCTGAGCACTTACTGAAAAATATCTGTGGCATCAGGTAGTTATTCAAATTTGTTAATGTTCATTCAAATAGGATCATAAGAACATAGGAACAGGAGTGGGCCATTCAGCCCCTCGTGCCTGCTCCGCCATTTGATAAGATCATGGCTGATCTATGATCTAACTCCATATACCTTCCTTTGGCCCATATCCCTTAATACCTTTGATTGCCATAAAGCTATCTATCTCAGATTTAAATTTAGCAATTGAGCTAGTATCAATTGCCGTCAATAATGCTGGATGGGGATGAATTTATTAATATTTATGTTCAGTAAAGCTTTCAAATATTAGCTTTATTTAGTCAAATTGATTCTTTATGTAAATACCTGAATTGAAAACAAAAAGATTTAAAGGGGCATTAACATGATGAATTTCTTGCAAGTGAGTAGCTGCTTTCTACACGAAAGAGCCAGTTTGGAGCATGAAAGATGACTGAAAATATAAACTGGCTGGACAATTTCAGAAGTTGCAGAATTTATAAAAGAGCTTCTTATACCACACTTTTGATTCCAAAAAGCAGTATAGAGCTCTCTTAAATATCATTGTTTTGAAAGTACTTTGGTATGAATAAAAAGCAGAAGTTGGATTTTTTTTGTCAAATAATAAAAAGTATGCTATGCAATTACGAAAGTGTTATTCTTCTCAAGGTAATCAAATTCCTACATCTCAAAGGGTGTTTATGAAAGCATCACCAATAATTGTACTTTTTATTTCAGAAAATAAGCAGCAATATCCGAATAGGAATCATAAATAATCATGCAGCTGAAGTATCGGAAGATAATACCCCTATTGCAAGAGCTATTTGGGCAGCGCTTCTGACACAGAATGGAAATAGTGCAAGAAGCTTCATTACTAAGCTGATCAACGAGGAAACTGTAGAAGCACTTGCATCAGGAGCAAAAATTCTGGAATTCGCTGTTAAAGTTAGTAATTTTAGGTTTTTGTAGCATTGCTTTAAGTTTCTATATATTAAAGCCAACATCCATTTTAATGTTTCTATAGTTACAAATCACGCATAAAGATTGCTATTTGGTTGTTTGTTTATTAAAACGCCTAATTCCATAACATTTAAAAGGCAGATTAACACTCAACAAAGAGATAAATGCCACTATGAAAAATGCGAAACCTTTCTTTTACTGACATGTCTGGTAAATTAATTTATTTGCAACCTTCTTGCAATATGACAGTGAGGAGTATTCAGTGTTTAATTTAGAATAGGTTAGTCTAAATAGCCTAGTTAGTCTCATCAGTTGTTTGCTGCTGCAATTCTATAATTTGTGGCAAACAGACCTGTGGAATGTTACATTTGATATATTTTATTTTCATCACCAGTGGTAGATTGCAGGACAAAAGTGCAGTAATTCTTAATACATAGTAGCAATTTTTGAAATTATACTTCATGCTTCATGAAAATTCAGCAAACTGGCCTTTGAGTTTACTAGTTTTTCTTCAATTGATGTGTAAGCACTTTGCACACAGCTCCCCAGACAGCCTAATGGGTAAAGGGATTGGTGTAGCACTAAACTATGCAGATCAGAAGGTCACAGATTCAGTTTCAGCTCTGTGCTGAGTTAGCTGATTTCAGCAGTTGTTGGAGTGCTACAGTCTGCCCCAGCACCTCTGAGTCAGGGAGGGGAAAAATTGGTTGCCGTTCCCACCACCCCCATTAAAATCGGGATCAATGTGTCTAGTGGATATATCTTCTGGCACTATATTAGTAGGGTTTGAGTTATCATCCCCCTCAGACCGTGACAAAAATCTTCCAGGAAAATGTATTTAATGCAATTGCAGTAGTATCCAGCCATGAAAACTTTTTTAACCAAATGGGGCCTGTCTGGCTACTGAGGATGGTGTTTGTGCCAGTTTGTATGCTTGAGAATGCGCCTCTAGCCAAACTGTTCCAGTACAGCTACAAAACTGGCATCTACCCAACAATGTGGAAAATTGCCCAGCAATTCCTGTCCACAGAAAGCAGGACAAATCCAATCCGACCAATTACCGCCCCATCAGTCTACTCTCAATCATCAGCAAAGTGATGGAAGGTGCCGTCGACAGTGCTATCAAGTGGCACTTACTCACCAATAACCTGTTCACCAATGCTCGGTTTGGGTCCCGCCAGGACCACTCGGCTCCAGACCTCATTACAGCCTTGGTCCAAACATGGACAAAAGAGCTGAATTCCAGAGGTGAGGTGAGAGTGACTGCCCTTAACATCAAGGCAGCATTTGGATCCTTAGTACAATTGAAGTCAATGGGAATCAGGGCAAAAACTCTCCAGTGGCTGGAGTCATACCTAGCACAAAGGAAGATGGTAGTGGTTGTTGGAGGCCAATCATCTCAGCCCCAGGACATTGGTGCAAGAGTTCCTCAGGGCAGTGTCCTAGGCCCAACCATCTTTAGCTGCTTCATCAATGACCTTCCCTCCAACATAAGGTCAGAAATGGGGATGTTCGCTGATGATTGCACAGTGTTCAGTTCCATTCACAACCCCTCAGATAAGGAAGCATTCCATGCCCGCATGCAGCAAGACCTGGACAACATCCAGGCTTGGGCTGATAAGTTGAAAGTAACATTCACTTCAGACAAGTGCCAGGCAATGACCATCTCCAACAAGAAAGAGTCTAACCACCTCCCCTTGACATTCAACAGCATTACCATCTCCGAATCCCCCACCATCAACATCCTGGGGGTCACCATTGATCAGAAACTTAACTGGACCAGCCAAATAAATACTCTGGCTACAAGAGCAGGTCAGAGGTTGGGTATTCTGCAGCGAGTGACTCACCTCCTGACTCCCCAAAGCCTTTCCACCATCTACCAGGCATAAGTCAGGAGTGTGATGGAATGCTCTCCACTTGCCTGGATGAGTGCACCTCCAACAACACTCAAGAAGGTGGACACCATCCAGGACAGAGCAGCCCACTTGAATGTCACCCCATCCACCACCCAAAACATTCACTCCCTTCACCACCAGCACACCATGGCTGCAGTGTGTACCATCCACAGGATGCACTGCAGCAACTCGCCAAGGCTTCTTCGACAGTACCTCCCAAACCCACGACCTCTACCACCTAGAAGGACAACGGCAGCAGGCATATGGGAACAACACCACCTGCACGTTCCCCTCCAAGTCACACACCATCCCGACTTGGAAATATATCGCCGTTCCTTCATCGTCACTGGGTCAAATTCCTGGAACTCCCTACCTAACAGCACTGTGGGAGAACCTTCACCACACGGACTGCAGCAGTTCAAGAAGGCAGCTCACCACCATCTTCTCAAGGGCAATTAGGGATGGGCAATAAATGCTGGCCTTGTCAGCGACGCCCACATCTCATGAACGAATAAAAAGAAAATTCAGTGCTTCTGCCTGATTTTCAAAGGAAGTTAATAGAGTTGTACTTTGCACACACTAACCTATTAGTGTTCATGCCAAAGCATCCCTGGAAAGCTTTAAGATGCATTAGAAAACTTGTGGGCCATTCCGCAATGTCCTAAAGGGACTAGCTAAGAAAGCTAAGTGACAGGTGAGACCCACCACATCTAAGAAGCAAGTGCTTTATTGCTTTTAGCCCAGGTACCCTGAAAGAATGATCAACAGGGTCCCACAAGAGAGAGATTCCCTCCATGGTGCCCCAATCATGGCAGGAAAGCACTGGGCAATTCAGCCTGATGGCAACAGCCACCTTTGTGGTGCCCCACATATTGTTCATGGGGCACATACAGTGGCAATTGCACATTTCGCACAATCTTGAAAAGTAGCTATAATCCAGAATCCTGTAGTGGTGAACACAGCAACCCAACATTTTAAACAGGCTGTAGCTACAGACACATTTGTTGCCACTTGCCTTAGGGATACACACTTCCCTTACATGGTGATAAGATCACCAGGAGGGAGTCTGAGCATAGGGAATATGTGATCTTTGCTACAGTACATAAACAAACTTCATCTTAGAGTAATTTGATTGGCACTGAACCATTTCAAGACTGAGTACACAGTGACACAATGATTCTGTGGGTTAAAAACGTGACCAGTCCGTAAACCGGTAGGATTAATTTTCCAACTCTAGGTGGTTTATTGATCCCCTGGTCGAAGAGATTTTGGCGTATCTTTTTCCCATTTCCCCTCACACAGTGGATTACTTGCAAGACAGAGGTGGAGTATGATTGTCTCATCCTTATTTTCAAATCCCCCCAGGGCCTCGCCCCTCCTTATTTCTGTAACCTCCTTCAGCCCTACAACCCCCCAAGGTCTCTGCGCTCCTCCAATTCTTGCCTCTTCCATCACCCCGATTTTAATCACTCCACCATTGGCAGCCATGCCTTCAGCTGCCTAGGCCCTAAGCAATGGAATTCCCTCCCTAAACCTCTCCGTCTTTCTACCTCTCTTTCCTCCTTTAAGAAGCTCCTTAAAATCTACTTCTTTGACCTACACCTGTCCTAATATCTCCTAATGTGGCTCGGTGTCAAATTTTGTTTGAAAATCGCTCCTGTGAAGCACTTAGGGACGTTTTACTATGTTACAGACGCTATATAAATGCTGTTGTTGTTGTGATTGGGCTGCTCAGCCCGTGTACAAGGAAGAATTGATTCTCTGTCCTATCAGGATCCTGTGCGGGGAGGACCTTTTGACACAGATGCATGGTCAGATCTGGAAACAGCAGCGCCAGACATGGGTTTTATTAATTCGTTGAAAGACCCCCAACCTCCACACACAAATAGGAATTATTTTCAGCCCATGGTGGGAGGGAGAGGGGGGGCAACAGATCACATGGATATTTTCCATTACAGAAATTCTGGGTGGTAATCTAATCTCCTTACACCCTTCTGTATATAAAGATCTGTTCTACATTCTTTACTCAAAGGCAACATAAAAACTCTGAAATGTAACATTAAATTTAAGTAATTAAAGTTTTTAACTATTTTTCTATAGGAATGTGCTGTCATCAAAATGATTAATTGCCTCTCAGTCCCTTATTCCAGCACAGAGCCTTTGCACTTGTACACTATAGCCATGTCAACCGATCAGCAAGACTGAGGTGAAGTTTCCTGACCTGCACCAAAGGAGCAATATTACAAATGCTGCATTTATTAATATAGAGGCTGTGTTACAGAGCGACTTTTTGTGGAGATCATTAGCAGTTAGTACAGAAACCTTTTCCTTGAAAAGCTGTTAATTGTCATATTTAGTCTGTGTTTCAAATGCAGCATCCCATTTGCTCTGTATACTGTCAAATTTTAAAAAAACTGTATGCCTTTTACATAATTAATCAGCCTTATAAAGCCTTTTGTAAACACTGAAAAAGATGCAATAAAACACTGCCAGCCTGCAAATTAAGTAATATCCAGGGGCAAATATTTTCACAGGCATTATGTTTTTCTAAACCATCAGCTATATTAATATTGCAGCTAATTGTCTTGATTTATTTCAATACTTCTACAATGCTGAGGTGTGAACAACATTCCAATTACAACACATACATTCTGAATTGATCTCCTGCTGATTTGTATTTGTACCATATGTCAATGATTCCTGCAGTCACTGACGGAATACTTAACAGACCCTGCCTTTTCACAGCAGCCCTCAGATCGTAGCAATATTTAAACTTTCAGTCTGTGTATCACCATTCATCTTATATAAAGCTTTCTTGGTCAAAGTCACCTCTAGTTGATTGTCGAGATTTTTACTTCATTGGCAGACTCTATGTTCAGAGATGGATGTTTAGAAGGAGCTATAAATCATTTCTTTCCAGAACAATAGGCATTCATTTAATCAGCTAAAATGATTCATTGCCGCTGCTTTAGGGAATGGATAATGATGCCTTTGAGAAGAAGTACAACACCTTAGGAGTCGACTTCTTCCGCACCCACCAACTGTTCTGTCGAGACGTCCTGAAGCTGTTGGCTGGTCAGGAGACTGTTGTTAGCAACGGTCGGGTAAGTATTTGCATGCACGGCATTGCGTTTATTTATCCGCCTGTCATCACATTGCTACATGTTTTAAGTCTGTGGTGATAATTCTGTAGTTAACAATGCAACAATGTCAGAATTTTTAATTTGCTGCATTATATCAAATGTGTTGTGGTGCAGTCTGTTGGTGGTCTAACCTGCCATGCTGTAAGCCTATGACCCACAATTCCCCAGTTGGAAAATTTAAAGTCTTGGTCATGCCACTGGGGGAGTGAAAGATAAAGCCTGGTTGCTTCATTAAGGGAAGGCAAATTTGAGGTCATCAGCCCAATTCATACTTGCTCGTTTCCTGGCAATTTGCTCAAAAACAAGATTGGCAGAGGCCTGATAGGTTACCCATGTACCGAGCTGGTGAATGATGCTCAGTGTGTTGAGGGAGGATTAATTTCCTTTGTAATTAGCCCTTATGAAAAGAATAGTTATTTACTCAGAATTAGGAACCACAAGCGATATCACAACTCATATTTTAACCATTACTGTTTGTCATTTTTTTCTACCACAAACAAATCAATCTGATAATATGTGATTAATTCATTACATGGTTCCATAAGACTACGTTTTACAAGGGAGGTGAAATGACAGTTCCCCTGATATTTGGTGATGCACAGTTTAAATTTTAAGATTTTTCAGAATTTAATCTGATCTCCCCCTCCCACAATTCAGTATTATAAAAAAGAATGCAGAGAATTGTTCATTATTTTAACGTTTTGAAGGACTGGAGTTATTTTTAGTTTCTGAAAAATCATATCAGGTTTTTTTTAAAAAAATTGTATTACATATAACCTAAATGCTATCATTTGCAGACAATAACCATATAAAGCATTGGAAAATGAAACCGCTACTTAAAGTATATTCAGTTAATCTGTTACTTTAAAAGTGGTGCATATTACGGCATTCCTCAATATTATAGAATAGAATCATAGAATCATAGAAGTTTACAACATGTTGGTCCTTCGGCCCAACATGTCCATGTCGCCCAGTTTATACCACTAAGCTAGTCCTAATTGCCTGCACTTGGCCCATATCCCTCTATACCCATCTTACCCATGTAACTGTCCACATGCTTTTTAAAAGACAAAATTGTACCCGCCTCTACTACTGCCTCTGGCAGCTCGTTCCAGACACTCACCACCCTTTAAGTGAAAAGATTGCCCCTCTGGACCCTTTTGTATCTCTCCCCTCTCACCTTAAATCTATGTCCCCTCGTTATAGACTCCCCTACCTTTGGGAAAAGATTTTGACTATCTACCTTATCTATGCCCCTCATTATTTTATAGACTTCTATAAGATCACCCCTAAACCTCCTACTCTCCAGGGAAAAAAGTCCCAGTCTATCCAACCTCTCCCTATAAGTCAAACCATCAAGTCCCGGCAGCATCCTAGTAAATCTTTTCTGCACTCTTTCTAGTTTAATACTATCCTTTCTATAATAGGGTGACCAGAACTGTACACAGTATTCCAAGTGTGGCCTTTCCAAGTGTGGCCTTACTAATGTCTTGTACAACTTCAACAAGACATCCCAACTCCTGTATTCAATGTTCTGACCAATGAAACCGAGCATGCTGAATGCCTTCTTCACCACCCTATCCACCTGTGACTCCACTTTCAAGGAGCTATGAACCTGTACTCCTAGATCTCTTTGTTCTATAACTCTCCCCAACGCCCTACCACTAACGGAGTAGGTCCTGGCCCGATTCGATCTACCAAAATGCATCACCTCACATTTATCTAAATTAAACTCCATCTGCCATTCATCGGCCCACTGGCCCAATTGATCAAGATCCCGTTGCAATCCTAGATAACCTTCTTCACTGTCCACAATGCCACCAATCTTGGTGTCATGGTATTCATCGATCATCTAATAAAGCACGTTAAAAATATACTGTCTTTAACTCTACCTTATAATAATAGCTCCATCAAAACAAACATAATCTATTCTGAGCCTTTTGCAAGTGAAATCATGAAGCAAACTGGGATGTCATTAGTTATCTGTGATATGTATTTTGTCAGATACTTGAAATGGAATGTCAATAATTATGTGCGACTTAACCACTGGGTTTTCTGCCATATTCTGTGGCACATTATTTTACAGAATGTCTGAATAAAGTGGATGCACTGAGGCAGAATAATCATCGTGATCCTGTTAGCAAATTATAATTCTACATTGGATTCTTAACACCGAAAATAACAGTCATGACAGTCATCGTGCTGACTCCTGTGTTACTCTGTGCATGTAGGGATAGAAGGCAAAAAAAAAAGAAAGGCAGCCTAACTAAAGTTGTTCAAACGGTCTTGTAAAGTAAGCATTTTATTGTGAAACAAAATTTATGACTTTGGCAATTAGGTTGTGCCATAGATTTATGAAAAATATTACTTGTCTGAATAGGTTTTCTTTAAAAAGGTTCAAATTGCTCCCCTGAATATGAGATCTATATACGTATTGTCTTTTCTTTTCTTAAGCATAGAGTGTGCAATCTTTTTGGCTTATTCCTGCTAATACATTTTACCTATGTAGTACTGACAAAGTGCCATGTTCCATGATTCTGGACATTGCTGCAATGTTCACAGTACAGGTAGTTCAGCATATTGTATTCCTGATGCAAAAGCTTCACAAAGCATACTTTCTCACTCTGCATTGATCATTCCTTACATAGATAACAGGTCAGTAGTATTAGTATGTAGTCAAGTTACATTCAGTTTGGTTTTATTTTGTAATGGTTTTAATATACATTTTCACTGGCGCTGGCGTCCTTTTATCGGAAGCAGAACAATGGCCCAGAAATTCCTGGAATGGCGCATCTCATGGCAAGCAATGTGAATTGGACTTTTTACCTCACCCTTCAGATCGACTATATTTGCGTTGCAAATTGCTGGAAATGCAAATTGATAACAGTGCAGCGATGTCAACATTGCATCTGGGAACTAATGAATGTTGTGCCTATGGTCTATCTCCTTAACTTTGAGAACCATAGGCTAGGGCACCCATTTCCTCCCAAGCATGCTACACTTACCACATCATGTCTCAAATTCATAGTATCATAGTAGGTACAGTATAGGAGGAGGTCATCCAGTCCATCGTGCCTGTGCCGATTCTTTGACAGAGCTATCCAATTAGTCCCATTCTCCAACTCTTTTACCCATAGCCCTGTAAATTTTCTCCCTTCAAGTATTTATTCAATTCTCTTTTGAAAGTTACTATTGAATCTGCTTCCACCACCTTTTCAGGCAGTGCATTCCAGACCATTACAACTCGCTGCCTAAAAAAATGTTTCCTCATGTCGCCTCTGGCTCTTTTGCCGATTACCTTAAATCCGCGTCCCTTTTGTCATTTAATCACTTTTGCCCTCTACCCTATCACAGACCTTCCCTTTTGTTCTTTCCTCCCTCCCCTCCCTCCTTCACCTTTCCCTGGCTCTGTACTTGCTTAAAAACTTTAACTCTTTAACATCTTCCAGTTCTGGCGAAAGGTCTTCGACCTGAAACGTTAACTCTGTTTCTTTCTTCACAGACTTGCTGAGCATTTCCAGCATTTTCTGTTTTTATTTTTTTTAAATTTGTGTCCTCTGGTCACCGACCCGTCTGACATTGGAAACAGTTTCTCCTTGTTTACTCTGTCAAAACCGTTCATTATTTTAAACACCTCCATCAAATCTCCCCTTAATCGCCTCTGTTCTAAGGACAACACCCCAGCTTTTCCAGTCTCTCCACATAACTGAAGTTCCTCATCCCTGGCATCGTTCTAGTAAATCTCTTCTGCATCCTCTCTAAGGCCTTGACATCCTTCCTAAAGTGTGGTGCCCAGAATTGAACACCACACTCCAGTTGAGGCCTAACTAGAGTGTGGTGTTCAATATAAAGGTTTATTATAACTTCCTTACTTTTGCACTCAATGCCTCTATTAATAAAGCCCAGGGTTCCATGTGCATTTTTAACAACTTTCTCAAATTGTCTTGCCACCTTCAAAGATTTGTGTATGTGCACCCCCAGGACTCCCTGTTCCTGCACCCCGTTTAAAATTGTACCATTTAGTATATATTGCTGCTCCTCATTCCAAAGTCCAAAATTTCACACTTCTCTGCATTAAATTTCATCTGCCATGTGTCTGCCCATTTCACCAGTCTGTCTATGTCCTCCTGAAGTCTGTTACTATCATAGAGTCATAGAGTTATACAGCACGGATAGAGGCCCTTCGGCCCATCGTGTCCGCGCCGGCCATCAGCCCTGTATCCTCCACATTGTTTACTGCATTTCCGAGTTTTGTGTCATCTGCAAACTTTGAAATTATACCCTCTCTACCCAAGTCCAGGTTATGAATATGTATCAAAAAGAACAGTGGTCCTGATACTGATCCCTGGGGAACACCACCTGTATACTTCCCTCCAGTCTGAAAAACAAACCTTCGCCACTACTCTTTACTTTCTCTCCCTTAGCCAATTTTATATCCACGCTGCCACTGTCCCTTTAATCCCATGGGCTTTAATTTTGATAACAAGTGTATTATGCGGTACTTTTATCAAATGCCTTTTGAAAGTCCATATAAACAACATCAACCGCACTACCCTCATCAACTCTTTTCGTTACTTCATCAAAGAAATCAATCAAGTTAGTCAAATGCGATTTTCCTGTACTGTATCCCAAAATTATTTTCTGAAAGAAATCTGTCTAATTTACATTTCTGAGTGTCAAAACAGCTTTGCAGTCTGAAAATTATTGCCTTCTGCCACTAACAGCAGTGTGGATGGTGAGAATGGCACAAAAATACTACCAAGACAGATAAAGTTTTAAAAACCTACAGGAACAATTCCCTACCTGCTGGAGTGAGACTCCACAGGTTCATTGGTCGCTTTCTGGGCCTCCAAGGTTGAGTGTCATGTCAGAACCATAAATCACGTCATTAACAGGGTCCACATGACATGAATTACCAGCCCTAAATGGCTGTGATGAGATTAATTCACATTAACAGTGTAAATCCAGCAATTTCATGATACACAGTTAATTTCAATAGGGAGGCTCACTGTGTGGTCGTATTTTTTTTGGCTTTGTCAAGAATAATGGTTGAGCGGTGCAAATTGACCATCAATTTGAGGAGAATCGCACGCATTGTTTATCTTTTCTTCGCCACAAATTTCTGGATTTTTTACGAACTAATGAAGGCGATTACCATGCACTCACCATTAATTTTCCAGCAATTTCTGGGCCAGTATAAATTACAGAGTAGCTGAGCCCATGAATTTTATATTCTAGTTAGTGCACACTTGAGCTGTGGGTATGATATAATGGAGCCACGTCCCTGCAATTTTTTATTAAAGTGCCAAAATTGCTTTTACCTATAATACACAACAGTGTTACAAGCCAGAAGTCAATTTAAAAATAAAATATACTGTATTATGGCAGGAAAGGGCCCCAGACTTTTTTGTTGTTCCATCCCAGTGCTTTGGAGGAAAATTTTAATTGTCAGTTTTATACATTAGAGCAGCTTTAGCTTCCCATGTTTGATAAAGCAAGCTGCCTTTAAGTGTGAATAATGGGCCATAATTTGCTGTGGCAAGGTATCTAATGGCATCTGCCATTACATAGTATTACATAGAATATACATCACAAGAACAGGCCATGCTCCACACAAGCTTCCTCCCACCCTTCTTCATCTAACCTTGTCAACATATCCTTGTAGTAGCAAGTTCCACATTCTAACCACTCTCTGGGTAAAGAAGTTTCTCCTGAATTCCCTATTGGATTTATTAGTGACTATCTTATATTTATGGCCCCTAGTTCTGGTCTCCCCCGCAAGTGAAAACAACTTCTCTATGTCTTCCCTATCAAACGCTTTCATAATCTTAAAGGCCTCTATCAGGTCATCCTTCAGTCTTCTCTTTTCCAAAGGAAAGAGCCTCAGCCTGTTCAATCTTTCCTGATAGGTATAACCCCTCAGTTCTGGTAGTATTCTAGTGAATCTTTGTGGTACCTTCTCCAGTGCCTCTACATCCTTTTTATAATATGGAGACCAGAACTATTCACAGTACTCCAAGTGTGGTTCTATACAAGTTTAACTTAACTTTGCTGCTTTTCAGTTCTGTCCCTCTAGAAATGAACCGTTAGTTAGATGTGCTCTTGCACGTTTAGGTTTTTAAATTTTTTGCATGGCAAGTTGCTGAAAGTGCGAGCTGACAACATTGCAGCAAGGAAACCAGGCATCTGGGGACATAAGTGAACAGGGCAAGCAACTGTGTATCTCCTTAACCAATCAGGTTGAAGGATTTTGAAATTAACAGCACAAGGACTGAAAAGGAAGTGTAAATTAGAGTGGGTGAATGCAAGGTCAAATCAGGAACAGAAAAAGAAAGAAAGGTTGGATTAGGAGAGAGAGAAAAAGAGACAGAAAGGAAAGGTAAAAAAACATTTTAAATTTTACATTTTTAAAATCTCCAACAACAATTAAAACCTGAAAGAATGAGACTCCACACTTGTAATAGTTAATTTTCAGTTGTTAAAAGGATACTTAGACTGAAATGGACAAGACCCAACTTTTTGTGGCGAGTTCAGTTCGTATCTACTGTGCAAATACAGCAACTTCATGCCATTCAATGCATTGAAATAGTGAGGCAGACAGCGAGGTGCCGTTTTCGTGAAGTAATGGCATCTCGGACAGCAACTTTTAGATTTCTGCCCTCGCCTGAAGTTGCTATAGCACTTGCGCATGAATAACGATGAGCACTTAGCCTCACCGTTGTTTTAACAGCAAATTCTGGCCTAATGCGAGGCCATCAGAAATTTTTATTAAATATTAATTTAATGGCATTTTGTTACTCTCAGATCCTGGGTGCTTTCAATGAAAGTGAAGAGTTCTATCCTGAAGATTTCAACCTCCTGGAAAAGATCACCCTCAGTACTTCATCAGAGAAGATTAAAGTCCAAATCAAACAGATGGGTGTGGATTCTAAAAGGTGTGTTTGTAAAATACTACAATGCTGATTTCTTCTGACTCCCAAAATTAGTTTATTTTGTTGGTAGCAAAGCAATAGAGTACAGGCAGATAGAATTGTTATAGCGATGGCCTGATAACGGTCTTCAACATTCTGAAGGTTTTTTTTAGATAAATAGTGATAGATAGTTTCCACTGGTCAGGGAAATGGTAATGAGAGGGCACAATTTTAAGATAATCACAAAAGAATTAAACAGGTTAGAAACATTTTTAATGTAAAAGGGAATTAGATAGTTGCTTGGAGAAGAGGAATATCAAAGGGTATGGTGAACGAGCAGAAGAGTAGTCTAGGTGGTTCATGTGGAGAAAATCAGCAACGCAGATTTGGTGGGCAAAATGCCCTGTTTTATTCTGTAACACTTTACGATTCCTTCTGATTAGATTTATTATGGGCTACTCATGATTTATACTTTGCACTGTGACTTGAGTACAATTCAGATTACATTTGAACTGTAGACCTGCAATTATCAGTTTATTTGACAGTTGTTGAATGAAGTGTAAATGATTTTTTTTCTGCGCATTTTGCTACAACGCTTGGTACAGGGTCAGAAAAAGAAAAGGAACCTGTAGCAGTGTAACCTATAACAATATATATTAATGACTTGGACTTGGGTGTACAGGGCACAATTTCAAAATTTATAGATGACACAAAACTTGGAAGTGTAGTGAACAGTGAGGAGGATAGTGATAGACTTTAAGAGGGTATAGACAGGCTGGTGGCATGGGCAGACACGTGGCAGATGAAATTTAACGCAGAAAAATGCAAAGTGATACGTTTCGTTAGGAAGAATGAGGAGAGGCAATATAAACTAGAGGGCACAATTCTAAAAGGGGTACAGGAACACAGAGATCTGGGAGTATATGTGCACAAACCGATGAAGGTGGCAGTGCAGGTTGAGAAAGCGGTTAAGAAAGCATACGGGATCCTGGGCTTTATAAATAGAGGCATAGAATAAAAAGGCAAGGAAGTCATGATGAACCTTTATAAAACACTGGTTCTACCACAACTGGAATATTTTGTCCAGTTCTGGGCACTGCACTTTAGGAAAGATGTGAAGGCCTTAGAGAGGGTGCAGAAAAGATTTACTAGAATGATTCCAGGGATGAGGGACTTTAGTTACATGGATAGTCTGGAGAAACTGGGGTTGCTCTCCTTGGAATAGTGAAGGTTGAGAGGAGATTTGATAGAGGTATTCAAAATTATGAAGGGTCTAGACAGAATAGATAGAATCATAGAAGCATAGAAGTTTACAACATGGAAACAGGCCCTTCGGCCCAACATGTCCATGTCGCCCAGTTTATACCACTAAGCTAGTCCCAATTGCCTGCACTTGGCCCATATCCCTCCATACCCATCTTACCCATGTAACTGTCCAAATGCTTTTTAAAAGACAAAATTGTACCCGCCTCTACTACTGCCTCTGGCAGCTCGTTCCAGACACTCACCACCCTTTGAGTGAAAAAATTGCCCCTCTGGACCCTTTTGTATCTCTCCCCTCTCACCTTAAATCTATGCCCCCTCGTTATAGACTCCCCTACCTTTGGGAAAAGATTTTGACTATCTACCTTATCTATGCCCCTCATTATTTTATAGACTTCTATAAGATCACCCCTTAACCTCCTACTCTCCAGGGAAAAAAGTCCCAGCCTATCTAACCTCTCCCTATAAGTCAAACCATCAAGTCCCGGTAGCATCCTAGTAAATCTTTTCTGCACTCTTTCTAGTTTAATAATATCCTTTCTATAATAGGGTGACCAGAACTGTACACAGTATTCCAAGTGTGGCCTTACTAATGTCTTGTACAACTTCAACAAGACATCCCAACTCCTGTATTCAATGTTCTGACCAATGAAACCAAGCATGCCGAATGCCTTCTTCACCACCCGATCCACCTGTGACTCCACTTTCAAGGAGCTATGAACCTGTACTCCTAGATCTCTTTGTTCTATAACTCTCCCCAACGTCCTACCATTAACGGAGTAGGTCCTGGTCCGATTCGATCCACCAAAATGCATCACCTCACATTTATCTAAATTAAACTCCATCTGCCATTCATCAGCCCACTGGCCCAATTTATCAAGATCCCGTTGCAATCCTAGATAACCTTCTTCACTGTCCACAATGCCACCAATGTCATCTGCAAACTTACTAACCATTCCTCCTAAATTCTCATCCAAATCATTAATATAAATAACAAATAACAGCGGACCCAGCACCAATCCCTGAGGCACACCGCTGGTCACAGGCCTCCAGTCTGAAAAACAACCCTCCACAACCACCCTCAGAAAGAAACTGTTCCCATTGACGGGAGAATCAAGAACCAGCGGACATAGATTTAAGGTGATTAGCAAAAGAACCAAAGGTGACATGAGGAAAAGCTTTTTTACACAGCGAATGGTTAGGATCTGGAATGCACTGCGAGAGGGTGTGGTTGAGGCAAATTCAATTGTGGCATTCAAAAGGGATCTGGATAAGTACTTGAAAGGAAAAAATTTGCAGGGCTACGGGGATAGGGCAGGGGAATGGGACTAGTTGGATTGCTTTTGCATTTAGCCAGCATGGACTCGAAGGGCCGAATGGCCTCCTTCCATGCTGTAACCTTTCTATGATTCTATGATTAACAGTGTAAAACCTAAGCTGAAACTGCAGAGAGAGTGCTTAATTGTCAGAGGTGCTGCCTTTGGAAAGAGACGTTAAATTGCAGTCAGGTGGACATTAAAGGTCTCTTATGGCAGTTTTGAAGGAGATCACGGAGTTCCTGACCAACATGCTTCAATACCACCAAAGAAAATACAATGAACTGGTTATTCTTCTCGTCATTTGTAGGATTTCGGTGTTGTAGAATGGTGGCGCATTTGCCTACATAATAATAACAATTGCACTCCAAAAACATTATTTCTTCTCAAATTTTTTATTGAGTTATTCTTGAGCTGACAGAAGATTTGTAAAGGAGAATCATATACAAGGAGTTCCTCTACTCTGAATAACTGATCAGCGTACTCCTGTTGTAGAAACTCTTGCATCTTTTCCCTTCAGCTGTCCGTATCCTCTAATCATTTTTTGAACACTATTCTCCTAATATTCTATCTCTTTTCAAATCTTCTGTCAGCTTCAAAATAACTCAGTAAAAAGATTGAAAGGATAAAGTTTATAAGTAGAGCTCTTCTGCTGTCTGTAAACAGCTGATCAGTGCAGTACCCTGTGTTGCTGCTTGCAGCACGGTTTGTCAGCCTCCCAATTTTTTTTACAAAAATAAATGTTTAATTAGTTTCCTTTTCATTTGCTCCTTCTGGTGCTATAATTCGCCGTTCACCCTTAGAGCTTCTATTCAAGCTTTTTCCAATATATGCTGGTCCTCAACTCGCACTGCTGCAAACCCCCAACAGCTGCTGCTGCTTCAATCCCTGATATGTCAGGTGGCCCTTACTGCCATTGCTTCCACTCGCAAAGCTCCACACCTCTCAGTTGGTAATATTCGTATGCCCCCCACCCCCATCCCATCCCAGTCCATTACATTGCTCATTCTGTTTCGATGCAGGAGTCAACTCAACTTGCAACACTCCACCATTTTACAGGATATCTCAAGAATAAATTGATAAGACTGTAAAATTATACATTTTTCGTTCTACAAAGAAGCTACTTTTAAACATAGTATCAATCAGACATTTATATGCTCTACAGACCCAGTCAGATATGGTGCATTTCAGATTTCAGTACCCATGCAATCAATTCCACTGCTTGTGTAAATGCAGAATCAAAAGCAAAATACTGTGGTTGCTGGAAATCAGAAATAAAAACAGAAAATGCTGGAAAAGCTCAGCAGGTGAGGCAGTTGTGGGAGTCGGTGGGCTTATAATAGATATTGGTTAATTATAAGCCCACCAATTCCCACAGCTACCTTGATTACACTTCCTCCCACCCCGTTTCCTGTAAGGACTCTAGTCCCTTCTCCCAGCTTCTCCGTCTCCATCGCATCTATTCTGATGATGACACATTACCCACCAATGCTTCCGCTATGTCTTCCTTTTTCCTCAACCGAGGATTCTCCTCCACTGTAGTTGACAGGGCCCTCAACCGTGTCTGTCCCATTTCCCACACTTCTGCCCTCACCCCTTCCCCTCCCACCCAGAACCGTGATAGGGTCCCCCTTGTCCTCACCTTCCGTCCCACCAGCCTCCACATTCTCCGCCATTTCCGCCATCTCCAGCGCGATGTCAGCACCAAACACATCTTCCCCTCCCCTCCCTTTTCACCATTCCGAAGGGACCGCCCTCTCCGCGACCCTGGTCCACTCTTCCATGACCCCCAACACTCACTCTCCTCCCCACGGCACCTTCCCGTGTGAGCACAGGAGATGCAACACCTGCCCCTTCACATCCTCCATTCGCACCATCCAGGGCCCCAAACACTCCTTCCAGGTGAAACAGCGATTTACAAGTATTTTTAATTTAGTATACTCTATTCGCTGCTCACAATGCGGTCTCCCCTACATTGGGGAGATCAAATGCAGATTGGGTGGTCGTTTTGCTGAAAACCTCCGCCATGTCCTCAAGCATGACCCTGACCTGCCGGTCGCTTGCCATTTTAATTCCCCGTCCTACTCCCAATCTGACCTCTCTATCCTCGGCCACCTACACTGTTCCAGTGAAACTCAACGTAAGCTCGAGGAATACCTTATCTTCCGTTTAGGGACTTTACAACCTTCCGGACTCAACATTGATTTTAATAACTTCAGATCATAACCACTGCTCCCATTTTTTCGGACAGCAAGTGCTGGTAATGGTTCGGCTGTTGCCATTTACAGCTAATCTAGACTGATCTTTTGTTTCTTTACCTGTCCCATTACCACCCTCCTTGCCTTGCACCATCATCCCTTTTGTCATTTAATCTCTCTTGCCCTCTACCCTATCACAGACCTTCCCTTCTGTTCTTTCCTCCTCTCCCTCCCTCCCTTTCCCTGGCTCTGTACTTGCTTAAAAACTTGAGCTCTTTAACATCTTACAGTTCTGATGAAAGGTCTTCAACCTGAAACATTGGCCCCGATATTAGCGAGGAGGCGGGATGGCGGGGGGGGAGGGGGGGATGGTGATCGGGCACGTGGATAACCGACCCAATAAAAAATGTGCGTTTCGCCGTGATCGCGAGTCAATTGGAGCCACTTAACGTGGCTTCCGGGTTTCCTGTCCGAAAGCTGCGCAGCGGGCGGACAGTGCACCCGCATCACAGGCTGTCAGCTGGAGTAGCTCTATTTAAAGAGGCTGTCCTCCAATGGCTGCTCCTGGAGCAAATACCCACACACCACAATGGAGCAGCACAGGGGTAAGGCTGCTTGAAGATTCAGTGATGCCTCACTCCAGGTGCTACTGGATGGGGTGAGGAGGAGGAGGGACGTGTTCTACCTGATGGACAGGAGGAAGTGGCCTGCCTCTGCCACCAGGAAGGCCTAGCTCGAAGTGGCAGAGGAGGTCACCAGCAGCAGCAACGTCTCCCACACCTGGATCCAGTGCAGAAAGCGCTTCAATGACCTAACTATGTCAGCAAAAGTGAGTACACTTACTGATTCTCCTTCATTCCGTCTTCCACAACACCGCCCCCATCCCCCCAACTCATTCTGCACTGCCAACACTACTCTATCACATCACTCCCCACACCCACTTAAGGCTCATCCTCATCTTACCTGCACTTCCTCACCTCCCAATTACTCACCCCACAATTACCACTCCAACCCAATCCTCAGACAATGTCATGGCTCTGTCTCATACTCACCCTCTGATGCATCTCTTTCACGCTCAGCCTCACCCAAACCAATGCATTCAGCGATTGGCCACGTCACCATCCATCACTCACACCTCTCTACTTTCTCCCCTTATAGGAGAAGAGAGCCCAGAATGCACGGGAGAGAGTGAGGACCGAAGGGAGGCCGCAACAAATCATCGTCCTCACAGACGCGGAGCAGGAGGTGCTGGAGCTCAGCTGAACCCTCGAGCATCTGTCCGTCGGGGACGCTGAGACTGGCATCTGACAAACGTCTGGTGAGGTAACTTTAACATTCAGCACACACAATATGAATTGATGTTAACATGCCTTGCCACCTTCAGCACCTCCGTATGCTCATCGCAACATGACACATCTGTGATCATGCTTAATATTGCCTTTGGTTCTCTTACAGGGCCTTCAGCGACCACTGTGACGGCAGAGGGCGATTCCTCAGAGGACCTGCCGGACTCTGAGGGTGCACCGTAACATCTGAGCAAGTCATCCACCAGCGCAGATACTCACACCTCGGTGGGTCCTAGTCCTCAGTTAGTTGGGTTGGCACCTGGTGAGTTACCACACACGTGAGCACGAGCAGACACTGGTGGCAGAAGCAGCTGCGGAGAGTCTGCGTCGGTGGGAGCACTCCTCTCCTCTCCAGGCTCTGCTCAGCTGGAAGCAGATGCTGAACCCTGGGGGCCATCCTTTAAAAGGAGAATGATCGAGGGACAGCAGCACATTTGCGAGGTGCTGGGACAGGTGCCACGTGCACTCTCCATAATCGCGCAGAGGATGGAGGAGTCCAACTCCTGCATGAGTGGAATGGTGTCACAGGGACGTGAGGGCATCTCTGAGATACTGTCACAGGGACTTGAGCAACACTCTGAGATACTGTCACGGGTATGTGCGGGAATGTCTGCGAGGGAGAGATGGCTAGCCTCCATTGAGCTTCAAGCACGGTTCACAAATGAGTCCATTCAGGCCCTGACAACGGCCGCTCAGACCCACAGTGAACAACATTCTGCCGCCTTAAACAGGCAGGCAGCTACTCTAGCACTGGCCTTACAAGGCTTCACACATGTCCTCCAAACTGTTGTCCAGCAGAGTGGTAGGAGTGATGTGGGCCTGGCCCAGGGGAGGGTTGATGGCGAATGGGACATGGAAGTTGGGAGACCACTCAAAGCACTTCCACGTCTCACCTGTTGGCCCCTCTCAAACAGTACCCGCAATGCTGTCTCCTCTCCAGGTGTCCGAGTCTGCCCCTGCACACGTGCAGGTGGAGCAGTCTTTGGAGGGGCCCTCACGGGTTCCAAAAGCCAGAGAGCGTAGGCCCAAAGCATCTAATCGGTCAGGCCATGAACAAGAGAAACCTGCCACTACCTCTGCTGCAGCCACAGGGGATGCACCACGTAGAAATAGTCGGAAGAGAAAGACGAGGATTTAGTGAGCATGAAGGTTATGCACAAGGGTGTATGACGGTTGGTCATGTTTTTTTATTTATATTAGCTTTTTGTTAAACTCATGTTAAATATTATTATTACATAGAAACATAGAAAATAGGAGCAAGAGTGGACCATTTGGCCCTTCGGGCCTGCTCCGCCATTCAAAATGATCATGGCTGATCGTCTAACTCTGTTCCCGCTTTTTCCCCATATCCCTTGATCCCTTTAGCATTAAGAAATATATCTATCTCCTTCTTGAATACATCAAATAACTTGGCCTCCACTGCCTTCTGTGGTAGAGAATTCCACAGGTTCACCACCCTCTGAGTGAAGAAATTTCTCCTCATCTCGGTTCGAAATGGCATACCCCGTATCCTGAGATTGTGATCCCTGGTTCTGGAATCCCCATCCATCGGGAACATCCTCCCTGCATCTAGTATTTCTAGTCCTGTTAGAATTTTATATGTTTCGATGAGAGCACCTCTCATTCTCCTAAACTCTAGTGAATATAGGCCTAGTCGACCCAAACTCTCCTCATGGGCTCTATTTTAGCACCAGCTATCGGGTGCGTTCCTGGCGGGGGGCTCCGAAAATCAGGGAATCCCGGAGCGGGTCGGGAGCCCGACTCCAACCCGCCCACTTCCGGGTTCCCCACAGGTGCGCCAACTTGCGCGGGCAGCCCCCGCATGTGGGACTCCCGCAGGCAATTAAAGCCAGCGGGGTGCCACTCAAGAGTATTTACCTTGCTATTTCAGGTCATTAACAGACCTGATTAAGGGAATATGTCTGGAGGAGTGGGATTTTAGAAACAACTGGGACTGTTTCCCATTCTGGGGGAAACACTCCCAGTTGAAATGGACGTGTTGCAGCTGTCAGCCTGTGGCAGCTGCAAAGGTCCATTTGACAGGTGGGGTGGGGGAGACCCTCACTCATTGCAGGAGGCCACTCTGTCACTTGGGACAAAGTTTGGCCTCCACCACCCTCCTCCTGACAAGAAAATTCACCAACTTGCACACTTACCCCGGGGTCCAGAGACATGTACCTACCTTGCGGACCCCCTCAGATGTACATCTTCCGGATGGGGGCCGCCGTAGCCTCGCCGGCCACGCCGTCCACCTCTGACACGTGGAGCTCCACAACACAGTGCTGTGACACATCCACCTGCACAGCAGGAGGGAGGGCAACCACAGAGAGAGATGCTTCGCAGGGGGCACTACCCTCGCCACAGGGTCCACAGACCGAGGCTCAGCTTCCTGGACCTCTCTGAGCAGCAGTGCACACGGAGGCTCAGAGTCACTTGACATGTCGTCGTGGACATCTGCAGCCTCCTTCATGCCGAGCTGCTCCCGGCTGGCCCGAGCACCATCTTCTTACCTGTCGCTGTCAAAGCCACCGCTGCCCTCAACAACTTCTCCTCCGCATCCTTCCAGAGTGCCACCGGGGACATCGCCGACGTCTCTCAGCCGTCTGCACAAAACAGCCCTGCAAATACACCTACACCCACTCTGCAGTGACACAATGGGTGGCATCAGTTGTGGGACTTCATAGTGATCCTCAGGAAAGGGCATTATTGCACAAACCAGACAAGATTCGCAAAGATGTGGCAGTAGTGGTGCCAATATAATATGTGATGTGAGTTGATCAGAAATTAAATACAAGTAAAAACCATGACAAACCCTCAAACACCCTTGTGCATCCCCTTCATGCTCACGACACGTTTGCCTTACGCTTCCTGCTGCATTCCCTGTGGCTGAAGCACAGGTAGTGGCAGGTTGAGTGAGGCTGACTGTGAAAGAGATGCATGAGAGGGTGAGTATGAGATTGTATGAGGATTGGGTTGAGTGGCAGTGGCGGGATGAGTACTGGCGAGGTGAGTAAGTGCAGGTAAGATGAGGATAAGGTTTGCATGGGCGTGAGGGGTGATGTGACAGAGTAGTGTTGGCAGTGCAGAAGGAGATGTGGGGTGGGGGTGGTGATGTGGCAGACGGAGTGTTGGGGAATGGCTGACCTACTGAGGTCATTGGAGCGCCTCCTGCACTGTATGCAGGTGGGCGATATGTTGGTGGTGCTGGTGACCTCCTCTGCCACCTCGAGCCAGGCCTTCCTGGTGGCAGAGGCAGGCCGCTTCCTCCCGCCCGCCAGGGGGATGATCTCTGTCCTCCCCCTCCTCCTCACCCCATCTAATGATACCTGGAGTGAGGCATCATTAAACCTGGGAGCAGCCTTCCCCCTGGGCTGCTCCATGCTGTATTTTTTCCTATTTGTTGCAGCATCTGTCAGTTGAGGACTGCCCCTTTAAATAGAGCTCCTCCAGCTGACAGATCAGCAGTGGGGAACCGGGAAGACCAGGTAAGTGGATCCAATTAGGCTGCGATCGCGCGCGGGGCAGACTGATTTCGCCGGGCGCGTTACCCCACACCCAAAAGTCCCCGCAGCCCTGGCAATATCGAGCCCCATACGTCAGTCCTGCCATCCTCCTCACAGCTCACATTCCACCCCAGCTTTGTGTCGTTGCAAACTTGGAAATGTTATGTTTAGTTCACTCATCCAAATCATTGATATATATTGTGAATAGCTGGGGCCCAAGCACTGATTCCTGCGGTACCCCACTAGTCGCTGCCTGCCACCCGGAAAAAGACCTGTTTATTCCTAATCTCTGTTTCCTGTATGTCAACAATTCTCAATCCATGCCAGTATATTCCTCCCAATCCCATGTGCTTTAATTTTGCACACTAACTCTTGTGTGGGACCTTATCAAAAGCCTTCTGAAAATCCAAGTACACCATATCCACTGGTTCTCCCCTATCTATCCTACTAGTTACATCCTCAAAAAACTCCACAGTATTATTGTTAAGCATGATTACCCTTTCATAGACCCATACTGTCTTTGTCCAATCCCGTTAATGCCTTCCAAGTGATCTGCTATCACATCTTTTATAATAGAATCTAGCATTTTCCCCACTACTGATGTTAGGCTAACTGGTCTGTAATTCCCTGGCCTTTATTCTCCCTCCTTTTTTAAATAGTGGGGTTACATTTGCCACCGTCCAATCTGTAGGAACTGTTCCAGAGTCTATGGAATTTTGGAAGATGATCACCAATGCATCCACTATTTCCAGGGCCACTTCCTTTAGTACTCTGGGATGTAGATTATCAGGCCCTGGGGATTTGTCAGCCTTTAGCCCCATTAATTTCCCTATCACTTTTTTTTACTAATACTGGTTTCCTTCAGTTCCTCCCTCTCACTAGACCCTTGGTTCCCTTACATTTCCAGGAGGTTATTCGTCTCCTCCTTTGTGAAGACAGAACCAAAGTATGTGTTTAATTGTTCTGCCATTTCTTTGTTCCCCATTAGAATTTCCCCCATTTCTGACTGTAAGGGACCTACATTTGCCTTCACTAATCTTTTTCTCTTGACATATGTATAGAAGCTTTTACAGTCAGTTTTTATGTTCCCTGCTGGTTTACTCTCATATTCTATTTTTCCCCTCTTAATCAATCTCTTTGTCCTCCTTTGCTGAATTCTGAACTGCTCCCAATCCTCAGGCTTGCCGCTTTTTCTGGCAATTTTATATGTCTCCTCTTTGAATCTAACAAGATCCCTAATTTCTTTTGTAAACCACGGTTGAACCACCTTTCCTGTTTTATTTTTGCTCCAGACAGGAATGAATAATTGTTGTAATTCCTGCACACGTTCTTTAAATATTAGCCATTGCCTATCCACCGTCATCCCTTTTAGAAAAGTTCCCCAATCTATCATAGCCAACTCCCACCTCATACTTTCACAATTTCCTTTATTTAGATTCAGGACCCTAGTTTCGGATTCAACTACTTCACTCTCCATCTTAATGAGGAATTCTATCATGTTATGGTCACTCTTCCCTAAGGGACCCCGCACAACAAGATTGTTAATTAATCCTTTCTCATTGCACAATACCCAGTCTAGGATTGCCTGTTCTCTAGTATGTTCATCAACGTATTGGTCTAGAAAACCATCACGTAGATACTCCAGGCATTCCTCCCCCACAGTATTATTGCTAATTTGGTTTAACCAATCTGTATGTCGATTAAAGTCACCCATGATTATAGTTGTACCCTTCTTGCATGCGTCTCTAATTTCCTGTTTAATGCCTTCCCCTACATCTCCACTACCGTTCGGGGGCCTATAGACAACGCCCACCAACCTTTTCTGCCCCTTGGTGTTTCTCAGCTCCACCCATACAGATTCCACATCGTGATTTTCCGAGCCAATATCCTTCCTCACTATTGCATTGATTTCCTCCTTTACTAATAACGCTGCCCCACCTCATTTCCCTTTTTGCCTGTCCTTCCTAAATATTGAATCCCCCTGGATGTTCAGTTCCCATCCTTGATCACCCTGCAGCCATGTCTCCGTAATCGCAACTATATCATAACTCTTAAAATCTATCTGCGCTGTTAATTCATCTGCCTTATTGCGAATGTTCCGCTCATTAAGACAAAATGCCTTTAGACTTGTCTTTTTAAGATTGGTAGTCATCTTAGTTTTATTTTGCATTATGGCCCTATTTGTTTTTCGCCCTTGTTTTCTTTACTATCACCATTACTGCCACATCTTGGCCATTCTTGACTTGCTTCTGTAATAGGGCCCTTTAATGAGGTTCACCATGAACGCGCACACTTGATGTCACCCATTGGGTCACTTTACAGTGGGTATATGTGTAATTGCAGGCCTGTTTTGTGCAGGGAGGGGTGGGGGATGGCTGGTGTGGGTGTTGCTCTATCCAGGTTGTATGAGGACTGGACTCTTCACACTGTCTGATGTTAGGAGAACCGTTCACATATCAGTGACTCACTGGCCTCAGGAGCAGCCAGGTGAGTTGCTGCTCAGCCCATGGGTTCCTCCTGCTCCTGCTTCTCCTCCTCCACCTCCTCCTCCTCATTGTGGGTGGTAGATGTGGATGGGGCCTCCTCAAGCGGCACCCCTATCTGTTGTGCAGGGCACAACACACAACTATAATGCGTCCCACTCTGTCTGGTGCGTATTGAAACGCTCCCCCAGAACGATCAAGGCACCTGAATCGCATCTTGAGCAGCCCTATAGCATGCTCAATTGTAGACCTGGTGGCCATGTGGCTGTCATTATATCGACGCTGTTGCTCGGTGATGTCAGAGTAATGTCAGCACCTCAGGTGTCATGAGCCACGTGTGCGGGGGTATCCCTTGTCCCCGAGGAGCCAGCCCTTAGGGGTGTTTGGTGCATGAAAGAGGAGCAGGATATTGGATTCCCGGAGGATGAAAGAATCGTGGCAGTTACCAGGGAATCTGGCGCACACGTGAAGGAATCTTTTGCGGTGGTCACAAAAGAGCTGGGTGTTGATGGAGTGATAGCCCTTCCTGTTGATGAGCAGTCCTGGCTCGTGTGGAGGTGCTCGTATTGTTATATGGGTGCAATCGATTACACCCTGCACCTGTGGGAAGCCAGCCGCAGCATGGAATCCCACTGCCCTCTCCGTCTGGCTGTGGTCGTCCATGGGGAAGTTGACATAGTGCGAGGTCCTGCAAAACAAATCATCTTATGCACTTGTGTGCAGACGACGGAGAGACCCCGGCAGCACCCTGGAATGATCCGGAGGTGAAGAAGGCAGTGGAGACTTTGACAGTGACAGGTAAGGAGATGCTGCTCAGCCCAGCTGGGAGCAGCTCAGCCCAGCTGGGAGCAGCTCAGCATGAAGGAGGCTGCAGATGTCAGCGACTACTCTGAGCCTCCATATGCACTGCTCCTCAGAGAGGCCCAGGAAGCTGAGCCTCGGTCTGTAGACCCTGTGGAGAGACTAGTGCCTCCTGTGACGTCGCTCTCTCTGTTGTTGCCCTCTGTGCTCTTGTGCAGGTGCCTGTGGCGCAGCACTGTGTTGTGGAGCTCCACGTGGCGGAGGTGGACGCCGTGCCTGGCGAGACTGGTGATGTTGCTAGTCCTCGGATGTAGTGATGAATGCAGCCATGGCCCCCCCGAAGGTGTGAGTTTGAGGGGATCTGCAAAGTAGTTAAATTTGTTTGAACAGCAGACTTTTGAGTGCAAAGTAAGAATTTTGAGTGAAAACACTCTTGCAGCGTAAACTTTGTCTGAAGTGACAGAGTGCCCTGCTGCAATAAATGACATTTTCTCCCCATCTGTCATATATGCATTTGCATCTCTCACTGGCTGCTGGCTGAAACACGTCTGTTGCAACAGGGAGTTTCCCACAGCACGGGAAACACGCTGAGGATGCTTCAAAATCGCACCCCTGCCAAAATGTGGAGAAAATTAAGTACTTCAAGTATTTAAACTATCTCAACTACGTAATGATCATCCCGCCGGCTTTAATTGCCGGCGGGACTTCCGCATTCGGGAGGTGCGCCACACCCAGGCACATCAATGGGGAACCCAGAAGTCTGCGGGTTGGAGCCTGGCTCCGAATCCGAAGGGATTTCCCTGCTTTTCAGAGCGGCCCCACCCCCAACGCACCCGCTACTTCACTGGAAAATCGAGCCCATTAACTCTGTTTCTTTCTCCACAGATGCTGCCTCACTTGCTGAGCTTTTCCAGCATTTTCTGTATAAATGCAGAGTATGTGCGCCAAATGATACCTATCAAATTCACAGCAGCCAAATATTTCCTAATTCATAATATCATAAGAGAAAGTTCGAATGACCTCTAACAAATCAAAGTGAAATAAATACATCAGGGATGCTGTGAAGTCAGATGGATCACTTTATTCATTAGATCTGAAACATTCCTGCACATTTCACTCTGCATCTTTCTAAATTTGAAGTAAATAAAGTAGAGTACTCCAGAATAAAAATGTGCCATTTGGAAAGAACGAGAGTTTGCAAGGCTCATATGATGGCCAACAGTGGAATTAAATACCTTTTATGTCTCAATACTAGTAATGAAGGATGCGGTGGTTTTATTATTGACAAAAGCACAATGAATACTTAAGCAATTTAGGATTTGAAAATTCACTCGCGACCTATGACATAATTGTATCATATTTGATACCCATAGACTTCAGTTTGACATATCCTAAAACCTATTGGGCTTGAGAAAATTTTGAGTTGCAGGAAGTTAAAATGATTTCTTTATCACTCAGGCTAAAGATCAAGCTTTAAATCTAAACTTGACTGACCTTTTGGGAAATTCTGTGTCCCTAGTAGGTGAATATTTCTTGTTATCTAACACGCCATCAAATTGAAAGGCTTTTGATATCTTAGTGGGAGAGCAGACTGACAGAGGCCTATTTTAACCTACAAACCATTTCCCCTGTTGACCAGTGCTGAGTGGAATTGATAGCAGCTATGAAGAAACTTGCAGGCACCCATCCTGCTGGAGAGGACAGTGTGAAAGCAGCAAGATAGCAAAGGTGGCAAAATGTAAAATTGGAGAAAGTGATGTCAAAAATTTCTTATTAATACATGGCCTTTCATTGAGTTTTTTTTGCTTTCTAATGAAGTTTTCTGTTGTGAATTTAACACGGATTCCACATTACGTAATGTTTTCTGGTTCCCCATTTATGCCCTCTTGTTTTCTGTTTCTGAAATATTAATATTTACTAATTATGTGATAGCTTCAGTGTCTGTTCATAGAATCGTACAGCACAGAAGGCGGCCATTCGGCCCATTGTGTCTATGCCGGCTCTTTGAAAGAGCTATTCAATTAGTACCACTCCCCTGCTCTTTCCCCATAGCCCTGCAAATTTCTCTTTTTCAGGTATCTATCCAATTGCCTTTTGAAAGTTACTATTGAATCTGCTTCCACCACCTTTTCAGATAGTGCATTCACCCACTAATGACACAGAGTTTCCCAAAAGGTCAGTCAAGTTTGGATTCAAAACTTGAACTTTAGCCTGAGCGATAGCAACTTGCTGCTTAAAAAAATTCACCTCATTTCCCCCCAGAATTTTTTGCCAATTATCTTAAATCTGTGTCATCTGATTACGGTGGAAATAGTTTCTCCCTATCTACTCGATCAAAACCTCTTATAATTTTGAACACCGCTATTAAATCTCCCCTTAACCTTCTCTGCTCCAATCCCAGCTTCTGTAGTCTCTCCACTTAACTGGATTTTCTCATCCCCAGTACCATTCTGGTAAATCTCCTCTGCACTATCTCCAACGACTTGACATCCTATCTAAAGTGTAGTGGCCAGAATTTTTTTTTTTTTATTCGTTCACGGGATGTGGGCGTCGCTGGCGAGGCCAGCATTTATTGCCCATCCCTAATTGCCCTCGAGAAGGTGGTGGTGAGCCGCCTTCTTGAACCGCTGCAGTCCGTGTGGTGACGGTTCTCCCACAGTGCTGTTAGGAAGGGAGTTCCAGGATTTTGACCCAGCGACAATGAAGGAACGGCGATATATTTCCAAGTCGGGATGGTGTGTGACTTGGAGGGGAACGTGCAGGTGGTGTTGTTCCCATGCGCCTGCTGCCCTTGTCCTTCTAGGTGGTAGAGGTCGCGGGTTTGGGAGGTGCTGTCGAAGAAGCCTTGGCGAGTTGCTGCAGTGCATCCTGTGGATAGTGCACACTGCAGCCACAGTGCGCCGGTGGTGAAGGGAGTGAATGTTTAGGGTGGTGGATGGGGTGCCAATCAAGCGGGCTGCTTTATCTTGGATGGTGTCGAGCTTCTTGAGTGTTGTTGGAGCTGCACTCATCCAGGCAAGTGGAGAGTATTCCATCACACTCCTGACTTGTGCCTTGTAGATGGTGGAAAGGCTTTGGGGAGTCAGGAGGTGAGTCACTCGCCGCAGAATACCCAGCCTCTGACCTGCTCTAGTAGCCACAGTATTTATATGGCTGGTCCAGTTAAGTTTCTGGTCAATGGTGACCCCCAGGATGTTGATGGTGGGGGATTCGGCGATGGTAATGCCGTTGAATGTCAAGGGGAGGTGGTTAGACTCTCTCTTGTTGGAGATGGTCATTGCCTGGCACTTATCTGGCGCAAATGTTACTTGCCACTTATGAGCCCAAGCCTGGATGTTGTCCAGGTCTTGCTGCATGCGGGCTCGGACTGCTTCATTATTTGAGGGGTTGCGAATGGAACTGAACACTGTGCAGTCATCAGCGAACATCCCCATTTCTGACCTTATGATGGAGGGAAAGTCATTGATGAAGCAGCTGAAGATGGTTGGGCCTAGGACACTGCCCTGAGGAACTCCTGCAGCAATGTCCTGGGGCTGAGATGATTGGCCTCCAACAACCACTACCATCTTCCTTTGTGCTAGGTATGACTCCAGCCACTGGAGAGTTTTCCCCCCTGATTCCCATTGACTTCAATTTTACTAGAGCTCCTTGGTGCCACACTCGGTCAAATGCTGCCTTGATGTCAAGGGCAGTCACTCTCACCTCACCTCTGGAATTCAGCTCTTTTGTCCATGTTTGGACCAAGGCTGTAATGAGGTCTGGAGTCGAGTGGTCCTGGCGGAACCCAAACTGAGCATCGGTGAGCAGGTTATTGGTGAGTAAGTGCCGCTTGATAGCACTGTCGACGACACCTTCCATCACTCTGCTGATGATTGAGAGTAGACTGATGGGGCGGTATTGGCCAGATTGGACACAATACTCTAGCTGAGGCCTAACCAGTGATTTATAAAGGTTTACTATAACTTCCTTGCTTTTTTTGATGTTGTGTGATGTCCTCACCTAAACGACTGCTGAGCTATTTATTTACTTTGCCTTACAACTTTGCCATTTAATTAGTGCATAACAGTGTAAAAGCCTGCAAGATTTCCAGCCAATGGATCTAATCACTTAAATGGGTGCCCCAAAACACATAATTTAATAGGTGCAGCCTTAGTCCACTATTGTGTCATAGAACTTCAATTATATATAGGACCCCACAAATTATACTACTTTATGCAGTGGAAATATGGGTAGGGATTTCCATTCCTTACTCAGACCTACAGTGACGTTCAATGGAGATGGGGTGGGCATTTCTTCTGCCTGCACCCCCTCTGCCCCGATATCACCTTTAGAGGCATGGCTGGTGGTATTCTGAGCTTCCCATAAATTCCACCACTTACTATATGGCCAGCAGTAAGTACACTTGGAGAAGGTAGGTGCACTTGTATAAAGGGTTGTATAAGGGTGCCACAAAATGGCCATTGATTCCAGTCATATCAATTACCCTTTGAACTGGAATAAAATTGTACAACAACTGACATTTTTTCCTTCTTTTCCAAAGTGGCAGTGATATACTCATGAAGATAGATGCTCTTTTGTCATCAATGCCCAAAGTGGAATCTCGAAGGGATGTTAAGTTTCTTCAAGATCAGCTGAGGTAATGATAATTTCAACAGCTGAACCTTTTTAAATGAAATTGTATCCCTACTGTTTTATCAACTAAATTGTTAAAATAAAATCTTTATTCTATAGCGTAATAAAGATACAACCCCAAGATGGAGTTTTTTATGATGTGGTGGCCATTCTTGATCCACTAAGCAGGCAGGCACAGAAGATGACCCCATTACTGATGGTGAGAACGTAAACCTTTATTCAATTGCGTACATTGTTCTCCATTTATTTTCTCATAATCTTTCAGGATTGATTTGGAGTGTATATTATTAGAGAAATTATTGATGTGCACTCTGGATCATAGAACAGCTGCTATTTCTAAACCTACTCCTTCTACCCCACCCCACCCCAAAAAAAATGCATGCATGCACACACACGTACGTGGACATATTTGTTATATTTTATCTCCCTGTGAAGTCAGCTTAAGAATTTAAAAGTGTTTTATCAGAGTTTAAACAAGTTCAGCACCTGCCTTCATTTGACAGTGGCTTCCTTTTAGCAATGGTCACACAAAACTGCACATTTGTAAGAAGTAATGTCACTTCAATGTCTTTGTGCAGTTTCACTGAATTTGTTAATAGATTTCCTCTCACCACCCTCTGGATATTTTTTGAAGGGTTGACGTAAGAACCTCTCGATCATTAGGTGTCGGTGCTTGAACACTTAATTGTTAGACTGTTACTAAACTTGATAACGGATTTTCTATCATCTGTCTTAGTTCATTCCAAGAACAGGTGATTTGGAAACTATGTGTAAGTGATCATAAATGCCTACCTATGACTTAAGTAAGTTAAAGCCTCCATTAGACTTTAACCTGACTTATGAGGTACTTTGGTGCGGGAACGGGTAAAACTAACTTGTATGTATAAAATAAATAGTTCACTAAAATAAAATCATTTTGTGCCCAGAAAATATTAAAATGGGGACAGGACGGAAGGGCTCGGTAATGCACTTAGTACCAAGACTGACCATTCAGATCTGTTACCCAGATTTGAATGTAACCAAGGCCAATGGGGAAATTCTCTTTAAATGCAATATATGCAAAATAAGTTTCATCATTGTCAACTATAAACTGAACACAGTTTACTATAGATTAGTGCTAAATGGCAAAATTTTGGAACAGTGTTCTCTCTGACTCTTCATCTTAGTGAGCATCCAAGGTTTCAAGGAAAAATCATGCAACTACAGTAAGTGGAACCCTTTGCATATCTGCACAGCCTTTCTTCTCATAATGTGACTGCTTTTTGAATGATTTGTTCATTCTAATTCCTGTTTTACACATTTCTAGTTCCATAGATGTTACATTAATAAATACTTTGTAAAATTCTTCATCTTTTTGTACTTTCTTCAAAACTCATAAGTAGTCAAGACCAAGTGTAGTCTTCGGGTGAAGCAGGGTTAGAGGACAGGGGGTAATAGGACCAGAGCGAGCCAATGTAATTCACTCTCCATTCTGAAGTCAGATATTCTGTCCTATATATAATACTTTGATTTTATATTTTTACTTGTTGATGTCCCATTATGTTGCACACAAGTAGTCAAGACCAACTGTAGTCTTCAGGTGAAGCAGCATTGGATGGCAAGGGATAATTGGACCATGGTGTGCAGAAGTAATTCAGTCCCCATTCTGCCCTACTGTCATACAGTATACCTTGATTTTATATTATTATTTATAATTAAGTAGTAAAACTTACCACAATTTTGGAACAGCTGTACAGGCTGAGATGCTAGGATGTGCAAAACTGAGGTACTATATTGGCAGCATTGATAAGAGAGTTTAATTACAGCATGACAAGTATACAAGGCCAGTTTCCTTTATAAATATGTACATAGGAAGTTATAATAAGCAAAGATGATGCAAAAAGGTGACAAAAAGTGGCAACAGGAAGTAAGGTGTTGGAAAGGAAGTGTGCGCAGAGATAAGAGGCCATAAGTTCCACAGTGCTATTTGCCCTGGGGGTCACTGGAGCTAGGACGTTGGCCTGCTGGCCCTCTCCAGCGTTGACCCTGGCATTAATCATGTGGTCAGCTAATTTAAATGTCAGTTGGCAATGGCTGAGTACAACTCACATTTAACATGAATACTGCAGCGGAGGAGTTCAAAATTGACAATTGTAGCCTTTAAAAAGCCTAGAATGCCTGAAGGCATGCAGCAGCAAGTTGCGGGAGTAACCGGTAACCAATAAATAGTTTGGAAGACTGAATAGACTGAGATAGCTGAAATAGATAGCTTGTGAGATTTTTTGGCATTTTTAAAGAATGTCTTCAAATTGAGGAACCGGCAGGGGCACTCGGGGAGGGGCATTGGAACGAGGCAAAAGAATAGAGCCCAAAATTTTGATGAGGCCAACCTTCAGACACTGCTGGATGAAATGCAACAAAGCAGAGAAAGACCGCTGAATGCCTCAGAAATGTGTCTCATGTGCCATATGGAGGGAGGTGGCAGTGGTAGTGGTATTGAATATGTCCTCTCTCACCTTCAAATCTGCAGATCTGTATCATAAAAAGTTCAGTGACCTGTTACGGGCAGGTGGGGCAACAGACTGACCACTCACCTTTTTTCCCTTGGGCACCATAGGCACAAACTACCCTCTAAAATGACTAGCTGTACAGTTCACCCTTCACATGCACTATGGTTAAGGGATTCATTAACTCTAACTTAGAACGGGCCAGATTTTGATCAAAAAATAACAGCGTGTGAACAACACACGCCGTTATTAATGCGCAAATCAGCCAGCAACTTGTAGCGAGGAAGAGAAACCCCGTGAATTGCGAATCGCCACAAGTTGCTGGCCGATTTGTGCCGCTCCACCATTAGCTTTGCAGAAATGGCATCTCGGGCTTAACCACCCTGTGATTTTTATGAAGTTGCTGCATTTGCACATTAATGGTCCATCAAATTTACCACAGTAAGCTAAGTCTTGTAATTAACAGCATAAGTACCTTTTTAACAACGTGTTAATTGTTAATGACTGCAAATCAACCTCTCTTTCCCGGAACGCGAATGATTATAAGTCATAGAATTATAGAATGATACAGCACAGAAGGAGGCCATTTGGCCCATCGTGCCTGTGCCAGCTCTTTGAAAGATCTATCCAAATAGTTCCACTCCCCTGCTCTTTCCCTACAGCCCTGCAAATTTTTCCGCTTCAAGTACCTGATTTGACATTGAATTCACTCACTCTAATTCACCCTCATTCTCAGTCCTTCCTCTGTTTATTTCTCAATCCTTAAATCTCATTGGTCAAGGAGATACACTGTCCGGTTGTTGATCAAGTTTCCAGATGCCCCGTTGCCCTCATCAACTCGCACTTCCAACAACTTTGTAGGCAAAAATTTTAAAATCTAAATGTTCAGGAACAAGTCTGGGACACACAGATGCCTCGCTCCAGCAAAATCTGGCCAAATATATTTTTCTAGCTCCTCTAACAGGAATTACTTGCATACAGAAAGTTTAAAGCCCTTCATCCACTTTAAGAGAGTGATGCTATCAGATCACTCAGCTGACATCAACTGTCCTGTGTCACCTGAGGCAGCTTCCTCCCAGGACCCACCTGCCATGAAAAAGGGGCATCCTCAGCCCCATGAGCCTTTTGTACCACCGGAGCACCTCCCGCAATAACTGACCCTTAGGTTGCATCTTAGAAGTGAGTAAAAAGAAAAGGCACATTTGGACACCCAGAGGAAGCTTGGTGGGTGGAAAGAATAGGATGATTTATGTTCACTTTTGAGTTCCTTTTAATAAAGATGTGCTGTTAGTTCATGCTCAGTTATTCATTCATACTCTTTAGATTTACATGGTCTTGTAGTGACAAAGAGGTCTGATGTGATGTTATTTTCTAAAATGCATTCTGGCTTGAAGTATATGTAATTTTTGTGAAGGTGAGGAATAAGGAACAATGGCAATGGTGACAAAGGGAAATTGTTATACAGCTGAAAAGACTTCAATAAGTTGAGTTTTGATGCCCCTTATAGCTATCACTGAGGAGTCTTCTGAGTGACATACCTCCTGCTGCTTCATTTCCACGCTCTTCCAACTCTATAGCATCGAGAGCTACCTCCCCAGGAATCTGCATGTCCGGCCAAGCTACAACTGTGCAGGAGGGCACACGCTTTGCAGCATATTGCAGAGCCCCTCCTGACCTATCAAGGCTTTGAAAGGGTGCTTTAAGACCCCTATAGTTCTCTCTCTGACAATTTGGTAGAAGCATGTGCCTCACTGAAGCACTCAGTAGCTGGTGTTAACAACCGTATAACAATTTCAGCTATATAACAATTTCCCATTGTATGTAAGCAAGGAGTGTGCCATTTTTTTATTCATTCATGGGATGTGGGCATCGCTGGCGAGGCCAGCATTTATTGCCCATCCCTAATTGCCCTTGAGAAGGTGGTGGTGAGCCGCCTTCTTGAACCACTGCAGTCCGTGCGGTGAAGGTTCTCCCACAATGCTGTAAGGAAGGGAGTTCCAGGATTTTGACCCAGCGACGATGAAGGAATGGTGATATATTTCCAAGTTGGGATGGTGTGTGACTTGGAGGGGAACGTGCAGGTGGTGTTGTTCCCATGTGCCTGCTGCTCTTGTCCTTCTAGGTGGTAGAGGTCGCGGGTTTGGGAGGTGCTTTCGAAGAAGCCTTGGCGAGTTGCTGCAGTGCATCCTGTGGATGGTACACACTGCAGCCACTGTGCGCCGGTGGTGAAGGGATTGAATGTTTAGGGTGGTGGATGGGGTGCCAATCAAGCAGGCTGCTTTGTCACCCACATACCATCCGTTCACTTGATTATCGCTCTTAAAGAACTGAGGAAGAGCAGAATTCCTGAGGGAAAATGCATCATGGCAACTTCCAGCAAATCTGGCATTGACATGAAGGATGTGGCCACACACAATCGGCTCTATGCAAGAGCAATCCAGCTAGTCCCGCTCCCCCGCCCTATCCCCGTAGACCTGCAAGTTTTTTCCTATCAAGTACTTATCCAGTTCCCTTTTGAAGGCCATTATTGAATCTGTCTCCATCACCCCCTCGGGCAGTGCATTCCAGATCCTAACCACTCGCTGTGTAAAAAGGTTTTCCCTCATGTCATGATGTGGAGATGCTGGTGATGGACTGGGATTGACAATTGTAAACAATTTTACAACACTAAGTTATAGTCCAACAATTTTATTTTAAAATCCACAAGCTTTCGGAGGCTTCCTCCTTCCTCAGGTGAATGTGGAAATGAAATCCTCGAACCTCTCGCATTTATAAATCAGAGAACAATGCCTGGTGATAACAGATAGTCTTTTCAACTGCCCGTTGCCAAGGCAACCAAAGTGTTCAGACAGATAGGTGTTACCTACAGGGCCACCGGATATACAAACGGCCAGAACTAAAAAAACAGATGATGTGGAGATGCCAATTAAAAAAACAGAGCGAGAGAGGCAGAAACATAGAAACATCCGGAAGGAAAAGACAGCAATTGACCCGTTATATTAAAAACAGATAACATTTGTTCGCTGGTGGGGTAACGTGTAGCGTGACATGAACCCAAGATCCCGGTTGAGGCCGTCCTCATGGGTGCGGAACTTGGCTATCAATTTCTGCTCAACGATTTTGCGTTGTCGAGTGTCTCGAAGGCCGCCTTGGAGAACGCTTACCCGAAGGTCGGTGGCTGAATGTCCTTGACTGCTGAAGTGTTCCCCGACTGGGAGGGAACCCTCCTGTCTGGCGATTGTTGCGCGGTGTCCGTTCATATGTTGTCGCAGCGTTTGCATGGTCTTGCCAATGTACCATGCTCTGGGGCATCCTTTCCTGCAACGTATGAGGTAGACAACGTTGGCCGAGTCACAGGAGTATGAACCATGCACCTGGTGGGTGGTGTCCTCTCGTGTGATGGTGGTATCTGTGTCGATGATCTGGCATGTCTTGCAGAGATTACCGTGGCAGGGTTGTGTGGTGTCGTGGACGCTGTTCTCCTGAAAGCTGGGTAATTTGCTGCGAACGATGGTCTGTTTGAGGTTGGGTGGCTGTTTGAAGGCGAGTAGTGGAGGTGTGGGGATGGCCATAGCGAGGTGTTCGTCGTCATTGATGACATGTTGAAGGCTGCGGAGAACATGGCATAGTTTCTCTGCTCCGGGGAAGTACTGGACGACAAAGGGTACTCTGTTGGTTGCGTCCCGTGTTAGTCTTCTGAGGAGGTCTATGCGATTTTTCGCTGTGGCCCGTTGGAACTGTCGATCGATGAGTCGAGAGTCATATCCCGTTCTTACTAGGGCGTCTTTCAGCGTCTGTAGGTGTCCATCGCGTTCCTCCTCGTCTGAGCAGACGCCATCTCCAGACGCCATCCTACAACTCATCCACTTCATCCTGGATCACAATGTCTTCACCTTCGATAACCAGTTCTTTACCCAAACACACGGAACAGCCATGGGGACCAAATTCGCACCCCAACACGCCAACATTTTCATGCACAAGTTCGAGCAGGACTTCTTCACTGCACAGGACCTCCAACCAATGCTATACACCAGATACATCGACGACATTTTCTTTCTATGGACCCATGGCGAAGAATCACTAAAGAGACTTACACGATAACATTAACAAGTTCCATCCCACCATCAAGCTCACCATGGACTACTCCTCAGAATCAGTTTCTTTCTTGGACACACGAATCTCCATCAAAGACGGGCACCTCAGCACCTCACTCTACCGCAAGCCCACGGACAACCTCACGATGCTCCACTTTTCCAGCTTCCACCCTAACCACGTCAAAGAGGCCATCCCCTATGGACAGGCCCTGCGAATACACAGGGACTGCTCAGACGAGGAGGAACGCGATGGACACCTACAGACGCTGAAAGACGCCCTCATAAGAACGGGATATGACTCTCGACTCATCGATCGACAGTTCCGACGGGCCACAGCGAAAAATCGCATAGACCTCCTCAGAAGACTAACACAGGACGCAACCAACAGAGTACCCTTCATCATCCAGTACTTCCCCGGAGCAGAGAAACTACGCCATGTTCTCCGCAGCCTTCAACATGTCATCAATGACGACGAACACCTCGCTATGGCCATCCCCACACCTCCACTACTCGCCTTTAAGCAGCCACCCAACCTCAAACAGACCATCGTTCACAGCAAATTACCCAGCTTTCAGGAGAACAGCGTCCACGACACCACACAACCCTGCCACGGTAACCTCTGCAAGACATGCCAGATCATCGACACAGATACCACCATCACACGAGAGGACACCACCCACCAGGTGCATGGTTCATACTCCTGTGACTCAGCCAACGTTGTCTACCTCATACGTTGCAGGAAAGGATGCCCCAGAGCATGGTACATTGGCAAGACCATGCAAACGCTGCGACAACATATGAACGGACACCGCGCAACAATCGCCAGACAGGAGGGTTCCCTCCCAGTCGGGGAACACTTCAGCAGTCAAGGACATTCAGCCACCGACCTTCGGGTAAGCATTCTCCAAGGGGGCCTTCGAGACACTCGACAACGCAAAATCGTCGAGCAGAAATTGATAGCCAAGTTCCGCACCCATGAGGACGGCCTCAACCGGGATCTTGGGTTCATGTCACGCTACACGTTACCCCACCAGCGAACAAATGTTATCTGTTTTTAATATAACGGGTCAATTGCTGTCTTTTCCTTCCGGATGTTTCTATGTTTCTGCCTCTCTCGCTCTGTTTTTTTAATTGGCATCTCCACATCATCTGTTTTTTTAGTTCTGGCCGTTTGTATATCCGGTGGCCCTGTAGGTAACACCTATCTGTCTGAACACTTTGGTTGCCTTGGCAACGGGCAGTTGAAAAGACTAATCTGTAATCACCAAGCATTGTTCTCTGATTTATAAATGCGATAGGTTCGAGGATTTCATTTCCACATTCACCTGAGGAAGGAGGAAGCCTCCGAAAGCTTGTGGATTTTAAAATAAAATTGTTGGACTATAACTTGGTGTTGTAAAATTGTTTACAATTCCCTCATGTCACCTTTGGTTCTTTTGCCAATCACCTTAAATCTATATCCTCTGGTTCTTTACCCTTCCGCCGATGGGAACAGTTTCTCTCTATGTTTCTCAGTTCAGACCTTTCATGATTTTGAACACTTCTATCAGATATCCTCGCAACCATCGCTGTTCCAAGGAGAACAACCGCAGCTTCTCCAGTCTATCCACATAACTAAAGCCCCTTATCCCTGGAATCATTCTAGTAAATCTCTTCTGCAACCTCAAAGTGCGGTGCCCAGAACTGGACACAATACTCCAGTTGTGGCTGAACCAGTGTTTTATAAAGGTTCATCATGACTTCCATACTTTTGTACTCTATGGGGCCGATTTCAGATGGCCGAGCGGGTGCGTTGGGGGTGGGGTAGCTTCTAAAATGGCGGAATCCCAGAGCGGGTTCGGAGCGTGGCTCCAACCCGCTGCATTCCGGGTTCCCCGGTGACGTGTTCGGGTGCACACGCAGCTCCCGAATGCGGGACTCCCACCGGCAATTAAAGCCGGCGGGATGCTACTTTACATAGTTATTTAGATAGTTGAGGTACTTGAGAGACCTCATTGAGTGGAGATTTTGGCAGGGGTGCAATTTTGAAGGTTCCTCAGTGTGTTTCCCGTGCTGTGGGAAACACTCCCTGTTGGAGTAGACGTGTTTTAGCCAGCAGCTAGTGGGAGATGCAAAGGATTTTTTTGACAGGTGGGGGGAAAACCTCATGTATTGCATCAGGGCATTCTGTCACTTCATAGGAACATAGGAACAGGAGTAGGCCATTCAGCCCCTCGTGCCTGCTCCGCCAAAGTTTTGACTGCAACACCTTTGTCTTTCCATTCAAAGTGCTTAATTTATTCCCTAAACTCTGCTGTGCAAACACATTTACCTACTCTGTGGACCCCCTCAAAATCACACCAGCAGGATTGGGGGGGGGTCGCCATGGCTGCATTCATCACTTCATCCGAGGATGAGCAACATCACTAACCTAGTCAGGCACGCGGTCCACCTCCGCCACATGGAGCTCCACAACACGGTGCTGCGCCACAGGCACCTGTACAAAATAGTCGTGCAACTACACATACACCCAGTGTAGGGTGACCCAATGGGTGGCATCAAGTGTGGGTGTTCATGGAGAACCTCATGAAAGGGACTTATTATGCAAGCCAGTCAAGAATGGCCAAGACGTGGCAATTGTGGTGATAATAATATTTAATGTGCCATTAACAAAAATCAAATAAAAATAAAAAACATGACAAACCGTCAAACACCCTTGTGCATCCCTTTTGTGCTCACAAAATCTTCGCCTTATGCTTACGAGTACCCCTATGTGGTGCTTCCCCTGTGGCTGCAGCAGAGGTGGTGGCAGGTTGCTCTTGTTCATGCCCTGACCGATTCGATGCTTTGGGCCTATGCCCTCTGGGTTTCAGTGCCCATGAGGGCCCCTCCAAAGACTGCTCACCTGCGCCTGTCCGCTCCATTCTATAATTTTGATTATTTGCTGTAGGAGCAGCATTGGAGGACTGCCCCTTTAAATAGGGCTCCTCCTGCTGACAGCCTGTGATGCGGGTGCGCAGTCCACCCGCTGCGCAGGTTGACGACGGGAAACCCGAAAGCCACAGTAAGAGGTTTCAATTTACCCGCAATTGCGTCGGGCACGGACGGATTTTACTGGGTGGGTTACCCACGCGCCTAGTGCCCCCCCCGCTGCCATCTCGCCTCGCCTTCCTGGTAATATCGGGGCCTATGCCTCTCTTTATAAAGCCCAGGATCCCATATGCTTTTTTAACTGCTTTCTCAACCTGCCCTGCCATCTTCAACGATTTGTGCACATTTACCCCCAAATCTCTCTGTTCCTGTATCCCTTTTAGAGTTGTGCCCTCTAGTTTATATTGCTTCTCCTTGTTCTTCCTGCCGAAATGTATCACTTTTCATTTTTCTGTGTTAAATTTCATCTGCCACGTGTCCACCCATGCCACCAGCCTGCCTATATCCTCTTAAAGTCCATCACTATCCTCCTCACTGTTTGCTACCCTTCCAAGTTTTGTGTAATCTGCAAATTTACAAATTGTGCCCTGTACACCCAAGTCCAGGTCATTAATATATATCAAGAAAAGCAGTGGTCCCAGCACCGACCCCTGGGGAACACCACTGTACACCTCCCTCCAGTCCGAAAAACAACCGTTCACCAGTACTCTCTGTTTCTTGTCCCTTAGCCAATTCTGTATCCATGTTGCTACTGCCCCCTTTATTCCATGGGCCGCAATCTTGATGATAAGCCTAGCATGCGGCACTTTATCAAACGCCTTTTGAAAGTCCATATACACCACATCAACTACATTGCCCTCATCTACCCTCTCTGTTACCTCATCAAAAACTCTATCAGGTTAGTTAAATATGATTTGCCTTTAACAAATCCGTGCTGGCTTTCCCTAATCAATCCACATTTGTCCAAGTGACTGTTAATTCTGTCCCGGATTATCGTTTCTAAAAGTTTCCCCACCACTGAGGTTAAACTGACTGGCCTATAATTGCTGGGTTCATCCTTACACCCTTTATTGAACAAGGGTGTAACATGTGCAGTTCTCCAGTCCTCTGGCACTAACCCGTATCTACGGAAGTTTGGATGATATGGCCAGTACCTCCGCAATTTCCATCCTTACTTCCCTCAGCAACCTAGGATGCATCCCATCTGGACTGGATGACTTATCTGCTTTAAGTACAGCTAGCCCTTCTATTACCTCTTCTTTATCAATTTTTAGCCCATCCAGTATCTCAAATATATCTTCCTTTACTGAGACTCTGGCAGCACCTTCTTCCCTGGTAAAGATAAATGCAAAGTACTCATTTAGTACCTCGGCCATCCCCTCTGCCTCTATGACTAGATCTCCTTTATGGTTCCTAATGGGCACCACTCTTGCTTATAACCCGTTTACTGTTTACATGCCTGTAGAAGACTTTTGGATTCCCGTTTATGTTGGCCGCCGGTCTATTCTCATACTCTCTCTTTGCCCCCCTTATTTCCTTTCTTGCTTCCCCTCTGAACTTTCTGTGTTCTGCCTGGTTCTCACTTGTGTTATCAACCTGACCCCTTTTTTCTGTTTCATCTTACACATTATCTCTTTTGTCATCCAGGGAGCTCTGGCTTTAATTGCCCTACCTTTCTCCCTCATGGGAATGTGCCTAGACTGTACCCGAACCATCTCCTCTTTAAAGGCCGCCCACTGTTCAATTACAGGTTTGCCTGCCAATCTTTGATTCCAATTTACCCGGGCCAGATCTGTTCTCATCCCATTGAAATTGGCCCTCCTCCAGTTGAGCATTTTTACTTTTGAGTGGTCCGTGTTCTTTTCCATAACTATTCTAAACCTTATGATACTATGATCGCTGCTCCCTATATTATTGTTATCCCAGTCTATATTAGGATAGTTGAAATCGCCAGTTATCACTACTCTATAGCTTTTGTACCTCTCTGTAATTTCCCTGCAAATTTGCTCCTCCATATCCTTCCCACTAGTTGATCTTTGCCACAGGTCTTCATGCTATAAATGGCACAGCTTCCCCATTGCCTCTTTGCTAAAGTACAGTTTTCTTACACAGAGGTCCTCATTGAGATCTTCATAAGATCTTGGTGACCTGTTCGTTCGTTGGGGGAACACTATCTTGCAGGGTGCTGCCTCACTCTCCTTCCCTCTGTCCTGTACTGCTCCTCCCCCTCTCCTTCTCCTCTAAAATTGCAAACAAGGGAATGAATATTAGGAATCCCATACTTGGAACTCACAGTTTCTTACTATGGTTGAGAGCAGATATATCCTGGTGGTCACGCAGGCCCTCAGGCTGTCAGTGCCAAGGTCAGCTCCACGCAGCTGCAAGGAAATTATAATGGAAAATGTTGATAGGAAATACATCCAGACGTAAGATTTTTGCTAGCTATGTAGCTGATAGTCCTTTGCAAATTTTAAATAAAATGTCATCAAGTGTGCAACTTTACTTCTATTTCCTGTACATAGTGTGATGAGATGACTCTAACCTGATAAACCATTATGCCTGCCCTAGATGAGCGTCATGTAACATGACAATATTTGTTTTTCATTCAGGTATTGGGTCAGGTGATCAATATGAAGCTGAAAGTGTTCATGAACTGCAGATCCAAACTTTCTGAGATGCCTTTGAAGAGGTGAGAAACAGTTGCAAGTCACTCCTGCCGCTATGTGGAATGTCATTGTGCTAATCCCCAGGGTTCAGTAGTTAATTCATCATGCTCTACTCACAATATTTGCTGGGGTGCTTGTTGACATCAAACACCACAGCAAATAACATAGCACTGAGTCAGTAAATATACTGCGCCTGCTGTAGTTTAATCTTTTACCTTGGTAAGAAAGTTCCTCTGTTCTTAACTGAAGGGAAGACAGAAATAATGAAATGGTCTTGACTCTTGAGCTCTTGTTTGAAAGCTTTGCTGTTAGCGTTCACTTGACAGTTCACAAGGACTTCCTAAGTGGATAAAATGGCAACAATCAGCATCAAGACATTGCCATGCTGTTCATGCATTTGAAATATGATTGTCTGGTAATTGGACACCAGGTTCAGTTTACAAAAGACTGATTTACATTCATATTGATGGGCTTAACATTAGCCTAATGTAAATCAGTCTTTTGTAAACTGAATCTGGTGTCCAACTGTATGTATTCCAGGCTGTTAAAAGAAGCAAGTGAGGAAATAACGGAGGCTCTGACCATCATTTTCCAATCCTCACTGGATACAGAGGATTGGAAAACTGCTAACGTTGTACCGTTGTTTAAAAAGAGAGCGAGGGATAGACTGAGTAATTATTGGCCAGTCAGTTTAACGTCGGTGGTGGGCAAATTATTGGAATCATATCTGAGGGACATGATAAACCGTCACTTAGAAAGGCACGGAGTAAAAGGACAGTCAGCATGGATTTGTTAAGGAAAGGTCATGTCTAACTAACTTGATTGAATTTTTTGAGGAGGTAAAAAGGAGGGTTGATGAGGATAGTGCATGGATTTTAGCAAGACTTTTGACAAGGTCCCACATGGCAGACTGGTCAAAAAAGTACGAGCCCATGCGATCCAAGGGAAAGTGGCTAGTTGGATCCAAAATTGGCTCAGTGGCAGGAAGCACAGGGTAATGGTCGACGGGCGTTTTTGTGACTGGAAGACTGTTTCCAGCGGGGTTCCGCAGGGCTCAGTACTAGGTCCCTTGTTTTTTGTGGTATATGTTAATGATTTGGACTTAAATGTAGGGGGCATGATTAAGAAGTTTGCAGATGATACAAAAATTGGCCGCGTGGTTGATAGTGAGAAGGAAAGTTGTAAACTGCAGGAAGATATCAGTGGATTGGTCAGGTGGGCAGAAAAGTGGCAAATGGAATTCAATCTGGAGAAGTGTGAGGTAATGCATTTGGGGAGGGCAAACAAGGCAAGGGAGTACACAATAAATGGGAGGATACTGAGAGGTGTAGAGGAAGTGAGGGACCTTGGTGTGCATATGCACAGATCCCTGAAGGTAGCAGGACAGGTAGATAAGGTGGTTAAGAAGACATATGGAATACTTTCCTTTATTTGCCGAGGAATAGACTATAAGTGCAGGGAGGTTATGCTAGAACTGTATAAAACACGAGTTAGACTGCAGCTTGAGTACTGCATACAGTTCTGGTCACCACATCACAGGAAGGATGTAATTGCACTAGAGAGGGTACAGAGGAGATTTACGAGGATGTTGCCAAGACTGGAGAATTTTAGCTATGATGAAAGATTGGATAGGCTGGGGTTGTTTTCTTTGGAACATAGGAGGCTGAAGGGTGATCTAACTGAGGTGTACAAAATTATGAGGGGCCTAGATAGAGTGGATAGGAAGGATCTATTTCCCTTAGCAGAGAGGTCAATAGCCAGGGGGCATAGATTTAAAGTGATTGGTAGAAGGATTAGAGGGGAGCTGACGAAAAAAAATTTTACCCAGAGGGTGGTGGGGGTCTGGAACTCACTGCCTGAATGGGTGGTAGAGGCAGAAACCCTCAACTCATTTAAAAAGTACCTAGATATGCATCTGAAGTGCCATAACCTAGAGGGCTACGGGCCAAATGCTGGAATGTGGGATTAGGCTGGCTCATTTTCGGCCGGCACGGACACGGTGGACCGAATGGCCTCCTTCTGTGCCGTAAATTTTCTATGATTCTATGCCCAACAGTCATCACATTTGGAATGCATGGTCATTTCATTACCAAAGAATTTACAGAACCAAAATCAAACTTCTGCAAATTCAGCATTCCCATTGTTTTAGTACAGATACAACTTTCATATCATATTAGTCAGTGTTAGAAATTATGAGGCATGTTCAAAAATATTGGGCCAGATTTTGCTGTGAAAATGACGAGGCTAACAGCGCTCACTGATATTTCTGTGCAAATGGTACAGCAACTTCCGCAACTGCACGTGTGCATTTAAACGCGGAAGTTGCTATACCAGACGCCCTGCTCCTCCGTAAGCTCCGCGAAGACGGCATTTCACCATCTGGCTCCCCATTCAAATGAATGGAACAGCGTGAAATTCCTGCACTGGCGCCATACATGTTGTGGTAAGTCTTGATGACTGCCAAGCAACCTCTCTGGCCCTCAAAATTAACGTTAACAAGTGTGGAGTCTCATTCCTTCAGATTTTAATTGTTGTTGGACATTTAAAAAAAAATTAAATACATTTTTTTTTACTTTTTCTTTCTGTCTCTTTTAGCTCTGTCTCTTAATTCAATATTTCTTTCCCTCTCTTTATTTCTTTCTCTGTACCTGATTTGACATTGAATTCACTATTCTAACTTACACTTCCTGGTTCAGTCTCTGTGTGGCTTATTATCATGCTTCAATCTGATTGGTTAAGGGGATGGACAGTTGTTTGTCCTGTTCACACAGGCACCATTCTTTTGGCTCTCTGATTTACAGAAAGTTGCCGTGCAAAAGCTCACAGAAAGTCGAAGGGCAAGTGCAAGTCAGGCGCCGTTTGTCCGCCGGTCACGGCAAAATCCCCCAGCAGGTGTGCCAGTTGGTAAGGTCACTGTGAGACAAGGATGGGGTTGGGGTTGCTTCTTATAAGGAGATAGCACCGAATGCCTCGATAGGCCCGTCAAAGAATGTAGAATGGGTAGCTATGGGCTTATTCAAGAGGAATTGAAGCCTGGAACAGTGGCAGGAGAATGGGAAGGCAGAGGAGTTGGGATGGATTGGGTTAGGGATTAGATATTGGGCAGTATGGGCGCACTCCTGTCTTTAGGATGCTTGGACCTCTTTGGGGACTGACCAGCACTGCATTAGCTAAGAAAATATTAACGGCAGATCTGAATCTTCTGACACCGGCAACAGACAAGAGCTTAATTTTAATATGTAAATCTGTTGTAATAGGGTGCATATTCGTGCATGCACAATTTCCTATATTTCTTGGTGGGACTGCACTATTCTTTGAGTTTGCCAGTATAAAATGGACAATGGACTTGCACTTATATACCATCTTTCATGTTGTCCCAAAGCGTTTCACAGCCAATGAGGTCATTTTGAAGTGAAGGTATGTGGCAGCCAGTTCGCACACATCAAAGTCCCACAAACAGCAATGAGTTATTTCAGTGGTGTTGGTTGGGGGTTAAATGTTTGCCAGAACACTGGGAGAACTCCCCTATTCTTCTTTGAATATGTTGTGGGATATTTTATGTCCACTTTAGTTTAACGTCTCATCTAAAAGATGGCACCACTGACAGCACAGCACTCCCTCAAATACTATACTGAAGTGTCTGCCTAGATAGATTCTGTGCTCAAGTTGGCCTTGAATCCATAACCGTCTGGCTGAGAAGCGAGAGTTCTACCACTAATACATTTGCCACTAGCCACATCATTCCATTTCTGATTAGCAAATAAAAAACGAGTTAGAGAACCATGTGATCTTATATTTATATTATACTTATGTGAGGTGAAAGGGACAGAGGAACTTAAAACATTTACAATCACCAGGGAAAGGGTTTTGAAAAAAATATTAGAACTAAAAGCTGACAAGTCCCCAGGTCCTGACGGACTTCATCCTAGGGTCTTAAAAGAAGTGGCTGCAGAGATAGTAGATGTATTAGTATTAATTTTCCAAAATTCCCTAGCTTCTGGAAGGGTCCCATCAGATTGGAAAAAAGCAAATGTAAGTCCTCTATTCAAGAAAGGAGGGAGACAGAAAGCAGGAAACTACAGGCCAGTCAGCTTAACATCTGTCATAGGGAAAATGCTAGAATATATTATTAAGGAGGTTACAGCAGGGCACTTAGAAAATCTCAATGCAATCAAGCAGAGTCAACACAGCTTTGTGAAAGGGAAATCGTGTTTGACTAATTTATTAGAGTTCTTTGAGGAAGTAACAAGCGACGTGGATAAAGGGGATCCTATGGATGTGGTGTACTTGGATTTCCAGAAGGCTTTTGACAAGGTGCCACATCAAAGGCTACTACACAAAATAAGAGTTCATGGTGTAAGGGGTAACATATTAGCATGGATAAAGGATTGGTTAGCTAACAGGAAACAGAGAGTAGGCATAAATGGGTCATTTTCAGGTTGTCAAGATGTTATGAGTGGAGTGCCACAGGGATCAGTGCTTGGGCCTCAACTATTTACAATCTATATCAATGACTTGGATGAAGGGACCGAATGCATGGTTGCTAAATTTGCTGATGACACAAAGGTAGGTAGGAAAGTAAGTTGTGAAGGGGACGTAAAGAGTCTGCAAAGGGATATGGATAGGTTAAGTGAGTGGGCAAAAATTTGGCAAATGGAATATAATGTGGGAAAATGTGAACTTGTCCACTTTGGCAGAAGCAATAGAAAAGCAGTATATTATTTAAATAGAGAGAGATTGCAGAACTCTGAGGTACAGAGGGATCTGGATATCCTAGTACATGAATCACATCGTTGTGAACGATGTGAAAAATTTTTTCACATCGTTCACCTGAGGAAGGAGGTAGCCTCCGAAAGCTTGTGAATTTAAAATAAAATTGCTGGACTATAACTTGGTGTTGTAAAATTGTTTACAATTGTCAACCCCAGTCCATCACCGGCATCTCCACATCACAAAAAGTTAGTATGCAGGTACAGCAAGTGATTGGGAAGGCAAATGGAATGTTGTCATTTATTGCAAGGGGAATGGAATATAAAAGTAGAGATATTTTGCTACAGTTGTACAGGGCATTGGTGAGACCACATCTAGAATACTGTGTGCAGTTTTGGTCTCCTTATTTAAGAAAGGACATAATTGCTTTGGAGGCGGTTCAGAGAAGGTTCACTGACTGATTCCTGGGATGAGGGACTTATCTTATGAGGAAAGGTTGGACAAGTTGGGCCTGTATACACTGGAGTTTAGAAGAATGAGAGGTGATCTTGTTGAAACATATAAGATCCTGAGGGGACTTGAAGGGGTAGATGCTGGGAGGTGTTTCCCCTTGTGGGAGAGACTAGAACTAGGGGTCACAGTTTAAAAATAAGGGGTCTCCCATTTAAGGCAGAGATGAGGAGAAATTTTTTCTCTCAGAGGGTCGTGAGTCTGTGGAACTCCCTTCCCCAGAGAGCAGTGGAGGCAGGGTCATTGAAAATTTTTAAGGCTGAATTAGATAGCTTCCTAATTAACATGGGAATCAAAGGTTATAGTAGGTAGATGGGAAAGTAGGGTTGAGGTCGCCATCAGATTAGCCATGGTCTTATCAAATGGCAGAGCAGGCTCGAGCGGCCAAAAGGCCTACTCCTGCTCTTAGTTTGTATGTTCGTATTCACACGGCATATAGGAACAGGCCATTCAGCCCCACAAGCCTGTTCTGCCATTCAACCAGATCATAGCTGATCCTACCTCAATTTCATTAACCTGCCTTCACTCCATATCATTTTTTAAAAAATTTTTTATTCGTTCACGGGATGTGGGCGTCGCTGGCAAGGCCGGCATTTATTGCCCATCGCTAATTGCCCTCGAGAAGGTGGTGGTGAGCCGCCTTCTTGAACCGCTGCAGTCCGTGTGGTGACGGTTCTTCCACAGTGCTGTTAGGAAGGGAGTTCCAGGATTTTGACCCAGCGACAATGAAGGAACGGCGATATATTTCCAAGTCGGGATGGTGTGTGACTTGGAGGGGAACGTGCAGGTGGTGTTGTTCCCATGCGCCTGCTGCCCTTGTCCTTCTAGGTGGTAGAGGTCGCGGGTTTGGGAGGTGCTGTCGAAGAAGCCTTGGCGAGTTGCTGCAGTGCATCCTGTGGATGGTGCACACTGCAGCCACAGTGCGCCGGTGGTGAAGGGAGTGAATGTTTAGGGTGGTGGATGGGGTGCCAATCAAGCGGGCTGCTTTATCTTGGATGGTGTTGAGCTTCTTGAGTGTTGTTGGAGCTGCACTCATCCAGGCAAGTGGAGAGTATTCTATCACACTCCTGACTTGTGCCTTGTAGATGGTGGAAAGGCTTTGGGGAGTCAGGAGGTGAGTCACTCGCCGCAGAATACCCAGCCTCTGACCTGCTCTCGTAGCCACAGTATTTATATGGCTGGTCCATTTAAGTTTCTGGTCAATGGTGACCCCCAGGATGTTGATGGTGGGGGATTCGGCGATGGTAATGCCGTTGAATGTCAAGGGGAGGTGGTTAGACTCTCTCTTGTTGGAGATGGTCATTGCCTGGCACTTATCTGGCGCGAATGTTACTTGCCACTTATCAGCCCAAGCCTGGATGTTGTCCAGGTCTTGCTGCATGCGGGCTCGGACTGCTTCATTATCTGAGGGGTTGCGAATGGAACTGAACACTGTGCAGTCATCAGCGAACATCCCCATTTCTGACCTTATGATGGAGGGAAGGTCATTGATGAAGCAGCTGAAGATGGTTGGGCCTAGGACACTGCCCTGAGGAACTCCTGCAGCAATGCCCTGGGGCTGAGATGCTTGGCCTCCAACAACCACTACCATCTTCCTTTGTGCTAGGTATGACTCCAGCCACTGGAGAGTTTTCCCCCTGATTCCCATTGACTTCAATTTTACTAAGGCTCCTTGGTGCCACACTCGATCAAATGCTGCCTTGATGTCAAGGGCAGTCACTCTCACCTCACCTCTGGAATTCAGCTCTTTTGTCCATGTTTGGACCAAGGCTGTAATGAGGTCTGGAGCCGAGTGGTCCTGGCGGAACCCAAACTGAGCATCGGTGAGCAGGTTATTGGTGAGTAAGTGCCGCTTGATAGCACTGTCGACAACACCTTCCATCACTTTGCTGATGATTGAGAGTAGACTGATGGGGCGGTAATTGGCCGGATTGGATTTGTCCTTTTTTTTGTGGACAGGACATACCTGGGCAATTTTCCACATTGTCGGGTGGATGCCAGTGTTGTAGCTGTACTGGAACAGCTTGGCTAGAGGCGCAGCTAGTTCTGGAGCACAAGTCTTCAGCACTACAGCTGGGATGTTGTCGGGGCCCATAGCCTTTGCTGTATCCAGTGCACTCAGCCGTTTCTTGATATCACGTGGAGTGAATCGAATTGGCCGAAGACTGGCTTCCGTGATGGTGGGGATATCCGGAGGAGGCTGAGATGGATTATCCACTCGGCACTTCTGGCTGAAGATGGTTGCAAACGCTTCAGCCTTGTCTTTTGCACTCACGTGCTGGACTCCGCCATCATTGAGAATGGGGATGTTTGCAGAGCCTCCTCCTCCCGTTAGTTGTTTAATTGTCCACCACCATTCACGACTGGATGTGGCAGGACTGCAGAGCTTTGATCTGATCCGTTGGTTGTGGAATCGCTTAGCTCTGTCTATAGCATGTTGCTTCCGCTGTTTAGCATGCATGTAGTCCTGAGTTGTAGCTTCACCAGGTTGGCACCTCATTTTTAGGTACACCTGGTGCTGCTCCTGGCATGCTCTTCTACACTCCTCATTGAACCAGGGTTGATCCCCTGGCTTGTTGGTAATGGTAGAGTGAGGAATATGCCGGGCCATGAGGTTACAGATTGTGCTGGAATACAATTCTGCTGCTGCTGATGGTCCACAGCGCCTCATGGATGCCCAGTTTTGAGCTGCTAGATCTGTTCTGAATCTATCCCATTTAGCATGGTGGTAGTGCCACACAACACGTTGGATGGTGTCCTCAGTGCGAAGACGGGATTTCATCTCCACGAGGACTGTGCGGTGGTCACTCCTACCAATACTGTCATGGACAGATGCATTTGCGACAGGTAGATTGGTGAGGACGAGGTCAAGTAAGTTTTTCCCTCGTGTTGGTTCGCTCACCACCTGCCGTAGGCCCAGTCTAGCACCTATGTCCTTCAGGACTCGGCCAGCTCGGTCAGTAGTGGTGCTACTGAGCCACTCTTGGTGATGGACATTGAAGTCCCCCACCCAGAGTACATTTTGTGCCCTTGCTACCCTCAGTGCTTCCTCCAAGTGGTGTTCAACATGGAGGAGGACTGATTCATCAGCTGAGGGAGGACGTAGGTGGTAATCAGCAGGAGGTTTCCTTGCCCATGTTTGACCTGATGCCATGAGATTTCATGGGGTCCAGAGTCAATGTTGAGGACTCCCAGGGCCACTCCCTCCTGACTGTATATCACTGTACCGCCACCTCTGGTGGGTCTGTCCTGCCGGTGGGACAGGACATACCCAGGGATGGTGATGGAAGAGTCTGGGATGTTGGCTGAAAGGTATGATTCTGTGAGTATGGCTATGTCAGGCTGTTGCTTGACTAGTCTGTGGGACAGCTCTCCCAATTTTGGCACAAGTCCCCAGATGTTGGTAAGGAGGACCTTGCAGGGTCGACTGGGCTTGGTGTTTTGCCGTTGTCGTGTCCGGTGCCTAGTGGTCCGATGCCGGGTGGTCCGTCCGGTTTCTATTCTTATTGTGACTTTTCGTAGCGAGATTTTACAACTGAGTGGCTTGCTAGGCCATTTCAGAGGGCAATTAAGAATCAACCACATTGCTGTGGGTCTGGAGTCACATATAGGCCAGACCGGGTAAGGGCGGCAGGCTTCCTTCCCTAAAGGACATTAGTGAACCAGATGGGTTTTTGCGACAATCCGGTAGTTTCATGGCCATCATTACTGATCATTGATTACCATTATCTAACAAAAATCTACCAATCTCGGTCTTGAAAGTTTCAATTGACCTCAGCATCCACAGCCTTTTAGGGGAGAGGGTAATGATTTGCACTGGTCTTTGTGTGGAAAATTGCTCCTAAATCGCCTAGCTCTAATTGTAAGATTATGCCCCCTTATTCTGAATTCCCCACCACAGCAAATAGTTTCTCTGTATCCACCCCATTGAATCCCTGGCTCATTGTAAACACCTAAGTTAGAACACCCCTCAACCTTCTAAACTGAAGGGAATACAAGCCAGGTTTATGTAATGTGGCCTCATAATTTAAGCCCTGGTGTAATTCTGGTGAAACTGTACAGTACCCCTTCCGATCCAATATATTGTTTCTGAGGTTCAATGCCCAAAACTGAATGCAGTACTTTAGATGGGGTCCGACCAAGGTTCTGTCCAACTGAAGCATCACTTCCTTACTTTTGAATTCCAACGCCCTTGAGATAAAATCCAACATTCTATTAGCCTTTCTGATTACATTTTGTATCTGTACAAAAGCTTTTACTGATTGTGGACATGGACACCCAAATCCTTTTGCTCCTCCACAGTTCATAGTTTCTCGCCATTAAATTGGATGACCTCACACTTCCCCACATTGAACTCCATCTGCCACAGTTTTGCCTACTCACCTAATCTGTTTTATGTCCCTTTGTAACTTCCTGTCACACAAGATTAGGGCTCTTGGGATTGGGGGTAATATATTAGCATGGATTGAGGATTGTTTAACAGACAGAAATCAGAGAGTAGGAATAAATGGGTCATTTTCAGGTTGGTAGGTTGTAACTGTTGGGGTGCCAAAGGGATCGGTGCTTGGGCCTCAGCAATTTACAATCTATATCAATGACTTGGATGAAGGGACCAAGTGTAATGTATCTAAGTTTGCTGACTATACAAAGCTAGGGGGAAAGTAAGCTGTGAGGAGGACGCATTGCTATCGCCGAATCCCCCACCATCAACATCCTGGGGGTCACCGTTGACCAGAAACTTAACTGGACCAGCCACATAAATACTGTGGTTACAAGAGCAGGTCAGAGGCTGGGTATTCTGTGGCGAGTGACTCACCTCCTGACTCCCCAAAGCCTTTCCACCATCTACAAGGCACAAGTCAGGAGTGTGATGGAATACTCTTCACTTGCCTGGATGAGTGCAGCTCCAACAACACTCAAGAAGCTCGACACCATCCAGGACAAAGCAGCCCGCTTGATTGGCACCCCATCCACCACCCTAAACATTCACTCCCTTCTCCATCAGCGCACCGCAGCAACTCACCAAGGCTTCTTCGACAGCACCTCGAACCCGCGTCCTCCACTACCTAGAAGGACAAGATGTGGAGATGCCGGTGATGGACTGGGGTTGACAATTGTAAACAATTTTACAACACCAAGTTATAGTCCAGCAATTTTATTTTAAATTCACAAGCTTTCGGAGGCTTCCTCCTTCGTCAGGTAAATGTTCAGGAGCTCCTTGAAGCCTACGCATTTATACATCACAGAACAATACATGGTGTTTACAGACTGCCCCTGCAACTGCCCGTTGCCAAGGCAATCACCGTGTTCAGACAGAGAGGTGTCACCTGCAGAACCCCCGAATACACATTCAACAAAAAAACAAACAGGAAAAAAAAACAGAGAGAGGCAGAAACATCCGGAAGGCAGAGAAAGCTTTCTCTGCCTTCCGGATGTTTCTGCCTCTCTCTGTTTTTTTTTCCTGTTTGTTTTTTTGTTGAATGTGTATTCGGGGGTTCTGCAGGTGACACCTCTCTGTCTGAACACGGTGATTGCCTTGGCAACGGGCAGTTGCAGGGGCAGTCTGTAAACACCATGTATTGTTCTGTGATGTATAAATGCGTAGGCTTCAAGGAGCTCCTGAACATTTACCTGACGTAGAAGGACAAGGGCAGCAGGCACATGGGAACAACACTACCTGAACGTTCCCCTCCAAGTCACACACCATCCCAACTTGTAAATATATCGCCATTCCTTCATCGTCGCTGGGTCAAAATCCTGGAACTCCCTACCTAACAGCACTGTGGGAGAAACTTCACCTCACGGATTGCAGCGGTTCAAGAAGGTTGCTCACCACCACCTTCTCAAGGGCAGTTTGGGATGGGCAATAAATGCTGGCCTTGCCAGCGACGCCCACATCCCATGAACATTTTTTTTTAAAAGTGTCTGCAAAGGGATATGGGCAGGTTAAGTGAGTGGGCAAGAAGGTGGCAGATGGAGTATAAAGTGGGGAAATGTGAAGTTATATTCACTTTGGTCGGAAAAATAGAAAAACTGAATTTTTTTAAATAGTAAGAAACTTTTTTTTTATTCATTCATGGGATGTGGGCATCGCGAGCAAGGCCAGCATTTATTACCCATCCTTATTTGCCCTTGAAAAGTTGGTGGTGAGCCACCTACTTGAACTGCTGCAGTCCTTATAGAATCATAGAATCATAGAAGTTTACAACATGGAAACAGGCCCTTCGGCCCAACATGTCTTGATGGCCGGCGCGGACACGATGGGCCGAAGGACCTCTATCCGTGCTGTATAACTCTATGACTCTATGTCCATGTCGCCCAGTTTATACCACTAAGCTAGTCCCAATTGCTTGCACTTGGCCCATATCCCTCTATACCCATCTTACCCATATAACTGTCCAAATGCTTTTTAAAAGACAAAATTGTACCCGCCTCTACTACTGCCTCTGGCAGCTCATTCCAGACACTCACCACCCTTTGAGTGAAAAAATTTCCCCTCTGGACCCTTTTTTTATCTCTCCCCTCTCACCTTAAATCTATGTCCCCTCGTTATAGACTCCCCTACATTTGGGAAAAGATTTTGACTATCTACCTTATCTATGCCCCTCATTATTTTATAGACTTCTATAAGATCACCCCTTAACCTCCTACTCTCCAGGGAAAAAAGTCTCAGTCTATCCAACCTCTCCCTATAAGTCAAACCATCAAGTCCCGGTAGCATCCTAGTAAATTTTTTCTGCACTCTTTCTAGTTTAATAATATCCTTTCTATAATAGGGTGACCAGAACTGTACACGGTATTCCAAGTGTGGCCTTACTAATGTCTTGTACAACTTCAACAAGACATCCCAACTCCTGTATTCAATGTTCTGACCAATGAAACCAAGCATGCCGAATGCCTTCTTCACCACCCGATCCACCTGTGACTCCACTTTCAAGGAGCTATGAACCTGTACTCCTAGATCTCTTTGTTCTATAACTCTCCCCAACGCCCTACCATTAACGGAGTAGGTCCTGGCCCGATTCGATCTACCAAAATGCATCACCTCACATTTATCTAAATTAAACTCCATCTGCCATTCATCAGCCCACTGGCCCAATTTATCAAGATCCCGTTGCAATCCTAGATAACCTTCTTCACTGTCCACAATGCCACCAATGTCATCTGCAAACTTACTAACCATTCCTCCTAAATTCTCATCCAAATCATTAATATAAATAACAAATAACAGTGGACCCAGCACCGATCCCTGAGGCACACCGCTGGTCACAGGCCTCCAGTTTGAAAAACAACCCTCTACAACCACCCTCTGTCTTCTGCCGTCAATCCAATTTTGTATCCAATTGGCTACCTCACCTTGGATCCCGTGAGATTTAACCTTATGTAACAACCTACGGTACCTTGTCAAAGGCTTTGCTAAAGTCCATGTAGACCACGTCTACTGCACGTCTACTGCACAGCCCTCATCTATCTTCTTGGTTACCCCTTCAAAAAACTTAATCAAATTTGTGAGACATGATTTTCCACTCACAAAACCATGCTGACTGTTCCTAATCAGTCCCTGCCTCTCCAAATGCCTGTAGATCCTGTCTCTCAGAATACCCTCTAACAACTTACCCACTACAGATGTCAGGCTCACCGGTCTGTCGTTCCCAGGCTTTTCCCTGCCGCCCTTCTTAAACAAAGGCACAACATTTGTACCCTCCAATCTTCAGGCACCTCACCTGTAGCTGTCGATGATTCAAATATCTCTGCTAGGGGACCCGCAATTTCCTCCCTAACCTCCCATAACATCCTGGGATACATTTCATCAGGTCCCTGCACTACCTGCCTGCATCTCTTACTCTGCCTGGTGGTCACCCATTCACTTCCTGCCTGTACACCCTTTACCTGCAGTGTGACCAACTCGCTAAACGTGCTATCCACGAGATTCTCTGCATCGCGGATGCTCCACAGTGAATCCACCCGCAGCTCCAGCTCCGAGATACGATCGGTCAGTAGCTGCAGGTGGACACACTTCCTGCACACATGATCGGCAGGGACACTGGTCGTGTCCATGACTTCCCACATCTTGCAGGAGGGGCATATCACGGGTGCGAGGTCTGCTGCCATAACTTGCCTTAGCTTAGTTACCCCTTTTAAATTATGTTGAAATTAGAAAATGTTAACTATACTAGGGACCTAGGTTCACTAAGAAAAAACACTACCTGCTATAAAACCTGCAGACCTTAAGTTTAGTTAATTAGTTAATTATAAATGTGGTTATGTTACCTGGTTTTATTGTAACTTAGCCCACAGTTCTAAGAAAAAGAAATACTCACCACCGACCACCCACCTGCTTTACCTGTGACGTCACTCTTTGATTTTTTTTTTTGATCAGAACCCGGTTGGTCCGCTCTCGCTCTGCGCTGTTTTTATCCCCGCTCCACTCTCGCTGTTTCCCGCCGCTCTGGTCCGCTCTCGCTCTGCGCTGTTTTTATCCCCGCTCCACTCTCGCTGTTTCCCGCCGCTCTGGTGAGCTCTCGCTCTGCGCTGTTTTTATCCCCGCTCTGCTCTCGCTGTTTCCCGCCGCTCTGGTGAGCTCTCGCTCTGCGCTGTTTTTATCCCCGCTCCGCTCTCGCTGTTTCCCGCCGCTCTGGTGAGCTCTCGCTCTGCGCTGTTTTTATCCCCGCTCCACTCTCGCTGTTTCCCGCCGCTCTGGTGAGCTCTCGCTCTGCGCTGTTTTTATCCCCGCTCTGCTCTCGCTGTTTCCCGCCGCTCTGGTGAGCTCTCGCTCTGCGCTGTTTTTATCCCCGCTCCACTCTCGCTGTTTCCCGCCGCTCTGGTGAGCTCTCGCTCTGCGCTGTTTTTATCCCCGCTCTCGCTCTGCGCTGTTTCCCGCCGCTCTGGTGAGCTCTCGCTCTGCGCTGTTTTTATCCCCGCTCTGCTCTCGCTGTTTCCCGCCGCTCTGGTGAGCTCTCGCTCTGCGCTGTTTTTATCCCCGCTCCACTCTCGCTGTTTCCCGCCGCTCTGGTGAGCTCTCGCTCTGCGCTGTTTTTATCCCCGCTCTCGCTCTGCGCTGTTTCCCGCCGCTCTGGTGAGCTCTCGCTCTGCGCTGTATTTATCCCCGCTCTGCTCTCGCTGTTTCCCGCCGCTCTGGTCCGCTCTCGCACTGCGCTGTTTTTATCCCCGCTGCGCTCTCGCTGTTTCCCGCCGCTCTGGTGAGCTCTCGCTCTGCGCTGTTTTTATCCCCGCTCCGCTCTCACTGTTTCCCGCCGCTCTGGTGAGCTCTCGCTCTGCGCTGTTTTTATCCTCGCTGCGCTCTCGCTGTTTCCCACCACTTGTGGTGAAGGTTCTCCCACAGTGCTGTTAGGTAGGAAGTTCCAGGATTTTGGCCCAGCGACGATGAAGGAATGGCGATATATTTACAAGTCAGATTGGTGTGTGATTTGGAGGGGAACATGCAGGTGGTGGTGTTCCCATGCGCCTACTGCCTTGTCCTTGTAGACGGTAGCAGCTGAGGGTTTGAGAGGTGCTGTCGAAGACGCCTTGGTGTGTTGCTGCAGTGTATCTTGTAGATGGTACACACTGCAGCACGGTGCAACGGTGGTGGAAGGAGTGAATGTTTAAGGTGGCAGATGGGGTGCCAATCTAACGGGCTGCTTTATCCTGGATGGTGTCGAGCTTCTTGAGTGTTGTTGCAACTGCACTCATTCAGGCAAGTGGAGAATATTCCATCACAATCCTGACTTGTGCCTTGTAGATGGTGGAAAAGCTTTGAGGAGTCAGGAGGTGAGTCACTCGCCGCAGAATACCCAGCCTCTGACCAGTTCTTGTAGCTACAGTAGTTTTGTGGCTGGTCCAGTTTAGTTTTTGGTCAATGGTGACCCCCAAGGATGTTGATGGTGGGGGATTCGACGATGGTAATGCCGTTGAATGTCAAGGGGAGATGGTTAGACTCTCTCTTGTTGGAGATGGTCATTGCCTGGCACTTGTCTGGCGCGAATGTTACTTGCCACTTATGAGCCCAAGCCTGGATGTTGTCCAGGTCTTGCTGCATGCGGGCTCGGACTGCTTCATTATTTGAGGGTTTGCAAATGGAACTCAACACTCTGCAATCATCAGCGAACATCCCCATTTCTGACCTTATGACAGAGGGAAGGTCATTGATGAAGCAGCTGAAGATGGTTGGGCCTCGGACACTGCCCTGAGGAACTCCTGCAGCAATGTCCTGGGGCTGAGATGATTGGCCTCCAACAACCACTACCATATTCCTTTGTGCTAGGTATGACTCCAGCCACTGGAGAGTTTTCCCCCCTGATTCCCATTGACTTCAATTTTACTCGAGCTCCTTGGTGCCACACTCGGTCAAATGCTGCCTTGATGTCAAGGGCAGTCACTCTCACCTCACCTCTGGAATTCAGCTCTTTTGTCCCTGTTTGGACCAAGGCTGTGTTGAGGTCTGGAGCCGAGTGGTCCTGGCGGAACCCAAACTGAACATCGGTGAGTAGCTGAGTAAGTGCCGCTTGATAGCACTTTCGACGACACCTTCCATCACTTTGCTGATGATTGAGAGTAGAATGATGGGGCAGTAATTGGCCGGATTGGATTTGTCCTGCTTTTTGTGGACAGGACATACCTGGGCAATTTTCCACATTATCGGATGAGTGCCAGTGTTGTAGCTATTAAATGTTGGTGTTCAGATGGATTTGGATGTCCTTGTACATGAAACACAAAGTTAACGTGCAGGCAAATGGTATGTTGTTCTTTATTGCAAGGGGGTTGGAATACAAGACTAAGGTAGTCTTGCTGCAATTGTACATTAGTGTGACCTCACCTGGAGTACTGCGTACAGTTTTGGTCTCCTTACCTAAGGAAGGATATACTTGCCTTAAAGGCGGTGCAATGAAGTTTCACTAGATTGATTCCTGGGATGAGAGGTTTGTCCTATATGGAAAGGTTGAGTAGAATGGACCTAAACTCTCTGGAGTTTAGAAGAATGAGAGGTAATCTCATTGAAACATATAAGATTCTGAGGTGGCCTGACAGGGTAGATGCTGAGAGGATGTTTCCCCTGGTTGGAGAGTCCAGTACTAGGGGACATAATCACAAGATAAGGGCCGGACATTTAGCTCTGAGATGAGGAGGAATTTCTTCACTCAGAGAGTTGTGAATCTTTGGAATTCTCTACCCCAGAGGGCTGTGGATGCTCAGTTGTTGAGTATATTCAAGACTGAGATCGATAGATTTTGGACTCTAAGGGAATGAAGGGATATTGGGATTGGGCGGGAGAGTTGAATTGAGGTCGAAGATCAGCCATGATCTCAATGAATGGTGGAGCAGGCTCGAGGGGCCGTCTGGCCTACCTGCTCCTATTTCTTATGCTCTTATGTTCCCATCTACATTATTTACAGTGCCTCCTAACTTAGCGTCATCCTTAAACTTGGATATATAACTCTCTATTCCTTCATCCAAGTCATTTATAAAGTCGTTAAAACCTGAGGCCCCAGTACAGATCCCCAGGGAACATCTCTTGTCACATCACACCAATCAGAGTTCATTCCCTTTATCCTTACTCTCTGTCCCCTACCTCCCAACCAATTACCAGCCTATTTCACAAGGTTACCGCCAATACTAGCTTTTATATTTGCTAGTAAGGTCATGTGAAACCTTATCAAATACCTTCTGGACACTCCCCTATCCACCAAGTTAGTGACTACATCTATTCATTCAACTATATTACTCAGACATGACCTACCCTTCACAAATCCATGCTGACTCTCTTTGATCAGCTCGTACCTATCCAAGTGCTCAGTCACTCTGGCCCCGATATTACCAGGGAGGCGGGTTGGCAGCGGGGGGTTGACTGGGCACGTGGGTAAACCGCCCTGTAAAATCGGTGGGTTCCCCATGCTATTGCGAGTAAATTGAAGCCACTTGGCTTCCAGGTTTCGGAAACCTGCGCAGTGGGCGTACTGCGCACCCGCATCACAGGCTGTCAGGTGCAGGAGCCCTATTTAAAGGGACAGTCCTCCAATGCTGTTCCTGCAGCAAACAAGCAAAACAGCAGCATTGAGCAGACCAGGGGAAAGGCTGCTCCCAGGTTTAGTGATGCCTCACTCCAGGTGTTACTGGATGGGGTGAGGAGGAGGACGGACATATTCTACCCGGCGGACGGGAGGAAGCGGCCTGCCTCTGCCACCAAGATGGCCTGGCTCGAGGTGGCAGAGAAGGTCACCAGCAACAGCCACGTCTCCCGCACATGGATCCAGTGCAGGAAGCGTTTCAATGACCTTACTAGGTCAGCCAAAGTGAGTACCACTTACTCATCCTCCTACACTCCGTTTTCCACATCACTGCCCCCACCCCCCAACTCCTTCGGGACTGCCAACACTACTCTATCACATCACTCCTCACACCCACTCAAAGCTCATCCTCAACTTACTTGCACTTACTCACTTCCCCAGTACTCATCGCACCACTACCACTCAACCCAATCCTCATACAATGTCATGGCTCTGTCTCATACCCTCCGATGCATCTCTTTCACGGTCAGCCTCAGCGGTTGGCCACGTCACCATCCCTCACTCACGCCTCTCTACTTTCTCCCCTTATAGGAGAAGAGAGCCCAGAATGCACGTGAGAGGGCCAAGACCGGAGGGGGGCCGTAACATCAGCACTCACAATAGCAAATGATGTTAACGTGCCTTGCCATCTTCAGCACCTCAACATCTGTCATCATGCTTAATATTACCTTCTGTTCTCTTACAGGGCCTTCAACAACTCCTGTGATGGCGGAGGGCGATTCCTCTGAGGAACTGCCGGTCTCTGAGGGGGCACCATCACATCTGAGCGAGCCATTCACCAGCGCAGATACACACACCTCGGTGGGTCCCCGTCCTCAGTTAGTTGGGGTTGCACATGGTGAGTCACCACACACGTGTGAGCACGAGCAGACACTGGAGTCTGCCTCAGTGGGAGCACTCCTCTTCAGGCTCTGCTCAGCTGGACACAGATGCTGAACCCTGGGGGCCATCCATGAAAATGAGAATGATCGAGGAGCAGCAGCACATTTGCGAGGTGCTGGAACAGGTGCCACACGCACTCTCCACAATCGCGCAGAGGATGGAGGGGTCCAACTCCTGCATGAGTGGAATGGTCGCACAGGTGCAGGAGCGGATCTCCGAGATACTGTCACAGGGACGTGAGGGCATCTCTGAAGTAGTGTCGCGGGTAAGTGCGGAAATGTCTGCGAAGGCTAGCCTCCATGGAGCTTGAAGCACGGCTCACCAGTGAGTCCATTAAGGCCCTGACAACGGCCCTTCGGATCCAGGGCAAACAACATTCTTCCGCCTTAAACAAGCAGGCAGATAAACCAGCACTGGCCTTACAAGGCTTCACACATGTCCTCCAAACTGTTGTCCAGCAAGGTGGTAGGAGTGACGTGGGCCTGGCTCAGAAGAGGGATGATGGCGAAAGGGGACATGGAAGTGGAGACGCCACTCAAAGCGTTTCCACGTCTCACCCGTTGCCCCCCCTCTCAACCAGTACCCACAATGCTGCCTCCTCTCCACGTGGTCGAGTCTGCCCCTGCACAGGTGCAGGTGGAGCAGTCTTTGGAGGGGCCCTCATGGGCACCGAAACCCAGAGGGCGTCGGCCCTAAGCATCTAATCGGTCAGGGCATGAACAAGAGCAACCTGCCACTACCTCTGCTGCAGCCACAGGGGTAGCACCATGTGGGAGTAGTAGGAAGCATAAGACAAAAGTTTTGTGAGCACAAACAGGATGCACAAGGGTGTTTGACGGTTTGTCATGTTTTTTATTTATATTTGATTTTGGTTGAACTCACATTAAATATTATATTGTCACCACTACTGCCATGTCTTGGCAATAAGTCCCTTTCATGAGGTTCTCCATGAACACCAACACTTGATGCCACCCATTGGGTCACCCTAGACTGGGTGTATGTGTAGTTGCACGACTATTTTGTGCAGGTGCCTGTGGCGCAGCACTGTGTTGTGGAGCTCCATGTGGCGGAGGTGGACACCATGCCTGGCGAGGCTGGTGATGTTGCTCGTCCTCGGATGAAGTGATGAATGCAGCTATGGTGCCCCCCATCCTGACAGTTTGAATTTGAGGGGGTCCGCAAAGTAGGTAAATGTGTTTGTACAGCAGAGTTTAAATTAATAATTTTGAGTGGAAAGACAAAGGTGTTGCAGCCAAAACTTCGTCTGAAGTGACAGAGTGCCCTGCTGCAATAAATGAGGTAATCCTTTGCATCTCTCACTGACTGCTGGCTGAAACACGTCTGCTCCAACAGGGAGTTTTTCCCACAGCACAGGAAACAAGCTGAGGATCCATGAAAATTGCAGCCCTGCCAAAATCTCCTGTCAATGACGTCTGCCAAGGACCTCAACTAGGTAAGTAAGTTTCTAAATTTTCATCCCGCCGGCTTTAATTGCCAGTGGGAGTCCCGCATGCGGGAGCTGCGCTTGGACCTTAATGCGTCACTGGGGAACCTGGAAGTGGGCGGGTTGGAGCCGGGCTCCAGACCCGCTCCAGGATTCCCCGATTTTACGAGCCCCCCGCCCCCAGCGCACCCGCTCGGCCATCCTAAAATCGACTCCTCTGTCTCTGATGATAGATTCCAGTTACTTCCTCACAACTGATGTTAAATGAAAGGGTCTGTAGTTTCCTGATTTCTCCGGCCCTCCCTTCTTAAATAATGAAGTTGCATTTGCAATTTTCCAATTCAAAGGCACAATTTCCAAATCTCGAGAGCTTTGGAAAATTATGACGAACGCATCTGAATTTTCTCACTTTTTTTTAATACTTTTGCCGGAAACTATCTTAAGTCTCATTATTTTCTCCATTACCATTTGTTACATATATTAAATCCAATAAGTTCCTCTCCTTGACTTATTTTTAGGTTCCTTTGTACCATTGGTATTTTGCCCTCTTCCTTTACTGTGAAAATGAATACAAAGTATTCATTTAACAAGTCTGCCATTACCTTATTATCCATTAGAGTCTCACCTGCATCCGTCTTCAAAGGGCTCTCATTCCCCTGTTCCACTCTCTTTCTGTTAATATATTTATAAAAACTCTTCCTGTTAGCTTTGATATCCCTTGCAAGTTTTTTTCATATTCCTTTTTGCACCTCATATTACTTTCTCTCACAGTGTAAGCCTTTTCTTTTAGCTTGTCTTACCTCATTTGTTGACTGTGGTTGTTTTAATTCACAAGTAAAGATTTTAAGGGTTAAATTCCATCGTGAATGAAAATGGGCACAGGCATTGTGGAAGCCGTGGCCGCTGGCGACGCTGGAGGGATTGATGATCAGGGTTTGAACCCAATCCTCCTCCTCTCTTCTCACTTCTACGTCATCCCACACACTCTGAATGAAGAGCTGCAGATGGTGCAAGAATACACTTCTTCCTCTCTCCTCTCCCCACACCACAACTAGCCCTTATCCCTTTTTCATTTCTGATCCCCAAGAAGTCGAAGCTGCAGAGCCAGAAGAGCATGAAGAAGAGAGTGATGATGAAGATGCACCGTCGCTTGATTTCACTCTCGCAGCCACCAGCTCAGTGACTGACACTCCGCAGGCTTTAGAGGCTAGGATAGAGGAGGGATCTGCACATGGTGCGACACTGGGCACAAGTGTGCAGAAGCCAGAGCCGGGGGAAACAATGCCAAGGGTGCCAGCTCGCCAGAAGACTCTAATTCTGCTACCGAGGACTCGCATAATGACTTCGATGAACTAGGCTACAGAAGATGGCTGATGGGCATGCAACAAGAAAATGCTTGGTGCACTGGGAAGCCTGCCGGAAAGCTTAAATCACAATTTCAAGGAGCATGGAGGAGTCCACCTCCAATTTGGCGCATGGCTTTACGCAGAACTTGGAGCCCATCCTTTGCAACGTTGGACAGGTGGTCATCTTGATCAGCACAGCTGTGGAACCCACCATCACGCAGCACCTGATGACCAATCTGCCAGCACATACTGCCATCATAGCTCTGGGTGCCACTGTTGAAAGAGGCTTCCAAGGTGTTACAGCAGTCCAGCAATCTATTCTTCAACAGATCACTAGGATTGCTGAGGCGCTGCCCCAGGAGAGTGGCATTGGCTCCAAGGAAGAGGAACCTGCTGCCCTCTCTCAGGAGGACGGCCTTCCTGCATCCAACCCTGCCATTCCATCAGTGCCCTTGCTGTTGCCTGTCAGTCAGCCGGCCTAGACTACTGCAGCCCAGGCCAAGATGGTGCAGTCTGTAGCTGGACCCCCTGGGCCCTGAGCAGCTCGAAGTCATCCTCCCAAGGCCATCTGCTGTGTCATCAATTGAAGCTCAGCAACCTTCCTCCTCCCAAGCTCCAGCCACTGGGGAAGCACCTTGTAGAAGCACCAGGATAGAGAAAAGAACATGAAAGACAGGCAAAAAAAGGAATGCACAAGGGTGAAAAGTTTTATTTTGTATGCATAATGCAATGATTATTTTGATAAATTTTGATTTGACTTGGCATCTGGTGTTGGTTTTTATGTCTGCAGTCAGGTGAGGGAGGTTCCAATAATTGTTGACACAAAGAGGACAATGTAATGGTTATTGAAAGATGTATGGTGAGGAGTGTGGGAGTGCTGGTGCATGAGGAGGTGCCAGTGAGCTCAGTGGAAGTGCTCCTCAATGAGCTGATATTGTAGACCCTGGGCAGAAAGGTGTTTTCTAGGTTGCTGCCTCTATTCCTGCCCTTCTTCAACTTCTTCCTCTTCTTCCTCCTCTTCATGCTCCTCCTCCTCAGTTTGTCTGCTGACAGGTGGGGGCAAGGGCTGTTTCCTCATGATGGCGAGGTTGTATAGCATGCAGCAGATGATCACAAATCTGGATACCCACTCATTGCTTTACTGCAGGGCACCTCCTGAATGGTCCAGGCAATGGAAGTGTTGTTTGAGGATGTCGATTGTCTGCTCTATGATGTTCCTTGTGGCAGTATGGCTCTCAAAATCCTCTTGATGTGCATATGGACGCGGGTTCCTTACCAGAGTCATGAGCCATGTCAGGAAGGGGAGGGGGGGATAACCGTTGTCGCCCAAAAGCCAGCCTTTAACTTGGATTTACGAGGATGTTGCCAGGACTGAAGTATTTTAGCTATGAGGAAAGATTGGATAGGCTGGGGTGGTTTTCATTGAAACAGAGGAGGCTGAGGGGAGATTTAATTGAGGTATATAAAATTATGGGGGGCCTAGATAGAATGGACAGGAAGGACCTATTCGCCTTAGCAGAGAGGTCAATAACCAGGAGGCATAGGTTTAAAGTGATTGGTAGAAGGATTAGAGGGGAGGTGAGGAGAGATTTTTTTACCCAGAGGGTGGTGGGGGTCTGGAACTCACTGCCTGAAAGGGTGGTAGAGGCAGAAACCCTCATCGCATTTAAAGGGTACTTGGATGTGCACTTGAGGTGCCGTAACCTACAAGGCTATGGACCAAGAGCTGGAAAGTGGGATTAGTTGGATAGCTCTTTTTCTGTTGGCACAGACACAATGGGCCCGATTTTAGCACCCGCTATCGGGTGCGTTCTTGGCGGGGGGGCCTCGAAAATAGTGAAATCCAGGATCCCGAACGGATCCCGTCTCGATCCCGCCCACTTCCGGGTTCCCCGCTGATGCGCCGGCGTGCGCGCGCAGCCCCCGCTGGTGGGAATCCCGCAGGCAATTAAAGCCAGCGGGATGCCACTTGAGTGTATTTACTTAGCTATTTCAGGTCATTAACTGACCTGATTAAGGGACTATGTGGGATTTTGTATCAACATGGGACTGTTTCCCACACTGGGGGAAACACTCCCAAATCGAATGGACGTGTTGCAGCTGTCAGCCTGTGGCAGCTGCAAAGGTCCATTTGACAGGTGCGGGGGGGAGACCCTCACCCATTGCAGGAGGCCACTCTGTCACTTGGGACAAAGTTTGGCCTCCACCACCCTCCTCCTGACAAGAAAAGTCACCAACCTGCACACTTACCCCGGGGTCCGGAGACATGTACCTACCTTGCGGACCCCCTCAGATGTTCATCTTGCGGATGGGGGCTGCCGTAGCTGCAGTCATGACCTCCTCGGAGGGTGAACAGCATCACCAGCCTCGCCATCCACGCCGTCCACCTCTGACACGTGGAGCTCCACAACAGAGTGCTGTGACACATCCACCTGTATAGCAGGAGGGAGGGCTACCGCAGAGAGAGATGCGTCGCAGAGGGCACTACCCTCGCCACAGGTTCCACAGACCGAGGCTCAGCCTCCTGGACCTCTCTGAGCAGCAGTGCACACGGAGGCTCAGAGTCACTCGACACGTAGCCGTGGACATCTGCAGCCTCTTTCATGCCGAGCTGCTCCTGGCTGGCCCGTGCACCATCTTCCTACCTGTCGCTGTCAAAGTCACCACTGCCCTCCCGAACTTCTCCTCCACAGCCTTCCAGGGTGCAACTGGGGACATCGCCGATGTCTCTCAGTCGTCTGCGCAGAAGAGCCCTGCAAATACACCTATACCCACTCTGCAGTGACACAATGGGTGGCATCAGTTGTGGGTCCTCATAGTGATACCCAGGAGCGGGCATTATTGCACAAACCGGACAGGATTCGCGAAGACATGGCAGTAGTGGTGCCAATAGAATGTGTGATGTGAGTTGTTCTGAAATTCAATAGAAGTAAGAACCATGACAAACCCTCAAACACCCTTGTGCATCCCCTTCATGCTCACGACACGTTTGCCTTACGCTGCCTACTGCACATATGTGATGCATGCCTGTGGCTGCAGCACAGGTGGTGGCAGGTTGAGTGAGGCTGGCCGTGAGAGAGATGCATGAGAGGGTGAGTATGGGATAGAGCCATGAGATTGTATGAGGATTGGGTTGCGTGGTAGTGGCGGGATGAGTACTGGCGAGGTGAGTAGGTGCAGGTAAGATGAGGATGGGGTTTGAGTGGGTATGAGGGGTGATGTGACAGAGTAGTGTTGGCAGTGCCGAAGGAGATGTGGGGTGGGGGCAGTGATGTGGCAGACAGAGTGTAGGGGAAAGACTACGTGTACTTACTGTGGCTGACCTACTGAGATCATTGGACCGCCTCCTGCACTGTGTGCAGGTGGGCGATATGTTGGTGGCGCAGGTGACCCCCTCTGCCACCTCGAGCCAGGCCTTCCTGGTGGCAGAGGCAGGCCGCTTTCTCCCGCCCGCCGGGGGGAAGATCTCTGTCCTCCCCCTCCTCCTCACCCCATGTATTGATACCTGGGGTGAGGGATCATTAAACTGGGAGCAGCCGTCCCCCTGGGCTGCTCCATGCAGTCATCTTTGCTATTTGTTGCAGCATCTGTCAGTGGGGGACTGCCCCTTTAAATAGAGCGCCTCCAGCTGACAGATCTTACTGCGCATGCGCAGCCCGCCCGACGCGCAGATCAGCAGCGGGGAACCCGGAGGAGCAGGTAAGTGGATCCAATTAGTGCGTTGCCTGCTGCCAGAGTACAGTCATACCTCAGAGGAAAGCACAGGAACAGGAAGGGGAGAGTGTGACTGTTAGTCAGCAGGGTAGTGACCTAGGAGAGGTAGAGAAGGAGGTCCCGCAGACACTGGTCCTACCCAACAGGAATGGGATACTTGATATCTCTGAGGATAAGGATGAAGACTGCAGGGGTGATGCCCAGAATGCTGACAACGGCACCTTGGAGCATGAAGCAGTTCAAGGGGGGAGGATCAGAATAGAAACTTTGTAGTCATTGGGGATTTAATAATTAGGGGGATAGATAGCATCCTCTGCAGTCGCGACCGAGAGTCCAGGAGGGTGTTTTGCCCATGTGGTGCAAGGATAAAGGACATCTCGGAGCAACTGGAGAGGAACTTGGAAAGGGAGGGGGAAGGTCCAGTTGTCGTGGTCCATGTCGGCATCAATGACATAAGGAAGAACAAAGAGGAGGTCCTGCTAAGGGAATATCAAATTAAAAAGCAGGACCTCACAGATGGTAATTTCAGGATCACTACCCGAGCGACCTGTTAATTGGTATAGGGATAGGCAGATCAGAAAGGTGAATGCGTGGCTGAAAGACTGGTATGAGAAGGAGGGATTCCATTTCCTGGGACACTGGCAACAGTACTGGGACAGGAAGGGGCTGTACCACTGGGATGGGCTCCACCTGAACCAGAATGGGACCAGCATCCAAGCTGAAAGGATAAATAGGGCGGTGGATGAGGTTTTAAACTAGCACGATGTGGGGAGGGATCTGGTAGCAATAACAAAATAAAACAAGATAAAAGAAACAGGGGATGAGTGTAAAGATCAGACCAGGGTACGGAATAAAGGTAACATAAAGAGTTAAGGAACAGATACAGAAATATAAAAGGACTGTTAAAAATAAAGTAAAAGGAACAATTATTAAAGATGAATTAAACTGCCTGTACAGCAACACACACAGGGTTCAAAATAAAATGGGGGAACTGAAAGCAATAATCGGCAGCGAGGAACCAGATGTAGTAGGGATAACTGAAACATGGCTACATAAAGAACAGGACTGGCAACTAAATATTTCAGGCTGCAACATAATCAGAAAGGATAGGGAAGGAAGAAAGGGGATGTGGTAGCTGTACTAATTAGAGATAACATAATGGCAGTAGAAAAAAGGGACATAACTACCAGAAGGATAGAAACAAAATCCATAAGGGTTGAAATAAAAGATAAGAAGTGATCAATCACGCTAATAGGGGTATACTACAGATCACCTAATAGTGGAAAAGAGGTAGAGGGAGAAATATGTAAGCAAATATGTGAAATGAGTAAAGGACATAGAATACTAATCATGGGAGATTTTAACTACCCCCAAATAAACTGGCAAGAAGAGGTAGGTAAAAGGGTACAGGGAATGGAGTTTTTACAATGTGTGCAGGCCTCCTTTCTGACCCAATATGTAAAAATCCCAACAAGAAAGGAAGCACTGCTGGATCTAGTAATGGGAAATGAACCAGAACAGAAAAGAGAAGCATAGGGGAACATCGAGGCAATAGCATCACGACATAATAAGGTTTAAGATAAAGATTGAGAAGGACGTAGGTAAGAGTAGCTAAAGTAATGAATTGGAAAAGCGCTTATTTTAAGGGGATGAGAATGGAACTAAGCTGGAAAAAATTACTGACAAACAAAGAAATAGAACAGCAGTGGGAAACGTTTAAAACAGTGATCAATAGAGTCCAAGAGAAATATATCCCTCTAAAAAACAAGAACAAACTAGCCAGTAATATTACACCATGGATGAATATCCATGAGATGAGGAGAAACTTCTTCACTCAGAGGGTGGTCGGCCTGTGGAATTTGCTGCCCCAGGAAGCTGTGGAAGCTACATCATTAAATAAATTTAAAACAGAAATAGACAGTTTCCTAGAAGTAAAGGGAATTAGGGGTTATGGGGAGCGGGCAGGAAATTGGACATGAAGCTGAGTTCGGATCGGTCAATGCCCTGTGGGTGGCGGAGAGGGCCCAGGGGCTATGTGGCCGGGTCCTGCTCCGACTTCTTGTGTTCTTTAGATTTGTGGTTGGGATCAGATCAGCCATGATCTTATTGAATGGCGGAGCAGGCTCGAGGGGCCGATTGGCCTACTCCTGCTCCAATTTCTTATGTTCTTATGTTCTTATGAATAAAGAAATAAGGACAAAATTGAAACTAAAGAAAAAGACATATACTAAGTACATAGACAACAAAGGAGAGGACAACAAAAGGTTAGGAAAGAAATCAAAAGAACAATTAGGAAGGCAAAGACAAACTACAAAATTAAATTATCAAGGAATATAAAAAGAAATAGTAAAGTTTTCTACAGAGACATAAATCACACAAAAATTCAGGATAGGGATAGGGCCACTAAGGGATACACACGATAAACTCTCTGATAATGACAGCGAAATAACAGAAATATTAAATAATTACTTTGCCTCAGTATTTAACAGGGAGATCAACATGGTGGGCATGACATTAGAAGAAGAGATCAAAAAAAATATAGGGACGTTTAAGATAGAAAGGAGAGAGATCATTCTTTTTGATATATATTAAAGACCTGGCCTTGGGTATAGAAGATATCATTTCAAAGTTTGCAGATGACGTGAAACTTGGAAATGTAATAAACAATGTGGAGGATAGTAACAGACTTCAGGAAGACATAGACTGGTGAAATGGGCAGACACATGGCAGATGAAATTTAACGCAGAGAAGTGTGAAGTGATGCATTTTGGAAGGACGAATGAGGAGAGGCAATATAAACTAAATGGTACAATTTTAAAAGAGGTGCAGGAACAGAGAATTTTAAAAGGGATGCACATACACAAATCTTTGAAGGTGGCAGGACAAGTTGAGAAGGCTGTTAAAAAAGCATATGGGATCCTGGGCTTTATTAATAGATGTAAGGAATCTTACAACACCAGGTTATAGTCCAACAAATTTATTTTAAAATCACAAGCTTTTGGAGATTATCCCCTTCGTCAGGTGAATGAGTGAAAAGGTTCTCAAATCGCATATCTTATACTAGGCTGGGACAGCATCACACCAATCAAAAGGTGTCGTTGTTATTCAAACAGTCACGGAGAACAGCACGTCCCAGTACACTGGATATACATTGTGTCAATTACACAGACAGACAGAAGGAAACCCAATCTGTCCTCAACTCCATTTTCCCTCCTGTTCCCCATATCCTTTGACTCCCTTGCTGATCAAAAATTTGTCTAACTCAGCCTTGAATATATTCAATGACTCAGCCTTCTCCGCTCTTTGGGGCAAAGAATTCCAAAGGTTCACGACCCTCTGAGACAAGATATTTCTCCTCATCTCCTTCTTAAATGGGTGACTCCTTATTTTGAGACTATGCCCCCTAGTTCTAGAGTCCCCTATGAGGGGAAACATCCTCTCAGCATTTACCCTGTCAAGCCCCCTCAGAATCTTATGTTTCAATAAGGTCTCCTCTCATTCTTCTAAACTCCAGTGAGTATAGGCCCAACCTGCTCAATCTTTCCTCATAAGAAAACCCTCCATACCCGGAATCAACCTAGTGAACCTTCTCTGAACCGCCTCCAATGCAAGTAAATTCCTTAAATAAGGGGACCAAAACTGTATGCAGTACTCTAGGTGTGGTCTCACCAGCACCCTGTACATTTGTAGCAAGACTTCCCTGTTTTTATACTCCATCCCCCTTGAAATAAAGGCCAATATTCCATTTGCCTTTCCAATTACCTGCTGCACCTATATACTAACTTTCTGTGTTTCATGTACGAGGACACCCAAATCCCTCTGTACTGCAGCATTCTGTAGTCTTTCTCTATTTATATAATATTTTGCTTTTTTATTCTTCCTACCAAATTGGATGAGTTCACATTTTCCCACATTATACTCCATCTGCCAAATTTTTGCCCACTTGCTTAACCTATCCGTATCCCTTTCCAGACACTTTGTGTCCTCCTCACAACTTACTTTTCCACCTATCTTTTTATCATCAGCAAATTTGGCCACATTACACCCACTTCCTTCACCCAAGTCATTGATATAGATTGTAAATAGTTGAGGCCCCAGCACTGATCCCTGTGGCACCCCACTATTAACAGATTGCCATCCTGAAAATGACCCCTTTATCCTGACGCTCTGTTTTCTGTTAGTTAGCCAATCCTCTATCCATGCTAATATATTACCTCCAACACCATAAGCTCATACCTTGTGCAGTAACCTTTTATGTGGCACCTTATTGAATGCCTTTTGGAAATCCAAATACACTACATCTACTGGATCCCCTTTATCCACCCTGCTCGTTACTTCCTCAAAGAACTCTAATAAATTTGTCAAACATAATTTCCCTTTCATAAAACCATGTTGACTCTCCTTGATTTTATTTTGAGTGTCTTAAATTACTTCCTTAATAATCGATTCTAGCATTTTCCCAATGACAGATGTTAGGCTAATTGGCCTATAGTTACCTGCTTTCTGTTTCCTTCCTTTCTTGAATAGGGGCGTTATATTTGCGGTTTTCCAATCCGCTGGGACCTTTCCAGAATTTAGTGAATTATGGAAGATTACAACCAATGCATCCACTATCTCTGTAGCCACTTCTTTTAAGACTTTGAAGTTATGCTAAACCTTTATAAAACATTGGTTAGTCTTCAGCTGGAGTGTTGTGTTCAATTCTGGGCACCACATTTTAGGAAAGATGTCAAGGCCTTAGAGAGGGTGCAAAAGAGATTCAGTAGAATGGTGCAAGGGTTATGGTTATGTGGAGAGATTGGAGAAGCTAGGGTTGTTCTCCTTAAAGCAGAGAAGGTTAAGGGGAGACTTGATAGAGGTGTTCAAAATGAACAGTTTTGACACATTAAATAAGGAGAAACTGTTTCCAGTGGCAGAAGGGTCAGTAACCAGAGGACACAGATTTAAGGTAATCGGCAAAATAGCCAGAGGCGACGTGAGGAAACATTTTCCTTACGCAGCGAAGTGTAATGATCTGAAATGCGCTGCCTGAGAGGGTGGTGGAAGCAGATTCAATAGTAACTTCCAAAAGGGAATTGAATAAATACTTGAAGGGAAATAATTTACAGGGCTATGGGGAAAGAGCAGGGGAATGAGATTAATTGGATAGCTCTTTCAAAGGGCCGGCACAGGCTGAATGGCCTCCTCCTGTGCTGTACCTACTATGATATGGTAATTGATAAACTAATCAAACTGACAGAGGATAAAACCCCTGGTCTGGATGGATTGCATCCACGCATATTAAAAGAAGTTGGGGAAGAGATAGCAGAGGCACTATTAAATAAATATAAAAATTCATGAGAAAAGGGAATTGTGCCAGAGGACTGGCGGACAGCTAATGTTATTCCTATATTTAAAAGGGGAGATAGAACAAGTCCAGGGAACTATAGACCAATTAGCTTAATGTCGTTGGTAGGAAATATAATTAAATCCTTAATCAAAGATGTAATAGAAAAATATGTAGAAAAGGAAAATATAATAAAGAATAGTCAGCACAGATTTCAAAAGGGAAGGTCATGCTTGACCTACCTTGTTGAATTCTTTGAAGAAGTAACAGAAAGGGTAGTCAAGGGTAATACAGTAGATGTAATATATTTGGATTTTCAAAAGGCCTTTGCTAAGGTACCGCATAGTAAATGTCAAGCTTAGATGCATTTAAGGGGAAGCTAGATAAACACGTGAGGGAGAAAGGAATACAAGGATGTGTTGATGGAGTTAGATGAAGAAGGGCGGGTGGAGGCTCATGTGGAGCATAAACACAGGCATGGACCTGTTGAGCAAATGGCCCATTTCTATGTAATTCTATGTAATGGCACCTGATGCAGCCTGAAAGGAGCCTGTTGCATAGAAGTTCAGAGCAATGGTGACCTTGACAGCCATGAGCAATGGTGACCTTGACAGCCACGGGCAATGATGCCCATGCCCTGCTTTGGGGCTGTAGTTATCGCTGCAGCAGCTGACATAGCTCATTCACAATCTCCATCGTAAAGCGAAGGCGCCAAATGCACTGCTCCTCACTGAAGTTGAGGTAGGAGAAGTGCTCCCTGAAGATCCTGTGCAGATAAGATCTCCTGCTGAGTGCCCTGCTCGTCCTCCTCCCTCTTCTGGCAGCTTGTCTTGCTCTGCTGCGTCTTCCTTCGTGCTTCCAGTCATGTTCTATTCCGAGAGGTAGCCCAATCAGGCCACATATGTCTGCAGGAAAATAATATTTGAACAGTATAGCAGCAAGAGGACTGCAAGAGCAGCCAGACCTCTTTCTGTAGATTAATTAAAGTTGCAACAGCCCTAGAACTTAGCCAGAAACGCATATCGGTAATGTAGCAACCAAAAGTAGTAATACAGTGTCTTACCTATAACTCCTGCATGGTCCCTTTAAATACTGCTGGCATAGGGTCCTTCATGACGTTTAGCATCATGTGATGAGTCGGGCCTTTGAAAATGGCATTAGGGTCTCACTTAAGCATTGCATGCTGATCTACGCCAGGATAGCGCTGCTTCGCATGTTGCAGGCTTTCGATAGGCAGGCGCAGGCTAAACCTTTTACCAAGTTGGCGCTGCGCACTTCCAATTGAATGTGTGTGCACCCATCTTGGAGGCCATATTCGAACCTTAGCCCACGTAGTACCTGAAAAACGGGCGATATGCAATCCAATTTAACCCTCTTGTCCTTTCATGGCTATGTACTGGTTTTGTATTGTACCAAATACTTCTTTGAACATTTCCCACTGTTTGTCTGTAGGTTTACCCTTTAACAGTTCAGCTAAGTTTACTGTGGTCAATTTATTAGTCATCCCTTTGAAGTTAGCCTTTGTGATTCTCCCTTCTCCCTCTCAAACATAATATAAAATTCAATCATATTATGGTCACTATTCACAAGCTATCCCTTACCATCAGATTGTTAACTAATTCTAGTTAGTTACTAATCACTAAATGTAGTATGGCTTGATCCCTTGTTGGTTCTAAAATATATTTTTCCAGAAAACTATCCCGAATACATTGTAGAAATTCATTGCCTTTTCATTGAGCTGTTCTGCTTCTCCCAGTCTATGTGAAAATTAAAATCTTCCATTATAAATCACATTATTTCTGCTATATGTTTCCCTGATCTCTGTATTTATACATCCCCCTACTACATCAGTGCTATCTGGAGGTCAGTAGACAATTCCCACCAGGGTCTTGCATCCTTTGCTGTTCCTTAACTCTACCCAATATGTTTCCACAGCCTGATCACACTTACTGAAACCCCTTCTTTCTACTGCTTTATTTGTATAATTTATAAATATTGCTGCCTTTCCTCCTGTTCCAATTTCCCTATCCTTTCTAAAGATCTTATGGCCTGGAATATTTAGTTCCCAGTCATGCCTAGTCTGTAGTCAAATCTTTCTCAACACTATTACATCATACCCTTTAAGCTGAATTTGTGCTTCCAGCTTCTTATTTTATTTCTTATGCTACATGCATTCGTGTAGAGAAGTCTTATTAAGGTAACTGTCCCCACCCTTCCCAAATGCCCACAGTGATGTTTCTCTCACACTTTTTGACCTATCACACTTTTTATTACTGATGCTTTGTATGTTGCTTTGCAGGCAATTTAATATGTTCTTATTTTTCATCACTCCTGTTTCATTTTTAATGGGTATTTTATTACTTCCTATAACTTATTATTACTTCCTAGAACCTTTTCTGTACCTGGAGTATTTATGTTATCTTTATCACTTTTTGTACTCTGACCTTTGTTCTTATCCCTTCATTTTCTTATTTTCAGGTCACAGTACTATTATTTCCACCCAGATCACACCCCGCCCCCCACCACTTTACACATATGCATTTGTATTTTAACTTTTTGTGTATTTGTTGGTAAAATAGTAAGATGAATAGCAGAGTGTGCTGGTGTTTTTTGATCATTGTGAGTGCGTTACTTCCTTGGTTACTGAATGATGGTAATACATTTGTTACGTAAATATACAAACATGTAGTACATTTACCCGTATTGTGTGAGTTTATGTAAGGCGTTTTCTACTAAAATTATTGCATGTAGCTAAAATGGTGTCACCATAGCTACAACCTGTGGCTAGTCAGCAATTTCTATTGGACAATACTGCACTAAGCCAAGGCCGACACTTATGTCAAGTCTGAATTTAAAGTGGGACCTACTGTGTTTTGAAAAGAAGATCAGAATCTGACTTTTTTTCTTTAGTTTGTGCTGTTATTTTCCATGCTAATTTTGTCTGGTTATTTTTTTGAAATAAGTTTTTAGTTTTAGCAATTATAATTTTGCAAATGGGCATGCTATTGGAAAGATGAAGAAAAGGATGTATGGAGGAATATAAGGCAGGTCAGATTGCATCACAGGCAGGCTACCTGTGTCTACCCTTATTCATGAAGTTGTATATACAGGCAGAGTACATCTACCTTGGAATGTCGGAAAAAACCTGCCTTTTCAGGTTCCGCGCCACAACGGAGGTAGTGATAGTTACGTCGTCTCCGAGAATCAGAGCTTCAGCCAACTTCAACGTAGTGGTGCATTGCCATTGGCTGTCAAGGTCACCATGGTTCTGAACTTCTATGCATCTGATTCATTCTAAGCTGTCACAAAGGACATCGGTGAATCAATCTGCAGTTCACAGATATATCAAGCAAGTGACTGATGTATTATTCACTGGTGCAAACAGTTGCATTCCTTTACCCGTTGGCAGTTGATATCACAAAGAGAGAGCTCTAAAGTTTTTTCTGATGGGATGATTCCTCAAAGTGCATACAATCCCACGGCCTTTGTGAATCACATGAACTTCCACTCTATCAGCATGTAAGTTGTCTGTCGCTATCAAAACAGGATCATCCAAGTGAATTCACATTCTTACGGCAGGAATCATAAAGTCTTTATTTTAAAGGCAATACATCAGGATTATTTTATGGAGCAAGAAGAGTGCCAGTATAGAGTCTAGGAGACCTAGGCTATTATCTTCAGCAGCAGTCCTTATATCTGTAAGATCAGCAGCAGAGCACAGATGCAGCTGCCAGGATCATTATCCCTAGTCCCCATCTTCTGCTGCCAGCGTGTTTTCGCAGACTAGCTCAGCCCAGTGTGATTTTGATGAGCATTATGCTCAATACTCCAAGGTCCTACTGTTTTCAGTACCAGACCAGGAAATGTCCTCCCCTTTAGCCATAAAGGCTGCACAGCTCCATCTTAGCAGCAGAATAATACATTGTGAGTTACATAGTATAAGATTGTTGTCCTTATAAAATCAGAATATCTTCCAATTTACCAAGAGCAGGCCACAGAAGATTGGCTAATACTACACAAATATTTTACCATTGTAAGTTGCTGGTATACTCATTACGTCATGCTAACATTAGAATTGCTAACTGTCTTCTCCATGTTAGCATGTCATCATTGCAGTTTAAAACTCCATTAAGTTGCTATCATGCTGAGGTAGTCAAATCAGTTCAAATTATCTCAGTATTTACCTTACTGTGTATCTGGACCTTTATAGCCCCAAAACAGGGTTTTCACTATGACACTATCTGTTTTGGCACTTGGCTATGCCTTATTCCCAATCACTGGCATGATAAATTGTCTAAATGTATGCATTTCTTACATAATTGTGTATTTGTGATCATGTTTTCCAGACACAGCAGCGTTGCTGAGCACTAAAGGTTTCAATAGAAAATGAGTTCAGTATAGCAGGTACTTTTCACAGCTTAGCACAAACAAAAAACCTCACAAAAACAATTGAATTATCAGAAGCAGGAAGAACTTAAATGTTTAATAACTTGATACTTAGTCAACAGTTTGTTTTCCACATTGCAGTCTTTACTGAATGTTCCATCTAAGTACAATTGGAAATAAACATTATGAAACTGCAACGGCAAGCATTTCTTAAGAGTATGTACCTAGAAGAATGCAACACGTGGAGCAGTAATCAGAAACGCCATAGAGGCCATGAGCAATTTATATTCCCTTAATTTTGCCAACCTGGTGAGTAATTGGAAGGAAAAAATAAAGTTAAGGTTGTTCTGTAGGGAGAGAGCTTGTTATTTCATATTTGCTAAGAATTTTTGCCTGATGGAATTGTTAAACACTGTCCATGATCAATAATGCAGAATTAATTTAATGACTTTGTGCGCTCTGAAGCCCAGTTTACACTACAGCTGGAAAGTCACACGAATTGTAAAATTGCAGCTGGTTCATGCTAATGTAAAAGTGTGAAGTTATTCAGCTCTGCCTTTACAGTAGGAATTCTCACCTATGGTTGCCAGATATAAAGGATGATATAAAGGGCCCAATGTAAAATTTTCCTTATCCCCACAGTGTTGGGTTGCAAATTAACACTGACCAATAATAATGGACGACAGAATAAAGCGGAGTCAGTTGGAATCAACCTAATTGGAATAAAACTTCACCCTCTCCTCCAATTTTGTCCTTTTCCACGTGCACCATTTGTCATCCAATATTTCATTGTGGTCATTCTTCATCTGAGATCCTGAGCAATAAGTGTTCGCAGGCAAGAGTGTCCAAGAGTGCATATTCCAGGAGGGGGGGTCACTAAATAACAATCTGATGTAGAAAACCTGGCTGACTGTTTTTTGTGTCCCCTCTAATTCAGGCATGTCAATTGTAATGTAGTTACGTAAACATAGGCCAGGTATCAGAGCTAGGACCTTCCTGGTCTGTAAGTTCAATATCACATGACTCTGTAGTTACCCACTGAGATGCCAGGAGATCTGAAAATATTATCTTATTGTGTAACCTGTACTTACAGTCTGCAACCTGGTGATGAGTTATATAGTAGTGATTCAGGCGAGTGGTTCCAAAGATGGGATAAATCATCCAAATGAAGCTCAAGTAGTTTATGGGCATTAGTAGGATCCCAAAATCGAATTACTGGCTCAAACTCGATGTCAAGTATTGGTTACCATTTATGGTGCATGGGCTATAATTAATAATATTGAACTTTATTTTTTTAAAATCATTTTGTGGATCGCACACTGAATACAATGATACAGCACAACCTGTACTTATGGTCACCTTTATAGAGCTGTCCATCACGACTATTTTTCCCATCCTGATTATCTTCTAATAGAAGTCCATATAAGCTTGCTGTATAGAACAGTCAGCAGTATAGCAGGCACTTGATTTGGTTTGTGTGTATTTTCTTCCACTCTACTTGAGAGTATTATGGTTAGGACCAGAATGCTCCTCTGTTTCTGCAGAATTACAAGGGTTTGGGGAGAGCAAGTTTCATTTAAAATGTTCTCAGCTGCATTGTAGCATTAAAATAAGAAAATAGATTAAAATAAGCAAACAGATTCGTATTTCTTATGCTGGATGGGAGTCTGCCCCATGTTTTACTGCTGAGTCCCACTAATGTTATGTACTGCTGCTGAGAACTTGCTGAATGGTCCAACACTGTGAACTTGTTTTATTTTGCAAAAAGAGTTAAGTCCTCTGGCCCTGTCTTGTTTATTGTTTGTTTTGTCAGAATCTTACATACAGCAACCATTGATTTTCTTTGGTTGACCAGGTCAGGTCTATGATTGACCTTGATAGACTGGTTGTGTTGTATAGAAGTGAAAGGTATATGGTATAAAGGGCTAGTACTATAGTAATACAGATGTTTTGTTTCAAACATGTGCAGGAAATGGTAACCTACATTCTTATTCATTCATCATTCTCCACATACAAACATACAAAAGTCACCTAGAAATATTTCCCTTTTAAGAATTTTTGTATCATGCCCATTGAATAACATTCCCTCATTGAGCTTTGTCCAGTACTTTGTTCTGATTGCATCATCAGTTCTCTTTCTTCTTTTGTTGGCCTTAGTCTCTTTTCGGAGTTCTGGTGTTTAGTTCTCCATTATTTTGATAAATCGTCAGTATGGGGAAGCAATTCATAAAAGAAAACAGTAACTACGTTCACAAATAACTCATTGTGCATTAGTATGTCCCAAGAGACATGATAAGGTGCTATATAAATACAAGATCTTTTTATTCTTTTTTAAACACGCTTGATTTGATTTTGATAAGTTTCAATGCAGGCTTACTTTGGAAAAGGCCCTTTACAGTTTCAGTTGCACGGTTTTGATTGATTCATTCTCAGTTCCTAGTTCTTGCCAACTCCTGCTCTTAAGAATTCTATCAGAAGGGGGGCATTTGATTGCGGTACATAATACGGTGAGCTGTGATTTAAACATGACAGAAAGCTCATTATCAATCCCACAAAGTGTGAGTAGGTGATTTTTAGCTGAACATAAACACTTGGGTAGATGCTACTTACTCGGCTTGCATTTTCAACACAGAACATTTATAATATTTCTTGTCACTTGTAGTTTAGTTCTTTTATTTTTTATTATCGGTGTGAAATGAATAGTTTTTGACTGTTGTGCAGTGAACGGAAACTCAACCTATGTATTCTGTCCACAGCTTTTACCGTTTTGTGCTTGAGCCTGAACTGGTCTTCACAGCTGACAACTATTTATCAACAGGACCCATGGCCAAATTTCTCGAAATGCCAGAAATGCCCTTGTTTACCCTTAACATGATTACGCCTGAAAGTTGGTTGGTAGAATCTCTACACAGCTCGTATGACTTGGACAATATTCACTTAGAAGAAGTAAGTGTCTTTCCAGGGACTGAAATAAAATGATAAAATTGTGCTGCAAGGCAGTTTGCATGATAGGGGGAGTTGCTTTAACAAATAGTTTGCTGATGGTGATTACTGCTTTAATTGCACGGATTCTTGCTAATAATATGAACCACCAAAGCATTATTATACGATAATATTGACTGCAGGCAATATTAATTAAAGAGAATAATGCAGTGCTGGAGAGAGGGGATGTCCTTGAGGGATCAAGGACAGAACCTATTTGGTTAGTGTCAAGAAACAAAAGAGGCACCATTACACGAAGAACATAAGAAATAGGAGCAGGAGAAGGCCATTCAGCCCTTCGAGCCTGCTCCGCCATTCAACAAGATCATCGCTGATCTTCTACCTCAACCCCATTTTCCTGCACTATCCCCATATCCCTTGATGCCTTTAATATCGAGAAATCTGTCGATCTCTGTTTTGAATGTAGGAACATAAGAACAGGAGTGGGCCATTCAGCCCCTCGTGCCTGCTCCGCCATTCGATAAGATCATAGCTGATCTGTGATCCAGCTCCATATACCTGCCTTTGGCCCATATCCCCTAATACCTTTGGTTGCCAAAAAGCTATCTATCTCAGATTTAAATTTAGCAATTGAGCGAGTATCAATTGCCGTTTGCGGAAGCGAGTTCCAAACTTCTACCACCCTTTGTGTGTAGAAATGCTTTCTAATCTCACTCCTGAAAGGTCTGGCTCTAATTTTTACACTGTGTCCCCTACTCCGAGAATCCCCAACCAGCGGAAATAGTTTCTCTCTATCCACCCTATCCGTTCCCCTTAATATCTTATAAACTTCGATCAGATCACCCCTTAACCTTCGAAACTCCAGAGAATACAACCCCAATTTGTAATCTCTCCTCGTAACTTAACCCTTGAAGTTCGGGTATCATTCTAGTAAACCTACGCTGCGCTCCCTCCAAGGCCAATATGTCCTTCCGAAGGTGCGGTGCCCAGAACTGCTCACAGTACTCCAGGTGCGGTCTAACCAGGGTTTTGTATAGCTGCAGCATAGCTTCTGCCCCCTTGTACTCTAGTCCTCGAGATATAAAGGCCAGCATTCCATTTGCCTTCTTGATTATTTTCTGCACCTGTTCATGACACTTCAATGATCTATGTACCTGAACCCATAAGTCCCTTTGGAACTCCACAGTTTTTAACTTTTTACCATTTAGAAAGTACCCTGTTCTATCCTTTTTTGATCCAAAGTGGATGACCTCACATTTGTCTACATTGAATTCCATTTGCCACAGTTTTGCCCATTCACCAAATCTATCAATATCACTTTGTGATTTTATGTTTTCATCTTACAATGCCACCAATCTTTGTGTCATCGGCAAACTTAGATATGAGACTTTCTATGCCTTCATCTAAGTCGTTAATAAATATTGTGAATAATTGAGGCCCCAAGACAGATTCCTGCGGAACTCCACTAGTCACATCCTGCCAATGTGAATACTTACCCATTATCCCTACTCTCTGTCGCCTTTCGCTCAGCCAATATCCAAACCAAGTCCGTACTTTTCCCTCGATTCCATGGGCTTCTAAATTAGCTAACAGTCTCTTATGTGGGACCTTATCAAATGCCATCTGGAAGTCCATATAAATAACATCCATTGACATTCCCCTGTCCACTACTTTAGTTACCTCTTCAAAAAATTCAATGGGTGTCATTTCAGCACCCGCTATCGGGTGCGTTCCTGGCGGGGGGGCTCCGAAAATCAGAGAATCCCGGAGTGGGACCGGAGCCCGCCCCGAACCCACGCACATCCGGGTTCCCCGCTGACGCGCCGGTGTGCGCGCGCAGCCCCCGCTGGTGGGAATCCCGCAGGCAATTAAAGCCAGCGGGATGCCACTTGACAGTATTTATTTAGGTATTTCAGGTCATTAACTGACCTGATTAAGGGATTATGTGAGGAGGGGTGGGATTTTAGAGCAAACTGGGACTGTTTCCCACACTGGGGGAAACACTCCCAGGTCAAATGGACGTGTTGCAGCTGTCAGCCTGTGGCAGCTGCAAAGGTCCATTTGACAGGTGGGGGGAGACCCTCACCCATTGCAGGAGGCCACTCTGTCACTTGGGACAAAGTTTGGCCTCCACCACCTTCCTCCTGACAGTCAAAGTCACCAACCAGCACACTTACCAAGTGGTCCGGAGACACGTACCTACCTTGTGGACCCCCTCAGATGTACATCTTGCGGATGGGGGCCACCGTAGCTGCAGTAATGACCTCCTCGGAGGGCGAACAGCATCACCAGCCTCGCCATCCACGCCGTCCACCTCTGAAACGTGGAGCTCCACAACAGAGTGCTGTGACTCATCCACCTGTACAGCAGGAGGGAGGGCTACCGCAGAGAGAGATGCGTCGCAGAGGGCACTACCCTCGCCACAGGGTCCACTGACCGAGGCTCAGCCTCCTGGACCTCTCTGAGCAGCAGTGCACAAAGAGGCTCAGAGTCACTCGACATGTAGTCGTGCACATCTGCAGCCTCTTTCATGCCGAGCTGCTTCCGGCTGGCCCGAGCACCATCTTCTGACCTGTCGCTGTCAAAGTCACCACTGCCCTCAACAACTTCTCCTCCGCATCCTTCCAGGGTGCAACCGGGGACATCGCCGATGTCTCTCAGTCGTCTGCGCAAAAGAGCTCTGAAAATACACCTACACCCACTCTGCAGTGACACAATGGGTGGCATCAGTTGTGGGTCCTCATAGTGATCCTCAGGAGAGGGCATTATTGCACAAACCAGACAGGATTCGCAAAGATGTGGCAATAGTGGTGCCAATATAATATGTAATGTGAGTTGGTCAGAAATTCAATATAAGTAACACCCATGACAAACCCTCAAACACCCTTGAGCATCCCCTTCATGCTCACGACACGTTTGCCTTACGCTGCCTACTGCACATATGTGATGCATGCCCTGTGGCTGCAGCACAGGTAGTGGCAGGTTGAGTGAGGCTGGCCGTGAAAGAGATGCATGAGAGGGTGAGTATGAGATAGAGCCATGAGATTGTATGAGGATTGGGTTGAGTCTTAGTGGCGGGATGAGTACTGGCGAGGTGAGTAGGTGCAGGTCAGATCAGGATGAGGTTTGAGTGGATATGAGGGGTGATGTGACAGAGTAGTGTTGGCAGTGCAGAAGGAGGTGTGGGGTGGGGGCAGTGATGTGGCAGACGGAGTGTAGGGGAAAGACTACGTGTACTCACTTTGGCTGACCTACTGAGGTCATTGGAGCGCCTCCTGCGCTGTATGCAGGTGCGCCATTAGGTTGGTGGGTGCAGGTGACCTCCTCTGCCACCTCGAGCCAGGCCTTCCTGGTGGCAGAGGCAGGCCACTTCCTCCCGCACACCGGGAGGAAGATCTCTGTCCTCCCCCTCCTCCTCACCCCATCCAATGACACCTGGAGTGAGCCATCATTAAACCTGGGAGCAGCCTTCCCCCCTGGGCTGCTCCATGCTGTAATTTTTATGATTTCTTGCAGCATCTGTCAGTGCAGGACTGCCCCTTTAAATAGAGCTCCTCCAGCTGACATATCTTACTGCGCATGCGCAGCCCGCCCGAAGCGCAGATCAGCAGTGGGGAACCCGGAGGACCAGGTAAGTGGATCCAATTAGTGGATTGTCTGCTACAATCGCGCGGGAAGCTGACTAATTTCACCGGGCGCATTACCCACGCGCCCGATAGCCCCCCCGCCAAGAACCTGCAGCCCTGCTAACATCGGGCCCAATCAGTTTGTCAGGCACGACCTACTTTTCACAAATCCGTGCTGGCTCTCCCTGATTAACTGAAAATTCTCGAGATATTCAGTCACCCTATCCTTAATTATAGACTCCAGCAATTTCCCCACAACAGATGTTAGGCTAACTGGTCTATAATTCCCCGGTTTCCCTCTCTCTCCTTTCTTAAAAAGCCGAGTGACATGTGCAATTTTCCAATCTGGAGGGACAGTTCCTGAATCTAGCGAACTTTAAAAGATTATAGTTCGGGCATCTGCAATGTGCTCCCCTACTTCCTTTAAAACCCTGGGATGGAAACCATCTGGTCCTCTGGATTTGTCACTCTTTAGTGCTATTATTTTCTTCATTACTGTTGCTTTACTTATGTTAATTTTATCGAGTCCCTGTCCCCGATTCAATATTAGTTTTCTTGGGATTTCCGGAATGCTATCCTCTTTTTCTACTGTAAATACTGACGCAAAGTAATTATTCAACATGTCCGCCATTTCCCCATTGTCAATGACAATATCCCCACTTTCAGTTTTTAAGGGGCCAACACTGCTCCTGACCACCCTCTTTTTCCTAATATAACTATAAAAGTTCTTTGTATTGGTTTTGATATCCCTTGCAAGTTTCTTTTCATACTCTCTTTTTGTAGCTCTTACTATCTGTTTTGTGACCCTTTGTTGATCTTTGTATCTTTCCCATTTGCCAGGATCTGTGCTATTTTTTGCCTTTTTGTATGCCCTTTCCTTATGTCTTATACTGTCCCTTACCTCTTTAGTTGTCCATGGCTGTTTTTTTTGGCAAGTAGAGTTCTTGGCCCTCAGGGGTATAAACCAGTTCTGTATCTCATTAAATGTTTCTTTAAACATTTCCCACTGATCATGAGTCGTTTTACCCATTAACAGATTTGCCCAGTTTACTGTGGACAGTCTCTGTTTCATCCCATTGAAGTCGGCCTTGCCCAAGTCTAGAATCTTAGCAGCTGACTCACTTTTTTCCCTTTCAAACACTACATTGAACTCGATCATGTTATGATCACGCACAGTTAAGCCGTTAACTAAATCTGGTTCATTACTCATTACTAAATCTAGTATGGCTTGCCCCCTTGTTGCCTCTGGGACATACTGCTGTCAAAAACTATCCCAGACACACTCAAGAAATTCACTACCTTTCTGACAGTTGCTAGTCTGCTTTCCCCAATCTATGTGAAGGTTAAAGTCCCCCATTAAGACCACTATGCCTTTCTTACATGCTTGTCTAATCTCTGCATTTATACAATCTAGCACTTCAGAGCTGCTGCCAGGGATCCGAGACACAATTCCCACTATAGTCTTGGATCCTTTCCTATTTCTCAATTCAACCCATAAGGTCTCTTTGGCTGCTTACCTCTCGTTATATCCTCCTTTATCATTGAATTGATTTCATTTCTAATCATGAAGGCTATTCCTCCCACTCTTCCATTTTCCCTATCTCTCCTGTAGACCTTATAACCCGGTATATTTAGTTCCCAATCCTGACCGTCCTGCAGCCATGTCTCAGTAATAGCTATCATGTCATACCCTCCAATTTGAATTTGAAGCTGTAGTTCATTTAATTTATTCCTTTTACTCCATGCATTTGTATATAGAACTTTTAGTTGGGCCACACACCCTAGTCTGATGCTGGGATAATCGCCTGACGCCTTCTAGTTTTCACTTTATCTGTCGTGTCTAAAGTACACTTTCTTTCCGCTGCTCTACGCTTTTCCCTTTCACTTGTTCTTGAACAACTGTTTGTACTATTTGTATTGTAAATCTCCGCTGGATCTTCCCCTCTCTTGCTGCTCTCAACTTTACTCCCTTCTGACTCCCCGCTAAGGTTCCCATCCCCCTGCCACTCTAGTTTAAACCTTCCCCAACAGCACTAGCAAACACCCCCGCGAGGACATTGGTCCTGGTCCTGCTCGAGTGTAACCCGTCTCTCTTGTACAGGTCCCACCTTCCCCAGAAGCGGTCCCAGTGTCCCAGGAATCTAAATCCCTCCCTCCTACACCATCCCTGCAGCCACACATTCATCCTGTCTGTTCTCCTGTTCCTATACTCACGAGCACGTGGCACTGGTAGTAATCCTGAGATCACTACCTTTGAGGTCCTGCTTTTTAATTTATCTCCTAACTCCTTGAATTCACCTTGCAGGACCTCATCCCTTTTTTTTTACCTATGTCGTTGGTACCGATATGGACCACGACTACTGGCTGTTCACCCTCCCCCTCCAGAATGCCCTGTAGCCGTTCCGTGACATCCTTGACCCTAGCACCAGGGAGGCAACGTACCATCCTGGAGTCACGTTTACGGCTGCAGAAATGCCTATCTGTTACCCTTACAATTGAATCCTCTATCACTATAGGCCTGCCACTCTTCTTTCTCCCCTCCTGTGCAGCAGAGCCACCCATGGTGCCACGAACTTGGCTCTTGCTGCTTTCCCCTGATAAGCCATCTCCCCCAACAGTATCCAAAGCAGAATATCTGCTTGAGAGGGAGATGGCCCCAGGGGACTCCTGCTCTACCTGCCTGGTCTTTTTACTCTGCCTTGCGGTCACCCATTTCCTTTCTGCCTGCCTAATCTTTACCTGCGGTGTGACCACCTCACTGAACGTGCTATCCACGATAGTCTCAGCCCTCTGGGGTAAAGAATTCCAAAGATTGGCCACATTCTGAGTGAAAAAACTTCTCCTCATCTCAGTCCTAAATGGCCTACCCCTTATTCTGAGACTGTGACCCCTAGTTCTAGACTCCCCAGCCAGGGTAAACATTCTCCCTGCATCTACCCTGTTGAGCCCTGAAAGAATTTTGTATGTTTCAATGAGATTATGTCTCATTCTTCTAAATGCTAGAGAATACAGGCCAAGTCTACTCAATCTCTCTTCTTACGACAATCCTGCCATCCCAAGAATCAGTCTGGTGAACCTTCATTGCACTCCCTCTATGGCAAGTATATCCTTTCTTGAGTAAGGAGACCAAAATTGTACACAATACTCCAGGTACGGTCTCACCAAGGTCCTATATGATTGCAGTAAGATATCTTTACTCTTGTACTCAATTCCTCTTGTAATAAAGGCCAACATACCATTTGCCTTCCTAATTGCTTGCAGTAGCTTTCAGTGACTCATGTCCAAGGACACCCAGGTCCCTTTGAACATCAACATTTCCCAATCTCTCACCATTTAAAAAACACTCTGCATTTCTGTTTTTCCGACCAAAGTGGATAACTTCACATTTTTCCACAATATATTCCATCTGCCATGTTCTTGCCCACTCACTTAGCCTGTCCATATCCCCTTGAAGCCTCTTTGCATTTTCCTCACAACTCACATTCCCACCTAATTTTGTGTCAGTAGCAAACTTGGAAATGTTACATTTGGTCCCCTCATCCAAATCATTGATATAGATTGTGACTAGCTGGGGCCCAAGCACCGATCCCTGCGGTACCCCACTAGTCACAGTCTGCCAACCTGAAAATGACCCGTTTATTCCTGCTCCCTGTTTTCTGTCTGTTAACCATTTCGCAATCCATGCCAGTATATTACCCCCACGTGCTCTAACTTTGTTCACCAACCTCCTGAGTGGGACCTTATCGAAAGCCTTCTGAAAATCCAAATACACCACATCCACTGGTTCCCCTTATCTATTCTACTAGTTAAATCCTCAAAGAACTCCAATAGTTTTATCAAACATGATTTCCCTTTCATAATTCCATGTTGACCCTGCCAAATCTTATTATTATTTTCTAAGTGTCCTGTTATCACATCCTTTCTAATAGATTCCAGCATTTTCCCTACTACTGATGTCAGGCTAACAGGTCTGTAGTTCCCTGTTTTCTCTCTCCCTCCTTTCTTAAATAGTGGGGTTACATTTGCTCCCCTCCAATCTGCAGGAACCATGCCAGAATCTATAGAATTTTGGGAGATGACAACCAATGCATCCACTATCTCTATAACCACCTCTTTCAAAACCCTGGGATGTAAATCATCAGGTCCTTGAGATTTATCGACTTCAGTCCCATTAATTTCTCTAGAACTATTTTTTTTACTAATACTAATTTCTTTCAGTTCCTCATTCTCGCCAGGCCTTTGGTTCTCTCATATTTCTGGGAGGTTTTTTGTGCCTTCTTCCATGAAGACAGACATACAGGGCTCGATATTAGGAGGGCGGCGGGTTCACGGCGGGGGGGCTATTGGGCGCGTGGGTAACGCGCCCGGTGAAATCAGTCTGCTCCGAGCGCGATCGCAGCCTAATTGGATCCACTTACCTGGACTTCCGGGTGCCCCGCTGCTGACCTGCGCGTCGGGTGGGCTGCGCATGCACAGTAAGGTCTGTCAGCTGGAGGAGCTCTATTTAAAGGGGCAGTCCTCCACTGACAGATGCTGCAAGAAATCATAAAAATTACAGCATGGAGCAGCCCAGGGGGAAGGCTGCTCCCAGTTTAATGATGGCTCACTCCAGGTATCATTGGATGGGGTGAGGAGGAGGGGGAGGACAGAGATCTTCCCCCCGGCGGGCGGGAGGAAGCGGCCTGCCTCTGCCACCAAAAAGGCCTGGCTTGAGGTGGCAGAGGAGGTCACCTGCACCCACCAACATAATCGCGCACCTGCATACAGTGCAGGAGGCGCTGCAATGACCTCAGTAGGTCAGCCAAAGTGAGTACACTTACTCATTCCCCTACACTCCGTCTGCCACATCACCGCCCCCACCCCACACCTCCTTCTGCACTGCCAACACTATTCTGTCACATCACCCCTCAAACCCAATCAAAGCTCATCCTCATCTTACCTGCACTTACTCACCTCGCCAGTACTCATCCCGCCACTACCACTCAACCCAATCCTCATACAATCTCATGGCTCTATCTCATACTCACCCTCTCATGCATCTCTTTCATGGTCAGCCTCACTCAACCTGCTAATACTTGTGCTGCAGCCACAGGGCATGCATCACATATGTGCAGTAGGAAGCCTAAGCCAAACGTGTCGTGAGCATGAAGGGGATGCACAAGGGTGTTTGAGGGTTTGTCATGGTTTTTACTGCTGTTTAATTTGTGATCAACTCACACCACATATTATATTGGCGCCACCACTGCCATGTCTTCGCGAATCTTGTCTGGTTTTTGCAATAATGCCCTTTTCCTAAGGATCACAATGAAGACCCACACCTGATGCCACCCATTGTGTCACTACAGAGTGGGTGTAGGTGTATTTGCAGGGCTCTTTTGTGCAGACGACTGAGAGACTTCGGCGATGTCCCTGGTGGCACCCTGGAAGGATGCGGAGGAGAAGTTGTTGAGAGAATTGGTGACTTTGACAGCAACAGGTAAGAAGATGGTGCTGGGGCCAGCTTGGAGCAGCTCGGCATGAAGGAGGCTGCAGATGTCCACGACTACATGTCGAGTGACTCTGAGCCTCCATGTGCACTGCTGCTCAGAGAGGTCCAGGAAGCTGAGCCTCGGTCTGTGGACCCTGTGGCGAGCGTAGTAGCCTCTGCGAAGCATCTCTCTCTGTGGTTGCCCTCCCTCCTGCTGTGCAGGTGGATGTGTCACAGCACTGTGTTGTGGAGCTCCACATGTCAGAGGTGGACGGCGTGGCCGGCGAGGCTGGTGATGCTGTTCGCCCTCCGAGGAGGTCATGACTGCAGCTACGGCAGCCCCCATCTGGATGATGTATATCTGAGGTGGTCCGTAAGGTAGGTACATGTGTCTGGACCCCGGGGTAAGTGTGCAAGTTGGTGAATATTCTTGTTCGGAGGAGGGTGGTGGAGGCCAAACTTTGTCCAAAGTGACAGAGTGGCCTTCTGCAATGAGTGAGGGTCTCCCCCAAGCCACCTGTCAAATGGACCTTTGCAGCTGCCACAGGCTGACAGCTGCAACACGTCCATTTCAACTTGGAGTGTTTCCCCCAGTACGGGAAACAGTCCCAGTTGTTTGTAAAATCCCACCCCTCCTGAAATATTCCCTTAATCAGGTCTGTTAACGACCTGAAATACCACAATAAATACTGTCGAGTGGCACCCCGCCGGCTTTAATTGCCTGCGGGAGTCCCACATGCGGGGGCTGCGCACGCACGTCAGCACGTCTGTGGGGAACCCGGAATTGGGCGGGTTGGAGCCGGGCTCCCGACCTGCTCCGGGATTCCCCGATTTTCGGAGCCCCCCCCTCCAGGAACGCACCCAATAGCGGGTGCTAATATCGGGCCCCCACAGTATTTGTTTAATTTCTCTGCCATTTCCTTATTCCCCATTATAAATTCTCCCGTCTCTGTCTGTAATTTGTCTCTGTCTGTAATTTGCCTTCGCCAGTCTTTTCCTTTTTACATACCCATAGAAGCTTTTACAATCATTTTTTATGTTTCTCGCTAGTTTACTCTCATATTCTATTTTCCCTTTCTTTATCAATTTTTTGGTCCTCTTTTGATGAATTCTTAAATGCTCCCAATACTCAGGCTTACTGATTTTTCCGGCAACTTTATATGCCTCTTCCTTTGATTTAATACTATCTTTAATTTCTCTTGTTAGCCACGGTTGGACCACTTTTCCTGTTTGGTTTTAGTGCCTTAAAGGAATATATATTTTTTGCAACTTATGTATTAATTCTTTAAATGCTAGCCATTACCTGTCTACCGTCATACCTTTTAATGTAGCTCCCCAATCAACCACAGCCAACTTGCGCCTCATACCTTTGTGGGTTCCCTTGTTTAGATTTAAGACCCTAGTTTCGGATTGAACTACATCACTTTCAAACTGAATGAAGAATTCTATCATATTATGGTCACTCTTCCCTAAGGGCTCCTTTACAACAAGGTTATTAATTAACGCTTTCTCATTGCACAATACCAGATCTAAAATAACCTGTTCCCTAGTTGGTTCCTCAACATACTGATCTAGAAAACTATCTCGTATTCATTCCAGGAATTTGTCCTCCACAGTATTAGTGCTAATTTGGTTTGCCCAATCTATATGTAGAGTGAAGTCCCCCATGATTACTGTATTACCCTTGTTACATGCACTTCTAATTTCCTGCTTTATAGCGTGCCCAACATTGCCACTACTGTTTGGTCTATAAACAACTCCCAGCAATGTTTTCTGCCCCTTGCTTTTTGTGGTATATATAAATGATTTAGACCTAAATTTAAGGGACATGATTAAGGAGTTTGCAGATGATACAAAAGTTGGCCATGTTGTTGATAGTGAGGAGGAAAGCTGAAAATTGCAGGAAGATATCAATGAACTGGTCAGGTGGGCAGAAAAGTGGCAAATGGAATTCAGTCTGGAGAAGTGTGAGGTAATGCATTTGGGGAGGGCAAACAAGGCAAAGGAATACACAATAAATGAGAGGATACTGAGGTGTGGAGGAAGAGAAGGACCTTGGAGTGCATGTCCACAGATCTCTGAAGGTAGCAGGACAGGTTGATCAGGTGGATCAAAAGGCATATGGGACACTTTCCTTTATTGGCCAAGGCATAGAATATAAAAGCAAGGAGGTTTTGCTAGAACTGTATAAAACACTAGTTTGGCCACAGCTGAAGTAGGAAAGATGTGATTGCACTAGAGAGGGTACAGAGGAGATTTACGAGGTTGTTGCCAGGACTGGAGAATTTTAGCTATGAGACAAGATTGGATAGGCTGGGGTTGTTTTCTTTGGAACAAAGGAGGCTGAGGGGCGATTTAATTGAGGTACATACATACGAACTTACGAATTAAGAGCAGAAGTAGACCATTCGGCCCCTCGAGCCTGCTCTGCCATTTGATAAGATCATGGCTGATCTGATTGTGACCTCAATCCAACTTTCCCGTCTACTTTGACTCCCTTGTTAATCAGCAATCTATCAAACTCAACCTTAAAAATATTCAATGACCCTGCCTCCACCGTTCTCTGAGGAAGGGAGTCCCTCAGAGAGAAAACGTTTCTCCTCATCTCCGTCTTAAATGGGAGACCCCTTATTTTAAACTGTGGCCCCTAGTTATCGTCTCTCCCACAAGGGGAAACATCCCTTCAGCATCTACCCCTTCTAGCCCCCTCAGGATCTTATATGTTTCAATAAGATCACCTCTCATTCTTCTAAACTCCAGTGTATACAGGCCCAACTTGTCCAATCTCTCCTCATAAGATAACCCCCTCATCCCAGCAATCAGTTGAGTGAACCTTCTCTGAACTGCCTTCAAAGCAATTATGTCCTTTTTTAAATAAGGAGACCAAAACTGCTCACAGTATTCTAGATGTGGTCTCACCAATGCTCTGTACAACTGTAGCAAAACATCTCTACTTTTATATTCCATTCCCCTTGCAATAAATGACAACATTCCATTTGCCTTCCTAATTACTTGTTGTACCTGCATACTAACTTTTTGTGATTCATGTACTAGGACACCCAGATCCCTCTGTACCTCAGAGTTCTGCAATCTCTCTCCATTTAAACAATATACTGCTTTTCTATTCCTCCTGCCAAAGTGAACAAGTTCACAATTTCCCACATTTTACTCCATCTGCCAAATTTTTGCCCACTCACTTACCTATTTATATCCCTTTGCAGACCCTTGGGGGATTTTCGGATGGTGGGGCGGATGGGTTGGGGGCAGGGGGGCTCGTAAAATGGCAGAAATCCGGAGCGGGTTCAGAGCCTAGCTCCAGCCTGCTGACTTCCAGGTTCCCCAGTGATGCGTTTGGGTGCGCGCGCTCCTCCCGAATGCGGGACTCCCACCGGCAATTAAAGCCGGCGGGATGATGATTTACATAGTTAGTCAGATCGTTGAGGTACTTGAGAGACCTCATTGGACATTTTGGCAGGGGTGCAATTTTGAAGGATCCTCAGCATGTTTCCCGTGATGTTGTAGCAGACGTGTTTCAGCGAGCAGCCAGTGGGAGATGCAAATGATTATTTGACAGGTGGGGAGAAAACCTCATTTATTGCAGCAGGGCTCCCTGTCACTTCAGACAAAGTTTTGGCTGCAAGACCTTTGCCTTTCCACTCAAAATTTGGACTTTAAACTCAAAATTCTGCTGTGCAAACACATTTACCTACTTTGCGGACCCCCTCAAACTCACACCGTCAGGATGGGGGAGTGCCATGGCTGCATTCATCACTTCATCCGAGGACAAGCAACATCACCGGCCTCACCAGGCATGCTGTCCACCTCCACCACGTGGAGCTCCACAACACAGTGCTGCGCCACAGGCACCTGCACAAGAGCACGGAGAGCAACAATAGAGAGTGCAATGTCGCAGGAGGCACTACTGTCGCAATAGGGTCTACAGACCGAGGCTCAGCATCCTGGACCTCTCTGAGGAGCAGTGAATACGGAGGCTCAGTCAGTTGTCAGGTAGTCGCAGACATCTGCAGCCTGTTCATGCCAAGCTGCTCCCGGCAGGCCCGAGCAGCATCTCCTTACCTGTCGCTGTCAAAGTCACCACTGCCCTCGATTTCTTCGGCTCTGGATCATTCCAGGGTGCCACCGGGGACATCGCCGGGGTGTCTCTGTCGTCTGCACACAAGTGCATAAGGCAGGTCACCGACGGCTTGTTTCGCAGGGTCTCGCAATACGTCAACTTCCCCATGGACAACCTCAGCCAGATGGAGAGGGCAGTGGGATTCCACACAGTGGCTGGCTTCCCATGGGTGCAGGGTGTAATCGATTACACCCATATAGCAATATGAGCACCTCCACACGAGCCAGGACTGTTCATCAACAGTCAGGGTTATCACTCCATCAACACTCAGCTCATCTGTGACCACCGCAAGAGATTCTTTCACGTGAGCGCCAGATACCCTGGCAGCTGCCACAATTCCTTCATCCTCCGGGAGTCCAACATCATACCCCTCTTCCACGCACTGAACACCCGCAAGGGCTGGCTCCTCGGGGACAAGGGATACCCCCTGCACACGTGGCTCATGTCACCTCTGAGAAACCCCACCACCGAGCAACAGTGTCTATATAATGATAGACACATCGCTACTAGGTCTACAACTGAGCATGCTGTAGGGCAGCTCAAGATGCGCTTCAGGAGCCTTGATAGTTCTGGGGGAGCGCTTCAATACGCACCAGACAGAGTGGGACGTATTAAAGTCGTGTGTTCTGCCCTGCACAACATGGCACAATTAAGAGGGCGCCGCTGGAGGAAGCCCATCCACAGCTGCCACCCACATTGTGGAGGAGGCGACCGAGGAGGAGAAGGAGGATGAGGAGAAGGCGGAGGAGGAGGCAGAGGAGGAGGAGGAGGAGGAGCAACCCATGGGCAGAACAGCGGCTCTGCTGGCTGCTCGTGAGGCTAGGGTGTCATTGATATGTGAACGGTTCTCCTAACATCAGACAGTGTGACGAGTCCAGTCCTCACCACCTGGACAGAGCGGCGGCCACACCAGCCCACTCCCCCGCTCCCTGCACAAAACAGTCCTGCAACGACACATACACCCACTGTAGAGTGACTCAATGGGTGGCATCAAGTGTGGGTGTTCATGCTGAACCTCATGAAAGCGCCTTATTACACAAGCCAGTCAAGAATGGCCAAGACGTGGCAGTAGTGGTGACAATAATAATATTTAATGTGCGTTTAACAAAAAGCAAATATAAATAAAAACATGACCAACTGTCAAACACCCTTTTGCATCCCCTTTCTGTTTACAAAACCTTTGCCTTTCGCTTCCAACTACTTCTACATGCTGCATTCTCTGTGGCGGGTTGCGCTTGTTCATGCCCTGACCGATTAGATGCTTTGGGTCTATGCCCTCTGGGTTTCGGTGCCATGAGGCCCCCTCTAAAGACTGCTCCACCTGCACCTGTGCAGGGGCAGACTCGGCCACCTGGAGAGGAGGCAGCATTGCGGGTACTGGTTGAGAGGGGGGCAATGGGTGAGACGTGGGGGCGCTTTGAGTGGTGTCTCCACTTCCATATCCCCTTTCGCCATCATCTCTCCCCTGGGCCAGGCCCTCACCACTCCTACCACTCTGCTGGACGACAGTTTGGAGGACAGGTGTGCAGCCAGTGCTAGAGTATCTGCCTGTCTGTTTAAGGCGGCAGAATGTTATTCACCCTGAATCCGAAGAGCCGTTGTCAGGGCCTGCATGGACTCATTTGTGAGCCGTGCTTGAAGCTCGATGGAGGCTAGCCTTCCTTCCCTTGCAGACATTCCCGCGACATTATCTCAGAGATGCCCTCCCTTACCTGTGCGACCATTCCACTCATGCAGTAGTTGGACTCCTCCATCCTCTGCGCGATTGTGGAGAGTGCGCGTGGCACCTGTTCCAGCACCTCGCAAATGTGCTGCTGTCCCTCGATCATTCTCCTTTTAAAGGATGACCCCCAGGGTTCAACATCTGTATCCAGCTGAGCAGAGCCAGGAAAAGAGTGCTCCCACCGACGCAGACTGACCACAACTGCCCCTGCCACCAGTGTCTGCTCGTGCTCACGTGTGTGGTGACTCACCATGTGTGACCCCAACCAACTGAGGATGGGGACCCACCGAGGTGTGTGTATCTGCGCTGGTGGATGGCTCGCTCAGATGTGACGGTGCCCCCTCAGAGGCCGGCAAGTCCTCTGAGGAATCGCCCTCCGCCGTCACAGCAGTCGCTGAAGGCCCTGTAAGAGAACAGAAAGCAATACTAAGCATGATGACAAATGTTGAGGTGCTGAAGATGGCAAAGCATGTTAACATCAGTTGATATTGTGTGTGCTGAATGTTAAAGTTCAGTCACCAGACGTTTGTCCGGTGCCAGTCTCAGTGTCCCTGACGGACAGGCACTCGAGGGTGCGGCTCAGCTCCAGCGCCTCCTGCTCCGCGTCTGTGAGGACGACAATCTGTTGCAGCCCCCCTCCGGTCCTCACCCTCTCCCGTGCATTCTGGGCTCTCTTCTCCTATAAGGGGAGAAAGTAGAGAGGCGTGAGTGAGTGATGGTGACGTGGCCAAGCGCTGAATGCATTGGTTTGGGTGCGGCTTACCGTGAAAGAGATGCATCAGTGGGTGAGTATGAGACAGAGCCATGACATTGTATGAGGAGTGGGTTGAGTGGTAGTGGTGGGATGAGTACAGGGGAGGTGAGGAAGCGGTGAGTAAGTGCAGGTAAGTTGCGGATGAACTTTGAGTGGGTTTGGGGAATGATATGATAGAGTAGTGTTGGCAGTGCAGAATGAGTTGGGGGGTGGGGGCGGTGATGTGGAAGACGGAGTGTAGGAGAATGAGTAAGTGTATTCACTTTTGCTGACCTAGTTAGGTCATTGAAGCGCTTCCTGCACTGGATCCAGGTGCGGGAGATGTTACTGCTGCTGGTGACCTCCTCTGCCACCTCGAGCCAGGCCTTCTTGGTGGCAGAGGCAGGCCACTTCTTCCCGTCTGCCGGGTAAAAGACATCCATCCTCCTCCTCCTCACTCCATCCAGTAGCACCTGGAGTGAGGCATCACTGAATCTAGGATTAGCCTTTCCCCTGTGCTGCTCCACTGTGTAATTTGGGTGTTTGCTCCAGGAGCAGCCATTGGAGGACTGTCCCTTTAAATAGGGCTCCTCCAGCTGACAGCCTGTGATGTAGGTGGGCAGTCCGCCCGCTGCGCAGGAACCCGGACGCCACGTTAAGTGGCTCCATTCTACCTGCGATTGCGTGGGGAACGGACCGATTTTACTGGGCAGGTTACCCGTGAGCCCTATCGCCCCTCCACTGTCATCCCGCCTACCCGATAAAATCGGGGCCCTTATGTCTTCTTCACAACTTACTTTCCTACCTTCCTTTGTGTCATCAGCAAATTTAGCAACCATACCTTTGGTCCCTTCATCCAAGTCATTGATATAAATTGTAAATAGTTGAGGCCCAAGCACTGATCCCTGTGGCATTCCACTCATAACATCTTGACAACCTGAAAATGACCCATTTCTGCCTACACTCTGTTTCCTGTCAGCTAACCAATCCTTTATCCATGCTAATATGTTACCCCCTACACCATGAGCTCTTCTTTTGTGTAGTAGCCCTTGATGTGGCACCTTGTCAAAAGCCTTCTGGAAATCCAAGTACACCACATTCACAGGATCCCCTTTATCTACGTTGCTTGTTACTTCCTCAAAGAACCCTAATAAATTAGTCAAACATGATTTCCCTTTCACAAAGCCGTGTTGACTCTGCCTGGTATATAAAATTATGACGTGACTAGATAGAGTGGATGGGGAGGACCTATTTCCCTTCGCACAGGGGTCAGTGACCAGGGGACATAGATTTAAAGTGACTAGTAGAAGGATTAGAGGGGAGCTGAGGAGAATTTTTTTCACCCAGAGGATGGTAGGGATTTAGAACTCACTGCCTGAGAGGATGGTAGAGGCAGAAACCCTCATTTAAAAAGTACTTGGATGTGCACTTGAAGTGCCGTAACCTACAGGGCTATGGACCAAGTGCTAGAAATTGGGATTAAAATGGATAGCTCTTTCTCAGCGGGTACGGACACAATGGGCCTAATGGCCACCTTCTATGCCGTTACTTTCTATGATTCTATACATTGTAAACAGGACTCAGTACCAATTAGAAGTCAACTTTTAGGGAGATTTCAGCTGTTTTTAATTTCTTCTTTTCCTTTCTCTTACTTCACTGAAAGTTCTGGCAGGAGTGAGAACTTATATCATTACCTTCTTTACTGCTTAAAAAAATGCCAGTTAACAACCAAATCACTGTCTCTTATTGGATTGCCATTGGAAATTGGTAAACTTGGAACTGTCTGTGTCTCATTGTTGCCTCTGCAAGAAGTTACATATTGTCTCAATTAGCTTTAAAAAAAAATCCTGATAATTTTGACCAACTTAGAATTTGAAAACAATTGAAGTTCTGAATTGTGGCACATGGAACAAGGGACTACCCAGGGTTGTGAGAGGCACAATATGGTGGTTGTAGTAGTGGGAGATTCTATAGTCGGGTATAAATATCTTTGTTTTTTTGCAGCCATGACTGGGAGTCCTGAATGATATTTTATTTACCTGGTGCCAGGGTAAAGGACATGGAACAGGTAGAGAAACTTCTGGAAAGGGAGGAAGAGAAGCCAGAATGTTAGAACTATTGACACAGAAAGAAATATGTTTGAGGTCTTGCAGAGGGAGTTTAAGGACTTAGGCATTAAATTGTAAAACAAGACCTCCAGGGTGGTAATCTCCTGTTGGCTCCCATGCCAAGTACTGTATAGGTTAAGGAGAGGACAATTAGGATGGTCAAAGTATGGCTGCGGGGCTGGTGCAGGAGGGAAAGGTTCACGTTCGTGAAGCGAGTTGTGGAATAAGGGAATGAGATAGCCTTTTCGGAACTGAACTAATGTCATTGCAAAGAAGGTGCATAGAGCAGTGAGGGAGGATTTAAACTAATAATGCAGGTGGGCGAGGAAGTCTGTGTTTGAGACTGGAGAGGGAGAACAGAATTAATAAAGCTGTTGGTGTAGAAGCAGAAAACTTAGCTGAAATAATTAGTGAGAAAATATTAGTAGAGGAGAAAGGGCAAGAGACAGGCTATGGAGTAGTGAGAGATGTTGTAGAAGGGCAATGGATATCAAAAAATTAATAGAGAAAACCAGGTAAAATGAATAAGGGTCAACGTTTCAAATAATTGGAGTCAGGTTTCAGCAATATGAATGTGAATGCACAAGGCATTCATCTCTAAATTGGAGAGTTAGAATTAATAACTATGGTGTGATATGATGTAGTAGCTATCACAAAGAGTAGAGGTTAAGAAAATGGAGAGCAGGGATTAAATAAACTAAGAGTAGAGGTTAAGGGCAGTTTAAAGTGGTGTTTTAGTATCCAAGTATGGTACCGCACAGGAGGAAGCCACTCCCCAGCTCTTTCCCCATAGCCCTGTAAATTTTTTCCCTTCAAGTATTTATTCAATTCCCTTTTGAAAGTTAATACAGAATCTGCTTTCACCACCTTTTCAGGCAGTGCATTCCAGATCATTACAACTTGCTGCGTAAAAAAATGTTTCCTCATATCGCCTCTGGTTCTTTTGCTGATCACTTTAAATCTGTGTCCTCTGGTTAATGATCCTTCTGCAACTGGGAACAATTTTTCCTTATTTACTCTTATCAAAACTGTTCATGATTTTGATCACCTCTATCAACTCTCCCCTTAACCTTCTTGGTTCTAAAGAGAACAACTCCAGCTTCTCCACTCTCTCCACATAACTGAAGTCCCTCAACTCTGGCACCATTCTAGTAAATCTCTTCTGCACCCTCTCTAAGGCCTTGAATTCCTTCCTAAAATGTGGTGCCCAGAATTGAACACAATACTCCAGCTGAGGCCTAACCAGTGTTTTATAAAGGTTTAGCATAAGTTCCTGGCTTTTGTACTCTATGCCTCCATTAATAACACACAGGATCCCATATGCCTTTTTAACAGTCTCCTCAACTTGTCCTACCACCTTCAAAGATTTGTGTGCATACACCCCCAGGTCTCTCTGTTCCTGCACTCCCTTTAAAATTGTACCATTTAGTTTATATTTCCTCTCCTCATTCTTCCTACCAAGATGTATCACTTCACACTTCTCAGCATTAAGTTTCTTCTGCCATGTGTTTGCCCATTCCACCAGCCTGTCTATGTATCTCCTGAAGTTTGTTACTATCCTCCATATTTCCGAGTTTCGTGTCATGTGCAAACTTTGAAATTATATCCTGTATACCCAAGTCATTAATATATATCAAAAAGAGCAGTGGTCCCTGGGGAACACCACTGTACACTTCCCTCCATTTTAAAAGACAACCATTCACCACTACTCTCTGCTTTCTGAACCTTAGCCAATTTTGTATCCATGCTGCCACTGTCCCTTTAATCCTATGGGCTTTAATTTTGCTAACAAGTATATTATGTGTTTATCAAATGCCTTTTAAAAGTCCATATACACATCAACCACACTATCTTCATCAACCCTCTCCATTACTTCATCAAAGAACTCAATCAAGTTAGTCAGACTTGATTTTCCTTTAACAAATCCGTGCTGACTTTCATTTATTAGCCCATACTTTATCCAAGTACCAATTAACTTTGTCCTGGATTATTGTCTCTCAAAGTTTCCCCACCACCGACGTTACCTGACAGGCCTGTAATTTTGGGTTTATCCCTCTCCCCGTTTTTGAATAAGGGTGTAACATTTGCAATCCTCCAGTGCTCTGGCCCTGTCCCCATATCTTGGGAAGATTGGAAGATTGTGGCCAGAGCCTCCATAATTTCCACCCTTACTTCCCTCAGGAACCCAGTGTGCATCCCGTCTGGACCGGGTGATCTTTCTACTTTGAACATGGCCAATCTTTTAAGTATCTCCTCTTCATCTATTTTTATCCTACATAATATCGCTACTAACCCCTCCTTTACTGCTGCAGTGGCAGCATCCTCTTCTCTAGTGAAGATAGATGCGAAGTAGTCATTTAGTATTTCAGCCATGCCCTCTGCCTCTACAAGAAGATCTTTTTTGACCCTAATTGATCCCACCCTTCCATTGACTAGCCTTTTACTATTTATATGTTTATAAAAGACTTTTGGGTTCCCTTTTATGATAGATGCTAATCTATTTTCATACACTCGAACATACATACAGGCGAATAGCACAGATGCTTTAAGGGAAAGCTAGATAAACACATGAGGGAGAAAGGAATGGAAGATTATGCTGATATGGGTTGGGAGAAAACTAGTGTGGAGTAAAAACACTAGCATGGACCAGTTGGACCAAATGGTCTGTTTCTGTTCTGTACATTCTATTTAACCTAAGATGGCTTAAGCTTGGACCACAGTGGGAACTTTTAATATTCCTGTTTGTAACATTTTCAGGGAAGCTAAAGAAAGAACTTGCATTTATATCATGCCTTTTAAGATTTCAGGACAGCCCAAGGCATCTCGAGGCCAATGAAGTACTTTTGAAATATGGGGCCCGAATTAGCAGGGCTGCGGGTTCCCGGCGGGGGGGCTATCGGGCGCGTGGGTAACGCGCCCGGTGAAATTAGTCAGCTCCCCGCATGATCGTCGCAGACAATCCACTAATTGGATCCACTTACCTGCTCCTCCGGGTACCCCACTGCTGACCTGCGCGGCGGGCGGGCTGCGCATGTGCAGTATGATCTGTCAGCTGGAGGCGCTCAATTTAAAGGGGCAGTCCTCCACTGACAGGTGCTTCAACAAATAGAAAAAATTACAGCATGGAGCAGCCCAGGGGGAAGGCTGCTCCCAGTTTAATGATGCCTCACTCCAGGTATCAACACATGGGTGAGGAGGAGGGGGAGGACAGAGATCTTCCTCCTGGCGGGCGGGAGGAAGCGGCCTGCATCTGCCACCAGGAAGGCCTGGCTCGAGGTGGCAGAGGAGGTCACCAGCGCAACCAACATATCGCCCACCTGCGTACAGTGCAGGAGGCGCTGTAATGACCTCAGTAGGTCAGCCAAAGTGAGTACACGTAGTCTTTCTCCTACACTCCGTCTGCCACATCACTGCCCCCACCCCACATCTACTTCAGCACTGCCAACACTACTCTGTCACATCACCACTCATACCCACTCAAACCCCATCCTCATCTTACCTGCACCTACTCACCTCGCCAGTACTCATCCCGCCACTACCACTCAACCCAATCCTCATACAATCTCATGGCTCTATCTCATACTCACCCTCTCATGCATCTCTTTCACGGTCAGCCTCACTCAACCTGCCACTACCTGTGCTGCAGCCACAGGGCATGCATCACATATGTGCAGTAGGCAGCGTAAGGCAAACGTGTCGTGAGCATGAAGGGGATGCACGAGGGTGTTTGAGGGTTTGTCACGGGTGTTACTTATATTGAATTTCTGACCAACTCACATTACATATTATATTGGCACCATTACTGCCATGTCTTCGCGAATTCTGTCTGGTTTGTGCAATAATGCCCTCTCCTGAGGATCACTATGAAGACCCACAACTGATGCCACTCATTGTGTCACTGCAGAGTGGGTGTAGGTGTATTTGCAGGGCTCTTTTGCGCAGACGACTGAAAGACATCGGCGATGTCCCCGGTTGCACCCTGGAAGGATGCGGAGGAGAAGTTGTTGAGGGCAGTGGTGACTTTGACAGCGACAGGTAAGAAGATGGTGCTCGGTCCAGCCAGGAGCAGCTCAGCATGAAAGAGGCTGCAGATGTCCACGACTACATGTCGGGTGACTCTGAGCCTCCGTGTGCACTGCTGCTCAGAGAGGTCCAGGAGGCTGAGCCTCGGTCTGTGGACCCTGTGGCGAGGATAGTGCCCTCTGTGACGCATCTCTCCCTGTGGTTGCCCTCCCTCCTGCTGTACAGGTGGATGTGTCACAGCACTCTGTTGTGGAGCTCCACGTGTCAGAGGTGGACGGCGTGGATGGCAAGGCTGGTGAGGCTGGTGATGCTGTTCACCCTCCGAGGAGGTCATGACTGCAGCTACGGCGGCCCCCATCCGGAAGATGTACATCTGAGGGGGTCCGCAAGGTAGGTACATGTCTCCGGACCCCGGGGTAAGTATGCAGGTTGGTGACTTTGACGGTCAGGAGGAGGGTGGTGGAGGCCAAACTTTGTCCCGAGTGACAGAGCGGCCTCCTGCAGTGGGTGAGGGTCTCCGCCCCCCCCCCCCCAACCTGTCAAATGGACCTTTGCAGCTGCCACAGGCTGACAGCTGCAACACGTCCATTTGACCTGGGAGTGTTTCCCCCAGTGTGGGAAACAGTCCCAGTTTGATCTAAAATCCCACATAATCCTTTAATCAGGTCAGTTAATGACCTGAAATACCTAAATAAATACCTTCAAGTGGCATCCCGCTGGCTTTAATTGCCTGCGGGATTCCCACCAGCGGGGGCTGCGCGCGCACGCCGGCGCGTCAGCGGGGAACCCGGAAGTGCGCGGGTTCGGGGCGGGCTCCAGTACCGCACCGGGATTCTCCGATTTTCGGAGCCCCCCCTGCCAGGAACGCACCCGATAGCAGGTGCTAAAATAGAGCCCATGGTCACTATTGTAATTTAAGGATATATGGCAGTTAGTTTTCACGCAGCCAGCAAGAAGATAAATGACCAGATAATCTGTTTTGGGGGTGGTTGGTTGAGGGATAAATATTAGCCAGGACACTCGGAGAATTCCCCCTGCTTGACAAATGCCATGGCATCTCTTAGAGGGCAGACAGGGCCTTGGTTTAACGCCTCCGACAACACAGCACTGAATTGTCAGCCTAGATTATGTGCTCAAGTCTCCAGAAAGAGACTTAAACCTTCTGGCTCAGAGGTGAATGCAAACTCTGACTGAGCCAAATCTAACACCTAAGGACTAGGAAGGGAAAAAAGGGTTATGAGGTGTCAGTTTTATGCTGGCATATAAAAAAGTAAAAGAATAGTTAAATAAAGGGTAAAATGGGCCAGGGATGAAGTAGGAAACTAACTGGTGGATGAATATATAATGGAGATATTAAATAAATATTTTGCATTGTTTTTTACAAATGGTGGAAGTGAGGATGTAAGTTTACTAGAGGACAATATGGAGCAATTGTTAGAGATAACTAGAAAAGGAATTGATTATGAATTGGTTCAGAATTCAGAGTGGATAAGTCATGGGCATTGATGGCATGAACTCTGAGCTGTCGAAGGAAGTCGGAGAAGATAGCAAACGTTCTGGCCACGTTGTTTCAATTCCCTGTAAGTGCAGAGAGGTTACATGAATAGACTGGAGAAGCTGGGGTTGTTCTCCTTAGAGCAGAGAAGGTTAAGAGGAGATTTGATAGAAGTGTTCAAAATCATGAAGGGTTTAGATAAAGTAAGTAAAGAGAAACTGTTCCTCATTGGCGCAAGGGTCAAGAACCAGAGGACACAGATTTAAGGTGATTGGCAAAAGAACCAAAGGCGACATGAAGAAAAGCTTTTTTACACAGCGAGTAGTTATGATCTGGAATGTGCTGCCTGAAAAGGTGGTGGGAGCAGATTCAATCGTGGCTTTCAAAAAGGAATTGGATAAATACTTGAAGGGAAAAAATTTGCAGGGCTATGGGGAAAGAGCGGAGGAATGGGACTAACTGGATTGCTCTTACAAAGAGCTGGCACAAGCTCAATGGGCCGAATGGCCTCCTTCTATGCTGTAACCATTCTATGATTCTATGGGCTCGATATTAGCAGGGCGGCGGGTTCTCAGCGGGGGGTCGACTGGGCGCGTGGGTAATGCGCCCGGTGAAATCGGGGTGCTCCGCACGCAATTACAGGATAATTGGAGCCACTTTGCAACCATCTTCAGCCAGAAGTGCCGAGTGGATGATCCATCTCGGCCTCCTCCCGATATCCCCACCATCACAGAAGCCAGTCTTCGGCCAATTCGATTCACTCCACGTGATATCAAGAAACGGCTGAGTGCACTGGATACAGCAAAGGCTATGGGCCCCGACAACATCCCAGCTGTAGTGCTGAAGACTTGTGCTCCAGAACTAGCTGCGCCTCTAGCCAAGCTGTTCCAGTACAGCTACAACACTGGCATCTACCCGACAGTGTGGAAAATTGCCCAGGAATGTCCTGTCCACAAAAAGCAGGACAAATCCAATCCGGCCAATTACCGCCCCATCAGTCTACTCTCAATCATCAGCAAAGTGATGGAAGGTGTCATCGACAGTGCTATCAAGCGGCACTTACTCACCAATAACCTGCTCACCGATGCTCAGTTTGCGTTCCGCCAGGACCACTCGGCTCCAGACCTCATTACAGCGTTGGTCCAAACATGGACAAAAGAGCTGAATTCCAGAGGTGAGATGAGAGTGACTGCCCTTGACATCAAGGCAGCATTTGACCGAGTGTGGCACCAAGGAGCCCTAGTAAAATTGAAGTCAATGGGAATTGGTGGGAAATCTCTCCAGTGGCTGGAGTCATACCTAGCACAAAGGAAGATGATAGTGGTCGTTGGAGGCCAATCATCTCAGCCCCAGGACATTGCTGCAGGAGTTCCTCAGGGCAGTGTCCTTGGTCCAACCATCTTCAGCTGCTTCATCAATGACCTTCCCTCCATCATAAGGTCAGAAATGGGGATGTTCGCTGATGACTGCACAGTGTTCAGTTCCATTCACAACCCCTCAAATAATGAAGCAGTCCGAGCCCGCATGCAGCAAGACCTGGACAACATCCAGGTTTGGGCTCATAAGTGGCAAGTAACATTCGCGCCAGATAAGTGCCAGGCAATGACCATCTCCAACAAGAGAGAGTCTAACCACCTCCCCTTGACATTCAACGGCATTACCATCACCGAATCCCCCAACTTGCATGCCGGACACCCCAAGGAAACTAACTTTGAATCAGGGATCGGGACACACCATAATTAATGTACGCAAATTAGCAGTAATGAAGAAAATAATGGTGCTAAAGAGTGACAAATCCCCAAATCCAGATGGTTTCCATCCCAGGGTTTTAGAAACATAGGGCTCTATTTTCGCACCCGCGATCGGGTGCGTTCGTGGCCGGGGGGGGCTTCGAAAATCCGGGATTCCCAGGGCAGCTCCGGAGCCCGGCTCCAACCCGCCCCATTTCCGGGTTCCCCAGTGACGCGCTCACATGCGCACGCACCCTCCGCATGTGGGACTCCCGCCAGCAATTAAAGCCAGCGGGGTGCCACTTAAAGTACTTGAACAGGTACTTCAGGTTGCTTACAGACCTGATTGACCTGATATTTTAGGTGGGGTGGGATTTTGCAATTAACTGAGACTGTTTCCCAGACTGGGGGAAACACTCCCAGTTCAAATGGACGTGTTGCAGCTGTCAGCCTGTGGCAGCTGCAAAGGTCCATTTGACAGGTTGGGGGGGGGGGGGCGGGGGGAGGGGGGGAGACCCTCACTCATTGCAGGAGGCCATTCTGTCACTTTGGACAAAGTTTGGTCTCCACCACCCTCCCCCTAACAATCAAATGCATAAACTTGCACACTTACCCCGGTGTCCAGACACATGTACCTACCTTGCGGACGCCCTCAAATGTACATCTTCCAGATGGGGGCCGCCGTAGCTGCAGTCATGACCTCCTCGGAGGGCAAACAGCTTCACCAGACTCGCCGGCCACGCCGTCCACCTCTGACACGTGGAGCTCCACAACACAGCGCTGTGACACATCCACCTGCACAGCAGGAGGGAGGGCAACCACAGAGAGAGATGCTTCGCGGAGGGCACTACCCTTGCCACAGGGTCTACAGACCGAGGCTCAGCTTCCTTGGACATGTAGTCATGGACATCTGCAGCCTCCTTCATGCCGAGTTGCTCCCGGCTGGCCCGAGCACAATCTTCTTATCTGTCGCTGTCAAAGTCACCACTGCCCTCAACAACTTCTCCTCCGCATCCTTCCAGGGTGCCACAGGGGACATCCCCAGCGTCTCTCAGTCGTCTGCACAAAAGAGCCCTGCAAATACATCTACACCCACTCTGCAGTGACACAATGGGTGGCATCAGTTATGGGTCTTCATTGTGATCCTCAGGAAAGGGCATTATTGCACAAACCAGACAAGATTCGCAAAGACGTGGTAGTAGTGGTGCCAATATAATATGTTATGTGAGTTGATCAGAAATCAAATATAGGTAAACACCATGACAAACCCTCAAACACCCTTCATGCTCACGGCACATTTGCCTTACGCTTCCTACTGCACATATGTGATGCATGCCCTGTGGTTGCAGCACAGGTAGTGGCAGGTTGAGTGAGGCTGACCGTGAAAGAGATGCATGAGAGGGTGAGTATGAGATAGAGCCATGAGATTGTATGAGGATTGGGTTGAGTGGTAGTGGTGGGATGAGTACTGGCAAGGTGAGTAAGTGCAGGTAAGATGAGGATGAGCTTTGATTGGGTGTGAGGGGTGATGTGATAGAATGGTGTTAGCAGTGCAGAAGGAGATGTGGGGTGGGGGTGGTGATGTGGCAGACGGAGTGTAGGGGAAAGAGTAAGTGTACTTACTTCGGCTGATTACTTAGGTGATTGAAGCGCCTCCTGCACTGTATGCAGGTGGGCGATATGTTGCTGCTGCTGGTGACCTCCTTTGCCACCTCGAGCCAGGCCTTCTTGGTGGCAGAGGCAGGCCGCTTCCTCCCGCCCGCCGGGGGGAAGATCTCTGTCCTCCGCCTCCTCCTCGCCCCATCCAATGATACCTGGAGTGAGGCATCATTAAACCTGGGAGCAGCCTTCCCCCTGGGCTGCTCCATGCTGTAATGTTTCCTATTTTCTGCAGCATCAGTCAGTGGAGGACTGCCCCTTTAAATAGGGCTCCTCCAGCTGACAGACCTTACTGCGCATGTGTAGTCCGCCCACCGCGCAGCTTACCAGCGGGAAACCCGGAAGCACAAGTAAGTTTTTTTTTTACTCGTTCACGGGATGTGGGCGTCGCTGGCGAGGCCAGCATTTATTGCCCATCCCTAATTGCCCTTGAGAAGGTGGTGGTGAGCCGCCTTCTTGAACCGCTGCAGTCCGTGTGGTGACGGTTCTCCCACAGTGCTGTTAGGAAGGGAGTTCCAGGATTTTGACCCAGCGACGATGAAGGAACGGCGATATATTTCCAAGTCGGGATGGTGTGTGACTTGGAGGGAAACGTGCAGGTGGTGTTGTTCCCATGTGCCTGCTGCTCTTGTCCTTCTAGGTGGTAGAGGTCGCGGGTTTGGTAGGTGCTGTCGAAGAAGCCTTGGCGAGTTGCTGCAGTGCATCCTGTGGATGGTACACACTGCAGCCACAGTGCGCCGCTGGTGAAGGGAGTGAATGTTTAGTGTGGTGGATGGGGTGCCAATCAAGCGGGCTGCTTTATCTTGGATGGTGTTGAGCTTCTTGAGTGTTGTTGGAGCTGCACTCATCCAAGCAAGTGGAGAGTATTCCATCACACTCCTGACTTGTGCCTTGTAGATGGTGGAAAGGCTTTGGGGAGTCAGGAGGTGAGTCACTCGCCGCAGAATACCCAGCCTCTGACCTGCTCTTGAAGCCACAGTATTTATATGGCTGGTCCAGTTCAGTTTCTGGTCAATGGTGACCCCCAGGATGTTCATCGAAAGTTACAGCACAGAACGAGGCCATTCAGCCTATCGTGTCTGTTCCGGCCGAAAAAGAGCTGTCCAGCTTAATCCCACTTTCCAGCACTTGGTCTGTAGCCCTGTAGGTTACGGTACTTCAAGTGCACACCCAAGTACTTTTTTAATGAGTTGAGGGTTTCTGCCTCTACCACCCTTTCAGGCAGTGAGTTCCAGACCCCCAACCACCCTCTAGGTGAAAAATATTCTCCTCAGCTCCCGTCTAATCCTTCTACCAATTACTTTAAATCTATACCCTCTGGTCACTGACCCCTCTGCTAAAGGAAATAGGTCCTCCCTATCTGCTCTACCTAGTCCCATCATAATTTTATATACCCCAATTAAATCTCCCCTCAGCCTCCTTTGTTCCAAAGAAAACAACCCCAGCCTATCCAATCTTTTCTCATGGCTAAAATTCTCCAGACCTGGCAACATCCTCGTAAATCTCCTCTGTACCCTCTCTAGTGCAATCACATCTTTCCTGTAATGTGGTGACCAGAACATGTCTGCCATTTCCTTAATTTAATTTACAATATCACCATTATCTGTTTTTAAGGGGCCCACATTGTCCTTGACCACCCTCTTTTTCCTAATATAATTGTAACATTTCTTTGTGTTGATTTTGGTATCCCTTGCAAGTTTCTTTTCATACTCCCCTTTTGGAGCTCTTAATATCTGTTTTGTCACCCTTTGCTGTTCTTTGTATCTCTCTCAGTTGCTAGGATCTGTGCTATTTTTTGCATTTTTGTTTGCATTTTCTTTTAGTTTTACCTCTTTTGTCATCCATGGCTTTTTATTTGGCAAGTAGAGCTCTTGCTGCTTAGGGGTATAAACAAATTCTGTAACACGTTAAATTCTTTTTTGATCTCCTCCCACTGATCGTCTGTCATTTTACCCATTAACAGATTTGCCCAGTTTACTGTGGACAGTCTCTGTCTCATCTCATTGAAGTTGGCCTTACCTAAATTTAGAATCTTAATGGCTGATACGGGTTTCTCTCTTTCAAACACAACATTGAACTCGATCATATTATGATTACTATTAGATAAATGTTCATGCACTGTTGGGCTGTTAACTAAATCTGGCTGATTACGCATTATTAAATCTAATAGGCCTGCCCCCTTGTTAGTTCTGAGGATGTGAAATGCTCTATATAAATGCAAGTATTTATTTTTATGTCTTCTTCTTTCTTTAAGATGACATTCCTATGTCCTCCTAACTTGTTTATTTTGTCACAGTTCTTGTCACAGTTCTTTTTGGAGTTGGGAATAAAGGAAGTTTAAAATATGCTTAATTATTTGTGTGCTCCTTTTCAACATTCTCAATCAAAATGTTTAACACCTAATTGTATTTTGATTGTACCTGGTTTAAGGAATAAGAATGCACCATCATAATACAATATCAAAATTCAAAGTGACTGGCCTCATTCCTCAGAGTGTTCGCACCTACTTTGTTTACACATCTCATGGATAAGAAGACTTGCTTCCACATATTTTTGGATCTGCTTGTAATCCCATTTTAAATATACAATATGTAAATTGTGTTTATTTTGGAAGAGTGGAACAGAGGAAATGGGTACACGTACAAGTTGGAAAAATCCTCCTGATGCACTGGCAATTCTCCCTGAAACCTTAAGTCCCTTTTAATAGTTGGAAGGTACATGCTTTGCTTGCTTCAGTATCTCTGATAATGGAGATGTTTTTCTTCCTGACCTACCTTAGAGATAGCATCTGAATGTATTGCCACATTCACATACAGATCACGTAATAGGAGTCCATGAAATTTCTGCCAGCTGGGTCCAGACAAAGGATCCTCTCGCCCCCCCCCCCCCCCCCAGGCCTTCATGCACTTCGTCAGTCCACCGTATATAAAAGAGCATTTGGAAAACATGCTGTCCAAATGAAGCACCTCTGCTGAAACCTGACCAGAATAGTTCAGCAAAGAAGCCAGCAGAATGGGGACTGGATTGGGAGTTTTGTTGCTGCATTATCCCCTTTTGTAAAATGGCCAGAAAAATAATCAGCAAGTGTTTGTTTTAAAATTATTTTGTTACCTGTTTTTGCTTTCTGAGCTGGAACTTTTTATGGAAAGCTTAATGATGCAATAAACACATTGGAAACACAAATTATAATATGAATGAAAATGTTAGGTTATTTAAATTTTCATGGTGCTATGTATGATAAATTAAAGTGTCCATCGTTTTGATCAAGTGTCCCTGATTTTGAAGTTTGCAGTTTGAGAGATATGCTACACAGCAAAGTTAATATATGAACAGTTGAACAGGGATAATTTACTAGTGATGCCTTTCAGACCTCACCAAAAGAAAGAAACCTAAATAAAATAGTTGGCATAAATTTTGAGGATGTTTTCATGAATAGAACAATCATGCGTGAATCCCAAAACCTCAAAGTTCTTTGGTCCTCTGTATGGTGTCAACAATTGGAAGCATTACAATGAGGCTTTGTGTTAGAAGTTTAGTAATCTCAATATTTCAAAATATCACAAATAGTAACTTAATGCTCAAGTATTTATAATGATACTAGAACTAATGCCCCACTTGGTCAATGCAATTTTACTGTAATATGCCACTTTGTGGAGGTGAATATAATTGAAGCTTATTATAGTAAATTCTATGTTTAACTTTAATGGTTCTGACTATTCCGGCAGGTTGAAGGAATTGTGTCAGCAGAGTATGAACTGGAGTACATGCTACTTGAAGGGCACTGCTTTGATGTCACTACTGGCCAACCTCCCAGAGGATTACAGTTCACCCTGGGCAAGAAGCATAATCCTGTTATGATGGACACTATTGTGATGGCTAACCTGGTAAGTTGGAGAATTAGCAATTTTTTTTCTGCAGTAATTTCTTCCCCGCCTCCTCTAAATCCTGCCAGTATGCATGTGTCCCCGACCGGGAGAGCAGGCAAATTAACTGTTCTCGCCAGGATTCTGTGATGTTTCTGCCTTTCACAAAATCCATTGATCTTGTCAGTCCCCAAGTCTCTCTGGGCCATTAGTTGATTACAGCCAAGGAGGCGACTGGACAATCTGCTCCCAGCCCTGCTCCTTTGAGCTAGCTGCTAAACAATGTGTGAGAGCAGTGCAGGAAATACTTTTCTTTTTCTTCTCATTTTAGAGAGGAGCTTGGCCTCCACTCAACAGTGTGGCTGAGATATATAATGGGGCACAAATCGCTTCCGAAATGATGGAGAGCTCAACAGCGCTCTCCATTTTTAGTGGCAAATTGAAGGAGCAAGTTCTGGCCTTTGCAGATGCACAGTGAAACGCGGAAATCCGGAACTTGTTCCTAGTAGTTCGCCGGCAGTATGATAGCTTTGAATTAAAGGGCCATCGCACGCTGCAATCAAGGAAGTCATTGAAAAAGCGCCAACTTTCCCAGCTGGAAAATAACTAATTATGCCACCAAACAGGTACGCTTAAAAATACCAGGTTTTAACAGTAAGTCTTAATGACTGCCAAACAACTAAAAATTAACTTTTAAAAATGTGGAATCTCATATTATTCCTTATTTTAATAGTTTTTGGTCATTAAATTTTTTTTAAATTAAAAAATTAAATTTTTTTTTTACTTTTCCCTGCTGTCTCTTTAATTTAATTCAATTACTTCCTTGCTTTTTATATATAATTTTTTTTTTTTATTTACAATGACATACAGGATACTAACTTTAAATGAATGAAGTCTGCTTATCTGCTTGAGCAATGCAGCCTGAATCTGTGGGTGTGACTTCTCTTCCTGACAGATTTTTTGGGCGTGTCTTCTCCTCACTGACTTTTCCAGCTGCACAGCAGCTCACACTGCTCAGAGGCTGGGTTGATAGCGCACCTTTTTTTAGTTCAAATTCAAGTAATTCTTGCCACAGAGCCTGCAGTAAATACATTCATTCATTCAATTTGCAGGAGCAGCGGTGACCATTGCCTTGTTGCTCAGAGCGATTTCTGGCTCAATAGATCTTTGACACACCATCTGATGTTCTGATTAGAGATGTGTTTTAGGTGGATTCAGTTTACAGATTTTGCCCTGTCTTGTCAGTCCCCTGTACTCTGAATGATTCCTTCATCAGGCAGATGAGGTTTTTCCAAAGATCTCCGACTACTATAGTCTGGACTCAGTAACAAGCAAACGGGACCGTCAAAACATTTGGCTCTATGATACTTTTTAGGAGCAAATCTCTCAATACCTGTGGATAGACAACCCTAGTGTATTGAAATAAATCAATAAATTGAATGTGTCCCAGACCCAATATTTGTCTCGCCGCACTCCAGACCTGGCATTACATTTAAACTTCATTGGTATCATCCTAACCTATGTACAGGATAGGTGAACAAAGGATGAAGTTGGATTATCTTCATTTGTATTTTGTTTTCATTCTTTGATTGAAGTTTATCCTCTATATATGAAGCTTACGCTTTTATTTCTCTCTTTTTGAGTACTTAATATTTAATTAATTGTTCCTTACTGCAACGGCCTAACCTGTGGGACATAATATTTATACAGCATCAGAATAGACCATAATTTCATTGTTAACATAAGACTATCATGCATTAAGATCTTACATTCAGATAGATTCCAGGGGCATTTATGTGACGGCTAAAACGAAGTGCAGGAATGAAGACCACATAAAAAATCGGTAATCCAGCTTTTTAGATGTAACAGGCCTAGAAAGTGAAGGGGATTTGTCGCCTAAAAACAAAAAATATATATATTGTATATAGCACTCATTTCCTGTAAGTGTAAAACATTTTTACATAGTAACATCGTAACAATTTCAGGCAGGAGAAGACCTTCAGGCTATCAAGTCCACCTGAAGAAACCAGACAGGTTCTAGTCAAAAAATGAGATTCAGGTTTATTAGAAATGGAACAAAGTCCTTGGGCAAGTGGGGATTCCGCTGCCTCCGGTTCCATGTTGAACATAAATAAGAACATAAGAAATAGGAGCAGGCGTAGGCCATACGGCCCTTCGAGCCTGCTCTGCCATTCAATAAGATCATGGCTGATCTTCTACCTCAACTCCACTTTCCGGCCTGATCCCCATATCTCTCGAGTCCCCTAGAGCCCAAAAATCTATCGATCTCAGCCTTGAATATACTCAATGACTGAGCATCCACAGCCCTCTGGGGTAGAGAATTCTAAAGATTCACAACCCCCTGAGTGAAGAAATTTCTCCTCATCTCAGTCCTAAATGGTTGACCCCTTATTCTGAGACTATGCCCCCTTGTTCTAGACTCTTCAGCCAGGGGAAACAGCCTCTCAGCATTTACCCTGTCAAGCACTCTCAGAATCTCATATGTTTCAATGAGATCACCTCTCATTCTTCTAAACTCCAGAGAGTATAGGCCCATTGGACTCAATCTCTCCTCATAGTGACGAACCAGATTCTTTCCCCTCAGTCTGGTTCAGCAAGAACTGAGTCGAATACACCTTAAAGTTCAACACAACTTTAATAGCAGATCTTAGTCTGTAGCTTCAATTCAGATTCCTGAGGGAGTCCGGACGATTCTAACAGAATAAGGAGACAAAGACAAAGACAAAAACTCATACCTTTATACAGATCAATAGGGGTTGGAACATCGTTAACACAAGAGTCAACACCAATCATAAGCCGGGCACAGGTTGCCATGCGGGGTTACATTATTTCCGGCCAATCATAGATAATTCATGTGCTGACCATGTTGCTGTTAGACATCAAAGGGGATACTTCCTCACCTTCCAACTTGGAATGTTCTTCCCTGTTCCTTCTGTTCCTTATCTCCCAACTTGGAATGTCTTTCAACTTTGGCTAAGCTCGTTACCTATATTGATCTTCCATAAACATGGAGACATTCAGACCAGTCCTTGAATCACATCAAAGACTTTTCATTGATAAGACAATGCAGGCCTGCTGACTAAGCAAACATATGGCCCAGCAGGGGGGGGGGGCCTTCCCAACCCCAGTTATCAACTTATTAACCCTTTCCTAACCATTTTGCATTCTGCTATTTTGCCACGTAGGCATTTTAATATTTTACTGGACGCTGACCACACAGGGATTCTCATTTCCCCCTTTTATCATTTCATGATAACCAACCCTTGTTCACTCATCAGTTCTGCCTGAGCAGAGTCTCATACTCGAATTTGTTCCATTGCTACCTTACAGCAGATTTTAACGCAAGCAACGATCAGGCCAAAAGTAAGCATTGCTACAATTAGAATAACTAATCCGTGCATCAAGTACGATCCCCATGAGCCACTGAGAAGCCATTCTAACCAACCTTCTCCCAGGGTTTGGTGTAATTTTGTTACGGCTTTCTGTATATGCTCAGCCAGATTAGTTATATTTTCTGAGTTATCTGGTGCAGCATTTTGATCCAATCAGTGCACAGGTTCCCCCTTTTGCGGCTAACAGGTAGTCTAGAGCCATGCGATTCTGCAAGGCCATTGTCCGAATGGCTATCATTTCTGCATTAGTATCCTTCAGTGCTACTGCGGTGTCATTAGCTACTTCTTCTAATACCGAAGCCATCTGCCGAATTTCCTTAATTGTCCTGGCTACCCCATACCCAGGGAACAAAATAGCGAAATATCGCTCCGTTTCTGTAATTTCCCTTTTAGGCCTATACTGGTGATGATCCGCTAGGGAAGGCAAGTGATGAACATGGGGTACTACATATCCTAAATAACAGGACCCGATCCAGTTCTGAGGCAACCATGGGTATGCCTTATGGCCGCATATGAAACACTTACCATTATATGCAGTTAAATTTCCCTCTTTAGCCACATATATAAGAGGCCGAGAGTCAAGGTGATTCCACAGCAACCCACTGGTTTTATTAAGCGTTGGGGCCCACTGGCCCTGGAACATGCCCTGGGTAGTCAGGTTGACTATGGGCGGTAGCCAATAGTGGGTGGTGCTGCAATCACTATGTCCCGTAAAAGGGCCATTATTTGGGGCATTCTTATTCCAACATATCGTCCCGTTTGGTCTAGACGTGTTGGTCAAAAGCAGGAACGGGGGCTTATGGGCTTGATTGTAATTAGGCTGGTACCATCCTCTAAACTCATTAAGACTATACCCCGCTGATGCCCATTCTATTGTTTCCGGGATTCCTATCGCATTTCCCGAATTGTTTCGTCTTATGACCCATTCCGCAGATTCATGGGACATAAAGGGAATCGGCTTTAAAGGGATACCTCCCTTGGAATGGATAGGAATGTGGAAACACACCCAACAGCTAGAGATACCCTGCCGTTTGGCATACACATAACTCATGTACAAGAAGGTGTTAACGTGCAGTTCGTGCTTTTGGAGTTGGAGATCTCTCTTACGTCTCTGTAGCAGAGAACCCTCTAATCTTAGATAGTTAAAAATCTCTATGGGGGCTAACCCATTACGCTTTCTCCCTTGGTTAAATCTCAGGTACCGATCGTACCTCTGTGTATCTCTCTCTTGTTTACACAGCTCAGGGGTCTTTTCCCCTTCACGTTTACAAACATAATCATATTTGCACTCAGTCCAATAACAAGGTATTCCTCCATGCGATATTCCTAACTATCGAGCGGTGGGGCTGCCTCAGGAGCCCGGCACATCCGTCTATCCGGGTGATGTTCCACCTTCCGAATCCGTCTGGGTCATTATCGTTGCATCGAAGTACGTCTCCTTTGCATAAGTGGTGTACGCGCTTAGGCTGGTCCCGTCGACATGTTCTCTCTTTGGTTACTCCCAGGGTCAGCAAGAGTTCAAGGCAGAAGATCCAAGGGAAGACTTTCATAACTGGTCACGATACCTATATAGGGAAGATTTCTTAGAAGAAAAGAAAAGTTAGCATTTTAAGTTTGAGACGTGGGACTGATAGTTTTACAGTGGTGGAGGTGAACCCAAGCACTCTTCCCCTCTACCTTCACAGCGGTAGGGGTGGTGAGTAGAACCTGATAGGGCCCCTCCCAACGAGGTTCCAGTCCTTTCCTTGTCCAATTCCTGATTAACACGTACGTTCCCGGTTCAATTTTAGATGGACTGGCTAAAGGAGGAAGTTCGACGTAGGCAGCTCGTACCCGAGAGTGGAAGCTTCTCAATGCCTTAGTTAATGACAAAATATAATTAGTCATTTCTGTCGTCATGTGGTGAAAGTGGACAGTTTTCGGAACGTTTTGATTCCACGGGGTCTTGAGGGGTCTCCCGTATATAATTTCAGCAGGACTTAACCGTGCTACCCCAGCCGGAGTAGTACGTATCTGAAATAAGGCTATAGGAAGAAGTTTAAGCCAAGTAGTACCAGTCTCTGCCTGCAGTTTAGCCAGTTTATTTTTCAAAGTCTGATTAGCTCGTTCGACCAACCCAGCGGCCTGTGGCCTGTAGGCACAGTGTAACTGTTGTTTAATGCCCATTTGGGTGCAGAATTCCTTGTTCACCTGACCCACAAAATGAGGGCCGTTATCTGAACTCAATTGATTTGGGATTCCGTATCTAGGGATGATCTCTTTCATCAGAACTTTTACAACAGTGGAGGCTTTGTTATCTGTTGTCGGATAGGCCTCTATCCATTTACTAAATGCATCAACAATAACTAGGACATATTTATAACCCTGACATCTTTCCAACTCAATGTAGTCCATCTGGAGGGTCTCAAAGGGACCTTCCGGCAAAGGGGTCTTTCCCCATTCGCAAGGCACTCCCTTCCCAGGGTTGTATTGTTGACAAATGAGACAGCGACTGCTAATGCTCTGGGCTAGGGCTTGCAACCTAGGATGCCACCAAGTGGCCAGCAGTGTACCACTAACAGCTTTGGCACCACAATGAGTTGCAAAGTGTACACATTCAATAACCCATACTGCTAATTTATCTGACATACAGGTCTGCCCCACAGGGGTAACCCATAGTTTAGATACACAGTCATAAGTACAACCAAGTTGTTTCCACAATTGTTTATCACAGTCAGGAGCGTCCTCCTGTAATTTAATGATGTCTTGGATGGTTGGCATTGACTTTTCAGAGGGAGACTTGCTTTTGTTTGAGCTTTTAGTCTGACTCATCATTCTCGGGACAACCACCCTCTGTGTCTGGGACGCTTCCTTAGCTTCCTGATCAGCATATCTATTCCCTATATCTACTGGGGTCTGTCCTGTCGTGTGGGCGGAACATTTTATAACTGAGATCTGTCTTGGTAGCATAAGGGCTTGTAACAAATCTGAGACTAACTTCTGATGGGAAATCTGAGTACCTACAGAAGTCAGAAACCCTCTGTTTTTCCATAACTGTCCAAAATCGTGAACTACCCCAAAAGCGTATCTTGAATCTGTATACACATTAACCCTTTGGTCTTTCCCGAGGACACAAGCTCTTATCAGTGCAAACAGCTCCGCTTGCTGGGCAGAATATGGAAACTCAAAAGCAGCAGATTCAACAGTTTTACCATCCTGGTCCACTATTGCATATCCAGAAAGTTTCTCTCCAAAGGAAAATCTGAGTACAAACTGGATGTCCTAGCGCTACCGGATCTAACTTCGAAGAGTAGTACGCAACCGGTCTATGCTTGTCTCCATGTTTTTGAGTCAAAACAGCAATCGAGCAATCAGCGAGGATAGTACAGTACAACTGAAATGGTCTGTCATACAGGGGTCTCCCCAATGCGGGTGCTTGTGACAAAGCTTCCTTTAATCTCTCAAATGCTCCCAAGGCATCAGAATCTAGTTGAAATTCGCCCTCTTTGCTGGTATATGGCGTTAATAATTTAGTGTCCAAGGCAATGTTAGGGATCCACTGTCTGCAATAGTTTACCATTCCCATCCACTGCCGTACCTCCTTTGCAGTGCGAGGTACAGGGAATTGACAGATTGGTTCAATCCTGCTTCTTTCTAGGCTCCGCTCGGTTGGGTTAAGTTTCTTGGAGTTCAAGAAACTTAACCCTCTGTTGGGCCACCAGTACTTTCGACTGGGATACTATGTACCCTAGCGAGGATAAGTGATTTAGCAATTGGGCAGTGTCTTTTCGGTTACTCTGCTCATCAGGGCTGGCTATCAACAGATCATCGACATACTGGACTAGCGCAGACCCTTGTTTCAAAGTCAATGTCTGTAACTGTTCCTGTAAGCATCTAGAAAATAATGTTGGGGAGTTAACGAAGCCTTGTGGCAGTCGGGTCCAAGTATATTGCTGTCCCTTGTAAATGAAGGCAAAAAGGTACTGACTTGATGGGTCTAACGGTAAGGCGAAAAAGGCGTGTTGAAGATCGACTACTGCAAAGACTTTGGCTGTTGCAGGAACTTGAGCCAGAATATGAGCTGGATTGGGCACTACGGCGTGCAGCGGCTGTACAATGGCATTGATTGATCGCAAATCCTGTACTAATCTGTACTGGTCTGGCTTGCCTGGCTTTGGAACTGCCAGTATGGGCGTGTTACACGGGGACTGACATTTAATCAAAATCCCTTGCTTTAACAACCCAGCGATCAATTTGTCAATGCTTGGTATCGCCTGTTGCTTTAGTGGATATTGTCGAATAGAGGGTAATACAACATTTTCCTGCAGGGCAATATGAATAGGAATCATTTTAACGCATCCTACCTGTGTGGGATCCTCCGCCCACACTTGCGGATTAACATATTCTGGTTTTTAATTGCCCACATGGTGGCGCAATTGTGCCCTGTTAACGCTTGGTGTCTGGTAAAACAGAATAGTCCGGCCGCATGACAGGGTCTGTTTCTGTTGATTATTTGGATCAGCTTGTTTGACTGTCTGTTTTACCATGGGTCCTAAATCTTTCGCATGGTACGGGTAATTCACCTCCCGGGTGATAAGTGGGGCTCCCTTTATTTCAAAGGGTCCTGGGTCCTATCCCATTGTTTTTGCAGCACCCCGAGTGATGTAACCTGTAACAGGTGCTACCTTCCACAACTCTGAGGGGATCTCAACATACTCTGCTCTCCCTTCTGGTCCTGTAACCATAGCCCGGCGAATAACCTTCCATTCCGTTCCTACATAGCTTCGGTAAAAGTCCTCCAATTCCTTATTTCTCCCACTCATATCGTAGGCCAAGGTCACATGAAGGGAACCCTCATCTTCGAAGTCTAGAGACCACCATTGTGGGGTGATGGAAACATAACACTGCATTTCAGGGGCCCATGGTTTCGCAGTCAGTCCTTCGTCCCCACACTCAATGCTCAGGCGGAATGCACATAGCAAGTCTCTAGCCATGAGGTTACAGTCTAGTCCACTTGTAATTACAAATTGGTGTTTCACTGACTCATTTCCAAATTGTACTTCCACTGGTTCAGATATCGGGTATTGGCTCACTTGTCCCTGAAAACCAGACAGACTCTGTTTTTCCCCGGACTCAGGAAGATTAAGCTCCGATCGGACAGATGACATGGTTGCTCCAGTGTCTACCAAGAATATATGTGGGTTTCCTTTAATCATCAGTGACAGAACGGGCTCCTGCTCTGGCTGGATCCCGTTTACCACAAGGTTAGCTAGTCAATACTGGGGGAATGGATTATTATGGGAAAAGTCCGTATATCTTCCTCGTCCTCGATTCCCTTGCCAACCTCCTCTTCGCTGCCCTTGCATATGGCCCCCTCTTCCCTGTCTATGGGAGGGACATTCCTTGCTCCAGTGGCCTAGCTGACCACAATTGAAACAGGCATCTGACCCTGTTTGTCTCCCTCCTCCTCTTCTCCCTTCAAAATTACGTCTCGGAGGAACGTAGGGTGGGCCATAGTTAGGGGCGGTTGGTCCGTTAGGGTGTGTATCGTACCCATACCCTTCTCCGTCAACCCATCCTGGAACACAATACTGAGGCTCCATCTGATATCCTGTTCTGTCTGAGGTGCGTTTCGGCCCTTCCTTTTTCACCACATACTCAGTTTTAACTCTAACTTGGGCCTGACCTTCCTGGTGCTTATTATCCGTCCAGTAGTATTTCACTGCCCTATTCATCTGGCTCGAAGTATTCTCTGACCAGTCCATATTATTAGTCCTAATTGCTTGAGAAACCGGAATTGGTAGGCAGTTCAGTAGCATAACGTGGTGAGTCTCTTCCCTCACGGTACGCTGTGTCTCCTGATTGATTCCGGTATACTTCCGAGAATCTTTACAAATATTCATCTGCTCCCTCTCCCTTTTTAGGCCTGGTGTCTAAGATCTTAGTTATGTCAATTGGTTTTTGTAGAATAGCACTAAGAGCAACCAAAAGACGCTCCTGGCGCTCAACATCATTGTCTGGTATCTGTGCTACCAATGCGGCATGAGTCCGGACATTCAATTGGTCCAGGAATTTGGTATGTTCAGCATGGGTTAAAACTTGCTGTATTAGCGACCATAAGTCCCTTGATTCTGCATTATAGACAGAAATGGTAGTCTTAAGGAATTCTATAAATGGGCCGAAGGGCCTCTATCCGTGCTGTATAACTCTATGACTCTATGACTCTAAATGCGGTAGGTGACTTTCTCCTATCCGGCACCCCGGTTAGAATGGCCATTATCTCGTTGGGTTTCCATGGACAGTACACATCTATCGTTCGGGAGTTGCCGACTACTCCAGCGTTGGCTGGGTTTGGGTCAAAAGTGGGATTAGGCATCGGCCTCATTGGTAACTGACGAGGGGTTGGCTCATACCTAGCTAGTGTCTCAGTAGTACGTTCTAAGTTTAGTGATGGCAAGTCGTCTCCTGACTCTTCAGTGTCTGCGTCTCTAAGTCCCTGACTGTCCAGTCTCTGATCTCTCTGCTGTCTTAAACTAAGTGGGCTGACTGAGGATTTAAATGTTGGAGCCAATAATTCCCTAGTTTTACTTCTGGTACGGGAAGCAACCGGGGAGACAGTTTGAGGCATTATCACAGGGGTTTGAACAGTCGGTCCCGTAGGCACTGAAGAATAGATATTACTGTACTCAGGAGGGGCACTAGGACCCTGGGGAGCTACATGGGACCTACAATTCCACTCATCCAAATCATCATCGTCTCCCCCAGCCAAGGCAAGGCCAATCATTGGATTACATAATCCACTTTTCTCAACCGTTTTGGGCTCGCCCGAAGTCTTTTCAGACCTCTTTTTTAGAGCGCTTTTCATGAGCACATTCTCCTTTTAGGACCTCTACGGACTTGACCACTCCTCCTTCAGTGAGTCCTATCCCTAACTTCAACGCGTTATCCTGCCAACTTGCTAATAACGAAGCTTCTTTCAGTTCTTGACAGTACTGTCTCCATAAAGCAATTAAATCTTTGGTTGCTTTATTTCCGTTATTTTTCCAAATTAATTCCTGTGCTTTTATGGCAGTATCTAGGTCTTTAATTCCTCCCAATGGCCATTGACCATTCCCCAGTTTTTTATTCAACCCGCCTGACAATTGTCTAAATTGTTTTGCCTTGTCCGGATATTTTTCACACAAAGTCTGTAAGGCACTCCCTGGTTCTGCAGAGGTATCCAGACAATTACCCTTTCTATGTCCCATTTTCCTTTACTCTTAGTCAACTAATTAATACCACCGTATTTGAACAGAATTCAAGGATGGACCTGACTCCTTGTGCCTCACAATCCCAAGTGCCTTTGGTCTCTACGCCCACTTCAGGGTCCTGACCTTCGCGTGGAGGATTTCCTCTCTCAACAACCGGTCTAAGGCTGCACGTTGAGACAGGCACTTCCTCCCTTAGTTGATCAGCACAAGCAATCAGTTCCTGTTTATACCCAATCACCAGGAACTCGAACCCTAATCCTCAGCGATTTTTAATCACTGACTCAAGGTTCCGGTTTATATCCAATTACCAAGAACTCGAACTCTAACTCTCAGTGATAATTTTGATCACTGACCCGAAGTGACAGTTCGATCACTGACCTACCGCTTACAAGTTATTCCCTCAGTACCTGTACTGACCCTCAGTGATATTTAGCCATTGACCTCTTTCTGCTATTTCTGTGTATTCGCCAGACTGACCTGAATCTCGTAAGGACGCCACACGAGTGTTAGCGATTGGACGATTCATCGTCAGACTTAACAGATTCAGGAAAGCCGATATAGTAAAGAAAAGTTTACTCACACCCGGCGCGCGCGCCCTTCCCGTCCTCTGTGTCCAAGACAAACCGCCTCTTACTCCGCGAACTCTCGGTGAACGACCGTTGAGTCCCCGTACGGGCCACCAAATGACGAAACGGATTCTTTCCCCTCAGTCTGGTTCAGCAAGAACTGAGTCGAATACACCTTAAAGTTCAACACAACTTTAATAGCAGATCTTAGTCTGTAGCTTCAATTCAGATTCCTGAGGGAGTCCGGACGATTCTAACAGAATAAGGAGACAAAGACAAAGACAAAAACTCATACCTTTATACAGATCAATAGGGGTTGGAACATCGATAACACAAGAGTCAACACCAATCATAAGCCGGGCACAGGTTGCCATGCGGGGTTACATTATTTCCGGCCAATCATAGATAATTCATGTGCTGACCATGTTGCTGTTAGACATCAACGGGGATACTTCCTCACCTTCCAACTTGGAATGTTCTTCCCTGTTCCTTCTGTTCCTTATCTCCCAACTTGGAATGTCTTTCAACTTTGGCTAAGCTCGTTACCTATATTGATCTTCCATAAACATGGAGACATTCAGACCAGTCCTTGAATCACATCAAAGACTTTTCATTGATAAGACAATGCAGGCCTGCTGACTAAGCAAACATATGGCCCAGCAAGGGGGGGGCCCTTCCCAACCCCAGTTATCAACTTATTAACCCTTTCCTAACCATTTTGCATTCTGCTATTTTGCCACGTAGGCATTTTAATATTTTACTGGACACTGACCACACAGGGATTCTCAATAGGACATCCCAAGAATCAATCTAGTGAACCTTCATTGCACCACTTTGAAGGCAAGTATATCCTTCCTTAGGTAAGGAGACCAAAACTGCAAACAGTGCTGCAGGTGTGGTCTCACCAAAGCCATGTACAATTGCAGCAAGACTTCCTTACACTTGTACTCCAATCCCCTTGCAATAAAGGCCAATATACCATTTGCCTTCCTAATTGCTTGCTGTGCCTACATGTTAACTACCTGTGTTTCATGTACAAAGACACCCAAATCCCTCTGAACGCCAACATTTAATAGTTTCTCACCATTTAAAAGATATTCTGTTTTTCTATTCTTCCTACCAAAGTGAATAACCTCACATCTCCCCACATTATACTCCATCTGCCACCTTCTTGCCCACTCAATTAACCCTTTGCAGACTCTTTGGGCTCGATTTTAAAACTAAAAAATGGGTGGGTTGGAGGCGGGTTGGCATTGAAAATTGCTACCATTTCAGACCCTCCTCCAACCCACCCATTTCCGGTTTTCACGGGGGCAGGACAAGGGGTGGGTGGCCAACCCGCTCCCAGGAGGCAGGTCGTGCCTTAATATCTTTCAAGGAGGCTTCAGTCCTTCATTTTTAATTAATCCCCATTTCAACCCCAGGGGCCGGGATTCCCGGCCCTTCTGTTTTACGCCTTGTGAAAGGTGGCGAGAAGGCCCGAGACTGTAGGTAAGTGCCTAGAAAGGCACAGCTTGTGGGCCCGGAGAAGCAGGAGTGCTTCCCCCAGGCCCAAAAAGCCTACCTGCACCGAACCAGACCTCCGCCTCTCCCCCGATCGCGGACCCCGACCCCGATCCTCCCCCTCCGACCCCGACCCTGACCCCGACCCCGATCCCAATCCTTCAACCCCAATCATCTGACCTCGACCCTCCCCCTCAACGATCGCGGACCTGCCCAATGACCCCCAATCCCGCCCCCCCCCGACTGACCCCCGATCCCATCCCCCATGACTTACGACCCTTATGCCCACCCATGCCCCTTGCCCACCCATGATCCCCTCCCCTCCCCCCCCCCCCCCCGTTTACCCTCCCCCCCCCCCCCCCCCCCCATCCATGCAAACAAAGACTTACCTGCAGACATCCTCTCCCTGGATGGTCTCCTGTCCGTCTGAGACCAGCCTGTCAATCAGCCAGTCCATCGGATTGGAAACCAACAAAAAAATAAAAGACGTCCATTCGTCAAAATCGTAAGAATGTCCGGGAAACCCGTACTCGTGGGGTTCTCAACCTCAAATTGACCCCTGCACCCTTCCCGTCTCCGTTTGAAAATTGAGCACTTTGTGTCCTCCTCACAGCTTACTTTCCCACCTTCCTTTGTATCATCAGCAAACTTGGATACATTACACTCAGTCCCTTCATCTAAGTCATTAATATAGATTGTAAATAGCTGAGGCCCCAGCACTGATCCTTGTGGCACCCCACTAGTTACAGCCTGCCAACCTGAAAATGACCCGTTTATTCCTACTTTCTGTTTTCTGTCTGTTAACCAATCCTCTATCCATGCTAATATATTGCCCCCAACCCCATGAGCCTGTGTAACTACCTTTTGTGTGGCACCTTATCCAAATATACTACATCCATTGGTTCCACTTTATCTACCTTGCAAGTTACATCCTCAAAAAACTCCAGTTGATTTGTCAAACACAATTTCCCTTTCATAAGACTACGTTGACTCTGCCTAATCATATTATGATTTTCTAAGTACCCCGTTACCATGTCCTTAATAATGGATTCCAGCATTTTCCCAATGACTGCGTCAGGCTAACTGGCCTATAGTTCCCTGTTTTCTCTGTCCCTCCTTTCTTGAATAGCTTCCAATCCACTGGGACCATTCTAGAATCTAGGGAATTTTGGAAAATCGCAACCAATGCATCCATTATCTCTGCAGCCACCTCTTTTAGAACTCTAGGATGTAGGCCATCAGGTCCAGGGGATTTGTCGCTTTTAGTCCCATTAATTTCTGCAGCACTTTTTCTTTACTGATATTAATTATATTAAGTTCCTCACTCTCATTAAACCCTTGGTACCCCACTATTTCTGGGGTTTTTTTTGTGTCTTCTACTGTGAAGACAAATAGAAAATATTTGTTTAATGCCTCTGCCATTTCCTTATTCCCCATTATAATTTTGCATGCCTCAGCCTCTAAGGGACCCATGTTTACTTTCGCTAACCTCTTACTTTTTACATACTTATCGAAGCTCTTACAATCTGTTTTTATATTTCTTGCTAGTTTTCTCTCATATTCTATTTTCTCCCTCTTTATCAATTTTTGGTCATCCTTTGCTGGTTTCTAAAACTCTCCCAATCCTCAGGCTTACTACTCTTATTGGCAATATTATACGCCTCTTCTTTTAATCTAGTACAATGCTTAACTTCTTTAGTTAGCCATGGATGGATCACTTTTCCTGTGGAGTTTTTATTTCTCAATGGAATGTATATTCATTGAGAATTATGAATTATGTCTTTAAATGTTCGCCACTGCTTATCTACTGTCAAATCTTTTAATCGAATTTCCCAATTAACCTCAGCCAACTCGCCCCTCGACCCTATGTAATTGGCTTTGTTTAAGTTTAAGATTCTAGTTTCGGACTTAAGTACATCACTCTCAAGCTCAGTGTGAAATTCTATCATATTATGATCACTCTTCCCCTTACTATGCAATTACTAATTAACTCTGTCTCATTACACAAGACAAGATCTAAAATAACCTGTTCCCTGGTTGGTTCCACAATGTATTGTTCTAGGACACTGTTTATGACAGCTCTTCTGTGTTTCTTTTGTTTGAAAATAACTTGAAAACCATTTGGAAAGTTAAAACTTTAAATTCAGATATATCTTTCACATGTAAAGTAATACTAAATGCTTAATTTTTTTACTTGAGAGTGAGCACAAGTCAGAGTAAGAGAAAGAGGGAGCAGCTAGTGGAGAAACATAACACAGATTTATCATGTGACTTTAATTTCCTGTTATTATTATCCTAGAAAGCTTATTTCTGAGGGTTTTTGTGTAAAAGATAATCAAATTGAACTTTTAAAACTTTTCAGTTAACAGAACTGCTCAGTTACATCACCTGTGTTACCGTGCTATAAACACTCTAATTAATTACCCCTGTGATTGTACATTATTCGAGAACGGTCAGTCACTATACAAAGTATATTTTGCACTTAAACCAGCTTGAGGGCAGTATTGAGGTTACCTGCATTTGTCCAGGATGGGCCCCCCACCCATTAATGTTCCCAGACCCACACCCCACCCCCTCCCTGATGATGCCAGATCCCAGTCTCCATTACTGCTGCTAGATTTCAGCCTCCCTCAGTGTTGCAGCTTCTGCTATCCCTCACCCCCTCCCCACCCTCCAAAATGCCGCCGGGCCCTGAAATCCACTCTCCCATGTGCTCCCAGACTCTGGTATCCTATTCATTAGTTCTGCCAGACTGTGTGATATCATTCTGAGTGCTTCTCGACTTTGGAAGGCCTGCCCAGTGCTCTCAGATCCACTGTCTCCTTCCCCAAATCCTCCCAGATCCAGCCCGTACCCCACTCCCCCATACTATCAGAATAGGACGACATGTACGCTGTTCCAGTACATGTATGCCTCAGGCATCTTACCTTTGCAGTTCTAGCATACATAGGAAGGAACATAGGAACATAGGAACAGGAGTAGGCCATTCAGCCCCTCGTGCCTGCTCCGCCATTTGATAAGATCATGGCTGATCTGTGATCTAACTCCATATACCTGCCTTTGGCCCATATCCCTTAATACCATTGGTTTCCAAAAAGCTATCTATCTCATTTAAATTTAGCAATTGAGCTAGTATCAATTGCCATTTGCGGAAGAGAGTTCCAAACTTCTACAACCCTTTGTGTGTAGAAATGTTTTCTAATCTCGCCCCTGAAAGGTCTGGCTCTAATTTTTAGACTAAACTTCCATCATACACTAAACTTCCATTCCCAGTGCTTCCTCAAAGTGCTACCACTGAGTCAAAGTATCATACCACCTCCAATCTGCTGCATGTTGCCCACAACCTCTCGGGTTCAAAAAAGTAAGATATATATAAAAGCAAATATATAGATAAAGGAACGTGTAATTAAATAAAGATGTCCAAAACAATGCAATGTCAAATTATTTTACTGTTTTGGATACTCATTTTTGGCTTTCATGTAAAAATTGACAGAGTTGTGGAATTTGAGCTCCAAAGCATCATACAAATCCCTGAATACTATATAATTAAAATGAAATTTGACGAATTTAATCATAAAACATCGGCCCTAATGATACATGTGTGATGCATAGAATAATACCCCAGTTGTTATTAAATAAAGTGTCCCCTGATTCACCGTGTCTTATGACGAGGGAGATTCACTAGTAAATATCTACTTATGTATGTATATTTCTTGTAATTTTTTTAATCCTTTCAGTGTGAACCAAACTGATATGAGTAAGACAGTCCTCACTGTACATTCAAAGGCATTGAAGAAAAACACATAAATACTGATTATACATTCAATATAAAAAGCCAAATTCCATTTTCCTGATGAATTGTGAGATTTTGTTAACCTCAATTTTCACTTTTAAAGGGTTACTTTCAGTTGAAAGCAAATCCGGGAGCGTGGATACTTCGATTGCGTAAAGGAAGATCTGAAGATATCTACCAGATATTTACGTAAGTAGAACCAAAGGGAACACATAATACTTGATTTACTTCGGGATGTTGAAGTCCTAACTGCACTTGCACACAAGTGATGTGTTATGTTAAAGGTGCCAATTAAACAGTAAAATAATTTGATGTTGCACTGTTCTGCATGTCTTTATGTTCATAGAATCATAGGATGGTTACAGCACAGGAGGAGACCATTAGGCCCATCTTTACCAGCTCTCCGTAAGAGCAATCCAGTTAGTCCCATTCCCCCGCTCTTTCCCCGTAGCCATGCAAATTTTTTCCCTTCAAGTATTTATCCAATTTCTTTTTGAAAGCCACGATTGAATCTGCTTCCACCACTCTTTCAGGCAATGCATTCCAGATCATAACTACCTGCTGCACAAAAAGCTTTTCCTCATGTCACCTTTGGTTCTTTTGCCAGTCACCTTCAATCTGTGTCCTCTGGTTCTCGACCCTGCTGTCAATGGGAACAGTTTCTCTTTATTTACTTTATCTAAACCCTTCATGATTTTGAACACTTCTTTCAAATCTCCTCTTAACCTTCTCTGCTCTAAGGAGAACAACCCCAGCTTCTCCAGTCTATCCACATAACTGAAGTCCCTCATCCTATTCTAGTAAATCTTTTCTGCACCCTCTCGAAGGCTTTCACATCATTCCTAAAGTGCGGTGCCCAGAATTGGACACAATACTCCAGTTGTGGCCAAGCCAGTGTTTTATATAGATTCAACGTAATTTCCTTGCCTCTGTTTATAAAGCCCAGGATCCCGTACCTTTCTCAACCTGTCTTGCCACGTTCATGGGTAAGATGGGTATAGAGGGATATGGGCCAAGTGCAGGCAATTGGGACTAGCTTAGTGGTATAAACTGGGTGACATGGACATGTTGGGCCGAAGGGCCTGTTTCCGTGTTGTAACTTCTATGATTCTATGAAAGATTTATATACATATACCAGGTCTCTCTGTTCCTGCACCCCCTTTAGAATTGTACCCTTTAGTTACATTGCCTCTCCTTGATTTTCCTGCCAAAATGTATCACTTCGCACTTCTCTGCGTTAAATTTCATCTGCCATGTGTCCATCCATTTCACCAGCCTGTCTATGTCCTCTTGAAGTCTATTACCATCCTCCTCACTGTTTACAACTCTTTCAAGTTTTGTGTCATCTGCCCATTTTGCAATTGTGCCCTGCACACTCGAGTTCAAGTCATTAACATATAGAAACATAGAAAATAGGAGCAAGAGTAGGCCATTCGGCCCTTCGGGCCTCCTCCGCCATTCAAAATGATCATGGCTGATCGTCTAACTCAGTACCCTGTTCCCGCTTTTTCCCCATATCCCTTGATCCCTTTAGCATTAAGAAATCTATCTATCTCCTTCTTGAATATATTTAATGACTTGGCCTCCACTGCCTTCTGTGGTAGAGAATTCCACCCTCTGAGTGAAGAAATTTCTCCTCATCTCTGTTCTAAATGGTATACCCCATATCCTGAGACTGTGACCCCTAGTTATGGACTCCCCAGCCATCGAGAATATCCTCCCTGCATCTAGTCTGTCTAGTCCTGTTAAAATTTTATATGTTTCAATGAGATCACCTCTCATTCTTCTAAACTCTAGTGAATATAGGCCTAGTCAACCCAATCTCTCCTCATACGTCAGTCCTGCCATCCCAGGAATCAGTCCGGTAAACCTTCGTTGAACTCCCTCCATGGCAAGGACATCCTTCCTCAAATAAGGAGACCAAAACTGCACACAATACTCCAGATGTGGTCTCACCAAGGCCCTGTTTAACTGCAGGAAGACATTCCTGCTCCTGCACTCAAGTCCTCTTGCAATGAAGGCCAACATACCATTCGCCTTCCTAACTGCTTGTTGTACCTGAATACTCGCTTTCAGTGACTTGTGTACAAGGACACCCAGGTTTTGTTGCATCTCCCCTTGTCCCAATCTATCACCATTCAGATAATAATCTGCCTTTCTGTTTTTACAACCTCACATTTATCCACATTATACTGCATCTGCCATGTTCTTGCCCACTCACCCAACTTGTCTAAATCACATTGGAGCCTCTTTGCATCCTCCTCACAGCTCATATTCCACCCCAGCTTTGTGTCATCTGCAAACTTGGAAATATTACATTTAGTTCCCTCATCCAAATCATTGATATATATTGTGAATAGCTGGGGCCCAAGCACTGATCCCCACTAGTCACTGCCTGCCACCTGGAAAAAGACCCGTTTATTCCTACTCTCTGTTTCCTGTCTGTCAACCAATTCTCAATCCATGCCAGTATATATCAAAAAGAGCAGTGGTCCTAGTACCAACCCCTGGGGAACACCTCTGTACACCTTTCTCCGGTCCGAAAAACAACCGTTCACCACTACTCTCTGTTTCCTGTCACGTAGTCAATTTCATATCCATGCTACCACTAGCCCTTTTATTGCATGGGTTTCAATTTTGCTGACAAGCCTATTATGTGGCACTTTGTCAAACGATTTTTAAAAGTCCATATGCATAACAGGAGTTGGGATGTCTTGTTGAAGTTGCACAAGACATTAGTAAGGCCACACTTGGAATACTGTGTACAGTTCTGGTCACCCTATTATAGAAAGGATATTATTAAACTAGAAAGAATGCAGAAAAGATTTACTAGGATGCTACCGGGACTTGATGGTTTGACTTATAGGGAGAGGTTGGATAGACTGAGACTTTTTTCCCTGGAGAGTAGGAGGTTTAGGGGTGATCTTATAGAAGTCTATAAAATAATGAGGGGCATAGATAAGGTAGATAGTCAAAATTTTTTCCCAAATGTAGCGGAGTCTATAACGAGGGGGCATAGATTTAAGGTGAGAGGGGAGAGATACAAAAGGGTCCAGAGGGGCAATTTTTTCACTCAAAGGGTGGTGAGTGTCTGGAACGAGCTGCCAGAGGCAGTAGTAGAGGCGGGTACAATTTTGTCTTTTAAAAAGCATTTGGACAGTTACATGGGTAAGATGGGTATAGAGGGATATGGGCCAAGTGCAGGCAATTGGGACTAGCTTAGTGGTATAAACTGGGCGACATGGACATGTTGGGCCGAAGGGCCTGTTTCCATGTTGTAAACTTCTATGATTCTATGATTCTATTAAGCGCATTGCCCTCATCAACCCCCTCTGTTACCTCATCAAAAAACTCAATCAAGTTAGTTAAACACGATTTGTTTTTAGCAAATTTGCTTTCCCTTATTAATCCAGACTTGTCCAAGTGACTATTAATTTTCTAAAAGCTTCCCTCCCACTGTGGTTAAACTGACTGGCCTGTAATTGCCAGGTTTATCCTTACACCATTTTTTGAACAAGGGTGTACCATTTTCAATTCTCCAGTTCTCTGACTCCACCCACATACCTAAGGATGATTGGAAGATTATGGCCAGCACCTCTTCAATTTCCACCCTTACTTCCCTCAGCAACCTAGGATGCATCCCATCCAGACCGGGTGACTTATCTACTTTAACTGCAGCCAGACTTTCTTGTACCTCCTCTTTATATCAATTTTTAGCCCATCCAGTATCTCCACTACCTCCTCTTTTACTGTGACTTTGGCGGCATCTTCTTCCTTGGTAAAGACTGATGCAAAGTATTCATTTAGTACCTCAGCCATGCCCTCTGTCTCCATACGTAGATCTCCTTTTTGGTCGATAATCGGCCCACCCCTCCTCTTACTACCTGTTTACTATTTGCATGCCTATAGAAGACTTTTGGATTCCCTTTTATGTTAGTCGGCTGTCTGTTCTCTTACTCTCTCTTTGCCCCTCTTATTTCCATTTTCATTTCTTCTCTGTACTTTCTATATTCAGCCTGGTTCTCACTTGTATTATCAACCTGACATCTGTCGTACGCCCCCTTTTTCTGCTTCATCTTGCTCTCTATCTCTTTCGTCAACCAGGGAGCTCTGGCTTTGGTTGCCCTACCTTTTCCCCTCGTGGGAATGTACCTAAACTGTACCGGAACCATCTCCTCTTTAAAGGCCGCCCATTATTCGTTTACAGTTTTGTCTGCCAACCTTTGATTCCAATTTCCACTGAAATTGGCCCTCCTCCAATTAAGTATTTTACTCTAGATTGCTCCTTTTCCTTTTCCATAACTAATTTAAACCTTATGATACTATGATCACTGTTCTCTATCTGTTCCTCCACTGACACTTGCTCCACTTGACCCACCTCATTCCCCTGAATCAGATCCAGCAATGCCTCCTTCCTCATTGGGCCAGAAACATACTGATCATAAACTTCTCCTGAACACACTTCAGAAATTCCTCCCTCTCTTTGCCCTTTACCCTATTGCTATCCCAGTCTATTTTAGGATAGTTGAAGTCCCCAGTTATCACTACTCTATATTTCTTGCACTTCTCTGTAATTTCCCTGCAATTTGCTCCTCGATATCCTTCTCACTAATTGGTGGCCTATACAATACACCCAGCAGTGTAATGGCACCTCTATTGTTTCTTAACTCTAACCAAATCGATTCTGACATGACCCCTCAAGGACATCCTCTCTCTCTCCAGCACTGCAATATTCTCATTAATCAATACTGCCACCCCTCCCCTCCTTTTTTTTCCCTTCGCTTCCTTTTCCTTCCCTATGTTTATGAATGTTACAGGATAATGAATTTCGTGGAATGGTTCTGCAGATGCCCTAAATTGTGTTTGTAAAGCTTGTGGAATTTGATTATCAACAGATTCTCAAGATTGAAGTCCTCTCTTAAATTTCTTGTTGGAAATGTTTTTCTTTATAATGTATAGCCTTTTGAAAAAAAAATATTTTAGCCTCACACAGCAGTTGCTGTGAATGTAGCAGCTTCACCATGACCTGGATGAGAAGGTAATGAAGGTAGAGATATCGGAGCTGTGTGTTTCTTAGCAGAACATTGGAAAATATAATTTCTATTATATGTGAATACAACAATATTTTCTTCAAAACACAATATCTCAAGTGAAGGATAGGATCCAAGGATAGATGCGGGGAGGAGTACTTTGAAATGGAGTATAATAAACATCATTACCTTCAGGACCTAGGATACAAATTTATATTATTTCCTTGTATGTGCCAGTAGGTTAACAGGATATATATTATACTGTATACTATTTGAAGGATACTAAATATCATGGGTTAGAAAATGGTGAGAAATTTCATAAAAACTTCATGTGACATCATAAACAATGAGAGTGAAATTCAGGTGATTTGTAATCAGCATTTGAAGCCTAAAATGAGACTATACTATTCCTTGAAGGATTAGTGAGTAAAGGCACTGTCCAGTTTGCTACAGTCATACAGGCCATAAGGTTCCAGGTTCGATTCCTAATGTATTCTAAGTTAGCTGATGCCAGTTGGGACAAGACAGTTGGCATCGGCGCCTTGGGTTAAGGAGAAAGAATCAGCCAGAGTTTCGGCTCTTGTTTCCTATCTACTGATTCCTGCTGGAAAGTGCACATATGTGGGCGTTGGTTGAGAACAGGATCAGGCTCAGCTGTGATTCATTCCTTCTCACCCAACATGGTTAGATACGCGGCTGACACTTGCTGCTCCCAGCTGAAATATAGCCAATTGGATGAGGTACTGGAGGTGCCCGTGGAACCATACCCAGCCAGAATCAACTCTTTCAGCAGGGGTGGTGGTGGGGGGCAGAATTGGAGAGAGACAAAAGGTGGGAATTCAATTAATGTTGAATTACTGAATGTAAAAAATTGACAATTATTCTAAAATTCATATTTTACAACTTTGTTACATTACAGGACAATTAAAATTAAGCATGAAATGCAGTGATCAGTAATTGTGCGGATTTATGCTTTTGATGTTTCGGTTCACACCTTTTCTTGTATAACTGTAGGGGAACATATTTTTAATTGCCTTCCTTTTTTGGCACAGTTATTATTCAACTTGCTATTTAAATTATTCCAAGGTTATGGAGCAAAACCTGAGTTTTCCTGTAAAACCCTTCTATATCTCAGTGTATGTCTGACAGATTAATTCAGGAAAGCAAATTTTCTTGAGGACAAGTAAATATTGTTGTCCACAAAATGTATACTTAGTAAAATACTTTGGTTTAAAGTTAATCTTGATATCATAGAATGATACAGAACAGAAGGAGGCCATTCAGCAAATCATGCCTGTGCCGGCTCTTTGAAAGAGCTATCCAATTAGTCCCACTCCCCTGCTCTTTCCCCAGAGCCCTGCAAATTTTTCCCCTTCAAGTATTTATCCAATTCCCTTTTGAAAGTTATGATTGAATCTGCTTCCACCACCCTTTCAGGCAGTGCATCCAGATCATAACAACTTGCTGCATAAATTTTTTTTCCCCACGTCACCTCTTTTTTTTGCCAATTACCTTTAATCTGTGTCCTCTGGTTACCGACCCTTCTGCCGCTAGAAACAGTTTCTCCTTGTTTACTCTACAAAAACTTTCATGATTTTGAGCTATTCAATCTCTCCTTAACCTCTCTGCTCTAAGTAGAACAACCCCAGATTCTCTAGTCTCTCCACATAACTGTGTGAATAAGGTTGAAGCGATCAGCCGATGAATGCATTGCTTTGGGTGAGGCTGACTGTGAAAGAGATGAATCAGAGGGTATCAGGCAGAGACATCACATTGGATCAGGATTGGGGTGAGTGGTAGTGGTGGGGTCAAAAATGGGGAGATGATGAAATGCTCAAGAAGTGCAGGTAAGTTGAGGATGAGCCTTAAGCGGGTGTGAGGAGTGATGTGATGGAGTAGTCTTGGCAGTGCAGAACGGTGTGGTGGCGTTGGTGATGTGCAACACGGAATGCAGGAGATTCAGTAAGTGTACTCACTTTTGCTGACCTAGTTAGGTCATTGAAACGCTTCCTGCACTGGACCTAAGTGCGGGAGATATTGCTGCTGCTGGTGACCTCCTCTGCCACCTCGAGCCAGGTCTTCTTGGTGGCAGAGGCAGGGCGCTTCCTCCTGTTGGCCGGGTTACATCCTCAAAAAACTCCAGTAGTTTTGTCAAACACGATTTTCCTTTCATAAAACCATGTTGACTCTGCCTAATCATATTATCATTTTTTAAGTGTCCCGTTACCACTTCCTTAATAATAGATTCCACCATTTTCCCAACTTCGGACGTCAGGCTAACTGGCCTGTAGTTCGCTGTTTTCTCTCTCCTTCCTCTCTTGAATAGCGGTGTTACATTTGCTACCTTCCAATCCACTGGAACCGTTCTAGAATCAAGAGAATTTTGGAAGATCATAACCAATACATCCACTATCTCTGCAGTCACCTCTTTTAAAGCCCTAGGAAGTAGGCCATCAGGTCCAGGGGATTTGTCGGCTTTTAGTCCCATTAATTTCTCCAGTACTTTTTCTATACTAATAGTAACTACTTTAAGTTCCTCACTCTCATTAGACCCTTGGTTCCCCACTATTTCTGGTATTTTTTTTGTCTCCTACTGTAATACAAAATATTTGTTTAACGTCTCTGCCATTTCCTTATTCTCCATTATAATTTCTCCTGTCTCAGCTTCTAAGAGACCCATGTTTACTTTTGCTACTCTCTTCCCTTTTACGTACTTGTAGAAGCTCTTACGATCTGTTTTTATATTTCTTGCTAGTTTACTCTCACTCTATTTTCTCCCTCTTTATCAATTTTTGGTCATCCTTTGCTGATTTATAAATAAGAGGAGGAGGAGGACAAGGAAGATGGGAACCCATTGCCAAAGCAGCCGTGCACATTGCTACCCGTGATGCCCTCATCTCTAACAGCTTCTCATAATGAGATGTGCAACTCAGGCCCCCTGGAACAACCACCATCAGCTCCACCCAGCCCCCCAACTTTGCAATAAACAGTCCTTCAACCACGCATACATCTGCCCAATGGGTGTCGTCATGTCTTGGCATTCACGATGAAGCAAATGAAAGGGTGACATCACAGACGGGACGTAATAATGGCCAAGACTTGGTAGTGGTGATAATGATTAAATTTAATGTGGCATAACAAAAAAATATATAAATGAACCACATGACATTTCATCAAACACCCTTGTGCATACCCTTGGTGAAGTACAATTGCTTAACCTTTTGCTTTCTGCCGTTTGTACATGGTGCACCCCTATGGCCTCAACAGATGTAGTGGAAGGTTGCTCAGATACCTTCCCTGACTGCTGAGATGTTCTCGGCCTGTGCCCTCTGGGTTTTGGAGTCCTTGAAAACCCCACCAAAGACCACTCCACTTGCACCTGTGCAGTGGCTGACTTGGCCATCAGGAGAGGTACTGGTTAAGGGGAGGCGGGGGGTGGCAACGGTTGAGACGTATCTGTCTAACAGGACCCACCGACTTATCTGCGCTAGTGCATTGCTGTATGTCCTGTGATGGTGCACCCTCAGAATGAATGAGCTCCTCTGAGGAATCGATGACTTCCATTTCCCCTGATTGTTCTTGAAGTTGTGAAGACCCTGGAAGACAACAGAAAGCGATATGAATTATTCATCAAAAAAGTGACAATCTTTCCAATGACCACACTCAGGTTTCTCACAGTTCAGTTATTGATGAAATAAAGTCATCATGTGTGTGAAAGATGTTTAAATTCTATCACCAGTCATATGCAGGTTCTCAGTCTCTCCATCTTCAATGGATAGGGATGCCGATGTCCCACTTATCTCTTGCAGCAGACAGCAATATCTCAGTTTGAGAACCTGGGTGCTGACTTTCCTCTGTGTCCTTCCATTTTGCTTTTTACTCTTTTCTCCTTCAAAATTCCTTTTTGCATTGGCCCTTTAAATAGTGGGCTTTAAATCGTGTCATGCTGGTGCGCAGTACGCCTGCTACGCAGCATGGAGACGCGAAACCCGGAATTAACATTAAGTGCCTTAATTGAGTTGTGATCAGACAATCCAACGGGCCTACGTTTCCCACGCGCTGAGTTCTCGCCTCAATGCTAAAATCATGTCCTATGCCTCTATATTTAAATCCGAGGACCCAAATGCCATTTTAACAGCCTTCTCAACTGTCCTGCCACCTTCAAAGACTTGTGTACGTACACCCCTAGGTCTCTCTGTTCCTGCACCCCCTTTAAAATTGTATCATCTAGTTTATGTTGACTTTCCTCATTCTTCCCACCACAAAGAATCACTTCAAACGTCTCTGCGTTAAATTACATCTGCCATGTGTCTGCCCATTTCACCAGTCTGTCTATGTCCTCCTGAAGTCTGTTACTATCCTCCTCACCTTTTGCTACAATTCCAAATTTCGTGTCATATGCGAGCTTGGAAATTATACCCTCTATACCCAAGTCCAGGTCATTAATATATATCAAAAAGAGCAGTGGCCCCAACACCGACCCTTGAGGGACACCACTGCATACTTCCCTCCAGTTTGAAAAAGAACCGTTCACCACAATTCTCTGCTTTCTGTCCCTTAGCCAATTTTGTATGCACGCAGCAACTGCCCCTTTAATCCCATGGGCTTCAATTTTGCTAACAAGTCTATTATGTGGTACTTTATAACCTTTTGAAAATCCATATACACATCATCAACCACATTACCCTCATCAATCCTCTCCGTTATTTCATCAAAGAACTCAATCAACTTAGTCAAAATCAATTTGCCTTTAACAAATCCGTGCTGGTTTTCATTTATTAATTTTGTCTTGGATTATTGCCTCTAAAAGTTTCTCCACCACCGATGTTAGGTTGACTGGTCTATAATTGCCGGGTTTATCCCTCTCTCTTTTTTTGAACAGGGGTGTAACATTTGCAATCCTCCAGTCCTCTGGCACCATCCCCATATCTATGGAGGATTAGAAGATTGTGGCCAGAGCCTCCGCAATTTCCACCTTTGCTCCCCTCAGCAACCCAGGATGTGTCATTCTAAAATAAATTGTACTATTTCTATAGTTTGGCAGAGGAAATAAAATAATAAAAATCCTGATGAAAGCAAATGTACAGTTTAAAGTTACTAAGTGAAGTAAGATATGTTTTAGTAGGCTTCTCCATAAGATACAATAAACAAGACAAATTTGTATATCGGAAATCTGAAGGATATTACTGTATAAATTCCAAGCTGAAACTCACAAATGGTTGGTGCTGAGAAGGATTAGGCAGAATTTATTTATTTTACGTAATTTCTTCTTGAACCGCTTTTCATTTCCCAAAATATCCCACTATATTGTGCCCGAGTCCCTTCTATGATTTCACAATTATCCCAACTTGAGACTTAAAACAAAACTTAATACAAAACAAATCAAAATGTTTTCAAAAGAAGAAAATCAGGTTGATATCACCACGCTGTGACATTTGGTATCTGCTGATGTCTGCAGTTAAAGTCTTAAATCTTTAACACCACTGGATCGTTTCCTGGACCAAATTTCTCCAGGAAAGGTTGCACCGTAACTTTGTAAAGCCATTTTATGTCAAAGAACTACTCTTGGTAATCCTGCACCATCAACACTCATGTGGTCCCAAAAACCAGGGTCACCTGTTTTAAAATAAACACAGAAAACCCATTGCGGCTCTTCTTGAGAGCCCAAGGGGTTAATTTGTCAAATCATCAGTTATTATTTATTTTGTCCAAAGGAGTAATCCCTTTACCCGAAACAAAATCAGAAAACAAAACAGGAGAGAGAAATTGCCTGGTCCCTCTCTCTCTCTCTGGAGCACGCAGCCTGTCTGAAATAAACACTGTCTCTCCCACATACAGATGTACGTAGGACTGCGGACTGAAATTTCCAACTCCAAGTCCTAATCTCTGTGCTTTCAAGATGTAACCAAATTAAGCAGATATCATTAGCAGCCACCTGCTAAGATACGTTATATTCCTCTTTTATTAATTTATTAATGGTTTGGGCATGTGTTTGGGCACTGTAGCTATCCTTTGCAAATGATCCTTAGACAATTCCTTATCTGTATTTTCATTTATTTTTAAATATATCTTTAATGCGAGACCCTAAATCTCTGACCTTTTGATCTAATGTTGTCAAATCAATGGTGTTAACAACTGAGGCAAAGGCAGTTGCTATATCACTTATCACAGACCTTTACGTCTCCATATTTGTCTATCTCTTTTACAATGTCCACCTCCATTCCATGTCTCGCTTTGTTTTAACACTTGAGTTAGGAGGTGTTGATATAATTGTTGAATTTTTCTTAGCATTCTCAATACGAGTTATATAATTTGTCAGGGAAAGTCTCCCCTCTTTGGTCAGATTTTGTATTGGAGCTACTATTAGTTTCAAATAAAATTGAATAGCCCCAGAACTTGTCGAACTTCCTTATCATACTGTGGCGTTTAGTACCCCGTGTCAGTACATAGCTCAAGTAATGGACTTCCAATTGTCTAACCTATGCTTTCTTTTCATATGATTTGTTTTACATTCCTTTCTTATCAATTTTTTTCACTGTAGCGTGGAAACTTATATCTCAGTCAATTGTAGCCTTTGGCATTTCCGAGTGATTGGGTCAATTTTAGTAATATAACCTATACCAATTGTTACCTCATGTTCACCTGTGTTCTGGGCAAGCCTCAGACAGTTCTCAACCGACTGGGTCATTTCTATCTGTTTGAACTGCTCTTGGCATGACAGTCTGGCTTCTTGGGATGGAAGGGGTTAACATTAACTTGCTCTTGTGGTAGGAGTAATTTGATACTACTCCCTCTGAGATTAAGTTTCCACATTCAAAATTTCTCTTCACACAGGTTTGACTGATTTTTTTACTTCTCACATTTTTGAGATTTATTTTAATCATAGTGTTTAATCAATCACAATAGCACAAAATGCTTCGAAGACCAGTTTAATTTATAACTAGAGATCATCCTGCAACTGTAACTTGTAATTCTTTAAATCTGCACTTTATCTTTTCTTTCCTTCACATTGCTTCGTAAGTTTTATAATTTGCTGTCTAACTCACTTTTTCTCACATACTTTTAGTGGGTGTGATTATAATGAACGCTCCAAGCTGTTTCAGCTTTCCGACTTTTCCTATCACAGTGATACCAGATAGTTTTTTTTTATCTGTCCCGTTAATTTTTTTTTTAACCCTTTTTTTTAAACCACAGCCAATCACAAGATAAAAATTCAAAATGCCAATTTTTTTTAGAAGATCCCATGTCTGGAATTTGACATGCTCACATTTTATAAGAACCAGAATTTAATAGGTCACTTAACCTCAATAACTCCAATTTGGAGGCCTGTGACCAGCGGTGTGCCTCAGGGATCGGTGCTGGGTCCGCTGTTATTTGTTATTTATATTAATGATTTGGATGAGAATTTAGGAGGCATGGTTAGTAAGTTTGCAGATGACACCAAGATTGGTGGCATTGTGGACAGTGAAGAAGGTTATCTAGGATTGCAACGGGATCTTGATCAATTGGGCCAGTGGGCCGATGAATGGCAGATGGAGTTTAATTTAGATAAATGTGAGGTGATGCATTTTGGAAGATCGAATCGGGCCAGGACCTACGCCGTTAATGGTAGGGCGTTGGGGAGAGTTATAGAACAAAGAGATCTAGGAGTACAGATTCATAGCTCCTTGAAAGTGGAGTCACAGGTGGATGGGGTGGTGAAGAAGGCATTCGGCATGCTTGGTTTCATTGGTCAGAACATTGAATGCAGGAGTTGGGATGTCTTGTTGAAGTTGTACAGGGCATTGGTGAGGCCACACTTGGAGTACTGTGTACAGTTCTGGTCACCCTATTATAGAAAGGATATTATTAAACTAGAAAGAGTGCAGAAAAGATTTACTAGGATGCTACCGGGACTTGATGGTTTGACTTATAGGGAGAGGTTAGACAGACTGGGACTTTTTTCCCTGGAGAGTAGGAGGTTAAGGGGTGATCTTATAGAAGTCTATAAAATAATGAGGGGCATAGATAAGGTTGATAGTCAAAATCTTTTCCCAAAGGTAGGGGAGTCTATAACGAGGGGGCATAGATTTAAGGTGAGAGGGGAGAGATACAAAAGGGTCCAGAGGGGCAATTTTTTCACTCAAAGGGTGGTGAGTGTCTGGAACGAGCTGCCAGAGGCAGTAGTAGAGGCGGGTACAATTTTGTCTTTTAAAAAGCATTTGGACAGTTACATGGGTAAGATGGGTATAGAGGGATATGGGCCAAGTGCAGGCAATTGGGACTAGCTTAGTGGTATAAACTGGGCGACATGGACATGTTGGGCCGAAGGGCCTGTTTCCATGTTGTAACTTCTATGATTCTATAATAATAATAACACATTTATATAGTGTATTCAAAATAGAAAAATGTCCCAAGGCACTTCTCAGAGGCATAATCAAAACAATGGGCTCTGAGTCAAAGAAGGTGATATTAGGAGAGGTGATCAAGCTTGGTGAAAGAGGTGCATTCTAAGGAGGGTCTTAAAGGAGGAGAAGGAAGTGGAGAGGTGAAGGGGTTCATGGAGGGATTTCCAGATCCTGGGGCCCAGGTAGACGAAGGCACGGCCATCAGTGGCGGAACGAAGATAGGGGTATGCATAAGAGACCAGTGTAAGAGAAACATAGAGTTGGGGAGCATTGTAGGGATGGAGGAGTTTACAGACATAGGGAGGGGTGAAGCCATGAAAGTATTCAAACACGAAGATGAGAATATTAAATTTAAGACTTTGGCTTCTAGTTCCCCAATGTAGGCCAGCAAGGACAGGGGTGATAGGTGAGTGGGACTTGTTGTGGGGTAGGCTAAAGGCAGCAGAGGTGAGGTTTATGGAGGGTGGAGGGTGGGGTGCCTGCAAGTAAAGCATTGGAGTAATTGAGTCAGCAGGTGACAAAGGCACAATGAGGGCTTCTGCAGCAGATGGGCTTGGGTAGGTGGTGGAGGCAGATAATATTAGAGCCTTTCTGATGGATACAATGAGGTCAGAAGCTTAGCTTGAGGCTAATAGGACACCAAAGTTGGAAAAAGTCGAATTCAGCCTGAGACATTGGCCGGGGGTGGTGATGGAAACGGTGGCCAGGGTAAGGAGTTTGTGGTGGGGATTGAAGACAATGGCTTTAATCTTCCCAGTGTTTAACTGAAGGAAATAGAAGTTAATCAGTCTAACAAAACTAAGGCAATGGAGGGGCCAAGAGAGACTGGTCTAAAAATTCGAGGGAGCCGCGCCTGTTTTTCAGGCACTAAACGGGCGCCAAACCTTCAATAGGGCGGGCAGGAAGCACACGTCATTATGAGCCAGAAGTCACCGCCCACCATATTGGTATAGTTGAAAAAAATGGCATCCAGGACCCACGCGTCAAACCGGCGTTAGGTCCTTTGAATATGCAAATAAGGGGCCTAACGCCTGATTGAGGCTCCTTCTGCAATATTGGGTTTCCCCGAGGCCAGGTGCGTTCAGGAAAACCAGGCCGAAGTTCGACTGAATAGGCGACCATTAAAGATGTAGCCAACAAGGTAATTTTTAAAAATATGCTTACCTGAATATGGATCAGGGAGGAGCAATAGTGCTCCTCCTGCGTCCGCATTCAAATCTCGCAGGCCACTGTCAGCCATCACTCCTTCCCCCCTCCTCTCCAATCCCAAATTCGACCCTCCCCCCTCCGATCATAAGCTCGACCCCCCAAAGACGACCTTGGTTCCCCCCCCCCCGACTTCGATCGCTGCTGCTACCCTCCCCGATCCCGATCACCACTACTCTCCAATCCGGTCGCCCCCTCCTCCATCGCCCCCCTCTCCCGGTCCCCCCGAAGGACTTACCTGAGGGCTGCTGCCAGCAACGCAGCGTCCCAATCTCTGAATTTTCCCCCATGGAGCATGGGTGTCATTATTGTGCAGCATACTATTGAATAGTTTTAAACCCCAGAAAAATAAGTATCACACCAAGTGACAATGCATCACTAAAGTTTTCTCACTGGTACCTGTAGAAAACAATACTTCAGAACTTAACGCTCATTCTGTGACTTTCAAACAATGGGAATGCAATATTACTGGAATGATGCCCTATTTGTCTTGTTTTCTACTTCGGGGAAAAGGTATTCTGTGTTTAAGGAATACAATTGCGAGCTGGCATGAAATAGGTAGTAAACATATCACATTGCTTGAGAATGATGCTGGTAAATACATGCTTCAGTAGAGATGTAAAATCCAATGAAAGACCAAGTCTGAATTAGCTGGAATTGAGAGATGAGCACCGCTTCATCTCTGCCAACAGCTTCATTAAACCTGTAGATCAAATAATGCTTTTTCCCATTGAGACACCTCAGACTAAAATGAATAGAAAAATCAAAAACCTTGATGTGGAACACTGAAACGTATTAGGTGACCATTCAATTTTAAAGCAGGAGGAACAGAGAACTTGCTGTGTAATAGAGTTATCTATCAGTGCTGAAACAGTAATAGGCACACCTACATCAACACTAAAAACAAAATGCCACAGAATTGGACAAGATTGCAAAGGAGCAGGCTCAGTAAGTGGAATTAATAGACTCCACAAACTAATCAGACAGATTCACTACTTCATGTTTCTGGACTAACTCTTAAAAGTGCTAGTCAAAGTTTTTTTGCACAAGTTTCATATTTATAGAATCATACAGCACAGAAGGAGGCCATTTGTGCCTATGCCAGCACTTTGAAAGAGCTATTCAATTAATCCCACTCCCTTGCTTTTTCCTTGAAGCCCTGCAAATGTTACCTTTTTAAGTATATATGCACTTCCCTTTTGAAAGTTACTATTGAATCTGCTTCCATCACCCTTTCAGGCAGTGCATTCCAGATCACAACAACACGCTGTGTAAAAAAAAATTCTCCTCATCTCCCCCTGGATTTTTTGCCAATTATCTGAAATCTGCATCCTCTGGTAACCAATCCTCCGACTAGTGGAAACAGTTTCTCCCTATCTCCTCGATCAAAACCACTCATAATTTTTAACACCTCTACTGAGTCTCCCCTTTACCTTCTTTGCTCCAAGGAGAACAATCCCAGTTTCTGTGATGCCTCCACATAACTGAATTTCCTCATCCCTGGTACCATTCTGGTAAATCTCCTCTGCACTCTCTCCAAGGCCTTGACATCCTTTCTAAAGTGTGGTGCCCAGAATTGGAAACAACACTCTAGCTGAGGGCTAACCAGTGATTTATAAAGGTTTACCGTCACTTCCTTGCTTTTGTACTCTATGTCCTTATTTATAAAGCCCAGACTCCAGTATGCTTTTTTAACAGCTTTATCAACTTGTCGAGCCACCTTCAAAGATTTGTGTTTGTGAACCACTAGGTCTCTGTTCCTGCACCCCCTTTAAAATTGTACCATTTAGTTTAAATTGCCTCTCCTCATTTTTCCTTACAAAATGCATCCCTTCACACTTCTCTGCATTAAATTTTATCTGCCATGTGTCTGCCCATTTCACCAGTCTGTCTATGTCCTCCTGAAGTCTGTTACTATCCTCCTCACTGTTTACTATATTTCCAAGCTTTGTTGTAATCCGCAAGCATTGAAACTATGCCCTCTATATCCAAGTCCAGGTCATTAATATATATCAAAAACAGAAGTAAGAACATAAGAACATAAGAAATAGGAGCAGGAGTAGGCCAATCGACCCCTCGAGCCTGCTCCACCATTCAATAAGATCATGGCTGATCTGATCCTAACCTCAAATCTAAATTCATGTCCAATTTCCTGCCCGTTCCCCGTAACCTCTAATTCCCTTTACTTCTAAGAAACTGTCTATTTCTGTTTCAAATTTATTCAATGATGTAGATTCCACAGCTTCCTGGGGCAGCAAATTCCACAGACCTACTACCCTCTGAGTGAAGAAGTTTCTCCTCATCTCAGTTTTGAAAGAGCAGCCCCTTATTCTAAGATTATGCCCCCTAGTTCCAGTTTCACCCATCCTTGGGAACATCCTCACCGCATCCACCCGATCAAGCCCCTTCACAATCTTATATGTTTCAATAAGATCGCCTCTCATTCTTCTGAACTCCAATGAGTAGATTCCCAATCTACTCAACCTCTCCTCATATGTCCACCCCCTCATCCCGGGATTAGCCGAGTGAACCTTTTTTGTACTGCCTCGAGAGCAAGTATGTCTTTTCTTAAGTATGGAGACCAAAACTGTATGCAGTATTCCAGGTGCGGTCTCACCAATACCTTATATAACTGCAGCAATACCTCCCTGTTTTTATATTCTATCCCCCTAGCAATAAAAGCCAACATTCCGTTGGCCTTCTTGATCACCTGCTGCACCTGCATACTAACTTTTTGATTTTCTTGCACTAGGACCACCAGATCCCTTTGTATTGCAGTACTTTCCAGTTTCTCGCCATTAAGATAATAACTTGCTCTCTGATTGTTCCTGCCAAAGTGCATAACCTCACATTTTCCAATATTGTATTGCATCTGCCAAATCTCCGCCCACTCACCCAACCTGTCTATATCCCCCTGTAGGTTTTTTATGTCCTCCTCACTCTCCATTTTCCCTCCCATCTTTGTATCATCTGCAAACTTTGATATGTTACACTCGGTCCCCTCCTCTAAATCGTTAATATAGATTGTAAAGAGTTGGGGACCCAGCACCGACCCCTGCGGAACACCACTCGCTACTGGTTGCCAGTCCGAGAATGAACCATTTATCCCAACTCTCTGCTTCCTGTTAGATAACCAATCCTCCACCCTTGCCAGAATATTACCCCCAATCCAGTGATTCTTTATCTTGAGCAATAATCTTTTATGTGGCACCTTGTCGAATGCCTTCTGGAAGTCTAAATACACTACGTCCACTGGTTCCCCTTTATCCACCCTGTACATTATGTCCTCAAAGAACTCAAGCAAATTTGTCAGACATCACTTCCCCTTCGGAAAGCCATGTTTATCCAAATGTTCTGCTACTGTCTCCTTAATAATAGACTCCAAAATTTTACCCACCACAGATGTTAGGCTAACTGGTCTATAATTTCCAGCCTTCTGCCTACTACCCTTTTTAAATAAGGGTGTTACATTAGCAGTTTTCCAATCTGCCGGGACCTTTGCCGAGTCCAGAGAATTTTGGAAAATTATTACCAAAGCATCCACAATCCCTACTGCCACTTCCCTCAAGACCCTAGGATATAAGCCATCAGGTCCAGGGGATTTATCCGCCTTGAGTCCCATTAATTTACTGAGTACCAATTCCTTAGTGATTTTAATCGTATTGAGCTCCTCCCCCCCCTAGAGCCCCCTGTTTGTCTAGTGTTGGGATATTCTTAGTGTCCTCTACCGTAAAGACTGAAACAAAATATTTGTTCAGCATTTTTGCCATCTCCATGTTTCCCACCATTAATTTCCCGGTTTCATCCTCGAAGGGACCTACGTTTGCCTTAGCCACCCCTTTTCTTTTTATATAACTATAGAAACTCTTGCTATCTGTTTTTATATTTTTTGCTAATTTATTTTCATAATCTATCTTCCCTTTCTTAATCAATCCTTTCGTTACTTTTTGCTGTCTTTTGAAGACTTCCCAATCTTCTATCATCCCACTAAGTTTGGCTACCTTATATGTCCTTGTTTTTAGTCGGATGCTATCCTTAATTTCTTTACTTAGCCACGGATGACTGTCATTTCTTTTACACCCTTTTTTCCTCAGTGGAATATATATTTTTTGAAAGTTGTAAAATAACTCCTTGAATGAACACCACTGCTCATGTACCGTCTCACCCTTTAATCTATTTTCCCAGTCCTCTTTAATCAATTCCGCTCTCATACCATCATAGTCTCCTTTATTCAAGCTCAGTATGCTTGTTTGAGAACCAACCTTCTCACCCTCTCATTGGATATGGAATGTAACCATGTTATGGTCACTCATTCCAAGGGGATCCTTAACTAGGACATTATTAATTAATCCTGGCTCATTACACAGGACCAGGTCCAAGGTTGCTTGCCCCCTTGTAGGATCAGTTACATACTGCTCAAGAAATCCATCCCTAATACACTCCATAAACTCTTCCTCAAGGCTGCCCTGCCCAATTTGATTTGTCCAGTTAATATGATAGTTAAAATCCCCCATAATTATAGCTGTTCCCTTATTACATGCCCCGACTATTTCCTGATTAATACTTCTTCCAGCAGAGTTGCAACTATTAGGAGGTCTATTTACTACGCCCACTAGTGTTTTTTTCCCCTTATTATTCCTTATCTCGACCCAAACTGTTTCATTATCCTGATCCTTTGTCCCAATATCATTTCTCTGTATTACAGTGATTCCTTCCTTTATTAACATAGCCACCCCACCTCCCCTTCCTTCCTGCCTGTCCTTCCTGATTGTTAAATACCCTGGCATATTTAATTCCCAGTCGTTGTCACCCTGCAGCCATGTTTCTGTAATGGCCACAAGATCATACCCATACGTAGTTATTTGTGCCGTTAACTCGTCCATTTTGTTACGAATGCTACGTGCATTCAGATAAAGAACTTTCAAATATGTTTTGTGACACTTAGTTCCTGCTTTTTCCTTTTTTAACACTTTACCTTTTACTCCTTACCTTCTGTCCCTTCCTGACACGCTTTCCTCTGTCTCCCTACACAGGTTCCCAACCCCCTGCCACAGCTTTGATGCTGGATTACTCGCCTTACGCCGTCTAGTTTTTATTTTATCTGTCGTGCCTAAAGTACACTTTCTTTCCGCTGCTCTACGCTTTTCCCTCTCACTTGTTCTTGAACAACTGTTTGTACTATTTCTATTGTAGATTTCCCCTGGGTCTTCCCCTCTCTTGCTGCTCTCAACTTTATTCCCTTCTGACTCCCCGCTCAGGTTCCCATCCCCCTGCCACTCTAGTTTAAACCTTCACCAACAGCACTAGCAAACACCCCCGCGAGGACATTGGTCCCGGTCCTGCTCGGGTGTAACCCGTCACCCTTGTACAGGTCCCACCTTCCCCAGAACCGGTCCCAATGTCCCAGGAATCTAAATCCCTCCCTCCTACACCATCCCTGCAGCCACGCATTCATCCTGTCTATTCTCCTGTTCCTATACTCACTAGCATGTGGCACTGGTAGTAATCCTGAGATCACTACCTTTGAAGTCCTGCTTTTTAATTTATCTCCTAACTCCTTAAATTCGCCTTGCAGGACCTCATCCCTTTTTTTACCTATGTCGTTGGTACCAATATGGACCACGACTACTGGCTGTTCACCCTTCCCCTCCAGAATGCCCTGCAGCCGCTCCGTGACATCCTTGACCCTAGCACCAGGGAGGCAACATGCCATCCTGGAGTCACGTTTGCGGCCACAGAAACGCCTATCTGTTCCCCTTACAATTGAATCCCCTATCACTATAGCCCTGCCACTCTTCTTCCTCCCCTCCTGTGCAGCAGAGCCACCCGTGGTGCCCCGAACCTGGCTCTTGCTGCATTCCCCTGATAAGCTATCTCCCCCAACAGTATCTAAAGCAGAATATCTGTTTGAGAGGGAGATGGCCCCAGGGGAATCCTGCTCTACCTGCCAAGTCCTTTTACTCTGCCTGGCGGGCACCCATTTCCTTTCTGCCTGCGTAATCTTTACCTGCGGTGTGACCACCTCACTGAACGTGCTATCCACGATAGTCTCAGCATCGCGGATGCTCCACAGCGAATCCACCCGCAGCTCCAGCTCCGAAAGACGGTTAGCCAGTAGCTGCAGCTGGACACACTTCCTGCACACATGGTCGCCAGGGACACTGGTAGAGTCCATGACTTCCCACATAGTGCAGGAGGAGCATATCACGGGTGCGAGCTCCGCTGCCATGACTTGCCTTAGACTCTCAGACTCTCCTCCCGCTCTAGGTCTCTCCTTTTATACTGTGCTCACCTCTCGGACTCTCCTGCCTCACCTGTGATGTCGCACAGTAGTTATTTCTTGTTGCAGGTCTGCCGCTGCTTTTATTCCCCAATCTCAGGTCCACTGCCACTCTGGGGAAAAAGTTAGGAAAAGCAAGGCAAAGCAGCACCTCCTGCCCCCACTTCACTGAACTCCCACACGTACCAAACTCTCCTTCACACTGTGTTGTCCGCACACCGCACACCGTGGTCCCAATACCAATCCCTGGGGGACACCACTGTCTATTTCCCTCCAGTCTGATAAACAACTGTTCACTACTACTCTCTGCTTTCTGTCTCTCAGCCAATTTCGTACCCAAGCTGCCACTGCCCCTTTAATCCCATAGGCTTCAATTTTGCTAACAAGTCTGTTATGTGGTACACATATACACAACATAAACTGCACCACCGTCATCAACACTCTCCATTATTTAATCAAAGAACTCAACCAAGTTAGTCAGACACGATTTGCCTTTAACAAATCAGTATTGGCTGACATTAACCCATGTTGTTCCAAGTGATAATTAATTTTGTCTCGAATTATTGTCTCTAGAAGTTTCCCCACACCAATGTTAGGATGACTGTCTGGTAGTTACCTGTTTTATCTCTCTCCCCCTTTTTTGAACAGGGATGTAACATTTGCAACCCTCCAGTATCTAAGGAGGATTGAAAGGTTACGGCAAGAGCCTCTGCTATTTATACCCTTACTTCCTTCAGTAACCTGGGATACATCCCATCTGGACTGGGTGACTTTTCTATCTTACGCACTGCCAACCATTTGAGTACACCCTCTTTATCTATTTTTATCCTTTACATTTTCTCTACTCCCTCATTCTTTACTGTAACATTGGCAGCATTCAGTTTTTTGGTGAAGACAGATGCAAAGTACTTATTTAATACCTCAGCCATGCCCTCTGCCTCCAGAAGAAGATATCCTTTTTGGCCCTTAATCGGCCCCACTTTTCCTTTGACTATCCTTTTAGTCTTTATATGTTTATAAAAGACTTTTGGGTTCCCTTTTATGTTAGCCGCAAATCTTTTCTCATACGTTCTCCTTGCCCCTTTTATTTCCTTTTTCAGTTTTCTCTGCACTCTCTGCATTCAGCTTGATTCTCTACTGTATTATGAACCTGACATTTATCATAACCCTCCTTTTTCTGTTTCATTTTAACCTCAATTTCTTTAGTCATCCAGGGAACTGTAGCTTTGGATGCCCTTCCTATCCCCCTCATAGGAATGTATCTTGTTTATACCTGAACTACCTCCCCTTTGAAGGTCTCCCATGCCACAGGGATATCCATTAGCTCATGTATCTTTAATATATTAAAAATTGTATGTATTGCGTACTATTCTGTGCTTACAAGAGGGTCACGTCACACCATGTCATGCCAGGGTATTGGGTTTAAGTTGGTGAGGTTTAAATTTTCCATATACCTACCATTATACTTAAATTTAATCTTCCCAGTTTCTACTTTGTTTCTGCAAGATATACTTCACAGCACCAACACTTCATGTTTTTTCTCCCAGCATGATCACCTCCCACTCCTCATTGCCAACCTGTAGCCCTAGCCGGATCTTCTTATGTCAACTCCTTCACGTTGGTTTTTGCCCGTGATGCTTGAATTCCCCCCACCTCCCACCCCGTCAATGTTCCAAACTTGGAGCCCTAGCTGGATCCTTCTCTCATAAGAGCCCTGCACCTGCCACTGGAAAATACGGTTTGCACCCTGGATCCCTCCCACTAGCCACCACCTCTGGCCCTAATAACACCCACTGGCCTGAAACCCTCCCCCAACCAGCAATCTGGAATCATATCCATCACCAGAAAATGCTACCTGCGGCATTTGGCACCTTTCTTCCCAACTGAGGCACCTCCTGAAAATGCAGTCTTTAAAGCTTAGTTGTGCCCTTCCGTGACATGCCAAGCTACTTACCATCTCCCATATACAAAACTGATAAAAAGGGAAAGAGAGACAAACAAGCTGGAGGACAGAGAGAGCAAGCAGAAAGGGAAAGAGGGGAAGAGAAATGGAGAGAGAAGCAGCGGTGAGAAAGAGAGAAGTGGAGGAGAAAGTAACATGAAGGTGATAGACAGTTAAGAGAGAGAACATCATCTGACTTACCCATGAACAATACCACTTGTACATGGAGAAGACTATATATTGTAGTTTGTATATCAGTGAAAGAATTTATAAAATGTTTGAAAATTCTCCTGCCATCCTTTTCTGTTTGGTACTTTTGACACAATTAATTTCCCTACCCTAACATGCTGGGTCATTGCCAAAAATGTTCTTACATGTGTAAACCACGAATCATTTTACCATTATATATATTATTTAGTTAAACAAATGAGCACGCTGTCCACTAGGTCAAGTAGTTCAGTAGCCTTCAGATATTTGCTATAATGTAATTACTGAAAGGAATAAAAGTGTTTTTTTTTAGTTCTCAGGTCTAAAGGAATGTAAGTATGGGTGCAATGGTAAATAGTTTGTGATATCATTGTTTATCAAAGTTTTCATTTGTCCTCTGCAGACATGAAGGCACAGATTCTCCTGATGATGTAGATGATGTTGTTGTGGTATTGAACAGTTTCAAAAGCAAAATCCTCAAAGTTCAGGTATGTAAATGCACTGTGAACCTGTAAAAAGTAATTCCTAATTATGGTCCATCAAAGGAGAACAAGAGCTTATTTGTGGAAGAGTAATAGTAGGAAAGGATTTTAAACCAATAAAGCAGTGGCGAGGGGGCTGAGACAGAAATAAAAATAAAAACAGCCTAAAGACTAAAAGAAGGGATAAGAGCGAAGTCCAGGTCATCATTAGTGTTAACGGTAATATAAATACTTCAGGTTCAGAAACAAATCTAGGGAAATAATATCAAAACAACTGATCAAAATACAACAGAACTGATAAAAAAAACAAGGAGTGTGATAAGTTAAAGCATATGTTAAAAACAACATCAGGGCATAAAGGCAGGACAGGGTCTATTCCCAAATTAAAAGTTCTCTACACTAATGCACGGAGCATAAGAAATAAATCAAGAGAATTCGAAGTACAAATTCAGCTAAAAGGGTATGATGTAGTGGCCATAACTGAGACCTAGCTAGAAGCTGGGCATGACTGAGAGATAAATATTCCAGGTTATAAGGTCTTTAGAAAGGACAGGGAAATTGGAAAAGGAGGAGGTGCAGCAATATCGATAAGTGACACTATTATAGCATTAGAAAGAGGGAATATCAGTAAGGGTGAGCAGGCAGTAGAAACGCTATGGGTAGAATTGAGGAATAGAAAAGGATGCAAGTCTTTAGTAGGAGTTGTTTTTAGACTTCCAGATAGCAATGATAAAGTAGTGGGATACATAAACGCGGAGATCAGAGAAGCTTGTTGGGAGACTTTAATTTTCACACAGACTAGGAGAAGTGCAACAACTCACGTCCCAAAGGCAGCGAATTTCTTGAGTGTATTCAAGACAGTTTCCAGGAAGAAGAGGGTGTAACTGCGAGTCAGGCAGGTAAGGGGACTCAGGATCTAGTGATGGAGGAGCCTCAGCCCTTGACCTTGTCCAATAGGTATGAGATACTTGCTACCTGTATCGATGAGAGCAAGGACAGCAGGGAGGATGAGCAAACTGACCACGGCACTGTGATACAGAAGGCTATTCAAGTGGGGGGAGTAAAAAGGAATGTGATAATTGTAGGGGATAGTATAGTCAGGGAGACAGACACTGCTCTCTGCAGCCGCGACCGAGAGTCCCGAAGGTTTTGTTGTCTGCTTGGTGCCAGGGTTAAGGACATCTCCTCGCAGCTGGAAAAGAACTTGGAGCATGAGGGGGAGGATCCGTTTGTCGTGGTCCACGTAAGAACCAACGACCTAGGTAGAACTAAGAATAAGGCTCTGCTGAGACAGTTTGAGGAGCTATGGTCTAAATTAATAAGCAGAACCTCATAGGTAATAATCTCTGGATTATTACCTGAGCCGTGTGCAAATTGGCCTAGGGACAAACAGATCAGAAAGTTAAATGCGTGGCTCAAAGAGAGGTGTGGGAGACAGGGGTTTCGATTCATGGGGCACTGGCACCAGTACTGGGGAAAGAGGGAGCTGTTCCGATGGGACGGGCTCCACTTAAACCTGGCTGGGACCAGCGAATCGAATAACTAGAGCTTTAAACTAAAAAGGGGGGGAGGGGTCAGGTGAGGGGAGATTTAGAAATCTAATGAGAAAAGTTAAGATAATAGAACAGTGTAGTGACTTGGGTAAAGATAAGCAGAGTGTGGCAGAAAGGGACAGAGAGTTTACCAATAATAGTGCAACAACAAGTAAGGTCAAAGCAGGAGAAAATGGTAAGAAGTCAAAATTAAAGGCTCTTTATCTGAATGCACAGAGCATTCATAACGAGATAGATGAATTAATAGCGATAAACCTAAAAGCCATTACAGAGACATGGTTGCAAAATGACCACAGTTGGGAACTAAATATTCCGGGGTACGTGACATTTAGAAAAGACAGGCGGGATGGAAAAGGAGGGGGTTTAGCCCTAATAACAAAGGATGACATAAGGACAGTAGTGAGAAAGGATCTTTGCTCGGAAGATCAGGAAGTAGAATCAATATGGGTGCAAATTAGAAATAACAAGGGGCAGAAAACACTGGTGGGAGTAGTTTATAGACCCCATAATAGTAGTTATACCGTTGGACAGTGCATTAATCATGAAATAATGGGAGCTTGTAACAAAGGAAATGCAGTCATCATGGGGGACTTAAATCTGCATATAGTCCCGGGCAAATCAAATTGGCAAAGCTAGTTTGGAAGACGAGTTCATGGAATGTATTCGAGATGGTTTCCTAGAGCAATACATTATGGAACCAACCAGGGAACAGGCTATTTTAAATCTTATATTATGTAATGAGATCGGGTTAATTAGTAAACTCACAGTAATAGAACCTCTGGGGAAGAGTGATCATAATATGATAAAATTTCACATTGAATTTGAAAATAACATACTTAAGTCAGAAACTAGAGTCTTAAACTTAAATAAAGCCAATTATATAGGAATGAGGGGCAAGTTGTCAAAGGTAGATTGGGAAATTAAATTAAAGGGTTTGACAGATTTAAAGGAATGGCGAACATTTAAAGAAATATTTCAATATTCTCAACGAATATACATTCCATTGAAAAATAAAAACTCCATGGGGAAAGTTATCCACCCGTGGCTAACTAAAGAAGTTAAGGAGAGTATTAGATTGAAAAAAGAGGCCTATAATGTTGCCAAGAAAAGTAATAAGGCTGGGGATTGGAAGAGTTTTAGAAACCAACAAAGGACAACCAAAAAATTGATAAAAAGGGAGAAAATAGAATATGAAAGTAAACTAGCAAGAAATGTAAAAACGGATTGTAAGAACTTCTACAAGTATGTAAAAAGGAGGAGAGTAGCAAAAGTAAACCTTGGACCCTTAGAGGCTGAGACAGGAGAAATTATAATGGGGAATGGCAGAGACGTTAAACAAATAGTTTATATCTGTTTTCACAGTAGAAGACACAAAAAGCATACCAAAAATACTGGGGAACCAAGGGGTAAATGACAGTGAGGAACTTAAAGCAATTAATAGCATTAGAGAAAAAGTACTGGACAAACAAATGGGACTAAAACCCGACAAATTTCCTGGAACTGATGGCTTACATCCTAGGGTTTTAAAAGAGGTGGCTGCAGAGATAGTGGACGCATTGGTAGTGATCTTCCAAAATTCCCTAGATTCTGGAATGGTCCCAGTGGACTGGAAGGTAGCAAATCTTACCCTGCTATTCAAGAAGGGAGGGTGAGAGAAAATTGAACTACAGGCCAGTTAGCCTGACATCGGTCATCGGGAAAATGCTGGAATCCATTATTAAGGAAGTGGTAACAGGGCACTTAGAAAATCATATGATGATTAGGCAGAGTTAGCATGGTTTTATGGAAGGGAAATCGTGTTTGACAAATTTATTAGCGTTTTGGAGGATGTAACTAGCAGGGTAGATAAAGGGGAACCAGTGGATGTAGTATATTTGGATATTCAAAAGGTATTCGATAAGGTGCCACATAAAAGGTTGTTACGCAAGGTGAGGGCTCATGGGGTTGGGGTAATATATTAACATGGATAGAGGATTGGTTAATGGACAGAAAACAGAGAGTAGGTCATTCTCAGGTTGGCAGGCTGTAACTAGTGGCGTGCTGCAAGGATCAGTGCTTGGGCCTCAGCTACTTACAATCTATAGTAATGACTTAGATGAAGGGACCAAATGTAATGTATCCAAGTTTGCTGACGATACAAAGCTAGGTGTAAGCTGTGAGGACGACACAAAGAGGCTGCATAGAGATATAGACAGGTTAATTGAGTGGGCAAGAAGGTGTCAGATGGATTATAATGTTGGGAAATGTGAGGTTATTCACTTTGGTAGGAAGAATAGAAAAACAGAATATTTTTTAAATGGTGAGAAACTATTAAATGTTGGTGTTGAGGGAGACTTGGGTGGCCTCGTACAAGAAACTCAAAAAGTTAGTACGCAGGTACAGCAGGCAATTCGAAAAGCAAATGGCATGTTGGCCTTTATTGCAAGGGGGTTGGAGTACAAGAGTAAGGAAGTCTTACTACAGTTTTACAGGGCTTTAGCAAGACCTCACCTGGAGTACTGTTTTAGTCTCCTTATCTAAGGAAGGATATACTTGCCTTGGAGGCGCTGCAACAAAGGTTCACTAGATTAATTCCTGGGATAAGAAGGTTGTCCGATGAATAAAGTTGAGCAAAATGGGCCTATACTCTCTGGAGTTTAGAAGAATGAGAGGTGATCCCTTTGAAACATATAAGATTCTGAGGGGGCTTGAAAGGGTAGATGCTGAGAGCCTAGAACTAGGGGACATGGTCACAGGATAAGGGGTCGGCCATCCAAGACTGAGATGAGGAGGAATTTCTTCACGCAGAGGGTTGCGAATCTTTGGAATTCTCTGCCCCAGAGGGCTGTGGATGGTCAGCCATTGAATATATTTAAGGCTGAGAGGGATAGATTTTTGGACTCTAGGGGAATCAAAGGATATGGGGATTGGGCAGGAAAGTGGAGTTGATGTCGAAGATGAGCCATGATCTGATTGAATGGTAGAGCAGGCTTGAGGGGCTGTATGGACTACTCCTGCTCCTATTTCTTATGTTCTTCTGGAACAATATGTTCTTGAACCAACAAGAGTACAGGCCATCTTAGATTTAATAATGAGTAATGAGCCTGAATTAGTCAATAATCTAATGGTAAGGGAACACCTAATTAACACTGACCATGATATGATAGAATTCAATATTAGGTTTGAGAGGGAGAAGGGTGAGTCATGAACCAAGATTTTAAATTTAGGTACGGCTGACTTCGGAGAGATGGGGCAGAAATTGAGCACAATAGACTGGGCAGAACTATTAACGGATAAAACTACAGATGAACAGTGGGAGGTGTTCAAAAAAGTATTTGATAGTATACAAGACCTTTACATACCCCTAAAGGGCAAGAGCTCTACTTGTGTTAATAAGCAACCTTGGTCAACAAGGGAAGTGAGAGATAGTAGAAAACTGAAAGAAAGGACTTATACGAAAGCAAAGAGCGGTAGAGATCCAGTGGACTGGAAGAGATACAAAGAACAGCACAGGGATACAAAGCGGTAAGAGCCGTAGAAAGGGAATACGAGAAAAAGCTTGTGAGGGATCTCCAAGGACAACTCTAAAGGTTTTTACAAATATATTAAGAGAAAGAGGGTGGCTCAGAGTAATGTGGGCCCCTTAATGACAGACGCAAATGATACTGTAATTGGAAATCAGGAAATGGCAGACATACTAAATAGCTACTTTGTATCGATCTTCACAGTAGAGGATAAGGATAAAGTACCAGAGATATAAGGAAGACTAAAAATAAATGAAGAGGAGGAACTAACTAGATTCAATGTAAGTAAAATAAAATGGTAATGGAGAAACTAATGTCATTAAAGAGAGACAAATCTCCAGGACCCGATGGTTTCCACCCCAGGGTATTAAAAGAAATAGGTGAGGAAATTGTTGATGCGTTAGTCGTGACCTTCCAAAACTTTCTCATTGCCAATGTCGCTCCAAGATTTAAGAAGGGTAAGAGAGATAAACTTGGAAATTATAGGCCTATTAGTTTTACGTCGGTTGTGGAGAAGTTACTAGAATCTGTTATTAGGGACAGAGTGACTGAGCATTTGGTCAAATATGAGCTGATCAGAGAAAGCCAGCATGGATTTGTAAAGGGTAAGTCATGTCTAACGAACCTAGTTGAATTTTTTAAGGAAATAACAAACAAGGAAGATAAGGGAGTGTCTGGTGTTTATATAAACTTCCAGAAGGCATTAGACAAGGTTCCACATAAGCGACTATTAACAAAAATGAGAGTGCAGATTTAAGGATCCATGTACAGAAATCACTAAAAGCTAGTGGACAGGTACAAAATTTAATTTAAAAGGCTAATGGAATGTTGGTCTTTATCTCAAGAGGGCTGGAATACAAAAGGGTGAAAATCATGTTACAGCTGTACAGATCTCTGGTTATAGACCCCTTCTGGAGTACTACGTTCAGTTCTGAACATCGCACCTCAGGAAGGATATATCGGCCTTGGTGGGGGTGTAGCGCAGATTCACCAGAATGATACTGGCGCAAAAAGGGTTAAATTATGAGGATAGGTTGCATAGGCTAGGCTTATATTCACTTGAATACAGAAGATTATGGGGTGATCTAATTGAAGTGTTTAAGATGATTAAAGGATTTTATAGGGTAGATAGAGAGAAACTATTTCCTGTGGTGGGAGAATCCAGAACAAGGGGTCATAACTTTAAATTAGAGCTAGGCTGTTCAGAGATGATGTCAGAAAGCATTCCCTCATACAAAGGGTAGTAGAAATCTGGAACACTCTTCCCCCAAAATGCTGTTGAGGCTAGGTCAATTGAAAATTTAAAAACTGAGATTGCTAGATTTTTGTTAGGCAAGGGAATTAAGGGTTACGGAACCAAGGCAGGTAGATGGAGTTAAGATTCAGATCAGCTATGATCTAATTGAATGGTGGAACAGGCTCGAGGGGCTGAATGACCAACTCCTGTTCCTATGTTCCTAGGACATTACATTGCCTCTAACTGGACAGATTTTGAAAAACACAGCAATAACTTTGTAAGCTTTAGGAAAGAAGACACTGATTGTGTCTTTTCAAATTTAGAAAAATGTTGTTGCAATTGGCGACAATCTTGATCTAAATGTTAGTGTGCACTGAATCAGCTCATTGGGACCGAAAGCTGACAGTTTGCTGAAACCCTCCTTGTGGGCAGATTGTGCCCTGTTCAAACTTGAGACACTGGACCAAATTTTGTCTTGCTACCGCCCCATTAATGACTGTTAATGGGGTGATAGTGGGTCAAAAATTGAAAAATAAAATTCCTACTGACTTACTGCTAGAGGTTCTCCTGTTCTGATTTCGGGGCAGACCTCAATTTAGGTGACCAGTACTCCCATCGGAAACGTACAAGAGCCTTGTTAATGTATGTAAATAGGGACGAAATGATGCAGTTAAGGCCTCAATGCCTGTTCTTCAACCTGCCCACAAGTCGGGAGACAGCCATTTCCAGCAGTGTTTATAGAGATATTCACCTCCTCTCAAACAAAGATTTTGGAAACATTCTGCTTTTAGTAGATAGTGAGTTTTGGCTACATTTGGCTTAAATTAGCTGTACAAACTTCTGATCTCTTAAGCGGCTTCTGGCAGTGCATTTTTATCTTTGTATGGGTCCTTCTGGTAAATCCACTCTGGTTAGATGAAGAGGAAGAGGAACAACAGCAATAGGAAGATGGAACAAACAAAACTGCACCCTCAAGGAGAGCAAATGGATGGAGGCATTCTCCCAAGAAACCTTAGAGATTATAGGCCCGGGACAATATACCTGCACGTCTCTAAGGAACAGTGCATAGGAGACTGCATTTTTCCAGGGAGAGTGTCGTAGAGTTGTGCTACCTCCTGCAACAAGACTTCCAACCATCTGCCACAGCTAGCATGGTTTTTCTATTGCAGTCAATGTCACTGCAGCCTTGGACTTCTTCGCCTCAGGCTGCTGAAGGGGATATCAATAACATCAGTTCAAGCTTGCATTAAGCAGGTAACTGATGTCATGTATGGTAGAGCAAACAGTTTCATCACTTTCCCCATGGACTTCCGGAAACATTAGTGTTGGGCTCTGGGGCTCATACAGATTGCAGGCTTCCTCCAAGTCCAAGGCATCTTTGACTGCATCCAGCGGGCTCCTTCAGACAACTTCACTGTCTTTCTGAATCGCAAGGGCTTCCAGTTCATTAATGTACAACTGGTGTATGATCACTAACAGCACTTCATGCAAGCCTGTGCCTGTTTTCCTGGCAGCCACGATGATGTTTTTACATTGCAGCAATCATGCAACAACCCCCCACCCCTCACTCTTTGTCCCTGCACAGCAAGTGAGGCAGCTTGGGAACAAAGGCTATCCCCTACACACTTGGCTCATGACTTCTCTCAGGACCCACAGAACTGCGCTCCGGTTAGATCTATGGCTCAACTCGAGCCCTCATCGAGCAAACAATTGGAATCCTCAAGCAGTGATTTCACCACCTGGACAGGTCTGGCAGTTTCCTGCAATATAATCCACAAAGAGTGACCTATATGATATGGTTTGTTGCATGCTGCTTACGTTTGCTCTGCAACGGGGACAATATACATGGAGCCTACATTGGACAAAGACTTCCAGCATGGTGAGGAAGACGACACTGATAACATAGAGAATGGTGAAAAAGTGGGAAAGCTCCAACACCTGCTTGCAGCTCGAGCTGTTCAGCAGCAGCACATTGAAGAGTGCTTCAGCTAAACAATCCCTGTTCCCCTGTATTAACAGTGTATGTCCGACATCAGTCCTAGTCCTTCCACCCTCAAATAAACTGCATTCTACCGAAAGATGAACATTGATATTCATGTCACCTGACATTGCAGGATCACCAGCTACTACAGGAACAGCGCACACAAAGATTTCAAAAGGTTAATCATTTCACATACGTACACAAATGCCGACGCACTAATTCTCACCCAGATGTGAGTTCAAAATTGCCTATCTTGAGAACTCTCTTGCATATTCCAAGTGCTCTGATGAGGTGCTCAACAAGTAGCTGCAGCATGGGAGATGGACGGCTGCTATGGCTCAGTTGAATGTTCTTGAGATACTCGTCGATGACCTCTAGGAGTGAGGACATGAGAGCGTCAGGCTGCAGACTGGAGCAACGTGGCAACTGCCAGGTATGGCCCAGCTGGCTTTCTGGCATCAGGGAGGGGCAGCGAGGGTATAGATGTGCTCATCCTGAGAGAGGCCAACATGTTCATTCCCGTTGCATGATTGTCCCTGCTATTGGGCTGCGGCTGAGCAGTCCCACTGATCTGTTGGAAAGCAGACTACAGGACATCTATGAAATGACTGAATCCCCTATTCATTCAGTCTCTCAGCCTGTCGAAGGTTGAGGAGATGGTGGATCCCAGAGCCTGCATGGCTCAAGCATAAATATCCCTGAGAAATGCTACTCGTGCAAGGAGGACCCAGCTGCATCGTCCATTGAGGTGACAACACTCCATGAATGAATGCAGAGTGTCAGAACTCCTCACAAGTTGGTAGTGGACTCATAGAATCATAGACAGGTTACAGCACGGAAGGAGGCCATTCGGCCCATCGAGTCCGTGCCAGTTCTCTGAAAGAGCAATCCAGCTAGTCCCACTCCCCGCCCTATCCCCGTAGCCCTGCAAATGTTTTACTTTCAAGTACTTATCCAGTTCCTTTTTGAAGGCCATGATTGAATCTGCCTCCACTACCCCCTTAGGCAGGGCATTCCAGATCCTAACCAGTCACTGTGTAAAAAAGTTTTTCCTCATGTCATTTTTGGTTCATTTGCCAATCACCATAAATCAATGCCCTCTGGTTCTTGACTCTTGCCAATGGGAACAGTTTCTCTCTCTCTACTCTGTCTAGACCCTTCATGATTTTGAATACTTCTATCAAATCTCCTGGCAACCTTCTCTGTTCCAAGGAGAACAACCCCAGCTTCTCCAGCCTATCCATGTGACTAAAGTCGCTCATCCCTGGAATCATTCTAGTAAATCTCTTCTGCACCCTCTCTAAGGCCTTCACATCTTTCCTAAACTGCGGTGCCCAGAACTGGACTCAATACTCCAGTTGTGGCCGAACCAGTGTTTTATAAAGGTTCGTCATGACGTCCATACTTTTGTACTTTATGCCTCTATTTATAAAGCCCAGGATCCCGTATGCTCTTGTAACTGCTTTCTCAACCTGCCCTGCCACCTCCAGTGATTTGTTCTCATATACCCCCAGATCTCTCTGTCCCTGTACCCCTTTTAGAATTGTGCCCTCTAGTTTATATTACCTCTCCTCGTTCTTCCTACCGAAATGTATCACTTCACATTTTCCTGCATTAAATTTCATCTGCCTCGTGTCCGTCCATGCCACCAGCCTGTCTATTATCCAATCAATATGTGGCCTCCTTATTCTTCCTACCAAAACGCACCACCCCACACTTACCTTTATTGAAATTCATTTGCCAATTACATGCCCACCCTGCAAGTTTATCAATGTCTTCTTGCATTTTGACGCAGTCTTCCTTAGTTACACCCCCAATTTCATGTCGTCCTCAAATTTTGAAATTGTAGTTCTGATTCCCGAGCCCAAATCGTTAATGTAAATTGTGAATAACAGTTGTCACAGCACCGATCCCTGGGGAGCACCACTTCCCATCTTTTGCCAATCTGAGTAGCTACCCTTAACCCCTTCTGTCTGTTTTCTGTTTTGTAGCCAGCTTGCTATCCGTTCAACTACCTGTCCCCTGAGTCCACATGCTCTGACCTTAGTCATGAGTCTACTTTGCCTCAGTATTTACCAGGGAGACTAACAAGGTGGGCATGACATTAGAAGAAGAAATCAAAAAAGATATAAAGACATTTAAGATAGAAAGAGAGGAGATAATTGATAAACTAATCAAACTTAGAGAGGATATATTTAAAAGTTAGGGAAGAGATAGTAGAGGCACTATTAGAATCATAGAATCATAGAATCATAGAAGTTACAACATGGAAACAGGCCCTTCGGCCCAACATGTCCATGTCGCCCAGTTTATACCACTAAGCTAGTCCCAATTGCCTGCACTTGGCCCATATCCCTCGATACCCATCTTCCCCATGTAACTGTCCAAATGCTTTTTAAAAGACAAAATTGTACCCGCCTCTACTACTGCCTCTGGCAGCTCGTTCCAGACACTCACCACCCTTTGAGTGAAAAAATTGCCCCTCTGGATCCTTTTGTATCTCTCCCCTCTCACCTTAAATCTGTGCCCCCTCGTTATAGACTCCCCTACCTTTGGGAAAAGATTTTGACTATCGACCTTATCTATGCCCCTCATTATTTTATAGACTTCTATAAGATCACCCCTTAACCTCCTACTCTCCAGGGAATAAAGTCCCAGTCTGTCTAACCTCTCCCTGTAAGTCAAACCATCAATAGAAATTACATATATATAAAAATTCATTAGAAAAGGGAATAGTGCCAGAGGACTGGCAGACAGCTAATGTTGTTCCTATATTTTAAAAGGGAGATAGTATAGGTCCAGGGAACTATAAACCAGTTAGCTTAACATCAGTGGTAGGATAGATAATGGAATCTTTACTCAAAGATGTAATAGAAAAACAGCTAGAAAACAAAAATATAATAAAGACTAGTCAGCACGGATTTCAGAAGGGAAAGTCTTGCTTGATCAACGTTATTGAATTTTTTGAAGATGTAACAGAAAGAGTAGACAAGGGTAATGCAGTAGATGTAATATATTTGGATTTTCAAAAGGCCTTCAATAACCTACCACATTGTAGACTCACAGCTAAGGTCAGAGCATGTGGAGTCAGGGGACAGATAGCAAGCTGGCTACAAAACAGAAAACAGAGAGTAGGGGTGAAGAGTAGCTAATCAGATTGGCAAAGGGTGGGAAGTGGTGTTCCACAGGGATCGGTGCTAGGACAACTGTTGTTCACAATTTACATAAATGATTTGGACTCGGGAATCAGAACGACAATTTCAAAACTTGCGGACGACACGAAATTGGGGGGTGTAGTTAATACTGAAGAAGAATCCATCAAAATGCAAGAAGACATTTTTAAACTTGCAGAGTGGGCATGTAATTGACAAATGAATTTTAATATAGATAAGTGTGAGATGGTGCATTATGGTAGGAAGAAAACAGAGGCGACATACTGCTTGGACGATAAGAGTCTAAATGGAGTAGAGGAACAAAGGGATCTCGGGTACAGATACACTAAAAGTAGCATTGCAGGTTAATGAGGCCATAAAAAAGGCAAACCAAGCACTGGGGTTCATTTCCAGAGGGATAGAATTGAAACGAAAAGTTATGTTAAACTTGTATAGAACCTTGGTTAGACCACACTTAGAGTACTATGCAGAGTTCTGGGGGTCGATTTAAGCACCCGCGATCGGGTACATTCCTGGTGGGGAGGGCCACGAGTGTTTCCCGTACTGGGGGAAACACTCCCAGTTGAAATGGATGTGTTGCAGCCATCAGCCTGTGGCAACTGCAAAGGTCAATTTTACAGTTGTGGGGGGGAACCCTCACTCATTGCAGGAGGCCACTCTGTCACTTTGGACAAAGTTTGACCTCCACCACCCTCCTCCTAACAATAAAATTCACCAACTTGCACACTTACCTACCTTGCGGACCCCCTCAGATGTACATCTTCCGGATGGGGGCCGCCGTAGCTGCAGTCATGACCTCCTCAGAGGGCGAACAGCATCACTAGCCTCGCTGGCCACGCCGTCCACCTCTGACACGTGGAGCTCCACAACACAGTGCTGTGACACATCCACCTGCACAGCAGGAGGGAGGGCAACCCCAGAGAGAGATGCGTCGCAGAGGGCACTACCCTCGCCACAGGGTCCACAGACCGAGGCTCAGCTTCCTGGACCTCTCTGAGCAGCAGTGCACACGGAGGCTCAGAGTCACTCGACATGTAGTCGTGGACATCTGCAGCCTCCTTCATGCCGAGCTGCTCCCGGCTGGCCCGAGCACCATCTTCTTACCTGTCGCTGTCAAAGTCACCACTGCCCTCAACAACTTCTCCTCCGCATCCTTCCAGGGTGCCACCGGGGACATCGCCGACGTCTCTCAGTCGTCTGCACAAAAGAGCCCTGCAAATACACCTACACCCACTCTGCAGTGACACAATGGGTGGCATCAGTTGTTGGTCTTCATTGTGATCCTCAGGAAAGGGCATTATTGCAAAAACTAGACAAGACGTGGCAATAGTGGTGCCAATATAATATGCAATGTGAGTTGATCAGAAATTCAATATAAGTAAAAACCATGACAAACCCTCAAACACCCTTGTGCATCCCCGTCATGCTCACAACACGTTTGCCTTACGCTTCCTACTGCACATATGTGATACATGCCCTGTGGCTGCAGCACAGGTAGTGGCAGGTTGAGTGAGGCTGACCGTGAAAGAGATGCATGAGAGGGTGAGTATGAGATAGAGCCATGAGATTGTATGGGTTGAGTGGTAGTGGCGGGATGAGTACTGGCGAGGTGAGTAAGTGCAGGTAAGATGAGGATGAGGTTTGAGTGGGTATGAGGGGTGATGTGACAGAGTAGTGTTGGCAGTGCAGAAGGAGATGTGGGGCGGGGGTGGTGATGTGGCAGATGGAGTGTAGGGGAATGAGTAAGTGTACTCACTTTGGCTGACCTACTTAGGTCATTGCAGCGCCTCCTGCGCTGTATGCAGGTGCGTGATATGTTGGTGGTGCAGGTGACCTCCTCTGCCACCTCGAGCCAGGCCTTCTTGGTGGCAGAGGCAGGCCACTTCCTCCTGCCCGCCGTGGGGAAGATCTCTTTCCCCCCCTCCTCCTCACCCCATCCAATGATACCTGGAGTGAGGTATCATTAAACCTGGGAGCAGCCTTCCCCCTGGGCTGCTCCATGCTGTCATTTTTCCTATTTGTTGCAGCATCAGTCAGTGGAGGACTGCCCCTTTAAATAGAGCTCCTCCAGCTGACAGCCTGTGCTGCGCATGCGCAGTCCGCCCGCCTCGCAGCTCAGCTGCGGGGAACCCGGAACAAGAGGTAAGTGGATCCATTTAGCCTGCGATTGCGCGCAGGGCAGACTGATTTCACCGGGCGTGTTACCCACACGCCCAATCGCCCCCCCGCCGCGAACCCGCCGCCATGGTAATATCGGGCCCTATGTCTCCATATTATAAAAAGGATACAGAGGCATTGGAGAAGGTGCAATAAAGATTCACAAGGATGACACCAGAACTGAAAGGATATACTTATCAGGAAAGACTAGAAAAGAGAAAGCTGAGGGGTGACCTGATAGAAGTCTTCAAGATAATGAAAGGGTTTGATAGGGTAGACGTAGAGAAAATGTTTCCATTTGTGGGGGTGTCCAAAAATAGAGGCCAGCAATATAAGATAGTCGCTAATAAATCCAATAGGGAATTCAGAGAAACTTCTTTATCCGAAGAATTGTAAGAATATGGATCACGCTACCACAAGGAATAGTTGAAGCAAATAGCATAGATGCATCTCAGGGGAAGCTAGATAAGCTCATGAGGGAGAAAGGAATAGAATGGTATGCGGATAGGGTTAGATGAAGTAGGGAGTGAGGTCGCTCGTGTGGAGCATCGACCAGTTGGGCCGAATGGCTTGTTTCTGTGCTGTAGACTCAATGTAACTCAATGATGTAATTCAATGCAACTTTCAAAAGTACACCTTCCCTTGAAGAGGCTGCAGGCTGCCTTTAAGTAGCACCAGGCCTGCCAGATTCCCTGACCTCCCAAATGGTGTGCTGCCTATAAGGAGGGCAAATAGCACTGGCAGCTCGCCTTTTGCATGTAAAGGAGGCCCGATCATGAAAATTGATTAGGCCTCCCATCAACTGCATTGGGTTGGTGCAATGGAAGTCCCACCCACCATGCGCCCAATTATGCCAATTTCATAAATCACCCCCACTGACTGCAAGCAGTAAAAGTTGCCAAAATGTCTAAAAGTGCCTTTTGAATATTTTGCTAATGCAGTACACCGGGACAAAAGGCTACCAATGGGGGAAAAAGTAAACTGAATTGGTGTGACACTGAATAAAGTATAAGGAACAAAAGAGAAATCTTTGGAGGTATTGCAAGAATGATGAGGGGCATTTCTATGCAAATATTTAAGAGCAAATAAATCTCCTATTTGGTGCACTAACAAACCCAAGGTTTTAAAAGATCTTCAATCAGAAAGTGAATTTGCTCCATTAGGTGAAGTTTGCCCATAGCTGAATTATAAATGTCTTTAATATTTACATTGTTTTTGTTAGTTCCATTGTATTTGTATTCATTCCAATGTGATTTATGCATTCGTGTACCAACTTCGGGAGAGGGAAACATAATTTTGATTTAAAGAACGACTTTCATCTTGCGTAGTTGGTTACCTAAGGCTGAGTGTTTTTAAAGTTATGGAAGAGGTGATTGTATGCCCAATACACTTGCTTCTTCTTGGAACGAGCACAAATATATTAACGCACTTGTCAGAAATTTTAATTCATTTGTAGACTTGGATTTGTTGCACATAATACTTGTGGATGTGTATTTCAGGTGCTTCAGTTATAAATTATGTCAATTCCAGCTTTATTTTTATTTACTTACAGGTACAGAAAAAGCCCGATAAAATAAATGAAGATCTTCTCAATGATGAGGATTCAGAAAGCAAGGGAATCTGGGAGTCGATCACAAGGTATTCTAGCAAAAGTTTTTTAAGTGTCGGTTTATTTAATTATTTCCTGTTTATTTAATTATTGATATGTGGTCATAGATAACTGCCAGTGAGTTACAATATTACAGATTATATTCGGAATAATATTATGAGTCTATACTCCCGGGACAAAGTCTCACCTGCCAGGAGCATATCAGTGATTTTCTGTCCATTCATTTTAACAAACAGAAGATCAAGCAAGGTATGTGACTGAATTCATGATATGCGTTGCTGACAGATGAGGCTACACGGCAGGTGTGTGAACTTGTAAAATTACTGCTATGGTATAATTGAGGTGTTCAGATAACATTCCAAACGGTTTAAGCAGTTTACATTCTCTGAACCCTGAGATTTCTGCAGTTATCTTGAACTTCCTCATTGGCGACTCATTTTCTGCAGTATACAGTGTAATTTGGTGACTTTTTCAAGAAAGTTATTCCTATTCTGAAAAATTTCCACTCAGCTACTAGAGGAGCATTGCTGCTTTGTGCTGTTTAGTGGCTCTGATGCATGTTTTCAAGCATAGAACTAGTGGCCTTTTTTGCACAGCGTGTGAAGCCTACTCAAAGATTGGAGCATACTTGATGCAGGTAATGGGAGATGGTAGGTTTCGTATTCTGGAAGAATGGATCAAATTGGCTGAAGGACATTCTTAATCTGAACTTCACTTTTGAGGTACGCTGTTGTAACCCCATGTTTAGTTTTATTTCAGCACCAATAAGCCTTAGTGATCTTAGGTCCCTTTTACTGAACTGCTTTCACTGTTAGCAAATTAGTAATGTTCGACTTTCTATTGTTCTGAATCTGCCCTATTTATGTGTAGGCACTAAGTATAATATCCAACGACGTGTGTGCAGCAGATGGCAGAGCAATTAGAAGTATCCATTAACTACATCTGTGGGGCTTTGCAGCACTGTAGTCCACCCTGGAGCATGTGGCAGCTCTAGGCCGATGTGTAGCGGGTTCCCCCACTACAGTACCCCTGAAGACTTGGATGCTCAGTCTGCTGTTGTAGAAGTCTTGGGCACGAGTGAAGACTGTTCTCTCCTCCAGCCTCTGAGTGACTGGGACTGGATACAGACGAGTATCTCTCCGGGCTTCACTGATCCAAGGTGGGCCTCCCCATCCCCGTAAGGCATGGTCATGCAGAGCCATTGCCCACTTCCAGTGGCATGGCAGATAAGTGCTCACATGATAGTGCTGTCTCAGGACAGCACCACATCCATGCACTCCAGTCAGCCCTTTAAACTGCTTAGACATGTGGTTGAAAGGAAGCAGGGTCAGGCTGTCCATGTATTAGCGCAGAGGTGCAGCCTGCAAAAGGTCCATCTCTGGACTTCCATGAGATGAAGGCCACCTCAGTCCCAAAAGGCTTATAACACGCATCAGCCAGCTAGCTCACATATTCCTGTCACACAGATAGCACTTAGAAGCATGAGGCTAGGTATAAGAGATCACAAATGACACACTGGCACCAAGAGGAGGAACAGTAAAAAATAAACAGTAGACATGGTTTTTATTAAAATTACGTTGCCACTAATGTTGCTATGTGTACAGATAACACATCTTTGAAAAGACAGACAAAATGGAAAAGGAGGTTGTGTAGCCCTGATAATAAAGGATGACATAAAGACAGTAGTGAGAAAGGATCTTGGCTTCGAAGATCAGAAATCATAATCAGTATGGGTAGAGATAAGAAATGACAAGGGGCAGAAAACACTGGTGGGAGTAGTTTATAGGCCCCCTAACAGTTGTTATACTGCTGGACAGAGTATTAATCAAGAAATAAGAGGAGCTTGTAACAGAGGTAGTACAATAATGATGGCGGACTTTAATCTTCATATAGACTGGGCAAATCAAATTGTCAAAAGTAGTTTGGAGGACGAGTTCATGGAATGCATTCGAGATAGTTTTCTGGAACAATAATCGTGGAACCAACCAGGGAACAGGCTATTTTAGATCTTGTCTAATTGAATAGGTTAATTAGTAATCTCATAGTAAGGGATCCTCTGGGGCAGAAGGATCATAATATGATAAAATTTCACATTGAGTTCGAGAGCGACGTACTTAAGTCCGAAACTAGAGACTTAAATTTAAACAAAGCCAATTACATAGATATGAGGGGCGAGTTGGTTGACTGGGAAATTAGATTAAAAGGTATGAAGGTAGTTAAGCAATGGTGAACATTTAAAGAAATATTTCATAATTCTCAACGAATATACATTCCATTGAGGAATAAAAACTCCAAGGGAAAAGTGATCCATCCATAGCTGACTAAAGAAGTCAAGCATAATATTAGATCAAAAGAAGAGGCTTATAATGTTGCCAAGAATAATAGTAAGCCTGAGGATTGGGAGAGTTATAGAAACCAGCAAAGAATGACCAAAAATTGATAAGGAGGGAGAAAATAGAATAAACTAGCAAGAAATATAAAAGCAGATTGTAAGAGCTTCTACAAGTATGCAAAAAGGAAGAGAGTAGCAAAAGTAAACGTGGATCCCTTAGAGGCTGAGACAGGAGAAATTATAATGGGGAATAAGGAAATGGCAGAGATGTTAAACAAATATTTTGTATCTATCTTCACATTAGAAGACACAAAAAATACCAGAAATAGCGGGGAACCAAGAGTCTAATGAGAGTAAGGAACTTAAAGTAGTTAATATCAGTAAAGAAAAAGTACTGGAGAAATTAATGGTTCTAAAAATTGACAAATCTCCTTGACCTGATGGCCTACATCGTAGGGTTCTAAAAGAGGTGGCTGCAGAGATAGTAGATGCATTGGTTGTGATCTTCCAAAATTCCCTAGATTCGAGAACGGTCCCAGTGAATTGGAAGGTAACAAATGTAACATCGCTATTCAAGAAAGGATGGAGAGAAAACAGAATTACAGGCCAGTCAGCCTGACATCAGGAGTTGGGAAAATGCTGGAATCTATTATTAAGGACATGATAACGGGGCACTTAAAAGAATCATAATATGATTAGGCAGAGTCAACAAGTTTTTATGAAAGGGAAATCGTGTTTGACAAATCTATTAGAGTTTTTTGAGAATGTAGCTCGCAGGGTAGATAAAGGGGAACCAGTGGATGTAGTCATAGAGTCATACAGCACGGATAGAGGCCCTTCGGCCCATCGTGTCCGCGCCGGCCATCAAGCCCTGTCTACTCTAATCCCATATTCCAGCATTTGGTCCGTAGCCTTGTATGCTATGGCATTTCAAGTGCTCATCCAAATGCTTCTTGAATGTTGTGAGGGTTCCTGCCTCCACAACCCTTTCAGGCAGTGAGTTCCAGACTCCAACCACCCTCTGGGTGAAAAAGTTCTTTCTCAATTCCCCTCTAAACCTCCCGCCTTTTACCTTGAATCTATGTCCCCTTGTTATAGAACCCTCAACAAAGGGAAAAAGCTCCTTAGTATCCATCCTATCTGTGCCCCTCATAATTTTGTACACCTCAATCATGTCCCCCCTCAGCCTCCTCTGCTCCAAGGAAAACAAACCCAATCTTCCCAGTCTCTCTTCATAGCTGAAGCGCTCCAGCCCTGGTAACATCCAGGTGAATCTCCTCTGCACCCTCTCCAAAGCGATCACATCCTTCCTGTAGTGCGGCGACCAGAACTGCACACAGTACTCCAGCTGAGGCCTAACCAGTGTTTTATACAGCTCCATCATAACCTCCTTGCTCTTATATTCTATGCCTCGGCTAATAAAGGCAAGTATCCCATATGCCTTCTTTACCACCTTATCTACCTGTTCCGCCGCCTTCAGGGATCTGTGAACTTGCACACCAAGATCCCTCTGACCCTCTGACCCTCTGTCTTGCCTAGGGTCCTCCCATTCATTGTGTATTCCCTTGCCTTGTTAGTCCCTCCAAAGTGCATCACCTCGCACTTTTCCGGGTTAAATTCCATTTGCCACCGTTCCGCCCATCTGACCAACCCATCTATATCATCCTGCAGACTGAGGCTATCCTCCTCGCTATTTACCACCCTACCAATTTTTGTATCATCAGCGAACTTACTGATCATACCTTTTACGTTCATATCCAAGTCATTAATGTAGACCACAAACAGCAAGGGACCCAGCACCGATCCCTGTGGTACCCCACTGGCCACAGGCTTCCAGTCACAAAAACAACCTTCGACCATCACCCTCTGCCTTCTGCCACTAAGCCAGTTTTGTATCCAAAGTGCCAAGGCACCCTGGATTCCATGGGCTCGTACCTTCTTGACCAGTCTCCTGTGGGGGACTTTATCGAAGGCCTTACTGAAATCCATGTATACCACATCCACTGCGTTACCCTCATCCACACGCCTAGTCACCCCCTCAAAAAATTCAATCAAATTAGTCAGACATGATCTTCCCTTGACAAAGCCATGTTGACTATCCCTGATTAATCTTTGCTTCTCCAAGTGGAGACTAATTTTGTCCTTCAGAATTTTTTCCAATAATTTTCCTACCACTGATGTTAGGCTCACTGGCCTGTAGTTCCCCGGTTTTTCCCTACTCCCCTTCTTGAATAATGGTACTACATTAGCGGTTCTCCAGTCCTCTGGCACATCCCCTGTGGCCAGAGAGGCTCTGAATATATGTGTTAGAGCCCCCGCAATCTCCTCCTTTGCCTCACACAGTAGCCTGGGATACATTTCGTCCGGGCCTGGGGATTTATCCATTTTTAGGCCTGCTAAAACCGCCAATACCTCCTCCCGCTCGATGTTAATATGTTCGAGTATATCACAGTCCCCCTGCTGTATTTCTATGTCTACATCGTCCTTCTCCATCGTGAAAACAGATGCAAAAAATTCATTTAGAACCCCTCCTACATCTGCCGGCTCCACACACAGATTGCCATTTTTGTCCCTAATGGGCCCTATTTTTTCCCTCGTCATCCTCTTACCCTTAATATACTTATAAAACATCTTAGGATTTTCCTTTATTTTGCTCGCCAGTGTTATTTCATGGCCCCTCCTTGATCTCCTAATTTCTTTTTTAAGTATCCCCCTGCACTTTTTGTACTCCTCTAGGGCTTCCTCCGTCTTTAGCCTTTTGTATCTGCCAAAAGCCCTCCTTTTTTTCCTAATCCATTCTCGTATATCCCCTGACATCCAAGGTTCCCTGGAGTTCTTGGAACCACCCTTGACCTTTACGGGAACATGTTGCCATTGTATGGTCTCAATCTCCCTTCTGAAAGACTCCCATTGCTCCGATGCGGATTTTCCTACAAGCAGCTGATCCCAGTCCATTTTGGCCAGATCCTGCCTTATCCTATTAAAATCTGCCTTCCCCCAATTTAGAACCTTTATTTCCCGCCCCTCCCTATCCTTTTCCATGACCACCTTAAATCTCACCGAATTATGGTCACTGTCACCAAAGTGCTCACCTACTAGCACTTCTTCCACTTGGCCGGCCACATTCCCTTGAATTAGGTCCAGTACCGCCCCCTCTCTTGTAGGACTTTCTACATGCTGGCTCAAAAAGCTCTCCTGGATGCACGTTAAGAATTTTGTACCCTCTAAGCATTTTACACTCTGAGTATCCCAGTTAATATTGGGGAAGTTGAAATCCCCCACTATTATTACCCTATTATTCGCACAATTTTCTGAGATTTGCCTACATATCTGTTCCTCTATCTCCCCCTGACTGTTTGGGGGCCTATAGTACACTCCCATCAAAGTGCTTGCCCCCTTTTTGTTTTTAAGCTCCACCCATATGGCCTCATTAGAGGAACCTGCTAATATATCATCCCTCCTTATGGCAGTAATTGATTCTTTAATTAATATTGCGACCCCCCCTCCTCTTATACCTCCCCCTCTGTCTCGCCTGAAGATTCTGTACCCCGGAATATTGAGCTGCCAGTCTTGCCCCTCCCTCAACCATGTCTCTGACAGCAACAATATCATACTCCCATGTGTTTATCAACACCTTCAGTTCATCCACCTTATTCGCAAGACTCCTTGCATTAAAATAGATGCCATCCAGCCTTGCCCTCACATATTTGCCCTGTCTTCCAAGCTGACTTGTTTTTTTCTCTATATTTGGCTGCACATCACCCCCTATTGTAGCTCCACTCTGTATCCCATCCCCCTGCCAAGTTAGTTTAAACCCCCTCCAACAGTGCTAGCAAACCTCCCCGCAAGGATATTTGTCCCGCTCTGGTTCAGGTGCAACCCGTCCGACTTGTACAAGTCCCACCTTCCCCAGAAGCAGGCCCAGTGATCCAGGAAACTGAAACCCTCCCTCCTGCACCAACTCTTTAGCCACGCATTCATCTGTTCTATCCTCCTACTTCTATACTATATTATAGTATATTTGGATTTTCAAAACGCATTCGATAAGGTGCCATACAAAAGGTTGTTACACAAGATAAGGGCTCATTGGGTTGGGGGTAATATATTAGCATGGATAGAGGATTGAAAAGTAGGAATAAACGGGTCATTCTCAGGTTGGCAGGCTGTAACGAGTGGGATGCCCCAAGGATCAGTGCTGGGGCCTCAGCTATTTACAATCTATATTAATGAATTAGATGAAGGGACCGAGTGTAATGTATCCAAGTTTGTTGACGATACAAAGCTAGGTGGGGAAGTAAGCTGTGAGGTGGACACAAAGAGTCTGCAAAGGGATATAGATTGTTAAGTGAATGGGCATGAAGGTGACAGATGGAGTTTAATGTGGGGAAATGTAAGGTTATTCACTTTGGAAGGAAGAATAGAAAAACGAAATATTTTTTAAATGGTGAGAAACTATTAAATGTTGAAGTTCAGAGGGATTTGGGTGTCCTTGTACACGAAACACAGGAAGTTAACATGCAGTTACAGCAAGCAATTAGGAAGGCAAATGGTATGTTGGCCTTTATTGCAAGGGAGTTGGAGTACAAGAGTAAGGGAGTTGGAGTACAAGAGTAAGGAAGTCCTGCTGCAATTGTACATAGCTTTGGTGAGACCTCACCTAGAGAACTATGTACAGTTTTGGTCTCCTTATCTCAGGAAGGATATACTTGCCTTAGAGGCGACGAAGGTCGACTAGATTGATTTCTGGGATGAGAGGATTGTCCGATGAGGAGAGATTGAGTAGAATAGGCCTATACTCTCTGGAGTTTAGAAGAATGAGAGATGATCTCATTGAAACATATAAGATTCTGAGAGACTGTTTCCCCTGGCTGGAGAGTCTAGCACTAGGGGGCATAGTCTCAGGTTAAGGGGTCAGCCATTTAGGACTGAGATGAGGAGAAATTTCTTCACTCAAAGGGTTGTGAATCTTTGGAATTCTCTACCCTAGAGGACTGTGAATGCTCAGTCATTGCATATATTCAAGACTGAGATCGATAGATTTTTGGACTCTAGATGAATTAAGGGATATGGGGATCGGGCGGGAAAGTGGAGTTGAGATCGAAGATCAGCCATGATCTTAGTTAATGGCGGAGAAGGTTTGAGGTGCCTTATGGCCTACTCCCTGCTCCTATTTCTTATGTTCTTATATTGTTTTGGCAGCCCGGGAGATCAGCGATTTAAGTTTCCTGTGGCATTGCGCAACCTCCCCCCCGGCTCCTGGACGTCACTGGCTGCTGGTCATTGGAGCCTCCGGCTTGGTGATGTCACCCTTAGGGAGCAGCAACCAGATGGAGTGAAATTGGAGGGGGCTGGAGAGTTTGAAATCAGGGAGGGGCTCTGAAATCGGGGATGGGGTGAGCTCTGAAATTGGTGGGGGGTTCTGATATCAGGGAAGTGCTCTCAAATTGGTGGGGGGCTCTGGAAATTGGGGGGAGAGATGGAGACTGGGGAATGGGGGCTTGGACAGAAATGGAGACTGGGGAATGGGGGTTTGGGGAGAGATGGAACGAGGGAGACTGGGGAATGGGGGCTCAGGGGAAGAGATGAGGAATGGGGGCTCGGGGAGCATGGGAGTCTGATAAATGGGGGCTCGGGGGGCGAAATAGAGACCGGGCAATGGGGGCTTGGGGAGTGCACGAGACTGGGGATGGGAGGTCGGGGCAAAGAAGGGGACTGGGAAATGGAGGAGGGAAAGAGCCTAGGGTCAGGGGATTGGGGCTCAAGGGGTGAGGGGGGGGGGGTGTTTCCTGCAGACCCAGGAGCAGCAGCAACATGGTGAGTGGGCGTGATGACTGAGAGAGAAGCAGTCAGTAAAGGGGTAAGTGAAACCTGGGAACCTTACTGTGGGTAAATAGTGGAAGATTGTTTCCATTGGTGGGCAAATGGTGCACTAGGGAATGGAAACCAAGTATTCTCACTGGAAGAACCAAGGGGGAAGGAAGGAGGAAGGTTCTTGAACTAAGGGCTATTAGACAGTGGGATCCTTCACCACATGTGGCTGTTGAGATAGAGACTAAAACTTAATTTAAAAGGGAAGTGGCTAAATATTCAAAAAGGAGGAATATAAAAGGATCTGGGGGGGGTGGGGGGATGGGGTTACAGGAGAGAGTGCCAGCACTGGGGGCCGAATGGCCTCTTCCTGTACTGTAATTTCTATCATTCTCTGAAAACTATCCTTTATTAAGACTGAGCCCAGGGTGTGGTTTAGAAAAGTTGGTGCTGAGCTGAGTTCAGGACAATGTGCCCTGTGAGAAGTGCCCCAACACCGAGCCTGCTGACCTTTGTGCGATCTTTCGGTTTAGTTCAAGTCGGTCTGTGCCGGCCGGTTTTGACATGTGAAAACCAACTCCGGATCAGCTCTGACTGAGTTTCCCAGTTCAGAGTTGTCATCTTCAGATGGAACCGAATTCCAAGAAGATCGGGAGAGAGATGGGGCCTATTAAAAGTGGCATCAACTGGGAGCTTGACCGCATCTTGTGCAGTGCAGGGGATTCCTGGCTTTGTTTTCATGGTAAATATCAGCATGTTATGTGATTATTACTAGTTACAGGTAGGATGTCGGGGCATTACACCTATTACTACCAATTACATATAGACTATCAGTGAGTTACTGTTGGTTATGAGCAGAATCTGAGTGTTACCAGTATTAATATTAATTATCAATGCAATTTCAGTGAGTCACCATTAGATATTGATGGAATCAAAGTTCCTCCCAGCTCTGATTTCTCCCCTGTAAATCGCTCCCCCCTCCTTCGGTTTCCCCTCTTCACCTCCTTCAGTTTCCCCTCTTCACCTCCTTCAGTTTCCCCGCCTTTGTTTCCCCCTCCTCCCCGCCCTCGGCTTCCCCTCCTTTGGTTTCCCCCTCTTCCCCGCCCTCGGTTTCCCCCTCTTCCCCGCCCTCGGTTTCCCCCTCTTCCCCGCCCTCAGTTTCCCCCTCTTCCCCGCCCTCGGTTTCCCCTCCTTTGGTTTTCCCTATTCCCTGCCTTTGGTTTTCCCCTCTTCCCTGCCTTTGGTTTTCCCCTCTTCCCCGCCTTTGGTTTTCCCCTCTTCCCTGCCTTTGGTTTTCCCTATTCCCCGCCTTTGGTTTTCCCTATTCCCCACCTTTGGTTTTCCCTATTCCCTGCCTTTGGTTTTCCCCTCTTCCCTGCCTTCGTTTCCCCTTCTTTGGTTTTCCCCTCTTCCCTGCCTTCATTTCCCCTCCTTTGGTTTTCCCTTCTTCCCTGCCTTTGTTTCCCCTCCTTTGGTTTTCCCCTCTTCCCTGCCTTCCTTTCCCCTCCTTTGGTTTTCCCCTCTTCCCCGACTTCGTTTCCCCTCCTTTGGTTTTCCCCTCTTCCCCACCTTCGTTTCCCCCTCTTCCCCGTCTTCGTTTCCCCCTCCTTTGGTTTTCCCTATTCCCCGCCTTTGGTTTTCCCTATTCCCCACCTTTGGTTTGCCTATTCCCTGCCTTTGGTTTTCCCCTCTTCCCTGCCTTCGTTTCCCCTCCTTTGGTTTTCCCCTCTTCCCTGCCTTCGTTTCCCCTCCTTTGGTTTTCCCCTCTTCCCTGACTTTGTTTCCTCTCCTTTGGTTTCCCCCTCTTCCCCGCCTTCGTTTCCCCCTCTTCCCCGCCTTCGTTTCCCCCTCTTCCCTGCCTTCGTTTCCCCCTCTTCCCCGCCCTCGGTTTCCCCTCCTTTGGTTTTCCCTCTTCCCCGCCCTTCGTTTCCCCCCTCTTCCCCGCCCTTCGTTTCCCCCCTCTTCCCCGCCCTTCGTTTCCCCCTCTTCCCCGCCCTTCGTTTCCCCCTCTTCCCCGCCCTTCGTTTCCCCCTCTTCCCCGCACTTCGTTTCCCCCTCTTCCCCGCCCTTCGTTTCCCCCTCTTCCCCGCCCTTCGTTTCCCCCTCTTCCCCGCCCTTCGTTTCCCCCCTTCACCTGCTCACGATTGGCCTCCTGGTTCTTGCAACAGCTGCTGAAATTCTCTACGACAAGGGACCCAACCTTTATAAAGTAAATGCAGTAACATTTCTAGAAGTCATGTGATCAGATGTCACTTGATCAGATGTCACTTGATCGGATGTCACTTTGTCGGATGTCACGTGATCTGACCTCCAGGAATGCCTTCAACCAGAGTTGGCAACCCTAACAAGGACAGCAGTGCACTGGCACAGTTACCAATTGATAGTCTCTGAAGACTGAGGTCATCAATCAAAGGCTGATAGGTCACACAGGCCACCAATGGCTTTTGTTTATGTCTGTAGCCGCAACAATAAACCTAGGATCCGCAATTTTATTTTTAACTTAAAAACATATCTAGTGTTTCAATGGGAGTCTGTGTAAATAATTGTAGCCTCTCATTTAGCTTTGCTCTGCCTCTGATATTGGGACAAAGGATCAGGATAATGAAACAGTTTGGGTAGAGATAAGGAATAATAAGGGGAAAAAAACACTAGTGGGCGTAGTATATAGGTCTCCTAATAGTTGCAACTCTGCTGGAAGAAGTATTAATCAGGATATAGTCGGGGCATGTAATAAGGGAACAGCTATAATTATGGGGGATTTTAACTATCATATTAACTGGACAAATCAAATTGGGCAGGGCAGCCTTGAGGAAGAGTTTATTGAGTGTATTAGGGATGGATTTCTTGAGCAGTATGTAATTGATCCTACAAGGGGGCAAGCAACCTTGGACCTGGTCCTCAGTAATGAGCCAGGATTAATTAATAATGTCCTAGTTAAGGATCCCCTTGGAATGAGTGACCATAACATGGTTACATTCCATATCCAATGAGAGGGTGAGAAGGTTGGTTCTCAAACAAGCGTACTGAGCTTGAATAAAGGAGACTATGATGGTATGAGAGCGGAATTGATCAAAGTGGACTGGGAAAATAGATTAAAGGGTAAGACGGTACATGAGCAGTGGTGTTCATTCAAGGAGTTATTTTACAACTTTCAAAAAATATATATTCCACTGAGGAAAAAAGGGTGTAAAAGAAATGACAGCCATCCGTGGCTAAGAAAAGAAATTAAGGATAGTATCCGACTAAAAACAAGGACATATAAGGTAGCCAAACTTAGTGGGAGGATAGAAGATTGGGAAGTCTTCAAAAGACAGCAAAAAGTAACGAAAGGATTGATTAAGAAAGGGAAGATAGATTATGAAAATAAATTAGCAAAAAATATAAAAACAAATAGCAAGAGATTCTATAGTTCTATAAAAAGAAAAAGGGTGGTTAAGGCAAACGTAGGTCCCTTAGAGGATGAGACCAGGAAATTAATGGTGGGAAACATGGAGATGGCAAAAATGCTGAACAAATATTTTGTTTCAGTCTTTACGGTAGAGGACACTAAGAATATCCCAACACTGGACAAACAGGGGGCTCTGGGGGGGGAGGAGCTAAATACGATTAAAATCACTAAGGAATTGGTACTCAGTAAATTAATGGGACTCAAGGCGGATAAATCCCCTGGACCTGATGGCTTACATCCTAGGGTCTTGAGGGAAGTGGCAGTAGGGATTGTGGATGCTTTGGTAATAATTTTCCAAAATTCTCTGGACTCGGCAAAGGTCCCGGCAGATTGGAAAACTGCTAATGTAACACCCTTATTTAAAAAGGGTAGTAGGCAGAAGGCTGGAAATTATAGACCAGTTAGCCTAACATCTGTGGTGGGTAAAATTTTGGAGTCAGTATTAAGGAGACAGTAGCGGAACATTTGGATAAACATAATTTAATAGGACAAAGTCAGCATGGCTTTACAAAGGGGAAGTCATGTCTGACAAATTTGCTTGAGTTCTTTGAGGACATAACGTACAGGGTGGATAAAGGGGAACCAGTGGACGTAGTGTATTTAGACTTCCAGAAGGCATTCGACAAGGTGCCACATAAAAGATTATTGCTCAAGATAAAGAATCACTGGATTGGGGGTAATATTCTGGCATGGGTGGAGGATTGGTTATCTAACAGGAAGCAGAGAGTTGGGATAAATGGTTCATTCTCGGACTGGCAACCAGTAGCCAGTGGTGTTCCGCAGGGGTTGGTGCTGGGTCCCCAACTCTTTACAATCTATATTAACGATTTGGAGGAGGGGACCGAGTGTAACATATCAAAGTTTGCAGATCATACAAAGGTGGGAGGGAAAGTAGAGAGTGAGGAGGACATAAAAAACCTACATGGGGATATAGACAGGCTGGGTAAGTGGACGGAGATTTGGCAGATGAAATACAATATTGGAAAATGTGAGGTTATGCACTTTGGCAGGAAAAATCAGAGAGCAAGTTATTATCTTAATGGCGTGAAACTGGAAAGTACTGCAGTACAAAAGGATCTGGGGGTTCTAGTGCAAGAAAATCAAAAAGTTAGTATGCAGGTGCAGCAGGTGATCAAGAAGGCCAACGGAATGTTGGCGTTTATTGCTGGGAGGATAGAATATAAAAACAGGGAGGTATTGCTGCAGTTATATAAGGTATTGGTGAGACCGCACCTGAAATACTGCATACAGTTTTGGTCTCCATACTTAAGAAAAGACATACTTGCTCTCGAGGCAGTAGCAATCGAAGGTTCACTCGGCTAATCCCGGGATGAGGGGGTGGACATATGAGGAGAGGTTGAGTCGATTGGGACTCTACTCATTGGAGTTCAGAAGAATGAGAGGCGATCTTATTGAAACATATAAGATTGTGAAGGGGCTTGATCGGGTGGATGCGGTGAGGATGTTCCCAAGGATGGGTGAAACTAGAACTAGGGAGCATAATCTTAGAATAAGGGGCTGCTCTTTCAAAACTAAGATGAGAAGAAACTTCTTCACTCAGAGGGTAGTAGGTCTGTGGAATTTGCTGCCCCAGGAAGCTGTGGAAGCTACATCATTGAATAAATTCAAAGCAGAAATAGACAGTTTCCTAGAAGTGAAGGGAATTAGGGTTTACGGGGAGCGGGCAGGAAATTGGACATGAATTTAGATTTGAGGTTAGGATCAGATCAGCCATGATCTTATTGAATGGCGGAGCAGGCTCGAAGGGCCGATTGGCCTACTCCTGTTCCTATTTCTTATGTTCTTATGTTTAAGTCCTTTGCTTGTTCTCTTGAGTTTAATAATATTCCAATTAAAAACTTTTTTTTTTACAGATTTTCTCTGAACTTACCTAGGTTTTTTGGGGGTCCATTTCTAACACTGACTTTCTCCTCTTTTTAATGCTAAAAGTAAAACCTGAAACAAAACTTTTTTTTAAAATCTGCAATAAAAACTGACTTAAATGCAGCACACCACATTGACCCTTGAGACCTTAAATGAACTATATTGCAGAGCACCCCCAAATCGATCCAGGTGTATGAAGTGCACCTTCAGAATTCTAATTGTGTGCCCTATGATGACTCTGGTGGCTGAATGGAGCCTGTTATAGCTGTGCTCCGATGTTATCCTGGGACTGTACAAGAGGGTCAGTAGCCATGACTGTAGAGTGCCTTAAAATTTAGACATTGTGCCAGCTATTAACAATGCAAGCACTCACTTACATAATGCAGTACTGTTGGTCAGAAACTGGCTGGACATGGAGCAAATGGAATTCTTCCCTGTTCAAGTAGGTGATGGGATTGCTCAAGGGTACACATATGGCCGCATGGGTACAATTTTTGACTCCTTGGGGAATCCTGCCACTTGGTTAGACTGCAGTATTTTGTCATGATTCTGCCAATTGTCTATGGGGAGGATGATGAACTGGATTGCTCCAGTAATAATGCATTTGAAATTTGCTTAATGCATCTGTATAAAGCTGATTGACTGGTGTTACTGATATCCTCAGTGGGAGCAAGAATGACCCTGTAGCATAACAATTCAGGATGGTTCTAACCTTTATAGCCACTGGCAGTGCATTGGGCTGGACATTGGTTTGCAATATGTAGCATAATTTATTCACATGATCAGAAGATAATTACAAATGAGAAAGACCATTGGCTCATGTTAGTTCATCTATCGAGAAGCACCCTACAGTCCCTCTATTACTGCATCTAGAGTTTTATTAACTGCATCTAGAGTTTTATTAACTGCATCTAGATTTTTATTAACTGCATCTAGAGTTTTATTAACTGCATCTAGAGTTTTATTAACTGCATCTAGAGTTTTATTAACTGCATCTAGAGTTTTATTAACTGCATCTAGATTTTTATTAACTGCATCTAGAGTTTTATTAACTGCATCTAGAGTTTTATTAACTGCATCTAGAGTTTTATTAACTGCATCCAGGGTTTTTACCTCCAAGACTCTGCCTGGAAGTCCATTCCAAATGTTGACCATTCTTTTTGTGAAGAAGAACTTCACAGTCCTAAAGAAACTTTTTACTAGTTTGAACCTGTGTCTCCTTGTCCTAATCCCACAATATAATCTGAAGTAGTATTCTGCATTTATCTTTTCAATACCATTTATTATTTTGTATACCTCTATATGATCACCTCTTAGATGGCTCCTTCCTGGGCTGAAAAGCCTAAATCTCCCTGATCGTTCCTCATATCTTAAACTCCTGATACCAGGGATCTGTCTCATGGCTTGTCTCTGCACTGTCTGCAGCACTTGAATGCCTCCTTTGTGTCTTGATGACCAGAACTGGACGCAGTACTCAAGGTGCGGTCTGTCCAGAGCACTGTACAATTTGATCATGGCTACTTCTGACTTATACACTACTGTTTTGGCTGTATAGTTCAACATTCTATTGGCTTTGTTAATTGCGGCTTTGTATCAGCTGGACATCTTTAGCGTAGCGTCTAATAAGATTCCTAGCTCTATTTCCACTTCTTCCTTTGATATTACAATACCAAGTGTGTGTGTGTTTCTTATTCTTCCATCCTTTGTGCAGTATTTCATCTGCCACTTACCTGCCCACATTATTTTTATCTGACCACATTGATAGCTTCTCTTGTGAATCGCAACTTCTGCAAGCGCTTCTCCAGGATCAGCTAGAGGTAAGAGTGCCTTAGTCTGTGTATTTTGGAGTGGGGGTACTGACTGGTCGATCTTGTGCACTTCCTTTTGTGCCTGACTAGCCTGGCCCTCAATCCATTGTTCCTTCTAAAAACAAAGGTACAAGAATATTTCTATTGTGACCTCTTAAGACTTCGGGGGGGACGGAGCAAAATTGGGAGTCCACAGCAGAAGACACAAAAGTAGATGGTGAAACAGGCATCTGCAGCGATTTTAAAAAATGATCAAAATCAGCTGAAAAATAGGCTTTCAATTATTCCTTTTATAACTGCAGTTTGGCTGTTTAAATGCAATTCACATTTCACTTGTGCTTAGCAATTCTGGATGCCTATTTTATATGGGCGAGATTTATATCCCTGGTTAATAAGATGATAATGTTGGAAAATGGGATGTATGACATCACGATGTCATTGCCATCTCATCTAAATATCCTTACCTATTATTGGACAGGTGCTTCCAGCATCAGACTGAAGTAATGGCAAGAAATGGGTAGGGATCTGGTGAAAATTCAAACCTTAGTGTCTGTTAGAGTTTGCTTGACAGAGCTGTAATAACTGAACACTGGGGACCAGTTCTGGAGCAGGAGGGACCTGTTCAAGGCGGACAGGTTGCACCTCAACAGAACTGGGACCGATGTCCTCGCAGGGAGGTTCACGAGTGCTGTGGGGGAGGGGTTAAACTAATTTGGCAGGGAGATAGGCACCAGGATGTAGCATTAGAAAGGAGAAAGATGCACAAAGGATTGGGAGAGACAGATAGCACTAGAGTAAGAAATAATACAGTATTAGGTGGGATCAGACTAAGAGAGAATACAAGGTGGTCTAAGATACGTTTAGAGTGCACGTGTAAACACAAAGCATGATAAACAAAGTTGGTGAGCTGCAGGCACAAATAGCCACATGGGAATATGATGTAGTGGTGATAATGGAGACCTCGCTCCAAAAAGGGCAGGATTGGGTACTAAATATTCCTGGATACAAGGTGTTCAGGAAAGATAGGAAAGGAAAAAAAAAGACAGGGGGTGGCAATATTGATTAAGGAGAATATTGCAGTGGTGGAGAGAGAGGATGTCCGTGAGACGTCACGGACAGAATCTATTTGGTTAGAGTTAAGAAACAATAGAGTCGCCATCACACTACTGGATGTATTCTTTAGGCCACCAACTGGTGGGAAGGATATAGAGGAGCAAATTTGCAGGGAAATTACAGAGAGGTGCAAGAACTTTAGAGGAGTGATTGATCAGTATGTTTCCGGCCCAACATGGAAATGGGCATTTCTGGATCTAGTTCTGGGGAATGAAGTGGGTCAAGTGGAGCAAGTGTCAGTGGGGAAACATTTAGGGAACAGTGATCATAGTACCATAAGGTTTAGATTAGTTACAGAAAGGGACAAGGAGCAATCTAGAGTAAAAATACTTAATTGGAGGAGGGCTAATTTCAGTGGGTTGAGAACGGATCTGGCCCGGGTAAATTGGAATTAAAGATTGGCAGGCAAAACTGTAATCGAACAATGGACGGCCTTTAAAGAGGAGATGGTTCAGGTACAGTCCAGGTACATTCCCGTGGAGGGGAAAGGTAGAGCAACTAAAGCCGGAGCTCCCTAATGATGAAAGAGATAGAGTGAGATGAAGCAGAAAAAGGGGGCTTATGACAGATGTCAGGTTGATAGTTCAAGTGAGAACCAGGCTGAATATAGAAAGTACAGAGGAGAAATGAAAAAGGAAATAAGAGAAGCAAAGAGAGAGTATGAGAATAGACTAGTGGCTAACATAAAAGGGAACCCAAAAGTCTTTTACAGGCGTATAAATAGTAAACGTGTAATGAGAGGAAGGGTGGGCCTATTTGGGACCAAAAAGATCTACGCAAGGAAACTGGGGTACCAAAATGAGTACTTTGCATCTGTCTTTACCAAGGAAGAAGATGCTGCCAAAGTTATAGTAAAAGAGGAGGTATAGAATCATAGAAAGTTATGGCACAGAAGGAGGCCATTCGGCCCATCTTTTCCGTGCCATCCGAAAAAGAGCTTTCCGGCTTAATCCCGCTTTCCAGCACTTGGTCCGTAACCTTGTAGGTTACGGCACTTCAAGTGCATATCCAAGTACTTTTTAAATGAGTTGAGGGTTTCTGCCTCTACCACTCTTTCAGGCAGTGAGTTCCATCTTCTGGGTGAAAAGAAATTTCCACATTTCCGCTCTAATCCTTCTACTAGTCACCTTAAATCTATGCTCCCTGGTTATTGACCCCTCCGCTAAGGGAAATAGGTCCTTCCTATCCACTCGATCGAGGCCCCTCATAATTTTGTACGCCTCAATCAAATCACCCCTCAGCTTCCTCTGTTCCAAGGAAAACAATCCCAGCCTATCCAATCTGTCATAGCTAAAATTCTCCAGTCCTGGCAACATCCTCGTAAATCTCCTCTGTAGTGCAATTACATCCTTCTTGTAATGTAAAAGCACTATCTAAATGCAAGTCTGTTTGTTTTATGAACCTTGCAGTCAAACATGGTTTTGTGATACCAGCCAGTAAACCTTAAAATCTACTGCTGCTTTGACAGTCTGCTTGCATTGAATTTAGGTTTTGTTAAGCGTGAGCCAGTGCAGCTCTGTGTTTGGTTTTATTTGCTGCAATTTGCCCTCCAATAATTTATTTTACATCAGGAGAGTTCAGCAAAAATAATGCGCAATACAGAACTGGTAATATTCAAGCATTACAGTCAACTATTATCATTAGGCAACAAATCAGACAAAGCTTGAGAATAAATTAACAAGAAAATATGTCAATTGTGCATTGCATATCCACGCCCCCAAACCATCAGAACCCAGTCCCAGGAGGGTTTCAGTGAGAGCAGGGACAAAAGTGATTTAATCCTGGACATGGTCATGGTCTATGTTTTGACCCAGATGGTCAAGGAGCACAAAGGGAACAGGCACAATGCCAACAGTCCAAACCCCCCCCTCACTGAACCACTATTTCAGCCCCCCCATCTGAGCCACTATTCCACCCCTCCACTACTCCACCCCCCCCCCCACTGATATCCACTACTCCACCCCCCACTGATCCACTACTCCACCCCCCCCCACTGATATCCACTACTCCACCCCCCCCCACTGATCCACTACTCCACCCCCCCCACTGATATCCACTACTCCACCCCCCCCCACTGATCCACTACTCCACCCCCCCCCACTGATCCACTACTCCACCCCCCCCCACTGATCCACTACTCCACCCCCCACTGATCCACTACTCCACCCCCCCCCCACTGATCCACTACTCCACCCCCCCCACTGATCCACTACTCCACCCCCCCCACTGATCCACTACTCCACCCCCCCACTGATCCACTACTCAACCCCCCACTGATCCACTACTCCACCCCCCCCCACTGATCCACTACTCCACACCCCCACTGATCCACTACTCAACCTCCCACTGATCCACTACTCCACCCCCCCCACTGATCCACTACTCCACCCCCCCCACTGATCCACCACTCCACCTCCCACTGATCCACTACTCCACCCCCCCCCACTGATCCACTACTCAACCTCCCACTGATCCACTACTCCACCCCCCACTGATCCACTACTCCACCCCCCCACTGATCCACTACTCCACCTCCCACTGATATCCACTACTCCACCCCCCCACTGATCCACTACTCCACCCCCCCCACTGATCCACTACTCCTCCCCCCCCACTGATCCACTACTCCACCCCCCCCACTGATCCACTACTCCACCTCCCACTGATCCACTACTCCACCCCCCCACTGATCCACTACTCAACCCCCCACTGATCCACTACTCCACCTCCCCCCACTGATATCCACTACTCCACCCCCCCACTGATCCACTACTCCACCCCCCCCCACTGATCCACTACTCCACCCCCCCACTGATCCACTACTCCACCCCCCCACTGATCCACTACTCCACCCCCCCCCACTGATCCACTACTCCACCCCCCCCACTGATCCACTACTCCACCCCCCCCACTGATATCCACTACTCCACCCCCCACTGATCCACTACTCCACCCCCCCCACTGATCCACTAGTCCACCCCCCCACTGATCCACTACTCCACCTCCCCCCCACTGATCCACTACTCCACCCCCCCCCACTGATCCACTACTCCACCCCCCCCACTGATCCACTACTCCACCCCCCCCACTGATATCCACTACTCCACCCCCCACTGATCCACTACTCCACCCCCCCCACTGATCCACTACTCCACCCCCCACTGATCCACTACTCCACCCCCCCCCACTGATCCACTACTCCACCTCCCCCCCACTGATCCACTACTCCACCCCCCCCCACTGATCCACTACTCCACCCCCCCCACTGATCCACTACTCCACCTCCCCCCCACTGATCCACTACTCCACCCCCCCCCCACTGATCCACTACTCCACCACCCCCCACTGATCCACTACTCCACCCCCCACTGATCCACTACTCCACCCCCCCCCACCGATCCACTACTCCACCTCCCCCCCACTGATCCACTACTCCACCTCCCCCCCACTGATCCACTACTCCACCCCCCCCCACTGATCCACGACTCCACCCCCCCCACTGATCCACTACTCCACCCCCCCCACTGATCCACTACTCCACCCCCCCCACTGATCCACTACTCCACCCCCCACTGATCCACTACTCCACCCCCCCCCACCGATCCACTACTCCACCTCCCCCCCACTGATCCACTACTCCACCTCCCCCCCACTGATCCACTACTCCACCCCCCCCCACTGATCCACGACTCCACCCCCCCCACTGATCCACTACTCCACCCCCCCCACTGATATCCACTACTCCACCCCCCCCACTGATCCACTACTCCACCCCCCCCACTGATCCACTACTCCACCCCCCCCACTGATCCACTACTCCACCCCCCACTGATATCCACTACTCCACCCCCCACTGATCCACTACTCCACCCCCCCACTGATCCACTACTCCACCCCCCCCACTGATATCCACTACTCCACCCCCCACTGATCCACTACTCCACCCCCCCCACTGATATCCACTACTCCACCCCCCACTGATCCACTACTCCACCCCCCCCCACTGATCCACTACTCCACCTCCCCCCCACTGATCCACTACTCCACCTCCCCCCCACTGATCCACTACTCCACCTCCCCCCCACTGATCCACTACTCCACCCCCCCCACTGATCCACTACTCCACCCCCCCCACTGATATCCACTACTCCACCCCCCACTGATCCACTACTCCACCCCCCCCACTGATATCCACTACTCCACCCCCCACTGATCCACTACTCCACCCCCCCCACTGATATCCACTACACTACCCCCCCACTGATCCACTACTCCACCCCCCCACTGATCCACTACTCCACCCCCCCCCCCGCCACTGATCCACTACTCCACCTCCCCCCCACTGATCCACTACTCCACCCTCCCCCCCACTGATCAACAACTCCACCCCTCCCCCCACTGATCCACTACTCCACCCCCCCCACTGATCCACTACTCCACCTCCCCCCCACTGATCCACTACTCCACCCCCCCCACTGATCCACTACTCCACCCCCCCCACTGATCCACTACTCCACCCCCCCCACTGATCCACTACTCCACCCCCCCACTGATCCACCACTCCACCCCCCCCACTGATCCACTATTCCACCCCCCCCACTGATCCACTATTCCACCCCCCCCACTGATCCACTACTCCACCCCCCCCACTGATCCACTACTCCACCCCCCCACTGATCCACTACTCCACCCCCCCCACTGATCCACTACTCCACCCCCCCCACTGATCCACTACTCCACCCCCCCCACTGATCCACTACTCCACCCCCCCACTGATCCACCACTCCACCCCCCCCACTGATCCACTACTCCACCCCCCCCCCACTGATCCACTACTCCACCCCCCCACTGATCCACTATTCCACCCCCCCCACTGATCCACTATTCCACCCCCCCCACTGATCCACTACTCCACCTCCCCCCACTGATCCACTACTCCTCCCCCCCCACTGATCCACTACTCCACCTCCCCCCCACTGATCCACTACTCCACCTCCCCCCCACTGATCCACTATTCCACCCCCCCCCACTGATCCACTACTCCACCCCCCCACTGATCCACTATTCCACCTCCCCCCCACTGATCCACTACTCCACCTCCCCCCCACTGATCCACTATTCCACCCCCCCGCACTGATCCACTACTCCACCCCCCCCACTGATCCACTACTCCACCCCACCCCCACTGATCCACTACTCCTCCCCCCCCACTGATCCACTACTCCACCCCCCCCACTGATCCACTACTCCACCCCCCCACTGATCCACTACTCCACCCCCCACTGATCCACTACTCCACCTCCCCCCCACTGATCCACTACTCCACCTCCCCCCCACTGATCCACTATTCCACCCCCCCCACTGATCCACTACTCCACCCCCCCACTGATCCACTACTCCACCTCCCCCCACTGATCCACTATTCCACCCCCCCCACTGATCCACTACTCCACCCCCCCACTGATCCACTACTCCACCCCCCCCCACTGATCCACTACTCCACCCCCCCACTGATCCACTATTCCACCCCCCCCCCACTGATCCACTACTCCACCCCCCCACTGATCCACTATTCCACCTCCCCCACTGATCCACTACTCCACCTCCCCCCCACTGATCCACTACTCCACCCCCCCACTGATCCACTACTCCACCCCCCCACTGATCCACTACTCCACCCCCCCACTGATCCACTATTCCACCTCCCCCACTGATCCACTACTCCACCTCCCCCCCACTGATCCACTACTCCACCCCCCCACTGATCCACTACTCCACCCCCCCACTGATCCACTATTCCACCTCCCCCACTGATCCACTACTCCACCCCCCCACTGATCCACTACTCCACCCCCCCCACTGATCCACTACTCCACCCCCCCCACTGATCCACTACTCCACCTCCCCCCACTGATCCACTATTCCACCCCCCCACTGATCCACTACTCCACCCCCCCACTGATCCACTACTCCACCCCCCCCCACTGATCCACTACTCCACCCCCCCACTGATCCACTACTCCACCCCCCCCCACTGATCCACTACTCCACCTCCCCCCCACTGATCCACTACTCCACCTCCCCCCCACTGATCCACTATTCCACCCCCCCACTGATCCACTACTCCACCCCCCCCACTGATCCACTACTCCACCCCCCCACTGATCCACTACTCCACCCCCCCCCACTGATCCACTACTCCACCTCCCCCCCACTGATCCACTACTCCACCTCCCCCCACTGATCAACTACTCCACCTCCCCCCCACTGATCCACTACTCCACCTCCCCCCACTGATCAACTACTCCACCTCCCCCCCACTGATCCACTACTCCACCTCCCTCCCACTGATCCACTACTCCACCTCCCCCCCACTGATCCACTATTCCACCCCCCCCACTGATCCACTACTCCACCTCCCCCCACTGATCAACTACTCCACCTCCCCCCCACTGATCCACTACTCCACCTCCCCCCCACTGATCCACTACTCCACCTCCCCCCCACTGATCCACTATTCCACCCCCCCCACTGATCCACTACTCCACCTCCCCCCCCCCACTGATCCACTACTCCACCCCCCCCACTGATCCACTACTCCACCTCCCCCCCACTGATCCACTACTCCACCTCCCCCCCACTGATCCACTACTCCACCTCCCCCCCACTGATCCACTACTCCACCTCCCCCCCACTGATCCACTATTCCACCCCCCCCACTGATCCACTACTCCACCTCCCCCCCCCCACTGATCCACTACTCCACCCCCCCACTGATCCACTACTCCACCCCCCCCCCACTGATCCACTACTCCACCTCCCCCACTGATCCACTACTCCACCCCCCCACTGATCCACTACTCCACCTCCCCCCCACTGATCCACTACTCCACCTCCCCCCCACTGATCCACTACTCCACCCCCCACTGATCCACTACTCCACCCCCCTACTGATCCACTACTCCACCCCCCCCACTGATCCACTGCTCCACCCCCCCCACTGATCCACTACTCCACCCCCCCACTGATCCACTACTCCACCCCCCCCCCCACTGATCCACTACTCCACCTCCCCCACTGATCCACTACTCCACCCCCCCACTGATCCACTACTCCACCCCCCCCACTGATCCACTACTCCACCCCCCCCACTGATCCACTACTCCACCCCCCCCACTGATCCACTACTCCACCTCCCCCCACTGATCCACTACTCCACCCCCCACTGATCCACTACTCCACCCCCCCCACTGATCCACTACTCCACCCCCCCCACTGATCCACTACTCCACCTCCCCCCCACTGATCCACTACTCCACCTCCCCCCACTGATCCACTACTCCACCTCCCCCCCACTGATCCACTACTCCACCCCCCACTGATCCACTACTCCACCTCCCCCCACTGATCCACTACTCCACCTCCCCCCCACTGATCCACTACTCCACCCCCCACTGATCCACTACTCCACCCCCCCCACTGATCCACTACTCCACCCCCCCCACTGATCCACTACTCCACCCCCCCCACTGATCCACTACTCCACCTCCCCCCCACTGATCCACTACTCCACCCCCCACTGATCCACTACTCCACCCCCCCCACTGATCCACTACTCCACCCCCCCCACTGATCCACTACTCCACCCCCCCCACTGATCCACTACTCCACCTCCCCCCACTGATCCACTACTCCACCCCCCACTGATCCACTACTCCACCCCCCCCCACTGATCCACTACTCCACCCCCCCCACTGATCCACTACTCCACCCCCCCACTGATCCACTACTCCACCTCCCCCCACTGATCCACTACTCCACCTCCCCCCCACTGATCCACTACTCCACCCCCCACTGATCCACTACTCCACCCCCCCCACTGATCCACTACTCCACCCCCCCACTGATCCACTACTCCACCTCCCCCCCACTGATCCACTACTCCACCCCCCCCCCACTGATCCACTACTCCCCCCCCACTGATCCACTACTCCACCTCCCCCACTGATCCACTACTCCACCTCCCCCCCACTGATCCACTACTCCACCCCCCCCCCACTGATCCACTACTCCCCCCCCACTGATCCACTACTCCACCCCCCCACTGATCCACTACTCCCCCCCCCACTGATCCACTACTCCACCTCCCCCCCACTGATCCACTACTCCACCCCCCCCCACTGATCCACTACTCCACCCCCCCACTGATCCACTACTCCCCCCCCACTGATCCACTACTCCACCTCCCCCCACTGATCCACTACTCCACCTCCCCCCACTGATCCACTACTCCCCCTCCCCCACTGATCCACTACTCCTCCCCCCCCACTGATCCACTACTCCACCTCCCCCCACTGATCCACTACTCCACCCCCCCCACTGATCCACGACTCCACCCCCCCACTGATCCACTACTCCACCTCCCCCCCACTGATCCACTACTCCACCCCCCCCACTGATCCACTACTCCACCTCCCCCACTGATCCACTACTCCACCCCCCCACTGATCCACTATTCCACCCCCCCCCACTGATCCACTACTCCACCCCCCCCACTGATCCACTACTCCACCCCCCCCCACTGATCCACCACTCCACCCCCCCCACTGATCCACTACTCCACCTCCCCCCCACTGATCCACTATTCCACCCCCCCCCACTGATCCACTACTCCACCCCCCCCACTGATCCACTACTCCACCCCCCCACTGATCCACTACTCCACCCCCCCACTGATCCACTACTCCACCCCCCCCCACTGATCCACTACTCCACCCCCCCCACTGATCCACTACTCCACCCCCCCACTGATCCACTACTCCACCCCCCCCACTGATCCACTACTCCACCCCCCCACTGATCCACTACTCCACCTCCCCCCCACTGATCCACTATTCCACCCCCCCCCACTGATCCACTACTCCACCCCCCCACTGATCCACTACTCCACCTCCCCCCCACTGATCCACTATTCCACCTCCCCCCCACTGATCCACTACTCCACCCCCCCCACTGATCCACTACTCCACCTCCCCCACTGATCCACTACTCCACCCCCCCACTGATCCACTACTCCACCCCCCCCACTGATCCACTACTCCACCCCCCCCACTGATCCACCACTCCACCCCCCACTGATCCACTACTCCACCTCCCCCACTGATCCACTACTCCACCTCCCCCCCACTGATCCACTACTCCACCCCCCCCACTGATCCACTACTCCACCCCCCCCACTGATCCACCACTCCACCCCCCCCACTGATCCACCACTCCACCCCCCCCACTGATCCACTACTCCACCTCCCCCACTGATCCACTACTCCACCTCCCCCCCACTGATCCACTACTCCACCCCCCCACTGATCCACTACTCCACCCCCCCCACTGATCCACTACTCCACCCCCCCACTGATCCACTACTCCACCTCCCCCCACTGATCCACTACTCCACCCCCCCCACTGATCCACTACTCCACCCCCCCCACTGATCAACTGCTCCACCCCCTACGGATCCACTACTCCACCCCCCCACTGATCCACTACTCCACCTCCCCCCACTGATCCACTACTCCACCTCCCCCCACTGATCCACTACTCCACCCCCCCCACTGATCCACTACTCCACCCCCCCCACTGATCAACTGCTCCACCCCCCACGGATCCACTACTCCACCTCCCCCCCACTGATCCACTACTCCACCCCCCCCACTGATCAACTGCTCCACCCCCCACGGATCCACTACTCCACCTCCCCCCCACTGATCCACTACTCCACCTCCCCCCACTGATCCACTACTCCACCCCCCCCACTGATCCACTACTCCACCCCCCCCACTGATCAACTGCTCCACCCCCCACGGATCCACTACTCCACCTCCCCCCCACGGATCCACTACTCCACCCCCCCCACTGATCCACTACTCCACCCCCCCCACTGATCCACTACTCCACCCCCCCACTGATCCACTACTCCACCCCCCCACGGATCCACTACTCCACCCCCCCCCACTGATCCACTACTCCACCCCCCCCACTGATCCACTACTCCACCCCCCCACTGATCCACTACTCCACCCCCCCACTGATCCACTACTCCACCCCCCCCCACTGATCCACTACTCCACCTCCCCCCCACTGATCCACTACTCCACCCCCCCCCACTGATCCACTATTCCACCCCCCCCACTGATCCACTACTCCACCCCCCACTGATCCACTATTCCACCCCCCCCACTGATCCACTACTCCACCCCCCCCACTGATCCACTACTCCACCCCCCCCACTGATCCACTACTCCACCCCCCCCACTGATCCACTACTCCACCCCCCCCACTGATCCACTACTCCACCCCCCCCACTGATCCACTACTCCACCCCCCACTGATCCACTACTCCTCCCCCCCACTGATCCACTACTCCACCCCCCCCACTGATCCACTACTCCACCCCTCCCCCCACTGATCCACTACTCCACCCCCCCCACTGATCCACTACTCCACCCCCCCCACTGATCCACTACTCCACCCCCCCCACTGATCCACTACTCCACCCCCCCCACTGATCCACTACTCCACCCCCCCCACTGATCCACTACTCCACCCCCCCCACTGATCCACTACTCCACCCCCCCCACTGATCCACTACTCCACCCCCCCCACTGATCCACTACTCCACCCCCCCCACTGATCCACTATTCCACCCCCCCCACTGATCCACTACTCAACCTCCCCCCGAACTGATATCCACGACTCCACCCCCCCCACTGATCCACTACTCCACCCCCCCACTGATCCACTACTCCACCCCCCCCCACTGATCCACTACTCCACCTCCCCCCCACTGATCCACTACTCCACCTCCCCCCCACTGATCCACTACTCCACCCCCCCACTGATCCACTACTCCACCCCCCCCACTGATCCACTACTCCACCCCCTCCCACTGATCCACTCCTCCACCCCCCACTGATCCACTACTCCTCGCCCCCACTGATCCACTATTCCACCCCCCCCACTGATCCACTACTCCACCCCCCCCACTGATCCACTACTCCACCCCCCCACTGATCCACTACTCCACCCCCCCACTGATCCACTAATCCACTCCCCCCCACTGATCCACTATTCCACCCCCTCCCACTGATCCACTACTCCTCCCCCCCACTGATCCGCTACTCCACCCCCCCCACTGATCCACTACTCCACCCCCTCCCACTGATCCACTACTCCACCCCCCCCACTGATCCACTACTCCACCCCCCCACTGATCCACTAATCCACTCCCCCCCACTGATCCACTATTCCACCCCCCCCACTGATCCACTACTCCACCCCCCCCCACTGATCCACTACTCCACCCCCCCCACTGATCCACTACTCCTCCCCCCCACTGATCCACTACTCCACCCCCCCCCCACTGATCCACTACTCCACCCCCCCACTGATCCACTACTCCTCCCCCCCACTGATCCACTACTCCACCCCCCCCACTGATCCACTACTCCCCCCCCCCACTGATCCACTACTCCACCCCCCCCACTGATCCACTACTCCACCCCCCCCACTGATCCACTACTCCACCCCCCCCACTGATCAACTGCTCCACCCCCCACTGATCCACTACTCCACCCCCCCCCACTGATCCACTACTCCACCCCCCCCAATGATCCACTACTCCACCCCCCCCACTGATCCACTACTCCACCCCCCCCACTGATCCACTACTCCACCCCCCCACACTGATCCACTACTCCACCTCCCCCACTGATCCACTACTCCACCCCCCCCCACTGATCCACTATTCCACCCCCCCCACTGATCCACTACTCCACCTCCCCCACCACTGATCCACTACTCCACCCCCCCACTGATCCACTACTCCACCCCCCCCACTGATCCACTACTCCACCTCCCCCCACTGATCCACTACTCCACCCCCCCCCCACTGATCCACTACTCCAGCCCCCCCACTGATCCACTACTCCACCCCCCCCACTGATCCACTATTCCACCCCCCCCACTGATCCACTACTCCACCTCCCCCACTGATCCACTACTCCACCCCCCCACTGATCCACTACTCCACCTCCCCCCACTGATCCACTACTCCACCCCCCCCCACTGATCCACTACTCCAGCCCCCCCACTGATCCACTACTCCACCCCCCCCCCCCACTGATCCACTACTCCACCTCCCCACTGATCCACTACTCCAGCCCCCCCACTGATCCACTACTCCACCTCCCCCCACTGATCCACTACTCCACCCCCCCCCCACTGATCCACTACTCCAGCCCCCCCACTGATCCACTACTCCACCTCCCCCCCACTGATCCACTACTCCACCCCCCCACTGATCCACTACTCCACCCCCCCCACTGATCCACTACTCCAGCCCCCCCACTGATCCACTACTCCACCCCCCCACTGATCCACTACTCCACCCCCCCCCCCACTGATCCACTACTCCAGCCCCCCCACTGATCCACTACTCCACCCCCCCCACTGATCCACTACTCCACCCCCCCCCACTGATCCACTACTCCACCCCCCCACTGATCCACTACTCCACCCCCCCCCACTGATCCACTACTCCAGCCCCCCCACTGATCCACTACTCCACCTCCCCCCCACTGATCCACTACTCCACCCCCCCCCCACTGATCCACTACTCCACCCCCCCGACTGATCCACTACTCCTCCCCCCCACTGATCCACTACTCCTCCCCCCCACTGATCCACTACTCCACCCCCCCCACTGATCCACTACTCCACCCCCCCCACTGATCCACTACTCCACCCCCCACTGATCCACCACTCCACCCCCCCCACTGATCCACTACTCCACCCCCCCCACTGATCCACTACTCCACCCCTCCCACTGATCCACTGCTCCACCCCCTCCCACTGATCCACTCCTCCACCCCCCCCACTGATCCACTACTCCTCCCCCCCACTGATCCACTACTCCTCCCCCCCACTGATCCACTACTCCTCCCCCCCCACTGATCCACTACTCCTCCCCCCCACTGATCCACTATTCCACCCCCCACTGATCCACTCCTCCACCCCCCCCACTGATCCACTACTCCTCCCCCCCACTGATCCACTACTCCACCCCCCCCACTGATCCACTACTCCACCCCCCCCCCCACTGATCCACTACTCCACCCCCCCCACTGATCCACTACTCCACCCCCCCCCCCCCGCCACTGATCCACTACTCCACCCCCCCCACTGATCCACTACTCCACCCCCCCCACTGATCCACTACTCCACCCCCCCCAACTGATCCACTACTCCACCCCCCCCACTGATCCACTACTCCACCCCCCCACTGATCCACTACTCCACCCCCCCCCACTGATCCACTACTCCACCCCCCCCACTGATCCACTACTCCACCCCCCCCACTGATCCACTACTCCACCCCCCCCCCACTGATCCACTACTCCACCCCCCTACTGATCCACTGCTCCACCTCCCCCCCACTGATCCACTGCTCCACCTCCCCCACTGATCCACAATTCCACCTCCCCCCAACTGATCCACTACTCCACCCCCCCACTGATCCACTACTCCACCTCCACCCCACTGATCCACTATTTCACCCCCCCACTGATCCACTGCTCCACCTCCCCCCCACTGATCCACTGCTCCACCTCCCCCCCACTGATCCACTACTCCACCCCCCCACTGATCCACTACTCCACCTCCCACTGATCCACTACTCCACCCCCCCCACTGATCCACTACTCCACCCCCCCACTGATCCACTACTCCACCCCCCCCACTGATCCACTACTCCACCCCCCCACTGATCCACTACTCCACCTCCCACTGATCCACTACTCCACCTCCCCCCACTGATCCACTACTCCACCCCCCCCACTGATCCACTACTCCACCCCCCCACTGATCCACTACTCCACCCCCCCCACTGATCCACTACTCCACCCCCCCACTGATCCACTACTCCACCTCCCACTGATCCACTACTCCACCTCCCCCCACTGATCCACTACTCCACCCCCCCACTGATCCACTACTCCACCTCCCCCCCACTGATCCACTACTCCACCCCTCCCACTGATCCACTACTCCACCTCCCCCACTGATCCACTACTCCACCCCCCCCACTGATCCACTACTCCACCCCTCCCACTGATCCACGACTCCACCCCCCCCACTGATCCACTACTCCACCTCCCCCACTGATCCACTACTCCACCTCCCCCACTGATCCACTACTCCACCCCCCCCACTGATCCACTACTCCACCCCCCCCACTGATCCACGACTCCACCCCCCCACTGATCCACAATTCCACCTCCCCCCAACTGATCCACTACTCCACCCCCCCCACTGATCCACTACTCCACCCCCCCCACTGATCCACTACTCCACCCCCCACTGATCCACTACTCCACCCCCCACTGATCCACTACTCCACCTCCCCCCCACTGATCCACTACTCCACCCCCCCCCCCCACTGATCCACTACTCCACCCACCCCCACACTGATCCACTATTCCACCTCCCCCACTGATCCACTACTCCACCCCCCCACTGATCCACTACTCCACCTCCCCCACTGATCCACTACTCCACCCCCCACTGATCCACTACTCCACCCCCCCCACTGATCCACTACTCCACCTCCCCCACTGATCCACTACTCCACCCCCCACTGATCCACTACTCCACCCCCCACTGATCCACTACTCCACCCCCCCACTGATCCACTACTCCACCTCCCCCACTAATCCATTATTCCACCTCCCCCATGATCCACTATTCCACCTCCCCCACTGAGACACTATTCCAACCCCCCCTCACTGAACCACTATTCCACTCCCTCCCCACTGAGCCACTATTCCACCTCCCCCCACTGAGCCACTATTACAACCCACCCACTGAACTACTATTACACCCCCATCACTGAGCCGCTATTACAACCTCCCCCGCACTGAGCCACTATTACAACCCCCCCCCACTGAGCCACTATTCCACTTCCCCCACTGAGCCACTATTCCAACCCACCCCCCCCCCACTGAGCCACTATTCCAACCCACCCCCCCACTGAGCCACTATTCCAATTCCCTCCACTAAGCCACTATTCCAACCCCCCCACTGAGCCACTATTACAACCCCCCCCACACTGAGCCACTATTACAACCCCCCTGAGCCACTACAACCCCCCCCACTGAGCAACTATTGCAACCCCCCCACTGAGTCACTATTACAACCCTCCCACTGAATCACTGTTACAATGCCCCCACTGAGCCAGTATTACAGCCCCTCACTGAGCCACTATTACAACCCCCCCCCACTGAGCCACTATTACAGTCCCCCCTACTGAGCCACTATTACAATCCCCCCTACTGAGCCACTATTACAATCCCCCCTACTGAGCCACTATTGCAACTCCCCCACTGATCCACTATTTCAACCCCTTCTTCCCCAGTGAGCACGTAGCCAACTCTTGCACCCCACACTGAAACACTCTTACTAACTTCCCATTGTGGTATTTTTCCATCTACACCCACTGAAGTAGTTTCCCACCACATCCTTCTCCCTTCCCCTCCCCTCCATGCCTCCTGTTCCCTCTTCCTTCAACCCCTCCTTTCTTCCCATCTTACCTTCCCTTCTCTCTCTCCCCTTCCCTCCTCCCTCTCCTCTTCTCCACACCTTTCCCCTCCCTCTATTCCCTTTCACTCACTCCTATCTCTGTCCCTTCTCCCTCACCCCTCCCTCTCCTTTGTACCCTTAACCCTTATTCATCCGCAACTCAATCCTTCCACCTCCTTCCTCTTCCTCTGCCTTGGTCCAGTTATTCCCCCTCCCTCCTCAATCCTGCTTGACCTGATAACAGCATTTGTTCTTGACTACACATGTGCAGTGTTACAGGAGATCAACCAGTATTGAATAAATATTGAAAGCTGCCTTAATAATATTATTTTTTTAAAAACTAAATGCCGAATTTAGTGCACATTACATTTTGTTGTGACTTACCAAGTACCTTCCCGTTGGTGCTGTCAATGCAAAAGTTACATCCCTGAAAAGCATTTGATACAGGAAACTGATCAGACTTTAGAACCAGTCATAATATTTGAAATGTGGAGAAATTCATCGAGATTTTTTTTGAGCAGTAAATGTTTTGACTGAATTTCTAAAGCAGACTAATTTCCCAAAGTGATCATGAAGATTTTTTCAGAGACCAGATTAGTATCACAGCCACAGTGTAGTTTCCTGTGCAAAGTGCATATTGTGTGCTTGCAACTAGGAACATAGGAACAGGAGTAGGCCATTCAGCCCCTCGTGCCTGCTCCGCCATTTGATAAAATCATGGCTGATCTGTGATCTAACTCCATATACCTGCCTTTGGCCCATATCCCTGAATACCTTTGGTTACCAAAAAGCTATCTATCTCAGATTTAAATTTAGCAATTGAGCTAGTATCAATTGCCATTTGCAGAACAGAATTCCAAACTTCTACAACCCTTTGTGTGTAGAAATGTTTTCTAATCTCGCTCCTGAAAGGTCTGGCTCTAATTTTTAGACTGTGCCCCCTACTCCTAAAATCCCCAACCAGCGGAAATAGTTTCTCTCTATCCACCCTATTTGTTCCCCTTAATATCTTATAAACTTCGATCAGATCACCCCTTAACCTTCAAAACTCCAGAGAATACAACCCCAATTTGCGTAATCTCTCCTCGTAACTTAACCCTTAAAGTCCGGGTATCATTCTAGTAAACCTACGCTGCACTCCCTCCAAGGCCAATATGTCCTTCTGAAGGTGCGGTGCCCAGAACTGCTCACAGTACTCCAGGTGCGGTCTAACCAGGGTTTTGTATAGCTGCAGCATAACTTCTGCCCCCCTTGTACTCTAGTCCTCTAGATATAAAGGCCAAAATTCCATTTGCCTTCTTGATTATTTTCTGCACCTGTTCATGACACTTCAATGATCTATGTACCTGAACCCCTAAGTCCCTTTGGACATCCACAGTTTTTAACTTCTTACCATTTAGAAAGTACCCTGTTCTATCCTTTTTTGATCCAAAGTGGATGACCTCACATTTGGCTACATTGAATTCCATTTGCCACAGTTTTGCCCATTCACCTAATCTATCAATATCGCTTTGTAATTTTATGTTTTCATCTACACTGCTTACAATGCCACTAATCTTTGTGTCATCGGCAAACTTATATATGAGACTTTCTATGCCTTCATCTAAGTCGTTAATAAATATTGTGAATAATTGAGGCCCCAAGACAGATCCCTGCGGGACTCCACTAGTCACATCCTGCCAATGTGAGTACCTTCCCATTGTCCTTACTCTCTGTCGCCTTTCGCTCAGCCAACTTCCTAACCAAGTCCGTATTTTTCCCTCGATTCCATGGGCTTCTATCTTAGCAAACAGTCTCTTATGTGGGACCTTATCAAATGCCATATAAATAACATCCATTGACATTCCCCTGTCCACTACTTTAGTCACCTCTTCAAAAAATTCAATCAGGCTTGTCAGGCACGACCTACCTTTCACAAATCCATGCTGGCTCTCTCTGATTAACTCAAAATTCTCGAGGTGTTCAGTCACCCTATTCTTAATTATCGATTCCAGCATTTTCCCCACAACAGATGTGAGCCTAACTGGTCTATAATTCCCCGGTTTCCCTCTCTCTCCCTTCTTGAAAAGCAGAGTGATATTTGCAATTTTCCAATCTAGAGGGACAGTTCCTCAATCTAGAGAACTTTGAAAGATTATACTAAGGGCATCCGCAATGTGTTCACCTACTTCCTTTAAAACCCTGGGATGGAAACCATCTGGTCCTGGGGATTTGTCACTCTTTAGTGCCATTATTTTCTTCATTACTGTTGCTTTACTTATGTTAATTTTATCGAGTCCCTGTCCCCGATTCAATAGAAGGGTACGGTAGCATAGTGGTTATGTTACTGGACCACTAATCCAGAGGCCTGGACTAAAATCCGGAGTCATGAGTTCAAATCCCGCCACGGCAACTGGCGAATTTAAATTCAATTAATTGAATAAAAATCTGGAATTAAAATACTAGTATCAATAATGGTGGCCATGGAATGACTGGATTGTCGTAAAAACGCATCTGGTTCACTAATGTTCTTCAGGGAAGGAAACCTGCCGTCCTTACCCGATCTGGCCTATATGTGACTCCAGACCCACAGCAAAGTGGTTGATTCTTAATTGCCCTTTGAAATGGCCTAGTAAGCCACTCAATTGTAAAATCTCGCTACGAAAAGTCATAATAGGAATAAAACAGGACGGACCACCAGGCACCGGACACGACAATGACAAACCAAGCCCAGTCGACCCTGCAAGGTCCTCCTTACTAAAATCTGGGGACTTGTGCCAAAATTGGGAGAGCTGTCCCACAGACTAGTCAAGCAACAGCCTGACATAACCATACTCACAGAATCATACCTTTCAGCCAACGTCCCAGATTCTTCCATCACCATCCCTGGGTCTGTCCTGTCCCACCGGCAGGACAGACCTACCAGAGGTGGCGGTACAGCGATATACAGTCAGGAGGGAGTGGCCCTGGGAGTCCTCAACATTGACTCTGGACCCCATGAAATCTCATGGCATCAAATCAAACATGGGCAAGGAAACCTCCTGCTGATTACCACCTACCGTCCTCCCTCAGCTGATGAATCAGTCCTCCTTCATATTGAGCACCACTTGGAGGAAGCACTGAGGGCAGCAAGGGCACAAAACGTACTCTGGGTGGGGGACTTCAATGTCCATCACCAAGAGTGGCTCGGTAGCACCACAACTGACCGAGCTAGCCGAGTCCTGAAGGACTATAGCTGCCAGACTGGGCCTGCGGCAGGTGGTGAGGGAAAAACTTACTCGACCTCGTCCTCACCAATCTACCTGTCGCAAATGCATCTGTCCATGACAGTATTGGTAGGAGTGACCACCGCACAGTCCTCATGGAGATGAAGTCCCGTCTTCGCACTGGGGACACCATCCAACGTGTTGTATGGTACTACCACCGTGCTAAGTGGGATAGATTCAGAACAGATCCAGCAGCTCAAAACTGGGCATCCATGAGGCATTGTGGGCCATCAGCAGCAGAATTGTATTCCAGCACAATCTGTAACCTCATGGCCCGGCATATTCCTCACTCTATCATTACCAACAAGCCAGGAGATCAACCCTGGTTCAATGAGGAGTGTAGAAGAGCATGCCAGGAGCAGCACCAGGCATACCTAAAAATGAGGTGCCAACCTGGTGAAGCTACAACTCAGGACTACATGCATGCTAAACAGCGGAAGCAACATGCTATAGACAAAGCTAAGCGATTCCACAACCAACGGATCAGATCAAAGCTCTGCCATCCAGTCATGAATGGTGGTGGACAATTAAACAACTAACGGGAGGATGGAGGCTCTGCAAACATCCCCATCCTCAATGATGGCGGAGTCCAGCACGTGAGTGCAAAAGACAAGGCTGAAGCGTTTGCAACCATCTTCAGCCAGAAGTGCCGAGTGGATGATCCATCTCGGCCTCCTCCCGATATCCCCACCATCACAGAAGCCAGTCTTCAGCCAAGTCGATTCACTCCACGTGATGTCAAGAAACGGCTGAGTGCACTGGATACAGCAAAGGCTATGGGCCCCGACAACATCCCGGCTGTAGTGCTGAAGCCTTGTGCCCCAGAACTAGCTGCGCCTCTAGCCAAGCTGTTCCAGTACAGCTACAACACTGGCATCTACCCAACAATGTGGAAAATTGCCCAGGTATGTCCTGTCCACAAAAAGCAGGACAAATCCAATCCGGCCAATTACCGCCCCATCAGTCTACTCTCAATAATCAGCAAAGTGATGGACGGTTTCGTCGACAGTGCTATCAAGCGGCACTTGCTCACCAATAACCTGCTCACCGATGCTCAGTTTGGGTTCCGCCAGGACCACTCGGCTCCAGACCTTATTACAGCCTTGGTCAAAACGTGGACAAAAGAGCTGAATTCCAGAGGTGAGGTGAGAGTGACTGCCCTTGACATCAAGGCAGCATTTGACCGAGTGTGGCACCAAGGAGCCCTAGTAAAATTGAAGTCAATGGGAATCAAGGGGAAAACTCTCCAGTGGCAGGAGTCATACCGAGCACAAAGGAAGATGGCAATGGTTGTTGGAGGCCGATCATCTCAGCCCCAGGACATTGCTGCAGGAGTTCCTCAAGGCAGTGTCCAAGGCCCAACCATCTTCAGCTGCTTCATCAATGACCTTCCCTCCATCATAAGGTCAGAAATGGAGATGTTCGCTGATTGCACAGTGTTCAGTTCCATTTGCAACCCCTCAAATAATGAAGCAGTCCGAGCCCGCATGCAGCAAGACCTGGACAACATCCAGGCTTGAGCTCATAAGTGGCAAGTAACATTCGCGCCAGATAAGTGCCAGGCAATGACCATCTCCAACAAGAGAGAGTCTAACCACCTCTCCTTGACATTCAACAGCATTACCATTGTCGAATCCCCCACCATCAACATCCTGGGGGTCACCATTGACCAGAAACTTAACTGGACCAGCCATATAAATACTGTGGCTACGAGAGCAGGTCAGAGGCTGGGTATTCTGCGGCGAGTGACTCACCTCCTGACTCCCCAAAGCCTTTCCACCATCTACAAGGCACAAGTCAGGTGTGTGATGGAATACTCTCCACTTGCTTGGATGAGTGCAGCTCCAACAACACTCGAAGCTCGACACCATCCAAGATAAAGCAGCCCGCTTGATTGGCACCCCATCCACCACCCTAAACATTCACTCCCTTCACCACCGGCGCACTGTGGCTGCAGTGTGTACCATCTACAAGATGCATTGCAGCAACTCGCCAAGGCTTCTTCGACAGCACCTCCCAAATCCGCGACCTCTACCACCTAGAAGGACAAGAGCAGCAGGCACATGGGAACAACACTACCTGCACGTTCCCCTCCAAGTCACACACCATCCCGACTTAGAAATATATCGCCGTTCCTTCATCGTCGCTGGGTCAAAATCCTGAAACAGCCTTCCTAACAGCATTGTGGGAGAACCGTCACCACACGGGCTGCAGCGGTTCAAGAAGGTGGCTCACCACCGCCTTCTCAAGGGCAATTAGGAATGGGCAGTAAATGCTGGCCTCACCAGCAACGCCCACATCCCATGAACGAGTAAAAAAATTATAAGTTTTCTTGGGATTTCCGGAATGCTATCCTCTTTTTCGACTGTAAATACTGACGCAAAGTAATTGTTCAACATGTCCGCCATTTCCCCATTGTCAATGACAATATCACCACTTTCAGTTTTTAAGGGGCCAACACTGCTCCTGACCACCCTCTTTTTCCTAATTTTACTATAAAAGTTCTTCATATTGGTTTTGATATCCCTTGCGAGTTTCTTTTCATACTCTCTTTTTGTAGCCCTTACTATCTGTTTTGTGACCCTTTGTTGATCTTTGTATCTTTCCCATTCGCCAGGATCTGTGCTATTTTTTGCCTTTTTGTATGCCCTTTCCTTATGTCTTATACTATCCCTTACCTCTTTAGTTGTCCATGGCTGTTTTTTTTGGCAAGTAGAGTTCTTGCCCCTCAGGGGTATAAACCGATTCTGTATCACGTTAAATGTTTCTTTAAACATTTCCCACTGATCATCAGTCGTTTTACCCATTAACAGATTTGCCCAGTTTACTGTGGACAGTCTCTTTCTCATCCCATTGAAGTCGGCCTTGCCCAAGTCTAGAATCTTAGCAGCTGATTCACTTTTTTCCCTTTCAAACACGACAATGAACTCGATCATGTTATGACCACTATTGGATAGATGTTCACGCGCAGTTAAGCCGTTAACTAAATCTGGTTCATTACTCATTACTAAATCTAGTATGGCTTGCCCCCTCGTTGCCTCTGGGACATACTGCTGCAGAAAACTATCCCGGACACACTCAAGAAATTCACTACCTTTCTGACAGTTGCTAGTCTGCTTTCCCCAATCTATGTGAAGGTTAAAGTCCCCCATTAAGACCACTATGCCTTTCTTACATGCTTGTCTAATCTCTGCATTTATACAATCTAGCACTTCAGAGCTGCAGCCAGGGCTCCTATATACAACTCCCACTATTGTCTTAGATCCTTTCCTATTTCTCAATTCAACCCATAAGGTCTCTGTTGGCTGCTTGCCTCTCGTTATATCCCCCTTTATCATTGAAGTGATTTCATCTCTAATCATTAAGACTACTCCTCTCCCTCTTCCATTTTCCCTATCTCTCCTGTAGACCTTATAACCTGGTATAATTAGTTCCCAATCTTGACCATCCTGCAGCCAAGTCTCAGTAATAGCTATCATGTCATACCCTCCAATTTGAATTTGAACCTGTCGTTCATTTAATTTATTCCTTATACTCTGCATTTGTATATAGAACTCTTAGTTGGGCCACACACCCTCGCCTGACCTTCAGCTTTGATGCTGGGTTAATCGCCTTACACCTTCTAGTTTTTATTTTATCTGTCGTGCCTAAAGTACACTTTCTTTCTGCTGCTCTACGCTTTTCCCTTTCACTTGTTCTTGAACAACTGTTTGTACTATTTGTATTGTAGATTTCCCCTGGGTCTTCCCCTCTCTTGCTGCTCTCAACTTTATTCCCTTCTGACTCCCCGCTCAGGTTCCCATCCCCCTGCCACTCTAGTTTAAACCTTCCCGAACAGCACTAGCAAACACACCTGCGAGGACATTGGTCCCGGTCCTGCTCAGGTGTAACCCGTCCCGCTTGTACAGGTCCCACCTTCCCCAGAACCGGTCCCAATGTCCCAGGAATCTAAATCCCTCCCTCCTACACCATCCCTGCAGCCACGCATTCATCCTGTCTGTTCTCCTGTTCCTATACTCACTAGCACGTGGCACTGGTAGTAATCCTGAGATCACTACCTTTGAAGTCCTGCTTTTTAATTTATCTCCTAACTCCTTAAATTCACCTTGCAGGACCTCATCTCTTTTTTTACCTATGTCGTTGGTACCAATTTGGACCACGACTACTGGCAGGATGCCCTGCAGCCGCTCCATGACATCCTTGACCCTAGCACCAGGGAGGCAACATACCATCCTGGAGTCACGTTTGCGGCCGCAGAAACGCCTATCAGTTCCCCTTACAATTGAATCGCCTATCACTATAGCCCTGCCACTCTTCTTCCTCCCCTCCTGTGCAGCAGAGCCACCCGTGGTGCCCTGAACTTGGCTCTTGCTGCTTTCCCCTGATAAGCCATCTCCCCCAACAGTATCCAAAGCAGAATATCTGTTTGAGAAGGAGATGGCCCTACCTGCCTAGTCCTTTTACTCTGCCTTGCGGTCACCCATTTCCTTTCTGCCTGCGTAATTTTTACCTGCGGTGTGACCACCTCACTGAACGTGCTGTCCACGATAGTCTCAGCATCGCTCCACAGTGAATTCACCCGCAGCTCCAGCTCCGAAATACGGTTAGCCAGTAGCTGCAGCTGGACGCACTTCCTGCACACATGGTCGCCAGGGACACTGGTAGTGTCCATGACTTCCCACATAGTGCAGGAGGAGCATATCACGGGTGTGAGCTGTGCTGCCATGACTTGCCTTAGACTCTCAGACTCTCCTCCTGCTCTTGGTCTCTCCTTTTATACTGTGCTCACCACTCGGACTCTCCTGCCTCACCTGTGACGTCGCACAGTAGTTTTGTCTTGTTGCAGGTCTGCTGCTGCTTTTATTCCCCAATCTCAGTCTTCTACGCTCAGGTCCACTGGCGCTCTGCGGAAAAAGCTAGGAAAAGCAAGGCAAAGTAGCACCTCCTTCCCCCACTTCACCAAACTCCCACACTTACCAAACTCTCAGCAAATCACTCTATCCTGCTGCAAACCGTGCTGTCGCACTGACAGGCCCCTGTCTTTCTGCAGTTTGTGACTCAGATGAGTCAGGCCTGCCCCACCTTCAGATACCAGTTTAATCTAGCTAACCAATTAACTTACTACAGCAGCTCTCTCTGCTGAAGCCTGACAGAAACTTAAAAATTTAAACTTTAAAATTGAACTTAAACAGTTGAAAGCAATATGCACTAGATTTTAAAGAGATTAACCCTTAAACTCCCACACTTACCAAACTCTTAGCAGTTCATTGTGTTGTCCGCACACCTTCAATGTCATTCACATCATTTGGTTTCAACAACACTTATGAAGTGAGCAAATTTCACTTAGGACAGGAAGAACCTGTACAGAAACGCAATGGGAATTAAAACCGATGCTCTGATTTATGTAGAACAACCTATTATCTTTGTTTTAAACAACTTTCAAATCCATTTCTTACCTTGTTTCTGCTTCCTCCATGGTCCCACCTGGTACAGTTCAAGCTTTTTTCTTGTGTGAACGGCTGAACAATAGATTCTGTAAGCAGACCTAATCCCTTACTGAAACCTCTGCCTTTTATTCTCTGCCACATTAAGTTAGTATAGCTCTAGTTTGACAATTGAACTTGATCACAGTAAATTACTTACCGGAATCTATGTAGGATGCCCAATATGTCTCCTGTCAATCCAACTAACAGAAAATATCACTGTTTACACATGCTAACCTACTGTTCCAGATTTATTTATAAGTAGAAGCAAAACATATGCAAGATATCAGACAGCACAGTCAGCAATTTACACTGCATGCAAACTGGGATAACTGTTTAAAGGGATTCATGATTAATTACCTTCCTTCGTCAAAGTCTAGGAAAGTAACAGGGCCTGAACTGTCGTGTAGTTCTGGCACGGGGGACTGGAATTTGGGGCAAACCCACCAGAGTTGCACCCATTCTAAAATACATGTTAAATTCTGGTAGAATTGGCTGCCGGCAGAAGATTCTAGCCATGTGACCTGTGCTGAGTCATCTATCTGAGTACTCACTGGTCAGCTGAACGGCAAACCTAATGGTATCAGTTAGATCCTCCACACACTGAGAGATGGTGCTGAGAAGCTCTCAGAAGCCACTTTCCATTGTTCTCTCCAAACACTCTGAAGGCCAGTAGTCGAAGCATCCCCTTTCGATACACTGATGGTCTGGAGGCCTCTCTGTCGAGGGAGGGAGTGCAGATACAGATGCTTGTGGTGCCGCCACATGCTCCATTTCTGCATTGTATCAAACTCTGCACCAGTATTGGCATTGAGGATGGCATTGGACTCCATTGTGACCCCCATCATCTGTTGCAAATCCTCCACGTGGTCCTCAGTGCCCTCATATGATTGTGATGCTCAATCAGTATCTTTTTTAGAGCAGAATTGTGGAGATCTGAGCACAGGCTTAGAAGCCAGGAGCTAATCCTTGCACCATGAAGGTAATAAATGCCACATAGAATCCTAGCATGGCTACAGCTCAGAAGGAGGCTATTCGGCCCATCAGGCTCGTGCCAGCTGTTTGTAGGAGCAATCCAGTTAGTTCCATTCCCCCGCTCTTTCCCCATAGCCCTGCATATATGAATAGACCATAGGGAAGGGTCAGGGGAGCAGGTAACCTACCTTGACAACCCTGATGAGGTCATTAAACATCTTTCTGCACTGCAACAGAGTGCTGGGGTTCAAGGAGGAGGCACTTATTGCTACTACTATAGCCACCTCCCTCCACAAACCACATATCACATTCTTGACACGACACTGACCCCCCCCCCCCCACCCCTCCAATCCCAAACGGCCCATCCCTCTTGCTCCACATCTCTATTAGGAGGGTATGCAGGTCTGGCTCCCTTAAGTTTTCCACTGTTTCTTCAATTTAACTGCCATTCTTGTCACCCAGGTTGCCTGCTTCCTCCAGTGCTGCCCATTTCCCTTTAAGCAGCAGCAGGTTTTATTTACTGCTGCAAAATTATGTCTCTGCGTCCCCTTTAGGTACTTTCCTACTTCTCCCCCAGGTATTCTCCCCCACATATTTTCCAGCCCCGACACCCACCCTTCTCCAATATTTTCCACAACCACCATGCCCCTCTTCCCCACCCCACCCCCACCCCCCAGCAATTTGGGGCCTAATTCCTGTCCTGGTGGGAGTTTTTCATCCCCACCCTAGTGACTCTGGGATGATGTACCCTGTGTTTACGCAACCTGCATGCCTGTGTGTATTTAAATTAGCTGACCCTGTAATTTACAGCAGGATTAGCGCCACAACCTCCAAGTAGGCAGAAGTGCTGCCCCACCTCAGTTCCCATGGCACCATTTTGGGCCCACAGCTTCTAATGATACATTTGAAAGTGCTGCTTAAGGACTCCATCTAACCTCATCAGTAAAGGCATGTTGAACAGAAACCAACAAATGGTTACAAGGCCCAATATTTATACAATGAATCCGTTTGATAGAGAGCAAACAAGAAGTCAGAAATTATATTTTAGACTGCTATTACCAGCGTGAATCTACATGAGTTGTCTTGTGGAGAATTCCGTGGAAACGAACAATCAATTCTATCCTTTGGGAAGCTAGACATAGATACAAAAAAGCAACAAAAATACATTAGGTCAGGCACCTGTTAATGTTGGTATGGGCTATTTGCATGGCAGTTTGCATTGCTAGATGGATTGGCAGTTCACAGACTAACTTTTTTTAACAGTTATTCTAAATATTTAAAACCATAAAGAACCAAAGACAAAAATTGCTGCTTTCATCACACCATATATTGGAGAGATTGCTCAAACTTGGATTTTGATTGGCTAAAAACTGGGTCATTTTTAAAGGCCAGTATGAAGCAAGAAGACTGTATGCAGAATGTGCATTCCAAAATAGGGAGGGCTATGAACAGATGAGTAAATTTATCGGTGAGCCCCAGAACTCCATGGTGCTTGCATGAGTAAACTAAGAGTTAATCCAGGAAAAAAGTATTTCTTTAAAATTCAAATAAAGCCTGTAGGCTTGTACATGTCACAGTGAACAGTTCTGCAATGACATTTCATGTAATCTGTCTCACGTTTTACAATATAATTCTGGTCAATTGTATGAACTCAATGAGATTTATTTTGCAACAATGATCTTGAAGTTGAATTATTCAAATAATCTGATCTATATTGATCATTGCAGCAAAATGAAAAGATGTTAATACAGTTGCTAAAGTGTTAAGAATGTGTACAGTCAGTGGTCTATAACAAGTCTAAGCGTAGCGATTTTTAATTTGGGCTACCTCAGTGTAGCAGCAAATGGAATATGAACACTTTCAATTCAGCTACATCAAATACCCATTGAAAAGCACAAAGAATTGCTGCTTACCATGTGGACATAAAATCACTTGCAACAGCTTTAATCAGATGTTGAAATAACTAGATCGATGCTATGAGCAGAATTGAGGCCCAGAGCTCAAATTGTGTAGCTCAGTATGACCTCTGCTAATGTAAGTTCTGTGTAATTGTTTGAAGTTTCATTCAAATATCAAGTGATTTTCTCTCCTGTGCTTCAGCTTTGCAGAAGGTTTCAGATCAGAACAGACTGAAAATAAGAAAGATGACATCCTTAACGTTTTCTCTGTTGCATCAGGTCATCTGTATGAGCGATTTTTGAGGTGAGTTGTATGACACAACGGGGGTAATTTTAACCCCCAAGAATGGATGGGTTAGGGGCGGATGAGCAGTAAAAATCGTTGTTGTTTGGAGCGGGCCCGCATCCCGGTTCCAACGTGCTCACTTCCGGGTTGAATGCATGCACACAATAGAAACCCAGAAATGCCGTCCCCATTTAAAGGGGCAATGTACCTCATTGGCACTTAACTTTTTATGTATTAGAAAAATGAAACAAATTTAATCTTACCTGTTCGGGTTTCCTATTACTTCCAATTCACATCAAGTGAAAGCAGGTGGGAAGGGCCAGATCCATGAGATGAGTGCCTTTATTGCACTGCTTGTGGTCCCGGAGGAGCAGGAGTGCTTCATCCAGGCTTAACCAGCTCATCTGGCAAGATCAAAACCCCGCGATCGACCCTCCTACCCCCCTCCCGATGCTGGATACCCCCCCGGATGCTGGATACCCCCCCCCCCACCCAATGCTGGATTCCCCGATCTTCTCCAAGGTCTACCCGATGTCGTTCACCTCCCCCCACCCCTCCGCTTTCTTCCACGGCCCCCATGATCTCTCTCCCTCCCTCCTCCCTCCTCCCTCTACGTTTCGCAGCTCCTTTCCCTTCCAACAGACCGCCAGCCTGCCAACCTAGCTGCCTGGCACGTGGGAAACCCAGAGCACAAATACTTACCTTCAATTGAGTTGCAATCGCAAGCACTCATTTGGCTTCCAGGTTCCCCACGCGAATATCTGCGGACGCTCTGGGTTTCTGGCTCTGAGCTAAAATCATGCACAATGTATTTCTGAGTTCCCTAACTATCAAATGAGGTACAGACAGCACCATTTAACCATATGTTCTAGGACTTTTAAAGGGGATAACATGTTATGTTACAGAAACAGACCATTCTGTTCATTAGGTCTGCTTTTGGGGTTTTTTCAACATCAGCCACCAAGTCTAATCCCACTCTCCTTCTTGCTCCCCAAACACTTCAATATTTCACTTTTTCAAGCAAATATCTATTTCCCTTTTAAAGAATTAATGGACTCGGTTTCAAAAATGGTTTGTGGCCGAGAATTCCACATTCTAAATATGCCCTGTGTAAAGGAATTTTTTCTAACCTCCCTTTTAATTTTTTGTAATGATCTTAAATTTGTTTGGTTATTGTTGTATGTAATAGTGGTCACAAGCCCTTAATAATCTTGAAGACCTCTATCTGAACACCCCTTAATCTTCTAAGCTCTAATTTAAAAAAAAGCCCTAACTTCATAACTGTACGCCCTCATTCCTGCTAATATTCTAGTAATTCTATGCTATGACCTTTCCTTTGCTTTCATATCTTTCCTGTAATGGGGTGCCCAAATCGGGTGCCAAATACTCCTTTTGCAGCCTAACTAAGGTCTTGGAGGAGTTCAACATTACCTCCTTGTTTTTCTATTCTATGTCTCTAGGTACAAAACCAAAGATTACATTTGCCTTTCTTCTTAATAAAAAAAAAATCAGGAAGCTGTGCTTGGATTTTCCTCAACCTGCTTGCAGAGGTCAGGGCAGGACTTCTACCTACTGCGCCAGCCTGGAGTTAAAGGGACAGAAGAACCCCAAAAACTAATTTTTATAATTTTACCATTCCTCTCCAGCAGCACAGGTCCTCTGAAAAGAGGTAAGGAGATCTTAAGAGAAGGAGAGGAGGCCACTATGAGGCCCTTTCCCTCCAATGTGCTGCACGGTGGGATAGCTGCCATTGCTCCAGGGCTTACAACCATTAGACCCCATCCCGACGATCCATGGGGTTGGCAGCGGCAAGGACAGAAAACAAGGAAATTAGGCAAGTTCTACGCCCCACTTCGCCACCGTCATTTATATGGGCTCAGGTGGTGAAGGAGCAACTGGCAGCCTTCTCTGCAGGGGCAGGGGTAGCAAAATGTCATTTGGGGAAGGGACGTGGCAGTAGGCCTCCCTGCTGATTTTCTTGCTGCCCTGCAGCTATACCACCCGACTCGGGGCAGTATAGTGAAAGAAAATCCAGGCCTGTTAGTCGAAAAACATGAGGAATGCAAGAATACTTGCTCTTCCCTCTTCTGAAAATGTCAATTGCTGGTATCTGAAGAAAGTTAAGTTACAATGTTTTAGGGCTCCAGGACCCTCCAGTGTGTCTGAGCAATGTGCTTTATCCAGTACACTTAGCTGTGATAAATTAATTGTTTTTTAAGAATATTGTTTTATGATTTCTGAGTGTTTCTACAGGTCTGCTTTGTCCCAAGCTTTCTCACTACTATTCCTATGCCAATCATTACTTTTTGTCTGGTCCATTATTTATTGATCTCATTCCACGTGTGAATTCGGTGTACTTGGCATCATTGATTGGTGTGTTATGCTAATAAATAAAAATAGAAATGAAACAGGATTGCATACTAAGTAGATGCATGTGGTAGTTCTGTACATACATACATTTCCATTTTAAGTGAGAGCATTACCAATGCACAGAAAATCTACTTTGTAGAGGATAATCCAAAAAAAGGTTGGTGTAATCTAAAAGCTAAAAAGTTATTTAATGCTCAAAGGGTTAACTGGAAGTACAATACCAATTTCTTCAGTTATTGGGGGAGGGTATGAACTAATTTGACAGGGGGATGGGCACCAGGATGAAACATTAGAGAGGAGAAACAAGGCGCACAGAGGACTGGTAGAAACATATAGCACTAGGGTAAAGATGAGTTCAGAAATAGGAGGGATCAGACAGGGCAAATTCGAGGCAGACTAAGATGAGTTTGGAGTGCATGTGCGTAAATATACGTAGCTGGTAAATAAGGTTGGTGAGCTGCAGGCTCAAGTCGCCACATGGGACGATGATATCAAGGCAATGACAGGGACCTGGCTCAAAGAAGGGGAGGACTGGGTACTTAATATTCCTGGTTACAAGGTATTCAGGAAAGATAGGGAAGGAAAGAAAGGAGGAGGGTGCTAGTATTAATCAAAGAAACTATTACAGCACTGGAAAGAGACAATGCAGTTGAGGGGGTCAAAGACAGAATCTATTTGGTTAGAATTAAGGAACAATAGAGGAACTATTACGCTACTGGGTGTATACTTTACACTACTGGATGTATACTGTGGGCCACCAAATAGTGGGAAGGAGATACAGGAGAACATTTGCAGGCAAATTACAGAAAGATACAAGAACTATAGAGTAGTGATAATGGGAGATTTCAATTATCCCAATATAAACTGGGACAGTAAGAGTGAAAAGAAGAGGGGGAGGAATTCCTGAAATGTGAACAAGAGAACTTTCTGGAACAGTATGTTTCCAGCCCAACCAGGAAGGAAACAGTGCTGGATCTAGTTCTAGGGAATGACGTGGGACAGGGAGCATTTGGGGAACAGTGATCATAATATCATTAGGTTTGGAATACTTATGGAAAAGGACAAGGAACAATCAAACATGAAAATAATTAACTGGAGGAGGGCTAATTTCAGTGAGTTAAAAAGGGATCTTGCCCAGGTGGATTGGAATCAAAAATTGGCTGGCAAAACAGTAATTGAACAATGGGAGGCCTTCAAGGAGGAGTTGGTTAGGGTAGACACATTCCAACGAGGGGGAAAGGAAGGGCATCCAAAGCTAGATGACTAAAGGTATAGAGATTAAAATGAAACAAAAAAAGAAGGGTTATGACGAATCCAAGGTTCATAATCCAGTTGAGAACCAGGCTGAATGCAAAAGTACACAGGAGATCTAAAAAAGGGAGTAAGAGGGCTAAAGAGAGAGTATGAGAATAGATTAGTGGCTAACATAAAAGGGAACCAAAAAGTCATTTATGAACATATAAATAGTAAAAGGGTAGTCAAATGAAGGATGGGACTGATTCAGGCCAAAAAAGGTGATCTTCTTGTGGGAGCAGAGGGCATAGTTGAGGTAATAAATGAATACTTTGCATTTGTCTTCACTGAAGAAGAGGATACTGCCAATGTCACAGTAAAGGAGGAGCTAGTAGAGAAATTGGATAGGATAAAAATAGATAAAGAGGAGGTACATAAAAGGTTGGCAGCACTCAAAGTAGAAAAGTCACCCAGTCTATGGGATGCATCCTAGGTTTCTGAGGTAAGTAAGGGTGGAGGCTCTGGCCACAATCTTCCAATCCTCCTTAGATATGGGACTGGTGCCAGAGGACTGGAGGATTGCAAATGTTATACCCCTGTTCAAAAAGGGGAGAGGCATTAACCCGGCAACTACAGGCCAGTCAGCCTAACCTCTGTGGTTGGGAAAGTTTGAGAGACAATAATCTGAGTCAAAATTAATTGACACTTGGAAAAACATGGGTTAATAAATGACAGCCATCATGGATATGTTAAAGGCCAATCATGTCTGACTAACTTGATTGAGTTCTATAATGAAGTAATGGAGAGGGTTGATGTGTTTGTGGACTTTCAAAAGGTATTCGATAAAGTACCACATAATAGACTTGTTAGCAAAATTGAAGCCCATGGGATTAAGTGGGCAGTGGTAGCATGGATATGAAATTGTCTAATAAACAGAAAATAGAGAGTAGTGGTGAACGGTTGTTTTTCAGAGTGGAGGAAAATATACAATGGTGACCCCCAGGGGACGGTATTAGGACCACTGCACTTTTTGATATATATTAATGACCTGGATTTGGGTATAGAGGGTATAATTTCAAAGTTTGCAGATGACACAAAACTCGTAAATGTAGTAAATTATGAGGACAATAGTAACAGACTTCAGGCAGACATAGATAGACTGGTGAAATGGGCAGACAGATGGCAGATGCAATTTAACACAGAGAAGTGTGAAGTGATGCATTTTGGTAGGAAGCATGAAGAGAGGCAATATAAACTAAATGGTACAATATTAAATGGGGTGCAGGAACTAAGAGACCTAGGGGTGTATGTACACAAATCTTTGAAGGTGGCAGGACAAGTTGAGAAGGCTGTTAAAAAAGCATATGGGATCTTTGGCTTTATAAACAGAGGCATAGAGTTATGGTAAATCTTTATAAATCACTGGTTAGGCCCCAGATGCAGTATTGAGTCCAATTCTGGGCACCACACTTTAGGAAGGATGTCAAGACCTTATAGAGGGTGCAGAGGAGGTTTAGTAAAATGGTACCATGGATGTGGGACTTCAGTTACGTGGAGAGACTGGAGTAGCAGGGGTTGTTCTCCTTAGAGCAGAGAAGGTTAAGGGGAGATTTGATCGAGATGTTCAAAATCATGAAGAGTTTTGATAGAGTAAATAAGGAGAAACTGTTTCCAGTGGCAGAAGGGTCGGTAACCAGATGACACAGATTTAAGGTAATTGGCAAAAGAACCAGAGGCGATATACGGAACAATTTTTTTATGCAGCGAGTTGTCAAGATCTGGAATTCACAGCCTGAAAGGGTGGTGGAAGCAGATTCAGTAACAACGTTCAAAAGGGAATTGGGTAAATACTTGAAGGGCAAAAATTGGCAGGGTTATGGGGAAAGTCAGGGGAGTGGGACTAGTTGGATAGCCCTTTCAAAGATCCGGCATAGGGACGATGGGCCGAATGGCTTCCTTCTGGGCTGTATTATTCTATGATTCTATGAGTTATTTAGACCTGCCTTATTAGTGTGAAGGGAAGTGTGTCCACCAACTATAATGTGGTGGAAAGCATGAACTGCAGTGACTGTAGGTTGAAGTTTATTTTCTTTTTCTTCAGAGATGAAAAAGTTATATTACGTTGGAGGTTGTAACATCTATAGATAGCTGACTATATTTCCACACCAATTGTATAGACGATACTATGTGTTAACACATTTTAGAATTAAAATGTCCCAAGAACACCACATAAAGTAATATAGATACAGGAAGAGGAGTGCGTGACTGACAGCAGGATGGGGGGAATCTACTGGAGACAGTGAAAGAGAAACCATAGAAACCAGTCCTGTCCAACAGGTATGATATACTCACTACCCTGTGGGGATAAGGATGAAGGCTGAGGGAGGATGGCCAGAATGCTAACCAAAGCACTGTGGACTAGGAGGCAATTCAAGGGGAGGGGGGAGCAGAATAGAGAAGTTACAATCAGAAATAACATAATGACAGTAGCAAGAAAGGACATAACTAACAAAGATTTTGGAAACAGTATCCATATGCATTCAGATAAAGGATAAGAAGGGATCGTCTCACTATTAGTGGGCTACTGCACACCACCAAATAGTGGAAAGGAAGTGGAAGGAGAAATATTTAGCCAAATCTATGAAATGAGTAAAATACACACAATCTCAATCATGGGCGATTTCAACTAGTCCCAAATAAACTGACAAGGAAAGGGAGTAAAAGGGAAGATGGGGGTGGAGTTTTTACAATGTGTACAGGACTCTCTTCTGACCCAATATGTAAGAAGCCCAACTAGGAAGGAACCACTGCTAGACCTAATAATGGGATATGAACTGGAGCAGATAAGAGAAGTAAGAATTGGAGAACATCTAGGGAGTACTGGTCTCAATATAATACAGTTTAAGATAATGATTGAGAGAGAGATAGATAGTAAAAACACTAAGGTAATGGATTGGGAGGAAAACTATAAGGGAATGAGGATAGAGCTAAGGAAACTGGTGAAAAATATTGACAGGGGTAGAATAACAATGGGCAATATTTAAAGGAGAGATTGATTGAGTTCAGGTGAAATATGTTCTACTATAAAATAAGAACACACTAGCCAAGAATGAGACATCATGAATAAATAAATAGAGGTGAAGATAAAATTGAATCTAAAGAAAAAGGCATACATAAAGAATAAAAGAAAGGATAACAAAGGGGAATAAATGAGCTTAGGAAAGAGGTAAAAAAGACAATTAGGAAGGTAAAGAGGAAATATGAAATGAAAATATCAAAGAATATAAAAAGAAACAATAAAGTTTTCTATATACATAGTGACAAAAGGAGAATTAAAATAGTGATAGGTCCACAAAGAGATGGGCAAGATAAACCAATAGGAGATGATATTGAAATAGCAGGGATACTGAATAGATTCTTTGCCTCTGTTTTCACTGAAGAGGCTAACCAAGAGGAAATGACACTAATAGAAGAAGTCAGGAAGAATATTGCAACAGTTAAGCTAGAAATAAAGGAGATGCTAGACAACTAGCCAAACTTAAGGAAGGCAAAGTCCCAGGGAAGGATTGATTGCACGCATGTCTACTCAAAGAAACTAGGCAACAGATAGCAGAGGCACCAGTATTCATATATAAAATTTAATAGAAAAAGGAATAGTGCCAGAGGACTGGCGAACAACAAATATAATTTCTATCTTCAAAAAGAGAGATAGAACTAACCCAAGGAACTATAGACCAGTTAGCTTAATGTCAGCGATAGGAAAGAAATGAGAATCTTTGCTACAAGATGTGATAACAAAATACCTACAGATGGAAAAGATAATAAAAAGTAGTCAGCATAGATTTCTAAAAGTAAAGTCATATTTAAATGACCTTATTGAAGAAGTCAACCTTTGACGAAGTAACAGAGAAAATAGACAAGGGTAATGCAGTAGGTGCAGTACAGGTATTGCCCAGGTATGTCCAGTCCACAAAAAGCAGGACAAATCCATTCCGGCCAATTACCGCCCCATCAGTCTACTTTCAATCATCAGCAAAGTGATGGAAGGTGTCGTCGACAGTGCTATCAAGCGGCACTTACTCACCAATAACCTGCTCACCGATGCTCAGTTTGGGTTCCGCCAGGACCACTTGGCTCCAAACCTCATTATAGCCTTGGTCCAAACATGGACAAAAGAGCTGAATTCCAGAGGTGAGGTGAGAGTGACTGCCCTTGACATCAAGGCAGCATTTGACCGAGTGTGGCACCAAGGAGCCTTAGTAAAATTGAAGTCAATGGGAATCAGGGGGAAAACTCTCCAGTGGCTGGAATCATACCTAGCACAAAGGAAGATGGTAGTGGTTGTTGGAGGCCAATCATCTCAGCCCCAGGACATTGGTGCAGGAGCTCCTCAGGGCAGTGTCCACGGCCCAACCATCTTCAGCTGCTTCATCAATGACCTTCCCTCCATCATAAGGTCAGAAATGGGGATGTTCGCTGATGATTGCACAGTGTTCAGTTCCATTCGCAACCCCTCAGATAATGAAGCAGTCCGTGCCCGCATGCAGCAAGACCTGGACAGCATCCAGGCTTGGGCCGATAAGTGGCAAGTAACATTCGCGCCAGACAAGTGCCAGGCAATGACCATCTCCAACAAGAGAGAGTCTAACCACCTCTCCTTGACATTCAACGGCATTACTATCGCCGAATCCCCCACCAGCAACATCCTGGGGGTCACCATTGACCAGAAACTTAACTGGACCAGCCATATAAATACTGTGGCTACAAGAGCAGGTCAGAGGCTGGGTATTCTGCGGCGAGTGTCTCACCTCCTGACTCCCCAAAGCCTTTCCACCATCTACAAGGCACAAGTCAGGAGTGTGATGGAATACTCTCCACTTGCCTGGTTGAGTGCAGCTCCAACAACACTCAAGAAGCTCGACACCATCCAGGACAAAGCAGCCCGCTTGATTGGCACCCCATCCACCACCCTAAACATTCACTTCCTTCACCACCGGCGCACAGTGGCTGCAGCGTGTACCATCCACAGGATGCACTGCTGCAACTCACCAAGGCTTCTTCGACAGCACCTCCCAAACCCGCGACCTCTACCACCTAGAAGGACAAGAGCAGCAGGCACAAGGGAACACCACCTGCACGTTCCCCTCCAAGTCACACACCATCCCGACTTAGAAATATATCGCCGTTCCTTCATTGTCGCTGGGTCAAAATCCTGGAACTCCCTTCCTAACAGCACTGTGGGAGAACCTTCACCACACAGACTGCAGCGGTTCAAGAAGGCGGCTCACCACCACCTTCTCGAGGGCAATTAGGGATGGGCAATAAATGCTGGCCTCACCAGCGACGCCCACTTCCCGTGAACAAATAAAATTTAAAAAAATATATGGACCTTCGATAAGGTGCCACTTAAGTGACTCATGACAGCAGTCATGGCATGTGTAGTCGGGGGCCAGGTAACAGAATGGATTGAAAAATGGCTACAAAACAGAAAGCAAAGGTTAGGAGTTAAGAGAAGTTTCTCCAACTGGCAGAAAGCAGAAAGTGGTAGTCCACAGGAATCCATGCTGGGAGCTCTTTAGTTTACCATATACATAAATAATTTGGATTTAGGAATTGGAGGTATGATATCAAAATTTGCTGATGATACCAAGCTGGGTTGGCATATCTAATAATGTGGAAGACTGCACCAAAATAAAGGAAGACATAGACAGTTGTGCAGTGTGGGTGGAAAATGGCAAATGAAATTCAATATAGCGAAGTGTGAGGTAGCTCATTTTGGTAGGAGGAATAAGGAGGCCACTTATTCCTTGGAAAGTAAGAAGCTAAATGGGTTAGAAGAGCAAAGAGATCTGGAATACATAAATTGCTAAAAGTAGCAACACAAGGCCATAAAGAGCGCAAACAAAGTACTGGGGTTACAAAATGCAAAACCAGGGATGTGATGTTACATCTAAATAGGACCTTGGTCACACCATGCTGTGTGAAGTTCTGGTCTACATGCTGCAAAAAAGGATATTGAAACAATGGAGAAAATACAAAGAAGATTTACGAGAATTTTACCAGAACTGAGAGGATGCAATCTTCAGTAAAGATTTAGTAGGCTGGAGCTCTTTTCTCTAATAAAGAGAAGACTAAGAGGAGACCCGATAAAGGTCTTTAAAATTGTGAAGGGGTTCAATTGGGTGGATGTGGAGAAATTGTTTCTACTTGTGGGTGAGTCCAGAACAAGGAGGCATAAATAAAGGTAGCCACTAACCGATCAAATAAAGAATTTAGGAACAGAGAGAGGTGAAAATGTGAAGCTTGCCACATGGAGTGATTGAAGCAGTTTGTATTGACATTTTTAAGGGGAAGCTTGATGCATGGATGAGGGAGAAGGGAATAGAGTGATACGGGGGCAGGATAGGAAGAGGTCATTAGAGAGGGTGGGGGGCACAGGTGGAGTATAAACGCCAACATAGACTAGTTGGACTGAATGGCCTATTTCTGTGCTGTAGATTCTATGTAATTGTATGTAAAGAATTGAATAAAAGTTACATCAGTGGATTTATTCATGATGTACTGTTCTGTGTGCAGTGTAAGTCTCTGTTAATGTCATTTGATTTTTTTTCATTCTCAGATTCACTTTCTTCCCCTCCACCGCCACCACCCCCGCCCCCCCACCTATAATTTCCCATCCTTTCCTGAGGCTGGCAACTCATGCTGTGGTGCCGCTCCAAAGGTTGGGGGAGGGGTTGGCTGGCCTTTTGACATTTTTCTTAAGTGATTACTCTTTACATGTGAACTTGGACAGTGAATGCTGATGGACTGCCATCACAACCCCAAGCTACCAGCATGGGTAGCTGGCCGAGTTCATTTCATCCTCCCTGGTCTGGATTTGCTGATGCAGAATGTAGGACCTTTGCTGGCACTCCAGCTATGGATTGTCTAACTGAGCACAAGGCAGGGGTTGAACCTGAGACCTTTCTAATCTACGTGCTTTCAATACCACACTCTGCACTGAGTTTATTTTTTTTTAATTGGATTTTTATTTTGTATTGTCACCTTTATGAAGAGATTTTTCATTTACATCAGAGGTTACGTAATATTACACAATCACGTGTTTTACAAGGAATACTACAGTAGCTCTTTCCACAATTAGACGGGTTATAATGGGATTTATATCTAATCTGTGTGGTAACCCACAATCAGGAGGTGGCAGTCTCATTGAATATTATATTCATACAGTGGGACCCTGACAAATATAACAAGGATGAAATGGTCAAGTTATGAGACTGGACTAAAAATTGTAAAAAATATGTATCCAGCAGGAACCTACCCATGTGTTCCATTTATGCTAGGATTCTGGTCGAGTCATTCTGGGATTGTTTTTTTAATGTATTTGACTTGGGTGTCTCCATTTGTGGACATCAGAGGTTGATCTAGGTCTGGAAGAAAGATGTTTGTCATTCCAGGATATAAGATGGTACTGAGCAGGAAACTCATTGTTCTGGTAGGTCAGGAAAGGCAGTAGAGAGACTTTTTTAAAATTTGTTCATGGGATGTGGGCGTCGCTGGCGAGGCCGGCATTTATTGCCCATCCCTAATTGCCCTCGAGAAGGTGGTGGTGAGCCACCTTCTTGTACCGCTGCAGTCCGTGTGGTGACGGTTCTCCCACAGTGCTGTTAGGAAGGGAGTTCCAGGATTTTGACCCAGCGACAATGAAGGGACGGCGATATATTTCCAAGTCGGGATGGTGTGTGACTTGGAGGGGAACGTGCAGGTGGTGTTGTTCCCATGTGTCTGCTGCTCTTGTCCTTCTAGGTGGTAGAGGTCGAGGGTTTGGGAGGTGCTGTCGAAGAAGCCTTGGCGAGTTGCTGCAGTGCATCCTGTGGATGGTACACACTGCAGCCACAGTGCGCCGGTGGTGAAGGGAGTGAATGTTTAGTGTGGTGGATGGGGTGCCAATCAAGCGGGCTGCTTTATCTTGGATGGTGTCGAGCTTCCTGAGTGTTGTTGGAGCTGCACTCATCCAAGCAAGTGGAGAGTATTCCATCACACTCCTGACTTGTGCCTTGTAGATGGTGGAAAGGCTTTGGGGAGTCAGGAGGTGAGTCACTCGCCGCAGAATACCCAGCCTCTGACCTGCTCTCGTAGCCACAGTATTTATATGGCTGGTCCAGTTAAGTTTCTGGTCAATGGTGACCCCCAGGATGTTGCTGGTGGGGGATTCGGTGATGGTAATGCCGTTGAATGTCAGGGGGAGGTGGTTAGACTCTCTCTTGTTGGAGATGGTCATTGCCTGGCACTTATCTGGTGCGAATGTTACTTGCCACTTATGAGCCCATGCCTGGATGTTGTCCAGGTCTTGCTGCATGCGGGCTCGGACTGCTTCATTATTTGAGGGGTTGCGAATGGAACTGAACACGATGCAATCATCAGCGAACATCCCCATTTCTGACCTTATGATGGAGGGAAGGTCATTGATGAAGCAGCTGAAGATGGTTGGGCCTTGGACACTGCCCTGAGGAACTCCTGCAGCAATGTCCTGGGGCTGAGATGATTGGCCTCCAACAACCACTACCATCTTCCTTTGTGCTAGGTATGACTCCAGCCACTGGAGAGTTTTCCCCCTGATTCCCATTGACTTCAATTTTACTCGGGCTCCTTGGTGCCACACTCGGTCAAATGCTGCCTTGATGTCAAGGGCAGTCACTCTCACCTCACCTCTGGAATTCAGCTCTTTTGTCCATGTTTGGACCAACGCTGTAATGAGGTCTGGAGCCGAGTGGTCCTGGCGGAACCCAAACTGAGCATCGGTGAGCAGGTTATTGGTGAGTAAGTGTCACTTGATAGCACTGTCGATGACACCTTCCATCACTTTGCTGATGATTGAGAGTAGACTGATGGGGCGGTAATTGGCCGGATTGGATTTGTCCTGCTTTTTGTGAACAGGACATACCTGGGCAATTTTCCACATTGTTGGGTGAGCTGTGTTGTTTGAAGAAGTCAAATTGTACATCTCTGAGAATATATTAGGGCCTGTTATTGAATGTTCCAATAGTTTTTAATTGAATTTATTCTAGCAGCTTCCATATTTGAATACAAATTGGAATTGAATGAAAATTGTATCAAATGCGTGTTTCACTCTAGATACCACACCATGATATAAACAAGGGTAAGTTCTTTCATTAACTTCATTAACTTTAAGCTTTTTATGGTTGGTTTTTATTCAATTGTTTCCACTGACTACTTGTATTACATCTTAACTTTGTTTTCTTGATTAGAAAATGGTATTTTGACTGGTACAAATTGAAAGGGTGATGTAATTTGCATTCTGAATAATTTGCTGTGCATACCATTTTCTGTATTGAAGTTGCATTGGCAACATGCAGACTTTAAAATGTAAAATTTTTAAACTTTTTTAAATTTATATTTTCAGAATAATGATGCTTTCTGTGTTAAAGCACACAAAATCTCCTATCAAGTTCTGGTTTTTGAAGAATTACCTTTCTCCTACTTTCAAAGTAAGGGAACTTTGATATTCAGTACATTGAACAAAATACAGTAACAGAAAATACTGGAAACACTCAGCAAGTCAGGCAGCATCTGTGGAGGGAGAAACGTTTCAGGTTGATGATCTTTCTTCAGAACTGGAAGAAGTTAGAGATTTAACAGTTTCTAAGCAAGTACAGAGCCAGGAAATAAGGTGGGGGAGGGCAGGAGTGATTAAATGACAAAAGGGATGATGGTGCAAGGCAAAGGTGGGTAGTAATGGGACAAGTAAAGAAGCAAAAGATGGGTCCAGAGGAAGTGTAAGTGGCTACAACAGAACCATTACCAGCACCTGCTGTCTGAGAAAATGGGAGCGGTGGTTATGATCTAAAGTTGTTGAACTCAGTGTTGAGGCCGGTAGTCTGTAAAGTGCCTAATCAAAAGATGAGGGGCTGTTCCTCACACTTGTGTTGAACTTCATTGGAAGAGTGTAGGAGGTCGAGGACAGAGGGGTCAGAGTGGGATGGAGAATTAAAGTTAACATTTTGGGTGTGCAGATCCATCGTCAGAACTGGCCTGCTGAGTATTTCCAGCATTTTCTATTTTTGTTTCAGACTTCAAGCATCTGCAGTATTTTGCTTTTTATTTATCAGTATCTCGTTATGTAATGTTTCCTTAACCTCATAATACCTTTTGTATGTAAACCTTACACTTACAGGTAAAATGGCACTAATTGGAGTAGCTACTCATAAAATAATGTTCTTCGTTGTTTTTCTCATACCAGTAAAGAGTGCCCTGCTTATTTGTTGTACTCTGGATACCGTTGTGTTATATCTTGCTTGACAACTTTGATTTCCTCACCTAGGAGTTCATTCCAGAAATGGCAAATGAATATGGATTCCAGTATGAGTTGGTGCAGTACAAGTGGCCTAGATGGCTCCATCAGCAGACAGAAAAACAGAGGATAATCTGGGGCTATAAAATTCTTTTTCTAGACGTTCTCTTCCCATTAGCTGTTAACAAAATAATCTTTGTTGATGCTGACCAGGTAAATGTGTTTCTTTTGAATGGTGACATGACCCACATGATTGAATAGCCTAATAAATTAAAGCTGAGATTTTCCAGGGCCTGTGCCCATGCAACATGGATCACCTGGGCGCAGAGATTATCAGGAAATTGGGCATGTTGCAGTGCATTCCATTAATTTAAATTAAAGAAAGAAAATCGAGCGCTTCCTTTGAATGTCAACCCATTCAATTTTCCAATATTTTCTACACCCAAGAAAATCTCCCCTAATAAGTCAAGTTCTGTACAGCAGATACACAGCAATTAACAACAGAACAGAGTGAAGTTTCTATTGGTAAAATGTGGAAATGTTTGTATCATATTAGACCTCATCCTCCCAAAAATGCCTGCTGGTTCAATTCTGAAATAGCTAAATGCACTATCATGCCTAGTACTAGCTAGGATATTTGAATAAATAATTTTATAATCACACTAGTGCTATGGTGTTGCTTTTTAGACAAAAATGTTTTTTTTTAATTATCACCCTTAACTCTCTGCTTGTCTTCATGCTATTTCTTCCAGTCATCCTCTCTGTTTTTCTGTTTGTTTTCCACTCTTTTTGTCTGCCTTTCATTCTCTTTATCCGTGTACATTTTCTCACATTGCCATCTCTGTATTGCTCTGTTTATCCCCTGAATCCTTTTTTACTCTCTTCCCCTATGTTTATGTATCTTACTCCCTCCGTTTGCTCTTTCTTTTTTATGTCTCCCACTCTCTATGCCTCTCACGCACATTTTCTCTCCCATTTTCCCTGTAACAGACGATCTTGCTTTCTCTCTATATATCTTTCTCTCTCTCCGTCACATTCTCTCTCCTTTTTCTCTCACCTCCCGTGGATATCTGCACTCAGACTTAGGCCGTTGACCCTTTGATAGATGCAGAATTTATCTTTTCTACATATGGAGAAGGGCCTGGGAAGGCAGAGGTTCAGGCTGGGAGGAAGCCAGGCCCTACTCTGAGATACATCTCTAGCATGCACCATTTGATCGTCTAATCACTTTCAGAAATGGACTCAGAGACCTGACCTTGACTGGTACAGACATATCTAGGAGCTGCTGTAACGTGTGCAGATTGGACAATTTATATTCGGGGTATATTAATGATATTGAAATGAGCACAGTGTAAATTTGTGATATTATTTCACACACATTCAAAGGTGGAAAAGGTCAGAATAGACTTTGGGCATTGAAAAGAAATCTTCAGCACCCAAGAAAAGCACAAATTCTGTACTCAAGCCTACTTGTGTACAACTGATTGTAAGAAAGTGATCAGCTGAAAAACCTCACATACAATTAAATTTATGTCATTCCCCCATTTGATTTATAGTATTATAAATGGTGTACTTGCCAATACTAATCACAGAAGAAAGCCCTTACTGAGTTTAGGCTTTTTTACCTATGTCATGAGGCCTAGTTAAATACTGTTGACTATTTATTTTTAACTTATTTTAATAAAAACAAAACTACAGAGCAAGGTTAACTAGTTTTTCTTTTTATTGTCAAAATATCTATTCTTAAAATGCTTTCGTCAGGATAATTTCTTTCTGAGATTGAAAGCTTCAATCGTTTATCAAAATTAGTGCACCTTTTCAGTACATCTTTATTTTTTCCTAGCTCTAACTCTTCATCTCTCAAATAGTTTGCTTGTGACATCAAGTAAGACTCTTCTCCCTTCCCAAAGTAAAAAGAGGTCTTTCTGAAAAAGTATTGTGAAACACTGCTTCTTTAATGAAGAAGTTACCAGTATTAAATATTTACTTTTATTCTCTCCTGCCTAGATTGTGAGAACTGATTTGAAAGAACTGCGTGATTTGGATCTAGAGGGTGCACCCTATGGGTACACGCCATTCTGTGACAGCCGTAAAGAAATGGATGGTTACCGCTTCTGGAGCTCAGGGTACTGGGCCTCACATTTGGGAGGCAGAAAGTACCACATTAGGTATAATCTCTTCTAAATACTTTTAGTTGGAAGGGGGTGAAGGAAAGGAAGAAGAAATGTTTTACCTTTTAAAGAAGAGAAAAATCTGCTTTGGGGCAGTGTAATGTATGAAATAAGGTCCCGGTGTAACATCTTCAAATTTGCATTTAACAGGTAGAAAATTTAGCAGTGAGCCATTAGTTATTTCTGTCCATATGTAATTTCCATCAGATATTAGTATAGATGGCATTACAAGAAGCAAATAATATCCAGCAAATGAGTTTCTAAAAACTCATTACGAACGTATTACTGCAGTAATAAATGTCGATTGTTTGCTACATCTTATTTACCTTTTCAAAACCACCCCTTTTACTAACCAATGAATGTTACACCAGAAACAGAAGTGGTTGCTTTTTTTATTCATTCTTGGGATGTGGGTGTCGCTGGCAAGACCGGCATTTATTGCCCATCCCTAGTTGCCCTTGAGAAGGTGGTGGTGGGCCTTCTTCTTGAACTACTGCATTGTTGCAGTTTGATGAACTGAGCAACTTGCTAGGTCACTTCAGAGGGCAGTTGAGAGTCAATCACGTTGGTGTTGGATTGGAGTGACATACTTTGAACTAGTAAGATGGGGGAGGAATCTGGTAAAAATAACATGAAAGAAATAGGAGATGAGAGTAAAGGTCAGATCAAGGTAAAGAATAAGGGCAACATAAATGGTCAGGGAACAGATACAGTTATAGAACATAAGTATAAAATGACTGCTAAACATAAAGTGATTGGACAATTAATAAAAACAAATTAAATTGCCTGTACAGCATCCGAAACAAAATAGGGGAACTGGAAGCAATAATTTGTAGTGAGGAACCAGAAGTAGTAGAGATAATGGAAACATGACTTAATAAAGAACAGGACTGGTAGTTAAATATTGCAGGATATAATGTATTTAGAAAGGATAGGGAAGGAAGAAGGGGGGTGTGGGGTAGCTGTACTGATTAGAAATAATTATGGCAGTAGAAAAAAGAAACATAAGTAATATTGAGATAGAAAAAGAATCCATATGGATTGAGTCAAAGGATAAGAAGGGAACGGTCACATTAAAAGGAGTATTCTACAGACCACCGAATAGTGGAAGGGAAGTGGAGGAAGAACTACGTAGGCAAATTTTTGAAACGAATAAAAGACATGGAATAATAATCATGGGAAACTTCAACTACCCCCAAATAAACTGGCAAGAAGGGGTAGAGAAAGGGGAAAAGGGAAAAGAGTTTTTACAGTGTGTTCAGGACTCCTTTCTTATCCAGTACGTAAGAAGCCCAACAACAGAGGAATCACTACTGGATCTAGTAATGGGAAATGAACCAGAGCAGATAAGAGAAGTAAGCGTAGGAGAGCATCTAGGCAATAGCGATCATAACATAATAAGGTTTAAAATAATGATTGAGAAAGACATAAGTAAGACAAAGAGCAAAGTAACAGATTGGAAAAAAGCTAATTTTATGGGGATGAGAATAGAATTAGGGAAGGTAAATTGGGGAAAAAAATGACAGACGAAGAGATAGAACAGCAGTGGGAAATATTTAAATCAATAGAGTTCAGGAGAAATATATTCCTGTAAAAAAAAAAGAAGAAACTAGCCAATAATGCAACACCATGGATGAATAAGGAGAAAAAGGTAAAAACTAAAAAAAGGCATACTCTAAGTACAAAGACAATAAAGGAGAAGATGACGAAAGGGAATACGACGAGATTAGGAAAAAAGTCAAAAAAATTAGGAAAGCAAAGAGGAAGTACGATATTAAATTATCAAGGAATATAAAAAGAAATAGTAAAGTATTCAACAGACACATAAATAAGAAAAGAAGAATCAGGATAGGGATAGGGCCACTAAGGGATGCACAAAATAAACTCACAGGTAATGACAGCGAAATGGCAAAAATATTGAATAATTGCTTTGCCTCACTATTTTCCAGGGAGACTAACAAGGTGGGTATGACATTAGAAGAAGAAATCAAAAAAGATATAAAGACATTTAATATAGAAAGGGGGGAGATAATTGATTAACTAATCAAACTTAGGGAGGATAAAACCCCTGGTCCGGATGGATTGCATCCACATATTTTAAAAGAAGTTAGGGAAGAGATAGCAGAGGCGCTATTACACATATAGAAAAATTCATTCGAAAAGGGAATAGTGTCAGAGGACTGGTGGACAGCTAATGTTAATTCCTATATTTAAAAAGGGAGCTAGAATAAGTCCAGGGAACTATAGACCAGTTAGCTTAACGTCGGTGATAGGAAAGATAATGGAATCTTTACTCAAAGATGTAATAGAAAAGCATCTAGAAACCAAAAATATAATAGAGTAGTCAGCATGGATTCCAAAAGGAAAAGTCATGCTTGACCAACCTTATTGAATTCTTTGAAGAAGTAACAGAAAGAATAGACAAAGCTAATGTAATAGATGTAATATATTTTGATTTTCAAAAGGCCTTCCATAAGGTACCACACAGTAGATTCATGACTAAGATCAGAGCATATGGAGTCAGAGGACAGCTAGCAGAATGGATAGCAAGCTGGCTACAAAACAGAAAACAGAGAGTAGGGGTTAAAGGTAACTACTGAGATTGGCGAAAGGTGGGAAGTGGTGTTCCACAGGGATCGGTGCTGGGACCACTGTTGTTCCAATTTACATTAATGATTTGGACTCGGAAATTATAAATACAATTTCAAAATTGGGAGGTGTAGTTAATACAAAAGAATAATGCGACAAAATACAGGAAGACATTATTTGCAGAATGGGCGTGTAAATGGCAAATGAATTCCAATATAGATAAGTGTGAGATGGTGCATTTTGGTAGGAAGAATAAGGAGGCCACATGCTGCTTGAATAATAAGAGTCTAAATGGGGTAGAGGAGCAAAGGAATGTAGGGGTACAGATACACAAATCACTAAAAGTTAATCACGCAGGTTAATAAGACCTTAAAAAAAGCAAACCAAGCACTGGGGTTTACTTATAGAGGGATAGAATTGAAAAGCAGAGAAGCTATGTTAAACTTGTATAGAACCTTGGTGAGACCACACTTGGAATGCTGTGCACAGTTCTGGTCTCCATATTATAAAAAGGATATAGAGGCATTGGACAAGGTGCAAAAATGATTCACAAAAATGACACCAGAACTGAGAGGATATACTTATCAGGAAAGGCTGAATTGACTGGGGTTCTTTTCTCTAGAAAAGAGAAGGCTGAGGGGTGACCTGATAGAGATCTTTAAGATAATGGAGGGGTTTGATAGGTTAGACGTAGAGAAAATGTTTCCACTTGTAGGAGTGTCCAAAACTAGAGGGCATAAATATAAGATAGACTAATAAATCCAATAGGGAATTCAGGAGAAACTTCTTTACCCAGAGAGTGGTAAGAATGTGGAACGTGCTACTACAAGGAGTAATTGAGGGGACTAGCATAGACGCATTTAAGGGGAAGTTAGTACATGAGGGAAAAAGGAATAGAAGGATATGCAATAGGGTTAGATTGAGAGGAGTGGAAGGAGGCTCGTGTGCAGCATAAACACCGGCATAGACAAGTTGGGCCAAATGGCCTGTTTCTGTGCTGTAGACTGTATGAAAATATATATTTTGGCCAGACTGGGTAAGGGCGGCAGGTTTCCTTCCATAAAGGACATTAGTGAACCAGATGGATTTTTACAACAATCCAACAGCTTCATGGTAGTAATCACACTCTTTAGTAGAGAGATGTTCTTTTTCTCATGATTTTGTTCATTGTGTTAAGGACTTGTTAACATGTTTTACTAAGTTGATTGGACTTTGGCCGAAGAGATTTTTTGATCTCCAATAACGATTCAATTAATGATTACATAGTACTGGATATTTTAACTGTCTCAAGTACTACAGTTATAATGAAGAAAATCTGCAAAAAAACTTTACTGTATCACAGGTGATTATCTCTTTTTCTAGTGCTTTGTATGTTGTGGATTTAAAGAAATTTAGGAAAATAGCAGCAGGAGACCGCCTTCGAGGCCAGTACCAAGCACTCAGTCAGGATCCCAACAGTCTATCTAACCTGGATCAGGTCAGCTTTTACTTAATTTGTTAATGAATAACGGATATGTTGTTGAAGATGATGCTACTCAACTTTGTATTATATGCAAAAACAGATTTTTCTGATTACTTTGTTTTAAGTCATATTTGATTTGAAATATTTATGTTGACTATTCTGCACAGTTATGTTTGAATACATTGAAACAACAATGGGGGTAATTTTCAACATTGGCAAAGGCAGAAAACTGGTGGTGGTGGATCAGTCTGTTATACATCCTGCCCGATTTCTCTTTCAAGGAAAATTTGGTGGGCTGTATAACGGGCGGCTGATCCACTACCGCCAAATTTCTGCCTCCACCTAAATTGAAAATTATTCCATATAAGTCTTGCATCTTTTTCCCTTCCTTTCAGTGATACCCATATATGTTTCTAATAAATCAGAAGCTAGGTCTGGGAGACTACACGTTCTCCTTTGGACTTTAATTGGGATAGAAATTGAACATCGTTGTGCCCCTTTGTTATTTAAAAAATCAACGTTAGTGGGACAAATTTCAGGTTGGCGACTTCGAGGTGTGCAGGACAGCCACCTGAATCAGGGATTAGGCATATTTCCTATGGAAATTGGAGTGCTAACACTGGTTGTAGGAACCTAATGCAAAATTGGTCATCAATGAAATGGGTGGAGCTTGTGCCGTGCCCAGTTGTTCCAGGTTTTCAGTGGCCTAACCAGCAGTCATCACAGGGAACGCTAGAGGCCACCCACAAAAAGATTTTAAAAACTTTTATAGTTTAACTCCTGCTCCTCCTGACTCCACAAAAATACTGTGTAGCTAAGATAGAAGCCCATGGAATCGAGGGAAAAGTACGGACTTGGTTAGGAAGTTGGCTGAGCGAAAGGCGACAGAGAGTAGGGATAATGGGAAGGTACTCACATTGGCAGGATGTGACTAATGGAGTCCCGCAGGGATCTGTCTTGGGGCCTCAATTATTCACAATATTTATTAATGACTTAGATGAAGGCATAGAAAGTCTCATATCTAAGTTTGCCGATGACACAAAGATTGGTGGCATTGTAAGCAGTGTAGATGAAAACATAAAATTACAAAGGAATATTGATAGATTAGGTGAATGGGCAAAACTGTGGCAAATGGAATTCAATGTAGACAAATGTGAGGTCATCCACTTTGGATCAAAAAAGGATAGAACAGGGTACTTTCTAAATGGTAAAAAGTTAAAAACAGTGGCTGTCCAAAGGGACTTAGGGGTTCAGGTACATAGATCATTGAAGTGTCATGAACAGGTGCAGAAAATAATCAATAAGGCCAATGGAATGCTGGCCTTTATATCTAGAGGATTAGAGTACAAGGGGGCAGAAGTTATGCTGCAGCTATACAAAACCCTGGTTAGGCCGCACCTGGAGTACTGTGAGCAGTTCTGGGCACCGCACCTTCGGAAGGACATATTGGCCTTGGAGGGAGTGCAGCGTAGGTTTACTAGAATGATACCCAGACTTCAAGGGTTAAGTTACGAGGAGAGATTACACAAATTGGGGTTGTATTCTCTGGAGTTTCGAAGGTTAAGGGGTGATCTGATCGAAGTTTATAAGATATTAAGGGGAACAGATAGGGTGGATAGAGAGAAACTATTTCTGCTGGTTGAGGATTCTAGGAGTAGGGGGCATAGTGTAAAAATTAGAGCCAGACCTTTCAGGAGTGAGATTAGAAAACATTTCTACACACAAAGGGTGGTAGAAGTTTGGAACTCTCTTCCGCAAACGGCAATTGATACTAGCTCAATTGCTAAATTTAAATCTGAGATAGATTTTTTTGGGCCAAAGGCAGGTATATGGGGCTCGATTTTACCAGGCCTGCGGGTTTCCGGCGGGTTGGGTTTCGGGAGCGTGGTCAACACGCTCGGTGAAATTAGTGGGCTGCCCGCGCGATCGTAGCAGGCAACACACTAATAGGAATCAATTACCTGCTCCTCCGGGGTCCACGCTGCTGGTCTGCGCGTCGGGCGGGCTGCGCATGCGCAGTACGATCTGTCAGCTGGAGGCTCTCTAGTTAAAGGGGCAGTCCTCCACTGACAGATGCTGCAACCAATGGAACAAATTTCAGCATGGAGCAGCCCAGGGGGAAGGCTGCTCCCAGTTTAATGATGCCTCACCCCAGGTATCATCAGATGGGGTGAGGAGGAGGGCGAAGACAGAGATCTTCCACCCGGCGGGCAGGAGGAAGCGGCCTGCCTCTGCCACCAAGAAGGCCTGGCTCAAGGTGGCAGAGGGGGTCACCTGCGCAACCAACATATCGCCCACCTGCTTACAGTGCAGGAGGCGCTGCAATGACCTCAGTAGGTCAGCCACAATGAGAACACGAAGTCTTTCCCCTACACTCCATCTGCCACAACACTGCCCCAACCCCACATCTCCTTCGGCACCGCCAACACTACTCTGTCACATCACCCCTCATACCCACTCAAACCCCATCCTCATCTTACCTCCACCTACTCACCTCGCCAGTACTCATCCTGCCACTAACACGCGACCCAATCCTCATACAATCTCATGGCTCTATCCCATACTCACCCTCTCGTGCATCTCCCTCACGGCCAGCCTCACTCAACCTGCCACCACCTGTGCTGCAGCCACAGGGCATGCATCACATATGTGCAGTAGGCAGCGTAAGGCAAATGTTTCGTGAGCATGAAGGGGGTGCACAAGGGTGTCGGAGGGTTTGCCATGGGTGTTACCTATATTGAATTTCAGAGCAACAAACAGCGCACATTATATTGGCACCACCACTGCCATGTCTCCGCGAATCCTGTCTGTTGTGTCCAATAATGCCCGCTCCTGGGTATCACTATGAGGACCCACCACTGATGCCACCCATCGTGTTACTGCAGAGTAGGTGCAGGTGTATTTGCAGGGCTCTTCCGCGCAGACCACTGAGAGACATCCGAGGTGTAGCCGGCTGCACCCTGGAAGGATGCGGCGGAGAAGTTGTGGAGGGCAGTGGTGACTTTGACAGCGACAGGTAAGCAGTTGGTGCTGGGGCCAGCCAGGAGCCGCTCGGCATGAAAGAGCCTGCAGATCTCCACGACTACATGTCGAGCGAATCTGCGCCTCCGTGTGCACTGCTGCTCGGAGAGGTCCGGGGAGCTGCGCCTCGGTCTGTGGACCCTGTGGCGAGGGTAGTGCCCTCTGCGATGCGTCTCTCTCTGCGGTAGCCCTCCCTCCTGCTGTGCAGGTGGGCGTGCAACAACCCCGTGTTGGGGGGCTCCACGTCTCTGCGGCGACCGGCGTGGACTGCGAGGCTGCTGGGGCTGGTCATGCTGTTCGTCCTCTGAGGGTGTCCATGCACCACCCATCTGGCAGGTGTTGGTCTGAGGGGTTGCGCAGGGTAGGTGGGTGGTTCCTCGGACTGGGGCTGCAGTTTCGTGTCGGTCTGTCCTCTGGCTTGGCGGGGGGTGGTGGGGGGCAGGGGTTGCCCTATGTGACGCGGTGGCCTCCTGCGTGGGTGAGGGCTCTCCCCCGTGGGGTGCACCTTGGCACCTGCCACAGGCTGCTGGCTGCAACACGCCTGGTTGGAGAGAGACTGTTTCCTCCAGTGTGGGAAACACGCTGCGATGCAGGTGAAATCCCACACTTCCTCTTTTGACAGCTGATTCAGCTCATTAACTGACCTCAACAAGCAAGGTAAGTACTCTCAAGTGGAACCCCGCTGGCTTTCATTGCCTGCGGGATTCCCACCAGCGGGGGCCACGCACGCAGCCCCGCACGTCGTCGGGGAACCCGGAAGTGGTCGGGATCGCGGTGCGACCCGGTCACGTGACCTCATATCGGGATTTTCGGGGGCCCCCCCCCCCCCCGCTGGAAACCCGCAGGAAACCCGACCCTAAAATCGAGCCCATGGAGTTAGATCACAGATCAGCCATGATCTTATCAAATGGTGGAGCAGGCACGAGCTGCTGGCCCGGGCTCACCCCTTCTACTTCATCTCCTGCCCCGCCCCTAGGATCTATCTGGCCCGGTGTCGGAGCTGGCCAAAATTCACTACGGGCCCAACCAGCGAGCTGCATCAAGATGTCTAATTGGTGCTTGCAGCTCATCAATTTGATTCAAATGAGGCCCAATGTCAAATTTGGCTTGGCCGTCTCACCAACGTCTTTGGGCGCACGTTTGGATCATGCCGCCCATTTTGTGCTGGAAACCAGTGCAAGTTGAATTTCTCCCCCATTGTTACAAGTAAGCCCTCTACCTTAAATCTTGTTTCCTATACAGCAGGATCTTGGACTTAAATATAAATTGGACAAATTTTGTACGGTATCCCGACAAGCTTCATACTTCAGAACAGGCCAGAACCTACTCTGAGATCAAGACTAGTTTGGAGGAGGGGGAGGGGTATAAAAAAATGATCACATGAATTCTACTGTCAAATCCTATGTGCCTGTTTTTTTAAGGCAAACAGTGTAATCTCTAGGACTTGTAGTTTTGGCCTATCTACCTCCTCTGCTGTACTGGGGTATTAGCTGAAGAAATACTAAAGGAAATGGATCCCAGTTCCCTTTTTTGGTAAATGGAGGTAACAGCATTATGCAGATACCAAGTCAGCGATTGGAAGATGGCAGAAATAAGGAATGGCAGCAATTTTTTGCTATCTACTAGTTTGTGAAGATGACCCTAGCAAAATAGGATGGATTCATGACCAGCAGGCACATTATTGGATTTATATGGATTTGAATTCAGACATCCATGTCGGTACTAAACATGGTATGAAAAACAGTGAGTTCAGTTTTCAGCCCAACATTCACTAATCTGGAGCCAGATTTATTGGGCAATATTTAGAGCCACAGTTTTCTCAAACATGATTTGTTGTTGTGAAAGGTATTATTTATGAATAATGCAGGAGACTGTCTGACACAGTAAATTCACTGTGACAGGTTCTGTTTTTGAAAGGTCTAAAGAAAAACGTAACCCAGACTTCCCTTGCAAACATTCAGCCTGTAATACAGCTGGAATAATCATTTTGAGATTAGACTGCGCTAGGCTAATAAAAAAAATATGTCTTTGTTATTCTTGACAATTGCTAAGAAAAATAACTGCGTGCGAATGATCTATTTCAGATTGGTTGCACAACATATTAGCAAGTCAAATTTAATAACAGTATATAACAATATCTTCAGGATAGATTCATGCTTGTGTTTACATGTTGGTATGTTGAACACTACCTTATCTGATTAGTTATACAGGATCTAAATTCCACAGGTGAATAATGTAATATAAAGCATAACTTCATTTCTCTCTCCTATTAACTACAGTAACTATTTATTCATCTATTTTCTTACTATTTAGAATAATATATTCCTGCCTGTTTAGGCCACAAGGGTTAGTGCCATCATTTTGTTTTTCTTTCTTCCAGGACTTGCCCAATAACATGATCCATCAGGTGGCCATCAAATCCCTACCACAGGAATGGCTCTGGTGTGAAACCTGGTGCAATGATGAGTCCAAAAAGATCGCTAAAACTATAGACCTGGTGGGTAAAGTACCTGATATCATAAACTACTTTATCAAAATTAACATATCTGCTAACACCATCTGAATGAACACCACAAATAACTTTTTTTTCATGTAGTTGATGGGTATGTTTAGCTAATGTTCTATAGGCATAGAACTATGCTTATGAAATTATTCTATGGCCAGTCAAATCAAAAGCAAAATACAGTGAATGCTGGAAATCTGAAATAAAAACAGAAAATGCTGGAAAAGCTCAGCAAGTGAGGCAGCATCTGTGGAGAAAGAAACAGAGTTAACGTTTCAGGTCGAAGACTTTCGTCAGAACTGAAAGATGTTAAAGAGTTGAAGTTTTTAAACGAGTTCAGAGGCAGGAAAGGTGGGGGAGTGGAGGGGAGGAAAGAACAAAAGGGAAGGTCCGTGATAGGGCAGAGGGCATGAGTGATTAAATGACAAAAGGTATGATGTGCAAGGCAAGGAGGATGGTAATGGGACAGGTAAAGAAACAAAAGATCAGTCCAGAGGAGCTGTAAATGGCAATAGCAGAACCATAAACAGCAGCTGCAGTCCCACAAAAAAAAGGCAAAAAAAAGGAAAAAACAATTTTAAAATGGCAGCAGTGGTTATGATCTGAAGTTATTGAAATCACTGTTGTGTCCGGAAGGTTATAAAGTGCCTAAACAAAAGATGAGGTGCTGTTCCTCGAATGTCTGTTGAACTTTATTGGAACAGTATAAAAGGCCAAGGACAGAGAGGTCAGAGTTGGGAGTGGGACGGGGAATTAAAATGGCAAACAACCGGCATCCTCCCTCCCTCCCATCCCTCCCTCCAATCTCACCCTTTGTGTTTTCACTATTCCCTCTGACCTTCCCCTCACTGACCCCGAATGATCAGTCCTCAGCCAAGGCCTTAACTTCATCCCCTTATGCCCCCACCTCAATGAATTTCGAGCGCAACACGATGATGAGCTCTTCTTCCATCGCCTTCGCCTCCGCGTCCACTTCTTTGGCCAGAAGACTTCCCCCCGCACAGCAGATCCTTTCTCCCGTCTTCAGAATTCTCGTTCCATCTGGACCCCTCCATCTGGCCTCCTACCCTCTCTTGATCTTTTCATTGTGAACTACTGACATGACATCGGCCATCTCAATTTCTCTACTCCCCTCACTCACTCTAACCTACCTCCCTCTGAACTTGCAGCATTCCGTTCTCTCAGGTCCAACCCTGACATTATCATTAAACCTGCTGACAAGGGCGGCGCTGTTGTTGTGTGGCAAACAAACCACTACCTTGCGGAGGCTGAATACCAACTCTCTGACACCTCCTCCTACCTCCCCCTGGACCATGCCCCCACTGCCGAATATCAAGCCATAGTTTCCCAGACCGTCACTGACCTTATCTCCTCTGGAGATCTTCCCCCCCACGGCCTCCAACCTTATAGTCCCCCAACCCAGCACAGCCCGCTTCTACCTCATACCCAAGATCCACAAACAGGACTGCCTGGGAGACCCATCGTTTCAGCCTGTTCTTGCCCCACGGAACTTACTTGCTCCTGTCTCGACTCTTTTTTCTCCCCTTGTCCAGTCTCTTCTGACCTACATCCGTAACTCTTCCGACGCCCTCCGCCACTTTAACAGTTTAACAGTTTCCAGTTCCCCAGCCCTAAGCATCTCCTTTTCACAATGGACGTCCAGTCCCTCTACACCTTTATCCCCCACCAGGGCCCTCCGCTTCTTCCTTGACTGGAGGCCCAGTCCCCATCCACCACCACCCTCCTCCGCCTGGCTGAACTTGTTCTTATTTGAACAACTTCTCCTTTGACTCCAATCACTTCCTCCAAATAAAAGGTGTCACTATGGGAACTCGTATGGGTCCCAGCTATGCCTGCCTTTCTGTGGGCTACGTGGAACATTCCTTCTTCCAGTCCTACTCAGGTCCCCTCCCTCACCTCTTTTTCCGGTACATTGATGACTGTGCCGCTTCCTGCTCTTGCCCCCAACTGGAAAATTTCATCAACTTTGCTTCCAATTTCCACCCTTCCCTCGCCATCACAAGGTTCTATTTCTGACTCTTCCCTTCCTCGACTTCTCTATCTCTATTTCTGGGGATAGGCTGTCAACCAATATCTATTATAAGCCCACCGACTCCCACAGCTGCCTTGATTACACTTCCTCCCACTCCGCTTCCTGTAGGATTCTATTCCCTTCTCCAAATTTCACCATCTCCGTCGTATCTGTTCTGATGATGCCACCTTCCACACCAGTGCTTCCAATATGTCTTCCTTTTTCCTCAACCAAGGATTCCCCTGCACTGTAGTTGACAGGCCCCTCAACCATGTCTGTCCTATTTCCCGCACTTCAGTGTAAAAGGTATAGAGGGTGCAGAATTCTCCAATTGCATTCAAGAGAACTTTTTTAGCTAGTATGTAGCAAGCCCAACAAGAGAGGGGGCAATTCTGGATTTAGTTTTGGGGAATGAAGCTGGGCGGGTGGAAGGAGTATCAGTGGGAGAGCATTTTGGTGGTAGTGATCATAATTCAGTGAGCTAGAACAGGAGTAAAAGTTCTAAATTGGAGAAAGGCCAATTCTACTAAGCTGAGATGTGATTTAGCATAGGTGGACTGGAAACAGCTACTTGAAGGTAAATCAGTGTCAGAGCAGTGGGAGGCATTCAAGGGGTTCAGAGTAAACATGTTCCTACAAAGAAAAAGGGTGGAACTGCCAGATCCAGAGCTCCCTAGATGACGAGGATGAGATAAGACAAAAAAGGGAAGCTTATGTCAGACACCAAGAGCTCAGTACTGCAAAAAGCCTAGAGGAGTACAGAAAGTGCAGGGGTGAAATTAAAAAGGAAATTAGGAAAGCAAAGAGAGGGCATGAAAAATACATAAAGAGCAAGAAGATAACTAAGGAAAGAGTCGGGCCTATTAGAGACCAAAAAGGTCAATGTGTGGAGGCGGAAGATGTGGATATGGTTCTTAATGAATACATTGCGCCTGTCTTCACAAAAGAGGGGGACGATGCAGAGCTTGTAGTTAAGGAGGAGCAAGTATTAAGGGGTTTAGCATCTTTGAAAATAGATAAATCACCAGGCCAAGATGAAATGTATCCCAGGCTGTTAAAAGAAGCAAAGGAGGAAATATTTGGGCTCTGACGTGGTGCTGGAGGATTGGAGGACTGCTAATGTACCATTGTTTAAAAAGGGAGCGAAGGATAGACCGAGTAATTACAGGCCAGTCAATCTAACCTTGGTGGTGAGCAAATTATTGGAATCAATTCTGAGAGACAGTATAAACCGTCATTTAGAAAGGCATGGACTAATCAAGGACAGTCAACATGGATTTGTTAAGGGAAGGTCGTGTCTGACTAACTTGATTGAATTTTTTGAGGAGATAACAAGGAGGGTCGATGAGGGTAGTGCGTTTGTTGTAGTGTACATGGATTTTAGCAAGGCTTTTGACAAGGTCCCACATGGCAGACTGGTCAAAAAGGTAAAAGCCCATGGGATCCCTGCGAAAGTGGCAAATTGGATCTAAAATTGGCTCAGTGGCAGGAAGCAAAGGGTAATGGTCGACGGGTGCTTATGTGACTGGAAACCTGTTTCAAGTGAGGTTCCACAGGGCTCAGTACTAGGTCCCTTGCTTTTTGTGGTATATATTAATGATTTAGACTTAAATGTAGGGGGCATGATTAAGAAGTTTGCGGATGATAAAAAATTGGCCGTGTGGTTGATAGTGAGGAGGAAAGCTGGAGACTGCAGGAAGATATCAATGGACTGGTCAGGTGGGCAGAAAAGTGGCAAATGGAATTCAATCCAGAGAATTGTATGGTAATGCATTTGGAGAGGGCAAACAAGGCAAGGGAATACACAATAAATAGTAGGATACTGAGAAGTGTAGAGGAAGAGACGGATCTTGGAGTGCATGTCCACAGGTCCCTGAAGCTAGCAGGACAGGTAGATAAGGTGGTTAAGAAGGCATACGGGATACTTTCTTTTATTAGCTGAGGCATAGAATATAAGAGCAGGGAGGTTATGCTAGAACTGTATAAAGCACTCGTTAGGCCACAGCTTGAGTACTGCGTACAGTTCTGGTCACCACATTACAGGAAAAAAGTGATTGCACTAGAGAGGGTACAGAGGAGATTTACGAGGATGTTACCAGGACTGGAGAATTTTAGCTATGAGGAAAGATTGGATAGGCTGGAGTTGTTTTCTTTGGAACAGAGGAAGCTGAGGGGTGATTTAATTGAGGTGTATAAAATTATGAGGGGCCTAGATAGAGTGGATAGGAAGAACCTATTTCCCTTAGCAGAGAGGTCAATGTTTCTGCACTCACACCTTCCCCTCCCTCGCAGAATCATGATAGGATCTCTTTTGTCTTTACCTTCCACCCCACCAGCCTCCACATTGAACGTATCATCCTCCACCATTTCCGCCACCTCCAGCGCGATCCCACCACCAAACACATCTTCTCCTCCCCTTCCCGTTCAGCATTCAGATGGGACCGCTCCCTCCACAACACCCTGGTCCAATCCTGCATCATCCCCAATACCCGCTCTCCATCCCACGGGACCTTCCCATGTGAGCGCAAAAGATGCAACACCTGCCCTTTCGCCTCCTCCCTTCCCACCGTGCAGGGCTCCAAACACTCCTTCCATCTGAAACAGCTGTTTACTTGTACTTTCAATTTAGTACACTGTATTCGCTGCTCACAATGCGGTCTCCTCTACATTGGGTAGACCAAACACAGATTGGGTGATCGCTTTGCTGAACAACTCTGCTCAGTCCACAAGCGTGACCCTGACCTGCCAGTCACTTGCCGTTTTAATCCCTTGTCCCACTCCCACTCTGACCTCTCTGTCCTCGGCCTCTTACACTGCTCCAATGAAGCTCTACGGAAGCTTAAGGAACACCACCTCATCTTTCGTTTAGGCACTTTACAACCTTCCGGACTCAACATTGATTTCAGTAACTTCAGATCATAACCACTGCTCCCATTTTTAAATGTTTTTTTTGTTGGACTGCAGCTGCTGGTTATGGTTTGGCTGTTGCTATTTACAACGCATCTAGACCGATCTTTTAGGAATCTTACAACACCAGGTTATAGTCCAACAAATTTATTTTAAAATCACAAGCTTTCGGAGATTATCTCCTTCGTCAGATGATTGAATGAAAAGGTTCTCAAATCGCATATCTTATACAATGTTGGGACAGCATCACACCAATCAAAAGGTGTCGTTGTTATTCAAACAGGCCAGTCACGGAGAACAGAACGTCCCAGTACACTCGATATACATTGTGTCTTTTACACAGGCAAGCAGAAAGAAACTTAAAATGGCAGAGAGAGAGAGAGAATTTTAAGGGGATAGCCAAGTTCCGCACCCATGAGGACGGCCTCAACCGGGATCTTGGGTTCATGTCACGCTACACGTAACCCCACCAGCAAAAAGGGGGAAAAAATTTATATGTTTTTTAAAATTCTCTCTCTCTCTCTGCCATTTTAAGTTTCTTTCTGCTTGCCTGTGTAAAAGACACAATGTATATCGAGTGTACTGGGACGTTCTGTTCTCCGTGACTGGCCTGTTTGAATAACAACGACACCTTTTGATTGGTGTGATGCTGTCCCAACATTGTATAAGATATGCGATTTGAGAACCTTTTCATTCAATCATCTGACGAAGGAGATAATCTCCGAAAGCTTGTGATTTTAAAATAAATTTGTTGGACTATAACCTGGTGTTGTAAGATTCCTTACATTTGTCCACCCCAGTCCATCACCGGCATCTCCACATCATGATCTTTTAGGAACATAGGAACAGGAGTTGGCCATTCAGCCCCTCGTGCCTGCACCGCCATTTGATAAGGTCACCGCTGATCTGTGATCTAACTCCATATACCTGCCTTTGGCCCATATCCCTTAATACCTTTGATTGCCAAAAAGCTATCTATCTCAGATTTAAATTTAGCAATTGAGCTAGTATCAATTGCCATTTGCGGAAGAGAGTTCCAAACTTCTACCACCATTTGTGTGTAGAAATGTTTTCTAATCTTGCTCCTGAAAGGTCTGGCTCTATTTTTTAGACTGTGCCCCCTACTCCTAGAATCCCCAACCAGCAGAAATAGTTTCTCTATCCACCCTATCCGTTCCCCTTAATATCTTATAAACTTCGATCAGATCACCCCTTAACCTTCGAAACTCCAGAGAATACAACCCCAATTTGTGTAATTTGTTTCTTTACCTGTCCCATTACCACCCCCCTTTGCCTTGCACCATCATCCCTTTTGTCATTTAATCATATTGCAATCCGCACGCCAGGCCTCACCAATCTGCCGATCTGAGTTAGAATCATAGAATCATAGAAGTTTACAACATGGAAACAGGCCCTTCGGCCCAACATGTACATGTCGCCCAGTTTATACCACTAAGCTAGTCCCAATTGCCTGCACTTGGCCCATATCCCTCTATACCCATCTTACCCATGTAACTGTCCAAATGCTTTTTAAAAGACAAAATTGTACCCGCCTCTACTACTGCCTCTGGCAGCTCGTTCCAGACACTCACCACCCTTTGAGTGAAAAAATTGCCCCTCTGGACCCTTTTTATCTCTCCCCTCTCACCTTAAATCTATGCCCCCTCATTATAGACTCCCCTACCTTAGGGAAAAGATTTTGACTATCTACCTTATCTATGCCCCTCATTATTTTATAGACTTCTATAAGATCACCCCGAAACCTCCTACTCTCCAGGGAAAAAAGTCTCAGCCTATCCAACCTCTACCTATAAGTCAAACCATCAAGTAGCATCCTAGTAAATCTTTTCTGCACTCTTTCTAGTTTAATAATATCCTTTCTATAATAGGGTGACCAGAACTGTACACAATATTCCAAGTGTGGCCTAACTAATGTCTTGTACAACTTCAACAAGACATCCCAACTCCTGTATTCAATGTTCTGACCAATGAAACTAAGCATGCTGAATGCCTTCTTCACCACCCTATCCACATGTGACTCCACTTTCAAGGAGCTATGAACCTGTACTCCTAGATCTCTTTGTTCTATAACTCTCCCCAACGCCCTACCATTAACGGAGTAGGTCCTGGCCCGATTCGATCTACCAAAATGCATCACCTCACATTTATCTAAATTAAACTCCATCTGCCATTCATCGGCCCACTGGCCCAATTTATCAAGATCCTGTTGGAATCCTAGATAACCTTCTTCACTGTCCACAATGTCACCAATCTTGGTGTCATCTGCAAACTTACTAACCATGCCTCCTAAATTCTCATCCAAATCATTAATATAAAGAACAAATAACAGCGGACCCAGCACCGATCCCTGAGGCACACCGCTGGTCACAGGCCTCCAGTTTGAAAAACAACCCTCTACAACCACCCTCTGTCTTCTGCCGTCAATCCAATTTTGTATCCATTTGGCTACCTCACCTTGGATCCCGTGAGATTTAACCTTATGTAACAACCTACCATGCGGTACCTTGTCAAAGGCTTTGCTAAAGTCCATGTAGACCACGTCTACTGCACAGCCCTCATCTATCTTCTTGGTTACCCCTTCAAAAAACTCAACCAAATTTGTGAGACATGATTTTCCTCTCACAAAACCATGCTGACTGTTCCTAATCAGTCCCTGCCTCTCCAAATGCCCGTAGATCCTGTCTCTCAGAATACCCTCTAACAACTTACCCACTACAGATGTCAGGCTCACCGGTCTGTAGTTCCCAGGCTTTTCCCTGCCGCCCTTCTTAAACAAAGGCACAACATTTGCTACCCTCCAATCTTCAGGCACCTCACCTGTAGCTGTCGATGGTACCAGGCCTGCGAGAGTGCGTGCACCAAGGTTCTCGCTGATGCACTAGAGACCTTGGTGCAAGAGGTGGACAAAAGGAGGAATATCCTATATCCGCGGGGGGGGCTGGTGGTAGTGGTGGGGGCAAGAGGCCCTCCAGACATATATCCAAAACATAGTGGAAGGCAGCAGGGGACGAAGTCAATGAGTGGCGTCTCCTACCAACTGTACCACGCACTACACCCCCCCATCCCCCACATACCAACAAACTCTTTCCATTGGTACTCAACTCTTCCAAGCAGATGCTTCCACTCACCCTTACACATTGCCACTGTTTCAAGCCGCCCACCCACAACTCACAGGCCACACACTCTGGCAGCTATTCAGTCATGACAGGCACGTCACCCAGACACATGTCTCGCTTTCTTGCAAGAGAAGGTGGCGCAGATCAAGAGGCAGCAAGTGGCAGTGGCATTTAGCCCCTTCAGCCTGTTCCACCATTCAATGAGATCATGGTGGACCTGTGACCTAACTCCATATACCCGCCTTAGCCCCATATCCCTTAATACCCTTGGTTCACCGAAATCTATCAATCTCAGATTTAACTTGCACAAGTGAGCTAGCATCAACTGCCATCTGCAGAAGAGCATTCCAAACGTCTCCCACCCATTGCGTGTAAAAGCATTTTCTAACTTCACTCCTGCACGTCCTGGCTCTAAATGTTAGGCTATGTCCCCGCGTCCTAGTATTCAACTGTAAGAGACCTCCAAAACAGTTACAAATGTCTCGGCAGCCAGAAGCAATAATCCAGCCACTAACCTGTAAATCCTGCATGATCCCTTTAAATAGCGCTGGTGGGGGGTCCTCCAGGCACTCTAAGACACGTTTGGATGGTCGGGGTTAAGACTGTGCGTTGAGTTGAGCGTTAAGTCCCAAAATGGTGTTTATCACTTTAATTCAGCATTGCATACTGATTGAAGCCATTTTCTACCTACTTTACATGATTTCAGCGTTCATTATCTGCGTCTACGCTAACTCCTATACCAAGATGGCATCTGGCGCCGTCACACTGGAAACGTGCGTGCGCATCCAAGATGCCATCTTGGATGTCGGAGAGGCCGTGTAGCGCCCATTGTTTCCTGTGTAGGTGTCACTTTGCTGGTGTTTAATGCAGTTATTCTCAAGTCCTGTATAAGTTTTTCAGTCAATTTAGCAAACAGACATAATTAGTGTTTACAGTGGTGCTAGTGTTTTTTAACAAAATCCATGGTGGCTTCATTTTTTCTGCATTATGTACATCACACCAGTCAGATTATAAATAATAAGCATGATAATTTTAAAGATCATTTTATGCAAATTTGTCATGTTTCCTGTGAAGGCACAAATATTAGTTTTATTTGCATCAAATGTTTTTTTTTTCTTGGCTAAAGTACTTTATTATTTTTCTCCTCTTCTCTCTCTCTTTCCCATGCACCATCCTGGCCAATAAGGCAAGTAGGTGACCTACACTATGCTATTTTATAGCCAGCTGGTAAAAGGTGCACTTCAGCAAATGGGGTTACTCTTCCTCTGATTCCCTCTTTTGATGTAGGGAAGAGCATGGTATACACTTGGTACCTCTGTGATTCCACAATAAAACCAGCTCTGGTCTTCCAGGGGAATAAACAAATCAAAAATATCAAGAGAGAGGATATGCGACATATGGTTAAGTAGTTCCAGATTTGTGATCAAACTGTTGTAGCATATTCTCTTCCCTCCCTTCCAATTCTGACTCATAATGAATCCAAGAGGCACTTGGGTGAGATTTTATGAACTAAATAACTGCATGACTAAAAATAATTTCCATATATCACATAGTACGAGTTTAAATCTTTTATTGATACATTACTGAAAGTGGATGTCTTCTAGGAGTTCTAGATGCAACATCTTTATTCAGCCACTTGTAGAAGCAAAAGCCTAAGGAAAGGCTGACCTCTTCTTGCCAAGGAAACGCTACTAATGCCTGCCTCCTGTACTCTCTGACTTGAGAACGTTTCTACAGGTTTAGTGTAGGGGGAAGAATAGATTTTTTAAAACAATTCTACTCTGGGAAGAATGCAGTATTCAAAATCAACGATAGCAGTTTCCATGGAAATGGTCATGTGGTTATTAAAGACTAATGAGCCATTAATGCATATATTGAAACTTGCCAAATGCATGTCCTCACCTGGCCTTTCTTTACCAAACAATCGGGTCAGAAGTAGTTAACCGTCAACCAGTGAGATTATTAGAAAGCAATAGAAACAGATGGTCACATGATCACTGCTCAATGAAATTGCTCAATGGGGACAAACACTAATTTTTTAAGCAACATATATAGTTGGGTAGCCAGTAATGGAATCAAATGGATTCTGGAAGGCTATGAAAATTAAGATCTACTGAGCATCAGCACAGTAACATAATAGCATAATAGTCATGATCTTCCAAAACTCTCTTGATTCAGGAATTGTCCCCTTGGTTTGGAAAATTGCCAATGTCACTCCATTATTTAAGAAGGGTGGGAGAGATAAACCAGGAAATTATAGACCTATTAGTTTAATATCTGTTGTGGGGAAGTTAATAGAATCTGTTATTAGTGACAGAGTGACTAAGTACTTGGACAAATAAGAACTGATCAGAAAGACCCAGCATAAATTTGTATCGGGTAAGTCATGTCTAACCAACCTGGTTGAATTTTTTGATGAGATCACTAACGTGGTAGATAAGGGAGGGTCTGAGGTTGATATTTACATGGACTTCCAGAAGGCATTCGATAAGGTTCCACAAAACAGACTGTTAGAAAAAATGGAAGCACATGGAACTGGAGGCAACCTCTTGACATGGGTGGGGAATTGGTTCGGGGGTAGGAGACAGAGAGTAGGGATAATGGATATTTACTCCAATTAGCAGGATGTGACTAGTGGTTTCCCCTAGGGATCTGTACTGGGGCCTCAGCTTTTCACTATATTTATAAATGATTTTGATAGAGCTGTATATCCAAGTTTGCTGATGACACTAAGTTAGGTGGCAGATAGGATGGAAGCAGAAAGTTGCAAAAGGACATTGATAGATTAAGTGAGTGGGCAAAACTGTGGCAGAAGGAGTTCAATGTAGGGAAGTGTGAAGTCATCCACTTTGGACCTAAGAAAGATAGATCAGAGTATTTTCTAAATAGTAAGAAGCTCGGATCCTTAACATTACAGGTAGGCCATTCAAAGGTGGTGTCAGGAACCACTCCTTCACACAAAAGGTAGTGGAAATCTGGAACACTCTCCCTCAAAAAGCTGTTGAGGCTAGGTCAGTCGAAAATTTTACAACTGAGATTGACAGATAGATGTTAGGCAAGGGTGTTGAGGGTTACGGAACCAAGGCGGGTAGATGAAGTTAAGATACAGATCAGCTGTGGTCTATTGAATTACCTACTCCTGTTCCTATAGTCAGCATTCATACAGAACTATAAACTGAGTAATGCTGCTTTGCTGATGGTTCAATTTTGATTTTCAGATGCTTCTAAAATCATATTTGATTCTATTAATGCCAGTACTACTCAATGAAGATATATATTTTCTCAGCCATTGCTCCTCTTTGCTAATGCAGTTGTTACTCTATTTTATCTTGCAACATTAATATAGTTCTGTTGGCACTCTCAGAAACAATGTTAGTTAGCTTGAAGCTTGGGCATTGAGAGTTGAAAACAGATTGTGAACAAAGGGACAAAACAAAAAAGGGGGAAAAGAGAGCTAACAAAGATATATTCTGTTGGTTGAAACAAAATAAAGACCAGGATTGAGAAGTAGAAAAAGACCAAAAGTTATTAGAGGAAGTGCTAGTCAGGATGCTATTCCACAGGTGACTACAAACTATTATGTTTATTATTACAAGATTTATTTTAAAAATGAAAGCTCAACACCATCAATTCTTGGACTTTTAGCTAATATTAAGCAAAATATCTATTCTAGAAGCAAAAAGGTAATGATGAACTACGTAAAACTTTAATAAGACCTCAGTCAGAGTACAGTGTGCAGTATTGGGCTCCACACTATGAGAAGGCCATTGAGGCTTTATGAAGGGTACAATGCAGATTGGCTAAGATGCTGCCTGGTGTGAGGAAATACAAATATGAAGAAAGACATGAAAAATTGGGACTTTGTTCATTAGAACACAGATTATGGGGTGATATGATAGAAGTTTTTAAAATCATGATGGGATGGAACAGGGTACATAGAAGCAGACTGTTCCAGTAGTTGAGAGGTCTAGAATGAGGAGCCACAGAGACAAGATTAAATGTAATACCTAAATAACAATCATTGCACTTTAAAGTACTTCTTTGTGTGTGAAGCACTTTGAGATGTTTCTGAGAGATATGGGAGGTGATTTTCAACAGCCAGTCGCCCATTTCTCACTGAAAAAACGAGTGACCAACAGAAGAAAATCAGGTGGGCACATTGAACATCCCTTTCACGCCCAAGGCTTGCCTGATTCAACTTCCATGCAGCCCATTAAATGTTAGCCCAGCAATCCTATTTAAAACAGATGGGAGGCTGTTTATATATGCTGGTGATGTATGCAAATCGGGTTCCTATTGGGTCACTAAATGGACATTTCGCATCCGTCTTCACTATAGAAGAAGATATTGGATAGGATGAAAATAAAGAGGAGGTACTTAAAAGATTGGCAATACTCAAAGTAGAAAAGTCACCTGGTCCAGATGGGCTGCATCCAAGGTTACTGAGGGAAATAAGGGTAGAAATTGCAGAGGTTCTGGCCACAATCTTCCAATCTTCCTAAATCTGGCACTAAATGAATACTTGGCATCCATCTTCATTAGTTGTTTTCCTTAGAACAGAGGTGGTTAAGGGGAGATTTGATAGATGTGTTCAAAATCATGAACGATTTTGACCGAGTAAATAAGGAGAAAATGTTTCCAGTGGCAGAAGGGTCGGTAATCAGAGGACACAAATTTAAGGTGATCGGCAAAAGAGCCAGAGGCAACATGAGGAATTTTTTTTTTACGCAGCGAGTTGTTATGATCTGGAATGCACTGCCTGTAAAGGTGGTGGAAGCAGATTCAATAGTAACTTTCAAAAGGGAATTGAAAGGAAAAAATTTACACGGCCAAGAAGGAAAGAGCAGTGGAATGGGATCAATTGGATAGCTCTTTCAAAGAGCAGGCACAGGCATGATAGGCTGAATGGCCTCCTCTGTGCTGTACATACTATGGTATTATGCCGTTTGTAGGACCAATTGCCATTTTCATGTACAAATAGTAAGACCGTGCACCGTTGTACCACGCATTGAGCGGCCTAACCAGTGGTACTTATTGGGACCACTGGAAGCCATTCAAAGAACCTAGGATATTTTTGTGGGGCCTGGAGGAATAAGAGTGCTTCTCTGTGCCCTTCAAAACTACAGAGGCCAACTTGCCAGCCTGTTCTCGCCCACAGCTCGCTGGTTAAAATCAAATGAGGCCCAAACATGACACTGATTTGGGCCTCCCGACGGTGGCTTTGGGCTGGCACCACTAACATACTGCCAATTTCATGCCTGTTTACGTCTGGTTAAAAACTTACTTTCTTTTTCTTTCCAAACTCATCTTGCATCTACTTCATTCTTTTGAGGCTCTGCCATTCATATATTTATTTAATTCTTGTAAGGTGCAACTATTGATATTATTTTACGATATAAAGTAATCCAAACCAATATTTCTTTCATTTTTCTCCATGAATGATGCTACAGGAGATCAATTAATATATAATAAATGTTCATATCAATTGAAAACTCATTGACAATGAATTTACATGTACAGAACAATTTGCTTCAGTTCTTGTCAATGGTAACAACTCCATTACATGTATATATATTTTACTGTTTGAATTAACAAGCCCTCTTTTCCACATGACAGTGAGCAGGATTTGTCTATTTTTTATGTACTAATCAATCTCCTGTGACGTTGCAAACGGGAAGTGTGGAGGGGGTGTTTCGCAGGAGAGTCCAAGGAACGGAGGAAAATAATTGGGGATCAAGAGAACAAAAAGGCACTTGGTGATAGAGGGGAAGGAGGTCCTATTACTGCTCAGAGAGTGCGGGTCTTGCCCATGGCTGCATCCACCTCGGAAGGAGTGGCCAGGGCCTTTGGCCGCATCAGCAGCAGGAAAATCGCTCCAGGTTCATGGTGTAACATTGCGGCATGAGATGCGGCGAACATTCAGCAATTGCTTTGATTGGTGGTGGGAAGTGTTTGCAAGACCAGTAGCAGTTCTCGGGGGTGGTGAGCTGGCTAGCATGTGACCGTTGACATTAAGACTATAAGGAGAAATATCATGGCCATTTAAAAAAAATTCAGAAAATGGACAGAAAGCAATCATGGGGGTGGAGGAGGCAGCAAGGACAATAGTAATTATTATTCTGCCACTCAGTTCAAGAGCAAGGGGCCGGGGGTTTAGCTGGAACGAGGGATGCAGATCACTGCAGTTTACAGATGGACGAGGACGATTAAAATGGCAAATCCCAATATAATTTTTTAAAATATTGCGATATCAAGATTTAAATATTGTAAACAATTTTACAACACCAAGTTATAGTCCAGCAATTTTATTTTAAATTCACAAGCTTTCGGAGGCTACCTCCTTCCTTAGGTGAACGATGTGGAAGGAGGAAGGAGGTAGGAGGTAGCCTCCGAAAGCTTGTGAATTTAAAATAAAATTGCTGGACTATAACTTGGTGTTGTAAAATTGTTTACAATTGTCAACCCCAGTCCATCACCGGCATCTCCACATCAAGATTTAAATAAGTCACAATCCTTTTAATGCTTGAGCAGCAGCTTCGCCTATCAGGAGACCCAGAGCGGCAGAGGGGAAACAAACAGAGGGGAAAACTCAAAAAGTAATGTCATAGTGAGCACAGAGTGAGGAGCCGCAGAGCCAAGGGATCATAGCTAATTGTTTAATTTATCATTTATCTTAATTGTTAAGAGCATAATACCTTCAGTGCTGAGGGTGACTCAGTGTAAGTATTTAGTTTATTGATAAGTGTTTTTAGTGGATATTGTGTTTAGTGGTTAGTGTCTTTAGTGGTTGGTAGCGTTTTTACTGGTTAGCGTGTTAGTGATTGTTTAACTTTAAGGCTTTTTAGCTAACAGTTTAAAAAGAAGGAAACCAGAGCAGTTAAACAAACTGAGGGAAAAAAATCTCAAAAGGAGACGTGACAGTCAGCACAGAGGGGGGAGCGGAGGAACCCGGGGAAATTAAACTAAGTTTGAGCACAGAAGTTGGGAAAGACAGAGAATGCATATCTAACGGAGTGAAGCACTAACAGAGTGAGGACATTAAACTGGGAATTTGGTGAGTGTGGGAACTGGGTGCAGAGGGGGAAAGAGGTACGAAGTGATTTAAACCAAAGAACTATAAACTAAGACTGAGCAGAACATAAAGGGAGCTGCACGAGGAATCAAAACAAAGCAAGAAGGAGCGCAGAGGGTAAGTCAGTAAGTATTTAGTTCATTGGTTAGTAATTTGAGTGGTTATTGTTCTTAGTGGTTAGTGTTTTTTTAGTGGTCGGTCAGTGTTTTTTAGTGGTTAGTGTTTTTTTAGTGGTCGGTCAGTGTTTTTTAGTGGTTAGTGTATTTTTAGTGGTCGGTCAGTGTTTTTTAGTGGTTAGTATTTTTTTAGTGGTCGGTCAGTATTTTTTAGTGGTTAGTGTTTTAGTGTCAGATAAACAGTAAAGTGCCTTAAAGCTAAACAAACAGTTTAAATAACTGTTAGTTAACGTGGCAGGACAGCTGGGGCCCATCGCATGCACATCCTGTGCCAAGTGGGAACTCCAGAACACTTTGTGTGTCCTGGAAAACCACATGTGCAAGAAGTGCCACGAACTGTTCGAGCTCAAGTTCAGAGTTTCTGAGCAAGAGAGGCGGCTGGCATCACTACAGTGCATACAGGAAGCTGAGAATTTCGTGGATAGCAAGTTTCAGGAGGTGGTCACCCTGCAGCTACAGAGAGTTCAAGTGAAGAGGGAGTGGATAACCAGCAGACAGACTAGGAGGAACAGGCAGGCAGGCACCTCAGGGGAGTACAGTCAGGAGCAAATCCACGGCACCATGGGAGACTCACCTGCACTGTTGTTATAGGGGATTTGATAGCCGGGGGGATAGATAGGCATTTCTGCAACCGTCGATGTGAGTCCTGAATGGTGTGTTGCCTTCCTGGTGCCAGGGTAATGGACATCACTGAGAGGGTGCAGAACATTTTGAGGGGGGAAGGGGTCGTGGTCCATGTGGGAACCAATGGCATAGGGAGGAAAAGGGGTAAGGCCCTGAAGTCAGAGTTTCAGGAATCAGGGAAGAATTTTAAAAAGCAGGACCTCTAAGGTAGTAATCTCTGGATTGTAGTTGAGGAGGAGCGTGAAATATTGGATGGGATTAACATAGTGAGAGAGGAAATATTAAGGGGTTTAGCATCTTTGAAAGTAGATAAATCACCAAGCTGGGATGAAATGTATCCCAGGCTGTTAAGAGAAGCAAGGGAGGAAATGGCGGAGGCTCTGACCATCATTTTCCAATTCTCTCTGGCTACAGATGAGGTGCTGGAGGATTGGAGGACTGCTAACGTTGTATCATTGTTTAAAAAGGGAGAAAGGGATAGACCGAGTAATTATTGGAAAAATTCTGAGGGACAGCATTAATTGTCATTTAGAAAGGCACGGAATAATCAAGGACAGTCAGCATGGATTTGATTGAGTTTTTTGAGGAGGTAACAAAGAGGGTCGATGATGGTAGTGCCTTTGATGTAGTCTACGTGGATTTTAGCAAGGCTTTTAACAAGGTCCCACATGGCAAACTGGTCAAAAAAGTAAAAGTAAAAGCCCATGTGATCCAAAATTGGCTCAGTGACAGGAAGCAAAGTGTAATGGTCAACGGGTATTTTTGTGACTGGAAGGCTGTTTACAGTGGGTTCCACAGGGCTCAGTACTAGGTCCCTTGCTTTTTGTGGTATATATCAATGATTTAGACTTAAATGTAGGGGGCATGATTAAGAAGTTTGCAGATGATACTAAAATTGGCTGTGTGGTTGATAGTGAGGAGGAAAGCGGTAGACTGCAGAAAGATATCAATGGACTGGTCAGGTGGGCAGAAAAGTGGCAAATGGAATTCAATCCGGAAAAGTGAGAGGTAATGCATTTGGGGAGGGCAAATAAGGCAAGGGAATACACAATAAATGGTAGGATTCTGAGAAGTGTAGAGGAAGAGAGGGACGTTGGAGTGCATGTCCACAGATCCCTGAAGCTAAGAGGTTAAGAAGGCATACAGGATAAGAACATAAGAACATAAGAAATAGGAGCAGGAGTAGGCCAATCGGCCCCTCGAGCCTGCTCCGCCATTCAATAAGATCATGGCTGATCTGATCCTAACCTCAAATCTAAATTCATGTCCAATTTCCTGCCCGCTCCCCGTAACCCCTAATTCCCTTTACTTCTAGGAAACTGTCTATTTCTGCTTTAAATTTATTTAATGATGTAGCTTCCACAGCTTCCTGGGGCAGCAAATTCCACAGACCTACTACCCTCTGAGTGAAGAAGTTTCTCCTCATCTCAGTTTTGAAAGAGCAGCCCCTTATTCTAAGATTATGCCCCCTAGTTCTAGTTTCACCCATCCTTGGGAACATCCTTACCGCATCCACCCGATCAATCCCCTTCACAATCTTATATGTTTCAATAAGATCGCCTCTCATTCTTCTGAACTCCAATGTGTAGAGTCCCAATCTACTCAACCTCTCCTCATATGTCCGCCCCCTCATCCCCGGGATTAACCGAGTGAACCTTCTTTGTACTGCCTCGAGAGCAAGTATGTCTTTTCTTAAGTATGGATACTTTCCTTTATTAGCCAAGGCATAGAATATAAGGGCAGGGAGTTTATGCTAGAACTGTATAAAACACAAGTTAGGCCACAGCTAGAGTACTGTGTACAGTTCTGGTCACCACATTATAGGAAAGATGTGATTGCACTAGAGAGGATACAGACGAGATTTATGAGGGTGTTGCCAGGACTGGAGAATTTTAGCTATGAGGAAAGATTGGATAGGCTGGGGTTGCTTTCTTTGGAACAGAGGAGGCTGAGGGGTGATTTAATTGAGGTGTACAAAATTATGAGGAGCCTAGATAGAGTGGATAGGAAGGATCTATTTCCCTTAGCAGAAAAGTCAATAACCAGGGGCCATAGATTTAAAGTAATTGGTAGAAGGATTAGAGGGGAGTGGAGGAGAATTTTTTTCACCCAGAGGGTGGTGGGAGTCTGGAACTCACTGCCTGAAAGGGTGGTAGAGGCAGAAACCCTCATGGCATTTAAAAAGTACCTGGATATGCACTTGAAGAGCCGTAACCTACAAGGCTACGGACCAAGAGCTGGAAAGTGGGATTAGGCTGGAAAGCTCTTTTTCGGCCAGCACAGACATGATGGGCCAAATGGCCTCCTTCTGCACTGTAAATGTCTATGATTCTATACTCCCAGTGCCACGCTCCAGTGAGTATAGCAATAATAGGATAAGACAGGTTAATGCGTGGCTGGAGCAATGGTGCAGGAGGGAGGGCTTCAGATTCCTGGGGCATTGAGATCTGGGGCAGGAGGGATCTGTTCAAGATGGATGGGTTGCACCTCAACAGAGCTGGGATCACTGTCCTCGCAGGGAAGTTAACTAGTGCTGTACGGGTGGGTTTAAACTAATGACAGAGGGTGGACACCAGGAGGAAACATTACATCGGAACATAGGAACAGGAGTAGGCCATTCAGCCCCTCGTGCCTGCTCCGCCATTTGATAAGATCATGGCTGATCTGTGATCTAGCTCCATATACCTGCCTTAGGCCCATGTCCCTTAATACCTTTGGTTGCCAAAAATCTATCTATCCCACATTTAAATTTAGCAATTGAGCTAGTATCAATTGCTGTTTGCGGAAGAGAGTTCCAAACTTCTACCACCCTTTGTGTGTAGAAATGTTTTCTAATCTCGCTCCTGAAAGGTCTGGCTCTAATTTTTAGACTGTGCCCCCTACTCCTAGAATCCCCAACCAGCGGAAATAGTTTCTCTCTATCCACCCTATCCGTTCCCCTTAATATCTTATAAACTTCGATCAGATCACCCCTTAACCTTCGAAACTCTAGAGAATACAACCCCAATTTGTGTAATCTCTCCTCGTAACTTAACCCTTGAAGTCCGGGAATCATTCTAGTAAACCTACGCTGCACTACCTCCAAGGCCAATATGTCCTTCCGAAGGTGCGGTGCACAGAACTGCTCACAGTACTCCAGGTGCGGTCGAACCAAGGTTTTTTATAGCTGCAGCATAACTTCTGCCCCCTTGTACTCTAGTCCTCTAGATATAAAGGCCAGCATTCCATTGGCCATCTTGATTATTTTCTGCACCTGTTCATGACACTTCAATGATCTATGTACCTGAACCCCTAAGTCCCTTTGGACATCCATAGTTTTTAACTTTTTATCATTTAGAAAGTACCCTGTTCCATCGTTTTTTGATCCAAAGTGGATGACCTCACATTTGTCTATATTGAATTCCATTTGCCACAATTTTGCCCATTCGCCTAATCTATCAATATCCGTTTGAAATTTTATGTTTTCATCTACACAGCTTACGATGCCACCAATCTTTGTGTCATCGGCAAACTTATATATGAGACTTTCTATGCCTTCATCTAAGTCGTTAATAAATATTGTGAAGAATTGAGGCCCCAAGACAGATCCCTGCGGGACTCCACTGGTCACATCCTGCCAATGTGAATACTTACCCATTATCCCTACTCTCTGTCGCCTTTCGCTCAGCCAATTTCCTAACCAAGTCCGTATTTTTCCCTCAATTCCATGGGCTTCTAACTTAGCTAACAGTCTCTTATGTGGGACCTTATTAATTGCTTTCTGGAAGTCCATATAAATAACATCCATTGACATTCCCCTGTCCACTACTTTAGTCACCTCTTCAAAAAATTCAATCAGGTTTGTCAGGCACGACCTACCTTTTACAAATCCATGCTGGCTCTCTCTGATCAACTGAAAATTCTCGAGGTGTTCAGTCACCCTATCCTTAATTATAGACTCCAGCAATTTCCCCACAACAGATGTTCGGCTAACTGGTCTATAATTCCCCGGTTTCCCTCTCTCTCCTTTCTTAAAAAGTGGAGTGACATGTGCAATTTTCCAATCTAGAGGGACAGTTCCTGAATCTAGAGAACTTTGAAAGATTATAGTTAGGTCATCTGCAATGTGCTCACCTACTTCCTTTAAAACCCTGGGATGGAAACCATCTGGTCCTGGGGATTTGTCACTCTTTAGTGCTATTATTTTCTTCATTACTGTTGCTTTACTTATGTTAATTTTATCGAGTCCCTGTCCCCGATTCAATATTAGTTTTCTTGGGATTTCTGGCATGCTATCCTCTTATTCTACTGTAAATACTGACGCAAAGTAATTATTCAACATGTCCGCCATTTCCCCATTGTCAATGACAATATCCCCACTTTCAGTTTTTAAGGGGCCAACACTGCTCCTGACCACCCTCTTTTTCCTAAAATAACTATAAAAGTTATTTGTATTGGTTTTGATATCCCATGCAAGTTTCATTTCATACTCTCTTTTTGTAGCTCTTACTATCTGTTTTGTGACCCTTTGTTGATCTTTGTATCTTTCCCATTTGCCAGGATCTGTGCTATTTTTTGCCTTTTTGTATGCCCTTTCCTTACGTCTTATACTGTCCCTTACCTCTTTAGTTGTCCATGGCTGTTTTTTTTGGCAAGTTGAGTTCTTGGCCCTCGGGGTATAAACCAGTTCTGTATCTCGTTAAATGTTTCTTTAAACATTTCCCACTGATCATGAGTCGTTTTACCCATTAATAGATTTGCCCAGTTTAGTGTGGACAGTCTCTGTCTCATCCCATTGAAGTCGGCCTTGACCAAGTCTAGAATCTTAGCAGCTGACTCACTTTTTTCCCTTTCAAACACTACATTGAACTCGATCATGTTATGATTGCTATTGGATAGATGTTCACGCACAGTTAAGCTGTTAACTAAATCTGGTTCATTACTCATTACTAAATCTGGTATGGCTTGCCCCCTTGTTGCCTCTAGGACATACTGCTGTAGAAAACTATCCCGGACACACTCAAGAAATTCACTACCTTTCTGACAGTTGCTAGTCTGCTTTCCCCAATCTATGTGAAGGTTAAAGTCCCCCATTAAGACCACTATGCCTTTGTTACACGCTTGTCTAATCTAATTAGAGAGTGGAAACAAGGCGCACAGAGGACTGGGAGGGGCACGTAGCACTAGAGTAAAAATAGTTCAGAAATAGGAGGGATCAGACATGGGTCAAATATGTGGCAGTCTAAGATGAGATTGGAGAGCATGTGTATAAATGCACGTAACCTGGTAAATAAGGTTGGTGAGCTGCAGGCTCAAGTTGCCTATGGGACTATGATATAGTTGCAATAACAAGAGACCTGGCTCAAAGAAGGGGAGAATTGGGTACTTAATATTTCTGGTTACAATGTATTCAGGAAAGATATGGAAGGAAAGAAAGGAGGGGAGTGGCAGTATTGATCAAATAAACTATCATAGCACTGGAAAGGGATGATATAGTTTTGGGGTCAAAGACAGAATCTATGGTTAGAATTAAGGAACAATAGAGGAGTTATGATGCTACTGGGTGTATAATATAGTGGGAAGGAAGTACAGGAGAACAATTGCAGGCAAACACAGAAAGATGCATGAACTATAGAGTAGTAATAATGGGGGACTTCAATTATTCTGATATAGACTGGGACAGTAACAGTGAAAAGGCAAAGAGGGGGAGGAATTCTTGAAATGTGTATCAGAAAACCTTCTGGAACAGTGAGTTTCCAACCCAACCAGGAAGGAAACAGTGCTGGATCTAGTTCTGGGGAATGAAGTGAGGCAGGTGGAGTATGTTTTAGTGGGGGAGCATTTGGGGACCAGTGATCGTAATATCATTAGGTTTAGAATAGTTATAGAAAAGGGCAAGGAACAATCAAATGTAAAAATGCTTAACTGGAGGAGGGCAAATTTCAGTGAGTTAAAAGGGATCTTGCCCAGGTGGATTGGAATCAAAATTTGGCAGGCAAACCAGCGGACAATGGGAGGTCTTCATGGAGGAGTTGGTTTGGGTACAGAGTAGACACATTCTGATGAGGGAGAAAGGCAGGGCATCCAAAGCTAGAGCGCCCTGGGCGACTAAAGATATAGAGATTAAAATGAAACAGATAAAGGAGGCTTATGACGAATGTAAGGTTCATAATACAGTAGAGAACCAGACTGAATACAGAAAGTACACGGGAGATCTAAAAAAGGGAACAAGAGGGGCAAAGAAAGAGTTTGAGAATTGATTAATGGCTAACATAAAAGGGAACCCAAAAGTCTTTTGTAAACATGTAAAAGGATAGTCAAAGGAAGCATGGGACCAATTAAGGACAAAAAAGATCTTCTTGTGGAGGCAGAGGGCATGGCTGAGGCACTAAATGAATACTTGGCATCCGTCTTCGCTAGAGAAGAGGATGCTGCCATTGTAGCAGTAAAGGAGGAGGAAGTAGCGATATTGGATAGGATAAAAATAGATAAAGAGGAGTTACTTAAAAGATTGGCAGTACTCAAAGTAGTAAAGTCACCTGGTCCAGATGGGATGCATCCTAAGAAGTAAGGGTGGAAATTGCCGAGGCTCTGGCCACAATCTTCGAATCCTCCTTAGATATGGGGATAGTGCCGGAGGAGTGAAGGATTGCAAATGTTACATCCCTGAAAAGGGGAGAGTGATAATCCCGGCAATTACAGGCCAGTCAGCCTAACATCGATGGTGGGAAAACTTTTAGAGACAATAATTGGGGACAAAATAAATTGGCCTTTGGAAAAGTATGGGCCAATAACTATAAGTCAGCATGGATTTGTTAAATTAAAATTGTGTTTGACTGACTTGATTGAGTTCTTTGATGAAGTAATGGAGAGGGTTGATGAGGATAGTACGGTTGATGTTGTGGACTTTCAGAAGGGATTTGATAAAGTACCACATAATAGACTTATTAACAAAATTGAAGCAGATGGGATTAAAGGGACAGTGGCAGCATGGAAACAATATTGGCTAAGGGCAGAAAGCAGAGAGTAGTGGTGAAATGGAGCGTAGTGGTGAAGTGGAGCGAAGTACAGACGTCAGTATTAGGGCCACTGCTCTTCTTGATATATATTAATGACCTGGACTTGGGTATAGAGGGTGTTAATTTAAAAGTTTGCAGCTGACACAAAACTCAGAAATGTAATAAACAATGTGGAGGATAGTAACAGACTTCAGGAGGACATAGACAGACTGGTGAAACTGGCAGACACATGGCACAATGCAGAGAAGTGTGAAGTGATTCATTTTGGTAGGATGAATGAGGAGAGGCAATATAAGTTAAATGGTGCAGTTTTGAAGGGGGTGCATGTAGACAAATCTTTGAAGGCAGTAGGACAAGTTGAGAAGGCTGTTAAAAACATATGGGATCCTGGGCTTTATTAATAGGGGCACAGAGTACAAAAGCAAGGAAGTTATGCTAAACACTGGTTAGGCCTCAGCTGGAGTTTTGTGTTCAATTCTGGGCACCACACTTTAGGAAGGATGTCAAGGCCTTAGAGAGGGTGCAGAAGAGATTTACTAGAATGGTGCCAGGGATGAGGGACTTCAGTTATGTGGAGAGACTGGAGAAGCTGGGATTGTTCTCCTTTGAACAGAGAAGGTTAAAGGGAGATTTGATAGAGGTGTTCAAAATCATGAATGGTTTTGAGAGAGTGAATAAGGAGAAACTGTTTCCAATGGCAGAAGGGTCGGTAACTGGAGGGCACAGATTTCAGGTGATTGGCAAAAGAGCCAGAGGCAACATGAGGAAGCATTTTTTTACGCAGCGAGTTGTAATGATCTGGAATCCACTGCCCGAAAGGATGGTGGAAGCAGATTCAATAATAATTTTCAAAAGGGAATTGGATAAATACTTGAAGGGAAAAAATTTACAGGGCTCTGGGGAAAGCGCAGGGGAATGAGACTAATTGGATAGCTCTTTCAAAGAGCCGGCACAGGCACAATGGGCCGAATGGCCTCTTCCTGTGCTGTACCGACTCTGATACTTAGCGATCCAAATAAAGTAAGAAAAGCATTACTGATACTGCTGACACATTGGTGTCCCAGTGGGCAGCGTGTGGAACAGAATACAGACTCACAAGGATGGATTTAAATATTGGAGGGCCGTGGAGCAGGCGGGTGGGTTGCTGCCCTATCCTTTATGTGAGACGCCCAATCCATTAGTCATAGAGTCATAGAGTTATACAGCACGGATAGAGGCCCTTCGGCCCATCGTGTCCGCGCCGGCCATCAGCCCTGTCTACTCTAATCCCATATTCCAGCATTTGGTCCGTAGCCTTGTATGCTATGGCATTTCAAGTGCTCATCCAAATGCTTCTTGAATGTTGTGAGGGTTCCTACCTCCACAACCCTTTCAGGCAGTGAGTTCCAGACTCCAACCACCCTCTGGGTGAAAAAGTTCTTTCTCAAATCCCCTCTAAACCTCCCGCCTTTTACCTTGAATCTATGTCCCCTTGTTATAGAACCCTCAACGAAGGGAAAAAGCTCCTTAGTATCCATCCTATCTGTGCCCCTCATAATTTTGTACACCTCAATCATGTCCCCCCTCAGCCTCCTCTGCTCCAAGGAAAACAAACCCAATCTTCCCAGTCTCTCTTCATAGCTGAAGCGCTCCAGCCCTGGTAACATCCTGGTGAATCTCCTCTGCACCCTCTCCAAAGCGATCACATCCTTCCTGTAGTGTGGCGACCAGAACTGCACACAGTACTCCAGCTGTGGCCTAACCAGTGTTTTATACAGCTCCATCATAACCTCCTTGCTCTTATATTCTATGCCTCGGCTAATAAAGGCAAGTATCCCATATGCCTTCTTTACCACCTGTTCCGCCGCCTTCAGGGATCTGTGAACTTGCACACCAAGATCCCTCTGACCCTCTGTCTTGCCTAGGGTCCTCCCATTCATTGTGTATTCCCTTGCCTTGTTAGTCCCTCCAAAGTGCATCACCTCGCACTTTTCCGGGTTAAATTCCATTTGCCACTGTTCTGCCCATCTGACCAACCCATCTATATCGTCCTGCAGACTGAGGCTATCCTCCTCGCTATTTACCACCCTACCAATTTTTGTATCATCAGCGAACTTACTGATCATACCTTTTACATTCATATCCAAGTCATTAATGTAGACCACAAACAGCAAGGGACCCAGCACCGATCCCTGTGGTACCCCACTGGCCACAGGCTTCCAGTCACAAAAACAACCTTCGACCATCACCCTCTGCCTTCTGCCACTAAGCCAGTTTTGTATCCAAAGTGCCAAGGCACCCTGGATTCCATGGGCTCATACCTTCTTCACCAGTCTCCTGTGCGGGACTTTATCGAAGGCCTTACTGAAATCCATGTATACCACATCCACTGCGTTACCCTCATCCACACGCCTAGTCACCCCCTCAAAAAATTCAATCAAATTAGTCAGACATGATCTTCCCTTGACAAAGCCATGTTGACTATCCCTGATTAATCCTTGCTTCTCCAAGTGGAGACTAATTTTGTCCTTCAGAATTTTTTCCAATAATTTTCCTACCACTGATGTTAGCCTGTAGTTCCCCGGTTTTTCCCTACTCCCCTTCTTGAATAATGGTACTACATTAGCGGTTCTCCAGTCCTCTGGCACATCCCCTGTGGCCAGAGAGGTTCTGAATATATGTGTCAGAGCCCCCGCAATCTCCTCCTTTGCCTCACACAGTAGCCTGGGATACATTTCGTCCGGGCCTGGGGATTTATCCATTTTTAGGCCTGCTAAAACCGCCAATACCTCCTCCCGCTCTGTTAATATGTTCGAGTATATCACAGTCCCTCTGCCGTATTTCTATGTCTACATCGTCCTTCTCCATAGTGAAAACAGATGCAAAAAATTCATTTAGAACCCCTCCTACATCTGCCGGCTCCACACACAGATTGCCATTTTTGTCCCTAATGGGCCCTATTTTTTCCCTAGTCATCCTCTTACCCTTAATATACTTATAAAACATCTTAGGATTTTCCTTTATTTTGCTCGCCAGTGTTATTTCATGGCCCTTCCTTGATCTCCTAATTTCTTTTTAAGTATCCCCCTGCACTTTTTGTACTCCTCTAGGGCTTCCTCCGTCCTTAGCCTTTTGTATCTGCCAAAAGCCCTCCTTTTTTTCCTAATCCATTCTCGTACATCCCCTGACATCCAAGGTTCCCTGGAGTTCTTGGAACCACCCTTGACCTTTCCGGGAACATGTTGCCATTGTATGGTCTCAATCTCCCTTCTGAAAGACTCCCATTGCTCCGATGTGGATTTTCCTACAAGCAGCTGATCCCAGTCCATTTTGGCCAGATCCTGCCTTATCCTATTAAAATCGGCCTCCCCCAATTTAGAACCTTTATTTCCGGCCCCTCCCTGTCCTTTTCCATGACCACTTTAAATCTCACCGAATTATGGTCACTGTCACCAAAGTGCTCACCTACTAGCACTTCTTCCACTTGGCCGGCCACATTCCCTAGAATTAGGTCCAGTACCGCCCCCTCTCTTGTAGGACTTTCTACATTGCGACGGCTGGATCTCATTAACATACATGGAGCAAGCTGTATGCCTCGAACAGGCTCATGGCTGGTACAATATCGGGTGGCCCACAGGCTGACCCATCGGGAAAATGGTAGGTTCAGGGGGGGTTGCAATCATGGTGCAAGGAGTGGGAGTCTGTGGTGGCAGCAGATCATATTATTCACACTCCTACATCTTGTGGTCCCACAAAAATAATTTTAACACTCACCTGTTTGGAGCAGTTCTGCTGTACCACCAGGTTCTCCTGAGTGATATGGACACTCCGTTCAGTAGGCAGTTAAACTGCCATCGAGATCCTATGTATGTCATAGCACCCCAATTTGATTCAATTCATGAGGCTCCATACTGATTCAGGCGGGCACCTTGGTCATCCATGAAAACACCAGTGGGACGGTGGATGGGAACCGAGGCAGTGTGTTCACCACTGCAATTTTAACTCCGCTATCGCCTCATTTCCATTGTGCAGCTAGGGTGTTACCACAGTTAACAGTTACTGACATTAGCTAAAACTTTAACATTGAAAACTCCTATCACAGCTCCACCTACAGGCATAACAGTAAAAATGCCATTAAGACAGTTGACAAAAGAAGTTTTCAATACATTTTGAACTGGAATGTTTTGAATGACCTACCATTCTTAATATATAATAACAGTGTAATGGACTTTAAGTTTGCAGAATAAAAGATTTTAATGAATTCAAATTTATTGGGATAGAGAGAAATTATACCACCTTTAGAAACGAGTTGTGCATTAAACAAATTAAATTACATTGGGAGCAGTTGAAGTTTATCTTTTCTATTTAAAAAGCTTGTTATAGATTTTTTTTGATAGCATACTATATAGCACCTTCAGGAGAAAAAAGTTTAATATGGCTTTTAAAAAATGTGGATTTTTAAAAAATTTTTAGTGCAACAATCCCAAGACCAAAGAACCCAAGCTAAAAGCTGCTGTGCGAATTGTACCAGAGTGGAATGATTATGATAACGAAGTAAAGATGTTGTTAAAAAGAGTGGAGGAACAGAAAAAGGATAACCACTCAAAACCAAATTCACAGCCTCCAGGTAAGATGCTGGACCTCAGGATATTTGTTTACTTTGATAAGTCAATCTTTCATTCTGTCACAATAAAGAGTCAGAAATTATGAAAGATTTTGGAGCATCTCAAAAGGCATCTCAACCTATTAATGGCATTTGTCGAGGCTGAAGGGGCAAGGGACTAAGAGATAGGCAAAAATGAAGGTAAATGGAATGCAAAGTGAAGGCCTGAGTCTGCAGACAAGAGTCAGCAGAGAAATGACAGAGCACCCCAGCACTCAACCCCCTGTTTGATGGCTGCTGAAATGAAAGTATGAGGTGGTTATAAAGACAATGATCCTCTGTTTCCGCCCCCCCACACTGCACCATGCCAGGAGTCAAGTGTCAGGCCACAGCTGACAATTAATATCACTGAATGTGCTATATGGCAGCTGCCATTATCCTTGCAGTAGATGGCACAGCTCAGCATCTGCTTCTCTGCTGACCCTGACCCTGGGAGAAAAGTTCCTAAGGACATTGAAAAAGTGTGCCCAGACCTGCAGAAATGGTTGGTGGCATAACCTGTCAAGCAGTGCTCTTGATCACCCTGACATGCCTTCTTTCATGCTGTGCCACTGAAACCAGAACTGTGATTGAGGTGCTTCTGAGGAAGAACCAATATTACAGTTAGTCAGGCATTCACATGGTGTATTCAGGTCTAACCTTCCACTGTCCAATTCTATTTGTATCTGCCTCCAATTATTTGGTTGCCCCTGGCATTTGGATGAGGAACTAATTAGTCATTCGAGATCATAGTGCCATTCTTGACTTCCACCAAGTCACTGAGATAAGAAAAAGATTAGGGCCAAGAACAGTTCTTTAAGGTGGTCCTAGGCAACTATTCAAATAAAATGAATGGCATTCACCATGAACTAACATTTGAATTTCTGTGAAGGCTTACTTTTGATAGGTTTTGACATCCCAATCTCAATCGAAGACCCCATAAGATGTGGAAAATGGGGTTAGGGAAAAACTGGTGCTGAGAATGACAAACAAATAGCAAAGGTTTTAGAGGAGAATTAATTATTCCTTAAAGAATCCATCCAGCAACTTCCAGTATCAAAATATAAGGGTGGATTCTGTAATCAGGCCCTGACAGGGAGCACAAGTCATAAATCACTTGCTTTGGGCTGTGATTTTTAGAGCTACCCTCCCTGTGAGCTCAGCTTCTTGTTGGGAGCACCCAATCACTGAATTAGCTGTATAATCCCATGCATAGAGTACAGGGGGAAGGGGGGACTGGAGAACCAGTCGAGAGACCCAGTCCATTTCTCAGTTTAATTTCCTAAACCGCTGTGACTGCCTCTCTCCCTGCTGGTCTCAGCTCTGCAACTCCCATTCCGCAATCCTTTAAACTATGTTTACACCTGTCACATTTCTTCTCTAGCTGTTCACTGATTAGGGCCTCTCCACAAATTACATTTTGTGCCCTAAACAGCTCATTCTCAGTTTTGAGATGGTCCCTTTCTACTACATCTTGTAAGTAGCGCTTCTTTCTCCTGCAGCTATTTAATCTTCTCTTCATAACATTTCTCCTAGTCATTCTCTATTCCTATCCTTCCTTCCATCTCTAACTGTTTCTGCATTCATTTCCCATTTTTTTTATTTTTCCTTACGAATTTTAAGCAAAGCTGCCAATAGCCAGACCACTATTGTCGGCCTGTCCTTGAGTTTCTATTCTTATTTCAGCTCCCTGAGCACTGCTGTGAGTCTCCAAATTGTTCCTCCCCCTTGGGAGTTTAGATGGCAGACTCCTCTTCTTCTATAAGCTCCCCAAGCTTGTCTCCTGTTTCGGCTCCCTGAGCCTCATAAACTCCCAGAGCTTATTTCCTCAAAGGGGTCTGTGTGCTGTTTGAAGTCCCCAAACTGCTCTTCTCACCTTGGGAGCCTAACACTCTTGTATGGCAGACTCCGTCCTAGCCTCAAACACTGCCTACAAACCCAAAGTCTTTAGCACACATGCACGTAGCACACTGCCAGCTGCACAATGCCTGCGTGCTACAACTAAACTCCCAGACCCTTAGGACGCGATTATCCTAACTACTGACTCCTCAACTTAGCTAGCTGTTAAGCTGTTGTGAGGGATTAGTCCTTCCTGTCTCTAGCTGGTCTGGGACATGCTCTCGACTTTCCCAACTGTGCGTTCTCTCCCAAGCATTCTGGACAGTAAGCAAAGTAATCAGATGCACTCTGATTTTGGCCTGGCTGATAGTTTCATAGTAGGTACAGCACAGGAGGAAGCCATTCGGCCCATCGTGCCTGTGCTGGCTCTTTGAAAGAGCTATCCAAGTAGTCCCATTCTCCTGCTCTTTCCCCAAAGCCCTGTAAATTTTTTCCCTTCAAGTATTTATCCAATTCCCTTTTGAAAGTTATTATTGAATCTACTTCCACCACCCTTTCAGGCAGTTCGTTCCAGATCATAACAACTCGCTGCGTAAAAAATGTTTCCTCATGTCGCCTCTGGCTCTTTTGCCGATCACCTTAAATCTGTGTCCTCTGGTTACCAACCCTTCTGCCACTGGAAACAGTTTCTCCTTATTTAATCCATCAAAACCGTTTATGATTTTGAACACCTCTATCAAATCTCCCCGTAACCTTCTCTGTTCTAAGGAGAACAGCCCCAGCTTCTCCAGTCTCTCCACACAACTGAAGTCCCTCCTCCTGGTACCATTCTAGTAAATCTCTTCTGCAGTCTCTCTATGGCCTTGACATACTTCCTAAAGTGTGGTGCCCAGAAATGAACACAATACTCCAGCTGAGGCCTAACCAGTGTTTTATAAAGCTTTAGCAAAACTTCCTTGCTTTTGTACTCTATGCCTCTATTAACAAAGCCCAGGATCCCTTATGCCTTCTCAACTCGTCCTGCCACCTTCAAAGATTTGTGTATATGTACCCCCAGGTCACTCTGTTCCTGCGCCCCTTTTAAAATTGTACCATTTAGTTTATATTGCTTCACCTCATTCTTCCTACCAAAATGCATCACTTCACACTTCTCTGCATTAAATTTCACCATGTGTCTGCCCATTTCACCAGTCTGTCTATGTTCTCCTGAAGTCTGTTATTATCCTCCATATTGTTAACTACATTTCTGAGTTTCATGACATCTGCAAACTTTGAAATTATACCATGTATACCCAAGTTCAGGTCATTAACATATATCAAAAAGAGCAGTGGTCTTAACACTGACCCCAAGGGAACACCAGTGTATACTTCCCTCCAGTCTGAAAAACAACCGTTTACCACTACTGTCTGCTTTCTGTCCCTAAGCCAATTTTGTATCCACGCTGCCATTGTCCCTTTAATCCCATGGGCTTCAGTTTTGCTAACAAGTCTATTATGTGGTACTTTATCAAACGCCTTTTGATAATTCTGTGTTCTTTCTTTTGTTGTTCATACCATTAACCAAGTTCTGCTCTTTTACCAAGTCCATTCTTTTCTTCCTTAAAAGTAGGTACTAAAATGCCATATCAAAAAGTTCAAAATCCATCCGTACTGTCTAGGGACTAACTCACCTGTTTAAATTGCCATGTAGTACTGGCAGCAGTTAGTTTGAGACGAAATGGATATACTATGAAAAGCAAGAATATTAATATCAGCTTTTATTAAAAGTACTGATTTTAAGAAGAGGGTGAGCAGCTGCTTAGTCCATTGTTTATAGTGCCCATCAGAACTGAGCAGTGTTTCACATGCATAATCTGCTATAATGATCAGTTGATTATAGTGATCAATTTAGCAACTGGCCAACTTGATCACTATAGCTTGCCTCCACTATAATTACTAAGAGAAAACTTTAAAAATAATAGTTTGATAGTGCTATAAATAGTGCATAATTCGCTACTCTGAAAGAATGTTTCTTAAAGTTCAAAAATACCAGGCATCATCTCGGTTGTGATGGGGTGTATCTGCTGAAAGTAGTATTTAATCTAAGATTTCTTTTTTTTCCAGCTCCTAAGCGAGATGAACTCTAGCATCTATGAAATTACTATCCTGCACTGCACATTGAATGAGTAACAACTAAAACTAGAGCGAAAACATGTAACTTGTAACCTACCTTGATATATGGAACTTGAGAATTTTTGTTATGTACAAAGGTGTACAGTTTTATATGGATTTGTTATGGCACTAATGTTTGGAAGATGATGGGTGCGTGTGAACCTTGGGGTAGACATCATAAAAATTCCTACATGCTTAACATAAATTGGAATCAGGCTAAAATTTTGCTGTGAAGTTTACATTTGTGGCTATTAATGTGCTATCATGGTCAAAGCTAAAAGCAGACAATCTATTTCCAGAAAATAGTTATCAGTATTATAATCTTTGTTTCAATTCACATATGTAAATGAACAAGGAGTCATAAGGATTGACCCTGTCCTAGTATTGAGTATTTTCTACCATTGTTTCTAGTGTCACTCAGGTATGATAGTGGCAGTTCTTTAATCAGAAAATATTTGCCATTGTTTACAAAAGGGACTGATAATATCAAATAATACGCTTTGCTTTCAACTTTGGCCCTTATGTCAGTAGTCACGCCTGAAAACCTTAGCATGTTCAGACAGGATTTCAAATTTTTACTCTGAACTTCACCTAGTATTTTTTGGTTTGTATGAATGTTTATATCATGACCACTTCTTTCTGAGTAGTCGTGATACCGATATAGCAGCAGTACGAAAGGTAAAATTCACAGTACATTGTTTACGATTTAATGTTATTGGGTGACCACATGGTGGTGTACCATTATTAGCAGATGGTTATGGTCAATACACAGTAAATCCATGTTACGTTGATTTCAGGTATACATTAACCTTAGATATAGCATGTGTTGTAATCTCGGGAACATTTAGCATTGGTACACTAAAATAAATCCTATATTGTGCTTATTTCACTAATTAGTAAACCGGAATATTAAATTAGTAAAATACTACAACATTGTTCACTGTTTTCAATGCTGATTTCTTGACTATCAGTCCAGGGCTTTACTGAGCTCACAGTTACAGCATTTTTATGTGATATATTTTAATTAAGTAAGTTTACATAAGACTGGACCTAACACTAACATTAGTGTGAAATAATAAACAAAATAAAGATTTAGGCATATACGATATTAAATATTAACAGACCAATGGTTTATTTGCCCCGGGCAATTGCAGAAAGGTGGTTTTAGATGTACTTTATGTAAATATGCGCCAGGAATGTTCTCGGGGCTTTTCCAGCTCCGTTGCCATGACTTTGGTGGAAGTTCGGTAGAAACCCTGTTTATATGCATAAACGAGGCTTCACCAAAGTTACAGCGGTGAAGCAGGGGAAGTCCCGAGGAAGTTCACCCCTGTGGATTCTCTGGATAGTCACCTTTAAAAGTAATGAAGTACTTACTTGTAAAGAGCTATTTATCACTATCCTATTTATTACTTTTTTAATCCATAGCATACCATCTCTACTGTTGTCAGCATGCCTACAGTACAATAGTGGTTTAAAAAAGAATTTAGACTGCCTTTACACTTCAACATATATACTTTAAAGAATAATGAATCTGTGGCAGTAAGTTTAAGGCAGTAATTTCATCTCTGGACTCTTCAGCTGCTCATAAACCAATTAAAAACCATTGTTGTAGTTTGTAATGCCATCAAATCCACCAAGTTGTATTGTAACTCCCTGCCTGTGACTACTCATCCTCACAATGTAATACAGCATGTAATAATGGATCAAATCAAACAGGAAACATTAGAATTGTTTTGTTCTTCTTAGAAAGTAACTTTATAAATTAACTGTTTGCAACACTGAACTAGCATGATGTGGGTTTTCTTTCTCTACTCATTGTCAGCTAATTAAACTTTTAAAAATGCTTTTGGTCCCATATTAAAGTTTTATAATGCACTATACTGAAAGTCAAATAAGAGCTTTAAGTAAACTGTACAGATTCTTTTCAGTTTACTATGATATTTGCATATGTGTTTGCTTTTTATTGTATTGATGTGCTTTTGAATGCTTTCCACTGCATTGTGTTCATTCTTTTCAAGGTGGCTGGTTACTTTCTGGAGAAACTTAGTGTGTAGAGTTTGTGACTAACTGTGCACTTCCAGTTGGCAGATATCAAGTGTTTTTGTAGTTTTATACCACAAGTGCGATATTCATATTTTGTGGAGAATGGTGATATGATGGAGGACAGTATTAAGAAAAAAAGATTGATCACAGAAATGCTTTGTGATCAATATCTTGATATTATATAATATCAATATTTGTCTTAACTTATTTTAATGTTAGTTACTTCGTGTGTGAAATGAACAGAGTGCATCATGATCCGTGGAATGTGAATTCTGCCCATTGACCATACCTTGTGAACATCACCTTTTGAGTTATCAGTTTTGCCTACTCATGGGTTATAAACCAATAGTTCATGATTCCTCAATAGGTATCCTCTATTTATTAGGTGTGACAAGCACACTTAAGTATTAGTAATTTTCCCTTTATGACATTTGTCTTAATTGTTTTTATGATACTATTTCCTATGGAGGGATACGGTAGTTAGTGGTTATATTACTGGACCACCAATCCAGAGCACGTGAGTTCAAATCCCATAGCAGATTGAGAATTTGAATTCAGTTTTAAAAATCTGGAAATAAAAAGCTGGTATTAATAAAAGTGACCGTGTGAAAAAAAACAACTGGTTCATTAATGTCCTTCAGGGAATGAAACCTGCTATCCCAACCAGGCTGTCCTATATATGACTCCAATTGAAAATTTCAAAATTGTTGGACGGGTAGACGGAGTTAAGATACAGATCAGCCATGATCTAATTGAATGGCAGAATGGCCTATGTTCCAGTCCCACACCAATGTGGTTGATTCTTAACTGCTCTCTGAAGTGGCGACTCGGTTCATGGATGGGCAATAAATGCTGGTCTTGCCAGTGATGCCTGACAATGGAAAGGAAACAATCAAGATGGGATTCTCATTACCACTTTGCTAACATATCTTAATGCATAAGTAATTTACAATATTTTCGCTTTTTTCATTTTCCAAGAGCATAAAGTAGAATTTATATTCATTTTCATAGCTATACAAGCAAATATCTGGAAACAGAATTAAGGCAATAAAAAAGGAAACAAATTTTCACATTTGTATGAAGTCATTTGAACAGTAACAGCGAGAACGTAATGTTACATTGCATGTATGTTACATATCCGCATCTCCAAATTTTACCAATTTTATTAAATGGAGAGGGAGTAAAAAGGATGAATTGCTGCATAGACTAATAGATAAAATTACCACCGTATAACATCTGTTCTTGTTCACAACATTTGAGACTGCCCTAGTGAAAGTCACCAACATTCTACATGAGTGTGAATGTAGTACATGATCCCTCCTCAACCTCTCTGCAGCTTTTCATACCGTTGAGCACACAATTTTGCTCCACTATCTTTCCTCTGTAGTCCACTTCCATGACACTGCTGTTACTTGGTTCAATTATTATCTTTCCCAACACAACCCCTGAAGTGGCTTTTCTTCTAATGCCCAGACTTTGTACCCCAAGTTTCCATCCTTACCCCTTCTTATTCAGTTTCCCATTAGAATCATTAGGGACAATTTTCCTGACACTTTCACCCAGAGAACCCCCTATTTCCTGGACACAAATGTCAAGGAAAAGGAGCGGAGACCTGTTTCCCTGAATCTCCATCCCTTTCACATTGCCCCAGGATTTCCACTACTTTCCTGGGGGGAAGGGTGGGGGAGAGGTGAACCTGTGCCAGCAGTAGGCACAAGCCAATCACACTGATGCAAATGAGGTGGAACAGAGCTCTCCTGACCTCCCATCTGATTTTCCTGCTGCAACATTCACTGTGTGCCCAGTGAAACCTTACACTGTGATTCAACATGCAGCTTCATATCTGCTCCTGCTGCCAGCACTAGGCCCTGCAGGAGAAAGAGAGAGGAGGTGGGGCAACCTGCGCCAGGGGTGCCAGTGTTAATCGGCTGACAGGAAACCCTAATGCTCCTGAGGCTAAAAAGCTTTGAACCCTGCATCCAGTTAATCATCAAGACAGCCTATGTTTCCACCTCTAATACTGCTTCTTTCTGTCCCTACCTCGCCCTCACTGCTGCTGAAATCTTAATTTCTGTGTCACTTCCAGATTCAACGTTCCAGTGCTCTCCTCTCCAGCCTCCTTTGTCAAAATTTGTTACTTGGACTGGATCTGCCAGTTTAATGCCCCATTTCTGCCCTAAATTTAGTCAGAATTAAGTGTCACCCAGCCTAGCAAAAGTGCAGCCATACAAAAGATGGTTTTATCATAGTAATATAATAGAAGAGGGCCATTCGGCCCATCATGCCTGTGCCGGTTCTTTGGTACAGCTATCCAATTAGTCCCACTCTCCAGCTCTTTCCCTGTGAAATTTTTCCTTTCAAGTATTTATCCAATTCCCTTTGAAAGTTATTACTGAATGTGCTTCCACCACCCTTTTGGGCAGTGCAGTCCAGATCATTACAACTCGCTGCATAAGAAAATGTTTTCTCATGTCACCTCTAATTCTTTTGTCAATCACCCTCTGGTTACCAGCCCTTCTGCCACTGGAAACCTTATTTACTCTATCAAAACCGTTCATGATTTTGAACACCTCTATCAAATCTCCTCTTAACCTTCTCTGCTCTAAGGAGAATAAACCCAGCTTCTCCAGTCTCTCCACACAACTGAAAACCATTCTAGTAAATCTCTTCTGCACCCTCTCTAATGCCTTGACATCCTTCCAAAAGTGTGATGCCCAGAATTGAACACAATACTCCAGCTTAGGCCTAACCAGTGTTTTATAAAGGTTCAGCATAGCTTCCTTGCTTTTGTACTCTATGCCTCTATTAATAAAGCCCAGGATCCCATATGCTTTCTTAACATCCTTCTCAACTTGTTCTGCTACCTTCGAAGATTTGTGTACATATACCCCCAGGTCTCTCTGTTCCTGCATTCCCTTTAAAATTGTACCATTTAGTTTATATTGCCTCTCCTCATTCTTCCTATCAAAATGTATCACTTCACACTTATCTGCGTTAAATTTCATCTGCCATGTGTCTGTCCATTTCACCATTCTGTGTCCTCCTGAAGTCTGTTTCTATCCTCCACATTGTTTCTGAGTTTTGGGTCATCTGCAACCTTTGAAATAATACCCTGTATACCCTAGTCCAGGTCATCAATATATATCAAAAAGCAGGATGACATTGTAACTCCTAAATTTCTGCACTACGGCATGTCATCTAACTTATGTTGCTATAAAATTTAAATAGGGCATAAAACCGGTGGATCCAGTCTAAGTCACAAATTCGGACTCCTCCAGGTAGATCCACTGGGTTTATGCCATACCAAACCATTGGAATCTCGGGGAACTAAGAATGAGAAATATAATAGATTTCCTCCTGCCCACTTTTTTCCTCCTTATATAAGGATAAGGTGATGAGTCTTGAGAAGGAGAAACCATTTTTGATCTTTAACCATAAGTACTTAGTCAGCATAAACCATCTGTGGGTGCACGGTCTCCCATATTTCCATCTTAAATGGTATTTGCAATGCTTCTGCCTTCTCGGGGGCAATGTTGAAGCGTTTTGTATTAATAAAACAGGTAACTTAAAGACAGCAGCTCAGGAAAGCTGATGCTTGGATCTTAAAGGTGAATTATTGTGTTTCATTATACTTCAGACACTTTATAACTTTACTTGGCTTGATCTTTTGTCAAAATGTGTTTGCTCTTTATTTTTGAGGCTCCTCGTTTGATTTGAAATCTCCTTGGAGACTTGTTTCTTGTTTGGGGAATTTCCCTACAATGATGGGGAAGGCTGTAAAATGTTTGATTCCCCTTGTTATGATTTATTTATTAGAGGAGGAACAACAGCTGGCCACCCAGGAAACCAGGCTCCAATGTCAGCACCGTAAAAGACCATTCTTACAGATACCATGGTATATAGCCCCATAAGTCTTTCCTCATGGAGTTGTATGGTAGGAGACTGTGTTGTGTGGAACATGTGAAGTTCCTGGAGCTGCCATGTGTCTGAAATGTACAAAATATACATTAATAGCAGCTTACTCTTGCTGACCTTATAGACATTAAACTTATCCTGTAATGGAGAGGGGCCTTGGGGGCTCACTCGCTGTGTGCCACTTCCTTTCATTTTGTTAAAGGATCTGTCAATACAGCAGTTAGAACCCTCACTTTTATTCCCCTGTGCTAATTTCAGTTAGAATATATATATGGCATTTGCATGTGAATTTTAAGACTCTTCTTACTGGTTCTTGTTGGATCCATGTCTGCAACTTGCTGCCTCCTGGTTCTACTATCTAACTTGAAATATTGCAGCTGTACCCTTCAGCCCTTTCCTATCCCCTCCTCACCCCATGTATTTTGCAGGCCTATCTAGCATAACTAGCCAATTGCTGGCAGGATATGAATATTTCTCCTGTCCAGCAATATTAATATTAGCTTACTCCTTGAGTTTTGGCAGGAATAGAATCGGGGCCATCGACTTGCAATTTTGGGGCCTCTGTTCCTGCTTCTATCAATGACATCCTCCAACTACTTAACTGGAGGAGGGCTAATTTCAGTGAGTTAAAAAGGGAACTTGTCCAGGTGGATTGGAAACAGAAATTGTTACGCAAAACAGTAATTGAACAACTGGAGGCCTGCGAGGAGGAGATGATTCGGTTACAGAGTAGACACATTCCCACAAGGGGGAAAGGAGGGGGCATCCAAAGTTAGAGCACCCTGGATGACAATAGATATAGAAATTACAATGAAACAGAAAAAGGAGGCTTATGATTCGTAAGATTCATAATATAGTAGAGAACCAAATTGAATACAGAAAGTACAGAGGAGATCGAAAAAAGGGAATATGAGGAAGAATAGTTTAGCGGCTAACATAAAAGAATCATACAAAGTTATGGCAGAGAAGGAGGCAATACGGCCCATCGTGTCCAAGCCAGCTGAAAAAGAGCTTAATCCCATTTTCCAGCACTTGGTCCGTAGCCCTGTAGGTTACGGCACTTCAAGTGCACATCCAAGTACTTTTTAAACAAGTTGAGGGTTTCTGCCTCTACCACCCTTTCAGGCAGTGAGTTCCAGACCCCCACCACCCTCTGGGTGAAAAAAATTCTCCTCCACTCCCCTCTAATCCTTCTACCAATTTCTTGAAATCTATGGCCCCTGGTCACTGACCCCTCTGCTATGGGAAATAGGTCATAGAATCATAGAAGTTTACAACATGGAAACAGGCCCTTCGGCCCAACATGTCCATGTCGCCCAGTTTATACCACTAAGCTAGTCCCAATTGCCTGCACTTGGCCCATATCCCTCTATACCCATCTTACCCATGTAACTGTCCAAATGCTTTTTAAAAGACAAAATTGTACCCGCCTCTACTACTGCCTCTGGCAGCTCGTTCCAGACACTCACCACCCTTTGAGTGAAAAAATTGCCCCTCTGGACCCTTTTGTATCTCTCCCCTCTCACCTTAAATCTATGCCCCCTCGTTATAGACTCCTCTACCTTTGGGAAAAGATTTTGACTATCTACCTTATCTATGCCCCTCATTATTTTATAGACTTCTATAAGATCACCCCTTAACCTCCTACTCTCCAGGGAAAAAAGTCTCAGTCTATCCAACCTCTCCCTATAAGTCAAACCTTCAAGTCCCGGTAGCATCCTAGTAAATCTTTTCTGCACTCTTTCTAGTTTAATAATATCCTTTCTATAATAGGGTGACCAGAACTGTACACAGTATTCTAAGTGTGGCCTAACTAATGTCTTGTACAACTTCAACAAGACATCCCAACTCCTGTATTCAATGTTCTGACCAATGAAACCAAGCATGCTGAATGCCTTCTTCACCACCCTATCCACCTGTGACTTCACTTTCAAGGAGCTATGAACCTGTACTCCTAGATCTCTTTGTTCTATAACTCTCCCCAACGCCCTACCATTAACGGAGTAGGTCCTGGCCCGATTCGATCTACCAAAATGCATCACCTCACATTTATCTAAATTAAACTCCATCTGCCATTCATCGGCCCACTGGCCCAATTTATCAAGATAGGTACTACCTATCCATTCTATCTAGTCCCATCATAATTTTATATACCTCAATTAAATCTCCTCTGAGACTCCTTTGTTCCAAAGAAAACAACCCGAGCCTATCCAATCTTTTCTCATAGCTAAAATTCTCCAGCCCCAGCAACATCCTCGTAAATCTCCTCTACCTTCTCTGGTGCAATCACATCTAGAAATTACAATGAAACAGAAAACCAGGTACGGTAGCATAGTGATTATGTTACTGGACTAGTAATCCAGAGGCCTGGACTAATATTCCGGAGTCATGAGTTCAAATCCTGCCATGGCAGCTGGGGAATTTAAATTCAATTAATTAAATAAAATCTGGAATAAAAAAAACTGGTATCAGTAATGGTGGCCATGAAACTACTGGATTGACGTAAAAACCCATCTGGTTCACAAATGCCCTTTTGGGAAGGAAACCTGTCGTCCTTACCTGCCCTGGCCTATGTGTGACTCCAGACCCACAGCAATGTGGTTGATTCTTAATCACCCTCTGAAATGGCCTAGCAAGCCACTCAGTTGTTCAAGAAGGTGGCTCAAGGGCAGTTAGGGATGGGCAATAAATGCTGGCCTTGCCAGTGACACCCACATCCCATGAACGAATAAAAAAAAAAGGAGGCTTATGATAAATGTAAAATTCATAGACCCAAAGGTCTTAAATAAACATATAAATAGTAAAGGGGTAGTCAAAGGAAGGGTGAGGCCTATTAGGGACAAAAAAGATCTTCTTTGTGGAGGCAGAGGGTATGGATAAGTTAATAAATGAATACTTCGCATCGGTCTTCACTAAGGGGATGTTGCCATTGTAGCAGTAAAGGAGGAAGTAGTAGCAATATTTGAGAGGATAAAAATAGATAAAGAGGAGGTACTTAAAAGGTTGGCAGTACTCAAAGTAGAAAGGTCACCCGGTCCAGATAGGATGCATCCTAGGTTACTGAGGGAAGTAAGGGAGGAAATTGCAGAGGCTCGAGCCACAATCTTCCAATCCTCCTTAGATATGAGAGTGGTATGATACAGCACAGGAGGCCATTCGGCCCCTCGTTTTTGTGCCGGATCTTTGGTACAATTTGGATTCAATTAGTCCCACTCCCCTGCTTTCCCTATAGCCATGTAAATTTTTTCCCTTCAGATATTTATCCAATTCCCTTTTGAAAGTTAGTCTTGAATCTGCTTCTACCACCCTTAATTTTCAGATCATAACAACTCGCTGCGTAAAAAAATGTTTCCTCATGTCGCCTCTGGCTCTTTTGCCAACACCTTCAATCTGTTTCCTCTGGTTACCGACCCTTCTGCCACTGGAAACAGTTTCTCCTTACTCTATCAAAATCACTCATGATTTTGAACACCTCTATCAAATCTCCTCTTAACCATCTTTGCTCTAAGTCTACATTAATGACTTGGATATGAATGTAAAAGGTATGATCAGTAAGTTCGCTGATGATACAAAAATTGGTAGGGTGGTAAATAGCGAGGAGGATAGCCTCAGTCTGCAGGACGATATAGATGGGTTGGTCAGATGGGCGGAACAGTGGCAAATGGAATTTAACCCGGAAAAGTGCGAGGTGATGCACTTTGGAGGGACTAACAAGGCAAGGGAATACACAATGAATGGGAGGACCCGAGGCAAGACAGAGGGTCAGAGGGATCTTGGTGTGCAAGTTCACAGATCCCTGAAGGCGGCGGAACAGGTAGATAAGGTGGTAAAGAAGGCATATGGGATACTTGCCTTTATTAGCCGAGGCATAGAATATAAGAGCAAGGAGGTTATGATGGAGCTGTATAAAACACTGGTTAGGCCACAGCTGGAGTACTGTGTGCAGTTCTGGTCGCCACACTACAGGAAGGATGTGATCGCTTTGGAGAGGGTGCAGAGGAGATTCACCAGGATGTTACCAGGGCTGGAGCGCTTCAGCTATGAAGAGAGACTGGGAAGATTGGGTTTGTTTTCCTTGGAGCAGAGGAGGCTGAGGGGGGACATGATTGAGGTGTACAAAATTATGAGGGGCACAGATAGGATGGATACTAAGGAGCTTTTTCCCTTCGTTGAGGGTACTATAACAAGGGGACATAGATTCAAGGTAAAAGGCGGGAGGTTTAGAGGGGATTTGAGAAAGAACTTTTTCACCCAGAGGGTGGTTGGAGTCTGGAACTCACTGCCTGAAAGGGTTGTGAAGGCAGGAACCCTCACAACATTCAAGAAGCATTTGGATGAGCACTTGAAATGCCATAGCATACAAGGCTACGGACCAAATGCTGGAATATGGGATTAGAGTAGACAGGGCTGATGGCCGGCGCGGACACGATGGGCCGAAGGGCCTCTATCCGTGCTGTATAACTCTATGACTCTATGACTCTATGAACAGCAACCTCAGCTTCTCCAGTCTCTCCACATAACTGAAGTCCCTCATCCCTAGTACCACTCTAGTAAATCTCTTCTGCACCCTCTCTAAAGCCTTCACATCCTTCCTAAAGTGTGGTGCCCAGAATTGGACACAATGCTCCAGTTGTGGCCAAACCAGTGTTTTATAAAGGTTCAATGTAACTTCCTTGCTTTTGTACTCTATGCCTCTAATTATAAAGCCCAGGATCCCATATGCTTTTTTAACCACTTTCTCAACCTGTCCTGCCACCTTCAAAGATTTGTGCACATATACCCCCAGGTCTCTCTATCCCTGCACCCGCTTTAGAATTGTACCATTTAGTTTATATTGCCTCTCCTCGTTCTTCCTGCCAAAATGTATCACTTCACACTTCTCTGCATTAAATTTCATCTGCCATGAGTCCACCCATTCCACCAGCCTGTCCACATCCTCTTGAAGTCTATTACTAGCCTCCTCACTGTTTACTACACTTCCAAGCTTTGTGTCATCTGCAAATTTTGAAATTGTGCCCTGTACACTCAAGTCCAAGTCGTTACTATATATCAAAAAAAGCTGTGGTCCTAGTACCAGCCCATGGGGAACACCACTGTATACCTTCCTCCAGTCCAAAAAACAACCATTCCCCCCTACTCTCTGTTTCCTGTCACATAGTCAATTTTGTATCCATGCTGCCACTGCTCCTTTTATTCCATGGACTTCAATTTTGCTGACAAGCCTATTATGTGGTACTTTATCAACCACATTGCCCTAATCAACCCGTTACCTCATTATTCTTATACCTTTTTTAAACGAGGATGTAACATTTGTAATTCTCCAGTCCTTTTACCCCCTGTATATAAGGAGGATTGGAAGATTATGGCCTGCAACTCTGCAATTTCCACCCTTACTTCCCTCAGCAACCTAACATACATCCCATCCAGACCAGGTTATTTATCTACTTTAAGTACAGCCAGCTTTTCTAGTACCTCCTCTATCAATTTTTAGCCCATCTTTACCAAGGAAGAAGATGCTGCCAAAGACAGATGCAAAGTACTCATTTAGTACCTCAGCCATGCCCTCTGCCACCATGTGTAGATCTTTTTGGTCCTTAACTGCCCTCATCCTTCCTGTTACTACTCGTTTACTATTTATATGCCTATAGAAGACTTTTGGATTCCCTTTTATGTTAGCCGCCAGTCTATTCTCATGTTCTCTCTTTGCCTCTCTTATTTCCTTTTTCACTTCTCCTATGTAATTTCAGCCTGGTTCTCACTTGTATTATCAATGTGACATCACACACACCCTTTTTCTGCTTCATCTTGCTCTCTAGCTCTTTTATCATTCAGGGAGCTCTGGCTTTGGTTGCCCTACCTTTCCCCCTCGTGGGAATGTACCGAGACTGTACCCGAACCATCTCCTCTTTGAAGGCTGCCCATTGTTCGATTACAGTTTTACCTGCCACTCTTTGATTCCAATATACCCTGGCCAGATCTGTTCTCAACCCACTGAAATTGGCCCTCCTCCAATTAAGTATTTTTACTTTAGATTGTTCCTTGTCCTTTTCTAAAGCTAATCTAAACTGTTCCCTAAATGTTCCCCCACTGACAATTCCTCCACTACATTTCCCAGAACTAGATCTAGCAATATCTCCTTCCTCGTTGGGTCTGAAACATGCTGATCAAGAAAGTTCTCCTGAATTCCTCCCTCTCTTTGCCCTTTCCACCATTATCCCAGTCTATATTAAGACAGTTGAAGTCCCCCATTATCACTACTCTATAATGGTCATTAAAGAGTAGTGATAATGGTAGACTTCAACTATCTTGCATCTCTCTGTAATTTCCCTGCAAATTTGCTCCTCTATAATCCTTCTCATTAGTTGGTGGCCTATGGAATACACCCAGTAGTGTAATGGTACCTCTATTGTTTCATAACTCTAACCAAATACATTCTGTCCTTCATCCCTCAAGGACATCCTCTCCAGCACTGCAATAGTCTCCTTAATCAATACTGCCATCCCACCTCCAACCCCCCCCTCTGCTTTTTTTCCTTCCCTTTCTTTCCTGAACACCTTATATCTAGCCATACTTAATACCCAATCCTGCCCTTTTTTGAGTCCGGTCTCAGTTATCACCACTACATCAAATTCTCATGTGGCTATTTGCGCCTACAGCTCACCAACCTTATTTACCACGCTTTGTGCGTTTACACACATGCACACTAAACCTATCTTAGACCTTAGAACCATAGAACCATAGAAAAGATACAGCACAGGAGGGGGCCTTTCGGCCCATCGTGTCTGCGCCAGCTTGAAGAACAACCAGGTGCCCATTCTAATCCCACCATCCAGCACCCGGTCCGTAGCCCTGCAGCTTACAGCACTTCAGGTGCAGATCCAGGTATTTTTAAAATAGTTGAGGGTCCCTGCCTCTGCCACCAATTTGGGCAGCGAATTCCATACACCCATCACCCTCTGGGTAAAAAAGTTTTTCCTCATGTCCCCTCTAATCCTTCCGCCAATCAACTTAAATCCATGTCCTCTAATTCTTGAACTCTCCGCTAGGGGAAACAGGTACTTCCTATCTACTCGATCTGGGCCCCTCATAATTTTGTACACTTCAATTAAGTCACCCCTCTGCCTCCTCTGCTCCAAGAAAAACAACCCCAGCCTATCCAATCTCTCCTCGTAGCTACAATTTTCAAGCCCTGGCAACATTCTCTGCACTCTCTCCAGAGCAATTACGTCCTTCCTGTAATGTGGTGACCAGAACTGCGCACAATACTCCAGCTGTGGCCTCACCAGCGTTTTACACAGTTCCATCATTACATCCCTGCTTTTGTATTCTATACCTCGGCTAATAACGGAGAGCATTCTCGCATTCTTAAACTGATCCCACCTAGTACTGTACTATTTCTTACTCTAGTGCCATCTGTCTCTCCCAATCCTCTGTGTACCTTGTTTCTCCTTTCTAATGCTACATCCTGGTGCCCATTCCCCTGCCAAATTGATTTAAACCCTCCCCCACAGACTAGTGAACCTCCCCGTGAAGACATTGGTCTCAGCCCTGTTAATGTGCAACCCGTCCATCTTGAACAAGTCCTCCTGCCACAGAACTGGTCCTAATGCCCCAGAATCTGAAGCCCTCCCTCTTGCACCATGTCTCCGGCCACACATTAACCTGCCTTACCTTCCTATTTCTGTACTCCCTAGCACGTAGCACTGGGAGTAATCTAGAGATTACTATCTTTGAGGTCCTGCTTTTTAACTTCCTGCCTAGCTCCTGAAATTCTGATCGAAGGACCTCATTCCTCTTCTTTCCTATGTCATTGGTACCCACATGGACCACGACTTCTGGCTGTTCCCCTCCCTCCGCAGAATGTTCTGCGCCCTGTCTGTGATGTCCTTTACGCTGACACCAGGGAGGCAACACACCAAGCGGGACTCACGTTAGCAGTCACAGAAACGCCTGTCTGTCCCCCTGACTATCAAATCCCCTATGGCTACTGCATTTCTACACTTCATTGTGCCCTCCTTCACATTGTTTACTACATTTCCGAGCTTCTTGTCATCTGCCAACTTTGAAATTATACCCTATATACTGAAGTCCAAGTCATTAATATATATGAAAAAGAACAGTGGTCCTAATACCAACCCCTGAGGAACACCACTGTTTACTTCCCTCCAGTCTGAAAAACAACCCTTCACCACTTCTCTCTGCTTTCTATCCCATTGCCAATTTTGTATCCACACTGCCACTGTCCTTTTAATCCCATAGGCTTTAATTTTGCTAACAAGTCTATTATGTGGTACTTTATCAAATGCCTTTTTAAAGTCCATATACACAACATCAACCACACTACCCTCATCAACCCTCTCCGATACTTCAAAGAACTCAAGCGGTGCCGGAGGACTGGAGGATTGCAAATGTTACACCCCTATTCAAAAAAGGGAAGAGGGATAAATCAGACAATTACAGGCCAGTCAGCCTAACGTCGATGGGGAAACTTTTACAGACAATAATCTTGGACAAAATTAAACAATGTGGAGGATAGTAACGAGACTGCAGGAAAGCATAGCTAGACTGATGAAATGGGCAGACACATGGCAGATGAGATTTAACGCAGAGAAGTGTGAAGTGAAACATTTTGGTAGGAAGAATGAGGCGAGGCAATATAAACTAAATGGTACAATTTTAAAGAGCAGGCTTCAGCAACGTTGAGTTTAGACTCCCCTGCCTTCTTCAACAACTATTAACACTCTACAAAAACTGACATACTTTTCCCCTCTCTGGGAAGGCACTAACATCGCCATTGCACTCCTGAGCTGGATACCAAAAAAAGTCCTCTCACCCCTAGGGAGTATTTTTAACTCTCAAAAACGGGTAGGCTGGGGGTGGATGGGTAGTCAAAATTGTAGATTTTATTAGCAGGACTGCAACCCGGCTCCAACGCGCCCACGTCTAGGTTTAACTCAGGCGTGTTTGGATGACCCGGAAATCCCGTTTCCACTTGTTACAGGGGCAATTTACCTCATTGAAATAGATATGGTACTTAATTTTTTGTGGATTCTGAGTCTGAAACGACTTTAGCCACAACTGCATGAGTTTCCCATGGTTTGTCAATCTCACCAGTGAAATAGAGGTGAGATTCATGCAGACGTTCATGTGGCTCTTTAAACCTGTGATTGACATCTGAATAAAAGCTCAAGCTTAGCAGCTGTTCTCTTACTCAAACATTTAGCCAAGAGCTCTTCTCGCGTTGAGACAGAGAGTTTTGTTGAGACAGCTTTAGGCAGACTTTGCAGCTTCTCAAACTGACAAGATCAGGCTGGGGCTGCAATGGATGTATTCCAGAGGGCATATGAGGAGGGGGAAAAGAAAAATGAATATCCATATCGGCCACGTTGTGTTTTGTTGGGCTCTGCAGGTGCACAAAACAGAGGTGCGCAATAAGGACCTGGCGAACAGCAGAGAGGGCACCAACAGATGGGCCAACGTCGCAGGAGGCACTACACACGTGAGAGGGTATATAGGCAGAGGCTGAGCTTCCTGTATTGTTCTGAGAAGCAGTGCCGACACAGGCTCAGATTGAGTCAGCAGGTGGTCACAGACATCTGCAGCCTCCTTGAGGAAGAGTTGCTCCCTTCTGGCCACTCGTTGCCCTCAATTCCTTCGCCTTTGGCTCCTTCCAGGGCACCACTGATGACATCTCCAGTGTCTCGCAATCATTTGCACATAAGTGTATAAGGCTGGTGATGGATGGGTTGTTTGCCAGGGCATCTATATCAGGCAGAATGAGCGGGCAGTGGGTTTCACCTCTCAGGCTGGCTTCCCACGGGTGCAGGGCGCAATTGATTGCACACATGTGGTAATCTGAGGATCACCAAATGAACCAGGAGTGTTCATAAACTGAAAGGGGTATCACTCCATCAACGCACAGCTGCTGTGCAACCACATGAAGAGATTTCTGCAGGTGTACGGCAGATTCCCTGGCAGCTGTCATGATTCCTTTATTTTGCACAAGTCCGACCTTCCATACCTCTTCCAGACAGGAGACAGCCTTAATGGTTGGCTTTTGGGATGTGGAGATGCCGGTGATGGACTGGGGTGGACAAATGTAAGGAATCTTACAACACCAGGTTATAGTCCAACAGTTTTATTTGAAAATCACAAGCTTTCAGAGGCTTTCTCCTTCGTCAGGTGAATGTGGGAATCCTTGAACATTCACCTGACGAAGGAGAAAGCCTCCGAAAGCTTGTGATTTTCAAATAAAACTGTTGGACTATAACCTGGTGTTGTAAGATTCCTTACATTTGTTTCTTTGGAGACAAGGGATACCGCCTGCTGGCAGGGCTGATGATACCCGTGAGGAACCCCACCAACAAGGTACAAGAGCAAAACAACTAGAGCCATATGCCCACCAGGTGTGTTATTGAGCCAGCCACAGGCATGTTGAAGATGCGTTTCAGGTGCCGTTAGGGCTGGAGGAGGCATTCAGTACTTGCCAGCGAGAGTGTCCAGAATAATTGTGGTGTGCTGCGTCCAGCACAACATAGAGCAGCAGAGAGGTTTACAGGTGGACGAGTATGAAGATGCTCATCCTCTGCTAGCTGCAGCATTGAAGAAGATGAGGATGGGCACCCATCAGGAGACCATTCACGTACAGTGCTGCCCCAGATTCTGTAGGGAGTGGTGGTGTGTGTCAGCTTCGCCTCTGACTTCTGAGTGGTTCGAATCGCTCCCACTCCCTGGGTTCTAGACCTTGGACTTATTTGGGGGTTGTGACAAAGTGCAGCAGACAACTGGTTTTGGTGCAAGAAACTTTGATCTTTATTCAAGAGAGAAAATACAACACAACAATCTTAACACTCTAATAAAATGGGGAACACTTCGGTACACACGAGGGAAATTACAGTAGAAAGATACCTCACCCCTCCCAATCCCACTGTACTAGCTAAGTTGGACTCTAAAAGGCCAGAGATAATGCTCACCAAACGAATCCTTGACAGTAATTCACCCAGAGGTAAGTCAGAAATAGATTGTAGAGTGGAAACTTTGCGGATCTTCGGTTTTCTCCCGAGTTGGTTTTCTTTGCTCGCGGTGGCCCAATATTACCCGGTTGGTTGGTGGTAATATTCGGTTGGTTGTTTCGTAAGGCCCTTGTTGCCGCGAGGTGTCTGATGGTCACTGGGGCTGTTGCTCTGATTTCTTCTTGTATGTCGGCCTGCTTCTAGAGCTGCTGACCTTCCCTATCGAACTTATGACGCAATAAAGTGCACGACGTGGTAGTGGTGATAATCAATAGAATCATAAATCAGAAGGAGGTCATTTGGTCTGAGTCCGCGCCCGCTCTATGCAACAGCAATCCAGTTAGTCCCACTCCCCTGCCCTATCCCCGTAGCCCTGCAAATTTTTCCTTTCAAGTACTTATCCAGTTCCTTTTGAAGGCGATGATTGAATCTGCCTCCACCACTCCCTCGGGCAGTGCATTCCAGATCCTAACCACTCGCTGTGTAAAAAAGTTTTTCCTCATGTCACTTTTGGTTCTTTTGCCAATCACCTTAAATCTACACCCTCTGGTTCTTGTAAATGTAATGCAGCAATATAAACAAAATAAACATAACATTTTTTAAAAACGCTCGTGCATATCCTTGGTAAACTATAATTGCTTTAACTTAAGCTTTCTGCCACTTCTACATGATGCATCCAGTGGCTTCAGCAGAGGTAGAGATAGGTTGCACAGATCCCCGCCCTAACTGCTGAGATGCCTTTGGCCTACGATCTCTGGGTTTTGGAGCCCATGAGGGCCCCGTCAAAGACTGTTCCACCAGCACAGGGACAGACTCAGCCAACCGGAGAGGAGTCAGCATTGCGGGTATTGGTTGGGGGAAGAGGGGGGGTAAGACGTGAGCATGCTTTGAGTGGAGTTTCCACTTCCATGTCCCCTCTCGCTATCATCCCTCTCCCAGGCCAGCACAACATCACTTCCACCAGTCTGCTGGACAGCAGCTTGAACAGATGTGCCACCTTATAAAGCGACGGATAAGGTATTTATGATCCTGTTTAAGGCAGCAGACATGTTGGCATCCAACGTCTGCATCATAGCCTGCATAGACTCATTTGAGAGCAGTGCTTATAGCTCAATGGAGGTGGCCACTCTCTCCATTGCAGACATTCTCACATTTACCTGCAACAACATCCCACTAGTGTTGGAGTCGGACTCTTCCATCCTCTCCATTAGTGTGGAGTGCGAGCATGGCTATTTTTCCCAGTACGTCGCAAAGGTGCAGCTGTATCTCAATCATTCTCCTTCTCAACGATGGCCCCCAGGGTTCAGCATATGTCCAGCTGAGCAGAGCTTGAAGAGGGCTGCGCCTCTACAGGGCAGGGGCAGCTGTGGAAAGTCCAACAGTGTCTCCTGGTGCTCAGTGAGTGGTGAATCACCAGGTGACAACAGGACTGTTCTGTCTAATAGGACCCACCGAAGTGTCAGTATCTGCACTGGTGCATGGCTGTGTCCTGTGACTGTGCACCCTCAGAAGGAACGAGGTCCTCTGAGGAATCGGTCTCTTCCATCTCGCCACATTAGTCTTCAGTGCAAGAAGGCCCTAGAAGACAACAGAAAGTGATTAAATAATTTATCAGCAAAGTGACAATCTTGCCAATCACCATACTACGGTCTGTCAGAGTTCAGTGATCGATGAAATAAAGTAGTCATGTGTGTGAAAGATGCTAAAGTTCTGGCACCAGGGATCTGCGGATTCCCAGTCTCTATCTCTGATGGATAGGGATGTAGCTGTCCCACTTATTTCCATTGCCGCCTCCTCCTCATCTGTCAGCTGGATGATCTGTGGTGTTCCACCTCTGGTCCCCATGCGCTCCCTTGTGTGTTGTGCTCTCCTCCTACAAGGGGTGTGACTGAAGGTGCTTTGGATGCTTTGCTTTGGGTGAGGTTAACTACGAAACAGATGCATCACATTGTAGCAGGACTGGGGTGAGTGGCAGTGGTGGGTGCATAGAAAGTGAATAATGGTTTATGCTGAAAGTTAAGTGCTTGTGAGGAGTAAGCGTGCCAACACAGTGAAAGTGGTGGCTGTGGGAAAAGTGGTTGCACAACACAGGATGTGGGTGAATAAGCAAATGTACTCACTGTTCCTGACTTGGTTAGGTTATTAAAATGCTTCCTGCTCTGCAGCCAAAACCTGGGCACTATGCTCCTGCTCTCTTCTGCCACGCCTTCTTGGTGACAGAACCAGGTTGCTTCCTCCGATCACTTGGGTAGATGACCTCCCTCCTGCTAGAAATTGATGGGGTTTTTAAAATGTCATCAATTTGCAAAATTCTCAAATTCCAAGTTCAACATTTAATGGGCTGAAAGATCTTGCGTCTATATAGTGCCTTGCACAACCTCAACACAGCAAGGTCCCACAAACAGCAATGAGATAAATAACCAGATAAAATTTCTTCAGTGATGTTGGTTGAGGGATAAATATTGGTCAGGACACCAGGCAAACTCCCCTGCTCCTCTTCGAATAATACCAGAATCTTTTACATTAACCTTAGGGGGCAGACAGTTTTAACAATTCATCCAAAAGACAGCATCTCCAACAGTACTGCACTGAAGTGTTAATATTGATTATGTGCTCAAGGCTCTGGAGTGGGACTTGAATTCACGACCTTGACTCAGAAGTGAAAAGACTACCACTGAGCCAAGGCTGACACCTAGGACTGGGACTTGGTCCACAGTGTATGTAGGAGACACTGAACTATTTGACTAAACTGACCTGATTTGTTTAATGCAGAAAGTAAAATGATTATTAACTAGTCTTCTATATCTGACCAACATTTTAATGAGCTTTGCAGCCCAGTAAGTTATCCATACTGAAAACAAGATTATTCTGTGTAGGAGGTAGCTCCAACACCTTTGATGCATACAGCAGCGAATGAAATGATTGTGTAGAATCTTCTGTTTCCAGTGGCACAGCAAATATATACCCTCCCAAACACATGCAGCTAGAATGTAGCAGTTTATTTGTTTGAATGCCTACATGATAACTTCTATACATAAGCAAATTAAGTGGATGTCAGCAAGTTCTGATCCTACTGGAATTCCACATTCCTTTTGTAGGAACATAGCAAGATGACAACAGAAGTAACTCTTTCCCAAACACTGAAGCAAATTATCCTCACAATTGGTTTTACCCATCACTCCCAAACCATTGGTATTAAGGGATATGGGCCAAAGGCAGGTATATGGAGTTAGATCACAGATCAGCCATGATCTTATCAAATGGCAGAGCAGGGACAAGGGGCTGGCCTACTCCTGTTCCTATGTTCCTATGTAATGTTTCCTCCTGGTGTCCACCCCGTCACATTAGTTTAAACCCACCCGTACAGCACTAGTTAACTTCCCCGCGAGGACAGTGATCCCAGCTCTGTTGAGGTGCAACCCATCCATCTTGAACAGATCCCTCCTGCCCCAGGAATCTGAAGCCCTCCCTCCTGCACATTGCTCCAGCCACGCATTAACCTGTCTTATCCTATTATTGCTATACTCACTGGAGCGTGGCACTGGGAGTATAGAGTCATGTGAGGAGAGTGACCAAGTTTTTCACCCAGAAACCTTTCCTGACCCAGACTGAAATAAGAACTTAGCAAATATTGTAGGAGAAGGAGGAAGCTGGAAAGCTAAAACCTTAAGAGGATATCATAGGACATTAGTACACTTATTTCTGGATCCTAGAATTAAATCCAACCCAGACTGATACCTGCTGTAATGGTCTTAACTGAAATGAGTGAAGGTCCAGCTCCAGCTGCAAAAAAGATAATTAGCAGGCAAGTAGAATAAAATCCTCATAGTAGGCCATAATCTCCTGCAGTTGGTGTTAAGATATTATTGATGTGGAGATGCCAGTGATGGACTGGGGTTGACAAATGTAAAGAATCTTACAACACCAGGTTATAGTCCAACAATTTTATTTGAAAATCACAAGCTTTCGGAGGCTTTCTCCTTCGTCAGGTGAATGTGGGAATCCTTGAACGTTTCGCACTTATATTCAGAGAACAATACCTGGTGATTACAGATAATCTTTCCAACTGCCCGTTGTCAAGGCAATCAAAGTGTTCAGATAGAGAGGTGTTACCTACAGGACCACAGTGTATACAAATGGCCAGAACACAAAGCAGAGAGAGAGGGAGAAACATCCGAAAGGAAGAGACAGAGAATGACCCGTTGTATTAAAAACAGATAACTTTTATTCGCTGGTGGGGTGACATGTAGCGTGACATGAACCCAAGATCCCAGTTGAGGCCGTCCTCATGGGTGCGGAACTTGGCTATCAATTTCTGCTCGACGATTTTGCGTTGTCGTGTGTCTCGAAGGCCGCCTTGGAGAACGCTTACCCGAAGATCGGTGGCTGAATGTCCTTGACTGCTGAAGTGTTCCCCGACTGGGAGGGAACCCTCGCGAGACCACGCAGACACTGCGACAACGGATGAACGGACACCGCGCAACAATCGCCAGACAGGAGGGTTCCCTCCCAGTCAAGGACATTCAGCCACCGATCTTCAGGTAAGCGTTCTCCAAGGCGGCCTTTGAGACACACGACAACGCAAAATTGTCGAGCAGAAATTGATAGCCAAGTTCCGCACCCATGAGGACGACCTCAACCAGGATCTTGGGTTCATGTCACGCTACACGTAACCCCACCAGCGAATAAATGTTATCTGTTTTTAATACAACGGGTCATTCTCTGTCTTTCTCTTCCTTTCAGATGTTTCTCCCTCTCTCTCTGTTTTGTGTTCTGGCCGTCTGTATATTCGGTGGTCCTGTAGGTAACACCTCTCTATCTGAACACTTTGATTGCCTTGACAACGGGCAGTTGGAAAGATTATCTGTAATCACCAGGTATTGTTCTCTGAATATAAATGCGAAACGTTCAAGGATTCCCACATTCACCTGATGAAGGAGAAAGCCTCCGAAAGCTTGTGATTTTCAAATAAAATTGTTGGACTATAACCTGGTGTTGTAAGATTCTTTACACAAGATATTATTGGGCAGTTTTACTCTGCAATTAACCAGTGTTTGATTTGCTACTGTGTCAGTAACAAAATAAAATAAATTTGTTTGCAGTTTGATTAAATAACACTAAGAGGTGATTTTAACCCCCAAAAACGGGTGGATTGGGGGCGGGTGGGAGTTGAAAAGAGTTGTTTTTTTGGGTTGCAACTGCAAACTTTTCGGATTTTGTATTCCCAGTGGGAAGCCTGTACTTTTACGCTTCCACGTTAAACCCGGAAATAAAGTGGGGTTGCGGTTGCGACCCAAAAAACAACTATTTTCAAATTCGACCTGCCCCCAACCCCACCTGTTCTTGGGGGTTAAAATCACCCCCTAAGTGTTTATAGGGAATGTTTTATGAATCTGCATTTCTGCCAATGGAGCTTTGCCCAGTGTGTATCATGAATTTGGCACTGAAAAATCAAGTAGCAGAACAATGACCTCTATCCAAATTCCCAATATGTAGTCTCAACAGAATGCTCCATGCTGGGAGCATGTATTCGTAAAATTGGCCATGCAGTGAGTTGGGTATCAATGAAAACTATTACTTCAATTATATATTCCTAACAATAATAGTGAAGAACTAACATAAAATTTTATCCTGGTAATTGAAATCTCTGAACAAGATCATAACTGATATACATTTTTTATTTACAATTCTGACACTATGGACATAATATAAAAATAGTCCCCAAACTTCAGAACATAGAGTGCAAGTACAAATAGTAAAATTACAATTCAAAACAAAAGTGCAAAATCAAATGAGATATTTGTACTGCAAGTCTGCTTCATATTCCTCATCTATACACCAATATTGTTTGCAGGAAATGTTATTTTATTGCAGACATACAAAATCTTGAGTTGTACACAACATTGCAAGTCTGTCCATACACTGCTCAATCTTTGCTGTACACAAAACTGGTTTAAACTGGGCCAAATTCCCCATTCTTAGGAACATTAATCTAGGTAATAACTTTACAATGTGATTGCTATACAGTTGGCACAATTTTATCTAATGGAACAAAGTATCAGTTTATATTTTCCCCCAAAAAATACTTGAATAAGGTGCCTTGAATTTCAGACTCAATGAGAATTAGTTTGAAGTAAATAATGATATTGTTCACAAGGTAAATTTGCACACCAGCTGGCATTTGGTATCTCCCCCAAAATGATCTGTAAAACAAAATAGCAGTAAGGTCTCAAAGGGCCAAAGCTTAAACTCCATTGGCTTGACCAACACAGTCATTTAAAATTCAGCCACCTAGATAGGCAGGCTTTGTTGGTTCTTTACCATGCCAACAGAAGGCATACATTGCCACAAGGCACACCATCTTGGAGAAAAAAAGATAACCATATGGACACAAGGAGAAATAATAATTATATATAAAATCCTTTAATCAAAGTTTCTAATAAGCTGTACTACCACTCAATAGCCATATGGGCCTACATTTTCTGAGTACACACTGGCAATGTGAAAACTCATCTGCTACCAGCATAGACTGGATAATTGTGGACAATCCACCCACAGTAGGTGCTGGCAGCAGCCGAGGTTCCCAAACACCAGTATGTACTTGGGGAAATCACGCCCATACCCTTGTTCTGCAAACAAAAAGGTTCTATTTATTGTCCTTAAAAGTGAAGTGATTGGCACACTAGTCTGATGCTAGATATCAAATTATCTGCATTGATATCTTCTAAGGTCTTGAATTAATTTTAAATCCATCTTACATGATGATTAGACACAAGTCTGATGCTAGATGTCAAAATATTACTCTGGCATTCACATAAGAGTATATTCTGTTTTTATATACAGTTAGTAAACAAGACAAAAATATACCCCATCTTGCTACTCTAACCTTGTGCAGCACATCAAGAATGGGTGGATTTTTTCAGGCACAAGGAATGCAAGATGTTATTAGTATTCAGTGTTTCAAAGTCCCATAACAGACACTTTTCTGATACAATGCATATGAGTTTCTAATAGCATAGGCTTTCTGTCCCAAAAGGTAATGTAAATGAGGCCTTCCTTACATATCTGGCTCAGAAACTAGCATCAAAATCTACCCCTAGTGCAATGAATGCATTAGAATAGTTTCCATATTCAACACTTTTGTATGGTTTATGAAAGATACACATCTGTAAATTCAAACCTGTAAGTTTCCTAATGCATTACTATGATAGAAAAAAATAACCCTGCAAAACACCCTTCAGTGAGGTTATGTTCCTATCATTAACCAGGGAAAAATGTGTTTTATAGAAAATGTAAAAAGCTACAACAATAGTGGTGTGTGTACTTTTTAAAAAAAAAGTCTACACATCTCCAAAGACTGAAGGGGGAGACTGTTGATTTATGTAACCAGACATGTCACATCACCAAACATGCCACATCTATAAAGTAGGAGATGGGTACCTTCTCTTTCGGCTAAGATAAATGTTCAGCTTGTGTAAAGAATGAATTTGTCATAATTGAGGTGGGCAGATTCTAATGCCAGCCAAGCTAGGGCTTCAACCTTTACAGTGTACAGATAAATTCAGTTTTGAAAAGTATGTGCACTATTTTGAGCAGTCAGCAGATTTCTGCAACACATTTACCTCCAACAACTACAAAAAATATTTTTTTTTTGTCAGGGTTAAAGCCTATATAGATTTACAACATGAACACAATTGCAAATATTAAAATTCCCAGATTTCCACCAAAATTATAAAAAGAGGTTCCCACTAAAAAGAGTACCCAGATGACCATTTGCTATATAGGGAATAATCCTTTTTTCCGTATAATTGTGTGAAAACATTCCAGTGTCCTTACCCATTAACAAGTTACCAGTGGGATTAATTACATCAAATAGTGAATGGGAAAACTGCAATGTAACTACAAGAGATATTTAAGGTCTCATGAGGGGACGAATACTAGAATATTTTGATTTAAAAAGTGCAAGTTCTACTTCTGTGAATTTGAAGAAGTCCCACAGTATGAAAAGAAATGAGGTCAGATACATGCCATTGCAAATCACTAATCCACTCACATCCTATTGAAAGGACCCTATTCAAACAGTTCTTAGGCCAGTTTTAATGATACAAAATTGTACTATTGCCATTTAGTAAAGTCATATTTGCTGAATTATGTTATTTTGTCTTAGGAGCCAAGGACTTTCAAATCACCCATATATATTATAAAATATTAATGGGGGAATAAATTGTTTTCAATGGGAACAACAAATTTATAAAGGCAATTTGCTTTATTATAAGTGTACATTGCATTTCACTATGTTGAAGGAAAAATTTCAAAACTGTCCTTTACGTGTGAAAAATACTACAATCTGAACATTTTTGGCTGAACAAAAAAGTTACACTGTTTAAACCTTTAGGTCTGGGTTTCTGGCATCACATTCAACATTTCTGTTCTTATGAAGTCTTTCTAGAAATTAGTAGCCAATACTCAAGACTTAGTTAAAGTGGAATTTGAAATTAAAAGGTCCTCCTGAGCCAAAAGGATTGAATCCTTGCCATTGGTTCCAGGATCTGTGAAAGTGATGACCACCTCCGCCCTGTTGATTTTCTGGATCCAGAGGATCCTCCCCGGAGTCAAACTTCTTCCTCATCTCTATAATGAAGAAACAAAAACACTTAAATGACTGGAATGATAAATAATGAAGTCATTTAATTCTATAAAAGTACTAAATCGATTTCTATTACTTTTTTGGTTTTGAGAATATTCATCACTCTTCAAAGTCGCAAAAGTATTTACAAAAAAAAGGGTCCTCATTTCATGCTGTTTTTTCTCTTGGCCTGGAGCTAGAACTTTACAAGTAGCTACAAACTGCAAAATGTCATCAAATAGTAATTAAGCTGACTGAGCTGAGGCCTGGCATTAAGAAAGACAGGTCAGCTAAAATACATCTCTACATTAGCAGCAGCATGTTATTATCATGAAACAGCGTAACATCAAACTTTCCGTGAGAAACATAATAGGAAACCTGCTAGTATAGATAAATGACTGCTTTTGAGGAATGAAGTGCTAAAACACTACAAAAGGAAGAACTTATAAAAGTCAGTTATATGCTATAGGTATCATTGCATAGATAAAGCAGAATTCCACTCGAGAGAAAAAGAACTCACAAATATATAGCATCTTTCACGTCCTCAAGACATTCCAAAGTGTTTTACAGTTAATGAATTACATCTAAAATGTAGTCACTACTGTGTGCAAATTGTCTGTCAGGTTTAAATTATGACAAAACCCCACAAACAGCAATGACTAGATAATGTTTTATTTTTAAAAAGTGGCATTGGTTGAGTGATAAATATTGGCCAAAACACCAGAGGAACTCCCCTGCTCTTCTTCAAATAGTGCCATTGGATTTTTATGTCCATCACATGGATTACCGTTTCATCTGAAAATGAGCATCTCTCAGTGCAGCACACTCAGTACAGTAGATTATGTGCTGAATTATTTGGAGAGAGGCTTAAACCACAACCTTTGACACAAGAGGTAAGAGTGTTACCACTGAGCCAAGGCCGACACCTATTAAACCCTTTGAGAGCCACTGAGTAATCTTGTTGGGACACAATCTCACGATGCTTACTAAAGAATGCAAAAATACAATAATGTAGCCACGTTAATCTTTTCTCATCATGGCTGACTGAAAAAAAAAACAGCTTTAGAGCCTGATTTTCACAGACATTTTAAATGATGTGGCGCCCCACTCAAAACTAGACACTAGGGTCCCAGACACTGGGAAACGCAAACAAAAAATAATAGTTAATTAAGAAGAAAAAGACAACAGTCTGCACAGAATAAGTTAACAACGAGATTAAAATATACTCAGGAAACAGAATGAGTAACATGAAAAACTAGGAAAGCAAAATTTTTTTTAAAAAAAAGTTTGTACATTTGACAGTTACATGTTTACTTAGCACTGCAGTAATACAAATAACTCTTAAGATCTGTGCAGTCTTTATATTATACAAAGATCTGTTTCAGCATCAGTGTACAAGCTGCAAACTGAAGAAAAAAAACTGACACACGGATTGCGGAATTCCCTACAGCTACAAGTATAAGGGTTAAAAGTGGCAATGCCCCAGGATTTACCTATAACTGCTTAGCAAGTGAAAAATCAAATCTACAAGTCACTAAGGGTGCCATTGGACATTAAACCAAGGTTCCATCTAGCTGTTCCAAATGGATTTAAAAGATTCCATAGTACTATTCGATTATCCTGACCAACAATTAGCCTCCAAACACTTGAGCTGACACTCCAGTGCTGAACTGAGGGAGTGCTGCATGTCTGAGGTGTAGTCTTTTGGATGAGACATCTGCCCATTCAGGTGGATGTAAAAAGTCCCATGGCATTATTTTGAAGTGGAGATGCCGGTGATGGACTGGGGTTGACAAATGTAAAGAATCTTACAACACCAGGTTATAGTCCAACAGTTTTATTTGAAAATCACAAGCTTTCGGAGATTATCTCCTTCGTCAGGTGAGTGAGTGGGATATTTGTATATTCGGTGGTCCTGTAGGTAACATCTCTGTCTGAACACTTTGATTGCCTTGACAACGGGCAGTTGGAAAGATTATCTGTAATCACCAGGTATTGTTCTCTGACTATAAATGCAAAACGTTCAAGGAATCCCACTCACTCACCTGTCGAAGGAGATAATCTCCGAAAGCTTGTGATTTTCAAATAAAACTGTTGGACTATAACCTGGTGTTGTAAGATTCTTTACATTATTTTGAAGAGCAGGGGAGATCTCCCCTAGCAGTCATAGTATAGCCCTTTCCTTAGCTACACTATAGCAAGAGCTATTTTTCAAAAACGCTGCACAAATTGCACGGATTTCAGCAAAGCAACATTACTCCACTGCACTGAAATTTAAAAATCTGTCAATAGCCATAATATTCTATTTCACAGAGTCCTGGACAAAATTTATCCCTTAACCAACATCACAAACGGATTATCTGGTCATTATCACATTGCTGTTTGTGGGACCCTATCCAAAAATTGGCTGCCGTGTTTCCTACAACAGTGACTACACTTCAAAAAGTACTTCATTAGCTGTAAAGCTCTTCGGGACGTCCTGAGGTCATGAAAGGTGCTATATAAATGTAAGTCTTTATTTCTTCTTTCTTTTAACTGACCATTTATCTGATTTGCTGTTTGTGGACCCTTACTGTGGGTAAATTGGTTGCCATGTTTGCCTATATGGACAGTGACTAAACTTCAAAAGTAAGTGATTTTAGCTGTGAAGCAAATTAGGATATCCTAAGGACATGAAGGTACTATATAAATGTAGCATTTTCAGTCACTGAGCACCTTGGGTAGGTTCTGCTTCAATTAGTATGAATTGACTCTCAACCTATAGAGAATTCAAGGGAGTGAGACAATTAAAGAGAAATGAAAGAAGCAAGAAAAAAAAACACCATGTAACAAATGGCAATGTCCACCATTATCCTTCATCAAACTCTTTATAGTCAACTGAGTGCTTAGAAACAAAAACTAATGGCAGTGCTGAAATAGACATGTTCTACTGCATGTTGTGCATTAGTGTCTGTTGATAAATACTGATAACAGAATTCTACCCACATCACTTCTGTGTGTAGCAGAACTTACCAGTCAATTGCAGTGAACTTTGGTTTAATGAGTACCTTCAAGGGTAGGTCTTCATTTTTATGGAAGCTAAAAACCAATAATCATTTAATTGCCACTTCATCAAGCCTTTTCCACAACTTCCAACACATTCTACATAAACTATGAAGAAATGTGACTGGAACAGTCATAGTATAGCCCATTCCTCATCTACACCATAGCAAAAGCTACTTTTCAAAAACTCTGCACAAATTGCACGGATTTCAGCAAAGCGGTATTACACAATTGAATGGAAATTTAAAAATCATCAATAGGCAAATCAATTTTTAGCCATAATATTCTAATTTACATCGAGTTGCCCTTTAAAAAGGAATTATTATAAACAAAGTCAGCAAAATACCAATATTAAATTGCAATGGTGTCAATCACCCGTGGCTTTACACATGGGATGTTGAGATTAAGTGCAGTATATGGGAAAAGGATGATCAGAAACAGACCAGATAGTTCAATGAGTCTGTCGCAGTCGTGTTGCAACGAAGCAACATGACCATCAATGCTCCCTATCCACCAATACCCATGCAATCTCCTGGAAGAGGCAAAAAAACTAAACATTCAGCTTAAGCAAGGTTAACACAATCAGACCAACGTGGAAAGGGAAAGGTAGGAGGAAGGGAAGGAAGGGGAAAAGAATTCTAAAGGCAGAGAACCTACCTACTACCTTGGGGATAGGGATGGAGTCCAGTAAGATTGGCCAGAATATCATCTCAATGGGGGTGGATATATAGAGAGTGGCTAGGTTCTTCAGATACCCGGATATTTGACATAGAAACAGTCACATGCCCAATTGAAGACAGCGAAGTTCCAGAACAGATGTGCACAAAGGTAAATGGGGCAAGGGAAGATTGATTGGCATGAGTCGAAGCCTGAGTTCTTAACAACAGAACTGCTAGGGGATTTGGGCTCTTAGATTAACAGCTTCCAGATGTTAAAAGAACATAAAAAAATATAAGAAATAGGAGGAAGAGGAGTAGGCGATATGGCCCCTTGAGCCTGCTCCATCATTCAAGAAGATAAAGTTCAAAAGATCCTGATCTTTGGCCTCAACTCCACTTTCCCGCCCGATCCCCATATCCCTTGATTCCCCTAAGTCCAAAAATCTATTGATCTCAGCCTTGAATATATTCAGTGACTCAGCATCCACATCCTTTGGGGTAGAGAATGCCAAAGATTCACAACCCTGAGTGAAGAAATGCCTCCTGATCTCAGTCTTCAATGGCCAACCCCTTATCCTGAGACTATGTCCCCAGTTCTAGGCTTGCCAGCCAGAGGAAACAACCTTTCAACATCTACCGTCAAGCCCCCTCAGAATCTTTTGTTTCAGTGAGGTCATTTCTCATTCTTCTAAACTAGAGAGTACAGGCCCATTCTACTCAATCTCTCCTCTCATCCCAGAAATTAATCCAGTGAACCTTCATTGCACCATCTCCAAGGCAAGTATATCCTTCCTTGGATAAGACCAAAACTGTACACAGTACTCCAGGTATGGTCTCACCTGTACAACTGTAGTAAGTACTCTTGGACTCCAACCCCCTTGCAATAAAGGCCAACATGCCATTTGCCTTCCTAATTACTAGCTATACCTGCATGCTAACTTTCGGTGTTTCTTGTACGAGGACTCCCAGATCTCTCTGGAGTATTATGTGCAGTTTTGGTCTCCTTATCTGAGGAAGGCTGTCCTTGCCATGGAGGGAGTGCAACAAAGGTTTACCAGACTGATTCCTGGGATGGCAAGACTGAGGTACAAGGAGAGATTGGGTCAACTAGACCTATATTGGTCAGCTACTGACCGATCGTATCTCTGAGCTGGAGCTGCGGGTGGACTCACTGTGGAGCATCCGCGATGCAGAGAAACTCGTGGATAGCACGTTTAGCGAGTTGGTCACACCGCAGGTAAAGGCAGTACAGGCAGGAAGTGAATGGGTGACCACCAGGAAGAGTAAGAGGTGCAGGCAGGTAGTGCAGGGGTCCCCTGTGGCCATCCCCCTCTCAAACAGGTATACCGTTTTGGATACTGTTGTGGGAGATGGCTCACCAGGGGAAGGTGGCAGCGGCCAGGTTCATGGCACCGTGGCTGGCTCTGCTGCACAGGAGGGCAGGAAAAAGAGTGGCAGAGCTATAGTGATAGGGGACTCGATTGTAAGGGGAATAGACAGGCGTTTCTGCAGACGCAACCGAGACTCCAGGATGGTATGTTGCCTCCCTGGTGCAAGGGTCAGGGATGTCTCGGAGCGGCTGCAGAACATTCTGGAGGGGGAGGGTGAACAGCCAGTTGTCGTGGTGCATATAGGTACCAACGATATAGGTAAAAAACGGGATGAGGTCCTACAAGCTGAATTTAGGGAGTTAGGAGTTAAACTAAAAAGTAGGATCTCAAAGGTAGTAATCTCAGGATTGCTACCAGTGCCACGGGCTAGTCAGAGTAGGAATGACAGGATAGCTAGGATGAATACGTGGCTTGAGAGATGGTGCAAGAGGGAGGGATTCAAATTCCTGGGACATTGGAACCGGTTCTGGGGGAGGTGGGACCAGTACAAATTGGACGGTCTGCATCTGGGCAGGACTGGAACCAATGTCCGAGGGGGAGTGTTTGCTAGTGCTGTTGGGGAGGGTTTAAACTAAAGTGGCAGGGGGATGGGAATCGATGCAGGAAGTCAGTGGGAAGTAAAGTGGTGACAGAAACAAAAGGCAGTAAGGGAGAGTGTACAAAACATGACCGGACAAATGGTCTGAGAAAGCACGGCAAAGACCAAGGGAAGTCTAGACTAAACTGCATTTATTTCAATGCAAGAAGTCTGATGGGCAAGGCAGATGAACTCAGGGCATGGATGGGTACATGGGACTGGGATGTTATAGCTATTACTGAAACATGGCTAAGGGAGGGGCAGGACTGGCAGCTCAATGTTCCAGGGTACAGATGCTATAGGAAAGATAGAGCAGGAGGTAAGAGAGGAGGGGGAGTTGCGTTCTTGATTAGGGAGAACATCACAGCAGTAGTGAGAGGGGATATATCCGAGGGTTCGCCCACGGAGTCGATATGGGTAGAACTGAAAAATAAGAAGGGAGAGATCACTTTGATAGGATTGTACTACAGACCCCCAAATCGTCAACGGGAAATTGAGGAGCAAATATGTAAGGAGATTACAGACAGCTGCAAGAAAAATAGGGTGGTAATAGTAGGGGACTTAAACTTTCCCAACATTGACTGGGACAGCCATAGCATTAGGGGCTTGAATGGAGAGAAATTTGTTGAGTGTATTCAGGAGGAATTTCTCATTCAGTATGTGGATGGCCCGACTAGAGAGGGGGCAAAACTTGACCTCCTCTTGGGAAATAAGGAAGGGCAGGTGACAGAAGTGTTAGTGAGGGATCACTTTGGGACCAGTGATCATAATTCCATTAGTTTTAAGATAGCTATGGAGAAGGATAGGTCTGGCCCAAAAGTTAAAATTCTAAATTGGGGAAAGGCCAATTTTGATGGTATTAGACAGGAACTTTCGGAAGTTGATTGGGAGAGTCTGTTGGCAGGCAAAGGGACGTCTGGTAAGTGGGAGTCCTTCAAAAATGTGTTAACCAGGGTTCAGGGTAAGCACATTCCTTATAAAGTAAAGGGCAAGGCTGGTAGAAGTAGGGAACCTTGGATGACTCGGGAGATCAAGGCCCTAGTCAGAAAGGAGGCATATGGCATATCAAGTGGATCCCTTGAAGAGTATCGAGATTGCCGGAGTAGAGTTAAGAGAGAAATCAGGAGGGCAAAAAGGGGACATGAGATTGCTTTGGCAGATAAGGCAAAGGTGAATCCAAAGAGCTTCTACAAATACATAAAGGGCAAAAGAGTAACTAGGGAGAAAGTAGGGCCTCTGAAGGATCAACAAGGTCATCTATGTGCGGAACCACAAGAGATGGGTGAGATCCTAAATGAATATTTCACATCGGTATTTACGGTTGAGAAAGGCATGGATGTTAGGGAACTTGGGGAAATAAATAGTGATGTCTTGAGGAATGTACATATTACAGAGAGGGAGGTGCTGGAAGTCTTAACGCGCATCATGAAATGTCCGGGACCTGATGAAATGTATCCCAGGACGTTATGGGAGGTTAGGGAGGAAATTGCGGGTCCCCTAGCAGAGATATTTGAATCATCCACCACTACAGGTGAGGTGCCTGAAGATTGGAGGGTAGCAAATGTTGTGCCTTTGTTTAAGAAGGGCGGCAGGGAAAAGCCTGGGAACTACAGACCGGTGAGCCTGACATCTGTAGTGGGTAAGTTGTTAGAGGGTATTCTGAGAGACAGGATCTACGGGCATTTGGAGAGGCAGGGACTGATTAGGAACAGTCAGCATGGTTTTGTGAGAGAAAAATCATGTCTCACGAATTTGATTGAGTTTTTTGAAGGGGTAACCAAGAAGATAGATGAGGGCTGTGCAGTAGACGTGGTCTACATGGACTTCAGCAAAGCCTTTGACAAGGTACCGCATGGTAGGTTGTTACATAAGGTTAAATCTCACGGGATCCAAGGTGAGGTAGCCAATTGGATACAACATTGGCTTGACGACAGAAGACAGAGGGTGGGCGTAGAGGGTTGTTTTTCAAATTGGAGGCCTGTGACCAGCGGTGTGCCTCAGGGATCGGTGCTGGGTCCGCTGTTATTTGTTCTTTATATTAATGATTTGGATGAGAATTTAGGAGGCATGGTTAGTAAGTTTGCAGATGACACCAAGATTGGTGGCATCGTGGACAGTGAAGGTGGTTATCTAGGATTGCAACGGGATCTTGATAAACTGGGCCAGTGGGCCGATGAATGGCAGATGGAGTTTAATTTAGATAAATGTGAGGTGATGCATTTTGGGAGATCGAATCGGGCCAGGACCTGCTCCGTTAATGGTAGGGCGTTGGGGAGAGTTGGGGAGTTATATAGAACAAAGAGATCTAGGAGTACAGGTTCATAGCTCCTTGAAAGTGGAGTCACAGGTGGATAGGGTGGTGAAGAAGGCATTCAGCTTGCTTGGTTTCATTGGTCAGAACATTGAATACAGGAGTTGGGATGTCTTGTTGAAGTTGTGCAAGACATTAGTTCGGCCACACTTGGCCTACTCTTGCTCCTATTTTCTATGTTTCTCTGAACACCAACATTTAATAGTTTCGCACCATTTAAAAAATATTCTGTTTTTCTATTCTTCCCACCAAAGTGAATAACCACACATTTCCCCACATTATACTCCATCTGCCACCTTCTTGCCCACTCACCTATCCTGTCTATGTCCCTTTGCAGACTCCATGTCCCCCTCAAAGCTTACTTTCCCACCTACCTTATCAGCAGCAAATTTGTATACATTTAATAATATCCTTTCTATAATAGGGTGACCAGAACTGTGTACACTTTTTTCCCAGGAGAGTAGGAGGTTAAGGGGTGATCTTATAGAAGTCTATAAAATAATGAGGGGCATAGATAAGGTAGATAGTCAAAATCTTTTCCCAAAGGTAGGGGAGTCTATAACGAGGGGGCATAGATTTAAGGTGAGAGGGGAGAGATACAAAAGGGTCCAGAGGGGCAATTTTTTCACTCAAAGGGTGGTGAGTGTCTGGAATGAGCTGCCAGAGGCAGTAGTAGAGGCGGGTACAATTTTGTCTTTTAAAAAGCATTTGGACAGTTACATGGGTAAGATGGGTATAGAGGGATATGGGCCAAGTGCAGGCAATTGGGACTAGCTTAGTGGTATAAACTGGGCGACATGGACATGTTGGGCCGAAGGGCCTGTTTCCATGTTGTAAACTTCTATGATTCTATATTCACTCGAGTTTAGAAGAATGAGAGGTGATCTCATCGAAACCTATAAAATTCTAACAGGACTAGACAGACTCGATGCAGGGAGGATGCTCCCGATGGCTGTGGAGTCCAGAACCAGGGGTCACAGTCTCAGGATACGGGGTATGCCATTTAGAACAGAGATGAGGAGAAATTTCTTCACTCAGAGGGTGGTGAACCTGTGGAATTCTCTACCACAGAAGGCAGTGGAGGCCAAGTCATTAAATATATTCAAGAAGGAGATAGATTTCTTAATACTAAAGGGATCAAGGGATATGGGGAAAAAGCAGGAACAGGGTACTGAGTTAGACAATCAGCCATGATCATTTTGAATGGCGGAGCAGGCCCGAAGGGCTGAATGGCCTACTCTTGCTCCTATTTTCTATGTTTCTCTGAACACCAACATTTAATAGTTTCTCACCATTTAAAAAATATTCTGTTTTTCTATTCTTCCCACCAAAGTGAATAACCACACATTTCCCCACATTATACTCCATCTGCCACCTTCTTGCCCACTCACCTATCCTGTCTATGTCCCTTTGCAGACTCCATGTCCCCCTCACAGCTTACTTTCCCACCAACCTTATCAGCAGCAAATTTGTATACATTACACTCAGTCCCTTCATCTAAGTCATTAATATAGATTGAAAATAGCTGAGGCCCCAACACTGATCTTTGTAGCACCCCACTAGTTACAGCCTACCAACCTGAAAATGACCCATTTATCCCCACTCTTTTCTGTCAGTTATCCAATCCTCTATCCATGCTAATATATTTCCCCCGGCCCTATGAGCCTATACCTTACATAACAACCTTCTCTGAGGCACCTTATCGAATGCCTTTTGGAAATCCAAATATACCACATCCATTGGTTCCCCTTTATCTACCCTGCTAGTTACGTCCTCAAGGAACTCTAACAAACTTGTTAACACGATTTCCCTTTCATAAAACTATTGCGACTCTGACTAATCATATTACGATTTTCTAAGTGCCTGTTACTACTTCCTTAATAATTGATTAAAGCATTTTCCCGATAACTGATGTCAGGCTAACTGGCCTGTAGTTCCCTGTTTTCTCTCCCTCCTTTCTTGAGTGGGGTTATGCTCTTCTTAGCGGTTTGCCTGGGAAAGCTTTGGATTACTAAGCTGTAAGATCAACAAATTTATAAATAGGGCACAGGACTTTTGACAGGAATGAGGGGTCCATCAGAAGCAGTTTTTAAAAACAGTGGGACAAGGAGGATAAAGCAGATTGGGAGTTGAAATAGTATGCTGAAATTTTGATCAATACATTTCACTTAGAAATAATACTAGAGTTGCCACTGGGACTGAAATACTCGTGCAGAGCCATCTGGAGGCCAAGGTGTAGACCTACATGAAAATTTAACTACCAGATTACATGGTCAGCTCTTACTTCTCAACCCAACGTTATGGGACATACTTAACATAGAAATGGCCCATCAAAGTGCCACTTTCAGACTTAAGTGTAAACATTCACCTGCAGTATCTGTTAACATGGATTTTGCCATGGGCAGAACCTGAAGTTTTCATTGCATTTTAAAATGAATGTCAATGACCTACTCAGCAATTTTAATATACAATGAATCTAAAATGGTTGAAATATCTAGACAGGAGAAAAGAGGCCGCTCCATACCTGGATCAGTGAGTACTTCTTTAGCAGCTGCTATGTCTATGAATTTTTTTTCTGCTTGCTTCTTCTCATTTTCTTCCTGGAAGTTATCAGGATGCCACTGCATTGCTAGCTTTCTGTATGCTTTTATAATCTCCCGTTTTTTGGCACTTCTGAAATGTCAAAAGTATAAAGAAACAGCGTACACCCAACCTGTTGAGGTTCTAGCAGATTGAACTGCATAACATCTACATTAATATTGAATAGGCCTTTTCTATCTTTGAAAGAATTGAGAGGCTCCACTGCTCAGCATTTTAGCCTATTATAAACATAATTAAAAGTAAAAACTGGGATAATTAAATTTGTTCAGAAGCACAGTAAATGTGATATGCTTACAATAGCAAATACAAACATTACATCTATTACATCATTTAATTTAAAAATGTATTCAATGCAAGTGTTATCCTGTAATCTCACTATTTGTAAGTGAAGAAACCCATCTATACAGTTATTATAAATAGGCTATTGAATTCAAGTTAAAATGTATTTTACAACTTGTAAATTAAACATCCAAAGAATTTTCTGGGTTCTTCTATTGCCTCGCTCCAGATCTAGAATCTTTAGAAGACAGAGGGTGGTTGTCGAGGGTTGTTTTTCAAACTGGATGCCTGTGTCCAGCGGTGTGCCTCAGGGATCGGTGCTGGGTCCGCTGTTATTTGTTATTTATATTAATGATTTGGATGAGAATTTAGGAGGCATGGTTAGTAAGTTTGCAGATGACACCAAGATTGGTGGCATTGTGGACAGTGAAGAAGGTTATCTAGGATTGCAACGGGATCTTGATAAATTGGGCCAGTGGGCCGATGAATGGCAGATGGAGTTTAATTTAGATAAATGTGAGGTAATGCATTTTGGTAGATCGAATCGGGCCAGGACCTACTCCGTTAATGGTAGGGCGTTGGGGAGAGTTATAGAACAAAGAGATCTAGGAGTACAGATTCATAGCTCCTTGAAAGTGGAGTCACAGGTGGATAGGGTGGTGAAGAAGGCATTCAGCATGCTTGGTTTCATTGGTCAGAACATTGAATGCAGGAGTTGGGATGTCTTGTTGAAGTTGTACAGGGCATTGGTGAGGCCACACTTGGAGTACTGTGTACAGTTCTGGTCACCCTATTATAGAAAGGATATTATTAAACTAGAAAGAGTGCAGAAAAGATTTACTAGGATGCTACCGGGACTTGATGGTTTGACTTACAGGGAGAGGTTAGACAGACTGGGACTTTATTCCCTGGAGAGTAGGAGGTTAAGGGGTGATCTTATAGAAGTCTATAAAATAATGAGGGGCATAGATAAGGTCGATAGTCAAAATCTTTTCCCAAAGGTAGGGGAGTCTATAACGAGGGGGCACAGATTTAAGGTGAGAGGGGAGAGATACAAAAGGAGCCAGAGGGGCAATTTTTTCACTCAAAGGGTGGTGAGTGTCTGGAACGAGCTGCCAGAGGCAGTAGTAGAGGCGGGTACAATTTTGTCTTTTAAAAAGCATTTGGACAGTTACATGGGGAAGATGGGTATCGAGGGATATGGGCCAAGTGCAGGCAATTGGGACTAGCTTATTGGTATAAACTGGGCGACATGGACATGTTGGGCCGAAGGGCCTGTTTCCATGTTGTAACTTCTATGATTCTATGATTCTATGATTCAGTAATATTTGTGATTCAGTAAATACCTTTTCACTCCTAATATTTTGTAGTAATCTTTCTTCTGTGATTGTTTAAGAAGTTTCTGTGCCCTTTCCAGCCCTTCTTTTATTCCTTGATCATTGTCACTGTGGTCTCTTGCAACTTCATAGTCTTTGATTGCTGTACGAAACATCAGACAACACTGAGTTTATTCTTCAGTCAGTCATGGTCATGCCTCTGTATGTTAAGCCTTTCGCCCATCTAGTTCAGTCAGTTTTGCCAACTTAAAGAAACTCATCGTCGCTGGGTCAAAATCCTGGAACTCCCTTCCTAACAGCACTGTGGGAGAACCATCACCACACGGACTGCAGCGGTTCAAGAAGGCAGCTCACCACCACCTTCTCGAGGGCAATTAGGGATGGGCAATAAATGCTGGCCTTGCCAGCGACGCCCACATCCAGTGAACGAATAAAAAAAAATAATAGATGGGTGTCTGTAGGGTAAAAGTGAGCTAGCTCATTAAAGTCTTCACATCATCATCCTCTGCATCTCAGAATTAAACAAGCAAGTTGGAGGAAGTGGAAAGCCAGAATTTTATGATTAGAAACTGGGCAAACATTTAACATGTCCATATGTCATTCCATTTTAAATTGATTAACACTCCATTAAATAGCAGGAACATCATAATCGGGTCAATTATCTGCTAATTTCTAGACTGTAATGTTTATTTTAAAAGTTTTCACAGCTCCCCCCAATCAGTTGATAAATGTAGCTGAGCAAGGTACCAGGCTGGAGTCCCAGTCTGATCTCAGTTAGGGTAGCAGTATGGCTGCTACTATTGGTCTCAGCACTCAAGTGGGAGAGCAGGGGAGGAAAGGGGGGAAAAATTGACAGTTCCTGCTCCTACGTAGACTTGTAGACATTGGGTAAAGGCAGAATTGGGCTAATTTGCAGTTACCCTATCCATCAGCTGTATACCCTGCCAACACTTGCTGTCTAGGTTCACAAATGAAGAATGGCCACTATGATGAAAAAGTACTTAAGGATGCTGGCACTGTGTAACCGTACTCCAGCATGAGTTAACATCTGCAGGGGGAAGACAAAAAAAATTCAAAGAAAAAAAATTCACAGCGATGATACTGGGGTGCCATTGACAGAACCTTATTCTATACATCCTCAATGGACCACTCATGCACATATATGCAATTTGAGGGAGAAAGTGACAAATTAAAAATTATAGATTTTACCAACGTATATAAATATAAATCAAAGCTGGCCGATGCAACAGCAGTGCTGCACCAAGAAAACAAAGTAAAGGGAAGAGAGGAGAGAAAGGATTTTTTCCCCCCCTTGTTGCATCTAACCACGCTGTCTCCTTACACTGTCTCCCATGCTTGATGCTGGGCTCTCAACATTTAGTAAGACTGCTTAATGTAACCTAAACTTCAGATGTTTAGACTGGTTAGACTCTGCAGCTAAAGTGACCCATCTAAATAAACATTTACACAGTTGGGAAAAAGACCACTATACTATTAGACCAAGAACTGTATATATCCTGGCTACAGATGCAAAATGCATAACTATAAGTGTATTAAGTTTCCCTTAATTATAGTTTACCAAACCAGTTCAAAAGGAACAAATGAAATTTGAGCTTTAAACACACAATAGGTGTTAAATACATAAATCAAGTAAACTGTACCTTCTTCATATCGTTCCTCTAAAATATAAGCCTCTGCTCGGTCTTTCAATGCATTTATATTGCTCGTGTCCTGCTCCAATACTTGCGTGCAGACTTTGATGGCTTCTTTTGCTTGCTGGTTCTAAATGAGTGATTATATTAATAGTAGGATACCGTTTAAAGGAGGAATATCTTCATGAATTATTTACCAATCTTTATTGGAAGGAAAGAGAGCTATGTATTTTTTTTATTGTACAGATATGAAGCAATGAGTTTTAACCAGATTTACATTCCCTGTAAATGGGGGGAGAATATTTTTACAAGATCCATTCAACAAAGCTGAATTGCAAGCAATAAGATTAATTGCTAAGACACAATTATAAATGTTTATTAATTCTAAATTATGACTCTAGAGGCAGAGAAGGCAAACTGTGTGCAATATCAGCCTGGGGTGTCAATGGTCCATTTCAGTTTAGATTTAATTGATTCAGGACAGTCATAATGCTTAGAAGGGGATGCAGGACCAGAGAGATTTTAGGGTGCACATACACAAATCTCTGAAGGCGGAAGGACAAGTTGAGAAGGCTGATAAAAAAGCATATGGGATCCTGAGCTTTATTAATAGAGGCATAGGGCTCGATTTTGGGATCGTGTTTCCGGCGGGTTCCCAGCGGGGTGGCCCCGAAAATCCCGATATCCGGTCACGTGACCGGATCGCGACGAAATCCCGGCCACTTCCAGGTACCGCGCTGACGTGCGGGGCTGCGCGCGCAAGCCCCGCTGGTGGGAATCCCGCAGGCAATTAAAGCCAGCGGGGTTCCACTTGAGAGTACTTAACTTGCTCGTTGTGGTCAGTTAATGAGCTGAAGCAGCTGTCAAAAGAGGAAGTGTGGGATTTTCGGTTCAAGGCAGTGAGTTTCCCACACTGGAGGAAACAGTCCCTCCTCAACCAGGCGTGTTGCAGCCAGCAGCCTGTGGCAGGTGCCAAGGTGCACTCCACGGGGGAGAGCCCTCACCCACGCAGGAGGCCACCGCGTCACATAGGGCAACCCCTGCCCTCCACCACCCCCCGCCAAGCCAGAGGACAGACCGACACGAAACCGCAGCCCCAGTCCGAGGAACCACCCACCTACCCTGCACAACCCCTCAGACCAACACCTGCCAGATGGGTGGTGTGTGGACACCCTCGGAGGACGAAGAGCATGACCAGCACCAGCAGCCTCGTAGTCCACGCCGTCCGCCGCAGGGACGTGGATCCCCCCAACACTGTGTTGTTGCACGCCCACCTGCACAGCAGGAGGGAGGGCAACCGCAGAGAGAGACGCATCGCAGAGGGCACTACCCTCGCCACAGGGTCCACAGACCGAGGCGCAGCTCCCCGGACCTCTCCGAGCAGCAGTGCACAGGGAGGCGCAGATTCGCTCGACATGTAGTCGTGGAGATCTGCAGCCTCTTTCATGCCGAGCTGCTCCTGGCTGGCCCCAGCACCAACTGCTTACCTGTCGCTGTCAAAGTCACCACTGCCCTCCACACCTTCTCCTCCGCATCCTTCCAGGGTGCAGCCGGCTACACCGCCGATGTCTCTCAGTCGTCTGTGCGGACGAGCCCTGCAAATACACCTGCACCGACTCTGCAGTAACACGATGGGTGGCATCAGTGGTGGGTCCTCATAGTGATACCCAGGAGCGGCCATTATTGGACACAACGGACAGGATTCGCGGAGACATGGCAGTGGTGGTGTCAATATAATGTGTGCTGTTTGTTGCTCTGAAATTCAATATAGGTAACACCCATGACAAACCCTCAGACACCCTTGTGCACCCCCTTCATGCTGACGACACGTTTGCCTTACGCTGCCTACTGCACATATGTGATGCATGCCCTGTGGCTGCAGCACAGGTGGTGGCAGGTTGAGTGAGGCTGGCCGTGAGGGAGATGCACGGGAGGGTGAGTATGGGATGGAGCAATGAGATTGTATGAGGATTGGGTTGCGTGTTAGTGGCAGGATGAGTACTGGCGAGGTGAGTAGGTGGAGGTAAGATGAGGATGGGGTTTGAGTGGGTATGAAGGGTGATGTGACAGAATAGTGTTGGCGGTGCCGAAGGAGATGTGGGGTGGGGGCAGTGTTGTGGCAGACGGAGTGTAGGGGAAAGACTTCATGTTCTCACTGCGGCTGACCTACTGCGGTCATTGCAGCGCCTCCTGCACTGTATGCAGGTGGGCGATATGTTGGTGGCGCAGGTGACCCCCTCTGCCACCTCGAGCCAGGCCTTCTTGGTGGCAGAGGCAGGCCGCTTCCTCCCGCCCGCCGGGTGGAAGATCTGTGTCCTCCCCCTCCTCCTCACCCCATCTGATGATACCTGGGGTGAGGCATCATTAAACTAGGAGCAGCCTTCCCCCTGGGCTGCTCCATGCTGCAATTTGTCCCATTGGTTGCAGCATCCGTCAGTGGAGGACTGCCCCTTTAACTAGAGAGCCTCCAGCTGACAGATCGTACTGCGCATGCGCAGCCCGACCGACGCGCAGGCCAGCGCCGTGGACCCCGGAGGAGCAGGTAATTGATTCCTATTAGCGTGTTGCCTGCTACGATCGCGTGGGCAACCCACTAATTTCGCCGTCCGCGTTTTCGACGCTCCCGGAGGACCACCCGCTGGGAACCCGCAGGCCTGCTAAATTCGAGCCCATAGAGTTCAAAAGCAAGGAAGTTATGCTAAACTTTTATAAAACACTGGTTAGGCCTCAAATGGAGTATTGTGTTCAATTCTGAGCACCACACTATAGGAAGGATGTCAGAGAGGGTGCAGAAGAGATTTACCAGAATAGTACCAGGGATGAGGGACTTCAGTTACATGGAGAGAATGGAGAAGCTGGGGTTGTTCTCCTTAGAACAGAGACGGTTAAGGGGAGATTTTACAGAGGTATTCAAAATCATGAAGAGTTTTGATACAGTAAATGAGGAGAAACTTTCCAGTGGCAGAAGGATCGGTAATCAGAGGACACAGATTTAAGGTGATCAGCAAAAGAGCCAGAGGTGACACGAGGAAACTTTTTTTAAAAAATAAAACGCAGCGAGCTGTAATGATCTGGAATGCACTGCCTGAAAGGGTGGCGGAAGCAGATTCAATAGTAACTTTCAAAAGGGAATTGAATAAATCATAGAAAGTTACAGCACGGTAGGAGGCCATTCGGCCCATCGAGTCCGCACCGGCTCTATGCATGAGCAATCCAGCTAATCCCACTGCCCTGCCCTATCTCCGTAGCCCTGCACATTTTTTCGTTTCAAATACTTATGCAGTTCCCTTTTGAAGGCCATGATTGAATCTGCCTCCACCACTCCCTCGGGCTGTGCATTCCCGATCCCAGCCACTCGCTGTGTAAAAAAGATTTTCCTCATATCACCTTTGGTTCTTTTGCCAATCACCTTAAATCTATGCCCTCTGGTTCTTGACCCTTCCGCCAATGAGAACAGTTTCTCTCCATCTACTCTGTCTAGACCCTTTATGATTTTGAACACCTCTATCAAATCTCCTCTCAACCTTCTCTGTTCCAAGGAGAACAATCCCAGCCTCTCCAGTCTATCCACATAATTTAAGTCCCTCATCCCTGGAATCATTCTAGTAAATCTCCTCTGCACCCTCTCCAAGGCCTTCACATCCTTCTTAACCTGCGGTGCCCAGAACTGGACACAATACTCCAGTTGTGGCCGAACCAGTGTTTTATAAAAGGTTCATCATGACTTCCTTGCTTTTGTACTCTATGCCTCTATTTATAAAGCCCAGGACCCCGTATGCTTTTTTAACTGCTTTCTCAACCTGCCCTGCCACCTTCAACGATTTATGCACATACACCCCTAGATCCCTCTGTTCCTCCACCCTTTTTATACTCCAAATACTTGAAGGGAAAAAACTTACAAGGCTATGGAGAAAGAGCAGGGAATGGTAACTAGATAGCTCTTTTAAAGAGCCAGCACAGGCATGATGGGCCATATGGCCTCCTCTTGTGCTGTACCTACTATGATGATAGAAGGGCAGCTACATTGCAAATAAAAAGTAAATTATCTATATTTGGATACTACAATGGAAGTTATCCAGAGGCTTTGAGGAATGCAATAGTTCAGAAATTAAATAGGCAACATCAGTTTATACATATATTCTTTCTAGAACCTGGGTTCAAATCCATTTATTATCAGGGACTTGAGCTTTTTTTGGGAGGGCTGTCAAGCCCAGCTTTTTTCTTAAAAAAAGGTACAAATCCCATTTTCTCCAAATGTGTGTCACTTTGAGCCTTAAGTAAATTATGGCAGAAAACAGAAAATAATGATCTCAAGACAGTCACCAATCCTAGTCTGATTTAGCGATGAGAAACTACAGGAGCTGTTCAAAAATGACTCCTCAAATTTCTTCTCCTCCCACACCAATGCATCGGAGATTGGCAACTTGATGGCTCTAAAATGTGCTCAAACTCCAGAATACCAGCAATAAAGCACTTCATATTGTGCCTTTATCATTATGTAGGTAAATATGGCAGCCATTTTGCACACAAGCCCTGCCAAGAGACAAATAATCAGTTATTGATGGTGGTGTTGGCAGAGGTTGAATATTGGCTGATGCACTAGCTGAAACTTCCTGTACTTCAAAGAATGCCATGGTACCTTTAACAACCCTTAAATCCAATGGAGCAAGCAGACAATGCCTTGGTTTAATGCCTCATCTGAAGGATGGCACCTACGAAAATGCAGCACTGTACTGAAGTGTCAATTCCAGATAATCTGGAAGACGACTTCAACCCACAACCTTCTGACTCAGGAGTGTGCCATCAACACAGCCAGCTAACAAAATCTAGGTCAAAAAACAGTAACTTTGAATGACATCTCACTCAACTGAGTGTTAAAAGTATCTCGGAAGCACAACTTTGAGAACAGTACTTGGAAGTATAGTTATAATATCCCTTTGTACATGCTGCCATCATATTGATAAACAAAACCTCAAATAGCCCGATTACTAAACTTCTTACCTTTGATAAACAATGACAAATTCTTTCCTTTGCATACAAAGTGTATTGAAGAACATTTGGCTCAGTTTTCATAGCAGATTCATATTTACTGATAGCATCAGAGTATCTAAGTCAGAAGAGAAAATATTTACATTGTACAATAAGAGTTAAAAGCAATATTTTCTGTATTTTTTGTTGTGAAAAGCAATGACCTTTCCAATTACTGCGATTATACACGGTCACTCGAAGGCCATGCAGTACAATGCCCATGAACTCGAGTATCTACAGAATGCATTCCAAGTTGAATGATCAATTCTGGAATAATTTTAAGATGTTCTTACTTTTCTTCTCTTATGAGGTCTTCTCCAGTTGCCAACTGCTTGTTGAGTTTTTTCACTTGCTTATAGTGGGCAAAACATAGTTTGTGATCCGGGTCCAATTTCAAGCATTCCCGTATTCCACTGTACATATAAATCAGAACAAAATGTTACATCACTTAATGCAATGCTGGCAAAAGATCATAGGATTAAACTCTAATTCCCAAAAGTAAAGGGGTAGTCAAAAAAAAGTTTAAAAAAAACAAGTTGATAGTTGATTTTCCCCCCAACCTCTTCCCCTCACTGATCCCCACAAAAACAAAGAAAAACACTGAACTGAAGGAGGAAATCTTTTTATTGGGTTGGCTCTAATCAAACCAAGCCAATATTTCCTATGCTACACACACTGCAGCACAATTTCCTTGTAATTTACTATAAATAAGTGTTGCAAAGTGATGATTTTGTTGTAGGTAGATTACAGTGAAGATGCCACAGACAGAATGTGGGAACTAAGTATCTATAGTAATTATATTGTGCACTGTAATATTTTCCCCATCACTCTTTGTTGATAATGTGGATCGGTGTCAAAGTTTGTCCTATAACACTCCTGTGAAGCGCCTTGGGACATTTAACTAAGTTAAAAGTGCTATATAGTTGCAAGTTGTTGTTGATGACAGTCCTATTGTCATAAGGCAGCATTTCCTACAACTCAGCAAGCAACACCACAAATCTACTACTATGTTTAAAAAACACACCTACACATGGGAAAGATCTTCTGATTAAGACAGCTGTGCATAAAATGAAATTCTTAAAAATGGAAAATATGCCTAGGTAATCTTTCCTCCTATTAATAGTGACCATTCCCATTTGTGTACGGATGCTGCATAAAGTAGGTTTATAGTACCTGTTATGTAGCATTTTTTAATAAAAGTCACAGGGGATGTAACACCAGTTCCATTATAAAAGAATGCATTGTTCACTAAACGCTCATAACTGACCAAGGCCTCATCGACAATTCTTAGAAACATAGAATCATACAGCACAGGAGGCAGCTAGTCAGTCCATCGTGCCTGTGCCAGCTCTCTGAAAGAGCTACCAATTAGTCACACTCCCCTGCTCCTTCCCCATAGCCCTGCAAATTTTGCCATTTTAAGTATAGATCCAATTCCCTTTTGAAAGTTACTTTTGAATCTGCTTCTACCGCCCTTTCATGCAATGCATTCCAGATCATAATAACTCACTGAGTAAAAAAATTTCTCATCACCCCCCTAGCTTCTCCACCCACTCCCCCCCCCCCCCAAACTATAGGAACAGAAAAAAACTCTTGGAACAGAGTCCCTGACTAATCCAATCCCAAGCTTTCAGTGAAGAGTCATGACCCTAGGAACATAAAGAATAGGAGTAAGCCATACGACCCCTCGAGCCTGCTCCGCCATTCAATAAGATCATGGCTGATCTCTGGCCCCATCTCTACTTTCTCGCCCAATCCCCATATCCCTCGATTCCCCTAGAGTTCAAAAATCTCAGCCTTGAATATACTCAACAACTGAGCATCCACAGCCCTCTGAGGTAAAGAATTCCAAAGATTCACAATCCTCTGAGTGAAGAAATTCCTCATCTCAGTCCTAAATGGCCAACCCCTTATCTTGAGACTATGCCCCCTAGTTCTAGACTCTCCAGCCAGGGGAAACAACCTCTCAGCAACTACCCTGTCAAGAGAATTGAGGCTACACCGTTAAACCCCTATCTCCAATCCATGGTTCCAATGAGTGAAAAATTATCCCTTATACCTCAATTAGTGAGATAAGCGTGCCAAGAATGCTAAAGGGCTACAAAACCACCACAATTACTTGTTTGATACTTCAAAAGGTAGCAACTGAAATTCTACATTTCTCCTGGGTAAGAATTCATCCTACAAAATATTTCACATCACCTCTGCCAAAATTGATGGGATGGCTAACACAAAGCTGGTGAACAGAATATATCAAACTGACAAACACTATGTTTGCAGTTTATAAATCGCAGAAAATTAGTGGAAAGATAATTGAACTGGCAGCGGCTCTTTTCTCGAGAAAAGAGAAGACTGAGGGGTGAACTGATAGAGGTCTTTAAGATGACAAAAGGGTTTGATAGGGTAAACGTAGAAAAGATGTTTCTGCTTGCAGGGGTGACTAGAACTAGGGGCCATAAATAGAAAAGATAGTCACTAATAAATCCATTGGGAATTCAGAAGAAACTTCTTTCTCAGAGAATGGTTAGAATGTGGAACTCACCACCACAAGGGGTAGTTGAGGCGACTAGCACAGATTCATTTAAGAGGAAGCTAGATGAACACGAGGGAGAAAGGAATAGAAGGACATGTTGATAGGGTTAGATGAAGTAGGGAGGGAGGAGGTGTGTGGAGCATAAACACCAGCATGGACCTGTTGAGCCGAATGGCCTGTTTCTGTGTTGTACATTCAATGTAATTCAATGCAATTCTATGCAATAAAAAAGAATACTCACCCAAGAGACATTTCATGGTCTCCAAGCTGGTAATAGATTATACTGATTTTGTAGAATGCTTCAGTGTTGTCATATTTAAGTTTTGATGCTGCTTTCAAGTCACTTATTGCTTTTCCACTTTCATCAATCTGTATGTAGCATTCTGCCCGGAGTTCTCTTAACTCAGAATCCCAAACACAGGTCTGATGCAGAAGAAATATACTTCAAAAGGTAGCAACCGAATAATATTTTTCAGTATAACTGTATAATTTTTTAAACTTACAACAACTTGCATTTATATAGCGCCTTTAAAATAGAAAAATGTTCCAATGCGCACCATGGAGGAATAATCAAATAATGAATGTCGAGCCAAAGGAGATATTAGGAGGAGTGACCAAAAGCTTGGCCAATGAGGTGGGTTTCAAATGGGGAACTTAGAAGTAAAGGGAGTACAAAGGCAGTAGGGTGTGTGTTTCGGTAGGGATTTCCAATGGTGGAGAAGAGGGATGCACAAGAGGTGAGAATCATGGGAACAGTGTTGGGGACCGGGGTGGGGGGGGTGGGGGGGGTGAAGGGTTGGAGGAGGTTACAGAGATAGGATAGGGAAAGGCCATGAAGAGATTTAATCACATACAGATGAGAATTTTAATTTTTGGGGGGACTGGGAGCCAAAAAGGTCAGTGAGGATAAGGACGATGGATGAAGACAAGACACGGACAACAGAGTTCTGGATCAGCTGAAGTTTGTGGAGGGCAGAGGATGGTAGAATGGCCAAGCAATCACTGGAAAAAGAGTGTAAGAACGTGGGAAGGAAAAAAAAAGTCTGTCGTGTATGATAGAGCACGAAAGAGCGCACACAGAGCAAGAGCAAAAACACGCATGGAAAGAAAGTGTGGAGAAGAGAGATGAGGGCATGCAAAGAGAAAAATAATTTAATTAACCTTGTCCATACCTCTTTTCCTTCCAACCCCTGTATCTTCTCTCCGCACTCTCCCACCCCCCCCTGAAATTACCCCATCTAAACCACACTTGGTATTGACTCCCCATGTGCAACACCACGGGATTACCGATTATATATTCAGATATCGCCTGATTAAGGCCTACCAATATCCAGGCTAGCAGAAAGGTAACAACGGGAGATAGGCCATGATCGTGGGGTTGGGGGTGGGTGGGGTGGTCCCAGGTGGCAGTAGGCCCAGATTATTTTTGTGGGGTCTGGAGGAGGATTTCTGCTCCTCCTGGCCCCAAAGAAATATCAAACTTACCTCGACCAGGCCTCTTTGCCTCTATCACCCATCGAAATGCTCAGACTGCAGTACACAGCGCAGGCTCCGACCATTTCCAAACTAAAACATCAATCGGGGTCCTATTTGCATATTGAAGTGGGCCTACCGCCTGAAACGGGCAGGCACTTCTGACACCCAGCAGTAGGCTCCTTTCAAAATGGCACCAGCCATATTGTTGAGATTATCAAAGGGATAAAGCTACCAGCCCCATTTGGAGGCAGTTACTGCTCCATTACCACCTGGCAATACAAATTAAAATCGGCTCCGTAAAATGGCTAAAATTTGCCGCTGTGTTGCCTCTGACCATGCAAAGCAAGAGCTACAACTTAATGTTGCACTAATCTTTAGTTATGCTAAACCTTTATAAAACACTGGTTAGGCCTCTGCTGGAGTATTGTATTCAATTCTGGGCACCACACTTTAGGAAGGACATCAAGACCTTAGAGAGCGTGCAGAAGAGATTTACTAAAATCATACCAGGGTTGAGGGACTTCAGTTATGTGGAGAGACTGGAGAAGCTGGGGTTGTTCTCCTTAGAACAGAGAAAGTTAAGGAGAGATTTGATCGAGGTGTTCAAAATCATGAACGGTTTTGATTGGGTAAATAAGGAGAATGTGTTTCCAGTGGCAGAAGGGTCGATAGCCAGAGGACACAGGTTTAAGGTGATCAGCAAAAGAGCCAGGGACGACATGAGGAAACATTGTAATGATCTGGAATTCATGCCTAAAAGGGTAGTGGAAGCAGATTCAATATAACTTTCAAAAGGGAATTGGATAAATACTTGAAGGGAAAAGATTTACAGGGCTATAGGGAAAGAGCAGGGTAATGGGACTAATTGGATAGCTCTATCCAGGAGCCAGCATGGGCAGGATAGGCCCAATGGCCTCCAGTGCTGTACCTACCGTGATACTATAATTTATAGAAATTTTAAGCATTTAAGCTGTAGTCAGTTACCACAAGACTATTTAGAGAGGGAAATAGAAGAGCACATAAGCACTTGTGGGAGCATCTGTTTACAGGAAATTTTTGTATCAACAGTCGTAGCTGGAAGAGAACACGTAGGGGCAAAAACTGCTTGGAGAACGGTGAGCTCAACAGCGCTCATCGTTGTTAATGGCGAAGTCAAGGAGCAAATTCTGGCAGTCGTACATGTGCAATGAAACGTGGAAATCCGGAACTTTCTCCTACTGGTTCGCCAGCTATATGATAGATTCCAATTAAGGGTATATCACCAGCTACAATCAGTGAAATCATTGAAAAAATTCCAACTTGCTATCTGCCCAGCTGGAAAGTAACTAGTATCACAAAGCAGGTAAGCTTAAAAATACCAGGTCTAAACTAAATTTTAAGAGTCTTAATGACTGCCAAACAACTAAAAATTAATTAAAAAAATGTGGAGTCTCATTACTCCTTATTTTAATAGTTTTTGGTCATTAAAATTTTTTTTTAAATTAAGAAAAATTTTTAAAAACTTTTCCCTTCTGTCTCTTATTTATTTCAATTTAAAAAGAGCAAGAGAATAACCAAGGAAAGAGTAGGGCCTATTAGAAACCAGAGAGGTAATCTACATGTGGAGGCAGAAGATGTGGGTACAGTTCTAAATGAATGCTTTGCGTCCGTCGTCACAAAAGAGGGGGACGATGCAGACATTGTAGTTAAGGAGGAGTGTGAAATATTGGATGGGATAAACATAGTGAGAGGGGAAGTATTAAGGTTCAGCATCTTTGAAAGTAGATAAATCTCCAAGCCCAGAAGAAATGTATCCCAGGCTGTTAAGAGAAGCAAGGGAGGAAATACCAGAGGCTCTGACCATCATTTTCCAATCCTCCCTGGCTACAGGCGTGGTGCCAGAGGATTGGAGGACTGCTAATGTTGTTTAAAAAGAAAGATAGACCGAGTAATTATAGGCCTGTCAGTCTTAGCTTGGTGGTGAACAAATTATTAGAATCAATTCTAAGGGACAGCATAAATAGTCATTTAGAAAGGCACGGGTTAATCAAGGAGTCAGCATGGATTTGTTAAGGGAAGGTTGTGTCCGACTAACTTGATTGAATTTTTTGAGGCGGTGACAAGGAGGATCGATGAGGGTAATGCGTTTGATATAGTTTATATAGATTTTAGCAAGGCTTTTGACAAGGTCCCACGTGGCAGACTGGTGAAAAAAGTAAAAGCCCATAGGATCCAAGGGAATGTGGCAAGTTGGATTCAATATTGGCTCGGTGGCAAGAAGTAAAAGGTAATGGTTGACGGGTGCTTTTGCTACTGGAAGGCTGGTTCCAGTGGGGTCCCACAAGGCTCAGTACTAGGTCCCTTGCTTTTTGTGGTATTTATTAATGATTTGGACTTCAATGTGTGGGGCTTGATCAAGAAGTTTGCATAGGATACAAAAATTGGCCATGTGGTTGATAGTGAGGAGGAAAGCTGTAGACTGCAGGAAGATATCAAGTGGGCAGAAAAGTGGCAAATGGAATTCAATCCAGAGAAGTGTGAGGTCATGCATTTCGGAGGGCAAACAAGGCAAGAGAGTACATAATAAATGGGAGGATACTGAGAGGTGTAGAAGAACAAAGGGACCTTGGAGTACATGTCCACAGATCCCTGAAGATAGCAGGACAGGTAGATAAGGTGGTTAAAAAGGCATACGGGATACCTTGTTTCATTAGTCGAGGCATAGAATATAAGAGCAGGGAGGTTATGCTAGAACTGTATAAAACATTGGTTAGGCCTCAGCTTGAGTATTGCATACTCAAGAAAGGAGGGAGAGAGAAAACAGGGAACTACAGACCTGTTAGCCTGACATCAGTAGTAGGGAAAATGCTAGAATCTATTATAAAGGATGTGATTACAGGACACTTAGAAAATAATAAGATTTGGCAGTCAACATGGATTTATGAAAGGGAAATCATGTTTGACAAGCCTATTGGAGTTCTTTGAGGATGTAACTAGTTGAATAAATAAGGGGGAACCAATGGATGTGGTGTATTTGGATTTTCAGTAGGCTTTCGATAAGGTCCCACACAGGAGGTTGGTGAACAAAGTTAGAGCACATGGAATTGGGGGAAAATTACTGGCACGGATTGAGAATTGGTTAACAGACAGAAAACAGAGAGAGTAGGAATAAACGGGTCTTTTTCAAGTTGGCAGACTGTGACTAGTGAGGTACCACAGGGATTGGTGCTTGGGCCCCAGCTATTCACAATCTATATCAATGATTTGGATGAGGGGACCAAATGTAATATTTCCAAGTTTGCTGATGACACAACTAGGTAGGAATACGAGTTGTGAGGAGGATGCAAGGAGGCTTCAAGGGGATATAGACAGGCTAAGTGAGTGGGCATGAACATGGCAGATGGAATATAATGTGGAAAAATGTGAAGTTATCCACTTTGGTAGGAAAAACAGAAATGCAGAGTATTCTTTAAATGGCGAGAGATTGGGAAATATTCATGTTGAAAAGGGACCTGGGTGTCCTGGTACATGAGTCACTGAAAGCTAACATGCAGGTGCAGCAAGCAATTAGGAAGGCAAATGGTATGTTAGCCTTTATTACAAGATGATTTGAGTACAGGAGTAAAGACGTCTTACTGCAATGATACAGGGCCTTGGTGAGACCGTACCTGGAGTATTGTGTACAATTTTGGTCTCCTTACCTAAGGATATAGTTGCCATAGAGGGAGTGCAACAAAGGTTCACCAGACTAATTCCTGGGATGGTGGGATTTACGTATGAAGAGAGATTGAGTAGACTAGGCCTGTATTCTCTAGAGTTTAGAAGAATGAGAGGTGATCTCATTGAAACATACAAAATTCTTACAGGGCTCAACAGGGTAGATACAAGGAGGATGTTTCCCCTGGCTGGGGAATCTAGAACCAGAGGTCACAGTCTCAGAATAAGGGGTAGGCCATTTAGGACTGAGATGAGGAGAAATTTCTTCACTCAGAGGGTGGTGAATCTTTGGAATTCTCTACCCCAGAGGGCTGTGGAGGCTGAGTTATTGAGTGCATTCAAAACAGAGATAGATAGATTTCTTAATATTAAAGGCATCAAGGGATATGGGGATGGTGCATAAAAATGGCATTGAAGTAGAAGATCAGCCATGATCTTGTTGAATGGCAGAGCAGGCTCGAGAGGCCAGATGGCCTATTCCTGCTCCTATTTCTTATGTTCTTACAGTTCTGGTCACAATACAGGAAAGATGTGATTGCACTAGAGAGGGTACAGAGGAGATTTACGGGGATGTTGCCAGCGCTGGAGAATTTTAGCTATGAGAAAAGATTGGATAGGCTGGGGTTGTTTTCTTTGGAACAAAGGAGGCTGAGGGGAGATTTAATTGAGGTATATAAAATTATGACTGGACTAGATAGAGAGGATAGGGAGGACCTATTTCTCTTAGTAGAGGGGTCAGTGACCAGGGGGAATGGATTTAAATTAATTGGTAGAAGGATTAGAGGGGAGCTGAAGAGAATTTTTTTCACCCAGAGGCTGGTGGGGGTCTGGAACTCACTGCCTGAAAGGGTGGTAGAGGCAGAAACTCTCAATTCATTTAAAAAGTACTTGAAGTCCGTAACCTACATGGCTATGGACCAAGTGCTGGAAAACAGGATTAAGCTGGATAGCTCTTTCTCGGCCGGTACGGACACGATGGACCGAATGGCTGCATTCTGTGCCGTAACTTTCTATGAATCATTTCTTACCCTCTTTTCGCTGTCTAATTGTTTTTGCAGCGATTTTAATGTTGTACCTTTCACTTCCTGGATTTTGCATTCCAAGCTGCAGAAACAGTTTCGCAGCTTATCAAAAATGCTGCAATCTGATTGGTCAAGGGGAGTGTGATCCTCTCACTTCTCCCATGGTTCCTAGCTTCGCTTGAACTAACCCTGGGCTCTTCTCCGCTTCCTATTTGAGCAATTGCACCCAGTAAAGACCATGGTAAGTTCGCAGGTTAGTATAAATCCATGGAGCAGCGAGCACTGTTGGTTCGCCGCTCCGAGCAATTTCTGGCTCAAGGATTCTGGAGCAAATGGAGAACATTTGGCTTCGTGGATAATTTTGAGTATTACTATGCTGTGTTAAATTGAGCAGAGATTAAATATAAATCCCAGTCAACCTTTTCCAGAGATTACCCCTCCTCCTAATACAGGCCATATGATTTCTTTAAGCTTCCATAGATTATTAAAATTAATAAGTGTTTTGATTTTCAGGATTGTGTCACCAATACCTACATAAAAAGTGTACAAGAACCTTCAACTGTCTATATAGAGAGGTGGGAAACATGTCTGCAAAGTACAAGGTTATAGATGTCCATTTACAGATAAAGCAAAGTAAAAAGGACAGGTGTACTGATGCAATATTAGAACGAAACATAAGTACAGTGTATTCATTAAATAGGCAAAATGAGAATTCATCAAAAATCAAGGGTTATGAAATGAAAAATATTGAGACTTCCAAGAGTAGAAATATTAAATAGATTTATAGCAATGGGCTAGGTCGACCAGGAAGAAATGGGTAATATAAAATGATTAGAGCGCGGATGGGAAAAAAGAGGGAGGAAGGGAATGAAGTCCTAGGCAAATGGGTAAATTGCTTTGTTCCATGGTTACAGAAGAGGCCGATAAGGGTCAAATTGGAGAAAAGAAATAGCCCATGGGTCTGAAATTCAATTGCAAAAAAAAGGTTGCTTTTTCCCTCCGTAATAAACCACCAGCAAATGAAATTATTATTTTTTTAAAAATATTCGTTCATGGGATGTGGGCGTCGCTGGCAAGGCCAGCATTTATTGCCCATCCCAAATTGTCCTTGAGAAGGTGGTGATGAGCCGCTGCAATCCGTGTGGTGAAGGTTCTCCCAGTGTTGTTAGGTAGGGAGTTCCAGGATTTTGACCCAGCGACGATGAAGGAACAGCGATATGTTTCCAAGTCGGAATGGTGTGTGACTTGGAGGGGAACGTGCAGGTGGTGTTGTTCCCAAGTGCCTGCTGCCCTTGCCCTTCTAGGTGGTAGAGGTCGTGGGTTTGGGAGGTGCTGTCGAAGAAGCCTTGGCGAGTTGCTGCAGTGCATCCTGCATATGGTACACACTGCAGCCACGGTGCGCCGGTGGTGAAGGAAGTGAATGTTTAGGGTGGTCAATGGATGCCATTCAAGCAGGCTGCTTTGTCCTGGATGGTGTCGAGCTTCTTGAGTGTAGTTGGAGCTGCACTCATCTAGGCAAGTGGAGATTATTCCATCACACTCCTGACTTGTGCTTTCTAGATGGTGGAAAGGCTTTGGGGAGTCAGGAGGTGAGTCACTCGCCACAGAATACCCAGCCTCTGACCTGCTCTTGTAGCCACAGTATTTATGTGGCTGGTCCAGTTAAGTTTCTGGTCAATGGTGACCCTCAGGATGTTGATGGTGGGGGATTCGGCGATGGTAATGCCGTTGAATGTCAAGGGGAGGCGGTTGGACTCTCTCTTGTTGGAGATGGTCATTGACTAGCACTTGTCTGGTACGAATGTTACTTGCCACTTATCAGCCCAAGCCTGGGTGTTGTCCAGGTCTTGCTGCATGCGGGCACAGACTGCTTCATTATCTGAGGGGTTGCGAATGGAACGGAACACTGTGCAATCATCAGCAAACGTCCCCATTTCTGACCTTATGATGGAGGGAAGGTCATTGATGAAGCAGCTGAAGATGGTTGGGCCTAGGACACTGCCCTGAGGAACTCCTGCACCAATGTCCTGGGGCTGAGATGATTGGCCTCCAACAACTCAGCCCCAGGACACTGCACATCTTCCTTTGTGCTCGGTTTGACTCCAGCCACTGGAAAGTTTTTCCCCCGATTCCCATTGACTTCAATTTTACTAGGGCTCCTTGGTGCCACACTCGGTCAAATGCTGCCTTGATGTCAAGGGCAGTCACTCTCACCTCACCTCTGGAATTCAGCTCTTTTGTCCATGTTTGGACCAAGGCTGTAATGAGGTCTGGAGCCAAGTGGTCCTGGTGGAACCCAAACTGAGCAACGGTGAGCAGGTTATTGGTGAGTAAGTGCCGCTTGATAGAACTGTCGACAACACCTTCCATCACTTTGCTGATGATCGAGAGTAGACGGATGGGGTGGTAATTGGCTGGATTGGATTTGTCCTGCTGCTTGTGGACAGGACATACCTGGGCAATTTTCCACATTGTCGGGTAGATGCCAGTGTTGTAGCTGTACTGGAACAGCTTGGCTAGAGGCATGGCCAGTTCTGGAGCACAAGTCTTCAGTACTACAGCCGGGATGTTGTCAGGGCCCATAGCCTTTGCTATATCCAGTGCACTCAGCTGTTTCTGGATATCAAGTGGAGTGAATCGAATTGGCCAGAGACTGGCTTCTGTGATGGTGGGGATATCAGGAGGAAGCAGAGATGGATCATCCACTCGGCACTTCTGGCTCAAGATGGTTGCAAACACTTCAGCCTTGCTTTTGCATTTACATGCTGGACTCTGCCATCAGTTACAGGAATGCACAGCACTGCACTCATTTCCTATAGACTAATTATGTTAAAATAGTGGAATAGATTCTGTTTAGCTATATCACTATGATCTATCTCCTATGAATAAAAAGAGTAGCCAAAAACTTGCCTCAATAAGAGTGTCTAGGAATTCAACCGCGGCTGTATAATCCCGATGTTCAAACGCAGCTCGTGCCTGCGTAATCATCCGTTGCAATTCATCTGCTTTAGTTAATTGGGACTTTGCTTCATTTTCTTCTTTCTCACTGGGGTTAGATTTTAGCTGAAAAACAAAGGATAGATTCTGAGTTAAATGCACATCTCCACCTCACCTATCACATTTGCTGCACTTAAGTTAAAATCAGCAGACTTCAATTGTCAGCCTTTAAGGATATAAAGCCTATTATTAGTCAACTACTTTTCTCAACCCGATTTCCTTATTTGCTCACATTCCCCAACCTCTCCTTTCACATGACTTCCCTATCAACACATGATTAGTCTCTCAATCTCATCACTCATAGCCTCAAGACCTGAGATCTAAATCATTCACCAGGCTCACTGACCACTTCCACATCTCCACTTTCCTACATATTCCTTACCTACTCATAAACCTTCAACAATGATTTTCCACACCTGGAAAACAAAAACATCCTCCCACCATATCACTCAGAGCACCCTCTCGAACTCTGACCATCCCCACTCCCCTAAACTAACACTTGACAGGTGGTAGAAGCGAAACTATGGTGGACAATATAGATATGCTCTCCCATTGTGCCTCTGCACAGTTTAACAACCAACTACAAATCCATAGGTAATAAGCATCAATGTATTTACCATTCAACTGGCTGTTCATTGATCCCCCTCCACGCAGTAGTAAAATTTAGCCACGGCCATAATGGAGAGCAGAAACAATTCCAAACTTTTCTGTATCATAAACTGCCTACTCAGTCCTCCATCCTCATCTCAGACTCCAAAAAACTAAAACCTTGGTGCTCAAAAAAGAAACAAGATCATACGTACAATTTCTGTTGCCTCATTATTATCTTCCCTTCAACACACTAAACTCATACCACCATGAAGTCCGCTGCCTGCTCCCCTTAATCCTCTCCCATCTCAGCTCATGGGTTGTTGAATTTTTCTTAAACCAAAAGGTTCTATCTTGTAGATTCAATTTTTCAAATTGGACTGTTCCTAATCTAAATACTTAGAAAACTGCTTCGTACTTCCTGACAGAGAAAGCCAGTTCAGCATGGTTACTGTTGATACTCAAGTAAATGATTCCAGAAATTGCTTAATGCGGTCTGGAACATGACACACTCATCAATACTTCCAGAACACAACAGAAAAACACTAACATTTTATAAAACATGTTTGACAACAAATTCCACAATTACATAAAAGAATGATATACATTAATGACCTGGACTTTAGTACAGAGATATAATTTCAAACTTTGCAGATGACACGAAACTTGGAAATGTAGTAAACAATGCAGAGGACAGTAACAGACTTCAGGAAGACAGACAGACTGGTGAAATGGGCAGACACATGGCAGATGAAATTTAACACAGAAGTGTGAAGTGTGCAAGTGAAGAATGAGAAGAGGCACTATAAACTAAATGGTACAATTTTAAAGGGGGTGCAGAAACAGAGACCTGGGGTGCACAAACACAAATCTTTGAAGGTGGCAGGACAAGTTGAGAAGGTTATTTAAAAAAAATATGGGATCCTGGGCTTTATTTATAGAGTACAAAAGCAAGGAAGTTATGTTAAACCTTTATAAAACACTGGTTAGGCCTCAGTTGGAGTATTGTGCTCAATTCTGGGCACCATACGTTAGGAAGGATGTCAAGGCTAAGGATGCAGAAGAGGTTTACTAGAATGGTGCCAGCGATGAGGGACTTTAGTCATGTGGAGAGACTGGAGATGCTGGTTCTCCTTACAGCAGAGAAGTTTAAGGGGAGATTTGATAGAGGTGTTCAAAATCATGATTTGTTTTAACACAGTAAGAAAGGAGAAACTGTTTCCAGTGGCAGAAGGGTCAGTAACCAGAGAGCACAGATTTAAGGTGATCAGCAAAAGAGGCAGAGGCAACATGAGGAAACATTTTTTTTAAAAAACACAGCGAGGTGTAATAATCTGGAATGCACTACCTGAAAGGATGGTGCAAGCAGATTCAATAGTAACTTTCAAAAGGGAATTGGATAAATATTTGAAGGGGAAAAATTTACAGGGCTATGGGGAACAGGACTAATTGGATAGCTCTTTCAAAGAGCTGGCACAGGCACGATAGGTCAAACAGACTCCTCCTGTGCTGTACCTGCAAAAAGAAAATCTTACAAATGGTACCATCTTTCTGCATGGGTGGAGTGTTCACAGTCTGTCACTATCTAGGATTGTCTACAAGACTAGCTGTCAACTTATGACTGGATGGTGAGGATTAGTTTATAAACTGTATCTTTAATTTGTTCCCAACAGATGACAATTATTTTGTGAATAGGGCGTTGCAGAAAAATTGCAGGTGAAAATACATCATTTACTCCATCAAACTTCAAAAGAGGATCAAGAAATACCAAACTGGTCAGTGTCTGAAGCATACTCAAATTGATCAGCGCAGATAGAAAAGACTCAACAGCCGAATGAGGACTTTAGTCAAGTAAATAGTCATACAATTGTATTGCTGAAGATTATTGAATGTGGTCTGCAAAAGGTATGCCGAGTGGAAAACTATTGAGTACTGAATATTAGCATATCACTGGCCATTACCACTTGTCTCTCAATCTCCATATTTCTCAGTAAATAAACATTCACTAGCCACCAAGATCCCTATTACGCACCCAATGTGCATTGTTGACTGGAAAATTAAATTGAACTATTTTAAAATCTTGTAAAATATTATCAAAATAGTGTTGGGACTGCAGTATTTGAGAATTTGTGGACAGCGAGACTGTCCCAGATGACCGTGTTTGTAGGAAATGTCTCTACCTTGAGACATTCCAGCTTAGCATCATTGAGCTGGAGAGTGAGTTAGACACATTCCAACACATAAGGGAAGCAATTTCTGGATAGTTTACTCCAGAGTACAGAGTACAGTCACACCCCAGGGGAAAGCATAGGTGCATAAAGGGGAGTGTGTGACTGTCAGTCAGCAAGGTAGGGGGAACCTAGGGAAGATGCTGGTCCTGCACTCATTATCAGTGAGGACAAGGATGAAGGCTGCAGGGAGGATGGCCTGAATGCTAACCATGGCACTATGAAGCAGGAGGAAGCAAGGGTTGGGGGATGGGGGGGGGGGGGGGAAGGAAGAGAGCAAAATAGAAATAGAACAGTTGCAGTCATTGGGAATTCGATAATTAGGGGGCTGGATGGCATCCTCTGCAGTTGCAACCAAGAGTCCAGGAGGATATGTTGCCTACCTGGTGCAAGGGTAAAGGCTATCTCAGAGCAACTTGGAAAGGGAGGGGGGAATATCCAGTTGTCGTGGTCGATGACTTAGGGAAGAAAAGGGAGGAGGTTCTGCTAAGGGAGCATCAGAAACTAGGAACTAAATTTTTTTTTAAAAACAGGATCTCACAGGTAGTAATCTCAGCATTACTACCTGGGCCACGTGCTAATTGGCATAGGGATAAGATTACCAGAAAGGTGAATGTGTGGCTGAAAGAGGTATAGAAAGGAGGAGTTCCATTTCATGGGACACTGGCACCAGGACTGAGACAGGAAGAAGCTGTACTGCTAAGATGGGCTCCACCTGAAGCAGAATGGGGCCGGAGTCCTAGCAGACGGGATAAATAGGGCTGTGGATAAGACTGAAGATAAAAAGAAATCTGAGATGAGAGTAAAGGTCAGACCAGGGTATGGAATAAAGGTAAAATAAACGGTATGGGAACAGATACAGTTATAGGACTAACTATAAAATAAATGTTAAAAATAAAGAGTGGAACGATTAATAAAAATGAATTAAATTGCCTGTAAAGCAACGTACCCAAAATCCAAAACAAAACTGAGGAACTTGAGGCAATAATTCGTAGCGAGGAGCTAGATGTAATAGGGATAACTGAGACCAGGCTACATAAAGAACAGGACTGGCAGTTAAATATTAACAGTTATAACATATTTAGAAAGGATAGGGAAGGAAGCAGTGGGCGTGGGGTAGCTATACTAATCAATTAAGAGATAACAATGACAGTAGAAAAAAGGGAAATAACTAACAAAGATAGAAACAGAATCCATATGGATTGAGATAAAAGGATGAAAAGGAAGGGATCGATCACACTAATAGGGAAATTCTAAAGACCACCCAATAGTGGAACATAGGATCAGGAGGAGGCGATTCAGCCCCTCAAGCCTGATCCGCCATTCAATGAGATCATGGCTGATCTGCATCCTAACTCCATCTACCTGTCTTGGCTCCATATCCCTCAATACCCTTGGCTAGCAAAAATCGATCTCAGATTTAAAATTATTAATTGAGCTAGTATCTACTGCTTTTTGAGAGAGAGTGTTCCACACTTCTACCACTCTTTGCGTGAAGTAGTATTTCCTAACTTCTCTCCGAAATGGCCTGGCTTTGATTTTAAGGTTATGTCCCCTTGTCCTAGACTGCCCCACAGGCAGAAAAAGTTCCTCTCTATCTACCCTATCAATTCATTTCAAAATCATAAAAACCTCAATCAAATCACCCCTTAACCTTCTATGTGGAGATGCGGGTGATGTACTGGGGTGGACAAATGTAAGGAACCTTACAACACCAGGTTATAGTCCAACAATTTTATTTTAAAATCACAAGCTTTCGGAGATTATCTCCTTCTATGATTGCGAATTATGTAATCTCTCCTCAATCTAACCCTTGGAACCCTGGTAACATTCTGGTGAATCTGCGCTGCACTCCTTCCAAGGCTATTATATCCTTTCTAAAAGGTGCGGTGCCCAAAATTGTATAAAGTACTCCAGATGTGGTCTAACCAGGCCTTTGTATAGCTGCAGCAAAACTTCCTCCCCTTTATATTCTAGCCCTCTAGTTATGAAAGCTAACATTCCCTTAGCCTTTTTGATTATTTTTTGAACCTGCATACTACGTTTTAGTGATCTGTGTACATGGACCACTAAATCTCTATACTTCCACTATTCCTAGCTTTTCACCATTTAAAAAAAAACTTAGTTCTATGCTTTTTTGGTCCAAAATGGATGACCTCACAGGAAAGGGAAATGGAAGAAATATGTAAACAAATCTATGAAATGGCTAAAAGGCACAAAATAGTAACCATGGGAGATTTCAATAATCCACAAATAAACTGGCAAAAAGAGGTAGAGAAAGCGGAAAAGGGAATGGAGTTTTTAAAAATAGTGTGTACAGGACTCCTTTCTTACCCAGTATGCAAGAAGTCCAACCAGAGAGGAATCACTGCTGCATCTAGTAATGGGAAATGAACCAGAGCAGATAACAGAAGTAAGCATAAGGGAACATCTAGGCATTAGCGATCACAATATAATAGGGTTTAAGATGATGATTGGGAATGACATAAGTAAGACAAAGACCAAAGTAATAGGTTGGAAAAAAGATAATTTTGAGGGGATGCGAATGGAACTAGGAAGATAAACTGGAAAAAAATATTGACAAATAGAAGTGGAAATATTTAAAAATGTGATCAAGAGGTGAGGTGAAATATATTCTACTAAAAAACAAGAACTAGCCAATAATGAAATACTTAATGAATAAAGACATATGGGCATAATTGAAACTAAAGAAAAAAGGCATACACTAAGTCCACAGACAATAAAGGAGGATGTTAAAAGGGAATACGTAGAGGTTAGGAAAGAAGCTTAAAAAAAATTAGGAAGGCAAAGAGGAACTACGAAATTAAATTATCAAGGAATAAGAAATAGTAAAATATTCTACAGACACAAATAAAAGGAAAAACATGATAGGGATAAGACCACTAATGGATGCACAAGATAAACTCAACGGGTAATGACAGCAAAATGACAGAAATGTTGAATAGTTACTTTCGCTCAGTATTTACCAGAGAGACTTAAAGGGTGAACAGGACATTAGAAGAAGGGATCAAAACAGATATCAAGACATTTAAGATAGAAAGGGGGAAGATAATTGATAATCTAGTCAAACTTAGAGAGTATAAAACCTCTGGTCCGGATGGATTGCATCAACGCATACTAAAAGAAGCAAGGGAAGAGATAGCAAACGTACCTACATAGATACATATATAAAAATTCATTGGAAAAGAGAATAGTGCCAGAGGACTGGCCATCAGCTAACGTTTTGTCTCCCTTTCTAAATATAGGAACAAGTCCAGGGAACGACAGACCAGTTAGCTTAACATCAGTACTAGGAAAGATAATGGAATCTTTATTCAAAGGTGTAATAGAAAAACATCTAGCAACAGAAAATAGAATAAAGAGTAGTTAGCATGGATTCCAAAAGGGACACAGTCATGTTTGATCAAACTTATTGAATTCTTTGAAGTAGTAACAAAGAGTAGACAAGGGTAATGCAGTAGATGTAATATACTTGGATTTTTAAAAGGCCTTCAGTAAGCTATCGCCTAGTAGACACGTGACTAGGGTCAGAGCATATGAAGTCAGGGGTCAAGTAGCAGAATGGATAGCAAGCTGGCTACAAATCAGAAAAGAGAGATGGGGTTGAAGGTTTTTACTCAGACTGGCGGACAGTGGAATGCGGCGTTCCACAAGAATCAGTGTTGGTACAACAGTTCACCATTTACATAAAACAATTTGGACTCCAGAATCAGGAGTACAATTTCAAAATTTGCAGACAATACCAAATTGGGGGGAGGGGGGGGGGGGGGGGGAGGGCGGGGTATAGTTAATACGGAGGAAGACTACGATAAAATACAAGATGACATTAATAAACTTGCAGAATGGGTATGTAAATGGCAAATAATTTCAATTTAGATTAAGAGTGAGGTGGTGCATTTTGGTAGGAGGAATAAGGAGGCCACACACATCTTGGAAAATAAAAGCCTAAATGGGGTAGAAGAGTAAGAGTAAAGGGATCTAGGGGCACCAATACACAAATCACAAAAAGTAGCAACACAGATTAGTAAGGCCAGAAAAAAAAAACAAAGCACTGGGGTTCATTTCTAGAGGGATAGAATTGAAAAGCAGTTATGTTAAACTTGTTAGACCACACTTGGGAGTACTGTGCACAGTTCTGGTTTCCAAATTACAAAAAGGATAGAGGCACTAGAGAAGGTTCAAAAAAATTTACAAGCATCATACAAGAACAGAGAGGTTATTTTTGCAGAGTAGGCTCGAGGGGCCGATTGGCCTACTCCTGCTCCTATTTCTTATGTTCTATTTCTTATAACGATCAGGAAAGACTGAACAGTCTGAGGCTCTTTTCTCTCAAAGAAAAGGCTGAAGGGTGACCTAATACAGGTCTTTAAAATTATGAAGGGGTTTGATAGGGTAGCTGATTTGATAGGATAAATGTAGAGAAGATACTTCCATTGGTGGGGGAAGTCCAAAACTAGGGGTCATAAACATAAGATAGTCAATGTGGAACTTGCTACCACATGGAGTAGTTGAGGCGAATAGCATTTAACAAGAAGCTAGATAAGTACATGAGGGAGAAAGGAATAGAAGGATATGCTGATAGTGTTAGATGAAGTGGAGTGGGAGGAGGTTTATGTGGAGCATAAACACCAGCATAGACCAGTTAGGCTGAATGGCCTATTTCTGTGCTGTAAATTCTATGTAATTCTAATATACAAGCTAATTATTTATTAGCAAATCTCCAGTGGCACGGCTCAGCAAGTCAGCAGATATGCTGTTTTATAACTGAGATTTTATGCCAAAGGATTAACAGGGCTACTTGTAAACAGTTGAAGCGTTCCTGCAATAGTCAACAAAATCATGATACAGGAGGTAAGTTTGGCACAATGCACATAGGATTCTTTGAGCAGCCATTTATGAATTTCCAAAAAAAAAACTTTACTGATCCAAATTGGATGTAATCTCAAAAACATTTCAAAATCTGCAAAATTGCAAATACAATTATCTGAAGCTCCTTCAAATTACACTTCACTGTTGAAATTCAACAGCATCTAGAAAAACTTGATCAAATATATTTTATAGTTTTCTTTAGTCCCATTAAAAATGACATAGAAACATAGAAAATAGGAGCAAGAGTAGGCCATTCGGCTGTTCGGGCCTGCTCTGCCATTCAAAATGATCATGGCTGATCTGGTCTAACTCAGTACCCTGTTCCTACTTTTTCCCCATATCCCTTGATCCCTTTAGCATTAAGAAATATATCTATCTCCGTCTTGAATACATCTAATGACTTGGCCTCCACTGCCTTCTGTGGTAGAGAATTCCACAGGTTCACCACCCTCTCAGTGAAGAAATTTCTCCTCATCTCTGTTCTAAATTTAATACCCCGTATCCTGAGACTGTGACCCCTGGCTCTGGACTCCCCAGCCATCGGGAACATCCTCCCTGCATCTAGTCTGTCCTGTTAGAATTTTATATGTTTCAATGAGATCACCTCTCATTCTTCTAAACTCTAGTGAATATAGGCCCAGTCGATCCAATCTCTCCTCATACGTCAGTCCTGCCATCCCAGGAATCAGTCTGGTAAACCTTTGTTGCACTCCCTCCATGGCAAGGACATCCTTCCTCTTATCTGAGGAGCGTCTCCTTATCTGAGTATTGCACACAATACTCCAGATGTGGTCTCACCAAGGCCCTCTATGACTGCAGTAAGACATCCCTGCTCCTGTACTCAAATCCTCTTGCAATGAAGGCCAACATACCATTTGCCTTCCTAACTGCTTGCTGCACCTGAATGCTCGCTTTCAGCGACTGGTGTACAAGGACACCCAGATCTCGTTGCACCTCCCTTTTTCCCAATCTATCACCATTCAGATAATAATCTGCCTGTTTTTACAACCAAAGTGGATAACCTCACATTTATCCACATTATACTGCATCTGCCATGATCTTGCCCACTCACCCAACTTTTCTAAATCACATTGGAGCCTCTTTGCATCCTCCTCACAGCTCACATTCCATCCCAGCTGTGTGTCATCTGCAAACTTTGAACTAAATGTAACATTTCCCTCATCCAAATCATTGATACATATTGTGAATAGCTGGGGCCCAAGCACTGATCCCTGCGGTACCCCACTAGTCGCTGCCTGCCACCCGGAAAAAGACTCGTTTATTCCTACTCTGTTTCCTGTGTCAACCAATTCTCAATCCATGCCAGTATATTCCCCCCAATCCCATGTGCTTTAATTATGCACACTAACCTCTTGTGTGGGACCTTATCAAAAGCCTTCTGAAAATCCAAGTACACCACATCCACTGGTTCTCCTCTATCGATTCTACTAGTTACAGCCTCAAAAAACTCCAGTAGATTTGTTAAGCATGATTTCCCTTTCATAAACCTATGCTGACTTTGTCCAATCCCGTTAATGCCTTCCAAGTGTTCTGTTATCACATCTTTTATAATAGACTAGCATTTTCCCCACTAATTTATTCAACAGAAATGCATATCAGGAGGATCAAGATTTGCTTTTAGTTCTGGCAGTCAAAAAGTAATCATTTTTTTATTCTCAAGATGTGGGATCTCTGGCAGGGCGATATTTGTTGCACATCCCTAGTTATAGAATCATAGAATCATAGAAGTTACAACATGGAAACAGGTCCTTCGGCCCAACATGTCCATGTCGCCCAGTTTATACCACTAAGCTAGTCCCAATTGCCTGCACTTGGCCCATATCCCTCGATACCCATCTTCCCCATGTAACTGTCCAAATGCTTTTTAAAAGACAAAATTGTACCCGCCTCTACTACTGCCTCTGGCAGCTCGTTCCAGACACTCACCACCCTTTGAGTGAAAAAATTGCCCCTCTGGATCCTTTTGTATCTCTCCCCTCTCACCTTAAATCTGTGCCCCCTCGTTATAGACTCCCCTACCTTTGGGAAAAGATTCTGACTATCGACCTTATCTATGCCCCTCATTATTTTATAGACTTCTATAAGATCACCCCTTAACCTCCTACTCTCCAGGGAATAAAGTCCCAGTCTGTCTAACCTCTCCCTGTAAGTCAAACCATCAAGTCCCGGTAGCATCCTAGTAAATCTTTTCTGCACTCTTTCTAGTTTAATAATATCCTTTCTATAATAGGGTGACCAGAACTGGACACAGTACTCCAAGTGTGGCCTCACCAATGCCCTGTACAACTTCAACAAGACATCCCAACTCCTGCATTCAATGTTCTGACCAATGAAACCAAGCATGCTGAATGCCTTCTTCACCACCCTATCCACCTGTGACTCCACTTTCAAGGAGCTATGAATCTGTACTCCTAGATCTCTTTGTTCTATAACTCTCCCCAACGCCCTACCATTAACGGAGTAGGTCCTGGCCCGATTCGATCTACCAAAATGCATCACCTCACATTTATCTAAATTAAACTCCATCTGCCATTCATCGGCCCACTGGCCCAATTTATCAAGATCCCGTTGCAATCCTAGATAACCTTCTTCACTGTCCACAATGCCACCAATCTTGGTGTCATCTGCAAACTTACTAACCATGCCTCCTAAATTCTCATCCAAATCATTAATATAAATAACAAATAACAGCGGACCCAGCACCGATCCCTGAGGCACACCGCTGGACACAGGCATCCAGTTTGAAAAACGACCCTCGACAACCACCCTCTGTCTTCTGTCGTCAAGCCAATTTTGTATCCAATTGGCTACCTCACCTTGGATCCCATGAGATTTAACCTTATGTAACAACCTACCATGCGGTACCTTGTCAAATGCTTTGCTGAAGTCCATGTAGACCACGTCTACTGCACAGCCCTCATCTATCTTCTTGGTTACCCCTTCAAAAAACTCAATCAAATTCGTGAGACATGATTTTCCTCTCACAAAACCATGCTGACTGTTCCTAATTAGTCCCTGCCTCTCCAAATGCCTGTAGATTCTGTCCCTCAGAATACCCTCTAACAACTTACCCACTACAGATGTCAGGCTCACTGGTCTGTAGTTCCCAGGCTTTTCCCTGCCGCCCTTCTTAAACAAAGGCACAACATTTGCTACCCTCCAATCTTCAGGCACCTCACCTGTAGCGGTGGATGATTCAAATATCTCTGCTAGGGGACCCGCAATTTCCTCCCTAACCTCCCATAACGTCCTGGGATACATTTCATCAGGTCCCGGAGATTTATCTACCTTGATGCGCGTTAAGACTTCCAGCACCTCCCTCTCTGTAATATGTACATTCCTCAAGACATCACTATTTATTTCCCCAAGTTCCCTAACATCCATGCCTTTCTCAACCGTAAATACCGATGTGAAATATTCATTCAGGATCTCACCCATCTCTTGTGGTTCCGCACATAGATGACCTTGTTGATCCTTAAGAGGCCCTACTCTCTCCCTAGTTACCCTTTTGCCCTTTATGTATTTGTAGAAGGTGGGTTAGCTGCCTTCTTGAACTGCTGCACACACAACGCTGTTAGGTAGGGACTTCCAAGATTTTGAACCAGCGACAATGAAGAAATGGTGATATATGTCCAAGTCAGGATGGTGTATGGCTTGGAGGTGATGACAGTCCCATGCACCAGCTCGCTTCCACGTTTGGATCAAAGTTGTAAATAGGTCTGGAGCCTAGTGGTTCCGGCAGAACCTAAACTGAGCTTCGGTGAGCAGGTTATTTGTGAGTAAGTGCCACTTGATAGCACTGTTGATGACTCCTTCCATCATTTTACTGATGATTGGGAGTAGGCTCATATGGGCAGTAATTGGCTGGGTTGGAGTTGTCCTGCTTTTTGTGGACAGGACATATCTGGGCAATTTTCCATACTGCCGGATAGGTGCCATTGTTCAATTTTATTCATTTAAGATTTTGTTTTTAAAAAAGCTACTAATACGAATTGCAGTGGATTTACAACAACTTGCATTTATATAGCACCTTTAATGTAATAAAGTCCCAAGGCACATCACAGGAGCGATTATCAAACAAAACTTGACACCGAGCCACATAAGGAGATATTCGGACAGGTAACCAAAAGCTTGGTCAAGGAGGTAGATTTTAAGAAGTGTCTTAAAAGGAGGCGTGGTAAAGTGGCGGAGAGGTTTGGGAGGCAAATCCAGAGCTTAGGACCTAGACAGCTGAAGGCAAGGCCGCCAATGGTACAGCGGTTAAAATCTGCGATGCGCAAGAGGCAAGAATTGGAGGAGGGCAGAGATCTCAGAGGGTCGTAGGGCTGGAGGGGTAAGGCCAAGGAGGGATTTGAAAACAAGGATGAGATGACCAGGAGCCAATGTAGATCAGCGAACACAGGGGTGATGGGCGAACTGAACTTGGAGAGAGTTAGGATACAGGCAGCAGAGTTTTGTCTGAGCTCAAGTTTATGGAGGTTGGAAAATGGGAGGCCGGCCAGGAGAGCATTGGAATAGTCAAGTCTAGAAGTGACAAAGGCATGGATGAGGCAGCAGATGAGCGGAGACGGGCAATTTAATGGAGGTGGAAGTAGGCGGTCTTGGTGCGGATGTGTGATCGGAAGCTCATCTCAGGGTCAAATATGACGCTACGGTTGCGAACATCAGAAACACTGGCTTTCTCTCTCCCAACTCGTGCCCATTTTGCGTTTATGATTTACACTAAGCCAGACTACAGCTAGGCAACCTACTGTCACTCACATATATTTATTAAACTAGTCAAAATTAAAATCAGTAAACTTTTGTAAAAAAAGTGACTTCACCTCAAGTAAATTAATCTTCTACAAAACTGCTAATACACTAATCTGAAACTCAGACTGCACTTAAAATATCAATGCTAGCACTTATATGTAATTGGAATCCTATTAACATTCAGTAACAATCCCTTGATAGACTGCACAAAATACATTTGATTATCTTTTAGTAGAACTAGAAAAAAAAATTATGTTTTTGACATAAAAATTCCTAATTCACGCAGCTAAAAGAATATATGCAGATAAGACACCATCTCACTTTCTGGGGAAACCCAGACCTCTCGAGAGTTTAAAAAAAAACTTCCATAAGAATTCATTGAATAAATGATAAGGGAGGTTATTCTGAAGGTTACCAGCACAAGGCCAAATGTCTCCCTACAGCATATTACTCAAGGAGAACCTGAGGTATAGCAGGTCCTGCAAAAATCTGCAAAGAGTGAAGGGGAAAGGGGGAGGGAACACATTGTTCGAACTATTTCGATAAAAAGAAAAAATTGTGGCCTGGAATTAAAAAAATTAAATGATCAAAATATAGAATATTAAACGAAACAATCTCAGATGAGCAAAAGAGGTAAAAAAACACTTTTGTAGGCCTCCAAGAATATTACCAATAGTCTAGTTATGGGAGCACTGTGGTAGATGATTGTTCCTCAGTTTACGCTAGTTTTTACAGGTCTCTCCTCGTATTAGAAAGTTATTCTAAATACAAAGAAATCCAAAACACTACCACTCAGCAACAGCTTGGTGCCAATTCAAGGGCATCTGAACTGCTAAATTCAATATTTTGCCAAACAGAACCCTGTTAGAACGGTCTCTTAGCTTTAGCACCTCAGGATCACAACCATGTTCTATTCCAAAAGCTAATTGCAAAACAGTCTGTCTACATTTGCATCCCAGATTTCTTTGGTGAGAGTTGACAATCTGTAGTGGATTGTTCGGTGCTACTCATATCAGAGCAATTCTTCGGAACTGAGATGATTCTTTTGAAGTAAATGAGGTGGAATTACTGGGGGAAAAAAATCATGCCCTTGTCATAAGTCAGGTTAACAAAATAAAAAGTAATGGAACCCAATATCTCACGATTGAAAGTTAAGTGTCAATGGGCAAGGATGCTAATAGGCTTTCCTCAGGTTAAAGAGCAGCATTCCTTTTTCACCCAATGAGTTTCTTTAAAGGAGATTTTTTTTCCCCAAAAGAAGCTGAATTATGAGAATGACTACATGCAAATCTATATACCTATATTGTACAAACAGTGCCAACAAAGTACTACTATTGAGAAAACAAATAGCAGTTTATTTTTTAAAAAGTGAGTTACACCAGTAGCCTGGAATTTTGCTTTTTGTTTTTTAAAAATGAAAAAAAAAGCACGAATTTAAGGTTTTTGCCCTTCACCCCATTAATATGTGGAAATATTTTTCAACAGAATATTAACCATTTATAACAAAAGTTTCCAAACATTTTCCAATTATAAACTCCACATGCAATTTTAATATTCCAAGCTACATGAATTGAAACCGTTGTAAAGTGCTAAAGGACTCCCAATTTCAGCTAGCTTTTAAAAAAAAACTTTTAGGGCCAACCGCCATAATTCTTCAGTTAATTCAAACTGGTGTACGAGCAGTCACAAGTTTTGTTCATGAAAACCAACACTAGAGAAAAGAGGGTCTGGACAAGACTCCAAGCTCCCAAACTTCCAGCCAACTGAAATATTTCATCATTACAGGTTCAGATCTGTGTATTTAGGCCCAGATTCAATTTTAGATTTTTGGATCAGCTCAAGGCAACCGTACTCCAATTAATCAAACATCCGAACTGAAGCTAGCTGCTCATTCCTACTACATGGGCTAAGTAATTATGGTAATTTAAAGTTGTTTAATATTTAGTTTAGTGCAATTAAAATGACAAGAAATGTGTGGTAAATCTGATCCTAGTGAAGTCAAACTTATTGGGCCCGATATCGCACCCGGTGAAATCAGTCTGCCCCGAACGCAATCGCAGGCTGACTGGATCCACTTACCTCTTGTTCCGGGTTCCCCGCTGCTGAGCTACATGGTGGGTGGACTGCGCATGCGCAGTAAGGTCTGTCAGCTGGAGGAGCTGTTTAAAGGGGCAATCCTCCACTGACTGATGCTGCAAGAAATAGGAAAAATTAAAGCATGGAGCAGCCCAGGGGGAAGGCTGCTCCCAGGTTTAATGATGCCTCACTCCATCTCTTATTGGATCGGGTGAGGAGGAGGGGGAGGACAGAGATCTTCCCCTCGGCGGGCGGGAGGAAGCGGCCTGCCTCTGCCACCAAGGCCTGGCTCGAGGTGGCAGAGGAGGTCACCTGCACCACCAACATATCGCCCACCTGCATACAGTGCAGGAGGCGCTGCAATGACCCAAGGAGGTCAGCCAAAGTGAGTACACTTACTCATTCCCCTACACTCCGTCTGCCACATCACCGCCCCCACCCCACATCTCCTTCTGCACTGCCAACACTACTGTCACATCACCCCTCATACCCACTCAAACCTCATCCTCATCTTACCTGCACTTACTCACCTCGCCAGTACTCATCCCGCCACTACCACTCAACCCAATCCTCATACAATCTCATGGCTCTCTCTCATACTCACCCTCTCATGCATCTCTTTCATAGTCAGCCTCACTCAACCTGCCACTACCTGTGCTGCAGCCACAGGGCATGCATCACATATGTGCAGTAGGCAGCGTAAGGCAAATGTGTCGTGAGCATGAAGGGGATGCACAAAGGTGTTTGAGGGTTTCTCATGGTTTTTACTTGTATTGAATTTCTGAGCAACTCTAATCACATATTATATTGGCACCACTTCTGCCACGTCTTTGCGAATCTTGTCTGGTTTGTGCAATAATGCCCTTTCCTGAGGATCACAATGAAGACCCACACCTGATGCCACTCATTGTGTCACTGCAGAGTGGGTGTAGGTGTATTTGCAGGGCTCTTTTGTGCAGACAACAGAGACGTCGGCGATGTCCCTGGTGGCACCCTGGAAGGATGCGGAGAAGTTGTTGAGGGCAGTGGTGACGTTGACAGCGACAGGTAAGATGATGGTGCTTGGGCCAGCCGGGAGCAGCTCGGCATGAAGAAGGCTGCAGATGTCCACGACTACATGTCGAGTGACTCTGAGCCTCCGTGTGCACTGCTGCTCAGAGGGGTCCAGGAAGCTGAGCCTCGGTCTGTGGACCCTGTGGAGAGGGTAGTGCCCTCTGTGACGCATCTCTCTCTGCGGTTGCCCTCCCTCCTGCTGTGCAGGTGGATGTGTCACAGCACCGTGTTGTGGAGCTCCACGTGTCAGAGGTGGACGGCGTGGCCGGTGGTGCTGTTCGCCCTCCAAGGAGGTCATTACTGCAGCTACGGCGGCCCCCATCCGGAAGATGTACTTCTGAGGGGGTCCGCAAGGTAGGTACATGTGTCTGCACATGAGTGTGCAGTTTGTGAATTTTATTGTTAGGAGGAGGGTGGTGGAGGCCAAACTTTGTCCAAAGTGACAGAGTGGCCTCCTGCAATGAGTGAGGGTCTCCCCGCCCCCCCACCACCTGTCAAATGGACCTTTGCAGCTGCCACAGGCTGATGGCTGCAACACGTCCATTTGAACTAGGAGTGTTTCCCCCAGTACGGGAAACAGTCCCAGTTGTATGTAAAATCCCAACCCTCCTAAAATATCTCGTTAATCAGGTCTGTAAACGACCTGAAATACCAAAATAAATAGCTTTAGTGGCACCCCACCGGCTTTAACTGCCTGCGGGAGTCCCACATGCGGAGGCTGCGCGCGCATCTCAGCGCGTCTGTGGGAAACCCGGAAGTGGGCGGGTTGGAGCCGGGCTCCCGACCCGCCCCCGTAATCCCCGATTTTCGGAATCTCCCCCCCCCCCCAGGAATGCACCCGATCGCGGGTGCTAAAATCATGCCCATTGTGTTCCTTTTTATTCTTCTTACAATAGCAAGAGAACAAAATGATGCAGTACAATCACAGCAAATTCCCATTTTTCCAAGACAATTCTGTACAGTACGAGAGACAAATAGGTTGCAATGCTCTTTATAGGCTTTTTAAAAAAAAATCTGTATGGGCAACACTGGCAAGGAAGTATTTACTGCCCAATCCTGAATGTCTCAAGGGCATTAAAAGTTAATTACAGTGTCTGACTGCAGTCACATGTAGGTCAGACCAGGTAGGTTGACAGGTCCCTTCCCTGAAGGACATTGGTGAACCAGTGGGTTTTTACAACAATCCAGAAGCTTTCGTGGTCATTTTATCTTGTCCATGATCACAAATTTATTGAATTCAACTTCACAACTTGCCATGGTGGGATTTAAACTCAGACTCTATTGCTTGCCTACTACCATAACCACTGGACTACTGTACCCTGCAAATTTAGTGGTAAGCCAACATTAAATTAGTTAGATTCTACAACCTTAAATCCTCAGAGAAACAAAACACAAAATGATTGCTTATACTACACATATACTACACAACTTTAGTGAATTAAGCATTCCAGTAATTTATGTAAAGATAGTGACATCATGCATATGTTGCTGCTGCTATAATCACATAGTAAACTTCCAATTTTAGACCTGAAATCAATGTCCTTTTAAAAATCCCTTCATTCTTCTAAAGTTTTAATGATGGTATTAAACACATTTCACCAGCAGATGGAGCCTGAACAGCTTTGGCACAGGAAATTTCAATGCCTGCACTGACACCTACTGGCTATTTTGGCAAAGTTTTAAGATTAGTGTTGAATCATAGCTACTTCCAAACTTCAACAAATGACTTTCAAAAAATTAAAGATTTTGGATTTGTTTAATTAAGTTTTAATAAAAAATCCAGAAGATATAGAACTTTTGATTTAGTTCACAAAAGATCAACGCAGATAACAGTCTACAGTGCTGATTTTCATCTCACTACCGCCCAAAATCTGGGGATGGGGAATGCTAACTTACTGCTGGAAGTCCACCTGTTCCGATTTTCGGGCAGACCTTGATTTAGGCAACCACGGAAGCAGGCGAGGGCCTAATTAAAATATTCAAATAGGAGTCAACTGACGTTGTCAAGACCCCCATGCAATTTTCATGTTAAATAGCACTGCCACCAGTACTGCCTCAACCTGCCCACAAGTCTTGAATACTTCCATAAGTTCATTTCCTTGCTGATGGGTGTGCTCATTAAATTTCCCTGATGCTGAAATATACTGTAATGTTTACCTACCAATATTTGGTTTCCAGCCCTCCCCACTGCAGACCAATGACTATGCAATGACTAGTGGCGTACGGTAGGGATCAGTGCTTAGGCCCCAGCTATTCCCAATATATATCAATGATTTGGATGAGGGAACCAAATGTAATATATCCAAGTTTGCTGACGACACAAAACTAGGTTGGATTGTGAATAGTGAGGAGGATGCAAAGAGGCTTCAAGGTGATTTAGACAAGTTGAGTGAGTGGGCAAATACATGGCAGATGCAGTATAATGTGGATAAATGTGACGTTATCCACTTCGGAAGGAAAAACAGAAAGGCAGAGTATTATTTAAATGGTGATTGTTGTGGGAAAAAATCACCACTCGGAGTCAGACTTAAAGATTCAACATGCAGTTTATTGGACAAAGCTTTGGGAGAAGGACTGGACACTCCGTAGTGAACGCAGATACCTTCTCAACTTTAAAATGGTTGGTCATGCTTTTTTATACCTTTGAAATACAGATTTCAGTAGCTTTTACATCATAAATCTTGATTACACACATTAACCAATTAAGTCCGCACAGCAACAACGGACAGTTTACACATTAACCAATTAAGTCCGAACAACTATTATCACCTTAAGACAGCATGCCTTTGTTTCATGCAGTCTGGTTCTATAGTTTTATCAGTTAGTTATGAAATGTCCTTTGTATTCCCAGACTGTAAGCCAGTTCTGGAATGTACAAACTCTACACTTTTAACTGTCTTTCCCACAGTCACAGAATCCATTTTATTTAATAGTGTCCCTTTGTTTAAGAGTGTCCATTTTATTAGTAGTCAAGCGTTATATTTAAGCCTTTAATTAAGGTTAGTCTAATCTACACAAAGCGCATTTCAGTGTGGTTTTAGGGTAAATACCACTGTCGTGTACCCATTAGTCACTTCATCGTTGCCTTTAATTCAACAGTCCAAAATCCACGCTAACAGTGATAGATTGGGGAATGTTGATGTACAAAGGGATCTGGGTGTCCTTGTACACCAGTCACTGAAAGCAAACATGCAGATGCAGCAAGCAGTTAGGAAGGCAAATGGTATGTTGGCCTTCATTGCAAGAGGATTTGAGTACAGGAGCAAGGATGTCTTACTGCAGTTATACAGGGCCTTGGTGAGACCACATCTGGAGTACTGTGTGCAGTTTTGGTCTCCTTACCTAAGCAAGGATATACTTGCCATAGAGGGCATGCAGCGAAGGCTCACCAGACTGATTCCTGGGATGGCAGGACTGTCATGAGGAGAGATTGAGTCGACTCGGCCTGTATTCACTCGAGTTTAGAAGAATGAGAGGGGATCTCATTGAAACAGAAAATTCTGACAGGGCTAGACAGACTGGCTGGGGGGGGGGGGGTCCAGAACAAGGGGCCACAGTCTCAGGAAACGGGGTAGGACATTTAGGACTGAGATGAGGAGAAATTTCTTCACTCAGAGGGTGGTGAGCCTGTGGAATTCTCTACCACAGAAGGCTGTGGAGGCCAAGTCACTGAATATATTTAAGGAGCTAGATGGATTTCTAGACACAAAAGGCATCAAGGGGTACGGGGAGAGCGCGGGAATATAGTACTGAAATAGAGGATCTGCCATGATCATATTGAAGGACCTAATGGCCTGCTCCTGCTCCTATTTTCTATGTATCTATGTTTCTGCCCTGCTGGACTTCCTGTTCTCCAAAAAAACAAGCTGCCTTTAAGCAGCACAATTGTCACAGACAGCTCGCCTCCTGCATGCAAATGCCTCCAGACCACCAACGTTGATTGAGGAGACATAGCAAATCGACCCCCAACCACCTGACATACGCTAAACGATCGACCCCCATTAGTCCAATGAAATGCACCCATTAACTTTAAGCAAAAACAGTTCGAGTGCAATGGCCAGTGGGATCTTCATTAGCATGCTCTCCACACTGATGAAGTAGTTCAGTGATGAAGAAAAAGGATGGAGGAAAAAGAAAAAAAAGGGACAACCTTCCCTTTGAGACATTTTCTGATGTCATGGGGATATGTCATGGCATCATGACATCATGACATATCCCCATGTGACCCTTCCTGCTCCCATACAATATACACAGGCCTGCCGTGGAGAAGTCAGTTATACGCAAAAGGCAGTTCTGGAAAAGGAAGCAAATCAATCACCCAAGGACAGTCAAGTAAAAGCAAGGTGCGTGAAGGGTGTTTATTGGATGTTGGAGACTACCCAAATAGCACTTCAGAATGAGGAGAGAGATTCTTGTAAGAGAAGTGACACTCATGCCACTAAGGCTTAAAAAGCTGCTTAAATGAAACATCTTCATTGGCTACTAATTCCAAATAATGGGACAGATTTTGCTGCAAAATAACAGTGAGGCTAACAGCTCGCTGACTGACTCACCATTCAAATATATTGAATGGCCTGAAGTTCCTGTACTGACATCACAGACACGGACTAAACACGCCAAAGAAAGTTAAGTCAAATAATTTCAAGTCTAAGTATCCTTTTAACAGCACGGTAGGTCTTAATTACTGCCAAACCACCTCACTGGGACTGAAAATTAACTTAAGTGTGGAGTCTCATTCCTTCATATTTTAATTATTGTTGGACAATTTTTAAAAACCATTTAAATACATTTTACTTTTTCTTTCTGCCTCTTATCTCAGTCTCTTAATTAAATCTTTCTTGCTCTCTTTCACTTTCCGAACCTGATTTGACATTGAACTCACTATCTAACTTACACTTCCTGGTTCTGACTACATTGTTATTAACAAATCTTCAATCTGATTGGTTAAGGAGATACGCAGTTGCATGCCATGTTTACACAGGTCCTTGATGCCCTGTAGAGGGTGCCATGTCGTTTGGCTGTCCTGTTGACAGTAACTTGCCATGCAAAAGCTCATAGAAAGTATATGGGCAAATGCAAGGCTAACGGACGCCGCCGCTCACAGCAAAATCTGGCCAAAGTATTTGAAGTTATGCAGATAACTCCACATATCTAAAATATCACATTCAGGGGTGCCTAGGAACCTTTAATTGATCCTGCTGGTTTCCTGCCAGCTAGAAAGTAGTAACATATATATTCAATAAGCCACGTGGCAACTGCATTTTAGTGGTAAGCTTACCAAGCACATTCAGACCATATAAAGCAAATGCCTGCTGAGATTGTCATGAGGATCTGTGTAATAAACAGTGAGAGCTCTAGTGCCAACATACAGTGACAACACTTTCTAACTGAGGTAGAGGCGAAAGCAAGAGGATTAAAAACAGAAATCACATTTCTTGGCTAAATGAAACTGAGGTGCAACCAGGGTACCCAACCCTCCTGGCTGGAGTCTCCTGAAATTGGCGGTTCCTCTCTCTCGAGCGCTGCTGCTGACAACTCAGGAGAAAAGTTTGTTGCATCGCCAGTTCGTGCAAGCGCCACAGTCTGTCCCTGTGCAGGGTGAATGAACTCTGGGATACTGCTCTACCTCCCCTTCAGTTTACATTCAGCTGCCAGTTGCAATGGGCTCTATGTGGTGCAACTTTCCTCCTCCAGCCCGGTGACATCATTCCCATTGCTGGAGAGTGCCAGGACTGGCTGGTGTCGAGAACATTCGAGGGTCGGAGTCTACGGGGCCTTGGCAACCGGGGCGGGGAGGGGGGGATGGGGGGCCTCAGCAGTCGGCAATCACGGGGCCTCGGGAGTCAGGGGGAGCTCAGGAGTCAGGATTCGGAGAAAGGTGGAGATTGGGGAATGGGGGCTCGGGGAGAGAGATGGAGACTGAGAAATGGGTTGGACATGGAGATCAATATTTTCTGCAGAGCCAGGAGCAGCAGCAGCAGCAGAAATGTAGAGTGGGAGCGACGCCGAGAGATGAACTGCAAGCAAAGGGGTGAATGAAACCTGGGGACCTCACTGTGCGCAAACAGGGACGGAGAATGACGATTCCCACTGGAAGAACCATGGGGGAAAAGGAGAAGGAAGGTTCTACAACTCAGGGCTAGTAGACCATGGAATGCTTCACCATGTGGCTATTGAAACAAAACAGACATTTGTTTAAAAGGGAATGGGATAAATGTTTAAAAAGGAGAAGTACAAAAGGATCTATAGGGAATAGGGTTACTGGAGAGCACGCCAGCACCGGCACAGGCACCAGGGGCCAAATGGCCTCCACCAGTACTGTATTTTCTATCATTCTATGAAAAATCTCCTTTATGGTGTCTGAACCCATGGAGTGCTTTAGAAATGTTGATGCTGAGTTGAGTTTAGGACAATATGCCCTGTGAGAAGTGCCCCAAACACTGAGCCCGCCGCCCTTTGTGCGATGTCGCGGTTTGGTTCAGGTCGGTCTGTACCAGCCTGTTTTAACGTGTGATGTCCAAGTACAGATCAGCACTGACTGAGGCTCGCAGTTCAAAGTTGTCACCTTCATGCAGAACCAGAGTCCAACCCAGAGTCCAAAAAGATAGGGTCTATTAAAAGTGGCATCAACTGAGAACTTACCAGACCTTGTGCAGCGCAAGGGATTTCTGACTATGGTTTCAGGGTGATTATCAGGGGGTTATAGTTACAGGTAGGATGTTGGGGCATTATACTTATTACTACCAGTTACATATAGATTCTGAGTTATTGTATTACTGTTGGTTATGGGCAAAATCTGAGTGTTACAGCAATCCACACCAAGGTAAGACAGAGCTGCCTTACTGCACACCTGGCTGGATGCTGTGCCACAAGTATCACACTGTTTCAAACACAAGATGAGGAAACCAACAGCAATGGTCTTCATAGGGCCAGAAAGAACCTCTTTTCTATTCATAGGGCTGAACTATCCTGCATCAGATTCTGAAACTGTCCCAGAGCAATAAGTAACTATACACAAAGTCAGACAGCTGTTTGGTGTGATTAACATCTGGAGTGCAGTCCACAATCACAGTCTTACACTATGGACTCGTTTGACTATAGCTTGAAGGACAATTTCCAAATCAGCTCAAGCAATTTAATCTAATCATCCTTGCTCAGATAATGGTCTAAGAGAGCAGACAGCTCAGCCTATGGTTTAAAATAAACACATGCGGCGTCATGTCCTAAACAGACGACTCATATTTTTTTTAAATAGGAAAAAATAATCTATTAGCAGAGGAGATTTCAAGCAACTTCACTAGGTTTCTAGCGCAACAAATATAAGATGTAAGGCACACCGTCACGTATAGGTTTAGCAAAGATGCAGGACTAATATAAACACAAAAACTGGTGTGATGCTTAAATGCACATTTAGAAATAAAACAAAATACTGGAAATCTAATAGAAAATGCTGGAAATTAAAATAGCATCTGGAAAAAGAGAGAAATTTTACACCCTAAATGTTAAATTTTAGAAAATTTGTTACAATTGCTAAAAGCAAAAATAAACAAGTGAAACCGACTCACCTTTTATTGTCGCAGTGACTATTTTTTTTAATGTGTAATGTATCTATTGATAGTTTAAACTGTTCAGACAAACTATCTGGGTTCCCACCATTGTACAATGTCAGCAATCATATTGTGCATACCATGGACTTCCAGAACTATGTATGAAGACAAATACAAATATTACAAAGAATAATTTACTAAAGAACATTTCTTAAAGTCTTTGGTATGCAAAGGTGGAGTATTTGTGCATGAGCCATTACCCTGAGTTGGGAAAAAAATTGAATACTCCTGGGCAGATCAGATAGTTATAAACTGTGCAAGACCAGTAAGGCTGTTATGGGGACACCCCAAATGTTGCGAGATCACAAAATGTCTTGAAAAAAAGGTCTTCCCTTTAAAGAATTTTTCTCAGACCACAGAAGAATATGTACTTTTCGTAAATTTTACTATCCACATATGTCTTCAGTTAGTGCTCAATCAACATTAATTTGAGCAAACTGGGAATATTTTCATGAAAAAAGTGTTCTAAATCAAGCCTAATGTACTAAGAACATTTTTAAATCCTACTTCCAATTTGGCCACGGTGTCAATCTTGGCTCAATGGTAGGACTCTTGCCTCCGAGTCAAAAGATCATGGGTTCAAGCCCCACTCCAGAAACTCAAGCACATAATCTAGGTTGACACTTCAGTGCAGTACTAAGACTGCTGCACTGTCTGAGGTGCCGACTTTCAGATAAGATGTTATACCGAGGCTCCACATGCTCTCTCAATGGCCATAAAAGATGCCATGGCACTATTCGAAGAGCAGGGGAGTTTCCCAGTGTCCTGGCAAGCATGTATCCTTCAACCATCACTAAAAACAGGTTATCTGGTCATTTGTCACATTGATGTTTTTGGAACCTTGCCATGCACAAATTGGCTGCCACATTTTCCTACAATTACAACAGTGCTTAATTGGCTGTGGAGCACTTTGAGATGTCTGGAGGTTGTGAAAGGCACTTTATGAATGCAAGTTCTTTCTTTCCTTAAATTGATCACTCACAAAATAATGACGAAAGGATTTTCTAAATTAAAAAACATACAGGTCTGTTAGCGGTCCGATGCTTTGGTAACATTTGGGACAATCCAGTGCTCTGATGACCTGACAAAACTGGGGTGGGCTGCAGGAGTTTGGCAACATGGGGAAATTCTTTGGTCTGGCATCACTGCCTTTAGTCAGTGACAGTAAATTGGTCACCCTCCGATCCTCTACATTAAAATAAACACCCTTATTATTAAGGAACTGCATATCCTCCAAATCACTGGTGAGCAACACCACGGGAGCTCTAAGAGATTTCTGTGCATCTTCTACAATTTCTCTTTCTACGAGGGGGAGGAGAAGAGGAGACAGAGATCAGTCTAGGTTTTCTTTTTATCATTTCTGATGGACTGACTACAAATAAAAATAGTCTGAACAAATCAATTGTTAGTGCATAACAACTGATCCACCAAAGCACCTAAAGAGTATTTTTTGTACAGGCATGCAAAATTTTCTGCTCCATTGAAATAGTTTTAAATTGACATGAAAGTAGCAAAAGTTATGTATAGATGCAAAAACAAAAACTCAGAACCCCAATGCTAGGCAGATGTACAAACTTACCACTTTCTTAAAGTCTTCCTCTGCTTCATCCAACTTCCCTTGTTTTAGCAGCAAGTTTCCTCTCTGCAACCTAGCCTAGACATAATCAAGATAATTCATAATATATTGTTTACAAAAAAAAAAAATTTTTTCATTAAAAAAAGGATACCTTGTAATATAACTATCAGCAAAATTCTACACAAGACTGTTCTTGATTTTCAACCAAAAAAGTGCATCAATTTTTTTTTTAAAGTGGCATTAAGAGAATGTTACTTACAGATGTGAAGTCTGGTTTCAGTTCAATTACTTTACTTAGGTCTGGGAGAGCAGATTTTGATTTACCCATAGCCAGATAGACTGTGGCTCGTCGATAATAGGCAATATAGTTATCTGGGTCTCCATCTGTAAACAAAAGTCACCATGGTTGAACTAAGGATCATCTTTTTTGAACAATTGTAAACAATTTTACAACACCAAGTTATAGTCCAACAATTTTTATTTGAAATCTACAAGTTTTCGGAGGCTTCCTCCTTCGTCAGGTAAATGAACACTAAGACTCTGAAGCTCTTAATAAAAAGACAAACTATGGCTGATGAAAGGGTCTCTAAACATTGCTGTGACATATACATTTATTTGCATTTTATTCAATGCTAAAATGTTTAATTTGTTTTGTGCCAAAACTTTAAAAAAATTATAAACACCTTCGGTAGCTCAATAGCTGAATGCAGCACATGGTGTGAAACTGAACAAACTGACTTCATTGTTCCTGGGTTAGGGCAGAGAAGGGGAAATAAAAACATTACAACCCAAATTCCTGCTTAAGATTACAGGAGTACATGTCACTATTGGGGGAAGACAGAAATCAGACTCAGTTGTGATGCCCACCCCAGTTAAGTGGCACAATAAAACCATCCAGATTCATACATGAAGAACAATCATGTGCCAGACAGATGCCACTATCCGTGGAACCATAACCAAACACTACTATAGTCAGGAGTGCAAGGCGGATGGTAAAAAACGTAGACACACATTTTCTGTGGCAAGTTTTATTCAAAGCCAAAATGCAGTTTTGTATTAATAAAACATACTTTTCAGCTTCAATCATGGGAAATACTAATTTTATTTAAAGCACTAGTTGCAGCCAGGGCTTGGATCTATTCTCCAACCATTAAATCCAAATAGTTTTTTTTTCTTTTATGCAGCTCATTAGCAGATCTGAGTCATCCGGGGTGGCCTCTTGTATAACGACTATTTTAGGACCCCTCTGTGAAATTGGGCTGCCTAGTGTCTACCTTAGGTTTTCCCGGCATGGATGCGGCCTAGGCACGACCATAATGTTGAGTTTTATTTTTTTTTTTTAAGTTCATAGCAACAGGAGTAGGCCGTTCAATTAGATCATGGCTGATCTGCATCTTAACTCCATCTACCCTACTTGGTTCCGTAATCCTTAATACTCTTCCAAGAGTGCTCCTCCCGGCTCCACAGCACACTTGACAGCCGTGACCTGCCTCCTTCCCAATGTCCCATTTCTCCCCCCCCCCCCCCCTCCCCCGGCAGCTCACCCAGATTATTTACATGAATCCCGAGGCCAAACTTAGTGTAGGTCTCAGGCCTCCTGTTCAGAAGCACATAGCAACTGCACTGTTGCCTTCAGGACCAAAACTGGGCACCAATGAATTTCTACCTAAAGATCATCATCCACCTCAACTGAAGAAACAGCAATTGTAAACAATTTTACAACACCAAGTTATAGTCCAACAAATTTATTTCAAATTTCACAAGCTTTCGGAGGCTTCCTCCTTCCTCAAGTGAAAGGTGAATGTTGTGGAAAACATTCACTTGAGGAAGGAGGAAGCCTCCGAAAGCTTGTGAAATTTAAAATAAATTTGTTGGACTATAACTTGGTGTTGTAAAATTGTTTACAATTGTCAACCTCAGTCCATCACCGGCATCTCCACATCGAAGAAACAGCAGATAGGGCTTTGGTTTCACATTTCAAAGGACAGTTCCTCTGACAATGCATTATTATGGAGTGTCAGCCTGAATTATGTGCCCAGGTTCTGTGGTAGACTGATGATGTGGAGATGCCGGTGATGGACTGGGGTTGACAATTGTAAACAATTTTACAACACCAAGTTATAGTCCAGCAATTTTATTTTAAATTCACAAGCTTTCGGAGATTTTCTCCTTCCTCAGGCAAATGTTTCAAGATCTCCTTGAAGCCTACGCATTTATACATATTGAACAATACATGGTGTTTACAGACTGCCCCTGCAACTGCCCGTTGCCAAGGCAATCACCGTGTTCAGACAGAGAGGTGTTACCTGCAGAACCCCCGAATACACATTCAACAAAAAAACAAACAGGGAAAAAAAAGAGAAAAAAAAACACAGAGAGAGGCAGAAACATCCGGAAGGCAGAGAGAGCCAGCAAATGACCCATTATATTAAAAACAGATTTTTTTAATATAATGGGTCATTTGCTGGCTCTCTCTGCCTTCCGGATGTTTCTGCCTCTCTGTGTTTTTTTTTTCTCTGTTTTTTTTCCCTGTTTGTTTTTTTGTTGAATGTGTATTCGGGGGTTCTGCAGGTAACACCTCTCTGTCTGAACACGGTGATTGCCTTGGCAACGGGCAGTTGCAGGGGCAGTCTGTAAACACCATGTATTGTTCAATATGTATAAATGCGTAGGCTTCAAGGAGATCTTGAAACATTTGCCTGAGGAAGGAGAAAATCTCCGAAAGCTTGTGAATTTAAAATAAAATTGCTGGACTATAACTTGGTGTTGTAAAATTGTTTACAGTAGACTGATGAGTCTGAGCACAAACAAGTTTGACACTTGACAATGCAATACTTCCTCAGTACTGCACTGGAAGTGCCATCCTTTTGATGACATTAAACAAAGCCCTTACCTGCCTGTTCCAGTGGCTGTTAAAGATCCCATGGTATTAAGAGCATGGAGTTCTCCTGTATCCTCAGACATTTCTCCCTCAACCAATGCTGTACCACCAAAAACTGATTAAGATCTTATAACTGTTTATGGGACTTTTCTCTGCATAATGCTGTAACAGCCGTGACAATGCTGTCCCATTTGTCTGTTACTCTTCACACAAATTCACTGTTTGTGTACACGTCTTTCTTTTGTCTAACGATAAAGACAATTTGTACTTGACTCACACTGCAATGACACACCTCCACTGACACACCTCCACTGTACTGTTACTCAAGCCCTAATGCTATACCACCTATTATCATGCTGACCGCTAGGAATTTCCAGCAATCACAACACAGAAGCTGGTGAGTATCTTAATTTAAATTTTGGAAAAAGCTGTTAACTGTGCTCCTGAAAATGTAATGTGTTCAAATACGTTGGTTCACCAAAGCTGCAAGTACTATATGTTAGCACAACAAATCTCAGCGTATTCATTGTGATCCACAGAAAAACCAAAGTGGTTTAGCGAGTTCCCAAAAATCAGACCACCTTTCAATCCAATTAGCAAGAGTTAAGGGAGCTCAGGCTACACTAATGTGTTTACTACGCTCATATTGGAGAAGATACAGGGCAACATTAGTCACCTCCAGCTCACCAAATTTTAGGAATTTAAATTTAATTTTGGGCACAGCAGCAAAATTTAAGGGGAAAAACAGTAAGCTGAAGCAAACCACAGATTTTGGCAGGATCAAAAAAATGGGGGGGGGGGGGTATAGGAACCAGGGAAAGGTAGGGCAGCAGGAGGGCACAGAGGAGAAAAGAAAAGGTATAATACATGAAGAATAGATTTGCTGAAATAAGTTGAAGAGCTGTCCTACATGCTTTACAGTCACCTCCTCCAGCAGGGAGAGTACGCAGGAAGAGTAAGGTTTACTTCAAGGTTTAGTCTTTACAGCACTTGTGTGGGTGGGAGGCCTCAGAGCAATGAAGGCTTACAAGCACGTAAAGGCAGGACTAGAGCAAGTGGAGCATGGACAAGTTAGAGCACACAGAACAAGGGGGACACAGGAGTGAACGGGTAGGGAGGATAGAAGGGGGGATCCATTTGATACTGGGGTAGGAAGGGGGAAAACTGGCAACTGGAAAGTGATTAGGTGGGTGGCTTGGATGGATTTGATTACTTGGTCTGCTGGTTATATATTCCTCATTAGTGCTTTTTTTACGACTTTTGATTTGTGTATATTGGATATTTTGTTGGCTCAGATCCAATTAATTATCCTACCAACACATTACACTTCAGAAGCATGATGTTTAAGACAAAATTTTCAGATACTACACTATAGACAAACAATTATATAGTAGCAGATTTCATGTAAACAATCTTACAACACCAAGTTATAGTCCAACAATTTTATTTGAAAATCACAAGCTTTCGGAGGCTTCCTCCTTAGTCAGGTGATTGTCAGGAAATCCTTGAACCTTTCGCATTTATATTCAGAGAACAATACCTGGTGATTACAGATAATCATTCCAACTGCCCGTTGTCAAGGCAATCAAGTGTTCAGATAGAGAGGTGTTACCTACAGGACCACCGAATATACAAACGGCCAGAACACAAAACAGAGAGAGAGAGAGAGAGAGAGAGAGAGAGAGAGAGAGAGAGAAACATCCGAAAGGAAGAGAAAGACAGAAAATGACCTGTTGAATTAAAAACATAACTTTTATTCGCTGGTGGGGTTACGTGTAGCGTGACACGAACCCAAGATCCCGGTTGAGGCCGTCTTCATGGGTGCGGAACTTGGCTATCAATTTCTGCTCGACGATTTTGCGTTGTCGTGTGTCTCGAAGGCCGCCTTGGAGTACGCTTACCCGAAGATCGGTGGCTGAATGTCCTTGACTGCTGAAGTGTTCCCCGACTGGGATGGAACCCTCCTGTCTGGCGATTGTTGCGCGGTGTCCGTTCATCCGTTGTCGCAGGGTCTGCATGGTCTCGCCAATGTACCATGCTCCGGGGCATCCTTTCCTGCAACGTATGAGGTAGACAACGTTGGCCGAGTCACAGGAGTATGAACCATGTACCTGGCCAACGTTGTCTACCTCATACGTTGCAGGAAAATTGCCAGACAGGAGGGTTCCCTCCCAGTCGGGGAACACTTCAGCAGTCAAGGACATTCAGCCACCGATCTTCAGGTAAACGTTCTCCAAGGCGGCCTTCGAGACACACGACAACGCAAAATCGGCGAGCAGAAATTGATAGCCAAGTTCCGCACCCATGAGGACGGCCTCAACCAGGATCTTGGGTTCATGTCACGCTACATGTAACCCCACCAGCGAATAAAAGTTATCTGTTTTTAATTCAACGGGTCATTTTCTGTCTTTCTCTTCCTTTCGGATGTTTCTCCCTCTCTCTCTGTTTTGTGTTCTGGCCGTTTGTATAGTCGGTGGTCCTGTAGGTAACACCTCTCTGTCTGAACACTGATTGCCTTGACAACAGGCAGTTGGAATGATTCTGTAATCACCAGGTATTGTTCTCTGAATATATATGCGAAAGGTTCAAGGATTTCCTGACATTCACCTGACGAAGGAGGAAGCCTCCGAAAGCTTGTGATTTTCAAATAAAATTGTTGGACTATAACTTGGTGTTGTAAGATTGTTTACATTTGTCAACCCCAGTCCATCACCGGCATCTCCACATCATCAGATTTCATGTGGCATTGCTCATAGCAAGTCAGAAGATACACTTTTTAAAAAATATGTAAAAAGAGGCATTACGTCACTTAGGGAATCTGAGATTTTCACTAGTGCTTCAAGGTTTGAATTCCACAAATATTACACATGCCCGCACACATTTACTTTTAAGTAATGGAAAGTTTTTTTTAAAAAATGAGTTACCATTTTTAAGTTGACGATAAAGAGCAAGATGATGAAAGGGAAATCATGTTTGACAAATTTATTAACAGTTTATTGAGGATGTAGCTAGCAGGGTAGATAAAGGGGAACCAGTGGATGTAGTATATTTGGATTTTCAAAAGGCATTCGATAAGGTGTCACATAAAAGGATGCTATGTAAAATGGGGTTGGGGTTGGGGTTAATTATTCGCATGGACAAAGGATTGGTTAACAGACAGAAAACAGTAGGGATAAATGGGTCATTTTCAGGTTGGCAGGCTGTAACTGCAAGGATCGGTGCTTCGGCCTCAGTTATTTACAATCTATATTAATGACTTGGATACATTACAATCTGTCTCTTCATCTAAGTTTGCTGACGATACAAAGCTAGGTGGGAAAATAAGCTGTGAGGAGGACACAAAGTCTGCAAAGGGATATAGACAAGTTGAGTGAGTGGGCAAGAAGATAGCAGAAGGAGTATAACGTGGGGAAATGTGAGGTTATTCACTTTGGTAGGAAGAATAGAAAAAAAAAAAATTTTTAATATGATGAGAAACTATTAAATGTTGGTGTTCAGAGAGATTTGGGTGTCCATGTACAAGAAACACAAAGTTAGCAAGCAATTAGGAAGGCAAATGGTATGTTGGCCTTTATTGCAAGGGGGTTGGAGTACAAGAGTAAGGGAGTCTTGCTACAATTGTACAGGGCTTTGTTGAGACCTCACCTGGAGTACTGTGTACAGTTTTGGTCTCCATATCCAAGGAAGGATATACTTGCCTTAGAGGTGGTGCAACAAAGGTTCACTAGATTGATTCCTGGGATGAGAGGGTTGTCCTGTGAGGACTGATCGAGTAGAATGGACCTATAACCCTCTGGAGTTTAACAGAATGAGCGGTGATTTCATTGAAACATAAGATTGAGGGGGCTTGACAGGGTAGATGCTGAGAGGTTGTTTCCCTTGGCTTGAGAGTCTAGAACTAGGGGGCATAGTTGCAGGATAAGGATCTGCCATTAAGACTGAGATGAGGAGGAATTTCTTCACTCAGGGTTGTGAATTTTTGGAACTCTCTGCCCCAGAGGGCTGTGGATGCTGAGTCGTTGAGTATATTCAAGGCTAAGAGATAGATTTTTGGACTCTGGGGGAATCCAGGGATATGGGGATCAGGCAGGAAGTTGAAGTCAAAGATCAGCCATGATCAAGGCTCAAGGGGCCGTATGGCCTACTCCTATCTCTTATGTTCTATGCAAGTTGGAGGTGGTACCTGATGTTGAGTAGTGGGGTGGGGAGGGTGAAAAAAAGGTGAGGTCATTCCTCAGGTTTTGTAACACAAGGGGGATTTGGCAGAACTCAGGAGGGGTGTCCTGTAGTCAGGCACCATTGTTGAGGGGGGAGCCTGAGGTTCACACAACTAAGGGATCAAATGTGGAGTTTGACTCACTGATGGATTAATGGGTCCATCAGCGACAGGGGGGAGGAGGAGGAGGAAGAGGAGAGAGAAAGATGACAAACCCAGAAGCACTGGTTTGTAAATGTGAGATTTCTGTAAGCACTGAATTCAGTTTTGAGACGGATTTATGTACATGTGACTCTTCATCTCTATTGTCACTAAGTGGACTGCTGTCACTAACAGGAACATTTACATTTTCTGATCAACAAACAGATGAAAATCAGCTCATGTGCCCGAATACCGTTCAATTCATTTATTTAAGAACTCAATCTTCTCTTTCACCTCAATAGCTTTTATTGAAAAGTTTAGTTGTAACATACTCAAATACATCCAGTTTGTATTTAAATTCAAAAACACACAAGTACTATTATTCACTGACACAATGACTTGAGAAAAATAAAGATTGTTTAAAATTCAAAACAAAAGCTGCAACAGGTATGTAATCAGTGGTAATCGGTGTGTCAAATTTTGTTTGTGTTCCTGTGAAGCAACCTGGGACGTTTTACGACGTTAAAAGACACTATATTAAAGCATGTAGTTATAGTCATGTGAAGTGGATCTGTTTTCAAGACACAAAGCCTGCCTGTTTTAACTTAAATCATTTAATATACATTTTACCTGATTAAAGCTTTTAAAATATGTCCCCCAACATTTCTTCAAATATTTAGAAAGTCCAAACAAGGGTTTAGACACTGAGCAGAAGCAGTTCTTCATCTGAATGCACGTAGCATTCGTAATAAAATGGACGAGTTAACGGCACAAATAACTACGTATGGGTATGATCTTGTGGCCATTACAGAAACATGGCTGCAGGGTGACAACGACTGGGAATTAAATATGCCAGGGTATTTAACAATCAGGAAGGACAGGCAGGAAGGAAGGGGAGGTGGGGTGGCTATGTTAATAAAGGAAGGAATCACTAATACAGAGAAATGATATTGGGACAAAGCATCAAGATAATGAAACAGTTTGGGTGGAGATAAGGAATAATAAGGGAAAAAAAACATTAGTGGGCGTAGTATATAGGCCTCCTAATAGTTGCAACTCTGCTGGAAGAAGTATTAATCAGGAGATAGTCGGGGCATGTAATAAGGGAACAGCCATAATTATGGGGGATATTAATTATCATATTAACTGGACAAATCAAATTGGGCAGAGCAGCCTTGAGGACGAGTTCATTGAGTGCATCAGGGATGGATTTCTTGAGCAGTATGTAACTGATCCTACAAGGGGGCAGGCAACCTTGGACCTGGTCCTGTGTAATGAGTCAGGATTAATTAATAATGTCCTAGTTAAGGATCCCCTTGGAACGAGCGACCACAACATGGTTGAATTCCATATCCAATTAGAGGGTGAGAAGGTTGATTCTCAAACAAGCGTACTGAGCTTGAATAAAGGAGACTATGATGGTATGAGAGCGGAATTGATTAAAGTGGACTGGGAAAATAGATTAAAGGGTAAGACGGTACATGAGCAGTGGTGTTCATTTAGGGAGTTATTTTACAACTTTCAAAATAAATATATTCCACTGAGGAAAAAAGGGTGTAAAAGAAATGACAGCCATCCGTGGCTAAGTAAAGAAATCAAGGATAGTATCCGACTAAAAACAAGGACATATAAGGTAGCCAAACTTAGTGGGAGGATAGAAGATTGGGAATTCTTCAAAAGACAGCAAAAAGTAACTAAAGGATTGATTAAGAAAGGGAAGTTAGATTATGAAAAGAAATTAGCAAAAAATATAAAAACAGATAGCAAGAGTTTCTATAGTTATATAAAAAGAAAAAGGGTGGCTAAGGCAAACATAGGTCCCTTAGAGGATGAGACCGGGAAATTAATGGTGGGAAACATGGAGATGGCAAAAATGCTGAACAAATATTTTGTTTCAGTCTTTACAGTAGAGGACACTAAGAATATCCCAACACTGGACAAACAGGGGACTCTCGGGGGGGAGGAGCTAAATACGATTAAAATCACTCAGGAGATGGTACTCAGTAAAATAATGGGACTCAAGGCGGATAAATCCCCTGGACCTGATGGCTTCCATCCTAGGGTCTTGAGGGAAGTGGCAGTAGGGATTGTAGATGCTTTGGTGATAGTTTTCCAAAATTCCCTGGACTCAGGAGAGGTCCCGGCAGATTGGAAAACTGCTAATGTAACACCGTTATTTAAAAAGGGTAGTAGGCAGAAGGCTGGAAATTATAGGCCAGTTAGCTTAACATCTGTGGTGGGTAAAATTTTGGAGTCTATTATTAAGGAGACAGTAACGGAACATTTAGATAAGCATAATTTAATAGGACAAAGTCAGCATGGCTTTATGAAGGGGAAGTCATGTCTGACAAATTTGCTTGAGTTCTTCGAGGATATAACGTATAGGGTGGATAAAGGGGAACCAGTGGACATAGTGTATTTAGACTTCCAGAAGGCATTCGACAAGGTGCCACATAAAAGATTATTACTTAAGATAAAAAATCACAGGATTGGGGGTAATATTCTGGCATGGGTGGAGGATTGGTTATCGAACAGGAAGCAGAGAGTTGGGATAAATGGTTCATTTTCGGACTGGCAACCAGTAACCAGTGGTGTTCCACAGTGGTCGGTGCTGGGTCCCCAACTCTTTACAATCTATATTAACGATTTGGAGGAGGGGACCGAGTGCAACATATCAAAATTTGCAGATGATACAAAGATGGGAGGGAAAGTAGAGAGTGAGGAGGACATAAAAAACCTGCAAGGGGATATAGACAGGCTGGGTGAGTGGGCGGAGATTTGGCAGATGCAATATAATATTGGAAAATGTGAGGTTATGCACTTTGGCAGGAAAAATCAGAGAGCAAGTTATTTTCTTAATGTCAGTGGGGTAACATTTGCGGAACAGTGATCAAGGTTTAGATTAGTTATGGAAAAGGACAAGGAGCAATCTAAAGTAAAAATACTTAATTGGAGGAGGGCCAATTTCAGTGGGTTGAGAACAGATCTGGCCCAGGTAAACTGGAATCAAAGATTGGCAGATAAAACTGTAATCGAACAATGGGCAGCCTTTAAAGAGGAGATGGTGTGGGTACAGCCTAGATACATTCCCACGAGGGAAAAAGGTAGGGCAACCAAAGCCACAGCGCCCTGGATGACGAAAGAGATAGAGAGTAAGATGAAGCAGAAAAAGGGGGCAGATGTCAGGTTGATAATACAAGCAAGAACCAGGCTGAATATAGAAAGTACAGAGAAGCGAAAAAGGAAATAAGAGGGGCAGAGAGTATGAGAATAGACCGGTGGCTAACATTAAAGGGAATCCAAAAGTCTTCTACAGGCATATAAATAGTAAACTGGTAGTAAGAGAAGGGGTGGGACCGATTAGGGACCAAAAAGGAGATCTACGCATGGAGGCAGAGGGCATGGCTGAGGTACTAAATGAATACTTTGCATCTGTCTTTACCAAGGAAGATGCTGCCATAGTCACAGTAAAAGAGGAGGTAGTTAAGATACTGGATGGGCTAAAAATTGATAGAGGAGGTACTAGAAAAGCTAGCTGTACTTAAAGTAGATAAGTCACTAGGTCCGGATGGGATGTATCCTAGGGAAGAATGCTAAGGGAAGTATGGGTGGAAATTGCAGAGGTGCTGGCCATGATCTTCCAATCCTCAGATATGTGGGTGGTGCCAGTGGACTGGATAATTGCAAATATTACAAACTTGTTCAAAAAAGGATGCAAGGATAAAGCGAGCAACTACAGGCCAGTCAGTTTAACCTCAATAGTGGGGAAGTTTTTAGAAGCAATAATCCAGGACAAAATTAAGAGTTACTTGGACAAGTGTAGATTAATAAAAGGAAAGCCAGCACGGATTTGTTAAAGGCAAATTGTGCTTAATTAACTTGAGTTTTTTTGATGCGATAACAGAGGGTTGACGAGGGCAATGCCGTTGATGGTGTATACAGACTTTCAAAAGGCATTGATAAAGTGCCACATAATAGGCTTGTCTGCAAAATTGAAGTCCATGGAATAAAGGGGTAGTGGCAGCATGGATACGAAATTGGCTAAGTGACAGGAAACAAAGTAGTGAACAGTTGTTTTTCGGACTGGAGGAAGGTATACGGTGGTGTTCCCCAAGGGTCAGTAATAGAACCACTTTTTTTTTATATATATTACTGACTTGGACTTGGGTGTATAGGGCACAATTTCAAAATCTGCAGATGACATAAAACTTGGAAGGGTAGTAAACAGTGAGGAGGATAGTAATAGACTTCAAGAGGACAGACAGGCTGGTGGAATGGGCAGACACATGGCAGATGAAATTTAACGCAGAGAAGCGCAGAGTGATACATTTTGGCAGGAAGAATGAGGAGAGGCAATATAATCTAAATGGTACAATTCTAAAGGGGGTGCAGGAACAGAAGGATCTGGGGGTATATGTGCACAAATCTTTGATGGTGACAGGACAGGTTGAGAAAGCGGTTAAAAAGGCATACGGGATCCTGGGCTTTATAAATAAAGGCATAGAGTATAAAAGCAAGGAAGTTATGTTGAGCCTTTATAAAACAATGGTTCGGCCACAACTGGAATATAGTATTCAATTCTGGGCATCGCACTTAAGGAAGGATGTGAAGGCCTGAGAGAGGGTGCAGAAAAAATTTACTGGAATGGTTCCAGGGATGAGGGACTTCAGTTACGTGGAGACACTGGTCGGGCTGGGGTTGTTCTCCTTAAAGCAAAGAAGAGGAGATTTGATAGAAGTGTTCAAAATCATGGAGGGTTTAGATGAAGTAAGGAAAAACCGTTCCCATTGGCGGAAGGGTCGAGAACCAGAGGACACAGATTTAAGGTGATTGGCAAAAGAACCAAAGACAGCATGAGGAAAAACTTTTTTAAAAAAAAACATGGAGTGGATATGATCTGGAATGCACTGCCTGAAAGGATGGTGGAAGCAGATTCAATCATGCCTTTCAAAGAGGAATTGGATAAATAATTGAAGGGAAAAAATTTGCAGGGCTACAGTGAAAGGGCGAGGGTCTAGGATTAACTGGATTGCTCTTACAAAGAGCCAACACAGGCTTGATGGGCCAAATGGCCTCCTTCTGTGCTGTAACCATTCAATGATAAGAAAACTGGCCCACAAAAATATATATTTTTTTAAATGTTTGAATTGTTGGATTGGATCACCTTCTCCTTTCTTTTATTAGTATGTGGTCATTTTACATGAGTCCTTAGTAGTATCCCAACCAACCACTTTCCTCACTTGATTTCCAAATTCTCTACCTTTTGATTTCAGATTAGCTACTGTTTTATTTTGCGCCAATCAACAATGTGATGTTACAGTAACTGCGTGCGATACACAACTCACTACAGATACTGCTAAATCAATTATTGAGCATCGCCCTCTTATAGAGGAAAGAAAGTTTGGAGGAAAAATGCAACTTGTGGAAGCAGATTTGTTTGAAGCACATGAATTTGCTGAGTGCCCAGAAAGAGGCTGATAAAATTTGTGAAAGGATGAGGAACATGTTAATCTTCAGGACGGTCATCTTATTCCAAACTCAGATCCATTTATTCCTTGCTCAACAACAAATTGATTAAATCCTTTTTACGAAGAAATAGGAGCAGGAGTAGGCCATCCGGCCCCTCAAGCCTGCTCCGCCCCTCAACAAGATTGCTATTCTACCTCAATGCCATTTTCCTGCACCATCCCCATATCCCTTAATGCCATTAATATCTAGAAATCTATCGATCTCTGTTTTGAATCTACTCAATGACTGAGCCTCCACAGCCCTCAGGGGTAAAGAATTCCAAAGATTCACCACCCTGAGTGAAGAAATGTCATAGAGTTATCTGTTTTTAATATAACGGGTCAGTTGCTGTCTTTTCTATGTTTCTACCTCTCTATCTCTGTTTTTTTTTTGTTTGTTGTTTTTTTTGGTGATTTGTATATTCTGAGAGACCTGGCAGGTAACACCTGTCTGTCTGCACACTGATTGCCTTGGCAACGGGCAGTTGAAAAAACTGTCTGTACTCACCAAGCATTGTTCTGTGAATTATAAATGCGACTTCATTTCGAGGATTTCATTTCCACATCGTTCACCTGAGGAAGGAGGTAGCCTCCGAAAGCTTGTGAATTTAAAATAAAATTGCTGGACTATAACTTGGTGTTGTAAAATTGTTTACAATTGTCAACCCCAGTCCATCACCGGCATCGCCACATCATAGAGTCATACAGCACGGATAGAGGCCCTTCGGCCCATCGTGTCCGCGCCGGCCATCAAGCCCTGTCTAATCTAATCCCATATTCCAGCATTTGGTCTGTAGCCTTGTATGCTATGGCATTTCAAGTGCTCATCCAAATGCTTCTTGAATGTTGTGAGGGTTCCTGCCTCCACAACCCTTTCAGGCAGTGAGTTCCAGACTCCAACCACCCTCTGGGTGAAAAAGTTCTTTCTCAAATCCCCTCTAAACCTCCCGCCTTTTACCTTGAATCTATGCCCCCTTGTTATAGAACCCTCAACGAAGGGAAAAAGCTCCTTAGTATCCATCCTATCTGTGCCCCTCAATTTTGTACACCTCAATCATGTCCCCCCTCAGCCTCCTCTGCTCCAAGGAAAACAAACCCAATCTTCCCAGTCTCTCTTCATAGCTGAAGCGCTCCAGCCCTGGTAACATCCTGGTGAATCTCCTCTGCACCCTCTCCAAAGCTATCACATCCTTCCTGTAGTGCGGCGACCAGAACTGCACACAGTACTCCAGCTGTGGCCTAACCAGTGTTTTATACAGCTCCATTATAACCTCCTTGCTCTTATATTCTATGCCTCGGCTAATAAAGGCAAGTATCCCATATGCCTTCTTTACCACCTTATCTACATGTTCCGCCGCCTTCAGGGATCTGTGAACTTGCACACCAAGATCCCTCTGACCCTCTGTCTTGCCTAGGGTCTTCCCATTCATTGTGTATTCCCTTGCCTTGTTAGTCCCTCCAAAGTGCATCACCTCACACTTTTCCGGGTTAAATTCCATTTGCCACTGTTCCGCCCATCTGACCAACCCATCTATATCGTCCTGCAGACTGAGGCTATCCTCCTCATCTCAGTCCTAAATGGCCTACCCTTTATTCTGAAACTGGTGACCCTGTTTCTAGATTCCCCAGCCAAGGGAAACATTCTCCTTACATCTACCCTGTTGAGCCCTTTTCCAACCCTTCCACAAGTAATTTAATTGCACTAGGCGGTAGCTGCATTAACATTTAATAACTGTTATTGTTTAAGGAGAGACATAGAATTCCCAAAACATTCACTCCACAAACTATAAACAATTAAAACATTTATTTGTGGTCCTCAAAGGTTGAAAGAAATATTGTGGCACGGCTACAACAGCACATTGCCAACACTGACATACCTACAGCAGCATGAAAATGAGACAATGCATCTGCTAACTGTCCTGCAGCCAGCAGTTTCTTCCCCATTTCAAGGTGTTTTTCAACTTCAGCATTTATACCACCTTCTATTCCTGTAAAAAAAAAATCACAAAAATAAATGACCATTTAAAAACTGGAGTATCAGACACTTTAAGATATCAATATAGGTACTTGGAAAGGAGTGATACAGGTCCGATTCAATCAAAATTGGCTGTGTCTGGAAAGGATGTTCTTCCAAGAAAAATAAAAGGGGAGCTGGAGAAAAGAGCAGAGAGAGCATGAGCATTTTTGATAAAATATTCTTGAAATAACTGGATCCACAAATACAAGTTTAGAATGTTACATCACAGCAACAAACTGAAAATGAATTTTTTAAATCTTTGTGCAAAGCTTGTATTGATCTGCAACATATATTTTACTACAATACTTTATCACAGAATGGTTACAGTACAGTAGGAGGCCATTCAGCCCATGTCAGCTCTCTAACAACAATCCAACTAGTCTCAAAACCCTGCTTTTTTGCCGTAGCCCTACAAATTTTTTTCCCCCTTCAAGTATTTATCCAATTCATTTTTGAAAGCCACAATTGAATCTGCTTCCACCAACCTTTCAGGCATTCCAAATCATAACTACTCGCTGCGTAAAAAGTTATTCCTCATGTCGCCTTCGATTCTTTGCCAATCACCTTAAATATGTCTCTGGTTCTCGATTCTTCCACCAATGGGAACGGTTTCTCTTTATTTACTTTCTAAACCCTTCATGATTTTAAACATTTCTATCAAATCTCTTCTTAACCTTCTCTGCTCTAAGGAGAACGCCAGCTTCTCCAGTCTATCCATGTAACTGAAGTCCCTCATCCCTGGTACCATTCTAGTAAATATTTTCTGCACCCTCTCTCAGGCCTTCACATCCTTCCTAAAGTGCAGTGCCCAGAATTGGCCACAATATTCCAGTTGTGGCCGAACCAGTGTTTTATAAAGGTTCATCATAACTTCCGTGCTTTTGTATTGTATGTCTCTTATTTATAACGACCAGGATCCCGTATGCTTTTTTTAAAAAACTGCTTTCTCAACCTGTCCTGCCACCTTCAAAGATTTGTGCACATATACCCCCAGGTCTCTGTTCCTGCACCCCCTCTAGAATTGTACCATTTAGTTTATATTGCCTCTCCCCATTCTTCCTGCCAAAATGTATCACTTCGCACTTCTCTGCGTTGAATTTCATCTGCCATGTGACTATCAGGGACAGCATTCCCTGATAGTCAGGAATGCAGAATATCCATTTGCAATCATGCCCACGTGAAATGGACATCTAGGATTTCTGTGTAATTGTAGGCAAAGGGCAAAGTAAAGCCAAGGTAAGGAACTTCAACCATCTAAGTTTCCCCCCCCGCCCCGCTAGCACTTAGGTTCTCAAGCTTTTTACTGATTATTCTAACTTTTTTTGTCCTAGCACTAATATGAATCTCTATGGAGGTTGGGGGCAGGAAATGGAGAGAGGAAAATGAACTACACAAAAAGGTGCTCTTGTCCACCCAGTCACTTAAACACTAACATCTGCAGAGAGGAGAATATACCTTGTTTTGGCAAACTACTCAGATTCCTATTCCCAATGGAAGCCAAGATAGATATGTGAGTTGCTGACTAAAACCAATGTTGGGTGCTTCTTAAGAAACACCCCCAATAACAATATAGCTTGCTTTCAGTTAGCACTGCACAAAAGAAGGTATGCCAGGATACCACTATCCATATCTACAGACTCAGGCACACCTCCCTGACAACATTTCCTACATTGCAACAGTGACTACACTTCAAAAGTACTTCATTGGCTATAAAGCGCTTGGGACGTCCTGAGGTCATGAAAGGCACTATATAAATGCAAGTCTTTCTTTCTCCTTATCTAAGGAAGGATATACTTGCCTTATAGGCAGTGCAACAGGAGGTTCACTAGATTAATTCCTGGGATGAGGGTTGTTCTATGAGGAGAGGTTGACTAGAATGGACCTATACTCTCGAGTTTAGAAAAATGAGAGGTGACCTCATTGAAAAATACAAGATTCTGAGGGGGCTTGACAGGGTAGATGCTAAGAGGCTGTTTAACCTGGCTGGAGAGTCTAGAACTAGAGGGTATAGTCACAGGATAAGGGGTCAGACATTTAAGACTGAGATGAGGAGGAATTTCTTCACTCAAGGTTGTGAATCTTTGGAATTCCCTACCCCAGAACACTCTGGATGCTAAGTCATTGAGTATATTCAAGGCTGAGATAGATACATAGATTCTTGGACTCTAGGGGAAATCAAGGGATATGGAGATCAGGCAGAAAAGTGGAGTTGAGGTTGAAGATCAGCCATAATCTGATTGAACACAGGAGCAGGCTTGAGGGGCCGTATGGCCTACTCCTGCTTCTGTGTTCTTAAGAACTACAGGGAAACTGTCTTCACAGGGTTCAAGTAATCAGAGATCCAGATGAAGAGCCACGTCATCTGCTGCAAAGACACCCAAAACGACCATGCAAATAGGGCTGGAACATTCAATGACAGTAACAGTCAGCTGTGGCCTGAAGCTTAGCTCTACTTCCTTCAGGGCATACTGTAATGCTGATTTATCGGGAATGGTGCCACGAACTGGTACAATTCCTTGTAACCACATCATGGAGCACCCCCTCCAGCAACCAAATAGGGGGTCAGGACTGCTCTGTCACTTGCTTGCAAACTCACCGGCCTGTATATTGCCTTCCGCTTCCATATCACTTTAGTCCCCTATTCCTTCAGCCTTGGCAAAGGTTGCTAAAAAGGTTAGGCAAACTCATTTCAGGTAGGAACCTTGCAAATAACAGCTGTCGTTGCAGGGCTCCGAAAATGATGCTATGTTTTTATACAACTCAGTCCCAACTGTACGCAACATGCTTACAATGTTATCGCTTGGCACCATGTGGTGAGATCCACAATTTTGTTTTGATAGCTCTCTGGTTTGACAATTTTTACGTCAGGATGTTGCTTTCAAAGCATTTGCAATCTTAAAAAAGATTTTAAATAGAGATTTTAAAGAAAACATTTGTTGATTGAAACTAGTTTCTTGAACATTTCATAATTATTTTTAAACTTATTGTGACACTCCCCTTTAATTGTCCCCGTCCTTTTAAATTTCCACCGATACATAATTTTCTGTCCCACCACACATCTAAATGTGTGCCTGTTGCTATGCTTACTTGTCAGTGAACTGACCTCAAAATTGGATTTAAAGGTCTGGAGTATCCTCTGCATTTGTGCCCAACAAATTACATGATTTGAAAGATAGCAGAATTTTGGGCATAAGTGAGCTTAGTTACGGACATAACTACAATATGCCCAAACTCCCGCGATCTTTTAATTCCGTCCGTCAACCCGCCGTCTGAATGACTCAAACGCAATTGTGCTTATTCGGGGAGGGGGGGGGGGGGGGGGGGGGGGGGGAAGAGGGGGGGGAGAGGGGGTCTCAACATTGCAACCAGATTTTCAGGGACAGCAGAAAACAGTCTTAATTTAAGTTTTGTTGAGCTTTTCTTTTAAAAAAAATTACTGGCATTGAAACATGCTCTGTATTTTCTGTTTCTTTTAATACATTTTTATGGTATAAGTTTAAGTCACACTAAAAATTGAAAAGCATCCCCAATTGCAGGTTCTTAACCATCATTCATGCACATCAGGCACAGCATGTTTAAGAGTTGAAACTTACATTTTAAGACGAAAAAATATACTGGTGAGTGCGGCATTTCCTTGGCGCCTGACTGTTTATATTGAATGATGTCCATTTTAAGTTCAGATGTAGGCTGATGAGATTGGGAGGATGCTTGGGCGTTTTTTTGACTTTAGCAAAATGGGCACAACATTGGGCATGTTTTGGATCGAACTTCAGGGCTGCAGCCACGGAGGAAACTCCAGGCCAAATAGTTCACATTTGTGTCATTGGTTAGAAACAATTTGCATTTGGGTGTAGACGGCACCCATAAATGGAAAATCTAAGCTTGAGGGTTCAAGAAACCAGTTTCGCTAGACAAATTTTTTTTTTTTTTTTTTTTTAAATGATTTTAATAGGTAAGCAAGAGCTTTGAAAACAACACCCTGGAGTAAGAATTGGCTGAAACTAGAGAACCATAAAAAGTTTTGAACAACAATATTTGCAATGTTCAGGAGATATAAATAAACTAGAGCTGCCTTACATGGTAGAGGGGATCCAGTTACACCAACAGGGGAACCCTTAGAAATTCCATTGGTTACTGTAAACCATGATGGCAAAGTGCCAAATTGAAATGCGATTTAGGAGAAAAGGGAGACAATTAGGTAGGTAATAATACATCTGACTTCTACCTCCTCTTCCACCGCCCTTCCCCCTTCTCCTCCCCCCTCCGGATTATTTTCAAATATCATGAGGTATTATACCCAACAGGTTTGTAACACTTGAGAAAACAACCTACTGAAATCAATTTGAAAAGTGCACCAAAAACAAACAAAAATAATTTCATTTAATATACAAAAAAATCCCTTACCAGCTGATCTCAAATGCATTACCCAAATCTATTTCCCTCTTCTAAAGTTGGCAACTCACATTGATGCACACTTCTAGTATTTCACCCAAATGGCTATGCTTCATGTGTCAGGTTATTCGACAGTGGAGGGCATCACAGCTAACCCAGTCTCCCCAATCCACTTTTCACCAAAATAAACTTTTCACCAGGAGTATCACATCAATCAGAAGCAGAAATCTTAACTGATTTCTCCCTAGTTTACAGACAGAGGTCAATTAGTATCCCCACCACTGCTGGCCCTAATCAAATAGTTCAGCATGGACCAGGGATCAAATCTAGATCTTGGATTTTCCATGTAACTTAGTACCACACCATGCAATAAGTTTGTTCATTGAGTGGGTCATCGGCACAGCTGTCCCATCACACGTTTACATACATAATGACCACCTGCAACTACTATACTTTTCTGCAATAGGTTTGATTTGTTTTTCCTTTTAACAATGTTTAAAAGTTTACCAATATAAAAATCAAACCACATAGGTTCCAGTACAATACCTCATTTAAACAAATTATAATCCCGCCATATGACACACAAGTGACAAAGTTGTAAGAACGTTATACACAGTTGGGACAGAGCTGTATGAACATGGTATCAGAGAAACTTCCAACCTCCTTCTGCCGACAGCTGCAAGATTCCTACCTGAAATAAGTTTGCCGTACCTGAATCCATTTCCGACCAAGCAATAAAAATTTGGCAATAAACTGGAGTACAAAACGTAATCGGCTAGGTTGAGGCAAGATGCATTGATTAAGCGGAATAACTTGAATTGACTCTGCATTCAGCCATACTATATGTTTAAATTGTGAATGCTTGATGCTGATTTTACATAGAAAATACAGCGCAGACACCGGCCATTCGGCCCAACCGATCTATGCCAGTGCACATGCGCCACACTCATCATCATCATGCTTCCCCTTAAATACATCTAAGCTATTCACCTTAACTACTCACTGTGACAGCGAGTTCTACATTCTAACCACTCTCTGGGTAAAGAAGTTGCTCCTGAATTCCCTTTTGGATTTATCAGTGACTTTCTTACATTTATGGCCCCTAGTTTTGGTCTCCCCAACATCTTCTCTACGTCTACCGTTTCGAAACCTTTCATACTGTTAAAGACCTCTATCGGGATCACACCTCTGCCCTCTCTTTTCTAGAGAAAAGAGCCCCAGCCTGTCAGATGCTTCCAGATAGGTATAGCCTCTCAGTTCTGGTATGATCCATGTGAATCTTTTTTGCACCTTCTCCAGTGCCTCTATTCTTTTTGTAATATGGAGACCAGAACTGTGCATAGCACTCCAAATGTGGTGTAACCAAGTTTAACATAATTTCTCTGCTTTTCAATTCTACCCCTCGAGAAATGAACCCCAGTGCTTATTTTTTAAAATTTCTTTATGGGCTTATTAACCTGCATCGCTACTTTTAGTAATTTTGTATCTGTGCCCTTTGCTCCTCTACCCCATTTAGGCTCTTATTTTCCAAGAAGTATGTGCTTCTTTATTCTTCCTATCAAAATGCACCACCTCGCACTTATCTATATTGAAATTAATTTGCTAATTACAATTCTGCAAGTTTATTAATGTTTTCTGGTATTTTGTTGCAGTCCTCCTCAACTATACCCCCCAATTTGGTGTCGTGCGCCAATTTTGAAATTGCGCTTCCGATTCCAGAGTCCAAATCATTTATCCAAATGTATAACAGTAGTCCCAGCACCGATCCTTGTGGAACACCACTTCCCACCTTTTGCCAGTCTGAGTAACTGCCTTTAACCCCTACTCTGTTTTCTGTTTTGTAGCCAGCTGGCTATCCATTCTGTTACTTGTCCCTGACTCCACATGCTCTGACCTTGGCCACTATACAGCACTTGATCGAAGGCCTTATGAAAATTCAAATATATTACATCTACTACAATACCCTTGTCTACTGTTTCTGTTACTTCTTCAAAGAAGCCGATAAGGTTGGTCAAGCATGGCCTTCCCTTTTGAAATACGTGCTATTATATTTTCGGTTTCTAGATGTTCACCTCGGAGTAAAGATTCCATTATCTTTCCTGCCACTGGCATTAAGCTAATTGGTCTATAGTTGCCTGGGCTTGTTCTATCTTAGTTTTTAAATATAGGAATCACATTAGTCCTCTGGCACTATTCTCTTTTCTAATGAGCTTTTATTTATATGTAATAGTGCCTCATCTCTTTCCTAACTTCCTTTAATATGTGCAATGAAATCCATCCAGACCAGGGGTTTTATCTCCTCTAAGTTTGATTAGTTTATCAGTTATCTCTACCTACCCCACTTCTATCTTAAATGTCTTTATATCTTTTTTGATCGCTTCTTCTAATGTCCTGATATTAGTGCTCAAACTGTCAAAAGTATGACTCATCCCAATGACCATAAAAATGTTAAATCTGATTTTACATGGTTATGGCAGATAGATTAACAGGTTACAGTCATGAGATTGAGACGTTCCAAAATCCAACAATCGCCAGACAGGAGGGTTCCCTCCCAGTCGGGGAACACTTCAGCAGTCAAGGACATTCAGCCACCGATCTTCGGGTAAACGTTCTCCAAGGCGGCCTTCAAGACACACGACAACGCAAAATCGGCGAGCAGAAATTGATAGCCAAGTTCCGCACCCATGAGGACGGCCTCAACCGGGATCTTGGGTTCATGTCACGCTACACGTAACCCCACCAGCGAATAAAAGTTATCTGTTTTTAATACAACCGCTCTCGCGTGCTCTCTCTCGCCGTTTGTATATTCGGTGGTCCTGTATGTAATGTCTCTGTCTGAACACTTTGATTGCCTTGACAACAGGCAGTTGGAAAGATTATCTGTAATCACCAGGCATTGTTCTCTGACTATAAATGCAGTAACCTCCAAGGAATCCCATACTTCACCTGACGAAGGAGAAAGCCTCCGAAAGCTTGTGATTTTCAAATAAAACTGTTGGACTATAACCTGGTGTTGTAAGATTCCTTACATTTGTCCAGCCCAGTCCATCACCGGCATCTCCACATCATAACTTCTGATACTAGTGATGAAACTTTGAACAAGGCATTGGTGATTATGAAAGTGAACTATTTGTGTAAAGCTTCAGGAGGTAGCCCAAAAGGGAATGATGTTTGTTACAAATAGAATCACAACATTATAGTATAATAGTAGGTACAGCACAGGAGGAGGCCATTTGGCCCAGTGTGCTTGTGCCAGCTCTTTGAAAGAGCTATCCAATTAGTCCCATTCCCCTGCTCTTTCCCCATAGCCCTGTAAATGTTTTCCTTTCAAGTATTTATCTAACTCCCTTTTGAAAGTTACTATTGAATTTGCCGATGACAAAGACTGGTGGCATTGTGAGCAGTATAGATGAAAACATAAAATTACAAAGCGATATTGATAGATTAGGTGAATGGGCAAAATTGTGGCAAATGGAATTCAATGTAGACAAATGTGAGGTCATCCACTTTGGATCAAAAAAGGATAGAACAGGGTACTTTCTAAATGGTAAAAAGTTAAAAACAGTGGATGTCCAAAGGGACTTAGGAATTCAGGTACATAGATCATTGAAGTGTCATGAACAGGTGCAGAAAATAATCAAGAAGGCAAATGGAATGCTGGCCTTTATATCTAGAGGACTAGAGTACAAGGGGGCAGAAGTTATTCTGCAGCTATACAAAACCCTGGTTAGACCGCACCTGGAGTACTGTGAGCAGTTCTGGGCACCGCACCTTCAGAAGGACTTATTGGCCTTGGAGGGAGTGCAGCGTAGGTTTACTAGAATGATACCCGGACTTCAAGGGTTAAGTTACGAGGAGAGATTACACAAATTGGGGTTGTATTCTCTGGAGTTTCGAAGGTTAAGGGGTGATCTGATCGAAGTTTAAAAGATATTAAGGGGAACGGATAGGGTGGATAGAGAGAAACTATTTCCGCTGGTTGGGGATTTTAGGAGTAGGGGGCACAGTCTAAAAATTAGAGCCAGACCTTTCAGGAGAGAGATTAGAAAACATTTCTACACACAAAGGGTTGACGAAGTTTGGAACTCTCTTCTGCAAGTGGCAATTGATACTAGCTCAATTGCTAAATTTAAATCGGAGATAGATAGCTTTTTGGCAACCAAAGGTATTAAGGGATATGGGCCAAAGGCAGGTATATGGAGTTAGATCACAGACCAGCCATGATTTTATCAAATGGCAGAGCAGGCACGAGGGGCTGAATGGCCTACTCCTGTTCCTATGTTCTGAAGTTTAAAGTGATGATAAAAAAAATCTGACATAGGGTCATCGACCTGAAATGTTAACTGTTTCTTTCTCCACAGATGCTGCCTGACTTGCTGAGTATTTCCAGCATTTTGTGTTTTCATTTTATACCAGCTCTTTCATAACCTTCATCACGACCTCATCTCTTCTTTCTTTCTGGAGTCACAGTTTTGTTCCTAAGGTACAGAGCAATCGTCACCATCTAGCACCTCACCCAAGTAGCTACTTTGAGCCTCCACAGCGAGTCAGCAGGCTATTTGACCACTGGGTTGGGGAGTGCAACACAGAAGAACTTAATCCGGTCTTAACTTAATGACCCCACATGTGCATTTGCAGGAGACACTGAATACTGATCAGGAGTAGGAGCATTCGCTGATGTTCTCCTCCCTCACCCAGGAACTGCAACAACGGATGAACGGACACCGCCCAACAATCGCCAGACAGGAGGGATTCCTCCCAGTCGGGGAACACTAGCAGTCAAGGACATTCAGCCACCGATCTTCGGGTAAGTGTTCTCCAAGGCGGCCTTCGAGACACACGACAACGCAAAATCGTCGAGCAGAAATTGATATCCAAGTTCCGCACCCATGAGGACGGCCTCAACCGGGATCTTGGGTTCATGTCACGCGACACGTAACCCCACCAGCAAGGGGGGAAAAAAAAGTTATCTGTTTTTAATATTCTCTCACGCGCTCTCACTCTCTGTGTAATTTGACAATGTGTATTCAGCATACTGGGACCTACTGTTTTCCGTGCTAACCTGTCTGAACACCAACGACACCTTTGATTGGTGTGATGGTGTCCCAGCCTAATATAAGATTTGTGATTTGAGAACCTTCCACTCACTCACCTGACGAAGGAGATGGTCTCCGAAAGCTTGTGATTTTAAAATAAAATTGTTGGACTACAACCTGGTGTTGTAAGATTCCTTACATTTGACCACCCCAGTCCATCACCGACATCTCCACTATATGTAATCTAGGCATACTTCTGACAAGAATTATTTTACAGGACTACAATCCTGGCACAGGAGCATATACTGGCACAGGCACATGCCCATAATTCTCCATTCATCAAAAGGAAAATCGTGAGCAATACATGCAAAAAATTCCCCACTATAAATTCCCAGTGGGTGCACAACCAGAAGTTTGTGCTGGGAGTGTAATTTTGTAAAATGACTTGAAATGCCAGGAGGGGATCAGCATTTAGATCCTCAGCATCAACTCAACTAGAGGGGGCAGGGGGAACCATTTCCATCAAAAAAAACGACTGGCATCAACAACAACTTACATTTATATTGTGCCTTTAAACACAAAAACTCCCAAGACACTTCAAAAATAAATGGGCATTGAGCAAGAGGAGGAGATAATTCAAAAGGAGACCAAAAGCTTGGTCAAAGAGGTGGGTTTTAAGGAAACTCTAAAGAGGACAGAGAGGTAGAGAAGTCCAGAGTATCAGGCCTAGGCGTCTGAAGGCACAGCCACCAGTGGCAGGGCAAAGGAAAGGAAGTTGCACAAATGGCCAGGGTCAGAGGAACAGAGAGTGCCGGGGGTTGGGGGGGAGAGGAGGAGAAGAGGAAGGATGCTGTGGAGGTTGTAGAGATAGGGAGGGAGGAGGCTCTTAAGCCATTCAAGCACAAGGATGAGAATTTAAACTGGAGACATTGGAGGATCAGGAGTCAATGTAGGTCCACTAGGACCAGAGTAAGGCATAAGCAGGACCTCGTGTGGGATAGGATACAGGCAAGAGTTTTCACTTTATACATGTTCAATACAGACAACAGAATTTTACAATTGTGGGCTATCACAGGGTTAATTTTTACTAGCTCTATCATAGGGAGTACAATGCAGCAGCAGAGATACATTACCTTAGGGCAAGGAGAGGGCAAAAGCTGATGGAACTGGGATCAGTTCTGGTTGGAATGGTTCTAACATTATAGGTTATCAACATATTTAGTTATTGGGTTTTAATGGCACAGTTTGACCTACTATCCAGGACAAAGTTATGGGACTGCTAAATGATTCTAAAAAGAAAACACAAGACAAATGTGACCAAATAAAATAACCTTTTGGGGGGTAGAGGGAATTTAAAGGGTAGGTTCGATTTTATATTTTGTTTTCAGGGACTTAACTCCTGGACCTAAAATAAATAAGAAGCAAAAAGTAATCCAAGTGGGAAGTCACCAAGAGGTAAGTGATTGGCTGGTGAGTATTTTCCTGCTGAATTTGTCTAAAGTTAGAGTTTGTGGATTCTCGGGTCTCTGTTGTGTAGTGGGGGACTGCTGTTCAGCAAGGGCCCTTGAGTATACCTTTTAATTGAAGTGAAATTGGTGGGATTCATTTAATTTGAATTAATTAGTTAAAGGGTAAGTCATGTCAGGACAGCCCAGCCCCGTGTTATGCTCTTCCTGCTCTATGTGGGAAATCGGGGACCCTTCCGGTGTCCCTGACGACCATGTGTGCGGGAAATGTATCCAGCTGCAGCTACTGACAAACCGCATTGCGGCACTGGAGCTGCGGATGGATTCATTATGGAGCATTCGCGATGCTGAGAACGTCGTGGATAGCACGTTTAGTGAGATGGTCACACCGCAGGTAAAGGTTGTACAGGCAGGAAGTAATTGGGTGACCACCAGGCAGAGTAAGAGGAGGCAGGCAGTGCAGGGGTCCCCTGTGGCCGTCCCCCTCTCAAACAAATATACCGCTTTGGATATTGTTGAGGGGGATGACTTATCAGGGGAAGGCAGCAGCAGCCAACTTCCTGGCACCAGGGGTAGCTCTGCTGCACAGGCTGGGAGGAAAAAGAGTGGAACATAAGAACATAAGAAATTGGAGCAGGAGTAGGCCAATCGGCCCCTCGAGCCTGCTCCGCCATTCAATAAGATCATGGCTGATCTGATCCCAACCACAAATCTAAAGAACACAAGAAGTCGGAGCAGGACCCGGCCACATAGCCCCTGGGCCCTCTCCGCCACCCACAGGGCATTGACCGATCCGAACTCAGCTTCATGTCCAATTTCCTGCCCGCTCCCCATAACCCCTAATTCCCTTTACTTCTAGGAAACTGTCTATTTCTGTTTTAAATTTATCTAATGATGTAGCTTCCACAGCTTCCTGGGGCAGCAAATTCCACAGACCTACCACCCTCTGAGTGAAGAAGTTTCTCCTCATCTCAGTTTTGAAAGAGCAGCCCCTTATTCTAAGATTATGCCCCCTAGTTCTAGTTTCACCTATCCTTGGGAACATCCTTACTGCATCCACCCAATCAAGACCCTTCACAATCTTATATGTTTCAATAAGATCGCCTCTCATTCTTCTGAACTCCAATGAGTAGAGTCCCAATCTACTCAACCTCTCCTCATATGTCCGCCCCCTCATCCCCGGGATTAACCGAGTGAACCTTCTTTGTACTGCCTCGAGAGCAAGTATGTCTTTTCTTAAGTATGGAGACCAAAACTGTATGCAGTATTCCAGGTGCGGTCTCACCAATACCTTATATAACTGCAGCAATACCTCCTTGTTTTTATATTCTATCCCCCGAGCAATAAAAGCCAACATTCCGTTGGCTTTCTTGATCACCTGCTGCACCTGCATACCAACTTTTTGATTTTCTTGCACTAGGACCCCCAGATCCCTTTGTACTGCAGTACTTTCCAGTCTCTCGCCATTAAGAAAATAACTTGCTCTCTGATTTTTCCTGCCAAAGTGCATAACCTCACATTTTCCAATATTATATTGCATCTGCCAAATCTCCGCCCACTCACCCAGCCTGTCTATATCCCCTTGCAGGTTTTTTATGTCCTCCTCACTCTCTACTTTCCCTCCCATCTTTGTATCATCTGCAAATTTTGATATGTTGCACTCGGTCCCCTCCTCCAAATCGTTAATATAGATTGTAAAGAGTTGGGGACCCAGCACCGACCCCTGTGGAACACCACTGGTTACTGGTTGCCAGTCCGAAAATGAACCATTTATCCCAACTCTCTGCTTCCTGTTTGATAACCAATCCTCCACCCATGCCAGAATATTACCCCCAATCCCGTGATTTTTTATCTTAAGTAATAATCTTTTATGTGGCACCTTGTCGAATGCCTTCTGGAAGTCTAAATACACTATGTCCACTGGTTCCCCTTTATCCACCCTATACGTTAGATCCTCGAAGAACTCAAGCAAATTTGTCAGACATGACTTCCCCTTCATAAAGCCATGCTGACTTTGTCCTATTAAATTATGCTTATCTAAATGTTCCGTTACTGTCTCCTTAATAATAGACTCCAAAATTTTACCCACCACAGATGTTAAGCTAACTGGCCTATAATTTCCAGCCTTCTGCCTACTACCCTTTTTAAATAACGGTGTTACATTAGCAGTTTTCCAATCTGCCGGGACCTCTCCTGAGTCCAGGGAATTTTGGAAAACTATCACCAAAGCATCCACAATCCCTACTGCCACTTCCCTCAAGACCCTAGGATGGAAGCCATCAGGTCCAGGGGATTTATCCGCCTTGAGTCCCATTATTTTACTGAGTACCATCTCCTGAGTGATTTTAATCGTATTTAGCTCCTCCCCCCCGAGAGTCCCCTGTTTGTCCAGTGTTGGGATATTCTTAGTGTCCTCTACTGTAAAGACTGAAACAAAATATTTGTTCAGCATTTTTGCCATCTCCATGTTTCCCACCATTAATTTCCCGGTCTCATCCTCTAAGGGACCTATGTTTGCCTTAGCCACCCTTTTTCTTTTTATATAACTATAGAAACTCTTGCTATCTGTTTTTATATTTTTTGCTAATTTCTTTTCATAATCTAACTTAATCAATCCTTTAGTTATAGTGGTAGGGGATTCTATCGTAAGGGGAACAGACAGGCGTTTCTGTGGCCATAAACGTGACTCCAGGATGGTTTGTTGCCTCCCTGGTGCCAGGGTCATGGATGTCACTGAGCGGCTACAGGGCATTCTCAAGGGGGAGGGTGAGCAGGCAGAGGTCGCGGTCCACATTGGGACCAACGACATAGGTAGGAAGGGAGATGAGGTCCTGCATCAAGAATTTAGGGAGCTAGGTAGCAGATTAAAGAGCAGGACCTCAAAGGTTGTAATCTCTGGATTACTCCCAGTGCCACGGGCTAGTGAGTATAGAAATAGGAGGATAGAACAGATGAATGCGTGGCTAAAGAGTTGGTGCAGGAGGGAGGGTTTCAGTTTCCTGGATCACTGGGCCTGCTTCTGGGGAAGGTGGGACTTGTACATGTCGGACGGGTTGCACCTGAACCAGAGCGGGACAAATATCCTTGCGGGGAGGTTTGCTAGCACTGTTGGGGGGGGGGGTTTAAACTAACTTGGCAGGGGAATGGGATACAGAGTGGAGCTACAATAGGGGGTGATGTGCAGCCAAATATAGAGAAAAAAACAAGTCAGCTTGGAAGACAGGGCAAATATGTGAGGGCAAGGCTGGATGGCATCTATTTTAATGCAAGGAGTCTTGCGAATAAGATGGATGAACTGAAGGTGTTGATAAACACATGGGAGGATGATATTGTTGCTGTCACAGAGACATGGTTGAGGGAGGGGCAAGACTGGCAGCTCAATATTCCAGGGCACAGAATCTTCAGGCGAGACAGAGGGTGAGGTATAAGAGGAGGGGGGTCACAATATTAATTAAAGAATCAATTACTGCCATAAGGAGGGATGATATATTAGCAGGTTCCTCTAATGAGGCCATATGGGTGGAGCTTAAAAACAAAAAGGGGGCAAGCACTTTGATGGGAGTGTACTATAGGCCCCCAAACAGTCAGGGGGAGGTAGAGGAACAGATATGTCGGCAAATCTCAGAAAATTGTGCAAATAATAGGGTAATAATAGTGGGGGATTTCAACTTCCCCAATATTAACTGGGATACTCAGAGTATAAAAGGCTTAGAGGGTACAAAATTCTTAACGTGCATCCAGGAGAGCTTTTTGAGCCAGCATGTAGAAAGTCCTACAAGAGAGGGGGCGGTACTGGACCTAATTCGAGGGAATGTGGCCGGCCAAGTGGAAGAAGTGCTAGTAGGTGAGCACTTTGGTGACAGTGACCATAATTCGGTGAGATTTAAAGTGGTCATGGAAAAGGACAGGGAGGGGCCGGAAATAAAGGTTCTAAATTGGGGGAAGGCCGAGTTTAATCGGATAAGACAGGATCTGGCCAAAATGGACTGGGATCAGCTGCTTGTAGGAAAATCCGCATCGGAGCAATGGGAGTCTTTCAGAAGGGAGATTGAGACCATACAATGGCAACATGTTCCCGGAAAGATCAAGGGTGGTTCCAAGAACTCCAGGGAACCTTGGATGTCAGGGGATATACGAGATGGATTAGGAAAAAAAGGAGGGCTTTTGGCAGATACAAAAGGCTAAAGACGGAGGAAGCCCTAGAGGAGTACAAAAAGTGCAGGGGGATACTTAAAGAAATTAGGAGATCAAGGAAGGGCCATGAAATAACACTGGCGAGCAAAATAAAGGAAAATCCTAAGATGTTTTATAAGTATATTAAGGGTAAGAGGATAACTAGGGAAAAAATAGGGCCCATTAGGGACAAAAATGGCAATCTGTGTGTGGAGCCGGAAGATGTAGGAGGGGTTCGAAATGAATTTTTTGCATCTGTTTTCACTATGGAGAAGGACGATGTAGACATAGAAATACGGCAGAGGGACTGTGATATACTCGAACATATTAACATAGAGCGGGAGGAGGTATTGGCGGTTTTAGCAGGCCTAAAAATGGATAAATCCCCAGGCCGGGACGAAATGTATCCCAGGCTACTGTGTGAGGCAAAGGAGGAGATTGCGGGGGCTCTAACATATATTCAGAACCCCTCTGGCCACAGGGGATGTGCCAGAGGACTGGAGAACCGCTAATGTAGTACCATTATTCAAGAAGGGGAGTAGGGAAAAACTGGGGAACCACAGGCCAGTGGTAGGAAAATTATTGGAAAAAATTCTGAAGGACAAAATTAGTCTCCACTTCGAGAAGCAAGGATTAATCAGGGATAGTCAACATGGCTTTGTCAAGGGAAGATCATGTCTGACTAATTTGATTGAATTTTTTGAGGGGGTGACTAGGCGTGTGGATGAGGGTAACGCAGTGGATGTGGTATACATGGATTTCAGTAAGGCCTTCTATAAAGTCCCGCACAGGAGACTGGTCAAGAAGGTACGAGCCCATGGAATCCAGGGTGCCTTGGCACTTTGGATACAAAACTGGCTTAGTGGCAGAAGGCAGAGGGTGATGGTCGAAGGTTGTTTTTGTGACTGGAAGCCTGTGGCCAGTGGGGTACCACAGGGATCGGTGCTGGGTCCCTTGCTGTTTGTGGTCTACATTAATGACTTGGATATGAATGTAAAAGGTATGATCAGTAAGTTCGCTGATGATACAAAAATTGGTAGGGTGGTAAATAGCGAGGAGGATAGCCTCAGTCTGCAGGACGATATAGATGGGATGGTCAGATGGGCGGAACAATGGCAAATGGAATTTAACCCGGAAAAGTGCGAGGTGATGCACTTTGGAGGGACCAACAAGGCAAGGGAATACACAATGAATGGGAGGACCCTAGGCAAGACAGAGGGTCAGAGGGATCTTGGTGTGCAAGTTCACAGATCCCTGAAGGCGGCGGAACATGTAGATAAGGTGGTAAAGAAGGCATATGGGATACTTGCCTTTATTAGCCGAGGCATAGAATATAAGAGCAAGGAGGTTATGATGGAGCTGTATAAAACACTGGTTAGGCCTCAGCTGGAGTACTGTGTGCAGTTCTGGTCGCCGCACTACAGGAAGGATGTGATAGCTTTGGAGAGGGTGCAGAGGAGATTCACCAGGATGTTACCAGGGCTGGAGCGCTTCAGCTATGAAGAGAGACTGGGAAGATTGGGTTTGTTTTCCTTGGAGCAGAGGAGGCTGAGGGGGGACATGATTGAGGTGTACAAAATTATGAGGGGCACAGATAGGATGGATACTAAGGAGCTTTTTCCCTTCGTTGAGGGTTCTATAACAAGGGGGCATAGATTCAAGGTAAAAGGCGGGAGGTTTAGAGGGGATTTGAGAAAGAACTTTTTCACCCAGAGGGTGGTTGGAGTCTGGAACTCACTGCCTGAAAGGGTTGTGGAGGCAGGAACCCTCAACATTCAAGAAGCATTTGGATGAGCACTTGAAATGCCATAGCATACAAGGCTACAGACCAAATGCTGGAATATGGGATTAGATTAGACAGGGCTTGATGGCCGGCGCGGACACGATGGGCCGAAGGGCCTCTATCCGTGCTGTATAACTCTATGACTATGACTGGGAGCATACTCTTCATAAATGACAAGCTTCACAACATTAGTGATCTTGACCCCGACCCATTCAACACCAATAGATACTGGTTCGAAGACACCACCATGGTCAACATGACAATATACTCTGTACAACTGGACCTAGCGAAAGAAAAAAGAAGTTTTTAAACTGTGGTACATTGAGATGACATGCTGATAGTGTTTTTGTATGCATTATCTTATGTTCCCACTGACCAAAAACGTTACTCATAGCTCTAGGTTCAGGAATTGTGCCTTTGGATTGGAAAATTGAGTGTCACTCAAAAAACATTGAACTTGCAGACAATTAACTTGCATGATCCATGAGTATGTTATTTTTCCAAATGTTCCCAAATGTACAGTCCATTATTGCCATTAATACCTTGGACAGAAACTTCAGTGCAAGTAATTCATGGATATAAATTTCTTTATATCAATTGTTTTAGTGTTCAACAGGTCATTGCTTAATTGTCTTAAAATTTGCAGAAATATTTAGAGAAATAAAATTTATTTTGTTATGAGTGTTATTAATTTTGTGTGACCACAGCAGCCAGTGTGCTCTGTGCCTGGTAATGCAATAATGTTCACAAAAGGATAGCAAAGACATATACTTAATACATCGAGTTGCATTGAGTATACAGCACAGAAATGGGCCATTCAGCCCAACTAGTCCATGCGGGCCTTTATGCTCCACACGAGCCTATGCTTGTTGCCTCAACTACTCCTATGGTAGCCCATTCCACATTCTTACCACTCTCTGGGTAAAGAAGTTTCTCATGAATTACCTATTGGATTTACTGGTGATTATCTTAGCGACCCCTAGTTTTGGTCTCCCCACAAGTAGAAATGTTTTCTCCACAACTACTCTATCAAACCCTTTCATTGTCTTGAAGACCTCTATCAGGTCATCCCTTAGCCTTCTCTTTTCTAAAGAGAAGAGCCCCAGTCTATTCAGTCTTTCCTGATAATTATACACTCTCACTTCTGGTAATATCCTTTTGAATCTTTTTTGCAACTTCTCCAATGCCTCTACATCTTTCTATAATAATATGGAGACCAGGACTGTGCACAATACTCCAAGTATGGTCTAACCAAGGTTCAGTACAAGTTTAACATAACTTCTCTGCTTTTCAATTCTATCCCTCTAGAAATTAACCCCAGTGCTTGGTTTGCTTTTTTCTGGCCGTATTAACCTGCAGCGCATGCCAAAAATAGTGGGGAATCAAGGGGTAAATGTGAGGAACCTAAAACAATTAATACCACTAGAGAAAAAGTAATGGACAAACTAAATGGGACTAAAAGCCAACAAATCCCCAAGACCTGATGGCACACATCCTAGGGTTCAAAAAAGGAGGTGGCAACAGAGGTAGCAGATGCATTGGTTATGATCTTCCGAAATTCCCTAGATTCTAGAATGGTCCCAGTGAACTGGAAGGTAGCAAATGCTACCCCACTATTCAAGAAAGGAGGGAGAGAGAAAACAGGGAACTACAGGCCAGTTAGCCAGACATCGGTTGTCCGGAAAATGCTGGAATCCATTATTAAAAAAGTGGTAAAAGGGCACTTAGAAAATCATAATATAATTAGGCAGAGTCAACATGGTTTTATGAAAGGGAAATCATGTTTGATAAATCTTTTGAGGATGTAACTTGCAGGGTAGATAAAGGGGATGTAGTATATTTGGATTTTCAAAAGGCATTCGATAAGTGCCACATAAAAAGGTTGTTACACAAGATAAGGCCTCAGGGGGTTGGGGGCAATATATTAGCATGGAGAGGAGTGGTTAACAGACAGAAAACAGTAGAGATAAACGGGTCATTTTCAGGTTGGCAGGCTATAACTAGTGGGGTGCTGCAAGGATCAATGCTTGGGCCTCAGCTATTTACAATCTATATTAATGACTTAGATGAAGGGACTGAGTGCAATGTATCCAAGTTTGCTGACGATACAAAGTTAGGTGGGAAAGTAAGCTGTGAGGAGGACACAGTCTGCAAAGGGATATAGACAGATTAAGTGGGTGGACAAGAAGGTGGCAGAATGTGGGGAAATGTGTGGTTATTCGCTTTGGTAGAAAGAATAGAAAAACAGAATTTTATTTAAAAGGTGAGAAACTATTAAATGTTGGTGTCCAGAGAGTCTAGGGTGTCCTCGTGTAAGAAACAAAAAAGTTAGTATGCAGGTACGGCAGGCAATTAGGAACGCAAATGGCATGTTGGCCTTTATTGCAAGGGGGTTGGAATTCAAGAGTAAGGAAGTCTTACTACTGTTGTACAGGGCTTTAGTGAGACTTCACCTGGAGTACTGCATATAGTTTTGGTCAAGGAAACCTGCCATCCTTACCCGGTCTGGCCGATATGTGACTCCAGACCCACAGCAATGTGGTTGATTCTTAATTACCCTCTGAAATGGCCTAGCAAGCCACTCAGTTGTACAATCTCGCTAAAAGTCATAAGAATAAAAGCGGACAGACCACCCTGCATCGGACACGACAAAGGCAAACCAAGCCCAGTCAACCCTGCAAAGTCCTCCTTACTAACATCTGGGGGCTTGTGCCAAAATTGGGAGAGCTGTCCCACAAACTAGTCGAGCAACAGCCTGACATAGCCACACTCAGAATCAGACCTTTCAGCCAACATCCCAGACTCTTCCATCACCAGCCCTGGGAACGTCCTGTCCCACCAGCAGGACAGACCCACCAGAGGTGGCAGTACAGTAATACAGTCAGGAAGGAGTGGCCCTGGGAGTCCTCAACATTGACTACAGACCCCATGAAATCTCATGGCATCAGGTCAAACATGGCAATGCTACAGCTCAGGACTGCATGCATGCTAAACAGCAGAAGCAACATGCTTTAGATAGAGCTAAGCGATTCCACAACCAACGTGTCGGATCAAAGCTCTGCAGTTCTGCCACATCCAGTCGTGAATGGTGGTGGACAATTAAACAACTAACGGGAGGAGGAGGCTCTGTAAATGTCCACATCCTCAATGATGGCAGAGTCCAGCACGTGAGTGCAAAAGACAAGGCTGAAGTTTGCAACTGTCTTCAGCCAGAAGTGCCGAGTGGATGATCCGTCTCAGCCTCCTCCCGATATCCCCACCATCACAGAAGCCAGTCTTCAGCCAATTCGATTCACTCCACGTGATATCAAGAAACAGCTGAGTGCACTGGATACAGCAAAGGCTATGGGCCACGACAACATCCCGGCTGTAGTGCTGAAGATTTGTGCTCCAGAACTAGCCGCGCCTCTAGCCAAACTGTTCCAGTATAGCTACAACATTGGCATCTACCCGACAATGTGGAAAATTGCCCAGGTATGTCCTGTCTACAAAAAGCAGGACAAATCCAATCCGGCCAATTACCGCCCCCGTCAGTCTACACTCAATCGTCAGCAAAGTTATGGACTGTGTTGTCGACAGTTCTATCAAGCGGCACTTACTTACCAATAACCTGCTCACCAATGCTCAGTTTGGGTTCCACCAGGACCACTCTGCTCCAGACCTCATTACAGCCTTGGTCCAAACATGGACAAAAGAGCTGAATTCCAGAGGTGAGGTGAGAGTGACTGCCCTTGACATCAAGGCAGCATTTGACTGAGTATGGCACCAAGGAGCCCTAGTAAAATTGAAGTCAATGGGAATAGGGGGAAAACTCTCCAGTGGCTGGAGTCATACCTAGCACAAATGAAGATGGTAGCGGTTATTGGAGGCCAATCATCTCAGCCCCAGGACACTGTCCTAGGCCCAACCATCTTCAGCTGCTTCATCAATGACCTTCCCTCCAACAGAAGGACAGAAATGGGGATAGTCGCTGATGATTGCAGTGTTCAGTTCCATTCACAACCCCTCAGATAACGAAGCAAGACCTGGACAACATCCAGGCTTGGGCTCAAGTGGCAAGTAACATTCGTGCCAGACAAATGCCAGGCAATGACCATCTCCAACAGAGAGTCTAACCACCTCCCCTTGACATTCAACAGCATTACCATCACCGAATCCCCCACCAGCAACATCCTGGGGGTCACCGTTGGCCAGAAACTTAACTGGACCAGCCATATAAATACTGTGGCTACAAGAGCAGGTCAGAGGCTGGGTATTCTGCAGCAAGTGACTCACCTCCTGACTCCCCAAAGCCTTTCCACCTTCTACAAGGCACAAATCAGGAGTGTGATGGAATATTCTCCACTTGCCTGGATGAGTGCAGCTCCAACAACACTCAAGAAGCTCGACACCATCCAGGACAAAGCAGCCCACTTGATTGGCACCCCATCCACCACCCTAAACATTCACTCCCTTCACCACCGGTGCACTGTGGCTGCAGTGTGTACCATCCACAGGATGCGCTACAGCAACGTGCCAAGGCTTCTTTGACAGCACCTCCCAAACCCGCGAGCTCTACCACCTAGAAGGACAAGGGCAGCAGGCACATGGGAACAACACCACCTGCATGTTCCCCTCCAAGTCACACACCATCACGACTTGGAAAAATATCACAGTTCCTTCATCGTTGCTGGGTCAAAATCCTGGAACTCCCTTCCTAACAGCACTGTGGGAGAACCTTCACCACATAGACTGCGGCGGTTCAAGAAAGCGGTTCACCACCACCTTCAAGGGCAATTAGGGATGGGCAATAAATGCTGGCCTTGCCAGCGATGCCCACATCCCATGAATGAATTTAAAAAAACTTGCCTCGAGGCCGTACAACAAAGGCTCACTAGATTAATTCCTGGGATGAGAGGGTTGTCCTATGAGGAGAGTTTGAGTAGAATGGGCGTATTCTCTCTGGAGTTTAGAAGAATGAAAGGGGGCCTCATTGAAACATAAGATTATTGGGGGGCTTGACAGGGTAGATGCTGAGAGATTGTTTCCCCTGGCTAGGGAGCGTCTAGAACCAGGGGGCATAGTCATACGAACAGGAGTAGGCCATTCAGCCCCTTGTGCCTGCTCCGCCATTTGATAAGATCATGGCTGATCTGTGATCTAACTCCATATACCTGCCTTTGGCCCATATCCCTTAATACCTTTGGTTGCCAAAAAGCTATCTATCTGATTTAAATTTAGCAATTGAGCTAGTATCAATTGCCGTTTGCAGAAGAGGGTTCCAAACTTCTACCACCCTTTGTGTGTGTATGTTTTCTAATCTCACTTCTGAAAGGTCTGGCTCTAATTTTTAAGACTGTGCCCCCCACTCCTAGAATCCCCAACCAGTGGAAATAGTTTCTCTCCATCCAACCTATCCGTTCCCCTTAATATCTTATAAACGTCGCAGGATAAGAGGTCAGCCATTCAAGACTGAGATGAGGAGGAATTTCTTCACGCAGAGGGTTGCGAATCTTTGGAATTCTCTACCCCAGAGGGCTGTGGCTGCTGAGTCATTGACTATATTCAAGGCCAAGATGGATAGATTTTTGCACTCTCGGGGAATCAAGGGATATAGGGATCGGGCGGGAAAATGGAGTTGAGGTCGAAGATCAGCCATGATCTGACTGAATGGCAGAGCAGGCTCAAGGGGCCGTACAGCCTACTCCTGCTCCTATTTCTTATGTTGCTACTTTTAATGATTTGTGTATCCATGCCCCTAGATCCCTTTGCCCCTCTTCCTCATTTAGACTCTTATTCAAGCAGTATGTGGCCTCCTTATTCTTCATGCTAAAATGCACCTCCTCATATTTAACTATTAAAATTAATTTGCCAAATACACACCAATTCTGCAAGTTACATAGAATTTACAGCACAAAAACAGGCCATTCAGCCCAGCTGATCACCTTTTGCCTATCACCTTAAATCTGTGTCCTCTGGTTACTGAACTTTCTGCCACTGGAAACTGTTCCTCCTTATTTACTCAATCAAAACGTTCATGATTTTGAACACCTTTATCAAATCTCCTCTTAACCTTCTCTGCTCTAAGAGCAACCCCAGCTTCTCCACTCTCTCCACATAACTGAAGTCCCTCAACCCTGGTACTATTTTAGTAAATCGCTTCTACACCAAATCTAAGGCCTTGATATCCTAATGTTTGGTGCCTAGAATTGAACACAATACTCCAGCTGAGCCTAATCAGTGCATAAAGGTTAGCATAACTTCCTTGCTTTTGTACTCTTATGCCTCTATTTATAAACCCAAGAATCCCAAATGCTTTAACGGCCTTCTCAACTTGTCCTGCCAACTTCAAAGATTTGTGCACATATATCCCCTGATCTCTGTTCCTGCACCCCCTTTACAATTGTACATTTAGTTTATATTGCCTCTCCTCATTCTTCCTAACAAAATGTATCACTTCACACTTCTTTGCATTAAATGTCATCTTCCATGTGTCTGCCCATTTCACCAGTCTATCTATGTCCTTCTGAGGTCTGTTACTATCCTTCACGTTGTTTACTACATTTCCGAGTTTCGTGTCATCTGCAAACTTTGAAATTATACCCTCTATACCCAAGTCCAGGTCGTTAATATAATCAAAAAGAGCAGTGGTCCTAATACTGACCCCTAGGGAACACCACTGTATATTTCCCTCCAGTCTAAAAAACAACCGTTCACCACTACTCTCTGCTTTCTGTCCCTTAGCCAATTTTGTATCCACATTGCTACTGTCCCTTCAATCCTTTAATTTTGCTGACAAGTCTATTATGTGGTACTTTATCCAATACCTTTTGAAAGTCCATACATACATCAACCGCACTACCATCAACCCTCTGTTACTTCATCAAAGAACTCACTTAAGTTAGTCAAACAAAATTTTACTTTAACAAATCCATGTTGACTTTCATTTATTACTCCATACTTCTCCAAGTGACAATTAATTTTGTCCCGGATTATTGTCTCTAAAGACATCCCCACCACTGACATAAGGCTGACTTGTAGATATGTCCTTCTATTCCTTTCTTCCCTCATGTACTTATTTAGCTTCCCCTTAAATGCATCTATGTTTCATGAATACAAACAATAAACATATTAACACCATGATTAAAACCAAAAATGCAACAAAGCAGGTCAGCCAGCACCTGTAAAGGGAAAAGAAAGAAAGAAAGAACTTGCATTTATACAGCACCTTTCACATCCTCAGGATATCCCAAGCACTTTACAGCCAATGAAATACTTTTGAAGTGTGGTCACTTCAGTGTGTAATGTAGGAAAAGACAGGTTAACGCTTAGGGTTCTGGTGTGGAGGACACAGGCAGTTGTCACTTCCCACCTGACGAAGGGGTAAAGCTCCGAAAGCTTGTGATTTCAAATAAAGCTGTTGGACTATAACCTGGTGTTGTAAGACTCCTTACATTTCTTAAGATGCTGACTGACCTGCGAGTTTCTGGTATTTTTCAGCTTTTTTTTCCATTCTGGACACTAGCAAAGAAATGAGTTAAGCGTTTGGCTGGAAACAAACATGGAGTTGGAAATAATACTCAGAAATATTACAACAAAAGCACTACATGACTGGAGGACATGCAATGAAATGTGTTTAAAGATACAACTTAAAACTTGGGAAATCACGTATCTTTTTGCAGTTTTACTTTCTCTTTCTTGCCACTTATTTACTTTATCCATAGAGCTCTGGCTTTCTCCCCTGCTCTGCTCAGAGAGCTGCTTTGATGGCTGCAATTTCTTTTTGCTTCTTCAGATCTTACTCAATAAGTTTATTTCTGTACAATTCTCTAAGTTGGTAGATGTCTTGACTAGCTTCATCTAGGGCTGTTTATTAATGTCTTTTTGTATTTTGTCACTTTCATCCTTTGGAGTCATCTGCAAATTTTGAAATTGTACTTCCGATTCCAGAGTCCAAATCATTAACATAAATAGGGAACAACAGTGGTCCTAGCACGAGTCTCTGGAATACCACTTCCTACCTTTTGCCAGTCTGAGTAGCTACCCTCAACTCCTACTCTGTTTTCTGTTTTGTAGCCAGCTTCCTATCCATTCTGCTACGTGTCCCGTGACTCCATCTTATTCGTGAGTCTACAATGCGGTACCTTATCGAAGGCCTTTTGAAAATCCAAATATATTACATCTACTACATTACCCTTGTCTACTCTTTCTATTACTTCTTCAAAGAATTCAATAAGGTTAATAGAGCATGACTTTCCCTTTTGAAATCTGCGCAGACAACGCATTATATTTTCAGTTTCCACATGTTTTTCAATTACATCTGAGTAAAGATTCCACTATCTTTCCTACCACCGATGTTAAGCTAACTGGTCTATAGTTCCCTGGACTTAGAGTCATAGAGCACGGATAGAGGCCCTTCGGCCCATCGTGTCCGCGCCGGCCATCAGCCCTGTCTACTCTAATCCCATATTCCAGCATTTGGTCCGTAGCCTTGTATGCTATGGCATTTCAAGTGCTCATCCAAATGCTTCTTGAATGTTGTGAGGGTTCCTGCCTCCACAACCCTTTCAGGCAGTGAGTTCCAGACTCCAACCACCCTCTGGGTGAAAAAGTTCTTTCTCAAATCCCCTCTAAACCTCCTGCCTTTTACCTTGAATCTATGCCCCCTTGTTATAGAACCCTCAACGAAGGGAAAAAGCTCCTTAGTATCCATCCTATCTGTGCCCCTCATAATTTTGTACACCTCAATCATGTCCCCCCTCAGCCTCCTCTGCTCCAAGGAAAACAAACCCAATCTTCCCAGTCTCTCTTCATAGCTGAAGCGCTCCAGCCCTGGTAACATCCTGGTGAATCTCCTCTGCACCCTCTCCAAAGCGATCACATCCTTCCTGTAGTGTGGCGACCAGAACTGCACACAGTACTCCAGCTGTGGCCTAACCAGTGTTTTATACAGCTCCATCATAACCTCCTTGCTCTTATATTCTATGCCTCGGCTAATAAAGGCAAGTATCCCATATGCCTTCTTTACCACCTTATCTACATGTTCCGCCGCCTTCAGGGATCTGTGAACTTGCACACCAAGATCCCTCTGACCCTCTGTCTTGCCTAGGGTCCTCCCATTCATTGTGTATTCCCTTGCCTTGTTAGTCCCTCCAAAGTGCATCACCTCGCACTTTTCCGGGTTAAATTCCATTTGCCACTGTTCCGCCCATCTGACCAACCCATCTATATCGTCCTGCAGACTGAGGCTATCCTCCTCGCTATTTACCACCCTACCAATCTTTGTATCATCAGCGAACTTACTGATCATACCTTTTACATTCATATCCAAGTCATTAATGTAGACCACAAACAGCAAGGGACCCAGCACCGATCCCTGTGGTACCCCACTGGCCACAGGCTTCCAGTCACAGAAACAACCTTCGACCATCACCCTCTGCCTTCTGCCACTAAGCCAGTTTTGTATCCAAAGTGCCAAGGCACCCTGGATTCCATGGACTTGTTCTATCTCCCATTTTAAATGGCACGATTCTCTCTTCGAAAGAATTTTTATATATATGTAATAGTGCCTTTGCTCTAGCTTCTTTTAATATGCATGGATGGATGCAATCCATCTGGACCAGGGGTTTTATCCTCTGTTTGATTAGTTTATCAATTTTCTCCCCCTTTCTATCTTAAGATGTATTTCTCTCATTTTTATTCTCTTCTTCTAATGTCATGCCCACCTTGTTTGCCTCAGCATTTATCAGGAGGTAAATAGTTATTAAGTAACTATTCAACATTTCTGCCATTTCGCTGTCATTACCAGTTTGCCTTGTGCTTCCCTATCCTGATTTTGCTTTTGTCATTTATATGTCTGTAGAATACTTTACTATTTCTTATTATCCTTGATAATTTAATTTCATAGTTCCTCTTTGCTTTCCTAATTGTTTTTTGACTTCTTTCCTAACCTTTTCACATTCCCTTTTATCAACCTCTCCTTTATTGTCTATTTACTTTGAGTAACCCTTTTTCTTTATCATTTCAATTTTACCCATATCTCTTTATTCATCCATTATTGGCTAGTTTGTTCTTGATTTTTTTTTAAAAAGGAATATATTTCTCCTGAACTCTTGATCACCATTTTAAATATTTCTCACTGCTGTTCTAGCTCTTGGTCTGTCAATTGTTTCTTCACAGTTTACCGTCCCTAGTTCCATTCTCATTCCATCAAAATTAGCTTTTTTCTAATCTACTAATTTGGACTTTGTCTTTCTCAATCATATTATGATCACTTTTGCCTACCTTACTTCTCTTATCTGCTCTGGTTCATTTCCCATTACTAGATCCAGCAGTGAATCCTCTCTGGCTGGGCTGCTTACATACTGGCGAAGAAAGGAGTCCTGTACACACTGTAAAAACTACATTCCCTTTCCCCTACCTCTTCTTGCAAGTTTATTTGAAGATAGTTGAAATCGCCAACAACTGTTATTCAATGTTTTTTACTCATTTCATAGATTTGCCTACATATTTCCTCCTTCACTTCCCTTCCACTATTAGGTGGTCTGTAGAATACTGGTATCTACTAGTGTTACATCTCCAGTGTCCAACTTAATGCACTCCCACAACTAATTAACTCCTTGGCTAGTTACAGATGACAAAAGCCAGGGGTCAACCAAACAGCCAATAACTGTCCTCTCGGTTGTCTATTATTTTCAAATAATAAAGACCCTGGAAGCCATGGGGCAATTTCACTGAAATTTTTCCTAGCGAGCAAGTACCATAGTTGACATGATCATCGGGATTTATATATTGCAATCCCCGCGAGTTCGTCTAGAAAGTAAATTTGTTGTACCACTAAGGACATACTTATTTCCATAACCATCGCTCCATAGTAGCATGCAACAGCTGGGTACGTGTATAAACCTAGGCATCTCCTACTTATTTCAAAAGCAGAAGGCAGAGTAGTGCCCGAACATCAAGTCACGTCGGGCCCTGTAACTGTAACACGCCTGACGTTCACTCGGCTCTGGATCATCAATGCAATGATGACCGTAGTCGGGAGGGGGGGGGGGGAAGCGGAAGCTGCATAACGGAATTAAACTGGTGGAAATTAAAAGTTTGAGTAAATGACATGAATTACCTCGATCACTAATACAAGTGCAAGACCCACCCACCCCCGATACTAACGCCGCTGTCCTCCTCCCCCTTACCTTCATACTGAAGATCAATAAGAACCAGCAGGAAGGGGAAATAGGAGAACACTTTAGTCAGACACGCTCGTGGCGCCACCATCCCGGACAGTGACGGGCAGGTTAACGGCCTGTCGCCTGTTTAAATCCTCTGGCGATATGGGGCACAGCGCGAATGTCCTGCTCCTCCACTCTCGAGCCGCGGCTGTTGCCGGCGCTGCGTTCCTGGGAATCCTGCGCCTGTGTCGCTCGCACTGAAGCTTCCCTCCCGTCGTTCCACTGCGGCTTCGCGCCAGCTTCGCGCACAGGCTTCGACTTACAGCTCGCTCGCGCCCTCGCGCCCGCCCGTCCGTCCGTCTCGCGTAAGTTGCACGGTCTCCCTGAAAGTTCCAATTTCCTCCTCCTCCTTGTCAAGAGGCGACTCGCCTGCAGAGCCCACTTAAACCAACACGGAATTCTGTTGGATCAATCGTGGTCTAGTCTGATTGGAGAACAAGGAAGGTAGTCACACCCACTTATCTCCGCCTTGATTCGACAGCGGCCATTTCGAGTCCCACCCACAACTTCCAAGCTGCGATACGTGGAGCTCGGGCACAAGTTGGCCCACTGAGGTTTGCAGCAGACGCCTCGCAGTCTTAAAGGCGCAGCAACGTACACAAATGAGGCTGGCCGCACAAATCTCTTTGAAATGGTAGGGTTAGTCTTGCTTCTTAGTCTTGTCTTTTTCCTGCAAAGCACAAATATCTCCCATGCGATGAAATGAATCAATTGCTTTATTTAAATATAATGTGAATGAATCTAAAATGATCCATCATCCTACATGATTTAATTTAGGCTTAGATCAGGTTTTATTATAAAAATTAAATTATAGAGCTGTCAAATGTAACAGAGTTTTTTTTATGATTAGACAGCTTGATATATATTGTAAACTCATTTAGTCATTTGGACTTATGTTAATTTTTCTGAGTGACACAGGCAATGTATTTAAACAAACTGGTAGACGTCCCATAATGTTCCTCACAATGAGTTGGGCAACATTTGACAGAATGTGGCACCAAGGAGCCCTAGTAAAATTGAAGTCAATGGGAATCAGGGGGAAAACTCTCCAATGGCTGGAGTCATATCTAGCACAAAGGAAGATGGTAGTGGTTGTGGGAGGCCAATCATCTCAGCCCCAGGACATTGCTGCAGGAGTTCCTCAGGGCAGTGTCCTAGGCCCAACCATCTTCAGCTGCTTCATCAATGTCCTTCCCTCCATCATAAGGTCAGAAATTAGGATGATCGCTGATGATTTCACAGTGTTCAGTTCCATTCACAACCAGTCCGTGCCCGCATGCAACAAGACCTGGACAACATCCAGGCTTGGGCTGATAAATGGCAGACAAGTGCCAGGCAATGACCATCTCCAACAAGAGAGAGTCTAACCACCTCCCCTTGACATTCAGTGGCATTACCATCGCTGAATCCCCCACCATCAACATCCTGGGGGTCACCATTGACCAGAAACTTCACTGGACCAGCTACATAAATACTGTGGCTACAAGAGCTGGTCAGAGGTTGGGTATTCTGCAGCGAGTGACTCACCTCCTGACTCCCCAAAGTCTTTCCACCATCCGCAAGGCACAAATCAGGAGTGTGATGGAATACTCTCCACTTGCTGGATGAGTGCTGCTCCAACAACACTCAAAAAGCTCAACACCATCCAGGACAAAGCAGTCTGCTTGATTGTCACCCCATCCACAACCCTAAACATTCACACCCTTCACCACCGGCGCACAGTGGCTGCAGTGTGTACCATCCACAGGATGCGCTGCAGCAACTCGCCAAGGCTTCTTCAACAGCACCTCCCAAACCCACCAAGAAGGTTAAGAGCAGCAGGGACATGGGAACAACAGCACCTGCATGTTCCCCTCCATGTCACACACCATCCCGACTTGGAAATATATCACCATTCCTTCATTGTTGCTGGGTCAAAATCCTGGAACTCCCTTCCTAACAGCACTGTGGACTACAGCGGTTCAAGAAGGCAGCTCATCACCACCTTCTCAAGGGCATTTAGGGGTGGGCAATAAATGCTGGCCTTGCTAGCGACGCCCACATCCCATGAACGAATAAAAAACAAATATGCTGTCATACAAGTAACACAGAATGTATTAAATGAAACAACTAATGAATTCCAAACCTTAAATATGATTTGCAAAACATTTTTCAATTGTGGAGCCCGGAAGTTGTGGGCTGTCAAATCAAAGCAGAGGTAAGTGGGTGTGCCTACCTCCCTTGTTATCCAACCAAAGCCGGAGCACCCTGAATGACGAAAGAGATAGAGAGTAAGAATTATGAATTATTTCTTTAAATGTTTGCCATTGCTTATCAATCGTTCTATCTTTTAATTTAATTTCCCAATCTACCTTAGCCAACTCGCCCCTCATACCTACATAATTGGCTTTGTTTAAATTTAAGACCCTAGCTTCAGACTTAACTACATCACTCTCAAACTCAATGTAAAATTCTATCATATTATGTTCACTCTTCACCAGAGGATCTTTATGTATAAGATTACTAATTAACCCTGTCTCATTACACAATACTAGATCTAAAATAGCCTGTTCCCCAGTTGGTTCCTCGACATGTTGTTCTAGAAAACTGTCGCGAATGCATTCCATTAAGATTAAAGTCCCACACCATTATTTTGTTACCCTTGTTAGATGCTCCGCAATTTCCTGAATTATACTCTCTCCAACACTATGACTAGGGGGCGTATAAACCACTCCCACCAGTGTTTTCTGCATTTTGTTATTTCTTAGGTCCACCCATTCTGATTCTACATTCTGATTTTCTGAACTAAGTTCCTTTCTCACTACTGTCTTTATCTTATCCTTTATTATTAGGGTTTGCCCACCTCCACCATCCCCCCCCCACCCCGTTCCATTTTGCCTATCTTTTCTAAAAGTTAAGTACCCTGGAATATTTAGTCCCCAATTTTGGCCACCCTGCAACCACGCCTCAGTAATGGCTACGAGATCAAACCCATTTATCTTTATTTATGCCATTAATTCATCTAAAATAACATAAACACTTAAGGTTCAGATAAAATATAGGAAATAATCACAAAATAACTTATAAAAATACAACAGGAATGATGACAAACAAGGAATGTGATAAGTTAAAAAGTATGAGAAAAACAGCATCAAGACAAATGGGCTGGGTAGGATTCGTTGCCCAAATAAGAATTCTATACACAAATGAACATAGCATACGGAATAAAACAAGTGAATTAGAAGCGCAAATCCAACTTAAATGGTATGATGTAGAGGCCACCACTGAGTCCTGGCTACAAACTGGGCAAGACTAGGAGAAAAATATTCTAAGTTAGAAAGTCTTCAGAAAGGATAAGGAAAATGAAAAAGGAGAAGGTGCAGCAATATCGACAAGGGACACCATTACAGCATTGGAAAGAAGGGATATCAGTAAGGATGAGCAGGAAGTAGAAACTCTTTGGGTAGAATTGAGGAATAGCAAAAAATGTAAGACTTTGGTGGGAGATGTCTATAGACCTCCTGACAGTAGTGATAAAATAGCAGGATGCATAAATACAGAGATCAGAGAAGCTTGTTGCAAAAGCAGAGTGATTATAATGGGTGACTTTAATTTTCACATAGACTGGGAGAAGCAGAACTGCTCAGGGCCCAAAGGCAGCAAATTCTTGAGTGTATCCAAGAGAGTTTTCTGGAACAATATGTTCTTGAACTGACAAGAGAACAGGCCATCTTAAATTTAGTGATGAGTAATCAGCCAGAATTAGTCAACAATCTAATGGTAAGGGAACACCTAGCTAATAGTAACCATAACATGATTGAATTTGATATTAAGTTTGAGAAGGTGAAGGTTGAGTCACGAACCAAGGTTTTAAATTTAGGTAAGGTGATGTGCAGCCAAATATAGAGAAAAAAACAAGTCAGCTTGGAAGACAGGGCAAATATGTGAGGGCAAGGCTGGATGGCATCTGTTTTAATGCAAGGAGTCTTGCGAATAAGGTGGATGAACTGAAGGTGTTGATAAACACATGGGAGTATGATATTGTTGCTGTCACAGAGACATGGTTGAGGGAGGGGCAAGACTGGCAGCTCAATATTCCGGGGTACAGAATCTTCAGGCGAGACAGAGGGGGAGGTATAAGAGGAGGGGGGGTCGCAATATTAATTAAAGAATCAATTACTGCCATAAGGAGGGATGATATATTAGCAGGTTCCTCAAATGAGGCCATATGGGTGGAGCTTAAAAACAAAAAGGGGGCAAGCACTTTGATGGGAGTGTACTATAGGCCCCCAAACAATCAGGGGGAGATAGAGGAACAGATATGTAGGCAAATCTCAGAAAATTGTGCAAATAATAGGGTAATAATAGTGGGGGATTTCAACTTCCCCAATATTAACTGGGATACTCAGAGTGTAAAAGGCTTAGAGGGTACAAAATTCTTAACGTGCATCCAGGAGAGCTTTTTGAGCCAGCATGTAGAAAGTCCTACAAGAGAGGGGGCGGTACTGGACCTAATTCTAGGGAATGTGGCCGGCCAAGTGGAAGAAGTGCTAGTAGGTGAGCACTTTGGTGACAGTGACCATAATTTGGTGAGATTTAAGGTGGTCATGGAAAAGGACAGGGAGGGGCGGGAAATAAAGGTTCTAAATTGGGGGAAGGCCGATTTTAATAGGATAAGGCAGGATCTGGCCAAAATGGACTGGGATCAGCTGCTTGTAGGAAAATCCGCATCGGAGCAATGGGAGTCTTTCAGAAGGGAGATTGAGACCATACAATGGCAACATGTTCCCGTAAAGGTCAAGGGTGGTTCCAAGAACTCCAGGGAACCTTGGATGTCAGGGGATATACGAGAATGGATTAGGAAAAAAAGGAGGGCTTTTGGCAGATACAAAAGGCTAAAGACGGAGGAAGCCCTAGAGGAATACAAAAAGTGCAGGGGGATACTTAAAAAAGAAATTAGGAGATCAAGGAGGGGCCATGAAATAACACTGGCGAGCAAAATAAAGGAAAATCCTAAGATGTTTTATAAGTATATTAAGGGTAAGAGGATGACTAGGGAAAAAATAGGGCCCATTTGGGGACAAAAATGGCAATCTGTGTGTGGAGCCGGCAGATGTAGGAGGGGTTCTAAATGAATTTTTTGCATCTGTTTTCACTATGGAGAAGGACGATGTAGACATAGAAATACGGCAGGGGGACTGTGATATACTCGAACATATTAACATCGAGCGGGAGGAGGTATTGGCGGTTTTAGCAGGCCTAAAAATGGATAAATCCCCAGGCCGGGACGAAATGTATCCCAGGCTACTGTGTGAGGCAAAGGAGGAGATTGCGGGGGCTCTGACACATATATTCAGAACCTCTCTGGCCACAGGGGATGTGCCAGAGGACTGGAGAACCGCTAATGTAATACCATTATTCAAGAAGGGGAGTAGGGAAAAACCGGGGAACTACAGGCCAGTGAGCCTAACATCAGTGGTAGGAAAATTATTGGAAAAAATTCTGAAGGACAAAATTAGTCTCCACTTGGAGAAGCAAGGATTAATCAGGGATAGTCAACATGGCTTTGTCAAGGGAAGATCATGTCTGACTAATTTGATTGAATTTTTTGAGGGGGTGACTAGGCGTGTGGATGAGGGTAACGCAGTGGATGTGGTATACATGGATTTCAGTAAGGCCTTTGATAAAGTCCCCCACAGGAGACTGGTGAAGAAGGTACGAGCCCATGGAATCCAGGGTGCCTTGGCACTTTGGATACAAAACTGGCTTAGTGGCAGAAGGCAGAGGGTGATGGTCGAAGGTTGTTTTTGTGACTGGAAGCCTGTGGCCAGTGGGGTACCACAGGGATCGGTGCTGGGTCCCTTGCTGTTTGTGGTCTACATTAATGACTTGGATATGAATGTAAAAGGTATGATCAGTAAGTTCGCTGATGATACAAAAATTGGTAGGGTGGTAAATAGCGAGGAGGATAGCCTCAGTCTGCAGGACGATATAGATGGGTTGGTCAGATGGGCGGAACAGTGGCAAATGGAATTTAACCCGGAAAAGTGCGAGGTGATGCACTTTGGAGGGACTAACAAGGCAAGCGAATACACAATGAATGGGAGGACCCTAGGCAAGACAGAGGGTCAGAGGGATCTTGGTGTGCAAGTTCACAGATCCCTGAAGGCGGCGGAACAGGTAGATAAGGTGGTAAAGAAGGCATATGGGATACTTGCCTTTATTAGCCGAGGCATAGAATATAAGAGCAAGGAGGTTATGATGGAGCTGTATAAAACACTGGTTAGGCCACAGCTGGAGTACTGTGTGCAGTTCTGGTCGCCACACTACAGGAAGGATGTGATCGCTTTGGAGAGGGTGCAGAGGAGATTCACCAGGATGTTACCAGGGCTGGAGCGCTTCAGCTATGAAGAGAGACTGGGAAGATTGGGTTTGTTTTCCTTGGAGCAGAGGAGGCTGAGGGGGGACATGATTGAGGTGTACAAAATTATGAGGGGCACAGATAGGATGGATACTAAGGAGCTTTTTCCCTTCGTTGAGGGTTCTATAACAAGGGGACATAGATTCAAGGTAAAAGGCGGGAGGTTTAGAGGGGATTTGAGAAAGAACTTTTTCACCCAGAGGGTGGTTGGAGTCTGGAACTCACTGCCTGAAAGGGTTGTGGAGGCAGGAACCCTCACAACATTCAAGAAGCATTTGGATGAGCACTTGAAATGCCATAGCATACAAGGCTACAGACCAAATGCTGGAATATGGGATTAGAGTAGACAGGGCTGATGGCCGGCGTGGACACGATGGGCCGAAGGGCCTCTATCCTTGCTGTATAACTCTATGACTCTATGACTTTGAAGGGATGAGGCAGAAATTGACCACAGTGGACTGGGCAGAACTGTTAATGGGTAAAAATACAGATGAACAGTGGGAGGTGTTCAAGAGCATCTGCGACCAGTTCGAACTGGCCTCGGGGGCCAGGGTAAATCGTACCAGGAGCGAGGCCATGTTCTTTGGGAACTGGACTGACCAATCCTTTGTCCCCTTCACCATCAGGTCGGATTACCTGAAGGTGCTAGGGATCTGGTTCGGGGGGGCAGGGGCGTGCACCAAAAACTGGGAGGAGTGGATTGCTAAGGTGAAGCAGAAACTGGGACTGTGGGATTGACGATCCCTATCGATCATGGGCAAGAACCTGGTCATCAGGTGCGAGGTGCTCTCAGTGTTGCTGTACGTGGCGCAGGTCTGGCCCATACCTCGCTCCTGCGCCGCGACAGTCACCCGAGCCATTTTCCACTTTATCTGGAGATCAAAAATGGACCGTGTCCGCAGGGACACGATGTACAAATCTCCAGAGAAAGGGGGGAAAGGCGTGCCCAACGTGGCCCTCATCCTGATGGCCACCTTTGTGTGCGGCTGCAACAAGCTGTGCATAGACCCTCAGTACGCAAACACAAAGTGCCACTACGTGTTGAGATTCTACCTGTCCCCGGTGTTGAGAAGGATGGGCCTGGCCACGCTGCCACGGAACACTCCATCCAGTTGGACCGTTCCACCCCACCTGTCCTTCGTGGAAAAGTTTGTGCAGACAAACACCTTTGACCACAAGGCGATCAGCAAGTGGTCCGCATGTAACGTCCTCGAGACCCTGTGGGAAAAGGAGATGGTGGATCCAGTTGGTTGGTACCCTGAGCAGACTGTCAATGTCATTTGGCAGAATGCCTCATCACCAGAGCTGTCAAACAAGCACCAAGACCTAGCTTGGCTGGTGGTGAGAAGGGCCCTTCCCGTCAGATCCTTCATGCATTCCCGGAGTCTCAGGGCCCGATTTTAGCACCCGCTATCGGATGCGTTCTCGGCGGGGGGGCCCCGAAAATCCCGAAATCCAGGTGCGGGACCGGATCGCGCCTCGATCCCGCCCACTTCTGGGTTCCACGCCGACGTGCTGTCGTGTGCGCGCAGACCCCGCAGGTGGGTATCCCACAGGCAATTAAAGCCAGTGGGGTTCCACTTGAGAGTATTTATGTAGCTATATCAGGTCATTAAATGACCTGATTGAGCTATTTTTTTAACAAGTGTGGGATTTTACGGTGAAATGAGACTGTTTCCCATACTGGGGGAAACACTCTCACTTCCAACGGACGTGTTGCAGCCAGCAGCCCATGGCAGCTGCCAAGGTGCATTCCACAGGTGGGGGGGGGGAGAGCCTTCACCAACGCAGGAGGACACTCCGTAACATTGGGCAACGCCTGCCCTCCACCACCCTCCTCCAAGCAAGAAGATTCACCGGCGTGGAACTGCAACCCCTGTGCGAGGACACACTTTTCTACCGTGCACAACCCCACAGACCTACACCTGCCAGATGGGTGCTGCGTTGACATCCTCGGAGGACGAACAGCATGACCAGCCTCAGCAGCCTCGCAGTCCACGCCGTCCGCCTCAGAGACGTGCATCCCCACAACACGGTGCTGTGGCACATCCACCTGCACAGGAGCAGGATGGAAGTCAACCGCAGAGAGAGATGCGTCGCAGGAGGCACTACCCTCCCCACAGGGTCTACAGACCGAGGCTCAGCTTCATGGACCTCTCTGAGCAGCAGTGCATACGTAGGCTCAGAGTCACTCGCCAGGTCGTCACCGACATCTGCAGCCTCCTTAATGACGAGCTGCTCCTGGATGGACCAAGCAGCATCTCCTTACCCGTCGCCGTCAAAGTCACCACTGCCCTCAACTTCTTCGCCTCCGGATCCTTCCAGGGTGCCACGGGGAACATCACCGGGGTCTCTCAGTCGTCTGCACACAAGTGCATAAGGCAGGTCACCGATGGGTTGTTCCGCAGGGCCTCGACCTACATCAACTTCGCCATGGATGAGCGCAACCAGACGGAGAGGGCGTTTGGATTCCATGATGTGGCTGGCTTCCCACGGGTGCAGGGTGTAATCGATTGCACCCACATAGCAATACGGGCACCTCCACATGAGCCAGGGCTGTTCATCAACAGGAAAGGGTATCACTCCATGAACGCCCAGCTCATTTGTGACCACCGCCAGAGATTCCTACACGTGTGCGCCAGATACCCTGGCAGCTGCCACGATGCCTTCGTCCTCAGGGAGTCCACCGTCCCGCCCCTCTTCCACGCACCCAACACCAGAAATGGCTGGCTCCTCGGCGACAAGGGATATCCCCTGCACACGTGGCTTATGACACCTCTGAGGAACCCCAATACCGAGCCGCAGCGTCGATATAATGACAGCCACATTGCTACCAGGTCTACAATTGAGCAGGCTATAGGGCTGCTCAAGATGCGCTTCAGGTGCCTTGATCGTTCCGGGGGAGTGCTCCAATACACGCCACTCCGAGTGGGACGAATTATAGTTGTCTGCTGTGCCCTGCAGAACATGGCACTACAGAGAGGGGTGCCGCTGGAGGAGGCCCCATGCACACCCGCCACCCACATTGAGGACGACAATGAGGAGGAGGAGGAGGAAGAGGAGGAGTACGAGCGAGAGGAGGAGGAACGACCCATGGCCCGAACACCGGCTCACTTGCGTGCTCGTCAGGCCAGGGAGGCACTCATATGCCAACGGTTCTCCTAACATCACACTGTGTGAGGCGTTCACATGTCATGACGTGCACAGACGAGGGTCCATACAGGCTCCCTCCACAGAAGAGTGGTGCCTGTACACCTGCACCCACTGTATTATGCCCAATGGGTGGGACGGGGTGGTCGTCGTCATGATGAGGCGCACGGAAGGGACATATTGCACAAGCCGCAGAATTATGGACAAGAGGTGGCAGCATTGGTGAGAAAAAGTGAGTTTATTTTGTGTTGCCATTCAAAGACTGGAAATAAAAAGATAACAAATAGACAAACACCCTGGTGCAATCCCTGTGTGCTCACGGAACTTTGGGTTTTCGTTTCCTGGTACCCCTACGTGGTGCTACCCCTGTGGCTCCAGCAGAGGTGGTGGCAGGTTGCTCCTGTTCGTTCCCTGACCTGGTAGATGCTTTGGGCCGACGCCTCCTGGGTTTCGGTGCCCGTGAGGGCACCTCCACAGACTGCTCCTCCTGCACCTGTGCAGGGGCAGACTCGGCCACCTGGAGTGGATGGACTATTGCGGGCACTGGTTGAGAGGGGGGCAATGGGTGAGACGTGGGGGCGCCTTGAGTAGCGTCCACACTTCCATTTCCCCGTTCACCATCTTCCCTCTCATGGCCAAGGCCCACATCACCCCTTCCACCCTGCTGGACGGCAGTTTGGATGACGTGGGTGAGACCTTGCAAGGCCACCTCCAATGTATCTGTCAACGTGTTGATGGCGGCAGAATGTTGCTCACCCTGAATCCGAACAGCCGTTGTGAGGGCCTGGATGGACTCATTGGTGAGCTGTGCGTGACGCTCGAGGGAGGCTAGCCTGTCCTCCACCGCAGATGTTCCCACACCTACCCGCGACACTATCTCAGAGATGCCTTCACGTCCCTGCGACACTATCTCGGCGATACCCTCCTGCACCTGTGCCACCATTCCCCTCATGCAGGAGTTGGACTCCTCCATCCTCCGTGCGATTGTGGAGAATGCGCGTGGCACCTCTCCCAGTACCTCGGCAATGTGCTGGTGCCCCTTGACGACTCTCCTTTTGACTGGTGGCCCCCTGGGTTCAGCATCTGGGTCCGGCTGAGCAGAGCCTGGAGAAGAGTGCTCCCACCGACGTGGACCCTCCGCGGCTGACCCTGCCACCAGGGTCTGCTCATGCTCACGTGTGCGCGGTGACTCACCATGTGCAATCCCAACTAACTGAGGGGGGGGACCCACCGAGGTGTGTGTATCTGCGCTGGCGGATGCAAGGCTCATGTGTGACGATGCACCCTCAGAGATGGGCATGTCCTCTGAGGAATCGCCCTCAACGGAAACGTCGATCGCAGACGGCCCTGCAAGACAACAGAGGGCAATATCAGGCATGTGACCAAATGTGGCGGTGCGGCATATGCCATGTGATGCTAACATCATTCGCGCTCATGAGTGCTGAGTGCCAGCTTTCCCTTACCGGCCGTTTCGCCAGAACCAGCCTCGCCATCCGCCACGGACAGGCAATTTAGCATGTGGCTGATCTCCAAAGCCTCGACCTCGGCGTCTGTCAGAGCCACCTCGTGTGGCGGGCCCCCTCCGGTGCTTGCCCTTTCACGTGCGTTCTTGCACCTCTTCTCCTGTGAGGGCAAAACACAAAAACGTTATTGAGTGATGATTGCAATGTGAGACGCTTCAAGCATTGGTGTGAGTGGGTTGAGCGTGTGGCAGATGGATGGGAGGATGCGTGTGCCACATGGCCATCCCATTGTATGGGCATTGGGGTGTGTGGTAGTGGGCGAGTGGGGACAGGGACGGTGGGTACGTGCACGCACTGTGAGGATGATAGTTGGGTGGCTGTGTGGATTGGTGCGGGAGTGCTGTGCTGTCAGTGGAGATGGGGTTGTGAGGTGTTTGAGGTGATGTGGAAGACGGAGTGACGCAGAGTGCGTTAGTGTACTCACTTTCCCGGACCTGGTGAGGTCATTGAATCTCTTCCGGCACTGAATCCAAGTCCGGGTGGTGTTGCCCCTGCTTGTGACCTCCGACGCCACCTCCTCCCGTGACCTCCGACGCCACCTCCTCCCATGCCCTCTTGGTGGCGCTGCCAGGGCACCTCCTTCCATTGGTGGGGAACAGCGTCTCCCTCCTCATACGGACCTGGAGGGCGTGGTCCGTGAATCGGGGAGCAGCCTTACCCCTGCGCTCCTCCATCCTGCATGGACTCTAGGTTGTGGCTGGAAGGGCTTTGGTGGACTGCCCCTTTAAATAGAGCTCCACCATCGCTCAGACGTCAATGCGCATGCGCAGGCCGCCGGCACGCAGCTGAGAAGCGGGGAACCCGTACCTGCCGGCTAATTGCCTCAATTATGCCGCGATCGCGCGCGCAACGCACTCAATTCGGACGGCGCGTTTTTCACAAGCCCGACTGACCACCCGCTGAGAACCCGCACCCCTGGTAAAATCGGGCCCTCAGTGTCACCGCGCGCTGTCCCCAAGGAGGCCGCATTGGAGACGAGACCGTCACCCATCTCCTTCTGGAATGTGCCTTTGCAAAGAAGGCCTGGAGAGAGATGCAGTGGTATCTGCCCAGGTTCATCCCGAGCAGTTCCGTAATACAGGACTCTGTGCTCTACAGGCTGTTCCCGGGGACGCACACTGAGACGGACAACAACTGCTGCTGGAAGACCATCAACTCGGTGAAAGACGCCCTTTGGTCTGCCTGAAACTTGCTGGTCTTCCAGTGCAAAGAGCTGTCCTCGACCGAGTGTTGCAGACTGGCACATCCAAGGTCCAGGACTACGTGCTCAGGGACGCAAAGGCTCTGGGGAAAGACAACCGTTTAGAGCCTTCCCACCATTGTATACCGAGGGGCTGCAATCAGGGAAAAAAAACCCTCGGGCAGAATGTAAAATGCAAATTGATGTAATGTACCTGTAATGAATTTGTAACGTACCTGTAATCAATAATCTGTATTGAGTGTAATGCAATGAGGCACCCTAGAGTGTCATGAACTGTAATTATGTACAGTGTGTAACTGTATTGTTGGAATCATTTGAACTGTACTTGATGTAACCTGCAAATTGTATAATCTGTATTGTGTACGTTTGGAATGTGATACAACAACTGTATTGTATGTATTGTTGCAAATTTTATGAATTAAGTATATTTTTTGAAAAAAAAATAAGTAGTTCGATTCAAGACTGGTACATACTCCTAAAGGGCAACAGCTCTATTTGCGTAATTAAACAACCCTGGTCAACAAAAGAAGTGAGAGATAGTATAACAGAAAGGGCATATACAAATGAAAAGAACAGTGGAGATCCCACTGACTGGGAGAGATATCAAAAACAGCAAAGGGATACAAAGAAACTAGTTAGAACTGCAAAAAAGAAAGGCGAAAAATAAACTTGCGAGGGATATCAAGGACAACACTAAAGATTTTTGCCAGTATAGTAAGAGAAAGAGGATGACTAAAAGTAATATGGGTCCCTTAATAGGGTTTTAAATTAATGAGAGTGGGGCGGGTTCGGGTAAGGGTAAATTTGTAAGACCAAAGAGAAAAGTCAAGGCTGTGGATCAGAGTAGTGATTTGGGTAAAAACAAGCAGAGTGTGTCAGGAAGGAACAGAGAGTTTAACAAAGAATATAGGGCATTAATGATTAAGGTCACATCAGGGAAAAATAGCAAAAAGTTAAAATTATGGGCGCTATATCTGAATGCACAAAACACTCATAACAAGATAGATGAATTAATAGCACAAATAAAAATAAATGGGTTTGATCTAATAGCCATTACTGAGACGTGGTTGCAGGGTGACCAAGGTTTGTAACTAAATATTCCAGGGTACTTGATTCTTAGGAAAGAAGGACAAAATGGAAAAGCCGGTAGGGGTGCGGGGTGCGGGGGGGGGGATAGTCCTGATAATAAAGAATGAGACAAAGGCAGTAGAGAAAAAGGATCTTAGCTCAGAAAATCAGGATGTAGAATCAGTATGGGTGGAGTTAAGAAATAACAAGGGGCAGGAAAAACTGGTGGGAGTAGTTTATAGGCCCCCTAACAGTAGTTATAGTGTTGGACAGAGTATAAATCAGGAAATTAGAGGAGTATGTAACAAGGGTAACGCAATACTTGTGGGGAGGCTTTAATCTTCATATAGACTGTGCAAACAAAATTGGCAAAAGTAGTTTGGAGGACGAGTTCATGGAATGCATTCAAGACAGTTTCCCAGAACAATATATTGAGGAACCAACTAGGGAACAGGCTATTATAGATCTAGTACTGTGTAATGAGATAGGGTTAATTAGTAATCTTATAGGTAAGAATCGTCTGTGGATGCGTGATCATAATATCCTATCACTCTCATCCTACGCACTCTCATCCCACGTACTCCCCGCGTGGGAGACTTCTACTGCCTCCCAAAGATACACAAAGCCAACACACCCGGACGTCCTATCGTATCAGGCAACGGAACCCTGTGTGAGAACCTCTCTGGATACATCGAGGGCATCCTGAAACCCATCGTACAGGGAACCCCCAGCTTCTGTCGCGACACTACAGACTTCCTACAAAAACTCAGTACCCACGGACCAGTTGAACCAGGAACACTTCTCACCACGATGGACGTCTCGGCACTATACACCAGTATCCCCCACGATGACGGCATCGCTGCGACAGCATCAATACTCAACACCAACAACAGCCAATCTCCGGAAGCCATCCTACAACTCATCCACTTCATCCTGGATCACAATGTCTTCACCTTCGATAACCAGTTCTTTACCCAAACACACGGAACAGCCATGGGGACCAAATTCGCACCCCAATACGCCAACATTTTCATGCACAAGTTCGAGCAGGACTTCTTCACTGCACAAGACCTCCAACCAACACTATACACCAGATACATCGACGACATTTTCTTTCTATGGACCCACGGCAAGGAATCACTAAAGAGACTACACGATAACATCAACAAGTTCCATCCCACCATCAAGCTCACCATGGACTACTCCTCAGAATCAGTTTCTTTCTTGGACACACGAATCTCCATCAAAGACGGGCACCTCAGCACCTCACTCTACCGCAAGCCCACGGACAACCTCACGATGCTCCACTTTTCCAGCTTCCACCCTAACCACGTCAAAGAGGCCATCCCCTATGGACAGGCCCTGCGAATACACAGGGTCTGCTCAGACGAGGAGGAACGCGATGGACACCTACAGACGCTGAAAGACGCCCTAGTAAGAACGGGATATGACGCTCGACTCATCGATCGACAGTTCCGACGGGCCACAGCAAAAAATCGCATAGACCTCCTCAGGAGACTAACACGGGACGCAACCAACAGAGTACCCTTTGTCGTCCAGTACTTCCCCGGAGCGGAGAAACTACGCCATGTTCTCCGCAGCCTTCAACATGTCATCAATGAGGACAAACACCTCGCTATGGCCATCCCCACACCTCCACTACTCGCCTTTAAACAGCCACCCAACCTCAAACAGACCATCGTTCGCAGCAAATTACCTAGCTTTCAAGAGAACAGCGTCCACGACACCACACAACCCTGCCACGGTAACCTCTGCAAGACATGCCAGATCATCGACACAGATACCACCATCACACGAGAGGACACCACCCACCAGGTGCATGGTTCATACTCCTGTGACTCGGCCAACGTTGTCTACCTCATACGTTGCAGGAAAGGATGCCCCAGAGCATGGTACATTGGCGAGACCATGCAGATGCTGCGACAACGGATGAACGGACACCGCGCAACAATCGCCAAACAGGAGGGTTCCCTCCCAGTCGGGGAACACTTCAGCAGTCATGGACATTCATCCACCGACCTTCGGGTAAGCGGACTCCAAGGCGGCCTTCGAGACACACGACAACGCAAAATCGTCGAGCAGAAATTGATAGCCAAGTTCCGCACCCATGAGGATGGCCTCAACCGGGATCTTGGGTTCATGTCACGCTACACGTTACCCCACCAGCGAACAAATGTTATCTGTTTTTAATATAACGGGTCAGTTGCTGTCTTTTCTATGTTTCTACTTCTCTATCTCTGTTTTTTTTTGTTTGTTGTTTTTTTTGGTGATTTGTATATTCTGTGAGACCTGGCAGGTAACACCTGTCTGTCTGCACACTGATTGCCTTGGCAACGGGCAGTTGAAAAAACTGTCTGTACTCACCAAGCATTGTTCTGTGAATTATAAATGCGATTTCATTTCGAGGATTTCATTTTCACATCGTTCACCTGACGAAGGAGGAAGCCTCCGAAAGCTTGTGAATTTAAAATAAAATTGCTGGACTATAACTTGGTGTTGTAAAATTGTATACAATTGTCAACCCCAGTCCATCACCGGCATCTCCACATCATGATCATAATATGATAGAGTTACATATTGAGTTTGAGAGTGATGTAGTTAAGTCCAAAACTAGGGTCTTACATTTAAACAAAGACAATTACGTAGATATGTGGGGCAAGTTGGCTAAGGTAGATTGGGAAATGAAATTAAAAGATATGATGTTAGATAAGTAATGGTGAACATTTAAAGAAATAATTCATAATTACATTCCCTTGAGGAATAAAAACACCACGGAAAAATGATCCAACCGTGGCTAACTAGAAAAGTTAAGGATTGTATTAGATTAAAAGAAGAGACTTATAATGTTGTCAAAAAGAGTAGTAAGCCTGAGGATTGGGAGGATTTTAGAAATCAGCAAAGGATGACCAAGAAATTGATAAAGAGGGAGAAAATTGAATATGAGTGTAAACTTGCAAGAAATATAAAAACAGATGATAACAGCTTCTACAAGTATTTAAAAAGGAAGAGATTAATGAAAGTAAACATGGATCCCTCAGAGGCAGAGACAGAACAAAAATGCTAGAATCTATTATTAAAATGCTAGGCTCTATTATTAAGGATATAGTATCATGGCACTTAGAAAATCATAATATGATTAGGCAGAGTCAACACGGTCTTATGAAAGGGAAATCATGTTTGACAAATCTATTAAAGTTTTTCTGAGGGTGTAACTAGCAGAGTAGGTAAGGGGGAACCAGTGGATGTAGGAGAATGAGTCAGTATACTCACTTTGGCTGACCTAATTAGGTCATTGAAGTGCTTCCTACACTGGATCCAGGTGCGGGAGATGTTACTGCTGCTGGTGACCTCCTCTGCCACCTCGAGCCAGGCCTTCTTGGTGGTAGAGGCAGGACACTTCCTCCCGTCCGCCGGGTAAAAGACATCCCTCTGCCTCCTCACCCCTTCCAGCAGCACCTGGAGTGAGGCATCACCGAATCCAGGAGCAGCCTTTCCACTGGGCTGCTCCATTGTGTTGTTTGGGTGTTTGCTCTGGGAGCAGCAATTGGAGGACTGCCCCTTTAAATAGGGCTCCTCCAGCTGACAGCCTGTGACGCGGGGGCGCAGTCCGCCCACTGCGTAGGTTTCCGACGGGAAACCCGGACGCCACGTTACGTTGCTCCCATTCACCCGCGATTGCGTGGGGAACAAACGGATTTTACTGAGCGGGTTACCCACGCGCCCAATCGCCCCCCGCTGCCATCCCGCCTCCCTGCTAATATTGGGGCCCATGAGTGGCTAGCACCACTTAAAGGTAGCCTGCGCCTCTTAAACGGGAGTTGCATTGTGGCTGTAGGAAGTGGTGGAAATCAATTGTGAAGCGAATCTGTGTTGCAATATAGTGCAGCATGGTGATGATGGGACCTCTGGAATTTTTAATGAGCAACAAGTTTTTTTTTTATTCGTTCATGGGATGTGGGTGTCGCTGGTGAGGCCGGCATTTATTGTCCATCCCTAATTGCCCTCGAGAAGGTGGTGGTGAGCCGCCTTCTTGAACCGCTGCAGTCCATGTGGTGAAGGTTCTCCCACAGTGCTGTTAGGGAGGGAGTTCCAGGATTTTGACCCAGCGACGATGAAGGAACGGCGATATATTTCCAAGTCGGGATGGTGTGTGACTTGGAGGGGAATGTGCAGGTGGTGTTGTTCCCATGTACCAGCTGCTCTTATCCTTCTAGGTGATAGAGGTCGTGGGTTTGGGAGGTGCTTTTGAAGAAGCCTTGGCGAGTTGCTGCAGTGCATCCTGTGGATGGTACACACTGCAGCCACTGTGCGCCGGTGGTGAAGGGAGTGAATGTTTAGGGTTGTGGATGGGGTGCCAATCAAGCTGGCTGCTTTGTCCTGGATGGTGTCAAGCTTCTTGAGTGTTGTTGGAGCTGCAGTCATCCAGGCAAGTGGAGAGTATTCCATCACAGTCCTGACTTGTGCCTTGTGGATGGTGGAAAGGCTTTGGGGAGTCAGGAGGTGAGTCACTCGCCACAGAATACCCAGCCTCTGTCCTGCTCTTGTAGCCACAGTATTTATATGGCTGGTCCAGTTAAGTTTCTGGTCAATGGTGACCCCCAGGATGTTGATGGTGGGGGATGCGGCGATGGTAATGCCGTTGAATGTCAAGGGGAGGTGGTTAGACTCTCTCTTAGGAACATAGGAACAGGAGTAGTCCATTCAGCCCCTCGTGCCTGCTCCGCCATTTGATAAGATCATGGCTGATCTGTGATCTAACTCCATATACCTGCCTTTGACCCATATCCCTTAATACCTTTGTTTGCCAAAAAGCTATCTATCTCAGATTTAAATTTAGCAATTGAGCTAGTATCAATTGCCGTTTGCGAAAGAGAGTTCCAAACTTCGACAACCCTTTGTGTGTAGAAATGTTTTCTAATCTTGCTCCTGAAAGGTCTGGCTCTAATTTTTAGACTGTGCCCCCTACGCCTAGAATCCCCAAACAGCGGAAATAGTTTCTCTCTATCCAACCTATCTGTTCCCCTGAATATCTTATAAACTTCGATCAGATCACCCCTTAACCTTCGAAACTCGAGAGAATACAACCCCAATTTCTGTAATCTCTACTCGTAACTTAACCCTTGAAGTCAGGGTATCATTCTAGTAAACCTACGCTGCACTCCCTCCAAGGCCAATATGTCCTTCCAAAGGTGCGGTGCCCAGAACTGCTCACAGTACTCCAGGTGCGGCCTAACCAGGGTTTTGTATAGCGGCAGCATAACTTCTGCCCCCTTGTACTCTAGTCCTCTAGATACAAAGGCCAACATTTCATTCGCCTTATTGATTATTTTCTGCACCTGTTCATGACATTTCAATGATCTACGTACCTGAACCCCTAAGTCCCTTTGGACATCCACTGTTTTTAACTTTTTACCATTTAGAAAGTACACTGTTCTATCCTTTTTTGATCCAAAGTGGATGACCTCACATTTGTCTGCATTGAATTCCATTTGCCACAGTTTTGCCCATTCACCGAATCTATCAATATCGCTTTGTAATTTTATGTTTTCATCTACACTGCTTACAATGCCACCAATCTTTGTGTCATCGGCAAACTTAGATATGAGACTTTCTATGCCTTCATCCAAGTCATTAATAAATATTGTGAATAATTGAGGCCCCAAGACAGATCCCTGCGGGACTCCACTAGTCACATCCTGCCAATGTGAGTACCTTCCCATTATCCCTACTCTCTGTCGCCTTTTGCTCAGCCAACTTCCTAACCAAGTCCGTACTTTTCCCTCGATTCCATGGGCTTCTATCGTAGCTAACAGTCTCTTATGTGGGACCTTACCAAATGCCTTCTGGAAGTCCGTATAAATAACATCCATTGACATTCCCCCGTCCACTACTTTACTCACCTCTTCAAAAAATTCAATCAGGTTTGTCAGGCACGACCTACCTTTCACAAATCCATGCTGGCTCTCTCTGATTAACTGAAAATTCTCCAGGTGTTCAGTCACCCTATCCTTAATTATAGACTCCAGCATTTTCCCCACAACAGATGTTAGGCTAACTGGTCTATAATTCCCAGTTTTCCTCTCTCCCCTTTCTTAAAAAGCAGAGTGATATGTGCAATTTTCCAATCTAGAGGGACAGTTCCTGAATCTAGAGAACTTTGAAAGATTATAGTTAGGGCATCCGCAATGTGCTCACCTACTTCCTTTAAAACCCTGGGATGGAAACCATCTGGTCCTGGGAATTTGTCACTCTTTAGTGCTATTATTTTCTTCATTACTGTTGCTTTACTTATTTAATTTTATCGAGTCCCTGTCCCCTGTTCAATATAAGTTTTCTTGGGATATCCGGCATGCTATCCTCTTTTTCGACTGTAAATACTGACGCAAAGTAATTGTTCAACATGTCCGCCATTTCCCCATTGTCAATGACAAAATCACCACTTTCAGTTTTTAAGGGGCCAACACTGTACCTGACCACCCTCTTTTTCCTAATATAACTATAAAAGTTCTTCGTATTGGTTTTGATATCCCTTGCGAGTTTCTTTTCATACTCTCTTTTTGTAGCCCTTACTATCTGTTTTGTGACCCTCTGTTGATCTTTGTATCTTTCCCATTTGCCAGGATCTGTGCCATTTTTTGCCTTTTTGTATGCCCTTTCCTTATGTCTTATACTGTCCCTTACCTCTTTAGTTGTCCATGGCTGTTTTTTTTGGCATGTAGAGTTCTTGCCTCTCAGGGGTATAAACCGATTCTGTATCACGTTAAATGTTTCTTTAAACATTTCCCACTGATCATCAGTTGTTTTACCCATTAACAGATTTGCCCAGTTTACTGTAGACAGTCTCTGTCTCATCCCATTGTAGTCGGCCTTGCCCAAGTCTAGAATCTTAGCAGCTGATTCACTTTTTTCCCTTTCAAACACTACATTGAACTCGATCATGTTATGATCACTATTGGATAGATGTTCACGCACAGTTAAGCCGTTAATTAAATCTGGTTCATTACTCATTACTAAATCTGGTATGGCTTGCCCCCTTTTTGCCTCTGGGACATACTGCTGTAGAAAACTATCCCGGACACACTCAAGAAATTCACTACCTTTCTGACAGTTGCTAGTCTGCTTTTCCCAATCTATGTGAAGGTTAAAGTCCCCCATTAAGACCACTATGCCTTTCTTACATGCTTGTCTAATCTCTGCATTTATACAATCTAGCTCTTCAGAGCTGCTGCCAGGGCTCCTATATACAACTCCCACTATAGTCTTAGATCCTTTCCTATTTCTCAATTCAACCCATAAGGTCTCTGTTGGCTGCTTACCTCTCGTTATATCCCCCTTTATCATTGAAGTGATTTCATCTCTAATCATTAAGGCTACTCCTCCTCCTCTTCCATTTTCCCTATCTCTCCTGTAGACCTTATAACCTGGTTATAATTAGTTCCCAATCCTGACCATCTTGCAGCCAAATCTCAGTAATAGCTATCATGTCATACCCTCCAATTTGAATTTGAACCTGTAGTTCATTTAATTTATTCCTTATACTCCGTGCATTTGTATATAGAACTCTTAGTTGGGCCACACACCCTAGCCTGACCTTCAGCTTTGATGCTGGGTTAATCGCCTTACACCTTCTAGTTTTTATTTCATCTGTCGTGCCTAAAGTACACTTTCTTTCCGCTGCTCTACGCTTTTCCCTTTCACTTGTTCTTGAACAACTGTTTGCACTATTTGTATTGTAAATTTCCCCTGGGTCTTCCCCTCTCTTGCTGCTCTCAACTTTATTCCCTTCTGACTCCCCGCTCAGGTTCCCATCCCCCTGCCACTCTAGTTTAAACCTTCACCAACAGCACTAGCAAACACCCCCGCGAGGACATTGGTCCCGGTCCTGCTCGGGTGTAACCCGTCCCGCATGTACAGGTCCCACCTTCCCCAGAACCGATCCCAATGTCCCAGGAATCTAAATCCCTCCCTTCTACACCATCCCTGCAGCCACGCATTCATCCTGTCTATTCTCCTGTTCCTATACTCACTCGCACGTGGCACCGGTAGTGATCCTGAGATCACTACCTTTGAAGTCCTGCTTTTTAATTTATCTCCTAACTCCTTAAATTCACCTTGCAGGACCTCATCCCTTTTTTCACCTATGTCGTTGGTACCAATATGGACCACGACTCCTGGCTGATCACCCTCCCCCTCCAGAATGCCCTGCAGCCGCTCCGTGACATCCTTGACCCTAGCACCAGGGAGGCAACATACCATCTTGGAGTCACGTTTGCGGCCGCAGAAACGCCTATCTGTTCCCCTTACAATGGAATCCCCTATCGCTATAGCCCTGCCACTCTTCTTCCTCCCCTCCTGTGCAGCAGAGCCACTTGTGGTGCCCCGAACTTGGCTCTTGCTGCTTTCCCCTGATAAGCCATCTCCCCCAACAGTATCCAAAGCAGAATATCTGTTTGAGAGGGAGATGGCCCTAGGGGACTCCTGCTCTACCTGCCTAGTCCTTTTACTCTGCCTGGAGATGGTCATTCCTGGCACTTGTCTGGCGCGAATGTTACTTGCCACTTATCAGCCCAAGCCTGGATGTTGTCCAGGTCTTGCTGCATGCAGGCTCGGACTGCTTCATTATCTGAGGGGTTGCGAACTGGATTGCTCAACATTTGCGGGACTGTGATATTTGCAAAATATAAGAAACGGGTCCGCACGGAGATCAGACATCGCACACGTAAAACACAGATGCAAGTCCCATCCCCATGTTTACAAACTGTTGAGTTATTTTAAAATATTGACTAAAGGTTGCGCATTAGAAAAACCCACATTCTCCAATCTGCACACCAGACCCCACCAATCTGCTGATCTGAGTTTGTACTGGGCCTGTGAGAGAGCGTACACCAAGGTTCTCTGCTGATGCACTAGAGGCCTTAGTACAAGAGGTGAACAGAAGGAGGGACATCTTATATCTGCGGGGGGCCGGGGGGGGGGGGGGGGGGGTGGGGGGAGGCGCTCCAGACATATGCTTCCGAGGCAGTGGGAGGCAGTAAGGGAAGCAGCCAATCAGTCAATGCCAGGCGCATAGCATCACGAACATGGATGCAGTGCAGAAAGAAGTTCAATGCTTTGACAAGAATGATCAAGGTAAGTGAGGTCAACTGTCAAATGGCATCTCCTACCAACTGCACCACTCGCCACATCCACTGCTCCACGTACTATACCGCCCATCACCCACCTACCAACAAACTCTTTCAAACGGTACTCAACTCTTCCAATCAGATGCTTCTTCTCACCCTTACACATTACAACTGTTGCAAGCCTCATACCTACAACTCACAGGTCACACCCACTGGCAGCTATTCAACCATGACAGCTAGATCATCTAAACATCTTGCAGGACACTCAACGACAAACGTCCCACTTTCTTGCAGGGAAGGTGGCACATTACAGGAGGCAGCAAGTGGCAGTGGCTCCATGGAACATGAAGCTGTTGTCCTCTCTCAGGATACCAGCATTTCTGTCCCACCCCTGCTACTCCGCCAGTGCCCTTGCTGTTGCATGTCAACTTGCCAGCCCATTTCCTGTAGAGTATTGAAACTTTATTATAAGAACATAGGAAGATAGGAACAGCAGTAGGCCATTTAGCCCCTTCAGCCTGTTCTGCCATTCAATGAGATCATGTGATCTGTGACTTAACTCCACATACCTGCCTAAGCCCCATATCCGTTTGTTTAACAAAAATCTATCAATCTCAGATTTAAAATTAACAATTGAGCTAGCATCAACTGCCGTTTGCGGAAGAGAGTTCCAAACTTCTACCACCCTTTGCGTGTAGAAGCCTTTCTTAACTTCACTCCTGAAAGTCCTGGCTCTAATTTTTAGGCTATGTCCCCTAGTCCTAGTATTCAAATATAGGAGACCTCCAAAAACAGGTACAAATACATTAGCAGCCGGAAGCAATAATCCAGCAACTAACCTATAAACTCTGCCTGATCCCTTTAAATAGAGCTGGTGGGGGGGTCTTCCATGCTATTAACGACCTGTTCAGCTGTGCAGGGTTAAGAGAGTGCATTGGCTGGAGCATGAGGTTCCAAAATCTCATCCGTCCCTTTAAAACAGCATTGCATACTGATTTACCACTTTACATGCTGCCGGCATTCGTTATCCGCGTGTGTACGATCGCCTTTACCAATATGGCGTCTGGCGCACGTCAAGCTAGAAGTGTGCGCATGCATTCCGGACGCCATTATGGATCCTTAGGAGTCTGCATAGCACCTATACAATGGGCGCTACGCATCCAATTTAACCCTCAATATCTCAAAATAATACATATATGTATACATATATATTAGAAGCTAAGACATTGTATGCTTACAAACACCCAGTTGTCTACAAGTTATCTTTTTCTTTCTTTGGCATGCCTTTGTAGGTAACCGATAAATCGACTGAATATAACTGAGCAAAATGAAAAAGAAATTAAAGATAGAAATATTTGTAACAATTGTAATTTTAACAAAGCTAAGGACGACGAAGGATTAACACTACTGGAACTCTGTAGCTTGTGAAAAACGTGAGCAGCCAGCTGCAGCGCAGCAGCTTCATAAAACGAGCAGTTTCACACAGAAATTTAAGGAGATGGTACAATGGCAGAAAAGTATCATCTTCTCTTCTCCTTTTCCCATCTTAGGTAATCTATCCTTTTTCACTCATCTGAATCTCATCTATCAATCTCTGATATTTACTACTTAACTCATTTTTGTGCTGAATATTTTTTGTCTGTTTGCTGTGCATGCTTCCCCTCTGTAAAACATCCTTCTGATGCGGCAGAGGACCCTTTCCAAGCTTATATTGGTCCACCTGTTTTGCCATCTTATCTACTAGCTTTAGGGATGCGGGTTTTGTACCTGCGCAGTTTGTATCACGTTACCCTGATCATCCGGAGCCCTCGGTGAATTACTCCATTGGTGGAGTGGTGGGTGCCAGGTGAGCTTGTTGGGCCTGGATGAAGCACTCCTGCTCCTCTGGGCCCACAAGCAGTCCAATAAAGGCACTCACTTCATGGATCCGGCCCTTCCCACCTGCTTCCACCTGACGTGAATTGGAATTGATGGGAAATATAAACAGGTAAGGTTAAATTTAGTCTTAATCCCTAAAATTAATCCCTAAATTTATTTCATTATTCCAATACACAAAATATGTATCTCAATGAGGTACGTAAAACAAGTTGGAACTGAACAATTCCAGATATAAGTTAAATTTTATTCTCTAATCAAAAGATTAACATTAACACAGGTAATAAATGTGGGTCAGAAGTAGGCAGTGAGGTCAACACTGCCCCTTTAAGGGTTCCTGGGCATGCGCTTAATGGCTGCGTGCCATTGGCGTATGGAGCAAGCCCAATTCTTGCAAATCACAGGGGCCAGTAAATTGGTGGGTTCTTTGTGTGTGTCCCAATAAGTGCACTTCCAGCTCACAATGCTGCTGTTGCATTCAGTTGTCCCCTCCCCGACAAAATCAGCCCTCGTATTGCGTGAAATTTTGGTCTACCTATTTTTAAAAAGCATATTATGTTATTGAAAGGCTACTGATTACTTCCAGAATTAAAAAGACAGAGCTATGAGGAGAGGTTTGCCACCCAGGGATTTTTCTATCTTGAAGGAACACTGAAGTTCAATTTCAAAAAAGTATTTATGATTATGAAAGGTTTGGGGAATTTAGATCCAGATAAGCTTTTTAGTTTCCCATTTTGGGAGGACGATCAGGCTCTGATGTGCGTTTGCACCCAAGTTGCAACTTTCCGCCCTCAGACACTGCACAGATATCTGCACGTAGAGGATCCTCCCAAATAGTATGCACTGGCAATGTTTTTCTTCTGCCAGATGCATGGCCTGAACTATGACAGGCTGCTCCTTGTCATTAAATTGCATGGGATACATGCATCCCTGTAGGAGCTGCCTATCTTCTATCGAGACCTGATCAGAGTCTGGAACATGGTGACCTCCAGCAGGAGCTCTCCCTCGTCAGAGGTAGTGGCCACCCTAGCAGAGTCACTGCTTCGTAATTAAGATCTACGCGTGGTCAGCATCGGCGACACGTGGCCAGCGGAGAGGAGAGACCTGGCTGCGAAGGTAATCAGAGTCAGGGACATACTGAATGGCGGGGGAGCGGGCTGGATGTCGCCAGCGATGTTGCTAGGATGGATGTCCTGGCGTTACATCCGGCCCGCGACCAAAGCCATTCAGGCATTGAAAGTTGCTCTCGGCTCTAACTGCACCAAGTGTATTGGGAAGGCTCACGCATGAGGATAAACCCGCCTGATCTTACCCCTGATCGGGTGTCATTTCTCATTGAACGAGGCTCCGAAACCGCCCTCAGAAACCTCCGCATCACAACTTGAGCCGTATCTTGGAAATTTCCTCTGTGCTAATCCGCTCTGCACAGAGGTGTTAGATCAACTGAACAGATTAATCCAAATTATATAGGTTCGGATGCCAGAGATAACTCAACTTGTTGGTTTTGTTATTATTGACAGAAAGTACAAGCAAGTTATATGTCTACACACTTAACAGTAGGATATTCCTCAGGGTCTGCAAACTACTAACCAATCCAGGTGAGTTCTCATCACGAAATACCAAAGAATTACTGAAAATGAGCAAAGAGATTCACCCAGATGGGGAATGTCAGATGACTTGCTCTAAACCTATCAATTCTCAGATTATTGTCATATGATCTTTGTGTCATATGCTACTATACCAGTAGATGGCAATGTTGCACCACCTACACTCCATTCTCACTGGAATGTGGGCTTTGTTTATGCAGATGGCAATGATAAGACAATTTTGCATAGTTATAAATATCACACCTTAACACTATGATAACAGCTGAAATGTAAGACATGTTGGCTCCAAACTAGCAATAATTCTTACACAAACCCTTTGATGCTTCTTAAATTGCATTTGTCTGACACCTCCTGCTTAGAATCATAGAAGTTACAACATGGAAACAGGCCCTTCGGCCCAACATGTCCATGTTGCCCAGTTTATACCACTAAGCTAGTTCCAATTGCCTGCACTTGGCCCATATCCCTCTATACCCATCTTACCCATGTAACTGTCCAAATGCTTTTTAAAAGACAAAATTGTACCCGCCTCTACTACTGCCTCTGGCAGCTCGTTCCAGACACTCACCACCCTTTGAGTGAAAAAATTGCCCCTCTGGACCCTTTTGTATCTCTCCCCTCTCACCTTAAATCTATGCCCCCTCGTTATAGACTCCCCTACCTTTGGGAAAAGATTTTGACTATCTACCTTATCTATGCCCCTCATTATTTTATAGACTTCTATAAGATCACCCCTTAACCTCCTACTCTCCAGGGAAAAAAGTACCAGGGAAAAAAAACCTCTCCCTATAAGTCAAACCATCAAGTCCCGGTAGCATCCTAGTAAATCTTTTCTGCACTCTTTCTAGTTTAATAATATCCTTTCTAGAATAGGGTGACCAGAACTGTACACAGTATTCCAAGTGTGGCCTCACCAATGCCCTGTACAACTTCAACAAGACATCCCAACTCCTGCATTCAATGTTCTGACCAATGAAACCAAGCATGCCGAATGCCTTCTTCACCACCCGATCCACCTGTGACTCCACTTTCAAGGAGCTATGAACCTGTACTCCTAGATCTCATTGTTCTATAACTCTCCCCAACGCCCTACCATTAACAGAGTAGGTCCTGGCCCGATTCGATCCACCAAAATGCATCACCTCACATTTATCTAAATTAAACTCCATCTGCCATTCATCAGCCCACTGGCCCAATTTATCAAGATCCCGTTGCAATCCAAGATAACCTTCTTCACTGTCCACAATGCCACCAATCTTGGTGTCATCTGCAAACTTACTAACCATGCCTCCTAAATTCTCATCCAAATCATTAATATAAATAACAAATAACAGTGGACCCAGCACCGATCCCTGAGGCACACCGCTGGACACAGGCATCCAGTTTGAAAAACAACCCTCTACAACCACCCTCTGTCTTCTGTCGTCAAGCCAATTTTGTATCCAATTGGCTATCTCACCTTGGATCCCATGAGATTTAACCTTATGTAACAACCTACCATGCGGTACCTTGTCAAAGGCTTTGCTGAAGTCCATGTAGACCACGTCTACTGCACAGCCCTCATCTATCTTCTTGGTTACCCCTTCAAAAAACTCAATCAAATTCGTGAGACATGATTTTCCTCTCACAAAACCATGCTAACTGTTCCTAATTAGTCCCTGCCTCTCCAAATGCCTGTAGATCCTGTCCCTCAGAATACCCTCTAACAACTTACCCACTACAGATGTCAGGCTCACCGGTCTGTAGTTCCCAGGCTTTTCCCTGCCGCCCTTCTTAAACAAAGGCACAACATTTGCTACCCTCCAATCTTCAGGCACCTCACCTGTAGCGGTGGATGATTCAAATATCTCTGCTAGGGGACCCGCAATTTCCTCCCTAACCTCCCATAACGTCCTGGGATACATTTCATCAGGTCCCGGAGATTTATCTACCTTGATGCGCGTTAAGACTTCCAGCACCTCCCTCTCTGTAATATGTACACTCCTCAAGACATCACTATTTATTTCCCCAAGTTCCCTAACATCCATGCCTTTCTCAACCGTAAATACCGATGTGAAATATTCATTCAGGATCTCACCCATCTCTTGTGGTTCCGCACATAGATGACCTGTTGATCCTTAAGAAGCCCTACTCTCTCCCTAGTTACTCTTTTGCCCTTTATGTATTTGTAGAAGCTCTTTGGATTCTCCTTTGCCTTATCTGCCAAAGCAATCTCATGTCCCCTTTTTGCCCTCCTGATTTCTCTCTTAACTCTACTCCGGCAATCTCGATACTCTTCAAGGGATCCACTTGATCCCAGCTGCCTATGCATGTCATATGCCTCCTTCTTCTTTTTGACTGGGGCCTCAATCTCCCGAGTCATCCAAGGTTCCCTACTTCTACCAGCCTTGCCCTTCACTTTATAAGGAATGTGCTTACCCTGAACCCTGGTTAACACACTTTTGAAAGCCTCCCACTTACCAGACGTCCCTTTGCCTGCCAACAGACTCTCCCAATCAACTTCTGAAAGTTCCTGTCTAATACCATCAAAATTGGCCTTTCCCCAATTTAGAATTTTAACTTTTGGGCCAGATCAATCATTCTCCATAGCTATCTTAAAACTAATGGAATTATGATCACTGGTCCCAAAGTGATCCCTCACTAACACTTCTGTCACCTGCTCTTCCTTATTTCCCAAGAGGAGGTCAAGTTTTGCCCCCTCTCTAGTCGGGCCATCCACATACTGAATGAAAAATTCCTCCTGAATACACTCAACAAATTTCTCTCCATCCAAGCCCCTAATGCTATGGCTGTCCCAGTCAATGTTGGGAAAGTTAAAGTCCCCTACCAATACCACCCTATTTTTCTTGCAGCTGTCTGTAATCTCCTTACATATTTGCTCCTCAATTTCCCGTTGACTATTTGGGGGTCTGTAGTACAATCCTATCAAAGTGATCTCTCCCTTCTTATTTTTCAGTTCTACCCATATAGACTCAGTGGGCGAACCCTCGGATATGTCCCCTCTCACTACTGCCGTGATGTTCTCCCTAATCAAGAACGCAACTCCCCCTCCTCTCTTACCTCCTGCTCTATCTTTCCTATAGCATCTGTACCCTGGAACATTGATCTGCCAGTCCTGCCCCTCCCTTAGCCATGTTTCAGTAATAGCTATAACATCCCAGTCCCATGTACCCATCCATGCCCTGAGTTCATCTGCCTTGCCCATCAGACTTCTTGCATTGAAATAAATGCAGTTTAATCTGGACTTCCCTTGGTCTTTGCCCTGCTTTCTCAGACCATCTGTCCGGTCATGTTCTGTACACTCTCCCTTACTGCCTTTTGTTTCTGTCACCACTTTATTTCCCACTGACTTCCTGCATCGGTTCCCATCCCCCTGCCACATTAGTTTAAACCCTCCCCAACAGCACTGGCAAACACTCCCCCTAGGACATTGGTTCCAGTCCTGCCCAGATGCAGACCGTCCAATTTGTACTGGTCCCACCTCCCCCAGAACCGGTTCCAATGGCCCAGGAATTTGAATCCCTCCCTCTTGCACCATCTCTCAAGCCACGTATTCATCTTAGCTATCCTGTCATTCCTACTCTGACTAGCCCGTGGCACTGGTAGCAATCCTGAGATTACTACCTTTGAGGTCCTACTCTTTAGTATAACTCCTAACTCCCTAAATTCAGCTTGTAGGACCTCATCCTGTTTTTTACCTATATCGTTGGTGCCTATATGCACCACGACAACTGGCTGTTCACCCTCCCCCTCCAGAATATCCTGCAGCCGCTCCGAGACATCCCTGACCCTTGCACCAGGGAGGCAACATACCATCCTGGAGTCTCGGTTGCGTCCGCAGAAACGCCTGTCTATTCCCCTTACAATCGAGTCCCCTATTACTATAGCTCTGCCACTCTTTTTCCTGCCCTCCTGTGCAGCAGAGCCAGCCACGGTGCCATGAACCTGGCCACTGCCACCTTCCCCTGGTGAGCCATCTCCCCCAACAGTATCCAAAACGGTATACCTGTTTTGGAGGGAGATGACCGCAGGGGACCCCTGCACTGCCTTCCTACTCTTCCTCTGTCTGTTGGTCACCCATTCACTATCTCCCTCAGTAATTTTTATCTGCGGTGTGACCAACTCACTGAACATGCTATCCACGACTTTCTCAGCATCGCGGATGCTCCAAAGTGAGTCCATCCGCAGCTCCAGAGCCGTCAAGCGGTCAAACAGTAGCTGCAGCTGGATACACTTCCCGCAGGTGAAGGAATCAGGGATACAGGAAGGATCCCTGAATTCCCACATCCCACAAGAGGAACATGACACGGGTCTGGGATCTCCTGCCATGACTTAACCCTTAAGTTAGCTTAACAACAACTACAATGTCAAGAGAAAAAAAAGGAAAGAAAAACTACTTACCACTCCCTTTAAGGAGTTTACTCCTTTAAATTGTTCTTAATTTCGAGAATGTTAACTACACTAGGGACCTTGATTTACTAAAAAAAAACGCTACTTCCTATAAGACCTGCAGACCTTCCCTTTCTTTTTACTTTAGTTACTGTATATAAGTAGAAATACTCACCTGAACCTACTCACCAATCAGGTACCTCCCCTGTGTCGCGTCCCGATCTGATTCCTGACGTCACTTCGAACTCGGTCGCAGCTCCGCTCCGCTCCGCTCGGCTCCTCTCAGCTGTTCTCAGCGCTCTGAAATCCCGCCTTTTATCGGACGCTCCCTCTGCTCCGCTCGGCTCCTCTCAGCTGTTCTCAGCGCTCTGAAATCCCGCCTTTTATCGGATGCTCCCTCTGCTCCGCTCGGCTCCTCTCAGCTGTTCTCAGCGCTCTGAAATCCCGCCTTTTATCGGACGCTCCCTCTGCTCCGCTCGGCTCCTCTCAGCTGTTCTCAGCGCTCTGAAATCCCGCCTTTTATCGGACGCTCCCTCTGCTCGGCTCGGCTCGGCTCCTCTCAGCTGTCTCAGCTTACTTAGTATTCCCCTGCGGAATCCTAATCACCTAAACTATTCTGTATTAGTCTGTATCACACAAAATATATTCTCATAATACAAAGCTATTAATAATGAGTTCTGTATTGTTAAGCTATTTTTCCCATTATATTATTATACACTAACCTACAGGAGGGATTTCCTGTACACAGGAAAAGGAATAGGCTATTTAGCCCCTCGAGCCTGTTCCACCATTCAATGAGATCATGGCTGATCTGTGACCTAACTGCAGATACCCGCCTTAGACCCATACCCCATAATACCTTTGGTTAACAAAAATCTATCAATCTCAGATTTAAAGTTAGCAATAGAGCTAGCATCAACTGCGGTTTGCGGAAGAGACTTCCAAACTTCTACCACCCTTTGTGTGTAGAAGCTTTTCCTATCTTCACTTCTGAAAGTCCTGGCTCTAATTTTTAGGCTATGTCCGCTCGTCCAACCACCATAAATAGTTTCTCTCTATCAACCCTATCGGTTTCCCTTAATATCTTGAAAACTTCGATCAAATCACCCCCTAATCTTCTAAATTTCAGGGAATACGACCCTAGTTTGTGTAATCTCGACTCGTAACTTAACCCTTGGAGTCAGGTATCATTCTAGTAAATCTACGCTGCACTCCCTCCAAGGCCAATATATCATTCCTAAGGTGCGGTGCCCAGAATTGAACACAGTATTCAAGGTGTGATCTAACCAGGGCTTTGTAGAGCTGTAGCATAACTTCTACCCCCTTGTATTGTAGCCCTCTAGATATAAAGGCTAGCATTCCATTAGCCTTTTTGATTATCTTCTGTACCTGTCCATGACATTTTAATGATCTATGTACATGGACCCCTCAGTCTTTTTGGACCTCCACTGTTTCAAGCTTTTCACCATTTAGAAAGCACTCTGATCTATTCTTTTTAGGTCCAAAGTGGATGACCTCACACTTGCCTACATTCAGATCCATTTGCCACAGTTTTGCCCATCCACTTAATCTATTAATATCTTTCTGTAATTTTATGCTTCCATCTGCATTGCTTACAATGCTGCCTATCTTTGTGTCATTGGCAAACTTGGATATGTGGCTCTCTATCCTGTCATCTCAGTCGTTAATAAATACAGTGAATAATTGAGACCCTGATTTTCCTCTCTTACCATTCTTAAAAGCGGAGTAACATGTGCAATTTTCCAATCTAAAGGAACAGTTCCTGAATTGAGAGAACTTTGGAAAATTATAGTTAGTGTCTGCAATGTTCTCCCCTACTTCCTTTAAAACCTGGGATGGAAACCATCTTGTCCTGGGTACTTGGCACACTTTAGTGCCATTATTTTCTTCATTACTGTTAATTTGCTCATGTTAATTATTGGTAATGGTGAGTCCCCATCCCTGATTCACAATTAGTTTCCTTGAGGTATATAATCGGCTGAAAATTTTCAAGGTGTTTAGTCACCCTATCCTTAATTATAGACTCTAGTAATTCCCCAACAACGGATGTTAGGCTAACTTGTCTAAAATTCCATGGTTTTCCTCTCTTACCTTTCTTAAATAGCGGAGTGACATGTGCAATTTTCCAATCTGAATGAAAGGTTCCTGAATTAAGAGAACTTTGGAAGATTATAGTTAGGGCTTCTGCAATGTTCTCACCTATTTCCTTTAAAACCCTGGGATGGAAACCATCTAGTCCTGGGTATTTGGCACTCTTTAGTGCCATTATTTTCTTCATTACTGTTAATTTGCTTATGTTAATTATTGGTAATGGTGAGTCCCCATCCCTGATTCACAATTAGTTTCCTTGGGGTGTCTGGCATGCTATCCTCTTCCTCTACTGTAAATACTGACCCAAAGTAATTATTTAACATGTCTGCCATTTCCTTATTTTCATTTACAATATCATCATTATCTGTTTTTAAGGGGCCCAAATTGCTCTTGACCATCCTATTTTTCCTAATATATTTGTAAAAAATGTTTCTGTTGATTTTGTTATCCCTTGCAAATTTCTTTTCATTTTCTCTTTTTGTAGCTCTTACTTTTTTGTTTTGTTTTGTCATCCTTTTCTGTTCTTTTTATCCCAGTCACCAGGATCTGTGCTATTTTTTGCATTTTGTATGCTTTTTCTTTTAGTTTTATGTTGTCCTTACCTCTTTTGTCATCCACGGCTGTTTTTTTTTGGCAAGTAGAGCTCTTGCCTCTTAGGGCTATAAACTGGTTCTGTATCACGTTAAATTCTTTTTTAAACATCTCCCATTAATCTTCTGTCTTTTTACCCATTAGGGTAACAAAGGGTGACAAAACAAATAGTAAGAGCTACAAAAAGGGAGTATGAAAAGAAGCTTGCAAGGGATATCAAAATCAACACAAAAAACTTTTGAAATTATATTAGGAAAAAGAGGGTGGTCAAGAGCAATGTGGGCCCCTTAAAAATGGATAATGGTGATATTGTAAATGAAAATAAGGAAATGGTGGACATGTTAAATAATTACTTTGCACCAGTATTTACAGTAGAGACTGTCAAGCAGGCCTGGATAGAGGTAGCTGATAGGGAGAGTACCAGAGTGCTAACAGCATCACTCCCAGGACCCGGGTTCAATGCAGAATGAAGTTTAATGACCTCACAAGGGCAACAACAGAGAGTACAGCTCTTAATCTCTCCACCTCTCTTAATAACACCTCACAACACCCTTTCCCCCACCACTCTCAAATATTACCTCCCCTCCATCGCATCTTTCAACATATAATCGCAAGGCACACTAAAACACCTCTCTTGCTCATTCCAAACAAACTCACCTCTCCCTTTCCCCTCTTCACACTGCACATTAACACCCTCATTTCACATACTTGCACAACCACCAACTACACTCACCACTTCATCCTCATTTCACATAGGAATATAGGAACATAGGAACAGGTGTGGGCCACTTAGCCTCTCGTGCCTGATCCGCCATTCAATTAGATCATGGCTGATCTGTATCTTAACTCCATTGACCTGCCTTGGTTCAATTTCCCTTAATACCCTTGCCTAACAAAAATCTATCAATCTCAGTTTTGACATTTTCAATTGACCTAGCCTCAACAGCAGAGAGTTCCAGATTTTTACTACCCTTTGTGAAGAAGTGCTTCCTGAGATCACCCCTAATAGCCTAGCTCTAATTTTAAAGTTATGCCCCCTTGTTCTGGACTCCCCCACCAGAGGAAATAGTTTCTCTCGATCTACCCTATCAACTCCTTTAATCATCTTAAACACCGCAATTAGATCACCTCTTAATCTTCCATACTCGATGAAATACAAGCCTTGTCCATGCAGCCTGTCTTCATAATTTAACCCTTTTTGCCCCAGTATCATTCTGGTGAATCTGTGTTGCACCCTATCGAAGGTCAATATATCCTTCCTGAGGTATGGTGCCCAGAACTGAATACAGTACTCTGAATGGGGTCTAACTAGATCTTTATATAACTGTAACATAACTTCACCCCTATCTGTTCACAGTAGAAGACACTAATAACATACCAATAATAGTAGGAAATCAAGGGGCACAGGGGAGGGAGGAACTAAAAACAATCACTATCACTAAAGTAAAAGTATTAGGTAAACTAATGGGTCTAAAGGCTGACAAGTCCCCTGGATCTGATGGCTTGCATTTGAGGGTCTTATAGTAAGTGGCTACAGAGATAGTGGATGCATTGGTTGTAATCTTCCAGAGTTCACTAGATTCTGGAAAGGTCCCAACGGATTGGAAAACCGCAAACGTAACACCCCTATTCAAGAAGGGAGTGAGACAGAAAGCAGGTAACAATAGACCAGTTAGCCTAACATCTGTCATTGGGAAAATGCTAGAATCCATTATTAAGGAAGTAGTAGCAGGACATTTGGAGACTCATAATACAATCAAGGAGAGTCAACATGGTTTTATGAAGGGGAAATCATGTCTGACAAATTTATTAGAATTCTTTGAGGAAGTAACGGGCAGGGTGGATAAAGGGGAACCAATGGATGCTGTATATTTGGATTCCCAAAAGACATTCGATAAGGTGCCACATAAAAGATTACTGCACAAGATAAGAGCTCATGGTGTTGGGGGTAATATACTAGCATGGATAGAGGATTGGCTAGCTAACAGAAAACAAAGAGTCGGGATAAAAGGGTCATTTTCAAAATGACAATCTGTAACTAGTGGGATGCCGCAGGGCTCAGTGCTGGGGCCTCAACTATTTACAATATATATCAATGACTTGGATGAAGGAACAGAGTGTCTTGTGGCAAAATTTGCTGATGATACAAAGATAGGTGGAAAAGCAAGTTGCGATGAGGACACAAAGTGTCTGCAAAGGGATATTGACAGGTTAAGCGAATGGGCAAAAATTTGGCAGATGGAATATAATGTGGGAAAATGTGAAGTCATCCACTTTGGGAGGAAAAATAAAAAAGCAAAATATTATTTGAATGGAGGAATACTACAAAATGCTGTGGTACAGAGGGATCTGGGTGTCCTCGTACATGAAACACAAAAAGTCAACATACAGGTGCAGCAGGTAATCCAGAAGGCAAACAGAATATTGGCCTTTATTTCTCGGGGGATGGAGTATAAAAGCAAGGAAGTCATGCTACAACTGTACAGGGTGCTGGTGAGACCACACCTGGAGTACTGCGTACAGTTCTGGTGCCCTTATATAAGGAAGGACATACTTGCATTGGAGGCAGTTCAGAGAAGGTTCACTCGGTTGATTCCAGGAATGGAAGGGTTGTCTTATGAGGAAAGATTGAACAGGTTGGGTCTATACTCATTGGAGTTTAGAAGAATGAGAGGAGATCTTATTGAAACATACAAGATTCTGAGGGGACTCAAAAGGGAGATGCTGAGAGGATGTTAGCCCTCATGGGGGAATCTAAAACTAGGGGGCATAGTCTTAGAATAAGGGGTTGCCCGTTTAAGACGGAAATGAGGGGGAATTTCTTCTCCCAGAGGGTCGTGAATCTTTGGAATTCTTTACCCCAAAAAATTGTGGAGGCTGAGTCATTGAATACATTCAAGGCTGAGTTAGACAAATTTTTGATCAGCAAGGGAGTCAAAGGGTATGGGGAAAGGGCGGGAAAGTGGAGTTGAGGTAAAAATCAGATCAGCCATGATCTCATTAAATGGCGGAGCAGGGTCGAGGGGCCAAATGGCCTACTCCTGCTCCTATCTCTTATGGTCTCTTATGGCCTATGTATTCCTGCCCCTTTGAGATAAAGGCCAACATTCCATTCACCTTTTAAATTATTTTTTGTACCTGTCCACTAGCTTTTAGTGATTTCTGTAATTGCTCCCCTAGATCTCTCTGCTTCTCCACAGTTCCTAGCTTCTCACCATTTAGAAAATACTCTGAACTATCTTTCTTAGGTCCAAAGTGGATGACCTCACATTTGCCCGTATTGAATTCCAGCTGCCACAGTTTTACCACCCACTTAATCTATCAATGTCCCTTTGCAACTTTCTGCTCCCATCTACACTGTTTACTGTGCACCTAACTTGGTGTTGTCTGCAAACTTGGATATATGGCTCTCTATTCTTTCATCTAAGTCATTTATAAATATAGTGAAAAGCTGAGGATCCAGTACAGATCCCTGGGGGACACCACTAGTTAAATCCTGCCAATTGGAGTACACACCCATTATCCCTACTCTCTATCTGCTACCTCCTAACCAATTCCCTTCACATCACACACATTTTCTTTACATTCATTGCTTCCCCATCCTCATTCCATCTTGCTCCTTGTACATCTCTCTTCACATCCACTATATGCACAAGCCCCACACATCTCCACTCACCTTCTCAAACACTCCACTCACTAACTCTCACCGTCTCTTTCTGCAGGACAAGACTGCACATAATGCCAGGGTGAGGAACGAGACTGACAGAGGAGTCCGCAACATCATCCCTCTTACACAGGCACAGCAAGAAGCCCAGGAGATCACTGTCAGGCAAGGTCATGAGCATCAAGGAAGGAGAGGTTGGTAGCGTACCTAAGCAGAGTGTTTGTATTTTACTTGTATCCCTTCATTCAACTCAGCACAAATGCTGCAAGCTTAGCAACTTCAACCTGCATTGTCAAGACTGTTACCAGCTCATGTACAGCTTATGTCTCCCATACTAACTCTTCTCACTTTTCTCTTTCTTCTAGGGCATTCTCAACACCAAGAGACTCCTGCAGAAGAACACACCTTGGAGGAGGACAGTTCCTCTGAGGATGCAACATGAGGCTCTCCACCCCTCCCATGCACCAAATCAGATATTGGCACTGCGCAGGGGTTAGATAGTGAGCTAGAGAGATCTGCACATGGTGAAATAATTAGCACCAGTGGGCAGCAACAGCTACTGATGGCAGGGTCAACCCAGGAAAAGACCATGCCAGAGGTCAAAGCCTTCTCACAGCTCTGCTGAGGAAGACAGAGATGAAGACTTTGAGGGTCTACCAAGCTGGGGCGGGAGGAAGGGGGTGGAGGGACGTGACGGGGGATTGGAGGGGGAAGGGCGCAAGGACCCTCCTGATGTGGTTTTAATCCCTTCCTGCCTCGTTCCCACTGGGCAGGCTGGGTTAAAATCGACCCTTTGGCTTTTCACTTCCTTAGCTCTGCTTCATCTCTTACCTTCGATGAGTTTTCAACAATACTCCAATTCAGCCTGTGGTTCATATGAGAATCTTGCTTCCTTTTCCCATTTATATTTATTTCTTCTGTTCAGGGCAGTATTTTGATCATCGCCGCGTGTCGTTTTTGCTACACGTATTTGTTTTTCTTCTTTTAAACAAATGGAAACCATACTTCAGAACTCACATGCTGGTTGAGAATAATAATTGTTCTGTGAGGCCAGTTTTGCTAAATATTTTAGGAATATTGAACAAGAGTAGGCCAACTTGACCCAAATGTATCCTTTCCTTACTTTGATATGGAACTCTCAAAATTTCCAAACAATGCATATCTGCATAGAATTATATGTTTTGGCTAATATTATCTGTTAGGGTTGCCAACTCTGGTTGAACGTACTCCGGGAAGTTTCATCACACGCTGTAACAGTAGTGTCATAAGTCGCAGCATTAGTACACCAATAAGATGGTTAAGAAAAGGGCATGTGCGCATTGCCTTTACATTTCAAACACTGGCTGCACTACAGAGTCTCCAGTAATGTTTGAAACTAAGGAGAAGCTGATAACAAGATAAATCTGATTCACCATTCAATATTCATTTTGAGAATTTCCTATGATTTTTCTCCTGGATTGTTCGCAGCAGTGTCCTGGGTTGCTCGCAGGAGATTCCAGGACAATTTGAATCAACCAGGACACTGCCCATTTCTGATACAGAGAACTTACAATGGTGTCATTGTTGTTTGTAAAATACCTTCAGATTACAATCCTCTGCCCCAATTATCCAACCATTTTGACTCATTTTCAACAGGATTGGTTATCTTACCCTGATTGTCAATATTTTCCATATTGGAAAAGCATGAAAAACCACTAGGTTGTCTCCTATGGGCTTTGTAAACAAGGCTTCTTCAGTGGATATGGGAAAATGTGTACCCTGTCCGATTGACAGACAACAGTTGCAACTCTCCTGGATAGGTTCCCCCACATTATTTTAGTAGCAACCACATAGGCAGAGGAAACACCTGAACAATAGGTAATTCTGCCAAATCTAGAATGGAATCCATATTGGTGCCAAGATTATCTGGGATGTATAATCCCAACTAGAAGACTATGTAGAAGTTATAGCCATCAAAACAAATGTGACAAGATTTCTGAGCTTGAGCACAGAGGTTGAGAAAGACAGAGAGCGAACCTCTAATGGAGCGAAGAGCTAACAGAGTGAGGACATTCAACTGGGAATTTGGTGAGTGCGGGAATTCATTGGTAAGTAGTATGTGTGTTTTACTTTAAATTGAATTTTAACTTAGTTTAAACTTAGTTAAATATCTTTACAAGCTACAAGTCAGTGCTGCAAACAGTGGCGGTTAGTAGTTAACAGAAAATCAGCTGTAAGTAGGTTCCTGACTAATTATTGTGGCTGGAAGTTGACTAACTAATAGTAACTAGGGTGTGTCAGAAAGGTATATAGCACAAGGATCTTTGCAGAAGCACAGAGCTTGAGCAAGACACAGAGTGAAGCACTAACAAAAGTGAGGACATTCAACTGGGAATTTGGTGAGTGTGGGAATTAGGTGCAGAGGAGGAAGGAGGTGCTATGTGATTTAAACTAAAGAACTATAGAACTGAGCAGAGCATAAAGGGAGCTGCAGGAGGAGTCAAAAAGTGATGTCACAAGACAAGGAGGAGCTGTAGGGTAAGTCAGTAAGTATTTAGTTCATTGGTTAGTGTTTTTAGTGGTTATTGGGGATAAAAGGAGTGGGAGTGGGAGTGGAGGCGGAGGCCTGAGAGCAGGACCAGCACCGTCACCGTCGAATGACAGCAGAGCACATATGGAGTGATATCGGAGGACAACATGTTGATGACTGGTTGGTGAGTAATACATTTTTTTGCTCTCTAAGGTAGAGGAGTGGTTTAAACTAGAAATCTATAACTTGCTAATACTTTATCAAATGAACAACTTAAACTAGATAGATTAATTTAAAAAATAACTAAAAATAAACCAAGTAAATTAATTAAATAAAAACTTTAAGTAAATAAATAAACAAGATTAGATAGAGATGGCAATGCAGGTGGTATGCTGTAACTGCTGCATGTGGGAGCTTATGGAGAGCAGTGTGATCCTAGGCAACCACATCTGCAGTAAGTGTCTGCAACTTGAGGAACTTTGGCTCAGAGTTGTTGAGCTGGAATCTGAGGTGCAGACATTGCAATACATCAGGGAGGGGGAGAGTTACATGGACACTTTGAGCCAGGAGGCAGTCACACTCCTTAGGTTAGGTAGTGGTTTAGATTTGGTTAATGGCCAGGGACAGGAGAATGTGACTGTGAGTCAGGCAGGTAAGGGGACCCCAGATGCAGTTGTGGAGGAGCCTCAGCCTTTAGCCTTGTCCAACAGGTATGAGGTACTTGCTACCTGTATGGAGAACAAAGACTGCAGGAAGGATGGGCAAATTGACCAGGGCACTGTGGTACAGGAGGCCATTAAAGTGGGGGGAGCAAAACGGAATCTGGAAGTTTTAGGGGATAGTATTGTCAGGAGGAATAGATACTGTTCTCTGCAGTCATGACTGGGAATCCCAAAGGCTGTGTTGCCTGCCCGGTGCTAGAGTTAAGGACATCTCCTCGTGATTGGAGAAGAACTCGAAGCAGGAGGGGAAGGATCCAGTTGTCATGGTCCACGTAGGAACCAATGACATAGGTAGAACTAGGAATGAGGTTCTGCTGAGGGAGTTTGAGGAGCTAGGGTCCAAATTAAAAAATAGAACTTTAAAGGTAATAATCTCTGGATTACTACCTAAGCCACATATAAATTGGCAGAGGGACAAACAGATTAGATGGTTAAATGTATGGCTGAAAGATTGGTGTGGGAAGCAGGGGTTTCAATTCATAGGGCACGGCACTAGCACTGTTCCGTTGGGACGGCTCCGCCTAAACCAGGCTGCGACCAGTGTTCTGGTGAATCGAGTAACTAGGGTGGTGGATAGGGCTTTAAACTAAAAAAGGGGGCAGAGAAGGGTTCAGGTAAGGGGAAATTTATAAATCTAAAGAGAAGAGTCAAGGCTGTACAGAGTATAAATCAGGAAAATGTACAGATTTATACTCTGTCCAACAATAACTACTGTTAGGGGATCTATAAACTACTCCCCTAACAATGGTTAGTGTTGGACAGTGTATAAATCAGGAAATTAGAGGAGCATGTAACAAAGATAATGCAATAATTGTGGGGGACTTTAATCTTCTTATAGACTGTACAAACCAAATTGGCAAAAGTAGATTGGAGGACGAGTTCATGGAATGCATTTGAGATAGTTTTCTAGAACAATATGTTGAGGATCCAACAAGGGAACTATAGATCTAGTATTGTGTAATGAGACAGGGTTAATTAGTAATCTTATAGTTAAGGATCATCTGGTGACGAGTGATCATAATATGCTAGAATTTCATATTGAGTTTGAGAGTGATGTAGTTAAGTCTGAAACTAGGGTCTTAAATTTAAACAAAGCTAATTATTTTGGTATAAGGGGCGAGCTGGTTAAGGTAAATAGGGAAATTAGATTAAAAGATACGATGGTAGATAAGCAATGGCAAACATTTACAGAAATAATTCATAATTCTCAATGAATATACATTCCTTTGAGGAATTAAAAACTCCATGGGGAAAAATGATCCAACCATGGCTAACTAGAGAAGTTGAGGATAGTATTAGATTAAAAGAAGAGGCCTACAATGTTGCCAAAAAATAGTAAGCCTGAGGGTTTTAGAAATCAGCAAAGGATGATCAAGAAATTGACAGATGGAGAAAATTGAATGAGAGTAAACTAGGAAGAAATATAAAAGCAGTTTGTAAGAGCTTCTACAAGTATGTTAAAAAGGAAGAGATTAGCAAAAGTAAACGTGGATCCCTTAGAGGCAGAGACAGGAGACATTATAATGGGGACTAAGGAAATGGCAAACATGTTAAACAAATATTTTGTATCTGTCTTCACAGTAGAAGACACAAAAAACATATTGGAAATAGTGGGGCGCCAAGGATCTAATGAGAGTGAGGAACTTAAAGTAATTTAATATTAGTAAAGAAGAAGTACTGGAGAAATTAATGGGACTAAAAGCTGACACATCCCTTGGACCTGATGGCCTACATCCTAGGGTTTTAAAAGAGGTGGCTGCAGGGCCAGTGGATGCATTGGTTTTGATCTTCCAGAATTCCCCAGATTCTAAAACGGTCCCAGTGGATTAGAAGGTAGCAAATGTAACCCTGCTTTTCAAGAAAGGGGGGTGAGAGAAAATAGGGAACTATAGGTCAGTTAGCCTGACATGAATAATAGGCAAAATGCTAGAATCTCTTTTTTTAAAATATTCGTTCATGGGATCTGGGCATCGCTGGCAAGGCTAGCATTTATTGCCCATCCTTAATTGCCCTTGAGAAGGTGGTGGTGAGCCATCTTCTTGAACCGCTACAGTCTGTGTGATGAAGGTTCTCCCACAGTGCTGTTGGTCGGGAGTTCTAGGATTTTGATCCAGCAACGATGAAGGAATGGCAATATATTTCCAAGTCGGGATGGTGTGTGACTTGGAGGGGAACATGCAGGTGGTGGTGTTCCAATTCGCCTACTGCCCTTGTCCTTCTAGATGGTAGAGGCTGAGGGTTGGGAGGTGCTGTCGAAGAAGCCTTGGCATGTTGCTGTATTGCGTCTTGCTGCATGCGGGCACGGGGCTACGAATGGAACTGAACACTGTGCAATCATCAGCAAACCCAGTTCTGACCTTATGATGGAGGGAAGGTCATTGATGAAGCAGCTGAAGATGGTTGGACCTAGGACACTACCCTGAGGAACTCCTGCAGCAATGTCCTGGGGCTGAGACGATTGGCCTCCAACAACCACTACCATCTTCCTTTGTGCTAGGTATTACTCCAGCCACTGGAGAGTTTCCCCCTGATTCCCACTGACTTGAATTTTACTAGGGCTCCGTCAAATGTTCGGTCAAATGTTGCCTTGATGTCAAGGGCAGTCACTCTCACCTCACCTCTGGAATTCAGCTCTTTTGTCCATGTTTGGACCAAGGCTGTAATGAGGTCTGGAGCCGAATAGTCCTGGCGGAAACCAAACTGAGCATCGGTGAGCAGGTTATTGGTGAGTAAATGCCGCTTGATAGCACTGTCGACGACACCTTCCATCACTTTGCTGATGATTGAGAGTAGACTAATGGGGTGGTAATTGACTGGATTGGATTTGTCCTGTTTTTTGTGGACAGGACATACTTGGGCAATTTTCCACATTGTCGGGTAAATGCCAGTGTTGTAGCTGTACTGGAACAGTTTGGCTAGAGGCGCGGCTAGTTCTGGAGGACAAGTCTTCAGCACTTGGTCTCCTTACCTAAGGAAGAGTATACTCGCCTTAGAGGCGGTGCAACAAAGGTTTACTAGATTGATTCTGGGGATGAGAGGGTTGTCCTAGAAGAGATTGACTAGAATGGGCCTCTACTCTCTGGAGTTTAGAAGAACGAGAGGTGATCTCATTGAAATTTATAAAATTCTTAGAGGGCTTGACAGGGTAGATGCTGAGGCTGTTTCCTCTGGCTGTAGAGTCTAGAACTGGAGGTCATAATTTCAAGATAAGGGATCGGCCCCTTAGGACCGAGATGAGGAAAAATTTCTTCATTCAGAGGATTGTGAATCTTTGGTATTCTTTACCTCAGAGGGCTGTGTATTCTCAGTCGTTGAATATATTCAAGACTGAGGATCGTTGGACACTAAGGGAATCAAGGGATATGGGGATAGGGCGGGAAAGTGGAGTTGAGGTAGAAGATCAGCCATGATCTTATTGAATGGTGGAGCAGGATCGAGGGCTCGTATGGCCTACTCCTATTCCTATTTCTTATGTCCTTGTTCTGAGTGAAGAAATATTGAATAGTTTATTTTTCCTGCTGATGATTTTTAAGTGCATTTAATTCTTCCCCTCCATCTTTCTTTTGCTCCCCATAGTCATCCTACTTAGAGAATATCAGATGTCCTCTTACCACTATTTGATCACTGTCTTTTACTATGTGTGCATGTTTGTAAAAATTAAGGTTTATTGATACTACTTAATAATTTCTCCAAACAATCGAAGAGATAAAAATATTTTACCGTTATAAATAAAACTGGTCTTAAATCTTTGTTCTGCTTAATCAATTATAATCTATTTTGAGGTTCTCGCCTTAAAAACTTCCACATTTTCAGTTGACTTTTACTCTCTTATTTTTCTATTATCTTTAACATTGGCTAATTAACTATACTGGGCTACTCATTGAGACTGTGAACCAACTGTTGCCTTGCAAGACTCTGTTTCAACCTTCATTAATATCTAATCTTGTCTTCTCTTTCCTGTGCCATCCAATGTAGATTCTCCTAATCTTGGTCATGTTGCAAGTACCAATATGGATACCGTGTTTTTGAAGTTTTCCAGTGGCCGTCTGAAATATGACCACTAGTTAGATGAGCTCAGATCATTTGGTGGATGGCTCAAACCTCAAAGTGGGCACAAAATTTTGAAAGCCATTCTACTGGCCAATCATAGGGACTGATTGATCAATAGAATGATTTTGAATATTTGTCCAAATTTATTGAATAAAAGTCCTGCAAACAACATTATATACAGCTGAGAGAAGCTGAGTGTATTGTTCACTACAAACATGTGGCTGAAGGAATATAAAAGCAGGGTGTCTGAAACAAAGACAGAGAAAAATATATTTTAAAAAAATTATGTACTAGTCTGTACTTGAGAGGGTAATCTCTCCTTGCGCAACTTCCTGATCCAGAGTGTCAATGTCTTTTCAGAATATATTAGAAATGAAAAACAACCTGGCTTTATATATAAATGAGAATATTTACACCCATCATCCACAACAGATTTCTGTACAAAACTGTTACAATTTCCTGTTACATTGCAAACAGGGAGCACTTTTCAGGCCATGCAAGATTAGAGGGTAGGCAGATAACTAAACCATGGTAGGGTACAAAGGGAAGGCAGATGGGAGGGAAAAAGGATGGAGAGAAATAAGATAAGCAGGGGTAGGGGACTGGTTGAGGGGGGAGGGAAGAGGAGAAAGGAGGGAGAAAGAAGAGAGGATGGGGGGGAAAAGGCAGGGGAGAGGAAAGGGAGAGCAGGGGGAATGGAGAAGGTAGGAGGGGAGGAAAGGAGATTGAAAACTAAATGTAAAGACCAATTGAAAGCTCATAATTTAAAAATGAGCTTGCAGTACATACTACTCACTAAGCTTATACGTGTTAAACATAGATGGGGCTCTGCTATAGGTAAGCTCATTATCAGCCCCCAAAGCCTGACAACACCGATGAATAAACTCATCGGTGATGTTGGAAGGGTTAATTTCTTGAAAGTTACTCTGGACAATTTTTCAGTATGTGTGTTGATAGACATGAGAAAAATTCTTCCGACAAGCTCCCCCAAAGGCTTAAGAAATTTACACGTTGAGTAGGTCAGCCATACAGATCGGAAGGTCCCAGGTTCAATACCCAGTCTGTGCTGTTAGTTGATCTCAGCAAAGTTTTAGGGGTGCTACAGCACCCCTTTGTTAGGAAAGAGAGAAAATCACCCTGGGCTTCCATATCATTGCTATCTAGCAACCCCTGGTGAAAAGTGGATGTCTGGTAAGAATTAGATTGGCTTTGACTGCAATGTCAACTTCGTTTGATTAGCTTACCATATTCACTGTAAAAACGAACACATGAATAATGGGCATTTGGGTGAGGTACTGGATGGTGCACAGTAACCTACGGAACTGTACCCCAGTAAGGAATAAGCACCTTCAAGGAAAGATGCGAGGGGAGAAAATAGGCTAGAGAAAATTTTAAAGTTATTTAAGCAATAATTTGTAGTGACTAAAAATAATAACATACTTGGGCCCATAAACTCAAGTCTGCCCATTCCCTCAAGATGCATTTCCTGCTCCTGAATGGTGAGGCCCAAGGCTTCCAAATATATGGCCTCAGAGCCCGCTGGCAAAGAGTAGTGGGAAATCTGGCCACTGCTTGTGCAAGGTAAGTGGGTCCAGGGATCGGGCGTCTTGGCCGGGAACGGGGTAGATTGGGGGGGTGAGTGGCAGCAATGAGGGTGACTGGTTCCTTTTAATGTGGGGTCGGGAGGAGCAGTCCTGTTCCTCCCAGCTCCACAATCAGGTAAATTACTTACCTTTGTTGCTGGCGATCCCTAGGCTTGGTTTCCCTGAGTGTAGCCCACGATGGCGCTGGCTGCCTCAGGGCAAACTAGTCTTGGAGAAGGGATCTCAAACAGGTGTTAGGCCCCTTATTTTCATAGGCAAAGTGTCTAATGCCTGATTCAGGCATGGCTAAAAGACACCTCTTGTTTGTTTTTACCCAATATCGCGGGACACGCATTTACGGCCAGAACTGTGCACATGCTTCATGCCCGCCATATTTGGAACTTCGTAATCCGAGTAGCGGTCAAGAAACTGGCTCTTTACAGACCAATTTTTAGGCCTTAGCGTTTGCTTTAGACGTTTACAGCAGGTTGTGTCTATGCCGTCTCTTGGCTAGTGCAATTCCACCGCCCTGCTCTTTCCCTGTAGCCCTCTTCCTCTGCTTCAAATAGTCTTCCAATTTTCCCTTGAAAGATACAAAGGTCTCTACCTCAACCACTCCCTGTGACATGCTTCCATGCTTCAATAACCTCCTGTGTAAAGAATTTCTCCCAATCTCTCCTCACTCTCTGTGATCATTTTAAAATGATGGCACCTTGTCACTGATTCCCCAAATAGAGGAAATAGTCTTCCCCTAATCACACTATCAAAACCCTTCATGATTTTAAAAACCTCTGTTAAATCTCATCTTAGCCTTCTCTGCTCCAGACTTTTCTCATAGTTTCCTATACCTGGCAGCATCTTGGTGAATCTATGCTGTATACTCTCTTTGGCTTAATGACATTTCTATAGTGGAGCAACCAAAATTGTACAAAATATGCGAACTATGGCTTAATTAATATTTTGTACAAGTGTATCATTACTTCTTTATTCTTGTATTCTTGTATTCAAGAGATGCAGACTTGAGCATACCTGGTGCTCAACTGGTTTAGCCATCCATCACTAGATCTGGCTGAATGACATCAAGCAATATGGAGTCTCATGCTCCTCACCTAAAACTGCCCGCTACTCCAGGATAATCCTGGAGAGCAAAGATAACACCCAGCTTCTTTTCTCCACTACCAAACATCACCGTACATTCCTATTCCTTGCCCCCTCCACCCTCACCTCCAACAAGAAATGCGAGTAGCTCATGGAGTTCTTTAGCGCTAAGATTGAGACCATCTATTCAGCTGCCTCTCCTGTTTACCCCCTTCCCTTTGTCCACCAAGGCAAAGTGACTGAACATTTAGAGAAATTTGAGCTGGTTAGAGAGAGCCAACGTGGATTTGTAAAGGGTAGGTCATGTCTAATGAACCTAATTGAATTTTTTGAGGAAATAACTAAAGTAATAGACAGGCGAATGTCTATGGATGTAGTTTATATGGATTTCCACAAGGTTCCACGTAAAAAATTGTTAGCTAAAATTAAAGCTCATGGAACTGAACGCAAATTATTGACCTCGTTAGGAGATTGGTTAGGCAGTAGAAGACAGAGTAGGGATAATGGGTATGTATTCCAATTGGAAGGAAGTGACCAGTGGTGTCCCACAAGGATTTGTGCTTGGGCCTCAACTATTTACTATATTTATTAATGACTTAGATAACATAATAGAGAGCCATATATCCAGGTTTGCCAATGGCACAAAGATAGGTGGCATAGTAAGTAGTGTAGACAGGAGCATAAAATTACAAAGAGACATTGATAGATTGAGTAGGTAAAACTGTGGCAGATGAATTTCAATGTAGGTGAGTGTGAAGTCATCCATTTTGGACCAAGAAAGGATAGATCCGAGTATCCAGAGATTCAGAGGTCCATGTACACAGATCACTAAAATATAGTGGTCAGGTACAAAAATAATCGAAAAAGCTAATGAAATGTTAGCCTTTACATCTAGAGAGCTAGAATATAAAGGGGAGGAAGTTTTGCTACAGCTATACAAAGCCGAGCTTAGACCACATCTAGAGTACTGTGTACAGTTCTGGACACCACACCTTAGGAAGGATATATTGGCCTTTCAAGGATTGCAAATTCACCAGAATGTTATCAGGGCTCCAAGGGTTAAATTATGAGGCGAGATTACATAAACTAGGCTTGTATTCCCTGGAATATAGACGGTTAAGGGGTGATTTGATTGAGGATTTTAGGATTTTGAAAGGAATTGATAGGGTATATAGAGAAACAATTTCCAATGGTGGGGAGTCTAGGACAAGGGGACATAACCCTAAAATCAAACCCAGGCCATTCAGGAGAGAAGTTAGGAAACACTTCTCACAAAAGGTAGCAGTGGGGAACTCTCTCCCACAAAAAGAAGTAGATGCTAGCTCAATTTACAATTTTAAATCTGAGATCGATAGATTTTTGCTCGCCAATGGTATTAAGGGATATGGAGCCAAGGTGGGTGGATACAGATCAGTCATGATCTCACTGGATGGTGGATCAAGTTTGAGGGGCTGAATAGCCTACTCCTGTTCCTATGTTCCTAAACCTCCTCCCTGTCCTAACCCTGAACCTGCATCTTTTTCTATTTTCTCTCCGATTTACCCTCATGCTCCTTCCAAGCTCATCTTATCCATGAGACCCAACTCCTGCTCCGTTGACCTCATTCAGGCTAAACTGCTGACCACCCAACTTCCTTTCATGGTCCACATGCGAATAGGACATTCTCCGGTACTTGTCCCCCTTACTTAAAACAACCCACCTTCGACTCCTCTGACCATGCAACTACTGCTCCAATCTCCCTTTTATCTCCCAAGTTCTTGAACATGTTGTTGCTCCCAAATCCATGCCCATCTTTCCCGCAACACTATGTTTGAATCTCTGATCAGATTTCTGTTCCTGCCACACCAGTCACAAATGACATTCTTTGTGATTGTGGCCATGGTGCATTTCTCTCCTCATCTTTTCTGCAGCCTTTGTTAGCAGATTTCTCCCGTTACTGTTGCAACTATGGGTTGTTAATCCAACAATAACCTCTGCTTGATTCTAACCCGAGTGGTTATAAAATAGCAAGTTTAATAGATTGTCTGACAGATAGCATTGTACTACAGTTGTCTTCGACATTACATTGAACAGTATTATAATACAATGGTCTACAGATTACATTAATGATAAACAATCAATACAACCTGATCTATCCACCGAACCCGAGTTGATCAGACTTAGCCTTCACGAACTGCAATGAACTTCCGAATGTCCCCTCTTGAGAGCTCTAACTTTTTGGAGGGAGCGTACCTTATCTTTATACTATTCAGCTGTGTTCTGTATGTAAGCATAGCTGGTCTCATCTCCAGTCCATATACTGTGCTGATGCTCCAAAAACCACCAAGGATTGTTTAATGCCTTAGTTTTTACGTAGCCTTTTATTGTTATCAGGCCTTAGTATGTTTATGCTAGGTTAGGACTCGTGAGTCTTACTGTTTTTCACTATTCAATACGTCAGCACTGTTCTTTCAATGACCTCTTGGGTTTCTCTAAGTTATTTTCCTCAGAGATGCGGACCTTTGCCATCCTATTTTCTATTCATGTTTTAAACCATATTCTTACAGCCTTTGACATGGCCGACCACACCATCCTCCTCCAATGCCTTTCCTCCGCTGTCCACTCTGTGGATTGTTCTTGCTTGGTTCCAGTCTTAACGATCCGATTGTAGCCAGAGTATCTCCAGCAATGGCTTCTCTTCCCACCCCCGCACATTTACCCCTGGAGTCCCCCAAGGATCTGTCTTTGACCACCTCCTCTTTCTCATTTACATGCGGCCCCTTGTTGACATTATCCACAGACATGGGGCCAGGTTCCACATGTACGCTGATGCCACCCAGCTCCATCTCTCTCGACCACTCTATATTGCATCTGGGTTGTCAAACGATATTCAGACTTGGATGAGCCATAATTTCCTCCAGTTAAACATTGAGTAGACTAATGCATCATCTTCAGATCCCGACATAAACTCCTTACCCTTGCCTGAAACATATAAATAAAAGAAATACATCTGGATCAACGACTCAGAACACATTACAAAATAAACATTAAAGAACTGAAAAATTTGAAGTGCAAAGTTTCATATCCTTTACATAAGAAATAGTAGCAGGAGTAGGCCATACGGCCCCTTGAGCCTGCTCTGCCATTCAATAAGATCATGGCTGATCTTCAACCTCAACTCCACTTTCCCACCTGATCCCCATATCCCTTGATTCCTTTAGTGTCCAAAAATCTATCAATCTCAGCCTTGAATATGCTCCACAGTCCTCTGGGGTAAAGAATTCTAAAGATTCACAACCCCCTGAGTGAAGACATTTTTCCTCATCTCAGTGCTAAATGGCCAACCCCTTATCCTGAGATATGTCCCCTAGTTCTAGACTCTCCAACCAGGGGAAACAGCCTCTCAGCATCTACCCTGTCAAGCCCTCTCAGAATTTTATGTTTCAATGAGATCACCTGTTATTCTTCTAAACACCAAAGGATATAGGACCATTCTACTCAATCTCTCCTCATAGGACAACCCTCTCATCCCAGGAATCAATCTAGTGAACCTTTGTTGTACTGCATCTAAGGCAGGTATAACCTTATTTAGGTAAGGAGACCAAAACTGTACACAGTACTCCAGGTGTGGTCTCACCGAAGCCCTGTATAATTGCAGCAAGACTTCCTTACACCTGTACTCCAACCCCCTTGCAATAAATGCCAACATACTATTTGCCTTCCTAATTGCTTGCTGTACCTGAATGTTAACTTTGTGTTTCGTGTACAAGGACACCCAAATCCCTCTGAACACCAACATTTACTAATTTCTCACCATTTAAAAAATATTCTGTTTCTCTATTCTTCCTACTAAAGTGAATATTCTCACATTTCCCCATATTATACACTATCGGCCATCTTCTTGTCCATTCAGTTAACCTGTCGATATCCCTTTGCAGACTCTTTGTATTCCCCTCACAGCTTGCTTTCCCACCTAGCTTTGTATTGTCAGCAAACTTGGATACATTACACATACACTCGGTCCCTTCATCTATATCATTAATATAGATTGTAAATAGCTGAGGCCCAAGCACTGATCCTTGCGGCACCCCACTAGTTACAGCCTGCCAACCTGAAAATGACCCGTTTATTTCTACTCTGTTTTCTGTCTGTTAACCAATCCTCTATCCATGCTAATATATTACCCCCAACCCCATGAGCCCTTATCTTGTGTAACAATCTTGTATTTGGCCCTTATCGAGTGCCTTTTGAAAATCCAAATATACTACATCCACTGGTTCCTCTCCATCTACCCTGATAGTGACATCCTCAAAAAACTCTAATAAATTTATCAAACATGATTTCCGTTTCATAAAACCATGTTGATTCTGCTTAATCATATTATGATTTTCTAAGTGCCCTGTTACCACTTCCTTAATAACGGATTCTAGCATTTTCCTGAAAGTCAGGCTAACTGGCCTGTAGTTCCCTGTCTTCTCTCCTTCCTTCCTTTCTTGAATAGCGGTGTTACATTTGCTACCTTCCAATCCACTGGGACCATTCTAGAATCCAGGAAATTTTGGAAGATCACAACCAATGCATCCACTATCTCTGCAGCCACCTCTTTTAGAACCCTAGGATGTAGGCCATCAGGTCCAGGGGATTTGTCGGCTTTTAGTCCCATTAGTTTCTCCAGTATTTTTTCTTTACTAATATTAATTACTTTAAGTTCTTCACTCTCATTAGACCCTTAATTCCCCACTACTTCTGGTATGTTTTTGTGTCTTCCATTGTGAAGACAGATACAAAATATTTGTTCAATGTCCCTGCCATTTCTTATTCCCCATTATAATTTCTCCTATCTCAGCCTCTGAGTGACCCTGTTTACTTTCGCTACTCTCTTCCTTTTTACATGCTTTTATAATCTGTTTGTATACTTCTTGCTAGTTTACTCTCATTCTATTTTCTCCCTCTTTATCAATTTTTAGGTCATCCTTTGCTGATTTCTAAAACTCTCTGTCTTCAGGCTTGGCAACACTATAAACCTCTTCTTTTAATCTAAGACTATCCTTAATTTCTTTTGTTAGCCACAGGTGGATCACTTATCCCATGGAGTTGTTATTTCTCAACAGAATGTGTATTTGTTGAGAATTATGAAATATTTCTTTAAATGTTTGGCATTGCTAGTCTGCCGTCATACCTTTGAATCTAATTTCCCAATCAACCTTAGCCAACTCACCCCTCATACCTGTGTAATTGGCTTTGTTTAAGTTTATGACTCTAGTTTCGGACTCTAGTACGTCACTCTCGAACTCAATGTGAAATTCATCATATTATGGTCACTGATCCCCAGAGGATCCCTTACTATGAGATTACTAATTAACCCTGTCTCATTACACAAGACAAGATCTAAAATAGCCTGTTCCCCAGTTGGTTCCAAGATGTATTTACTTAGGTCTGTCAAATCACTCCTACTAATCCCTTGATGTTTGAGATCTTGCCTATCTCTTATTTTCTTTTATTTATTAACCTCCACAGTGAAATAAGTCTTCAGCTAGTCATGATCCACCAAGAAAAGTCTAAGTTCATGCAACTCATGTAATGGTCACTTCTTGGGTCAATAAGGAAAATGGAACAAATTATATTTTTTTTACATTTAAGCATTTTGGGACTCATTGGGCCCGATTTTAGCACCCGGTTCCGGGTGCGTTCTCGGCGGGGGGGCCTCTAAAATCCCGGTTTCGAGGAGCGGGACCGGATCGCGCCTCGATCCCGCCCACTTCCGGGTTGCGCGCTGACGTGCGGGGGTGCGTGCGTTGGCCCCGCTGGTGGGAATCCCGCAGGCAATTAAAGCCAGCGGGGTTCCACTTGAGTGTATTTATCTTGGTATTTCAGGTCATTAAATGACCTGATTGAGCTGTTTATTTAACAGGTGTCGGATTTTACAGTGAAATGAGACTGTTTCCCATACTGGGGGAAACACTCACACTCTCAACGGACGTGTTGCAGCCAGCAGCCTGTGGCAGCTGCCAAGGTGCATTCCACAGGTGGGGGGGGGGAGAGCCTTCACCAACGCAGGAGGACACTCCGTAACATTGGGCAACGCCTGCCCTCCACCACCCTCCTCCAAGCAAGAAGATTCACCGGCGTGGAAGTCCAACCCCTGTGCGAGGACACACTTTTCTAGCGTGCACAACCCCGCAAACCTAAACCTGCCAGATGGGTGCTGCGTTGACATCCTCGGAGGACGAACAGGATGACCAGCCTCAGCAGCCTCGCAGTCCACGCCGTCCGCCTCAGAGACATGCATCCCCACAACACGGTGCTGCGGCACATCCACCTGCACAGCAGGATGGAGGGCATCCGCAGAGAGAGATGCGTCGCAGGAGGCACTACCCTCCGCACAGGGTCTACAGACCGAGGCTCAGCTTCATGGACCTCTCTGAGCAGCAGTGCATACGGAGGCTCAGAGTCACTCGCCAGGTAGTCGCCGACATCTGCAGCCTCCTCAATGACGAGCTGCTCCCGGATGGACCAAGCAGCATCTTCTTACCCGTCGCCGTCAAAGTCACCACTGCCCTCAACTTCTTCGCCTCCGGATCCTTCCAGGGTGCCACGGGGGACATCACCGGGGTCTGTCAGTCGTCTGCACACAAGTGCATAAGGCAGGTCACCGATGGGTTGTTCCGCAGGGCCTCGACCTACATCAACTTCGCCATGGATGAGCGCAGCCAGACGGAGAGGGCGGTTGGATTCCATGCTGTGGCTGGCTTCCCACGGGTGCAGGGTGTAATCGATTGCACCCACATAGCAATACGGGCACCTCCACATGAGCCAGGGCTGTTTATCAACAGGAAAGGGTATCACTCCATGAACGCCCAGCTCATTTGTGACCACTGCCAGAGATTCCTACACGTGTGCGCCAGATACCCTGGCAGCTGCCACGATGCCTTCGTCCTCAGGGAGTCCACCGTCCCGCCCCTCTTCCACGCACCCAACGCCGGCAACGGCTGGCTCCTCGGCGACAAGGGATATCCCCTGCACACGTGGCTTATGACACCTCTGAGGAACCCCATTACCGAGCCACAGCGTCGGTATAATGACAGCCACATTGCTACCAGGTCTACAATTGAGCAGGCTATAGGGCTGCTCAAGATGCGCTTCAGGTGCCTTGATCGTTCCGGGGGAGCGCTCCAATACACGCCATTCAGAGTGGGACGAATTATAGTTGTCTGCTGTGCCCTGCATAACATGGCACTACAGAGAGGGGTGCCGCTGGAGGAGGCCCCATGCACACCCGCCACCCACATTGAGGACGACAATGAGGAGGAGGTGGAGGAGGAAGAGGAGGAGGAGGAAGAGGGAGAGGAGGAGGAACGACCCATGCGCCGAACACCGGCTCACCTGCGTGCTCGTCAGGCCAGGGAGGCACTCATATGCCAACGGTTCTCCTAACATCACACTGTGTGAGGCGTTCACATGTCATAACGTGCACAGACGAGGGTCCATACAGGCTCCCTCCACAGAAGAGTGGTGCCTGTACACCTGCACCCACTGGATTATGCTCAATGGGTGGGACGGGGTGGTCGTCGTCATGATGAGGCGCAGGGAAGGGACATATTGCACAAGCCGCAGAATTATGGACAAGAGGTGGCAGCATTGGTGAGAAAAAGTGAGTTTATTTTGTGGTGACATTCAAAGAGTAGAAAATTAAAAAAAAACGACAAACACCCTGTTGCAATCCCTGTGTGCTCACGGAACTTTAGGCGTTCGTTTTCGGGACCCCCTACGTGGTGCTACCCCTGTGGCTCCAGCAGAGGTGGTGGCAGGTTGCTCCTGTTCGTGCCCTGACCGGGTAGATGCTTTGGGCCGACGCCCCCTGGGTTTCGGTGCCCGTGAGGGCACCTCCACAGACTGCTCCTCCTGCACCTGTGCAGGGGCAGACTCGGCCACCTGGAGAGGATGGACTATTGCGGGCACTGGTTGAGAGGGGGGCAACGGGTGAGACTTGGGGGCGCCTTGAGTAGCGTCCACACTTCCATTTCCCCGTTCACCATCTTCCCTCTCATGGCCAAGGCCCACATCACCCCTTCCACCCTGCTGGACGGCAGTTTGGATGACGTGGGTGAGACCTTGCAAGGCCACCTCCAATGTATCTGTCAACCTGTTGATGGCGGCAGAATGTTGTTCACCCTGAATCCGAACAGCCGTTGTGAGGGCCTGGATGGACTCATTGGTGAGCTGTGCGTGACGCTCGAGGGAGGCTAGCCTGTCCTCCACCGCAGACGTTCCCACACCTACCCGCGACACTATCTCAGAGATGCCTTCACGTCCCTGCGACACTATCTCGGCGATACCCTCCTGCACCTGTGCCACCATTCCCCTCATGCAGGAGTTGGACTCCTCCATCCTCCGTGCGATTGTGGAGAGTGCGCGTGGCACCTCTCCCAGTACCTCAGCAATGTTCTGGTGCCCCTCGACGACTCTCCTTTTGACAGGTGGCCCCCTGGGTTCAGCATCTGGGTCCGGCTGAGCAAAGCCTGGAGAAGAGTGCTCCCACCGACGCGGACCCTCCGCGGCTGACCCTGCCACCAGGGTCTGCTCATGCTCATGTGTGCGCGGTGACTCACCATGTGCAATCCCAACTAGCTGAGGGGGGGGACCCACCGAGGTGTGTGTATCTGCGCTGGTGGATGCAAGGCTCATGTGTGACGATGCACCCTCAGAGACGGGCATGTCCTCTGAGGAATCGCCCTCAACCGAGACGTCGATCGCAGACGGTCCTGGAAGAGAACAGAGGGAAATATCAGGCATGTGACCAAATGTGGCGGTGCGGCATATGCCATGTGATGCTACGATCATTCACGATCATGAGTGATGAGTGCCAGCTTTCCCTTACCGGCCGTTTCGCCAGAACCAGACTCGCCATCCGCCATCGACAGGCAATGCAGCGTGCGGCTGATCTCCAGTGCCTCGACCTCGGCGTCTGTCAGGGCCATCTCGTGTGGCGGGCCCCCTCCGGTGCATGCCCTATCGCGTGCGTTCCTGGCCCTCTTCTCCTGTGAGGGCAAAACACAAAAACGTTATTGAGTGATGATTACAATGTGAGACGCTTCAAGCATTGGTGTGATTGGGTTGAACGTGTGCCAGATGGATGGGAGGATGCGTGTGCCACATGGCCATCCCATTGTATGGGCATTGGGGTGTGTGGTAGTGGTCGAGTGGGGACAGGGACGGTGGGTACGTGCAGGCACTGTGAGGATGATAGTTGGGTGGCTGTGAGGATTGGTGCGGGAGCGCAGTACTGTCAGTGGAGATGGGGTTGTGAGGTGTTTGAGGTGATGTGGAAGACGGAGTGATGCAGAATGCGTTAGTGTACTCACTTTTCCGGACCTGGTGAGGTCATTGAATCTCTTGCGGCACTGAATCCAAGTGCGGGTGGTGTTTCCCCTGCTTGTGACCTCCGCGGCCACCTCCTCCCATGCCCTCTTGGTGGCGCTGGCAGGGCACCTCCTTCCATCCGTGGGGAACAGCGTCTCCCTCCTCATGCGGACCCCGTCCAGCAGCACCTGGAGGGCGTGGTCCGTGAAACGGGGAGCAGCCTTACCCCTGTGCTCCTCCATCCTTGATGGAGTGTAGTTTGTGGCTGGAGGGGCTTTGGTGGACTGCCCCTTTAAATAGAGCGCAACCATCGCTCAGACGTCAATGCGCATGCGCAGGCCGCCGGCACGCAGCTGAGAAGCGCGGAACCCGTAACTGCCGGCTAATCACATCAATCATCCCGCGATCGCGTGCGCAACGCACTCAATTTGGCCGGCGCGTTTTCCTCGAGCCCGCCCGACCACCCGCTGCCAACCCGCACCCCTGGTAAAATCGGGCCCATTAAATCTAGAGTTCCCCAGCCTAGTTTTCTGTACTGATTCGGCATAGTTGATTTTGCATGTGGAGATTAAAGAAATAAAAGAATGCTAGATTTTAACTACAAAGCTCCCTCCATTGGTTTGCTAGCAGTTTTCTGCTTGACTGGTGGGCACTGCAGGATATCAACTGTTTCGTTGATCCAAATTTCAAAATTGTAATTTAAAAATGAGTGCCAGTAAAACTTTTAGTTTGGTAAGGTCATTTGTTATTAGTAGTGCCTTCCTTCTGGGGGTGGGGTGGTGTTTGTAGTTGTCCTTGTAGCGTTGGCCCTGTACAAAATAGGACCTATAATGCAGTTCCGATTTGGCCCTCAATTTTCTCTCTTACCTGATGCACCTGAAGATTTCTGTTTTTTTTGTGCCATCTAATTCCTTTGGGGCATCTTTTCACTTGTCATTCCAATATTGCAAGGCAGAATCATAGAATGTTATAGCACTGAAACAGGCCATTAAGCCCATCTATGAAGTCTGTGCCAATATTTTTGTCCACAAGAGGCACTTAGTACAATCGCATTCACTTAGATGATTCTCATACCCTTCAACATTTCAGTTGAAAAATAATTTGAGTCTGGGATCAACAATGGTTTGTAACAAAGTACTCCACATTCTAACCACTCTCTGTGTAAAGAATTTTATTCTAACCTTTGCTTTAATTCTTTTTGTTATTTTAAATGTGTGATCTCTCATTACTATCTGCCTGACCAACAGAAACAATCTACCACAACTAAACTTATCATAACCCGTCATCATTTTGACAACCTTCAACTGTCTAAGCTTTAGTGAAAAAGTCACTAACTTCTCGAGTCTCTGCTCATAACTATAAACCTCTTATCCCTGGTAACATGCCAGCAAATCAACATTACACCTTTCTCATTGCTTTATATCAACGGATATGGGAATTGGGCGGGAAAGTGGAGTTGATGTAGAAGATCAGCCATGATCTTATTGAATGGCGGAGCAGGCTCGAGGGGCCACGCAGCCGACTCTTGCTCCTTTTTTTTATATTCTTACGTTTATATCCTTCTTATATCAGGGTGCACAAAATTGCATACAATAGCTTAACTGTAGCCTAATTAAGGTCTTGTACAAGTTCAACATTACCTCCTACCTTTTGTGTTCTAAAACTCGAGCTAAAAGACCAATGATTTCATCGAGCACTAGGCGCAGCTGGGCCTCTCGGACTCGGATGCCGGCCTGAGCTCCGACGAGCCCCGCCGTGTGCTGAAGAGCGAGTTCCTGGCGCGGGAGAACCGCAAGTACTACATGGACCTGAAGGAGAACAAGCGAGGTCGCTTCCTGCGCATCCACCAGACCTTAAATCGAGGCCCCGGCTTGGGGGGGGCGCAAGCCCAGACCATCGCCCTGCCGGCCCAAGGGCTCATCGAGTTCAGGGACGCGCTGGCGAAGCTGATCGACGACTACGGCGTGGACGACGAGCCATGTGGCCAGTCTGAGTTGCCCAAGGGCACGTCCATCACCGTGGACAGAAAGCACTTCTTCTTCGACGTGGGCTCCAACAATTACGGCGTGTTCATGCGAGTGAGTGAGGTGAAGCCCTCTTACAGGAACTCCATCACCATCCTCTATAAAGCCTGGTCCAAGTTCGGCAGCACCTTCAGCAAGTATGCAGAGAAGATGAAGGAGATCCAGGACAAACATCGGGACAAGAAGGAAAAAGCAGGAACTAAGTGTCACAAAACATATTTGAAAGTTCTTTATCTGAATGCACGTAGCATTCGTAACAAAATGGATGAGTTAGCAGCACAAATAACTACGTATGGGTATGATCTTGTGGCCATTCCAGAAACATGGCTGCAGGGTGACGACTGGGAATTAAATATGCCAGGGTATTTAACAATCAGGAAGGACAGGCAGAAGGGAAAGGGAGGTAGGATGGCTATGTTAATAAAGGAAGGAATCACTGTAATACAGAGAAATGATATTGGGACAAAGGATCAGGATAATGAAACAGTTTGGGTAGAGATAAGGAATAATAAGGGGAAAAAAACACTAGTGGGCGTAGTATATAGGCCTCCTAATAGTTGCAACTCTGCTGGAAGAAGTATTAATCAGGAAATAGTCGGGGCATGTAATAAGGGAACAGCTATAATTATGGGGGATTTTAACTATCATATTAACTGGACAAATCAAATTGGGCAGGGCAGCCTTGAGGAAGAGTTTATTGAGTGTATTAGGGATGGATTTCTTGAGCAGTATGTAACTGATCCTACAAGGGGGCAAGCAACCTTGGACCTGGTCCTGTGTAATGAGCCAGGATTAATTAATAATGTCCTAGTTAAGGATCCCCTTGGAATGAGTGACCATAACATGGTTACATTCCATATCCAATGAGAGGGTGAGAAGGTTGCTTCTCAAACAAGCGTACTGAGCTTGAATAAAGGAGACTATGATGGTATGAGGGCAGAATTGATTAAAGTGGACTGGGAAAATAGATTAAGGGGGAAGACGGTACATGAGCAGTAGTGTTCATTTAAGGAGTTATTTTACAACTTTCAAAAAATATATATTCCACTGAGGAAAAAAGGGTGTAAAAGAAATGACAGCCATCCATGGCTAAGTAAAGAAATTAAGGATAGTATCCGACTAAAAACTAGGACATATATGGTAGCCAAACTTAGTGGGAGGATAGAAGATTGGGAAGTCTTCAAAAGACAGCAAAAAGTAACGAAAGGATTGATTAAGAAAGGGAAGATAGATTATGAAATAAATTGGCAAAAAATATAAAAACAGATAGCAAGAGTTTCTATCGTTATATAAAAAAAGGGTGGCTAAGGCAAACGTAGGTCCTTTAGAGGATGAGACCGGGAAATTAATGGTGGGAAACATGGAGATGGCAAAAATGCTGAACAAATATTTTGTTTGTCTTTATGGTAGAGGACAATAAGAATATCCCAACACTGGACAAACAGGGGGCTCTGGGGGGGGAGGAGCTAAATGCGATTAAAATCACTAAGGAATTGGTACTTAGTAAATTAATGGGACTCAAGGTGGATAAATCCCCTGGACCTGATGGCTTACATCCGAGGGTCTTGAGGGAAGTGGCAGTGGGGATTGTGGATGCTTTGGTAATAATTTTCCAAAATTCTCTGGACTCGGCAAAGGTCCCAGCAGATTGGAAAACTGCTAATGTAACACCCTTATTTAAAAAGGGTAGTAGGCAGAAGGCTGGAAATTATAGACCAGTTAGCCTAACATCTGTGGTGGGTAAAATTTTGGAGTCTATTATTAAGGAGACAGTAGCAGAACATTTGGACAAACATAATTTAATAGGACAAAGTCAGCATGGCTTTACGAGGGGAAAGTCATGTTTGACAAATTTGCTTGAGTTCTTTGAGGACATAATGTACAGGGTGGATAAAGGGGATCCAGTGGACGTAGTGTATTTAGACTTCCAGAAGGCATTCGACAAGGTGCCACATAAAAGATTATTGCTCAAGATAAAGAATCACTGGATTGGGGGTAATATTCTCGCATGGGTGGAGGATTGGTTATCTAACAGGAAGCAGAGAGTTGGGATAAATGGTTCATTCTTGGACTGGCAACCAGTGGCCAGTGGTGTTCCGCAGGGGTCGGTGCTGGGTCCCCAATTCTTTACGATCTATATTAACGATTTGGAGGAGGGGACTGAGTGCAACATATCGAAGTTTGCAGATGATACAAAGATGGGAGGGAAAGTAGAGAGTGAGAAGGACATAAAAAACCTGCAGGGGGATATAGACAGGCTGGTTGAGTGGGCGGAGATTTGGCAGATGAAATACAACATTGGAAAATGTGAGGTTATGCACTTTGGCAGGAAAAACCAGAGAGCAAGTTATTTTCTTGATGGCAAGAGACTGGAAAGTACTGCAGTACAAAGGGATCTGGGGGTCCTAGTGCAAGAAAATCAAAAAGTTAGTATGCAGGTGCAGCAGGTGATCAAGAAGGCCAACGGAATGTTGGCGTTTATCGCTAGGGGGATAGAATATAAAAACAGGGAGGTATTGCTGCAGTTATATAAGGTATTGGTGAGACCGCGCCTAGAATACTGCATACAGTTTTGGTGTCCATACTTAAGAAAAGACATACTTGCTCTCGAGGCAGTACAAAGAAGGTTCACTCGGTTAATCCCGGGGATGAGGGGGCGGACATATGAGGAGAGGTTGAGTAGATTGGGACTCTACTCATTGGAGTTCAGAAGAATGAGAGGCGATCTTATTGAAACATATAAGATTGTGAAGGGGCTTGATCGGGTGGATGCGGTAAGGATGTTCCCAAGGTTGGGTGAAACTAGAACTAGGGGGCATAATCTTAGAATAAGGGGCTGCTCCTTCAAAACTGAGATGAGGGGAAACTTCTTCACTCAGAGGGTGGTAGGTCTGTGGAATTTGCTGCCCCAGGAAGCTACATCATTGAATAAATTCAAAGCAGAAATAGACAGTTTCCTAGAAGTGAAGGGAATTAGGGGTTACGGGGAGCGGGCAGGAAATTGGACATGAATTTAGACTTGAGGTTAGGATCAGATCAGCCATGATCTTATTAAATGGCGGAGCAGGCTCAAAGGGCCGATTGGCCTACTCCTGTTCCTATTTCTTATGTTCTTATGATTCTGTTTATCCTTTTTATGACTTTATCTACTTGTGCTGCTTCCTATAATACCCTGTGCATCAGCATACAAATGCCTTTCTGCTCCTCTACACCATTTAAAATCTGACCTCTTAAGAATGGGGAAAGGAAGAACATCTTATCTCCAAAAAAATTATTTTTTCTAATTTCTCTTTCACCTGCCCATCCTGCTAGTTTATCCCGGTCCCCCTGTTTTCTTTCACAGTTCTGGTTCCAATTTTCCATCAATACATCAAGATTCCAATACAAACATTTATCTGACACAAGCGAAAGATCTAATTCTGATATGCCATGCATTTCTCCAAATGTTATCAAAGAGCTGATCAACATCTGCTGAGAGTGGAGGAACGTGATCTGCATTCGTTTGCATCGCGGGGTTAGAAATACGCACTTTTTGAACTTCTCTGCCGGAACAGCTCCGTTGCCAAGCAACGGAAAAAATCCGGTGGCGATGACCGATTGAAGGGCGGTTGTTGACCCGAAGGTGAAGAAGTGTTATCGGGGGAGTTGGCTGCTGCGTTGAAGGATGGCAACGGTTATGATGTGATGCTGCGGAGTAGCTTTGCCCGTACAGTATGTTCTATTAAAGCTGTGTTTATATATTAAGATTTAACTTTTTATTCTCTGCCAAGTGTGCGTTAAATGTTACTTGGATGCAGGATTCCGTTATTTTTTATGATTACGCTCTGAACTCGGGTGAATGGAATGGAATGGAATGCGCGTGCGAAGGAGTGGATGGAACGCGGTGAGTAACGGTTGCGGCGCGCGCCCCCCGGCCGCGGGGAGCTTTTCACGGAGTCCTCCAACGACTGGAACGCGCGGCTTCGTTGTTGAGGGACAACAAAAAAATGTGGAAGATTCTGCCGACGAAGATATTAAAAATGGTGAACTAAGCACTTGTTTCTGGCAGAGGACAGATTATTACTCGTGCCTGTATCTAACTGCGTTAACACCTGTGGGTTGCTGGGCTCCAAGGTAAAAGTAAATTTTAAGCAAAATAAATCTTCCAGCATGCCTTTTGTAAGCTCCATTTTAAAAATGTAAAATCAGAACATCACCCGAATTCGGAGCCTTTTCCAATGCCCGATATTATTTAAAACTATATGAATTTGCCTTCAAGGTATAATTTCTACTTTGCCTGCATTTAATTTGTAATAGATGTATGGTGTGGCTATTAACTTGTAATCACTGATTATGCATGTACTTGACAGTGGATAGTGAATAAAATCTTTGTAATAGTATCATAGTATGGTACAGCACAGAAGGAGACCATTTGATTCATCATGCCTGTACTAGTTCTTTGAAAGAGCTATCCAATTAGTCCCACTCCCCTGCTCTTTCCAATTAGTCCTGTAATTTTTTATCCTTCAAGTATTTATCCAATTTCCTTTTGAAAGTTAATATTGAATCTGTATCCCCCCACCCTTTCAGACAGTGCATTCCAGATCATCATAACTCCCTGCATTTAAAAAAAAATATTTCCTCATGTCGCCTCTGGTTCTTTTACCAATCACCTTCCATCTGTGTCCTCTGGTTATCGACCCTTCTGCCACTGGAAACAGTTTCTCCTTATTTACCCTGTCAAAACCCTTCATGATTTTGAACACCTCTATCAAATCTCCTCTTAATGTTCTCTGCTGTAAGAACATAAACTCGAGCTCCTCCATTCTCTCCACATATCCCTGGTACCATTCTAGTAAATCTCTTCTGCACTCTCTCTATAAGGCCATGACATCCTTCCTAAAATGTGGTGCCCAGAATTAACACCATACTCCAACTGAGGCCTAACCAGTGTTTTGTAAGGGTTTAGCATGCTTTCCTTGCTTTTGTACTCTATGCCTCTATTTATATGCTTCTTTAACTGCCTTCTCAACTTCTCCTGCCACCTTCAAAGATTTGTGTGCATATACTCCCAGGTCTCTCTGTTCCTGTAGTTTATATTGTCTCTCCTTGTACTTCCTACCAAAATGTATCACTTCATACTTCTCTGCGTTAAATTAGAGTCATAGAGTTATACAGCACGGATAGAGGCCCTTCGGCCCATCGTGTCCGCGCCGGCCATCAAGCCCTGTCTACTCTAATCCCATATTCCAGCATTTGGTCCGTAGCCTTGTATGCTATGGCATTTCAAGTGCTCATCCAAATGCTTCTTGAATGTTGTGAGGGTTCCTACCTCCACAACCCTTTCAGGCAGTGAGTTCCAGACTCCAACCACCCTCTGGGTGAAAAAGTTCTTTCTCAAATCCCCTCTAAACCTCCCGCCTTTTACCTTGAATCTATGTCCCCTTGTTATAGAACCCTCAACGAAGGGAAAAAGCTCCTTAGTATCCATCCTATCTGTGCCCCTCATAATTTTGTACACCTCAATCATGTCCCCCCTCAGCCTCCTCTGCTCCAAGGAAAACAAACCCAATCTTCCCAGTCTCACTTCATAGCTGAAGCGCTCCAGCCCTGGTAACATCCTGGTGAATCTCCTCTGCACCCTCTCCAAAGCGATCACATCCTTCCTGTAGTGTGGCGACCAGAACTGCACACAGTACTCCAGTTGTGGCCTGACCAGTGTTTTATACAGCTCCATCATAACCTCCTTGCTCTTATATTCTATGCCTCGGCTAATAAAGGCAAGTATCCCATATGCCTTCTTTACCACCTTATCTACCTGTTCCGCCGCCTTCAGGGATCTGTGAACTTGCACACCAAGATCCCTCTGACCCTCTGTCTTGCCTAGGGTCCTCCCATTCATTGTGTATTCCCTTGCCTTGTTAGTCCCTCCAAAGTGCATCACCTCGCACTTTTCCGGGTTAAATTCCATTTGCCACTGTTCCGCCCATCTGACCAACCCATCTATATCGTCCTGCAGACTGAGGCTATCCTCCTCGCTATTTACCACCCTACCAATCTTTGTATCATCAGCGAACTTACTGATCATACCTTTTACATTCATATCCAAGTCATTAATGTAGACCACAAACAGCAAGGGACCCAGCACCGATCCCTGTGGTACCCCACTGGCCACAGGCTTCCAGTCACAAAAACAACCTTCGACCATCACCCTCTGCCTTCTGCCACTAAGCCAGTTTTGTATCCAAAGTGCCAAGGCACCCTGGATTCCATGGGCTCGTACCTTCTTGACCAGTCTCCTGTGCGGGACTTTATCGAAGGCCTTACTGAAATCCATGTATACCACATCCACTGCGTTACCCTCATCCACACGCCTAGTCACCCCCTCAAAAAAATTCAATCAAATTAGTCAGACATGATCTTCCCTTGACAAAGCCATGTTGACGATCCCTGATTAATCCTTGCTTCTCCAAGTGGAGACTAATTTTGTCCTTCAGAATTTTTTCCAATAATTTTCCTACCACTGATGTTAGGCTCACTGGCCTGTAGTTCCCTGGTTTTTCCCTACTCCCCAGTCTGTTACTATCCTCCACGTTGTTTACTACATTTCTGCGTTTCGTGTCAACTGCAAAATTAATGAAATTTACATTATATGTATGGTGCATATTTAAATTTTTTCACATTTATACTGATTATTATATCACTAGCAGTGTTGAGGCATACAAGGATCTATTAGTGTTTTCGAAGCTAAAAGTTATTAGTGAATGCAGCTTTATTTAACTTATAAGTTTTACCATCCAGATTTTCTTTCGAAGGTACTGTAATCATTTTATATGTTTGAGGCAAATTCCATCACTCGTCTTATTTTTGGCAGTGACATTTTTACTTACTGTTTCATAGAAGTTACAATTGAGTTTCAACTTGGCAGGTCAACTTGATAAGGGGTATTGGAGTTTCTGCAATTATTTGTTCACGTGACTTTCTTTTATCCTGTAGGTCTTGCCATCATTTGCAAAAATAACAGCACGATTTAAATTAATCATTTCACAAATACACAATTTATTTTTCATAAGCATAAATTTTCACACATAATTTGAAGATTAGTAGTTTTTTTAAATTCGTTCGTGGGATGTGGGCGTCGCTGGCGAGGCCGGCATTTATTGCCCATCCCTAATTGCCCTCGAGAAGGTGGTGGTGAGTCGCCTTCCTGAACCGCTGCAGTCCGTGTGGTGAAGGTTCTCCCACAGTGCTGTTAGGGAGGGAGTTCCAGGATTTTGACCCACGACGATGAAGGAACGGCGATATATTTCCAAGTCGGGATGCTGTGTGACTTGGAGAGGAACGTGCAGTTGGTGTTGTTCCCATGTGCCTGCTGCTCTTGTCCTTCCAGGTGGTAGAGGTCGCGGGTTTGGGAGGTGCTGTCGAAGAAGCCTTGGCGAGTTGCTGCAGTGCATCCTGTGGATGGTACTGCAGCCACAGTGCGCCAGTGGTGAAGGGAGTGAATATTTAGGGTGGTGGATGGGGTGCAAATCAAGCGGGCTGCTTTGTCCTGGATGGTGTCGAGCTTCTTGAGTGTTGTTGGAGCTGCACTCGTCCAGGCAAGTGGAGAGTATTCCATCACACTCCTGACTTGTGCCTTGTACATGGTGGAAAGGTTTTGGGGAGTCAGGAGGTGAGTCACTCGCCACAGAATACCCAGTCTCTGACCTGCTCTTGTAGCCACAGTATTTATATGGCTGGTCCAGTTAAGTTTCTGGTCAATGGTGACCCCCAGGATGTTGATGGTGGGGGATTCGGTTATATTGTTATATTGTAAAATGTTACCCCACTGGTTTACTACAATAAGTATCTATAATGGAAACAAATAAGTCATACAGTGCATTATAACATAAGTGTAATGTTATATTTTAGGGGAAAAAAGTGTTCTTCCTATCTTAGAGTATAATAGGGGAGGCCTAGAGCGGGAAGAGAGTCTAGGAGTCTAAGGCAAGTCATGGCAGCACAGCTCGCACCCGTGATATGCTCCTCCTGCACTATGTGGGAAGTCATGGACACTACCAGTGTCCCTGGCGACCATGTGTGCAGGAAGTGTGTCCAGCTGCAGCTACTGGCTAACCGTCTTTCGGAGCTGGAGCTGCGGGTGGATTCACTGTGGAGCATCCGCGATGCTGAGACTATCGTGGATAGCACGTTCAGTGAGGTGGTCACGCCGCAGGTAAAGATTACGCAGGCAGAAAGGAAATGGGTGACCGCCAGGCAGAGTAAAAGGACGAGGCAGGTAGAGCAGGAGTCCCCTGGGGCCATCTCCCTCTCAAACAGATATTCTGCTTTGGATGCTGTTGGGGGAGATGACTTATCAGGTTCGGGGCACCACGGGTGGCTCTGCTGCACAGGAGGGGAGGAAGAAGAGTGGCAGGGCTATAGTGATAGGGGATTCCATTGTAAGGGGAACAGATAGGTGTTTCTGCGGCCGCAAACGTGACTCCAGGATGGTATGTTGACTCCCTGGTGCTAGGGTCAAGGATGTCACGGAGCGGCTGCAGGGCATTCTGGAGGGGGAGGGTGATCAGCCAGTAGTCGTGGTCCATATTGGTACCAACGACATAGGTAAAAAAAGGGATGAGGTCCTGCAAGGTGAATTTAAGGAGTTAGGAGATAAATTAAAAAGCAGGACTTCAAAGGTAGTGATCTCAGGATTACTACCGGTGCCACGTGTTAGTGAGTATAGGAACAGGAGAACAGACAGGATGAATGCGTGGCTGCAGGGATGGTGTAGGAGGGAGGGATTTAGATTCCTGGGACATTGGGACCGGTTCTGGGGAAGGTGGGACCTGTACAAGCGTGACTGGTTACACCCGAGCAGGACCGGGACAAATGTCCTCGTGGGGGTGTTTGCTCGTGCTGTTGGGGAAAGTTTAAACTAGAGTGGCAGGGGGATGGGAACCTGAGCGGGGAGTCAGAAGGGAATAAAGTTGAGAGCAGCAAGAGAGGGGAAGACCCAGGGGAAATCTACAATACAAATAGTACAAACAGTTGTTCAAGAACAAGTGAAAGGGAAAAGCATAGAGCAGTGGAAAGAAAGTGTACTTTAGGTACTTTACACACTACAGATAAAATAAAAACTAGAAGGCTTAAGGCGATTAACCCAGCATCAAAGCTGTGGCAGGGGGTTGGGAACCTGAGCAGGGAGTCAGAGGAAAGCATATCAGGAAGGGACAGAAGGTATGGAGTAAAAGGTAAAGTGTTAAAAAAGGAAAAAGCTGGAACTAAGTGTCACAAAACATATTTGAAAGTTCTTTATCTGAATGCACGTAGCATTCGTAACAAAATGGACGAGTTAACGGCACAAATAACGACGTATGGGTATGATCTTGTGGCCATTACAGAAACATGGCTGCAGGGTGACAACGACTGGGAATTAAATATGCCAGGGTATTTAACAATCAGGAAGGAAGGGGAGGTGGGGTGGCTATGTTAATAAGGGAAGGAATCACTGTAATACAGAGAAAAGCTATTGGGACAAAGGATCAGGATAATGAAACAGTTTGGGTAGAGATAAGGAATAATAAGGGGCAAAAAACACTCGTGGGCGTAGTATTTAGGCCTCCTAATAGTTGCAACTCTGCTGGAAGAAGTATTAATCAGGAAATAGTCGGGGCATGTAATAAGGGAACAGCTATAATTATGGGGGATTTTAACTATCATATTAACTGGACAAATCAAATTGGGCAGGGCAGCCTTGAGGAAGAGTTTATTGAGTGTATTAGGGATGGATTTCTTGAGCAGTATGTAACTGAACCTATAAGGGGGAAAGCAACCTTGGACCTGGTCCTGTGTAATGAGCCAGGATTAATAATGTCCCAGTTAAGGATCCCCTTGGAATGAGTGACCATAACATGGTTACATTCCATATCCAATTAGAGGGTGAGAAGGTTGGTTGTCAAACAAGCGTACTGAGCTTGAATAAAGGAGACTATGATGGTATGAGAGCGGAATTGATTAAAGTGGACTGGGAAAATAGATTAAGGGGTAAGACGGTACGGGAGCAGTGGTGTTCATTTAAGGAGTTATTTTACAACTTTCAAAAAATATATATTCCACTGAGGAAAAAAGGGTGTAAAAGAAATGACAGCCATCCGTGGCTAAGTAAAGAAATTAAGGATAGTATCCGACTAAAAACAAGGACATATAAGGTAGCCAAACTTAGTGGGAGGATAGAAGATTGGGAAGTCTTCAAAAGACAGCAAAAAGTAACTGAAGGATTGATTAAGAAAGGGAAGATAGATTATGAAAATAAATTGGCAAAAAATATAAAAACAGATAGCAAGAGTTTCTACAGTTATATAAAAGAAAAAGGGTGGCTAAGGCAAACATAGGTCCCTTAGAGGATGAGACCGGGAAATTAATGGTGGGAAACATGGAGATGGCAAAAATGCTGAACAAATATTTTGTTTCAGTCTTTACGGTAGAGGACACTAAGAATATCCCAACACTGGCCAAACAGGGGGCTCTGGGGTGGGGGAGGAGCTAAATACGATTAAAATCACTAAGGAATTGGTACTCAGTAAGTTAATGGGACTCAAGGCGGATAAATCCCCTGGACCTGATGGTCTTGAGGGAAGTGGCATGGCTTTAAAAAAGGAAAAGTCATGTCTGACAAATTTGCTTGAGTTCTTTGAGGATATAACGTACAGGGTGGATAAAGGGGAACCAGTGGACGTAGTGTATTTGGACTTCCACAAGGTGCCGCATAAAAGATTATTGCTCAAGATAAAGAATCACTGGATTGGGGGTAATATTCTGGCATGGGTGGAGGATTGGTTATCTAACAGGAAGCAGAGAGTTGGGATAAATGGTACATTCTTGGACTGGCAACCTGTAGCCAGTGGTGTTCCGCAGGGGCCGGTGCTGGGTCCCCAACTCTTTACAATCTATATTAACGCTTTGGAGGAGGGGACCGAGTGTAACGTATCAAAGTTTGCAGATGATACAAAGATGGGAGGGAAAGTCGAGAGTGAGGAGGACATAAAAAACCTACAAGGGGATATGGACAGGCTGGGTGAGTGGGCGGAGATTTGGCAGATGCAATACAATATTGGAAAATGTGAGGTTATGCACTATGGCAGGAAAAATCGGAGAGCAAGTTATTATCTTAATGGCGAGCAACTGGAAAGTACTGCAGTACAAAGGGATCTGGGGGTCCTATTGCAAGAAAATCAAAAAGTTAGTATGCAGGTGCAGCAGGTGATCGAGAAGGCCAACGGAATGTTGGCTTTTATTGCGAGAGGGTTTGAATATAAAAACATGGAGGTATTGCTGCAGTTATATAAGGTATTGGTGAGACCGCACCTGGAATACTGCATACAGTTTTGGTGTCCATACTTAAGAAAAGACAAACTTGCTCTCGAGGCAGTACAAAGAAGGTTCACTCGGTTAATCCCGGGGATGAGGGGGTGGACATATGAGGAGAGGTTGAGTAGATTGGGACTCTCCTCATTGGAGTTCAGAAGAATGAGAGGCGATCTTATTGAAACATATAAGATTGTGAAGGGGCTTGATCGGGTGGATGCGGTAAGGATGTTCCCAAAGATGGGTGAAACTAGAACTAGGGGGCATAATCTTAGAATAAGGGGCTGCTCTTTCAAAACTGAGATGAGGAGAAACTTCTTCACTCAGAGGGTAGTAGGTCTGTGGAATTTGCTGCCCCAGGAAGCTGTGGAAGCTACATCATTAAATAAATTTAAAACAGAAATCGACAGTTTCCTAGAAGTGAAGGGAATTAGGGGTTACGGGGAGCGGGCAGGAAATTGGACATGAATTTAGATTTGAGGTTAGGATCAGATCAGCCATGATCTTATTGAATGGCGCAGCAGGCTCGAGGGGCCGATTGGCCTACTCCTGCTCCTATTTCTTATGTTCTTATGTTTACAAAAATCTATGCAGTTTTTAAACCTGATCTCAGTGGGTCTAAATTGTGACTTGGGAATTACATAGAATTTACAGCACAGAAAACAGGCCATTCGGCCCAACAGGTCTGTGCCAGTGTTTATGCTCCATCTGCACCTCCTCCCACCTTCATCTCACCCTGTCAACATATCCATCTATCTCTTTGTACTTATCTCGCCTCCCCTTAAATGCATCTGTGGTCGAGGGATTCGTATCTGAACTCCCAAGACAACGTTATAGCTTTGAGATGCCACTTATCACATGAAGACTCGGTGTTTTTTGCAGCTTGAATTTTCTTAAAGCATACAATTTTGGTTTTACCAGTACCCACATGTTTGAAGAATAAAGAGAATATATCAATAGCAACGAAAAGTTCCAAGCATTCTTTACCCATCCAAAAAACTTTTATGTGTCATTCATACCTGCAGCAGACTTGCACATGTTTATAAGAATCCATCATAACCAGAGATATTTGGTCAACATTTGTACAATATTTACTTCTGGTAACTGGATTTTGCTGGCAACGTTGTGTTGTAAAGATGATGTCTCCTTGATGGTGAGCAGTTTTGGTACACAGCTGTTTGGAGATCCAAGGGCTTTATTTACACGGCCTGATCTAAAATTGTGCACCCACAGTTATTATCCATCAATTATAAAAGCACAATAATTAGATTTAATTACAAAATGCTTTAAATTAGATTGGACAATTGGATGTAGTTGTCCACATTGCATCCTGCAGATTGTATTTCTTAAATGTTCCACAAAATATAACAGCAAATTCATTGGTATTTTCCTTCATGCATTTTCATTGTGTATGCACAGGAAAAGTGATCAAAAATTTACATGAAAAACAGGTCCATGATCCATGAGCACTTTTTTCTACAATGATTATCAACTTGAATGGTCTTGACATTGTATGGAAAAAAAAAGTTCTCTCATTGATTTGTCTGTTAACATTTTTGATATTACTAAAAACGGGTGGATGTTTTTCAAATTCCTTGCTTTCGGCACCTAACTTTTCAGTATTCGGATTACCAATCCAGATAATCCCTCTCAGTGGATGAACTGAGAACCTTTTCAGAATTGCTGGCAATCTTTTAAAATTCACTTTTCTAAGATGTTTAATTGAAAAATAGAGTTACCGATCTTCAAAAGGAGAATTATCAGACATTAAATGTTACAATGGAAATTATCTCTACATAATTGGGTAAATGTTTTTGAGCCTGCTGCCAGTGCGTATCAGAAAAATGCAAGTGAATTGCCCATGAGATTTTGATACACGCTGGTGTTGAATAAGGTATTTGTTGCCAGATTAAAATTAGAAAATCTTATTGCCGTCTCCCAGTTGTTGTGTTTTATATTTGAAAATTCCTAATTAGTCAGCTGGGAAAGAAATACATTGGGAAGAACTCTTTTATGATCTGGAAGTTCGATTCCATTGATATCCTGATTGCAAATGGTGGGCTGTACATTATGCACCCTATTCACATTGTCGTTGGAAGGAAATTTCACGATGTCACATTGACAGAGTTCTGTAGAAAATGTCTGTTCCAGGGTGTAGAAGCTTGTTTCCCTTTTCTATTTTTCTTCTGAAGGCACTGACTCATCCTGGGGTATGGTTCCTCTTTCCCACATTGAATGAAGCCAAACACTACCTTCTCTTTTTTTTTTCCCCCCCACCCCCGCCAACACCCACGCGCGCTCCCTTCCCCCCAGTAGGTTGCAAAGCACAAATGATGGTGTTAAGTTGTTCTAAATGGTGTTTCATCTCAAGTCTTTCCTGTTTGCCGTTTTGCATTTGGGAACTTGAGACATCCTCCTGGAGGATGCCATACAGATCATTCCTGCCATGTGATTGGTAATCTTCTGAGTTATACTGCTACTTTTGCATTGATACATTCCCCAAAATGGTTCACATTGGTGTTAAAGTGGCAGAATAACTGGACCTTCATTTTAAAAAAATCTTTCCTGTCCTAATGTCCCATGACATGGGGTTTTTGACACCATATTAAATGTTCAAAGGCTCTCAATTGAGCACAGCTGATTGTTCTGTTTCCCTTTGAAATATGACTAACCAGATTTGGTCAAGAGTTTCTAGGTACACTGAGGATTCTACAGTATAAATTGATTTTCTGGCTTACTCCGATCTTCAGTGCTGAAGGAAAGAAAATAGTTGTGGCTTTAAGATATTTCTAATTTTTTATCATGACTTTCAAATTTTATCTTTTTGTTAAAATCAGGAGCAAACTATAATTTCCAGATTTTAAAGATCAGAAATGTTTAGATTTTTTTTGTTGCAGACATTTGACACCACATTTTGTGCCTTTGGCAAATATAAAGAGAAACAAAATGGTTAACACAAAAACCATTGGCAAGGGAAAGAACATGGTACAGCTGACTGAAGCCACAAACTTTGCTCAGTGTGAGCATAATGGTAGCTTCTGTGACAGTAGCCTATTGCTGGCTGTCCCAGGAACTGAGCTTCCCCATGTTAGTTCAGGTGAATGACTGTTCCATTTTTATTTTCACTCCCCTTCCCCTCTTCCTCTGCAGGCAGTGACTTTTGCTGAGTTATGGTTGCACAGGTGACGGCAGTCCCTGATGGCTTGGCCAAGTGGGAATTTTTCATTAACAGTTCATTTCCTACGGTGTTGCTCAGAGAAATTGTCTTTTTGCTTTTTTATAATTCATTTTTTTTTAATCGTTCATGGGATGTGGGCATCGCTGGCAAGGCCAGCATTTATTGCCCATCCCTAATTGCCCTTGAGAAGGTGGCGGTGAGCCGCCTTCTTGAACCGCTGCAGTCCGTGTGGTGAAGGTTCTCACACAGTGCTGTTAGGAAGGGAGTCCAGGATTTTGACCCAGCGACAATGAAGGAACGGTGATATATTTCCAAGTCGGGATGCTGTATGACTTGGAGGGGAACATGCAGGTGGTGGTGGTGTTCCCATGTGACTACTGCTTTTGTCCTTCTAGGTGGTAGAGGTCGCGGGTTTGGGAGGTGCTGTCGAAGAAGCCTTGCCGAGTTGCTGCAGTGCATCCTGTGGATGGTACACACTGCAGCCACAGTGCGCCGGTGGTGAAGGGAGTGAATGTTTAGGGTGGTGGATGGGGTGCCAGTCAAGCGGGCTGCTTCATCCTGGATGGTGTCGAGCATCATTGATTGTTGGCATTGTGGACAGTGAAGAAGGTTATCTAGGATTGCAACGGGATCTTGATAAATTGGGCCAGTGGGCCGATGAATGGCAGATGGGGTTTAATTTAGATAAATGTGAGGTGATGCATTTTGGTAGATCGAATCGGGCCAGGACCTACTCCGTTAGTGGTAGGGCGTTGGGGAGAGTTATAGAACAAAGAGATCTAGGAGTACAGGTTCATAGCTCCTTGAAAGTGGAGTCACAGGTGGATAGGGTGGTGAAGAAGGCATTTAGCATGCTTGGTTTCATTGGTCAGAACATTGAATACAGGAGTTGGGATGTCTTGTTGAAGTTGTACAAGACATTAGTAAGGCCACACTTGGAATACTGTGTACAGTTCTGGTCACCCTATTATAGAAAGGATATTATTAAACTAGAAAGAGTGCAGAAAAGATTTACTAGGATGCTACCGGGACTTGATGGTTTGACTTTATAGGGAGAGGTTAGATAGACTGGGACTTTTTTCCCTGGAGAGTAGGAGGTTAAGGGGTGATCTTATAGAAGTCTATAAAATAATGAGGGGCATAGATAAGGTAGATAGTCAAAATCTTTTCCCAAAGGTAGGGGAGTCTATAACGAGGGGGCATAGATTTAAGGTGAGAGGGGAGAGATACAAAAGGGTCCAGAGGGGCAATTTTTTCACTCAAAGGGTGGTGAGTGTCTGGAACGAGCTGCCAGAGGCAGTAGTAGAGGCGGGTACAATTTTGTCTTTTAAAAAGCATGTAGACAGTTACATGGGTAAGATGGGTATAGAGGGATATGGGCCAAGTGCAGGCAATTGGGACTAGCTTAGTGGTATAAACTGGGCGACATGGACATGTTGGGCCGAAGGGCCTGTTTCCATGTTGTAAACTTCTATGATTCTATCATGAGTAGTGTTGGAGCTGTACTCATCCAGGCAAATGGAGAATATTCCATCACATTTCTGCGTGTGTGTGTGTGTGTGTGTGTGTGTGTCTCTCTCTCGCTTTTACTGTGTGTTTGCGTTTCTCCCTTTTTCTTTCTTTTTCCCCCCACCCCAGGGTCTCCTTGTTCTCATCTCCTTCCATAGCACGAATTGGAGAAGAGTTGGGGAAAGTCGGTGCATTTTATATTCATAGTATCCCTGAGAGGAGGCATGCCCTAAGGTAATGTTGACGTTGGGACGGGGCATACTGCTCATACTGGAACAATTGACTGATGAAAGGCAAAGCTCAGAATGGACAATCAATGCTTGTCGAAAGTAGCTAGGATTTGCCTCTAATAATTGACTAAATTGATGGATTTTGATGCTGTGTCATCCAAACAGACATGAAAATACATAATTTAATATATTCCGCCCTTAATGTTGGAAAACGTCCCAAGGCACTTCATAGGAGCGTAATAGGACTAAAATTGACAGAGTCAAAGAAAAAGATTAGAAGCTGGTGTTGTTAGAGTAGAGAATGTTGAGAGGAGATTTGATAGAAGTGTTCAAAATCATGAAGGGTGTAGATAAAGTGAATATAGAACCTGTACCCGTTGGCGGAAGGGTTGAGAACCGGAGGACACAGATTTAAGTTAATTGACAAAAGAACCAAAGGCGACATGAGGAAAAACTTCTGTGTGCAGCGAGTAGTTATGATCTGGAATGTGCTGCCTGAAAGGATGGTGGAAGCAGATTCAATTGTGGTTATCAAAAAGGAATTGGATAAATACTTGAAGGGAAAAACTTTTCAGGGCTACGGGGAAAGAGCGGGGGAATGGGACTAACTGGATTGTTCTCACAAAGATCCGGCATGGGCTTGATGGGCTGAATGGGGCCCCTTCTGTGATGTAACCATTCTATGATTCGTGACTAAAATACTGGTCAGAGATAAGTTTTAAGCAGGGTCTTAAAGGGAGAGAGAGAGAGAGATGGAGAAATTTAGGGAGAGAAATAGAGCTTAGGGCCTAGATGACTGAAGGCACGACCGCCAGTGGTGAGGCCAAGGGAGTGGGGGATGCACAAGAGTCCAGAGTTGGAGGAATGTAGAGTTCTTGGAGGGTTGTAAGGCTGGAGGAGGTTACAGAGATAGGGAGGGGTGAGTCAATGGCTGTATTTGAACATGACTATGTGAATTTTAAAATTAAGGTATTGGTGGACCGGAAATCAATGTAGGTCAGCAAGCACAGGGGTGATGGGTGTGTGGAACTTGATGTGAGTTAAAATTTGGGTAGCAGAGTTTTGGATACTCTTAAGTTTATGGAGGGTGGCAGATGGGAGGCCAGCCAGGAGAGCATTAGAATAATCGAGTTTGTAGGTAACAAAAACATGGACAAGGTTTTCGGCAGCAGGTGGGCTGAGGCAGGGGTGGAGACAGGTGATGTTACGGTGGTGGAAGTAGGCGGCCTGTGTGATGGAGAATATATAGGGTCAGAAGCTGAACTCGGGGTCAAATAGGAAGTTGAGGTTGCGAACAGTCTGGTAGTCTGGTTCAACCTGAGAGTGGCCACTGACTGGGATGGAATCGGTGAGGAGGGAACTGTGGCGGTGACCGTAAACAATGGCTTCAGTCTTCCCAATGTTTAATTGCAGGAAATTTCAGCTCATCCAGGACTGGATGTTGGACAAGCAGTCTGACAATACAGAGGCAGTAAACTAGAACTGGGTGTCGTTAACATACGTGTGGATCCTGACGTCATGATTTCGGATGATGTTGCCAAGGCGCAGCATGTAGATAAAAAATAGGAGGGGACCAAAGATAGATCCTTGAGGGACTCCAGAGATAATGGTGTGGGGGCAAGAAGAGAAGCTATTTCAGGAGATTCTCTGGCTACGACTGGATAAGAAAGAATGGAACCATGCGCGGGCAGTCCCACTCAGCTGGGCAACGGAGGAGAGGTGTTCAAGGAGGATGGTGTCATCAACCGTATCAAAAGGATGAGGTGGGATAGTGATGAAGAAGGATAGTGCATCATGGTCACAGTCACAGGATGTCATTTGTGACTTTGATTAGGGCTGTTTCAGTGTTGTGGCGGGGCGGAAACCTGATTGGAGGGGTTCAAATATGCAGTTGTGGGAAGGATAAGCAAAGATTTGAGGCAACGAGGAAAGAGAAGTTGGAGATGGGACAGTAATTTGCAAGGACAGGTGATGATGGCAAATTTGAAAAGGAGGGGAACAGTACCCCAGAAGAGAGGACCATTCATAATATCCACTAGCGGGGGCCAGAAAGGGAAGTTGGGTGGCCAGCTGTTTAGTGGAGTAGCGGCAAAAGACCAGGAGGTGGGCCTCATGGACAAGATGGGCTCGGAGAGGGCATAAGGGAGATGGGTGAGCAACTAGAGAAAGATGTTAGTTCAGGATTAGGGCAGCAGGGGACCTTGGCTTGGTGGGCAAGAGGAAGGAAGGGATGCAGCAGCTGAATGGATCTTAGTGACAAAGAAGTCCATGAGTTCTTTGCACTTCTTGAAAGGGGACAGGGAAGAAGGGTTTAAGGAGATGGCTGGTAGTGGAGAATAGAAGCTATGGGTTATCTTTGCATTCCAGGCTGATCCTGGAGCGATGAGCAGTTTAGGCAGAGGAGAGCAGGGCCCGATAGTGCTTGATGTGGTCCAGCCATATCTGGTGATTAATGGCTAAACCACTTGTGCACCATATAGGTTCATGACTGCACCCCTTGGATGTAATGGAGGCTGTACCAGGGGAAACGACCAGGATGGGAGAGAGTACGGGCTTTGCTGGGGACAAGGGCATCAGTGGCGGAGGTGAAGGTGTGATTGAGCACATCGATAGCTGCAGAAGTATTGGGGTGAACAGAGGGCCAAAAGCTGGACAATTGGGAGTTTGAAGGTGCTGTTGTAACTAAATTGAGGGGAGTTTTTTTCCAGAGGTGGATGCAGAAGGTGGGGGTTGGGGGGTGGGGTTTGGAAGGTGGATATGAGGGATACAAGGAAGTGATCAGCGATGGCCTTCTCTGTGATTGAGATGATGGGAATAGAGAAACTATTTAAGATGGCAAGGTCAATGGGATGGTCATGAATATAGGACTATGTAATACTTTGCGTCTGTCTTCACAAAAGAGAGGGACGATGCAGAGATTGTAGTTGAGGAGTATGAAATATTGGATGGGATAAACAGTGAGAGAGGAAGCATTAAGGGGTTTAGCATCTTTGAAAGTAGATAAATCGTCAGGCTCGAATGAAATCTATCTCAGGCTGTTAAAAGAAGCGAGGGAGGAAGTAGCAGTGCCGGAGGATTGGAGAACTGCTGAAGTTGTACCGTGTTTAAAAAGGGAGAAAAGGATAGACCTAGTAATTCAGTCATTCTAACCTTGGTGATGGACAAGTTATTGGAATCAATTCTGAGGGACAGCATATACCATCATTTAGAAAGGCACAGATTAATTAATCCAGACAGTCAACATGGAATTGTTACGGGAAGGTTGTGTCTGACTAACTTGATTGAATTTCTTGATGAGGTAACAAGGAGAGTCGATGAGGGTAATGCATTTGTAGTGTATGTGGATTTTAGCAAGGCTTTTGACATGGTCCCACATGGCAGACTGGTCAAAAAAGTAAAAGCCCATGGGATCCAAGGGAAAGTGGCAAATTGGATTCAAAATTGGCTCAGTGGCAGGAAGCAAAGGGTAATGGTTGACGGGTGTTTTTATGACTGGAAGGCAGTTTCCAGTGGGTTCCACAGGATTCAGTACTAGGTCTCTTGCTTTTTGTATGTATTAATGATTTAGACTTAAAAGTAGAGGGCATGAATAAGAAGTTTGCAAATGATAGAAAAATTGGCCATGTGGTTGATAGTGAGGAGGCAAGCTGTAGACTGCAGGAAGATATCAATGGACTGGTCAGGTGGGCAGAAAAGTGGCAAATGGAATTCAATACAGAGAAGTGTGAGGTAATGCATTTGGGGAGGTCAAACAAGGCAAGGGAATACACAATAAATGGGAGGATACTGAGGTGTAGAGGGACAGAGGGACCTTGGAGTGCATGTTCACAGATCCCTGATGGTAGCAGGACAGGTAGATAAGATGGTTAAAAAGGCATATGGGATACTTTCCTTTATCAGCTGAGCCACAGAATATAAGAGCAGGGAGGTTATGCTAGAACTGTATAAAACACTAGTTAGGCCACAGCTTGACTCTCCTACCATTGAGATAGGATAGCTAGTTTCTTTCTATCAATTCCTTTCAAAATCCTAAAAACCTCAATCAACCCCCCCCCCCCCCCCCCACTTTAACTTTCTACATTCCTGGGAATACAAGCCTAGTTTATATAATCTCTCCTCATAATTTAACCCTTGGAGCCCTGGTAACATTCTGGTGAATCTGCGCTACACTCCTTCCATAGGCAATAAATCCTTTCTAAGGTGCGGTGCCAAGAATTGTACATTATACTCCAGATATGGTCTAACCAGGGCTTTGTATAGCTGTAGCAAAACTTCCACCCTTTTATATTCTAGCCCTCGAGATATAAAGGCTAACATTCCATTGGCACTAACAACCTAGGTTGTTCCAGGGGTCTAGTGACGTCAGTGATTGGTACTGCACACCAATGGATCCAGTATATTAGTGGAGGGATGAATGGAGTCAGCCACACTGGGAAGGAGGCAGAAAGCAGCAGAGCAAAGGTCATTTGGTAGCAGTGGAGCAGAATCTAGAGCAGAATGGGAACCAGCAGAAACAGATCAGAGCTAGCTCAGCGTAGAGTGAAAAATTCCTGGTTGAGGAGCAGAAAGCTGAAAACGGGAGCGACGTTGGAGGTCACTGAGGACCAGAAGCAGTGGAGAAATGAACTTTGCCCCAGGGGAAAGTAGATTTCTGTCCAGCACCCACACAGCAGCAAAATAAAGCTGAGAAGCCAGCAATGCATTAAAGTACAGTCAGAAGCTCAGCAGGTATCAGCAGCAGCTGAGGGATGGGCTGTAGGCTAGAAAAAGTTACAATAAAACTTGAAGCGACAGAGAAGTAGAACGGAGTCATGGCAGCTGAGTTTTGCAGAGTAGAGCAGTGAAGTCCAAATGGCAGAGGGTTGAAGTCAAATCAGAATTCCAGCCGTTGAAAATAGCTCAGTGAAAAAAACAAACTGGGTCGTGGATGGGCAGCGGACTCGGCCCAGGTAGCTTTAAACTTGTAGTTTAGGCTAAAATGCACCCACTATTAGAGCCAGCGGATCTTAAACAGTGGAAGCGAGGCGATTGGGGGAGAAAGGGCAAAGGGTGCCAATGGATGACCAAAGATAGGGTTGGAGAAGAGCCCAGTGAGGAGCTGCCGGCCTGAGCTGTACATATCTAGATAGATTTCCAGACACAAAAGGCATCAAGAGGTATGGGGAGAGAGTGGGAATATGGTATTGAGATAGAAGATCAGCCATGATCATATTGAATGGATGAGCAGGCTCAATGGGCTGGATGGCCTACTCCTGCTCCTATTTTCTATGTTTAATGTCAAAAAATGTCCCAAGGTAATTCACAGAGGCACATTAGACACCAAGCCAAAGAAGGAGCTATTAGGAGAGGTGACCGAAAGCTCGGACAAAAAGGTGGGTTTTAAGGATGGCTTTAAAGGAGGGATGGAAGTGAGAGATGGAGGGGTTTCGGGAGGGAATTCCAGAGGTGAAGCCTAGGTAACTGAAGGCACTTCCGCAATAGTGAGGTGAAGGAAGGGAGCATGCACAAGAGGCCACATTCAGAAAATGAGAGTTTGGGAAGGGGGCTTGTACAGCTGGAGAAGGTTATAGAGATAACCTTAGAGAGGGTGAGGCCATGAAAGGATGAGAATGAAAATTGGGGGAGCGGGAGCCAATGTCAGGGAGGACATGTTTAGCTGGAGGATATTGTGTCTCATCCAAGATTAAGTATCAAATGAGCAGTTTCAGAACACAGATGGTAGGTGGTGGAGAGGTAGAACTGAGTGTTATCAGTGTGAATGTGGAAGCTGACCCCATGTCTTCGGATAATGTTGACAAGTGGCAGCATGTAGATGAGAAAAAGGAGGCGGGCCAAGGATAGATCTCTGAGGGATCGCCGAAGGTAAAGGTACAGGGGCAGGAAGCCAAGCCATTGCTGGAGATGAACTGGCTATGATTGGATAGATGAGAGGGAAACCAAGTGAGAGCAGTTCCACTGAGCTGGACAACAGAGGAGAGGCATTGAAGGAGGGTAGTGTGGTCATAAGAACATAAGAAATAGGAGCAGGAGTAGGCCAATCGGCCCCTCGAGCCTGCTCCGCCATTCAATAAGATCATGGCTGATCTGATCCTAACCTCAAATCTAAATTCACGTACAATTTCCTGCCCGCTCCCCGTAACCCCTAATTCCCTTTACTTCTAGGAAACTGTCTCTTTCTGTTTTAAATTTATTTAATGATGTAGCTTCCACAGCTTCCTGGGGCAGCAAATTCCACAGGCCTACTACCCTCTGAGTGAAGAAGTTTCTCCTCATCTCAGTTTTGAAGGAGCAGCCCCTTATTCTAAGATTATGCCCCCTAGTTCTAGTTTCACCCATCCTTGGAAACATCATTACCGCATCCACCCGATCAAGCCCCTTCACAATCTTATATGTTTCAATAAGATCGCCTCTCATTCTTCTGAACTCCAATCTACTCAACCTCTCCTCATGTGTCCACCCCCTCATCCCTGAGATTAACCGAGTGAACCTTCTTTGTACTGCCTCGAGAGCAAGTATGTCTTTTCTTAAGTATGGACACCAAAACTGCTCCTTCTCCAACTCCTGCTCGTTCTCCAACTCCTGCTCAACCATGTCAAAGGCTGCAGAGAGGACGAGGAGGCAGAATGCACCGTGGTCACAATTACAGAGGATGTCATTTGTGACTTTAGTTAGGGTTATTTTGGTGCTGTGGCACGGATGCAAACCTGATTGGAGAGATTCAAACATGGAGTTGCGGGGAAATATGAGCATGCATTGTTAGGCGACAACACACTCAAGGACTTTATAGAAGAAAAAGGTTGGAGATGGGGAGGTTGTTTGCAAGGACAGAGGGACCGAGGGTGGTTTTTTGAGGGAGGGTGATGACGGCAGTTTTGAAAAGGGGTGAGAGAGTACCTGAGGAGAGCGAACCATTAAAAAAGTCAGCTAACATGGGGGCCGGGGAAGGAGGTTGGGTGGTTAGTTTAGTGGTAACGATGTTAAGGGACCAGGAGTTGGGTTTCATGACTAAGATGAGCTTGGAGACCGCAGAAAGAAAGATGGGAGAGATACTAGAGAAAGTTTAGGACTTGGGCAGGAAGGAGGTTTGGTTTGGTGTGGAAGGCGAAGGGGAGGGGGAGCAGTAAAGACAACTGAATAGATCACCTCATGGTTAGAAGTAGTCTCTGAGCTCCTTGCACTTATTGTTGTAGGTGAGGGTAAAGGAGGGGGTTTAAGGAGATGGTTGGTAGAGAAGAAAAGAAGCGGGGTTATCACGGTAGTATTATAGTAGTTACAGCACAGGAATGGCCATTCGGACCGTTGTGCCTGTTCCAGCTCTTTGAAAGCTATCCATTTAGTTCCATTCCCCTGTTCTTTACCCATAGCTCTGTAAATCTTTTCCCTTCATGTATTTATCCAATTCCCTTTTGAAAGTTACTACTAAATCTGCTTCCACCACCCTTTCAGGCAGTGGATTCCAGATCATCACAACTCGCTGCATAAAAGAAATGTTTCCTCATGTCGTCTCTGGTTCTTTTGCCGATCACCTCAAATCTGTGTACTCTGGTTACCGATCCTTCTACCATTGGAAACCGTTTCTTCTTATTTACTCTATCAAAACTGTTCATGATTTTGCACACCTCTATCAAATCTCCCCTGAACCTTCTCAGTTCTAAGGAGAACAACCCCAGCTTTTCCAGTCTCTCCACATAACTGAAGTCCCTCATCCCTGGCACCATTCTAGTAAATCTCTTCTGCACCCTCTCTAAGGCCTTGACATCCTTTCTAAAGTGTGGTGCCCAGAATTGAACACAACACAGCTGAGGCCTAACTCGTGTTTTATAAAGATTTAGCATAACTTCCTTGCTTTTGTACTCGATGCCTTTAATAGTAAAGCCCAGGATCCCGTATGCATTTTTAACAGCCTTTTCAACTTGTTCTGCCATCTTCAAAGATTTGTTTCTGTTCCTGCACTCCCTTTAAAATTGTACCATTTAGTTAATGTTGCCTCTCTCATTCTTCCTAACACAATGCATCACTTCACACTTCTTTGAAATTTCATCTGCCATGTGTCTGCCCATTTCACCAGTCTGTATGTCCTCCTGAAGTCTGTTACTATCCTCCACATTGTTTACTACATTTCCGAGTTTCGTGTCATCTGCAAAACTTTGAAAATATACCCTCTATATCGAAGTCCAGGTCATCAAATGTTTACACCCTTGTTCAAAACAGGGTGTAAGGATAAACCCAGCAACTATAGGCCAGTCAGTTTAACCTCAGTGGTGGGGAAACTTTTAGAAATGATAACCCGGGACAGAATTAACAGTCACTTGGATATGTGTAGATTGATTAGGGAAAGCCAGCATGGATTTGTTAAAGGCAAATCGTGTTTAACTAACCTGATAGTTTTTTGATGAGGTAATAGAGGGTCGATGAGGGCATTGCAATTGATGTGGTGTATATGGACTTTCAAAAGGCGTTTGATAAAGTGCTGCACATTAGGCTTATCAAGATTGCGGCCCATGGAATAAAGGGGGCAGTAGCAACATGGATACAGAATTGGCTAAGGGACAGGAAACAGAGAGTAGTGGTGAATGGTTGTTTTTCAGACTGAAGGGAGGTGTACAGTGATGTTCCCCAGGGGTCGGTGCTGGGACCACTGCTTTTCTTGATATATTAATGACTTGGAATTGGGTGTACAGGGCACAATTTCAAAAGTTGCAGATGACACAAAACTTGGAAGGGCAGTGAACAGTGAGGAGGATATTGATAGACTTCAAGAGGATATAGACAGGCTGGTGGCATGGGCGGGCCATAGCAGATGAAATTTAACGCAGTAAAATGACAAGTGATACATTTCAGTAGGAAGAACGAGGAGAGGCAATATAAACTAGAGGGCACTAAAAGAGGTACTGGAACAGAGAGATCTGGGGGTGTATGTGCACAAATTGAAGGTGGCAGGGCAGGTTGAGAAAGCGGTTAAAAAAGCTTTATAAATAGAGGCATAGAGGTCGATTTTAGCACCCACTATCGGGTGCGTTCCTGGCGGTGGGGGGGGCTCCGAAAATCGGGGATTCCCGGGGCGGGTCAGGAGCCCGGCTCCAACCCGCCCACTTCCGGGTTTCCCACAGACGTGCTGACGTGCGCGCGCAGCCCCCGCGTGTGGGACTCCCGCAGGCAATTAAAGCCAGCGGGATCCCACTTAAGGCAATTAATGTGATAGTTCAGGTCGTTTAGAGACCTGATAAAGTAGATATTTTACATGGGGTAGGATTTTGCAAACAACTGGGACTGTTTCCTGTACTGGGAGAAACACTCCAAGTTCAAATGGACGTGTTGCAGCCATCAGCCTGTGGCAGCTGCAAAGGTCCATTTGACAGGTGGTGGGGGGGCGGGGAGACCCTCACTCATTGCAGGAGGCCACTCTGTCGCTTTGGACAAAGTTTGGCCTCCACCATCCTCCTCCTAACAATCAAATTCACCAACTTGCACACTTACCCCGGTGTCCAGACACATGTACCTACCTTGCGGACCCCATCAGATGTACATCTTCCGGATGGGGACCGCCGTAGCTGCAGTCATGACCTCCTCGGAGGGCGAACAGCATCACCGGCCACGCCGTCCACCTCTGACACGTGGAGCTGCACAACACAGTGCTGTGACACATCCACCTGCACAGCAGGAGAGAGGGCAACCGCAGAGAGAGATGCGTCACAGAGGGCACTACCCTCGCCACAGGGTCCACAGACCGAGGCTCAGCTTCATGGACCTCTCTAAGCAGCAGTGCATACGGAGGCTCAGAGTCACTTGACATGTAGTCGTGGACATCTGCAGCCTCCTTCATGCCAAGCTGCTGCCGGCTGGCCCGAGCACCATCTTCTTACCTGTCGCTGTCAAAGTCACCACTGCCCTCAACAACTTCTCCGCATCCTTCCAGGGTGCCACTGGGGACATCGCCGACGTCTCTCAGTTGTCTGCACAAAAGAGCCCTGCAAATACACCTACACCTACACCCACTCTGCAGTGACACAATGGGTGGCATCAGGTGTGGGTCTTCATTGTGATCCTCAGGAAAGGGCATTATTGCACAAACCAGACAAGATTCGCAAAGACGTGGCAGTAGTGGTGTGAGTTGCTCAGAAATTAAATATAAGTTTAAAAACCATGACAAACCCTCAAACACCCTTGTGCATCCCCTTCATGCTCATGACACGTTTGCCTTACGCTTCCTACTGCACATATGTGATGCATGCCCTGTGGTTGCAGCACAGGTAATGGCAGGTTGAGTGAGGCTGACCGTGAAAGAGATGCATGAGAGGGTGAGTATGAGATAGATCCATGAGATTGTATGAGGATTGGGTTGAGTGGTAGTGGCGGGATGAGTACTGGCGAGGTGAGTAAGTGCAGGTAAGATGTGGGTGAGGTTTGAGTGGGTGTGAGGGGTGATGTGACAGAATAGTGTTGGCAGTGCAGAAGGAGATGTGGGGTGGGGGTGGTGATGTGGCAGACGGAGTGTAGGGGAATGAGTAAGTGTACTCACTTTGGCTGACCTACTTGGGTCATTGCAGCGCCTCCTGCACTGTATGCAGGTGGGCGATATGTTGGTGGTGCAGGTGTCGTCCTCTGCTACCTTGAGCCAGGCCTTGGTGGCAGAGGCAGGCCGCTTCCTCCCGCCCACCGGGGAGGGGGGAGATCTCCGTCCTCCCCCTCCTTCTCACCCGATCCAATGATACCTGGAGGGAGGCATCATTAAACCTGGGAGCAGCCTCCCTGCTGGGCTGCTCCATGCTGTAATTTTTCCTATTTGTTGCAGCATCAGTCAGTGGAGGACTGCCCCTTTACATAGAGGTTCTCCAGCTGACAGACCTTACTGCGCATGCGCAGTCCGCCCGACGTGCAGCTCAGCAGTGGGGAACCCGGAAGACCAGGTAAGTAGATCCAATTAGCCTGCGATTGCGTGCGGGGCAGACTGATTTCACTGGGCGCGTTACCCACGTGCCCAATAGACCCGCCGCCCTGGTAATATCGAGCCCGTAGAGTTCAAAAGTATGGAAGTCATGATGAACCTTAACAAAACATTGGCTCGGCCACAAATGGAGCATTGTGTCCAGTTCTGGGCACCACTCTTTAGGAAAGATGCGAAGGCCTTGGAGAGGGTGCATAAGAGATTTACGAGAATGATTCCAAGGATGAGGGACTTTAGTTACGTGGATAAACTGGAAAAGCTGGGGTTGTTCTTCTTGGAACAGAGACAACTGCAAGGAGATTTGATAGAGCTATTCAAAATCATGAAGGATCTAGACAGAGTAGATAGAGAGAAACTGTTCCCACTGGCAGAAGTGTCAAAAACCAGAGGACATAGATATAAGGTGATTGGTAAAAGAACCAAAGGTGACATGAGGAAAAGCTTTTTTACACAGCTAGCGGTTAGGATCTGGAATGCACTGCCCGAGGGGGTGGTGGTGGCAGATTCAATCATGGCTTTCAAAAGGGAATTGGATAAGTACTTTTAAAGGAAAAAACGTGCAGGGCTACGAGGATAGGGCAGGAGAGTGAGACAAGTTGGATTACTCTTGCATAGAGCTGGCACAAACTCGATGGGCCAAATGGCCTCCTTCTGTGCTGTAACCTTTCTATGATTCTGTGATCAAAAATAGCAGTAGTCCTGATACTGACCCCTGGGGAACACCAATGTGTACTTCCCTGCAGTCTGAAAAACAATCGTTCACCACTGCTCTTTGCTTTCTGTCCTCTGGCCAATTTTGTATCCATGCTGCCACTCTCCCTTTAATCCCACGGGCTTTAATTTTGCTATCAAGTCTATTATGCAGTACTTTATCAAATGCCTTTTGAATTATACACATCAACTGCAGTACCCTTATCAACCCTCTCCATTACTTCATCAAAGAACTCAATCAAGTTAGTCAAACATGATCTTCCTTTAACATGTCCATGCTGACTTTCATTTATTAGCTCATACTTTTCCAAGTGCCAATTCATTTTGTCCCCACCACTGACGTTAGGCTGACTGACCTGTAATTGTCGGGTTTATCCCTCTCCCCTTTTTTGAACAGGGATGTAACATTTGCAAATCTCCAGTCCTCTGGCACCATCCCGATATCTAATGAGGATTGAAAGATTTGGCCAGAGCGTCTGCAATTTCCACCCTTCCCTCAGTAACCTAGGTTGCACCCAGCTGGACCGGATGACTTGTCTACTTTGGGTACTGCCAATCTTTTAAGTACTTCCTCTTTATCTTTTTTTAATCCTATCCAATATTGCTACTACCTCCTCCTTAACTGCTGCATTGCCAGCATCCTCTTCTCTAGTTATCTTTGGTCTCTATGATCATCTTGGAGTAGTGGGTGGTTTTGGTAGTAGAGACTGAGCCCTAATAGTGTTTGATGTAGTCCAGCCAGATTTGGTGATGGACAGCTAATCTGGTTGTGTGCCAGATACCCTCAACTCTATATCCCTTCCACTGAGGGAGCGAAGGTAGGGTCATTACAGGGGGAACAATTGGGATGGGAGGGAGTAAAGGTTTTGCTGGGGACAAGGGCATCAAAATTGAGGGTATCGTTAGCAAATCGATGGCGGCGAATGGGAAGGTCCACTGTTAGGCAGTTGAGAGTTTGAAAGTGCATTTGTAAGTGACTTCAAGGAGAGTTTTTGTTCCCCAGAAACAGACGCAGAAGGAGGTGGCATTGAAAAGGACTTGGATGTGTGTAGTGAGGGATAGTCTTATTCATGATCAAGGCATTGGGAGTAGAGAGACCACGGGAGATGGCGAGATTCAAGGGGTGACATTAGTATGGGTAGGAGAGTTTATATGGAGGAAGAGGTTTAGGGAGGACAGCTGTGCAGCGAATTCAGAGGCGAGAAGGCAAGGAGAGCTGAGACGTAGATTGAACTCACCGAGGATAAGTAGCTGCTCAGTGGTAGAGGCTGACGGAGGATATCTTGGAGTTGGGGGCAGTAGACAATGGGGATTTTAAGAGAAGTGAGAGGGGTGGAAGAAGGTGAGGCGTTTAAAGGAAAAGAAGATGCTGGAGGAGTAGGTGGAGGGACAAAGGGTGTGATGTGATGATAAGGACCACACCAACACCATGGCAGTTTGGGCTGGGCAGGTGGTGGGGATAATAGGCAGATGGGGTGCCGCCACCCATGAGTCAAGTTTCAGTCCAAGGCAGAATGTCAATGCAATCATCTACAATACGATCGTGGATTGCAAGGGCTTTGTTCGCTGGTGAACGGACATTCTAGAAGGAATTGCAGAGAAGGGCAGTGATTGATCTGCTGGTAGAATCCAAGGGGCCTGTGGTGGGTGGTATGAGCAGGATGGGAAGAAGGTAGGTGAGGTTAGCCTCAGGTGGTAAGAGAAAAAGACTTGCATTTATACATTGCCTTTCGTGACCTCAGAACATCCCAAAGCGCTTTACAGCCAATAAAGTATTTTTGAACTGTAGTTAGTCACTGTTGTAATGTAGGAATCGCGGCAGCCAATTTGTGCGTAGCAAGGTCCAATAACAGCAATGTGATAATGACCAGATAATCTGTGATGTTGGTTGAGGGATAAATATTGGCCAGGACACCAGGAAGAACTCCCCTGCTCTTCTTTGAAATAATGGCATGGGATCTTTTACGTCCACCTGAGAGGACAGATGGGGCCTCAGTTTAACGTATCATCCGAAAGATGGTACCTCCGACAGTGCAGCACTCCCTCAGTACTGCACTGGAGTGTTAGCCTGGATTTTGTGCTGAAGTCTATGGAGTGCGACTTGTATCTACACCTTCTTGACTCAGAGGTGAGAGTGCTACCTAGGATAGGATGGGGCAGCTCTTGTAAGGCGGCAGTGACGGGCCCTTGATGGACCCTTCAGGAAATGCCAAGAGAGGCACAGACAGTTGTGGTGAGCTTAATCAAGGGGGAAGTCACCCCTGAGATAATGGCAGGAGAGTAGGAAGACAGAGGAGTAGTGATCAATTGGGGTAGGGGATAGGAGGGAAGAAGTATCCATGAGGGAAGAAATGAAAAGTGGCATGACTGGGTGACAGGAAGGGGAGGAGACAGAAGAAAAGTCCACGAGAGGAACCAAGAGGAAAAAAAAAGGGAAAGAGAAGATATGCTAACACTAATGGACACAGAGGGAGTTCATGTTACAAAGACATGGCAGAAATTAGAAGAAACATATCCTGGTCATAAACAGAGGACATTCCCCCTTACCTTGCGTGCTTTGTATCAGATGGATCAAAAATTGTTACACTTAGTGCACTCAATGTTACAGTAAATGTTACAATATCTGATTAACCAATTGTCAACCCATGGATGCAAAATGCTTGTAAGAGCAAGGCATTTTCACAGAAACTAGAGAAGTTGGTAAGGTAAACGCTAATATCCAAACTGACTGTTCAGTGAGCCAAATCTAGACATCATTCACTCCTAGGCATAGGCTGGGTATTAAACCCCAGGGAGTTCCTTAACCAGGACATATGGTGATGGGGTTAACAATTTAACTGATGCCTTGATAAATAATTGTCGGGTACCTATCCCAGTGTTCTTAGTGTGCTGTTGTGGTCCTCATATAATGAGAAAGACATCTAGGTATTGAAGAGGGTGCAATGATAGGTCTAGAACATAGAAACTATGTTTCTATAGCTGGGATAAAGCACCTGAGTAATGGAGAGGCTGCAGAATCTGGGATTCTTTACACCGGAAAAGAGAAATTTCAGGGATAATCTTATGCAAGTATTCAAGATCCTAAAGAGTATAGACAAAAAAATTTTCAACGAAGCCAGGTCTCCATACCCTTTTGTATAGCTTCCCTGCAGATTGGAGCTGGGCTTGTAATAGGTGCAGGCCCATCGCATTGCTGCAAAAGAGAACAGGGAGGTTGTTGGTGGCCTTTCTGCCTCAATTTCCTGTTCCTGTGGCCATGCGGCACCCAGATGCAGGGGTTCCCACCAAGTTGGCCTTAAGGCTTGTGCTGAGACCCTCCTCCGAGCTAAGTGCATGTTAACACAATAATGCTTATTTATTGAGCTCTTCCTTCATCTTTGTCTATATAGTGTTTTGAATCCAAAGATTTTATATTGGCGCCCGTGCATATTTTGTTGACTGTGCTGTACCTTACAGGCAGCTCACAATTATTACAGAGCTATTATTACTTCGGCAGTGTGCTGGTATCATTTTGTGCTATGCAGTGGTTCTGCCTTTGTTGAGCTGGTTTGATTCTAGCACTCTTAAATTTTTATGTGCTTGAATTTTGTCTCTACTAGCTCCTTCTTCAGAGTGATGATTAATATTGGATGCCTATTTTCTCCCTTGCTGTGCTTAGGTACTTGTTTGTTTTTGTGTTTGTTTGGATTGTAATTGTATTCTATTTAATCGGTACTGTTCCTTTACTATTGCAGTGGTTTTTAGCTGATAGTGCCCTTTTTGGTTACCATGACAATGGGAGGAACATCCTGCCAGATTGTAGAACTGCACAAAGGAGAGAGAGTGGTACCAGATGGAGATAGCTGCAGCAGCAACAGATCTCTGTAGTCTTGGCAGTCTCATCAGTAATCACCACAAAAGAGGATTTTCATAACAGCATGGTGAGGAAATTCAGATCGGTAAACCACCAGGAAGTGTGCCATTAACTAGGTTTTGTGTGATATGAGTGATAATTAGCATATTTCAGTTATTTATATTATATTTAATGTTATGGGTCTTATTTTTAGCAATAATCTTAACAGTACCTAACTGAATTTATATTCATTGCAGGATCAAAATGTAATTGATATTTTTATTTTTAATCTATTAATAATTTTGCCATTTCCTATCTCTAAACCTTTTCTTATTTCAAGTTCTAGGATGTGGTTGAATGGGATATCGGCAGTACATTTTTCTCACAATCCACTTTCAGACCGCACCCCATTGCAGTCAGTATTAACAGCAGGTGTGTACAGAGGTCAGCTTCCTCTCTTTAAATTCAAAAATCGTCATGAAAATGTCGACTGGAGGCGAATTAGTGCCATTGATGTGGACAGAGTGGCCAATGAACTGGATTTTGTCACTTTGCAGGAAAATATAATGAATATCACCTTCTGCAACATGGATGCTGAAAAATGCCCTTATTGCCAAAACCCACTGGATCCTGGCCTGCTGAAAATGTTCAGATTAGCACAGCTCATCATAGAATATCTTCTTCATTCTCAGGAATACCTTACATCTAATTTGCAGATGTATGAAGAAAAATTGCAGGCATCAGAATTTGAAAAAGAACAAATTAAAAAGGAACTTTGCAAATTAGCTGATGAGATGAAGTCTCGGAAAGTGGAATGTAAACGCAGAAAACAGATAATTTCTACCCAACAGATGATGATCCAGTCTGGTGCTAATAATTACTATAAGGTATGCAATGTGTAAGAAACTGAATTCAGTTAATTTAAAATGGTAGAGATTTTTATAGTTACAAGCTAGGAACATTGCTTATATTAACGATGTTCTGACATTTAAAGTGTGATGCACAAAAATAGCTTACGATGTGATGGTTTAGTCTTCAGTTTGAAAAATAATAATCTTTTAATATATCTCAGCAATTGTAACTGCTGCTTAAGTACAATAGCATCTATTGAGTGAGGGTATGATGACCAGATGGTGTCTGGCTATCTTTTCTCCCCGCACCCCCCCCCCAGGAACCAATGTAGGTCAGCAAGGTCAGGTTTTTTTTAATCCATTCTTCAGATGTGGGCGTCGCTGGCAAGGCTAGAATTTATTGCCCATCCCTAGTTGCCCTCGAGAAGGTTGTGGTCAGCCTTCTTGAACCGTTGCAATCCATTTGATGAAGGTGCTCCCACAATGCTATTTGGTAGGGAGTTCCAGGATTTTGACCAAGCGACCATGAAGGAAGGGCGATAAATGTCCAAGTCGGGATGGTGTGTGACTTGGAGGGGAATTTGGAGGTGATGGTGTTCCCATGCACCTGCTGCCCTTGTCCTTCTAGGTGATGGAGGTTGTGGATTTGTGAGGCGTTACCGAAAAAGCCTTGGCGAGTTGCTGCAGTGCATCCTGTAGATAGTACACACTGCAGTTACTGTGCGCTAGTGTGGAGAGAGTGGATATTTAAGGTGGTGGATGGGCTGCTAATCAAGTGGACTGCTTTGTTGTGGATGGTGTTCTTGTGTGTTGTTGCAGCTGCACCCATCCAGGCAATTGGAGAGTATTCTAGGCAATTCTGATTTGTGCCTTGCAGGTGGTGGAGAGGCTCTTGGGAGAAAAGAGGTGAGCCACTCACCACAGAATACCCACCTTCTGACCTGCTCTAGTAGCTACAGCATTTATGTGGCTGGTCCAGTTGAGTTTCTGGTCAATGGTGATCCCCAGATGTTGATGGTGAGGGACTCGGCGATGGTAATGCTATCAAACGTCAAGGGCAGGTGGATAGACATTCTATTGTTGGAGATGGCCATTGCCTGGCACTTGTGTGGCGCGAATGTTACTTGTCACTTATCAGCCCAAGCCTGGATATTATCCAGATCTTGCTTCATTACCTGAGGAATTTAAAATAGAACTGAACACTGTGCAATCATCAGCAAACAGCCCCACTTCGGACCTTATGATGGAGGGAAGGTCATTGATGAAGCAGCTGAAGATAGTTGGGCCTAGGACGCTGCCCTGAGGAACTCCTGCAGCGATGTCCTGGGGCTGAGATAGAATCATAGAAGTTACAACATGGAAACAGGCCCTTCGGCCCAACATGTCCATGTCGCCCAGTTTATACCACTCAGCTAGTACCAATTGCGTGCACTTGGCCCATATCCCTCTATACCCATCTTACCCATGTAACTGTCCAAATGCTTTTTAAAAGACAAAATTGTACCCGCCTCTACTACTGCCTCTGGCAGCTCGTTCCAGACACTCACCACCCTTTGAGTGAAAAAATTGCCCCTCTGGACCCTTTTGTATCTCTCCCCTCTCACCTTAAATCTATGCCCCCTCGTTATAGACTCCCCTACCTTTGGGAAAAGATTTTGACTATCGACCTTATCTATGCCCCTCATTATTTTATAGACTTCGATAAGATCACCCCTTAACCTCCTGCTCTCCAGGGAAAAAAGTCCCAGTCTGTCTAACCTCTCCCTATAAGTCAAACCATCAAGTCCCGGTAGCATCCTAGTAAATCTTTTCTGCACTCTTTCTAGTTTAATAATATCCTTTCTATAATAGGGTGACCAGAACTGTACACAGTACTCCAAGTGTGGCCTCACCAATGCCCTGTACAACTTCAACAAGACATCCCAACTCCTGCATTCAATGTTCTGACCAAGACATCCCAACTCCTGCATTCAATGTTCTGACCAATGAAACCAAGCATGCTGAATGCCTTCTTCACCACCCTATGTTTGGTAACTGTTAAATTACAGAAAAAAGGTTTCTTTGTCGACAATAATGTTTGCGACACTTTGAACAGCACAGTTTAATGACATGACATGTATCCTTAACCAATGATTGGTCCCTAACAACCACAACCATCTTCCTTTGTGCTAGATATGACTCCAGCCACTAGCGAGTTTTTTGTTTGATCCCCGTTGACATCAGTTTTACTAGGGCTCCTTGATGCCACACTCTGTTGAATGCTGACTTGATGTCAAGGGCAGTCACACTCTCCTCACCTCAGGAATTCAGTTCTTTTGTCCATATTTGGACAAAGGCTTTAATGAGGTCTGGAGCCGAATGGTCCTGGCAGAACCCAGACTGAGCAAGTGCCGTTTGACAGCATTGTTGACGACTCCTTCCATCACTTTGTTGATTGAGAGTAGGCTGGTAGCACAGTAATTGGCCAGGTTGGATTTGTCCTGCTTTTTGTGGACAGGACATACCTAGGCAATTTTCCACATTGTCAGGTAGATGCCAGTGTTGCAGCTGTACTGGAACAGCTTGGCTAGAGGTGCAGCTAGTTCTGGAGCACAAGCCTTCAGCACTACAGCCAGGATGATGTCAGGACCCATTGCCTTTGCTGTGTCCAGTCCACTCAGCCATTTCTTGATTAGCACGTGGAGTGAATCGAATTGGCTGAACATTGGCATCTGAGATGATGGGGCTATCAGGAAGAGGCCAAGAAGGATCATCCACTCAACACTTCTGGCTGAAGATCGTTGCGAAAACTTCAGCCTTGTCTTTTGCACTGACATGCTGGGTTCTGCTATCATTGACAATGGGGATGTTCATGGAGCTTCCTTCTCCCGTTAGTTGCTTAATTGTCCACCACCATTCACAACTGGATGTGGCAGGACTACAGAGCTTTGACCTGATCCATTGGTTTTGGGATCACTTAGCTCTGTCTATAGCATGCTGCTTCCACTGTTTAGCATGCATGTACACCTGTGTTGTAGCTTTACCATATTGGCACCTCATTTTCAGGTACGCCTGTTGCTGTTCTTAGCATGCCCTTCTACACTCATTGAACCAGGGTTGGTCATCTCCTACCAATGCTGTCATGGACAGATGCATCTGCGACAGGTAGATTGGTGAGGACGAGGTTAAGTAGGTTATTCCCTCGTGTTGGTTCACTCACCACCTGCTGCAAGCCCAGTATGCCAGCTATGTCCTTCAGGACTTGGCCAGCTCTGTCAGTGGTGGTACTAACGAGCCACTCTAGGTGATGGATATAGAAGTCTCCCACCCAGAATATATTCTGTGCCCTTGCTATCCTCAGTGCTTCCTTCAAGTTGTCTTCAACATGGAGGTGATGAGAAAGCAGGGTTTAATGTAGGATAGGATATGAATGGTAAAGTTTTAGATCAGCTGAAGTTTAGAGGGTGAAAGATGGGAGGCCAGCTAAGTGAAAATTGGAGCAAGCAGGTATGGAGGTGACAAAGGCATGAGTGAAGGTTTCAGTAGAAGGTGGACTGAGATAGGGGCAGAGGCAAGCAAAATTACAGATGTGGAGATGGTTGGTTGTGATGGAAAGGATATGGGGTCGGATAATTTAGCTCTGGGTCAAACAGGATGCCAGTCTGGTTCAGCATTAAGACAGTGGCCAGGGAAGGGGTAGGATTGGTGGCTTGGGTACAGAATTTGTGGCAGTGGCCTGTAAGAAAATAGATATGTTTTTACATTATTCTAATACCAAACAAAGAAAAAAAAAGCTAATGTAGACATAATTGGTTTAAATTGTGTGCTCGCAAATTCTATCCTTTGATCACAATGTCGCTGATAACATTGGGAAGGATGGATTTCAGGGCTAACGACATTATTCCATAAGGATAAGCACATATAGATTATAAAATAAACAATATTGTTAGCATTAATGATACAATATGGAATTAAAAGGGTTGTTAGGTTAGAAACATAGAATGGTTACAGCACAGAAGGAGGCCATTCAGCCCATTGAGCCTCTGCTGTTAAGAACAGGCTTTTAAAACACAGGCTTTTTATCACAGCAGGGGGGCGTGTAAAAGAAGGAAATTACTGCAGTATACATAAGGCAATAGATTCCTTTTACTATAGAGGTTGGGTTGCGTCTATTTACACCACTGTGGTGCAAATATCCGAATTTCTTATTCTCACTTCGAGATAGTGGGAGGAGAATGTCTGGAATGTGTATTTTGATGCCGTCTCCAGTGGAATAATTCAAGTTCTCTGCAATGTGTAATTTGATCCAGTCATTGTCAGGCAGGCTACAGTGTTCAGACAAGGCACAGCGCTGATGCCACCTCGTTCAGAGAACGGGCGGCGCTGATGCCACCTCGTTCAGAGAACGGGCGGCGCTGACGCCACCTCGTTCAGAGAACGGGCGGCGCTGACGCCACCTCGTTCAGAGAACGGGCGGCGCTGACGCCACCTCGTTCAGAGAACGGGCGGCGCTGACGCCACCTCGTTCAGAGAACGGGCGGCGCTGACGCCACCTCGTTCAGAGAACGGGCGGCGCTGACGCCACCTCGTTCAGAGAACGGGCGGCGCTGACGCCACCTCGTTCAGAGAACGGGCGGCGCTGACGCCACCTCGTTCAGAGAACGGGCGGCGCTGACGCCACCTCAACATGAGGATGAGAATTTTAAAATGGGACTGGGAGCCAATTTAGGTCAGCGAGCACAGGGGTGATGGGTAAACGGGATTTTCTGTGAGTTAGAATACGAACAGCAGAGTTTTTGATGAGCTCAAGCTCATTGAGGATGGAAGATGGGAGGCCAGCTAGGAGAGCGTTGGAATAGTCGAGCCTGGAGATAACAAAGGCATGGAACATAGGAGCAAGATTAGGCCATTCAGCCCCTCAAGATCCCTGTTCTGCCATTTAATGAGATCTAAGCTAATCTGTATCCTAACTCCATTTACCTGCCTTGGCTCCATTTCCTTTAATACCATTGGCTAGCAAAAATCTATCAATCTCAGATTTTAAATTATTAATTGAGCTAGCATCTACTGCTTTTTGTGGGAGAGAGTTCCACACTTCTACCACCCTTTGCGTGAAGAAGCGTTTCCTAACTTCTCTCCTGAATGGCCTGGGTCTGATTTTAAGGTTATCCACTTGTCCTAGACTCCCCCACCAGCAGAAAATGTTTCGATTTCAGCAGCAGATGGCTGAGGAAGGGGCTGAGACGGACAGTGTTGTGGGGGTGGAAATAGGTGGTCTTCATGATGGAGAGGATATAGTTTCATAGTAGGTACAGCACAGGAGGAAGCCATTCAGCCCATCATATCTGTGCCGGCTCTTTCCTTCGTTGTCCAGCTGAGAGGGAATGCCCTTGCTTTGTACCACTATAACCTATCCAGTCATATGGGGTCGGAAGCTCAGCTCAGGGTCAAATAAGATGCCAGGGTTGCAAATAGTTTGTTTCAGTCTGAAACGCTGGCCAGGAAGGGGGATGGAATCAGTAGCAAGGGAACGGAATTTGTGGCAGGGACCGAAGACCATGTCTTTGGTCTTCCCAATGTTTAATTGGAGAAATTTGCAGCTCATCCAAGACTGGATGTTGGACAAGCAGTTTGACAACACAGAGGCAGTGGAGGATTTGAGAGGTAGTGTTGGTGTGGTGGAGCTGGGTGTCGTCAGTATACATGTGGAACCTGATGCCATGTCTTTGGATGATGTCACCAAGGGGTATCATGTAGATGAGAAATAGGATGGGGCCAAGGATGGACCCATGGGGGACTCCAGATGTAATGGTGCGGGGACGAGAAGAGAAGCTATTGCAGGAGATTCTCTGGCTTCACTGGATAGGTAATAATGGAACAGAGCAAGGGCATTCCCAGGCAGCTGGAAGAGGAGCTTTGGAGAAGGATGAAGTGATTAACAGTATTTAAAACCTACTAAAATAAAGATGAAGAGGGATAGTGCACCACGGTCACAGTCACAGAGGATGTCACTTTTGATTAGGGCCAAAACCTGATTGGAGAGGTTCAAACCTCCGGTTTGCAGGAAAGATGGCAGACAGGTATGGGCACAAAGGACAGGGGCATTGCCTTCTACTCCACAGGTGCAGATAACGCACTGACTTTTAGAATACAGGAAATAGCTGTTGGGAACTGCGGGAAACACAATCTACACAGTGCCTCCTCTTCACTCCTACAGCTGCTCTGCCAATTGGGTTATAATGTGGAGATGCCGGTGATGGACTGGGGTTGACAATTGTAAACAATTTTACAACACCAAGTTATAGTCCAGCAATTTTATTTTAAATTCACAAGCTTTCGGAGATTTTCTCCTTCCTCAGGCAAACGTTTGCCTGAGGAAGGAGAAAATCTCCGAAAGCTTGTGAATTTAAAATAAAATTGCTGGACTATAACTTGGTGTTGTAAAATTGTTTACAATTGGGTTATATGTATTTATGAATGCTGCTCATCCTCCTGTCATTGCTCCTTCTCTTCTTCATTCAAAAAAAAAAGAGATCGCAAGATAACTATGGATGAGCAAGGCCATTTGGCTCGCCTTGAATCAAGTGTTGATCCCTCTTTGTGTGGAGAACGATTTCTTGATATCATTCCTACATTTGAATCTATGTTGCTTTCTCCTATACTAGCGATCCTCCTTGTGGCTTTTCTCTGCACTGGCCACAGCGCATCAGTAGCTCCCTTGTGCCTCAGAGACCAGCTCTGCACAAGGGAGTCAAGATGTGGTCTGGCAGCAGACTGTTCACAAAGGCTTAAAGTTTCATAGAATCATAGAATCATAGAAGTTACAACATGGAAACAGGCCCTTCGGCCAAACATGTCCATGTCGCCCAGTTTATACCACTAAGCTAGTCCCAATTGCCTGCACTTGGCCCATATCCCTCTATACCCATCTTACCCATGTAACTGTCCAAATGCTTTTTAAAAGACAAAATTGTACCCGCCTCTACTACTGCCTCTGGCAGCTCGTTCCAGACACTCACCACCCTTTGAGTGAAAAAATTGCCCCTCTGGATCCTTTTGTATCTCTCCCCTCTCACTTTAAATCTGTGCCCCCTCGTTATAGACTCCCCTACCTTTGGGAAAAGATTTTGACTATCGACCTTATCTATGCCCCTCATTATTTTATAGACTTCTATAAGATCACCCCTTAACCTCCTACTCTCCAGGGAATAAAGTCCCAGTCTGTCTAACCTCTCCCTGTAAGTCAAACCATCAAGTCCCGGTAGCATCCTAGTAAATCTTTTCTGCACTCTTTCTAGTTTAATAATATCCTTTCTATAATAGGGTGACCAGAACTGTGCACAGTACTCCAAGTGTGGCCTCACCAATGCCCTGTACAACTTCAACAAGACATCCCAACTCCTGCATTCAATGTTCTGACCAATGAAACCAAGCATGCTGAATGCCTTCTTCACCACCCTATCCACCTGTGACTCCACTTTCAAGGAGCTATGAATCTGTACTCCTAGATCTCTTTGTTCTATAACTCTCCCCAACGCCCTACCATTAACGGAGTAGGTCCTGGCCCGATTTGATCTACCAAAATGCATCACCTCACATTTATCTAAATTAAACTCCATCTGCCATTCATCGGCCCACTGGCCCAATTTATCAAGATCCCGTTGCAATCCTAGATAACCTTCTTCACTGTCCACAATGCCACCAATCTTGGTGTCATCTGCAAACTTACTAACCATGCCTCCTAAATTCTCATCCAAATCATTAATATAAATAACAAATAACAGCGGACCCAGCACCGATCCCTGAGGCACACCGCTGGACACAGGCATCCAGTTTGAAAAACAACCCTCGACAACCACCCTCTGTCTTCTGTCGTCAAGCCAATTTTGTATCCAATTGGCTACCTCACCTTGGATCCCATGAGATTTAACCTTATGTAACAACCTACCATGCGGTACCTTGTCAAATGCTTTGCTGAAGTCCATGTAGACCACGTCTACTGCACAGCCCTCATCTATCTTCTTGGTTACCCCTTCAAAAAACTCAATCAAATTCGTGAGACATGATTTTCCTCTCACAAAACCATGCTGACTGTTCCTAATTAGTCCCTGCCTCTCCAAATGCCTGTAGATTCTGTTTCCTTGTGAAAACCACCTACTTCTGGGTGGCGGTCTGGCAAGTGGAGTGGGGCAGGTCACCTCAGCCAAAACTCTGCACAGAACTGGCCACCTCGATTTCTGCCATGATTTCCTTCCCGTGACCCCTCTGTGGCCCTGATCATTCTGCTGGCTGGCTGGCAGTGCACCCATCGGAATCAAATAAACTGGAGGGGGTGCGATTCTGGAACATGGATTTGACCAGGAGTCACGTTTACTATGTTGGAACTGCAGTTTCTGAGCAGTCAAGGCTATTTTGTAAGACTGCCATCTATGGAAGCAGTACCTGTTGCCAGTACAGAACCGACGACAGCTCTTATCCCCTCCTCCTAATGTATGGCTGGCGACGACATTGATCGCCTGGACTGCCAGACACCAGGATTTTCCTCACTTCATGTCCTGATTCCCTCATTGCGTTGCAGACGCGGGTTCTGGACTCCACCAATTGGCCAGTCATCAGCACCACGAGAGAAGAGACTGTCTCCATTGCCAACATGTGAGATCAGTGCTCCTGAATCATTGATCTCTAACAATCTAGACCCCTGAGACCTTGGTCTTAGAATCCTCAGCTGAGGGCTCTTGCTTGTCACCTCTGGGGAGAGACAGATGTCTCCTCAAATTTGCCTACCACCTCCTCCTGCTCATTGCTGCTCTGGTATCCACCCAGCAATATCTGCTCTTTGTCAGTAATACCACCCCCCAAATGGATTTATCTGAGTTGTTGCTTGAGTAAACAAGATGCCACGACAGAATGGATCAGGTCCTTGAGGCATCAGGCTGCTCAGATGATGCTTCTTTTAAGCATTCAGCACCTTACCAGAACCTGTAACATATAAAATTCTAACTGGACTAGACAGACTAGATGTAGGGAGGATGTTCCCGATGGCTGGGGAGTCCAGAACCAGGGGTCACAGTCTCAGGATACGGGGTATGCCATTTAGAACCGAGATGAGGAGAAATTTCTTCACTGAGAGGGTGGTGAACCTGTGGAATTCTCTACCACAGAAGGCAGTGGAGGCCAAGTCATTAGATGTATTCAAGAAGGAGATAGATATATTTCTTAATGCTAAAGGGATCAAGGGATATGGGGAAAAAGCAGGAACAGGGTACTGAGTTAGACGATCAGCCATGATCATTTTGAATGGCGGAGCAGGCCCGAAGGGCAGAATGGCCTACTCTTGTTCCTATTTTCTATGTTTCTAACTTCACTCCTGCAAATCTTGGCTCTAATTTTTAGGCTATGTCCCCTAGTCCCAGTATTCGAGTATAGGAGACCTTGAAAAACTTATGTGAAGGGCACAGATTTATTAATCTATCTGCAGTGGGTAAGGAAAATACAATTCTATTTATTTATTCCTGGAAATAATCTGAAAAATAGTTACTGCACTATCTCTGAGGATATACCCACAAACTTCTTTCAAAATTCTTTCACTGGTGACCTGCCGTCTTATCCCCAACTCAGTTTGAGCAACATCATGGGAGATCTGCTAGTTTGTTACATGTTTTTACCCGAACTAAAAGTTATCTTAAAACAACTTAGAAGCCACAAGAGGGCACACTTCACCAACAATGTTTGCTGCATATTTACATTGAGTTTCATCAAAACTACAGCACAGAAACAGGCCATTTGGCCCAACTGGTCTATGCCAACATTTTATGCTCCACATGAGCCTCCTCCCTCCCTACTTCATCTAACCCTATCAGGATATCCTTCTATTCCATTCCCCTTAAATGCATCTGTGCTAGTCACCTCAACTACTCCTTGTGTTCCACATTCTTACCACTCTTTGGGTAAAGAAGTTTCTCCTGAATTCCCTGTTGGATTTATTAGCAACTATTTTATATTTATGATCTCTAGTTTTGGACTACCCCACAAGTCGTAACATTTTCTCCCTATCGTTAACTTAAAGACCTCCATCAGGTCACCCCTCAGCCTTCTCTTTTCTAGAGAAGAGAGTCCCAGCCTGTTCAGCTATTCCTGATACGTATATCCTCTCAATTCTGGTATCATCCTTGTGAATCTTTTTTGGACCCTCTCCAATGCCTCTATACCCTCTTTATAATATGGAAACCAGAACTGTGCACAATACTCCCTTTTTTAAAATTCATTCATGGGATATGGGCGTCACTGGCAAGGCCAGCATTTATGGCCCATCCCTAATGGTAATCCCTGAGGGTAGCACAATTGATGTAGTCTACATGGATTTTAGCAAGGCTTTTGACAAGGTCCCACATGGCAGATTGGTCAAAAAAGTGAAGGCCCATGGGATTCAAAGGAATGTGGCAAATTGGAATGTGGCAAATAGTATGGGTATGATCTTGTGGCCATTACAGAAACATGGCTGCAGGGTGACAACGACTGGGAATTAAATATGCCAGGGTATTTAACAATCAGGAAGGACAGGCAGGAGGGAAGGGGAGGTGGGGTGACTATGTTAATAAAGGAAGGAATCACTGTAATACAGAGAAATGTTATTGGGACAAAGGATCAGGATAATGAAACAGTTTGGGTAGAGATAAGGAATAATAAGGGGAAAAAAACACTAGTGGGCGTAGTATATAGGCCTCCTAATAGTTGCAACTCTGCTGGAAGAAGTATTAATCAGGAAATAGTCGGGGCATGTAATAAGGGAACAGCTATAATTATGGGGGATTTTAACTATCATATTAACTGGACAAATCAAATTGGGCAGGGCAGCCTTGAGGAAGAGTTTATTGAGTGTATTAGGGATGGATTTCTTGAGCAGTATGTAACTGATCCTACAAGGGGGCAAGCAACCTTGGACCTGGTCCTGTGTAATGAGCCAGGATTAATTAATAATGTCCTAGTTAAGGATCCCCTTGGAATGAGTGACCATAACATGGTTACATTCCATATCCAATTAGAGGGTGAGAAGGTTGGTTGTCAAACAAGCGTACTGAGCTTGAATAAAGGAGACTATGATGGTATGAGAGCGGAATTGATTAAAGTGGACTGGGAAAATAGATTAAAGGGTAAGATGGTACATGAGCAGTAGTGTTCATTCAAGGAGTTATTTTACAACTTTCAAAAAATATATATTCCACTGAGGAAAAAAGGGTGTAAAAGAAATGACAGCCATCCGTGGCTAAGTAAAGAAAGTAAGGATAGTATCCGACTAAAAACAAGGACATATAAGGTAGCCAAACTTAGTGGGAGGATAGAAGATTGGGAAGTCTTCAAAGACAGCAAAAAGTAACTAAAGGATTGATTAAGAAAGGGAAGATAGATTATGAAAATAAATTGGCCAAAAATATAAAAATCGATAGCAAGAGTTTCTACAGTTATATAAAAGAAAAAGGGTGGCTAAGGCAAACGTAGGTCCCTTTAGAGGATGAGACCGGGAAATTAATGGTGGGAAACATGGAGATGGCAAAAATGCTGAACAAATATTTTGTTTCAGTCTTTATGGTAGAGGACACTAAGAATATCCCAACACTGGACAAAAAGGGGGCTCTGGGGGGGAGGAGCCAAATGCGATTAAAATCACTAAGGAATTGGTACTCAGTAAAATAATAGGACTCAAGGCGAATAAATCCCCTGGACCTGATGGCTTACAACCTAGGGTCTTGAGGGATTGTGGATGCTTTGGTAATAATTTTCCAAAATTCTCTGGACTCAGCAAAGGCCCTGGCAGATTGGAAAACTGCTAATGTAACACCCTTATTTAAAAAGGGTCGTAGGCAGAAGGCTGGAAATTATAGACCAGTTAGCTTAACATCTGTGGTGGGTAAAATTTTGGAGTCTATTATTAAGGAGACAGTAGCGGAACATTTGGATAAACATAATTTAATAGGACAAAGTCAGCATGGCTTTATGAAGGGAAAGTCATGTCTGACAAATTTGCTTGAGTTCTTTGAGGGCACAACGTACAGGGTGGATAAAGGGGAACCAGTGGACGTAGTGTATTTAGACTTCCAGAAGGCATTCGACAAGGTGCCACATAAAAGATTATTGCTCAAGATAAAGAATCACTGGATTGGGGGTAATATTCTCGCATGGGTGGAAGATTGGTTATCTAACAGGAAGCAGAGAGTTGGGATAAATGGTTCATTCTCGGACTGGCAACCAGTAACCAGTGGTGTTCCGCAGGGGTCGGTGCTGGGTCCCCAACTCTTTACGATCTATATTAACGATTTGGAGGAGGGGACCGAGTGTAACATATCAAAGTTTGCAGATGATACAAAGATGGGAGGGAAAGTAGAGAATGAGGAGGACATAAAAAACCTACAAGGGGATATGGACAGGCTGGGTGAGTGGGCGGAGATTTGGCAGATACAATACAATATTGGAAAATGTGAGGTTATGCACTTTGGCAGGAAAAATCAGAGAGCAAGTTATTATCTTAATGGCGAGAAACTGGAAAGTACTGCAGTACAAAGGGATCTGAGGGATCTAGTGCAAGAAAATCAAAAAGTTAGTATGCAGGTGCAGCAGGTGATCAAGAAGGCCAACGGAATGTTGGCGTTTATCGCTAGGGGGATAGAATATAAAAACAGGGAGGTATTGCTGCAGTTATATAAGGTATTGGTGAGACCGCACCTGGAATACTGCATAAAGTTTTGGTCTCCATACTTAAGAAAAGACATACTTGCTCTCGAGGCAGTACAAAGAAGGTTCACTCGGTTAATCCCGGGGATGAGAGGTTGAGTAGATTGGGACTCTACTCATTGGAGTTCAGAAGAATGCGAGGCGATCTTATTGAAACATATAAGATTGTGAAGGGGCTGGATCGGGGGATGCGGTAAGGATGTTCCCAAGGATGGGTGAAACTAGAACTAGGGGGCATAATCTTAGAATAAGGGGCTGCTCTTTCAAAGCTGAGATGAGGAGAAACTTCTTCACTCAGAGGGTAGTAGGTTTGTGGAATTTGCTGCCCCAGGAAGCTGTGGAAGCTACATCATTAAATAAATTTAAAACAGAAATCGACAGTTTCCTAGAAGTAAAGGGAATTTGGGGTTACGGGGAGCGGGCAGGAAATTGGACATGAAGCTGAGTTCGGATCGGTCAAGGCCCTGTGGGTGGCGGAGCGGGCCCAGGGGCTGAGTGGCTGGGTTCTTTAGATTTAAGGTTAGGATCAGATCAGCCATGATCTTATTGAATGGCGGAGCAGGCTTGAGGGGCCGATTGGCCTACTCCTGCTCCTATTTCTTATGTTCTTATGTTAAATTGGCTCAGTGGCAGGAAGCAAAGGGTAATAGTCGACCGGTGTTTTTGCAACTGGAAGGCTGTTTCCAGTGGTGTGCTGCAGGGCTCGGTACTAGGTCCTTTGCTTTTTGGGTATACATTAACGATTTGGACTTAAACGTAGGGGACATGATTAAGTAATTTGCAGATGACACAAAGATGGGCCATGTGGTTGTTAGTGAGGAGGAAAGCTGTAGACTGCAAGAAGATATCAATGGACTGGTCAGATGGGCAGAAAAATGGCAAATGGAGTTCAATCCGGAGAAGTGTGAGGTGATGCACTTGGGGAGAGCAAACAAGGCAAGGGAATACACAATAAATGGGAGGATACTGAAAGGTGCAGAGGAAGTGAGGAACCTTGGAGTCCATGTCCACAGATCCCTGAAGGTCGCAGGACATGTAGATAAGGTGGTTAAGAAGGCATATGGAAAGCTTTCCTTTATTAGCCGAGGCATAGAATATAAAATGAGGGATGTTATGCTGGAACTGTATAAAACACTAGTTATGCCATGGCTTGAGTACTGCGCACAGTTCTGGTCACCACGTTACAGAAAGGATGTAATTGCACTGAACAGCGTGCAGAGGAGATTTACGAGGATGTTGCTGGGGCTGGAGAATTTTAGCTATGATGACCGATTGGATAGGCTGGGGTTGTTTTCCTTGGAACAGAGGAGGCTGAGGGGTGATTTGATTGAGGTGTACAAAATTGAGGGGCCTAGATAGAGTGGATAGGAAGGACCCATTTCCCTTAGCGGAGGGGTCAATAACCAGGGGGCATAGATTTAAAGTGATTGGTAGAAGGATTAGAGCGGAAATGAGGAAAGAAATTTTCACCGAGGGTGGTGGGGGTCTGAAATTCACTGCCTGAGAGGGTGGTAGAGGCAGAAACCCTCAACTTACTTAAAAACCTGGATGTGCACCTGAAGAGCCATGACCTGCAGGGCTACGGACCAAATGCGGGAAAGTGGGATTAGGCTGGGTGGCTCGTTTTTCTGCCGACACGGACACAATGCGCCGAATGGCCTCCTACTGTGCCGTAAATTTTCTATTATGATATGATTCAAATTGTCACTGAGAAGGCGGTGGTGAGCTGCGTTCTTGACCGCTGCAGTCTGTTTGGTGAAGGTACTCCCACAGTGCTGTTAGGTAGGGAGTTCCAGGATTTTGACCCAGCAATGATGAAGGAATGGCAATATATTTCCAAGTCCGGATGGTGTGTGACTTGGAGGGGAACGTGCAGGTGGTGGTGTTCCCATGCGCTTGCTGCCCTTGTCCTTTTAGGTGGTAGTGGTTGCGGGTTTGGGAGGTGCTGTTGAAAAAGCCTTGGCGAGTTGCTGCGGTGCATCCTGTAGATGGTACACACTGCAGCCAGGGTGCGCGATGGAGGGAGTGAACGTTTAGGGTGCCAATCAAGCGGGCTGCTTTCTCCTGGATAGTGTTGAGCATCTTGAGTGTTGGAGCTGCACTCATCCAGGCAAGTGGAGAGTATTCCATCACACTCCTGACTTGTGCCTTATGGCGGAAAGGCTTTGGGGAGTCAGGAGGTGAGTCACTCGCCGCAAAATACCAAACCTCTGACCTGCTCTTGTAGCCACAGTGTTTATGTGGCTGATTCAGTTAAGTTTCTGGTCAATGGTGACCCCCAGGTTGTTGATGGTGGAGGATTCAGCAATGGTAATGCCATTGAATGTCAAGGGGAGGTGGTTAGATTCTCTTGTTGGAGATGGTCATTGCCTGGCACTTGTCTGGCGTGAATGTTACTTACCACTTATCAGCCCAAGCCTGAATGTTGTCCAGGCCTTGCTGCATGCGGGCACGGACTGCTTCATTATCTGAGGGGTTACGAATGGAACTGAACACTTTGCAATCATCAGCGAACATCCCCACTTCTGACCTTATGATGGAGGGAAGGTCATTGATGAAGCAGCTGAAGATGGTTGGGCCTACGACACTGCCCTCAGGAACTCCTGCAACAATATCCTGGTTCTGAGATGATTGGCCTCCAACAACCACGACCACCTTCTTTTGTGCTCGGTATGACTCCAGTCACAGAGTTTTCCCCCTGATTCCCATTGACTTCAATTTTATTGGGGCTCCTTGATGCCACACTCTGTCAAATGCTGCCTTGGTGTCAAGGGCAGTCATTCTCATCTCACCTCTGGAATTCAGCTCTTTTGTCCATGTTTGGACCAAGGCTGTGTTGAGGTCTGGAGCCGAGTGGTCCTGGCAGAACCCAAACTGAGTGTCGGTGAGCAGGTTGTTGGTGAGTAAGTGCCGCTTGATAGCACTGTCGACGACACCTTCCATCACTTTGCTGATGATTGAGAGTAGACTGATGGGGCGGTAATTGGCCGGATTGGATTTGTCCTGCTGTTTGTGGACAGGACATACCTGGGCAATTTTCCACATTGTCGGGTGGATGCCAGTGTTGTAGCTGTACTGGAACAGCTTGGCTAGAGGCGCGGCTAGTTTTGGAGCACAAGTCTTTAACACTACAGCCGGGATATTGTCGGGGTCCCTAGACTTTACTATATCCAGTGCACTCAGCCGTTTCTTGATATCACTTGAAGTGAACCAAATTGGCTGAAGACTGGCTTCTGTGATGGTGGGGATCTCGGGAGGAGAATGAGATGGATCATCCACTTGGCACTTCTGGTTGAAGATGGTTGCAAATGCTTCAGCCGTGTCTTTTGCACTCACATGCCAGGCTCTGCCGTTATTGAGTATGGGGATATTCATGGACCCTCCTCCTCCTGTTAGTTGTTTAATTGTCCACCACCATTCACGACTGGATGTGGCAGGGCTGTAGAGCTTTGATCTGATCCATTGGTTGTGGGATCGCTTAGCTCTTAGCATGCTGCTTCCGCTGTTTAGCATGCATATAGTCCTGCGTTGTAGCTTCACCAGGTTTGCACCTCATTTTTAGGTGCGCCTGGTGCAGCTCTTGGCATGCTCTTCTACGCTCCTCATTGAACCAGGGTTGGTCCCCTGGCTTGATGGTAGAGTGAGGGATACGCCGGGCCATGAGGTGGAATACGATTCTGCTGCTGCTGATGGCCCACAGCACCTCATGGATGCCCAGTTTTGAGCTGCTGGATCTGTTCTGAATCTATCCCATTTAGCACGATGGTAGTGCCACACAACACGATGGACGGTGTCCTCATAATGAAGACGGGACTTGGTCTCCTCAAGGACTGTGTGGTGGTGGCTTCTACCAATACTGTCATGGACAGATGCATCTGTGACAGGTAGATTGGTGAGGACGAGGTCAAGTAGGTTTTCCCTCGTGCTGGTTCTCTCACCACCTGCCGCAGGCCCAGTCTAGCAGTGGTGCTACTGAGCCATTCGTGGTGATGGACATTGAAGTCTCCCACCCAGAGTGCATTCTGTGCTCTTGCTACCCTCAGTGCTTCCTTCAAGTGGTGCTCAACGTGGAGGAGTACTGAGGGAGGGCAGTAGGTGGTAATCAGCAGGAGGTTTCCTTACCCATGTTTGACCTGCTGCCATGATTTAGTAGAATTATTCCACAGATGAGGGACTTCAGTTACGTGGATAGACTGGAGAAGCTGGGGTTGTTCTCCTTGGAACAGGGACGGTTGCGAGGAGATTTGTTAGAGGCATTCAAAATCATGAAGGGTCCAGACAGAGTAGAGAAACTTTTCCCAGTGGCAGAAGGGTCAAGGACCAGAGGACATAGATTTAAGGTGATTGGCAAAAGAACCAAAGGTGACATGAGGAAAAACTTTTTTACACAGCGAGTGGTTAGGATCTGGAATGCACTGCCCGAGGGGTTGGTGGAGGTAGATTTAATCATGGCCTTCAAAAGGGAACTGGATAAGTACTTGAAAGAAAAAAATTTGCAGGGCCATAGGGAAGGGACTAACTGGATTGCTCTTGCATAAAGCAGGCGTGGACTCGATGGGCCTCCTTCCATGCTGTAACCTTTATGATTTTGTGAGACTTCATGGGGTCTGGAGTCAATGTTGAGCAGTCCCTTCTGACTATACACCACTATGCCACTACCTCTGATGGGTCTGTCCTGCCAGTGGGACAGGACATACCCAGGGATGGTTATGGTCTAGGACTTTGGCTGAAAGGTATGATTCTGTGAGTATGGCTATGTCAGGCTGTTGTCTGACTAGTCTCTGGGACCGCTCCCAATTTTGGCATAAGTCCCCAGATGTTTGTGAGGAGGACTTTGCAGGGTTGACTGGACTTAGGTTTGTCTTTGTCATGTCTGGTGCCTAGTGGTCCGTCCGGTTTTATCCTTATTATGTCTTTTTGTAGCGGGATTGTATAACTGAGTGGCTTGCTAGGCCATTTCACAATTCAGTTAAGATTCAGCCACTTTGCTGTGGGTCTGGAGTCACATATAGGCCAGACTGGGTAAGGACGGCAGGTTTCCTTCCCTAAAGGGCATTAGTGAACCAGATCGATTTTTACGACAATCCGGTAGTTTCATGGTCACCATTACTGATACTAACTTTTTATTCCATATTTTATTTAATTAACTAAATTTAAATTCACCAGCTGCTGTAGTGGGATTTGAATTCATAGCTCCAGATTACTAATCCAGTAACATAACCACTATGCTACCGTGCCCAGTCTAACCAAGGTTCTATTCATGTTTAACATAACTTCTTTGCTTTTCAATTCTATCTCTCTAGAAATGAACCCCAATGCTCGATTTGCCATTTTTATGGCCTTATTAACCTGCATCTCTACTCTTCGTGATTTGTGTATCTGTACCCCTAGATCCCTTTGCTTCTCTATCCCGTTTAGACTCTTGTTATCCAAACAGTATGTGTCCTCCTTTATTCTTCCCACCAAAATGCACCACCTCACTCTTATCTATATTGAAATTCATTTGCCAATTACATGTCCATTCTGCAAGTTTATTAATGTCTTCTTGTATTTTGACACATTCCTCCTTTGTATTAACTATATCCTCCAATTTGGTGTCGTTCGCAAGTTTTGAAATTGTACTTCTGATTCCCGCATCCAAATCGTTAATGTAAATTGTGAACAACAGTTGTGCTAGCACCGATCCCTGTGGAACACCACTTCCCACCTTTTGCCAGTCTGAGTAGCTACCCTTAACCCCTGCTCTCTCTTTTCTGTTTTGTAGCCAACTTGCTGTCCATTCTGCTAACTGTCCTCGACTCCATATGCTCTGACCTTAGCCATGAGTCTACAATGGGGTACCTTATCGAAGGCCTTTTGAAAATCCAAATATATTACATCTACTGTATTACCCTTGTTTAATCTTTCTATTACTTCTTCAAAGAATTCAATAAGGTTGCTAATTAGTCTTTGAATACGACTTTTCTGTAATTTTTCCTTCAATCATTTCGTTGTGTTTTGCTGTTAAATGATTTGTACAATATTTTAAAAAGTAACTATAGTTTGCTTGAATAAAAATTGCTGCTCCCTAATGAGGAAAGAAATTCATTGTGTTTTCAATCTGTTTATTGCTGGATGGAGGTATATCTTTTTTCTGTTTTATTTGCAGTGCCAACATTGTGACAAAACTTTTATGAATTATTTTTTTATGCAAAGTCACATTCAGCGTCGGCACCCAGAGCAAATTGATGTTGGTGAGTGATGAACATCTTCAATAACATAATCCAATTTAACTAATTCTCCAGCTACAAAATTAATATGCCCAAAGCAGAAGCATATGTTCTGAGGTTGGTACTGCATTAAATGTTTGAACTCTCTTCTACTTTAAATGTTTAAAATAGAGATTTGTATATCTCAGCATCTGCTTTTCAAGCAAATGCAAAAGAAATAATCAAAATTTAATGAAAGTTGCTTATCATGACCTCTGATGGTAGATTGAGTTCTCGATGACTCATTGGTTAAAATGAATTTTGTTAAGGTGCTGCATAATTTCGACCGTACCCATGCAATTTTTGACTCTATCCTAATCACCTTGTACAATTTTGTCCCTTTTTATTCCTGCTTCTTGTAGTTTTATTAAAATGTATTTTTCAGTCTATTTTGTAAGTATTTAGTCATGTCTACATTAGAAAATGACATTTACTTCATGTGGTTTAATAATGTAGTATAAAAGTGATAGTAAACAGGATCAAAGGTACTGATTGGTACTCCAATATTTAATACATCTGACAAACATGGTATGACTAATATGACCCAGTAAATACTTGCTAAAAATTTAATGCATTGCTATATATTGGAGTGGAATTCGCTGCAACGGTGATATTGGTGATGAACGTCATAAGTTAGACCTTGTGCTCCATGGTCCTCCAGTGTTGAATTAATACCAGTATTTGCTGGAGAATTGATTAGAATATGTTGCAATGAGCATAGCTGCATATCAGTTACTGGTGCAGCCAATGGAAAGTCCCAGTATTTGAATTACGGTTTAAAAAAATTAACAGCAGGGTTATTTGAGAACTTTAAGTAAACATGAAAGTGACCTCAGTTATTGGGCAAAGTAAAATCTAGCAGCATAAATTCCCGCTCCCCTTTAGTTAAGAATTCATTTTACTGCAAGAATTGATTTCAGTGGTAATTTCAAGCTAATGCATTTGATTTTTTTTTATTAATATCTGGCAGTAAATTACTAAAAGATGGGCAGACACATGGCAGATGAAATTTAATGCAGAAATGTGTGAAGTGTTGCATTTTGCAAGTAAAAATGAGAGGCAATATAAATTAAATGATACAATTTTAAAAGGGATTCAGGAACGGAGAGACCTGGGGGTTCACATACACAAAACTTTGTAGGTGGCAAGACAAGTTGAGAAGGCTGTTTTTTTAAAAAAAAAGCAGGGAGGCAATTCATCCCTACTAACTCCTAATCTCATTGATGAAGGACCAGGCAGAGGTTCAGCTAAAGGGAGAGGGGAAACAAGGGAATGTCATGGTGGCTGTATAACACAGTAAAACTTTTTTTTTGTAGAATATGATTGGTTTAGACCATCAGCATAGGCATTACAGATATGGTTCTATGATCTGAATTTTTCCTTGTTTACATGGTTTAGTGATTGGCTGAAAGGATAATTTGGTCTAATTCTGGGATCTGGGCGAAGTGACACTACAGTAATACATTTTACTGTTATACATTTCTACATTCTTAGACCACAAAACTTTAAAATATATTGATAAAATTATTACAATTTCAAAGACATATTTGTGAGACTGTAAAGAAAATAGCATTTTGTTTCCACATCTGATGGATATGTCTTATAACCAGCCCAATTGTATCTTGTCCTATTGTACTGAGCAGATTCTTTCTATTTATCAATATTTTTATAGATTAGCTATCTCCTAGATGTTTACTTATCGTTCCAGAAATGATTTTTTTGTTCTTATGCTATGTTCTCTATTCTGTGACCATCTGGAATTTTTAGATTTCAAATTTTGGATTAAAAACGTGCTTCAAATATTAAGATTATGTATGTATTCAAAAAAATTTGACCTTTGTGGCTTATTTTATATCATTTTTATGTTAACAGAAAAGCAGAAGAAGAACCAACCTGATAAAATCCAAGAAGAAATAGATCAACTAAAAAAACAATTACAACATACTCAGTCCCAGTTAGAAGTTGAGAAACAGATATACTATAAAAAACATTCTCAGGTATGGTTAATAAAATACAAATGTTCAAACTAGGACTGCCTCATTTCAATCAAAAATGGATTTTGTAATTGTAAAGCAAAAATGCTTGGTTTAAAATTTGGAATTTAATTTGACATTCCTAGGCCAGATGTGACACACTCTAGATTTTTCAGGGAAATGAAGTGAGGGAGTTGATAAAGCTTTGGATGATGTTTTTAGGATCTCCATATATGCAGGAACTGTATTTAAGGAGCCCCTAAAAGTAGAGAATAGCAAATGTTACCACAATGTTCAAAAAAGGAATAGGATATAAACTTTAAATTCTGGACTAGTTAGTCCAACACCCCTGATGGGCAAAATTGTTAAGGGTATTATATGGGGATACTTATCTAAAGAGCAGAAGCTACAAGAAGTCAGGCCATACAGATCTTCTCAAAATCTTTGAAGAAGTAATTAAATCAGCAGATGAATGCTATCGAGGGGTTACCTAGATTTTCAGAATACTGTTGTTGCAGTTCCACCCAAGAGGTTTTTAAAGAAAGTTAAAACTCATTGGGGATAATTTTAACTTCAACTTTTGTTCATAGTGCAAAACGTGTGATATCAGATTGGCCGCCAAAATACACCTCTCCCGATTTTAATTTCTGTTGAAGTCAATCAAAATGAAAATCGGGAGAGGTGTATAATGGGCGGCTGATCCATTATCACCCGTTTTATACTATTGCCCAAAGTTAAAATTTCCCCCTTTTAATTAATAGCAAATTGTCAGGCAATGGCCATGTCCAACAAGAGAGCATAGCTATCTCCTCTTGACAGTCAATGGCAATGCTATCTGCCAAGTCCCCCACCATCAACATCCTGCGTGTCACCATTGACCGGAAACTGAACTTTACCAGCCACATAAATGCAGAGGCTACTAGAGGAGGTCAGAGGTTCGGTATTCTGCAGCGAGTGGCTCACCTCCAGACTCCCCAAAGCCTCTCTATCACCTACAAGGCACAAGTCAGAAGTGTGATGGAATATTCTCCACTTGCTTGGATGAGTGCAGCTGCAACAACACTCAAGATGCTTGACACCATCCAGGACAAACCAGTCCACTTAATTGGCACCCATCCACTTAAACATCCACTCCCTCCACCATCTGTGTGCCGTGGCTGCAGTGTGCACCATCTACAGGATGCACTGCAGCAAGTCACCGAGGCTCCTTCGGCAGCATCTTGCAAATTTGTGACCTCCTCCACCACCAAGAAGGACAAGGGAAGCAGGACATATATCGTCAATCCTTCAATGTCATGTGGTCAAAATTGTGGAATTCCTTACCTAAGAGCATTGTGGGAACACTGACTAGAAGAAGACCCACCACCACCTTCTCGAGGGCAATTAGGGATGAGCAATAAATGCTGGCTTTGCCAGCAACACCCACATCCTGAGAATAAATTTAAAAATTTGCTAGCTGAGCCTCATACTGCTTCATATTATAAAATTTCTGTATAGTATCTTTGTCATATAATTTTAAGCCAACACATTGTTAATTTAAAATGTGATATGGTAGCTGACTTTTATTTTTGTGTGGGAGAAGTGAGACATTTTTTTTAATAAAGTGGCTTAGAAATTCGAGTGCGTCTAAAAGAGGGGAACAATCCCTGCGCCTGAATGGATAGACCCGAGGCGCACGTAATATTGGGCCTCAGGCCTAATTAGTATCGAGCCAGCGAACTTCAGGCACCTAATGGGCGTCCCCAACAGCTCACTGGAGAAGGGTAACTGTGATTGGGAGGAAGGGTGTGTAGAGGTTGGTGACGATCAGGGAGGGCAGCGGCTGGGATCAGGGTAATGGCCAGCATTGAAGGGGGTGGTGGTGCATTTGTTCTTGAACTGGTCTAATAAACAGTTCTCCAGTCAGCAAAGAAAACAAAATACTCAATGTGCATATTGCATCCTCTTGAGTAATAGAAATAATTAATATTCTAATTACCTGTCCATAAAGAAAGAATCTGGGTGGTCTTCAAAGAAACGCGTCTAATATGAAAAGACTCAGGTGGCCCAGTTGCAAGCTGCAACACTTGGATGTCTGTGGGGTATCCTGGCCCTGCATGAATTCTGTGCAGGCTTTGGATAAGGGATAAACAAAAGTGCAGAGATGTTGTCATCCAGCAACAACTACATCATGCATGCCTGCCCTTGCTACTGAACTTTTTCTCAACATGCCCACAGATCTTGGCTGGCCTTCCACCTTGCACCATTCGTAAACTTGAGCTCATCCAAAACTCCGCTGCCCGTATCCTAACTCGCACCAAGTCCCACTCACCCATCACTCCTGTGCTTGCTGACCTACATCGGCTCCCGATCTGGCAATGCCTTGATTTTAAAATTCTCATCCTTGGGTTTAAATCCCTCCATGACCTTGCCCTTCCTTATCTCTGTAACCTCCTCCAGCCCTACAACCCTCTGAGATTGCTGTGATTCTCCAATTCTGACCTCTTGTGCATCCCCGATTTCCTTCACTCCACCGTTGCCATTTGTATCTTCAGCTGCCTAGCCCCTAAGCTCTGGAATTCCCTCATTAAATATCTCCACCTCTCTATCTCTCTCTCTCCTTTAACTGGTGCCTGAAAGCCTTCCTCTTTGACCAAGCTTTTGGTCACCTGTCCTAATATCTCTGTGGCTTGGTGTCAAATTTTATCTGATACCGTTCCTGTGAAGCAATTTGGGACGTTTTAAAGGCGCTATATATATGCAAGTTGTTGTTGTTGCATGAGTAGAGTTAAGGAGAACACGTCGATAACTGAAGCACCTATGGTTACAATCTCCTAGACTGTCCAAAGATTATGAAGTAATGGAGACCAGAGCCTGCATGGCAACAGTATGAGAGTTCATTGGTGCACTATAGAAATCTGATTCCGTGCAGCAGAAGCCCACATATTCAGATTGTGGACTCTACCACACTAGTCACCATGTGCTGAAAGTTCTGAGGCACTGGCCTAGAAATTGCTTCACGCTGGCTTGTTGGTGTGAACTGGATGTAGAGAACAGGTTCGGTTTGAGACCCACCTGTTATTAGGCCTCGGGCCTCATTTACTTGAGATAGGCGAGCTTCAGACTCTTGCTGGACGTCCCCAGATAGCTTTCAGGCAAAGAGGATTTCAATTTCAGGCAGCTGTGTCGCCGACACGGCCCTCAGGCAGATTCTGAAGGGAGGGGTGGGGGATAGTAAGAGATCGGGAGGGGTGCAGCGTTCGGCAGAGATAGGGGGAAGTGATCGGGAGAGGGAGGGGGTGATTGGGTGGGGGCCCAGCAGGAATTGGCAACAGTCTTTGGAGCTGGGAGGAGCATAAGTAGGTATATGTTACAAAACCAACCTTTTTGGTGGCGCGTTAGATCGTATTTTACTGAATGCAGCCAGTCCGGCGCCAGTTATGTTCGGGGCAAACTAATCTTACACAGCGGCCGTCATGGGCATATGCAAAGGGCCTAACGCCTATTTCAGGCACTGACCCTGGACGCCTCTTTTGATGACTGTACCAATATGATGGGCAGCACACTTCTGCGCAGAATTTGTGTGCGCACGGGTCTGTCATATGGGACCCTTTCACTTTTATGCCCATTTTACGCCTGTAAAATGGTGCCGCGTCATTGACTTTCTAGGCCACTGTGTCCAATGCCTGCTACAATCCAGCATACTCAGAAAATATCCTTCTTAGAACCTGGACCCTGAGGAATGCATCCATGTCCTCTTCATCAGAGAATGTGAGTTTGCTCTGTGAACAGATGATTTTCTTTCCTCCTGTGCCATTGCCATTTGCTCCCCTTCATTTTTATGCTGTGTATTACCCATTGCACTCCCTTAAAAGTCACCACCTAATCCTTTCAAAATCATTAAGGGTTTTGATAGAGTAAATAGGGAGAAACTGTTTCCAGTGGCAGAAAGGTCAGTAACCAGAGGACACAGATTTAAGGTAATTGGCAAAAGAGCCAGAGGTGACATGAGGAAATGTTTTTTAGGCAGCAAGTTGTTACGATCCGGAATGCATTGCCTGAAAGGATGGTGGAAGCAGATTCAATTGTAACTTTCAAAAGGGAATTGGATAAATACTTGAAGTGAAAAAAATTACAGGGCTATGGGGAAAGAGCAGAGGAGTGGGTCTAATTGGATAGAGCTGGCACAGGCACAATGAGCCGAATAGCTGCCTTCTGTGCTATATGATTCTATGCATATTGCTGAACTATTGCTTGGCAGGGTAAGAATGAGTTAAAATGCATTTTTTAGTAGGTTCCTGTTGCCTTATTGCTGGACCCCACCTCAGAGTCATTTGGCTGACCTAGAGAAGGAATAAAGGGATAAGGGCTAGGGTGTTGTTTTTATGATAACAGCATCTCAGTTCACTTTCTGCACAGTGACAGGGAAGGAATTGATGGTCACTTTCTGATTTGATTGCAGTGTGTGAAGAATTGAGTAAAGAAGGAAGGATATTGAGAAGTTGGCCCCAAGTCCTCAGTTGGGGCCAGGCCTGTGGCCTCGCCCTATCCTGCGTTCTCTATATTGACCCTGCCTTGGACCTCTGGGCTTCTTGAAAAGGATGAGAGGATTCAGTTTGAGAGTGCCATTTCTCTTCCACTTGTTATGGGCATTCATTTCCTGCAAGAAGAGTAGAAGGAATCAAATAATTGACATTAGCAAAAGGGTGGTCGTCCTTAACCATTTATCAGCCTGCTGACCAAAGTGTATATGATAACCAGAACAAGCATCAGGCTATTGTGTGGATGGAAAGAGGTTGTCAGGGACCAATATTTCAGGCTGTGAGGAAAAGCACAGGGGAGGTGCAGCAAAGTCTATCCTGCTACATAATGGGCAGATATGGCAAGCTTCCAAGGTACTGTCAGACTATGTCGAAATGAGGGCATGGATCCTGCCCTTTACAGCTGAAACAGTGAGATATGAATGCAGTGTCTTGCCTTTGCACATTTGATGAAGTAATTTCTTCTTGTGACACTGCAGCTAGATCCTTAGAACAATGCTGCTGGCATTCACATTGTTGGCTACCTCCTGCCAAACATCTTGCCCAACTTGCTATGGGACACAATGCCCATCCACAGAAAAGATGTGCCTTCTCAGCTGCACTTGCTCCAATGATTTCCACAGCGTCTACAGAAATGTTAGATGGCCCTGCTGCTTCCTTGACTGCTGTACGACATGTTAGCAAAGCTCCAGACATTTACTGTTCCTTTTTGGCCAGAAACAAATTTAATGCCTGTTTAAGCTGCTGTAGGTTCACAGCTCACCCACATTATATTAATTATGCTGAACCCGGAAACTTGGACAGGTTCATTCCTTGTAGTCACGGATCCGTATGATTCCCACTGCACCTGCTGCTTCCAGGACCAGGCACAAAGATTTTCTTCCAGTTTAGAAACACGCTATTCCTCAGGCACCAAGATGTGTGTTTTTCCTAGTTTAAAAAATTGCTGTTCCACTTGGTATACTCTCCACTTTTCAATCACAGAAAATTCAATGGACCCTTGTGTCTAAGTTACAGTTGTTTAATAACTTCATATCGACTGTGGAAATATTGTGGCTTTGTTATTAAAAGTTGTTTTTGGTATCCTTTAGCTGATAAACAGGAAGTGATCATGGGAGATAGATTACAACAGTAAGATTAATTATTCCAATTTCAAATTAAATCTTTGATTGTTTATGAAATTGCAATAATCATTAGTTCTGTTTTTACTGTACTTCAGCCTGTCGAGTGTGCTGCAGAATGTTGCACATCATCAGTTGACATTTTGCTAACGTATATAAAAGGATATAATGTATTTAAAAATGTTCTCAATATGGGAATATTAAATTAATGTGTGAAATCAACACTGAAAATTTAGAACTATACCAAGTTGCTATAAAAGTGATACCAAATTGATGATAATAAATAATATAATCGTGTTTCTACATTTAAAAATATTTTTCCGTACTTTACTTCTACATCAATTTGCCTTATTTAACTATTTAGTGTTCCAGATATACAGTGCAATAATTTAAAAAAAGAAACCTGTTTCAAATAAGTCATTGTTCCATGTAGAGCATAATTTTACTTTAATGTAAATGTATACTATGCATATTTGGCCTGCATTTTTCAAGGGAACAAAAACATAGGTTGAAGTCATTGAATGATGTTTTCACTTCTGGGCCCCGACATTACCAGGGAGGCGGGATGGCAGGGGGGGGGGGCGGGCGACTGGGCACATGGGTAACCTGCCTATCGAAATCGGTCCTTTCCCCATGCGATTGCGGGTAAATTGAAGGCACTTACCGTGGCTTCCGGGTTTCCCGACGTCCACCTGCGCAGCGGGCAGACTGCGCACCCACATCACAGACTGTCAGCTGGAGGAGCCCTATTTAAAGGGGCAGTCCTCCAATGCTGCTCCTGCAGCAACCAACCAAAAGTACAGCATGGAGCAGACCAGGGGAAAAGCTGCTCCCAGATTTAACAATGTCTCACTCCAGGTCCTACTGGATGGGGTGAGGAGGAGGAGGAGAGAGATTTTCTACCCAGCGGACGGGAGGAAGTAGCCTGCCTCTGCCACCAAGAAGGCCTGGCTCGAGGTGGCAGAGGAGGTCATCAGCAGAAGCAACGTCTCCTGCACCTGGATCCAGTGCAGAAAACGCTTCAATGACCTAACTAGGTCAGCCAAAGTGAGTACACTTACTCATTCTCCTACACTTCATCTTCTACATCACAGCCCCCATCCCCCAACTCATTCTGCACTGCCAACACTACTCTACCACATCACTCCTCAAACCCACTCAAAGCTCAGTCTCAACTTACCTGCACTTCCTCACCTCCCCAGTACTCATCCCACCACTACCACTCAACCCAATCCTCATTCAATGTCATGACTCTGTCTCATACTCACCCTCTGATGCATCTCTTTCATCCCTCACTCACGCCTCTCTACTTTCTCCCCTTATAGGAGAAGAGAGCCCAGAACGCCACGGAGAGGGCGAAGACCGGAGGGGGGGCCGCAATATCAGGTCGTCCTCACGGACGCGGAGCAGAAGGCTCTTGAAGTGAGCTGCACCCTCGAGTGCCTGTCCGTCGGGGACGCCGAGACTGCCCCCGACAAACTGCAGGTGATGGAACTTTAACATTCAGCACTCACAATAGCAAATGATGTAAACAAGCCTTGCCATCTTCAGCACCTCAACATCTGTCATATTGCCTTCTGTTCTCTTACAGGGCCTTCAGCGACTGCTGTGAAGGCGGAGGGCGATTCCTCAGAGGACCTGCCGGCCTCTGAGGGGGCACCGTCACATCTGAGCGAGCCATCCACCGGTGCAGATACACACACCTCAGTGGGTCCTCATCCTCAGTTAGTTGGGGTTGCACATGGTGAGTCACCACACACGTGAGCACGAGCAGACACTGGTGGCAGGGGCAGCTGTGGAGAGTCCGTGTGGTGGGAGCACTCTTCTCCAGGCTCGGCTCAGCTGAACACAGATGCTGAACCCTTGGGGCCATCCTTTTAAAAGGAGAATGATCGAGGGGCAGAAGCACATTTGCGAGGTGCTGGAACAGGTGCCACGCACACTCTCCACAGTCGCACAGAGGATGGAGGAGTCCAACTCCTGCATGAGTGGAATGGTTGCACAGATACAGGAGGGAATCTCTGAGATACAATCACAGGGACGTGAGGGCATCTCTGAGATAGTGTCGCGGGTGAGTGCGGGAATGTCTACAATGGAGGGAAGGCTAGCCTCCATCGAGCTTTAAGCACGGCTCACCAATGATTCCACTGAGGCCCTGACAATGGCCCTTCGGACTTAGGGTGAGCAACTTTCTGCCGCCTTAAACAGGCAGGCAGATACTCTGGCACTGGCCTTACAAGGCTTTACACATGTCCTCCAAACTGTTGTCCAGCCGGGTGGTAGGAGTGATGTGGGCCTGGCCCAGGAGAAGGATGATGGCAAAAGGGGACATGGAAGTGGGAACACCACTCAAAGCAGTCCCACGTCTCACCCGTTGCCCCCCTCTCTACCAGTACGTGCAATGCTGCCTCCTCTCCAGGTGGTCGAGTCTGCCCCTGCACAGGTGCAGATGGAGCAGTGTTTGGAAGAGCCCTCATGGGCTCTGAAACCCAGAGGGCGTAGGCCCAAAGCATCTAATTGGTCAGGGCATGAACAAGAGCAACCTGCCACTACCTCTGCTGCAGCCACAAGGGAAGCACCATGTAGGAGTAGTCGGAAGCATAAGGTAAAGGTTTTGTGAGCACAAATGGGATGCACAAGGGTGTTTGACGGATGGTCATGTTTTTTATTTATATTTGATTTTTGTTAATGGCACATTAAATATTATTATTGTCATCAATACTGCCACATCTTGGCCATTCTTGACTGGCTTGTGTAATAAGTCCCTTTCATGAGGTTCACCATGAACACCCACTCTTGATGCCACCCATTGGATTACTCTACAGTGGGTGTATGTGCAGTTGCACGACTATTTTGTGCAGGGGCAGGGGAGAGGGCTGGTGTGGCTGCTCCACTGTCCAGGTGGTGAGGACTGGACTCTTCACACTGTCTGATGTTAGGAGAACCGTTCACTTATCAGTGACTCCCTGGCCTCACGAGCAGCCAGGTGAGCCCCTATTCTGCCGATGGGTTGCTCCTTCTACTCGCCCTCCTCAATATGGGTGGCAGATGTGGATGGGGCCTCCTCCAGCGGCACCCCTCTATGTTGTGCCATGTTGTGCAGGGCACAACAGACGACTATAATGCGTCCCACTTTGGTGCGTATTGAAACGCTCCCCCAGAACGATCAAGGCACCTAAAGCGCATCTTGAGCAGCCCTACAGCATGCTCAATTGTAGATCTGGTAGCAATGTGGCTGTCATTATATCGACGCTGTTGCTCGGTGGTGGGGTTCCTCAGAGGTGTCATGAGCCATCTATGCAGGGGTATCTCTTGTCCCCGAGGAGCCAGCCCTTGCGGATGTTCGGTGCGTGGAAGAGGGGCGGGATGTTGGACTCCCAGAGGATGAGGGAATCGTGGCAGCTGCCAGGGTATCTGGCGCACACGTGAAGAAATCTCTTGCAGTGGTCACAGATGAGCTGAGTGTTGATGGAGTGATATCCCTTCCTGGCTCGTGTGTAGGTGCTCGTATTGCTATATGGATACAATTGATTACACCCTGCACCCGTGAGAAACCAGCCACAGCGTGGAATCCCACTGCCCTCTCCATCTGGCTGAGGTCATCCATGGGAAAGTTAATATAGTGCGAGGCCCTGCCTTATGCACTTGTGTGCGGACGACTGAGAGACCCCAGTGGCACCCTGGAACAATCCGGAGGCGAAGAAGTTGAGAGCAGTGGTGACTTTGACAGCAACAGGTAAGGAGATGCTGCTCGAGCCAGCCGTGAGCAGCTCAGCATGAAGGAGGCTGCAGATGTTCGCGACTACCTGGCGACTGACTCTGAGCATCCGTATACACCGCTCCTCAGAGAGGTCCAGGAAGCTGAGCCTCGGTCTGTAGACCCTGTGGCGAGGGTAGTGCCCCCTGCAACACCACTCTCTGTTGTTGCCCTCCCTGCTGTTGTGCAGGTGCCTGTGGCACAGCACTGTGTTGTGGAGCTCTACATGGCAGAGGTGGACGGCATGCCTGGCGAGGCTGGTGGTGATGCTTGTCCTCGGATGAAGTGATGAATGCAGCTATGGCGCCCCACCCCCCCACATCCTGACTGTGTCAGTTGAGGGGGTCTGCAAAGTAGGTAAATGTGTTTGCACAGCAGAGTTTAGTGTATAAATTAATAATTTTGAGTGGAAAGACAAAGGTGTTGCAACCAAAACTTTGTCTGAAGTGACAGAGTGCCCTGCTGCAATAAATGAGGTATTCTCCCCCCAACTGTCAAATAATCCTTTGCATCTCCCACTAGCTGCTTGCTGAAACAAGTCTGCTCCAACAGGGAGTGTTTCCCACAGCACGGGAAACATGCTGAGGATCCTTCAAAATTGCACTCCTGCCAAAATCTCTAATGAGGTCTGACAAGTACCTCAACTAGCTAAATAACTATCTAAATTATCATCCCGCCGGCTTTAATTGCCGATGGGAGTCCCATATTCGGGAGCTGCGCCCACACCTGAACGCGTCATTGGGGAACCCGGAAGTGAGCGGGTTGGAGCTGGGCTCCGAACCCGCTCCAGGATTCCGCCATTTTCGGAGCCCCAACGCACCCGCTCGGCCATCCAAAAATTGGCCCCCTGATATGCAGTTGTACCAAATTTGGGAAATTTTTAATCAATTTTTTGTGCACTTATGATTATACTCCCTGGCGCAGTTGCCCTTTTACAAGTAATGTTGATCTGAGTGGAAGGAGGGGGACTGAACTACACAGTGTGCTGCCTCTGGGAGGGCCACTATTTGCAAAAAATAGTGGTAACCACATGGCAAAGGACAATTAACCTTTAGTACATTGGACCTGTTACTCAAATAGTAAGATAATATCTTCCATTAGCTGTATGGGGACTGACCCCATGGTATCAATTTTGCAATTACATTTCATCCTATTACATTGTTTCAACGGGGGTGAAATTGGGCCGTGTAGCACGTTTTGTAGATGCTACACAGACACCTAAGCCCTTAAAATGGCGTCCGAGATACACACGCACACACTTGCGACGTGAAGTGCACAGGACGCCTTGGAAAAGGTGGTTGCAGTGAACATCGGCAGCATGTAGAGAAGGGAGAATATGACGTGAATCAGTGTGCAACAATGATTCGAAGCAGCCGGCAACATTTTGGAACTCTACACTCCAGACACTGTCTTAAACTCACACAGCTGAATAGGACTTAAATGGCATGAAGGACCCCCACCCCCTAACCCCCACCAGCACTATTTAAAGGGATCATGCAGAAGTTACATGTTAGTTGCTGGATTATTTACTCTGGTTGCTGGTGCAATTGAAAGTGTTTTTGGAAGTTTCCAATACTTGGCTAAAGTTGCAATATTCAATACAGAGTGGTCTGGCTGGTCGTGCAGTACTGTTAGTGGCATTTAAAATAGAGTGCTGGAAAAAGTTCCCTCCAGATATGGGTGGCCTGCTACGGCTTCCTCTGGGAATTGAACGTGATTGGGAGAATGAAGAGAGGCCACACAGAGCAGAACAAGCTGCTAGAAGAGGGGGGGGGGGGGGGGAGGAGGAGGAGGAGGAGGAACAGGGCACTCAGCAGGAGGCCATATCCAAGGGGGGGGGTCTTCAGGGACCAATTCTCTTACCTCAACTTCAGTGATGACCAGTGCATCAGATGGCTATGGTTCACTAAACAGGTCGTGACTGAAATTTGTCAGCTGCTGCAGCTACAACTGCACCCTCAGAGCAGGGTGACTGTCAAGGTAATTGTGATGCTTAATTTTTATGGCTCTGGCTCCTTGCAGGCTGCTGCTGGAGATATAAGCAACAACTCGCAGTTTGCAGTTCACTGCTGTGTAAGGGAGGTCACTGAAGTTTTGTACGCACTCAGAAACAGATTCATCTCATTCCCTCTTGCCAGAGACAAGCAGCAGGAGCGAGCACGAGGCTTTGCTCGCATTGCAGGCAACCTTGTGGTGCAGCATTGCATTGACTTCACAGCCCTTCCCACCACCTATGAGACGATAACCTGAGCAACAGGCAGAGGAAGATGTGGAGGAGGAGGAGGAAGAAGAGACAGAGGAGGAGGAGGAAGTGTAGCAGGAAGTGGAAGAAGAGGCAGTGAGGTTACAAGATAGGCAGACCCTGTCTGCCAGGGCTCTGCAAGATCAGATTATTAATGAGTGATACCAGTAACCTCAGCAACACCTCCCCATTCACCAACAGTCCCACATTCCTTACCTGTCCTCTCTGACTGGGCAGGTTACAGTTCTTGGGTATCTGAAATGACAAAGGGACATGGGTTGAGTTGTGGTGCGGGGAGAGGAGAAAGTAAGATGTGCGTGCTTACACCATCTGCAGCACGTGAGTCAGAAAAGATTGTGGGAATGAGGGAGAAGTGGGAAGCGAGAAGGAGGATTCAGTATTCAGGGAACCTCATCATCAATACCTCCAGCACCGCCAGTGGCCACCGCCTCAGCGATGGCCCTTCCAATGGTGGCCAGCACTGTTTCCTCCATGGGAGTTAGGACGTGTAGGCACGCCTGTCCTCCTCTAGTTCTTTCTTGCTGCCTACTGTTATGCGCCACCTTCTCCTGCAAGAAAGTGGGAAGTGTAGCAGTGAGTGTCCTGCAAGATGTTTGGGTGATGTGGCTATAATGGTTGAATAGCTGCTAGTGTAAGTGACCTGTGAGTTGTGGATGTACGGCTTGCAACAGTGGTAATGTGTGAGGGTGAGATGAAGCATCTGATTGGAAGGAGTTGAGTACTGGTTGAAAAAATTTGTTGGTAGGTGGGGGATGGTGGGTGTAGTGTGTGGAGCAGTGGATGAAGCTAGTGGTGCAGTTGATAGGATACGCCACTTGACGGTTGACCTTACTCACCTTGACCATTCGTGTCAAATCATTGCGCCGCTTCTTGCACTGCATCCAAGTTCTTGGTACTACGCTCCTGGCATTGTCCTCGTCCGCTACTTCCTCCCACTGCCTCTTGAGCGTATGTCTGGGAAGGCCTCCTGTCCCATGCAGATATAGGATGTCCCTCCTTCTGGCCAGCTATTGCACCAAGGTCTCTAGCGCATCATCCGAGAACCTTGGTGCACGCTCTCTCGCAGGCGTTGCCATTCTTCCAACTATCAGAGCCCAGGAATTACTTCTCACACCACTTCCTGCAGCCACAGGGCACCACCCCTTTAAGAGGTGCAGGCTACCTTTAAGTAGTGCTAGCCGCTCCTGATATCGGGGCCTCCTGCTGATTCGTGCAACCAATCAATGGCACAGGTAGCGCTGGCTACACACAACGATCATTTAAGACATCAGGCAGCACAAATGTTACATGTTGCCTGCATCGCAGCGAATGGGCCCGGGTTAATCGTGCATTCCGATCCCAACGCCTGTATTCGGGGGTTATCCAATATAACCCCCAACATGTCCTGATGTATACTGACCGTATATCACAGAACACTGAAGCTCGAACACGAGACAGTCAATCTTTGTACTTGTTCCATACAGTGGATTTCAGATAAACATTTATTTGCCTCATTGCTGGTCATACATCACAGTTGTTAATATTCTGTTAAAATTCTTAATTTAAATGAGCATACATGCAAAACTAGAAAATCAGCAAAAACTGACCAGCAACTTAACAAAAAATTATGCTTTTAAAAGAGCTGTCAAAACAGCCCTGAGTATAGGGCCAACCTGTTAAAACAAATAGTTATATGGGCTGATTTTTAACAGCAAATGCTGACAAGTGGACACAACCTGTTAAAACGTAGTGCTAAAAAGGAGAGGAGGAGACTGTAACTAACTGCCATTCTGAAATTGAATTCAGGTCTAATTTTTCACATGCATGTACACACAAACATTCAGTTTCGTGCATTTTTCTTACTGAAGATCTTAAACAAATGCTTAACGTGTCACAGCGCTCAATAAGCCCTTAATGAGTACATTTCTTTTTTCAGTAATTTCCCTACACAAATTTAGGCTGTGGGCAAGACTCAGTAGAGGTAATCATGCACAAAAATGTGTTGCTGCTTTTTACCAATTTTGCTTTGCTATTAACTCAGATCTACATTCTCATTCAAATTAGCATCTAGGAGAAAATATATTCCTGTATCTTTAACAAAATGGTAAATAGTATACACTTTTGAAACAAGATTCCTGGCAGAAATTCAGGATGAGTTTGAAATATTATAGGTGTTCAAATGCTTACATTTTATTCCACTCCTGATATGTGATGATTTGGACATGGCTAGTAGAGAAGAGTACAAATGCAGTGGTGGTGTTTCTGTAAAGCATTTCTTCTGAGAATTGTGCTATTACCATGGCCGTGGGTGGGTTCTGCCGTCTCTGAAGCTGACAAAATACCTTTATTTATCCATTTGCATTTTACAGATTTAACGTTGCCTGATTTATTTTAGGAACTTGAAAATAGAACAATGAAAGAAGAAGAAGCAACAAAAAGCTTTGAGAGATGGAAGGAGGAAGAAAAAAAGAAGCTGAACAGTGAGATGGAGAAAATGAAAGAAATGTTTGTTGACGAGTTTAAAGAAATGACCGAAAAGAATGCTGCATTGGAAACAGTAAGTAAACTTGTAGGCCCATAATAGGCCCATTTTGTGTCAATACAAGAAAACCTGCAAGAATTCTATTTTTCCAAGCATAACTGCCCAGAGCGCTCTCTTTTGCCTCCTGCATGGAATGTGATACTAAGCTGCAGTATGTTTCAAGTCTGCTGGCTTAATGATACCTGCTTAAAGCAGCATGATCAAATGGTTACCCTTTGTATAACTGCGTCCAGAGTTGTACGTTGACAAAAGATTTATTTTTGATTGATCAGTTTATTGTACTGAAATAGAACTAGTGAATTGATAGAATTGAATCCCACATATCCCTGGCTAATGGCAGAGCATGATTCTTGTTTTTACTTTGTTTTACTTGGCTACCTAATTAGTCTTGGCTATTATTGTCCCTCAACTAACACTATCAAAAACAGTTTAAGTAATCATTAATCTCATTCCTATTTGTGGGATCTTGTTTTGTGCCAAATGGCTATGTTGCTTGCCTATATAACGGCCACTGCATTCCAAAGTAAGTTATTGGCCTAGAAAATGTTTCTTGCTGGCCTATCGGTGCAAACTGGGCACAGGGAGCAATCCCTGTGCAGGAACAGGTAAGCCTGAGGCACGCCCGATATTTGGCATCGGGCCTCACTTAAATGAGACCGGTACCCTGCAGGCACATGCTGGCCATCCTCAGACAGCTCGCCGGCAAATTGGCATTGGATTTCGGGCAGCTGTGTCACCACTAGTGGCCGTTAAATAGATCCTGAGAGGGACGAGGGGAAGTGATTGGGAGGGGGTAACAATCGGGAAGGAAGGGGGACGATCGGGAGTGAGAGTGGCGATTGGGATGGGGGAGGTGATCTGGAGAGGGGAAGCGATTGGGAGGTGGCCCAGTGGATGCCGGCAATGATCTTCGGAACTGCAGTGGAGCCAGTATGACCACTCCTGCTCCTCCCAGCTCCACATTCGGGTAAGTGTATTTAAACAAACTTACCTTTTCACTGGTGGCCTCCAGTGGTCCCTTTAAGAATGGTTGGTTTGGCCCCATGTCTATCATGTTTTCCTGAATGCTGCTGGCAATTTTGCAGAGGGGGCCTGGAACAGACTTTAGGCTCCTTATTTGCATATGTAAAGGGCCTAATGCCTGTTTCAGACAGGGGCCCTGGATTCCTCTTTATCTGCTTTTCTCAATATAGCGGGCAGCGCATTTCTGGTGCGGAATGTGCGCGCGGGTGCCACCCGCCATATTGGAGTTTTACTATACTTAATAGGGATTCTCTTTCTTTTCACATTACCCAGACTGAAAACCATGCTTTATACAAACATACGAAAATGATGGGCAGGAAAAGACCAACTGGTTCATCAAGCCTGCCCCACACTTTTGGGCCTGGATTTTCATTCCCAATCGTGGAGAGTGGGGGGAGGGGAGCATTTCCAGATGGGAAACCCAGAAATATGGGTTTCCCAGACGTCCTTACAATTTTGACGTAAGGATATCGTTTAAATTTTTTCAACAGGATTTCCGCCCGAATGCCAGCCAGATTGACCGGGGTCATTGGCTGTGGGGGGTTGGAAGACTAGCTCTACTTAAAACAGATAAGTCACCCGGTCCAGATGGGACGCATCCTAGGTTGCTGAGGCAAGTAAGGGTGGAAATTGCAGAGCTATTGGCCATAATCTTCCAAACATCCGTAGATATGTAGGTGGTGCCAGTTCCCTTTTGAAGGCCATGATTGAATCTGCCTCTACCACCCCATCGGGCAGTGCATTCCAGATCCTAACCACTCGCTGTGTAAAAATGTTTTTCCTCATGTCACCTTTGGTTGTTTTGCCAATCACCTTAAATCTATGTCCTCTGGTTCTTGACCTTTCCGCCAATGGGATCAGTTTCTCTCTATCTACTCTGTCTAGACCCTTCATGATTTTTGAATACCTCCATCAAATCTCCTCGCAACCGTCTCTGTTCCAAGGAGACCAACCCCAGCTTCTCCAGTCTGTTCATGTAAATAAAGTCCCTCATCCCTGGAATCATTCTAATAAATCTCTTCTGCACTGTCTTTAAGGCTTTCACATCTTTTCTAAAATGCGGTGCCCAGAACTGGACACAATACTCCAGTTGTGGCCGAACCAGTGTTTTATAAAGGTTCATCATGACTTCCATACTTTTGTACTCTATGCCTCTATTTATAAAGCCCAGGATCCCGTATGCTTTTTTAACTGCTTTCTCAACCTACCCTGCCACCTTCAACAATTTGTGCATATATACCCCCAGATCTCTCTGTTCCTGTATCCCTTTTTAGAGTTGTACCCTCTAGTTTATATTGTCTCTCCTCATTCTTCCTACCAAAAAGTATCACTTCACATTTTTCTGTGTTAAATTTCATCTGTCATGTGTCCGCCCATGCCACCAGTCTGTCTATATCCTCTTGACGTCTATCACTATTCTCCTCACTGTTTACTACCCTTCCAAGTTTTGTTTCATCTGCAAATTTTAAAATTGTACCATGTACACCCAAGTCCAAGTCATTAATATATATCAAGAAAAGCAGTGGTCCCAGCACTGACCCCTGGGGAACACCACTGTACACTTTCCTCTAGTCCAAAAAACAACCGTTCACCACTACTCTCTGTTTCCTGTCCCTTAGCCAATTCTGTATCCATGTTGCTACTGCCCCCTTTATTCCATGGGCCGCAATCTTGATGATAAGCCTACCGTGCCGCACTTTATCAAACTCCTATTGAAAGTCCATATACACCACATCAACTGCATAGCCCTCATCTACACTCTCTGTTATCTCATCAAAAAATTCTATCAGGTTAGTTAAACACAATTTTCCTTTAACAAATCGGTGCTGGATTTCCCTAATCAATCCACACTCGTCCAAGTGACAGTTAATTCTGTCCCGGATTATAGTTTCTAAAAGTTTCCCCACCTGTGAGGTTAAACTTTTTTTTTATTCGTTCATGGGATGTGGGCGTCGCTGGCGAGGCCGGCATTTATTGCCCATCCCAAATTGTCCTTGAGAAGGTGGTGGTGAGCCGCCGCCTTGAACCGCTGCAGTCCGTGTAGTGACTGTTCTCCCACATTGCTGTTAGGAAGGGAGTTCCAGGATTTTGACCCAGCGACGATGAAGGAACGGCGATATATTTCCAAGTCGGGTTGGTGTGTGACTTGGGGAACGTGCAGGTGTTGTTCCCATGTGCCTGCTGCTCTTGTCCTTCTAGGTGGTCGCGGGTTTGGGAGGTGCTGTCGAAGAAGCCTTGGCGAGTTGCTGCAGTGCATCCTGTGGATGACAACTGACTGGCTTATAATTGCTGGGTTTATCCCTGCACCCTTTTTTGAACAAAGGTGTAACATTTGCAATTCTCCAGTCCTCTGGCACCACCTACATATCTACGGATGTTTGGAAGATTATGGCCAATACCTCTGCAATTTCCACCCTTACTTGCCTCAGCAACCTAGGATGCATCCCATCTGGACCGGGTGACTTATCTATTTTAAGTACAGCTAGTCTTTCAAGTACCTCTTCTCTATCAATTTTTAGCCCATCCAGTATCTCAGCTATATCTTCCTTTACTGAGACTCTGGCAGTATCTTCTTCCTTGATAAAGACAGATGTGTGGTATTCATTTAGTACCTCGGTCATCCCCTCTATCTCCATGAGTAGATCTCCTTTTTGATCCCTAATCGGCCCCACCCCCCTCCTCTTACTACTCGTTTACTGTTTACATGCCTGTAGAAGACTTCTGGATTCCCTTTTATGTTGGCCGCCAGTCTATTCTCATACTCTCTCTTTACCCCTCTTATTTCCTTTTTCACTTCACCTCTGAACTTTCTATATTCTGCCTGGTTCTCACTTGTGTTATCAACCTGATATGTGTCATAAGCCCCTTTTTTCCATTTCATCTTACTCACTATCTCTTTTGTCATCCAAGAAACTCTGGTTTTAGATGCCCTACCATTCTGCCTCATGGGAATGTGCCTAGGCTGTACCCGAACCATCTCCTCCTCAAAGGCTGCCCACTGTTTAATTACATATTTGCCTGCCAATCTTTGATTCCAATTTACCCAGGTCAGATCTGTTCTCACCCCATTGAAATTGGTCCTCCATTTGTGAAGACGGATGCAAAGTACTCATTTAGTACCTCAGCCATGCGCTCTGCCTCCACAAGATGATCTCCTTTTTGGTCCCTAATCGGTTCACCCCTTCCTTTGACTATCCTTTTACTATTGTATGTTTATAAAATAATTTTGTGTTCCCTTTTATGTTACCAGCTAATCTTTTCCTCATACACTCTTTGCCCTCATATTTCCTTTTTCAGTTCTCCTCTGCACTTGCTATATTCTGATTGATTCTCCACTGTATTATGAATCTGACATTTATCATAAGCCTCTCTTTTTTTTCTGTTTCATTTTAATGGCAGATGTGAGACAGTTACAACATTAGCAGAGTAGGAGGTTTCTGTACTTGGTCTATTAAAAGGTTGTACTCATTTGTGAATTATTGCTCCCAATTATTTGTCCTAAAGGAAATTTAGTATTAATAAACCAAAATGACTGTCAGAATAATCTGTAGGTAACAATTTAGCTGTAAATTGCTAAGATATTATACAGTTTAATTTGAAGTTAAGTGTATTTATTTTTATTAAATATCAATTTTATGTTTATTGTGCTTCCTAAGGAGCTTCTACAGATAAAGAGTACAAGTTTGCAACTTAAATCCAGCCTTGGCGCTTTGAAAAATGAGCACGATCATGACATTCAGGAGGAAAGCCGACGATACCAGCAAGAAGTGAAAGATCTTAAGAATTTTTTAGAAAAGCAGGTATGATTATTTATTTATTCTCTCTGGTACGGTAGCATAGTGGTTATGTTACTGGGCTAGTAATCCAGAGGCCTGGACTAAAATCCAGAGTCATGAGTTCAAATCCCGCCACGGCAGCTGGCGAATTTAAATTCAAGTAATTAATTAAATTCAATTAATTAAATAAAAATCTGGAATTAAAATACTAGTATCAGTAATGATGGCCATGAAACTACCGGATTGTCGTAAAAACCCATCTGGTTCACTAATGTCCTTTAGGGAAGGAAGCCTGCCGCCCTTACCCGGTCTGGCCTATATGTGACTCCAGACCCACAGCAATGTGGTTGATTCTTAATTGCCCTCTGAAATGGCCTAGCAAGCCACTCAGTTGTAAAATCTCGCTACGAAAAGTCATAATAAGAATAAAACCGGATGGACCACCCGGCATCGGACCACTAGGCACCGGACACGACAACGGCAAAACACCAAGCCCAGTCGACCCTGCAAGGTCTTCCTTACTAACATCTGGGGACTTGTGCCAAAATTGGGAGAGCTGTCCCACAGACTAGTCAAGCAACAGCCTGACATAGCCATACTCACAGAATCATACCTTTCAGCCAACGTCCCAGACTCTTCCATCACCATCCCTGGGTATGTCCTGTCCCACCGGCAGGACCGACCCACCAGAGGTGGCGGTACAGTGATATACAGTCAGGAGGGAGTGGCCCTGGGAGTCCTCAACATTGACTCTGGACCCCATGAAATCTCATGGCATCAGGTCAAACATGGGCAAGGAAACCTCCTGCTGATTACCACCGACCGTCCTCCCTCAGCTGATGAATCAGTCCTCCTCCATGTTGAACACCACTTGGAGGAAGCACTGAGGGTAGCAAGGGCACAGAATGTACTCTGGGTGGGGGACTTCAATATCCATCACCAAGAGTGGCTTGGTAGCACCACTACTGACCGAGCTGGCCGAGTCCTGAAGGACGTAGCTGCTAGACTGGGCCTGCGGCAGGTGGTGAGCGAACCAACACGAGGGAAAAACTTACTTGACCTCGTCCTCACCAATCTACCTGTCGCAAATGCATCTATCCATGACAGTATTGGTCGGAGTGACCACCGCACAGTCCTCGTGGAGATGAAATCCCGTCTTCGCACTGAGGACACCATCCAACGTGTTGTGTGGCACTACCACCATGCTAAATGAGATAGATTCAGAACGGATCTAGCAGCTCAAAATTGGGCATCCATGAGGCGCTGTGGGCCATCAGCAGCAGCAGAATTGTATTCCAGCACAATCTGTAACCTCATGGCCCGGCATATTCCTCACTCTACCATTACCAACAAGCCAGGGGATCAACCCTGGTTCAATGAGGAGTGTAGAAGAGCATGCCAGGAGCAGCACCAGGCGTACCTAAAAATGAGGTGCCAACCTGGTGAAGCTACAACTCAGGACTACATGCATGCTAAACAGCGGAAGCAACATGCTATAGACAGAGCTAAGCGATTCCACAACCAACGGATCAGATCAAAGCTCTGCAGTCCTGCCACATCCAGTCGTGAATGGTGGTGGACAATTAAACAACTAACGGGAGGAGGAGGCTCTGCAAACATCCCCATTCTCAATGATGGCGGAGTCCAGCACGTGAGTGCAAAAGACAAGGCTGAAGCGTTTGCAACCATCTTCAGCCAGAAGTGCCGAGTGGATAATCCATCTCAGCATCCTCCCGATATCCCCACCATCACGGAAGCCAGTCTTCGGCCAATTCGATTCACTCCACGTGATATCAAGAAACGGCTGAGTGCACTGGATACAGCAAAGGCTATGGGCCCCGACAACATCCCAGCTGTAGTGCTGAAGACTTGTGCTCCAGAACTAGCTGCGCCTCTAGCCAAGCTGTTCCAGTACAGCTACAACACTGGCATCCACCCGACAATGTGGAAAATTGCCCAGGTATGTCCTGTCCACAAAAAGCAGGACAAATCCAATCCGGCCAATTACCGCCCCATCAGTCTACTCTCAATCATCAGCAAAGTGATGGAAGGTGTCGTCGACAGTGCTATCAAGCGGCACTTACTCACCAATAACCTGCTCACCGATGCTCAGTTTGGGTTCCGCCGGGACCACTCGGCTCCAGACCTCATTACAGCCTTGGTCCAAACATGGACAAAAGAGCTGAATTCCAGAGGTGAGGTGAGAGTGACTGCCCTTGACATCAAGGCAGCATTTGACCGAGTGTGGCACCAAGGAGCCCGAGTAAAATTGAAGTCAATGGGAATCAGGGGGAAAACTCTCCAGTGGCTGGAGTCATACCGAGCACAAAGGAAGATGGTAGTGGTTGTTGGAGGCCAAGCATCTCAGCCCCAGGGCATTGCTGCAGGAGTTCCTCAGGGCAGTGTCCTTGGCCCAACCATCTTCAGCTGCTTCATCAATGACCTTCCCTCCATCATAAGGTCAGAAATGGGGATGTTCGCTGATGACTGCACAGTGTTCAGTTCCATTCGCAACCCCTCAGATAATGAAGCAGTCCGAGCCCGCATGCAGCAAGACCTGGACAACATCCAGGCTTGGGCTGATAAGTGGCAAGTAACATTCGCGCCAGATAAGTGCCAGGCAATGACCATCTCCAACAAGAGAGTGTCTAACCACCTCCCCTTGACATTCAACGGCATTACCATCGCCGAATCCCCCACCATCAACATCCTGGGGGTCACCATTGACCAGAAACTTAACTGGACCAGCCATATAAATACTGTGGCTACGAGAGCAGGTCAGAGGCTGGGTATTCTGCGGCGAGTGACTCACCTCCTGACTCCCCAAAGCCTTTCCACTATCTACAAGGCACAAGTCAGGAGTGTGATGGAATACTCTCCACTTGCCTGGATGAGTGCAGCTCCAACAACACTCAAGAAGCTCGACACCATCCAAGATAAAGCAGCCCGCTTGATTGGCACCCCATCCACCACCCTAAACGTTCACTCCCTTCACCACCGGCGCACTGTGGCTGCAGTGTGCACCATCCACAGGATGCACTGCAGCAACTCGCCAAGGCTTCTTCGACAGCACCTCCCAAACCCGCGACCTCTACCACCTAGAAGGACAAGGGCAGCAGGCGCATGGGAACAACACCACCTGCACGTTCCCCTCCAAGTCACACACCATCCCGACTTGGAAATATATCGCCGTTCCTTCATTGTCGCTGGGTCAAAATCCTGGAACTCCCTTCCTAACAGCACTGTGGGAGAACCGTCACCACACGGACTGCAGCGGTTCAAGAAGGCGGCTCACCACCACCTTCTCGAGGGCAATTCGGGAAGGGCAATAAATGCCGGCCTTGCCAGCGACGCCCACATCCCGTGAACGAATTAAAAAAAAAAAAAATCTTATGGATTGCCATTTTAATGATTCTGTTTTGGAGAGTGTGATAATATAAAATGCTGTGCCATCAATCACTAAAATTCAATTTCATGTTAAGGAATTTTTTGACCAATTTTCCACAGAAAGGAGTAATTTGTTTAAATGTTGTGTTTCAAAGCTTAGTGTATTCATGCAAGTTTTTAAAAAGGGGCATTGAGATGATAGGTAGTTAATATACTATTAGAAGTTATTTTCCCTACAGACTGTAAACTAGAAGCAATCCATTAGTTTTTCTTAATAATTGATAGAAACACCTGGCATCTTTTGGTTGGGAAGTCTGTGGTCCGAACCCAACAGAGGGTGTTGGGACCACATCAGGGGGTATCTGGCAGACCTTTTTTGGCCATGAACAGAGGCAGAGACACAAGCAATGGCGTGAAGACATTCAGGTTTTTTTTCAATAGATAGCTGTGAGAAGAATGTTTTGCCAGGCTGAGGAGGAGAATGCAGGAGTGTCGTCAGAAATTAGTTTGTTTACATCAAGTAAGATAGCCCACTGATGTGGGGAAACAACACCGCCTGTTTTTTGGGTGCTGAGCCTTCAATATGGCGGGCTGGAAGTGGATGCTCATTATGAGCTGGAATTATGCTATTGGTGTTGGCAAAAAAAAGCGTCCAGGGTCCCATACCTAAAACAGGCAGTCGGCCCTTTACATATTCAAATAAGTCCCCATCTGTAATATTGGGTTGCCCTGAATGCAGCCGGTGTTGGGCCAGCTGTGTTTAGGAAAACCAGGTCGACATACGACCTAATAGGTGACCTTTAAAGAGACCGCTGAAGGTCCCAACCTGCAAGGTAAGTGTTTAAAATATACTTATCAGGAGTGCTCATCTCCGCTCCATATTCAAACCACACGGGCCGCTGCTGCTGGCCATCGCTCCGCCAACCGCCCCCCCCGCCCCCCCGGATCACGGCCTTGATCCCGTGGATTGTAACCTCGATCCGCTGATCGCCACCACAACCCTCTCTGATCACCGCTGTCATCATCCCCAATCCTGGCTGCCACTCTCTTCGATCCCAGTCGCTATCCTCCCCAATCCTGGCCGCCATCCGTTCCATTCCGGCCGCTACCCTCAATCGCCGCTGAACGTTACCCACCCTTCCCGATCCTGGCTACTGCTACCCTCCTTCCTGGTTGCCCCACTTTTCGGTCCCCTTTAAGAACGTACTTGAGGACCGCATCTGGTATCGCAGTAGCCCGATCTTTGAATCCTCTTCTTCGGCGAGCTGCCTGTGAATGCCCATTAGGTGTCTGCAGCTCACCACCTCGATGATAATGAGGCCCGAGGCTTAATATTACCTGCACCTCGGGACTATTCATTCAGGCGTCAGTTTGAAATGGGCACTCTCAAATTTCTAGGCTAGTGTGTTTATTATTTTGTATTATTACACAAAGACAAGTTGCAATAAATCTGATAAAAGCTGTTGATTTGTATGTTCACTCACTGTGGAATAAAACAGCTTATGTATTTGTGTCTGATCTCATCTGATCAAGCGTTTGTCAGTTTGCCTTTAGAAAGATTGAAGGAATGTGTGTGAGGGCACATGTTTAAAGCCACAATTTCCACTTCATGGGGTGGAAATTGAACTTCATTTCGCCCATTTTTCAGGTATAAAGTGGGCATTAAATCGATCAGTTTTGTACCCCATGCCAGAAGTGCTCCTTAGGCGTTCCTGGCTGCTGCATGATATGAACCCTGGGCTGATTATAATATGTAAATAGGGTTCCTGCGCTTGAATTAGGATCCTTTTGAGAAATTGGTGCCTGGAACATCTGATTCGCTCATTCTTAAGGCCATCCTTCAAAACATGGTGATAAAACTAAGGAATCAGGCTGCAGCGGTGGTATTCAAAGCGATCCTCACCTCCATTAAGGTGAGTCTCTGGATAGACATTTTAGGCTGCTGTGGATTTTTTTGGCTGTTTTGAATGAGTTTTGGCAGTTTTTGAGAGTGGAGAGCTGACTTTTGACCATAGCTGCATTATTTTACTATATTGGTTGCAGTAGTATTTCGAAAAATGGGAATGTAGCTGGGATTACAATTGAGGCTGCCATACCACGTGGAATATCAGCAGCAGCAAGCAAGGCTGCAGAGGCTCAAAGATGAGGGTGAAGGAGGGAAGGGCACAGGAGGACTTGCAGGATGTGGATCTGGCGGAACAGAATGTCATACGTGAACATGACAGAGGAGCAATGAGTGAAGGCAGGTTGCATAAACTTGTTTTGTATTCCCCTAAGTATAGAAGATTGAGGAGTGATCTGATTGAGATGTTTAAAATGTTAAAATGATTTGATAGGGTAGCTACAGAGAAACTATCTCCTCTGATGGGGGAATCAAAAATGAGGGAACAATCTTAAAATTAGAGTTAGACCATTTAGGAGGGAAATCAGGAAGCACTTGTTCACCCAAAGGGTACTAGAAATCTGGAATTCTCTACCCCAAAGACCTGTGGATGCTGGGACAATTGGAGCTTTCAAGACTAAGTTTGATAGGTTTTTTTGTTGGGTAACGGCATCACTGGGTATGGAGCTAAAGTGGGCAAATGGAGTTGCAGTACAAATTAGCCATGATCTAATTGAATGAGCTCAAGAGGCTGATTGACCTACTCCTGTTCCTATGTTCCTATGAGGATTCTCCGCTTCAGCTGGCAGACAGTCACTGTCCTAGCTCAACTGTTGCAGCTGGAATTGGAGCTAAACATCAGGGCCTCCACAGCAGTAAAGGTAATTGTGGCCCTTAACTTCCATACCAGAGGCTCATTCCATACTGCAACATTTGACATCAGCAACATCAGTCAGTTTGCTGTCCATACGACCATCAGGCAGGTGACAGATGCCCTCTTTGCAAGAAGACAGCAATACATCACCTTCCCTATAGAGGCTGACGATCGGGTGAAGAAAGCTCTTGAATTTGCCCGCATCATTGGATTTCCCCAGGTGCAGAGCATAATTGACTGCACACGCATTGCCTTGCATTCTCCCCGTTATGAACCAACCATGTTTTATAACAGGAAGAGTTTTACTCCCTACATGTGCAGCTGGTGTGTGACCACAGGAAGCTGATAATGTAGGTCTATGCCAGGTTTCCTGGCAGTTGTTATGATGTCGTCCTCAATTCTCAATACTTGAGTGAATCTCCAGATTTGTTGTGGTTTGCTGCATGCTCCACAATTATGCCATTCTGATAGGCCAAACCTTCGTGCAGCCACAGGACGAAAGTATAGGAGGAAGACGAATGACGGGATGAGGGAGCAGAGGATGATAATGAAGACCAAGGTTGAGCAGTGTTGCCAGCTGCAAGAACTGTAAGACAACAAATTATTGTAAAGGGGTTCTCTTGAGCAATCCCCTCCCCAATGCACCAACAGCCCCTCTTACCATCTGACCCAGTCCTTACACCCGCCACCTGAACGCAAACACGACTGCCACATGGATATTTCCGTAGTGGGCAGTCTCGAGCAACTCTGGCCATTGAAGGCCCTACTGCAGATTGCTGTGTCTCACTGTTGGCCAGGGCAGCTGGCTGTGTTGAACTAACAAGGCACTGGGTCAGAGGCTGGCAAGGGAGCAGGCTTGCTGTCACCCTGAGCGAGGACAGCATGAACTTCTTCCATGGAGCCAATGTAACTGTGCATAATCACTTCCTATCCTCCTGAACTAATGCACACCGTCTAGCCTACCTTTTAAATAGCCAGTCTTGGAGCTGCTGTTGATGCACAAGAACAGAGTGAAGGAGTGCAGTGATGCTCTGGAAGCCCCTATCCATGCTCTCCATACTCCTATCCATGTTTTCCTTCATAGATTGAAAGTCTGAGGAGATGTTAGATCCCCAAGTGATAATGGCAGCAGTCTCAGCTCCCAGCAAAGCTGTCAGAGCTGCCACCAGACGTTCAGTCATTGAGGGCCCCACTGTGTTCATAGAGTTGACCACTCGCTCCATGGTTGATTGCATGGTCTCCATACTTCACAAGGGTGAGCTGGACACCTCCATGTTCTGTGCCGCTGTGCGCAAGCTGCAGGCAGGCAGGCAGGCAGGCCAGTGCACTTAGAAGGTCCTGGTGTTTAGCCATCTGTAGGCTGTGCTCTTGAGGTCTTCATCTGTGCAATCTGACGCAGGATTAAGATATGCGCTCTCCTTCCAGCGAACTGCTTCCTGGGCTGTCCTATCCCCCTGCACTACCTTACCATCTAACCTACCTTTTAAGTAGCCTGTCTCCGAGCTGGTGCTTGCTAGGTTACGGTCAAATGGCGGCGTGTTTTCATAAATGCTACCCTCTTCCAGCTCCTTGACTACTGGGGGCTCTATATGTCTTGCACCTGAAAAGAGACGAGGGGTAACATTTCAGGTCAAGGGTAAGCAGAAACAGATGAGTGGCTGCTGATAGCAACTGCATTTTGTCAGGCATAATGTGTCAGTGTGAGATTTCAGTAAGAAGGGACAGAGTGTAAGATAGCAAGGACCCTGCAGGACGCGCCCTCCAGATTTGCCACTCGCCATGCCCCTGACACGACCCATCCCTACGATCTCCATGTCTCCTCCTCGACTGGGGAGAGGATATTAATGGAGTCTCTCCCTCCTACATTCCTCCCCAGTTCCTGTTATCGCTTGCGAGCTTCTCTTGGAAGAAAGAAGGGAGAGTTAGTGGTAGCCCAGTGAGATGCTTTGAAGATGTGCATGTTAAGGTAGAATAGTGGTCTAGTGAATGAAGGATGGCAGAGGTGTGAGGAGGTGAGGGAAGTAATAGTGAGGAGAGTAGCAAATGAAGAATGTGGCATTTGGAGCAGAAGGGGTGGAGTGAAGTATGCTATAGTGATTGGAGGAGATTGCTGATCGGGGAGGTAAAGGTTGTGAGGTCTGATGCTACAGGTAGTGTAGGGTTAAGCAGAGAGCAATGCGATATCTGAGTTAGGAGTCTTACCTTAGCAACCCTGGTCAGGTCATTAAATTTCTTGCAGCATTGCGGCCAGGTGTGGGGACTGATACTTCTGGCACTGAGCTGCATTGCCACCTCTTCCCACTGCTGCCGAGCAGCTTGTCTCAAAACCTTTCTGCCATCTGATGGTAAGAGGACATCCAACACCTCCAATGCAGCATTTGAAAACTGGGGTAGGGGTCGTTCCAGCTTCTCCTCCACCTTCCATTTTTGCAAGATCATTTGAATGTAAGTTTATTTGAATGCAAGTTGTCTGCAGCCACAGTGCACCTCCCCTTTAAGATGTGCAGGCTGCCTTTAAATGGTGTCAGGGACCTCCAATTTTCTTGCCCCTCATTAGGTGAGCTGCTAATGAATAGCGCTAATAGTGCTCACAACCCTTCTATTTTACGATAATAAGGGTTCCTCGCCAGTTTTGCTTTCTAGTTGCACCTGTGTGATTGGGTGTGTGCTGGCTGTGCAGCACCGATTCTGGGCATGAAAATAGGCCAGATAAATTTCTACCCCCTTATGTCAAGAAGGACACGTTGTTACACTCCTGATGCCATGAACCTGAAAAGGTACCCAAGGCAAGACCATCAATTGTAACAATCAGATAGCACTTAAGATAAGTTCCCAGTCTCTACCATGCCACCAGCTGCTGATTGGATTTAAGGTGGAAGGAAAGAACATTTTAGCATGTCCACCTTGGATTGCCCATGTACTGCTGGTTGGTTGCAGAATAGCATTGACATTGGCAATTTGGTATGCAAATGTTGCATGACATAGGGAAAACTAAAGAGAGGATAAAAATAGGGCAAATAAAAATTCTAGTTTTCACTTTTGTCATTTTTGTACAATTTCTTAAACTTGTAGAGATGGGACAATATTTTTAAACAAAAAATTAGGGGAAATTGATTGAGATTTGTGATGCTTTAAGTGGTCTGAAAGTTATCCCTGCTTAAAAAGACCCAGCCATAGCCTGGAAATCAACATAAATGAAATAGAGCACCAGTAAGAACACCATTTAACACATAGCTCACCTCAGAGATATAGGCATCATCCTTGGCTCAGTGGTAACATTTTCATCTGAATCAGAATATTATGGGTCAAAGTTCCATGTAGAGACTTGAGCACATAAACTAAGCTGAGAGTTCAGTGCAGTACCGAAGGAATGATGTACTGTTCATCTTTCGGAAGAAACGTTAAACCGAGGTCCTGTCTGCTTTCTCAGGTGGACATTAAAGATCCCATAAAGCTTCAAAGAAGAGCAGGGAGATCTCCTGATGTTCTGGCCAACATTTATCCTTCAACCAACATCACTAAAAAAAGATTGTCTGGTCATTTATCTCATTATTGTTTGTGGCACCTTGCTGTGTGCAAATTGACAGCTGTGTTTCCCTACATTACAATCGTAATTGGTCTTCAAAGAAGTATTTCCTTGGCTGTGAAGTACTTTGGGACGTCTTGAGGTCATGAATATATAAATGAAATGAAAGCCTTCCTTCATTTTCTTCCTTAGTTCCTTCCTCCTTTCTTTCCTTCCTTCATTCATTCCTCTTTTCCTGCCTTCATACCTTCTTTTTCTTCCTCTTCTCTTTTCCTTTTGTTTGAGGACAAAATTTATCCAGACCTATGATTCTCTGAGCTGAATTTAAATTAAGGACAAGCAGCAGGCGCAAGGGAACAACACCACCTGCACATTCCCCTCCAAGTCACACACCATCCCCGCTTGGAAATATATCGCCATTCCTTCATCATCACTGGATCAAAATCCTGGAACTTCCTTCCGAACAGCAATGTGGGAGAACCTTCACCACACGGACTGCAGCGGTTCAAGAAGGCGGCTCACCACCGCAATTAGGGATGGGCAATAAATGCTGGCCTTGCCAGCGGCGCCCACATCCCATGAACTAATATAAAAAAAATTGTGCAGTCTGAGCATGTGTAATGTGCCTAATTTCTCAGGATGCATCAGTACTGTTCAGTTAGCTGCACAGATGGAATATTTTTCTTTAGCTTCCACAATTTTCTAATCAGTAGCTTTTCTTCAATTAATTTTGAAAGACAAGGGACCAAATTTCAGAAGCTTTACTGAAGTACAACTTGAGTGTTTTAACAAAAACAGAGACTGGGATGAAATTTAACTTCAGCAGCTGCCCATTTTATACCCCCACCAAAGTTCAATTTCAACCTCGCTGCATGTGTGTGATTGTGTGTATTTGTGGGATAAAAAGATTGTGTTCTGATAACACCAATGGTAGCATCTGTTTTGTGTTCTATAAGCTTTAGAAAGTGTATTAAAATGGAAGAGAGAAAGGGGCAAAAGGGGAGAGAAAGAAAGTCTTCATGTTAATGTTAGTTCAGTTTTCAGAAAAGCACACCAGTTGAATTTTGAAGCTAACTAATGGGGGGTAATTTTAACCCCTAAGAATGGATGGGCTGGGGGCAGGGGTGTAATCAAAATTGTAGATTTCATCAGTGGGACCGCAACCCGGCTCCAACGCGCCCACTTCCAGGTTGAACCCAGGCATGTACGCATCCGAAACCCGCAAGTCACGTCCCCTATTAATGCTGGCGGGCGGATTGTTAATGGGGCAAATTACCTACTTTAAATATTTAAGGTAGGTAATTTTTTATGGATTCTGAACCTCAAGCTAACTTAACCTTGCCTAAATGGATTTCCCATGGGTTCTCAAACTTGCCAGTGAAACGGAGGCGAGATTCATGCAGAAGTTGATTTGGCCCTTTAAACCATCTCAATAAAAGCTCAAGCATTGCAGCTGGCCTTTCATCTCTCTCAAGCATACATTTAGCTGAGAGTTCTTCTAGTGTTGAGACTGAGAGTTCTTTGTTGAGACAGCTTTAGGAAGAGTTTGGAGCCTCTCAAACTGACAAGATCAGGATGGGGGGCACAATGGATGTATACGAGAGGACATCTGAGGAGGAGGAGGAAAATGAACATCCAAGTCAATCACACCTTGCTGTGTTGGGATCTTCTGGTGCATAAGACAGAGGTATGCAACAAGGATCTGCAGATCAGCAGAGAGGGGAGCAACAGAGGGGCTGACATTGGAGGAGGCACTACCCACGTGAAAGGATATACAGTAGGAGGCTGATCATCCTGGACCTCTCTGAGGAGCAGTGCCTACGCAGGCTCAGATTGAGACGCAGCTGATGGTACACATCTGCAGCCTCTTTAAGGAAGGGCTGCTCCCAGCTGGACCTGGTGGCCACGCATTGCCCACCACAGTTAAAGTCACCACTGCCCTCAATTTCATCGCCTCTGGATCCTTCCAGGGCCCCAATGGTGACACCTCCTGGGTGTGTCAATCGTCTGCACATAAGTGTATAAGACAGTTGACTGTTTGCCAGGGCATCTGACTACGTGAACTTTGCCCACGATGACTTCAGCCAGAACGAGCAGGCAATGGGTTTCACCTGTCTGGCTGGCTTCCTATAAGTGCAGGTCGCAATCGAGTGCACACACTTGGCAAACCAAGGACCACTACATGAGCCAGGAGTCTTCATAAACCAAAAGGGCTATCACTCCATCAATGCACAGTTGGCGTCCGACCACCAGAAGAGATTTCTGCACGTGTGCCTCAGATTCCCTGGTAGCTGTCATGATTCATTCATTTTGCACCAGTCCAATAGTCCACACCTCTTCCAGACAGGAGACGCTTAAGGGCTGGCTAGTTGGAGACAAGGGATACCCCCTGCAAACATGGCTCATGACACCTGTGGGGAACCCCAACAACGAGGCACAACAGCGGTACAGTCAGAGCCACATGACCACCAGGTGTGTCACTGAGCAAGTAATAGGCATATTGAAGATGCGTTTCAGGTGCCTGGATAGATCTGTGGAAGCCCTTCAGTACTCGGCAGCGAGGGTGTCCAGAATAATCGTGGTGTGCTGCATCCTGCACAACATAGTACAGTAGAGAGGCTTACAGGTGGAGGACGGCGACAGCGTTCGCCAAGCATCCTATGTTGGCGGCAACATTGAAGAAGAGGAAGAGAATGAGGAGGAGGAGGAAAATGAAGATGGGCACCCATCGTCAGACCAGCCACGCACATTGCTGACTGTGTCATAGAGTCATAGAGTTATACAGCACGGATAGAGGCCCTTCGGCCCATCGTGTCCGCGCCGGCCATCAAGCCCAGTCTAATCTAATCCCATATTCCAGCATTTGGTCTGTAGCCTTGTATGCTATGGCATTTCAAGTGTTCATCCAAATGCTTCTTGAATGTTGTGAGGGTTCCTGCCTCCACAACCCTCTCAGGCAGTGAGTTCCAGACTCCAACCACCCTCTGGGTGAAAAAGTTCTTTCTCAAATCCCCTCTAAACCTCCTGCCTTTTACCTTGAATCTATGCCCCCTTGTTATAGAACCCTCAACGAAGGGAAAAAGCTCCTGAGTATCCATCCTATCTATGCCCCTCATAATTTTGTGTTGCCAGGGATGCTCTCATCTCCAATAGGTTCTCTTAGTGAGAGTTGCAAAATAAAGAATTTGAAATACTGGGCCACCTGGAACAACCACCACCACTACCAGTTCCCCCCGACTACCCCCATCCCTTTGCACAAAACAGTCTTTCAACCATGCATACACTCATCATGAATTGTCTTGGCATTCATGATGAACTAATGAAAAGGTGACTTCATATTTAGGACGCAAGAATGGCCAAGACATGGAAATGGTGATACTCAATAAATTTAATATGCCAATACAAAAAAAAGATAAATTAACAACATAACATTTCTTCAAACACCCTTGTGCATACCCTTGGTGAATTACAATTGCTTAACCTTATGCTTTCCACTGCTTCTACGTGATGCCCTGTGGCCTCAGCAGAGGTAGTGGAAGGTTGCTAAGATACCCGCCCTGACTGCAGAGATGCTCTTGGTGACTACGTGTGTGTTTTGGAGCCAGTGAGGGTCCCCCCAAAGACTGCTTCACTTGCACCTGTGCAGGGGCAGACTCGGCTATCGGGGAATGAGGCAGCATTTTGGGTACTGGTTGGGGTGGGGGGGCAACAGGTGAGACATGGGTCGCTTTGAGTGAAGCTCCCACTTCCATGTCCCCTTTCGCCATCCCTCTCCCGGGCCAGTGCCACATCACTCCCACCACTCTGCTGGACAGCAGCTTAGTGAACAATTGTGCCACGTTGAAAGGGTACAGATAAGGTATCTTTCAGTCTGTTTAAGGCAGCAGACATGTTGGTATCCAAGGTTTGCATCCAAAGTCTCCATTGCAGACATTCTTGCACTTACCTGCGACACCAATCCACTAATGTTGGAGTTGGAGTTCTCCATCCTCTCCGGTATTGTGGATAGTGTGAGTGATACTTTTTCAATTATATCACAAAGCTGAATCTGTACCTCAATCATTCTCCTTCTCAACGATGCCTCCCAGGGTTCAGCATCTGTGTCCAGTCGAGCAGAGCTTGGAGAGAAGTGCGCCCTCCAACAAAGACTCTCCACAGCTGTTCCTGCCACCAGTTTCTGCTCGTGCTTACTTGTGAGTGGTGAATCACCAGGTGACAACCCAACTTACTGGATACCAGGACCCACCAAAGTGCCAGTATCTGTCTGGTGCATGGCAGGATGTCCTGTGACAGTGTACCCTCAGAAGGAATGAGGTCCTCTGATGAATTGATGTCTTCCACATTCTTCTTGAAGACAACAGAAAGCGACATTAATTATCCATCGACAAAGTGACAATCTTTCCAGGCACCATACTGAGGTCTGTCACAGTTCAGTGATTGATGAAATAAGTTCATCATGTTTGTGAAAGATGTTAAAGTTCTGTCATCAGCCATCTGCGGGTTCCCAGTCCCTCTATCTCCGATGGATAGGGATGCAACTGTCCTGCTTATTTCCATAGTCTCCTCCTCCACATCTGTTAGCTGCACTATCTGTGCTGGTCCACCTCCAGTCCTCATCCTCTCCCTTGTGTTTTACACTCTCTTCTCCTACAAGGGGAGAAAGAACAGACCTGTGAGTGACTAAGATGCCGTATTCACCCAATGGATGCATTGCTTTGGGTGAGGCTGACTATGAAATAGATGCATAAGTGGGTGACTATCAGATAGATGCATCACATTGCAGCAGGATTGGGGTGAGTGGCAGTGGTGGGTGCATAAATGAAGAGGTGAGGAAGTACACAGAAAGTGAAGGATAGTTGATGCTGAAACTTAACTGGGTGTAAGGGGTGATATGATGGAGTGGGAGTGCCAACACTGAGTGAGATTGGGTGGCGGGGGGGTGTTGCACAACACATGACATGGTTGAATCAGCAAATATGCTCACTTTTCCTGACCTGGTTAGGTCATTAAACGCTTCCTGCACTGCAGCCAAGACCTGGGCACCATGCTCCTGCTGCTCACTTCTTCTGCCACCTCCAACCACGCCTTCTTGATGGCAGAATCCGGTTTCTTCCTCCGATTACTTGGGTGGAAGACCTCCCTCCTGCTTCTCACAGCACCCAAAGCACTTCAGATGATGTATCCGAGAACCTGGGTGCTGCCTTTCCTCTATGTGCCTCCATACCTTTATTTCCTCCTTTCTCCTCCAAAATCCACTTTTGCATTGGCCCTTTAAATAGTGGAGTTCAGATCGTGTCATGCGGGTATACAGGATGCCTGCCGCGCAGCTTGGCAACTTAAAACCTGGAAGTAAAATTAAGTGCCATCAATTGAGGAGTGATCATAGATTTCGACGCGCTCAAATTACTTCTGGATTTCCCACACGATTATCTACCCATCTGCAGAATTCCTGGCTCCATGTAAAAATCATGCCCATTATCTCAACTATGTTTGTTGAGCGTTAGAAAAGATAACTGCTAATTATTGCTTACACCTGTGTGAGAATGAGAGCAAGAGAGAGAGGGGAAGAGAAAGGGAGGACAGAGAGGGATAGATCTTGACGCTGCCGTTTCCTGTCCATTTCAGGGGCGCAGCTGACTGACGGTATGCAGATGAGGCCTGAGAGTTCAAATCGCCCGGGCCTCTCACTGCCGTGGTAAGGGGAGTTTGACACTTGAAGTCAATAGGAATTTAAATCAGGAGAGATGTATAATGGGCGGCTGATACGATATTGATGGTTTTAAAAATTATCCCCACTGTGTGCAATGACACAGGAGATCAACCAGTAATATATTAAATTTGGTATGTGGTGCATGAAAGCTCCTATGTAAACTTGCTCTTATGGGATCTCTCATTAGCAAAGTGACCACAATTTTTGCAGCTATCTGTCGCTTGTAGTGCTGTGATGGGACTTTCAGTGTTAGAACTCTGGGCCGATAAATTTGGCCACTCAATGCCTTTTTTCGGGCATTAACTGGCCTCATAAGTCCACACTATGGCAGGCAGGAAACGAGTGTAGATTTCTGTCTGGAAGCGTGCCTCCCACCATATTGGTACAGGAAAAACATAGGCGTCCAGGGCCCACATCTGAAATTGCCATTAGCCCATTTACGTGTGAAAATAAGGGGGTCTAACGCCTGTTTAAGGTTCCCACTTCAAGATTGGTTTGCCCTGAAGCAGCCGGCATATCCTCTACCCTCCCGTTACCCCCTCCCCCATCAGCCTCTGATCATTACCCTTCCTGGCCTCCTCACCCGACCCCCAGCCTCCAATCCTCCTTTCCAGTGTCGAATCCTCCTCTCCCTGGCCTCCGATCTTCCCATCCAGCCTCGTATCCGTCCTCCCCCAGGCCTATGATCCTGACAGCCCCCACCCTCCGGCTTCACTTACCTGAGGGCCGCTGCGACCCGATCTTGGTCTCTTCTTCGTTGCTTGGCTGTTTGTGCTACGCTGGCTCCATTATAATGAGCCCTGTCGACCAATATCAGGCTCAGGGCATGTATCCTGCATCCCTCAAGTGCTGCCCGAATTTCTATGCCCTGGTGTTACTGTACACTATAGCTTCACACCAGCATCCTTCAAATCCCACCCCCCCCTTCCCACGGCCTGTAACCCTGCAGTACCTACCCCCACCCAAATTGATCATTGTATCATAGTATGGTACAGCACACAGAAGGAGGCCATTTGGCCTATCGTGTCTGTCCTGGCTCTTTGAAAGAGCTATCTAATTAGTCCCACTCAGCTGTTCTTTCCCCGCAGCTCTGTAAATGTTTTCCCTTCAAGTATTTATCCAATTCCTTTTTGAAAGTTAATATTGAATCTGTTTCCACCACCCTTTCAAGCAGTGCATTCTGGATCATAACAACTTGCTGCGTAAAAACATGTTTCCTCATGTCACCTCTGGTTCTTTTGCCAGTCACCTTAAATCCTTTGGTCCTCAGGTTGCTGACCCTTCTGCCACTGGAAACAGTTTCTCCTTATTTACTGTATCAAAACCGTTCATGATTTTGAACACCTTTGTCAAATCTCCTCTCAACCTTCTCTGCTCTAAGGAGAACAACTCCAGCTTCTCCAGTCTCTCCACATAACTGAAGTCCCTCATCCCTAGTACCATTCTAGTAAATCTCTTCTGTACTCTCTCTAAGGCCTTGACATCCTTTCTAAAGTGCAGTGCCCAGAATTGAACACAATACTCCAGCTGATGCCTAACCAGTGTTTTATAAAGGTTAATACTTGTTGGGGGGAGTAGTGGCATTGGAGGAAGGGAGAATGATGGGAAGAATTGGGGGAAGAGAGGGAGGTGGAAGAGAAGAGAAGAGAAGGGGAGGGAGGGAGGAGGAGGAGGAGGAGGAGGAAGAAGAAGAGTGGAGATGAAGGGAAGGGTGTTTTTCTACACAAAAGGATTTGGATATGATTAATGTTGAGCTGTTGATTTTCAAATTAAAGGGAGTTCACCAAGGTTAGAAATCATCAACAATAACAGTACGGTAGCATAGTGGTTATGTCACTGGTACGAGTAATCCAGAGTCCTGGGCTAATAATCCAGAGTTATGAGTTCAAATCCTGCCACGGCAGCTGGGGAAATTTAAATTCAACTAATTAAATAAAATCTAGAATTTAAAAAAAAAAGTATCATTAATGTTGGCCATGAAACTACTGGATTGGCCTATATGCGGCTCCAGACCCACAGAAATGTGGTTGATTCTTAATCACCTTCTGAAATGGCCAAGCAAGCCACTCAGTTGTACAATCTCATTACAGAAAGTCATAATAAGAATAAAGCCAGACAGCACCAGCCGGCATCAGACCTCTGGACACGACAAAGGCAAACCAAGCCCAGTCGACCGTGCAAAGTCCTTCTCACTAACATCTGGACACTTGTGCCAAAATTGGGAGAGGTATCCCACAGACGAGTCAAGCAACAGCCTGACATAGCCATACTCACAGAATAATACCTTTCAGCCAACGCCCAAGACTATTCCATCACCATCCCTGGGTATGTCCTGTCCCACTGGCAGGATAGACCCACCAGAGGTGGCGGTACAGTCAGGAGGGAGTGGCCCTGGGAGTCCTCAACATTGACTCTGGACCCCTTGAAATCTCTTGGCATCAGGTCAAACACGGGCAAGGAAACCTTCTGCTGATTACCACCTACCACCCTCTCCCAGCTGATGAATCAGTCGTCCTCCACGTTGAGCACCACTTGGAGGAAGCACTGAGGGTAGCAAGGGCACAGAATGTACTCTGGGTGGGGGACTTCAATGTCCATCACCAAGAGTGGCTCGGTAGCACCGAGCTGGCCGTGTCGTGAAGGACATAGCTGCCAGACTGGGCCTGCGGTGAGTGAACCAAAACGAGGGGAAAACCTACTTGACCTCGTCCTCACCAATCTACCTGTCGCAGATGCATCTGTCCATGACAGTGTTGGTAGGAGTGACCACCGCACAGTCCTTGTGGAGACTAAGTCCCATCTTCACTCTGAGGACACCATCCAACGTGATGTGTGACACTATGACCGTGGCTGAATGGGATAGATTCAGAACAGATCTAGTGGCTGAAAACTGGGCATCCATGAGGTGCTGTGGGCCATCAGCAGCAGCAGAATTGTATTCCAGCACAATCTGTAACCTCATGGCCCAGCATATTCCCCACTCGACCATTACCAACAAGCCAGGGGATCAACCCTGGTTCAATGAGGAGTGTAGAAGAGCATGCCAGGAGCAGCACCAGGCGTACCGAAAAAAAAAATCAGGTGCCAACCTGGTGAAGCTACAACTCAGGACTACATGCATGCTAAACAGCGGAAGCAAAATGCTATAGACAGAGCTAAGCGATTCCACAACCAACGGATCAGATCAAAGCTCTGCAGTCCTGCCACATCCAGTCGTAAATGGTGGTGGACAATTAAACAACTAACGGGAGGAGGAGGCTCCGTGAACATCCCCATCCTCAATGATGGCAGAGTCCAGCACGTGAGTGCAAAAGACAAGGCTGAAGCGTTTGCAATCATCTTCAGCCAGAAGTGCCGAGTGGATGATCCATCTCGGCCTCTTCCCGTTATCCCCACCATCGCAGAAGCCCGTCTTCAGCCAATTCGATTCACTCCACGTGGTATCAAGAAATGACTGAGTGCACTGGATACAGCAAAGGTTATGGGCCCCGACAACATCCCGGCTGTAGTGCTGAAGACTTCTGCTCCAGAACTGGTCACGCCTCTAGCCAAGTTGTTCCAGTACAGCTCCAACACTGGCATCTACCAGACAATGTGGAAAATTGCCCAGGTATGTCCTTTCCATAAAAGCAGGACAAATCCAATCCGGCCAATTACTGCCCCATCAGTCTGCTCTCAATCATCAGCAAAGTGATGGAAGGTGTCGTTGACAGTGCTATCAAGTGGCACTTACTCACCAATAACCTGCTCACCAGTGCTCAGTTTGGGTTCCTCCAGGACCACTGGGCTCCAGACCTCATTACAGCCTTGGTCCAAACATGGACAAAGGAGCTGAATTCCAGAGGCAAGGCAGCATTTGACCGAGTATGGCACCAAGGACCCTTGTAAAATTGAAGTCAATCGGAATCAGGGGGAAAACTCTTAAGTGGCTGGCGTCGTACCCAGCATAAAGGAAAATGGTAGTGGTTGTTGGAGGCCATTCATCTCAGCCCCAGGACATTGCTGCAGGAGTTCGTCAGGGCAGTGTCCTAGGCCCAACCATCTTCAGCTGCTTCATCAATGACCTTCCCTCCATCATAAGGTCAGAAATGGGGATGTTCACTGATGATTGGACAGTGTTCGGTTCCATTCGCAACCCTTCAGATAATGAAGCAATTCGTGTCCGCATGCATTAAGACCTAGATCACATCCAGGCTTGGGCTGATAAGTGACAAGTAACATTCGCACCAGACAATTGCCAGGCAATGACCATCTCCAACAAGAGAGAATCTAACCACCTCCCCTTGACATTCAATGGCATTACCATCGCCGAATCCCCCACCATCAACAACCTGGGGGTTACTATTGACCAGAAACTTAACTGGACCAGCCACATAAATACTGTGGCTACAAGAGCAGGTCAGAGGCAGGGTATTCTGCGGTGAGTGACTTACCTCCTGACTCCGCAAAGCCTTTCCACCATCTACAAGGCACAAGTCAGGAGTGTGATGGAATACTCTCCACTTGCCTGGATGAGTGCAGTTCCAACAACTCAAGAAGCTTGACACCATCCAGGACAAAGCAGCCCGCTTGATTGGCACCCCATTCACCACCCTAAACATTAATTCCCTTCACCACCGGCGCACCGTGGCTGCGGTGTGTACCATCGACAGGATGCACTGCAGCAACTCACCAAGGCTTCTTCGTCAGCACCACCCAACCCGCGACCCCTACCACCTCGAAGGATAAGGGCAGTAGGCACATGCGAACAACACCACCTGCATGTTCCCCCTCCAAGTCACACACCGTCCCAACTTGGAAATATATCGTCGCTGGGTCAAAATCCTGGAACTCCCTACCTTACAGCACTGTGGGAGAACCTTCATCACACTGACTGCAGCGGTTCAAGAAAGGCGGCTCACCACCAACTTCTCTAGTGCAATTAGGTATGGGCAATAATTGCTGGCCTTTCCAGCGACTCTCACATCCCATGAATTAATTTAAAAAAAACAACTTGCATTTATATAGCAGGAATGTCACAACGCGCTTCACAAGAATTTTATCGATCAAAATTGACACCGAGCCACATAGGATATTAGGACAGGTGACCAAAAGCTTGGTCAAAGAGGTAGGTTTTAAGGAGCGTCTTAAAGGAGGAGAGAGAGGTGGAGGGGCGGAGGGTCTAGGCAGCCACTAAGGTGGAGCGATTAAAATCGAGGATGCGCAAGAGGCAAGAATTGGAGAGGCGCAGAGATCTCTGAGGGTTGTAGGGCAAGATGAGGCTACAGAAATAGGGAGGGGCGAGGCCATGGAGGGATTTGAAATCAAGGATGAGAATTTTACTAATAATAATAGTATTAGGGATAGTAGTAGTGTAAAGGGCAAAGAGGGGGAGGAATTTCTGAAGTATGTTCAGGAGAACTTTTTTTATCAATATATTTCCGGCCCAACAAGGAAGGAGGCATTGCTGGATCTAGTTCTGGGGAATGAAATGGGTCAAGTGGAGCAAGTGTCAGTGGTGGAAACATTCAGGGAGAAATGATCATAGTATCATAAGGTTTAGATTAGTTATGGAAAAGAACAAGGAGCAATCTAGAGTAAAAATACTTAATTGGAGGAGGGCCAATTTCAATCGGTTGAGAGCGGATCTGGCCCGGGTAAATTGGAATCAAAGATTGGCAGGCAAAACTGCAATTTAACAATGGCCTTTAAAGAGGAGATGGTTTGGGTATAGTTTAGGTACATTCTAACGAGGTGGAAAGGTAGGGCAACCACAGCCAGAGCTTGCTGGATGACGAAAGAGATAGAGAGTAAGGTGAAGCAGATGTCAGGTTGATAATACAAGTGAGAACCAGGCTGAGTATAGAAAGTACAGAGCAGAAGTGAAAATGAAATAAGAGGGACAAAGAGAGAGTATGAGAATTGACTGGCGGCTAACGTACAAGGGAATCCAAAAGTCTTCCATAGGCATAGAGGAGTGGGTGGGATTGATTATGGACCAAAAAGGAGGTGGAGGGCATGGCTGAGGTTCTAAATAAACACTTTGCATCTGTCTTTACTAAGGAAGAAAATGCTGCCAAAGTCACAGTAAAAGAGGAGGTAGCTGAGATACTGATTGGCTAAACATTGATAAAGAGGAGGTACTAGAAAGCTGTACTTAAAGTAGAAAAATCACCTGGTCTGGATGGGATGCATCCTTGGTTGCTGAGGGAAGTGCAAGGGTGGAAATTGCAGAGGTGCTGGCCATAATCTTCCAATCCCCCTGAGATATGGAGGTGGTGCCCGATGACTGGAAAATTGCAAATGTTACACCCTTATTCAAAAAAGGGTGTAAGGATAAACCCAGCAACTACAGGCCAGTCACTTAAACCTCAGTGGTGGGGAAGCTTTAAGAAACAATAATCCAGGACAAAATTAATAGTCATTTGGACAAGTATGGATTAATAAAGTAAAGCCAGCACGGATTTGTTAAAAGCAAATTGTGTTTAACTAACTTAATTGAGTTTTTTGATGAGATAACAGAGAGGGTTGACGAGGGCAATGCGGTTGATGTTGTGTATATGGACTTCCAAAAGGCATTTGATAAAGTGCCACATAATAGGCTTGTCAGCAAAATTGAAGCCCATGGAATAAAAGGGGCAGTGGCAGCATAGATACGAAATTGGCTTAGTGACAGGAAACAGAGAGTGTGGTGAACGGTTGTTTTTCGGACTGGAGGAAGGTATAAAGTGGTGTTCCCCAGGGGTCAGTACTAGGACCACTGCTTTTTTTGATATATAGTAATGACTTGGACTTGGGTGTACAGGGCACAATTTCAAATTTGCAGATGACACAAAACTTGGAAGTGTTGTAAACAGTGAGGAGGATAGTAATAGACTTCAAGAGGAAGTAGACAGGCTGGTGGAATGGGCGGCACATGGCAGATGAAATTTAACACAGAGAAATCCAAAGTGATACATTCTGGCAGGAAGAATGAGGAGAAGCAATGTAAACCAAATGGTACAATTCTAAAGGGGGTGCAGGAACAGAGAGCCGTGGCAGTAAATGTGCACAAATTTTTGAAGGTGGCAGGACAGGTTGAGAAAGGATTAAAAAGCATATGGGATCCTGGGCTTTATAACTATTGGCATAGAGTACAAAAGCAAGGAAGTTATGTTGAATCTTTATAAAACTCTGGTTCAGCCACAACAGGAGTATTGTGTCCAATTCCGGGCACTGTGCTGTAGGAAGGATGTGAAGGCCTGAGAGATAGTGGAGTAAAGATTTACTAGAATGGTTCCAGAGATTAGGGACTTCAGTTATGTGGATAGACTGGAGAAGCTGGGGTTGTTCTCCTTAGATAGAGAAGTTTAAGAGGAGATTTGATAGAAGTGTTCAAAATCATGAAGGGTTTAGATAAAGTAAATAAAGAGAAACTGTTCCCATTGGCGGAAGGGTCAAGAACTAGAGGACGTGGGTTTACGGTGATTGGCAAAAAAACCAAAGGCGACATGAGGAAAAGCTTTTTTACACAGCGAGTAGTTATGATCTGGAATGCGCTGTCTGAAAGGGTGGTGGCAGTAGTTTTAATCATGGCTTTCAAAAAGGAATTGGATAAATACTTGAAGGGAAAAAATTTGCAGGGCTACGGGGAAAGAGCAGGGGAATGGGACAAACTGGATTGCTGTTACAAAGAACCGGCATGGGCACAATGGGCAGAATGGTCTCCCTCTGTGCTGTAACCATTCCATGATTCTATAATTCTAAATCGAGGTGTTCCCGGAGCGGAAGCCAATGTAGGTCAGCGAGCACAGGGGTGATGGGTGAACGGGATAAAAAAGAGATTGATATGTTAATGAGCCCTATATTGAAATTGCTGCCCATGATGGTCAGAGACAATAGAGGAGTTGTTATTTTGAATCAGATGCTCCCAATAAACATTCACACCTTATGGGGTTGGAATATCCCTTTCTGTTGAGCTTTGCATGAAACCAGTTTCAAGGAGGTGGGGAGTGGTAGCAGGCTTGATTGACAACTCTACTGGCCAACCACCCGAACAGGGGAAGAAACTGGAATAAAGCCCCCAAATTCCGATGGGACAGGGAACCAGAGAACAAAAAGCTGCAAGAAAAATAGGGTGGTAATAGTAGGGGACTTTAACTTTCCCAACATTGACTGGGACAGCCATAGCATTAGGGGCTTGGATGGAGAGAAATTTGTTGAGTGTATTCAGGAGGAATTTCTCATTCAGTATGTGGATGGCCCGACTAGAGAGGGGGCAAAACTTGACCTCTTCTTGGGAAATAAGGAAGGGCAGGTGACAGAAGTGTTAGTGAGGGGTCACTTTGGGACCAGTGATCATAATTCCATTAGTTTTAAGATAGCTATGGAGAATGATAGGTCTGGCCCAAAAGTTAAAATTCTAAATTGGGGAAAGGCCAATTTTGATGGCATTAGACAGGAACTTTCAGAAGTTGATTGGGAGAGTGTGTTGGCAGGCAAAGGGACGTCTGGTAAGTGGGAGGCCTTCAAAAGTGTGTTAACCAGGGTTCAGGGTAAGCACATTCCTTATAAAGTGAAGGGCAAGGCTGGTAGAAGTAGGGAACCTTGGATGACTCGGGAGATTGAGGCCCTAGTCAAAAAGAAGAAGGAGGCATATGACATGCATAGACAGCTGGGATCAAGTGGATCCCTTGAAGAGTATCGAGATTGCCGGAGTAGAGTTAAGAGAGAAATCAGGAGGGCAAAAAGGGGACATGAGATTGCTTTGGCGGATAAGGCAAAGGAGAATCCAAAGAGCTTCTACAAATACATAAAGGGCAAAAGAGTAACTAGGGAGAGAGTAGGGCCTCTTAAGGATCAACAAGGTCATCTATGTGCAGGACGTTATGGGAGGTTAGGGAGGAAATTGCGGGTCCCCTAGCAGAGATATTTGAATCATCGACAGCTACAGGTGAGGTGCCTGAAGATTTGAAAGAGCTATGCAATTAGTCCCATTCCCTTGCTCTTTTCCCAGAGCTCTGTAATTTTTTTCCCTTGAAGTATTTGTCCAATTCTCTTTTGAAAGTTACTATTGAATCTGCTTCCACCACCCTTTCAGGCAGTGCATTCCAGATCATTACAACTCGCTTTGTATAAAAAATGTTTCTTCATGTCGCCTCTAGCTCTTTTGCTGACCACCTTAAATCTGTGTCCTCTGGTCACTGACCCTTCTGCCACTGGGAACAGTTTCTCATTAATTCTCCATAAAACTGCTTTTAGTTTGTTAAATTTAATAATTTAAACTAGTTTATTAACCAGATTAATAAAGCTACAAATAACCGATTGAATAAAAACTAATTAAATAAAACCAGGTTGATGTCAGCACAAGGGAAGGAGCTGATTGGTGAGTAGCTGGTGAGTTTTTTTTAATTCTTAAATTTATTTCTGGTAAATTTAGTTAGTAGCTAATAAATAAATAGAGGCATGGCAGGGCACCTCTGTCCCATCGAATGCACATCTTGTGCCATGAGGGAACTCCAAGACGCTTCCCAGTTCCTGGACAACCACAGGAGCAGGAAGTGTCGTCAGCTGGAGGAGCTTGAGCTCCGGGTTTTGGAGCTTGAGCTCCGGGTTTTGGAGCTTGAGCAGCAGCTGGCATCACTGCAGTGTATCCATGAAGCTGAGAGCTACATGGATAGCACGTTTCAGAAGGTGGTCATCCCACAACTTAAGAGCGTGTAGGCAGAGAAGGACTGGGTGACCGCCAGACAGACAAGGAGGACCAGACAGGTAGTTCAGGAGCCCCCTGAGTGCATCTCACTCTCTACGGTACCGGTATTTACAGGTGAGGGAGAGGGTTCCCCTGAGGAGTGCAGCCAGAGCCGACGGGCCACAGCGAAAAATCGCGGAGACCTCCTCAGAAGACTAACACGGGACGCAACCAACAGAGTACCCTTCGTAGTCCAGTACTTCCCCGGAGCGGAGAAACTACGCCATGTTCTCCGCAGCCTTCAACATGTCATCAATGATGACGAACACCTCGCTATGGCCATCCCCACACCTCCACTACTCGCCTTTAAACAGCCACCCAACCTCAAACAAACCATCGTTCGCAGCAAATTACCCAGCCTTCAGGAGAACAGCGTCCACGACACCACACAACCCTGCCACGGTAACCTCTGCAAGACATGCCAGATCATCGACACAGATACCACCATCACACGAGAGGACACCACCCACCAGGTGCATGGTTCATACTCCTGTGACTCGGCCAACGTTGTCTACCTCATACGTTGCAGGAAAGGATGCCCCAGAGCATGGTACATTGGCGAGACCATGCAGGCGCTGCGACAACGGATGAACGGACACCGCGCAACAATCGCCAAACAGGAGGGTTCTCTCCCTGTCGGGGAACACTTCAGCAGTCATGGACATTCAGCCACCGACCTTCGGGTAAGCATACTCCAAGGCGGCCTTCGAGACACACGACAACGCAAAATCGTCGAGCAGAAATTGATAGCCAAGTTCCGCACCCACGAGGACGGCCTCAACCGGGATCTTGGGTTCATGTCCCACTACACGTAACCCCACCAGCGAACAAATGTTATCTGTTTTTAATATAACGGGTCATTGACTGTCTTCCTTATCTCTCTCTCTCTCTCTCTTTTTTTGGGGGGTTTGTATATTCGGTGGCCTTTTTAGGTGACACCTTTCTGTCTGCTCACTGTGATTGCCTTGGCAACGGGCAGTAATCACCAGGCATTGTTATGTGATCTTAAAATGCGAAGGATTCGAAAATGTCATTTCCACACCGCCTGAGGAAGGGGAAAGCCCCCGAAAGCTTGTGGGATTAAAAATAAAATCGTTGGACTATAACTTGGTGTTGTAAAATTGTTTACAAATGTTTAACAAGGTTGGAGAGCTACAGGCGCAATTAGTCACATGGGAATATGATGTGGCGATAATGGAGACCTGACTCAAAAAAGGGCAGGATTGAGTACTAAATATCCCTGGATACAAGGTATTCAGGAAAGATAGGGAAGAAAAGAAAGAGGGGGGGTGGCGGTGGCATTATTGATTAAGGAGAATATGCAATGCTGGAGAGAGAGGATGTCCTGGAAGGTTCAAGGACAGAATCTATTTGGTTACAGTTAAGAAACAATAGAGGTGCCATTACACTACTGGGTGTATTCTATAGGCCAACAACTAGTGGGAATGATATAGAGGAGCATATTTGCAGGGAAATTACAGAGAGGTGCAAGAGCGATGGAGTACTGATAATGGGAAACTCCAACTATCCTAATATAGACTGTGATATTAATAGTGTAAAGGACAAAGAGGGGAAGACATTTTTGAAGTGTGTTCAGGAGAATTTTCTTGACCATTACATTTTTGGCCCAAGGAGGAAGGAGGCATTGCTGGCTCTGATTCTGGGGAATGTGATGGGCCAAGTGGAGGGAGTGTCAGTCGGGGAGCACTTTGGGAACAGTGATTATAGTACCATAAGGTTTAGATTAGCTATGGAAAAGGATAAGAAGCAATCTGGAGTAAAAATACTCAATTGGAGGAGGGCCAATTTCTGTGGGATGAGAACGGATCTGGCCCGGGTAAATTGGAATCAAAGATTGGCAGGCAAAACTGTAATTGAACAATGGACGGCCTTTAAAGAAGTGATGGTACAGATACAGTCTGAATGAGGGGGAAAGGAAGGGCAACTAAAGCCAGAGCTCCCTGGATGACAAAAGAGATAGCGAGTAAGATGAAGCAGAAAAAAGGGGCTTATGACAGATGTGAGCTTGATAACACAAGTGAGAACCAGGCAGAATATAGAAAGTTCAGAGGGGAAGTGAAAAAGGAAATAAGAGGGACAAAGAGAGAGTATGAGAATAGACTGGTGGCTAACATAAAAGGGAATCCAAACGTCTTCTATAGGCATATAAACAGTAAATAGGTAGTAAGAGGAGGGGTGGGACTGATTAGGGACCAAAAAGATCTACACATGGAGGTAGAGGGCATGGCTAAGGTACTAAGTGAGTACTTTGCCAAGGAAGAAGATGCTGCCAAAGTTACAGTAAAAGAAGAGGTAGCTGAGATACTAAATGGGCTAAAAAATGATAGAGGAGGTATTAGAAAGGCTGGCTGTATTTAAAGTTGATAAGTCACCCGGTCCGGGTGGGATGCATCCTCGATTGCTGAGGGAAATAAGGTTGGAAATTACGGAGGTACTGGCCATAATCTTCCAATCATTCTTAGATACAGGGCTGGTGCCAGCGGACTGGAGAATCGCAAATGTTACACCTTGTTCAAAAAAGTGTGTAAGGATAAACCCAGCAACTACAGGCCAGTCAGTTTAACTTCAGTGGTGGGGAAACTGTTAGAAACGATAATCCAGGATAAAGTTAATAGTCACTTGGACAAGTGTGGATTAATTAAAGAAAGCCAGCACGGATTTGTTAAAGGCAAATCGTGTTCAATTAACTTGATAGTTTTTTGATGCGGTAACAGAAAGGGTCGATGAGGGCAATGCGGTTGACGTGACGTATATGGACTTCCAAAAGGCGTTTGATAAAGTACCGCATAATAGGCTTGTCATCAAAGTTGAAATCCATGGAATAAAAAGGGCAGTGGCAGCATGGATATGGAATTGACAGGAAACAGAGATGGGGGTGAATGGTTTTTTTTTGGACTGGAGGGAGGTATACGGTGGTGTTCCCCAGGGGTTGGTTCTAGGACCTTGATATGTATTAATGACTTGGACTTGGATGTACTGGGCATAATTTCAAAATTTGCAGAGGACACAAAATTTGGAAGTGTAGTGAACGGTGAGGAGGACAGTGATAGACTTCAAGAGGGCATAGATAGGGTGGTGGAATGGGTGGGCACATGGCAGATGAAATTTAATGCAGAAAAGTGCAAAGTGAAACATTCTGGTAGGAAGAACAAGGAGAATCAATATAAACTAAAGGGTACAACTATATGTGCACAAATCTTTGAAGGTGGCAGGGCAGGTTGAGAAAGTGGTTAAAAAAGCATACGGGATCCTGGGCTTTATAAATAGAGGCATAGAGTACAAAATCAAGGAAGCTACGATGAACATTTATAAAACACTGGTTCGGCCACAAGTGGAGTAGTGTATCCAGTTCTGGGAACTGCACTTTCAGAAGGATGTGAAGGCCTTAGAGACGGTGCAGAAGAGATTTACTAGAACAGTTCCAGGGGTGAGGGACCTCAGTTAGAGGAGAAGCTGGGGTTGTCCTCGTTAGGGCAGAGGAGATTGGATAGAGGTATTCAATATCATGAAGTGTCTGGACAGAGTAGATAGAGAGGAATTGTTCCCATTGGTGGAAGGGTTAAGAACCAGAGGACATAAATTTAACGTGATTGGCAAAAGAACCAAAGGCGACATGAGGAAAAACTCTGGAATGCACTGCCAGAGGGGGTGATGGAGGCAGATTCCATCGTGGCTTTTAAAAGGGAATTGGATAAGTACTTGAAGGGAAAAAGGTTGCAGGGCTACGGGGAAAGGGCAGGGAGTGGGACTAGCTAGATTGCTCTTGCAGAGATCCAGCACAGATTCGACGGTCTGAATGGCCTCCTTCCGTGCTGTAACCATTCTATGATTCTATGATTTATTCTATCAAAACCGTTCATGATTTTGAACACCTCTATCAAATCTCCTTTTAACCTTCTCTGCTCTAAGGAGAACAACCCAGCTTCTCCAGTCTCTCCACATGTCTGAAGTCCCTCATCCCTGGTACCATTCTAGTAAATCTCTGCTGCGCCCTCTCTAAGGCCTTGACATCCTTTCTAAATGTGGTGCCCAGAATTAAGCGCAATACTCCAGCAGCGGCCTAACCATATCTAAGGAGGATTGGAAAATTGTGGCCACATCCTCTGCAATTTCCACCCTTACTTCCCTCATTAAGCTAGGATGCATCCCATCTGGACCAGATGACTTTTCTACTTTGAGTACTGCTAATCTTTTAAGTACCTCCTGTTTAATTTATCTTACCTCCTCCTTTACTGCTACAATGGCAGCATCCTCTTTAGTCAAGACCGATGTGAAGTATTCATTTAATTCCTCAGCAATGCCCGCTACCTCCACAAGAAGATCTCCTTTTTGTCCCATTCACTATTTATATGTTTATAAAGAGTTTTTGGTTCCCTTTTATGTTGGCTGCTAATCTATTCTCAGACTCTCTCTTTGCCCCTCTTATTTCCATTTTAGATCTCCTCTCTACTTTCTGTATTCAGCTTGGTTCTCTACTATATTATGAACCTTATATTGTCATAAGCCTCCTTTTTCTGTTTCATTTTAATCTCTATATCTTTAGTCATCCAGGGAGCTCGTGCTTTGGAAGCCCTTTCACCCTCGTGGGAATGTGTCTACTCTGTACCCGAACCATTTCCTCCTTGAAGGCCTCCCATTGTTCAATTACTGTTTTGCCTACCAATTTTTCATTCCAGTCCACCTGTGCAAGATTCCTTTTTAACTTACTTAAATTAGCCCTCCTCCAGTTAAGCATTTTCACATTTGATTGTCTCTTGTCCTTTTCCATAACTATTCTAAACCTAATGATATTATTATCACTGTTCCCCAAATCCTACCCCACTGAAATATTCTCCATCTGCCCCACTTCAATCCCCAGAACTAGATCCAGTACCACTTCCTTCCTCGCTGGGCTGGAAACACACTGTTCAAGAACATTCTCTTGTACATAAAAATAGATAACGAGAAGGAACTTAAAAGATTGGCAGTACTCAAAGTAGAAAAGTCACCTGGTCCAAATGGGATGCATCTTAGGTTACTGAGGGAAGGAAGGGTACAAATTATGGGGGCTCTGGCCACAATTTTCCAATCATCCTTAGATATGGGGACGGTGCCGGAGGACTGAAGGTTTGCAAATGTCACACCCCTGTTTAAAAAGGGGAAGAGGGATAAACTCGGCAATTACAGGCCAGTCAGTGGTGGGGAAACTTTTAGAGACAATAATCTGGGACAAAATTAATTGACAGTTGGAAAAGTATTGGCTAATAAATGAAAGTCAGCACGAATTTGTTGAAGGAAGATCGTGTTTGACTAACTTGATTGAGTTCTTGGATGAAGTAACGGAGAGGGGTGATGAGTATAGTGCGGTTGATGTTGTGCACATGGACTTTCAAAAGGTATTTGATAAAGTACCACATAATAAACTTGTAAGCTAAATTAAAGCCCATGAGATTAAAGGACAGTGGCAGCGTGGATACAAAATTGGCTAAGGGACAGAAAGCAGAGAGTAGTAATGACCGGTTGATTTTCAGACTGGAGGGAAGTATACAGTGATGTTCCCCAGGGGTCAGTATTAGGACCACTGATCTTTTTGATATATATTAATGACTTGGACTTCAGTATATAGGGTATAATTTCAAAGTTGGCAGATGACATGAAACTTGAAAATGTAGTAAACAATGTGGAGGATGGTAACAGACTTTAGGAGGACATAGACAGACTGGTGAAATGGGCAGACACATGGCAGATGAAATTTAACACAGAGAACTGTGAAGTGATACATTTTGGTAGGACAAACGAGGAGAGGTAATATAAACTAAATGGTACAGTTTTAAAGGGTTTGCAGGAACAGAGAGACCTGGGGTGCTCATACACAAATCTTTGATGTGGAGATGCCGGTGATGGACTGGGGTTGACAATTGTAAACAATTTTACAACACCAAGTTATAGTCCAGCAATTTTATTTTAAATTCACAAGCTTTCGGAGGCTTCCTCCTTCGTCAGGTGAACGATGTGAAAATCGTTCACCTGACGAAGGAGGAAGCCTCCGAAAGCTTGTGAATTTAAAATAAAATTGCTGGACTATAACTTGGTGTTGTAAAATTGTTTACACAAATCTTTGAAGTTGAGAAGGCTGATAAAAAGGCATATGGGATCCTGGGCTTTATTAATAGAGACATAGTGGGAAAAATAATTGGATAAGGCCCGTTTTTGGGCGTAGGTAGCGTGATGCGCTATTACCCCACACCCAATGACCCCTGCGCAGGCAGGATGCGAATTTCGGCCGGCCTGAGTACTAACCTGCAATCAGCATTCCATTCCAGGCCTTGCATGTGGAGTCAATGCAATTCGAATCTCTTAAAGGGAGGATGTTTCTTAGAAATCTCTTAAAGGTAGCAGGTACCTGTTATTTGCTGAAAATAACAGTCTGCTGTCTGCACGGAGTCTGAATGGAGATTAGACATCACATACATAAAACACAGATGCAGCTCCCATCCCTATGTTTACACACTGATGAGTTATGTTAAAACATTGAATAAAAGTTGCGCACTACTAAATCCCACAACTCCAGACCTCACCAATCTGCCGATCTGAGTTGGTACCAGGCTTGTGGGAGTGCATGCACCAAGGTTCTCTGTTGATGCACTAGAAACTTTGGTGCAAGAGGTGGACAGAAGGAGGGACATCCTATATCTGCAGAGTTGGGGGGGTGGGGGCGGCAAGAGGTCCTCCTGACATATATGCAAAAGGCAGTGGGAGGCAACAGGGACAAAGTCATTGCCAGGCACACAGCATCATGAACATGGTTACAGTGCAGGAAGAAGTTCAGTGCTTTGACGTAAGTGGTCAAGGTGAGTGAGGTCAACTGTCAAGTGGCGTCTCTAACCAACTGCACCACCCACTACACCCCCCATCTCCCACATATCAACAAACTCTTTCCAGCAGTACTCAACTCTTCCAACCAGATGCTTCCTCTCACTCTTACACGTCACCACTGCTTCAAGCCGCCCACGCACAACTCACAGGCCACACACAATGGCAGCTATTCAATCATGACAGGCACATACACGTCCCACTTTCTTGCAGGAGAATGTGAAGCATATCCGGAGGCAGCAAGTGGCAGTGGCATTTAGCTCCTCGAGCCTGTTCCAACATTCATTGAGATCATGATGGACCTGTGACCTAACTCCATATACCCGCCTTAGCCTCATATCCCTTATTACCGTTGGTTCACAGAAATCTATCAGTCTCAGATTTAACATTCACAAGTGAGCTAGCATCATCTGCTGTCTGCAGAAGAGCATTCCAAACGTCTCCCACCCTTAGCGTGTAGAAGCATTTCCTAACTTCACTCCTGCACGTCCTGGCTCTAAATGTTAGGCTATGTTCCCTAGTCCTAGTATTCAAGTATAGGAGACCTCCAAAAATAGTTACAAATGTCTTGGCAGCCAGAAGCAATAATCCAGCCACTAACTTGTAAATCCTGCATGGTTCTTTTAAATAGTGCTGTGGGGGGTCCTCCAGGCACTCTAAGACACGTTCAGATGGTCGGGGTTAAGGCTGTGTGTTGAGTTGAGCGTTAAGTCCTAAAATGGTGTCTATCACTTTAAATCATCGTTGCACACTGATTGTATCCATTTTCCCCTTACTTTACATGATTTCAGCATTTGTTATCTGCACCTGCGCTAACTCCTATAACAAGATGGCGTCCGGCACACACCTCGCTGGAAACGTGCATGCACTTCCAAGACGCCATCTTGGATGTCAGAGAGGCCGTGTATCGCCGAAACAATGGGCACTACATGGCCCAATTTAGAGCCCATGGAGTACAAACGCAAGGAAGTTATGCTAAACCTTTATAAAACAGTGGTTAGGCCTCAGCTGGAGTATTGTGTTCAATTCTGGGCACCAAACTTTAGGAAGGATGTCAAGGCCTTAGAGAGGGTGCAGAAGAGATTTACTAGACTGGTACCAGGAATGAGGAACTTCAGTTATGTGGAGAGATTGGAGAAACTGGGGTTGTTCTCCTTAGAACAGAGACGATTAAGAGGAGATTTGATAGAGGTGTTGAAATCATGAATGGTTTTGATAGAGTAAATAAGGAGAAACTGTTTCCAATGGCAGAAGAGTCGGTAACCAGAGGACATAGATTTAAGGTGATCGGCAAAAGAGCCAGGTGTAACATGAGGAAAATTTTTTTTACGGATCAGGCAGTAATGATGTGAAACGGTGATATAAGTGGATTCAACAATAATTTTAAAAGGGAATTGGATAAATACTCGAAGGGCAACAATTTACAGGGCTATGGAGCAGGGGAATGGGACTAATTAGATAGTTCTTTCAAAGAGCCGGCACAGGCATGATGGGCTGAAAGGCCTCCTCCTGTGCTGCACCTACTGTGATACTATGATACACATTTCAGGAATTCCTTCCCCTCTTTCCCCTTTACACTGTTACAGTTCCAGTCTATATTGGAATAATTGAAGTCCCCCATTCTCACTACTCTATAGTTCTTAAATCTTGCTGTTATTTGCCTGCAAATTTGCTCCTCTATCTCCTTCCCACTCTTTGACAGCCTCTAGTACACACCTAGTAGCTTAATAACATCTCTACCATTCCTTAATTTCTTATGGATCGGGCGGGAAAGTGGAGTTGAGGTCAAAGATCAGTCATGACCTTATTGAATGGCGGAGCAGGCTCGAGGGGCAGTAGGCCTATTCCTGCTCCTCTTTTGTTCTTAGATCTTCTTTGATCCTCAACTACATCATCCCTTTCCAGTGCTATAACAGTTTCTTTGATCAATACTACCACCTACCCCACTCCTTCATTCTTTCCTTCCCTATCTTTCCTGAATACCTTGTAACCAGGAATATTAGGTACCCAATCCTACCCTTCTTTGAGCCAGGTCTCTGTTATTGCCACCATATCATAGTCCCATCTGGCGACTTGAGCCTGCAGCTCACCAACCTTATTTACCACGTTAAACATAGCCTCATTAAATGAGGCTATGCTGAATGCAGAGCACTCCCATCCCCACCAACCTGCAATCTGCAACCATCAGTACAGCACAGTTCAGTTAATATCCTTCACGTCACTCTCACACAATCAGCACTATTGCAAATCTCACATCTACATCTCACACACACACGCACACACTGGGGCCGATTTTTGGATGGCCAAGCGGGTGCGTCGGGGGCGGGGGTGCTCCGAAAATGGCGGTATCCCGGAGCGGGTTCGGAGCCTGGCTCCAACCCGCAGACTTCCGGGTGCCCCAGTGACGTGTTCGGGTGCGTGCATAGCTCCCGAATGTGGCAATTAAAGCCGGTGGGATGCTGCTTTACATAGTTAGGTAGATAGCTGAGGTACTTGACAGATCTCATTGAGTGGAGATTTTGGCAGGGGTGCAATTTTGAAGGATCCTCAGCGTGTTTCCTGTGCTGTGGGAAACACTCCCTGTTAGAACAGAAGTGTTTCAGCCAGCAGCCAGTGGGAGATGCAAAGGATTATTTGACAGATGGGGGGAAAACCTCATTTATTGCAGCAGGGCACTCTGTCACTTCAGACAAAGTTTTGGCTGCAACAGTTTTGTCTTTCCACTTAACATTCTTAATTTATACCCTAAACTCTGCTGTGCAAACACATTTACCTACTTTGTAGATCCCCTGAAGCTCACACCGTCAGGATGGGGGGGCGCATAGCTGCATTCATCACTTCATCTGAGGACGAGCAACATCACCAGCCTCGCCAGGCATGCCATCCACCTCCGCTACGTGGAGCTCCACAACACAGTGCTGCACCACAGGCACCTGCACAACAGCATGGAGGGCAACAACAGAGAGAGCGACGTTGCAGGAGGCACTACCCTCGCCACAGGGTCTACAGACCGAGGCTCAGCTTCCTGGACCTCTCTGAGGAGCAGTGCATACGGAAGCTCAGAGACAGTCGCCAGGTAGTCGCAGACATCTGCAGCCTCCTTCAGTCCGAGCTGCTCCCGGCTGGCCTGAGCAGCATCTTTTTACCTGTCTCTGTCAAAGTCACCACTGCCCTCAACTTCTTCGCCTCTGGATTGTTCCAGGGTGCCACCGGGGACATCGTTGGGGTCTCTCAGTCATCTGTACACAAGTGCATAAGGCAGGTCACCGACGGCTTGTTTGCAGGGCCTAGCACTATGTCAACTTCCCCATGGATGATCTCAGCTAAATGGAGAGGCAGTGGGATTCCACGCTGTGGCTGGCTTCCTACAGGTGCAGGGTGTAATCGATTGCATCCATATAGCAATACGAGCACCTCCAAATGAGCCAGGACTGTTCAACAACAGGAAGGGCTATCACTCCATCAACACTCAGCTCATCTGTGACCATCGCAAAAGATTCCTTCACGTGTGCGCCAGATACCCTGGCAGCTGCCACGATTCCTTTATCCTCCAGAAGTCCAACATCCCGCCCCTCTTCCACGCACCGAACACCCGCAAGGGCTGGCTCCTCGGGGACAAGAGATACCCCCTGCACACGTGGTTCATGACACCTCTGAGGAACCTGTTGAAACTTAATGCATTTGTATAGTAATAAGTAATATTAACACCTAAACAAGTAGTACAAAGAGAAACTATTGAACCTTAACTTGTATACAAGTGGAAGAGCACCTCAAAACAATGGTTGAGGGTACAACTTTGCCAAGTTAAAGAAACAGCTCACGTTTATACAATTCAGTAAACAACGCCCCACCTGTTACAGAATATGGGCGTACACGTACATTCTTTATTGGCTCAGGTAGTTGGTCAATCAAATAGTGAGCCCGCCCTCGAACACCCATAGCCATCTTGTTACCTTGCACGTAGGCCTGAGAAAGTGTTAGTCATCTGCTTTCTCCCTATATTCCTGTCTCATTATCAGTAGGGCTGTAGCTAGTCTCAAGGCTCTGTGGCCATTTATTCCTGTAGTTAGTTACATCCCTATCTTGGGGGAGGACAGGCTGCACAGGCTGTGCTAGGCGACTTGCTCAACTAAATTAATTATCAACGTGAGAAACTCAAAAGTAATTACACAATTGTGCTTCTATGTGTACTCGTGGCTAAGTCTATTATGTGAGTTAAGTGAATTAATAAAGAGCCAATATGGTCAAGTATCCCTTCATGCACTTCCACATTCCCCCCTTTTGTCCTTCATAAAGGACAATATCCTAGTAGAGCATTACCCTAGCTAGGCGTTCAAACTCTTCCTGCACCTCATCTCCTTCCGTCTCTACTTGCACCATTAAATTTGTGGGCGCTATATTTGTACCCAAATTAGACATCATAACACAGCAACATTTGAGTAAGCTATAAGCTATAAGCACTATAACAACGAATATGACTAACCCTTGAACTAGAGAAGTCCCAATAGAACCAGCCACCCTGTTGCCCAGCCCCAAAGAGTGAACGAAGGGGGCTGCTTGAGTTTCTCAATTTCCTTTTGGATGTGATCGGCCAAATTAGTAATCTTCTCTGAACTATCAGGTATGTAGGTACAACATTCAGATCCAATTAGTGCGCATGTTCCCCCTTTCTCTGTCAATAGGTAATCAAGGGCCATACGGTTCTGTAAAGTGACCGTACGAATGGCTATCATCTCTGCGCTCATTTCCTTTAAGGCTTCTGCCATATCATTAGCAACTACTTCCCAGATTTTGGTCAAATTAATGATTTCTCTGGTGGTCTTACCCGCTCCCCACCAAGGGAAAGCAATGGCCCAGAACCGGTCGGTCTCAGTAATTACCCTTTTCACTCGTTGCCCAGTGGGACGTTGGGGCAGGGACAATGAGTGTCGGACATATGGTATTACATATCCCAAGTAACATGATCCTGTCCAATTTTGAGGCAACCATGGGTATGCCTTGTGGCCACAAATAAAGTAAGTTTCATTATACGCAGTTATTGGAGGAAAACTTTCTACATGTATTCTGTTCCTGTAAATTTGGCCGCCTGTACAAGGCTTCCATCTGATGGTACTACCGTTGCTGGTTTCTGTCATATTTATATACTGAGTGCAATTGCTCCATCCTACTGTATCTCCCCCTGTTGAGTTCTTACTCAAACATATTGTTCCATTAGGTCTTGATGTATTTGTGAGGATTAAAAACGGGGGTTTATGGGTCCGATTATAATTGGGTTGGTACCATCCCTGAAATTTGGTTTCACATTTTGTTGCGTTTGTATACTCCTTCCGTTGTTCTCCCACAGGTATTGCCTTACTTGAGTCCGCGTTCACCCAGCCGTTATCTCGCATTCCGTTCCCGTCAGTTTCATTTTGATTTATTACCCATTCCGCTATTTCTGGGGAAGTTAAGGGGACTGGACTGAGGGGAATGCCTCCCTTGGAGTGGATGGGGATATGGGAGCACACCCAGCAACTAGAGATACCTTGACGTTTTGCATAAATATAGGACATGTATAAGAAAGTATTCACTTGCAGCGGGGGTTGTAGCAGATCCTATGTTAATTCCCACCCATAGGATCAGACATGCTAAGCCAATTATTCCCAAATGATTTAACAGTTTAGGACATGCCATGCTGCAACAGTCTGTTATGATAGTTTGATTAATCAGTTTTTTCCTTCGGTTCAGCTGGTTCGCCGCTGCCAGGGTCCTTGGATGGGGATTTCTTACAGTGGGACGCATGTATCCACATAGGTCGTTCCTTCACTTTCACGGTGGTGTTCGTTGTGAGGAGCATTTGATAGGGTCCTTCAAACCGGGGCTGGAGTCCGTTCTTTCACTTAAAGATCTTTATGTGGACAGTATCTCCTGGCTTGATACTGTGACACCTCTCTCCTGTGGGTTCAAGCTGTGCTTGTTTGACCTATCGGTGAAAACTAGAAATACAGTTAGTTAACGTGACACGATACTGTAGCATGTCCTTCTCCATTGTATGTATATCCATCTGTTTTACAGACAGGGGTGCTGAGAATGGCAGATGCTGTGGCCGTCCCATTACAATCTCATGTGGTGACAGTCCCGTCACCCTGCTGGTTGAGGACCTCATGACCATGAGGGCTAAAGGCAATGCATCTACCCACTTGAGTCCCGTTTCCTCACAAAGTTTCGACAGTTTGTTTTTTAACATGCTGTTGTATCGCTCAACTGTGCCAGATGACTGTGGGTGATGACTACAGTGAAAGTGTTGATCAATCTGTAGTCCTTTACACAGTTCCTTTACAACGATTCCTGTAAAATGTGCCCTGTTGTCGCTTGACAACTTATGGGGTATACCGAAGCGCGGTATAACTTCTCTAAGCAAACATTTAGCAACAGCAGTAGTATCATTCTTTCTACATGGAAAAGCTTCAATCCATCTAGAAAACATGTCAATTATTACTAACACATATTTATATCCCATACATGAGGATAATTCAATAAAATCCATTTGCAGGACATACAGAACGTACTGTCTTTTCAGTTTTTCCAGGATTCATTCGGTGACAGATGGTACATTGGTCGCTAATTTGAGTGAGAGCCTTGGTTAGACCTGGCGCAAACCATGCTTGATTCATATAGTCGGTCATTTCAGTCTTACCAGCGTGCGTAAAGGTACGAACACATCTAGCGAGCCAGGGTAAAAGTTGGCGAGAAGCCACCACGCGGCCGTCGTGGTAGACCCATAAACCCTCCCGGTTCTTTGTACAGTTATGATTAACCCATTCCACCACTTCGTTTTCCCCCGCCCTGGACTGATGTTCAATGACATCTTTTAATGATGGGGGTACTGATTCTGGATCTTTCTCTCTGGAAACCATAAGGGAGACCAGAGGTCCTGTGTCAGAAAGTGCTGCTTGTTTTGCTGCTAGATCAGCTGTTTCATTGCCCAGAGAGAATTGGTCTCGTCCTCCGGTATGGGCTTTACATTTTACCACAGCCACCAAAACGGGTTCCATTAGTGCTAGCAAGAGATGGTTGATCTGTTCAGCATTTTTAATGGTTGTTCCATTTGATGTCAGGAATCCACGCAATTTCCAAATCTGTCCATAATCATGTGCAATGCCGAATGCATATCGTGAGTCTGTGTAAATGGTGGCTGTTTTCCCAGTAGCAACAATACAGGCTTGTGTGAGGGCAAATAGTTCTGCCTGTTGCGCTGAAAGGGTGGGTGGTAGTGACTAGGCTTCTATAGCAGAATGGTCATCAACAATCGCGTAGCCTGCACGAGGGGACCCTTCTTCGTCTCGCAATGCTAACCCATCGACATAGAGGTTTAATTCACAGTTCGAAATAGGTTGTTCGGAAAGGTCAATTCGTGGCTTGGTTACTAGCTGAATTACTGCCTCGCAGCAGTGAGGTGAGCCATCTTCTTCAGTAAGCAGCAGAGTAGCTGGATTCAGGGTAGTACAGCGTTGTATAGTAAGATTAGGATTTGACAACAGTTCCACTTCATACCTGCTGCTTCTAGCAATAGTGATGTGTTGGATAGCACATCGTGTCAGCAGGATTTCCACCGAATGGGGCACATACAAGGTGGTTTGATGGTTGAGTGTAATGGTCTGTGCTTTCTCCACCGCATATGAGGCAGCAGCCAATGCCAGAAGGCAGCCAGGTAGTCCCCTAGCGACTGGGTCCAGCTGGACACTATAGTATGCTAACGGTCTCCCATGGTCACCGTGAGATTGGGTGAGGACTGCTTCTGCAAACCCAGCTTTATGATGGACATACAAGTGGAATGGTAGTTCATAATTGAGGAGTCCAAGTGCAGGTGCAGATATTAATGCCTGTTTCATCTGCTCAAAGTGGTCTCGTGTTTTATCGCTCCATATAAGATAGACTGGCTTGTCGTCACCCATCATGTCCAGTAAAGGTCTTGTTATTTCAGAATAACCCATTATCCTTTGCCTACAGTATCCTGTCATTCCAAGAAAATGCTTCAATTGTTGTTGGGTCTGTGGGACGGGAGCCTCACAAATAGCTGTGACTCTTTTCTTCGATAATCGTCGAGTGTCTTTATATAATTCGTGTCCCAAGTACTCTACAGTTTCCGAAGCAAACTGGTGTTTAGACCTAGAGACCTTGTGTCCTTTTTTAGCGAGGGCACATAACATGGTAATAGAGTCAGCCTGACAGGCAGAAGAATTAGGCGAGGATATTAACGAATCGTCTACATACTGGATCAGAGCGGAACCTGCTTCTAAGACGATGTCCTGTAAGTCTGCTTTCAAACATTGTGAAAATATGGTTGGGCTTTCAGTGTAACCTTGAGGCAATCGTGTCCATGTATATTGTTTCCCCTTAAACGTGAAAGCGAAAAGAAATTGGGAGTCGTGATGAATTGGGACACTGAAAAATGCTGAACATAAGTCAATCACTATGTAATGGGTGGAGCTGCAAGGTATACTGGTGAGAATTACAGCAAGGTTGGGCACAACAGGGTAAACAGGGAGAACAGAAGCATTCACTTCCCGTAAATCTTGTACGAGCCGCCATTTGCCAGTTTACCTCTTCTGAACAGGCAAAATAGGAGTGTTGCAAGGACTTTTAGTTGGTATAATGATTCCCTGATTTAACGAGTCCGAGACCACCATGGAGATTCCTTCTTCTGCCTCTGCTGGCATGGGACATTGAGACACTCTAGGGAAGGGCACTCCAGGTTTCTTAGTAACCCTGTATGGCTGAGCAGTTAGCATTTTTCCCACTTCATTCGCATGTTGGGACCAGAGCTGCTCCGGGACCCTATCTAACAGATTCGCTGCTTCCGTGGTACATACATATTCACTCCGGTTTCCGAGCAAGTCTCTATCTAACACCTTTCGTTCAAAAGTTGCGTGATTGTTTACAGAAGGATATATGAAAATGGCAAAGCCAGCTCCTTCATCCAGCCGTATTACGGTACCTCCTCGGATATCCGCGACTTTAGTCCACGTTAAATGTTTAAGCGCATGACCATGGGTCCAAGGTCCTTTTGACTGTGGCCTTCTGCAACTGCCAGAGTGCAGTGGGGCGCACTATTGGCTACTTTAAATAAGGGTTTTACCTCGCTGGGTAGTATGATTGACACAGCTATGCCAGCCGGTCCTATCAGGATCGTATCGCATGTGAGATTAAATTCGCGTCTTTCAAATTTTTGATAAAAACATTTTTCACAAATATCGTGTCCAGTTTTATCAAAGTAGGCTGTACAGTGTAAATTGTATTTCCAGGAGGTTGAATTAAGGAATGCTAGGTAGTCAGATGCTGCCCTAGATACGTACTGCATGGACCCCACCAATCTTCGAAGTTTTGTGGCCAGAGAGTCACTGTTGTTCATTGACCATTTATAAATGATGGGTGACTCAAATTCTCAAAGGGAGTACATTCCATAAGTTTCTTCGGGGATAGACACTTCTAATCCCTTATCCGTATATATGATGGTGGCTCTCATTTTGCATAAGAGATCACGTCCAAGTAAATTAACGGGTGCGTCCTCTGATGGTAGGAATGCACGTTGTCCGTGGAATACTTCTGATTTTATGTCTAATGGTTCTGACCATTGCATGGTTTGTGTAACTCCTGACAGGCCAACACATTGTACACTTTTATCCATTTTGGGGGCTTCTTTTGCCATTTCTTTGGACAATAAAGAGTTAGTAGCACCCGTATCAACAAGGAAGGGCACTTGTTTTCCCCCCATGTGTAGATAGAGGCATGGTTCTTGACCAGCGTTCACAGAGACTATCGACATTTGACAATCAGGTTTCTGACACAGGTGTTCGAGGGCGTCATGCGGGATAATTTCCGGGATCATTATGATTTGATCATTATGGATTCCCAGTCGAAAATTGAGCTTGGAGTCGAGTGGTGGGTTGATCAGCATAATTTTGCGGTGGACCATTGGCAGACCTTCTGTTGGGCTGAGGACAATTCAATCGCCAATGTCCACTTTTTCCACAATTAAAACACAGACCATAAAAAGGTTTTTGAGGATTTCCAACACCGGGATGCCCAAAACCTCCTGATTGAGGTGGGCCTGATCCGCGTCCGTGTTGTGGGCGTCCCCTCCCTCTATTATGTCCCCTATAATACAAGGTGAGCGGGTCATTTGGAGTCATTTTTGTTTCTGCGTACATTGAAGTTTTACTTTTATTTTCTTTGCTTTCTCTACTACGATCCTGGACATTCTTTAGAATGGACGTCAATTGGGGCATAGTTTTGTGTCTCCAATCTAGGCATATCAAAGTCAGTGGGTCTTTTAATTCTGGTCTGAGTCCGTTAACGAGGGCGTTAACGAGTGGCACTTGGTATGCATCTTTGGTCATACCAGAACACTGGTCAAAAATATTCTCCATTCTTTCTATATAATCCTCAACATCCTCATCTTTCTTTTGACTTGTTTTTGTAATCTTAGTCCAATTTGTTTTCTTGGGGAATTTTACGTGCATTACATCATACAAATTTTGGCAGAATGCATCATCTGCCACTGTCTCGTCCGGTCTGTTGGCTGCCCTATGGTCTCGGATAAGGACAAAACTTTCATCGCCCTCACACAGTCTTTTATATTTATTATCTTTCAACCATATCTACTATGGTTGGTCGGTGACAAATGACTATCGTTTTCAATTGGTCGATAGACTTTTCTAAGTCCTGAAGAATTCCTCTCAATTCGGTGGCTGTCCATGGACGGTGGACGGAAACTGGGTCTCCGTCTGCAGCATGGGCATTGGGGAAACGTCTTAGGGGTAGTTGTTTTATAGCTGGGGTGGGCTTAGGTTCCCGTTCATCCATCCCCCTAGTTTCTTTACGGACTCTTTCCCTGGCACCCCGGGTACCCTGGCTTGGGCCTGCAGTCTGGGAGGGGGTCTGGGCAGCTGTCCCGCCAGTGGCGCCGTCCTCAGGATTAAATAGAGGTGGGGGATCCAAAGGGTTAATGGGGTCCCCCTCGTCCTCGGGCAGTGCAAGTGCCTCCTCCTGATAAGCCGGAGGGTTTCGGGGGGCTCGCATCTGCCCTGTGAAATAATCATCATCTTCGCCTGGGGCCTTGGGTATGGCAGGATATAATGGCACAGCTAACGGCGGCTGTTTCTTCATTAACATTTGTTTAATTTTTATATCTTGTTTAGTATTGGCTTTGCTGGCTGCCTTACTTCGTTCGTGCCTTGATTCGGCTTCTTTCTTCCAATCTGAGAATGCTGCCCACTTAACCCCTTTTTCACCTTTCTTTCTCGGGTCTCTGTCCTCTAAACATTCTTCTAAACACTTAATTCTATCCATATTAAATGTACTGTCTTCGGGAAAGGGATATTTCTTAGTTTTGATCCATTTTGACCAAACTATCAACTCGTCAGTTGTTTCTTTCCCAAAGTTTTTGTACATGTAAGCAGCAGGTGTTCCCTTTGGAGGGATTTTGCTCGCACTGGCGCCCATGGCTTATAGTTTATACAATCCTTCACACTGTAATTACACAACAATCAAGGCCTATCTTAACTATCGCAATTCTATACTTGATAATTCAGCTGATCGGACAAGACGTCATGTGTTCTCTACACCTACTTTAGGGTCCTGGCCTTCACGTGGGGTTAAAACCCTCTTAATAACCAGCTCAGGCTTGGTGCGTGAGAGAAACGTCTGCAATTGGTTGGATCAGCTGACTTACACAAGATTCTTGTATATTTTAACACTACGCGACATTAACTCCAGTCTGCGTTTGTCGCCACTACAGACTTGTTCAAATTACAATTTCACTCAGTTCCGAATATTAATTTTTCTTTAATCGTCTGTAACCTTGTTACCTTTTTCTCTGGCGCCTCTCTAGTAGTGCCCGTCTGTTGGCCCTATACAGCAGCCTCAACATCACTCTAGTTACTTTACCGGTTTCACAGATCTACTCCGTTATTGTTCTCTCTCAACCCGTTACTACAACACCGCAGCTGACAATATCGAGCAATATGACAAGGTCCTTTTTTTTCTTTCTCCTTGTCTATACGAAACACATTTCCCATGATCGCCTTTCGATTCCTAAAGACAAACAGAAGAATTAGTCACGTCAGTTAATGCATACACTTACTAATCGCAGTGCATCCGCGGCTTGCACAGTTGTAATAACAACCTGTGTCTGTACTTACCGGGGGTCACAAGCGATCTTGGTGGAACTTCCAAGAAACTGTCGAAACTTAATATTACTTATTACTATACAAATGCATTAACACCCAAACAAGTAGTGCAAAGAGAAACTTTATTGAACCATTTATTCCTGTAGTTAGTTATATCGCTATCTCGGGGGAGGACAGGTTGCACAGGCTGTGCTAGGCAACTTGTTCAACTAAATTAATTATCAACGTGAGAAACTCAAAAGTAATTACACAATTGTGCTTCTATGTGTACTCGTGGCTAAGTCTATTATGTGAGTTAAGTGAATTAATAAAGAGTTAATATGGTCAAGTATCCCTTCATGCACTTCCACAAACCCCACCACTGAGCAACAGCGTCGATATAAACGACAGCCACATTGCTACTAGGTCTACAATTGAGCATGCTATAGGGCTGCTCAAGATGCGCTTCAGGTTCCTTGATCATTCTGGGGGAACGCTTCAATACGCACCAGACAGAGTGGGATGCATTATAATCACCTGTTGTGCCCTGTACAACACGGCACAACAGAGTGGGGTGCCGCTGGAGGAGGCCCCATCCACATCTGCCACCCATATTGAGGAGGAGGAGGAAGCGGAGGAGGAGGAGGAGCAACCCATGGACAGATCAGCGGCTCACCTGGCTGCTCGTGAGGCCAGGGGGTAACTGATATGTGAACAGTTCTCCTAACATCAGACAGTGTGAAGAGTCCAGTCCTCACCAACTGGATAGAGGAGCGGCCATGACAACACCCCCCTCGCCCCCTGCTCAAAATAGTTGTGCAATACACATACACCCACTGTAGAGTGACCCAATGGGTGGCATCAAGTCACTCCGCTTTTTAAGAAAGGAGAGAGAGGGAAACCAAGGAATTATAGACCAGTTAGCCTAACATCTGTTGTGGGAAAATTGCTGGAGTCCATAATTAAGGATAGGGTGACTGAACACCTCGAGAATTTTCAGTTAATCAGAGAGAGCCAGCATGGATTTGTGAAAGGTAGGTCATGCTTGACAAACCTGATTGAATTTTTTGAAGAGGTGACTAAAGTAGTGGACAGGGGAATGTCAATGGATGTTATTTATATGGACTTCCAGAAGGCATTTGATAAGGTCCCACATAAGAGACTGTTAGCTAAGATAGAAGCCCATGGAATCAAGGGAAAAGTACGGACTTGGTTAGGAAGTTGGCTGAGCGAAAGGCGACAGAGAGTAGGGATAATGGGTAGGTACTCACATTGGCAGGATGTGACTAGTGGAGTCCCGCAGGGATCTGTCTTGGAGCCTCAATTCTTCACACTATTTATTAACAACTTAGATGAAGGCATAGAAAGTCTCATATCTAAGTTTGCCGATGACACAAAGATTGGTGGCATTGTAAGCAGTGTAGATGAAAACATAAAATTACAAAGCGATATTGATAGATTAGGTGAATGGGCAAAACTGTGGCAAATGGAATTCAATGTAGACAAATGTGAGGTCATCCACTTTGGATCAAAAAAGAATCGAACAGGGTACTTTCTAAATGGTAAAAAGTTAAAAACAGTGGATGTCGAAAGGGATTTAGGGGTTCAGGTACATAGATCATTGAAGTGTCATGCTCAGGTGCAGAAAATAATCAAGAAGGCAAATGGAATGTTGGCCTTTATATCTAGAGGACTAGAGTACAAGGGGGCAGAAGTTATGCTGCAGCTATACAAAACCCTGGTTAGACCGCACCTGGAGTACTGTGAGCAGTTCTGGGCACCGCACCTTCAGAAGGACATATTGGCCTTGGAGGGACTGCAGTGTAGGTTTACTAGAATGATACCCGGACTTCAAGGGTTAAGTTACGAGGAGAGATTACACAAATTGGGGTTGTATTCTCTAGAGTTTCGAAGGTTAATGGGTGATCAGATCGAAGTTTATAAGATATTAAGGGGAACAGATAGGGTGGATAGAGAGAAGCTATTTCTGCTGGTTGGGGATTCTCGGAGTAGGGGGCACAGTCTAAAAATTAGAGCCAGACCTTTCAGGAGTGAGATTAGAAAACATTTCTACACACAAAGGGTGGTAGAAGTTTGGAACTCTCTTCCGCAAACGGCAATTGATACTAGCTCAATTGCTAAATTTAAATGTGAGATAGATAGCTTTTTGGCAACCAAAGGTATTAAGGGATATGGGTCAAAGGCAGGTATATGGAGTTAGATCACCTGCTCCTGTTCCTATGTTCCTAAGTGAACCTCATGAAAGGGCCTTATTACACAAGCCAGTCAAGAATGACAAAGATGTGGCAGTAGTGGTGACAATAATAATATTTAATGTGCCATTAACAAAAATCAAATATAAATAAAAAACATGACAAACCGTCAAACACCCTTGTGCATCCCCTTTGTGCTCACAAAACCTTCGCCTTATGTTTACGAGTACTCCTACGTGGTGCCTCCCCTGTGGCTGCAGCAGTGGTGGTGGCAGGTTCCTCTTGTTTATGCCCTGGACCGATTAGTTGCTTTGGGCCTAGGCCCTCTGGGTTTCGGTATCCGTGAGGGCCCCTCCAAAGACTTCTCCACCTGCACCTGTGCAGGGGCAGACTCGACTACCTGGAGAGGAGGCAGCATTGCGGGTACTGATTGGGAGGGAGGCAACGGGTGAGACGTGGGGGCGCTTTGAGTGGCGCCCCCACTTCCGTGTCCCCTTTCGCCATCTTCCCTTCCATGGGCCAGGCCCACATCACTCTTGCCACTCTGCTGGACGACAGTTTGGAGGACATGTGTGAAACTTTGTAAGGCCAATGCCGAGTATCTGTCTGCCTGTTTAAGGCGGCAGAAAGTTGCTCACCCTAAGTCCGAAGGGCCATTGTCAGGGCCTCAGTGGAAACATTGGTGAGCCATGCTTGAAGCTTCATGGAGGCTAGCCTTCCTTCCATCGCAGACATTCCCGCACTTACCTGCGACACTATCTCAGAGATGCCCTCACGTCCCTGTGACAGTATGTCAGAGATCCGCTCCTGTACCTGTGCCACCATTCCACTCATGGGGGAGTTGCTCTCCTCCATCCTCTGTGCGATTGTGGAGAGTGCGCGTGGCACTTGTTCCAGTACCTCGCCAATGCGTTGCTGCCCCTCGATCATTCTCCTTTTCATGGATGGCACCCAGGGTTCAGCATCTGTGACCAGCTTAGCAGAGCCTGGAGAAGAGTGCTTCCACTCTCTACAGCGGCCCCTGCTACAAGTATCTGCTCGTGCTCCCGTGTGTGGTGACTCAGCATGTGCGACCCCAACTAAGTGAGGAAGGGGACCCACAGAGATGTGTGTATCTGTTGGCAGGTCCTCTGAGGAATCGCCCTCGGCCTTCACGGCGGTCCCTGAATGCCCTGTAAGAGAACAGAAGGCAATATTAAGCATCATGACAGATGCTGAAGATGACAAGGCATGTTTACATCATTTGCTATTGTGAGTGCTGAATGTTAAAGTTCTGTCACCAGCGTTTGTCGGGTGGTAATCTCGGCGTCCCCGACGGACAGACACTTGAGGGTGTGGCTTAGTTCATGAGCCTCCTGCTCTGCATCTGTGAGGACGACCAGATGTTGCGGCCCCCCCTCCGGTCTTGGCCCCTCTCCCGTGCATTCTGGGCTCTCTTCTCCTGTAAGGGGAGAAAGTAGAGAGGTGTGAGTGAGGGATGGTGACGTGGCCAATCGCTGAATGCATTGGTTTGGGTGAGGCTGAGCGTGAAAGAGATGCATCAGAGGGTGAGTATGAGACAGAGCCATGACATTGCATGAGGATTGGGTTGAGTGGTAGTGGTGGGATGAGTACTGGGGAGGTGAGGAAGTGCAGGTAAGTTGAGCATGAAGTTTGAGTGGGTGTGAGAAGTGATGTGATAGAGTAGTGTTGGCAGTACAGAAGGAGTTGTGGTGTGGGGGCAGTAATGTGGAAGATGGAGTGTAGGAGAATGATTAAGGGTACTCACTTTGGCTGACCTAGTTAGGTCATTGAAGTGCTTCCTACACTGTATCCATGTGTGGGAGACGGTGCTGCTGCTGGTGAGCTCCTCTGCCACCTTGAGCCAGGCCTTCTTGGTGGCAGAGGCAGGCCACTTTCTCCCGTCTGCCAGGTAGAAAATCTCCCTCCTCCTCTTCACCCCATCCAGTAGGACCTGGAGAGAGGCATCGTTAAATCTGGGAGCAGCCATCCCCCTGGTCTGCTCCATTCTATAATTTTGGTTCTTTGCTGCAGGAGCAGCATTGGAGGACTGCCCCTTTAAATAGGGCTCCTCCAGCTGACAGCCTGTGATGCGGGTGTGCAGTCCGCCCACTGCGCAGGTTGACGGCAGGAAACCTGGAAGCCACGGTAAGTGGCTTCAATTTACCCGCGATCGCGTGAGGAACGGACAGATTTCATTAGGTGGGTTACCCACGCGCCCAGTCGCCCCCACGCTGCCATCCTGCCTCCCTGGTAATATCGGGGCCACTAACTGCTTTTCAAACATGACAGCCACATTACCCAAACATCTCACTAACACACTTTCCTCTTTTTTGCAAGAGAAAGTGGTGCATAACACGAGGCAACAGACTGCCATCAGTGGAGGACCAGCGCAACTACATACCTTTTCCCGTATTGAGGGGACGCAGCTGGCAATGATGTGAAGGGGCAGAGCAGAGGCCATGGCCACTGGCGATGCTGGAAGACATGCCAAGCACGGTTTCATCATTCCTAATGCTCCTTCTCTCTTCTCACTTCTCCCTTACCCCACACACTCTGCATAAGCTGCAGATACTCTCAACATACACATTCTCTCCCTCCTCTGCATCTTGCTGGTCTGCGATACTCCCTTGAGCGCTCCCTCCTACACCACGATGGCATGGTGTGTACTTCCTGTCAGAAGTGTGCATGTACATCTTGGATGCCATATTGGGTCCTTGGATGGGGATGAGACTGTATCGGGGCTTCCAAGGCGTCACTGATCTCCTCCTCTGCTCTCCCACAGACAGGTAGGACTGATATCCCAGGAGAGGGAGGATGGCAGAACCGGTGAGGCAAGCGCAGATGTTTCTCAGAACGTCTGCTCGTCTCATCCATTGCAACCCCCTCTATCAATATCTGACATGGTGCCTCCACTCCCGGTGGCCCACACTGCACCTGCACAAATGCAAGAGCAGCAGTCAGTGGCAAGGCCCTCATGGGCGACAAAACCCACAGGTCATTGGCCACGAACAACTCATGACACTAAGAAAGGTGAACTGCAGCCTACTGCCATCTCTGCTGAAGCCACAGGGGCAGGTCTACGTAGAGTGATAGGCGTATAAAAAGAAAAGATATATAAATCACAGAGGGTTAACACATGGGTATCACTTTTTTTTTGTCTTGATCCATTGATTTGTTCACATTAAACATTTGTTTCTCACACCATTCCCATGTGTCCCATGATTGAATGTAGACTTCACAGTCAGTTTTTCATTTATTGGGTGTGGAAGGTGCAGAGATGTTTTGAATCTCACAAGTTGGGGGATGTTGGACCAGTGCACTGAGGATCACATGACTGCTTGTGCAAGGGGGTATGGTTGGTAGGGTGACAATGGTGCAGTTGACACTGGTTTAACCGAACCCACCCGCTATTAAAGCATCCCTTGCGTCACGGGCAGCAATATTTTCCGCTGGCCGTGGGTCCAGGTCCCTATCTTCTCCATTATCATAGTTTTCCTCATCCGAAGAGGAGTCATGAGTGCCTTCTTCATCCTGCACCTCCAGACCTCTTTGCTGCATTATGTTGTGGAGAACAATGATTGCGACACACTGGCTGAAAAATACTGTAGGGAACATCCAGACCTGTCAGGCTACCTGAACCTTAAATTCAGCATTCCTATGGCTTGCTCGATAGCACATTGCGTGGTGATGTGGCTGGCGTTGTAACTCTCCTGTGTTTGAGTGGAGAGGTTCCTCAGAGGTGTCATGAGCCACGGTTGAAGGAGGTATCCCTTTTCCTCAAACAGCCATCCTGTTAGGTTGGTCCCAGGTAGAAACATTGCAGGGATATTCGACTGCCGCAGTATGACGGCACCATGGCAGCATGGGAATCGTGCGCAGACCTGCATGAACCTCTTTTTATGTTTGCAGACGAGCTGAACATTGATGGAATGGAAGCCCTTGCAGTTTACAAATGCTCCTGGCTCTGATTGTCACCTGTGTGCATTCTGTGGCTCCCTGCACCTATGGGAAGCTTGCCAGAGATGCGAACCCCAATGCTCCCTCGGCCTGACTGTCTTCATTACAAGGAAACGTTATATATCTGTTGGTCCTAGAAAATAATCCATCCATGACCTACCTGATACATTTGTGAGCTGCAGACTGTGACACCCTCAATATGTCTTCTGTTGTAGCTTGGAAAGAGCAGAAGCAAAGAAATTCCGGGCGGTGGTTACTTTAACTGCCACTGACATGGCATGACATCCAGGTCCAGCTAGCCAAAGGTCTTCCTCTGGGAGGCTACAGAGGTCGGCGACCACCTGCAGTGTCATCCACAGGCTCCTAAAGCACTGCTCCTCTGACAGGTCAAGGAAACTGAGCCTCTGCCTGTTCACCCTGTTGGGCGGATATGGCCTTCTGCGAGCACAGGCACTATGTTGCTGCCTTCTCTGCTGCCCATGTGCAGCTTCCCCCTCAGCTCGCTCTTGCTGCTGATGCTCTGCTTCCACCTTCTCTTTATCAGTCCAGAATGCTGCAGCAATGGCAGCACCTATAATGGACCCCTTGCCAACTCTAGAATCAAAAAATCACTATCTGAAGCCAAGTACTGTAACAAAACTGTAGCCCACTGAGGAAGCACCTGTGAGTGCAGAAGATTCCATGTGGGAACTCGTATTTAAGCACCTAAATTAACACCTCCTAATCTCACCTCCCTTTCCCTGGTGACCTTGCCGACCCACAGGAAACCCATGCCCCAATGGCTAAATTCCAGTTGGGGTCCTTATTGTGTCAAGGGATCCCGATTTAAATATGTTAATGAGCCTCCATTCTCTCCATAGAGGGACACTTGTCGGACCTGCTGACAGGCGCCGTAAAAATCATAGCGGCTGCGTCGGCGTCTAGTTGGGGTGGGTTAGCCGATTGATACATATTAACCATCCATCCAACCCTCTTCCACCCATCGGGGGTGGGTGGGGGGGTGGTTAATATCGATGCCAAAAATAGGGAAAGAAAGATTGGATTAAGAGAGAGAGAGAGAAAGGAAATGTAAGAAAATAATTTAAAATTTGAAAAATCTCGACCTGTAGGAATGCGACTCCACACTTTAAATTGTTCCCTTTCTGGGCTGGAGAAGTTGATTGGCATTGCAGGAACATAAATCTCCTCATTAAAAAGGTACTTATGCTGTTAAGTACTAGCCTCATTTTCTACAGTGAGTTTAATTGGTAATTAATGTGCAAATGCAACAACTTCATGAAACTCACGGGGATGTTGAGGGCGAGCTGCTCTTCTCGTGAGGTTAATGGCGGAGTGGCGCAAATGGTCTAGCAACTTGTGGCAATTCGCAATTCATGGGGTATTTCTTCCTTGCCACAAATTGATGGACGATTTCTACATTAATAATGGCATGCGCATTAAGCTCGCCGTTATTTTGACAGCAAATCCTGGCCCAATAAACATGCCAGGTTTCACTAACTGTCCTAACAACACTGAACTTGGATCAGAGCCTTTGCATGCCCACCCCTACACAGGCTTCAGAATATATTTCTGTGGGCATGTGGCTGCCCATTAATTCCTTTCACAGAGCCACACTGTGGACCACCTCCTGCGGTGAGAAACTACAACTCTGAGTTCATTCTCACAGGCAGCCAGGCTAACCAATCCAAGTATTTAGACAAAGTGGCACCCGGATGACCGTGTTATGTGCCACATATCAATTGTAAACCGAGTTCCTCACAATGACAATATCCTGGTCACAGTGAGCATGAAAGGTTATGGATATTGCCTGGTGATGCCTGCATATTCTATGTAAACTATCTACTGTAGTACTCAATTTAAAATGACTACCAAAATCCCACAATATGTAGATATCAAAATATAGGCCCCTTTGCCAGTGGAAGAGTGGTGAATGGGATCTTAATTCCACCCGAACAGAGAGTCAAGACACTGTCCCAAATTTGGGGACTAATTCATTTGCATAAGTGGGGCAGGCGCATCATGTCATTCAGGACACATTAATGGTGCCTGCCCTGGGCTAATTGCAGGAGTGTTGGAGTGGTGGCCAGGAAAGGTCCCAATAAAATGTAAATTTCTTAAATCTTTAGCTCTTCAGGGATCGATTACCTATGGCTTCAAGACTTCCATGGCCTGCTGAGGGTGTACTGGGCGGAATTCCCAGGGTATCCTAGAAACTCCCCTAGAGACACCCGCATGAAGTATAGGGAACAAGAGAAAAATTCATCCTCTTATTGTTCAGCTGAAAAAATGGCATGGAATCCTAACGCAATTGAGTTCTGCCCTATTTTTCGATCCCTTTCTAATGAATTGCTTGGTTTCTGCCCAGGGCCCAATTCGGCTTTTGAGCTCAGTGTCTTTAAGATTTAAAATATCATGGTTTAGAAATTCATTACTGGATGCATGGAACGATCACTGTGCCTGAACGGGCAGGCTGGCAAGCTGTGAATACCTCCTGGGCATCCCAGGCAGCTCACTGGGAAAGAGGGTTAGAATTTCAGGCAGCTGGGTTGTTGGCAGCGGCCTCAGGTAAGTGCTTAAAGATGAATGGAAGGCAATTGGGAAATAATGTGATCGGGAGGGGTGCGACCTGGAGGGAGGGTGATCGGGAAGGAAGGCGAACGGGACAAAAGTTATTTGGGAAGGAAGGAGATCGGGAGGAGGCGATCGGGAAGGAAGGCAATCGGGAATGGGGCGACTAGGAGGGCAGGTGACCGAGAAAGAAGGCGTCCGGGCAGGAAGGCGACCGAGCAGGAAAGCGACCGGGAAGGAAAACGATTGGGGGAGTGGAGGACTGGGGGCTGGCAATACTGCAGGACTGCAGTGGAGCTGGGAAAAGCACTCCTGCACCTCCTGACTCCACATTCAGGTAAATATTTTTTTAAAATGTACTTTTTTGGTGGCGGCCTGCAGCGGTCCCTTTAAGGACTGCTGATTAGACTGCATGTAGACCTGATTTTCCCAAACTCTGTTGGTCCGGTGCCGGCTGCTTTCAGGACAACCCAGTTTTGCACAGAGGTCCTTAAACAGACATTAGGCCCCTTATTTGCACACGCAAATATCCTTACACCTGTTTCAGGCTTGGGCCCTGGATGCCTATTGTTTTGCCTATAGCAATATGGCAGGCGGCACTCTTCCGGCTCATATTGAGGGCACACTTCCTGCCTGCCATATTGGAGACTTAAGTGCCCATTTAGCACCTGGAAAATGGGTGCGGTGCCATCAAATTTCTAGGCCGAAAGATCTCCCTTTTGTGACAACCTTCTCTTTTTATGGTTCTTTTTCTTGTCTATTTGAACACCATATACCGTCTGTATCTTCAGCAATCAGTGTTCCATTTCAAAGTCTGAAAATTTTGTTACAGTAATAATGACGTGTACAAAATATTAAAATTGTAAAATGAATTCAGTAGCTTACCCATTTTTCCTAGTTACATTTTGCAAGGCTTAGTGGAAATATTTGATCATGTTCAGTATCCAATAACTTTATTTCTTTAGGCTGGATTGAAGTGTTTGAGTAAAACTGAAGTGCTTTCAAATAATAGCATTTATGTAGTGCACATTGCTCTTTTATATAGGGAATCATTTTATATATTCAGACTTCTCACAGGCAAGTTAAAAAAGCTGAAAACATGTGTAACGACCAAACAAACATCAAATGGGTCACAATAACCTTTGACCCTGAAAGGGAGGCAGGAAGTGAGATATGTAACTTTATTTGAAGCACTGTTGCAATGATCCTGAAGCTTTTTCTCATTTAGTGGGAACATCATTTCAAGTAGGTAGCCACTTAAATTCCTGCATTCAGATTTTTGGGACTCAGAGCTATTAGAAGTCCAAATAAATTGTCCTATAACTTTGTAAATATGCCTGGTGTGCATACAGTATCTATTGTTGATTTCCATGTTTATCTGTTTATTTTAATTATTCTTTTCCTAGTTAGTATTCCTCTTACAATGTTCAATTTAAATTTGTTTTATTGTATTCAGAAAACAATTCAGTTTGATTTGATGACAGCTCGAGATAGTGAAACATTAAGAAGGGCAGTTTGAAAACCAAAAGGAGAGTTACTGCAACTAAAAGACTTGTTTATGAAGCTGTTTAGGATTTTGCTAGAATAAGCTTCTACAGTAATGAGCCAAGATGTGTTTTGTTTTTGTCATAATCCCTTGAGATCATATGACTTGACTATAGATGAGCAACAGAAGCTTGCATTTTTTTATTTGTTCATGGGCATTGTGACGAGGAAATGAAGATTAGTTAGATCTAAATGGTCGTTTCAGCAACAATTATATTATTATTATGTATCCTGATAGAGTATTTATATTGCATTTAAATTGATGGCCTGTCAATTGAAATTAATATAACATTTACATTTAACATAGAAAAATATAAATTTTAAAGCCAGAGATTTGGGATTTGATTTTAACTCCTCAGGACAGGCGGGGGGGAGAGGGGATTAAAATTTCAAAAATAGGAAACCCGCCTCCAGTGCGCTCACTTCTGGTTTTAATGGAGGTAAATTTGGGTGTGGCCAAGTAACCTGCTCACAAGAGGCGGGTCCCTCAGTATAATACGTTAATGAGGATATTTTCTTGAGATTTCGGCAGCAATTTGAAATCAATGTCCGGGACCGGGAAACTCGGCAGTAAAACGGAGGCGAGATTGAGTGGCACTTAATGGGGTTGGTTAAAAGCTAGGTGTCCCGAAATGAATAAAGGCTCAGTGGTCACAGCTGCTTTCTCAGAACCCTCTGGTAAATGGTTGTTGAGAGTTCTTGTGGTGACAGACGTATTGGAGAACTTTGGAGGTTTTCTAACAGAACATCAGGATGGGTGGCGCCATGGCTGCTTTAGGTTGGACTTCGGACGAGGAAAACAATCACCATTGATGGCAGCAAGGTCATGCTCTGGTGGGCAACAGAGAGGTGGGCAACAGAGAGGTGGGCAACAGAGAGGTGGGCAACAGAGAGGTGGGCAACAGAGAGGTGGGCAACAGAGAGGTGGGCAACAGAGAGGTGGGCAACAGAGAGGTGGGCAACAGAGAGGTGGGCAACAGAGAGGTGGGCAACAGAGAGGTGGGCAACAGAGAGGTGGGCAACAGAGAGGTGGGCAACAGAGAGGTGGGCAACAGAGAGGTGGGCAACAGAGAGGTGGGCAACAGAGAGGTGGGCAACAGAGAGGTGGGCAACAGAGAGGTGGGCAACAGAGAGGTGGGCAACAGAGAGGTGGGCAACAGAGAGGTGGGCAACAGAGAGGTGGGCAACAGAAAGGGGAGCAGCAGAGAGGCGAGAAACAGAGGGGCCAAGTTCGCAGGAGGCACTACCCACCTAACTGGGTGTACAGACAGAGGCTTAGCTTCCTTGACCGCTCTGAAGAGCGGTACTTCCGGAAGCTCAGATTGACACATCAGGTAGTCGCAGGCATCTGCAGCCTCCTACAAGAAGAGCTGCTCCCTGCTGGACCTGGTGGCCACGAATTGTCGGTCGCTCTGAAAGTCACCACCGCCCTCAATTTCTTTGCCACTGGCTCCTTCCAGGGTACCACCAGAGACATTTCAAGGGCCTTCCAGTCGGCTGTACATAAATGTATAAGGCAGGTGACGGATGGGTTGTTTGCTAGGGTATCCACTTATGTCAACTTCCCCTGCAATGACAATAGCCAGAATGAGCGGGCACTTGGATTCGCATTTATGACTGGCTTCCCACAAGTACAGGGTGTCATCGATTGCACATACGCAACAATTGGAGGTCCACCAGATCAACTGGGAGTGTTCATTAACTGCAATGGTATTTCTTTCCGTTAACAAGGACATATAAGGTAGCCAAACTTAGTGGGAGGATAGAAGATTGGGAAGTCTTCAAAAGACAGCAAAAAGTAACTATAGGATTGATTAAGAAAGGGAAGTTAGATTATGAAAAGAAATTAGCAAAAAATATAAAAACAGATAGCAAGAGTTTCTATAGTTATATAAAAAGAAAAAGGGTGGCTAAGGCAAACGTCGGTCCCTTAGAGGATGAGACCGGGAAATTAATGGTGGGAAACATGGAGATGGCAAAAATGCTGAACAAATATTTTGTTTCAGTCTTTACAGTAGAGGACACTAAGAATATCCCAACACTGGACAAACAGGGGACTCTACAGGGGGAGGAGCTAAATACGATTAAAATCACTCAGGAGATGGTACTCAGTAAAATAATGGGACTCAATGCGGATAAATCCTCTGGACCTGATGGCTTACATCCTAGGGTCTTGAGGGAAGTGGCAGTAGGGATTGTGGATGCTTTGGTGATAGTTTTCCAAAATTCCCTGGACTCAGGAGAGGTCCCGGCAGATTGGAAAACTGCTAATGTAACACTGTTATTTAAAAAGGGTAGTAGGCAGAAGGCTGGAAATTATAGACCAGTTAGCCTAACATCTGTGGTGGGTAAAATTTTGGAGTCTATTATTAAGGAGACAGTAACGGAACATTTAGATAAGCATAATTTAATAGGACAAAGTCAGCATGGCTTTACGAAGGGGAAGTCATGTCTGACAAATTTGCTTGAGTTCTTTGAGGATATAACGTACAGGGTGGATAAAGGGGAACCAGTGGACGTAGTGTATTTAGACTTCCAGAAGGCATTCGACAAGGTGCCACATAAAAGATTATTACTTAAGATAAAAAATCACGGGATTGGGGGTAATATTCTGGCATGGGTGGAGGATTGGTTATCGAACAGGAAGCAGAGAGTTGGGATAAATGGTTCATTTTCGGACTGGCAACCAGTAACCAGTGGTGTTCCACAGGGGTCGGTGCTGGGTCCCCAACTCTTTACAATCTATATTAACGATTTGGAGGAGTGCAACATATCAAAATTTGCAGATGATACAAAGATGGGAGGGAAAGTAGAGAGTGAGGAGGACATAAAAAACCTGCAAGGGGATATAGACAGGCTGGGTGAGTGGGCGGAGATTTGGCAGATGCAATATAATATTGGAAAATGTGAGGTTATGCACTTTGGCAGGAAAAATCAGAGAGCAAGTTATTTTCTTAATGGCGAGAGTCTGGAAAGTACTGCAGTACAAAGGGATCTGAGGGTCCTAGTGCAAGAAAATCAAAAAGTTGGTATGCAGGTGCAGCAGGTGATCAAGAAAGCCAACGGAATGTTGGCTTTTATTGCTAGGGGGATAGAATATCAAAACAGGGAGGTATTGCTGCAGTTATATAAGGTATTGGTGAGACCGCACCTGGAATACTGCACACAGTTTTGGTGTCCGCACTTAAGAAAAGACATACTTGCTCTCGAGGCAGTACAAAGAAGGTTCACTCGGTTAATCCCGGGGATGAGGGGGTGGACATATGAGGAGAGGTTGAGTAGATTACGACTCTACTCATTGGAGTTCAGAAGAATGAGAGGCGATCTTATTGAAACATATAAGATTGTGAAGGGGCTTGATCGGGTGGATGCAGTAAGGATGTTCCCAAAGATGGGTGAAACTAGAACTAGGGGGCATAATCTTAGAATAAGGGGCTGCTCTTTCAAAACTGAGATGAGGAGAAACTTCTTCACTCAGAGGGTGGTAGGTCTGTGGAATTTGCTGCCCCAGGAAGCTGTGGAAGCTACATCATTAGATAAATTTAAAACAGAAATAGACAGTTTTCTAGAAGTAAAGGGAATTAGGGGTTACAGGGAGCGGGCAGGAAATTGGACATGAAGCTGAGTTCGGATCGGTCAATGCCCTGTGGGTGGCGGAGAGGGCCCAGGGGCTGTGTGGCCGGGTCCTGCTCCTACTTCTTGTGTTCTTTAGATTTGTGGTTGGGATCAGATCAGCCATGATCTTATTGAATGGCGGAGCAGGCTCGAGGGGCCGATTGGCCTACTCCTGCTCCTATTTCTTATGTTCTTATGTTCTTATGTGCAGCGGGTGTGCAACCGCAAGAAAAGGCTCATGCAGGCATGTGCCAAATTCCGTGGGAGCTGCCACGATGTTTTCATCCTGCAGCAGTCCAACATCCCCGACCTTTTCGTACCTGGAAGCAGACTTAAGCAGACAAAGGTTACCCCCTCCAAACTTGACTGATGACACCTGTGAGGAGCCCCACTATTGAAGCCCAAGAGCAGTACAGTGAGATCCATATCACCACCAGATGTGTCATCGAGCAAGCCATCGGGATGCTGAAGATGCACTTCAGGTGCCTGGACAGGTCTGAAGGCGCACTTTAGTACATGCCAGGGAGAGTCTCCAGAATGATTGTGACGTGCTGCGTTCTGCACAACATTGTGTAGCAGCAAGGATTAGAGGTGGAGGACGAGAAGGCGCTCATCAATCATCATCTGATGACAATTCCAATGAAGAAGAGGAGGACGAGGAGGAGGAAGATGAAAATGGGGCACCCAATGCCAGACCAGCCACTCGCATTGCTGCTTGGGATGCCAGGGGTGCCCTAACAGCTTGAAGGTTCAGTTAGTTACTCACACTGGACCAAAGTAACTATCCTTTCCCCCGGATCCCCCACCCCGCATTCAAATAAAGCAGTACTCTAACCAACCAAAACTTCTTCCGGGTTTTGCGCCCACTATTGTTCCCCACCACCACCATCACCCACCCACCCCCAAGCTCAGAACCTGCCTCTGCGTTATTACTGGGCCCTTGATTTACTTCTTCCTCACATCCTGAGTCATATTTTTAAGAGTAATTTGAGATTTTTTTGAGGGGAGGGAAAGGAAAGTTACAAATATTTATATTTTCATCTTATTTAAGATAATCTTCCTGTTGGCAAAACTATTTCTAATCTTGAAAATAGGATATCAATCTTGAGGCTATGATTGCAAATATAATTAAATCCACCAACTTGATTTAGAAAATAACCCTAGAATCTCTTATTTATCTTGTTGGTAATTCTCTACATGATAGTTGTTTCTGTTGTCTATAAGCTTTTAAAAATCAATTTCCAATAAGAATTCATACTTAATCAAATTATTACAACTTGATTGTAAAATTCTGTAAACTAAGCTCAATGATGATTTGAAAGGCATGGTTTTTAATATGTCAGTGCCTATTTTAGGCTTCTGCTCCTATCATCAAAACAATAACTGGTATAGTAAAACTAAAGCAAAAAACTGCAGATCCTGGAAATCTGAAGTAAAATCTGAAAATGCTGGAAATACTCAGCAGGTCAGGCAACATCTGTGGAGAGAGAAACAGAGTTAACGTTTCAGGTCGATGACCTAGAATCATAGAACCATAGAATGGTTACAGCACGGAAGGGGGGCCCATTGAGCCCATGCCGGTTATTTGTAAGAGCAAACCAGTTAGTCCCATTCCCCCGTTCTTTCCCCGTAGCCCTGAAAATTTTTTCCTTGCAAGTACCTACCCAATTCCTTTTTGAAAGCCATGATTGAATGTGCTTTTTCAGGCAGCGCATTCCAAATCATAACTACTCGCTACATAAAAAAGTTTATCCTCATGTCGCCTTTGGTTCTTTTGCCAATCACCTTAAACCTGTATCTTCTTGTCCTTCCGCCAATGGGAAGTTTCTCTTTATTTACTTTATCTAAACCTTTCATGATTTTGAACACTTCTATCAAATCTCCTCTTAAACTTCTCTGCTGTAAGGAGAACAACCCCAGCTTCTCCAGTCTATCCATGTAACCCTCTCCAAAGCCTTCACATCCTTCCTAAAGTGCGGTGCCCAGAATTGGACACAGTACTCCAGTTGTGGCTGAACCAGTGTTGATCATAACCTCCTTGTCTTGTACTTTATGCCTCTATTTATAAAGCCCAGGATCCCGTATGCCTTTTTAACCACTTCCTCAACCTGTCCTGCCACCTTCAAAGATTTGTGCACATGTACCCCATTTAGAATTGTACTATTTCATTTATATTGACTCTCTTTGTTCTTCCTGCCAAAATGAATCACTTTGCACTTCTCTATGATAAATTTCATCTGCCATGTATCCGCCCATTCCACCAGCATATGTCCTCTTGAAGTCTATTACTATCCTCTTCACTGTTTACGACACTTGCAAGTTTTGTGTTATCTTCAAATTTTGAGATTGTGCCCTGTACACCCAAGTCTAAGTCATTAATATATATCAAAAAAGCAGTCGTCCTAGTACCAATCCCTGGGGAACACCACAATATACATTCCTCCCGTCCGACAAACAACCGTTCATCATTACTCTCTGTTTCCTGTTACTTAGCCAATTTTTTATCTATGCTGCCATTGGCCCTTTTGTTCCATGGGCTTCAATTTTGCTGACAAGCCTATTATGTGGCACTTTATCAAACGCCTTTTGAAAGTCCATATACACAACATCAACCGCACTGCCTTCATCAACCCTCTCTGTTACCTCATCAAAAAACTCAATGAAGTAATTAAACACAATTTGCCTTTAACAAATCCGTGCTGGTTTTCCTTTATTAATCCACACTTGTCCAAGTGACTATTAATTTTGTCCCGGATTATCGTTTCCAAAAGCTTCCCCACCAATGAGGTTAAAGTGATTGGCCTGTAGTTGCTGGGTTTATCCTTACAGCCTTTACTGAACAAGGGTGTAACATTTGAAATTCACCAGTCCTCTGGCACCACCCTTGTATCTGCGGATGATTGGAAGGTTATGGCCAGTACCTCTGCAACTTCCACCCTTACTTCCCTCAGCAACCTAGGATGCATACCATCTGGACCGAGTGACTTATCTACTTTAAGTACTTCCTCATTATCAATTTTTAGCCCATCCAGTATCTCAACTACCTCCTCGTTTACTCTGACTTTGGTAGCATCTTCTTCCTTGTTAAAGACAGATGCACCTCAGCCATGTCCTCTGCCTCCATGCTAAGATCTCCTTTTTGGTCCCTAATCGGCCTCACCCCTCCTCTTACTACCCATTTACTATTTATATGCCTGTAGAAGACTTTTGGATTTCCTTTTATATTAGCCGCCAGTCTATTCTCACACTCTCTCTTTGCCTCTCTTATTTCCCTTTTCACTTCTCCTCTGTACTTTCTACGTTCAGTCGGGTTCTCATTTGTATTATCAACCTGACATCTGTCATACGCCTCCCTTTTCTGCTTCATCTTACTCTCTTTCGTCATCCAGGGAGCTCTGGCTTTGGTTGCCCTACCTCTCCTCCTTGTGGTAATGTACCTAGACTATGCCTGCACTGTCTCCTCTTTAAAGGCCGCCTATTGTTCGATTACAGTTTTGCCTGCCAATCTTTGATTCCAATTTACCCGGCCAGATCCCTTCTCAACTCACTGAAATTGGCCCTCCTCCAATTAAGTATTTTTACACTAGACTGCTCCCTGTCCTTTTCCATAACTAATCTAAACTCTATGATACTATGATCACTGTTCCCCAAATGTTCTCCCACTGACACTTGCTCCATTTGTCCCACCTCATTCTCCAGAACCAGATCCAGCAATTCCTCCTTCCTCATTGGGCTGGAAACATACTGATCAAGAAAGTTCTCCTGGACACATTTCAGAAATTCCTCCCCCCTTTGCCCTTTGCATTATTACTATCCCAGTCTATATTAGGATAGTTGAAGTTCCCCATTATCACTACTCTATAGTTCTTGCACCTCTCTGTAATTCCCCTGTAAATTTGCTCCTTTATATCCTTCCCACTTGTTGGTGGCCTATAGAATACACCCAAGCGTGTAATGGCACTTCTATTGTTTTTTAACTCTAACCACATAGATTCTGTCCTTGTCCCCTCAAGGACATCACCTCTCTCCAGACTGCAATATTCTCCTTAATCAATACTGCCACCTGCACTCCTTTTTTTCCTTCCATTTCTTTCCTGAACACCTTGTATCCAGGAATATTTAGTACCCAATCCTGCCCTTTTTTGCAGCAGGTCTCCATTATTGCCACTACAATATTCCCATGTGGCTATTTGCGGCTGCAGCTCACCAATCTTATTTGCTACGCATTGTGCGTTTACACATGTGCACTCTAAACCTATCTTAGACCTTCTCGTATTCTCTCTTAGTCTGATCCCTCCTAATACTGTACTATTCTTAGTCTACCTTTCGTCAGAACTGGAAGAAGTTAAGAATTTAACAGTTGTTAAGCAAGTACAGAGTCAGGCAAAGAGGGATAGAGGAAGAGAAGAGGAGGAAAGAACAAAAGGGAAGGTCTGTCATAGGGTGGAGAGCAGGGGTGATTAAATTACAAAGGGGATGATAAGAACATAAGAAATAGGAGCAGGAGTAGGCCATCCGGCCCCTTGAGCCTGCTCCGACATTCAACAAGATCATGGCTGATCTTCTACCTCAACGCCATTTTCCTGCACCATCCTTATTTAAAAAGGGTAGTAGGCAGAAGGCTGGAAATTATAGACCAGTTAGCCTAACATCTGTGGTGGGTAAAATTTTGGAATCTATTATTAAGGAGACAGTAGCGGAACATTTGGATAAACATAATTTAATAGGACAAAGTCAGCATGGCTTTACGAAGGGGAAGTCATGTCTGACAAATTTGCTTGAGTTCTTTGAGGGCACAACGTACAGGGTGGATAAAGGGGAACCAGTGGACGTAGTGTATTTAGACTTCCAGAAAGCATTCGACAAGGTGCCACATAAAAGATTATTGCTCAAGATAAAGAATCACTGGATTGGGGGTAATATTCTGGCATGGGTGGAGGATTGGTTATCGAACAGGAAGCAGAGAGTTGGGATAAATGGTTCATTCTCGGACTGGCAACCAGTGGCCAGTGGTGTTCCGCAGGGGTCGGTGCTGTGTCCCCAACTCTTTACAATCTATATTAACGATTTGGAGGAGGGGACCGAGTGTAACGTATCAAAGTTTGCAGATGATACAAAGATGGGAGGGAAAGTAGAGAGTGAGGAGGACATAAAAAACCTACAGGGGGATATAGACAGGCTGGGTGAGTGGGCGGAGATTTGGCAGATGCAATACAATATTGGAAAATGTGAGGTTATGCACTTTGGCAGGAAAAATCAGAGAGCAAGTTATTTTCTTAATGGCGAGAAACTGGAAAGTACTGCAGTACAAAGGGATCTGGGGGTCCGAGTGCAAGAAAATCAAAAAGTTAGTTTGCAGGTGCAGCAGGTGATCAAGAAAGCCAACGGAATGTTGGCTTTTATTGCTAGGGGGATAGGATATCAAAACAGGGAGGTATTGCTGCAGTTATATAAGGTATTGGTAAGACCGCACCTGGAATACTGCATACAGTTTTGGTGTCCATACTTAAGAAAAGACATACTTGCTCTCGAGGCAGTACAAAGAAGGTTCACTCGGTTAATCCCGGGGATGAGGGGGTGGACATATGAGGAGAGGTTGAGTAGATTGGGACTCTACTCATTGGAGTTCAGAAGAATGAGAGGCGATCTTATTGAAACATATAAGATTGTGAAGGGGCTTGATCGGGTGGATGCGGTAAGGATGTTCCCAAGGATGGGTGAAACTAGAACTAGGGAGCATAATCTTAGAATAAGGGGCTGCTTTTTCAAAACTGAGATGAGGAGAAACTTCTTCACTCAGAGGGTAGTAGGTCTGTGGAATTTGCTGCCCCAGGAAGCTGTGGAAGCTACATCATTAAATAAATTTAAAACAGAAATCGACAGTTTCCTAGAAGTAAAGGGAATTAGGGGTTACGGGGAGCGGGCAGGAAATTGGACATGAATTTAGATTTGAGATTAGGATCAGATCAGCCATGATCTTATTGAATGGCGGAGCAGGCTCGAGGGGCCGATTGGCCTACTCCTGCTCCTATTTCTTATGTTCTTATGTTCTTATCCCCATATCCCTTGATGCCTTTAATATCTAGATATGTATCGATCTCTGTTTTGAGTATACTCAATGACTAAGCCTCCACAGCCCTCTGGGGTAGAGAATTCCAAAGATTCACCACCCTCTGAATGAAGAAATTTCTCTTCATCTCATCCTGCATGGCCTACCCTTTATTCTGAGACTGTGACCCCTGTTTCTAGATTCCCCAGCAAGGGGATGGTGCAAGGCAAGGAGGATGGTAATGGGACAAGTAAAGAGACAAAAGGTGGGTCTGGAGGAGCTGTAAATGGCAACAGCCGAACCATTACCAGACCTGCTGTCCAAAAAAATTGGAGCAGTGGTGATGATCTGAAGTTATTGAAATCAATGTTGAGACCGGAAAGTTGTAAAATGTCCAATCGAAAGATTAGGTGATGTTCCTTGAGCTTCTGTTGAGCTTCATTGGAACATTTTAGGAGGCCAAGGACAGAGAGGTCAGAGTGGGAGTGGGACGGAGAATTAAAATTGCAAGCGATCAGAAGCTCAGGTTCACACTTGTGGACTGAACGGAAGTGTTCAGCAAAGCATCACCCAATCTGCGTTTGGTCTCCCCAATATTGAGGAGACCACATCGTGAACAGCGAATACAGTATACTAAATTGAAAGAAATATAAGTAAATCGCTGTTTCACCTGGAAGGATGTTTGGGGCCCTGGACAGTGGGAAGTGGGGAGGTGAAATGGCAGGTTTGCATTTGCACAGGAAGGTGCCGTGGGAAGGGGAGTGGGTGTTGGGGGTGATGGAAGAGTAGACTAGGGTGTTGCGGAGTGAACGGTCCCTTCGGAATGCTGAAAGGGGTGAGGATGGGAGGGGAAGATGTGTTTGGTATAGTAAAGTGCTTGGAAAACCTATGGCTTCTCATTTATTTTTGACTAATTGCACTGTGCAGGTATCATCACATGATAGATGTAAACTTACACAGAAATCCCAGAATGTGCAGTATAGCCGCAGTCGTTGTTTTGGTATTGTTTTTTTAAATTCAGTGTGCCGCAGCTTTTGCATTTGGTGATCCTATATTGACTTATTATATCAACATCACTACAACATTTAAGGTCCTAACATAGTCATTGGCCATGATTTTATCTCCGGACCAGTTTTCGGCACATGAGCAGAGGTGTGAGTTAGAAACTCACCCACTGTTCCAGAAATGAGATACAGGGCATTTTAACTGCCGGGCCTCATTTAAATCCTGCTGGCCGGTTTTCCCACACGTCCTGGGGTAGGTGGCATTAAATTACTCAGCCCGGAAGCAAACAACAGATAAATGGCAGGATTGACTGCCTGGCCGTCTTGCGGGGGTGCTGCAATCGATCGGCAATTCTGCTCCTCCGGGCCCCACAATGAAAGTAAAAAATAAATTAAAAACTTTTCATTTTTGACCTCTTCCTGTTCGCCATTAGGTTGGCTTAAGCAGGAAGCAGGAAACTTACTGCCGCTTTCCGCTCAAACCACCTACTATAGATTGCAGTTGGGACTGGATATGCATATGTTAAAAATGATTCCGCTGGCTTTGGGTGGGTGTCCTTGGTGCCTGCTTAGGAGAGCAGATGAACATCTGAACCTTTTAGCTTCTGATGGCTCCAGGTCAGGTAAGTAACCTGTGCTCTTTTTTCTTATTTTAAATGCTGAGTGTGGTCATTATGTTAAACCAGTTTTCTTGTGAGGTAACAAAATGACTGATTTTTGTGGTGTAATATTGTAACATCCTTAAACGTCATTAGATGATTTGTGTTCTTGCATGTGTTGCAGGTCCAAATTACAGACACAAGGGCCTAGATATTCGAGCGTGGGGGCATTCAGGGAGCGCAGGGAACAGTCCCTACACCTGAATCCATGGGCCCGAGGTGCACATGATATTAGGCCTTGGGCCTCGTTATCATCGAGCTGGCAAGATTGCCAGCGAAGCCTTCGGGTAACTCGTTAAAGGGGATCCAAAAGTGGGGCAATCTGGGAGGGTGCGACCGGGAAGGTGGTTGGCTGGGTGGAAGGGTAGAGGTGATCGGAATGGGGGTAGTGGTCGGTGACAATCGGGGAGGGCAAAGGCAAGGATCGGGGGTGGGGGTAGCAGCATAGGTCGGAGGGGTCGAGATTGCAATGTGGGAGGGAAGGTGACCCTTAACTTTTATGCTACGGGCTCCTTTCAGGCTGCAACAGGTGACGTTAGCAACATCTTATAATTCGCATATATCAGGGAGATCACCGAGGCTCTGTACATCAGGGGAAACACCTACATCTCCTTCCCTATGGACTGAGCAAATGGGAGATTAGAGTTCATTTGGTTTTGCACACATGGCAGGCTTCCCCATGGTGAAAGGTGTCATTGAATCCATTCAACTTGCCATGCGTTCTCCCAATCACCAGCCTGGCATCTTTATCAATCAAAAGGGAGTCCACTCCCTCAACGTTTGCGATGACAGGCAGCATTTCATGCATTTCTGCTATCCTGGCAGCAGTCATGATACTTTCATCCTGCGCTGGTCCTCTGTGCTACCTTTATTCCAACCAGGCTGCCAAGTTACAGGCTGGCTATTGGGTGATAAGAGATATCTCCTTCTGACATGGCTCAGGACTCCCGTCAGGAAACCCACGTACAGCTACAGAGCACACTTATAACGACAGCCGTGCTGCCACAAGGAACGTCATCGAGGAAACAATCAGCATGCTCAAACTGGCTGGTCAGTTCCGGAGGAGCTTTGCAGTACACCTCTCGGGTTTCTAGATTTGTCGTCGTCTGCTACATGCTCCACAACTTCACCGTCAAGAGGGACCAACCCTTAACACCACCTGGGCAGAAAAAAGTGCATGTAGAGGAGCAGGAGCAGGAAAGGGGAAAGAGCAGGAAGAGGGGGTGGAGGACAAGAAGCAGTGACTACCAGAGTCCCTATCTGCCCGAGCTCTCAGAGAACAGCTCATCGAGGCGCACTTCAATGAAGTTAGCCCTCCCATTCCCAATATACCAACCGTCCCAGGGCTTCAGGGCATTTTCAAGGGGGAGGGTGAGCAGGCAGAGGTCGTGGTCCACATTGGGACCAACGACATAGGTAGGAAGGGAGATGAGGTCCTGCATCAAGAATTTAGGGAGCTAGGGAGCAGATTAAAGAGCAGGACCTCAAAGGTTGTAATCTCTGGATTACTCCCAGTGCCACGGGCTAGTGAATATAGAAATAGGAGGATAGAACAGATGAATGCGTGGCTAAAGAGTTGGTGCAGGAGGGAGGGTTTCAGTTTCCTGGATCACTGGGCCTGCTTCTGGGGAAGGTGGGACTTGTACAAGTCGGACGGGTTGCATCTGAACCAGAGCGGGACAAATATCCTTGCGGGGAGGTTTGCTAGCACTGTTGGGGGGGGGTTTAAACTAACTTGGCAGGGGGATGGGATACAGAGTGGAGCTACAATAGGGGGTGATGTGCAGCCAAATATAGAGAAAAAAACAAGTCAGCTTGGAAGACAGGGCAAATATGTAAGAGCAAGGCTGGATGGCATCTATTTTAATGCAAGGAGTCTTGCGAATAAGGTGGATGAACTGAAGGTGTTGATAAACACATGGGAGTATGATATTGTTGCTGTCACAGAGACATGGTTGAGGGAGGGGCAAGACTGGCAGCTCAATATTCCGGGGTACAGAATCTTCAGGCGAGACAGAGGGGGAGGTATAAGAGGAGGGGGGGTCGCAATATTAATTAAAGAATCAATTACTACCATAAGGAGAGATGATATATTAGCAGGTTCCTCAAATGAGGCCATATGGGTGGAGCTTAAAAACAAAAAGGGGGCAAGCACTTTGATGGGAGTGTACTATAGACCCCCAAACAGTCAGGGGGAGATAGAGGAACAGATATGTAGGCAAATCTCAGAAAATTGTGCAAATAATAGGGTAATAATAGTGGGGGATTTCAACTTCCCCAATATTAACTGGGATACTCAGAGTGTAAAATGCTTAGAGGGTACAAAATTCTTAACGTGCATCCAGGAGAGCTTTTTGAGCCAGCATGTAGAAAGTCCTACAAGAGAGGGGGCGGTACTGGACCTAATTCTAGGGAATGTGGCCGGCCAAGTGGAAGAAGTGCTAGTAGGTGAGCACTTTGGTGACAGTGACCATAATTCAGTGAGATTTAAGGTGGTCATGGAAAAGGACAGGGAGGGGCCGGAAATAAAGGTTCTAAATTGGGGGAAGGCCGATTTTAATAGGATAAGGCAGGATCTGGCCAAAATGGACTGGGATCAGCTGCTTGTAGGAAAATCCGCATCGGAGCAATGGGAGTCTTTCAGAAGGGAGATTGAGACCATACAATGGCAACATGTTCCCGTAAAGGTCAAGGGTGGTTCCAAGAACTCCAGGGAACCTTGGATGTCAGGGGATATACGAGATGGATTAGGAAAAAAAGGAGGGCTTTTGGCAGATACAAAAGGCTAAAGACGGAGGAAGCCCTAGAGGAGTTACAAAAAGTGCAGGGGGATACTTAAAAAAGAAATTAGGAGATCAAGGAGGGGCCATGAAATAACACTGGCGAGCAAAATAAAGGAAAATCCTAAGATGTTTTATAAGTATATAAAGGGTAAGAGGATAACTAGGGAAAAAATAGGGCCCATTAGGGACAAAAATGGCAATCTGTGTGTGGAGCCAGCAGATGTAGGAGGGGTTCTAAATGAATTTTTTGCATCTGTTTTCACTATGGAGAAGGACGACGTAGACATAGAAATACGACAGGGGGACTGTGATATACTCGAACATATTACATCGAGCGGGAGGAGGTATTGGCGGTTTTAGCAGGCCTAAAAATGGATAAATCCCCAGGCCCGGACGAAATGTATCCCAGGCTACTGTGTGAGGCAAAGGAGGAGATTGCGGGGGCTCTGACACATATATTCAGAACCTCTCTGGCCACAGGGGATGTGCCAGAGGACTGGAGAACCGCTAATGTAGTACCATTATTCAAGAAGGGGAGTAGGGAAAAACCGGGGAACTACAGGCCAGTGAGCCTAACATCAGTGGTAGGAAAATTATTGGAAAAAATTCTGAAGGACAAAATTAGTCTCCACTTGGAGAAGCAAGGATTAATCAGGGATAGTCAACATGGCTTTGTCATGGGAAGATCATGTCTGACTAATTTGATTGAATTTTTTGATGGGGTGACTAGGCGTGTGGATGAGGGTAACGCAGTGGATGTGGTATACATGGATTTCAGTAAGGCCTTCGATAAAGTCCCGCACAGGAGACTGGTCAAGAAGGTACGAGCCCATGGAGTCCAGGGTGCCTTGGCACTTTGGATACAAAACTGGCTTAGTGGCAGAAGGCAGAGGGTGATGGTCGAAGGTTGTTTTTGTGACTGGAAGCCTGTGGCCAGTGGGGTACCACAGGGATCTGTGCTGGGGCCCTTGCTGTTTGTGGTCTACATTAACGACTTGGATATGAATGTAAAAGGTATGATCAGTAAGTTCGCTGATGATACAAAAATTGGTAGGGTGGTAAATAGCGAGGAGGATATCCTCAGTCTGCAGGACGATATAGATGGGTTGGTCAGATGGGCGGAACAGTGGCAAATGGAATTTAACCCGGAAAAGTGCGAGGTGATGCACTTTGGAGGGACTAACAAGGCAAGCGAATACACAATGAATGGGAAGACCCTAGGCAAGACAGAGGGTCAGAGGGATCTTGGTGTGCAAGTTCACAGATCCCTGAAGGCGGCGGAACATGTAGATAAGGTGGTAAAGAAGGCATATGGGATACTTGCCTTTATTAGCCGAGGCATAGAATATAAGAGCAAGGAGGTTATGATGGAGCTGTATAAAACACTGGTTAGGCCACAGCTGGAGTACTGTGTGCAGTTCTGGTCGCCGCACTACAGGAAGGATGTGATCGCTTTGGAGAGGGTGCAGAGGAGATTCACCAGGATGTTACCAGGGCTGGAGCGCTTCAGCTATGAAGAGAGACTGGGAAGATTGGGTTTGTTTTCCTTGGAGCAGAGGAGGCTGAGGGGGGACATGATTGAGGTGTACAAAATTATGAGGGGCACAGATAGGATGGATACTAATGAGCTTTTTCCCTTCGTTGAGGGTTCTATAACAAGGGGGCATAGATTCAAGGTAAAAGGCGGGAGGTTTAGAGGGGATTTGAGAAAGAACTTTTTCACCCAGAGGGTGGTTGGAGTCTGGAACTCACTGCCTGAGAGGGTTGTGGAGGCAGGAACCCTCACAACATTCAAGAAGCATTTGGATGAGCACTTGAAATGCCATAGCATACAAGGCTACGGACCAAATGCTGGAATATGGGATTAGATTAGACTGGGCTTGATGGCCGGCGAGGACATGATGGGCCGAAGGGCCTCTATCCGTGCTGTATAACTCTATGACTCTATGACTCTTACCACACTTCTTACAAACACGATCCGCTTGCTTTCCTTCACTCCAAACTTATTGGTCTTGCCCACACTTCGTTACAAAGACAAGTGGCAACACCAAATCCAGATCAAAAATAAATTTATCAAAGAAATCATGTCAGCATTCACCAAAAAAAATTGACTAATGACTAATTGCCCAGGTATGTCCTGTCCACAAAAAGCAGGACAAATCCAATCCGGCCAGTTACCACCCCATCAGTCTACTCTCAATCATCAGCAAAGTGATGGAAGGTGTCGTCGACAGTGCTATCGAGTGGCACTTACGCACCAATAACTTGTTCACCGATGCTCGGTTTTGGTTCCTCCAGGACCACTCGGCTCCAGACCTCATTACAGCCTTGATCCAAACATGGACAAAAGAGCTGAATTCCAGAGGTGAGGTGAGAGTGACAGCCCTTGACAACAAGGCAGCATGTGACCGGGTGTGACACCAAGGAGCCCTAGTAAAATTGAAGTCAATGGGAATCAGGGGGAAAACTCTCCAATGGCTGGAGTCATACCTAACACAAAGGAAGATGGCAGTGGTTGTTGGAGGCCAATCATCTCAGCCCCAGGACATTGGTGCAGGAGTTCCTCAGGGCAGTGTCCGAGGCCCAACCATCTTCAGCTGCTTCATCAATGACCTTCCCTCCTTCATAAGGTCAGAAATGGGGACGTTCGCTGATGATTGCACAGTGTTCAGTTCCATTCGCAACCCCTCAAATAATGAAGCAAGACCTGGACAACATCCAGGCTTGGGCCGATAAGTAGCAAGTGACATTCGCACCAGACAAGTGCCAGGCAATGACCATCTCCAACAACAGAGAGTCTAACCACCTCCCCTTGACATTCAACGGCATTACTATCGCCAACCCCACCATCAACATCCTGGGGGTCACCACTGACCAGAAACTTAACTCGACCAGCCACATAAATACTGTGGCTTCAAGAGCAGGTCAGAGGCTGGGTATTCTGCGGCGAGTGACTCACCTCCTGACTCCCCAAAGCCTTTCCACCATCTACAAGGCACAAGTCAGGAGTGTGAAGGAATACTCTCCACTTGCCTGAATGAGTGCAGCTCCACCAACACTCAAGAAACTCGACACCATCCAGGACAAAGCAGCCTGCTTGATTGGCACCCCATCAATCACCCTAAACATTCACTCCCTTCACCACCGGTGCACGTGGCTGCAGTGTGTACCATCCACAGGATGCACTGCAGCAACTCGCCAAAGCTTCTTTGACAGCACCTCCCAAACCCGCGACCTCTACCACCTAGAAGGACAAGGGTAGCAGGCACATGGGAACAACACCACCTGCACGTTCCCCTCCGAGTCACACACATCCCGACTTGGAAATATATCGCCGTTCCTTCATCGTCGCTGGGTCAAAATCCTGGAACTCTCTACCTAAAAGCACTGATGTGGAGATGCCGGTGATGGACTGGGGTGGACAAATGTAAGGAATCTTACAACACCAGGTTATAGTCCAACAAATTTATTTTAAAATCACAAGCTTTCGGAGATTATCTCCTTCGTCAGATGAATGAATGAAAAGGTTCTCAAATCGCATATCTTATACTATGTTGGGACAGCATCACACCAATCAAAAGGTGTCGTTGTTATTCAAACAGGCCAGTCACGGAGAACAGCACGTCCCAGTACACTCGATATACATTGTGTCTATTACACAGGCAGGCAGAAAGAAACTCAAAATGGCAGAGAGAGAGAGAGAGAGAATTTTAAAAAACATATAAATTTTTTCCCCCTTTTTGCTGGTGGGGTTACGTGTAGCGTGACATGAACCCAAGATCCCGGTTGAGGCCGTCCTCATGGGTGCGGAACTTGGCTATCAACTTCTGCTCGACGATTTTGCGTTGTCGTGTGTCTCGAAGGCCGCCTTGGAGAACGCTTACCCGAAGATCGGTGGCTGAATGTCCTTGACTGCTAAAGTGTTCCCCGACTGGGAGGGAACCCTCCTGTTTGGCGATTGTTGCGCGGTGTCCGTTCATCCGTTGTCGCAGCGTCTGCATGGTCTCGCCAATGTACCATGCTCCGGGGCATCCTTTCCTGCAACGTATGAGGTAAACAACGTTGGCCGAGTCACAGGAGTATGAACCATGTACCTGGTGGGTGGTGTCCTCTCGTGTGATGGTGGTATCCGTGTCGATGATCTGGCAAGTCTTGCAGAGGTTACCGTGGCAGGGTTGTGTGGTGTCGTGGACGCTGTTCTCCTGAAAACTGGGTAACTTGCTGCGAACGATGGTCTGTTTGAGGTTGGGTGGCTGTTTAAAGGCGAGCAGTGGAGGCGTGGGGATGGCCTTAGCGAGGTGTTCGTCGTCATCGATGACATGTTGAAGGCTGCGGAGAACATGGTGTAGTTTCTCCGCTCCAGGGAAGTACTGGACGACGAAGGGTACTCTGTTGGTTGCGTCCCGTGTTTGTCTTCTGAGGAGGTCTATGCGATTCTTCGCTGTGGCCCGTCGGAACTGTCGATCGACAAGTGTGGGAGAACCTTCACCACACGGACTGCAGCAAATCAAGAAGGCGGCTCACCACCACCTTCTCAAGGGCAATTAGGGATGGGCAATAAATGCTGGCCTTGCCAGCGATGCCCACATCCCATGAACGAATAATAAAAAAAAGATCACCTTTGTGCAAACCCTTATTGCCTATCTTGTGTGCCCATTTTCTTATCCTGGTGCTCCTACGAAGTGCTCCCTCAATGGCTGCAGTTTGGTAGGTGGAAAGCTGCTGAGCTTCCATTGAGGGCACTTCTGGTGGCCTTGGAGGATAACTGCAAGCAGCTTTGGGCCTTGAGTGCTCGGCTGCAGACTGCAGCATCTCAGCGTGGGCTGCAACAGTCTGGACTGGCTGGCTGAGTGGCATCAGAAACAGCACTGGCGGTGTGGCTGGCAGGGGAGCTGGCATGCTGTCATCCTGAGAGGGGACAGCAGGCGCCTCTCCCATGGAGCCAAGGATTCCCTGTGTTGCTGATGGAGCTTACCATTTTGGATGTTGAACAGAATGGCCTCCATGCTCTGCGCAAAGCCTTGAGATAAGTGGGAGCTGGACTCCATACTTTGCGATATTGTGCGCAACCTCTCTGGCAGGCTGCACGGTGCACCAAGCATTTCTCGGTGTATGTCCATGAAACCTGGAATGCATAAATAAAATAGTGGGTACAGCCCTCACGGGTGACCTGTAAGACTATTTACCTACCAATTTAAAATTTACTTAGGATACTAGTAACTTGTTCTTCCCTCCAAAATCCTAATTCCAGTTATTTACATTATATTTATTGTTTTGTTTTAGCACACACTGCTCTTTTTGATATATATTAATGACCTGGACTTGGGTACACAGGGTATAATTTCAAAGTTTGCAGGTGACACTAAACTCGGAAATGTGGTAAACAATGTGGAACATAGTAACAGACTTCAGGAGGACTTAGACAGACTGGTGAAATTGGCAGACAGATGGCAGATGAAATTTAACGCAGAGCAGTGTGAAGTGATGCATTTTGATAGGAAGAATGAGGAGAGGCAATATAAACTAAAAGGTACAACTTTAAAGGCGGTGCAGGAATTGAGAGATCTGGGAGTGCACATACACAAATCTTTGAAGGTAGCAGGATAAGTTGAGAAGGCTGTTAAAAAAGCTGTGCTTTATTAATAGAGGCATAGAGTACAAAAACAAGGAATTATGCTAAACCTTTATAAAACACTGGTTAGGCCTCAGCTGGAGTATTGTGTTCAATCCTGGGCACCACACTTTAGGAAGGATGTCAAGGCCTTAGAGAGGGCGCAAAAGAGATTTACTAGAATGGTGCAAAGGATGATGGACTTCAATTATGTAGAGAGACTGGAGAAGCTGAGGTTGTTCTCCTTAGAACAGAGAAGGTTAAGAGGAGATTTGATAGAGGTGTTCAAAATTATGAATGGTTTTGGCAGTATAAATAAGGAGAAAGTGTTTGCAGTGGCAGATGGGTCGGTAACCAGAGGACACAGATTGATAATGGTTGGCAAAAGAGCCAGAGGCGATATGAGGAAACACTTTTTTGCACAGCGAGTTGTAATGGTCTGGAATGGACTGCCTGAAAAGGTGGTGGAAGCAAATTCAGTAGTAACTTTCAAAAGGGAATTGGATACATGAAGGGAAAAAATTTACAGAGCTACAGGGAAAGACCAGGGGAGCGGGACTAATTGGTAGCTCTGTCAAAGAGCCGGCACAGGCACGATGGGCTGAATGGCCTCCTCCTGTGCTGTACCTACTATGATTTACAGGGCAATGGCAAAAGCACAGGGGATTGGGACTAATTGGACAGCTGTTTCAGAGAGCCGGCGCAGGCACAATGGGCTGGATGGTCTCCTCCATGTTATAATAAGTCCTGGATTGAGACTTGAACCCATGGCCTTATTCCTCAGAGGCAAGAGCGCTATGGCTGAGCCAAGGCTGACACAAGTATATACTAATAGTCTTGACTATTGTGCTAAACTATGTATTCTTAGTTGGTAGTTCTTTTCTTTCTTCACTACCCACAGCACCTATTTGGTCTGACTCTTACTCTCAAAGACTTGAGAAAGATTCTCCAATTGGAATTAGCCAGGCTGAGAAAATGGGATCAAATAAATTTGAATAATGTCAAATTTAAAAAAAAGCTGCATTGGTGGAAATCCCATAAGATATTTGTAGTTGAATTGAATGGTTTAGCTCCCTCAGATACCTGTCTGCGACAAAACAACTAAAATCCGTAACACTTTAATCAAAATAAATTAGGACATGCGTGTGAAGCTGGTTGTTTTCTTCTTATATACCATGACAGAATTAAAAGAACCCATGCTTCATTTTTGTCACAACCCGTTAATTTATATATTATTAAAGACTTGCTATGTGTGCACTTCCTGTTGTCACAGTTTTTGGTGACGTTTTTACATTGATATTTGTCATTGAACCTGCCTATGCGAACATTTATAATGGGAATTTCCAATATTAACATTTATCTGTCACTGTAGTTTCAGGCTATAGCACCTCTAGATTCCTAGCTCCCAGTTTCCCCACCGTTTCGTCTCCTCAACCTCAGGCTGGTTCCTTGGCCCATTCTTCGGTCTCTGGCCTGCGACAAAGAGGTGCTGTTCTCCCTGCACTATGCCTGATCTTGATGCATCCATACTTGTCTCTGGTCTTAACACCCATCTGAAACTCTGCCACCTTTTCTCTTTCTTCCTCTGGGTGCCTTCCCTTACCATTAAATATTTAAATAAATATATAATGCTCCTTTTTCAGTTGACACTTTTTCAGCTCAACTTCCACCTACTGTCCAGTACCACTTCAGCCCTTTATCACCTGCTGCCTTCTTCAACCAACTTTCAAGCCTCCACTTGATGCGGCCTCAGCCCCCGCCCTTGCCCTGGCCACAATCTCTACCGCCTTGTTGAACTAAACCTTTGCGCTGGCCTCCACCTACATTACTATGCCTCTATTCTGATGTAATTGAGAGAGTTGTTTTTATCATTAAGGTGCTTTTATTTATTTATCATCTTTTATTGTTGCAACATCGAACCGCTTTCATGAACATATAAAACTGATGGACAAGCAAAGACCAGCTGCTCCATCAAGCCTGTTCATTACAGTCATGTTGCACCTAAACATCATGGCCCCCCCACCCAATGCTCCCAACCCTCAAAGTGATTGTTGTTATGTAAACAAATCCAGAAGCTATTCTACATCTACAACATCAAGCAAGCAGCAATCTGCCTTTTTCATAATACTAATTGAGGGAGGGATGTTGGATGTGACACCAGGAGAATTCCCTGCACCATTTTGAATTGTGCAATTGGATCTTGCACTTGAACAGGCAGATAAGACAGGGTTAACATCTTATCTGACAATACAGCACTCCCCCAGTACTGCACAAGAATGTCAACCAAGATAATGTCCCAGTGTTGGGCTCTGATCCAGAAGGAAGAGTACTTGGAACTGAGCTAAGCTGATTCGTTGCACACTTATTGAGTGATTTAATGTTCATTTGCTGATAAACAGTAGTCAGCATATATCCATACTACTTAAATATCAGAAATTTAGCATGATTTATTTGTACTTTCATTTATAGGAACATAAGTGGACTTCAGAAATAAACACCCTTTTTGAAAGACATGACCGTGAGAAACATCAGGTATTCTTCTTTATTTTAAATATTTAAGAATATTCATCTAATCTTAGAGACATATATAAATTCATTTTTAAATGTATTAAAAGGGACTGGAGCTGAATCAGTAAGTGTCTTCATTTTTTTATAATGGGTCAGAATTTGCTGCCAAAATAATGGCGAATTTAATGCGCACGCCGTTATTAATGATTAAATTGTCCAGCAAATTGTGGCAAGGAAGATACCCCATGAATTGAGAAATGCCAATTGCTGGACAATTTGCGCCGCTCCTCCATTAGCCTTACGAAAACAGCAGCTCGCCCTCGACATTCCCGTGAGTTTCAAAAAATTGCTGTATTTGCACATTAATTGCCAATTAAACTCGTCGCAGAAAGTTACGGCTGGTACTCAACAACGTAATGAGGAAATATATTTTCCTGCAATGCCACTTAACCTCTCCGGCCCAGAATTGTGGAGTCTCATTCCCACAGGTAGTAAATTGCTGTTAAAGAGATTTTAAAAATGTTAAATTACTTTTCCTTTCTGTCTCTTTTTTTCTCTCTCTCTTAATCCAATCTTTCATTCCCCCTCTTTTATATCTCTTTATGTGCCTGCTTTGACTCTAATTCACCCTATTTCCTTCTCCGTTTTCCTCTGTTTCTTTCTCAATCCTTAAATCTCATTGGTTCTGTCACTCATCGAGGTCCCAGATACCCCATTGCCCTAGTCGTGCCATTATCAGCTCGCTCTTCCAGCAAAATGTATCACTTCACACTTCTCTGTGTTAAATTTCATCTGCCATGTGTCTGCCCATTTCACCAGTCTGTCTATGTCCTCCTGAAGTCTGTTAAAATCCTCCACATTGTTTACTACATTTCCGAGTTTCGTGTAATCTGCAATCTTTGAAATTATACCCTATATACCCAGTCCAGGTGATTAATAAATATCAAAAGGAGCAATGGTCCTAATACCGACCCCTGGAGAACACCGTTCTATACTTCTCTCCAGTCTGAAAAACAACTATTCAACACTATTTTCTGATTTCTATCCATTAGACAATTTTGTATCTGCGCTGCCGCTGCCACTGCCCCTTTAATCCCATGGGCTTTAATTTTGCTCACAAGTATATTATGTGGTACTTTATCAAATGCCTTTTGAAAGTCCATATACACAACACCAACCGCATTACCCTCATCAACCCTCTGTTACTTGATGAAATAACTCAATCAAGTTAGTCAAACATGATTTTCCTTTAACTAGCTGACTTTCATTTATTAGCACATACTTTCCAAGTGCCAATTAATTTTGTCCCAGATTATTGCCTCTAAAAGTTTCCCCACCACCAATGTTAGGTTGACTGGCCTGTAATTGCTGGGTTTATCCCTCCCTTTTTTTGAACAGGAGTGTAACAGTTGCAAACCTCCAGTCCCTGGCACCTTCCCCATATCTACGGAGCATTGGAAGATTGTGGCCAGAGCCTCCGCAATTTCTATCCTTACTTAGTAACCTAAGATGCATCCCATCTGGAATGGGTGACTTTTCTACTTTGAATACTGCCAATCTTTTAAGTACCTCCTCTTTATCTCTTTTTATCCTATCCAATATCGCTACTACCTCCTCCTTTACTGCTATTTTGGCCGCATCCTCTTCTCGTGTAGTCCGATGCAATGTATCTCAGATATTTACTATCTCAGCCACACCCTCTGCCTCCACAAGAAGATCTCACTTTGTTGCTAAGTGGCCCCACCCTTCCTTTGACTGCCCTTTTACTATTTATATGTTTATAAAAGACTTTTTGGTTCCCTTTAATGTTAGCCGCTAATCTATTCTCATACTCTCTCTTTTCCCCTCTTTTTCCCGTTTTTAGATCTCCTCTGTACTTTCTGTATTCAGCTTGGTTCTTTACTGTATTATGAACCTTACATTTGTCATAAACCTCCTTTTTCTGTTCCATTTTAATCTCTATATCTTCAGTCATCGAGGGAGCTCTGTACCCGAACCATCTCCTCCTTGAAGGCCTCCCATTGTACAATTACTGTTTTGCCTACCAATTTTTGATTTCAATCCAACTGGGCAAGATCCCTTTTTAACTCACTGAAATTAGCCTTCCTCCAGTTAAGTATGTTTTTACGCTTGATTCATTCTTGTCCTTTTCCAGATTCTAAACCTAATGATATTATGATCACTGTTCCCCAAAAGCTCCCCCACTGAAACACGCTCCACATGCCCCACTTCATTCCCCAGAACTAGATCCAGCACTGCTTCTTTCCTCGTTGGGCTGGAAACACACTGATTAAAGAAGTTCTCTTGTACACATTTCAGGAATTCCTCCCCCTCTTTGCCCTTTACACTGTTACTATCACAGTCTATATTGGGATAATTGAAGTCCCCCATTGTCACTACTCTATAGTTCATAGAGTCATAGAGTCATAGATTTATACTGCACGGATAGAGGCCCTTCGGCCCATCGTGTCCGCGCCGGCCATCAAGCCCTGTCTAATCTAATCCCATATTCCAGCATTTGGTCCGTAGCCTTGTATGCTATGGCATTTCAAGTGCTCATCCAAATGCTTCTTGAATGTTGTGAGGGTTCCTGCCTCCACAACCCTTTCAGGCAGTGAGTTCCAGACTCCAACCACCCTCTGGGTGAAAAAGTTCTTTCTCAAATCCCCTCTAAACCTCCCGCCTTTTACCTTGAATCTATGCCCCCTTGTTATAGAACCCTCAATGAAGGGAAAAAGCTCCTTAGTATCCATCCTATCTGTGCCCCTCATAATTTTGTACACCTCAATCATGTCCCCCCTCAGCCTCCTCTGCTCCAAGGAAAACAAACCCAATCTTCCCAGTCTCTCATCATAGCTGAAGCGCTCCAGCCCTGGCAACATCCTGGTGAATCTCCTCTGCACCCTCTCCAAAGCGATCACATCCTTCCTGTAGTTCTTGCATCTTTCTGTAATTTGCCTCCAAATTTGCTCCTCTATCTCCTTCCCATTATTTGGTGGCCTCTAGTACACACCCAGTAGCGTAATAGCTCCTCTATTGTTCCTTAATTCTAACCAAATCGATTCTGCTTTGACCCCTCAACTCCATCATCCCTTTCTAATGCTATAATAGTTTCTTTGTTCAATGCAACCACTGCCCAACCCCTCTTTCTTTCCTTCCCTATCTTTCCTGAATACATTGTAGCCAGGAATATTAAGTCCTCAATCCCGCCTTTCTTTGATCCAGGTCTCTGTTATTGTCACTATATCATAGTCCCATGTGGCGACTTGTGCCTGCAGATCACCAAATCTATTTACCATGTTACATGCATTTACACACATACACTCCACACTCATCTTAGACTGCCTCGCATTTGCCCCCTGTCAAATCCCTCCAGGAAAATCGGGTCTTACAACTCCAAGTCTGTAAAAAATTAAGGAAATTCTTGGGGCTTCTGATAAATGTTCCTTTAATCAGATGGTTTTTGAAGGCAAGAGAGGAAAAAGATTGTTGTTCTTGTAGTTGTCTTACGCTGGAAAGTAATACCTCTACTGCCTAATGCAGGGTATCATTCCAGAATTCTAAAAAAGAGATTGGAATTGAAATTAAATACATAAAATGTTGAATTTACATAGAATTACATAGAATTTACAGCACAGAAACAGGCCATTTGTCCCAACTGGTCTATGCCAGTGTTTATACTCCACACAAGTTTCCTCCCACCCCTCTTCATCTAACCCTATCAGCATATCCTATTCCATTCTCCCTCATGTGTTTATCTAGCTCCCTATACAATTCTGCTCAACTACTCCTTGTGGTAGCAAGTTCACATTCTTACCACTCTTTGGGTAAAGAAGTTTCTCCTAAATTCCATATTGGATTTATTGGTGACTATCTTATATTTATGTCCTGTCCACAAAAAGCAGGACAAATCCAATCCGGCCAATTACCGCCCCATCAGTCTACTCTCAATCATCAGCAAAGTGATGGAAGGTGTCGTCGACAGTGCTATCAAGCGGCACTTCCTCACCAATAACCTGTTCACCAATGCTCAGTTTGGGTTCCGCCAGGACCACTCGGCTTCAGACCTCATTACAGCCTTGGTCCAAACATGGACAAAAGAGCTGAATTCCAGAGGTGAGGTGAGAGTGACAGCCCTTGACAACAAGGCAGCATGTGACCGGGTGTGGCACCAAGGAGCCCTAGTAAAATTGAAGTCAATGGGAATCAGGGGGAAAACTCTCCAATGGCTGGAGTCATACCTAACACAAAGGAAGATGGCAGTGGTTGTTGGAGGCCAATCATCTCAGCCCCAGGACATTGGTGCAGGAGTTCCTCAGGGCAGTGTCCGAGGCCCAACCATCTTCAGCTGCTTCATCAATGACCTTCCCTCCTTCATAAGGTCAGAAATGGGGACGTTCGCTGATGATTGCACAGTGTTCAGTTCCATTCGCAGCCCCTCAAATAATGAACCAGTCCGTGCCCACATGCAGCAAGACCTGGACAACATCCAGGCTTGGGCTGATAAGTGGCAAGTAACATTCGTGCCAGACAAGTGCCAGGCAATGACCATCTCCAACAACAGAGAGTCTAACCACCTCCCCTTGACATTCAACGGCATTAACATCGCCGAATTCCCCACCATCAACATCCTGGGGGTCACCATTGACCAAAAACTTAACTGGACCAGCCATATAATATCTAGTGGCTGACCTGTTGGTTATTTGCCTGTTGTGGTGCGTAGTTCCAATAAGGCAGCTCAGGCTGATTATTCACCAATATCAAAAAGTATGAATAATTGACATCACATTCTACTGAAGAATTTAATCAGAAAACAGAACCCGGTATCTGTTGAAAATGGTATTACTGGGCGATGCAGTTTTAAAAGAAAGAATTAAATTCTCTTTCACTCCCATCCCATTATTGAGGAGGTCAAATTAGGTGACAAAAATCTCACTTCCTTGTGTCACAAAATAGCTCAAGTCTAGTCAATTAATTTAACTATATAAGAAAAATAATAAAGTCAAGACAATAAACAAGGCAACATATATAAACATGTTAATTTAACATGGAATTAGACATCAACATGGTTTCAGAGCAACTGCTTTGCTGACATGGGCATTTATGCACAAATGGCCACAGGAACATATATGTTGCCATTTTTTGCACAAATTCTAGTTGCTTGTCATCTTCATTATCAAATAGAGTTTAGCTGTATGTATTACAAGTTGATTATGTGCTTGCAGCTTCATTTATTATAAGGTTTAACATATTTCTTTGTGTACTAAATATCATAATTTGCAGTAAATCTGATTTTGATTTTATATCATGTTCTTCAGTGCCAAGAAACAGATATATAATTGATATTATCAGATTAATAACAATTTTTTTAAAATGAGTACATAAAATAGTTAAATTATAGAATCATAGAATCATAGAAGTTTACAACATGGAAACAGGCCCTTCGGCCCAACATGTCCATGTCGCCCAGTTTATACCACTAAGCTAGTTCCAATTGCCTGCACTTGGCCCATATCCCTCAGATATTCAGATCTTCAAATATTCAGATCTTAGTAGACAGAATTTTTAACTTTATCTAAAAGTATAATAGAAATGAATTCTAAAATCTTAATTTCTAGTAGCTATATTATATATCTCTTAGGTTAGAAATTCTTAATCCTTTTTTCAGAAGTGTATCTTTTGAATCAGATACATTAAATCTATAAACCAATGCAAACATATCTCAAAGCTGACCAAACTGTAAAAACATTGCAAATTAGAAGTCAAGAATGAATTTAAAGAGGGATGTTGATATAGGATGAAGCTCTTCAACTGTAAGGTGCTTGCCCTCCCCAAAGTGTCCCATGGTGTTGATTGTGAGCAGCCTTTTTCTGTTGGAGAATAATCAATGGTTGAAGAGCTCCTTTGAAGAGCACTGCAGGTTGAATTTCATTGAAGTATATGAATTCTGCCAACAGCAGGCAATGGCCATCCTCAAGAATCACATTCTGTAGCTAGCATCGAGTCCCACTAAACCGATTGGAAACTCTTGCAGTCACTGACAAGTTTTATCTTGTTCTCTGCTGAAAGAAAAATTTGGCAGGGAACTGCTTTAGGTGGCTTCTGATCCGTTGACAAAACAGACCAACTATACAGTACATGGTAGTAGCCGGTGGACATGATCTATGTGGATTTCTTGGCACTGAAGAACATGATATAAAATCATGAGTGTCAATGAGGGTAGCGCGTTTGATGTAGTCTAAATGGATTTTAGCAAGGCTTTTGACAAGGTCCCACATGGCAGACTGGTAAGAAAAGTAAGAGTCCATTGGATTCAAGGGAAAGTGGCAAGTTTTCTTTGGAGCAGAGGAGGCTGAGGGGAGATTTAATTGAGGTGTATAAAATTATGAGGGGCCTAGATAGAGTGTATAGGAAGGACCTATTTCCCTTAGCAGAGAAGTCAATAACCAGGGGGCATAGATTTAAGTAATTGGTAGGAGGATTAGAGGGGAGTTGAGGAGAATTTTTTTCACCCAAAGGGTGGTGGGGATTTGGAACTCACTGCCTGAAAGGGTGGTAGAGGCAGAAACTCTCATCACATTTAAAAAGTACTTGGATATGCACTTGAAGTGCCGTAACCTACAAGGTTACGGACCAAGAGTTGGAAAGTGGGAATAGGTTGGATAGCTCTTTTTCGGCCGGCACAGACACGATGGGCCGAATAGCCTCCTTCTGTGCCGTAAATTTCCATGATTCTATATAAATACTGTGGCTACAAGAGCAGGTCAGAGGCTGGGTATTCTGGGGCGAGTGACTCACCTCCTCACTCCCTTTCCACCATCTACAAGGCACAAGTCAGGAGTGTGATGGAATACTCTCCACTTGCCTGGATGAGTGCAGCTCCAACAACACTCAAGAAGCTCGAAACCATCCAGGACAAAGCAGCCCACTTGATTGGCACCCCATCCACCACCCTAAACATTCACTCCCTTCACCACCAGCGCACAGTGGCTGCAGTGTGTACCATCCACATGATGCACTGCAGCAACTCGCCAAGGCTTCTTCGACAGCACCTCCCAAACCCGCGACCTCTACCACCTAGAAGGACAAGAGCAGCAGGCACATGGGAAGTTGAAATCTCCCATGATTATTATTCTATGTCTTTTACTCATTTTATTGATTTGTTTACATATTTCTTCCTCCACCTCCCTTACACTGTTAACCCTATTAGCGTGATCGCTCCCATATCTTTTATCTCAATCCATGTGGATTCTGTTTCTATTTTTCTGTTAGTTATGTCCCTTTTTTCTACTGCTATTATGTTATCTCTAATTAAAATAGCTATTCAACCTCCCTTCTTCCTTCCTTATCCTTTCTAAATGTGTTATAACCTGCAATATTTATTTGCCAGTCCTGTTCTTTATGTAGCCATGTTTCAGTTATCCCTACTACTTCTGGATCCGCACTACGAATTATTGCCTCCCGTTCCCCCATTTTATTTTGGACGCTGTGTACATTGCTGTACAGGCAACTTAATTCATTTTTATTAGTTGGTCCTCTCACTTTATTTTTAACAGTCTTTTTATACTGATGTTCCATAACTGTATTTGTTCCCTGACCATTTATGTTATCTTTATTCCTTACCTTGGTCTGACCTTTACTCTCATCTCCTGTTTCTTTTATCTTTAGGCTTATGTTATTTCTACCAGATCCCTTGCCCAATCTTACTAGTTTAAAGCCTTATCCGCAGCCTTATTTATTCTTTCCACTCGGACTCTGGTCCCATTCCAGTTCTGGTGGAGCCCGTCCTAGCGATACAGCTCCTTCCTGTCCCAGTAGTCGTGCCAGTGTCCCATGAAATGGAACCCTTCCTTCCCACACCACTCTTTCAGCCACACATTCACCTTTCTGATCTGCATTTCCCTGTGCCAATTAGCACATGGCTCAGGTAGTAATCCTGAGATTACCACCCGTGAGGTCGGGCTTTTTAATTTAGTTCCTAACTTCTGATAGTCCCTTAGCAGGACCTCCACCCTATTCTTCCTTATGCCATTGATCCCAACATGGACCACAACAACTGGATCTTTCCCTCGCTTTCAAAGTTGCTCCAAGATATCCTTTACCCTTCCACTGGGTAGGCGACACACCCTCCTGGACTCTTGGTCGCAACTGCTGAGGATTCTATCTATTTCCCTAATTATAGAATCCCTAATGACTACAACTTTTCTATTCTGATCCTTCCCCACCTTGGACTGCCTCCTGCTTCATGGTTAGCATTCTGGCCATCCTCCCTGCAGCCTTCGTCCTTATCCTCACAGGTATCAAGTACATCGGGCGCTAAATTGGGCCGTGTAGCACCCCTTGTTTCGGTGCTACATGGCCTCTCTGACCTCCAAGATGGCGTCTTGGATGCGCACGCACGTTTCCAACGTGACGTGCGCTGGACGTCATTTTGCTAAAGGAGTTAGCACAAGCGCAAATACCAAACACTGGAAGCATGTAAAGTAGGGAGAAAATGCGTGCAATCAGTGTGCAATGCTGATTTAAAGTGATAGGCACCATTTTGGACCTTAACGCTCAATTCAACGCATAGTCTTAACCCCGACCATCTGAACGTGTCTTACACTGCCTGAAGGACCTCCCCACCAGCGCTATTTAAAGAGCAGGTGTTGCAGGTTAGTTGCTGGATTATTGCTACTAGCTGCTGGTGGGGTAGGAAGTGTTTTTTGAAGCTCTCTAATCTTACTGAGAGTTCCTAGACTACATTTGAGAGTGGTTTGGCAGGTACTGCCTTACGGGTCAGTAAGTTAAAACCATGGCTGAACAACATTCCTGCCAACCGTGGGCGGTCTGCTAGGGCTCCCGCTGGACATTGAGCACGACTGGGAGCATGCAGAGAGGCCACGCATAGCGGGTCAGGTGCGAGGAGACAGAGGACGAGGAGGCGCAGGGCACTGAACAGGAGGCCCTACCCAATGCAGGCCTTCCGGGACCAATTCCCTTACCTCAACATGACCGAGGAGGATTGCATCCGATGCCTGAGGTTCACCAAGGAAGCCGTGACTGAGATCTGTCAACTGGTGCGGCTACAACTACAGCCTCAGAGCAGCGCAAGGACAGCATTGCGTGTGGCTGTGAAGGTCACCGTGGCGTTGAATTTTGACGGTTCAGGAGCATTTCAGGCCTCTGCTAGCGACATGTGCAACATCTTGCAGTATGCAGTGCACTCCTGCATAAGGGAGGTCACAAACGCACTGTACCAGATGAGGAACAGGTTCATCACCTTCCCTCTCCACTGAGACAAGCAGAACGAGTGAGCACAGGGGTTCACCCACATTGCTGGCTTACCTATGGTGCAGGGTGCCATTGACTGCGTGCATATTGCCCTGTGTGCCCTGCATATCAACTCAGCTATCTTCGTCAACCGAAAGGACTTCCAGTCCCTCAACATGCAGCTGGTGTGCAACCACACATCGAATCATGGAGGTCGATGCCCGCTACCCTGGGAGCATCACAACGCCTTCGTCATGTGGCAGTCCAATATGCCAGCTATCTTTCACTTGACTCGGCAAGTCAAAGGCTGGCTACTGGGCAACAAGGGCTATCCCTTCATGCCGTGGCTCATGATACCAGTCAGGAACCCACGCACACGTGCACAGCAGACCTATAATAAGAGCCATGCTGCCACATGCAACATCGTGGAGTACACCATAGGCCTCCTCAAACAACGCTTCCGCTGCCTGGACTGGTCTGGAGGAACCCTGCAGTACTCCCCTGAGTGGGTGGGCAGATTCGTGGTGGTATGTTGCATGCTGCACAACCTCGTCATCATGAGGGACCAGCCTTTGCCACCAATGACTGGAGAAGACCCTGAGCCAGAGGTGGAGGAGGAGGAGGCTGAGGAGGAAGAGGAGGAGGAGGAGGGGATGGAACCGGAAGAGGAAGTGGAAGAAGACGGAAGGGTGCAACAGGAACCAGACGACTTGTCTGCAAGAGCTCTGCGTGCTCGCCTGATCCATGCCCACTATCAATAATGTGAACTACATCCCCCAACTCACCAACAGTCTTACACTCCCCACCTTTCCGCTCCCACAAGACAATCAAATCTCCCTCCATCTGATTACACTTTGGTTTCCCTCTCAGCTCATTGCATAAATAAAAACCACCACCAAATGCAAAATCAAAGTCTCATTTATCAATGAATAATTGAAATTATGCAAACAAAAGGAGACAATTCACAGTGCCTTTTGTTCGTGTGCCTTTACCTATCCTAGAGCTCCTACGAGGTAGTTCCCCAGTGGCTGGAGCATGAGTGGTGGGAGGCTGCTGGCCTTCAATGGAGGAGCGTGCAGATGGCCTTGGAGGACGACCTAAAGCAGCTCTGGGCCGTGAGAGCCCGGCTTCAGACTGCACCATCTCAGCATGGGCTGCAGCAGTCTGGCCTGGCTGGCAACAACAGGGGCACTGGCGGAGTGGCAGGGGTGGGAGCAGGAAGACTGTTGTCCTGAGAGAGGACAGCAGGTCTGACTGCCATAGCGCCACTGCCACTCTCCCGAGGCAGTGCCTCAGCAATCCGGGTGATCAGCTGGAGAACGGATTGTTGGAGTGCTGTGACCCCCTGGAAGCCCCATTCCACAGTGGTCCCCCGACCTACGATAGCAGCAGTCTGAGTTCCAAATGCAGCAGTCAGACCTTGGATGGCAGATGTTTGTGCTGCAATAGAAGCTGTGACATCAGTCATCAGACGCTGCACCATGGTGTGTTCCACAGGTGTGCTGATGGAGGTGACCACCTGTTCCATGTTGGAAAGCTTGGACTCCAAGCTCTGCACAGAACCCTGTGTCAAGTTGGAACTGGACTCCTCCATGATCCTTCTCATTGTGCGCAGGCTTTCTGGCAGGCTTTCCACTGTCCCAAGCATTTGATGGTGTACACTCATCAGCTGTCTTCTGTAGCCTGGCCCATCGAAGTCCTCATCTGATTCCTCTGCACCAGAACTAGTGAGCGACCTCGCCCTCCGGCGAGCTGGCTCCTGTGGTATCCGTTCCCCCCGTCCCGGCTCCTGCGCAATTGTGCTTGGTGTCTCACCATGTGCAGATCCCTCCTCTAACCTAGCCTGTAAAGGACGCGCAGTATCAGTCTCTGAGCTGGTGGAAGCAAGTGTCAGATCGAGTGACGGTGTGGCTTCAGTGTTCCCCTCCTCCTCTTCAGACGGTGCCACCATGTGTTCTTGGGTATCTGTAATGACAAAGAGAAACAAGTTGAGTTGTGGAGTGGGGAGAGGAACAATTAAGACATGCGTGCTGACAGCATCTGCAGCACGTGAATCAGAAAAGGTTATGGGAGGAGGGAGATGTGGAAAAAGAGAAGAAGCATTAGATATGCAGAGACCCCCTTCATCGGGTGATGGCTGCAGCGACGGCCCACCTAGTGATCTAAAGCACTGTCTCCTCTAGGGGGGTTAGGACCTGTAAGCGTGCCCGTCCACCCTCAGGTCCCTCCTGCTGTCGGCTGTTATGCACCACCTTCTCCTGCAAGACAGAGCACAGTATGTCAGTGAATATCCTGCAAGGTGTGTGGGTGATATGCCTGTCGTGGTTGAATAGCTGCCAGTTTGTGCGACCTGTGAGTGGTAGTTGTGTTGCCTGCAAGTGTGGTACTATGTGCGGGTGAGATGCAGCATGCTGAGTGCAGCGCTTGTTGGTGGGTGGGTGATGAGAAGTGTGATGCGTGGAGCAGTGGTGCAGTTGGTAGGATGTGCCACTTGACACTTGCATTCACTCACCTTGACCACTCATGTCAAATCATTGAACTTCTTTTGGCACTGCACCCACGTGCGTGGTGCAATACTCCTGGCCTTGACTTCCTGTGCCACAGCCTGCCAGTGCCTGCAGAGCTGGAGTCTGGAGGGTCTCCGGGCACCCTGTGGGTACATGTTGGCTGTCCTTTCATCCACCCCTTCTACCAGGGCCTCCAGAGCATCATCAGAGAAGCAAGGAGCCCTCTCTTGTGCCGGTCCTGCTATCCTCGAGGCCATCTTTCCCTTCTCCAAGTAAGCTGTGTACCTGCCATTTGAAATGTGCACCTGCACCTTTAAGAGGTGCAGGCTGCTGATGATGTGCGCTGTGCACGCCCCATTTCCAATTTCCTCATTCTCTGTGCAGCCTCTCAGCAGCGCGGGTAGCGCTGGCTGTATGGAGATATCACAAAGTTCTGCTGGATAGGACCAGTCTGCGGGACTTCCTTCTCTACCTCCTCTTGGTTTCCCCTACCCTGCTGACTGACAGTTACTCTCCCCTTCCAGCACCTGTGCTTTCCTCTGAAGTGTGACTGTAATCTGGAGTAAGCTATCCAAAAATTCCTGCCACTCTCTTATGTGTCGGAGTGTCTCTAACTCACCCTCCAGCTCAATGACTTTGTGTTGGAGTGTCTCAAGGCAGATACATTTCCTGCAGATATGGCAATCCAAGACAGTCTCGCTGTTCACAAACTCCCACACACTGCAGTCCTGACACATAGCCTGTACTGCCATTTCTATTCTTTCCTTCTTTTTTTATTTATTAATGAGCAATACTTTATTTCTAGAACTAATAGAATCACTAGAGGTCTAGATTATAATTACTAAAGGGATTTAGTTTGATTTCAAATTAGTTAGTAATTAATTAATCTCTTACAGTTATATGAGAAGTGCATAATTTCAACATAAATAATTAAAACTCACGCATGACGTACAAATCATCCTTAAAATTTCAGAATCAGTGATAGCACATTGCTGCAAAGCCACCTGGTGGTTTTAGTGTGGAAATGCATGCTAACACACACCTCCATCTATTGTAATAAAAACAGAAAATGTTGGAGAAGCTCAGCAAGGTCAGGCAGCCTCTGTGGAGAAAGAAACAGAGATAATGTTTCAGGTCGAAGACCTAATGTTTTGGAATCTAACATTACAGGAAATTTAACATTGTAAATCCCCATCAAAGTGCCATCTGCAGTTATAATGGGTATTGCAGGTAAATGTGGATGCTTTTAAAATGAAAATATCCCATAGGGAAAGTTGATGTAGGGGGTTTCTATGCATTTTGAAATGGAATGTTGTGACCCAGCCAGTGTTTTTAATTTATAAATATAGTACGTATATAAACTTGTGCAAATAGTATTATTGAGGATGGAGGTTGTCTAATAATCTAGTTTATTTCATCAATAGTATTAAATCTACTTAGGAAACAGATGGTGGCATAAGCTCTGTTGTAAGAATATTATTAATATATGTATTGCTACTGTTTTTTGAAACATGTTGTTCTTTGTAAGTGTACAGTTTCTTTTTCTGGCTCTTAGGTTTGAAAGGTTGGCCACACTTTATAGAATCATAGAATGATAGAATGGTTACAGCACGGAAGGAAGCCATTCGGCCCGATGGGTCCGTGCCGCTCTCTGGAAGAGCAATACAGCTAGTCCCACTTCCCCGCCCTATCCCCGTAGCCCTGCAAACTTTTCCATTCAAGTACTTATTCAATTCCCTTTTGAGAGCCACGATTGAATCTGCCTCCGCCACCCTCTTAGGCAGTGCACTCGCTGTGTAAAAAAAGGTTTTTCTCATGTCATCTTTGGTTCTTTGGTCAATAACCTTAAATCCATGTCCTCTGGTTCTTGACCCTTCCGCCAATGGGAACAGTTTCTCTTTATTTACTTTTCAAAATCATGAAGGGTTTAGATAGACTTTTCGCAAATCTCCTCTCAGCCTTGTCTGCTCTAAGGAGAACAACCCCAGCTTCTCCAGCCTATGCATGTAACTGGAGTCCCTCATCCTTGGAATCATTCTAGTAAATCTCTTCTGCACCCTCTCTAAGGCCATCACATCCTTCCTAAGGTGCGGTGCCTAGAACTGGACACAATACTCCTGTGGTGGCTGAACCATTGTTTTATAAAGGTACACCAAGCCTCTATTTATAAAGCGCAGGATCCCGTAATTTATTTCTATATCATAAGTATGTATTAAACGCAGCAATGTAAGCTAACATCGAGTGTTGGGCATAAAGTACCTTGGCAATTCCTTATTTGGAATCTTTGCGAAAGTTAGTCCAAATGTAAGAGAATGTATATATTTTAAATATGGTTTGTAAGAGAATTGCTGGAGGATCATTCCAGAAGCTATTTCCCCTCCTATATAACTGTGGGGTGGATATTCCAATTCACATGGTTCTCACATAGGAACATGGAAACAGGAGTAGGCCATTTAGTCCCTCAAGACTTTTCTGCCATTCAATGAGATCATGGCTGATCTGTGACCTAACTCCATGTACCTGCCTTAGGTCCATATCCCTTAATACCTCTGGTTAACAAAAATCTATCAATCTCAGATTTAAAATTAACAATTGAGCTAGCATCAACTGCCATTTGTGGAAGAGAGTTCCAAACTTCTACCACCCTTTACGTGAAGAAGTGTTTCCTAACTTCACTCCTGAAAGTCCTGGCTCTAATTTTTAGGCTATGTCCCCTAGTCTTAGACTCCCCAACCAGTGGAAATAGTTTCTCCCTATCTACCCTTTCAGTTCCCCTTATTATCTTGAAAACTTCGATCAAATCACCCCTTACTCTTCTAAATTCCAGGGAATACAACCCTAGTTCTATGATCATTAAAATGTCATGGACAGGTACAGAAAATAATCAGAAATAGACAGTTTCCTAGAAGTAAAGGGAATTAGGGGTTACGGGGACCGGGCAGGAAATTGGACATGAATTTAGATTTGATGTTAGGATCAGATCAGCCATTATCTTATTGAATGGCGGAGCGGGCTCGAGGGGCCGATTGGCCTACTCCTGCTCCTATTTCTTATGTTCTTATGTTCTTATCATTCCAGTAAATATACACTACACTCCCTCCAAGGCCAATATATCATTCCTAAGGTGCGGAGCCCAAAACTGAACACAGTACTCCAGGTGTGGTCTAACCAGGGCTTTGTATAACTGTAGCATAACTTTTACCCCCTTGTATTATAGTCCTCTAGATATAAAGGCCAGCATTCCATCAGCCTTTTTGATTATTTTCTGTACCTGTCCATGACATTTTAATGATCATAGAATTATAGAAAGAGCCATCCAGCCTAATCCCGCTTTCCAGCTCTTGGTCCATAGTCTTGTAGGTTATGGAACTTCAAGTGCATATCCAAGCACCTTTTAAATGTGATGCGGGTTTCTGCCTCTAACACCATTCCAGGCAGTGAGTTCCAGACCCCTACTACCCTCTGGGTGAAATTTTTTTTTCTCAGCTCCCCTCTAATCCTTCTACCAATTACTTTAAATCTATGCCCCCTGGTTATTGACCCCCTCTGCTAAGGGAAATAGGTCCTTCCTATCCACTCTATCTTCCACAGGGCTCAGTACTAGGTCCCTTGCTTATACACCTCAATTAAATCTCCCCTCAGCCTGCTCTGTTCCAAAGAGAACAACCCCAGCCTATCCAATCTTTCCTCATAGCTAAAACTCTCCAGTCCTGGCAACATCGTCGTAAATCTCCTCTGTACCCTCTCTAGTACAATCACATCCTTCCTGTACTGTGGTCACCAGAACTGTACGCAGTACTCAAGCTGTGGCCTAACCAGTATTTTATACAGTTCTAGCATAACCTCCCTGCTCTTATATTCTATGCCTCGGCTAATAAAGGAAAATATTCTGTATGCCTTCTTAACCACCTTACCTACATGTCCTGCTACCTTCAGGGTTCTGTGGGTATACACTCCAAGGTCCCTCTGTTCCTCTACTCCTTTCAGTATCCTCCCATTTATTGTGTATTCCCTTGCTTAGTTTGCCCTCCCCAAATGCATTACCTCACACTTCTCTGGATTGAATTCCATTTGCCACTTTTCTGCCCACCTGACCAGTCCATTGATATCTTCCTGCAGTCTACAGCTTTGCTCCTCGTTATCAACCACACGGCCAATTTTTGTATCATCCGCAAACTTCTTAATCATGCCCCCTACATTTAAGTCTAAATCGTTGATATATACCACAACAAGCAAGGGACCTAGTACTGAGCCCTGTGGAACCCACTGGAAACAGCCTTCCAGTCACAAAAACACATGTTGACCATTACCCTTTGCTCCCTGCCACTGAGCCAATTTTGGATCCATCTTGCCACTTTCCCTTGGATCCCCTGGGCTTTTACTTTTATGACCAGTCTGCCATATGGGACCTTGTCAAAAGCCTTGCTAAAGTGCATGTAAACTACATCAAATGCGCTACCCTCATCGACCCTCCTTGTTACCCTCTCAAAAAATTCAATCAAGTGATCTATGTACATGGACCCCTAAGTCTCTTTGGACCTCCACTGTTTCGAACTTTTCACCATTTAGAAAGTACTCTGATCTATCCTTTTTCGGTCCAAAGTGGATGACCTCACACTTGCCTACATTTAAATCTATCTGCCACAGTTTTGCCCATTCACTTAATCTATTAATTTCTCTCTGTAATTTTATGCTTCCATCTACACTGCTTACAATGCGGCCTATCTATGTGTCATCGTCAAACTTCGATATGTGGCTCTCTATCCTGTCATCTAAGTTGTTAATAAATACAGTGAATAGTTGAGGCCCCAACACAGATCCCTGTGGGACACCACTAGTCACATCCTGCCAATTTGAGTACCTTCCCATTCTCCCTACTTTCTGTCTGTCGCCGCTCAGCCAATTTCCTGACCAGGTCAATAATTTGTCCACAATTCCATGAGCTTCAACTCACATACACGTCATCCAACATTTAAGTCTCTGGTTAACTTTTAACCCTAATTTTAACTCCCTGGTGGGAATCATGCAGATTTTAACTCCTAGGCCTCATCTGCATTGGCCCCATTAGTCTCGCATCTGAACCAGCGGGAAGCACTAGCTGGCCAGAGGGTGGGAATGGGATTTCAGGCGGCAGACGGCCATCGCCAGGTTACCTGAAGGAACTATCCCCAGCACTCAGTTAAGTGCTTGGGATGGAGGTTGGGAGGACATTGGGGGAGGGAAACCCAGGAGAGATCCAAGGAAAGCAAAAAATATTAAATTAACCTACATTTCTGGCCTCCGCTCCTCTTATCACCAGGTTAGCCTGGCGGGGAGACCACAACAGCTTCCCTGCACAGACCTCGGATTAAAATTCCAGATGACATAATCTGCATATTTAAAGAAGGACCTCACTGCCTTCATGCAGGTGTCACTCTCATCTGCGCAAAACAGCAAGTTAAAATTACAACCCACAGGAAGGCAGCAGGATCAGAGGGGATAAGTTGCTGTGGCCATTTTAATTGCCTGCCTGATTTTGACCAGATGGGAAGAGTTAAAATCAGCCCCTTAGTAGTCAGAGCAAAGTTAATGGTTGCAGGACCTGAAAATGTTGTTATCCTTTCTCCATATGGGTAACTGATAGAATTTTTTGGATCTTTCAAAATATACCCTTAATAACTAGACAAAAATGAATATTGTTGAATTGATTTCATAATTTTCTAGAATTTGTAGAAGGCAGATTAGAATTAATATGGGAAAGCATACTAACCTTGAATTTTTTCTTAAAAACTAAGTAATAATTGATAAACCATTTGTTCTATTCAAAAAAGCAAGAGCATTTCTTAAAAGAATTTGTCATCAAATTTATTTGTTTGTACCTTATAGCTCCAGCTTGAAATAGAAAGTTTGATGTCATCAATTACAAAAAATCAGAAGGCTAGCTCCTGCTACTACAAGAAAAAAATTAAAGAAATAGGTCAAAGACTACACGATCAGCATCAACTGATAACTTGCCAAAAGGAGGAGGTTAGATCCAGTCAGCTTAATCTTACACGTACTGCTACATACATGTAATAATGATCTGGAAATTTTGTCCAATCTCTCTGAGTTGGTTCCAAGGACATCTTTCTAAGTTGGTACAAACAACCTTAGTTGTAAAGTGGAGATGAGGCTGATTACTTGACTGTTGGACAGATCTAACATAATGTAATGATTTTCTTTGTTTGAGGAAAGGTGGCTTGATGTTGACCATTCAGAGGGGCTTCAAAACAGGGAGTATCATTTTCCATCTTAAAATTAGTTACAGCACAGTAAAGAAAATTCCTCCTTCCTCATCTGGTATACTGCTCTCACAAACGGAGAAACTTAGGTTGTCAATGGAGAGAATTACAATGAATTTTCTTCCCTTTAAGATACTTCTGATGTCGGTGATATTATGACACTGGGACAACCTTATCCTTTCCCAGGCTGAATAGAAGTGCCTCCTCTGGGCTAATGTTAAATTAATATCCCAATTCGAACAATAGCTATTTTTTGTTGCCAAAAGTTCTGGTTTTCAGATTTTAAAAAAATCTCTGCAATCTCTACATGCAAATAAATACTGCATCATCTGGCAGGTAGGTGACAAGTTTTGCACCATGCCTTATGATCTTGGTTGGGGGATGATAATGTATGGTATGTTTCCTGCTACTTTGTATATAAAGCCTGTGGACCTTCCTCTGAGTACTTTTCTCCTGTTACTAGCAAGTCGTCACAGCTCTTCTATTACAGACTTCAGGAGGACAGATGAAATGGGTAGACACATGAGAGATGAAATTTAATGCAAAGAAGTGTGAAACAATACATTTTGGTAGGAAGAACGAGGAGAGGCAATATAAACTAAATGGTACAATTTTAAAGGAGACCTGGGGGTGCATGTTCACAAATCTTTGAAGGTGGCAGGACAAGTTGAGAAGGCCGTTAAAAAATCGTATGGGATCCTTTTCTTTATAAATAGAGGCATAGAGTACAAAAGCAAAGAAGTTACGCTAAACCTTTCTAAAACACTGGTTGGACCTCAGCTGGAGTACTGTGTTCAATTCTGGGTACCACACTTTAGGAAGGATGTCAAGGCCTTAGAGAGGATGCAGAAGAGATTTACTAGAATGGAACCACGGATGAGGGACATCTGTTATGTAGAGAGACTGGAGAAGCTCAGGTTGTTCTCCTCGGAGCAGATATGAGGAAACATTTTTTTACGCAGCGAGTTGTAATGATCTGGAATGCACTGCCTGAAAGGATGGTGGAAGCAGATTCAATAGTAACTTTCAAAAGGGAATTGAATAAATACTTGAAGGGAAAAAAATTACAGGGCTATGGGGAAAGAACAGGTGAATGGGAGGAATTGGATAGCTCTTTCAAAGAGCCAGTATAGGCACGATGGGCCGAATGGCCTCCTTCTGTGCTGTACCATGCTATGAGACTATGATATGTATACAGATAAGTTTATTTTTCCCTTTAATTGGTTTTTCTACACTTGCAGTTGTGGTTGTGTTGTTTTCAGAAGTTATGTGATGTTTTAATTGTATTATTTGCAAGGTTTTGATTTTCTGAAGCTATCAGAATTGTAAATAACTTTGATGCACTTATTTCTATGAATTCATTATCAGTTAACAAAGGTTAGCATTGGTCAGATCTTTCCTTTTTGAATTACATTGGATCAAATTAATGGTAACATCTGTATCAGATGTTATAGATCCTTCCCAGAAACTTGCATCGAAGATACTTGCATCATCTACTAATATTTTATGATTTTCTGAAGTGTGAAACTTACTACAATGTCAGCAAAATCACTGTTGTGAGTATACAATTCCTTTGATGTCACAAAGTACTGAATAAAAAGGGGCACTCTATTAAGTAACACACACTAAAGAGAGACCGTATGCAGTTAGTGAAGCAGATTAAATGTAGTCACTATATATGACTCATGTTATGAATATGTGCTTCTGATGGGGAGTCTTGCTTGCCAGGAGTGCATATTGGGAAATTGTGACAGGTTCCAGATTGGCAGTCCACCTATCATTTCCTGATGTGCACTGCTTCCTGGCAAGGCGCTCTACTAGAAACGCACATTCATAAAATCAATCTTCATATTGGTTATAGTGAGAGACTGTGCACTGATTAAAGAACACAAAAAGGGACAATGGGGTACATTTTTCAAAAGTGTTTGGAGATCCGTAATGCCAAATCTCCATCCATTTTGTGTTTTGGCTGCGTCGCATGAAAGAAGGCATACCAAGGTGATCAGCAGCCAGCATAGCCTAATTGGTTACACCAACAGAGATGCCGTCAACAATATCTGCTGGGCCTGGCAACAATTGCTGAAACTGTCTCCACAGGGCCTGAATCAGCAAAAAGGCAAATGCGGAGCTATCTATCTGCTGCAACATCTGTAATTATCATGTACGATAGGGCTGGCACATCCAGTGATTGTCATCCAAGGTGTCAAATCTGCCTCCACCGGCCTTCACGGTGCTGCAAACCTAATTTGTGGGAATGGTACAATAGATCGCCAATCAGAGCCTGTAGGGGGTGGTGGTGTGTGTCAGCTTCACCTCTGACTTCTGAGCGGTTCGAATCGCTCCCACTCCCTGGGTTCTAGACCTTGGACTTATTTGGGGGTTGTGACAAAGTGCAGCAGACAACTGGTTTTGGTGCAAGAAACTTTGATCTTTATTCAAGAGAGAAAATACAACACAACAATCTTAACACTCTAATAAAATGGGGAACACTTCGGTACACACGAGGGAAATTACAGTAGAAAGATACCTCACCCCTCCCAATCCCACTTTACTAGCTAAGTTGGACTCTAAAGGACCAGAGATAATGCTCACCAAATGGATCCTTGACAGTAATTCACCCAGAGGTAAGTCAGGAATAGATCATAGAGTGGAAACTTTGCGGATCTTCGGTTTTCTCCCGAGTTGGTTTTCTTTGGTGGCGGTGGCCTAATATTACCCGGTTGGTTTCCACTTCTATATCCCTCTCTTACAATGGTCTTCGTCAGTTTAAAAAAAAAGGCAGTTCATGTCTGTTTAAACAGTTCTTACAAAGTCCTTAAGAATCTTTGATGGCTTTTGATGGTCCCTCATCATGTTGCAATTGCTTCTCCCGATGGGTCATTGTTTTAATTCCGATTTTCTGATCGCCTGGTATACATGCTTCCTTTTGTATCCAACGTCCTAGGTGTTGATCGGTTTTGCTTTAAAACAAAGACATGGCCCCACAATGTCTGGAGCAGTTGCCTCTTTCAATGGCCTACTGCCTTTCGAATTAGTGCTGAGTGTTGACCACCTACTGTAGGTTTTGCATTAAAACAGAGACATGTCTGAAGCAGTAATTCTCCCACATTCCACTGTGTGTGCTGTTGAGATTCGTCTGGTGACTTCTCACCTATCCTTCCATCTTAGGATTTTAGTCAATGGCCAAAGTTTTCCATACTCCGGGAAAAGGTGAATTCCCAGAATTCTTACAGTCGCCCCTACGAGGAAGCGAGTCCCTTAAAGGACGTGGATTCCTCGAAAAGTACTTTTCCCTGGTTGATGCTTCCTGGTGCGGCGCGTGTGTGAGTCGGCCCAATATTTCATCACCCTGAAATGGTTAGAAAAAAGAGAGAGTCCAAAGTCCTTTTCTTTAGGGTTTTTCTCCTAGTTTTGGGGGATCTGTGAATTTTGAGAATCTTATATTCCCCCCTGTGATACTTTACTTACTAGAGTATCATGCTGGGTGAGCAAAATTCTCGATCCTCGAGAGCCAACCTTCCCCTGTAGTTTATCTATCTAAGACCCAAAACATACATTCCCCTTTAGGTGTAGTGTTCAGATGCAGACACAGGTAAGAATTCACTTACATTCATATCCAAGCACAGAGGGGGTCCAACACCCCTGCACCACTTGGAAAATACGGTACATACATAGAAAAATAATACACGGTAAACAATAATACTTAAACTACCAACCACCTTATTTAAAATTTAACTAAAAAACCCAAACTTAACAATCTCAAAATTAAATAACAGGAGCTATGTACATCCGCCACCCGTTCCCAGGCGGCCAGGTTAATCCCTTTTCAGGCTACAGCACACTACTCCCTTCGGTGTGGTCGCCCTGTCCTGTACCTTTGGTCCCTCGCAGCCTGCGGCTGCTGGCTGGGGACCTCTGTCCTCAGATCGATCCCTGACTTGAGGGGCTGCCCTTTTAAACTGGGGAGCCGGGGACCACGTTTTTTTTGACCGTGGCGTTCGTGGGGACCTTCTAGGGACTCTGGCTGGTGGGGGTTTTCTGGCTGGTGGACTTCAACCCGAGCCACTGTCCCCTCTTGTGCGGTCTGTGGAATCTCCACTGCCGCTGGCTGGGGATTTCTATCCTCAGGCTGTAGCTCTTCTAAACCTGTGTCAGGGGCAGGTAACTCTCTGCCCTCAGGTCCCACTTCGTCTGAGTCCCAGATGAGCGGGGGAGTGTCCCAAACGGTGGGTGGCATGGCCCTTCCCTTAAAACAAGCCACTGCACCTGCTTGTGCAGTCTGTGAGTTTGCTCCTGCTGCAGGCTGAGGATTTTTATCCTCAGACCATGCCCCAACTGGCTGTTCCCCTCTCTTGGATTTAAACAACTTACATTGGTTAATGTGGAACCATTTGGTGCGCCGAGGCAGCTTTATGACGTATACCATGGGGCTTGCCTTATCTACAATGCTGAAGGGCCCCATGTATAATGGTTCTAGACTGCCTACCCGAGCAAAATTCCTAACCGTAACCTGATCCCCTATCTCCCACTTGTGGTGCGTACGGGGTTCTAACAGCAATCGGTTGCTCTGATGTTGCCTTCCCATGTTCCCAGCCGCTTGCCCGTGGACCTGTTTGAGGTGCTCGAGGAGGTTACTGACTAAACTGTCCCGGTTAACCTCCCTGAGCTGATCCTACCAGGGCTAGTACATGGGTGGGAGTCCGCACAACTCTGCCAGTCATCAGCTCGTGTGGGGAATACCACATGTCTTTTGACTGGCTGGCTCGATGACCAATGGTAGGACCTCTGCCCACTTTTTAGGTGAGTCTACCGTCTCTTTCCTCAGCGTTTCTTTCAAGGTTCTGTTCATCCTCTCTACAATCCCTGAGGACTGTGGGTTGTGTGCAACGTGCCATTTCCCCTCTATGCCGAGTACCATAAGGGTATTCTGCATGACCTGCCCGGTAAAGTGGCTCCCTTGGTCGGACTCCACGTACTGTGGTAGCCCCCATCGTGAGAACACCTCCCTGACCAGGATCCTGGCTGTACTCAAAACTGTGGCTGTTCGGCAGGGGAAGGCATCTACCCACTTTGTGAACACATCCACCAGGGCTAGGCAGTACTTATAGCCTCCCTGGGCGGTGGGTAGGGGCCTGATGTAGTCGACCTGGATCGACTGCCATGGTCCCTCTACCCTCCTGATGTGTCCCATAGGTACCTTCCTTTTGTGGGGGTCAGGGTTGTTAGCAGCACACACCAGACAGCTGGCACAGAACTCGCGGACATCTTCTCTGAGTCCTGGCCACCATCCTGCTTGTTCCACCCGCTGCCAGTTGGTCTCAGGCCCGGGATGCCCCGCTCCTGGAGCCTCATGGGCCAGTTGAAGGAATTCCCTCCTGTGCTGCTGCGGTACTACCCATTGCTCTCCCTTAAACAGCATGCCCTCTTTTACAGAGAGGGCTGCTGTGCTGTAAGGGCCCTCTACCCTTTTCCCTTCTGCCACTGCACTGAGGACTGCCTTGAGGACGGGGTCTTGGGTTTGGTCCGTCTTAAGGTCTGGGGTTAAAGCTACCCCTGCGTCCCATTCCTACCCATGACTGTTGCTATAGGACAGGACCGATATGGGTCCCAGAAAGTGCATGTGCGGGCACCCTCCTTAGCGAGCACGTCGGCCTGCCGGTTACCCTCACTCTGGGGTTCTGCGGAGGAATGGGCTTTCACCTTATGGATGAAAACCTCCCCTTCCCCACTGCTGCTAAGATTTTCTCCAGCAAGGGTTTCACTGTGAGCGGTCTCCCGTGTGACAGCATGTGAACATGCTGTCCGAGCAAATCGTGTATGGGGCGGGGAAGATCTCGGGGTGTGTAACCTCGTACACTACCGTGGACAGTTCAGCCTGCTGGGCGCTCATGGTGCTGGGGAGCTTAATTGCCAGGGTAAGGTTTGCCGCTGGGTCATAAACTCCACACCCCGTGAGTCGCTCACCAGCAGATACTGTGCTGGAGCCATCCACATAGATTTCACGGCCTGTGGGGTGTATTCCGGCCCGTAAACCTATGTCTACTTCCCAAACCCCTTCTATGGAACACTGGGTCTTTCCAGGATATACCAGGTTAGCTGCGAGCTTTGGCTCGCAGAGCCCTTTTACTTTCAGGTCCATCTGTGAGAGAAGCAGGGTCCAGCGAGCAATGCGGGCACTGCTCACTGTCCCATCCTTGATTCTCCCGTCCAGGAGCATCTGGGTGGGCGTGTGATGGGTGAGGAAGGTGATGGGAGAGGTGCCTGTGAAGATCAGCGATCTTTTCACAACCCAATGTGTGGCCAAGAGGTGCCTTTCACAATTGGAGTAGCTCTTCTCCACATCTGTGAGTATACTGGAGGAGTAGACCACCGGTCTCAGCTTGCCATGCCGCTCTTGGAGCAGCACAGCACTCAGGCTGTCCCCGCTGGCTGCTACCTCCAGGAAGAACTCTTCCCCTCCATCTATGGCCCCTAGAGCTGGTGCAGTCTGCAGATCTTTCTTGAGCCTGACAAATGCTGCCTGGCACCCCTCATCCCAAACCCACTCCACTCCCTTATGCAGGAGTTGGAGCAGAGGGGCTGTTGTGGCCGCATAGTCTTCAATGAAGTCTCTGCAGTACCCGGTTAGCCCTAGAAATGATCTCACTCCCGTGCCTGTGTTGGGGACTGGTAACTCCTGTACTGCTTCCCTTCTAGCTTTATCTATGGCCCTTTCCCCAGCGCGTATTGTCAGGCCCAGGAATTTCACCTCCTGCTGGCCGATCTGCGCTTTCTTTGGGTTCACTTTAAAATCTTCCTGCCCGAGCAGTTCCAGCAGTTCGGCCAGAAGTGGGCCATGCTCCTCTCTCGAATCAGTGAATAGGAGCAGGTCATCCACGTATTGTACCAGCTGCCTGGGCTGGCTGAAGCCCTTTAAACTGTTTGCCATGCATTGGTGGAAAATGCTGGGGCTGTTGTGGAAGCCCTGAGGCAGACAGTTCCAGGTGTACTGTTGCCCCTTAAAGGTAAAGGCAAACTTGTACTGATCCTCTCTCCTTTAAAGGACCAAAACCTTTTGGAGATATCCAGCACCGTGAAAGTGGTCGCGGATGCTGGGATACTTCCTATCAGGTCGGCAACTGCTGCTACCGTGGGTGCACAGGCTGGGATGTTACTGTTGAGCACCCGATAGTCCACTGTGGCCCTCCAGTTGTCCGGTTTTCTAACCGGCCACAGTGGAGAGTTCACATGGGTGGCTATCGGTCTCAGGACCCCCTGTTGCACTAAGGAGGACATGGCTGCTTCCACGTCTGGCTCCGCTTCCCTGGGGAAGTTATATTGCTTTTGTGGTCGGGCCATAGGGTCCCCATCTACACTGACCTCGAACCCGTTGACCCTCCCACAGTCGTGTTTGTGTGTAGCAAATGCCTGGAACTCCCTTGGGGTATTACTGACCATGAGTTCGAGGTTATAACTCTCTTTGGGCTTCATGGTGCACAGGGTCCCCTTCCCCTGTTTCCCTGGGATGACTACTACTCCGCTTTCCTTTCCTGTATTTGCCCCCCACAGGCAGTGATTCCTCAAATCCACTAGGATCCTGTGGCCTACAATAAAGTCGGCTCCCAGGATCCCTTTTCCACCTCCACTTCCCACTTCATAAGGATACAGGTCCACTTAGAGCGGAGTGTTCCTAAACGAATGGTCCGCGGGATGGAAAATGAGCCAGCCTGTTCTTTACCTGTGAATCCCGACAGACTGTATGGGACCCCGTTAGATAGAGATGAGGTGGTGGGGTTAGCTGAATGGATCACGGTACATGATGCTCCCGTGTCCAACAGATAGGTCCCCTTTACCTCTTCTACCTCCATCTCAACGAGGGGTTTCTTCCATAAGCCGTAGGTAAGGGAACACATGTAAACAGGCTGCACTGGCACTAGTCAGGGTTGTGTGTTAGATGGGGCTGATGGGGTCAGAGCGCCGGTGGTGGTTGCTACCTTCCCTGGGCCAGTCAATAGGGTTCTCATGGCGTCTAAAAATGACTCGACCGTGGCGGGAGGGATTCCTGTCTCTGCCTTTTGGACTGGGGTTGAGGAATTCTTTCCCTTGTTATCTTTCCAAGGATTCTTGCACTCCTTCCTCCAGTGTCCATCCTTCCCACACCCATAACAGTTGAGCTTTGTGGTGGAAGGGTGATGCCACTCCTTCCTATCCTGGCCCGTTTCATTTCATGCACTTTCCCTTTAGGCGGGTGTGCATCGGTTCCTTTACCATTACGGTAAGCTATGGTCAATTGTCTGATCATTGAGAGTTCGGTAGTCAGGGGATTCTTTGGGTCAAACCACATTCCTGCCGCGGCCCTGACCTGTGGCAAGCTGTTTGCCACCAGGCAACGGAGCCAGTGGGTCCGCTGATCCTGGTCCAGGTTAGCCCGGTTAGGCGTCCCACTGCATGCGCTCCTATACACCGGCCACAACCTGTCTGCAAAAGCCTGCAGGGGTTCTCCTAGGAGCTGCACTGTTTTTTCCACCTGGGAGAAAGGACTTCCCTCATTCATCCCAATGGCCTCAAGAACTTCCTCCTTGAGCTCCCCATATTCACACTGTCCCATCTTACATTGGTCAGAGAGGGACTGGAAGAGCTTACTCTCCAGGGAGAATAGCAGCATTTTGGCCTGTTCAGCATCATTGCACTCGTTGATGCTTGCTGCTTGTTCCACTTCCCTGAAGTGGACCAAGGGGTCCCCATTTGCCGCAAGTTTAGTTAAATGGCTTACCATGGCCCTAAGCTGTTGGGTGCCGTGGGGAACTACGAACTGGTTTTGGAGGGGTCCCTCATCCCCATTATCAGGAGGCGGGCTGAACCTTTGCTGCCGGGCCGGGCACATCGGCCCCAGTCCCAGCCTCTCTTGCTGGGGGTTTTCCTCCTCAGCTTCTGCCCCTAATTCCACCCCCCCCCCCCCCCCCCGCCAGATTTCGCTAAAGCTTGGCGCTACGGGTAGTGGTCGTGGGCCTTCCTGCTCCTCAACCGGGTCGTCCCTTGGCACTAACTGTGGTGCCTGAACCGTTCTCCCCAGGTTTCCTGTGAAGTCGACCTGGGCTGCACTCAGGCTTATGAGGCACACCATGCCTTTTGCCGTCCTTAGAGCAAGGTTCAGACTCTCTATCTGCTTCTGGCAGGGGCCATGGTCTGAATCCTCAAACCCCTGTGCGCTCACTATCTTATAGGCTGCCTGTGAGCCTTTTACTTTCTCCTCCTGCTCTCTTACTTGTTTTGCTAGGCGGGCATTCTTTTCCCGCAACCTCAGCTCATTGTTCTTGGCCTCGGTGACCTGACACTGTAAATATTCCTGCCGGGTCTTATGCTCCCCCACTAACTGCATCCTTTCCTGCTTCAGAGCCTGCAATGCTAACAGTAACTTCTCCCCTGCTAGGGCCTTTGTTTGGACTTCCAGGGCTGACTCCCGAATCTCAGCTGCCTGTGCTTCAACGAGCCTGTCCAAAAGCTGGATCTGTTTCTTGAAGCACATCAGCCAGACTGCCTTTTCTATGGATTTTTTATGATCCTTCCCTTCTGTCCATCTACCGGGCGCCCAGCCTTTAACAGATTAGTGACCCATTTTTTTTTCCGTATTCACCTTACTGAACACATAATCTGAAATCCTCTCTTCCATTACAGTTCTCTCTTCCAAATCAGTGTCCACTGTATCACATCCCATTCGTCAAGGTTCCTTCGTGGTCGCCATTCTGCAGGGGGTGGTGGTGTGTGTCAGCTTCACCTCTGACTTCTGAGCGGTTCGAATCGCTCCCACTCCCTGGGTTCTAGACCTTGGACTTATTTGGGGGTTGTGACAAAGTGCAGCAGACAACCGGTTTTGATGCAAGAAACTTTGATCTTTATTCAAGAGAGAAAATACAACACAACAATCTTAACACTCTAATAAAATGGGGAACACACGAGGGAAATTACAGTAGAAAGATACCTCACCCCTCCCAATCCCACTTTACTAGCTAAGTTGGACTCTAAAGGACCAGAGATAATGCTCACCAAACGAATCCTTGACAGTAATTCACCCAGAGGTAAGTCAGGAATAGATCATAGAGTGGAAACTTTGCGGATCTTCGGTTTTCTCCCGAGTTGGTTTTCTTTGGTGGAGGTGGCCCAATATTATCCGGTTGGTTGGTGGCAATATTCGGTTGGTTGTTTCGTAAGGCCCTTGTTGCCGCGAGGTGTCTGATGGTCATTGGGGCTGTTGCTCTGGTTTCTTCTTGTGTGTCGGCCTGCTTCTAGAGCTGCTGACCTTCTTTCTGTTGTCTCCTCGCCTTGTTGAGCTGTCGCCTCCTGAGCTGTCGAACTCCTGGCTGAACTGAACTGAACAAAACTTGCAGGTCTGGCTGACCGGTTCTCTCAGGTAGGGTTCGTTGGTTTCACTGGAAGCTGCTCTCCTTCCAGAGACAGGTAGAACAAGAGAAGCAGAACACAAGAGCCAGAGAGCGAGCGAGAGAGGTTTCGCGTTTCCACTTCTATATCCCTCTCTTACAATAGTCTTCGTCACTTAAAAAAAGGCACTTCATGTCTGTTCAAACAGTTCTTACAAAGTCCTTAAGAATCTTTGATGGCTTTTGATGGTACCTCATCATGTTGCAATTGCTTCTCCTGATGGTTCATTGTTTTAATTCCAATTTTCTGATCACCTGGTATACATGCTTCCTTTTGTATCCAACGTCTTAGGTGTTGATCGGTTTTGCTTTAAAACAAAGACATGGCCCCACAAGGTCTGGAGCAGTTGCCTCTTTCAATGGCCTACTGCCTTTCGAATTAGTGCTGAGTGTTGACCACCTGCTGTAGGTTTTGCATTAAAACAGAGACATGTCTGAAGCAGTAATTCTCCCACATTCCACTGTGTGTGTTGTTGATTCGTCTGGTGACCTCTCACCTATCCTTCCATCTTAGGATTTTAGTCAATAGCCAAAGTTTTCCATACTCAGGGAAAAGGTGAATTCCCAGAATTCTTACAGTCGCCCCTACGAGGAAGCGAGTCCCTTAAAGGACGTGGATTCCTCGAAAAGTACTTTTCCCTGGTTGATGCTTCCTGGTGCGGCGCGTGTGTGAGTCGGCCCAGTATTTCATCTCCCTGAAATGGTTAGAAAAAAGAGAGAGTCCAAAGTCCTTTTCTTTAGGGTTTTTCTCCGAGTTTTGGTGAATTTTGAGAATCTCATATTACCAGAGATGCCGCCAACAATATCTGCTGGGCCTGGCAACAATTGCTGAACTGTCTCCACAGGGCCTGAATCAGCAAAAAGGCAAATGCGGAGCTATCTATCTGCTGCAACATCTGTAATTATCATGTACGATAGGGCTGGCACATCCAGTGATTGTGATCCAAGGTGTCAAATCTGCCGCCACCGGCCTTCACGGTGCTGCAAACCTAATTTGTGGGAATGATACAATAGATCGCCAATCAGAGCCTGTAGGGGGTGGTGGTGTGTGTCAGCTTCACCTCTGAATATGGAGACAAAATATTCATTTAAAACCCTACCCACATCCTCTGCTTTTACACACAAGTTACCCTCATCATCCCTGATAGGTCCCTTACCTTTTCCTTAGCTATCCTCTTGTTCTTAATGTACTGATAAAACATCTTTGGGTTTTCTTTAATCTTACTAGCTAATATTTTTTCATGCCCTCTCTTTGCTCTCCTTATTTCCTTTTTTACATCATCCCTGTACTTTCTATACTCCTCTAGGCTTTCTGCAGAGATAGAGGAGCAAATTTGCAGGGAAATTATAGAGAGATGCAAAAGCCATAGAGTAGTGATAACGGGGGACTTCAACTATCCTAATATAGACTGGGATAGTAATAACATAAGGGGAAAAGAGGGGGATAAATTTTTGACGTGTGTTCAGGAGAACTTTCTTGACCAGTACGTTTCCAGCCCAACGAGGAAGGAGGCATTGCTGAATTTAGTTCTGGCGAAGGAGCCGGGCCAAGTAGAGCAAATGTCAGTGGGGAAACATTTAGGGAACAGCGATCAAAGTATCATAAGGTTTAGAATTGCTATGGAAAAGGACATGGACCACTCTAAACTAAAAATACTCAATTGGAGGAGGGCCAATTTCAGTGGGATGAGAACTGATCTGGCCTGGGTGAATTGGAATCAAAGATTAGCAGGCAAAACTGTAATTGAACAACGGGCGCCTTTGAAGAGGAGATGGTTCGGGTACAGTCTACGCACATTCCCACTAGAGAGAAAGGTAGGGCAATTAAGTCCAGAGCTGCCTAGATGATAAAAGAGATAGAGATTAAGATGAAGCAGAAAAAAGGGCCATATGACAGATGTCAGGTTGATAACACAAGTAAGAACCAGGCTGAATATAGAAAGTTCAGAGGGGAAGTGAGAAAGGAAATAAGAGGGTCAAAGAGAATAGGTTGGCGGAAAACATAAAATGGAATCCAAAAGTCTTCTACAGGCATGTAAACAGTAAACGGGTGGTAAGAGGAGGGGTGGGGACGACCAGGGACAAAAAGAGATCTACCAATGCAGGCAGAGGGCATGGCTGAGGTATTAAATGAGTACTTTGCATCTGTCTTTACCAATTGGAGGGAGGCCAATTTCAATGGGATGAGAACAGATCTGGCCCCCGTAAATTGGAATCAAAGATTGGCAGACAAAACTGTAATTGAACAGTGGGAGACCTACAGAGCGGATGGTTCGGGTACAGTCTAGGCACATTCCCCCAAGGCAGAAAGGTAGGACAACTAAAGCCAGAGCTCCCTGGATGACAAAAGAGATAGTGAGTAAGATGAAACGGAAAAAAGGGGCGTATGACAGATGTCAGGTTGATAACACAAGTGAGAACCAGGCAGAATATAGAAAGTTTAGAGGGGAAGTGAAAAAGGAAATAAGAGGGGCAAAGAGAGAGTATGAGAATAAACTGGCGGCCAACATAAAAGGGAATCCAAAAGTCTTCTACAGGCATGTAAACAGTAAATGGATGGTAAGAGGAGGGGTGGGGCCGATTAGGGACCATAAAGGAGATCTACTCATGGAGGCAGAGGGGATAGCAGAGGTACTAAATGAGTACTTTGCTTCTGTCTTTACCAAGGAAGAACATGCTGCCAGAGTCTCAGTAAAGGAAGATATAGTTGAGATACTGGATGGGATAAAAATTGATAAAGAAGAGGTACTTGAAAAGCTAGCTGTACTTAAAGTAGATAAGTCACCCGGTCCGGATGGGATGCATCCTAGGTTGCTGAAGGAAGTAAGGGTGGAAATTATGGAGCTACTGGCCATAATCTTCCAAACATCCCTAGATACAGGAGTGGTGCCAGAAGACTGGAGAATTGCAAATGTTACACGCTTGTTCAAAAAAGGGTGTAAGGATAAACCCAGCAACTATTGGCCAGTCAGTTTAACCTCAATGGTGGGGAAACTTTTAGAAATGATAATCCGGGACAAAATTAACAGTCTCTAACCTGATAGAGTTCTTTGATGAGATAACAGAGAGTGTAGATGAGGGCTATGCAGTTGATGTGGTGTTTGTGCACTTTCAATAGGCGTTTGATAAAGTGCGGCACGGTAGGCTTATCATCAAGATTGCGGCCCATGGAATAAAGGGGGCAGTAGCAACATGGATACAGAATTGGCTATGGGACAGGAAACAGATAGTAGTGATGAACGGTTGTTTTTTGAACTGGAGGGAGGTGTACAGTGGTGTTCCACAGGGGTCAGTGCTGGGACCATTGCTTTTCTTGATCTATATTAATGACTTGGACTTGGGTGTACAGGGCACAAGTTCCAAATTTGCAGATGACACAAAACTTGGAAGGGTGGTAAACAGTGAGGAGGATAGTGATAGACTTCAAAAGGATATAGACAGGCTGGTGGCATGGGTGGACACATGGAAGATTAAATTGAAACCAGAAAAATGCAAAGTGATACTTTCAGTGGGAAGAACAAAGAGAGGCAATATAAATTGGAGGGCACAATTCTAAAAGGGGCACATGAACAGAGAGATCTGAGGGTGTGCACAAATCATTGAAAGTGGCAGAGCAGGTTGAGAAAGTGACTAAAAAAGCATACGGGATCCTAGGCTTTATAAATGGAGGCATAGAATATAAAAGCAAGGAAGTCATGAAGAACCTTTATAAAACACTGGTTCGACCACAACTGGAGTATTGTGTCCAATTCTGGGCACTGCACTTTAGGAAAGTTGTGAAGGCCTTAGAGAGCATGCAGAAAGGATTTACTAGAATGATTCCAGGGATGAGGGACTTTAGTTACGTGGATAGACTGGAGAAGCTGGGGTTGTTCTGCTTGGAACAGAGAAGGTTGAGAGGAGATTTGATAGAGGTATTCAAAATCACGACGAGTCTAGGCAGAATAGAGAGAGAAATTGTTCCCATTGGTGGAAGGGTCAAGAACCAGAGGACTTAGATTTAAGTTGATTGGCAAAAGAACCAAAGATGACAGGAGAAGAAAAACTTTTTTACACAGTGAGTGGTTAGGATCTGGAATGCACTGCCGGGGGGCGATGGAGGCAGATTCAATTGTGGCTTTCAAAAGGGAACTGGATAAATACTTGAAAGGAAAAAAATTGCAGGGCTACGGTGATAGGGCGGGGGAGTGGGACTAGCTGGATTGCTCTTGCATTGAGCTGGCACGGACTCAATGGGCCGAATGGCCTCCTTCTGTGCTGTAACCTTTCTATGATTCTATGAAAAGAGGATATGATGTGAAGAAACCCTGCACAACGTTTCCTCCAGCATTGCTAGTCTCTGTCCCAGCCAGTGATGACCAGCACGCTTTCTTTGAAGGGGAAAGGGTGTGCAGGCGGGCTCAGCCTTCTCCGGTGGCAGCCTGCTGTCTGGGTTGTGGGCAACCTTCTTGGGCAAAAAAGGGAGTGTGTTAGTGACAGTGTTGTGAGGTGTTTAGAGAATGTGCCTGTCGTGGTAGCATAGCTGGTATGCAGTGTGTCAGATGTGAGGTGTGGGGAAGTGAGAGTTGCACTAGTGGTGAGTTTGTGAGTTGGATGAGAGGAGATGTAGTGAAGTGCGGTGCAGCGATTGTAGGAGAGTGAAAGGAAGGGGAGTAATGAGGCTGAAGGTGATGGAGGTGTGAGCAGAGAGTAAGAGAGCAGTATTGTTATCTTGACAACTCTAAAGTCATTGAACTTTTGGCGGCATTGCAGCCATGTCCTTAGACCCAAGCTGCTTGCATTGAACTCCTCAGAAATCTCTTCCCACTGGCGGCGGAGTTGTTGCCTGGAGGCCTTTCTACCTCCTTGGGGGGGGGGGGGGGGGGAAGAAGATATCCCTCCTCCTGTCCACTGCCTAAACTAGGGCCTCCAAGGCAGTATCGTAACACCTTGGAGCCCTCTCAGTTCTTACTAGCCATTTCTCTGTTCAGGGAGTATTTCCTTTCTATAGCCAAAATGCACCTCCTCTTTAAGTGGTGCTGGCTGCCTATAAGTGGCATCAAAGGTGCCTGATATCTGGCCCCTGAAAGATAGAATCATAGAAAATCATAGAATCATAGAAAATTTACGGCACAGAAGGAGGCCATTTGGCACATCATGTCCACACCAGCTGAGAAATGAGCCACCCAGCCGAATCCCACTTTCCCGCATTGATGAGTGCTGCTAATGAATGGCGTGGGTAACTCTGGCTGCAAGCCTGTCTCGTGATAATGAGCAAGCAGCACGAATATTGTGCTACCTGGGACTACACGAACAGTGCGCCCAATTCCTGCGCGTCCATTTTTGGGCGCGATTGAATTTCTAGGCCTCAGTCTTGAATTTATTGGAATTCTATACATTTCAGTGTTTTCATTGCCCTACCACCAATGTCAATGTCCACTAGAGCAGTCTGTGGACCCTCTCTTCATACAGCCTATTGTGTACTCTCACATGGTATTTCACATTCAGAATAAATATTGGCAAGCATTTATACAGGGCACAGTCTCTAAATAGGAATCCAAAAAATGTCATAACCGGGCTAATTGCCTATAAGAACGTAAGAACATAAGAAGTAGGAGCAGGATTGGGCCATACAGCCCCTCGAGCCTGCTCCGCCATTCAATAAGATCATGGTTGATCTTCGACCCCAGCTCCATTTTCCCACTCGAACCCCACATTCCTTGATTCCCCTAGAGTCCAAAAATCTATAGCCTTGAATATACTCAACAACTCAGCATCCACAGCCCTCTGGGGTAGAGAATTCCAAAAACTCACAACCCTCTGGGTGAAGAAATTCCTCCTCATCTCAGTCTTAAATGGCCGACCTCATATCCTGCAACTATGACCCCTAGTTCTAGACTCTCCAGCCAGGGGAAACAACCTCTCAGCATTTACCCTGTCAAGCCCCCTCAGAATCTTATATGTTCCAATGAGATCATTTCTCATTCTTCTAAACTCCAGAGAGTATAGGCCCATTTTACTCAATCTATCTTCATAGGACAACCCCCTTATCCCAGAAATCAATCTAGTAAACCTTCATTATATCGCCTCTAAGGCAAGTATATCCTTTCTTAGATAAGGAGACCAAAACTGTACACAGTACTCCAGGTGAAGTCTCACCAAAGCCCTGTACAACTGTAATAAGTCTTCCTTACTCTTGTACTCCATCCTCCTTGCAATAAAGGCCAACATGCTATTTGCCTTCCTAATTGCTTGCTGTACCTGCATGCTAACTTTTTGTGTTTCTTGTACGAGGACACCCAACATACTCTCTGAGCACCAACATTTGATAGTTTCTTACCATTTAAAAAATATTCTGTTTTCTGTTCTTTCTACCAAAGTGAATAACTTCACATTTCCCCACATTGTACTCCACTTGCCACCTTCTTGCCCACTCACTTAACCTGTTTATATTCCTTTTCAGAGGCTTTATGTCGTCCTCACAGCTTACTTTCCCACCTAGCTTTGTATTGTCAGCAAACTTGGATACATTACACTCGGTCCCTTCATCCAAGTCATTAATATAGATTGTAAATAGCTGAAGCCCAAGCACCGATCCTTGCGGTACTCCACTAGCTACAGTCTGCCAATCTAAAATTGACCGGTTCATCCCTGCTCCCTGTTTGTTTAGCAATCCTCTATCCATGCTAATATATTATCCCCAACCCCATGAGCCCTTATTTTGCGTAACAACCTTATGTGGCACCTTATTGAAGTCTTTTGAAAATCCAAATATACTACATCCACTGGTTCCCCTTTATCTACCCTGCTACTTACATCCTCACAAAACTCTGATAAATTTGTCAAACATGATTTCCCTTTCATAAAACCATGTTGACTTTGTCTAATCATATGATGATTTTCTAAGTGCCCTGTTACCACTTCCTTAATAATGGATTCCAGCATTTTCCTGACTACGGGCCTGTAGTTTCCTGCTTTCTCTCTCCCTCCTTTCTTGAATAACGGGGGTTACATTTGCTACCTTCCAATCTGCTGGGACTGTTCTAGAATCTAGGGTATTTTGAATATCACAGCCAATGCATCCACTATCTTTGCAGCCACCTATTTTAGAACTCTAGGATGTAGTCCATCAGGTCCAGGGGATTTATCGGCTTTTAGTCCCGTTAGTTTCTTCAGTACGTTTTCTCGACTGATATTACTTTAAGTTCCTCACTCTCATTAGTTCCTTGGTTCCTCACTATTTTTGGTATGCTTTTTGTGTCTTCTACCGTGAAGACAGATACAAAATATTTGTTTCACGTCTCTGCCATTTCCTTATTCCCCATTATAATTTCTCCTGTCTCAACCTCGAAGGGACTAATGTTTACTTTTGCTACTCTCTTCCTTTTGCTACTCTCTTCCTTTTTACATACTTGTAGAAGCTTTTACAATTCTTTTTTATATTTCTTGCTAGTTTACTTTCATATTCTATTTTCTCCCTTCTAATCAATTTTTTGGCCATCCTTTGCTGATTTCTAAAACTCTCCCAATCCTCAGGCTTACTATTCTTCTTCGCAACATTATAGGCCTCTTTTAATCCAACACTATCCTTAACTTCTTTAGTTAGCCACAGATGAATCACTTTTCCTGTAGAGTTTTTATTTCTCAATGGAATGTATATTAGTTAAGAATATTGAAATATTTCTTTAAATGTTTGTCATTGCTTATGTACAGTGATACTTTTTGATCTAATTTCCCAAGCTACCTTAGCCAACTTGCCACTCATACGTCTGTAATTGGCTTTATTTAAGTTTAAGACTCTAGTTTCCGACTTAAGGACATCGCTCTTGAACTCAATGTGAAATTCTATCATATTATGATCACTCTTCCCCAGAGGATCACTTAGAATAATAGAACTATGGAAAGGTTACAGCACGGAAGGAGGCCATTCGGCCCATCAAGTCCGTGCCAGCTCTATGCAAGAGCAATCCAGCTAGTCCTATTCCTGCAGCCCTGCAATTTTTTTCCTTTCAAGTATTTATCCAGTTCCCTTTTGAAGGAATCTGCGCCCCCCCCCCCCACCTCGGCAGTACATTCCAGATCCTAACCACTCACTGTGTGAAAAAGCTTTTCCTCATGTCACCTTTGTTTTTTTTGCCAATCACCTTAAATCTATGTCCTCTGGTTCTTGACCCTTCCGCCAATGGGAACAGTTTTTTTTTCTCTACTCTGTCTGGACCCTTCATGATTTTGAGTACCTCTATCAAATCTCCTCTCAACCTTCTCAGTTACATGGAGAACAACCCCAACTTCTCCAGTCTTTCGACATAACTAATGTCCCACAACCCTGGAATCATTCTAGTAAATCTCTTCTGCACCCTCTCTAACGACTTCACATCTTTCCTAAAATACGGTGCCCAGAACTGGACACAATACTCCAGCTGTGGCTGAACCAGTGTTTTATAAAGGTTCATCATGACTTCCTTGCTTTTAGAGTCATAGATAGAGTTATACAGCACGGATAGAGGCCCTTCGGCCCATCGTGTCCGCGCCGGCCATCAGCCCTGTCTACTCTAATCCCATATTCCAGCATTTGGTCCGTAGCCTTGTATGCTATGGCATTTCAAGTGCTCATTCAAATGCTTCTTGAATGTTGTGAGGGTTCCTGCCTCCACAACCCTTTCAGGCAGTGAGTTCCAGACTCCAACCACCCTCTGGGTGAAAAAGTTCTTTCTCAAATCCCCTCTAAACCTCCCGCCTTTTACCTTGAATCTATGTCCCCTTGTTATAGAACCCTCAACGAAGGGAAAAAGCTCCTTAGTATCCATCCTATCTGTGCCCCTCATAATTTTGTACACCTCAATCATGTCCCCCCTCAGCCTCCTCTGCTCCAAGGAAAACAAACCCAATCTTCCCAGTCTCTCTTCATAGCTGAAGCGCTCCAGCCCTGGTAACATCCTGGTGAATCTCCTCTGCACCCTCTCCAAAGCGATCACATCCTTCCTGTAGTGTGGCGACCAGAACTGCACACAGTACTCCAGCTGTGGCCTAACCAGTGTTTTATACAGCATCACCTCGCACTTTTCCGGGTTAAATTCCATTTGCCACTGTTCTGCCCATCTGACCAACCCATCTATATCGTCCTGCAGACTGAGGCTATCTTCCTCGCTATTTACCACCCTACCAATTTTTGTATCATCAGCAAACTTACTGATCATACCTTTTACATTCATATCCAAGTCATTAATGTAGACCACAAACAGCAAGGGACCCAGCACCGATCCCTGTGGTACCCCACTGGCCACAGGCTTCCAGTCACAAAAACAACCTTCGACCATCACCCTCTGCCTTCTGCCACTAAGCCAGTTTTGTATCCAAAGTGCCAAGGCACCCTGGATTCCATGGGCTCGTACCTTTTTGACCAGTCTCCTGTGGGGGACTTTATCGAAGGCCTTACTGAAATCCATGTATACCACATCCACTGCGTTACCCTCATCCACACGCCTAGTCACCCCCTCAAAAAATTCAATCAAATTAGTCAGACATGATCTTCCCTTGACAAAGCCATGTTGACTATCCCTGATTAATCCTTGCTTCTCCAAGTGGAGACTAATTTTGTCCTTCAGAATTTTTTCCAATAATTTTCCTACCACTGATGTTAGGCTCACTGGCCTGTGGTTCCCCGGTTTTTCCCTACTCCCCTTCTTGAATAATGGTACTACATTAGCGGTTCTCCAGTCCTCTGGCACATCCCCTGTGGCCAGAGAGGTTCTGAATATATGTGTCAGAGCCCCCGCAATCTCCTCCTTTGCCTCACACAGTAGCCTGGGATACATTTTGTCCGGGCCTGGGGATTTATCCATTTTTAGGCCTGCTAAAACCGCCAATATCTCCTCGCACTCGATGTTAATATGTTCGAGTATATCACAGTCCCCCTGCCGTATTTCTATGTCTACATCGTCCTTCTCCATCGTGAAAACAGATGCAAAAAATTCATTTAGAACCCCTCCTACATCTGCTGGCTCCACACACAGATTGCCATTTTTGTCCCAAATGGGCCCTATTTTTTCCCTAGTCATCCTCTTACCCTTAATATACTTATAAAACATCTTAGGATTTTCCTTTATTTTGCTCACCAGTGTTATTTCATGGCCCCTCCTTGATCTCCTAATTTCTTTTTTAAGTATCCCCCTGCACTTTTTGTAACTCCTCTAGGGCTTCCTTCGTCTTTAGCCTTTTGTATCTGCCAAAAGCCCTCCTTTTTTTCCTAATCCATTCTCGTATATCCCCTGACATCCAAGGTTCCCTGGAGTTCTTGGAACCACCCTTGACCTTTACGGGAACATGTTGCCATTGTATGGTCTCAATCTCCCTTCTGAAAGACTCCCATTGCTCCGATGCGGATTTTCCTACAAGCAGCTGATCCCAGTCCATTTTGGCCAGATCCTGCCTTATCCTATTAAAATCGGCCTTCCCCCAATTTAGAACCTTTATTTCCGGCCCCTCCCTGTCCTTTTCCATGACCACCTTAAATCTCACTGAATTATGGTCACTGTCACCAAAGTGCTCACCTACTAGCACTTCTTCCACTTGGCCGGCCACATTCCCTAGAATTAGGTCCAGTACCGCCCCCTCTCTTGTAGGACTTTCTACATGCTGGCTCAAAAAGCTCTCCTGGATGCACGTTAAGAATTTTGTACCCTCTAAGCCTTTTACACTGAGTATCCCAGTTAATATTGGGGAAGTTCAAACCCCCCCACTATTATTACCCTATTATTTGCACAATTTTCTGAGATTTGCCTACATATCTGTTCCTCTATCTCCCCCTGACTGTTTGGGGGTCTATAGTACACTCCCATCAAAATGCTTGCCCCCTTTTTGTTTTTAAGCTCCACCCATATGGCCTCATTAGAGGAACCTGCTAATATATCATCCCTCCTTATGGCAGTAATTGATTCTTTAAGTAATATTGCGACCCCCCCTCCTCTTATACCTCCTCCTCTGTCTCGCCTGAAGATTCTGTACCCCGGAATATTGAGCTGCCAGTCTTGCCCCTCCCTCAACCATGTCTCTGTGACAGCAACAATATCATACTCCCATGTGTTTATCAACACCTTCAGTTCATCCACCTTATTCGCAAGACTCCTTGCATTAAAATAGATGCCATCCAGCCTTGCCCTCACATATTTGCCCTGTCTTCCAAGCTGACTTGTTTTTTTCTCTATATTTGGCTGCACATCACCCCCTATTGTAGCTCCACTCTGTATCCCATCCCCCTGCCAAGTTAGTTTAAACCCCCCCCAACAGTGCTAGCAAACCTCCCTGCAAGGATATTTGTCCCGCTCTGGTTCAGGTGCAACCCGTCCGACTTGTACAAGTCCCACCTTCCCCAGAAGCAGGCCCAGTGATCCAGGAAACTGAAACCCTCCCTCCTGCACCAACTCTTTAGCCACGCATTCATCTGTTCTATCCTCCTATTTCTATACTCACTAGCCCGTGGCACTGGGAGTAATCCAGAGATTACAACCTTTGAGGTCCTGCTCTTTAATCTGCTACCTAGTTCCCTAAATTCTTGATGCAGGACCTCATCTCCCTTCCTACCTATGTCGTTGGTCCCAATGTGGATCACGACCTCTGCCTGCTCACCCTCCCCCTTGAGAATGCCCTGTAGCCGCTCAGTGACATCCATGACCCTGGCACCAGGGAGGCAACAAACCATCCTGGAGTCACGTTTACGGCCACAGAAACGCCTGTCGATAGAATCCCCTACCACTATAGCTCTTCCACTCTTTTTCCTCCCAGCCTGTGCAGCAGAGCTACCCCTGGTGCCAGGAAGTTGGCTGCTGCTGCCTTCCCCTGATAAGTCATCCCCCTCAACAATATCCAAAGCGGTATATTTGTTTGAGAGGGGGACGGCCACAGAGGACCCCTGCACTGCCTGCCTGCTCCTCTTACTCTGCCTGGTGGTCACCCAATTACTTCCTGCCTGTACAACCTTTACCTGCGGTGTGACCATCTCACTAAACGTGCTATCCATGACGTTCTCAGCATCGCGAATGCTCCTTAATGAATCCATCCGCAGCTCCAGTGCCGCAATGCGGTTTGTCAGTAGCTGCAGCTGGATGCATTTCCCGCACACATGGTCGTCAGGGACACCGGAAGGGTCCCTGATTTCCCACATAGAGCAGGAAGAGCATAACACGGGGCTGGGCTGTCCTGACATGACTTACCCTTCAACTAATTAATTCAAATTAAATGAATCCCACCAATTTCACTTCAATTAAAAAGGTATACTCAAGGGCCCTTGCTGAACAGCAGTCCCCCACTACACAACAGAGACCAGAGAATCCACAAACTCTAACCTTAGACAAATTCAGCAGGAAAATACTCACCAGCCAATCACTTACCTCTTCCTTGGTGACTTCCCACTTGGATTACTTTTTGCTTCTTATTTATCTTAGGTCCATGAGTTAAGTCCCTGTGATGTCGCACAGTAGTTGTCTCTTGGTGCAGGTCTGCTGCTGCTTTTATTCCTCAATCTCAGTCTTCTACTCTCAGGTCCACTACCGCTCTGCAGGAAAAGTTTGGAAAAGCAAGGCAAAGCAGCACCTCCTTCCCCCACTTCACCAAACTCCCACACTTACCGAACTCTCAGCACACTGTGTAACATCCACACACCGTGCAGTCCGCACTGACAGGCCCCTGTATTTCTACAGTTGAGACTCAGATGAGTCAGGCCTGCCCCACCTTCAGGTACCAATTGAATCTAGCTAACCAATTAACTTGCTACAGCAGCTCTCTGCTGAAGCCTGACAGAAACTTAGAAATTTAAACTTTTAAATTGACCTTAAACAGTTGAAGCAATATGCACTAGATTTAAAGAGATTAACCCTTCAACTCCCACACTTACCGAACTCTCAGCACACTGTGTAATATCCGCACACCGTGTACTCTATGCCTCTATTTATAAAGCCCAGGATCTCAAATGCTTTATTAACAGCTTTCCCAACCTGCCGGACCATCTTGTGTACATATATCCCCAGATCTCTCTGTTCCTGTACCCCTTTTAGAATTGTGCAGTTTAGTTTATATAGCCTCTCCTCATTCTTCCTACCGAAATGTATCACTTCACATTTTTCTACATTGAATTACATCTGCCACATGTCCGCCTATGCCTGTCTATATCCTCTTGCAGTCCATAAGTATCCTCCTCACTGTTCTCTACACTTCAAGTTTTGTGTCATCTGCAAATTTGGAAATTGTTCCCTGTATACCCAAGTCCAAGTCATTAATATATATCAAAAAAAGCAGTGGTCCTAGTACCGACCGCTGGGGTACACCATGGTGGACCTCCTTCCAGTCAGAAAAACAGTTGTTCATCACCACTGTCTGTTTCCTGTTACTTAGCCAATTCTGTATCTATGCTGCTACTGGCCCTTTTATTCCATGGGCTTCAATCTTCATGACAAGCCTATTATGCAGCATTTCATCAAACGCCTTTTGAAAGTTCATATACACCACATCAACTTCGTTGCCCTCATCGACCCTTTCTGTTACCTCATCAAAACACGCTATCAAGTTGGTTCACAGTATCACAGTTGGTACATAAAACACGATTTGCCTTTAACAAATCCATGCTGGCTTTCCCTAATCAATCCACACTCATCCAAGTATCCGGGATAATTCTGTCCCGGATTATCGCTTCTAAAAGTTTCCCCACCACTGAGGTTAAACTGACTGGCCTGTAGTTGCTGTATTTATCCTTACACCATTTTTGAACAAGGGTGTCACATTTGCAATTCTTCAGTCCTCTGGCACCACCCCCCGTATCTAAGGATGTTTGGAATATTATGGCCAGTACCTCCGCAAATTCCACCCTTACTTCCCTCAGCAACCTAGGATGCATCCCATCCGGACTGTGTGACTTATCTACTTTAAGTACAGTTAGCCTTTCTAGTACCTCCTTTATTATTTTTTAGACCATCCAGTATCTCAACTACACCTTCCTTTTCTGAGATTCTGGCAGCATCTCCTTCCTTGATAAAGACAGATGCAAAGTATTCATTTAGTACCTCAGCCATGCCCTCTGCCTCCATGAGTAGATCACCTTTTTGGTCCCTAATCGGCACCACCCCTCCTCTTACTACCCGTTTACTGTTTACATGCCTGTGGAAGATTTTTGGATTCCCCTTTATGGTTGGCCGACCGTCTATTCTCATACTCTTTCTCTCTCTTATTTCCTTTTTCACTTCCCCTCTGAACTTTCTAAATTCAGCCTGGTTCTCACTTGTATTATCAGCCTGACATCTGTCATACGCCCCTTTTTTCTGCTTCATCTTACTCTCTATCTCTTTTGTCATCAAGGGCGCTCTGGCTTTAGGTGCCCTACCTTTCTGCCTCGTGGGAATGTACCTAGACTGTACCCGAACCATCTCCTCCTTAAAGGCCGCCCATTGTTCATTTACAGTTTTGCCTGCCAATCTTTGATTCCAATTTACCCGGGCCAGATCTGTTCTCGTCCCACTGAAATTGGCCCTCCTCCAACTGAGTATTTTTAGTTTAGAGTGGTCCATGTCCTTTTCCATAGCTATTGTAAACCTTATGATACTATGATCGCTGTTCTCTAAATGTTCCCCCACTGACACTTGCTCCACTTGGCCTGCCTCATTCCCCAGAACCAAATCCAGCAATGCCTCTTTCCTCGTTGGACTGGAAACGTTCTGGTCAAGAAAGTTCTCCTGAACACACTTCAAAAATTCCTCCCCCTCTTTTCCCCTTATATTATTGTTATCCCGGACTATATTAGGATAGTTGCAGTCCCCTGTTATCACTGCTCTATAGCTTTTGCACCTCTCTGATTTCCCTGCAAACTTGCTCCTCTATATCCTTCCCACTAGTTGGTGTCCTATAGAATACCCCCAGTAGTTTAATGGCATCTCTATTGTTTCTTAACTCTATTCTGTCCTTCACCCCTCCAGGCCTTCCTCTCTCCCCAGCACTGCAATATTCTCCTTAATCAATACTGTCAACCCCCTACTTCCTTTCCTTCCCTATCTTTCCTGAACACCATGTATCCAGGAATATTTAGTACCCAATCTTGCCCTTTTTTGAGCCAGGTCTTCATTATCGCTACAACATCATATTCCCATGTGGCTAATTGCACCGGCAGCTCTCCAACCTTATTTACCACGCTTCGTGTATTTACACACATGAACTGTTAGTACAAGAAAGTCTTTCTCTTAGTGTGATCCCACCTAATATTTCATATTTTATTGCTATCTTTCTCTCCCAATCCTTTGTGAACCTTGTTTCTCCTTTCCAGTGCTACATCCTGGTGACCATCCCCCTGCCAAATTAGTTTAAACTCCCCCCCCCCCCCCCCCCCCAACCACCACAGCTCTAGCGAACCCACCCGCAAGGACATTGGTCCTAGCTCCGTTGAGGTGCAACCCATCCCACCTATGCACCTCCCTCAGAACTGGTCCCAAGCCCCAGGAATCTAACTCCCTCCCTCCTGCACCAACTCTCCAGCCACGCATTCATCTGCTCTATCCTCCTATTTTTATACTCACTAGTGCGTGGCACCGGGAATAATCCAGAGATTACTACCTTTGAGGTCCTGCTTATTAATCTCTTTCCTATCTCCTTAAGTTCTGCCTGCAGGACCTCATTCCTCTTCCTACCAATGTCATTGGTACCGATATGGACCATGACCTCTGACTGTTCACCCACCCCCTCCAGAATGTTCTGCAGTCGCTCAGTGACATGCTTGACCCTGTCACTAGGGAGGCAACATACCATTCTTGAATCACATCTGCAGCCGCAGAAGCGCCTGTCTGTTCCCTAACTATAGAATCCCCTATCACTGTCGCTCTCCTGACCTCTCTCCTTCCCCCTCTGTACAGCTGAGCCACCCATGGTGCTGTGGTCTTACTATGAGATTTCTAATTGAGCCTGCCTCATTACACACTGAAATATCTAAAATAGCCTATTCCCTGGTTGGTTCCATGACATATTGTTCTAGGAAACTGTCTCAAATGCATTCCATGAATTTCTCCTCTGGACTACCTTTGCCAATTTGATTTGTCTAGTCTATATGAAGATTAAAGTCCCCCACGATTATTGCATTACCTTTGTTACAAGCTCCTATTATTTCTTGATTAATACTCTGTCCAACAGAACAGCTCCTGTTAGGTGGCCTATAAACTACTCCTTCCAGTGTTTATTTCTTATTTCCAACCATACTGATGCTGCTTCTTGATCTTCCGAGCCAAGGTCCTTTCTCACCACTGTCCTTAGGTCATCCTTTATTATCAGGGCTACCCCCACTCCTTTTCCATTCTGCCTGTCTTTTCAAAATGTCATGTACCCTAGGATATTTAGTTCCCAACCTTGGTCACCTTGCAACCCTGGGCACAATTTTAAAGAAATCTGTGGGTGCGTTGGGGGCAGGGGGGCAAAGAAAATCAGTTTTTTTTTTGGAGCCGGCAGGAATCCCAGCTCCAAACCGCCGAAGAATGCGGATGACCCAGAGGCATCTTGGTGCTTGCACCGTTCCTGAACCCGGAGGTCCCGCCGGCAATTAAAGCTGGCAGGACGATACTTAAAGCAGTAAATCAAGCACTTAAAGTACTTGAAATGTCCATAAATCCAATTAACAATGAAGGCAAGCGATTTTAACCCTGCCTCAACGTGTCTCCTATGCTGTGTGAAACATGGCATTGGAAAGTAGTTGGGTTTCAACCGGCAGCCATTTGGACATTTAAATCCCTGTTTGACAGATGGGATAAAAGGTCAGTTATTGCAGCAGGGCACTCAGTTCTCTCAGACAAACTTGTGGTTGGGAGGTCTTTGTATTTAGACTGAAAATTCTTGATTTCCACTCAGAATTGTTCTTTTTGCACATATTTACCAACTTTTTGGACCCCCTCAAACTGACACCATCAGGATGGGGGGTGTGATGGCTGCATTCACCAGTACATCGGAGGACGAGGAACATCACCATCCTCGCCAGGCGTGCACTTCAGCCACTTGCTGCTCCACAAAACAGTGCTATGCCACAGGCACCTGCACAAGAGCACACGGGAACCACAGAGGGACTGACATCGCAGGAGGCACTACCCTTGTCAGAGAGTCTACAGACTGAGGCTCAGCTTCCTGGACCTCTGAGGAGCAGTGCATACGGAGGTTGAGAGAGAGTCGCCAGGTGGTTGCAGACATCTGCAGCCTCCTTCGTGCCAAATTGCTCCCGGCTGGGTCTGGCGGTATCTCATTATTCACTGCCCTCAACTTCTTCCTCCGGATCATTCCAGGGTGCCACCGGTGACATTGTTGGGGTCTCTCAGTTGTCTGCGCACAAGTGTGTAAGGCATGTCACGGACGGTTTGTTTTGCAGGGTCTCGCAATAAGTCAACTTCCCCATGGATGATCTCAGCCAGACGGAGAGGGCAGTGAGATTCCACACTGTGGCTGGCTTCCCACGTGTACAGGGTGCAATCGATTGCACGCACATAGCAATCTGAGCACCTCCACACGAGCTAGGACTGTTCATCAACAGAAAGGGATATCACTCCATCAACGCTCAGCCTGTTTGTGACCACCGCAAAAGATTTCTTCACACGTGTGCGATATTCCCTGGCAACTGCCATAATTTGTTCATTCTGAGGGAATGTAACATCCCGGACCTCTTCCATGCACCAAACAGCCTTAAGGGCAGGCTCCTCAGGGACAAGGGATACCCCCTGCACACGTTGCTGATGACAGCTCTGAGGAACCCCATCAGCGAGCAACAATGTTGATACAACAACAGCCACATTGCCACCAGGTCTATAATTGAACATGCGATAGGACTGCTGAAGATGTGATTTTGGTGCCTCTATCGTTCTGGGGGTGGCGGGGGGGTGCTTCAATATGCACCAGCGAGAATGGGTCTCATTATAGTTGTGTGTTGTGTCCTGCATAACATGGCGCAACAGAGAGGGATGTCAGTTGACGAGGCCCCATGCCCACAACATTGTGGAGGAGCAGGAGCAGCAGGAGGAGCACCAGGAGGAGAAGGAGGAACCCATGGGAAGAGCAGTGGCACACCTGGCTGCTCATGAGGCCAGGGAGTCATGCATATGTGAACGGTTCTCATAAGATCACAGTGAGAATAGTCCAGTCCTCTCATCAGCTGGAAAGAGCAGCACCAACACCAGCTTCCCCCCCCTCCCCACACCCACCCTGCACCAAACAGTCCTGCAACTCCACATACACCCACTGTAAAGTCACCCGCTGGGTGCAATCAAGTGTGGGCTTTCTTGATGAAGCACATGAAAGGGCGCTATCACAAAACGCAGTCAAGAATGGGAAAGACGTGGCAGTAGTGGTGAGAATAACAACATTTAATGTGACTTTAACAAAAAACAAATATAAATGAAAAACATGACAGTCTGTCTGGCACCCTTGTGCATATCCTTTGTGATCACAAATCCTTAGCCTTTCTCTTCCTACTACTTCTACGTGGTGCATCCCCTGCAGCAGAGATAGTGGCAGTTGCTCATGTCCATGGCCGGACTGCATAGATGCTTTTGGCCTATGCCCTCTGGGTTTTGGAGCCTGTGAGGGCCCTGCCAAAGACTGCTCCACCTGCACCTGTGCAGGGGCAGACTCAGCTGCCTGGAGAGGAGGCAGCATTGCGGGTACTGGTTGAGAGGGGGGCAACAGGCGAGACGTGGAAGTGCTTTGAGTGGCGACCCCACTTCCATGTCCCCTTTCGCCATCATCCCTCTCCTGGACCAGGCCCACATCATTCCTACCACCCTGCTGGGGAACTGTTTGGAGGATATGTATGATGCCTTGGAAGCCCAGTTGTAAAGTTTCGGCCTGTCTGTTTAAGGTGGCAGAATATTGCTCACAGTCAGTCCAAACGGCCGTTTTCAGGGCCTGAACGGACTCTGAGCTGTGCTTGAAGCTCAATGGAGGCTAGCCTTCTCTCCATCGCAAACATACACGTACTTACCTGCGACACTATCTCAGACATTTCTGCAGTTACCTGCGACACTATCACAGACATTTCCGCAGTTACGTGTGGCATTATCTCAGACAGTTCCTCACGTCCCTGTGACACTATCTCAGAGATTCCCTCATGTACCTGTGCCATCATTCCACCAATGCAGGAGTTGGACTCCTCCATCCTCTGTGCTGTTGTAGACAGTGTGCATGGTACATGTTCCAGAACCTCGCAAACATGCTGCTGTCCCTCGATCATTCTCCTTTTAAAGGATGGCCCTCGGATTCAGCATCTGTGTCCAGCTGAGCAGAGCCTGGAGAGGAGCGCGCCCACGGACATGGACTCTTCACAGCTGCCCCTGCCACCAGTGTCTGATCGTGCTCACTTGTGTGTGGTGACTCACCAGGTGCCAACCCAACCAACCGACTACTAGGACCCACCAAGTTGTGAGTATCTGCGCTGGTGGATGGCTTGCTAAGATGTGACGGTGCGCCCTCAGACGCCAGGAGCTTCTCTAAGGAATCGCCCTCTTCCATCACTGTGGTCATTGAAGGGCCTGTAAGAGAGCAGAAGGCAATATTAAGCATCATCGCAGATGTGTCATGTGATACTGAGGTGTTCAACATGCCAATCATTATTAACATCAATTCATGTTGTGTATGATGAATGTTAAAGTTGTGTCACCAGACGTTTGTGGGGTGCCAGTTTGGCGTCCCGGATGGACAGGCACTCGAGGGTGTGGCTGATCTGCAGGGCCTCCTCCTTCACCTCTGAGGACCACTATTTGTTGTGGCCCCCCTCCAGTCCTCGCCCTCTCACATGCATTTTGCGCTCTTCTCCTGGAAGGGGAGAAAGTACAGATGCATGAGTGAGTGAGGGTGAAGTGGTCAGCCGATGAATGCATTGCTTTGGGTGAGGCTGACCACGAAAGAGGTGCATTAGAGGCTGAGTATGAGATAGAGACATCATATCAGATCACGACTGGGGTGATTGGTAGCGGTGGGGTCACAAATGGGGAGGTGAGGAAGCGCTCAGGAAGTGAAGCTAAGTTGAGGATGAACCTTAAGTGGATGTGAGGAGTGATGTGATGGAGTAGTCTTGGCAGTGAGTTGGGGTGGGCAGGGGGTGGGGGGGATGTGCATCACAGAATGCAGGAGAATCAGTAAATGTACTCACTTTTGCTGACCTAGTTAGGTCATTGAAACGCTTCCTGCACTGGACCCAAGTGTGGCAGATTTTGCTATAGCTGGTGACCTCCTTTGCCACCTCGAGCCAGGCCTTCTTGGTGGCAGATGCGGACATTTCCTCCTGTCGGCTAGGTAAAATAGTTCCCTCCTCCTCTTCACTTCGGCCAACAGCACCTCAAGTGAGGCATCATTGAATCTTGGAGCAGCCTTGCCCTTGTGCTGCTCCATTGTGTCTTCTTGCTCTTTGCTACAGCAAAATCCATTTGAGCAATGGCTCTCTAAATCTAGACGCTGCAGCTGACAGCCTATCATGTGGGTGCACAGTCCGTCCGCTGCGCAGCTTTCGGATGGCAAACCTGGAAACAAGATTAATGGCCACCAACTAAGTAGTGATCACGTAGGGAAGGGTAAGTTTTTATTATTCGCGTTTGCCGCCGCCGCCCATTGACTCCCCCCCCGCTGCCATCTCACCACCTTATTAAAATCGTGCCCCATGTCTCTGTAATGGCTATTAGATCAAATCCATTTATCTCTATTTGTGCCACTAATGCATCTATCTTGTTACTGTTAAACTCTCTGACCCTTCCTGCCACACTCTGCTTATTTTTCCCCAAAATTACTACACTGCTCTGTTGTCTTGACTTTTCTCTTTAGATTTCTAAATTTCCTTTAACCTGACCCCTTTTTAGTTTAAAGCCCTAGTTATTCGATTTGCCAGGACACTGATTCAGCCTGCTTTAACTGGAGCTCGCCCTAAGAGAACAGCTCCCTCTTTCCCCAGTACTGGTGCCAATGTCCCATGAATCGAAACCCTTGTCTCCCACAGCATTCTTTGAGCCACGCGTTTAACTCTCTGATCTGCTTGTCCCTATGCCAATTTGCATGTGGCTCAGGTAGTAATCCAGAGATTATAACCTTTGAGGTTCTGCTTATTAATTTAGACCCTAGTTCCTCACACTGTCTCAGCAGAACCTCATTCTTAGTTCTGCCTACATCGTTGGTTCCTACGTGGACCACGACAACTGGATTCTCCCCGTTATGCTCAAAAGTTCTTTTCTAGCCACGAGGAGGTATCCTTAACGCTGGCACCAGGCAGGCAACACAGCCTTCAGGACTCTCGGTCATGGCTGTAGAGAACAGTATCTATCACCCTGACTATACTGTCCCTTACCACTACCACATTCCTTTTTACTCCCCCCACTTGAATGGCTTCCTGTACCACAGTGCCGTGATCAGTTTGTCCATCCTCCCTGCAGTCTTTGCTTTCATCCATACCAGTAGCAAGTATCTCGTACCCGTTAGATTAGGTTAGGTCAGGGGTTGAGGCTCCTCCATCACCGCATCCTGGGTCCCTATACCTGCCTGACTCGCAGTCACATCCCTGACCACTGAACAAATCTAAATTACTACCTAATCTGAGGGTTGTGACTGCCTCCGGGATCAAAGTGTCCAGATAACTCTCCCCCTCCCGGTTGCAGCGCAATGTCTGCAGCTCAGACTCCAGCTCAACAACTCTGAGCCGAAGTTCGTCGAGCTGCAGACACTTACTGCAAACATGGTTGCCTGGGATCATGCTGGTCTCCACAAACATGCTGAAGTTACAACACACCATCTGCCCTGCCATCCCTATCTAACCTTGTTTAATTTAATAACTTTATTAGAGTTTTTATTCACTTGCTATTGTTAGTTTTATTAACTAATTAGTTTATCTACTTTAAGTTAATTGATTTCAGCTGTTAGTTTAACCCACTATATTCAAAAGCACACTGAAAATGAAGTTCACTCCTTCCTAGCTCCACTTCATCTAGTGCTTAAATTAGTAAGACTGCAGCAAAACCCTCTTCACCTATCAGAGCTAGCTCTCAGGCTAACATAGACAATATTATTCAGTCAATCAAGTTATTACAACAGTCCACACTAGATGTGGACATGGATGCGAGGTATGGCATAAGGCATTCTGCCTCACAGACATACCAAGCTAATAATATCAACTTTCTCAGAGGACTTACAGGCAAAACCTTTGGGGATCTTATTCACAGGGAAACTCCTCATTGTATATATGTACAAACCACTTCAGAAGGCCTTTAAAAGCACCATGCAATGAAGCCAACAAGGACTGAAAGGCCCACTCCTGATTAAAATTAAAAAGGGGAGGAACCCTAAGGAAGTTGTGCTCACGTTGTCGGATGTCAAGCCACAACAAATTACTTGCCCCAGCAATGACGCATGACTAGGGTGAGTTCATTATGGAAACTAGCACTAGTCTGGTTTCCTGTTAGGGGATGGTGAGGACTGTTCCAGTCCCATTAAGATTAGGGTTACATTTTCTCATGGACAATCATGGTCTGCTCATGTGATTTTCCAATATGCCCGACCAACAAACAAGGCTCCCTGTTGGGATTTTTTAAAAATTAAGCCAATTGACTCAATGTCAGGATGATTTTGGGAGGAAGAAAGAGTAAGGAGAAGCATTGTGTCATAAACAGATAGGCAGCCGAATTACTATCTTAATCGTCAAGGACATAATCGGACAAGGCATCTACATCAACTACAACTCCAGGCATTAAACAAATTTAATGACAGGATGACCACAGTGTTGTAAGAGTAAAAGTGAAGAAGGTTGAGTTACATAAGAACATAAGAAATAGGAGCAGGAGTAGGCCAATCGGCCCCTCGAGCCTGCTCCGCCATTCAATAAGATCATGGCTGATCTGATCCTAACCTCAAATCTAAATTCATGTCCAATTTCCTGCCCGCTCCCCGTAACCCCTAATTCCCTTTACTTCTAGGAAACTGTCTATTTCTGTTTTAAATTTATTTAATGATGTAGCTGTCCTTTGATATTGTCCTTTCAACTTTGAGTTCAAATCCAGCTCAAATATCAAAAGGCTTCTTAGTTTAATAGCTGTAATAGTATTTGGTCAATTTGAAACTAGTTTCGATGGGTATGAGTCCATAGCATAAAACTGTAGATCACAATAAATTGCTAATCTCACTGTGAAAAGCTATAAGATTGTTGATCTTGGCTGGTGCAGAAGTGGGTGTTCTGGGGTACGGCAGATTGTTGCAGAAGTAGATTGTACAAGAAGTATACAAGAGAACTTTCTGGAACAGTGTGTTTCCTACCCAACGAGGAAGGAAACAGTGCTGGATCTAGTTCTGGGGAATGATGTGGGGCAGGTGGAGCATGTTTCAGTGGGGGAGCATTTGGGGAACAGTTGATCATAATATCATTAGGTTTAGAATAGTTATGAAAAAGGGCAAGGAACAATCAAATGTGAAAATACTTAACTGGAGGAGGGCTAATTTCAGTAAGTTAGGAACATAGGAACAGGAGTAGGCCATTCAGCCCCTCATGCCTGCTCCGCCATTTGATTAGATCATGGCTGATCTGTGATCTAACTCCATATACCTGCCTTTGGCCCATATCCCTGAATACCTTTGGTTGCCAAAAAGCTATCTATCTCAGATTTAAATTTAGCAATTGAGCCAGCATCAATTGCCGTTCGCGGAAGAGAGTTCCAAACTTCTACAACCCTTTGTGTGTAGAAATGTTTTCTAATCTCGCTCCTGAAAGGTCTGGCTCTAATTTTTAAACTGTGCCCCCTACTCCTAAAATCCCCAACCAGCGGAAATAGTTTCTCTCTATCCACCCTATTTGTTCCCCTTAATATCTTACAAACTTCGATCAGATCACCCCATAACCTTCGAAACTCCAGAGAATACAACCCCAATTTGTGTAATCTCTCCTCGTAACTTAACCCTTGAAGTCCGGGTATCATTCTAGTAAACCTACACTGCACTCGCTCCAAGGCCAATATGTCTTTCCGAAGGTGCGGTGCCCAGAACTGCTCACAGTACTCCAGGTGCGGTCTAACCAGGGTTTTGTATAGCTGCAGCATAACTTCTGCCCCCTTGTACTCTAGTCCTCTAGATATAAAGGCCAACATTCTGCTTTATTTTCTGCACCTGTTCATGACACTTCAATGATCTATGTACCTGAACCCCTAAGTCCCTTTGGACATCCACTGTTTTTAACTTTTTACCATTTAGAAAGTACCTTGTTCTATCCTTTTTTGATCCAAAGTGGATGACCTCACATTTGTCTACATTGAATTCCATTTGCCACAATTTTGCCCATTCACCTAATCTATCAATATCGCTTTGTAATTTTATGTTTTCATCTACACTGCTTACAATGCCACCAATCTTTGTGTCATCGGCAAACTTAGATATGAGACTTTCTATGCCTTCATTTAAGTCGTTAATAAATATTGTGAATAATTGAGGCCCCAAGACAGATCCCTGCGGGACTCCACTAGTCACATCCTGCCGATGTGAGTACCTTCCCATTATCCCTACTCTCTGTCGCCTTTCGCTCAGCCAACTTCCTAACCAAGTCCGTATTTTTCCCTCGATTCCATGGGCTTCTATCTTAGCTAACAGTCTCTTATGTGGGATCTTGCCCAGGTGGATTGGAATCGGGATCTTGCCCAGGTGGATTGGAACGGGATCTTGCCCAGGTGGATTGGAATGGGATCTTGCCCAGGTGGATTGGAATCAAAAATTGGCAGGCAAAACAGTAATTGAACAATGGAAAGCCTTCAAGGAGGAGTTGGTTCAGTTACGGAGTAGACACATTCTTACAAGGGGGAACGGAAGGGCATCCAAAGCTAGAGCTCCCTGGATGACTAAAGATATGGAGATTAAAATGAAACAAAAAAGAGGCTTATGACGAATGTCTGGTTCGTAATACTCAGGCTGCATGCATACAGTACAGAGGAGATCATTAAAAGGGAATCATAGAATCATAGAAGTTACAACATGGAAACAGGCCCTTCGGCCCAACATGTCCATGTCGCCCAGTTTATACCACTAAGCTAGTCCCAATTGCCTGCACTTGGCCCATATCCATCGATACCCATCTTCCCCATGTAACTGTCCAAATGCTTTTTAAAAGACAAAATTGTACCCGCCTCGACTACTGCCTCTGGCAGCTCGTTCCAGACACTCACCACCCTTTGAGTGAAAAAATTGCCCCTCTGGATCCTTTTGTATCTCTCCCCTCTCACCTTAAATCTGTGCCCCCTCGTTATAGACTCCCCTACCTTTGGGAAAAGATTTTGACTATCGACCTTATCTATGCCCCTCATTATTTTATAGACTTCTATAAGATCACCCCTTAACCTCCTACTCTCCAGGGAAAAAAGTCCCAGTCTGTCTAACCTCTCCCTGTAAGTCAAACCATCAAGTCCCGGTAGCATCCTAGTAAATCTTTTCTGCACTCTTTCTAGTTTAATAATATCCTTTCTATAATAGGGTGACCAGAACTGTACACAGTACTCCAAGTGTGGCCTCACCAATGCCCTGTACAACTTCAACAAGACATCCCAACTCCTGCATTCAATGTTCTGACCAATGAAACCAAGCATGCTGAATGCCTTCTTCACCACCCTATCCACCTGTGACTCCACTTTCAAGGAGCTATGAATCTGTACTCCTAGATCTCTTTGTTCTATAACTCTCCCCAACGCCCTACAATTAACGGAGTAGGTCCTGGCCCGATTCGATCTACCAAAATGCATCACCTCACATTTATCTAAATTAAACTCCATCTGCCATTCATCGGCCCACTGGCCCAATTTATCAAGATCCCGTTGCAATCCTAGATAACCTTCTTCACTGTCCACAATGCCACCAATCTTGGTGTCATCTGCAAACTTACTAACCATGCCTCCTAAATTCTCATCCAAATCATTAATATAAATAACAAATAACAGCGGACCCAGCACCGATCCCTGAGGCACACCGCTGGACACAGGCATCCAGTTTGAAAAACAACCCTCGACAACCACCCTCTGTCTTCTGTCGTCAAGCCAATTTTGTATCCAATTGGCTACCTCACCTTGGATCCCATGAGATTTAACCTAGGGGCAAAGAGAGAGTAGAGAATACTTTAGTGGCTAACATAAAAGGGAACCCAAAAGTCTTTTCTAAACATAGAAATAGTAAAAGGGTAGTCAAAGGAAGGGTGGGACTGATTAGGGACAAAAGAGGAGATCTTCTAGTGGAGGCAGAGGGCATGGCTGAGATACTAAATGAATACTTTGCATCAGTCTTCATTAGAGAAGAGGATGCTGCCATTGTAGCAGTAAATGAGGAGGTAGTAACGATATTGGATAGGATAAAAATAGATAAGGAGGAGGTGCTTAAAAGATTGGTCGTACTCAAAGTAGAAAAGTCACCCGGTCCAGATGGGATGCATCCTAGGTTACTGAGGGAAGTAAGGGTGGAAATTGCGGAGGATGTGGCCACAATCTTTCAATCCTCTTTAGGAATGGGGATGGTGCCGGAGGACTGGAGGATTGCAAATGTCACACCCTGTTCAAAAAAGGGGGAGAGGAATAAACCCGGCAATTACAGGCCAGTCAGCCTAATGTTGGAGGTGGGGAAACTTTTAGAGACAATAATCTGGGACAAAATTAATTGGCACTTGGAAAAGTATGGGCTAATAAATGAAAGTTGCTAAAGGAAAATCGTGTTTGACTAGCTTGATTGACTTCTTTGACGGTCTAACAGAAGGGATTGATGTGTATATGGACTTTCAAAAGGCATTTGATAAAGTACCATATAATAGACTTGTTAGCAAAATTAAAGCCCATGGGATTATATGACGGTGGCAGTGTGGATACAAAATTGGCTAAGGGACAAAAAGCAGAGTGTAGTGGTAAGCAGTTGTTTTTCAGACTGGAGGGAAGTATACAGTGGTGTTCCCCAGGGGCCAGTATTATACCACTGATCTTTTTGATATATATTAATGACCTGGACTTGGGAATATAGGGTATAATTTCAAAATTTGCAGATGACACTAAACTCGGAAATGTAGTAAACAATGTGGAGGATAGTAACAGACTTCAGGAGGACATGGACAGACTGGTGAAATGGGCAGACACGTGGCAGATGAAATTTAACGCAGTGACGTGTGAAGAGATACATTTTGGTAGGAAGAGCAAGGAGAGGCAATATAAACTAAATGGTGCAATTTTAAAGGGGGTGCAGGAACAGTGAGACCTGGGGACGCACATACACAAATCTTTGAAGGTGTCAGGACGAGTTGAGAAGACTGTTGAAAAGGCATATGGGATCCTTGGCTTTATTAATAGATTTATTAATGGAGGCATAGAGTACAAAAGCAAGGAAGTTATACTAAACCCTTATAAAACACTGGTTGGGCCTCAGCTGGAGTATTTAGTTAATTTGTGGGCACCACACTTTAGGAAGGATGTCAAGGCCTTAGAGAGGGTGCTGAAGAGATTTACTGGAATGGTACCAGGGATGCGGGACTTCTGTTATATGGAGAGACTAGAGAAGCTGAGGTTGTTCTCCTTAGAACAGAGAAGGTTAAGAGAAGATTTGGTAGAGGTGTTCAAAATTACGAACAGTTTTGTTAGAGTAAATAATGAGAAACTGTTTCCAGTGGCAGGAGGAGCGGTAAGCAAAGGACACAGATTGAAGGTGATTGGCAAAAGAGTCAGAGGCGACATGAGGAAACATTTTTTTACGCAGCGAATTGTAATAATCTGAAATGCATTGTCTGAAAGGGTGGTGGAAGCAGATTCAATAGTAACTTTCAAAAGGGAATTGGATAAATACTTGAAGGGAAAAATTTACGGGGCTATGGGAAAAGAGCAGGGTAATGAGACTAATTTGATAGCTCTTTCAAAGAGCCGGCACAGGCACGATAGGCCGAATGGCTTCCTCCTGTACTGTACCTACTATGATACTATGAAAGAGGAAGCTTTATTTGGCATCTGTTCCTGTTATTGTCTGATTCAGGAGTAACTGAAGCTTTTACTGGGTACCCACAGTGGAAAATGTGTTCAATTCTTAGAATAGACATCTCTTTTTAATGAACATAAAGGATTGATACTATTATCGATGCACTCCAAACATGACTTCCCAAGACGAAGCAACTCTTTGGGTTTAAAATGATACTTCTATAATAACATAAATATAGCCTTCTACTTCTCTGACCAAAATCTCTTGCATATCTGCTGCAAGCAATCTAACTATGTATTAAAATTCAGGATCTATTATTTTTCTATATTTTAGAAACTCAAATGAAACAATGGACTATCATCTTGATCTGCATAAAGCTATTAGGGCTAGTTTTCTGAATGCACACTACCAGCGTGGAGCCTCGCATGGCAACCATATTGTGAAATCGCTGGCTTGCTGCACTTCCCATAATCTTCTGTTCATATTCGTAAAATTGGCAGTATAATGTTTGAAGAGTATTGGGCCAGTATAATCTTAAACTTAAACATTTGATTTGGTTGGTAGAATTATAGGGTTGATTTTACGAATGTGCACTCCATCCAGGGATGTAATGATGGAACTGTATAAAATGTTGGTAAGGCCACAGCTGGAGTATTGTGCGCAGTTCTGGTCACCACATTACAGAAAGGACGTAATTGCTCTGGAGAGAGTGCAGAGAAGATTTACAAGAATGTTGCCAGGGTTTGAAAATTGCAGCTATGAGGAGAGATTGGATAGGCTGGGGTTGTTTTCCTTGGAGCAGAGGAGGCTGAGGGGTGACTTGATTGAGGTGTACAAAATTATGAGGGGCCCAGATAGAGTAGACAGAGGAAGTACCTGTTTCCCCTAGTGGAGAGTTCAAGAACTAGAGGACATAGATTTAAGATGAAGGATTGGCGGAAGGATTAGAGGGGACATGAGGAAAAACTTTTTTACCCAGAGAGTGGTGGGTGAATGGAATTCGCTGCCCGAATTGGTGGTAGAGGCAGGGACCCTCAATTCTTTTAAAAAGTACTTGGACCTGCACCTAAAGTGCTGTAAGCTGCAGGGCTATGGACTGGGTGCTGGAAGGTGGGATTAGAATGGGCACCTGGTTGTCCTTCGAGCTGGCGCGGACACGATGGGCTGAATGGCCCCTTCAATGCTGTATCTTTTCTATGGTTCTATCCAGGCTCCCTCATCTGCCAGGAGTGTGCATTGATAAAATCAGCGCTTTAGTCTAATCTTTAAATAGAAATGTGCTTTTTTTTCCCCAGGTGAAAGCATGTCCTATCAAATCATCAAAGAAGATAGTGGAGCCTCCATGTAAGCTACTATTTACATAATATAGCATTGATTTGTTCTTTTTGTACCAAAAGTTGTATTATGGCTGAAGTGCAATTATAGATTATCCCTACAGATGCAGCTAGAAAAAAAAATCCATAGTTCCCTTCAACTCTGCTAAATTATTTTATTTTATATCTAAAAGTTTAGAATGTCATATTGGGGCCATTTCTCTGTAGTTTTCATTGACTGCCTGTTAATTTTGCAGATAGTGCACTTAACCCAACCACTGCTGAGCTGCCTCGAGTATCCCCTACTGTAACAGTTTTGCAACCTGTGACATTTATCAAGGTTTTTCAGAAAGAACAAAAAAAATTACTAAATCCTACAGAGATTAACTGAAATTTAACAAAATTTAACATAAAACAAGAAGAATTTGATATGCAGATTACTTTTTGAGAAGGTAATTCTTGCTGCGGCAACAAGCAGATCTCTAACATTTAACACAGACAAAGACTACACATTGGGCTCGATTTTAAAACGAAAGTGCAGGTGCGTTGGGGTGGGCGGGTGGTGGCAAAGAAAATTGTGTTTTCCAGGAGCGGGCAGAAATCCCGGCTCCAACACGCCTAAGAACGCGCACGACCCAGAGGCATCTGGGTGCATGCGCCTTTCCCAAACCTGGAAGTCCCGCCGGCAATTAAAGCCGGTGGAATGTTATTTAAAGCATCAATTCAACTAGTTAACCAAGTTTAAAAATCCAAAAATACAATTAGGTATGAAGGCAAGCGATTTCAATGCTGCCTCAGCATGTTTCACATGCTGTGTGAAACACACTATGGGGAATGAGTTGTGTTTCAGCCAGCAGCCATTTGGACATTTAATTCCCTGTTTGACAGATGGGGATAAAAGCAGGGCACTCAGTTCTCTCAGACAAACTTGTGGCTGGGAGATCTTTGCGTTTAGACTGAGAATCCTTGGTTTCCACTCAGAATTGTTCTGTTTACACTTATTTACCAACTATTCGGACCCCCTCAAACTGACACCATCAGGATGGGGGACACGATGGCTGCATTCACTAGTACATTTGAGGATGAGCAACATCACCATCCTCGCCAGGCACGACGTGCACTTCTGCCACTTGTAACTCCAGAACACAATGCTGCACCATAGCCACCTGCACAAGAGCAGAGAGGGCAACAACAGAGGGTGCGACATTGCAGGATGCACTTCCTTCGTCAGAGGGTCTACAGACCACTGCCCTCAACTTCTTTGCCTCCGGATCATTCCAGGGTGCTACCGATGACATTGTCGGGGTCTCTCAGTCGTCTGCCCACAAGTGCATAAGGCAGGTCACCGATGGTTTGTTTCGCTGCGCTTCACAATACGTCAACTTCCTCATGGACGACCTCAACCAGACGGAAAGGGCAGTGGGATTCCACTCTGTGACTGGCTTCCCACATGTACAGGGTACAATTGTTTGCATGCATATAGCAATTCGAGCACCTCCACACGAGCTAGGACTGTGCATCAACAAAAAAAGTTATCACTTCATCAACGCTCAGCTCGTTTGTGACCATCGCAAAAGATTTCTTCACGTGTGTGCCAGCTGCCATGATCCGTTCATTCTGAGGGAATCCAATATCCCGGGCCTCTTCCATGCATCGAACCCCCTTAAGGGCTGGCTCCTCGGGGATAAGGAATACCCCCTGCACATGTGTCTGATGACACCTCTGAGGAACCCCATCAGCGAGCAACAGCGTTGATACGACGACAGCCACATCGCCACGACGTCTATAATTGAAGACGCGATAGGACTGCTGAAGACGCGATTTCAGTGCTTTGATCGTTCTGGGGGAGCGCTTTAATATGCACCAGCGAGAGTGGGTCACATTATAGTAGTGTGTTGTGGCCTGCGCAACATGGCGCAACGGAGAAGGGTACCAGTTGATGAGGCCCCATGCCCTCATCCAGCATCCACATCTGCAATCAATATTGAGGAGGAGCAGGAGGAGGAAGAGGAGGAGGACGACAAATGGATGGGCAGAGCAGCGGCTCAGCTGGCTGCCCGTGAGGCCAGCGAGTCTCACATATGTGAACGGTTCTTGTAAGATCAGAAAGTGAGAAGAGTCCAGTCCTCACACCACCTGGAAAGAGCAGCGCCAATACCAGCCACCCCGCCCCTCCCCAACTACTTGCACAAAACAGTCCTACAACTACACATATATCTACTGAAAAGTGACCCACTGGGTGGCACAAGTGTCGCCTTCATGAGGAAGCACATGAAAGGACGCTATCACAAAACGCAGTCAAGAATGAGCAAGACGTGGCAGTAGTGGTGAGAATGCGACTTTAACGAAAACCAAATATAAATGAAAAACATGACAGTCTGTCAGATACCCTTGCGCATAGCCTTCGTGATCACAAATCCTTAGCCTTTCTCTTCCTACCGCTTCTACGTGGTGCATCCCCTGTGGCTGCAGCAGGGGTAGTGATAGGTTGCTCATGTCCATGGCCGGACTGCTTAGATGCTTTCGGCCTATGCCTTCTGGGTTTTGGAGCCCGTGGGGGTCCCTTCGAAGACTGCACCCCTGTGCAGGGGCAGACTCGACCACCTGGAGAGGAGGCAGCATTGCGGGTACTGGTTGAGAGGGGGGCAGTGGCTAAGACGTGGGAGCGCATTGAGTGGTGTCCCCACTTCCATGTCCCCTTTCGCCATCATCACTCTCCTGGACCAGGCCCCCATCACTCCTACCACCCTGCTGGAGAACAGTTTGGAGGACATGTATGATGCCTTGGAAGCCCAGTTGTAAAGTTTCTGTCTACCTGTTTAAGGCAGCAGAATTTTGTTCACCGTGAGTCCAAACGGCCGTTGTCAGGGTCTCAATGGACTCATTTGTCCATTGAAGCTCAATGGAGGCTAGCCTTCTCTCCATCGCAAACATTCCTGCACTTACCTGCGACACTATTTCAGACATTTCCGTAGTTACCTCCAACACTATCTCAGATATTTCAGCAGTTACGTGCGACACTATCTCAGACAGTTCCTCATGTCCCTGTGACATTATCTCAGAGATTCCCTCACATCCCTGTGACACTATCTCAGAGATTCCCTCACGTACCAGTGCCACCATTCCACTAATGCAGAAGTTGGACTCCTCCATCCTCTGCGCTATTGTGGAGAATTTGCCTGGTATCTGTTCTAGTACCTCGTAAATGTGCTGCTGTCCCTCGATCAGTCTGGTATGAAAAATACCCAGTAGTATTAACTATCCAATTCCTTTGTTTCATAGGAAAGGTAGTAGTGGATCTTCTGAGAGCTAAATGTTTAATTTCATAAGGGAAGTGGTCTTATCATAGTATCATGGTAGGTACGGCACAGGAGGAGGCCATTTGGACCTTCATGCCTGTGAAAGAGATATCCAATTAGTCCCATTCCTCTGGTCTTTCCTTATAGCCCTGTAATTTTTTTCCCTTCAGGTATTTATCCAATTCCCTTTTGAAAGTTACTATTGAATCTGCTTCTGCCACCCTTTCAGATCATTACAACTCGCTGCGTAAAAAAATCTTTCCTAATGTCGCTTTTGGCTCTTTTGACAATCATCTTAAACCTGTGTCCTCTGGTTACTGATCTTTCTGCTACTGGAAACAGTTTCTCCTTATTTACTCTATCAAAACCGTTCATGATCTTGAATACCTCTATCAAATCTCCCCTTAACCTTCTCAGTTCTAAGGAGAACAACCCCAGCTTCTCCAGTCTCTCCACATAACTGAAGTCCCTTATCCCTGGTACCATTCTAGTAAATCTCTTCTGTACCCTCTCTGAGGCCTTGACATCCTTCCAAAAATGTGGTACACAGAATTGAACACAGTACTCCAGCTGAGGCCTAACCAGTATTTTCTAAAGGTTTAGTGTAACTTATTTGCTTTTGTACTCTATGCCGCTATTAATAAAGCCCAGAATCCCGTATGCTTTTTAACAGCCTTCTCAGTGTGTCTTGCCACCTTCAAAGATTTGTTTATGTACACCACCAGGTCTCTCTTCTCCTGCACCCCCTTTAAAATTGTACCATTTAGTTTATATTGCCTCTCCTCATGCTTTCTACCAAAATGCATCACTTCACACTTCTCTGCGTTAAATTTCGTCTGCCGTGTGTCTGCCCATTTCACCAGTCTATCTATGTCCTCCAGATGTCTGTTACTATCCTCCACATTTCCTAGTTTTGTGTCATCTGCCAAATTTGAAATTATACCCTGTATACCCAAGTCCAGGTCATTAATATATATAGAATCATAGTACCATAGAAAGTTTACAGCATGGAAGGAGGACATTTGGCCCATCGAGTCCATGCCGGCTCTATGCAATCCAGCTAGTTCCACTCCCCTGCCCTATCCCCATAGCCCTGCAATTTTTTTCCTTTCAAGTACTTATCCAGTTCCCTTTTGAAACCCGCAATTGAATCTGCTTCCACCACCCCCCAGGGCAGTGCATTCCAGATCCTAACCACTTACTTCGTTAAAAAATTTTCCTCATGTCACCTTTGGATCATTTGCCAATCAACTTAAATCTATGTCCTCTGGTTCTTGATCCTTCCGCCAGTGGGAACAGTTTCTCTCTATCTACTCTGTCTAGACCCTTTATGATTTTGAATACCATTATCAAATCTCCTCTCAGCCTTCTCTGATCCAAGGAGAATAATCCTGGCTTCTCCAGACTATCCATGTAACTAAAGTCCCTCATCCCTGGAATCTTTCTAGTAAATCTCTTCTGCACCCTCTCTAAGGCCTTCACATCTTTCCTAAAATGCGGTGCCCAGAACTGGACATAATACTCCAGTTGTATTTGAACCAGTGTTTTATAAAGGTTCATCATGACTTCCTTGCTTTTGTACTCTATGCCTCTATTTATAAAGCCCAGGGTCCTGTATGCTTTTTTAACCAATTTCTTAACCTGTCCTGCCATCTTCAAAGATTTGCACAGATACCCCCAGATCTCTCTGTTCCTTTACGTCTTTTAGAATTGTGCTCTCTGGCTTGCCAAAAATATCAAAAAGAGCAGTGGTCCTAATACTGACCCCTGTGGAACACCACTGTATACTCCCCTCCAGTCTGAAAAATAACCGTCTTCATGATTTTTAAAGGATGAACACTCCATTGATGTGTTGAGCAAGTTGCGCTTGTACTCCAACACAAGGCATCCCAATACATTAGCATACATTGAACTATTCCTCTCCTGATATAGAAGATACCTTTGTACTTTCTTACCTTTCCCACCATCATCAAATTAATCACAAAAACCAGATGGGAGAGACCTGAAAGTCATCATATCCCTTTATTAGCACATAAACCCATAACTTTGGACTATTGGCCTTTCTGAAAATTTAACCTCTTCCTTCCTAAAATACAAAATGGATGATGTCAGAAATAAGGGAAGTTTTGGTCTCCAGTTTGAGACAAGTTACAGCTAATAGTACAGGTGTTGAGAGGACGAACCAGACCTACCGAGTGTTTCCACTTCCTCACATCACCAAAAAATACTCTTACAAAACTTCAAAAACAACTTTGAAAAAAGAAAGAGTTCACAGCATGGAATTGAAGTCCAATGATGGATTTATTTAGCTTAACTTGGCATTGAAGCCCATTCTTTTGAGCTACTGCTGTGAAGGCTACACTTAGTATGTAGAGTCTACAGACTAAGTAGAATCACCACTGGACTTAAAAATTATTTGGATCTTTTTGCTTATCTTTTCAGAATTAAGTGAATATTTGCATGATAGTTTTTTTAATTGTCAAACCATTTTATTGAACTTTTGAAAATTACTGAACAATGTATTTATAGATAAAAACAAAACGAAGCACTAATTCTTTTTCTTTTTGTTATAGTGGTTACTGCAGGTCTCCCACGACGAAAGTCGTTATATAAAGGTAAATTCTGTTCTGAACAACTTCATTTAAATGAACATTTTTGATTTTTATTATGAACAAGTTTGAGCTAAACTAATTTTGGTAATATTTATATTTGATGAACTACTGTCAAAAACTGAGTGGATCTACTGCCAATGCAGGATGAAGTTATAGTTTAAAGTAGTGTGCAGCGTTCTTATTTTATCATGATATCACATTATCCTCAAACCATGGAAGTTTTCGTGTTTCTCTTTTAGAAAAAAAATACTGTCTGCATTGTTTTTATTCTAAGTATTTTATTGGTCCATTGTGATAATGACAAAATTTGTATTCTTCGTCATTCAGTTGCTTCCACATACTATGGGAGTAAGCACAGGTTGTCAAAGGGAAAATCAACATGGATGACTATAAATAGTGAGGGAAGTGAGTCATTTGGATACCATCCTGTCATTTCACATCATTAATATCAAGAACATCCAAAAAGGATGCATAACTGTTGCCAACCTAACTCTCATCTGGCAGTAAGTGCTTTCCTTCAAAGAAAAACCCTTGCCATTTTTTCTGCCAGCAATTACACTATTGTTTTGGTGGCTGACTTGTCAATGGAATTTTTTCTTTTTAGGTAGAAAAATTGCTAAAATGCAGTCTGCCAGTAACCTGAAGATAGCCCCTGATTCCATACTGCATTGGATTTTCAGAGATGCCACTTTCTAGCTAGTGCCTAATTATGTACTATTTCATTCAAAGTTACCACACTACTAAATATCACTTTCTAGTTGATTTAAATAGTGCCTCCATCAAGAAAAGAACTGACATGCATGACTGTATGTATTTTATACTTATGCTCTGATTTAAATTCTACACTGTCAATAAAGGGCTTCCTCACACGTTAAATTACTAGAAGCTTACCATAAAATCCAATACATGAATCCCATCTAAACGCAGGGTTTTTGTGACCTAAAAATGTTGCGGGCCAATATACATCAATCTGAACCATCTTTCATCATCTTGCCACTGCAGAATTAAGTTCATAAATGAGTATAACTTTTTGTAATTCTTGAACTATGTTGGAGGCAATCAAAAATAGTGTGAAAATGCCTTTCAAGAGCTGGTCGCCTTTCTTATTATCTTGCTGTATTCTTTGAAAAATGAAGCTGAGAGGAACTTGAGGCAATATGGGAAATGCATAGCAGTATGAGCCCCAAGATGTGACAAAATAGATATGTCCATTATTTTCTCCAAACTGAGTTTATACTCACAGAAAAACTTAAGTGGAATAATCAGGGTAGAAGCAAGCATGCTGTAATGAATCAGAAATTAGGATTAATAAGGCAATGAATGAAGTATACCAGTCATGTGCAATTTGGCCTTTTGAACATTTAGCTTGCAATTCGTGTAGCATATAAAAGAACAATATACCCCTTACATAAGTATACAATCAAGTTGCACCCAAAACGTAGTGGTTTCAGATCATAGTATCATAGTATGGTACAGCACAGGAGAAGGCTATTCGGCCCATCATGCCTGTGCCAGCTCTTTGAAAGAGCTATCCAATTAGTCCCACTCCCCTGCTCTTTCCCCATAGCCCTATAAATTTTTTCCCTTCAAATATTTATCCAATTCCCTTTTGAAAGTTAATATTGAATCTGATTCCACCACCATTTAGATCATAATAACTCGCTGCGTAAAAAAAGTTTCCTCATGTCACCACTGATTCTTTTGCCAATCACCTTAAATCTGTTTCCTCTGGTTACTGACCCTTCTGCCACTGGAAACAGAGTAAATAAGGAAAAACTATCAAAACATTTGAACACCTCTATCAAATCTCCTCTTAACCTTCCCTGCTCTAAGGAGAACAACCCCTTCTTCTCCAGTCTCTTCACATAACTGAAATCCCTCATCCCTGGTACCATCCTAGTGAATTTCTTCTGCACCGTCTCTAAGGCTTTGACATCCTTCCAAAAAGGTGGTGCCCAGAATTGAACACAATACTCCAGCTGAGGGCGAACCAGTGTTTTATAAAAGTTTAGCATAACTTCCTTGCTTTTGTACTCTACGGGGGAAAAATTCGATAAGGGTCTGTTTTGGGCGGTATTAGACCCCGCACCCGATGGACCCTGGGCAGACAAGACGCAAGTCTGGACCCAAGGGAGCATTTACCTGCAATCGGCATCCCTTTCCGGGCCTTGCAGGTGGAATCAATGTAATTTGCACTTTCCACCACCAGAGGGAGCTCAATCTCTTAAAGGGAGGATGTTTCCTCGAAATCTCTTAAAGGTAGCTGGTACCTGTTATTTGTTGAAATTAACAGTCTACTGTCTGCATGGAGTCTGAACAGAGATCAGACATCGCACACGTAAAACACAGATGCAGATCCCATTCCTAATGGAATGCTGGCCTTTATATCTGGAGGACTAGAGTACAAGGAGGCAGAAGTTATGCTGCAGCTATACAAAACCCTGGTTAGACCGCACCTGGAGTACTGTGAGCAGTTCTGGGCACCGCACCTTCGGAAAGACATATTGGCCTTGGAGGGAGTGTAGCGTAGGTTTACTAGAATGATACCCGGACTTCAAGGGTTAAGTTACGAGGAGAGATTACACAAATTGGGGTTGTATTCTCTGGAGTTTCGAAGGTTAAGGGGTGATCTGATCGAAGTTTATAAGATATTAAGGGGAACGGATAGGGTGGATAGAGAGAAACTATTTCCGCTGGTTGGGGATTCTAGGAGCAGGGGGCACAGTCTAAAAATTAGAGCCAGACCTTTCAGGAGCGGGATTAGAAAACATTTCTACACACAAAGGGTTGTAGAAGTTTGGAACTCTCTTCCGCAAACGGCAATTGATACTAGCTCAATTGCTAAATTTAAATATGAGATAGATAGCTTTTTGGCAATCAAAGGTATTAAGGGATATGGGCCAAAGGCAGGTATACGGAGCTAGATCACAGATCAGCCATGATCTTATCAAATGGCGGAGCAGGCACGAGGGGCTGAATGGCCTACTCCTGTTCCTATAATCCTATGTTCCTATGTTTACACACTGATGAGTTATGTTAAAACATTGAATAAAGGTTGCGCGCTACTAAATCCCATATCCTCCAATCTGCACAACAGACCTCACCAATCTGTCGATCTGAGTTGGTACCAGGCCTGCGAGAGTGCATGCACCAAGGTTCTCTGCTGATGCACTAGAGACCTTGGTGCAAGAGGTGGACAGAAGGAGGGACATCATATATCCGCAGGGGGGCAAGAAGCCCTCCAGTCATACACTCAAAATGCAGTGGGAGGCAGTGGGGGACGAAATCAATGCCAGGCGCACAGCATTATGAATATGGATGCAGTGCAGGAAGAAGTTCAATGCTTTGACATGAGTGATCAAGGTGAGTGAGGTCAACTGTCAAGTGGCGTCTCCTACCAACTGCACCACGCACTAGACCCCCCCATCCCACACATACCAAAAAACTCTTTCCATTGGTACTCAACTCTTCCAATCAGATGCTTCCTCTCACGCTTACACATTACCACTGTTTCAAGCCGCCCACCCACAACTTACAGGCCACACACACTGGCAGCTGTTCAACCATGACAGGCACATCACCCAGGCACACTCCCGCTTTCTTGCAGGAGAAGGTGGCGCATATCAAGAGGCAGCAAGTGGCCGTGGCATTTAGCCCCTCGAGCCTGACCATCTGTGGACCACCATGGTCCACAGATCATGGTGGACCTGTGACCTAACTCCATATCCCTTAATACCTTTGGTTCACAGAAATCTATCAATCTCAGATTTAACATTCACAATTGAGCTAGCATCAACTGCCGTCTGCGGAAGAGTGTTCCGAACATCTCCCACCCTTTGCGTGTAGAAGCATTTCCTAACTTCACTCCTGCACGTCCTGGCTCTAAATGTTAGGCTATGTCCCCGCGTCCTAGTATTGAAGACTAGGACGCCTCCAAAAACAGTTACAAATGTCTCGGCAGCCAGAGGCAATAATCCAGTCACTAACCTGTAAACCCTGCATGGTCCCTTTAAATAGCACCAGTGGGGGGGGGGGGGGGGTCCTCCAGGCACTCTAAGACACGTTCAGAGGTCAGGGTTAAGACTGTGCGTTGAGTTGAGCGTTAAGTCCCAAAATGGTGTGTATCACTTTAAATCATCGTTGCACACTGATTAAAGACATTTTCTCCCTACTTTACATGATTCCAATGTTCCTCAGCTGCGCCTGCGCAAACTCCTATACCAAGATGGCATCTGGCGCACGTCACGCAGGAAACGTGCATGCGCATCCAAGACACCACCTTGGATGTAGGCGAGGCCGTGCAGCGCCTAAACAATGGGCGCTACACAGCCCAATTTAGCGCCCTATGAGTCTATTAATGAATCCAAGGATCCCATCTGCTTTTTTTAACAGCCTTCTCAACTTGTCCTGCTACTTTCAAAGATTTGTGTACATACTGCTCCAGGTCCCTCTGTTCCTGCACTCCCTTGAAAATTGTGCCACTTAGTTTATATTGCCTCTCCTCATTCTTCCTAACAAAATGTATCACTTCGCATATCTCTGTGTTAAATTTTATCTGCCCATTTCACCAGTCTGTCCATGTCCTCCTGAAGTCTGTTACTATCCTCCACATTGTTTACTTCATTTCTGAGTTTTGTGTCATCTGCAACCTTTGAAATTATACCCTGTATACCCAAGTCCAGATAATTAATATATATCAATAAGAGAAGTGGTCCTAATCCCGACACCTGGGGAACACCACGGTATACTTCCCTCAAGTCTGAAAAACAAGCATTCACCATTACTCACTGCTTTCTGTCCCTTAGCCAATTTTGTATCTATGCTGCCACTGTCCCGTTAATCCCATGGGCTTTAATTTTGTTAACATGTCTATTATGTGGTACCTTATCAAGTGTCTTTTGAAAGTCCATCTACACAACATCAACCACAATACCATCATCAATCCTCTCCATTACTTCATCAAAGAACTTAAGTTAGTCAAACAAGATTCTCCTTTACCAAATCTGTGCTGACTTTCATTTATTAGTCCATTCTTTTCAAGTGCCAATTAATACTGTCCTGGCTGACTGGCTTGTAATTGCCGGGTTTATCCCTTTCCCCTTTTTTGAACATGGGTGTAACATGTGCAATCCTCCAGTCCTCTTGCACCATTCCCATACCTAAGGAGGATTAGAAGATTGTGGCCAGAGCCTCCGCAATTTCCAACCTTACTTCCCTCAATAACCTAGGATGTATCCCATCCGGACCGGGTGACTTTTTTACTTTGAGTACTGCCAATCTTTTAAGTACCTCCTCTTTATCTATTTTTATCCTATCTAATATTGCTACTACTTCCTTTACTGCTACATTGGTAGCATCCTCTTCTTTAGTGAAGACCGATGCGAAATATGCATTTAGTACCTCAGCGATACTCTCTAACTCCACAAGAAGATCTCCTTTCTCGTCCCTAATTGGCCCCACCCTTCCTTTGACTACCCTTTTACTATTTATATGTTTATAAAAGACTTTTGGGTTCCCTTTTATGTTATCCGCTAATCTATTCTCATACTCTCTCTTTGCCTCTCTTATTTCCTTTTTTAGATCTCCTCTGTACTTTCTGTAATCAGCTTGGTTCTCCACTGTATTATGAACCTTATGTTTGTCATAAGGCTCCTTTTTCTGTTTCATTTTAATCTCTATATCTTTAGAAATCCAGGGAGCTCTTGCTTTGGAAGCCCATCCGTTCTCCTTCGTAGGAAAGTGTCTACTCTGTACCCGAGCCATCTCCTCCTTGAAGGCTTCCCATTGTTCAATTACAGTTTTGCCTACCAATTACTATCTTTGAGGTCCTGCTTTTCAACTTCCTCCCTAGCTCCTGAAACTCTGACTGCAGGACCTCAATGCTTTTCCTTCCTATGTTGGTGATACCCACATGGACCACGACTTCTGGCTGCACCCCTTCCTCCCTCAAAATGTTCTGGACCCTCTCAGTGATGTCCTTTACCCTGTCGCCAGGGAGGCAACACACCATGTGGGACTCACGGTGGCTGCAGCAATGCTTGTCTGTCCCCCTGACCATCGAATCCCCTATGACCACTGCATTTCTACACTTCGCTGTGCTCCTCTGTGCAGTCATGAATGAGGAGAGGCAATATAAACTAATTGGTGCAATTTTAAAAGGGGTGCAGGAGCTGAGAGACCCGGGGGTGCACATACATCTTTGAAGGTGGCAGGACAAGTTGAGAAGGCTGTTAAAAAAGATGGGATCCTTGGATTTATTAATAGAGGCATAGAGTACAAAAGCAAGAAAGTTATGCTAAACCTTTATAAAACACTGGTTAGGCCTCAGCTGGAGTATTGTGTTCAATTCTGGGCACCACCTTTTTTGGAAGAATGTCAAAGCCTTAGAGACGGTGCTGAAGAGATTTAATGTAATGGTACCAGGGATGATTTCAGTTATGTGGAGAGACTGGAGAAGCTGGGGTTGTTCTCCTTATAGCAGAGAAGGTTAAGGGGTGATAGAGGTGCTCTGAATCATGAATGGTTTTGACAGAGTAAATAAGGAGAAACCGTTTCCAGTGGCAGAAGAGTTGGTAACCAGAGGGCATAGATTTAAGGTGATCGTCAAAAGAGCGAGAGGCGACACAAGGAAACATTTTTTTACACAGCGAGTTGTAATGATCTGGAATCCACTGCCTGAAAGGGTGGTGGAAGCAGATTCAATAGTAATTTTCCAAAGGGAATTGAAGCGAAAAAATTTACAGGGCTATGGGGAAAGAGCAAGGGAATGGGACTAATTGGATAGCTCTTTCAAAGAGCTGGCACAGACACGATGGGCTGAGTGGCCTCCTCCTGTGCTGTACCTACTATGATACTATGATATGTTTTATCTTAGTACCCCGTTAACTCTTATTTCTATGTTTATTTACTTTTTTTTAAGATAGTTATTTCTCAATCAATGATAACCAACTGCAATTAATATTATAGAGTGTATAGTAAATTGACTTACCTTCGCTTTCACGGGCTCCTCCGCTACGTCGCCTGTGACGTTACTTTTGCAAATTTTCTCAGAGTTCATTTTCCCGCACCCGACGCCCTACTGCTGCTCTGCCATGTTGCTGTTTAAATACTTGGGGCCGCTCCCGTGGTGTTCCATGCTCTCCTGAGTTGTGGGCCAGAATCCCAAAACAGCAACTTGCTTGAGGGCTGTCCTCATGAGCCCTTGTGGTAGCCAAATGGAGTAAATCATACGTGTGAGATTTCAGTTGCAAGGTATTCCCTGTGCATCGCTTCCTGCCAACATAGCTAAAAATGGCAAGCTGCGTCAGTCACACTAGTACTGGACATATCTGTCTGAATTTAAATACTTTTTCACTGCACTATTAGTTTGATGTGGCTGCTCTGAGTCACAGCTTTTCTTCAGTTATGATCAGAGAAACTGAATCACATTTCCAGGTAACTAAAAAAATGAATAGGTAGATTCACGAGGGATGGGTATTGGCTGCAACGTGATAGCAGCTGGTGAAAACTCTAACCAAAAAAGGTAAATTGTTAAAGTTAAAACAATTTCTGGTAACTTGCTGTGTTCTACCATTCATATTTCAATGATTTAAAATAACTGATTTTCTTGCCAGCTATTTCCGATCATTAAAAAACACACTATCTGTGGGAAGCCAGTGTTCAGCACTTATTGCATCTTGTTTCATGTTTCAGTATCTGTGTGGAGCTCTGCCCACTCCAACTTCACAATGATATGAGCAAGCAGTGAAAACATAACTCCTACTTATATCTCTGTGAAACAACCAGCACTAAATCCTCCTTACTTCTTTTTCTTTTTTTGTTCCTTTTTACTTCTCTCTTTCTTTATTTTCTTTTTTTTCTTTTTTATTACTTTTTATTTTCTATTTCTGTCTTCACACTCCATCTTCCTGTGGGTGTGAGTTTGTCTCAGTTTTCTTTTGGCTTCTTTTGCTGGAGAACAAGAGATAGAGGTAAAAAAATGCTATGAAGCGGTATTATCCAGAATCAAAAGTTTCCTATTAAAACCAGAGGGTAGAAATTCTGATCAGTGAAATTCATATATGAATGCTTAACAACCTTGAACTACATACACCTATGCACAGTTTTTTACATGGTCAAAGTCACCACTGCTCTCACTATTCTTGCCTCTGGCTCAATCCCAGCTACCACTGCAATATCAGCAAATGTGTCACCCACAGATGTATCAAATAAGTGACTGATGTATCAGTCAGCATAGCCAGCACATTTATCTCCTTTTCTATTGAAGAGCAGCAGGAGCATGACATGGCTGTCCACTTTCACTGAACTGGTATGTTTCCGAAAGAACAGGGGGTCATTGATGGCAGCAATGTGATCACCTGGCCAGAATGTTCTTGTTCCTCCTCTGCCATTGCTGCTTTTTTTCTTATTTGTTCAGGGGATGTTGGCGTTGCTGGCAAGGCCAGCATTTATTGCCCACCCCTAATTGCCCTTGAGAAGGTGGTGGTGAGCCGCCGCCTTGAAGTGCTGCAGTTCGTGTGGTGAAGGTTCTCCCACTGCTGTTAGGAAGGGAGTTCCAGGATTTTGACCCAGCGACGATGAAGGAACGGTGTTATATTTCCAAGTCGGGATGGTATGTGACTTGGAGGGGAACGTGCAGGTGGTGTTGTTCCCATGTGCCTGCTGCTCTTGTCCTTCTAGGTGGTACAGGCCGCGGGTTTGGGAGGTGCTGTTGAAGAAGCCTTGGCGAGTTGCTGCAGTGCATCCTGCAGCACGGTGCGCCAGTGGTGAAGGGAGTGAATGTGTAGGGTGGTGGATGGGGTGCCAATCAAGCGGGCTGCATTATCCTGGATGATGTTGAGCTTCTTGAGTGTTGTTGGAGCTGCACTCATCCAGGCAAGTGGAGAGTATTCCATCACACTCCTGACTTGTGCCTTGTAGATGGTGGAAAGGCTTTGGGGAGTCAGGAGGTGAGTCACTCACCACAGAATATCCAGCCTCTGACCTGCTCTTGTAGCCACAGCATTTATGTGGCTGGTCCAGTTAAGTTTCTGAGCAATGGTGACCCCCCAGGATGTTGATGGTGGGGGATTCGGCGATGGTAATGCCGTTGAATGTCAAGGGGAGGTGGTTAGACTCTCTCTTGCCTGGTACTTGCCTGGCGCAAATGTTACTTGCCACTTATGAGCCCAAGCCTGGATGTTGTCCAGGTCTTGCTGCATGCGGGCACGGACTGCTTCATTATCTGAGGGGTTGAGAATGGAACTGAACACTGTGCAACCATCAGCGAACATTCCCATTTCTGACCTTATGATGGAGGTAAGATCATTGATGAAGCAGCTGAAGATGGTTGGGACTCGGACACTGCCCCGAGGAACTCCTGCAGCAATGTCCTGGGGCTGAGATGATTGGCCTCCAACAACCACTACCATCTTCCTTTGTGCTAGGTATGACTCCAGCCACTGGAGAGTTTTCCCTCTGATTCCCATTGACTTCAATTTTACGAGGGCTCCTTGGTGCCACACTTGGTCAAATGCTGCCTTGATGTCAAGTGCAGTCACTTTCACCTCACCTCTGGAATTCAGCTCTTTTGTCCATGTTTGGACCAAGGCTGTAATGAGGTCTGGAGCCAAGTGGTCCTGATGGAACCCAAACTGAGCATCGATGGGCAGGTTATTGGTGAGTAAGTGCCGCTTGATAGCATTGACGACGACACCTTCCATCACTTTGCTAATGATTGAGAGTAGGCTGATGGGGCTGTCATTGGCCGGATTGGATTTGTCCTGCTTTTTGTGGACAGGACATACCTGGGCAATTTTCCTCATTGTCGGGTAGATGCCAGTATTGTAGCTGTATTGGAACAGTTTAGCTACAATACTGGCATCAGTACTACAGCCGGGATGCTGTCGGGACCCATAGCCTTTGCTGTATCCAGTGCACTCAGCCGTTTCTTGATATCACGTGGAGTAATTCGAATTGGCTGAAGACTGGCTTCTGTGATGGTGGGGATATCGGGAGGAGGCCGAGATTGATGATCCGCTCGGCACTACTGGCTGATGATGGTTGCAAACACTTCAGCCTTGCCTTTTGCACTCACATGCTGGACTCTGCCATCATTGAGGATGGGGATGTTTACAGAGCCTCCTCCTTCCGTTAGTTGTTCAATTGTCCACCACCATTCACGACTGGATGTGGCAGGACTGCAGAGCTTTGATCTGATCCGTTGGTTGTGGAATCGCTCAGCTCTGTCTATAGCATGTTGCTTTCGCTGTTTAGCATGCATGTAGTCCTGAGTTGTAGCTTCACCAGGTTGGCACCTCATTTTTAGGTATGCCTGGTGCTGCTTCTGGCATGCTCTTCTACACTCCTCATTGAACCAGGGTTGATCCCCTGGCTTGTTGGTAATGGTGCTGGAATACAGTTCTGCTGCTGCTGATGGCCGACAATGCCTCATGGATGTCCTGTTTTGAGCTGCTAGATCTGATCTGAATCTGTCCCATTTAGCACGGTGGTAGTGCCACACAACATGTTGGATGGTGTCCTCAGTGCGAAGACGGGACTTCATCTCCACGAGGACTGTGCGGTGGTCACTGCTACCAATACTGTCATGGACAGATGCATCTGCGACAGATTGGTGAGGACGAGGTCAAGTAGGTTTTTCCCTCTTGTTGGTTCGCTCACCACCAGCCGCAGGCCCAGTCTCGCAGTTATGTCCTTCAGGACTCAGCCAGCTTGGTCAGTAGTGGTGCTACCGAGCCACTCTTGGTGATGGACATTGAAGTCCCCCACCCAGAGTACATTATGTGCCCTTGCTACCCTCAGTGCTTCCTCCAAGTTGTGCTCAGTATGGAGGAGGACTAATTTGTCAGCTGAGGGAGGACAGTAGGTGGTAATCAGCAGGAGATTTCCTTGCCCATGTTTGACCTGATGCCATGAGATTTCATGGGGTCCGGAGTCAATGTTAAGGACTCCCAGGGCCACTCCCTCCTGACTGTATATCACTGTACCGCCACCTCTGGTGGGTCTGTCCTGCCGGTGGGACAGGACATACCCAGGGATGGTGATGGAAGAGTCTGGGACGTTGGCTGAAAGGTATGATTCTGTGAGTATGGCTATGTCAGGCAGTTGCTTGACTAGTCTGTGGGACAGTTCTCCCAATTTTGGCACAAGTCCCCAGATGTTCGTGAGGAGGACTTTGCAGGGTCGACTGGGCTTGGTTTGCCTTTGTCGTGTCTGGTGCCTCGTGTTCCAATGCCGGGTAGTCCATCCGGATGCTTGTTTCACCTCACCTGCGCATCACGTCTCAACTGACGTCGTTTCCTAAAGCTCACAACTGTGTTCTCCTGGATGTGTGTGGTAGTGTCAACAGGTTGTTCTTCTGGTCTACGATGACAGAAAAGTGCTGGAATGTTGGCGGCAAAAGAAATCTTCAATTGCCGTGCAATATATTATTTGTGATTTTTGCGTGGTTGTGTGTATGTCTGTGTGGCAGTCAGTGTGGAAGGTTAGAACAACAACAATAACAACTTGAATTTGTATCGCGACTTTATTGTAGGAAGACATCCCAAGGCGCTTCACAGAAAAACAATCAGACAAAAATTGACACCGACCATCGAACGAGCTATTAGGAGGGGTGATTAAAAGCTTGGTCAAAAAACTAGGTTTTAAGGAGGGCCTTAATGAAACAGAAAGAGGTGGAAAGGTTTAGGGAGGGAATTCCAGAGCTTAGGGCCTCGACGGCTGAAGGCATGGCTGCCAATGGTGGATCGAAGGGAGTGGGAGATGTGTAAGAAGCTAGAGTTGGAGGAACGCAGAATTCCTGGATGGTTGTAGGGCTGGAGGAAGTTACAGAGATAGTGAGCGGTGAGGCCGCGGAGGGATTTGAACACAAGGATGAGAATTTTAAATTGGAGTTGTTGATCGACTGGGAACCAACATAGATCAGTGAGCACAGGGTGAGTGGCAATTGGTGCTTGTTAGGATATGGGCAGCAGAATTTTCGATGAGCTCAAGTTTATGGAGGGTGGAAGATGGGAGGCCGGTCAGGAGAGCATTAGAATAGTGGAGTCTGGAGGTGACAAAAGCATGGATGAGGGATGCAGCAGTGGATAAGCTAAGTCAGGGGTGGAGACGGGTGATGTTACAGAGGTGGAAGTAGGCTTGGTGATGAAGAGGGTATGGGGTCAGAAGCTCAGTTCATGGGCAAATAGGACACCTCCTGCTTCAGTCTCAGACAATGGCCAGAGAGAGGTGGAAGTAGGCAGTCTTGGTGATTGAAACGATATGAAGTTGACAGCTCAGGGTAAAATAGGACACTGAGGTTGCGAACAGTCTGGTTCAACCTTAGACAGTGCAGGCAAAGCGGCTGGCAAGGGTACGGAGTTTACGACGGGTGCTAAAGACAGCCAAAGACAGTCTTCCCAATGTTTTTACATGCAAGTATGTCTATGGTGACCTCTAAGTTCAGTGAAGGGCCTGTGATTTATGAACTGATGCTACATCTTCAGTGAGGGGAGCATTTAATAGTAGGACACATGGACAACTAACATGGAGAAGTTTACAACATACAAGAAGCAAACACGGCAGCAAAACACATTCAACACACCATAAGCAATGCGAAGCTTAAGAGAGCTAATTCAATTTTAATACAACTTGAAACCTGTTATTCTCTTATTATGCAGAAAAATAACGTTCAGAAGCCTAAAAGCCAAACAAAGTTCCTGACTTATGTATTCTTACATAGAAATTATTACATGGCAACAGGTCGTTTGGCCCAACTGATCCATGTTGGGGCTTAATCTCCAAACGTGCAGAAGTCTTACACCCATGAGCCAACCCTGTTCCCATAACCTTTTATCCCTCTTTCCTTCAACCATCTGTCTAACTTATTCTTAAATGTTGATATGGCCTCTGCCTCAATCGCTCAATGCGGTAGGGCATTCCGTGGACTCACAACCTTCAGTATAAAAATGTTTCTTCTTCTCTCTGTCATAAATCTCTTGCATTTAATCTTATATCAATGCCACCTCGGTCCCTAGACCATTGGAAACAGCGTGGGGGTTAAATTGGTTAACCCCTGAAAACGGGCACTGGGATCGCGGTGCGCGATTAACCAATGCCTGGTCGTTGAGATGTAGGCAGCACGTAACATTTGCGCTACCTGCTGTTGTACATGATTGCTGTGTGCAGCCAGCACTACCTGGCTGCACGCACAGCAGGGGGCCCAGATATCATGAGTGGCTGGCACCACTTAAAGGCAGCCTGCACCTCTTAAAGGGGAGGTACACTGTGGCTGCAGGAAGTGGTGGAAGTCAGTGGTGAAGTGAATCTGTGCAGCATTATAGTGAAGCATGATGATAATGGGAAATCTGGAATTTTTAATGAGCAACAACTTGGCTGCTCAAAGTTTGCGGGACTCTTATATTTTCAATAGAATCTGAACGGAGATCAGAAATCGCACATGTAAAACACAGATGCGGGTCCCGTCCTCATGTTTTCAAACTGTTGAGTTCTTGCAAAACATTGAATAAAGGTTGCTCACAAATACATCCCACATCCTCCAATCTGCACAACAGACCTCACCAATCTGTCGATCTGAGTTGGTACCAGGCCTGCGAGAGTGCATGCACCAAGGTTGTCTGATGATGCACTAGAGGCCTTGGTGCAAGAGGTGGACAGTAGGAGGGGCATCCTATATCCGCAGTGGGGCAAGAGGCCCTACAAACATATGTTTCCGAGGCAGTAGGGGACGAGGTCAATGCCAGGAGCATAGCACCAAGAACATGGTTGCAGTGCAGGAAGAAGTGCAGTGATTTGACATGAGTGGTCAAGGTGAGTGAGTTCAAGTTTCAAGTGGCGTATCCTACCGACAGCACCACTAGCCTCATCCACTGCTCCACGCACTACACCCCCCATCACCCACCTACCAACAAACTCTTTCATTCAGTACTCAACTCTTCCAATCAGATGCTTCATCTCACCCTTACACAATAGCACTGTTGCAAGCCACACACCCACAACTCACAGGTCACACACACTGGCAACTATTCAACCATGACAGGCACATCACCACAATATCTTGCAGGACACTCACCGACACACATCCCACTTTCTCGCAGGAGAAGGTGGCGGAGGCAGCAAGCGGCAGTGGCTCCATGGAACATGAACCTGCTGTCCTCTCTCAAGATGACAGCATGTCTGCTCCCACCCCTGCCACTCTGCCAGTGCCCTTGCTATTGCCTGTCAGCTAGCCAGCCCACTCCCTGTAGAATATTGAAACTTTATTCTTCTTCTTTGGCAGTCCCTCAGGGTCGAGGATGACTTGCTTTCCAGTCCAGGAGGGTGGGTTCTGCGATGGCTAAATAGTCCAATCCTGGAGCCGCAGACTCTGCCACAGGTGGGGCAGGTAGTGTTTAATAAGGCGGGTGGGTGAGATGCTGTAGAATCAGCGCACTCTTTCCGCTGCTTACGCTTGGCCTCCACGTGCTCCACTTGGTGACGCTCGAGGTGATTGGCGCCTTCGCGGATGCTTCTTCTCCAGTTTGGGCGTTCTAGGGCAAGCGATTCCCACGTGTTGGTGGGGATGTTGCCTTTTTTTAGGGAGGCTTTGAGAGTGTCCTTTTAAGTTTCCTCTGCCCTCCCCGTGATCACCTGCCATTGCGGAGCTCGGAGTAGAGCACTTGTTTAGGGAATCTTGTTTCGGGCATGCGGACAATGTGGCCTGCCCATTGCAGCTGGTTGAGCGTGACCAGTGCCTCGATACTGGGGGTGTTAGCCTGGGCGAGAACGCTCACGTTGATACGCCTATCCTGCCAGTGGATTTGCAGGATTTTGAGAAGACAACATTGGTGATATCTCTCCAGGGATATGAGGTATCTGCTGTACATTGTCCATGTTTCTGATGCGTACAGGAGGGCGGGGACCACGGCTGCTCTGTAGACCACGAGCTTGGTGCTGGATTTGAGGTCTCGGTCTTCGAACACGCTATTCCTCAGGCGTCCAAAGGCTACACTGGCGCTTTGGAGTCGATGTTGAATTTCATCATTGATGTCTGTTCGCACCGAAAGGAGGCTCCCGGGGTATGGGAAATGATCCATGCTGTCCAGAGGCTCACCGTGGATCTTAATGGTTGGAGGGCAGTGTTGTGTGGCAGGAGCAGGCTGGTAGAGGACTTTTGTTTTCCGGATGATTAGCCTGAGGCCCATTCTCTCATACGCCTCGGTGAATGCGTCGACGATGGCTTGTAGATCGGCCTCTGAGTGTGTGCACAAGCAGGCGTCGTCTGTGTACTGCAGCTCGATGACAGAAGTTGGGGTGGTCTTGGTTCTGGCCTGGAGGCGTCGAAGGTTGAACAGTTCCCCGCTTGTCCTGTAGGTTAGCTCCACTCCGGCGGGGAGCTTCATGGTGATGAGGTGGAGTGTTGCAGCGAGGAAGATGGAGAAGAGCATTGGTGCGATGATGCAGCCCTGCTTGACCCCAGTTTGCACTTGTATCGGGTCTGTGGTGGATCCGTTGGTGAGGATCGCGGCTTGCATGTCATCGTGGAACAGGTGGAGAATGGTGACGAATTTCTGTGGGCAGCCGAATTTGAGGAGGATGCTCGACAACCCCTCACGGTTGACAGAGTCGAAGGCCTCTGCGAGATCGAAGAAAGCCATGTACAGAGGTTGATGCTGCTCCCTGCACTTTTCCTGGACTTGTCACGTGCTAAAGATCATGTCCATTGTGCCTCTTGACGGGCGGAAGCCGCATTGAGACTCAGGGAGGAGCTCTTCGGCCACAGGAAGGAGGTGGTTGAGGAGGATTCTCGCGATGACCTTTCCCGTGGCGGACAGTAGGGAAATCCCTCTGTAATTTCTGCAGTCGGACCTATCTCCTTTCTTGAAGATGGTCACAATTACGACGTCTCTGCGATCTCCCGGCATGCTCCCTTCCAGACAAGGGTGATAAGGTTGTGTATTCATGTCAAGAGTGCCTCTTTGCCGTATTTTAGTACTTCAGTGGGGATTCCATCTGTGCCGGGGGCCTTGTTTTTCAGTTGTCGAATGGCTTTTTCGACCTCACAGCGGGTTGGGGTTGTGCTGAGATGGTGGCGGGTAGCGTGTTGCGGGATGGTGTCGAGGGCACTTGTGTCAAGGACTGCGTCTTGGTTGAGGAGGTCCTCGAAGTGCTCTCTCCAGCAGGCGTTGACTGCCTCTCTGTCTTTGATGAGCGCCTCTCCATTTTTGGCTCTCAGTGGGGTAGGTCCCTGGGTACTCGGACCATTGATGGCTTTAATTGCGCTGAAGAAGCCACACACGTGGTTGTCGGCGAGTTGCTGAGTCTCCTGCGCTCTTTCCACCCACCATCTGTTCTTTAGGTCACGGGTTCTTTGTTGCACCTCGGCCTTCAGTTGCCTGTAGACTTGTTTCCTCTCACTTGAGTTTTGGTGGAGTTGCCAATTCAGGAACGCCTTGCGTTTGCGGTCTAGGAGATCCTGGATCTCCTGATCGTTCTCATCGAACCAATCTTGGTGTTTCCCGGTCGAGAAACCGAGCGTCTCCTTGCAGGTGCTAACTACGGTGGCTCTTAGGGCGGACCAGACACTGTGGGCACTCTGCGGCTCTGGTTCGTTGGTCGTTGCCAGGTTGGTTGTAAGGCGACGGCTAAGTAGGTCTTTCTTCTCAGGATCTTTGAGTCCTGCGGCAGAGTTTTTTCTGCCGCTGCCGGTTTAGGGCCAGGTTGATGGAGATGGTAGAGCGGATTAGTCGGTGGTCAGTCCAGCAGTCGTCGGCTCCGGTCATAACGCGGGTGATGCGGACATCTTTGCAGTCCCTTGCTCGGATGGTGATGTAGTCTATTAAGTGCCAGTGCTTAGAGCAGGGGTATTGCCATGAGGTCTTGTACTTGTCCCACTGGCGGAACAGGATGTTCGTTATGACGAGGTCATGTTCTAGGCATTTCGTCAGGAGGAGGACTTCATTGGGGTTTGCTTTCCCTACGCCTTCCTTGCCTAACACGCCTTTCCAAAGGTTTGCGTCCCTCCCAACTCTGGCATTGAAGTCACCGAGGAGAATCAGCTTGTCTCCCTTTGGGATACAGGACAGCGATTGGTCAAGGCTAGAGTAGACTGCCTCTTTTATCTCGTCCGTTGGGTCTAGGGTCAGGGCGTAGGCACTGACGACTGTGGTGTGCTGCTTCTGGGCCAGGGTGAGCCGTAGGGTCATGAGGCGTTCATTTACCCCGCAGGGGGATTCGTTGAGACGTCCAACCAATTCGTTTTTTACGGCAAAGCCGACCCCATAGAGACGGCGTTCTTCTGGTTTGCCTTTCCAGAAGAAGGAGTATCCGCCGCCTTGTTCTTTAAGCTGGCCTTCTCCTGCCAGCCGTGTCTCGCCCAGGGTGGCGATGTCGATGTTGTAGCGCCAGAGTTCCCGGGCTATGATGGCAGTGTGATGTTCAGGTCTGTCGCTGTTGGGATTGCCCGTAAGGATCCTGACGTTCCAGGTCCTGAAATTCATTTGGGTGGATAGGGTGGGTTTGGGGTGGAAGATGCCTGTGTGTGGATTCTTTTAACGTGGGGTGGTCGTTGCACACCAACCACCACACGGTCCCAGTGGAGCGAGGTCTTGGCCCAATGGCAGGGAAATCTGAGACTATTGGAGACCAGGCTCTGCTGTAGGACGGGACTAACAAACACTCATCGTCCACCAATCCACAATCCACTGGAGCAGCGGGAGCGGCGAGGATGGAGATGGAGCAGCGAGGAAGGAGCGGCAGCGGCGAGGACCCGACTTGGGCAAGGCCAGGTGGCAACGCGGGGCCTACAAAAGTCCCAGAGGGAGCCAGGAGCAGCGGGAACAGCAGGAGTGGCAGGGGAAGAGCGGCAGCGGCGAGGACCCGACCTGGGCAAGGCCAGGCAGCAGCGCAGGGCCCACAAAAGACCGAGAGGGAGCCAAGAGCCAGTGATGAGGGGGGAGCGGGAGCGGCAGCGGCGAGGACCTGACCTGGACGAGGCAGGGTTAAAAATATGAATTAAATAAACACAATAACACAATAACCTTAAAAATTAAGGTTAAAATAGACTAAATTAAGAAAGAATGCATTTAAATTTAATCAATGAATTAAATCTGTTAAAAATAAGTTAAAAATGGTTTAAAAAGCCACCGGAGCCGCAGATAAAAACCCGGCCCCTTCGATGTAGCCGGTGAACAAAACCCCACCGAAGCACCTGCATGCGATGGGGGTGAAGGTGAGGACCTTCGGCATCGTCTTCGACAGCAAAGGGATGAGCAGCCGCTCGAGCCTGTTCCGCCATTCAGTGAGATCATGGCTGACCTGTGACCTAACTCCATATACTCGCCTTAGTCCCATATCTCTTAATACCTTTGGTTAACAAAAATCTATGAATCTCAGATTTAAAATTAACAATTGAGCTAGGGTAAGCAACATGCTATGGACAGAGCCAAGCGATTCCACAACCAACGGATCAAATCAAAGCTCTGCAGTCCTGCCACATCCAGTCGTGAATGGTGGTGGACAATTAAACAACTAACGGGAGGAGGAGGCTCTGCAAGCATCCCCATCCTCAATGATGGCGGAGTCCAGCAAGTGAGTGCGAAAGACAAGGCTGAAGCATTTGCAACCATCTTCAGCCAGAAGTGCCGAGTGGATGATCCATCTCGGCCTCCTCCCGATATCCCCACCATCACAGAAGCCAGTTTTCAGCCTATTCGATTCACTCCACATGATATCAAGAAACGGCTGAGTGCATTGGATACAGCAAAGGCTATGGGCCCCGACAACATCCCAGCTGTAGTGCTGAAGACTTGTGCTCCAGAACTAGCTGCGCCTCTAGCCAAGCTGTTCCAGTACAGCTACAATACTGGCATCTACCCGACAATGTGGAAAATTGCCCAGGTATGTCCTGTCCACAAAAAGCAGGACAAATCCAATCCGGCCAATTACCGCCCCATCAGTCTACTCTCAATTATCAGCAAAGTGATGGAAGGTGTCGTCGACAGTGCTATCAAGCGGCACTTACTCACCAATAACCTGCTCACCGATGCTCAGTTTGGGTTCCGCCAGGACTACTCGGCTCTCGACCTCATTACAGCCTTGGTCCAAACATGGACAAAAGAGCTGAATTCCAGAGGTGAGGTGAGAGTGACTACCTTTGACATCAAAGCAGCATTTGACCGAGTGTGGCACCAAGGAGTCCATGTAAAATTAAAGTCAATGGGAATCAGGGGAAAACTCTCCAGTGGCTGGAGTCATACCTAGCACAAAGGAAGACGGAAGTGGTTGTTGGAGGCCAATCATCTCAGCCCCAGGGCATTGCTGCAGGAGTTCCTCAAGGCAGTGTCCTAGGCCCGATCATCTTCAGCTGCTTCATCAATGACCTTCCCTCCATCATAAGGTCAGAAATGGGGATGTTCGCTGATGATTGCACAGTGTTCAGTTCCATTCGCAACCCCTCAAATAATGAAGCAGTCCGAGACTGCATGCAGCAAGATCTGGACAACATCCAGGCTTGGGCTCATGAGTGGCAAGCAATATTCGCGCCAGACAAGTGCCAGGCAATGACCATCTCCAACAAGAGAGAGTCTAACCACCTCCCCTTGACATTCAACGGCATTACCATCGCCGAATCCCCCACCATCAACATCCTGGGGGTCACCATTGACCAGAAACTTAACTGGACCAGCCACATAAATACTGTGGCTACAAGAGCAGGTCAGAGGCTGGGTATTCTGCGGCGAGTGACTCACCTCCTGACTCCCCAAAGCCTTTCCACCATCTACAAGGCACAAGTTAGGAGTGTGATGGAATACTCTCCCCTTGCCTGGATGAGTGCAGCTCCAACAACACTCAAGAAGCTCGACACCATCCAGGACAAAGCAGCCCACTTGATTGGCACCCCATCCACCACCCTAAACATTCACTCCCTTCACTACTGGCGCACAGTGGCTGCAGTGTGTACCATCCACAGGATGCACTGCAGCAACTCGCCAAAGCTTCTTCGACAGCACCTCCCAAACCCGCGACCTCTACCACCTAGAAGGACAAGAGCAGCAAGCACATGGGAACAACACCACCTGCACGTTCTCCTCCAAGTCACACACCATCCCGACTTGGAAATATATTACCGTTCCTTCATCGTCGCTGGGTCAAAATCCTGGAGCTCCCTTCCTAACAGCACAGTCGGAGAACCTCACCACACGGACTGCAGCGGTTCAAGAAGGTGGCTCACCACCACCTTCTCAAGGGCAATTAGGGATGGGCAATAAATGCCGGCCTCACCAGCGACGCCCACATCCCATGAACGAATAAAAAAATACTGCCATTTGCGGAAGTGCCAAACGTATACACGTGTAGAATCGTTTCCTAACTTCAGTCCTGAAAGTCCTGGATCTAATTTTTAGGCTATGTCCCCTAATCCTAGTATTCAAGTATAAACAGGTACAAATGCATCAGCAGCCAGAAGCAATAATCCAGCAATGAACCTGTAACTCCTGCATGATCCCTTTAAATAGTGCTGGTGGGGGGTTCTCCATGCCGTTTTAAGACCTGTTAAGCTGTGCGATGTTAAGACATTGCGTTGACTGGAGCATGGAGTTCCAAAATCGCATCTGTCCCTTTAAGTCAGTGTTGTACACTGATCTACCACATAATCTCCCTACTCTACATGCTGCTGGCATTCGTTAAGTCCGCATGCGCAAACGCCTTTACCAAGTGACGTCCTGCACACGTCATGCAGGAAGTGTGCATGCGCATCTCTAATGCCATTTTCAGTGCTTAGGAGTCTGCGTAGCATTTTCACAATGGGCGTTTTGCAGCCCAATTTAGCCCTGCATGTTTCTATCTTCTGTTGGTTCTTGGACTTGACACCAATTTGGTTGCCAATAATTTTTATTGCGTTCGACCGAGTCTTGACACACTCAATGTCTTAAGCAATAGGCATACAGAGAAATAAACAATATTACCCACTTTCGCTCTGGATAGAGAATGTAACCTTCGTCGATTCTTTCATTCTTGTCTCTTTCTACAAATTGTGATGGGAAGCTTAAGATCTTTATAGGCTCTAGTCACGCACAGCCATCCCTTCAAAGTTATTTTTCAGTTTCCTAACTGATCTGTTGATCATTGTCTTATCTGGGAGACCACCGACCCTTTATTCAGCATTCTAATAAAAAACCTCTCCTTGCTGACAAAGCTTCTTCTTGCTGAATGTCATCCATACCCTGAAGAATTCTGGGAATGAGCAACTTGACCATTTTATTATTTCTAGCTGCAGTACAAGTCTACAAGCTTTTTTATAAGTGAAAAGAAAGCAAAAACCTCAATCATATGAGTTTAAACCAAATCCAAATCCTACTTATACATGTTTATAAGAATAGGGTATCTTATAGTTCCCCTCTTTGAGGGTGAAGAAATCACTTTCTGATCCCTCACTTCCAATTCAACAACAATTCACCATTTTTAATTGTTCATACTGCTGTTTTAAGCATCTCACTAGCCTTCGAACTCACCAAACACCAATCAACAATGCTACAATTGCTATCATCTGGACAATGAGGAACACACGAGACAACAACCTCACCCAAGGTATTTCTCCTGCATTGTACACATTTTGCCATGAGGAACGAGGTCCCAACACTTGTATCCCTCTTACAGCCTCCTCATTGTTTTGTTGCATTTTTACCAGATGTCTTTGAGAGGTAGCCCCTCTAGCTGCTACACTCTGCAGACTAAAAGACTGAGGAGGTATAGCGTGTCCATATGCTACAATTGCTTTTCAGGCTTCGGCATGAAGGTCACCCCTCACCTGTATTTTGGTAATGTGTTTTGCAAGCGGGACCAGAAAAACTTGATGGTTCCCTAACCCAAATGTTAGGTATAACACACCCGTTTGGTGTTGGTAGCAGGCGTTCTCTTCCACCATGGTAAAACATGGTTTCTGAGATGGTATAACAATACTTCCTTTATCCTTTATATGCAATATTTTTCCCCTCCCATACAGAGGTTATCCACATATCACATAATGGTGATTTGTCGGCAAAAGTATATCCACATGATTGTGATATCCTAGTATGATTAGCTTCACATGCCCAGCTACCTCCTTGTCTAACACATGAACCCCTGATTTACCATATTCTCCCAGTGTGATAAATATAAGGCACACACAACCACACGCGAGGCATTTGAGGTTCTCACGTTTTGGTTGTTAATTATTTTATTAACCTTGTCCTTAGTTTTATCTACCCCATTTACAATTTCATTAGAAGAGATTATCCCTACCATTTCTTCTTTAATTGTTTTTTGCCCTTATTGTTTTTGTTCATATTGGAGAGTAACCCTTTCAGCTGATTGATTAATTTGCCTTGATCATAATACTGATTTTCTATATCTAATCAGTTCCACACAACACCAGCAGCCCTCCTCCTGCCATAATGGACCGTCTCTAGTGAGAGTGTGCCTCCCAATATCTCCCGGCAGTACGTTTATGGAACCAATCCCACCCTTGTTTAAGCATTACTTGAGCCCAGTCTACATAATGATTATCACACAGCTCCTGAGGTAATGTCACATCACAGCTCCTGAGGTAATGTCACATCATTGTTAAATCAATTCAACCAGTAGAGTTTCAAACCGCGCATTCGAGTACATCATTTGATGTATGACCTGAGCCACCAGTCCGTTATTGGGTCCCTCTGTAAAGTAGGCCTCATTCACACACCGTTTCCTGGGCTTGAGGGTCTTGGTTTTGAGCATTTTGTAGGACCTGGATAGATATTGACTCACGTGCCCATCCTGGATGACAAACATTGCAGGTATACGTAACCTGATTCCAGCACTTTGTTTCTGCCACGCGCTCGTACTTGCCCTCATGTCTTTTGTGAATATAAGGAAAACGTAATTGCCACAGTGGCTTGACGGTACCTGGCATGACAATAACATAAGGTATCCCTGGGGAGGATGCCCTGTACGTGATTTGTCCATGCGTCTTAATTCCCAACCTGAAAGCATTTATTGAAGCTTAGAATCATAGAATCATACAAAGGTCACAGCACAGAAGGAGGCCATTTGGCCCATCGAGTCCGCGCCAGCTCTATGCAAGAGCAGCTAGTCCCACTCCCCTGCCCTATCCCCGTCGCCCTGCAAGTTTTTTCCTTTCAAGTACTTATCCAGTTCCCTTTTGAAGGCCATGATCGAATCTGCCTCCATCACTCACTTGGGTAGTGAGTTCCAGATTCTAATCACTCGCTGTGTAAAAACGTTTTTCCTCATGTCATCTTTGGTTCTTTTGCCAATCACCTTAAATCTATGTCCTCTGGTTCTTGACCCTTCCGCCAATGGGAACAGTTTCTCTCTATCTACTCTGTCTAGATCCTTCATGATTTTGAATACCTCTATTAAATCTCCTCACAACCCCAGCTTATCCAGCCTATCCACGTAACCAAAGTCCCTCATCCCCGGAATCATTCTAGTAAATCTCTTCTGCACCCTCTCTAAGGCCTTCACATCTTTCCTAAAGTGCGGTGCCCAGAAATGGTCACAATACTTCAGTTGTGGCCGAACTAGCGTTTTATAAAGGTTCATCATGACTTCCATACTTATGCCTCTATTTATAAAGCCCAGGATCCTGTATGCTTTTTTAGCCGCTTTCTCAACCTGCCCTGCCACCTTCAGTGATTTGTGCACATATACCCCCAGATCTCTCTGTTTCCTGTACTCCTTTTAGAGTTGTGCCCTCTCCTTGTTCTTCCTACCGAAATGTATCACTTCTCATTTCTCTGCGTTAAATTTCATCTGCCACATGTCTGCCCATGCCACCAGTCTGTCTATATCCTCTTGAAGTCTATCACTATCCTCCTCACGGTTTACTACCCTTCCAAGTTTTGTGTCATCTGCAAATTTTGAAGTTGTGCCCGAAACACCCAAGTCCAATTCATTAATATATATCAGAATATCTGACAGAAAGTAGCCTTCATCTTTAACCGTGCTCCACCAATGTCCCCAGCCCATACTGGGACTAGGCGTATCCCTTGACAAACGTGTAATGTTGACTAGTAGTTGTATTCTAGGATCAATGATGAGCCATTTTGTACAATCACAGTTTGGTTTATGGCTCCATCAGCAGAGATGCAATACCATGCCCAAACTCGGTCATCATCATATTTTCCACATATAAGTTCAAGTGTTACACACTCAATCAGTAATCATAGTTTCATCATCATGATGTACATCTACATCTGTAAATCAAGTATTGTATCTAGATTACTTTTCAGACCAATTTCTGACCACCCTCCACAGTCTTCAACAGATTAATGTGATGCCACCTATTACTTTTATGTTTCTTTTTATCTGTGTATTGTATAAAGTACATAGCTGGACTTGCCTTATCCACAATTGGAAAAGGTCCTCACCATTTAGGTACAAACACAAGATCTTTTTTTCTATAGTCTTACATCTTGACAGTGTCACCGACTTCATAGTCAAAAGGTCTAACTAACCTTTTTATCAAAATACTTCTTAATTTGACTTTTTGATTTCCCAATCTTTTGGGCCACATATTGATTGTTGGCTCGGACATGGTCAATCATATTAGCCAACCATGTGTCTCTAATCACTCCCTGCAGCAATGGTATTGCTGCCGGTAGCAAAAGGTATCCTGAGGTACACATTAATCGCCCAGTCATTGGTAGGATAACACTCCTGTAGTGGGGTAGAATGTATAGCCATTAAGCACATTGGCAGCATGGTTGCCTACTGAGTTGGGTGATCTGCACAAAACCTTTTAAGAATCGTTTGCAAAGTCCTATTTCCCCTTTCGACCTCCCCTGATGGCTGAGGATGACAGGATACATGCAATTTTTGCGTAATTCCCCTTGCTTTCTGTAATTCCATAAAAATGTTCACTGTGAAATGTGAATATTGATCACTACCCACCTGTACTGGTAGTCCCCATCTGCAGATCACCTCACTCAGTAGCAAGCATGCTGCAGCAAGTGCCGTGTTAGTTTTGCATGGGAATGCCTCGATCCACTTAGTGAATTTGTCAATAATCACTAAGCAGTGCTGGTGACCTGCACTGGACCTATGCAAGGGTCCGATAAATCAATTCGGAGGTGAGTACATGGGCCCATGGAAGGCGGAGCCGATTGGAGAAAGGCATGGTTGGTGTGCAAAGAGGGATTACGTTGCAGGCAAGCTAAACAGCGCTGGCAACGTAATTCAATATCCTGTTTCATATCAGGCCACCAGGCGACCTTACTCCTTTTTGGTAAGTTACCTCGGCTGAATAATGGTCCCCTGTAGGATGAGAATGAAACATGTGAAAGAAATCCTTGGCAAGCTGTGGGGGCACACACAGAATGAACATTGGTCAATTGGGCAGTTTATGGACTAAATAGAATGTACAGCATAGAAACAGGCCATTCGGCCCAACAGGTCCATGCCGGTGTTTATGCTCCACACAAGCCTCCTCCCTAGAATCATAGAAACATAGAATGGTTACAGCACAGAGGAAGGCCATTCGGCCCATCGAGCTCGTGCCAGCTCTTTGTAATCCAGTTAGTCCCATTCAACCGCTCTTTCCTCAGAGCCCTGCAAATTTTTTCCCTTCAAGTATTTATCCAATTCCTTTTTGAAAGCCACGATTGAATTCGCTTCCGCCACCCTTTCAGGCAGCGCATTAAAGATCATAACTACTTGTTGCGTAAAAATGTTTTTCCTCATATCATCTTTGGTTTTTTTGCCAATCACCTGAAATCTGTGTCCTCTGGTTCTCGATCCTTCCGCCAATAGGAACAGTTTCCCTTTATTTACTTTATCTAAATCCTTCATGATTTTGAACTCTTCTATCACATCTCCTCTTAACCTTCTCTGCTCTAAGGAGAACAACCCCAGCTTCTCCAGTCTATCCACGCAACTGAAGTCCCTCATCCCTGGTACCATTCTAGTAAATCTTTTCTGCACCCTCTCTAAGGCCTTCACACCCTTCCTAAAGTGCAGTGCCCAGAATTAGACACAATTCTCCAGTTGTGGCCAACCAGTGTTTTATAAAGGTTCAACATAACTTCCTTGCTTTTGTTCTCTATGCCTCTGTTTGTAAAGCCCAGTATCCTGTATGCTTTTTTAATCGTTTTCTCAACCTGCCACGTTCAAAGATTTGTGCACATATTCCCCCAAGTCTCTGTGTTCTTGCACCCCCTTCAGAATTGTACCATTTCGTTTTTTTTTTATTCGTTCACAGGATGTGGGCGTCGCTGGCGAGGCCAGCATTTATTGCCCTCAAGAAGGTGGTGGTGAGCCGCCTTCTTGAACCGCTGCAGTCCGTGTGGTGACGGTACTCCCACAGTGCTGTTAGGAAGGGAGTTCCAGGATTTTGACTCAGCGACAATGAAGGAACGGCGATATATTTCCAAGTCAGGATGGTTTGTGACTTGCAGGGGAACGTGCAGGTGGTGTTGTTCCCATGTACCTGCTGCTCTTGTCCTTCTAGGTGGTAGAGGTCGCGGGTTTTGGAGGTGCTGTCGAAGAAGCCTTGGCAAGTTGCTGCAGTGCATCCTGTGGATGGTACACACTGCAGCCACAGTGCGCCGGTGGTGAAGGGAGTGAATGTTTAGGGTGGTGGATGGGGTGCCAATCAAGCGGGCTGCTTTATCTTGGATGGTGTCGAGCTTCTTGAGTGTTGTTGGAGCTGCACTCATCCAAGCAAGTGGAGAGTATTCCATCACACTCCTGACTTGTGCCTTGTAGATGGTGGAAAGGCTTTGGGGAGTCAGGAGGTGAGTCACTCGCCGCAGAATACCCAGCCTCTGACCTGCTGTCGTAGCCACAGTATTTATATGGCTGGTCCAGTTAAGTTTCTGGTCAATGGTGACCCCCAGGATGTTGATGGTGGGGGATTCGGCGATGGTAATGCCGTTGAATGTCAAGGGGAGGTGGTTATATTCTCTGTTGTTGGAGATGGTCATTGCCTGGCACTTGTCTGGCGCGAATGTTACTTGCCACTTATGAGCCCAAGCCTGGATGCTGTCCAGGTCTTGCTGCACGCGGGCTCGGACTGCTTCATTATTTGAGGGGTTGCGAATGGAACTGAACACTGTGCAGTCATCAGCAAACATCCCCATTTCTGACCTTATGATGGAGGGAAGGTCATTGATGAAGCAGCTGAAGATGGTTGGGCCTAGGACACTGCCCTGAGGAACTCCTGCACCGATGTCCTGGGGCTGAGATGATTGGCCTCCAACAACCACTACCATCTTCCTTTGTGCTAGGTATGACTCCAGCCACTGGAGAGTTTTCCCCCTGATTCCCATTGACTTCAGTTTTACTAGGGCTCCTTGGTGCCACACTCGGTCAAATGCTGCCTTGATGTCAAGGGCAGTCACTCTCACCTCACCTCTGGAATTCAGCTCTTTTGTCCATGTTTGGACCAAGGCTGTAATGAGGTCTGGAGCCGAGTGGTCCTGGCGGAACCCAAACTGAGCATCGGTGAGCAGGTCATTGGTGAGTAAGTGCCGCTTGATAGCACTGTCGACGACACCTTCCATCACTTTGCTGATGATTGAGAGTAGACTGATGGGGCGGTAATTGGCCGGATTGGATTTGTCCTGCTTTTTGTGGACAGGACATACCTGGGCAATTTTCCACATTGTCGGGTAGATGCCTGTGTTGTAACTACTGGAACAGCTTGGCTAGAGGCGCAGCTAGTTCTGGAGCACAAGTCGGGGCCCATAGCCTTTGCTGTATCCAGTGCACTCAGCCGTTTCTTGATATCACGTGGAGTAAATCGAATTGGCTGAAGACTGGCTTCCGTGATGGTGGGGATGTCGGGAGGAGGCTGAGATGGATCATCCACTCGGCACTTCTGGCTGAAGATGGTTGCAAACGCTTCAGCCTTTTCTTTTGCACTCACATGCTGGACTCCGCCATCATTGAGGATGGGGATGTTTGCAGAGCCTCCTCCTCCCGTTAGTTGTTTAATTGTCCACCACCATTCACGACTGGATGTGGCAGGACTGCAGAGCTTTGATCTGATCCGTTGGTTGTGGAATCGCTTAGCTCTGTCTATAGCATGTTGCTTCCGCTGTTTAGCATGCATGTAGTCCTGAGTTGTAGCTTCACCAGTTTGGCACCTCATTTTTAGGTACGCCTGGTGCTGCTCCTGGCATGCTGTTCTACACTCCTCATTGAACCAGGGTTGATCCCCTGGCTTGTTGGTAATGGTAGAGTGAGGAGTATGCTTGGCCATGAGGTTACAGATTGTGCTGGAATACAATTCTGCTGCTGCTGATGGCCCACAGCGCCTCATGGATGCCCAGTTTTGAGCTGCTAGATCTGTTCTGAATCTGTCCCATTTAGCACGGTGGTAGTGCCACACAACACGTTGGATGGTGTCCTCAGTGCGAAGACGGGACTTCATCTCCACGAGGACTGTGCGGTGGTCACTGCTACCAATACTGTCATGGACAGATGCATTTGCGACAGGTAGATTGGTGAGGACGATGTCAAGTAAGTTTTTCCCTCGTGTTTATTCGCTCACCACCTGCCGCAGGCCCAGTTTAGCAGCTATGTCCTTCAGGACTCAGCCAGCTTGGTCAGTAGTGGGGCTACCGAGCCACTCTTGGTGATGGACATTGAAGTCCCCCACCCAGAGTACATTCTGTGCCCTTGCTACCCTCAGTGCTTCCTCCAAGTGGTGCTCAACATGGAAGAGAACTGATTCATCAGCTGAGGGAGGATGGTAGGTGGTAATCAGCAGGAGGTTTCCTTGCCCATGTTTGACCTGATGCCATGAGTTTTCATGGGTCCAGAGTCAATGTTGAGGACTCCCAGGGCCACTCCCTCCTGACTGTATATCACTGTACCGCCACCGCTGGTGGGTCTGTCCTGCCGGTGGGACAGGACATACCCAGGGATGGTGATGGAAGAGTCTGGGACGTTGGCTGAAAGGTATGATTCTGTGAGTATGGCTATGTCAGGCAGTTGCTTGACTAGTCTGTGGGACAGCTCTCCCAATTTTGGCACAAGTCCCAAGATGTTAGTAAGGAGGACCTTGCAGGGTCAACTGGGCTTGGTTTGCCTTTGTCGTGTCTGGTGCCTCGTGGTCCGATGCCGGGTGGTCCGTCCGGTTTTATTCTTATTATGACTTTTCGTAGCGAGATTTTACAACTGAGTGGCAATTAAGAATCAACCACATTGCCGTGGGTCTGGAGTCACAAATAGGCCAGACCGGGTAAGGACGGCAGGTTTCCTTCCCTAAAGGACATTAGTGAACCAGATGGGTTTTTACGACAATCTCGTAGTTTCATGGCCATCATTACTGATACTAGTATTTTAATTCCAGATTTTTATTTAATTAATTGAATTTATCTTGCCTCTCCTCATTCTTACTGCCAAAATGTATCACTTCGCACTTCCCCGCGATAAATTTCATCTGCCATGTGTCCGCCTATCTGACTGAAAAATTACTCATTCAAAGAACGTGGCTTCAATTTACTGACATGGCACTTGTGGAACACTTGTCCTAGCGTAGGAAGTAAGCTACTGCTGCACACAAAAATACTACAAGAATGGTATGGTGTTATTTGTTGATGTCTGCCCACTTCTGAATAAGAACTTTGAAAATAGACCAGCCTGTCTTTGTCCTCTTGAAATCTATCCTTCTCACTGTTTACTACACTTCCAAGTTTTGTGTCATCAACAAATTTTGAAATTGTGCCCTGTATACACAAGTCCAAGTCATTAATATCTATCATAAAAAGCAGTGGTCCTAGACTGTACCCGAACTATCTCCTCTTTAAAGGCCATCCATTGCTCGATTACAGTTTTGCCTGCCAATCTTTGATTCCAGTTTACCTGGGGCAGATCTTTTCTCAACCCACTAAAATTGGCCCTCCTCCAATTATGTACTTTTACTCTAGATTGCAACTTGTCCTCTTCCGTAACTAATCTAAACCCTATGATATTATGATCACTGATCCCTAAATGTTTCACCACTGACACTTGCTTCACTTGACCCACTTCATTCCCCAGAACTAGATCTAGCAATGCCTCCTTCCTTGTTGGGCCGGAAACATACTAATCAAGAATGTTCTCCTGAACACACTTCAGAAATTCCTCCCCCTCTTTGCCCTTTACATTATTACTATCCCAGTCTATATTAGGATAGTTGAAGTCCCCCATTATCACTAATCTGTAGTTCATGCACCTCTCTGTAATTTCCCTGCAAATTTGCTCCTCTATATCCTTCCCACCAGTTGGTGGCCTCTGGAATACACCCAGTAGTGTAATGGTCTCTCTATTGTTTCTTAACTCTAACCAAATAGATTCTGTCCTTGACCCCTCAGATGAGGAGGAAACTCTGCAATTCCTCTGCAACATGCTGGGGAGCCTGTAGAAGATGAGATGTTGGAGAAACGATGTCAGGTTTAGGTTGGTAATGGGATGAAGCATTACACAGCTGTGTGTTTTTGCTGACATGGTCTCTGTTATCACCATTATTTTCCCATGGCTACTTGCGTCTGCAGCTCAGCATCCTTATTTACCACGCTTTGTGTGTTTACACACATGCACTCTAAATCTATCTTAGACCTTCTCGTATTCTCTCTTAGTCTGATCCCACCTAATACTGTACTCTTTCTTACTCTAGTACCATCTGTCTCTCCCAATCCTTTGTGCACCTTGTTTCTCCTTTCTAATTCTACATCCTGGTGCCCATCCCCCTGCCAAATTAGTTTAAACCCTCCCCCACAGCAGTAGTGAACCTCCCTTAAATTTAAACAAGGCCAATTATGAGGGGCGAGTTAGCTAAGGTAGATTGGGAAATTAGATTAAAAGATATGACGGTGGATAAGCAATGGCGGACATTTAAAGAAATTATTCATAATTCCCAGTGAATATACATACCCTTGAGGAATAAAAATTCCACAGGAAAAGTGATCCAACCGTGGCTAACTAAAGAAGTTAGGTATAGTATTAGATTAAAAGAAGAGGCTTACAATGTTGCCAAAGAGAGTCGTAAGCCTAAGGATTGGGAGGGTTTTCGAAATCAGCAAAGGAAAACCAAGAAATTGATAAAGAGGATGAAAATTTTATATGAGAGTAAACTAGCATGAAATATAAAAACAGATTGTAAGAACTTCTACAGGTATATTAAAACAAAGAGATTAGTGAAAGTAAACGTCCCTTAGAGGCAGAGACAGGAGAAATTATAATGGGGAATAAGGACATGTCAGAGATGTTAAGCAAATATTTTGTAACTGTCTTCGCTGTAGAAGACACAAAAAACATACCGGAAATAGTGGGGAAGCAAGGGTCTAATGAGAGGGAGGAACTTAAAGTAATTAAGATTAGTAAAGAAAAAGTTTTAGAAAAATTAATGGGACTAAAAGCCAACAAATCCCTTGGACCTGATGGCCTATACCCTAGGGTTTTGAAATAGGTGGCTGCAGAGATAGTGGATGCATTGGTTGTGATCTTCCAAAATTCCCTAGATTCCAGAAAGGTCCCAGTGGATTGGAAGGTAGCAAATGTAACCCTGCTATTCACGAAAGGAGGGAGAGAGAAAACAGGGAACTATAGGCCATTTAGCCTGACATCAGTAGTAGGGAAAATGCTTTAATCTATTATTAAGGATGTAGGGGGCACTTAGAAAATCATAATATGATTAGGCAGAGTCAACACGGTTTTATGAAAGGGAAATCATATTTGACAAGTCTATTAGAGTTTTTTGAGGTTGTAACTACAACAGTAGTAAAGGAAAAACCAGTGGATGTAGTACATTTGGATTTTCAAAAGGCATTCGGTAAGAGGTTAGGGCTCATGGGATTGGGGATAATATATTAGCATGGATTGAGGCTTGGTTAACGGACAGAAAACAGAGAGTAGTAATAAACAGGTCATTTTCAGGTTGGCAGGTTGTAACTAGTGGGTTGCGGCAGGGATCAGTGCTTGGGCCTCAGCTATTTACAATCTATATTAATGACTTAGATGAAGGGACCGAGTGTAAAGTATCCAAGTTTGCTGATGATACAACACTAGGTGGGAAAGTAAGCTGTGAGGAGGACGCAAAGAGTTTGCAAAGGGACATCGACTGTGAGTGAGCAAAAAGCTGGCAGATGGAGTGTAATGTGAGGAAATGTGAGATTATTCACTTTGGTAGGAAGAATAGAAAAACAGAATATTTTTTAAACAGTGAGAAACTATTAAATGTTGGTGTTCAGAGAGATTTGGATGTCCTTGCACACGAAACACAGAAAGTTAGCATGCAGATAAAGTAAGCAATTAGGAAGGCAAATGGTATGTTGGCCTTTATTGCAAGGGGATTGGAGTACAAGCATAAGGAAGTCTTGCTGCAATTGTACAGGGCTTTGGTGAGACCACACCTGGAGTACTGCATGCAGTTTTGGTCTCCTTACCTAAGGAAGGATATACTTGCCTTAGAGGCGGTACAATGAAGGTTCACTAGATTGAATCCTAGGTTGAGAGAGTTGTCCTTTGAGGAAAGATTGAGTAGAATGGGCCGATACGTCCTGGAGTTTAGAAGAATGAGAGGTGATCTTATTGAAACATCTAAGATTCTAAGTGGGCTTGACAGGGTAGATACTGAGAGAATGTTTCCCCTGGCTTGAGAGTCTAGAACTAGGGGATATAGGCTCAGGATAAGGGGTCAGACATTTAGGACTGAGATGAGGAGGAATTTTTTCACTCAGAGGGTTGCGAATCTTTGGAATTCTCTACCCCAGATGCTCAGTCGTTGAGTATATTTAAGAATGAGCGTGATAGATTTTTGGACTCTAGGGGAATCAAGGAATATGGGGATCAGGAGGGAAAGTGGAGTTGGGGTCGAAGATCAGCCATGATCTTATTGAATGATGGAACAGACTCAAGGGGCTGTATGTTCTACTCCTGCTCCTATTTCTTATGTTTTTATATTCTTATGTCCCTACTTCATCTAACTTTATCAGCATATTCCTCCATTTCTTCCGCATGTGTCCATCTAGCTTCCCTTTAAATACATCTATGCTATTCGCCTCAACTACTCCTTGTGATAGTGAGTTCCACATTCTAACCACTCTCTGGATAAAAAAGTTGCTCCTGAATTCCCGATTGGATTTATTAGTAACAATCTTATACTTATGGCCCGTAGTTTTAGTCTCCCTCGCAAGTGGAAACATCTTCCCACGTCGACCCCATCAAACCCTTTCATAATCTTAAAAACGTCTATCAGGTCACCCCTCAATCTTCTCTTTCCTAGAGAAAGGAGCCCCAGCCTGCACAATATTTCCTGACAGGTATAACCTCTCAGTTCTGGTATCATCCTAGTAAATCTTTTTTGTACCTTCCCTAGTGCCTCTATATCCTTTTTATAATATGGAGACCAGAACTGTTCCAGACCTGTGGTCGAACCAAGGTTCTATATAAGTTTAACATAACTTCTCTGCTTTTCAATTCTATCCCTCTAGCCCCAGTTTTTGGTTTGCTTTTTTTATGGCCTTATTAACCTGCGTCGCTACTTTTAGTGATTTGTATATCTGTACCCCCAGATCCCTTTGTTCCTCTACCCAATTTAGACTCTTATTATCCAAGCTCTATGTGGCCCCCTTATTCTTCCTACCAAAATGTAATACCTCACTTTTTTTTATTCATTCATGGGATGTGGGCATCGGTGGCAAGGCCAGAATTTATTGCCCCATCCCTAATTGCTCTTGAGAAGGTGGTGGTGAACCACCTTCTTGAACCGCTGCAGTGAGTGTGGTGAAGGTACTCCCACAGTGCTATTAGGTAGGGAGTTCCAGGATTTTGATCCAGCGACGATGAAGGAACGGCCATATATTTCCAAGTCAGGATGGTGTGTGACTTGGAGGGGAATGTGCAGATGGTGGTGTTCCCATGCGCCTGCTGCCCTTGTCCTTCCAGGTGGTAGAGGTCGCGGGTTTGGGGGGTGCTGTTGAAGAACCCTTGGCGAGTTGCTGCAGTGCATCTTGTAGATGGTACACACTGCAGCCATGGTGCACCAGTGGTGAAGGGAGTGAATTTTAGGGTGGTGGATGAGGTGCCAATCAAGCGGTCTGCTTTGTCCTGGATGGTGTCGAGCTTCTTGAGTGTTGTTAGAGCTGCACTCATCTAGACAAGTGGAGAGTATTCCATCTCACTCCTGACCTTTGCCTTGTAGATGGTGGAAAAGCTTTGGAGATTCAGGAGGTGAGTCACTCGCTGCAGAATACCCAACCTCTGACCTGCTCTTGTAGCCACAGTATTTATGTGGCTGGTCCAGATAAACTTATCTATATTGAAATTCATTTGCCAATTATACGCCCTTCTGCAAGTTTATTAATGTCTTCCTGTATTTTGTCGCAGTCCTCCTCGGTATTAACTATACACCCCAATTTGGTGTCGTCTGCAAATTTTGACTTTGTACTTTCGGTTCCTGAGTCCAAATTGTTTATTTAAATGGTGAACAACAGTGGTCCCAGCATCGATCCTTGTGGAACACCAATTCCCACCTTTTGCCAGTCTGAGTAACCACCTTTAGCTCTTACTCTCTGTTTTCTGTTTTGTAGCCAGCTTGCTATCCATTCTCCTTAATAGGGGATAGTCTGTCCTTGGGAACCTCAGTATCCTTAGCCCACTGAGCAGGCTGAAGCAGCGGTTTGCTGGAGGCATGCCACTCCTTGGCTGATTGGTAAGGTTCAAATGTATCCTGCAAGGATACTAAATCCAACTCCTGTGGTGCTGTTTTAACCAAGATGAGGATGCTGATCTGGGGAGGTTCCCAAAGCTGGCCTGTTCGAGCTGCCTCTTTAGCTGCCCTTTCAACTAGTGAGTTTCCCTTTGACTGTTTGCTACCTGTCTTAGTATATACCTTTACTTTACCAATATGGCACAGGGCCTGTCTGGATTTGAGCACGTGCCATTAGGAAATCAATAGTTGTGCGTATATTAATGTTTTCCCGTCGGACGTTTTAAAATAATTTTTACGGTGTAATGGGAGGGACAGCGTGGTGTTAATAGTGTAGGTACAATCTGACCAAATATTAACAGGCCGTTTGGATGTGTCCTTCACAGCTGTCAGTAGCTAGCTCAATTGTGAATTTTAAATCTGAAATTGATAGATTTCTGTTACCCAAGGGTATTAAGGGATATGGGGCTAAGGTGAGTATATGGAGTTAGGTCACAGGTCCACCATGATCTCATTGAATGGTGGAACAGGCTCAAGTGGCTAAATGCCACTGCCACTTGCTGCCTCCTGTTGTGCGCCACTTTCTCCTGGTGGTGTGCCTGTTATGGTTGAATAGCTGCCAGTGTGGTGGGTGGGCGGCTTGCAACAGTGATGATGTGTAAGCGTGAGAGGAAGCATCTGATTGGCAGAGTTGAGTACTGATGGAAAGAGTTTGTTGGTATGTGGGTGATGGGGGGTGTAGTGCGTGGAGCAGTGGAAGCAGCTAGTGGTACAGTTGGCAGGATATTCACTTGACAGTTGACCTCACTCACCTTGACTACTCGTCAAAGCATTGAACTTCTTCCTGCACTGCATCCATGTTCGTGGTGTTATGCGCCTGGCATTGACTGCGTCCCCTACTGCCTCCCACTGCCTTCTGTCTGGAGGGCCTCTTGCCTCCCCCCCACCCCCCCACGGATATAGGATGTCCCTCCTTCTGACCACCCCTTGTGCAAAGGCCTCTAGTGCATCAGCAGAGAACCTTGGTGCACGCACTCTCACAGGCCTGGTACCAACTCAGATCGGCAGATTGGTGATGTCTGGCATGCAGATTGGAGGATGTGGAATTTAGTAGTGTGCGACCTTTATTCAATGTTTTAACATAACTCATCAGTTTGTAAACATAGGGATCGGACCTGCATCTTTGTCTTAAGTGACCGATGTCTGATTTCCGTTCAGATTCCGCAAATAACAGGTACCGGCTACCTTTAAGAGAGACACCCTCCCTTTAAGCGATTCAGGCTGCCCCTACTGGTAGAAAGTGCACATTTCCTTGAATCCTCGTGTCAGGCTTGGTTTTTAACGCTGCTTGCTAGTAAGTGTTCAGGCCGGACGAATGTCTCGTCCTGCCTGCGCAGGAAGCACCAGGTGCGGGTTAGTCGCTGACCGCGATACCCACGTCCGGTTTCCGGCCTAATCGAATTTAACCTCCCAAGAGTCTCACCCTGTCGTACCAGGAGATTCAAGGGTGGATGAGGGGAGTGGAGAATCAGCAACTGCAGACCAGTGATGAAGGTAAAATGTTGAACTGCCCAAAACGTGGCTAGTAAATATTTCTCACAGGCATTATATGTCTTCTCCACCCAGTGAGAATCCATGAGGCAAATGCAATGGGAAGTAGTTTTTTCTGAACCTCTTGGCATAAAACTGCAGCCAAGCTTTGATCAGAAGCAGCGACTTCGAGGTGGAATTATCTGGATCAGGTGAGATAGGGCAAATAGCTTCCATCACCGCAGGTTTTAACTGTTTGATTGCCTTAATGTGTGCTTCTGTCCAGTTATCTTTACATTCTTTATCCTGGAGCTTCAGCAAGTCATTCAGTGGTCTAGTGAGCTCGGCAAATTGTAGAATAAACAATCGCTGGTAGCCCACCAACCTCAAAAAAGATTGCAAAGCTGTCGTAGAAGCAGGCAGAGGCAGATCACACCTACTTTGTGTTGGTCGGGGCTGCAACCTTCATCCAAGATGTTAATGCCGAGGAAAGTAACTTCAGGTTGCAGGAGGTTTGCCTTTCGAGGGTTAATTTTAAGATCAGCGTCTGTCAGCAGCTGCAGCAGTTCTTGAAGCAGTTCGTCACGGGTTTCGGTGGCAAGAAGCAGATCATTGACATACTGTAACAAACAATCTGGACTTGAAAAGTTACTGACCACCACAGCCATTCTTTCATGAAAAATAGTTGGAGAATTATGAAACCTCTGGCAGGCATGTCCAGGTATACTGTTCCTCCCCAAAAGTAAAAGCAAATTTATGTTGGTCCTCCCTCCATACAGGAATACTCCAGAACCCGTTGGAGATATCAAGTGTCGAGAACCATTTGGCTTTCCTTGGGATAATAACGTGGGGGTCTCTCACCACCGAGGAGCAAGCTGGGGGTCACCAGATTTAACTTGCGATAATCGATCGTGAGACGCCAGCTCTCATTCGGTTTCTTATCAGGCCAAATGGGCGAATTGCTCTTGAAAGTACCCAGCCATATAACACACTGCTGTAACAGCGCCTCAACCGTAGTCTGCAATGCAGGATAGCTCTCAGCTGGAATAGGGTACTGCTTAACTTTAACATGTGTCAGTCCATTAACTACTTCCTCTCCCTTCAGGAGCCCACAGTTGTACTTGTGCGTGGCAAACACTGCTCTGTACTGTGTTAATAGCACCTGTATATCTGGATCATACAACCATCTTCAGCCAGAAGTGCCGAGTGGATGATCCATCTCGGCCTCCTCCAGATATCCCCACCATCGCAGAAGCCAGTCTTCAGCCAATTTGATTCACTCCACGTGATATCAAGAAACAGCTGAGTGCACTGGATACAGCAAAGTCTATGGGCCCTGACAATATCCTGGCTGTAGTGCTGAAGACTTGTGCTCCAGAACTAGCTACGCCTCTAGCCAAGCTGTTCCATTAAGCTACAACGCTGGCATCTACCCGACAATGTGGAAAATTGCTCAGGTATGTCCTGTCCACAAAAAGCAGGACAAATCCAATCCGGCCAATTACCGCCCCATCAGCCTACTCTCAATCATCAGCAGAGTGATGGAAGGTGTCGACGACAGTGCTATCAAGCGGCACTTACTCACCAATAACCTGCTCACCGATGCTCAGTTTGGGTTCCGCCAGAACCACTCGGCTCCAGACCTCATTACAGCCTTGGTCCAAACATGGACAAAAAAGCTGAATTCCGGAGGTGAGGTGAGAGTGACTGCCCTTGACATCAAGGCAGCATTTGACCGAGTGTGGCACCAAGGAGCTCTCGTAAAATTGAAGTTAATGGGAATCAGGGGGGAAACTCTCCAGTGGCTGGAGTCATACCTTGCACAAAGGAAGATGGTAGTGGTTGTTGGAGGCCAATCATCTCAGCCCCAGGGCATTGCTGCAGGAGTTCCTCAAGGCGGTGTCCGAGTCCCAACCATCTTCAGCTGCTTCATCAATGACCTTCCCTCCATCATAAGGTCAGAAATGGGGATGTTCGCTGATGATTGCACAGTGTTCAGTTCCATTCGCAACCCCTCAAATAATGAAGCAGTCCAATCCCGCATGCAGCAAGACCTGGAAAACATCCAGGCTTGGGCTGATAAGTGGCAAGTAACATGCACGCCAGACAAGTGCCAGGCAATGACCATTTCCAACAAGAGAGAGTCTAACCACCTCCCCTTGACATTCAATGGCATTACCATCGCCGAATTCCCCACCATCAACATCCTGGGGGTCACCAGTGACCAGAAACTTAACTGGACCAGCCATATAAATACTGTGGCTACAAGAGCAGGTCAGAGGTTGGGTATTCTGTGACGAGTGACTCACTTCCTTACTCCCCAAAGCCTTTCCACCATCTACAAGGCACAAGTCAGGAGTGTGATGGAATACTCTCCACTTGCCTGGATGAATGCAGCTCCAACAACACTCAAGAAGCTCGACACCATCCAGGACAAAGCAGCCCGCTTGATTGACACCCCATCCACCACCCTAAACATTCACTCCCTTCACCACCGGCGCACACTGGCTGCAGTGTATACCATCCACAGGATGCACTGCAGCAACTCAACAAGGCTTCTTCGAAAGCACCTCCCAAACCCGCGACCTCTACCACCTAGAAAGACAAGAGCAGCAGGTACATGGGAACAACACCATCTGCACATTCCCCTCCAAGTCACACACCATCCCGACTTGGAAATATATCGCCGTTCCTTCATCGTCGCTGGGTCAAAATCCTGGAACTCCCTTCCTAACAGCACTGTGGGAGAACCTTCATTACGCGGACTGCAGCAGTTCAAGAAGGCGTCTCACCACCAACATTTTAAAGGGCAATTAGGGATGGGCAATAAATGCCGGCCTCGCCAGCGACGCCCACATCCCATGAACGAATAAAAAAAAATACAATTCAAACAGTCGGTTTGCGAATGCGCAGGTTTGCTCTCCTGGACATTGCGTTATATTTAACTAATCCATACCCAGTAACTGCATAATGTCTCTTATGGCTTCTGCCGGCGCAGTGGCTGGAAGATGAATGCTAGGATTGAGGGAGGAATGCAGCCCTGGCTCACAAGCAGCAGTGAGCACCTTCTTATATTCCTCATCGCTCCAATCCCCATGCACCCGCCGAAAGGCTGCACAGTGCTGCAATACATCAACCGGGTTATCCCCATCCTTTATCCCTATCTAGTGTATCAGTGTATCGATGTCTTGCCGAATTGATTTATCATCCGAGAAGGTACTAGTGACTTGTCCGTTTGCATTATGTCCAGTGGTGGTAACAGTATCGGACATTGGTAGCGCTTTCCCAGGTCCCCCCTCATCACAATCGGGATTACGGTAGCATGCAGCCTCTCGGTCCAAATTATTCCAATTTACACCATTGTCATCATACCCATCTAGACCCTCGCCATATGTGACAGCAGAGACCAGAACTCCCTGTCTATTTAACTTTCCCTGTAATTCATAAATTTTTAATTTCCATTACATGTGATCCACCGATTTCATTGGCTGGGTCATAAGTTCGTGCAAGGCTTCTCTGGCATTTTCTAACTCGTGTTTCAATCTCCTCTTTGTAAAATATCTTGTTCCTGTATTGCCTGCTGACTCCCTAACCCTTGAGCTATAGCGGTTGTAGCTGCCAGTTGTGACTGAGCCGGCATGACTGATACATCATTCATTCCTTGTTGAAGTGTTGCCTCACTCAGCGCTTTCTCTTTTAACAAATCACTTGCACTATTTTCTTATCTGCAGGCAAAAGTGAGCTACGTATATTAACACGCCTCGCTGCTTTTAATTTCATCCTTTTCTCATTCACCAACCCCTCTATGTGGATCATTGCCATCGCATGCCGTCTGCTTTGATCATTACGGTGACCAATACCTCACTACGGGCTGGGTCAGTTAGCTTCTTTTGAAGAGCTTCCTTGTCAGTCACCATGGTTACTCATACTACTGGAGGGATAATCCCCTGCACCGGCCAGAACGGTTTTCTGCCTTTATGGACTGGGTTTAGCATTGTCCATCATAGGCAATCTATTGCTTGTCAAGTCCCTTCGTGGTGGCCACTTTGTAAGGTTCTTGGACTTGACTCCAATTTGGTTGCAAATAATCTTTGTTGATTTCAACCGAGTCTTGACACAATCAATGTCTTAAATGTTAGTCATACAGAGAAATAAACGATATTACCCGCTTTCACTCTGAATAGAGATGGCAGCCTTCATCAATTCTTTCATTCTTGTCTCTACGAATTGTGGAGGAAAGCTTAAGATCTTTATAGGGCTCTAGTCACATACAGCAATCCCTTAAAAGGTGTTATTTTTCAGTTTCCTCTGAACATTAGAACATAGGAAATAAGAGTAGGCCGTACAGCCCCTCGAGCCTGCTCCGTCATTCAGTAAGGTCATGGCTGATCTGCGACTTCAACTCCACTTTCCTGCCTGATCCCCATAGCCCTTGATTCCCTTAGAATACAAAAATCTATCGATCCCAGCCTTGAATATAGTCAACGACTGAGCATCCACAGCCGTCTGGAGTAGAGGATTCCAAAGATTCACAACCCTCTGAGTGAAGAACTTTCTCCTCATCTCAGTCCTAAATGGCCGACCCCTTATCCTGAGACTATCCCCCCTAGTTCTAGATTCTCCAGTCAAGGGAAACAGCCTCATAGCATTTACCCTGTCAAGCCCTCTCAGAATCTTATATGTTTCAATGAGATCACCTTTCATTTTTCTAAACTCCAGAGAGTATAGGCCTGTTCTACTTAATTTCTCCTCAGAGGACAACCCTCTCATCCCAGGAATCAATCTAGTGAACCTTTGTTGCACTGCCTCTAAGGCAATTATATCCTTCCTTAGGTAAGGAGACCAAAACTGTACACAGTACTCCAGGTGTGGTCTCACTAAATTGTACAATTGCAGCAAGACTTCCTTACTCTTGTACTTCAAACCCCTTGCAATAAAGGCCAACATACCGTTTGCCTTCCTAATTGCTTGCTGTACCTGCATGTTAACTTTCTGTGTTTTGTGTACAAGGACACCCAAGTCCCTCTGAACACGAACATATAATAGTTTCTCACCACTTAAAAAATATTCTGTTTTTCTATTCCTCCTACTAAAGTGAATAACCTCACATTTGCCCACATCATACTCTATCTTTCACCTTCTTGCCCATTCACTTAAGCTGTCTATATCCTTTGCAGACTCTTTGTGTCCTCCTCACAGCTTATTTCCCCACCTACCTTTGTATCATCAGCAAATTTGGATACATTACACTCGGTCCCTTCATCTAAGTCCTTAATATAGATTGCAAATAGCTGAGGACCAAGCACTGATCCTTGTGGCACTCCACTAGTTACAGCCTGCCAACCTGAAAATGACCTGTTTATTCCAACACTGTTTTCTGTCCGTTAACCAATCCTCTATCCATGCTAATGTATTACCCCCAACCCCATGAGCCCTTACCTTGTGCAACAATCTTTGTGTGGCACATTATCGAATGCCTTTTGAAAATCCAAATATACTACATCCACTGGTTACCCTGCTAGTTACGTCCTCAAAAAACTCTTAATAGATTTGTCAAACATGACTTTCCTTCCATAAAACAATGTTGACTCTGCCTAATCATATTATGATTTTCTAAGTGCCCCGTCACCATGTCCTTAATAATAGATTCCAGCATTTTTCAGACTACTGATGTCAGACTAACTGGCCTGTAGTTCCCAGTTTTCTCTGTCCATCCTTTCTTGAATAGCATGTTACATTTGCTACTTTCCAATCCGTTGGGACCATTCCAGAATCTATGGAATTTTGGAAGAACCAATGCATCCATTATCTCTGCAGCCACTTCTTTCAGAAACCTAGGATGTAGGCCAGGGGATTTGTCATCTTTTAGTTCCATTAATTTCTCCAATATATTTTCCTTACTAACATTAATTACTTCAAGTTCCTCACTCTTAATAGACCCTTAATTCCCCACTATTTCCGGTATTTTTTTGTGTCTTCTACTGTGAAGACAGATACAAAATATTCGTTTAACGTCTCTGCCATTTCCTTATTTCCCATTATAATTTCTCCTGTCTCAGCCTCTAAGGGACCCATGTTTACTTTTGTTACTCTGTTCCTTTTTACATACTTGTTGAGGCTCTTCCAATCTGTTTTTATATTTCTTGCTAGTTTACTCTCATATTCTGTTTTCTCTCTTTTAATCAATTTTTTGGTCATCCTTTGCTGGTTTCTAAAACTCTCCCAATCCTTAGGCTTACTACTCTTCTTGGCAACATTATAAGCCTCTTCTAATCTAGTACAATCCTTAAGTTCTTTAGTTAGCCATGGATGGATCACTTTTCTCATGGAGATTTTATTCCTCAATGGAATGTATATCGTTGAGAATTATGAAATATTTATTTTCTACCGTCGTATCCTTTCATCTAATTTCCCAATCAACCTTAGCCAACTTACCCCTCATACCTATGTAATTTGCTTTGTTTAAGTTTAAGATTCTAGTTTTGGACTTAAGTACGCCACTCTCAAACTCAATTTGAAATTCTATCATATTATGATCACTCTTCCCCAGAGGATCCCTTACTATGAGATTACTAATTAACCCTGTCTCAGTACACAAGACAAGATCTAAAATAGCCTGCTCCTTGGTTGGTTACTTGATGTATTGTTCTAGGAAACTGTCTCTAATGTATTCCATGAACTCGTCCTCCAAACTATTATTGCCAATTTGATTTGCCCAGTTTATATGAAGATTGAAGTCCCCCATGATTATTGCATTACCTTGTTACAAGCTCCTCTTATTTCTCGATTAACACTCTGTCCAACAGTATGACTACCGTTAGGAGGCCTATAAACTACTCCCACCAATGTTTTCTGTCTCTTGTTATTCCTCATCTCCACCCAAACTGATTCTATTTCTTGATCTTCCCAGTCAAGATCCTTTCTCACTACTGTCCTTATGCCATCCTTTATTATTAGGTTCCCCCCCCACCTTTTCCATTTTGTCTGTCTTTTTGAAAAGTCAAGTACCCTGGAATATTTAGTTCCCAACTTTGGTCACCTTCAAACATGTCTCAATAATGGCGACTAGATCAAACCCACTTATCTCTATTTGTTCCATTAATTTGTCTATCTTGTTACGAATGTTTCATGCATTCCGATAAAGAGCCTTTAATTTTAACTTTTTATTATTTTTCCCTAATTTGACCGTATTCACTGATGCACTATTACCATTAAACTCCCTGTCCCTTCCTGACACATTCTGCTTATCTTTACCCAATTCGCTACACTGTTCTATGGCCTTGACTTCTCTATTTAGATTTATAAATTTACCCTTACCTGAACCTTCCTCCTTCCCCCTTTTTAGTTTAAAGCCATATATACCGCCCTAGTTATTCGATTCGCCAGGGCACTATTCCCAGCCCGGTTTAAGTGGAGCCTGTTCCAACGGAACAGCTCCCTCTTTTCCCAGGACTGGTGCCAGTGCCCCATGAATGAAACCCCTGTCTCCCACACCACATTTTGAGCCATGCATTTAACGCTCTGATCTGTTTGACCCTATGTCAATTTGGGCGTGGACCTTTGAGGTTCTGCTTATTAATTTGGACCCTAGCTCCTCAAACTCCTTTAGCAGAACCTCATTCCTGGTTCTACCTATGTTGTGGACCACACCAACTGGATCCTCCCCCTCATGCTCCAAGTTCTTCTCCAGTCGCGAGGAGATATATCCTTAACCCTGGCACCGGGTAGGCAACACAGTCTTTGGGACTTCCTGTCATGGCTGCAGAGAACAGTATCTATCCCCCGACTATACAATTCCCTACCACTGCCACATTCCTTTTTATTCCCCCCACATGAATGGCCTCCTGTACCATGGTGCCATGGTCAAATTGCCCATCCTCCCTGCAGTCTTTGTTCTCATCCACACAGGTAGCAAGTACTTCGTACCTGTTGAACAAAGTCAAAGGCTGAGGCTGCTCCATCACTGCATCCTGGATGCCCATACCTGCCTGACTTGCAGTCACATCCTCCTGTCCCTGACCACTGACCAAATCTAAACTACTACCTAATCTAAGGGGTGTGACTGCTTCCTGGATCAAAGTGTCCAGATAACTCTTCCCCCTCCCTGAAGCATTGCGAAGTCTGCAACTCGGACCCAGTTCAACAATTCCGAGCTGAAGTTCCTTGAGTCGCAGACACTCACTGCAGATGTGGTTGCCTGGGATTGCGCTGCACTCCACCAATTCCCACATGCTGCAGTTATGACTCACCACCTATCCTGCCATCTCTATCCAAACTTGCATGATATATTTAATTAGTTAAAGTTTTTATTCACTCTGTATTTTTAGTTTAATTAACTAATTAGTTTATCTACTTTAAGTTGTTAATTTAATAAAGTACTAGTTATAGATTTCCAGCTTAGTTTAACCAACTGCCCTAGCTTAGAAAGCAAAACAAAAGAGGAATACTCACCAGCCAATCACCTACGTGCTGTCCTGTGACGTCACTTTTTGACTTTTTCTTGATTTCCCAGGTACGCTCTGGCCGCTCCCCGCTCCCACTTTATGTGTGGGTTGCTCGTCTCTCACACATAAGGTCAGAAATGGGGATGTTTGCTGATGGTTGCACAGTATTCAGTTCCATTCGCAACCCCACAAATAATGAAGCAGTCTGTGCCCGCATGCAGCAAGACCTGGACAACATCCAGGCTTGGGCTCATAAGTGGCAAGTAACATTCGCCAGGCAATAACCATCTCCAACAAGAAAGAGTCTAACCACCTCCCCTTGACATTCAACAGCATTACCTTCGCCGAATCCCCCACCATCAACATCCTGGGGGTCACCATTGACCAGAAACTTAACTGGACCAGCCACATAAATACTGTGGCTACAAGAGCAGGTCAGAGGCTGGGTATTCTGCGGTGAGTGACTCACCTCCTGACTCCCCAAAGCCTTTCCACCATCGACAAGGCACAAGTCAGGAGTGTGTTGGAATACTCTCCACTTGCCTGGATGAATGCAGCTCCAACAACACTCAAGAAGATCGACACCTTTCAGGATAAAGCAGTCCGCTTGATTGGCACCCCATCCACCACCCTAAACATTTACTCCCTTCACCATCGGCACACAGTGGCTGCAGTGTGTACTATCCACAGGATGCACTGCAGCAACTCGCCAAGGCTTCTTCGACAGCACCTCCCAAACCCGCGACCTCTACCACCTAGAAGGACAAGGGCAGCAGGCCCATGGGAACAACATCACCTGCACGTTCCCCTCCAAGTCACACACCATCCCGACTTGGAAACATATCGCCGTTCCTTCATTGTCGCTGGGTCAAAATCCTGGAACTCCCTACCTAACAGCACAGTGGGAGAACCTTAATCTCACGGACTGCAGCGATTCAAGAAGGTGGCTCACCACCACCTTTTCAAGGGCAATTAGGATGGGCAATAAATGCTGGCCTTGCCAGCGACTCCCACATCCCATGAACGCATAAAAAAAAACACCGAGGTCCGCTCCTGCTGCTCTCCATTCCCCCTTTATGTGTGGGCCGCTTGCCTCTCACACCCAGGTGCACCCCTGCCGCTCCCGCTTTATGTGTGGGCTGCTCACCTCTCACAGCCAGGTCCGCTCCTGCCACTCTCCACTCCTGCTTTATGTATGGGCCCTCACCTCTCACACCCAGGTCTGTTGATCATTGACTTGTTTGTTTGTATTGTAGGCAACCCTCTTATCTGAGAGACCACTGACCCATTATTCACCATTCCTTGCTAACAAAAGACCTCTCCTTGCTGACAAAGCTTTTCCTTGCTAAATATTATCCATATCCTGAAACATTCTGGGAATGAGTAATTTGACCATTTTATTATTTCTAGTTATAGTACAAGTCTACAAGCTATTTATAGCTCTGGCCACAATCTTCTAATCCTCCTTAGATATGGGGGTGGTGCCGGAGGACTGGAGGATTGCAAATGTTACACCCTGTTCAAAAAAGGGGAGAGGGATGAACCCGGCAATTATAGGCCAGCCAGCCAGTGGTGGGGAAACTTTTAGAGACACTAATCGGGACAAAATTAATTGACACTTGGTAAAGTAAGGGCTAATAAATGAAAGTCAGCACAGATTTGTTAAAGGAAAATCGTGTTTGACTAACTTGATTGAGTTACTTGATGAATTAACGGAGAGAGTTGATGACTTTAGAGCGGTTGATGTGTATATGGACTTTCAAAAGGCATTTGATCAAGTACCACTTGATAGCAAAATTAAAGCCCATGGACAGCATGGATACAAAACTGGCCAAGGGATAGAAAGCAGAGAGTAGTGGTGAACGGTTGTTTTTGAGACTGGAGATGGTGTTCCTCAGGGGTCAGTATTTGGACCAATGCACTTTTTGATATATATTAATGACCTGGACTTGGATATGAAGGGTATAATTTCAAAGTTTGTAGATGACATGAAACTCAGGACTGTAGTAACTAATGCGGAGGATAGTAACAGACTTCAGAAGGACATAGACAGGCTGATAAAATGGGCAGATAACTGGCAGATGAAATTTAACGCAGAGAAGTGTGAAGTGATACATTTTGGTAGGAAGAATGAGGGGAGGCAATATAAACGAAATGTTACAATTTTAAAGGAGTTGCAGGAACAGAGAGACCTGGAGGTGCACATACAACAATCTTTGAAGGTGGCAGAACAAGTTGAGAAGGCTGTTAAAACAGCATATAGAATCCTGGACTTCATTAATAGAGGTAGAGTACAAAAGCAAGGACATAAGAACATAAGAAATAGGAGCAGGAGTAGGCCATCCGGCCCCTCGAGCCTGCTCCGCCGTTCAAGAAGATCATCGCTGATCTTCTACCTCAACGCCATTTTCCTGCACTATCCCCATATCCCTTGATGCCTTTAATATCTAGAAATCTATCGATCTCTGTTTTGAATGTACTCAATGACTGAGCCTCCACAGCCCTCTGGGGTAGAGAATTCCAAAGATTCACCACCCTCTGAGTGAAGAAATGTCTCCTCATCTCAGTCCTAAATGGCCTACCCGTTATTCTAAGACTGTGACCCCCCTGGTTCTAGACTCCCCAGCCAGAGGAAACATCCTCCCTGCATCTACCCTGACGAGCCCTGTAAGAATTTTGTATGTTTCAATGAGATCACCTCTCATTCTTCTAACTCTAGGGAATACAGGCCTGGTCTACTCAAACTCTCCTCATACAACAATCCCGTCATCCCAGGAATCAGTCTGGTGAATGTTCGCTGCACTCCCTCTATGGCAAGTATATCCTTTCTTAGGAGACCAAAATTGTACACAATACTCCAGGTGTGGTCTCACCAAGGCCCTTTATAATTGCAGTAAGACATCTTTACTCCTGTACTCAAATCCTCTTGTAATAAAGGCCAACATACCACTTGCCTTCCTAAATGCTTGCTGCACCTGCATGTTAGCTTTCAGTGACTCATGTACAAGGACACTCAGGCCCCTTTGAACATCAACATTTTCCAATCTCTCACCATTTAAAAGTACTCTGCATTTCTGTTTTTCCTACCAAAGTGGATAACTTCACATTTTTCCACATTATATTCCATCTGCCATGTCCTTGCCCACTCAGTTAGCCTGTCTACATCCCCTTGAAGCCTCTTTGCATCCTCCTTACAACTCTCATTCTCACCTAGTTTTGTGTCATCAGCAAATTGGAAATATTACATTTGGCCCCCTCATCCAAATCACTGATATAGATTGTGACTAGCTGGGGCCCAAGCACCGATCCCCGCGGTACCCCACTAGTCACAGTCTGCCAACCTGAAAAAGACCTGTTTATTCCTGCTCTCGGTTTCCTGTCTGTTAACCAATTCTCAATCCATGCCAGTATATTACCCCCAATCCCATGTGCACTAACTTTGTTCACCAACCTCCTGTGAGGGACCTTATCTAAAGCCTTCTGAAAATCCAAATACACCACATCCACTGGTTCCCCTTATCTATTCTACTAGTTACATCCTCAATGAACTCCAATAGGTTTGTCAAACATGATTTCCCTTTCATAAATCCATGTTGAATCTGCCAAATCCTATTATTATTTTCTAAATATCCTTTTATCACATCCTTTATAATAGATTCTAGCATTTTCCTACTACTGATGTCAGGCTAACACGTCTGTAGTTCCCTGTTTTCTCTCTATCTCCTTTCTTAAATAGTGGGGTTACATTTGCTACCCTCCAATCTGCAGGAACGTATATAATTTTGGAAGATGACAATCAATGCGTCCACTATCTCTATAGCCACCTCTTTCAAAACCCTGGGAAAGATCATCAGGTCCTCGGGATTTATTAACTTTCAGTTCCATTAATTTCTCTAGTACTATTTTTTTACTAGTACTAATTTATTTCAGTTCCTCATTCTTGCCAGACCCTTGGTTCTCTCGTATTTTTGGGAGATTTTTTGTGTCTTCTTCCGTGAAGACAGTCACAAAAGGCTCGATTTTACAATGGTGGCGGGTTGGCAGAGGGGAGGGGGGGTGGGGGCGGCGGTGAAGGTGCACGTGGCAAACCCGCATGAACACAATTTACCGTTTCCGACGCGATCGCATGTTGATTGATGATGATTAACATCCTCTCTGGGTTTCATGCCTGGCTGCCATCAAGAGCTGCAACATGAGGTGGGGGGGAGAGAAAGAGAGAGAACGAGACATCATCCAGCACTGGAACGGAAGACCGGGGTGGGGGAGAGTGGAAGATCCTGCGCTGGACTGGAAGGCCGGGGCAGGGAGAGGGGAAGATCGAGGGGGGAGAGGGGAAGATCGGGGGGAGAGGGGAAGATGGGGGGGAAAGGTGAAGATCAGGAGGACATCGGGGGAAGATCGGGGGGGGGGGGTGACGAGGGGGACATCGGAGCGGGAGACATCGGACATCAGAGCAGGGTGCAAAGGTAGGTTCATGTAGTGTTTTCACTTCCTTCCATGGTTTATTATTTAATTTATTTAGTTTCTTGTTCCCTGATCCGGCCTTTCACGCCTGGACCAGGCGTGAATCAGAAGTGGTGGGCAAGCCACCCAGGTAACTTAAAAATCTTTCTAACTACTTAATCTGTCACAGGTAAAGTGCCTTAAGTACCTCAATGAGGTATATTTGGCTCTTTAACCGATATCCTGCCGGCTTTAATTGCGGGCGGGACTTCCGTTTTCGGGTCGCCCGCACGCACACAAGTGGATCCCTGGGAAACTCGGAAGTCAGTGGGTTGGAGCCGGATTCCGAACCCAAACGGCATTTCCACGATTTTCGGAGCCCCCGCGCCCCCAACGCATCCACAATTGCCTCCTAAAATCACCCCCAAAGTATTTGTTTAATTTCTCTGCCATTTCCTTATTCCCCATTATAAATTCTCCAGTCTCTGTCTATAAGGGACCCACATTTGTATTTGCCAGTCTTGTCCTTTTTACATACCTATGGAAGCTTTTACAGACGTTTTATGTTTCTCGCAAGTTTACTGCCATTTTCCATTTTCCCTTTCTTTATCAATTTCTTGGTCTTCCTTTGCTGAATTCTAAAATGCTCCCAATCCTCAGGCTTACTGCTTTTTCTGGCAAATTTATATGCCTCTTCCTTTGATTTAATGCTACCTTTAATTTCTCTGGTTAGCTATACTTTTATAAAACACTGGTTAGGTCTCAGCTGTGGCAATGTGTTCATTTCTGGGCACCACACTTTAGATAGAAGAGATGGCATCAGGGATGAGGCACTTCAGTTATGTGGAGAAGTTGGGGCTGTTCTCCTTAGCACAGAGAAGGTTAAGGGGAGATTTGATAGATGTGTTCAAAATCATTGAATGGTTTTGATGGAGTAAATAAGGAGAAACTGTTTCCAGTGGTAGAATGGTCAGTACCCAGAGGACACAGATTTAAGGTGATCGGCAGAAGAGCCAGAGGCGTCATGAGGAAACATTTTTTTCTTCGGCGAGTTGGAATGCACTGCCTGAAAGGGTTGTGGAAGCAGATTCAATAGTAACTTTCAAAAGGGAATTGGATAAATACTTGAAGGGAAAAAAATTACAGGGCTATTAATTAACAATCTTGTTGTGCGGGGTCCCTTAGGGAAGAGCGACAATAACATGATAGAATTCCTCATTAAGATGGAGAGTGAAGTAGTTGAATCCGAAACTAGGATCCTGAATCTAAATAAAGGAAATTACGAAAGTATGAGGTGCGAGTTGGCTATGATAGATTGGGGAACTTTACTAAAAGGGATGACGGTAGATAGGCAATGGCTAATATTTAAAGAACGTGTGCAGGAATTACAACAATTATTCATTCCTGTCTGGCGCAAAAATAAAACAGAAAAGGTAGCTGAACTGTGGCTTACAAAAGAAATTAGGGATAGTATTATATCCAAAGAGGGGACATATAAAATGCCAGAAAAAGCAGCATGCCTGAGGATTGGGAGCAGTTTAGAATTCAGCAAAGGAGGACAAAGAGATTGATTAAGAGGGGAAAAATAGAGTATGAGAGTAAACTAGCAGGGAACATAAAAACTGACTAAAAGCTTCTATAAATATGTCAAGAGAAAAAGATTAGGGAAAACAAATGTAGGTCCCTTACAGTCAGAAATGGGGGAAATTATAATGGGGAAAATGGCAGAACAATTAAACACATACTTTGGTTCTGTCTTCACAAAGGAGGTCACAAATAACCTGCCAGAAATGTTAGGGAACCAAGGGTCTAGTGAGAGTGAGGAACTGAAGGAAACCAGTATTAGTAAAAAAATAGTGCTCGGGGAATTAATGGGGCTAAAGGCTGACAAATCCCCAGGGCCTGATAATCTACATCCCAGAGTACTAAATGAAGTGGTCCTGGAAATAGTGGATGCATTGGTGATCATCTTCCAAAATTCCATAGACACTGGAACAGTTCCTACAGATTGGAGGGTGGCAAATGTAACCCCACTTTTTAAAAAAGGAGGGAGAGAAAAAACAGGGAATTACAGACCAGTTAGCCTAACATCAGTAGTGGGGAAAATGCTAGAGTCTATTATAAAAGATGTGATAACAGAACACTTGGAAGGCATTAACGGGATTGAACAAAGTCAGCATGGGTTTATGAAAGGGAAATCATGCTTAACAAATCTACTGGAGTTTTTTGAGGATGTAACTAGTAGAATAGATAGGGAGAACCAGTGGATGTGGTGTATTTGGATTTTCAGAAGGCTTTTGATAAGGTCCCACACAAGAGGTTAGTGTGCAAAATTAAAGCACATGGGATTGGGGGGAATATGCTGGCATGGATTGAGAATTGGTTGACAGACAGGAAACAGAGAGTAGGAATAAACGGGTCTTTTTCCAGGTGGCAGGCAGTGATGAGTGGGGTACCGCAGAGATCAGTGCTTGGGTCCCAGCTATTCACAATATATATCAATGATTTGGATGAGGGAACTAAATGTAACATTTCCAAGTTTGCAGATGACACAAAGCTGGGGTGGAATGTGAGCTGTGAGGAGGATGCAGAGAGGCTCCAATGTGATTTAGACAAGGCAGATGCAGTCTAACGTGGATAATTGTGAGGTTATCCACTTTGGTTGTAAAAACAGAAAGGCAGATTATTATCTGAATGGTGATAGATTGGGAAAAGGGGAGGTGCAACGAGACCTGGGTGTCCTTGTATACCAGTCGCTGAAAGCGAGCATTCAGGTGCAGCAAGCAGTTGGGAAGGCGAATGGTATGTTGGCCTTCATTGCAAGAGGATTTGAGTACAGGAGCAGGGATGTCTTACTGCAGTTATACAGGGCCTTGGTGAGACCACATCTGGAGTATTGTGTGAAGTTTTGGTCTCCTTATCTGAGGAAGGATATCCTTGCCATGGAGGGAGTGCAACGAAGGTTTACCGGACTGATTCCAGGGATGGCAGGACTGATGTATGAGGAGAGATTGGGTCGACTCGGCCTATATTCACTAGAGTTTAGAAGAATGAGAGGTGATCTCATCGAAACATATAAAATTCTAACAGGACTAGACAGACTAGATGCAGGAAGGATGTTCCCGATGGCCGGGGAGTCCAGAACCAGGGGTCACAGTCTCAGGATATGCCATTTAGAACCGAGATGAGGAGAAATTTCTTCACTTAGAGGGTGGTGAACCTGTGGAATTCTCTACCACAGAAGGCAGTGGAGGCCAAGTCATTAAATATATTCAAGAAGGAGATAGATATATTTCTTAATGTTACAGGGATCAAGGGATATGGGGAAAAAGCGGGAACAGGGTACTGAGTTCGATGATCAGCCATGATCATTTTGAATGGCGGAGCAGGCCCGAAGGGCCGAATGGCCTACTCTTGCACCTATTTTCTATGTTTCTATATTTCTGTGGGGAATGAGCTGGGGAATGGGACTAATTGGATCGATCTTTCAAAGAGCTGGCTCATGCAAGATGGGCCAAATGGCCTCCTCCTGTTCTGTACCTACTATGATAAGTGAAAAGAAAGCAAAAACCTTAATCAGGTGAGATTAAACCAAATCCTAATCCTACGTATATAGGTTCCTAAGAATAGGGTAGCTTACACTTCCCTGTTCCAATCCGTCCTAATTTTAAACACCTTTCTCAAATCACCCCCCAATCCCCTCTGTTCTAATGAAAACAGCCCCACATTTACTAATTCTTCCTTTATATTCCTCATATCAGGCAACATCCTAGTGAATCTGCTCTGTATCTTTTCTATTGCCTCAAGATCCTTCCTATAGTGTGGAGCCCAAAACTGCACACATCACTCCAACTGTGGTTTTACTAAGGCTTTGTATCTTGACTTTTATATTCTGTACTGGCCATAAAACCCAGTGGCCTATAAATGCAGGTGCTAACTGGCCTCCCAAGCCCCCATTATGGCAGGCAGGAAGCCGCACGTATTTCTGGCTGGAACTGTACTTCCCGTCACATTGGGAAAGAAAAGAAAATAGGCATCCTTTATCCACGCCTGATGCAGGCATTAGGCTCTTTGCATATGCAAATAAAGGGCCTATGCTGAACTCAGAGAAACCAGACCTTGGGATCGTCTACAGTCTATGTTCTTTACATTTACTTACCTAAATGTGGTGCTCCTCCTGACCCCCAATTAACGTCGATGCCGCTCCCAATCCTCCCTCTGATCTCTTCTCCCGACCCCCAATTCTGGGACCCGATCCCAGACCCCCGACTCCGATCTGAACCTTGGGCCGGTCCAGCCCCCGGGCCCAATCACGGGCCCCCAGCCCCCGTCCAACCCCTGGCCCAAACCCTGTCCCGACCCCTGGACTGTGTTACCTGAGGGCCACTGTGATGCTAGCAGCAGCCCGATCTTGCAGTCCTTTTTGCCGGCGAGTTGTTACGCTTTATTATATTGAGGCCCGAGTCCCAATGTTGGAGGCGCCCCGGGTCTCACAATTAAGGTGCAGGGGCCATTATTTTTTTTATATTCTTGACAAACCTGATAGAGTTTGAGGTTCTGTTTTAAATGTCTTGTGAACCTGAACCTTCAAGTGCCAATGCGCTTCTACATAATCCAGCCTCCCCATTCAAAGAAAAATTATTACTTTTATTTTTTAACCAGGCTGTACCACTTCACACTTGCTGACATTGAATTGCATCTGCGACTTTATTCCATATTCCGCTATCGTATCATTATTCCCTTGCAGCTTCTCTTGATCCTCACAGTTATTTGCTATGCTTTCTATTTTGTTATCATCTGCAAATTTGGACACCAAACCCCATAGCCCTATATCCAAATCATTGAGGTACGCAGCGAATGGAAACATTCCCAGAACTGAGGCCTGTAGGACACCACTATGCACTTCCATTCCCTCAGACCATAACTCATATTATCTGTTTCCTCCATTGTTAACAGCTTTTTATCCAGTTTGCTAGCCTTCCCCTAATTCCATGCTCCCTAATCTTCTCCAATAGTCTCCTGTGTCATGCCTTGTCAATGGCTTTGTGAAAATCCATGTACACCACATACACTGCATTTCCCACATCCACTATATCTATCACCTCCTCAAATAACTCTTGTTAAGTTTTTCAAGCATAATCTTTTCTGAAATCTGTGTTGATTGCTTCTAATTATTTTCTCTTCACCTAGGTTTTTAGGAATTACATCTTTAATTAAAGATTCCTAAATTTTCCCGAACACATATGTTAAACCAACTTGCCTATAATTACCTGGGTTAGCTCTGTCTCCCTTTTTGAAAATGGATATTACATTGGCCACTCTCCAGTCTTCTGACACACATCCACTCAATAGAACCCAAAAATATAATTTCTAAGGCCTGCACTATTTCTTCCCCCATCTCCCTAAGGTTCCTTGAATGTATCCCTCAGGTCCTGGCACTTTGCCCTCCTTTCGTTAAACTAACTTCTCTAATACTTTCCTTTTATTTATTACAATATCTCTCATCTTGCTTTTAACCAATTCAAGATTTACCCCCTCTTCAATATCCTTCTCTTTTATAAACATTGATGTGAAGTACTTGGTAAGTATTTTCAGCAATTCCTATTTATCCTCTACTAACTCACTATCCTCTCCTCTCAGGGGTCCCACCTTATTTACAATTCTCTTTTTACTGATATGTAGTGTGTGCAGATGATTGACTTTTCCTGCAGATCTTCATGGAACAGGTACACCTCTGTCTTAACTTCCCTAATGAACCTTAGCCTACTCCTGTACTGTTCCTCTGCCATGCCCAAGTTGCTGACCTTGTTGTGGTAAACACGCTGCTACTGCTAGTCATGCACTTATGATGGCCTTTACAATCCCAGGTCACCTTTCCTATTCCTCCTCCTGCTCCACAATGACTTACCTGATAATGCCCTCTGCACCCATGCTCTAAGGTCAAAAACTCCTCTGTGCATGCACTTTTTTTCACTAATATGATATGATACTTTGAAATCTTCCCCTTTGTAAAACTGACTAACTGATTAACTGCAGGTCAGGCCTAGAGTGCAATACTCACTTTTCAGTTTGACTGCAGCTAAAAAAATGCTGTAAAAACTTAACATTAATGACTTTAACAAGAAAAACATATGTTTTTTCGCTCACCGTCCACTATCTTTTTGCTTTTTTACTCCTCAAAGGAATTTTCAGAACTGAGCTAAATGTGACTGAATAGTCCAATGGTGCATACAACGGACATCACACCACTTCCTACTTTGTTTTATTTGTTCTTGGGATGTGGATGATGCTGGCAAGGCAGCATTTATTGCGCATCCTTAGTTGCCTTGCGAAGATGGTGGTGGGCCTTTTCCTTGAACCATTGCAGTCCTTTTGATGATGGTGCTCCCACAATGATGTTAGGTAGGGAATTCCAGGATACTGACTTAGGATGATGAAGGAATAGTGATATATGTCCAAGTCAGTATGGTGAACTTGGAGGTGATGGCATTCCCCTAACATTGGTGCTCTTGTCCTTCTTGGTGGTAGACATTGCAGAGGAGTTGAAGTGACCTTGTTGAGTTGTCATTGTGCATCCTGTAGCGTGTACACATTTGCAGGCAAAGTGTGCAGGCGGTGGAGGGGTTGAATATTGAGCCCAGTGCCAGGGGCACCGATCAAGCGAACTGCTGTCTCCTGGATTGTATCAAACTTCTTGGGTAGTGTTGCATCTGAACTCATCCAGGTGAGTATTTCATCACGTTCCTGACTTGAGCCTTGTCTATGACGGAAGCTTTGAGGGGTCAAGAGGTGAGCTACTCGTTGTAGAGTACCCAGCCTCTGTCCTGGTCTTATCCCAACGGTGTTGATAAGACTGGTCCAGTTCAGCTTCTGGCCAGTGGTGACCCCCAGGGTGTTTCAATATACATTGAATAAGAGGATTTAAAGGGATAATTTCTGAAATTGTGGAGCCTCACTCGCCAGGAATACATGTCAGGAATTTGGGGACAAACTTCCCACAATTATCCGTCTATATGACCAAGAGCGGGATTTTGTAAAATGATCACTTTAGACAATTATTTGTTTCTTTTGAGCTTAGAGTTTGTACCTTTGTAAAATACTATTTCTGTTGTATGAAGAGAATACATTTGGTAAGTTCTGACTCTTCAAAGGAAAATTAATACTTGCCTTTCATTTTTTCTTTATTATTTAAGATTTCTGATTTAAATAAACTGATTTATTTCTTTCATTAAACTTCTGGACGAGAACAATGGAGCTATTTGCAGTTGTATTTTTATACAGCGGGTTAGGCACTTAAATGAATACGAGCTATCAATGAGATGCAGTGCCTGTAATTTTTCCCAATGAGTGACTAGGACTAATGTTATTATATGTGGAGGTTAGCTTCAAATATGGTATATTTTGTGCCTGACCTCTTATATTACTCTAATATTGGGTCATTTGATACAGTACATAGAATAATCATGTTTTTTATTGTCTTTGCTTTCTTTCCTTTCTGTGATTACCACCTGGCTCTGTCTATCCTGTGTTTTGCTGAATATTAGAGCAACCAGTGGCAACATGTAAGCTGGAACCTATAAAGGAGCTTTGTGAGGAAAATGAAGGTAAATATCCATTAAAAGGCAAAATTCTGGCTTGCGTCTAAAATTACAGCTCAGTACAGTAGTTGTATGGAAGTATGGGAATCATCCCCATTATAAATAAAGATCATAATTTATTGGGAATTTGTAACCTCCAGAAATTACATAGACATAGGCACCTCCATCTAGATGAAATACTATCCGAAAAAGCAATTCAAGCTCATGAATATGAATAAAGTGTGGTTATAAGACAAACTGCATGGTTTGTTACCTTCTCATCATATCTATACAAAAAGACATGTGCATGCTTCTAAGACCAGTTGCCTTAATTTTCTCTGTCTACTACTGCCATCCTGAGGAGGGGTCTTCATGGAGATCATGGCCATTCTATCCATCTGCATGTTGTTCATTATTTACTTTATGCAACAACAATAACCTGCATTTATATAGCGCCTTTAACATTGTAAAACATCCCAAGGCGCTTCACAGGAGCGTTATCAAACAAAATTTGACACTGAGCCACATAAGGAGTCATTAGGGCAGGTGATCAAAAGCTTGGTCAAAGAGGTAGGTTTTAAAGAGCATTTCGAAGGAGGAGAGAGAGGTGGAGAGGTTTAGGCAGGGAATTCCAGAGCTTAAAGCTAGGTAGCTGAAGGCATAGCCACCAAAGTTGGAGCGATGAAAATCGGAGATGCGCAAGAGGCCAGAATTGGAGGAGAGATCTCGGAGGGTAGTAGGGCTGGAGGAGGTTATAAAGATAGGGAGGGGCGAGGGCATGGAGAGATTTGAACACGTGCATGAGAATTTTAAATTCGAGGCATTGCCAGACCGGGAGCTAATGTAGGTCAGCTAGCACAGGGGAGGATGGGTGAACGGTACTTGGTGCGAGTTAGGATATGGGTAGCAGAGTTTTGGATGAGCTCAAGTTTACAGAAGGTGGAAGGTGGGAGGCCGGCTAGGAAAGCATTGGAATAGCCAACTCTAGAGGTAACAAAGGCAAGGTTGAGGATTTCAGCAGGAGATGAGCTGAGGCAGGGGCAGAGATGGGCGATGTTACAGAGGTGGAAGTAGGCGGTCTTGGTTATAGAGAGGTTATGGGGTCGGAAGCTCAACTCATGGGTCAAATAGGACTCCAAGTTTGCGAGCAGTCTGGTTCAGCTTCAGACTGGCTAGGGAGAGGGATGAAGTCGGAGGCTAGGGAATGGCATCTGTGGCAAACTCATATCACCTCTGTGGGAGTAATTGCTGAAGGCGATAAATGGTCCATCAATTATTGATCTCTGTCCCTATATGTTAATGCAGTAAAAACCAGCATTAATATTTGTTTACTTTTTCCTACATAGCTGCGATTATTTTGAAAAATCAGAGTTCATTGTGACACATGCTTGTTTTGTTTGATTTCTTAACTTTTTAAATAAAAAGTTGAATTGTCTTAAATAATAAATGTACATAATTTGTAATTACCTAGAAGTTTAATTTTAAAAATTATCTGTGCATGGTAAAATTGAGTGTGCAAAAATGTTATATTTTATTATGTATTAGAAACATGAAAGAGCTATGGCTTATCAAAACAGTAAAATAAGAAAAAACATCTTGTAATTCAGGCCAGTAAGTCATTTGTAACTGTGTACTTAACAGTTCATCATTTATTTTCCAATAAACTTCCATTTCCTGTCATGTATTCTATTTGTACCGCACATACGCTGCAAATAAGCAAACTATTACATAAGAATATTAAAAAGCAATCAACAAGAAAAGACGATTTGGCCCAACAACTCCACTCCTTCCTATTCCAACTATTTAATCCCTGAGAGAAAGTTCTGGTTAAATAATTTATGATTTTCAAAGATAAACAACCAAAACTCACATTTGCATTATTCAATCTGGCCTGTTGACTTCTAAACATCCAAATATTCTCCCTGTTCCCAAATAGCAGCTATGCTCCCATCTCTCTCACCACTCCCTGTTAAGGCCTTCCAACCAGGTTTCTTCTCCAAGCACAGCACTAAAACTACACTGGCTGACGTCACCACCGGTACTTTATGTGATTGTGACTGTGGCTCATTGTCTTTCCTCAACCTCTCTGCTGCCTTCAACAATGTCAAACACTCCATCCTCCTTAAATGCCTTTCTGCAACAGTTCACCTGTATGGGATGTAATGCTTAGTGAAAATGTGCACAGATCCATCATAACAGATCTTGACCCGTTTTGTGAGCTGCTTGAGATTCTGGTGCGGCTTGGGGTTGACAGTAGAAGCTCCCATCTAAATTAGAAAGGCGCTTCATAATAATATTAAAATGAACAAAAGTGGTGTCATTCAGATATCAGGGTCCCGATATTAACCCAGAGACATGAACGCGGCATGCGAGGGTGTTAGCAGGCGACGAACCCGCAGCATTGTGCGACATGTAAAGCTGGCCGATTTTAACAGCCGGCCGACATTTAAATAAAATTTCCGGGTTCATCGATGGAATGCTGCATCTGCAGGTGTGCGCTTGACGCAATTTCCCTTCCAACACTTAAAGGCTCAGTCCACCTCTGCAAGGAAGGCTGAGGGAAAGGAGGTAATGCTGGGTGCAGTGAGGGCAAGGAGGGATGTGTTGTTCCTCACAAGTGGGAAGAAGAAACCTGCTGTGACAACGAAGAGGGCCTGAATTGAGGGGCTGAGTAAGTCAGCAGCAGGAGTGTGACGCCCAGGAGCTGGATTCAGTGCAGGAAATGTTTCAATGACCTGACTAGGTCAGGTCACGTTGTTCTTTACCCATCTCCTGCAATGTATCTTTTTTTCATTCGTTCATGGGATGTGGGCATCGCTGGCGAGGCCGGCATTTATTGCCCATCCCTAATTGCCCTTGAGAAGGTGGTGGCGAGCCGCCTTCTTGAACCACTGCAGTCCGTGTGGTGACGGTTCTCCCACAGTGCTGTTAGGAAGGGAGTTCCAGGATTTTGACCCAGCGACGATGAAGGAACGGCGATATATTTCCAAGTCAGGATGGTGTGTGACTTGGGGGGGAACGTGCAGGTGGTGTTGTTCCCATGTGCCTGCTGCTCTTGTCCTTCTAGGTGGTAGAGGTTTGGGAGGTGCTGTCGAAGAAGCCTTGGTGAGTTGCTGCAGTGCATCCTGTGGATGGTACACACTGCAGCCACAGTGCGCCGGTGGTGAAGGGAGTGAATGTTTAGGGTGGTGGATGGGGTGCCAATCAAGCGGGCTGCTTTATCTTGGATGGTGTCGAGCTTCTTGAGTGTTGTTGGAGCTGCACTCATCCAAGCAAGTGGAGAGTATTCCATCACACTCCTGACTTGTGCCTTGTAGATGGTGGAAAGGCTTTGGGGAGTCAGGAAGTGAGTCACTCACCACAGAATATCCAGCCTCTGACCTGCTCTTGTAGCCACAGTATTTATATGGCTGGTCCAGTTAAGTTTCTGGTCAATGGTGACCCCCAGGATGTTGATGGTGGGGGATTCGGTGATGGTAATGCCGTTGAATGTCAAGGGGAGGTGGTTAGACTCTCTCTTGTTGGAGATGGTCATTGCCTGGCACTTATCTGGTGCGAATGTTACTTGCCACTTATGAGCCCAAGCCTGGATGTTGTCCAGGTCTTGCTGCATGCTGGCTCGGACTGCTTCATTATTTGAGGGGTTGCGAATGGAACTGAACACTGTGCAATCATCAGCGAACATCCCCATTTCTGACCTTATGGTGGAGGGAAGGTCATTGATGAAGCAGCTGAAGATGTTTGGGCCTAGGACACTGCCTTGAGGAACTCCTGCAGCAATGTCCTGGGGCTGAGATGATTGGCCTCCAACAACCACTACCATCTTCCTTTGCGCTAGGTATGACTCCAGCCACTGGTGAGTTTTCCCCCAATTCCCATTGACTTCAATTTTACTACGGCTCCTTGGTGCCACACTCGGTCAAATGCTGCCTTGATGTCAAGGGCAGTCACTCTCACCTCACCTCTGGAATTCAGCTCTTTTGTCCATGTTTGGACCAAGGCTGAAACGAGGTCTGGAGCCGAGTGGTCCTGGCGGAACCCAAACTGAGCATCGGTGAGCAGGTTATTGGTGAGTAAGTGCCGCTTGATAGCACTGTCGACGACACCTTCCATCACTTTGCTGATGATTGAGAGTAGGCTGATGGGGCGGTAATTGGCCGGATTGGATTTGTCCTGCTTTTTGTGGCCAGGACATACCTGGGCAATTTTCCCATTGTCGGGTAGATGCCAGTGTTGTAGCTGTACTGGAACAGCTTGGCTAGAGGCCACTCCCTCTTGTCCATCCTACACCATTCACACCACTCCTTACCCCTGAATCACTTTCCTCACCGCCAATCACAGCCGTGCACCATAGCACCTCACACCTTCACTCCTTACACATCCTCACCTGCCGCTTTCTCCTTTCACTGCTGCCAATAAAGCCCATCCTTATTTAATCTCCTCTGAGCTGTTCGAACTGCATCTCCTCTCAGCAAACCTCAATTAACACTGTAGCCAATCTCCACCAACACATGACATAACCACCAGACATTGTGATAGTGACCCCGGTAGAGTGGAAGGCACTGGAGATAAGCAACACCTCCAGCACCTTGACCATTGGTGATGGCGAAGTTGGCGGACCAGCGGAGCAGGATGACTGCATTAACCTTTCAACCCCTCATCTCCTAGAAATCAAATTCAGCTTCAGCCAACTTCGACACATCAACCAAGCGCTTCATTGAGATTCTAAGTACCACTACTGATCCTTCACCCTTTCTTCTATCCTCCAGGGCCCTTGGAGGAAGAACACTAGCCCCTGCCCACAGAGGACAAAGACTCCATGGAGGACCTCATCACTCTTGAGGATGCACTGTCATACGCCACATGCTTTGCAGGCACCAGCGCAGGTACCAGCACATCGAGCGGGCGTGTACTCAGATAGATGGGCCGGCACCTGGTGATCCTCACAGCACGAATGAGCAGGAGCAGGCAGTAGTAGGTGGGACAACTGAGGAGAGTATGTGCCGGAGGGCGCCGTCCTCTCCAAGCTCTGCTCGGCAGCACAGAGATGCAGAACCTTCGGGGCCTATAATGAAAAGGAGAATACTGGAGGCACAGGAACAATTGTGTGAGGTGTTGGCAGTCCTGCCAGGCACACTGTCCACTATGACAGGAAGGATGGAGGACTTCACTTCCACCATATGTGGGGTGATGTCACAGGGGTTCTCAACTCTGCAATCTACCGTGAAGCATATGGTCACCTCCATGGAAATTGCAGCCGGGTGCTCACAACAGGAGTCACTGCTGCCAGCCGTTGTAACCTGCCTACAGTTTTATAAGGCCGCTATGCATACTCTGGGCTCTGCAGACCTGCAGGACTGATGTGCCATTGCCCCAGGGGAGGGATGTTGGCAGAATGGGCAAAGTACCTGCATACCTTTCTCAGGATGTATGCACATCTTATCCATTACCACCCCCTCAACCAGCACCTGACATGGTGCCTGAAATCCAGCTGGCCCAGATTGCCCCTGCAGAAGTGCAGGACGAGCAGTCAGTGGCAGGGTCCTCAGGGGCTCCAGCACCCAGAGGTAGTTGGCCCCAAGCATCTCAGGAGACTGGGGAAATTCAAAGCAGCCAACCACCAATCTCTGTTCAAACCACTGGGGTAGTACCTGGTAGAAGTGGTAGAGATAGGAAGCACGCGGCTAAATAGATTACTGAGGGTGAACCCTTGGGTGTTTCAGTAATTGGCTTTTTATGATTTGAATTATGGAGCACATTAAAACCTTTGTCACTTTTGCCATTCTTGTGTGCCCCATGATTTGAAGGCAATTTTAGTGTCTGGTTTTTATATTGTAGGTGTGAAAGTCATTGCAATATTTTCACGATCAAAACTTGGAGGATATCAAGGAAATGGAGTATGCATTGCAGGACTGTTTGCGCAAGACAGTCTTGTCACTTCAGAGTGATAGAGGTTACAGATGTCTAAGTGAAGCGACAAGCTATGAGAGCATTCCTTGCATCTCGGGCCACAAGATGATCCACACGCCATGCGTTATGTCCTCTATTTCCTCGTCACCATTCTGTTCTTCGTCAGACCATGAGCCCAGAACGCCTTCCTCCTCCTGCACCTCCAATCCTCTTTGCTGAGCAATGTTACACAAGACTCGGCATGCTACAACTATTCCAGAAACTCTGGCTGGCATGTATTGCAGGGAGCCTGCAGACCTGTCAAGGCACCTGAACCCCAAATAAAGGCATTATAGCAACTCCCTGGGCATCGGACACATACCTGCATGAAACTCTTCTTGTGGTTGCAGACAAGCTGAACATTAATTGAGTGGAAACCTTTGCCGTTACCAAAGGCTCCTGGCTGGGGTTGCCCTGATGGCTGTGTGTAGTCTATGGCACCTTGCACTTGTGGAAAGCCAGCCAGAGTTGCAAACTCCAATGCTCTTTCCATTTGACTGTTGTCATCAGTTGGGAAGGGGATATATCGACTTGCCTTGGCAATAATGCATTGGTCACCTGCTTGAAGCATTTGTGGGTGGCTGACTGCAACACCCTCGATATGTCCCTTGTGGCAGCCTGCAAGGATCCAGAAGCGTAAAAGTTGAGGGCAGCAGTCGCTTTCACTGTCACTGGCATGGCCGCCAGGTCCAGCAGGCAGGAAGTCTTCCTCACGGAGTCTTCAGGGGTCTGTGACCATCTGCCTTGACAGTCAGAGCCTCCTGCAGCATTTCTCCTCAGACAGGTCAAGGAAGCTGGGCCTCTGAACACATGTGAGGTGGGTAAGGCCTTCTACAAGCATGTCCTCTCTCTTGCTGTCTTCTCTGCTGCCCACCTGCAATTCCCTATTCTGCATGCCCTTGCTGTTGGTGCTCCTCTTCCTCCACCTCTTCTTCAGTCTAAGGGAGTGCAGTTATAGCAGCTGCATAATCAAATTCTCTTTTTTCCAACAAAGAGTATCAAAACCACAACTAGCAAATAGTTATCACAAAATGAGTTGAGATAGTACCTATGAGTGCAGCAACTTTATTCAGATCAGGCATCCTTTATTTTCACCACACTGATCAAGTTGCAACCAATCCCACCAGCGTTCCCCTGGCAATCTTGTCAACCAGCATAAAACCCATGCTGCGGTAGTTAAAATAACATAAGGGTCCTAATTGAATTATAGGACCCCAATTTATATATTCATGAGCCTTCCGCCTCTCGACAGCGGGAGACCCGTCGACCCCAATACTCGCTGTGGCTTCCGGGAACACGGAGGTTTGTGGAAGGGATCGCCATTTCCGGCATTTTAACCCCTTACCCGACCTTTTCTTGCCTGTCGGGGGAAGGTTAAAATCGAGGCCCATGATTTTGTGTTGTTTATGACATAATTAAACTAGTTCCTCATCATGCCCATATAACTTGAGTATCCACAGATCCAAGGCTTACCGTTTTAGTGCCAAAGCATTTAAAGGACAAACTACTATTAACAGATATGTTCCGAACTTTTTTTTTGCTCTTCTGAATTAATTAATGTTGATTAATTAACTAAATTAGTCAATTTTTTGCAGCGATATATGTAGATTGTTCCGATGTTTGATTATTACATTTCATATAAAGAGGGAATTGTGAACATATAAATGAACATATAAACATGCGAAAAAGGATGAGAAAAGACCAAGGTGGGAATTTTAACTCCCACGCCTGGTAGAAACCAGGTGGGGGCAGTTAAAATGGAACGGGTGAAATACCCACTGAGTTCCTATTCGGCTACAATTTTAAAATACTTAATTTTTCAGGCACCTGCCTGAGTCAGGGGGGAGCCTCATACATTTATGCAAATAGATGCAATCTCAGCCCGGAAGTAAGCAGGGCACCTGCAGAGGTACCTGCAACAGCTGAAACCTGGCCTTTCCAGGTAAGTTTTAAACCTCCCTTTGTAGGGCTAGGAGAAAGAGGAGTACCCCTCTGGGCTTCACAAGGTAAGTGTAGGCCTCCCCTGCACTTTTCCATTCAAGTATTTATCCAATTCCCTTTTGAAAGTCACTATTCAATCTGCTTCCACCATCCTTTCAGGCAGTGCATTCCAGATCATAACAGCTCGCTGTGTAAAAAAATGTTTCCTCATGTCGCCTCTGGCTCTTTTGCCGATCACCTTAAAACCGTGCCCTCTGGTTACCAACCGTTCTGCCACTGGAACCAGTTTCTTGTTATTTACTCTATCAAAACCATTCATGATTTTGAACACCTCTATCAAATCTCTCCTTAATCTTCTCTGTTCTAAAGAGAACAACCTTAGCTTCTCCGATCTCTTCACATAACTGAAGTCCCTCATCCCTGTACCATTCTAGTAAAACATAACATAGTGGCAATAAATGAGAATAGATTTTAAAATGCCATACAAAATTTATTTTTGATTGAATTAATAAAGATCAATGGAGTACTGTGAGCAGTTCTGGGCACTGCACCTTCGGAAGGACATATTGGCCTTGGAGGGAGTGCAGCGTAGGTTTACTAGAATGATACCCGGACTTCAAGGGTTAAGTTACGAGGAGAGATTACACAAATTGGGGTTGTATTCTCTAGAGTTTCGGAGGTTAAGGGGTGATCTGATTGAAGTTTATAAGATATTAAGGGGAACAGATAGGGTGGATAGAGAGAAACTATTTCCGCTGGTTAGGGATTCTAGGAGTAGGGAGCGCAGTCCAAAAATTAGAGCCAGACCTTTCAGGAGCGAGATTAGAAAACATTTCTACACACAAAGGGTTGTAGAAGTTTGGAACTCACTTCCGCAAACAGCAATTGATACTAGCTCAATTGCTAAATTTAAATGTGTGATAGATAGCTTTTTGGCAACCAAAGGTATTAAGGGATATGGGCCAAAGGCAGGTATATGGAGTTAGATCACAGATCAGCCATGATCTTATCAAATGGTGGAGCAGGCACGAGGGGCTGAATGGCCTACTCCTGTTCCCATGTTCCTATATTCCTATGAATTTACTGTGGTCTGAAGAATTTTCTGTTGTATATTTATAAAAAAAATGTTCTCATGATCTTTCTTATTGTTCAGCTTTGTCCAATTATTTGAGCAACATTCAAATTTTAATTTGCAGAGAAAAACATTTGTAGTTTCTGAACATTTAAACAGACTGAATGTGTTCATCTGGCAAACTGTGGACAGGTTGAGAAACAATTATGAAAATGTTTCTTTTCAGATGTGAAAAACCTACCAGAAATATCGACATGCAATGAAGAACTTAGAAAAATTTTGAAGAAAAATCCAACTATAGTGGAAGAATTGCATAAAATGGTGGAGCAAAGTTTGGTAGAAAAATTAGAAACCCTAGGGATAAAATCAGTAAGTATTTATATGTGTATATACCAAATAAAAACTGTTCCCTTAACTACAATATTTTGCAAAATTATGAGTGCAGCGAGTTAAAATTTCAGCATAAACTTTGCGTCCTTCCTCTCTGCCTCCACCAGATTTGTGATTGGGCTTGTCCACTCTTGCAAAGAAGGTATGTTCATTGGTTCATTATTCTTAGTGAGCTGCAATTGTAAAATTTGCCAAAATTTTCAGGGAACAACAGGCTCCAGAGACTGTTATAAAATCAAAAATGGAAAGAAAAAAAAAACAGATGAGGACAAATCAACAAAACTTCCCTCTAAAGACAATACACACGAGAGTAAACCATGAGTGGAAATCTTCGAAGGATTGTATAGCGTTAGGTAGAAAGTCATGCTGTTCTTCAAGATAGGGAGCTCCTGATATAATACTAAAAAAAATGGTGAATACACTTCCCAGAAGATATTTAACCAGGGGAATGTACTGCATTCTTGAAGAAGCAGCCCTCAGTTTTTTCCAGCTTAGCTACCTGACTTCTGTACCAGGAATCTGATACCTAGGGAAGTAAATCACTGAAGTCATTTATATCTGTCCTCTTTAAGCCCTCCCAATATCAGCAGCCTTATAGACATGCTCAATGAGCTTCTATCTTCAAACATTTCAAAATGGTGAGTGAAATGTAATACAGCGCAGAAGGAGGCCATTTGGCCCATCGTGTCTGTGCCGGCTCTTTGAAAGAGCTATCGAATTAGCCCCGCTACCCTGCTCTTTCCCCATAACCCTGCAAATTTGCTTAAAGCCAATCCATGGAACAATCAACATAAGAACATTAGAAATAAGAGCAGGAATAGGCCATACGGCCCCTCGAGCCTGCTGCACAATTCAATAAGATCATGGCTGATCGTCTACCTCAACTCCACTTTCCTGCCCCTTATCCCTTGATTCCTTTAGTGTCCGAAAATCTATCGATCTTAATCTTGAATATACTCAATGACTAAGCTCCCACAGCCCTCTGGGGTAGAGTATTCCAAAGATTCACAACCGAAATTTTTCCTCATCTCAGTCCTAAATGGCCGTCCCCTTATCTTGAGACTATGACCCCTAGTTCTAGACTCTCCAACCAGGGGAAACAACCTCTCAACATCTGCCCTATCAAGCCCTCTAAGAATTTTATAAGTTTCAATGAGATCACCTCTCATTCTTCTAAATTACAAAGAATATAGGTCCATTCTACTCACTCCTCAAAGGACAACTCTTTCACCCCAGGAATCAATCTAGTGAACCTTCGTTGCACCCCCTCTAAGGCAAGTATATCCTTCCTTAGGTAAGGAGACCAAAAATATACACAGTACTCTTGCTTCAAGTCATTTTGCAGCTAATTAGAATCCACATGTATAGTAAACTAAGTTTACAGTTTAGGTTACAAGGAGGCAAATGAACGATGCATCAGTTCATGTTCAGTAAGTTTGCTCTGTTTCAAAGCTGGCCCAGAAGTCCAAATAATGAATCGACTGAACAGGACCCATGGTGATTCTATGCTTCCATTCAGTAGCAGCCACCCCTTCTTCACTCACCATGAGAGGTCACTCTGCACTTCCTCATCTAACTCACCAAAATCCTCCAGGACTCGAGCACATAATCTAGACTGACACTCCAGTGCATTAATTAGGGAGTACTGCATTGTTAAAGGTGCAATTTTTTTAGATCAGGCGTTAAACCGAGGCTTCATCTGCCTGTTTAAGTGGATTTAGAAAGTCCCATAAAACTTTTTGAAAAAGATTAAGGAGTTCTTCTGGTGTCCTGACCAACATTTAGCCAATACCATCCAAAGCAGATAACCTAGTCATTCATTAGTTTGCTATTTGTGGGATCTTCCGGTTTGCAAATTGGCTGCTGCATTTGCTTACATAACAACAACGACAGCAGTTCAAAAGAAAATTATTTGGCTGTGAAACACTTTGGAACGTCCTGAGGATCCGATCGGAGCTTTATAAATGCAAGTCATTTTTTTCTTCTGTCTATTAAAGGGAAGTGGTAGAATAGGTGGACATAATCCTTGCAACCTTAGGAAAGACTCAAAAGGGATTTCAGCCTATTGGCAGCCAAGGCTGAAAGGGGAGCGGTCTAAGAAATGACAGGCAAAAATGAAGTGAAATATAACCCAATATGCAGGCACACATCTACAGCCAGAATCTATTCACCTGTTTGATGGTTGCTAAAGTGGAGGTAGTGCTGCATGAGATGATTGCGAGAGGATGGTCCTCTGTGCCACCCCATGGCACCATTTCCATAGGTCAGCATGCTTGGAATGATATGGTGGCAGGCTGGAAGCTACAGAGAACCATTACCGTCACTGGTTATGCCAACACCGTGATGCATGCATTCTTGAAGCAAACAGCGCAGATTTGCTTCTGCCTCTGTGGTAACCCCAGAGCCTTTGAATCCATTTGTCTTCTAGATGTGCCAATATCTGCAAATAGAGTTAGCATCTTGGCAAGTGTGGTTATGCTGGCTCTTGTATCATCCTGGCTGGCCTTCTTTCATACGATACCACGGAAAACATGACATAGTGAAATTGGGATGCTTTAGAAGAACTATTGATTATTGCAGTCAGACATGTTTTCACATATCTGTGCCATTATGCTGCTGTCAGTTTACCTTGGAATTGGAGCCTCTGCATGCATTAATCATTTGTGAAAGCAAGGTATGTACATTTCTGCCTGCAGTTCTCGGTGTTATAATACTGGCAGAGGAAACAGAACACCTATAGCGCAACCCGACTTGCCTGGAATCCCTCTGTTGATCCTTGTTGTCTTTCTTCATAAAGATCAGGAAAGGGTAGGACCCAGTGGTGGCAGTAATGACAGCGGTGAGAAAAGAGAGCAGTTACCAAAAAGGCTTATGAATGCCTTAGTAACATAGCATGTTACATAAGAACATAAGAAATAGGAGAAGGAGTAGGCCAATCGGCCCCTCGAGCCTGCTCCGCCATTCAATAAGATCATGGCTGATCTGATCCTAACCTCAAATCTAAATTCATGTCCACTTTCCTGCCCGCTCCCCGTAACCCCTAATTCCCTTTACTTCTAGGAAACTGTCTATTTCTGTTTTAAATTTATTTAATGATGTAGCTTCCACAGCTTCCTGGGGCAGCAAATTCCACAGACCTACTACCCTCTGAGTGAAGAAGTTTCTCCTCATCTCAGTTTTGAAAGAGCAGCCCCTTATTCTAAGATTATGCCCCCTAGTTCTAGTTTCACCCATCCTTGGGAACATCCTTACCGCATCCACCCGATCAAGCCCCTTCACAATTTTATATGTTTCAATAAGATCGCCTCTCATTCTTCTGAACTCCAATGAGTAGAGTCCCAATCTATTCAACCTCTCCCCGGGATTAGCCGAGTGAACCTTCTTTGTACTGCCTCGAGAGCAAGTATGTCTTTTCTTAAGTATGGAGACCAAAACTGTATGCAGTATTCCAGGTGCGGTCTCACCAATACCTTATATAACTGCAGCAATACCTCCCTGTTTTTATATTCTATCCCCCTAGCAATAAAAGCCAACATTCCGTTGGCCTTCTTGATCACCTGCTGCACCTGCAAACTAACTTTTTGATTTTCTTGCACTAGGATCCCCAGATCCCTTTGTACTGCAGTACTTTCCAGTTTCTCGCCATTAAGATAATAACTTGCTCTCTGATTTTTCCTGCCAAAGTGCATAACCTTACAACACAGAAGGAGGCCATTCGGCCTATCGCGCCTGTGTCAGCTCTTGGAAAGAGCTACCCAAATAGTCCCATTCCCCTGCTCTTTCCCCATAGTCTTGTAAATTTTTTCCCTTCAAGTATTTATCCACTTCTCTTTTGAAAGTTATTATTGAATCTGCTTCCACCACCCTTTCAGGCAGTGCATTCCAGATCATAACAACTCTCTGCATAAAAAAATGATTCCTCATGTCGCCTCTGGTTCTTTTGCCAATCACCTTAAATCTGTGTCCTCTGGTTACTGATCCTTCTGCCATTGGAAACAGTTTCTCCTTATTTACTCTATCAAAACCGTTCATGATTTTGAACACCTCTATCAAATCTCCTCTTAACCTTCTCTGCTCTAAGGAGGACAACCCCAGCTTCTCCAGTCTCTCCAAATAACTGAAGTCCCTCATCCCTGGTACCATTCTAATAAATCTCTTCTACACCCTCTCTAAGGCCTTCAGACCCTTCCTAAAGCATGGAACCCAGAATTGAACACAATACTTCAGCTGACGCCTAACCAGTGTTTGATAAAGGTTTAGCATTACTTCCTTGCTTTTGTACTCTATGCCTCTATTAATAAAGCCCAAGATCCCATATGCTTTTGTAACACCCTTCTCAACCTGCCCTGCTACCTTCAAAGGTTTATGTACATACAGCCCCAGGTCTGTTGGCACTTCCTGAAATCTGTTTACTATCCTCCACATTGTTTACTACAGTCCCGAGTTTTGTTTCATCTGCATACTTTGAAATTATACTCTGTATTCCTAAGTCCAGGTCATTAATATATATCTAAAAGAGCAATGTCCTAATACCAACTCCTAGGGAACACCACAGTATACTTCCCTCCAGTCTGATAAACAATCATTCAACACTACTCTCTGTTTTCTGTCCCTTAGCCAATTTTGTATCCATGCTGCCACTATCCCTTTAATCCCGTGGGCTTTAATTTTGCTAAAATGTCTATTATGTCATACTTTATCAAATCCCTTTTGAAAGTCCATATACACAACATCAATCGCACTACCCTCATCAACGCTCTCCATTACTTCATTAAAGAACTCAATCAGGTTAGTCGAGCATGATTTTCCTTTATCAAATCAATGCTGACTTTCATTTATTAGCCCATACTTTTCCAAGTGCCAATTAGTTTTGTCCCGTATTATTGTCCTTAAAAGCTTCCTCACCAACGACGTTAGGCTGACTGGCCTGCAATTGCCGGGTTTATCCCTCACCCCTTTTTTGAACAGGGGTGTATCAATTTGCAGTCCTCCAGTCCTCTGGCACCACCCCCACATCTAAGGAGGATTGGAAGATTGTGGCCAGAGCCTCCGCAATTTCTACACTTACTTTCCTCAGTAACCTAAGATGCTTCCCATTTGGAGCAGGTGACTTTAATACTTTGAATACTGTCAATCGTTTAAGTACATCCTCTTTATCTTTTTTTATCCTATCCAATATCATTACTACCTCCTTCTTCACTGCTACATTGGCAGCATCCTCTTCTCTAGTGAAGACTGATGCAAAGTATTCATTTAGTATCTCAGCCCTACCCTCTGCCTCCACAAGAAGATTGCTTTTTTTGCCCCTAATTGGCCCCACCCTTCCTTTGACTACCCTTTTACTATTTATATGCTTATAAAAGACTTTTGGGCTCCCTTTTATGTTAGCAGCTAATCTATTCTCATACTCTCCATTTGTCCCTCTTATTTCCTTTTTTAGATCTCCTCTGCACATTTTGTATTTAGCTTGGTTCTCTACTGTATTATGAACCTTACTTTTGTTATAAGCCTCCTTTTTCTGTTTCATTTTAATCTCTATATCTTTAGTCATCCAGCGATCTCTAGCTTTTGATATCCTTCCTTTTCCTCTTATGGCAATGTGTCTACTCTGTACCCGAACCATCTCTTCCTTGAAGGCCTCCCATTGTTCAATTACTGATTTGCCTAACAATTTTTGATTCTAATCCTCCAGGGAAAGATCCCATTTTAACTCACTGAAATTAGCCTTCCTCCAGTTAAGTATTTTTACGCTTGATTGTCCCTTATCCTTTTACATAATTATTCCAATTAGGGAAGCAAAAAGAATCTAAGAAAATTGGTGTAGAATTGGCCTTAAAACTGTTCATTTATTCTTCTTACTGTGCCCTTTGAATTAACCTTTTCAATGCAACTGGTGCGCTGCCCTGGTATAATGGCTGGCAGTTGTTGTAGGAGGCATTACAAAGTCATTTCCAAGTTGTTTGAATTTCAGTGGAGCTTCTGTTTCAGGTGGAAGCTTCCTGTACCTGCCCTGAGGCCTACTAGAAATAGGCATCAGGTGCAAATGGGTTGAAGACCCAGCATTCTGAGTCTTTGCTCCTTTTTCCAGTCTATTATATCCATGAACTGATGTACATGAGGCAAAACCGACATGAAAATTGTCTACAATAAAATTGCATGGCTGGTGGCATCTGAGCTCCTGGTTGAAGTTCTTCAAAAAGTATAGAAAATTTTCACTATGTAGCCAATGGAATGGATTGCTCCGCAATTGATTGTATTTGCCGTTTATCCCTTTAAATTTTAAATCGTCCCCTCTGCTGCCCATAGCAATGCTGGAGAGCAGGGACGAACAGACATCCTTTGCATCCAGCATTGCTGTGACAGAAGTGTTGAGAAATACATTGGATGATGTATTTCCATCATTTGTATAGCATTTAAATACAACCCCACACCCCACCATATTTGTATGGCTACGCTTCCTGTAGCTTCCAAGGGGAAGTCCCAGTGGTGGCAGCAACCAGTGTAAAGCCAGCCGAGCGGCTCCAGAACAATTTCCTGGCCATAATCGTTACAGTTGTGCTTCCAGGTGTAACTCCGGCGGAAATTCTACCCCATAGAATACAGAAGCAAGGAGGTAATGTTGAACGGTATAAGACTTTAGTTATGTCACATTTGAGGTTCTATGTACAGTTTGGGTGCTGCATTGTAGGACAGATATAAAAACAAGGCTCCATATAAGGCAGGGTAAGTTTATTGATGCTCATTTCTCAATTTGGCATTTTACTTAGGACCTGACACCTTCTGAATATCTTTCCAGCATCTGTTATGTAATCCCTATTATCCTCTCGTGTGACAGTCTTCCACAGCCGATTCAAACTTTGGTGCCACATCGGTGGCATGCCCCTGCATTTGATGGACTATGCCCTCATGCCAGCTATGATGATCTAAAGGTCTTTTACGCTGTCTTCATTTCTCATAGAAATTGTGCACTTCACTGTTAGTATCAGTAAAAGGGTTGTTTACAGAATCATAGAATCATAGAAAGGTTACAGCACAGAAGGAGGCCATTCGAGTCTGCGCCAGCTATATGCAAGAGCAATCCTGCTAGTCCCACACCCCCGCCCTATCCCTGTAGCCCTGCAGATTTTTTTCCTTTCAAGTGCTTATCCAGTTCCCTTTTGAAGGCCATGATTGAATCTGCCTCCACCACCCCCTCGGGCAGTGCATTTCAGATCCTAACTACTCACTGTGTAAAAAAGTTTTTCCGCATGTCACCTTTGGTTCTTTTGCCAATCACCTTAAATCTATGTCCTCTGGTTCTTGACCCTTCCATCAATGGGAATAGTTTCTCTCCAACTACTCTGTCTAGACCCTTCATTGAATACCTCTAACAAATCTCCTCGCAACCGTCTCTGTTCCGAGGAGCACAACCCCAGCTTCTCCAGTCTATCCATGTAACTAAAGTCCCTCATCCCTGGAATCATTCTGGTAAATCTCTTCTGTACCCTCTCTAAGGCTTTCACATCTTTCGTAAAGGACGGTGCCCAGAACTGGACACAATAGTCCAGTTGTGGGCGGTACCAGTGTTTTATAAAGGTTCATCATGACTTCCATACTTTTGTACTCTATGCCTCTATTTATAAAGCCCAGTATCCCATATGCTTTTTTAACCACTTTCTCAACCTATCCTTCCATCTTCAATGATTTGTGCACATATACCCCCAGATCTCTCTGTTCCTGTACCCCTTTTAGAGTTGTACCCTCTAGTTTATGTTGCCTCTCCTCATTCTTCCTACCGAAATGTTTCACTTCTCATTTTTCTGCGTTAAATTTCATTTGCCACGTGTCCGCCCATGCCACCAGCCTGTCCATATCTTCTTGAAGTCTGTCACTATCCTCCTCACTGCTTACTACCCTTCCAAGTTTTGTGTCATCTGCGAATTTTGAAATTGTGCCCTGTACACCCAAGTCCAAGTCATTAATATATATCAAGAAAAGCAACAGTCCCAGCGCCGATCCCTTGGGAACACCGCTGTACACCTCCCTCCAGTCCGAAAAGCAACTGTTCACCACTACTCTCTGTTTCCTGCCCCTTAGCCAATATTGTATCCATGTTGCCCCCTTTATTCCACAGGCCACAATCTTGATGATAAGCCTACCATGCGGCACTTTATCAAATGCCTTTTGAAAGTCCATATACACCACATCAACTGCATTGCCCTCATCTACCCTATCTGTTACCTCATTAAAAAACTCTATCAGGTTAAACATTATTTGCCTTTAACAAATCCGTGTTGGCTTTCTCTAATCAATCCACACTCGTCCAAGTGACTGTTAATTCTATCCCGGATTATCATTTCTAAAACTTTCTTCGCCACTAAGGTTAAACTGACTGGCCTATAGTTGCTGCGTTTATCCTTACATCCTTTTTTGAACAAGCGTGTAACATTTGCAATTCTCCAGTTCCCTGGCACTACCCCCGTATCTACGGATGTTTGGATGTTTATGGATGTTACCTCCGCAATTTCCACCCTTACTTCCCTCAGCAACCTAGGATGCATCCTGTCCGGACCAGGTGACTTATCTACTTTAAGTACAGCTAGCCTTTCAAGTACCTCTTCTTTATCAATTTTTATCCCATCCAGTATCTCAAACACATCTTCCTTTACTGAGACTCTGGCAACATCTTCTTCCTTGGTAAAGACAGAAGCAAAGTACTCATTTAGTACCTCAGCCATGTCCTCTGTCTCCCTGAGTAGATCTCCTTTATGGTCCCTAATCGGCCCCACCCCTCCTCTTACTTCCTGTTTACTGTTTACATGCCTGTAGAAGACTTTTGGATTCCCTTTTATGTTGGCTGCCAGTCTATTCTCATACTCCCTCTTTGCCCCTCTTATTTCCTTTTTCACTTCCCCTCTGAACTTTCTATATTCAGCCTGGTTCTCACTTGTGTTATTAACCTGACATCTGTCATACGCCCCTTTTTTCCATTTCATCTTACTCACTATCTCTTTTGTCATCCAGGGAGCTCTGGCTTTAGTTGCCCTACCTTTCTCCTCGTGGGAATGTGCCCAGACTGTACCGGAACCATCTCCTCCTTAAAGACTGCCCACTGTTCAATTACAGTTTTGCCTGCCAATCTTTGATTCCAATTTACCTGGGCCAGATCTGATCTCATCCCATTGAAATTGGCCCTCCTCCAATTGAGTATTTTTACTTTAGAGTGGTCCGCGTCCTTTTCCATAGCTACTCTAAACCTTATAATACTATGATCACTGCTCCCTAAATGCTCCCCCGCTGACACTTGCTCCACTTGGACCACCTCATTCCCTAGAACCTCCTTTCTCGTTGGACCAGTAACGTATTGGTTAAGAAAGTTATCCTGAACACATTTCAAAAATTCCTCTCCCTCTTTGCCCCGTATATTATTATTGGTATCCCAGTCCATGTTAAGATAGTTGAAGCCCCCAGTATAGCTGTTGCACCTCTCTGTAATTTCCCTGCAAATTTGCTCCTCTGTATCCTTCCCACCAGTTGGTGGCCTATAGAATACACCCAGTAGTGTAACGGCATGTCTTTTATTTCTTAACTCTAACCAAATAGATTCTGTCATTGACCCCTCCACGGCATCCTCTCTCTCCAGTACTGCAATATTCTCCTTAATTGAAATGATAGCTGCTTGAGCAGCTGCTTGAGCAGCATTCTTTCTGGTGCTTCCCGATTGGGCATTCAGTCTGCATTACTTTTAGCAATCCTAATGTACCAAAGCATCCAGACAGCATGTCCATTTTAAAAAAGGGCAAACACTTCAGCTCCTATTTGAGCTAAATAAATTTTAACTCAGAATAGTTTCACCTCGACAGTGTATTATTCATTACATCACCAGGTTGTAATGTTTCTGGTTAGTGAGAAAGTATTCACAGTTCTCAGTTTTTTGGCATTAATAATATGGAACATGTTCATGTTCTAGGGCGTTCAAGGCATCTCTGATGGACAGCTTACGAGAATTCTGGATACCGTTGATTCTGACAGAGAAGAAAAATCAAAAGTGTTGCCAAACTTTTATCTCTTTCGTGAAAGCTTGTCTCGCAAGGTTCAGGATAGGATTAAAGGAAAAGACAGTCTTTGTCGATTAAGAAGTAAGACTTGTTGCATCCCTACACCACTAGTTTGTATACCGTAACAATTTTTCTAACAATGGGTTAGGGTGAAAAAATCTTGGTTTTGTTACAAAGCAAACAATATGACAGTTATGCTATTGTCACAACATCAGGTTCCACACGTACCCTGACAACACCCAGCTCTACCTCACCATCACCTCTCTCGACCCCTCCGCTGTCTCTGATTTGTCACACTGCTTGTCCAACATCCAATACAAAAATTTCCTCCAACTAAATAAGGGGAAGACCAAGCCATTGGCCCGTGAATTGCACTGAGCAGCGAAACAACAATGCTCGCCGCTTATTTGATTTAAATTCACCCACTAAGTTATCATGTTCTTTTTGGCGACAACTTCCTTGAAATTTGAGTTCAAAGAACAACAGCATTCTTTCCCGGGCTGTGAGTGGGGATAGGATCGCTATGTCCCCTCAACCAATCAGCTTGAAGCTAGCCACATTGGGAGAACCAGGAAGTGAAACTCATTGACAAACCGTCCAGACTAAAAACCAGGAAGGTTAGTAAATGAACTATAAAATGAAATAGAGAAAGCAAAATAAAGAGAGGGTAAGATTAAAAGACTTAAGATAAAAGAGACAGAAAGAAAAAGTTATAAAAAAGATTTAATTATAAAAAAAGTTTTTCTAACTTCCAAAAACTATTAAGATCAGATATAATGAGATTCCACATTTTTAAAAGTTAATTTTCAATGCCAGAGAGATTGTTTGGCAGTCATTAATACTTACCATGCCGTTAAATGTTAGTTTAGACCTAAAAAACTCAGCGTACCTTTTTTGTGGTGAGATTAGTTCATTTCCAGCTAGGCACGAGAGCAAGTTCGTGCTGGTCCGTTGATTGCAGCCGGCGAGGTCCCTTTAACGTGAAGCTTTCAGATCACCAGTGAATCAGGAAAAGCAAGTTCCAGATTTCCGTGTTTGCACATGTGCGGTCACCGAAACTTGGTCTTCGATTTGCCCATTAATATTGGTGAGTGCTGTTAGGCTCATCGTTTTTTTACGCGCAATTTCCGGCCCAATGTTTTTGGTTCCCACCACAAACTCCGTTCCCTAGCCACCGACTCCGTCCCTCTCCCTGGCCACTGTCTGAGGCTGAACCAGACCGTTCACAACATTGGCATCCTATTTGACTCTGAGATGAGCTTCCGACCACATATGTGCTCTGTCACCAAGACCACCTACTTCCACTTCCGTGACATTACCCATCTCCACCACTGCCTAAGCTCATCTGCTGTTGAAACCCTCATCCTTGCCTTTGTTACCTCTTGGCTTCACTATTCCAGTGCTCTCCTGGCCAGCCTCCCATCTTCCACCCTCCATAAACTAGAGCTCATCCAAAACTCTGCTGCCCGTATCCCAACTCACACCAAGTCCCGCTCACCCATCACCCCTGTACTTGCTGACCTACGTTGGCTCCCGGTCCGGCATTGCCTCAATTTTAAAATTCTCATCCTTGTTTTAAGTTCCGTCCATGGCCCCACCTCTCCCTATCTCTGTAACCTCCTCCAGCCCTACAAACCTCTGAGAACTCTGCGATTCTCCAATTCTTGCCTCTTGCACATCCCCGATTTTAAGAAGTCCACCATTGGCGGCCCTGCCTTCAGCTGCCTAGGCCCTAAGCTTTGGAGTTCCCTCTCTTTCCTCCTTTAAGATGCTCCTTAAAACCTACCTCTCTGACCAAACTTTTGGTCACCTGTCCTAATATTTCCTTCTGTGGCTCGGTGTCAAATTTTGTTTGATAACACTCCTGTGAAGTGCCTTGGGATGTTTAAAAGCACTATATAAATGCAAGTTTTTGGTGTTGTATCTGCTCATAATAAATATGAATTGTTATTTAGTAATTTCAAAAATACATAATTTTCTTGAAATTTTTAACTGTTAGTTAATTCAGATAGATTCCTGCTGTTTTTAATTATTAACATATCGTTAGAGTGTACAGCCCAGGAAGATTTGGGACCGTTTTTCATCTCACTACTGCCCTGTTTACCCCTGTAGGGGGTAAGTATGGGAGCTCTGGAGTGCCCCCAGAAACAGGGGGTGCCTATTTAAAATATTCAAACTGGGGTCTGCTGACAGGAGCCCCAATTACATTTCCGGGACAATCAACACTGCCATTGCTACTTCCTCAATCCACCACAAACTATGAATGGTACAGACCAGGAGGCAGCCACTACAGCACTATTTAAAGGGATCCTTAGCTACAGTCAGGAAAAACTAGAAACAGGCTAATATTTTCTACAGTCTCTTGAGAGTTTTGAGCCTTGAAGGCTCCAATGAATTAATCTCCCTGCTGCTATATGCATTTATAAATTTCCCTGCTGCTAAAATCTGCAGCTTCATTAACCTCCCAGTGCTTCCAGCCCTACCATTTAGGGAGCTGCTGGAGGCCTATGATGAATGTCTGCCTTGCCGGATTTTACAGCCTCCCAAATGTTGTGCTGCCCATGAACAGTTTAATTATCGCTGGCAGCTCGACTATTCAATGCAAATATGTCCCAAACACCAAAATCGATTAGGCCTCCCACCGATGTCATTGGGTGGGTGGAGCAGATGACCTATCCACCCGCCCACTGATCACCTGATCACTTGCCTGATCTGTATCACATGCCCCCTGTTGTCTCAGTTGCCCAGTTTATAGAATCATAGAATAGTTACAGCACAAAAGGAGGCCATTCAGCCCATCGAGCCCGTGCCACCTCTTTGTAAGAGCAATCCAGTTAGTTCCATTTCCCTACTCTTTCCCCGTTGCCCTGCAAATTCTTTCCCTTCAAGTATTCATCCAATTCCTTTTTGAAAGCCACGATTGAATCTACTTCCACCATCCTTTCAGGCAGCGCAGTCCAGATCATAACTACTCGCTAAAAAAATTCTTCCTCATGTTGCCTTTGGTTCTTTTGCCACTCACTTTAAATCTATGTGTCTCTGGTTCGCGACCCTTCCGCCAATGGGAACAGTTTCTCTTTATTTACTTTATCTAAACCCTTCATGATTTTCAACACTTCTATCAAATCTCCTTTTAATCTTCTCTGCTAAGGAGAACAACCCCAGCTTCTCCAGTACATCCACGTAACTGAAGTCCCTCATTGCTGGAACCATTCTAGTAAATTTTTTCTGCACCCTCCCTAAGGCCTGCACATCCTTCCTAAAGTGTGGTGCCCAGAATTTCACACAATACTCCAGCTGTGGCCGAACCAATGTTGTATAAAGGTTCAACTTGCTTTTGTACTCTATGCCTCTAATTATGAAGCTCAGGATCCCGTATGCTTTTTGAACTGCTTTCTCAACCTGTCTTGCCACCTTCAAAGATTTGTGCACATATATCCCCAGGTCCTTCTGTTCCTGCACCCCCTTTACAATTGTACGATTCAGATTATATTGCCTCTCCTCATTCTTCCTGCCAAAGTGTATCACTTCGCACCTTTCTGCATTAAATTTCAGGTGCCAAGTGTCCGCTCATTCCACCAGCCTGTCTATGTGCTCTTGAAGTCTATTACTATCCTCCTTATTGTTTGCTATACTTCCAAGTTTTGTGTCATCTGCAAACTTTGAAATTGTGCCCTGTACACCCAAATCCAAGTCATTAGTATATATCAAAAGGAGCAGTGGTCCTAGTATCGACCCCTGGGGAACACCACTGTATACCTTCCTCCAGTCTGAGAAACAACTGCTCACTACTATTCTCTGTTTCTTGTCACTTAGCTAATGTTGTCACTGCCCCATTTATTGAATGGACCCGTGCCGGCTCTTTGTAAGAGCAATCCAGTTAGTCCCATTTCCCCGCTCTTTCCCTGCAACTTCTTTCCCTTCAAGTATTTATCCAGTTGCTTTTTGAAAGCCGTGGTTGAATTTTGCTGACAAACCTATCATGTGGCACTTTATCAAACGCATTGTCCTCATCAACCTTCATGCAATGTACTCTCTGTTACCTCATCCAAAAACTCAATCAAGTGAGTTAAACACAATTTTCCGCAACTATTCTAAACCTGATGATATTAAAATCACTGTTCCCCAAATGCTCCCCCACTGAAACATGCTTCCCTTGCCCCACTTCATTCACCAGAACTAGATCCAGCACTGCTATCTTCCTCGTTGGGTAGGAAACACATTGATCAAGAAAATTTTCTTGGACACATTTCAAGAATTCCTCCCCCTCTTTGACCTTTACACTGTTATTATCCCAGCCTATAATAGGTTCTTTGATCAATACTGCCACCCTCCCCAACTTCATTTCTTTCCTTCCCTATCTTTTCTGAATACATTGTTGCCAGGAGGATTAAGTCCCCAATGTGCACCTTTTTTGGGCCAGGTCTTTATTATTGCCACTATATCATAGTCCCATGTGGCGACTTGAGCCTGCATCAACCTTATTTACCACGCTACGTGCATTTACACACATGCAATCCAAACTCATCTTAGGCTGCCTTGCATTTGCCCCCTGTCTGATCCCTCCTATTTCTGAACTATTCTTTACTCTAGTGCTATTTGTCTCTCCCAGTCTTCTGTGCATCTTGTTTCATCCTAGTGCCCACCTGCCAAACTAGTTTAAACCCTCCCCCACAGCACTAGTTAACCTCCCCGCGAGAACATTGGTCCCAGTTCTGTTGAGGTGCAACCGTCCATCTTGAAAAGATCCTTCATTTCCCAGAACTGGTCCCAATGATCCAGGAACCTGAAGTGCTCCCTCCTGCACCATTTCTCCAGCCACGCATTAACCTGTCTTATCCTATCATTCCTAGGCTCACTAAGATGTGGAGATGCCGGTGATGGACTGGGGTGGACAAATGTAAGGAGTCGCACAACACCAGGTTATAGTCCAACAGCTTATTTGAAATCACAAGCTTTTGGAACTTTGCTCCTTCGTCGGGTGAAGTGAAGAGATGCATATAGGCACAGCATATATAGTTAGAGAACAATGCCTGGTGATTACAGATAATCTTTCTAACTGCCCTTTATCACACCTCGGCAGAGAGATAATCACAGCAATCAAAGGAGTGAATGGTGTTCAAACAGGTTAGTCAGGGAAACGCTACATCCAAGAATACTGAGGTGGGGTCACAAGGGCTCAAATGTAGCAGATGCTGGGGTTTGTATTAAGAACAGCTAACTTTTTTTTGCTGTAAATCGCAGCAGGTCCAGCCGCATCTGTGTGTGGAGAACAAGCCAACTACGACTTGAGTCTGGATGACCCTACGTCAGGTGGGGTTACATGTAGCATGACATGAACCCAAGATCCCGGTTGAGGCCGTCCTCATGGGTGCGGAACTTGGCTATCAATTTCTGCTCGACGATTTTGCGTTGTCGTGTGTCTCGAAGGCCACCTTGGAGAACGCTTACCCGAAGATCGGAGGCTGAATGTCCTTGACTGCTGAAGTGTTCCCCGACTGGGAGTGAACCCTCCTGCCTGGCAATTGTTGTGCGGTGTCCGTTCATCCGTTGTCGCAGTGTCTGCATGGTCTCGCCGATGTACTATGCTGCGGGACATCCTTTCCTGCAACGTATGAAGTAGACAACGTTGGCCGAGTCACAGGAGTATGAACCATGTACCTGGTGGGTGGTGTCCTCTCGTGTGATGGTGGTATCTGTGTCGATGATCTGGCATGTCTTGCAGAGGTTGCCGTGGCAGGGTTGTGTGGTGTCATGGTCGCTGTTCTCCTGAAAGCTGGGTAATTTGCTGCGAACGATGGTCTGTTTGAGGTTAGGTGGCTGTTTGAAGGCGAGTAGTGGAGGCGTGCGGATGGCCTTAGCAAGGTGTTCGTCGTCATCGATGACATGTTGAAGGCTGCGAAGAACATGGCGCAGTTTCTCCGCTCCGGGGGAGTACTGGACGACGAAGGGTACTCTGTTGGTTGTGTCCCGTGTTTGTCTTCTGAGGAGGTCTATGCAATTTTTCGCTGTGGCCCGTCGGAACTGTCGATCGACGAGTCGAGATCATATCCCGTTCTTACGAGGGCGTCTTTCAGCCTCTGCAGGTGTCCATCGCGTTCCTCCTCGTCTGAGCAGTTCCTGTGTATTCGCAGGGCCTGTCCATAGGGGATGGCCTCTTTGACGTGGTTAGGGTGGAAGCTGGAGAAGTGGAGCATCGTGAGGTTGTCCGTGGGCTTGCGCTAGAGTGAAGTGCTGAGGTGCCCGTCTTTGATGGAGATTCGTGTGTCCAAGAATGAAACCGATTCTGAGGAGTAGTCCGTGGTGAGTTTGATGGTGGGATGCAACTTGTTGATGTTATCGTGTAGTCTCTTCAGTGATTCTTCGCCGTGGGTCCATAGGAAGAAAATGTCGTCGATGTATCTGGTGTATAGCGTTGGTTGGAGGTCCTGTGCAGTGAAGAAGTCTTGCTCGAACTTGTGCATGAAAATGTTGGCGTATTGGGGTGCGAATTTGGTCCCCATGGCTGTTCCGTGTGTTTGGGTAAAGAACTGGTTGTCGAAGGTGAAGACATTGTGATCCAGGATGAAGCGGATGAGTTGTAGGATGGCGTCTGGAGATTGGCTGTTGTTGGTGTTGAGTACTGAGGCTGTCACAGCGATGCCGTCATCTTGGGGGATGCTGGTGTAGAGTGCCGAGACTTCCATCGTGGTGAGGAGTGTTCCTGGTTCAACTGGTCCGTGGGTGCTGAGTTTTTGTAGGAAGTCTGTAGTGTCGCGACAGAAGCTGGGGGTTCCCTGTACGATGGGTTTCAGGATGCCCTCAACGTATCCAGAGAGGTTCTCATACAGGGTTCCATTGCCCGATACGATAGGACGTCCGGGTATGTTGGCTTTGTGTATCAAGGGATGAGAGCGCGTAGGATGCTTTGAAGGTCTGGATCGAAGGTCTTGATCAGTTTGTTGAGCTGGTGGGTGTGTTCTTTGGTCGGATCTGTGGGTAACCGTCTGTAGTGTTCCTCGTTGTCCAGTTGTCGGTATGCTTCTTTGCAATAGTCCGTTCTGTTCTGTATGACACCACAAACTGCCGGCTCACAGTGGAGAGGATCTCCAAGAAGATCGCGCATATCGACACAGCCATCAAGTTTCTACAGAGCTGCAAGAAAGCAGACAAGATCCCGAAAGGACTACAGATCACAAACCCACTCAAGTCGACATACAACGCAGACTACGCTGAGAGACTCTGCCGTCGTACCTCTCGCACACTCCGCAACCATCTCGTACATCAGCTCTACAGCAGACGCCGCAACCTCGAAACCAAGATAGAGTCCATACTCTCAACCTGTGCTCAGTATACAGCAGACCAGCTGTGAGACACCGCCAAACAGACGAGGCAACGGAACTACGCTGCCTACATGCAAACCAAGAGCATGAAGCTTGAGAAACTCGGCATCACCACCGGCAGCAACCAAGCCTCCCCCGGTACCACGGTTGCAACCACAGGGAAGTCCATCGTCAACTTGTCCGACCACACCCATCAACCAGACGAAATCGAAGTTCTCAGCCGAGGGCTCAATTTCTGCCCCACCACCAAAATGGACCCCATCGGTCTCGCGGCGAACACAGAGGAATTCATCAGGAGAACAAGGCTCCGGGAATTCTTCCACAAATCCCAAGATGTCAGCAGCGAACCCAATGAGACAATCAACGATCCGGAACAGCAGACAGAGGGATCCGCGGTACAGCAACCGAAGAAGAGTCAAATTGGACCCCTTCGGAGGGTCGCTGCCCTAAGCTTGACATGTATGCTCAAGCTGTCAGGAGAGGCGTCAACGCCAGATTCATCAGCCGCACTCACAAGACAGTCCAGAATGTCACCCGAGCACAACGCAACGCCATCGACGCTTTCAAGACCAACCGCAACATCGTCATCAAACCAGCGGACAAAGGAGGAGCCATCGTCATACAGAACAGAACGGACTATTGCAAAGAAGCAAACCGACAACTGGACAACCAGGAACACTACAGACGGTTACCCGCAGATCCGACCAAAGAACACACCCACCAGCTCACCAAACTGATCAAGACCTTCGATCCAGACCTTCAAAGCATCCTACGCGCTCTCATCCCACGTACTCCCCACGTGGGAGTCTTCTACTGCCTCCCAAAAGTACACAAAGCCAACACACCCGGACGTCCTATCGTATCAGGCAATGGAACCCTGTGTGAGAACCTCTCTGGATACGTCGAGGGCATCCTGAAACCCATCGTACAGGGAACCCCAGCTTCTGTCGCGACACTACAGACTTCCTACAAAAACTCAGCACCCACGGACCAGTTGAACCAGGAACACTTCTCACCACGATGGAAGTCTCGGCACTCTACACCAGTATCCCCCACGATGACGGCATCGCTGCGACAGCCTCAGTACTCAACAATAACAACAGCCAATCTCCAGACGCCATCCCACAACTCATCCGCTTCATCCTGGATCACAATGACTTCACCTTCGACAACCAGTTCTTTACCCAAACACACGGAACAGCTGTAGGGACCAAATTCGCACCCCAATACGCCAACATTTTCATGCACAAGTTCGAGCAAGACTTCTTCACTGCACAGGACCTCCAACCAACGCTATACACCAGATACATCGACGACATTTTCTTCCTATGGATCCACGGCGAAGAATCACTGAAGAGACTACACGATAACATCAACAAGTTGCATCCCACCATCAAACTCACCACGGACTACTCCTCAGAATCGGTTTCATTCTTGGACACACGAATCTCCATCAAAGACGGGCACCTCAGCACTTCACTCTACCGCAAGCCCACGGACAACCTCACGATGCTCCACTTCTCCAGCTTCCACCCTAACCACGTCAAAGAGGCCATCCCCTATGGACAGGCCCTGCGAATACACAGGATCTGCTCAGATGAGGAGGAACGCGATGGACACCTGCAGAGGCTGAAAGACGCCCTCGTAAGAATGGGATAAGACGCTCGACTCGTCAATCGACAATTCCGACGGGCCACAGCGAAAAATTGCATAGACCTCCTCAGAAGACAAACACGGGACGCAACCAACAGAGTACCCTTCGTCGTCCAGTACTTCCCCGGAGCGGAAAAACTACGCCATGTTCTTCGCAGCCTTCAACATGTCATTGATGATGACGAACACCTCGCTAAGGCCACCCCACGCCTCCACTACTTGCCTTCAAACAGCCACCTAACCTCAAACAGACCATCGTTCGCAGCAAATTACCCAGCTTTCAGGAGAACAGCGACCACGACACCACACAACCCTGCCACGGCAACCTCTGCAAGACATGCCAGATCATCGACACAGATACCACCATCACACGAGAGGACACCACCCACCAGGTACATGGTTCATACTCCTGTGACTCGGCCAACGTTGTCTACCTCATACGTTGCAGGAAAGGATGTCCCGCAGCATGGTACATCGGCGAGACCATGCAGACACTGCGACAACGGATGAACGGACACCGCACAACAATCGCCAGGCAGGAGGGTTCCCTCCCAGTCGGGGAACACTTCAGCAGTCAAGGACATTCAGCCTCCGATCTTCAGGTAAGCGTTCTCCAAGGTGGCCTTCGAGACACACGACAACGCAAAATCGTCGAGCAGAAATTGATAGCCAAGTTCCGCACCCATGAGGACGGCCTCAACCGGGATCTTGGGTTCATGTCATGCTACATGTAACCCCACCTGAGGTAGAGTCATCCAGACTCACGTCGTAGTTGGCTTGTTCTCCACACACAGATGCGGCCGGACCTGCTGCGATTTACAGCAAAAAAAAGTTAGCTGTTCTTAATACAAACCCCAGCATCTGCTACATTTGAGCCCTTGTGACCCCACCTCAGTATTCTTGGATGTAATTTTTCCCTGACTAACCTATTTGAACACCATTCACTCCTTTGATTGCTGTGATTATCTCTCTGCCGAGGTGTGATAAAGGGCAGTTAGAAAGATTATCTGTAATCACCAGGCATTGCTCTCTGACTATACATGCTGTGCCTATATGCATCTCTTCACTTCACCTGACGAAGGAGCAAAGCTCCGAAAGCTTGTGATTTCAAATAAAGCTGTTGTGCGACTCCTTACATTTATACTCACTAACTCATGGCACTGGGAATTATCCAGAGATTACTATCTTTGCGGTCCTGCTTTTTAACTTTCTCCCAGCTCCTGAAAGACTGCAGGACTTCAACCCGTTTCTTTCCTATGTCATTGGTTCCCACATGGACCACGACCTCTGGCTGTTCCCCTTCCCCCCCTCAAAATGTTCTGCACCCTCTCAGTGATGTCCTGAGCTATAAAATCTTAGCTAGAGCATCTACAGCAATGTCTTCCGTTCCCCTTCCCTCACTTTCACCTCTGAGGTCCCCCTCTTCTACATGCTGCTCCTTGACAACATTATCCGAAGACATGGCGTCAGGTTCCACATGTACGCTTTTGACACCCATGTCTATCCCTCCACCACCTCTTGACTCCTCTCCACTCCCTCTGTGTTGTCAGATTTCTTGTCCGACATCCAGGCCTGGATGAGCAGCAATTTCCTTCAGTTAAATATTGGGAAGACCAAAGCATTGTCTGCATTTGGCGATATTAACTCCGTACCCTCGCCACTGATTCCATCTCACTCCCCGGCCATTGTCTCGGGTTGAACCAGACTGTTTGCATCCTCAGCGTCCCGTTTGACCCTGAGCTGAGCTTTAGAATATTCTCTCCATCACGAAGACTGCCGACATCCACCTCGGTAACTTTGTCAGATCCAGCTACATTTTGTGTTAATCTTTCATAGAATCATAGAATCATTGAAAATAGGAGCAAGAGTAGGCCATTCGGCTCTTTGGGCCTGCTCCGCCATTCAAAATGATCATGGCTGATCGTCTAACTCAGTACCCTGTTCCCGCTTTTTCCCCATATCCCTTGATCCCTTTCGCATTAAGAAATATATCTTTCTACTTCTTGAATATATTTAATGACTTGACCTCCACTGCCTTCTGAGGTAGAGAATTCCACAAGTTCAGCACCCTCTGAGTGAAGAAATTTCTCCTCATCTCAGTTCTAAAAGGCATACCCCGTATCCTGAGACTGTGACCCCTGGTTATGGATTCCCCATCCATCGGGAACATCCTCCCTGCATCTAGTCTGTCCAGTCCTGTCAGAATTTTATATGTTTCGATGAGATCACCTCTCATTCTTCTAAACTCTAGTGAATATAGGCCTAATCGACCCAATCTCTCCTCATACGTCAGTCCTGCCATCCTAGGAATCAGTCTGGCAAACCTTCGTTGCACTCCCTCCATGGCAAGGACATCCTTCCTCAGATAAGGAGACCAAAACTGCACACAAGTTGTGGTCTCACCAAGGTCCTGTACAACTGCAGTAAGACATACCTGCTCCTCTACTCAAATCCTCTTGCAATGAAGGCCAACATACCATTCGCCTTCCCAACTGCTTGCTCCACCTGAATGCTCGCTTTCAGCGACTGGTGTACAAGGACACCCAGGTCTCGTTGCACCTCCGCTTTTCCCAATCTATCACCATTTAGATAATAATATGCCTTTCTGTTTTTACAACCAAAGTGGATAACCTCACATTTGTCCACGTTATACTGCATCTGCCATGTTCTTGCCCACTCACCCAACTTGTCTAAATCACATCCTCCTCCTCACAGCTCACATTCCACACCAGCTTTGTGTCGTCTGCAAACTTGGAAATGTTACATTCCGTTCTCTCATCCAAATCATTGATATAGAATCATAGAAGTTTACAACACGGAAACAGGCCCTTTGGCCCAACATGTCCATGTCGCTCAGTTTATACCACTAAGCTAGTCCCAATTGCCTGCACTTGGCCCATATCCCTCTATACCCATCTTACCCATGTAACTGTCCAAATGCTTTTTAAAAGACAAAATTGTACCCGCCTCTACTACTGCCTCTGGCAGCTCGTTCCAGACACTCACCACCCTTTGAGTAAATAAGTTGGCCCTCTGGGCCCTTTTGTATCTCTCCCCTCTCACCTTAAATCTATGCCCCCTCGTTATAGACTCCCCTACCTTTGGGAAAAGATTTTGACTATCTACCTTATCTATGCCCCTCATTATTTTATAGACTTCTATAAGATCACCCCGAAACCTCCTACTCTCCAGGGAAAAAAGTCTCAGTCTATCTAACCTCTCCCTATAAGTCAAACCATCAAGTCCCGGTAGCATCCTAGTAAACCTTTTCTGCACTCTTTCTAGTTTAATAATATCCTTTCTATAATAGGGTGACCAGAACTGTACACAGTATTCCAAGTGTGGCCTTACTAATGTCTTGTACAACTTCAACAAGACATCCCAACTCCTGTATTCAATGTTCTGACCGATGAAACCAAGCATGCTGAATGCCTTCTTCACCACCCTATCCACCTGTGACTCCACTTCCAAGGAGGTATGAACCTGTACTCCTAGATCTCTTTGTTCTATAACTCTCCCCAACGCCCGACCATTAACGGAGTAGGTCCTGGCCCGATTCGATCTACCAAAATGCATCACCTCACATTTATCTAAATTAAACTCCATCTGCCATTCATCGGCCCACTGGCCCAATTCATCAAGATCCCGTTGCAATCCTAGATAACCTTCTTCACTGTCCACAATGCCACCAATCTTGGTGTCATCTTCAAACTTACTAACCATGCCTCCTAAATTCTCACCCAAATCATTAATATAAATAACAAATAACAGCGGACCCAGCTGGTCACAGGCCTCCAGTTTGAAAAACAACCCTCTACAACCACCCTCTGTCTTCTGTCGTCAATCCAATTTTGTATCCAATTGGCTACCTCACCTTGGATCCCGTGAGATTTAACCTTATGTAACAACCTACCATGCGGTACCTTGTCAAAGTCCATGTAGACCACGTCTACTGCACAGCCCTCATCTATCTTCTTGGTTACCCCTTCAAAAAACTCAGTCAAATTCGTGAGACATGATTTTCCTCTCACAAAACCATGCTGACTGTTCCTAATCTGTCCCTGCCTCTCCAAATGCCTGTAGATCCTGTCTCTCAGAATACCCTCTAACAACTTACCCACTACAGATGTCAGGCTCACCGGTCTGTAGTTCCCAGGCTTTTCCCTGCCGCCCTTCTTAAACAAAGGCACAACATTTGCTACCCTCCAATCTTCAGGCACCTCACCTGTAGCTGTCGATGATTCAAATATCTCTGCTCGGGGACCCGCAATTTCCTCCCTAACCTCCCATAACGTCCTGGGATACATTTTATCAGGTCCCGGAGATTTATCTACCTTGATGCGCGTTAAGACTTCCAGCACCTCCCTCTCTGTAATATGGACACTCCTCAAGACATCACTATTTATTTCCCTAAGTTCCCTAACATCCATGCCTTTCTCAACCGTAAATATCGATGTGAAATATTCATTCAGGATCTCACCCATCTCTTGTGGTTCCGCACATAGATGACCTTGTTGATCCTTAAGAGGCCCTACTCTCTCCCTAGTTACTCTTTTGCCCTTTATGTATTTGTAGAAGCTCTTTGGATTCTCCTTTGCCTTATCTGCCAAAGCAATCTCATGTCCCCTTTTTGCCCTCCTGATTTCTCTCTTAACTCTACTCCGGCAATCTCTATACTCTTCAAGGGTTCCACTTGATCCCAGCTGTCTATGCATGTCATATGCCTCCTTCTTCTTTTTGACTAGGGCCTCAATCTCCCGAGTCATCCAAGGTTCCCTACTTCTACCAGCCTTGCCCTTCACTTTATAAGGAATGTGCTTACCCTGAACCCTGGTTAACACACTTTTGAAAGCCTCCCACTTACCAGACGTCCCTTTGCCTGCTAACAGACTCTCCCAATCAACTTCTGAAAGTTCCTGTCTGATACCATCAAAATTGGCCTTTCCCCAATTTAGAATTTTAACTTTTGGGCCAGACCTATCCTTCTCCATAGCTATCTTAAAACTAATGGAATTATGATCACTGGTCCCACTAACACTTCTGTCACCTGCCCTTCCTTATTTCCCAAGAGGAGGTCAAGTTTTTCCCCCTCTCTAGTCAGGCCATCCACATACTGAATGAAAAATTCCTCCTGAATACACTCAACAAATTTCTCTCCATCCAAGCCCCTAATGCTACGGCTGTCCCAGTCAATGTTGGGAAAGTTAAAGTCCCCTACTATTACCACCCTATTTTTCTTGCAGCTGTCTGTAATCTCCTTACATATTTGCTCCTCAATTTCCCGTTGACTATTTGGGGGTCTGTAGTACAATCCTATCAAAGTGATCTCTCCCTTCTTATTTTTCAGTTCTACCCATATAGACTCAGCGGGCGAACCCTCGGATATATCCCCTCTCACTACTGCCGTGATGTTCTCCCTAATCAAGAACGCAACTCCCCCTCCTCTCTTACCTCCTGCTCTATCTTTCCTATAGCATCTGTACCCTGGAACATTGATCTGCCAGTCCTGCCCCTCCCTTAGCCATGTTTCAGTAATAGCTATAACATCCCAGTCCCATGTACCCATCCATGCCCTGAGTTCATCTGCCTTGCCCATCAGACTTCTTGCATTGAAATAAATGCAGTTTAATCTAGACTTCCCTTGGTCTTTGCTCTGCTTTCTCAGACCATCTGTCCGGTCATGTTTTGTACACTCTCCCTTGTGATGTGAATAGCTGGGGCCCAAGCACTGATCCCTGCGGTACCCCACTAGTCACTGCCTGCCACCCGGAAAAAGACCCGTTTATTCCTACTCTCTGTTTCCTGTCTGTCAACCAATTCTCAATCCATGCCAGTATTTTCCCCCCAATCCTATGTGCTTTAATTTTTCACACTAACCTCTTGTGTGGAACCTTGTCAAAAGCCTTCTGAAAATCCAAGCACACCACATCCACTGGTTCGCCCCTATCTATTCTACTCGTACATCCTCAAAAAACTCCAGTAGATTTGGTTCGCATGATTTGCCTTTCATCAACCCATGCTGACTTTGTCCAATCCCATTAATGCCTTCCAAGTGTTTTGTTATCACATCCTTTTTTCTCTCCCTCCTTTTTTAAATAGTGGGGTTACATTTGCCACCCTTCCAATCTGTAGGAACTGTTCCAGAGTCTATGGAATTTTGGAAGATGATCACCAATGCATCCACTATTTCCAGTGCCACTTCCTTCTCGAGGGCAATTAGGGATGGGCAATAAATGCTGGCCTCGCCAGCGACGCCCACATCCCGTGAACGAATAAAAAAAATGTAGATTATCAGGCCCTGAGGATTTGTCAGCCTTTAGCCCTGTTAATTTCCCTAGTATTATTTTATTACTAATACGATTTCCTTCAGTTCCTCCCTCTCACTAGACCCTTGGTTCCTGGTTTCAGACCATCGTATCCTACACAGGGACTTTTTTTCTTAAATTTTGTCCTTTTATTCTTTTTCTAAATTTTGTGCCCATCAAGGTGAGGGAATGGCCCATTTTCCATTTTTGACATCCCAGCGGGATCTCAGCCGGTGGCGGGGGGTGGGGGGTCAATACGCACTTGGGAAACCCGGAAAATTTTTTTGTGCCTTTTCTCGAGCAATCGCGACTCAAATGAAGGCCCTTAATGTGACTTCCGGGTTTTGCGTCTTCAAGCTGCTCAGCGGGTGTACTGCACATCCGAATGACATGCTGGGACGTGGATTATTTAAAGGACCATTGCAAGCATGGGTTTTGAAGGAGAAAGGAGAAATCTGAAAACATGGAGCAGCAAAAGACAAGGCTCGCACCCTGGTTCAGTATCTCTTCCCTGGAGCTGCTATTAGCCGGTGTGAGGAGCAGGAGGGAAACATTGTTCCTGGCTGACAAGAGGAAGTGCCCTGCCTCTGCCACCAAGAAGGCCTGGCTTGAGGTGACAGAGGAGCAGAGAAGCAGAAGCACCTTGTCAAGGACGTGGTTGCAATGCCGGGAGCGCTTCAATGACCTATCCAGGTCAGAAAAAGTGAGTACAGTTACCGATTCACCTGTATTCTGTGTTGCACATTACCCTTCCCCCCCACCACCAAACCTCACACTCTGCCCTGCCAAGCCTATTCTATCACATCACTCCTCACACTCACTTAAGGCTCATTGTCAAGTTACCTTCACTTTCTGTGCAATTCCTCACCTCCCAATTTGTACACCCACCACTCCCATTCACCCCAATCCTGATGCAATGTGATGAATCTGTCCGATACTCACCCTCTGATGCATCTGTTTCATTGTCAGCCTGACCCAGAACAATGCATCCAAAGGATGACCCCGTCACCCTCACTCACTCACACATCTGTACTTTCTCCACTTGTCGGAGAAGAGAGCGCAAAATGCAAGGGAGAGGAGTCGGACTGTTGGGGGGCCACCACAACTAGTGACCCTGACAGAGACAGAGGAGGCGTCCTTGGAGCTCAGCTGAACGCTGGAATGCCTGGCTGTTGGAGATGCCGAGATTGGCAACCCGCAAACATCTGCCGGTGACAGAACTTTAACATACCTCACACACAACATGAATTGATGTTATCAATAATTGACCTGTTGCACACCTCAGTACGCTCATCGCAACATTACTTCTGCGATGATTCTTAATATTGCTGTATGTTTTCTTCCAGGGCCTTCAAGGATTGCTGAAGGTCCACACGACCTGGACGAAGGCGGTTCCTCAGAGGAGCTCCATGCCTCTGAAGGCCCACCGTCACATCAAAGCGAGCCGTGCACCAGCGCAGATGCTCACACCTTGGTGGGTCCTATTAGACAGTTGGTTGGGTTGTCACCTGGTGATTCACCACTCACAAGTGAGCATGAGCAGACACTGGTGTCAGGGGCAGCTGTGAAGAGTCTGCATTGGTGGGGGCACTCCTCTCCAAGCTCCGCTCAGCTGGACGCAGATGCTGAACGCTGGGGGCCATCCTTGAGGAGAACGATCGAGGTAGAGATACACCTTTGTGACATACTGGAAGATGTGCCACAATAGCAGAGAGGACGGAGGAGTCCACCTCCAGCATTAATGGAATGGTGGCGTAGGTAAGTGCGGGAATGTCTGCGATGGAGACAACGGCAGCCTCCGTTGAGCTTCAAACACAACTTACAAATGAGTCTATTCAGGCCCTGACAAAGATCGTGTGAACTCAGGGTGACCAATATTCTGTCACCTTAACAGGCAGACAGATACGTTAGCAGTGGCCTAACAAGGCATCACAGATATCCTCCAAGCTGTTGTCCAGCAGAGTGGTAGGAGTGATATGGCAGTGACCCAGGAGAGGGATGATGGAGAAAGCGTACATGAAAGAGGGGACTCCACTCAAAGCGCTCCCACATCTCACCCATTGGCCCCCCCTCAACCAGTAGCGGCAATTCTGCCTTCTCTCCAGATAGCCGAGTCTGTCCCTGCACAGGTGAAGGTGGAACAGTTTTTGGTGGGGCCTTCATGAGCTCTAAAACCCAGAGGGTGTAGGCCAGCAGTATCTCAGCAGTCAGGGCAGGGACCTGAGCAACCTGCCACTACCTCTGCTGAAACCACAAGTGATGTACTCCGTAGAAGAAGTAGGAAGAGGAAGGCGAAGGTTTTGCGATCTCCAAAGGTATACAAAAGGGTGTCTGACTAAATGTCATGTTTTTCATTTCTCTTTGTTTCTTGTTGCATTCACATTGAATGATATACTTGTCACCACCACTGCCACATTCTTGAGTCCCTTTCGAGAAAACGCCCTTGCATGTGCCTCATCATGAACAGCAAGACTTCATGCCTCCCATTGGACACGTTTACAATGGTTGTATGTGTGGTTGTAGAACTGTTTTGTTCAAGTGGAGGTGGGGAGCGGCTGGCGGTTGTGGTGGTGATGGTGATGGTCGTTCCAGGCGGTCTGAGTACCTCACTATCTCCACTTTGCAGATCTCCTTATGAGAATCTATCAGGTATGAGTGACTCCCTGGCATCACGTACAGCCAAGTGTGCCACTGCTCTGCCGATTGGTTGCTTCTCCTCCTCGTCATCGCGCCATCGTCATCCTCCTCCTCCTCCTCATCTTCTTCAATGTTGTTGGCAGATGCGGATGCTTCATGAGCACATTGGGCCTCATCCACCTTTAACCCTCTCTGTTGAGTGATGTGCAGGATGCATCACACGACTATTATTCTACACACACTCGCTGAAGGGTACTGAAGTGTACTGAAGGGATCCCTCAGATTGATCCAGGCACATGAAGTGCATCTTGAGCATTCCAGTGGCTTGTTCAATGACAGACCTGGTGGTGATGTGACTGTCATTGTACCGCTGATGTGCTTCATTGATGGGGTTTCTCGGAGGAATCATGAACCACGTCTGCAGGGGGTATCCCTTGTCTCCAAGTAGCCAGCCCTTAAGACTGCCTTGTGGAAGAGGGCCGGGATGTTGGACTTGCGCAAAATGAAGGAATCATGGCAGCTGCCAGGGAATTTGGCATACCTGCAGAAACCTCTTCCAAGTCCGATGGTCTCAAACAGCTGCCCATTGATAGAGCGGTAACCTTTTCTGTTGACGAACATTCCTGACACGTGGCGGTGCTCAGATTGCTACGTGTGTGCAATCAATTGTGCCCTGCACCCGTGGGAAGCCAGCCAGAGAGTGGAAACCCACTGCCCTCTCAGTCTGGCTCATGTCGTCGCAGGGGAAGTTGACGTAGTTGGATGCCCTGGCAAACAAGCCATCCATCACCTGTCATAGACACTTATGTGCAGATGACTCAGAGATCCTGGTGATGTCACCGATGGCGACCTGGAAGGATATGGAGGTGAAGAAATTGAGGGTAGTGGTGACTTTAACTGCAACGAGCAATGCGTGGCCACCAGACCCAGCCAGTAGCAGCTCTGCATGAAGGAGCGTGCAAATGTCTGCCACCAACTAGCGACCCAATCTAAGCCTTCGTAGGCGCTGCTCCTTAGAGAAATCCAGGAAGCTTAGCCTCTGTCTGTGGACCCCCTCATGTGGGCAGTGCCTCGTTGGCCCCTCTGCTGGTCCCCTCTCTGCTCTTCTGTAGGTCCTTGTGGCGCACCTCTGACTTGTGGACTTGCAACTCCCAGAACTGCACGCCTTGCCTGCCGTCGATGGTGATGTGCCTCCTTCTCAGACGTACTGTAGAATAAATCCATTGCGCCGCCTCCCCACAATCCTGATGTTGTCAGTTTGTGGGGGGGGGTCCAAAATGTAGGTAAATATGTGTGAACACAAGAATTCTGTGTATGAACCAACAAATTTCAGACTAAACACAAAGAACTCCCAGCCAAAGGTTTGTCTGAGAGAACTGATTGCCTTGCTGCAAAAACTCACCTTTTCTTCACATAACAATCACTAGTTTAAAGGTCCAAATGGGTGCTGGCTGCAACTCTGCCCTGTTTCCATGGCGTCTTTCAGAGGCCATGGGAGACACATTCAGAAGCAGTTAAAATGGCTTGTGTAGGCTAAACCTCAAAAATGTAATATCTTTAAGTACTTTGAGTACCTCAATTGGCCCTTTAAATATCGTCCTGCCGGACCTCCTGGTTTTAGAAGCGTGTGCACAACCAGACGCGTCTGGGTCGAACCCGGAAGTCAGCATGTTGTAGCCGGGATGCGGTCCCACTCCGAAATCGAAGAATTTTCAGTGACCACCCACCCCCAATACACCCGTTCTTTGGGGTTCAAATTTAGCCCCAAGTGTCAACATCAAGCACTCCCATTTCAAGATGCCTTAGCTCCAACAACAAAAGAACACCCTCTGTAGCACCAGTGTGGCAATTTTCCATTTCCCTCACCAACCATCCTTGCCTCTTGCCTGTCTGAGTTACATTGGCAATTAGTGGCAATACTAAATAAGACTGATTTAACAGACGATCCTTACAGCAGACAGGGAAGAGTTTCATCTCATCAGTCTAGGTTGGATTTAAACACAGGATCCCAGAGATGGAAGGCCAATATATAGCCCATTGCACCACACAGCTCCCTCTTCCCCAGCACACTTTTGCCCACAACTTTGTGATTGATGTGTCAAGTTGTATCACTGAGCATCTTCTCACTCCAATTAATGAGAATTGTACAAGCCAAGCATAAAGTCAAGCTTCCAATTGACTGAACAGCAGATTCAAAAGCCTGTTTTAGGGCAACCAGGAGTCTGAACATAGTAGTTTGATCTGGTCCCGTCTTTTGTCTGAAATTTAGAAGCTAAAACTGCTAAGGTCCATCAAGTTTAAGGAGCCGTGCACCACTGAGATGAGGTATCTTAACCACAGCATTTAAAGGGTTAACATGCACTTGCCGCTTGTAAATAGCTTTTTGAACTTATCATTGCTTGTTTCATTTTCATGATGTTTTTCCTAATATATAAAATCAAAGCTTCCTAAAACATTGCTTATGCCTTAGTACAGTTTGGTAAGCATTTTACTAAAGGTACTTCCTGGAAAAAATAAGTCCGTCATTAGCAAATGTCAAGCAGGTGATTTTATATTGTTAAACTGTTCCATTTGAACTATTGCATCTTATGTTCCATCAGATGGCTTAACTTACCATAATAAAAACAAAATAAAATGCGGAAAGGTATACAGTGGTTGTGGTAATTACTGCACATTTACTACACATTTACAGCTAAAATAGTTGTAACAACTACAAAAAGGACAATCATGCTGCTAATTATTTTGGATCAAACTAATTTAAAAGATTTTTTAATACATTTTCAGAATGCTCAAAAATAGCCCCCTATTCTTAAATGCTGTGAATGATTTTACTCTTTTACTCTTTGGTAGCAGAAAGTAGGTTGCCAGGATCTGATCTTACTTGCTTTCAAATTTAAGAAGGTTTTTGAATAACCAGGCTGGATAGGCGAGATGGTCTTGTCCTGGCCAAAATATATTGCTCTGTTATCATTTTTAAATCTATAACCAAATCTTAGTTCCATAACTCAATCGGAATATATTTTATGTTGTACAGCATATGTGAATCTAAAGACTGTGATACATAAAAGTGATAATAAAAATTATCATCTGTAAGCTATAATTCTCCTGATCTACCTGGGACAGTCCCAGATCACCAGCCCCCAACTCATATGTTCAAAGCAAACCTGGTGGCTTCATTATCCTATCTGGCTTCAGTTACAGGTGAGTCAGGATCCTGCTATATGATTTGCAAAACATGCATCTCAGCTGTGACTCTGTGGTAGAACTCTTGCCTCTGATGCTAGAAGGTTGTAGGTTCAAGTCCCACGCTAAGAACTTGAGTACAAAATCTATGTTGACACTCCAGTGCAGTACTTGAGGGAGGTTTCGGGACAGTACACTGTTGGAGGTGCTGTAAAAGATCCCATAGCACTATGTTCAAGGAAAGCAGGGGAGTTCTCTGAACCAATATTTATCCCTCAATCATCACCTAAAAACAGATTATCTGGTCATTATCACATTGCTGGTTGTGTGATCTTGCTGGGTGCAAATTGGCTGCAGTGTTTGCTACATTACAACTTCATTGGCTGTAAAGTGCTTTGGGATGCCCTGATGTTGTGAAAGGCGTTAGATAAATGCAAATCTTTATTATTTGGAAACATTGAAAATAGGAGCAAGAGTAGGCCATTCGGCCCTTCGGGCCTGCTCCGCCATTCAAAATGATCATGGCTGATCGTCTAACTCAATACCCTGTTCCTGCTTTTTCTCCATATCCCTTGATCCCTTTAGCATTAAGAAATATATCCATCTCCTTCTTGAATACATCTAATGACTTGACCTCCACTGCCTTCTGAGGTAGAGAATTCCACAGGTTCAGCACCCTCTGAGTGAAGAAATTTCTCTTCATCTCAGTTCTAAATGGCATATCCCGTATCCTGAGACTGTGACCCCCTGGTTCTGGACTCCCCAGCCATCGGGAACATCCTCCCGCATCTAGTTTGTCTAGTCCTGTAAGAATTTTATATGTTTCGATGAGATCACCTCTCATTCTTCTGAACTCGAGTGAATATAGGCCTAGTCGACCCATTCTCTCCTCATATGTCAGTCCTACCATCCCAGGAATCAGTCTGGTAAACCTTCGTTGCACTCCCTCCGTGGCAAGGACATCAGATAAGGAAACCAAAACTGCACACAATACACCAGGTGTGGTCTCACCAGGGCCCTGTATAACTGCAATAAGACATCCCTGCTCCTGTACTCAAATCCTCTTGCAATGAAGGCCAACATACCATTTGCCTTCCTAACTGCTTGCTGCACCTGAATGCTCGCTTTCAGCGACTGGTGTACAAGGACACCCAGGTCTCGTTGCACCTCCCCTTTTCCCAATCTATCACCATTCAGATAATAATCTGCCTTTTTGTTTTTACAACCAAAGTGGATAACCTCACATTTATCCACGTTATACTGCATCTGCCATGTTCTTGTCCATTCACCCAACTTGTCTAAATCACATTGGAGCCTCTTTGCATCCTCCTCACAGCTCATATTCCACCCCAGCTTTGTGTCATCTGCAAATTTGGAAATGTTACATCTAGTTCCCTCATCCAAATCATTGATATATATTGTGAATAGCTGGGGCCCAAGCACTGATCCCTGCAGTACCCCATTAGTCACTGCCTGCCACCCGGAATAAGACCCGCTTATTCCTACTCTCTGTCAACCAATTCTCAATCCATGCCAGCATAATCCCCCCAATCCCATGTGCTTTAATTTTGCACACTAACCTCTTGTGTGGGACCTTATCAAAAGCCTTCTGAAAATCCAAATACACCACATCCACTGGTTCTCCCCTATCTATTCTACTAGTTACATCCTCAAAAAACTCCAGTAGATTTGTTAAGCATGATTTCCCTTTCATAAACCCATGCTGACTTTGTCCAATCCCGCTAATGCCATCCAAGTGCTCTGTTATCACATCTTTTATAATGGACTCTAGCATTTTCCCCACTACTGATGTTAGACTAACTGGTCTGTAATTCCCTGTTTTTTCTCTCCTTTTTTAAATAGTGGGGTTACATTTGCCACCCTCCAATCTGTAGGAACTGTTCCAGTGTCTATAGAATTTTGGAAGATGACCACCAATGCATCCACTATTTCCAGGGCCACTTCCTTTAGTACTCTGGGATGTAGATTATGAGGCCCTAGGGATTTTTCAGCCTTTAGCTTCATTAATTTCCCTAGCACTATTTTTTTTACTAATACTGTTTTCCTTCAGTTCCTCCCTCTCACTAGACCCTTGGTTCCCTAACATTTCTGGGAGGTTATTTGTGTCCTCCTTTGTGAAGACAGAACCAGAATATGTGTTTAATTGTTCTGCCATTTCTTTGTTCCCCATTATAATTTCCCCCATTTCTGACTGTAAGGGACCTACATTTGTCTTCCCTAATCTTTTTCTCTTGACATATTTATAGAAGCTTTTACAGTCAGTTTTTATGTTCCCTGCTAGTTTACTCTCATACTCTATTTTTCCCCTCTTAATCAACCTCTTTGTCCTCCTTTGCTGAATTCTAAAGTGCTCCCAATCCTCAGGCTTGCCACTTTATCTGGCAATTTTATATGTCTCCTCTTTGGATCTAATACTATCCCTAATTTCTTTTGTAAGCCACGGTTGAGCCACCTTTTCTGTTTTATTTTTGCGCCAGACAGGGATGAATAATTGTTGTAATTCCTGCACACGTTCTTTAAATATTAGCCGTTGCCTATCCACCGTCATCCCTTTTAGTAAAGTTCCCCAATCTATCATAGCCAACTCGCACCTCATACTTCTGTAATTTCCTTTATTTAGATTCAGGACCCTAGTTTCGGATTCAACAACTTCATTCTCCATCTTAATGAGGAATTCTGTCATATTATGGTTGTTGTTCCCTAAGGGACCCCGCACAACAAGATTGTTAATTAATCCTTTCTTGTTGCACAATACCCAGTCCAGGATCGCCTGTTCTCTAGTTGGTTCCTCAACGTATTGGTCTAGAAAACTATCACGTGGACAGTCCAGGAATTCCTCCTCCACAGTATTATTGCTAATTTGGTTTGGCCAATCTATATGTATATTAAAGTGACCCATGATTATAGTTGTACCCTTCTTGCATGCGTCCCTAATTTCCTGTTTAATGCCCTCCCCTACATCTCCACTACTGTTTGGGGGCCTATAGACAAACCCCACCAATGTTTTCTGTCCCTTGGTGTTACTTAGCTCCATGCCAATATCCTTCCTCACTATTGCATTGATTTCCTCCTTTACTAACAACGTTACCCCACCTCCTTTCCCTTTTTGCCTGTCCTTCCTAAATATTGAATACCCCTGGATGTTCAGTTCCCATCCTTGGTCACCCTGCAGCCATGTCTCCGTAATCGCAACTATATCATAACCGTTAATATCTATCTGCGCTATTAATTCATCTACCTTATTGCGAATGCTCCGCGCATTTAGACACAATGGGCTCCATTTTAGCACCCGCTATCGGGTGCGTTCCTGGCGGGGGGGCTCCGAAAATCGGAGAATCCCGGCGCGGTACCGGAGCCCGCCCCGAACCTGCGCACTTCCGGGTTCCCCGCTGGCGTGCGCGCGCAGCCCCCGCTGGTAGGAATCCCGCAGGCAATTAAAGCCAGTGGGGTTCCACTTGAAGGTATTTATTTAGGTATTTCAGGTTATTACCTGACCTGATTAAAGGATTATGTGGGATTTTAGAGCAAACTGGGACTGTTTCCCACACTGGGGGAAACACTCCCAGGTCAAATGGACGTGTTGCAGCTGTCAGCCTGTGGCAGCTGCAAAGGTCCATTTGACAGGTGGGGCGGGGGGGAGACCCTCACCCATTGCAGGAGGCCACTCTGTCACTTGGGACAAAGTTTGGCCTCCACCACCCTCCTCCTGACAGTCAAAGTCACCAACCTGCACACTGACCCCGGGGTCCGGAGAAATGTACCTACCTTGCGGACCCCCTCAGATGTACATCTTGCGGATGGGGGCCGCCGTAGCTGCAGTCATGACCTCCTCGGAGGGCGAACAACATCACCAGCCTCACCAGTCTCTCCATCCACACCGTCCACCTCTGAGACATGGAGCTCCACAACAGAGTGCTGTGACACATCCACCTGTACAGCAGGAGGGAGGGCTACCGCAGAGAGAGATGCGTCGCAGAGGGCACTACCCTCGCCACAGGGTCCACAGACCGAGGCCCAGCTTCCTGGACCTCTCTGAGCAGCAGTGCACACGGAGGCTCAGAGTCACTCGACATGTAGTCGTGGACATCTGCAGCCTCTTTCATGCCGAGCTGCTCCTGGCTGGCCCAAGCACCATCTTCTTACCTGTCGCTGTCAAAGTCACCACTGCCCTCAACAACTTCTCCTCCGCATTCTTCCAGGGTGCAACCGGGGACATCGCCGATGTCTCTCAGTCGTCTGAGTAAAAGAGCCCTGCAAATACACCTACACCCACTCTGCATTGACACAATGGGTGGCATCAGTTGTGGGTCCTCATAGTGATCCTCAGGAGAGGGCATTATTGCACAAACCAGACAGGATTCGCGAAGACATGGCAGTAGTGGTGCCAATATAATATGTAATGTGAGTTGGTCAGAAATTCAATATAAGTAACACCCATGACAAACCCTCAGACACGCTTGTGCATCCCCTTCATGCTCACGACACATTTGCCTTACGCTGCCCACTGCACATATGTGATGCATGCCCTGTGGCTGCAGCACAGGTAGTGGCAGGTTGAGTGAGGCTGGCCGTGAAAGAGATGCACAAGGGGGTGAGTATGAGAGAGAGCCATGAGATTGTATGAGGATTGGGTTGAGTGGTAGTGGCGGGATGAGTACTGGCGAGGTGAGTAGGTGCAGGTAAGATGAGGATGAGGTTTGAGTGGGTATGAGGGGTGATGTGACAGAGTTGTGTTGGCAGTGCTGAAGGAGATGTGGGGTGGGGGCAGTGATGTGGCAGACGGAGTGTAGGGGAAAGACTACGTGTACTCACTTTGGCTGACCTACTGAGGTCGTTGGAGCGCCTCCTGCACTGTATGCAGGTGGGCGATATGTTGGTTGCGCTGGTGACCTCCTCTGCCACCTCGAGCCAGGCCTTCCTGGTGGCAGAGGCAGGCCGCTTCCTCCTGCACGCCGGGAGGAAGATCTCTGTCCTCCCGTTCCTCCTCACCCCATGTATTGATACCTGGAGTGAGGCATCATTAAACTGGGAGCAGCCTTCCCCCTGGGCTGCTCCATGCTGTCATTTTTGCTATTTGTTGCAGCATCTGTCAGTGGAGGACTGCCCCTTTAAATAGAGCGCCTCCAGCTGACAGATCTTACTGCGCATGCGCAGCCCGCCCGCCGCGCAGATCAGCAGTGGGGAACCCGGAGGAGAAGGTAAGTGGATCCAATTAGTGGATTGGATCCTACAATCGCGCGGGAAACTGACTAATTTCACCGGGTGCGTTACCCATGCGCCCGATAGCCCCCCCGCCGAGAACCCGCAGCCCTGCTAACATCGGGCCCAATGCCTTTAGTTTTATTTTGCACTATGGCCCTATTTGTTTTTTGCCCTTGTTTTCTCTGCCTTCCACTATTGCTTCTTCCCTTTCTGTCTTTTGTTTCTATCCTTGTTTCCCCCTCCTCTGTCTCCCTGCTCGGGTTCCCATCCCCCTGCGATTCTAGTTTAAACCTTCCCCGAGGACATTGGTCCCTGTCTTGCTCGGGTGTAACCCGTCCCACTTGTACAGGTCCCACCTTCCCCAGAACCGGTCCCAATGTCCCAGGTCTAAATCCCTCCCTCCTACGCCATCCCTGCAGCCACGCATTCATCTGGTCTATTCTCCTGTTCCTATACTTACTAGCACGTGGCACTGGTAGTGATCCTGAGATCACTACCTTTGAGGTACTGCTTGTTAATTTATCTCCTAACTCCTTAAATTCGCCTTGCAGGACCTCATCCCTTTTTTTACCTATGTCGTTGGTCCCAACATGGACCATGACTACTGGCTGTTCACCCTCCCCTTCCAGGATGCCCTGCAGCCACTCTGTGACATCCTTGACCCTAGCACCAGGGAGGCGACACACCATCTTAGAGTCACGTTTGCGACCGCAGAAACGCCTATCTGTTCCCCTTACAATTGAATCCCCTATCAATATAGCCCTGCCACTCTTCTTCCTCCCCTCCTGTGCAGCAGAGCCACCCGTGGTGCCAAGAACTTGGCTCTTGCTGCTTTCCCCTGATAAGCCATCTCCCCCAACAGTATCCAAAGCGGTATATCTGTTTGAGAGGGAGATAGCCCCAGGGGACTCCTGCTCTACCTGCCTAGTCCTTTTACTCTGCCTGGCGGTCACCCATTTCCTTTCTGCCTGTGTAATCTTTACCTGCGGTGTGACCACCTCACTGAACGTGCTATCCACAATCATCTCAGCATCGCGGATGCTCCACAGTGAATCCACCCGCAGCTCCAGCTCCGAAATGCGGTTAGTCAGTAGCTGCAGCTGGACACACTTCCTGCACATGTAGTCGCCAGGGACACTGGTAGTGTCCATGACTTCCCACATAGTGCAGGAGAAGCATATCACGGGTGCGAGCTTTGCTGCCATGACTTGCCTTAGATTAAGCTCGTTAGTTACTCCCTTTAAGGAGTTTACTCCTTTCAATTACTCTTAATCTAGAGAATGTTAACTACACCAGGGACCTTGATTCACTAAAAAACACTACTTACTATAAGAGCTGTAGACCTTCCCTTTCTTATTACTTTAGTTACTGTCGAATAGTAGAAATACTCACCTAAACCTACTTACCAATCAGTTGCCTCCCCAGTGTCGCGTCCCTTTCTGATTCCTGACGCCACTTCAAACTCCGTCGCAGCTCCCTCTGCTCTGATCCGCTCCTCTCTTTTGCACACTTTAGTTCTTTTATGTTTCATTATATAAAATACTTGTATAATCAGAATACACTACGGCTAATTGAGGAATACAAAATACATTCTATGAGTAAGAAGGAGCTCACATTTGAGTAAAATTTGTCTTCCATAGTACAGTACAAAAAAGAAGAATTTTCATCAAAAGTTATTGTGCCAAGTAACGTATTGTTTCATTTATACTAGAATATTTATGTTAACATCCACAGATAAAAACATAAAGAGTACAAGTGGAAAATCAAACAAGAGCGTGAGTAAAATTACTCTGCAGCAGCCTTCACAGCCTACCTGTTCCAAGATTTGTAAAAAAGTAAAAGTTCCTTCTCCAAAGCTATCATCAACAACACTGAGGTATTCTTTGAAGTTTTTTTGCATTAAATGTTATTACAGTATTATAATATACATTTCCATCAATCTCCACAAAGGATCAGGAATTACTTCCATTGCAGGAGGAGGAAATCATCGAGGAACACCAATCCTGGCTGAAATGGTGCCGGAACTGCTTCAGTCCCTCGAGAATTTATGCTACTAAGGCGATCAGCTGACCTTCGCCAATGTAGCAGGGTTAGCTCAACCATATAATTGGAATATGCTTTCTATGCACTATTCAGCAGAGAGTACTGTAATTGGTAGGCGGCAGGATATATTTAGAGCAGTTGCTCTTAAAGAGCTGCTACTCCCATTGAAAGCGAGCCAGTTTTTTTCACTGCAGCAAATCTCCAAGGAGAGAAATGGAAGGTGAGCAAGCAATTGTGGCCAGAACTGCCCCTTTTAATGAAGTGGAGATGCCGGTGATGGACTGGGGTTGACAATTGTAAACAATTTTACAACACCAAGTTATAGTCCAGCAATTTTATTTTAAATTCACAAGCTTTCGGAGGCTACCTCCTTCCTCAGGTGAACGATGTTCACCTGAGGAAGGAGGTAGCCTCCACATCGTTCACCTGAGGAAGGAGGTAGCCTCCGAAAGCTTGTGAATTTAAAATAAAATTGCTGGACTATAACTTGGTGTTGTAAAATTGTTTACCTTTTAATGAAGACATCTCAGATGGTGTCCTGGAAGAGGTGCAGCAGAGGAGATTAGATAGACCTGAGGTGAACCCTCTTCTCAGCCACAATGAGCAGCAGCAAGGCAGGAAATCAGGTGATGGCAGATCAAGTCAACACTATCTACTGGGTCACCTACCTGGCATCTACCCGACAATGTGTAAAATTGCCCAGGTATGTCCTGACAACAAAAAGCAGGACAAATCCAATCTGGCCAATTACCGCCCCATCAGTCCACTCTCAATCATCAGCAAAGTGATGGAAGGTGTCATCCAAAGTGCTATCAAGCGGCACTTACTCACCAATAACCTGCTCACCGATGCTCAGTTTGGGTTCCGCCAGGACCGCTCAGCTCCAGACCTTATTACAGCCTTGGTCCTAACATGGACAAAAAAGCTGAACTCCAGAGGTGAGGCGAGTGACTGCCCTTGACATCAAGTGTGTGATGTCAAGGGCAGTCACTCGCCCTTGGCACCAAGGGGCCCTAGTAAAATTGAACTCAATGGGAATCAGGGGGAAAACTCTTCAGTGGCTGGAGTCATATCTAGCACAAAGGAAGATGGTAGTGGTTGTTGGAAGCCAATCATCTCAGCCCCAGGGCATTGCTGCAGGAGTTCCTCCGGGCAGTGTCCATCCATCCATCTTCAGCTCCTTCATCAATGACCTTCCCTCTATCATAAGGTCAGAAATGGAGATGTTCGCTGATGATTGCACAGTGTTCAGTTCCATTCGCAACCCCTCAGATAATGAAGCACTCTCTGCCCACATGCAGCAAGACCTGGACAACATCCAGGCTTGGGCTGATAAGTGGCAAGTAACATTCGTGCCAGACAAGTGCCAGGCAATGACCAACTCCAACAAGAGAGACTCTAATCACCGTCCCTTAACATTCAACAGCATTACCATCGCCGAATACCCCACCATCAACATCCTAGGGGTCACCATTGACCTGAAACTTAATTGGACCAACCGCATAAATACTGTGGCTACAAGAGCAGGTCAGAGGCTGGGTATTCTGCGGTGAGTGACTCACCTCCTGACTCCTTAAAGCTTTCCACCATCTACAAGGCACAAGTCAGGAGTGTGATGGAATACTCTCCACTTGCCTGAATGAGTGCAGCTCCAACAACACTCAAGAAGCTTGATTGGTACCCCTAAACATTCACTCCCTTCATCACTGGCGCACCGTTGCTGCAGCATGTACCATCTACAGGATGAACTGCAGCAACTCGCAAAGGCTTCTTCGACAGCACCTCCCAAACCCGCGACCTCTACCACCTAGAAGGACAAGGGCAGCAGGCACATGGGAACAACACCACCTGCACGTTCCCCTCCAAGTCACACACCATCCCGACTTGGAAATATATCGCCGTTCCTTCATCATCGCTGATTCAAAATCCTGGAACTCCCCAGCAACCAGCACTGTGGGAGAACCTTCACCACACTGACTGCAGCAGTTCAAGAAGGCAGCTCACTACCACCTTTTCAAGGGCAATTAGGGATGGGCAATAAATGCTGGCTTTGCCAGCGACGCCCACATCCCATGAACGAATTTTAAAAAAGGTGAAAAATGTAGATCTCTGGACTAAGAAAGAAGTAAGGATGACTGGAATTTGCCAGCTCTAATTAAGTATATCCATCACCTCCAGAATCCTCTAAGGATCTATCCTTGGCCCGCTCCTTTTCTTCATCAACATTCTGCCCTTTGGTGACATCAGACATGGAGTCAGCTTCCACATTTTTGCTGATGGTATCTAGCTCTACCTCTCCACCATCTCCCTTGACTCTTGATTGCCTCTGTGCTGTCAAACTGTATGTCTGACATCCAGTCTTGGATGAGTCACAGTTTCCTCAAGATCAACATCGGAAAAAATGAAGCCATCAGTTTCAGGCCCCGTGACAAACTCCACTCACTTGTCACCGATTCCTTCCCCCTTCTCAATCTCTGTCTCAGGCTCAATCAGACCATTTGCAACCTTTGTTTATGATGTGATCTGAAACCAAGCACAGGGTCCAAGACTGCTTACTTCCACCTCTGCAACATTGCAACATTGCCCACTGTTAGGGAATGGATGTTCTTACTTATAAGTTATTCTACAAGATAATAGGGTTCAAAGGCATTTATTAGCTTTAATAAGAATTAAGCATACAATGATAAACATTGTTGATAATTACACATATAGAGGAGATCTAAAAAACGGAATATGAGGAACAAAGAGAGAGGATGAGAATAGATTAGCAGCTAACCTAGTGGGAACCCAAAAGTCTTTTATAAACATATAAATAGTAAAAGGGTAGTCAAAAGAAGGGTGGGGCCGATTAGAGACAAAAAAGGAGATTTTCTTTTGGAGGCAGAGGGTATGGCTGAGGTACTAAATGAATACTTCATATTGGTCTTCACTAGAGAAGAGGATGTTGCCAATGTAGCAGTAAAGGAGGAGGTAGTAGTGATATTGCATAGAATAAAAATAGATAAAGAGAAGGTACTTAAAAGATTGGCAGTACTCAAAGTAGAAAAGTCACCTGGTCCAGATGGGATGCAGGATCCCTGTTCAAAAAAGGGGAGAGGGATAAACCTAGCAATTACAGACCAGTCAGCCTAATGTCAGTGGTGTTAGAGACAATTATCTGTTAGAGACAATAATCCAGGACAAAATTAATTGGCACTTGGAAATGTATGGGTTAATAAATGAAAGTCATTATGGATTTGTTAAAGGAAAATTGTGTTCAACTAACTTGTTTGAGTTCTTTGATGAAGTAATGGAGAGGGTTGATGAGAGTAGAGCGGCTGATGTTGTGTATATGGACTTTCGAAGGGATTTCATAAAGTACCATGTAATAGACTTGTAAGCAAAATTAAAGCTCATGGGATTAAATGGATAGTGGCAGCATGGATATAAAATTGGCTGATGGGCTTCTGCAGCAGAGAGTAGTGGTGAACGGCTGTTTTACAGACCAGAGGGAAGTATACAGTGATGTTCCCCAGGGGTGGGTTTTAGGAGCATTGCTCCTTTTGATATATTTTAATGTCCTGGACTTAGGTATACAGGGTATAATTTCAAAATTTGTAGATGACACAAAACTCGGGAATGTAGTAAACAATGTGCAGGATAGTACAGACTTCAGAAGGACATAGTGACAGACTTCAGGAGGACTGGTGAAATGGGCAGACACATGGCAGATGAAATTTAAGGCAGAGAAATGTGAAGTGATATATTTTGGTAGGAAGAATGAGGAGAGGCAATATAAACTAAATGGTACAATATTAAAGGGGGTATAGGAAAAGAGAGATCTGGGGGTGTATGTACACAAATCTTTGAAGGTGGCAGGACAAGTTGAGAAGGCTGTTGAAAAAGCATATGGGCTCCTGGGCTTTATTAATGGATGTAAGAAATCTTACAACACCAGGTTATAGTCCAACAAATTTATTTTAAAATCACAAGCTTTCGGAGATTATCCCCTTTGTTTCACCTGACGAAGGGGATAATCTCTGAAAGCTTGTGATTTTAAAATAAATTTGTTGGACTATAACCTGGTGTTGTAAGATTCCTTACATTTGTCCACCCCAGTCCATCACCGGCATCTCCACATCATCTTTATTAATGGAGGCATAGAGAACAAAAGCAAGGAGGTTATGCTAAATCTTTGTAAAACACTGGTTAGGCCTCAGCTGGAGTATTGTGTTCAATTCTGGGCACCACACTTCAGGAAGGATGTCCAGGCTTAGGGAGGGTGCAGAACAGATTTAGTTGAATGGTACCAGGGATGAGGGACTTTAGTAATGTGGAGAACCTGCAGAAGCTGTGGTTGTTCTCCCGAGATAGCAGTGGAGTAAGAAATAGTATTAAGTGGGATCAGACTAAGAGAGAATACGAGAAGGTCTAAGATAGGTTTAGAGTGTATGTGTGTAAATACATGAAGCGTGTTAAATAAAGTTGGTGAGCTGCAGGTGCAAATAGCCACATGGGAATATGATGTAGTGCATGTAGCTGCCAGGTTTAAACTAGAGTGGCAGGGGGATGGAAACCTGAGTGGGGAGTCAGAAGGGAGTAAAGTTGAGAGCAGCAAGAGAGGGGAAGACCCAGGGGAAATTTACAATACAAATACTACATACAGTTGTTCAAGAACAAGTGAAAGGGAAAAGCGTAGAGCAGCAGAAAGAAAGTGTACTTTAGGCAATACAGATATAGTGAAAAATGGAAGGCGTAAGGTGATTAACCCAGCATCAAAGCTGAAGGTCAGGCTAGGGTGTGTGGCCCAACTAAGAGTTCTATATACAAATGCACGGAGTATAAGGAATAAATTAAATGAACTACAGGTTCAAATTCAAATTGGAGGGTATGACATGATAGCTATTACTGAGACATGGCTGCAGGATGGTCAGGATTGGGAACTAAATATACCGGGTTATAAGGTCTACAGGAGAGATAAGGAAAGTGGAATGCGGAGAGATGAAATCACTTTAATGACAAAGGAGGATATAACGAGAGGTAAGCAGTCAACAGAGACCTCATGGGTTGAATTGAGAAATAGGAAAGGATCTAAGACTATTGTGGGAGTTGTGTATAGGACCCCTGGCAGCAGCTCTGAAGTGCTAGATTGTATAAATGCAGAGATTAGACAAGCGTGTAAGAAAGGCATAGTGGTCTTAATGGGGGACTTTAACCTTCACATAGATTGGGGAAAGCAGACTAACAACTGTCAGAAAGGTAGTGAATTTCTTGAGTGTGTCCAGGATAGTTTTCTTCAGCAGTATGTCCTAGAGGCAACAAGGGGGCAAGCCATACCAGATGTAGTAATGAGTAATGAACCAGATTTAGTTAATAGCTTAACTGTGCGTGAACATCTATCCAATAGCGATCATAACATGATCGAGTTCAAGGTAGAGTTTGAAAGGAAAAAAAGTGAATCAGCTGCTAAGATTCTAGACTTGGGTAAGGCCGACTTCAATGGGATGAGACAGAGACTGTCCACAGTAAACTGGGCAAATCTGTTAATGGGTAAAACGACTGATGATCAGTGGGAAATGTTTAAAGAAACATTTAATGAGATACAGAACCAGTTTATACCCCTGAGGGGGAAGAACTCTACTTGCCATAAAAAACAGCCATGGACAACTAAAGAGGTAAGGGACAGTAGAAAACATAAGGAAAGGGCATACAAAAAGGCAAAAAATGGCACAGATCCTGGTGAATGGGAAAGATACAAAGATCAACAAAGGGACACAAAACAGATAGTAAGAGCTACAAAAAGAGAGTATGAAAAGAAACTTGCAAGGGATATCAAAACCAATATGAAGAACTTTTATAGTTACATTAGGAAAAAGAGGGTGGTCAGGAGCAGTGTTGGCCCCTTAAAAACTGGAAATGGTGGACATGTTGAACAATTACTTTCATCAGTATTTACAGTAGAAAAAGAGGATAGCATTCCGGAAATCCCAAGAAAACTAATATTGAATTGGGGACAGGGACTCAATAAAATTAACATAAGTAAAGCAACAGTAATGAAGAAAATAATAGCACTAAAGAGTGACAAATCCCCAGGACCAGATGGTTTCCATCCCAGGATTTTAAAGGAAGTAGGTGAGCACATTGCAGATGCCCTAACTATAATCTTTCAAAGTTCTCTAGATTCAGGAACTGTCCCTCTAGATTGGAAAATTGCACACGTCACTCCGCTTTTTAAGAAAGGAGAGAGAGGGAAACCGGGGAATTATGGACCAGTTAGCCCAACATCTGTTGTGGGGAAAATGCTGGAGTCTATAATTAAAGATAGGGTGACTGAATACCTCGAGAATTTTCAGTTAATCAGAGAGAGCCAGCATGGATTTGTGAAAGGTAGGTCGTGCCTGACAAACCTGAATGAATTTTTGAAGAGGTGACTAAAGTAGTGGACAGGGGAATGTCATTGGATGTTATTTATATGGACTTCCAGAAGGCATTTGATAAGGTCCCACATAAGAGACTGTTAGCTAAGATAGAAGCCCATGGAATCGAGGGAAAAGTACGGACTTGGTTAGGAAATTGGCTGAGCGAAAGGCGACAGAGAGTAGGGATAATGTGTAGGTACTCACATTGGCAGGATGTGACTAGTGAAGGCCCGCAGGGATCTGTCTTGGGGCCTCAATTATTTCCAATATTTATTAACGACTTAGATGAAGGCATAGAAAGTCTCATATCTAAGTTTGCCGATGACACAAAAATTGGTGGCATTGTAAGCAGTGTAGATGAAAACAAAATTACACGGCGATAGTGATAGATTAGGTGAATGGGCAAAACTGTGGCAAATGGAATTCAATGTAGTCAAATGTGAGGTCATCCACATTGGTTCAAAAAAGGATAGAACAGGGTACTTTCTAAATGGTAAAAAGTTAAAAACAGTGGACTTAGGGTTTCAGGTACATAGATCATTGAAGTGTCATGAACTGGTGCAGAAAATAATCAAGAAGGCTAATGGAATGCTGGCCTTTATATCTAGAGGACTGGAGTACAAGGGGGCAGAAGTTATGCTGCAGCTATACAAAACCCTGGTTAGACCACACCTGGAGTACTGTGAGCAGTTCTGGGCACTGCACCTTCAGAAGGACATATTGGCCTTGGAGGGACTGCAGCGTAGGTTTACTAGAATTGATACCCGGACTTCAAGGGTTAAGTTACGAGGAGAGAGTACACAAATTGGGGTTGTATTCTCTAGAGTTTCGAAGGTTAAGGGGTGATCTGATCGAAGTTTATAAGATATTAAGGGGAACAGATAGGGTGGATAGAGAGAAACTATTTCTGCTGGTTGGGGATTTTAGGAGTAGGGGGCACAGTCTAAAAATTAGAGCCAGACCTTTCAGGAGTGAGATTAGAAAACATTTCTACACACAAAGGGTTGTAGAAGTTTGGAACTCTCTTCCGCAAACGGCAATTGATACTAGCTCAATTGCTAAATTTAAATCTGTGATAGATAGCTTTTTGGCAATCAAAGGTATTAAGGGATATGGGCCAAAGGTGGGTATATGGAGCTAGATCACAGATCAGCCATGATCTTATCAAATAGCGGAGCAGGCACGAGGGGCTGCATGGCCTACTCCTGTTCCTATGTTCCTAATAACGGAGACTTGGCTCAAAAAGGGCAGGATTGGATACTAAATATTCCTGGAAAAAGGTGTTCAGGAAAGATAGGGAAGGAAAAAAAGGAGGGGGGAATGGCAGTATTGATTAAGGAGAATATTGCAGTGCTGGAGAGAGAGGATGTCCTTCAGGGTTCAAAGGACTGAATCTATTTGGATAGAGTTAAAAAAACAATAGCGGCGCCATTACACTACTGGATGTCTTCTATTGTCCACTAACTAGTGGGAAGGATATCGAGGAGCAAATTTGCAGGCAAATTACAGAGAGGTGCAAGAACTATAGACAAGTGATAATGGTGGACTTCAACTATCCTAAAGTAAACTGGGATAGTAATAGTGTAAAGGACAAAGAGAGGAAAGAATTGCTGAAGTGTGTTCAGAAGAACTTTCTTGATCAGTATGTTTCCAGCCCAACGAGGAAGAAGGCATTGCTGGATCTGGTTTTGGGGAATGAAGTGGGTCAGATGGAGTAAGTGCCAGTGGGAGAACATGAGGGGAACAGTGATCATAGTATCATAAAGTTTAGTTTAGTTATGGAAAAGGATAAGGAACAATCTAGAATAAAAATACTTAATTGGAGGAGGGCCAATTTCACTGGGTTGAGAACAGACCTGGCCCGGGTAAATTGGAGTCGAAGATTGGCAGACAAAACTGTAGTCAAACACTGGGCAGCCTTTAAAGAGGAGATGGATACAGTCTAGGTACATTCCCATGAGGGGGAAAGGTAGACCAACCAAGCCAGAGCTCCCTTGATGACGAAACAGAAAGAGAGCAAGATGAAGCAGAAAAGGGGGGCATGTGACAGATGTCAGGTTGATAATACAAGTGAGAACCAGGCTGAATATAGAAAGTACAGAGGAGGAGTGGAAAAGGAAATAAGAGGGGCAAAGAGAGTGTATGAGAATAGATTGGTGGCTAACATAAAAGGGAATCCAAAAGTCTTCTAAAGGCATATAAATGGTAAAACGGTAGTAAGCGGAAGGGTAGGGCCGATTAGGGACCAAAAATGAGACCTACACATAGAGGCAGAGGGCATGGTGAGGTACTAAATGAGTACTTTGAATCTGTCTTTACCAAGGAAGAAGATGCTGCCAAAGTCACAGTAAAAGAGGAGGTAGATGAGATAGTGGATGGGCTAAAAATTGATAAAGAGGAGGTACTAGAAAGGCTGGCTGTACTTAAAGTAAATAGGGGTTAAATTGGTGCACCCCTGAAAACGGGTGTGGGCATCGCATAGCGCAATTAACCCACCCCCGGCCGACCCATCGCATAAGACATTGGTGCTACCAGAGAACGTACCTTGTACATGAGAAAAAAACAGGCCTTCACTTGAGGATTCCACGACATTCGCAGTTTCCATCAGCAGAGGGAGCCCAAATCTCTTAAAGGCAGGCTGTATCTCTGATAAGCGGGCTGCATATCTTAAAGGTAGCTGTTACTTGCCAAAAATAAGATACAGGTCTGCACAGAATCTGAACAGACATCAGACATCACACACATAAAACACAGATGCAGGTCCCATCCCTATGTTTACAAACTGTTGAGTTATATTAAAATATTGAATAAAGATTGCACACCACTAAATCCAACATCTTCCAATCTGCATGCCAGACCTCACCAATCTCCTGGACCAAGTTGGTGCAGAAGAGATTTACTCGAATGATTCCAGGGATGATGGACTTTAATTACGTGGATAGACTGGAGATGCTGGGGTTGTTCTCCTTGGAACAGAGATGGTTGCGAGGAGATTTGATAGAGGTATTCAAAATCATGAAGGGTCCAGACAGAGTGCATGCACCAAGGTTCTCTGCTGCTGCACTAGAGGCCTTGGTGCAAGAGTTGGACAGAAGGAGGGGCATCCTATATCCTATATCCACAGGGTGGGGGTGGGGGGGTGTCAAGAGGCTCTCCAGACATGTGCTCAAAAGGCCGTGGGAGGCAGTAGGGGACGCAGCCAATGCCAGGCGCATAGCACAATGAACACGGATGCAGTAGAATCATAGAAAGGTTACAGCATGGAAGAAGGCCATTCGGCCCATCGAGTCTGCGTCGGCTCTATGCAAGAGCGATCCAGCTAGTCCCACTCCCCCGCCCTTTCCCCATAGCCCTGCAAATTTTTTCCTTTCAAGTACTTATCCAGTTCCCTTTTGAAGGCCATGATTGAATCTGCCTCCACCACCCCCTCGGGCCATGCATTCCAGATCCTAACCACTCGCTATGTAAAAAAAAATTTCCTCATGTCACCTTTGGTTCTTTTGCCAATCACCTTAAATCTATGTCCTCTGATCCTTGCCAATGGGAACAGTTTCTCTCTATCTACTCTGTCTGGACCCTTCATGATTTTGAATACCTCTATCAAATCTCCTCGCAACCATCTTTGTTCCAAGGAGAACAACACCAGCATCTCCAGTCTATCCACGTAATTAAAGTCCATCATCCCTGGAATCATTCTAGTAAATCTCTTCTGCACCCTCTCTAAGGCCTTCATATCTTTCCTGAAGTGCGGTGCCCAGAATTGGTCACAATACTCCTGTTGTGGCCGAACCAGTGTTTTATAAACGTTCATTATGACTTCTATACTTTTGCACTCTATGCCTCTATGTATAAAGCCCAGGATCCTGTATGCTTTTTTAACCACTTTCTCAACCTGCCCTGCCACCTTCATCGATTTGTGCACATATACCCCCAGATCTCTCTGTTCCTCTACCCCTTTTAGAGTTGTGCCCTCTAGTTTATATTGCCTCTCCTCGTTCTTCCTACCGAAATGTATCACTGCGCATTTTTCGTTGTTAAATTTCATCTGCCACCTGTCCGCCCATGCCACTGTAGGGAGATTATCCCATTAAGCTTGTGACCCTAGAATTACGGCAAGTATGACGAGGTTCAACACCCAACAGAACAACACAAATGCACGATTTTACAAGTCAACTCTCACTCTTTATTGAACAATTCCCACTTTACTTCCAACTTACAGTAATCTTACACTCAGCTGCTTGCATGATCCATATGAGGTCCCTAGACTATCCCCTTTTTAGCTAGCTATTCCCAAAGAGCTGACCAGACTCTACCTGCTTTCTGTGACTGGCTGTGGTTCCAGTCCTAAACTGCAGATCTCAGTTCATATTTATGCAGTCTTTCGCACGCAATGTTGATTTCCACATTATCCCTTTAAGCTGGCAGCTGACTCAGCTGATCTCGTTAGCTTATACCTTCATTTCTTTTAAACAGGTTTTAATCTTTCTGTATGAGGCACAAAGGCCTGCTGACGGTTGACTGCACACAGGCTTATCTCGCCCCATTATCTAATAAGGTTAGCAGATGACAAATATGTTTTCCTACGCTCAGGTGTTAATGGTCACTTTAAACAGTTCTTTTTTCCTGACCACATCCTTGTCCCTTGTTCTTGCATTGAGGTCCCTTCTTACTGCGGTTTGGCTCTCAGCAAGCAAAGTCTCACACCAGAAGTTAGCTCATTGTTGTCTTTCAGTCCTCCCTTTAATATCTCTCAATCTTGAAATGGGATATTACCACTTGGTCATGTGTCTTCTGCCATTCATGGATGACTGTAAGCATTTCTTCCCCCTTAGTTAATTCCCCTTAGTTTCTGTCTTTCTTTCTCATCCCTCCTCATATGTTTCACGAAGCGTTTTAATTTCCTTTGCCTCCGTCTTCGGCATAAATCCCACAACAAATACAATACAATAATCAGTTGTACAATGACAAAAATATGTGAGATACTATGGATCCAAGGGTGGATCTGAATATTGGTCCCATAATTCCAAAACACTTCTCATCAACTTTGGTCAGGGATTGCCTGTACCTTCTTCTGAATCAATCTGTTCTGTTGTTCCAATTTATAGAACACTCGTCCAGATTGTCCTACTTCCTTGTGTAATTCTCTCAGGTGTTCAGGGAGTGAGGGAATGTCATACCCAAATCTTTCCACATACTGTCTCAACTGACTTCAGAGTTCATCTTTGATCTTTATCTCTGTTATATTATGATGGTAAATGTTAACCAGCTTACACTGTCCTAACCTGACTGGCCTTTCTGGGACAAAATAGAATGTCATTTGATTAGTGGGACAAGAAAGGTTTTGGCCGTACACAAACTCCTTTTCCGGAGTGGTAACACAGTACTCTCCCTCCCCAACATAGGCAACCTGGGTACCCGCAAGCCATGATCCCACAGCTTCCATGGTACAGTTCACATCAGTCATGTTAAATCCACAGGTGAATTGCCCATGTTGTCTTATTTGGTACAGGCACACCATCCGTCTGCCTCATTCCTTATATCCGTCCAAACTAACTCCCATCATATAATCTCCCAAGCTCACCACATAGGGTGTAATGTCTTGGTGTTTTACTAGCATGCCATCTCTAACCACCCCTATATTCTCCACCGGATAAAGTGGTAGCGGTGTGGCACTAGGGGACAGGACAGGGAAATACATTACTAATCCAAGCATAGTCAAATTTCTTTGTTTACAATTTTCCTGTACAGGGTAAACCTGTATCAGGCCCCCTGAGTTGACACATGGTGATATTGTTCCAATACTTGTGCAAATCATGCAAATCATCATCTCTTATCCACGATGGTACCTCCCCTTTCTTAATTTGTTGAAAATTTTCCCTAGTTTGTTCAATCAGCCAGGAACTGTACATGACGCACACGTCATTCTGTGCGGCTCCTGCCGAGGCGTTCTTATCTTCCATTATGATTTCATTCATTTTAACCTCCTCAGTCTTTAACTGATCCACTATTCCGTGTCAGTGAATCATTGCAGCCTGAGTTTCATTTAATTCCTTCCACTGAATTCTGTGCTTCCCTCCACGATCTCCTTCAACTGGCTTCTCAATCCCCTGACTTCCTGATGTGGCCAAATCTAAGCTATTAACCAAAGCGGTGCCAGTATTAAAGGTTGTGGCAGCATCATTTACCAGACTCCTTCTCTTAGTTCTACCTCTGAGTTTGTACAGGTTTCTCCAATCCTGACTCCCCCCATTACTCACAGTGTGGCTCAAAATTTCCCTCAATAAACACCCATACAAAGCCTTTGTTCTCTTCCCACACCACTCTGGCAACCCTAGACTTGTTAGGTTCAATACCACCGGTACTACCTCATGGTGTACATTGTGAATAATGTCTTCCCCGTTGGTATTAGTACCAGACCATTATTCGGTCCAGGTTCTAGCCCACTGCTTGGCTCATTGCGGTTAGGAGGTGGCAGCTTACTAGGGGATGGTGACTTAGGCGGCTCCTCGGGCAATACCACCCTTAGCCCTGGCAATGACTCCCAAATGCACCGCCCTTGGACAGGAGCACATGCATACACACCCTGCTCCCCCTTTGTTTGAGTCCAACAAATTATTTCTTTTGAATTGTACCCAATCAGACCCTCCCTTTTTGCCCCCCTTACCATGTTCCCATGTTAGAGACACTAACCTCGACCTGGGTCGGGGGCACATAATATAAAACTGCACCCCAAGTCTCACCTTTACCACTGTTACGTTTACGTGTGCCCTTAAATGTAACCCCACTATTTAAAAAAGGAAGGAGAGAAAAAACAGGGAATTACAGGCCAGTTAGCCTAACATCAGTAGTGGGGAAAATGCTAGAGTCTATTATAAAGGATGTAATAACAGAACACTTGGAACGCATTACATTGTGAATAATGTCTTCCCCATTGGTATTAGTAAGAAATAATGAACGATTGTCAAAGTCAGCATGGGTTTATGAAAGGCAAATCATGCTCAACAAATCTACTAGAGTTTTTTGAGGAGGTAACTAGTAGAATAGATAGGGGCGAACCAGTGGATGTGGTGTACTTGGATTTTCAGAAGGCTTTTGATAAGGTCCCACACAAGAGGTTAGTGTGCAAAATTAAAGCACATGGGATTGGGGGGAATATACTGGCATGGATTGAGAATTGGTTGACAGACAGGAAACAGAGAGTAGGAATAAACGGGTCTTTTTCCGGGTGGCAGGCAGTGACTAGTGGGGTACCGCAGGGATCAGTGCTTGGGCCCCAACTATTCACAATATATATCAATGATTTGGATGAGGGAACGGAATGTAACATTTCTAAGTTTGCAGATGACACAAAGCTGGAGTGGAATGTGAGTTGTGAGGAGGATGCAAAGAGAATCCAAAGAGCTTCTACAAATACATAAAGGGCAAAAGAGTAACTAGGGAGAGAGTAGGGCCTCTTAAGGATCAACAAGGTCATCTATGTGCGGAACCACAAGAGATGGGTGAGATCCTGAATGAATATTTCACATCGGTATTTACGGTTGAGAAAGGCATGGATGTTAGGGAACTTGGGGAAATAAATAGTGATGTCTTGAGGAGTGTCCATATTACAGAGAGGGAGGTGCTGGAAGTCTTAACGCGCATCAAGGTAGATAAATCTCCGGGACCTGATAAAATGTATCCCAGGACGTTATGGGAGGTTAGGGAGGAAATTGCGGGTCCCCTAGCAGAGATATTTGAATCATCCACCGCTACAGGTGAGGTGCCTGAAGATTGGAGGGTAGCAAATGTTGTGCCTTTGTTTAAGAAGGGCGGCAGGGAAAAGCCTGGGAACTACAGACCGGTGAGCCTGACATCTGTAGTGGGTAAGTTGTTAGAGGGTATTCTGAGAGACAGGATCGACAGGCATTTGGAGAGGCAGGGACTGATTAGGAACAGTCAGCATGGTTTTGTGAGAGGAAAATCATGTCTCACGAATTTGATTGAGTTTTTTGAAGGGGTAACCAAGAAGATAGATGAGGGCTGTGCAGTAGACGTGGTCTACATGGACTTTAGCAAAGCCTTTGACAAGGTACCGCATGGTAGGTTGTTACATAAGGTTAAATCTCACGGGATCCAAGGTGAGGTAGCCAATTGGATACAAAATTGGATTGACGACAGAAGACAGAGGGTGGTTGTAGAGGGTTGTTTTTCAAACTGGAGGCCTGTGACCAGCGGCGTGCCTCAGGGATCGGTGCTGGGTCCGCTGTTATTTGTTATTTATATTAATGATTTGGATGAGAATTTAGGAGGCATGGTTAGTAAGTTTGCAGATGACACCAAGATTGGTCGCATTGTGGACAGTGAAGAAGGTTATCTAGGATTGCAACGGGATCTTGATAAATTAGGCCAGTGGGCCGATGAATGGCAGATGGAGTTTAATTTAGATAAATGTGAGGTGATGCATTTTGGTAGATCAAATCGTGCCAGGACCTACTCCGTTAATGGTAGGGCGTTGGGGAGAGTTATAGAACAAAGAGATCTAGGAGTACAGGTTCATAGCTCCTTGAAAGTGGAGTCACAGGTGGATAGGGTGGTGAAGAAGGCATTCGGCATGCTTGGTTTCATTGGTCAGAACATTGAATACAGGAGTTGGGATGTCTTGTTGAAGTTGTACAAGACATTAGTAAGGCCACACTTGGAATACTGTGTACAGTTCTGGTCACCCTATTATAGAAAGGATATTATTAAACTAGAAAGAGTGCAGAAAAGATTTACTAGGATGCTACCGGGACTTGATGGTTTGACTTATAGGGAGAGGTTCGATAGACTGGGACTTTTTTCCCTGGAGAGTAGGAGGTTTAGGGGTGATCTTATAGAAGTCTATAAAATAATGAGGGGCATAGATAAGGTAGATAGTCAAAATCTTTTCCCAAAGGTAGGGGAGTCTATAACGAGGGGACATAGATTTAAGGTGAGAGGGGAGAGATACAAAAGGGCCCAGAGAGGCAATTTTTTCACTCAAAGGGTGGTGAGTGTCTGGAACGAGCTGCCAGAGGCAGTAGTAGAGGCGGGTACAATTTTGTCTTTTAAAAAGCATTTGGACAGTTACATGGGTAAGATGGTTATAGAGGGATATGGGTCAAGTGCAGGCAATTGGGACTAGCTTAGTGGTATAAACTGGGCGACATGGACATGTTGGGCCGAAGGGCCTGTTTCCATGTTGTAACTTCTATGATTCTATGAAAGAGGCTCCAATGTGATTTAGACAAGTTGGGTGAGTGGGCAAGAACATGGCAGATGCAGTATAACATGGATAAATGTGAGGTTATCCACTTTGGTTGTAAAAACAGAAAGACAGATTATTATCTGAATGGTGATAGATTGGGAAAAGGGGAGGTGCAACGAGACCTGGGTGTCCTTGTACACCAGTCGCTGAAAGCGAGCATTCAGGTGCAGCAAGCAGTTGGGAAGGCGAATGGTATGTTGGCGTTCATTGCAAGAGGATTTGAGTACAGGAACAGGGATGTCTTACTGCAGTTGTACAGGGCCTTGGTGAGACCACATCTGGAGTATTGTGTGCAGTTTTGGTTTCCTTCTCTGTGGGAGGATGTTCTTGCCATGGAGGGAGTGCAACAAAGGTTTACCAGACTGATTCCTGGGATGGCAGGACTGACGTATTTTTTTTATTCGTTCATGGGATGTGGGCGTCACTGGCGAGGCCGGCATTTATTGCCCATCCCTAATTGCCCTTGAGAAAGTGATGGTGAGCCGCCTTCTTGAACCGCTGCAGTCCGTGTGGTGACGGTTCTCCCACAGTGCTGTTAGGAAGGGAGTTCCAGGATTTTGACCCAGCGACGATGAAGGCGATATATTTCCAAGTCGGGATGGTGTGTGACTTGGAGGGGAACGTGCAGGTGGTGGTGTTCCCATGTGCCTGCTGCTCTTGTCCTTCTAGGTGGTAGAGGTCGCGGGTTTGGGAGGAGCTGTCGAAGTATGAGGAGAGATTGGGTCGACTTGGCCTATATTCACTAGAGTTTAGAAGAATGAGAGGTGATCTCATCGAAACATATAAAATTCTAACAGACTAGGCAGACTAGATGCAGGGTGAATGTTCCAGATGGCTGGGGAATCCAGAACCAGGGGTCACAGTCTCAGGATACGGGGTATGCCATTTAGAACCGAGATGAGGAGAAATTTCTTCACTCAGAGGGTGGTGAACCTGTGGAATTCTCTTCCACAGAAGGCAGTGGAAGCCAATTCATTAGATGTATTCAAGAAAGAGATAGATATGTTTCTTAATGCTAAAGGGATCAAGGGATATGAGGAAATAGCGGGAACAGGGTACTGAGTTAGACGATCAGCCATGATCATTTTGAATGGCGGAGCTGGCCCGAAGGGCCGAATGGCCTACTCTTGCTCCTATTTTCTATGTTTCTATGTTTATATATTAATTTGCTCTGTCCTGGAGCCAAACAGTTCAAGTCATCTCTAGTCAAATTGAAAAACTTCAACATCTTCCCAGGTGGTTCCCATGATGTGGCCTCCCTTCCATGTTATCTCGTTACTCCCACCATTTCAGCTTGCATTATCCTTCTGATGTATAACAACCTCTCATTCTCTCCTACTCTCCCCATTCCCTCCTATTCACCCGCGCGGTCGTACAACCATCCTGGTGTTCGGAACTCTTAACCCTGCGTTCCTCTGGGTCAGGTTCAGGCTGAAGGTAACTATACAGATCACGAGGGTCCTCATCTTCCTCTGTCCAATGGGGTTATCTGCAAGATATAATACGATACAGGGTTTTCCCGCCACAGGTACATCAAGTATTAGTTATTTGCATACATATTTACAACATTTCTTTACGGGGTTTTCTTCTGGTGGGTAGTCAACTGTATAGGAGAGGGTGTTAAGGTGAGGCCAGTCGGCACCCCTTTTTGCTGCTGATAACATTAGAAGGTCCAGGCGGTCTCCAAGGCACTTTAGGCTTTTTGAGCCTCCAACCCCTACGTACCCTTCCACCGGGGTTAGGTGGGGCTTCGTCCGTCTCATCCCAAATTATTGGATCTGCCACCACTCAGATTGGGCAAGACTCAATATTGTTTTTTGTGCCTTGGGCTGTTTGATCTTTACCTTCCCCATGTTATACCTCTTACATTGGTTGATGTGGAACCACTTTACTCGCTTAGGCAGTTGAACGGCATAGACCATAGGGCTAGCCTTATCCACGATAGCGTATGGGCCCTTGTACATTCACACTTGGGCATAATTCCTTGACATAACTTGGTTCCCTATATTCCATTCTTAAGTCCCCGTGAACTCCAGTCGTAACTTATTCTCCCGGTGACTTCTACCAGTGTAAGTTGCAGCTCTCAGCAGTATTTTTCGCATCTGCTCTCTCAATTCCTGTACATATCTATCTCGGCTGACCTTTCTCTCTCCCTTCTCGCTTAACCTTGGGATTAACAGGTGCGTAGCTATCCTCATTTCTCGCCCCGTCACCAGCTTGTCTGGGGAGTATCAGGTGGTCTTAGAGACTCCCGCTCTTATCCCCATCAAGATTAAGGGTAATACATCCTCCCATTTCTTCCCATTTGCTTCCCCTAGCTGTTTCCTCAGCCTTTCCTTGAGACTTCATCCTTTCCACCATCCCGGATGATTGTGGGTTATGGGACACGTGCCATTTCCACTTTATTCCCAACATGACGAGGGTCAGTTTCATCACCTGTCCAGTAAAGTGAGATCCCTGATCTCACTCCACTATGTCTGGTCGCCCCCATCAGGAGAATACCTCCTTTACCAGTGTTCTCGCCGTGAATAAAGCTGTGGCAACTTTACATGGGAAGGCTTCGACTCACTTTGTAAAGCTATCCACTAATATGAGACAGTACTTATTCCCTTTCTTGGTATTGGGGAGGGGCCTGATAAAATCTATATGTATGCTCTTCCAAGGTCCCTCTACCCATCAGGTCTGTCCCATTGATGCTTTCCTTTTCTGAGGGTCTGGGTTGTTAGCTGCACTTACTAGACAATTGTGCACGTATTCCTTTACGTCCTGTCTCATATTTGGCCACCAGGCCACAGCTGCAACCCCTTTCAGCGTATTATTGACCCCTAGGTGTCCAGCCCCTGGTTCCCCATGGGCCAATTGTATAAATTCCTCCCTGTTATCTGCCAGCACCACCCATTTATCCTCTTTAAACAGCTCCATCTTTTACACATACATCTGTGGCTCCATATGGGCCCTCTATCGCTTTTTCTTCCCCTTTTGCTTTTACCACTGCTGTCAGAGTAACGTCACTCATTTGGGCTTTCTTCAAGTCCAGGGGTTCCGGTTCTGATGTAGCTACACCTTGTCCTGTGTGTGCCATTACCACTCCTGATTCGTAAGGATCCCATGGCATCCCGTCCATCGCCCCTTTCTTGGCTAGCTCATCTGCCCGCTTATTACCCTCCCATCGGGGTTCTGTTTTTGAGTGGGCTTTTACCTTATGGACGTAATACTCCTGGTCTGCATAATCAGTGATCTCAAGTATAGCCTTCAACAGAGGTGCTATAGTTAGTGGTCTCTCATCAGTTGAGGTAAAGCCTCGCCTGGCCCATATTGCCAAATATTCTGTGCATGAGTTACGTGTGAACATTGAGTCCTAGCAGCGAGTATAAGGGGTCGGAAACTCAGTAGGGTGTGTCACCACATACACTACTGCTGCCTGCTCCGCTTGTTGGGCAGTCATGCTCACGGATAATTTCAGCTTCACTTCCACTTGCCTTTCGGGATCATATATCCCACGTCCTGTCTTCCTCTCACCCTTTTCTACATAACTTGATCCATCAATGTAAATGTCCCTACCATTAGGATGTGCTCCCGCTCTAAAGCCTCCCTTAGAGTCCCAGATTCTTTCCACTGTACACGTGTGCTGTTTCCCAGGATATAGCAGGTTCGCTGCCAGTTTGGGTAGTTATCCTGGCTTTGCTCAGTAGCAGGGTCCATCCAGCTACCCTAGCACTGCTAACATTACCTTTCCGGATCCTTCCCTCAAGCAACAGTCTAGTAGGGGTGTGACATGTGAGCAGGGTGACCGGTTGTCCTCCGATGAATCCTTCAAAGTGCTTCACTGCCCAATAGGTGGCTAATAGATGCCTCTCACAAATAGAGTAGGCCCTTTCCACTTCAGTTAATACATTGGACGCATACCCCACCGGTCTTAATTTCCCATTCCGTTTGTGCAACAGCACGGCACTAAGACTGGCGTCTAATGCTGCCACTTCGAGTTGGAAGGGTATGGAGGGGTCCACTGTTCTCAATGCGGGGGCTGTCTGGAGCCTTCGTTTAGTCTCTTCAAAGGCTTCCTGCTGTTCCTCCCCCCACTCCCAATCTACTCCCTTCCTTAGCAGTACCTGGAGAGGCCTGGTGGCTGCTGCATAGTCCTCAATAAACTCTCAGCAATACCCTGTCAGACCCAAAAAGGATCGCAACCCGTGCGCATCCTCTGGTACTGGGAGACCCTGCATCTCTTGTCACTTAGCAACATCTATTCCCTTCTCTCCGGGGGAGAGGGTAAGCATTAATATGCATCGCCACTGTGTTTCCAGGGACCCCGCTCGAACTCTTAAAGGTTTTGATACCGCCTCAACCTTAAATTTTCCCATAAACCCTGAGAAACTGTAGGGTTCCCCACTTGACCATGAGGATCGATAAGGGTTCTCCTGATGTGCTACTGTCTTAGAAACTCCGGTGTCCACCAGACAACCCCTCTCATTGCCTTCTATAACCAAATCTACACAGAGTCTACCCCATGGGTCATACCTGAGGAGGCACAGGTACTCAGGCTGGATGCGGCACCTTCACCTCCCCGGGACCTCCCTTCGGGCTAGGGCGGTATTAACTCTTCCCACTTCTCCCTGATCCTTCAATTGCATGGCCGCAGCCAGCAGTTTTACCACATCTTCTTGTGATAAAGTTCCTGCAGAACCCTGCTTCCCAACTTCCTCTTTGGATTTCCAGTTGGAGTTGATCTCTCCCCCTTTCGGAGGGGCCCTACACTCCCTGGCAAAATGCCCTGCCTTCCCACAATTGTAACACTGTCCTCTCACCGGACTGGGGGCAGACTTTGGTTTTACCCCCTCCTGCATCCAAGTAGCAGGGATGGGCTCAGATGTCCTCCCTGTCCTCACCTGTCCTGAATGTACCTTCCCCTTTTAGACTGGTACCAGGGTGTTCTGGTGGGCCAAGGTTGCCTTCTGGATCACCTGACCCTCAGTGATATTGTGATCACTTGGATCGTACCAATTCTCTACCCTTTCCTTTACCCCAGGGCAGAGTCCCGTGACCAGAGTCCTCAACCAAAGGCACCGCAGTTCCCCTTGGAGATTGGCCCTCACCTGCACTCCTCCCATCGCATGGTGGTATGCTCCTCATTTCCGCTCAGCATAGCTATCTACCGCTTCTTGGCTTCCCTGCTTGGTCTCGGACAAGGCTTTAAAAGGATCTCCCATTCCCTGTCCCGTGGCTACTCTTAATGCGTCTTTAAGGTTTCCCAGGTACCTCTTCCCATTTTAGAGTTTAAATTCAGACCACCATAAATCCTATCAGCGCCGCTTTTTTAGTCTCTGATTCATTCAGCCCACGTATGGTTCTAAGTTGCACTACCTGCTGGATAAATAATGACAAGTCTCCTCCAGCCCCCAACGGAGGGATGCCCCGCCATCATCTCCTTTAACTGATTACTGGTATAAGCCTGCGTATACTGGTTTAGTACTGGTCCCTGTGGGTTCCCAGGTGCCGGTGGACCGTACCCATACCTTCGGGCATGTCCCCATATTCTTATGGTTCCACTTCGCCTTCATCTTCTCCTATTAAATTGGCCATTACTTGCTGTTTCAACTGCGTAATTATTTGCTGACACCGCCTGTGATCTACCCTCTTGTGTGCCTCTTCCCTCGTCAGGTTATGGGCTGCTTTCATTCCTTCACACTTTGCTTTAATTTCATCGACCTACGCGTCAGCTGCATGATATAACTTCTTATATTCTTCAACTTCCTCTCCTGCTTTATATACTTGGGCCTGATAGTAACTAACAGTCTGCTCATAGGCAGACTGCTTTCAATTTTTCTGCCTTGAATTCTTCCAACTCCTTCATGAGTCAGTTCACTACTGCTTCACGGTCCCTAGACTGTTTCCTCTTTGTTCTAATTCTTTCCGTAGTTTAATGGTTTCCCACTGATACCTTCCGTGCTGGTGATTATACCATATAACCCTACTGCCTTTTCTGTCCTCTGTCATCTTTGGGACGACTCCGACCACTCTTTCACTCTCTCCAAGGGGTCTACTGATTTAGCAATCTCCTTCATCCAACCTTCGATAGGCTTCAGTTTCTTACAGATATACTGCTGCAACCTGGTCTCCATAGTCACCGGGGTATTACTCTTCTTATCCCCCTTTTGTTGGTGTAATATTTCCTTACTCATACTGTCATCGAGGGTCCCTTCGTGGTCGCCAAAATCCTGTAGGGAGATTATCCCGTTAAGCTTGTGACCCTAGAATTACGGTGATTATGACAAGGTTCAACACCCAATAGAACAATACAAATGCACAATTTTAAAAGTCAATCCTCACTCTTTCTGAACAGTTCCCACTTTACTTCCAACTTACAGTAAGCTTACACTCAACTGCATGCATGATCCATATGAGGAGAAAGTCCCTAGACTATCCCCCTCTTAGCTAGCTATTCCCAAAGTTCTAGTACAATACTTACAATCGTCCCTCGGTTGGTCTTCCGACGGCGATGTAGGTCCCAGTAGAGCTGGCCAGACTCTACCTGCTTCCTGTGATTGGCTGTGGTTCCAGTCCTACACTGCAGACTCAGTTCACATTTATACAGTCTTTCGCACGTAATGTTGATTTCCACATTATCCCTTTAAGCTGGCGGCCGACTTGGCTGATCTCGTTAACTTATACCTTCATTCCTTTTAAACAGGTTTTAATCTTTCTGTAAGAGGCACAAAGACCATCTATACCTGCTGACGGTTGACTGCACACAGACTTATCTCGCCCCATTATCTGATCATAAGGTTAGCAGACGACAAACATGTTTTCCTACGCTCAGGTGTTAATGGTCACTTTAAACAGTTCTTTTTTCTTGACCACACCCTTGTCCCTTGTTCTTGTAGCGAGGTCCCTTCTTACTGTGGTTTGGCTCTCAGCAAGCAACGTCTCATACCAGAAGTTAACTCATTGTTGTCCTTCACACCAGCCTGTCTATATCCTCTATATCACTGTCCTCCTCATTGTTTACTACCCTTCCAAGTTTTGTGTCATCTTCAAATTTTGAAATTGTGCCCTGTACACCCAAATCCAAGTCATTAATATGTATCAAGAAAAGCAGTGGTCCCAGCACTGACCCCTGGGGGACACCACTTTACACCTCCCTCCAGTCCGAAAAACAACCATTCATCACTACCCTCTGTTTCCTGTCCCTTAGCCTATTCTGTATCCATGTTGCTATTGCCCCCTTTATTCCATGGGCGGCAATCTTGATGATAAGCCTACCATGCAGCACTTCATCATACGCCTTTTGAAAGTCCTTGTACACCACAGCAACTGCATTGCCCTCATCTACCCTCTCTATTACCTCATCAAAAAAATTCTATCAGGTTAGTTAAACTCGATTTGCCTTTAACAAATCCATGCTGTCTTTCCCTAATCAATCCACCCTCGTCCAAGTGACTGTTAATTCTGTCCCGAATTATAGTTTCTAAAATTTTCCTCACCGCTGAAGTTAAACTAATTGGCTTATAGTTGCTGGGTTTATCCTTGCACCCTTTTTTGAACACGGGTATAACATTTGCAATTCTCCAGTCCTCTGGCACCACCCCCGCATCTACGGATGTTTGGAAGATTGTGGCCAGTAACTCCGCAATTTCCACCCTTACTTCCCTCAGCAACCTAGGATGCATCCCATTCGGACCGGGTGACTTATCTACTTTAAGTACAGCTAGCCTTTCAAGTACCTCTTCTTTATCAATTTTTATCCCATCCAGTAACTCAACTATATCTTCCTTTACTGAGACTGTGGCAGCATCTTCTTCCTTGGTAAAGACAGATGTAAATCTTTGATTCCAATTTATCTGGGCCAGATCTGTTTTCATCCCATTGAAATTGGCCCTCCTCCAATTGAGTATTTTTACTTTAGAATGGTCCGTGTCCTTTTCCATAGCTATTCTAAACATTACTCATTTAGTACCTCAGCCATCCCCTCTGCCTCTATGAGCAGATCTCCTTTATGGTCCCTAATCGGCCCCACCCCCCCTCTTACTACCCATTTATTGTTTACATGCCTGTATAAGACTTTTGTTTTCCCTTTTATGTTGGCCGCCAGTCTATTCTCATACTCTCTCTTTGTCCCTCTTATTTTCTTCTTCACTTCCCCTCTGAACTTTCTATATTTAGCCTGGTTCACACTTGTGTTATCAACCTGACATCAGTCAAATGCTCCTTTTTTCCATTCCACCTTACTCACTATCTCTTTTGTCATCCAGGGAGCTCTGACTTTAGTTGCCCTACCTTTCTGCCTCGTGGGAATGTGCCTAAACTGTACCCGAACCATCTCCTCCTTAAAAGCGGCCCATTGTTCAATTACAGTTTTGCCTGCCAATCTTTGATTCCAATTTATCTGGGCCAGATCTGTTTTCATCCCATTGAAATTGGCCCTCCTCCAATTGAGTATTTTTACTTTAGAATGGTCCGTGTCCTTTTCCATAGCTATTCTAAACATTATGTACGATGATCGCTGCTCCCTTAATGCTCTCCCTCTGACACTTGCTCCACTTGGCCGACCTCATTCCCTAGAACCAAATCCAGTAATGCCTCCTTCCTCGTTGGTTAAGAAAGTTATCCTGAACACATTTCAAAAATTCCTCCTCTCTGTACCCCTTATATTATTATTGTTATCCCAGTCTATATTAGGATAGTTGAAGGCTCCAGTTATCACTACTCTATAGCTTTTACATCTCTCTGTAATTTCCCTGCAAATTTGCTCCTCTATATCCTTCCCATTGGTTGTTGGCCTATGAAATACACCCAGTAGTGTAATGGCACCTCTTTATGTCTTAACTGTAACCAAATAGATTCTGTCCTTGACCCTTCCAGGATATCCTCTCTCTCCAGCACTGCAATATTCTCCTTAATCAATACTGCAACCAGCACCCACCCCCTTCCTTTCTTTCCTTCCTTATCTTTCCTGAACACCTTGTATCCAGGAATATTTAGTACCCAATCCTGCCCTTTCTTGAGCCAGGCCACCGTTATCGCCACAACATTATATTCCCATTTGGCTATTTGCGCCTGCAGCTCACCAACCTTGTTTACCACGCTTCGTTCATTTACGTACTGCAAACCAGTCTTAGACTTTCTTGTACTCTCTCTTAGTTTGATCCCACCTAATATTGTACTATTACTTGCTTTAGTGCTATTTTTCTCCACTGATCCTTTGTGCCCCTTGTTTCTCCTTTCCATTGCTACATCCTGGTGCCCACCCCCCTGCCAAATTAGTTTAACCCCACCCCCCTGCTCCCGTCACAGCACCAGTGAACCTTCCCACGAGGACATTGGTCCCAGCTTAGTTGAGGTGCAACCCATCTGGCCTGTACAGGTCCCACCTTCGCCAGAACTGGTCCCAGGAATCTAAAGCCCTCCCTCCTGCATAATCTCCCCAGCTGCGCATTCATCTGCTCTATCCTCCTTTTTCTATGCTCACTAGCACATCCCACCAGGAGTAATCCAGAGATTACTACCTTTGAGGTCCTGCTTCTTAATATCTTTCCTAACTCCTTAAAATCTGCCTGCAGGACCTCATCCCTCTTTCTACCTATGTCGTTGGTACCAATATGGACCACAACGTCTGGCTCTTTACCCTCCCCCACCCCCAGAATGTTCTGCAACCACTCAGTGACATCCTTGATCCTGGCATCAGGGAGGCAACATACCATCCTGGAATTACTCCTGCGGCCGCAGAAACGCCTTTCTGCTCCACTAACTATAGAATCCCCTATCACTATTGCTTCAGTGCAGGAAGAAGTTCAATTCTTTGGCACGAGTGGTCAAGTTGAGTGAGGTCAACTGTCAAGTGGCATCTCCTACCAATTGCACCACTAGCCGCATCCACTGCTCCACGTACTACACCCCCCATCACCCACATACCAAGAAACTCTTTCAATCAGTACTCAACTCTTCCAATCAGATGCTTCCTCTCACCCTTACACATTACCACTGTTGCACACCCACAACTCACAGGCCCCACAACTGGCAGGTATTCAGCCATGACAGGCACATCACCCAGACACACTTCTCACTTTCTTGCAGGAGACGGTGGCACATAACAGGAGGTAGCAAGTGGCAGTGGCATTTAGCCCTCGAGCCTGTTCCACCATTCTATGAGATCATGGTTGATCTGTGACCTAACTCCATATATCCGCCTTAGCCACATATGCCTCAATACCCTTGGTTCACAGAAATCTGACAATCTCAGATTTAAAATTAACAATTGAGCTAGCATCAACTGCCGTTTGCAGAAGAGAGTTCCAAACTTCTCCCACCCCTTGCGTGTAGAAGCATTTCCAATAACGGATCAGATCAAAGCTTTGCAGTCCTGCCACATCCAGTCGTGAATGGTGGTGGACAATTAAACAACTAACGGGAGGAGGAGGCTCTGTAAACATCTCCATCCTCAACGATGGCGGAGTCCAGCACGTGAGTGCAAAAGACAAGGCTGAAGCATTTGCAACCATCTTCAGCCAGAAGTGCTGAGTGGATGATCCATCTCGGCCTCCTCCCGATATCCCCACCATCACAGAAGCCAGTCTTCAGCCAATTCGATTCACTCCACGTGATATCAAGAAACGGCTGAGTGCACTGGACACAGCAAAGGCTATGGGCCCTGACAACATCCTGGCTGTAGTGCTGAAGGCTTTTGCTCCAGAACTAGCTGCGCCTCTAGCCAAACTGTTCCAGTACAGCTACAACACTGGCATCTACCCGACAATTTGGAAAATTGCCCAGGTATGTCCCGTCCACAAAAAGCAGGACAAATCCAATCCGGCCAATTACCGCCCCATCAGCCTCAATCATCAGCAAAGTGATGGAAGGTGTCGTCGACAGTGCTATCAAGCGGCACTTACCAATAACCTGCTCACCGATGCTCAGTTTGGGTTCTGCAAGAACCACTCGGCTCCAGACCTCATTACAGCCTTGGTCCAAACATGGACAAAAGAGCTGAATTCCAGAGGTGAGGTGAGAGTCACTGCCCTTGACATCAAAGCAGCATTTGATCGAGTGTGGCACCAAGGAGCCCTCATAAAATTGAAGTCAATGGGAATCAGAGGGAAAACTCTCCAGTGGCTGGAGTCATACCTAGCACAAAGGAAGATGGTAGTGGTTGTTGGAGGCCAATCATCTCAGCCCTAGGACATTGCTGCAGGAGTTCCTCAAGGCAGTGTCCAAGGCCCAACCATCTTCAGCTGCTTCATCAATGACCTTCCCTCCATCATAAGGTCAGAAATGGGGATGTTCGCTGATGATTGCACAGTGTTCAGTTCCATTCGCAACCCCTCAGATAATGAAGCAGTCCGAGCCCGCATGCAGCAAGACCTGGACAACATTCAGGCTTGGGCTCATAAGTGGCAAGTAACATTCGCGCCAGACAAGTGCCAGGCAATGACCATCTCCAACAAGAGAGAGTCTAACCACCTCCCCTTGGCATTCAATGGCATTACCATCGCCGAATCCCCCACCATCAACATCCTGGGGGTCACCATTGACCAGAAACTTAACTGGACCAGCCATATAAATACAAGAGCAGGTCAGAGGCTGGGTATCCTGCAGCGAGTGACTCACCTCCTGACTCCCCAAAGCCTTTCTACCATCTACAAGGCACAAGTCAGGAGTGTGATGGAAGACTCACCACTTGCCTGGATGAGTGCAGCTCCAGCAACACTCAAGAAGCTCAACACCATCCAGGACAAAGCAGCCCGCTTGAGTGGCACCCCATCCACCACCCTAAACATTCACTCCCTTCACCACCGGCGCACTGTGGCTGCAGTGTGTACCATGCACAGGATTCACTGCAGCAACTCGCCAAGGCTTCTTCGACAGCACCTCCCAAACCCGCGAGCTCTACCACCTAGAAGGACAAGGGCAGCAAGTACATGGGAACAACACCACCTGCACGTTCCCCTCCAAGTCACACACCATCCCGACTTGGAAATATATCGCTGTTACTTCATCGTCGCTGGGTCAAAATCCTGGAACTCCCTTCCTAACAGCACTGTGGGAGAACCTTCACCACACGGACTGCAGTGGTTCAAGAAGATGGCTCACCACCAACATTTTAAAGGGCAATTAGGGATGGGCAATAAATGCTGGCCTCGCCAGCGACGCCCACATCCCATGAACGAATAAAAAAAAAACGATAAACCGGGACAAAATTAACAGTCACTTGGACAAGTGTGGATTAATAAAGGAAAGCCAGTATGGATTTGTTAAAGGCAAATCATGTTTAACTCACTTGATTGAGATTTTTCATGAGGTAACAGAGAGGGTTGATGAGGGCAATGTGGTTGATGATGTGTATATGGACTTTCAAAAGGCCTTTGATAATTTGCCACATAATCGGTTTGTCAGCAAAATTGAATCCCATGGAATAAAAGGGGCAGTGGCAACGTGGATACGAAATTGGCTAAGTGACTGGGAACAGAGAGTAGTGATGAACGGTTGTTTTTCGGACTGGAGGAAGGTATACAGTGGTGTTCCCCAGGGGTCGGTACTAGGACCACTGCTTTTTTTAAAATCTATATTAATGACTTGAACTTGGGTGTACAGGGCACAATTTAAACATTTGCAGATGACACAAAACTTGGAAGTGTAGTAAACAGTGAGAAGGATAGTAATAGACTTCAAGAGGACATAGATAGGCTGTTGGAATGCGCGGACACATGGCAGATGAAATTTAAAGCAGAGAAGTGCAAAGTGAAACATTTTGGCAGGAAGAACGAGGAGAGGCAATGTAAACTAAATGGTACAATTCTAAAGGAGCTGCAGGAACAGAGAGGCCTGAGGGTACAAGTGCACAAATCTTTGAAGGTACAGGACAGGTTGAGAAAGCAGTCAAAAAAGCATATGGTATCCTGGGCTTTATAAATAGAGGAAGAGAATAAAAGCAAAGAAATTATGTTGAACCTTTCTAAAACACTGGTTTGGCCACAACTGGAGTATTGTGTCCAATTCTGGGCATCGCACATTAGAAAGGATATGACGGCCTTGGAGAAGATGCAGAAAAGATTTGCTAGGATGGTTCCAGGGATGAGGGACTTCAGTTACACAGATAGACTGGAGAATCTGGGGAGGTTCTCCTTAGAGCAGAGAAGGTTGAGAGGAGATTTGATAGAAGTCTTCAAAATCATGAAGGGTTTAGATAAAGTAAATAAAGAGAAACTGTTCCCATTGGCGGAATGGTTGAGTACCAGAGGACACAGATTTAAGATTATTGACAAAAGAACCAAAAGCGACATGAGGAAAAACTTTTTACACAGCGAGTAGTTATGATCTAGAATGCGCTGCCTGAAAGAGTGGTGGAAGCAGATAAAATCATGGCTTTTGAAAAGGAATTGGATGAATACATGAACTGAAAAAATTTGCTATGGGGAAAAAGCAGGGGAATGGTATTAACTGAATTGCTCTTACAAAGAGCCGGCACGGGCTCGATGGGCTGAATGGCCTCCTTCTATGCTGTAACCATTCTAAGATTCTATTCTATGATTTTAAAGCAGAGAAGTTAAGAGGAGATTTGGTAGAGGTGTTCAAAATCATGAACGGTTTTGATAGAGTAAATAAGGAGAAATTGTTTCCAATAGCAGAAGGGCCGGTAACCAAAGGCAACAGATTTAATGTGATTGGCAAAAGAACCAGAGGCGACATGAGGAAACATTTTTTCGCAGAGAATTGTTATATTCTGGAACGCACTGCCGAAAGGGTGGTGGAAGCAGATTCAGTAATAACTTTCAAAAGATAATTCGATAAATACTTGAAGGGAAAAAAAATTCAGGGCTATGGGGAAAGAACAGGTGAGTGGGATTAATTGGATAGCTCTTTCAAAGAGCCGGCACAAGCACAATGGGCCAAATGGCCGCTTCTGTGCTGTAATGTATCACAATACTATACTTAATATTACACTTACGATAATACGAATTAGCAGAGAATTCACACATTACAGTTCTCGGGCTCGAGGGGATCCGTTGGCTAAGCCTTTTCAAATGCTGAAGTATCTATTCTAACACCCCTTTTTATATCCCTTTCCTTCACTTTGGCTACGTAAGAATCTGTATGTTTGAAAGTATTACCTCATCTAATAAGCTGCCAAAACTCCAGTTTTAACAGAAATCATTCCCTACACTGTTTCATGTTGTCCTTGGAAGAGTTAATCCCCAGAAGGACAGCTGAGATAACTATAAGGCTGGGACAATGAAAGCTTGTAGCTGAATGCTTATCAGCAAAAGACTGGCGCTAAATTGGGCCGTGTAGTGCCCGTTGTTTTGGCGCTACCTGGCCTCTCGAACATCCAAGATGGTATCTTGGTTGCGCATGACCGTTTCCAGCATGACGTGCACCGGACGCCATCTTGGTATAGGAATTAGCGCATGAGCAAATACCGAACGCCGAAAGCATGTAAAGTAAGGAGAAAATGGATATTATCAATGTGCAATGCTGATGCTGATTTAAAGTGATAGACATATTGGGACTTAATGCTCAGCTCAACGCACAGTTTTAATCACGACCATCTGAACGTGCCTGGAGGACCCCCACCAGAGCTATTTAAAGAGATCATGCAGGATTAACAGGTTAGTGGCTGGATTATTGCTTCTGGCTGCCAATACATTTGTAACTGTTTTTGGAGGTCTCCAATACTTGAATACTAGGACTAGGGGACATATCCTAACATTTAGAGCCAGGACGTGCAGGAGTGAAGTTAGGAAATGCTTCTACACGCAAAGGATGGGAGTAGTTTGGAACGCTCTTCTGCAAACGGCTGTTGATGCTAGCTCAATTGTGAATTCTAAATCTGAGATTCTGTGAACCAAGGGTATTAAGGCATATGGGGCTACGGCGGGTATATGGAGTTAGGTCACAGGTCCACCATGACCTCATTAAATGGCGGGACAGGCTCGAGGGGCTAAATGTCACTGCCACTTGCTGTCTCCTGTTATGCGCACCTTCTTCTGCAAGAAAACGGGACGTGTATCTGGGTGATGTGCCTGTCATGGTTGAGTAGCTGCCAGTATGTGTGGCCTGTGAGTTGTGGGTGGGCGGCTTGCAAAAGTGGTAATGTGTAAGGGTGAGAGGAAGTATCTGATGGAAAGAGTTTGTTGGTATGTGGGTGATGGGGGTGTAATGCGTGGAACAGTGGAAGCAACTAGTGATGCAGTTGGTAGGAGACGCCACTTGACAGTTGACCTCACTCACCTTGACCACTCGTGTCAAAGCATTGAACTTCTTCCTGCACTGCATCCATATTCGTGGTGCTATGCGCCTGGCATTGACTTCGTCCCCCGCTACCTCGCACTGCCTTTTGGCCATATGTCTGGAGGGCCTCTTGCCACCCCTGCACCACCCCCCCCCCCCCCGACCCCTATGAATATAGCATGCCCTTCCTTCTGTCCACTTCTTGCACCAAGGCCTCTAGTGCATCAGCAGAGAACCTTGGTGCATGCACTCTCGCAGGCCTGGTACCAACTCAGATCGGCAGATTGGTGAGTTCTGGCATGCAGATTGGAGAATGTGGGATTTTGTGCACAACCTTTATTCAATGTTGTAACGTAACTCATGAGTGTGTAAACATAGGGACGGGACCGGCATCTGTGTTTTACTTGTGTGATGTCCGATCTCCATTCTGACACCGTGCAAACAGCAGACTGTTATTTTTAACAAATAACAGATACCGGCTACCTTGAAGAGATTTTAAGAGACATGCTCCCTTTAAGAGATTAGGGCTCCCCCTGCTGGTGGAAAGTGCAAATTGCATTGAATCAACGTGCAAGGCCTGGATCTCAACACAGTTTGACAGTGAGTACTAAGGCTAGACGAAGTTCTCGTCCTGCCTGCGCAGGGGCCATTGGGCGCGGGTTAATAGAAAATCATGCTACCTGCGCATGGTAAACTGATATTTCCAGCCTTCTAACAGAAACTCGCTTAAAAGCTATAGTTAATATCAAGAGTTTCACTGTTTCCTTACAGTCCTTCCTCGACAGTCTGTACATATATATATGGCTGTCACTAAACATTATCTCATAAGTGTCATGTATCTATCTCGATCTATTCTGTGACACAAATTTCTATCCATTTTTACATAGTGTTAATATCATGACACGCTGAATGATAAGCAAAGCCTGGAGAAGTGTGAGGTAATCCATTTGGGGGGGCAAATAAGGCAAAGGAATACACAATAAATGTGTAGAGGAACAGAGTGACCTTGGAGTACATGTCCACAGATCCCTGAAGGTAGCAGGACAGGTAGATAAGATGGTTAAGAAGGCATACGGGATACTTTCCTTTATTAGCCGAAGCATAGAATATAAGAGCAGGGAGGATATGCTGGAACTGTATAAAACACAAGTTAGGCCACAGCTAGAGTACTGTGTACAGTTCTGGTCACCACATTATAGGAAAGGTGTGATTCCACTAGAGAGGATACAGAGGAGATTTTCGAGGATGTTGGCAAGAGGACTGGAGAATTTTAGCTATGAGGAAAGATTGGATAGGCTAGGATTGTTTTCTTTGGAACAGAGGAGGCTGAGGGATGATTTAATTGAGGTATATAAAATTATGAGGAGCCTAGATAGAGTGGATAGGAAAGACCTATTTCCTTAGCAGAAAGGTCAATAACCTGGGGGCATAGATTTAAAGTAATTGGTAGAAGGATTATAGGGGAGTTGAGGAGAATATTTTTCTCTCAGAGGATGGTGGGGGTCTGGAACTCACTGCTTGAAATGGTGGTGGAGGCAGAAACCCTCATCACATTTAAAAGGTGCTTGGATATGCACTTGAAGTGCCGTAACCTACAAGGCTACAGACCAAGAGCTGGCAAGTGGAATTAGGCTGGATAGCTCTTTTTCGGCTGGCACAGACACGATGGCCTGAATGGCCTCTTTCTGTGCTGTTAATTTCTACGATTCTATGATTCTATATATCAAAAAGTCATCTCTTGGATTTAAACAAACCTCTAATCCTCTTTTACTGTTATCCATATTGTGAATAATTTTGAATTTCAATTTTGGGGGTTCACCCAGCATTGGAATTTTCAATGTTATATCTTTCTCTACTTGAATTTCCTTCCCTTTGAAAGGTACCAGTGCGTTTATCCCTATCCTGATTGCTTCATTCAAAGTCGGTTTCTCTATGGAATATGTGCCAGTGCCTTGATTATCAGGTTTTCTCACTCTCCTGAGCCACATTAAGCATTTCATGTAATGGTATTGTCAGTGTAACTGAGCATGCCTGAAACCAGTTCTTCAGTGCATCTTCATCACACATTCCGCATGCTAGTTGCCTCACGCACGTGACATTAAATACAAGCCATTCCTGCACTTTCAGGCTATCTTATCAAAAGATCGGGTGGTATCTGGAGGTCTTTGCTTATCTAGTCCTGCAAGGTCCCAATATCTCGAATAGTGGCCAGGCTATCAAATGCATTTTTTTTTCTTCCCTCTGTTCAGTATAAGCAAGGATACAACCATCTCCAAGAGAAAGCTATCAATTAATTATTCCCAACTATACTCTCCTAACTGTCACTAGATTGTACATTGATACCAGATTGATATCTTTTGGTGTAACATGCCCAGGTGATTTATGTTACTCATGGGTGCACTCACATCTTTCACGAACCCCTTTGGTTTGGTTCCTGAAATTCACCTATAATCATCTAGGGCGATGATCTTAGTCCCCATTTGATGGTGTGATTTCCCTATTTCTATTTTATATCCTCAATCACCTCTTCTCATCCAATTTTACATAACATTATATTACCGTTTCATCTCATTCATGAGCCCTGGAGGAACTTTACTGTCCAATATAATATTATCATTAGCCCTTAAAACATAGATTGAAAGTTCCCAACTTGATCCAAGTTATCAACACATTTTTGTTTATTTTACTTAAACTCCCCCAAAATATCCCGCTATGTTGTGCCTGAGCCTATTTTATATTTTCAAGATTAGCCCAATTCCAGAGAGCAGTCCAGTATGCAAGATGAGATATGTTAGTTACCTTTAATACGGCAGTCTCCCCACTCGACACCAGGAATAGATTCAAACTGGACTGGTATCGTTGGACTGACAGGACTTTCTACTTTGATACACTGGGTAGGTAATTGGGTCGGAACCACATAGACTAAACTTTTTTAAAAATAAAATTTGATAATCCCGTTAAACTCCTGAGGTAAATTTTCCTTTCTCGAGTGCTTGAACATCAACTCTTATCAATATATCTTAGCAATTTCAATTTCAGAAACAAATGATGCCCAGGCTTAGTGATTTTACAGCAGAAACAGAATCCTACCAAAATGCATCACTTCATACTTCTCTGCATTAAATTTCACCTGCCATGTGTCTGCCCATTTCACCTGTCTGTCTATGTCCTCCTAAACTCTGGTACTATCCTCCACATTGTTTACTATATTTCCGAGTTTCATGTCATTTGCAAACTTTGAAATTATACCTCTGTACCCAAGTCCAGGTCATTAATATATATCAAAAAGAGCAGTGGTGCTAATACTGATGCCTGGGGAACACCACTGTGAACTTCCCTCCAGTCTGAAAAACAACCGTTCACCACTACTCTCTTCTTTCTCTCCCCTAGCCAGTTTTGTATCCACATTGTCACTTTATCAAATACCTTTTGAAAGTCCACATACACAACGTCAACTGCACTACCCTCATCAACCCTCTCCGTTACTTCATCAAAGAACTCAATCAAGTTAGTCAAACACGATTTTCCTTTAACAAATCCGTGCTAACTTTAAATTACTTTTTCAAGTGCCAATTTATTTCATCCCGGATTATTGTCTCTAAATGTTTCCCCACCATCGACGTTAGACGGGCTTGTAATTGCCGGGTTTATCCCACTCCCCTTTTTTGAACAGGGGTGTAACATTTGCAATCCGCCAGTCCTCTGGCACTATTCCCATATCTAAGGAGAATTGGAAAATTGTGGACAGAGCCTTACTGCCCTCAGTAAACTAGGATGCACCCATCTGGACCGGGTGACTTTTCTACTTTGAGTACTGCCAATCTTTTAAGTACTTCCTCTTTATCTATTTTTATCCTATTCAACATCGCAACTACCTCCTCCTTTACTGCTACAATGGCATATCCTCTTCTCTAGTGAAGACCTAGTAAAGTATTCATTTCGTGCCTCAGCTGTGCCTTCTGTCTCCACAAAGGTCTTTTTTGTCCCTAATCGGTCCCACGCTTCCTTTGACTACCCGTTTACTATTTATATGTTTATAAAAGACTTATGGGTTTCTTTTTATGTTAGCCACTAATCTATTCTCATAGTCTCTACTCTTTTATTCCCTTTTTTAGATCTTCTCTGTACTTTCTGTATTCAGCCTGGTTCTCTACTGTATTATGAACCTTACATTCGTCATAAGCCTCCTTTTTGTGTTTCATTTTAATCTCCATATCTTTAGTCATCCAGGGAGCTCTAGCTTTGGATACACTTCCTTTCCCCCTCGTCGGGATGCGTCCACTCTGTAGCCGAACCAACTCCTCCTTGAAGGCCTCCCATTGTTCATTTACCAGTTTGCCTGTCAATTTTTGATGCCAATACATCTGGGCATGATCCCTTTTTAACTCACTGAAATTTGCCCTCCTCCAGATAAGCATTTTCACATTTGATTGTTCCTTGTCCTTTTCCATAATTATTCTAAACCTAATGATATTATGATCACTGTTTCCTTCCTGGTTGGACTGGAAACACACTGCTCCAGAAAGTTCTCTTGTACACATTTCAGGAATTCTGCCCCCTCTTTGCCCTTTACACTCTTACTATCCCAGCCTATATTGGGATAATAGAAGTCCCCCATTATCACTACTCTATAGTTCTTGAATCTTTCTGTAATTTGCCTGCAAATTTGCTCCTCTATCTCCTTCCCACTATTTGGTGACCTATAGTATACATCCAGTAGCGTAATAGTTCCTCTATTGTTCCTTAATTCTAACCAAATAGATTCTGTCTTTGACCCCTCAACCACGTCATCCCTTTCCAGTGCTATAATAGTCTCTTTGATCAATACTGGTACCCCCCCTCCCACCTACACATACACACACGCACACACACACACACTCAGACACACCCCTTCTTTCTTTCCTTCTCTACCTTTCCTGAATACCTTGTAGCCAGGAATATTAAGTACCCAATTCTCCCCTACTTTGAGCCAGGTCTCCATTATTGCCGCTATATTATAGTCCAACCTTATTTACCACGCTATGTGCATTTACGCACATGCACTCCAACCTCATCTTAGACTGCCTCGCATTTGCTCCGTCTGATCCTTCCTATTTCTGAACTATTCTTTACTCTAGTACTACTTGTCCCTACCAGTCCACTGTGCACCTTGTTTCTCCTCTCTAATGTTTCATCCTGGTGCCCATCCCCAATCAAGTTAGTTTAAACCCTCCTCCACAGCATCAAAATGGCAAAGAAAAAATTCAAATTCAATATGGTAAGAGAAGTGACTGATAAAAATAAAATGTGTTTAAGTTATATTAAGAGAAAAAGAAAAACGAGGAATGGAGTGGCGCCACTAAAAGTGAGATCAAGTGAGAACATGACAACTGATGCTACACAGGCTGTAATAGTACTAAATATGTTTTTTTGCCTCAGTTTTAACCAAGGAGGAGATAGGTAACTTATTTGATCTGGAAAGGGAACTTGAGGGCATAAAAGGGTTAAGTTGTGACACTATTCACGTTACTACCAGCATGGCTGCCGAAGAGCTGTGCAAACTTAAGGTGAATAAATCTCAGAGACTGGAAAAGATGTATCCAAGGATTCCTAAGGAAATAAGGGACGAATTTGCAAGAACTCTGGCGCAAATTCTCCATAAATCACTGAATACTGAAGAATTGCCTGGGACTGGAGAAAGGCAATTGTTACTCCTATTTTTAAAAAAGGTAACAAAAATGACCCTGGAAAGTACAGACCAGAGTTTGACATCCATTGTGGTTAAAGTTATGGAAACCCTTATTAAAGACAAGACCATGGAGCATCTGAATAGAAATAAAATCATAAAAGATAGCCAATATGGGCCTTTTGCCAATCTAACTTACTGGTTTCTTTGAGAGTGTGTCAAGGAGCTTGAGAGGGGTAAGACAGTGGATGTGGTGTAAGGCCTTTGATGCAGTTCCTCTGGGAAGGCTGGTATTGAAAATAAAGAAAGCGGGAATCAGTAGAAATATTTTACAATGGATACAATGGATATGTAATTGGTTGACTGATAGCACCCAGAGGATAGTGGTACAAGGATTGTCATCAGCCTGGGAATAGGTTAGCAGTGGGATCTCACAGGGGTCTGCTTTGGGACCTCTTTTATTTAATACCTTTATAAATGATCTGCAGCTAGGAGCCACAAACACAATGGCTAAATTTGCAGATGATACAAAACTGCTGAAGGTGGTAGACTCAAAAGCTGAACAGGGTAAGCTGCAGGAGGATTTGAGAATTGGGCAGACAGGTACCAGATAACATTCAATGTAGAGAAGTGTAAAGTGCTTCACACAGGGACAAAAAAATCCAGGAAGGGACTATTAGTTAAATGGAAAGAAAATAATATGCATGGAAAATACTCCTTGGAAAATAAGGCCCCAATATTTGCAGGGAGGCGGGACTGGAGGAGGGGATTGCAAAGGCTGGGAAATGCGGGAAACATCGAGGATCTCATTTGAATTTTTTTTCTCCATTTCCCGGCCAGCAGCCAGCCAGATTGAGAGGCTGGCTGGCTGTCGGGCAGGAAGGCCTGCGCTGGAAGGCCACAGCCGGGGAATGGTGAGGAGGGAGGGAGAGATCATGGGGGTGGGGAGAAGACACCGCGGGGGGAGATTGGGGGGGGGGGGGCTGCCGGTCGGGGGGAGATGGCGGGTAGGATGGAAGATCACGGGGTGGCTATTGCGGGTCGGCCTGGAGATCTGGAGTCTTCGGATTGCGATGGGTGCCAGCCAATCGCGCACGGGGGGCCGGCCGATTGTGGGGAAGGAGGCCAGCCGATTGCGGGGTGGGAAGTTAGCTTAGGGGGCCGGGAGGAAGTACTCCTGTTCCTCCTGGCCTACATCAGTGCTGGAAAAGCACTTGTCTGCTAGATCTGGCAGTTCTTGCCTCCTGTCGACTGCCGGGTTTCCTAGCCCTGGGAAACCCAGCCCGCAGCTGTTAAATATAAAAGTCTGCTAAAATCTGAGGCACACAGTCTCATTAACATATTTAAATTACTAACCCGTCTCTTGTGAGCAGATTACTCACCCAGCCCACAACCAGCCCCGGTCAAACCGAAAGTAGGAGCAATCGCAGCGGGTAAAAAAATTTCAGAATTTAACTCCCCCCCCCCCCGCCCCCCCCACCTATCCTGGGGTGTTAAAATTCCCCCCAAAGAGTCTACATGAGGTACAGGAGCAAAGGGATCTTGGGGTACAGATTCACAAATCATTAAAAGCAACAATGCAGGTTGACAAAGCCATAAAAAATGCAAACAAAATACCAGGGATCATTTCTAGAGGATTAGAATTGAAAAGCAGAGAGGTTATGTTAAACTTGTATAGAACCTTGGTTAGACTACATTAAGAATATTGTGCACAGTTTTGGTCTCCATATTACAAAAATGATATAGAGGCACTGGAGAAGGTGCAAAAATGATTTACAAGTATGATTCCAGAACTGAGAAGTTATAACTATCAGGAAAGACTGAACAGGCTGGGACTCTTTTCTCCAGAAAAGATAAGACTGAGGGGTGACCTAATAGAGGTCTTTAAAATTATGAAGGGGTTAGATGGGGTCGATGTAGAGAAGTTGTTTCCACTTATGGGGAGTCCAAAACTAGGGGTCATAAATATGATAGTCACTAATAAATCCAATAAGGAATTCAGGAGAAACAATTTTACCCAGAGAATGGTTAGAATGTGAATCTTGCTACCAGAAGGAGTAGTTGAGGCAAATAGCATCGTTGCATTTAAGGGGAAGCTAGATAAGTACATGAGGGAGAAAGGAATAGACGGATATGCTGATAGGGTTATATGAAGTAGGGTGGGAGGAGGCTCGTGTGGTGCGTGAACACCGGCATAGACCAGTTAGGCCGAATGGCCTGTTGCTGTGCTGTAAATTCTATGTAATGAAAAATGAAAGCGATCTGGGGGTTCTGATTGACAATAAATTGAACAGCAATGCTCGGTGGCAGTGAGCATAGTAAATCAGATGTTGGGATGTATTAAAAGATCAATACTGAACTAGAATAGTGAGGTAATTCTGCCAATTTATAAATCATTGTTGCGGCCACACTTAGAATACTGTGTAGAGTTCTGGTTGCCACCGTACAAAAAGGATATTGCAGCTATTGAAAGGATGCAGAAGAGAGCAACTAGAATGATTGACGGGATAAAGAGATTGGATTATGAGGAGCGATTATGTAAATTGGGTGCTTTCTCACTGGTAAAGGGAGGTGACATGATTCCTGTTTTTAGGATTCTAAAGGGACTAGTTAATGTAGACCATGACAAGTTATTTCACTTTGCCCAGAACAGTAGAACCAGAGGATATGGCCTGCGCTTGAAGGTGATTAAATTCAAAACTAATCTGTGGAAACAATATTTCAGTGATCGAGCGGTCAAAGCATGGAACAGGCTCCCTAGGGAGACTGGAAGCAGTTACTATTGATGAATTCAAATGCAAATTAGAAAGATTTCTTTCAGAAAATAATATTTTGGGATACTGTATATGAGTAATTTGAGACATGACATGTGGTAAGCATGCTATGCTTTGTGACTTTGAACCTATGGTTTCTAAAGTGGTCCACAGCTGAAGTTTTCTTTGCATCATATCTGAGTCTGTGTAGACAAATTGACAGAAATTGACTGCTATGATGAGTCGACAACTCCGTTATTGTTGTATCATGCGACTATCAAGATAGTAGAAAGCAAATTAGATGGACCTTAGCCTTTTTTCGTCTGTGTTCCTGTGTAACACTTTTTTTTAACTTAGCTGCTGCAATCTTCAGCCAGACTTGGCTTTTTAAAGGCTGCACCTTAATTTCCGAGCCTCCTCGCACAGTACTCCTGTTTTATATGGGATTTGTGCTAGAAAACACAAGGACAAGGTGAAATAAATGGATATTTAAATGAGCTGACCCAGCAAATTTTAGTGAAGTTGGCTCTGCAGAGCATCAGTGGGTACAAGTCCAGACTCATTGGTGCAGATCTGGTGCAAATTGTAGAATTTTTGAGCTGTAATGTATATGGACTTTCAGAAAGCATTCGATAAAGTGTTTCACAAGAGGTTTGTTAGAAAATTTCAGACATATAGTACAAGAGGAAATGTAATAGAAAGTTGCTTGACAGACAAGAAACTGAGTTAGAACAAATGGGTGTTGCTTGGATTGGAGAAGGGTTGGAAGAGATGTGCCCGAGTAGTTAGTGCTAGCTTCCATGGGGGTTAAATTTGATAACCCTGAATCCAGACGTGGGCATCGTGGTGCACGATTAACCAATTGCCCGTTGCTTCCGATGCAGGCAGCACGTGAGATTCGTGATGCCTGATCATTACCTTGATCTGTACGTGCAGCCAGCGCTACCCGCACTGTTGAGAGGCCGCATGCACAAGCAGGAGGACCGAAATGGGGCGTGGCCAGCACTAGTTACAGGCATCCTACACCTTTTAAAGGGGAGGTGCAGAGTCAATGAGTGCAGGATGGCAGGCAGGATTGCTGTACCGGCAAGAGAGTGCGCACCAAGGTTCTCAGATGACGCACTGGGGGCCCTGGATGAGGGAGTGGACGAAAGGATGGCCATCCTGTACTCGCAGGGTGGTAGGAGACCCTAAAACACCAGCTGCGAAGGCAGTGGGAGGCAGTGGCCCAGGAGGTGAATGCCAGGAGTATGGCACCGCACATATGGGTGCAGTACCGAATAAAGTTCAATGATTTGACACGAGTGGTCAAGGTGAGTGAATGCAAGTGTCAAGTGGCATATCCTTCTAGCTGCATCATTTCTCCACGCATGACACCCCCCGTCATCCATCCACCAACAAACGCTGCCCATCCTTATGCAATGCTGAACTTTGCATGCTGCACCTCACCCTTACATAGTACCACATTTGCAGGCCACACAACCACCACTCACAGGTCACACACACTGGCAGCTATTCGACTATGACAGGCACATCACCCAGACATTTTGCAGGATACTCACTGACACACTTTCCTCTGTCTTGTAGGAGAAGGTGGCGCATAACAGCTGGCAGACCGAAAGACCCGAGGTAGGCATGCCTACACATCCTCACCACCGTGGAAGAGACAGTGCTGGGGATCATTGGGTGGGCTGTCGCTGCTGATGAGGCAACCTGCAGTGCTGAAGGGAGTCTCTGCATATCTAATCCTCCTTCTCGTTTCCCACATCTCCCTTATCCCACAATCTTTTCTGACTCACATGCTGCAGATGGTGTCAGCACTCACGTCTTATTTGCTCCTCTCCCCGCTCCACAACTCAATCCGTCTCCCTTTGTCATTGCAGATGTCCAAGAACTGGAGCTGGCATCGTCCAAGGAGGAGGAGGAGGACACTGAAGCCACACCGTCACTTGATCTGACACTCGCATCCACCAGCTCAGATACTGACACTGCGTCCTTTAAAGGCTAGGTTAGAGGAGGGATCTGCACATGGTGAGACACCGAGCACAAGTGTGCAGGAGCCGAGGCAGGGGGAACGGATGCCACAGATGCCAGCTTGCCAGAGGGTGGGGTCGCACAATGATTCTGCTGCTGAGGTATCAGATGATGACTTCAATGGGCCAGGCTACCAAAGATGGCTGATGGGCTTGCACCAAATGCTTGGTGCACCAGAAAGCCTGCCAGAAAGCCTGCACACAATGTCAAGGGGCATGGAGGAGTCCACCTTGAACTTGGCACAGCGCTTTGCGCAGAGCTTGGAGCCCATCATTATCCACGTGGAATGGGTGGTCAGCACACCTGAGGAACCCACTATGATGCAGCGTCTGATGGCCGATGTCACGTCTTCCATTGCAGCTCAAACAGCTGCCATTACAGCACAAACTGATGTCATCATAGGTCTGCAAGCTTCAGTTGAAGCTCAGACTGGGTACGGTAGCATAGTGGTTATGTTACTGCACTAATAATCCAGGGTAGGCCTGGACTAATAATTCGGAGTCATGAGTTCAAATCCCACCACGGCAGCTGGGGAATTTAAATTCAATTAAATAAATAAAATCTGGGAAAAAAATAAAACTTTATCAGTAATGGTGGCCATGAAACTACCGGATTGTTGTTAAAAACCCATCTGGTTCACCAATGCCCTTTAGGAAAGGAAACCTGCCGTCCTTACCCTGTCTGTCCTATATGTGACTCCAGACATACAGCAATGTGGTTGATTCTTAATTGCCTTCTGAAATGATGTGGAGATGCCGGTGATGGACTGGGGTGGACAAATGTAAGGAATCTTACAACACCAGGTTATAGTCCAATAGTCCGAGCAAGCCACTCAGTTGTACAATGTCACTACAAAAAGTCATAATAAGAATAAAACTGGACGGACCACTAGGCACCGGACAAGACAAAGTCAAACCAAGCCCAATCGACCCTGCAAAGTCATCCTCACTAATATCTGGGGACTTGTGCCAAAATTGGGAGAGGTGTCCAGTAACAGCCTGACATAGCCATACTCACAGAATCAAACCTTTCAGCCAATGTCCGAGATTCTTCCATTACCGTCCCTGGGTATGACCTGTCCCACCGGCAGAACAGACAGTGGTATACAGTCAGGAGGAAGTGGCTCAGGCAGTTCTCAACATTGACACCGGACCCCATAAAATCTGATGGCATCAGGTCAAACATGGGCAAGGAAACCTCCTGCTGATTACCACCTACCGTCCTTCCTCAGTTGATGAATCAGTCCTCCCCCATGCTGAGCACCACTTGGAGGAAGCACTGAGGGTAGCAAGGGCACAGAATGTACTCTGGGTGGGGGACTTCAATGTCCATCACCAAGATTGGCACGGTAGCACCACTACTGACCGAGCTGGCCGAGTCCTGAAGGACATAGCTGCCAGACTGGGCCTGTGGCAGGTGGTGAGCAAACCCACATCAGGGAAAAATCTACTTGACCTCGTCCTCTCCGATCTACCTGTCGCAGATGCAACTGCCCATGACAATATTGATAGTTGTGACCACCGCACGGTCCTTGTGGAGACAAAGTCCCATCTTCACGCTGAACACACCATCCAACGTGTTGTGTGGCACTACCACCGCGCTAAATGGGATAGATTCAAAACAGATCTAGCAGCTCAAAACTGGGCATCCATGAGGTGCTGTGGGCCATCAGCAGCAGCAGAATTGTATTCCAGCACAATCTGTAACCTCATGACCTGGCATATTCCTCACTCTACCATTACCAACAAGCCAGTGCATCAACCCTGGTTTAATGAGGAGTGTAGAAGAGCATGCCAGGAGCAGCACCAGGCATACCTAAAAATGAGGTGCCAACCTGGTGAAGCTACAACACAGGACTACATGCATGCTAAACAGCGGAAGCAACATGCTATAGACAGAGCTAAACGATTCCACAACCAACGGATCAGATCAAAGCTCTGCAGTCCTGCCACATCCAGTCGTGAATAGTGGTGGACAATTAAACAACTAACGGGAGGAGGAGGCTCTGTAAACATCCCCATCCTCGATGATGGCAGAGCCCAGCACGTGAGTGCAAAAGACAAGGCTGAAGCATTTGTAACCACCTTCAGCCAGAAGTGCCGAGTAGATGATCCAGCTCGGCCTCCTCCCGATATCCCCACCATCACAGAAGCCAGACTTCAGCCAATTCAATTCACTCCATGTGATTTCAAGAAACTGCTGAGTGCACTGGATACAATAAAGGCTATGGGCCCTAACAACATCCCAGCTGTAGTGCTGAAGACTTGTTCTCCAGAACTAGCCGCGCCTCTAGCTAAACTGTTCCAGTACAGCTACAACACTGGCATCTACCCGACAATGTGGAAAATTGCCCAGGTATGTCCCGTCCACAAAAAGCAGGACAAATCCAATCCGGCCAATTCCCGCCCCATCAGTCCACTCTCAATCATCAGCAAAGTGATGGAAGGTGTCGTCGACAGTGCTATCAAGTGGCACTTACTCACCAATAACCTGCTCACCGATGCTCAGTTTGGGTTCCGTCAGGACCACATGGCTCCAGACCTCATTACAGCCTTGGTCCAAACATGGACAAAAGAGCTGAATTCCAGAGGTGAGGTGAGAGTCACTGCCCTTGACATCAAGGCAGCATTTGACCGAGTGTGGCACCAAGGTGCCCTAGTAAAATTGAAGTCAATAGGAATCAGAGAGAAAACTCTCCAGTGGCTGGAGTCATACCTAGCACAAAGGAAGATGGTAGTGGTTGTTGGAGGCCAGTCATCTCAGCCCCAGGATATTGCTGCAGGAGTTCCTCCGGGCAGTGTCCTAGTCCCAACCATTTTCAGCTGCTTCATCAATGACCTTCCCTCCATCATAAGGTCAGAAATAGGGATGTTTGCTGATGATTGCACAGTGTCCAGTTCCATTCGTAACCCCTCAGGTAATGAAGCAGTCCGTGCCTGCATGCAGCAAAACCTGTACAACATCCAGGCTTGGGCTGATAAGTGGCAAGCAACATTCGTGCCAGACAAGTGCCAGGCAATGACCATCTCCAACAAGAGAGAGTCTAACCACCTCCCCTTGTCATTCAACGGCATTGCCATCATCGAATCCTGCACCATCAACATCCTGGGGGTCACCATTGACCAAAAACTCAACAGGACCAGCCACATAAAGAGGAAGGACATACTTGCATTGGGGGCAGTTCAGAGAAGGTTCACCAGGTTGATTCCGGGTATGGAAGGGTTGTCTTATGAGGAAAGATTAAACAGGTTGGGTCTATACTCATTGGAGTTTAGAACAATGAGAGGGGATCTTATTGAAACATACAAGATTCTGAGGGGACTTGATAGGGTAGATGCTGAGAGGATGTTACCCCTCATGGAGGAACCTAAAAGTAGGGGGCATAGTTTCAGAATAAGGGGTCTCCCGTTTAAGACGGTAAGGAGGAGGAATTTCTTCTCCCAGAGGGTCGTGAATCTTTGGAATTCTTTACCCCAAAAAGCTGTGGAGGCTTAGTCATCGAATACATTCAAGGCTGAGTTAGACAATTTTTTGATTAGCAAGGGAGTCAAAGGATATGGGGAAAGGGCGGGAAAGTGGAGTTGAGGTAAAAATCAGATTAGCCATGATCTCATTAAATGGCGGAGCAGGCTCGAGGGGCCAAATGGCCTTCTCCTGCTCCTATCTCTTATGGTCTTATAAGAGCAGGTCAGAGGCTGGGTATTCTGTGGCGAGTGACTCACCTCCTGACTCCCCAAAACCTTTCCACCATCTACAAGGCACAAGTCAGGAGTGTGATGAAATACTCTCCACTTGCCTGGATGAGTGCAGCTTCAACAATACTCAAAAAGCTCAACACCATTCAGGACAAAGCAGTCCGCTTGATTGGCACCCCATGCACCAGCCTAAACATTCACTCCCTTCCACACAGGCGCACCGTGGCTGCAGTGTGTACCATCCATCCACAGGATGCACTGCAGCAACTCGACAAGGCTTCTTCGACAGCACCTCCCAAACCTGCGACCTCTGCCACATAGAAGGACAAGGGCAGCAGGCACATGGGAACAACACCACCTGCACGTTCCCCTCCAAGTCACACACCATCCCGACTTGGAAACATATCGCCATTCCTTCATCGTCGCTGGGTCAAAATCCTGGAACTCCCTACCTAACAGCACTGTGGGAGAACCTTCACCACACGACTGCAGCAGTTCAAGAAGGCAGCTCACCACCACCTTCTCAAGGGCAATTAGGGATGGGCAATAAATGCTGGCCTTGCCAGCGACGCTCACATCCCATGACGAATAAAAAAAAAGACTGCTGCAATGGCAGCTCAGACTACTGCTATTGTGGCTCTGGGTAGCACCGTGTCACGGGGCTTCCAGAGCATCACAACACTCCAGCAATCCGTTTTCCATCTGATCACCTGGAGTGCTGAGGCACCGCCCCATGCAAGTGGCAGTGGCACCATGGCAGTCGAACTTGCTGTCCTCTGTCCGGACAACAGCATTCCTGCTTCCACCTGTGCCACTCCGCCAGTGTCCTTGCTGTTGCCTATCAACCAGCCAGGCCAGACTGCTGCTGCCCATGCTGAAATGGTACAGTCTGAAGCCGGGCCCTCCCAGCCCAGAGCTGCTCGAGGTCGTCCTCCAAGGCCATCTGCATGCTCCTCCATTGAAGGCCAACAGCCTTCCACCACCCATCCTCCAGCCACTGGAGATGCACCTCATAGGAGCACTGGGATAGGTAAAGGCACACGAACTACAGGCATTAAGGGAATGCACAAGAGTGAATGGTCTCATTTTGTTTGCATCATTTCATGTGTTAAATTCTTAATGTAAATTTGAATTTGCATTTGGTGTGGATTTTATTTCTGCGATGAGCTGAGGGACAAAGCGATGTGTAATCTTACGGAGGGTGATTTGATGGTCATGTGGGAGAGGACGGGAGGGGAGTGTAGGACTGTTGGTGACTTGGGAGATTTCGTTCAGGTTATTGATATCGCTCACGGATCAGGTGAGCACGCAGCGCTCTGGCAGACAGGGCCAAGTGTTCCTTGTTACCTCCTTGCATCTTCCTCCACTTCCCCATCCATCTCCTCCCCCTCATCCTCAGCCTCTTCCTCCTCCTCCTCAGCCTCTTCCTCCTCTCCCTCCTCTTCCTTTGGCTCGGGGTCTTGCCCGGTAATCGGTGGCAAGGGCTGTCCCCTCATAAGGGTGAGGTTGTGCAGCATGCAGCATACCACGACGAACCTTGACACCCACTCAGCTGAGTACCGCAGGGCTCCAACAGAGCGGTCCAGGCAGTGGAAGCGATGCTTTAGGATGCCTTTGGTACGCACAATGACAATGCGTGTGGCAGTATGGCTCTCATTGTAGACCCGGTCTGCATGTGTGCATGCATTCTTAACAGGGGTCATGAGCCACCTCATGAGGGGATAGCCCTTGTCACCCAGTAGCTAGCCTTTCACTTGCCAAGCCGGTTCAAAGATAGCTGGCATGTTCGACTGCAGCATAATAAAGGCGTCGTGCCTGCTCCCAAGGTAGCGGGCAGTGACCTACATGATGCACTGCGTGTGGTCGCATACCAGCTGCATATTCAGATTGGAACCTCTTTCAGTTCATGAAGATGGCCGAGTTGACATGTGGAGCACGCATGGCAATATGCGTGCAGTCAAAGGCATCCTGCACCTTGGGGAAGCCTGCAATGCGAGCAAACCCTCGTGCTCGCTCATTCTGCTACTTTCTATCAAGAGGGAATGTAATGAACCTGTTGCATATCTCGTATAGTGCTTCCGTGACCTTTCTTATGCAGCAGTGCATGGCACACTGTGAGATGTTGCACAGTTCGCTAGCAGAGGCCTGAAAGGATCCAGATCCGCAGAAGTTCAGTGTTACGGTCATCTTCACAGCCATAGGCTGCTCTGAGGCTGTGGTTGTGGCTGCAGTCGGTGACAGATCTCCGTCATGATCTCTTTGGTGAATCTCAGCTGTTGGATGCACTGATTCTCACTCATCTGGAGGTAAGAGTTGTGTTCCCTGAAGGCCCTCATGGGATTTGGCCTCCTGCTCAGTGCTCCACGTCTCCTCCTTCTCCTCCTCCCTCTCCTCGCAACTTGACCTGCTCTGTGTGGCCTCTCTGTAAGCTCCCAGTCCTGTTCTATGCCCAGCAGGAGCCCTAGCAGACCACCCATGGTTGACAGGAATTTTGTTCAAACACTGTTGTAAATTACACCAACCGTAAGGCAGTACCTGCCAATCCACTCTCAAATATACTATAGCAACACTCTGTAAGGATAGGAAGCTTCAACAAACACGTCCTATTCTACCAGCAGCCTGAAACAATAATCCAGCAACTGACCTGCAACACCTGCATGATCCCTTTAAATAGGGCTGGTGGGAGGTCCTCCGGGCCGTCTATGACATGTTCAGGTTAAATGGTTAAGACAATGCGTTGAGTGGAGCGTTAAGTGCCAAAATGGTGTCTATCACTTTAAATCAGCACACAGATCTAACGCATATTCTCCCTACTTTACGTGCTGCCAGCATTCTTTATCAGAGCGCATGTGCGAAACCCTTTACCAAGATGGCGTTCAGCGCACATAATGTTAGAAGCTTGCGCGTACATTCCAGACACCATTTTGGAAGTTTGGGAGGCCGCGTAACGGTGGCTGTTGTACACCTGAGAAAACTGACCGCAGCATGCACAGCATGTGCTGGGCTCAGTCGCGACCCAATTTGGCAAAGGGGCCTGAAACAGGCATTACACAGCCCAATTTCTAGCCCATTGTTTGTGCTTGGTACATACAGATAATTTGGACATGGGTATAGGGGATGCAATCCCGAAATTTGCTGACGAGCCAAAAGTAGGGGGTTTGGCAAGAAACAAGAAGGATTGTAAAATACTTCAGGAATACATAGACAGGTTAGCAGAATTGGCAGAAAGGTGGCAGATGCCTAGGGTTCAAATACATTGGCCTAGAAATTGGATCATGTCTGAACAATCCGGGTGCAGCGGATGCTGCTCGCACCTTAATTGGTCTGCCGGCCTCATTTGTACATTACCAGTGAGCAGTGGGTGCCAGTCATGGCCCAGAGGCAGGTCGCCGGGGAGAAGCGAGATTGGTCGACTGGGAAGCCGTCTTAGGGCATCTGGTAAGTCCAGGGGGTAGTGGTGATGCAATCAGGGGCGGGGGAAGGAACGAGCACAGGTGGACAGTGGAGCCACAGCTCCTTCTAGTTCCACATTCAGGCAAGAATAACATTTTGTACTTATCTTTTTGGTGTCAGCCTCCAACTGGTTTGGCTGTTGTACACCTGAGAAAACTGACCGCAGCATGCACAGCATGTGCTGGGCTCAGTCGCGACCCAATTTGGCAAAGGGGCCTAAAACAGGCATTAGGCCCTGATTTGCATAGACAATGGATCTAACACCTGTTTCAGGCGGGCGCCCTGGACGACTACAAGGCGCCCTAAATGATCTGGGGTGCAGCGATCTCCCAGCGCGGACTGAGTGCGCCCAAGCCACAAGCCATATTAGAACATTCATGCCGGTTTCTCACCTGAATTTCTAAGCCATAGTTCCCTGAAAGTGCGAATAAACCCATAAAAAAGGCCAACAGCATTTTGTTCCTTCGAGGGAATGAAATGGCCTATTAGTCTCAGAGATGAAAACATATTGGTCCTGAAATGCTACTGGATTGTGCCATTGGGACCGATGCACGGGTGGAAAATTTGGGGTATGATTTGTGTTCAAAATAAACTGCCAGGGGTTTTTTGCTTGGGAACGCTGAGGAAGCAGGAGGTTAGTGCTGCTCCATGGCACAAGCCTTATTAAAGGTCCAAATAAATGGGAATGAGGATGCGTTTCTATTCGGTGAGCTAGGAAAACACTGTCACAGGGCTGTATCCATAAAAGGAGGTGTGCAGCAGCTGGGCACACAACCTTTCTCAAAATTCTCTTGTGCAGTGATTTGGTAACTGTCTTTTAGGCCTTTTAGCTTCTTTTTTTTGGATTGTTTAAATGCATTTTTTTGCATTGCCTTTTAACTTTGAATTTTTTTTTGTTCTCTTTTTTTCCAATCAAGAGAATTTTACTACAATATGCAATTGGATAATGAGGATTTACAGAGGGATCCTTAGAGGGCAGTCTGCCTGTATCTGAAGCAGGTTTTCCAGGTCCACCATTGCTTACATGGGCAACGATCAGATTACTACCAGTGCCACGCGCTAGTGAGTATAGGAACAGGAGAATAGACAGGATGCATGCATGGCTGCAGGGATGGTGTAGGAGGGAGGGATTTAGATTCCTGGGACATTGGGACCGGTTCTGGGGAAGGTGGGACGTGTACAAGCGAGACAGGTTACACCCGAGCAGGGCCGGGACCAATGTCCTCGCGGGGGTGTTTGCTAGTGCTGTTGGGGAAGGTTTAAACTAGAGTGGCAGGGGGATGGGAACCTGAGCGAGGAGTTAGAAGGGAGTAAAGTTGAGAGCAGCAAGAGAGGGGAAGACCCAGTGGAAATTTACAATACAAATAGTACAGAACAAGTGAAAGGGAAAAGCATAGAGCAGCAGAAAGAAAGTGTACTTTAGACACTACAGATCAAGTGAAAACTAGAAGGCATAAGGCGATTAACCCAGCATCAAAGCTGAAGGTCAGGCTATAGTGTGTGGCCCAACTATATACAAATGCACGGAATATAAGGAATAAATTAAATGAACGACAGGTTCAAATTCAAATTGGAGGGTATGACAAGATAGCTATTACTGAGACATGGCTGCAGGATGGTCAGGATTGGGAACTAAATATACCAGGTTATAAGGTCTACAGGAGAGATAGGGCAAATGGAAGAGGGGGAGGAGTAGCCTTAGTTATTAGACATGAAATCAATTCAATGATAAAGGAGGATATAACGAGAGGTAAACAGCCAACAGAGACCTTATGGGATGAATTGAGAAATAGGAAAGGATCTAAGACAATAGTAGGAGTTGTGTATAGGACCCCTGGCAGCAGCTCTGAAGTGCTAGATTGTATAAATGCAGAGATTAGACAAGCGTGTAAGAAAGGCATAGTGGTCTTAATGGGGGACTTTAACTTTCACATAGATTGGGGAAAGCAGACTATCAACTGTCAGAAAGGTAGTGAATTTCTTGAGTGTGTCCGGGATAGTTTTCTGCAGCAGTATGTCCGAGAGGCAACAAGGGGGCAAGCCATACTAGATTTTGTAATGAGTAATGAACCAGATTTAGTTAACAGCTTAACTGTGCGTGAACATCAATCCAATTGCGATCATAACATGATCGAGTTCAATGTGAAAGGGAAAAAAGTGAATCAGCTGCTAAGATTCTAGACTTGGGTAAGGCCGACTTCAATGGGATGAGACAGAGACTGTCCACGGTAAACTGGGCAAATCTATTAATGGGTAAAACGACTGATGATCAGTGGGAAATGTTTAAAGAAACATTTAATGAGATACAGAACCGGTTTATACCTGTGAGGGGCAAGAACTCTACTTGCCAAAAAAACAGCGATGGACAACTAAAGAGGTAAGGGACAGTATAAGACATAAGGAAAGGGCATACAAAAAGGCAAAAAATGGCACAGATCCTGACGACTGGGAAACATACAAAGATCAACAAAGGGTCACAAAACAGATAGAGCTACAAAAAGAGTGTATGAAAAGAAACTTACAAGGGATATCAAAACCAATACGAAGAACTTTTATAGTTACATTAGGAAAAAGAGTGTGGTTAGGAGCAGTGTTGGCCCCTTAAAAACTGAAAGTGGGGATATTGACATTGACAATGGGGAAATGGCGGACATGTTGAATAATTACTTTGCGTCAGTATTTACAGTAGAAAAAGAGGATAGCATTCCGGAAATCCCAAGAAAACTAATATTGAATCGGGGACAGGGACTCGATAAAATTAACATAAGTAAAGCAACAGTAATGAAGAAAATAATAACACTAAAGAGTGACAAATCCCCAGGACCAGATGGTTTCCATCCCAGGGTTTTAAAGGAAGTCGGTGAGCAGATTGCAGATGCCCTAACTATAATCTTTCAAAGTTCTCTAGATTCAGGAACTGTCCCTCTAGATTGGAAAATTGCACATGTCACTCCGCTTTTTAAGAAAGGAGAGAGAGGGAAACTGGGGAATTATAGACCAGTTAGCCCAACATCTGTTGTGGGGAAATTGCTGGAGTCTATAATTAAGGATAGGGTGACTGAACACCTTGAGAATTTTCAGTTAATCAGGGAGATCCAGCATGGATTTGTGAAAGGTAGGTCGTGCCTGACAAACCTGATTGAATTTTTTCAAGAGGTGACTGAAGTAGTGGACAGGGGAATGTCAATGGATGTTATTTATATTTACTTCCAGAAGGCATTTGATAAGGTCCCACATAAGAGACTGTTAGCTAAGATAGAAGCCCATGGAATCGAGGGAAAAGTACAGACTTGGTTAGGAAATTGGCTGAGCGAAAGGCGACAGAGAGTAGGGATAATGTGTAGGTACTCACATTGGCAGGATGTGACTAGTGGAGTCCCGCAGAGATCTGTCTTGGGGCCTCAATTATTCACAATATTTATTAATGACTTGGATGAAGGCATAGAAAGTCTCATATCTAAGTTTGCCGATGACACAAAGATTGGTGGCATTGTAAGCAGTGTAGATGAAAACATAAAATTACAAAGCGATATTGATAGATTAGGTGAATGGGCAAAACTGTGGCAGATGGAATTCAATGTAGACAAATGTGAGGTCATCCACTTTGGATCAAAAAAGAATCGAACAGGGTACCTTCTAAATGGTAAAAAGTTAAAAACAGTGGATGTCCAAAGGGACTCAGGGGTTCAGGTACATAAATCATTGAAGTGTCATGAACAGGTGCAGAAAATAATCAAGAAGGCTAATGGAATGCTGGCCTTTATATCTCGAGGACTGGAGTACAAGGGGGTAGAAGTTATGCTGCAGCTATACAAAACCCTGGTTAGACCGCACCTGGAGTACTGTGAGCAGTTCTGGGCACCGCACCTTCGGAAGAACATATTGGCCTTGGAGGGATTGCAGTGTAGGTTTACTAGAATGTTACACGGACTTCAAGGATTAAGTTACGAGGAGAGATTACACAAATTGGGGTTGTATTCTCTAGAGTTTCGAAGGTTAAGGGGTGATCTGATCGAAGTTTATAAGATATTAAGGGGAACGGATAGGGTGGATAGAGAGAAACTATTTCCACTGGTTGGGGATTCTAGGAGTAGGGGGCACAGTCTAAAAATTAGAGCCAGACCTTTCAGGAGTGAGATTAGAAAACATTTCTACACACAAAGGGTGGTAGAAGTTTGGAACTCTCTTTGCAAACAGCAATTGATACTAGCTCAATTGCGAAATTTAAATGTGAGATTGATAGCTTTTTGGCAACCAGAGGTATTAAGGTATATGGGCCAAAAGCAGGTAAATGGAGCTGGATCACAGATCAGCCATGTCTTATCAAATGGCAGAGCAGGCAAGAGGGGCTGAATGGCCTACTCCTGTTCCTATGTTCCTAAGTCCATAGACTCTGCCGGAGCTCCTTGAACATGTCACCATGCTAGGGATGACTCTCTGCAGGTTGAGACTGTAATGTCAAGGTGGAATTTGATCATACTAGTAGAAAAATCACAGTTTGGAAGTTGAAGGAATGCATGCACAGCAACAGAATGCCCACAACATTCTGTCATCTTGGATGTCATTAAGCATCATGCAGCTAGGTAGTTCCAAAATTACTTGAGATGTCACAGCCTGGAAAGATAGAGTCATCGAGTTATACAGCACGGATAGAGGCCCTTCGGCCCATCGTGTCCGCGCCGGCCATCAAGCCCAGTCTAATCTAATCCCATATTCCAGCATTTGGTCCGTAGCCTTGTATGCTATGGCATTTCAAGTGCTCATCCAAATGCTTCTTGAATGTTGTGAGGGTTCCTGCCTCTACAACTGTCTCAGGCAGTGAGTTCCGGACTCCAACTACCCTCTGGGTGAAAAAGTTCTTTCTCAAATCCCCTCTAAACCTCCCGCCTTTTACCTTGAATCTATGCCCCCTTGTTATAGAACCCTCAACGAAGGGAAAAAGCTCCTTAGTATCCATCCTATCTGTGCCCCTCATAATTTTGTACACCTCAATCATGTCCCCCCTCAGCCTCCTCTGCTCCAAGGAAAACAAACCCAATCTTCCCAGTCTCTCTTCATAGCTGAAGCGCTCCAGCCCTGGTAACATCCTGGTGAATCTCCTCTGCACCCTCTCCAAAGCGATCACATCCTTCCTGTAGTGCGGCGACCAGAACTGCACACAGTACTCCAGCTGTGGCCTAACCAGTGTTTTATACAGCTCCATCATAACCTCCTTGCTCTTATATTCTATGCCTCGGCTAATAAAGGCAAAGATAAGTGTGACCATGTTTTCAAATCCCCATTGCATCTGTGAAACCTTTTTACAAAGAGGGTTATGAGGCAAGAAAATCTTGAGATGCAAAGAATGTTGTGTAAAGGCTTAGCATTGGTTGCGAGCACGTGGAACAGGCCATCCATGAGGTACACAGCACTATTGGAAACTGATTCCTTGCCAGATTCCTTTGTGTCTGCTGCATTCTTCTACATCTGTTCCCAGATTTTGCAGGTAGTGTGCACAGTTTTGAGCCTGCTTACCATCTGCTGCCATGAATGATACTCTGTTGAGGGTGCTCTGAAGTCCAAATTGAACAGTCCTTCCCCACTCACCTTATGCAGCTTTGTATCCATTTAGCCACAATTAAACAGAGGGTCAAGCACTGTACCATTTCATCACTTGCCCACGGAATCTGTTTTGTGCTTCCACACTGGGTTTCCTCTCACTTCATTTATCCCTGCCACTCTCCCCTTCCTCCCAACCCCCCAAAATCTTGGCCAAGTTTGATAAATATGTAAAATTGATTTTGAAGCTTGATAAAGGCTAAAATAAATATTTGTCCTTATATGTCCTTTAAGTCCTTTAATTTGGACCTGCTGGCTAGAATTTTGACTTGCCCCAACAGGCTTGCTTCCTGCACAAAGGCAAAGCTATACAGGCAGCTATTAATAATTATTCAAATAAGTTGAAGTGGAAAATTTCGAGCAGTTAATTCACTGCTCCACTGCTTAATTGTGCCGATAGTGGAATTTCAGGTCCATTATGCCACAATGCTTTAAATTTGAAAAGCACTTCAACTAAACCAAATTTTAAATCACACCATCTTGGTCATCATATTCTTTGTTACATCTTTTGTTCTTGCATACTTTTTTTAAACAATAATTTATGGTATAATAATGTATGATGAGAAACTATACAAGGAAACATAAAATATATTATTTGAAGAAGCAATATTGGGGAAAAAAAACTTACGTAGCTTATTTATTGTCATGTGTGTGTTAAAATTTACAAACAGAATTTTGCTTTCTTTTTAATATAGCACCACATCGTCCAGTTCAAATGAATCTGTAGGCAATCTAAGTTCAGAGATTACATCAACTGAAAGCAGTGAAAATGAAATGTCTGAAACCTGTGAGCTGGAGGAAATCTGTAGCTACGTGGAACAGAAATCAACTAAAAGCAACAATGCTGGATCCAATTCTATTGAGAGTATGTCAATAATTTTTATAGTATAAAATTCTTAATTTTTTTTTAATTACAAAATATTTTGACATATGCAGACTAATTGCATACACAGGCTTGGCATGATCTTTCTTTCTTTATAGTCTTCAGTGTATACCAGATTGGGGCATCAAAAGTTGCATTGGATGTAAGGACAGCCCCAAGATTGCTGGCGGGCCACAGCGCCGCTGAAAGTTCACATGCTTAACCCCAACATCATCCCTCGTTGCATCAATGTTAAATTTCCAGTAGCCATACTTCAAGTACGACACTTCCTCAGAACATCAAAGTGACTAGCCGTAAGCTTTATAGTCCTCAATGAAAGGCTTCATTGTATGATAGTTGAGCTTACCTTGTTGCCACAATAGTTCCTAAAACACTCTTCCCTAGAAACATTCAAACAGGCTGAAGTATGCCTCTTTCCTAGTATTTCAGTTTCATGATTCACCTTATAGCTAGTTGAATGTATTCAATACTATCACCTTGCAAGTAGGAAACCTTTTGCTAAGGTCATTCCAATAGATCCACATCTACTTCGTGGCCTACCTAAAAAGTTACTTTGGCTTATTATTAGGGCAGTTATCGTGAGAAGAGAGGGGATTATGGGGTAATTTGATAGAGGTTTTTAAAATTATGAAGGGATTGGACAGAGTAGATTGGACAAACTGTTTCCAGTAATTGAAGGGTTCAGAACAAGAGAACATAGATATAAGATTAAATGTAAGAGATTTAGAACAGAGAACAGCAGAAATCTTTTTACACAGCGGGTTATGAGGCTGTGGAATGTAGTACTGGAATTAGTGATGGAAGTAGAGACAATGGTCAGGAATTTCCTCTGAACCACTCCTCCTCTGCCGCTGTAATTTTGCGGTAGTGCAGCAGAAACCTCGTTTAGGCATGTAAATGGGTTTTCTGCTGCACTTCCAGTGAACTTACAGTGGCAGAGCAGGAGCAGTTCTGAGGAAATTCCCAGCCTATGTCAACATTTAAGAATAGGTTAACTAGGTGGTTGCAGGAAAGGGGAATAAAGGGACAACATCCGGGCTTGAGCTGGTAAGTGGCTCAATGTAGAATTATATTTAGACTTAAATGTAGGGGGCATGATTAAGAAGTTTGCAGATGACGGACACAATGGGCCAAATGGCCTCCTTCTGTGCTGTAACTTTCTATGATTCTATGAGACAAAAATTGGCTGTGTGGTTGATAGTGAGGAGGAAAGCTGTAGACAGCAGGAAGATATCAATGGACTGGTCAGGTGGGCAGAAAAGTGGCAAATGGAATTCAATCTGGAGAAGTGTGTGGTAATACATTTGGGAAGGGCAAACAAGGCAAGGGAGTACATGATAAATGGGAGGATACTGAGAGGTGTAGAGGAAGAGAGGGACCTTCGATTGCATGTCCACAGATCCCTGAAGGTAGCAGGACAGGTAGATAAGGTGGTTAAAAAGGCATACGGGATACTTTCCTTTATTAGCCGAGGCATGGAATATAAGAGCAGGGAGGGTTATACGAGAACTGTGTAAAACATTACATAAGAACATAAGAAATAGGAACAGGAGTAGGCCAATCGGCCCCTCGAGCCTGCTCCGCCATTCAATAAGATCATGGCTGATCTGATCCTAACCTCAAATCTAAATTCATGTCCAATTTCCTGCTCGCTCTCCGTAACCCCGAATTCCCTTTACTTCTAGGAAACTGTCTATTTCTGTTTTAAATTTATTTAATGATGTAGCTTCCACAGCTTCCTGGGGCAGCAAATTCCACAGACCTACTACCCTCTGAGTGAAGAAGTTTCTCCTCATCTCAGTTTTGAAAGAGCAGCCCCTTATTCTAAGATTATGCCCCCTAGTTCTAGTTTCACCCATCCTTGGGAACATCCTTACCGCATCCACCCGATCAAGCCCCTTCACAATCTTATATGTTTCAATAAGATCACCTCTCATTCTTCTGAACTCCAATGAGTAGAGTCCCAATCTACTCAACCTCTCCACATATGTCCACCCCCTCATCCCCGGGATTAACCGAGTGAACCTTCTTTGTACTGCCTCGAGAGCAAGTATGTCTTTTCTTAAGTATGGAGACCAAAACTGTATGCAGTATTCCAGGTGCGGTCTCACCAATACCTTATATAACTGCAGCAATACCTCCCTGTTTTTATATTCTATCCCCCTAGCAATAAAAGCCAACATTCCGTTGGCCTTCTTGATCACCTGCCGCACCTGCAAACTAACTTTTTGATTTTCTTGCACTCGGACCCCCAGATCCCTTTGTACTGCAGTACTTTCCAGTTTCTCGCCATTAAGATAATAACTTGCTCTCTGATTTTTCCTGCCAAAGTGCATAACCTCACATTTTCCAATATTGTATTGCATCTGCCAAATCTCTGCCCACTCACCCAGCCTGTCTATATCCCCTTGTAGGTTTTTTATGTCCTCCTCACTCTCTACTTTCCCTCCCATCTTTGTATCATCTGCAAACTTTGATATGTTACACTCGGTCCCCTCCTCCAAATCATTAATATAGATTGTAAAGAGTTGGGGACCCAGCACCGACCCCTGCGGAACACCACTGGCTACAGGTTGCCAGTCCGAGAATGTACCATTTATCCCAACTCTCTGCTTCCTGTTAGATAACCAATCCTCCACCCATACCAGAATATTACCCCCAATCCAGTGATTCTTTATCTTGAACAATAATCTTTTACGTGGCACCTTGTCGAATGCCTTCTGGAAGTCCAAATACACTACGTCCACTGGTTCCCCTTTATCCACCCTGTACGTTATATCCTCAAAGAACTCAAGCAAATTTGTCAGACATGACTTCCCCTTTGTAAAGCCATGCTGACTTTGTCCTATTAAATTTTGTTTATCCAAATGTTCTGCTACTGTCTCCTTAATAATAGACTCCAAAATTTTACCCACCACAGATGTTAAGCTAACTGGTCTATAATTTCCAGCCTTCTGCCTACTACCCTTTTTAAATAAGGGTGTTACATTGGCAGTTTTCCAATCTGCCGGGACCTTTGCCGAGTCCAGAGAATTTTGGAAAATTATTACCAAAGCATCCACAATCCCTACTGCCACTTCCCTCAAGACCCTAGGATGTAAGCCATCAGGTCCAGGGGATTTATCCGCCTTGAGTCCCATTAATTTACTGAGTACCAATTCCTTAGTGATTTTAATCGTGTTTAGCTCCTCCCCCCCCAGAGCCCCCTGTTTGTCCAGTGTTGGGATATTCTTAGTGTCCTCTACCGTAAAGACTGAAACAAAATATTTGTTCAGCATTTTTGCCATCTCCATGTTTCCCACCATTAATTTCCCGGTCTCATCCTCTAAAGGACCTACTTTTGCCGTAGCCACCCTTTTTCTTTTTATATAACTGTAGAAACTCTTGCTATCTGTTTTTATATTTTTTGCTAATTTATTTTCATAATCTATCTTCCCTTTCTTAATCAATCCTTTCGTTACTTTTTGCTGTCTTTTGAAGACTTCCCAATCTTCTATCCTCCCACTAAGTTTGGCTACCTTATATGTCCTTGTTTTTAGTCGGATACTATCCTTAATTTCTTTACTTAGCCACGGATGGCTGTCATTTCTTTTACACCCTTTTTTCCTCAGTGGAATATATATTTTTTGAAAGTTGTAAAATAACTCCTTGAATGAACAGCACTGCTCATGTACCGTCTTACCCTTTAATCTATTTTCCCAGTCCACTTTAATCAATTCCGCTCTCATTCCATCATAGTCTCCTTTATTCAAGCTCAGTACGCTTGTTTGACAACCAACCTTCTCACCCTCTAATTGGATATGGAATGTAACCATGTTATGGTCACTCATTCCAAGGGGATCCTTAACTAGGACATTATTAATTAATCCTGGCTCATTACACAGGACCAGGTCCAAGGTTGCTTGCCCCCTTGTAGGTTCAGTTACATACTGCTCAAGAAATCCATCCCTAATACACTCAATAAACTCTTCCTCAAGGCTACCCTGCCCAATTTGATTTGTCCAGTTAATATGATAGTTAAAATCCCCCATAATTATAGCTGTTCCCTTATTACATGCCCCGACTATTTCCTGATTAATACTTCTTCCAGCAGAGTTGCAACTATTAGGAGGCCTAAATACTACAGCCACGAGTGTTTTTTGCCCCTTATTATTCCTTATCTCTACCCAAACTGTTTCATTATCCTGATCTTTTCTCTATTACAGTGATTCCTTCCCTTATTAACATAGCCACCCCACCTCCCCTTCCTTCCTGCCTGTCCTTCCTGATTATTAAATACCCTGGCATATTTAATTCCCAGTCGTTGTCACCCTGCAGCCATGTTTCTGTACTGGCCACAAGATCATACCCATACGTCGTTATTTGTGCCGTTAACTCGTCCATTTTGTTACGAATGCTACGTGCATTCAGATAAAGAACTTTCAAATATGTTTTGTGACACTTAGTTCCTGCTTTTTCCTTTTTTAACACTTTACCTTTTACTCCATACCTTCTGTCCCTTCCTGATACGCTTTCCTCTGTCTCCCTGCTCAGGTTCCCAACCCCCTGCCACAGCTTTGATGCTGGGTTAATCGCCTTACACCTTCTAGTTTTCATTTTATCTGTCGTGCCTAAAGTACACTTTCTTTCCGCTGCTCTATGCTTTTCCCTTTCATTTGTTCTTGAACAACTGTTTGTACTATTTGTATTGTAGATTTCCCCTGGGTCTTCCCCTCTCTTGCTGCTCTCAACTTTATTCCCTTCTGACTCCCCGCTCAGGTTCCCATCCCCCTGCCACTCTCGTTTAAACCTTCCCCAACAGCACTGGCAAACACCCCCGCGAGAACATTTGTCCCGGTCCTGCTCGGGTGTAACCCATCACGCTTGTGCAGGTCCCACCTTCCCCAGAACCGGTCCCAATGTCCCAGGAATCTAAATCCCTCCCTCCTACATCATCCCTGCAGCCACGCATTCATCCTGTCTATTCTTCTGTTCCTATACTCACTAGCACGTGGCACCGGTAGTAATCCTGAGATCACTACCTTTGAAGTCCTGCTTTTTAATTTATCTCCTAACTTCTTAAATTCACCTTGCAGGACCTCATCCCTTTTCTTACCTATGTCGTTGGTACCAATATGGATCATGACTACTGGCTGTTCACCCTCCCCCTCCAGAATGCCCTGCAGCCGCTCCGTGACATCCTTGACCCTAGCACCAGGGAGGCAACATACCATCCTGGAGTCACGTTTGCGGCCGCAGAAACGCCTATCTGTTCCCCCTTACAATGGAATCCCCTATCACTATAGCCCTGCCACTCTTCTTCCTCCCCTCCTGTGCAGCAGAGCCACCCGTGGTGCCCCGAACCTGGCTCTTGCTGCTTTCCCCCGATAAGCCATCTCCCCCAACAGTATCCAAAGCAGAATATCTGTTTGAGAGGGAGATGGCCCCAGGGGACTCCTGCTCTACCTGCCTAGTCCTTTTACTCTGCCTGGCGGTCACCCATTTCCTTTCTGCCTGCGTATTCTTTACCTGCGGTGTGACCACCTCACTGAACGTGCTATCCACGATAGTCTCAGCATCGCGGATGCTCCACAGTGAGTCCACCCGCAGCTCCAGCTCCGAAAGACGGTTAGCCAGTAGCTGCAGCTGGACACACTTCCTGCACACATGGTCGCTAGGGACACTGGTAGTGTCCATGACTTCCCACATAGTGCAGGAGGAGCATATCACGGGTGCAAGCTGTGCTGCCATGACTTGCCTTAGACTCTTAGACTCTCTTCCCGCTCTAGGCCTCCCCTTTTATACTCTGCTCACCTCTCGGACTCTCCTGCCTCACCTGTGATGTCGCACAGTAGTTTTCTCTTGTTGCAGGTCTGCTGCTGCTCTTATTCCACAATCTCAGTCTTCTACTCTCAGGTCCACTGCCGCTCTGCGGGAAAAGTTAGGAAAAGCTTTGCTCCTTCGTCAGGTTAGTTCGGCCACAGCTTGCGTACAGCTCTGGTCACCACATTACAGGAAAGATGTGATTGTACTAGAGAGGGTGCAGAGGAGATTTACGAGGATGTTGCCAGGACTGAAGAATTTTAGCTGTGAGGAAAGATTGGATAGGCTGGGGTTGCTTTCTTTGGAACAGAGGAGGCTGAGGGGAGATTTAATTGAGGTGTATAAAATTATGAGGGGACTAGAAAGAGTGGACCAGATAGGAAGGATCTATTTCCCTTAGCAGAGAGGTCAATAACCAGGGGGCATAGATTAAAGTAATTGGTAGAATGATTCGAGGGCAGTTGAGGAGAAATTTTTTCACCCAGAGGGTGGTGGGGGTCTGGAACTCACTACCTGAAAGGGTGGTAGAGGCAGAAACCCTCATCACATTTAAAAAGTACTTGGTTGTGCACTTGAAGTGCCGTAACCTACAGGGCTACGGACCAAGCGCTGGAAAGTGAGATTAAGCTGGGTAGCTCTATTTCAACCGGCACAGACACGGTGGGCCGAATGGCCTCTTTCGGTGCCATAAACTTTCTGTTTCTATTTTTAAATGAGCTGCGGTTGTCCATCAGTTTATATTATAAATGGATATATTAATGTACACTGCAATATGATTCAATATCTACTTGATTTTTAAGCCTTATATATATTTTCTGATCTGTTTTCTTATGGTTCTATTATAGAAGGCTTGGCTGAAAGCATTGAAGTGGAACTTGGCCAACGTATAATGGCTAGAGCTACTAAGTATAAAATGCGAAGTATGAAGAAAGTAGCTAGAGAACTGAAGGTATTGCATTAAAATCTACAGGAAGATGGCAACTTGTGTTTACATATTTGGAGAAAATATTTAGCAAATGCATCTGTCTCTGTACAATTTTGACCATTATTTAACCAACTTGCTGGGGTTTTCTGTAACAAGTTGCATTTATATAGTGCCAAAATGGTTGTTGATCCACAGGTGGAGATATTAGGAGAGGTGACAAATAGCTTGGTTAAAGAGGTGGGTTTTAAGGAGGATCATAAAGGCGGAGAAGGAGGTGGACAGGTGGTGTGGTGCAGGGAGGGAATTCCAGTAAGGTTCTATTGAGAAATGATTTTTCTTCAAAACATCCCAAAGGCATGCGGTTTGCTGCTTCTTGGCCGATCTTTAAATGAATTTTTGGCAGTGCTGCCACTGTATGACACACTGGGAACATGGAGGGGTTGGGGTGAAATATTCAGTGCAAGAAACTCTTACAGGGTTGCTAGTTGCCCTTAGAATTAACTGAACTGGCTGCAAATCTACAGTCGCAGAAGCAAGGTGCAGAGGCAGAACAGCACCATTCCAAGGTGCTGCTTTGGAGGTGCTCCAGAGAAAGATGGATCTTTCTGCAGCAGAGGGAATCTTACAATCAAGAATACTGCCAGAATAATCTGGATAGAGGTATTCTTTGTTACCTGTGCCATAGACCTAAGAGCAGGTAAGTAAGAAATTTGCTATGCAAGGTTGCTGAGGTAAGTGTGCACACACTTTCCATAAATCAACAATGTTGTCTTACAAGGTATCTTAAAGCTCTTCAGTCTAACTTTGGGGCAGCATCATACAGGGAGAATGAACCGCACTGACAACTGTTCATCTATTTTCCAAGTACACGGGCATTCCCAAGTTTTACAGCACGGTCTACGGTGTTGCTTTCATAATTTGTTTGTTGTGTGGTCCATAAAATGTGGCATGGAACAAACACCAAGCATGCATAGAAAAACATGGAAGTTACAACATGGAAACAGGCCATTTCAGCGTTTACCCTTCACATGAGCAAATAGTCCTAATCATATTATCCACTCTGCTCCCATATCCCTTCACCCCTTTTTCCTTCATCCACCTATCCAGTTTAATCTTGAATATTCACCTAGTTTCTGTGTCAACCACTAACCCTGGAAGTGAATTCCACAGCCTCTTAACTCTCTAGGGGAGAGAAGTCTCCCCTATTTTCTGTTCTAAATCTCTTACAGTTTAATCTTGTATCTATGGCTTCTCATTTTAGACCTCTCAAATTCTGAAAACAGTCTGCTTCTATCTAACCTATTCCATCCTTTCTTAATTTTAAACACTTCTATCATAGTGCCCCATAATCTGCGTTGTTCTAATGAAAAAAAACCTAAATTTTCAAGTTTTTCTTCATATTTGTATTTCCTCATACCAGGCAGCATCCTATTGAACCTGGATTATACCCTCTTTAAAGCCTCAATTTCCTTCCTATGGTATGGAGCCCATAGTCCTCTAACTGACATCTTATTAAGGTTTTATATAGGCTCACCATTACCTCTTTGCTTTTATATTCCATACCTCCTGTGATAAAACCTAGATTTCCATTAGCTTTTTTACGGCCTTTTCAACCTGAGTTGCGGCTTTTAATATCCTTTGATGCAATACCCCCAAATTCCTCTGCTCTTCCATTCAGAGTATAATGACTGCTATTTTTTACAAATATGTATCGCCTCACACTTACTGACATTAAATTCCATCTGCCCATACACTGTACCTGCATGCTGCATGGTTACATACTTGTAAAATGTGGCTGTTGAGCTACATATTACATATTATATAAAATTACATCGAATGTACTGCACAGAGACAGGCCATTCAGCCCAACAGATCCATACCTGTTTATGCCCCACATGAGCCTCTTCCCTCCCTACGTCATCTAACCCTTTCAGCATATCCTTCTATTCCTTTCTCCCTCGTGTGTTTGTCTAGCTTTCCCTTAAATGCATCTATGCTAGTCACCTCACACCTTGTGGGAGAGAGTTCCACATTCTAACCACTCTCTGGGTAAAGAAGCTTCTCCTGAATTCCCTATTGGATTTATTAGTGAGTATCTTATATTTATGGCCCTTAGCTCTGATCTCCCCTGCAAGTGGAAACATCTTCTCTATGTCCACCCTATCAAATCCTTTTATAATCTATCAGGTCACCCTTCAGTCTTTTCTTTTCTAGATAGGTATAACCGCTCAGTTCTGGTATCATCCTAGTCAATCTTCTTTGCACTTTCTCCAGTGCCTCTATATCCTTTTTATAATATGGAGACCAGAACTGTTTGCAGTATTCCAAGTGTGGTTTAACCAAGGTTCTATACAAGTCTTGATGTGGAGATGCCGGTGATGGACTGGGGTGTACAAATGTAAGGAATCTTACAACACCAGGTTATAGTCCAACAGTTTTATTTGAAAATCACAAGCTTTCGGAAGCTTTCTCCTTCGTCAGGTGAGTGTCGAGATTCATTGAAAATTACCGCATATATAGTCATAGAACAATGCCTGGTGATTACAGATAATCTTTCCAACTACCCGTTATCAAGGCCATCAAATTAATTGAATAGTGTTCAGACAGAGAAACCTTAGATACCCCAGACAACTGAATATACAAACGGCCAGAACCAAAGAAAGAGAGGGAGAGAGAGAGAGAAACATCCGAAAGGAAGAGAAAGAGAGAGAATGACCAGTTGTATTAAAAACAGATAACTTTTTTTTCCCCGTGTAGCGCGACATGAACCCAAGATCCCGGTTGAGGCTGTCCTCATGGGTGCGGAACTTGGCTATCAATTTCTGCTCGACGATTTTGCGTTGTCTTGTGTCTCGAAGGCCGCCTTGGAGAACGCTTACCCGAAGATCGGTGGCTGAATGTCCTTGACTGCTGAAGTGTTCCCCGACTGGGAGGGAACCCTCCTGTCTGGCGATTGTTGCGCGGTGTCCATTCATCCGTTGTCGCAGAGTCTGCATGGTCTCGCCAATGTACCATGCTCCGGGGCATCCTTTCCTGCAACGTATGAGGTAGACAACGTTGGCCGAGTCACAGGGGTATGAACCATGTACCTGGTGGGTGGTGTCCTCTCGTGTGATGGTGGTATCTGTGTCGATGATCTGGCATGTCTTGCAGAGGTTGCCGTGGCAGGGTTGTGTGGTGTCGTGGACGCTGTTCTCCTGAGAGTTGGGTAATTTGCTGCGAACGATGGTCTGTTTGAGGTTGGGTGGCTGTTTGAAGGCGAGTAGTGGAGGCGTGGGGATGGTCTTAGCAAGGTGTTCGTCGTCATCGATGACATGTTGAAGGCTGCGGAGAACATAGCGCAGTTTCTCCGCTCCGGGGAAGTACTGGACGACGAAGGGTACTCTGTTGGTTGCGTCCCGTGTTTGTCTTCTGAGGATGTCTATGCGATTTTTCGCTGTGGCCGGTCGGAACTGTCGATCGACGAGTCGAGCGTCATACCCCGTTCTTACGAGGGCGTCTTTCAGCGTCTGTAGGTGTCCATCGCGTTCCTCCTCGTCTGAGCAGATCCTGTGCATTCGCAGGGCCTGTCCATTGGGGATGGCCTCTTTGACGTGGTGAGGGTGGAAGCTGGAAAAGTGGAGCATCGTGAGGTTGTCCGTGGGCTTGCGGTAGAGTGAAGTGCTGAGGTGCCCGTCTTTGATGGAGATTCGTGTGTCCAAGAAAGAAACCGATTCTGGCATTGACGCAACTCCTGACAGCTTGAGCATACATGTCAAGCTTAGGGCAGCGACCCTCCGGAGGAGTCCAGTTTGACTCTTTCTTCTTCGGTTGCTGTACCGCGGATCCCTCTGTCTGCTGTTCTGGATCGTTGATTGTCTCATTGGGTTCGCTGCTGAAATCTTGGGATTTGTGGAAGAATTCCCGGAGCCTCATTCTCCTGATGAATTCCTCTGTGTCCGCCACTAGACCGATGGGGTCCATTCTGGTGGTGGGGCAGAAATTGAGCCCTCGGCTGAGAACTTCAATTTCGTCTGGTTGAAGGGTGTGGTCGGACAAATTGACGATAGACTTCCCTGTGGTTGCAACCGTAGTACCGGGGGAGGCTTGGTTGATGCTGGTGGTGCTGTCGAGTTTCTCAAGCTTCCTGCTCTTGGTTTTCATGTAGGCAGCGTAGTTCCGTTGCCTCGTCTGTTTGGCGGTGTCTCGTAGCTGGTCTGCTGTGTCCTGAGTACAGGTTGAGAGTATGGACTCTATCTTGGTTTCGAGGTTGCGGCGTCTGCTGTAGAGTTGGTGTACGAGATGGCTGCGGAGTGTGCGAGAGGTAGGACGGCAGAGTCTCTCAGCGTAATCTGAGTTGTATGTCGACTTGAGTGGGTTCGTGATCTGTAGTCCTTTCGGGATCTTGTCTGCTTTCTTGCAGCTCTGTAAAAACTTGATGTCTGTGTCGATATGCGCAATCTTCTTGGCGATCCTCTCCACTGTGAGCCGGCAGTTTGTGGTGTCGATAGTAGCCATGATGTGGAGATGCCGGTGACTGTTGGACTATAACCTGGTGTTGTAAGATTCCTTACATCTATACAAGTCTAACACAACCTCTCTGCTTTTCAATTCTATCCCTCTAGAAATGAACTCCAGTGCTTGATTTGCCTTTTTTATGGGCTTATTAACCTGCATCACTACTTTTAATGATTTATATGGCTCTGCCCCCAGATCCCTCTGCTCCTCTACCCCATTTAGACTCTTACTTTCCAAGGAGTATGTGGCCTCCTTATCCTTCTTACCAAAATGTACCACCTCACACTTATCTATATTGAAATTCATTTGCCAATTACACAACCATTCTGCAAGTTTATTAATGTCTTCCTGTGTTTTGTACCCCCAAATTTTGAAATTGTACTTCCGATTCCCAAGTCCATGTCGTTTATATAAATGGTGAACAATAGTGGTCCCAGCATCGATCCCTGTGGAACACCACTTCCCAACTTTTGCCAGTCTGAATAACTACCTTTACCTCTGTTTTCTGTTTTGTATCCAGCTTGCTATGCATTCTGCTACTTGTTCCCTGCCTCCACATGCTCTGACCTTAGTCATGAGTCTACAATGCAGTACCTTATTGAAGGCCTTTTGAAAATCCAAATATATTACATCTACTACATTACTCTTGTCTACCCTTTCTGTTACTTCTTCAAAGAATTCAATAAGGTTGGTCAAGCATGACCACCCCTTTTGAAATCAGTGCTGACTATTCTTTATTACATTTTCAGTTTCTAGATGTTTTTCTATTATATCTTTGAGTAAAGATTCCATTATCTTTCCTACCACTGACATTAAGCTAATTGGTCTATAGTTCCCTGGACTGGTTCTATCTCCCTTTTTAAATACAGGACTAACATTAGCTGTCCACCAGTCCTCTGGCACTATTCCCTTTTCTAATGAATTTTCTACATATGTAATAATGCCTCTGCTAGCTCTTCCCTAACTTCTTTTAATATGCGCGGATGCAATCCATCCGGACCAGGAGTTTTATCCTCTCAAAGTTTGATTAGTTTATCAGTTATCACCCCCTTTCTATCTTAAATGTGTTTATATCATTTTGATCTCTTCTTCTAATGTCATGACCATCAGGTTAGTCTCCGTGATAAATACTGAAGCAAAGTAATTATTCAAAATTTCTGCCAATTCGCCGTAATTACCTGTGAGTTTATCGTTAATATCGTAACACTTGGGTGATGCAGATCTTTTCTCAAATTCCTTATTCCAAAGTACATGCTTTTTCCATCTGCTTGTAGTGGACGTCCACACATAACTAGCATATGCAAACTGGAGTAGGGTCATTTAAGCTGCGACCCTTGATTCCTTTTGAAGAAAGAGGCCTCGAGATTCTGGCATGGAGGCACTAGAAGGAGTGAGGAAGGATGAGATTGGGAATATTAGCTAGTCTCATCTTTTGCTTTTTGTTCATTATCTCCTTACTTATTCACTCCCTCACACACAGATAAAAACCGCATCATAACACACAACCAAGTCTTTTCATGTAAAGCTTTATTCCAAGTGATGCCTTACTGCTAGCATTCTCTAACATGTCCTTCTACTCCTCCATGTGCCCAGGAGGAGCCCAATGACAGGTCTCAAACAAATATCCCACAGCACCCTGTGTCACCCATTCCTACAGTTACAAACACCAGCATTGATATAACCACTCAGTGAGGGCTTCTTTTAAGAACATAAGAAATAACAGCAGGAGTAGGCCATAGGGCCCCTCGAGCCTGCTCCGCCATTCAATAAGATCTTCGACCTCAACTCCACTTTCCCACCTGATCCCCATGTCCCGTGATTCCCATAGAGTCCAAAAATCTATCTATCTCAGCCTTGAATATACTCAATGACTGAGCATCCACAGCCTTCTGTGGTAGAGAATTCCAAATATTCACAACCCTCTGAATGAAGAAATTCCTCCTCATCTCAGTCTTAAATGGTCGGCCCCTTATCCTGCGACGATGCCCCCTAGTTCTAGACTCTCTCTGTGGGGAAACAACCTCTCAGCATCTACCTTGTCAAGACCCCTCAGAATCTTATGGGATCACCTCTCATTCTTCTAAACTCCAGAGAGTATAGGCCTACTCAATCTCTCCTCATAGGACAACCCTCTCATCCCAGGAATTAAGCTAGTAAACCTTCGTTGCACTGCCTCTAAGGCAAGTATATCCTTCCTTAGATAAGGAGAGCAAAACTGTACACAGTACTCCAGCTGAGGTCTCAACAAAGCCCTGTACAATTGTAGCAAGCCACCCTTACTCCAACCCCCTTGCAATAAAGGCCAACATGCCATTTGCCGTCCTAATTGCTTACTGTACCTGCATGCTAACTTTCTGTATTTCTTGTACAAGGACACCCAAATCTTTCTGAACGCCAACATTTAGTAGTTTCTCACCATTTAAAAAATATTCTGTTTTTCCATTCTTTCTACCAAAGTGAATAACCTCACATTTCCCCACATTATACTCCGTCTGCCACCTTCTTGCCCACTCACTTAACCTGTCTATATCCCTTTGCAGAATCTTTGTGTCCTCCTCACAGCTTACTGTCCCACCTAGCTTTGTATTGTCAGCAAACTTGGATACATTACACTTGGTCCCTTCATCTAAATCATTAATATAGATTGTAAATAGCTGAGGCCCAAACACTGATCCTTGTGGCATCCCACTAGTTACAGCCTGCCAACCTGAAAATGACCCATTTATCCCTACTCTCTGTTTTAACCAATCCTCTATCCATGCTAATGTAGTACCCCCAATCCCATGAGCCCTTATCTTGCTTAACAACTTTTTATGTGGCACCTTCTCGAATGCCTTTTGAAAATCCAAATATACTACATCCACTGGTTCCCCTTTATCTACCCTGCTACTTACATCCTCACAAAACTGTAATAAATTTGTCAAACATGATTTCCCTTTCATAAAACCATGTGACTCTGCCTAATCATGTTATGATTTTCTAAGTGCCCTGTTACCACTTCCTTAATAATGGATTCTAACATTTTACAGATAACTGTTTTCTCTCTCCCTCCTTTCTTGAAAAGCGGGGTTACATTTGCTACCATTCAATTCGCTGGGACCATTCTAGAATCTAGGGTATTTTGGAAGATCACAACCAATGCATCCACTATCCCTGCAGCCACCTCTTTTACAACCCTAGGATGTAGGCCATCAGGTACAGGGGGTTTGTTGGCTTTTAGTCCCATTTGTTTCTCAAGTATTTTTTCTTTACCAATATTAATTACTTTAAGTTCTTCACTCTCATGAGACCCTTGGTTCCCCACTATTTCCGGTATGCTTTTTGTGTCTTCTACTATAAAGACTGATATAAAATGTTTGTTTAACGTCTCTGCCATTTCCTTATTTCCCATTATAATTTCTTCTGTCTCAGCCTCTAAGGGACCAGTGTTTACTGTTGCTACTCTCTTCCTTTTTACATACTTGTAGAATCTCTTACAATCTGTTTTTATATTTCTTGCTAGTTTACTCTCTTACTCTATTTTATCCCTTTGTATTAATTTTTTGGTCATCCTTTGCTGGTTTCTAAAACTCTCCCAATCCTCAGGCTTACTACACTTCTTGGCAACATTATAAGCCTCTTCTTTTAATCTAATACTATCCTTAACTTCTTTAATTAGCCATGGATGGATCACTTTTCCTGAGGAATTTTTATCTCTCAATGGAATATATATTTGTTGAGAATTTTGAAATATTTCTTTAAATGTTCGCCATTGCTTACCCACTGTCATACCCTTTAATCTAATTTCCCAATCTACCTTAGCCAACTTGCCCCTCATACCTATGTAATTGGCTTTATTTAAGTTTAAGACTCTTGTTTCGGACTTATGTATGTCACTCTCAAACTCAACGTGAAATTCTATCATATTATGCTCATTCTTCCCCAGGGAATCCTTCACTATGAAAGTACTAATTAACCCTGTCTCATTACACAATGCGCAATCTAAAATAGCCTGTTCCCTGGTTGGTTCCATGACATATTGTTCTAAGAAACCGTCTCGAATGCATTCCATGATCTCGTCCTCCAGACTACCTTTGCCAATTTGATTTGCCTAGTCTATGTAAAGATTAAAGTCCCCCACAATTATTGCATTACCTTTGTTACAAGCTCCTATTATTTCTTGATTAATACTCTGTCCACTGGCACAGCTACTGTTAGGGACCCTATAAACTACTCCCACCAGTGTTTTCTGCCCCATGTTATTTCTTAGCTCCACCCATTCTGATTCTACCTCCTGATCTTCCGAGCCAAGATCCTTTCTCACTACTGTCCTTATGTCATCCTTTATTATCAGAGCTAACCCTCTCCCTTTCCATTCTGCCTATCTTTTCAAAATGTCAAGTACCCTGGAATATTTAGTTCCCAACCTTGGTAACCTTACAACCGCATCTCTGTAATGGCTTTTAGATCAAACCCATTTATCTTTATTTGTGCCACTAATTCACCTACCTTGTTATGAATGTTTCATGCATTCAGATAAAGAGACTTTAATTTTTAACTTTTTACCATTTTTCCCTGCTTTAACCTTATTCGCTGATGCACTATTATCTCTTTGTCCCTTCCTGACACACTCTGCTTATCTTTACCCAAATCATTACACTGCCCTGTTGTCTTGACTTTTCACTTTAGATTTCTAAATTTCCCCTCACCTGACCCCTCCCCATTTTTCTTTAAAGCCCTATCTACAGCCCTAGTTATTCGATTCGCCAGGACACTAGTCCAACTTAGTTTAAGTGGAGCCTGTCCCAATAGAACAGCTCCCTCTTTCCCCAGTACTGGTGCCAGTGCCCCATGAATTGAAACAGCTGTCTCTCACACCAATCTTTGAGCCACGCATTCAACTCTGATCTGCTTGACCCTAGGCCAATTTGCTCAGGTAGTAATTCACAGATTATTACCTTTGAGGTTTTGCTCATTAATTTAGACCCTATCTCCTCTAACTCCCTCAGCAGAACCTCATTCTTAGTTCTACCTATGTTGTTGGTTCCTACGTGGACCACAACAACTGGATCCTCCCCCTCATGCTCCAAATTCTTTCCCAGCCGCGAGGAGAAGTCCAAAACCCTGGCAGGCAACACAGTCTTCGGAACTCATGGCTTATGGCTGCAGAGAATAGTATCTTTCCCCCTGACTATACTGTCCCCTACCAATTTTTGAATTGTAAGAAGCATCACTTGATGAAGCACAGAGCATAAGTGAGGCGAAGCAGGTGTAGGTGAAATAGGAGGAACCGCAATCTGGTGATTGGATGGTCAGTTCAAGCGTTTCTTCAGATGCTGAGCCCAGGGATTTGGACCACACAGTGGCCACCTCCAAACTCAGTTTGGTAGCTTAGCATCAGCAGTTCATCCAGTTAATTGAAACTGTCAAAGAGTTTGTACAATTTGGGGGCACCTATAGAGGAATCCACAAGCTCCATCCGTGCAGTGCTGCATGACCTCTTAATCAAGTTTCAGACCACCATCCACAGCGTGGCCTATCTAAGGTCCTCTGCAGCAAAGCTCACCTTGACAAAGATCCTAAGCTCAGCAACTCTGTGATGTCCAAGAGACCTTTGAGCTTTGATTGGGGCTGTAGAGATCTTGGACTTCAATCTACAGCAGTCTGTCTGTCCACACAAATCTCTGGCCATGCTGAAGGAGTGCCCAGCTACAGGGAAATGGCCAGATCTGGCACAGAAGATGCAGATGTCTTTCAGAGCAAAGACATGTCTATATCACCTAGCCATTCCACTCAAGTGAGTACTACTGTGTCACATAGTGAATAGGTTCCATCTGCCACCTAATCAGTACCCCTGGTTGCTGCAGTTGCAGGGCCATCTACTGACCCAGCACAACAAGTTGTTGGACTACATTCATCTTTACAGGTAGACAGTGATATGCAACAGCCATCCACTTCACTGATTTCTCCCACTGGAGTACCACTTAGAAGGTGTGCACAGTCCAGAAATAGAAGACACACTGTCACTAAGGGGAAGCACTGGGAGAGAACAGACCTGCACCATTCAGATGAGTGGAATTTGGGTTAACTGGTACTTTAATGTGTTATGAAAGTAAATTTTTGGATGGGAGAAAATAAGGTAGTTTTAGAGAAATGCAGTGATATTCATGTAACTGCATATACTGCTTTAATTGACAAGGATATTGACCCCATGTCAGATGATTGCTGTGCATTGAACATTTCAAGTGCTTAATTAAATGTGTCCTCTATAACAGTCTGCTGTCCTAGTTTTGTTGAGTGACCATTTCTTTGCACAGACAAGTCTTCTGTCGCTTGCTTGGAGTTGTCTTTTGCTTCTGGTTGTCACTGTTTGTCTTCCCCTATCTGCTCCATGGCAAGGTCCCTTTGCTGAGCGAAGTTGTGTTAGACTGAAAAAACTCTTCTGATTGGTCCAGGATACTGAATCTTTGCGTCGGAGTGCTGGCCATATTGACCTATACATAAGTTACCTGCGGGCAACACATTGACTACCAGTGCTGATGATCGCTGTGCTATCCTGGAAGAAGATGAAGGCAAAACATTTGAGAAAAGAGCTGACTAGCAGTGCCATCTCTATCGTGCAGGTTAGCTGCAGGTGTCCTTGCTGCTGATGGTACAGAACTTCATCTGGCTCCTCGTTGACCTGGAACCTGTGGAAATAATTCCCCATTGTTAGTGTCAGGTAGGTGTACAAATACAGTTGATGGAATAATGGCAGATGTGAGCAGTCCACCTCTAATCCATGCCCATCTCACTGGTATGCCTTCTTGTACATTGTACCATTTCAACCATGAAATACTGCATTTTGGGAACGCCAAATTTTTACTTTGATGCCTTTTTGCTCCTTCAACTTTCATCAAAGGTTATATTCTAAGAGGTCCTTAACCAGTGCTAAAAATGTTCTGTATATTTGGTAAATCAAAAAGGGCTCAAGTGCCTCAGATCCTTTAAAAGCTATAACATTAATGGGCCTACTCCAGATGAACAAAGGGAATGTTCAATGCAAGCCTATCCTAAGTGTAGAGAAGATCATGCTAGCCTTCATTTAAATGCATTGTAATATTTAGATGAAGCTGTGGCTCATATTTAGGGCATACACTTAGGCTAATTTAAAAGATCCCCCCCGAAGATCATGTTCCGTGCTAAAGTGATGATGATCCGGCTACAAGAATGAAAAACAGTTTTTCCAGTACCCCAGCACCACTCCTGCGCTTCTGGTCATAGTAACTGAAAAATGTAATATAATATCACATTGCCAAGAGTTGTTACAATCACCTAGAGACACAATGACAAAGCAACACTGCAGAACACAATATACTGACAGTGCTACAGCTGTATTGTTAAAAAGGCTATATGTTAATAATGTTCCATCATCTCTTCTGACAGCAATAAAACAAAGTAGGGAACACAAAGCTACTTCTTCATGCCAAGAAGCATTCTCTCATGTTAAGGGACTGCTGCCTCAGATTTTGGAAGATGCTCCCTCACATCAAGAACTTGTATCACAGCTCACTGTGTCAACACCACCACCAAAAGAATCAGCAGCCGAGAGACACAATCTCTGGAGGATGCTTTCATTAATTTTATGCAAGGATCACAGGTTAAGTCATGGAACACAGGTCCAGCACTTTAATTGGCCATGTGCTTCAGTATTCAGACCTAATAGAGTCAGCTTTCAAATGAAGGATGGTGTATGGAGAAGAACATGTACATCACACACTGGAAAGTTGTCTTGTTGGAGAGGCACCATACACCAAGCAAATTTTTGCCACCAATGGCAGCTTTCTGAAGAAGCTTTCTATGCTGCCATTGATGTCTACAATTAATGATGCTGTAACAATTATTATCATCCTACTTGGAGACAAGATTGAGACAAGCGTGAGGGAAGTATTCAGAGACATCACTGAAGTCTAATGGTGTAGTGTTAAGTGGGTAGATTACATCTATGGGATTTATTTACTGGTAGCTAGCCAAAAATACTTAAATTAAGCTGTTATCTAGGCTGTTATGTCATGAAAATATACATGAAGGAAAATAAAGCAAAATATGCAATGGTAATAGCAACTGTATGTGAATGTAGATTATACATAACTTGTAGTAACAATGTAAGATTGTCTTAGATAAGGAAAAGCATGGCTTTATGTTACAAATTCTTAATAAGATGAGCCCACTGACGGGACCAAATCAAGAGGGTTAACTCAGTCATATGGATCTTTTCAAGGTGTCATTCAACTAGACATGGGTATGTCAGAAACTGCGATAGCCAGATGTCAATTAGTTTGGCAAAGGCCCAGTGCTACACTTTTTGCTAGTGCTAGCTCATGATTAAGACATTAAGGCTATGATCCCAATTACCTCCAAGACTCTTACTTGTCATTATTCTTTCTCTTGCAAAACAGAGCGCATCTTTACTCAGAGCTCTGTTCAATATTAGAACAGGTTGATAATACAAGTGAGAACCAGGCTGAATATAGAAAGTTCAGAGGACAAGCGAAAAAGGAAATAAGAGGGGCAAAGAGAGAGTATGAGAATAGACTGGCAACTAACATAAAAGGAATCCAAAAATCTTCAAGAGGCATATAAATAGTAAACGGGTAGTAAGAGGAGGTTTGGGGCTGATTAGGGACCAAAAAGAGACCTACACATGAAGGCGGCGGGCATGGCTTAGGTACTAAATGAATACTTTGCATCTTTACCAAGGAAGAAGATTCTGCCAAAGTAACAGTAGAAGAGGAGGTAGTTGAGATACTGGATGGGCTAAAAATTGATAAAGAGGAGGTACGAGAAAGGCTGGCTGTACTTAAAGTAGATAAGTCACCAGGTCCAGATAAGATGCATCCTAGGTAGCTGAGGGAAGTAAGGATGGAAATTGCGGAGGTACTGGCCATAATCTTCCAATCATCCTTAGATATGTGGGTGGACTGGAAAATTGAAAATGTAACACCCTTGTTCAAAAAAGGGTGTAAGGATAAAGCCGGTAACTACAGGCCAGTCAGTTTGACCTCGGTGGTGGGGAAACTTTTAGAAACGGTAATCCAGAACAAAATTAACAGTTACTTGGACACATGTGGATTAATAAACGAAATCCAGCACAGATTTGTTAAAGGAAAATCGTGTTTAACTAACTTGATTGAGTTTTTTGATGAGGTAACAGAGAGGGTTGATGAGGTCAATGCGGTTGATGTTGTGTATATGGACTTCCAAAAGACATTTGATAAGGTGCCACATAATAGGCTTATCATCAGAGTTGAAGCCCATGGAATAAAAGGGGCAGTGGCAGCATGGGTACAAAATTGGCTAAGTGACAGGAAACTGAGTAGTGGTGAACGGTTGTTGTTTAGGCTGGAGGAAGGTATACAGTGGTGTTCCCCAGGGGTCAGTACTAGGACCACTGCTTTTCTTGATATATATTAATGACTTGGACTTGGGTGTATAGGGCACAATTTCAAAATTTGCAGATGACACAAAATTTGGAAGTGTAGTGAACAGTGAGGAGGATAGTGATAGACTTCAAGAGGACATAGACAGGCTGGTCGAATTGGTGGACACGTGGCAGTTGAAATTTAACGCAAAGAAGTGCGAAGTGATACTTTTTGGCAGGAAGAATGAGGAGAGGCAATATAAACTAAAGGGTACAATTCTAAAGGAGGTGCAGAAACAAAGAGATCTGGGAGAATATGTGCTCAAATCTTTGAAGGTGGCAGGGCAGGTTGAGAAAGCAGTTAAAAAACCATATGGTACCCTGGGCTTTATAAATAGCAACAAAAGCAAGGAAATTATGATGAACCTTTATAAAACACTGATTCGTCCACAATTGGAGTATTGTGTGCAATTCTGGGCACCGCACTTGAGGAAGGATGTGAAGGCCTCAGAGAGGGTGCAGAAAAGATTTACTAGAATGGTTCCAGGGATGAGGGACTTCAGTTACGTGGATAGACTGGAGAAGCTGGGGTTGTTCTCCTTAGAGCAGAGACGTTTGAGAGGCGATTTGATAGAGGTGTTTAAAATCATGAGGGGTGTAGACAGAGTAGATAGAGAGAAACTGTTCCCATTAGCAGAAGGGTCAAGAACCTGAGGACACAGATTTAAGGTAATTGGCAAAAGAACCAAAGGCAACATAAGGAAAAACTTTTTTACACAGCGAGTGGTTATGATATGGAATGTACTGCCTGAAAGGGTGGTGGAGGCGGATTCAATAGTGGCTTTCAAAAAGGATTTATAGACTCATAGAATCATAGAAGTTTACAACATGGAAACAGGCCCTTCGGCCCAACATGTCCATGTCGCCCAGTTTATACCACTAAGCTAGTCCCAATTGCCTGCACTTGGCCCATATCCCTCTATACCCATCTTACCCATGTAACTGTCCAAATGTACCCGCCTCTGCTACTGCCTCTGGCAGCTCGTTCCAGACACTCACCACCCTTTGAGTGAAAAAATTGCCCCTCTGGACCCTTTTGTATCTCTCCCCTCTCACCTTAAATCTATGCCCCCTCGTTATAGACTCCCCTACCTTTGGGAAAAGATTTTGACTATCTACCTTATCTATGCCCCTAATTATTTTATAGACTTCTATAAGATCACCCCTTAACCTCCTACTCTCCAGGGAAAAAAGTCCCAGTCTATCTAACCTCTCCCTATAAGTCAAACCATCAAGTCCTGGTAGCATCCTAGTAAATCTTTTCTGCACTCTTTCTAGTTTAATAATATCATTTCTATAGTAGGGTGACCAGAACTGTACACAGTATTCCAAGTGTGGCCTTACTAATGTCTTGTATAACTTCAACAAGACATCCCAACTCCTGTATTCAATATTCTGACCAATGAAACCAAGCATACCGAATGCCTTCTTCACCACCCTATCCACCTGTGACTCCACTTTCAAGGAGCTATGAACCTGTACTCCCAGATCTCTTTGTTCTATAACTCTCCCCAACGCTCTACCATTAACGGAGTAGGTCCTGGTCTGATTCGATCTACCAAAATGCATCACCTCACATTTATCTAAATTAAACTCCATCTGCCATTCATTGGCCCACTGGCCCAATTTATCAAGATCCCGTTGCAATCCTAGATAACCTTCTTCACTGTCCACAATGCGACCAATCTTGGTGTCATCTGCAAACTTACTAACCATTCCTCCTAAATTCTCATCCAAATCATTAATATAAATAACAAATAACAGCGGACCCAGCACCGATCCCTGAGGCACACCGCTGGTCACAGGCCTCCAGTCTGAAAAACAACCCTCTACAACCACCCTCTGTCTTCTGTCGTCAAGCCAATTTTGTATCCAATTGGCTACCTCACCTTGGATCCCGTGAGATTTAACCTTAAGTAACAACCTACCATACGGTACCTTGTCAAAGGCTTTGCTAAAGTCCATGTAGACCACGTCTACTGCACAGCCCTCATCTATCTTCTTGGTTACCCTTTCAAAAAACTCAATCAAATTCGTGAGACATGATTTTCCTCTCACAAAACCATGCTGACTGTTCCTAATCAGTCCCTGCCTCTCCAAATGCCTGTAGATCCTGTCTCTCAGAATACCATCTAACAACTTACCCACTACAGATGACAGGCTCACCGGTCTGTAGTTCCCAGGCTTTTCCCTGCCGCCCTTCTTAAACAAAGGCACAACATTTGCTACCCTCCAATCTTCAGGCACCTCACCTGTAGCTGTCGATGATTCAAATATCTCTGCTTGGGGACCCGCAATTTCCTCCCTAACCTCCCATAACGTCCTGGGATACATTTCATCAGGTCCCGGAGATTTATCTACCTTGATGCGCGTTAAGACTTCCAGCACCTCCCTCTCTGTAATATGTACACTCCTCAAGACATCACTATTTATTTCCCCAAGTTCCCTAACATCCATGCCTTTCTCAACCGTAAATACCCATGTGAAAAATTCATTCAGGATCTCACCCATCTCTTGTGGTTCCGCACATAGATGACCTTGTTGATCCTTAAGAGGCCCTACTCTCTCCCTAGTTACTCTTTTGCCCTTTATGTACTTGTAGAAGCTCTTTGGATTCTCCTTTGCCTTATCTGCCAAAGCAATCTCATGTCCCCTTTTTGCCCTCCTGATTTCTCTCTTAACTCTACTCCGGCAATCTCTATACTCTTCAAGGGATCCACTTGATCCCAGCTGTCTATGCATGTCATATGCCTCCTTCTTCTTTTTGACTAGGGCCTCAATCTCCCGAGTCATCCAAGGTTCCCTACTTCTACCAGCCTTGCCCTTCACTTTATAAGGAATGTGCTTACCCTGATTAAGAACTTGAAGGAAAAAAAATTGCAGAGCTATGGGGATAGGGCAGGCGAGTGGATTGCTTTTGCAGAGAGCCGGCACTCAACGGGCCAAATGGCCTCCTTCTGTGCTGTAACCATTCTATGATTCTATGATTGACCTTGAATCCAAGGCTTTTCCTGCCCATATGTCTTTTTGTTGGAAAACCTATAGAACATTATTCAGTTCCCTTTTCATAACTTTGAAAGGTTCAGACCAGCTGAACAGACTCCACTGATCTTCTGGTAACACTTGAATGTAGAGTTATTTTTTTGAGTTTCAGTTTTGCGGAACTCAAGGATTAATCCTTCATTTTACAGAATATCTGTAGTGTGTTCTAGAATGACCAGCTATCCAACAATATTGTGGATCTGGTGTGAATGACAATTCAACATTGGCCCGATTTTAAGATCCCAGAAAAATTGAAGCCATGCACAGCCTTGCTATGCAGCAGGCCACCCAAATTTTGTAATGTAAGGCCCATCTCTTCATTTGCCCAGACTCCCTGTAAATCAAAAAGGTGGACAGGGGGTCAGGCCTGCAAACTGACTGGCAATCACAAAATCTGGCCAGCCAGTAGCATATAAAAGGATAATGCTCATAGTTAAAGGTGAGACACAATTTTTTTAGACCAAACCACCATTAGTTCTTTGGAAGAATGGCTGTAAAGAGCAATTTGGTCAAATCTGCCCTTTTCAATGATAAAGCTCTGGAAATCCAGCTGCATGAGGTGCAGCAAAGGAAGGTAACTCTTTCCGGGTCAAAGGGCCACCCTCCACCAAAGACAGCAGTAGAAGCTGCCTAGGAAGATGTAGCTGAGTAGGTCAATGCAGTCTCCCACATCCAGTTGGACCTAAGATCAAAAACAGAAGTAGTTTTCAGGTATCTTCAAAAGTGCCAACGTAAGTAGATATTCCTTTTCACACGTTGCGACTTTCTGCAAGGCAAGTGTGGCAGAATTTACCGCCCCTTTGTTCCCTCAGGATGAGAACATGTTTCCTTTTCCACAGCACTAATGCAAGCCATACAAGCTGCAAAGCAAATTTTCAGTGGGACATTGTAGCATCTTTCACTTAGTATGTAAGTTCTGCTCCAACTCAGTACTGGTCCTACAAAAAACATTCTATTCTCTTTACAGTGTTATCTCTGAAAGGGTGGCATTGTTGTCACAGGGATGTTGTTGAATTGCTGTATGAATTCCTGTGTTTTTACTGTGTTCTGCTTCCAGGCTAAGGTTGCTGGAGAGGTCCAGAACAGGCAGGGGCCCTGCGACTCTGAAGCAGGTCACTTAATACAAGGCAATGGCCCTCACTCTGTTCCCAAAGGAAATGGTTGAAGGCATTGGCAAGGCTAAGTTTGGAGGCTTGGTGCCATACCCCAGCAAGCATCCTCCATTTTTTGAGTTTTCCACACTCCCTGTCTTTCTCCTCCCCTGGATCTGTAGGGTTTTCCGATCGTGTGAGGGTTGTTCAGCCTTGCTGTTCACAACCGAGCTCACTTATTTACGGTCGAAGGTCCGGGCTTACCCTTATGAATCACACTGAAGGATGATGAATAATGCAATCGACACAGGTTTCAGATTTTGAGTAGTAGAAGTATGTTTAATATCTACAGCAAATCTCAATACGGCAAAACCGATGCTAACGTTCCTACGAACAAATAGATTACTTCCCCTTGGACTTCTTAAACTAAGACCCTCCGTGTTCCCTTACTCACGGCTGTTAACTCCCAACACTACACTGCTAAGGTTTGGTCGGGACATGCAGAGGTACCTCTCCATATGGCTGTGAGTTGAGTATTCTGCAGGCTGCGGTTGAAATGTTCACCCTGCTGACTTTGGCTGCCGGATCGTGTCTTCTACGATTGAAGTCCTTGGGGCTGTACCCATTCCTTGGGGCATGCGACTTCCTTCGGTTCTGGTTGTACAGAGAGCGGCATGCTCTGATCTTCTGATGTTGTAGAGCTGTGTTGCTAGTGTCCGTTTGACATCCACTGTTCGACCCCCTCCTCCGTGAGGCTGCAACAGTTATACTGTTTTCTGGCTGATCTAGTCAGACGGTGCAAAATGCTACGATTGGTCCCTGGAGAGAAAGCTTTGTTTGAATGTGTATTATTTTCCCGCCTCTCATCTAGCTGGTTTTGGGGGACAGTGGGAACTGCTGATCTTGCGTACTATATGAGGTGTGAACTGTTTTCAGATGGGTTCTGTTGTCCCGACCGACTGACTCAATTATATCAACCAGTGGATTTCATTGTCTCCTTAGCCCACTTGGAGTCGGTGATGATGTAAGGCAATGTCTCTGCTGGGTGCGGTGGGTTTTAGTTCAAAAGCTTGTCCTTTCTGGTCTGGAAATTGGGTTTTAAACAGTCCTTTTTGCAGCCATTTTCCCAAAACTGGAGTTTTCCCCTGGCAAATAATATCTTGGATTAAAAATGATAATCCTATAGTTGCTCCTAAGAGGATCTTCTGTCTACCGAGACTGAGACCCCTCGCACAACTATCTTCTTTCATCGTCTTCTTGCCGTGTGTGAGCACCCCTCATGTCCAGATCAAACCGTATCCTCCCCCATTAAACTAAAACTCTGGGGAAACACTCCCTCCCGCTTTAAACAAACTTACTATTGCTAAAACAGAAAGGAAAACTATATACATATAAACAAGACAGTACATTCTTCTTGCCAAAACATATAGCCTTGGGAAAAACTCTCCTCTCTTATACAACACAGAAAACTTCACTTTGCAGTATACAGAAAAGAGGAAAACGTTTGTACGTACAAGTTCTGGTTTTATACAGTATGCAAAAACAGCTCTTCCCTCCCGACCCAAAGCCTTAAAATCAGGATTTTCTCTCCGTGAGAGCAATACATTGGCGCTCCGCGGAGGGCTTTCTTGCATTTCCTGCAGGCAATAAAAACCGAGTAACACACTACTATAGATTGTACCACTACCAGGAGGTGAGACATCGATCGGATCCATGGTGGGATCTCTACTTTTAAACCGAAATAGAGGGGATGTTATGTCTTTTATTTCTTCAGCTGTCTCCCTGTTGCGTTGCTCTAATGTGTAAAAATGTTTTTGGGACACCTCCACTTGTTTTAGGAGTTTTGTGAGATGTCCGGGCAGGGGTGGTATCTCGTACCCGAAAGTGGTGATGTAACTCTGTAGATTGTCTACGGAGTTGTTAATGTCGAGGTGAACTGTGGTCTCAATTATGGGGAGTATTCTTACATTCGCCACCTGAACCTCTGTGCGGGGTTTAAAGCAGAAGGGCCGCTCGGTCACAGGACACCAGGTGTCGTTGTGAACCCTGTACTGGTCGACGCCAGTCGTCTCGCAGTATGTTCCCCTGAGGTGACACGTGGGCCTGGGCAATCACCTACATGGTGCAATTCACTGGCTCTGCGCCTTTGGATTTAAACCCACACACAGGCCTATCTAAAGCGTACGGGTGCTGTGGACACAAAACTAGACGCGCTCCCCTTACCTGGCAGCCTTTGAGGTCACTGCCAGTCATGGCATGCTCCCACTTAATCATGTACGGTGGGACGTCATGATGGCGCACGTATACCCCACCTCGGATGACTCCGATATTCTCCACACGGTACACCGACACAGGCTTTTGGGCCTTGCTCAGTACCGGCATCCGCAACACTATCCCAATAATCGTGTGGTTTGACTGACCACAGTCCACGGGAACCGGGTAGGCTTCTGAAGCCAACCGGAGCTGATACAGGCTCAAATAGCTGCTGTGAGGTGCCTGTTACTAACCCAAGAAGGAACGCGACCTTCCCCCAGGTCCTCCAGATTACTGCGTCCTTCATTTAGCAACCAGGCCCCATAATATACACGCGTCATTACTTGCAGCCTGAGCCGAGGCATTCCTGTCTTCTTTGATTAACTCGTTAATGGAGGGTGCATGAGACTCCAACTGGGCTATGACCATTGCACCTAAGCTATCCCCGCTGGTGGCTCCTTCCAAGAAGAAATCCTCACCCCCATTAATCGCCCCTAGTGCTGGTGCCATTTGGAGATCCTCCTTGAGGCGCACAAAAGCTGCCTGGCAGTTCTCATCCCACTCCCATCCGACTCTATTTCGGAGGAGCCAGAGCAGAGGGGCTGCTGTGGCAGCGTAGCCCTCAATTAAATCGCGGCAGTACCCTGTGAGCCCCAGGAAAGACCTTACCCCGGTAACGTCTTTTGGAACTGGCAACTCCTGTGCTGCCTTCCTCCTTGCCTCACCTATGCAGCACTCTCCTGCCCGGATGGTCAAACCCAGAAATTTTACTTCCGGCTGACCAATCTTGGCTTTTTTGGGATTCACCTTGAATCCCACCTCCTTCAGTAGCCCTAGCAATTCTGCTAACAATAGGCCATGTTCTTCCTCCCCCTCTGAGAAGAGCAACAAATCGTCCACGTATTAGACTAGCTGGTGTGGCCGGCTGAAAGCTTTGAGTGCATCAGCCATGCTTTGGTGGAAGATAGACGGGCTGTTGTGGAAGCCATGGGGAAGACAAGTCCAAGTATACTGTTGGCCTTTAAAAGTGAAAGCGAAACTATACTGGTCCTCCCGTTTTAAGAGGATTGACCAGAACCCGTTTGAAATATCCAGCACCGAAAACGTGGTTGCGGTGGCTGGAAAGCTCCCTATGAGGTTGGCTACTGCTGCCACAGTAGGGGCGCATGCTGGAATGTTTTCATTAAGGACTCGATAGTCCATGGTAGATCTCCACGAATTGTCCAGTTTCCTGACCGGCCAAAGTGGCGAGTTCACGTGGGTCGCTATCGCCCTCAATACCCCTTGCTGCACAAGGGATCCCAGTGCCGTCTCGAGGTCAGCCTCGGCCTCCTCGGGAAAACTGTACTGCCGTTGTGGCCGTGACATCGGGTCTCCTAGGACTCTAACCTCCACCCTGGTCACTCTACCACAATCGTGTTTGTGGGTGGCAAACGCTGCGAGATTGGCGCGCACGTAGGCCTGGTACTGTGCTGGGGTGTTCCTGACTAATGCTTCCAAGTCATATCCCCACTTTGGACTCAACGTACAGATGTTTCCCCTCTTATCCCTATCCTTGGGGATAACTATCACTTACTCCACTTCCTCGGATCCCCCTGCTCCCCATAAGCAGTGGTTCCTGAGATTCACAATCACCCGGTTTGCTAACATAAAGTCAGCACCGAGGACTCCAGATCCCGGTTGCTCCCACTTCATCAGCACGCATTTCCACGTGGTGTGAAGCGCCCCTAACATAATGGTGAGGGGTTTTGAAATCGCCCCAGCCTGTTCATTCCCAATGAACCCCACCAGACTGAAGGGGACCCCGCTAGACCAGGGAGAAGTGGTCGGGTTATTTGCGTGGACTACCATGCTAGAAGCCCCGGTATCCACCAAATAATCTTCCTTAACCTTCTCCACCCCTATCTTCACACAGGGTCTGCCCCGCTTGTCATAGGTGAGCGGACACAGGTACTCAGGCTGGGCGCGGTCTAGTCAGGGTTGTGGGGGGCATATGGGAGATGAGGGAACTGTACTGGACACTGCAGCGTCTAGCTTTCCCCTGCTCCTGGTAAAAGCCTCCTCGAACGCAGTCATGAAGCGTATAAACTCGGAGTCCTCAGCTTCTGCCCTGGAGGAGATTTCTGGACTGGCTTCCCCGCTTTGGGGCAGTCCTTCCTCCAATGGCCTGCCTTCCCACACCCGTAGCAAGTCCCTGGCTTGCTGGTGTCACCCCCTTCCTGACACCATTCTTTCTTAGGCTTACTGGCTCGAGCCTCATGGAGCTTGCCCTTTGGTTTGATCTCCCCTCCAGACTCAGCTTTAAAATCCAGGCTGAGCTTCCTCAGCACGCCTGCCTCTGTGTTCACGAGGTCTTCGGGGTCAAACCAATTCTCGGGGTCAAACCAATTCTCGGCCCTGCTCCTGACCCCAGGCAAGCTGTTTGCCATGAGGAGCCTGAGCCAGTGATTCTTCGGAGCCCCTATCAACTGTGCCCGGACAACGCCCCCCCCCCCCCCCCCGCAGCTGCTTTTGCATAGACCGGCCATAGCCGATCCGCAAATGCATCTGGGGACTCTCCGGGCAACTGCCTAGTCTTTTCAACCTGTAGGAATGGACTCCACTGTTTATGCCCCATGGCGACCAGGATCTCATCTTTCTGTGGTGCCCCCCCCCATCTTGGTAGCTGCGGAGATACTCTGATACAGCCTCCCGTCTAGGGAGAACAGCATCAGCCTGTTCATCTCGCCTTCGCTACACCCGTTGTTCCCCCCAATCTGCTCCATTTCCGTGAAGTGAACTGAAGGGTCCCCGTCCCGACGTTCCTGCAAGCAGAGGACACATGGGATTCCCTAGCATCTGTTGCTCTTCCTGGGATCCCACAACCTGAGCCCTACTGGCGGACTCTGCGCTAACCCTACTGGCGGGCTCACTGTGACCTTCCCCGACTAGTTCGGCTGCCCCCGGAGCTATCAGACTAACCATCCCTCTGGCCTTCGACAAGGCTTTGGTCAGCTTTCGGATCTCCTCCCTACAAGGCCCGTGATCCGCATCCTCATACCCCCTCCCCTGCACAACATTTTACGCTACCCTCATGTCGCTGAGGCACCCCTCGGTTGTACCAGCCCTGGCTTGTAGCCTTTGGTTGTCCTCTCGGAGACCCTGAACTTGCACTTGAGCTTCAGTTACCTGACATTTCAAGTACTTGTTCTGGATACAAGATGCTTCCTCTCGAGCCCCGCACTGCTTCCTTGCAGAGTGGAGATCCTCCAGTAATCTACTCCCAGCCATCTCTCTAACCTCACACTCTTCCTTGGAGACCTGCAGCTCTATCTCAAGCCTACTCACTTGCTCCCTGACCTTCTGGATTTGCTTTTGCAGACATAGCAGCCGCACAGCCTTTTCCTTGGACTTTTTGTGACTCTGCTGAGGGCAGTCAGAATGGATCATGTCCAGAATCCACGGCTGGGCCACATTAATTTTCACATACACGTATGAGGAAATTCTTTCCTCCATACCCAAACATTCACCTGAAACCATATTCATATGTTTCAGTGAGTTCACTGTCAAACCTCCTACCTGGCTCACCAGATCTGTTTCCGATCATGTGAGGGTCGTTCAGCCTTGCTGGTCACAACCGAACTCATTTATTTATGGTTAAAGGTCTGGGCTTACCCTTATGAATCACACTGAAGGATGATGAATAATGCAATCGACACACGTTTCAGATTTTGAATAGTAAAAGTAAGTTTAATATCTACAGCAAATCTCAATATGGCAAAACCGATGCTAACGTTCCTACGAACAAATAGATTACTTCCCCTTGGACTTCTTAAACTAAGACCCTCCGTGTTCCCTTAATCACGGCTGTTAACTCCCAACACTGCTAAGATTTGGTCAGGACATGCAGAGGTGCCTCTCCACATGGCTGTGAGTTGAGTATTCTGCAGGCTGCGGTTGAAATGCTCGCCCCGCTGACTTTGGCTGCCGGGTCGTGTCTTCTACGCTCGAAGTCCTTGGGGCCGTACCCGTTCCTTGAGGTATGCGACTTCTTTCGGTCCTGGTTGTAGAGAGAGAGGCATGCTCTGATCTTCTGATGTTGCAGAGCTGTGAAGCTGGTGTCCGTTTGACATCCACTGTTCAACCCCCTCCTTCCTGAGGCTGCAACAGTTATACTGTTTTCTGGCTGATCCAGTCAGACAGTGCCAAATGCTACGATTGGTCCCTGGAGAGAAAGTGTATTATTTTCCCACCTCTCATCTAGCTGGTTTTGGGGGACAGTGGGAACTGCTGATCTTGCGTACTATATGAGGTATGAACTATTTTCAGGTGAGTTCTGTTGTCCCGACCGACTGACTCAATTATATCAACCAGTGGATTTCATTGTCTCCTTACCCAACTTGGAGCCGGTGATGATGTAAGGCAATGTGTCTGCTGAGTGGGGGGTTGGGTTTTAGTTCAAAAGCTTGTCCTTTCTGGTCTGGGAACTGGGTTTTAAACAGGGTCCTTTTCGCAGCCATCTCCCAAAACTGCAGTTTTCCCCTGGCGAATAGAACCTTGGATTAAAAAGGATAATCCTACAGGTCACACTTGCTAAGCCGCTGTGTCACAAGCAAAATATCTTATGTCCCTACCTCTCTAACAATGTCTTGGGGATGCATTGTAACTAGCTGTCCTTTTCACTTCTTCCCAAGATGACAGACCAAGATCTAGTGGCACCATGGTCTCTTGCACCATCACAGTAAGCTACTTCAACCACCAGTCCAACTAATAACACTCTGGAGAAAAGAGCTGGCCGAGTCCTGAAGGACATAGCTGCCAGACTGGGCCTGCAGCAGGTGGTGAGCGAACCAACACGAGGGAAGAACCTACTTGACCTCGTCCTCACCAATCTACCTGTTGCAGATGCATCTGCCCATGACAGTATTGGTAGGAGTGACCACCGCACAGTCCTCGTGGAGACGAAGTCCCGTCTTCGCACTGAGGACACCATCGAACGTGTTGTGTGGCACTATCACCTAAATGGGATGGATTCAGAACAGATCTAGCAGCTCAAAACTGGGCATCCATGAGGCACTGTGGGCCATCAGCAGCAGCAGAATTGTATTCCAGCACAATCTGTAACCTCATGGCCCAGCATATTCCTCACTCTACCATTACCAACAAGCCAGGGGATCAACCCTGGTTCAATGAGGAGTGTAGAAGAGCATGCTAGGAGCAGCTGCAGGCGTACCTAAAAATGAGGTGCCAACCTGGTGAAGCTACAGCTCATGACTACATGCATGCTAAACATTGGAAGCAACATGCTATAGACAGAGCTAAGCGATTCCACAACCAACGGATCAGATCAAAGCAGTCCTGCCACATCCAGTCGTAAATGATGGTGGACAATTAAACAACTAACGGGTGCTCTGTAAACATCCCCATCCTCAATGATGGTGGAGTCCAGCACGTGAGTGCAAAAGACAAAGCTGAAGTGTTTGCAGCCATCTTCAGCCAGAAGTGCCGAGTGGATGATCCATCTCGGCCTCCTCCCGATATCCCCACCATCACAGAAGCCAGTCTTCAGCCAATTCAATTCACCCAACATGATATCAATAAACGGCTGAGTGCACTGGATACAGCAAAGGCTTTGGGCACCGAAAAAGGAAGATGGTAGTGGTTGTTGGAGGCCAATCATCTCAGCCCCAGGACATTGCTGCAGGCGTTCCTCAGGGCAGTGTCCTGGGCCCAACCATCTTCAGCTGCTTCATCAATGACCTTCCCTCCATCATAAGGTCAGTGCTGAAGACTTGTGCTCCAGAACTAGCCGTGCCTCTAACCAAACTGCTTCAGTACAGCTACAATAATGGCATCTACCCGACAATGTGGAAAATTGCCCAGGTATATCCTGTCCACAAAAAGCAGCACAAATCCAATCCGGCCAATTACCACCCTGTCAGTCTACTCTCAATCATCAGCAAAGTGATGGAAGGTGTCGTCGACAGTGCTATCAAGCAGCACTTACTCACCAATAACCTGCTCACCGATGCTCAGTTTGGGTTCCTCCAGGACCACTCGGCTCCAGACCTCATTACAGCCTTGGTCCAAACATGGACAAAAGAACTGAATTCCAGAGGTGAAGTGAGAGTGACTGCCCTTGACATCAAGGCAGCATTTGACTGAGCGTGGCACCAAGGAGCCCGAGTAAAATTGAAGTCAATGGGAATCGGGGAAATCTCTCCAATGGCTGGAGTCATACCTAGCACAAAGGAAGATGGTAGTGGTTGTTGGAGGCCAATCATCTCAGCCCCAGGACATTGCTGCAGGCGTTCCTCAGGGCAGTGTCCTGGGCCCAACCATCTTCAGCTGCTTCATCAATGACCTTCCCTCCATCATAAGGTCAGAAATGGGGATGTTCGCTGATGATTGCACAGTGTTCAGTTTCATTCGCAACCCCTCAGATAATGAAGCAGTCCGTGCTCGCATGCAGCAAGACATGGACAACATCCACGCTTGGGCTGATAAGTGGCAAGTAACATTCGCGCCAGACAAGTACCAGGCAATGACCATCTCCAACAAGAGAGAGATTAACCACCTCCCCTTGACATTCAACAGCATTACCATCACCGAATCCCCCACAATCAACATCCTGGGGGTCACCATTGATCAGAAACTTAACTGGACCAGCCACATAAATACTGTGGCTACAAGAGCAGGTCAGAGGCTGGGTGTACTGCAGCGAGTGACTCACCTCCGGACTACCCAAAACCTTTCCACCATCACAAGTCAGGAGTGTGATGGAATACTCTCCACTTGCCTGGATGACTGCAGCTCCAACAACACTCAAGAAGCTCGACACCATCCAGGACAAAGCAGCCCACTTGATTGGTACCACATCCACCACTCTAAACATTTACTCCCTTCACCACCGGCGCACTGTGGCAGTAGTGTGTACCATCCACAGGATGCACTGCAGCAACTCGCCAAGGCTTCTTCTACAGCACCTCCCAAACCCACGACCTCTACCACCTAGAAGGACAAGAGCAGCAGGCACATGGGAACAACACCACTTGCACGCTCCCCTCCAAGTCACACACCATCCCGACTTGGAAATATATCGCAGTTCCTTCATCGTCGCTGGATCAAAATCCTGGAACTCCCTTCCTAACAGCACAGTGGAAGAACCTTCACCACACGGACTGCAGCGGTTCAAGAAGGTGGCTCACCACCACCTTCTCAAGGGCAATTAGGGATGGGCAATAAATGCTGGCCTTGCCAGCAACGCCCTCATCCCATGGAGAAAACAATTAGGGAGTTTGAGGAATGCACAGTGAGTAAAGCATCATTCACAAGTGAGGAGGAGCATTTGAAAGGGGCAGGAGATGAAGAAGACAAATCTGAACAGGTTACGAGCCATGCCATGTCTCCAATGCATGAGGCAGGGATTGTTTTCCTGCTGGGCCTGTCTTTAGACATTGGTTGATGCAGGAACACAAGGTATTAGCTTCATCCTTTGTGTCTGGCATGAGCAGCATGCAGCTCTGTCTGAAAATATGCAGCAGAGCACCTCAGCCATCATTGAAGATTACTGTGGAGTGAGTGGTATCTTCATGGCCATAGCATGAGTCTATTTTTGCGAGATTCGAAAGACCAGGAGATCATTTGGAGAAAATAGCACTTGCGCGTTTCACCCATCTTGGAGACACCCTATGGACTGCTCTCATGCAGCCCGCTGGGTATCCAGCTGCAAAGGCAAGCAGCAGCGATGTAGCTTCATAAGGGTTCTATGAGGTGGCTTTTTCTAAAGGTGGCCACACATCTACCCATTGCAGCCAGGCCATTCAAAAGTTTGAGAATGTGCCTGAGAACAGGCAGGTGCTGGCAGCTACACAGGCACACAGCACCCCTGAACTACCTGCCACCACCATTATTTCTCCCACTTAGGGAGCACTTCAGCATTGATTAAGGTTAAGCAGTTGATCGAGTACACCTTACACAGACATCAAGGAGAAGCATGGGTGCAGGAAATAGATCACTTGACTGTTGTATACCTTGATAAATTATGAAAACTTATTTTCCATTTCAATGCTGTTGGTGGGGGAGGCGGTGGGGCGGGGGTTGGTGGTGGTTGCTATAAGTGCTGAGTACCATAGTAGAATTTGCACATGTACTGCCAGAGATGTTTTTACATTTGTAGTTCTCCTCATTCAGAAAGGGTGTCAGAATTTGGGAGTTAACACAGTACGGCTAATTTTTATCTACTTTGCTCCCAAATAGCATCCAAAAATGGGTGCAAAGCAGAGGAAAAGTGGACACTAATCCTTTGTTCCCATTCTGCTCCTAAGTAGCACTGCACCCAAACTTACTTTGTAGTTTTTCCAATGCTTGCATCTTATCAGTGCATGAACAGGGCGCAACAATGTAAATTAAATGAATATCAGTGAGTTTTGCACCCAGATTTTCTCTAACAGCACTGAATACAGATCATGGGAAATCTGCCCCATAAATACCTGGCTTCAGTGATTTCAAGGCTGCTGTTTACATGCTAACACTCTTAAGGGACAGACTGGTATTGTCTAGATAGGTCTTTATTTTTGACTTTTTGAATAAAAATTGTTTTTTCAGTGCTGTGTTCAGTATTTCATGCCATATTCAGTACTGTGCCACACGCAACATGGCTTTTGTGGAGATAGACAAGGGGAAACAACACGTCCCCTTGACAACTGCTGAAGTCATTTGCCTGACTCCCACCTGAGCCACTAACAACTGTTAAACTACCACAGAGTAATAATCTCCCACCATCTGACCGCACCACTGCCTCATGGCACCTTGAATAAAAAGAGAATTTTCATAGTCAAACTGGTACCCTCCTTCTATGTGGGAGACTTGCACTGGAGTCACAGTAGGAGGCTAGTGCAACATTGATGTCAGTCCAGAATTAGGAATAATGTTCTGGACCTGTGACAAATGCAGGCAGCCTGAGAAAGCTGAAAGCCAGCACTGAAGACTCCAGGCCTCGATATTAACCTCGCCACAACGGCCGGGAGAGAGTCGACGAGGGGGAGGAGCGGTTTAATATGTTGAATTCGCGCCTTTCTGTTTTTATCTCCACCACTTCTATGTGGTGATACCCCTGTGGCTTCAGCAGAGGTAGTGACAGGCTGCTCTGTACCTTGCTCAGTCTAATGAGGTGCTCACGGCCGATGATCTTTGGGTGTTGGACCTATGAGGGCCCTGCCATTGAGTACTCCACCTGCATTTGTGCAGGGGCAGACTGGGTCAGCAGGAGAGGAGGCAGCATGTCAGGTACTGGTTGAGGGGGTGGGGGTAGCAATAGGTGAGACCTACATACGCTCTATGAAGCATGTGCATTTTCCTCTCCCTTACACCATCCTCCCTCCCCTAGGCCAGCGACACATCACTCCTGCCTCTCTGCGGGAGAGCAGCTTGGAGGAGATCAGTGACGCCGTGGAAGCCCACGTCTAATCTATTTGCCAGCTTGTCGAAGCCGGTAGAAATATTGTTGGCCAGAATATGGGCCTGCAGGGACTCGTATGTGTGCCCTGATACAACTTCCATTGAGACGGCTAAACACTCAATGGAAGATTGCGTGGTCGAAAAGCCCTGCGCCCTCACTCCACAAATGGTCCAAGTGGACTCCCCCATCCTCTGTGCTACTGTGGAAAGTAACCCCGGCAGGACTGCCAGTACTTTGCACAGTTGTGCTGAGCCTCCAGCATTCTCCTTTTAATTGATGGCCCCCTGGGCTCTGCATCTCAGTCCAGCTGAGCAGAGCTTGGAGAGGACGGTGCCCTCTGACACAGATTCTCCTTAGCTGTCCCTGCCACCACTCTCTGTTCGTGCTCACTTGTGCCTTGTCAATCACCAGGTGACATCCCAACAACTGTCTTACAGGCCCTAACCAATGTGCTAGTATCTGCACTGGTGCCTGCAACACATGTCTCCTGTGACGGTGAGCCCTCAGCAAGGATGAGCTCCTATGAGGAGTCTTCATCCTCTCCGTGCAGGGGCTCATGTTCTTTGCATGATGGCCCTGGAGGAGAGAAGACAAGGACAAGATTTAGTAATAGAACTTTAAAAATGTTGAAATGCACATCATTAAAGTGATTGTATTTGATGATGTGCTGAAGTCAACTGAAGATGACTTTATTTTGTAGGAGATGTGGGTCTGAAAGATTAATGCCGTTCCCCTGTTCCAATTGACCACAATCTCGCCACCGCTGATGCTGAGCGAGGCAGAGATGCTGTTTATCTTCAGAGCCGCCTCCTCTGCCGGGTAAAGTTCCTTGATCTTGGGGGCTTCGCCACCGGTCTTTACCTTTCCCTGGCATTCTGCTATCTCTTCTGAAAGGGTGGCATGACAGACCTTTAAATGGCTCTGAGGCATGTGTGCATCCAATAGATGCAGTGAATGCAGTGAAGGTGACAATCGGCAGTGGTGGAGGGAGGAAATGGGAGGAGATGATGTGAGGGGAGTGAGGATGAGAGTGTGTGCATGTAAGTGGTACTGTCGCTGATGAAAGTGAAGTGGGTGTGAAGACTGCAGTGAATGGAGTACGATTGACAAGATAAGTGAGAGGGAGTGCACTACAGGATGTAGGTGCATCTTTACATTTGCTGACCTGGTTAGGTCAATGAAGCATTTGCAGCACTGTATCCAGGCCTTGTTTGTGGTGGCAGCGGGCTTTTTCATAGCGCTGCTGGGAAACAGGACCTCCCTTCTGGCCCTTACTGCACCCAGCAGAACTTCCAGGGTGGCGCCCATGAACCTGGCAGCAATCTTCCCTCTCCTTGCAGCAATATCTACCTTCTCTTTCCAGTGCAGATACTTAAGACCTCCAAATGTCCTCCTCCATGTCATCTCTGAACTGGGCCTTTAAGTAGTAGATGGGAAATTGCGTCATGCCCGCTCACGCATAGTGGAGTCGCAAAACCCGGAAGTAATATGAAAATGAGACATGGCCATTAAAATCAGCCAGGCCTACCTGTCCCGTAATGTTGCGCGTTCGTCGCCCACTATCGCACCCCCCCCCCACCCCAGCTCCATTCCTGCCATGTTAATATCAAGGCCCAAGATAAAGGAATCAAAATAAAATTCAGTGCAATTCATTGCAGAAAGTAACACCACTTCAAAACTTCAATATATCAAAGTTCAATAAATTCACTGTAGTGCTATTATAATCACAGGTATAAAATTACAGATTTTGTTGCGAATTATATTTTATTCCATTGTGATGTAATTGTCAACTGCATGTTTTTCCTGTAAAAATGTAAATGGTTCTTATAAAGTCTATACCAACAATATGGCTAGCTTTGTAGAATTATCTGGAATATAACAATTTCTGTTATAGTAAATTTTATCAAAGTGATATTGCACATCAACTTTGTATTTTTTTGATTTAAAATCTGAGGGAAAAAATTTCAATAGTAGGAAATCATCTTATAGTAACCACTTTATGAAAATTGCTTTTTTTTAGTGATAAAGAGTTTAAAAACTATGGGGGACATTTTAACTCCCTCCACCCAGCAGAAATGTTTGGCACCGGCAGCCCGCTGCATATATGTTAATGAGGCCCTGCCCGTTAACATGGCAAAATGTTCCTGGCCTCCCACTGACAATGTCAGCCGGCACAGTCTACCAATCGGCTGCCAGACAATTAAAATCCATCCCTTAGTATATGAAAGTAATTGCTTGCTTTTTTTCAACTGTTTACAGTTCATAGAAGAAAAGAAAGATGATGTCTCTTCTGTAGAAGGCGATAAATGTCTGTTAGTGAAGACTGAAAAAGGAAGAGAGAGCTCTGCCATTGCTAAGACTGGTGAATCAAATTCAGTTCATGGTATCAATGTCTTGCATACATCTTCAGAAAAAGCCACAAAATGAGGTTGGTGCTCTACTAAAAAGGCTTATTTGATCTGATTTGGGTATGCATTATATAATTTTATCTATATAATAACAATGGTAAGCTCCTCTACTAAATGCCATATTGGATTCAAATAAATGCTTCCCACAGCTAGTTAAGACAATGAATTTGGGGAGATGCATCTGTCCTACACACCATTTTCCATGGTTCTGGGCATTCAGGGTTGCTTAATGGTGCTAAGTATCTTGGAAGTCATGGAAAGGAGACAGTAATATTAAGGTAAGTGTATTTTAGCCATTCTTAGACATTTTTCTTCATTTTACACCTACCTGTCTGTTGTCCTAGACCCTGAGAAAATAGCCCCCAAGAGAATTGCAATATAGGTATGGTAGGACTGGCACAAATGGTTGGTGGCATCTTGGTAGTTGCCAGAAATTGGCAGTGTTGGCTTTTGACCATGCCTTTTTCACGCAGTGTCACTGAAAGCATGACATTCTATGATTGGGTGCTTCTAAGGAAGCATCTAATATTACAGCTCCAATGTTCTGCCAAAGTGAAAAGGGGAAAAATGGTTAACAAATGGCTTTCAAAGAGACGGCACAGGCAAGATGGGCTGAATGGCTTGCCAGAACCATAGAAAATGGTGTGTGGAACCAACACCCTCTCAAAATGAATATTAAAATGAAATGACCACCCATTTGAAGTGACACTTCTATCACTCTGGTTTGCTACCAAAACATGCATTGGGACACAAACCCAGTGCATATTTAGCAGTGTGGGACTTCTGCTCACATTCTGCAGCCAGCCACTATGATACCGCTTGAAAGGGTGAGGAAAATCTAGACTTCAATCTCTAGTGGCAAGCCCTACAATAAATGTTTACCCAGGTTTCAGATAACAAGCTCCACTACTATCTCTAATATCGGTGATGTCTTACTGATGGATTGGAGTCGACATGCAGGATGCATGGATCCAATACCTCTGGTATCCAGTTGAATCCCTGTGGTACATGAACAGACTCAAGCTTTGAGCAGAACTACCAAACTTGCTGTACTTTCAGACTCTGTTTCAAGCTCAGTGAGCACTACAGTGATGCAGTATATCAATGTTTCTGGATATACAATACCACAATAGTTCATCATATCAACAAACTGGGAGGAACTAATTTTTGATCCTCCTGCCAGGATGCACTGCTAATTAGCCATTGACCTCAGCACCATCCAGTCACCCTCCCAGCTCAACATTTGGTTGGCGTAAACCAGCGTACTTGGATGGTTCACTTAGAAGTGCTTTCTGAAACTTGGGGTTATCTTCGAAGTAGATCTATTTGCAAAAATAAAAAAGCAGCTTCCACATTACTGTGTTAGAGCCAGAGACAAGTGCACATAGAAATATAATAGATTATCATTCTTGTCTGATCAAAGGTTTCTTTATATGTTTCCTCCCTTCCTATGGCCCTCAGTGTGTTGCAAAAGATTACGGTAGAGAATGCTAGCGATACTGATAACCCCACCCTGACCTCCGAAGACTTGGCTCTCAAATACCCTGGTAGTGAATAGTGTCAATTCAATTTTAGTTCCTTACATGGAGGATCTATTAACCTTGTTGCCAGGTTAGATCTTGCATCCAAACCAGCAGGAGTGGTCAACCAGCCCTCCTTACCCACCCTATTCTCTTTCCTTTCCTAAAGGCACCAATCCCTTGTCATCCTCCAGTATCTTGCCAAATGGCCATTATTCTCTGGTGAGCTTTGACCATGCCAGTAAGCTGTGCAATGGCAATAGCATAATAGCAGAGCCCAAAACTGCCCTCTTGCAATGTCCATACACACTTCCAGCATAGGAACATAGGAATTGCTAGACAATAAAAGACCAAGATCCATCTAGTTCACCTTCTACCGTTCTGGTAGTTGTACAATACAACAATAATGAAGTTGTTGACTAATTATGGGAATCAATCTCTATCAATTAGTCTGCAACAGATAGGTCTGCAACATGAGGCAAGGAAAACCCCCAGTGGTGGAAGCTTTGGGAACCATAGGTCCAAAGTCACCTGTTCTGTCCAAGCAAGCTACATTTACCATATGTCATGTCTCAAATTAGTCATATACTGTGATCCCAAAATATTATTTTCTGAAAGAAATCTATCTTATTTGCATTTGAATAAATCAACACCATCTGCTTCCATCCCTAAGAGGAGGCTGTTCCATAGATTTACCAGTTGCTCACTGAAATGAAGGGCCGGAATTTGCTGAAAAAATAACAGCGTGTGAATGTCGCATGCCGTTGTTAATGCGCAAATTGAAACATCTTTATGTCTACCCTGTCGAACCTCTTCATAATTTTAAAGATCTCTATCAGGTCAGCTTTCAGTCTTTTTCTAGAGAAAAGAGCCCCATGCAGTTCAGTCTTTCTTAATAGTTGTGCTCTCTCAGTTCTGGTATCACACTTGTAAATCTTTTTTGCACTCTGTCCAGTGCTTCTATATCCTTTTTGTAATATGGAGACCAGAACTGTGCTCAGTATTCTAAGTGTGGTCCACCCAAGGTTTTTTATTATATTTAACATAACTTCTCTGCTTTTGAATTCTATTCCTCAGTGCTTTGTTTGCACTTTTTATGGCTTTGTTAACCTGCGTTGCTACTTTTAATGATTTGTGAATCTGTACCCCTAGATCCTTTTGCACCTCTACTCCATTTAGACTCTTATTTTCCAAGGAATAGGTGGCCTCCTTATTCCTCCGACCAAAATGCACCACCTCACACTTATCTGTATTCAAATTCATTTGCCATTTACATGCCCATTCTGCAAGTTTGATAATGTTTTCTTGTATTTTGTCGCAGCCTTCCTCAGTATTAACTGTATCCCCCAATTTGTTGCCATCCACAAATTTTGATATTGTACTTACGATTCCCAAGTCCAAATCATTTATGGAAGTGGTGAATAACAGTGGTTCCAGCACCGATCACTGTGGAACACCACTTCCCACTTCCGGCAAGTCTGAGTAACTATCTTTAACCCCTACTCTCTGTTTTCTGTTTTATAGCCAGCTTGCTATCCATTCTGCTACTATTCCCCTAACTCCACAGGACCTTCGTCATAAGTCTACAATGCGGCACCTTATCAAAGGCCTTTTGAAAGTACATGTATATTACATCCATTGCATTACCCTTGTCTACTCTTTCTATAACTTCTTCAAATAATTAAATAAGGTTGGTCAAGCATGACCTTGCCTTTTGAAATCCGAAATGTTTTATTGTATTTTTGGTTGCTGGATATTTTTCTATTACATTTTTGATTAAAGATTCCAATTTCTTTCCTACCACCGATGTTAAGCTAACTGGTCTATAGTTCCCTTGATTTGTTCTATCTCCTTTTTTGATTATAAGAATAACATTAGCTGTCCACCCTTCCTCTGGCACTATTCCCTTTTCTATCACGTGATGTCTTGCAGTATAGACCAGCCAATGTCTCCAAAATTATAACATGTCACATCTTGCACAACTTCACTACACAGGGAGGAACATAAGGTGGGACTACCATTGGCTGAGGACATGGCTAAAGCAATGGAAGATGAAACCAAGTGCAGCCAGGAAAATTAGAGCACCAGCCTCTCATTGATAGCACATTCCCTAAGTGCATAAGCTGCAAAATGCACAGCAAGTACTGTCTACTTATGCACAATGCAGTGGCCCAATAAACACCATGCCCACATTATCATTTACCTACCTCAACTACCATACATGACCTTCCTTCCATCTCCTGTTACCTTATTCTGCCCCATCAAAAATGAACTGTCTAGACAACATTGAAATAAAATGCAACAATTGCGTAGTGCGGGGTAAAAATTGGATAGGGGCTGTTTTTGGGGGTAGGTAGCGTGATGTGCTATTGCCCCGCGCCCAATGACCCCTGCGCATGCAGGATGCAAGTTTCGGCCAACCTGAGGACTCACCTACAATCAGTGTTCCATTTCAGGCCTTGCACGTGGAATCAATGCAATTCACACTTTCCATCACCAATCGCTTAAAGGGAGGTTGTTTCTTAGAAATCTCTTTAAGGTAGCTGGTACCTGTTATTTGCTGAAAATAACAGTCTACTGTCTGCACGGAGTCTGAATGGAGATCAGACATTGCATACGTAAAACGCAGATGCAGGTCCCATCCCTATGTTTACACACTGATAAGTTATGTTAATACATTGAATAAAGGTTGCACACTACTAAATTCCACATCCTCCAATCTCCACGCCAGACCTCACCAATCTGCCGATCTGAGTTGGTACCAGACCTGTGAGAGTATGTGCACCAAGATTCTCTGCTGATTCAGTCAAGACCTTGGTGCAAGAGGTGGACAGAAGGTGGGGTATCCTATATTCGTGGGGGGGGGGAGGGTGCAGCAAGAGGCCCGCCAGACATATATCGAAAAGGCAGTGGGAGACAGCGGGGGACAAAGTCAATGCCAGACGCACAGCATCATGAGCATGGATGCAGGGCAGGAACAAGTTCAATGCTTTGACATGAGTGGTCAAGGTGATTGAGGTCAACTGTCGAGTGGTGTCTAATACCACGAACTACACCTGCCATCACCCACATACCAACAAACTCTTTCCATCAGTACTCAACTTTTCCAACCAAATGCTTCCTCTCGCCCTTACACATTACCACTGTTGCAAGCTGCCTACCCACAACTCACAGGCCACACACACTGGCAGGTATTCAACCATGACAGGCACATCACCCAGACACATGTCGCGCTTTCTTGTACGAGAAGGTGGCGCATGTCAGGAGGCAGCAAGTGACAGTGGCATTTAGCCGCTCAAGCCTGTTCCACCATTCAATGTGATCATGGTGGACCTGTGACTTAACTCCATATACCCACCTTAGCCCCATATCCCTTAATACCCTTGGTTCACAGAAATCTATCAATCTTAGATTTAACATTCACAAGTGAGCTAGCATCAACTGCCATCTGCAGAAGAGCGTTCCAAACGTCTCCCACCCTTTGCGTGTGGAAGCATTTCCTAACTTCACTCCCGCACGTCCTGGCTCTAAATGTTAGGCTATGTCCCCACATCCTAGTATTCAAGTCTAGGAGACCTCCAAAAACAGTTACAAATGTCTGGGTAGCTAGAAGCAATAATCCAGACACTAACCAATAAATTCTGCATGGTCCCTTTAAATAGCACTGGTGGGGGGTCCTCCAGGCACTCTAAGACACATTCAGATGGTCGGGGTTAAGACTGTGCATTGAGTTGAGCGTTAAGTCCCAAAATGGTGTCGATCACTTTAAATCAGCGTTGCAAACTGATTGAAGCCATTTTCTCCCTACTTTACATGATTCCAGCGTTTGTTATCAGCACCTGCGCTAACTCCTATACCAACAAGCGCATCCAAAACACCATCTTGGATGTTGGAGAGGCCGTGTAGTGCTGAAACAACAGGCGTTACACGGCCCAATTTAGCGCCTTGTGTGTCTTACTAATATTTCTTACTTTGCAGCTTTCTCTTGGTGCCAGTATATGGCATTGTCTGTGGGCATCTGTTGGAATGGCGGTAGCCCTCTGGCTTTTTGTGCTGGGTCATGAGGTAGCCTGCACCTTCTGGATCTACATCTGATACAATTGTAACTGCTTAGTCCGACTATCCGGCACTTCTTCTGTCATTTGAGGGGACCGGCCGGTGGTACAGATGGAACAGCATCCTAAGATCCAGAAGCCTCATCCATACCTATTCCTGCCATGCCTCTGTTGCTGCTACTCCTTCAGCAGGTCCAGGGATCTGCTGACTGGCATTAAGGTGTGTGAAGCATCAAGACTCCTCAATTCAAGGCCCCAACATGTTAATTCTAGCCAAGAGAAATTCCTGTACATTGAAATCCAAGGTCTCGGTAGCCTCAGTCAGAGCATTCATGAAAGAACTTGCAACTGTAATCAGGATCTCCACTGCAGATGGCCATGGAGTTACCATACGCTCTATAGTGGCCTGCAAATTTGGCAGGCAATCATACACAATTACACACATGCAGGTAGTGGACTTCTTCACAGTCACCATAAGACCTGACAGGGTGCTATGCACATTCTCAAATGAGGTGTTAATGCTCCGTTGCGAGCTAACCTCTATAGCTCTGTGAGATAACATTCCCTCGTCTCGGCAACTCAAGAAAGACTCCAGCTTTCCCTTCGCCATCTGCTCCCTCTTCTTCTGCTGCCACCTACACTTGCTTCTCCTAATTCGCGCTCACTGCTTCACCCAGTACTTCATTCTTAACCTAACTTGCTAAATCCCCAACGGTGGATGTACCTCATGTGGTGCCTGCATCAAGTGAGTGACCAATGTGGGCTGCTGTGAGGTGTAATGAGTCATTGACCTGGGGGAAGATGAATAAGAAAAGGATGGTACAAACCCTGAGCTTCAGGAAAGCCTCTAAACTGTTCTTTCCAACGCCTTCTAAGGCCACCAATCCCATGAGTCTCCTTGAATTAAGTTAGTTGCTGGTAGTTTGGAGGCAATCCTTAATACGCTTTTGTTCCCATCTGCCATGCATGATCTTTTTCTGTAAGCAGATACAAAACATACAGACGTTGGAACTTGGAAGAACAGAGATATTGGCACCCAAGAGTCCAGCCTAATGTGAGCCGATGAAAATGTAGCATTGAAGTAACTTGTGTTTGCTGCGTGCTGTGAGGCATGACATGATATGTGAAAGAGCTGAAAGATTGCCTGAGTGCTTTGTAGCCTCTGCGAGGCTGTACTAGGTTGAGACTAAACTCACTGTGGCAGGCATCTTATGGCCATCTCCCTCAAGTAGGCACATTCTTACCATGGCAATCTAAGGCCTGAAAACCTTTTCTTCATTTGCTTCCATGATTTATGCCACCTTCACCCAGGCTGTATTCCTGTTAGGATAGAGCCTCTCAGCTTCAAAGAGAGAACCCCTCCTTTGCTGCACCTCAAGTGTCTGCACAATGCTCAGAATGCATGCTGGTCGCTCTGTGAAGGGATCAGAATTTCAACTCTATAAATTTAATTTTCTAAATGCAAAATAGGTTTCCAAAGTATTATAACAGACTAAAAAAGCTTTCAAAAAGTCTAACAATTTCAAGTATTTTGATGGGACCTGTATGTGAAAGATGTATGTACCTTTTAAAAAGGAGGAGGAAGTGAGTTATTTTACTTTCCCAAAAATATCATATATTCAGTGGGGTTGTTGTGTGGGAGCTAAGTATGTGAAAAAAAATGTGAAATACTTAAGGATCAGTTTCATGCAAATTTAGGTGAGTTTATTTCCTTTGTTGACACTTCCTTAATACAAATATTCAGACCTCCAGAGACACTTGCCACTGCCCTTTTGGGGAAGAACTGATATTATCTGCATGAATAATCAGACTTATTTATATGGTCAACAATGACTTTTCCATCATTCAATTTGAGTTTTACTAAAATAGAAAAGCTATTACTTTTTGTCATTGAGTGATGGGAAAACTTTAGTTCAGACTGTGTTGTAGATGCTTACCTGCGACTTTGGACTTCCGAATTCATAAAGGCATTGCGTATTTAGTTAAAGGAAAAATTCTGTCTTACAATTTGTTCCCTTCACATAAAAATATTTACATTTTATTAATCCCATTTTATGGTTTAAGTTTGTTCTTCTTTTGTAGGTGGTATAATGAGAGCGCTGCACACTTCTCCACATCTCTAGTGATTCTCCATGTTCAGTTGAAAGGTGGTGCATTTGTTATGACGTATGGGGAAATGGGTTATTTTTCTTCTCCTACATGGCGGTAACCTTGTAACTTAATTTTAGAAGTGATCCACCTCATCACATATGTGACACATGCATTTGGTTATCAGCCATTATTGAAATTTTTACTTTTGCAAGCACAAAGCTGCAAATCAGCCTGATTTTGCAATTCTGTTACAATTATCCTGCATAACAATCTTTGATGTCTGTTTAAACTTTATGAAGATGCTGCATCAGAAATGAATTCTAAAATAAGACAGCAGCTACTTGAGTCAGGTAATAGTGCATTGTATCTAATAAATATTTTTTCTTATCTTTCTCCCAATGATAGAAGCATTGAATGCTGATGTGATGATTCCCCTAAAGGCCAATCCAGTCATTGCAACAGGAGTAACTTGCCTGAAGGTATAGATCTACGATTATAAAAACCAGCTGTGGAGAAGAATGGAAAAGAAAGAGATCAATGCCTTAAAATAAGTCCTTTACACCAACTGTGGTTGCCACTTCTGGCCAAGTTTTCCTTTTCCCTTGCTTCTGTTTCTGCTTGTTAATTTTTGGTTTTGTAAGGAGAAATTCATGCTTTGAGTTTACTGTTTTCGTGTGTATTTTCTAGGTTAAGAGAAGCTGTTGGAATTTCCATGATTTTCAAATAATCTTCAATAGATATTTCCATGAGGCTTATATGTAGGAAACATTATAAAACTTCCTTTTTTTCTTATTTTTCATAATTTGTGTAAAGACTATAGCATAGTCTATTTCATTTTAAAATAAAAATGTATTGCATTGCCCTTTTATAAGTTGATTTATCGGTTCAATTACAGGTCTCGTTCAACCTCAAGGTGCAATTTTATTTGGTTATGAAACTTGTTCAGGATCAGGAAATGCGATTCGGCATTTCAATTTCAAATTCCTAAATTTTCTACAATCATTTTTTTTGAGCTCCTAGTTGTGTACTCAGAAAAAAATCTGAAGATGTGCTTAATTCTCCACATACTCCAAGCCTTTCTTGTGAGCACAATTCTGAAGAATAACAGAAATCTGACAACAATCTATAAAAAAAAGAACAAAATTATATCTAACTTAAGCATTAATCATTTAACTGATTGCCTTATTGAATCAGAATTGTAGCAGTGTCTACAAACTCTGTCTCTCTTCCGGCTTTGTTGCTGTTCTTTTCACCTGTGCTACTGCTATTCTAGAGCCATATTTAAGTACCACTTAAAGCTGGCTCCTCAATATTTTCAGTACAAATGAATGCTGTGATGCACAAAGAATAATCAGTAATCATATTGTAGTGACATCGCAGATACTTGTTTGCTTTACACTGCAGTGTTTGGAATGCAAACCTAAACCCAAATAATTAAAAACTAAAACAAAATTGCAAAAGCTACCCTGAGGAAAAACAAGAGACCCAGGTATGAACAGAAAGTATTTGAGGATCTTGTTAAATTATACAATAGCCCCATTTGTCTAAGCCTCTGCCTATGCTGGGGACAGGCATGGGTCAAAAAAATGGGCACTTAATCTCGCTTGACTGGTTTGGGGAACATCTAATTTTCCCATAATATGGGGACAAAAAAATGAAGCCACACCACTGGTGGCACCAATCACATTTCTATACTAAAATTAGGTTAAAAATCCCATACTGAAGGTTATAACTTGGGGCAAGGCAATGCCCACAGCATACACTCATGGAAGTCCTGGGATTTGACATGCTTAGGCATGCTTCTTAAAGGCAAATGGCAATTTTAGTAGTTGGTAAAAGTCTTTGACGCATGAGCACAAATGGGGGATAGTGTGCTGTGGAAATACACACTGCCTGAACCAACCTGTCATGTTGCATTCAGGTCACGACCGCCCCCTGCCCCCCTCCCCCCCCCCCAACGTAGGAATGCTTCTTGGAATCCCCAAAATTGGGGGAGGAAAGTTAGCCACTGCTGTATATCATAGAACTTAGAGTCTTGCAGCAATGGTAATGCCTACTGACTTCCAGGATTTCTGGCTGCTGTCCAAAACCTGCAGCTACAAGATCTCTAGCTACACTGATCCCCCTTTCTGGCCCTGGGGGGAAAAACACCTGTTTAGAGGTTGGAGAAGGTTCATTTTTAATGAACAAGCTGGTTTCTGGGCCTACACCAGGCATAGAAAGAAAGAAAGAACTTGCATTTATAAAGCATCTTTCATAACATCAGGATGTCCAAAGTGCTTCACATCCAATTAAGTACCTTTGAAATGTAGTCATTGTTGTAGATTAGGAACCCAGAAAAATGAGGGTGGAGATGTTTTGGCTTCACTCTATTTCATTAACATGCTGTTCAAATGCTTTCACCTATTCTGCTCAAGGACTCCTCCGATAGTGCACATGAACTGTAAAAGGGGCAGAGACATAACATAACAGGACTGTACCCATTTTGCCTCCACTTTGCACCTGGAAAATAGACATACATGCAATGCAAAGCAGACAAAAATAGGCCATTTGTTTTTTTTAATATGATTTTAGTTACATTTTGTTCTATTTTGTTCCATGTACTAGTTGATTTTGCTGGATAGTTTAACATATTTTGCATTTTGGATTTTTTCTTCCTGCTAATGCCTTCCTTTATTATTCTTTGTTGCTGTTGCCATTTAAATTGAACTTTACAAAGTGGTGAGGATGGGTATTCCTCTGGGAGAGCCAAACACACTGCATGAATTTACCATAGAAATTATTGTGGTAGGGACAAAGTGATATGTTTGAGTACTGAGATTCTAAGCTGTTTTGAACGTTTAGGAATTGGAGTTGTCGTGAAGTCTCAGGAAATGGAGCAGTAGTAGTGTTGACAAAGATAGCTATCATAGAATCATACAGCACAAAAGGAGGCCATTTGGCCCATCATGCCTGTGCCAGCTCCCTGAAAGAGCTACCAATTAGTCCCACTTCCCAGCCCTTTCCCCATAGCCCTGCAAATTTTTCCTTATTAAGTATATATCCAATTTCCTTTTGAAAGTTATGACTGAATCTGCTTCCACCACCCTTACAAACAGTGCATTCTATGATATTTTGCTGAATTACAGTTCGAGTGGCTCAGTTGGTATCATTCTGCTCAGTTTTTCTTTTTGTTCTTGGGGTCATGATTCACAGCAAGGGGTAAGCCTTAACACTCAAAAACCATCCTGAACAATGATCCTCTTTTCTGAATAGAGCAGGGAGACTGGAACTCCTCAACACAAACATTTTCAGGGGTCTGACAGGCGCTCAGAGTATCAGATTGAAGTCATTCTTTGTATCTGACCAAAGCATTAAAAAAAAATCAGAATTTTTTTTTTATTCATTCATGGGATGTGGGTGTCGCTGGCGAGGCCAGCATTTATTGCCCATTCCTAATTGCCCTTTAAAATGTTGGTGGTGAGCTGCCTTCTTGAACCGCTGCAGTCCGTGTGGTGAAGGTTCTCCCACTATACTGTTAGGAAGGGAATTCCAGGATTTTGACCCAGCGACGAAGAAGGAACGGTGATATATTTCCAAGTCGGGATGGTGTATGACTTAGAGGGGAACGTGCAGGTGGTGCTGCTCCTATGTGCCTGCTGCCCTTGTCCTTCTAGGTGGTAGAGGTCGCGGGTTTGGGAGGTGCTGTTGAAGAAGCCTTGGTGAGTTGCTGCAGTGCATCCTTAGATGGTACACACTGCAGCCACAGTGCGCCGGTGGTGAAGGGAGTGAAGGTTTAGGGTGGTGGGTGGAGTGCCAATCAAGCGAGCTGCTTTGTCCTGGATGGTGTCGAGCTTCTTGAGTGTTGTTGGAACTGTACTCATCCAGGCAAGTGGAGAGTATTTCATCACACTCCTGACTTATGCCTTGTAGATGGTGGAAAGGCTTTGGGTAGTCAGGAAGTGAGTCACTCGCCGCAGAATATCCAGCCTCTGACCTGCTCTTGTAGCCACAGTATTTATATGGCTGGTCCAGTTAAGTTTCTGGTCAATGGTGACCCCCAGGATGTTGATTGTGGGGGATTCGGTGATGGTAATGCCATTGAATGTCAAGGGGAGGTGGTTAGACTCTCTCTTGTTGGAGATGGTCATTGCCTGGCACTTGTCTGGCGCAAATGTTACTTGCCACTTATCAACCCAAGCATGGATGTTGTCCAGGTCTTGCTGCATGCGAGCACGGACTGCTTCATTATCTAAGGGGTTGCGAATGGAACTGAACACTGTGCAATCATCAGCGAACATCCCCATTTCTGACCTTATAGGAACATAGGAACAGGAGTAGGCCATTCAGCCCTTCGAGCCCGCTCCGCCATTTGATAAGATCATGGCTGATCTGTGATCTAACTCCATATACCTGCCTTTGGCCCATATCCCTTAATACCTTTGGTTGCCAAAAAGCTATCTATGTCAGATTTAAAATTAACAATTGAGCTAGCATCAATTGCCGTTTGCGGAAGAGAGTTCCAAACTTCTACCACCCTTTGTGTGTAGAAGTGTTTTCTAATCTCACTCCTGAAGGGTCTGGCTCTAATTTTTAGACTGTGCCCCCTGGTCCTAGTATCCCCAACCAGCGGAAATAGTTTCTCTCTATCCACCCTATTCGTTCCCCTTAATATCTTATAAACTTCGATCAGATCACCCCTTAACCTTCGAAACTCTAGAGAATACAACCCCAATTTGTGTAATCTCTCCTCGCAACTTAATCCTTGAAGTCCAGGTATCATTCTAGTAAACCTACGCTGCACTCCCTCCAAGGCCAATATGTCCTTCCGAAGGTGCGGTGCCCAGAACTGCTCACAGTACTCCAGGTGCGGTCTAACCCGAGTTTTGAATAGCTGCAGCATAACTTCTGCCCCCTTGTACTCTAGTCTTCTAGATATAAAGGCCAGCATTCCATTAGCCTTATTGATTATTTTCTGCACCTGTTCATGACACTTCAATGATCTATGTACCTGAAGCCCTAAGTCCCTTTGGACATCCACTGTTTTTAACTTTTTACCATTTAGAAAGTACCCTGTTCTATCCATTTTTGGTCCAAAGTGGATGACCTCACGTTTGCCTACACTGAATTCCATTTACCACAGTTTTGCCCATTCACCTAATCTATCAATATCCCTTTGTAATTTTATGTTTTCATCTACACTGCTTACAATGCCACCAATCTTTGTGTCATCGGCAAACTTAGATATGAGACTTTCTATGCCTTCATCTAAGTCGTTAATAAATATTGTGAAGAATTGAGGCCCCAAGACAGATGCCTGCGGGACTCCACGAGTCACATCCTGCCAATGTGAGTACCTATCCATTATTCCTACTCTCTGTTGCCATTCGCTCAGCCAACTTCCTAACCAAGTCCATACTTTTCCCTTGATTCCATGGGCTACTATCTTAGCTAACAGTCTCTTATGTGAGACTTTATCAAATGCCTTCTGGAAGTCCATATAAATAACATCCACTGACATTCCCCTGTCCACTACTTTAGTCACCTCTTCAAAAAATTCAATCAGGTTTGTCAGCCATGACCTACCTTTCACAAATCCATGCTGGCTCTCTCTGATTAACTGAAAATGTTTTGAGGTGTTCAGTCACCCTATCCTTAATTATAAACTCCAGTATTTTCCCCACAACAGATGTTAGGCTAACTGGTCTATAATTCCCTGGTTTCTTTCTGTCTCCTTTCTTAAAAAGCGGAGTGACGTGCAATTTTCCAATCTAGGGGGATGGTTCCTGAATCTAGAGAACTTTGCAATATGCTCACCTACTTCTTTTAAAACCCTGGGATGGAAACCATCTGGTCCTGGCGATTTGTCACCCTTTAGTGCTATTATTTTCTTCATTACTGTTGTTTTACTTATGTTAATTTTATTGAGTCCCTGTCCCCGATTCAATATTAGTTTTCTTGGGATTTCCGGCATGCTATCCTCTTTTTCTACTGTAAATACTGACGCAAAGTAATTATTCAACATGCCCGCCATTTCCCCATTGTCAATGACAATATCCCCACTTTCAGTTTTTACTGGGCCAACACTGCTCCTGACCACCCTCTTTCTCTTAATATAACTATAAAAGTTCTTCGTATTGGTTTTGATATCCTTTGCAAGTTTCTTTTCATACTCTCTTTTTTAGCTCTTACTATCTGTTTTGTGACCCTTTGTTGACCTTTGTATCTTTCCCATTCGCCAGGATCTTTGCCATTTTTTGCCTTTTTGTATGCCCTTTCCGTATGTCTTATACTGTCCCTTACCTCTTTAATTGTCCATGGCTGTTTTTTTTGGCAAGTAGATTTCTTGCCCCTCAGGGGTATGAACCGATTCTGTATCACGTTATAACCTGGTATATTTAGTTCCCAATCCTGACCGTCCTGCAGCTGCTAGTCTGCTTTTCCCAATCTATGTGAAGGTTAAAGTCCCCCATTAAGACCACTATGCCTTTGTTACACGCTTGTCTAATCTCTGCATTTATACAATCTAGCACTTCAGAGCTGCTGATGGAGGGAAGGTCATTGATGGAGCAGCTGCAGATGGTTGGGCCTAGGACACTGCCCTGAATAATCTCACTTATGACTAGAGATATCCCCAGACATCCCTTCTACTAGGCTGCATACAATGGAGCATTTCTGCCATGATCAGCTGAAGGGCAGCATCAGCACTCCAAAAGATGAGTAGAAGGGATCGTTACAAATGCTCCTACAGCATTGTAACAGTGACAGTGTTGGAGCTCAGCTGAGGAATGCAGCAATGGTCTGCTGATGCTACTGGCTGTCCGGCTGCATCCCCATCAGTCACGTTCTCAAGTTTTTCTTTGTCCTCATCTCCTGACATTTGCTGCTCATGGGTGTCCTGAATGCTGATGTCTTTCTTGATTGCGATATGTTGGAGCATTCAGCACATTATCACAATTGTAGATACTTTCTCTGGCGCATAGTGCTAGACGCCCTGTCCCTCAGTCATCCAAGCAGTGGAATCACTATTCCTTCATTGTCGCTGAAGTGAAAATCATGGAATTCTCTCCATAACATCAATGTGAGAGCACCATCAGCACAAGGACTGCAGCAGTTCAAGGAGAATTCCCAGCACTATCAAGGCAACTAGGGATAGGTAATAAATGCAACCATGCCAGTGTCACCCACATCCCAAGAACAAATAAAAGAAGTTTTATTGGGCATATAATCTTTATTATAAATATAACCTTTATTATTGGGCATTATTCCTAATTATAATGGTCACATTTCATAAAGAAAAGCTTTAATAAATATGAAATTATTCACATCAATAACACAAGCTATTGTTTTCCTTCTACCAGAACGACACAGGTAAAGTTAGAAACAAATTCATTTTGGTTTTCAAAAAGTAAGCTTTTATGTTTGGCATAATGCAAAACTGTCCTTAAAAGCGCAAAGTTAAAATTGTTTCTGTATTTTTGTCCCCAAACATAACTGTTCATTGAATCGCAAACATATATAAGAAAACGTGACTGTTCCAAATTAATCTAAATATCTAATTTCTATCATGTTCACGTTTCATAATGGTCCATATTTCAGTATGGCAGTTAAATGAGCATTAGGTGTACCTTTGGCTCTGTGGTAGGATTCTTTGCCCCTAAGTCAGTATCTTGTGGGTTCAAGCACAACATGAGCTGACACTTTAGTACTTAAGGAGTTCTACATTGTTAGAGGTGCCATCTTTCGGATGAGACAATAAACTAAGGCCCTATCAAACTGTTCAAGTGACCATAAAAGATCGTAAGGCATTATTAGAAGAAGAACAAGGGTGTGCCCTGGCTGGCATCTATGCCTCAACCAACACTACCAAAACAGATTAACTGTTTATCTCATTGCTGTTTGTGGAACCTTGCTATGTACAAATTGGCTGCCGTGCTTACACTTTAACTACATTTTAATAGTAATTCTTTAGCTATGAGGCAATTTGGGACATCCTGTGGATGTGAAGGATGCTATATAAATACAAGGTCTTCTTTCGTAAAATTAGACCATCTGATTTTTGGTTTCATGTTTTTCAAAATTTGGGTCAAAAATCAGGTGAATTCAGCTACAAACAAATATGGATCTTTTTGAGTGAAAATAAACAAAATGGGGGTTAAATTGGATAAGCCCGATACTGGGTGTAGGGGTCACGATGTGCAATTAACCCGCGCCCGCTGTTACCGATGCAGGCAGCACGCGAGATTCATGCTGCATCTTCATTACCATGATTTCCACCTGCAGCCAGCGCCACCTGTGCTGTTGAGTGGTTGAATGCACCAGCAGGATGCACAATATGGGATGTGGCCAGCACTAGGTAAAGGCAGCCTGCACCTCTTAAAGGGGAGGTGCACTGTCAATGGAAGCAATGCAGGATGATAGGCAGAATGGCTGGAGCGGCAAAAGAGCGTGCCCCAACAGCGCACTAGAGGCCTTAGTGGGGGGAGTGGAGGAACGGAGAGTCATCCTGTAGGGTGGCAGGAGACCCTCCAGACACCAGAAGCGGAGGAAGTGGGAGGAAGTGGCCGTGGAGGTATGGCAGGAGCATAGCACCATGCACGTGGATACAGTGCCAGAAAAAGTTCACTGATTTGAGACGCGTGGTCAAGATGAGTGAATGCAAGTGTGGAGTGAAACATCCTACCAACCGCAGCACTGCTCCATGCATGACAACCCCCCCTCACCCACCCACCAACAAACGCTGCTCATTCTTATGCATCGCTGCACTTCAGAAGCTGCATCTCACCCTCACATAGTAGCACACTTGCAATCCACACACCCACCACTCACAGGTCACACACACTGGCAGCTATTCAACCATGACAGCCACATCACCCTAACACATTGCAGGACATTCACTGACACACTTCCCTCTGTCTTGTAGGAGAAGATGGCGCATAACAGTTGGCAGACCAAAAGACCCGAGGGAGGACAGGCCGCCTACACATCCTTACCCCCATGGAGGAGACAGTGCTGGGGATCATCGGGCGGGCCCTCACTGCAGATATGGCAACCGGCAGCATTGGAGGTCCCGATGAAGGGAGTCTCTGCATACCTAATCCTCCTTCTCGTTTCCCACATCTCCCTCATCCCACAATTTTTTCTGACGCACTTGCTGAAGATGGTGTCAGCACACACATCTTACTTGCTTCTATCCCCTCTCCACAACTGAACCCATCTCCCTTTGTCATTGCCGATACGCAAGAACTGGAGCCAGCACCGTCCGAGGTGGAGGAGGACACCAGTAATGAAGCCGCACCATCACTTGATCTGACACTCGCATCCACCAGCTCAGATACTGACACTGCGCATAGTGTAGAGGCTAGGATAGAGGAGGGATCTGCACGTGGTGAGACACCAGGCACAAGTGCGCAGGCACCAGTGCGGGGGGAATGGATACCATAGCTGCCAGCTCGCCAGAGGGCGAGGTCATATTTTAGTTCTGCTGCCGAGGAGTAAGATGAGGACTTCGATGGGCCAGACTACAGAAAATGGCTGATGGACGTACACCACCAAATGCTTGGTGCACTGGAAAGCCTGTTAGAAAGCCTGCGCACAATGTCAAGGGGCATGCCAAGTCCACATCGAACTTGGCACAGGGCATTGTGCAGAGCTTGGAGCCCATCCTTACCCACATGGTACAGCGGTCACCTCCATCAGCACACCTGTGGAACCCACCATGATGCAGCGTCTGATGACCAATGTCATGGCTTCCATTGCAGCACAAACCAATCTCATCAAAGGTCTGCATGCTTCAGTTAAGCTCAGACTGCTGCTTTGGAAGCGCAGACTGCTGCCACCGTGGCTTTGGGTACCACTGTGGAAAGTTGGTTCTGGGGCATCACAGCACTCCAGCAACCCATCTCCAGCTGATCACCAGGATTGCTGAGGCGCCGCCCCGTGCAGTGGCAGTGGTGCCATGACAATTGCTGTCCTCTGTCCAGACAACAGCATTCCTGCTCGCACCTCTGCCACTCTGCCAGTGCCCTTGTTGTTGCCTGTCGGCCAACCAGGCCAAACTGCTGCAGCCCATGCCAAGATGGTGCAGTCTGAAGCCAGGCCCTCCCGGCCCAGAGCTGCTCAAGATTGTCCTCCAAGGCCATCTGCACGCTCCTGAATTGAAGGCCACCAGCCCTCACCATCCATACTCCAGCCACTGGAGATGCACCTCGTAGGAGTTCTAGGAAAGGCAAAGGCACACAAACGACAGGCACTGAGGGAATGCACAAGTATGAATAGTCTAATGTTTGATACTTGAGTTAATGTGTTACGTTATAAATTGGGATTTGAAGTCACATTTGGTGGTAGTTTTTATTTATGCGATGAGCTGCAGGAGGAAGCAATGTGTAATCATATGGAAGGCGATTTGATGGTCATGTGGGAGAGGACAGGTGGGGAGTGTAGGATTGTTGTTGACTTGGGAGGTGGCATTGAGGTTAGTGCTTTTGCTCACGAATAAGGTGAGCACGCAGAGCACTGGCAGACAGGACCTGTGCACCTTGTTGCCTCCTTGCATCTTCCTTCACTTCCTCCTCCATCTCCACCCCTTCCTCCTCAGCCCCATCCTCCTCTTTCACTTCTTCTTCCTCCTCCCCCTCCTCAGCATCTTCCTTTTCATCCTCCCCTTCCTCTGCCTCTGGCTCAGGGTCTTGCTGGATAGGCAGTGTCAAGGGCTGTTCCCTCATAAGGGCGAGGTTGTGCAGCATGCAGCAAACCACGCAAATCTTGACACCCGCTCAGCGGAGAACTGTAGGGCGCCACTAGAACGGTCCAGGCAGCGGAAGCGTTGCTTTAGGAAGCCTACCATATGCTCGACAACGTTCTGTGTGACCGCATGGCTCTCATTGCATGTGCTCTGCACATGTGCATGCGTACCTCACCGGAATCACGAGCCACCTCATGAGGGAATATCCCTTGTCACCCAGTAGCCAGCCTTTGACTTGCCGAGCTGGTGCAAAGACAGTTGGGACATTGGACTGCAGCATAATGAAGGCATCATGACAGATACCAGGGTAGCGGGCATTGACCTGCATGATGCGTAGCATGTGGTCGCACACTAGCTGCATATTGAGGGTGTGGAACCCTTTTCTGGTCATAAAGATTGCCAAGTTGAGATGTCGAGCACACATGGTTATATACGTGCAGTCAATGGCACCCTGCACCATGGGGAAGCCTGCAATGCAAGCAAACCCTCATGCTCGCTCGTTCTGCTTCTTCCTGTCAAGAGGGAAGGCAATGAACCTGTTGCGCAGCTCATACTGTGCTTCCGTGACCTCCCTTATGCAGCAGAGGCCTGAAAGGATCCAGAGCCATAAAAGTTCAGCACCACGGTTACCTTGACAGTCACAGGCAATGCTGTCCTTGCCGTGCTCTGAGGCTGTAGTTGTGGCTGCAGCAGGTGACAGATCTCCATCACAACCTCGTTGGTGAACCTCAGCCGTCGGATGCACTGATCTTCGCTTATGTTGAGGTAAGAGTATTGTTCCCTGAAGGGCCTCATGGGTTATGGCCTCCTGCTCAGTGCCCGGTGCTTCCTCCTCCTCTTCCTCCCTCTCCTCGCAGCTTGACCTGGGAAAGGGGTAGAGGGAGGGGAGGGGAGGAAAGAACAAAAGGGAAGGTCTGTGATAGGGTAGAGGACAAGAGTGATTAAATGACAAAAGGGATAAATGGTGCAAGGCAAGGACGGTGGTAATGGAGCAGGTTAAGAAACAAAAGATCGGTCTGGAGTAGCTGTGAATTTTTTTTTTATTCGTTCATGGGATGTGGGCGTCGCTGGCGAGGCCGGCATTTATTGCCCATCCCTAATTGCCCTTGAGAAGGTGGTGGTGACCCGCCTTCTTGAACCGCTGCAGTCCGTGTGGTGACGGTTCTCCCACAGTGCTGTTAGGAAGGGAGTTCCAGGATTTTGATTTTGGCAACAGCAGAACAATTACCAGCACTTGCTGTCTGAAAGAATGGGAGCAGTGGTTATGGTCTGAAATTATTGAAATCATTGTTGAGTCCGGAGGGTTGTAAAGTGCCTGAACGGAGGATGAGATACTGTTCCTCGAGCTTCTGTTGAGCTTCATTGGAACAGTGTAAGAGGCCGAGGACAGAGAGGTCAGAGTGGGAGTGGGACAAGGAATTAAAATGGCAAGTGACCAGCAGGTCAGGGTCACGCTTGCGAACAGAGTGCATGTGTTCAGCAATGACATCACCCAATCTGCGTCTGGTCTCCCCAATGTAGAGAAGACCACATCGTGTGCAGCGAATACAGTATACTAAATTAAAAGAAGTACAAGTAAACTTCTGTTTCACCTGGAAGGAATGTTTGGGGCCCTGGACAGTGGGAAGGAAGGAGGTGAAGGGGCAGGTTTTGCATCTCCTGCGCTTGCTCGGGGAGGTGCCGTGGGGAGGAGAGCGGGCGTTGGGAGTCATGGAAAAGAGGACTCGGGTGTCGTGGAGCGAGTGTTCTCTTCGGAATGCTGAAAGGGGAAGGGAGGGGAAGATGTGTTTGGTGGTGGGATCGTGCTGGAGGTAGCACTAATAGCAGAGAATGATCCGTTGAATGTGGAGGCTGGTGGGGTGGAAGGTGGGGACAAGGGGGAACCCTATCATGGTTCTGGGAGGGAAGGGAAGGGGTGAGGGCAGAAGTGCAGGAAATAGGATATTTACTGATGCTTTGAGGGTTGAATTTCACAACTCTGGCCATTATTGTGTGAAAACTGTAAATGAGGGGCCTTTACATATATGTATTTAATTTTGATACCGTACAATTTTGAAAACTTAAAATGTGCGACAAAATGGTATTTCAAAATGTAACAAATGGAGGTATATAGGAACAGGAGTAGGCCGTTCAGCCCCTCGAGCCTGTTCCACCATTCAATGTGATCATGGCTGATATGTACCCTAACTCCATTTACCTGCCTTGGCTCCATTTCCCTTAATACCCTTGGCTAGCAAAAATCTATCGATCCCAGATTTAAAATTATTAATTAGTCATCTACTGCTTTTTGTGAGAGAGAGTTCCCCACTTCTACCACCCTTTGCGTGAAGAAATGTTTGTTAACTTCTCTCCTAAATGGCCTGGCTCTGATATTGGGGTTATGTCCCCTTGTCTTAGACTCCCCCACCAGTGGAAAAAGTTTCTCTCTATCTACCCTATCAATTCCTTTCAAAATCCTAAAAACCTCAATCAAATCACTTCTTAACCTTATACATTCCAGGGAATACAAACCTAGTTTATGTAATCTCACCTAATAATTTAACCTTTGGAGCCCTGGTAACATTCTAGTGAATCTGAGCTGCATTCCTTCCATGGCCAATATATCCTTTCTAAGGTGTGCTGCCCAGAACTGTACACAGTACTCCAGATGTGGTCTAACCAGGGCTTTGTATAGCTGTATCAAAACTTCCTCCCCTTTATATTCTAGCCCTCTAGATATAAAGGCCAACATTCCATTAGCCTTTTTGATAATTTTTGGTACCTGACCACTACATTTTAGTGACTTATGTACATGGACCCCTAAATCTCTTTGGACCTCTACTGTTCCTAGCTTTTCACCATTTAAAAAATACTTAGGTCTATCCCTTTTTGGCCAAAATGGATGACCTCACACTTATCTGCATTGAAATCCATATGCCACAGTTTTGTCCACTTACTTAATCTATCAATGTCTTTTTGTACTTTTATGCTCCCGTCTACACTACTTATGCCACCAAGCTTTGTGTCATTGGAGAACTTGGATATATTGCTCTCCATTGTGTTATTTAAGTCATTAATAAACATAGTGAATAGTTGAGACCTCAGCACATTTCCTTGTGGGACACCACAAGTCACTTCCTTCCAATTTGAGTACATACCCATTATCCCTACTCTGTCTTCTACCGCCGAACCAGATATCTGGTACTTAACAATACTGGGAGGGGAAATGTGATTTAGCTGCACTTGGGAGCAGTTGTGGGGGTAGAACTGGGGAATAGTTTTGGGGTTTTGCAGAGCTGGAGGTGGGGATCCTGGAATTTGACAGTAATGCACTGTTGAGGGGGAACCTTGGGGGGCGGGGGGGCAGAATTGTAGAAGGTAAACTTAAGGTTTGGCATGACTGGAAGTTTAATGTGAGGAATGGCTCACTGGTGGTGTCTGTAAGCAATGAGGGAAGGAGCAGAGCATAGGGCTGACAGCACTGGGTGGGGGACCCCGTGTATGCTCGTACTGGTTTGTGACATTCCAAGGGATCTCAGCAAATTGGTGTTTAGTGATTGATTTCTGGATGTGTGTTTCTGTGTCTGCCCCTCTCCCTCTGTCTCCTATATACACACACGCACACATAGCTATAAGAAAATGTAAACATTCTAATTGCTACCAACAAAACACAAGTGGTTATTAGAGCTTTCAAAATTCAACATTTTTTGACAAAACAAATTATGTGGAAAGACATTGGGCTCGATATTACCAGGGCGGCGGGGGGGTCTATTGGGCGCGTGGGTAACGCACCCGGTGAAGTCAGTCTGCCCCGCGCGCGATTGCAGGCTAATTGGATCCACTTACCTGGTCTTCCGGGTTCCCCGCTGCTGAGCTGCGCGGTGGGTGGACTGAGCATGCGCAGTAAGGTCTGTCAGCTGGAGGAGCTCTATTTAAAGGGGCAGTCCTCCACTGACTGATGCTGCAACAAATAGGAAAAATTACAGCATGGAGCAGCCCAGGGGGAAGGCTGCTCCCAGGTTTAATGATGCCTCACTCCAGGTATCATTGGATGGGGTGAGGAGGAGGGAGAGGACAGTGATCTTCCCCCCGGCGGGCGGGTGGAAGCGGCCTGCCTCTGCCACCAGGAAGGCCTGGCTCAAGGTGGCAGAGGAGGTCACCTGCACACCAACATATCGCCCATCTGCATACAGTGCAGGAGGCGCTGCAATGACCAAAGTAGGTCAGCCAAAGTGAGTACACTTACTCATTCCCCTACACTCCGTCTGCCACATCACCGCTCCCACCCCACACCTCCTTCTGCACTGCCAACACTACTCTGTCACATCACCCCTCACACCCATTCAAACCTCATCCTCATCTTACCTGCACTTACTCACCTCGCCAGGACTCATCCCGCCACTACCACTCAACCCAATCCTCATACAATCTCATGGATTTATCTCATACTCACCCTCTCATGCATCTCTTTCACGGTCAGCCTCACTCAACCTGCCACTACCTGTGCTGCAGCCACAGGGCATGCATCACATATGTGCAGTAGGCAGCGTAAGGCAAACGTGTCATGAGCATGAAGTGGATGCACAAGGGTGTTTGAGAGTTTGTCATGGTTTTTACTGATATTTAATTTCTGAGCAACTCACATCACATATATTGGTACCACTACTGCCACGTCTTTGCGAATCTTGTCTGGTTTGTGCAATAATGCCCTTTCCTGAGGATCACTATGAAGACCCACAACTGATGCCACCCATTGTGTCACTGCAGAGTGGGTGTAGGTGTATTTGCAGGGCTCTTTTGTGCAGAGGACTGAGAGACATCGGCAATGTCCCCTGTGGCACCCTGGAAGGATGCGGAGGAGAAGTTGTTGAGGGCAGTGGTGACTTTGACAGCGACAGGTAAGAAGATGGTGCTCGGGCCAGCCGGGAGCAGCTCGGCATGAAGGAGGCTGCAGATGTCCACGACTACATGTTGAGTGACTCTGAGCCTCCGTGTGCACTGCTGCTCAGAGAGGTCCAGGAAGCTGAGCCTCGGTCTGTGGACCCTGTGGCGAGGGTAGTGCCCTCTGCGACGCATCTCTCTCTGCGGTTGCCCTCCCTCCTGCTGTGCAGGTGGATGTGTCACAGCACTGTGTTGTGGAGCTCCACGTGTCAGAGGTGGACGGCGTGACCGGCGAGGCTGGTGATGGTGTTCGCCCTCCGAGGAGGTCATGACTGCAGCTACGGCGGCCCCCATCCAGAAGATGTACATCTGAGGGGGTCTGCAAGGTCTGGACCCCAGGGTAAGAGTGCAAGTTGGTGAATTTGATTGTCAGGAGGAGGGTGGTGGAGGCCAAACTTTGTCCAAAGTGACAGAGTGGCCTCCTGCAATGAGTGAGGGTCTCCCCCCCAACCTGTCAAATGGACCTTTGCAGCTGCCACAGGCTGCTGGCTGCAACACGTCCATTTCAACTGGGAGTGTTTCCCCCAGTATGGGAAACAGTCCCAGTTGTTTGTAAAATCCAACCCCATGTAAAATATCTCCTTAATCAGGTCTGTTAACGACCTGAAATTCCAGAATAAATACTTTTAAGTGGCACCCCACCGGCTTTAATTGCCTGCGGGAGTCCCACACGCGGGGGCTGCGCGCGCACGTCAGCACGTCTGTGCGGAACCCTGAAGTGGGCGGGTAGGAGCCGGGCTCCCGACCTGCTCTGGGATTCCCCGATTTTCGGAGCTCCCCCCCGCCAGGAACACACCCGATAGCGGGTGCTAATATCGAGCCCATTGTGTGTATATATGTGTGTGTGTGTGTGTGACTGCTGTTAACAGTTAGAATGTTTTCATTTTCCTTACTGTCAACATAACATAGATAATAATCAGGTGAGATAATTACAGGCTGTTTGCTTCAAAGTTTTTTTTTAAAAGAACAATACATGCATTACTCAAAGATTTTGAAGTTTAGCTTTCTTCAAATAAATTTGAATAACAGCTGACAAGAAACTGCTAGAAACTAAAGAAAATTATTCCAACAATATAGCTGACTGAACAGCTCCGATACATCCTGGGAAATTAGGTCGCTGCACATGATCAGACTGCATAATCCGAATCAGCTTACAGTGTCATAGCTCTCGGCAAAAGTAGCAAGTCCTTTGGGAGGAGCTGAGGCCTGCAAATAAAAACTTAAATTAAGCCACAAAAAACAATTCAAAGGCTAAATTTAGTCATGTTATTGTGAATTATGTAATTAGCCCTGCAAATTTTTTCCCTTCAAGTATTTATCCAATTCCTTTTTGAAAGCCATGATTGAATCTGCTTCCACCACCCTTTCAGGCAGCGCATTCCAGATCATAACTACTCGCTGCCAAGACCCTCCTCGGGGCTTGGATGCAGATGCTTCATGAGTGCATTGGAGGCCCTCCACCTGTAACCCTCTCTATTGAGTGATGTTGTGCAGGACATAACTTGGCTGCAATGGGGTTCTGCTAAAATTTATAAATTAAATAAAGGAGTGTTTGTTTAATGAAATGGGTTTTGTGAAAGAATTGTGAAATAAGTAAAAATAATGATAATGTGATGGTACTGATGTTGGACATTTAATGCCATATGCATGGGTAAATTTATGAATTAAATTAAAAAAAGAAATAAAATGTGGTTGCCCCAAAATTTATTAATGAAATAAAAGTATTGCAAATTTAATTAAGAAGTGTTGCATTAAAATTAATTCATGAAATATATAAAATAAGCTGAATATAGTTGTGAAAAACATGTAATGAAATAAAAGGAGCGAGTTTCATTTAATTATGGAGGTGCCAGAAATGGGCTGGGAACATTTGGGCTGCGGGTGGAACTCAGTGGGAATGTGAGAAGTGGGACTAGAAATATTTTAAAATGCATTATTATTGCAGTCAGGAGCAGAGTTTGAGGAGTGGGCACTGAGAAACAGAGCTATGCTAACAAGATTTTGGAGATGGTAGTGGGTTTAAAAAGCAGGCTTGGGCTGGGAATATTTTTAACATCTCATTTTGCTATCCTACCAGGATGCATCAGTACTCTTCAGTCAACTATATTGATGGAATAATTTTCTTTCGTTTCCAGCAGTTTCTGGTGCTGTACTGCCCTTAATATCCTGGTAGTTTCTAAATGCCCAAAATAATTTTTGCTCTTACTCCATAAAATATTACCCTCTCCATTTTACTGGTCTTCCTATTCCATATTGCTTTTCCTCCCAATCTCACTCTCAATGTTGTAATATGCCCCTTTGATCTCCTGGTATTTTTGTCTTTCTACACTTGCCTACCTAACAAGTGAATGTGTGCTCCTAACATGCCCTTATAATCCTTTGTCCCTCTAATATTCCCCGCAGGGTGTCAATATCTCCCTCTATCTAATGCTCCCTATCATTTCTCTCCCTTACTAACATTTCCTTCACCATCAGTCCCTAACATGACACCATTTACCTTCTGATGTGCAACCTCAAGCCTAGTAAACGTTATTGGCAAAGCTGCACTGCAGGGAGCAGGCTCTGGGACCAACTGAGGATTGGCATGGGTCACAAAAGCAGGGGAGCCAGTTTCAACAGATGGGGAACACACTGATTGCTATAATGAAAGGCGCTGAGTTGGAGATAAGGCCTGAACACTAAAAATGAGAAGTGGCCACTGGACTCAGGCCAAAGTGACTGGGATGGGAGCCCACATGGAAAAATTATGATTTCATGGAGACCTTTGGGAGTGGGTGGTCAATCAAGTGAGCGGCAAGTGATAAAACTGGAGGCAACAGGAGGGGAGCGGGGTCGGAGTCCTTAAGAATCAATGGGTAAGAGTGGGGGAGGGTAGACAACCTTGAGGAATGAAGTTAAGCTGGAGGCACCACTTGAGGCCTGAATAGCCACTCTGGAGCCTTAGAAAAAATGAGTGGGTTAGAAAAGGGTTGCCTTAAGGCTCAAGGCCACTGACAGCTGTGGCGAGAACACCAACATTAACAAACAGAGTTGCAGTCCAACGGAGGAAGAAACATTTTTCTGAGGGCAAAATATAAAAATGTATATTTTTAAGGGACAGAATAAAGGATTTATACCACCTGGAGTGAAGCCAGGTAGTGGGGCTGACAGCCATGGTGGTTTTTGCCGATGTTAATCATAGAATCATAGAAATTTACACAGAAGGCACAGAAAGAGGCCATTCAGCTCATTGTGTATGTGCCAGCTGAAAAAGAGCTATCCAGCCTAGTCCCACTTTACAGCTCTTGGTCCGTAGCCTTGTTGGTTACAGCACTTCAAGTGCATATCTAAGTTTTTTAAAAATATGATGAGGGTTTCTGCCTCCACCACCCTTTCAGGCAGTGAGTTCCAGACCCCCACCACCCTCTAGGTGAAAAAATGTTTCCTCAATGACCCTCTAATCCTTCTACCAATTACTTTAAATTCCCCCTGGTTAGTGACCTATCTCCTGAGGGAAATAGGTCCTACCTATTCACCCTATCTAGGCCCCTCACAATTTTATACACCTCAATTAAATCTCCCCTCAGCCTCCTCTGTTCCAAAGAAAAAACCTCAGCCGATCCAATCTTTCCTCATAGCTAAAATTTTCCAGTCCTGGCAACATCCTTATAAATTTCGTCTGTACCCTCTCCAGTGCAATCACATCTTTCCTGTAATGTGGTGACCAGAACTGTACGCAGTACTCTAGCTGTGACTGAACTAGTGTATTATACAGTTCTAGCATAACCTCCCTGCACTTATATTCCATGCCTCGGCTAATAAAGGAAAGTATCCCATATGTCTTCTTTACCACCTTATCTACCTGTCCTGCTACCTTCAGGGATCTGTGGACATGCACTCCTAAGTTCCTCTTTTCGTCTACACTTCTCAGTATCCTACCATTTATTGTGTATTCCCTTGCCTTGTTTGCCTTCCCCAAATGCATTACCTCACACTTCTCAGGATTGAATTCCATTTGCCACTTTTCTGCCCACCTGACCAGTCCACTGATATCTTCCTACAGTCTACAGCTTTCTTCCTCACTATCAACCACACGGCCAATTTTTGTATCATCTGCAAACGTCTTAATCATGCCCCCTACATTTAGGTCTAAATCATTAATATATACCACAAAAAGCAAGGGACCGAGTACTGAGCCCTGCAGAACCCCACTGGAAACAGCCTTTCAGTCACAAAAACACCCGTCACCCTTTGCTTCCTGCCACTGAGCCAATTTTGGATCCAACTTGCCACTTTTCCTTGGGCTTTTACTTCTGCCATATGGGACCTTGTCAAAAACCTTGCTAAAATCCACGTAGACTACATCAAATGCGCTACCTTTATCAACCCTCCTTGTTACCTCCTCAAAAAATTCAATCATGTTAGTCAGACACGACCTTCCCTTAACAAATCCATGCTGACTGTCCTTGATTAATCCATGCCTTTCTAATGTCGATTAATACTGTCCCTCAGAACTTTTTCCAATAATTTGCCCATCACTGAGCTAGACTGACTGTAATTACTCGGTCTATCCCTTTCTCCCTTTTTAAACAATGGTACAACATTAACCAACAGGGAACTGCAGTTGGGGAAATGTGGCTGACAAGGGGGATTAAAAATCTTTCTACATAGTGCTTGAGAGCACTGGAAAAACTGTCCCAAAGAGGAAAGAAGAAGAAAATAAGATATATTTAAAAAAATTGCCTGGAAACGTACTCACCTGAAAGGAAGAATTCAGTATGGTGACCGAACACAGAGAAACAACTCAGAGATTTGGTTCACAGAACCGTCCAGTTGCCACATTGTCCAACTACAGATTGTGACAAACAAAACCCATTAAAATGTCGACATACAAGGGCCAATTTTCACATAGAGCGCATATCAGACAGGCAGTGAGCAAAGCAATCACACCGTCTGCTCGATAGCTTTAATGAAAGGCCCGGACCATTTTTGTGCTCGGGCTTCATTTGAATGGAATCAATGAGCTACCGATCAGGATGAGAGGGGCCACAGAATTTTGGTGTCTCCTTCACAGAACTGAGTCGGAAGTCAGTGTTTGAAAGGGGGGAGGCAATCCTGATCAATAAGTGGCCACTAGTGGATGAGAAGATTTTGTGCCAAAAATCGGTGCCAAGGATCTTTTGGATGTTTAGGAGTGGCTTCCAGTGGTCCTTTTAAGGACCACCCGTACCAGCTCGAAAATTACATCGACTTCCAACAACCGGTGTAGGTGCCTGTTTTAGACATTGAAATAAGGGGCTCGATATTGCCAGGGCTGCGGGTTCGCGGCGGGGGGGGCGCCAGCAAAATCAGTCTGCCCCGCGCGCGATCGCAGCCTAATTGGATCCACTTACCTGTTCTTCCGGGTTCCCCACTGCTGATCTGCGCGTCGGGCGGACGGCGCATGCGCAGTAAGGTCTGTCAGCTGGAGGAGCTCTATTTAAAGGGGCAGTCCTCCACTGACAGATGCTGCAACAAATAGGAAAAATTACAGCATGGAGCAGACCAGGGGGAAGGCTGCTCCCAGTTTAATGATGCCTCACTCCAGGTATCATTAGATGGGGTGAGGAGGAGGGGGAGGACAGAGATCTTCCCCCCGGCGGGCAGGAGGAAGCGGCTTTCTTTTCCACCAGGAAGGCCTGGCTCAAGGTGGCAGAGGAGGTCACCTGCAACACCAACATATCGCCCACCTGCATACAGTGCAGGAGGCACTGCAATGCCCTAAGTAGGTCAGCCAAATTGAGTACACTTACTCATTCCCCTACACTCCGTCTGCCACATCACCGCCCCCACCCCACATCTCCTTCTGCACTGCCAACACTACTCTGTCACATCACCCCTCACACCCACTCAAACCTCATCCTCATCTTACCTGCACTTACTCACCTCGCCAGTACTCATCCCGCCACTACCACTCAACCCAATCCTCATACAATCTCATGGCTCTATCTCATACTCACCCTCTTTCACGGTCAGCCTCACTCAACCTGCCACTACCTGTGCTGCAGCCACAGGGCATGCATCACATATGTGCAGTAGGAAGCGTAAGGCAAACGTGTCGTGAGCATGAAGTGGATGCACAAGGGTGTTTGAGGGTTTGTCATGGTTTTTACTGATATTTAATTTCTGACCAACTCACATCACATATTATATTGGCACCACTACTGCCACGTCTTTGCGAATCTTGTCTGGTTTGTGCAATAATGCCCTTTCCTGAGGATCACAATGAAAACCCACACCTGATGCCACCCATTGTGTCACTGCAAAGTGGGTGTGGGTGTATTTGCAGGGCTCTTTTGTGCAGACGACTGAGAGACGTCGGCGATGTCCCCGATGGCACCCTGGAAGGATGCGGAGAAGTTGTTGAGGGCAGTGGTGACGTTGACAGCGACAGGTAAGAAGATGGTGCTCGGGCCAGCCGGGAGCAGCTCGGCATGAAGGAGGCTGCAGATGTCCACGACTACATGTCGAGTGACTCTGAGCCTCCGTGTGCACTGTTGCTCAGAGAGGTCCAGGAAGCTGAGCCTCGGTCTGTGGACCCTGTGGCGAGGGTAGTGCCCCCTGCGACACATCTCTCTCTGCGGTTGCCCTCCCTCCTGCTGTGCAGGTTGATGTGTCACAGCACTGTGTTGTGGAGCTCCACGTGTCAGAGGTGGACGGCTTGGCCGGCGAGGCTGGTGATGGTGTTCGCCCTCCGAGGAGGTCATGACTGCAGCTACGGCGGCCCCCATCCAGAAGATGTACATCTGAGGGGGTCTGCAAGGTAGGTACATGTGTCTGGACCCCGGGGTAAGTGAGCAAGTTGGTGAATTTGATTGTCAGGAGGAGGGTGGTGGAGGCCAAACTTTGTCCCAAGTGACAGTGGCCTCCTGCAATGAGTGAGGGTCTCCCCCCCGCCCCCCCACCTGTCAAATGGACCTTTGCAGCTGCCACAGGCTGATAGCTGCAACACGTCCATTTCAACAGGGAGTGTTTCCCCCAGTATGGGAAACAGTCCCAGTTGTTTCTAAAATCCCACCCCTCCTGACATATTCCCTTAATCTGTTAATGACCTGAAATAGCAAGGTAAATACTCTCAAGTGGCACCCCGCCAGCTTTAATTGCCTGCGGGAGTCCCACATGCGGGGGCTGCGCGCGCACGTCGGCGCGTCTGTGGGGAACCAACAACTGGTGTAGGTGCCTGTTTTAGACATTGAAATAAGGGGCTCGATATTGCCAGGGCTGCGGGTTCGCGGCGGGGGGGCCAAGCCGTCCACCTCTGACACGTGGAGCTCCACAACACAGTGCTGTGACACATCAACCTGCACAGCAGGAGGGAGGGCAACCGCAGAGAGAGATGTGTCGCAGGGGGCACTACCCTCGCCACAGGGTCCACAGACCGAGGCTCAGCTTCCTGGACCTCTCTGAGCAACAGTGCACACGGAGGCTCAGAGTCACTCGACATGTAGTCGTGGACATCTGCAGCCTCCTTCATGCCGAGCTGCTCCCGGCTGGCCCGAGCACCATCTTCTTACCTGTCGCTGTCAACGTCACCACTGCCCTCAATAACTTCTCCTCCGCATCCTTCCAGGGTGCCACCGGGGACATCGCCGACGTCTCTCAGTCGTCTGCACAAAAGAGCCCTGCAAATACACCCACACCCACTTTGCAGTGGGCTGGTTGGAGCCGGGCTCCCGACCCGCTCCGGGATTCAACAATTTTCGGAGTCCTCCCGCCAGGAATGCACCCGATAGCGGGTGCTAAAATGGAGCCCAAGGTATCCGCCTGTTCTAGGTGGGAGCACTGGTCACCGAATTCAAGTTGACACAAGGGGATCTTTTTAACCTAACCCGCCCAGTGGGAAAGTCAACGGAGAGTAAAACCAGGCGGACTGTCAACATGCGCTCAACCCCATCCCGTCAATTACCTGGCGGATGGGTTAGATTAACTCCATGAACTCCAAAAAGTATGACAAAAACATGACAACAGGGAGTCAAATTGTGCAGACAGGAAGTTTTTGCAGATCTAAGATTTTTAATAAGATATAGATACATAGAAGCTAGATATATATGGTAAACTCTAAAACTTTTAGGCATAAGAATGGATACATTTCCATTAAATTTGATTGAACACTTGACAACGCTTGTATTTGTTTTGAAAGATCCATTGCAACAAATTTCTGCTATGCTAAATAATAAAAATAGTCAAGAAACAAAACATTTTCTTTTTCTTGTAATTAAATAACCAGCTAAAACTTGTCAAAAGACTTAAAATATGTTTTTCACTTAACATTAAATCATTCTTTGATGTAGTACTCAACTCTTTGTATGTCTTACCAAATTAACCACTGATCAATTAAAGTATAATATTCTTGACAACAAGGAAATTAGTTACATCAAAAGGTCACTAGATAATACAGAATGATTTATTTTTCCATAAAGCTATGTATAGACAAAAGTATACCACCAGGTCAAAAACAACAATTTTAAAATCTGTGCAGTTTGTTGCTTTTGGAATTGTGAGAAACAAATGCAAATGTTACATATTTTAGTGAGTGAAAGGAAATTTTCTTTTGGACTGAATTTGAATAGTCATATATTTATCTTATTTGTGGGTTGTTTTTATTAAACATATGCATTCTTATCAAATTGTTTCGGTGGGATCCCTGCATTCCTAGTTGACTTCATATCTTCTGCAACATTGTGTGTCTTTGTCCGCGAAGAAAAGACAGATGCTGTAGCACTGTAGCCATAACCCACTCTGAAAGAAAAATACATAAAGCTGGTATGTCCAGTAATCAATTCGATTCCATAATAAAGCGCTGAATTAAATTTATCTATAAAAATCATATTTCAAATGTCTTGTTTTGACTGTGTTCTAACACTGATCTGAATGACATCAATAATAGTGATGTTAACAAATTTGCAATGCTAGTTGGTAGAAAAATGAAGTAGATTTTCCAAAGTTGCCTCATCATAATTGACAAATCTCTCATTCCGAAAACAACAGTGCTTCTGAACTTTATTTCTTTCCACCAGTTTCCTCCCCCTCTCCAAAGGCACTGACTCATACAACAGTACAACTGCCAGACAGCCTCCAGTACTTCACCCAAGTGACCATTCTTCATGTGTGAGCTCAGACATTTTTGGCATGCCAGTTACCATGGTGGACATGACATCCTAGGCAAGTCCTGTCCTCATCCAATAGCTATCATAGTATCATTGTATCATCAAAGTAGGTACAGCACAGAAGGAGGCCATTCAGCCCATCGTGCCTGTGCCGGCTCTTTGAAACGGCTATCCAATTCGTTCCATTCCCCTGCTCTTTCTCCATAGCCCTGTAAATTTTTCCCTTCAAGTATTTATCCAATTCCCTTTTGAAAGTTACTATTGATTCTGCTTTCAGGCAGTGCATTCCAGATCACTACAACTTGCTGCGTAAAAAAATGTTTCCTCATGTCGCCTCTGGCTCTTTTGCTGATCACCTTAAATCTGTGTCCTTTGGTTACTGACCCTTCTGCTACTGGAAACATTTTCTCCTTATTTACTCATAGAAACATAGAAATATAGAAAATAGGAGCAGGAGTAGGCCATTCGGCTCTTCGAGCATGCTCCGCCATTCAATATCATCATGGCTGTTCCTCTATCTCAATACCATATTCCCACTCTCTCCCCTTACCCCTCGATGCCTTTTGTGTCTAGAAATCTATCTAGCTCCTTCTTAAATATATTCAGTGACTTGGCCTCCACAGCCTTCTATGGTAGAGAATTCCACAGGTTCACCACCCTCTGAGTGAAGAAATTTCTCCTCATCTCAGTCCTAAATGTCCTACCCCATATCCTGAGACTGTGACCCCTTGTTCTGGACCCCCTAGCCAGGGGAAACATCCTCCCTGCATCCAGTCTGTCTAGTCCTGTCAGAATTGTATACCTTTCAATGAGATCCCCTCACATTCTTCTAAACTCGAGTGAATACAGGCCGAGTCGACCCAATCTCTCCTCATACAACAGTCCTGCCATCCCAGAAATCAGTCTGGAGAACCTTCACTGAACTCCCTCCATGGCAAGTATATCCTTTCTTAGGTAAGGATACCACAATACTCCAGGTATGGTCTCACCAAGACCATGTATAACTGCAGTAAGACATCCTTGCTCCTGTACTCAAATCCTCTTGCAATGAAGGCCAACATACCATTTGCCTTCCTAACTGCTTGCTGCACCTGCATGTTTGCTTTCAGTGACTGGTGTACAAGGACACCCAGGTCCCTTTGTACATCAACATTTCCCAATCCATCACCATTTAAATAATAATAAGGTTCTCCCTTATCTATTCTACCAGTTATATCCTCAAAAAACTCCAGTAGGTTTGTCAAACATGATTTCCCTTTCATAAATCCATGTTGACTTTGTCTAATCCCGTTGATATTTTCTAAGTGTCCTGTTATCACATCCATTATAATAGACTCTAGCATTTTCCCTACTACTGATGTTAGGCTAACTGTTCTGTAGTTCCCTGTTTTCTCTCTCCCTCTTTTAAATAGTGGGGTTACATTTGCCACCCTCCAATCTGCAGGAACTGTTCCATAATCAATAGAATTTTGGAAGATGACAAGCAATGCATCCAGTATTTCCATGGCTACCTCTTTTAGTACTCTGGGATGCAGATGATCAGGCCCTGGGGATTTATCGGCTTTCAGTCCCATTAATTTCTCCAGCACTATTTTTTTACAATTACTAATTTCCTTTAATTCCTTCTTCTCACTAGACCGTTGGTTCCTTAGCATTTCTGGGAAGTTATTTGTGTCCTCTTCCGTGAAGACAGAACCAAAGTATTTGTTTAATTGCTCTGCCATTTCCTTATTCCCCGTTATAAATTTTCCCGTTTCTAACAGTAAGGGACCTACATTTGTCTTCATTAATCTTTTTCTTTTTACATACTTGTAGAAGCTTTTATAGTCCACTTTTATGTTCCTTGCAAGTTTACTCTCATACTCTATTTTCCCCCTCTTAATCAATCTCTTAGTCCTTTTTTGCTGAATTCTAAACTGCTCCCAATCCTCAGGCTTGCTACTTTTTCTGGCAACTTTATATGACTCCTCTTTGAATCTGATACTATCCTTAATTTATTTTGTTAGCCCTGGTTGCGCCGTTATCAAAACCATTCATGATTTTGAACACCTCTATCAAATCTCCCCTTAACCTTCTCCTAAGGAGAACAACCCTAGCTTCTCCAATGTCTCCACATGACTGAAGTTCCTCATCCCTGGTACAATTCTAGTAAATCTTTGAAATTATACCCTGAAATTATACCCTGTATACCCAAGTCCAGTCATTAATATATATCAAAAAGAGCAGTGATCCTATTACTGACCCCTGGGGAACACCACTGTATACTTCCCACCAGTCTGAAAAAAAACATTCACCACTACTCTGTACTTTCTGTCCCTTAGCAAATTTTGTATCCATGCTGCCACTGACCCTTTAATCCAATGAGCTTTAATTTTGCTTACAAGTCTATTATGTGTTACTTTATCAAATGCCTTTTGAAAGTTCATATACACATCAACCGCACTACCCTCATCAATCCTCTCTGTTACTTGATCAAAGAACTCAATCAAGTTAGTCAAACACGATTCTCCTTTAACAAATCTGTGCTGACTTTCATTTATTAGCCCATACATGTATGCAATATCAGGAGTATAATGATTAGGGGATAGAAACCCTGGCTGATGCTTTTTTCTCTCCCTCAATAAGCAGCATGGAGGCCATTTGTAGCACTAATATAATCACACTGGGATCAGCTAACTCAGTGTACACTGAAGTTCAAACCTGGGAACCTTCTTAGTCCAATATGGTTCAGTTCCACACAGCTTATCAACTTTGCCATCAGGGAGCCTGGATTTCTGAACTCTTATCCCAAACGAATATGTGTTCAAAATGAAACATAGTTTAAATAGTGCTTTTAGTAAGCTAACCTATTTTACAATTCTTTACAGTTTACAGAGTAATTTTAAATCATGCTGTATGGCTTAATGTATAGGTATTCTTTGTATCAGCTACCTCAGTCCAATTGGCAAATGCACGTGTACAGGGATAATTGTGATAATTATCTTGCCACAGATTATTGTATTACACAACACTGCAAAACAACGCAATACAGTAGATAACAACAAAGGAAGTTGTGGACAACAAACATACTTTTAAATTGTTATAATTTATTTTGAACCCACATTTCCTATATCTCATTGTTTGATTTTCAGGTACAATGCAGCAAATTAAATAAAAGTTTCAAATCCACAACGATTTGAGTTCACTCAGGGACTCAACTCCTCCCCCACCAAAGCAGTAAGACCTTGGAAGATATGAGGAGAGTCATAGAAAGAATCATAGAATCATAGAACAGAAACAGCACAGAAGGAGGCCATTTGGCCCATCGAGTCCACGCGGCTCTATGCAAGAGCAATCCAGCTAGTCCTGCTCCCCCACCCTTTCCCCAAAAGCCCTGCAATTTTTTTCCTTTCAAGTACTTATCCAGTTCCCTTTTGAAAGCCATGATTGAATCTGCCTCCACCACCCCCTCGGGCAGAGCATTCCAGATCCTAACCACTCGCTGTGTAAAAAAGTTTTTCCTCATGTCACCTTTGGTTCTTTTGCCAATCACCTTAAATCTATGTCCTCTGGTTCTTGACCCTTCTGCCAATGGGAACAGTTTCTCTCTATCTACTCTGTCTAGACCCTTTATGATTTTGAATACCTCTATCAAATCTCCTCGCAACCATCTCTATTCCAAGGAGAACAACCCCAGCTTCTCTAGTCTATCTCTTCTGGTTAATCTCTTCTGCACCCTCTCTAAAGGCCTTCACATCTTTCCTGATGTGCGGTGCCCAGAACTGGACACAATACTCCAGTTGTGACTGAACCAGTGTTTTATAAAGGTTCATCATGACTTCCATACTGTTGTACTCTATGCCTCTACTTAGAAAGCCCAGGATCCCGTATGCTTTTTTAACCACTTTCTCAACCTGCCCTGCCACCTTCAATGATTTGTGCACATATACCCCGAGATCTCTCTGTTCCTGTAACCCTTTTGGAGTTGTGCCCTCTAGTTTATATTGCCTCTCCTCATTCTTCCTTCCAAAATGTATCACTTCTGCTTTAAATTTCATTTGCCACATGTCTGCCAATGCCACCAGCCTGTCTATATCCTCTTGAAGTCTATCACTATCCTCCTCACTGTTTACTACCCATCCAAGTTTTGTGTCATCTGCAAATTTTTGAAATTGTGCCCTGTACATCCAAGTCCAAGTCATTAAGATATACATGAAGAAAAGCAGTGGTCCCAGCACTGACCCCTGGGAAACACCACTGTACACCTCCCTCCATGAGCTGCAACCCTGAGTAAACTGATCATACAGGTTTTAGTTTACAACTTTATTTATTTCTCAGCATTATACCTAAAAGCAAATGATGCAAAACACAGCAGCCTGTGTTTTCTGATCAGATCTGGGGTACAAAGATGAATGGTTGAAGAAAGTGCCCGCCCATTTTTAGATGGTTCCTTAGGTGCAACTGAGGTGAAAATGATGATATGACATTTTCATTTTCCTGTGATTTCCACCTCATTTGCACTCTTTCATCTTATCCATCTAAAACAGGTGTCCAGAGTTGCTAGGTGCACAGCAGAAGCCAGAAGAGAATTTAAAGAACCAAACATCAACATTTTTCAGATCAGTTTAAAGCTTATTTTAGTCTTGTGTTGGACTTGTGAAGTTTTTTTGCCTTTGCCAAATACCGTGAGAGTTGCCTTTGTGCCAGATGCCAAAGTAATTGATAACAGCAAAAATTGGGCTGCCATTTTTTTCCCAGCCATTTCACACAGGGAACAATGGGGAATTCCTCTTTATCTTTGCTCTTTGTAAGAAGAAAAAGAGGAGCAGCAACAGAAGGATGCCAGGTTGGCTAGGCACCATCAAATGTGCACAACACCCACCTGCATGCACCTCCACACCAGAATATCAGTGAAGATATCTGCATTTGTCAGAGAAACAGTGCCTGTGGAGACTTCACTTTACAAAGGAAGCTATCATTGAGTCATGCCACATGTTGCAACCACACCCACAGGCTGTTGAGTCATGACTATCCTTAACTTTTTTGCTATGAGGTTATTCTAGGTTTCCAACAGTGACTTCAATAACATTAGCCAATACGTACTTTGCACAGATAGATAATGCAAGTGACAGTTTGCTAGAGGAAGCAATTTAATCTCCTTCCCTATGGATAACTGGTGATAAATGACAGATCACTGCAATTTTACAGAGTGGCAGGATTGTTCAAGCTGTAAGGAATCATAGATTGCACCCATATAGTGCTCCAGGCTCTCTTGCTCAATGCCACAACCTACATCAATGGGAACGGATTCCACTTTTGCAATGTGCAATCATTTGCGAGCAGCAGCATAGAATCATAGAAAGTTATGGCACAGAAGGAGGCCATACGGCCCATTGTGTCCGTGCTGCCAAAAAGAGCTATCCAGCTTAATTCCACTTTTCAGCATTTGGTCCATAGCCCTGCAGGTTATGGCACTTCAAGTGCACATCCAAGTACTTTTTAAATGAGTTGGGGGTTTCTGCCTCTACCACCCTTTCAGGCAGTGAGTTCCAGACCCCCACCACCCTCTGGGTGAAAAAATCTCTCCTCAGCTCCCCTCTAATCCTTCTTCAATTACTTTAAATCTATGCTCCCTGGTCACTGACCCCTCTGCTATGGGAAATAAGTCCTCCCTATCCACTCTATCCAGTCCCATCATAATTTTATATACCTCAATTAAATCTCCCCTCAGCCTTCTTTGTTCCAAAGAAAATAACCCCAAATTATCCATTATTTTCTCATAGCTGAAATTCTCCAGCCCTGGCAACATCCTCGTAAATCTCCTCTGTACCTCTCTAGTGCAATCACATCTTTCCTGTAATGTAGTGACCAGAACTGTATGCAGCACTCAAAGCTGTGACCTAACCAATGTTTTATACAGTTCTAGCATAACCTCCCTGCTCTTATAGTCTATGCCTCGGCTAATAAAGGAAAGTATTCCGAATGCCTTTTTAACCACCTTATCTACCTGTCCTGCTACCTTCAGGGATCTGTGGACATGCACTCCAAGGACTCTTTGTTCCTCTACATCTCTCAGTATCCTCCCATTTATTGCATACTCTCTTGCCTTGTTTACCCTCCCCAATGCAAATGAATGCTCATTTCCCTGGGATTTCAACTTATGCCCCCCATTTTAACACAGTTCACAGTACTAGCAAGCTGATACAGAAAGGTAAGTCACTGGGTGACTTCATGGCTATCGTCTGCAGCCACAGTTGGTAGCACCTGTGTGATTTCCCAGGGCCAGAACTGAGAATTGGAATAAAAAGGTCCATTCATGTACCAGAGTAATAATTAGCATGTTAATGTATGGTGCCTGGATTGACCTGGGGATGTCCCGCAATATTGGGGATGATCGCAAGGATTATGGTTGTGTGCTGCATGCTGCACAATTTTGCCTTACAAAGAGGCCTCATCTTGGAAGTCCAAAAGGAGGAAGGCCACCACAGTCAGCAAAGGGATTAGCAAAATAAGAAGGCTGCAGAGAATGCGGAGAACAATCAATGATCAAATGCGAGAATCATTTGTGCCATCTCTTGACTACCATGTCTAGCCAATATATTAACAATCCTATGTACATCTCCATCCTTCCCTCCAGAAATACACTATAATTTACAGAGCTTTCTCTGCATGCAAAACCTCATTAAACACTTCTTTATGCCAGGACCTGAAAATAACTTCCCCACAGTGCTTCTCCTAGTGCCAATGTATGAAGATTGTGCTCTTAACCCTAGCCTTTTGCTTCTCTTAGTTGCTGCCTAAGTGGCAGGACAGTGTGAGATGGCTGGCTGCTGTGTTGCAATAGAAGCACCCTGGGACTGAAGTGGTCCTTATTTGACAACAGCTAAGTCCTGAGATGCACCTCTTCTGCTGCAGCTGCCTGGGATTGCATTCTTCCTGCCACATGTGAGGGGCTGGTTATGAGGCATGCATGTGCTGCTCTCCTGACAGGAGCAGCATCCATGCCCATTCATGCTATACCACTAGTACTGGGGTGGCTCAGCTCAGTCACTGAGCTCCAAAAAATCTGATCTAATGGTACCACTGAGATTGGTGAATTCCTGCCTCACGGTTGTCCATAACTTGTTGTCAAGCTGGTTAAAGGCAGAAGAGACATTTCTCTCTAATCTGTCATGCCAGGCATCTATGGCAGCTGTCTGAGCATCCTTGGAAGACGAACAGCCTGCCCTTAAGACCTCTGTCATGGAGGCTTCACTGCAGATATCCCTGAACCTGCCAGATGCATCTGGTGGACTGCAGTGTTGTGATAACATCCTCTAATATGCTTCGCATGTTGCTGTTGGGCTGCTCCACCCGAGCTACTATCTACAGCAAAATGTCTGTTATGGTCCCCAAAACCTGCACCGACACTTGAGGAATTGCAAGCGGCATTTTTTTTAAAACCATGACCCATGAAATTTAGAACCTCATGCTCTTCAGCCAAAAGGCAAAGCATCCTGACCCTCTGGCCAGCAACATCTTCCTCCTCATGTGCCACTAGAGGCTGCTTCTGCTCATTTGTGTTCGAGAGAGCTTTGGGGCACTACCTCTCTGTTCAGTGTCCTGCTCATGTTAATAGCAGTATATAATACTGGGCTGCCCACACACCTGCAGTGGTGATACAGCCTGCCAAAGAACCCTCCCGGGACTCAGAAACCACAAGACGAGGACCACCTGCGTCACAAGAGGCTCATGATCTTACAGCACAACAAAGCACCCTCAGGTAGCACCTCGGTCCAGCACCAGGGTAGATTTAAGAACAGCACTGAGAGGCATCAGTGAAAGGCATGGTGGTTGTAACTATGTATGTGCACAGTAAAACCACCTTTGGTGTAAGTCCATTGTTTTGAGGCATGCCTGTTTATTTTTTGGGTTTGAGAACATGATTGGAGGTCAGTTTGCAACAGAAAGCAAAATTCCTTTTACTGCTCCTTAATGAACCATTGCCTCCTTAAAAAGAGCTCTATTGATACATTCTCAAAGGAGCAGCATGACCTGTAGACATTGGTACAAGGGTACCTCCCTAATTGGTCTTCTCCTTTGGTTTAGCTTTATTCTGTATGACTCTCCTGTGCCCTCTTCCTCCTGCTCCTGTTGTGTCTCCATCATAAGAAAATATATAGAAATGGCCATAGTGAGCCCATGGTAAGGAATCCATGATAGAAGTTTAGGAATAAAAAGATTTTCTTGCCTGAAACTGCTAAATGGCAACTTACAGATTCTTTTCTTAGCAACAGAGCTGAGAAATTATGGGCGCTAAATTGGGCTGTGTAGCGCCTGTTGTTTCGGCGCTACACGGCCTCTCCGACATCCAAGATTGTGTCTCAGCTGCGCACACATGTTTCCAGCGTGATGTGCACCAGATGCCATCTTGGTATAGGAGTAAGTGCATGCACAAATACCGAATGCTGGAAGCATGTAAAGTAGGAAGAAAATGCGTGTAATCAGTGTGCAACGCTGATTTAAAGCGACAGACACCATTTTGGACCTTAACGCTCAACTCAATGCACAGTCTTAACGCCGACCATCTGAACGTGTCTTACAGTGCCTAGAGGACCCCCCCCACCAGCCCTATTTAAAGGGGTCATGCACGTACTGGATTATTCCTTCTGGCTGCTAGTGGAGTAGGAAGTGTTTTTTGAAGCTGCCTGTACTTACTAAGAGCTCCTAGAGTACTTTTGAGAGTGCTTTGGCAGGTACTGCCTTATGGTTTGGAAAGTTACAACCGTGATTGAACAACATTCCAGGCAACCATGGGTGGTCTGCCAGGGTTCCCGCTAAGCATTGAGCACGACTGGGAGCATGCAGAGAGGCCACACATAGCAGGTCAAGCTGCGGGGAGAGAGAGGACGAGGAGGCGCAGGGCAGTGAGCAGGAAACCCTATCCAATGAGGGCCTTCCGGGACTAATTCTCTTACCTTAACATGACTGAGGAGAATTGTATCCGATGCCTGAGGTTCACCAAGGAAGCCATGACCAAGATCTGTCAACTGGTGCGGCCACAACTGCAACCTCAGAGCAGGGCAAGGACAGCACTGCCTGTAGCTGTGAAAGTCACCATGGCGCTGAATTTTTACAGCTCAGGATCATTTCAGGCCTCTACTGATGAAATGTGCAACAGCTCGTAGAATGCAGTGCACTGCTGCATAAGGGAGGTCACAGACACACTGTACGAGATGAGGAACAGACTCACCACCTTCCCTCTTGACACGGGGGTTCGCTCGCATTGCTGGATTCCCCAGAGTGCAGGGTGCCATTGACTGCACGCACATTGCCCTGCGTGCCCCGCATATCAACTCGGCCACCTTCGTCAACCGAAGGGGCTTCCATTCCCTCAATGTGCAGCTGGTGTGCGACCACACGCATCGAATCATGGAGATGCACGCTACCCTGGGAGCAGTCACAATGCCATCATCAAAGAATCAATAGAAAGGTTACAGCACAGAAGGAGGCCATTTGGCCCATCGGCTCTGGGTGAGCAATCCAGCTAGACCCACTCACCCACCCTTTCTCCGGAGCCCTGCAATTTTTTCCTTTCAAGTACTTAGCCGGTTCCCTTTTGAAGGCCATGATTGAATCTGCCTCCACCACCTCCTCGGACAGTGCATTCCAGATCCTAACAACTTGCTGTGTAAAAAAAATTTTCCTCATGTCGCCTTTGGTTCTTTTGCCAATCACCTTAAATCTATGTCCTCTGGTCCTTGACCCTTCTGCCAATGGGAACAGTTTCTCTCTATCTAATCTGTCTAGACCCTTCATGATTTTGAATACCACAATCAAATCTCCTCGCAACTGTCCCTATGCCAAGGAGAACAACCCCAGCTTCTCCAGTCTATCCATGTAACTAAAATCCCTCATCCCTGGAATCATTCTAGTAAATCTCTTCTGCAACCTTTCATGCGGCAGTCCAACGTGCCAGCTATCTTTCACCCAGCTCGGCAAGTCAAAGGCTGGCTATTGGGCGACAAGGGCTCTCCTCTCACACTGTCGTTCATGACTCCGATCAGGAACCCATGCACACGTGCACAGAAGGCCTATAATGAGAGCCATGCTGCCACACGCAACATAGGCCTCCTCAAACAATGCTTCCGCTGCCTGGACTGTCCTGGAGGAGCCTTGCAGTACTCTCCTGAGCAGGTGGGCAGATTCGCAGTGGTATAGCTGCATGCTGCACAACCTCGCCATCATGAGCGACCAGCCTTTGCCACCAATGATCGGAGAAGACCCTAAGCCAGAGATGGAGGAGGAGGAGGCTGAGGAGGAAGAGGCTGATAAGGAGGAGGAGGAAGAGGCAGAGGAGGAGGAAGAGGAGGGGGAGGAGCTGGAATAGGAAGTGGAGGAAAACCAAGGGTGCAACAGGAACCACACGCCTTGCTTGCAAGGGGTCTACGTGCTCACCTGATCCGTGCCCGCTATCAATAATGACAACTACATCCCCCAACTCACCAACAATCCTACACTCCCCACCTTTCCCCTCCCACGAGACAATCAAATCGCCCTCCACCTGATTGCACATTGGTTTCCCCCTCAGCTCATTGCACAAATAAAAACCACCACCAAATGCAAATTCAAAGTCACATTTATCAACGAATAAATAAAATTATGCAAACAGAACAGAAAACTATTCACCCTTGTCCATTCCCTTAGTGCCTGTTGTTCGTGTGCTTTTACCTATCCTAGTGCTCCTACGAGGAGCATCCCCAGTGGCTGGAGCATGGTGGTGGAAGGCTGCTGGCCTTCAATGGAGGAATGTCCAGATGGTGTCTGTCGCTTTAAATCAGCGTTGCACACTGATTACACGCATTTTCTTCCTACTTTACATGCTTCCAGCATTCGGTATTTGTGCATGCACTTACTCCTATACCAAGATGGCATCTGGTGCACATCACGCTGGAAACATGTGTGCGCAGCTGAGACACAATCTTGGATGTCGGAGAGGCCGTGTAGCGCCGAAACAACAGGAGACTAACCTGATGGTCATGACATTAGAAGAAGAGATCAAAATGATATAAACACATTTAAGATAGAAAGGGGGTGATAACTGATAAACTAATCAAACTTTGAGAGGATAAAACTCCTGGTCCGGATGGATTGCATCCGCGCATATTAAAAGAAGTTAGGGAAGAGCTAGCAGAGGCATTATTACATATGTAGAAAATTCATTAGAAAAGGGAATAGTGCCAGAGGACTGGTGGACAGCTAATGTTAGTCCTGTATTTAAAAAGGGAGATAGAACCAGTCCAGGGAACTATAGACCAATTAGCTTAATGTCAGTGGTAGGAAAGATAATGGAATCTTTACTCAAAGATATAATAGAAAAACATCTAGAAACTGAAAATGTAATAAAGAATAGTCAGCACTGATTTCAAAAGGGGTGGTCATGCTTGACCAACCTTATTGAATTCTTTGAAGAAGTAACAGAAAGGGTAGACAAGAGTAATGTAGTAGATGTAATATATTTGGATTTTCAAAAGGCCTTCAATAAGGTACTGCATTGTAGACTCATGACTAAGGTCAGAGCATGTGGAGGCAGGGAACAAGTAGCAGAATGCATAGCAAGCTGGATACAAAACAGAAAACAGAGGTAAAGGTAGTTATTCAGACTGGCAAAAGTTGGGAAGTGGTGTTCCACAGGGATCGATGCTGGGACCACTATTGTTCACCATTTATATAAACGACATGGACTTGGGAATCGGAAGTACAATTTCAAAATTTGGGGGTACAAAACACAGGAAGACATTAATAAACTTGCAGAATGGTTGTGTAATTGGCAAATGAATTTCAATATAGATAAGTGTGAGGTGGTACATTTTGGTAAGAAGGATAAGGAGGCCACATACTCCTTGGAAAGTAAGAGTCTAAATGGGGTAGAGGAGCAGAGGGATCTGGGGGCAGAGCCATATAAATCATTAAAAGTAGTGATGCAGGTTAATAAGCCCATAAAAAAGGCAAATCAAGCACTGGAGTTCATTTCTAGAGGGATAGAATTGAAAAGCAGAGAGGTTGTGTTAGACTTGTATAGATGTAAGGAATCTTACAACACCAGGTTATAGTCCAACAGTCACCGGCATCTCCACATCATGGCTACTATCGACACCACAAACTGCCGGCTCACAGTGGAGAGGATCGCCAAGAAGATTGCGCATATCGACACAGACATCAAGTTTTTACAGAGCTGCAAGAAAGCAGACAAGATCCCGAAAGGACTACAGATCACGAACCCACTCAAGTCGACATACAACTCAGATTACGCTGAGAGACTCTGCCGTCCTACCTCTCGCACACTCCGCAGCCATCTCGTACACCAACTCTACAGCAGACGCCGCAACCTCGAAACCAAGATAGAGTCCATACTCTCAACCTGTACTCAGGACACAGCAGACCAGCTACGAGACACCGCCAAACAGACGAGGCAACGGAACTACGCTGCCTACATGAAAACCAAGAGCAGGAAGCTTGAGAAACTCGACAGCACCACCAGCATCAACCAAGCCTCCCCCGGTACTACGGTTGCAACCACAGGGAAGTCTATCGTCAATTTGTCCGACCACACCCTTCAACCAGACGAAATTGAAGTTCTCAGCCGAGGGCTCAATTTCTGCCCCACCACCAGAATGGACCCCATCGGTCTAGTGGCGGACACAGAGGAATTCATCAGGAGAATGAGGCTCCGGGAATTCTTCCACAAATCCCAAGATTTCAGCAGCGAACCCAATGAGACAATCAACGATCCAGAACAGCAGACAGAGGGATCTGCGGTACAGCAACCGAAGAGGAAAGAGTCAAACTGGATTCCTCCGGAGGGTCGCTGCCCTCAGCTGGACATGTACGCTCAAGCTGTCAGGAAATGCGTCAATGCCAGATTCATCAGCCGCACTCAGAAGACAGTCCAGAATGTCACCCAAGCACAACGCAACGCCATCAACGCTCTCAAGACCAACCGCAACATCGTCATCAAACCAACGGACAAAGGAGGAGCCATAGTCATACAGAACAGAACGGACTATTGCAAAGAAGCATACCGACAACTGGACAACCAGGAACACTACAGACGGTTACCCGCAGATCCGACCAAAGAACACACCCACCAGCTCAACAAACTGATCAAGACCTTCGATCCAGACCTTCAAAGCATCCTACGCACTCTCATCCCACGTACTCCCCGCGTGGGAGACTTCTACTGCCTCCCAAAGATACACAAAGCCAACACACCCGGACGTCCTATCGTATCAGGCAACGGAACCCTGTGTGAGAACATCTCTGGATACATCGAGGGCAACCTGAAACCCATCGTACAGGGAACCCCCAGCTTCTGTCGCGACACTACAGACTTCCTACAAAAACTCAGTACCCACGGACCAGTTGAACCAGGAACACTTCTCACCACGATGGACGTCTCGGCACTATACACCAGTATCCCCCATGATGACGGCATCGCTGCGACAGCATCAATACTCAACACCAACAACAGCCAATCTCCGGACGCCATCCTACAACTCATCCGCTTCATCCTGGATCACAATGTCTTCACCTTCAATAACCAGTTCTTTACCCAAACACACGGAACAGCCATGGGGACCAAATTCGCACCCCAATACGCCAACATTTTCATGCACAAGTTCGAGCAGGACTTCTTCACTGCACAAGACCTCCAACCAACACTATACACCAGATACATCGACAACATTTTCTTTCTATGGACCCACGGCAAGGAATCACTAAAGAGACTACACGATAACATCAACAAGTTCCATCCCACCATCAAGCTCACCATGGACTACTCCTCAGAATCAGTTTCTTTCTTGGACACACGAATCTCCATCAAAGACGGGCACCTCAGCACCTCACTCTACCGCAAGCCCACAGACAACCTCACGATGCTCCACTTTTCCAGCTTCCACCCTAACCACGTCAAAGAGGCCATCCCCTATGGACAGGCCCTGCGAATACACAGGGTCTGCTCAGACGAGGAGGAACGCGATGGACACCTACAGATGCTGAAAGACGCCCTAGTAAGAACGGGATATGACGCTCGACTCATCGATCGACAGTGCCGACGGGCCACAGCAAAAAATCGCATAGACCTCCTCAGGAGACTAACACGGGACGCAACCAACAGAGTACCCTTTGTCGTCCAGTACTTCCCCGGAGCGGAGAAACTACGCCATGTTCTCCGCAGCCTTCAACATGTCATCAATGACGACGAACACCTCGCTATGGCCATCCCCACACCTCCACTACTCGCCTTTAAACAGCCACCCAACCTCAAACAGACCATCGTTCGCAGCAAATTACCTAGCTTTCAAGAGAACAGCGTCCACGACACCACACAACCCTGCCACAGTAACCTCTGCAAGACATGCCAGATCATCGACACAGATACCACCATCACACGAGAGGACACCACCCACCAGGTGCATGGTTCATACTCCTGTGACTCGGCCAACGTTGTCTACCTCATACGTTGCAGGAAAGGATGCCCCAGAGCATGGTACATTGGCGAGACCATGCAGACGCTGCGACAACGGATGAACGGACACCGCGCAACAATCGCCAAACAGGAGGGTTCCCTCCCAGTCGGGGAACACTTCAGCAGTCATGGACATTCATCCACCGACCTTCGGGTAAGCGTACTCCAAGGCGGCCTTCGAGACACCCGACAACGCAAAATCGTCGAGCAGAAATTGATAGCCAAATTCCGCACCCATGAGGACGGCCTCAACCGGGATCTTGGGTTCATGTCACGCTACACGTTACCCCACCAGCGAACAAATGTTATCTGTTTTTAATATAACGGGTCAGTTGCTGTCTTTTCTATGTTTCTACCTCTCTATCTCTGTTTTTTTTTGTTTGTTGTTTTTTTTTGGTGATTTGTATATTCTGAGACCTTGCAGGTAACACCTGTCTGTCTGCACACTGATTGCCTTGGCAACGGGCAGTTGAAAAAACTGTCTGTAATCACCAAGCATTGTTCTGTGAATTATAAATGCGATTTCATTTCGAGGATTTCATTTCCACATCGTTCACCTGAGGAAGGAGGAAGCCTCCGAAAGCTTGTGAATTTAAAATAAAATTGCTGGACTATAACTTGGTGTTGTAAAATTGTTTACAGAAGTCCATGTAGACCACGTCTACTGCACAGCCCTCATCTATCTTCTTGGTTACCCCTTCAAAAAACTCAATCAAATTCGTGAGACATGATTTTCCTCTCACAAAACCATGCTGACTGTTCCTAATTAGTCCCTGCCTCTCCAAATGCCTGTAGATCCTGTCCCTCAGAATACCCTCTAACAACTTACCCACTACAGATGTCAGGCTCACCGGTCTGTAGTTCCCAGGCTTTTCCCTGCCGCCCTTCTTAAACAAAGGCACAACATTTGCTACCCTCCAATCTTCAGGCACCTCACCTGTAGTGGTGGATGATTTAAATATCTCTGCTAGGGGACCCGCAATTTCCTCCCTAACCTCCCATAACGTCCTGGGATACATTTCATCAGGTCCCGGAGATTTATCTACCTTGATGCGCGTTAAGACTTCCAGCACCTCCCTCTCTGTAATATGGACACTCCTCAAGACATCACTATTGATTTCCTTAAGTTCCCTAACATCCATGCCTTTCTCAACCGTAAATACCGATGTGAAAAATTCATTCAGGATCTCACCCATCTCTTGTGGTTCTGCACATAGATGACCTTGTTGATCCTTAAGTGGCCCTACTCTCCCTAGTTACTCTTTTGCCCTTTATGTATTTGTAGAAGCTCTTTGGATTCTCCTTTGCCTTATCTGCCAAAGCAATCTCATGTCCCCTTTTTGCCCTCCTGATTTCTCTCTTAACTATACTCCGGCAATTTCTATACTCTTCAAGGGATCCACTTGATCCCAGCTGCCTATGCATGTCATATGCCTCCTTCTTCTTTTTGACTCGGGCCACAACCTCCCGAGTCATCCAAGGTTCCCTACTTCTACCAGCCTTGCCCTTCACTTTATAAGGAATGTGCTTACCCTGAACCCTGGTTAACACACTTTTGAAAGCCTCCCACTTACCAGACGTCCCTTTGCCTGCCAACAGACTCTCCCATTCAACTTCTGAAAGTTCCTGTCTAATACCATCAAAATTGGCCTTTCCCCAATTTAGAATTTTAACTTTTGGGCCAGACCTATCCTTCTCCATAGCTATCTTAAAACTAATGGAATTGTGATCACTGGTCCCAAAGTGATCCCTCACTAACACTTCTGTCACCTGCCCTTCCTTATTTCCCAAGAGGAGGTCAAGTTTTGCCCCCTCTCTAGTCGGGCCATCCACATACTGAATGAGAAATTCCTCCTGAATACACTCAACAAATTTCTCTCCATCCAAGCCCCTAATGCTATGGCTGTCCCAGTCAATGTTGGGAAAGTTAAAGTCCCCTACTATAGTGGAATCCAGAGCCACGATAGCAGCAGTCTGAGCTTCCAAGGCAGGAGTCAGACCTTTGATGGCAGATGTTTGTGCTGCAATGGAAGCTGTGACATTTGTCATCAGATGCTGTATCATGGTGGGTTCCATAGGTGTGCTGATGGAGGTGACCATCCATTCCATGTTGGAAAGGATGGGCTCTAAGCTCTCCGCAAAGCCCTGTGCCAAGTTGGAGCTGGACTCCTCCATGCCCCTTCTCATTGTGCGCAGGCTTTCTGGCAGGTTTTCCAGTGCTCCAAGCATTTTGTGGTGTAAGCCCATAAGCCGTCTTCTGTAGCCTGGCCCATCGAAGTCCTCATCTGATTCCTCTGCAGTAGAACCAGTGAGTGACCTCACCCTCTGGCGAGCTGGCCCCTATGGTATCCATTCCCTCCGACCCAGCTCCTGCGCACTTGTGTTCGGTGTCTCACCACGTGCAGATCCCTTCTCTAACCTAACCTCTAAAGGACACGCAGTGTCAGTCGCTGAGCTGGTGGAAGCAAATGTCAGATCGAGTGACGGTGTGGCTTCAGTGCCCCCCTACTCCTCGGACGGTTCCGCCACGTGTTCTTGGGTATATGCAATAACAAAGGGAAACAGGTTGAGTTGTGGAGCGGGGAGAGGAACACGTAAGACGTACGTGCCAACAGCATCTGCAGCATGTGAGTCAGAAAAGATTATGAGAGGAGGGAGCTGTGGGAAAGAAGAGGGAGCATTAGATATGCAGAAACCCCCTTCATTGGGACCTCCAGCGCGGCTCTTTGTCACGGCTGCACCGACGGCCCGCCCAATGATCCGAAGCACTCTCTCCTCTGGGGGGGCGGTGAGGATGTGTAAGCATAGAAACAAAGGGGGAAAATTTGGATAAGGGTCCGTTCTGGGCATTGGTAGCCCCACGCCCGACGGACCCTATGCAGGCAACATGTGAACTTCGTGCTGCCTGCTACTTACCATGAAATCTCCGTGCAGCAAGCGCAGCCCTCGCTGGTGAGAGGCTGCACGGAGAATGAGGAAGTTGGAAATGGGGCGTGCACAGCGCACGTCATCAGCAGCATGCACTACTTAAAGGTGCAGGCACATTTCCAATGGCAAATACACAGCCAAGTTGGAGAAGGGAGAATGGCATCGGGAGTAGCTGCACCGGCAAGAGAGAGGGCTCCACGATTCTCGGACGATGCTCTGGAGGCCCTGGTGGAAGGTGTGGATGAAAGGAAGGCAAGCATGTACCCGCAGGGTGGCTGGAGACCCTCTAGACTACAGCTGCGTAGGCATTGGCAGGATGTGGCGCAGGAGGTGAATGCTAGGAGCATTGCACCACGCACGTGGGTGCAGTGCCGGAAGAAGTTTAATGATTTGACACGAGTGGTCGAGGTGAGTGAATGCAAGTGTCAAGTGGCACATCCTACCAACTGCACCAATACTCCATGCATGACACCTCCTGCCCCCCATCCACCCACCAACAAACACTGCCCATCCATACGCAATGCTGCATCTCACCTGCACATAGTATTTGTTGGGCGTCCACCAACAAATGCATGGGGCACTGGAAAGCCTGCCAGAAAGCCTGCGCACAATGAGAAGGGGCATGGAGGAGTCCAGCTCCAATTTGGCGCAGGGCTTTGCGCAGCACACCTGTGGAACCCACCATGATGCAGCATCTGATGACTGATGTCACAGCTTCCATTGCAGCACAAACACCTGCCATCCAAGTTCTAACTGCTGCATTTGCAGCTCAGACTGCTGCCATGGAAGCTCAGACTGCTGCTATCGTGGCTCTGGGAACCACTGTGGAATGGGGCTTCCAGGGCATCACAGCACTCCAGCAATCCAGCTGATCACCAGGATTGCTGAGGCCCCGCCCCAGGAGAGTGACAGTGATGCCATGGCAGTCGGACCCGCTGTCCTCTCTCAGGACGACAGCATTCCTGCTCCCACCCCTGCCACTCTGCCAGTGTCGCTGTTGTTGGCTCTCGGCCAGCCAGGCCAGACTGCTGCAGCCCATGCTGAGATGGTGCAGTCTGAAGCTGGACCCTCCAGGCCCAGAGCTGCTCGAAGTCGTCCTACAAGGCCATCTGGACGTTTCACCACTGAAGGCCAGCAGCCTTCCACCACCCATGCTCCAGCCACCGGGGAAGCATCTCGTAGGAGCACTAGGATAGGTAAAGGCACATGAACAACAGGCACTAAGGGAATGCACAAAGGGTGAATAGTTCTGTTATGTTTGCATAATTTCATTTATTGATCCATAAATGAGAGTTTGATACTGCATTTGGTGGTGGTTTTTATTCATGCAATGAGCTAAGAGGGACACCAATGTGTAATCAGATGGGGGGCGATTTGATTGTCTTGTGGGACGGGAAAGGTGGGGAATGTTGGACTGTTGGTGAGTTGGGGGATATCGTTCCAATTATTGATAGCGGGCACGGATCAGGCGAGCACACACAGCCCTTGCAGACAAGGCGTGTGGTTCCTGCTGCACCCTTGTGTCTTCCTCTTGTCTCTTCCGGCTCCACCCCCTCCTCCAGCTCCTCCTCAGCTTCTTCCTCCTCCTGCTCCTCCGCCTCTCCCTCCCCAGCCTCCTCCTCCTCCTCCACCTCTGGCTCAGAATCTTCTCTGAACATTGGTGGCAAAGGCTGGTCCCTCATGATGGCGAGGTTGTGCAGCATGCAGCAGACCACCACGAATCTGCCCACCTGCTCAGGGGAGTACTGCAGGGCTCCTCCAGACCAGTCTCGGCAGCGGAAGCGTTGTTTGAGGAGGCCTATGGTGTGCTCCACGATGTTGCGTGTGGCAGCATGGCTCTCATTATAGGCCTGCTCTGCACGTGTGCGTGGATTCCTGACCGCTGTCATGAGCCACATCGTGAGGGGATAGCCCTTGTCGCCCAATAGCCAGCCTTTGCCTTGCTGAGTCGGATGAAAGATAGCTGGCATATTGGACTGCTGCATGACGAAGGCGTCATGACTGCACCCAGGGAAACAGACATCGACCTCCAAGATGCGATGCGTGTGGTTGCACACTAGCTGCACGTTGAGGGAGTCGAAGTCCTTTCAGTTGACGAAGACAGCCGAGTTGATGTGTGGGGCACACAGGGCAATATGGGTGCAATCCATGGCACCCTGCACCATGGGGAAGCTAGCAATGCGGGCAAACCCCCATGCTCGCTCGTTCTGATTGTCTCTGTTGAGAGGGAAGGTGATGAACCTGTTCCTAGTGTGGTACAGTGCATCTGTGACCTCCCTTATGCAGCAGTGCACTGCATACTGCGAGATGTTGCACATGTTGCCAGCAGAGACCTGAAATGCTCCTGAGCCTTAGAAATTTAGTGCCACGGTGACCTTCACAGCCACAGGCAATGCTGTCCTCACCCTGCTCTGAGGCTGCAGTTGTGGCTGCACCAGTTGACAGATCTCGGTGACGGCTTCCTTGCTGAACCTCAGGCGTCGGATGCAATCCTCCTCGGTCATGTTGAGGTAAGAGAATTGATCCCGGAGGGCCCTCATTGGGTAGGACCTCCTGCTCAGTGCCCTGCACCTCCTCATCTCCGTCTCCTCGCAGCTTGACCTGCTGGGCGTGGCCTCTCTGCATGATCCCAGTCATGCTCAATGCCCAGCGGGAGCCCGAGCAGACCACCCATGGTTGGCAGGAATGTTGTTCCACCAGGGTTGTAACTTTCTGACCCGTAAGACAGTACCTGCCAAAGCAATCTCAAAAGTAGTGTAGGAACTCTCAATAATAGGGAGCTTCAAAAAACATTTCCTACTCTTCCAGCAGCCAGAAGCAATAATCCAGCAACTAACCTGCATGGTCCCTTTAAATAGCAGCCATTTTCTCCCTACTTTACATGCGTCCAGCGTCCAGTTTTAGCGCATGCGTTAACTCCTATATCAGGATGGCGACTGGCGCATGTCCTGCAAGAAACGTGCGTGCGCATCCAAGACGCCATCTTGGATGTCGGAGAGGCCGTGTACAGCGGAAACAATGGGTGCTACACGGCCTAATTTAGCGCCCATAGAAAGATAGAAAAAGAGGAGCAGAGAAGGCCATTCAGCCCTTCGAGCCTGCTCTGCCATGCACTATGATCATGGCCGATCCTCTAGCTCAGTACCATATTCCCGTTCTCTCCCCATACCCCTTGATGCCTAGATATCGATTTAGCTCCTTCTTAAAGATATGCAGTGACTTGGCCTCCACAGCCTTCTGTGGTAGAGAATTCCACAGGTTCACCACCCTCTGAGCGAAGAAATTTCTCCTCATCTCAGTCCTAAATGTCCTACCCCATATCCTGAGACTGTGACACCTCGTTCTGGACCCCCCAGCCAGGGGAAACATCCTCCCTGCATCCAGTCTGTCCAGTCCTGTCAGAGTTGTATACCTTTCAGTGAGATCCCCTCTCATTCTCCTAAACTCGTGTGAATACAGGCCTAGTCAACCCAATCTCTTCTCATACGACAGTCCTGCCATCCCAGGAATCAGTCTGGTGAACCTTTGCTGCATTCCCTCTATGACAAGTATATCCTTTCTTAGGTAAGGAGAACAAAACTGCACACAATACTCCAGTTGTAGTCTCACCAAAGCCCTGTATAACTGCAGTAAGATATCCTTGCTCTTGTACTCAAATCCTCTTGCAATGAAGGCCAACATACCATTTGCCTTCCTAACTGCTTGCTGCACCTACATGTTTGCTTTCAGTGACTGGTGTACAAGTACACCCAGGTCCCTTTGTACATCAAATTTTCCAATCAATCACCATTTAAATAATACTCAGCCTTTCTGTTTTTCTTTCCTAAGTGGTTAACTTCACATTTATCCACATTATACTGCATCTGCCATGTATTTGCCCACTCACTCAACTTGTCTAAATCGCCTTGAAGCCTCTGCATCCTCCTCACAACTCACGATCCCACCTAGTTTTGTGTCGTCAGCAAACTTGGAAATATTACATTTGGTTCCCTCATCCAAATCATTGATACATATTGTGAATATATATGTGAATAAGCATGCCCGTCCACCCTCAAGCCTCTCCTGTGACAGGCTGTTATATGTCACCTTCTCCTGAAAGACAGAGAACAGTATATCAGTGAGTATCCTGCAATGTGTGTGGGTGACGTGCCTGTCATGGCCGAATAGCTGCCAGCGTGTGTGACCTGTGAGTGGTGGTTGTGTAACCTGCAAGTGTGGTACTATGTGCGGGTGAAATGCAGCATTTCATATGGATGGGCAGTGTTTGTTGGTGGGTGGGTGACAGGGAGTGTGATGCATAGAGCAGTGGTGCTGTTGGTAGGATGTGCCACTTGACACTTGCATTCACTCACCTTGACCACTCATGTCAAATCACTGAACTTCTTTCGGCACTGCAACCATGTGCGTGGTGCCATGCTCCTGGCGTTGACCTCCTGCGCTACAACCTGCCAATGTCTGCAGACCTGCAGGCTGGAAGGTCTCCTGCCACCCTATGGGTACATGTTGGCCCTCCTTTCATCTACCCCTTCCACCAGGGCCTCTAGTGCATCATCGGAGAAACATAGAGCTCTCTCTCGTGCTGGTCCTGCTATCCTCACGGCCATCTTTCCTTCCTCCTAGTGAACTGTGTACCTGCCATTTGAAATGTGCACCTGCACCTTTAAGAGGTGCAAGCTGTAGATGACATGGTCTGTGCACGCCCCATTTCCAACTTCCTCATTCTCTGTGCAACCTCTCAGCAGCATGGGTAGCACTGGCTGCATGGAGATATCATGATAATTAGCATGCAGCACGAAGTTCACGTGCTGAAAGTACAGAAAGTGATGGTGCAGCCCATCGATCTTATTTTCAGATATCTTCATCACGCTACCCCCGCCCGAAAACGGCCCTTATCCAATTCTTCCCCCTATTTTTCTAATCCCTCCAGTCAAAGCTGATATTTCAGATAAAGATTGTGGACAAAGCCTGTAAATTTCTGGGACAAGTTTTTCCCTCATTAACCTGTTGTTTCATGCACAAGCCACTTTGGAGGTGAGCACATCTCCTGCCAGCGTTCAGTTCTACCAGACTTTAGAGTCTATTTTAAGAATGGGTGCAACTCTGGTGGGTTTGACTTACACCCTAAATTTCCACCCCAATTATATTATTTTTGCCCCTAAAAGGTTGTGGCATTTTGAGCCAGAATGTCTTCTGATCTTAATTTGAGCTTTTTCAAATGAGTTGAATTTTGAAAGCTCTAATTATCTCCTGTGTTTTGTTGATAGTTGGTAATTAGAATGTTTACATTGTTTTACAACTGTCTGTGTGTATGTGAGAGAGAGGGAGAGAGAGAAAGAAAGAGAAAGACAGAGAGATAGAAAGGCAAACACAAAACCGATCACGATAAAACAAATTGAGTGTTTACAGAGATCCCACAGAAATCACAAGCCAGTGAAACCACACATGGGAGCCACCCTACGCAGTGCTGCCAGAACCATATCCTGCCCCTCCCCTAACTCCTGACAGACATCAGGAATGCACCAGTAAACCAACTTTCACTTTCCACCCCCAGTTGTGTCACACCCCAGCTTCCACAGTTCTACCAAACCAAAGTTCTTCCTTCGCAGTGATGTGAGACCACAAAAAAAGTCAGGGAGAGCAGATAGCTTACCTTGTCTGCTCTGGTCAGGTCATTAAATGAAGCCTCGGGTTCAAGAAGTGGCACTCACTGCCACAGCCACCTCCCTGTGCATCAATTCTTGGAGGGTTTCTGGCCCCCAACCCCAAACAACCCATTCCGCCTGCTCTGTCTCTTCATTATAAGGACATCAAGGTCGGAAACGCTGAGATTGGCTGCTCATCTTCTGCTCCTGTTATAGGTTTCTCCCTCTCCTTCAGCTTTTTTCTAAACACCCCCCTCTGCCAACCATTTTGGGTCAACTCCTGCCACTTCCCCAATTTTTCTGCCAACCATTTCCATTGTTGCAGGCTGGATTTGGAGAGTCCACATGCGTCCCTATATTTAAATTAACTGACCCTACAATTTATAGTGGGGTCAGTACCACATCATCATTGTAGATGGAAATCCCATCCTGCCTCACTGTAGGTGGTGCAATAATGCTATTGTCCCCCCTCCTCTCTGAGGTACCCTCTCTGTGTGTCCTTACATATATCAGAAATTGGAATGTTAATATTTTCTAAATGTCAATATAACATGAGTGATAATTACAGACTGTTTGCTTCAAAATCCAACTGATCATTTTCTGGAAAAATTAAATGAAATTAAGATGAGGACAGACTCTCTCAGGTTAATGCACTATCTGATGTTTATAGAACACAAAACTAAAGTTACAACAGGTGCGTAACCAGTAATCTGTCTTTTTTCTTTCTCTCTCACACATACATGCTTACACACACACACACTCCTCTCTGTTTTAAAAACAGTCAATACACTTTACCTGAATAAAGTTTTTGAAATTTATCCTCTAGGTTTCCTTCAGACAATTTTGAAAAACAACCGGGCAGAAACTTCTAGAAGCTAATGGAAAATATTCTAGTAGATCTGCTACTGACTGGTACTGATGCACCATGAAAAATTGGGTACACTGCACGTGCTCAGACTGCACAAACTGAATTCAGCTAACAGCATCAGAATTCTTGGCAAAAATATTAAATCAAAGCCCAGGCTTTTGGGAGAGGCTGAAGCCTTCAAGTAAAAGCTTTAATGAAGGAATTAAAAGATACAAAGGACAATTCAATAAAATATGTAATTTTAGAATGTTTTATTTTGTTTAAATCCTTATTTTGGAAATTAGAAATTTCAGTGACTGAGAAAAAATGGCAGGTGGAAAAAAATTGAGAAAGCATTTTGAGCTATTTGTGGTGAAAAAATAATACAGTGCCACATAATGGTCAGGACCTGTTATAAATTAACAAGAGCCAGTATATATAGGGTTTTTCCATTATAAGTGGACAAAGGAATTTATCATGAAAAACATTGACACAAAAATGTGCCAAAAAGCATGACAACAGGAAGTATGATTTTGTAGGCAGGAAGTGCGTATAGACAAAAGGGTGTAAAATTCAACTTTAGCGAGGACGCAAAATAGGCAGCAGTGAATCAGCCACCTATTATACATTCCGCCTGGTTTTACTTTCCATTGACTTCAATAGAAAGCAAAATGGGGCAGGGTGTAAAACAGGCGGACGATCCATTACTGTCCATTGTGCCTCTACCAAAATTGAATTTTAGCCCAAGATGTTTAATATGATTTAGATAAATGTAATAGTCAAAAAGTTAATTTTGGGAGCCAGGGGTTTATTTCAGTGAAGATTGAGATGTAATTTCAACTACCTTTGGTGGCAATGTAAGAAGAATTTTTAAGTTATACACATCCCTTGTATAACTCACAAAGATAACTGGTTAAAGGAGCTAGTCTACTGTAATGTTAACGTTACAACTTCTAATGAGTGTCCAGGTTGTTTTGTATGTTCATTATGACATGTTCAATTCCATAAGAATAGGATTCTAAATGCACTGAGTTTTCTTCAAACCATATAATATCTCAGCAAGCTTATTTTTTCTTACCTTGGAGAATCTTCACCATCAAATAAGGAGAAACAAAATATCACACCTCCCAATATGGAAAGTGAAGATCCAGCCCAGCCAATGAACAAAGCAGCTCCTAATTCATATCTGCAGAAGCAAGATAAATATTTTTTAATTTTTCTCTCGGACAGGTTGGCTAAGTGTTTACAACCTGCAATAATCTTAGTAGGTTACAGAGTTGATGTTATGAGATAGCATTCCCAGTATAGAGCTTTAGTGACAGGTGCACAAATCAAGAATTCAGGATGTGGAGATCAGCATATCACTAAAATGCACAGTATGTTAAACTCTGCATCGTGTAAAATTTACTCCATCTTGATAATTGTGACAAATTGATATCTATATTGTTTGAAACAGCAATTAAATAATTTTGTATGTAAAAGGTTAGTATGTAGAAATCAGCATATATCTAAAGCAACGTGATAGAAATGAGGTGATGTAAATCAACATAAAGGTTGCAAAGAAAAGTGAAGATTGGCTTAAAAAATACTACAACTGTTAGATCCCAATATTAGCGGGGATGCGGGATGGCAGCGGGGGGGCGATTGGGCGTGTGGCCAACCTGCATGAACCAAACTTACCGTTTATGACGAGATCGCACATTGATTGATATTGGTTAACGTCCTCTCCGGGTTTTGCTCCCGGCAGCTAGCCTGATTGACAGACTGGCTGCCATCAGGAGCTGCAATGTGAGGTGTGGGGGGCGAGAAAGAGAGAGAGAGCCAGACGTCATCCGATGCTGGAAGGAAGACCGGGACGGGGGTGGAGAATGGAAGATCCGGTGCTGGACTAGAAGACCGGGGGGTGGAGAGAGGGGAGATCGGGTGGGGGAGAGGGGAAGATCGGGAGGGTGAGATTGTGGGGACAGCGGGGGGACATCGGGAGGGTGAAGAGGGAACATCGGAACAGGAGACATCGGACATTGGAGCAGGCTTCAAAGGTAGGTGCATTTCGTGTTTTCACCTCATTGCATGTTTTTTTATTTAATTTATTTAGTTTCGTTTTCCCTGATCAGGCCCTTCATGCCTGCCAGGCAAGTTAAAAATCTTTCTAATCCCTTCATCTGCCACAGGTAAAGTACCTGAAGTACCTCAATGAGGTACATATGGCTCTTTAACTGTCATCCCGCTGGCTTTAATTGCCGGCGGGACTTCTGTTTTCGGGTCACCCACGCGCACACAGGTGGGTCCCTGGGAAACTCGGAAGCCAGCGGGCTGGAGCCGGCTTCTGAACCCGAACGGGATTTGGGCGATTTTCAGAGCACCCCCCCTGCCCCCAACGCACCCGCATTCGCCTCCTAAAATCATTCCCTTAGTGTCTAATCAATTAATAGTCACAGATTGTATATCCAACATTAAAAATCCATGGTAAATGTAACAATCTGTTACTATTTCCATTGGAGTAAAGATATAGAGGAGCTACGATACAGCTTTTAATTCTAAGTGGAATGGATTAGGTAGATACAAGCAAGTTATTTGATTGGACTGTAAACACATAACTGGAAGAAAGGAAGATAAAAATTCACATGCCTTACATAAGTCTTCAGGCTAGAAGGCATTTTTCATCCACTGAGTTTTAAATTCATGGGATAGGTTCCCAAATAAAGCCATTAATAATATGCTGATTAACACATTTGGAAAGAGCTAGTTGAATATTTGTCAGGAAGGTTATAAGAATAAGCTTATATAGGGATAATTGAATGTTCTGTGGAACATGATGGTTGCTGAGCTTCTGGGATTATGGAAATACCATACCAAGGCAGTTGGTCTAGGATGTGTAATTTAGATGTAAGAACAGATCAGTATTCTGGAGTTTTGTTTGACCTAACTTTGGGGCAGGAAGAAAAGTTTTCAAAATTAATTGGTTTGGTTACATCCATGAGAACCAATTATACATAGTCTGTGGAAGCAATAAATTAGGTGGGCGAAATGGCCTTCTCTTGTTCCATGCTTTCTTTCATTCTTAAGTGAGGCATCACTCAAAAAGTCCAGCAGATGGTACAGTCTTTCAGAATATACTTCCTTAGCATCCTAAACATATAATGTTACCCCTGCATGTCCAGCAAGCCTCATCTTTCAGACTGGATATTTCTGGTCTGAATTAGGGCTTTGAATTGAACAAACTACATTCAGGCACTGCACAATGCCAAATTGGCAATGAACCACATAATATTAGAATGTAATTCCCTGAGATATATTTTTTAACTTAAAATTTAGTGCAATTCAGGATGTTAAGTAGGAAACAATGGGAAGTCATTTAGTACATTCATACCAGTACATTAGATGACACAAAACTTGAAAGTGTAGTAAACAATGAGGAGGATAGTAATAGACTTCAAGAGGACATAGACAGGCTGGTGGAATGGGCGGACACATGGCAGATGAAATTTAACGCAGAGAAGTGCGAAGTGATACATTTTCGCAGGAAGAATGAGGAGAGGCAATATAAACTAAATGGTACAATTCTAAAGGGGGTGCAGGAACAGAGAGACCTGGGGGTATAACATAGTCACCACAGAGGAAAATCTAGGTTGTTATGTCATGAAAATATACATGAAGGAAAATAAAGCAAAATATGCAATGGTAGTAGGAATTGTATATGAATATAGATTATACATAATTCGTAGTAACAATGTAAGATTGTTTTAGATAAGGAAAAGCATGGCTTTATGTTACAAATTCTTAATAAGATGAGCCCACTGACCATACCAAATAAAGAGGGTTAACTCATCATATGGATCTTTTCAAGGTGTCATTCAACTAGACATGGGTATGTCAGAAACTGCGATAGCCAGATGTCAATTAGTTTGGCAAAGGCCCAGTGCTACACTTTTTGCTAGTGCTAGCTCATGATTAAGACATTAAGGCTATGATCCCAATTACCTCCAAGACTCTTACTTGTCATTATTCTTTCTCTTGCAAAACAGAGCGCATCTTTACTCAGAGCTCGGTTCAATATTAGAACAGGTTGATAATACAAGTGAGAACCAGGCTGAATATAGAAAGTTCAGAGGGCAAGTGAAAAAGGAAATACGAGGGGCAAAGAGAGAGTATGGGAATGGACTGGCAACTAACATAAAGGGGAATCCAAAAGTCTTATATGGGCATATAAATAGTAAATAGGTAGAAAGAGGAGGTTTGGGGCCGATTAGGGACCACAAAGGAGGTCTATACATGAAGGTGGAGGGCATGGCTGAGGTACTAAATGAATACTTTGCATCTATCTTTACCAAGGAAGAAGATTCTGCCAAAGTCACAGTAAAAGAGGAGATAGTTGAGATACTGGTTGGACTAAAAATTGATAAAGAGGAGGTACTAGAAAGGCTGGCTGTCCTTAAAGTAGATAAGTTACCAGGTGCGGATGGGATGCATCCTAGGTTGCTGAGGGAAGTAAGGGTGGAAATTGCAGAGGTACTGACCATAATCTTCCAATCATCCTTAGATACGTGGTTGGTGTCAGAGGACGGGAAAATTGCAAGTGTGTAAGGATAAACCCAGCAACTATAGGCCAGTCAGTTTAACCTTGGTGATGGGGAAACTTTTAAAAACGGCATTCCGGAACAAAATTAACGTCACTTGGACAAGTGTGGATTAATAAAGAAAAGCCAGCACGGATTTGTTAAAAGCAAATCGTGTTTAACTAACTTGATTGAGTTTTTTGATAAGGTAACAGAAAGGGTTGATGAGGGCAATGCGGTTGATGTTGTGTACATGGACTTTCAAAAGGCCTTTGATAAAGTGCTACATAATTGCTTGACAGCAAAATTGAAGCCCATGGAATAAAAGGGGCAGTGGCAGCATGGATTTGAAATTGGCTAAGTGGCAGGAAACAGAGAGTAGTGGTGAACGGTTGTTTTTCGGACTGGAGGGAGATATACAGTGGTGTTCCCCAGGGGTCGGTACTAGAACCACTGCTTTTCTTGATATATATTAATGATTTGGACTTGGGTGTACAGGGCACAATTTCAAAATTTGCAGATGATACAAAACTTGAAAGTGTAGTAAACAATGAGGAGGATAGTAATAGACTTCAAGAGGACAGAGACAGGCTGTGGAATGAGCAGACACATGGCAGATTAAATTTAAAACAGAGAAGTGCAAAGTGATACATTTTCGCAGGAAGAATGAGGAGAGGCAATGTAAACTAAATGGTACAATACTAAAGGGGGTGCAGGAACAGAGAGACCTGGGGGTATATGTGCATAAATCTTTGAAGGTGGCAGGACAGGTTGAGAAAGTGGTTAAGAAAGCATATGGGATCCTGGGCTTTATAAATAGAGGCATAGGATACAAAAGCAAGGAAATTATGTTGAACCTTTATAAAACACTGGTTTGGCCACAACTGGAGTATTGTGTCCAGCTCTGGGCACTGCACTTTAGGAAGGATGTGAAAGCCTTAGAGACAGTGCAGAAAACATTTACTAGAATGGTTCCAGGGATGAGGACTTCAGTTACACGGATAGACTGGAGAAGCTGGGATTGTGCTCCTTAGAGCAGAGAAGGTTAAGAGGAGATTTGATAGACATGTTCATAATTATGAAGCATTTAGATAAAGTAAATAAAGAGAAACAGTTCCCATTGGCAGAAGGGTCGAGAACCACAGGACACAGATTTAAGGTGATTGTCAAAAGAACCAAAGACGACACGAGGAATAACTTTTTTACGCAGTGAGTAGTTATGATCTGGAATGAGCTGCCTAAAAGGGTGGTGGAAGCAGATTCATTCATGGCTTTCAAAAGTATAACCTAGGGTGTAACAATAGTATCATAGTAGGTACAGCACAGGAGGAGGCCATTTGGCCCAAAAACATTGTGTATTCATACCAAGTTTTAGAAAAACAAAGACAATAGGTGGTTAATAAGCTATTAGAAATTATTTTCCCCAAAAACTGAAAACAGTAATCAATTCATTAGCTTCATCACACCCATTGTGTTGGGAAGTCTGTGTTCCTGAGCATTCAGCAAGGGTTCTGGTAGGCTTTCCCTTCCAGCTTTGATCAGAGGGCAATAAAGAAAATACAGAGCCAGAAACACAGACAGTCAGGTCCTGCAAAGGTTCTCAGTCCCCAAGCAAAGGCTGCAAGGAGGTTTGAATGTAGGGTTAGTAATTATTTTATTTAAGTCAAACAAGATGACTGGCCAATGTGGGGAAGTGTAGTATTGTGTATTATTATACAAAGATAAGTTGTATTTATTGAAGTAAATGAATCCAATTATAACTATTGCCCTGTATGTTCATATGCTGTGAAATAAAACAGCTTAACAATTCATATCTGGCCTCATCTTACCTAAGTGTTTGCCAGTCCTCCTTTGGAGAGATTGAAGAAATGGACAAGTGAATGACCCAGACATTTAGTTTAAATCACATGGGGATATTATTGAAGGGAAAAAATTGACAGGGCTATGGGGAAAGAGCAGGGGAATGGGACTAATTGGATAGCTTGTTCAAAGAGCCGGCATAGGCACGATGGGCCAAATGGCCTCCTCCTGTGCTGTACCTGCTATGAAACTATGATACTATTGTGACACCCTAGGTTATGCTATCATATAATTAGATTTTGGGCTGTGCAGGCATACCCCTAAATGTAAGATACTGCAGCTATTTACAGGAGTGACTAGCATCACTGTACATGAGAGAATATTTGAGGCAAAATCCTAAAGTTGTAACACTGGTACATGCAGCAGGGGATCCATGTTATGATCCCTGGGTCATGCTAGTAGATATTGAGTAGTAAAGATACACTCTGGATCAGAATGGATGTGGTCCACTTACAAGATTGACCAGTATGTGGAGATGCCGGTGATGGACTGGGGTGGACAAATGTAAGGAAATTCCTTACATTAAGATTGACCAGTGGTGCTGAACCTGTGAGAAATATCTGCTGTGGACTCATGAAAGTTGTAACAATAACCTTGTGGTTTATATGAGTTCCTCAAAATGTAAAAAAATGAAAATTGGGATGCATGTCCCGGGCGCAGACAATCTCTTCCTTGCAAGTCATGTAGGACATTATGACCCATAGGCACCCTCTACAGTTTCTTGTGGGAGGAAAGAAGGAACAGATGATCTTGTTTCTACTTCTGCAAACTGACACCCTCTGAGAGTCCTCAAAAACTGTCTGTTGAGGCAATCAGGATAACTGCACAAGGCATTGAAGCAATTCTGCTATCCAACACAAATCATGGCAACTGGGAAAAGTGGAGGATAGTGAGAAAACGTGAAGCGTAAAGCTTGGAAGGCTACCCATCTGCCACTTTTACCTCGATCACTCCACCTCGGTAACCAACCTTTTATCATTCCTACTGACCAACTTTGTCATTCATGCAAGTTTCTGTTATACTTATTTTTAAAAAGTATTAAAAAGAGTTATTTCGTGATGGTTTCTTCTGAGTTTTGAGAGAAGCCAGGGATTTACAAGCTATTTGCAATCTACAAAAATACTTTCTCATCAACAATAGAACCATTTTCTAATTAACCTAATGTGTCTATCAGTTATTAGCCTCTAATTAACATCAAGATGTGCCTATTTACAGCAATTAGACCTTGTGGCTTTAAAAGGACATGCTAGGTTACAGGCAGTTCCACTTTAGCCGCAGAATAATACATTGTGTATTACATGGTAGAATGCTCCTGCCCTTATAAAATAGTGTATCCCCCAACGTACGATGATTAACAACATTGGGGCATGTGTAAATTATCATTACTAGTGGGGATAAACTTAACTTTTTCTGCCTATATTTGTTTTTTGTTGTCAGTTTTTTTTGTGCTTTTCATTTTGCTTTTCTGATGACTCTCCCACAGCACCAGAACCTTGATCAAACCAGGTGCCTTTACCAACTGCAGGGCTGTCTGCTCTGTTGAGTTGTCACTGTGTTCTTGTAAGTCACATCCTCCTCTGCCCAATTTGACATCCACCTTTAGTATAGTTTACACGCAGTAGAACAGCCTAAACCTTAGACCTCAGTTCCCAGTAGGCTTCTTGGGCTCCTTAAGCTTCACCTGTGTTTTTTAAAAAGCTTGGAGATTAGATGAAGGTACAGCATCCCCAGTGAAGTACTTTTCAGCCTAAATGTCTCCTATCTGATTACTTATCTCACCCAATTTTTTTTAGTTAAGTAGGGTAGCTTAAAGATGATTGCTTTGTGCACACATTCAATCTTAAATGTTCTAACGGCACAATTAGCACAAGAACAAAGTAGGCAATTATATTTTTTCTCTCTTTACCACGAAGAATCATAATCGAGCATAACTAAAAGTTCAGTTTGAAGGAAATGTTTAGATCAGCTACTCCCTGCAGAAAAGGATGAGCACTTTCTATTTTTCCACTCCTAGTTAATTTTCTTCTCCCAATCTAAAAAATCTAGTGGAAGATCTTTAGAATCCAGTAACAAGTGAAAGAAGGACTCATCAATATCACTTCTGGACAAAAAGTGACTAATTAATTTTAGTAACACATGCTTAATATAAGCCATAGTACAAATCACAAAATTTGCCATTATTTAATACCAATTCCACGCTTCTATTCATTGCAATGGAACAAATAATATCACATAAAAATGAAAGAAGGTGTAGATCAAACAAGTTAAAGAATCAAAATTATTTCATTTAACAATTCAAACAAATACTAAAAATTTCAATACTAAAATTTTAAATTAATAAATCTTTTTAAAAATGCTGTTCTGGAGTCCGTATTGTATTGTTAATAGTTTTATTTGGTGTACTTAGAGAGGAATGGTGATGGCAATACTTTACATTCTCAGTGAGCTTCACTCCATTTGTCTGTCATTAAATTTAATAGCCTAGAAGAAAATTAAGCTCGTTCCATAGTGAAAACTTACTTTTGTTCTACAATCATGGGATCATAGAAGTCTGCAGTAATTCGATTAGCGTACCATGAAAAGGCAATTACAGATGACAACCCTGTAGGGAATAGATTCATATTAGTCCAAGATGAATAATACATTTCAGAACTGTAAATCCCTTATAAAACAGGTTAAGTTTATGTCATAGGTAGCCCATTCATATAATAGTTTGAAGTGAACATAGATTAAAGGGTTAAAGGTAGTGAAATATTATTACAGGTTACCTATGAGCAATTACAGTTGGAATAGATTTTCATCTTTGTCTTCTGGGTGTAAATTAATGGAAGGAAATTGGACTGGACTCCATTACAGGTGCGCAATTTGTTCTCTGTGCTCTGCCCATACTATGCTTCACATCCAGGCAGTAAAGGCAAAAAGCTACCTATTCTACAAAACTAAAGTAGAAAACTTACAGGTAACCTAAATTTCACGTCGACCCCATGTTTGCAATCAATTTGGATTGTTCTGAAGCAATTAAAATAAAGATATTTTCATTTCTAATTGTAATAGTTTAAATTTAATGCCTTGGATATATAAGAAATATAGAAAGTGAATGCTTGTAATCTAAGGTGAGTAGAAATCTTGGAGTGTTTAATATTATACTAAATGTAATGGTGATCTCAGCTATTGTCAAGGAGACTGCAGTCATGTTTAATAACATATGGTGTACAATTTAAAGACAAAATGGAGATTGGCTAACAGGCAATGCACCATAATGGCTGTTGGGATTTGGTTGTCCAGGAAACAAAGGTAGGACCTCGGAAGCCTTGCTGATAGAGGACATACTCCCAAAACTATATAACATGATGCTATGCATAGCCATTTGTAAGCAGTTATGGATAAAATATATATATGAGGTAGGGTTGCCAACTCTGGTTGGAGGCATTCCTGGAGGATTGATCATGTGACATTCTGATCACGTGACATCTGATCACATGACTTACAGACAGAGACGGGAGAATTTATAATGGGGAATACGGAAATGGCAGAGAAATTAAACAAATACTTTGTGCCTATCTTCACAGAAAAAGACACAAAAAAACTCCCAGAAATACTACAGAACCAAAGGTCTGGCGAGAATGAGGAACTGAAAAAATTAATATTAGTAAAAAAATAGTATTAGAGAAATTAATGGGACTGAAAGTCGATAAATCCTAAGCACCTGATGATCTACGTCCCAGGGTTTTGAAAGAGGTGGCTATAGAGATAGTGGATGCATTGGTTGTCATCTTCCAGAATTCTATAGATTCTGGAATAGTTCTTGCAAATTGGAGGGTAGCAAATGTAACCCCACTATTTAAGAAAGGAGGGAGAGAGAAAACAGGAAATTACAGACCTGTTAGTCTGATATCAGTAAAGGGAAAATGCTAGAATCTATTATAAAGGATGTGATAACAGGACACTTAGAAAATAATAATAGGATTTGGCAGAGTCAACATGGATTTATGAAAGGGAAATCCTGTTTGTCAAACCTTTTGGAGTTCTTTGAGGATGTAACTAGTAGAATACATAAGGGAGAACCAGTGGATGTGGTGTATTTGGATTTTCAGAAGGCTTCCGATAAGGTCTCACACAGGAGGTTGGTGAACAAAGTTAGAGCACGTGGAAATGGGGGTAATATACTGGCATGGAGTGAATTCTCAAGGGCAATTAGGGATGGGCAATAAATGCCGGCCTTGCCAGCATCCCATGAATGAATAATAAAAAAAATTTGGTTAACGGAGAGAAAACAGAGAGTAGGAATAAACAGGTCTTGACAGGCTGTGACTAGTGGGGTACCGTAGGGATCGGTGTTTGGGCCCCAGCTATTCACAATATATATCAATGATTTTGATGAGGGGACCAAATGTAATATTTTTCCAAGTTTGCTGATGATACAAAATTAGGTGGGAATGTGAGTTGTGAGGAGGATGCAAATAGGCCTCAAGGGGATATAGACAGGCTAAGTGAGTGGGCAAGAACATGGCAGATGGAATATAATGTGGAAAAATGTGAAATTATCCACCTTGGTAGGAAAAACAGAAATGCGGAGTATTTTTTAAATGGTGAGAGATTGGGAAATGTTGATGTTCAAAGGGACCTGGGTGTCCTTGTACATGAGTCACTGAAAGCTAACATGCAAGTGCAACAAGCAATTAGGAAGACAAATGGTATGTTGGCCTTTATTACAAGAGGATTTGAGTACAGGAGTAAAGATGTCTTACTGCAATTATATAGGGCCTTGGTGAGACCACACCTGGAGTATTGTGTACAATTTTGGTCTCCATACCTAAGAAAGGATATACTTGCAGTGCAACAAAAGTTCACCAGACTGATTCCTGGGATGGCGGGATTGCCGTATGAAGAGAGATTGAGTAGACTAGGCCTGTATTCTCTAGATTTTAGAAGAATGAGAGGTGATCTCATTGAAACATGCAAAATTCTTACAGGGCTCGACAGGCTAGATGCAAGGAGGATGTTTCCCCTGGCTGGGGAGTCTAGAACCAAGGGTCACAGTCTCAGAATAAGGGGTAGGCCATTTAGGACTGAGATGAGGAGAAATTTCTTCACTCAGAGGGTGGTGAATCTTTGGAATTCTCTACCCCAGAGGACTGTGGAGGCTCAGTCATTGGGTACATTCAAGACAGAGATCGATAGATTTCTAGATATTAAAAGCATCAAGGGATATGGGGATAGTGCAGGAAAATGGCATTGAGGTAGAAGATCAGCCATGATCTTGTTGAATGGCGGAGCAGGCTCGAGGGGTTGGATGTCCTACGCCTGTTCCTATTTGTTATGTTCTTATGTTCTTATGACTTCTACAAATGTCTTTGCATTCACCTTCTAAAGTTTGGATCCCCTGTAGTTCAGTATTTTTGCTTGTGGTTTTGCGCCAGTAGCTGTTGTGTGAGAGGTTCCAACAATCAGGAGGCCACCCATGAGCAGGCGAAGAGGGGGAACCAAGGGCAGGGAAGGGAGGAACCGAAGAACCCACCCCCCCCCCCATTTCAGATCCCCCATTTCAGAGACCCCCATTTCAGAGACCACCCCATTTTAGAGGTCAACCATTTCAGAGACCGCTCCCATTTCAGAGACCCCTCCTATATCTGAAACCACCCATTTGTGAGACAACCCATTTCCAAAACACCCCATTTCTGATACACCCCATTTTCGATACCCCTCGACTGCCGAGACTCAATCTCCAATTTCAGAGACCCCTCCCATTTCAGACACCCCTCCCATCTCAGACACCCCTCCCATTTCTGAGACTCCCTGATTCCTGACTCTCCAGCAGCCCACTCCCAACTGCACTCTACGAGATTGTGGCTTTGCAGGTAACATCACGGAGCTGGGGGGTGGAAGTGTGGGGGGAGTTGCACTTGACAGGAAATTTAAAAGGCAGATCGCCCGGGCTGCTGGAGGCAGCACTCGGGAGAGGAACCCCCAATTCCAGGAAGCTCCCAGTCATTCCATGAGGGTTCTGAATCCTAATATGAGGTACTATAGTCGTTATGTTACTGAGAATCCAGAGAATGTGAGTTCAAATCCCACCATGGCAGTTTGAGAATTTGAATTCAGTTTTCACTATGGAGAAGGACGATGTAGACATAGAAATATGGCAGGGGGACTGTGATATACTCGAACATATTAACATCGAGCGGGAGGAGGTATTGGCGGTTTTAGCAGGCCTAAAAATGGATAAATCCCCAGGCCCGGACGAAATGTATCCCAGGCTACTGTGTGAGGCAAAGGAGGAGATTGCGGGGGCTCTGACACATATATTCAGAACCTCTCTGGCCACAGGGGATGTGCCAGAGGACTGGAGAACCGCTAATGTAATACCATTATTCAAGAAGGGGAGTAGGGAAAAACCGGGGAACTACAGGCCAGTGAGCCTAACATCAGTGGTAGGAAAATTATTGGAAAAAATTCTGAAGGACAAAATTAGTCTCCACTTGGAGAAGCAAGGATTAATCAGGGATAGTCAACATGGCTTTGTCAAGGGAAGATCATGTCTGACTAATTTGATTGAATTTTTTGAGGGGGTGACTAGGCGTGTGGATGAGGGTAACGCAGTGGATGTGGTATACATGGATTTCAGTAAGGCCTTCGATAAAGTCCCCCACAGGAGACTGGTCAAGAAGGTACGAGCCCATGGAATCCAGGGTGCCTTGGCACTTTGGATACAAAACTGGCTTAGTGGCAGAAGGCAGAGGGTGATGGTCGAAGGTTGTTTTTGTGACTGGAAGCCTGTGGCCAGTGGGGTACCACAGGGATCGGTGCTGGGTCCCTTGCTGTTTGTGGTCTACATTAATGACTTGGATATGAATGTAAAAGGTATGATCAGTAAGTTCGCTGATGATACAAAGATTGGTAGGGTGGTAAATAGTGAGGAGGATAGCCTCAGTCTGCAGGACGATATAGATGGGTTGGTCAGATGGGCGGAACAGTGGCAAATGGAATTTAACCCGGAAAAGTGCGAGGTGATGCACTTTGGAGGGACTAACAAGGCAAGGGAATACACAATGAATGGGAGGACCCTAGGCAAGACAGAGGGTCAGAGGGATCTTGGTGTGCAAGTTCACAGATCCCTGAAGGCGGCGGAACAGGTAGATAAGGTGGTAAAGAAGGCATATGGGATACTTGCCTTTATTAGCCGAGGCATAGAATATAAGAGCAAGGAGGTTATGATGGAGCTGTATAAAACACTGGTTAGGCCACAGCTGGAGTACTGTGTGCAGTTCTGGTCGCCACACTACAGGAAGGATGTGATTGCTTTGGAGAGGGTGCAGAGGAGATTCACCAGGATGTTACCAGGGCTGGAGCGCTTCAGCTATGAAGAGAGACTGGGAAGATTGGGTTTGTTTTCCTTGGAGCAGAGGAGGCTGAGGGGGGACATGATTGAGGTGTACAAAATTATGAGGGGCACAGATAGGATGGATACTAAGGAGCTTTTTCCCTTCGTTGAGGGTTCTATAACAAGGGGACATAGATTCAAGGTAAAAGGCGGGAGGTTTAGAGGGGATTTGAGAAAGAACTTTTTCACCCAGAGGGTGGTTGGAGTCTGGAACTCACTGCCTGAAAGGGTTGTGGAGGCAGGAACCCTCACAACATTCAAGAAGCATTTGGATGAGCACTTGAAATGCCATAGCATACAAGGCTACGGACCAAATGCTGGAATATGGGATTAGAGTAGACAGGGCTGATGGCCGGCGCGGACACGATGGGCCGAAGGGCCTCTATCCGTGCTGTATGACTCTATGACTCTATGACTCTAAAAAAGTTTGGAAATAAAAAGCTGATACCAGTAAAAGTGACCATGAAGCTCTCGGATTGTCGTAAAAACCCAACTGGTTCACTAATGCCCTTTAGGGAAGGAAACCTGCTGCCCTTACTCGGTCTAGCCTATATGTGTCAGTCACACATCAACACACGTTGAGGGCTAAATGGGGCTGCGTAGCACCTGTTTTGTAGGCGGTACGCGGACACCTAAGCCCCAAAAATGGTGTCCGAGTTGTGCACGCACACACTTCTGTACTTAGGAGGCCATCTTAGTTGGTTCCACATGCGCACCTAACAAACGCTGGAAGCATGTAGAGTAAGGGAGATAATGATGTTAGTCAGTGTGCAACATTGATTTGAAGCATGTGGCGGCATTTTTGAACTCCCTGCTCTGGCCAACGCACTGTCCTAACCTCGCACAGCTGAACAGGAGTTAAAGGGCATGAAGGACACCCCCCCCCCACCAGCGCTATTTAAAGGGAGCATGCAGGAGTTACAGGTTAGTTTCTGGATTAGTTAGACTGGCTGCTGGTACAATTGTGGGCATCTGAGGAAGTTTCCAATACTTGGAGAAAGTTGCAATATTGAATGATAGACCAGGTTTATCTGGTCGTGCAATACTGGTCGTGCATTTAAAATAGTGTGCTGACCAAAGTTACTTCCAGACTTGGGTGGCCTGCTAGGGTTTCTTCTGGGAATTGGACATGGCTGGGAGCGTGCAGAGAGGCCAAGCAAAGTAGGACAAGCTGCTAGAAGAGAGAGGAAGAGGAGGAAGCACAGGGCACTCAGCAGGAGGCCATATCCAACGAGGGCACTCGGACCAATTCTCTTACCTCAACTTCAGCAACAACCAATGCATCCGACCGCTGCGGTTCACTAAAGAAGCCGTGACTGAGATTTGTCAACTGCTGCAGACACAACTGCAGCCACAGAACAGGGCAAAGACAATATTGCCTGTGCCTGTCAAGGTAACTGTGGTGCTTAATTTTTACGGGCTGTGGCTCCTTTCAGGCTGCTGCTGGAGATATAAGCAACATCTCGCAGTTTGCAGTGCACTGCTGTATAAGGGAGGTCACTGTGGCTCTGTACACACTCAGAAACAGATTCATCATGCTCCCTCTTGACAAAGACAAGCAGCATGAGGGTTTGCTTATGCTGCTTCCCCATGGTGCAGGCTGCCATTGACTGCACGCATATTGCCATGTGACCACACACAACGCATCAGGCGGGTCAATGCCCACTATCCTGGCAGCAGTCATGATTCCTTCATTCTGCGGCAGATATATTTCAACCAGCATGGCGAGTCAAAGGTTGGCTACTGGGCATCAAGGGTTATCACCTCATGAAGTGGCTCATGACTCCAGTGATACACAACAGGCATACAATGAGAGTCCTGCTGCCACACGGAACATTATAGAGCACACCATAGGCATCCTCCAGCAACGCTTCCGCTGCCTGGACCGCTCTGGTGGAGCCCTGCAGTACTCAGCTGAGCGGGTGTCAAGATTTGTTGTTGTATGCCGCATGCTGCACAACCTCACCAATATGAGGGAACCGCCCTTGCCACCATCTGTCTGATGAGAACCTGAGCAAGAGGTAGAGGAAGAGGAGGAAGAGGCAGGGAGGCAACAAGGTAAACAGGCCCTGTCTGCCAGGGCTCTGCGTGATCAGATGATTAATGAGTGATACCAGTAATCTCATTGATACCTCCCCATTCACCAACAGTCCCACACTCCTTACCTTTCCTCTCCCACATGACCATCAAATTGTCTTCTGTCTAATTACACATTTCTTCCTCCCTCAGCTCATAACAGAAATGAAAACCAACACCAAATACAAATTCACAACCACATTTATAGATTTACACATCAAATGATTCAAACAAACTAATACTATTCACCCTACATTCCCTTATAGTGCCTGTCGTTCGTGTGCCTTTACCTTTCCTAGAGCTCCTATGAGTTGCATCCCCAGTGGCTGGACCTTCAATTGAGGAGCGTGCAAGCGATCTTGGAGGACAACCTCGAGCAGCTGTGGGCCGAGAGGGCCCAGCTTCAGACTGCACTATCTCTGCCTGGGTTGCAGCAGTCTGGCCTGGCTGGCCGATAGGCAACAACAAGGGCACTGGTGGAGTGGCAGGTGTGGGAGCAGGAAGGCTGTCATCCTGAGAGAGGTCCGCAGGTTCGTCTTCCATGGCGCCACTGCCACTCTCCCATGGCGGCACCGCAGCAATCCTGGTGATCAGCTGGAGAACAGATCGCTGGACTGCTGTGACGCCCTGGAAGCCCCGTTCTACAGTGGAACCCAGAACCACGATAGCAGCAGTCTGAGCTTCCAAAACAGCAGTCTGAGCTGCAAATGCAGCAGTCAGACATTGGATGGCAGATCTTTGTGCTGCAAAGGAAGCTGTGACATCGCTCATCAGATGCTGCATCATGGTGGGTTCCACTGGTGTGCTGATGGAGGTGACCACCCATTCTATATGGGAAAGGCTGGGCTCCAAGCTCTGCGCAAAGCCCTGTGCCAAGTTGGAGCTAAACTCCTCCATGCCCCTTGACATTGAGCGCAGGCTTTCTGGCAGGCTTTCCAGTGCAGCAAGCATTTGGTTGTGTACGCCCATCAGCCGTCTTTTGTAGTCTAGCCCATCGAAGTCCTCATCTTACTCTTCTGTAACAGAACTAGTGTGTGATCTCACCCTCCAGTGAGCTGGCGCCTGCGGTATCCATTCCCCCCACCCCGGCTCCTGCGCACTTGTGCCCGGTGTCTCACCACATGCAGATCTCTCCTCTATCCTAGCCTCTAAACTACGTGCAGTGTCAGTCTCTGAGCTGATAGCTGAGAGTGTAAGAGCGAGTGATGATGTGTCTGCATCATCATTGTCATCCTCCTCTGCCTCCTCTGACAGTACTGGTTTCTGAACTCGGGTATCTGAAATGGCAAAGGGGCATGGGTTGAGTTGTGGTGCGGGGAGAGGAGAAAGTAAGACATGTGCGCTCATACCATCTGCAGCACTTGAGTCATAAAAGATTGTGGGATGAAGTGGGAAGTGAGAAGGAGGATTCGGTATGCAGAGACCTTCATCATCAATACCTCCAGCACTGCCACGGCTGCAGCGACGGCCCGTCCGATAATCAACAGTACTGTCTCCTCCATGGGGGTGAGGACGTGTAGGCATGCCAGTCCTCCCCCAGTTCTTTCCTGCTGCCTCCAGTTATGAGCCACCTTCTCCTGCAAGAAAGAGGGTAGTGTGTCATTGAGTGTCCTGCAAGATGTTTGGGTGATGTGGCTGTCATTGTTGAATAGTTGCCAGTGTGCGTGACCTGTGAGTTGTGGGTGTGCGGCGTTGCAAGTGTGGTAATGTGTGAGGGTGAGATGAAGCATCTGATTTGAAGAGTTGCGTACAGATTGCAAGAGTTTGTTGGTAGGTGGGTGACAGGAGGTGTAGTGTGTGGAGCAGTGGATGAGGCTAGTGGTGCAGTTGGTCGGATATGCCATGTGACAGTTGAACTCACTCACCTTGACCACTTGTGCCAAATCATTGAACTTCTCCCGGCACTCTATCCATGTGCGTGGTGCGATGCTCCTGGCATTGACCTCATGTGCGGCATCCTCCTACTGCCTCTTAAGCATGTGTTTGGAGGGCCTCCTGCCCCTCCCTTTGGATAAAGGATGCCCCTCTGTGCCTCCACCTCTTCCACCAAGGCCTCTAGTGCACTTTCCAAGAACCTAGGTGGATGCTCTCTCACAGGTGCAGCCATTCCTCACTATCCTGCAGTACAGAGTTAGTTACCAAATGAATTCCAGCTCTTCCTGCAGCCACAGTGCACCTCCCCTTTAAGAGGTGCAGGCTGCCTTTAAATAGTGCGAGCCACTCCTGATTTTGGGGCCCCCTGCTGGTGCATGCAGTCAATCAACAATGCAGCAATCATTCAAATAATCAGGCAGCACGAATGTTACACATTGCCTGCATCATAACCAACGGGCGCGGGTTGACTCCAGTTCCCGCTTTTGAGGGTTAACCCCTGTTGACTCTTGGCAGCCCTCTGAAGTGGCCTAGCAAGTCACTCAGTTGTATCAAACCGCTATAAAGAGCACCACAGCGATTCATGAAGAAGGCCCACCATCACCTTTCCAAAGGCAACTAGGGATGAACAATAAAATGTGGCTTTGCCAGCGAAGCCCACATTCTAAGAATGAATTTTAAAAATGCAGTTTGAGAGTGCACAAAGTTGTATTTAGGACCCCTGGCAGCAGCTCTGAAGTGCTAGATTGTATAAATGCAGAGATTAGACACGCGTGTAACAAAGGCATAGTGGTCTTAATGGGGGAACGTTAACCTTCACATAGATTGGGAAAAGCAGACTAGCAACTGTCAGAAAGGTAGTGAATTTCTTGAGTGTGTCCGGGATAGTTTTCTACAGCAGTATGTCCTAGAGGCAACAAGGGGTCAAGCCATATTAGATTTAGTAATGAGTAATGAACCAGATTTAGTTAACAGCTTAACTGTGCGTGAACATCTATCCAATAGCGATCATAACATGATCAAGTTCAATGTAGTGTTTGAAAGGGAAAAAAGTGAATCAGCTGCTAAGATTCTAGACTTGGGTAAGGCCGACTTCAATGGGATGAGACAGAGACTGTCCACAGTAAACTGGGCAAATCTGTTAATGGGTAAAACAACTGATGATCAGTGGGAAATGTTTAAAGAAACATTTAACATGATACAGAATCAGTTTATACCCCTGAGGGGCAAGAACTCCAATTGCCAAAAAAAACAGCCATGGACAACCAAAGAGGTGCGGAGAAGGAATAAGACATAGGAAAGGGCATACAAAAAGGCAAAAAATGGCACAGATCCTGGCGAATGGGAAAGATACAAAGATCAACAAAGGGTCACAGAACAGATAGTAAGAGCTACAAAAAGAGAGTATGAAAAGAAACTTGCAAGGAATATCAAAACCAATACGAAGAACTTTTATAGTTATATTAGGAAAAAGAGGGTGGTCAGGAGCAGTGTTGGCCCCTTAAAAACTGAAAGTGGGGATATTGTCATTGACAATGGGGAAATGGCGGACATGTTGAACAATTATTTTGCGTCAGTATTTAGAGTAGAAAAAGAGGATAGCATTCCGGAAATCCCAAGAAAACTAATATTGACAGGGACTCGATAAAATTAACATAAGTAAAGCAACATTAATGAAGAAAATAATAGCACTAAAGAGTGACAAATCCCCAGGACCAGAAGGTTTCCATCCCAGGGTTTTAAAGGAAGTAAGTGAGCAAAATGCAGATGCCCTAACTATAATCTTTCAAAGTTCTCTAGATTCAGGAACTGTCCCTCTAGATTGGAAAATTGCACATGTCACTCTGCTTTTTAAGAAAGGAGAGAGAGGGAAACCAGGGAATTATAGACCAGTTAGCCTAACATCTGTTGTGGGGAAAATGCTGGAGTCTATAATTAAGGATAGGGTGACTGAACACCTCGAGAATTTTCAGTTAATCAGAGAGAGCCAGCATAGATTTGTGAAAGGTAGGTCGTGCCTGATAAACCTGATTGAATTTTTTGAAGAGGTGACTAAAGTAGTGGTCAGGGGGATCTCAATGGATGTTATTTATATGGACTTCCAGAAGGCATTTGATAAGGTCCCACATAAGAGACTGTTAGCTAAGATAGAAGCCCATGGAATCGAGGGAAAAGTACGGACTTGGTTAGGAAGTTGGCTGAGCGAAAGGCGACAGAGAGTAGGGATAATGGGTAGGTACTCACATTGGCAGGATGTGACTAGTGGAGTCCCGCAGGGATCTGTCTTGGGGCCTCAATTATTCACAATATTTATTAATGACTTGGATGAAGGCATAGAAAGTCTCATATCTAAGTTTGCCGATGACACAAAGATTGTTGACATTGTAAGCAGTGTAGATGAAAACATAAAATTACAAAGCGATATTGATAGATTAGGTGAATGGGTAAAATTGTGGCAAATGGAATTCAATGTAGACAAATGTGAGGTCATCCACTTTGGATCAAAAAAGGATAGAACAGGGTACTTTCCAATTGGTAAAAAGTTAAAAACAGTGGATGTCCAAAGGGACTTAGGGGTTCAGGTACTTGGATCATTGAAGTGTCATGAACAGGTGCAGGAAATAATCAATAAGGCTAATGGAATGCTGGTCTTTATATCTAGAGGACTAGAGTACAAGGGGGCAGAAGTTATGCTGCAGCTATACAAAACCCTGGTTAGACCACACCTGGAGTACTGTGAGCAGTTCTGGGCACCGCACCTTCGGAAGGACATATTGGCCTTGGAGGGACTGCAGCGTAGCTTTACTAGAATGATACCCGGACTTCAAGGGTTAAGTTACGAGGAGAGATTACACAAATTGGGGTTGTATTCTCTGGAGTTTCGAAGGTTAAGGGGTGATTTGATTGAAGTTTTTAAGATATTAAGGGGAACAGATAGGGTGGATAGAGAGAAACTATTTCCGCTGGTTGGGGATTTTAGGAGTAGGGGGCACAGTCCAAAAATTAGAGCCAGACCTTTCAGAAGTGAGATTAGAAAACATTTCTACACACAAAGGGTGGTAGAAGTTTGGAACTCTCTTCCGCAAGTGGCAATTGATACTAGCTCAATTGCTAAATTTAAATCTGAGATAGATAGCTTTTTGGCAACCAAGGGATATGGGCCAAAGGCAGGTATATGGAGTTAGATCACAGATCTGCCATGATCTTATCAAATGGCGGAGCAGGCACGAGGGTCTGAATGGCCTACTCCTGTTCCTATGTTCCTATGTTCCTAATGTCGGGTTCTGCACAGCATTGTTTATCTATGAATGATTGGCAGCACAGAATGGGTCTTATGTTATAAGCCAAGTGAATAACCTGGTTCCTTTGCCTTTTAAATAAACAGCATTTGTTTTGGAATTGCAAACGTGCAGTGAAAACCTGCCAAGGACTGGATAGACTGCTCTTACACACTTGTGATCCTCCTTACCAGAAAGAATGAATAGCATTCCTGCGCAAAAGGTTATTTTTCCTTTAATCCTTTCTGAGCCTCCAATTTTTGTGCACTTCATCCCCACCAGTGACAAAATGAAACCAAAAAATCCCAGACAAACAGCAGCAATCATGAGACCTCTGCAGACCTGAATATAAGCTGGATGAGAAAGAAAACAAACATTAGCAAATTCTGAACATTTAATAAGATATTAGATTTATTTGCTATTTATTGCATTAGAAGTTAGGATTTACAACAAATTTATAATAATGTGAAACACTTTTTCTCTTATATGCAATGACAAATCTTTTTTTATTGAGATACCTGTATGAAGGGCCAAGGTACACATTGCACAGTGGCTGAATACATTAGGAAAGAAGAATAGGTAAATCACAAAATAGTGACTACATAATGCCATGCTTGGATTTTAAAAGCCTGTAGATTGTAGAAGTAATGGAAGACTAATGGAAGGAAAGACTTCCATAGTTTTGAGTTAGAGTGGGATATAAATCTGGATTATAAATTTACGTGCTTTCTTGAATTAGGTGCATAGTGCTTCACTTACATGAAAGAAACCAATATTGAGGGTATGAATTCTCAGCACTTGATAGCCTGACAGAGAGGTCAATGTGAAGTTGCAAGAGACAAAGATCATGTAAGTGGACTAGTTTTCCAAGTGCATACTGGTGGCAGAGAACCTTGCGCTCCACTAATAGTGCAGGCAACAGGGGTTGACATTCAATAGTAATATAAAATATATACAGGCAAATGTATAAGTCTCTGGGTTAGTTTTGGACAGAACCTCATGAACACATGAAACATGCATATACACTATTGGAGGAAAAAAAGCCCTTCAAAATGGCTATTAACTGTTTACACAGAGCCAGACGCTGGTCTTATTCAAACAATAATGAAACACAAATTTAAGTACATAGGTATAAGTAGGCCTTGGAAAGAAGCTATGTGTGAAGCAATTTTCAATGGGCACTAGGACCCTGAAAATTAGATTGTGGTCTCGATAACCCATTCCGCGGTGGAAGTTCACCCGAATCCATCTTCGATTGAGAATCCTTTTAAGCGTCCAATGTGCCCGCCTTAAATTGGTGGGTGCCGATTTAATACATGCAAATGAGGGTCCTGTGCTTGTGTAACGAACGAATGCCATTTTCAACAACTTTATTGTGCTACTCGTCAGGTCTACAATAGACTCACAAATCATGAGCGGGAACAGTCGGGAAAGCAACACATCCAACATTATCTAAAGGGATCATCAGCCGTTCTCAGGTAAATCACCATTTTCATTTTGACTCCTAGTGCACTGCTTTTGCTATTTTGGCTGTGTTGGCTGTTGTAACATATATTAAACTTTCCAAAATGTTATCTGGCTAAGTCTTCATTGGAATTTTGACCAAGGGCTTCCAGCAAACTTCAGGTTGCCATTATGGGTTTGGTGATTAGGATGCCACTGTGGTTGAAAGGGGAGGAGGAAGAGGAATAGCAACAAACAAGATTAACTAGCCAAGCTGTTCCAGTACAGCTACAACACTGGCATCTACCCGACAATGTGGAAAATTACCCAGGTATGTCCTGTCCACAAACAGCAGGACAAATCCAATCCGGACAATTACTGCCCCATCAGTCTACTCTCAATCATCAGCGAAGTGATGGAAGGTGTCGTCGACAGTGCTATCAAGCAGCACTTACTCACCAATAACCTGCTCACCGAGGCTCAGTTTGGGTTCCGCCAGGACCACTCGGCTACAGACCTCATTACAGCCTTGGTCCAATCATCGACAAAAGAGCTGAATTCCAGAGCTGAGGTGAGAGTGACTGCCCTTGACATCAAGGCAGCATTTGACCGAGCGTGGCACCAAGGAGCCCTAGTAAAATTGAAGTCAATGGGAATCGGGGGAAAACTCTCCAGTGGCTGGAGTCATACCTAGAACAAAGGAAGATGGTAGCGGTTGTTGGAGGCCAATCATCTCGGCTCCAGGACATTGCTGCAGGAGTTCCTCAGGGCAGTGTCCTAGGCCCAACCATTTTCAGCTGCTTCATCAATGACCTTTCCTCCAACATAAGGTCAGAAATGGAGATGTTCGCTGATGATTGCACAGTGTTTAGTTCCATTCGCAACTCTTAAAGATAATGAAGCAGTCCGAGCCCGCATGCAGCAAGACCTGGACAACATCCAGGCTTGGGCTGATAAGTGGCAAGTAACATTTGCGCCAGACAAGTGCCAGGCAATGACCATCTCCAACAAGAGAAAGTCTAACCACCTCCCCTTGACTTTCAACAGCATTACTATTGCCGAATCCCCCACTATCAACATCCTGGGGGTCACCATTGACCAGAAACTTAACTGGACCAGCCACATAAATACTGTGGCTACAAGAGCAGGTCAGAGGCTGGGTATTCTGCAGCGAGTGACTACCCAAAGCCTTTCCACCATCTACAAGGCACAAGTCAGGAGTGTGATGGAATACTCACCACTTGCCTGGATGAGTGCAGCTCCAGCAACACTCAAGAAGCTCGACACCATCCAGGACAAGGCAGCCCGCTTGATTGGCATCCCATCCACCACCCTCAACATTCATTCCCTTCACCACCGGCTCATGGTGGCTGCAGTACCATCTACAAGATGCACTGCAGCAACTCACCAAGCAGCTCACAAACCTGCGACCTCTACCATCTAGAAGGACAAGGGCAGCAGGCACACGGGAACAACACCACCTGCACGTTCCCCTCCAAGTCACACACCATCCTGACTTGGAAATATATCCCCGTTCCTTCATCGTCGCTGGGTCAAAATCCTGGAACTCCCTACCTAACAGCACTGTGGGAGAACCTTCACCACATGGACTGCAGCGGTTCAAGAAGGCAGCTCACCAACACCTTCTTGAGGGCAATTAGGGATGGGCAATAAATGCTGGCCTTGCCAGCGATGCCCACATCCCCTGAACGAATAAAAAAAAGATTTCAGAGACCTGAAGCTGAAGAGAGAATAGGCAGAAGGAGGGAAGCTCTCAGAAGGCCTAATCCCACTAAATTGTAAAGGTCAAGAACTTCAGACAGGCAGTCCAGCAAGGTTCTGCTTTACCAGGGAGGCCATCGCAGAGCTACGTTACCTACTGCAGTGCCAACTGCAGCCTAGCACCAGGTCACGCTCGTCCTTGCCTGTGGCTCTAAAAGTGACTATGGACCTGAATTTTTATGCTTCAGCTCATTTTAGGCTGCAGTCGGTAACATTAACAACACTAGTCAATCTGCTGTGCGTGCCTGCATCAAGCAGGTGATGGATGCACTCTTCATCTTCTTCCCTATAGAGGCCACAAAGCAGGAAGACAGAACTCTGGGCCTTGCCAGGCTTGCAGGCTTCCCACAGGTGCAGGACATCATCGACTACACAGACATAGCCTTGCGGTTCCAACACAATACTCTGGAGTATATCTGAAAAGGAAGAGCTTTCACTCGCTAAATGTGCAGTTAGTGTGCAATGACATGCAGCGCATCATGCAAGTCTGTGCCCGGCATCCTGGCAGCTGACATGATGCCTTTATCCTACGCCAATCCTCAATTACCCCTCTCCCAGACCACGGGTCAGAGGCTGACTACTTGGAGACAAGAGTTATCGCCGACAGATGTGGCTCATGACACCTGCCAAGAACCCCACACATAGATCCCAAGTTTAGATACAATCAAAGCCATGCCTTCACCAGAGCTCTGATAGAGCAAATCATTAGCATCCTGAAGCAACACTTCCACTGCAGAATTCATTCCAGGCTGCAGTAGGTGATATTAGCACTATTAGTCAATCTGCTGTGAATGCCTGTATCAAGCAGATGGCAGATACACTCTTCACCAGAGCCAACAACTTCATCTCCTTCCCTATGGAGGTTACAAAACAGGAAGGCAGAAAACTCAAACCTTCAACTATCTTGCAAGAACTCTTCAAAACTCAACTATCTTGCAAGAACTCTTCAACAGTAGGTAGCCAGGGGCATTTTGGCTAAATCATTATTATTTCCCTGCACCAACAGTCCTTCCCAACATCAGTCCCAGTCCTTCCACTATCCTTAGGTCTGCACTCAACTCAAACACCAACATGGGTCTTTCAGTCAAATCACAGGGCCTGGTCAACAAATTCTCATCAAACAAACTCTGCACACCAAGAATTTTGTAAAAGGCTGTAATTGACAATGAGCATTAACACATCCATAAACCAATGATCACTCTGGTGCAAGCCCCTAGTGCATTGCTTTAATGCTTTCCTGCCTATAATGGAGCTCCTATGAGGTCCGACCCTGGGAGCTTCAGTGTGGGAGGTGGAAGGTTGATGAGCTTCCGATGAGGGCACTTGAGACGGCCTTGGTCGGTGACCTCAAGAAGCTCGGCCATCAAAGGCCCAGCTGCGCATTGCAGCATTGTGACTACTGCTGGGCCCAGCTGACTTTCTGGCACCAGGATTATATTAGTTGATGGTTTGGCTGGGGAGCAGTCTTGCCCAGCTGCATTTCTGGGACCAGATGGGCATTGGTTGAGGGGTTGACAGGGGGGCAGATGTGATGTCATCTCGAGAGAGGACAGCAAGAGCTTCTTCCATGGTGCCACTGCAACTCACATGGGGCTGCACCTCAGCACTCACACAGAAGCCCCTATCCATCCTTTGATGCAAACTGTGGAAGCCAGTGGAGATGCTGAAGCCCAGAACCTGAAGGCAGCAGTCAGCTTTCATTGAAGCTGTCAGAGTTGTCACCACTGGTTTCATTATTAAGGGCCCTGCTGCAGCATTTGTAGAGCTGACCACAAGTTTCATGGTTAACTGCATTGCCTCAATGCCATCTACAATGATTCCACACACTGTCCAACATGATGCAGAGGCTCCTCAGCAGGCCGTCCAATGCACTGAACAATTATTGGTGCACACCTATCAGTCTTCTTTTAAGGGAAGTCCTCATCTGTGCCCTACAGCAGAGCTAGGATGTGAGCTCACCCTCTGGAGAGGTGTGTCAGGCGCCATCATTTGCCTCTGCCCTTATTCTTCCTCTCCTGTGCACAGGGAATCACCCAGAACAAACTCTGAAACTTACTGCCTAAAATACACAGAGTGGCGATTACTGCGCTGGTGTTTTGCAAGAGTCAAAGTGAGTGACGGTGCTTCTTTAAGAGGGCTGCTTTCCTTTTCCTCTGCTACAACTGGTCCCAGGACTTGCAAAGGACCTGGAAAGAGGGGAGCTAGACAAGAGTTAGCACATAGGGGCAATGGGAAGCAGCAGCAGAACAGTGAATGGGCCACTTACTTGTCATTCTGAAAGTGTGAGGGACAGAGTTCAGTCTCAAGAGAAAAGGAGAGGAAAATGGCCAAACACCCCAAGGGACAGTTCCTTCAGCCTGGTCATCTGCCATAGTTTCTGCTCTTTCTATGCCTATAACAATGATTGCAATCTCCTTCATTGATGTGAGCTCCTAGATTGATAGTTGCTCCCTCATATTGTGCACCAGCTTCTGCTGCAGGAAGAGTGGGAGCATGTTAGTGTGTGGCCTGCTGAAGTGATGTGAAGAAGTCTGTGGCAAATTTGCTTGGTAAATAGAAAGAAGTAGCAGGTGTGGGGAAGAGGGAGCAGTAACTGAAAAGTAATCTAAAATTTTAGCTTTGCCCATACAAGGTGATGGTTTGTTACATTCATCATTCTCCAATGAAGAGAAATCCATATCTGTTTAACCCTGGCGAGATGTAGCGGCTGATTTATATTACAGGTGACAATGTATCTTTTTCATCCAGTTATTTATCTTTATCTACCCTATCGAATCCTTTCAACATTTTACAGCACCTGGATCAGAGTGTGCAAGTGGAATTAGGAGGAGGTACATTGAAGTGTGCTGCTGTGATTGGAGCGAGATGGAAAGTTGTGGTGGTAAGGCTTGTTAATGCTGGGGCTACAGTAGAGTGGTGCAGGGCTGTGCAGATTGTAAAAAAGCTGTGAATGGGAATCTTACCTTAGCAGCTCTGGTCAGGTCATTTAATTTCTTCCCACAGTGCTGCCAGGTCCATGATGCTAGACTCCTGGCATTCACATGTTCTGTTACCTCTGCCTACTGTTGCAGGGCACTCTGTGCCTATCTATAGGGAACAACTCCTCCTTCTTCCTGGTCACCTCTAACACTAAGACCTCCACTGAGAAATGGGGGGTTGTAGCAGCAGAAGTTTTTCCAGCAGCAGCATCTCTGACATTCACCATTGACTAAAGACGGCTACCCTTTAAGAAATTCAGGTTGCCTTTAAATCATGGGAGCCTCGCTGGATTTCTGCCCACCCTCAATGGGAAAGTTGCCAATTACAAGTGCAAGTAGCGCTGACAGCTTACTCTTACCATGGAAACAAGGCACGCCCCTCAAAATAGCAAGTGCCTCATGTCATCAGATTCAGGTGGTCGTAGCAGCCCACTTTGTGCCCATTTTTGTTGGAGAGTTCAGGTAGAAGTATCCCAACAGCATGCAGTGAGTATTAGAAAAAAAGAACTTGCATTTATGTAATGCCTTTCACATCCTCATGATGTTCCAAAGCAGTTCACAGCTAATGAATTCCTTTTGAAGTGTAGTCACTGTTGTTGTGTAGGCAAATATGGCAGCCAATTTGCATACAGCAAGATCCCACAAACAACAATGAGATAAATGACCAGACAATCTGTTTTGGTGGTGTTGGTTGAGGGATAAATTTTGCATGAACAACTCCCCTTCTCTTCTTTGAATAGTGCTATGGGATCTTTTACATCCAACTGAAAGGGCCTCAGTTTAACATTTCATTAAAAAGGCGGCATTTCTGACAATGCAGCACCCCCTCAGTACTGGACTCAAATCTCAGCCTGGATTATGTGCTCAAGTCCTGGAGTGGGGCTTGAACAGACAACTTTCTGACTCGGAGTTGAGAGTGCTACCACTGAGGCAAGCTGACACTTTTGAACAGTGTACATGACAGAAACTGCAAAGCAGAGGAACATGGTAACAGAACAGATCTAAAAACTCCAAAGGCAACTGTAACAGACATGTTAGGGGCTAACAGAAATGGTACTTGTCTCCATGACAGGGTAGAATCACAACTCTATGACTCAGACCAACACCAATCACAAAGCAGAAAGAATCCCATTGGAAAGTATCTTTATAACAGCAGCAGAGTCCAGGAGAAGGTTATCAGGTAACCAGTTCCAGTCAGCATTCTCCCTCTGGAAGTCTCTTCCATCAACCAAAGTCCTTCCCTAAAAGGAGACAAAAGACAAGGATATCAGGAGTAGCAGAAACTAAAGATGATATTAAAAATAGTCCAAGCGCAGGAATCTTTGCAAGAAATGTAGGAAAAATTAATGGATAATGGTTATAATGCCTTTAAAGTGACTTATATGTAATCTAACCTTACCTGTGTCATATGACATATATTTTAGTTCAAGCAATGATGACTACTACACATAAAGGTGCATAATCTATCTTTACAGTGATTACTGCTTTCAAAGTGCTTCTTTTGGTGTGTCCCAAGAAGTTGTTGCAAAGGTTGTTCCTCAATATTCTCCTCAAGCCAACCTTCGCTGACTCTCGAAAACTGTTTGTCGATATCCTGGCATAGTAAGGAGAAGGACTGGAGGAGTCTCACCAGTATTGCTTTAACCAGAGTGATTTTGTAACAGCTAGTGATTGCAAAACATTTTACAGTGCACTTATGTCCCCATGCACATGATCGAACCCCTGCTGCAGGGTGTCTCAAAATGTATATGACTTCTGACATTTGGAGCTATGGTACTTCTCCTGTGTGCACTGGGAATTCTGGTAAGGAAGATGAAGGGGCATCATCTGTGCACTCTGGCTAATGTGTCCCTCTTATCGGCCATACCTCCATATAAGATATTGCCTGCTGCTGCCCAGCCAAGTACTGAAGGATCTTCTCCCTACATGCATTTCTGTGCATGGATTCTGTTTCCAAGCCTTCCTCAGCTAAACTAGATTCATCATGCTAACCAGGTACCTCCTCCTTTGAAATCCCAATTGATTGGTCTTGTTCCTATTTGAAGGATGAAAATGTTGATGAATCATCTGTGAAGATATAAGGAGAATATGGTTTTGCTCAGTTCATGCTGTACTAAACATAAAATGCTGAAGGGCAATAACGTGCTATAGGACAACAACATTTTCCAGACATTTGAACATCAAAGAAGTGTGGAATCAACTGATGACAAAGGAATTGATATTGGATCAAGTCAATTATGTATGCGTTAAAGGACTTTCATTACACATTATTGCAACACGTATTGTACAATAGGGAATAGATAAAAATGAATCTGAAATTCTGAATAGGTGTTTCATAAACAAATGTAAAACTTACCAAAATCAGTGAAGCTAGATGATGGCCAAGCCCTTGTTCCACCAGGTAGACTAGTTGGGTCCTTGAAAATATTCCTCTGAGTGGCTACATTTGGATCTTGCATACCCAGCATTTATTACTGAACTCAATGTTTTGCCTGACCATTCTATGCAAATCATTAATGTATTTCATGCAGCCTTCAAGTGTTATTGGAATTTTTAAAACTTGACTTTTTTTAACGACAACCCATTAAATGCTTAATGATTTTCAGTTATACGTGGTTGCCTTTATGTGCCTAAAGTTAAACCTATCAGTGTAGTAAATTATTTAACTAATACTAAGGCCCCGATATTACCAGGGAGGCAGGATGGCAGCGGGGGGGCGACTGGGCGCGTGGGTAACCCCCCCAGTGAAATCGGTGCATTCCCCACGTGATCGCGGGTAAATTGAAGGCACTTACCGTGGTTTCCAGGTTTCCCGTCATTAACCTGCGCAGCGGTGGACTGCGCACCCACATCACAGACTGTCAGCTGGAGGAGCCCTATTTAAAGGAGTAGTCCTCCAATGCTGTTCCTGCAGCAGACAACCAAAATTATACAATGGAGCAGACCAGGGGAAAGGCTGCTCCCAGATTTAACGATGCCTCACTCCAGGTCCTACTGGATGGGGTGAGGCGGAGGAGGGAGATTTTCTACCCAGTGGACAGGAGGAAGTGACCTGTCTCTGCCACCAAGAAGGCCTGGCTCAAGGTGGCAGAGAAGGTCACCAGCAGCAGCAACGTCTCCTGCACCTGGATACAGTGCAGGAAGCGCTTCAATGACCTAACTAGGTCAGCCAAAGTGAGTACACTTACTTACCCATTCTCCTGCACTCAGTCTTCCACATCACAGCCCCCACCCCACAACTCATTCTGCACTGCCAACACTACTCTATCACATCATTCCTCACACCCACTCAAACCTCATCCTTAACTTACCTGCACTTACTCACCTCCCCAGTACTCATCCCACACTACCACTCAACCCAATCCTCATCCAATCTGATGGCTCTGTCTCATAGTCACACTCTGATGGATCTCTTTTATGGTCAGCCTCACCCAAACCAATGCATTCAGCGGTTGGCCATGTCACCATCCCTCACTCACGTTTCTCTGCTTTCTCCCCTTATAGGAGAAGAGAGCCCAGAATGCACGGGAGAGGGCGAAGACCGGAGGGGGGCCACAATATCAGGTCATCCTCACGAAAGCAGAGCAGGAGGATCTTGAAGTGAGCCGCACCCTCGAGTGCCTGTCCGTCGGGGATGCCGAGACTGCCACCCGACAAACAGCTGGTGACAGAACTTTAACATTGAGCACTCACAATAGCAATTGATGTTAAAATGCCTTGCCATCTTCAGCACCTCAACATCTGTCTTCATGCTTAATATCGCCTTCTGTTCTCTTAAAAGGCCTTCAGCGACCGCCGTGATGGTGGAGGGCGATTCCTCAGAGGACTTGCCGGCCTCTGAGGGGGCACCATCACATCTGAGCAAGCCATCCACCAGCGCAGATACATACACCTCGGTGGGTCCCCGTCCTCAGTTAGTTGGGGTCGCACATGGTGAGTCACCACACACATGTGAGCACGAGCAGACACTGGTGGCAGGGGCAGCTGTGGAGAGTCGGCGTCGGTGGGAGCATTCTTCTCCAGGTTCTGCTCAGCTGGACACAGATGCTGAACCCTGGGGGCCATCCTTTAAAAGGAGAACGATCGAAGGGCAGCAGCACATTTGCGAGGTGCTGGAACAGGTGCCACATGCACTCTCCACAATTGCACAGAGGATGGAGGAGTCCAACTCCTGCATGAGTGGAATGGTGGAACAGGTACAGGAGGGAATCTCTGAGATACTGTCACAGGGACGTGAGGGCATCTCTGAGATAGTGTCGCGGGTAAGTGCGGGAATGTCTGCGATGGAGGGAAGGCTAGCCTCCATCGAGCTTCAATTACGGTTCACCAATGAGTCCATTGAGGCCCTGACAACGGCCCTTCGGACTCAGGGTGAGCAACTTTCTACCGCCTTAACCAGGCAGGCAGATACACTAGCACTGGCCTTACAAGGCTTCACACATGTCCTCCAAACTGTCGTCCAGCAGCGTGGTAGGAGTGATGTGGGTCTGGCCCAGGAAAGGGATGATGGCAAAAAGGGACATGGAAGTGGGGACACCACTCAAAGTGCTCTCACGTCTCACCCGTTGCCCCCCTCTCAACCAGTACCCGAAATACTGCCTCCTCTCCAGGTGGTCAAGTCTGCCCCTGCACAGGTGCATGTGGAGCAGTCTTTGCAGGGCCCTCACGGGCACCGAAACCCAGAGGGCGTAGGCCCAAAGCATTTAATTGGTCAGGGCATGAAAAAGAGCAACCTGCCACTACCTCTGCTGCAGCCACAGGGGAAGCACCACATAGGAGTAGTCGTAAGTGTAAGGCAAAGGTTTTGTGAGCACAAACGGGATGCACAAAGGTGTTTGACGGTTTGTCATGTTTTTTATTTATATTTGATTTTTATTAATGGCACATTAAATATTATTAGTGTCACCACTACTGCCACGTCTTGGCCATTCTTGACTGGCTTGTGTAATAAGTCCCTTCATGAAGTTTACCCTGAACACCCACACTTGATGCCACCCATTGGGTCACCCTACAGTGGGTGTATGTGTAGTTGCATGAGTATTTTGTGCAGGCATCTGTGGTGCAGCACCGTGTTGTGGAGCTCCACGTGGCAGAGGTGGACGGCGTGCCTGACGAAGCTAGTGATGTTGCTCATCCTCAGATGAAGTGATGGATGCAGCTATGGCGCCCCCCCATCCTGACGGGTCCGCAAAGTAGGTAAATGTGTTTGCATAGCAGAGTTTTGAGTGGAAAGACAAAGGTGTTGCAGCCAAAACTTTGTCTAAAGTGACAGAGTGCCCTGCTGCAATAAATGAGGTTTTCCCCCCCACCTGTCAAATAATCCTTTGCATCTCCCACTGGCTGCTGGCTGAAACACTTCTGCTCCAACAGGGAGTGTTTCCCACAGCACGGGAATCACACTGAGGATCCTTCAAAATTGCACCCCTGCCAAAATCTCCAGTCAATGAGGTCTGTCAAGTACCTGAACTACCTAAATAACAATGTAAATTATCATCCCGCCGGCTTTAATTGCTGGTGGGACTCCCACATGCAAGAGCTGCGCACACACCCGAATGCGTCATTGGGGAACCCGGAAGTCAGCGGGTTGGAGCCGGGCTCCGAACCTGCTCTGGGATTCCAATATTTTAGGAGCCCCCCCCCACCCCCAGCGCACCAGATCAGCCATCCAAAAATCGGCCCCTAAGATTAGACGGTTGATTTTATCTTTCGATGGTGGCAGAAAATGGATGATAGCAGATCGGCCGTCCATTATATACCCTGCTCAATTTTGCTTTCGATCAACTCCATGTATAATGGAGAGACAATCCGTTACCATTTGTTTTCCACAACCGCTGAAAATTACAATCAGCGCTCAGATGTCTGTACTCAGCTCCATTTTCTGTTCTTTGGGGAAAACGTTTTTAAATAGGCGAAATGGTTCTTTTATGATATCATAGAATCATTTAATCATACAGCACAGAAGGAGGCCATTCGGCCCATTGTACCTGTGCCGGCTCTCTGGAAGAGCTACCAGTAAGCCCCGCTCCCCTACATTTCCTCACAGGCCTGCAAATTTTCCATTTTTAAGTATTTATCCAATTCCCTTTGGAAAGTTTTGATTGAATCTGCTTCCACCACCCATTCAGGCAGTGCATTCCATATCATAACAACTTGCTGAGTAAAACAATTTCCCCTAATCTCCCCCCCCTGGCATTTTTGCCAATTATTGTAAATCTGTGTCTTCTGGTTATCGACCCTCCTGCCAGTGGAAACAGTTTCTTCCTATCTACTCTATCAAAACCCCTCATAATTTTTAACACCTCTATTAAATCTCCCCTTAACCTTCTCTGTTCTAAGGAGAACAATCCCAGCTTCTCTAGTCTCTCCACATAACTGAAGTCCCTCATCCCTCATTCTGGTAAATCCCCTCTGCACCCTCTCCAATGCCTTCATCTCATTCCTAAAGTGTGGTGCCCAGAATTGGACACAATACTCTAGCTGAGGCCTAACCAGTGATTTATAAAGATTTACCAACACTTCTTTGCTTTTGTACTCTATGCTTCTATTTATAAAACTTTCTCCGCTCTAAGGAAAACAATTCCAGTCTCTCTAGTCTCTCAAGATAACTGAAACCCCCAAACCCTGGTACCATTCCAGTAAATCTCCTCTGCACCCTCTCCAAGGTCTTGACGTCCATTCTAAAGTGTGGTGCCCCAGAATTGTACACATTGGTCCAGATTTTGCTGTCAAAATAATGGTGAGGCTAACGGTGGTTGCTGTTATTTAAGCGTAAATGGTACAACTGCACACAGTATTCTAGATGTGGTCTCACCAGTGCCCTGTACAACTGTAGCAGAACATCTCTACTTTTATATTCCATTCCCCTTGCAATAAATGACAACATTCCATTTGCCTTCCTAATCACTTGCTGTACCTGCATACTAACTTTTTGTGATTCATGTACTCAGACACCCAGATCCCTCTGTACCTCAGAGTTCTGCAATCTCTCTCTATTTAAATAATGTACTGCTTTTCTATTCCTCCTGCCAAAGTGGACAAATTCACATTTTCCCACATTATACTCCATCTGCCAAATTTTTGCCCACTCACTTAACCTATCCATATCTCTTTGCAGACTCCCAACATCCTCTTCACAACTTACTTTCCTACCTACCTTTGTGTCATCAGCAAATTAACAACCATACATTCGGTCCCTTCATCCAAGTCATTGATATAGATTGTAAATAGTTGAGGCCCAAGTACTGATATCTGTGGCACTCCACTCATTACATCTTGCCAACTGGAAAATTACTCATTTATGCCTACTCTCTGTTTCCTGTTAGCTAACTAATCCTTTATCCATGCTAATATGTTAACCCTATACCATGAGCTCTTATTTTATGTAGTAGCCTTTGATGTGGCACCTTGTCAAAAGTCTTCTGGAAATCCAAGTACACCACATCCACAGGATCCCCTTAATCCATGTTGCTTGTTATTTCCTCAAAGAACTCTAATAAATTACAAACACAATTTCTCTTTCACAAAGCCGTGTTGACTCTGCCTGATTTTATTGAGATTTTCTAAGTGCCCTGCTATAACCTCCTTAATAATAGATTCTCGCATTTTCCCCATGACAGATGTTAAGCTAACTGGCCTGTAGTTTTCTGCTTTCTGTCTCCCTCCTTTCTTGAATAGAGGAGTTACATTCACTATTTTCCAACCTGATGAAACCCTTCCAGAATCTAGAGAATTTTGGAAAATCAATACCAATGCATCTACTATCTCTGCAGCCACTTCTTTTAAGACCCTAGGGTGATGTCCGTCAGGACTTGGGGACTTGTCAGCTTTTAGTTCTAAGATTTTTTTCAAAACCCTTTCCCTGATGATTGTAAATGTTTTAAGTTCCTCCCTCCCTTTCACCTCTTGATTCACAATTATTTCTGGCATGTTATTTGTATCCTCCACAGTGAAGATGGACGCAAAATATCTGTTCAATTCATCTGCCATTTCCTTATTCTCTATTATTAATTCCCCAGACTCACTCTCTAGAGGACCAACGCTCACTTTACTAACTCTTTTCCTTTTTAAAAACCTGTAGAAACTCTTACTATCTGTTTTTATATTTCTAGCTAGCTTTTTCTCGTACTGTAATTTCTCCCTCCTTATTATTCTTTTAGTCATTCTTTGCTGTTTTTTATATTCTGACCAATCTTCTGATCTTCTAGTAGAGTTATGTCTTTTTTGAACGAGAAAATTCTTTTACAAGCACAAAGGGGAAGTAGCTAAAACTTCTTGCTGGCCAAATTTCTTTGTTCACAATGACCTCTGAATAGTGGAAAGTCATGACCTCCCCAAGTACCATGGATGCAATGAGAGCAAATCTGCCACTCAAGCAAGTGACAGTTCTGAGCAAGTGCAAACCCATACCCAAATAACAGGAGCCTGTACCTGTGAAAACATACAGCTCACAGCGGAGCAGCTTTGAACATAGCTTGCATAGATGCTGGTCCATCAGATATAGTCATAGATAGAAGTAGTAGGCCTTTTCCATGATTTGCAACTGGGCCTCTTCCATTGCCCCATCACTCATTTTGCGTCCACTAGGGATCACTCAACAGTAGACACCATCAGTTATTTTTACGTGGAAGTGCACGCATCATTGTAGGGTGCCACAATAGAGAACCACTCTGAACAAGTAACATACGTAAGCACAGAAATTAATTAAGGAAATAAAGTTTAGTTATTTTGAACCACATTATGCTTTAAATATAAATGCAATTCAACAAAAGATCACAAAAGCTAATGTTGTTTTGCAATTTGTACAAAAGTCTTCTATATATTAGTTGTGCCCATAGGCACAGCTTCTTGAAAGAAAGAGGCAATCAACTATTTTTGCAACTCTCTGCCTGCCAGCTCTTGCTCCTTAGCCATGGCTTTCAGCAACTGTTCACCCAAGACTGTTGAGGTCTTTGTTGATCACAATATTACACAATGTGAAGCATACAACAATTATTTTATAGACCTTATCTGGTGCGTACTCCAAAGCACCTCCATATGGTCTAGGCATTGAAACTGTTACTTCAGAATACCAATAGTGTGCCCTATTAATGTTCTTCTATGCACATGTGCATGCTGTATCTATTTTGTGATCCTATATCAAGATTGTGGTGGTGGTGTCATCAACTGTGGTTGCAGTGCTAAGCCCATATACCCAACGAGCCAATCGGCCTTCTTTCACTTTCAAAAGGAGATTTTCTTCAGAATATAAGAATTATGAGTTCTCTCTGGGAAGTAATCTTTCCTGTGTAAAATTTTCCTGCAAGCGTTGCACACCACCGAAATTAGTAAAATAATAGTCCTTCCTATCTATGTATAACTCAGGATTGATAGTGAATGCATGAAGAGTGACACAAGTGCATTTTATGATGCCCTATGTTTTGAGGCGGCCCCAGATCAGGAAAAACTTCTAACTCCTCTGCCACTGCTCTTCTGGGTTTATGCTGTAGCAATACACAGCATGGTGACTGACTCCTGATATGTTCTCCATGGTAGCCTGAAATCATTGAATCATAGACTCCTGGAATGGTTGCAGCACAGGAGACCATTCGGCTTATCGAATCCATGCCGACTCTTTATTAGAGCAATCCAGTTAGTCCCATTCCCCCGTTCTTTCCCTGTAACCCTGCAAATTTTTCCCCTTCAAGTATTTTTCCAATTCCCTTTTGAAAGCCATGATTGAATCTGCTTCCACCACCCTTTCAGGCAGCGTATTCCAGATCATAACTACTCGCTGTGTAAAAAAAGTTTTTCCCAATGTTGCCTTTGGTTCTTTTGCTAATCACCTTAAATCTGTGTCCTCTGGCTCTTGACCCTTCCGCCAATGGGAACAGTTTCTATTTAGTTACTTTATCTAAACCCTTCTTGATTTGGAACACTTCTATCAAATCTCTTCTTAACCTTAACTGCACAAAGGAGAACAAGCCCAGCTTCTCCAGTCTATCCATGTAACTGAAGTCCCTCATCCCTGGAACCATTCTAGTAAATCCTTTCTGCATCCTCCCTAAGGCTTTCACATCCTTTCGAAAATGCGGTGCCCAGAATTGGACACAATACTCCAGCTGTGGCCAAACCAATGTTTTATAAAGGTTCAACATAACTTCCTTGCTTTTGTACTCCATGCCTCTATTTATAAATGTAAGGAATCTTACAACAGAGGATGAGACCGGGAAATTAATGGTGGGAAACATGGAGATGGCAAAAATGCTGAACAAATATTTTGTTTCAGTCTTTACAGTAGAGGACACTAAGAATATCCCAACACTGGACAAACAGGGGACTCTCGGGGGGGAGGAGCTAAATACGATTAAAATCACTCAAGAGATGGTACTCAGTAAAATAATGGGACTCAAGGCGGATAAATCCCCTGGACCTGATGGCTTCCATCCTAGGGTCTTGAGGGAAGTGGCAGTAGGGATTGTGGATGCTTTGGTGATAGTTTTCCAAAATTCCCTGGACTCAGGAGAGGTCCCGGCAGATTGGAAAACTGCTAATGTAACACCGTTATTTAAAAAGGGTAGTAGGCAGAAGGCTGGAAATTATAGGCCAGTTAGCTTAACATCTGTGGTGGGTAAAATTTTGGAGTCTATTATTAAGGAGACAGTAACGGAACATTTAGATAAGCATAATTTAATAGGACAAAGTCAGCATGGCTTTATGAAGGGGAAGTCATGTCTGACAAATTTGCTTGAGTTCTTCGAGGATATAACGTATAGGGTGGATAAAGGGGAACCAGTGGACGTAGTGTATTTAGACTTCCAGAAGGCATTCGACAAGGTGCCACATAAAAGATTATTACTTAAGATAAAAAATCACGGGATTGGGGGTAATATTCTGGCATGGGTGGAGGATTGGTTATCAAACAGGAAGCAGAGAGTTGGGATAAATGGTTCATTTTCGGACTGGCAACCAGTAACCAGTGGTGTTCCACAGGGGTCGGTGCTGGGTCCCCAACTCTTTACAATCTATATTAACGATTTGGAGGAGGGGACCGAGTGCAACATATCAAAATTTGCAGATGATACAAAGATGGGAGGGAAAGTAGAGAGTGAGGAGGACATAAAAAACCTGCAAGGGGATATAGACAGGCTGGGTGAGTGGGCGGAGATTTGGCAGATGCAATATAATATTGGAAAATGTGAGGTTATGCACTTTGGCAGGAAAAATCAGAGAGCAAGTTATTTTCTTAATGGCGAGAGACTGGAAAGTACTGCAGTACAAAGGGATCTGGGGGTCCTAGTGCAAGAAAATCAAAAAGTTGGTATGCAGGTGCAGCAGGTGATCAAGAAAGCCAACGGAATGTTGGCTTTTATTGCTAGGGGGATAGAATATAAAAACAAGGAGGTATTGCTGCAGTTATATAAGGTATTGGTGAGACCGCACCTGGAATACTGCATACAGTTTTGGTCTCCATACTTAAGAAAAGACATACTTGCTCTCGAGGCAGTACAAAGAAGGTTCACTCGGTTAATCCCGGGGATGAGGGGGCGGACATATGAGGAGAGGTTGAGTAGATTGGGACTCTACTCATTGGAGTTCAGAAGAATGAGAGGCGATCTTATTGAAACATATAAGATTGTGAAGGGTCTTGATCGGGTGGATGCAGTAAGGATGTTCCCAAAGATGGGTGAAACTAGAACTAGGGGGCATAATCTTAGAATAAGGGGCTGCTCTTTCAAAACTGAGATGAGGAGAAACTTCTTCACTCAGAGGGTGGTAGGTCTGTGGAATTTGCTGCCCCAGGAAGCTGTGGAAGCTACATCATTAGATAAATTTAAAACAGAAATAGACAGTTTCCTAGAAGTAAAGGGAATTAGGGGTTATGGGGAGCGGGCAGGAAATTGGACATGAAGCTGAGTTCGGATCGGTCAATGCCCTGTGGGTGGCGGAGAGGTCCCAGGGGCTATGTGGCCGGGTCCTGCTCCGACTTCTTGTGTTCTTTAGATTTGTGGTTGGGATCAGATCAGCCATGATCTTATTGAATGGCGGAGCAGGCTCGAGGGGCCGATTGGCCTACTCCTGCTCCAATTTCTTATGTTCTTATGTTCTTATAGTCCAACAAATTTATTTTAAAATCACAAGCTTTCGGAGATTATCTCCTTCGTCAGATGAATGAAGCCCAGGATCCCGTATGCTTTTTCAAACACTTTCTCAATCTTTCCTGCCACTTTCAAAGGTTTGTGCACACATATCCTCAGGTCTCTCTGTTGCTGCACCCACTTTAGAATTGTACCATTCAGTTTATATTGCCTCTCCTCATTATTCCTGGCAAATGAATCACTTCGCATTTCTCTGCGTTAAATTCCATCTGCCACGTGTCCGCCCATTCCACCAGCCTGTCTATGTCTTCTTGAAGTCTATTACTATCCTCCTCATTGTTTACTACACTTCCAAGTTTTGTGTCATCTGCAGATTTTGAAATTGTGCCCTGTACACCCAAGTCCAAATCATTAATATATATCAAAAAAAGCAGTGGTCCTAGTACCGACATCTGGGGAACACCACTGCACACCTCCCTCCAGTCCGAAAAACAACCGTTCACCACTACTCTCTGTTTCCTGTCACTTAGCCAATTTCGTATCCAGGCTTTTATTCCATGGGCTTCAATTTTGCCTTTAACAAATCCATGCTGGCTCTCCTTTATTAATCCACACTTGTACAAGTGACTATTAATGTTATCCCAGATTATTGTTTCTAAAAGCTTCCCCACCAACGAGGTTAAACTGACTAGCCTGCAATTGCTGGGTTTATCCTTACACCCTTTTTTGAACAAGGGTTTAATATTTGCAATTCTCCAGTCCTCTGGAACCACCCACATACCTAAGGATGATTGGAAGATTATGGCCAGCACCTCTGTGATTTCCACCCTTACTCCCCTCAGCAACCAAGGATGCATCCCATCTGGACTGGGTGATTTATCTACTTTAATTCCAGCCAGCCTTTCTAGTACCTCCTCTTTATCAATTTTTAGCCCATCCAGTAGTATCTCAACCACCTCCTCTTTTACTGTGACTTTGACAGCATCTTTTTCCTTGGTAAAGGTAGATGCAAAGTACTCATTTAGTACCTGAGCCATGCTTTCTGCCTCCATGCATAGATCGCCTTTTTGGTCCCTAATCAGCCCCACCCCTCCTCTCACTACCCGTTTACTATTTATATGCCTGTAGAAAACTTTTGGATTCCCGCCAGTCTATTCTCATATTCTCTCTTTGCCCCTCTTTTTTCATTTTTCACTTCTCCTCTGTACTTTCTATATTCAGCCTGATTCTTACCTGCATTATCAACCTGACATCTGTCATACGCCCCCTTTTTCTCTATCTCTTTCATCATCCAGGGAGCTCTGGCTTTGGTTGCCCTACCTCTCCCCCTCGTGGGAATGTACCTAGACTGTACTCGAACCATCTCCTCTTTAAAGGCCACCTGTTGTTCGATTACAGTTTTGCCTGCCAATCTTTGATTCCAATTTACCCGGGCCAGATCCATTCTCAACCCACTGAAATTGCCCCTCCTCCAATTAAATATTTTTACTGTAGATTGTTCCTTGTCCTTTTCCATAACTAATCTAAACTTTATGGTATTATGATCACTGTTCCCTAAATGTTCCCCCACTGACACTTGCTCCACTTGACACACTTCATTCCCCAGAACCAGATCCAGCAATGCTTCCTTCCTCATTGGGCCAGAAACACACTGATCAAGAAAGTTATCCTGAACACACTTCAGAAATTCCTCCCCCTCTTTGCCCTTTACCCTATTACTATCCCAGTCAATATTAGGATAGTTGAAGTCCCCCATTATCACTACTCTATAGTTCTTGCACCTCTATAATTTCCCTGCAAATTTGCCCCTCTATATCCTTCCCACTAGTTGGTGGCCTATAGAATACATCCAGTAGTATAATAGCACCTCTATTGTTTCTTATCTCTAACCAAATAGATTCTGTCCTTTGACCCCTCCAGGACATCCTCTCTCTCCAGCGCTGCAATATTCTCCTTAATCAATACTGCCACCCCCGTTCCTTTTTTTCCTTTCCTATCTTTCCTGAACATCTTGTATCCAGGAATATTTAGTACCCAATCCTGCCCTTTTTGGAACCAGGTATTCATTATTGCCACATCATATTCCCATGTGGCTATTTGCGCCTGCAGCTCACCAACCTTATTCACCACGCTTCGTGCATTTACACACATGCACTCTAAACCTATCTTAGACCTTCTTGTATTCTCTCTTCGTCTGATCCCACTTAATACTGTACTATTTTTTACCCTGGTGCTATCTGTCTCTCCCAATCGTTTGTGCATCTTGTTTCTCCTTCAAATGCTACATCCTGGTGCCCACCCCCCTGCCAAATTAGTTTAAACCCTTCCCCACAGCACTAATGAACCTCCCCACAAGGACATTGGTCCCAGCTCTGTTGAGGTGCAGCCCATCCATATTGAACAGGTTCCTCCTGTTCCAGAACTGGTCACAATGCCCCAAGAATCTGAAGCCCTCCCTCTTGCACCATGTCTCTAGCCACGCATTAACCTGCCTTATCTTCCTATTTCTGTACTCACTCGTGCTTGGCACTGGGAGTAATCCAGAGATTACTACCTTTGAGGTCCTGCTTTTTAACTTCCTCCTTAGCTCTTGAAACTCTAACCGCAGGACCTCATCCCTTTTCTTCCCTATATCATTGGTACCCACATGGACCACAACTTCTGGCTGTTCCCCTTCCCCCTGCAGAATGTTCTGCTCCCTCTCCATGATGTCCTTTACCCTGGAACCAGGGCAGCCACACACCTTATGGACTTATTTCGTAAAAGTTGATGGCAGTGGTGACCTTTAATGCAAGTGATAAAGCAGCATGAATTGTTGACTGTGTCTCCAGATCTTTGACTATTAAACTGTGCATTTCTATGATGATCTTCCTACTGAGCTTGGGCTTGTTGATGCCAAGGAAGTGACAGAGGCCACGGTGCAATGGATTAATCAATTACCCTATGGAAAGGAGCCAATTAGGTGCAAAGAATTCTCAAGAGTACAGGATGTGATATATGACACCCATGTATTATACAGACCATTGAACCTGGCTGCCACCTCCTGCTCTGATTTCCTCTTGGGAGGGTACCATGAGGTTTCAAACAGAACAAAGCCACTGATCATCGAAACAGAATTCACAACGCAGAAGGAAGCCGGTGCTACTGCACAGGAACTATCTACTCTAATCCAAATTTCCTACTCTTTCCTGTTACTTGGTTACAACACATTCACTGCTGGGGGTAATGTCTGATATGAATAGTATGCATGCTACGCTCCCTGTGCTCCAGAACCATGTTCTCCTTTACTTCTGCTCCAATAATTATATATTACCTATGCCTACTATTCTCATTCTGAAAACCAGTAGAGAGGTCTAGGGTAGAAATTTCTACACTGCATTGCTTGGAAAACAAGTACTAGTCCATAAGTGTCATCAGAACCATTATCATGAGGCTTGCAATGCCTATTTGAAGCACAAGGAAGCATTCCCCAGAGAAGTAAGGCTGGAAGTCAGCAAGCAGTGCATTTGGGGTGAAGAGCTGGCATAATGGTTTCTGTTCATTTTCCCACTGCATTGCATTTTGAAAATAGATGCACTTAGAGTGTAGAGAAAAAGTGGACCCATTATTTCTACTCCCATAATTAGCCCAGGATCCTTTACAGATTTCGCCAGACCTAGCTGCACATGTCACAGAAGACTTGTCTTTGCTGCCTCACCTTCATAAGCGAGTGGTCACATAGTTATATTATCTCATAGAGCCTGACCTGCAGACAATTTATACCACAGAACTAGCTGTTCCTGTGGACATTCATTATATTTTTAGACCACCTGATCTTTCAAGCCACCAAACATATACCTCAAATCTGTCAGTTGTCAATTTTAAAGGTAGTGGCTGTATTTATAAAGCTTCAAAATGAATTTAAATATTTATCCGCTTTTGCTAAGGAAGTGTCAGAGGCCTTGTTTGCTTGGAGCAACATATTCATCAATTTTCTTATGGAAAGGAGCCAATCAGCTGGACAGAGCACCAGGTATATGGCACCCATGAACTGTACAAACCATTGAACCTGGCTGCCACCGTGGGAGGCACACATCTGAGATCAGCTCCAAGTTGCATAATTCTTAAACAAGATTCAAGGAGAGATGGAAGACAGTTGTTGAACACCATATTTACTGAAACTTCACAAGAAAGTACAATATCTTCTCCAAAGCCATGGTCAGAGTAAAGCTATTGGCTGCAATGGTATAGGTGCTCAAGTTCTCAATATGGTGCCTGAGGAATTAACTGGTCACCTAACCAATTATTTCAACTCTTCCTATCAACTAGTGGCTCCATGTAGAAAGCAGATAAAGTGCTTATCCACAAGAGGGGAATCTGAGAAATATCCATTAAAAAGAAATGTGGGAGGAATGAATGTGAGCTTATGCTTTAGATCCTCCTTTGACCAATAACATGTGAAGATGGTGAAGGAAATTAAGCATTAGGGATTCACCTGGGTTAAGTACGCAGGCTTTTCTTCATGCTCTTTGAAGATCCAAAGCTATAATTCAATTGATGCATTCAGGTGGCTCCATAAAATGCAAGTTTGAGTGGCAATTGGAAGATAAAATTGCTACCTAAAACTGAAAACTTAGCAAACATGTATTGGTCAACATTTTCATCATGAATGAGGTTTCCTATGTAGCACAATATATTTCAGACTATTTTTCTTAGTGTCTAAGATTTTTTTTAGAGAAATAGTAGCTTATTTCTATAGTTCATTTGTTGACTTATTATATCTCTACAATGTTTTGCACTTATTAATATTTAAACTTTTCTACAATCAATGTTGAAAATTGCTTTTAGACTATAAATAATTAATAAACAACATAGAACTATGTAAAATACATAAACTTTCACTCAGCTATTGTTTTGTTTTTGGCACTATCCTGAAGCAAAACCCAGATATCCATTTTCTCAAAATTGATACTATGACAATTGATACTACAAAATTGTCATTTAAATATCCTGCTATCTGTCTAATTACTATAAACCTTATTTCAGTTAGTTGTATATATTGTATCATATCATTTCTGAGACGATATCTTGTGAATATGGAAAAAAGAAGTTTCTAGAGTCAGTTAACAGTTAACATTTTCTAGTATTTTTATTGAGTATTGAACATGAACACAAGTACTCTGGGGAGGAGACAATTCATGTCTGTCTACAATACTATCTCTACAATAAGTGTTTAAATGTAGGGAAGGTACAATGAAATTAGTATGGTTGGTTTTAGTTCAGCCCTTTATCTGTGCACATGCAGCGGGAGGAGGAGAAGGTGGGCTCCTGTGACTTACCTAGGGAATAGGCTGCTTCCATTAGAAGGTGGAAAGACTGAAAGCTGAACTCTGAATTTGGATAGCTGATGTCAAGCTTGATATATTACCAGTACTGGACTTCTGTAGTTAAAACAGCCCAAATGATGTATTCCAACTTATTCTTCTAGGGGGGATTGTAGACTGCAAAAGCAATGGATGCATTTGCAGCAATCCTTGAAGAATGAAGCCATTGTTGCTGGCTGAATGCGTATTAGGTATCCCTTGTAGAACTAGAAAGGCACTTTTTGCATGACAGCTGGTGCTTATTACCAACAATGTTGTCACTATTCAAGGAGGAGGTGCTTCTGTAGAAACTTAATCTTTCAGTTGAGCCAGACACTATCTTCAAACAATGGTGTCAAGTCAGCAAATGCTACCATGCTCACAATTCACTGAAGACAACCTCTCCTCTGCTGGGGTAGAAAACACAAGTGTCTGAGTACTAACTAGAATTGTTCCAGTGCAGCAGTCAATAACTAAATAGTCAGCAGGTGACAAATCTACTTAACTAAAGTCAAATTGCTTTCTTCAACTTTTTGGAAGATATTAGTTGGACAGAATTTTATATCAAATATGCGTAGTTGAGAGTCTACACCAGTTCATTAACCACTGAGGATTACCTCTACAACAACAGGAGAAAGTAGACAGAAATGTTCAGATAACATGAGACCATAGAATTACTGAAGTACCGAGTGGAATCAGCCATCTGTTAAAAAGGCAAGAATCAATTTCTGAGCAATATCATGGTAAAAGATTTGTATTCACCTTCATAAATTAATTATTTGGGAAATTGCTAACTCCTATTCTTTAATATACCTATTGGATATGAGCAAGGAAGAGCTGCTAAAAGTGATATATCTAAGCTGCAGCCATGACCTGATATAGTATTGATCAGTTTGCAGTAGTACCATTCAGGCTCTGTAATGCACCATGCAATTTTACAGAACCTCCTGAACTGAGTATTGATAATCAGTATATTTGAGATTATAGGTTTGTGAGTGTGTGTTTTTTTTCCATTTAATCATTTTGTACTATTATTTTACAGCTATTTTCTAGTTGAACTTTTGTTTGATTGGTTGGCTGGACAGTTCTGTATCAATACTCCCTGTTCTCAAAAGTAACTAAGCAATACTCCAGAAAATTCAACCATCCTCACTACCTACTGTTTAATTGGGGCCCACTATTGTCCACTGACAACATCTTCTATCTCATGAGTATAGGGACCATTGAATCCCAGAGATTATTTCAATGTGTACCTATCACTATCCCATCCAATCCAGTCTCCAACCAAATACTTATCCAGCTCCTTTTTGAACGTGTTAATTGGTGCTGTAATCTATTTCACACCTTCACTGCTCTGTAAGAATCAGAATTCCTAGTCTCACGTGAGGTTGCTAATTTTAAGTCTGTGCCCTACAACAACAACAACTTGCATTTGTATAGTGCATTTAACGTAGTAAAATGTCCCAAAGCGCTTCACAGGAGCATTATCAGACAAAATTTGATACCAAACCACACAAAGAGATATTATAAGAGGTGACCAAAGGCTTGGTGAAAGAGGTAGGTTTCAAGGAGCATCTTTAAGGAGGAGAGAGAGGTAGAGTGGTGGAAAGTTTTAGGAAGGGAATTCCAGAGCTTAGGGCCTAGGCAGCTGAAGGTACGGCCGACAATGGTGGGACGATGGAAATCGGGAGTGTGCAAGAGGCCAGAATTGAAGGAACGCAGTGATCTCTGTATCTCTATAACCTACAGTTCTGTGTTCACAGTCTAAGTCAAATAGCCTGCTCATACCTACATTATCTATGTCTCTCAGTAGTTAAAGACCTGGATTATGACTACCCAACCTTTCTTTCTCTAAATGAAACAAATTCAAAACTGCATAGGGGGAATTGTCAACAATCACCTGAAATGAGTGCAAAGTCAGTGGGGTGCCTGCTACACCTGCATGAACCCGATGACGTCAGGCACACGCTACTTTTTGGAGTGTACCTCATTTCCATTGTAAGGCTGAGCTGTCAGTGCTACTCACGCTTGTAATTGGTAGCTTGCTGATTGGAAACATGGGAAATGGTGACAGGACTCCCTCGACTTAAAGGCAGCCTGCACCTCTGAAATTGGTGATGCTATTGCTACTGCTGCAAGCAAAATATCTGTTACTAAAGCCCTCATTTCTCAGACAATATGGTGGAGGTCTTGGTAGAGGAGGTGGCCGTGAGGAAGGAGAGCACAAAGGGCCGCAGATGGGTACAAAATGTCCCACAAGATTAACTTATAGGGAGAGGTTGGATAGACTGAGACTTTTTTCCCTTGAGAGTAGGAGGTTTAGGGGTGATCTTATAGAAGTCTATAAAATAATGAGGGGCATAGATAAGGTAGATAGTCAAAATCCTTTCCCAAAGGTAGGGGAGTCTATAACGAGGGGGCATAGATTTAAGGTGAGAGGGGAGAGATACAAAAGGGTCCAGAGGGGCAATTTTTTCACTCAAAGGGTGGTGAGTGTCTGGAACGAGCTGCCAGAGGCAGTAGTAGAGGCGGGTACAATTTTGTCTTTTAAAAAGCATTTGGACAGTTACATGGGTAAGATCGGTATAGAGGGATATGGGCCAAGTGCAGGCAATTGGGACTAGCTTAGTGGTATAAACTGGGCGACATGGACATGTTGGGCCGAAGGGCCTGTTTCCATGTTGTAAACTTCTATGATTCTATGATTCTGAGATAGCCCTGCAACAGTGGGCAGAGGTTACAGAGCACGTAAATGCCAGGAGTCCGGCATCATGGACCTGGTAGCAATGTAGGAAGAAATTCAATGACCTGATCAGAGCTTCTAAGGTAACATTCCCATTCACAGCTTTTTTACAATCTGCGCAGCTCTGAACTACTCTTGTGTAATCCCGATACTAACAAGCCTTTCCACCCCCACTTACCATCTCTCTTCAATCACAGCAACGCACTTTAATGTATCTTCTTCTGCTTCCACTTGCACACTCATCATCATTCCCACACCTGCTATTTCTCTCACCATGCAATCTATGCTAAGCTACCACATCTTCACATCCCTTCAATAGGCCATATACTAACTCACTCCCACTCCTCTTTCAGGACAAGCTGGTGCTCAACAGAAGGCTACCAATAATTCAGGACCTGGTACCAATGGAGAAGGTGGCCATCGATGTAATTGGTGGAGGTAGAGCACAAAGTATGGCAGATGGCAAGGCTAGAGGACGTGTCCCTTAGGGTGTTTGGCCATTTTGCTCTCCTTTTCTCTTGAAACTGAACTCTGTCCACCCCACAGTTAGAATGACAAACTGATGGCCCAAAGAGCAGCCATTCATCTGCTGCAGCTTCCCATTGCCCCTATGTGCTAACTCTTGTCTATCTGCCCTCTTTCCAGGTCCTTTGCAAGTGCCAGAACCATCTGCAGCAGAGGAAAAGGAGGGCATCCCTCCTGAAGAAGCACCGTCACTCACTCTGACTCTTGCAAACACCAGCTGAGAAATCAGCACTCCAGCTACTTTAAGCAATGAGTTTCAGGATCTGCACTGGGCAATTCTCCGCGAACAGGAAAGGAGGAGTAAGGCAGGACAAAAGGATGGCCCAGGAACCAGCCCTCTGGGGGTGAACTCATATCCTAGCTCTGTTGTAGAGGGCAGAGATGAGGACTTCCAAGGCCCAGCCTTTAAAAGAAAACTGATAGGTGTGCACCACTAATTGTTCAGTGCATTGGACAGCCTACCCTAGAGCCTCCGCTCCATGTTGGACAGTATGGAGCAGTCCACTTCCATTGAGACTATGCAGCCAACCATGGAGTGTGTGCTCAGCTCTGTGCACGCTGCAGTGGGGCCCTGCATTATTGAGCCTGTGATAACAACTTTAATGGAAGGTCAGACTGTTACCGTTCAAGCTCCAGTCTCCATCACCTTCATGGGCTTCCAGATTTTGTGTGAAAGCATGGATAAGGGTGTCACAGGCCTCCTGCAGTCTGTTCTCCCACATATCAGTGTGGGAGAACAGACTGAGTCACAGCCCCATGCAAGTAGCAGTGGTGCTATGGGAGAGGCTTTTGCAGTCCTCTCTCAGGATGTCAGTATATCTGCTCCCAAAGAAACCCCTCAACCAATGCTCTTCCTGGTGCCAGAAAGCCAGCTGGGCTAGACTGCCCTGGCATTAGCCGAGATGCTGAAGGCATCCCTTTCAGGACCTCGCGTGCCTTCAACGGAGACGTGGCAGCCTTCCACCTCCCATGCTGAAGCCAGCAGTGTAGCACTTACAAGAAGCACCAGAAAAGGTAGAAGAGCACTAAAGTCAGGCACCAGAGACTTGCATCAGTGATCCTTAGTTTCTGAATGTATTTATATTCATTATCAGTAACTTTTTCTTTACAGAATCCTTGGTGTGCAGAGTTTGTCTAGTTAGTATTTGTTGACCAGGCGATGTGATTTGACAGAAAGATCCATGCTGGTGTTTGGGTTGAGTGCAGTCCTAAGATAGTAGAAGGACTGAGACTGATGTTGTGGAGGACTGCTGATGCAGGAGAATAAGAATGATTTAGCTGAAGCACTCCTGGATGACCTGCCGTGGAAGATCTCTTGCAGCTGGCAAGATAGGTGGGTCTTGCTCCGCCCATCTTCCTCATTTGTAGCCTCTGGAGGGAAGGAGATGCAGTTGTTGGCTCTGGCGAAGAGCACATCTGGCACCTGTTTGATACAGGCATTCACAGCAGATTGACTGATGCTGCTATTTTCACCTACTGCAGCCTGGAATGATCCTGAGGCATAAAAATTCAGGCCACTGTGTGACCTGAATTTGTGACCTGGTGCTGGGCTGCAGTTGGTAACGTAGCTCTGTGACGGCCTCCTTGGTAAAGTTAAACCTCCTCACACACTGCTCCTCTGCCTTTTTTCGCTGCAGATGCAAGTCTGTGGACTCATCCTGTTGCTGCTCCTCCTCCTCTTCCCGCCACATTGGCATCCCAATCATCAAACCCAGAATGCTAACTACAATTTTGCGGAATCCGCTGGTCACAATTCCACTGTAGACTCAGCCAGATAACTTTTTGGAAAGTTTAATGTCAGCTACAACAGCCAACACAGCCAAAATAGAAAAAGCAACATACTAGCAGTCAAAGGCCTGGAATTCATAACAATAGTGATAATGCCAATGAAAGCTATGTTAGACCATTGTGCTCCCGCTCCTCCAGTGGCAAATTCATGCCACAATTTTCTGGGAAAGTAAATAGAACATGCTGCAGTGAGAATAACGGCAGAATGGGAGCAGCGCAGCCAATGTCTGATACTCATCCAAGGTACCGGGGCCCCGCACAGAACGGAACAGCAGGTTATTTAACAGGGACGTGTTTAAGAGCATTGGCTCTGATCTGATAACATGAAGATGGGTTATAGTATGTACGGGCAGAATGTCCTGGCTGGGTTTAATTTGATTGATGAGTTTGTACTGAAGAAGGGTTGTCATTGGGTTGTCTCCCAAACTGCGTGCGATCCCTAGCCATATTTAATTACTAGTTGCAATGAACTCAATAAATATTAATATAAAAATAATATCAATCAGGGTAAAATCAGTACATGCCCAGCTGTGAAAATAAGTTCCTAGAACAAATCAGTAAAAATATTGCCCTCAGACAACCTGTTGAGTGACTGAAAATTTTACTGATTCTGAGCCGTCCAGCACCATTCTGTAATGGTCTAAGTGGTTGCGGCAATCACAATAGTGTTAATTCACCAAACTCGAGTGATTTTGATGGGGGGAGTGGAGCTATGATAATAAGCTGTTCAACATTTTCAGTGAGTGTCTCTGTGGAGTAGCACAAAAGTCCCAGGACATTATGGCATGATGCATGTAATGGCATAAGTCACTCACGCTATAATTTCCTGGAATTTCTCCACCATAATAATGGCGTACGCCATTGATTCACCATTACTATGATGGACGTTTTCACCAAATTCAGGTCCAAACATTCTGATAAAAGGTCACACCTGAAATGTTAATCTGTTTTTTCTCTCAGGTGCTGATTGACCTACTGAATATTTTTGGTATTTCTTGTTTGTACTTTTAGGTAGATGTCTTTTCCAAGAAATATACAAAATGCTTGGGATTGATAATTTCCCTAAATCCTCAGTCAAGTGGAATGGCTGAGTGTTGTAGCTGTATACTGGAACATATATTTTCAAAGTTTGTGATCAAAGAGACTGGAATCATCATTTGTTACTATTAGTGATCTACATGGCTGACACCAGATTAGATGATGTCTGGGTAAGAAATTAACCTCATTTTGGACAGGGTTGTCAGCCTGAACAGCTCAATAGTTAGGGAACTGAAGAGCAACTGAACAGTGTTCATTATCTTATTTGCAGTCAAGCATAAAAATTAATTATGACATGAGATTTAAATAATTAAAATCTATAATCTTGGACAGGCAGTTTGGTTGTGTACCTAGAAAGAAGAAATAGTCTGTCCTAAATTTCAGTGATCATAAGGTGAGTTATTATTCATCATCAAAGGACTTAGAGCAAGGGCGCCTTGAATTTTCAGTAAGCCACAATGATAACATTTCTTCCCCCAGCCTCTTGCCTATGCGGCATGCCCCTGACTTGGCTTGGCCCATTTTATCTGCCTCAGGCGGGAGAGGGATATGGTTTGGCACCTTTGCTGGGTTGCAGGTGACGGGAAATACGTCATATCCGCCTGATCCAGTTAACATGGATCCTTTCAAGCAGAACCATTGTGTGAGGAAAGCTTTGTGTGAGGATGCATACTATTTTTGCAGGGGGTTCTTTGAGTGGGGTATTCTTCACCACAGTTGGTAAACTGGTTGGCTATTTTTTCAGTTCACAGTTCAAGCTCTATAATGCACCAAAACTTTCTAGCACCTCATGGACCAAGTGCTACAAAATGTTTCTTGGTGAAGAGCATATTTAAAGCCAGTGTAAACAAAGTCCACCACCCACCCACCCCCTCCCCCTTCTCCCACTCTTTTAATAGTCTAATCTTCTGGAAATACCTATTTGCTTGAGATTTGGATTGGTTGAAATTAAACTGATCTGGAGTTGATTGTAGGTTGTAAAACAAAATATTAGGGAATAAAAACAAATACACATGCACTTCCTGTCTGCACAAGTTGACTTCCTGTTGTCATGTTTTTGTCACACTTTTGTGTCAACCTTTTTTCATTGTAAATTCCTATGTCCACATTTATAATGGGTTGTGGGTGTATAAACTCGTCACTCTAGCTTTCAGGCTCCACAAATTGCTCAAAATGCTTTTAGGAACTGTTTTTCATTGCCTTTTTTTTTCTTAGCAACTGAGATTTCCATTGTCTAAAATAAGGGCTTAAACAAAATAAAATATTCAAAAAAATTACAAATTTCACAATAACATGATTAAATAGAGCACTAAATTGCCTTTGTGCCTTTTAATGCTTGCATTAAAGTTTTTATTTGAAGACCTCAACTTCTCCCAAAAAACCTGAGCTTGGACATAATATTTTCTCCCGAGATGTGACTAAGTGAGCTGCATTTGGATTGTGCACTTTGAGCATGTGCAGTGTACCTAATTTCCCAGGATGCCTCAGTACCATTCAGTCAGTTGTACTGGTAGAAAATTTTTCTTTAACTTCTGCACAAAAGTTTTTCAATTTTGATTTGGAGAAAAGCTAGAAGATATATTTCAAAATCTTTATTCAGGTAAAATTTATATTGAGTGTGGCTTGTGTTTTTTTTAGACTGTGCAAGTTATAAAGGGACTACTGTTTACATGCCTGTTCTAGCTTTTGTTTTGTTTTCTTTAAGAGTCAGAAAGTGCATTAAGCTCAAAAAGAGACAATGCATCTTTCCTCAAAATTGAGTTAATTTTTTTTTTAAAGTTAAATTGTGAAGCAAACAGCCCTAATTATCTCACCTGATTATCATCCCTGTGGTGTTGATAGTTGCTAACAGCTGTCAGAGACAGAAAGACATAGAGACAGATATTGAGGGCTAAATTTTGACAAGGAGACAGGATCTCAGTAGGGGGGGGTCAATAATCAGGTGGAAAACCCAGAGAAAAAAATCGCGCAGTTTCCCGAACAATCGCGGCTCAATTGAAGCCACTTAACTCAACTTCCGGGTTTCACGTCCTGAAGCTGTGCAGCGGGCGGGCTGCGCACCCGCAAGACACATTTAAGGCCCACTATTTAAAGGGCCACTCAAACAATGCATTTTGAAGGAGAAAGAAGGCTAAAATGAATATGCAAGTTTCCAGAGCCAAGCCAGCACCTAGATTCTCCGACGCCATAGGGACATTGCTGGGCACAGAGAGAAGCAGAAGTAAGAAACCTGGATCTGTCACAAAGAAGGCATGGCTGGAGGTGGCAGAACAGGTCAGCAGCAGGAGCATGGTGCCTCAGTTGTGGCTGCAATGCAGAAAGAGATTTAATAACCTAACCAGGTCAGGAAAAGTGGGAACAGTTATTGATTGACCTGCATTCTGTGGTGAACATTACCCTCCCTCACACTGCCCTGCGAAGCCTACTCCATCACATCACTCCTCATACCCACTTAAGGCTCAGTGTCAAGTTACCTTCACTTTCTGTGCACTTCTTCACCCTCCAATTTGTCCACCCACTTCTCCCACTCACCCCTGATCCAATGTGATCAATCTGTCTGATAGTCACCCTCTGATGCATCTGTTTCATTGTCATCCTAACCTAAAACAATGCATCCACCGGGTGACCACTTCACCCTCACTCACTCACACGTCTGTACTTTCTCCCCATGTAGGAGACGAGAGTGCAAAATGCAAGGGAGAGGGCGAGGACTAGAGGGGAGCCTCCACAAATCATGGCCCTCACAGAGGCAGAGGAGAAGGCGCTGGAGATGATCCGGACGGTGGAGTGTCTGGCCGTCGGGGATCCCCACAAATATCTGGTGACAGAACTTTAACATCCCTCACACACAACATGGGTTGATGTTATCAATGATTGACTTGTTGCTCGCCTTAGTATGCTCATCGCAACATTACTTCTGCGATGATAATTAATATTGTTGTATGTTCTGTTCCAGAGGTGTCACGAACTGAAGACATGGTCGAGAGCGATTCCTCAGAGGAGCTCCCTGCCTCTGAGGGCGCACCATCACATCTTAGTGAGCGCAGATACTCACACTTCGGTGGGTCCTATTAGAGAGGTAGTTGGGCTGTCACCTGGTGAGTCAACACACACAAGTGAACACGAGCAGACACTAGTGGCAGGAGCAGCGGTGGCGAGTTCGCGTCGGTGGGCTCATTCCTCTCCAAGTTCTGTTCAGTTGGCACAGTTGCTGAACCCCAGGGGCTATCCTTGAGAAGGAGAATGATAGAGGTACAGGAACAACTTTACGATGGAGTGGAAAACGTGCCATACACACTCTCCTCAATAGCGGAGAGGATCTATTGGATTAGTAGCGGAGGGAAGTGCGGGAATGTCTGCAATGGAGAGAATGGCAGCCTCCATTGAGCTTCAAGAACGGCTCACAAATGAGTCTATTCAGGCCCTGGCAAAGGCCAGGTGGGTTCAGGGCGAATTACATTCTGCTGCCTTCGACAGGCAGATACATACATTAGCACTGGCCTGACAAGGCAAGACACATGTCCTCTAAACTGTTGTCCAGCAGCGTGGTAGGAGTGATGTGGGCCTGGCCCAGGGTAGGGATGATGGCGAAAGGGGACATGGAAGTGGGGATGCCATTCAAAGTGCTCCTATGTCTCACCTGTTGCCCCCCCCCAACCTCTACCCGCAATGCTGCCTCCTCTCCAGATGGCCGAGTCTGCCCCTACACAGTTGCAGGTGGAGCAGTCTTTAGAGGGTCTCTCAGGGGCTCTAAAACCTAGAGGGTGTAGGCCGAAAGCATCTAAGCAGTCCGGGCATGAAACTGAGCAATCTGCCATTACCTCTGCTGCAGCCACAGGGGATGCACCACATAGAAGCTGTAGGAAGAGGAAGTCAAAGGTTTTGTAATCACCAAGGGTATGCACAAGGGTGTCTGACAGACTGTCATGTTTTTCATTTATATTTGGTTTATGTTAAATTCACATTAAATGTTATGATTATCACCACCACTGCTACGTCTTGCCCATTCTTGAGTCCCTTTTGTAAAAGCGCCCTTACACTTGGTGGCTCATGAATGGCGAGGCTTGATGCCACCCATTGGGCACATTTGCAATGCGTGTATGTGTTTTGTGCAACATGTGGGGATGGTTGTAGTGGTCCTTACAGGTGGTCTGAGTACTTAGCTGTAGTCACTTTGCAGATCTCCCAATGAGAATCTATCAAATATGAATGACTCCCCGGTGGATGAGACGCTTCCCTGCCGATGTTTCGCCCAATGTCGTCCTCCTCATCATCCTCCTCATCCTCCTTGTCTTCTTCTTCAATGTTGATGGCAGGTGCGGCTGCTTCTGGAGCACATGGGACCTCATCCACTGGTAACCTTCTCTTTTGAACGATGCTATGCAGGACGCAATACACGACTGTTATTCTGCACACCCTCACCGGTGTATACGGAAAGGCTCCCCCAGATCAATCCAGGCACTAGAAGTGCATCTTCAGCATTCCTAGGGCTTGCTCTATGACAGATTTGGTGGTGATGTGACTGTAGTTCTAACACTTCTGTGCCTCGCTGGTGGGGTTCCTCACAGGTGTCATGAGCCATGTCTGCAGGGGCTATCCCTTGGCTCCAATCCCTTAAGTGTATCTTGTGCGTGGAAGAGAGCCGGAATGTTGGATTCGCACAGAATGAAGGAATCATGGCAGCTGCCCGGGGATTTTGCACACACCTGCAAAAACCTCTTCTGGTGGTCGCAAACCAGCTGCCCGTTGATAGAGTGCTAACCTTTTCTGTGGATGAACATTCCTGGCTCATGTGGAGGTCCTCGGATTGCTACGTGTGTGCAATCAATTGTGCCCTGTACCCGTGGGAAGCCAGCCAGAGAGTGGAAACCCACTGCCCTCTCAGTCTGGCTGATGTCGTCAATGGGGAAGTTGACGTAGTCGGATGCCCTGGCAAACAATCCATCCGTGACCTGTCGTATACACTTATGGGCTGAGAGATCCTGGTGATGTCACCGGTGGCAGCCTGGAAGGATCCAGAAGTGAAGAATTTAAGGGCAGTGGTGACTTTAACTGCAACGGGCAATGTGTGGCCACCAGGCCCAGTCGGGAGCAACTCTGCATGACGGATCGTGCAGATGTCTGTGACCACCTGGCCACTCATTCTTAACCTTTGTAGGCACTGCTCCTCAGAGAGATCCAGGAAGCTAAACCTCTGCTTGTAGACCCTCTCAAGAGGGTAGCGCCTCCTGCGATGTTGGGCCTTCCATTGTTCCCCTCTCTGCTCTATTTTTTTAATTCGTTCATGGGATGTGGGCGTCGCTGGCAACGCCAGCATTTATTGCCCATCCCTAATTGCACTTGAAGGTGGTGGTGAGCCGCCTTCTTGAACCGCTGCAGTCCATGTGGTGAAGGTTCTCCCACAGTGCTGTTAGGTAGGGAGTTCCAGGATTTTGACCCAGCGACGATGAAGGAACGGCGATATATTTCCAAGACAGGATGGTGTGTGACTTGGAGGGGAACGTGCAGGTGGTGTTGTTCCCATATGCCTGCTGCCTTTGTCCTTCTAGGTGGTAGGGGTCGCGGGTTTGGGAGGTGCTGTCGAAGAAGCCTTGGCGAGTTGCTGCAGTGCATCTTGTAGATGGTACACACTGCAGCCACGGTGCGCCGGTGGTGAAGGGAGTGAATGTTTAGGGTGGTGGATGGGGTGCCAATCAAGTGGGTTGCTTTGTCCTGGATGGTGTTGAGCTTCTTCAGTGTTGTTGGAGCTGCACTCATCCAGGCAAGTGGAGAGTATTCCATCGCACTCCTGACTTGTGCCTTGTAGATGGTGGAAAGGCTTTGGGGAGTCAGGAGGTGAGTCACTTGCCGCAGAATACCAAGCCTCTGACCTGCTCTTGTAGCCACAGTATTTATTTGGCTGGTCCAGTTAAGTTTCTGGTCAATGGTAACCCCCAGGATGTTGATGGTGGGCGATTCGGCAATGGTAATGCTGTGGAATGTCAAAGGGAGGTGGTTAGGCTCTCTCTTGTTGGAGATGGTCATTGTCTGGCGCGAATGTTACTTGCCACATATCAACCTAAGCCTGGATGTTGTCCACGTCTTGCTGCATGTAGGCACGGACTGCTTCATTATCTGAAGGGTTGCAGGTCCCTGTAGCACACCTCTGTCTTGTGGAGCTGGAACTCCCATAACTGCACGCTCTGTCTGGCGCGGATGGTGATGTGCCTCCTCCTCAGATGTAGTGCTGAATACATCCATTGCGCCCCCCCCATCCTGATGGTGTCAGTTGGAGGGGGTCCAAAATGCAGGCATATATGTGTGAACACAAGAATTCTGAGTGTGAACAAAGAAATCTGAGTCTAAACACCAAGAACTCCCAGCCAAATGTTTGTCTGAGAGAACTGCTTGCCCTGCTGCAAAAACTTACCTTTTATCTCCATTTATCAATCACAAGTTTAAATGTCCAAATGGCTGCCGGCTGCAACTCACCTCCATTTCCATGGCATGTTTCAGAGGCCACAGAAGACATGTTCAGGCAGAGTTAAAATTGTTTGTCTGCCTCAATCCCCACAAATTTAATTGATTTAAGTACTTCAGCAATGTTAATTCCTCCTTTAAATGTCATACCGTCGGTTTTAATTGCCGGTGGGACTTCTGGGTTTCCGAAGCATGCATGCACCCAGATGTGTCTGGGTGAAACTCATATTTTGGCGCCTTGGAGCCGGGACTTGTTCCTGCTCCAAACTTTTAAAATTTTTACCGCCCACCCCCGCCCCCAACCCACCTGTTCTTCGGGGTTAAAATCATGCCCTGAGTGTCTTTCCCTATTTATTTTGTTTTTCAGCTATCCTTTATGTAGTTTGTCTAAATTTTTTGTACACCTTCCCTCTTCTAGCTGTAGAGTTTGTGGCAATTTCAAATATATAAGGATCCTTAAGGATCGTGAATACCTGAAAAAAACTTCCTTAAGCCTTCTCTTCTCCAGTGTAACCATCCCAGTCTCATCAACCTCTCCTCATAGTTCAGATACCTTAATCAATCATAGAATCATAATTATGGCACAGAAGGCGGCCATTTGGCCCATCGTGTCTGTGCAGGCCGAAAAAGAGCTAACCAGCCTAATCCCACTTTCCAGCTCTTGGTCTGTCACCTTGTAGGTTACAGCACTTCAGGTGCAATATCCAAGTACTTTTTAAATGCAATGAGGGTTTCTGCCTCTACCACCCTTTCAGACAGTGAGTTCCAGACCCCCACCACCCTGAGGTGAAAATATTTTTCCTCAACTCCCCTCTAATAAAGGAAAATCCTAAGATGTTTTATAAGTATATTAAGGGTAAGAGGATAACTAGGGAAAAAATAGGGCCCATTAGGGACAAAAATGGCAATCTGTGTGTGGAGCCGGCAGATGTAGGAGGGGTTCTAAATAAATTTTTTGCATCTGTTTTCACTATGGAGAAGGACGATGTAGACATAGAAATACGGCAGGGGGACTGTGATATACTCGAACATATTAACATCGAGCGGGAGGAGGTATTGGCGGTTTTAGCAGGCCTAAAAATGGATAAATCCCCAGGCCCGGACGAAATGTATCCCAGGCTACTGTGTGAGGCAAAGGAGGAGATTGCGGGGGCTCTGACACACATATTCAGAACCTCTCTGGCCACAGGGGATGTGCCAGAGGACTGGAGAACCGCTAATGTAATACCATTATTCAAGAAAGGGAGTAGGGAAAAACCGGGGAACTACAGGCTAGTGAGCCTAACATCAGTGGTAGGAAAATTATTGGAAAAAATTCTGAAGGACAAAATTAGTCTCCACTTGGAGAAGCAAGGATTAATCAGGGATAGTCAACATGGCTTTGTCATGGGAAGATCATGTCTGACTAATTTGATTGAATTTTTTGAGGGGGTGACTAGGCGTGTGGATGAGGGTAACGCAGTGGATGTGGTATACATGGATTTCAGTAAGGCCTTCGATAAAGTCCCCCACAGGAGACTGGTCAAGAAGGTACGAGCCCATGGAATCCAGGGTGCCTTGGCACTTTGGATACAAAACTGGCTTAGTGGCAGAAGGCAGAGGGTGATGGTCGAAGGTTGTTTTTGTGACTGGAAGCCTGTGGCCAGTGGGGTACCACAGGGATCGGTGCTGGGTCCCTTGCTGTTTGTGGTCTACATTAATGACTTGGATATGAATGTAAAAGGTATGATCAGTAAGTTCGCTGATGATGCAAAGATTGGTAGGGTGGTAAATAGCGAGGAGGATAGCCTCAGTCTACAGGACGATATAGATGGGTTGGTCAGATGAGCGGAACAGTGGCAAATGGAATTTAACCCGGAAAAGTGCGAGGTGATGCACTTTGGAGGGACTAACAAGGCAAGGGAATACACAATGAATGGGAGGACCCTAGGCAAGACAGAGGGTCAGAGGGATCTTGGTGTGCAAGTTCACAGATCCCTGAAGGCGGTGGAACAGGTAGATAAGGTGGTAAAGAAGGCATATGGGATACTTGCCTTTATTAGCCGAGGCATAGAATATAAGAGCAAGGAGGTTATGATGGAGCTGTATAAAACACTGGTTAGGCCACAGCTGGAGTACTGTGTGCAGTTCTGGTCGCCACACTACAGGAAGGATGTGATCGCTTTGGAGAGGGTGCAGAGGAGATTCACCAGGATGTTACCAGGGCTGGAGCGCTTCAGCTATGAAGAGAGACTGGGAAGATTGGGTTTGTTTTCCTTGGAGCAGAGGAGGCTGAGGGGGGACATGATTGAGGTGTACAAAATTATGAGGGGCACAGATAGGATGGATACTAAGGAGCTTTTTCCCTTCGTTGAGGGTTCTATAACAAGGGAACATAGATTCAAGGTAAAAAGCGGGAGGTTTAGAGGGGATTTGAGAAAGAACTTTTTCACCCAGAGGGTGGTTGGAGTCTGGAACTCACTGTCTGAAAGGGTTGTGGAGGCAGGAACCCTCACAACATTCAAGAAGCATTTGGATGAGCACTTGAAATGCCATAGCATACAAGGCTACGGACCAAATGCTGGAATATGGGATTAGACAGGGCTGATGGCCGGCGCGGACACGATGGGCCGAAGGGCCTCTATCCGTGCTGTATAACTCTATGACTCTATGACTCTATAACTCTAATCCTTCTACCAATTACTTTAAATGTATGCCCCCTGGTCATTGACCTCTCTGCTAAGGGAGTAATATAAGTGTTACTTCTAATACTCTGACACTGCATTCTTGTTGTAGTACAATGATCAAACTGTGCGCAGTATCTAATTGTGATGATACCAGTGCCTGTTACCTCGCAGGCTTTCAGATTTTTTCCATCGCTGCACTGCAGGGGGCATGGCTTACAAACAGCAAGCACTGGCATGCTTTGTGAATGCTAATTTGAATAAGAAAGGAAGGATTGTTAACTGAACTCTGCAGCCAAAATAAGGAGGGAATGGGCTTGCCATGATTGTCATGTACAGCAGCCAATCACAAGAAACTCAAGCCTTTACAGAAAAAATGTCCACCAGTGTCGAACCCAATAATTAAACCTCAAGCAGACTGTTCCAAATTGGACTTGCAATCCAGAAGTAGCCTTCTCTGAGAAAATATTTTCCACAGATTTACAACACCATCAGGCCATTCTATGAGTAAAAAAAAATAAATTTATACCGAACTGGCTATATCTTTTGGATAAATGTGTAATATTATGTTGTAAATATTACTTTTTTTCTGTAAATTTTAGCTGGGGGGAAATCAAAAGTATTGGATGAAACCAGGCCTCAAACCATTAGCCGGTGCTGATGCCTCTCCCCCATTCCAGTTGTCCACCTCCTTCACCTCTTGCAGCTGTTTCCTCCCACCTTTGAGTCTCCCCACAGCCAGCTCTTTACTGAGCTGCTTTATACCCCATTCCCCCTTCTATCCTACCATCTCTGTCACTGCTAGCTCTCTTTAGGCCCTACTCTCTGTTCTCGTTCACTGGCTCTGCCTGTTCTCACCTGCTCTACAACTTCTTATCCACTTTAAGCCCTCTACTGTTCTGCCTTAAGCCTGCTCCCATTCCACTTCTCAGACCACCATCTTTTGACACTTTCAAATATGACATTTCATAAAATGTATTCTTAAGTAAACACCTCAGTCCATCTGTTATATCTAATGGTATTCTGAAAACAGGCTACCCCTCAGTTCTAATCATTTCCCTCCCTACCTAAACCACAAGTCTTTCACTTACCAACCCACCCCACCTCCATATCCTCATTTACCCTACCGTCTGACCTACTATGACCAATACCTCAGGATATCTGCCAGCAATATATTAAAACTTTTGCATATAGTGTGCATTTTTTGTAACGGTCATACTTACTTTCTGTAACACTTTCCTACCACGCCTATTTCCGTCATGCTATTCTTCCATGATTAGATTTACCATTTCATTTTACTTACCTCTGCTTGAGTTCTTTCACTTGGCGTCAAAGGTAGATGGCATTGCTGCATACTTAACTCTGAGACCTCCTAACTCCATCTCGAAGATAGGTGGCAAGTGGCACTGCCGTCCACAGTATAATCACCTTGGAGCTGGTGAAATTTGTCCTCTGGACAGATGCTGATGGGCCCTTCCATGTTGCTGCCTCTTGCAACCACTGGCTTCCCTGCTACTCCAGGCTCCTCCATTTCTATTACCGGATAACCAGACCCCAACCTCCAGCCTTCAGTCCCAAGATCCCCACTACAATGACAAAAGCCTCATGTCTGGTCATTGCTGGCAACCCATTTAAAGTTCTTCACGTCACATTGGATAAGTGGAAAGTACAAAGGGGGTGGAAGACAGTGGGGGCTGGACTTCTTAAACGAGTTTCCTCTTTAAATAAAAGTCAGCACTATCTATTGTAAATGATATAGGTTTCCCCAGGTTACTGCAGGGAAAATACTTTTCTACACTTTTGAGGAGTAAGAGTTTCAACCTGCTCACCCCTTACTCCAAACCCACCCACCCCAATAATCCTTACCTAGCCCCCACATCTTGCCCCACCATTGCCGTCAGCACCCGCACTCCCACCCCCCACCCCTCACCTGCTCTCTCCTGCTGCCTTTCACCATTCCAGCTCCCCCCATGTCGAGCACACATGCTTTTCCCTCTGCTTTTCATTGTTGACACCCCTGAGAAAGTCCCTATTTTCACACTTTTATCAGTGGCATTCTGCAATCCCTCCTCCCATCATTCCCACCCTCTAGGATCCCCCTCTCAGTACTCCCACACCATCGACTTCTCCCAATGCTCCCACACTCCAGGATTTTCCCCAGTGCTGCCAACATCCCCTTCCCACTCCAGACCCTTGTACACCTTCCAGATGTTACCACAACTTGCACTCTCCTCCCAGTTCACCCATAGCTTCACACCGCTCCCCACGTTCCTATACTCCCAAATGTCAGGACCATCCTCCCAACAATACCAACCCAAATGCACCCCCCTCACTCAGCAATACTGCTACATGCAGGTCATACTATTTCCTATCAACCTGCAACCTGGAACATCTTCCCTACCTTCTCCTTTGTATTCTGGGCTTTAAAAAAGGTATTGATAAAATGAATTACATAGTTAAATGAACATTTAAAAGTAATCAAGCAAGTTTCCAAGCAAATATGCACATAATTACAGAATTCAAGCACAAAAAATATCATTTCATTCCTACAAAACAGTATAATAAAAATGCAACTTGACTTATTCAATGATTGTAACTCAGTGGCCTTGATAACTTATTGTACATTACAGTTTTTTATTATTTTTTCATGGGTGTAGATGACAAATTTCTATCTCCCACTTGATGGCTGAAATATTACATTCATTAAAGAGACAAATCACAACTAAACAGGTAGGAAAAATACTAACTGGATAAATAAACAGATGTGTATGGTATGTAGGTATGTAGTTTACCCTAATGAAAACTTAATTATAAACTGTGGAATACATTGGTTTAAGAACAAGAGGGGACAAGTTTCATTGTTGCATAAAATATATAGTACTATATTTATTTGCTTAAGAAAATAAAATCAGTACTTCCTGGAGGAAAATTATGTTGTTCAAACAGGAGGTATTTTAATAAGTGGATTATATGCATTTGAAAGAATACTTTCATACTCAAGTTCAACAACTGAAGTTTTTAACAGAGTTTAAAGTATACATATCAGTGCAACTTGATGTATCAAGAGAGCCTGGTCTGGACCCATTGTTCAAATATACCTACAATGGTGGCTTATATTGTTGTTTGTTTCGTAGTTATGTATACAAGTTTTAATTCCCCAAATAATGCTGGAAAATACCTTGGGTTGGAAACCAATAGCTGCATTTTGCAGTAGCATTCAATTTATTGTAAATTCCATAGTGTAAGGAAATGAATACAGTTGAATAGCATTTTGTTTAAAACAATACTGATGGTAAAACAGCCAGATTAACTTTGGTGTGGATGTTTAAATTGCTCCTCTTGTCTCTTTTTATCAGATAACAGCACAATTTCAGTGCTATATGTACTGGATTCCAAAACGTATCCAGTATATTTTTGAAATTCACCAGACATGGCATATTTAATTACAATTACATCCAAGTCTTATGCAAACACACACATTCAATATATTCTAAAGGTCACAAAAATGCATTTTCTATGTCAACAATAAAGCAACAAACTTTTTCTTTCTGATAATAGAGGGCATTAAATCCGACACAGCTACCAGCGCCAATGTTCAATTTACCAATATTTTTCAATTTACTGCTCACTGAGACATAAAGCAATTATTCTTAGTAAAAAGTAAATAATTAAAACAGAGTATATAAGACCGGAAGGCATAATTTTACACACATTGGATTTATTGTCAGCATTTGTAGCTAATTAACACTTTAAACTGCTCAACCATAAAATAAAAATAGCTCAGAGCTCGCAGAAGTTTAGATTTACGACGACGTTTCCAGGGAAATTTGTTGAATATTTACACAAATAAAAACAAACTGGATAACCCTAGAATACTATAAGGATAAAATAAAGGACTTCGTCAGTCATGCGAACACATAAGTCATCAAGGTTTTACAATGAGGTTGCAAACTTGCTTTAATCAGGTCAGTCAGCAGGGGCTATGGGGCTGCTCAACCAGCCTTGAAATAGGTTCAAGTTAAATATTAGAAACTGCAACGTATCTGTCGATCTCACTATCTATATCACATAATATGTGGATAACCTATTTAATTTCTATATGTTGAGGTATCTAATCTAGTTATCCTATGTATATAAATATATATACAAATATTGCTATCACTTACGATATTTCCACGTGTACAGTTAGCTGCTCAATATGTGTTGCTCTGAAATTGATGTCTATGAAATTTTACCGTGAAATCGATGCCTCAATATATGAGCCAAACCTTCTTACCAAATATCCACTTAACCCCCTTGGGTATCAAAATCAGAAAAGCTTTCTCTCAAACCTTGACCAGAATACTGCAGTCACTGATACTAACATGCTTTTGTCATATTCTAGGTCAATTGGAATCTCGAAAGTTTAAAAACGTATGATTTGTGTCTGAAATCAGGACATAAATCATACTTTAAATTAAAGTAAGCTCATTTTCTTACCGTAAGAATTGCCGTTTCATTCTCTTTCAGTTCTAATAAATTGTTCAAAATATTACTTATTAAAAATTACTTGGCGTCTTTTCAACTGGAAGAACCACCCCTTAAAATGTAATGCAAATATATAATTTCTTAATTTTCTTCTAATTATTATAAAATGTAAAATTAAAATATCTGTTCTTTGAAATCTTGTTATACCCAATAGATCGTGACAGGGAAAAATGTTATAATCAGACTCGAACATAAAAGAATGGCTATTCTGATACAGTATTAGGGATAGGCCGCTTGTTCCATTACATTTGCCTTTAGCAAGGCTTTTCTGCATTAATTTATCAGATCTGTGTATAGGTTGTGGGTTTTACTAAAAATACAAGCGGTTATCTGATGTATAACATCTGTCGCAATCTCTAGAAGCCTACGGTATAATAATTAAGTATATTACCTCCCACCACCCCCCTCCCCATCTTCAGAAGAGAGCTTAAACGCCAAACACTTGATTAGAGATTAATTTGGTCTGGATGAAATGGGCATGTTTCGAGGTATTGCTGAAACTTTTAGCCACATCCCACACTCCCGTCGAGTTACATGCCCAAACTCTTATTAAAATAAATCAATATGCATTATATATAAATCAATAAAAATACAATCCAACTTTCATAGGAATACTTCTGATTACGGCAGGATCTGATCAGAAACAAACTGTATCCGCGGAGGCAGCTTTACTCCGTTCGCTATGTCTGGTGAAATCGTAAACGTGTTGAAGAATGTATTTACGATTTCGCTACCCATATCAAGCAGAGGAAATCTTCCTATTTCAACATTGTTCCCAACAATTTCAAAAATTAAGAATTCAATCAGCTTTCTGTGGGACAGATCGGTCGAGGGAATGACTAAAAGCAAAAGACCTGGATGGGATTATTTCGACACAGGCCATTTACTCAGACAGTACAAGAAAAACAACGGTAAAGCAAATGCAACGAATACTATGGGCATTTACCCAACAGACGGTTAAGTTCTTCCCTACTCTTAGTTTCCAGTCTCACAATGTGCCGGGCTGCCTCCGCTGTACAATATTTATGCAAACTAGAATATATTTGTCGATATGGAAATGATTTTGTTTGAAAGGACAAAGCCTGCCTGTGTTCTACAAAGATAACATGTCCGGTTGCAAATCTCATGATTCTTGTGATCCTTTCCCTCTATATTGAAACCCGCACAGCATTAATGGAACTGACCAAAAAAAGTGGGTAGGATAACACTAACAAGGTACTTCCACCTAAACAAAAAGGCTGACAGTCCCTGGAGAGTAATAGGTTGAACAGAACGTTTGAACATTTAATAATACACAGATCTCATAGATATGCAAAACACCCAGAGCACCATTAATGAAGTGACATTTCAAATGAGCATAAATCAAAGCCCAGAACTAGAGGTACCTCTGGGGAGAGGGGGTGGAAGGCTAACCCTTCTCAGTTTTTTGCTTTAGCACTAGTTTTCGAATAGCCTCATATACCGAGCTATTCACTGCGGCCAGGATTTCAGCAACGTAGTATTCGCCAGGAGGTTGCGCAAGTGTGCAGATTCTGACCCGCTACTAGTGGAAAAAGGAGGGGCGATCTTAAAAGGAAGGTAGTAGCAGAAAGAATAAAATGCGTCAAAACAGTACATCGAGATCAAGAAGGTCCTAAAAAATCTCTACTAGACTCGGCTGAAACTTTTGTTCCCATTTTCCAATGAGCTCCTCTTCTCGCTTACAGCGTCCAACATTTAAGGGAACGGCCGCTGTTATCATCACAATTTGTAAGATTGTAAAAGACAGTAACACCAGAAATACTGTTATTCGAACTGAAATAAAGACGAAGTTAAGGGAAAGAAGTATAATTGAGAGTAATCGAGAAAAGCAGCAGAGAGGTAGCAGGGAAGGGGAGTGAGAGGCCAGCGTTACATGAAAAGCGATGAAAAAAATAAATGAGTGGAAAAATATAAAGTTAAAGGGAGAGCACCGGGCAAGACAGGAAAAGTAAGAGTCGTTTCAAATAAGAAGAAATAGAATATAATTTCAGTAGATTCTTACAATATGATACAGAAAGTTAGAAGAGCAGAGGTAAATAGTAAAGCGATGAAATTAACTATATTACCGACTACGCTAATGGTTATTTTAGACATGGTTTATGGTTGTTTTAGATACCCGGCACAGTATCTCAATGTCCATGTGTTTTTTGCTTAAGTCAAGTTCTTGTTAAAATTGGCTTTTGAAGCAAAACGGAATTGATCGTATCAAGACGCTGTCTTGCGACAGATGGACAGGCAGTGTAAAACAGGATGAGTGAGTGTACTCATAAGTGAGTGTTTGTGTAAAACCAGACTCCGTGGAATACAAGGGAAAAAGATAAAGCAAAATAACAAAACGTGATAATAGTGAAATCTGGACAAAAATGTTTATGGCATTTCCGAACTAGAACCCCATATTAAGGACAGGCACTATACCTGCACCCTGGTTAAAGCATATAGCTGCACTTTATTTTCTACAGGAAATAGTAAATCAAAAGAATTAAGATTTAGGACCGGGGGGCGGTAGACTGCAAATACAGGTAATCTGCACATCCCCGGGATATACACGGCAGGTTCGTAAGCATCTGAGAAAAGATAGGTTACTGTTTGAGATGTAAAAATCCGAAGGGTCTATAACCCAAATATTAACCCACCTTTTTAATTCAGATGCCAACGGATCTCCTCTGTAATTTTAGCATTTTCTGCTTTTTAAGATTATACTATGATTCTTAGGCAAACGATGAATTGCTGGATTAAATGCCTCCCTTTAAAATGTCTAAAATCTAGCTGTGACAAATTATTTTATTTAGTCACCATAAGGCTATAACTTCCACATAGGTTGACAGGAATTGAATAAACGATAGATTCAGAAAGTATAAGAAAGGAACCTACACGATACATTACATCTGCAGGCAAGTACAGAGGGGAAAATGGCAAGGAGAGGCAGTAAAGGACTAGGAGCTAAAAAAGGGTTCATTAGACCGATTAATTGTTAAAATCACGAACCATCGAGTGCCAGCATAGATGGGAAGTCCTTGCAGTTGGAGACTCCAGTGGAATCTGTCACACAAGTTTTCCAGAGATTGGCCCAGAAAGTGGCAGTGGTGATAACTGTACCGTCGATAGTAGACACCTTCCAATAGTCTGTGGGCAACGTCGAAGACACCAAAATAAAACCAGATACGGATAACATGAAGGCAACGATTTCAATTGCCATATTCGCCATCTTAAGGAATTTCGAATAGTAATAGTATAGTTTACTGTTTATGATTTAACGCAACTTAATTCTGATTCAGCAGAGTGTCTGTATATATATCATTCAATATACTACGTTTTGTAGAGGTAAAAACCAATCCTCTAGACGGACCGATCGTTGCTCTTGTTCCTGTAGGGAGGATGTGAATCCTCAGTTTCTTTAGGACTGAGTGAAACTGAACTTTGCTGAAACTTGAAATCTGTGCCGTGGCCAGTTACCTTACGTCACAGGACTGTCACACTCTGTTCAACACCTTTAAACATCGTAAGTATCACAGGCGGCCAATGCCCTTCCGATACATTCTAAAAATTTACAAAACTGTCAGAGAAACATCCAGGAAAACAAAATTGACGGTGTACACAAACTTATATAGCTTACCAAATGCAGCAAAATATTGAATCTAAGGTGAATTTACAGAAGATGTGGCGGTATAGAGTCATACTTTCGAAATGACCAAAAACAGAAAAAAATGTTAATGTATATATTAAAGGCCACATCTTCTGTAAATAATTGATTAGATAAGATGTAGAAAGATTTTCCATCAAATTGCAAGAAAGAGTTCGCCAATATATTCTTCGTCCGAAAAGATAATGGTGAATTATAAAGCAATAGCAGTCCAGGGGACTCGATGTCATCAAAAACCGTGTCCATAAAGCTCAGTAACTGAACCCTGAGATTGGATTATTCCCTGTTATCCTCCTATAGTCATTTAGGACATTAAAAATACTAGTAGATCTCCCGTGGCGTTGCTCACTCAGTGTTAGAGGATTCGGTATTTTACAATAGGGGTTAGTGCAGAACATTTTAAGTGACTAAATTCCAGTTTTATTTAATGGTATTCTTGAATGTTGACCAGTGTTTTGGGGAATAAATAACGCAACTCTGTCCATTATTCTGTGAAAACTGTAAATCAGTAGCCTCTAGTTTATGTATATATTCCTTTACCTATGTATCTAATTTTGTCCTTTACCATTTTTAAAGCTGAGAAGATAGAACAAGATGGTATGCAAGATGCATCAATTGGAGGTCGATATCCAGCATTTGGAAATATTGGGGAGGGGAATGGGGTTTAGGTGTACTTCAGGGGAAGTCCTGTGCTTTGGTATCTCTGGAAAATCATCCTGAGGTTTGGCAGAATTGGGGTGGAGGTACTGGAGTATGACAGTACTGCAGTGGGGCTGCTGGAGTGTGACAGCATGGTGGATACTTTGGTCTGGCAGCTGTGTGGAGGGGAAAAATAAGGTTTGGCCTGACTGTGGAAAGTGAAATTGTGATTTGGCACAACCTCTTTCTGTCGGCAGTGAGGTAGCTTTGGGTGGGGCAAGGGCCTGACAGCACCGGCTAGAGGGATCCCATGGCTGGCAGTACAGGTTTGTGACTTTCTAAAGGATCTCTGTAAACACCAAATGTAATGTTTTTGATGAGTTCCTGGATGTGTATCTCTATGACTGTTTCTGTCCATATCTCACTCTAACACTGCTGTTAGAAATTCATAGAAACATAGAAAGGTTACAGCACGGAAGGCGGCCATTCAGCCCATCAAGTCCATGCCAGCTCTATGCAAGAGCAATCCAGCTAGTCCCACTCACCCGCCCTATCCCCGTAGCCCTGCAAATTTTTTCCTTTCAAGTACTTACCCAGTTCCCGTTTGAAGGCCACGATTGAATCTGCCTCCACCACCCCCTCGGGCAGTACATTCCAGATCCCTAACCAATCGCTTTGTAAAAATTTTTTTCCTCATGTCACCTTTGGTTCTTTTGCCAATCACTTTAAATCTATGTCCTCTAGTTCTTGACCCTTCCGCCAATGGGAACAGTTTCTCTCTATCTACTCTGTCTAGACCCTTCATGATTTTAAATACCTCTATCAAATCTCCTCTCAATCTTTTCTGTTACAAGAAGAACAAACCCAGCTTCTCCAGTCTATCCACATAACTACAGTCCCTCATCCCTGGAATAATTCTAGTAATTCTTTTCTGCACCCTCTCTAAGGCTTTCACATCTTTCCTAAAGTGCGATGCCCAGAACTGGACACAATACTTCAGTTGTGGTCGAACTGTTTTATGAAGATTCATCAGGACTGCCTTGCTTTTGTCTCTATGCCTCTACTTATAAAGACCAGGATCCCATATGCTTTCTTAACTGCTTTCTCAACCTGCCCTACCACCTTCAACGATTTGTGCACATATACTCCCAGGTCTCTCTGTTCCTGTATCCCTTTTAGAATTGTGTCCTCTAATTTATATTGCCTCTCCTGGTTCTTCCTACCAAAATGTATCACTTCACATTTTTCTGCGTTAAATTTCATCTGCTACGTGTCCACCCATTTCACCAGCCTGTCTATATCCTCTTGAAGTCTATCACTATCCTCCTCACTGTTCACTACACTTCCGAATTTTGTGTCATCTGCAAATTTTGAAATTGTGCCCTGTACACCTAAGTCTAAATCATTAATATATATCAAGAAAAGCAGTGGTCCTCCTAGTACCGACCCCTGGGGAACACTACAGTACACCTCCCTCCAGTCCGATAAACAACCATTCACCACTACTCTCTGCTTCCTGTTACTTAACCAATTTTGTATCCATGCTGCTACTGCCCCCTTTATTCCATGGGCTTCAATCTTAATGATAAGCCTATTATGTGGCACTTTATCAAAAACTTTTTGAAATAGTAAACATTCTAATTAAGATGAGGAAAGTCACCGCTCTCTCAGCTTAATGCATTTTCTGAAGTTTATAGAATGCAAAACAAAAGTCACAGTAGTACGTACTTTTTCTCTCTGCCTCTCTCTCTCTCTCACACACACACACACCCACACACACTCTCTACTTAAAAAAAAATATAAACTTTCCCTGAACAAAGGTTTTGGAATTTGTTCTCAGGTTTTTCTGGAAATAGTTTGGAAAACCAATGAGCAGAAATTGTTAGAAGCTAAAGGCTTTTGATACCTTCAAGAGAAAAATAGTGGGAAAAAAAAGTAGGAATTTGTTTTGGACCTCAGACCTGGCTAGAATGTCCTGGCTAGAACGTAAAGTACTGTGCAATTCTACCAACTCTTAAACCTAAATCAAAATGCAGAATAATACTATAGCACATAAAATGAGGGGATTTATTTCCAAATATGCCTGAGTATAATAACCAGTGTACCATGCTTTAGTGTCAATATGAAGAAACTCTCTAATACAATGGGTTTGAATGGTATGAATCTGATCTAAGTAACTGAAGTGAGATCTCATTGAGACAGTAAGCTTTTATAGCTTTGGGTTTGCACTGGTTTCAGCATAACTGCAACCAGTGTGAAGAAAATGTTAAAACTTTTCCAAGCAGTCCAACTGATTGCCTGGGAAGTTTCTGTATTTCATTTTTTTTCTTCTTAATGTGACCAAAGGCCTGATTGTCCCTTTGACTTTGTTACATTAGAATTTAACTGGCATTCAGATCTTGATCAGAGCTCTTCTCATGCATTTTAGTACATGTATAAAGGCACACATGAACATTTGTACTGGCCAGAGAGCAATGTGAGACTACTTGTAAGGCAATTATTTACTATCCTCTTTGACTAACACTTGACACTGACTAAGTACCAGAGGAACTATTGTACTAGTCTAAATTTTTTAAGAAGTGATACAGCAACTAATAGGATACCAAAAGTTATGAAGAAGAAATGGAATTGAAGTATTCTAATCAGATGTCTGCAATTGCAGAACAGGTTAATTATTAAATGCCAAATGCAAAATACTGCAGATGCTGGAAATCTGAAGCAAAAACAGAAAATGTTGGAAACATGAAGCAGGTCAGTCAGCATCTGTGAAGAGAACAGAGAATTAGCATTTTGGGTGTGGACTCTTCAAAACTGAAAAATAAGAGGCAAATCGACAAATTAACAGACTCAGAAGAAAATGTATATATATATATATATATAAACACAGAGATAATGGAATAATGTAAGAGATCATCTCAGTCAAGTAATGGACAGAAACATCAAAACATTAAAGAGTCAAAGGTAAATAGCTAATGATGTTATGAGAGAAGGGGGAGAGGCAGAAACACAAGAAATGGGACAGACTCAGACATGGGCCATATTGACCAATGCAGAAGGAAATGCTTGGCTGAGGAAAAGAAGGTAATTTCAGAAGCTCTGGTACATGAAGGTAGAGTCACCAGAGCGTATTCAATAGTTACGGAGAAAATGGGAGAATGGGTTGGAGTCTTTACAGAAGATAGGGTAGGAAGAAGCATGCTCCAGGTAATAGTGGGAGTCAGTGAGCTTGTAGTCAGTGGAAAGCCTATTGCTGGAGATGGAGGGAGAGGAAAGTCCAGAAAGGAAAGGGTGCAGTTAGAGGTGAACCATATAAAAATGAGGGATGTTTGGAAACTGGAAGTCTCAAGGTCAGAGCGAGAGCAAGAAGCAGCACCCACATAGTCATTAATGTTATAAAGAGGTCTGGGAGAGGATCTAAGTAGGACCAAATAACGAGTGTTGAACATACCCTACAAAAACAAAGACATAACTGAGACTCGTGGGTCCCCATAATGACATCTTTAATCTGGAGGAAGTCAGTGAAGTTAAATAAGAAGATGTTTAAGGATGAGAACAAACTCAGCCAAGTGAAAGAACTTGGTGATGGATGGGGACTGATTGGATTATTGTTCAAGGAAGAATTGGAGAGCCAACAGGTGAGGGAGGTGTAGAGGTACCATTGTTGGGGCCAGAGAATCTGAAATTGTTAAAAAGGCAGAAAGCATCAGATAAATCACAGATATAGCTGGGTAGAGACTAGACAAAGGAGGGAAAGAAGGGCATCAAGATAAGAAGAAATTAATTCAGTGGTGCCAGAGCCAGCTGAAACAATCAATCTTTTTTTAATATATTTGTTCTGGGGATGTAAGCAACACTGGCAAGGCTGCATTTATTGCCCATCCCTAGTTGCCCTGAGGGCATTAAGGGTCTACCAGGTCAGTGCTATTTGTGTATCTTGGGGAAGAAGTAGAGATGTACTGTAAGGGTTTAGAAAACTATGAGGTTGGAGGCACAGGGGAGGGTGGGGAGGGAGTAAGAGATAAGGTCAATTAAGGTCTGGGAAATAATGGCTTGGTTGTGAAATACAAAGAGTCGTCAGAGAGTTGGTGTTTGATCTCAGCAAGGTAAAGGTCCTTCTGCAGTACAAAAAAAGGAAGCCTCTTTATCAGCAGGTTTGGTAATGATGGTACTTAGAACTGAGGGAACAGAGTGCTGCAAGTTTAGGGGTTAGATAAATTAGATTCAGTAAAGGGAGTGGGGAAACTAAGACGGCCAATATCATGGTGGCAGTTCTTGATGAAAAGATCAAGAGAAGACAAGAGGCCAGAGGGAGGAGTCTGGGTGGATAGTGAGAGCTAGACACAGGAGAAAGAAAGAAAGACTTGCATTTATATAGCACCTTTCATGACCTCAGGATGTCCCAAAGCACTTTACAGCCAATTGATTTGTAGTTGCTGTTGTTATGTAGGGAAATACGGCAGCCAATTTGCACACAGCAAGGTCCCACGTGCAACAATGTGATTATGACCAGATAATCTGTTTTAGTGATGATGGTTGAGGGATAGATGTTGGCCAGGATACCGGGGAGAACTTCCCTGCTCTTCTTTGAGCATAAAATGCACAAGGGAGATCTTCTTGGTCAAATAAATAAAGCATGGAGGCAAAAGCAGCAGAAGAGCTCGGTGAGGTGGGGACGTAGGTGGATGAAGATGAGGTCTTTGCTAAGAACAAATTATTCAGGGTCAGAGAGGGGAAGATCAGAGGGAATGGAGGGTAGGTGAAGTTAGAAGAAGAGAAAGGGTCAGAAAAGGATGAAGGGAAAGAGGGAATGAGAGATAGGCTAGCATCTCTGAAAGGAAGAAGAAAAGATTTTTTGTTAAAATGCCAAATGTGACAGAGGATGATATGGACTGAGGACCAGGACAGTTATGAAATAAAGTGAGTTGGTGATCCTGAAGGGTTTGGTCGAGACCATACATACAGTGGCGCATGTTGGAGAAGCTGGATTACACGAAACGTTGAAGTGCTGCGTGTTGAATATCATGGAGATAACATTGATCATGGATGGACCTGAAAGAGGAAGGGTGAAATTTGAATTGGGATCGATGTGGATTGAACTGGATTTGGAAAAGAGAGCAGGACCGGGACCAATGGCCTCACGGGGGTGTTTGCTAGTGCTGTTGGGGAAGGTTTAAAAGAGAGTGGCAGGGAGATGGTAACCTGAGCGGGGATTCAGAAGGGAGTAAAGTTGAGAGCAGCAAGAGAGGGGAAGACCCAGGGGAAATTTACAATACAAATAGTACAAACAGTTGTTCAAGAACAAGTGAAAGGGAAAAGTGTAGAGCAGCAGAAAGAAAGTGTACTTTAGGCACTACAGATGAAGTGAAAACTAGAAGGCGTAAAGCGATTAACCCAGCATCAAAGCTGAAGGTCAGCCTAGGGTGTGTGGCCCAACTAAGAGTTCTATATACAAATGCATGGAGTATAAGGAATAAATTAAATGAACTATAGGTTCAAATTCAAATAGGAGGGTATGACATGATAGCTATTACTGAGACATGGCTGCAGGATGGTCAGGATTGGGAACTAAATATATCGGGTTATAAGGTCTACAGGAGAGATAGGGAAAATGGAAGAGGGGGAGGAGTAGCCTTAGTTATTAGAAATGAAATCACTTCAATGATAAAGGAGGATATAACGAGGGATAAGCAGCCAACAGAGACCTTATGGGTTGAATTGAGAAATAGGAAAGGATCTAAGACTATAGTGGGAGTTGTGTATAGGACCCTTGACAGCAGCTCTGAAGTGCTAGATTGTATAAATGCAGAGATTAGACAAATGTGTAACAAAGGCATAGTGTCTTAATGGGGGACTTTAACCTTCACATAGATTGGGGAAAGCAGACTAGCAACTGTCAGAAAGGTAGTGAATTTCTTGACTGTGTCTGGGATAGTTTTCTACAGCAGTATGTCCTCGAGGCAACAAGGGAGCAAGCCATACCAGATTTAGTAATGAGTAATGAACCAGATTTGGTTAACAGCTTAACTGGGCGTGAACATCTATCCAATAGCGATCATAACTTGATCGAGTTCAAGGTAGTCATGATGTGGAGATGCGTAGGCTTCAAGGAGATCCTGAACATTTACCTGAGGAAGGAGGAAGTCTCCGAAAGCTTGTGAATTTAAAATAAAATTGCTGGACTATAACTTGGTGTTGTAAAATTGTTTACAAGAGTTCAAGGTAGTGTTTGAAAGCGAAAAAAGTGAATCAGCTGCTAAGATTCTCGACTTGGGTAAGGCCGACTTCAATGGGATGAGACAGAGACTGTCCACAGTAAACTGGACAAATCTGTTAATGGGTAAAACGACTGATGATCAATGGGAAATGTTTAAAGAAACATTTAACGTGATACAGAATCGGTTTATACCCCTGAGGGGCAAGAACTCTACTTGCCAAAAAAAACAGCCATGGACAACTAAAGAAACAGTATAAGACATAAGGAAAGGGCATACAAAAAGGCAAAAAATGGCACAGATCTTGGCGAATGGGAAAGATACAAAGATCAACAAAGGGTCACAAAACAGACAGTAAAAGCTACAAAAAGAGAGTATGAAAAGAAACTTGCAAGGGATATCAAAACCAATACGAAGAACTTTTATAATTATATTAGGAAAAAGAGGGTGGTTAGGAGCAGTGTTGGCCCCTTAAAAACTGAAAGTGGAGATATTGTCATTGACAATGGGGAAATGGTGGACATGTTGAATAATTATGTTGCATCAGTATTTACAGTAGAAAAAAAGGATAGCATTCCGGAAATCCCAATAAAACTAATATTGAATCGGGGACAGAGACTCGATAAAATAACATAAGTAAAACAACAGTAATGTGAGGAAAATAATAGCACTAAAGAGTGACAAATCCCCAGGACCAGATGGTTTCCATCCCACGGTGTTAAAGGAAGTAGGTGAGCACATTGCAGATGCCCTAAGTATACTCTTCTAAAGTTCTCTAGATTCAGGAACTGTCCCTCTAGATTGGGAAATTGCACATGTCACTCTGCTTTTTAAGAAAGGAGAGAGAGAGGGAAACCGGGGAATTATAGACCTGTTAGCCTAACATCTGTTGTGGGGAAAATGCTGGAGTCTATAATTAAGGATAGGATGACTGAACACCTCGAGAATTTTCAGTTAATCAGAGAGAGCCAGCATGGATTTGTGAAAGGTAGGTCGTGCCTGACAAACCTGATTGAATTTTTTGAAGAGGTGACTAAAGTAGTGGACAGGGGAATGTCATTGGATGTTATTTATATGGACTTCCAGAAGGCATTTGATAAAGTCCCACATAAGAGACTGTTAGCTAAGATAGAAGCCCATGGAATCGAGGGAAAAGTACGGACTTGGTTAGGAAGTTGGCTGAGCGAAAGGCGACAGAGAGTAGGGATAATGGGTAGGTACTCACATTGGCAGGATGTGACTAGTGGAGTCCCGCAGGGATCTGTCTTGGGGCCTCAATTATTCACAATATTTATTAATGACTTGGATGAAGGCATAGAAAGTCTCATATCTAAGTTTGCCGATGACACAAAGATTGGTGGCATTGTAAGCAGTGTAGATGAAAACATAAAATTACAAAGGGATATTGATAGATTAGGTGAATGGGCAAAACTGTGGCAATTGGAATTCAATGTAGGCAAATGTGAGGTCATCCACTTTGGATGAAAAAAGGATAGAACAGGGTACTTTCTAAATGGTAAAAAGTTAAAAACAGTGGATGTCCAAAGGGACTTAGGGGTTCAGGTACATAGATAATTGAAGTGTCATGAACAGGTGCAGAAAATAATCAATAAGGCTAATGGAGAATCTTCAGATCTTGTTACTCTCCTTAACCGTAACATACACATAGAAGCTTTTCTAGGTGTTCAAACTCCTTCATCAATACGTATAGAAATATGTTTTATACCAGTTGAACTGAATTTTGGCAGGAATATCAAAGGTTCCCATGACCGTACTTTTGAACCTGAAAATACAATGCCTACTGCAATTATTTGTGCTAAATACCATGACCATGTCAAATGATGCCTAGCAAAGGCAAAGGCAGCTATATAATATAGGCATTAAACACTATAACAAAACAAAAATTATAAGAAATGTCTTTATTATAAGAATTGCCATCTATAAAACAGTTTGCATAACTATATACTCTATTTCTGTTCTGTTAAGTCAATGCCATGGATCTTACTAAACCATACACTGATTAAGATCTTCCAGGTCTATAGTTGCCTCTGAAGAGGAAACATATAATAATTAATGTTGTGGATTTGTCTTTTTGATTAATCTGATGCCTAACATCAGGTTGCCTATAAAATGCCATAGCTCTGATCATTGTTTCAAGACAGTTAGGGGAAAAAAAATCTCCAAATCCTCAACAAAATCAAATCAAAGCACTTTAAGTAGGGATCATAGTTCAATTTAATTCAGGTATTAAATTTGGACACATTACTAGGGAGTCTAAAATTCAAAGCTTTCCATGTCTGAATGTTTCAATCAATCCATACAAGTCAAAATCATAGCTGCTCTTAACCATATTTCTTGGTATTGGTAAAATCATTTAGAAAGATTGAAGTGCATACTTTAGAAAAGGGGTAATAACTATTCCACCTTAACTTGTGTACATAGACTGAATGGCCCAGAATTTGCTGGCAAAATAATGGTGAGGCTAACGGCGCTCACCGTTATTTATGTGCAAATTGCACACCATATTCAGACGAGGGCAGGTGCGCAGTTAAACAGTAAAATCCGAGATGCGCTGCTCCGCTGTTAGCTTCGCAAAAATGGCATCTCGCTGTCTGTCTCATCATTCAGATGCATTGAATGGCGTGAAGTTCCTGTACTTGCATGGTAGATACGAACTAAACTGTCCACAGAAAGTTAAGGCTTGTCCATTACAGTCTCAGTACCCTTTTAGAGTCATAGAGTCATAGAGTCATAAAGTCATAGAGTTATACAGCACGGATAGAGGCCCTTCGGCCCATCGTGTCCGCGCCGGCCATCAGCCCTGTCTACTCTAATCCCATATTCCAGCATTTGGTCCGTAGCCTTGTATGCTATGGCATTTCAAGTGCTCATCCAAATGCTTCTTGAATGTTGTGAGGGTTCCTGCCTCCACAACCCTTTCAGGCAGTGAGTTCCAGACTCCAACCACCCTCTGGGTGAAAAAGTTCTTTCTCAAATCCCCTCTAAACCTCCCACCTTTTACCTTGAATCTATGTCCCCTTGTTATAGAACCCTCAACAAAGGGAAAATGCTCCTTAGTATCCATCCTATCTGTGCCCCTCATAATTTTGTACACCTCAATCATGTCCCCCCTCAGCCTCCTCTGCTCCAAGGAAAACAAACCCAATCTTCCCAGTCTCTCTTCATAGCTGAAGCGCTCCAGCCCTGGTAACATCCTGGTGAATCTCCTCTGCACCCTCTCCAAAGCGATCACATCCTTCCTGTAGTGTGGCGACCAGAACTGCACACAGTACTCCAGCTGTGGCCTAACCAGTGTTTTATACAGCTCCATCATAACCTCCTTGCTCTTATATTCTATGCCTCGGCTAATAAAGGCAAGTATCCCATATGCCTTCTTTACCACCTTATCTACCTGTTCCGCCGCCTTCAGGGATCTGTGAACTTGCACACCAAGATCCCTCTGACCCTCTGTCTTGCCTAGGGTCCTCCCATTCATTGTGTATTCCCTTGCCTTGTTAGTCCCTCCAAAGTGCATCACCTCGCACTTTTCCGGGTTAAATTCCATTTGCCACTGTTCCGCCCATCTGACCAACCCATCTATATCGTCCTGCAGACTGAGGCTATCCTCCTCACTATTTACCACCCTACCAATCTTTGTATCATCAGCGAACTTACTGATCATACCTTTTACATTCATATCCAAGTCATTAATGTAGACCACAAACAGCAAGGGACCCAGCACCGATCCCTGTGGTACCCCACTGGCCACAGGCTTCCAGTCACAAAAACAACCTTCGACCATCACCCTCTGCCTTCTGCCACTAAGCCAGTTTTGTATCCAAAGTGCCAAGGCACCCTGGATTCCATGGGCTCGTACCTTCTTGACCAGTCTCCTGTGGGGGACTTTATCGAAGGCCTTACTGAAATCCATGTATACCACATCCACTGCGTTACCCTCATCCACACGCCTAGTCACCCCCTCAAAAAATTCAATCAAATTAGTCAGACATGATCTTCCCTTGACAAAGCCATGTTGACTATCCCTGATTAATCCTTGCTTCTCCAAGTGGAGACTAATTTTGTTCTTCAGAATTTTTCCAATAATTTTCCTACCACTGATGTTAGGCTCACTAGCCTGTAGTTCCCCGGTTTTTCCCTACTCCCTTTCTTGAATAATGGTATTACATTAGCGGTTCTCCAGTCCTCTGGCACATCCCCTGTGGCCAGAGAGGTTCTGAATATATGTGTCAGAGCCCCCGCAATCTCCTCCTTTGCCTCACACAGTAGCCTGGGATACATTTCGTCCGGGCCTGGGGATTTATCCATTTTTAGGCCTGCTAAAACCGCCAATACCTCCTCCCGCTCTTAACAACATGTTAAGTGTTAATTACTGCCAGTCACCCTCTCCGGCACTGAAGATTAACTGTTACAAGTGTGGAGTCTCATTTCTTCTAGTTTTAATTGTTGGTGGAGATTTAAACAAAAGAAAATAATTTTTTTTAAACTTTTTTTTTCTTTTTTTTCCCCTCTCTCTTAATCCAATCTTTCTTTCCCTCTCTTCATTTCTTTTTCTGTACCTGATTTGTCATTGAATTCACTATTCTAACTTACACTTCCTTGTTCAGACTCTGCACTGGTCATTTCACAATCCTCCACTCTGATTGGTTAAGGAGATACACAGTTGCTTGCCCTGGCCACACAGTTCCCAGATGCCCTGTAAAGGGCATGTGCCGTTTCTATCTCCTGCTTACAGCAACTTCCAGTGCAAAATCTCATGGAAATTAAATGGGAAAGGGGAAGTCGAATGAACTCTTGGTTGACCAGCTACAGCAAATTCTGGGCCATTATATTTATAGCACTGTCACACACCAACCTCCCTTTGCTCATTATAAACAAACAGAAAATTCTAAATTTTCAACAGGTCAGTTAGTATCTGAAAATGGATCAACTAATATCCTTCATCAGAACTGGCACATTCAGATGGAATGCTCCTTTTAGGTGGGCTTTAAAAGTCAGCACATGTCCAAAAGAACAAAGCGAAGAGCTGAGAACAATAAGTAATGGTCGAGAGCTCAGATCTACTAACTATTTCACTAAGAGACAGTTCATAGAATAGAATCATAGAAAGTTACGGCACGGAAGGAGGCCATTCGGCCCATCATGTCGGTGCCGGCCAAGAAAGAGCTATCTAGTTTAATCCCACTTTCCAGCACTTGGTCCATAGCCCTGTAGGTTACGGCACTTCAAGTGCACACCCAAGTACTTTTTTAATGAGTTGAGGGTTTCTGCCTGTACCACCCTTTCAGGCAGTGAATTCTAGACCCCCACCACCATCTATGTGAAAAAATTTCTCCTCAGCTCCCCTCTAATCCTCCTACCAATTACTTTAAATCTATGCCCCCTGGTCACTGACCCCTCTGCTAAGGGAAATAGGCCCTCCCAATCCACTCTATCTAATCCCGTCATAATTTTATACACCTCAATTAAATCTCCCTTCAGCCTCCTTTGTTCCAAAGAAAACATCCCTAGCCTATCCAATCTTTTCTCACAGCTAAAATTCTCCAGCCCTGGCAACATCCTCATAAATCTCCTCTGTACCCTCTCGAGCGCAATCACATCTTTCCTGTAATGTGGTAACCAGAATTGTACACACTACTCAAGCTGTGGCCCAACCAATGTTTTATACAGTTCTAGCATGACCTCCCTGCTCTTATATTCCATGCCTCGGCTATTTTTTTATTCGTTCATGGGATGTGGGCGTCGCTGGCAAGGCCAGCATTTATTGCCCATCCCTAATTGCCCTTGAGAAGGTGGTGGTGAGCTGCCTTTTTAAACCACTGCAGTCCGTATGGTGAAGGTTCTCCCACAGTGCTGTTAGGAAGGGAGTTCCAGGATTTTGACCCAGCGACGATGAAGGAACGGCGATATATTTCCAAGTCGGGATGGTGTGCGATGTGGAGGGGACTGTGCAGGTGATGTTGTTCCCATGTGCTTACTGCCCTTGTCATTCTAGGTGGTAGAGGTCACGGGTTTGGGAGGTGCTGTTAAAGAAGCCTTGACGAGCTGCTGCAGTGAGTGCATCCTGTGGATGGTACACACTGCAGCCACAGTGCGCCGGTGGTGAAGGGAGTGAATGTTTAGGGTACAATTCTGTACAATTATACAAGGGTCACTTTAAATATATACAGGCATTTGAAAGATTGTCAGATATTGCTCTAAAATGGAAGGGAAATAGCAAGAATGTGAATGGCAGGTAGCACGGGAAGGTTCAATACCTTCAACATCATGGATACACAGGGTCAGTAATCGTGTACCAATCATTAATTAGTGGCTTAAAATGACTGGAATTCATTTGCACCATGGATTAAAGGCTTGTTATAGGGAACAGGATCTAGTAAGAATAAAGTGAGCAGTTGAGATATTCCTAAACCCAAATTGATTTGAAATTGCCCAATTTAGATCTATTCTTATGTTTCCAAATTTTGTCTCCTTCTGATCCATTCATATCTGGATGTGTGGCCAATTGAGGGAGGAAAATACAGAAACTTACCAAAACTATCGTATTGCTCAGGAATCTAAAAGTTTTCCTTCCAGTTCTGCACAGGACCTGAAATTTCCCAATCCCCTTACTGTATGCCTTCACTCTTCCTGCCTTGTGTCTCTGTGCTTTTGTTTCAAAGCTTGCCTAGCTACCAATGTAGGTTGCTAGTGCCGTATTTCAGTGCTACTCCAATTCCTTCTTAATCTTCTGGCCGGAGAAGCAAAGAATTGCTGCTGAGAGGAAAGCTTTTGCAGCCTTCAAACTCTAAGTGAAAGGGCTCAACTGATTAGATTCATTTTACTTTACAGGTTCATTTTTTATGCCTCCCTCGGGAACTTGAGTTATGTGCAACGGGGGAGGACGGTACATGAGGTTGTATCATCAAATAGATGGGATGGCCTTTGATGACCGTAATGGTTTTTTTTGCCCTTTTTTCGTGTTTGTATGTTCATAATACAGAGATAGCTCTGCCTCCTATTAGTGGCTCTTCCTCTAATCTTTCCAGAGAGTGAGAGGAAGAGCCACTAATGGTTAGGCCACAGCTGGAGTACTGTGTGCAGTTCTGGTCGCCACACTACAGGAAGGATGTGATCGCTTTGGAGAGGGTGCAGAGGAGATTCACCAGGATGTTACCAGGGCTGGAGCGCTTCAGCTATGAAGAGAGACTGGGAAGATTGGGTTTGTTTTCCTTGGAGCAGAGGAGGCTGAGGGGGGACATGATTGAGGTGTACAAAATTATGAGGGGCACAGATAGGATGGATACTGAGGAGCTTTTTCCCTTCGTTGAGGGTACTATAACAAGGGGACATAGATTCAAGGTAAAAGGCGGGAGGTTTAGAGGGGATTTGAGAAAGAACTTTTTCACCCAGAGGGTGGTTGGAGTCTGGAACTCACTGCCTGAAAGGGTTGTGGAGGCAGGAACCCTCACAACATTCAAGAAGCATTTGGATGAGCACTTGAAATGCCATAGCATACAAGGCTACGGACCAAATGCTGGAATATGGGATTAGAGTAGACAGGGCTGATGGCCGGCGCGGACACGATGGGCCGAAGGGCCTCTATCCGTGCTGTATAACTCTATGACTCTATGACTAAGAGTGAGAGGAAGAGCAAGCAGCATTGCCCATTGATACTGGCCACCAATAGCAGGAACTAAGTGAGCAAGGAAAGAAGGTACAGGTATACCTGAAATGGAGTGGGCCGGATGGCAAATTGGAGAGAGCAGTGTGAGAGTAAAAGTAGACCTATAGGCGGAATGTGAGGCAATCATATTTGAAGAATGCAAGGCAAATATTTCAGGCAGACACGTGAGAGATTGGAGGCAAAGGCAGAAATCGGAGATAGTTGTAGAAATTAGAAATGTGCTAGAAAATAATTATGGTATCACTATCCATTAGAAAGGCTGAAGAAAAAAAGTGAAGCAAAGCGGAAAGAGAAGATCAGTAAGAGAAAACAACGAGGTAATGCAAAATTTTCACATAAAATATAAATTTAATATCTTGGTTCATTTGGGAGTATAGGGGACGATTCTCATAATTTCTGGTGCATGTACAGTGCTGGAACAGCAAAGGAAACTTTTCCAGCAAGAAAATCCAGATGGAAGCCATTTCTGGCACTTGTACACCTTTAAAAGGCTTCCCCCAAGTTTCCTCACACTTCTGGAACCATTCACAGGACTATGGGGAAAGAGCAGGGGAATGGGATTTATTGGATAGCTTTTTCAAAGGGCCAGCACAGCCACGATGGGCCAAATGGCCTCTTCCTGTGCTGTACCTACTATGATACTATGATACTTTCATACCGTAATTCAACTCCATGTCCTAATTTACATATGTCAAAGTGAAAGCCAGTGGTGTTGTAGCTTCAAGTTCCTTGATTTAGATGCCTGCTGTACTTGAGGTAAGATATACATGATTGTATGAGATCATGTAGGAGGCAGAGCTATCTCTGCATTATGAATATACAAACATGAAAAAAGGACAAAAAAGACCATTATGGTCATCAATGGCCATCCCATCTGTTTGACGCTACAACCTCATGTACCGCCCTCCCCTGTTGCACATAAAGCAGCTGTCAGGATCAACTGATACTGGTGGAAGTGAAGAGTTCCTGACAGTGTACAGATCTTTGAATGCAGATTTCTGCAAGTAGGAAACAATTTTTAGTATTTTTTTTTGCAGTCTGCCTACAACCATTGCACTTGCTTCTAAATGTTTTTCAGATTTACAGACCCCCACTTTCCTCCCACCCCCTATCCAGTGAGGGCTTCTCAGGAGCAAGTATGGCATTCCCTATGGGCATACTTTTGTATGTCAAAATCATGGGAAAACAGCAGCACCACAGGATGCAGCAAAATAGACTCAGGCACCATTTAATACAAGAGGCATCACTGAAATCTCCTCTTCTGTGGAATAAAGTCTACCTTTGACACCACGGTCTTATCTCCTTCTACTCCCCCTTGCCAATAAAGGGATATTCTCTCAAACCATTATTCATCCTACCATGTGACAACACAATCTTTGCCCCTACATGAGCATGCCAATCATCATCACATCAGTGAAGATATTAGTACCCTTTCCTGTATAACTAACCTCCATCAGGAACAAAACACCATATCAGGCACATTCTAATTTATTACAGTGAATTCCAAAATGCAAGCAATCAACCTGCTCTTTCTTCACACTGTGCATCACCTAGATGTATATACGTGCTTTTTTAAAAACCTATTTGCCTGTTTCTTCTAGGTGCCACCTGAAGGCCAGGATTGTGGGAGATGATTGGCTGCTCATGGGACTGAGCTCCTACATTCCACTGGGCTAGTGCTGTGAAGAGGATAGTCGGAGACCTGGCATGTGTTGCTGTTCTGAGAGTCAGCAGTATCATGCAGCTGTGAATCCTGGGTGGTTTGGCCTTTTTCATCCTCTTCACCAACATTATCATCTTCCTCCACTTATGCCACCTGTAGCTGTAGTGGTTCTGCAGGAAAGGAGGGTAGAAGTCAAAATGGGTGAGCATGACCATATTGTGATTAAGGAAACAGAGAGGGGATGGAATATTATGCCTCTTTGGTGCTTCTGAGGGATGCCAGGGAGACAATAGATGTGCTCAGTCAGTAACCTGGTGCCGGCAAGATGCCGCTGACTTCGCCGTCTCCCACAGCAAGAGCTGAAGGCCTCCCCATGAGCTGCATAGCCTTCTACTTGAAGGAGACAAGGTACTTAAGATTGGAGAAACAACAACAACAACTATTTTCATTTATATAGCGCCTTTAACATAGTAAAACATCCCAAGGCGTTTCACAGGAGCAATTATCAAACAAAATTTGACACCGAGGCACATAAGGAGCTATTAGGTCAGGTGACCAAAAGCTTGGTCAAAGAGATAGGCTTTCAGGAGCCGCCTAAAGAAGGAGAGAGAGGTAGAGAAGCAGAGAGGTTTAAAGAGAAAATTCCAGAGCTTAGGGCCGAGGAAGCTGTAGGCACGGCCGCCAATGGTGGAGCGAAGAAAATCGGGGATGCGCTAGAGGACAAAATTGGAGCAGCACAGAGATCTCGGAGGCTTGCAAGGCTGGAGGAGGTTACAGAGATAGGGAGGGGCAAGGCCATGGAGGAATTTGAAAACAAGGGTGAGAATTTTAAAATCAAGGCGTTGCCGGACCGGGAGCCAATGTAGGTCAGCGAGCAGAGAGGTGAGGGGTCAACGGGACATGGTGTGCGTTAGGGTACGGGAAACAGAGTTTTGGACAAGCTCAAGTTTACAGTGGGTGTAAGGTGGGAGGCCAGCCAGGAGAGCATTGGAATAGTCAAGTCTAGAGGCAGCAAAGGTATGGATGAGGGTTTCAGCAGCAAATGAGCTGAGGCAGGGGCGGAGATGGGCGATGTTACAGAGGTCGAAGTAGGCGGTCTTGGTGATGGAGAGGATATGGGGTCAGAAGCTCAGCTCAGGGTCAAATAGGACACCAAGGTTGCGAATAGTCTGGTTTAGCTCCAGACAGTGGCCAGGGAGAGGGATGGAGTCGGTGGCTAGGGAATGTTGTTTGTGGTAGGGACTGGCGACAATGGCTTCGGTCTTCCCAATATTTAATTGTAGGACTTTTCTGCACATCCAATGTCGGACAAGTAGTGTGACAAATCAAAGGAAGTGGAGGGGTCGTGAGAAGTGGTGGTGAGGCAGAGCTTTGGTGTCGCTAGTGTACATGTGGAACCTGACATTGTGTTTTCGGATGATGTCACCAAGGGGCAGCATGTAGATGAGAAATAGGAGGGGGCCAAGGATAGATTCTTGGGGACTCTGGAGGTAATCGTGCAGGAAAGACAAGAGAAGCCATTGCAGTCGATTCTCTAGCTACGACTGGATAGATAGGAATGGAACCTGGCGCAGGCAGTCCCACTCGGCTGGACAAACAGAGGAGAGGCATTGGAGGAGGATGGTGTGGTCAACCGTGTCACAGGCTGCAGACAGGTCAAGAAGGATGAGGAGGGATAGTATGCCACAGTTACAGTCACATAGGATGTCATTTGTGACTTTGGTAAAGGCCATTTTAGTGCAGGAGCGGAAAACTGATTGGAGGTGTTCAAACGTGGAGTTGCAGGAAAGATGGGAACGGACTTGGGAGGCAATAACACATTCGAAGGCTTTGGAGAGGAAAGGGAGGTTGGAGATGGGATGGTAGATAACAAGGACAGAGGGGTCAAAAATGTTTTTTTTGAGGAGGGGGTGATGACTGCAGATTTGAAAGGGAGGGGGACATTACCCGAGGAGAGGGAACCATTAACAATATCAGCTAACATGGGGGCCAGGAATGGAAGTTGGGAGGTCAGCAGTTTGGTGAGAATAGGGTCAAGGAAGCAGGAGGTGGATCTGATGGACAAGATGAGCTCAGAGAGGACATGAGGGGACAGGAGAGAAACTAGAGAAAGATGCGAGTTCAGGGCTAGGGCAGGGGGTAACCTTAGGGGAAATTTGGCTTGGTGGACAAGGGAAAGGGAGGGAGGCGGCAGAGGCAGCTGAACAGATGATCTCAATCTTAGGACAAAGAAGTCCATGAGGTCCTCGCACTTGTTATTGGAGGTGAGGGGAGAGGGGAGAGGAGTTTAAGAAGGTGGTTTGCAGTGGAGAAGAGAGGCTGGGGGCTATCTTTGCATTCCAGGATAATCCTGGAATAGTGAGCAGTTTTGGCAGAAGAGAGCAGGACCCGATAGTGCTTTATGTGGTCCAGCCAGATCTGGCGATGAATGGCTAAACCAGTTACACAGAATTACATAGAATGTACAGAACAGAAACAGGCAATTCGGCCCAACGGGTCCCTGCCGATGTTTATGCTCCACACAAGCCTCCTCCCTCTCTATATCATCTAACCTTATCGGCATATCCTTTTATTCCTTTCTCCATCATGTGTTCATCTAGCTTCCTCTTAAATGTATCTATGTTAGTCGCTTCAACTATTCCTTGTGGTGGTGAGTTCCACATTCTAACCATTCACTGGGTAAAGTCATTTCTCCTGAATTATCCATTGGAATTATTAGTGACTATCTTACCTTATGGCCCCTAGTTCTGGTCTCACCCACAAGTGGAAACATCTTCTGTACGTTTACCCTATCAAACCCTTTCATAATCTTAAAGACCTCTATCAGGTCACCCCACAGTCTTCTCTTTTCTAGAGAAAAGAGCCCCTACCAGTTCAATCTTTCCTGATGTTGTCCACCATAAACGTTTAAACCTGTGTCCCTTGCACTTAAGGAAGCAGAAATGGGGGTTGTAGCAGACATAACAACCAGGGTGAGAGAGCAATGGTTTTAATGAGGACAAGGGCATCAAAGGTGGAGGTGAGGATGTGATTGAGCAGATTGGTAGCTGCAGAAATGGAGTGCTAACAGCTAGACAGTTGTGAATTTGAAAGTGCCATTGTAAGTGACTTGGGGTGAGTTTTTTTCCAGGGGCAGACACAGAAGGGGGATGTGGGTGGTGAGAGATGCAAGGAAGTGATCAGAGATGGCCTTGTCTGTGATTGACACGATGGGAGTAGAGAGAGAGCAGATGAGATGGCAACATTGAGAGTGTGGCCCTGAATATGTTTAGGGGAGTTTATATGGAGGGAGAGATTACGGGAGGATAGAAGGGCAGTGAAATCAGAGATAGCGGTTGAAATCACTGAACACAAAGTTGTTCAGTGAAGAGGCTGAAGGAGGAAAGGAGTGAAGATATCTCAGTGAGAAACATGGTGTGGTACTTGTGTGGACAGTAGAGAATGAGGATTTTAAAGGAGAGGCGAGAGGGGTGGAACAAGGTAAGGTGCTCAAAGGAGGAGAAGGTGCCAGAGGAGTAGGGGGACAGACGAAAGGGTAATTTGGTGATAAGGGCCACACCACTACTGCAGCTGTCTGGGCAGGGCAGGTAGTGGAAGGTATAGCCAGGCGGTGAGGCTTCATTAAGGGATGTGGAGATTGATCGAATAAAACAACAGAAGGGAAATGTTGAACGACAGTGTGCTTGTGCGTCACTGGATATTTGGCCATGTTGAGCAAGAGACATTCTTTGTAAATTCAACTGTAACCTTGTCTTCGAGCTATCCTGTGGAAACTTAATGCGAGTCAGAAAAGAAAAGGATCAAAGAATGTGACTATTAAGGACAATAAACGTGGCAACGGTGTGAGACCAGAACACAAAGTGTGATGGGCCTGCAGATCACTAAAAAGCAGATTGTGGTTTAAAACCACCCCGGACATGGAATATGCTGCTTTGTTCTGTAAAGAAGAGTTGAACCAGCAGGATAAGCTGATCACGAAAAATGTGTTGAACCAAAGATTAGACTTAAATGATGTTAAGTGTAGAAACAAAAGATTGAGATCATAAGACCCCCGAAGCACCATTGGCTGAAGCTGTGTCACCAATAACAAGAGAACACATACCTTTATAAAGCGCTGGTAGGGCCTCAACTGGAGTATTGTGTTCAATTCTGGGCACCACACTTTAGGAAGGATGTCAAGGCCTTAGAGAGGATGCAGAAGAGATTTACTTGAATGGTACAAGGGATGAGGGACTTCAGTTATGTGGATGGATTGTGGTTGTTCTTGGAGCAGAAAAGGTTAAGAGGAGATTTGATAGATGCGTTCAAAAACATGAAGGGTTTAGATAAAGCAAATAAAGAAAAACTGTTCTCATTGGCAGAAGGGTCGAGAACCAAAGGACACAGATTTAAGGTGATTGGCAAAAGAACCAAAAGGGACATGAGGAAAAACTTTTTTACGCAGCGAGTAGTTATGATCTGGAATGTGCTGCCTGAGAGGGTGGTGGAAGCAGATTCAATAGTGGCTTTCAAAAAAGAATTGAATAAATATGCGAAGGAAAAAATTTGCAGGGCTACGGGGATAGAGCGGGGGAATGGAACTAACTGGATTGCTCTTACAAAGAGCTGGCATGAGCTCGATGGTTGAATGGCTTCCTTTTGTGCTATAACCATTCTTTGATTCTATGATTCAAATACTAACTACCAACAAGACACAGGTGATAATTAGAGCTTTCAAAATTCAATTCATTTGAAAAAGCTCAAATTAAGATGAGAAGACATTCTGGCTCAAAATACCACACCCTTTTGGGGTCAAAAATAATATTGTTGCGGCGGAAATTTAGGTTGTAAGTCAGACCCACCAGAGTTGCACCCATTATAAAATACACTCTAAAGTCTGGTAGAACTGAGCGCTGACAGAACATGTGTTCACTTCCAAAGTGGCTTGTGTATGGACGTAACAGGTTATTGAGGGCAAAACTTGCTGTCCCAGAAATTCACAGGCTTTGTCCATGATCTTTGTCTGAAATATCGGTGTTGACTGGAGTGATGAGAAATATAATTTCTCAGCTCTGTTGCTAAGAAAGGAATCTGCAAGTTGCCTTTCACCAGTTTCAGGCAAGAAATTTTTTTTATTCCTAAACTTCTATCATGGATCCCTTACCATAGGTTCACTATGGCCATTCCAATATATTTTTTATGATGGAGACACAACAGGAGCAGGAGGAAGAGGACATAGGAGAGTCATGCAGACTAAAGCTACACCAAAGGAGAAGACCAATTAGGGAGGTACCCTTGTACCAATGTCTACAGATCATGCTGCTCCCTTGAGAATGTATCAATAGAGCTCTTTTTAAGGAAGCAATGGTTCATTAAGGAGCAGTAAAAGGAATTTTGTTTTCTGTTGCAAACTGACCTCCAATCATGTTCTCAAACACAAAAAATAAACAAACAGGCATGCCTCAAAACAATGACTTACATCACAAAGTGATTTTACTGTGTACATACATAGTTACAACCACAATGTCTTTCCTGATGCCTCTCAGTGCTGTTCTTAAATCTACCCTGGTGCTGGACCGAGGTGCTACCTGAGGGTGCTTTGCTGTGCTGTAAAATCATGAGCCTCTTGCAACCCAGATGGTCCTTGTCTTGCGGTTTCTGAGTTCAAGGAGGGCTTTTGGCAGGCTGTATCACCTCTGCAGGTATGTGGGCAGCCTGGTCTTGTATCCTGCCACTAACATGCATATGCATCTGAGGAGGCTGGCTGGAAAAGTCATATGAACCATCATCAGGAGAGAGGATGGCATCATGAAGTCAGATTCTAGCCATGCTAGTAAATCTCTTCTGCATCCTCTCTAAGGCCTTGAGTGCTCACTGGTCAGCAGGATGGTAGATCTAATGGTATCAGTTAGATCCTGCCGACATTAAGAGTTGGTGCCCAAAAGCTGTCTGAAACACAAATGAGCAGAAGCAGCCTCTAGTGGCACATGAGGAGGAAGATGTTGCTGGCCAGAGGGTCAGGATGCTTTGTCTCTTGGCTGAAGAGCATGAGGATTTAGATTTCATGGGCCTTGCTTTTATAAAATGCCGTTTGCAAGTCATCAAGTGTCGGTGCAGGTTTCGGGGACCATATCAGACATTGTGCTGTAAATAGTAGCTCAATGGAACAGTCCAACAGTAGCATATGAAGCATATTAGAGGATGTTATCACAACACTGCAGTCCACCAGATGCATCTTGCAGGTTCAGGGATATCTGCAGTGAAGCCTCCATGACAGAGGTCTTAAGGACAGTCTGTTCATCTTCCATAGAGGCCTGGCATGACAGATTGGACAGAAATGTCTCCTCTGCCTTTAACTAGCTTAACGACAAGTTATAGACAACCATGAGGAAGGAATTCACTGATCTCAGTGGCACCATACGGTCAGATTTTCTGGAGCTCGTGGCCGTGCTGAGTCACCCCAGTACTAGTGGCATAGCATGAATGGGCATGGATGCTGCTCCTGTCAGGAGAGCAGAACGTGCATGCCTCATAACCCCTTACGTGTGGCAGGAAAGATGCAATCCCAGGCTGTACAGGCAGCAGCAGCAGAAGAGGTGCATCGCAGGACTTAGCTGTTGTCAAATGAGGACCACTTCAGTCCCAGGAGGTTGGTGAACAAAGTTAGAGCACATGGAATTGGGGGTAATAATACTGGCATGGATTGAGAATGGGTTAACAGACAGAAAACAGAAAGTAGGAATAAACAGGTCTTTTTCAGGTTGACAGACTGTGACTAGTGGGGTACCGCAGGTGCTTGGGCCCCAGCTATTCACAATATATATCAATGATTTAGATGAGGGGACCAAATGTAATATTTCCAAGTTTGCTGATGACACAAAACTAGGTGGGAATATGAATTGTGAGGAGGTTGCACAGAGGCTTCAAGGGGTTATAGACAGGCTAAGTGAGTGGGCAAGAACATGGCAGATGGAATATAATGTGAAAAAATGTGAAGTTATCCACCTTGGTAGGAAAAACAGAAATGCAGAGTATTTTTTAAATGGTGAGAGATTGGGAAATGTTGATGTTCAAAGGGACCTGGGTGTCCTGGTACATGAGTCACTGAAAGCTAATATGCAGGTGCAACAAGCAATTAGGAAGACAAATGGTATGTTGGCCTTTATTACAAGAGGATTTGAGTACAGGAGTAAAGATGTCTTACTGCAATTATATAGGGCCTTGGTGAGACCACACCTGGAGTATTGTGTACAATTTTGGTTTCCATACCTAAGAAAGGATATACTTGCCAGAGAGGGAGTGCAATGAAGGTTCACCAGACTGATTCCTGGGATGGCGGGATTGTCGTATGAGGAGAGATTGAGTAGACTAGGCCTGTATTCTCTAGAGTTTAGAAGAATGAGAGGTGATCTCATTTAAACATACAACATTCTTACAGGGCTCGACAGGGTAGATGCAGGGAGGATGTTTCCCGTCTGTGGAGTCTAGAACCAAGGGTCATAGTCTCAGAATAAGGGGTAGGCCATTTAGGACTGAGATGAGGAGAAATTTCTTCACTCAGAGGGTGGTGAATCTTTGGAATTCTCTACCCCAGAGGGCTGTGGAGGCTCAGTCATTGGGTACATTCAAAACAGAGATCGTTAGATTTCTATATATTAAAGGCATCAAGGGATATGGGGATGGTACAGAAAAATGGCATTGAGGTAGAAGATCAGCCATGATCTTGTTGAATGGTGGAGCAGGTTCAAGGGGCCGGATGGCCTACTCCTGCGCCTATTTCTTATGTTCTTATGTCCTTATGTAGGATGCTTTTATTGCAGCCACCTCACACAGTCCTACCACTTAGGCAGCAACTAGGAGAAGCGCAAGGCTCGTGTTAAGAGCATATTCTTCATACACTGGCACTCAGGGGAAGCACTGTGGGGAAGTTGTTTTCAAGTGCTGGCATAAAGAGGTGTTTAATGAGGCATTGCATGCAGAGAAAGCTTTGTAAATGATAATATATTTCTGGAGGGAAGAATGAAGATGTACATAGGATTGTTAATTTGTCTGTCGAAAAGACAGACAAAATGGATAATAAAGGATGAGAGAAGGACAGTATTGAGAAAGGATTGTGGCTCGGGAGATCAAGAAGTAGAATCAGTATGGGTGGAGGTAAGAAATAACAAGGGAGTAGCTTATTGGCCCCCTAACAGTAGCTATACTGTTGGACAGAGCATTAATCAAGAAATAATTGGAGCTTGTAACAAAGGTAATGCAATAATGGTGAGGGACTTTAATCTTCGTATAGACTGGACAAATCAAATTGGCAAAGATAGTTTGGAGGACGAGTTCTTGGAATACATTCAAGACAGTTTCCTAGAACAATACATCATGGAACCAACCAGGGAATAGGCTATTTTAGATCTTGTCTTCAGTAATGAGACAGAGTTAATTAGTATTCTCATAGTAAATGATCCTCTGGGGAAGAGTGATCATAATATGATAGAATTTCATGTCAGTTCGAGAATGACATATTTAAGTCCGAAACTAGAGTCTTAAACTTAAACAAGCCAATTACATAGGTATGAAGGGCGAGTTGGCTAAGGTAGATTGGGAAATTAGATTATGAAGGTAGATAGGCAATGGCAAACATTTAAAGAAATATTTCAAAATTGTCAACAAACATACATTCCATTGAGAAATAAAAACTCCATGGGAAAGGTGATCCATCTGTGGCTAACTAAAGAAATTAAGGATAGTATTAGATTAAAAGAAGAGGCTTATAATGTTGCCAAGAAGAGTAGTAAATCTGAGGATTGGGAGAGTTTTAGAAACCAGCAAAGGATGACCAAAAAATTGATAAAAAGGGAGAAAATAGAATATGAGAGTAAACTAGCAAGAAATATAAAAACAGATTGTAAGAGCTTCGACAAGTATGTAAAAAGGAAGAGAGTAGCAAAAGTAAACATGGGTCCCTTAGAGGATGAGACAGGAGAAATTATAATGGAGAATAAGGAAATTGCAGAGACGTTAAACAAATATTTTAAATCTGTCTTCACAGTAGAAGACACAAAAAAAATACCAGTAATAGTGGGAAACCAAGGGTCTAATGAATGTGAGGAACCAAAAGTAATTAATAATAGTAAAGAAAAAGTACGGGAGAAATTAATCGGATTAAAAGTCGACAAATCCCCTGGACCTGATGGCTTACATCCTAGGGTTCTAAAAGGTGGCTGCAGAGATAGTGGATGCATTGGTTGTGATCTTCCAAAATTCCCTAGATTCATAGAGTGGTTCCAATCGATTGGAAGATAGCAAATATAACACCGCTATTCAAGAAAAAAGGGTGAGAGAAAACCTTAAGAGATAGGAGCAGGAGTAGGCCATTCGGCCCTTCGAGCCTGCTCTGCCATTTAATGAGATCATGGCTGATCTGATTTTTACCTCAACTCCACTTTCCCGCCCTTTCCCCATATCCTTTGACTCCCTTGCTGATCAAAAATTTGTCTAACTCAGCCTTGAATGTATTCAATGACTCAGCCTCCACAGTTTTTTGGGGTAAAGAATTCCAAAGATTCACGACCCTCTGGGAGAAGAAATTCCTCCTCATTTCCATCTCAAATGGGCGACCCCTTATTCTGAGACTATGCCCCCTAGTTTTAGATTCCCCCATGAGGAGTAACTGCCTCTCAGCATCTACCCTATCGAGTTCCCTCAGAATCTTATATGTTTCATTAAGATTTCCTTGAAATTCCATTGAGTATAGACCCAACCTGTTCAATCTTTCCTCATAATGCAAACCTTCCATACACGGAATCAACCGAGTGAAGCTTTTCTGAACTGCCTCCTTCCTTAAATATCCTTCCTTAAATAAGGGCACCAGAACTGTACGCAGTACACCAGGTGTGGTCTCACCAGCATCCTGTACAGTTGTAGCATGACTTCCCTGCTTTTATACTCCATCCCCTTAGAAATAAAGGCCAATATTCCATTTGCCTTCCGGATTACCTGCTGCACCTGTATGTTGACTTTTTGTGTTTGATGTACGAGGACACCCAGATCCCTCTGTACAGCAGCATTTTGTAGTATTTCTCCATTCAAATAATATTTTGCTGTTTTATTTTTCCTCCCAAAATGGATGACTTCACATTTTCCCACATTATATTCCATCTGCCAAATTTTTGCCCATTTGCTTAACCTGTCAATATCCCTTTGCAGACACTTTGTGTCCTCCTTGCAACTTGCTTTTCCACCTATTTTTGTAACATCAGCAAATTTGGCCAGAATATACTCTATTCCTTCATCCAAGTCGTTGATATATATTGTAAATAGTTGAGGCCCCAGCACTGAGCCCTGCAGCACCCCACGAGTTATAGATTGCCATTTCGAAAATGACTCTTTTATCCCGACACTTTGTTTTCTGTTAGTTACCCAATCCTCTATCCATGCCAGTATATTACCTCCAACACCATGAGCTCTTGTGCAGTAACCTTTTATGTGGCACCTTATCGAATGCCTTTTGGAAATCCAAATATACTGCATCCATTGGTTCCCCTTTATCCACCCTGCCCGTTACTTCCTCAAAGAACTCTAATAAATTTGTCAGACACGATTTGCCCTTCATAAAACCATGTTGACTCTCCTTGATTGTATTGGGAGTCTCCACATGTCCTGCTACTACTTCCTTAATAATGGATTCTAGCATTTTCAGGGAACTACAAGCCAGTCAGCCTGACATCAGTCATCGAAAAAATGCTGGAATCCATTATTAAGGAAGTGGTAACAGGGCACTTAGAAAATCATAACGTGATTAGGCAGAGGCAGCATAGTTTTATGAAAAGGAAATTGTGATGACAAATCTATAGAGTTTTTTGAGGATGTAACTAGCAGGGTAGATAAAGGGGAACCAGTGGATATAGTATATTTGGATTTTCAAAAGTCATTCGATAAGGTGCCACATAAAAGGGTGTTACACAAGATAAGGGCTCAACCGGACGGACCACCCGGCATCGGACCACTAGGCACCGGACACGACAACGGCAAAACACCAACGGCAAAACACCAAGCCCAGTCGACCCTGCAAGGTCCTCCTTACTAACATCTGGGGACTTGTGCCAAAATTGGGAGAGCTGTCCCACAGACTAGTCAAGCAACAGCCTGACATAGCCACACTCACAGAATCATATCTTTCAGCCAACGTCCCAGACTCTTCCATCACCATCCCTGGGTATGTCCTGTCCCACCGGCAGGACAGACCCACCAGAGGTGGCGGTACAGTGATATACAGTCAGGAGGGAGTGGCCCTGGGAGTCCTCAACATTGACTCTGGACCCCATGAAATCTCATGGCATCAGGTCAAACATGGGCAAGGAAACCTCCTGCTGATTACCACCTACCGTCCTCCCTCAGCTGATGAATCAGTCCTCCTCCATGTTGAACACCACTTGGAGGAAGCACTGAGGGCAGCAAGGGCACAAAATGTACTCTGGGTGGGGGACTTCAATGTCCATCACCAAGAGTGGCTCGGTAGCACCACTACTGACCGAGCTGGCCGAGTCCTAACGGACATAGCTGCTAGACTGGGCCTACGGCAGGTGGTGAGCGAACCAACACAGGGAAAAACTTACTTGACCTCGTCCTCACCAATCTACCTGTCGCAAATGCATCTGTCCATGACAGTATTGGTAGGAGTGACCACCGCACAGTCCTCGTGGAGATGAAATCCTGTCTTCGCACTGAGGACACCATCCAACGTGTTGTGTGGCACTACCACCGTGCTAAATGGGATAGATTCAGAACAGATCTAGCAGCTCAAAACTGGGCATCCATGAGGCGCTGTGGGCCATCAGCAGCAGCAGAATTGTATTCCAGCACAATCTGTAACCTCATGGCCCGGCATATTCCTCACTCTACCATTACCAACAAACCAGGGGATCAACCCTGGTTCAATGAGGAGTGTAGAAGAGCATGCCAGGAGCAGCACCAGGCGTACCGAAAAATGAGGTGCCAACCTGGTGAAGCTACAACTCAGGACTACATGCATGCTAAACAGCGGAAGCAACATGCTATAGACAGAGCTAAGCGATTCCACAACCAACGGATCAGATCAAAGCTCTGCAGTCCTGCCACATCCAGTCGTGAATGGTGGTGGACAATTAAACAACTAACGGGAGGAGGAGGCTCTGCAAACATCCCCATTCTCAATGATGGCGGAGTCCAGCACGTGAGTGCAAAAGACAAGGCTGAAGCGTTTGCAACCATCTTCAGCCAGAAGTGTCGAGTGGATAATCCATCTCAGCCTCCTCCCGATATCCCCACCATCACGGAAGCCAGTCTTCGGCCAATTCGATACACTCCACGTGATATCAAGAAACGGCTGAGTGCACTGGATACAGCAAAGGCTATGGGCCCCGACAACATCCCAGCTGTAGTGCTGAAGACTTGTGCTCCAGAACTAGCTGCGCCTCTAGCCAAGCTGTTCCAGTACAGCTACAACACTGGCATCCACCCGACAATGTGGAAAATTGCCCAGGTATGTCCTGTCCACAAAAAGCAGGACAAATCCAATCCGGCCAATTACCGCCCCATCAGTCTACTCTCAATCATCAGCAAAGTGATGGAAGGTGTCGTCGACAGTGCTATCAAGCGGCACTTACTCACCAATAACCTGCTCACCGATGCTCAGTTTGGGTTCCGCCAGAACCACTCGGCTCCAGACCTCATTACAGCCTTGGTCCAAACATGGACAAAAGAGCTGAATTCCAGAGGTGAGGTGAGAGTGACTGCCCTTGACATCAAGGCAGCATTTGACTGAGTGTGGCACCAAGGAGCCCTAGTAAAATTGAAGTCAATGGGAATCAGGGGGAAAACTCTCCAGTGGCTTGAGTCATACCTAGCACAAAGGAAGATGGTAGTGGTTGTTGGAGGCCAATCATCTCAGCCCCAGGGCATTGCTGCAGGAGTTCCTCAGGGCAGTGTCCTAGGCCCAACCATCTTCAGCTGCTTCATCAATGACCTTCCCTCCATCATAAGGTCAGAAATGGGGATGTTCGCTGATGACTGCACAGTGTTCAGTTCCATTCGCAACCCCTCAGATAATGAAGCAGTCCGAGCCTGCATGCAGCAAGACCTGGACAACATCCAGGCTTGGGCTGATAAGTGGCAAGTAACATTCGCGCCAGATAAGTGCCAGGCAATGACCATCTCCAACAAGAGAGAGTCTAACCACCTCCCCTTGACATTCAACGGCATTACCATCGCCGAATCCCCCACCATCAACATCCTGGGGGTCACCATTGACCAGAAACTTAACTGGACCAGCCATATAAATACTGTGGCTACGAGAGCAGGTCAGAGGCTGGGTATTCTGCGGCGAGTGACTCACCTCCTGACTCCCCAAAGCCTTTCCACCATCCACAAGGCACAAGTCAGGAGTGTGATGGAAGACTCTCCACTTGCCTGGATGAGTGCAGCTCCAACAACACTCAAGAAGCTCGACACCATCCAAGATAAAGCAGCCCGCTTGATTGGCACCCCATCCACCACCCTAAACATTCACTCCCTTCACCACCGGCGCACTGTGGCTGCAGTGTGCACCATCCACAGGATGCACTGCAGCAACTCGCCAAGGCTTCGTCGATAGCACCTCCCAAACCCGCGACCTCTACCACCAAGAAGGACAAGGGCAGCAGGCGCATGGGAACAACACCACCTGCACGTTCCCCTCCAAGTCACACACCATCCCGACTTGGAAATATATCGCCGTTCCTTCATTGTCGCTGGGTCAAAATCCTGGAACTCCCTTCCTAACAGCACTGTGGGAGAACCGTCACCACACGGACTGCAGCGGTTCAAGAAGGCGGCTCACCACCACCTTCTCGAGGGCAATTAGGGATGAGCAATAAATGCCAGCCTTGCCAGCGACGCCCACATCCCGTGAACGAATAAAAAAAAAATATATTAGCATGGATAGAGGATTGGTTAACGGACAAAAAACAGAGAGTAGGAATAAATGGGTCATTTTCAGGTTGGCAGGCTGAAATTAGTGGGGTGCAGCAAGGATTGGTGCTTGGGCCTCAGCTATTTATAATCTATATTAATGATTTAGATGAAGCGACTGAGTGTAATGTATCCAAGTTTGCTGACAATACAAAGCTGGGTGGGAAAGTAAGCTATGAGGAGGACGCTAGGAGGCTACAAAGGGATATAGACAGATTAAGTGAGTGGACAAGAAGGTGGCAGATGGAGTATAATGTGGAAAATTGCGAGATTATTCACTTTGGTAGGAAAAATAGAAAAGCAGAATATTTTTTAAATGGTGAGAAACTATTAAATGTTGGTGTTCAGAGGGATTTAGGTGTCCTTGTACACGAAACACAGACAGTTAACATGCAAGTACAGTAAGCAATTAGGAAGACAAATGGTATGTTGGCCTTTATTGCAAGGGGGTTGGAGTACAAGAGTAAGGAAGTCTTGCTGCAATTGTACAGGGCTTTGGTGGGATGATACCTGGAGTACTGTGTCCAGTTTTGGTCTCCTTACTTAAGGAAGGATATACTCGCCTTAGAGGCGGTGCAACAAAGGTTCACTAGATTGATTCCTAGGATGAGAGGGTTGTCCTATGAGGAAAGATTGACTAGATTGGGCCTATACTCTCTGGAGTTTAGAAGAATGAGAGGTGACCTCATTGAAACATATGATTCTACAAGGGAATGACAGGGTAGATGCTGAGAGGACATTTCTCCTGGCTGGAGAGTCTAGAACTAGGGGACAAAGCCTCAGGTTAAAGGGTCGGACATTTAGGACTGAGATGGGGAGAAATTTCTTCACTCAGAGGGTCGTGAACATTTCAAATTTTCTAACCTAGATGGCTGTGGATGCTCAGTCGTTGAGTATATTCAAGACTGAGATCGATAGATTTTTGGACTCTGAGGGAATCAAGGGATATGGGGATCGGGCAGGAAAGCGGAGTTGAGGTCGAAGATCATCCATGATCTTATTGAATGGTGGAGCAGGCTCAAGGGGCCACACGGCCTACTCCTGCTCCTATCTCTTACGTTCTTATCTTATGTTAATGTATTGGCTAGATACGGTAGTCAAAAGGCAGTCTGTTTTATAAAAGTGACACAAATGATTCTCGCATTTGATCATTGATTGTTCTCCGCATTCTCTGCAGCCTTCTCCTTTTGCTAATCCCTTTGCTGACTGTGGTGGCCTTCCTCCTTTTGGACTTCCAAGATGAGGCCTCTTTGTAAGGCAACGTAGTGCAGCATGCAGCACACAACCATAATCCTTGCAATCCTAATACAGCAATATTGCGGGACATCCCCAGATCAATCCAGGCACCAGAAGAATACCATTAACATGCTAATTATTACTCTGGTACATGAATGGACCTCTTTATACCGATGCTCAGTTCTTGTCCTGGGAAAAGAGTGCTTTGATCAGACTACACCTTGAGTACTATATCCAGTTCTGGTCATAAAGAAATAAGGGAGATATTCAAATGCTGGAGATAGTGCACTGAAGAGCTACAAGACTCATCCTTAGTGTCAGGGGTCTGAGTAATGAGGAAAGACTGTGGAAACTTGGGCTTTTCAGTCTGGAAAGGAATCATCTGAGAGATGAATATTATAGAGGTGTATAAGAACGTAAATGATATGGAAAAAGTTGATCTGGAATACTACTTTAAAATGAATAGTGAGAGTAGGACAAGGGGATATAGATTCAAACTAGCAAAAGGAAATTTAGGACTGATATCTGGAAGTTCTTCTTCATACGGAGCACGATCAACACCTCGAATGGACTTTCCAGCAGAGTGGTGGAGATGAAACCTTGCAATCATTTAAAAAACAATTAGATGCAGCAGTGGGAGGAGAAAAGCGGCCTGGACACCCAAAGACTGGAATAATCTGGATCAGCCCCTTACACAGGAGGGTGAGAGGGCAATCAATGGGTGTGTTGGGAGTCCCTGATAACGGGGATTTTCTGGATGCATGAAACAGCCGGATACTGGAGATGCACCCATTATGGGTGTGGGTGCATATTGATTCCATGTAAATCAGATGCCCTCCCGCTAACCCTGCAAATTCTGCCAGGGTCATCACTGGAGGCTAGGTATGATCCCAGCATAATTGGCAGGATTGTAGCCTATGGATTATTGGGTCAAAGAAAGATGCTTCTAGAGGGAGAGTCCCTGGAGCGAGGAAAGACATTAGGATGTGGAGAAGAAACAAATGTTAAGGGCTTGTGAGGTTGTCACAGCAGGGAAATACAAAAATTCAGAGACTCAGAAAAGATCAGATGGGAAGCAGAAGAGAGCTGCCAGGGAATGGAACAAGTAGTTGGAACATGAAAAGTTGTCTTGCAAATGTGTAAGACGCTGCGGAATGAAGCTAGAATATAATGCAGTCTTTTTTCTGCACCCTTCAGCTTGAAAAAATGTTGTGCTGTAAATTGTTGGAAGTGCAAGCTGATAATGGCTCAGTCAGGGCAACGGGGCGTCTAGGACCTCAGTGAAAGGCAGGACCAACAGTGTATCTACTTAACCAATGAGATTTAAGGATTGAGAAATAAGCAGAGGAACGGTGCAGGAGGGTGAATTAGAGTGGGTGAATTAGGGTCAAATCAGGTACAGAAAGAGAAATAAAGAGAGGGAAAGACAGAATGGATTAAGAGAGAAAAAAGGGCTAGAAAGAAAAAGTATTAAAAAATGTAAATTTTAAATTTGACATTTTTAAAATCTCTGTCAACAATTGACTACATGCAGGAATGAGAGTGAACACTTTAAATTGTTCCCTATGTGGGACACAGAGGTTGATTGGCATTGCATTAACAATTATCATGTTGTTAAAAGGGTACTTATGTTTTTAATTACCAGATTTAACTTTCTGAGGTGAGTTTAATGGGCAATTTCTTAAAACTAACGAGGAAGCTAAGGGCAAGATGCCATTATCCTTCTCAGCTTGTCTGCAGCCTTTGACACGGTGGACCACACCATCCTCCTCCAACGTCCCTCCTCCAGCTGGGTGGGACTGCACTCGTGTGGTTCCATTCTTAACTATCCAGTCGCAGCCAGAGAATCACCTGCAATGGCTTCTCTTCCTGCTCCCACACTGTTACCTCTGGAGTCCCCCCAAGGATCTATCCTTGGCCCCCTCCTATTTCTCATCTACATGCTGCCCCTCGGTGACATCATCCGAAAACACAACATCAGGTTCCCCAGTAGCGTAATAGCTCCTCTATTGTTCCTTAATTCTAACCAAATAGATTCTGTCTTTGAACCTTCAACTGCATCATCCCTTTCCAGTGCTCTAATAGTTTCTTTGATCAATACTGCCACCCCCCACCTTTCTTTCCTTCCCTGTATTTCCTGAATATCTTGTATCCCGGAATATTAAGTACCCAATCCTCCACTCCTTTGAGCCAAGTCTCTGTTATTGCTATTATATCATCGTCCCATGTGGCGACTTGAGCCTGCAGCTCACCAACTTTATTTACCACGCTACGTGCATTTACGCACATGCACTCTAAACTCATCTTAGATTGCCTTGCATTTTCCCCGTCTGATCCCTCCTATTTCTGAAATATTCTTTATTCTAGTGCTATTTGTCCCTCCCAGTCCTCTGTGCGCCTTATTTCTCCTCTCTAATATTTAATCCTGGTGCCCATCCCCCTGCCAAATATATGACACATTACTAATTCATCAAGGAGGAAAAAAACAGAAATATGAATGTGCTTTGTTTGCAATTATTTGTTCTGGTCTGGTACTAATTTCAAGTACTATTATGTAGCAGCCAAAAAAACCATTTTGATTGCACTTTGAATTTTGATATATTTCTTTTAATTAGGTTTAATATGTGGAATTAAATTTTTTATTAATAACATGTGTGACCAGGATGGGAACTTCTACTATTAATTTTACTTTATAATTGATTAAATATTTAATTGACCTTCATGTAATTAATATTATGTATGCCAGAAGATAGTTAAACAATGCATGATAAATCCATGTCCAAATAGAGTTATCACCGACATCTCTGTACCACAATAGGATAGGATCCAATGTAATCCAATGACTGATCCTCCGCAGCCCTCTGGGGTAGAGAATTCCAGCCAGGGGAAATATCCTCCTATTTCTTATGTTCTTATGTAATATGAAAAGCTAAAGGCAGATCATGTGAACTGGTCAGAGATTCAGTTGAAGTATTTGTGTGACTGTTTGATTGTTCATCACTTCAGACCAAATGGGTTTCTGTCGTCATGTAATGCTTACAGGAAGAGAAAGTGGTATTTAAACTGAGAGTTCATTGGTAATCTGTGACTAAATGGGAGAACAAATGCTAACTGGAGGCAGACGAGAATTCATTGGATAATATCCCCCTGGGAATAAGACCTTGTAAATTATTACATCTTGTGTTGAGTTCTGTGTCTAATGGGAAACACCTGCAAGGTTGCTGTGAACTCTTGTAAAGAAGCTTCAACTTTCACTTCATCCCAATCTGTGGAAAAGTGGTAACACTAAATAATAAATTACAGAGCAATATTCTCTAGTTGATAGTTCTTGTGTACCACATGAATCTTAAAATTTGCTGTTTATAAACTATTAAAATAAGCATTGTGGTTAGAGTGAAATTTAAGTCCAGTAGTGGAATTTTCTTCTCTTTCATAGTCAATAGTGGACGAGACCACTACCCATCAGATTTAAATAAAGGAGTATCTGACTGATCAGCAATGTTTGGAAAAGATTGCCAAATTTTAGTCATTGAACTTCAATTTTTTTGTGCAGGATAATAAATGTACAGGTTAAACTTACTGCACAACAATATAAATAGGCATATAAATAGTAAACAGGTAGTAAGGGGAGGGGTGGGGCTGATTAGGCACCAAAAAGGAGACCTACGCATAGAGGCAGAGGGCATGGCTGAGGTACTAAATGAATACTTTGAATCTGTCTTTACTAAGGAAGAAGATGCTGCCAAAGTCACAGTAAAGGAGGAGGTAGCTGAAATAGTGGATGGGGTAAAAATTGATAAAGAGGTGGTACTAGAAAGGCAGGCTATACTTAAAGTAAATAAGTCATCCGGTCCGGATGGGATGCATCCTAGGTTGCTGAGGGAAATAAGGGTGGAAATTGCGGAGGTACTGGCCATAATCTTCCAATCATCCTTAGATATGGGGGTGGTGCCAGAGGACTGGAGCATTGCAAATGTTACACCTTTGTTCAAAAAAAGGGTGTAAGGATAAACCCAGCAACTACAGGCCAGTCAGTTTAACATTGGTGGTGGGGAAACTTTTAGAAACGATAATCCGGGACAAAATTAACAGTCACTTAGACAAGTGTGGATTAATAAAGGAAAGCCAACACGGATTTGTTAAAGGCAAATCGTATTTAACTAACTTGATTGAGTCTTTTGATGAGGTAACAGAGAGAGTTGATGAGGGCAATGCGGCTGATGTGGTGTATATGGACTTCCAAAAGGCGTTTGATAAAGTGCCACATAATAGGCTTGTCAGCAAAGTTGAAGCCCCTGGAATAAAAGGGGCAGTGGCAGCATGGATATGAAATTGGCTAAGTGACAGGAAACAGAGAGTAGTGGTGAACGGTTGTTTTTCGGACTGGAGGGAGGGTATACAGTGGTGTTCCCCAGGGGTCGATACTAGGACCACCGCTTTTCTTGATATATATTAATGACTTAGACTTGGGTGTACAGGGCACTATTTCAAAATTTGCAGATGACACAAAACTTGGAGGTGTAGTGAACAGTGAGGAGGATAGTAATAGACTTCAAGAGGACATGGACAGGCTGGTGGAATGGGCGGACACGTGGCAGATGAAATTTAATGCAGAGAAGTGCGAAGTGATACATTTTGGTAGGAAGAACGAGGAAAGGCAATATAAACTAAGGGTACAATTCTAAAGGGGGTGTAGGAACAGAGAGACCTGCTGGTATATGTGCACAAATCGCTGAAGGTAGCAGGGCTGGTTGAGAAAGCGTTTAAAAAAGCATACGGGATCCTGGGCTTTATAAATAGAGGCATAGAGTACAAAAACAAAAGAGTTATGATGAACCTTTATAAAACATTGTTTTGGCCACAACTGGAGTATTTTGTCCAATTCTGGGCTCTGCACTTTAGGAAGGATGTGAAGGCCTTAGAGATGGTGCAGAAAAGATTTACTAGAATGGTTCCAGGGATGAGGGACTTCAGTTACATGGACAGACTGGAGAAGCTGGTGTTGTTCTCTTTAGAGCAGAGATGGTTAAGAGGAGATTTGATGTATGTGTTCAAAATCAAGAGAGGTCTAGACTGAGTAGATAGAGAGAAACTCTTCAAATTGGCAGAAGGGTTAAGAGGACACAGATTTAAGGTAATTGGCAAAAGAACCAAAGGCAACATGAGGAAAAGCTTTTTTAAGCAGTCACTGGTTATGAGCTGGAATGCACTGCCTGAAGGGGTGGTGGAGGCAAGTCAATCGTGGCTTTCAAAAGGGAATTGGATAAGTACTTGAAGGAAAAAAATTTGCAGGGCTACGTGGATGGGGCAGGAGAGTGGGACTAGCTAGATTGCTCTTGCAGAGAGCCGACACGGGCTCGAAGGGCCAAAACCTTTCTATGATTCTATGATTCTAACAATGCAAAGGTTTATGAAATGACACAAATAGAATCAGCATTACATAATGCTTAGATTGCTACTATTCAAATGAAAAGGTGCAATACAATTAATATATTGTTAACATGCAGTCAGAATGTGAATAAAACTAATTAGGGCACTATTAAAACTATGGTGATTTAGATCTACTGTATTGTTGGAAAATTGCAGGTAAAATATTGCCAAGTTTATAGAGTTTATTCTTTGATTTATGAACATTATTGATGATAAGCAATCTTTTGCCAGTTACGTATTAGCATATTATTCATGTATAAAATGTATGTATGAAACTTTTAGTTTTACAATAGCTTCAAAGATACCTGTTGTTCTGGCATTCTGTGTTGTCATATTGAAGTACAGTTACACAAGTAAACAAAAGAAGATTGGAAAGGCTCAGAGGTATGATGAAAGACTGGCAGGTAACATAAAGGGAAATGGTTAAAAAGAAATGTAATACTTATATTAAGTTAAAGAAAGGGCAGGGCTGATTAGAGATTTGATTAGAGATGAAAAAGGAAATCCTATGGAAGATGAAGGAATGGATGAGATCCTAAATGATGAGATACTTTGCTTTAGTCTTCACAGAAGAGTGTGGTAGTGTGAATGAAATGTTACAAGAGGAGGAGTTGAGCAATTGGGTAGGATAACTATAGATATGGACACAGTACTGAAAATTTGGTGGAACTCAAAGTAGAAAAGCTCAAAAATCTCAAAGCTCAGATGGGATGGATTCTAGAATACTGAGCAAAGTCGGAGAAGAAATGGCAGAGGCTTTGAGCACAATCTTTCAAACATCCTTCAATATGGAAGTTGTGCCAGAGGAGTGAAGGCTTGCCAATGTTCAGAAAGGGAGAAAGAGAAAGAGATAAACCAGGTGACTACAGACCCGTCTGCCTAACATAGGCAGTAAGTTTCTAGAGGCCATAATATGGAATAAAATTAATACTTAACTAGAAAGACATGGGTTAATTAAGGACAGCCAGCATGGATTTGTAAAAGGCGAGTCATGTCTGACAAAGTTAATAGAGTTCTTTGAGGAAATAATGGAGTGTATTAATAAAGGAAATGGAACAATTCCATTGGTATTAGTGCCAGGGATTGTCTGCTACTGACCTTTGCTTAGATTCCTGTTGAAGTTTCTGGATTCAAGGGGACATCTCCTCGTATAAGCATCATTGCAGGCACCCGGACCACTATGGGTGCTGGAGGGGGCATGCAGGAATGAAGCCCTGACCAGGCGCTAGAGCAGATTCTGGTGCCACCAGCTCAGCCAGTCTTCTTAGCAAGACCAATCCAAATCAAACAGAAATCCTAGCAAAATGATTTGGTGGTCCAGACCACCAGGTTCATCCCAGTGTATTGGGCACTCAGTGAAAAGGAGGCTAGGAAGAAAGAAATTCCTGCTGTCATTCCCCTCTGACATCATGGACCATGTTTGAGGTGGACCAGGATACCCCAGCGTATGTGGGTCCTGGCTAATACATAAACAGGAATAGGCACAGAAACAGGCCATTCATCCCAATAAGTCCATGTCAGTGTTTACCCTTCATTTGAGCAAATAGTCCTAATCACATTTACCGTCTCTGTTCCCATATCCCTTTACTCCCATTTCCTTCAAATACTTATCCAATCTAATCTTTATTATTGATATAGTTTCTGCCTCAACCACTAACCCTGGAAGTGAATTCTACAGCTTCACAACTTTCTGTACAAAGAAGTTTCTCTAGCTCTCTGTTCTAAATCTCTTCGCTCCCGATTTTAAGTCTGGATGGGTTTTGGGTGGATGGGTAAACGGTGTGAGTTATAAACTCATTTGCTCCTCCAGAAATGACCTTGTTTGGGGTGGACAGAGGTTCTGCCCCAACCATGGCATCACAGAGACTGGCAGGGAAGATCAGGAATCAATGTATCTCACCAGCCTTACTGTTAAAGTGTGCTGGATGGGACATGGATTCTTGCCTCCCAGATGTCTATTGGTCATACAGGTTGCCAAGTAGTTATGGGAAAACATCTGTATCGAGACAGGGAAACAAATATTACATGATTGTTAGAATCATAGAATTTTACAGCACAGAAGGAGGCTGTTTGGCCCACTTAAATACCTCCATACTTATTTAATTTTATTTAATGTATATAGCTATGCTCTAGCCCTTTCTTTCTCTATGAATAAACTACTTCAATCCCCATCATCTCACTTTCTTGAAAAAAGACTTGGAAGACTCGCATTTAAATAGCGCCTTTCACGACCTCAAGAACGTCCCGAAGAGCTTTACAACCAATGAAGTACTTTTGAAGTGTAGTCACTGTTGTAATGTAGGAAACGTGGCAGCCAATTTGCGCACAGCAAGGTCCCACAAACAGCAATTAAATAAACCAGATCATCCCTTTTAGCTGTTGGTTCATGGATAAATGTTGGCCAGGAACCAGGAGAACTCCTCTGCTCTTCTTCGAAATAGTGCCATTGAATCTTTTGCGTCCACCTGAAGGACGGCGCCTCCGACAATGCAGCACTCCATCAGTACTGCATTAAAGTGTCATCGTGGATTAAGTGCTCAAGTCTCAGGAGTGGGACTTGAACCCATAACCTTCTGATTCAGAGGTGAGAATGCTACCACTGAGCCTCAGCTGACACTTGTTTGTTTCTGCAGAAGTTCCCTGAAGGAAGTGGCTAAAATATAATTTATCATATTTCTTTTTCAGTATATGCTTTGAAACTACATAATTATATTTGCAACCATTTTATTGAAATAAAAATACCCTATTTTTTTATCACTACCAGAAACTATTATTGTGCAAATTTGTGTAAATTGTGAAAACAACCTGTGGTCAAATAAATTAAAATTGCCTCCTCTTCTATGATAGCTTTTGTGATAGGTTTTATGACTAGTGCTTGCTAGTACGAAAGTAATCTAGGAACAATTCTGCATTTTTTGGGTTCACATCTAGGCTTGAGGTTTGGGGGTTTTATGTTCATTAGGGGTAGCACGTTGATGAAGTATTTATAGTGAAGTTGAAAATAGTAAAACACAGGTTGATTTTAACTGTTTTCCAATGGCGGGAAATGGAAGGGAGTGGATCAGAAGTCAATGGAAAGCAAAGTATGGTGAGATATTTCCCATGCAGCAGGAACAATTAAAATTGACCCCACAGTTTATGTGGAAGAGCTGCCAATGTTCCAACTTACAACTATATAACAGCATGAAATAATACCTGAATTGATGCTCATAGCTCTGTAACTGAGTATTACCCTTCCACCATTTATTGCAAAAGGAAGTACTTTTGAAATGTAGTCACTATTGTAATGTTGGAAAAGTGGGAGCAATGGCTTGATGAAAGATCTTCACCTTTTGGTGCCGAGCCTTGCAAACAACAACAACAACAACAACAACAACAACATGCATTTAAAAAGCACCTTTAATGTAGTAAAAACATCCCAAGGTGCTCCACAGGAGCATTATCAGACAAAATTTGACACTTAACCACATAAAGAGATATTAGGATAGGTGAACAAAAGAGCTTGGTCAAAGAAGTAAGTTTTAAGGAGCAATTTAAAGGAGGAGAAAGGTAGAAAGGCGAAGAAGTTTCCCTAAAATTTAGGGAATTTTAGAGCTTAGGGCCTAGGCAGATGAAGGCACAGCCGCCAATGGTCTTTTGATGGAAATCAGAGGAGAGGCGTTGGAGGAGGATTGTGTGATCAACCGTGTCAAAGGCTGCAGACAGGTTGAGAAGGATGAGGAGGGATAGTTCACCACGGTCACAGTCACATAGGATGTCATTTGTGACTTTGATAAGAGCCATTTCAGTGCTGTGGTAGTGGCGGAAACCTGATTGGAGGGATTCAAACCTGGTTCGCTAATGTCCTTTAGGGAAGGAAACCTGCCGTCCTTACCCATTCTGGCCTAGATGTGATTCCAGACCCACAGCAATGTGGTTGATTCTTAATTGCCCTCTGAAATGGGCTAGCAAGCCACTCAGTTGTAAAATCTCGCTAAAAAAAGTCATAATAAGAATAAAACCGGATGGACCACCCGGCATCGGACCACTAGGCACCGGACATGAAAAAGGCAAACCAAGCCCAGTCGACCCTGCGAAGTACTCCTCACTAACATCTGGGGACTTGTGCCAAAATTGGGAGAGCTGTCCCACAGACCAGGCGAGCAACAGCCTGACATAGCCATACCCACAGAATCATAACTTTCAGTCAATGTCCCAGACTATTCCATCACCATCCCTGGGTATGTCCTGTCCCACCGGCAGGACAGACCAACCAGAGGTGGCAGTACAATGATATACAGTCAGGAGCAAGAGGCCCTGGGAGTCCTCAAAATTGACTCCGAACCCCATGAAATCTCATGCCATCAGGTCAAACTTGGGCAAGGAAACTTCCTGCTGATTACCACCTACCGCCCTCCCTCAGCTGATGAATCAGTCCTCCTCCATGTTGAACACCACTTGGAGGATGCACTGAGGGTAGCAAGGGCAGAGAATTTACTCAGGGTGGGGGACTTCAATGTCCATCAGCAAGAGCGGCTGGGTAGCACCACTACCGACCGAGCTGGCTGAGTCCTGAAGGACATAGCTGCCAGACTGGGCCTGCGGCAGGTGGTGAACGAACCAACATGAGGGAAAAACTTACTTGACCTCGTCCTCACCAATCTACCTGTCGCAGATGCATCCGTCCATGACAGTATTGGTAGGGGTGACCACCGCACAGTCCTCGTGGAGTCGAAGTCCCGTCTTCGCACTAAGGACACCATCCAACGTGTTGTGTGGCACTACCATCGTGCTAAATGGGATAGATTCAGAACAGATCTAGCAGCTCAAAACTGGGCATCCATGAGGCGCTGTGGGCCATCAGCAACAGCAGAATTGTATTCCAGCACAATCTGTAACCTCATAGCCCGGCATATTCCAAACTCTACCATTACCAACAAGCCAGGGGATGAACCCTGGTTCAATGAGGAGTGTAGAAGTGCATGCCAGGAGCAGCACCAGGTGTACCTAAAAATGAGGTGCCAACCTGGTGAAGCGACAACTCAGGACTACATGCATGCTAAACAGCGGAAGCAACATGCTATAGACAGAGCTAAGCGATTCCACAACCAACGGATCAGATCAAAGCTCTGCAGTCCTGCCACATCAAGTCATGAATGGTGGTGGACAATTAAACAACTAACGGGAGGAGGACGGTCTGTAAACATTCCCATCCTCAATGAGGGCAGAGTCCAGCATGTGAGTGCAAAAGACAAGGCTGAAGCGTTTGCAACCATCTTCAGCCAGAAGTGCCGAATGGATGATCCATCTCGGCCTCCTCCCGATATCCCCACCATCACAGAATTCAGTCTTTAGCCAATTCGATTCACTCCACGTGATATCAAGAAACGGCTGAATGCGCTGGATACAGCAAAGGCTATGGGCCACGAAAACATCCCGGTTGTAGTGCTGGAGACTTGTGCTCAAGAACTAGCTGCACCTCGAGCCATGGAAGATGTCGTTGATAGTGCTATCAAGCGGCACTTACTCACCAATAACCTGCTCACCGATGCTCAGTTTGGGTTCCACCAGGACCACTCGGCTCTAGACCTCATTACAGCTTTGGTCCAAACATGGACAAAAGAGCTGAATTCCAGAGGTGAGGTGAGAGTGACTGCCCTTGACATCAAGGCAGCATTTGATCGAGTGTGGCACCAAGGAGCCCTAGTAAAATTGAAGTCAATGGGAATCAGGGGGAAAACTCTCCAGTGGCTAGAGATGGGAGTGGCTTTTGGAAGCCAATCATCTCAGCCCCAGGGCATTGCTGCAGGAGTTCCTCAGGGCAGTGTCCTAGGCCCAACCATCTTCAGCTGCTTCATCAATGACCTTCCCTCCATCATAAGGTCAGAAATGGGGATGTTCGCTGATGATTGCAGTGTTCAGATCCATTCGCAACCCCTCAAATAATGAAGAAGTCTGAGCCCACATGCAGCAAGACCTGGACAACATCCAGGCTTGGGCTCATAGTGGCAAGTAACATTTGTGCCAGACCAGTGCCAGGCAATGACCATCTCCAACAAGAGAGAGTCTAACCACCTCCCCTTGACATTCAACGGCCTTACCATCGCCAAATCCCCCACCATCAACATCTTGCGGGTCACCATTGAGCAGAAATTTAACTGGACCAGCATTATAAATAATGTGGCTACAAGAGCAGCTCAGAGGCTGGGTATTCTGCAGCAAGTGACTCACCTCCTGACTCCCCAAAGCCTTTCCACCATCTACAAGGCACAAGTCAGGAGTGTGATGGAATACTCTCCACTTGCTTGGATGAGTGCAGCTCCAACAACACTCAAGAAGCTCGACACCATCCAGAACAAAGCAGCCCACTTGATTGGCACCCCATCCACCACCCTAAACATTCACTCCCTTTGCCACCGGCGCACTGTGGCTGCAGTGTGTACCATCCATAGGATGCACTGCAGCAATTCACCAAGGCTTCTTCGACAGCAACTCCAAAACCCGCGACCTCTACCACCTAGAAGGACAAGAGCAGCAGGTACATGGGAACAACACCGCCTGCACGTTCCCCTCCAAGTCACACACCATCCCGACTTGGAAATATATCGTCGTTCCTTCATCGTCGCTGGGTCAAAATCCTGGAACTCCCTTCCTAACAGCACTGTGGGAGAACCTTCACCACACGGACTGCAGCAGTTCAAGAAGGCGGCTCACCACCACCTTCTCAAGGGCAATTAGGGATGGGCAATAAATGCTGGCCTTGCCAGCGACGCCCACATCCCATGAACAAATAATTTTTAAAAATTGCGGGAAAGATGGACACGGATTTGGGAGGTGACAACACATTCAATGACTTAGAGATGATAAAGGAGGATATAACGAGAGGTAAGCAGCCAACAGAAACCTTATGGGTTGAATTGAGAAATAGGAAAGGATCTAAGACTATAGTGGGAGTTGTATATAGGACCCCAGGCAGCAGCTCTGAAGTGCTAGATTGTATAAATGCAGAGATTAGACAAGCGTGTAGCAAAGGCATAGTGGTCTTAATGGGGGACTTTAACCATCACATAGATTGGGAAAAGCAGACTCGCAACTGTCAGAAAGGTAGTGAATTTCTTGAGTGTGTCCGGGATAGTTTTCTACAGCAGTATGTCCTTGAGGCAACAAGGAGGCAAGCCATACTAGATTTAGTAATGAGTAATGAACCAGATTTAGTTAACAGCTTAACTGCGTGAACATCTATCCAATAGCGATCATAACATGATCAAGTTCAATGTAATGTTTGAAAGGGAAAAAAGTGAATCAGCTGCTAAGAGTCTAGACTTGGGTAAGGCCGACTTCAATGGGATGAGACAGAGACTGTCCACAGTAAACTGGGCAAATCTGTTAATGGGTAAAACGACTGATGATCAGTGGGAAATGTTTAAAGAAACATTTAACGTGATACAGAACCGGTTTATACCCCTGAGGGGCAAGAACTCTACTTGCCAAAAAAAACAGCCATGGACAACTAAAGAGGTAGGGACAGTATAAGACATAAGGAAAGGGCAAACAAAAAGGCAAAAAATGGCACAGATCCTGGCGACTGGGAAAGATGCAAAGATCAACAAAGGGTCACAAAACAGATAGTATGAGCTACAAAAAGAGATATGAAAAGAAACTTGCAAGGGATATCAAAACCAATACGAAGAACTTTTATAGTTACATTAGGAAAAAGAGGGTGGTCAGGAGCAGTGTTGGCCCTTTAAAAACTGAAAGTGGTGATATTGTCATTGACAATGGGGAAATGGCGGACATGTTGAACAATTACTTTGCGTCAGTATTTACAGTAGAAAAAGAGGATAGCATTCCGGAAATCCCAAGAAAACTAATATTGAATCGGGAACAGGGACTCGATAAAATTAACATAAGTAAAGCAACAGTAATGAAGAATATAATAGCACTAAAGAGTGACAAATCCAGAGGACCAGATGGTTTCCATCCCAGGGTGCCCTAACTATAATCTTTCAAAGTTCTCTCGATTCAGGAACTGTCCCTCTAGATTGGAAAATTGCACATGTCACTCCGCTTTTTAAGAAAGGAGAGAGGGAAACCAGGGAATTATAGAGCAGTTAGCTTAACATCTGTTGTGGGGAAAATGCTGGAGTCTATAATTAAGGATAGGGTGACTGAACACCTCGAGAATTTTCAGTTAATCAGAGAGAGCCAGCATGGATTTGTGAAAGGTAGGTCGTGCCTGACAAACCTGATTGAATTTTTTGAAGAGATGACTAAAGTAGTGGACAGGGGAATGTCAATGGATGTTATTTATATGGACTTCCAGAAGGCATTTGATAAGGTCCCACATAAGAGACTGTTAGCTAAGATAGGAGCCCATGGAATCGAGGGAAAAGTACGGACTTGGTTAGGAAGTTGGCTGAGCGAAAGGCGACAGAGAGTAGGGATAATGGGTAGGTACTCACATTGGCAGGATGTGACTAGTGGAGCCCCGCAGGGATCTGTCTTGGGGCCTCAATTATTCACAATATTTATTAACGACTTAGATGAAGGCATAGAAAGTCTCAAATCTAAGTTTGCCGATGACACAAAGATTGGTGGCATTGTAAGCAGTGTAGATGAAAACATAAAATTACAAAGTGATATTGATAGATTAGGTGAATGGGCAAAACTGTGGCAAATGGAATTCAATGTAGGCAAATGTGAGGTCATCCACTTTGGATGAAAAAAGGATAGAACAGGGTACTTTCTAAATGGTAAAAAGTTAAAAACAGTGGATGTCCAAAGGGACTCATGGGTTCAGGTACATAGATCATTGAAGTGTCATGAACAGGTGCAGAAAATAATCAAGAAGGCTAATGGAATGCTGGCCTTGGAGGGACTGCAGCGTAGGTTTACTAGAATGATACCCGGACTTCAATGGTTAAGTTACGAGGAGACATTACACAAATTGGGGTTGTATTCTCTAGAGTTTCGAAGGTTAAGGGGTGATCTGATCGCAGTTTATAAGATATTAAGGGGAACAGATAGGGTGGATAGAGAGAAACTATTTCCGCTGGTTGGGGATTCCAGGAGTAGGGGGCACAGTCTAAAAATTAGAGCCAGACCTTTCAGGAGCGAGATTAGAAAACATTTCTACACACAAAGGGCAGTAGAAGTTTGGAATTCTCTTCCGCAAACGGCAATTGATACTAGGTCAATTGCTAAATTTAAATCTGAGATATAGTTTTTTGGCAACCAAAGGTATTAAGGAATACGGGCCAAAGGCACGTATGTGGAGTTGGATCACAGAATAGCCATGATCTTATCAAATGGCGGAGCAGGCACGAGGGGCTGAATGGCCTACTCCTGTTCCTATGACTTTGGAGAGGAAAGGGAAGTTGGACATGGGGCGATAGTTTGCAAGGAGAGAGGGGTCAAGTGTAGGTTTTTTGAGGAGGGGGTGATGCGGGCAGATTTGAAAGGGAGGGGGACAGTACCTAAGGAGAGGGAACCGTTAAAAATATCATCTCGCATGGAGGTCTGGAAGGGAGGTTGGGTGATCTGCAGTTTGGTCGGAATGGGGTTGAGGGATCAGGAGGTGGGTCTGTTGGACAAGACGAGCTTGAAGAGGGCATGAGGGGAAAAGTCCAAGAGCTCCTTGCACTTGTTGTTGGAGGTCAGGGTGGACACTGTGGCCCAATCTTTTTTTTAATTCATTTTCGGGATGTGGGCGTCGCTGGCAAGGCCAGCATTTATTGCCCATCCCAGGTTTGATACAACTGAGTGGCTTCCTCGGCCACTTGAGAGGGCAATTAAGAGTCAAGCAGATTGATGTGGGACTGAAATCACATATAGACTAAATAAAATAAGGACGGCAGGTTTCCTTACTTAAAGGACGTTAATGAACCAGTTGGGTTTTTACGACAATCCGACAGCCAATTTTCCTTCAATGTTTATTTCTAAATATTAATTTGTGTTTGTTTAAATAAAAATACAAACTACTTCAGCAAAGATCATTTCGTCTCTTTGATAGTCAGCTACAGAAAATTATCCTTTTCACAAAGTCTGCAGTCAATTTTGGGCCAGGGTCACAACCTGCAGCACCTTCTTTGGAACAGAGCCTGGCTTATTCTGCACTAATGTTGACAAATTAGCTGTTTCAGACAATTTATAACTGAACTTAAACTTGCTGCTTTCTCCACTTCATTAAACCATCAATCAATAAAACTCAATTAGCTGCCTATTATGTGACATTTTTGTTGTGGTGTATGATATTATTATAAAGGCTTCCACTGTCTTATGGAGAGACATGTCTATAAGGACATATGCCAGAAGCACCAAATCTGATCTGCAACCAGAATGTCGGGAAGGAGTTCCGCATCGCAACATCATTATTGCAAGAAACAAATGGTATGTCACAGCATGTGCATGACTTCCTAAAGAAGCAATGGACCAGTAAGCACAAATAGTCCACTCATTCACCAGATCAGAGTCCAATAGATGGGTTGTATGAATGTCTCCCCTCATGCCCTCTCCAACATCTATCATCAATTGCAGGAAGTCATTGAGGGCAAGAGGTGAGGTATCCCATGGCAAGCTATTCTTTGTGCTGGCTGTTTGAATGTGAACTTAGCTTTTATAATAGTACCACTAGTAACCTCAGATGAAGCAGAAAATTTCCAAATGAGAAATATATCTTATGAACCTTAAAGATAAAAGCTGGGGAGATATTTTTACTTTCTTTGAAACTAATGTGTTTGTTATCAATAGACAGCAATTTCCTTCCTCTGATGTATCATTCATGGCCTCTGATATAACAGTGATATGATGTATATGTTTAAGGAATAGTCCATTTAAACACTTTTTCTACATAATGTCCAGGCTATAACATGTTTTGTACGATTCCCAAACAATGCTTTTGAAAAGGTAGTGTGCGTTCTAAGCACCTATTTTGATCCAGTGCAATTTAGATCTTAGTTATTTGGACTTCAACTGTATAATAGATATGCAACTGTGTAACAAACAAATGAAATCTCTTGTATATACTATGAGCAGAACTGTACAGTGACTTCACAAAATCTATGCATGCAACTTTCTGAATGATTTTTTTTACAAAATTGCAAATTCAACTCAGTAATAAATCATTACCTAGAGGGTAATTGGGTCACAGCCTGGCACAATTCAAAGTTCTGGTGAGTCACTTATTTTCTGGTCAAAGGTGGTAGTATGTTACCCATTGTGGACAAGTGTACACAAGGGTTGAAAAATAAAGACGGAATGTAATCAAGTGAGTAATGAACCTTATTTGCAACCCTGGACCTTCATCCATTTGTTTTAAATGAGGAAGGAGAAGGCTGGAGGGAGATGCTATCTGTCACTGTTCTATTTCTTCTCCAATCAGAGGAAGTAGTTGGATTAATTTTCATTTTTTGCCCTAAAAATGCTGATTATCAAAGGTTATGAATAGACTGAAATGACATTACATTCCAGGTAATAGGCATGGTGGAAAATAAGGTAATTTAACTTTCCAGTCACTGCCAGACCGCCTTGCATAATCAGTCACTTAAATTCAAAGTGTTCAAAAGGAGGTTTTGTTATTTGGTAGTAAACTATTTATTGTTCTCTCATTGCCAAGAATACAGCAATCTATTTATATAGGTTGCCAAGTTAACCTCACTGTTCAGTGTAATTTTATGTGAAAATAACAAATGTACAGTACCATCAGTTTTTATATCTTTCAAAAATATCAGTAATAATACTAGGTTCTTACATGAAATTAACTAAATAAGGATAAAGGTTTTCACAAAGGAAAATGAGTTAGCACATTTTACAAAGCCTGCATTTTGCAATTTTTGCAGTGATTGTGAACAGCAAATGTCATTAGGTTATTTTGTGAGTGAAAGGAAATCTTCCTGTGAACTGGAGTTGATTAAACAACCATTACATCTCCATCTTTCTCTTAATGCGGTGCTTTTGTTAAACATATGAGTTTTTATCAAATTGTTTTGGTGCCGTCCCCATGCTTTTGGCTGACCTCATTTCTGTTGCACCACTGTATGCCTTTGTCCGAGAAGAAAGAAATGACATTGCTCCATACCTTGTTCTGAAAGAAACAAAATGTGTTGAAGTTCAAGCACTTGTCCCTTTTTCCAGTAATGAAACTATTGTACAAAAGTTAGACCCTTTTATGCACAGCACTTTTCAAATTCTACAGTTTGAACATAGCCAAAGGATAGGAGCAGATGAGGTAAAGTGAAATTAGAAGAAGAAGCATCTTTGGCATGAACTTCTGAAAATCTGCACAATAACAGAATACTACGAAACTGCAGTGCACATCTGTAGTAAAATATGACTCAACACTAGTTTTAAAAAAAATCCTGTTTTACCAAATGTTCTGATGAAACTTGTTATGAGGCATTGTGAGAACAATTTGGTTGGGGGTAGAATAACTCCTTAGTATGTAAAGTATCAGATAACTGCAAGAGTAAGTGACAGAGGTGTTGACCAATATATCAACCACTAGAAGGAACAGAATGAAAGTGATAAATAAGTTGCATGACTTAAAGATGATCACAAAGATAAGTTGTATTGTGAAATAGCAGCAGTGGACATGATGAAAAGTTGTAGTGGAAAAAAATGCAACAAAAAGCTGAATCAACACAGGGAAATGTTAGCAAGTAAGATATCAAATTTGCAAATAGTAAGGCTAGCAAATTGCATTATATATGTCACGATAGGAGAAAGACTATACGTCAGAAAGTAACTTCCATGGGTCAAGCTAACAAATCTCAATCCTCACTGCTCATATGTTTACAGGCAAAATTGCACAATATCAGAGAGTGCAGGAAGAGTTGATGAAGCCCCCAGACCATGAACCACCAATGCTATATGAACAAGCTATTGCTGATCTATTCAGGTGGAGAGCTTGGAAGACATGGGTTCTGTGGAGACTAGAGGACAACAGAGAACTTGTGGTATGTAACATATGAGCTATTTTAGAATTTACACTATGAAAATATATGCACAAAATGATTGCGCCAAGCATATTTTAGAGCATATAATGAGAATGCAGAACCTATTTGGATAAATTTGATGATTTATTCATAATATACCTTTCTTCAGACCAAGAAAAACACTGAGGTAAAACAATACTACTCACCAACATAGATGCACACATATCAGGAGACATAGATAGTGATTTTCAGTGGGAATCACAAGGTGAGGCACTGAGCAGTGATGAGGAAGGTGTAGCAGTTGATGAGGTGCCAGCTGGTGAAACGTATTGAATGCCTCCACCCCAACCCCGAGTTACATGAGTTATAGTGGACTTCCTTTAAAAATGGATACCAGAAAAGGACAGCTTCCAGTACCAACTTTCATGATTCTGGGAGCTGCAAGACATTAGGGAGTAAGCTATGGAGTTCTGTGTTGGCTGACAATTGAAGGTAAAGTTATTGACGAGGTTAGTTTGAACGTACCTGAAATACAGTAATTCATGGGTGAAGTAGTACAAAATGAAAGACAGTGTGTCAGGAAGATTAGCAGAAACCTGAGCCACACTGACCACACTTGCCAATATGCTACTCATTATATTTGCAGGTCTTGGCACACCTATCTTCCAGTGACCAAGAAAATCTGCCTCCACAGGCTTTGGGTCAGCAGGGAGCCAGTTGCAGAGCTTTGCTATCTGCTGCAAGGACATCTGTAGCCAACCTGCAACAGAGATATTGCCATTGGCAGGCAAGGCCACAACCATGTTCAACTTTTCTATCTGACTCATGCCAATCTAACAATCCTGTATCAGCCAATGTGCTGGCCTCACAGTTATCAACAGATAACTGATGCATTGGTCAGCATGGCCAGCACATTCAACAACAAAAACAATAACAACCTATATTTATATATCATCTTTAAAGAAGAAAATTGTCCCAAGGTACTTCACAGAGGCGCAATCAAAAAAATGGATTGAGCTAAAGAAGGAGGTATTAATGGGGGGCCATAAGCTTGGTCAAAAAGGTGGGTTTTAAGGTGGGTATTGAAGGAGAAGAGGAAGATGGAGAGGCAGAAGGGTTTGCGGAGGGAATTCCAAAACATGGAGCCCAGGCAGCTGAAGGCACAGCGCCAATCATGTGGAGAGCGTAGAGGGGGAATGCACAAGAAGCCAGAGTCAGAGGAACAGAGAGTTCAGGGGGGTTGTAAGGCTGAAGGCGGTCACAGAGATAGGGAGGAGTAAGGCCATGATGGGACTTAAACACAAGGATGTGATTTTTAAATTTGAGGCTTTGGGAAATTGGGAAATCAGGAGCTAATGCAGGTCAATAGGACAGGGATGATGAGTGAACAGAAATTGGTGGGGGATAGAATACAGGCAGTGGAGTTTTGGAGGAGCTGAAGTTTTTGGAGGGTGAAGGATGGGAGGGCAGCCAAGAGAGTATTGGAATGATCAAGTCTGGTGGTGACAAAAGCATGGATGAGAATTTCAACAGCAGACAGGCTGAGGTAGGGGTGGAGGCAGGTGATATTATAGACGTGGAAATAGGCAGTCTTTGTGATGGAGAGGATATGGGGTCAGAAGCTCAGCTCCAGATCAACTGACACCAAGGATAAGTTATGTGGAGAGACTAGAGAAGCTGGGATTGTTCTCTTTAGAGCAGAGAAGATTAAGGGGAGATTTAATAGAGGTGTTCAAAATTATGAGGTATTTTGACAGAGTAAATAGGGAGAAACTACTTCCACTGCCAAGAGTCAGTAACCATACACAGATTTACAATAATTGGCAAAAGAACCAAAGGGGAGATGAGGAGAATTTTTTTATGCAGCGAGTTGTTATGATCTGGAATGTATTGCCTGAAAGAAACTTTCAAAATGGAATTGGATATATACTTGAAAAGAAAAAATTTGCAGGGTTATGGGGAAAAAGCAGGGGAGTGGGGCTGATTGGACAGCTCTTTCAAAGAAGCACGATGGGCCAAAAGGCCTCCTTCGATGATTCTATGGAATAGAATGGCAAGCCTGAGAAAGTGGGTGGGAGCAGAATGAATCGATGGCAAGGGTTTGGAATTGGGCTGAGGTCGATGGCTTCGACGTTCCCAATATTTAGCTGGATGAAAATGCAGCTCATCCAAGACTGGCTGTCGGATAAACAATACAAAAGCAATGGAGGGGTCAAGAGAGGTGATGGAGAAGCAGAGCTGCGTGTAATCAGTGTAAATATGGAAGCCGACTCCATGTCTGCGGATGATGCCACCAAGGGATAGCATATAGATGAGGAAGAGAGGGGAACTCTGGAGCTAACAGTGTGGGGCCAGGCAGTGAAGCCATGGCTGGAGATGCTTTGGCTACGATTGGATACGTAAGAATGGAACCAAGCGAGGGCATTCCCATTGAGCTGAACAATAGAGAAGAGGCATTGGAGGAGGATTGGGTGGTCAACCATAAGAAAACTGCTAATGTAACACCCTTATTTAAAAAGGTTGGTAGGCAGAAGGCTGGAAATTATAGACCAGTTAGCCTAACATCTGTGGTGGGTAAAATTTTGGAGTCTATTATTAAGGAGACAGTAGCGGAACATTTGGATAAACATAATTTAATAGGACAAAGTCAGCATGGCTTTACGAAGGGGAAAGTCATGTCTGACAAATTTGCTTGAGTTCTTTGAGGGCACAACGTACAGGGTGGATAAAGGGGAACCAGTGGACGTAGTGTATTTAGACTTCCAGAAGGCATTCGACAAGGTGCCACATAAATGATTATTGCTCAAGATAAAGAATCACTGGATTGGGGGTAATATTCTGGCATGGGTGGAGGATTGGTTATCTAACAGGAAGCAGAGAGTTGGGATAAATGGTTCATTCTCGGACTGGCAACCAGTAGCCAGTGGTGTTCCGCAGGGGTCGGTGCTGGGTCCCCAACTCTTTACAATCTATATTAACGATTTGGAGGAGGGGACCAAGTGTAACATATCAAAGTTTGCAGATGATACAAAGATGGGAGGGAAAGTAGAGAGTGAGGAGGACATAAAAAACCTACAAGGGGATATGTTTAGGCTGGGTGAGTGGGCGGAGATTTGGCAGATGCAATACAATATTGGAAAATGTGAGGTTATGCACTTTGGCAGGAAAAATCAGAGAGCAAGTTATTATCTTAATGGCGAGAAACTGGAAAGTACTGCAGTAGAAAGGGATCTGGGGGTCCAAGTGCAAGAAAATCAAAAAGTTAGTATGCAGGTGCAGCAGGTGATCAAGAAGGCCAACGGAACGATGGCTTTTATTGCTAGGGGGATAGAATATAAAAACAGGGAGGTATTGCTGCAGTTATATAAGGTATTGGTGAGACCGCACCTGGAATACTGCATACAGTTTTGGTGTCCATACTTAAGAAAAGACATACTTGCTCTCGAGGCAGTACAAAGAAGGTTCACTCGGCTAATCCCGGGGATAAGGGGGTGGACATATGAGGAGAGGTTGAGTAGATTGGGACTCTACTCATTGGAGTTCAGAAGAATGAGAGGCGATCTTATTGAAACATATAAGATTGTGAAGGGGCTTGATCGGGTGGATGCGGTAATGATGTTTCCAAGGATGAGTGAAACTAGAACTAGGGGGCATAATCTTAGAATAAGGGGCTGCTCTTTCAAAACTGAGATGAGGAGAAACTTCTTCACTCAGAGGGTCTGTGGAATTTGCTGCCCCAGGAAGCTGTGGAAGCTACATCATTAAATAAATTTAAAACAGAAATAGCAGTTTCCTAGAAGTAAAGGGAATTGGGGGTTATGGGGAGCGGGCAGGAAATTGGACATGAATTTAGATTTGAGGCTAGGATCAGATCAGCCATGATCTTATTGAACGGCGGAGCAGGCTCGAGGGGCCGATTGGCCTACTCCTGCTCCTATTTCTTATGTTCTTAAGATAGGCTGTAGAGAGGTCGAGGAGAATGAGGGGAGGTAATGCACCACAGTCACAATCACAAAGGATGTCATTTGAGACTTTGGTTAGGGCCATTTTGGTGCTATGGCAGGATGAAACCTGATTGGAAAGATCAACACAAGGAGTTGCAGGAAAGATAGGAATGTATTCGAATGTTCAAGGACTTTAGTAAGGAAGAGGAGAGTGGTAACGAGATGGTAGTTTATAAGGGCACAGGAGTTTGAGCGTGGTTTCTTTGAAGATAATGACAGTGATTTTGAAACGTCGCATCCACTTGCAAAGTTAGCTAACATGCCAAGAGTGGAAGTTGGATGGTCAGCAAGGGAGCAAGAGGTGAATCTCATGGATGAGATGAGATCAGAGAGGGCATAAGGAGAGACAGTAGAGAAACTCGAAAGAGATATGGGTTCAGGACTACAGCAGGAGTGAACCGGGGGGAGATTTGGTTTGGGAAGGGAAAGGGGGAAAGCAGCACAGGTAACTGATTGGATGGTGTCAAACTTAGTGAAAAAGAAGCCCATGAGTTCTTCACACTTGTTGGAAGTGAGGGTGGAGGAGGCTGGGAGAGAGGTTTAAGGAGATAATTGTTAGTGGAGAAAAGAAGCCAGAGATTATCTTTGCTCTCCAAGACGGCCATGGAGTAGTGGATAGTTTTGGCAGAGGAGAGTGAAGCCGAATAGTGTTTGTTGTGGTCCAGCCTGATCTGGTGACAATTGGCCTGTGCATCCCCCCACTCCCTTTGCCCCACAATTAGTGGCTGTGGCTTCAGTCATCTGGGCCCCAGACCCTGTGATTCACTCCCTAAACCCCTTCTGCTTCTCAATCTTCCCCTTCTCCTTTAAGGCCCTTCTATAAAGCCACCTCTTTGACCAAATGTTTAGTCACATTAATATCTATTTCTTTGTCTTAGCGTCGACTTTTGTCTGATTACACCACTGTGAAATGCCTTGGGATGTTTTTCTACATTAAAGGTACTATATAAATGCAAGTTGTTGTTGGTGGTCACCTTCGAATTGTGACTCAGATGATGCTACCTCCTCAAGCTCAATAACTGTGTCCTCAAGGATGTATGTAGCTGCGCTCCAACTTGCAAATGTTGATGATAGGATGTGCGGTGCAATCTTGTCCTGGGCCACTGGCAGTGCTGCCAGACTGCTCTTCCAGACTTAAAATTACAAAAAGAGAACAGGTGTTAAAATGTTGGCTGCAAGAGACACCTTGCAACAAGCTTGATTTACATTATACTGTGTGTGATGTTTGTGTGCATACCTGTACGTCAGTTAGTGTGAAGAGGACAAGGCAGAAGAAGATGGAACTAGCCCCTTCACTTAGAGAGCGAGACTTCCTACAGACCTGCTCACTATTTAAAGCTGAATGCACCTCTTAAAGGGGAGCGGCAGTTAAGTTGCTAAAATTTCTGATGGTTTGGTGCAGAGGTTGGTCAACTGGAATATGAATCATATTAGAGCACCCAGTTTCTCAAACTTATTTTTGGAGGTGCTGGTTGAGAGAGTTAGGGCATGGAGGGAGATACTCTTTCCAGCTGATGGCAGGAAGGTGTCAAAACAAAATCTGTAGCAGGCTTAGAGAAAGGTGGAGGAGATAGTAAAGTCCCAGAGCATCATGCCCAGGACCTGGATTCAGCGCAAGAAATAGTTCAATGACCTGACCAAAGCAGCAAGGTCTTTCTATTTCCATTTCTCTGCATTACATCTGGCCATAGCACTTCCCCCTGTAGCAACTCTCCTTATTCCAATCACACACTAAATTGTTGTTTGCTGCCTTCACAACAGGCAGTAACAACATTCAGTCTTCACCTGGTAGCAATGCTAAACATTGCACTCCTCTGATGAATCTTTCTCAGCTTACAGTCCAGCCACTTTCTTTCCAGTGACCACCTCCCCATCCTGCACACAAATTGCCACTTTTCATTCTCAGGATGCACACTATATGAAGAAGCCTCATACGTATGCCCATCCCTTTTCAACAGCCACTCGCTGATTCTCTCCCTCACTGCAGGTAAAAATGGCTCACAATGCAAGAGAGAGGAGCAAAATGAGGGGGAGGACCAGCAAGCATCCCTCAGATGTAGCTGGCAGCCATGGGTATCATCGAGCCATCCAGAGTGAAGAGCATTGGCAAGAGGCTGGGGGCTGCACTCAGCAAGGTGTCTGCCTATTACTTGTGCCTCGACCTCAAGCAATCACTCATTCAAGCAGCTTGGCAACTTTATGCTGCATAGTGATGCCAATCATCTGCTACAGTGTAGCTATTCGGTGCCATTTTAACTCTTGTCCCTTTCCCCTTTTTCTAAGTTCTTCTCAACACCTGGACTTGATGGAAGAGGGCTTGGAAGAGAACAATCCTCTAGAAGAAGCATCATCACTCGCTCCATCGCTCCCAAGCATCAGCATAGAGACTGGATCCCCAGTTGGGTTAGACAAAGAGCCTGTTGCAAATGGGCACCTTGGATGCCTAAAACAAATGGCAACGAGCAAGAATCAAGCATTCCTGCGATGCGATTATAACTCTACTACCGCCCTAATCCTGCCAGGCAGCGGGGGAGTTAAAATCACCCCTTTGATGTATTTAAAACTAATTTATCAAGTTTTCTTAAATCAAGAACCAGAGACGACATGAGTAAACATTTTTTACGCAGTGAGTTGTAATGATCTGGAATGCATTGCCTGAAAGGATGGTGGAAGCAGGTTCAATAATATCTTTCAAAAGGGAATTAGATAAATACTTGAAGGAAAAAAAATTACAGGGCTATGGGGAAAGAACAGGGGAATGGGACTCTTTCAAAGAGCTGGCATAGGCACGATGGGCTGAATGGCCTCCTCCTGCTCTGTACCATACTATGAACTGACTGTAGCTGCAATTATGCTTCAGTTACATTCAGAAATGTGCATAATCAGGGTGCAATGAAGTGGAAATATGGGTAGAGATCACTTATGCTGGATCTTTGCCCATGGGGCAACATTTTCCAAGATGCCATACACCCTGCAAGGCTTCGCACACAGCAGGTGGCTTATCGGAAAATTGTGGGTGCGTTACTCAATTTTTCCATCCAGATTTTCTGATAAACCACCTGCAGTATGAGAGGCCCCATAGGTGGCGGGGGGGGGGGGGGGGCTTAATATCAATATTAGAATGGGATGGAAGTGATGCCATTTTGATGTTTGTGCTATTATCCAGCTTTTATGCTGGAAATTGACTTTCATAATTTTGTCCATTCAAGTTGGGCATCCAGGATTGCTTGCTTGTGTTTGGACTACATAGTTAGTTAAAGGAACAGACCGTAAGTCCAGTATATCATTTCTTCCAAGTCTTTTTCTACTTTTTTTGGGTCAACTGAGTGGCTGAAAAGGGTAAGATTTCACCACAAGTGAACTGCGCCTACGCACTGTCTCTTTCAAAACCACACATACAAGAAAAGGTATACTTACCTAGACTTATCCGATGGAACAGTGTATGTGTAGACTAAAATTCACCACAGAGACCGCGACAGAGCAGCCTCACATACTGTAATCTGACTTGCAGCCAAACACCACCTATGGCATGCCACTGTCAGTGGCTGTCAAAGTTACTGAACTTGTTTGCCTCATGCTTATTCCAGGCTGCCACTGAGAACTTCAGAAATATCAGCCAATCTGCCAGAAACAGCAAGCAACTTCATTATTTTCCCCATGGGCAATCAGCAACTATTTGAGGGAGGATACAAAATTGGATTGACGACAGAAAACAGAGGGTGGTTGTAGAGGGTTGTTTTTCAAACTGGAGGCCTGTGACCAGCGTTGTGCCTCAGGGATCGGTGCTGGGTCCGCTGTTATTTGTTATTTATATTAATGATTTGGATGAGAATTTAGTAAGCATGGTTAGTAAGTTTGCAGATGACACCAAGATTGGTGGCATTGTGGACAGTGAAGAAGGTTATCTAGGATTGCAACGGGATCTTGATAAATTGGGCCAGATGGAGTTTAATTTAGATAAATGTGAGGTGATGCATTTTGGTAGATCGAATCGGGCCAGGACCTACTCCGTTAATGGTAGGGCGTTGGGGAGAGTTATAGAACAAAGAGATCTAGGAGTACAGGTTCATAGCTCCTTGAAAGTGGAGTCACAGGTGGATAGGGTGGTGAAGAAGGCATTCAGCATGCTTGGTTTCATTGGTCAGAACACTGAATACAGGAGTTGGGATGTCTTGTTGAAGTTGTACAAGACATTAGTAAGGCCACACTGGAATACTGTGTACAGTTCTGGTCACCCTATTATAGAAAGGATATTATTAAACTAGAAAGAGTGCAGAAAAGATTTACTAGGATGCTACCGGGACTTGATGGTTTGACTTATAGGGAGAGGTTGGACAGACTGAGACTTTTTTCCCTGGAGAGTAGGAGGTTCAGGGGTGATCTTATAGAAGTCTATAAAATAATGAGGGGCATAGATAAGGTCGATAGTCAAAATCTTTTCCCAAAGGTAGGGGGCATAGATTTAAGGTGAGAGGGGAGAGATACAAAAGGGTCCAGAGGGGCAATTTTTTCACTCAAAGGGTGGTGAGTGTCTGGAACGAGCTGCCAGAGGCAGTAGTAGAGGCGGGTTTTAAAAAGCATTTGGACAGTTACATGGGTAAGATGGGTATAGAGGGATATGGGCCAAGTGCAGGCAATTGGGACTAGCTTAGTGGCATAAACTGGGCGACATGAACATGTTGGGCCGAAGGGCCTGTTTCCATGTTGTAAACTTCTATGATTCTATGCCTGCATTTTTTTCACATAGCAGGCTTGCCCAAAGTCCAGTACGCCATTGATGGCACCCACGTGATCCTATTTGCTGCTGCACACAATAGCTCTGCATTCTAGAATTGCAGAGGCTGTCACTCCATTTCACAGTTCATTTGTGACCATTGACACAGGATTATGCATGTGAATACCATTTCCCAGGCAGCAGTCATAATGCTTTTATTTTAAGGCCACCATGGCCCTATTATTTGGTCCACAAAGGAAAGTGCAAGGTTGGCTCCTAGGAGACCAAAGGTACCCTCCACACTTTGGCTCATGACAGCACTATTACACTCATTTACACATGCTAAACACAGTTATAATAAAGTGTAAGCATGTTCCAGAGTCATTGTACAACACACCATAGGCACATTAAAGTAGCACTTCAGATGAATAGACAGATTGGAAGCGTATTACAATACAGGCCAGCCAAAGTGTTGCGCATTATTGTAATCTGCATGCCCCACAACTTCACCAACCAATAGGGTATCAGTCATAATGCTTTTATTTTAAGGCAAACCACCATGGCCCCATTATTTGGCCCACAAAGGGAAGTGCAAGGTTGGCTCCTAGGAGACCAAAGGTATCCACCACAGCATCACCATAGAACACCCAGAGGAGAAAAGCAACGATATAGCAGCAAGACAAGCAGGAAGAGGTTGAAGGTGTGGCTGCTGAAACACCTTTTCCATCTGTTAGACCCATCTGCTTGAACTCTCATTGAGGAAACCTTCTGCTAACTTTCCATCAACCCATTGCATCAATAGCCCTTCAACATGTCTTTAACCAATACGTCTTCACCTAAATTGCATTTAGCTCCTATTCAACTGCCAAAGATACTATTCCTGTCAAGACCACTATAACAAGAACACTCTCTGACACAATTCAACTTCATTGCAAATACGTTTTATTCCCCTAAATGCTTATGCCTATCTTCCTGGTGCTTCCCTTTGGTGAGTGTGCATGACTGATGTAGGAATATAGGAACATAGGAACATAGGAACAGGAGTAGGCCATTTAGCCCCTCGTGCCTGCTCCGCCATTTGATAAGATCATGGCTGATCTGTGATCTAGCTCCATATACCTGCCTTTGGCCCATATCCCTTAATATCTTTGGTTGCCAGAAAGCTATCTATCTCACATTTAAATTTAGCAATTGAGCTAGTATCAATTGCCGTTTGCGGAAGAGAGTTCCAAACTTCTACCACCCTTTGTGTGTAGAAATGTTTTCTAATCTCGCTCCTGAAAGGTCTGGCTCTAATTTTTAGACTGTGCCCCCTACTTCTAGATACCCCAACCAGCGGAAATAGTTTCTCTCCATCCTATCCGTTCCCCTTAACATCTTATAAAGTTCGATCAGATCACCCCTTAACCTTCGAAACTCTAGAGAATACAACCCCAATCTGTGTAATCTCTCCTCGTAACTTAACCATTGAAGTCCAGGTATCATTCTAGTAAACCTACGCTGCACTCCCTCCAATATGTCCTTCCGAAGGTGCGGTGCCCAGAACTGCTCACAGTACTCCAGGTGCGGTCTAACCAGGGTTTTGTATAGCTGCAGCATAACTTCTGCCCCCTTGTACTCTAGTCCTCTAGATAGAAAGGCCAGCATTCCATTAGCCTTCTTGATTATTTTCTGCACCTGTTCATGACACTTCAATGATCTATGTACCTGAACCCCTAAGTCCCTTTGGACAGCCACTGTTTTTAACTTTTTACCATTTAGAAAGTACCCTGTTCTATCCTTTTTTGATCCAAAGTGGATGACCTCACATTTGTCTACATTGAATTCCATTTGCCACAGTTTTGCCCATTCACCTAATCTATCAATATCGCTTTGTAATTTTATGTTTTCATCTACACTGCTTACAATACCACCAATCTTTGTGTCATCGGCAAACTTAGATATGAGACTTTCTATGCCTTCATCTAAGTCATTAATAAATAGTGTGAATAATTGAGGGCCCAAGACAGATCCCTGCGGGACTCCACTAGTCACATCCTGCCAATGTGAATACTTATCCATTGTCCTTACTCTCTGTCGCCTTTCGCTCAGCCAATTTCCTAACCAAGTCCGTACTTTTCCCTCGATTCCATGGGCTTAGCTAACAGTCTCTTATGTGGGACCTTATCAAATGCCTTCTGGAAGTCCATATAAATAACATCCATTGACATTCCCCTGTCCACTCTTTTAGTCACTTCTTCAAAAAATTCAATCAGGTTTTATTGTGCTCAATAATGTAACATCGTGCTTCCCCAAAATGCTCCCCCCCCCCCCCCCCATGGTCATATGAATTGGCTGGCTGCTATGTGTCTGTAAGGAGATCTTGGAATTGAGGTGGCCTACTTGCCTCTGTGAATTGGTTCCTGGAATGGACCAGCTTCTCACTCCACCACTTCCGCAGCTTTAGGGTGGTCTGGCCCTGGCTGCTTTCTGAAACATGTACAGTCATCAGAGGGGGTGGCAGATGGGTTCAGTACAGTCTTTGGAGGAGGTAGCAGGAAGTTCCAGATGTGTTGTCATCCTGAGAGACAGTAACATCATCCATGCTCATCCCTTGCATAGCCCTGCCACACTTACTGCTTGCAGCAGAATTCTGCTATGTAACAGCAGAATTGACAGAATCAATGAGACTACTGAAACCTTGGTCACCTGTTGTCTCCATGTGATCCTCAAATCTGTCCAAGCTGGAGGAGAGAGCATTCTGAGCATTCACGAGAGATGCTATAAATGCCCTCAGGACCTCTGCTATAGTGGGAGATGCTCCTGGAGTTACCACTCATTCTATGGTGGATTGCAGTGTTTCCATTCCATCCAAAAACACAAGGCAGGTATGGGGAGTGAATACATCCTTACTAGACATTATCTGTTGAAGGTTGCTTGGCACAATCTGTGATGACTGCAGCAATCTTTGATACAGATCCCCTGAGGTACGGATCCATGGCCTCATCAAATGACAGTGGACTGATAGTAAATTCCTGCTCCTCTGCTGCCATTACTTGCTCCTGGCCATCCAGTGCACCCTCGTCTACATCAGTCTTGAAATTTCATGGTGTGGATAATTATGAGCTGGTGCTTTGGATGGTTAGTGTGAATGATGCTGCATGCTGTGAGGTGCTGCCTTGTTAGTATCATTGGGACAAGACTGTTCTTCCTCTGGCGCAGCTAGAGAAAGATAAATATGTTACAATGCTGTCCCTTATGACAACTTTTCAGATGTAGCTTTCAACAGAATGAGTGACATGTTTTTATGTTTCAGTGTATGTTTTGGTGTTAATGAGTGAGAGAATATGATAAGAAGAGCAAGAGAAGGCTAATACTAACCTTAACTGGGTCCATGGGTCCTACTTCCCCATCATGGCTTCCTCATGACATTTCTTCCCAGGATCTCCAGGCCCACCTCCTCGAACGGAGTGAAGGGACATACACTGGGAGGCCTCTCCTGTGAGTTGTCTCCCTCTTATTATGTTTTGACTTCTTCTGCAAACATAGTAAAGGAGATGGCTAATTCAAATTGTCAGTAGGATGTACAGAGATATCCATGTGTCACTGTGCAGCCTCGTGGGTGTGATTACATGTACACGCATCATATATCTACATTACATGAAAGGATTTGTTTGGGTAAAATGAATTTAAGGATGTGAGGAAAGGAGCACTTGGAGGAGAAGGTTTCTGATGTGAATTGTACCTTACGGCATAACAGGCACTCATGCTAAGCATTTAAAGGACTGTAAGGTACTGTGAGGGGGAGGTAACTCTATGTACTTTGCATACTTTGTACACAGGAATCTCCTGGATTCACTTCACCAGTCTCACTGTTAACACATGAGCGTCCCACATGGTCAGGAGTTTACTTTCGCTACCCATAAAATAGCATAAACTGTAAGAGTATAACAATGAGACCCAATGGATATCATGATCTTCATATGTGCCCTCAGATGTACTTCTTCACTCTTCAGAAAGATGGACTAATTAACACTTTAGTGAGACAAGGCCAGACACAAGTCATTAAGCTGTTTTATTTTACTGTCAGTAAATGAACATACAGTGTAACAGTTATAGCAAATCTCATCTTAATACAATATAACTTGAGTCCCTCCATATAAATCAGAAATATTATTTCAAAAATTCCACACTGTCCCAGTTAGCTGTCTAAGTAATACTTATTTTTGATTAGCCCCGTACCTGAATCAGACCAAGGCTTGATTGCCCCCCTTCTTAAGATAGTTTGACCAAGGTCTTACTTGGCTCTCATGATGTGGAGATGCCGGTGATGGACTGGGGTTGACAATTGTAAACAATTTTACAACACCAAGTTATAGTCCAGCAATTTTATTTTAAATTCACAAGCTTTCGGAGGCTTCCTCCTTCGTCAGGTGAACGATGTGAAAATCGTTCACCTGACGAAGGAGGAAGCCTCCGAAAGCTTGTGAATTTAAAATAAAATTGCTGGACTATAACTTGGTGTTGTAAAATTGTTTACAATTACTTGGCTCTCTCAGCAGACCTTACCAACTGACCTCCAGCATGTGTCTCTTTCTTCATCTTGTGACCACCCCAGTGCCCAGTGGACAGGAAGCTGAAGGTTCAACCTATGATCCTCTTCCCTGTTTATGGATTAGGCAGTAGAGCTGCCAATTAAACCAGCTACCCCCTTGCTAAATGTTGGGTCCTTGAAACTTCTTTTGCAGAGCTCAAAAAGAAAAGTGATTCCAATCCTTAATGTGTGAATGTTTGCTGGGATGTGTTCTAATGAACCTTCCATTGTCTGAGGCTATTGGGACTGACACTTCATCTGATTTCTGATCTGCAAAACTGGCATGTGGCTGTGCTGTGAGTTCGACTCCTTGACAGCAAATTTTTACTTGAACACGCACCTTAACATAAATTGGAACCCCCCCCACCCTCCGCTATGGTAAACTGTTCAATATCCTGAATACAATTGGGGGATCATCCTACCTTGCTAACCTGCTTTAAACTTTTTGCAGCCAGGTCTGTGAAGTTTTGTACACTGTATTCACATTGCTGGCCACCTCCTATGCACCATTGGCAGTTTGTCTGGGAACTCAACGTCCATTTGTCTAAAAGAGCTAAACAGAGATCAGTAACACTCAGAGATGAAGTGGAGTCTAATTGTAGGGGTGAAAGTATGACAGGGATATTAAATGAATATATTTAATCAGACTTTATAACCGATGGTGGAAGAGAGAATGTATGAAGAAGAGGATACGGAACAATGTTAGAGATAACTATAGAAAAGGGATTGGTTCTGGAGAACTAAAGGTGGATATATCACTGGCCAGTGATGTCATGCACCCTAGGCTGTTGAAAGAAGTCAGATAGCAGGCATTCTCCACAATTTTCAATCCTCCTTAAATATGCAAATTGTGCCACAGGATTGGAGAGCATCTAATGTTACAATTTTGTTCAAGAAGAGAGAGAAGATAAACCGCGTACCACTAGACCAGTTCGTCTAATGTCAGTTCTGGGCAAACTCTTATAACCCGTGGGGTGAATTTTCATGTTTCCGATTCCATGGGGTGGGAGGTGGTCATTGTGAGATTACACAAATTGGGGTTGTATTCTCTAGAGTTTCGAAGGTTAAGGGGTGATCTGATTGAAGTTTATAAGATATTAAGGGGAACAGATAGGGTGGATAGAGAGAAACTATTTCTGCTGGTTGGGGATTTTAGGAGTAGGGGGCACAGTCTATAAATTAGAGCCAGACCTTTCAGGAGCGAGATTAGAAAACATTTCTACACACAAAGGGTTGTAGAAGTTTGGAACTCTCTTCCACAAACGGCAATTGATACTAGCTCAATTGCTAAATTTAAATCTGAGATAGATAGCTTTTTGGCAACCAAAGATATTAAGGGATATGGGCCAAAGGCAGGTATATGGAGTTAGATCACAGATCAGCCATGATCTCATCAAATGGCGGAGCAGGCATGAGGGGCTGAATGGCCTACTCCAGTTCCTATGTTCCTATGTTCCTACCTGCCCAACTGAATCGGTGTGAGGCCCTGACCATTTTCATGGTCAGACCTCATTTGAATAACTGCGGTGAACTGCCATTGAATAATTGCGGTGAACTGCCATTGAATAATTGCGGTGAACTGCCATTGAATAATTGTGGTGAACGACAGGGCTGGGAGAGGCAAGAAATACGGAGGCTCCTCTGTGGAGCTGAACCAGAAGTGGAGCCTTAAAGAGGGAAGCGAAGATAATCCAGGGTGGCACGGACGGACCACCAGCAGATGAACTTTTACTTACCATTGCTTGAGAAGCTGCTGGTTAGGCTGCTTTAACTCAAGTACCAATGTGCAAAATATGCTCCACCCATTAGAACCTGAAAATTGTATCAGGGACCTATGTACGTCATGGGATCGCAATTTGCAAATCTCAATGAGGCACCTGCCCGAAACTGGATAGAAATGGCGGTGAGTGGATCGACAGCGGAAACTGGTGGTAAGTAGTGCACTGTGCCATTCTTCATACATTTTCCCTGCGCTATTGCCCCATTCCTGAAAATAGGATGAAAATTAGTCCCCATCATTCAAAATAAAAGGCACAAGTTGATCAAGGAGAGTCGGTATGAATTAGTTAAAGACAAGTGACGTTGACAAATTCAATAGAGTTTTTTGAAGAAGTGACCAATTGGATAGAATCACAGAAGTTTACAACATGGAAACAGGCCCTTCAGCCCAACATGTCCATGTTGCCCAGTTTATACCACTAAGCTAGTCCCAATTGCCTGCACTTGGCTCATATCCCTCTATACCGATCTTACCCATGTAACTGTCCAAATGCTTTTAAAAGACAAAATTGTACCCGCCTCTACTACTGCCTATGGCAGCTCGTTCCAGACACTCACCACCCTTTGAGTGAAAAAATTGCCCCTCTGGACCCTTTTGTATCTCTCCCCTCTCACCTTAAATCTATGCCCCCCTCGTTATAGACTCCCCTACCTTTGGGAAAGGATTTTGACTATCTACCTTATCTATGCCCCTCATTATTTTATAGACTTCAATAAGATCACCCCTAAACCTCCTACTCTCCAGGGAAAAAAGTCTCAGTCTATCCAACCTCTCCCTATAAGTCAAACCATCAAGTCCCGGTAGCATCCTAGTAAATCTTTTCTGCACTCTTTCTAGTTTAATAATATCCTTTCTATAATAGGGTGACCAGAACTGTACACAGTATTCCAGTGTGGCCTTACTAATGTCTTGTACAACTTCAACAAGACATCCCAATTCCTGTATTCAATGTTCTGACCAATGAAACCAAGCATGCTGAATGCCTTCTTCACCACCCTATCCACCTGTGACTCCACTTTCAAGGAGCTATGAACCTGTACTGCTAGATCTCTTTGTTCTATAACTCTCCCCAACGCCCTACCATTAACGGAATAGGTCCTGACCTGATTCGATCTACCAAAATGCATCACCTCACATTTATCTAAATTAAACTCCATCTGCCATTCATCGGCCCACTGGCCCAATTTATCAAGATCCCGTTGCAATCCTAGATAACCTTCTTCACTGTCCACAATGCATGGATCTACATGGATTTTCAGATGGCGCTCACTGAGTTGTCTAACAAAACACTTGTTTGAAAAATTCAGGTGTATGGTATAACAGGTAAGCAAGTTGGTTGTCATAGACAGGTTGGCAGAATGGGGAGACAGGTGGAAGATCCAACTTAATGTGGATAATTGCAAAGAATTGTTGAACCATGGAAAGTGTTGCCACAGGGAATGGTTGAGGCAGAGACCTTTGCATTTTTTCAGGGAGCATAGAATAAATATGTGGAGCAAAGCAGCACACAAGACTATGGAGAGAGAACAGTGGGACATTTTGGATTGCTCTAACAATTAGCAAATACAGACACAATGGTTTGCTACTGTGCTATAAACTTCAATAGTTCCTTAGTTCCTCTACTTCACTTGCTGCAATACAAGTTAAATTGCCCATCTGAAAACTGGGACATCTTGTAGCCAGTACAACCGGAAACAGACATCTCAAAATTTTTCTTTTGCTTCTTCCCACCAATGTGTTGTTAAAATGCCTCTTTAAACTTCTGTCTGCTAATTATGCACCACCAAACCTCTGCCCAATCAGAGGCTTGATCCAAAAATCCATACTTGTGCGTGCTGTGTAAGCAGGTTACAAAATGATAGATATAAACAAAAATACTGACGGAAAATGGATTTCTGGATAAGTAATGAATATACATAAGCAGATAACTGGAAATTAAATCACTCTGTGACCATAGCTATGATATAACTCTCTGTCGTATTGTTGTATATATGTGTAAATGTGAAAGTAGATCATTAATTTGGAATGTTTGATTCAGATTTCAACTGTTCCCTTTGTGCACCTTTTCTTGCAGTTGCTATTAGTTTTTTCTCTTTCATTATTATTCCCTGTGTAAGTGTAAGTAATAATGCAATTTCATGTATAACATGACAAATTTGGAAAATTTGAAAATAAGGAACTCAGGCAGCTGAGCAGCTGATCTGAATTTTGGAGATAAACAAACTGATGAGATCCTCACACCTGGGCCTAGATATTTGATGCTGCCACGCTCATTTTTCAGATGCTAAATGGGTGATTAAGCTTCCAATATGGCAGACAATTTAGCGTGCTCATGACGAGCCTCCCGATCGTCACCTCGACACCCCCCCCCCCAAATCACCACCTCGACCCACTCCCAATCGCCGCCTCGGCCCCTCCCGATCGCCACCTCAGCCCCCTCCCAATCGCCAACTCAGCCCCCTCCCGATCGCCACCTCGACCCCCTCCCAATTGCCACCTCGACCCCCTCCCGTTAGCCACCTCGAACCCCTCCCGATCACCATCTGGATCCCCTCCCAATTACCACCTCAGCCTCCTCCCGATCGCCACGTTGACCCCCTCCCAATTGCTGCCTCGACCCTCCCCCAATCACCGCCTCGGCCCCTCCCGATCGCCACCTCGGCCCCCTCCCAATCGCCAACTCAGCCCCCTCCCGATCGCCACCTCGACCCCCTCCCAATTGTCACCTCGACCCCCTCCTAATCACCACCTCAAACCCCTCCCGATCGCCACCTCAACCCCCTCCCAATCACCACCTCGGCCCCCTCCCAATCGCCACCTCAACCCCCTCCTGATCACCCCCTTCCATTGACTTCAATGGAAATAAAAGTCATGAGAGATGTAAAATGGGCTGTCAATTCACTATCAATCGTTTTCTGACATCAAAATTACCCCTTATGTGTTGCAGATGGATTAGAATATCACACATCACTGGGACTGGAATTGTGACAACACAAGTGTGAAGCAAGTACTTGAACTGTTCCCAGATTGAAATAATAGCTAGGTTTCCCCTTCCTTTTTACTTTCAAGAATGTTTAATCAATGTTTACATAAGAACATAAGAAATAGAAGCAGGAGTAAGGCCCCTCAAGCCTGCTCCACCATTCAATAAGATCATGGCTGATCTTCTACCTCAACTCCACTTTCCCACCCTATCGCAATATCCCTTCATTCCCTTTGTGTCCAAATATCCATCGATCTCAGTCTTGAATATACTCAACAGCTGAGCATCTGCAGCCCTCTGGGTTAGAGAATTCCAAAGATTCACAACCCTCCGAGTGAAGAAATTTTTTCTTATCTCGATGCTAAATGGCCAACCCCTTATCTTGAGACTATGACCCCTAATTCTAGACTCTCCAGCCAGGGGAAACAGCCTCTCAGCAACAACCTTGTCAAGCCCTCTAAGAATTTTATACGTTTCAATGAGATCACCTCTCATTCTTCTAAACCCAGGGAACATAGGCCCATTTTACTCAATTTCTCCTCATAGGACAATCCTCTCATCCCACGAATCAAGCTAGTGAACCATCGTTGCACCCCCTCTAAGGCAAGTATATCCTAGGTTAGGTAAGGAGACCAAAACTGGACACAGTACTTCAGGTGTGGTCTCGCCACAGCCCTATATAATTGCAGCAAGACCTCCTTACTCTTATTCTCCAACCTTGAAATAAAGGTTAACATACCATTTGCCTTCCTAATTGTTTGCTGTACCTGCATGTTAACTTTCTGTGATTCATGTACAAGGACACCCAAATCCCTCTGACTACCAACATTTCTTAGTCTCTCACCTTTTAAAAAATATTCTGCTTTTCTATTCTTCCTTCCAAAGTGGATAATTTCACATTTCCCCACATTGTACTCCATCTACCACCTTCTCACCCACTCACTTAACCTTTGCAGCCTCTTTGCTTCCTCCTCACAACTTACTTTCCCTCCTAGCTTTGTATCATCAGCAAACTTGGATACATTACACGCAGTCCCCTCATCTAAATCATTGATATATATTGTAAACAGCTGAGGCCCAAGCTCTGATCCTTGCGGCACCCCACTAGTTACAGCCTGCCATCCCAAAAATGACCTGTTTATTCCTATTCTCTGTTTTCTATCCGTTAACCAATCTTCAATGCATGCTAATATATTACCCCCAATCCCATGAGCTCTAATCTTGTATAACAACCTCTTGAGTTACACCTTATCGAATGCCTTTTGAAAATCCAAATATATTACATCCACTGGTTCCTCCTTATCTACCCTGCTAGTTACACCCTCAAAAATCTCTAATAAATTTGTCAAACATGATTTCCCTTTCAAAAAACTGTGTTGGTGCTGCCTAATCATATTATGATTTTGTAAGTGCCCTGTAACTATGTCCTTAATAATAGATTCTAACATTTTCCCCGCCACTGATGCCTAACTGGCCTACAGTTTCCTGTTTTCTCTCTCCCTCCTTTCTTGAATAGCGAGGTTACATTTGCTACCTTCCAATCCACGGGGACTGTTCTAGAATCTAGGGAATTCTGGAAGATCAAAACCAATCTCTATCTCTGCAGCCACCTCTTTTAAAACCCTAGGATGTAGGCCATCAAGACCATCAAGGATTTGTTGGTTTTTGGTCCCATTATTTTTTCCAGTACTTTTCTTTACTAATCTTAATTACTTTAAGTTCCTCACTCTCATTAGACCCTTGGTTCCCTATTATTTCCGGTGTGTTTTTTGTGTCTTCTACTGTGAAGACAGATACAAAATATTTGTTTAACATCTCTGCCATTTCCTTATTTCCCATTATGATTTCCCTCGACTCTGCCCACATTTATTTTTGATAATCTCTTCATTTTTATATACTTGTCAAAGCTCTTTTTATATTTCTTGCTAATTTACTCTCATATTCAATTTTCTCCCTCTTTATCAATTTCTTGGTCATTCTTTGCTGATTTCTAAAACTCTCCCAATCCTCAGGCTTACTACTCTTTTTGGCAACATTGTAAGCCTCTTTTAATCTAATACTTCTCTAGTTAGCCACCGTTGAATCACTTTTCCCGTGGAGTTTTTATTCCTCAAGGGAATGTATATTCGTTGAGAATTATGAATTACCTTGGGGAGTGTTTATCTTCAGCTACTGACAAGCAAAAACTCACACCACCCAAGATGCAAAGGACTGCACCAGCCCAGCCGATGAATAAAGCAGTTCCTAATTCATATCTGTAGAGGCAAAATATACATGTCAAGTATTTATCTAAAGAAATTGTTTAATTATCTGTAATTTACATAGTGGTCTTTATTTTAAAGGTTTGTTCTTTCATAAAGGACTCCCAGGCACTAAAAACTATTAGAACAATGTAGAAATAAACCACAAGGTCTCACTTACCTTGGCACATGTTACATTTTTTAAAAAATCATTGTAAAAATGAATAAATTGGACAATGCTGTCATGTTGAGTGTTCTGCTGACACTGTTTTCACTAAAGGTCATGTTTCAGCTATTCCATCATTTGCAGTTCATTTTAGGGAGAGGAAAATACTGACTAATTGTTCATGGGCCCTTAATACACTATAAAAAGATGCGAAGAGTTCAATCATTTTGCCTCACAGGGCATAGTAAATACAAAATATAATGCAGTACTTGATCTGTGCATATTTTAACACAACCAGACAGCTTGGAATGTTCTTTTTATCCTTTAGCATCTAATATTTTTCCCATTGGAAATACATGGGAAACTGAACATGTATGAAAAATCACCAGAACATACTTTTATGTTTTGTTACCACAAATTTGCTGAGAGGATAGTAAATTATACATTTTTTCCAAAGACACTGAAAGGGCTCCATTTCATAATTTTAAAAGTTCCTTTCTGTACATTTCTGTACATTCTGAACACACACAAAATGGCAAATGTCCTTCAAAATATAATTTAATGTAGATTATTCCCATTGATTGCTAAGAGTATATCTAGTTCACAATGTAACACTGAGCATGCGTAACAGAAGGATGCAATGAAATCATTAGTTCTATAGCTAAAAAGAAGGCAAATTTATATATGCTATAAATCATAAATAAATGCATACCTGTAGATTACTTCCTGAGTTTTTTTTAATTATTACTATCATCTTTTAAAATATTTGTATTCACATGTCTTCTCTGTGTGGGTTTGTACACCATCTATTTTTTCAGCAAATATCAAGCAAAGGACCCCCTTAAATTGTGTGCTCTGTTTAAACTTATAAACATAATTATTTAATATAATCTTAATTTGGGAAGAAACTGGGTTTGATAATGTGGTCTGGGCATAATGATACAGTTATTCTTCTTCTGCTGTTCTTCAGATGTTTGGTGTGCCTGCCATGCACTGATCAGACCTGATAATGTGAGATTAGTTCATTAATATAATCTTGCTGCATTCTCAGCACACAGTGCATGACGTGCTAGGAGTGCACCCAGGTCAGGAGGTGCTGCTTGCCCTTAGAATTATCCTGGGGAGGAATGGTGGAAGCAAGTCACCAAAGTCAATTTGCTCCTTTCGATATTGCAGCTTTGGAGGTACTGCTGCAGAAGGTCCTGGGAAAAAAAGGTGGTGCTTTTTGGAGCTGAAGGCAACCCTGCTTTTTGGAGCTGAAGGCAACCCTCCAGTATAGTGTCAAAGCAGCCTGGATGGAGGTGCAGAAAGAGTCAATGCTGTGTCACCTGTGTGCCAAACCTAGCAGGTGCAGTAAGTACTACTCACATTTTTTTAAATTTTACGATGCCTCCTTACAATGTATCTTCAACAACAGAAACAACTTGCATTTATACAGGATCTTTAATGTAAAGAATATCCCAAGCCACCTCACCAATAGAAATAAACAGCAAAATGGATGCCAAGCAATGGAGAGAAAGATTAGGAAGGGTGACTAAAAGCTTGGTCGAATACATGGATTTTGAGAAGGCTTTTAAAGGAGGAGAGAGATTTGGAGGGATGAACAGGTTTAGGGAGGGAGTTCCAGAAAATGGGGCCAAGATGTCTGAAGGCACTGCCACCAATGATGGGATGAAGGGAACAGTGACATACAAAAGGCCAGAACCAAAGGGTGTGATGGGCATGTAAGGCTGCAGGAAGTTTCAAAGGAGGGGTGGTGCAAGTCAATGGAGAGATTTGAAAATGTGGCTGTGGAATTTAAATTGATTGTTTTGGAGGATGATGAACTCGTGTAGGTCAGTGAGGAGAGAGGCGATTGGTGAGTGGGGCAGGATATGGGTTTCTGTGTTCTAGAGAAATTGGAATTTGTGGAGGATGAGAAGCCAGAAAAGCAAATAATCAAGTCTGGAGGTGACAAAAAAAGGTTAAGCGTTTCAGCGGTGGAGGGGCTGAGGTGGGGGGGCACAGGTAGAAACAGATGGTTTGGGTGATGGATAGGATCTGCAGCTTTAATAGGATGTCAAGATTTCCAAATGATTTGGTTCAGCCTGAGCAAGTGGCTGAGATGGAATCAGTAGCAAGGGAGTAGAGTTTATGGTGAGGGTCTAAAATAATGGCTTTGGTCTTACCGATGTTAAGTTGGAGGAAATTGTAAATTGATATGCGACAGGCAGGCTAATAGCATTGAATTTAAAATCTTCCTCCTTATCCTCTCATCTTTCCATGATTTTGCTCAAACTTTAATCTTTTTGTTTTCTAAGGTTCTCGAAAGCTTTGCGTCCATCGTTCTCAAAACTTTTTTGTTTGAATTCTCCCAGTTCTGCTTCTTCCCTGTTCGCAGCACTGAGGGAGCCTTAGTCAATGTCACTAATTGACTATGGCCATGATGCTTTATCCCTCTCTGCTGTATTTGATATGATCTTCGTCCATCTCATCCCCTCTCTTGTTCAGCTCTGTGCAACTGCCCTTGGAAAATGCAGGTAGGAGCAAGGAGCTGATATTGAGATACCAGTGGATGTGTGCCATGAATCTCTGATTCCTTCCTCTCCTCTTGTGAGGTTATGCACTTTGGCAGGAAAAATCAGAGAGCAAGTTATTATCTTAATGGCGAGAAACTGGAAAGTACTGCAGTACAAAGGGATCTGGGGGTTCTAGTGCAAGAAAATCAAAACGTTAGTATGCAGGTGCAGCAGGTGATCAAGAAGGCCAACGGAATGTTGGCTTTTATTGCTAGGGTGCTAGAATATAAAAACAGGGAGGTATTGCTGCAGTTATATAAGGTATTGGTGAGACCGCACCTGGAATACTGCATACAGTTTTGGTCTCCATACTTAAGAAAAGACATACTTGCTCTCGAGGCAGTACAAAGAAGGTTCACTCGTTTAATCCCGGGGATGAGGGGGTGGACATATGAGGAGAGGTTGAGTAGATTGGAACTCTACTCATTGGAGTTCAGAAAAATGAGAGGCGATCTTATTGAAACATATAAGATTGTGAAGGGGCTTGATCGGGTGGATGCGGTAAGGATGTTCCCAAGGATGGGTGAAACTAGAACTAGGGGGGCATAATCTTAGAATAAGGGGCTGCTCTTTCAAAACTGAGATGAGGAGAAACTTCTTCACTCAGAGGGTAGTAGGTCTGTGGAATTTGCTGCCCCAGGAAGCTGTGGAAGCTACATCATTAAATAAATTTAAAACAGAAATAGACAGTTTCCTGGAAGTAAAGGGAATTAGGGGTTACGGGGAGCGGGCAGGAAATTGGACATGAATTTAGATTTGAGGTTAGGATCAGATCAGCCATGATCTTATTGAATGGCGGAGCATGCTCGAGGGGCCGATTGGCCTACTCCTGCTCCTATTTCTTATGTTCTTTTGTTCTTCTTCTTCTTCCAGGAAGCAATGGTAGAAGCAATCCTGAATGTGAAATCTATTGTGTCCTGTTTAAACGGGGATGTGGAAAGACAGGCCCACAACAAATGTTAAGAAGGCCCTGCTCCTTCCCCATAGCCTTGCAAACTTTTCCCCTTCAAGTATTTATTCAATTCCCTTTTGAAAGTTATTATTGAAAAATATTTCCTCATGTTGTCTCTGGTTGTTTTGCCAATCACCTTAAATCTGTGTCCTCTGGTTACCAGCCCATCTGCCATTGGAAACAGTTTCTCCTTATCTACTGTATCAAAACCCTTCATGATTTTGAAAACCTCTATCAAATCTCCCCTTCACCTTCTCTGCTCCAAGGAGAACAACCCCAGTTTCTCCAGTCTCTCCACAAAACTGAAGTCTTTCATTCCTGGTACCATTCTAGTAAATCTCTTCTGTACCCTCTCTAAGGCCTTGACACCCTTCTTAAAGTATAATGCCCAGAATTGGCCACAACATTCCAACTGGGGCCTAACCGATATTTTATAAAGGTTTAGCATGACTTCCTTCCCTTTTGTATCCTATGCCTCTATTTATAAAGCCACGCATCCTATAAGCCTTTTTAACAGCCTTCTCAACTTGTCCTACCACCATCAAAGACTTGTGTATATACACCCCTAGGTCTCTATGCCTTCATTTACCGAGCAATCTACTTTCTTTTCCTAATGTAATCAGTTAATGGCCTCATAAATCTGCAGGCCACAATCTTGGTCATGCCCACTATGAGTGCACCTGCCCCATGTCAATGTATTTATGTGCAATGCCTACCTACTACGGGGAGAGAGTGGTTAGTCTCCCCTTAGCCCTCCGAACTGAGAGCTGATTTGTTTAAAAATACCTTACTCTTCCTTGAGGATCCAGACTGCTTCCCTGGCCTGGATACCAGTGGTCGGGTTCACATCTGCCCTTGTGAAGGCCAATATGCCTCATCTCACTTGACATACCAGCCTTCATAGATATGATGAGTCCCGACTGAGCTACTGGATCAAGAACTCCTAACGTAGGTCCAGTCCCTTACTAGACACTTCAAAAGTTCCCAGAAATGATGGACACCCAACACGAATGTGTCTGTGCCACTTTCCAGGGGGTTCCACCAGTCCCTCGAGAAATTTTGGCCCAATGTTTATTCCCTCATTCCTACTTATAAAGAATATTTATCATTTGTGTCCCATCGAGTTTCTGCTCTTTGTGTTCCCAGAGTGCTATCAGAGCCCAACTTGTACGATAGGATTTCGTCATTTTTTACAACGAAGGAGATGAAATCGTTGTATGCTCCACTGAGCTGAAGTCAAAACCAGATCTCAAGAAATCACATAAGATTTAGCCAGTCAACAATAATAGGTACTGACATTACAATTAAATACTTACTTTGGCATTATGGGGCTGTAATGATCCAAGGTAATTTGATGTGCGTACCACGAGCAAGCAACCAATGGTGACAACCCTGTGAGGTACAGAAATAATGTTAATATTGTATATTTAAAAAAGCAAAACAAAACTTCCAAACATACAAAAAAGACCAGTTGGTCCATCGAGTCTGTCCCATTCAGCCGTGTTGCAACTAGGCAACATATTATTCCCCACTCACCAGCAGCCATCTAATCTCCTGGCAGAGGGATTTAAAAAACCCGAGACCAATTCCAGGAAAAATTAATTCTGGGAAATTCCTCTCCGACCCCCAAAGGCAATCAAAAATGAGTTCCAGGAAATTACGATGATCATGAGGTACGTTACTCAACATCCCACTTAGCTTTTGTAGTCAGTGATATCAGCCTCCTCCAGCAACTTGTCCAGCTTTCTGTTGAACGTTTGCAACAAATCTGCATCCACTGCATGAGCCAACAGCTTTTTCCAAAGTTCAATGACTCTCTGAGAAAAGAAAAACCTCCTAAAATCTAATCTAGTTCGTTGCTTACATAACTTATGCACGTGTCCTTTCATTCTGCCTAACTCTAGTTCAAATAATCTATCTGCATGTACACATTGTAGTCCCTTCATCATTTTGAATACTTCAATCAAGTCTCTCCGAATTCTATGCTCTCCTGGAGTCTATGCAAAAATTGGTTAGCAAAAATGAAAGTGCGTGGAATTGGAGGCAACCTATTGACATGGATAGGGAATTGGTTAGGAGGTAGGCGACAGAGAGTAGGGATAATGGACATGTACTCCGATTGGCAGGATATGATAACTGGTGTCCCGCAGGGATCTCTACTGCGGCCTCAGAATTCCACTATATTTATTTATCAATGACTTAGATGAAGGAACAGTGAGCCGTATATCCAAGTTTGCAAATGACACTAAGTTAGGTAGCACAGTAAGTAGTGTAGATGGGAGCAAAAAGTTGCAAAGGGACATTGATTGATTAAATGAGTGGACAAAACTTTGGCAGAGTTCAATGTGGGAAAGTGTGAGGTCATCCACTTTGGACCTAAGAAAGTTAGATCAGAGTATTTCCTAAATGGTGAGAAGCTAGGAGAGATTTATGGGTCCACGTACAGATCACTAAAAGCTAGTGGACAGGTACAAAAAATAATTTAAAATAATGTTAGCCTTTATCTTAAGGGTGCTGGAATACAATGGGATGGAAATTATGCTACAGTTGTATAAAGCTTTGGTTGGACCACATCTGAAGTACTGCATTCAGCTCTGGACACTGCACCTCAGGAAGGATATATTCCCCTTGGAGGAGGTGCAGCACAGATTCACTAGAATGATACTGGGGCTAAAAGGGTTAAATTATCTGGACAGGTTGCATAGACTAGGTTTGTATTCCCTTGATTATAGATGATTAAGGGGTGATCTAATTGAGGTGTTTAAGATGATTAAGAGGTTTCATAGGGTACATAGAGAGAAATTATTTTCTCTGGTGGGGGAGTCCAGAACAAGGGGGCATAACCTTAAAAATAGAGCTGGGCCATTCAGGGGTGATGTCAGGAAACACTTCTTCACACAAAGGGTAGTGGAAATCTGTAACTCTCTCCCCCCAAAAAGCTGATGTCAATTGAAAATTTCAAAATTGAGATTGATAGATTTTTGTTAAGTATTAAGGGATGTGGAAACAAGGTGGGTAAATGGAGTTGAAATACAGACCAGCCATGGTCTAATTGAATGGTAGAACAGGCTCAAGGGGCTGAATGGCCAATTCCTGTTCCTGTGTTCCTGGAGCAAAAAGACCCAGCTCCCTGAGCCTTAAGTGATAACTGGGGTTCTTTAAACTAGTTATTAATCTAGTGACCCTCCTCTGAACATTTTCCAAGGTATCTATATCTCCCACATGGAACTTAAATGATTATTTGGAATGCTGTATGTTTAACATTTAAGTCGAAATCAGATGAAACCTAGTCTCAGGAAGGGAAGACTTTATTATGAATGGCCCTTACCGGCAAGTGTGAACATGACTCCAGCACAAAGAGCAATTTTCGCTTTACTCCTTTCTGAGCCTCCGATGTTGGTACATGCCATCCCCATCAGTGCAAATATGGAACCAAAAATTCCCAGACAGATAGAAGCAATCATGAGAGCTCTGGAGACCTGGATATAAGCTAAATTTCAAGAGTATCGAACAATATCATATAGAAAGTTTTTTTGAAGATTTACTTGTAAAATTCAGCTCTTTATTAACATTACAGTAAAACATACCCTTCCCCCAATACATAGTATCTTCTGAGTTTCACAGTTCACTTGCTATATGTCATAATTCCTAACGTATATATAACGAATAATGAATCCCTGTGAGTCATAACAAAACTTTAACCTATTTGAAGATTTAAGACCATTTCATAAACCACAGGAACTAAATTCTGATATTATAGCTTCCTATTTTCCTTAAGGACAAGGAGAAATGCTTGGCCTCCGCTTGCTTCACATGTCAACGCAACCGTGATTGAGAACTGAGCAGACTGGGTGATGGGGCCTGAAAGACACCACTGCCTGGCACCAGAAGTTGATGATCCAGCACCATATCCCAACATACCACCTTGAAATTATAGGTGAAATGTGTGATACCGTGCTCACAACAGAGAAGCTGCATTTGCAGGGAGTTCAGGTTAGGGATGGGTCTACAACATGTTAGACCTGAGTCTCGAACCTACGGTCCCTACAATTTAGTTTAAATGGAAGGAAAATCTGACGGGTTGCAAGTGATCCTCTTCATCCAATTTTCCCCTTTGTACTCCATCAATATGATGCTTTATGCCCAAGCGCTTAAGAGGAAACTTTGTGTAATAATATTACAGTTGATTTAATTGCGTAATGTATCACAGTCAGTTAAGTAGTCAGAGGACAATTTTCTTTGTCAGGTGTAAATCAGTTCTAATTTGATTTGCACTACTTTAAGGCCTATCTGAATCTCAAGTGCTCATAGCATAATTATTCACAACTCCAGATGCAAACCCAGCTGGATGTAGGGATCACACTACGGGTAGTTTTGAACTTCGCACCTGAGCGATAACCTGGTGGAGTTGATTGCCTGCTCATTGTAGAACCCAATGGAATGAAAATCGGGCAATCACTATATGGGACACTCATGTGACAGATTACTAAAGAGCACTACAAGATTTGTCCAAGCACTAGAAGCAAGCCTTTAGGATTCCTATTGTGTGCTCAATTATGATCCTTGATGCAGTATGGGCCTAATATATTTTCCTTGGCCTAACTATACAGAATTGCCTCGGAAAGTCATAAGCATGGTTGCAGGAAAGTACCTTTTATCCATCCTGTGACTTGTCGTTTCTCTATAAACAAATTTGGTACTGAAGACTATCTGAAAATGAATGGGTCATGGTAGTTGTCAGGATAATGAGCGTTGATGTGCATAGTAAATGGGCAGAGATCTCTAGCAATGTGCTTCCCGATCCATATCACCAAGCTTGTATTAATGCTATTGACTTCAATAGAAAAGAAAATTGGTCATGGTGTAAAACGGGCTGCCGATTCGCTATGAGCCCATATCACGCTATTGGCGAAGACCTATTTCACCCCCATACAATTTACACCTCATAAAGAGATTATTTGGCTCGTTTTTCCTGTATTGTTTCTAGCTCTTCAAATGATTCTATCTAATCCCTTTTATATTCTTCCTTTGCAAATACTTAGTAATTCCCTTTTTAAGTGGTGTTATAATCTCTGCCTCAATGGCCACTTGTGATAAAGTATTTCATGTTCACTGTGTGAAAAAACATTCTTCTAATTTCTTCCTTCTTCTGGTGACAATCCTGAGTCTATACCCCCTTGTTACCAATTTGCCAACCAGTGGAAACAATCTTTCACTATTTACCCTCAAAACTTTTTATAATTTTGAAAACTTTTATCAAATCCCCTATTACTAACCTTCTGTTATCCAGTGAGAATAGCTTCAATTTTTCAATTACTATGACCTTTCATTCCTGGTATCATTCTAATTCTCATTAAAAAAAATGAAGGGAGGAGGATAGGAAATATGATCCAAGTTTTTAAAGTAAATAAGCTAATTAGTAAAGTGGATACAGGGAGGTACTTTACATTGTATCAGAACAAAACAAGTAGATCTGAAGCTATAGGAACACAAACTGCAACATTTAAGGAGCAACTTTTCCAAGCTTAAAATTATTAACTTATGGGATAGACTGCCATCTAGTGTAGAAAATGTTAACTCAGCTGAGACATTCAAAGAAGGACTGATAATTGCTGAATCAGCAGGAAGTAGAGGGACCAACAGAACTTTGAAGAGACTGAATGGTTGTTTAGTTGTATGATCTTGTGCTTCTTGGCTGGATACACAGAACTATATGGAGCTATAGAGGTCAACTTTTCTCATTTAGGTTTTGATGCTTTCCATTGCGGTGGCACTGGCTGGGTTATTCACTAACTAGAATTGGGGAGCTATGTGGCAAAATGCAGCATTGCAGCTAAACTATGTGACAGAAATGGTTAACTAAAAGCTATGGTTTACATGCAATCTGAAATACAAGGGTTCATTTGCAGCACCTTCAAACAGTGAACAATGGCCCAGAATTTGCTGGAATGGCACAAAGCATGATGTAGGCCATTAACCAGGCAGTTGCACTTTCCGTTCATCTTGCACTATATTTTCTTGCACATTACAATTTCCCGGAAAATCGACATAACTACTGTGCAGCAAGTTCAATGATGAATCAGGGACCTCGTGTGCAGCGCAGTGAATGGCTTACCCTGCAGACTAACCACATGGCACTATAAAAAGTTGAGAACAGATGCCATAACTCAGATTGAGACTTGGCACTGGGAGATAAGTGAGCTGTCTGTTCCGAAATCACCTTAAATCATTTTTAAGATGTTAATTACATCTAAACATTATTGTAAAATGCTTTGAGAAGTAATTTACTATATCTCATTTTTCATAGATATGTCGCAGGAGGACTCAAAAAAAAGGCGCAGAACTTCGGGGATAAAAACCTGTGGGTCCTCCTGGATGAGGTGGAGCTGAAGCAAGACTGGCTACTGGGGACAGGGGTAATTTTAACCCCCGAGAACAGTTGGATTGGGGTGGGTGGGAGATAAAAATTTCCGTTTTTTTCCACTACAATCGCAACCCGGCTCCAACACGCCCACTTCCAGGTTTAACGTGAGCACGTTTGGATGCACACGCGCAGCCAAAACCCAGAATCACATCCCCAATTACTGCCAGCGGGGCAATTTACCTACTTGAAATACTTAAGGAAGGTATTTTTTAATTGGTTTTGAACCAGAAACAAATTTTACTTCACCTCACAGGTTTCCCATGGCTTCTGAATCTTGCCAGTTGCAGATGACACGGAACTCGGAAATGTAATAAACAATGTGGAGGATAGTAACAAACTTCAGAGGATATAGACAGACTGGTGAAATGGGCAGACATATGGTGAAATTTAATGCAGAGAAATGCAAAGTGATACATTTTGGTAGGAAGAATAAGGAGAGGCAATATAAACTAAATGGTACAATTTTAAAGGAGTTGCAGGAACAGAGACCTGAGAGTGCACCCACATAAATCTTTGAAGATGGCAGGACAAGTTGAGAAGGCTGCTAAAAAAGCATATGGGATCCTGAGTTTTATTAATTGAGGTATTGTGTACAAAAGCAAGGAAGCTATACTAAACCTTTATAAAAAAATTGGTTAGGCCTCAGCTGGAGTAATGTGTTCATTTCTGGGCACCACACTTTAGGAAGGATGTCAAGGCCTTAGAGAGGGTGCAGAAGAGATCTACTAGAATGGTACCAGGGATGAGGAACTTCAGTTATGTGGAGAGCCTGGAGAAGCTGGGGTTGTTCTTCTTAGGACAGAAAAGGTTAAGGGGAGATTTGATAGAGGTGGTCGAAATCACGAACAGTTGTGACAGAGTAAATAACGAGAAACTGTTTCCAGTGGCAGAGAAGTCGGTAACCAAAGATTTAAGATGATTGGCAAAAGAGCCAGAGGCGACATGAGGAAACATTTTTTATGCAGAAAGTTGTAATGATCTGGAATGCACTGCCTGAAAGAGTGGTGGAAGCAGATTCAATAGTAATTTTTAGAAATGAATTGGATAAATACATGAAGGGAAAAAAATTACAGGGCTATGGGGAAAGAGCAGGGGAATGGGACTAATTGGATAGCTCTTTCAAAGAGCCAGCAAAGGCAGGATGGACTGAATGGCCTCCTCCTGTGCTGTTCCTACCATGAAGTTGATTTGACCCTTTAAAGCTGTGGTTGACACATCTCATTAGAAGCTCAGGCATTGCAGCTGGTCTCACAGTTCTCTCAGGCAAGAGTTAGGCTGAGAGTTCTTTGCTGAGAGTGAGAGTACTTGTGTTAAGACAGATTTAGGAAAACTTTGGAGCCTCTCAAACCGACAAGGTGAGGATGGGGGGTGCAATGGATGTATTCCAGAAGACATCTGAGGAGGATGAAAATGACCATCCACAGTAGCCACGTCGTGCTATGTTGGGATCTGCAGGTGCACAAGACAGAAGTACAACAAGGACCTGGAGAACAGCGGATAGGGGACCAACAGAGGTGCCAACATCGCAGGAGGCAATACACACGTGAGAGGGTATACAGGCAGAAGCTGAGCTTCCTGGACCTCTCTGAAGAGCAGTGCCTACACAGGCTCAGACTGAGTCGCCAGGTGGTTGCAGACATCTGCAGCCTTCTTGAGGAAAGGCTGCTCTCTGCTGGACCTGGTGGCCACGCATTGCCCATCGCAATAAAATTGCCCTCAATTTTGTAACCCCTGGGTCCTTCCAGGGCACCAACGGTGACATCTCCTAGGTGTGTCAATAATTTGCACATAAATGTATAAGGTAGGTGACTGATGGGCTGTTTGTCATAGCGTCCGATTATGTGAACTTCTCCCACGGTGACATCAGCCAGAGTGAGAGGGCAGTGGGTTTTGCCTCTCTGGATGGCTTCCCATGGGTGCAGGGTGCAATAGATTGCACACACGTGGCAATACAAGGACCACTACATGAGCCTGGAGTCTTCATAAACCAAAAGGGCTATCACTCCATCACTCCACAGCTGGTGTGCTATTACAAGAAGAGATTTCTATAAGTGTTCGCCAGATTCCCTGACAGCTGTCATGATGCGTTCATTCTGCGCCAGTCCAACATTCCAGACCTCTTCCAAACAGGAGACAGACTTAAGGCCTGGCTCATTGAAGACAGGGGATACCCCCTTGAAACTTGACTCACGACACCTGTGAGGAATTCCAAGAGCGATACAGCCAGAGTCACATGACCACCAGGTATGTCATTGAGTAAGCCACAGGCATGTCGAAGATGCGCTTCAGATGCCTGGATAGGTCCGGAGGTGGCCTTATACTTGCCAGCAAGGGTCTCCATAATAATCGTGGCATAGTGCATCCAGCACAACTTAGCGCAGCAGAGACGTTTACAGGTGGAGGAGGATGAAGGCGCTCATCAATAATCCTCTGTTGGTGACAATGTTGAAGAAGAGGAAGATGAAGATGGGGCACCCAATACCAGACCACCCATGCAAATTGCTGCCCGGGATGCCACAGGTTCCACAGGTTCTCATAATAAAAGTGTCAAAATAAAGGCATTGAGATACTCAGGCCACCTGGCACAACCATCAGCAACCCCCCGCTCCCCCCACCAAAACAGTCTTTGCACAAAACAGTCCTTCAACCATGCATACACCCAATGCACATATGCCCAGTGGGTACCATCATGTGTTGCATGATGTATCATCATGAAGCAAATGAAAGGATGACTTAACACTCAGGACGCAATAATGGCCAAGACGTGGAAGTGGTGATAATCAATAAATTTCATTATACCAATATAAAAAAAAGAGACTTCACAACATAGCATTTCTTCAAACACCCTTGTGCATACCCTTGGTGAACTACAATTGCTTAAACTTACGCTTCCCCTGTGGCCTCAGCAGAGGCAGTGGCAGGCTGCCCTGACTGCTAAGATATTTTTGGCCTACGACCTCTGGGTTTTGAAGCCCGCGAGGGCCCCTCCAAAGAATGCTCCACCCGGACCTGTGCAAAGGCAAACTCGGCCATTGGGAGAGGAGGCAGCATTTCGGGTACTGGTTGAGGGGGGGGTCAACGGGTGAGAAGTGTGACCGCTTTGAGTGGAGTTCCCACTTCCATGACCCCTTTCACCTTCATCCCTCTCCTGGGCCAGCGTCATATTGCTCCCACCACTCTGCTGGACAGGAGGTTGGTGAACGTATGTGCCACATTGTAAGGCCACAGAAAAGGTATCTGTCATCCTGTTTAAGGCGGCAGACATCTCCTTTAGGGCCATGGTCACAGCCTGCATAGACTCATTTGTGAGCTGTGCTCAAAGCTCCATAGAGGCGGCCACTCTCTCCATTGCAGACATTCTCGTTATTACCTGTGCCAGTTAAATGTTGCACATTTTCCAGTACCTCAATCATTCTCATTCTCAATGATGGCCCCCGGGCTTCAGCATTTGTGTCCAGCTCAGCAGAGCTTGGAGAAGAGTTCACCCTCCGACATGGACCCTCCACAGGTGCCCCTGCCACCAGTGTCTGCTTGTGCTCACTTGTGAGTTGTGAATCACCAGGTGACAACCCAACTAACTGGCTAACAGGACCCACTGAAGTGCGAGTATCTGCGCTGGTGCCCGGCTGTATGTCCTGTGATGGTGCACCCTTAGAAGGAATGAGGTTCTCTGAGGAATTCATGTCATCCAACTTGCCATATTCTTCTTGTACACGTGAAGGCCCTGGAAGATAAAAGTAAGCGATACGAATTAGTCATTGGCAAAGAAACAATCTTGCCAATCACCATACTGACGCCTCTCATAATTCAGTCATTGATGAAATAAAGTCATCATGTGTGTGAAAGCTCTGTCACCGGGCATCTGCGGGTTCCCAGTCTCTCCATCTCCGATGGATAGGGACGCAGCTGGGTCACCTATCTCCATGGCCTCCTCCTCCACATCTGTAAGCTGGACTATTTGTGGTGGTCCACCTCCAGTTCTTGCCCTCTCCCTTGCGTTTTGCACTCTGTTCTCCTACAAGGGGCGAAAGAACAGATCTGTGAGTGACTGAAGATGACGTATTCACCCGGTGGATGCAGTGCAGTGAGCCTATCATACTGATGCATCAGAGGGTAACTATCAGGCAGATGCATCATGATTGGGGTGAGTGGCAGTGGTGGGTGAGCAAGGATGTAGAAAGTGAAGGATGGTTGCTGGTGACACTTAAATGGGTGTAAGGAGTTTTGTGATGGAGGATGCTTGTCAAGACAGAGTGAGAGGGGGGGTGATGTATAACACAGGATGTGGGTGAATCAGCAAATATACTCACTTTCCTGACCTGGTTAGGTCATTAAACCACTTCATGCACTGCAGCCAAGACCTGGACATCGTGCTCCTGCTGCTCACTTCTTCTGCCACCTCCAGCCATGCCTTCTTGGTGGCAGAACCAGGTTTCTTCCTCCCATCACTTGGGTAAATTAGCTCCCTCCTGCTTCTCACTGCACCCAGCAGTACTTCCACTGAAGCGTCATTAAACCTGGGTGCTGCCTTTGCTCTCCTGGAATCCATTCCCCTGTATTTCCTCCTTTCTCCTCCAAAATCCGTTTTGCATTGGCCCTTTCAGATCGCGTCATGCAGGTGCACAATATGCCCACTGCGCAGCTTTGAGGTGTGAAACCTGGAAGTAAAATAAATTGCCTTCAATTGAATTGGAATCGCAGATTCTGATGTGCTCACTTCACTTCCGGGTTTCCCATGTGGAAATCTACCCACCGGCTCCAAGCAAAATCCAGGCCAAAAGGTTGAGTGCTGCCCGGAAGGCGAGCCAGATGGTATGGAAGGAGATGGCTGGAGCCCTGAGCACCGTGTTAGTCATTCCACACTCGAGCGACCAGTGCTGGTAAAAGCACAATGACCAGGGTGGCGAGGTCTGCAGTCTCTGGGCTTTTCAGTTTTCAGAATTCATCACTTTATTCAAAATAATAAAGAAAAACAAGCAAAAATAGTCTCAGTAACAATTTTTTTAAAGGAAGGTGTTGGCCTTTTAATTGCAGTGATTGAAGAGGGGGATCGACAGGTGCTTTCGGGCTGAGATGTGTTTGTTTACTCTGGACAGAACCCAAAGGCAATTTAAAGTCATAAAAGTCCATTGCCAGGGGGAAACACCCTTTTCAAAATGGTCTGCTGATGAATTAGACAGCTTCATGTTTCTGCTGAAGGACATATTGATCAATCCACGGCATAATTGTTCCAGACATCCTGAATCAGCTCAATTTGACTGGTATATCGTTTTGTGGGGGGGGCGGGGGGGGTGGGGGGGGGAATGACAGAGGCTGTGGAGGGGTTATCATTGTCCGAACACCTGAGCCACCAGCTGCTCGCTGGCCACTGCCACCATGCCTTCCTCTGGGAGGTTACCACCATGGACCCAAGGACATGCGGGTCGGGATCCTTCGTTCCACTGGCATCTCATCTGCCAAGTCCAGGCTGAGCCCTTCCTGAAGGACAAAGCTGTGCAGTGCACTCGAGACCACTACAATCTTCGCCACTTTATCAAGGGCACACTGCAGGACACCCCCGACATGTCCAGGTCCTGAAAGCGTGATTTAAGCACACCAATAGTCCTGCTCACCACCTGCCATATTGGTGTGTGTGCATGGTTGTACCTTTCTTGTGCTGCATTGTTGGTGTCATGGAAAGGCGTCATCTGGCACAGCTTCAAGGGGTCTGCCTTGTCCCCCCAGGATCCATTCACCTCCTCGTCTGAGGTAGAGGGGGGCAAGTAGTGAGATCGGTTCAGACTCATGGTGCCAACAGTAACACACCTCTTCCCTCTGCTGCTCCTCCAGGTCACCATGATCATCAAGAACAGGGGAATGCCCAGTAGAAAGTCCATTACAATGCTTTCACCTTCTTAATATAAACTGGGAAAATAACAGTGTAAAGGGAGGAATTCCTGAAATGTGTATAAGAGAAGTTTCTTGATCAGTATGTATCCAGCTCAACGAGGAAGGAAGCAGTACTGGATCTGCTTCTGGGGAATGAAGTGGTGCAAATGGAGCATGTTTTGATGGGAAACAGTGATTACAATAATATTAGGTTTTGAGTAGTTATGAAAAAGGACAAGGAACAATCAAACATGAAAATACTCAACTGGAGGAGGGTAATTTCAGTGAGTTGAAAGGGGATGTGGCCCAGATGAATTGGAATCAAAGATTGGAAGGTAAAACAGTAAATGAGCAATGGGAGGCCTTCAGATCGAAGATAGTTTGGGTACAGATTAGACACATTCCCACGAGGGGGAAAGGAAGGGCATCCAAAGCTAGAGCTCCCTGGATGCCTAAAGATATAGAGATTAAAATGAAACAGAAAAAGAAGGCTTATGATAAACTTTAGGCTCATTATACAGTGGAGAACCAAGCTGAATACACAAAGTACAGAGGAGAACTGGAAAAAGAAATAAGAGGGGCAAATAGAGTGTAGGAGAATAGATCAGCAGGTAACATGAAAGGGAACCCAAAAGTCTTTTAGAAGCATATAAATAGTAAAAGGGTAGTCAAAGGAAGGGTGAGACTAATTCGGGACCAAAAAGGAGTGGAAGTAAATAGCATGGTTGAGGTACTAAATGAATACTTCGCCTCCATCTTCACTAGAGAAGAGGATGCTGCAATCGTAGCAGTATTGGATAGGATAAAAATAGATAAAGAGGAGGTACTTAAAAGGTTGGCAGCACTCAAAGTAGAAAAGTCATCCAGTCCGGATGGAATGCATCCTAGGTTGCTGAGGGAAGTAAAGGTGGGGGTAGCGGAGGCAATAATCTGAGACAAAATTGATGGTCACTTGGAAAATTCTGAGTTACTAAATGACAGCGAGCACGGATTTGTTAAAAGCAAATCCTCTTTGACTCACTTGATTGTCTTTGATGAATTAATTGAGAGGGCTGATGAGGTAGTGCGGTCGATGTTGTGTATATGGACTTTCAAAAAGAATTTGATAAAGTACCACGTAATAGACTCGTTAGCAAAATTGAAGCCCATTGGATTAAATGAGTAGTGGCAGCATGGATATGAAATTGGCTAAGGCACAGAAAGCAGAGAGTAGTGGTGAACGGTTGTTATACAGTGATGTACAGTATAGAGTGGTGCCCCTCAGGGGTCAGCATTAGGATCACTGCTCTTTTTGATATATATTAATGACCTGGACTTGGATATACGGGGCATAATTTCAAAGTTTGTAGATGACACGAAACTCAGAAATGTAGTAAAAAGTGAGGAGGATAGTAACAGACTTCAAGAGAACATAGACAGACTGGTGAAATGGACAGACACATGGCAGATGAAATTTAACACAGAGTAGTGTGAAGTGATGCATTTTGGTCGGAAGAATGAGGAGAGGCAATATAAACCATTTGGTTCAATTATAAAGATGGTGCAGGAACAGAGAGACCTTGGAGTGTACGTACACAAATCTTTGAAGGTGGCAGGACAAGCTGAAAAAGCTGTTAAAAAACCATACGGATCCTTGGCTTTATAAACAGAAGCATAGGCCCCAATATTTACGGGGAGGCGGGAGGAGGTGGGGGAACGTGGTAGTTGGGGGGTGGGGGGGAGCCCGGAAATCCCAGGGAGGCGGAGGTCCTGCCGAATTTAACAGCAGGACCTCATTATCGTTTTTTAATTCCATTTCCCGCCCAGCAGCTAATTAATCTTTCTAAGTTGACTTTATCATCTAATCTTTGCTTTCCACAAATCATGGTTACACTTCACTTTGTTTGTGAAATTGTTTTAGTTCAGTTTCTTTTTTATTGTAATTTGGCAATCAATCTTTAATTACCACCTATTTTACAAAAATGTGGAAATTATATATATAAAGGGTATTCAGCTGTGGCTCAGTGGTAGCAAGCTCACCTCTGAGTTAGTAGGCCATGGTTCAAGTCCCACTTTAGAGACTTGAACACAAGAAATAGGAACAGGAGTATGCCATACAGCCCCTTGGGCCTGCTCCACCATTCAATAAGACCATGACTGATCTTCTACCTCAACTCCACTTTCCCACCGTATCCCTTGATTCCCTTAGTGTCCAAAAATCTATTGATTTCAGTCTTGAATATACTCAACGACTGAGCATCCTCAGCCCTCTGGGTAGAGAATTCCAAAGATTCACAACCCTCTGAGTGAAGAAATTTTTCCTCATCTCGGTCCTAAATGCTCGACCCTTCATCTTGAGACTATGCCCCCTAGTTCTAGACTCTCCAGCCAAAGGAAACAACCTCTCAGCATCTACCCCGTCAAGCCCTCTAAGAATTTTATATGTTTCAATGAGATCACCTCTCATTCTTCTAAACTCCAGAGAGTATAGGCCCATTCTACTCAATCTCTCCTCACAGGACAACCCTCTCATCACAGGAATCAATCTAGTGAACCTTCATTGCACCCCCTCTAAGGTAAGTATATCCTTCCTTGGGTAAGGAGACCAAAACTGTACACAGTACTCCAGGTGTGGTCTCATCAGATCCCTATATAATTACAGCAAGACCCTCTTACTTTTATACTCCAACTCCCTTGCAATAAAGGCTAACATACCACAAGCAAATAATCTGGAGCCAATGCTCCCAGTGCAGTACTCAGGGAGTGCTGCATTGTCGGTGGTTCCATCTTTCGGATGAGATGTTAAAGCGAGGCCCCGTCTGCCTCTCAGGTGGCTATAAAAGATCCTGAAATTGTGAAAGGCGCTATATAAATGCTAATGCACTCTTTTTTTAAATCTGTACGCACTTACATTCAAATACTGAAACCAGGTTGCAGCTCTCAGTTTCAGTTACTAAGATATACTTAAAATGGCTAAAATTCATCAATGTTGGGCATTTTCTACCTTTCTTAATACTAGATTTTCCTGGACTTTCATCTTCAATCACCTAAGTGAGGCCCAACTTCCTAGGACTTGATAATGTCTTTGTTAACCTTAGTATGTTAAACATTCAGTAATACACTGGAATGGAAAATCCTGGTCTGCCAATTACTTTAAAGCTACTGGAATTATTCTTATGCCTCTACAATATATAACTCCAATCCTTGAAAGGTGAAAAAATATCACATTGAACCTTGTTCCAATTTTAAACATTGAGCAAATTTATTTAAATAAACAATGAATAAGCAAATATGTAATGACTATCTCTTAACCAATCACAAAATCTCTGGTCCTGAAAATCCTTGTACAGGTAGGCGTGCAAGACAGGCTGGAAAATCCTAGAAACCAGATTGCTGCTGTTTTCCAGTGAGTTCCAAAAGCCACCCACCAAAGTTACAGTGAAGACCGACAGAACCTGCACAGATTTTTGGGACCTGTATATATTTGTAATAAACTTCTTCTCAAGGTTATTACCAAGAAAGAAAAGAAAGAACTTGCATTTATATAGCGCTCAGGACATCCCAAAGTGCTTTACAGCCAATGAAGCATTTCTATTGTCATGTGGAAGCTAATTTGCGCACAGCAAGGTCCCACAAACAGAAATGTGATAATAACCAGATAATTTGTTTTAGTGACGTTGAATAATATTGGCTAGGGCACTGGGGAGAACTCCTCTGCTCTGCTTCAAAATAGTGCTATGGGATCTTTTACATCCACTTGAGAGTCTCAACCAAAAGATGCCATTCCCTCAGTGCTACACTGGAGTCTCTGGATTGGGAATTGAATCCAAAACATTCTGATTTAGAAGCAAAAGTGCTATCAACTGAGCTGACACTGAGACTTTAACAATGACCTTCACAACGTATGTATAGAAATAGGTTGAGGTTGCGCAGGTAGCTTTTTTTAAATCACATGTATTGTGGCTGATTTAAAGGTAGAACCACCAGACCAAAACAAGACAGAACCATTTCATATTTGTTACAATCCAGGAAACAAAATGTAATGTTTGATTTTTTTTGTGTTTGGCATTTTATTACAACTATTTCCATTGTCTACTACTTACATTAAACTACTTACGTAGCAATAATAATCTTGTGACATATCTCAATGAATTTTACCTATTGTTAATAACTTCAATTACAGTCCTGCTCACACTGGAAATAGCTGCGCTGATCTCCAGATTCAAACTGGATTTTTTTGAACCAAGGGTTTGTGAATGCAGCTTAATTTGGTGCGTTAAATAGCTACACTGTTTAGGAGGGTGGTGCTAGATCGGTCTCCCTGTGATCTTCTCCTTCAGATGTTGGGTAGATACAAAGCAAGAGAATCTGGCAGCAGTTCATAAGACCCGTATAAAAAAGCATCGTTGCTGCTGCTGCCAGCACAGAATAAACCAGGCAGTTTATATTTTTAACTGCAGCCGACACCAAATGCACAATTCTCTTGTCATCAGGTGAAGTTTTATAATATAAAAGTGCTGATAATAGGCTCTAATCCACCCAGCCCACTTAATATAAAACAATTTATTGTACCTGCCTTCCCTTTATCATTTGGAGCCAGCATTTAGAGGCAAGCTTTTGGTCACCCCCCAATCTCCTATGGCTTGGCATCCATTTTCCTCATACTTTTGGAATGTTTTTCTACTTTAAAGGTACTATATAAATGCAAGTTGTTGTTGAAAGAAATATGTGACTCAGTTGTGGTGCTGATGTCTGAGTAACAGAAATTCCTATGTTCTATTCTAAATGCCTTGTCACAAAACGAAGGTGTAAAACACATTAATTGCCCAACATGTCATAAGTTCAGCTGTGCTTTTGTTTGGCATACATTAAATGAGGAAGCTTACAGTTAATTTCTAGCCAGGCAAAACTGTATTGCTTGGTTCCTGCATAGCGGAACTCTAACCAACCTAGGAGAGAGCTCTGTGCAGGGCTGGGTACTCTCACAACAGTTACAAATATAAACAGTTTGTGGGCCAGGAGGGGAGAATCTGAGTGCCTGAAACATGTAAATTGAGGTCAGGTAGGCTTAAAAACATTGTAAGCTTTGTAAACCAGGTTTGACAGCACACTGGATTTACCTAATCTAACTATGAATCTGTATTCTCTGTGGTCCATTAGTTTTACCTATCTCTTGTCTTGCTTGATTCCTTCTAAATAAAGTTAAGCACTTCCTGTTTTGACCTCAAGTAGACCCCGTCTCTTTCCTCTCAGAACTGTGATAAAGTCCCTTTGGTCCCCACCAGCCTCTGTATTCACCAGATCATCTTCCCACGTGATCCCACCACCAAACACACCTTTCCCTCCCCACTCTGCTTTCTGGAGGACGGTTCTCCCCGTGACATATAGTGCACATTTGCACCAAATCTACATCCAGCTGCCTTTTCCCAGCACCTTCGCATGCAAATAACAACAACAACTTGAAGCACAGGAAATGGGACAGATCGGGTCAAGAATTATTTTCACCACAATAGAAGGGAATCCTCAATTGAGGGAAAAGGAGGCATATGGGATACTTGCCTTTATTAGCCGAGGCATAGAATATAAGAGCAAGGAGGTTATGATGGAGCTGTATAAAACACTGGTTAGGCCACAGCTGGAGTACTGTGTGCAGTTCTGGTCGCCACACTACAGGAAGGATGTGATCGCTTTGGAGAGGGTGCAGAGGAGATTCACCAGGATGTTACCAGGGCTGGAGCGCTTCAGCTATGAAGAGAGACTGGGAAGATTGGGTTTGTTTTCCTTGGAGCAAAGGAGGCTGAGGGGGGACATGATTGAGGTGTACAAAATTATGAGGGGCACAGATAGGATGGATACTAAGGAGCTTTTTCCCTTCGTTGAGGGTTCTATAACAAGGGGACATAGATTCAAGGTAAAAGGCGGGAGGTTTAGAGGGGATTTGAGAAAGAACTTTTTCACCCAGAGGGTGGTTGGAGTCTGGAACTCACTGCCTGAAAGGGTTGTGGAGGCAGGAACCCTCACAACATTCAAGAAGCATTTGGATGAGCACTTGAAATGCCATAGCATACAAGGCTACGGACCAAATGCTGGAATATGGGATTAGAGTAGACAGGGCTGATGGCCGGCGCGGACACGATGGGCCGAAGGGCCTCTATCCGTGCTGTATAACTCTATGACTCTATGAGGACATTTCAGAAACTGCGGTGCAAGGATGTAAGTGAAAGAACACTTTCAGGTGAAGACTGAGGGTGTAAAGGGCAATATTGGCTTCTGGCCATTGATGATAAGCAATTCAAGCACTTTAACATAATGTGAGGGAGGTAACTGTAACTGGTTGATATGCTTGGTACAGTGCATTCTTGGAAGGTGCTGATTCCTATTACCTTGCCTACCCTGATTGTTGTTGCTTTTGTATCTTCACACACTTTCCTTGGAGAATAGTGTGGAGTAGTGGAAAGATTTGCAGGATGATTAACAGTCTGATAGGCTGCAACGTGAACTCCCCTTCCATGGCCTTAACCATTTTTATACCAGGGTGGTTAGTCCTATACGGCAGAAGTGTTCTATGGGCTCCCACAACCCCTATACGATGAAGGGGAGCTACCCACACACTCGAGTATCCCACTGGCCAACCCAGAGCCAGAGCTCCACTCACCAGGACTGTTTGGAATGGGGTTTAAACGTTGACCCTTTTGACTCACAGGCGGGGATGCTACCACTACCCAAAGGCTCACTCCACCTACCCGAGCAAAGTCATTAAACCTTTTCTGGCACTGGGTTGCCTTGCATGGAGTGGTTCTATTAGCATATATTGCTCTGGAATTTTATGATTGAAGTACATTTTATGAAAATATATATATATTGCTCTGGCCTCCTCCTGTCACTGGTTGGGTCCTGTGTCAGCAGAGTCATTCTGATATAAACAGTGCCTCCCTTCTCATGCCTAACTTCATGTAGAAGCACTCTTCTGAGAATCTTCCCTACAAACCTAACAGATATTTGTTAAGAGAAAACTTTAAGTTCTGCTTACGAAACAATTTTTGATGTGATGTTCCCTTTGAAGTCTTTAAATCCTGCATGTTAGTTCTTCCCTCCCAATGGTGAGCTCCCAATTATCTTTGTTTATAATGCTCTATCATACTGTCGTTATCGAAATTAGGCCGACTTCAAAAATTAGTTTGGGGGGGGGGGTCTCCACTCGCCGTGTGATCAGAAACTGTGCTCTGCCACACTTCCATTCAGGATTTTGTCAGAAAACAATGCCATGTCCTGGATGGAGACCTGCAACCATGGAGTAACATCAGCACTAATAAAAGCCTATTTCAACATGCTGGGTAAATACATTACATCAACTCCAGGATTCGACAGTACCAGGAGAGGCTGGCAGCATTTTAGGAAATATATAGCCTTTCAAGAGCACATGGTGTCATCAGCTGCATCCTTACAGCCACTTAACTACCTGTGCAACATGATCTGTATTCATCAACAAAAAAACCATGCCAGTCACCATCAAAGAATTATGCACCTGAATTCCTCATCTCCATTATGCTGCATATGTCCCTGTCTGTCCCAAACCCCTTGACTGTCACTTTCCATCCTGGAAAAAAATACCCTACAACTCACTCTCAAGTGCCCTCTTAAACTCCAAATTCCCTCTCCTCTGGCCTGCTACCCGCGATGATATAGAAATTTAAATCAATCTCTACAACTGTCTTGCATCCACATTTGACCCTTCCTCGGATTCCCAATGTTCTCCCACATCCACTGCTCCTCTAATACAACAGTCGTCTTTGCAGTCTCTAATCCTGTAAGCTCGAACACACTTGGCAAATAACTAGCCTGGCATGTCCACCAGACCTGGTTGGACAACATAAAGATGTAATGTTACTCCCTCGCCGTAGTCAAGACAGCTCACTACTCCAGCAAAGCAGTAACAACTTGAAACTCCTCTTATCCACTACAATCCGTATTCTCCTATTTCTCTCCTCAGCACCCTCCATCCTCAGCTGAGACTCAAAAGGGGTATTTACCCTAATTACCTTAATTTTAGGGTAATTCTGTGATCCAGTGCTTCCAGTGGGGAGTGATGCTCGTAGTGAGTGTATCTCAGGAAATCACAGGAATGCAGCATGCAATTTCCCAACATGTGTTCCTTGTTGGCAGTGCTGGATGACAGAATATTCCTTATAATTAGGGGTCCACGTGGTGTTTTTTTGTGTCCAAAATCAAGGCCATGCATATAGCTGCTGCTTCCCCCCCCCCAGGTTATCCTTCAACTCACTGCCCCCCCCCAACTCTTAGCCCTCCCTCCTGTCCCTCGCTCAACTGAAGCCTGATCCATTACAATCGTAACAGCTTTTTTCCCTGTCCCCATCAAAACACTCATCTCATCCATAAAGACTACCACTTGCGCACTCAATCTTGTCCTGTCCCAGCCCCTGGCCACCTAACTTCACCTTCTCAGACCCATTTTTTCTGACACATTATTAATCTGTCTCTATCCTCTGACACTTTCCCTATATCTTTAAAATCTATTGTTATCACCCTCTCCTCACAATCTACCCTTATCTCCTCCATTATTTCCAACGCCCACACACTTCCAGCCTTCCTTTTCTTACCAAAGTCCTGGAATGTGTTGTTGCTGTGCAACTATGTTTCCAAATCTCCCACGACTCCTAGTTTGAGAATCTTCAATCTGGCTTTTGCCTTGCCACAGTACCAAGACTGTACTGGTCAAAATCAAAAGTAAGATCCAGTGTGACTGTGGATCTCAGTCTCTCCTCATTCTCATCGTCCTCAACTTCTTTGCATTTTCAACAGTCGACCATGCTATCCTCTTCAAATGACTTTTCTCTGAAGGCCACCTCTACAGTATTAAATCACCTCAGATGGCCTCTTATTCTCTGGCCAGACAGTCACCTTCACTGTACCCCAGGACTCCATCCATGGTGCTTCTGAATGTAATTTACATACCATCCTTTGGTGATATCATCTGAAAGCATGGGATCAGTTTCCAAGTATGGAGAAGGCAGACAGCTCTAACTGTCTTCCTTCTCCATTGAATCAAAGATTGCTGCTACACTCTCATCTTACATTACGACCTGAAGATCCAAAATTTCTCCAGCTTAATGTTAGCAAAAGTGAAGCAATCCCCTTTGGCTCCCATTTCTTATGTTCTTATGTTCTTATAAGCACTTAAATGTCTCAGGCTTTAACATCATCAACCTCCCCAAGTGCCACATTAAGCCATGTTAGTTAGGGGCTGCAGAACCTTGGTGTACTGCTGGACCATGAGTAGAGTTTCTTCCTCTTCATTTGTTCCTTTACCAAAACTGCTTTTTTCCACTTCTACAACATTTGCACCTCTGTCCTTACTTCTACCCTTTTCCCATTGAATCCCTGGTTCATGTTTTCATCACCTCGAGGCTTGGCTTCTGTAATGTCTAGACAGCCTCCCAGCCTTAACCTTCTACAAGCTACAACTGGATGAAAATACTGCAGGCTGCATCCTCACCTGCACAAAACCCCATATTCCCATCCTCTGAAAGCTTCACTGGCTCCCCATGCACCAGTGAGTTGAATTCAAAATTCTTATCCTTGCTTTCAAATGCCTCCATGGTCTTGCCCCACCCTTCCTAGGCAGTCTCTTGCAGTCCCATGCCCACACGACACCTCTGTTCCTCTGATACTGATTATTTCTTGTTCCCAACTCCCTCTGCTCCACCGTCAGAGGTATCTCATTCAGCCATTATATTTTCCTTGTTCCCTCCAACTTGCCACCTGCGTTTAAAAATCTCCTCAAAGCCCTACTCTTTGACTGTCTTTACCACCATCCTAATCCTCTCCATTTCTCCTCCTCATTGCTGTCCACTGCTTTTCCTTCTTCATGTAAAGTGCATCCATCTTCATGTACATGAAGAACTATAGAAAAGCAAATTGTTCCTTTCACTGTTTTCAGGGAGTTTACAGTCATATCTTCAATGAAACATGGGCTTTTATATTTATTCCATGGTATTTAACCCTTGGAGTTATGTGTCAACCACTCAAAATATGGCTGATGACACTGCTACACAGCTTCCATATCCCCAGCAAAAGTCCTAAAACAAAGTGTATTCAATTGGCAGAATCATCATCAAGCAAACATTGAGTGTGCTTGAGCAATAGTTCAGATGTACCAGGGGTTGTCTGCAATATGCCCCAGAGCAGATTGGCGGAATGGTAGAGTTGTGCTGTACATTGTAACCTAGCAGCACTGTGGGAGAACCTTCACCACACGGACTGCAGCGGTTCAAGAAGGCGGCTCACCACCACCGTCTCAAGGGCAATTAGGGATGGGCAATAAATGCCGGCCTGGCCAGCGACACCCACATCCCATGAATGAACAGAGGATGGGAATATGGGGTTTTGTGCAGGTGAGGATGCAGCCTGCAGTATTTTCATCGAGCTGTAGCTTGTAGAAGGTTAAGGCCGGGAGGCTGTCTAGACATTACAGAAGCCAAGCCGCGAGGTGATGAAAACATGAACCAGGGATTCAATGGGAAAAGGGCAGAAGTAAGGACAGAGGTGGAAATGTTGTAGAGGTGGAAGAAAGCAGCTATGGCATAGAAGGATGATAAGGAATAGAAGACAGAGGAGGATAACAACAGCCTATCAGAAACAGAACAGCCACTTGGCTCAGTAGTCGTACTCCTGTACTTCTGTCATGAAGGTTGTGGGTTCAAGTCCTTTTCTAGCACTTGAACTCATAATAAACTAGACTGACACTTCTGAGCAATAATGAGAGAGTGCTGCATTGTCAGAGGTGCTGACTTTTGGGTGAGACATTAAATTGAGGCCCCGTCTGCAGGTGTTCCTCCCTCAACCAACACCATCACATTAGGTTGACTGGTTACTTATCTCATTTGCTGTTTGTGGGACCTTGCTGTGCACAAATTGGCTGCCACATTTGCCTACATAACAACAGTAACTACATGTCAAAAGTAGCTTATTGGTTGTGGGGTGTAACTGTCATGACCACTGTCTGGAATGTGACTGGACTTTTTTTGAGAAATTAAATTAGCTCTGCATCATTTTTGGTGGAATGTTAATGCTGCATGGTGATGGTGAAATAGGGCTGAAAATAACTAATTTGAAAGCTGAAAAACAAAAAGACAATAAATTCTTAACCAATTAGAAATAATAGAATTTAGTAATGGTCCATACACAAAAAACGTTCTTCTGAAAACAGATGGGGGTTGATTTTGAGTGCCCTCGCTTTGCCTTAATGGGGTGGTAATGACTTTAAAATGTGGTCGGTAGCCTTACCACCTCATTAACACCGGTGATTCAACCGGCTCCATTTTAAAAGGGGCTTACTGCCTGGTGTCAAACCATTCTGCCCCACCTGTCTCTCGTAGAAAAGTTTGTGTGGGAAAACATCTTTGACCACAAGTCGAACAGGCAGTGGTCTGCACATAACGTCCTGGAGACCCTGCGGGTAAAGGAGATGGTGGATCCTGTCGGATGGTTCCCCAAGCAGACGTCAAAGTCATTTAATAGATCGCCTCATCATCAGAACTTTCAAACAAGCATCAAGACGTAGCTTGGCTGGTGGTGAGAAGGGCCCTTCCCGTCAAATCCTTCATGCACACCGTGTGTCTCAGCGCTACCGCACGCTGTCCTCGAGGCGGCTGCAGTGGGGACGAGACTGTCACCCATCTTCTGGAATGTACCTTTGCAAAGAAGGTATGGAGAAAGGTGCAGTGGTTTTTGTCGAGGTTCATCCCGAGCAGCTCGGTAACAGAACTCTGTGCTCTACGGTCTGTTCCCAGGGACACACAATGAAACAGACATCAACTGCTGCTGGAAGACCATCAACTTGGTGAAAGACGCCCTTTGGTCTGCCCGAAACATGCTGATCCTCCAGTGCAAGGAGCTGTCCACGACCGAGTGTTGCAGACTGGCACATTCCAAAGTCCACGACCACATGCTGAGGGACACACTGAAGTTGGGTGCAGCCACTACAAAGGCCCAATGGAGAAAGGCCACAGTTTAGGGCCCTCCTACCATTGTATACTGAGGGGCTAGAATCCAAGTAAAACGCCCCTGGGATGAATGTGTAAGGACAGTAATTAATGTACTGTAATGTAACTGTAATCAGTATTGATTGTAAGTGCAATTTGGGACCCTAAAGTGTCATGGAATGTATTCATCATGTATGATCTGAATTATATTGTTTGAATTGTGATATTTGGATTGTACTATGTACCTTGCAGATTTTATGAATAAAGTATATTTTTGAAATAATAAAAAGCACATACCTGATTCAGGCGATAGGCACCTTTTAATATGGAAATTGTGGTTTTATGGCATAAATAGGACCCCAATTGCCATTTTAGGTAGGAACTATCTACACAGCACAGGTCAGGAGTGTGATGGAATACTCTCCACTTGCCTGGATGAGTGCAGCTCCAACAACACTCAAGAAGCTCGACACCATCCAGGACAAAGCAGCCCGCTTGATTGGCACCCAATCCACCACCCTAAACATTCACTCCCTCCACCACTGGCGCACTGTGGCTGCAGTGTGTATCATCCACAGGATGCACCGCAGCAACTCGCCAAGGCTTCTTCAGCAGCACCTCCCAAACTCGCGACCACTTAGAAGGACAAGGGCAGCAGGCACATGGGAACAACACCACCTGCACGTTCCCCTCCAAGTCAAACACCACCCTGACTTGGAAATATATCGCCGTTCCTTCATTGTCACTGGGTCAAAATCCTGGAACTCCCTACCTAACAGCACTGTGGGAGAACCTTCACCACACGGACTGCAGCGGTTCAAGAAGGCGGCTCACCATCACATTCTCAAGGGCATTTAGGGATGGGCAATAAATGCTGGCCCTGCCAGCGACGCCCACATCCCCTGAATTAACAGAAAAAAACTGGTTAGAGCCTGCGCAGTGCAGGCTCCGACCACTTCCATGGGTGATAGAAGAGAACAGGCCCGCAAATATTCAATTATTTTTGTGGGGCCCTGAGAAGCAACTTACTTTGCTGGTCGGCTGGCCATTGTGTGCAATTTTCATGCTGAATAACAGGGCAGTAAGCAGACAAAAGTTTTTATAAAATGCTACTGCCCACTGGCTGCCCAAGGTGCACCAGACTCTATTTCTAAGTGATGCTCAAAATGAGCAGCCAGCGCTCCCACTTGAAACTGGCGCGAGCCTTATTAAAATACTTAAATTAGGGTCCTATGCCATTTGTAGGACCCCGATGCAATAATCAGGTGCCAGTGGACACATTCCACCCATCGGTGCCGAATGTAGAGCAGTTTATCCACCCATCGGTGCTGAATGTAGAGCAGTTTATCCACCCATCGGTGCCGAATGTAGAGCAGTTTATCCACCCATCGGTGCCGAATGTAGAGCAGTTTATCCACCCATCGGTGCCGAATGTAGAGCAGTTTATCCACCCATCGGTGCCGAATGTAGAGCAGTTTATCCACCCATCGGTGCCGAATGTAGAGCAGTTTATCCACCCATCGGTGCCGAATGTAGAGCAGTTTATCCACCCATCGGTGCCGAATGTAGAGCAGTTTATCCACCCATCGGTGCCGAATGTAGAGCAGTTTATCCACCCATCGGTGCCGAATGTAGAGCAGTTTATCCACCCATCGGTGCCGAATGTAGAGCAGTTTATCCACCCATCGGTGCCGAATGTAGAGCAGTTTATCCACCCATCGGTGCCGAATGTAGAGCAGTTTATCCACCCATCGGTGCCGAATGTAGAGCAGTTTATCCACCCATCGGTGCCGAATGTAGAGCAGTTTATCCACCCATCGGTGCCGAATGTAGAGCAGTTTATCCACCCATCGGTGCCGAATGTAGAGCAGTTTATCCACCCATCGGTGCCGAATGTAGAGCAGTTTATCCACCCATCGGTGCTGAATGTAGAGCAGTTTATCCACCCATCGGTGCTGAATGTAGAGCAATTTATCCACCAGTTCTTAAAGGGGCTACAGGAGGCCACTCTGGAAACATTGCAGGTAAGTTTTTTAAATTATTTTTGTGCGGTCAGGAGGAACAAGAATATACGACCTGGTGCCACAAAAATCTTCCCACTTGCTGCCGGCTGCTCAGTGCCTCTCCCAGGGCTGCCGTCCCTCCCCACCCTTTAAATTTTGACTTCCAGCTCAGTTCTGTGGGGGAGTAGTCAGATTTCCCACTGCCCCCCTCCCCGATCATGTTGAACTCTGCCAACTGGCTAAAACTACGCAGATGAGATCTGACCACTAAAATGGTTTGGGCCTCTCACTGGTGCCATCGATGGGCAATGTGATCATTCTGCCTGCCTGGTGTACACCCAGTTTGAAAATCAGCCACATTCCGAATAGCACAGGTTTTATTTTTTTCCCAAGTCTCTTGATTCAATGAACGATGCCCACCCTCAAGTACCTCACGCAAGTGGATGTTCTTCATGTATAAGCCTAAACAGTGAAGTGTTAATAGGCTATTTGACTGTGGAGGGCATCACTGCTGAACTCAATCTTCTCCCATTGTCTGCCCATTTTCCAATGAAAGTTGCAGTGGTCAGTTGCATGAACTCTGAGTGATTTTTGTTTTACTCCTCGATAGACCAGGTGCACTGAGGCCAATTATAGCCAGGATGACATCAACTAACAGAACAACTTGCGGATTAAACATCAACCTCTCACTGCATTTACTAATTAAGCCGTTGGGGAGCTCACATATCCCAGCTATATAATAACATTGAGTACAAATTAAAACAATCTTTTTCATATGACTAAAATACCAATTATTATAAATTATAATCTGAAAACACCTACAAAATCTGCACATGAAAAGCTTGTATCTCGCGCGTGTCTGTGTGCAAAACACCCGGGAAAACCAGCCAGTCCCCTCCCTATTTCGCTTTCTTCCCTTCCCCCACCCCACATTGTGGATATGAAATCTGTAAGTTGTATCGGAAAAGTTGTAAACTTAGAAATTACTGTTGTCAATGTTAGCCAAACACATTCTTAGTCACTCTGTCCATTATTTTAATAGATACATTATTGGGACTAGCTTAGTGGTATAAACTGGGCGACATGGACATGTTGGGCCGAAGGGCCTGTTTCCATGTTGTAAACTTCTATGATTCTATGATTCTAACCCAATTAAATTAAACAGGTTAACAGTTGGAAGCAAAGCTCATTTCACTGGTTATTTTTGTGGTTCATATCAATGGAGAACTAACCCTAATAAATATTCCTAGTGTTACCTGATAACAACAGCTCTAGAACCATTGATTCTTAACTTAGAGCCCCAAGCTCAAATCACAATATTAACTAGCCTTCAGATTCACATTTTTCTTAAAGGAAAAATTCACCAGTTTCTGGGAGAAGGAAAAGAAACTGATAATAGTAATGTTATTTCTGCTTCCTTTTTGTCTACCAGGAGGTGTCACTGACACCTTGCCTGGTGTCCAGGAGCTAAAGTCTCCTTTCCCTGGAATGAGGATGATATTGTGGATACAATGGGCCAATGTGGAGGGGAATAAGTGAAAGTAGGGAGAATGTTCCTTTGTGCCTTTATTCCACGCCGACCTCATAAATAAAACATTTCAAGGGATGATTTGTAGAAAGTAGCAATGCCGAATTCTAGATTTGCTGCTGACTCTTCCTTGGCATGTTTCTACAGTAACTTATTAAATATTCAGATTCCCGGATGCCTTACTCAAGTCTTTCGTCCTCATGAAAAATATTTAAACTTAATAAATGTTTTAGGAAACCAATATATTTATTAGGAAACATACGGATTCACATTTTTATGCTGTACAAATTATGTTCTAACATTATTAACTTCTTTTTTGTCTTTTTAGATATTGTTAAAATAGATAATGAACCATGATTAAAATCTGACAACGAAAACCAACGAAGCTGAAAACAAGGCTTACCCTCCAACTTGAACAAAGTGAGGTGTTCCCGGCAGTGAACAGATCCAAGAGCATTTCCAGCACAGTTTGTCCAAAGGCCTTGGAAGACCCAAGTAGCTGTGATCACTGAAGATGCTCTGCTTGTTATTTTCCATTCTTTAGACAGCGTAGCAGCAAGCACTGACCCAAGACCAACTACACCAAACATGAAGCCTAGAATCTGTAATCGGGCATGAACCATGTTAAATATATACTGAATTTCTGTATTGCTAAGTGCCTGTTTAAAAAGAAATCTCGACAGTAAGTTGTTCCCTTCTCTCACACACAGGATGGTTGCCTACTAAACTAAGTAGAAGAAGATTACAAGTGTTCCTGTGTTGGACTCCACTAATTTGGATGTACTGCAGGTACTTGGTTATGCTTGGCTAGTGATATTTTCTGAATAAATCACCATTTAAAAAAAATTTAAAATACATTAGAAAAGATATTTTAAGAAATAAGAGAAAAAGGAAGAAAATGTGCAGTTACATTTTTATTGGATAATTTCAGGAGTGTTTTACTTGCTTCTTTGATGAAACTTTTGATTCTTGTTTGGATTAACAATTTGTTAGTTCCATTGTAAGATGCAGTGAACTGTATAATATTAAAGAAAAGGTCAAAGTCTAACCAACTATCACTTGAGTTAAGAATGTTCCTGAGGTTCTGTTTAGTATTAAATGGAAATGAAGACATTCCAAACTCAGTTTTCCCACAAGTGCAAGTCATTTTTTTCATTTGCAGACTCATTTTTGAACTTATTTTTGGATCCAAATTGTGCATACATTTAATTGAGTTCTAAGGTTGTCAATCTCAGCCTTGGTGGTGCCTTGATCTCAGTGTCCCTGGGTTCCATGAGATGAGGGATTAGTGCTGGTTCCTGCTCCTGATTGCTCTTCATTGGTTTCTATCCATGTAAGGACAAACGTGTTTGTGATAATTAAACCGTCCACTAACATTCATTCTCCAGGCTCACAGTAAGGTACAGAAGGGCTGCCACCATCTGTCCAACCATACCCCAGTATGATTCACTGCCTTCAGGAAAGACAAGGAGAGAGATTAACTTTGTGAGATTTCTGAGAATGCAATTTTTTTAGCTGGTCATTAATTATGGAGAAAAGCATTCTACTGATTGTTAAAAGAAGAATTTCATCCCTTATAGGAAAGGAAAGTAAAGGACTTATATTTAATATAGCACCTTTCACAACCTCAGGATGTCCAAACCCAATGAAGTACTTTTGAAGTGCACTCACTGTTGTAATGTAGGGAAATGTGGTAGCCAATTTGCGCTCAGCAAGGTCCCACGAACAGCAATGAGATAGATGGCTAGGTAATCTGTTTTATTGATGTTGCTTGAGGGACAAATATTGCCAGGACACTGGGAGAACTCCCCTGCTCTTCTTTGAATAGTGCTATGGTATCTTTCACATCCACCTGAGAAGGCAGACAGTTTAACGTCTCATCCAAAAGACAGCATCTCCGACAGTGCATCACTCCCTCAGGACTGCACTGAAGTGTCAGCCTGGATTATTTGCTCAAGGAATGGTACTATTTAGAATATAGAGGTAATTTTGAAAAGTCCCACTCCCACATTGGAGTATCACTAGACAGGAGGATGAGTCAGAGATTAGGCTTCGACACTATTCTGCAACCCCTCTAACGAGACTCCGTGCTGGGAGTAGAGTCTCACAAAATTACCAAGATAGGTGCCCTGTGGCTTCAACTGAGGCTCATGTTAACTCCCCTGATCCCTTGATATTATCTCTGCATTGTCTACAACCAAGTCAAGTAGTCAATATTTAAAACTAAGTTGCAGATTTACATTAACAAAACTCAGCCATGAAGCTGAAGCTTTTCTTTGGCAACTTAGCTGGCTGTGAACACAGGCTTTTGATGAGACAGAATGGACTATATCTTCGAATGATCAGCAAAGCTATTCATTCTACTTTAGTTTATGACATTGGGACAAGTTCTAGGACAGGAGGGATCTCTTCAAGACGGACGGGTTGCATCTCAACAGAGCTGGGATCACTGTCCTCGCGGGGAGGTTAACTAGTGCTGTGGGGGAGGGTTTAAACTAATTTGGCAGGGGGGTGGGCACCAGGATGAAACATTAGAGAGGAGAAACAAGGTGCACATAGGACTGGGTGGGACAAATAGCATTAGAATAAGGAATAGTTCCAAAATAGGAGGGATCGGACAGTGCAAATGTGAGACAGTCTAAGATGAGTTTGGAGTGCGTGTGCATAAATGCATGTAGCGTAGTAAATAAGATTGGTAAGCTGCAGGCTCAAGTCGCCACATGGGACTATGACATAGTGGCAATAACAGGGACCTAGCTCAAATAAAGGGAGGATTGTGTACTTAATATTTCTGGCTGCAAGGTATTCAGGAAAAATAGGGAAGGAAAGGAAGTTGGGGGGGGTGGGGGCAGTATTGATCAAAGAGACTATTATGGCATTGGAAAGGGATGATGTAGCTGAGGGGTCAAAGACAGAATCTATTTGATTCGAATTAAGATACAATAGAGGAGCTATTATGCTTCTGGGTGTATACTATAGGCTACCAAATAAAGGGAAGAAAATAGAGGAGCAAATTTGCAAGCAAATTTCAGAAAGATGCAAGAACTATAGAGTAGTGATAATGGGGGACTTCAATTAACCCAATATAGACTGCGACCGTAATGGTGTAAAAGGCAAAAAGAGGGAGGAATTCCTGAAATGTGTACAAGACAACTTTTTTGAACAGTGTGTTTCCAGCCCAACGAGGAAGGAAGCAGTGCTGGATCTAGTTCTGGGGAATGAAATGGGGCAAGTGGAGCATGTTTCAGTGGGGGAGCATTTGGGGCACAGTGATCAAAAGGACAAGGAACATCCAATGTGATAATACTTAACTGGAGTTAGGCTAATTTCAGTGAGTTAAATGGGATCATGCCCAAGTGGATTGGAATCAAAAATTGGTAGGCAAAATAGCAAGTGAACCATGGGAGGCTTTCATGGAAGAGATGGTCTGGGTACAGATTAGACACGAGGGAGAAAGGAAGGGCATCCAAAGCTAGAGCTCCCTGGATGACTAACGATATAGAGAACCAGGCTGAATACAGAAAGTACAGAGGAGGTCTAAAAAAGGGAATAAGAGGTTCCTGAGGAAAGTAAGGGTGGAAATCGCTAAGGCTCTGGCTACAATCTTCCAGTTCTCCAGTACCAGAGGATTGCAAATGTTACATCCCTGTTCAAAAAGGGGGAGAGAGATAAACCCGGCAATTACAGGCCAGTCAGCCTAACATCATTGGTGGGGAAACTTTTAGAGACAATAATCTGGGACAAAATGAATTGGCACTTGGAAAATTATGGGCTAATAAATGAAAATCAGCACGGATTTGTTAAAGGAAAATTGTGTTTGAGTTCTAACTTGATTGAGTAATTTGATGAAGTAACAGGGAGGATTGATGAGAGTGGTGCGGATGATGTTATATAAATGGACTTTCAAAAGATATTTGATAAAGTACCACATAATAGACTTGTTAGCAAAATTAAAGCCCATGGGATTAAAGGGACAGTGGCAGTGTGGATACAAAATAGGCTAAGGGACAGAAAGCAGAGAGTAGTGGTGAACGGTTGTTTTTCAGCCTGGAAGAAAGTATATAGTGGTGCTCCCTGGGGGTCAGTATTCGGACCATTGCTCTTTTTGATATACATTAATGACCTGGACTTGGGTGTAGCGGGTATAATTTAAAAGTTTGCGGATGACATGAAATTCGGAAACATAGTAAACAATTTGGAGGATAGTAACTGACTTCAGGAGGACACAGATAGACTGATGAAATGGGCAGACACATGGCAGATGAAATTTAATGCAGAGAAGTGTGAAGTGATACATTTTGGTAGGAAGAAAGAGGAGAGGCAATATAAATTAAATGGTACAATTTTAAAGGGAGTGCAGGAACAGAGAGACCTGGGGGTGTCTGTACACAAACCTTTGACGATGGCAGGACAAATTGAGAAGGGTGTTAAAAAAAAGTACATGGGATCCTGGGTTTTATTAGTAGAGGCATAAAGTACAAAAGCAAGATGGCTGTGCTAAACCATTATAAAACACTGGTTAGGCCTCAGCTGGAGTATTGTGTTCAATTCTGGTCACCACACTTTATGAAGGATGCCAAGGCATAAGAGAGGGTGCAGAAGAGATTTACTAGAGTGGTACCAGGGATGAGGGACTTCAGTTATATGGAGACACTGGAGAAGCTTAGATTGTTCTCCTAGGAGCAGAGAAGGTTCATGGGAGATTTAATAGAGGTAATTGGCCAGAAATTGCTGGAAAAATAATGTTGCATCAACGTGCTCACCATTATTAGTTCGTAAAAAATCCAGCAATTTGTGGTGAAGAAGCGATATGCCATGAGTTCCAATTCTCCACAAATATCCTGGACAATTTGCACCACTCTGTCATTACCATCTTGCCATGAGGCTCCCCATAGAAATTAATTGCTGGATTTACAACATTATTGCAATTTAATCTCACTGCAGCCATTTAGGGCTGGTAATTCATGTCGTAAGGACCCCGTTAATGTTGTGATTTGTAGTCCCGACATGAAACTCAATATTGAAGGCTCAGAAAGGGATCAATGCAGCTGTGGATTCTCACTCCAGCAGGACTGAATTGCTCTTGAAGGTTTTTTAAACTTTTCATCTGACTTGGCAGTATTTTTGTGTCAGTCGTGCCAGCCACACTCCTGTTAGTGTCAGAATGCAATAATTTTCAGGATACAAAGCTGTTTTGACAGTCAGAAATGCAAATTAGTTGGATTTCTTTCAGAAAATAACATTTTGGGATACTGTACATGAGCAATTTGAGACTTGTATGGTGAGTGTAACATGCTTGGGAGGAAAAAGGTGACTTTGGACTTATGGTTCCCAAATATCTTCACCACTGGGATTTTCCTCGTGTCATTTCTGGTTTTGTTGTAGACTAATTGATAGGAATTGATTGCCATGATTAGTCAACAACCCCATTATCATTGTATCATGTGACTACCAAGATGGTAGATGGTGAACTAGATGGACCTTGGTCTTTCTTCATCTAGCAATTCCTATGTTCCTATGAAGGCAGTGCCACTGTTCCTGATCATGCTGTATGGGGACGTTAGTTCTATACTTCATGGGTCAAGAGTGTTTACATATTTCACACATCTACCCTGCCGTTCACTCATTAATTTCTCAAGGACCAAAACAACAATTCCCAAATGCAATCGGGTTACAATATCCTCTTCTTCTGCTTGTTCTTTTTAATTTTTTTCTTACTTTTCTGTTCTGTCTCTTTTTCTCTCTCTTTGTCCATTCTGTCCTTCCCTCTCTTTATTTCTCTTTCTGGTTCTAATTTGACTCTAATTCACCCTATTTCCTTTTCCGTCATTTGCTCTGTTTCTTTCTCTATCTTTTTCTTTCATTGGTCAAGGAGATAAGCCATTGGGCACGATGTTCACGAGGACTCAGATGCAACATTGATATCGCTGCACTGTTTTCCTAATGACGTTCCAGCAATTTGCGGCGCAAATATAGTGAGCTGTGAACAGTGAGGTAAAATGTCCAATTAACGTCATTCGCCTCGAGATCAGCCGTTGCAACAATTTCTGGCTCTATAGAGTAAATGAGGAGAAACTGTTTCCACTGGCAGGAGGGTCGGTATCCAGAGAACACAGATTTAAGATAATTGGCAAAAGAACTAGAGGGGAGATGAAGATAATTTGTTTTAAGCGGCGAATTGTTATGATCTGGAATGCATTGCCTGAAAGGATGGTGGAAGCAGATTCAATAGTAACTTTCAAAAGGGAATTAGATATACACTCGAAAGGGAAAAATTTGCAGGGCTATGGGAAAAGAGTAGGGGAGTCATTGGTTCGCTCTTTCAAAGAGCCAATACAGATATGATGGACTGAATTGCTTCCTTGTGTGCTGTAAGATTATATGATATAACCGCTCTCATCCATGTATTGAGATAAACCTGCTCTCAGCATCACAGCAGCATAATACCCTTAATTCATACCAACAATTTTCATGAAAGCAGAAAACAATGAATTATTCCTAAAACCTCCTAAAAATTATAACAAACAACTCAAATATATTTGTCTACATTATTAACGTACACTGTTCAATACACATGTGGACCATATATTACTAAATACATGGCAGTGAACCAAATTTGCAGGAAAACTTATTTCTTTTGTCATTTTAAATATTTTATCCTTCTCTAGGTCTCCCATGCTGGATGGCATTCTGTTGTTACGAGATAAACAAACAAGTTGTTCCTATGACTTCATTATGCCTCTGTCCAACCAGCTGCTAGGAGATGGGTCGAAACAGCCAAGAGGTGACTCATGTTTTGATCTTTTTTCCTCCACCCTTCTCTCCCTGACAATATCAGCAAAGTTTCAAGAGCTTTTCAGACATTAAGCGTGCACCTAAGCTTCCAATATGGCGGACAGGAAGCTTGTGCTCAATATGAGCTGGAAATGCGCCGCCCATCATGTTGGTACAGACAAAAAAAGGCGTCCAAGGTCCACGCCCGAAAAAGGCATTAGGCCCTTTGTATATGCAGATAAGGGACCTAACGACTGTTTGGGGCCCCCTGTGCAAAATTGGGTTACCCTGAATGCAGTTGACGCCAAGCCTGCTGCATTCAGGAAAACCAGGTCGACATGTGGCCTAGCCAGTGGTCCTTAAAGGGACTGCTGCAGGCCGTCACCAAAAAGGTGTTTTTTAAAAATACCAACCTGAATGTGCTCTTCCTCCTGGCTGTACGTTAAAACCATGGGCCGCTGCCGACCACCGCTCAAGCCCACTCTTGATTGACACCCCCTCTTGATCAACACCCCATCGCGATTGACACCGTTCCCCATCTAAGCCCCCCACCCCCCCATCGGTCGTCTGATCAACCTCTCCCGGTCGCCCCCCTCCCTCCCGATCACTCCCCCTCCCTCCCGATCACTCCCCCCCCCCCTTCCAAGACTATCTGTCGCTCCCGGCCTAATGTTAATGAGACCTGAGGCTTACTATCGGCTCGGCCTCAGGCCTACCCATTCCGGCACAGATATTGCACCATGCTGAATTTGTGCCGGCAGGCTGGCCCGAATTAATTTCTAGGCCAATGTTCCTTAAAGTATTTATTCATCAGTTGAGTACCAAATGACAATTTCCTTATTATAAATTATCTTGTCAGCAAGGGCTAGCAGCAAGAGCACTTAAAGAGCAGCAGCTGACAAACAGCTGACCGAACTGCATCACTAAATAGATAACAGTGAACATCTAAAGTGATGCATATAACTGTTTTTAGGTAACATATTTAGTTTTACACATGAATCAGAGCTATTGTCACCACCCAGAGCTCATTAGTGATAAAACTAGGACTCGCAATGTGATTTTCCTGTAATTTAATTTTTCTGCTATTCAGGCGCTTTCTTTAATGAGCTAATAAATTAGCCTAGTTGTGCTTACATCAGAAACTGTCTCTAACATTACACCATATAGTGTCACAGTCTTTATCAAGATGTCTGTGCAGTTTTTCACTGACTCTGATCACAATTTATGGTGTGTCAAGCCTGTTACTGGTATGATAAATGGTCATGCTGATTTCAGCTTCATGAGTGTAAAGTACAAAGTCCATGCCTTGAGACTAAGCTTTTTATCCGTTTCCCTTTGATGTCACTGATTGAAGATTAATGAGTTCTCCAGTGAGCAGGCAAGGAATAGTGGAAACAATTTTATGTCGTATCATTAATCTATACGTTGTCAAATTAGCATGTCATTCATGTGTTCCCTTTAAAAATCCTATGTAAACATACTCCTATGGATAGTCTCATGTTAGAACTCTGCAGGTGACATTCTAATAGGATTTTCAGTGTTATTCTGAGCTCTGAGGTCACAGAAACCACTGAAATGGTTTGAATCTTCAGCCTGCAGTCGCAGGCTGCAGGAATACCATTGTGCCCAGGTCTGCAGGCCACTTGTCCCGATGTCGAATGCTTTCAAACATTTGACACCCTAATAGGAACATAGGAACAGGAGTAGACCATTCGTAGGAAGGTAAGAACGTAGAAACAGGAGTAGACCATGTAGGACACTGCTGCAGGAGTTCCTCAGGGCAGTGTGGTTCTTTCTGCAGAAATACAGAGCGCAGCTTCTCTCAAACAGCTGAAGGTGTTTCTTAATGTTTTATTTGATTTTTTTAAAAATCAGACATAGAATTTTCCCATTATGAGTAGACTTGGACCTCCTGGCTATTACCGCTGTCCCGCTACGTAGCAGACAGTCTGTCCCGGGTCACCGAGGACCCTTTGCTCGAATTACATTGATTCCAACTCAGTCTTTTTTCGGGTTCCCACCGCTGTTTGCATTTAACTGTATATAATTCAGATTGTACGGAAACCCCCCCGGCCCCCTAACACCCCCCTTCCCCCCTCCCTTCCTTCCAGCTGGGACTCCTCGGGACTGCACATAGAATAAAACAATATCACGTCCCTCCGAACGTTAGAGGACTTTGTGTTTATAAAAAAAAAGTAAAAAGAAAAGCCGCTCAAATAGATTGGAGAGGCTTCAGGTAAACCGTGCGTTAGGTCCAGAGCTTTAAAATGTCTGCGAAAGTCAGAAAAGATGTGTTGAGACCAATAACAGAACACACAGGTGCCGGGACAGCGCGGATGGAATGATGAAGTGCGTGGCACACAACAGACTGCTGCGCAGCTGCACACGCATGCAGCTTAGAGAGAACAGTGGTCTAACAAAGGCATGGATGAGGGTTTCAGCAGCCGATGAGCTGAGGCAGGGGCAGAGTCGGGCGATGTTACGGAGGTGGAAGGAGGCGGTCTTGTTGTTGGAGTGGATATATAGTCGGAAGCTCATCTCAGGGTCAACTAGGACACCAAGGTTGTGAACGGTCTGGTTCAGCCTCAGACAGTGGCCAGGGAGAGGGATGGAGTCAGCGGCTAGGGAATGCGGTGGGGACCAAAGACAATGGCTTCGGTCTTCCCAATATTTAGTTGGAAGAAATTTTTGCTCATGTAAGACAAGCAGACTGACAAATGAGAGTCAGTGGAGGGTCGAGGGAGGTGGTTGTGAGGTAGAGCTGGGTGTCATCAGCGTACATCAGCGCAGAGCGAGAGCTCACCAGAGCGGCGGGAAACAGCGAGAGCAGAGCGGGGATAAAAACAGCGCAGAGCGAGAGCTCACCAGAGCGGCGGGAAACAGCGAGAGCAGAGCGGGGATAAAAACAGCGCAGAGCGAGAGCTCACCAGAGCGGCGGGAAACAGCGAGAGCGGAGCGGGGATAAAAACAGCGCAGAGCGAGAGCTCACCAGAGCGGCGGGAAACAGCGAGAGCGGAGCGGGGATAAAAACAGCGCAGAGCGAGAGCTCACCAGAGCGGCGGGAAACAGCGAGAGTGGAGCGGGGATAAAAACAGCGCAGAGCGAGAGCTCACCAGAGCGGCGGGAAACAGCGAGAGCGGAGCGGGGATAAAAACAGCGCAGAGCGAGAGCTCACCAGAGCGGCGGGAAACAGCGAGAGCGGAGCGGGGATAAAAACAGCACAGAGCGAGAGCGGACCAGAGCGGCGGGAAACAGCGAGAGCAGAGCGGGGATAAAAACAGCGCAGAGCGAGAGCTCACCAGAGCGGCGGGAAACAGCGAGAGCGGAGCGGGGATAAAAACAGCGCAGAGCGAGAGCTCACCAGAGCGGCGGGAAACAGCGAGAGCAGAGCGGGGATAAAAACAGTGCAGAGCGAGAGCTCACCAGAGCGGCGGGAAACAGCGAGAGTGGAGCGGGGATAAAAACAGCGCAGAGCGAGAGCTCACCAGAGCGGCGGGAAACAGCGAGAGCGGAGCGGGGATAAAAACAGCGCAGAGCGAGAGCGGACCAGAGCGGCGGGAAACAGCGAGAGCGGAGCGGGGATAAAAACAGCGCAGAGCGAGAGCGGACCAGAGCGGCGGGAAACAGCGAGAGCGGAGCGGGGATAAAAACAGCGCAGAGCGAGAGCGGACCAGAGCGGCGGGAAACAGCGAGAGTGGAGCGGGGATAAAAACAGCGCAGAGCGAGAGCTCACCAGAGCGGCGGGAAACAGCGAGAGTGGAGCGGGGATAAAAACAGCGCAGAAACAAAAGGCAGTAAGGGAGAGTGTACAAAACATGACCGGACAGATGGTCTGAGAAAGCAGGGCAAAGACCAAGGGAAGTCTAGATTAAACTGCATCGATTTCAATGCAAGAAGTCTGATGGGCAAGGCAGATGAACTCAGGGCATGGATGGGTACATGGGACTGGGATGTTATAGCTATTACTGAAACATGGCTAAGGGAGGGGCAGGACTGGCAGATCAATGTTCCAGGGTACAGATGCTATAGGAAAGATAGAGCAGGAGGTAAGAGAGGAGGGGGAGTTGCGTTCTTGATTAGGGAGAACATCACGGCAGTAGTGAGAGGGGATATATCCGAGGGTTCGCCCACGGAGTCGATATGGGTAGAACTGAAAAATAAGAAGGGAGAGATCACTTTGATAGGATTGTACTACAGACCCCCAAATAGTCAACGGGAAATTGAGGAGCAAATATGTAAGGAGATTACAGACAGCTGCAAGAAAAATAGGGTGGTAATAGTAGGGGACTTTAACTTTCCCAACATTGACTGGGACAGCCATAGCTTGGATGGAGAGAAATTTGTTGAGTGTATTCAGGAGGAATTTCTCATTCAGTATGTGGATGGCCCGACCAGAGAGGGGGCAAAACTTGACCTCCTCTTGGGAAATAAGGAAGGGCAGGTGACAGAAGTGTTAGTGAGGGATCACTTTGGGACCAGTGATCATAATTCCATTAGTTTTAAGATAGCTATGGAGAATGATTGGTCTGGCCCAAAAGTTAAAATTCTAAATTGGGGAAAGGCCAATTTTGATGGTATTAGACAGGAACTTTCAGAAGTTGATTGGGAGAGTCTGTTGGCAGGCAAAGGGACGTCTGGTAAGTGGGAGGCTTTCAAAAGTGTGTTAACCAGGGTTCAGGGTAAGCACATTCCTTATAAAGTGAAGGGCAAGGCTGGTAGAAGTAGGGAACCTTGGATGACTCGGGAGATTGTGGCCCTAGTCAAAAAGAAGGAGGCATATGACATGCATAGGCAGCTGGGATCAAGTGGATCCCTTGAAGAGTATAGAGATTGCCGGAGTAGAGTTAAGAGAGAAATCAGGAGGGCAAAAAGGGGACATGAGATTGCTTTGGCAGATAAGGCAAAGGAGAATCCAAAGAGCGTCTACAAGTACATAAAGGGCAAAAGAGTAACTAGGGAGAGAGTAGGGCCTCTTAAGGATCAACAAGGTCATCTATGTGCGGAACTACAAGAGATGGGTGAGATCCTAAATGAATATTTCACATCGGTATTTACGGTTGAGAAAGGCATGGATGTGAGGGAACTTGGGGAAATAAACAGTGATGTCTTGAGGAGTGTACATATTACAGAGAGGGAGGTGCTGGAAGTCTTAACGCGCATCAAGGTAGATAAATCTCTGGGACCTGATGAAATGTATCCCAGGACGTTATGGGAGGTTAGGGAGGAAATTGCGGGTCCCCAAGCAGAGATATTTGAATCATCGACAGCTACAGGTGAGGTGCCTGAAGATTGGAGGGTAGCAAATGTTGTGCCTTTGTTTAAGAAGGGCGGCAGGGAAAAGCCTGGGAACTACAGACCGGTGAGCCTGACATCTGTAGTGGGTAAGTTGTTAGAGGGTATTCTGAGAGACAGGATCTACAGGCATTTGGAGAGACAGGGACTGATTAGGAACAGTCAGCATGGTTTTGTGAGTGGAAAATCATGTCTCACGAATTTGATTGAGTTTTTTGAAGGGGTAACCAAGAAGATAGATGAGGGCTGTGCAGTAGACGTGGTCTACATGGACTTTAGCAAGGCCTTTGACAAGGTACCGCATGGTAGGTTGTTACATAAGGTTAAATCTCATGGGATCCAAGGTGAGGTAGCCAATTGGATACAAAATTGGATTGACGACAGAAGACAGAGGGTGGTTGTAGAGGGTTGTTTTTCAAACTGGGGGCCTGTGACCAGCGGTGTGCCTCAGGGATCGGTGCTGGGTCCGCTGTTATTTGTTATTTATATTAATGATTTGGATGAGAATTTAGGAGGCATGGTTAGTAAGTTTGCAGATGACACCAAGATTGGTGGCATTGTGGACAGTGAAGAAGGTTATCTAGGATTGCAACGGGATCTTGATAAATTGGGCCAGTGGGCCGGTGAATGGCAGATGGAGTTTAATTTAGATAAATGTGAGGTGATGCATTTTGGTAGATCGAATCGGGCCAGGACCTACTCCGTTAATGGTAGGGCGTTGGGGAGAGTTATAGAACAAAGAGATCTAGGAGTACAGGTTCATAGCTCCTTGAAAGTGGAGTCACAGGTGGATAGGGTGGTGAAGAAGGCATTCAGCATGCTTGGTTTCATTGGTCAGAACATTGAATACAGGAGTTGGGATGTCTTGTTGAAGTTGTACAAGACATTAGTAAGGTCACACTTGGAATACTGTGTTCAGTTCTGGTCACCCTATTATAGAAAGGATAGTATTAAACTAGAAAGAGTGCAGAAAAGATTTACTAGGATGCTGCCGGGACTTGATGGTTTGACTTATAGGGAGAGGTTGGATAGACTGAGACTTTTTTCCCTGGAGAGTAGGAGGTTTAGGGGTGATCTTATAGAAGTCTATAAAATAATGAAGGGCATGGATAAGGTAGATAGTCAAAATCTTTTCCCAAAGGTAGGGGAGTCTATAACGAGGGGGCATAGATTTAAGGTGAGAGGGGAGAGATACAAAAGGGTCCAGAGGGGCAATTTTTTCACTCAAATGGTGGTGAGTGTCTGGAACGAGCTGCCAGAGGCAGTAGTAGAGGCGGGTACAATTTTGTCTTTTAAAAAGCATTTGGACAGTTACATGGGTAAGATGGGTATAGAGGGATATGGGCCAAGTGCAGGCAATTGGGACTAGCTTAGTGGTATAAACTGGGCGACATGGACATGTTGGGCCGAAGGGCCTGTTTCCATGTTGTAAACTTCTATGATTCTATGATTCTATGATTCTATACATGTGGAATCTGATGTGTTTTCGGATGAAGTCACCGAGGGGCAGCATGTAGACGAGGAATAGAAGGGGGTCAAGGATAGATCCTTGGAGGATTCCAGAGGTAACAGTGCGGGACCAGGAAGAGAAGTCAATGCAGGAGATTCTCTGGCTACGAGTGGAAAGGTAAGAATGGAACCAGGCGAAGGCAGTCCCACCGGCTGGACAATGAAAGAGAGACATTGGAGGCGATGGTGTGGTTAACCGTGTCAAAGGCTGCAGACAGGTTGAGGAGGATGAATTCCTTTATCATTTTAAACACTTCGATTAGATCACTCCTCAACCTTCTATACGCAAGGGAATAAAGACCAAGTTTATGCAACTTTGCATTAAATTTAACCCTCTAAGTCCTAGTATCATTCTGGTGAATCTGTGCTATGCCTCTTCCGAGGCTAATATATCCCTCTTGAGGCTCGGTGCCCAAAACTGAACACAGTATTCCAGATGGGATCTGACCAAAGCTCTGTACAACTGAAACGTAACTTCCTCTACCTATACATATATATGATGTGGAGATGCTGGTGATGAACTGGGGTTGACAAATGTCAAGAATTTTACAACACCAGTTTATAGTCCAACAATTTTATTTGAAAATCACAAGCTTTCGGAGGCTTCCTCCTTCGTCAGGTGAATGTCTGACGAAGGAGGAAGCCTCCGAAAGCTTGTGATTTTCAAATAAAATTGTTGGACTATAACCTGGTGTTGTAAGATTCTTGACATTTATACATATATATAGCAGGGCTATGTGGAAAGGGCAGGGGAGTGGGACTAATTGGATAGCTCTTTCAGAGAGCCAGCACAGGCATGATGGGCCAAATGGGCTCCTTCTGGGCTGATATGATTCTATTCTATATTCCTGCCCTCTTGAGATAAAAGCCAACATTTCATTAGCCGTTTTGATTACTATTTCTACCTGTGCACTAGCTTTTAGTGATTTGTTTACATGGACACTCAACTCCCTTTGCTCCTCTACAGTTCCTGGTTTCTCACCATTAAGAAAATATTCCGATTTATCTCTGTTGGATCAAAGATGGATGATGTCACACTTCCCCACCCTGAACTCCATATGCCACAGTTTTGCACACTCACTTAATCTGTCCGTGTCTCTTTGTAACTTTCTGCTTCCATCTGCACACCTTACTGTGCCTCTTAACGTGGTGTCATCTACAAACTTGGATATACAACTCACTATTCCTTCATCCAAGTCATTGATATATATGGTGAAAAGCTAAGGCCCCGGTACTGATCCCTTGTTACATCCCGCAATCAGAGTCTCCTACCTCTCAACCAATTACCAACCCATGTCATAAGGTTACCTCCAATTCTGTGTGCTTCCATTTTTACCAATAATCGCTTGTGCAGAACCTTATCAAATGCATTCTGGAAGCCCATGTAGACAACATCCATAGATACTCCTGACCCACCTGTCCCACCCTGTATGCACTGATAATGTTTTTCTCACACTCTTTGATCCTGATGCTCTGTAAATCGCTGTGTAGGCAATTTAATATGTTCTTATTTTTAATCACTGCTGCTTTATTGTTACTTCCTATAACTTATTCCATTCTCATTGTTACCTTTAAGCGAAATGTTTATTGTTGTATTATGTATTTAGTGTAGATAAAAAGTTCCTTTCCAGCTGCTTCAGAATATACCTTACTTGGTTAGCATTCTGGCCATCCTCCCTGCAGCCTCCCTCCTTGTCTCCACAAGTAGCAAGCGCGCCGTACCTGTTGGAAAGTATGGGGGAAAAATTGGATAAGGATCCGTTCTGGGCCGATGGTAGTACGATGTGCTAACAGCCCTCGCCCGACGGACCCTGGGCAGGCAAGACGCAAGTTTGGTCCCAAGGGAGCACTGACCTGCAATCAGCGTTCCATTCCAGGCCTTGCATGTGGAATCAATGCAATTCGCATTTTCCACCACCAGAGGGAACGCAATCTCTTAAAGGGAGGATGTTTCTTAGAAATCTCTTAAAGGTAGCTTGTACCTGTTATTTCCTGAAAATAACAGTCTACTGTCTGTACGGAGTCTGAACAGAGATCAGACATCGCACACATAAAACACAGATGCAGATCCCATCCCTATGTTTACACACTGATGAGTTATGTTAAAACATTGAATAAAGGTTGCGCACTACTAAATCCCACATCCTCCATTCTGCACACCAGACCTCACCAATCTGCAGATTTGAGTTGGTACCAGGCCTGTGAGAGTGCATGCACCAAGGTTCACTGCTCATGCACTACAGACCTTGGGTGCAAAAGGTGGACAGAAGGAGGGACACCCTATATCCGCAGGGGCAGAGGGGGGTGGGGGGTGGCGCAAGAGGCCCTCCAGACATATAGTCAAAAGACAGTGGGAGGCAGCAGGGGACAAAGTTAATGCCAGGCGCACAGCATCATGAACATGGATGCAGTGCAGGAAGAAGTTCAATGCTTTGACATGAGTGGTCAAGGTGAGTGAGGTCAACTGTCAAATGGTGTCTCCTACCAACTGCACCATGCGCTACACCCCCATCCCCCACATACCAATAAACTCTTTCCATCAGTACGCAACTCTTCCAATCAGATGCTTCCTCTCCCCCTTACACATTACCACTGTTCCACCCACAACTCACAGGCCACACACACTGGCAACTATTCAACCATGACAGGCACATCGCCCAGGCACATGTCCTGTTTTCTTGCAGGAGAAGGTGGTGCATATCAAGAGGCAGCAAGTAATAGTAGCTTTTAGCCCCTCGAGCCTGTTCCACCATTCAGTGAGATCATGGTGGACCTGTGACCTAACTCCATATACCCATCTTAGCCCCATATCCCTTAATACCCTTGGTTCACAGCAATCTATCAATCTCAGATTTAACATTCACAAGTGAGCTAGCATCAACTGCTGTCTGCAGAAGAGCATTCCAAACGTCTCCCACCCTTTGCGTGTAGAAGCATTTCCTAACTTCACTCCTGCACGTCCTGGCTCTAAATGTTAGGTTATGTCCCCGCATCCTAGTATTGAAGTCTAGGACACCTCTAAAAACAGTTACAAATGTCTCAGCAGCCAGAGGCAATAATCGAGCCACTAACCTGTAAACCCTGCATGGTCCCTTTAAATAGCACCAGTGAGGGGTCCTCCAGGCTCTCTAAGACACGTTCAGATGATCGGGGTTAAGACTGTAGCATTAAGTCCCAAAATGGTGTCTATCACTTTAAATCAGCGTGGCACACTGATTGAAGCAATTTTTTCCCTACTTTACATGATTCCAGCGTTCGTTATCTGTACCTGCGCAAACTCCTATACCAAGATGGCATCTGGCGCACGTCATGCAGGAAACGTGTGTGGGCATCCAAGACGCCATCTTGGATGTCGGAGAGGCCGTGTAGCGCCGAAACAACGGGTGCTACACGGCCCAATTTAGCACCCTGTCACTTTTGGTGGTATCTCCTTCTCTGCCTCCACTAGGTTCCACCTACCCTACTGATGTAGTCACACTCCTCTTCCTGTACCTCTATCTGTCTATGGTCTGTGTTCTGGAGTAAACTATTAAGATAGTCTACCCCCTCCCATATGTGACAGGGTATCTCTAATTCCCACTCCAGCTCAATGACTCTGAGCTGAAGTGGCTCAAGACATAGATATCCACAGGTGTGGTCAACATGAACAGTCTCAATGTCCCATTCTACAGTCCCAACACACTGCCTATGCTGCCATTATCTATATATTTATTTATCTAATGCTAATGTATCTGATTACTATCTCATTTATGCTAAATTATGATTATCAGATGGATTTAACCTGATTTCTATTAGTTACTCCTATTGCTCAGTTTAGTGTATTTAGCTTATTATGTCTATTTACTTATTTAAAGCTAATTAGGTTTTTGCCCTTGCCTCATTTTTAAAAATTTAGTAGCCCCTTAACCTACTATATAGTTAAATATCAATGCGTGAATAAATAATAGAACACATAGGAACATAGGAATTGCTAAACAAAAAAGACCAAGATGCATTTAGTTCTGCTTCTACCATCCTGGTAGTCACATGTTACAAGAATAATGGAGTTGTTGACAAATCATAGCAAGGAATCTCTATCAATTAGACTACAACAGACCCAGACATGAGGCGAGGAAAACCCTCAGTGACAGAAAGCTTTGGGAACCGTGGAGTGAAAATTCATTTCGGCCCATTTTCGGGCCCGAACTAGGCACACATCAGAAGCCAGAAGCCTGAGCTTACCTGAAATTGGGCCTCGGGTCTCGTCAGCATTTTGCCAGCATGCTGCGGGTGCCAATTGGACATCCAGATGCTGCTCTACGGTTTCATGAGGACAAAGTTGGGCTGCCTGCCTCCCCTGCAGCAGCCCTCAGGTAGGTCCTAAGAGAGGGGATAGGTGACTGGGAGGGAGGGAGAGGCAATCGGGAGGGAGGGAGGGGGGCAATGGAAAGGAAGGGCTAAGGGCGATCATGAGGTAGGGAGGGGGGAGAGGTGGTCGACAGGGGATCGAGTGGGGCCAGCAATGGTTTTCAGGACTGCTGTGGAGCTCCCCATTTAGGTAAGTATTTTTTAACAACACTTACCTTTTTGGTGGCAGCCTCCAGTGGTCCCGGTAAGAACTGCTCGTTAGGCCACATGTATACATGGTTATCATGAACGCAGCAGGCCCAGCACCAGCTGTGTTCAAGATAGCCCAGTTTCAGGAAGGGAGCCTCATACAGATGTTAGGCCACCAATTTGTATATGCAAAGGGCTAACACTGTTTCAGGTACGGACCCTGGATGCCCATACTGGTGCCTTAACAATATGGCAGGCGACACACTTCTGGCATATTGAACGCTTAGGTGCCCATATTATGCTTATAAAACGAGTGTGTTGTCAATGAATCTCTAGGCCTATAAGTCACCTGTTTCTTCCAAGCATGCTACACTTGTTATATGTCATGTTTCAAATATACACTGCATCCCAAAATATTAGCTTTTATTCCTCGGGCTCTACCTTTCCTTCTTCTGCGTTAGCTATAATGTCACTTTTTCAAATTCTTCTCTCCTTTTGTTCCAGTGCTGTCCTAACTAAATCATTCTGGCTTCTCACTCTTTTTTATGTCTCTCTCCCTTGTTGTTCCCCTAGTAGTTTCGTTCTTGGCCCTGTTCCTTATGACTCCCTCTGATTCATCCTTTATTTTTCCCGTCTAATTGAGCTTTGATGGCTCCCTCTTGCCCAAAAGCCAGTTCCTATTCTGCCATTTCTCCTGAAGCCACTCCCACCTTGGCTGGGCTCCCTGCTGATTTCTGTGAAAGACCTCTGCCCTGGTCTATCTCGGTCCCAATCTATATACCTGGTAGATATATAAATGTCCAAGGGCTTCCAGTTCCATTCTGGCCTCCAATATGCTGGGAACCCTACTGCTTGTGTAATGCATGTCCAGGGGCCTCAAGCCTCATTCTACCTCTGATGCCTCCGGCCACCAAGGTTCCCATCTGCAAACCTCTGGTTCACTAGCCCTCCTGGCTCAGTTTGCACTCCCTGTTTGACCCTCTTCCACTGACACAGCCGCCCCCCCACCGACCTCAATTCTTCTCTCTCTCTCTCTATATATATATACATCCTGCTTGAATTATGCTTTCTCCTGGCTAATCAAAGTGGCATTGGTAGCTGCAAGAAACTTGCAGCAAGATTTTCCTATCCTTCCAGTTTAGGATCAATATTAACAAGTAGTATTATTAGCAAGTTTTGAGTATCTGTCATAACCACAGCTACTGTTCTTACAGTATTTATTATTTTTTCAGTGCATTCTTAATTTGTACATTTTTGTAGTTTTCTCCTGCATCACAACTGCCACCCACAGGGATTTTGTAAATAGTCTTTCTCTTGTGTCTATTGGGACCTGCTGATTAGTGTCATAACTGAATATATGTGGTAAATAGCCATCTATAAAGCAAAATGGGATACTGGAATAAAAACAGAAAATGCTGGAAATACTCAGCAAGTCAGGCAGCATCTGTAGAGAAAGAAACAGAGTTAATGTTTCAGGTTAAATGGCCCTTCGTCAGAACTAGAAGAAGTTGAAGATTAATCAGTTTTTAAGCAAGTACAGAGCCAGGGAAAGGGGAGGAGGAAGGGGAGGGGAGGAAAGAACAAAAGGGAAGGTCTCTGATGGGGGGGAGGGCAGGAGTGATTAAATGACAAAAGGGATGATGGTGCAAGGCAAAGAGGGTGGTAATGGGACAAGTAAAGAAACAAAAGATGGGTCTGGAGGAGCTGTAAATGGCAACATCAGAACCATTACCTACACCTGCTGTCTGAAAAAATGGGAGCAGTGGCTGTGATCTGAAGTTACTGAAATCAATCCAGAAGGTTGTAAAGTACCTAATCGAAAGATGAGGTGCTGTTCCTCGAGCTTCCGTTGAGCTTCATTAGAACAGTGTAGGAGGCCAAAGACAGAGAGGTCAGAATGGGAGTGGGACTGGGAATTAAAATGGCAAGTGACCGGCGGGTCAGGGTCATGCTTATGGACTGAGCGGAAGTGTTCAGCAAAGCGATCACCCAATCTGCGTTTGGTCTCCCCATTTTAGAGGAGACCGCATTGTGAGCAGCAAATACAGTAGATTAAATTAAAAGAAGTGCAAGTAAATCGCTGTTTCACCTGGAAGGAATGTTTCGGGCCTTAGTTGGTGGGAAGGGAGGAGGTGAAATGACAGGTGTTGCATCTCCTGCACTCACATGGGAAGGTGCCACGGGGGAGAGAGCGGGTGTTGGGGTTAATGGAAGAGTGGACTAGGGTGTTGTGAAGGGAGCGGTCCTTCCATAATAATTGTTTGTCACTGCAGCTATTAATTATTTGCCATTCAGCTTCTAATCACGTTTGTTTATGCAATCGCTGTAATATTTATTTAAAATATTTTAATCAGGAGAAGTATTAAAATAGCAAAGAATCTGGACCCTGGGGATGTACTTACTGTGTCTGCGTATTTATATGTCAGACTTAAATTGTGTAAATTCTTAAGACAATTCTCAGTGAAGCACAACCCTGTTTTAAATAAGACTTCAAAACAATGCTAACTTCGACAATATAAACTAAATGGTACAATTTTAAAGGGAGTACAGGAACAGAGAGACCTGGGGGTGTACGTACACAAATCTTTGAAGGTGGCATAACAAGTTGAGATGGATGTTAAAAAAAATATGGGATCCTGGGCTTTATTAACAGAGGCATAGAGTACAAAAGCAAGGAAGTTATGCTAAATGTCAGCTGGAGTATTGTGTTCAATTCTGGTCACCACACTTTAGAAAGGATATCAAGTGCCAGGGATGAGGGACTTCAGCTGTGTGCAGAGACTGGAGAAGCTGGGGTTGTTCTCCATAGAGCAGAGAAGGAGATTTGATAGAGGTGGTCAAGAACACGAATGGTTTTCATAGAATCATAAGAATCATGGAAAATCTACGGCACAGAAGGAGGCCATTCGGCCCATCGTGTCCACGGCAGCCGAAAATGAGCGACCCAGCCTAATCCCACTTTCCAGCACTTGGTCCATAGCCTTGTAGGTTATAGCATTTCAGGTGCATATCCAGGTACTTTTAAAATGTGATGAGGGTTTCTGCCTCTACCACCCTTTCAGGCAGTGAGATCCAGATCCTCACCATTCTCTGGGTGAAAAAAGTTTCCTCAGCTCCCCTCTACTCCTTCTACCAATCACTTTAAATCTATGCTCCCTGGTTATTGACCTCTCTGCTAAGGGAAATAGGTCCTTCCTATCCACTCTATTTAGGCCCCTCATAATTTTGTACACCTCAATTAAATCACCCCTCAGCCTCCTCTGATCCAAAGAAAACAACCCCAGCCGATCCAATCTTTCTTCGTAGCTAAAATTCTCCAGGTTTTGATAGAGTAAATAAGGAGAAACCGTTTCCAGGGGCAGAAGGGTCAATAACCGGAGGACACAGATTTACAGAAATTGGCAAAAGAACCAGAGGCAACATGAGGAAGCATTTTTTTAACACAGAGTTGCTATTATCTGGAATGCACTGTCTGAAAAGGCAATGGAAGCAGATTCAATAATAACTTTCAAAAGGGAATTGGATAAATATTGAAGGAGAATAAAATCACAGGGCTATGGGGAAAGAGCAGGGGAGTGGGACTAATGGATAGCTCTTTCAAAGTGCTGGCACAGGCACGATGGGCCGAATGACCGCCTTCTGTGTTGTAACATACTATGATACTATGATATGTAATTATATTCTCCAGTGCACCTGTTTTACAATCAAACTGTAAAAATTATTGCTTTCATTTTCTGTATCTCTGTTCTTAATATAGCCGGAATAAATATTGATAGATGGAGAGGACCAAGAGAAGATAGTTATGCAGTTTTGTCTTGAGGAAAATTTCCTTTGTGTAACAATGATTTTCAGGACAATACAGGTAAACATTTCTGGGATTTTTAATCATATGATCTATACATTTTAAAATCTTTCCACATAGCATAGTACCTGTAAGTGTCACACGTATATCCTGTAACAATTTACCCATCGCACTTCGTTGATAATACATCATTGTTATAAAATAGCGTATCCTCCAATTCACTGTGAACAGCGCATGGGCAGTCTGCTAATAATAGTAAACTTTTCAACATTTCCACATATAAATTATACATCTCTATTGTAATTTCTAAACCTCAAGCCATCATTCTGTTCATTAGGCATTTTGCTATTTCTGAAAGCCTACAGTGTTGCCATGTATTTTCCCTGTCGCTTCACTTTTACATAAGAACATAAGAACATAAGAAATTGGAGCAGGAGTAGGCCAATCGGCCCCTCGAGCCTGCTCCGCCATTCAATAAGATCATGGCTGATCTGATCCCAACCACAAATCTAAAGAACACAAGAAGTCGGAGCAGGACCCGGCCACATAGCCCCTGGGCCCTCTCCGCCACCCACAGGGCATTGACCGATCCGAACTCAGCTTCATGTCCAATTTCCTGCCCGCTCCCCATAACCCCTAATTCCCTTTACTTCTAGGAAACTGTCTATTTCTGTTTTAAATTTATCTAATGATGTAGCTTCCACAGCTTCCTGGGGCAGCAAATTCCACAGACCTACCACCCTCTGAGTGAAGAAGTTTCTCCTCATCTCAGTTTTGAAAGAGCAGCCCCTTATTCTAAGATTATGCCCCCTAGTTCTAGTTTCACCCATCTTTGGGAACATCCTTACTGCATCCACCCGATCAAGACCCTTCACAATCTTATATGTTTCAATAAGATCGCCTCTCATTCTTCTGAACTCCAATGAGTAGAGTCCCAATCTACTCAACCTCTCCTCATATGTCCGCCCCCTCATCCCCGGGATTAACCGAGTGAACCTTCTTTGTACTGCCTCGAGAGCAAGTATGTCTTTTCTTAAGTATGGAGACCAAAACTGTATGCAGTATTCCAGGTGCGGTCTCACCAATACCTTATATAACTGCAGCAATACCTCCTTGTTTTTATATTCTATCCCCCTAGCAATAAAAGCCAACATTCCGTTGGCTTTCTTGATCACCTGCTGCACCTGCATACCAACTTTTTGATTTTCTTGCACTAGGACCCCCAGATCCCTTTGTACTGCAGTACTTTCCAGTCTCTCGCCATTAAGAAAATAACTTGCTCTCTGATTTTTCCTGCCAAAGTGCATAACCTCACATTTTCCAATATTATATTGCATCTGCCAAATCTCCGCCCACTCACCCAGCCTGTCTATATCCCCTTGCAGGTTTTTTATGTCCTCCTCACTCTCTACTTTCCCTCCCATCTTTGTATCATCTGCAAATTTTGATATGTTGCACTTGGTCCCCTCCTCCAAATCGTTAATATAGATTGTAAAGAGTTGGGGACCCAGCACCGACCCCTGTGGAACACCACTGGTTACTGGTTGCCAGTCCGAAAATGAACCATTTATCCCAACTCTCTGCTTCCTGTTCGATAACCAATCCTCCACCCATGCCAGAATATTACCCCCAATCCCGTGATTTTTTATCTTAAGTAATAATCTTTTATGTGGCACCTTGTCGAATGCCTTCTGGAAGTCTAAATACACTACGTCCACTGGTTCCCCTTTATCCACCCTATACGTTATATCCTCGAAGAACTCAAGCAAATTTGTCAGACATGACTTCCCCTTCATAAAGCCATGCTGACTTTGTCCTATTAAATTATGCTTATCTAAATGTTCCGTTACTGTCTCCTTAATAATAGACTCCAAAATTTTACCCACCACAGATGTTAAGCTAACTGGCCTATAATTTCCAGCCTTCTGCCTACTACCCTTTTTAAATAACGGTGTTACATTAGCAGTTTTCCAATCTGCCGGGACCTCTCCTGAGTCCATGGAATTTTGGAAAACTATCACCAAAGCATCCACAATCCCTACTGCCACTTCCCTCAAGACCCTAGGATGGAAGCCATCAGGTCCAGGGGATTTATCCGCCTTGAGTCCCATTATTTTACTGAGTACCATCTCTTGAGTGATTTTAATCGTATTTAGCTCCTCCCCCCCGAGAGTCCCCTGTTTGTCCAGTGTTGGGATATTCTTAGTGTCCTCTAATGTAAAGACTGAAACAAAATATTTGTTCAGCATTTTTGCCATCTCCATGTTTCCCACCATTAATTTCCCGGTCTCATCCTCTAAGGGACCTATGTTTGCCTTAGCCACCCTTTTTCTTTTTATATAACTATAGAAACTCTTGCTATCTGTTTTTATATTTTTTGCTAATTTCTTTTCATAATCTAACTTCCCTTTCTTAATCAATCCTTTAGTTACTTTTTGCTGTCTTTTGAAGAATTCCCAATCTTCTATCCTCCCACTAAGTTTGGCTACCTTATATGTCCTTGTTTTTAGTCGGATACTATCCTTGATTTCTTTACTTAGCCACGGGTGGCTGTCATTTCTTTTACACCCTTTTTTCCTCAGTGGAATATATTTATTTTGAAAGTTGTAAAATAACTCCCTAAATGAACACCACTGCTCATGTACCGTCTTACCCTTTAATCTATTTTCCCAGTCCACTTTAATCAATTCCGCTCTCATACCATCATAGTCTCCTTTATTCAAGCTCAGTACGCTTGTTTGAGAATCAACCTTCTCACCCTCTAATTGGATATGGAATTCAACCATGTTGTGGTCGCTCGTTCCAAGGGGATCCTTAACTAGGACATTATTAATTAATCCTGACTCATTACACAGGACCAGGTCCAAGGTTGCCTGCCCCCTTGTAGGATCAGTTACATACTGCTCAAGAAATCCATCCCTGATGCACTCAATGAACTCGTCCTCAAGGCTGCTCTGCCCAATTTGATTTGTCCAGTTAATATGATAATTAAAATCCCCCATAATTATGGCTGTTCCCTTATTACATGCCCCGACTATCTCCTGATTAATACTTCTTCCAGCAGAGTTGCAACTATTAGGAGGCCTATATACTACGCCCACTAATGTTTTTTTTCCCTTATTATTCCTTATCTCCACCCAAACTGTTTCATTATCTTGATGCTTTGTCCCAGTATCATTTCTCTGTATTACAGTGATTCCTTCCTTTATTAACATAGCCACCCCACCTCCCCTTCCTTCCTGCCTGTCCTTCCTGATTGTTAAATACCCTGGCATATTTAATTCCCAGTCGTTGTCACCCTGCAGCCATGTTTCTGTAATGGCCACAAGATCATACCCATACGTAGTTATTTGTGTCGTTAACTCGTCCATTTTATTACGAATGCTACGTGCATTCAGATAAAGAACTTTCAAATCTGTTTTGTGACGCTTAGTTCCTGCTTTTTCCTTTTTTAACACTTTACCTATTACTCCATACCTTCTGTCCCTTCCTGTTACGCTTTCCTCTCTCTCCCTGCTCAGGTTCCCAACCCCCTGCCACTTTAGTTTAAACCCTCCCCAACAGCACTAGCAAACACTCCTCCTAGGACAGCGGTCCCGGCCCTGCCCAGGTGCAGACCGTCCGGTTTGTACTGGTCCCACCTCCCCCAGAACCGTTTCCAGTGTCCCAGGAATTTGAATCCCTCCCCCTTGCACCATTCCTCTAGCCACGTATTCATTTGAAATATCCTCCTATTTCTACTCTGACTAGCACGTGGCACTGGCAGCAATCCTGAGATTACTACCTTTGAGGTCCTATTTTTTAATTTACCTCCTAACTCCCTATATTCTGCTTTTAGGACCTCATCCCCTTTTTTACCTATATCGTTGGTGCCTATGTGCACCACGACAGCTGGCTGTTCGCCCTCCCCCTCCAAAATGTTCTGTAGCCGCTCCGAGACATCCTTGATCCTTGCACCAGGGAGGCAACACACCATCCTGGAGTCTCGGTTGCGGCCGCAGAAACGCCTGTCTATTCCCCTTACAATTGAGTCCCCTATCACTATAGCTCTGCCACTCTTTTTCCTCCCAGCCTGTGCAGCAGAGCTACCCGTGGTGCCAGGAAGTTGGCTGCTGCTGCCTTCCCCTGATAAGTCATCCCCCCCAACAGCATCCAAAGTGGCATATCTGTTTGAGAGGGGGATGGACACAGGGGACCCCTGCACTACCTGCCTGCATCTCTTACTCGTCCTGGTGGTCACCCATTCACTTCCTGCCTGAATACCCTTTACCTGCGGTGTGACCAACTCGCTAAACGTGCTATCCACGAGTTTCTCTGCATCGCGGATGCTCCACAGTGAGTCCACCAGCAGCTCCAGCTCCGAGATACGATCGGTCAGTAGCTGCAGGTGGACACACTTCCCGCACACATGGTCGGCAGGGACACTGGTAGTGTCCATGACTTCCCACATCTTGCAGGAGGAGCATATCACTGGTGCGAGGTCTGCTGCCATGACTTGCCTTAGCTTAGTTACCCCTTTTAAATTACGTTGAAATTAGAAAATGTTAACTATACTAGGGACCTAGGTTCACTAAAAAAAAACACTATCTGCTATAAAACCTGCAGATCTTCTCTTTCTTATTACTTTACTTACAGTAAAATGGTAGAAATACTCACCTGAACCTACTCACCAATCAGCTGCCTCCCCTGTGCCGCGTCACTTTCTGACTGGTGACGTCACCCCGAACTGCCGCTGGTCTCAGAGTCTCGCTCTCAGAGTAAGCTCTGGTCTCGCTCTCTCCGCGCTGTTTATATCTCCGCTCTGGTCTCGCTCTCTCCGCGCTGTTTTTATCCCCGCTCTGGTCTCGCTCTCTCCCGCCTCTCACCGCTCTCAGGTCCACTACCGCTCTGCAGGAAAAGCAAGGCAAAGCAGCACCTCCTTCCCCCACTTCACCTAACTCCCACACGTACCGAACTCTCAGCACACTGTGTTGTCCTCACAACCGTGCTGTCCGCACTGACAGGCCCCTGTATTTCTACAGTTGAGACTCAGATGAGTCAGGCCTGCCCCACCTTCAGGGACCAATTGAATCTAGCTAACCAATTAACTTGCTACAGCAGCTCTCTGCTGAAGCCTGACAGAAACTTAGAAACTTTTGACTATGTGTTCCATACCAATCTCCATTGTTACCTCTCCATGGCACACTTCAGCAGCCAAGAGAGCTTGAATTACACTGTGGCACATATAACCCAGCTCTTATTGATTGGCATTTTATTACTGTTGCAGTGTATCATCACCAGAAGAGAACTTGGGATAGATTTTCCTCTTTCGGCCTCCGCTGGGCATCTGATGGACACAGTATAACTGAGGTAAGAGGAAGAGAGCACTTATATTTCCCATCCTAGGCCATTTGCATGACCTGGGTGCACTCCTGACATAAGCCCATGCCTTGGGATGAGATGGGGTGGTGGGGGGTGGTTGTAGAAACAAGAGCCTACATGGCCTTTAGCTACACTCCTGGCCATCAGTATTGGGGCCTTCCATCTGCTACTGCAAAGCATAAACCAGAAGGGCGTGAGGCTCAAAGATTGTCCTTGGGGGAGCAGGGAAATCATTAAAAAATGGAAGGATCTGTCTGCCTTTTATTTCCAGACTACCCTCTACTGGGGCACCCAATAGTCGGACAAGCAGGAAAGTAAGGCAGGAGCCAGAATGCCTCCCCCCCCCCCACCACCCCGCCACCCTCCAACTACCTCATTTGTGCCTCATGTATTATACTCCAGTGTTTTCCTTTGGTGACCGTGTATGATGTGTCTCACATTTTCCTTTTGCTTCTTTAATGTTTTTTAATGCTTTAATACTTCTATTACTTGGATAAAATGATTTGTTACATATTCCATAATACTTTCTCTCTGTTTGTTCACCAGTTTGCTTTCCATATTTTTCCCTCCCTTCCCTCCCCCTCTTTTCTGATCCTACTAATATGATTGTCCATCTCTTACTTTTCGGGTCCAAACCCAAAACAGCAAGGGGATAATTTTAACCCTCAAAAATGGGAGGGCTGGGGGCAGGTGGGTAGTAAAAATAGTTGAATTCTTCAGCGGGACTGCATCCACTTCTGGGTTTAACCCAGGCGCATTAGGATGCGTGCGCACAACAGAAACCCAGAAATCCCATCACCACTTAAAGCCGGTGGGCTAATGGTTAAAGGGGCAATGTACCTCATTGTAGTAGTTGAGGCACTTCATTTTTTGTGTATTAGAAACGTAAAATGAATTTAACTTTACCTGTTTGGGTTTCCCATCGCTTCTGATTCACATTAGGTGAAAGCAAGTGGGAAGGGCCGGATCCATGAGGTGAGTGCTTTTATTGCACTGCTTGTGCACCCAGAGGAGCAGGAGTGTTTCATCCAGGTTCAACAAGCTCACCTGGCTTGATTGGACCCCCGCGATTGGCAGACAGCCCCCTCCCCCATGGTGGACCCCCCGATGGTGAGCTCCCACCGAGGGTAGCTCTCCACGATGGTGGACCTCCCCCCCCCACCATGTCCGAACCCCCCGATGGCCGAGACCGCTCCATACCTCTAACACCCCCGACCTCCTGTCTTCTCTCAACGTCCTCTGATCGTCTCTCGATGTCCTCCAATCTTCTCGTGATGTCCTCCGATCTTCTGGTGACCTGATCACTTTCCGGTCCACGATGTCCACATTCATTCAACTATCATTTCTCACTTGCACAACTGTTCAAATAAACTTTTAGTGACAACTAATATCAGTTATTCTTTGTCTTGGCTGATAGCTGTGAAGAATAGGGAGTTCCATTACATTTCATATCACAGGAAAGCCTTTTCTGCCACTCTCAACATTTATCTCATGATGCACTGGTAGCAGCAGAAGGGGTGGGGCCTTAATTCTGCATGCCAGCAGCCAGTGTAGGACTATTGGCTGCCCATGGAGTGCCAGCAGCTTTTCCTGAGAGGGAGCTGTTGGTGTAGGCTGCAGGTCAGCAATTTTAAAAATATTTAATAGGTCTCCCCCTTCGGCACCCATTCCAAATGGGTGCTGTATGACTGGATGGATGGATGCTCAGGCATTCAAATAAATGTAGCGCCTTAACAAGCCCAACTCAGTGGAGTTCAGTACTGAATACTGGTGAGGGTGACGACACCTCAGGGGAGTACAATCTAGAGCACATCCACGGCACCGGGGGGAAAATGACTGCACAGGGGGGCACAGCGTAGTGTAGAAATGCAGTGGTCAAAGGGGATTCGATCTTCAGGGGGATAGACAGGTGTTTCTGCAACCACCGATGTGAGTCCAGAAATGTGTGTTGCCTCCCTGGTGCTAGGATAGAGGACATCACTGAACGGGTGCAGAACATTTTGCAGGGGGATGGAGAACATCCAGAAGTTGTGGTCCAAGTTGGAACCAATGACATAGGAAGGAAAAGGGGTGAAGGCCCTACAGAGTTTCAGGAGCAAGGGAGGAAGTTAAAGAAAAGGACCTCAAAGGTGGTAATCTCTGGATTACTCCCAATGCCAAGTGCTAGTGACTATAGGAACAGTAAGACAGGTTAATGCATGGCTGGAAAGATGATGCAGGAGGGAGGGCTTCAGATTCCTAGGGTATTGGGACCAGTTCTGGGGCAGGAGGGACCTGTACAAGATGGACGTGTTGCACCTCAACAGGACTGGGACCAATGACCTCGCGGGGAGGTTAACTAGTGCAGTGGGGAGGGTTTAAACTAATTTGGCTAGGGGGTGGGCACCAAGATAAAGCATTAGAGAGGAGAGACAAGGTGCACAGAGGACTGGAAGAGACAAACCAGCATTAGAATAAACAATAGTTCAGAAGGAGAAAGGCAATGCAGACTAATGCGGGGTTTGGAGTGCATGAACGTAAATGCACGGAGCATGGTAAAAAAGGTTGGTGAGTTGCACAGGTAGCCATATGGGATTATGATATAGTGGCAATAAAAGAGACCTGACTCAAAGAAGGGGAGGATTGGGAAGTTAATATTCTCAGCTACAAGTTATTCAGGAAAGATAGGGGAGGACAAAAGGAGGGGTGCGGCAGTGTTGATCAAAGAGACTGTTACAGCACTGGAAAGAAATGATGTACTTGAGGGTTCAAAGACAGAATCTATTTGGTTAGAATTAAGGAACTATGGATGAGCTATTATGCTGATGGGTATATATTATAGGCCACCAAATAGAGGGAAGGAGATAGAGGAGCAAATTTGCAGACAAATTGCAGAAAGATACAAGAATTTTAGAGTAATAATAATGGGGACTTCAATTATCCTAATATAGACTGGGAAAATAATTGTGTAAAGAGCAAGGAGGGAGAGGAATTCCTGAAATGTGCACAAAGGAACTTTCTTGATTAGTATGTTTCCAGCCCAAAGAGGAAGGAAGCAGTGCTGGATTTAGTTCTGGGGAGTGAAGTGAGGCAAGTGGAGCATGTTTCAGTGAGGGAGTATTTGGGAAACAGTGATCACAATATCATTAGGTTTAGAACTGTTATGGAAAAGGACAAGGAAAAATCAAATGAGAAAATACTCAACTGGAGGAGAGCTAATTTCAGTGAGACGAAAAGTCTCAGGTGGATTGCAATCACAGATGGGAAGGTAAAACAGTAACTGAGCAAAGGGAGGCCTTCAAGGAGGAGATAGTTCAGGTGCAGACTAAGCACGTTCCCACAAGAGGGAAAGGAAGGGCATCCAAAGCTAGAGCTCCCTGGATGACCAAAGATATAGAGATTAAAATTAAACAGAAAAAGGAGGCTATTATAAATGTCATGCTCATAATGTAGTTCAGAACCAAGCTGAATACAGAAAGTACAGAGGAGAACTGTAAAGGGAAATAATAGGTGGATGTGAATAGATTTGCAGGTAACATAAAAGAGAACCATAAACATATAAATAGTAAAAGGGTAGTCAAAGGAAGGGTGAGACCAATTAGGGAACAAAAATTAGATCTTTTGGTGGAGGCAGAGGGCATGGCTGAGGTACAAAATGAATACTTTGCATTGATCTTCATTAAAGTCACCAATGTCATAGTAAAGAAGGAGGTAGTAGAGAAATTGGATAGGATAAAAATAGATAAAGAGGACTTGGGTACACAGGGTATAATTTCAAAGTTTGCAGAGGACACAAAACTCGGAAATGTAGTAAACAATGTGGAGGATAGTAACAAACTTCAGGCGGACACAGACAGACTGGTGAATAGGGCAGACACATGGCAGATGAAATTTAACACAGAGAAGTGTGAAGTGATACATTTTGGTAGGAAGAATGAGGAGAGGCAATATAAACTAAATGGCACAATTTTAAAGGGACTGCAGGAACAGAGAGCGCTGGGGTGTATGTACACAAATCTTTGAAGGTGACAGGACAAGTTGAGAAGGCTGTTAGAAAGTTATACAAGATCCTTGGCTTTAGAGTACAAAACCAAGGAAGTTATGCAAACCTTTATAATAAACACTGGTTAGGCCCCAGCTGGACAATTGCGGCTAATTCATGGCACAACACTTTAGGAAACCATGGAGTGTAGAGGAGATTTACTAGATTGGTACCAGGGATGTGGGACTTCAGTTATGGGGAGAGATTAAGGAAGCTGGAATTTTTCTCCTTAGAGCATAGAAGGTTATGGGGAGATTTGATAGAGGTGTTCAAAATCATGAAGGGTTCTGATAGAGTAAATAAGGAGAAACTTCTTCCAGTGGCAGAAGGATTGGTAACCAGAGAACACAGATTTAAGGTAATTGGCAAAAGAAGCAGAGGCGACATGAGAAAAAAAAATTTACACAGCAAGCTGTTATGATGTTGAATGCACTGCCTAAAAGGGTGATGGAAGCAGATTTAGTAATAACTTTCAAAAGGGAATTGGATAAATACTTGAAGGGGAAATATTTACAGGGTTATGACAAAGAACAGAGGAGTGGGACTAATTAGATAGCTCTTTCAATCAGCTGGCACATTGATGGGCCGAATGGCCTCCTTCTGTACTGTATCATTCTATGATTCTATGAACTCAGCTCATGGACAGGCTTGCAGCATTCCAGTCACTGGTTGACCACATTGGAGCACACTACATTCGCGGGGGGCAGGGTAGGCCTCAGGCTTCTGCACCAGATAATATAGGGAATGTGTCCCTGCCCTTTCATTATTGGCCTCTATAGGTGATCGGTGCATGTGCCTCGTCTATTTTATTCCAGTGACTTCCTTTTGATGACAGTGTATAATGTGTGTCTCCTAGAAGCTATCCTCAAGCTACTTCTAGATATCTGCCCAATGGAAGGAGTAATTAAAGTGGCTGGCTGCTGGTTGTCAGTGGGAGCCTCTTGAGATTGATCTAGCCAGATGCCTCCTCGTGCTCATTCACAAGAAGGCCCTGCAACTGGTTCTGCCATGTCCAATGCCGAAATTGCTGTTGATTCCTATCTGCATTCTGGCACACTATTTGTAATTTGAGGAAGGGGACTAGATGGATTAGATGTGGCATCACCTTGAGAGACAGTAGCATCATGTGTGCTTACTCCAGCCACGTCATTGCTGCTGGCCTTTTTTCCAACACGCGGACTGATTTGCAATGGGTGCAGATCTCTGGGCAGCAGTGAGGTTTGTGAAATCCCTTTCAATGGTTCTCTCAATCCTATCTCCAGTATGTTGAAGATGACAACTGAGCCTGCGGTACATTTGAGGCCAAGGTCTCTATTTCAGCAGTCTGAGTATTCATGAGATACTCTAGTCAGGCTTAGGTCTTCTGTCACTGCCGGCTCAGCTCTAGATGCCTGTGAAGTTGCCATGTGCGCTATGGTTCCAATAAGTGTTGTGAATGACTACATATCACCTAGTGAGCTCCTCCACAATTGTCACCAGACCTTGTAGGCTGTTGTATCAAATTATTTCAGATGACAATCATGCGCAGATAGCAACCTTTTTTTATATTCAGGCCCTCTGAAGTCTGAAGCCCTGGTCTCTAGAGGGATGTGAACTTGGCCTCGAGCGAGCAGATTCCTGTTCCAACACTGCCACTATTACATGCTCCTCCTCACTCGTGCACTGTGGTTCACATGACATGACCTCATCTGTGTTTCCTGGGGTTGATGTGCCTCTCTTGGTCCTTCCAACAGGTGGAATGACTGGTGCAGGGTGTTGTTCTTCTGCAATCCTGTGAGCTGCAGCCAGTTCTAATAGAAAGAGAAAAGCAATTTATGTTAAAATTCTGGCTCTATGATGGTGCTTGGCCTCAGATTGGAGAGGTCTCACAGTGGGCGAGGCCTCCATCTTCATCCACCTCCACTCTCTCTGCTGTTACTGGCAACAATTTCAACAGTCACCTTCTCAAGGACACTCAAGGACTTCGAATTGAGGGATCCTCTTCCTGTGTGCATCTGCTGTCTCCTGTTATTTGCTGACTTGTCCTGTAAGCAGAGGAGTAGTACTGAGATGTTGGAAATCTCAAGAGTACATACAGTGACACCCAAGTGCACATCCTGCATAATAAGTATAGTCTTCAATAAGAGTTGAACTTCTTGATGCATAGTATTTTCTTCCAGCAGATACACCCAAACAAAACTTTGGACTACCATACTTGAGCTTTCCAATAATCACATATACCTGGAATTTCCGCAGGAGTTTTCATGAGCGAATGTAACCCTTGGAGAAACAGCATAAATTGCTTAAAAACAACCATTTACACTATTTCTCTGGGTATTCCATTGATCTTCGGTCAAAGTTCTGCAGTAGATCCGGAGAACCCCTGTGGAAATTCAGGGACATATTATCTACCTTTGTATTCTCTTCACAGAATGCAATTGGGATCATGCATACTCCAGAACACTGTACAAGGCACCAGCATAGAGACCGAGCTATCTGCATCTCCACAACCTAGTGAGCCAATAGCATGGGGCAATCACAGAGCATGATAGAATCTCCATGACTGGAAAGCAGTTTGGAGAGGCCAATGACAGATTGCAGAGGTCCTGAATCCAAGCCGTGTACAGAAGGACAGAGATTAAATTGTAGACAGTGGAGCAGCAGGGTAAATCTTCCCATTTAGCAATTCTAACGCAGAGCTTTGAGTGATTTGAGACAATATTGGGAAGTCAGGTGTAGAATCATGTGTATAATTCGTAGCCCACAAAATTTTCCCTCCATTAAAATTAATGGAGTGAAAATCATGCAAACCATGAATCAGATGCACTGACCTCCATGATCAAATTCTTTTTAAGCACTCCTGTTGCGTGAAGCTCTAATCAGGAACACTAAGTCATGTAGGGTATTCCTTATTTCCTGTGATTCTTGAAACTGGATGAATAGCGAAGCAAAGAAAGTCACCCTTACTAATGGTAGTTTCATTAATCAAAAGTAAATATTTAATGATACAATTCATACAAGCACTCATGAAGAAAAGTCAAACCATACATATGACTTTCCTCTATAAAATCCCATTATACACAACGTTATTATGTAGTGACTTAACAATTCATACACACATCAGGCAAATAATGTAATATATACAACCTTTAAACCAAGGGTTTTACTCATCAAGGCATCCCAGAAGTGATTCGCTTCTTGTGTCTTGAGGTCCTCTTCTTCTTGCGTGATGTTCGACTGCAGTTTGCGTTCCTTGTGGCTGCCGTGTGGTGAAAAGACTGTACTTCTCTCAGAGTCTTCTTTTATATTGTTTTTACCAACAGGACATAGAATTGAGGAGGGTCATTCTTTTTGTCCAATCGCTCCCTGTGGCTATGTCTCAATCATTAACATACCTCAATGATTGACACTTTAGACTTTAACCATGTGACTGGGGATCTTTGATGTAGAAGAGACCATGTTCTCGAACCATGGAATGTAAAAGGCCCCCTTACTATCTCTGTTTACGGCCTTTCATGTAGAGATAGCCCCTTTCATTTCTACATACAGACATCCTTAATGGTCCTGATGTTTCCGGTCCTTATGCCATTTGACCATATGCTGGATGCAATATTATTTGATGTTTTACAAATCCCAGTTCTTTGAACAGATTACCAGATTGGAATGAGAGGCCCATACCTTTTTACACCTATCGTTGCTTTCCTGATCCGAAGCCTTTGATGTATGCCCTTATTGCCATCTCTTATATTACCCCCTGCTGTGTTGTAAAGCTTGTGCTTTCTAATGCCTATGGGCTCGATTTTTAAATGGCGGCGGGATGGCAGCGAGGTGGGGGGGGTCAATGGGCGCGCGGGTAACCCGACTAATAAAATCCTACCGCTTCCCACGCGATCGCAAGTTAATTGGTGGCCCTTAACGCAGCCTCCGGGTTTGACATCTGAAAGCTGCGCAGTGGGCGGACTGTGCACCTGCATGACAGGCTGTCAGCTGGAGCGGCTCTATTTAAAGGGACATTGCTCCAAAGGCTTTTGCTGCAGCAAACACTAAAAATGCACAATGGAGCAGCACAGGGCAAGGCTGCTCCAAGATTCAGTGATGCCTCACTGCAGTAGCTACTGGCCGAGGTGAGGAGGAGGAGGGAAGTGTTTTACCCCACGGACGGGAGGAAGTGCCATGCCTCTGCCACCAAGGCCTAGCTCGAGGTGGCAGAGGAGGTCATCAGCAGCAGCATCTCCCACACCTGGATCCAGTGCAGGAAACGCTTCAATGACCTAACTAGGTCAGCAAAAGTGAGTACACTTACTGATTCTCCTGCATTCCGTGTTCCACATCACCCCCTCACCCGCCCAAGTCATTTTGCACTGCCAAGACTACAGCACACATCACTCCTCACACCCCTTCACTTCCTCAGCACTTCCTCACCTCCCCATTTGTCACCCCACCACTACCACTCACCCCAATCCTCATCCAATGTGATGGCTCTGTCTCATATTCACCCTTTCATGCATCTCTTTCACGGTCAGCTTCACCCAAAGCAATGCATTCATCGGCTGGCCACTTCACCATCACTCATTCACATGTCTTTTCTTTCTCCCCTTCTAGGAGAAGAGAGCGCAAAATGCACGCGAGAGGGCGAGGATTGGAGGGGGGCCACAATTAACAGTGGTCCTCACAGATGCGGAGCAGGATGCCCTGGAGACCAGCCACACCCTCGAGTGCCTGTCCTTCAGGGACGCCGAGACTGGCACCCCACAAACTTCTGGTGACACAACATTAACATTCATCACACACAACATGAATTGATGTTAACAATGCTCATCGCAAACTGACACATCTGTAATGATGCTTGAAATTGCCTTGTGTTCTCTTACAGGCACTTCAACGACTGCAGTGGCAGCAGAAGGCGATTCCTCAGATGACCTGCCGTCATCTGAGGGTGCACTGTCACATCTTAGCGAGCCATCCACCAGCGCAGATACTCACATCTCGGTGGGTCCTAGTAGTGAGTTACTTGGGTTGGCACCTGGTGAGTCACTACACATGTGAGCACGAGCAGACACTGGTGGTAGGGGCAGCTGTGGAGAGACCATGTCGGCGGGTGCACTCCTTTCCAGGATCTGCTCAGCTGGACATCGATGCTGAACCCTGGGGGCCATCCTTTAAAAGGAGAATGAGCGAGGGACAGCAGCACATTTGCGAGGTGCCACGTGCACTCTCCATAATAGCACAGAGGATGGAGGAGTCCAACTCCTGCATGAGTGGAATGGTGGCACAGGTATGGGAGGGAATCTCTGAGATAGTGTCGCAGGGACGTGAGCAACTGTCTGAGATAATGTCACACGTAACTACTGAAATGTCTGAGACAGTGTCGCAGATAACTGCGGGAATGTCTGCGTTGAGCTTCAAGCACGGCTCACAAATGAGTCCATTCAGGCCTTAACAACGGTTGTTTGGACTCAGGGTGAACAACATTCTGCCACCTTAAACAGGCAGACAGATACAGCCACAGGGGATGACCCACGTCGAAGCGGTAGGAAGAGAAAGGCTAAGGATTTGTGATCACGAAGGGTATGCACAGGGGTGTCTGACAGACTGTCATGTTTTCCATTTATATTTGGTTTTTGTTATGTTCACATTAAATGTTATCATTCTCACCACTACTGCCATGCCTTGCCCATTCTTGACTGGCTTTTGTTATAGCGCCCTTTCATGAGCTTCACTATGAACAGCAACACTTGATGCCACCCATTGGGTCATTTTACAGCAGGTATGTGTAGTTGCAGGACTGCTTTGTGTAGGGAGGGATGGGGGGCTGGTGTTGGCGCTGCTCTTTCCAGGTGGTGCGTGGAGTTATATAGTGATTGCAGCACAGATACAGGCCATTTGGCCCAACTGGTCTATGCCGGTGTTTATGCTCCACACGAGCCTCCTCCCACCCCTCTTCATCTAATCCTAGGAGAGGAACTTGGAAGTGATGATGTTCCCAAACGCCTGCTATCCTTGTCCTAATATTGTGCTCGGTAAATTGTGACTGTGGGGTTCAAAACCCCTTTAACAAAAGACATTTGAAGGAAAAGGGCCCTTTTAAACAAAGATATTTGAAAATCTGCAAACACAGAAATGTTTTAAACTGTGTTCTCGCAAATCCTGTTTCACCCTCAATGAAGCTGATGGCATTGGAGAAGTTTGCAGATTTTCAAATGTCTTTGTTTAAAAGGGCCCTTTTCCTTCACATGCTGATAGGATGGATAGGGAGATGCCGGTGATGGACTGGGGTTGACAATTGTAAACAATTTTACAACACCAAGTTATAGTCCAGCAATTTTATTTTAAATTCACAAGCTTTCGGAGGCTTCCTCCTTCCTCAGGTGAACGATGTGAAAATTTCCAACAACGTTCACCTGAGGAAGGAGGAAGCCTCCGAAAGCTTGTGAATTTAAAATAAAATTGCTGGACTATAACTTGGTGTTGTAAAATTGTTTACAATTGATCAGGATGGAGACATCCATTTCAGTGCCACCCCCACCCCCACCCCCAAATACCAATGCTCCACAGTCCTCTGATCGCTGCTATGTCTAACTTTTCTTATATTCATTCTTCGGATTTGGACGTCGCTAGCAAAGCCAGCATTTACTGCCCATCCCTAGTTGCCCTTGAGAAGTTGATGGAAAGCCACCTTTCTGAACCGCTGCAGTCTGTGTGATGAAGGTTCTCCCACAGTGCTGTTCGGCAGGGAGTTCAAGTATTTTGACTCAGCGACGATGAAGGAGCGGCGATATATGTCCAAGTCAGGACAATGTGCGACTTGGAGAGGAACTTGGAAGTGATGATGTTCCCAAACGCCTGCTATCCTTGTCCTATGAGATGGTAAAGGTTTAGGAGGTGCTGTCGAAAAACCCTTGGCGAGTTGCTGCAGTGCATCCTGTGGATAGTGCAAACTGTAGCCACCGTGTGCCGGTGGTGGAGGGAGTGGATGTTTAAGGTGGTGGATGGGCTACCGATCAAGTGGACTGCTTTGTCCTGGATGGTGTTGAGCTTCTTGAGTGTTGTTGCAGCTTCACCATCCAGGCAAGTGGAGAGCATTCCATCACACTCCTGACTTGTGCATACTCCTTGATGGTAGACAGACTTTGGGGAATCAGGAAGTGAGCTACCAGCTGTAGAATACCCTGTTCTAGTAGCCACGGCATTTATGTGGCTGATCCAGTTGAGTTTCTGATCAATGGTGACACACAGGATGTTGACGGTGGGGGGATTCGACGATGGTAATGCCATTGAATGTCAACGGGAGGTGGTTAGACTCTCTCTTGTTGGAGATGGTCATTGCCTGGCATTTGTGTGGCATGTATGCTACTTGCCATTTATCAGCTCAACCCTGGATTTGGCCAGGTCTTGCTGCATACATTCATGAATTGCTTCATTATCTGAGGAATTGCAAATGGAACTGAACACTGAGCAATCATCAGCAAACAGCCCCACTCCTGACTTTATGATGGAGGGACGATCATTAGAGTCATAGAGTCATAGAGTTATACAGCACGGATAGAGGCCCTTCGGCCCATCGTGTCCGCGCCGGCCATCAGCCCTGTCTACTCTAATCCCATATTCCAGCATTTGGTCCGTAGCCTTGTATGCTATGGCATTTCAAGTGCTCATCCAAATGCTTCTTGAATGTTGTGAGGGTTCCTGCCTCCACAACCCTTTCAGACAGTGAGTTCCAGACTCCAACCACCCTCTGGGTGAAAAAGTTCTTTCTCAAATCCCCTCTAAACCTCCCGCCTTTTACCTTGAATCTATGTCCCCTTGTTATAGAACCCTCAACGAAGGGAAAAAGCTCCTTAGTATCCATCCTATCTGTGCCCCTCATAATTTTGTACACCTCAATCATGTCCCCCCTCAGCCTCCTCTCCTCCAAGGAAAACAAACCCAATCTTCCCAGTCTCTCTTCATAGCTGAAGCGCTCCAGCCCTGGTAACATCCTGGTGAATCTCCTCTGCACCCTCTCCAAAGCGATCACATCCTTCCTGTAGTGTGGCGACCAGAACTGCACACATTGATGATGCTGCCGTGATTAACTCCTGTAGGGGTGTCCTGGGACTGCGATGATTGGCCTTTAACAACCACAACCATCTTCCTTTGTGCTAGGTATGACTCCAGCCACTGGAGAGTTTTCCCCCTGATCCCCATTGACTTCAATTTTACTAGGGCTCCTTGGTGTCACACTCGGTCAAACGCTTCCTTTATATCAAGGGCAGTCACTCTCATCTCACCTCTGGAATTCAGTTCTTTTGTCCATGTATGGACCAAGGCTGTAATGAGATCTGGAGCTGAGTGATCCTGACTGAATCCAAACTGAGCATCAGTGAGCCAGTTATTGGTGAGTAAGTACTGTTTGATAGCACTGTTCACGACTCCTTCCATCACTTTGTTGATGATTGAGAGTAGGCCTGATAGGACGGTAATTAGCCGGGTTGGATTTGTCCTGCTTTTTGTGGATACGACATACCTAGACAATTTTCCACATTGTGGGGTAGATGCCAGTGTTGTAACTGTACTGGAACAGCTTGCCTAGAGGTGCAACTAGTTCTGGAACACAGGTCTTCAGAACTACAGTCAGGATGTTGTTGGGACCAGTAGCCTTTGCTGTGTCCAGTCCACTCTGCTATTTCTAGATATTACGTGGGGTGAATTGAATTGGCTGGAGACAGCCACCTGTGATAGTGAGGACCTCAGGAGGAGGCCAAGAAGGATCATCCACTCAGCACTTCTGGCACAAGATGATTCGAACGTTTCAGCCTTGTCGTTTGCACTCACTTGTTGGGCTCTGCCATCATTCAGGATGAGGATGTTCATGGAGTGTTCTGCTCCTGTTAGTTGCTTAATTGTCAACCACCATTGAAGACTAGATGTGGCAGGACTGCAGAGCTTTGATCTGATCCATTGGTTGTAGGATCGCTTACCTGTGTCTATAGCATGCTGCTTCCGCTGTTTAGCATGCATGTAGTCCTGTGTTGTAGCATCACCAGGTTGACACCTGTAAGGCAAGGGGTTAAAACCTCTTGAGCATTGTGAATTTAAAACCTACTGGACCTTTGGACAATATACTTGGATTAAGAAAAGGATTAACGTTGCCCATTTGGAACATTTGAACAGAACCAATTTAAAACAACATGCAAAAGTTTCTTTGGTTTGCAAGACACAATTGATGAGAAAGAAAGGGAGTACCATGAGAAACTAGGGAGTTACAGTCTGCAGAACTGATATCAGATAAAATAACTAAAAACTTACTGAAGCAGCTATTGTAAAGCCAGGCAAAGCCATGAGAAAGAGACAGGTCATCATGGCAACACTGATAATGGAGGGCCTGCCACATTCCATAGTGACTGGAAAACATATGCGGCCATTGCACCTGGTCCCAAGCAAGATAACTGTCAATCATTAAGACCTAGTCATGGTTGAAGCCTGATAACAGTGGGTGATGGGCCAAAATGACATTATCCCTAATTCATTGACACCCAAAGGGCAAAAACAATATACAAAGAAGTCATCAGGGTGGAATTGATCCTGCAGTCAGGTGGAAGCCTAACATAGCTGGCCTCCAACAACAAGACTTCAAAAGCTCCGAAAGACTTGATCAATCTTAACGGGCCTTGAAGCAGAAATCCTTGGTTTTAAGACGATACGTATTTCTTGATTTGCTTGCTGCTTGTTTAAGTGTAGAGAATGGTTGCATGCTTTGCTTGATTTTGCTTCATGTTTGTGTGAATTATAACATCATTAAATAATCATTTTTGATTAACAAAACTATCGTGAGTAGGGACTTTCTTTGTCTGACTATTTCTCCAGGTTTAAGAACCACTGGAAAAGTAGGCAAATTTCCTAAACACCTCATTTCTAGGTAAGCCTGGTGCTGCTCTTGGCATGCTCTTCTAAACTCCTCACTGAACCAGGATTGGTCATCGGCCTTGATGGTGATGGAAGAGTAAGGGATATGCCGGGTCATGAGGTTATAGATTGTGGTGGAATACAATTCTGCAGCTGCTGTTGGCCAACAGCACCTCATGGATGCCCAGTTTTGAGCTGCTAGATCTGTTCTTAATCTAGCCCACTTAGCATGGTGGTAGTGCTACATAACATGATGGAGGGTGTCCTCAGTGTGAAGGCGGGCCTTGGTCTTGATGCGAATGAATGCAATCCCAGTTGCCTCTTTCCAAATGCTTTTTTGTTGACTGTCCATCGAAACAGTCAGTTTAAGAGCTAACAACCAGAATCTAATGGAGTAGAACTGTCCTACTTCACTGGACACTCAATTGATAGGGAGTTAGCTTGCTCTATAAATAATTCTGTGGAATATCAAATAAGGGCTTACTTTTCCACTAGTAGATACTATATATGTGGTTGCTTACACTAGGTATAAGTGTATAAACGTGGACATGTCACTCAAGATCACAAGATAGATTTGTATCTTGATGAGGGCACCAGGTCTCTTCTTCCAGAATACTGTCCCTACTATTGCAGAAGAATGGGGCTTAATTTGGCCATTTCCTCTTGAAAAGGAACAACTATTCTAAGCACAATGGGGGCTGCACTTAGAGTGAGCCAGGTGCTATGGAAGCGGTAAAAAAAGGGCAGCTCACTTCGAAAAGAAGGGGAAAATTTAATAAGGAGGAGGCATTGCAGGATGAGAGGACTAGGCTGTGAATTAAAAGGGAGATGAACCCTTAGAAGACTCAGAATAAAGGGTAGGCCATTTAGGACTGAGATGAGGAGAAATTTCTTCACTCAGAGGGTGGTGAATCTTTGGAATTCTCTAACCCAGAGGGCTGTGGAGACTTAGTCATTGAGTACATTCAAAAAAGATATCAATAGATTTCTAGATATTAAAGGTATCAAGGGTATGGGATAGTGCAGGAAAATGGCGTTGAGGTAGAAGATCAGCCATGATCTTGTTGAATGGTGGAGCACGTTCAAGAGGCCGGATGGCCTACTCCTGCTCCTATTTCTTATGTTCTTATGTTCTTAAGACAATGAACCCTCAGCAGCAGATGAAACCTTAGCAGGTGAACCTTAGCTGCCGATGATCTGCAGCTGCCTGCTTGGCAGACAATAGATTGATATCGGGTGAGCTTATATATTTTTTGGCTATGCTGCTGTATACGTAAACTGCCCTGTGATATGCTTGCCATTTGCTGAACTAAGCCACCTGAAGTGAGATTTATGTATGTAGAGAAATCTGATGCTAAATAAACAATTAATTGTTTAAACAAATCTATTCATTGGTATGGTCAACCAGGCTCAAGCCTAAGGCAGGAATCCACTCTCTCTGGCGAGTGAACTGCAGTCTGATTTACCAGAGATAGTGGTCAGTAGGGAAGTACTTGAGATAGAAGTTCTCAGGTCCCAACCCTATCCATTGTGACATTCTCCAAAAGGACTGTGCAGTGGTCACTCCTATCAACACTGTCAAGGACAGATACATTTGCGAAAGGTAGACTGATGAGGACAAAGTAGGTTATTCCCTCGTTCTCTCACCACCTGCCCCAAGCTCAGTCTGGCAGCTATGTCCTTCATGATTCTGCCAGCTCGGTCAGTGGTGGTACTACCGAGCCACACTAGGTGACAGACATTGAAGTCCCCCTGCAGAGTACATTCTGTGCCTTTACTACCCTCAGTGCTTCCCCCAAGTTGTGTTCAATATGGAGGAGTACTGATTCATCAGCTGAGGGAGGGCAGTAGCTGGTGATCAGCAGGAGGTTTCCTTGACCTGAAAAATGAGACTTCATGGAGGCCGGAGTCAACGTTAAGGTTTCCAGGGCCATTCTCATCCAATTGTATACCACTGTGTCCCCACCTCTGGTAGGTCTGTCCTGCCGGTGGGACAGGATGTACCCAGGGATGGTAATGGAGGAGTCTGGGATGTTGGCTGATAGGCATGATTCTGTAAGTATGACTATATCAAGCTGTTGCTTGACTAGTTTGTGGGGCAGCTTTTCCAACTTTGGCACCAGTCCCCAGATGTTAGTGAGGAGGACTTTGCAGGGTCAATTGGGCTGGGTGTACCTTCATCGTGTCCGAATCCAATGCTTAGGTCAAAGCCGAGTAGTCCATCCGGTTTTATTCTTCTTATCCTTTTGTGTAGCGGTTTGATACAACCGAGTAGCTTGCTAGGCCACTTCAGATGGCAGTTAAGAGTCAACCACATTGCTGTGGGACTGAAGGCACATATAGACCAGATCAGGTAAGGATGGTAGGTTTGCTTGGGGTCGACTATCAAGAAGGTCTACGAATAGAACTAAATCATCTTGGAGAAAGAGTACATTCAGTGTTAAGGGAGAATCTTGTTCACCTTACAGATGCCCATTGTTTTTACTTCAAACAGATTAGTGATATTCATGACGAGATTCTACTGGTGACCTATGTAGAGCACTGAAGAAGCAGGACATGGAGTTAGAGTCATAGAGTCATAGAGTCATACAGCACGGATAGAGGCCCTTCGGCCCATCGTGTCCGCGCCGGCCATCAGCCCTGTCTACTCTAATCCCATATTCCAGCATTTGGTCCGTAGCCTTGTATGCTATGGCATTTCAAGTGCTCATCCAAATGCTTCTTGAATGTTGTGAGGGTTCCTGCCTCCACAACCCTTTCAGGCAGTGAGTTCCAGACTCCAACCACCCTCTGGGTGAAAAAGTTCTTTCTCAAATCCCCTCTAAACCTCCTGCCTTTTACCTTGAATCTATGTCCCCTTGTTATGGAACCCTCAACGAAGGGAAAAAGCTCCTTAGTATCCATCCTATCTGTGCCCCTCATAATTTTGTACACCTCAATCATGTCCCCCCTCAGCCTCCTCTGCTCCAAGGAAAACAAACCCAATCTTCCCAGTCTCTCTTCATAGCTGAAGCGCTCCAGCCCTGGTAACATCCTGGTGAATCTCCTCTGCACCCTCTCCAAAGCGATCACATCCTTCCTGTAGTGTGGCGACCAGAACTGCACACAGTACTCCAGCTGTGGCCTAACCAGTGTTTTATACAGCTCCATCATAACCTCCTTGCTCTTATATTCTATGCCTCGGCTAATAAAGGCAAGTATCCCATATGCCTTCTTTACCACCTTATCTACCTGTTCCGCCGCCTTCAGGGATCTGTGAACTTGCACACCAAGATCCCTCTGACCCTCTGTCTTGCCTAGGGTCCTCCCATTCATTGTGTATTCCCTTGCATTGTTAGTCCCTCCAAAGTGCATCACCTCGCACTTTTCCGGGTTAAATTCCATTTGCCACTGTTCCGCCCATCTGACCAACCCATCTATATCGTCCTGCAGACTGAGGCTATCCTCCTCACTATTTACCACCCTACCAATCTTTGTATCATCAGCGAACTTACTGATCATACCTTTTACATTCATATCCAAGTCATTAATGTAGACCACAAACAGCAAGGGACCCAGCACCGATCCCTGTGGTACCCCACTGGCCACAGGCTTCCAGTCACAAAAACAACCTTCGACCATCACCCTCTGCCTTCTGCCACTAAGCCAGTTTTGTATCCAAAGTGCCAAGGCACCCTGGATTCCATGGGCTCGTACCTTCTTGACCAGTCTCCTGTGGGGGACTTTATCGAAGGCCTTACTGAAATCCATGTATACCACATCCACTGCGTTACCCTCATCCACACGCCTAGTCACCCCCTCAAAAAATTTAATCAAATTAGTCAGACATGATCTTCCCTTGACAAAGCCATGTTGACTATCCCTGATTAATCCTTGCTTCTCCAAGTGGAGACTAATTTTGTCCTTCAGAATTTTTTCCAATAATTTTCCTACCACTGATGTTAGGCTCACTGGCCTGTAGTTCCCCGGTTTTTCCCTACTCCCCTTCTTGAATAATGGTATTACATTAGCGGTTCTCCAGTCCTCTGGCACATCCCCTGTGGCCAGAGAGGTTCTGAATATATGTGTCAGAGCCCCCGCAATCTCCTCCTTTGCCTCACACAGTAGCCTGGGATACATTTCGTCCGGGCCTGGGGATTTATCCATTTTTAGGCCTGCTAAAACCGCCAATACCTCCTCCCGCTCGATGTTAATATGTTCGAGTATATCACAGTCCCCCTGCCGTATTTCTATGTCTACGTCGTCCTTCTCCATAGTGAAAACAGATGCAAAAAATTCATTTAGAACCCCTCCTACATCTGCCGGCTCCACACACAGATTGCCATTTTTGTCCCTAATGGGCCCTATTTTTTCCCTAGTCATCCTCTTACCCTTAATATACTTATAAAACATCTTAGGATTTTCCTTTATTTTGCTCGCCAGTGTTATTTCATGGCCCCTCCTTGATCTCCTAATTTCTTTTTTAAGTATCCCCCTGCACTTTTTGTACTCCTCTCGGGCTTCCTCCGTCTTTAGCCTTTTGTATCTGCCAAAAGCCCTCCTTTTTTTCCTAATCCATTCTCGTATATCCCCTGACATCCAAGGTTCCCTGGAGTTCTTGGAACCACCCTTGACCTTTACGGGAACATGTTGCCATTGTATGGTCTCAATCTCCCTTCTGAAAGACTCCCATTGCTCCGATGCGGATTTTCCTACAAGCAGCTGATCCCAGTCCATTTTGGCCAGATCCTGCCTTATCCTATTAAAATCGGCCTTCCCCCAATTTAGAACCTTTATTTCCGGCCCCTCCCTGTCCTTTTCCATGACCACCTTAAATCTCACCGAATTATGGTCACTCTCACCAAAGTGCTCACCTACTAGCACTTCTTCCACTTGGCCAGCCACATTCCCTAGAATTAGGTCCAGTACCGCCCCCTCTCTTGTAGGACTTTCTACATGCTGGCTCAAAAAGCTCTCCTGGATGCACGTTAAGAATTTTGTACCCTCTAAGCCTTTTACACTCTGAGTATCCCAGTTAATATTGGGGAAGTTGAAATCCCCCACGATTATTACCCTATTATTTGCACAATTTTCTGAGATTTGCCTACATATCTGTTCCTCGATCTCCCCCTGACTGTTTGGGGGCCTATAGTACACTCCCATCAAAGTGCTTGCCCCCTTTTTGTTTTTAAGCTCCACCCATATGGCCTCATTAGAGGAACCTGCTAATATATCATCCCTCCTTATGGCAGTAATTGATTCTTTAATTAATATTGCGACCCCCCCCTCCTCTTATACCTCCCCCTCTGTCTCGCCTGAAGATTCTGTACCCCGGAATATTGAGCTGCCAGTCTTGCCCCTCCCTCAACCATGTCTCTGTGACAGCAACAATATCATACTCCCATGTGTTTATCAACACCTTCAGTTCATCCACCTTATTCGCAAGACTCCTTGCATTAAAATAGATGCCATCCAGCCTTGCCCTTACATATTTGCCCTGTTTTCCAAGCTGACTTGTTTTTTTCTCTATATTTGGCTGCACATCACCCCCTATTGTAGCTCCACTCTGTATCCCATCCCCCTGCCAAGTTAGTTTAAACCCCCCCCAACAGTGCTAGCAAACCTCCCCGCAAGGATATTTGTCCCGCTCTGGTTCAGGTGCAACCCGTCCGACTTGTACAAGTCCCACCTTCCCCAGAAGCAGGCCCAGTGATCCAGGAAACTGAAACCCTCCCTCCTGCACCAACTCTTTAGCCACGCATTCATCTGTTCTATCCTCCTATTTCTATACTCACTAGCCCGTGGCACCGGGAGTAATCCAGAGATTACAACCTTTGAGGTCCTGCCCTTTAATCTGCTACCTAGCTCCCTAAATTCTTGATGCAGGACCTCATCTCCCTTCCTACCTATGTCGTTGGTCCCAATGTGGACCACGACCTCTGCCTGCTCACCCTCCCCCTTGAGAATGCCCTGTAGCCGCTCAGTGACATCCATGACCCTGGCACCAGGGAGGCAACAAACCATCCTGGAGTCACGTTTACGGCCACAGAAACGCCTGTCTGTTCCCCTTACGATAGAATCCCCTACCACTATAGCTCTTCCACTCTTTTTCCTCCCAGCCTGTGCAGCAGAGCTCCCCCTGGTGCCAGGAAGTTGGCTGCTGCTGCCTTCCCCTGATAAGTCATCCCCCTCAACAATATCCAAAGCGGTATATTTGTTTGAGAGGGGGACGGCCACAGGGGACCCCTGCACTGCCTGCCTGCTCTTCTTACTCTGCCTGGTGGTCACCCACTTACTTCCTGCCTGTACAACCTTTACCTGCGGTGTGACCATCTCACTAAACGTGCTATCCACGACGTTCTCAGCATCGTGAATGCTCCTTAATGAATCCATCCGCAGCTCCAGTGCCGCAATGCGGTTTGTCAGTAGCTGCAGCTGGATACATTTCCCGCACACATGGTCGTCAGGGACACCGGAAGGGTCCCTGATTTCCCACATGGAGCAGGAAGAGCATAACACGGGGCTGGGCTGTCCTGACATGACTTACCCTTTAACTAATTAATTCAAAATAAATGAATCCCACCAATTTCACTTCAATTAAAAAGGTATACTCAAGGGCCCTTGCTGAACAGCAGTCCCCCACTACACAACAGAGACCAGAGAATCCACAAACTCTAACCTTAGACAAATTCAGCAGGAAAATACTCACCAGCCAATCACTTACCTCTTCCTTGGTGACGTCCCACTTGGATTACTTTTTGCTTCTTATTTATCTTAGGTCCAGGAGTTAAGTCCCTGTGATGTCGCACAGTAGTGGTCTCTTGGTGCAGGTCTGCTGCTGCTTTTATTCCACAATCTCAGTCTTCTACTCTCAGGTCCACTACCGCTCTGCAGGAAAAGCAAGGCAAAGCAGCACCTCCTTCCCCCACTTCACCAAACTCCCACACTTACCGAACTCTCAGCACACTGTGTTGTCCTCACACCGTGCTGTCCGCACTGACAGGCCCCTGTATTTCTCCAGCTGAGACTCAGATGAGTCAGGCCTGCCCCACCTTCAGGTACCAAATTGAATCTAGCTAACCAATTAACTTGCTACAGCAGCTCTCTGCTGAAGCCTGACAGAAACTTAGAAATTTAAACTTTTAAATTGACCTTAAACAGTTGAAGCAATATGCACTAGATTTAAAGAGATTAACCCTTCAACTCCCACACTTACCGAACTCTCAGCACACTGTGTTGTCCTCACACCGTGTGAGTTATATAGAGATTACAGCACAAATACAGGCCATTTGGCCCAACTGGTCTATGCCGGTGTTTGTGCTCCACACGAGCCTCCTCCCACCCCTCTTCATCTAATCCTATCAGCATATCCTTCTATTTCTTTCTCCCTCATTTGCTTATCTAGCTTCCCTGTAAATGTATCTATGCTTTCCGTCTCAACTACTCCTTGTGGAATGCAATCCATCTGGACCAGGGATCTTATCCTCTCTAAATTTGATTAGTTTGTCAACTATCTCCCCCTTTCTATCTTAAATGTCTTTATATCTTTTTTGATCTCTTCTTCTAATGTCATGCCCACCCGTTAGTCTCCCTGATAAATATGGAGGCAAAGTAACCATTCAATATTTCTGCTATTTCACCATCATTACCCATGAGATAATCTTATATGTTCCTTAGTGGCCCTATCCCTATTCTTATTTTTTAAATTTAGTTTTATGTGTCTGTAGAATACTTTACTATTTTTTTTATATGTTCCTTGATAATTTAATTTTATCGTTCCTCTTTGCTCTCATAATTTTTTTTTGACTTCTTTCCTAACCTCTTTATATTCCCTTTTGTCATCCTCTCCTTTATTGTCTACATACTTAGTGTACACCTTTATCTTTAGTTTCAAGTTTACCCATGTCTATTTATTCAACCTTGGTGTTTCATTATTGGCTAGTTTGTTCTTGTTTTTTAGCGGAATATATTTCTCCTGAATTCTATTGATCATCTTTTTAAATATTTCCCATTGCTGTTCTATCTCTTTGTCAAAATTTTTTCCAGCTTGCCTTCACTAGTTCCATTCTCATCCCCTCAAAATTAGCTTTTTTCCAATCTATTACGTTGGTCTTTGTCTTACATATGTCTTTCTCAATCATTATTTTAAACCTTATTATGTGATTTCTATTGCCTAGATGTTTCCCTATGCTTATTTTTCTTATCTGCTCTGTTTCATTTCCCATTACTTGATCCAGCAGTGATTGTTCTCTTGTTGGGTTTCTTACATACTGGGTAAGAAAAGAGACCTGAACACACAGTAAAAACTCCATTGCCTTCTACCCTTTACCTACCCCTTCTTGCTAGATTATTTGGGGGCAGTTGAAAACTCCCATTATTATTTTATGTCATCTACTCATTTCATAGATTTGCTTACGTAGTCCTTCCTCCACTTACCTTTCACTATTAGGAAGTCAGTAGAATACCCATATTGGCACAATCAATTCTACTTATCTTTCATCTCAATCCATATCATAGTATCATAGTGCCATAATATGGTACAGCACAGAAGGAGACCATACGGCCCATCGTGCCTGTGCCAGCTCTTTGAAAGAGCTATCCAATTAGTCCCACTCTCCTGCTCTTTCCCCATAGCCTTGTAATTTTTTTCTCTTCAAGTACTTATCTAATTCTCTTTGAAAGTTACTATTGAATCTGTTTCCATCATCCTTTCAGGCAGTGCATTCCAGATCATAACAACTCGTTGTGTAAAAAAATGTTTCCTTATGTTGCCTCTGGCTCTTTTGCCAATCAGCTTAAATCTGTGTCCTCTGGTTACTGACCCTTATGCCACTGGAAACAGTTTTTCCTTAGTTACTCTATCAAAACCATTCAGGATTTTGATCAAGTCTATCAAATCTCCTGCTAGCCTTCTCTGCTCCAAGGAGAACAACCCCAGCTTCTCCAGTCTCTTCACATAACTGAAGTCCTGGTACCATTCAATAAATCTCTTCTGCACCCTCTCTTAGGCCTTGACATCCTTCCTAAAATGTGGTGCCCAGAATTGAACACAATACTCCAGCTGCGGTCTAACCAGTGTTTTATAAAGGTTTAACATAACTTCTTTCCTTTTCGACTCTATGCCTCTATTAATAAAGCCAAGGGTCCCATATGCTTTTTAAACAGCTTTTTAAACTTGTCCTGCCACCTTCAAAGATTTGTCTACGTACACTCCCAGGTCTCTGTTCCTGTACCCCTTTAAAACTGTACCATGTAGTTTATATTGCCTCTCCTCATTCTTCCTACCAAAATGAATCACTTCACACTTCTCTGTGTTAAATTTCATCTGCCATGTGTTTGCCAATTTTACCAGTCCTCCTGAAGTCTGTTACTATCCTTCACATTGTTTACTACATTTCAATGTTTCATATCATCTGCAAACTTTGAAATTATACCCTGCATACCCACGTCCAGGTCATTAATATATATCAAAAAGAGCAGTGATCCTAATATCAGCCCTGGGAAACATCACTGTATACTTCTCTCCAGTCTGGAAAACAACCATTCACCACTACTCTCTGCTTTCTGTCCCTTAGCCAATTTTGTACAATTACTGTCCCTTTAATCCCATGAGCTTTAATTTTGCTAACAAGTCAATTATGTGGTATTTTATCAAATGCCTTTTGAAAGCATACATAATGTCAACCATACTACCTTCATCAACCCTCTCCATTACTTGATCAAAGAACTCAATCAAGTTAGTCAAACACAATTTTCCTTTAACAAATCTGTGCTGGCTGTCATTTATTAGCCCAAATGTAAGGAATCTTACAACACCAGGTTATAGTCCAACAGTTTTATTTGAAAATCACAAGCTTTCGGAGGCTTTCTCCTTCATCAGGTGAGTGTGGGATTCCATGGAAGGTACCGCATATATAGTCAGAGAACAATGCCTGATGATTACAGATAATCTTTCCAACTGCCCGTTGTCAAGGGGCAGTTGGGAAGTGGCAACGGGCTTTGACAACGGGCAGTTGGAAAGATTATCTGTAATCACCAGGCATTGTTCTCTGACTATATATGCGGTACCTTCCATGGAATCCCACACTCACCTGATGAAGGAGAAAGCTCCGAAAGCTTGTGATTTTCAAATAAAACTGTTGGACTATAACCTGGTGTTGTAAGATTCCTTACATTTGTCCACTCCAGTCCATCACCGGCATCTCCACATCATGACATTTATTAGCCCATACTTTTCCAAGTGCCAATTAATTCTGTCCCCAATTGTTGTCTCTAAATGTTTCCCCACCACTGACATTAGGCGCACTGACCTGTAATTGCCTGTTTTATCCCACTCCCCTTTTTTGAACAGGGATGTAACATTTGCAATCCTCCAGTCCCCCATATCTAAGGAGGATTGGAAGATTGTGGCCAGACCCTCTGCAATTTCTACCCTTATTTCCCTCAGTAACCTAGGATGCATCCCATCTGAACCAGGTGACTTTTCTACTTTTAGTACTGCCAATCTTTTAAATGCCTCCTCTTTATCTATTTTTGTCCTCTCCAATATCGCTACTACTTCCTCCTTTACTGCTACAATGGCAGTATCATCTTCTCTAGTGAAGTAATCATTTATTACTTCAGCCATACTCTCGACCTCCACAAGAAGATCTCCTTCCTTTGAATACCTTTTACTATTTATATGTTTATAAAAGACATTTGGATTCCCTTTTATGTTAGCCGCTAATCTATTCTCATAATTTCTCTTTGCCCCTCTTATTTCCTTTTTTAGATCTCCTCTGTACTTTCTGTATTCAGCTTGGTTCCCTACTATATTATGAATCTTACATTTATCATAAGCCTCCTTTTTCTGTTTCATTTTAATCTCTATGGGGGTTAACACTTGTGCTGCCCAGTGATTTCTATAATTGCTGCTTGCAGCAAGCCCTACCTTCGCTGTTGAGTGGCTGCTCACCAGCAGGGGGCCCAGATCTCGCGAGTGGCTGACACCACCTAAAGGCAGCCTGAACCTCTTAACAGGAAGGTGCACTGTGGCTGTAGGAAGTGGTGGAAGTCAATGGTCAAGTGAATCTGTGCTGCAGTATAGTGAAGAGTGGTGATGATGGGAACTCTGGAATTTTTAATGAGCAACAACTTGGCTGCTCAAAGTTTGCAGGTCCCTTATATTTTCAAAATATAAGATATAGGTCTGAACGAGCTTGAACAGAGATTAGAAATCACACATGTAAAACGCAGATGCAGGTCCCAGCTTTATGTTTACAAACTGTTGAGTTCCATCAAAACATTGAATAAAGATTGCTCACAAATACATCCCACATTCTCCAATCTACACGCCAGACCCCGCCATTCTGCCGATCTGAGTTTGTACCGGGCCTGCGAGAAAGCGTGCACCAAGGTTCTCTGATGATGCACTAGAGCTCTTGGTGCAAGAGGTGGACAGAAGGAGGGGTATCCTATATCTGCAGGGGGGCAAGAGGCCCTCCAGACACATGCTCCCAAGGCATTGGGAGGGAGTAAGGGACGAGATCAATGTCAGGAGCGTAGCACTACGAACATGGATGCAGTGCAGGAAGAAATGCAATGATTTGACACAAGTGGTCAAGGCGTGTGAGTTCAACTGTCAAGTGACATATCCTAGCAACTGCACCACTAGCCACATCCACTGCTTCACACACTACACCCCCCATCACCCACCTACCGACAAACTCTTTCAAACAGTACTCAACTCTTCCAATCAGATACTTCATCTCACCCTCACACATTACCACATTGCAAGCCCCCCACCCACGACTCACAGGTCACACACACTGGTAGCTATTCATCCATGACAGCCACATCACCTAAACATCCTGCAGGACATTCACCGACACACTTCCCGCTTTCTTGCAGGAGAAGGTGGTGCATAACAGAAGGCAGAGAGTGTCCTCTCTCAAGATGTCAGCATTCATGTCCCACCCCTGCCACTCCGCCAATGCCCTTGTTATTGCCTGTCAGCTAAGCCAGCCCACTCTCTGTAGAGTATTGAAACTTTATTACAGGAACACAGGAACAGGAGTAGGCCATTTAGCCCCCTCAAGCCTGTTCCGTCATTCAGTGAGATCATGGCTGATCTGTGACCTAACTCCATATACTCACCATAGCCCCATATCCCTTAATACCTTTGGTTAACAAAAATCTATCAATCTCAGATTTAAATTAACAATTGAGCTAGCATCAGCTGCCATTTGCAGAAGACAGTTCCAAACTTCTACCACCCATGGCATGTAGAAGCGTTTCCTAACTTCACTCCTGAAAGTCTTGGCTTTAATTTTTATGCTATGTCCCCTAGTCCTAGTATTCAAGCATAGGAGACCTGCAAAAACAAGTACAAATGCATCAGCAGCCAGAAGCAATAATCCAGCAACCTGTAACTCCTGAATGATCCCTTTAAATAGCTCTGGTGGGATGGTCCTCCATGCTGTTTAAGACTTGTTCAGCTGTGTGAGGTTAAGACACTGTGTTGGCTGGAGCGTGGAGTTCCAAAAGCGCATCTGTCCCTTTAACTCAGCGTTGCACACTGACCTACCGCATAATCTTCCTATTTTACATGCTGCCGGCGATTATTAAGCGCACATGTGCAAACGCCTTTACCAAAATGGCGTCCTGCGCACATCACACCGGAAGTCTGCCCACGCATCTCAAACGCCATTTTGGGTCCTTAGGAGTCCGCATAGCACCTACACAATGGGCACTACACTGCCCGATTTAGCCACCAGTATCTTTAGTCATCCAGGGAGCTCCAGCTTTGTATGCCCTTTGTTTCCCCCTCGTAGGAATGTGTCCACTCTATACCTGAACCATCTCCTCCTTGAAGGCCTCCCATTGTTCAGTTGCTGTTTGCCTAACAATTTCTGATTCCAATCCACCTGGGAAAGATAGAATCATAGAAAATTTACGGCACAGAAGGAGGCCATTCGGTCCATCGTGTCCACGCCGGCTGAGAAACGAGCCACCTAGCCTAATCCCACATTCCCAAATTTGGTTTGTAGCCCTGCAGGTCACGGCTCTTCAGGTGCACATCCAAGTATTTTTTTAATGAGTTGAGGGTTTCTGCCTCTACCACCCTCTCAGGCAGTGAGTTCCAGGCCCCCACCACCCTCTGGGTGAAAAAAAGTTTCCTCATTTCCGCTCTAATCCTTCTACCAATCACTTTAAATCTATGCCCCCTGGTTATTGACCCCTCCGCTAAGGGAAATAGGTCCTTCTTATCCACCCTATCTAGGCCCCTCATAATTTTGTACACCTCAATCAAATCACCCCTCAGCCTCCTCTGTTCCAAGGAAAACAACCCCAGCCTATCCAATCTGTCATCATAGCTAAGATTCTGCAGTCCTGGCAACATAGGAACATAGGATCTGGAGTAGGCCATTCAGCCCCTCGTGCCTGCTCCGCCATTTGATAAGATCATGGCTGATCTGTGATCTATCTCCATATACCCGCCTTTGGCCCATATCCCTTAATACCTTTGGTTGCCAAAAAGCTATCTATCTCAGATTTAAATTTAACAATTGAGCTAGTATCAATTGCCATTTGCGGAAGAGAGTTCCAAACTTCTACCACCCTTTGTGTGTAGAAATGTTTTCTAATCTCACTCCTGAAAGGTTAGCTCTAATTTTTAGACTGTGCCCCCTACTCCTAGAATCCCCAACCAATGGAAATAGTTTCTCTCTATCCACCCTATCTGTTCCCCTTAATATCTTATAAACTTCGATCAGATCACCCCTTAACCTTCGAAACTCCAGAGAATACAACCGCAATTTGTGTAATCTCTCCTCGTAACTTAACCCTTGAAGTCCAGGTATCATTCTAGTAAACCTACGCTGCACTCCCTCCAAGGCCAATATGTCCTTCCGAAGGTGCGGTGCCCAGAACTGCACACAGTACTCCAGGTGTGGTCTAACCAGGGTTTTGTGTAGCTGCAGCATAACTTCTGCCCCCTTGTACTCTAGTCCTCGAGATACAAAGGCCAACATTCCATTTGCCTTATTGATTATTTTCTGCACCTGTTCATGACATTTCAATGATCTATATACCTGTACTCCGAGGTCCCTTTGGACATCCACTGTTTTTAACTTTTTACCATTTAGAAAGTACCCTGTTCTATCCTTTTTTGATCCAAAGTGGATGACCTCACATTTGTCTACATTGAATTCCATTTGCCACAGTTTTGCCCATTCACGTAATCTATCAATACCGCTTTGTAATTTTATGTTTTCATCTACACTGCTTATAATGCCACCAATCTTTGTATCATCGGCAAACTTAAATATGAGACTTTCTATGCCTTCATCTAAGTCGTTAATAAATATTGTGACTAATTGAGGCCCCAAGACAGATCCCTGCGGGACTCCACTAGTCACATCCTGCTAATGTGAGTACCTACCCATTATCCCTACTCTCTGTCGCCTTTCACTCAGCTAACTTCCTAACCAAGTCCATACTTTTCCCTCAATTCCATGGGCTTCTATCTTAGCTACATCCTTGAAAATGTCCTCTGCACCTTCTCTAGTGAAATTATATCCTTCCTGCAATGTGGTGACCAGAACTGTGCGCAGAACTCAAGCTGTGGCCTAACTAGTGTTTTATACAGTTCCAGCAAAACATCCCTGCTTTTATATTCTATGCCTCGGCTAATAAAGGAAAACATTCCATATGCCTTCTTAACCACCTTATCTACCTATCCTGCTACCTTCAGGGATCTGTGGACATGCACTCCAAGGTCCCTCACTTCCTTTACACCTCTCAGTATCCTCCCATTTATTGTGTATTCCCTTGCCTTGTTTGCTCTCCCCAAATGCATTACCTCATACTTCTCCGGATTGAATTCCATTTGCCACTTTTCTGCCCATCTGACCAGTCCATTAATATCTTCCTGCAGTCTACAGCTTTTCTCCTCGCTATCAACTACTCGGCCTATCTTTGTGTCATCCGCAAATTTCTTAATCACGCCCCCTACGTTTAAGTCCAAATCATTAATGTATATCACAAAAAGTAAAGGACCAAGTACCGAGCCCTGCGGCACCCCACTGGAAACAGCCTTCCAGTCGCAATACCACCCGTCAATCCTTTTTTAACTCACTGAATTAGCCCTCCTCTATCAAGTATTTTCAAATTTGATTGTTCCTTGTCCTTTTCCATAACTATTCTAAACCTGATGATATTATGATCACTGTGCCCCAAATGCTCCCCCACTGAAAAATGCTCCACCCGCCCCACTTCATTCCCCAGAACTAGATCCAGCACTGTTTCCTTCCTGGTTGGGCTGGAAACACACTATTCCAGAAAGTTCTCTTGTACACATTTCAGGAATTCCTCCCTCCCCCCCTTTGCCCTTTACACTGTTACTGTCCCAGTCTATATTGGGACAATTGAAGTCCCCCATTATCACTACTCTATAGTTCTTGTATCTTTCTATAATTTGCCTGCAAATTTGCTCCTCTATCTCCTTCCCACTATTTAGTGGCCTATAGTATACATCCAGTAGATAATAAAGCTCCCTATTGTTCCTTAATTCTAACTAAATAGATTCTGTCTTTCACCCCTCAACTACATCATCCCTTTCCAGTGCCATAATAATTTATTTGATCAATACTGCCACCCACCACCCCCACCCCCCTCCTTTCTTTCCTTCCCTATCTTTCGTGAATACCTTGTAACCATGAATATTAAGTACACAATGCTCACCTTCTTTGAGCCAGGTCTCTGTTATTGCCACAATAACATAGCTGTGCCTGCAGCTCATAGTATAATAGTATGTTATAGCACAGAAGGAGATCATTTGGCCCATCGTGCCTGTGCCGGCTCTTTGAAAGACCTATCCAATTAGTCTCACTCGCCTGCTGTTTCTCCTCAGCTCACCAACCTTATTTACTATGCTACATGCATTTACACACACGCACACGCAAACTCATCTTAGACTGCCTCGTATTTGCCCAGTGTCTGATACCTTTTATTTCTAAGCTATTCTTTACTCTAGTGCTATTTGTTTCTCCCAGTCCTTTGCGCACTTTCTTGCTCCTCCCTAATGTTTTTTATATGGATTCTGTTTGTATCTTAATCATAGAATCATAGAATGGTTACAGCACAGGAGGAGGCCATTCGGTCCATCGAGCCCATGCCGGCTCTTTGTAAGAGCAATCCAGTTAGTCCCATTCCTCTGCTCTTTCCCCACAGCCTGGCAATTTTTTTCTCTTCAAGTATTTATCCAATTCCTTTTTGAAAGCCACGATTGAATCTGCTTCCACCACCCTTTTTTTAATTCATTCAGGATGTGGGCATTACTGGCAAAGCCAGCAATTATTGCTCATCCCTAATTGCCCTTGTGAAGGTGGCGGTGAGCCGCCTTCTTGAACCGCTGCGGTCTGTGTGGTGAAGGAACTCCCATAGTATTGTTAGGTAGGGAGTTCCAGGATTTTGATCCAACGACAATGAAGGAACGGCCATATATTTCCAAGTCAGGATGGTGTGTGACTTGGAGGGGAACGTGCAGGTGGTGTTGTTCCCATGTGCCTGCTGCCCTTGTCCTTCTAGGTGGTAGAGATCGTGGGTTTGGGAGGAGCTGTCAAAGAAGCCTTGGCGAGCTGCTGCAGTGCATCCTGTAGATGGTACACACTGCAGCCACAATGCGCCGGTGGTGACGGGAGTGAATGTTTAGGGTGGTGGATGGGGTGTCAATCAAACAGACTGCTTTGTCCTGGATGGTGTTGAGCTTCTTGAGTGTTGTTGGAGCTGCACTCATCCAGGCAAGTGGAGAGTATTCCATCACACTCCTGACTTGTGCCTTGTAGATGGTGGAAAGGCTTTGGAGAGTCAGGAGGTGCGACTGTTACTTACCACTTATCAGCCCAAGCCTGGATATTTTCCAGGTCTTGCTGCATGCGGGCACGGACTGCGTCATTATCTGTGGGGTTAAGAACGGAACTGAACACTATGTAATCATCAGCGAACATCCTCATTTCTGACCTTATGTTGGAGGGAAGATCATTGATGAAGCAGCTGAAGATGGTTGGGTCTAGGACACTGCCCTGAGGAACTCCTGCAGCGATGAACTGAGGATGAGATGATTGGCCTCCAACAACCACTACCATCTTCCTTTGTGCTAGGTATGACTCCAGCCACTGGAGAGTTTTCCCCCTGATTCCCATTGACTTCAATTTTACTAGGACTCCTTGATGCCACACTCGGTCAAATGCTGCCTTGATGTCAAATGCAGTCACTCTCACCTCACCTCTGGAATTCAGCTCTTTTGCCCATGTTTGGACCAAGACTGTAATGAGGTCTGGAGCCGAGTGGTCCTGGTGGAACCCAAACTGAGCACTGGGGCGGTAATTGGCCGGATTGGATTTGTCCTGCTTTTTGTGGACACGACATACCTGGGCAATTTTCCACTTTGTCGGGTAGATGCCAGTGTTGTGGCGGTACTGGAAGAGCTTGGCTAGAGGCACAGCTATTTCTGGAGCACAAGTCTTCAGTACTACAGCCGAGATGTTGTCGGGACCCATAGCCTTTGCTGTATCCAGTGCACTCAGCCGTTTCTTAATATCGCATGGAGTGAATCGAATTGGCTGAAGACTGGCTTCTGTGAAGGTGGGGATATCGGGAGGAGGCTGAGATGGATCATTCACTCGACATTTCTGGCTGAAGATGGTTGCAAACTCTTCAGCCTCGTCTTTTGCACTCACGTTCGGGCTCTGTCATCATTGAGGATGGGGATATTCACAGAGCCTCCTCCTCCCATTAGTTGTTTAATTGTCCACCACCATTCACGACTGGATGTAGCAGGACTGCAGAGCTTTGATCTGATCCGTTGGTTGTGGCATTGCTTAGCTGTCTATAGCATGTTGCTTCCGCTGTTTAGCATGCATGTCGTCCTGTGTTGTAGCTTCACCAGGTTGGCACCTCATTTTTTGGTACGCCTGGTGCTGCTCCTGGCATGCTTTTCTCCACTCCTCATTGAACCAGGTTGATCCCCTGGCTTGATGGTAATGGTAGAGTGAGGAATATGCCAGGCCATGAGATTACAGATTGTGGTGGAATACAATTCTGTTGCTGCTCATGGCCCACAGCGCCTCATGGATGCCCAGTTTTGAGCTGCTCGATCTGTTCTGAATCTATCCCATTTAGCACGGTGATAGTGCCACAACACGTTGGCTGGTGTCCTCAGTGTGAAGACGGGACTTCGTCTCCACAAGGATTGTGCGGTGGTCACTCCTACCAATACTGTCGTGGACAAATGCATCTGCGACAGGTAGATTGGTGAAGACGAGGTCAAGTAGGTTTTTCCCTCGTGTTGGTTCTCTCACAACCTGCCGCAGACCCAGTCTGGCAGCTATGTCATTCAGGACTCGGCCAGCTTGGTCGGTAGATGGTACCTAGCCACTCTTGGTGATGGACATTGAATCCCCCACCCAAAGTACATTCCATGCCCTTGCTACCCTCAGTGCTTCCTCCAAGTGGTGCTGAACATGGAGCAGTATTGATTCATCAGCTGAGGGAGAGTGGTAGGTGGTAATCAGCAGGAGGTTTCCTTGCCTATGTTTGACCTGATGCCATGAGATTGCATGGGGTCAGGAGTCAATGTTGAGGACTCTCAGGGCCACTCCCTCCTGACTGTTTGCCACTGTGCCTCCACCTCTGGTGGGTCTGTCCTGCCGGTGGGACAGGACATACCGAGGGATGGTGATGGAGGAGTCTGAGACGTTGGTTGAAAGGTATGATTCTGTGAGTATGGCTATGTCAGGCTGTTGCTTGATTAGTCTGTGGAACAGCTGTCCCAATTTTGGCACAAGTCCCCAGATGTTAGTGAGGAGGATATCGCAGGGTCAACTGGGCTTGGTATGCTTTGCCATGTCGGGTGCCTAGTGGTTTGATGCCGGGTGGTCCATCCAGTTTTATAATATTATCTGTTTTTGTGGCGGGATTGTACAATTGAGAGGTTTGCTAAGCCATTTCAGAAGGCAGTTAAGAATCAAGCACATTACTGTGGGTCTGGAGTCAGGCAGCGCATTCCAGACCATAACTACTCGCTGGGTAAAGAGGTTTATCCTCATGTGGCCTTGGGTTCTTTTGCCAATCACCTTAAATCTGTGTCCTCTGGTTCTCGGCCCTGCCGCCAATGGGAAGAGTTTCTCTTTATTTACTTTATCTTATCCCTTCATGATTTTGAACACTTCTATCAAATCTCTCAACCTTCTCTGCTCTAAGGAGAACAACCCCAGCTTCTCCAGTCTATCCACGTAATTGAAGTCCCTCATCCCTGGAATCATTCAAGTAAATCTTTTCTGCACCCTCTCTAAGGCCTTCGCATTGTTCCTAAATGGCGGTGCCCAGAATTGGACACAATACTCCAGTTGTGGTCGAACCAGTGTTTTATAAAGGTTCAACATAACTTCCATGCTTTTGTACTCTAGGCCTCTATTTATAAAGCCCAGGATCCCATATGCTTTTTTAACCACTTTCTCAACCTGTCCTGCCACCTTCAAAGATTTGTGCACACATACCCCCAGATCTCTTTGTTCATGCAGAATTATACCATTTAGTTTATATTGCCTCTCCTCATTCTTCCTGCCAAAATGTATCACTTCACATTTCACTGTGTTAAATTTCATCTGCCATGTGTCTGCCCATTCCACCAGCCTGCCTATGTCCTCTTGAAGTCTATTACTACCCTCCTCATTATTTACTACACTTTCAAGTTTTGTATCATCTGTAAATTTTGAAATTGTGCCCTGTACACTCAAGACATTAATATAGATCAAAAAAATCAGTGGTCCTCGTAGCGACCCCTGGGGGACACCACTGTATACCTTCCTCCAGTCTGAAAAACAACCGTTCATCACTACGCTCTGTTTGTTGTCACTTAGCCAATTTCATATCCATTGCTGCCACTGCCCCTTTTATTCTACGGGCTTCAATTTTGCTGACAAGCCTATTACGTGGCACTTTATCAAACGCCTTTTGAAAGTCTATTTACACAATTTCAACTGCATTGCCTTCATCAACCCTCTTTGTTGTCTTATCAAAAAACTCAATCAAGTTAGTTAAACAGGATTTGCCTTTAACAAATCCGTGCTGGCTTTCCTTAATTAATCCACAATTGTCCAAGTGACTATTACTTTTGTCCTGGATTCTCGTTTCTAAAAGCTTTCCCACCACTGAGGTTAAGCTGACTAGCTTGTAGTTGCCAGGTTTATCCTTACACCTTTTTTGAACAAGAGTGTGACATTGGCAATTCTCCAATCCTCTTTAAAGGCCGCCCATTGTTCGATTATAGTTTTGCCTGACAACCTTTGATTCCAATTTACCTGGGCCAGATCCCTTCTCAACCCACTGAAATTGGCCCTCTTCCAACTAAGTATTTTTTTTCTGGATTGCTCCTTGTCCTTTTCCATAACTAATCTAAACTTTATGATACTATGATCACTGTTCCCTAAATGTTCCCCCACTAACACTTGCTCCACTTGACCCATCTCATTCCCCAGAATCAGATCCAGCAATGCCCCCTTCCTCTTTGGATCAGAAACATACTGATCAAGAAAGTTCTCCTGAACACATTTCAGAAATTCTTCCCCCTCTTTGCCTTTTACACTATTACTATCCCAGTCTATATTAGGACAGCTGAAGTCCTCCATTATCACTAGTCTATAGTTCTTGCATCTCTCTGTAATTTCCCTGCAAATTTGATCCTCTATATCCTTCCCACTAATTGGTGGCCCATGGAATACACCCAGTAGTGTAATGGCACCTCTATTGTTTCATAACTCTAACAAAATAGATTCTGTCCTTGATCCCTCCAGGATATCCTCTCTCTCCAGAACTGCAATATTCTCCTTAATCAATACTACCACCCAACTTTCTTTCCTTCTCTATCTTTCCTGAACACCTTGTATCCAGGAATATTTTTTACCCAACCCTGCCCTTTTTTAAGCCAGGTCTCCGTTATCGCCACAACATCATATTCCCATGTGGCTACTTGCGCCTGCAGCTCACCAACCTTATTTACCACGCTTAGTGCGTTTACACACATGCACTGTAAACCTATCTTAGACCTATTCATATTCTCTCTTAGTCTGTTTCCACCTAATAGTATACTATTTCTTACTCTAGTGCTATCCGTCTCTCTCAATCCTGTGTACAACTTGTTTCTCCTTTCTAATGCTATATCCTGGTGCCCATCCCCCTGCCAAATTAGTTGAAACCCTCCTCCACAGCACTAGTGATTCTCCCGGCAAGGACATTGGTCCCAGCTCTGTTGAGGTGCAACCTGTCTGCCTTGAACAGGTCCCTCCTGTTCCAGAACTGGTCACAATGCCCCAAGAATCTGAAGCCCTCCCTCTTGCACCATGTCTCTAGCCACGCATTAACCTGCCTTATCTTCCTATTTCTGTACTCACTAGCGCATGGCACTGGGAGTAATCCAGATATTACTAACTTTGAGGTCCTGCTTTTTAATTTCCTCCCTAGCTCCTGAAACTCTGACCACACGACTGCATCCCTTTTCTTTCCTGTGTCGTTGGCACCCACATGGACTACGACTTCTGACTGTTCTCCTTCCCCCCGCAGCATGTTCTGCACCCTCTCTGTGATGTCCTTTACCCTGGCACCAGGGAGGCAACACACCATGTGGGAATCACGTCGACGGTCACAGAAACGCCTGTCTGTCCTCCTGATCATCAAATCCCCTATGATTACTGCATTTCTACATTTCACTGTGCCCCCCTGTGCAGTCCTTTGCCCCATGATGCCATGCTCAGAACTCCTTCGAGGTGTTGTCACCCTCACTGGTATTACTAGTTTGAGAGTGCCACACACCCAGAAGATTCCTGCACTGCCTACCTCTTCCTGCCCTTTTGGATGGTCACCCACTTGCTATCCTGAACTCTCTGTGGCTGCGGGATGAACACTCTAATTAGTTATGTCCTTTTTTTCGACCGCTATTATGTTATCTCTAATTAATACAGCTACCCTACCCCCCATCTTCCTTCCCTATCCTTTCTAAATAATTATATCCTGGAATATTTAACTGCCAGTCCTGTTCTTTGTTAAGCCATGCTTCAGTTAGCCCCACGAAATCTGGTTCCTCGCTACGAATTATTGCTTCCAGTTGCTCCATTTTGTTTCGGATGCTGTGCACATTGCTGTATAGAATCATAGAACCAGAGAACGTTACGGCCCAGAAGGAGGCCATTCGGCCCATCGTGTCCGTGCCAGCCAAAAAAGAGCTTTCCAGCACTTGGTCCATAGCCCTATAGGTTACGGCACTTCAAGTGCTTGTTCAAATACTTCTTAAATGAGTTGAGGACTTCTGCCTCTACCACCCTTTCAGGCAGTGAGTTCCAGACACCCACCACCCACTGGGTGAAAAAATTTCTCCTCAGCTCCCCTCTAATCCTTCTACCAGTTACTTTAAATCTATGTCCCCTGGTCACTGACCCCTCTTCTAAGGGAAATAGGTCCTCCCTATCCACTTTATCTAGTCCCGTCATAATTTTATATACCTCAATTAAATCTCCCCTCAGCCTCCTTTGTTCCAAAGAAAACAATTCCAGCCTATCCAATCTTTTCTCATAGCTAAAATTCTCCAGTCCTGGCAACATCCTTGTAAATCTTCTCTGTACATTCTCTAGTGAAATCACACTTTTCCTGTAATGTGGTGACCAGAACTGTATGCAGTACTCAAGCTGTGGCCTAACCAATGTTTTATACAGTTCTAACATTGCCTCCTTGCTCTTATATTCTATGCCTCGGCTAATAAAGGAAAGTATCCCGTATGCCTTCTTAACCACGTTATCTACCTATCCTGCTACCTTCAGGGATTGTGGACAGGAACTCCAAGGTCCCTTTGTTCCTCTACACCTCTCAGTATCCTCCCATTTATTATGTACTCCCATATCAACCACACAGCCAATTTTTGTATCATCTGCAGACTTCTTGATCAAAGCCCCCACATTCAAGTCCAAATCATTAATAAATACAACAAAAGCAAGGAACCTTGTACCGAGCCTTGCGGAACCCTACTCTCAACAGCCTTCCAGTCGCAAAAGCATCCATCAACCATTACACTTCGCTTCCTGCCACTGAGCCAATTTTGGATCCAACTAGTCACTTTCCCTTGGATCCCATGGGCTTTTACTTTTTTGACCAGTCTGCCATATGGTAGCGGTTGTTGGAGGCCAATCGTCTCAGCCCCAGGGCATTGCTGCAGGAGTTCCTCAGGGCAGTGTCCTAGGCCCAACCATCTTCAATTGCTTCATCAATGACCTTCCCTCCATCATAAGGTCAGAAAAGGGGATGTTCGCTGATGATTGCACAATGTTCAGTTCCACTCGCAACCCCTCAGATAATGAAGCAGTCCATGCCCGCATGCAGCAAGATCTCGAAAACATCCAGGCTTGGGCTGATAAGTGGCAAGTAACATTCGCGCCAGATAAGTGCCAGGCAATGACCATCTCCAACAAGAGAGAGTCTAATCACCTCCCCTTGACATTCAACGCCATTACCATTGCCGAACCCCCACCATCAACATCCTGGGGGTCACCATTAACCAGAAACTTAACTGGACCAGCCAAATAGAACCATAGAACCATAGAAAAGACACAGCACAGAAGGGGGCCATTCGGCCATTCGGCTTGAAGAACAACCAGGTGCCCATTCTAATCCCACCTTCCAGCACCTGGTCCGTAGCCCTGCAGCTTACAGCACTTTAGGTGCAGGTCCAAGTACTTTTTTAAAGAGTTGAGAATCCCTGCCTCTACCACCAATTCGGGCAGCGAATTCCATACGCCCACCATCCTCTGGGTAAAAAAGTTTTTCCTCATGTCCCCTCTAATCCTTCCGCCAATCAGCTTAAATCTATGTCCTCTAGTTCTTGAACTCTACGCTAGGGGAAACAGGTACTTCCTGTCTACTCTATCTAGGCCCCTCATAATTTTGTACACCTCAATCAAGTCTCTCCTCAGCCTCCTCTGCTCCAAGGAAAGCAATCCTGGCCTATCCAATCTCTCCTCAAGCCCTGGCAACATTCCTGTAAATCTTCTCTGCACTCTCTCCAGAGCAATTACGTCCTTCCTGTAATGTGGTGACCAGAACTGCGCACAATACTCCAGTTGGGCCTTACTAGCGTTTTATACAGTTCCATCATTACATCCCTGCTTTTGTATTCTATACCTCGGCTAATAACGGAGAGCATTCTGTATGCCTTCTTCACAACCTTATCTACTAGTACTGCCACCTTCAGGGACCTGTGCACATGCACTCCAAGGTCTCTCACTTCCTCTACCCCTGTCAATACATTCCCGTTTACTGCGTATTCCCTTTTACTCTTTGCCCACCCTAAGTGCATTACCTCACACTTCTCCGGGTTGAACTCCATTTGCCACTTTTCCACCCACTCCACCAACCCATTGATATCTTCTTGGAGTCTACAGCTATCCTCTTCACTATCAACTACACGGCCAATTTTTGTGTCGTCTACAGATTTGCCAATCATGCCCCCTGCATTCAAGTCGAAATCATTAATATATACCACAAACAGCAAGGGACCCAACACTGAGCCCTGTGGTACACCACTGGAAACGGATTTCCATTCGCAAAGACATCCATCGACTTTTACCCTTTGTTTCCTGTTACTGAGCCAATTTTGGATCCAATTCGCCACATTTCCCTGTATCCCATGGGCTTTTACCTTTCTGATCAGTCTGCCTTATCAAATGCCTTAAAATCCATGTAGACAACATCCACTGCACTACCATCATCAATCCTCCTTGTCACTTCCTCAAAGAATTCAATCAGAATTGTATGGCGTGACCTTCCCTGAACAAATCCATGCTGAGTATCCCTGATTAAACCATGCCTTTACAAGTGACAATTTATCCTATCTCTCATCCTATAAGTACTGTGGCGACACGAGCAGGTCAGAGGCTGGGTATTCTTCAGCGAGTGACTCACCTCCTGACTCCCCAAAGTCTTTCCACCACCTACAAGGCACAAGTCAGAAGTGTGATGGAATAATCTCCACTTGCCTGGACGAGTGCAGCTCCAACAACACTCAAGAAGCTCGACACCATCCAAGACAAAGCTTGATTGGCATCCCATCCAGCACCCTAAACATTCACTCCCTTCGTCACCGGTGCACTGTGGCTGCAATGTGCATCTACAGGACGCACTGCAGCAGCTCACCAAGGCTTCTTCGACAGCACCTCCCAAACCCGCAACCTCTACCACCTAGAAGGACAAGGGCAGCAGGCACATGGGAACAACACTACCTGCACGTTCCCCTCTAAGTCACACACCATCCCGACTTGGAAATATATCGCCGTTCCTTCATCGTCACTGGGTCAAAATCTTGGAACTCCCTACCTAACAGCACTGTGGGAGAACCTTCACCACACGGGCTGCAGCAGTTCAAGAAGGCGGCTCACCATCTCCTTCTCAAGGGCAATTAGGAATGGGCAATAAATGTTGGCCTCGACAGCGACGCCCACATCCCATAACGATTAAAAAAAAGGGACCTTGTCAAAAGCCTTGCTAAAATCCATGTAGACAACATCAAACACAATACCCTCATCAACCTTCCTTGTTACCTCCTCAGAAATTCAGTCAAGTTAGTCAGACACGATTTTCCCTTAACAAATCTATGCTGACTGTCTTTGATTAACCCGTGCCTTTCTAAATGATGAGGCACAAGGCAACAGTACTGGCGTGACAAAAGAGAAAGGAATGCTTTGCTTTCGCTGATGATTTATTATATCCTGTAATTGTAATGTACAAGTCTATTTAAAGTTTTCCATGGGTGAATACATGTTTTGACGGATAAGTATGTGTGGCCTGGTCTCGCCAAACCAATATATTACATTATTTGCCCTCTCACTGCAGATTCCCTTAAATAAAATTGGTGGCAGGCAGATTTTTCCATTTTGTCCTGCTCCTCATCTGAAAGGATGATGGCAGCCTCCGAGGATGAACTATAGTGTTGCAGTGCTGTTGTTGGTTTTGGAGATTTCATTGCTTTAGTACCAGCTGCGAGTTGGAATTGTAAGCAACAGGTCCACAGGTCCTGAAAGCTAAATTGGTGTTCTTGCACCACCATTGTCATCCCATTTCCAATATTGGAAACAGGAATTGAAATTTGTAACCTCCATTCTCAATGGTTATTCATGTCGACCCACATATGATATTTTATATACAACAAGACAGTTTCTAGGTGTAATCCTACTGTTGGAAAAGATTCTGACACATAGAACTGCTCCCATATTTCTTTTTGTGGACATTTGGGGTAGGAATCTACAGAATGATTTCCAAATTATCCTGCCAATGTCAGGACAACCAGAGAAAAATCAAGAGCCATTTGAATATAAAGCCAGATCACTCTGTAAATAGTTGTTTTTTTAGTGTTTCAGAGGCAGTAATAGTTTTACACTGACATGATGCATTTTCCCTCAGGACTATATTCGTGTATTGCATTGTAGGAAAATGAATCAGTCACTCTTTGCAGTTGAAAGTTTGTGGATTTTACTGGCACGCAGAGGGGGATAGAAACATTTTGTACCGACTGGAACGACAGGCAATTATATCAAGAATCAAAATGTGCATTAAAATTTCTATTTAGAATGCTTCAGTCAATAACAATTTTTCTATCCTCAGGCCCTCTCTTCCCAATGAGGCTTCTTTCATCCTTTCCCTCATCTTTGAGGCCTGTCAGAGAAGAGGTGACAATGTTAAAAGAAGCTGATCTTGATCTTGAACCTGATGATGAGCAGAAGATGATAAATATTCTAAACGATTACTTCCTCAAACTATTCATCAGGGAAGACATGAACAATTTGCCCTCCCTCCAAAAAGGAGTATCAAGGCATAATTCAGGACTTTGATATAGATGCGATAGAAGTCTTAGACAAGCTGAATGGGCTTAAAATAAATAAATACCCCAGTTTAGATTGTATTTATCCCAAAGTGTTAAGAAAGGGAGAACCAGTGGATGTGGTTTATTTGGATTTTCCGAAGACCTTTGATAAAGTCCTACATAAGAGGATAGTGTGCAAAATTAAAGCACATGGGATTGGGGGTAATATACTGGCATGGATTGAAAATTGGTTAACAGACAGGAAACAGAGAGCAGGAATAAATGGGTCTTTTTCGGGGTGGCAGGCAGTGACTAGTGGGGTACTGCGGGGATCAGTGCTTGGGCCCCATCTATTCACAATATATATCAATGATTTGGATGAGGGAACCAAATGTAATATTTCCAAGTTTGCTGATGACACAAAACTAGGTGGGATCGTGAGTTGTGAGGGGGATGCAAAGAGGCTTCAAGGCGATTTAGACAAGTTGAGGGAGTGGGCAAATACATGGCAGATGCAGTATAATGCAGATAAATGTGAAGTTATCCACTTCGGAAGGAAAAACAGAAAGGCAGAGTATTATTTAAATGGTGATAGATTGAGAAATGTTGATGTACAAAGGGACCTGGGTGTCCTTGTACACCAGTCACTGAAAGCAAACATGCAGGTGCAGAAAGCAGTTAGGAAGGCAAATGGTATGTTGGCCTTCATTGCAAGAGGATTTGAGTACAGGAGCAAGGATGTCTTACTGCAGTTAAATGTAAACAATCTTACAACACCAGGTTATAGTCCAACGATTTTATTTGAAAATCACAAGCTTTCGGAGGCTTACAGATCTGTAATCACCAGGTATTGTTCTCTGAATATAAATGCGAAACGTTCAAGGATTTCCTGACATTCACCTGACGAAGGAGGAAGCCTCCGAAAGCTTGTGATTTTCAAATAAAATCGTTGGACTATAACCTGGTGTTGTAAGATTGTTTACATTTGTCAACCCCAGTCCATCACCGGCATCTCCACATCATTACTGCAGTTATACAGGGCTTTGGTGAGACAACACCTGGAGTATTGTGTGCATTTTTGGTCTCCTTACCTAAGAAAGGATATATATACTTGCCATAGAGTGAGTGCAACGAAGGTTCACAGACTGATTTCTGGGATGGCAGGACTGTCGTATGAGGAGAGATTGGGTCGACTCCACCTGTATTCACTCGAGTTTAGAAGAATGAGAGGGGATCTCATTGAAACATATAAAATTCTGACAGGGCTAGACAGACTGGATGCAGGGAGGATGTTTCCCCTGGCTGGGGGGTCCAGAACGAGAGGTCACAGTCTCAGGATACAGGGTAGGATATTTAGGACTGAGATGAGGAGAAACTTCTTCACTCAGAGAGTGGTGAACCTGTGGAATTCTCTACCACAGAAGGCTGTGGAGACCAAGTCACTAAATATATTTAAGAAGGAGCTAGATAAATTTCTAGACACAAAAGGCATCAAGGGGTATGGGGAGAGAACGGGAATATGGTATTGAGATAGAGGATCAGCCATGATCATATTGAATGGTGGAGCAAGCTCGAAGAGCCGAATGGCCTACTCCTGCTCCTATTTTCTATGTTTCTAAAGATTAGTACGAAAATTAGCACGGCACTGACAATCATGAGGGAGACAATTAACATTGGGGAAGCACCAACAGATTGGAATCAGGATAACATAGCGCCCCTAATCAAAAAAGGTGGCAAAACAGATATAGGCAATTATAAAACTGTTATTCATACTTCAATTCCATATAAGATAATGGAATGATAATGGATGTGATAGTGAACTGCCACATAGACTGAAAAATGGTATAAGAAGAGACCTCAAAAGCTGAGGAAGGCGCGCAAGATTCTGGCAAAGAAGAAGAGAACTCTTCAGTCAACAGAACACAGCCAGAGAGAGAGAGACCGCGCCGCAGTCATTTGGAGGGATACTTCCAAGGTTTCAAGGAACAGACTGTGACTATTTCTCTTTGTTAAGTATCACTTTTTTATACTAATTGTGATGTGCTTAATAAATCTGTTTTGCCTTTAACCAGAATACCAGTACCGTGGTGGTCTCGTTGCTGTCACAAACCAGTCCTTGGATTGAATTAAATTAGAACCCTGAAAGTAGGGGTTCCTACATCAGGGTCTCAGATGTTGCACTGGAGGTCTTGGTGTAGGATGTAGAGAGGATTAGAGACATTCTATATCCCCCAGGGAGTAGGAAGCCTTCCAGGCATCTGAAGCGCAGGCACTGGGAGGATGTTGCAGATGAGGTGAATGCGAGAAGCATGGCTCCTTGGACATGAATGCAGTGCCAGAAGAAGTTTAATGATCTGACAAGACTTGTCAAGGTAAGAACAATCTTCAAATGGCATCTCATAACAGCTGCACCACTCATAGCCTCATTAACTGCTGAATTCACAGCATTCCCCTCCCCACCAACCTGCAATCTGCAACAATCAGTACAGCACAGTTCAATTGATATCCTTCACCTCACCCTCAGACGCTTAGCACTATTACAAACCTCACACCCACAACTCACACACACACTGACAGGTATTCAACCATGACAGCCACATCACGCAAACATCTCGCAAGACTCTAACTGACATACTTCCCTCTTGCAAGAGAAGGTGGCCCATAATACGAGGCAGCAGACAGCCACCGGTGGAGGACACACCCTTTCCCGTATTGAGAAGATGGTGCTGGCGATAATGTGAAGGGGCAGAGTGGAGACAGTCACCATTGGCAAAACTGAAGGTCACACCGAGCAGGGTTTCTTCATATCTAATCCTCCTTCTCTCTTCTCCCTCAACCCACACACTCTGCATAACACTGCAGGTGCTCTTAACACATACTGCTTCCTCTCTGTTCTCCCCACAGCACATCCTAACCCATTCCGCTTTTTCATTCCAGCTCGCCAGGATGTGGAAGTCCCTCAGCCAGTGGAGGAAAATGACAAGCGTGATAATGAAGATGCTGCAGTTTGAGGCTGCAGCAGCTGACATCGCTCAGTAACAACCTCCTTGGTAAAGCGAAGGCACCTCATACATTCATAGAATCATAGTATCACAGCACAGGAGGAGGCCATTCAGCCCATCATGCTCGTGCCGACTATTTGAAAGGGCTATCCAATTAGTCCCAGTCCCGTGCTCTTTCCTCATAGCTCTGTGATTTTTTTCCCTTCAAGTATTTACCTAATTCCCTTTTGAAAGTTACTATTGAATCTGCTTCCACCACTCTATCAGACAGTGCATTCCAGATCATTACAACTCACTGCGTTAAAAAAATGTTTCTTCATGTCACCTCTGGCTTTTTTGCCGATCACCTTAGGTCTGTGCCTCTGGTTACCGACCCTTCTGCCACTGGAAACAGTTTCTCCTTATTTAATCTGTGAAAACTGTTCATGATTTTGGACATATCTATCAAATCGCCCCTTAACTTTCTCTGTTCTAAGAACAACAATCCCAGTTTTTCCAGTCTCTCCGTATAACTGAAGTCCCTCATCCCTGGTAACATTCTCGTAAATCTCTTCTGCATCCTCTCTAATGCCTTGACATCCTTCCTAAAGTGTGGTGCCCAGAATTGAACACAATACTCCAGCTGAGGCATAACCAGTATTTTATAAAGGTTTAGCATAACTTCCTTGCTTTTGTACTCTGTGCCTCTATTAATAAAGCCCAGGGTCCCATATGCTTTTTTAACAGTCTTCTCAACTTGCCCTGCCACCTTCAAAGATTTGTATAAATGCACCCCCAAGTCTCTCGGTTCCTGTACCCCCTTGAAAGTTGTACCATTCACACAGAGCGTGATCAGCACTTGGAATGGACTTCCACGGAGAGTGGCAGAGATGAAAACCTTGGAATAATATAAGAAACAACTAGATGCAGCAATCAGGGAAGTATAGGGTCATTCTAGATGGATGAAATACTCATCGTAAGTATTTTGTAATCTAGGACAGTAACAGCTGCTACCAGCTAATCAACAATATGAGCTGTGTTAGTAGCACACAAAATGATTACTGTCAGTTATTTCCAGGGTCAGTGTGTCAGACAGCCTTGAAATTCTTCCCATGACAATCAGCTTGCTCAAACCAGTACACTACTAAATTACTAATGTTGCATTTTAAATAAAATAATCTATTTACAGCAAACATTTTAAAATACGAGTTTGGTACTCATAAAGAAACAATTGATAAGCCTCCAAATTGTACCTGGTTCAACAAACAATGGAGATGAATTGCTCTGGTCAGTATGAGGGCAATTTCAACTGTACCTGCCTGCCAATAAACCAGCGGATGGGCAGTTAAAGTTGGCCTGTCTGGAATTTTAACCTGTTCCTGAGCAGGTGGCAAGGATGCCCGCTTGAAGCTGATGGGGTCCTTCATTAAATATGCAGATTGAGGTCAGATAAAATCATCGGGCATTGACTCCAAATTTAACTGGTGGGCTGAGCAGAGCAACTGTTGTGACTTTCCTGCCGGGTGAAAACAACGGAAAGAGGATCCAGGGCTAGAAGAAGTCAAACAAGTATGTTATTTTACTTTTTTTTAGTTTCCTTCTGGGACCAGGAAGAACAGCAGTGCCACACAAGGAAAATTTAGGCTTCCCCTGCTCCGGACTCCCCCCCTTCCCTTCCGAAACCCCCACCCTGCCACTTACCTTGTTGCTGGCGACCGTTTTTTTGGTGTCGGCCAGCGGCCTCCTGAAATTCCGTTCCCACATGGTGTTTCCCGCCCGTTTCAGGCGTGCATCTGACCGGCAGCAAGCAGATGAGGTCCAGGCAATAAATTCGCCTGGGCCTCGTGCTGTCAAGGTTCCCCCACCCCATCCCCCACTACCTGATTCCCACACTCAGTAAAAATCATGGTTACATGTTGCAAAATTGAATGCATTTTATAATGTCACTTTACATAGTGACGAGTGCAATTCTTCCCACTCAGTATTTTGTGAAACTAATAATCTTTTCACTTGACCACTTTTGTATTTTTCAGTAGTCTTTTTTTAGATCAGGCAAGTTCTCACACAATATTTGGAAACAAATTATCTTTCATGCACCTGTAAATACAGATTATTAGAGCATGGAGTTTTAACACAAAGCAGGGAAAGTGAAGATTAAAATTTTAGGATCGGAATAAAATCAGTGTCCCCATAAAGGTAAAAGGTACAACCTAGAAAATGGAGCTTTTTGGCATAGGGCAGACAAAAGAATGGTGAAACTCCAAGGTGGTGACACCACACAGTGAAATCCCGGTTTCAAAGTCTTCAGGAGAATATAAAGCTGCTAACAGAGATAAACAAAATAAGGAAAAGTAGCAAAGGGAATCACTTTGAGAAATAAAATTATAGTTTACCTCTTAAAATCTACATTTTAAAACTTGATAATAGACCTATCTTAGCCTGCAGAATTGATGAGGTGAAAGCTTTTCATTAAAAAATATTGCCACTGCTTTTTAAAAACAATTTATTCTCCCTTCTGTTAAAGTTTAATAAAGACACATGTATAGAACAGCTTGGTAAATTGAAGCTTTACCATGCTTTCATAAAAGTTCCTGGATCAAATGACAAAAGGAGGGAGCAACACTTTTTTTTGCTGCATAAATAAACACGTTTGTTCTGTATCTAGTCAAAACTGTAAAGCATTCAAACCTGGGCCCCTTCATAGCCATCAAAAAGAAGAGATCATTATTTGGTGCATCTAGGCTGATTCTGCACCTACGTTCAACATGAAGAGATCTGCTACATTGTTATCACTCAGTTCAAAAAATATATCTGTGATTGGCTCTGGTTTCCACACAGAGATACCAAAAAGTACACGAGTGTGAGAAATGTGAAACTCAATGTGGATTCTGAAATTGGTGGAGAGGTTATTGGCAGTTGAATGTAGGCAAGACACTGTACCCTGCTTATGCCATATCTGACGCCACAATGCTTGATGCTATGACTGGGTGCACGGGTGGAAAAATGTTTGTCTATGTTGATTAGCACTGGTACACAAGTTACTGAATAGAGTCCCTGTCTGTTTCCATTGTGAAGCACCTTGGGACATTTTTTACATTAAAAGATGCTATATAAATGTAATTTGTTGTAGTTTAGGGTGATTATTAAAATCTCTATATTATATATCCTAGCTCTAGCTTTATTCCAGAGTTGGAGGCAGAGGGCAGGATGTGTGCTTACAGCCTCAAGACAGGGTGAGATGAACCTCAATGAGTATCAATGGTCTATACTAAGATAAATCACCTAAATTTTAAAACTACGGACAACTCAAAGGAAATGAGAAATTTCTGTTGCTTTGCTTCATGATGGTCACAGACTTGGACCAACTGATTCTCATATTCAAAATCTGTCATTTAGTTTTCAAGTTGATTACCACGTAGAATGTTTCTGGGAAATTCATCATGACAATACAGTTACCCACCATGACTTTTTTTTGGCATCAAATGTCCTTTCGAGATGAAGGAGAATACATAGTGTGTGGTAGAGATGGATTAAAGCTAAGGGGAAGAAATGTAAAGATAAAACAATAAAGTATAAAATCGTCCTTACCATATATAAACATTTTGAAGTGAATTTGAATATGACGGGAGAGGAATTCAAACAAAGCAAAACCCTGATGCACTCAGTCCCAAATTACATTAGTGAACAGGTCAATTGGCTATAAAAGGCATTGCTATGAAAATCTACAATTGGTTCATCTTGGATGTGAGCAAAAACTTGAAAAACATTTGAAAATCCCCAAATCACACACCCTATGCTTATAATGGTCCAATTTAGCACATTGCCACGAACGCAAAGTTTCTAAAGATTGGATTTTAGAAGGGTAAAGTGAAACTTCAGAAATATCTGACAATTACAAGTAAAGGGAAAATTGTATGGAAAAACTTAAAACAAATATTATTTTGCAACTGCTATTTCAAATAATAAAAACCTGATTACAAACAGCTTCTCACAAAGTCATGTTTAACATACATTGAGAAAATGGAACATTTTAATTATGAGCTTACATTCTGGGTACTTGGAGGAGCTGAAAATTTAAAATACAGACAGCGATCACTGTTTACAAAATTAAGAACATACAAAATTGACGGGCATGAAAAGACCAGCTGGTCCATCCAGCCTTCCTCACACCATGATGGCTGGAACATCATGACTAAAAACTTCTTCCCTTCCCTTCCCTCCCCTCCTACCCACCCCCACACCCATGTAATCTCCTGGGAGAGGCAAAAAAAAACAGAAAGAGAAACAGGGCCAAAAGGAAAATTCCTCTCCGACCCCCTCAGGCAATCAAAACCAGACCAGGATATCAAAATTATTTAATTAGGATGTTCCCTATATTGCTGCTAGAAGTCTCTGCTCTGCTTTGTTAGTAATGACAGTATAGTATTTCGAAGCACACTGGTAACAGCTAGTGGCTGCATACAGATAATATGGCTTTGTGTTCTCACTTTAGTTTGCTACTGTCACCTTGGCTCAATTGGTAGCACTTTATGGCTGAGTCAAAGTTGTGGGTTAAAACCCCCTTCACAGAATGCAGCACATATAGTTCAGATTTTCCAGCAAGCCTCACTAGTGGTAGGCACGGATTAGAAAATTGGGCTTCTGATGTTGCGCACCCAATTTGCGGTTTGCCTAATTTTCTGAGGTGTGTTTTTGATGGAGTGCTGCAGGCAAGCCAAACCCACATTTGTGTACTTAGATTATTGAAATGAGTACCTATGCCAAATCCCATGACTTCGGTTGATATTTCTTCCTCCCACGCACCTTATCCATATAAAATGGACATGTGCCAGCTTAACACCTGGCCTGTCTGGACTAATTTTTAAAGAAAGGCTCCTGATGTTAGTATTGAAGTGTACTTTTTTTTTGCAGTGAACATATCTACTGCTTTGAATATCTTGATTACTTTTTTCTTCGCAATGCTAAAGCCTTCAGTTTGCTAAGTACCAATTTCCTGAAGTCATGGCAATTGTTGCTGCATTATAAATTTCAGTTAACAAAATGGGAAGGATGGCAATTGATTTGGCTGTTCCCATAATGCTGAATTGGATGAAGATGACAAATTAATGAGGGGATAAATCCCTCAGATTCAATACAACCTTAGGCAGTATGTTAACTCCTCTCAATACACAAAGACCCACAACCTCTGTAATAGGAGAATTGTCTTCACTGCCTCTGCTTCATCCCAGTGCAAATTATGATGTGGCTAACTTACAGACTTCAACAAGTGCAACAACTTGCATTTATATCATAGAATCATGGAAAGTTACAGCACAGAAAGAGACCATTCGGCCCATCATGTCTGTGCCGGTTGAAAAACAGCTATCCAGCTTAATCCCACTTTCCAGCACTTGGTCCGTAGCCCTGTAGGTTACGGCACTTCAGGTGCACATCCAAGTACTTTTTAAATGAGGTGAGGGTTTCTGCCTCTACCACCCTTTCAGGCAGTGAGTTCCAGACCCCCACCACCCTTTGGGTGAAAAAACTTCTCCTCAGCTCCCCTCTAATCTTTCTACCAATTACTACCCTGGTCACTGACCCCTCTGCTAAGGGAAATAGGTTCCCCCCTATCCAATCTATCTGGCCCCTCATAATTTCATATACCTCAATTAAATCTCTCCTCAGCCTCCTTTGTTCCAAAGAAAACAACCCCGGCCTATCCAATCTTTTCTCATAGCTAAAATTCTCCAGTCCTGGCAACATCCTCGTAAATCTCCTCTGTACCCTTTTTAGTGCAATCACATCTTTCCTGTAATGTGGTGACTAGAACTGTATGCAGTACCCAAGCTGTGGCCTAACTGGTGTTGTATACAGTTCTAGCATAACCTCCCTGCTCTTATATTCTATGCCTTAGCTAATAAAGGAAAGTATCCCGTATGCCTTCTTAACCACCTTATCTACCTGTCCTGCTACCTTCATGTGGCCACGCACTCCAAGGTCCCACTCTTTCTCTGCACCGTTCGGTATTCTCCCATTTATTGTGTATTCCCTTGCCTAGTTTGCCCTCCCCAAATGCATTATCTCACATTTCTCTGGATTGAATTCCATTTGTTACTTTTCTGCCCACCTGACCAGTCCATTGATACCTTCCTGCAGTCTACAGCTTTCATCCTCACTATCAACCACATGGCCAATTTTTGTATCATCTGCAAACTTCTCGATCATGCCCTCTACATTCAAGAAGCAGGAGACCTAGTACTGAGCCCTGTGGAACCTCACTCTCAACAGCCTTCCAGTCACAAAATTACACATCAACCATTACCCTTTGCTTCCTGCCACTGAGCCAATTTTGGATCCAACTTGCCACTTTCCCTTGGATCCTGTGGGCTTTTACTTTTCTGACCAGTCTGCCATGTGGGACCTTGTCAAAAGCCTTGCTAAAATCCATGTACACTACATCAAACACATTACCCTCATCGAACCTTCTTGTTACCTCCTCAAAAACATTCAATCAAGTTAGTCAGACACGACCTTCCCTCAACAAATCCATGCTAACTGTCCGTAATTATCCTGTGCCTTTCTAAATGACGGTTTATACTGCCCCTCAGAATTGATTCCATTAATTTGCACACCACCAAGGTTAGACTGACTGGCCTATAATTACTTGGCCTATCCCTTTCTCCCTTTTTAAACAACGGTACAACATTAGCAGTCCTCCAATCTTCCAGCACCAGGCCTGTAGCCAGATAGGATTGGAAAATGATGGTCAGAGCCTCTACTATTTCCTCCCTTGCTTCTCTTAAAAGTCTGGGATACATTTCATCTGGGCCTAGCGATTTATCTACTTTCAAAGATGCTAAACCCCTTAATACTTCCTCTCTCACTATGTTTGTCCCATCCAATATTTCACACTCCTCCTCTGTAACTATAATCTCTGTATCGTCCCCCTCTTTTGTGAAGACAGACGTCTGGCCTCATTTGATGATCTTTCTAACTTATCATCCCTCCTTACAGCCGTAATTGTTTCTTTAACCAATATTGCCACCGCGCCCCCCCCCCTCCACCACCGCCTCCTTTTTTATCCCCCTCTCTATCTCGTCTGAAAACCCTGTAACCAGGAACAGAAGACAGTATTCATTAAGAACCGTGCCCACATCTTCCACCTCCATACATAGATTACCTTTTTGGTTTCTAATAGGCTCTACTCTTTCCTTAGTTATTCTCTTGCTCTTAATATATTTATAAAACATCTGTGAGTTTTACTTGATTTTACTTGCCAGTATTTTTTCAAGCCCTCTCTTAATTTCCTTTTTAATTTCACCCCTGCACTTTCTATACTTCTCCTGGCTTTCTGCAGTATTGAGCTCTCGGCATCTGACATAAGCTTCCCTTTTTTGCCATATCTTACCCTATATGCTCTTTGTCATCTAGGGGGCTCTAGATTTGGCAGTCCTCCCTTTTTCATTGTGGAAACACATTTGTTCTGAACCTTCACTATCTCTCCCTTGAATGCCTCCCACTGCTCTGACACTAACTTACCTTCAAGTAGTTGTTTCCAGTCCATTTTTGCTAAATCACTTCTCAGCTTAGTAAAAGTGGCCTTTCCCCAATTGAGAACTTTTACTCCTGTTCTATCTTTGACTTTTCCATAACTATGCTAAATCTAACTGAATTATGATCACTACCATCAAAATGCTCTCCCGCTGATACTCCTTCCACCTGCCCACCTTCATTCCCTAAAACTAAGTCCAGAATTGCCTCTCTCTTGTTGGGCTTGCTGGGCTAAAAAAGTTCTCCTGAATGCAATTTGAGAATTCTGCGCCCACTATACCCTTTACACTGATTGTGTTAATATTGGGGTAGTTGAAATCCCCAATATTACTGCCATAATGTTTTTGTACTTCTCAGAAATTTGCCTATGTATTTGCTCTTCTATCTCCCTCTGACTGTTTGGGGCTCTATTGTACACTCCCAGCAGTGTGATTGTCCCTTTTTTTGTTCTTTAGCTCAACCCATATGGCCTCATTTGATGATCTTTCTAACATATCATCCCTCCTCACCGCCGTAATTGTTTCTTTAGCCAATATTGCCACCCCCCCCCACTCCTTTTTTATTCCCCTCTCTATCTCGTCTGAAAACCCTGTAACCAGGAACATTGAGCTGCCATTCCTGTTCCTCTTTAAACCATGTTTCAGTAATAGCTATATCATACTGCCACGTGTGTTTAACTGTGCCCTCAGCTCATCTGCCTTATTCACTAGACTCCTTGCATTGAAGTATATACCATTAAGCACTACCAACTCTTTTGTGGTCTATTTTCTAACCTTCACTTCCTCTGTCTTCCAAACTCACTAGCTAATTTTTTGTCATCCATTTCCAGCTCTGCTTCTCTCCCTTCTGAATCTACGCTCAGGTTCCCATCCCCCTGCCAAGCTAGTTTAAACCATCCCCAATAGCATTAGCAAACCTCTCCACAAGGATATCGGTCCCAGCCCTGTTGAAGTGCAACCCGTCTGGCTTGTACAAATCCCACATCACCCAGAACTGGTCCCAATGCCCCAGGGGTCTAAAGTCCTCTCTCCTGCACCATCTCTCCAGCCACGCATTCATCTGCTCTATCCTCCTATTTTTATACTCAGTAGCCTGTAGTACTGGGAGTAATCCGGAGATTACTACCTTTGAGGTCCTGCTTATTAATTTCTTTCCTAGTTCCTTAAAATCTGCCTGCAGGACCTCATCCCTCTTTCTACCTATTTAACATCATAAAACGTCCCAAGGTGCTCCACAGGAATGTTATCAAACAAAATTTGATATCGAGCCACATAGGAGATATTAGGGCAGGTAAACAAATGCTTGTTCACAGAGGTAAGTTTTAAGGAGCATCTTAAAAGAGCAGAGTGAGGTAGAGAGGCAGAGAGGTTTAGAGAAGGAATCCAGAGCTTAAAGCCTAGGCAGCTGGAGGCACGGCCATTAATGGTGAGCAATGAAAATTGGGGATGCCCCAGTGGCCAGAATTAGAGGGGTGCAGTGATCTCGATGGGTTGTAAGGCAGGAGAATGTTACAGAGGTAGGGAGGGGCAAGGCCATGAAAGGATTTGAAAACAAGGATGTGAATTTTAAAATTGAGGCATTGCCAGACCGGGAGCCAATTTAGGTCAGCGAGCATAGGGGTGATGGGTGAATGGGACTTGACATGAGTTAGGATACGGGCAGCAGAGTTTTGGATGAGCTAAAGTTTATGGAGGGTGCAAGGTGGCAGGCCATCCAGGAGAGCATTGGAATAGTTGAGTCTAGAGGTAACAAAGGCATCCTTGACAGTTTCAGCAGCAGATGAGCTGGGACAGGAACGGAGTCGGGCAATGTTACAGAGGTGGAAGTAGACAGTCTTGGTGATGGAGAGGATATGGGGTCGGAAGCTCAGCTTAGGGTCAAATAGGATGCCAAGGTTGCTAACAGTCTGGGTCAGCCTCAGACAGTGGCCAGGTCTGGGATGGCTCTTCCTATAACTGTGAAGACCACAGCAGCATTGAGCTTCTATGCAACAAAATTCTCCAGGGCACTACATATGACAACTGTCAGATAAGCCATTCGCATCTGTTTAAAACAAGTGACCAACACCATGTTTGCCAGGGGAAAGAGCTTCATCACTTTTCCAGTGGAAAAGAGACACCAACTGAACAGGACACAGAATGTTTACTGAACAGGGCATTATAAATGGGACCTATGTAGCCACCAGAGCTCTACACATCAACCCTAATGCATACATGAACAGAAACAGATACCACCTCATAAATATTCATGTGGTTTCTAACCGCAAAAATGTGATCCTGCACTTTAATGCCTGATATCCAGAGATCACCCATGATACCATTATTATGCAGCAATTCATGACGACTGCAATATTTGAAGATCCCTAGAGAATGAATGGATAATTCTTCAGCGAACAGGGCTACTCTTTACAACCACAGCTAATGACCACAATTAGACAGAGGCAGAGCACATGCACAATGAAGCCCATGCCACCATCCAAGTTATTCTCAAGCACACTATAGGGATACTGAAGCAACAATTCCGTTGTTTGGAACACTTAGGTAAGATGCTGTTCAACAATTCAGCCAAAGTCTCTAATGATCATCGCTGTCTATGCTTGTTGCAAAATTGTGCCATCTAAAGATGAATGATCATGCAGTAGGACGATGAGGAAGCCCATGAGTCAACAGATCCACAGAAAGAAGAAGAGGAGGAGGACACTATAGAGGGAGCTGGTGTATAGGCAGGGAGATTTGAGAGAAACTCTGTGCTCATAAAATACTTCCAGTTACGGACAGATCCCACCGCTCAATATCTTTTTTGCAGTGAAAACCCACACACTCCTATCAATGACCCACCACACATTTCCTCCAGACAACCCGAACTGCCATTTTTCAGCCTCCTTCCAGCACTTATTACAATTCTATACTCTACTAAACTCAACAAACCTCACAGTAATAAGAAATAAACAGATCAATATTTATTTTGTGCTAATTACAGTAATTATGTAATTATTTATTGTTCAAAAAAGGATGTAAAGATAAACCCAGCAATACAGGCCAGTCAGTTTAACCTCGGTGCTGAGAAGCTTTTAGAAACTGTAAGTGGACAATGGCAGCCTTTAAAGAGGAGATGGGTTGGGTACATTCTAGGTACATTCCCACAAGGGGGAAAGGTAGGGTAACCAAAGTCAGAGCTCCCTGGATGACGAAGGAGATAGAGAATAAGATGAAGCAGACTCGGATGAAGCAGAAATATGACAGATATCGGGTTGATAATACAAGTGAGAACCAGGCTGAATATAGAAAGTTCAGAGGGGAAGTGAAAAAGGAAATAAGAGGGGCAAAGAGTGAGTATGAGAATAGACTGGTGCACAACATGAAAGGGAAACCAAAAGTCTTCTATAGTCATATAAATAGTAAACAGGTAGTAAGAGGAGGGGTGGGGCCGATTAGGGACCAAAGAGGAGACCTACGCATGGAGACAGAGGGCATGGCTGAGGCACTAAATGAGTACTTTGAATCTGTCTTTACTAAGGAAGAAGATGCTGCCAAAGTCACAGTAAAAGAGGAGGCAGTTGAGATATTGGATGGGTTAAAAATTGATAAAGAGGAGGTACCAGAAAGGCTGGCTGTACTTAAAGTCGATAAGTCACCTGGTCCAGATGGGATGCATCCTAGGTTGCTGAGGGAAGTAAGGGTGGAAATTGCGGAGGTACTGGCCATGGTCTTCCAATCCTCCTTAGATACGGGCATGGTGCCAGAGGACTGGAGAATTGCAAATGTTAAAAAAGGGTTTATCCTTACACCCTTGTTGAAAAAAGGGTGTAAAGATAACCCAGCAACTACAGGCCAGTCAGTTTAACCTTGGTAGTGGGGAAACTTTTAGAAACTATAGTCCTGGACAAAATTAATAGTCACTTGGACAAGTATGGATTAACTAAAGAAAGCCAGCACGGATTTGTTAAAGGCAAATCGTGTTTAACTAACTTGATTGAGTTTTTTGATGAGGTAACAGAGAGGGTTGATGAGGGCAATGCGGTGGATGTGGTGTTCATGGACTTCCAAAAGGCATTTGAAAAAGTGGCACATAATAGGCTTGTCAAGAAGTTGAAGCCCATGGAATAAAACGGGCAGTGGCAGCATGGATACGAAATTGGCTAAGTGACAGGAAACAGAGAGAAGTGGTGAAAGGTTGTTTTGTGGACTGGAGGGAGGTATTCAGTGGTGTTCCCCAGTGGTTGGTACTAGGACCATTGCTTTTCTTCACATATATTAATGACTTGGCCTTGGGTGTACAAGGCACAATTTCAAAATTTTCAGATGACACAAAACTTGGAAGTGAGGAAGTTAGTGACAGACTTCAAGAGGACATGGACAGGCTGGTGGAATGTGCGGACATGTGGCAGATGAAATTTAACGGAGAGTAGTGCGAAGTGATACATTTTGGTAAGAAGAATAAGGAGAGGCAATATATACTAAAGGGTACAATTCTAAAGGAGGTGCAGGAACAGAGAGACCTGGGGATATAGGTGCACAAATCACTGAAGATGCAGGACAGGTTGAGAAAGGAGTTAAAAAAGCATATGGGATCCTGGGCCTTATAAATAGAGACATAAAATACAGCTATTTAAAAAGGAAAAGAGTAAGTAAAGTGAGCATTGGTCCTCTAGAGAGTGAGTCTGGGGAATTAACAATGGAGAATAAGGAAATGGCAAATGAATTGGACAGATATTTTGCATCCGTCTTCATTGTAGAGGATACAAATAACATGCCAGAAATAATTGTGAATCAAGAGGTGAAAGGGAGGGAAGAACTTAAAACATTTACAATCTCTAGGGTAAGCGTTTTGTAAAAATTATTAGAACTAAAAGCTGACAAATTCCCAGTTCCTGACGGACTTCATCCTATGGTCTTAAAAGAAGTGGCTGCAGAGATAAGAACATAAGAACATAAGAAATTGGAGCAGGAGTAGGCCAATCGGCCCCTCGAGCCTGCTCCGCCATTCAATAAGATCATGGCTGATCTGATCCCAACCACAAATCTAAAGAACACAAGAAGTCGGAGCAGGACCCGGCCACATAGCCCCTGGGCCCTCTCCGCCACCCACAGGGCATTGACCGATCCGAACTCAGCTTCATGTCCAATTTCCTGCCCGCTCCCCATAACCCCTAATTCCCTTTACTTCTAGGAAACTGTCTATTTCTGTTTTAAATTTATCTAATGATGTAGCTTCCACAGCTTCCTGGGGCAGCAAATTCCACAGACCCACCACCCTCTGATAGTAGATGCATTGGTATTAATTTTCCAAAATTCCCCAGATTCTGGAAAGGTCCCATCAGATTGGAAAGTAGCGAATGTAACTCTTCTGTTCAAGAAAGGAAGGAGACAGAAAGCAGGAAACTACAGGCCAGTTAGCTTAACATCTGTCATAGGGAAAATGCTAGAATCTATTATTAAGGAGGTTATAGCAGGACACTTAGAAAATCTCAATGGAATCAGACAGAGTGTGGATGTGGTGTACTTGGATTTCCTGAAGGCTTTTGACAAGGTGCCACATCAAAGGCTACTACACAAAATAAGAGCTCATGGTGTAGGGGGTAACATAAGCATGGATAAAGGATTGGTTAGCTAACAGGAAACAGAGAGTAGGCATAAATGAGTCATTTTCAGGTTGTCAAGATGTAACGAGTGGAGTGCCACAGGGATCAGTGCTTGGGCCTCAACTATTTACAATCTACATCAATGACTTGGATGAAGGGACCGAATGTATAGTTACTAAATTTACTGATGACACAAAGGTAGGTAGGAAAGTAAGTTGTGAAGAGGACATAAGGAGTCTGCAAAGAGATATAGATAGGTTAAGTGAGTGGGCAAAAATCTGGCAGATGGAGTATAATGTGGGAAAATGTGAACTTGTCCACTTTGGCAGGAGGAATAGGAAAGCAGTATATTATTTAAATGGAGAGAGAATGCAGAACTCTGAAGTACAGAGGGATCTGGGTGTTCTAGTACATGAATCATAAAAAGTTAGTATGTATGTACAGCAAGTGGTTAGGAAGACAAATGGAATGTTGTCAGTGCAAGGGGAACGGAATATAAAAGTAGAGATCCTTTGCTATAGTTGTACAAGGCATTGGTGAGACCACATCTAGAATACTGTGTACAGTTTTGGTCTCCTTATTTCAAAAAGGACATACGGTACAGTAGCATAGTGGTTATGTTACTGGACGAGTAATCCAGAGGCCTGGACTAATAATCCGGAGTCATGAGTTCAAATCCCGACACGGCAGCTGGGGAATTTAAATTCAATTCATTAAATTAAATTAATTAAATAAAATCTGGAATTAAAATACTAGTATCAGTAATGGTGGCCATGAAACTACCGGATTGTCATAAAAACCCATCTGGTTCACTAATACCCTTTAGGGATGGAAACCTGCCGTCCTTACCCGGTCTGGCCGAAATGTGACTCCAGACCCACAGCAATGTGGTTGATTCTTAATTGCCCTCTGAAATGGCCTAGAAAGCCACTCAGTTATACAATCTTGCTAAAAAAAAGTCATAAGAATAAAAAGGATGGACCACTAGGCACCAGACACGACAAAGGCAAATCAAGCCCAGTCGACCCTGCAAAGTCCTCCTCACTAACATCTGGGGACTTGTGCCAAAATTGGGAGAGCTGTCCCACAGACTAGTCAAGCAATAGCCTGACATAGCCATACTCCAGAATCATACCTTTCAGCCAACGTACAAGACTCTTCCACCACCATCCCTGGGTATGTCCTGTCCCACCAGCAGGACAGACCAACCAGAGGTGGCGGTACAGTGATATACAGTCAGGAGGGAGTGGCCCTGGGAGTCCTCAACATTGACTCTGGACCCCATGAAATCTCATGGAATCAAGTCAAACATGGGCAAGGAAACCTCCTGCTGATTACCACCTACCGCCGTCCCTCAGCTGATGAATCAGTCCTCCTCCATGTTGAACACCACTTGGAGGAAGCACTGAGAGTAGCAAGGGCACAGAATGTACTCTGGGTGAGGGACTTCAATGTCCATCACCAAGACTGGCTCGTTAGCACCACTACTGACCGAGCTGGCCGAGTCCTGAAGGACATAGCTGCCAGACTGGACCTGCGGTAGGTGGTGAGTGATCCAACACGAGGAAAAAACTTACTTGCCCTCATCCTCACCAATCCACCTGTCACAAATGCATATGTCCATGACAGTATTGGTAGGAGTGACCACCGCACAGTCCTTGTGGAGACTAAGTCCCATCTTCGCACTGAGCACACCATCCAACGTGTTGTGTGGCACTACCACCGTGCTAAATGGGATCTATTCAGAACAGATCCAGCAGCTCAAAACTGGGCATCCATGAGGCACTGGGGGCCATCAGCAGCAGCAGAATTGTATTCCAGCACAATCTGTAACCTCATGGCCCGGTATATTCCTCACTCCACCATTACCAACAAGCCAGGGGATCAACCCTGGTTCAATGAGGAGTGTAGAAGTGCATGCCAGGAGCAGCACCAGGCGTACCTAAAAATGAGGTGCCAACCTGGTGAAGCTACAACACAGAACTACATGCATGCTAAACAGCGGAAGCAACATGCTATAGACAGAGCTAAGCGATTCCACAACCAATGGATCAGATCAAAGCTCTGCAGTCCTGCCACAACCAGTCATGAATGATGGTGGACAATTAAACAACTAACTGGAGGATGAGGCTCTGTAAACATCCCCATCCTCAATGATGGCGGAGTCCAGCACGTGAGTGCAAAAGACAAGGCTGAAGTATTTGCAATCATCTTCAGCCAGAAGTGCCAAGTGAATGATCTATCTCGGCCTCCTCCCGATATCCCCACCATCACAGAAGCCAGTCTTCAGCCAGTTTGATTCATTCCACGTGATATCAAGAAACAGCTGAGTGCACTGGATACAGCAAAGGCTATGGGCCCCGACAACATCCCAGCTGTAGTGCTGAAGACTTGTGCTCCAGAACTAGCTGCGCCTCTAGCCAAACTGTTCCAGTACAGCTACAACACTGGCATTTACCCGACAATGTGGAAAATTGCCCAGGTATGTCGTGTCCACAAAAAGCAGGACAAATCCAATCCGGCCAATTACCGCCCCATCAGCCTACTCTCAATCATCAGCAAAGTGATGGAAGGTGTCGTCGACAGTGCTATCAAGCGGCACTTACTCACCCTGCGTCTGACGAGGAGGGACGACAGGAGCGAAGCAGTCAGGCGTTCCACCGAAAGCGGCAAAATGTCCAAGGCGACACCGACGCGATCGACAGCCGCCATCTCCAGACCACTGGGAGCGACAACGCCTCCAGCACCTCCAGCTCTGGGATGCCGGCAGCAGAGAAGTGCCCAGCGTACACCAGCTCCGGGACACCGGGAGCAGCACCGCAGAGAGCGAAGAACGGCTCAGGGAAACTGGGAGCAGTAACAACAAGGAGCCCCACCACGCCGCCGATGTCACCCCGGCGGAACGATGACCCCCTCTCTGAGGCAGAACAGGACTCGTACCTCAGCTCAGGCAGCGTGGAACACTTTGCACAGATCACCTGGATGCAGGAACAAGGCCAAGAGCTAGAAACAGCAAACGGACTGTCGGGTGAGACTTTAAACTGTTGCTAAAATGGGTCTGAAAGTCGCATCCATTAACGTGCGTAGCAATAAATGCACTACGCGATGTGTGTCGACCTTGGACTACCTGGCCAAGGTCAAGAGCGACCTGCTGTTCTTGCAGGAGTGCGGCCTGCCGCACCTCAGCAATTACCGGCAATGGTCGCAGCGGTGGGCCCACGGGCCGTCGATCTGGTCGGGAGGCAACGATTGCCATGCCTCCGGCCTGGGGATTCTGCTGCGGGGAGGCAACTTCACCATCACCGATGCAAACGCTCCGCTCCAACTGATCAACGTGTACGTCCCGGCTCTGAAGAGCGAGTGGCTGGCCGTCTTCCAGCAGCTCCCACTGCTGCTGGCGACGTCCAGGCCGGTCATTCTCGGCGATGACTTCAACTGCATCATCGATGCGGCTGGACAATCCAGCAGAGCCGACAGCAAACTGGACGCCACGTCCAAACTCCTGATGGAAGCGGTGAAAGATGCCAAGCTGTGCAACGTCTTCAGCAACCCTGCAGACGGAGCGGCGCATCAATACACCTGGTCCAGACCAGACGGGTCCGTCCGTTCTAGGATAGACTTCCTGTTTGTGTCCCCGACGCTCAAGGTCAGATCCACCAAGGTCACACCGGTGTTCTTCTCTGACCACTGCCTCCTCCTGGCCGACTGTCACCTACAGGACAATCAGAGAGTGGGCAGGGGGATATGGAAGCTGAACGTGAAACTGTTGACCCCGGGAAACATTGGGGAACTGAAGAGGGATTACAAAGGTTGGAGAACCGTAAAGCCCCTCTTTGATTCCCCAGTGCACTGGTGGGAAGCCAACAAGGCGAACATTAAGAGGTTCTTCATCCTCAAAGGTGTTCAGAAGGCGAGAGAGAGGCAGAGGGAAACGGCCCGACTCCAGAAAAGCATGCAGAATCTTCTCCTGCTGCAGACGATAGGGATCGATGTCGGGGAGGAACTCAGAGAGGTGAAGGACCAGCAAGCCTCACTATTTGCCTCCGAGGCCTCCAAGATCATCTTCCGGTCCAGAGTCCGCTCCGTGGAGCAGGACGAGACTTGCTCGCGTTTCTTCTTCCAAAAGGTGCACAGAGAGAGCTCTGTGATCAGCAGCCTGAAGGAAGAGGACGGTTCGGTCACGTCCTCGCAGCCCGAAATACTGAGGATCTGCAAATCCTTTTATGCCGGACTGTACGACGCGAAGCCCACAGACAGCGCGGCCTCCCACTCCTTCTTGACGTCTATCACGGAGGTTCTAGACGACAGCAAGTGGGAGAGTCTGGATCACCCGCTAACTCTGGATGAACTGACAATGGCCGTCCGTTCCTTCGAGAAGAGTAAGACTCCCGGAAGCGATGGCTTACCGGTGGAGTTGTACTCGGCTCTGTGGGACTGGATAGGCCCAGACCTGCTGGAAGTGTACGGGGGTATGCTCCTGGCAGGCAGCATGTCAGAGTCCATGAGGAAAGGCATCATCACCCTCATCTACAAGCAGAAGGGGGAGAAGGAAGAAATCAAAAATTGGCGACCCAGCTCACTACTTAACGTGGACTACAAAATTCTGTCCAAGGTCATCACCAATCGGATCAAGTCAGCCCTGGAGGTGGTGATCCACCCCGATCAGACCTGCGCCGTGCCCGGCAGGAAGATCTCTGATAGCCTGGCGCTACTCAGGGATACGACCGCCTACGTACAGGACAGGGGGGTGAACACCTGCCTGATCAGTCTGGACCAGGAGAAGGCCTTTGACAGAATATCCCACACGTACATGATGGACGTGCTCTCCAAAATGGGGTTTGGGGAGGGAATCCGCAATTGGATCTAACTGCTCTACACAAACATCAGTAGCGCAGTTTCAATCAACGGGTGGGAATCAGAGAGCTTTCCGATCAAATCTGGAGTCAGGCCGGGCTGTCCTCTCTCCTCCGTCTTGTTTGTGTGTTGCATCGAACCCTTTGCTGAGTCCATCAGGAGGGATGCGGCATAAGAGGGGTGACGATCCCAGGCAGCGGAGGCACTCAGGTCAAGGCCTCCCTGTACATGGACGACGTCGCCGTCTTTTGCTCGGATCAGCTGTCGGTTCGCAGATTGATGAGCATCTGCGACCAGTTTGAACTGGCCTCGGGGGCCAGGGTAAATCGTAGCAAGAGCGAGGCCATGTTCTTTGGGAACTGTACCGACCGATCCTTTGTCCCCTTCACTGTCAGGTCGGATTACCTGAAGGTGCTGGGGATCTGGTTCGGGGGGGCCGGGGCGTGCACCAAAAACTGGGAGGAGCGTCTTGCCAAGGTTAAGCAGAAACTGGGACTGTGGGATCGACGATCCCTCTCGATCGTGGGCAAAAACCTGGTCATCAGGTGCAAGGTGCTCTCGGTGTTGTTGTACGTGGCGCAGGTCTGGCCCATACCTCGCTCCTGCACCGCGACAGTCACCCGAGCCATCTTCCACTTTATCTGGAGATCAAAAATGGACCGTGTCCGCAGGGACACAATGTACAAATCTCCGGAGAAAGGGGGGAAAGGCGTGCCCAACGTGGCCCTCATCCTGATGGACACCTTTGTGTGCAGCTGCATCAAGCTGTGCATAGACCCTCGGTATGCAAACACAAAGTATCACTACGTGCTGAGGTTCTACCTGTCCCCGGTGTTGAGAAGGATGGGCCTGGCCACGCTGCCACGGAACTCTCCGTCCAGTTGGACCATTCCACCCCACCTGTCCTTCGTGGAAAAGTTTATGCAGAAAAACACCTTTGACCACAAGGCGATCAGCAAGTGGTCCGCACGTAACGTCCTCGAGACCCTGCGGGAAAAGGAGATGGTGGATCCTGTCGGTTGGTTCCCCGAGCAGACTGTCAATGTCATTTGGCAGAACACCTCATCGCCAGAGCTTTCAAACAAGCACCAAGACCTAGCTTGGCTGGTGGTGAGAAGGGCCCTTCCCGTCAGATCCTTCATGCACTCCCGGACTCTCAGCGCCACCGGGCGCTGTCCCAGAGGAGGCTGCGGTGGAGACGAGACCGTCACCCATCTCCTTCTGGAATGTGCCTTTGCAAAGAAGGTCTGGAGAGAGATGCAGTGGTATCTGTCCAGGTTCGTCCCGAGCAGTTCCGTAACACAGGATTCTGTGCTCTATGGGCTGTTCCCGGGGACGCACACTGAGACGGACATCAACTGCTGCTGGAAGACCATCAACTCGGTGAAAGACGCCCTTTGGTCTGTCGGAAACTTGCTGGTCTTCCAGTGCAAAGAGCTGTCCTCGACCGAGTGTTGCAGACTGGCACATCCAAGGTCCAGGACTACGTGCTCAGGGACGCACTGAGGATGGGTGCGGCCGCCGCAAAGGCTCTGTGGGGAAAGGCAACCGTTTAGAGCCTTCCCGCCATTGTTAACCGAGGGGCTGAAATCATGGAAAAACCCCCTCGGACAGAATGTAAAATTCAAATTGATGTCATGAAATGTAATGTACCTGTAATGAATCTGTAATGAATCACCTGTATTGAATGTGATGCAATGAGGCACCCTAGAGTGGCATGAACTGTAATTATATCCAATGAGTTCATTGAACTGTACTTGATGTAACCTGCAAATTGTATAATCTGTATTGTGTACGTTTGGAATGAGATATGACAACTGTACTCAATGTATTGTTGCAAATTTTATGAATAAAGTATATTTTTTGAAAAAAAAATTCTCTATAAAGTAATTTAAACATACTACGGCTGTAAATTGTCATTTTATGCCAACAAATCTTTAGACAGTTCAGTACAAATCTTTAAAATCGATACCGCTCTGTAAAATTATTATTATTATTGTTACACACACATTGCCTTAAAGCTTTCCTTTCCAAAATAACTATCACCTTGGCTTAGTGGTACCATTCATACCTTTGAGTCAGAAGGTCGTTGGTTCCAGGTACACCATGGATTTGAGTGCAAAATCTAGGCTGATACTTCAGTGCAATGCTGAGGAAATGCTACACTGTCAGAGCTGCCATTTTTTAGGTGAGATGTTAAACCGATGCTGCCTACCTACCCAGGTGGCTGTAAACGATTCCATGGTGCCCACTGTATAGCCACCATTTCTGCTTTAAATAAGGGCAACAAAACTGATCATTCATTTATATTCTGTTTTATGGACTAGCTGTGTGCAAATTGACTGCCATGTTTGCTTACAGAATTAATGCCTGTGACCTCACATCAAAGTAAGCTGTTAGCTTCAAAATACTTAGGGATGTCCTGAGGCTGTGTTAATGTGCTCCATAAATGCAGTTTTTTTTAACTGTAGTTACGTATTGCAATTCAGCTTCAAGATAATAATTGTGCCAGTCGAATATTTATCTTGATTAAGTATGAAAAAAGGGCCCGAGTTAAACTCTGTTGCTTGAAGAATGGGCAACTCAGTTTATATCGAAGTCTAAATGCAAGCATCTGGGTTTTATCTTAGACCTGCAATCTCTTGGCTAGTGCAAACATCATTCAATAATAAAGATCTAACTGAGTATCATTTACTCACACTTAGATAAAGAAAATATTTCCTTTTGCCAAACAAACGATTAGGTACACATCACTACTAACTTCTGCTTTTCAGTAGCCAAGCAATTAAAATAAATCTCAATAATAAAGATTATAGAAACATAGAATGGTTACAGCACCAAAGGAGGCCATTAGGCCCATTGAGTCCGTGCCGGCTCTCTGTAAGAGCAATCCAGCTAGTCCCACTCCCCCGCCCTTTCCCTGTAGACCTGCAAATTTTTTCCCCAAGTACTTATCCAATTCCCTTTTGAAAGCCACGATTGAATCTGCCTTCACCACCCTTTCAGGCAGTGCATTCCAGATCATAACCACTCATTGTGTAAAAAATTTTTTCCTCATGTCACCTTTGGTTCTTTTGCCAATCACCTTAAATCTATGTCGTCTGGTTCTTGACCCTTCCACCAATGGGAACTATTTTTCTCTATCTACTCTGTCTAGACCCTTCATGATTTTGAATACCTCTATCAAATCTCCTCTCAACCTTTTCTGCTCTAAGGAGAACAACCCCAGCTTCTGCATTCTATCCACGTAACTGAAGTCCTTCATCCTTGGAACCATTCTAGTAAATCTTTTCTGCACCCTCTCTAAGGCCTTGGCACCTTCCTAAAGTGTGGTACCCAGAATGGACTGGTGATCATGGAGGAAACCATTGTAATGTTAGATGCCTGGAATCTGTATACCCAGTGAAACACTCCTGTGAAGGGTGGAAAGAAGGACAAGTTTTCACAGTGACTATTGCAATTCCACGCCTTCCACCAAACGGAAACCTCTAGAGGTCTTCAAGTTAGAGTCCACAAGTGTCCTCGAAAGTGGCGTACATAAGAAATTGGTTAACTATCCAAATATATTGACAAAGAATGGTGAACCCTGGGTGGCACAGATTTATCTTGCAGTACTCAATCAAGGGCATGTGGATGTGTTGGTGTGATGTCACCCAGAACAGTGATTTCACCCTGGATGAGCACTCCCCTAATTCTACTGTAGTGTTCAAAGATGGAAATTGGGGCGAGCAAAACACGAATATAACTTTTCCCAAAGGTAGGGGAGTCTATAACGAGGGGACATAGATTCAAGGTGAGAGGGGAGAGGTACAAAAGGGTCCAGAGGGGCAATTTTTTCACTCAAATGGTGGTGAGTGTCTGGAACGAGCTGCTAGAGGCAGTAGTAGAGGCAGGTACAATTTTGTCTTTTAAAAAGCATTTGGACAGTTACATGGGTAAGATGGGTATAGAGGGATATGGGCCACGTGCAGGCAATTGGGACTAGCTTAGTGGTATAAACTGGGCGACATGGACATGTTGGGCCGAAGGGCCTGTTTCCATGTTGTAAACTTCTATGATTCTATATGGGACGTTGGACTTGGCTCACCGTCATAGGAAGCAAGTGTGCCATGTGATAACTCCATTGTTTTGCTTTACTAATGAATTACTTACGAGAATTGTAAGTTTGGTCCTGAACCCAATAAACATTCATAGTACTACGGAAATTCAGGTGGAAATCGGATTGAGGGAGGAAGCCGAGAAGCCTTAAAACTACACTTGACTGGATGGTCTACCACAATAAAATGCAGCCGTGGAAAGGGACATTGGACAGCTAGGAGGACATAAATGCTGGGAAACAGTGTATAATGTAAGACAACATCCCTGAGCTAGAATCCTCTCACAGTTGGTTCTTATTGTAATTGCTATGATAATGCTTTGTGTAGTAGCTACAATGTATAAAAAGCTGAATATGCAATTGCATGTATTATGCTACTGAGCTGTGAGCTAAGATTGGTGTGGAAGTGTGAGCCTACCAGGGATACACCCTGAAGGCTCAACAGATGGGACATGTATGAAAAGCATGTTTACAGGCTTTCTGCTGAATATTGTTAACCTTGGTAAGAAACTGCAATTACAGGCTTCCTGTTAAAGATTATTAAAGAGCATCAACAAACCTTCTGTTAAGATTGTTGAAACCTTGTGGAGTTAGTGTGTCCTTGATTGGTCACGTCATGAGACACCATGTCTCCATTATAATCAAAGTTTATAGGATGATGTTACAATCATGTTGTGAAATATAATCAAGCGTTACAATCTTGTTGTGAAATATACAGGAGTCAGCAGATGGTGTTTGGCTTGGGAAACAGAGAAATTGATTGACACACAAAGCAGGCTTAAGGTACAGCAAATTTTGATGTGTGATTGTGGGTATATAAGTAAGAGCATAAAACATATTTGTTAGAGTAATCTCGGATGGAAGACTGGACCGCTCAAGTGCTATCAAAAGGAGCTTTGAGAGTGATCAACGAAGAACCTTATTGGTGTAAATCTTTGCCAGGTTGTATCTCACTGTCTTATTTAGTATGTTATAATTGTATTCTTGTATTTTCACATTGAGTTTGAGAGTAACAAACTTAAGTCCGAAACTAGTGTCTTAAAATTAAATAAAGCCAATTAGATAGGTATGAGGGGCGAGTTGGCTAAGATAGATTGGGAAATTGGATTAAAAGGTATGACGGTAGATAAGCAATGGCAAACATTTAAAGAAATATTTCAATATTCTCAACAAATATATATTCCATTGAGAAATAAAAACTCCACGGAAAAAATGATCCATCCGTGGCTAACTAATGAAGTTAAGGATAGTATTAGATTAAAAGAAGAGACTTATAACGTTGCCAAGAAGAGTAGTAAACCTGAGGATTGGGAGAGTTTTAGAAACTAGCAAAGGATGACCAAAAAAATGATAAAGAGGGAGAAAGTAGAACATGAGGGTAAATTAGCAAGAAATATAAAAACAGATTGTAAGAGCTTCAACAAGTTTGTAAAAAGGAACAAAGTCGCAAAAGTAAACATTGGTCCCTTGGAGGCTGAGACAGGAGGAATTATAATGGGGAATATGGAAATAGCAGAGATGTTAAACAAATATTTTGTATCTGTCTTCAGAGTAGAAGACACAAAAAGCATACCAGAAATAGTGGGGAACTAAAGGGCTAATGAGAGTGAGGAACTTAAAGTAATTAATATCAGTAGAGAAAAAGTACTAGAGAAAATATTGGGACTAAAAGCCAATAAATCCCCTGGACCTGATGGCCTACATCCTAGGGTTCTAAAAGAAGTGGCTGCAGAGATAGTAGATGCACTGGTTGTGATTTTCCAAAATTCCCTAGATTCTAGAATGGTCCCAGGTGATTGGAAGGTAGCAAATGTAACCCCGCTATTCAAGAAAGGAGGGAGAGAGAAAACAGGGAACTACAGGCCAGTTAGCCTGACATCAGTCGTCGGGAAAATGCTGGAAACCATTATAAAGGAAGTTGTAACAGGGCACTTAGAAAACAATAATATGATTAGGCAGAGACAATATGGTTATATGAAAGGGAAATTGTGTTTGACAAATTTATTACAGCTTTTTGAGGGTGTAACTAGCAGGGTAGATAAAGGGAACCAGTGGATGTAGTATATTTGGATTTTCAAAAGGCATTCGATAAGATGCCACATAAAAGGTTGTTACTCAAGATAAGGGCTCATATTAGCATGGATAGAGGATTGGTTAATGGACAAAAAACAGAGATTAGGGATAAACGGGTCATTTTCAGGTTGGCAGGCTGTAACTAGTGGAGTGTTACAAGGATCAGTGCTTGGGGCTCAGCTACTTACAATCTATATTAATGACTTAGATGAAGGGATCAAGGGTTATGTATCCAAGTTTGCTGATGATACAAAGCTAGATGGGAAAGTAAGCTGTGAGGAGGGCACAAAAAGTCTGCAAAGGGATATAAGATATATTTTTTAATTAGTGAGAAACTATTAAATGTTGGTATTCAGAGAGATTTGGGTGTCCTCGTACAAGAAACACAGAAGATTAGCATGCAGGTACAGCAAGCAATTAGGACGGCAAATGGCATGTTGGCAAAGAGGTTGGAGTACAAGAGTAAGGAAGTCTTACTACAATTGTAAAGGGCTTTGGTGAGACCTCACCTGGAGTACTGCGTACAGTTTTGGTCTCCTTATCTAAGGAAGGATATAATTGCCTTAGAGGCAGTGCAACGAAGGTTCACTAGATTGATTCCTGGGATGAGAGGGTTGTCCTATGAGGAGAGATTGAGTAGAATGGGCCAAACTCTCTGGAGTTTAGAAGAATGAGGAGTGACCTAATTGAAACATATAAGATTGTGAGGGGGCTTGACAGGGTAGAAGCTGACAGGTTGTTTCCCCTGGCTGGAGAGTCTAGAACTAGGGGCATAGTCTCGCGATAAGGGGACAACCATTTAAGATTGGGATGAGGAGGAATTTCTTCACTCAGAGGGTTGTGAATCTTTAGAATTCTCTACCCCAGAGGGCTGTGGATGCTGACTCATTGACTATATTCTAGGCTGAGATGGATAGATTCTTGGACTCGACGGGAATCAAGGGATATGGGGATTGGGCAGGAAAAGTGAAGTTAAGGTCAAAGATCAGCCATAATCTTATTGAATGGCGGACCAGGCTCGAGGGGCCATATGGCCCACTCCTGCTCCTATTTCTTATGTTCTAACATCTTGACTACTTATATTGAAACTTCTTAATAAATCCTTTATACTTTGGAGCAAAACATCTTCGAAGCCTCTTTCTGCAAGAGACCGATCCTTTAACAGATTACTCACAAAAACTTATTCTGGAAATCCAAGTTCAAAATTAAGAGGTAGTGAAAGGGGAAAAGGGACTGGAATTTTTACAGTGTGCACAGGACTCCTTTCTTACCCAGTACAGAAGAAGCCCAAGAGAGGAATCACTGCTAGATCTAGTAATCATAGGGAGGGTTAAATCATCAAATTTACGAAACCCGACCCCAACCTGATGAGCAAGCATCTGTTTCCATTTTAACCACAGCGGATATTGGGGTGTCCATGTAACCATCTCTGGAGAGGCGGGTCATTAATTATAATATTTAAATGAGGCTTCTTTCCTGAGATTTTGGCAGTGATTTGAAATTAATGCCTCCTGCACAGATATCCTGGACTTCGGGAAACTTATCAGTAAAACGGAGGTGAGATTGAACGCACTTCATGGTCAGGAGTCCCAACATGAATAAAGGTTCAGTGCTCACAGCTGCTTTCTCAGTTCCCACTGGGAAATGGTTTGGTGAGAGTATTTGTTGTTTGGAGGTGTTCAAATGGAGAGCATCAGGTTGGGTGGCGTCATGCCTGCTTTTGATTGGACTTCAGTTGAGGAAGACAATCAGCATCCACAGCAGCAAGGGCATGCTTTTTTTTTTATTCGTTCATGGGATGTGGGCGTTGCTGGTGAGGCCGGCATTTATTGCCCATCCCTAATTGCCCTTGAGGAGGTGGTGGTGAGCCGCCTTCTTGAACCGCTGCAGTCCGTGTGGTGACGGTTCTCCCACAGTGCTGTTAGGAAAGGAGTTCTAGGATTTTGACCCAGCGACGATGAAGGAACGGCAATATATTTCCAAGTTGGGATGGTGTGTGACTTGGAGGTGAACGTGCAGGTGGTGTTGTTCCCATGTACCTGCTGCTCTTGTCCTTCTAGGTGGTAGAGGTCGCGGGTTTGGGAGGTGCTGTCGAAGAAGCCTTGGCGAGTTGCTGCAGTGCATCCTGTAGGTGGTACACACTACAGCCACTGTGCGCCGGTGGTGAAGGGAGTGAATGTTTAGGATAGTGGATGGGGTGCCAATCAAGCGGGCTGATTTGTCCTGGATGGTGTCGAGCTTTTTGAGTGTTGTTGGAGCTGCACTCATCCAGGCAAGTGGAGAGTATTACATCACACTCCTGACATGTGCCTTGTAGATGGTGGAAAGGCTTTGGGGAGTCAGGAGGTGAGTCACTCACCGCAGAATACCCAGCCTCTGACCTGCTCTTGTAGCCACAGTATTTAAATGGCTGGTCCAGTTAAGTTTCTGGTCAATGGTGACCCCCAGGATGTTGATGGGGGGATTCGGCAATGGTAATGCCGTTGAATGTCAAGGGGAGGTGATTAGACTCTCTCTTGTTGCAGATGGTCATTGCCTGGCACTTGCCTGGTGCGAATGTTACTTGCCACTTATGAGCCCAAAGCCTGGATGTTGTCCAGGTCTTGCTGCATGCGGGCTCGGACTGCTTCATTATCTGAGTGGTTGCGAATGGAACTGAACACTGTGCAATCATCAGCGAACATCCCCATTTCTGACCTTATGATGGAGGGAAGGTCATTGATGAAGCAGCTGAAGATGGTTGGGCCAAGGACACTCCCCTGAGGAACTCCTGCAGCAATGTCCTGGGGCTGAGATGATTGGCCTCCAACAACTACTACCATCTTCCTTTGTGATAGCTATGATTCCAGCCACTGGAGAGTTTTCCCCCTGATTCCCATTGACTTCAATTTTACTAGGGCTCCTTGGTGCCACACTCAGTCAAATGCTGCCTTGATGTCAAGGGCAGTCACTCTCACCTCACCTCTGGAATTCAGCTCTTTTGTCCATGTTTGGACCAAGGCTGTAATGAGGTCTGGAGCCGAGTGGTCCTGGTGGAACCCAAACTGAGCATCAGTGAGTAAGTGCCGCTTGATAGCACTGTCGACGACACCTTCCATCTCTTTGCTGATGATTGAGAGTAGACTGATGGGGCGATAATTGACTGGATTGGATTTGTCCTGCTTTTTGTGGACACGACATACCTGGGCAATTTTCCACATTGTCGGGTAGATGCCAGTGTTGTAGCTGTACTGGAACAGTTTGGCTAGAGGCGCAGCTAGTTCTGGAGCACAAGTCTTCAGCACTACAGCCGGGATGTTGTCGGGGCCCATAGCCTTTGCTGTATCCAGCGCATTCAGCCGTTTCTTGATATCATGTGGAGTGAATCGAATTGGCTGAAGACTGGCTTCTTTGATGGTGGGGATATCGGGAGGAGGTCGAGATGGATCATCCACTCGGCACTTCTGGCTGAAGATGGTTGCAAATACTTCAGCCTTGTCTTTTGCACTCACGTGCTGGACTCCGCCATCATTGAGGATGGGGATGTTTGCAGAGCCTCCTCCTCCCATTAGTTGTTTAATTGTCCACCACCATTCACGACTGGATGTGGCAGGACTGCAGAGCTTTGATCTGATTCGTTGATTGTGGAATTGCTTAGCTCTGTCTGTAGCATATTGCTTACGCTGTTTAGCATGCATGTAGTCCTGAGTTGTCGCTTCACCAGGTTGGCACCTCATTTTTAGGTACGCCTGGTGCTGCTCCTGGCATGCTCTTCTACACTCTTCATTGAACCAGGGTTGATCCCCTGGCTTGTTGGTAATGGTAGAGTGAGGAATATGCCAGTCCATGAGGTTACAGATTGTGCTGGAGTACAATTCTGCTGCTGCTGATGGCCCACAGTGCCTCATGGATGCCCAGTTTTGAGCTGCTAGATCTGTTCTGAATCTATCCCATTTAGCACGGTGATAGTGCCACACAACACGTTGGATGGTGTCTTCAGTGCGAAGACGGGACTTTATCTCCACAAGAACTGTGCGGTGGTCACTCCTACCAATACTGTCGTGGACAGATGCATTTGTGACAGGCAGATTGGTGAGGACGAGGTCAAGTAGGTTCTTCCCTCGTGTTGGTTCACTCACCACCTGCCGCAGGCCCAGTCTAGCAGTTATGTCCTTCAAGACTCGGCCAGCTCGGTCAGTAGTGGTGCTACCGAGCCAGTCTGGGTGATAGACATTGAAGTCCCCCACCCAGAGTACATTCTGTGCCCTTGCTACCCTCAGTGCTTCCTCCAACTGGTGTTCAACATGGAGGAGGACTGTTTCATCAGCCGAGGGAGGGCGGTAGGTGGTTATCAGCAGGAGGTTTCCTTGCCCATGTTTGACCTGATTCCATGAGATTTCATGGGGTCCAGAGTCAATGTTGAGGACTCCCAGGGCCACTCCCTCCTGATTGTATATCACCGTACCGCCACCTCTGGTAGGTCTGTCCTGCCGGTGGGACAGGACATACCCAGAGATGGTGATGGAAGAGTCTGGGACATTGGCTGAAAGGTATGATTCTGTGAGTGTGGCTATGTCAGGCTGTTGCTTGACTAGTCTGTGGGATAGCTCTCCCAATTTTGGCACAAGTTCCCAGATGTTAGATGAGGAGGACTTTGCAGGGTCGACTGGACTTCGGTTTGCCTTTGTCGTGTCCGGTGCCAGGTGGTCCGTCCGGTTTTATTCTTATTGTGACTTTTTTTAGCAAGATTTTACAACTGAGTGGCTTGCTAGGCCATTTCAGAGGGCAATTAAGAATCAACCACATTGCTGTGGGTCTGGAGTCACATAAAGGCCAGACCAGGAAAGGACAGCGGGTTTCCTCCCCTAAAGGGCATTGGTGAACCAGATGGGTTTTTACGACAATCTGGTAGTTTCATGGCCACCGTACTGATACTAGTATTTAATTCCAGATTTTATTTAATTAATTGAATTTAAATTCCCTAGTTGCCGTAGCAGAATTTGAACTCATGACTCAGGACTATTAGCCCAGAACATCTGGATTACAAGTCCAGTAACATAACCACTATGCTACCGTACCCGGAGAGGGAGCTACAGGTGGACAACAGAGAGGGGAGCAACAGAGGGGTCGAGTTTGCAAGAGACACAACCCACTTAACAGGGTCTGTAGACAGAGCTCAACTCCTTTGACATCTCAGAAAAGCAGCGTTTCTGAAGGCCGAGATGGTCATGTCAGGTGGTCGCAGATACCTACATCTCCTAGAAGAAGACCTGCTTCCTGCTGGACCTGGTGGCCACGCATTCCCAATGGCTGTGAAAGTCACCATCGTCGTCGATTTTTTTAGCCTCTGGTTCTTTCCAGAGCGCTAGTGGAGATATATCGAGGGTCTCACAGTTGGTTGCACATAAATGCATAATGCAGGAAACTTTTTTTTATTCGTTCATGGGATGTGGGCGTTGCTGGCAAGGCCAGCATTTATTGCCCATCCCTAATTGCCCTTGAGAAGGTGGTGGTGAGCCGCCTTCTTGAACCGCTGCAGTCCTTGCGGTGAAGGTTCTCCCACAGTGCTGTTTGGTAGGGAGTTCCGGGATTTTGACCCAGAGACGATGAAGGAACGAGGATATATTTCCAAGTCAGGATGGTGTGTGACTTGGAGGGGAACATGCAGGTGGTGTCGTTCCCAAGTGCCTGCTGCCCTTGTCCTTCTAGGTGGCAGAGGTTGTGGGTTTGGGAGGTGCTGTCGAAGAAGATAGATTGTTTGCCAGGGCTGGGAGGTATGTAAACTTCCCTTGTGATGTCAATAGCCAGAATGAGCCAGCACTCGGATTTGTGTCTCTGGCTGGCTTCCCACAGGGTGCCATCGACTGTACACACATGGCAATTCGAGCACCACCAGATCAACCAGGAGCATTTGTCAACCGCAAGGGATTTCATTCCATCAAAATTCAGCTGGTATGCAACCACTAGTAAAGGTTCATGTAGGTCTGCACCAGATTCCCTGGGAGCTACCATGCTGCTTTCTTACTACGGCAGTCCAGCATCCCTGACATGTTCGGACCTGGAACCAGTCTTAAGGAATGGCTGCTAGATAACAAAGGATTCTCCCTTCAAACCTGGCTGATGACATCTCTGAGGGACCCCACCAATGAACACCAAGAGTACTACAATGTGAGCCTTATGTCAATCAGATGTGTCATCGAGCAAGCCATCGGCATGCTGAAGATGCACTTCAGGTGCCTTGACAGGTCCAGACCTTCAATACTTGCCAGCAAGGGTCTTTAGGATAATCGTGGTGTGCTGTGTTCTGCACAACATAGTGTAGCAGTGAGGACTGGAGGTGCAGGGATGCCCTAATAGCACGAAGGTTGAGTTAGTTTGTCACACTGGACCAAAGTAACTATCACATCCACCGCCCCCTCCCCTCCCCTCCCCCACCCCCACTTACACAAAGCAGTCCTCTAACCAACCATCCACCCAGTGCACATTGGTCTCAGTCAATTCATGTCTTCACATTCATCACCAAGCAACTGAAAACCCGAGTTGGCACTTGCCATGCAAAAATGTTGAACACAGTAAAGTGGTGCAAATTAATAAATTTTATGTGAATAAATAAATGAAAATTATTAACACAATATTTTCATAAACACCCATGTGCATTCCCTCGGTGAAATACAAAGCTTTTATTTTTCTTTCCCTACTGCTCCTACATGGTCCAATCCCCGTGGCTTCAGCAGAGGTAGAGGCAGGCTGCTCAGATCCCTGCTCTGACTTCTGCGATGCTCGTGGCCGACAACCTCTAGGTGCTGGAGCCCTTGAAGGCCCCGCCAAAGAATGCTCCACCTGCACCTGTGCAGGAGCAGACTCGGCCATTGGGAGATGAGACAGCATGTCAGGTACTGGTTGGGGGAGGAGAGGGGGCAACAGGTGAGATGTGGAAATGCTTTGAATGGAGTTCCCACTTCTATGTCCCCTTTTGCCACCATCCCTCTCCTGGCCCAGCGGCAGATCACTTCTACCTCTCTGTGGGAGAGCAGCTTGGAGCAGATCAGTGACGCTGTGTAAGGCCATGACTAATATATCTGTCATCCTGTTTAAGAAAACAGAAATGTTGGCATCCATAGTTTGCACGGCCATCGTCAGGGCCTGCAGGGACTGATTAGTGTGCCCCAATTCAAGTTTCACAGAGAAGGCCACTCTATCCATAGAAGACATCCTCGCCATGGCCTGCGACATCAATCCACAAATGTTTGAGCTGGACTTCTCCATCCTCTCTAATATTATGGAAAATGTACCTGGCAGGGCTGTCAGTACCTCGCACATTTACTGCTGACCCTCCATCATTCTCCCTTTTATTGATGGCCCCTGGAGTTCAGCATCTCTTTCCTGCTGAGCAGAGGTTGGAGAGGACTGAGCCCTCCACAGCTGTCCCTACCATCACTCTCAGCTCATGCTCACTTAGGAACTGTGATTCACCAGGTCAGATCCCACCTAACTCACTAACAGGACCCACCGAAGTGCTTGTATCTGGTGCTGGTAAGCATGTGTCCTGAGACAGTGCACCCTCAGAAGGAATCAGCTCCTCTGAGGAAATGTTGTCCGCAAAGGGCAGGGGCTGTTGTTCTTTGCATGATGGTCCTAGAGGAGAGAAGAGACGGATATGATTTAGTCATGGGAATGTAAAAATGTTGAAAATCACGTGATCACGATGATCATATTTAATTCAATGCTGAAATCAAGTCAACATGACTTTGTCTTATGTGAGATGTGGGTCGGAGATATTTAATACCGTCACCATGCAGCAGTGAAGCATTGGATGGTCTGTGGTGGCCCACCTCTGGTCTTCTCCCTTGTATTTTGTGCTGTTTTCTCCTGCAAGGGGGCACGGCAGACCTATGAGTGTTTATAAGGCATGTGTGCATCCGATGGATGCAGTGCATTCGGTGAGGGTGCCTCTCGAGCAGATGCATCACGAGTGGCACTGGCATTTATTTGAGGATGTGTTGACAGTGCCATTGTTCTGAGAATCAGGTGAGCTGACTGAGGTGGTATCGCATTACATAAGGAATGGTGAATGGAGAAAGAGGGAGGTGAGGATGTGCATTGAAACGGAACGATGGGTGTTGCTGAAAGTTAAGTGGGTGTGAGGAGTGATGTGATGGAGTATGCTTGACAAGACAGTGTAAGAGAGGGGGTGCACTACAGGATTTAGGTGAATCTGCAACTGTGCTCACCTTCCTTGACCTGGTTAAACCATTTCCTGCACTGAATCCAGGTACGGAGAACTACCTGGCATATACAGGATGAGACATCTTAAATGTTTGCATCCGAACAATCCAAATACACAAAAAGATAAGGGCGTGTCCCTTCCCCATAAGCTAGATAGAATTGACAATAGTGAACACCATAGAATGGATATCCGAAAGATGTCTTGAACAATGGGCACCCTGAGGGGAAGAGGTCCGGGACAGATGACATCATGAGACTAATGTTGTTAAGCTACTAGAAGCAACTATGCTTCAGAAAGATATAGAAACTGGGACACTGTCCCTCTAAAAGGCAGAAGCAGCTTCTTGGGATGGCGGAGGTCCAGATACCCTAGAAAATTAGGTCTGATCAGCTTGAGATTTCCTAGGAACAGGTTGTACCATCCTTGTTTATTTGATATAACTGTATTAGAATGTTGTTATATAAATACTTGTTGTTTGATATAACCGCATTAGAATGTTGTACTTGTGTTTATAATAAAACTTGCATGTTCGGTCACACTCAGGCCTGAATCATGGTGGAAGTTATTATTAAGAAGGATTAACAACCCTTGGTAGCATTAATAATAGCATATTTCCAACAGCTTTATAAACAGAGTCTGGAGTATTGTGTCCAATTCTGGGCACCACCCTTTAGGAAGGATGTCAAGGTCTTAGAGAGGGTGCAGAGATTTACTAGATTGGTATCAGGGATGCGGGATTTCAGTTATGAGGAGACACTGGAGAGGTGGTTAAGGGGAGATCTAATAGAGCCGCTCAAAATCATGAACAGTTTTGATAGAGTAAATAAAGAGAAACTGATTCCAGTGGCAGAAGGGGACACAGATGTAAGGTAATTGGCAATAGAACCAGAGGCGAGATGAGGAGAATTTTTTTTTAAGCAATGAGTTGTTATGATCTGGAATGCACTGCCTGAAAGGGTGGTGGAAGCAGATTGAATAATAACTTTCAAAAGGGAATTGGATAAATACTTAAAGGGGAAAAATTTTCAAGGCATTGGGGATAGAGAGTAGGACTAATTGGACACAATACTCCAGACTCTGTTTATAAAGCTGTTGGAAATATGCTATTATTAATGCTACCAAGGGTTGTTAATCCTTCTTAATAATAACTTCCACCATGATTCAGGCCTGAGTGTGACCGAACATACAAGTTTTATAGCACCTTCAAAAAGCCGGCACAGGCATGATGGGCCGAATGGCCTCCTTCTGTGCTGTATCATTCTATGATTTTATCATGCCATGAATATTGGATGCTCTGGAGGCCGGCAGAGCAATCATAAGGGAATATGCTGGATTTCGCTCTGATTAGGAATGTGTAGAGCAGGATGTGACTTTATGTAAGATTGCAAAGCATCATAAGGCTGATGGGAATCCCATTTACATTGCTTTCAGTGATTTTCATAAAGCTTTTAGCCTAGTCTCCCAAGACCTCCAATTTAAAATTCTCATCCGTGTTTAAACCCCTTCATAGCCTCGTCCCTCTCTGTCTCTGTAGGCTCTTCCAGCCCTACAACCTGCTGAGAACTCACTGTTCCTCCAACTTTAGCGTCGTGTACAGCCCCCCTCCTTTTGCGGCCATCTAGGCTCCACGTGCTGGAATTCCTTCCCTATACCCTTCCACCTCACCCTCTTCCTTTAAAACCCTCCTTAAAACCCAGCTCTTTAACCAAATTTTTGGTCACCCCTCCTAATATCTCCTTCTTTGGCTTGGCATTCATCTTTGTCTGCCTCTGTGAAGCGCCTTGGAAATTATGGAAATACATGGCCAAATCTTGAATTTTATATGGGCTGCATACCGTAGCTCTGAGATTCATGTAACAGTAGATGGAACAACTTGCTTTAAAACTGTAAATTGTTGTTATGTAATTTACAATAATATATTTGCATTAACAATGTTATATTATTTATGTGTTTAAATAATCTAATTTTGTATGGTTATTTTCATTATTACATCATTCACGTATGGTATATACATATATTAGGCCTACTTTTTTATGCTATGTATTACCTTGATGGTACAAAAATCAAGTCAATTATAACTACTGTACTTTATTTTAATATTTCAAATAGCTGGAGCCCTTACAAAGAAATTATGTGTGACTTGCTACTTGATAGCGAGAATTATAGTACACTCCAAAATGCGGGATGACCCAAAAAAGTATCTAAAATCAAAATTTTGTAGGAATTGAATGCCCTCGATTCCTTTATGAAACAACTTCTGTGCCTTCAGTGCTCACGCTTTTAGAAAATTCAAAATCTGCCATTGTTAAAAGCACTTCTTTCCCCCAGTTTTTTTTGCCGCGAATGGAATGTAGGTGCACTTTAAGTTCAGGCGATCTCACTAGCCACTGCACTCAGTGTAACGACTTGTTTTCACATGTACCAGGCAAGGGTTTACATTTTCCGTTAATGGTAGGGCGTTGGGGAGAGTTATAGAACAAAGAGATCTGGGAGTACAGGTTCATAGCTCCTTGAAAGTGGAGTCACAGGTGGATAGGGTGGTGAAGAAGGCATTCGGCATGCTTGGTTTCATTGGTCAGAACATTGAATGCAGGAGTTGGGATGTCTTGTTGAAGTTGTACAGGGCATTGGTGAGGCCACACTTGGAGTACTGTGTACAGTTCTGGTCACCCTATTATAGAAAGGATATTATTAAACTAGAAAGAGTGCAGAAAAGATTTACTAGGATGCTACCGGGACTTGATGGTTTGACTTATAGGGAGAGGTTAGACAGACTGGGACTTTTTTCCCTGGAGAGTAGGAGGTTAAGGGGTGATCTTATAGAAGTCTATAAAATAATGAGGGGCATAGATAAGGTAGATAGTCAAAATCTTTTCCCAAAGGTAGGGGAGTCTATAACGAGGGGGCATAGATTTAAGGTGAGAGGGGAGAGATACAAAAGGGTCCAGAGGGGCAATTTTTTTCACTCAAAGGGTGGTGAGTGTCTGGAACGAGCTGCCAGAGGCAGTAGTAGAGGCGGGTACAATTTTGTCTTTTAAAAAGCATTTGCACAGTTACATGGGTAAGATGGGTATAGAGGGATATGGGCCAAGTGCAGGCAATTGGGACTAGCTTAGTGGTATAAACTGGGCGACATGGACATGTTGGGCCGAAGGGCCTGTTTCCATGTTGTAAACTTCTATGATTCACAGAAAACAGAAGAAATCACAGAATTCCCCAAAATACTGGAATCTCATGTCATAAACTTTGAATTTAAATTATTAATTTACCACAAAGCAATCTGTGTCAGTCGTTTTTGTTAAGGCTGCGTCAAAGCTTTTCTCAATTTAGTATTTCGACATATTTTCTGATTCAGTTTGTTCTTCAAACTCGGTAAACATGGCACGCGTTCAGATTTCTATTTGGAACAATGGTGGAAAGCAGAAGAGCTTCTCGGTTTGATAACGGCCTCTTTTACTCCAGCTAATTGTTTTTTGTTTTTTTTTTTGCTGATGAATGAACAGCGAGACGGAATATTTGTGAAAGTCAGTAATAAATACTTGTTTTAAAACCAAGGCGCGGAGAGAGTAAAGAGCACGGCCGGCCGTGCGAGACGGGACGGCGCGCGGTCCCGGGCTAAGGTTCGGCGCTGGAACGTGGTGCCGTCAATCGCACGGCGAAGGAAGTGAAGAGAGAGCGAGAGGAAGAAGTTGTACTCCAGGAAACTGCAATACGCTAACATGGAGCCTCTCCGCAGAGAGGATAAGCCCAATCCTCTGGCCACAGCCAATATATTCTCCAGTGTGTTTTTCTGGTAAGTGCGAGCTTTCGCCAACAGGTTTTCTCTCACTGATTTGGGATTAGTGAACTATCTGCCTCTTATTTACTGTGGGCCGTCGCTGTATAGTTGCTGAGAATTTTCTTTCTGTTGGGAGGTGGAGGATCTGACTCACAAGTTGCTAAACGACTAGTCTGGTTGAATTGCGTAAATGCTGCAGTTCTTCGTAGCGCGCCTTGGCTTTAAGTGACAGGCCCGGGATCAACTCTAGATTTACAAAGTATTAATCAGTTTCGACTACTCCTACTCTTCCATGTACCGTGCAGCATTATGAACGGCGCTCTTGTGTGTATCCTCAGCCCTGGTAACAAACTCTGAAATCGCTAACTACGGCGGTCACTTACTAATGGATGAAACAAGGATCGGTCGTTGCGTGTCGGGTCTGTTAGTTGGCGATTGTCACAGTAGGAGCTCAGGTCGACATCCTTCCCGATCCCCAAGGAGAGCGGGTTTCCCAAAACGCTTCTGTTCAGGTGGCTCCTACAAGGCACACCTGTGCCAGATATCTTTTCATTGTCTTGTCTTTCTCCCTCTTGCTAATCTCTGCTGCATTATAGCAGTAAATGGTTCCCGTTTCTCGTTGAAGATATAGTGTGAATTTCGAAAGCTGTCTTAAATTAAACCCACTTTTAAACTTCCAACTTTAGGTAAGTTATGACCCGTGAGTTAGTAACTGTAAAACAAAATGCAGTTGTCAGTACAATTGACTCAACTGGAGAGACTAGAGAAGCTGAGATTATTCTCTTTAGAGCAGAGAAGAGTAAGGGGAAATTTAATAGAGGTGTTCAAAATTATGAAAGGTTTTGATTAAAGTAAACAAGGAGAAACGGCAGAAGGGTCAGTAACCAGAGGACACATATTTCAGATAATTGGTAAAAGAACCAGAAAGGAGATTAAGTTTTTTTTACATGGTAAGTTATGATCTGGAATGCACTGCCTGAAAGGGTGTGGCAGGGGAAATAGAAGTCGATTCAATAGTAACAATTGGATAAATACTTGAGAAATAAAAACTTTCAGGGTTATGGGGAAAGAATGGCAGAGTGGGACTAAATGGAAATCTCTTTCAAAGACACAATGGGCTGTCTTTTTAAAATTACTTGTTATCCCCCTAAATTAAATAATAACATCTAGTGATATTATTGTATTGCTGGTAAATGATATTAAAATTCTTTAGTTGCAGTAGGAACTCCCTAACAGCACTGTGGGAGAACCTTCACCACACGGACTGCAGCGGTTCAAGAAGGCAGCTCACCACCACCTTCTCAAGGGCACTTAGGGATGGGCAATAAATGCTGGCCTTGTCAACGAAGCCCACATCCCATGAATGAATAAAAAAACATGTGGAGAAGCAGGGCAGTCTAGGCTGTTGGCAGCAATTTCTATTTACCTCTGCATTCTCTCTGCTGTCTTGCATCTGGTTAGTTTATTGTAAATTGGTAAGTTGGTTTGGATGAAGAACATCCTTTGACCTATTTGAAGTTGCCTGTCTGGAATACCATCATATGGTCTTCCATAGTGTTGTTTCCTGCTGATTTGGGAGAGGCCAGAGGGTAAATTTTAACCCCATGAACAAGTGGGTTAGGGGCTGGTGGGAAGGTTTAAAAATTGTAAAAAAAAAACCAAACCTGCCCACTTCCAGTTTTTATGGGGGCGGTGCAAAGGGCTTTTAGGAGGCAGGTTGGTCAGTGAAAGCTTCGAAGACGCCTGCGGGCCTCCATTTTTGACAGCTTTTTTTTATCATTAACTCCTGGGGGCTGGGATCCCTGGGCCATCTGCTTCACGCCATGTAATTGGAGGCCTGGAAGCCGGATCAGCAGGTAAGTGCCTTTATTGCACTGTTTGTGGGCCCGGATGAGCAGGAGTGTTTCCTCCAGGTTGAACAAGCCTAGCTGGCGCCATCCCACACAAGCGATTGACAGTCCCCCCTTCCCTCCCCCCCTCCCCCCTTCCCCCCTCCCCCCTTCCCCCCTCCCCCCTTCCCCCCTCCCCCCTTCCCCCCTCCCCCCTTCCCCCTTCCCCCTTCCCCCTTCCCCCCTCCCCCCTTCCCCCTTCCCTCCCCCCCCCTTCCCCCTTCCCTCCCCCCCTTCCCCCTTCCCTCCCCCCCTTCCCCCTTCCCTCCCCCCCCTCCCCCCTTCCCCCCCCTCCCCCCTTCCTTCCCCCCCTCCCCCCCCTCCCCCCTTCCTTCCCCCCCTCCCCCCTTCCTTCCCCCCTCCCCCATTCCTTTCCCCCCCCCCATTCCCTCTCCCCCCCCATTCCCTCCCCTTTCCCCCCTCCCTTCCCTTTCCCCCCTCCCTTCCCTTTCCCCCCCCTCCCTTCCCTTTCCCCCCCCTCCCTTCCCTTCCCCCCCCCTCCCTTCCCTTCCCCCCCCCTCCCTTCCCTTCCCCCCCCTCCCTTCCCTTCCCCCCCTCCCTTCCCTTCCCCCCCCTCCCTTCCCTTCCCCCCCCTCCCTTCCCTTCCCCCCCCTCCCTTCCCTTCCCTCCCTTCCCTTCCCCCCCCTCCCTTCCCTTCCCCCCCCTCCCTTCCCTTCCCCCCCCCTTCCCTTCCCCCTTCCCCCCCCTTCCCTTCCCCCCCCTTCCCTTCCCCCCCCCTTCCCTTCCCCCCCCCATTCCCTTCCCTTCCCCCCCCCATTCCCTTCCCTTCCCCCCCCCATTCCCTTCCCTTCCCCCCCCCATTCCCTTCCCTTCCCCCCCCCCATTCCCTTCCCTTCCCCCCCCCCATTCCCTTCCCTTCCCCCCCCCCATTCCCTTCCCTTCCCCCCCCCCCATTCCCTTCCCTTCCCCCCCCCCCATTCCCTTCCCTTCCCCCCCCCCATTCCCTTCCCTTCCCCCCCCCCATTCCCTTCCCTCCCCCCCCCATTCCCTTCCCTCCCCCCCCCCATTCCCTTCCCTCCCCCCCCCCCCCATTCCCTTCCCTTCCCCCCCCCCCCCATTCCCTTCCCTTCCCCCCCCCCCCCATTCCCTTCCCTTCCCCCCCCCCCCATTCCCTTCCCTTCCCCCCCCCCCCCATTCCCTTCCCTTCCCCCCCCCCCCATTCCCTTCCCTTCCCCCCCCCCCATTCCCTTCCCTTCCCTTCCCCCCCCATTCCCTTCCCTTCCCTTCCCTTCCCCCCCCATTCCCTTCCCTTCCCTTCCCCCCAGAGCCGAGCCAGGTGGTTCGGTACCTTGACATACACACCTTGACCCTGAGTTTGATTATCAATTGACCATGATCGCGCAGGCTGTGAATCTGGCATATTTTCCTACCCACTCAAATTCCTGGTATGTGGTCTTGGTGCATGATACTTTGTACTGGGAGCATAAACTCTTAGAATTACGCTATAAAGTTTGTATCTACGGCAGAAATAAGTCACCTTTTCTTCCAACACCAAAACCAGTAGAAGTCCCAAATGGAAGAATCGTTACACCTTGTAACTGGAAAAAAATGAATTGTACAAAGGAAAATATACATTAAGCATTTTTCTCAACTTTGCATCCTCGAATATTGGCATGAAAATTATGAAACCCATTAATGATCCCTGAAAGGACAACTAAATACAACATTTTAATTATGTGGCACACCCTGAACCTTGCATGCCATAAAAGAGAAACTTGGAAGTCTTTAAAAACACTTAGGATTATTAACAAAAGCGCTAAATAAATGCTAGTTGTTAACGTAGTAAAACATCCCAAGGCGTTTCACAGAAGCGTTATCAGACAAAATTTGACACCGAACCACATAAGGAGATATTAGGGTCTAAGAGGTAGGTTTTAAGGAGCGACTTCAGGGAAGAGAGAGGTGGAGAGATTTAGGGAGGAAATTCCAGAGCTTAGGGCTTAGGCAGCTGAAGGCACGGCTACCAATGGTAGAGCGAAGGAAATCGGGGATGCGCAAGAATTGGAGGAGGGCAGAGATCTCGGAGGGTTGTAGGGCTGTAGGAGGGTACAGAGATAGAGAGGGGCGAGGCCATGGAGGGATTTGAACATATGGATGAGAATTTTAAAATGGAGGCGTTGCCAGACTGGGAGCCAATATAAGTCAGCAAGCATTGGGATGATGAGTGAGCGGGACTTGGTGCGAGTTTCGGATACAGGCAGCATAGCTTTGGATGACCTCAAGTTTACGGAGGGTGGTAGATGGGAGGCCGGCCAGAAGAGCATTGGAATAATCAAGCCTGGAGGTCATAAAGGTATGGATGAGGGTTTCAGCAACACTTAGGGAGGGACAAGGTCGCCCCTGCCTCAGCCTATTTCTGTAACCTCTTCCAGTCCTACAACCCTCCGAGATCTATGCGCACCTACAATTCTGTCCTCTTGTGCATCTCCGATTTTCATTGCTCCACCATTGGTGGCCGTACCTTCAGTTGCCTAGGCCCTAAGCTCTGGAATTCCCTCCCTAAAGCTCTCTGTGTCTGTACCTTTCGCTCCTCCTTTAAGATGCTCCTTGTTGTCAGCTGTGGCTCAGTTGGTAGCACTCTCGCCTCTGTCAGAAGGTCGTGGGTTCAAGTCCCACTCCAGAGACTTGAGCACAAAATCTAAGCTTACACTCCAGTGCAGTCTTGAGGGAGTGCTGCATTATTGGATTTGCCATCTTTTGGATGAGACGTTAAACAGTCTGCCCTCTCAGGTGGACGCAATAGATCCCACGGCACTATTTCGAAGAAGAGCAGGAGAGTTATCCCCGGTGTCCTGGCCAATATTTATCCCTTAACCAACATCACTTCAAAAAAAAATTATCTGGTCATTATCATATTGCTGTTTGTGGGAGCTTGCTGTGCGCAAATTGGCTGCCGTGATTCCTAAATTACAACAGTGACTACAATTCAAAAATACTTAATTGGCTGTAAAGCGCTTTGGGATGTCCTGAGCTCGTGAAAAGCACTATATAAATGCAAGTCTTTGACCAAGTTGTCCTAATATCTCCTTATGTGGCTTGGTATCAAATTTTCTTTGATAACGCTCCTGTGAAGCACCTTGGGACGTTTTACTATGTTAAAGGCACTATATAAATGTAAGTTGTTGAAGTGAGTGCTGGAAGTGGGGTTGCCAACCTTCACGTTTTGTCCTGGTGTTTCCAGTAATTGAAGATTAATATCCCGCATACTGCTTTGAGCCACCCTGGAGAAAAATCATAGGGGCATATAAAAGAAATGAGAATAAAGGCTGTTTGACTGTTGAAGATCATCCAATCGGGTAATGAAGAGCCTATTTGCTTACCAATTGACATGGGAAGATGGTGCTTTGTGAGGATGGACTTGTCGGGTGACCAATGTTTGGGGCAGGGCAGTTGAAGGTGGAAGCTCATGTGATGAAATCTCCCGGAATACATCCAATCAGAGTTGGTAACACTAGTTGGGAGAGGAGCCCGCCTGAAAAATGTGAAATTTTGTGTGGACTTGATTTATAATTAACACAGTGAAGCTGAAGTTTTTTTTTATTTTCTCTAAAATGGGCCTATGGGCCTGGAGGCCTACAGAGCCTTTCAAAATTGGGGTTTATATATTGATTAAAAATTTGGTCCCTGGGTGGTTGACCACCAGCTTCAGAGATTTTCTTTCAACAAATTCAGTCTGAGGACTTTAAAGATTCACACAGTTGTAGTTGAAGCAGTCAGCTAAATTGTGTAATGACATTTTCAGCACGATGTGTTCTTGCTGAACAAGATATCTTTGTTTTAAAAGCACCCAATCTTTTTCTTAGCTCCAGAGGGTTAAAATGGGTGCCCAAAGCCTTGTTTTTATCCCATTCAATGCACAATATATTGGATATATACTTGAAAAGGAAAAATTTGCAGGGCTATTGGGAAAGAGCAGGGGAGTGGGACTAATTGGATTACTCTTTCAAAGAGCTGGCACGGGCTCAATGGGCGGAATGGCCTCCTGTATGATTCTGCGATTTTGTTTAAATTCTTCACATTTCAAAAGGAATTGGATAAATACTTGAAGGGAAAAAATTTGTAGGGCTACAGGGAAAGAGCGGGGGAATGGGACTAACCGGATTGCTCTTACAAAGAGCTGGCACGGGCTCGATGGGCCCAATGGCCTCCTTCTGTACTGTAACCATTCTATGATTTTTAAAGGAAAAACGGTTTTCTTTCCTCACAAAGCCTCTAAACTCCCTTGTTTTGGACCATTGCCAGGAGTTGAGCAATGTTCTTCGTTTTCTTAATTGTTTTAGTACAGTTACTGTCCAAAATATTGAATGTTGTTATTAAAGTTACTAATTTTAAAAAGAAAGAAGACATCAACACTTTTATCAGTGACTATTAAATAATTCTATGCTTACCAACCATAAAGTGCGAATGTAAGCTATTAAGATTCAAAAATGTTAAGCAAATATGGATTTAAAACAGCAACAATAGTAGATGCTGCAGCATCTTTCTACTCCAGTTTGCTTTGTATAGTAGTGGTATGCATCTGCCCACCACCCTGGTGCTCCCTGAAAATGCTCTGCACACTGAAAATTTGAGAAGCTAATGTCATCTGTGTTCAGTTGTCGATCCAACAAACAGTTCTGTGTTTTGTACCTAGTATTTCCACTGTAAGGTATCTGCTGCAGTAATTACCAAAGACTTTATTTAAGAACAACAGTTGTACTTTCAATTTGCACTGTGTTTATTACGCAACTGCTTCAGGAAGAAACAGCTCTGTGGTATCCTGGTGCCATGGAATTCATTGATTTTTATATTACAGGAAGGAATCCATAAGACAACACAAGAGAAATAACCCTTGTCTTGAAAATCATGATTTGCAGCTTCATTTCTTGCTGCCGCACCTTCCATAGTAGTTGAGGATTCGTTGGTCTATATGGACGGCCTAAGCTTTCCGATGCCCTTGCGTCCTCACTTCAATTCCTTTACAGGAGGTAGATGTTCATGTTGCTGCTGCCTGTGGGTTTTAGTACCTCTTTTACCTTACCACGTTGATGCCGAAGTGGGAGGTATGTTAGCTAACTAGCTTTATTTGAGTTCATTCAATGACGGTAAGCGAAAGGCAAGATCGGTTAGCTTGGGAAATGATGTCTATCGAGTATATACTCTTGACCTCAAGTCTGTTAAAATTTGCTAATTTTTATACCTTTCTTGACTACAAGTCACTAATCTAAATGTCCTTATAAGGCTTGCAACTATTTCTCTAGACTCAAAGGTAAGAACACATCGTGCTGAAAATCTCATTACACAGTTTAGCTGATTGCTTCCATGACACAGCTGGGTGAATCTTTAAAGATCAATGGATAAAGTCATACTATTGTCTGACATAGGAGAGATGATTTCATCTCATAATACCATTTGCCTTTACTTTCTCGTAACTCATATCTTCCTTATTCGAGGTCCCTGAACCCACTTCATTTAAGCCTGAGTTCCGCACTGTACCATGTACGGGTTCATTCATGGCCTTTCGTATAATAAGCATGCAGGTGCTTATTGTTTTGGGAGAGCAGCTTTAGCATTTCAATAGAGAAATTAAATGCGTGAAGTTCTGTTGTTCAACCTCTGCTTTTCTTTTGAAATACATACAAATCCTTTTTTGCCCATGTCTTTTTAACAGGTGCTGTGCGATAAATGCATTATTAGTTAAAAGTTGGCAGGATAGTTTACTTTAATAAACATATAAATAGTAAAAGGGGAGTCTAAGGAAGCATGGGACCGATTAGGGACTAAAATAGAGATCATCTTGTGGAGGCAGAGAGCACGCCAGAGGTACTAAATGAATACTTCGCATCCGTCTTCACTAGAGAAGAGGAAGCTGCCATTGTAGCAGTAAAGGAGGAGGTAGTAGCGAAATTGGATAGGATAAAAATAGATAAAGAGGAGATACTCAAAGTAGAAAAGTGACCTGGTCCAGAAGGGATGCATCCTAGGTTACTGAGGGAAGTAAGGGTAGAAATTGCGGAGGCTCTGGCCACAATCTTCCAATCCTCCTTAGATATGGGGATAGTGCCGGAGGACTGCAAATGTTGCACCATTGTTCAAAAAAGGGGAGAGGGATAAATTGCAAGTCAGTCTGCTTAATGTCGGTGGTGGGGATACTTTTAAAGACAATAGTCTGGGACAAAATAAATTGGCACTTGGAAAAGTATGGGCTAATAAATAAAAGTTAGCACGGATTTGTCAAAGGAAAATTAAAGCCCATGGGATTAAAGGGACAGTGGCAGTGTGGATACAAAATTGGCTAAGGGACAGAAAGCAGAGAGTAGTGGTGAACGGTGGTTTTTCAGATTGGAGCAAAGTATACAGTGGTGTTCCCCAGTGGTCAGTAATAGGGCCGCTGCTCTTTGATATATATCAATGACCTGGACTTGGGTAATTAGGGTATAATTTCAAAGTCTGCAGATGACACAAAACTCAGAAATGCAGTAAACAATGTGGAGGATAGTATCAGATCTCAGGATGATATAGACAGTTGAAATAGGCAGACAAATGGCAGATGAAATTTAACGCTGAGAAGTATGAAGTTTTGGTAGAAAGAATGAGGAGAGGCAATATAAACTAAATGGTATCATTTTAAAGAGGGTGCAGGAACAGTGAGACCTGGGGCTGTACATACACAAATCTTTTGAAGGTGGCAGGACAAATTGAGAAGGCTGTTAAAAAAGCATATGGGATCCTGGGCTTTATTAACAGAGGCGTAGAGTTCGAAAGCAAGGAAGTTATGTTAAACCTTTATGAAAGACTGGTTAGTCCTCAGCTGGAATATTGTGTTCAATTCTGGGCACCACACTTTAGGCCTTAGAGAGGGTGCAGATGAGATTTACTAGAATGGTACCAGGGAGGAACTTCAGTTATGCAGAGAAGCTGGGGCTGTTCTCCTTAGAACAGGCGGTTAAGGGGAGATTTGATAGAGGTGTTCAAATTCATGAATGGTTTTGACAGAGTAAATAAGGAGAAACTGTTCCCAGAGGACACACATTTAAGGTGATCTGCAAAAGAGCCCAAGGTGACATGAGGAAACATGTTTTTACGCTGTGAGTTGTGATGGTCTGGAAGGGTGGTGAAAGCAGATTCAATAGTAACTTTTAAAAGGGAATTGGATAAATACTTGAAAAAATTTACAGAGCTATGGGGAAAGAGCGGGGGAATGGGTCTAATTGGATAGCTCTTTCCAAGAGCTGGCACAGACACGATGGGCTGAATGGCCTCCTAAGCTGTACCTACTATGATACTATGGTCGGATCAATTTATAATTAGTAAGAATAATTGTTAATAGAAAGTGGAATTTATGATTTTGAACAACATTGGGAAAGAACAGGTATACTATTTTTAAATGGTAAATTTCACGTTTTAAGTCGGCTGAACCTAGGCCCAGCTGAATTTTGTAATTCTTTCTTTCAATCATTGTCTTTGGTATCACGTTAGTGAACAGAACTATCAAAACGTATTGGAGTGTAACATGCAAGACCTGTTTGCTAGGAATGTACTGAGTGAGTCAGTCTTGGAGTAGTCTGCAGTATGCCAGCCTTGCAGTCTGGATTTTAAATAAACAGGGCGATGGTGATAGCAAAAGGCAAGTGGGAGCGTGGGGGCATGTTGGATTACTCCTTCCTCATCGTCATTTGTTACTCATTTCCTCAGGAATCAGGAAGCCATAACTTCAGATTTCTTGCTCGGTAAACTGTTGACAGCCCTAAGGTGCAGCCTTTTGAAACTTATAAACAATAAAAATGGGACTTTAAAGTTGTTGATTCAGCCAGGGTTTCCGGCCATTTTAATGTTGTATTGCTGTAGTGTGGGAACGAGCAGGTCATCATTGTGTTTTTAGCTTGGGGACTGAGAGGAAATGAACTACCCAGTTTTTGATTTTACCATGAGAAATAGTGATTCATCACTATGTTTTAAGCTTTTAAAGGTAAACTATCTATCTTTTAAATGAAACAGTGGATTGGGGTGACCTGCTCTCAAGCTTCTCTGTGTCTCCGTTTGAACCAGCTGTCAAGAGTTGTGTGAGCAGCATAGAGGTGACTTGCCAACTAAATTTTCTTGTGCCCTTTGAGGAATTTACTTGGACTCCATTTCTACCCATCCCAACAATGATGCTGAGATTTGAAGTGGAGTTTAAGGGGTGATCATTCCCTCTCCTTCTGCCACTTATGCACCTTTTGAGCACAGGGAGCAGCAGCATCATAACCAGGGAGAGTAGGGCCAGCAGCAACGATTGCAGAGTGGCATCAAGGCCAGTTTAATGAAATAAATTGCCCTCCTTTCCTCCACCCCCAACAAATGTATCTACCCCTTGTTCACGAGAATCCATTTAGAAAGTTCTTCATTTCAAAATAAACTCTCCCCTTCAATGAAATAAATTTCCGCTTATCCCTTAGCCCAAACTCAACTCTCATCTTTTTTAATAAAAAGACCACATACTCTCAACCATAACTCAGAAAAATTTCATTCAGGGATCAGATTACAAGGTAGGAAGCAGCAAGAACAAACTTCATGCCTAGCATTGCATGCTGGTGATAATTATCAGGACAAACATTCACTAGGCTTTATTTTTACAATGGGCCAACAAAAGTGAAATTTGAGCAAGCAGCCCAAGCAAAAATAATGGCGATGAATTTTCATGCCGTTTTAGTCTTATTAGCGGTGTAGAAACAAGGCAGCAAAATTGGGCAGATGCTGCTTCAGTATGTTGTATGCCTTAAAATCGCCCTCCCCCACCCCAAGTTCCCTCACGCTCTGGGAACATAGGAAGAGGAGAAGGCCGTTCAGCCCCTCGAGCCTGTTCTGTCATTCAATTAGATTATGGCTGATCTGTACCTCAACTCCATTTACCTGCTTTTGATCCATATTGATCCACCTTGGTATCTTTGCCTAATAAATATCTGTCGATCTTAGTTTTGAAATTTTCAATTGAGCTAGCCTCAACAGCTTTTTGAGGAGAGTTCCAGAATTCCACTACCCTGTGTGAAGAAGTGCTTCCTGACAATACCCCTGAATGGCCTAGCTCCAATTTTAAGGTTATGCCCCCTTTGTTCTGGAATCCTCCACAAGAGGATATAGTTTCTCTACCCTATCAAATTCTTTAATCATCTTAAACACCTCAATTGATCACCCCTTAATCTTCTATGCCCAAGGGAACACAAATCTAGTCTATGCAACCTGTCCTCATAATTTAATCCTTTTAATCCGGGTATCATTCTGGTGAATCTGCACCGCACCCCCTGAGATGCGGTGCCCAGAATTGAATACAGGACTCCAGATGGGGTCAACCAGAGGCTTATACAACTGTAGCATAACTTCCATCCCTTTTGTATTCCAGACCCCTTGAGATAAGGACTTATAGTCCGTTAGCCTTTTAAATTTTTTTTTGTACCTGTCCACTAGTTTTTAGTGATTGTGTACTTGGACTCCTAAATTTCTCTGATCTTCTATACCCTAGCTGCTCAGCATTTAGAAAATACTCTAATCTATCTTTCTTGGGTTCAAAGTGGATAACCTCACACTTCCCCACACTGACCATCTGCCACAGTTTTGCCCACTCACTTATTCTATCAGTGTCCCATCGCAACTTTCTGCTCCCATCTACATTATTTACTGTGTCACATAACTTGGTGTCATTCGCAAACTTGGATATATGGCTCTCTATTCCTTCATCCAAGTCATTTATAAATATAGTGAAAATCTGAGGCTCCGGTACAGATCCCTGGGGGACCACACTGATTATTAGGGTCCCTGTTTTGGGGGTACTCGGCCCTAGGTTACCCTTTCAATAATTCGACTTGGCACTCCCAATCGGGTGTAACAAGGCTTTATTGCAACAGTAGCAGAATCAATAACACACACAGTATTTAAGCAACAATTGACAATCAAGGTGGATATTACCCAGTCCGAGTCTCTGAACAGCAGCGCAGCACGGTCTTGTTCGAATCTACTGCTGTGTTCTGTTCTCGTTGAGCCCGTTATTTATATCCTACCCTATGACTCTAACAAGGGTAAGGCTCCAGACGTCATCTGCCATTTAATGAGGTTACTTCACATGTGCTCTAGCATCAGCCAAAGCTTGTTACACACAGGCTGATTGCCTTTGGTCTGTCTAGCAGTTAACGATGTTCAGGCTTCCTGAGGTCACCTGCCATCTAAAGAGATTATCTTACAGTTCCCCAATTTGAGGGTGAAAAACATAGGATTCCTCACCAGGATGATTAATCATCTCCTCCCTCCCATAGAAGGGCAGCTAGCTTCTGATTCTTAGCGCGTTGGTTAAACCTTCTAAGCATACTTTTTAAACAACACATCATAATACTCAATTACAATAAAAGATGAGGAATGAGCATTGTCTTTATAGGGGTGATCTGGATGTCATGTTCCATCAGCAGCAATGTCCATTGTATCAGCTGCTGCGACGAGACCAATGTGTCACCAGGCTTTAGTAACAAGTTCGAAGGGGTGTGGGGAGGATGCACCCTGTAGCCCAGTGATATAAGTAAAATGCTTGATTGCCCAGAAGGTTGCTTGAAGGTGTCGCTCACATGGGTCAAATGTCTTCTCAACTCCAGTAAGGATGCGGGATGCATAAATGATTGGTGTCAATCTGCTTGCATCTCCTGGCATAGTACAGCTGCTAGGTTTTCGGCTGTGGCGCCACTTCCAGGTGAAACGGCTGATTTGGGTCCAGAGAGATCAAGCATGTAGCTTGTGCAACCGTATTCTTCAGTTTGGTTACTGCATCGTTATGTTCGTCCGTCCAATCCTGAACTGAATCATCGTTTCCTTTTGACTAAGTCGTACAATGCCTTAACGAGTTCTGCACACTGTGGAATGAACGATCGTTGGTACCCCCACCAGCTCTAAAAACGACCGGAGATCTGTGTTTGATACTGGCAATGGTGGCCTCTGTACAATGTCCACTTTGTGTCCGTGTCTTTCCGTCGTGTGACAAAGTAATTCCCAGAAAAGATACTTCTGATTGTAGTAACTGAGCTTTCTTGGGGTTGATCTTTAGACCGGCTATCCTTACTGCTCCAGGATATTCTGGGCAGACTATCAGATGGTGTTCTCGCGTCTTGGTGGCAATCAAAATGTGATCCACATATTGTAGAATAGACTGAGTGAGAACATCCCTTCAGTATAAATACCATATGCTTGTTGAAGATTGTAGGGGAGTTGTGGAACCCCTGTGACATTGTTGGTCGTTGAAAGTAAATGCGAACTTATACTGATCCTCCGGGTGAACTGGAACACTTCAGAATCCATTGGAGATAGCGAAGGCCGACAAGATCTTTGCCGTCCTTGGAACCCGTGCCAGCAACGTGGGTGAATCTCTCACCACAGGTATGCACAAAGGTGTGACTGAGTTCAATTTCCTGTAATCAATTGTCAATCGCCAACTCCCAGTCTGCGGGATCTTCACTATTCTTTACACTTGTATGAGCCCTTTTAGTTTCATACTATTCTCACTTTTGTTGACCAGGATTGTTTAATTACACTATGTATTATACAGTACAAAACTAAGGAAAGGGCTTATACAAATGCAAAGAAAGTGGAGATCCCACAGACTGGGAGAGATATAAAGAACAGGAAAGGGATACAAAGAAAGTGGTGAGAGCTGCAAAAAGGGAATACAAGAAAAAACTTGTGAGGGATATCAAAGACAACATTAAAGGTTTTTACAATGCATTAATTCTTCAAAATTCAGCCTTCCCTTTTTAGGGAAGAAAATCACATCAACAGATAGCTTCTGGGTGACCCAGGCTAAACCCGGCTCTTGTGGAGATTGACCCCAGTAAGAATGGATCAAACAGCAGTAGAGGAGCGCCATAATGAGGCACATGCCTTTATAAGATTGGTCATCGAGAGGACTGTAGGTATCTTAATATGTTTTCGCTGCCTGGACAGGTCAGGAGGGCCTCTGCAATATGCTCCAGTGTGTGTCACGTTAGTTATATCCTTTTATACCCTTCACAACTTTGCCATTCAAGAAAGACTGGACCAGAAGTGCGAAGTGATACATTTTGGCAGGAAGAACGAGGAGAGGCAATATAAACTAAATGGTACATTTCTAAAGGGGTTGCAGGAACAGACAGACCAGAGGGTATATGTGCACAAATCTTTGAAGGTGGCAGGGCAGGTTGAGAAAGTGGTTAAAAAAGCATATGGGATCATAGGCTTTATTAATGGAGGCATAGATTACAAAAACAAGGAAGTTATGTTGAACCTTTGTAAAACACTGGTTCGGCCACAACTGGAATATTGTGTCCAATTCTGGGTGCTGCACTTTAGGAAGGATGTGAAGACCTGAAGGTGCAGAAAAGATTTACTATATTGGTTCCAGGGATGAGGGACTTCAGTTACGTGGATAGACTGAAGAAATTGGGGTTGCTCTCCTTAGAGCAGGGAAGGTTGAGAGGAGATTTGATGGAAATGTTCAAAATCATGAAGGGTTTAGATAAAGTAGATAAAGAGAAACTGTTCCCATTGGCAGAAGGGTCGAGAAGCAGAGGATACCGATATAGGGTGATTGGTTCTTTGGCCAAAGGCGAAATGAGGGAGAGTGTTTTTATGCAGCGAGTAGTTATGATCTGGAATGCGCTGCCTGAAAGGGTGGTGGAAGTAGATTCAATCATGGTTTTCAAAAAAGGAATTGGATAAATACTTGAAGGGAAAAAATTTGCAGGGCTACGGGGCAGGGGAATGTGACTAACTGGATTGCTCTGACAAAGAGCCGGCATGTGCTTGATGGGCCGAATGGCCTCCTGTGCTGTAATCATTCTATGATTCTGTGTCTTGACATTGCTGGCGAGGTAGCCCTGGCATTGCTGGTGCTGGAACTACATGGAGGAGAGTATCATAATGACTTGCACTCGGAGGACTCCTCAGTAGGAGGTGTTTGGCTGCTCATGTTCCATGAAAGGGTTATGGGACTGAACTGGCCCATGTCTCATGGCAGTAGGGTTGCCAAGCCTCCTGGATTGCCTGGAAGTCTCTGGGAATGAACAATTGATCTTGAGGCTGCTGCTGGCGACCTGGGAGAAAAGTTCCTTGAATGCGCACCATGCTGGCTGTCTTCGCTTTCAGCCAATCAGCCATGCATTCCCTGGCTCCTGCTGGAATATCCTCATAGCTGGTCGCACTGCAGTGGGGCTGCTGCGGAGTGCTCAAGGAAAAAGACGAGGACACCGGAGAGTCAGAACGGAGATGGAATCAGAATTTTTGAGAGGATGAGAGCGGATTGCAAGGATCTGAGTTGGGAGTGCCTGGAAGGTGGGGGAAAAGCATCTCTCTGCACTGCTTATAGCCAGTCCAGAGAGTAAATCCTTATCTATCCTCTATGGTTGGCAACCTTCCTGGAATCGATTTCCCGGGCACTGCTGGCAATCCGGGAGAAATATACTTCTGCGCCTCCGAACTGTCAATTCCCACCCCGCACCATCCTATCTGCCTCCATGGAGCTGGAGACAATCACCAGATTGAGTGATTTTTTTTTTTGTTGTATGGCCACTGGTTTCCCCCCATTGTTGCCCTTAAGTTCACCGTAGAGGCTGCTTGCCGCACTTCCTGTGAAGTTACGGCAGTGGATGGGACCAGAGACAAGGAAATTTGCTGAGCCCGCTGCAGCCTACCTTGCTTGCTTTATTGTAATGAGCCAGCAGGAGCAGGACTACCCGTACCAGGGGCAGGAGCCAAATGACTAGGGTATGCGGCCTCCAGCTCTTCAGCTGAGTCCAGCGATGATAAGTTTGCAAGATGAGTATAGGATTCTCAGGTTACCAATGAACAGAATATGCATTGTGATCCTTGAGCTCCAATTTCAGCACCATCAGTTGTTTTAAAAAAATTTATTGCCTTCAATGGCAGTCAGTGGTACCCTCAGCAAAGCAAAGATAGCACAGCCAGCTATTCCTATATTTAAAAAGGGAAGATAGGACCAGTCCAAGGAACTATAGACCAATTAGCTTAACATCGGTGGTAGGAAAGATGATGGAATCCTTACTGAAAGATGTAATAGCAAAACATCTAGAAACTGAAAATATAATATAGTAGTCAGCACGGATTTCAAAAGGGAAGGTCATGCTTGACCAACCTTATTGAATTCTTTGAAGAAGTATCAGAAAGGGTAGACAAGCGTAATGTAGTAGATGTAATATATTTGGATTTTCAAAAGGTCTTCGATAAGGTACTGCATAGTAGTCTCATGACTAAGGTCAGAGCATGTGGTCTCGGGACAGATAGCAAAATAGATATCAAGCTGGCTACAAAACCGTAGGGGTTAAAGGTAGTCACTCAGACTGGCAAAAGGTGTGAAGTGGTGTTCCACAAGGATTGGTGCTGGGACCACTGTTGTTCACCATTTACATAAACGATTTGGACTTGGGAATCGGAAGTACAATTTCAAAATTTCTAGACGACATTAAATTGGGAGCTATAGTTGATACCGAGGAGGACTCGACAAAATACAGAAAGACATTAATAAACTTGCAGAATGGGCGTGTAATTGGCAAATGAATTTCAGCATCGATATGAGTGAACTATTACATTTTGCTAGGAAAAATAAGGGGGTCACATACTCCTTGGATAATAAGAGGGTGGGGTAGAGGAACAGAGATCTGGGGGTACATATACACATCACTAAAAATAGCGACGCAGGTTAATAAGGCCGTTTTTTAAAAAAAAAAGCAAACCAAGCACTGGGGTTCATTTCTAGAGGGATAGAATTGAAAAGTAGAGAGTTATGTTAAACTTGTGTAGAACCTTGGTTAGACCACACTTGGAGTACTGTGCACAGTTCTGGTCGCCTTATTACCAAAAGGATATAGCGGCACTGGAGAAGGTGCAAAAAAGATTTACCGGGATGATACCCAAACTGAAAGGTGAAACCTATCAGGAAAGATTGAGCAGACTGAGGCTCTTTTCTCTAGAAGAGAAGACTGAGGGATGACCTGATAGAGGCTTTGAAGATTATGAAAGGGTTTAATGGGGTAGACGTAGAGAAGATGTTTCCACTTGCAGGGGAGACCAGAACTAGGGGCCATAAATTCAATAGGGAAGTCAGGAGAAACTTCTTTACCCTCACTGCTGGCTTGTTTAATGGCAACTGTCAAATCCTGAAAGCCCAGAGAGATAGCAGCCTGCATCGTGGCCACCATGCTCTGGAATCTGCAGTGCAGACTGCTCTCCATTCTCTCCCCTATTGCCAATAGAGGTGCAGTCTGTGTTTCCATGATGATGGAGATGCTGGCCTCTTGGTTGGGCATCTGCTGCAGATTCCACTGGAGCTGCTACACTCTCCATTGGTTCCAGCAATGGAGACAAAGCTTCCGTGATGTTGCTGCAAATGAGAACTGTAGACTTCAGAGTCACACCTGACGTCCTTGGAGATTGACCTCTGAACCTGCACATGGTTGTGACGTTTCTTGAACATCATTATTTTCAGGAGAGAACCCATGAATTCTGAGTCCTACGACTGATACAATAGGCAGCCTTCTTCTCCGCCTCTGCTGGGAAGGTGGGACATTCTCACTCACTACTCACTTCCCACTCCCTTGTGCTCTGGGAATGATCCAGTGCCATATCATCGCTAACACTATTTAAGTTCCCCAGGATGAAAGTATCTGAGCTGGTTCCTGGGATTTAGGAAGCTAGTGATGCAGGATGTTGGAGGGGGTTGAGGCAAAAGAACATGGAGCAGGAGATCTCTGGAGGAACTCATGGCTAGGCTTTAGTCTTCCATCATCTCCCTCATAATCATTGTGGTTGTGTTTCTATTCTTCCTTCGCCTCCTGTCCTCCCAATTGCTGTGGTGGATCATCAGGCAAGGATAGTGGAAGCTAAAAATGTGAGAATTACCCAGTTGGGATTAAGGAGTTAGAAGGAGTGGATGATTGTCTGTGTGGTGCTTGACAAGGATGCCACAACGACAGTGTAGGTGTTTGATCACTAACCTGGCCTATGCCACTGACTGCCATCTCCCACTGCAAAAGCAGAGTGCCACCCTATGAGCTCCATGGCATACCTGGGCATTTGGAAAGTAATGTACATTTGCCTCTGTGATGCTACATCAATGTGGAGATGCCGGTGATGGACTGGGGTTGACAATTGTAAACAATTTTACAACACCAAGTTATAGTCCAGCAATTTTATTTTAAATTCACAAGCTTTCGGAGGCTTCCTCCTTCCTCAGGTGAACGTTCACCTGAGGAAGGAGGAAGCCTCCGAAAGCTTGTGAATTTAAAATAAAATTGCTGGACTATAACTTGGTGTTGTAAAATTGTTTACAAATGCTACATCAAGGTATAGTGAAGAGTTGGTAAGATGATTTATATGGCAGAGTTGTAAAATTAAGCACAACGTGAGCAGTGGTTATCTTAGTAACCTTCTTGAGACCAGCAATTTCCTTCCTTATCTGCTGTCTGGAGAGTGGTTCTCGTATCCCACATCACACTTCCAACACAGATTCACTGAAAGGAGCAGTTTGAGATATTGTAACTTGCTCCAGCCAATTTCCTCTAATGACAGCTTTAAAGGCGAAGCAACAACCCTTTAAGAGCAACTGCGCTCTATATTCTGACCCCTGTGCTCCTCCAGCCGCCATGCTTTCTGTTGGGAGCGTTGCAATATTATGTGAATGAGATGACCTTGCATTATGGCATGAGTTGAGCTAAATGGAAGGCAGGTCATGCAGTGCCTGAAGAGAACAATTCCCATACCTTTGCTCCTGGATTGTATTATCAATCAACTGGTTTTCCTTTTTTAAAAAAAAAATCAAATATTTTTAATGTGATTTTTAAAATTTAAATCGGGTGTGAATGATATTTTGCTTACAAAAATTTTATTACATTTTTTAAACCATTCTGTTTACTTAATGTATCAGATTTATAAGCGTTAATGTAATAGTTCTTCAGAAACTTGATTACTCTTTAGGGCTAGAAGGCTACCTATAATTGCATAATTGGTGTGTCTTTATATGAGTACATTTCAAAGTACATGCAGAAGAACTTTTTTGTTAATAGAGCTCTGTTAATTTTGTGTGTAGGTGAAAGCAGTATTAGATCTGTCTTTTTAAAAAGATTATTTATAAAGGGGAATTATATTAACTGCTTGAACTCATAGTCTAATCCAAATTACTGATTCATTTAACTTGCAATTTCTGAGCTTGGATGAGTGGTTTAGGATGACAAGAAGTGTTGCCTGGTAGTAGTTGCAAAGCAAATCCCCATCATCAGGTGCATACAAAGGTGTTAATGAAACCATGGTGTAAATCAAATCCTCCTTCCCTCCCTACTATGTCCAAGCAACTGGCCCAGGCCAAGCCCTTCTGCTCCATAAAAATAAGCTCCTGGGCAAGGGGAGATGTATCTCAGCCCCAGCCATTAATAATTGGCCTTAATAGTTACTGCAACAGGTTATTACCTTGGTTACAATGCTAGCCTCATTCTTCCTCATTGCTGGTTCCTGGTTTACAAGACCACTTCTGTTGCCTGATGCAGTTGCTTCCCTAGCTCCTCCAGATGGTACTTCAGTGTTTTTTTTCAGCTTCACCATTTTTATCACCACCACCTCTGCCTGGTTCTGGTGGCTGGCAAAGCAAGATGCCTGGGATTTTGAGGATAATTTTGAACTCTTCCTTTCTTTGGCGATCTTACTTTTTAAACATTCTCCTGACATCTAACTTAGTTCTATGCTTACATAGCTGATATCCATGACCCTTCATTTTCCCCTAACCTATTTAGTACAAATACTAAAATAAAAGCAAAATACAGTGGATGCTGGAAATCTGAAAAAAAACAGAAAATGCTGGAAACTCAGCTGGTAACGTTTCAAATGTTCTCCACAGATGCTGCCTGACCTGCTGAGTGTTTCTAGTTTTCTGTTTTTAGTACAAATATTATGTCCACACAGACACAGTCTAGTCCCTTTTAATCATTATAAACATTTAAATTATATTACCCCGAAGTTTGCACTTTTCTAGTGTAAAAAGACCCAGCTCTCTAAGCCTATCATGATAACTAAAGGCTTTCAAACTAGTGATTATTCGAGTGAACCTTTTCCGGAGCTTCTGTATCATTTACCATGTGAGACCAAAACTGGACACACTGTTCCAGGGGAGGCCTAACCAGGCTCTTGTACAATGACACTGGGCTTTTGTTTGTTTTATACTGGATATATCTCAGCTGTCTGTCTGATGGCACTCTTGTCTCTGTCAGACATTAATGGCTTAAGCTCCACTCCAGAAACTTGAGCCCATAATTTAGGAAGACACTGCAATTCAGTACTGACTTTTGTAAATAATTTTACAACACCAAGTTATAGTCCAACAATTTTGTTTGAAATTCACAAGCTTTCGGAGGCTTCCTCCTTCCTCAGGTGAATGTGGAAATGAAATCCTCGAACCCTTCACATTTATAAATCACAGAACAATACCTGGTGATTACAGATAGTCTTTCCAACTGCCCGTTGCCAAGGCAATCACAGTGTGCAGACAAAGAGGTGTTACCTACATGGCCACCGAATATACAAACAACCAAAAAAAAACAGAGAGAGGCAGAAACATAGAAACATCCGGAAGGAAGAGAAAGACAGCAAATGACCCGTTATATTAAAAACAGATAACTTTTGTTCACTGGTGGGGTTACGTGTAGCGTGACATGAACCCAAGATCCCGGTTGAGGCCGTCCTTGTGGGTGCGGAACTTGGCTATCAATTTCTGCTCGACGATTTTGCGTTGTCGTGTGCCTCGAAGGCCGCCTTGGAGTACGCTTACCCGAAGGTCGGTGGCTGAATGTCCTTGAATGTACTGACTTGTCAGAGGTGTTGAATTTCAGATGAGATTTCAAGCCTGTTCAAATGGACTGAATGTACTGACTTGTCAGAGGTGTCGAATTTCAGATGAGATTTCAAGCCTGTTCAAATGGATGTCAAAAAATTGCATGGCACAATTTGAAGAGGTGGGGAGTTTTCTCAGTGTCCTGGCCAGCATTTATTCCTTAGCCATAGCCACTAAAAGAAATTAATTGGTCTTTTAGCGATTTATGGGATCTTGCAAATTGGCTGCAGCTTTTGCTTACAAAATTGCGATGACTACACTTCAAAAGTAATTCATGGGCTATGAAGAGTTTTGGATGTTCTGAGAATGTGAAAAGTTCTATGTTTTTTCTACCATGTTTGTTTCACTGAATTGTTCATCTTCCATATATAACTCTTTTCACATCATTAGGTTAAGCTGTTATATGATATATTTTATACAGAGTGAGTGTGTGATAAAGACAGATTTTTAAAGTGTATTACAATAGTTGAATGATACCTTTTTTATTTTTCAATTTGTAGTTGGTTAAATCCATTGTTTCGAATTGGATACAAAAGGAGACTAGAGGAAAATGACCTGTACAAAGTGCTTCCAGAAGATGGATCTGCTAGATTAGGAGAAGAACTGCAATGGTAAATATTCCTATTTTCTGTTCTGCTCCTTCGGATTACATTAACGTGTATTCAGCATCAATGTGGCTAATTTACTTATTAGACTAAGTGTTTCGTGTACTGTACTGTGGCAAACTGATCTTGCTAGAGTATTTTAATGTCTGCGTTGGCAAGGGCACCAGCCATGGCAGGATGCCATCAGAAGTGATGGTGTCAGAGAAATGTTAGCAGCAGTTGTATTCTACTGATAACCAAATAAGCTGATCATTAACTAGTCACTAATAGACTTTCTTGTCTGACTGCCAAGTACAAAGTAACTTGCATGCACTCTTGTTCTAAATGTTATCACTCCATCATACGTTAGCGTGACAATCTAGAGTGAGACCCACCAGACCTATGTGAAGAGTTGACTACGAGACAGACCTTAAATAGTTTATCTAAGCTCTTGCTGTTGCATAATGCAAGCTCATAAATCACATATGCGCCTGCATTTTAAATGCCACAAAGGCACAGATTTCAACCAGGCTGCAGTGATGAGCTTAAAAGAATGTTCATAAACATTTGTGAGCCAACATAGGATCGAAGACGAGTGTGACATGTTATGGGACATGGTTTATCAGCCTGCATATGAAGCAGTAAGTGCCTTCAAGATTTAGAATGCGATAGAATGATCCAGGTACATTCACAGGTGTCAGCCTTGGCTCAGTGGTAGCGTTCTCATCTCTAAGTCAGAAGGTCGTGGGTACAAGCCCCACTCCGGAGGTGAGCACATGATATATACTGACATTTCAGGTCAGTAGTGAGGGGGTGCTGCCCTGTCGGAAGTGCTGTCTTTTAGATGAGACGTTAAACCACTCAAGTGGATGTAAAAGTTCCCATGGCACTATTTGAAGAAGAGCTGGGGAATTCTTCCGGTGCCCTGGTCAATATTTATCCCTCAATCAACATCGCTAAAATGGGTTATCTGGTCATTTATTTCATTGTTGTTTGTGGGACCTTGCTATGTGTAAATTGGCTGCCGCATTTCCCTACACTGCAATGGAAAGTACTTCGTTGGATGTGAAGTTGTCACGAAAGGCTCTATATAAATGCAAGTTCTTTCTTTTACATTTGAGCGAGAAGCGCAGTGCATGGCTCAATTGGCTTAATAACCAATCTCAGCAGAAATTTGTGCGTGGGCTACCTGTCACCAGCTATACTGCGGCAAGTGCCATGTTGATTTCCACATTCCCTCAGTATTCCGATCAGATCGAGGTCTTAGCGAAATACCAGAAAGATAACCAGAACATAAACTCAGCAAGCTCGATTAAAATAAACTTTCCAGCTGGAATGGGGGAAGGAAAACTTTACAGGAACAATAAGTTAATCATTGATAATATAACATTTATTTTCAGAATGGCTTAATGATTTATGTCTTATTACTGTGGTTAATTTTCTGTGTAGATTGGTGTAATGTAATATCCCCTGCTGAGCTGGAAGAGTGATAGATGGTGAAGGAAGTTTATGTAATAGATTTAATGTCAATAAACAGTAACTTAATCTCAACTTAAAAAAAGAATCACCAAACTTTGACATTTGATACTGTGTCCCTCTCATCAAATACTTAGGGTTAAATTTGGACCCACTTTTGGAAAATCAGTTTTAATGTGCCATAGCACAGGAGACTATTTTGGCCCAATTTCCTGATGAATGTCTCTCCCACCCACTCCCTTCCCACCTAATTTCGATAGCCTATCAGTGGAGGAGAGCTTGCCCATAGAGCTTTGCTTGTAGTGCACAAGTTTAAGCATTGGAAAATCTAGCAAGAATGCAGTTCATGTAGGGATGCTGCTTTTAAAGGGCTGCAGCTAGTCAATAAAGGAGAAGTTGTGGTTGGTATAGAAAAATGGAGTAGTTGATCACAATGGCACATTGGAGGCAAGTGGGCAACACTGCTTCCATTGATGCTGAAGATTGAGGCCATGCTACATGAGGTGCACCAAAGGAGACTGACCCTATTTGGGGCTGAAGGCAATCCTCCAGTGCAAGCGCAAGAGAGACTACCTACTGGGTCCATGCAATCCTTTAAGTTCCTTGCTCCTGGCTGCAAGTGAAAACGTTTTCTGGTATCAGGTGGTGGAGGTGATGGTAAATGTGCTTCACACTGTTACACACCTTTCTTGTGGGGCTCATCAAGCATCACAAGTTGAGGACTATCATACTGTCTTGGAGCATTTGAAGCATCAAACACAACCATTATTTTTTCCAAACAGTTTTACTGTGGCAAAGCTGGATGGTATATTTCTATTGCAGGTGGAAGTGGCAGACATGGAAGAGCAAACAGATGTTCAGGCTTCTATCTCTGCTGTTGCAGGGTTTCTCCCTGCAGCAGTCATAAACCTAGAGGTTAGCTCTGGTCTACTCCCTTCCTCCCTCTCCTCTGTGTTCCTTCTTGCAAAAATGAAACTACCGTCGACTATATCGCATACTGATGGCATCTTGGCTGCTTCTTGGACAATGATGCATACTGGTAGTTTTGTGGCCGGATATCACCAGAACATTAACTGAGTGAAAACCCTTTTTCTATGGCATTTATGATTTTATAACTGTTGCTGCTCTGATGCAAAAATAACATATATTCCTGAATTCTTAGTTGTATTTGCACCAGGGTATAGTGTGGTGTTTGAGGAAAGCCTCACTGTTCACTTAAGATCTAACCTGCTCATTGTCTAGCTACCAATAAAATGAGAGCCAGGACTCCGTATGCCCCTACCATACGCATGCATACAATCTACTTTTTAATTTTTCATTGACCTCATGATTGCTAATGTAATCGGTACGATGATATATATAGGCAGGTTCTTTCAACAGTATTGCGTTTGTAATTGCAGTACATTGCCAGTTTTGAAGAAGAAACATTGAGAAGCAATGCATTTTACAAATGCACACTCAAATTTCACACATGCAGGTGTGCACTCATCCACACACTTGTGGACTTGTTGGGGGCAAAATTTGACTTGCGCTGATAACAGGTGCGAAGTTGGCGGAGCAGTAGCTCTGCATTCCAGTTCGTAACAGCCTGAGGCCCTAGCCAAACTCTGCTTCGGACCTCATTTAAATGCTATGGGCGCCAAATGGGTATAAGCCTAATGCCTATGGGTGCAAAACAAGTGACTGTAAGTTGTGTTATTCCTCTATTCTTTCTCGATGTGGAGACGAGGGCCACTGCCTCATATATAAATCCATGGTCACCACACTGACTCTCTTTCTCTTTTCCCAAACCCCGCTTGTTTGTACATATTGTTTTAACTTGAGCAAGATGAATTTTGTACTCCTACTGTTTGGACACAAAATCAAAATTGTGAGGTGAATAAAAATACTTGGGGCCTGCAAGTTGTAGTTCTGGCACAGGGGTCCGGAATTTGGGATGTAAGTCAGATACACCAGAGGTACATCCATTATGCAATACACACTAAATTCCTATAGAATTGGCTGCTGGCATAAGCTGCATCCACCACCAAAGTGGTACACATATGCAAATGACAGCATAATGAGGGCAAAAGTTGCTGTCCTCAAATTCTACCATTTACACCAGAATTGCACAAGACAAATTAAGCCTGTAGAAAAGAGGGGTAAGTTACCAGCATGACTTGTCAAATGGCAAAGTGCTTGAGTTCACAAACTTTGTCTGAAATAGCAACTTTGAAGGGATTGGAAAAATCTTTTTCTCAACTATGCCACTAAGAATGGATTCTGGAAGCTTCCTTTCAGCAGTTTCAGGCAGGGAGATCTTTTGCTTCGCACCCTTCTGTAATGGAAGCTTTACCATGGGGTTTACTGTGGGCATTCCCGTATAGGTGCTTATAATGGAGGCACAACAAGAGCGGGAGGAAGAGGAAATGACAGGCACGTTGGATAAGGCTGCATGCAAGATAAGGCTACAATAAAGGACAAGATTAATTAGGAAGTACCCTTCCACCAGTATTTACAGACTATGCAGCATTCTCTCGCTCTCTCTCTCGCTCTCTCTCTCGCTCTCTCTCTCGCTCTCTCTCTCGCTCTCTCTCTCGCTCTCTCTCGCGCTCTCTCTCGCGCTCTCTCTCGCGCTCTCTCTCGCGCTCTCTCTCGCGCTCTCTCTCGCTCTCTCTCTCGCTCTCTCTCTCGCTCTCTCGCTCTCTCTCTCGCTCTCTCTCTCGCTCTCTCTCTCGCTCTCATCTCAAAATCTCATCTCAAAATCTCAATAAATCAACAGTTGGTAAGAGAACTGGCCTACGGCTTTCAAGAATGCACTACCATGTGTGTTATTCCAGGCCTGTTTACAGCAGCCTTAGTGTTTGGTGCAGCCCACTGCCACATTTGTACTCCGATCCTACACCCGCATATGGACTTTTTCTCACAGTCTTAACTGCACGTTTCTCCCTTGCAAGGCACATCTGGGGACTTCCTAGTGTGTAAGCAGCATCTGTTGTTATCTTCTTATGCTCTGCCTACCGACGCTTGAGTAGCAGTGCATATCCAGCCACAGAGGCCTTTTAACATGTCGGCATTCTTGTTTCACGACAAGGCAACTCGTAACACACAAGAAGAAATTGTCACAAAGGCTGGGCCCTTCAACATCAAGATTCTGGACCCCTTAAGTGGAAGAGGCAGTGCTACTACAGCAGAACCTGTAGCTGAGGGAGTTGGAGATTATAATCCCATTCTAACTTTTTTTTTAGATTTAACACAACACCAGGTAGCAGAGGAGGAGGAGCAAAAAGAGCAGCGAGGCCCCTCTGCTTCAGACCCAACAACAATGCATCCCCAACGCCTGTCATTCCCCATCTTCCTTCCCAGCACCAGCCCAGAGATGAGCACTCTGGGTGGGGGTTCTTCAGATAGTGGGCATCGCAGGTGGAATGTTGAGCGCGATTGGGGGAAAAAAGGAATTGCTCTCGAAGATAAGGAGCCTGACTTTTTGAGTGGAGGCTGAGGAGCTCTGTGGAGCCCCACCCTGCAGATCCTACTTCTAAAAGAATTGTGCTTGCAGGGCATAACAGCTACATGCCTCCTCCCGAGATCCCCACCATCACAGAAGCCAGGATACAGCAAAGACCATGGGCACTGACAACATCCCGGCTGTAGTACTGAAGACTTGTGCTCCAGAACTAACCATGCCTCTAGCCAAGCTGTTCCAGTACAGCGACAACACTGACTTCTACCCGACAGAGTGGAAAATTGCCCAGGTATGTCCTGCCACGAAAAGCAGGACAAATCCATTCCAGCCAATTACCGCCCCATCAGTCTACTCTCAATCATCAGCAAGGTGATGGAAGGTGTCGTCGACAGTGCTATCAAGCGGCACTTACTCACCAATAACCTGCTCACCGATGCTCAGTTTGGGTTCCGCCAGGACCACTCGGCTCCAGACCTCATTACAGCCTTGGTCCAAATATGGACAAAAGAGCTGAATTCCAGAGGCGAGGTGAGAGTGACTGCCCTTGACATCAAGGCAGCATTTGACCCAGCGTGGTATCAAGGAGCCCTAGTAAAATTGAAGTCAATGGGAACCGGGGGGGGGGGGGGGGGGGGGACGGACTCTCCAGTGGCTGGAGTCATACCTAGCACAAAGTAAGATGGTAGTGGTTGTTGGAGGCCAATCATCTCAGCCCCAGGACATTGCTGCAGGAGTTCCTCAGGGCAGTGTCCTAGGCTCAACCATCTCGACCTCCAGCAAACATCCCCACTTCTGACCTTATGATGATTGTACAGTGTTCAGTTCCATTCGCAACCCCTCAGATAATGAAGCAGTCCATGCCCACATGCAGCAAGACCTGGACAACATCCAGGCTCGGGCTGATAAGTGGCAAGTAACATTCGCGGCAGGCAATGACCATCTCCAACAAGAGAGAGTCTGACCACCTCCCCATGACATTCAATGGCATTACCATCGCTGAGTCAGTCACCATCAACGTCCTGGTGCGCCGGTGGTAAAGGGAATGAATGTTTAGGATGGTGGATGGGGTGCCAATCGAGCGGGCTGCTTTGTCCTGGATGGTGTCGAGCTTCTTGAGTGTTGTTCGAGCTGCACTCATCCAGGCAAGGAGAGAGTATTCCATCACACTCCTGACTTGTGCCTTGTAGATGGTGGAAAGGCTTTGGGGAGTCAGGAGGTGAGTCACTCGCCACAGAATACCCAGCCTTTGACCTGCTCTTGTAGCCACAGTATTTATTTGGCTGGTCCAGTTAAGTTTCTGGTCAACAGTGACCCCCAGGATGTTGATGGTGGGGGATTCGGCAATGGTAATGTCATTGAATGTCAAGGGGAGGTGGTTAGACACTCTCTTGTTGGAGATAGTCATTGCCTGGCACTTGTCTTCCCACCAAAATGTATCACTTCGCACTTCTCTCCGTTAAATTTCATCTGCCATGTCCTCCTGAAGTCTGTCACCATCCTCCTCACTGTTCACTGCACTTCAAAGTTTTGTGTCATCTGCAAATTTTGAAATTGTGCCCTGCACACCCAAGTCCAAGTCATTAATATATATCAAGAAAAGCAGTGATCCTAGTACCGACCCCTGGGGAACACAACTGTATACCTTCCTCCAGTCTGAAAAACAACCGTTCACCACTACTCTCTTCCTGTCACTTAGCCAATTTTGTATCCATGCTGCCACTGCCCCTTTTATTCCATGGACTTCAACTTTGATGACAAGCCTATTATGCGGCACTTTATCTTTTGGAAGTCCATATACACAACATCCGCCGCATTGCCCTCATCAATCCTCTGTTACCTCATCAAAAAACTCAATCAAGTTAGTTAAACACTATTTCCCTTTTAACAAATCCATGCTGGCTTTCCTTAATTAATCCACACTTGTCCAAGTGACTTCTAATTTTGTCCCAGACTATCGTTTCTAAAAATTTCCCCGCCACAGAGATAAAACTGGTGTTGCTGGGTTTATCTTTACACCTTTTTTTGAACAAGGGTATAACATTTGCAATTCTTCAGTCCTCTGGCACCACCCCCTTATCTAAGGATGTTTGGAAGATTATGGTCAGCACCTCTGCAATTTCTACCCTTACTTCCCTCAGCAACCTAGGATGCATCCCATCCGAACCTGGTGACTTATCTACTTTTAAGTGCAGCCAGCCTTTCTAGTACCTCTATCAATTTTTAGCCCAGCCAGTACCTCAACTAACTCCTCTTTTACTGTGACTTTGGCAGCATCTTCTTCCTTTGCAAATGCAAAGTACTCATTTAGTATCTCAACCATGCCCTCTGCCTCCTTTTTGGTCCCTAATCAGCCTCACCCCTCCTCTTACTACCAGTTTACTATTTGTACACCTATAGAAGACTTTTGGATTCCCTTTTACGTTAGTTGCCCATCAATTCTCATACTCTCTCTTTGCCCCTCTTACTTCCTTTTTACTTCTCCTCTGAACTTTCTATATTCAGCCTGGTTCTCACTTGTATTATCAACTTGACATCTATCACACGCCTCCTTTTTCTGCCTTATCTTACTCTATATCTCTTTCATCATCCAGGGAGCTCTGGCTTTGGTTGCCCTACCTTTCCCCCTTGTGGAAATGCACCTGGATTGTACCCGAGCCACCACCTCTTTAAAGGCCGCCCAATGGTCGATTACAGTTTTGCCTGCCAATCTTTGATTCCAATTTACCCGGGCTAGATCCGTTCTCAGCCCACTGAAATTGGCCCTCCTCCAATTAAGTATTTTTACTCTAGATTTCTCCTTGTCCTTTTCCATAGCTAATCTAAACTTTATGATACTATGATTACTGCAGTTCCTTCATTGTCGCTGGATCAAAATCCTGGAACTCCCTACCGAACAGCACTGGGAGTACCTTTACCACACGGACTGCAGTGGTTTAAGAAAGTGGCTCACCACCACCTTCTCAAGGGCAATTAGGGATGGACAATAAATGCTGGCCTTGCCACAGCTAGTATGTGTGGCACTGACAGGAATGGTTTAATAGCTTTGAAAGCCACTTTGAAGCATGTGGCAGGTCCGGGCAGGATTGCAGTGGGTGCATCCAACACCGGCACATGCAATAGGATAAGCTGCTTAGCTGGCAACTCGCACTGCTGCAATGGAGGCCTTAAACGATAATTAAGCAAGGGTCGTCTCTTCCTGATTGTACGGAATTAACAACCAGTAGGCGACAACTTCAGCTGGGGCTTCAGTTTTCCTGTTGATCAGTTGCCTAGCCGAGCTAGTACCCAATACCAGTGGCTTGACATAAAGGTGCTTATGTAATCCTGCAGTCTGTCATGATAGAGTCCTCCAGCCAGGCCTCCCAAATGCCTGCGCATATGGCAGCAAGATTGAAGGGCAGGCTGCCAAGGAAACAACTCCAGAGTACAGTTTGCAGCTAGTTCTTCTCAGAACAAGCCTACCACAGTCCTATCGGGTTAATATAGTCATTAGCCAACTACCTCACATGCTCCAATCTTGCAGGTAACACCTAGAAGAAGCACTGGGTTAGCACAGAGCTCACAGTGGCACCAATCAAAAGGCAGCAGTGCAAAGATAGTATTGTGGATAGCTACCGAGAGAAGTAATGTTTTAGTTTTTCCTATATGTTAGAATTTGGTGTATTGAGATGTGAGGAATGGGAAATGTTGTTTGGATGTTTACCCATATTATAATAGCATGGTCAGAGACAACAATGTTGCATGGAATGTTTCTGCATTGGGGACTGCTGGTTCTTAGGACAAGGAGTTGACTGAGCCACAAAGTTTTCCTTGGCATTTTCATTCTGCTCTTGTTGCTCACCACCTTCCCCTGTTGCCTTCCGTTAGCTCCCTCCAATGTGTCGGGCACGGCAGCACGCTTTACAGTGCAAAATTATGCAGCATGCAGCAGAGGGTCACTATCGTGGACTGTACTGAAATGCCTCACCAGACTCATCGAGGCCCCTGAAGCATGTTTTCAGCATTCTGATGATGTGTTTGACTGGAATCTGTGAAATCCTGCAGTTGTGATCAAATAGACCTTACTGAGCCTCTGCTCTGTTTAGGTCCTGGGAATACTCAACAGTGTCAATAGCCAAAGGTTGAGGAGGTACTCTTTTATCTCCCGGGATTCGGCAGGACACTCACCTTTTGGTTTTTGAAGAGTAAGAAGGAGAAATGGTAGATTCGCAGGAAATGTACATCAAATGCATGTTTCTGTGCCGATAGTGACACACTGGGGAGGGAGCAGGGTGTGTGTTTGTGGCTGGGAAATCTGGAAATGCCGGGAATATGAAACTCCTACTGAATTTAATGGCAGGAACTCATTAGCATTTTTTTACTCCGATTGAGAGGCTGGCTGGCTGCCAGGCGGGAAAGCCAGCGATAGAAGGCAGCAGCCGAGAGCGTCCCAGGCAATCGGGAAAGATTGGGGGTTGGTGGTGGGGGCTCGGAACAAGAAGGGTGGGAGAGATTGCAGGGCGGGAGAGATTGCAGGGAGGGAGATAGCGGCCGGCAACCGATTGCAGAAGGGTCAGCCGATCGCGGGGCGGGTGGCAGAAGATTTGCTTGAGGGGCCGGAGGGAAGCATTACTGCTCCTCCTGGCCCACAAGTAGCGCTGGAAAAGCAGTTACCTGCTGGATCTGGCAGCTCGCGCTTCCCTTTTAGCTGCCAGGTTTCCCAAGTCCTGACCCACAGCCATTAAATTTAAGTGGCTCCCAAATTTGGAGGAATGGAGCCTCATTTTAATATTATTACGAACCCGCCTCTCCAGAGTGGGTTACTCGGACGCCCCCAAATCTGCCGCGGTTAAATCGGAAGTAGGCACGTTTGCGGCAGGTTGGGGTCGGGTTTTACATTTTTACCGATTTTTACCTCTCCCGCTTGTTATGGAGGTAGGGGTTAAAATTCCTCCCACTAGCTGTATGTTGATGAAGTGGAACCATTTTCTGTTGCATGACACTTCATGGATACAGGGAGCCCATATAGCCATGTGAGTTCCACCGATGGTCCCTTGAACTTTGGGAAATCTTGCCACTTAGAAGAATCCCATAGCTTTCTCGAGCTGTGACCTTGGATCCAAGGGTAGGTAATGCACGGGAAAACAAAGTGTCAATGATGTGCGAGATACATTCGTCGACAACTGACTGAAAGATGTGGTAGAAATCCCCTGAAGCTGTGTGAAAGGAGCCAGCAGAAAACAAAAAAAAAATGAAATGTGATGGTTAATTTGACTGCCAGTGATAATGTGGTGAGTGTGGGAGTCACCTTCCAACATTTGGCATAACTACTGGATGGCTTCCTTTGGGAAGCAATCATCTTATGCATTGTTTCTGGATGAGGTGGAGGTAGGATCTGAGAAGTTGGTACACTCTGGTGGCTTGGTACTTAGAGTCATAGAGTTATACAGCACGGATAGAGGCCCTTCGGCCCATCGTGTCCGCGCCGGCCATCAGCCCTGTCTACTCTAATCCCATATTCCAGCATTTAGTCCGTAGCCTTGTATGCTATGGCATTTCAAGTGCTCATCCAAATGCTTCTTGAATGTTGTGAGGGTTCCTGCCTCCACAACCCTTTCAGGCAGTGAGTTCCAGACTCCAACCACCCTCTGGGTGAAAAAGTTCTTTCTCAAATCCCCTCTAAACCTCCCGCCTTTTACCTTGAATCTATGTCCCCTTGTTATAGAACCCTCAACGAAGGGAAAAAGCTCCTTAGTATCCATCCTATCTGTGCCCCTCATAATTTTGTACACCTCAATCATGTCCCCCCTCAGCCTCCTCTGCTCCAAGGAAAACAAACCCAATCTTCCCAGTCTCTCTTCATAGCTGAAGCGCTCCAGCCCTGGTAACATCCTGGTGAATCTCCTCTGCACCCTCTCCAAAGCGATCACATCCTTCCTGTAGTGTGGCGACCAGAACTGCACACAGTACTCCAGCTGTGGCCTAACCAGTGTTTTATACAGCTCCATCATAACCTCCTTGCTCTTATATTCTATGCCTCGGCTAATAAAGGCAAGTATCCCATATGCCTTCTTTACCACCTTATCTACCTGTTCCGCCGCCTTCAGGGATCTGTGAACTTGCACACCAAGATCCCTCTGACCCTCTGTCTTGCCTAGGGTCCTCCCATTCATTGTGTATTCCCTTGCCTTGTTAGTCCCTCCAAAGTGCATCACCTCGCACTTTTCCGGGTTAAATTCCATTTGCCACTGTTCCGCCCATCTGACCAACCCATCTATATCGTCCTGCAGACTGAGGCTATCCTCCTCACTATTTACCACCCTACCAATCTTTGTATCATCAGCGAACTTACTGATCATACCTTTTACATTCATATCCAAGTCATTAATGTAGACCACAAACAGCAAGGGACCCAGCACCGATCCCTGTGGTACCCCACTGGCCACAGGCTTCCAGTCACAAAAACAACCTTCGACCATCACCCTCTGCCTTCTGCCACTAAGCCAGTTTTGTATCCAAAGTGCCAAGGCACCCTGGATTCCATGGGCTCGTACCTTCTTGACCAGTCTCCTGTGGGGGACTTTATCGAAGGCCTTACTGAAATCCATGTATACCACATCCACTGTGTTACCCTCATCCACACGCCTAGTCACCCCCTCAAAAAATTCAATCAAATTAGTCAGACATGATCTTCCCTTGACAAAGCCATGTTGACTATCCCTGATTAATCCTTGCTTCTCCAAGTGGAGACTAATTTTGTCCTTCAGAATTTTTTCCAATAATTTTCCTACCACTGATGTTAGGCTCACTGGCCTGTCGTTCCCCGGTTTTTCCCTACTCCCCTTCTTGAATAATGGTATTACATTAGCGGTTCTCCAGTCCTCTGGCACATCCCCTGTGGCCAGAGAGGTTCTGAATATATGTGTCAGAGCCCCCGCAATCTCCTCCTTTGCCTCACACAGTAGCCTGGGATACATTTCGTCCGGGCCTGGGGATTTATCCATTTTTAGGCCTGCTAAAACCGCCAATACCTCCTCCCGCTCGATGTTAATATGTTCGAGTATATCACAGTCCCCCTGCCGTATTTCTATGTCTACATCGTCCTTCTCCATAGTGAAAACAGATGCAAAAAATTCATTTAGAACCCCTCCTACATCTGCCGGCTCCACACACAGATTGCCATTTTTGTCCCTAATGGGCCCTATTTTTTCCCTAGTCATCCTCTTACCCTTAATATACTTATAAAACATCTTAGGATTTTCCTTTATTTTGCTCGCCAGTGTTATTTCATGGCCCCTCCTTGATCTCCTAATTTCTTTTTTAAGTATCCCCCTGCACTTTTTGTACTCCTCTAGGGCTTCCTCCGTCCTTAGCCTTTTGTATCTGCCAAAAGCCCTCCTTTTTTTCCTAACCCATTCTCGTATATCCCCTGACATCCAAGGTTCCCTGGAGTTCTTGGAACCACCCTTGACCTTTACGGGAACATGTTGCCATTGTATGGTCTCAATCTCCCTTCTGAAAGACTCCCATTGCTCCGATGCGGATTTTCCTACAAGCAGCTGATCCCAGTCCATTTTGGCCAGATCCTGCCTTATCCTATTAAAATCGGCCTTCCCCCAATTTAGAACCTTTATTTCCGGCCCCTCCCTGTCCTTTTCCTTCCATGACCACCTTAAATCTCACCGAATTATGGTCACTGTCACCAAAGTGCTCACCTACTAGCACTTCTTCCACTTGGCCGGCCACATTCCCTAGAATTAGGTCCAGTACCGCCCCCTCTCTTTTCGGACTTTCTACATGCTGGCTCAAAAAGCTCTCCTGGATGCACGTTAAGAATTTTGTACCCTCTAAGCCTTTTACACTCTGAGTATCCCAGTTAATATTGGGGAAGTTGAAATCCCCCACTATTATTACCCTATTATTTGCACAATTTTCTGAGATTTGCCTACATATCTGTTCCTCGATCTCCCCCTGACTGTTTGGGGGCCTATAGTACACTCCCATCAAAGTGCTTGCCCCCTTTTTGTTTTTAAGCTCCACCCATATGGCCTCATTAGAGGAACCTGCTAATATATCATCCCTCCTTATGGCAGTAATTGATTCTTTAATTAATATTGCGACCCCCCCTCCTCTTATACCTCCCCCTCTGTCTCGCCTGAAGATTCTGTACCCCGGAATATTGAGCTGCCAGTCTTGCCCCTCCCTCAACCATGTCTCTGTGACAGCAACAATATCATACTCCCATGTGTTTATCAACACCTTCAGTTCATCCACCTTATTCGCAAGACTCCTTGCGTTAAAATAGATGCCATCCAGCCTTGCCCTCACATATTTGCCCTGTCTTCCAAGCTGACTTGTTTTTTTCTCTATATTTGGCTGCACATCACCCCCTATTGTAGCTCCACTCTGTATCCCAGCCCCCTGCCAAGTTAGTTTAAACCCCCCCCAACAGTGCTAGCAAACCTCCCCGCAAGGATATTTGTCCCGCTCTGGTTCAGGTGCAACCCGTCCGACTTGTACAAGTCCCACCTTCCCCAGAAGCAGGCCCAGTGATCCAGGAAACTGAAACCCTCCCTCCTGCACCAACTCTTTAGCCACGCATTCATCTGTTCTATCCTCCTATTTCTATACTCACTAGCCCGTGGCACTGGGAGTAATCCAGAGATTACAACCTTTGAGGTCCTGCTCTTTAATCTGCTACCTAGTTCCCTAAATTCTTGTTGCAGGACCTCATCTCCCTTCCTACCTATGTCGTTGGTCCCAATGTGGACCACGACCTCTGCCTGCTCACCCTCCCCCTTGAGAATGCCCTGTAGCCGCTCAGTGACATCCATGACCCTGGCACCAGGGAGGCAACAAACCATCCTGGAGTCACGTTTACGGCCACAGAAACGCCTGTCTGTTCCACTTACGATAGAATCCCCTACCACTATAGCTCTTCCACTCTTTTTTCCTCCCAGCCTGTGCAGCAGAGCTACCCCTGGTGCCAGGAAGTTGGCTGCTGCTGCCTTCCCCTGATAAGTCATCCCCCTCAACAATATCCAAAGCGGTATATTTGTTTGAGAGGGGGACGGCCACAGGGGACCCCTGCACTGCCTGCCTGCTCCTCTTACTCTGCCTGGTGGTCACCCAATTACTTCCTGTCTGTACAACCTTTACCTGCGGTGTGACCATCTCACTAAACGTGCTATCCACGACGTTCTCAGCATCGCGAATGCTCCTTAATGAATCCATCCGCAGCTCCAGTGCCGCAATGCGGTTTGTCAGTAGCTGCAGCTGGATACATTTCCCGCACACATGGTCGTCAGGGACACCGGAAGGGTCCCTGATTTCCCACATAGAGCAGGAAGAGCATAACACGGGGCTGGGCTGTCCTGACATGACTTACCCTTTAACTAATTAATTCAAATTAAATGAATCCCACCAATTTCACTTCAATTAAAAGGTATACTCAAGGGCCCTTGCTGAACAGCAGTCCCCCACTACACAACAGAGACCAGAGAATCCACAAACTCTAACCTTAGACAAATTCAGCAGGAAAATACTCACCAGCCAATCACTTACCTCTTCCTTGGTGACGTCCCACTTGGATTACTTTTTGCTTCTTATTTATCTTAGGTCCAGGAGTTGAGTCCCTGTGATGTCGCACAGTAGTTGTCTCTTGGTGCAGGTCTGCTGCTGCTTTTATTCCACAATCTCAGTCTTCTACTCTCAGGTCCACTACCGCTCTGCAGGAAAAGTTTGGAAAAGCAAGGCAAAGCAGCACCTCCTTCCCCCACTTCACCGAACTCCCACACTTACCGAACTCTCAGCACACTGTAATATCCGCACTTACGGGTGATTCTCCTGTGTAGCTTGAGCTTTCCCTCTGCTGCTACTCTTCTTCTTCCAAGAAAGCCATAGTGGGAAGTCATAGTGGCCAGAGAGTAATGAGTAAAGGCCTTTAATTAACAAACCAGCAAAAGACGGCGAGGTCTACCATCAGCAGATAGTAAGTACCCCCAAAAGAACACTTCGCAATAAAAGGATTTGGCAGCACTTTACAATATTGAAGTCTTATGACAGATGACATAGAATTTTACAGCACAGAAACAGGCCATTTGGCCCAACAGGTCTATGCTGGTGTTTATGCTCCACACAAGCATCCTCCCACCTTACTTCGTCTCACCTGATCAACATATCCATCTATTCCTCATGTACTCATCTCCCTCATGTACTTGTTCAGCTTCGCCTTAAATGCAACTATGCTATTCACCTCAATCATTCCATGTGGTAGCGAGTTCTACAGTTTCACCACTCCAAGTAAAACAGTTTCTCCTGACTTCCTTATTTGATTTATAAGTGACCATCTTGTATTTATGGCCCCTTATGGTATTTTTGGACCCCCCCCACCCCCAAACAAGTGGAAACAAATTCTCTACATCTGCCCTATCAAATTCCTTCATAATTTTAAGGACCTCTATCGGATCACCTCTTAGTCTTCACTTTTTTTTAGAGAAAAGAGCCCCAACCTGTTCAGTCTTTCTATAGTTTAGTTTGAAAATACTTCTGCCATTACTCTTGCACCTTAGCTATAGGGTATACTTGTGTTGTACAGGTGTCCCTTACTTTAGTCATAAATAGAGGAGTGATGATGGGAAATGTGATTCTTGGGGCATAATTTTAGCTTTGAGCCGGGAACCCAGTGCGTCCGTAGATGTTCGTATGGGGAACCCTGAAGCCAAATGACGGCGTCACAATTTGTGATTGCAGCTCAATTGAAGGTAAGCATTTGTGCTTCCAGGTTTCCCAAGCGCCAGGCAGCCAGATTGACAGTCTGTCTGCCTGTCGTAAGTGAAAGGAGCTGTAAATCGGAGAAGGGGGAGGGAGAGAGAGAGATTGTGGACCATGGAAGAAATTGGAGGGGTGGGAGGATGTGGACGACATCGGGTGGATCTCGGAGAAGATCGGAGGGGGTGGGGGCGGATGCAACATCAGGGGATCAGATCGTGGGGATCCGATCATGCCAGGTGAGTTTGTTGGCCCTGGATGAAGTATTCCTGCTCCTCCGGGCCCACAAGCAATGCAATAAAGTCACTTACCTCGTGGATCCAGCCCTTCCCGCCTGCTTTCACCTGACGTGAATCGGAAGCGATAGGAAACTCGACAGGTAAGGTTAAATTTGTTTGACATTTCTCATACACACAGAATTAAGTGCCTCAACTATTGCAGTGAGGTACATTGCCCTTTTAAGTATCGACTCGCCGGCTTTAAGTGGGGACAGGACTTCTGGGTTTATGTTGCGCGTGCCTCCAAATGTGCCTGGGTTAAACCTGGAAGTGAGCGCGTTGGAGCCGGGATGCGGTCCCGCTCCAAAAATCAATCATTTTTACTGCCCACCCGCCCCCAACCCACCTGTTTTTGGGGGTTAAAATTACCCCTTGATGTCATTACATCATCATGCCTTTATGTAAATTTTTATGCTGGCCAATGGGTAGGTGCTCCCAATCCCACCCAACCCAGTTGTGCTGAAAAATTAGCAGAGGTAAAATGGGAAATCTATGGTTGGAAATTCGTGGATCATTCCGGGGCAAAAAGAAAAAAGGAATTGTCCTCTTATCTGTGTTGAACATTTACCCACTCTATCCTCTTGTGGAGAACCGCTCTCCGTTCGATGAAATCCTTAAATTGGGCAACTCTGGTCTGGATAAGGTACATGTCACATCTCCTGATTCCCAACAAACCTAAAATAATCAGAGACCTTCAACAAATTAGTAGATAAATCACCAGGGCCGGATGAAATATATCCCAGGCTGTTAAAAGAAGCAAACGAGGAAATAGCGGAGCCTCTGAGCATCATTTTCCAATCCTCACTGGATACAGGCATGGTGTCGGAGAATTGGAGGACTGCTAATGTTGTACCGTGGTTTAAAAAGGGAGCGAGGGATAGACTGAGTAATTACAGGCCAGTCAGTCTAACCTTGGTGGTGGGCCAATTATTGGAATCAATTCTGAGGGACAGGATAAACCGTCACTTAGAAAGGCACGGGTTAATCAAGGACAGTAAACATGGATTTGTTAAGGGAAGGTCGTGTCTGACTAACTAACTTGATTTATTTTTTGAGGTAACAAGGATGGTAGATGAGGGTAGTGCATTTGATGTAGTCTACATGGATTTTAGCAAGGCTTTTGACAAGGTCCCACATGGCAGACTGGTCAAAAAAGTACAAGCCCATGCGATCCAAAAGAAACTGGCAAGTTGGATCCAAAATTGGCTCAGTGGCAGGAAGCAAAGAGTAATGGTTGACGGGTGTTTTTGTGACTGGAAGGATGTTTCCAGTGGGGTTCTGCAGGGCTCAGTACTAGGTCCCTTGCTTTTCGTGTATATATTAATGATTTGGACTTAAATATAGGGGGCATGATTAAGAAATTGCAGATGATACAAAAATTGGCTGTGTGGTTGATAGTGAGGAGGAAAGCTGTAGACTGCAGGACGATATCAATGGACTGGTCAAGTGAGCAGAAAAGTGGCAAATGGAATTCAATCCAGAGAAGTGTGAGGTAATGCATTTGGGGAGGGCAAACAAGGCAAGGGAGTACACAATAAATGGGAGGATACTGAGGTGTAGAGGAAGTGAGGGTCCTTTGAATGCATGTCCACAGATCCCTGAAAGTAACAGGACAGGTAGATAAGGTGGTTAAGAAGGCATATGGAATACTTTCCTTTATTAGCCGAGGCATAGAGTATAAGAGCAGGGAAGTTATGCTAGAACTGTATAAAGCACTAGTTAGGCCACAGCTTGAGTACTGCGGACAGTTCTGGTCACCACATTACAGGAAGTATGTGATTGCACTAGAGAGGGTACGGAGGACTGGAGAATTTTAGCTATGAGGAAAGATTGGATAGGCTGAGGTTGTTTTCCTTGGAACAGAGGAGGCTGAGGAGTGATTTAATTGAGGTGTACAAATTGAGGGGCCTAGATAGAGTGGATAGGAAGGCCGTACTTCCCTTAGAAGAGAGGTCAATAACCAGGGGGCATAGATTTAAAGTGATTGTTAGAAGGATTAGAGGAAAGCTGCTGAAAATATTTTCCACCCAGAGGGTGGTGGGGGCCTGGAACTCACTGCCTGAAACGGCGGTAGAGGCAGAAACCTTCAACTCATTTAAAAAGCACCTGGATGTGCTCCTGAAGTGCCGTAACCTACATAGTTATGGACCAAGTGCTGGAAAATGGGATTAGGCTGGGTGACTCATTTTTGGTCGGCGCAGACACGATGGGCTGAATAGCCTCCTTCTGTTCTGTAAATTTTCTATGATTCTAAATTGTGGCAGCAGGTTATATTTGTAATTTTTTATTTTCATGCCAGAAAACTATAGTTGACCTAGATTACCTAAATATTTTGAGAACTACAGGTACTATTATTCTCTCCCTCTGTCTTTTGTCCAGGCACTGGGACAAAGAAGTCCAGAAGGCACAAAATCAAGCTCGAGTCCCCCACCTTACCAAAGCCATTTTAAAATGTTTCTGGAAATCGTATAGTATTTTAGGTGCATTCACATTTTTGGAGGTAATTATGGAGTTTTTGATGAATATCTTATTAACTCAGAAATTGCAAGACTCTCCTCCTGGCCTGATAGAGGTGCAGATCAGAAAATTAGGTGTTCCTGATTGTTAAGATCAGTGGGTACAAAATTGTGAGTGCCGTAAAATGGACCCGCTGACCTCTACATCTGATTCTGATCTGTGATCGTATTAAGCCGTGAGCAGAGTTTGTGTAGCTTTTTTCTGTGATTCTTTAGTCACCCTTGATGTGTAAAACTTTGCCAAGTTGCTCCAATGCAATGCTTTCAACAAAAGCATTTGGGGAAGGAGCAACCTGAAATTTTCCATAATCTGTGTCTTTTCCAGTTTTACTTTCTTGGTTGTTCTTTCATTCCCCCCCCCCCCCCCAAAACTACATAGATTAACAGGCCATTCGGCCCAACTGATCCATGCCGGTGTTTATGCTCCACATAAGCATAATTATCTTCTCTAATTTAGCTATTATTTCCTTTTCCCTTTATTTGATTGTAGTATTGTACCCATTTCTGCTTTTTCTTTTATTGAGAAACCAAGATGAAGGGACAGGGCACATGGTGCACGACACCACCAAGGTTGAAAAGCGTAAAAGAGAAGACAAGGTGAATTGGGAAGTAGTCATTAGCGGAGACTTAGCTTGTGTTTTAAAAGCTTGAAGATGGTAGGAGGAAGGAAGGACTGAAGGAGGTAAGGAGTTCCACAGTTATGAGATCTTGAGAAAGAGTGAGTTTGAAGTAAACTTTGATGAGACTTTCAACACAGTGAGGGAGGGGAAAGACCTTGTTGGATAGTGTATGATGAGCAAGAGAGGAGAGTTCAGAGGAGCACTGACATAGTAATATTGTTAAGATAGAGAGATACAAGAAAGAGGGTGTATGTGCGCGTTTGTGTTTGTCATTGAAGGCTAGTGATTAGAGGATCGGTTATCAGACAGCAAGCTTTTTCTTGTCCAGGAGTGTGAGAAATTGGAAGAGCTTCCCTAAATTTGGCAGCAATGTTGAAGTCTTGGGTGGACTTAAGTTTATAAACAGTTAAGAGTTGTTGTAGGGATAAGAAGCATTTAGTACTAAGTAGGAAACTGAGCTTTTTGGAGCCAGCTTCAGCAATGGAGGAGATGTGGGAATTCATTGTGGTCAGAGGAGATAGTGAGGTGAAGAATGGTGATTGATGGAAAAAGGACTAAGGGTGAAGCCATCATAGATAATACCAATTAGCTGTTGATTTGATTTCGGAGAGACATGAGGATATTGGGAAATTCAGCAGCCCCAACCCATAATTTTCAGACCATTAATGGTCAGAAAATCACAGGTTGTGAAATTTCTCGACATGCACTCCCATTATGTGTTAGGAATGCTAAATAGAAACTCCTCATCATTATGTCTTTGAATTGAAAGAAACAAGATTTTCACAGCCTCATTGAAGGGCATTGAGGAAATCAAGAAGTAATGATTGGACCATTACAGTGCGAGAGGACTGGAGGTGGTAAGCACTGAGGAAATTAAATATTTATTCAGTTCCAGATCATAACCATTCCCTGCGTAAATTTTTTTTCCCCCTCATATCGCCTCTGGTTCTTTTGCCAGTTACCATAAATCCTCTGGATGCCATAAACCCTCTGGATACCGACCCTTATACCACTGGAAACAGCTTCTCCTTATTTACTCTTATCAAAATCCTTTATGGTTTTGAACACCTCAATCAAATCTCCCCTTAACCTCTGCTCTAAGGAGAACAACCCCAGTTTCTCTAATTTCACCACGTAACTGAAGTCTTTCATCTGCCATGTGTTTGCCCATTTCACCAGTCCGTTTATGTCTTCCTGTAGTCTGTTACTATCATCCTCACTGTTTACCACATTTGGTTTCATCTGCCAACTTTAAAATTATGTCCTCTATACCCAAGTCCAGGTCATTAATGTATATCATCAACACCGACTCCTAGCAGACACCACTGCACACTTCCCTCCAGTCTGGAAAAGCAACAGTTCACCACTATTCTCTGCTTTCTGTCCCTTAGTTGATTTCGTATCCACTCAGCAACTGCCCTTTTAATCCCATGGGCTTCAGTTTTGCTAACAAGTCTATTATGTGGTACTTTATCAAATGCCTTTTGAAGATCCATCTACACATCATCAACTGCACTACCCTCATCATTCCTCTCCATTACTTCATCACAGAACTCAATCAAGTTAGTCAAACACGATTTGCCGTTAACAAATCTGTGCTAACTTTCATTTATTAATCCATATTTTTCCAAGTGCCAATTAATTTTGTTCTGGATTAATGTTTCTCAAAGTTTCCCCACCACCGACGTTAGGCTGACGGGCCTGTAGTTGCTGGGTTTATCCCTCTTCCCTTTTTTGAACAGGGATGTAACATTTGCAATCCTCTAGTCCTCTGGCACCACTCCCATATTTAAGAAGGATTGGAAGATTGTGGCCAGAACCTCTGCAATTTCCACACTTCCCTCAGCAACCTAAGATGCATCCAATCTGAACCGAGTGACTTTATTACTTTGAGCGATGCCAAACTTTTTAGTACCTCCTCTTTATTTATTTTTATGCTATACAATTTCTCTACTACCTCCTTCTTTACTGTGACATTGGCAACATCCTCTTCTCTAGTGAAGACCGATGCGAAGTATTCATTTAGTACCTCAACCATGCCCTGTGCCTCCACAAGAAGATCTCCTTTTTGGTCCTGAATTGGCCCCACCCTTCCTTTGACTACCTTTTTACTATTTATATGTTTATTAATGACTTTTGGGTTCCCTTTTAAGTTACCCACTAATTTATTCTCATACACTCTCTTTGCCCCTCTTGTTTCCTTTTATGGTCTCCTCTGTACTTTTTTGTATTCAGCTTCGATCGCTACTGAATTATGAACCTGACATTTATCATAAGCTTCCTTTTTCTGTTTAATTTTAATCTCTATATCTTTAGTCATCCAAGGGTGTGCACATTTACTATTTCACCACAAATTATAAATAGTGGAAACCTTCCCCTCCCCAAGTTTAGAAAGTGCCAATGTTAAGAAAATGAGGTGTTAGTCTTTCTTAGAAATAGAGTAAACACAAGCAAATTTCCCAGAAGGACAGATGGACTTGGGAGTAAGAGAGGTTGAGGCGATAGTAAAGGATAGAGAGACGTGCAAAGGCACATATCTTTAGGATGATAAGTGGGACTAGAAAGCTTCTTAAGAGTCCGCAGAGCAGAGGTTTGAGCAGATTTGGTTGGGGTATGTGTTTTTAGAATTTAATTTGGAAGTTGGTGAAATGGCAAGCGATTAACAATGGCCCAACAACAAGCAGAGACTTCAGAATAATGCATAAATAATGGAGAGATTAGATAGATGGATATTAAAGGGGAAGGTTGAATTACAGCAGGAGGTGCATACTGGTAACTGAGTCGCCTTAAGAATTCGAAGAAAAATATCCAGGTCCCAAAAATCCAGGGCTGCAACCCCGTCAGTTTCCCAGGGATCAGCTCCTACATTCCCCCCACCACCCCCAGTACCCTCCATTGCTGACCTTGCTGGATGGAGTGCAGCGGACATAATTTACATGCCAACAGTGGGTACTACTACAGGTACGCCTCGGGCACCCGCCTGCCTCTTGTGGCCGGAAAATTCCCTGTATGCCGCTATCGGAGGGTTGCCCAGCCCCGTCTTCACAAAACCCCAGCCGTTTGTAAGTGTTTGTAACAGAATTCTATTGTAGCAGAGTGCATGCTGCATTTATTTATTTTCAGATGTAAGGGAAAAGGATGCGAATGATGGAAAATTTTATCCAGTATAGAAAAATGACCCTCCCATTCTCCAAAAACATTCTCTTATAGATACAATCGTGGGTGGGAGTGAGGAAGTACGAGAAAAATACTTTGAATATGTCCTTCTGAAAATTACAATTAGTGGATCTGAGGCACGACAAATAGGATGCTTCCCGTGTCCTGGACAACCACAGGTGTAGGAAGTGTCATCAACTGGAGGAACCCGAGCTCCGGGTTTCAGAGCTTGAGCAGCAGCTGACATCACTGCATTGCATTCGCGAGGCTGAGTGATAGTGATAGGGGATTCAGTAGTTAGGGGAATAGACAGGCGTTTCTGCGGCTGCAGACGTGATTCCAGGATGGCATGTTCCCTCCCTGGTGCCAGGGTGAAGGATGTCACTAAGCGGCTGCAGAACATTCTGAGGGAGGAGGGTGATTAGCCAGAGGTCGTGATCCATATCGGTACCAACGACATAGGTAGAAAGACGGATGAGGTCCTGCAGGCAGATTTTAAGGAGACATGAAAGCAGGGCCTCAAAGGTAATAACCTCCGGATTACTCCCGGTGCCACGTGCTCGTGAGTATAGAAATAGGAAGATAGAGCAGATGAATGTGTGGCAGGAGAGATGGTGCAGGAGGGAGGGCTTTAGATTCCTGGGACATTGGGACCGGTTCTGGGGGAGGTGGGACCTGTACAAGCCGGGCAGGTTGCACCTCGACAGGGCCGGGACCAATATCCAATTGCTAGTGCTGTTGGGGAGAGTTCAAACTAGCTTGGCAGAGGAACGAAACCTGAATGTAGATTCAGATGGGAGAGAAGCAGAACTGGAAATGGAAAGCAGAAAATTAGTAAGTGAGTTTGGAAGGCAGAGGAAACAATTTTTATTAAAGAAACAATTACAGCTGTGAGCTGTTCGAAGGATCATCAAATGAGGTCCTATGGGTTGAGCTAAAGAACAAAAAATGGGCAGTCACACTACGGGGAGTGTACCATAGACCCCCAAACAGTCAGAGGGAGATAGAAGAGCAAATATGTGGTCAAATTTCTGAAGTGCAAAATCAATAGGGCAGTAATAATAGGGGATTTCAACTACCCCAATATTAACTGGGATACAAACAGTGTGAATGGTATAGAGGGCACAAAATTCTTAAATTGCATTCAGGAGAACCTTTTTGCCAGTACGTAGCAAGCCCAACAAGAGAGGGGACAGTTCTGGATTTAGTTTTAGGAAATGAAGCTGGGCAGGTGGAAGGAGTATCAGTGGGAGAGCATTTTGGTGGTAGTAATAATAATTCAGTTAGATTTAGCTTGGTTATGGAAAAGGACAAAGATAGAACAGGAGTCAAAGTTCTCAATTGAGGAAAGGCCAATTTTACTAAGCTGAGAAGTGATTTAGCAAAAATGTACTGGAAACAGCTACTTGAAGGTAAATCAGTGTCAGAACAGTGGGAGGCATTCAAGGGGGAGATTCAGAGGGTTCAGATTGAACCATGTTCCCAACATGAAAAAGGGTGGGACTGCTAAATCTAGAGCCCCCTGGATGTCAAGGAGCATACAGGGTAAGATGAGGCAAAAAACGAAAGCTCATGTCAGAACTCAATACTACAGAAAGCCGAGAGGAGTATAGAAAGTGAAGGGGTGAAATTGAAAAGGAAATTAGGAAAGCAAAGAGAGGGCATGAAAAATATATTGGCAAGTAAAATCAAGGAAAACCCAAAGATGTTTTATAAATACATAAAGAGCAAGAGGATAACTAAGGAAAGAGTAGGGCCTATTAGAGACCAAAAAGGCAACCTATGTGTAGAGGCAGAAGATGGTTCTTAATGAATACTTTGCGTCTGTCCTCACAAAAGAGGGACGATGCAGACGTTGTAGTTAAGGAGGAGAAGTGTGAAATATTGGATGGGATAAACATAGTGAGAGAAGAAGTATCAAGGGGATTAGCATCTTTGAAAGTAGACACATTGCCAGGCCCAGATGAAATGTATCCCAGGTTGTTAAGAGAAGCAAGGGGGGAAATAGCGGAGGCTCTGACCCTCATTTTCCAATCCTTCCTGGATACAGGTATGATGCCGGAGGATTGGAGGACTGCCAACGTTGTACCGTTGTTTAAAAAGGGAGAGGGGGATAGACCAAGTAATTACAGGCCAGTCAGTCTAACCTCGGTGGTGGGCAAATTATTGGAATCAATTCTGAGCGTGGATTTGTTAAGGGAAGGTCGTGTCTGACGAACTTGATTGAATTTTTTGAGCAGGTAACAAGGAGGGTTGATGAGGGTAGTGCCTTTGATGTAGTCTGCATGGATTTTAACAAGGCTTTTGACAAGGACCCACGTGGCAGACTGGTCAAAAAAGTACAAGCCTATGGGGATCCAAGGGAAAGTGGCAAATTGGATCCAAAATTGGCTCAGTGGCAGGTAGCAAAGGGTAACGGTCGACGGGTGTTTTTGTGACTGGAAGGTTGTTTCCAGTGGGGTTCTGCAGGGCTCGGTATTAGGTCCCTTGGTTTTGGTGGTATATATTAATGGTTTGGACTTAAATGTGAGGGGCGTGATTAAGAAGTTTGCAGATGATACAAAAATTGGCTGTGTGGTTGATAGTGAGGAGGAAAGCTGTAGACTGCAGGAAGATATCGATGGACTGGTCAGGTGAGCAGAAAAGTGGCAAATGGAATTCAATCCAGAGAAGTGTGAGGTAATGCATTTGGGGAAGTCAAACAAGGCAAGGGAATACACAATAAATGGGAGGATACTGAGAGGTACAGAGGAACTCCGAGATCTTGGAATGCATGTACACAGATCCCTGAAAGAGCAGGACAGGTAGATAAGGTGGTAAAGAAGGCATACGGGATAATTTCCTTTATTAGCCGAGGCACGGAATATAAGAGTAGGGGGGTTATGCTGGAACTGTATAGCTTGAGTACTGCGTACAGTTCTGGACACCACATTACAGGAAGGATGTAATTGAACAATAGAGTGTACGAGGAGATTTACGAGGATGTTGCCAGGAGTGGAGAATTTTAGCTGTGAGGAAAGATTGGTTAGGCTGGTTTAATTGAGGGGCCTAGATAGAGGATAGGAAGAACCTATTTTCCTTAGCAGAGAGGTCAATAACCAGGGGACATAGGTTTAAAGTGATAGTTAGAAGGATTAGAGGGAAGCTGAGGAAATATTTTTCACCCAGAGGGTGGTGGGGGTCTGGAACTCACTGCCGAGAAGGGTGGTAGAGGCAGAAACCCTCGTCACATTTGAAAAGTACCTGGATATGCACCTGAAGTGCCGTAACCTACAAGGCTATGGACCAAGTGCTGGAAAGTGGGATTAGGCTGGGTGGCTCATTTTCTGCTGGCACTGACACGATGGGCCAAATGGCCTCCTTCTGTGCCATAAATTTTCTATGAAATAAAATGCCCACTATCTAACAAAACAAATTAATGATATTGACAGTACTTGTATAATGAAAAGTATTTCTGTTTGGTTTAGCCTTGAAAGTTTTTTGTTGTTGAAAACAAACTGTTGAATTTTTCTTTCATAACTGTAATAACAGCCTTTTATTTATGTTCCAAAATTTGAACTTTTCAAAATATATTAATTTTGTTTTTTTTTCTTTTAGGAAATAATAAGAGTTGTTCAGCCCATTATGTTAGGAAAAATTATTAATTATTTTGAAAACTACAGTCCAGATGATACAGAGGCTTACAAAGTTGCCTTTGGCTATGCTGCTGGTATATCGCTTTGTACGCTATTTTTAGCACTTCTACATCATCTATATTTCTTTCACGTACAAAGGAGTGGGATGAAACTAAGAATAGCAATGTGTCATATGATTTACAGAAAGGTAAGAATTTCACATTGTTGATAATTGGCACTGTTTTGGAGGTGTAAAGCTTAGAACTGTTGAATTTTTGATCTATGCGTGTCACAAGTGCTTCACTAACAAAGTATTAATACTTGCCTCCATATAATTAATTACTTTTGAAGTCTAGTGACTGTTATGCAGGCAAATCTTAATATTTATAAGAGTATAATGAAAATAGTTCATTAACTTTCTTCTCCCCTCCCCAATCAAGCACATTTCTAACTTCATTGGCTCATGGGTGGCGATACCTTGCCCCTGACTGATATCTCCCTGCTTGGCTATGCTTTCCACCACCTGCCTTGCTCAAACTGCTGTGATGGCAGTGTGGCCCATATCACCGAGTCGCATCCTAACCTCTTCCTCTATTTCACTGGCATCTTCTCATCCTTCAAGCTCCTCACCATCTTCCAACCCTCTTGCCTCTCCTTGAAAATCTTTGTTGTCTCCTACACCCCAAGCCCCATCCTGAGTTTCTCCCCAAGATATCGCCCTCCTTTCTGCCCTCAGCCTCTGCACTGAACAACGACTCATTATTGTTGTAAACAATTTTACAACACCAAGTTATAGTCCAACAATTTTATTTGAAAATCACAAGGTTTCGGAGGCTTCCTTCCTCAGGTGAATGTCAAGAAATCCTCGAACCTTTCGCATTTATAAATCACAGAACAATACCTGGTGATTACAGATAGTCTTTCCAACTGCCCGTTGCCAAGGCAATCAAAGTGTTCAGACAGAGAGGTGTTACCGACAGGTTCACCGAATATACAAACAACCAAAAAAAAAGAGAGGCAGAAACATAGAAACATCCAGAAGGAAGAGAAAGACAGCAAATGACCCGTTATATTAAAAACAGATAACTTTTGTTCGCTGGTGGGGTTACGTGTAGCGTGACATGAACCCAAGATCCCGGTTGAGGCCATCCTCGTGGGTGCGGAACTTGGCTATCAATTTCTGCTCGACGATTTTGCGTTGTCGGGTGTCTTGAAGGCCGCCTTGGAGTACGCTTACCCGAAGGTCGGTGGCTGAATGTCCTTGACTGCTGATGTGTTCCCCGACTGGGAGGGAACCCTCCTGTCTGGCGATTGTTGCGTGGTGTCCGTTCATCCGTTGTCGCAGTGTCTGCATGTTCTCGCCAATGTACCATGCTCTGGGGCATCCTTTCCTGCAACGTATGAGGTAGACAACGTTGGCCGAGTCACAGGAGTATGAACCATGTACCTGGTGGGTGGTGTCCTCTCGTGTGATGGTGGTATCTGTGTCGATGATCTGGCATGTCTTGCAGAGGTTACCGTGGCAGGGTTGTGTGGTGTCGTGGTCGCTGTTCTCCTGAAGGCTGGGTAATTTGCTGCGAACGATGGTCTGTTTGAGGTTGGGTGGCTGTTTAAAGGCGAGTAGTGGAGGTGTGGGGATGGCCTTAGCGAGGTGTTCGTCGTCATTGATGACATGTTGAAGGCTGCGGAGAACGTGGCGTAGTTTCTCTGCTCCGGGGAAGTACTGGACGACGAAGGGTACTCTGTTGGTTGCGTCCCGTGTTAGTCTTCTGAGGAGGTCTATGCGATTTTTCGCTGTGGCCCGTCGGAACTGTCGATCGATGAGTCGAGCATCATATCCCGTTCTTACTAGGGCGTCTTTCAGCGTCTGTAGGTGTCCATCGCGTTCTTCCTCGTCTGAGCAGACCCTGTGTATTCGCAGGGCCTGTCCATAGGGGATGGCCTCTTTGACGTGGTTAGGGTGGAAGCTGGAAAAGTGGAGCATCGTGAGGTTGTCCGTGAGCTTGCGGTAGAGTGAGGTGCTGAGGTGCCCGTCTTTGATGGAGATTCGTGTGTCCAAGAAAGAAACTGATTCTGAGGAGTAGTCCATGGTGAGCTTGATGGTGGGATGGAACTTGTTGATGTTATCGTGTAGTCTCTTTAGTGATTCTTCGCCGTGGGTCCAACACACCCGGACGTCCTATCGTATCAGGCAACGGAACCCTGTGTGAGAACCTCTCTGGATACATCGAGGGCATCCTGAAACCCATCGTACAGGGAACCCCCAGCTTCTGTCGCGACACTACAGACTTCCTACAAAAACTCAGTACCCACGGACCAGTTGAACCAGGAACACTTCTCACCACGATGGACGTCTCGGCACTCTACACCAGTATCCCCCACGATGACGGCATCGCTGCGACAGCATCAATACTCAACACCAACAACAGCCAATCTCCAGACACCATCCTACAACTCATCCGCTTCATCCTGGATCACAATGTCTTCACCTTCGATAACCAGTTCTTTACCCAAACACACGGAACAGCCATGGGGACAAAATTCGCACCCCAATACGCCAACATTTTCATGCACAAGTTCGAGCAGGACTTCTTCACTGCACAGGATCTCCAACCAACGCTATACACCAGATACATCGACGACATTTTCTTTCTATGGACCCTCTCTCTCTTTTTTTGGTTGTTTGTATATTCGGTGGTCCTGTAGGTAACACCTCTCTGAACACTTTGATTGCCTTGGCAACGGGCAGTTGGAAAGACTATCTGTAATCACCAGGTATTGTTCTGTGATTTATAAATGCGAAAGGTTCGAGGATTTCTTGACATTCACCTGAGGAAGCCTCCGAAAGCTTGTGATTTTCAAATAAAATTGTTGGACTATAACTTGGTGGTGTTAATTTGTTTACAATTGTCAATCCCAGTCCATCACTGGCATCTCCACATCATGACTCATTATTGTGTGATTTCAGTTTCCATCTCAGCTCCCCTTATCCTCTCATTTGAATTCACTGCCCTCCTGTCCTCTCCTAAAAGCTCTCCTAAAACTCTCCACATTCACAGACGCCCTCAACCTGCCATCTTCCATGACCGCTCTACTCCCCTGGTTTTTATCACTGACAGTCACCTCTGACCCCTTCCTTGTATCTGTCACCACCCACATACCCCAACTTCTCCAAGATGCTTACAACATCAGTTTCAAACTCCCAATTGCCTAGCCTTTGTTCCTCCATTCGCCATGATTGTTCTGCAGCCATCAATTTGCTCAACCACTTCCTCACCTCCATCGTTGATGCCATTGTCCCCAGCAAAGCCTCTCCTCTCTCACTCTGGTCTATACCCTGGTATGGCCCCTTCACATCCTCAAGTTTAAGGGGCTCTGATGAGCCAATCTAGCGGTTTAGCCATCCATCACCAGATTCGGCTGGACCACATCAGGCCTTACTGTCCTGCCAAAACTGCCCACTACTCCAGGAAACATCCTAGAAAGAAAAGATAACCACAATTTTTTTTTTCTCCTCTACCAACTGTCTCCTTAAACATTGTAGTTGTTGTTAAGCTAACTTAAGGGTTGGCAGGAGATCCCAGACCCATGTCATGTTCCTCTTGTGGGATGTGGGAATTCAGGGATCCTTCCTGTGTCCCTGGTTCCTTCACCTGCGGGAAGTGTGTCCAGCTGCAGCTACTGTTTGACCGCTTGATGGCTCTGGAGCTGCGGATGGACTCACTTTGGGGCATCCGCGATGCTGGGGAAGTCGTGGATAGCACGTACAGTGAGTTGGTCACACCACAGATAAAAATTACTGAGGGAGATAGTGAATGGGTGACCAACAGACAGAGGAAGAGTAGGAAGGCAGTGCAGGGGTCCCCTGCGGTCATCTCCCTCCAAAACAGGTATACCGTTTTGGATACTGTTGTGGGAGATGGCTCACCAGGGGAAGGTGACAGCGGCCAGGTTCATGGCACCGTGGCTGGCTCTGCTGCACAGGAGGGCAGGAAAAAGAGTGGCAGAGCTATAGTGATAGGGGTCTCGATTGTAAGGGGAATAGACAGGCGTTTCTGCGGATGCAACCAAGACTCCAGGATGGTATGTTGCCTCCCTGGTGCAAGGGTCAGGGATGTCTCGGAGCGGCTGGAGGGGGAGGGTGAACAGCCAGTTGTCGTGGTGCATATAGGTACCAACGATATAGGTTAAAAAACGGGATGAGGACCTACAAGCTGAATTTAGGGAGTTAGGAGTTAAACTAAAGAGCAGGACCTCAAAGGTAGTAATCTCAGGATTGCTACCAGTGCCACGGGCTAGTCAGAGTAGGAATGACAGGATAGCTAGGATGAATACGTGGCTTGAGAGATGGTGCAAGAGGGAGGGATTCAAATTCCTGGGCCATTGGAACCGGTTCTGGGGGAGGTGGGACCAGTACAAATTGGACGGTCTGCATCTGGGCAGGACTGGAACCAATGTCCTAGGGGGAGTGTTTGCTAGTGCTGTTGGGGAGGGTTTAAACGAATGTGGCAGGGGGATGGGAACCGATGCAAGAAGTCAGTGGGAAGTAAAGTGGTGACAGAAACAAAAGGCAGTAAGGGAGAGTGTACAAAACATGACCGGACAGATGGTCTGAGAAAGCAGGGCAAAGAGCAAGGGAAGTCTAGATTAAACTGCATTTATTTCAATGCAAGAAGTCTGATGGGCAAGGCAGATGAACTCAGGGCATGGATGGGTACATGGGACTGGGATGTTATAGCTATTACTGAAACATGGCTAAGGGAGGGGCAGGACTGGCAGCTCAATGTTCCAGGGTACAGATGCTATAGGAAAGATAGAGCAGGAGGTAAGAGAGGAGGGGGAGTTGCGTTCTTGATTAGGGAGAACATCACGGCAGTAGTGAGAGGGGATATATCCGAGGGTTCACCCACTGAGTCTATATGGGTAGAACTGAAAAATAAGAAGGGAGAGATCACTTTGATAGGATTGTACTACAAACCCCCAAATAGTCAACGGGAAATTGAGGAGCAAATATGTAAGGAGATTACAGACAGCTGCAAGAAAAATAGGGTGGTAATAGTAGGGGACTTTAACTTTCCCAACATTGACTGGGACAGCCATAGCATTAGGGGCTTGGATGGAGAGAAATTTGTTGAGTGTATTCAGGAGGAATTTCTCATTCAGTATGTGGATGGCCTGACTAGAGAGGGGGCAAAACTGGACCTCCTCTTGGGAAATAAGGAAGGGCAGGTAACAGAAGTGTTAGTGAGGGATCACTTTGGGACCAGTGATCATAATTCCATTAGTTTTAAGATAGCTATGGAGAAGGATAGGTCTGGCCCAAAAGTTAAAATTCTAAATTGGGGAAAGGCCAATTTTGATGGTATTGGACAGGAACTTTCAGAAGTTGATTGGGAGAGTCTGTTGGCAGGCAAAGTCTGGTAAGTGGGAGGCTTTCAAAAGTGTGCTAACCAGGGTTCAGGGTAAGCACATTCCTTATAAAGTGAAGGGCAAGGCTGGTAGAAGTAGGGAATCTTGGATGACTCGGGAGATTGAGGGCCTAGTCAAAAAGAAGAAGGAGGCATTATGACATGCATAGACAGCTGGGATCAAGTGGATTCCTTGAAGAGTATAGAGATTGCCGGAGTATAGTTAAGAGAGAAATCAGGAGGGCAAAAAGGGGACATGAGATTGCTTTGGCAGATAAGGCAAAGGTGAATCCAAAGAGCTTCTACAAATACATAAAGGGCCAAAGAGTAACTAGGGAGAGAGTAGGGCCTCTTAAGGATCAACAAGGTCATCTATGTGCGGAACCACAAGAGATGGGTGAGATCCTAAATGAATATTTCACATCAGTATTTCCGGTTGAGAAAGGCATTTATGTTAGGGAACTTGGGGAAATAAATAGTGATGTCTTGAGGAGTGTACATATTACAGAGAGGGAGGTGCTGGAAGTCTTAACGCGCATCAAGGTAGATAAATCTCCGGGACCTGATGAAATGTATCCCAGGACGTTATGGGAGGTTAGGGAGGAAATTGCAGGTCCCCTAGCAGAGATATTTGAATCATCGACAGCTGCAGGTGAGGTGCCTGAAGATTGCAGGGTAGCAAATGTTGTGCCTTTGTTTAAGAAGGGCGGCAGGGAAAAGCCTGGGAACTACAGACCGGTGAGCCTGACATAAGTTGTTCGAGGGTATTCTGAGAGACAGGATCTATGGGCATTTGGAGAGGCAGGGACTGATTAGGAACAGTCAGCATGGTTTTGAGAGGAAAATCATGTCTCACGAATTTGATTGAGTTTTTTGAAGGGGTAACCAAGAAGATAGATGAGGGCTGTGCAGTAAACGTGGTCTACATGGACTTCAGCAAAGCCTTTGACAAGGTACCGCATGGTAGGTTGTTACATAAGGTTAAATCTCACGGGATCCAAGGTGAGGTAGCCAATTGGATACAAAATTGGCTTGACGACAGAAGACAGAGGGTGGTTGTAGAGGGTTGTTTTTCAAACTGGAGGCCTGTGACCAGCGGTGTGCCTCAGGGATCGGTGCTGGGTCCGCTGTTATTTGTTATTTATATTAATGATTTGGGTGAGAATTTAGGAGGCATGGTTAGTAAGTTTGCAGATGACACCAAGATTGGTGGCATTGTGGACAGTGAAGAAGGTTATCTAGGATTGCAACGGGATCTTGATAAATTGGGCCAGTGGGCCGATGAATGGCAGATGGAGTTTAATTTAGATAAATGTGAGGTGATGCATTTTGGTAGATCGAATCGGGCCAGGACCTACTCCGTTAATGGTAGGGCGTTGGGGAGAGTTATAGAACAAAGAGATCTAGGAGTACAGGTTCATAGCTCCTTGAAAGTGGAGTCACAGGTGGATAGGGTGGTGAAGAAGGCATTCAGCATGCTTGGTTTCATTGGTCAGAACATTGAATGCAGGAGTTGGGATGTCTTGTTGAAGTTGTACAAGACATTAGTAAGGCCACACTTGGAATACTGTGTACAGTTCTGGTCACCCTATTATAGAAAGGATATTATTAAACTAGAAAGAGTGCAGAAAAGATTTACTAGGATGCTGCCGGGACTTGATGGTTTGACTTACAGGGAGAGGTTGGATAGACTGAGACTTTTTTCCCTGGAGAGTAGGAGGTTTCGGGGTGATCTTATAGAAGTCTATAAAATAATGAGGGGCATAGATAAGGTAGATAGTCAAAATCTTTTCCCAAAGGTAGGGGAGTCTATAACGAGGGGGCATAGATTTAAGGTGAGAGGGGAGAGATACAAAAGGGTCCAGAGGGGCAATTTTTTCACTCAAAGGGTGGTGAGTGTCTGGAACGAGCTGCCAGAGGCAGTAGTAGAGGCGGGTACAATTTTGTCTTTTGAAATGCATTTGGACAGTTACATGGGTAAGATGGGTATAGAGGGATATGAGCCAAGTGCAGGCAATTGGGACTAGCTTAGTGGTATAAACTGGGCGACATGGACATGTTGGGCCGAAGGGCCTGTTTCCATGTTGTAAACTTCTATGATTCTATAATATCAAACCCCAGTCTCCTGCCCCCTCCAATCTCCCCTTCAACAAGTGCGAGGATCTCATGGACTTCTTTGTCACCATGATTGAGACCAACTGTTCAGCTATATGCCTCCTCCCCTGCCCATCCTACCTCGTCCTTCAGGCCCAGGCTATCCACTTGCATATTACTACATTTATTGATATTTATTTACATCTGCCTAATGTGGCCCTGCTTTCCCCATTGCATCTGGATATGCCAGTAATCTCTCTTATCTGGAGTCCTACGGTCACATCCACATCGTAGCCTTAATCCTCCCTTCTCTTAAGTTTCAAGCTCCTTTGCTCCCCTGAACCCATTTCTACTAAACTCCTGATCATCCAACTTCCTTTCCTGTTCCCCATGCAAACTGATTTGTAAATAGTTTTCCTTTTTCGGGTACTGTTCACCTCCCCTTCAAAACTGCTGTCATCACCTGATAACCTGCACCCAAAACAATCATGTGCTGCCAATAAACATCTTCTGGAAGAGTCCACCTGAGGGCTGGATGATAGAAACCTCAATGCCAAAATTTGTATTGGAAGTTATATTTTTCAAAGTTTTTAATTGATAAAAGCATAACTTAAGATTTATATGGGTAAATTTTATGAGATGGTGCTTGAGGGGCCTTGCCTTGTAAAATGTGCCATTATAATATTACTTAAAGGAAGGGACTTTAATCTTTTATGCACTCCAAGGTTGATTCCTTTCAGTTGTAGTGTATGGGAGTGAGCCTTACAAATACATAGGAAATCAAAATAAGTACTTCCTACTGATACTAATGTAACAAATGGTGAATACAAATTTAAAAAAACCCTTATTACTTTCAAGCTACTTATTGGCATTAATTTAAAATAATAACTTTGTATTCTGTATATTTCAGGCACTCCGTCTTAACAACGTTGCACTGGCAAAAACAACCACAGGTCAGATCGTAAACCTGCTATCCAATGATGTAAACAAGTTTGATCAGGTAATAAGTACTGTATGTGATTGTGGGGGCTGGTCACATTAAGTAAAATTCATAATCCTATTTGTGCAACCAACCTTCCTGGTTTAAAAAGAACATTACAATTTGAACAAAAAGTGCTTTAAGAATGCCATAATGAAAGTTTTGTATACGAAATAGGAGCAGGAGTAGGCCATACGGCCCCTCGAGCCTGCTTTGCCATTCAACAAGATCATGGCTGATCTTTGGCCTCAACTCCACTTTCCTGCCTGATCCCTATATCCCTTGATTTCCCTCGAGTCCAAAAATCTATCTATCTCAGCCTTGAATATGCTCAAGGACTCAGCATCCATAGCCCTCTGAGGTAAAGCATTCCAAATATTCTCAACTCTGAGTGAAGAAATCCCTCCTCATCTCAGTCCTAAATGGCTGACCCCTTATCCTGAGACTATGCCCCATAGTTCTAGACTCACCAGCCAGGGGAAACAACCTCTCAGCATCTACCCTGTCAAGCCCCTTATAAAGGAAGATGATTCAAATTAATAATGAATAAAGTAAACAGATGATCCATTAACTGTGTTCCGCAACATTGAGAGTCAGGCAGCTTGTAAAACATCAAGTCGTGGTTGAGTTGGAACTTTTCCAATTGAATATTGGGAACACTGAGCCCCACCAAAAACTCTATACCTGGTGTCCTGCTTTGACTGAGTACTTTTTCAAAACTCCATATCCTACAGCTTCAAAATTCCATATCCTATCAGTCAGTAAAAATGCTCATTTCTCATCCCACTGTCCTGAAACAGCTTTCCATGCTTTTGTTACCTCCTGACTTGACTTCTCCATTGCATCTTTTACTGCTCTCCCAAATTACATTCTACAAAACATTGCCCAGGTATGTCCTGTCCACAAAAAGCAGGCCAAATCCAATCCGGCCAAATACCAGCCAATCAGTCTACCCTCAATCATCAGCAAAGCGATGCAAGGTGTCATTGACCGTGTTATCAAGCGGCACTTACCAATAATCTGTTTACCGATGCTCAGTTTGGGCTCCGCCAGGACCACTCAGCTCCAGACCTCATTACAGTCTTGGTTCAAACATGGACAAAAAAGCTGAATTCCAGGGGTGAAGTGAGAGTGACTGCTCTTGATATCAAGGCAGCATATGACCGAGGGTGGCATCAAGTAGCCCTGGTAAAATTGAAGTCAACAGGAATCGAGGGACAACTCTCCAGTGGCTGGAGTCATACTTAGCATAAAGGAAGGTGGTAGTGGTTGTTGGAGGCCCGTCATCTCAGCCCCAGAACATTGCTGCAGGAGTTCCTCAGGGCAGTGTCCTTGGCCCAACCATCTTCAGCTGCTTCAGTAATGACCTTCCCTTCATCATAAGATCAGAAACGAGGATGTTCGCTGATGATTGCACAGTGTTCAGTTCTATTCGCAACCTGTCAGATAATGAAGCAGTCCACGCCCGTGTGCAGCAAGACCTGGACAATATCCAGGCTTGGGCTCATAAGTGGGAAGTAATATTTGTGCCAGACAAGTGCCAGGCAATGACCATCTCCAACAAGAGAGAGTTTAACCACCTCCCCTTGACATTCAATGGCATTACCATCGCCAAATCCCCCACCATCAACATCCTGGGGGTCACCATTGACCAGAAACTTAATTGGACCAGCCATATAAATACTGTGGCTACGAGAGCAGGTCAGAGGCTGGGTATTCTGCAGTGAGCGACTCACCTCCTGATTCCCCAAAGCCTTTCCACCATCTCCAAGGCACAAGTCAGGAGTTTGATGGAATACTCTCCACTTTCCTGGATGATTGCAGCTCCAACAACACTCAAGAAGCTTGACACCATCCAGGACAAAGCAGCTCGCTTGATTGGCACCTCATCCACCACCCTAAACGTTCACTCCCTTCACCACCGGCGCACTGTGGCTGCAGTGTGTACCATCCACAGGATGCACTGCAGCAACTCGCCATCCCGACTTGGAAATATATTGCCGTTCCTTCATCGTCGCTGGGTCAAAATCCTGGATCTCCGTACCTAACAGCAATGTGGGAGTTCCTTCACCATACGGACTGCAGCGGTTCAATGCGGCTCACCACCACCTTCTCAAGGGCAATTAGGGATGGGCATTAAATGCTGGCCTCGCCAGATACTCCCACATCCCATGAACAAATAAAATAAAACCTAAAACTTGTTCTAGCTTCACTGCATGCAAGTGACACTTGCTTATCACCCGCATACTCGCTGAACTCCATTAGCTTTATGTCCCTGATGTACTGAACTCGAGATCCTAATCCTTTTTTACAAATTACTCTGTCGCCTCCTTCACCACTGGCCCCCACCCCCCACCTCTGTATCCTCCTCCAGCTATATGTTCCGGTCATGCCCTTTGGCCCACTGTAACTGATCACTTGTGCCTTCCTCTCTCCACCAATGGTGGCAAAACCTTCAGGTGTATGGGCCCTACTCTCTGGAACACGCCCCCTAACCCCTCTGCCTTGCTACTTTTCTTCCCACTTTTAAAACCTTCTTCCACGCCTATCTTTTCAATCCTGGTTTGAATTATTTCTCCTAATTGTTCCACTACCACTTATTGTTATTTTGTCCTCTGCAAAGCACCTAGGTACATTCACCAATTTAAAGGCAATAGAAGGAGTGACTTGAGGGTGTCACGTTACATAGAATTACACTGGCTTATTTCTGTGCTATAAGTTCTTTCAGCCCAACAGGTCTATGCCAGTGTTTATTCTCCATACGAGCCTCCTCTCACCTTACTTCCTCTCACCCAATCAACTTATCCTTCTATTCCTCGTGCACGTATCTAGCTTCCCTTTAAATGCATCTATGCTATTCGCCTCAACCATTCCATGTGGTAATGAGTTCCACATTCTTGCCACTCTAAGTAAAGAAGTTTCTCCTGAATTCGTTATAGTTCATTTACACTTAATGTGGGTTATAATTGGAGAGCCAGAGGGGAGTGCACTGAGTGCCACACAGAGCAGGAGCAGCTGATGATGGTACATGAGGAGGAAGATGTTACTGGCCGGAGGGTCAAAATGTGTTGTCTCCTGACTGAAGTTGCATCGATGCAAATTGTTGTTTAGCCTTAACTGACATTAATTTTTATACTATATATTTTCAAACACTACGAAGCCAGTTTTTCTGCTCCCATTTGGGCACAGGACGGACGCAGCATGCCTGATGCGCACAGTATGCCCAACAAAAACAGAAAATGCTGGAAATACTCAGCAGATCAGGCAGCATCTGTGGAGAGAGAAACAGAATTAACGTTTCAGGTTGATGACCTTTCGTCAGAACTGAAACAAGTGAAGATTTAACAGTTTTTAGGCAAGTACAGAGCCAAGGAAAGGTAGCGGGGAAGGGAGGAAAGAACAAAAGGAAAGGTCTGTGATAGGATGGAGGGCAGGAGTGATTAAATAACAAAAGGGGGTGGTAATGTTCAAATTTGGTGTGCCAGGACTTTTCCACAGTACTGCCCTGCCCCCAGGAAGGCCTAACACCTGGAAGTAGGACAGGAGAGTCAGCTGTTGCTGCTGGCCTGAGAGGCTCCAGCCAATCCCTGGCCTCACGTCCCTGAAAGTAGGGGACTTAGCTGCAAGGTTGCTGCCTGCTCCTCTCCAATCAGGATGTGGAGATGCCGGTGATGGACTGAGGTTGACCCATTATATTAAAAACAGATAACATTTGTTCGCTGGTGGGGTAACGTGTAGCGTTCATGTCACGCTACACGTTACCCCACCAGCGAACAAATGTTATCTGTTTTTAATATAATGGGTCATTTGCTGGCTTTCTCTGCCTTCCGGATGTTTCTGCCTCTCTCTTTTTTTTCCTGTTTGTTTTTTTGTTGAATGTGTATTCGGGGGTTCTGCAGGTGACACCTCTCTGTCTGAACACGGTGATTGCCTTGGCAACGGGCAGTTGCAGGGGCATTCTGTAAACACCATGTATTGTTCTATATGTATAAATGCGTAGGCTTCGAGGAGCTCCTGAACATTTACCTGAGGAAGGAGGAAGCCTCTGAAAGCTTGTGAATTTAAAATAAAATTGCTGGACTATAACTTGGTGTTGTAAAATTGTTTACAACTCTCCAATCAGAGAGGAGCTGGGGGCAAGACCTTAAGGCCTACTTCTTCTCAGTGCCCCGTCAGTAAAACCATAGGAAAATGAAGTGGGAGGGGTGGGGGTGCTCCCTTCCAACAACCTCATTTACATGGCAATGTGCGTATTGCGGTTATAGGTGCTGTGCCTCTCTTGGGAAGCATTGGAAGTCCAGACCTGAAAAAGTGTCAAAGACCCCATGTTACGTTTTCCACCCTTAATTGTGGTCAATAGCACCTGGGTAACAAATTATCCCTGGTGCTAGAGACAGAAAAATCATTCTCTAAAAGAATGCATCAAGGTGAGTATTTTAAATGTGGATTTTTTTTTTCCTAAACGTAGGCTATTTTCAGGGAAAATTTTAACACCATAGCTTGAACCTATGGCCTGAAATGACTGATATAACATATGGGCGCTTAACACGTTTGTCTAAAGTTCACCTGTTATTTTCAGTGTGCGAAGTACTTCTGTGCTAATATACCACAGTGCAATTTCAGTGCCTATGTTTTTAGCCTACCAAATCGTGTGTCTTTGTATTATAATATTTAGAGTGTGCGTGAAAGAAATTTCCTCTTACATTATAGACATTTTGGAAAAAATACTTTTTTAATGCTGCTTGTATTTTACCACAACTTCCAGGCAACCATATTCCTGCATTTTCTATGGGTTGGGCCGTTGCAAGCAATTGCAGTCGTAGCACTGCTCTGGCAAGAAATAGGACCATCTTGCCTGGCTGGAATGGCTGTACTTCTTATTCTGATGCCCATACAAACCGTCTTTGGAAAGTGGTTTTCAGTACTGAGGTATGATCATTTTACAGTGGCCTATTTTGAAGAGATTACTGATCATATTTTAAAAATGCTCTAATCAAGTCTGATTTTGTTTGGAGATTATTTTCACACTTGAGCAAATGATTTCCCTATGGTTCTTCCATTTGCATCGCAGACTTCAACTTCAAATAACATTTTTTTGTATTCATTCTCTGGTTGTGGGCATCGCTGGCAAGGCCAGCATTTATTGCTTCTCTTTTGTTGTTCTTGAGAAAGCTTTGATGGGCCGCCTTCTTGAACTGCTGCAGTTCATGTAGCGAAGGTGCACATACAATGCTATTAGGTAGTGAGTTCCAGGATTTCAACCCAGCAACCTTGAAGGAATGGTGATGTATTTCTAAGTCGGGAAAGTGTGTAAATTGGAGGGGAACTTGGAGGTGATGGTGTTCCTCTGCACCTGCTGCCCTTTTCCTTCTAGATGGTGGAGGTTGTGGGTTTGGGAGGTGTTGATGAAGAAGCCTTAGCGTTTTGTTGCTATGCATCCTGTAGATAGTACACACTGCAGTCACAGTACGCCGGTGGTGGAGGCAATGGATGTTTAAGGTGATGCTGATCAAGCAGACTACTTTGTCCTGGCTGGTATCGAGCTTCTTGAGTGTTATTGCAGCTGCACCCAACTAAACATGTGGAAAGTATTTCATCACAATCCTGACTCATGCATTGTAGGTGGTGTAGGGGAGTCAGGAGGTGAGCCACTCGCCACCGAATGCCCAGCCTCTGACCAACTCTAGTAGCCACAGCATTTATGTGGCTGGTCCAGTTCACTTTCTGATCAATGGTGACCCTCAGAATGTTGTTGGTGGGGGACTCGGTGATAGCAATGTCCTTGAATGACAATACAATGCTCTCTCTCCGTAGTATCATAGTAGGTACAGCGCAGGAGGAGGCCATTCGTCCCATCGTGCCAGTGCCAGCTCTTTGAAAGAGCTATCCATTTAGTCCCAGTCCCTTGCTCTTTCCCCATAGCCCTGTAAATATTTTCTCTTCAAGTATTTATCCAATTGCCTTTTGAAAATTAGTATTGAATCTGCTTCCACCACCCTTTCAGGCGGCCCATTCCAAATCATTACACCACGCTGTGTAAAAAAAAATTGCTCCTCTGGCTTTTTTGACGATCAGCTTAAATTTGTGTCCTCTGGTTACCGACCCTTCTGCCACTAGAAACATAGAATAGCATCATAGGTTACAGCACGGAAGGAGACCATTCGGCCCATCGAGTCCATGCTGGCTCTATGCAAGAGCAACCAAGCTAGTCCCACCCCCCCCCCCCCCACCCTATCCCTATAGCCCTGCAATTTTTTTTCTTTCAAGTACTTAATCAGTTCCCTTTTGAAAGCCACAATTTAATCTGCCTCCTCCACCACCCCCCCTCCCCCCCGCCGCCAGCAGTGAATTCCAGATCATAACTACTCGCTGCATAAAAGAGTTTTTCCTCATGTCACCTCTGGTTCTTTTGCCAATCAACTTAAATCTAAGTCCTCTGGTTTTTGACCCTTCCACCAATGGGAACAGTTTCTCTCTATTCTGTCTGGACCCTTCATAATTTCAAATGTCTCGATCAAATCTCCTCTCCACCTTCTCTGTTCCAAGGAGAACAACCTCAGCTTCTCCAGTCTATCCACAAAACTAAAGTCCCTCATCCCTGGAATCATTCTAGTAAATCTTTTCTGCACCCTCTCTAAGGCCGTCACATCTTTCCTAAAGTGCGGTGCCCGGAACTGGATACTATACTTCAGCTGAGGTCTAAACAGTGTTTTATAAAGGTTTAGCACAACTTCCTTGCTTTTGTACTCTAAGCCTCTATTAATAAAAATTAATGGCACAAATAGAGATAAATGGGTTTGATCTAATAGCCATTACAGAGACATGGTTGTAAGGTGACCAAGGTTGGGAACTAAATATTCCAGAGTACATGACGCTTCGAAATGACAGGCAGAATGGAAAAGGAGGCGGGTATCCTTGATAATAAAGGGTGACATAAGGATAGCAGTGAGAAAGGATCTTGGCTCGAAAGATCAGGAAGGTAATCAGTATGGTGGAGATAAGAAATAACAAGGGGCAGAAAACATTGGTGGGAATAGTTTACAGGCCCCCTAACAGGAGCTGTTCTGTTGGACAGAGTATTAATCAAGAACTAAGAGGAGCTTGTAACAAAGGTAAAGCAATGATCGCGGGGGACTTTAATCTTTATATACACTGGACAAATCAAATTGGCAAAGGTAGTTTGGAGGGCGAGTTCATGGAATGCATTTGAAACAGTTTCCTAGAACAATATGTCATGGAACCAACCAGGAAACAGGCTATTTTAGATCTTGCCTTGTGTAATGAAACAGAGTTAATTAGTAATCTCATAGTAAGGGATTCTCTGGGCAAGAGTGATCATAACATGATAGAATATCACGTTGAGTTTGAGAGTGACACACTTAAGTCCAAAACTAGAGTCTTAAACTTAAATAAAGCCAATTACATAGGTATGAGGGGCGAGTTGGCTAAGGTAGATTGGGAAATTAGATTAAAAGATATGACTGTAGATAAGCAATTGCAAACACGTAAAGAAATATCTCATATAATTCTCAACGGATATACATTCCATTGAGAAATAAAAACTCCACGGGAAAATTGATCCATCCCTGGCTAATTGAAGAAGTTAAGGATAGTATTAGATTAAAAGACGAGGTTCATAATGTTGCCAAGAAGAGTAGTAAGCCTGAGGATTAGCAGAGTTTTAGAAACCAGCAAAGGATGACCAAAAAATTGATAAAAAGGTAAGAAATAGAATATGAGAATAAACTAGCAAAAAATATAAAAACAGATTGTAAGAGCTTCTACAAGTATGAAGAGAGCAGGGAAAGTAAACATGGGCCCCTTAGAGGCTGAGACAGGAGAAATTATAATGGGGAATAAGGAAATGGCAGAGATGTTAAACAAATATTTTGTATCTATCTTCACAGTAGAAGACACCAAAACATACCAGAAATAGTGGGGAGCCAAGGGTCTAATGAAAGTGAGAAACTTAAAATAATTAATATTAGTAAAGAAAAAGTACTGGAGAAATTAATGGGACTAAAAGCCGACAAATCCCCCGGACCTGATGACCTACATCCGCGTTGGTTGTGATCTTCCTAGATTCTAGAATGGTCCCAATGGAATGGAAGGTGGCAAATGTAACACTGATATATAAGAAAGGATGGAGAGAGAAAACAGGGAACTATAGGCCAGTTAGCCTGACATCAGTCATCGGGAAAATGCTGGAATCCATTATTAAGGAAGTTGTAACAGGGCACTTAAAAAATCATAATATGATTAGGAAGAGTCAACATGGTTTTATGAAAGGGAAATTGTGGTTGGCAAATTTATTAGAGTTCCTTGAGGATGTAACCAGCAGGGTAGATAAAGGGGAACCAGTGGATGTAATATATTTGGATTTTCAAAAGGCATTCGATAAGGTACCACACAGAAGGATGTCACCAAAGATTAGGGCTCAGGTGGTTGGGGGTAATATATTAGCATGGATAGAGGATTGTGTTAGACTTGAATTTTTGGAGCAAAACCAGACGGAGATGGAACTGCTGACCAAGTTAAAGTTTATTAGAAAACCTTGCGCACAAAGGGAGAGTGGCAAGCTTCCTCAAGCTTGTGACTACTTTCAAAGGAATGACAGCGCTACAAGCATGTTTCTACCTTTCAATAAGCAACACCCACCTGCTGTGGAAGGTGGTACAGGTCGACATAACTACAGTGGGTTTCATTGGGTGGTATAACCTGCCACTCACTTGTCAGGGCTACCTTGGATCGTCCCATGACATTAAACATCTCACATTCCTGAGGAGGACCCTTATCAATAAACACAAGTCCCAGACATTGAAACTACACAAAGGGTCTTCACAAAGTCCTGAGCAGCTGCTTCCTATCTGACTCCCTTTTGAGCTGGGGTAACCTTGGAGACATCCACCGCTCCTCCCTTAATCATCCAAAGTGAGCTAGTTAGGATAAACAATGTCGGCTTTCGGCCTTGGATAAACTTTCCCTAGTGTGTTCTGGAGATAAGCGAGGTGGTAGCCACAAATCCAACAAACCTGCCTTTGTCAGCTTTTACAGTGTGGGTTACAAGCTGCTCCCATAATGGTCAAGTATCCCATCATGCTTTGCTGCTACCTAAATGCTACATGTGCGATTTCACTACTTATGTGTGTGAGGATAAGAGTGGCTAATCATTCTTTAATATATATACTAATATATATATTAATATTAAAGTGTGTGTATATATATATATAATCAGGTTAGGTAAGAGGAGGCTGGAGGTTTTGGATTTCTGTTCACAAGCCTATTTTTCCAGCCTAACAATTGGTCAATGGACAGAAAACAGAGAGTAGGAATAAACTGAGAGATAGTATAAACTATCACTTGGAAAGGCATGGTTTAATCAGGGATAGTCAGCATGGATTTGTTCAGGGAAGGTCATGCCTTACAAATCTGATTGAATTCTTTGAGGAAGTGACAAGGAGGATTGATGAGGGTAATGCAGTGGATGTTGTCTACATGGTTTTTAGTAAGGCATTTGACAAGGTTCCACATGGCAGACTGGTCAGAAAGGTAAAAGCCCATGGGATATCGGGAAATGTGGCGAATTGGATCCAAAATTGGCTCAGTAACAGGAAACAAAGGGTAAAAGTCGATGGATGTCTTTGCGAATGGAAATCCGTTTCCAGTGATGTGCCAAAGGGCTCAGTGTTGGGTCCCTTGCTGTTTGTGGTGTGTATTAATGATTTGGACTTGAATGTCGGGGGCATGATTGGCAAATTTGCAGACGACACAAAAATCGGCCGTGTAGTTGATGGTGAAGAGGATAGCTGTAGACTCCAAGAAGATATCAATGGGTTGGTGGAATGGGCGGAAAAGTGGCAAATGGAGTTCAACCCGGAGAAGTGTGAGGTAATGCATTTAGGGAGGGTAAACAGTAAAAGGGAATATGCAGTAAACGGGAATATATTGAGAGGGATAGAGAAAGTGAGAGACCTTGGAGTGCATGTGCACGGGTCCCTGAAGATGGCAGTACAGGTGGATAAGGTTGTGAAGAAGGCATACGGAATGCTCTCCATTATTAGCCGAGGTATAGAATACAAAAGCAGGGATGTAATGTATAAAACGCTGGTAAGGCCACAGCTGGAGTATTGTGCGCAGTTCTGGTCACCACGTTACAGGAAGGACGTAATTGCTCTGGAGAGAGTGCAGACAAGATTTACAAGAATGTTGCCAGGGCTTGAAAAATGCAGCTACGAGGAGAGATTGGATAGGCTGGGGTTGTTTTCCTTGGAACAGAGGAGGCTGAGGGGTGACTTGATTGAGGTGTACATAATTATGAGGGGCCCAGATAGTGTAGACAGGAAGTAGGTAAGCACATTGCGGATGCCCTAACTATAATCTTTCAAAGTTCTCTAGATTCAGGAACTGTCCCTCGAGATTGGAAAATTGCGTATGTCACTCCGCTTTTTAAGAAAGGAGAGAGAGGGAAACCGGGGAATTATAGACCAGTTAGCCTAACATCTGTTGTGGGGAAAATGCTGGAGTCTATAATTAAGGATAGGGTGACTGAACACCTCGAGAATTTTCAGTTAATCAGAGAGAGCCAGCATGGATTTGTGAAAGGTAGGTCGTGCCTGACAAACTGATTGAAATTTTTGAAGAGGTGACTAAAGTAGTGGACAGGGGAATGTCAATGGATGTTATTTATATGGACTTCCAGAAGGCATTTGATAAGGTCCCACATAAGAGACTGTTAACTAAGATAGAAGCCCATGGAATCGAGGGAAAAGTACGGACTTGGTTAGGAAGTTGGCTGGATAATGGGAAGGTACTCATTGGCAGGATGTGACGAGTGGAGTCCCGCAGGGATCTGTCTTGGGGCCTCAATTATTCACACTATTTATTAACAACTTAGATGAAGGCACAGAAAGTCTCGTATCTAAGTTTGCCGATGACACAAAGATTGGTGGCATTGTAAGCAGTGTAGATGAAAACATAAAATTACAAAGGGATATTGATAGATTAGGTGAATGGGCAAAACTGTGGCAAATGGAATTCAAAGTAGACAAATGTGAGGTCATCCACTTTGGATCAAAAAAGGATAGAACAGGGTACTTTCTAAATGGTAAAAAGTTAAAAACAGTGGATGTCCAAAGGGACTTAGGAATTCAGGTACATAGATCATTGAAGTGTCATGAACAGGTGCAGAAAATAATCAAGAAGGCAAATGGAATACTGGCCTTTATATCTAGAGGACTGGAGTACAAGGGGGCAGAAGTTATGCTGCAGCTATACAAAACCCTGGTTAGACCACACCTGGAGTACTGTGAGCAGTTCTGGGCACCGCACCTTCGGAAGGACATATTGGCCTTGGAGGGAGTGCAGTGTAGGTTTACTAGAATGATACCCGGACTTCAAGGGTTAAGTTACGAGGAGAGATTACACAAATTGGGGTTGTATTCTCTGGAGTTTCAAAGGTTAAGGGGTGATCTGATCGAAGTTTATAAGATATTAAGGGGAACAGATAGGCTGGACAGAGAGAAACTGTTTCCGCTGGTTGGGGATTTTAGGAGTAGGGGGCACAGTCTAAAAATTAGAGCCAGACCTTTCAGGAGTGAGATTAGAAAACACTTCTACACACAAAGGGTTGTAGAAGTTTGGAACTCTCTTCCGCAAACAGCAATTGATACTAGCTCAATTGCTAAATTTAAATGTGAGATAGATAGCTTTTTGGCAACCAAAGGTATTCAGGGATATGGGCCAAAGGCAGGTATATGGAGTTAGATCACAGATCAGCCATGATCTTATCAAATGGCGCAGCAGGCACGAGGGGCTGAATGGCCTACTCCTGTTCCTATGTACCTGTTTCCCCTAGCGTAGAGTTCAAGAACTAGAGGACTAGATTTAAGCTGATTGGCGGAAGGATTAGAGGGGACATGAGGAAAAACATTTTTACCCAGAGGGTGGTGGGTGTATGGAATTCGCTGCCTGAATTGGTGGTAGAGGCAGGGACCCTCAACTCTTCTTCAAAAGTACCTAGACCTGCACCTAAAGTGCTGTAAGCTGCAAGGCTACGGACTGGGTGCTGGAAGGTGGGATTAGAATGGGCACCTGGTTGTTCTTCAAGCCGGCGCGGACATGATTGGCCGAATGGCCCTCTTCTGTGCTGTCTCTTTTCTATGGTTCTAAACAGGTCATTTTCAGGTTGGCAAGCTGTGGGGTACCACAGGGATCAGTGCTTGGTCCTCAGTTATTTACAATCTATACATTTGATCCATTCATCTAAGTCATTAATAATGTGTCCAAGTTTGCTGATGGTGCAAAGCTAGGTGGGAAAGTAAGCTGTGAGGAGGACACAAAGTGTCTGCAAAGGGATATAGACAGTTTAATTGAGTGGGCAAGAAGGTGGCAGATGGAGTATAATGTTGGGAAATGTGAGGTTATTCACTTTGGTAGAAAGAATACAAAAACAGAATAGTTTCTCATCTTTTAAAAAATATCAAATGTTGGTTTTCAGAGAGATTTAGATGTCCTTGTACACGAAGCACAGGAAGTTAACAGCAAGCAATTGGGAAGGCAAATGGTATTTACTGCAAGGGGGTTGGAGCACAAGAGTAATGAAGTTTCACTACAATTGTACAGGGCTTTGGTGAGACCACACCTGGAGTTTTGGCCTTCTCACTTAAGGAAGGATATACTTGCCTTAGAGGTGGTGCGACGAAGGTTTACTGGATTGGTTCCTGCGGTGAGAGGGTTGCGCTATGAGGAGAGATCGAGTCGATGGGCCGATATTCTCTGAAGTTTCGAAGAATGAGTTGTGATCTCATTGAAACGTAAAAAAAATTCCTGGGCTTGACAGGGAAGATGCTGAAAGGCTGTTTCCCCTGGCTGGAGAGTCTAGAACTAGGGGGCATAGTCTCAGGATAAGGAGTCGTCCATTTAGGACTGAGCTGAGGTGGAATTTCTTAGAATCATAGAATCATAGAAGTTTACAACATGGAAACAGGCCCTTCGGCCCAACATGTCCATGTCGCCCAGTTTATACCACTAAGCTAGTCCCAATTGCCTGCACTTGGCCCATATCCCTCTATACCCATCTTACCCATGTAACTGTCCAAATGCTTTTTAAAAGACAAAATTGTACCCGCCTCTATTACTGCCTCTGGCAGCTCGTTCCAGACACTCACCACCCTTTGAGTGAAAAAATTGCCCCTCTGGACCCTTTTGTATCTCTCCCCTCTCACCTTAAATCTATGCCCCCTCGTTATAGACTCCCCTACCTTTGGGAAAAGATTTTGACTATCTACCTTATCTATGCCCCTCATTATTTTATAGACTTCTATAAGATCACCCCGAAACCTCCTACTCTCCAGGGAAAAAAGTCCCAGTCTATCTAACCTCTCCCTGTAAGTCAAACCATCAAGTCCCGGCAGCATCCTAGTAAATCTTTTCTGCACTCTTTCTAGTTTAATAATATCCTTTCTATAATAGGGTGACCAGAACTGTACACAGTATTCCAAGTGTGGCCTTACTAATGTCTTGTACAACTTCAACAAGACATCCCAACTCCTGCATTCAATGTTCTGACCAATGAAACCAAGCAAGCTGAATGCCTTCTTCACCACCCTATCCACCTGTGACTCCACTTTCAAGGAGCTATGAACCTGTACTCCAAGATCTCTTTGTTCTATAACTCTCCCCAACGCCCTACCATTAACGGAGTAGGTCCTGGCCCGATTCGATCTCCCAAAATGCATCACCTCACATTTATCTAAATTAAACTCCATCTGCCATTCATCGGCCCACTGGCCCAATTTATCAAGATCCCGTTGCAATCCTAGATAACCTTCTTCACTGTCCACAATGCAACCAATCTTGGTGTCATCTGCAAACTTACTAACCATGCCTCCTAAATTCTCATCCAAATCATTAATATAAATAACAAATAACAGCGGACCCAGCACCGATCCCTGAGGCACACCGCTGGTCACAGGCCTCCAGTTTGAAAAACAACCCTCTACAACCACCCTCTGTCTTCTGTCGTCAAGCCAATGTTGTATCCAATTGGCTACCTCACCTTGGATCCCGTGAGATTTAACCTTATGTAACAACCTACCATGCGGTACCTTGTCAAAGGCTTTGCTAAAGTCCATGTAGACCACGTCTACTGCACAGCCCTCATCTATCTTCTTGGTTACCCCTTCAAAAAACTCAATCAAATTCGTGAGACATGATTTTCCTCTCACAAAACCATGCTGACTGTTCCTAATCAGTCCCTGCCTCTCCAAATGCCCGTAGATCCTGTCTCTCAGAATACCCTCTAACAACTTACCCACTACAGATGTCAGGCTCACCGGTCTGTAGTTCCCAGGCTTTTCCCTGCCGCCCTTCTTAAACAAAGGCACAACATTTGCTACCCTCCAATCTTCAGGCACCTCACCTGTAGCGGTGGATGATTCAAATATCTCTGCTTGGGGACCCGCAATTTCCTCCCTAACCTCCCATAACGTCCTGGGATACATTTCATCAGGTCCCGGAGATTTATCTACCTTGATGCGCGTTAAGACTTCCAGCACCTCCCTCTCTGTAATATGTACACTCCTCAAGACATCACTATTTATTTCCCCAAGCTCCCTAACATCCATGCCTTTCTCAACCGTAAATACCGATGTGAAATATTCATTTAGGATCTCACCCATCTCTTGTGGTTCTGCACATAGATGACCTTGTTGATCCTTCAGAGGCCCTACTTTCTCCCTAGTTACTCTTTTGCCCTTTATGTATTTGTAGAAGCTCTTTGGATTCACCTTTGCCTTATCTGCCAAAGCAATCTCATGTCCCCTTTTTGCCCTCCTGATTTCTTTCTTAACTCTACTCCGGCAATCTCTATACTCTTCAAGGGATCCACTTGATCCCAGCTGCCTATGCATGTCATATGCCTCCTTCTTCTTTCTGACTAGGGCCTCAATCTCCCGAGTCATCCAAGGTTCCCTACTTCTACCAGCCTTGCCCTTTACTTTATAAGGAATGTGCTTACCCTGCACCCTGGTTAACACATTTTTGAAGGACTCCCACTTACCAGACGTCCCTTTGCCTGCCAACAGACTCTCCCAATCAACTTCTGAAAGTTCCTGTCTAATACCATCAAAATTGGCCTTTCCACAATTTAGAATTATAACTTTCCTTCTCCATAGCTATCTTAAAACTAATGGAATTATGATCACTGGTCCCAAAGTGATCCCTCACTAACACTTCTGTCACCTGCCCTTCCTTATTTCCCAAGAGGAGGTCAAGTTTTGCCCCCTCTCTGGTCGGGCCATCCACATACTGAATGAGAAATTCCTCCTGAATACACTCGACAAATTTCTCTCCATCCAAGCCCCTAATGCTATGGCTGTCCCAGTCAATGTTGGGAAAGTTAAAGTCCCCTACTATTACCACCCTATTTTTTTTGCAGCTGTCTGTAATCTCCTTACATATTTGCTCCTCAATTTCCCGTTGACTATTTGGAGGTCTGTAGTACAATCCTATCAACGTGATCTCTCCCTTCTTATTTTTCAGTTCTACCCATATCGACTCCGTGGGCGAACCCTCGGATATATCCTCTCTCACTACTGCCGTGATGTTCTCCCTAATCAAGAACGCAACTCCCCCTCCTCTCTTACCTCCTGCTCTATCTTTCCTATAGCATCTGTACCCTGGAATATTTAGCTGCCAGTCCTGCCCCTCCCTTAGCCATGTTTCAGTAATAGCTATAACATCCCAGTCCCATGTACCCATCCATGCCCTGAGTTCATCTGCCTTGCCCATCAGACTTCTTGCATTGAAATAAATGCAGTTTAATCTAGACTTCCCTTGGTCTTTGCCGAATTCCAAAGATTCACAACCCTCAGTGAAGAGGGTTGTGAATCTTTGGAATTCTCTACCTCAGAGGGCTGTGGATGCTCAGTCATTGAGTATATTCAAGACTGAAATTGATAGATTTTTGGACTCTGAGGGAATTGAGGGATATGGGGATCAGGCAGGAAAGTGGAGTTGAGGTCGAAGATCAGCCATGATCTTATTGAATGGCGGAGCAGGCTCGAGGGGTCATGTGGCCTACTCATGCTCCTATTTCTTATGTTAATAAAGCCCAGTATCCTATGTGCTTTTTTAACAGCCTTCTCAACTTGTCCTGCCACATTCAAAGATACACCCCCAGGTCTCTCTGTTCCTGCGCTCTCTTTAAAATTGTACCATTTAGTTTATATTGCCTCTCCTCATCCCACCAAAATGTATCATTTCTCTACATTAAATTTCATCTGCCATGTGTCTGCCCATTTCACCAGTTTTTCTGAGCCCTCCTGAAATCTGTAACTATCCTCCATGTAGTTTACTACATTTCCAAGTTTCGTGTCATCTGCAAACTTTGAAATTGTACCCTCTATACCCAAGTCCAGGTCATTAATATATATCAAAAAGAACAGTGGTCCTAATACTGACCCCTGGAGAACACCACTGTATACTTCCCTCCAGCCTGAAAAACAACCATTCACCACTATCTGCTTTCTGTCCCTTAGTCAATTTTGTATCCACACTGCCACTGTCCCTCGAATCCAATTGGCTTTTATTTTGCTAACAGGTCTATTATGTGGTACTTTATCAAATGCCTTTTGAAAGTCCATACACACAACATCAACCACACTACCCTCATCAACCCTCTCCGTTACTTCATCAAAGAACTTAATCAAGCTAGTCAAACACGATTTTCCTTCAACTTTGCTGACTTTCATTTATTCGCCCATACTTTTCCAAGTGCCAATTTATTTTGTCCCAGATTATTGTCTCTAAAAGTTTCCCCATCCACAATGTTAGGCTGACGGGCCTGTAATTGTCGGGTTTAATCACTCGCCCCTTTTTTGAACAGGGGTGTAATATTCGCAATCCTCTGGTCCTCTGGCACTATCCCTATATACCTAAGGAGGATTGGAAGATTGTGGACAGAGCCTCTGCAATTTCCACGCTTACTTCCCTTAGTAACCTAAGATGCATCCCATCTGGACTGGGTGACTTTTCTATTTTGAGTACTGCTGATCTTTTGAAGTACCTCCTCTTAATCTATTTTTATCCAATCCAAATTGCTACTACCTCCTCCTTTACTGCTACAATGGCAGTGAAACCAGATGCAAAGTATTCGTTTAGTACCTCCGCCATGCCCTCCCACTCCAGAAGAAGATCTAATTTTTTGTCCCTATTTGGTCCGACCCTTCCTTTTGACTGCCCTTTTACTATTTATATGTTTATAAAAGTCTTCTGTTTCCCTTTTACGTTAACCACTAATCTAATCTCATACTCTCTTTTTGCGCCTCTTATTTCCTTTCTTAGATCGCCACTACTTTCTGTATTCAGCCTGGTTCTCTAATGTATTATTAACTTTACATTTGTCATAAGCCTCTTTTTTTTCCTGCTTCATTTTAATCTCTATATGTTTGGTCATGCAGGGAGCTCTAGCTTTGGGTGTCCTTCCTTTCCTGCTCGTGGGAATGTGTCTACTCTGTACCCAAACCATCTCCTCCTTGAAGGCCTCCCATTGTTCAATCACTATTTGCCTACAAATTTTTGAATCCAACCCACCTGGGCAAGGTCCCTTTTTAACTCACTGAAATTGGCCCTCCTCCAGTTGAGGAATTTGCACATTTGATTGTTCCTTTTCCATAACTATTCGAAACCTAATATTACGATCACTGTTCTCCAAATGCTCCCCCATTGAAACATGCTCCCCTTGCCCCGCTTTATTCCCCAGAACTAGATCCAGCATTGCTTCTTTCCTCGTTGGGCTGGAAACACATTGATCCAGAAAGTTCTCTTGTATACATTTCAGGAATTCCATCCCCTCTTTACCCTTTACACTGCTACTGTCCCAGTCTATATTTTGATAATTGAAGTCCCCCTTTATCACCATGCTCTAGTTCCTGCATCATTCTGTAATTTTCCTGCAAATTTGCTCCTCTATTTCCTCACTATTTGGTGGCCTGTAGTATACACCCAGTAGCGTAATAGCTCCTCTATTCTTCCTTAATTCTAACCAGATAGATTCTGTCTTTGACCCCTCATCTACATCCTCCCTTTCCAATGCTATAATTGTTTCCTTAATCAATACTGCCGCCCCATCTCCTTTCTTTCCCTATCTTTCCTGAATACCTTGTAGCCAGGAATATTAAGTACCCAACCCTCCCCTTATTTGAGCCAGGTCTCTGTTTATGCCCTATGTTATAGTCCCATGTGGCAGCTTGAGCCTGCAGCTCACCAACCTTATTTACCATGTTACGTGCATCTACACACATGCACTCCAAACCATCTCCTCATTTTAGATTCCTTGCATTTGCCTTGCATCTGATCCCTCCCATTTCTAAACTGTTCTTTACACTATTTCTATTTGTCCCTCTCAGCGCTCTGTGCACCTTGTTTCTCCTCTCTAATGTTTCATCCTGGTGCCCATCCCCCTGCCAAATTAGTTTAAAGCCTCCCGACAGCACGAGCTAACCTCCCCGTGAGGACATTGGTCCCAGCTCCATTGAAGTGCAACCTGTCCATCTTGAACAGATCCCTCTTGTCCCAGAACCGGTCCCAATGCCCCAGAAATCTGAGGCCCTGCCTCAGCAAATTTTTGATCAGCAAGGGAGTCAAAGGATTATGGGGAAAGGGCGGAAAAGTGGAGTTGTGGTAAAAATCAGATCAGCCATGATCTCATTAAATGGCGGAGCAGGCTCAAGGAGCCGAATGGCCTGCTCCTGCTCCTATCTCTTATGGTCTTATTATGGTCTCCTGCACCATTGCTGCAGCCATTCCTATACTCACTAGTGCATGGCACTGGGAGTAATCCAGAGATTACTACCTTTCTCACTTACTCTCCAGCTCCTGAAATTCTGACTGCAGGACCTCAACCCTTTTCCTTCCTATGTCATTGGTTCCCACGTGGACCACGACTTCTGTCTGGTCCCCTTCCCCGCCCCCCCCCTCCCCTTCAAAATGTTCTGCACCCTCTCAGTGATGTCCTTTACCCTGGCACCAGGGAGGCAACACACCATGCAGGATTCGCGTCGGCGGTTGCAAAAACACATGTCTATCCCCCTGAGTATCGAATCCTCTCTAACAACTGCATTTCATGTGCCCCCCTGTGCTGCTGAGTTTCCCAAGGTGCCGTGGATTTGCTCCTGACTGCATTCCCCTGAGGTGTCTCTCTAGTATTCAACACTGAATACCAGTTTGTGAGTGCCACACTCGCAGGGGACTCCTGCACAGCCTGCCTGTTCCTCCTGATTTGCCTGGTGGTCACCCACTCCCTCTCTGCCTGAACGCTCTGTAGCTGCGGTGTGACCACCTGCTGAAACATGCTTTCCATGAAACTCTCAGTTTCCTGTATGCACTGTAGTGACACCAGCCGCCCCTCAAGCTCAAACGCTCGCGCCGCTCCGTCGATTTCACTGCTCTCGATACTCACCGGGTCTCTTGCACCGTTCTCTACCAGCTCAGTTGCACAACTCTCTTAATACTGGGTCTCCCGCTCTGTTCTCTTGTTGGAGAGAGTCATTGCTGGGCACTTGTATGGTGTGAATGTTTCTTGTCACTTATCAGCCCATGCCTGGATGTTGTACAGGTCTTGCTGTGTGCAGGAATGGGCTGCTTCATTATCTGTGGAATGGGAATGGAGCTGAACACTGTGCAATCGTCAGTGAAAAGCCCCACTTGTGACCTTATGAAGTGAATATCATTGATGAAGCAGCTGAAGATGGTTGGGCCTAGGATGCTGCCCTGAGGAACTCCTGCAGTGATGTTCAGGGGTTGAAATGATTGGTCTCCAACAACCACGGATATCTTCCTTTGTGCCAGGTATGACTCCAGCCACTGCAGAGTTTTCCCCCTGATCGCCATCGAATTCAGTTTTACCAGGGGTCCTTGACGCCACACTCTAGCGAATGTTGCCTTGATGTCGAGGGCAGTCACTCTCACCTCACCTCTCGAATTCAGTTCTTGTGTCCATGTTTGGACCAAGGCTATAATGAGGTTTGGAGCCGAGTGGCCCTGGCTGAACGCTAACTGATTGGGTGTGATTCTGGCTACAGATAGGATTGTACATCATTAGTGTTGACTCTGCTGTAATTTTCCACGGTCAGCTTCATTTTGATATAACTTACTTCGTTGTTTGAATATCGTAGAATTATCGGATGATTACAGCACAGACGGAGGCCAATCGGCCCGTGCCGGCTCTTTGTAAGAGCAATCCAGTTAGTCCCATTCCCTCGCTCTTTCCCCATAGCCCTGCAAATTTTTTCCCTTCAAGTATTTACCAATTCCTTTTTTGAAAGCCGTGATTGAATCTGTTTCCACCACCCTTTCAGGCAGCGCATTCCAGATCATAACTACTCGCTGCGTAAAAATGCTTTCCCTCATGTCGCCTTTGGTTCTTTGGCCAATCACCTTATATCTGTCCCCTCGGGTTCTCGACCATTCCACCAACGGGAACAGTTTCTCTTTATTTACTTTATCTAAACCCTTAATGATTTTGAACACCTCTATCAAATCTCCTCTCAACCTTCTCTGCTCTAAGCAGAACAACCCCAGCTTCTCCAGTCAATGCACATAACTGAAGTCCCTGGAACCATTCTAATAAATCTCTTCTGCACCCTCTCAGGCCTTCATATCCTTCCTAAAGTGCGGTGCCAGAATTGGACACAATACTCCAGTTGTGGCCGAACCAGTATTTTATGAAGGTTCAACATAACTTTCTTGCTTATGTACTCTATACCTCTATTTATAAAGCCCAGGATCCCATATGCTTTTTTAACTGCTTTCTCAATTTGCCCTGCCACCTTCAAAGATTTGTGCACATCCACCCCCAGGTCTCTCTGTTCCTGCACCCCCTTTAGAATTGTACCATTTAGTTTATATTGCCTCTCTTCGTTCTTTCTGCCAAACTATCACTTCGCACTTCTTTGCGGTAAATTTTATCTGCCACGTGTCCTCCCATTCCACAAGTCTGTCATTGTCCTCTTGAAGTCTGTTACTATCCTCGTCACTGTTTACTACACTTCCAAGTTTTGTGTCATCTGCAAATTTTGAAATTGTGCCCTGTACACCTAAGTCCAAGTCATTAATATATATCAAAAAAAGTGGTGGTTCTAGTACTGACCCCTGGGAAACACCACTGTATACCTTCCTCCAGTACGAAAAACAACTGTTCACCACTACTCTCTGTTTCCTGTCACTTAGCCAATTTTGTATCCATGCTGCCACTGCCCCTTTCATTCCATGGGCTTCAGTTTTGCTGACAAGCCTCTTATGAGGTGCTTTATCAAACGCTTTTTGAAAGTCCATATACACAACATCAGCCGCATTGCCCTCATCAACCCTCTCTGTTGTCTCATCAAAAACTCAATCAAGTTGGTTAAACACGATTTGCCTTTAACAAATCCGTGCTGGCTTTCCTTTATTAATCCATACTTGTCCAAGTGACTTAATTTTGTCCTGGATTATCGTTTCTAAAAGTTTCCCCACCACCGATGTTAAACTGACTGGCCTGTATTTGCTGGGTTTATCCTTTCACCCTTATTTGAACAAGGGTGTAACATTTGCAGTTCTCCAGTCCTCTGGTGCCACCCCCATATCTAAGGAGGATTGGAAAATTATGGCCAATACCTCCGCAATTTCCACCCTTACTTCCCTTAGCAACGTAGGATGAGGGTAGCTAAAGTAAACATTGGTCCCTTAGAGGATGAGACTGGGGAAATAATAATGGAAAACAAGGAAATGGCAGAGGAATTGAACAGATATTTTGTATCTGTCTTCACAGTAGAACATACTAATAACATAGTAGAAAATCAAGGGGCAAAGAGGAGGGAGGTAAACTAATGGGTCTAAAGGCTGACAAGTCCCCTGGACCTGATGGCTTGCATCCGAGGGTCTTAAAGGAAGTGGCTACAGAGATAGTGGATGCATTGGTTGTAATCTTCCAGAATTCACTAGATTCTGGAAAGGTCCCAGCGGATTGGAAAACCGCAAACGTAACACCCCTATTCAAGAAGGGAGTGAGACAGAAAGCAGGTAACTATAGACCAGTTAGCCTAACATCTGTCATTGGGAAAATGCTAGAATCCATTATTAAGGAAGTAGTAGCAGGACATTTGGAGACTCATAATACAATCAAGAAGATTCAACGTGGTTTTATGAAGGTGAAATCATGTCTGACAAATTTATTAGAGTTCTTTGAGGAAGTAACGGGCAGGGTGGATAAAGGGGAACCAATGGATGCAGTATATTTGGATTTCCAAAAGGCATTCGATAAGGTGCCACATAAAAGATTACTGCACAAGATAAGAGCTCTTGGTGTTGGGGGTAATATACTGGCATGGATAGGTTGGCTAACTAACAGAAAACAAAGAGTTGGGATAAAAGGGTCATTTTCAAAATGGCAATCTGTAACTAGTGGGGTGCTGCAGGGATCAGTGCTGGGGCCTCAACTATTTACAATATATATCAATGACTTGGATGAAGGAACAGAGTGCCTTGTGGCCAAATTTGCTGATGATACAAAGATAGGTGGAAAAGCAAGTTGCAATGAGGACACAGTGTCTGCAAAGGGATATTGAAAGGTTAAGCGAATGGGCAAAAATTTGGCAGATGGAATATAATGTGGGAAAATGTGAAGTCATCCACTTTGGGAGGAAAAATAAAAAAGCAAAATATTATTTGAATGGAGAAATACTACAAAATGCTGCGGTACAGAGGGATCTGGGTGTCCTCGTACATGAATCACAAAAAATTAACATATGGTAATCCGGAAGGCAAACGGAATATTGGCCTTTATTTCTAGGGGGATGGAGTATAAAAGCAAGGAAGTCATGCTACAACTGTACAGGGTGCTGGTGAGACCACACCTGGTGTACTGCATACAGTTCTGGTGCCCTTATTTAAGGAAGGACATACTTCCATTGGAGACAGTTCAGAGAAGGTTCACTAGGTTGATTCCAGGTATGGAAGGGTTGTCTTATGAGGAAAGATTGAACAGGCTGGGTCAATGCTCATTTGAGTTTAGAAGAATGAGGAGATCTTATTGAAACATACAAGATTCTGAGGGGACTCGATAGGGTAGATGCTGAGATGATGTTAGCCCTCATGGGGGAATCTAAAACTAGGGGGCATAGTCTCAGAATAAGGGGTCACCCATTTAAGACGGAAATGAGGGGGAATTTCTTCTCCCAGAGGGTTGTGAATCTTTGGAATTCTTTACCCCAAAAAGCTGTGGAGGCTGAGTTAGACAAATTTTTGATCAGCAAGGGAGTCAAAGGATATGGGGAAAGGGCGGGAAAGTGGAGTTGAGGCAAAAATCAGATCAGCCATGATCTCATTAAATGGCGGAGCAGGGTCGAGGGGCCGAATGGCCTACTCCTGCTCCTATCTCTTATGGAAGTTATTATCCAGGAAACCTTCAGCCTAACGCAGTGACTCCAGCCGCCCCTCAAGCTCCGAAACCCTCAGCTTGAGCTTGAGCAACTGGAGGCATTTCCTGCACATGTGGGCCTCCAGGACACATGAAGTGTCCTCAAATTTCCACATGGCGCAGGAATTGCAGGCAATGGGTCTCAGCTGCCCATCCATTATATTTAGTAACCTTTTTTTCTAAACTCCCTGTAGATACTCGATAATTGTGAATTTACGTACCCTGATTAATCTACCCTTTTATTCCAGGTCTCCCAGAGCTCCTCCTCTCTGCTCACGGTGATGTCACTCTCTCTGTTCTTAGTGACTGGAGCTCCTCTCCTGGTGCTCAGCGCCATTTTATAGATAATTAATTTGTAGTCTGTTTTGCTTATAATATGATGGCCTTTGTATAGGTGGATGTGTTGTACTTACCTATCACTTCCAGCGGAAAGCCGGAGGGGGAGTAAAAATGGGTAATGCCCCTATAGGATGATGCCAAACCCATTTTCCATCTTTGTTGTCATGTTTCAAGATCTTTTGACCATTTTTCTTGAAGATTTTTCTGGAAAATGTTACCTTTTAAAGCATATTATATTCACGCAAGTTTTTTTTGAAAAGGCTCTGAGACAACATAGTCAAGACGCTAATGATGAGATGCCGGTGATGGACTGGGGTTGACAATTGTAAACAATTTTACAGCACCAAGTTATAGTCCAGCAATTTTATTTGAAATTCACAAGCTTTCGGAGGCTTCCTCCTTCCTCAGGTGAATGTGGAAATGAAATCCTCGAACCCTTCGCATTTATAAATCACAGAACAATACTTGGTGATTACAGACAGTGTTTTCAACTGCCCGTTGCCAAGGCAATCAGTGTGCAGACAGACAGGTGTTACCTACAGATCCCCTGAATATACAAACCTAATGAATAGTGATGTTGCTAATGAATAGTGATGTTGCCCTGTAGACTAAATAATAGCAATTTGTTTGTTTTGGCAATCAAATATCATTTCACATCCATTGTGTTGAATAGTCTCTGATCCTTTCTCTGACTGTGAACAGGAGAAGATATAACACAGAGAAATAGGCAGTCAGTCAGATTTTTGAAATAGAATGCTGTGTGGCATTCAGGGCCAGAAAAGATTTGAGAGAGGCTAGAATGCAGGAGAGCAATCAGGAGTTATTCTGTTCAAGCCACGCAAGATGACTCACTGATCTGCGGAAACGTAGTTTTAGGTTTTTTTGTATTACGCAAAAAACTAATTGTATTGATTAAAATAAATGTATCCGATCATAACTGCTGTTCTATTTGTTAACATGCTGGAGATATTGCAGTTTAATGACTAATATCTGGCCTCACCAAGTGTTTGCTTGGTCTGCCTTTGGAGCGATTGAACAAGCACACATTTGAAAGGCAAGAACATCTAATTCAGATTACAAGGGGTTACTGTTGTTAAACCCTGGGTTACACTTATATAGTTAGATATTGGACTGTTTGGGAACACCCTGAAACATGAAGATACTCAATACTTACAAGAGTGATCAGCACCTCTGTACCCAAGAGAATAGTTAAGCCAAAACCCAAACTTGTAACACCTGCCCTTCTCGGTTCCACCAACTGATGAGTGGGATGAGGACAGAAAATCCCATACTTCATCTTCTCCCTTTTCCCCCTTCCCTCATAAAGTGACTTTAGCTTTATGGCTAAACCAAGAAATCTGCTGAATTGAGTCACTCACCTGACGAAGGAGATAATCTCCGAAAGCTTGTGATTTTCAAATAAAACTGTTGGACTATAACCTGGCGTTGTAAGATTCCTTACATTTGTCCACCCCAGTCCATCACCGGCATCTCCACATCATGGCTCTTTTTTTAAGTATCAGGTGGGCAAGCCAAAACACCTGACTCAAGGCCTGCGAGTCCAACCATGTGATACAGCTTCCTGTGTAAAGACATTATGCAGACTGACGAGCTGAAGTTTAGGTCTAAGAGCCAAGTATGATTTCAAAAACAAATTTATTTTTTTAAGTTCATATAGAGTAGTTATAATCTATGTATCGACTGGTTTGGTTGCAGTAGTGAACTTTAGGTAGTTTGGGCAGCTGAGAAGTAGATAAGTTTTTTCTCAGTTTCTCTGCAGCACTGGCTGAGGAGCTGGGAGAGTGTAATTACAACGTGACAATTTTACATACTTGGTTTGCAAAGAACTTGAGAAATAAATGTAAGTTACTAAAATGCTGCTACTTATGATATTTGTGAATTTTTCTCTTTCCCTAAACTCTTATTCATAGGGGCAAAACTGCAATACTGACAGATAACAGAATTCGAACCATGAATGAGGTGATATCAGGAATGCGAATCATCAAAATGTATGCATGGGAAAAGCCCTTTTCAAATTTGATTACTCAAATTAGAAAGTAAGTTTTTAACAATATATTTTCTGATTAAAATTGCCATTTAAAGTTAGCTGTGCTCATTCGGTAAATACTAATTGCTGGTCTGAGTCATTTTATATGAAAGTTATTTATGAAAAGCAACTCTTGGGTAACTACTCTCCTTATAGCTGTAGGACTGTTGGTTTTAGAATTAATATTCTAGGAAATAAAATTTGTGTTCCTGAATTTTACACACAAAATGTATTATATATACAACGTCTGTGTGACATATCTATTACAGATATTGGATTTTGTTAATCTTAAAAAGCTGGGCTACGTTTCAGGACAATAGTAACCATTAGCCCATTCTCATGCTAGTTTCTGGAGCTCTCAAAAATGATGCAGGATGATGGGAGTATTGAATCCCAAGTTAATTAGCCCCCTGACTTCAGATCTGAACTGTTTTAAGTTAAAGAGTATATAACAGAAACATACTGTCCTCTCAGAAGATATTCTGTTTGACGGTGCTTTTCAGCCTTTCAGCGAATCACATCTTGTTGGAAATAGTTTTTTTTTAAAGTCTCTTTCCCTCCCCCTCTTCCCAAGCTCAGATTAACATCTCTTTTCGCTGGCAGCCTTAGGAAGGACAACACCCAGGCTTACCTTCCAAGGAACAGGGAGTTTCCATTATATATTAATACAAAGGAAGGGAGATTCCATTGCTTTTGTCAGTCTGTTTTTAGTATAATTTGCGCTTATTTTTTTTTCTTCAACTCAATCCATGATTTGAATCTGGTCTCAATTGAAAGAGCAAGAAAAGAGCTATTTTATCAACCTTTTTAATGAGAACTAGCATCCTTCAAATTAAATGCAGAACAATTCTGTATCAATATAAATCACTGTTCAATATTTTACGATACCAAGAACTTTTATCAGAACATTTCATGGGGACAATTTCCATTTTGTTTGCTGGAGTTGAAGGTTTGAGATCTCATTGAATGGCGGAGCAAGCTCGAAGGGCCAAATGGCCTACTCCTGCTCCTATCTTTTATGTTCTTATGTTGGCAAAATTACACAAGAACATACCAATTTTAGCTGTTGGTGCTCGGGAAGTTCTGCCAAAACTTCCACTGCCCTATATACCCCGCTCTGCAAAAAGTCTAGTTTTGCATTGGGGTCATGGATTTCCCAATGGGACCCCCTTTATTTCTATGTTTTAAAGAGGAGGAAAATGAGTATATGGAAGAGGCTAGATAGAATGGAGTTGGTGAGTCATCACAGAAGATGTTTGTTTCCCACACATAGATACCCATGCAGCAGAGTTTACAGACCAAGAATATCTTATTAAACATCTCTATATATCAGTGCCTCAGAGGTTGCTCTAGAGGCTATTGGGGAGATATGTCAACCGCTGGCTGAAGACATGGGGCCCACTTCCATCAGAAAGCATCGTCTGTACCAATCAGTCACTGTTGCCATGAATATCTTTGCAACTGGATCCTTCCAGGCAGCATCTGATGTCCTTTGCTACATTAGTTGGGCAGCAGCTCACTATTGACCACTGATGCTGACTTCAGGTGGGCCACGCAGTTCAGTTCCTTAGTTGAACAAGATAAACAGAGTGAGCTATCCAATTCTACAGACTGGCAGGGTTTCTGCAGGTGCAAGGAGCAATTGATGGAATACATGTGGAACGCAAAGCCTCCTCAGTTTCATGAATAGGAATTGCCTTTCATTTGATTAATGTGCAGCTAGCATGTAATGCCAGTCACCTTATCCTGCATGTTGATGTCCAATACCCGGGAGGCTGTCATGATGCTTTCATCATACACCAATCCACCGTATCAGCCGTTATGACTCAAAGCCTTGTATCAGGATGGTTGGTTGATCAGGGCTACCCCCTGCAGTCACAGCTTATGCAGGCTTCCGCAGATGGAGGGGGAGAACATATATAATGAGGCCCAGCGTATTACAAGTGTGATAGAGCAAAGTATAGACATTTTGAAGTCTTGTTTCAAGTTCCTGGATAAACCTGATGGAGCCCTGCAACACAGCCTATCCATTGTCTCCAGAATCATTGTAGATTGTTGTGTATTACATAGCATTGTGATGAGGGAAGACTTGCTGCTTCCAGAAGCTGAGGAGGAGGATGATGATGAAGATGGTGGGGAAGGACCTCTATCCCCACAGCATAAGAAGGGTGCACAGGAAGGAGATGATTTAGAACATGAGATCCAGCAGCCAGAGAAAGGAAGACACAATTTACAACCCCGTGCTTTCACACAAAATAGAGTCTCTTCACAATTGTCTGTTCTCCCCCACCCCTACCTTCACAAAGTCCTTCACTGTCAAAGAACTCTGCCTGTTTCCTTCATGAGGAAGAAGTCTCTATTTCCCATGCCATCAACCAACTCCAATAAGTTGCAAGCATATGCAGAAATTAACTCAACTCTATGGTCAAGCTGTATTTGCAGAACAACATTCACCAAAAGGTGCTAACAAATCTTTATACCCTTTCTGTAACTACTTCATACCACTATGTCTGTCCGTTATGCCAGCTAACTTACTTGCTTTAGCTCCTAATCTATTGCTGTGAGTGAGATGAGGTTGAGCAGTGGGTAGCTCAGAAGGCTCCCCTGGACCGTGAGGAGCAGCTATCCCAAAGGGACCACCTACAGGCAGCTTTTCTCTTGCAGTATCAAGGGGTACCAGGATTATGACAAGCTCCCTCGTGCAGGCAGTGGGGGGCCACTTAATCAGACTCATTTTTAACCTCTGGACAGGCAGCTTCATCTAAGCCCACTCCTTGCAGGACACGGTCTGAGATGCCACTGGTTGGTGTCATTTCTAGATTGCATAGTCCCACTCGGGTTTTGGAAGCCTGTGCAAGTGTCCTGTTCAGGCTGATCCTCAGTGCATCTTTTGGATTATTTTTGGCTTCCAATTCAGAAGCCAATAATATTCTTAGCTGCTCCAACCTTGATCCACAGAAATCTCCTGGACTGTCGCTGTCTTTCTTTCAAGAGTGTCCAGCAAGCACTGAGAAACCTACTGCAATATGTTGCTGATGCTTCTAGTGGACTCCTCCCATTTCTCCATCATCTCATATTCATGAAACTGTTTGCACATGACTTCTGTACTCTTGAATCATTGGTCTTTTGAAGACTGAGACCCTGAGCGCCTCTGCCTAAAGCACTTGTTTCTCTACCCTCCATGGAGGAACGGTGTTCTCCCAGGTAAACATGCTCACTGGTGCTCAGCTCTTCGCCCAGTGAAAACACTCTGACTCACTAACGAGTGGGTGTCTCTGAGCTGCTGTTGGAGTAGGTGAGATGCCAAGACTGATTTTGTGAGGCTGTGGCAGCTCTGGATCTGGAAGTGCCCAGGTGCTGATTGGAGTGACCGGCCTCTTCTTCCAAGGCACCTTCTATATGTGAACACAGAAGAGCTCGTTTAGCTGTGCACCTAGTAACGTTTCCCCTTGAAGTTGCCACCTTGCCTCCAACGTCACCATCTCCCACAGCTTCTCCTGTCTGCCTATTATCTGCAGATCTTGCTCTTTGTGCAGATTCGGGACATTTTAGTATTGTTGTTCCTCCCCCAGTTGCTTTAGAATGAAGGCTTCCTCCTGTGCTTGTAACCATTTGGCCCATCGAGCCCTTGCAAGCTCTTTGTAAGAGCAATCCAGTTAGTCCCTCTTTCCCTGCACATTTTTTCCTTTCAAGCATTTATCCAATTCCTTTTTGAAAGCCATGATTGAATCTGCATCCACCACCCTTTCAGGCAGTGCATTTCAGGTCATAACTACTCGCTGTGTAAAAAAGTTTTTCCTCAAGTCATTGTGAGTTTAATTTGAGTTTAATGGGCAATTAATGTGCAAATCCTGCAAGTTCTTAAAAATAACGGGGAGGACAAGAGTGGGAAGCAAACGGTGGAGCAGCATAAATCAACCAGCAAGTTCTGGAGATTCGCAACTCAAGGCGAATCTCTTCATCCCCTGAACTTGCTGGCCGATTTACACATTGATAACGGCATGTCGTTAACATACCGTTATTTTTCCAGCAAAATTTGGCCCATTATAAAACATGTTTATAGCATCATGTGAATACATGTTGTATAAAGATAGTTTATCATCAATGTACATTTGTACAACGAGCTGAATCCTTGCTGCATATCCATTTTGATTAAAACCTAAATGTTTTCTCTGGTTATACATGACCTATTCCTTTGCACAGAGAGAGAGCACAATGTTAAAGGAATGTGAGTGGCATGGATACTTCTTTTCACCGATATGAGCGCATGCATCCCATGACGATGAGACGTCCCTTTAAGTCCACTGTCCTTCAAGACTAGCAGAACCCTTTCTGGCAGGCAATGTGAGCTCAGGGTGGTTGAGGGATAACATGGTGCCTCATCTATTTCCAGAGGTTACCCTTCGCATCAGTTAGTTTCCCTGACACCCAGGTGATGACACAGAAAATGCATGAGGGGAAGGAGGTGAGTGAAGCCTCAATCATTGCTACAGAATATGGATTGGGAACAGTGCCTTGACAACAACAACATCAACATGCATTTATATAGTGCTTTTAACATGAACCGCCCCAAGGCACTTCACAGGAGCGTTATGAGACAAAATGTGACACCGAGCCATATAAGGAAATTTTAGGACAGGTAACCAAAAGAAAGTCAAATAGGTAGGTTTTAAGTAGCATCTTAAAGAAAGAGAGAGAGATATGAGGCAGAGAGGTTTAGGAAGGGAATTCTGGTGCTTGGGGACAGACAGCTGAAGGCACGGCTACCAATGGTGGGGCAAAGGAAATCGCAGATGCACAAGAGGCCAGAATTGGAGCAGCGCGGAGTTCTTGGATGGTTGTAGGGCTGAAGGAGGGGCGAAGCCATGGAGGGATTTGAAAACAAGGATGCAAATTTTTAATTTGAGTTGTTGCTGGACTAGGGAACTAATGTAAGTCAGCGAGCACAGGGGTGATGGGAGAATGAAAATTGGTGCACGTTAGAATACGGGCTGCAGAGTTTTGGATGAACTCAAGTTTACGGAGGGTGGCGGCCAGCCAGGAGAGCATTGGAATAGTCAAGTCTGAAGGTAACAAAGACATGGATGAGCTGAGGTGGGATGTGACTATATTCGAGGTGGAAGTAGGTGGTCATGGTGAACATAGAAAGGTTACAGCACGGAAGGAGGCCATTTGGCCCGTTGGGCCCATGCTGGCTCTTTGTAAGAGTGATTCAGTTAGCCCTGTTCCCCCGCTCTTTCCCCGTAGCCCTTCAGTTTTTTTCCCTTCAAGTATTTATCCAATTCCTTTTTGAAAGCCGGGATTGAATCTGCATCCACCACCCTTTCAGGCAGCGCATTCCAGATCATAACTACTCGCTACGTAAAAAAGTTTTTCCTCATGTCCCCTTTGGTTCTTTCGCCAATCATCTTAAATCTATGTCCTCTGGTTCTCGATCCTTCTGCCAATGGGAACGGTTTCTCTTTATTTACTTTTATGTAAACCCTTCATGATTTTGAACACTTCTATCAAATCTCCTCTTAACGTTCTCTGCTCTAAGGAGAACAACCCCAGCTTCTCCAGTCGATCCACGTAACTGAGATCCTTGATCCCTGGAACCATTCTAGTAAATCTTTTCTGCACGCTCTCTCAGGCCTTCACATCCTTCCTAGTGCGGTGCCCAGAATTGGACACAATACTCCAGCTGTGGCCAAATCAGTGTTTTATAAAGGTTCAACACAACTTCCTTGCTTTTTGTACTTTATGCCTCTATAGATAAAGCCCAGGATCCCGTGTGCTTTTTTAACCGCTTTCTCAATCTGTCCTGCCACCTTCAAAGATTTGTGCACATCCACCCCCAGATCTGTCTGTTCCTGCACCCCCTTTAGTTTACATAAGAACATAAGAAATAGGAGCAGGAGTAGGCCAATCGGCCCCTCGAGCCTGCTGCGCCATTCAATAAGATCATGGCTGATCTGATCCTAACCTCAAATCTAAATTTATGTCCAATTTCCTGCCCGCTCTCTGTAACCCCTAATTCCCTTTACTTCTAGGAAACTGTCTATTTCTGTTTTAAATTTATTTAATGATGTAGCTTCCACAGCTTCCTGGGGCAGCAAATTCCACAGACCTACTACCCTCTGAGTGAAGAAGTTTCTCCTCATCTCAGTTTTGAAAGAGCAGCCCCTTGTTCTAACATTATGCCCCCTAGTTCTAGTTTCACCCATCCTTGGGAACATCCTCACTGCATCCACCCGATCAAGCCCCTTCACAATCTTATATGTTTCAATAAGATCGCCTCTCATTCTTCTGAACTCCAATGAGTAGAGTCCCAATCTACTCAACCTCTCCTCATATGTCCATCCCCTCATCCCCGGGATTAACCGAGTGAACCTTCTTTGTACTGCCTCGAGAGCAAGTATGTCTTTTCTTAAGTATGGAGACCAAAACTGTATGCGGTATTCCAGGTGCGGTCTCACCAATACCTTATATAACTGCAGCAATACCTCCCTGTTTTTATATTCTATCCCCCTAGCGATAAAAGCCAACATTCCGTTGGCCTTCTTGATCACCTGCTGCACCTGCAAACTAACCTTTTGATTTTCTTGCACTAGGACCCCCAGATCCCTTTGTACTGCAGTACTTTCCAGTTTCTCGCATTAAGATAATAACTTGCTCTCTGATTTTTCCTGCCAAAGTGCATAACCTCACATTTTCCAATATTGTATTGCATCTGCCAAATCTCCGCCCACTCACCCAGCCTGTCTATATCCCCTTGTAGGTTTTTTATGTCCTCCTCACTCTCTACTTTCCCTCCCATCTTTGTATCATCTGCAAACTTTGATATGTTACACTCGGTCCCCTCCTCCAAATCGTTAATATAGATTGTAAAGAGTTGGGGACCCAGCACCGACCCCTGCGGAACACCACTGGCGACAGGTTGCCAGTCCGAGAATGTACCATTTATCCCAACTCTCTGCTTCCTGTTAGATAACCAATCCTCCACCCATGCCAGAATATTACCCCCAATCCAGTGATTCTTTAACTTGAGCAATAATCTTTTGTGTGGCATCTTGTCGAATGCCTTCTGGAAGTCTAAATACACTACGTCCACTGGTTCCCCTTTATCCACCCTGTACGTTATATCCTCAAAGAACTCAAGCAAATTTGTCAGACATGACTTCCCCTTTGTAAAGCCATGCTGACTTTGTCCTATTAAATTATGTTTATCCAAATGTTCTGCTACTGTCTCCTTAATAATAGACTCCAAAATTTTACCCACCACAGATGTTAGGCTAACTGGTCTATAATTTCCAGCCTTCTGCCTACTACCCTTGTTAAATAAGGGTGTTACATTGGCAGTTTTCCAATCTGCTGGGACCTTTGCCGAGTCCAGAGAATTTTGGAAAATTATTACCAAAGCATCCACAATCCCTACTGCCACTTCCCTCAAGACCCTAGGATGTAAGCCATCAGGTCCAGGGGATTTATCCGCCTTGAGTCCCATTAATTTACTGAGCACCAATTCCTTAGTGATTTTAATCGTATTTAGCTCCTCACCCCCCAGAGCCCCCTGTTTGTCCAGTGTTGGGATATTCTTAGTGTCCTCTACCGTAAAGACTGAAACAAAATATTTGTTCAGCATTTTTGCCATCTCCATGTTTCCCACCATTAATTTCCCGGTCTCATCCTCTAAGGGACCTACGTTTGCCTTAGCCACCCTTTTTCTTTTTATATAACTATAGAAACTCTTGCTATCTGTTTTTATATTTTTTGCTAATTTATTTTCATAATCTATCTTCCCTTTCTTAATCAATCCTTTAGTTACTTTTTGCTGTCTTTTGAAGACTTCCCAATCGTCTATCCTCCCACTAAGTTTGGCTACCTTATATGTCCTTGTTTTTAGTCGGATACTATCCTTAATTTCTTTACTTAGCCACGGATGGCTGTCATTTCTTTTACACCCTTTTTTCCTCAGTGGAATATATTTGTTTTGAAAGTTGTAAAATAACTCCTTAAATGAACACCACTGTTCATGTACCATCTTACCCTTTAATCTATTTTCCCAGTCCACTTTAATCAATTCCGCTCTCATACCATCATAGTCTCCTTTATTCAAGCTCAGTACGCTTGTTTGAGAACCAACCTTCTCACCCTCTAATTGGATATGGAATGTAACCATGTTATGGTCACTCATTCCAAGGGGATCCTTAACTAGGACATTATTAATTAATCCTGGCTCATTACGCAGGACCAGGTCCAAGGTTGCTTTCCCCCTTGTTGGTTCAGTTACATACTGCTCAAGAAATCCATCCCTAATACACTCAATAAACTCTTCCTCAAGGCTACCCTGCCCAATTCGATTTGTCCAGTTAATATGATAGTTAAAATCCCCCATAATTATAGCTGTTCCCTTATTACATTGCCTCTCCGCATTCTTCCTGCCAAAATGTATCACTTCGCACTTCTCTGCGTTAAATTTCATTTGCCATGTGTTCACCCATTCCACCAGCCTGTCTATGTCCTCTTGACATCTATTACGATCCTCCTCACTGTTTACTACACTTCCAAGTTTTGTGTCATCTGCAAATTTTGAAATTGTGCCCTGTACACCCAAGTCCATATATATCAAAAAAAGCAATGGTCCTAGTACCAACCCCTGGGGAACACCACTATATACCTTGCTCCAGTACGAAAAACAATGTTTCATCACTATCATCTGTTTCCTGTCACTTTTGTGACAGGAAACAGAGAGTATCCAGTTTCATATCCATGCTGCCACTGCCCCTTTTATTCCATGGGCTTCAATTTTGCTGACAAGCCTATTATATGGCTCTTTATCAAACGCCTTTTCAAAGTCCATACACACAACATCAATTGCATTGCCCTCATAGAAACATAGAAAATAGGAGCAAGAGTAGGCCATTCGGCCCTTCGGGCCTGCTCCGCCATTCAAAATGATTGTGATTGATCGTCTAACTCAGGACCCTGTTCCCACTTTTTCCCCCATATCCCTTGATCCCTTTAGCATTAAGAAATATATCTATCTCCTTCTTGAATGCATCTAATGACTTGGCCTCCACTGCCTCCTGTAGTAGAGAATTCCACAGGTTCACCATCCTCTGAGTGAAGAAATTTCTCCTCATCTCGGTTCTAAATGGCATACCCCGTATCCTGAGACTGTGACCCCTGGTTATGGACTCCCCAGCCATCGGGAACATCCTCCCTGCATCTAGTCTGTTTAGTCCTGTCAGAATTTTATATTTCAATGAGATCACCTCTCATTCTTCTAAACTCTAGTGAATATAGGCCTAGTCGACCTAATCTCTCCTCATACATCAGTCCTGCCATCCCAGGAATCAGTCTGGTAAACCTTCGTTGCACTCTCTCCATGGCAAGGATATCCTTCCTCAGATAAGGAAATCAAAACAGCACACAATACTCCAGATGTGGTCTCACCAAGGCCCAGAATAACTGCAGTAAGACATCCCTGCTCCTGTGCTCAAATCCTCTTGCAATGAAGGCCAACATACCATTCGCCTTCCTCACTGCTTGCTGCACCTGAATGCTCGCTTTCATCGACTGGTGTACAAGGACACCCAGGTCTCGTTGCACCTCCCCTTTTCCCAGTCTGTCACCATTCAGATAATAATCTGCCTTTCTGTTTTTACAACCAAAGTGGATAACCTCACATTTATCCACATTATATTGCATCTGCCATGTTCTTGCCCACTCATCCAACTTGTCTAAATCACATTGGAGCCTCTTTGCATCCTCCTCGCAGCTCGCATTCCACCCCAGCTTTGCGTCGTCAGCAAACTTGGAAATGTTACATTTAGTTCCATCATCCGAATCATTGATATATATTATGAATAGCTGGGGCCCAAGCACTGATCCCTGCGGTACCCCACTGGTCACAGCTGCCACCCAGAAAAAGACCCTACCCTACTCTCTGTTCCTGTCTGTCAACCAATTCTCAATCCATGCCAGTATATTCCCCCCCAATCCCATGTGCTTTAATTTTGCACACTAACCTCTTGTGTGGGACCTTATCAAAAGTCTTCTGCAAATCCAAATACACCACATTCACTGGTTCTCCCCTATCTATTCTGCTAGTTACATGCTCAAAAAACTCCAGCAGATTTGTTAAGCATAATTTCCCTTTCATAAACACATGCTGACTTTGTCCAATCCCGTTAATGCCTTCCAAGTGTTTTGTTATCACATCCTTTATAATAGACTCTAGCATTTTCCCGACTACTGATGTTAGGCTAACTGGTCTGTAATTCCCTGTTCTTTCTCTCCCTCCTTTTTGAAATAGTGGGGTTACATTTGCCATCCTCCAATCTGTAGGAACTGTTCCAGAGTCTGTAGAATTTTGGAAGATGATCACCAATGCATCCACTATTTCCAGGGCCACTTCCTTTAGTACTCTGGGACTCATCAACCCTCTCTTATCTGATCAAAAAAACTCAATCAAGTTAGTTGAACACGATTTGGCTTTAACAAATCTGTGCTGGCTTTCCTTTATTAATCCATACTTGTCCAAGTAACTGTTAATTTTGTCCCGGATTATCGTTTCCAAACGCATCCCCACCACCGAGGTTAAACTGACTGGCCTGTAGTTGCCGGGTTTATCCTTACACCCTTTTTTGAACAAGGGTGTAACATTTGCAGTTCTCCAGTCCTCTGACACTGCTCCCATATCAAACCCACGATGCATCCCATCCAGACTGGGTGACTTATCTACTTTAAGTACAGCCAGCCCTTCTAGTACCTCCTCTTTATCAGTGTTTAGCCGATCCAGTATCTCAACTACCTCCTCTTTAACTGTGACTTTGGCAGCATCTTCTTCCTTGGTAAAGACAGGTGCAAAGTACTCATTTAGTACCTCAGCCATGCCCTCTGCCTCCATGCGTAGATCTCCTTTTTGGTCCCTAATCGGCCCCATCCCTCCTCTTACTACCCATTACTATTTATATGCCTATAGAAGACTTTTGAATTCCCCTTTATGTTAGCTGCCAGTTTATTCTCATACTCTCTCTCTCTTTGTCCTCTGTACTTTCCATATTCAACCTGGTTCTCACTTATATTATCAACCTGACATCTGTCAAACGCCCCCTTTTACAGCTTCATCTTACTCTCTATCTCTTTCGTCATCCAGGGAGCTGTGGCTATGGTTACCCTACCTTTCCCCTTCGTGTGAATGTACCTAGACTGTACCTGAACCATCTCTTTTAAAGGTCGGCCACTGTTCGATTACAGTTTTGCCTACCAATCTTTGATTACAGTTTACCCAGTCCAGATTTGTTCTCAACTCACTGAAATTGGCCCTTTCCAATTAAGTATTTTTACTCTAGATTGCTCCTTGTCTTTTTCCATAACTAATCTAAACCTTGTGATACTATGTTCACTGTTTCCCTAAATGTTCCTCCACCGACACTTGCTCCACTTGACCCACTTCATTCCCCAGATTTAGAACCAGCAATGCCTCCTTCCTCATTGGGCCGGAAACATACTGATCAAGAATGTTCTCCTGAACACACTTCAGCAATTCTTCCCCCTCTTTTCCCTCTATACTATTACCATCCCAGTCAATATTAGGATAGTTGAAGTCCCTCATTATCACTACTGTATAGTTCTTGCACCCCCCTGTAATTTCCCTGCAAATTTGCTCCTCTGTATCCTTCCCACTAGCTGGTGGCCTATAGAATACGCCCAGTAGTGTAATGGCGTCTCTATTGCTTCTTAACTTTAACCATTAGATTCTGTTCCTTGGCCCCTCCTGGACATCCTCTATCTCCAGCACTGCAATATCCTCCTTAATCAATACTGCCACTTCCCTTCCCCCCCCCCCCACTCCCTTCATATTTTCCTTTCCCTATATTTCCTGAACACCTTGTATCCAGGAATATTTAGTACCCAATCCTGTCCTTTTTTGAGCCAGCTCTCCGATATTGCCATTACATCACATTCGTTTGTGGTTATTTGCGCCTGCAGCTCACCAACTTTATTTACCACACTTCGTGCTTTTACACATATGCGCTCTAAACCTTAGACTTCCTCGTATTCTGTTAGTCTGATCCCACCTAATATTGTATTAATTCTTACTCTAGTGCTATCTGATTCTCCCAATCCTTTGTGCACCTTGTTTCTCCTTTCTAATGCTATATCCTGGTGCCCATCCCCCTTCCAAATTAATTGAAACCCTCCTTCATAGCACTAGTGATCCTCCCTGCGAGGACATTGGTCCCAGCTCTGTTGAGGTGCAACCCTTCTGTCTTGAACAGCTCCCTCCTGCCTCAGAACTGGTCGCAATGCCCCAAGAATCTGAAGCTTTCTGTCTTGCACCATGTCTCTAGCCACGCATTAACCTGACTTATCTTCCTATTTCGGTACTGACTCATGCTTGGCACTGGGAATAATGCAGAGATTACTACCTTTGAGGTCCTGTTCGTTAACTTCTTTCCTAGCTCCTGAAACTCTGACCAGAGGACCTCATCCATTTCCATATCTATGTCATCGGTACTCACGTGGACCACAACTTGGCTGTTTCCCTTATCCCCCTTTCCTGCAGAATGTTCTGCACCCTCTCTGTGATATCCTTTACCTTGGCACCAGTAAGACAACACACTGTGTGGGACTCATATCGGTGGTCACAGAAACGCCAGTCTGCCCCCCGACTCTCGAATCCCGTATGACTACTGCATTTCTACACTTCACTGTGCTCCCCTGTGCAATCGTTTACCCCATACTGCTATGCTCTGGACTGCACTCCTTTTGAGGTGTCATCATCTTCACTGTTACTCTGTGCCATACACCCAGAAGATTCCTGCACTGCCTGCTTCTTCCTACCCTTTCGGATGGCCACCCATTGTTATCCTGAACTCTCTGGCTGTGGGGTGACCACCTCCTGGAACGTACGATCCAGGAAACCTTCAGCCTCCCTTGTGCTGTGCAGTGCCTTCAGCCGCCCCTCAAACTCAGAAACCCTCTGCTTGTGTTTGAGCAACTGGAGGCATTTCCTGCACATAGAGTCATAGAGACATACAGCACGGATAGAGGCCCTTCGGCCCATCGTGTCCGCGCCGGCCATCAGCCCTGTCTACTCTAATCCCATATTCCAGCATTTGGTCCGTAGCCTTGTATGCTATGGCATTTCAAGTGCTCATCCAAATGCTTCTTGAATGTTGTGAGGGTTCCTGCCTCCACAACCCTTTCAGGCAGTGAGTTCCAGACTCCAACCACCCTCTGGGTGAAAAAGTTCTTTCTCAAATCCCCTCTAAACCTCCTGCCTTTTACCTTGAATCTATGTCCCCTTGTTATAGAACCCTCAACGAAGGGAAAAAGCTCCTTAGTATCCATCCTATCTGTGCCCCTCATAATTTTGTACACCTCAATCATGTCCCCCCTCAGCCTCCTCTGCTCCAAGGAAAACAAACCCAATCTTCCCAGTCTCTCTTCATAGCTGAAGCGCTCCAGCCCTGGTAACATCCTGGTGAATCTCCTCTGCACCCTCTCCAAAGCGATCACATCCTTCCTGTAGTGTGGCGACCAGAACTGCACACAGTACTCCAGCTGTGGCCTAACCAGTGTTTTATACAGCTCCATCATAACCTCCTTGCTCTTATATTCTATGCCTCGGCTAATAAAGGCAAGTATCCCATATGCCTTCTTTACCACCTTATCTACCTGTTCCGCCGCCTTCAGGGATCTGTGAACTTGCACACCAAGATCCCTCTGACCCTCTGTCTTGCCTAGGGTCCTCCCATTCATTGTGTATTCCCTTGCCTTGTTAGTCCCTCCAAAGTGCATCACCTCGCACTTTTCCGGGTTAAATTCCATTTGCCACTGTTCCGCCCATCTGACCAACCCATCTATATCGTCCTGCAGACTGAGGCTATCCTCCTCGCTATTTACCACCCTACCAATCTTTGTATCATCAGCGAACTTACTGATCATACCTTTTACATTCATATCCAAGTCATTAATGTAGACCACAAACAGCAAGGGACCCAGCACCGATCCCTGTGGTACCCCACTGGCCACAGGCTTCCAGTCACAAAAACAACCTTCGACCATCACCCTCTGCCTTCTGCCACTAAGCCAGTTTTGTATCCAAAGTGCCAAGGCACCCTGGATTCCATGGGCTCGTACCTTCTTGACCAGTCTCCTGTGGGGGACTTTATCGAAGGCCTTACTGAAATCCATGTATACCACATCCACTGCGTTACCCTCATCCACACGCCTAGTCACCCCCTCAAAAAATTCAATCAAATTAGTCAGACATGATCTTCCCTTGACAAAGCCATGTTGACTATCCCTGATTAATCCTTGCTTCTCCAAGTGGAGACTAATTTTGTCCTTCAGAATTTTTTCCAATAATTTTCCTACCACTGATGTTAGGCTCACTGGCCTGTAGTTCCCCGGTTTTCCCCTACTCCCCTTCTTGAATAATGGTATTACATTAGCGGTTCTGCAGTCCTCTGGCACATCCCCTGTGGCCAGAGAGGTTCTGAATATATGTGTCAGAGCCCCCGCAATCTCCTCCTTTGCCTCACACAGTAGCCTGGGATACATTTCGTCCGGGCCTGGGACACATGAAGCGTCCTGAAGTTTCCACATGGCACAGGAATTGCAGACAATGGGTCTCAGCTGCCCATCCATTATATTTAGTAACCTTTTTTCGAAACTCCCTTTTAGATATTCAATTATTATTAATTTACTTACTGTTTACTTATCCCGATTAACCCACCCTTTTATTCTAGGTCTCTCAGAGCTCCTCCTCTCTGTTCACTGTCCTTCCCACTCTCACCAAATTCACATTCAGTTCACAATCCACTTTCTTTGCAATGCCCGCTCTGTGCTTCAGCAGGTAACCTTCTACTTATGCACCTTTTTGAGAATACCAGTTACAACTGGTTCAATCAGCTTCCAGCTCACAGTAATTACCTTCTATTCAGGCAATCACTTAACAGCTGATTAAATTTATTAAAAGACTTCACTGCTTTAGCACCAGCTAACTTTGAAGGAAGTCTATTTCACATCATCCTACTGGACCCTAGTTAGTTAAATCCAAACATCTATGCATATTCCAGGAATACAAAACTTGTTGTAACTCTTTACTAGATTACAACAGTAACTACACTGTAAAAGTACTTCAGTGGATATTTTCTTTACACAGCAAGTGGTTAGGATCTGGAATGCACAGCTCGAGGGAGTGGTGGAGGCAGATTCAATCATGGCCTTCAAAAGGGAACTGCATAAGTACTTGAAACGAAAAAATGTGCAGGGCTACGGGGATAGGGCAGGGCAGTGGGACTAGCTGGATTGCTCATGCGTAGAGCCGGTGCGGACTCGATGGGCCGAATGGCCTCCTTCCGTGCTGTAACCTATGATTCTATGATAGATGCTACAGACTGGGTAGGACGTGCCTTCACTGGTGATTTTTGGGCAGTACGTTCCTGACTTGAAGCTGGCCCACTGAAAAGTAGGGAAATCCTGATGACCTTGGAACAGATCCCTTAACTCGGGGTCGTAAGACTTGAAACTGTAAAGAAAGGTAGAAAAAATGGGTATTCAACAAATGAGAGAGCGACAAAGAGCAGGAGGAACACAAATAGCTACATCACCCATCTTTGCCATTAACTGCTACTGACTTGCAGTTTCTATTAAAGTTTTAAACTTTTCTAAGTTAAATTTTAAACTAAATTTTAATTTTAATTCACCCAATACTTTACCACAGAGTCCCACTCTCACCAAATTCTCAAGTTCCTACTCAGTTCACAATCAACGCTCTGTGCTTCAGCTCCAGTGATGGTGAGGATATTGGGTCAGAAGCTCAGTTCAGGGTCAGATAGGATGCTGAGGTTGCGAACAGTCTGGTTCAGCCTCAGACAGTGTCCAGGGAGTGTGACAGAATCAGTGGCTAGGGAACAGTGTTTGCGGCGGGGAATGAAGACAATGGCTTTGGTCTTCCCAATATTTAATTTGAGGAAATTTCTGCTCATTGAATATTAGATGTCTGACCAGCAGTGTGACAAATCATAGGAAACTGAGGCATGGAGAGGTGGTGGTGAGGTAGAGCTGGGTGTTAGCATACATTTGGAATCTGATGTGTTTTTGGATGATGTCGCTGAGGAGCAGAGAAGATTAAAGGGAGATTTAATAGAGGTGTTCAAAATTATATAGTAGGGTTTTAATAGAGTAAATAAGGAGAAACTGTTTCCATTGGCAGCAGGATCGGTAACCAGAGGACTCAGATTTAAGGTATTTCGCAAAAGAACCAGAAGGGAGATAGGAAATCTTTTTACGCAGCGAGTTATGATCTGGAATGCACTGCCTGAAAGGGTGGTGGTAACAGATTCAATAGTAACTTTCAAAAGGGAGTTGGATACATACTTCAAAAGTAAAAATTTGTAGGGCTATGAGGAAATAGCTGGAAAGTGGGACTAATTGGATAGCTCTTTCAAAGAGCCGGCACAAGCACGATGGACCGAATGGTGTTTGATTGAGTCTATGAAGTTGACGTCGATAGGGTGGAGTCAACTTGGAGCATCGACGAACTGATGTTCAGTTTCGGAAAGTGGCATGAATGGGTGACAGGAAGGGGAGGAGCAGGAGAGAAGAGCCCAAGAGGGGCCTGGAGGAATAAAGGGTGATGGGTCCAGAGCGGCAGCCAAATTAGATACAGAGGAAATTCAGATTACATAGGCCTGGCAGAGATTTGAGGAGACATGTCCTGGTCGTAAACAGTGGACCTTCCCTTTACTCCAGGTGCCTTGTATCAGATAGATGAAAAATTGTTAGCCAGTACTCTCAGTACCTTAGAACCGTACAATGTTACAATATCTAATTAACGAACTGTTAGCCCACAGGTGCAAAACTTCACTGGATCAAAGACCTCACCAAGCATAATGCATTCCACGAAGCAAGGCTCACAAATTCAGCAGAAGTTGTCTTTTTTTTAAAAAAGTGAGTCTCCCTCTGTGGGTCTGTGCCAATTCGCTGTTGTTTTCCTGGGTAAAGGCTCCGATCCCTGGTCTGTGATGATACCTTGATGTTTACCTGGGTAAAGGCTCCGATCCCTGGTCTGTGATGATACCTTGATGTTTACCTGGGTAAAGGCTCCGATCCCTGGTCTGTGATGATACCTTGATGTTTACCTGGGTAAAGGCTCCGATCCCTGGTCTGTGATGATACCTTGATGTTTACCTGGGTAAAGGCTCTGATCCCTGATCTGTGATGATACCTTGATGTTTACCTGGGTAAAGGCTCCGATCCCTGGTCCGTGCTTATTCCTTGATGTTTACCTGGGTAAAGGCTCCGATCCCTGGTCTGTGATGATACCTTGATGTTTACCTGGGTAAAGGCTCCGATCCCTGGTCTGTGATGATACCTTGATGTTTACCTGGGTAAAGGCTCCGATCCCTGGTCCGTGCTTATTCCTTGATGTTTACCTGGGTAAAGGCTCCGATCCCTGGTCTGTGATGATACCTTGATGTTTACCTGGGTAAAGGCTCCGATCCCTGGTCTGTGATGATACCTTGATGTTTACCTGGGTAAAGGCTCCGATCCCTGGTCTGTGCTTATTCCTTGATGTTTACCTGGGTAAAGGCTCCGATCCCTGGTCTGTGTTTATTCCTTGATGTTTACCTGGGTAAAGGCTCCGATCCCTGGTCTGTGTTTATTCCTTGATGTTTACCTGGGTAAAGGCTCCGATCCTTGGCCTGTGTTTATTCCTTGATGTTTACCTGGGTAAAGGCTCCGATCCCTGGCCTGTGCTTATTCCTTGATGTTTTCCTGGGTAAAGGCTCCGATCCCTGGCCTGTGTTTATTCCTTGATGTTTTCCTGGGTAAAGGCTCCGATCCCTGGCCTGTGTTTATTCCTTGATGTTTACCTGGGTAAAGGCTCCGATCCTTGGCCTGTGTTTATTCCTTGATGTTTACCTGGGTAAAGGCTCCGATCCTTGGCCTGTGTTTATTCCTTGATGTTTACCTGGGTAAAGGCTCCGATCCCTGGCCTGTGCTTATTCCTTGATGTTTACCTGGGTAAAGGCTCCGATCCCTGGCCTGTGTTTATTCCTTGATGTTTTCCTGGGTAAAGGCTCCGATCCCACTTAGCACAGTGGTAGTGCCACACAACACAATGGAGGGTGACTCTGTGTCCATCAATACGAGGAGGCTCGTGACAGTCACATAGGTGGACAGAAATCTCGCCCCACTGCTAACCCAACAATTGGGGGAAAATCCACGCTATACAGACCAGGAAGATTTTAGGTTCAGATTACTGAGTTAGCCATTCTTGATCTTCCTTCGATAATGAATGGAAATATCAATTAGGATTCCTCTTATTGATCATGATTCAGTGATTCCTGCTACTAGAAATTTTGATGGGTAAGGACTGGATCAGATTCAGCTGTGATTTCCTGCCTGAATAGCCCTACTGGTATTTTAAGTGCAGCAGAATGAGGAACTGCTATTAAAGCCAGACTGCCGGGGAACCCCATGGAATCATACTCAGTATGCGTCCCTGCCTTCAGAAAAGTAGAGCTGAGGAGGATAAGAATAAACAAATTATTTGCAGTTCTGGAGCATTGTATCATTCAATGTTTACAGCGCTAGACCGGTTTGACAAGTTTATAAAATTATTTTCCTGTTAGTGGGGAAGCTGCAGCATGTTAAAGTTAATAGTTTGTATTTTACTCTATGTACTATGGCTGGGAAGTATAAGTTTTGTGTTCGTTATCCAAATGGGTATTTAAACTAGATAAAACACATTTCCATTGATACAATAAAGGCTCCCATCAGGTGATTTACAAAGAATGTATTTTTGGTAAACCATTAGTAGAGGACCTTAGCAGAGTGTTTAATCTTAAATAACTCCTTTCATGTGAACTAGCGTACAAATTATTGTGTGATGAAAGCAAATGGTTGTATTGTTCTGCATTTCAGGAAGGAGATTGCCAAGATTCTGAAAAGCTCTTACCTGCGTGCCTTGAACATGGCCTCATTCTTTATTGCTAGCAAGATCATATTATTTGTTACGTTCATGATGTACGTGCTACTCGGCAACACTATCTCAGCAAGTCGTGTGTTTGTCACAGTATCACTGTACAGTGCTGTGAGACTCACGGTCACCCTGTTTTTCCCAGCAGCTATTCAGACAGTTTCTGAGGGATTAATCAGCATAAGAAGGATAAAGGTATGTTCAAGTATTGAAAAATAATGCTAATGCTAATTTTGCTTTTCTTGGCAAGGGAAAGGTTTCTTACTTTGGTGCATTTTCATGCTCAAGGTGAGGGATATTGGTGCAAGGAAATAGAACACTTTGCAGGTTAAGGCACCCCAGCATTAAGTGATAAATACAACATTAATACTCTGTAGGAGCAGAAGGTTATAGGAAGTAACAATAAAATATCTGTTAGGAGCATAGGAACAGGAGTAGGCCATTCAGCCCCTCGAACCTGTTCCGCCATTAAATTAGATAATGGCTGCTCTGTATTTTAACTTCATTTACCCACCTTGGTTCCATATCCCTTAATTACAGAATCATCGAAATTTACGGCACGGAAGGAAGCCATTTGGCCCATCGTGTCTGTGTCAGTCGAAAAAGAGCTATTATGCTTAATCCCACTTTACAGCACTTGGTCCGTGGCCTTGTAGGTTATGGTACTTCAAGTGCACAACCAAGTACTTTTAAATGTGGTGAGGGTTTCTGCCTCTGCCACCCTTTCAGGCAGTGAGTTCCAGACCCCTACCACCCTCTGGGTGAAAACATTTCTCCTCAGTTCCTCTCTAATCCTTCTACCAATTACTTTAAATCTATGCCCCCTGATTATTGACCTCTCTGCTAAGGGAAATAGGTCCTTCCTATTCATTCTATCTAGGCCCCTCATAATTTTGTATATCTCAATTAAATCTTCCTTCTGCCTCCTTTGTTCCAAACAAAACAACCCCAGCCTATCCAACCTTTCCCCATAGCTAAAATTCTCGAGTCCTGGCAACATCCTCGTAAATCTCCTCTGTACCCTCTCTAGTGCAATCACATCTTTCCTGTAATGTGGTGACCAGAGCTGTACACAGTACTCAAGCTGTGGCCTAACTTAGCATTTTGTGCAGTTCTAGCACAACCTCCCTGCTCTTATATTCTATTCTTTGGCTAATAAAGGAAAGTATCCCATATACCGCCTCAACCACCATATCCACCTGTCCTGCTACCTTCAGGGATCTGTGGATATGCACTCCAAGGTGCCTTTGTTCCTCGACACGTCTCAGTATCCTCCCATTTATTGTGTATTCCCTAGCCTTGTTTGCCCTCCCCAAATGCATTACCTCACACTTCTCCGGGTTGAATTCTATTTGCTACTTTCCTGCTCACCTGACCAGTCCATTGATATCTTCCTGCAGTCTACAGCTTTGCTCCTCCTTATCAACCACACAGCCAATTTTTGTATCATCCGCAAACTTCTTAATCATGCCCCCTACATTTAAGTCTAAATCATTAATATATATCACAAAAAGCAAGGGACCTAGTACTGAGCCCTGCAAAACCCCATTGGAAACTGCCTTTCAGTCACAAAAACACCTGTCGACCATTACTCTTTGCTTCCTGCCACTGAGTCAATTTTGGATCCAACTTGCCACTATCCCTTAGATCCTATGGGCTTTTACTTTTTTGACCAGTCTGCCATGTTGGACCTTGTCAAAAGCCTTGCTAAAATTCATGTAGACTACATCAAACGTGCTACCCTCATTGATCCTCCTTGCTACCTCCTCAAAAAATTCAATCAAGTTAGTCAAGTTACCCTTGACTAACAATAATCTATTAATCTCTGTTTTGAAATTTTCAATTGACCTAGCCTCAATACCTTTTGTTAGGGAAGGATATTAAGGGATATGGAACCAAGGATGTGAAAACATGTGATCATAATATCATTAGGTTTAGAATAGTTATGGAAAAGGACAAGGAACAATCAACCGTAAAAATATTTAACTGGAGGAGGGCTAATTTCAGTGATTTAAAAGGGATCTTGCCCTGGTGGATTGGAATCAAAAATTGGTAGGCAAAACAATAATTGAACAATGGGAGGGGTTCGAGGAGGAGATGGTTCGGGTACAGAGTAGACACATTCCCACAAGTGTGAAAGGAAGGACATCCAAAGCTAGAGCTGCCTGGATGACTAAAGATATAGAGATTAAAATGAAACAGAAAAAGGAGGCTTATGACAAATGTATGGTTAGTGATACAGTAGAGAACCAAGCTAAATACAGAAGGTACCGAGGACAAAGAGAGAGTATGAGAATAGATTTGGACTGATTAGGGACAAAAAAGGAGATCTCTGGAGTCGGAGGGCATGGCTAAGGTACTAAATCAATACTTTGCATCGGTCTTCACTAGAGAAGAGGATGCTACTAATGTTGTAGTAAAGGTGGAGGTAGTAGTGATATTGGATAGGCTAAAAATAGATAAAGAGGAGGTACTTAAAAGGTTGGCAGTACTCAAAGTACAGAAGTCACCCAGTTCAGAAGGGATGCATTTTTTTTTTATTCGTTCACGGGATGTGGGCGTCGCTGGCAAGGCCGGCATTTATTGCCCATCCCTAATTGCCCTGGAGAAGGTGGTGGTGAGCCGCCTTCTTGAACCGCTGCAGTCCGTGTGGTGACGGTTCTCCCACAGTGCTGTTAGGAAGGGAGTTCCAGGATTTTGACCCAGTGACAATGAAGGAACGGCGATATATTTCCAAGTCGGGATGGTGTGTGACTTGGAGGGGAACGTGCAGGTGGTGTTGTTCCCATGCGCCTGCTGCCCTTGTCCTTCTAGGTGGTAAGAGGTCGCGGATTTGGGAGGTGCTGTCGAAGAAGCCTTGGCGGGTTGCTGCAGTGCATCCTGTGGATGGTGCACACTGCAGCCACAGTGCGCCGGTGGTGAAGGGAGTGAATGTTTAGGGTGGTGGATGGGGTGCCAATCAAGCGGGCTGCTTTATCTTGGATGGTGTCGAGCTTCTTGAGTGTTGTTGGAGCTGCACTCATCCAGGCAAGTGGAGAGTATTCCATCACACTCCTGACTTGTGCCTTGTAGATGGTGGAAAGGCTTTGGGGAGTCAGGAGGTGAGTCACTCGCCGCAGAATACCCAGCCTCTGACCTGCTCTCGTAGCCACAGTATTTATATGGCTGGTCCAGTTAAGTTTCTGGTCAATGGTGACCCCCAGGATGTTGATGGTGGGGGATTCGGCGATGGTAATGTCATTGAATGTCAAGGGGAGGTGGTTAGACTCTCGTTGGAGATGGTCATTGCCTGGCACTTATCTGGCGCGAATGTTACTTGCCACTTATCAGCCCAAGCCTGGATGTTGTCCAGGTCTTGCTGCATGCGGGCTCGGACTGCTTCATTATCTGAGGGGTTGCGAATGGAACTGAACACTGTGCAGTCATCAGCGAACATCCCCATTTCTGACCTTATGATGGAGGGAAGGTCATTGATGAAGCAGCTGAAGATGGTTGGGTCTTGGACACTGCCCTGAGGAACTCCTGCAGCAATGCCCTGGGGCTGAGATGCTTGGCCTCCAACAACCACTACCATCTTCCTTTGTGCTAGGTATGACTCCAGCCAATGGAGAGTTTTCCCCCTGATTCCCATTGACTTCAATTTTACTAGGGCTCCTTGGTGCCACACTCGGTCAAATGCTGCCTTGATGTCAAGGGCAGTCACTCTCACCTCACCTCTGGAATTCAGCTCTTTTGTCCATGTTTGGACCAAGGCTGTAATGAGGTCTGGAGCCGAGTGGTCCTGGCGGAACCCAAACTGTGCATCGGTGAGCAGGTTATTGGTGAGTAAGTGCCGCTTGATAGCACTGTCGACGACACCTTCCATCACTTTGCTGATGATTGAGAGTAGACTGATGGGGCGGTAATTGGCCGGATTGGATTTGTCCTGCTTTTTGTGGACAGGACATACCTGGGCAATTTTCCACATTGTCGGGTGGATGCCAGTGTTGTAGTAGTCCTGGAACAGCTTGGCTAGAGGCGCAGCTAGTTCTGGAGCACAAGTCTTCAGCACTACAGCTGGGATGTTGTCGGGGCCCATAGCCTTTGCATCCTAAGTTACTAAGGGAAGTAAGGGCAGAAATTGCGGAGGCTCTGGCCGCACTCTTCCAATCCTTCTTAGATATAGGAGAATGGAGGATTGCAAATGTAATACCACTGTTCAAAAAAGGGGAGAGGGATAAACCCAGCAATTACAGGCCAGTCAGCCTAATGTCAGTGGTGGGGAAACTTTCAGATACAGCAATCCAGAACAAAATTAATTGACACTTGGAAAAGTATGGGCTAATAAATGAAAGTCAGCACAGATTTGTTAAAGGAAAATCTTGTTTGACTAACTTGATTGAGTTCTTTGATGAAGTAACGGAGAGGATTGATGAGGGTAGTGCAGTTGATGATATGTATATGGGCTTTCAAAAGGTATTTGATAAAGTATCAAAAAAAACCATAATAGACTTGTAAGCAAAATTAAAGCCCATGGGATTAAAGGGACAGTGGCAGCATGGATACAAAATTGGCTAAGGGACAGAAAGCAAAGAGTAGTGGTGAATGGTTGTTTCTCAGACTGGAGGGAAGTAGTGGTGTTCTCCAGGGGTCAGTATTAGGACCACTGCTCTTTTTGATATATATCAATGACCTGACCTTAGGTAATTAGGGTATAATTTCAAAGTTTGGAAATGTAGTAAACAATGTGGAAGATAGTAACAGACTTCAGGAGGATATAGACAGGTGAAATAGGCAGACAAATGGCAGATGAAATTTAATGCAGAGAAGTGTGAAGTGATGCATTTTGGCAGGAAGAATGAGGAGAGGCAATATAAACTAAATGATATAACTTTAAAAGGGGTACAGGAACAGAGACACCTGGCAGTGTATGTTCACAAATCTTTGAAGGTGGCAGGAGAAGTTGAGAAGGCTGTTACAAAAGCATATGGGATCCTGGGCTTTATTAATAGTGGCATAGATTTCAAAAGCAAGGAAGTTATGCTAAAGCTTTATGAAGCACTAGTTAGGCCTCAGCTGGAATATTGTTCAGTTCTGGGCACCACACTTTAGGAAGGGTGTCAAGGCCTTAGAGAGGATGCAGAAGAGATTTACTAGAATGTTACTGGGGATTTGGGACTTCAGTTATCTGTAGAGAGTGGAGAAGCTAGAGTTGTTCTCCATTGAGCAGAGAAGGCTAATCTGAGATTTGATAGAGTTGTTCAAAATCATGAATGGTTTTGATAGAGTAAATAAGGAGAAACTGTTCCGAGTGCAGAAGGGTCAGTAACCAGAGTTCACAGATTTACGGTGATTGTCAAAAGAACCAGAGGCGACATGAGGTAAAACATTTTTACGCAGAGAATTGTTATGATCTGGAATGCACTGCCTGAAAGGGTGGTAGAAGCAGATTCAATAATAACTTTCAAAAGGGAATTGGATAAATACTTGAAGGATAAAAATTTACTGGGATATGTTGAAAGTGCAGCGAAATGGACTAATTGGCTAGCTCAAAGAGCCGGCACAGGCACGAAGGGTCGAATGGCCTCCTTCTGTGCTGTAACATACTATGTTATTAAGATTTCCACTACCCTTTGGGTGAAGAAGTGCTTCCTGACATCATCCCTGAACGGCCTTGCTCTAATTTTAAGATTATGCTCCTTTGTCCTGGACTCCCGCACCAGAGGATATGGTTCTTGTCTATCTACATTATCAAATCCTCTAATCATCTGAAGCACCTCAGTTATATCACCTCTTAATTTTCTACGGTGGAGGGAATGCAAGCCTAATCTATGCAACCTGTCCTCATAAATTAACCCTTTTAGCCCTGGTATTATTCTGGTGAAACGGCGCTGCACCGAGGTCCAACCATCTTCAGCTGCTTCATCAATGACCTTCCCTCCATCATAAGGTCAGAAATGGGGATGTTCGCTGATGATTGCACAGTGTTCAGTTCCATTCGCAACCCCTCAGATAATGAAGCAGTCCGAGCCTGCATGCAGCAAGACCTGGACAACATCCAGGCTTGGGCTCATAAGTGGCAAGTAACATTCGCGCCAGATAAGTGCCAGGCAATGACCATCTCCAACAATTTGTGGTGTCGATGGTAGTCATGATGTGGAGATGCCGGTGATGGACTGGGGTTGACAATTGTAAACAATTTTACAACACCAAGTTATAGTCCAGCAATTTTATTTTAAATTCACAAGCTTTCGGAGATTTTCTCCTTCCTCAGGCAAATGTTTCAAGATCTTGAAACATTTGCCTGAGGAAGGAGAAAATCTCCGAAAGCTTGTGAATTTAAAATAAAATTGCTGGACTATAACTTGGTGTTGTAAAATTGTTTACATCTCCAACAAGAGAGAGCCTAACTACCTCCCCTTGACATTCAACGGCATTACCATCGCCGAATCCCCCACCATCAACATCCTGGGGGTCACCAGTGACCAGAAACTTAACTGGACCAGCCATATAAATACTGTGGCTACAAGGGCAGGTCAGAGGCTGGGTATTCTGCGACGAGTGACTCACCTCCTGACTCCCCAAAGCCTTTCCACCGTCTACAAGGCACAAGTCAGGAGTGTGATGGAATACTCTCCACTTGCTTGGATGAGTGCAGCTCCAACAACACTCGAGAAGCTCGACACCATCCAAGATAGAGCAGCCCACTTGATTGGCACCCCATTCACCACCCTAAACATTCACTCCCTTCATCACCGGTGCACAGGATGCACTGCAGCAACTCGCCAAGGCTTCTTCGACAGCACCTCCCAAACCCGTGACCTCTACCACCTGGAAGGACAAGAGCAGCAGGCACATGGGAACAACACCACCTGCACGTTCCCCTCCAAGTCACACACCATCCCGACTTGGAAATATATCGCCGTTCCTTCATCGTTGCTGGGTCAAAATCCTGGAACTCCCTTCCTAACAGCGCTGTGGGAGAACCTTCACCACACGGACTGCAGCGGTTCAAAAAGGCGGCTCACCACCACCTTCTCAAGGGCAATTAGGGATGGGCAATAAATGCCAGCCTCGCCAGCGACGCCCACATCCCATGAACGAATAAAAAAAAAACCCTCTAAGACGATTATATCCTTCCTGAGGTGCAGTGCCCAGAACTGAACGCAGTATTCCCGAGGTATGTACGGTGTCCAGAACAGAATGCAATACTCCAGATGACGTCTAACTAGACCTTTTATACAACTGTAGCATAACTTCCATCCCCTTGAGATGAAGGCTAACATCCCATTTGCCTTTTAAATTATCTTTTGTGGCTGTCCCCTAGTTATTAGTGATTTCTGTGCTCCCCTAAATCTCTGTTCTCTTCCACAGTTCCTAGCTTCCCACCATTTAGAAAATACTCTGATCTATCTTTCTTGGATGACCTCGCAGTTCCCCACATTGAACTCCATCAGCCACAGTTTAGCCCACTCACGTAATCTATCAATGTCCCTTTGCAACTTTCTGCTCCCGTTTACACTACTTATTGTGCCATCTACCTTAATGTCGTCAGTAAACATGGATATACGGCTCTCGATTCCTTAATTTAAGTCATTGATTAAATATAGTGAAAAGCTGAGCCCCAGAACAGATCTCTGGGGGACACCACCAGCCACATCCTGCCAATTTGAGTACATACCCATTATCCCTACTCTCTGTCTCCTACCTCCCTAGTCATGTCAAAAGGTTGCTTCCAATTTCATGCGCTTCTGTTTTTTCCTAACAATCTCTTGTATTAAAAATAAAGCAGGAGTGATGAAAAATAAGAACATATTAATTGCCTGAATAGCAATGTACAGAGCATCAGAAACAAAGTGTGGTGAGTCACAAAAATGTGAAAGAAAAACACAGTCAGCACATATAGGATTGGTGAGGACAGTTACCCAAATAAGAGTTCTGTACATGAATGCCTATAGCATAAGAAATAAAACAAATAAGTTGAAAGCACAAATTCAGCTTAAGGGATATTATGTATTAGTTATTACAAAGATGTAGCTATAAACTGGATAATATTCTAGGCTATAGGATCTTGAGAAAGGGCTGGGAAATTGAGGGAGGAGGAGTAGCAATATTGATAAAAGACACAGAGTAGTAGAAAGAAAAAGGTTTTCAGTACAGGGTGATCTGGCTGTGGAAACACAATGGGTAGAATTAAGGAACATCAAAGGATGCAAGACCCTGGTGGGAATTGTCTACAGACCTTCTGATAGCACTGATGTATTGGTGGGATGTATAAATACTGAGATCAGGGAAGCATGCAGCAGAAACAATGTGATTTAAAATGGGGGATTTTAATTTTCACAGACACTGGGAGAAGTAGAACAGCTTAAGTAGTAAAGGCAATGAATTTCTAGAATGTTTTTAGGACAGCTTTCTAGAACAATATGTTTTAAAACTGATAGGAGAACAGGCCATAGGAGGTTTGATAATGAGCAACAAACCAGAATTAGTTAACAATCTGATGGTAAGGGAACGTCTTGCGAATAGTGGCCATAATATGGTTGAATTTGATATTAGGTTTGAGAAGGAGGAGGGAGAGTCACCAAACCAAGGTTTTAAATTTGAGTAAGGCAAACTTCAAAGGGATGTGAAATAAATTGATCACAGTATACTGGGCTGAACTGTTAATGGATAAACCTACAGACAAACAGTGGGAAGTATTCAAAGAAGTATTTGGTACAATACAAAACCAGTACATATCCATAAAAGGCAACAGCTCCACTTGTGTAGTTAAGGAACCATGGTCAACAAATGAGGTAAGAGACAGTATCAAACTTTCAAGGGATATCAAAGCTAACAGTAAAAGATTTTATAAATATATTAAGAAAGAGAGTGGTTAAGGGAAATGTAGGCCTATTAAAGACAGATGCCGGTGAGACTATAATGGACAATAAGGAAATGGCAGACTTGTTGAATGAATACTTGTATCTGTTTTCACAGTAGAGAAAAGTCAAAATACCAGGGAACCTAAAAATAAGTCAGAGAGAGGATGCTATTGACACATAATGGGACTCAAGATGGAAAATTCTCCAGGACCTCATGGTTTCCACCTCAGGGTATTAAAGGAATAAGAAGAGAAAATTGCAGATATGTTGGTCATAATTTTCCAAAGCCCTCTAGTTTCGGGAATTGTGCCTTTTGGATTGGAAAATTGCAAATATGTCAGTCCAATATTTAAGAAGGGGGTGAGGGAGATACCAGGAAACTACAGACCTGTCAGTTTAACATCAATTTTGGGAAGTTATTGAATCTATCATCAGAGATGGTTATTGTGGATTTGGACAAATACGATCCGATCAAAGAGAGTCAACATGTATTTCTGAAGGGTAGGTCATATCTGTCTAATCTAGTTGAATGTTTTCATGAGGTCACTAGCATGGTGGCTAGGGCAGTATCTACGGATGTTGTCTATATGGACTTCCAGAAGGCATTTGCTAAGGTTCCACACAAAAGATTGAGCAAAATTAAAAGCGCATGGAATTGGAGGTAACCTTGTGACATGAGTTAGTAATTGGTTGAGGGGTAGGAGTCAGAGAGTGGGGATAAAGTGTTTGTTCTCTGATTGGTGGGATGTGACAAGTGGTGTTCCCCAGGGATCTGTACTGGGGCCTCAGCTTTTCATCATATACTAATGACTTGGATGAAGGAACAGAGATTCGTATATCCACATTTGCAGATGACACTAAGTTAGGGGACACAGTAAGTTGTGTAGATGGGAGCAGGAAGTTACAAAGGGACGTAGATGGACTGAGTGAGTGAGTGAGCAAAACTGGCAGGCTATAGAGGTGAATTGGATAGTATTCTAACCCGCAGTGTTGCCCCTCATCCCTCCGATGAAAAGAATAGAGGGGGTAATTGTAGTGTAACAAGAGGAAACCTGCCACAGATACATGAATAACTGTCACTGCTTAAACATCTGATGGTTTGAGAAATTCTGAGTACAGAAGAAAATTACTGTAGTTACTGTACTTCATTCATGAACTATTTCTGTATATCCTTTTTCCATTTAGTCTGACACATCAACTCTATAATAGTCTCTATCTCACTCTACACTTTTTTGTGAGGGGTGAGAGAAGATTAAGTACTGCACTGCATAACTGAGCAATCACGGTATTGTCTTTGCAAATTTACAACCGTGTCATTGCAGCTGATCTTTCTCCCATCAGAGACATTGGCCTACATCTTCCAATCGGGCATATGCATGATTGGGAAGTCAGACGGTGCAGAACGAGCACCTGCCCGATCATTAGTGCGCTGGGCCTGCATGTGTTTGAGGTCAGCATTGTTACACCTCCTGAAACATTTTGAGACTGTTTTCTGTGTTAAAGGCACTATGTAAATATAAGTTGTTGCTGGTATACAAAGCTCCTGTGATTGGGAACGGACTTGTTTTTGAGCAGAAAATCTGTGCTACTACAAAATTTCAAGGCCTGCAGCAACTTATAGAAGCTGGGTGATGGTACACTTTGAAAAACAGGATAATTTGATCAAAAATATCAGTAATAAGTACAGCAAAGCAGAAAATCCCATGTTTCTCTGGGGTGGGGCCCCTGAAATTCTCCTGCAGGAAGTCATGCAGAGGAAGGGGCCGCCTTCAGCAATGAGCACCGCTGGGCCCGAAGAAGAACAGATTAGGGAGATGGTGTTGATTAGTGTCAATGCCATCTCTACCATTCCTGCACACTGAAGCAATGCTATAAGAAGCATAATGATCTTACTAGGTTAGCCAAGGTAGGAGAATGCAATGTACTAAGTGTAAAATTTCCTCCCATTCACACTGTCTTAAAGTACTTTCAGTGCTCACCATGAATGTTCGTTATGTAGCAGGGTGTAATTTCAAGCTGCAGCCTTCACCTGGAAATGTTCCTTAGAATTGCATAGAATTTTATAGCTCAGAAACAGGCCATTGGGCCCAACAGGTCCATACCGGTGTTGGTGCTCCACATGAGCCTTGTCCTACTATACTTCATGGATCAAGCAGTGCAACAGTTGGAATATACACCCTTCACACATCTTTACATGAATTCAGCCCAAAGAATTCTCTCATCAAATGTTGCTTCATGGTGCATGTACACGACTGTATGCCCTCGTGATTTTAAGAACTTCTCGTTTATTACAGTCTGGTTTAAGGAGAAGACCACCCCTTATAAAAGGGAAAGAAGAACAGGAGGAGGACCCCCCAAACAAATGACCCCAGGACTTTAAAGAAAGAGTTAGCGGCAGAGCACTGGCTGCATTAAAGAACATGAATGGGCAGGAACTGGTGGTAATGGCAGAAAAGGAGCTGAAACCCACTGACTGAAGGGCCAGCTTTTGTCCTTTCTTGGCTGATGAGCCCAGAGATTGGGATGTCATGAGACCTGCATTTAAAGGAAAGGTGCTTTTTGAGCATTGGTACAGTCATTGAGGACTGTGCCAAGCAGCATGCTGCAGATGGCGACAGGAGCTCAATTACAGCATGCATGCTGCCTCGCGTGACAATTTTACAACACTGCAGTTCACCCATGAAGCGTGTGGCAACCCTAAGGACATATACTGTAGAGACCCCATGCCAGAGGCCCTAAGAGCAGGTACTGCTTCAGTGAATGCTTTGACTGCTGTTAGAGGCCTGGAGTTTCAACAACAAAAGAGTCATGATGTAGTGCTTTACTGATCTCCTTGTTGCCATTAGCTCTACTATCGCATCAATCAGTGACGATGGTGACGCGATACCCTGAAACAGGGGTATAAATGATGGTGCTGTCATTAAGGATAACCACACATCCAGACCCTCGTGCCAATCCCCTCTGATACCTATATATGCCAGAAAGCATGCAAGGCCAGGCTGACCGTAGTGGTGGAGCCTACAGCAGAGCCATCTCAGGCCCCAGCTGCTGGGTGCGGGGGGGGGTGTGATTTAAGGTCTCCTCAATCTCAGGAGGCTCTTACGGATACACAACAGCCAGACACCTGTGTACTTCTGCCCCTGAGGTAGCAATTAGACAGAGAAGCACATTAAATGGAAACGGATATATATCATTCACTGTCACAAAGGAGAGGTACCCGTGAACCAAATAGTAGGCCCTCTCACACATCACATACGATTATTTAAAAAGTTGATTGCACTACAGCTAGACTGTGTGCAGAAATTGTTCTTTTTAAGGTTTTGCATCATGTCTCAGCAGGTGGTAGGAATGGAAACTTTGGGGGTTGAGTGGTAAAGTTAAGGCACTGTTGGTGAAGGCAGATTAGTGGATGGCATGGAGAAGATGACTATTAATGCAGTGGGCAGATTTTCATGTTACGAGACGGTCTCTATACCAGATTGCTGATAGGTTCTTGCAACTAGAAACGGATTCTCTTTTGCAACCTATTTAGAATCCTCCTGCTCTTCTTTCTGGTCCCCTCGTTGGGCTAAGTGAGTTCCTCCTCCGTGGCTTCCATGAAGATGACTCTTTGCAGATGAAAGTAATGCAGTATGCAGCAGAATACCATGATCTTTTACATGTTAGCTGGGCTGTAATGCAGGATGACCCCAGACCTGTCCAAATATCTATATAGCTACTTCAACTTGCTCCATGATTACTCTGATTGATGCATGAGACCTCACTGCATGTTTTCAGCTGGTGTCATTCGATCTTCAAAGGTGTATTAGTCATGTCTGCAATATGTAATCTTGATCACCGAGGAGCCTCCCTGTCGCTCACACCGTCGGGTGAATTTTTAGTGGGATGATCAACTACCTTAAAATGAAGGCCTCCTGATCACTGCCTGGGAAACAATAGCCTCTATAATCTAGTGCTGATGGTTGCAAATATGCCAGACATTCATAGAGTGAAATCCTTTCCAATTTATGTAGGTAATGGCATTGTGCAAGGCCACATGGATACAATCTATATGTCCCTGGGCCATCAGGCAACCTGCCACTCTGTAAAATTGCACTATCCTCTAGTGTTGCTATCAATTTTCCATGGGGATGGAAATTGCTTGCTAAAGCTAATGAGGTGCCAGTCACTAACTTTCTATATCTATGGACTGCTGATTGGTTTATGTTGCTGATATCCTCAGTGGCACCTTGAAATGAAGTTGAAACACAAATGTTAAGGACCGTTGTGACCTTAATGGCCATTGGCAATGCTGTGCCTGTGGAGGAGTTTGGCTGAAAGTTACCATGGAGCATATGGCACAATTCTACCACAGCCTTTTTAAATCTCAGAATCTGCAGCCACTGCTTTCCTGAGAAGTCGAGGAATACATGTACCTATCCCTGTAGATGCAGCTGTGAAGGTACCAACAGGTGGTGCAGCCTAACCAGCCTGGTATCTCTGTGTTGGTCCTCCTATTCTTCCTCAAAAAACGTAAAGGTAGATTTCCATGGGGAGACCCATTGTGCTACTGTTGTTGATACCAAAAAACATTAATGCCCCAACAATTGGGCCACGGTACCTGATTAGCTAAATGGATGGAGGGAAAAAAAGATTCTGAAATGACCTTAAACTGCAGATCTTCATATAGGGCTTTATAAATCCACTTGGGTGAACTGCTCAGTCCCAAGCAATCGTGTACACCCATTTTAAATAGGCAAGAGATGGAGTCAGTGAAAACCCCAGGCAGATCCCAGGGAATTGAGTGAAGGGCACTATTATCGTTCTGGCCTCTTTTTAATATCATAAACAGCAAACTGATGGGCATTTATGGCGCTAGTGTAAAGCCTGACTGAAAAATTGGATGGGGTGCTAAATGAATGGAAAACCAGTAGGTATGCTCATTTCATATCTGTTTATTAGGTGTAATTGATTGGAAAATTTAAGCCATAATCAAGTTCAAACCTGGTTATTACCTTAGGCCGCATAAAAAAAAATTCTAGGGCAGTTATATCCAGAAGTCAAAGAGAGAAAAGCCATGAATACTGGAAATCTGAAATGCAAATAGAAAACACTAGAAAGAAAAGATATAGCAGGTCAGACTGCATTGGATGGCAAAAGCTAGATATTGTGTATGGTACCTTTCATCAGAAAGGAGGTCTCAGATGCTTCGTAGGGTTATTGGGAATATATACACGGTCTTAGGGAGCCTGTGCTCCACTACTTATTTCCCTGTTCCAAAGGATTCAGGTCGACACCAATTGGTTACGGTGGCACGTACTTTATTACGAAGAACAGTTTAATACACTCAGTATTCAAGCAGCAGTTTACAGAATGGAAACTGGAGATATATTACTTGCTTCCACTCTGGGTAGAGCTCGCACCTTGGCCTCTCTCCTATCACAGTCGTCACAGCCCCAACCCTCCCGATCCTGCCTTTTGCAGACTTCTTTCCTCCTTCCGACACGGGCGTTGGGCTCCGGCCAGCACGTCTGTCTTAACAACTCTAGTCTGCTGCTCTGGAGGGATCTTCTACGTTGGACCTTTGTTTGAGCTGTGTTTTCATACACTGTTTAGCAGGAAGTCCTGTGGTGAGCTGACTAAACATCCTCAGCACAGATAGGCTATGTTTGGCCTCGCTATCAGCTTGATAAAAGGGATCCGGACTAGGCGGCACCTGACCTGACATCATCGACTTGCTGAGACAATGGCAAGACATTTAACCTCATCATGAGGAGATGGCTAGTAATGTTACCTTGCTCAGGACAATGGCAAGGTACTTAATCTCATCAATATGGATGACCTCATCTCTCTGGGAGAAGGTGGCCCACCCTTTCCCAGACATCTCAAACATAGAGTGAGCTGTGGGTTTGAATTACACATCTTACACATTACTGTACCCCCGTGAGGGCCAGTGCCCGTGGAACTGTACCCCCGTGAGGGCCAGTGCCCGTGGAACTGTACCCCCGTGAGGGCCAGTGCCTGTGGAACTGACTTCAATGGAAATAAAAATGGGGAGAGATGTAAATGGGCTGCCGACTCGCTATCACCCGTTTTACACTAATCACAAAAGTCAAGATCTGCAGATCGACCTCCAGCTATAATTTAGAAAATTTACCAATTATGTTAGAATATCTACTAAATAGTAAAGTCTTGAGAGTCTGTCTTGGCTGCACTGATTTAGCATTTACAGTGTGCTTAGAGGGGACAAATTCTCGCTCCCGTGCCCCCTCCCTTCCTCCATTAAATCAGCACCAAACCCAATGTTTCAAATGTGACTGGTCTGTACAGTAGGCTGGGTAGCTCATTTTTGGCCGGCACGGACACGATGGGCCGAACGGCCGCCTTCTGTGCCATAAATTTTCTGTGATCTTCCCAGCTAATCACCTTAATATACGGAGTGTCTGTGGCTATCCCATTAAAAGTCCCTGATACAGATTTATAATTTGTACAGTGTGTGTGGTCCCGTACTAAATGTATTTCATGATACATACATTGCGTAAAAACAATTCTTTGATATTTGTTACACTTTTAGCACGCACCTGCATAGTAGGGGGTGTGGAACTTTCCGCTTCATTAAAATTTGTCAGTAGGAAAGTTCAGGTATAGTTTGGACCTGGGCTGAGATTAGAGATTCTAGAATTACAGCTTCTCCTATGGGACAAAGTTTTGGATAAGACCATATGAGATAGGAGCAGGAATAGGCCATTCGGCCCCTCGAGCCTGCTCCGCCATTTAATGAGATCATGGCTGATCTGATTTTTACCTGAACTCCACTTTCCCACCCTTTCCCCATATCCTTTGACTCCCTTGCTGATCAAAAATTTGTAAACAATTTTACAACACCAAGTTATAGTCCAGCAATTTTATTTTAAATTCACAAGCTTTCGGAGATTTTCTCCTTCCTCAGGCAAATGTTTCAAGAGCTCCTTGAAGCCTACGCATTTATACATATTGAACAATACATGGTGTTTACAGACTGCCCCTGCAACTGCCCGTTGCCAAGGCAATCACCGTGTTCAGACAGAGAGGTGTCACCTGCAGAACCCCCGAATACACATTCAACAAAAAAACAAACAGAGAAAAAAAACAGAGAAAAAAAAACAACATTTTTTGTTGAATGTGTATTCGGGGGTTCTGCAGGTGACACCTCTCTGTCTGAACACGGTGATTGCCTTGGCAACGGGCAGTTGCAGGGGCAGTCTGTAAACACCATGTATTGTTCAATATGTATAAATGCGTAGGCTTCAAGGAGCTCTTGAAACATTTGCCTGAGGAAGGAGAAAATCTCCGAAAGCTTGTGAATTTAAAATAAAATTGCTGGACTATAACTTGGTGTTGTAAAATTGTTTACAATTGTCAACCCCAGTCCATCACCGGCATCTCCACATCATGATCAAAAATTTGTCTAACTTAGCCTTGAATGTATTCAATGACGCAGCCTCCACAGCTTTTTGGGGTAAAGAATTCTAAAGATTCACGACCCTCTGGGAGAAGAAATTCCTCCTCATTTCTGTCTTAAACAAGCGATCCCTTATTCTGAGACTGTGCCCTTAGTTTTAGATTCCCCCATGAGGGGTAACATCCTCTCAGCATCTACCCTATCGAGTCCCCTCAGAATCTTGTATGTTTCCGTAAGATCTCCTCTCATTCTTCTAAACTCCAATGAATATAGACCCAACCTGTTCAATCTTTCCTCATAAGACAACCCTTCCATACCTGGAATCAACCTAGTGAACCTTCTCTGAACTGCCTCCAATGCGAGTGTGTCCTTCCTTAAATAAGGGCACCAGAACTGTATGCAGTACTCCAGGTGTGGTCTCACCAGCACCCTTAACATTTGTAGCATAACTTCCTGCTTTTATACTCCATCCCCCTAGAAATAAAGGCCAATATTCCGTTTGCCTTTCGGATTACCGTATGTTGACTCCTTGTGTTTCATGTACGAGGACACCCAGATCCCTCTGTACCGCAGCATTTTGTAGTACTTCTCCATTCAAATAATATTTTGCTTTTTTATTTTTCCTCCCAAAGTGGAAGTCTTCACATTTTCCCACATTATATTCCATCTGCCAAATTTTTGCCCATTCGCTTAACCTGTCAATATCTCTTTGCAGATACTTTGGGGTCAATTTTCGGATAGCTGAGCGGGTGCGTTCGTGGCGGGGGGGGGGGGGGCTCCTAAAATTGGAGATTCCCGGAGCGGGTCCGGAGCCCAGATCCAACCTGCCCACTTCCGGGTTCCCCAATGAAGCGAATCGATGCGCACGCAGCCCCTGCATGCGGGACTCCCACCGGCAATCAAAGCCGACGTGATCCCACTTGAGATCATTATCTGGGTACTTGAGGTCGTTTACAGAACATATTAGTTGGAGATTTTAGGAGGATTCAGATTTTGGACTACGCAGAGTGTGTTTCACATGCTGGGGGAAACACTCCATGTTTAAACAGACGTGTTGCAGCCAGCAGCCAGTGGCAGCTGCAAAGGTCCATTTCATAGGTGTAGGGTAAACCCTCATTCATTGCAGCAGGGCACTCTGTCACCTCAGACAAAGTTTTGCCTGCCACACCGTTGTCTCCACACTCAACGTTATTAAATCATACCCTAAACTCTGCTGTCCAAACACATTTACCTACTTTGTGGATCCCCTAACACTCACACCGTCAGGATTGGGGGGTGTATCCATTTCTGCATTCATCACTCCATTGGAGGATGAGCAACATCACCAGCCTTGCCAGGCATGCCGTCCACCTCCGCCACGTGGAGCTACACAACACAGTGCTGCGCAACTGACACCTGCACAAAGTAGTCGTGCAATTACACATACACCCACTGTAGGGTGACCCAATGGGTGGCATCAAGGGTGTTCATGGAGAACCTCATGAAAGGGCATTATTGCACAAGCCAGTCAAGAATGGCCAAGACGTGGCAGTAGTGGTGACAATGTAATATGTAATGTGAGTTGATCAGACATCAAATGTAAGTTTAAAAACCATGACAAACCCTCGAACACCCTTGTGCATCCCCTGCATGCTTATGACACGTTTGCCTAATGCTTCTTACTACACATACGTGATGCAAGCCCTGTGGCTGCAGCACAGGTGGGTGAGGCTGACCGTGAAAAAGATGCATGAGAGGATGAGTATGAGATGTGGGGTGGGGGCGGTGATGTGGCAGACGGAATGTAGGGAAATGAGTAAGTGTACTCACTTTGGCTGACCTACTGAGGTCATTTGCGCGCCTCCTGCACTGTTGTAGGTACGTGATATGTGGCAGCGTTGTTAGTAAAGGAGGAAATCAATGCAATAGTGAGGAAGGATATTGGCTCAGAAAATCACAAAGTGGAATCTGTATGGGTGGAGCTAAGAAACACCAAGGGGCAGAAAACGTTGGTGGGGGTTGTCCATAGGCCCCCAAACAGAAGTGGACATGTAGGGGAGGGCATTAAACAGCAAATTAGAGACGCATGCAAGAAGGGTACAACTATAATCATATAGATTGGTCAAACCAGATTAGCAATAATACTGTGGGGGAGGAATTCCTGGAGTGTGTATGTGATGGTTTTCTAGATCAATACATTGAGGAACCAAATAGAGAACAGGCGATCCTAGACTAGGTATAGTGCAATGAGAAAGGATTAACTAACAATCTTGTGCAGGGTCCCTTAGGGAAGAGCGACCATAACATGATAGAATTCCTCATTAAGATGGAGAGTGAAGCAGTTGAATCCGAAACTAGGGTCCTGAATCAAAATAAAGGAAATTTTGAAAGTATGAGGTGCGAGTTGGCTATGATAGATGGGGAACTTTACTAAAAGGAATGACGGTGGATAGGCAATGGCTAATATTTAAAGAACGTGTGCAGGAATTACAACAATTCTGCATTCCTGTCTGATGCAAAAAAAAACAGGAAAGGTGGCTCAACTGTGGCGTACAAAAGAAATTAGGGATAGTATTAGATCCAAAGAGGAGACATATAAAATTGGCAGAAAAAGCGGCAAGCCTGAGGATTGGGAGCAGTTTAGAATTCAGCAAAGGAGGACAAAGAGATTGATTAAGAGGGGAGAAATAGAGTATGAGAGTAAACTAGCAGTGAACATAAAAACTGACTGTAAAAGCTTCTATAAATATGTCAAGAGAAAAAGATTAGTGAAGACAAATGTAGGTCCCTTACAGTCAGAAATGGGGGAAATTATAATGGGGAACAAAGAAATGGCAGAAAAATTAAACACATATTTTGGTTCTGTCTTCACAAAGGAGGACACAAATAACCTCCCAGAAATGTTAGGGAACCAAGGGTCCAGTGAGAGGGAGAAACTGAAGGAAAAAAAATAGTGCTAGGGAAATTAATGGGGCTAAAGGCTGACAAATCCCCAGGGCCTGATAATCTACATCCCAGAGTACTAAAGGAAGTGGCCCTGGAAATAGTGGATGCATTGGTGATCATCTTCTAAAATACTATAGACTCTGGAACAGTTCCTACAGATTGGAGGGTGGCAAATGTAACCCCACTATTTAAAAAAGGAGGGAGAAAAAACAGGGAATTACAGACCAGTTAGCCTAACATCAGTAGTGGGGAAAATGCTAGAATCTATTATAAAAGATATGATAACAGAACACTTGGAGGGCATTAACGGGATTGGACAAAGTCAGCATGGGTTTATGAAAGGGAAATCGTGCTTAACAAATCTACTGGAGTTTTTTGAGGATGTAACTAGCAGAATAGATAGGGGAAAACCAGTGGATGTGGTGTATTTGGATTTTCAGAAGGCTTTTGATAAGGTCCCACACAAGAGGTTAGTGTGCAAAATTAAAGCACATGGGATTGGGGGGAATATACTGGTATGGATTGAGAATTGGTTGACAGACAGGAAACAGATAGTAGGAATAAACGGGTCTTTTTCCGGGTGGCAGGCAGTTACTAGTGGGGTACCGCAGGGATCAGTGCTTGGGCCCCAGCTATTCACAATATATATCAATGATTTGGATGATGGAACTAAATGTAGCATTTCCAAATTTGCAGACGACGCAAAGCTGGGGTGGAATGTGAGCTGTGAGGAGGATGCAAAGAGGCTCCACTGTGATTTAGACATGTTGGGTGAGTGGGCAAGAACATGGCAGATGCAGTATAATGTGGATAAATGTGAGGTTATCCACTTTGGTTGTAAAAACAGAAAGGCAGATTATTATCTGAATGGTGATAGATTGGGAAAAGGGGAGGTGCAACGAGACCTGGTTGTCCCTGTACACCAGTCGCTGAAAGCGAGCATTCAGGTGCAGCAAGCAGTTAGGAAGGCGAATGGTATGTTGCCGTTCGTTGCAAGAGGATTTGAGCACAGGAACAGGGATGTCTTACTGCAGTTGTACAGGGCCTTGGTGAGACCACATCTGGAGTATTGTGTGCAGTTTTGGTCTCCTTATCTGAGGAAGGATGTCCTTGCCATGGAGGGAGTGCAACGAAGTTTTACCAGACTGATTCCTGGGATGGCAGGACTGACGTATGAGAAGAGATTGGGTCGACTAGGCCTATATTCACTAGAGCTTAGAAGAATGAGAGGTGATCTCATCGAAACATATAAAATTCTAACAGGACTAGACAGACTAGATGCAGAGAGGATGTTCCCGATGGCTGGGGAGTCCATAACCAGGAGTCACAGTCTCAGGATACGGGATATGCCATTTAGAACCGAGATGAGGAGAAATTTCTTCACTCAGAGGCTGGTGAACCTGTGGAATTCTCTACCACAGAAGGCAGTGGAGGCCAAGTCATTAGATGTATTCAAGAAGGAGATAGATATATTTCTTAATGCTAAAGGGATCAAGGGATATGGGGAAAAAGCGGGAACAGGATACTGAGTTAGAGGATCAGCCATGATCATTTTGAAATGCGGAGAAGGGCTGACTGGCCTACTCTTGCTTCTATTTTCTATGTTGGTGATGCTGGTGACCTCCTCTGCCACCTCGAGCCAGGCCTTCGTGGTGGCAGAGGCAGGCCACTTCCTCCCGTCCGCCGAGAAGATCTCTGTCCTCCCCCTCCTCCTCACCCCATCCAGTAGGATCTGGAGTGAGGCATCATTAAACCTGGGAGCAGCCTTCCCCCAGGGCTGCTCCATGCTGTAATTTTGGCTCCTTTCTGCAGCATCAGTCGGTGGAGGGCTGCCCTTTTAAATAGGTCTCCTCCAGCTGACAGCCTATGATGCGGGTGCGCAGTCCACCCGCTGCGCAGCTTTCCAGTGCGAAACCCGGAAGCAAAGGTAAGTGGCTTCAATTTACTTACGATCGCGTGGGAAACCCACCGATTTTACTGGACAGGTTATCCACATGCCAAGTCGACCGCCCTGCCCCCCGCTGGCAACCCGCCTCCCTCCTAATATCGGGCCCTTTGTGTCCTCATCGCAACTTGCTTTTCCACCTATCTTTGTATCATCAGCAAATTTGGCCGTAAGACACTCTGTTCCTTTATCCAAGTCATTGATATATAGGGGTCGATTTTAGCACCCGCGATCGGGTGCGTTCCTGGCGGGGGGGCTCCGAAAATCGGGGAATCCCGGGGCGGGTCGGGAGTCCGGCTCCAACCCGCCCACTTCCGGGTTTCCCACAGACGCGCGCAGCCCCCGCATGTGGGACTCCCGCAGGCAATTAAAGCCGGCGGGGTGCCACTTTATCTGTTTATTTAGGTATTTCAGGTCAATTATAGACCTGATTAAGGAGCTATTTCAGGAGGGTTGGGATTTTACAAACAACTGGGACTGTTTCCCGTACTGGGGGAAACACTCCCAGTTCAAATGGACGTGTTGCAGCTGTCAGCCTGTGGCAGCTGCAAAGGTCCATTTGACAGGTGGGGGGTGGGGAGACCCTCACTCATTGCAGGAGGCCACTCTTTCACTTTGGACAAAGTTTGGCCTCCACCACCCTCCTCCTAACAATAAAATTCACCAACTTGCACACTTACTCCGGTGTCCAGACACATGTACCCACCTTGCGGACCCTCTCAGATGTACATCTTCCGGATGGGGGCCGCCATAGCTGCAGTCATGACCTCCTCGGAGGGCGAACAGCATCACCAGCCTCGCCGGCCAGGCCGTCCACTTCTGACACGTGGAGCTCCAAAACACAGTGCTGTGACACATCCACCTGCACAGCAGGAGGGAGGGCAACCGCAGAGAGAGATGCGTCGCAGAGGGCACTACCCTCGCCACAGGGTCCACAGACCGAGGCTCAGCTTCCTGGACCTCTCTGTGCAGCAGTGCACACGGAGGCTAAGAGTCACTCGACATGTAGTCGTGGACATTTGCAACCTCCTTGATGCCGAGCTGCTCCCGGCTGGCCCGAGCACCATCTTCTTACCTGTCGCTGTCAAAGTCACCACTGCCCTCAACAGCTTCTCCTCCGCATCCTTTCAGGGTGCCACCGGGGACATCGCCGACGTCTCTCAGTCGTCTGCACAAAAGAGCCCTGCAAATACACCTACACCCACTCTGCAGTGACACAATGTGGTGCATCAGTTGTGGGTCTTCATAGTGATCCTCAGGAAAGGGCATTATTGCACAAACCAGACAAGATTCGCAAAGACATGACAGTAGTGGTGCCAATATAATATGTAATGTGAGTTGCTCAGAAATTCAATATAAGTAGAAACCATGAGAAACCGTCAAACACCCTTGTGCATCCCCTTCATGCTCACGACACGTTTGCCTTACGCTTCCTACTGCACATATGTGATGCATGCCCTTTGGCTGCAGCACAGGTAGTGGCAGGTTGATTGAGGCTGACTGTGAAAGAGATGCATGAGAGGGTGAGTATGAGATAGAGCCATGAGATTGTATGAGGATTGGGTTGAGTGGTAGTGGCGGGATGAGTACTGGCGAGGTGAGTAAGTGCAGGTAAGATGAGGATGAGGTTTGAGTGGGTATGAGGGGTGATGTGACAGAGTAGTGTTGGCTGTGCAGAAGGAGATGTGGGGTGGGGGCGGTGATGTGGCAGACGGAGTGTAGGGGAATGAGTAAGTGTACTCACTTTGGCTGACCTACTGTAGGGGGTGGTGGTGTGTGTCAGTTTCACCTCTGACTTCTGAGCGGTCCGAATCGCTCCCACTCCCTGGGGTCTAGACGTTGGACTTATTTGGGGGTTGTGACAAAGTGCAGCAGACAACTGGTTTTGGTGCAAGAAAAACTGGGTTTTTTGAAGTCACAAAATGAACTTTTAACATTAGGATAACACTGAGATTATACAGACATACACAGTACACTTAGTTAAGAATGGGGAACACACGGCATGACTAGGGAAAATCACCCTACTAATCCCCTTACCCTTGTCCCACCCCCAAAACCTAACTAAATTGAACTAGGAGAGGTCAGGGATCATGCTCACCAACCAGGGTTCCTTGACAGTTCGAAATCCAGCCAGGCAAGCCGGTTGCAGTTTTGGGGTACGCTCTTTGTGTCCTCTGGGCCCTGCCGTCCCCACGTGGTCCTGGTCTGTGGAATCTGCGAAGGTTCTTCAGTTGGATAGAGTCTGTTGGTGCGGTAAGGCGCAGTTGTGGGTGGGCGATCTTCGTGGAGGGCTGCCGTTGCGCCTTGTTGCTGCTCCAAAACTGCTGTTTAAACCTGTTCCAAAACCAACTTAAAACCTGCTCCAAAACAGAACTGCTTAGAACCTGCTCCAAACAAACTCCCCCTGTCCTTCGTAACTGGTGGCCCAGTTATACTGTTTTTCGAATTTCTTATCTGAATCCAAAACAAGGTTAGTTCTTTGTCTGATTATGGTGGACTTCTTCAGGTGATTGTTGGCTTCCTGTCCCCGTAACTAGTCTTGAACTGAAAGCCATTGTATGTGAAGTATTGATGGGTTTGCATAATTGCATTGATTGCTACCTTCCTGCTTTAGTAGTTAGTAGCGATAATTTATGCAAGGTTTTGATGGGCTTTAGTTTCGTGTAAGCTGAAGTCTTTCTCTGGGTTGATTGTTTTAAAGGGAAGAATGCGTATTCTGTCTTCTCTCATTGTCTGGTTTCAGGCTACAATCCACACTGCACCCAACAAGCCCGGGCATGTCCAGTCCCAGGCCCTCATGGGCCTAACCTCCTGTCTGCAGGGATCCACATTTAACCCAGCAGTTGGGTCCTCTGCCATAAAAGTCCAAAAGTCATATCCTCGTTGATGATATGAAAAATGTGGGAATTTTGAGAACCCTTCACTACTTAGGTCATTGCAGCGCCTCCTGCACTGTATGCAGGTGGGCGATATGTTGGTGGTGCAGGTGACCTCTTCTGCCACCTCGAGCCAGGCCTTCTTGGTGGCAGAGGCAGGCCGCTTCCTCCCGCCCGCCGGGGGGAAGATCTCTGTCCTCCCCCTCCTCCTCACCCCATCCAATAAGAACTGGAGTGAGGCATCATTAAACCTGGGAGCAGCCTTCCCCCTGGGCTGCTCCATGCTGTAATTTTTCCTATTTCTTGCAGCATCAGTCAGTGGAGGACTGCCCCTTTAAATAGAGCTCCTCCAGCTGACAGACCTTACTGCGCATGCTCAGTCCGCCCGCCGCGCAGCTCAGCAGCGGGGAACCCGGAACAAGAGGTAAGTGGATCCAATCAGCCTGCGATTGCGCGCGGGGCAGACTGATTTCACCAAGCGCGTTACCCACGCACCCAATCGCCCCCCCCGCCGCGAACCCGCCGCTCTGGTAATATCGGGCCCATATTGTAAATAGTTGAGGCCCCAGCACTGATCCCTGCGGCACCCCACTCGTTACAGATTGCCATTTTGAAAATGACCCTTTTATCCTGACTCTTTGGTTTCTGTTAGTTCCCAATCCTCTATCCATGCCAGTATATTACCCCCAACAACATGAGCTCTTATCTTGTGCAGGAACCTTTTATGTGGCACCTTATTGAATGCATTTTGAAAATCCAATTATACTGCATCCATTGGTTCCCCTTTATCCACCCTGCCTGTTACTTCCTCAAAGAACTCTAATAAATTTGTCAGACATGATTTCCCCTTAATAAAACCATGTTGACTCTCCTTGATTGGATACGATTACTATCCCAGTGATAATACAATCACTGTATTAATACAATCACTGTATTAGTGATTGTATTATCACTGGGATAGTAATAGTGTAAAAGGCACAGAGGAATTTTTGAAGTGTGTTCAGGAGAACTATCTTGACCAGTACTTTTCCGTCCCAACGAGGAAGGAGGCATTGCCGGATCTGGTTCTGGGGAATGAGGTGGGCCTAGTGGAGCAAGTGTCAGTGGGGGAATGTTTAGGGAACAGTGATCATAATATTAAGGTTTAGATTAGCAATGGAAATAATACAATCCATGATTGTAGAATGTCCTGCTACTACTTCCTTAATCCTGGATACTGCCTAAAAAGGTGAAATGGCGTTTGTCTTCATTTTCAACTATTCAAATAGAAAGGAGAGAAATCGGGAACATCCAACACGCTTAAATCTGAACAAAAACAAAATACTGCAGGTGCTGGAAATCTGAAATAAGAACCTGGAGAAAATTTGATCAAGGGTATTGTGGAATATATTTCCTAGATACTGGGACTGACCAGATGGACTGCCGTGGTCCTGTATATTCCTGTATTTTGAATTAAAAGGTAGGCATGACGCTTTAGAGGCCATCCCTTAAACTCATTACTTCTTGGAAAAATGCCATTTTGTCTCTAATGTATCAATAGGTAGAAAGAGGCATGAGGTCCAGCAGGTAGATTTTAGGGAGCTAGGGAAGAGAGTAATAAGCAGGACCTCAAAAGTAGTAATCTCCAGATTACTCCCAGTGCCTCGCGCTAGTGAGTATAGAAGTAGGAAAATAGTGCAGATGAATGTGTGGCTGGAGGGAGGGTGTTAGATTCCTGGGGCAGTGGGACTTGTACAGGCTGGACGGGTTGCTCCTCAACAGAGCTGGGACCAATATCCTTGTGTGGGAGGTTCACTGGTGCTATGGGGGAGGGTTTAAACTTATTTGGCAGGGGGATGGGCACCAGGATGTAGCATTGGAAAGAAAAAACAAGGTGCACAAAGGATTGGGAGAGACAAATAGCACGGTATTAGATGTGATCAGACTAAGAGAGAATACAAGGAGGTCTAATGTAGGTATACAGTGCGCGTGTGTAAATGCATGAAGTGTAGTAAGTAAGGTTGGTGAGCTGCAAGTGCAGTTAGCCACATGAGAATATGATGTTGTGATAATGGAGACCTGGCTCAAAAAAGGCCAGAATTGGGTACTAAATATTCCTGGATACAAGGTGTTCAGGAAAGATAGGGAAGGAAGAAAAGGAGGGGGGAGGGGTAGCATTATTGATTAAGGAGAATATTGCAGTGCTGGAGAGAGAGGATGTCCTGGAGGGGTCAAGGACAAAATCTATTTGGTTAGAGTTATGAAACAACAGAGGTGCTATTACATTACTGGGTGTATTCTATAGGCCACCAACTAGTGGAAGGATATAGAAGAGCAAACATGCAGGGAAATTAGAGAGGTGCAACAGCCATAAGAGTAGTCATAATGGGGGCATTCAACTGTCTTAATGTAGACTGGGATAGTAATAGTGTAAAGGGCACAGAGGGGGAGGAACTTTTGAAGTGTGCTCAGGAGAACTTTCTTGACCAGTACTTTTCCGGCCCAATGAGGAAGGAGGCATTGCTGGATCTGGTTCTGGGGAATGAGGTCGGCCAAGTGGAGCAAGTGTCAGTGGGGGAATGTTTAAGGAATAGTGATCATAGTATCAAGGTTTAGATTAGCTATGGAAAAGGACAAGGAGCAATCTAGAGTAAAAATACCCAATTGGAGGAGAGCCAATTTCAGTGGGATGAGAACGGATCCGGCCCGGGTAAATTGGAATCAAAGATTGGCAGACAAAACTGTAATTGAACAATGGGCGGCCTTTAAAGAGGAGATGGTTCAGGTACAGTCTAGGTACATTCCCAAAAGGGCAACTAAAGCCAGAGCTCCCTGGATGACGAAAGAGATAGAGAGTAAGAGAGAGCAGCAAAAGAGGGTTTATGACAGTGTTAGGTTGACAATAAAATTGAGAGCCAGGTTGAATATAGATAGTTCAGAGTGGAAGTAAAAAAGGAAATAAGGGGGGCAAAGAGAGAGTATGAGACTAGACTGGCGGCTGAAATAAAGGGAATCCAAAAGTCTTCTATAGGCATATAAACAGTAAACGAGCAGTAAGAGGAGGGTTGGGACCAAAAAGGAAATCTACGCATGGAGGCAGAGGGCATGGCTGAGGTACTAAATGAGTACTTTGCATCTGTCTTTACCAAGGAAGAAGATGCTGCCGCTGTCAAAGTAAAAGAAGAGATAGTTGAGATACTGGATGGGCTAAAAATTGATCAGTAGGAAATACTAGAAAGGCTGGCTGTATTAAAGTAGATAAGTCACCCGGTCCGGATGGGATGCATCCTAGGTTGCTGAAGGAAATAAGGGTGGAAATTATGGAGGTACTGGCCATAATCTTCCAAGATTAGATACGGGGATGGTGCCAGAGGACTGGAGAATTGCAAATGTTACACCCTTATTGAAAAAAGGGGGTAAGGATAAACCCAGCAATTACAAGGCAGTCAGTTTAACCTCGGTGGTGGGGAAACTTTTAGAAACAATTAATCCGGGATAAAGTTAATAGTCACTTGGACAAGTGTGGATTAATTAAGGAAAGCCAGCATGGATTTGTTAAAGGCAAATCATGTTTAACTAACTTGATTGAATTTTTTGTTGCGGTAACAGAAAGGGTTGATGAGGGTAATATGGTTGTTGTGTGTATGGACTTTCAAAAGGCATTTGATAAATGCCATATAATAGGCCTGTCAGCAAAGTTGAAGCCCATGGAATAAAAGGGGCAGTGGCAGCATGGATACAAAATTGGCTAATTGACAGGAAACAGAAAGTAGTGGTGAGCAGTTGTTTTTTGGACTGGAGGAAGGTATACAGTGGTATTCTCTAGCGGTCAGCACTAGGACCACTGCTTTTATTGATATATTAATGACTTGGACATGGGTGTACAGGACACAATTTCAAAATTTGCAGATGACACAAAACTTGGAAGGGTAGTAAACAGTGAGGAGGATAGTGATAGACTTCAAGAAGACATAGACAGGCTGGTGGAATGGGTGGACACGTGGCAGGTAAAATTTAACGGAGAGAAGTGCAAATTGATACATTTTGGCAGGAAGAACGAGGCGAGGCAATATAAACTAAAGGGTGCAATTCTAAAAGGGTGCAGGAGCAGAGAGATCTGGGGGTATACGTGCACAAATCTTTGAAGGTGGGAGGACAGGTTGAGAAAGCGGTTAAAAAAGCATACGGGATCCTGGGCTTTATAAACAGAGGCATAGAGAACAAAAGCTAGGAAGTTATGATGAACCTTTATAAAACATTGGTTCAGCCACAACTGGAGTATTGTGTCCAATTCTGAGCACCGCACTTTAGGAAGGATGTGAAGGCCTTAAAGAGAAACTGTTCGCATTGGCAGAAGGGTCAAGAACCAGAGGACATAGATTTAAGGTTATTGGCAAAAGAACCAAAAGTGACATGAGGAAAAACTTTGTTACACAGCGATTGGTTATGATCTGGAACGTACTGCCTGAGGAGGTGGTGGAGACAGATTCAACTGTGGCTTTCGAAAGGGAATTGGATAAGTACTTGAAAGTAAAAAATTTGCAGGGCTACGGGAAAAGGGCAGGGGAGCGGGACTAGCTGGATTGCTCTTGCAGAGAGCAGGCATGGACTCATTGGACCAAATGGCCTCCTACCGTGCTGTAACCATTCTATGATTCTAATAAAGTGGAAGAGTCATGCAGTAAAATACCTAACTATAATATCTATCCATCCATTATCTTTTCCAGACTGTGAATTAAGGGATGCTTTTATTGAGGTTAGGATTAAGGAATGTAGGGGAAAGAAAAGGAACTTCACTCTACATCTAAAACTGTGTCCTGGAAGAGTTTGATAACGAAAGTGGAAACGTGTTGCACTTGTCAGCACTATATCCCTCATTTTATTAAGCATAACAAAACACCATAATGCAAAGTGTGAGAGGGTTTGGGTACAATCTGTCCTACATTATGTGCATTGTAACAAAATCTAATTTGGAAAAAAGCTACTTTTCTGGACAGAGTTGAGTTTAGATTTGGAATTTAGTCGATGAATGAAAAAGAAGTGATAAATTGGCTGAAGAAGAATTAACATTTAACATGATAAAACTAAAAATAAAGGCATGAATTGCAAACATTTCTCCTTTTAGAAGCTCAGTGACCTATTTAGTCAGGGGACAGATTATTTGGGATTTCAGATTAAAGTATTTAGGTCGAGAAAAACAAAAGTTCCTCATCGGTTGTGTTTGGATGTTACTGTTTGAAATAACTTATCTGTAGGCTGAAATAAACCATTGTTTCACAAATGTTCTGTATTTGAAAAGCAAAGATGTTTATTTAAAAGTAGCAAGTTTTGAAAGCAACAATACACTTATTTAGTTTATTAGTATCAGAGTATGGATTCCCTTGTATGATAATGCATAATTAGTAAATTGAAATATAGGAATGTTCTAAATATTGTCAATTTTTGCATTTTCTAGTTCCATATTTAAAATGATTTTGTTACAATGTTTTGTATTCCTTTTCTTCAATATTAATAATACCTTATTAATAGACTTAGATTTTACTTCGTTTCATTACCAGACATTCCTGATCCTTGAAGAAATTAAAAAACCCTATGAGGAAGTACATAGCAGTGAAAATGATCATTCAGTTCACGTACAAGATCTCACCTGCTATTGGGACAAGGTAAAATGAATATATAATGTGCAAGCATTTCCTGCAATCTAATCAACTTGAAAATTGACATTTTCCTTGGAAGTAGCTTTTTTTTAAGAAGCTGTCTCAAAAATTCATTTTTCTACCCAGTATAGTGTTTAATATTGACTACTTCATTCCCCTCAAGTGAGAGACATTTGTAATTACATTGAGCTGGCAGCTGGTGTAAGATGAGCAAGTTATGTTACTATAAAGTAATTAATTCAATTAATGGATTAACACTAAATAATGTTATACAGTTATGCTTGCTGCCAGTAAATGTCTCCAGCTTGTGGCATCAGTTTAACCACTAAAATTTCAGGGAGAAGGGATACATAATTGGCTAAGTGTCAGGAAACAGAGAAGTGGTGAGCAGTTGTTTTTCGGACTGGAGGGAGGTGTGCAGTGGTGTTCCCCAGGTGTCGGTACTAGGACCACTGCTTTTCTTGATATATATTAATGACTTGGACTTGGGTGTACAGGGCACAATTTCAAAATTTGCAGATGACACAGAACTTGTAAGTGTAGTAAACAGTGAAGAGAATTGTAATAGACTTCAAGGAGACATAGGCTGGTTGAATGGGCGGGCACATGGCAGATGAAATTTAACAGAGATAAGTGCGAAGTGATACATTTTGGCAGGAAGAAGGAGGAGAGGCAATATAAGCTAAATGGTACAATTCTAAAGAGGGTGCAGGAACAGAGAGACCTGGGGATATATGTGCACAAATCTTTGAAGGTGGCAGGACAGGTTGGGAAAGTGGTTTAAAAAAAGCATATGCTTTATAAATAGGGGCATACAGTACAAAAGCAAGGAAGTTATGTTGAACATTATAAAACACTGGTTCGGCCAAAGCTGCAGTATTGTGTCCAATTCTGGGCACTGCACTTTAGGAAGGATGTGAAGGTCTTAAAGAGGGTGCAGAAAAGATTTACTAGAATAGTTCCAGGGATGAGAGACTTCGGTTATGCAGATGGACTGGAGAAGCTGGGGTTGTTCTCCTTCGAGCAGAGAAGGATAAGAGGAGATTTGATAGAAGTGTTCAAAATCATGAAGGGTTTAGAAAGTAAATAAAGAGAAACTGTTCCCATTGGCGGAAGGTTCAAGAACCAGAGGAACAGATTTAAGGTGATTGGCAAAAAAAACAAAGGCAACGTAGTTTTTTACGCAGCAAGTAGTTATGATCTGGAATGCGTTGCCTGAAAGGGTGGTAGAAGCAGATTCAATCGTGGCTTTCAAAAAGGAATTGGATAAATACTTGAAGGAGCGGGGGAATGGGACTAACTGGATTGCTCTTAGAGAGCCTGCAGGGATTTGGTAGGCCAAATGATGACCACCTGTGCTGTAACCATTCTATGATTCTATAAGGAAAGGCTAGAAGTAGAACCAGTACAAAAATACTTCCCTTTTTTTAATAATTAAAGATGCTCTCTCCTGTCTCCATTTTATCTGTATTTTCTTCCCTTTTTTCTTCCTCCTACTTCCTTAAAGGACTTGACTCTTGCTGGGTGTGTTTCTGTGGGTGCTGGGAGCCCTCTGATGCCTCACTCAAACAATCAATCTGCATGCCTAGAGTCTAGGCTCAGGACAGTGAATGTTGGCAGGCTACTCCAGCCTCACATGGCTTGATATGAGACATGGAGAAATCTCCTACCTAGTGAACTAGAGGCTATTGTGAACCCAACCAGTACTATAATTTCCTAACTCAAAACATTTTCAAGGGCCTGTAATCAATCCGAAGTACCGACTGACTTAAATAGAAATGTACCGAAGAATCTGGGCTGCTTCTTTTAGTCATGTCACCATATTTATCATTGGTCTATACAGAATCTTTGGATACAGTAAATATATTTGAAAATCCACAGCAATTTTTAAAATCACTCAATCTCCTTATTATATGCCTAGCAGATAAAAACTATAAAAGGAAAATACTGTGGATGCTGGAAATCTGAAATAAAAACAGAAAATGCTGGAAACTTTCAGCAGGTCAGGTAGCATCTGTGGAGAGAGAAACAGAGTTAACGTTTCAGGTCGAAGACCTTTTATCAGAACTGATAAAAAGTATCGTTCTCTACTCAACTTTTTACAAGTCTTGGATGTGGCTGTTTGTCATACCTAGGCATAGGTCATCTTAAAATACTAGAATGCATATCGATATGTGTAGGAAGCAAAGAATAAAGAAGGTGCCATGGCCATCTATCATCTAAATAAAATGTTATTTGGATACTTAGGACACAATTCCTTCCTCTAAATCATTGATAAAAACTATGAACACTAGCAGCCCCAACACTGAACCTTGTGGCACTCCACTGGTAACTGGCTGCCAACCAGATACCTGTCCATGCACTACTACTCATCTATCAATCCATTTTAATACATTCCCATCCGTTCCGTGGGCTTGGACCTTATGTAATAGCCTATTATGTGAGACATTGTCAAATGCCTTCCTGAAATCCAGGTAGATAACATCTGCTGTCTGTTCCGCTACCTACTAGGTCTTTCATCTCCTCAAAGAAATCCAATAAATTAGTCAAACATGACCTCTCTCTTCTAAAATCATACTGACTGTCTCGGATTAGCTCATGCCCCTCAAGATGCCCCCCTCATATTATCCCTCATAATACTTTAAAACATTTTCCCAATAGTAAGGCTTACAGGTCGATAATTTGATGGCTCATCCCTTACCCCCTTTTTTGAAGATGGGAGTCACACTTGCTATTTCTAATCCTTTGGGATTTGGCCTGAGTGCAGTGAACTCTGGAAAATATCCACAAGAGGACTTGCAATTGTTTGAGCCAATTTCTTCATAGTACAGGCATTCCTTTTCTTTGAATAAGCACTTTAATCAACTTAACCTTGGTACTTTACTCAGTACAGTGAACTTCTTATTTGCTTCAGTGACCTATTGATGTGGGAAGCTGTGATTTCTCAGGCAGTCATTTCCTGCCATTCCTACTGCATGTTGATTACATTTCTTGACTGCTACTATGACGAATGCAAATAGTACAGTAAAGAGATCAAAATCACTCCGTTGAGTCCAGGTTGTAGAATCAGAGATTGTTCTGCTACTGATACAAACTAATGTTATGCAAATGCACTGACTGGACTACTAGATCATCATGTAATCATCCAGTAATGCCCTACATTATGGACTATACATATTGCTGTCATTGTGGTCATCGTGACATCTGTCAATGCACAGTGTTCTCTGCGGCACATAATCTAGGAAAAAAAATGGCACTTACGATAAGATATTGAGATATTCTCGTTCTGAGAATATTCTAATTAGTACGCTTTAAGTCTCAATTTATATATGTTATAACCATCCATAAGTTGTTGCAGGACCTTGGGCCCCTCCCCCTCTTTTGGGCCTGCACATCAATCAATCTCACTGTCTCCCAAGTCAAGCATCAATCTGCTGACTCCTGCACTTTCCACAACAGAAACAGACAATTATTGGTTTCCCATGCCATGATTCTATAAACATGAGATAATAAATGGAAACAGGGTGGCTCATGACGTGATCAACCAAGGATGCATTAGTCAACAAGGTTGAGACAATCTCGAGTACGTGAACAACAATATCCAAAGAGGACCTGTGTGAAATGCTATTTCTTACATATCCCATCTGCTGAACCTAAGGGGTATTCATTCCCCTTAGGCTCATGTGCACCCCAACCTTAGCTCACTGCTCGGTAGCGCAATATATCCATGTTGTCCTACGTTGTACACTATTTCCCATCATTTATGCTTCCGAGCTGCCCAAATCCTTTTCTATGGCCACATTTCTTTGTTGTAGATCAATTAGGTGGCGATCTGATGTGACCATCCAGTCAAGTATAGTTTTAAGACTCAGTGACAGTGCTGGAATCAGATGTCCAAATTTTATAACCGCCTTCTTGGCTTTCTCCCTTAAACCGATTTCCACCTGAATTTCTGTCGCGTTATGAACGTTCGCTGGGATCAGGACCGAGCTTGCAATGATGGTAAGCAAAGTCCAATGTCGTTATACAGTAACGACCTCTTCCCATGTACCATGTCATGCTCGTCCCAATTTCCATTTTTGAACACTAACAGTACAATTAGGGGAGCATTCATCTAAGGTGAAACCACAAGACAGGACACTGGATGACATCACACCGACGTATCCACGTGCCCGTGATCTGAGTACAGCAAGATAAATCTGGCGCCACCCAGGCTTCACTATTCTTTGCCAATACCTTTTGGATAGTTAACCAATTCCTTATGTATGTTGTCGCAACTACATACAGTGTGTCTGTCTCAATGGCTGCTTGTCTATCTGTCTGTCTCTCTCTGTCTTGAAACTGGCAGTTAGCAGCCAGCATCCTGTTTGAATTTAACCTTTTCAATCCCACACAGATGTTTATAGGACGACTGAATGTTATTAATGGTTTTCACCAGATCAGGTGAGGAGGGTTTAGAATGTTTGAACTCCCCCTCATCACCTCGTGCAGCCTTTTATTCTGGGAGTTTTAACTTGGCTATTTCGTGATCCTTAGCTACTATCCTACGATCCCTGGTTATCTTATGTTTATATGTGTGTGCCTAACCTAAACATGGGTGGTTTATATGTTAAAAACATTGAATCTAAACGTAAGTTTTATTAATCAAAGCAGCCAATTCCAATTTGAATCTTCTGTGACAGTCTCTTAATTCATCGTTTGAAACAAACACTGTACCAATTAGAATTATGAAGACAGTTATGGGCTGTGACAAAATTGTTGTAAACCATCTCCCACCATTCATCATTCCCAAGGATAGATGTCCCCTTTTTAATGTCAGCATTACGTTGTTTCATATGCAGATCAGTCTTTCAATATTATGGTTTTTAAAGTACAGAAGTAATCCAAGAAAATGGTTTCCTTTACTACTTCACAGTCTTAACCTCCAACAGCCCCTAGTTACCCTGGTTAGCCTTACCTAAGGTGCTCATTTTGTCAGCATCACCTACCTTTCTCGAGCCATTTGCTCTTTAGTCTAAGTTTCATTTGGCAAATATTATAAATCATGATACAGACAAAGAAAATCATAATACATTACATAGAAAGCTACAGTATACCATCATGGACTTAAAAGATTCTTTTACCATTATCCATGGATAATTCTTGCTTAGTATTATTTCTCCCTTGCCCTCAGTTGTCCCAATTTCATTGATAGCTCAAAGGAAACCAACCCTGAATTTTGGAAATCCAAATTCAATGTCCCTCTTTTTAATTAGTCGGCTTCTCTATAGAGCACGTGACAATGCCTTGATTTAAAGGTATTCTCACTCTCCTGAGCCACATTAACCACTTCATGTCGTGCTGTTGTTAAGTAACTGAGCATGTCTGAGACCTGTTCTTCAGTCCACCTTCAGCATGCATTTGCTCACAAACTGTATCCCGAGATCGTGCCACACTTGACATCAGATACAAGCCATTCCTGGGCTTTCAGGTATCTTATCAAAAGATCGGGGGATGTCTGGAGGTCTTTTCTTATCTTCCCCTGTGTGGTCCTGATGTCTTGGGTAGTGGCTAAGCTATCAAATGCATTTTCTTATTGTTCAGCATAAGTAAGGACACGAACATCTCTAAGAGAAAGATATCAATTAACTACTCTCACTTACACTTTTCAGACTTTCTTGTGGGTGCACTCACACATCTTTCAATCACCTAGGGCAATGACCCTAGAACCTATTTGGTGGTGCACTTTCTCTGCTTCCATCACATACCTTCGATCACAGGGAATCAAGGGATATGGGGATCGGACAGGAAAGTGGAGTTGAGGTCGAAGATCAGCCATGATCTTATTGAATGGTGGAGCAGGCTTGGGGCCGTATGGCCTGCTCTTGCTCCTGTTTCTTATGTTCTTACTTCCTCGTATCATTTTACACATTTCATCTCATTCATGAGTCCTGGAGGAACTCTACTGTCCAATACAATATTATCATTAACCTGTAAAACATAGATTAAACATTCCCAACTTGGTCCAAGTTATCAACAGATTTTTGTTTATTTTACTTAACCTCTTGGACCTTTTTTAATTCCCAAAATATCCTGCTTTATTGTGCTTGAGTCCATTTTGTCATTTCAAAATTATCCCAATTTTAGAGAGCAGTATTGTTGGACTGACGGGACTTGTCAATGTTCAATTTTACTTCCCCAAAAAACTTTCTTCCTTGATGCACAGCATTGGGCAGGATCCACTTAAACTGGACACTTTTTTTAAAAAAGTAAAATTTGATCATCCCCTTAAATTTCAGGTAAATTTTCCCTCCGAGTGCTTGAACAACAACTCATATCAATTTATCATATCAATTCCAATTTCAGAAACAAATTATGCCCAAGTTATGGTGGTTTTACAGTAGAGACAGAAGTGCTTGTAATTACTTTTGGAGGTAACTCCCATGACTCTCCCTCCACCCTCGAGCTCTCTGTCTTGGAAGATAACAAATGACCTCCGGAATGGGACTTTGAGAGGCATAAAGTCTTAGACTAAATCAACACCACGACATTTGTTATCTGCTGATGTCTGCAGATAAGGTCTTAAATTCTTAACACTACTGGATCGTATCCTGCACTAGCACTTTTCTAGCAAAGGTTGCTCCATAACTTTGTGAAGCCACCTTTATGTCAAAGAACTACTCTCAGTAATCTGGCATCACGCGGTCCCAAAAACCATGGCCCCCTGTTTTAAAAGAAAAGGAAAACAGAAAATCCATTGTGGCTGTGCTCGAGAGCCCAAGGGATTCATTTGTCAATTCATGATTTCCTTCTGCCACCGTGGGGAAATATCCACTCAAATCAAGAAACTTAAAATTTAATAATGCCCAATATTACAGTCAGCAATGCAAATGTTGTTGCCTGATGAATTAAAAACGACTGTCCTTGGAAGGGATTAACTTTGTTGCAGTAAAATAAAACGACAGAGCCAGATATCATCGGACTCACACTGCTTGCGTCACGCAGCTTTCACCTAAATTTTTTTTAAAACATTGCCGAATTTTAATTCGTTCATATCATTTTAAAAAGAGTAGGTTGTGCCTGGCCTTTTTATCTACATATGTTTAAGATTAAATTCCAATCATTGTTGAAGCATTTAGCATTTATTTAAGAGTCGTCCAAAATTTTATTGACTCTCGGGTAGTTAGTAGTCCAACCATGAGAATTTTTCCAGATTGTTATCAGAGAGGTGGCAGGAGCTCCTTTAATCATTCTCTTTTTCTGACCGCAGTCAATCACAAGATCACAGTCCAGTACAACCAAGATGATTAAACAAGCAGAATCACCTCAAATGTCCCAAAATTTTAACAACAGTATTCACGCTTTTCGATACTCAACACAACTCCAAACACATCAATTATACTTGACATTAACTCCTCATTCACTTTAAATCATTAAGCATTTAAGAAATTCAAAATGCCAATTTTTATACAAGACTCTCGCTTTCCAATCATCCTCTTTAATTTTCTTCTCCTTTACCAATTGCTTCATCTTGTCCTCACACAAAGTCTGACAGTTTTGAACTAATAAACCACAAGTTCCTAGTTTCTCATGGATATACTCTTTTGTTTTATCCACTAGGGTTCTTACTGACTTTCCAACATTTTCCCACAACTATCAATCTCATGGCTGAACACATTTTTTTGCAAAATCGTAAGTTCGTGCAAGGATATAATCTCTCACCACGTTAAACAATCCACTTTTCAAAATAGTGAGTAAGCAACTCACCCCGGTATCGCCCTTGGACTCTTACACAGGTCTCTCGCGACCAAAAACAAACACGTAATTACACAAGTATTGCACAACCGAAAATACGTAATCCCCACTTTGCCTGTTAACAAGTACGATAACTTATACTTAGTACAAAACTTCACATCCTAGTCCCACGTTGGAGGACCAAAATAGAAGTAATTTGTTCATGGTTCGGTCTTTAATCAAAAAGACTTGTTCGAAAGCATAAAAAGTTTTATTAAGAAGTTACAAGATAAGTAGTAAAAGATGTTAATAATACAATATGTTACGATACAACCTGGCAAAGTTTTACACCGACCGGGTTCCGACGGTGATCAATAAAATATGTCTTTGTTCCAAGAATATTCTAACTGGTACACTTGAAGTCTCGATTTATAAAGGTTATAAGCATCCATTAGTTCTACAGGACTTAAGCCTCCCCTCCGCCCTTTTTAGGCCCGCACATCCAATCAAGCTCATTGTCTTCCAAGCCTAGCATCCATCTGCTGACTCCTGTACTTTCCACAACAATATAGAAACATACAACTAACTTTCCCATGCCGTGATCCTATGAACATGAGATAATGAATAAAGACAGGGTGGCTCATGGCATGATCAACCAAGGACGCATTAGTTAACAAGGTTGAGACAATCTTGAGTACGTGAACAATATCCAAAGAGGGCCTGTGTGAAATGCAGTTTCTTACAAAGTCTTGAAGATAGATAGATGCAGTTTCTTACAAAGTCTTGAAGATTGATAGATTGTGAGTGGGCGAAACTGTGGCAGATGGAGTTCAATGTGGGGAAGTGTGAGGTCATCCACTTTGGACCTAAGAAAGATAGATCAGAGTATTTTTTAAATGGTGAGAAGCTAGGAACTGTAGAGAAGCAGCGAAATGTAGGGGTCAGTGTACAGAAATCACTAAAAACTAGTGGACAGATACAAAAAAGAATTTAAAAGGCTAATGGAATGTTAGCCTTCATTTCAAGTGTACTGGAATACAAAAGGGTGGAAGTTATGTTACAGTTACATAAGAACACAAGAAATAGGAGCAGAAGTAGGCTATACGGCCTCAAGCCTGCTCCACCGTTCAATAAGATTATGGCTGATCATCTACTGCAACTCCGCTTTCCCACCCTATCCCCATTTGTATTTATATAAAGGACCTGGTTAGACCCCATTAGAGTACTGCGTTCAGTTCATGACACTGCACCTCGGGAAGGATATATTGGCCTTGGAGGGGGTGCAGCGCAGATTCACCAAAATAATACCGGGGCTAAAAGGGTTAAATTATGAGGACACTTTGCATACGCTAGGCTTGTATTGCATTGAGTGTAGGAGATTAAGGGGTGATCTAATCGAGGTGTTTAAGATGATTAAAGGATTTGATAGGGTAGATAGAGAGAAACTGTTTCTTCTGGTGGGGGTAAAATTAGAGCTAGACTATTCAAGGGTGATGACAGGAAGCACTTCTTCACACAAAGGATAGTGGAAATCTGGAACTATGTTCCCCAAAAACCTGTTGAAGCTAGGTCAATTGAAAATTTCAAAACTGAGATTGATAGAATTTTGTTTTGCAGGGGTATTAAGGGATATGGAATCAAAGCAGGTAAATGGAATTAAGATACAGATCAGCCGAGATTTAATTGGAGGGCTGAATATCCTAATCTTGTTCCTATGCCTTTAAGTTCCTTCTTAATTTAACAGAAGGAATCAATCTGTTCTTTGTTAAAATTAACATAATTACCTGTGACAATTATCTAGGAAAAGTAAGTACATTACCAAATTTGGGAACGTTTTTTTACAAAATCGTTATTGAAATCAATATGATCTAAACTGATGTAGCAAGAAATAGTGAGCAAAATATCTTCTAGGAAGCAAGCTAAGCAAGGTATTTGTGTTAAGAAATTCTTTGTGTAATGTTGGGTATAAATTCAATGAATGTTACTGAATTAGAAGAGAAAGTCCAAGGTTGTGATAGATGATATGCATTTAGTATAATACTGCATAATATTGATTTATGATATAGTTCTTTTGGTATTGCAATACAGTTTACCATTAAAAAAATGTTATGGACTTTTTGTTATGATACAATTATGAAAAGCAGCAACAGAACAAAACAAAATCACTAAAGAAAACCTTCAGCTTTGTGATTCATTCAAACACTACGGACTGTACAAGTGAATTTCTTACATCTGCTGTTTTTAGTACCTATACATTTTTTTCTGCCTTTAAGACTAAGGGGGGGGATTTCATCTCCGTGAACCCGCCTGAAATTGGAAATGATTACAGCGGAGAATGTCGGAAGATTCAGGCAATGAGGCCTGTCAGCATCTCATCACCCTGACTGGGATTTTTATCCCTTCATCATTGTCAGGACTGCTGCTGGCAGTTCCTTCATCACCCACTGCATTCAAATAGGTGGCAGATTTTCTTTCTTTCTAACCCAGTTACTGCCGAGTCCCAGGGTTGCTATGTTCGAATGTGGCTGAAGGCATTGGAAAGTGGCTGTAAAGGCCCAGAGTTGCTCCAATGGAGAGAGAGGCCCTTTTAGTTGCTTCCTCCCCCTTCAGTTGACGCAGAGATTTATCTGCTGAAAGCCTCAGTCTCGACCGCAGCCTTCACTGGGAGATTTCCGATCCTTGGGGCGCTTCTGCCCATTTAAGGTCTCTTGCTACTCTTTTGTTGATCTGGTGTTGCACTGTAGCACTGCCAGAGTTTCCTCACTTACACTGCTGGGCTCCCTCTTGAAGGCAGGAATCCCGCCAGCAGCACATCATTCATATGCAATAAGCCCCGACCCAGGAAAATGGGTCGGGTTAGGACGGATACAAAGGGCTTCTTCCAGGGAGGAGAATTCTTTGCCAGCTTGTCCCCACGACCTTTTCGGGACCTGCTGTCAATATTTAAATGAACGCTTGATAATGTAATGTTATGTGACTTTTCCCTTTCTTCTGACTCCCACACTCAAAACACCCAAGAAATTATGCACTGTTTAATAGCATCGGAGTGATGTGCAGACAGTACAAACTTTAATATTTCTCGCATGTTATAATGTAATGTTTGTTTACCACCTTCTGCCAGCTTCTGTTTGTCAGCCCTTCCTGCTCTGGAAAAAGTCAGCTCAAGAGCACCTCCTTGTGTCCTATTATATATTCATAACTGACTGGATCCTCTTGTATCATGAGACCAAAATGAAAAGAAATCATGTGCAATATTTGTTTCTTAATTTGTGTAGCTTTTTACTTTGAGATTTGTTCAGTCTTTGGTGAACTTCCCATGTTCATGTTTAAGTCAGGAATCTTACAACACCAGGTTATAGTCCAACAATTTTATTTTAAAATCACAAGCTTTCGGAGATTATCCCCTTCGTCAGGAGAATGAGTGAAAGGTTCTCAAATCGCATATCTTATATTAAGCTGGGACAGCATCACACCAATCAAAAGGTGTCGTCGTTGTTCAAACAGGCCAGTCACGGAGAACAGCACGTCCCAGTACACTGGATATACATTGTGTCAATTACACAGACTGAAAGAAAGAGACCCAAATTAGAGAGAGAGAGAGAATATTGAAACATATAGGATTCTGAGGGTGCTTGACAGAGTAGATGCTGAGAGGTTGTTTCCCCTGGCAGGAGAGTCTAGAACTAGGAGGCATAGTTGCAGGATAAGAGGTCAGCCATTAGGACTGAGATGAGGAGGAATTTCTTCACTCAGAGGGTTGTGAATCTTTGGAATTCTCTACCCCAGAAGGCTGAGTCGTTGAGTATATTCAAGGCTAAGCTACGTAGATTTTTGGACTCTAGGGGAATCCAGGGATATGGGGATCGGGCAGGAAAGTGAAGTTGAATTCGAAGATTAGCCATGATCTTAATTGAATGGCAGAGCAGGCTTGAGGGGCCTTACGGCCTACTCCTGCTCCTATTTCTTATGTCATAGAGTCATAGAAGTTTACAACATGGAAACAGGCCCTTCGGCCCAACATGTCCATGTCGCCCAGTTTATACCACTAAGCTAGTCCCAATTGCCTGCACTTGGCCCATATCCCTCTATACCCATCTTACCCATGTAACTATCCAAATGCGTTTTAAAAGACAAAATTGTACCCGCCTCTACTACTGCCTCTGGCAGCTCGTTCCAGACACTCACCACCCTTTGAGTGAAAAAATTGCCCCTCTGGACCTTTTTGTATCTCTCCCCTCTCACCTTAAATCTATGCCCCCTCGTTATAGACTCCCCTACCTTTGGGAAAAGATTTTGACTATCTACCTTATCTATGCCCCTCATTATTTTATAGACTTCTATAAGATCACCCCTTAACCTCCTACTCTCCAGGGAAAAAAGTCCCAGTCTATCCAACCTCTCCCTATAAGTCAAACCATCAAGTCCCGGTAGCATCCTAGTAAATCTTTTCTGCACTCTTTCTAGTTTAATAATATCCTTTCTATAATAGGGTGACCAGAACTGTACACAGTATTCCAAGTGTGGCCTTACTAATGTCCTGTACAACTTCAACAAAACATCACAACTCCAGTATTCAAGGTTCTGACCAATGAAACCAAGCATGCCGAATGCCTTCTTCACCACCCTATCCACCTGTGACTCCACTTTCAAGGAGCTATGAACCTGTACTCCTAGATCTCTTTGTTCTATAACTCTCCCCAATGCCCTACCATTAACGGAGTAGGTCCTGGCCCGATTCGATCTCCCAAAATGCATCACCTCACATTTATCTAAATTAAACTCCATCTGCCATTCATCGGCCCACTGGCCCAATTTATCAAGATCCCGTTGCAATCCTAGATAACCTTCTTCACTGTCCACAATGCCACCAATCTTGGTGTCATTAATCATATATCATGGTCATGTAACTAAGATGAAATACATATCTAGGCTTAGTGTGAAACGGTTGAATTATGTTTACGTTTATGCTTCATCTGTAGTTGAACAGAATCATCATTTTGCTAATGTGGTTTCTAACAATTGGAGACACCAGATGTGATTCCTTCTTTTGCTGTCCTGCCATTGAAAACAGCATCCTTAAAAATTGAAGGTATAAAAGTCTATAACGTTGTAGAAGTAAATATTTACCAATGAAAAGTGTCTAGTTTTCATAACAAGTAAGATAATCTTCGGTTCACTGGTGGAGTAAATAGTGGCAGCAAAGGCACTACTGGTTTAAGCTGCGGCCCTCTTCCTCCTTCTCCCTCTTCCTCCTCCATCCCCCATTTTGCTCGTGCTTGCACTTTTCTAACATGTTGCTTCTTGACTTTCTGTTAAAGAAATTGGAAGTATATATAAAAATAAGAAAGTTGCATAGAATTGTTTTTGAAAGAAAACTTTTCTGCCATATATTTGAAGCAATAAAGAGGCACCATACCAATAGGTGTGAATGCAACTACTATGCTACTAGTACGGGGGATGAGGCCATTACTTCAGGCTAGACTGTCGTCGGAAATACTTTTTTGGCCATCATTCTTGCCTTGCTGCTTGTAAAACTGGCAACCATCTTCAGCCAGAAGTGCCGAGTGGATGATCCATCCCGGCCTCCTCCCAATATCCCCATCATCACAGAAGCCAGTCTTCAGCCAATTCGATTCACTTCACGTGATATCAAGAAACGGCTGAGTGCACTGGATACAGCAAAGGGTATGGGCCCCGACAACATCCCGGCTGTAGTACTGACGATTTGTGCTCTAGAACTAGCCGCGCCTCTAGCCAAACTGTACCAGTACAGCTACAACACTGGCATCTACGCGACAATGTGGAAAATTGCCCAGGTATGTTCTGTCCACAAAAAGCAGGACAAATCCAATCTGGCCAATTACCGCCCCTTATAAATCATCAGCAAAGTGATGGACGGTGTCGCTGACAGTGCTATCAAGCGGCACTTACTCACCAATAACCTGCTCACCGATGCTCAGTTTGGGTTCCGCCAGGACCACTCGGCTCCAGACCTCATTACAGCCTTGGTCCAAAATGGACAAAAGATCTGAATTCCAGAGGTGAGGTGAGAGTGATTGCCCTTGACATTGAGGCAGCATTTGACCGAGTGTGGCACCAAGGAGCCCTAGTAAAATTGAAGTCAATGGGAATCGGGGAAATCTCTCCAGTGGCTGGAGTCATACCTAGCACAAAGGAAGATGGTAGTGGTTGTTGGAGGCCAATCATCTCAGCCCCAGGACATTGCTGCAGGAGTTCCTCAGGGCGGTGTACTTGGAGAGTAGGAATAAACGGGTCATTTTCAGGTTGGCAGGTTGTAAAAGTAAGCTGTGAGGAGGACGCAAAGAGGCTGCAAAGGGATATAGACAGGTTAAGTGAGTGGACGAGAAGGTGGCAGATAGAGTATAATGTGGGGAAATGTGAAATTATCCACTTTGATAGGAAGAATAGAAAAGCAGAATATTTTTTAAAAGGTGAGAGACTAAGAAATGTTGAGAGGGATTTGGGTGTCCTTGTACACGAATCACAGAAAGTTAACATGCAGGTCCTGCAAGCAGTTGGGACAGCAAATGGTGTGTTAGCCTTTATTGCAAGGGGGTTGGAATATAAGAGTATGGGGGTCTTGCTGCAGTTATATAGGGCTCTGCTGAGACCACACCTGGAATACTGTGTGCAGTTATGGCCTCCTTACCTAAGGTAGGATATACTTGCCTTAGAGGGGTGCAACAAAGGTTCACTAGATTGATTAGTGGGATGAAAGGATTGCCCTACGAGGAGAAATTGAGTAGAAAGGAGTTAAGAAGAATGAGAGGTGATCTCATTGAAATGTATAAAATTCTTAGGGGGCTTGACAGGGTAGATGCTGAGAGGCTGTTTCCCCTGGCTGGAGAGTCTAGAACTAGGGATCAGCCATTTAGGACTGAGGTGACAAAAAGTTTCTTCGGAATTCTCTACCCCAGAGGGCTGGGGTAGAGAATTCCGAAGACTGAGATCAATAGATTTTTGGACACTAAGGGAATCAAGCGATATAGAGAGAGGGTGGGAAAGTGGAGTTGAGGTAGAAGATCAGCCATGATTTATTGTATGGTGGAGCAGGCTTGAGGGGCTGTATGGCCTACTCTTGCTCCTACTCTGCTCCCTTAAGTCCAAGGGTTGCAGACTTAAACGTTTATGGCGGACAACTGTTTTAGCCATTCATCACCAGATCTGAGTGGTCCATATAAAGCAGTATCAGATCCTGCTCTCCTCTTCCAAAACAGCTTGATATTCATGGATCATCCTGGAATCCAAAGGTAACACCTGGCTTCTCTTCACCACAAACTGCCTTCTTAAACTCCTCTCCCCTGCCTCCTCCACCCTCACTTCCAAGAACAAATGCGAGGAGCTCATGGACTTCTTTGTCACTAAGATTGAGATCATCTGTTCAGCTGTCTCTGCTGCTTCCCTCCCTTGCCCTAGCACACCAAGGCATACTTCCCCTAAGGTTCCCCCCTGAACTTGCAATTTTCTCTAGTTTCTCTCTTATCTCCCTTCATGCCCCCTCTGAGCTCATCTTGACCACGAGACCCACCTTCTGTTCCCTCGACCCTATTCCCACTAAACTGCTGACCACCTAATTTCCCTTCCTGGCCCCCATGTTAGCTGATATTGTTATCATTTCACTCTCCTCGGGTACCATCCCCCTCCCCTTCAAATCTGCAGTCATCACCCCCCTCAAAAATGCCATCCTTGACCCCTCTGTCCTTGCAAACCACTGCCCCATCTCCAACCTCCATTTCCTCTCAAGTCCTTGAACGTGTTGTTGCCTCCCAAATCCGTGCCCATCTTTCCCACAAGTCCATGTTTGAATCCCTCCAATTAGGTTTACGCCCCTTCCACTGTACTGAAATGGCCCTTATCAAAGTTACAAATGACATCCTTTGCGACTGTGACCATGGTAATCTGTCCCTCCTCATCTTTCTCGACCTGTTTGCAACCTTTGACACAGTTGACCACACCATCCTTGCCCAACGCCTCTCCTCCATCATCCAGGTGGCTGGGACTGCTCATGCCTGGTTCCATTCTTGTCTGTCCAGTCGTAGCCAGAGAATCACCTGCAATGGCTCCTCTTCCTGCTCCTGCGCCATTAGTTCTGGAGCCCCCAATGGATCTATCCTTGGCCCCCTTCTATTTCTCATCTACATGCGGCCCCTTGGCGACATCATCTGAAAACACAATGTCAGGTTCCACGTGTACACTGACGACACCCAAGTCTACCTCACCACCGCATCTCTCGACGCCCCCCTCCCCCCCCCCCCCCCCCCGCCACACTCTCTGATTTGTCACACTGCTTGTCCAACATCCAATACTGGATGAGCAACAATTTCCTCCAACTAAATATTGGGAAGACCGAAGCCATTGTCATCGGTTCCCGCCACAAACTGTGTTCCCTAGCCACCAACTCCATCCCTCTCCCTGGCCACTGTCCGAGGCTGAACTACTCTGTTCACAACCGTGGCATCCTATTTGATCCTGAGATGAGCTTCCGACCACATATCCGCTCCACCACCAAGACCGCCTACTTCCACCTCTGTAACATTGCCCTTCCCCAACCCTGCCTCAGCTCATCTGCTGCTGAAACCCTCATCCACGCCTAGACTTGACTATTCCAATGCTATCCTGGCCGGCCTCGCATCTTCCACCCTCCATAAACTTGAGCTGATCCAAAACTTTGTTGTCCATATTGTAACTCGCCCCAAGTCTCATTCACCCATCACCCCTGTACTCGCTGACCTTCATTGGCTCCCAGTCTGACAACGCCTCAATTTGAAAAATTGTTATCCTTGTTTTCAAATTCCTCCATGGTTTCGTCCCTCCCTATCTTTGTAAGCTCCTCCAACCCTTTGAGATCTCTGTTCTCCTCCAATTGTTGCCTCTTGTGCATTCCTAATTTTAATCACTCCACCATTGGCAGCTGTGCCTTCAGCTGCCTAAGCCCTAAGTTTTGGAATTCCGTCCTTAAACTTTATTGTCTCTCTACCCATCTCTCCTTTAAGACACTCCCCTTTGACCAAGCTTTTGGTCACTTGCCCTAATATCTCGCTTTGTGGCTTGGAGCCAAATTTTGTTTCCTAACACTGCTGTGAAGTGCCTTGGGACATTTTACTATGTTAAAGGCGCTATTTAAAAAATGCAAGTTGTTTTTGTTGTACCCAAAGTTATAAAAGTCGAAATACAAGATAGTAACGTTGAAGCTTTTGTTTTAGGAACAGGAGTACGACATTCAGTTTCTATTAAAGTTTCTGATGTAACACTCACAGAATGTGATCGGTAGGCCGGTTCAGTAAGAGGCAAGATAATTTAGGAGTACAACTGTTCAAGTGCATCTGTGTCTACCTACGCTTAGGGGGCCAAATATTGTATGGAGACATTCTGTCTGCCTGGTTACTGAAAGACAATAACTGTTAGATCAGGATTTCCTAATCCCAATGCTTGTTAACTTGATGAATTCCCATTGAGCATCCACTAATATATGAAAATACAAAATATAAAGCTTGGGATATATGAAAATACAAAATATAAAGTGTTTTTAAGGGTGTTCTGCTAAATTGGTTCTTATCTTATGCACTGTTCAACATCTGTTCAACATTGGTTTTAAAAATAATTTGTGTTGGGTTTATTTTGTGGCTATTTGAGTGAGTTATTTGGAAATTGTGCCCAGTTGGACCTCACTATTCCCCAATTTGGAACTTAATTTGGTTCTTCACAAATTAATAAACACTGACAACAGTGAAAACATGTACTGTTGTCAGCGTTCATTTTGGCTTCCAGAGTTAGTTAACTGTAAGCTGTACTTCATTTGGCTCTGACAGTTTAGTCCTCAGGGATCACTCAAAGTTTTTACCTTTAGCAGTTCCCAGTTTCATTGAAGTCAAGAAATTCTTCCGTCATTTTATCTGCTGCCAACTGTCTGAACTGGAATGTTTTTCCATTCTGTAGATCCTCATCATTGTGTCTCTTGCACAAACCTATTTAGCTAATTTGAACTATTTGTATGGTGCTAGGACCTAAGATTGAGGAGTTCCTCAGGGTAGTGTCCTAGGCTCAACCATCTTCAGCTGCTTTATCAATGACCTCTCCATCATAAGGTCAGAAGTGAGGATATTCACTGATGATTGTACAGTGTGGATGTTCACTGCACAGTGTTCAGTTCCATTCGCAACCCCTCAGATAATGAAGCAGTCCGTACCCACATGCAGCAAGACCTGGACAACATCCAGGCTTGGGCTGATAAGTGGCAAGTAACATTCGCGTCACACATGTGCCAGGCAATGACCATCTCCAACAAGAGAGAGTCTAACCACCTCCCCTTGACATTACCATCACCGAATCCCCTACCATCAACATCCTGGGGGTCACCATTGTTCAGAAACTAAACTGGACCAGCCACAGAAATACTGTGGCTACAAGAGCAGGTCAGAGACTGGGTATCCTGGGTGAGTGACTCACCTCCTGACTCCCCAAAGCCTTTCCACCATCTACAAGGCACAAGTCAGGAGTGTGATGGAACACTCTCCACTTGCCTGGATGAGTGCAGCTCCAACAACACTCAAGAAGCTCAATACCATCCAGGACAAACCAGCCCGCTTGATTGGCACCCCATCCACCACTTTAAACATTCACTCTCTTCACCACTGGCGCACCGTGGCTGCAGTGTGTACCATCCACAAGATGCGCTGCAGCAACTCGCTATGGCTTCTTCGCAGCACCTCAAACTTGCAACCTCTACCACCTAGAAAGACAATGATGGTAGGCCCATGGGAACACCACTACCTGCACATTCCCCTTCAAGTCACACACCATCCTGACTTGGAAATATATCGCTGTTCCTCCATCGTCGCTGGGTCAAAATCCTGGAATGGTCTACCTAACAGCACTGTGGGAGAACCTTCACCACACGGACTGCAGCGGTTCGAGAAGGCGGCTCACCACACCTTCTCGAGGGCAATTAGGGATGGGTAATAAATGCTGGCCTTGCCAGCGACGCCCACATCCCATGAATGCATTAAAAAAAATACTAATTATGTGGTTCAGTACTTATTGCACTACTACCATCTTTCAAGAAAGAAGCCTGGGGGCAGGTGAAATGTGATTCTACTTGTTCCATAGCAACTTCATGGGCATTGTTCAATCAGATTCCAGTTGATAGTTTATAAAAATCTGCAAAATGGAGCAAATAGTACACATTTACTAAACATTATTATTGTCTGGCTTTAACTGCAGCACGCAATAATACCTTTAGCGGAGCGGTCCTGACAATTGGTGTCATGGCTCCTTTGGACAGTTGTTCCCCTCCTAAATATCGTGCTATTCTGATGTACTCCTATGATGTGTGACAGATGTTGTATGAAAAAGAAAAATAGATTGCTTATCTGGTAAGGTCTTAATGAAGTAGGTTAATTGAGTGGGCGAGAAGGTGGCAGATGGAGTATAATGTGGGGAAGTGTGAGGTTATTCACTTTGGTAGGAAGACAGAATATTTTTTAAATGGTGGGAAACTATTAAATGTTAGTGTTCAGAGGGATTTGGGTGTCCTTGTATACGAAACACAGGAAGTTAGTATGCAGGTACAGCAAGCATTTAGGAAGGCAAATGATATGTTGGCCTTTATTGCAAGGAGTTTGGAGTACAAGAGTAAGGAGGTCTTACTACAGTTGTACAGGGCTTTGGTGAGACCTCACCTGGAGTACTGTGTACAGTTTTGGTCTCCTTATCTAAGGAAGGATATACTTGCCTTGGAGGCAGTGCAACGAAGGTTCACTAGATTGATTCCTAGGATGAGAGGATTGTCCTATGAGGAGAGATTGAGTAGAATGGGCATATACTCTCTGGAGTTTAGAAGAATGAGAGGTGATCTCATTGAAACACACAAGATTCTGAGGAGGCTTGACAGGGTAGATGCTGCAACATTGTTTCCCCTGGCTGGAGAATCTAGAACTAGGGGGCATAAGGGGTCAGCCATTTAAGACTGAGATAAGGAGGGATTTCTTCACTCAGAATCTTTGGAGTATATTCAAGGCTGCGATAGATAGATTTTTGGACTCTGAGGGAATTAAGGGATATCGGGATCGAGCGGGTAAGTGGAGTTGAGGTCGAAGATCAGTCACGATCTGATTGAATAGAGGAGCAGGCTCAAGGGGCCTTATGGCCTACTCCTGCTCCTAGTTCTTATGTTCTTAATTCTTTGAATGACATGCATCTTCTACACACCAGGGCATAGTTATAGGGACAGTGAGAGGATGGTGTTCAGTGGCTAATTTCATTTTAGCTCCAGGTCAAATGAACTGGCACAGTGGTGCAGATCCTGGGGCTTGATGCAGTGTGAGATTACACCATGTGCCGCGCACCCTTATCTCTAATGTCATGGTGACGTTTGCATGTACATACTTGGTACAATATTTCTCCAGAGTTGATCAAGCCAGGCTGTATTCATATGATGTGTAGAGGATGCATTTCATTTGAAAAATGAATACAACCCTACCAGGTAGGTAACCTGTTTTAATTTGAAACTGAATTTTCTGGGAGATATTCTGGTACTCTGCAAGGTTTGATTGCATAAACAGTACCTTCAAAAGGGGAAGCAGGAAATCTTTCACCAGTTCACAGTGGTGACTTCATCAATTCTGGACAAATCAAGGCATGTGCCTAGTTCCTTCAGGGTCTTTGATCTGGTCTCGAGAGTGCAGCAGTAAGGCCTGGTTGCCTGATTTCCCCTGCCATGTGAAGGGGGAGGCTTAACTTGATTTTAGCCAAAATTATACATTCTCTATCAAGTGAACAGCTACATTCCTAACTCTGAAGGCTATTTTTAGTGGTTACATCTGGCAAGATGAACGTTTTAAGCTTTTTTTAATCAATTTATTTTTGAGCATTAATTTGACCCTGGGTGCTAAATTGGGCCTTCTAGTGCCCGTTGTTTCGGCGCTGTTCGGCCTTCCGGAGATCCAAGATGGTGTCTTGGATGCACATGCACACTTCTAGCGCGACGTATGCCGTACGCCACTTTGGTAAAGGATTTAGCGCCTGCGCAATTAACGAACGCCGGCATCATGCAAAGTAGGGAGAAAATGCGTTCGATCAGTGTGCAGCGCTGATTTAAAGTGATAGACACCATTTTGGCACTTAACGCTCCACCCAACGCTTTGTCTTTATTGCGACCACCTAAACATGTCTTAGAGTGCCTGGAGAAGCCCCCGCCAGCGCTATTTAAAGGGATCAAGCAGGATTTACAGGTTAGTTGCTGGATTATTGCTTCTGGCTGCTGATGCATCTGTAACTGTTTTTGGAGGTCTCCTATAATTGAATACTAGGATGAGGGATTATAGCCTAACATTTAAAGCCAGAACTTGCAGGAGTAAAGTTAGGAAACGCTTCTACATGCAAAGGGTGGAAGAAGTTTGGAACGCTTCTGCTAAAGGCAGTTGATGGGAGCTCAATTGTGAATTTTAAATCTGAGATTGATAGATTTCTGTGAACCAAGGGTATTAAGGGACATGGGGCTAAGGTGGGTATATGGAATTAGGTCACAGATCAACCATGGTCTCAGTGAATGGCAGAAAAGGCTCGAGGGGCTAAATGCCACTGCCACTTGCTGCCTCCTGTTATGTGCCACCTTCTCCTGCAAGAAAGCGGGACGCGTGCCTGGGTGATGTACATGTCATGGTTGAATAGCTGCCAGTGTGCGTGGCCTGTGAGTTGTGGGTGGGTGGTTTGCAACAGTGGTAATGCGCGAGGGTGAGAGAAAGCATCTGATTAGAAGAGTTGAGTACTGATGGAACGAGTTTGTTGGTATGTGGATGTTGAGGGGTGTAGTACGTGGAACAGTCGAGGCGGCTGGTGGTGCAGTTGGTAGGAGACGCCACTTGACAGTTGACCTCACTCATCATGACCACTCCTGTCAAAGCATTGAACTTCTTCCTGCACTGCATCCATGTTCATGGTGCTGTGTGCCTGGCATTGACTGCATTCCCTGCTGCCTCCTGTTGCCTTTTGAGCATATGTCTGGAGGGCCTCTTGCTCCCCCCCAGCGGACTCAGGATGCACCTCCTTCTGTCCACCTTGTGCACCAAGGCCTCTAGTGCATCAGCAGAGAGCTTTGGTGCACACTCTCTCACAGGCCTGGTACCAACTCGGACCGGCAGATTGGTGAGGTGTGGCATGCAAATTGGAGAATGTGGGATTTAGTGGTGCGCTACCATTATTCAATGTTTTAAAGTAATGCAACAGTTTTTAAACATAGGGACGGGAGCTGCATCTGTGTTTTACATGTGTGAGGTCTGATCTCCATTCAGACTCCGTGCAGACAGCAGACTGTTATTTTTAGCAAATTACAGGTACCGGCTACCTTTTAAAAGATTTTGGCTGGCTGTCAGAGAGACAGCCTGCCTTTAAGAGATTCGGGCTCCCCCTACTGGTGGAAAGTGTGAATGTCCTTGAATCCTTGTATCAAAGCAGGTTTTTAACGCTTGGCTGAGGTGACTGCTAAGGCAGGATGAATGTCATAAAGCTGAATTTTTCGATGTAGTTAAACTGAATCAATACTTCAACTTAAATGTTTGTTTTCATCAGCATAATTAGTTTGGAGGAGAAACTCCATTGTATGTAGGTAAAACTAAACTATACTGCCGTAAAGACATCTTACATAAAAGGAGAACTGTGCAGGTATCATGCACCAAGCAGGTGCTCCAAATGAAATGCATATTGCAGTATAAGGGTAACACTGAATTTTAGATGTTTAGTTCTTAACTACTTACATTTATCTAGCACCTTTTAAGATAGAAAAAATTTTCAAAGGCCAAAGAGAGGAGGATTAGGAGAGGTGACTGAAAACTGGGTTAGAGGTAAGTTTTAAGAAGGGTCCCAAATGAGGAGAGAGAGAGAATCCCTGAGAGTGCAACCTATGCAGCTGAGGGGCAGGGGGTGGGGGGCGGTGGGCGGTTGTGAGTGTAGGGCTGGGGGAGGTTACAGAGATAGGGTAGAGTGAGGTCATGGACGGAATACAAGGATGAAAATTTGAAATTTGGGATGTTGGTGTACTGGTAGGTCAGCGAGGATGGGTGTGATGGATGAGCAGTACTTCGTGTGGGATTGATATGGGCAGCAGAGTTTGACTGAAATTTATGGAGGATAGAAGGCCAGCTAAGAGCGCATTTAAGTAATTAAGTTTGGGGGGACCAAAGGCATGAACGATGGTTATAAGAACATAAGAAATAGGAGCAGGAGTAGGCCAATCGGTCCCTCGAGCCTGCTCCGCCAATCATGGCTGATCTGATCCTAACCTCAATTCTAAATTCATGTCCAATTTCCTGCCCGCTCCCCATAACCCCTAATTCCCTTTACTTCTAGGAAACTGTCTATTTCTGTCTTAAATTTATTTAATGATGTAGCTTCCACAGCTTCCTGGGGCAGCAAATTCCACAGACCTACTACCCTCTGAGTGAAGAAGTTTCTCCTCATCTCAGTTTTGAAAGAGCAGCCCCTTATTCTAAGATTATGCCCCCTAGTTCTAGTTTCACCCATCCTTGGGAACATCCTGACCGCATCCACCCGATCAAGCCCCTTCACAATCTTATATGTTTCAATAAGATCGTCTCTCATTCTTCTGAACTCCAATGAGTAGAGTCCCAATCTACTCAACCTCTCCTCATATGTCCACCCCCTCATCCCCAGGATTAACCGAGTGAACCTTCTTTGTACTGCCTCGAGAGCAAGTATGTCTTTTCTTAAGTATGGAGACCAAAACTGTATGCAGTATTCCAGGTGCGGTCTCACCAATACCTTATATAACTGCAGCAATACCTCCCTGTTTTTATATTCTATCCCCCTAGCAATAAAAGCCAACATTCCATTGGCCTTCTTGATCACCTGCTGCACCTGATTACTAACTTTTTGATTTTCTTGCACTAGAACCCCCAGATCCCTTTGTACTGAATACTTTCCAGTTTCTTGCCATTAAGATAATAACTTGCTCTCTGATTTTTCCTGCCAAAGTGCATAACCTCACATTTTCCAACATTGTATTGCATCTGCCAAATCTCCGCCCACTCACCCAGCCTGTCTATATCCCCTTGCAGGTTTTTTATGTCCTCCTCACTCTCTACTTTCCCTCCCATCTTTGTATCATCTGCAAACTTTGATATGTTACACTTGGTCCCCTCCTCTAAATCGTTAATATAGATTGTAAAGAGTTGGGGACCCAGCACCGACCCCTGCGGAACACCACTGGCTACTGGTTGCCAGTCCGAGAATGAACCATTTATCCCAACTCTCTGCTTCCTGTTAGATAACCAATCCTCCACCCATGCCAGAATATTACCCCCAATCCAGTGATTCTTTATCTTGAGCAATAATCTTTTATGTGGCACCTTGTCGAATGCCTTCTGGAAGTCTAAATACACTACGTCCACTGGTTCCCCTTTATCCACCCTGTATGTTATGTCCTCAAAGAACTCAAGCAAATTTGTCAGACATGACTTCCCCTTCGTAAAGCCATGCTGACTTTGTCCTATTAAATTATGTTTATCCAAATGTTTCGCTACTGTCTCCTTAATAATAGACTCCAAAATTTTACCCACCACAGATGTTAGGCTAACTGGTCTATAATTTCCAGCCTTCTGCCTACTACCCTTTTTAAATAAGGGTGTTACATTAGCAGTTTTCCAATCTGCCGGGACCTTTGCTGAGTCCAGAGAATTTTGGAAAATTATTGCCAAAGCATCCACAATCCCTACTGCCACTTCCCTCAAGACCCTAGGATGTAAGCCATCAGGTCCAGGGGATTTATCCACCTTGAGTCCCATTAATTTACTGAGTACCAATTCCTTAGTGATTTTAATCATATTTAGCTCCTCCCCCACTAGAGCCCCCTGTTTGTCCAGTGTTGGGATATTCTTAGTGTCCTCTACCGTAAAGACTGAAACAAAATATTTGTTCAGCATTTTTGCCATCTCCATGTTTCCCACCATTAATTTCCCGGTCTCATCCTCTAAGGGACCTACGTTTGCCTTAGCCACCCTTTTTCTTTTTATATAACTGTAGAAACTCTTGCTATCTGTTTTTATATTTTTTGCTAATTTATTTTCATAATCTATCTTCCCTTTCTTAATCAATCCTTTAGTTACTTTTTGCTGTCTTTTGAAGACTTCCCAATCTTCTATCCTCCCACTAAGTTTGGCTACCTTATATGTCCTTGTTTTTAGTCGGATACTATCCTTAATTTCTTTACTTAGCCACGGATGGCTGTCATTTCTTTTACACCCTTTTTTCCTCAGTGGAATATATTTGTTTTGAAAGTTGTAAAATAACTCCTTATATGAACACCACTGCTCATGTACCGTCTTACCCTTTAATCTATTTTCCCAGTCCACTTTAATCAATTCCGCTCTCATACCATCATAGTCTCCTTTATTCAAGCTCAGTACGCTTGTTTGAGAACCAACCTTCTCACCCCCTAATTGGATATGGAATGTAACCATGTTATGGTCACTCATTCCAAAGGGATCCTTAACTAGGACATTATTAATTAATCCTGGCTCATTACACAGGACCAGGTCCAAGGTTGCTTGCCCCCTTGTAGGATCCGTTACATACTGCTCAAGAAATCCATTCCTAATACACTCAATAAACTCTTCCTCAAGGCTGCCCTGCCCAATTCGATTTGTCCAGTTAATATGATAGTTAATATCCCCCATAATTATAGCTGTTCCCTTATTACATGCCCCGACTATTTCCTGATTAATACTTCTTCCAGCAAAGTTGCAACTATTAGGAGGCCTATATACTACGCCAACTAGTGTTTTTTTCCCCCTTATTATTCCTTATCTCTACCCAAACTGTTTCATTATCCTGATCCTTTGTCCCAATATCATTTCTCTGTATTACAGTGATTCCTTCCTTTATTAACATAGCCACCCCACCTCCCCTTCCTTCCTGTCTGTCCTTCCTGATTGTTAAATACCCTGGCATATTTAATTCCCAGTCGTTGTCACCCTGTAGCCATGTTTCTGTAATGGCCACAAGATCATACCCATATGTAGTTATTTGTGCCGTTAACTCGTCCATTTTGTTATGAATGCTACGTGCATTCAGATAAAGAACTTTCAAATATGTTTTGTGACACTTAGTTCCTGCTTTTTCCTTTTTTAACACTTTACCTTTTACTCCATACCTTCTGTCCCTTCCTGACACGCTTTCCTCTGTCTCCCTGCTCAGTTTCCCAACACCCTGCCACAGCTTTGATGCTGGATTAATCGCCTTACGCCTTCTCGTTTTTATTTTATCTGTTGTGCCTAAAGTACAGCAGATGGTTTCAACCTGAGGTCGAGGTGGAGGAAGTTGATGTTTTTCCTCTCAAGCGCGCTACACTTCACTCATCGTGGGGGTGACTTTAAACTCCAAGAACGGGTGGGTTGGGGGCAGGTGGGAGTTGAAAATAGCTGTTTTTTTGGATCGCAACCGCAAAATTTTCGGACTTTGCATTCCCATTGGGAAGCTTGTGCTTTTACGCGCCGACGTTAAACTGGGAAATAAACCCGGGTTGCGGTCGCGACCCAAAAAACAACTATTTTCAACTCCCACCCACCCCCAACCCACCCATTCTTGGGGTTTAAAATCACCCCCCATGTCTCAAATTACTCATATAGTGTATTCCAAAATGTTGTTTTCTGAAAGAAATCTATCTAATTGGGATTTGAACGACCCTGTTCTGAGTGTCGAAACAGCTTTGTGTCCTGAAAATTATTGCCTTCCAATACTAATAGGAGTGTGGATGGCAAGACTGGCACAAAAGTACTGCCAAAATGGATAGGAGCAATTCACCTCCTGCTGGAGTGAGACTCCACAACTTCACTGTTCCTTTTCTGGGCCTCCAAGGTTGAGTGGCTTGTCAGGACCATAAATCACATTATTAACAGTGTCCTCTACGACATTAATTACCGGCCCTAAATGGCTTTGTTGGAATCATTCATCATGTCATCATAAATCCAGCAATTTCACGATCACCATAAAGTTCAGTGGGGAACGCCAAGGCGAGAAGGGACTTTTAATGGCTTTGGCGATGCTAATGGCAGAACGGCACAAATCGTCCAGCAATTTGCGGAGAATCCTAACTTATGGCATTTCTCTTTTACTCCTCAAATTTCTGGATTGTTTATAAATTAATGGTGAGCACCGAGAATGCATCACTATAATGACATGACTTCCCTGCAATTTCTGGTCCTGTATGTTTAACTATTATCAGCAAAGCTATTTGTTAATTAAATGTAAACTTTGTTTTGAGCAAAATTCCTTATTTGCCAGCAATCCTCCACTGTTTCATTCAGGTAAAATATACATATTCCATTATGTTGCATTGTAAAATGGAACAAAATGAACTGTTAGAATAAATACTAGAATATGGAAGCATGTTGAGGTAAAAAGGTACGGTACGGGTTCCCAATCGATTCTTGAAGCATGACTCTCACTTCTACCCCATATAAACTAACAAATGTTATATGAAGCCCGGCTTAGGGCTTTTGTGTTCCATTCAGATTGTGTGTATTTTCCTGTTCATTTATTTTTCTTATTTGTTTGACACAGACAATAGAAACTCCATCGCTGCAAAATATTAGTTTCTCTGTCAAGCCAGGGGAACTTCTGGCTGTGATTGGACCTGTAGGTGCTGGCAAAGTGAGTTTTAATCATGGATTTGTTAAACATTAGCTCGATTCTTTAAGTATTGTCTATGGAAATAGGAAATTGTAACAGTCACCTAAAAGGTGACTTCATACCGGCTAGATTTTGTGTGTGTGCGTGTGTGTGTGTGTTTTTCTGGAATCTTGTTCTGTTTTTATTTCAGTTTACTATTTTTAATGTTTTCAAAAAATTTATTGTATGTTTTCCGCGACCCTTTTTGTTCAATGCTGCCTTCAAGAGATGGTTTTTGAGCATTGCTTTCATTTTGTTTTCCTTATTTTGGAAAACTGATTTTCTGCCTGAAAGAAAACTGAGGAGTGGCAAAATTTACTTCTCAGGCTCCATGAAAAAGCAGTGTTATGACTGTTATATCGTGTTGAGCTATTGATCAGCTATTTCAAATTGAATTAAGTTTATTGAAATAGCTAAGCCTTGAATTTTGAGAGTACAACAAATATTTAATAATTATATTATCAAACTCTTGTTTCCAGTCCTCCATTCTCGCTGCAATACTTGGAGAACTGTCAAAAGAAAATGGTATCATGAACATCCAAGGCAAAATAGCTTATTGTGCTCAACAGCCATGGGTATTTCCTGGTACTGTTCGGAGCAACATCCTATTTGGCAAAGAATACCAAAGAGCAAAATATGAAAAGGTCATCTCAGCTTGTGCTCTGAAGAAAGTGAGTATCAAATACTTACCTACACTGCCTCTAATGCTGATGTTGTATTTTGTTTGTATATCAGTTAAATAGCTTGGAGGAGAATTGCCTTCATAAGCAAGTGCTTTCTATTTAGTGAGGGAGAAGAGCCAGAATGTGATTGCATCATATGTGTCATGATGATGTGATGCCCAAATAATACAATGTAATTCCAGTGAAATTTGTCATTGTAAGTGAAGGAAAAACATTTTGGCAAACATTTTTCATGACTATATACACCTTTAATGAAAAGCTTTACATTTCTTTGAACTGCAAAGCAGTGTGTGAGTATATGAAACCAGACACTTAACTCTTGATTTTGAGTAACTGCAAAAATCTGTGCCAGGAACAGCTGACTGACTGATGCATGCTAGCTCTTATTGCACTGTGGTGACTTTGCCCAGATTTGTAGGTCAGCTCATTCAACTAATTAGCATAAGCTTCTAGCACATCTTTAGCCTTACGTCAGCAGCTAACCTAATTAGGAATGTGCAAAATCTGTCCGGCTTTTCAAATTTAGTGATGTGCACGCTATGAAAGCAAATATTGTTCAGCCTTTATAATGCTTCAAAATGAATGTTAAATATTTGTCAGCCTTTACCAAGGCTGGAGCGGGGAGAAGCACAACAATTAGCAGACAAAAATTAAGTGAATGGAAACCCAATGTGGAGGCATGAACTGGAGTCTCAGCACGTAACAGAGCAATGCAGCACCCGACTGTTTGGCTGGCAAAGTGGACGTGCTGCTGCAAGAGGTGACTGTGAGAAGGATTGCCTTGTTTCAGGACACCCTCCCCAGATGACAACAGTGCAAGCTGTCAGGACACGGTGACAAAGCTCAGTAGAATGCATGGGTGCCATCTATTAAGCCCCATATTCTTGGGACCCGTTCTTTGCCCGGCTGAGTTGATCGCTCCTTTCACAAGGATAAGTTATTAATGAGATGAACTCTCTTGCTTGATGCATCTGTGAACAGCTAACTGACTGATTTGGCAGATGTTACTGGTCATGGCTTGGAGACACCTGGTGGTGTTGAGGTTTAATGTATGTCCATGGGAAGATCTGCCTCTCTGCAGCTTTCTGCAGCTCAGCCTCTAAAATGGCATAGCTATGTGGCAGCCAATTTGTGAAGCTGAGGCACTGAAGGTATGCCCAGGAAGGGTTGTCTGGGACAGTAAATATGGATCTGGGATAGGATAGGTATATATGTAACTCATGATGTACAGTTGCACTGGCCATCTACTCTTCCTCCTCAAAATCTAGGAGAGCTGTTGGAATCCCTGGGGTTTCCATCCTGACCCTTTTGGTTGCTACAAAGTAAGACAGTTTTAAGAAATGGATTTGGATGCAAAAAAGTCACACTTAAACAACAAAAACTAAAGCACCAATAAAAATGGAGATATAACAATATGATTAGTAAAAATGATCTGCTCAAACAAAAAAGAAAAGTGATGCCTTTAAGAAGCTAAATCCTGCAGACAAGGCAAAACACATCTGTGCACCCGTTTTAGATGAGTGCGTAGCGCTGCCAATGGGAAAGCAGTGCGAAAAGTACAGCATTAGACCTGTTTATATATTTTTTATCTAGGCTTTTGCTAGCACATCCCCAAAAATGCTAGTATTTTTGTTAATAGCAAAATGCTGCCTGCTACAATTTCATAACTCGCGTTCTTGACCAGCGAGACTCTGATCTGCCATTCCTACAGTGAAAGTACTTTTATGTACATATTTATATATAAAATGTGTTACAACTTGTTAGGGGAACCTATTGATTGCAATTTTAAAGATTGTGCTGCAGAAGTGTTTATGTGACTCAGGAAAGGCTTTGATCCAAAAGCAATTTCCTCAGTGATATGGTGGTTGTGTGTCTCTGTCCACCTCCAACTATATGTATTGTGGAGGGATGAGTGGAGGAGGAGGAGGCTTGGAGTGACAGGGAGGGGTAAACAATATTGAGAAAAACATTATATGATGTTTTCTCCAATGCTCAAACATTGCCTTGTGTTACTGCACCCCTAGATGACAGGAGAACAAGTAACAGCTGCTTCATGGAAGTGTTACCTGTGTCTTTTTAAAAAATCTTTATTGAGACACTTAGAGTTGTGTAGAATTGATGATGGTCCAAGTTTTACATGGTCTGCTGGAAGGAGTGGGATTTATGTTCCAGAGTTTATGTTCTAATTTGAATCTATTTTAAGTACTGAGCAATGTTTGCAACTTCTAGAATGAGCACTTAGAAAAATCCTACATCCATAAATGCCTTGATTGTTTTAAAATAACATTTTGAGTAATGTACAGAACCACAGAACATTAATTCATTTTAAACTTTGTTTTAAATGTTGGATTTTTGTGCACCCTGATGAGGATTGTCAGCACTGAGAAATGGAACAAGTAGAATCCAATTAAGACATCTAACTGCACGGACACCATATTTAATAGGGTGTGGTATCTGCCAGTGCACTCATACATTTTATATTGAGTATACTGCTTCCCATGAGGCGTTCCTAATATCTGTTTGTCAGTTGTTTAATGACCAACTGGTTACTGTCTTCCTTGGGGGTAAACAGGAGCTCTTTGGGGTTGAGTTAGCCTGGTGTCAAAAGGTTGGAACTGAGTCAACCTTCTGTTAATTGTAAACAATTTTACAACACCAAGTTATAGTCCAGCAATTTTATTTTAAATTCACAAGCTTTCGGAGGCTTCCTCCTTCGTCAGGTGAACGATGTGAAACCTGACGAAGGAGGAAGCCTCCGAAAGCTTGTGAATTTAAAATAAAATTGCTGGACTATAACTTGGTGTTGTAAAATTGTTTACAATTGTCAACCCCAGTCCATCACCGGCATCTCCACATCATGACAACCTTCTGTTAGACTCAGTAATCCAATGCAGGTAATCCGCAGTACTCCAGGACACTGTTAATGATTGACCAGAAAGCTTGGCGGGTTAGACCTCTCACTGGAGGCTGCAATTCTTCTCAATCTGCAACCCAGAGCCCTAGCAGATAGGTCAGTCTTGGCTAACCTTTTATTCTGTATTGGTACGCTGCACAGTTTTAGACAGTTAAACTCCAACAGTTTCCCTTTACATACTTGGGGGTCCCTCAGCATTGGCTCTTGCCAAACTCCTCTAAGCTCCCTGGACATGGGTAAGTGGGTTGTGTCCCTATGGGGAAGACAGTGTGCACTATCTGTTGGGCCAACAGAAACGTTGTCTGTGTGGATTTATCAGCAGCCTGGTTTGGAGACTCATGAACACAGGGATTGATGTCGGCTAACCAAAAATTAAATTGGACGCAGAAGTCCAAATGCAGAATAAGCATTGCTTGTTAAATTAAGCTTGGATTTAATTTGATCATTGGTATCCCTGTGCATTTTCTTTCATCATTCTGTGGTCCCAGTAGCCACCAGAATGAAGTATGTGAGATGCCAGACCTTGTAGCAGTTGCCTGTGCTTATACTCTTTTTAGATCACTTGGTATATATTGAGGAGGAGGCTGTTTTAGTGTATTTGGCTAGCTTTCTTGAACCAATAGTGACATGTATTTACTGTTACAACACATTGCCAATGCAAATCTAGAATAAACTTGTAATTTCACATGTATAGCATGTATTTGGCATATGTAAAATACAGTTATGATAGGAATGCAAAACCTGTGGCGACTATGCATCAAAGTATGCAACAACAATCCCTAACTGCTGCTGTCTATATCTGTGATCCTGGCATTCTTCCTTATCAAGCCTAAACTTTCACCACAGTTTTTTGTTTCTTTCGACTCCAGCCCATTGCTTCCTTCTTTTCAAAGCACTCTCAACAGTGCAATTTTTCTTTTTTTTCCCTCTGCCTAAATCCCATTGTTCCCCTTAAATGGCATTTTTAAAAATCTGTTTCTGCTTTCCCAATGTTTGTTTGCAATCCACTTAAAATGCATACATTTTTAATATCATACAAGAGCTGACCAAACACCAATATATGGAAAGCCTCTTTCTTAAAATGAAATCCGCTTACTTTCCTTTCCACAAAGGGGATTTTCAAGATGGTAGCTACTGGAGGGGGGGGTGACTGGCAGCTCTCACATCTGAGGAGTATTAATCCTCATTAGATTAAACATTCGATTTATTTTTAAAGCTTCTTTCTTTCACTTTTTTTGAATAAATATTATTTGTTCAGTATATGTGGGCAATAGTAACAAGTGGCAGATAAACTTGTAATCTCTCACTGAATACGTGCAGAATTTATTCTCGGCACACAAGATAACAACCTGACTGGAACTACCTTCTTGCAAGTTTAAAAAAAGAATCAAATGCCTCTGTGCTGGCACAGTCAAACAGGGGGTTCCAGCTGTGACCAACTCCTGCCTAATAACTGCTACAAAACTTTCTGTAATGTCAGTCCCACAAATAAAGCTTGCCATGCTACACAACTAACACAATTGAGTACAAAAATTGAGTTGCACACTCTGGCTGCCAGTGGTTATTGTACCTGTCATGTGGCACTACTTCATAGTACCTCTCCCTGCCATTATACTAAAGGTAAGCTTATTTTAGTTTTCTTTTTAACAAAGTAACTGGAATGCATACATTCTACAGATAGAATGCTGCATAAGAAATTGTTAAATTGTAAATCAAACTTGTATTGACTCTTGAACAATTTTTTTGTTCTTCATTGACAGAATCAACACCTCTATTGGTGTCACCTTGGCTCAGTTAGTAGTGTCCTCTCCTCGAAATCAGAAGATTATGGATTCAAAGCCTCTCTATGGCCATGATGTAGGTTGACACTTCATTGTAGTAGTGAGTGCATGCTGCATTTTTGGAGATACCATCTTTTTGATGAGACGTTAAATCTTTTTGTCTGCTCAGATGAACGTAAAAGAATCCATTGCACTATTCATGGAAGAGTAGGCCCTCCTACTGTCTTGCCAACATTCCTCCCTTAAGCATTAACTTGTCATCGCTCTTAATGGGATCGTCCTGCACGTAAATTGGATGCTGTATTGCCCTACATAACAGTGGCTGCTCTTCAAAAAATACTTCATTGATTGTAAAGTGATTTGGGATGTCCTAAATATGTAGTAAAGTGCTATATAACTTCAAGTTCTTTCTTCATATCCAATCATAGCGTTTACAGTTTTTAGTCTTTCTGTGCAGTACCGACAGAGACACTTTCTCTTTGTTATTGCTGGATTAATAGTGTCACAAATAAGTTCAAAATGCCTCTAAAGAAGAGAAAGAGAAACAACTTGCATTAATATAGTGACTTTCATATCTTCGGGACACTCCAAAGTGCTTCATACCAATAAGTTACTTTTGAATTGTTTAGTAGGAAAATGTGGCAACCAAACAATCAAACAAGATCCCACAAACATAAATGACCAGTTAGTTTGTGACGATATTTGAGGGATGAATGTTGGCCAAGACAACTGGAAAGTCTCTGCTTTTCTTCAAAAAGGTGCTATGATACTCGTTACATCCACCAGAACATACAGATTGGTTTTACGTCTCATCCGAAAGACGGCATCTACCACAGTGCAGCACTCCCTCAGAACTGTACTGAAGAGCCTTCCTAGATTATGCGCTCAAGTCCTGGAGTGGGGCTTGGTAGTAATCAAGACTTATTTGGAAATGTATACTCTTATGCATGTATGGACAACATGCAAGAATAGAATTGAACTTTGGCTGTGCTAGTTTTTATGGTCTTATAGCTGACTAGCATTCATTGTTCAATTTTGCAAATTAAGACTGGCCACTTTGAGGTACCAAGGGGCATGTGGAATCATATCCCAGCATGAGTTACTGCTTTTAGGAGAAGAAGGATAAGGAAGAAACTATAGGGAAAATTGAATGAATAGGCACACAGAACTATCATCACCCAGAAAAAGTATTATATTTTAGTACATTCTCCTTCCCAACTTCATAACCAGTGAGCATTTTAAAAGCCTGGTCTAGTGTCTATATTGAAAGTATGCCCTTATCATGGGATGCAAAATCCAAGTTCGTCAATAGCGAACCTCTAGCAGTACATAATTTGGAAAGTAATGACCTCCAACATAAGGTCAGAAATGGGGATGTTCGCTGATGATTGTATAGTGTTCAGTTCTATTCGTAACTCCTCTGATAATGAAGCAATACTTGCCAGCATGCAACAAGACCTGGACAACATCCAGGTTTGGGCTGATAAGTGGCAAGTAATATTCGCGTCACACATGTGCCTGGCAATGACCATCTCCAACAAGAGAGAGTCTAACCAACTCCCCGTGACTTTCAATGGCATTACCATTGCCGAATCCCCCACCATCAATGTTCTGGGGGTCACCATTGACCAGAAACTTAACTGGACCAGCCACATAAATACTGTGGCTACAAGAGCAGGTCAGAGGCTGGGTATTTTGTGGCGAGTGACTCACCTCCTGACTCCCCAAAGCCTTTTCACCATCTACAAGGCACAAGTCAGGAGTGTGATGGAATACTCGCCACTTGCCTGGATGAGTGCAGCTCCAACAGCACTCAAGAAACTCGACACCATCCAGGACAAAGCAGCCCGCTTGATTGGCACCCCATCCACCACCTTAAACGTTCACTCCCTCCACCACCGGTGCACCATAGCTGCAGAGTGTACCATCCACAGGATGCACTGCAGCAACTCGCCAAGGCTTCTTCAACAGCACTCCCAAACTCACGATCTCTACCACCTAGAAGGACAAGGGCAGCAGGCGCATGGGAACACCACCACCTGCATGTTCCCCTTCAAGTCACACACCATCCTGACTTGGAAATATATCACCATTCCTTCATCATCGCTGGGTCAAAATCCTGGAACTCCCTAAGTAACAGTGCTGTGGGAGAACCTTCACCACATGGACTGCAGCGATTCAAGAAGGCTGCTCACCACCACACCTCAAGGGCAATTAGTGATGGGCAATAAATGCTGGCCTTGCCAGCAACGCCCACGTCCCATGAATGAATAAAAAAATGTTTTTAAATGCCATTTTACTATACTGCAGGCCATAAACACTGCTGAATTCTATTCTTTCAGCCCGGTGCCCCTTGACTATGCCCAATAGTATGATTTAGTGGATTGTGCACTTCTGAAATGGTAGCAACCTGACTAAGAAAAAGCATGGTTTTAAAATATTGACCACTGCAGAGATTAAGCAGGAGTGCTTTACTTTGAAAATACTTCCACCTACAATTATCTTCTCCTTTAAACTGATGAAATATGCTACATTTTGAAGACACAGCCTTGAACATAGGAACAGGAATAGGCCATTCAACCTCTCGAGCCTGTTCCACAATTCAGTTAGATTATGGCTGATATGTACCTCCACTCCATTTACCTGCATTGTTCCATATTCCTTGAAAACCTTACCTAACAAAAATCTATTGATGTAAATCTTGAAATTTTCAATTGACCCAGCATCCACGGCATTTTGGGGAGTGAGTTCCAGATTTCCACCATCCTTTGTGTAAAAAAAATGCTTCCTGATTTGACTCTTAAATGGCCCAGCTCTAATATTAACACTGCCCGCTTGTTCTGGATTCTCCCACCAAAGGAAATAGTTTCTCTGTATCTACCTTATCGAATTCCTTGATTAGATCACCCCTTAACCATCTAACCATGCACAATGTCCTCAGAATTTAACCCTTTAAGCCCTAGTATAATTCTAGTGAATCTGCACTGTACCCCTTCCAAGGCCAATATTATCCTTCCTGAGGTTCGGTGCCCAAAATTGAATATAGTACTCCAGATGAGGTCTGACCAAGGCCCTGTACAACTGTGTATCACGACCTCACTTTTGAATTCTAATCCTTTTGAGATAAAGGCCAATATTCCATTAGCTTTTTTTTGATTACTTTTTGTACCTGTACACTAGCTTTTAATGATTTGTGTACACGTACACCTAAATCCCTTTTCTCCTCCACAGGTCCAAGTCTCTCACCATTAAGAAAATATTTTCATTTGTCTTTCTCCGATCTGAAGTGGATTACCTCGCACTTCCCCATATTGAACTCCATCTGCCACGGTTTTGCGCACTCACGTGGTCCGACTATGTCCCTTTGCAACTTGCTCCTCCCATTCACACAACTTACTATTCCTCTTAACTTAGTGTCATCTGCAAACGTGAATGTATAACTCGCCATGCTTCATCCAAGGCACTAATATGTATCGTGAAAAATGGAGGTCCCAGAATAGAGCCCTGGGAAGCATCACTTGTCATATCTGACCAACCAGAGAATGTACCTTTTATCCCTACTTCCTGTCTCCTACGTCCCAACCAATTACCGACCCATGTCACGAGGTTACCTCCAATTCCACGCGCTCTCGTTTTTGCTAATAATATCTTGTGCAGAACCTTATCAAATGCCTTCTGAAAATCCATATAGACAACATACTGTAGACACTCCCCTATCAACCATGCTAATGATCTTCTCAAAAAATTCAACTGGATTGGTCAGACATGACCTACCTGTCACAAATCCATGCTGACTCTCTTTGATCAACTGATACTTGTCCAAGTGCTTAGTCACTCTATCTCTGATAGATTCCAGTAACATCCCCTCAATTGATGTTAAACTGACAAGGTCTGTTGTCACCTGTAGTCTTTCTCCCTCCCTGTATGTCCTTTGCAAATTTAAACCAGTATAATTTGTCAAGATATAAATCCAGTATTTGCAACAAACTAGTATATAACTTTTCTGGCTGAGGTTCAATATCCATCCTCACCTTTTGTACAACTATCAGTGAATTTACAATACAAGCTGATTTTGGAGTTCTTGCTTGGCTCCACCATTAAAATTTTGAAAACTCGAGGGACGTGTTTTCCCTGTAGCTCATTACAAGGCAGTGGGATTTAGGTTTGCAGTTCCTTCTTTATGGGTGAAATGCAGAGTAACCATCCTGTGATTTATGAATTGTCTAGAATAACAGATTTAGTAACATGGCCTACTGTGATTTGACGGATATCCAAGGTAACATCTAGTAACATGGCTCAAAGTTAGATGAAAAGGGTTGATGTTAGATGCATCTTTGAATGTTAGAGATCTGAGGCTGTTAAATCTTTTTGCTGCACTATTTATTTGAACAGGGAGTCTCTTACAAATTGCCTTTTCCACTATTGAATTCAGTCAGTTTTGAAAAGGTTGAGAATCCTTAAACATTTGATGCTGTATGTTAGGCTTTGCGATAATGCAGGCTATGTGGTGATTCCCTGATCTTAGTCTTAATGTGGAGGAGAAGTACTTTCCACAAGAAAGAAATGGAAATTTCTCAGGCCAGTCTCAGCATTTGCGGCAATGGGCTAGGAACCATAGGCCATGTCCATAGCTGTTGGACTGGCCTCGGGGCAGAACAGGTGCCTCTGCTTCTGCAATCGTTTGACTTGGAAGTACCGCATGGGCACAGAAATGAAAAGGAGCAGAGCCAATAAAATTAAAAGTACAATGCCGCCCATTTAACTTGTACTATACCAGAGCTAGAGATCTACCTTGGAAAGTTATGTTTTTATCAGAACAAATTGTTCTCCTAAAAGTGCTAGGTGAATTAAATTGGATGCCTCGCTTTGAAGATAAATATAAATAAAATGTATTTTTAGGGCACTCACACAATGGGGCTGATTTTAAGTTTGAGCATCCTTCAGGCTAGCAGCCGGTGGTGCGAATGTGCAGCCTGCCCAAAGTCCCTGCCGAGAGGACTGAGCCATTCTGAGAGCCATGCCTCATTTACAGTAACTTCAAGCACTGTACCAGCGTTCACAGGCAGCTCGCAAATCGTGGGGGTGGGGGAGACAAATTCCGGCAGTTTGGACATAGAGTCAAGCTAGAAATTTTATCCTGGGGGGGGGGCAGTTGGGGGTGAGGTGGACAGAGGCCATATGATTTTTGCATTCATGCTTGGCCCCACAAAAGTCTAAAGAAGTTTTCAAAAAAAAATTCTTGCCTTTTTCCGAGCGGCCTTTACAAACCAAACTGTCTCCGTTCTTTCACTGACTCAGATAAATGTTGGAACTCCACGTTTTGATTTATAAACATTAGTGCATCAAGCTGCGATGACCTGGGAGTATAGCCTGGCCTCCCAAATATTTCATTATTAGTTGTTCTAATCTGCAAGTGCTGAATATAGGATGATTTGTTTTCTTGGAGTTGTTCACTGGAGTACATCCCTTGATCACTATGTGAATCAGTGGTTTGATTTGTGGCTTTGATTGCCATTGTTCAAAGGTACACATTTTTTTATTTTATACATCTAGATTTTGCTATAAAAGTTTCCCAAGTGAGGAATTTGTGCTCTATGTACTCGTTCTGCTGCACTTGAGGAATGGTGCCGTGCCTACATTGTGCTACAGAGTAAAGCACTAGAATTTTAAAGAGGGCTCATGTGGTTCTGTCCAGGTGTTGTTCATTGCACTATCAATTTTCCCAGACAACTTTGTAACTGAAACAGTGCATGATATAAAAAACTAATAATATATTTTAATCAACTTATATAAATAGATTTAAGACTCCAGCTAATAAAAATATTTGTACCTATTACTCGAGTACATTTCCCACGGCATTGCTCACAGGCTGAGGAGCAGATACCCAGGAAGGAGGTGGAGGCAGGATGATGAGGCGAGGGCGAGGAAGGGAGCATTCGAGAAGTTGGAGGTTGACAGTTGTGATCCTGGGAAGAGCACAGCAAGTAGTGTTGGCCAGAAGGTTGGAAGGTGTTTTCTGAAGTAAATTATGACTTCCCTCTTTGTTTTTCCTTGTGTGGCTGTGCAGAACTGTAAAAGCAGGATCCAGGGAGCTCAGCTTTTAAGGGAAGCTGGAACTTTTCTCCCTAATAAATACATTTTTTTTGCAATAGGAACACTGAACCAATCACATTTTAGAAAAAAAATTCCAGCTTCCCTTTCTTGATTGGTTCAGAATCAAATCAGAAATCAAGGGTATGAGTCTATGCTGAAACAGTTGGAAAACTTGTGCATGAGGCTTCAGGCCCAAAAACTATAATACAATAAATTGATGCTATAATATATCAATCAGCAAAGCACATTGGTTCTATTTTTCATGAGTGCTCTTTGAATAACATTCTGGAACCTGTCCAATTAAATCATCAAGAGGCAAAGAACTGGGGCCCGATATTAGGAGGGAGGCGGGTTGGCAGCAGGGGGGTCGAATCGGTGGGTTTTCCACGCGATCGTAAGTAAATTGAAGCCACTTACCTTGGCTTCCGGGTTTCGCGCTGGAAAACTGCACAGCGGGCGGACTGCGCACCCACATCATAGGCTGTCAGCTGGAGGAGCCCTATTTAAAGGGGCAGTCCTCCACTGACTGATGCTGCAGAAAATAGGCAAAATTATAGCATGGAGCAGCCCAGGGGGAAGGCTGCTCCCAGGTTTAATGGTGCCTCACTCCAGGTCTTACTGGATGGGGTGAGGAGGAGGAGGGAGATCTTCCACCCGGCGGACGGGAGGAAGTGGCCTGCCTCTGCCATCACGAAGGCCTGGCTTGAGGTGGCAGAGGAGGTCACCAGCATCACTAACGTATCAAGCACCTGCATACAGTGCAGGAGGCGCTTCAATGAACTAAGTAGGTCAGCCAAAGTGAGTACTCTTACTCGTTCCCCTACACTCCGTCTGCCACATCATCGCCCCCACCCCACATCTCCTTCTGCACTGCCAACACTACTCTATCACATCACTCCTCACACCCATTAAACCCTCATCCTCATCTTACCTGCACTTACTCACCTCGCTAGTACTCATCCCACCACTACCACTCAACCCAATCCTCATACAATCTCATGGCTCTATCTCATACTCACCCTCTCATGCATCTCTTTCACGGTCAGCCTCACCCCACCTGCCACTACCTGTGCTGCAGCCACAGGGCATGCATCACATATGTGTAGCAGGAAGCGTAAGGCAAACATGTCGTGAGCATGAAGGGAAAGCACAAGGGTGCTTGAGGGTTTATCATGGTTTTTACTTATATTTGATTTCTGATCAACTCACATTACATATTATATTGTCACCACTACTGCCACGTCTTGGCCATTCTTGACTGGCTTATGCAATAAGACCCTTTCATGAGGTTCTCCATGAACACCCTTGATGCCACCCATTGGGTCACCTTACAGTGGGTGTATGTGTAGTTACACAACTACTTTGTGCAGGTGCCTGTTGCGCAGCACTGTGTTGTGTAGCTCCACGTGGCGGAGGTGGACGGCGTGCCTGGAGAGGCTGGTGATGTTGCTCGTCCTCCAATGGAGTGATGAATGCAGCTATGGACCCCCCCCCCCCCCATCCTGATAGTGTGAGGAGGTCTGCAACGTAGGTAAATGTGTTTAGGGTGTGAGGTAATAATGTTGAGTGTGGAGACAACAGTGTGGCAAGCAAAACTTTGTCTGAGGTGACAGTGTGCCCTGCTGCAATGAATGAGGGTTTACCCCCAACTGTCAAGGAATCCTCTGCATCTCCCAATGGCTGCTAACTGAATCACGTCTGCAACAACAGGGAGTGTTTCCCACAGCATGGGAAACACGTTGAGGAGAGTCCAAAATCACATCCCTGCTAAAATCTCTTCCCAGTGAGGTCTGTCAACGACCTTAAGCACCTCCCTAACTATCTAAACTGTCATCCCGCCGGCTTTAATTGCAGGTGGGAGACCCGCATGCGGGGGCAGCGCGCACACCGATTCACGTCATTGGGGAACCCGGAAGTGGGCGGGTTGGAGCCAGGCTCCGGACCCGCTCTGGGATTCCCCAATTTTACGAACCCGCCCACGAACACACTCACTCGGCCATCCTAAAATTGACCCCCTGAAGTTAGTTACTGAGTTCTTAGACAGCAGGGGCGCTGCGAAGTTGTAGAACACAGTTTTGTATCTGTAATTTCTCCATATGCTGTGAATTCTTAATGTCAAGGGATAGATTTTGAGCATAAGCTTTGCCATTATGAAAGATAAGTTATTTTCGGCCACTCTCGCACCTCCTAACAGGTTGTTACAGAACGTTATTGGTCGAAACTAGGAAGTGCACCTCTTGGTTGGCGATGGTGCATGGCTTACAATACCAAGAAATGAGAGGAGAAAATAAAATGCCATTTTGAAGAGGCTGCTGTCTGGGAGTTCTCCATTCCTACGTGACGTGCACATCTTCCAAAAAATGACATGAGTGCTTCCTTAATGTATAATCTTCAGTCCAAATTATGTTAATGTTTATATAAACATACTTTTTCTTAGTTACAAATTGAGTCTCTTTCTATAGTCTCTGATAACCCTCTGTTAAGCTCTGCACTTTTCTTTGGGGTAATTTTGTGGGCCCTTACTAAGCAGAAGTATGAGTATAACACCATAGGGCCAAATCTGTAACCTATGCTCAGCATCACACTGGATGCAGAGCCTCTCAAAATTATCCGTCTTAAGTATATAACCCATGGAGTTTTAAATGTATGAAGTAATCCTTTGGTAAAATCAAGTCTCGTTAATGAAACCAATTTAAATTGATAATTCAGACCCTTTTTAAAAAAAAATGTTAAAAGCTTCCTTTTTTTTTGTGCGCGTTTGATAGGATTTGGAGCTGCTTCAGGATGGTGACCTGACCCAGATTGGAGACCGTGGAGTCACACTCAGTGGAGGACAAAAAGCTCGAGTGAATTTGGCTAGGTAAACGGGGTTACTACTATACCAGATTTTGACAGGTGTCAATAACTCAGTACTTATTTAGGGAATGTCTTTGAAGAAAATGATGCAGAGAGCGCCACATTGTTTAATTTACCAAGTGCAGGTAAACATTAAAAAAATTGTAGCTGGTTCGAGAGCTGCTTTGATATTGGATGAAAAATCTATTAATGACTATAAACTATTGGCTGAGATCCAGACTGGACACAGTTGTCCCTGAGTTTGTCCATATAGACCAAATAAGGCTCATAATGGAGCCACCTCTTGAGGAACAACACCAGTTTGCTATTCAAAGTAGTTCACCACTATGGTAGTTCCAAAACATCTGCCCTGATTATCTCCCTGGATGAAGAAAAAACATTTGATCGGATAGAGTGGAAATCTTTCCCTGTGACATTCGAGAATTTGGCAACACATTCAGGAAGTGCATTAAAATACAATACTCACCCACATCCACAGTGCACACCAATGGCCACGCTTCCCTGCATTCTCACTCCAAAGGGGGACAAGATAGGGATGTCTCATGTATCATAGTAGGTACAGCACAGGAGGAGGCCATTCAGTCCATTGTGCCTGTGCCTCTTTGAAAGAGCTAGCCAATTAGTCCCATTCCCCAGCTCTTTCCCCATAGCCTTGTAAATTTTTTCCCTTCAAGTATTTATCCAATTCCCTTTTAAAAGTTACTATTGAATCTGCATCCACCACCTTTTCAGGCAGTGTATTCTAGATAATTACAACTCGCTGCACAAAAGAATATTTCTTCCTCTCACCTGTGGCACTTCTGTTGATCACCTTAAATCTGTGTCTTCTGGTTACTGACCCTGCTGCCACTGGGAACAGTTTCTCCTTATTTACTCTGTCAAAACCATTCATGATTTTGAACACCTCTTTCAAATCTCCCCTTTAATCTTCTCTGTCCTAAGGAGAACAACCCCAGCTTCTCCCGTCTCTCCACATAACTGAAATCCCTCATCCCTGGCACCATTCTAGTAAATCTCTTCTGCACCCTCTCTAAGACCTTGACATCCTTCCTAAAGTGTAGTTCCCAGAATTGAACACAATACTCCAGCTGAGGCTTAATCAATGTTTTGTAAAGGTTTAGCATAACTTCCTTGCTTTTGTACTCTATGCCTCTGTTAATAAAGTCCAGGATCCCATATGCATTTTTAGCAGCCTTCCCAACTTGTCCTGCCACTTTCAAAGATTTGTGTAGGTGCACTCCCAGGTCTCTCTGTTCCTGCACCCCTTTCAAAAGTGTACCATTTAGTTTATATTGCCTCTCCTCATTCTTCTTACCAAAATGTATCACTTCACACTTCTCTGCATTAAATTTCATCTGCCATGTGTCTGCCCATTTCTTCAGTCTATGTATGTCCTCCTGAAGTTTGTTACAGTCCTCCACATTGTTTACTACATTTCCGAGTTTCGTGTCTTCTGCAAACTTTGAAATTATACCCTCCATACCCAAGTCCAGGTCATTAATATATATCAAAAAGAGCAGTGATCCTAATACTGACCCCTGGGGAACACCACTGTATACTTCCCTCCAGTCTGGAAAACCACCGTTCACCACTACTGTCTGCTTTCTGTCCCCTAGCCAATTTTGTATCCACACTGCCACTGCCCCTTTAATCCCATGGGCTTTAATTTTGTTAACAAGTCTGTTATGTGGTACTCTATCAAATGCCTTTTGAAAGCCCATATACTCAGCATCAACTGCACTACCCTCATCAGCCCTCTCCGTTACTTCGTCAAGGAACTCAATCAAGTTAGTCAAATGATTTTCTTTTTAACAAATCCATGCTCGCTTTCATTTATTAGCCCATACTTTTTCAAGAGTCAATTAATTTTGTCCCGGATTATTGTGTCTCAAAGTTTCCCCACCACCAACGTTAGGCTGACTGGACTGTAATTGCCGGGTTTATCCCCCTCCCCTTTTTTGAACAGGGGTGTAACATTTGCAATCCTCCAGTCTTCCGGCACCATCCCCATATCTAAGGAGGATTGGAAGATTGTGGCCAGAGCCTCCGCAATTTCCACCCTTACTTCCCTCAGTAACCTAGGATGCATCCCATCTGGACCGGGTGACTTTTCTTTTTTGAGTACTGCCAATCTTTTTAGTACCTCCTCTTTATCTATTTTTATCCTATTCTATCCTAACCAATATTGTTACTACCTCCTCCTTTACTGCTACAATGGCAGCATCCTCTTCTCTAGTGAAGACGGATGCGAATTATTCATTTAGTGCCTCTGCCATGCCCTCTGTTTCCACAAGAAAATCTCCTTTTTTGTCCCTAATCGGTCCCACTTTCTCCCTTTCTCTTGACCATAGAATCTTTGGCCACATAAGTCAGAATGAACTCGGGCATTCACAGAGTACAGGCAAAAGGGATTGAACATAAAATTTCCCCATTTGCTATTACTTATTATGATAACTCACCAACCAAACAGCCTTGCTCCCAACATGTTTCAAAGCATCAAAGCATTTCGATGACTCTCCAGTTACAAATGCAACTGTTCTGAAACAGAGACCCATTCACAGGATGTCCCCACACAAATAGAGGAGTCCTAATCTTTTAGGTGGCCACGGTCTGGCTTTAGATATCTTGGTGCACATGTCATACTGAAATTCGCCACACTATACACAGGAATCCCCCCCCCTGCCCCCTCCAGCATATACGCCCACCTAACTAGATGGAGTAATGTGCTGATATCATCCCTGGGTAGGGTGAAACACAATTAAGATGAATATTCTCCCCATTTCCTATTTCAGATACTGCCAATTAAGATGTTAACCCAACAATTCTGCGACCTCGACAGTCACGTCTCCCAAGTTTTTCTGGGCAAACAAGAGGCCACAAATATATCCCAAGCACCTTCAGCTCCCTAAAAGTTTGGGGGACCTGGCCTCCCAATCTTTAAACACTACTACTGGCAGCCCAGATCCAAATGGCCTGGTCCTTAACCTTCCAGTAAAATGGAGATCAGTGGCTTCTTACCAACCCACCTGCAGAGCTTATCATTCATACATCCATAGAAGAGACTAATAGGGACCCAGAAACAGCCCATTGACGCTGAACCCTTTCAACCTAGAAGTAGGTCTGTGCTTCTCTGAAGATCTCATTGGGTCTATCAGCGCTCTCGAAATTGGCACAATGGGGAGTTCCCAGGAGGACTCATCTCAGGTGGATCCTGACCCTGTCTTGAGAAAAAGATCACCAAATTAGGTCAGCTCTGCCACAAGGACCATATTATGCTCTTCAACCAGTGAGCTGACAACTTTAGCTTCTCCCAGCAGGATCAATACCACTATTGCCAGATAAGGCACTAACTCCAGAACCCTCTAGTACTTTGCAGGTTTCATCATAAACCAACACCCCTCCTCCAGAACTATTCCTCCACTCCCCAATAGCATCCTACAGACACATCTCCACCCCGTGCATAATATTCACCTATATGGCCATAAACAGAACAAGGAACTGGAGGAGGCATGGTAAGAGGTATGGAGACAGATCCTCAAAAGTATCACTTGGAGTCTCAATCTAGATGGATTGCTCGCCCCCGCACCCACTCCTGCCAGCACCCACCATGAAGAGTAACAAACCCAACTTACATGATCACTACTATACAGGGCCTCCCTCCCCACAACCCTAGGTCCAACCTATCTCCAGAAATCAAGTCCAAAAAAGTTACCTCAATCCGCATTGTAACCAGTGCAAGCACAGGCATGCCAAGAAACCTGGATGCATACATCTTGCAAAAAAAAAGTGCATAGCTTTATAAAATATATATGTGAATATACATTTTTGAGAATTAAATAAGAAAAAGTACTAGATATTTTAATTAATATGATAGATAGTATAACTCTAATAGATCATTTTAATGGACAAGGTGATTTTTTAATTGCAATATTTATAGTATTTTAAGGATTAAAAAATAATGGGTTGCTGACTAAATTGATCTCAAGACTGATGTGAAGAATTTGTAGCAGCTCTGGTTTATATATATGCTAAGAAGGACAATAGTGATTTTTCTACTATTCTCAACTTAATCATTGTTGCTTTTCCTAAAGAGCTGTGTATCAGGATGCTGATATCTACTTGCTTGATGACCCCCTCAGTGCAGTTGATGCTGAAGTTGGGAGACACCTGTTTGAACAGTGAGTGGCTTCGGAAAAGTAATTGCCTTGCAGAACAAGCAGTCTAGTCTGTCTGATAAATTACTGGTAATTTATTTTTAAATAAAAGTATTTTAAGTAAGTTTTTCTCTGCTGTGTATGTTCAGCTTTTCTAGGGCTGTATCAAATACTGACCTTAATTTAGAGAAAAAAAACAAAAGCTTTGACCTTTTTTATTTTACAATCGTAATCCTCAGCAACTTTTGTTCAGGGCAACGCAATATCCTGGTTTCAGAATATTTAAATTACCCTGTTCTTGGGATTTGGCACAGGACCATGAAAGACCCGAAGCAGCATCATGGCCCCGCTACCCTGAATGGGCTTGTGGAATTTCTAGCCTCTTATTTAAAATGCATTGCAGCTCAATCACCTATTATAAATTATGTAAATTAAGAAGCTCTTTAACTTTAAAATCATAAATTGTATCTAACTGCAGCTAATGGTTGTCAAAATTGTGCTAGATATGTGAGCTTCTTTGGACTTCTTTTGAAAAATGTATGTTAACATCTGAGGGCCAAAAATTGCTGGGAAGTCACGTCATTATAATGATGCATCAATGGCGCTCGCAATTATTAATTCGTATAAAAATCCAGGAATTTGCGGGGTAAAAGGGAGATACGCCATGAGTTGCGTTTCTCCGCAAATTGCTGGACGTTCGCTGTTAGCATTGCCAAAGCCATCAAAAGTCCCTTCTCGCCGTGAGGCTCCCCATTGAACTTAATGGCGATTGTAAAATTGCTGGATTTACGACATTATTACAAATGAATCCAGCAATTTTACAATCGCCATTAAGTTCAATGGGGAGCCTCACGGCGAGAAGGGACTTTTGATGGCTTTGGCAATGCTAACAGCGAACAGGAATAGGCTATTTAGCCTCTTGAACCTGTTCCACCATTCAGTCAGATCATGACTGATCTGTACCTTAACTTCATCTACCTGCCTTGGTTCCGTAACCCTTCATACCATTGCCTAACATAAATCTATCAATCTTAGTTTTGAAATTTTCAATTGACCTTTAGGGCTGGTAATTAATGTTGTAGAGGACCCTGTTAATGATGTGATTTATGGCCCTTGTATAACGCTCAGCTTTGGACCAGTGAAGCTATAAGAGTCTCACTGCAGAGGGTAGTGAATTATTCCTAGGTTTTTAAAATTCTTTTTATCTGTCTTGGCAGTATTTTTGTGCCAGTCTTGCCATCCACACTCCTGTTAGTGTCGGAAGGCAATAATTTTCAGGATGCAAAGTTGTTGCAACACTCAGAAGAGGTTCACTCATTCAAATGCAAATTAGATGGATTTCTTTCAGCAAACAACGTTTTGGGATACAGTTTATGGATAATTTGAGACATGATGTGGTAAGTATAGTATACTTGAGATGGAAAAGGTGACTTTGGACCTATGGTTCCCAAAGCTCTCCACCACCGGGGTTTTCTTAGAGTCTGGGTCTGTTGTAGACTATTTGATAGAGATTGATTGCTATGATTAGTCAACAACTCTATTATCATTGTATCAGGCGACCACCAGGATGGTATAAGGCAAACTAAATAGAACGTGGCCTTTTTTCATCTAGCAGTTCTATTTAAAAAAGGAGGGAGAGAAAAAACAGGGAATTACAGACCAGTTAGCCTAACATCAGTAGTGGGGAAAATGCTAGAGTCTATTATGAAGGATATGATAACAGAACACTTGGAAGGCATTAATGGGATTGGACAAAGTCAGCATGGATTTATGAAAGGGAAATCATGCTTAACAAATCTAGAATCATAGAATCATAGAAGTTACAACATGGAAACAGGCCCTTCGGCCCAACATGTCCATGTCGCCCAGTTTATACCACTAAGCTAGTCCCAATTGCCTGCACTTGGCCCATATCCCTCCATACCCATCTTACCCATGTAACTGTCCAAATGCTTTTTAAAAGACAAAATTGTACCCGCCTCTACTACTGCCTCTGGCAGCTCGTTCCAGACACTCACCACCCTTTGAGTGAAAAAATTGCCCCTCTGGACCCTTTTGTATCTCTCCCCTCTCACCTTAAATCTATGCCCCCTCGTTATAGACTCCCCTACCTTTGGGAAAAGATTTTGACTATCGACCTTATCTATGCCCCTCATTATTTTATAGACTTCGATAAGATCACCCCTTAACCTCCTGCTCTCCAGGGAAAAAAGTCCCAGTCTGTCTAACCTCTCCCTGTAAGTCAAACCATCAAGTCCCGGTAGCATCCTAGTAAATCTTTTCTGCACTCTTTCTAGTTTAATAATATCCTTTCTATAATAGGGTGACCAGAACTGTACACAGTACTCCAAGTGTGGCCTCACCAATGCCCTGTACAACTTCAACAAGACATCCCAACTCCTGCATTCAATGTTCTGACCAATGAAACCAAGCATGCTGAATGCCTTCTTCACTACCCTATCCACCTGTGACTCCACTTTCAAGGAGCTATGAATCTGTACTCCCAGATCTCTTTGTTCTATAACTCTCCCCAACGCCCTACCATTAACGGAGTAGGTCCTGGCCTGATTCGATCTACCAAAATGCATCACCTCACATTTAGCTAAATTAAACTCCATCTGCCATTCATCGGCCCACTGGCCCAATTTATCAACATCCCGTTGCAATCCTAGATAACCTTCTTCACTGTCCACAATGCCACCAATCTTGGTGTCATCTGCAAACTTACTAACCATGCCTCCTAAATTCTCATCCAAATCATTAATATAAATAACAAATAACAGCGGACCCAGCACCGATCCCTGAGGCACACCGCTGGACACAGGCATCCAGTTTGAAAAACAACCCTCTACAACCACCCTCTGTCTTCTGTCGTCAAGCCAATTTTGTATCCAATTGGCTACCTCACCTTGGATCCCATGAGATTTAACCTTATGTAACAACCTACCATGCGGTACCTTGTCAAATGCTTTGCTGAAGTCCATGTAGACCACGTCTACTGCACAGCCCTCATCTATCTTCTTGGTTACCCCTTCAAAAAACTCAATCAAATTCGTGAGACATGATTTTCCTCTCACAAAACCATGCTGACTGTTCCTAATTAGTCCCTGCCTCTCCAAATGCCTGTAGATCCTGTCCCTCAGAATACCCTCTAACAACTTACCCACTACAGATGTCAGGCTCACTGGTCTGTAGTTCCCAGGCTTTTCCCTGCCGCCCTTCTTAAACAAAGGCACAACATTTGCTACCCTCCAATCTTCAGGCACCTCACCTGTAGCTGTCGATGATTCAAATATCTCTGCGAGGGGACCCGCTATTTCCTCCCTAACCTCCCATAACGTCCTGGGATACATTTCATCAGGTCCCGGAGATTTATCTACCTTGATGCGCGTTAAGACTTCCAGCACCTCCCTCTCTGTAATATGTACACTCCTCAAGACATCACTATTTATTTCCCCAAGTTCCCTAACATCCATGCCTTTCTCAACCGTAAATACCGATGTGAAATATTCATTCAGGATCTCACCCATCTCTTGTGGTTCCGCACATAGATGACCTTGTTGATCCTTAAGAGGCCCTACTCTCTCCCTAGTTACCCTTTTGCCCTTTATGTATTTGTAGAAGCTCTTTGGATTCACCTTTGCCTGATCTGCCAAAGCAATCTCATATCCCCTTTTTGCCCTCCTGATTTCTCTCTTAACTCTACTCCGGCAATCTCTATACTCTTCAAGGGATCCACTTGATCCCAGCTGCCTATGCATGTCATATGCCTCCTTCTTCTTTTTGACTAGTGCCTCAATCTCCTGAGTCATCCAAGGTTCCCTACTTCTACCAGCCTTGCCCTTCACTTTATAAGGAATGTGCTTACCCTGAACCCTGGTTAACACACTTTTGAAAGCCTCCCACTTACCAGACGTCCCTTTGCCTGCCAACAGACTCTCCCAATCAACTTCTGAAAGTTCCTGTCTAATACCATCAAAATTGGCCTTTCCCCAATTTAGAATTTTAACTTTTGGGCCAGACCTATCCTTCTCCATAGCTATCTTAAAACTAATGGAATTATGATCACTGGTCCCAAAGTGATCCCTCACTAACACTTCTGTCACCTGCCCTTCCTTATTTCCCAATCTACTGGAGTTTTTTGAGGATGTAACGAGTAGGATAGGGGAGAACCAGTGGATATGGTGTATTTGGATTTGCAGAAGGCTTTTGATAAGGTCCCACACAAGAGGTTAGTGTGCAAAATTAAAGCACATGGGATTGGGGGGAATATACTGGTATGGATTGAGAATTGGTTGACAGGCAGGAAACAGAGAGTAGGAATAAACGGGTCTTTTTCCGGGTGGCAGGCAGTGACTAGTGGGGTACCGCAGGGATCAGTGCTTGGGCCCCAGCTATTCACAATATATATCAATGATTTGGATGAGGGAACTGAATGTAACATTTCCAAATTTGCAGACGACACGAAGCTGGGGTGGATTGTGAGCTGTGAGGAGGATGCAAAGAGGCTCCAATGTGATTTAGACAAGTTGGGGTGGGTGGACAAGAACATGGCAGATGCAGTATAACATGGATAAATGTGAGGTTATCCACTTTGGTTTTAAAAACAGAAAGGCAGATTATTATCTGAATGGTGATAGATTGGGAAAATGGGAGGTGCAACAAGACCAGGGTGTCCTTGTACACCAGTCACTGAAAGCGAGCATTCAGGTGCAGCAAGCAGTTGGGAAGGCGATTGGTATGTTGGCCTTCATTGCAAGAGGATTTGAGCACAGGAGCAGGGATGTCTTACTGCAGTCATAAAGGACCTTGGTGAGACCACATCTGGAGTATTGTGTGCAGTTTTGGTCTCCTTATCTGAGGAAGGATGTCCTTACCATGGAGGGAGTGCAACGAAGGTTTACCAGACTGATTCCTGGGATGGCAGGTTTGACATATGAGGGGAGATTGGGTCGACTAGGCCTAAATTCACTAGAGTTTCGAAGAATGAGAGGTGATCTCATCGAAACATATAAAATTCTAACAGGACTAGACAGACTAGATGCAGAGAGGATGTTCCCGATGGCTGGGGAGTCCAGAACCAGGGGTCACAGTCTCAGGATACGGGGTATGCCATTTAGAACCGAGACGAGGAGAAATTTCTTCACTGAGAGTGTGGTGAACCTGTGGAATTCTCTACCACAGAAGGCAGTGGAGGCCAAGTCATTAAATATATTCAAGAAGGAGGTCGATATATTTCTTAATGCTAAAGGGATCAAGGGATATGGGGAAAAAGCGGGAACAGGGTACTGAGTTAGAGGATCAGCCATGATCATTTCGAATGGTGGAGCAGTCCCGAAGGGCCGAATAGCCTACTCTTGCTCCTATTTTCGATGATTCTATGAGTTCCTATAAAAGCAGTCACTGTTCCTGATCATGATGGATCTATACTTCATACGTCAAGAATGTTTGTACATTTTGCACATTTATCCTGCCATTCTCTCTAATTTCTCAAGGGCCAATACAGAAATTCCCAAACACAATTGGGTTACAACGTCCTCTTATTTTTAATTTTTTTCTTACTTTTCCATTCTGTCCCTTATCTCTCTCTTAACCCACTCTCTCTCCCTCTCTTTATTCCTCTTTCTGGCTCTATATTTAGTTTGATACTAATTCACCCTATTTCCTTCTCCATCTTTAGCTCTGTTTCTTTTTCTATCCTTTTCTTTGGTTAGGGAGATGAGCCATTGGGCATAACATTCACGAGGTCCCAGATGCAACTTTGACATCGCTGCGCCGTTATTCTTTTGACATTTCAACAGTTTGCAGCACAAATATGTCAAAAAAAACTTTGATTCTAAAATGCCTACATTCGAAATCAAAGACCTATCCTGCACTAACACTTTAACAAAAGTTTTACATATACTCATGGTTGGCTCAGGCTTTGAGGCTTGCCGATACCCTCTAGATATCGTGATGTCCGCAGGTAATAGTGTGGCACATAGCCTCTTCTTGGGTTCAGGTCAGCTGTACAGGAAGTAATCTGGAAGAAGCAGCGAGGCCGAGCACAAGCTTCCTCCACACGGTTGTTTTTATAGTCCTGTCTTGTTGGAACCACGCCTCTGGGCCGGTTGCTTACAAACTATAGACTTCTTCAAATACAACTGTGGAATTGATTGACACTCCCTTTTACCAATGTCTTTAACGTAGATATGTTATGTAGGTCTTCAGCCCATCTGGAGCCAGGTTGTGCAGGTTCATATGGTGATCTGTTTTGTATCATCTCATGAGGTGTAACTCAGCAGCCCTTTTTGCTTCAGGCATTTGGAGCCAATTTTACCCTTTTAAATAAAACTTTTGTTTATTATATGTATTTTTGCTACAAGTACTACCATTTATTTTCCTAACAAAATACAGGAAAATGTACTGTACACTACATAATGTGTATGATATAGATACAGACTAAGGGCACATGAAATGAAAGAGCACAAGTAGTGCAGAGTGAGTGACCAGCCATTTAGTCTGTTCTGTTTGTGGTTTGAATGTATTACCTCTCATTAAAGGAACAGTTGAACTGCTGTAGCTTTGGGTTTAACTTTTAACCCTTATATTGACAACAAATGCAGGGAAATTCAAAGCTCCCTGGGCTGGCCACTTCTTAACATTTCAATTCACAGATCAAGACACTGAAACAAACATTAAAATTTCTCCAACCCATGCATGGGGTTGTAGGAAATGTTGGAATGACCAAGATAAGCTGGAACAGAAACCTGCATTTCTGGTGAAATACATGGAAGGCAAAGACATTTTGTAAACTGGGACCTGGAAGAGGTTTGTATTGCTTCTTAAATAGGTAATGTCTTTGTGTTCTTCATTATCCTGTCGATCAGGCTCTTTTGCTATAGCTCCAGAAGTGTATGGTGATATAATACTACTTCTGGACATATCACAAAATACTGAAGTTATCATTCAGGTCCAGAGAAAGCCGATAAGATCCTTTTGACTGGACAGAATAAAATGTGAACAAAAGCAATATGTGATCTTATTGGTTTCAGTCCCCATTGCACCAAGTTGGGTAAGGATAAAATGGTATTTTAAAATCTGCGTTAATCAGGTTTGGATATGTGGAAACTTGCCTTAATAATTGAGCAATAATTGTGAAAATTGGTAAATTTCTGTGTGCATCATTTTGGGATGTCTGGTGAAGCTTTTTAGCCCCCTTGTGCAGCATATTCTATGAAAACACTGGCGATCCATACTTCCAGTATGGGAAAGTAGGAGATTTTTGCTGGCAACTGGTTAATTCTGGTCTTAATTTGACTGAAAATCTAAAGTAAATTGTTTAAATTTGGCCTTTGACAACACTATTTGAAACTTTTCCCCGACTGATCAATTTTTTAAAGAATTTTTTCAATTTCTTATCTCCTTTCTTGAAGGCACTGACTCGTGCTGAGGTATGGTCCTATGTCAGTGGCCACCATCCATTCATTGTTCATGTGTGAGCTTAGATGGGATGTAGAAATAGGCTAGGGCCATCACAAACAAGCCTGATCCCATCCTTGCCTGACATTCACACTAACACTCTCACTCATAATTTCCAGCAAGGGTCACTGGATGCCAAGAACTTTGGACGAATTTTGCCCTCCCTAGCTTTGGAGCACTGAGGCCATCTTTAGCACCCCTCCTAAAGTCACCCTGAGATAAACTAACAGATTGTGCATTGAATTTGGGACCTTGCAGGTCTATATGGTTCAGTAGCACACAGGGCAGTGCATTAACCAACTGAGAAATTGTTCATTTTTATTTCTTGCTTTTGCGCTTTAGGTGTATAGCTGGGATTTTGAAAAATAAGCCTCGTATTCTGGTGACACATCAACTTCAATATCTAAGTGCTGCTAGCCAAATTCTGATATTAAAAGAGGTAGGTTTCTTTTTTTAAAAAAAAACAAAGTATTTCTTTATGAAAATGGGAATCAGGCACTCGTGCTGTTCTAAATTTGCTTTTCACATTGAATGGTAGTCAATTATTAATGGTCTGGATTCTCGTTTTGTGATATCATTTTTGTCACTTGGATCTGCTCCAGACAATGTAGTGATGTTGCAGTGCCGACAAACCACTTTCCCAGCAACCCAAAATAATGGGCTCGATTTTTGGACGTCCGAGCGGGTGGGTTCGTGGCAGGGGGGGGCTTTGAAAATCGGGGATTCCCGGGGCGGGTCCGGAGCCCGGCTCCAACCCGCCCACTTCCGGGTTCCCTGGTGACGTGCTTAGATGCGCGCGCAGCCCCCGCATGCAGGACTCCCGCCTGCAATTAAAGCCGGTGGGATCCCACTTAATGCAATTAATGTGATAGTTCAGGTCATTAGGAGACCTGATTTGTAGGATATTTTAGGAGGGGTGGTATTTTCATCCAAACTGAGCGTGTTTCCCGTAGTGGGGGAAACGCTCCCAGTTGAAATGGACATGTTGCAGACACCAGCCTGTGGCAGCTGCAAAGGTCCATTTGACCCTAAAACACTCTTGTGCATCCCCTTCATGCTCACGACACGTTTGCCTTACGCTTCCTGCTACACATATGTGATGCATGCCCTGTGGCTGCAACACAGGTAGTGGCAGGTTGGGTGAGGCTGACCGTGAAAGAGATGCATGAGAGGGTGAGTGTGAGATAGAGCGATGAGATTGTATGAGGATTGGGTTGAGTGGTAGTGGCGGGATGAGTACTGGGGAGGTGAGTAAGTGCAGGTAAGATGAGGATGAGGTTTGAGTGGGTGTGAGGAGTGATGTGATAGAGTAGTGTTGGCAGTGTAGAAGGAGATGTGGGGTGGGGGTGGTGATGTGGCAGACGGAGTGTAGGGGAATGAGTAAGTGTACTCACTTCGGCTGACCTACTTGGGTCATTAAAGCGCCTCTTGCACTGTATGCAGGTGCGTGGTATGTTGGAGGTGCTGGTGACCTCCTCTGCCACCTCGAGCCAGGCCTTAGTGGTGGCAGAGGCAGGCCACTTCCTCCTGTCCGCCGGGTGGAAGATCTTTCTCCTCCTCCTCCTCCTCACCCCATCCAGTAAGATCTGGAGTGAGGCATCATTAAACCTGGGAGCAGCCTTCCCCCTAGGCTGCTCCATGGTGTAATTTTGCCTTATTTTCTGCAGCATCAGTCAGTGGAGGATTGCCCCTTTAAATAGGGCTCCTCCAGCTGACAGACTATGATGCACCAGCGCAGTCCGGCCGCTGCGCAGCTTTCCAGTGTGGAAGCCAAGGTAAGTGGCTTCAATTAGGCTGCAATCGCGTGGGGAACCCACCGATTTTACTGGGCGGGTTACCCCGTGCCCAGTCGACCCCCCGCTGGCAACCCGCCTCCCTCCTAATATCGAGCCCAATGAGCGAAGAAATTCCAGTCATAAGTTGTGCAACTCTGCCAGTTCATACAGCTTCAGCGTTTTGAAGGACTTGCTTTCAAACCCGTGTGATGCTGTAGAGGGAGTTTCTCAAGTGCATATTTTAAAAACATTTTGTGCAGGTGAAGAATTCCTCCACATTTACTATACAGGAGTAATTTTAGTAAATCAGCTTCCATTGGGTAGCCTCACCCATCAGGAGTCCATACTGGGGCATGTGCTCCCATAATTTTCCATCCACTGAAATTAATGGCTGAAAGATTGTGGGGGCCCATGCTCGAATTCCCAATATACGTTCTTGACAGGCAAGGCTTCATGTTGGGAGCAGGATTTCCTAAAATAACTTCTCATATTTGCACTCTTAGTGGGAAATCACTTTTTAAATTTCAAAGTGATGTCTTTTTAAAAACATTCCACACCAACAATAAAAGATGGAAATAACACTCTGCTCTCCCTAGACGTGGTGTAATTTATTCAACCATTACCTGTTGTGTGATTAAATTACTTATTGGAAATTAATTTCAGGGCCAGGTGGTTGAAAAGGGAAAGTTCAAGCAGCTGTTAAAATCTGGAGTTGATTTTGCTTCTCTGCTAAAACAAGATGAAGAAGATGAACAGACAGATTCTCATTCTGCCACAAAAATAACTAAGGAACGCACACTTTCTCAGACCTCAGTCTTGTCATTGGACTCCTCAACTCAGTCGCATAAAGAGGCTTCAATTGAACCACCAGTAAGTAAAACTATAGTCACTTAGATGAAACACCTGTCAATGAAAATCAGACATAGATAAGATTTGACTCAGTTTCAAAATAGAAGGGTTTTTTCTGGACCTAAACTGTGTTTAAAATAGAATAGATATCATCAAATTGGATGAAATCAAAAACCTTAGCAGCAATGTACAATACATTATTAGGAGAATGTTCAGTACTGTCTATTTTGATCACCGATGAGACTTAATTAGCCATAATACATAGGTGGCTGCTTTATTCAGGATCCTATAAAACAGTCAGGAGCCAAGTCCTCAACTGGTTCTGCAAAATCATGCAGTTCAGGGAAAGCAGGACTCTTCAGATGGTTTACTGCAGCAGTGTATGGCATTGAAATAAGTGAGCAGATTCAAATGGCTTGTGCTACCAGAAGTCTGCAGGATGTACGCTCGCATGGGAAATTTGAATTTGCTCACTTACTTTGATGCCATGCACTGCTGCTGAGAACATGTGTAAGAATTCCCTTTCCCTAATTTCTGTGATTCTACAGAACTAGTTAAACATTCTGGCTCTGTCTTGGCTCCAACCCTGACCCACTCCGCGCTATCATAATCAAACCTATTGCTAGGTTGAATGTAGTGAAACATAATGACAGAGAGGTTGGATGATGAAGGTGTTGAAAATCATGGTGATGGGGTACAGCAAGGCACCAGGGTAATCATCATCATAATCTTCTAGCAGCTAGTCATGTCCCTTACCATCTCTTCCTTGTAGGCGTCGTCGTCGTTCTCATCAACTTCTTCATCATCCTTGCCCTGGTTTGTCCTTTTCCTCGCCACTCCTCGTGTTCACCCTCGCCCTCCTCTCCTGGTCCTCTCCTGGGGCCACTGTTGTTGACAATTTACATCAACGATTTGGATTTGGGAATTAGAAGTACAAAATTTGCAGATGACTCCAAATTGGGGGTGTAATTAATACTGAGGAAGAATGTTACAAAATACAAGAAGACATTAATAAACTTGCCGAATGGGTGTGTAATTGGCAAATGAATTTCAATATAGATAAATGTGAGGTAGTGCTTTTTGGTAGGAAGAATAAGGAGGCCACATACTGCTTGGATAATAAGAGTCTAAACGGGATAGAGGAGCAAAGGGATCTGGGGGGACAGATTCACAAATCACTAAAAGTAGCGATGCAGGTTAATAAGGCCATAAAAATAAAGCAAACCGAACACTGGGGTTCATTTCTGGAGGGAGAGAATTGAAAACCAGAGAAGTTATGTTCAACTTGTATAGAACCTTAATTGGACCATACTTGGAGTACTGTGCACAGTTCTGATCTCCATATTATAGCATCATAGAAGTTTACAACATGGAAACAGGCCCTTCGGCCCAACATGTCCATGTCGCCCAGTTTATACCACTAAGCTAGTCCCAATTGCCTGCACTTGGCCCATATCCCTCTATACCCATCTTACCCATGTAACTGTCCAAATACTTTTTAAAAGACAAAATTGTACCCGCCTCTACTACTGCCTCTGGCAGCTCGTTCCAGACACTCACCACCCTTTGAGTGAAAAAATTGCCCCTCTGGACCCTTTTGTATCTCTCCCCTCTCACCTTAAATCTATGCCCCCTCGTTATAGACTCCCCTACCTTTGGGAAAAGATTTTGACTATCTACCTTATCTATGCCCCTCATTATTTTATAGACTTCTATAAGATCACCCCTAAACCTCCTACTCTCCAGGGAAAAAAGCCTCAATCTATCCAACCTCTCCCTATAAGTCAAACCATCAAGTCCCGGTAGCATCCTAGTAAATCTTTTCTGCACTCTTTCTAGTTTAATAATATCCTTTCTATAATAGGGTGACCAGAACTGTACACAGTATTCCAAGTGTGGCCTTACGAATGTCTTGTACAACTTCAACAAGATATCCCAACTCCTGTATTCAATGTTCTGACCAATGAAACCAAGCAAGCTGAATGCCTTCTTCACCACCCTATCCACCTGTGACTCTACTTTCAAGGAGCTATGAACCTGTACTCCTAGATCTCTTTGTTCTATAAATCTCCCCAACGCCCTACCATTAACGGAGCAGGTCCTGGCCCGATTCGATCTACCAAAATGCATCACCTCACATTAAATTAAACTCCATCTGCCATTCATCGGCCCACTGGCCCAATTTATCAAGATCCCGTTGCAATCCTAGATAACCTTCTTCAGTGTCCACAATGCCACCAATCTTGGTGTCATCTGCAAACTTACTAACCATGCCTCCTAAATTCTCATCCAAATCATTAATATAAATAACAAATAACAGTGGACCCAGCACCGATCCCTGAGGCACACCGCTGGTCACAGGCCTCCAATTTGAAAAACAACCCTCGACAACCACCCTCTGTCTTCTGTCGTCAATCCAATTTTGTATCCAATTGGCTACCTCACCTTGGATCCCGTGAGATCTAACCTTATGTATCAACCTACCATGCGGTACCTTGTCAAAGGCTTTGCTAAAGTCCATGTAGACCACGTCTACTGCACAGCCCTCATCTATCTTCTTGGTTACCCCTTCAAAAAACTCAATCAAATTCGTGAGACATGATTTTCCACTCACAAAACCATGCTGACTGTTCCTAATCAGTCCCTGCCTCTCCAAATGCCTGTAGATCCTGTCTCTCAGAATACCCTCTAACAACTTACCCACTACAGATGTCAGGCTCACCGGTCTGTAGTTCCCAGGCTTTTCCCTGCCGCCCTTCTTAAACAAAGGCACAACATTTGCTACCCTCCAATCTTCAGGCACCTCACCTGTAGTTGTCGATGATTCAAATATCTCTGTTAGGGGACCCGCAATTTCCTCCCTGACCTCCCATAACGTCCTGGGATACATTTCATCAGGTCCCGGAGATTTATCTACCTTGATGCGCGTTAAGACTTCCAGCACCTCCCTCTCTGTAATATGTACACTCCTCAAGACATCACTATTTATTTTCTCAAGTTCCCTAACATCCATGCCTTTCTCAACCGTAAATACCGATGCGAAATAGTCATTTAGGATCTCACCCATCTCTTGTGGTTCCGCACATAGATGACCTTGTTGATCCTTAGGAGGCCCTACTCTCTCCCTAGTTACTCTTTTGCCCTTTATGTATTTGTAGAAGCTCTTTGGATTCACCTTTGCCTTATCTGCCAAAGCAATCTCATGTCCCCTTTTTGCCTTCCTGATTTCTCTCTTAACTCTACTCCGGCAATCTCTATACTCTTCAAGGGATCCACTTGATCCCAGCTGCCTATGCATGTCATATGCCTCCTTCTTCTTTTTGACTCGGGCCACAATCTCCCGAGTCATCCAAGGTTCCCTACTTCTACCAGCCTTGCCCTTCACTTTATAAGGAAAGTGCTTACCCTGAACCCTGGTTAACACACTTTTGAAAGCCTACCACTTACCAGACGTCCCTTTGCCTGCCAACAGACTCTCCCAATCAACTTCTGAAAGTTCCTGTCTAATACCATCAAAATTGGCCTTTCCCCAATTTAGAATTTTAACTTTTGGCCAGACCTATCATTCTCCATAGCTATCTTAAAACTAAAATCCCTCCCTCTTGCACCATCTCTCAAGCCACGTTTTCATCCTAGCTATCCTATCATTCCTACTCTGACTAGCCCGTGGCACTGGTAGCAATCCTGAGATTACTACCTTTGAGGTCCTACTTTTTAGTTTAACTTCTAACTCCCTAAATTCAGCTTGTAGGACCTCATCCCGTTTTTTACCTATATCGTTGGTACCTATATGCACCACGACAACTGGCTGTTCACCCTCCCCCTCCAGAATGTTCTGCAGCCGCTCCGAGACATCCCTGACCCTTGCACCAGGGAGGCAATATACCATCCTGGAGTCTCGGTTGCGTCCGCAGAAACGCCTGTCTATTCCCCTTACAATCGAGTCCCCTATCACTATAGCTCTGCCACTCTTTTTCCTGCCCTCCTGTGCAGCAGAGCCAGCCACGGTGCCATGAACCTGGCCGCTGCCACCTTCCCCTGGTGAGCCATCTCCCACAACAGTATCCAAAACGGTATACCTGTTTTGGAGGGAGATGACCGCAGGGGACACCTGCACTGCCTTCCTACTCTTCCTCTGTCTGTTGGTCACCTATTCACTATCTCCCTCAGTAATTTTTATCTGTGGTGTGACCAACTCACTGTACGTGCTATCCACGACTTCCTCAGCATCGCGGATGCTCCAAAGTGAGTCCATCTGCAGCGCCAGAGCCGTCAAGCGGTCAAACAGTAGCTGCAGCTGGACACACTTCCCGCAGGTGAAGGAACCAGGGACACAGGAAGGATCCCTGAATTCCCACATCCCACAAGAGGAACATGACACGGCTTTGGGATCTCCTGCCATGACTTAATCATTAAGTTAGCTTAACACAACTTAACACTTATAGAAAGCTTAACACTTATAGAAAGGATATAAATGCACTGGAGAGAGCGCAAAAAAGGATACACAAGGATGATACCAGAACTGAGAGGGTATACTTATCAGGAAAGGCTGAACAGGCTGGGGCTCTTCTCTAGAAAAGAGAAGGCTGAGGGTTGACCTGATTGAGGTCTTCAAGATAATGAAAGGGTTTGATAGGGTAGACGTGGAGAAAATTTTTCCATTTGTGGGGGAGTCCAAAACTAGAGGTCATAAATATAAGAAAGTCACTAATAAATCCAATGGGGAATTCAGGAGAAACTTCTTTATCCTAAGGGTGGTAAGAATGTGGAATGCCCTACCACAAGGAGTAGTTGAGGCACATAGCATAGATGCATTTAAGGGGAAACTAAATAAGCACATGAGGGGAAACAGGAATAGAAGGGTATCCTGATAAGGTTAGATGAAGTAGGGAGGGAGGAGGATCATGTGGAGCATAAACGCCGGCATAGACCAGTTGGGCCGAATGGCCTGTTTCTGTGCTGTAGTTTCGGTGTAACTCGATGCTTCTGTTATCCGGTATGGTAATAAATTGACGCCGTAAGTTATAGCATGGTCAACAGCGCAATTCAGTGGCTGCCGGAAATCCATCCCTATTGGCGTCACTGGGACGTAAACAGCTTTGTCAATTTTCAGCACCAATAACTTTGTAGAAAGGATATTTAAGGAACTGTTCTAAGTTTGCTGACTGTTATGTAATGCCTTTAGTGGTGTCACATAACTTGCAGCTTGTTTTTTACAACCTTTTAAAGTAATTTTACAGACATTACAAGAATGTGAAAGGTGTAATCTGTAGTTCATCATGTTTCCCTGACAGGGAGAGTCCGTACTCTCAGCAGTACCGGAGGAGAGTCGTTCTGAGGGATCAATTGGTTTTAGAGTTTATAAGAAGTATTTTCTAGCAGGAGCCAATTGCTTTATGGTGTTGGTTGTCATCATTCTCAATTTATTGGCACAGGTGAGTGATCGTCATGTTCATGGAAATTGTAGTAGTTATGGATATTCCTGATGAGGCTTAAAAAACAATGAAATGTCTTCAGAAATTAAATATGTCATTTCTTTTCTTGTGTTTCAAGCAGTAAGTTCTTTTTAAAAACAGAATGTTGCTGCTATGACTTAGGGCTTTTCTTCCCACCTCTGCACAGGCACCTCTGAAGTTCCTCAAAGATCTATCCTTGGCTCCTCATCTACATGCTGCCCTCGATGACATCATCTACAGACATGGGCCAGCTTCCATATGAGTGCTGGCAACACCCATCTTTACCTCTTCACTTTGCTTGATCTTTGTGTTGTTGGACTGCCTGACTGACATTAAATTGTTCACAAGTGAAACTTTCCTCCGACTGAACATTGGGAAAGCTAAACTGAAGTCAATGGGGACCAGGGGGAAAACTCTCAGGCAGATGGTTGTGGTTGTTGGAAGTCAATCATCTCAGCCCTAGGACATCGCTGCAAGAGTTCCTCAGGGCAGTGTCCTAGGCCCAACTATCTTCAGCTGCTTCATCAATGACCTTTCCTCTATCATAAGATCAGAAGTGGGGCTGTTTGCTCATGATTGCAGTGTTAGCTCCATTCGCAATTCTTCAGATAATGAAGCAGTCCATTTCTGCATGCAGCAAGACCTGGACAACATCCAGGCTTGGGCTGGTAACTGGCAAATAGCATTTACGCCAGGCAATGACCATCTCCAACAATGATGTGGAGATGCCGGTGATGGACTGGGGTTGACAATTGTAAACAATTTTACAACACCAAGTTATAGTCCAGCAATTTTATTTTAAATTCACAAGCTTTCGGAGGCTTCCTCCTTCGTCAGGTTTCACATCGTTCACCTGACGAAGGAGGAAGCCTCCGAAAGCTTGTGAATTTAAAATAAAATTGCTGGACTATAACTTGGTGTTGTAAAATTGTTTACAATTGACATCTCCAACAAGAGAGAGCCTAACCACCTCCCCTTGATATTCAGGAGTGTAATGGAAAACTCTCCCCTTGCCTGGATGAGTGCAGCTACAACAACAATCAAGAAGCTCGACACCATCCAGGACAAAGCAGTTCGCTTGATCAGCACCCCATCCACCAGCTTAAACATCCACTCCCTCCACCACCGGCGTACAGTGGTTGCAGTGTGTACCATCTACTGGATGCACTAGGAATTCACCAAAACTTCTTCGGCAGCACTTCCCAGACCCACTACCTCCGCCACCAAGAAGGACAAGAGCAGCAGGCGCGTGGGAACACCACCACCTCCAAGTTCTACTCCAAGTCACACACCATCCTGATTTGGACATATATCGTCGTTCCTTCATCGTCGCTGGGTCAAAATCCTGGAACTGAATACCTAACAGCATTGTGGGAGTACATTTACCATACGGACTGCAGCAGTTCAAGAAGAAGGCCCACCTCCACCTTTTCAGGGCAATAAATGCCTGCCCCTTGCCAGCGACCCACTTCCCAAGAATGAATGTATTAAAAAAATATATCTTGGGCCCTGCTAGCAGCTTCACTCCTTTGCCTCTGATTCCATCCCCTTCCCTGACTACTCATTCAGGTTGTGTAAAACCTGTCACCCTGTTTGACACAAAATTGAGCTTCGAACTCACATTCTACACATGTAGGGGGTGGTGGTGTGTCAGCTTCACCTCTGACTTCTGAGCGGTTCCAATCGCTCCCACTCCCTGGGTTCTAGACCTTGGACTTATTTGGGGGTTGTGACAAAGTGCAGCAGACAACTGGTTTTGGTGCAAGAAACTTTGATTTTTATTCAAGAGAGAAAATACAACACAACAATCTTAACACTCCAATAAAATGGGGAACACTTCGGTACGCACGAGGGAAATTACAGTAGAAAGATACCTCACCCCTTCCAATCCCACTTTACTAGCTAAGTTGGACTCTAAAGGACCAGAGATAATGCTCACCAAACTGATCCTTGACAGTAATTCACCCAGAGCTAAGTCAGGAATAGATCATAGAGTGGAAACTTTGCGGATCTTTGGTTTTCTCCCGAGTTGGTTTTCTTTGCTCGCGGTGGCCCAATATTACCCGGTTGGTTGGTGGTAATATTCGGTTGGTTGTTTCGTAAGGCCCTTGTTGCCGCGAGGTGTCTGATGGTCACTGTGGCTGTTGCTCTGTTTCTTCTTGTGTGTCGGCCTGCTTCTAGAGCTGCTGATCTTCTCTGTTTAACTGCTTTCCTGTTGCCCCCTCGCCTTGTTGAACTGTCGTCTCCCGAGCTGTCGAACTCCTGGCTGAACTGAACTGCTTTGCCCTTGCAGGTCTGGCTGACCGGTTCTCTCACGTAGGGTTCGCTGGTTTCGCTGGAAGCTGCTCTCCTTCCAGAGACAGGCAGAACAAGAGAAGCAGAACACAAGAGCCAGCGAGAGAGAGAGAGAGAGAGAGGTTTCGAGTTTCCACCTCTCTTACAATGGTCTTCGTCACTTAAAAAAAATGGCACTTCATGTCTGTTTGAACAGTTCTTACAAAGTCCTTAAGAATCTTTGAAGGCTTTTGATGGTCCCTCATCATGTTGCAATTGCTTCTCCCGATGGGTCATTGTTTTAATTCCGATTTGATGATCACCTGGTATACAGGCTTCCTTTTGTATCCAACGTCCTAGGTGTTGATCGGTTTTGCTTTAAAACAAAGACATGGCCCCACCATATCTGGAGCAGTTGCCTCTTTCAATGGCCTACTGCCTTTCGAATTAGTGCTGAGTGTTGACCACCTACTGTAGGTTTTGCATTAAAACAGAGACATGTCTGAAGCAGTAATTCTCCCACATTCCACTGTGTGTGTTGTTGAGATTCGTCTGGTGACCTCTCACCTATCCTTCCATCTTAGGATTTTAGTCAATGGCCAAAGTTTTCCATACTCAGGGAAAAGGTGAATTACCAGAATTCTTACAGTCGCCCCTACGAGGAAGCGAGTCCCTTAAAGGATGTGGATTCCTCGAAAAGTACTTTTCCCTGGTTGATGCTTCCTGGTGTGAGTGAGTCGGCCCAATATTTCAGCACCCTGAAATGGTTAGAAAAGAGTCCAAAGTCCTTTTCTTTACGGTTTTTTTCTCCAAGTTTTGGGGGATCTGTGAATTTTGAGAATCTTGCATACAGCACCAAGACTGTATACTACAACCTCTGCAAAATCAACCAACTCTACCTGTAACTGACCACTGCTGCTGAAACCCATATCCACACATTTGTTACCTCTAGACTCAGATTTCTCTAACGTCCTTCTTACTGGCCTTCCCTCCTCCTCTCTCAATACACTCTCAACTTGTTCAAAACTCAGCTACCCATCTATGTCCTGTCCTAAGTCTCACACACCCATCACTCCTGTCTCGCTAACCTACACTGTCTCCCTGTCCCCCAAAACATTGAATTCATACTCATTGTCAAGTCCCTCCATGGCCACGTCCCATACAACTTTGTAGGTTCCTTCGATTTTACATCCGCTCCCAGATCCTATGGTCCTCCGATTTTCAACTTCTGTGCATCCCACCCTATCTTTACTCCACCGTTGCTGGCAGGGCCTTCAGCTGCCTTGGCCCTACTAAGGTGGACATTTCCCTAAACCCCTTTGGCTCTTCTGTCTATCTTTTTGACATGGCTTTCGCTTATCTCTCTTAACTTTTCCATCTCCTGCATATCATCTTGGAATGTTCCAAGTTTCATACCTAGCATTTGCAGCTTTGCTTTTCTCTATCCTGTTTTTGTTTTTTTAAGTGCCTCACCTCCTTAAACTAACCTGGTTACACTATAGAGTTTGAACACTGAACCTTGATTGCAATGCAGTGCAGTGCAATAAGGACAGTCATGGAGGCACTTTAGTTAAATTCAGTTTCATTTACAGTTTTATAATTCAGCGATATTCTTTTCTTGCTCTGTCAGTAATATAGCCTATAATGCACAAAGAAATAGTATTGTGTTGGTTGTAATGCTATAAGGGAGTAAAGATTTTACTTTTTGGCAATTTTGTACCTCTGCCTAACTCAGCTCTATTTCACCTAGCCTCCATCTGCCCCTCTCATATTTTAAAATGGATGCTCAGATAATCTGAGAAAAAACATAATCGTTTAGTTTCCACCGAGAATTTCTGTGACCTTTTTAAAAGTTGAATAGTAAACATAGTTGTGTAAATCTTGGGTGGGGGGGATGAAATCTCATTTGCATTGTATAAGATTGCTATCCTCTGCATTCATTATTGGAGGCTAGGTTTAATCACATGACCTTTTAAATATGAGAATTTACCTTTTCAGTCTGATGTTTAGATTTTGTTTCCCTCTGCTGCAGGTATCCTATGTACTTCAGGACTGGTGGCTGTCTTACTGGTAAGAATTGTTGTCTTGAGATTTACAGTCTGTTTTGAATAGTTGGAGTGATCCTGAATCAGTACTAGGAAGATTATTCACAACTTTGTACCCATTTTGAGTTCTTTTGAGCACCTTTTCAAAGTTTGTGAAACCAAGAAATAGAAAGGTACACACCATGAAAGGGTAAACAAGTAAATGGCAAAGACCTATATGAACCATGACTTCCAGATATATCCCTCCTTTCCCAGAGGTTTATTCACCTTCTGCTGTGTACTTTATCCTGACACCAATGACTTTTAGCCCCGATTGCAAATCAAGCTGCCTATCGTGTAATTACGGATTTCTCCCATAACTGGCACACGTCTGTTCTCCTGAATCATGTCACTATTTTCCCCATGAATGATCCTTGCTCCATTGTGACATGTCAGTGTTCATGATACCCGTCCTGGTCCTTATCAAAGGTGTTGAGAACTGACACTTAACTATTCCTCTTCACCTGTGGGGCGACCAGCTTCTGGAACATATCTTCCAGGGATCTTTTTCCCTGCATATGTGGCAATGTGCAACCAGCTGGTCCTTGAGCTAAGCATTCCTCTGCTCGAAAACAACAACACTTGACACGTTATGCATGTGCACTCCTTCTGAATTCTTCCTTGGATAGCCCACATCATGCATGCTGCATGCATCATAAGTCCCGCTCCTGATCGCACCATTTCTATACTCCCAGCTGATGCGATGTTCACATGTATTCAACTGCTTTTCTTGATTACTTGTCCTGGTGCTACAGATTGGGCCCTATTCCTTATTAACACTGACCTTCTCTCAGTACACACTTGTTCTATCACCACTTTACTCAGTCAGCCTGTCACAACTGAAGTAGACTCTCGCTTGCTTACCAACTTATTTTGCTGCTTCTTTTTATAGTATAGTTGTTTATGTTGTGCTCTTGCTGGCTCCTCGCTTTTTATGAACTTATCACAACTTTAGATTTCTCTTTGTAGAGCATGAGGAGTGCTCAGTTCCCAGGTGCATCGAAGGGACATGTTCCATTAGTTCTCCACCCCACAAAGCTGCCATGGGATATCCTGGGATGCCCCAATCTGATGTAACTGGGCCTGTGGCCAAAATAGGCGCAGGACCTATTTAACTATTAATGAGGCTGGAAGGGGCATTCCTGGGCTTCCGCCTGACTTTCCACTTTGGTTGCCTGTGATGCGTACTTAGAGACTTGATGGTAGGGCTGAAGCTGGGACCCTCCCCAGACCAACGGGTCTTCAGTGTTCCTGGGGCAGCCCAAAGATGACTGGAGAGAAGAAGGTACTTCACTTTTTTTAAAGGAGTCCCCTCCCCGCACCCCCCCCCCCTCCAATCTCGGACAACTTTTGGGTCACACGTCGTTCTGGCTGCTGCTCTTGCAGCAACATTCAGAAGGTCTCGATGCTGGTGGCCCGGGGCCAGGCCTGCACCAGGAGTGTGCCCGGGTCAGGAAAATCATGGGCGTCTCTCCTCTCATCGACGCCTTGGGTATGCCACACCTGTTGTGGGCCCGGAGGAAAATCAGCCCTCTAGTATCTTAATGTTTATTAAGTCCTTTTAAATGTCATTATTTCAACAGAATAATAGGGTAGAATTTCCGCAGGGTTTCTCCCAATCTCCCACTGTAACTTCGGTCTTTTACGAAGTTACTGTAGGGTTTTCACTGATCTTCTGTTGAAGCTGGAGATCAGGCAAACACTGTGGAAATTCAATCCCACTATCTTTTTAGAATTACCTTATACCTTAAATTTATTACCTCTTACACCTTTTACAATTACATTGTTTTTGGTAAGTGCTGAAAACAATCCAGTAATGGATTATTGGGCTTTTAGCAGAGAAGTAAGGGCCCCTAACCTGCACTCACGTTCTGTCCATAATGACTACTTTATCTACTACAGATGTAGTTTGCAAATTGAGGAGCAGAAGTGTTGGGGAAAATTCCAAATCTGCAACCTCTACCACCTGGAAGGACAAGGGCAGCAGGTGCGTGGGAACACCATCACCTCCCAAGTTCCCCTCCAAGTACCACACCATCCTGACTTGGACATATTTCGCCATTCCTTCATCGTCACTGGGTCAATCCTGGAGCTCCCTACCTAACAGCACTGTGGGAGCACCTTCACCACAAGGACTGCAGCCGTTCAAGAAGAAGGCTCACCACCTACTCGATTGCAGCTAGGGATGGCAATAAATGCTGGCCTTGCTAGCAATGTCCATATCTCAAGAATGAATTTTTAAAAAAGTAATTACTGCATGCATCCACTCCTCAACCATAATTTGTTGAACCAGGGGTCTTGGAGCATGCATGAGACCAAGTGTAATCTTCCAGAAACAACATGTGGGATTTCTGTCCTTGTTACATGCTGCACCCTCTTATGTTGCCTGATATGCAAAACCATGAAAATTTTTGTTTTAAAACATTTCCATCTACAAGTTGTTTAAAAAAAATTGAACACTTTAAATATAGACTTGTAATGGTGAAGGAAGCAGACTAGAGGATATTAAGTTGCATTATGGTTGAATTTAAATGTGCTTCTGCTCTAGTAATTTTCAAACTTTTCTGTGTAGAAGACCTTTACAGATGTTAACCTGTACCTTTGAATCCCCTGCAAATATTAACACACTCTTGGGCACTCTCTATAAATAGGGATAGTTTTGAGAATAGTAACAGATACACCGTTCATACTTGAATTATTTCATAAGGCATACATCTTTAAGGGAAAATGTTTTCTTCTACAATACATTTGTAGTTAAGAAACGGTTCTGCACAGTATCACTAGTACTTTGACTGAAAACTGCAATGTTGAGGAAGAACACAAGCATAGTAAGTTTAAACTGGGACGTGAACACTGTGCATAACCAACTAATTCATATAAAAGTATTTATGTCAAGTTTTGCCTCGTTGCCATTCTGTAACGTGTTGTGTTGGTGTTATGTTTTGCAGGGCTACAAGTCAAGAGCAGTTAAATACTACTCGAGTAACTGGTCAGAATAACTCAACCCAGCAACTGGATATTAACTTTTATTTAGGAACATATGCAGGTATAAAGAGAAGGCAGTGTGTGTATTTTTTTTAAAAATCAATAATTAAGTACTATTCCTTCACCGAGAGGACAAGCAGATGGCCTGCTCCCAGGCTTCTGTTGGTACAACTCTGTGATCGTGTCACTAGAAGTTGCATAAAAGAAGTCCAGGTTCATTAACCCTTGAACTATTTTCCCTCCCTCCCCTCTGGGAAAGAGCCCGCGTAGTTGATGAACTTGCAGAATGAATCCACATTCTATAATACTTAGCAGTAGTAAACCCAAGTGTTGACAAAAATGTATATGAAAGAAATGTTTTCAACAGTGCAGATAAAAAGGAAGAACTTCAATCTATGTAGTCCCTCACAACATCCCTTCAGGACTTTGCAAAGTGCATCACAACCATTGAATTACTTTTGAAGTAATCACTGTTATTGTGGAGGCACTCACAATAGCCAATTTACATGCATGATCAAATATCTGTTTTGGTGATGTTGGTTGAAGGAGGAATGTTGGCCAGGATACCAGGAGAACTCCCTGCTCTTCAAAAAATGGGATCTTTTATGTCCACCTGAACCACCAGATGGATGGTTAAAAGGTGGTCCTCTGAACAATGCAGCACTCCCTCAGAAGTGTTAGTCTAAATTATAGGCTCAAGTCCTGCAGTAGGGTTCAAACCTACAACCTTTTGACTTGGAGACAAGAATGCTACCAAATAAGAAAAGGTGATTTCTTGGCTCTCATTTTCACTTAATTAAATATTGAAATAGTCTAATCGTAGAATTCATGCTCCTGACGTAGAATTGCACTCTTTTTTTATTCGTTCATGGGATGTGGGCGTTGCTGGCAAGGCCAACATTTTTTGCCCATCCCTAATTGTCCTTGAGAAGGTGGTGGTGAGCCGCCTTCTTGAACCGCTGCAGTCCGTGCGGTGAAGGTTCTCCCACAGTGCTGTTAGGAAGGTAGTTCCAGGATTTTGACCCAGTGACGATGAAGTAACGGCGATATATTTCCAAGTCGGGATGGTGTGTGACTTGGAGGGGAACGTGCAGGTGGTGTTGTTCCCATGTGCCTGCTGCTCTTGTCCTTCTAGCTGGTAGAGGTTGCGGGTTTGGGAGGTGCTGTCGAAGAAGCCTTGGCGAGTTACTGCAGTGCATCCTGTGGATGGTAGACACTGCAGCCACAGTGCGCCAGTGGTGAAGGGAGTGAATGTTTAGGGTGGTGGATGGGGTGCCAATCAAGCGGGTTGCTTTGTCCTGGATGGTGTCGAGCTTCTTGAGTGTTGTTGGAGCTGCACTCATCCAGGCAAATGGAGAGTATTCCATCACGCTCCTGACTTGTGCCTTGTAGATGGTGGAAAGGCTTTGGGGAGTCAGGAGGTGAGTCACCCGTCGCAGAATACCCAGCCTCTGACCTGCTCTTGTAGCCACAGTATTTATATGGCTGGTCCAGTTAAGTTTCTGGTCAATGGTGACCCCCAGGATGTTGATGGTGGGGGATTCGGCGATGGTAATGCTGTTGAATGTCAAGGGGAGGTGGTTAGACTCTTGTTGGAGATGGTCATTGCCTGGCACTTGTCTGGCACGAATGTTACTTCCCACTCATCAGCCCAAGCCTGGATGTTGTCGAGGTCTTGCTGCATGCGGGCACGGACTGCTTCATTATCTAAGGGGTTGCGAATGGAACTGAACACTGTGCAATCATCAGCGAACATCCCCATTTCTGACCTTATGATGGAGGGAAGGTCATTGATGAAGCAGCTGAAGATGGTTGGACCTAGGACACTGCCCTGAGGAACTTAATGGATGGAAAACCCTGTGATACCCACTGACATCTGAACCTGAATTCCACCTTGAGAACATGAAGTTGTAAAATTACTGCAGTACTGTAATTCATTTTCTTATTTGATGTATTCAGGCCAAATTGCTGCAATACCGTCATGTTAAATATTAATTTTAAAATCAGTAGATGAGCTGACCGAGCAATATATATGTTTTTCCCCCAGGTTTAACAGGAGCTGTGATACTGTTTGGAATTGCCAGAAGTTTGATGTTTTTCAAAGTATTGGTTAATGCATCGCAGAAGTTGCATAACAGAATGTTTACATCCATTGTAAGAGCTCCTGTTTTATTCTTTGACAGAAATCCCATTGGTAAGTGTGAAATTCTAGATATTTTTCTTTTGGAAAGAGAGAAAATATTGATGTAAGCTGAAAAGTAAATGGCCAGCATTCTAGTTCAGATATTTTAATGCAGTAGTGATTTAGAATTAAGTTTTTATAATGTCAGTGCAGGGATAAGAGAATTAACTCTGGAAAGCTATGCTTGTAGTTATGCTGAGCTACCACTGGGGGACAGTGTTCTCCGATAAGTGAATGTTGAGATGGGTTAAGTTTTATGTGTGCAGCTTCTTGTTTACATGTACATACTGCCATTCATTTGAATTACTTAGGAAGCATTACCTTCAGTTGGGATGACCTGGTTTATGACACTGACCAGTAACTAGTGTAAAAAAAATGTGATATTGAAGGTTGTCCTTTAAATAATTTTTTTTAAAGTGATGGGAAAATATTCCTCTAAATCACTGAAAGAAAAGGGGGAAACAAAAACTTGAACAGTAACTTTCCTAATCCCTGAGTTAGTGGTCTTTGAAGTGTTCACCTCTTTAGATGTGCTTTGACATATGGCTACACTCTGCCAGTATATCCAGAAATTAACTATATTGAGTCTTGTGCTGTAACCAGGTCTGTTAAATGACATTCATTTGGAGTGAAACTTAGTCATTTTGAAACCTCTTTTGAAATATATCACTCCTAGAAGTAAGCACAACTCCAATTATTTAAAAAGGTCTGCAATCTGACTTGTTCATTCATAAATCATAGTCCTAGCATTTCCCTGATGTTGATAGCTCTGGCTGTAAGCATGTGATTTATTTTAATCAAGATAAAATGCAGAAATAGTTTTAAAGGGAGAGCTACAATATTCAGCAGTATCAGTCATTTGTAACTAGAAGTTTTTTTTCTTCATTGTGTTAGTAAAACAACTTTGAGCGCTTCAAATAGATTTGTTAGATCCAAAGCAAAATATTGCGGAAGCTGGAAATCTGAAATAAAAACAGAAACTGCTGGAGAAAGAAACAGAGTTAACGTTTCAGGTCGAAGACCTTTCGTCAGAATGGAACATGTTAAAAGAGTTAAAGTTTGTTAGATTTTTTTAAAATTTAGAAATGTAAGGTTATGGGCCATGGTTTCTCATGCAGGGCAACTCCAAACTTGAAAAGAGTAAAAAGGATTTCAAGGTAACTCAAGCAATTAGGTGATGTCAAGCTTGGGTTTTAAAAGCTCGGGCCATCTAGTCGTTCAACTAGAGGGGAGGGATCTGAGCCTGAAGACAAAAGAAATACGAGATGAGGGGAAAGGTCAGACCAAGGTAAGGAATAAGGGTGACATAAATGGTCAGGGTACAAATACAGTAATAGAGCATGAGTATAAAATGACAGTTAAAAATAAAGAGGAACGGTGAATACAATCAAAATAAATTGCCTGTTCAACAATGTGCATCCGTAACGAAACAGGGGAACTGGAGGCAATAATTCGTAGTGAGGAACCAAATGTAATGGGATAACTGAAATATAGCTACATAAAGAACAGGACTGGCAGTTAAATATTGCAGGATATAAAGTATTTGGAAAGGATAGGGGAGGAAGAAGGGGGGTGTGGGGTAGCTGTACTAGTTAGAGATAACAATAGCAGTGGAAAAAAGGATCATAACTAACATTAAGATAGAAACAGAATCCATATGGATTGAACTAAAGGATGAGAAGGGATCGATCACGCTAATAGAGGTATTGTGCAGACCACCTAATAGTGGAGGATGAAATATATAAGCAAATCTATGAAATGAGTGAAAGATATAGAATAATAATCATGGGAGATTTCAACTACCCCCAAATAAACTGGCAAGAAGGGATAGGGAAAGGGAAAAAGAGAATGGAGTTTTTAGTGTGTTCAGGACTCCTTTCTTACCAAGTACGAAAAAAACCCAACAAGAGAGGAATCACTGCTGGATCTAGTAATCGGAAATGAATTTGAGCAGATAAGAGAAGTAAGCGTAGGGAAACATCTAGGCAATAGCGATCGTAACATAATACGGTTTAAAATAATGATTGACAAATAAGACAAAGACCAAAGTAATAGATTGGAAAAAAGCTAATTTTGAGGTGATGAGAATAGAACTAGGGAAGGTAAACTGGAAAAAGAAAATTGACAAAGAGATAGAACAATAGTGGGAAATACTTTAAAAGGTCATCAATAGAGTTCAGAAGAAACCTATTCACTAAAAAAAACAACCAACTAGCCAATAATGAAACACCATGAATAAATTGATCAGGATAAAATTGAAACTAAGAAAAAGGCATACATTAAGTACATAGACGATAAAAGAGAAGATGACAAAAGGGAATATGAAGACGTTGGGAAAGATGTCAAAAAAAAATTAGGAAAGCAAAGATGAATTATGAAATTAAATCATCAGGGAATATAAAAGGAAATAGTAAAGTATTCTACAGACACATAAATAACAAAAGAAAAATCAGGATAGAGCAAGGCCATTAAGGGATGCACACGATAAACTCACGGGTAATGACAGCGAAGTGGCAGAAATATTGAATTGTTACTTTGCTTCAGCATTTACCAGGGAGACTAACATGATAGGCAAGACATTAGAGGAAGAGATCAAAAAAGCTATAAAGACATTTAAGATAGAAAGGGGGAGAAAATTGATGAACTAATCAAACTTAGAGAGGATAAAATCCCTGGTCCGGATGGATTATATCCATGCATATTAACAGAAGTTAGGGAAGAGATAGCAGAGGCACTAATACATATACATAGAAATTCATTAGACAATTAGATAAATACTTGAAGGGAAAAAAATTACAAGGCTATGGGGAAAGTGCAGGGGATTGGGACTAATTGGATAGCTCTTTCAAAGAGCCAGCACAATCACGATGGGCCGAATGGCCTCCTGCTATGCTGTACCTACTGTGATACTATGGGAAGGGATTAGTGCCAGACGATTGGTGGACCCCTAATGTGATTCATATATTTAAAAAGGGAGATCGAACAAGTCCAGGGAACTATAGACCAGTTAGCTTAACATCGGTGGTAGGAAAGATAATGGGATCTTTACTCAAAGATGTAATAGAAAAAAATCTAGAAACTGAAAATAAAATAGAGTAGTCAGCATGGATTTCAAAAAGGAAGATCATGCTTGACCAATCTTATTGAATACTTTGAAGAAGTAACAGAAACAGTAGACAAGGGTAATGCAGTAAATGTAATATATTTGGATTTTCAAAAAGCCTGTGATAAGATATTGCATCGTAGATGCATGACTAAGGTCAGAGCATGTGGAATCGGGGCAAGTAGCAGAACGGATAGCAAGCTGGTTACAGCACAGAAAGCAGAGAGCAAGGGTTAAGGGTAATTACTCAGACTGGCAAAAGGTAGGAAGTGGTATTCCAGAAGGACCACTGTTCACCATTTACATAAACAATTTGGACTTGGGAATCAGAAGTGAAATTTCAAAATTTGCAGATGACGCCAAATTGGGGGGTGTAGTTGATACTGAGAAGAATGTGACAAAATACAAGATGACATTAATAAACTTGCAGAATGGATGTGTAATTGGCAAATGAATTTCAATTTTGATACGTGTGAGGTAGTGCATTTTGGTAGGACGAATACGGAGGCCACATACTCCTTGGCTAATAAGCATTTAAATGGGGTAGAGGAGCAGAGGGATCGGGGGGTACAGATACACAAATCACTAAAAGTAGCGACACAGCTTTAATAAGGCCATTTTTTAAGCAAACCAAGCACTGGGGTTCATTTCTAGAGGGATAGAATTGAAAAATAGAGAAGTTATGTTAAACATGTATAGAACCTTGGTTGGACCGTACTTGGAGAACTGTAAACAGTTCTGGTCTCCATATTATAAAAAGGATGTAGAGGCAGTGGAGAAGCTGCAAATAAGATTCACAAGAATGATACCAGAACTGAGAGGATATACTTATCAGGAAATGCTGAACAGGCTGGGGCTCTTTTCTGTAGAAAAGAGAAGGCTGAGGGGTGACCTGATAGAGATCTTTAAGATTATGAAAGGATTATATTGGAGAGGGTTGATGAGGGTAGTGCAGTTGATGTTATGTATATGGACTTTTAAAAGGCATTTGATAAAGTACCACATAATAGACTTGTTAGCAAAATTCAAGCCTATGGGATTAAAGGGATAGTGGTAGCGTGGATACAAAATTGGCTAAGGGACAGAAAGCAGAGAGAAGTGGTGAACTGTGGTTTTTCAGACTGGAGGGAAGTATACAGTGGTGTTCCCTAGGGGTCAGTATTAGGACCACTGCTCTTTTTGATCTATATTAATGACCTGGACTTGGGTATAGAGGGCATAATTTCAAAGTTTACATATGACATGAAACTCAAAAATGTAGTAAACAATGTGGAGGATAGTAACAGATTTCAGGAGGACAAAGACAGACTGGTGAAATGGGCAGACAATTGGCAGATGAAATTTAATGCAGAGAAGTGTGAAGTGATACATTTTGGTAAGAAGAATGAGAAGAGGCAATATAAATGAAATGGTGCAATTTTAAAGGGGGAACAGGAGAAAAGAGACCTGGGGGTGCACATACACAAATCTTTGAAAGTGGCAGGACAAGTTGAGAAGGCTGTTTAAAAAGCATATTGGATCCTGGGCTTTATTAATAGAGGCATAGAGTACAAAAGCAAGGAAGTTATGCTAAAGCTTTATAAGACAGTGGTCAGGCCTCAGCTGGAGTATTGTGTCCAATTCTGGGCACCACACTTTAGGAAGGATGTCAAGGCCTTAGAGAGGGTGCAGAAGAGATTGACTAGATTGGTACCAGGTATGAGGGACTTCAGTTATGTGGAGAGACTGGAAAAGCTGGAGTTGTTTTCCTTAGAACAGAGAGGTTAAGGAGAGATTTGATAGGTGTTCAAAATTATGAACTGTTTTGATAGAATAAATAAGGAGAAACTGTTTCCAGTGGCAGAAGGGTCGGTAACCAGAGGACACAGATTTAAGGTGATCGGCAAAAGAGCTAGAGGCTACATGAGGAAACATTTTTTTATGCAACGAGATGTAATGATTTGGAGTGCACTGCCTGAAAGGGTGGTGGAAGCAGATTCAGTAGTAACTTTCAAAAGGGAATTGGATAAATACTTGAAGGGAAATAATTTATAGGCTATGGAGAAAGTGCTGGGGAATGGGACTAATTAGATAGCTCTTTCAAAGAGCTGGTACAGGCATGATGGGCCGATTGGCCTCCTCCTGTGCCTACTATGATACTATGTGATAGGGTAGGAGAGAAAATGTTTCCATTTGTGCGGAGTCCAAACTAAATATAAGATAGTCACTAATAAATCCAGTAGAGAATTGAGGAAAAATGTCTTTACCTAAAGAGTGATTAGAATATGGAACTCGCTACCGCAAGGAGTAGCTGAGGCGACTAGCAAAGATGCATTTAAGGGGAAGCTAGATTAGCACATGAGGGAGAAAGGAATGGAATGATATGCTGATACGGTTAGATGAAGAGGGGTCGCAGGAGGCTCGTGTGCAGCATAAACGCCGGCATAGACCAGTTGGGTTGAATGGCCTGTTTCTGTGCTGTAGATTCTATAGACTCTATGTGACTGTATGTAAATAGGTAAGCCAAGATGGTCCTGATTAGCTAAGCCATCCAAATCAGGAAGGTCCTAGGTTCAATCCCCAGTCTGTGCTGAGTTAGCTGATTTCAACCAAAGCTACATTTGATCTTGGCTCCTCAGGTTAGGGAGGGGAAAATTGGCTAGTGTAAGTGATACTGATCACTATCCAGTGATCCCTGCTGGGAGTGTGGAGGTCAGCCAAAACAGGATCAGACTAACCTGAGATACCCCTCACTGTTGAATAGCTTGTTGACACTGTTTAGGATCATCCTTTAAGGATGACCACTTATGTGAGATACCAGAGGAAAGCAGGGTCCATAGACATGCCTCCAATAGGGAAGAAAAAACAATAAAATGGCAGTTTAAAAAAAAATTATAGAAAGATCGAAAGACTGGGGGAGGTGAGGAGATGCATAATTTTGAGGTCATGGGAACAAATTAGTTAGAATTAAATGTCATGATTTCAACACATTACACGTTTAGGGAGCAGGGAGTGCGTGTAAGATGGTATATTTGTAGTTTAGGAGGAACAAAAGAGGAAAGTTGAGAACAGTAGTACTGATAAGATATAGACAAGAAAGGTTGCCACAAAGACACAAGTTGGAATCTAGAAACGAGAGAGAAGGATTGCCTTTTGAACAAGCTTTTTGCTGTATCCTATTTAGCTATATCCTATTGGCAACAATTTTCAAGTCTTATAAAAATTTGACTTTAGAGTTTTGTTGAGGGGAAAGTAGATGTTAGGCATGGAAGAGAAAATTGAGCTTCTTGGAGTCAACTTTAGCAGCAGCGATGTGGCCAGGTAAGAATAAGCATGCTGATCAATGAAGGACTAAGGGTGAAGCCATCAAAGGTTAGAGGAGTTTGTTAGACTTGAGAAACGTAAAGCGGGGCAGGAACGATGCGCATGATCCCCAAGGTGGGCGGCACACCTGGAGAGTATGGGTACGTGGAGGCCCTGCCGATCTTCATGGCAGGGCCTCACTTATATTTAATGTCCCGCACCCAGCCAGATTCACTACCTGGCCGGCAGGCGGGATTGAGAATTTTGTGGCAGGAGGCTGCGGCCAGGGACCCGTGGAAACAGTCAGTGGGAGGAGTGGTTTGGAGACAATTGGGGATCGGAGGGCGGGGTTCCACCACGATCTGGGGGGGCGCAAGGACTCCTTACAGTGACTGGGGTGAACACTCCTGCTCCTCGTGGCCCACAAGGAGTTCTGACAGAAGTAATTTTTTAAAACTTACCTTGGGCTCCTTTGGCCAGTTGATGCCTTCCACCATGGTTCTGGTCCAGACAGTGTGGGACTTCCCCTGACCTTTTGTTAATGTCGCTCTGCTGATGATGTCATCGGGCCACGACTGTTGCATTTAAAGTAGGCACCCGCCTATCTGTAACGAGAGCCTCGGTCGACTTGAAAGTCGGCGAAGATGAAATGGTGCTGGGTGGGAACGGAGCGACCTCAAGCAGGTAAGCCAACTCAACTTAATCTGGGTGAGGGGGTAACAGCAAGGCCAAAGTCTTTGAAAGGAACAACATTTTCATTACCCTCTTGAAGTTCATGGAGGAGATGTAGACATAGTGCCAGAATATGCTGGAGCAGGCCATCTAACGGCATCTGCCATTAGTTAGACTTGCCCCTGCACCCTTCAGCTCAAGACATTTTTCCCCACAAAGTACAGGTACAGAAAGAGAAATAGAGAGAGGGAAAGAAAGATTGGATTAAGAGAGGAAAAAAAAAGAGACAGAAAGGAAAAGTAAGAAAAAAAAATGTACATTCCAAATTTGACATTTTTAAAATCTCCCCGAAAAGTTCAAAACATGAAGGAATGAGACTCCACACTTGTAATAGTTAATCTTCGGTGCCAGAGAGGTTGATTGGCAGTCATTAACATTCATCACGTCGTTAAAAGGGTACTTACGCTTAACTTTCTGTGGCAATTAATGGGCAAATACATCCATTTTCGTATTTGGATATGCAAATTTAACAGCACATCTGGTCCTTGCCTGAAGTTGCTGTACCATTAACTCTAATGTAACGGCGAGTGCCATTATTTTTACAGCAAATTCTGGCCCATATTGGGCTGGATGTTCCTTTGCAGCCCCATCTGAAATAGAGTAGAATAGTAGCAGAAAAGGGGGCAAAATTGAGCAATAAATCCATTCTGGCCCCGAACACACTTTCTCTCCCACTGCTCTCTCCACTGACCCAGGCCTTCCTCGACCTCTTGCTGGTGTGCCTCAGAGAAGGATGGTGTTAGGCCCAAGGTGGCAGAAATAAGGCTCCAGAATGCTTTTAATAGAGCGAAAGGGCCCAATAGAAACTTCCCCTCCCTCCATTTCCTCCCTGTGTCTTACCCTTGTAGGCCTCAGTCTCAACCGAGTCCTTTATATAAAAATAAAAATCCTTGGAATCCTCTTCGGGGCTCTTTCGTCCCCTTTAAATGGTCGGCTGCCTCTTGGGGTGCTGCAGCGCTGGTCCCACTACAGTACTGTTGGGATTTTGCACTTTGGCAGCAGAGGGCTCTCTCTTGGTGGCAGGGATCCTGCTGGGAGCCTGCCCTGCATATACTGACCTGACCTAGGAAAATGGGTGGGGTTGGGACAGCGGGCAGAAGTACTGTCCCATCACCATGTGAAGAGGACAATCCAGGCCAGTCATTCAGCCTCTGCACTGCTGCGCACATCGAGGATATACAGTCTGAAGGAAGTTAATAATTGTAGCATAGGATTATCAGAAAAGTTTATATAGTTGGATGATTGAGTGGAGTTCATTGATCCGAAGAGGAAACAGTGAGGGAGAGAGAGGAATGAACCTGGAGATCGCCTGAAGAGAATGAGCCATCAACTAGAGCACAGGTTGAACAATCCAAGAGAAAAATAGACTGCCATGAACTCTGCTTCTTGACCTTTATTTAAGCTGAAACACTTAACGTTTGCACAACTGACATACCTGTTTGAAAAGCAGTGTCGATGGGTGTTACTTAATGTGGTGTAAGGAATGAGCAAACTTTTATCAAACCGTGGTTATTCCTTAAACCACAGTAAGTAACACCCACCTTGGAGCTGGTTCAAAGGCGAAGCTTGGAATGGAAAAAAAGTATTGAGAAAGACATACTAGGTCCTTCTGTCTGAATTGCAAAGAAATATATTTGAATAGAAATTTTGAAATTGCCTTCCTTTTCCTCCCCCACCCCCTCAAAAAATGTTTGGAAAACTAAGACAGTCAATTGGAATTTGGACAGTCCCAGATCGCTCATCAACTTATCTTTTTATTTTATAGCAAATAACAAATGCTTAAGAGTGTGTTTACAAGGCTGTAAAACACTTAACAAGTTTAGACGATTATATAAACTGAAAGAGCTTGCTTGAGTGATTTATGCAGTGCAGTCTGTTGGGAGGGTAACAGGAGAACATGAATTAAAGGATGTCTTATCCTGCTTGTCAGTGTTGGTTTTCATCTACATAACACCAATGATGTGTTTGATTCAGACCATTTACATATTCCCCTTCTATGAACCTTCAGAAAGTGAGTTTGTTTTTCCACTAATGAAGTGCCTTCACGGCTCACAATGCCACCTCTGTATAATATTTGCACTTGATACCGACAATTTCTAGAAAGAATCCTGCTGACATCTACCAAGCATTCTGCAACAAATCTCTCCATTTGATTTTTAAGTTATTTAGACTCCTGCCACATCCTATTCGTGTACAAGCACTGTGGAACACCACATAACAGCTCCCCTTGGTTTGACATTACCCACTTCACAGCTATTCTCTCTTTCCAATTGTTGGACCATTTTCTTAACCAGTTTCATGTTGCATCCTAAATTCATAGGTTTCTTAGTTTCACGTAAAAGGCTTCTAATTAAACGGCCTCCTAAGCAGCCAATTTACCCATGGTGGATGATATCTTGTGTGTCAATAATAGAGTGAACTCTCTTCCTTATATTTGCAATGTTTGGGGCGTTGTTTCTTGGATATTTTAAATTGTTTTAAAATTTATTAATCAGTGTGACTCAACAATGGTGTAATTTGGCCCAATAAATGCAGGGTGTTGGAGTGCAATAATTGTTTACTATAGTGCCTGGTGTGGTTTGGCTTGTTTGATTGTTGACTTTTTAAACAAACATAGTTTCCATTGTCGTTTTTACAGTTGTAGGCAGACTTTATCTGTTATCAGGGTGTGATGCTATAGAATAGTTTTAAGGGAGGTGTACTTGAACTGTAAATAATGTCAAAGGCTCTATATATTATAATGCTATTACAGTTACTGTTATCTGGTTGCTGTTGTGTTGCTATCAGTAACCGTGATAAAACAAACTGCAGTTAGGGAATATATTTTGATATTTATGCTGACTGCTGTTGAATACCACTTTGACATGTCACTTATCAGCATAGATCTTCCTAGGTACATTTTAATATAATAGTCTTAATAGTTCTGGGTTAAAATGACAAAGATGCATTAGCTTGTGATTCAGAACTTTAACAATTGAAAATAAAATATAATATTCATGAAGCTTTCAAAGCGTGTGTCATAGTTAAGAGTTATTTATTGTTGAATATTACAACAAAGCCAGTTTAGTTATTGTTTAAAGAAAAGTTAGTAGATGAAGGAAGTGTGTGATCGTTGAAAATCAATTTGCGATTTAGAGATGAAAATTTCTTTACATCATTCGCATTTGACAAAAGCTGTTCTCTATGCTGAAGATTTGGTGTATTTTTATTAGCAATAGTTTGGTCCTTTGTAGAGAAGGTTTTAAAAAAATTATATTTCAAAAAGATGTCCACATATTGATTTTTTTGAACACTTTGTTAATACATATGATGGATACTGTATCTAGGGGAATCCAAGTAATATTTTACATTTCCATTTTTTTTAAAAGGTAGGTGTATTGCAAAACTACAGCATATTTCACTATCCTCGTTGCTAGATAAACTGTTCATTTTGGCAGTTTAAATTCTGTCCCTACTCTGTTCTTCTCCATCCAATTTGTACTATCCGCTGTAAGAAGTGTTGAAAGGTTCAGCCCAATGACAATCCTGCAGTAGTCATTAGGCTTGCTTTTTGGTTGATCTGTTAGGGGAGATGTACTTGACTAACAGGAAAAAAAACTTTCAAAGTCATTTTTCCTCCATCCTTCCCTCCAATGACTTGGCTGAGACTGTGATTCACACCTTAGAAGAATGTTGTTTGTTGTGAATGTTATTCAATTTCTGGCCCTTAGATTGGGTTCCATTGTGCTGCTGGTTAAAATAGAATTGTGTTAATATGTTAGAAAAGTTTAGAAATGATTTGTGTGGATAAGAGGAGGAAGTTACAAAGGAACGTAGACAGACTAAGTGAGTGGGCAAAGCTATGGCAGATGCATTGTTGGGAAGTGTACGGTCATCCACTTGGGATCTGAGAAAGACAAATCAGAATATTTTCTTAATGGTGAGAAACTAGGAGCTGTGGAGGAACTAAATCACTAAAAGTTAGTGCACAGGTGTAAAAAGTAATCAAAAAGGCTAATGGAATGTTGGCCTTTATCTCGGGGGTGGGGGGGGGGGTTAGGGCCCCAAGTATCTATCCTTGGCCCCCTCCTACTTCTCATCGGCATGCTGCTTCTCTGCCACATTAGCTGAAAACGTAACGTCAGATTCCACATGTACGCTGACAACACCCAGCTCTACCTCATCACCATCTCTGTCGACCCCTCCACTGCATCTGATTTGTCACGCTGCTTGTCTGACATCCAGTATTGGATGAGCAGTAATTTCCTCCCAATTAAATATTGGTAGGACTGAAACCGTTGTTTTCGGCCCCAGCCACAAACTCCGTTCCCTAGAACGATTCCATCTCCCTTCCTGGCCACTGCCTGAGGCTGAACCAGACTGTTTGTAACCTTGGCGCTCTGTTTGACCCTGAGCTGAACTTCTGACCTCCATCACCAAGGCCGCCCACTTCCACCTCCGTAATGTCACCCGTCTCTGCCCATTTGCTGCTGAAACCCTCATTCATACTTTTGTTACCTCCTGACTCGACCAAACCAATGCTCTCCTGGACGATCTCCCATCTTCCACCCTTCATAAGCTTCAACTCATCCAAAACTCTGCTGCCCGTATCATCACTCGCACCAAGTCCATTCCACCCGTCACCCCTGTTCTTGCTGACATTAGGACAGGCTCTCAATCCAGCAACACCTCGAATTTAAAATTCTCATCCTTGTGTTCAAACCCCTCCGTGGCCTCACCCCTCCCTATCTCTGTAACCTTCTCCAGCCCTACAACCCTCTGAGAACTCTGCGTTCCTCAAGTTCTGGCCTCTTGTGCATCCCCAGTTTCCTTCACCCCAGCACTGGCAGCCATGCCTTCAGCAGCCTAGGCCCTAAGCTCTGGAATTCCCTCCCTAAATCTCTTCACATCTCCACCTCTCTCCTCCTTTAAGACGCTCCTTAAAACCTACCTCTTTGACCAAGCTATTGGTCACCTGTCCTTATGTCTGCTTATGTTGTCTGATAACGTTTCTCTGAAGCGTCTTTGGATGCTTTACTAGTTGGTGTTGTTGGGGGTTGGAATTGAAAAGTGAGGAAGTGATGCTTCAGTTGTGCATAGCCTTGATCAGACTCCGTCTGGAGTACTGTGTTCAGCTTTGGGCACTGAACCTCAGGAAAGATATATTGACCTTGGAAGGGGTACAACTAGATTCACCAGAATGATGCCAGGGCTTAAAAGGGCATGTTATATAAACTTGGCTTGTATTCTTTTGAGTTTAGAAGATTGAGGGGTAATCTAACTGAGCTATTTAAAATGATTAAGGGATTCGATAGGGCAGATAGAGAGAAACTTTCCTCTGCTGGGGGAATCTAGAACAGGAGGGTTTAATCTTAAAATTAGAGCTAGGCTATTTAGGAGTGAAATCAGGAAGCACTTTTTCACACAACTGGTAGTGGAAATCTGTTACTCGCTCCCCCAAAAAGCCTGTGGATTCTGGGTCAATTGAAATTTTCAAGACTGAGATCAATAGATTTTTGTTAGATAAGAGTGGGAAAGGATATGGAGTTGAGGTGCGCATCAGCCATGATCTAATTGAATGGCGGAACAGGCTTGAGAGGGTGAATGGCCTACTCGTGTTCCTATGTTCCTAGTGGCTTACCATAACTGATTTATTAACAGTATTATTTACTGACGCTATCAGAATGTGCCAAATGTGAGGGCTACAGAAATATTTGTTGTGGCTGTATGCCCTAATAATCTGATAAATACAGAACAATGGACTTTGCTGCAATGCTTTCTTTAGGGCAATGAATGTTATTTTGGCATGAGTGAACAACAAATTCATCCAGAAAACCCCCTGAAGGCAGCCATCAAATTACGATGTGCATTATTATGCTTCTTTTGGCATATAGTAACAAATTAAAATATTATTTCACAAACACGCACAGTTAGCTGCTAAGGGCATAACTGGGATAATTTCCCAATTAAATAAGGAGTAATCAGATTGAAACAGGTGTGGTAGAGTCATTATGTGCATAATTGTATTATCAATTTTTAGCCAACTAAGGCCAAAGTGCAGGTGAACACCTGTAAACCAGACGTCAGTGTCATAACACCTCAATGTTTTCTTTTACACATTTAATCTAATTGAAAGTGGTTCCCATGAAACAATTATTAATTGTTGTAGACTGCAGATGTTTTCATTGCACAACAAAAGCATATGAATACATTCACTGTAGTTAGGAAACCATTGTAGAAATAAAGCAAAGTAATGAATCATTATTTAAATTAGATAGAGCAAAGTGTTTATCCACCAAATAGTGTCAACTGTGTACAGGGCACTTCAATTTGCAGCTTTTATGAGACGATGAGTGATTGCTTTTAAATTGATGTTTGATTATGTTTAATAGAATTTGATGAATATGCTCTGATTAGCTGGTATTAGTGTACAAAGCCTTTTCAGCACCTGATACTGAGCACATACAACTCCTTAAAGTTCTTATTATTTTGACTATTGTGTGCTTTAACTGCAGGATTACTGGGGTAAATAGAAAGGAATTGATTGTAAGATTTGCGAAGAGTACTGCAGCTTCTTTAAACAAGTGTTAACAATGTTCTGAAGTGGTTGTAAAGAGTACATTTAATAAAGGATCTTGATAACTTGCTTTACCCCACTTTCACACTTTTAAAGCCTCACACGCTCGAGAATGTATATGGGCACCATTATCCTCTCCATTTTCCTCTCTCCTAATTTCTAATTTTGGAGACTTCTGGCATGGAAATGTTGATTCCCTGACCTGCACCGATTTTTCTCCTGTCCCTTGATGTCATTTTTCTTAAGGAGCCTCCACTGGTCCCCGCTCTTCCGTCATGGGCCTCCCCTCTTTTACCAACCGTGGCCTTGTTTTGCTCCCTTCTCAGTACTCCAATTGTTGATTTAAACCTTTTGCAGTGTTTTTGGAGGCACCATGTATGTGCTTTTCAGTTCTCCGTGCATGTATGATTTTTGCTGGATCCCAATTAGCTGAGTACCCCTTGGGGTTGGTTTTTGTCCTGAACGACACGATCAGCACTTCGTGATATGCTGCAAGGTGCAGGAGGTGAGAAGACTGTTTGGTACACAGAACAAAAAAAACAACCAGCGCAACCGAAGAAAGAAAGTGCAGCACAAGGTAGAGAATCAAAACAGTTAATAGAAGCCAGAAAGGGAGCAAAGTCAAAAATGTAAAAATAATTATTGGGAGGAAAACTAATGAAAGGAGAGAAGAGAATCAAGAAATACAGAGAATAAGAGCCAAAAATCAGGAAAGTAGGAAACAAAGTGTTGGGGCGGGTGGGGGGGGACTGTTAAGGAGAGTAAGAGTGGCGAGTAGTAGACTGGGAAGAGAAATAGAAGGCTGAAGTTATATTGCCACTTTCACATTGATGTGAAGTGTTGTCATGTGCATATTGACATGAAAGTACAACTCTTAAGTAAGGTCCCAATCTGATTCTGAAATACTAAAGCCAAGAGGTGAGAAACCCATTCCAGATGTCTATTTCTCACTGCTTAAGTTTGGCAGCAGATGGAGTGTAGCTCCAGTCTATGACTACATCATAAGTATCTGTCCATTTGCTTTTTTGAACGTCTATTCTTTTTTGTCATTGGTTACATATATATTCTTCTTCAGTGATGAGGACTCCTGGGACCATTTAAGTCAGGATTGCAGTGGGGTGCCATTTCAGAATTGGAACAAGAGTTTTGGAAGATTAGGCATGGGCCATGGTAAAGATCAGAAACTGAGCTTGAGGGCCCAAACTACCCATAAACAATGCCACAAGAGATCCATTAGTGCATATATTATACATTTATTTTCTTTCCAAATAGTGGCTAGTAGCTTGCCTAAATATCAGTGATCTTTGAAAGCCAGACCCTGGTTCTGACAAAAGGTCTTCGACCTGAAACGTTAACTCTGTTTCTTTCTCCACAGACGCTGCTTGACTTGCATTTTCTGTTTTTATTCCTGGTTTTAGTGGCCAGCAATGAGATTATTTGCTGTGTAGAATTCAACTTGAGGGGAAGGAGAAGAACCCTTTGTGGTTTTGTTTCTTAATCTTCAAAATTTGAGCCAGAAAATAAAATCTATAAATTAGTATCAGTTGACACGTATGAGCAGCTCATGGGCTATTAATTATGGCTGCAGCTCAAAAACATTTGTCATGGTTAAAAAAAACTCTACTATATGGGCAAAAGTACAAAAATGTTACTAACAGCATGATAATGGTCCAGATAAAAGTCTTAGACATTTACTGAATTAAATCATTCATGTCAACATGCCTGTAAAAAATTTAATTAAGAAGCAACTGGCACATCTAGTAGATAAGGTAATGTTTCTTATTTCTTCTCTTAAAGGAGGTGTGTATATATATATTTTGTTTTTTTTTAATATATAATACATATATATAAAATAAATAATGTACCATCCTTAGGTGGTACATTTTTTGGCATCTTTGTGTGATTGATATTTGTTGCTTTGAAGTAATTGGGTGATTAGTTCATTAACCTAGCTAATCCTGCCTTTACTCCCTTCCACTCTGTTCAGCTCAGGTTCGGCTGCAGATACAGTAGTAAGTTAAAATAAAAGCAAAATACTGTGGATGCTGGGAATCTGAAATTAAAACAGAAAATGCTGGAAAACACTCAGCAGATCAGGCAGCATCTGTGGAGAGAGAAACAGAGTTAATGTTTCAGGTCGATGACCTTTCATCAGAACTGGAAGGGATTAACAGTTTTTAAGCAAGTACAGAGCCAGGGATAAGGGGGAGGGAAAGGAAGAACAAATGGAAAAGTCTGTGTTGGGGTGGAGGGCAGGAGTGATTAAATGACAAATGGGATGATGGTGCAAGGCAAATGTGGACAAGTAAAGAATCAAAAGATGGGTCCAGAGGAGGGCACCAGCCCACACCTCCCCCACTCCCAGTGGCTCTGGTGCAGCTGTCCTCCATTCCCAACACCTGCTGTCTGAGAAAATGGTGATTAAGATCTAAAGTTGTTAAACTCAGTGTTAAGGCCGGATGGCTTTAAAGTGCCTGCTAGAAAAATGAAGCAAGTTATGAGATACGGATCTAAAGAAAAATCACAAATGCAAGAATTGTGAAAAAGGTCAGTCAACATTTTGAAAGAGAAAGCTAGGTTCACATTTCAGGTGTGATCCTTCATCAGAAGTAACCAAGTGGTGTGCAGTTATGACTCTTTGTTCCTCTTGAGGAGTCCTGTAATATGAAACTGGGGAACTTCCCCAATATGCAGCGAATTTAACCAGTGAGTAATTGAGCCATACAAACCAGGAAGGTCCCTGGTTCTACTGCTACCCCAGTCAAAGATTAAATGTAGACTGATGCACTCCAGCAGGAGATAGTAGTCCACGCCCGGGACTTGGCAGCTAGATGCATGGCTTTCAGAGTATTGTTCTGTCAACTGGCATTTAGCGTCACTCCCAAGGTAACTGCAAAAGCAGCTATTGCATGTACTATTTGGAAAGGTATTTTTGGGGGCAGACAGAAGAATTGCTGGAATCCTTTAAGAAAAGCCAACAAAACATGCATGTATGACAATGATGGATATGAAAAGTGGAATCCCATTGAAGAGCTCCTTCATTCAATTAGCAGGTTAAGGCAATACCCAGCTCAGCCATTATCTTTTTCTGATACTGCTGAGTTTTCAGGTAGCATCCCCTAGTAGATGCTAGCAGAGGCCTATTCTATTCTATCTTCATACAGAGCAATTTAACAAATCACGAAAAGTTATTAGTTTCTTACGGATCAAAGACCAAGGCAAAACTGCAACAAAACCCTGGACAACCAAATTGATGTTTAAGTGCATTGTACATTGCTACCAACTTAGAAGGGAGAAGCTTGGGTGGGGCGGGGGGGGGGGGGAAGTTGAGAGTCATTCCGCCTATTCTACAGCTGCTTCCTAGGCTCCTATCAATTCGTTTCTAGTCAATAGCATATTCATGGCTGCCACACTGCGTAATCCTCACACATGTGCTAAACATTGCTGCTAGATTTAACTGCAGCACACAACACCTTTGTCCAATCAATTCTGGCAGCTGGTGTTACAGTTTTTACACATGGACCTCTCCGCTCCAGCTTTGATATGCTCCTAGCATGTGAAGGATGCTGAATGTAGAAGAAAGAAATATTATCTTGCAGCAACATCTTCATTCCTTGATATGCATCCTCCATACCATTATCCCACCCATATAGTTATAGTTAGTATAGTTTTGGAGATGTGGGGTTAATGTTAAGTGGTTAGTTACAGTTTAGCTTCAGGTCAAATAAATGGTTGGTGTTGGGTCTTGATCGGATATTGGAGGAGGACAGACTTGCAGCACCGCCTACCAGTGTTATAAAGACAATTTCATGTACATGCTTAGGTAGTGGGGTAAGTATGTGCAGTCAGCCTAAGCTGTACTCTTACAATTCTGGAGGACATATGTCATTCAAAGAATGAGGAAGACGCACCGAGGTTTTCTATCTTTCTTAATCATTGAGCTGACTTATCTTCAGATTATCCCAAAGTGTTTTTGATTCTTAATTTTGAATTTGAATTCAGTCGATATTTGAAAATACAGCTTTCTGATTAACCATTGTGCATTCAAACTCAGTGTTTGACCCATCAAGGAAACCTTTACAAGAGACACCAACATGTGATCGGGTATAAGCCAGTTGCCATTTTCAGCATATCAGCAGCAATTGAAAATTCTCAGCTAAGCATGTTGTTCCTACATTGTTCTATTTGTTTTAGATGTTGTTAAGTCACTTGCCAATCTTTTTTAAACTTCTGGATAATAATTTCCGATGAGGGCTATATTTAAATCATAAAGGTGATAAGTCAAATAACCGATTTAGAAAAAGTATTGTAACTGTAAAAATTATTTTAAATTTTTACTAGAGGTTTTTTTTATTCTTTGTAGGTCGGATCCTTAACCGTTTCTCAAAAGACATTGGCCACCTGGATGACTTGCTGCCCTATACTTGCATGGACTTTTCACAGGTAATTCAGTCATCAGAGCTCATGAATTGTACATTGTGTGATCATTTTATGGGCCACTGAGCACTCTTTGGTGCTGAAGTACTGTGATCACAAAACAATTACTTTCCAAGCAATAATTCTTTTAACAAAGTTAAACGTTGGTTTAATAAAAGTGTCTGCACATCAGAGGAGGGTGTGGTTGTAATTTTATGATACACCAAAGCAACAGTGAAAATTTAATGCCAGGAATAATTGCTGTATAGGAGTGGCCTCAGACCGCTTGCTATCCTGTCATGGCCACAGTCCACAGTATCTGCATACTTTGTAGCTTGTTGTTCATTAGCCTTCCAGTAATTTGGAGCACATCCAGGTAGTGTTATGAAATGTGGCCACAATAGCGCAACAATCAGCTGTCAAGAAAGACTTATGAAGACGAGCCAAATCATCAGGGCATGACCACAAAAGAGCAAAGTTTGACTGGCTGAAAGGAGCATGGTGAGGTAGCTACAGAAGGGGGAAAAGGATGGTGTTTGATAGTTAAATGAGCAGCCTAATGTTAATGTAAAAAGGTGAGGTTTATTTGAAAGCAAGACAAACCTAATTCTCTTAATACGTGATAAAGCACTAAGTTTTTACCCAGGACATGAACTGTTCTTTTATTACAGGCTATAACTTCAATAACTTTTGTTAAGCAATTACTCAGTGTACAAGAATGCTTAGGAAATAATTTCCAAACCTCCGGTAATACTGGTGGTAATTTCCCAACACAGTCTCTATTTGTGACAAGGCTAAAACATTAGACAGTCAACTAGTTAAAAATTAAAGATCAGGCAAAATGTTAAAGCAAAATTGTAAAACACTGCAGATGAAATACTATTCACTGCTATTATATTTTGTGTCTGTTGGTTGATTGCAAGTCAGCTCTTCAGCATCATAATTCACCATGAGCTGACCTGGTTTACTCTCCCAGGAGGGTTTCACCCATCTGGACACAGCCCATAATAGGAACACTAGAATACAATAGGTGCTGTGCTGGTATCCTTATTCTGCTGGTAGTGATGCCCTCAATAGAAATGAGAAAAGATGATGCACTAAATAAATAACAGAAAGCTCCAACAGATTAATTATAATTGAAAAAAAATCAAATTTTTCAGGTATCCACTTTAGAAATGCATAGATACTCATCAAGTTATAGTTTATAACATAACGTGTGATATGGTGTGATATGTATGATGATGAATGTGGTAAAGTATTTTTTTTCACTTGTATACCTCCATTCTCTGCCCCTTAAAAATGTTTTATTTTACAATGTGCCAAAGGCCTTGGACCCTAAATCACTCTATGCCTGAACTGCAGTGGAGCCCTTTGATTATCAAGTCAGATTTGCTGGCCAAATTTGTTGTAACTGGCCTTTTGAAAACATTTTACTTTGCCAGTTTCTTCCCAAGGTGTTGACTCCTACTGGGGTACAGTATCATGGGCGTCAGTCACCCTCCAGTACCTTGTCCACATGGCCCATCGTGTGAGAGCCTGGACAGTTTTAGCAGGCTAATAACTGTGACTGTAAAAAGGCCAACTTCAAAGGAATGAGTGATGAAGTAAAAGAAATGAGCTAGGGAGTATTGCTGAACAGTGCCTCAGTTGAGAAAGAATTGATGACAAGACTGACAACACTGAATAACCATAATCCTTAGAAAATTAAGTGTAAACCAAACAAGTGATCCACAAAATGGAGGAAAATTAAAATGGGAATAAAAAAGAAAAACTAACTATACAAAGCTGACAGGTCAGTGGTGGGAGTACCCCCGGAGGGGTATATGAATTTGTTGAAACAAGTGAAGAGATTTAGGACAATAAAAATGCAGAAAAAGATAAAAGTTAAAATATCAAATGAATATTTTCTAGAAGTATTCACCAAAGAAAATAACACGAACTCTCTGATCAATTTCTGTAGTACACCTGATATCTTAGAAGATTTTGAAGTCAGTGTGGCAGAGGCACTTGGTGACAATAATAATTACTTTGGATAAGATGTTAAATATCCTAGGGTTCTGAGGGAGACTAAGGAGGAGATTTGAGGGTCACTGGCTATTGCCATGAAGGAATCATTGAGCATTAGTGACAAAAAAAGAAAAGACTTACATTTATATAGTGCCTTTCATGACCTCATGACGTCCCAAAGCGCTTTACAGCCAACCTCCTGACGAAGGAGGAAAGCTCCGAAAGCTTGTGATTTTCAAATAAAACTGTTGGACTATAACCTAGTGTTGTAAGATTCCTTACATTTGAAGTGTAGTCACTGTTGTAATGTAAGCGATGGCAGGGTAGGTGGTGTGTCATAACTGCAGCATGTGGGAGTTTGTGAAGAGCAGCATGATCCCCGACAACCACATCTGCAGTAAGTGTCTGCAGCTCGAGGAACTTCGGCTCAGAGTTGTTGAGCTGGAGTCCAGGCTGCAGACATTGCAATGCATCCGGAAGGGGAAGAGTTATCTGGACACTTTGATCCAGGAGGCAGTCACACCCCTTAGATTAGGTAGTAGTTTAGATTCCTTCAGTGGTCAGGGACAGAAGGGTGTGACTACAAGTCAGGCAGGTATGGGGACCCAGGATGCAGTGATGGAGGAGCCTCAGCCCTTGACCTTGTCCATACTTGCTACCTTTATGGATGAAAGCAAAGAGTGCAGGGAGGATGGGCAAACTGACCGCAGCATTGTGGTACAGGAGGCCATTCAAGTGGGGGGAGTAAAAAGGAATGTGGTAATGGTAGGGGATAATATAGTCAGGTGGATAGACACTGTTCCCTGCAGCCGCGACCGAGAGTCCCAAAGACTGTGTTGCCTGCCCGGTGCCAGGGTTAAGGACATCTCTTCGCGGCTGGAAAAGAACTTGGAGCATGAGGGGGAGGATTCAGTTGTTGTGTTCCACGTAGGAACCAACGACATGGGTAGAACTAAGAATGGGGTTCTGCTGAGGCAGATTGAGGAGCTAGAATCTAAATTAATAAGCAGAACCTCAAATGTAATAATCTCTGGATTACTACCTGCGCCACATGCAAATTGGCATAGAGACAAACAGATCAGAGAGTTAAAAGTGTGGTTAAAAGAGTGGTGTGGGAGACAGGGGTATCAATTCATAGGGCACTGGCACCAGTACTGGGGAAAGAGGAAGCTGTTCCGTTGGGACAGGCTCCACTTAAACCGGGCTGGGACCAGCGTCCTAGCGAATCGAATAACTAGGGCTGTAGATAGGGCTTTAAACTAAAAGGGGGGAGGGGGAGGGGGAGGTGTCAGGTATGGGGCAATTTTGAAATCTAATGAGGAAAGTCAAGGCAACAGAGCAGTGTAGTGATTTGGGTAAAGATAAACAGAGTGTGGCAGGAAGGGACAGAGAGTTTACCAATAATAGAGCATCAACAAATAAGGTCAGAGCAGGAAAAAATGGTAAAAAGTCAAAATTAAAGGCTCTTTATCTGAATGCATGGAGCATTCATAACAAGATAGATGAATTAGTTGCACAAATAGAGATAAATGGGTTTGATCCAACAGCCATTACAGAGACATGGGCTCCGATATTAGAATGGAGGCGGAATGGGAGTGTGGGTAACCCGGCCAATAAAAAATGTTCGTTTCCCACGTGATTGCAATTCAATTGACGCCACTTAACGTGGCCTCCGGGTTTGCCGTCCAAAAGCTGCGCAGCGGGTGGACTGTGCACCCGCATCACAGGCTGACAGCTGGAGGAGCTCTATTTAAAGGGCCATTGCTCCAAAGGCTTTTGTTGGAGCAAAGACCCACAAACCACAATGGAGCAGCACAGGGGCATGGCTGAACGATGCCTCACTCCAGGTGCTACTGGATGGGGTGAGGAGGTGGAGGGATATGTTTTACATGGCGGACAGGAGGAAGTGGCCTGCCTCTGCCACCAAGAAAGCCAGGCTCGAGGTGACAGAGGAGTCACCAGCAGCAGCAACATCTCCCGCACCTGGATCCAGTGCAGGAAGCGCTTCAATGACCTAACTAGGTCAGCAAAAGTGAGTACACTTACTGATTCTCCTGCATTCTGTGTTCTGCATCACTGCCCCCCCACCCCCCTCAACTCATTCTACACTACTCTATCACATCACTCCTCACACCCACTTAAGGCTCATCCTCAACTTACCTGCACTTCCTCACCTCCCCATTAGTCACCCCACCACCACTACTCATCCCAATCCTCATCCAACATCTCTCATATACTCACCCTCTGATGCACCTATTTCAGTCAGCCTCACCCAAAGCAACGCATTCATCAGTTGGCTACGTCACCATCACTCACTCACACGTCTGTTCTTTGTCCTCTTGTAGGAGAAGAGAGCGCAAAATGCACGCGAGAGGGCGAGGACTGGAGGGGCACCACAACAAGTAGTGATCCTCACAGATGCGGAGCAGGAGGCCCTGGAGCTCAGCCACACCTTCAAGTGCCTGTCCATCGGGGACACCGAGACTGGCACCCCACAAACATCCGGTGACAAAACTTCAACACTCATCACACACACTATGAATTGATGTTAACATGCCTTGCCATCTTCAACACCTCAGTATGCTCATCGCAACATGACACATCTGTGATGATGCTTAATATTGCCTTCTGTTCGCTTACAGGGCCTTCAGCGACTGCAGTGACGGCAGAGGGCAATTCCTCAGAGAACCTGCCGACCTCTGAGGGGGCACCGTCACATCTTAGTGAGCCATTCACCAACGCAGATACTCACACCTCGGTGGCTCCTAGTCCTCAGTTAGTTGTGTTGGCACCTGATGCGTCACCACATCCAAGTGAGCAAGAGCAGACACTGGTGGCAGGGGCAGCTGTGGAGAGTCTGCGTCGGTGGGCGCTCTCCTCTCCAGGCTTTGCTCAGCTGGACGCAGATGTGAAACCCCAGGGTTCATCCTTTAAAGGGAGAATGATCGAAGGACAGCAGCACATTTGCGAGGTACTGGAACAGGTGCCACGCGGACTCTCCACAATAGCGCAGAGGATGGAGGAGTCCAACTCCTGCATGAGTGGAATGGTGGCACAGGTTCAGGAGGGAATCTCTGAGATAATGACACAGGGACGTGAGCAACTCTCTGAGATAGTATCGCAGGTAACTGCGGGAATGTCTGAGATAGTATTACAGGTAAGTGCCGGAATGTCTGCGATGGAGAGAAGGCTAATCTCCGTTGAGCTTCAAGCACGGCTCACAAATGAGTCCATTCAGGCCCTGACAACAGCTGTTCAGACTCGGGGAGAACACATTCTGCCGCCTTAAGCAGGCTGACAGATACTTTAGAAGTGGCCTTCCAACACATCTCACATGTCCACCACACTGTTCTCCAATAGGAGTGATGTGGGCCTGGCCCAGGGGAGGGATGATGGCGAAAGAGGATATGGAAGTGGGGACGCCACTCAAAGCGCTCCCACGTCTCACCTGTTGCCCTCCTCTCAACCAGTACCCACAATACTGCTTCCTCTCCAGGTGGCTGAGACAGCTCCTGCAAAGGTGCAGATGGAGCAGTCTTTGGAGGGGCCCTCACGGACTCCAAAACCCAGAGGGCGTAGGGCGAAAGCATCTAAGCAGTCAGGACATGAACATGAGAAAGCTGCCACCACTTCTGCTGCAGCCACAGGGGATGCACCACGTAGAAGTAGTCGGAAGAGAAAGACGAAGGTTTTTTGATCACGAAGGGTATGCACAAGGGTGTTTGACAGCCTGGCATCTTTTTTATTTATATTTGCTTTTTGTTAAAGTGACATTAAATGTTATGATTGTCACCACTACTGCCACGTCTTGCCCATTCTTGACTGGCTTTTGTGATAGCGCCCTTTCATGAGGCTCACAGTGAACGCCGACACTTGATGCCACCCATTGGGTCACTTTACAGTGGGTGTACGTGTATTTGCCGGACTGTTTTGTGCAGGGAGGGGTGGGCGGCTTGGTGTGGGCACTGCTTTTTCCAGGTGGTGTGAGGACTGGACTCTTCGCACTTTCTGATGTTAGGAGAACTGTTCACATATCAGTGACTCCCTGGCCTCACGAGCAGCCAGGTGAGCCGCAGCTCTGCCCATGGGTTGTTCCTCCTCCTCCTCAATGTGGGTGGCTGATGTGGATGGGGCCTCCTCAAGCAACACCCCTCTCTGTGCGCCATGTTGTGCAGGGCGCAACACACTACTGTAATGTGTCCCACTCTGTCTGGTGCGTATTGAAGCGTTCCCCCAGAACGATCAAGACACCTAAATCGCATCTTGAGCAGCCCTGGAGCATGCTCAGTTGTAGACCTGGTGGCGATGTGGCTGTTCTTACATCGACGCTGTTGCTCGGTGATGGGGTTCCTCAGAGGTGTCATGAGCCACGTATGCAGAGGGTACCCCTTGTCCCCGAGGAGCCAGCCCTTAAGGGTGTTTGGTGCGTGTAAGAGGGGCGGGATGTTGGATTCCCGGAGAATGAAGGAATTGTGGCAGCTACCAGGGAATCTGGCGCACACGTGAAGCAATCTTTTGCGGTGGTCACAAACGAGCTGAGTGTTGATGGAGTGATAGCCCTTTCTGTTGATGAACAGGCCTGGCTTGTGTAGAGGTGCTCGGATGCTATATGGGTGCAATCGATTACACCCTGCACTCATGGGAAGCCAGCCACAGAGTGGAATCCCACTGCCCTCTCCGTCTGGTTGAGATCGTCCGTGGGGAAGTTGACGTACTGTGAGGCTGTGCGAAACAAGCTGTCGGTGACGTACCTTATGCACTTGTGTGCAGACGACTGAGAGGCACAGGTGACACCCTGGAATGATCCGGAGGCGAAGAAGTTGAGGGCAGTGATGACTTTTGCAACATGTAATGAGATGACGCTCGGCCCAGCCGGGAGCAGCTCGGCATGAAGGAGGCTGCAGATGTCTGCGACTACCTGGCGACTGACTCTGACTCTCCATATGCACTGTTCCTCAGAGAGGTCCAGGAAGCTGAGCCTCGGTCTGTAGACCCTGTTTGAAGGGTAGTGCCTCCTGTGATGTCACTCTCTCTGTTGTTGCCCTCTGTGCTCTTGTGCAGCTGCCTGTGGCGCAGCACCATGTTGTGGAGCTCCACGTGGCGGAAGTGCACGCAGTACCTGGCGAGGCGTGTGTTGTTGCTCGTCCTCGGATGTAGTGGTGAATGCAGCCATGACGCCCCTCCCACCCTGATGGTGTGAGTTTGAGGGGGTCCGAAAAGTTGTTAAATATGTGTGAACAGAAGAATTGTGAGTGGAAAGTAAGAATTTTCAGTGAAAACACAAAGATCTCGCAGCCAAAAGTTTGTGTAAAAGAACTGAGTGCCCTGCAGCAAGAACTCACCTTTTCTCCCCATCTGTCAAACAAGCATTTGAATGTGCAACTGGCTGCTGGCTGAAACACGTCTGGTAGAACATGAAATATTTCCCACAGCACGGGAAACATGGTGAGGATGTTTCAAAATCGGACCCCTGCCTTAACGTGGACAAAATTAAATCCTTCAAGTATCTAAATGACTCTCTTAAATATCATCCCGCTGACTTTAATTGCCAATGGTACTTCCGCATTCGGGAGGCGCGCATGCACCCAGACGCGTCAGTGGGGAACCTGGAAGTCTGCGGGTTGGAGCCGGGTTCTGAACCCGCTTGGGATTTCCGTGGTTTTCGGAGCCCCCCCCCCTCCCCCCCCACCAAAGCGGTCACTACTTCACGCGAAAATCGAGCCCATGGTTGCAAAATGACCAAGATTGGGAACGAAACATTCCAGGGTACGTGATGTTTAGAAAAGACAGGCAAAATGGAAAAGGAAGGGGTGTAGCCCTAATAATAAAGGATGGCATAAGGACAGTGGTGAGAAAGGATCTTGGCTCGGAAGATCAGGAAGTAGAATCAGTATGGGTGGAAATAAGAAATAACAAGGGGCAGAAAACACTGGTGGGAGTAATTTATAGGACCCCTAATAGTAGCCATACCATTGGACAGAGTATTAATCATGAAATAATAGGAGCTTTTAACAAAGGTAATGCAGTAATCATGGGGGGCTTTAATCTTCCTATAGAGTGGATAAATCAAATTGGCAAAGGTAGTTTGGAGGACAAGTTCATGGAATGCATTCAAGACGGTTTCCTAGAGCAGTATGCCATGGAACCAACCAGGCAACAGGCTATTTTAGATCTTCTGTTGTGTAATGAGACAGGGTTAATTAGTAATCTCAGTAAAGGATCCTCTGAGGAAGAGTGATCATAATATGATACAATTGCACATTGAGTTTGAGAGTGACGTACTTAAGTCCGAAACTAGAGTCTTAAACTTAAATAAAACCAATTATATAGGTATGAGGGGGCGAGTTGGCTAAGGTAGATTGGGAAATTAGATTAACGGGTATGAAGGTTGACAAGCAATGGCAAACATTTAAAGAAATATTTCAATATTCTCAACAAATATACATTCCATTAAGAAATAAAAACTCCATGGGAAAAGTGATCCATCCATGGCTAACTGAAGAAGTTAAGGATAGTATTAGATTAAAAGAAGAGGCCTATAATGTTGCCAAGAAGAGTAGTAAGCTTGAGGATTAGGAGAGTTTTGGAAACGAGCAAAGAACGACCAAAAAATTGATAAAAAGGGAGAAAATAGAATATGAAAGTAAACTAGCAAGAAATAAAAAAACAGATTGTAAGAGCTTCTACAGGTATGTATAAAAGAAGAGAGTAGCAAAAGTAGACCTTGGTCCCTTAGAGGCTGATACAGGAGAAATGATAATGGGGAATCAGGAAATAGCAAGTGCATTAAACAAATATTTTGTACCTGTCTTCACAGTAGAAGACACAAAAAGCATACCAGAAATAGTAGGGAACCAAGGGGCTAATGAGAGTGAGGACCTTAAAGTAATTATTGTCAGTAGAGAAAAAGTACTTGAGAAACTAATGGGAGTAAAAGCCGATAAATTCACGGGACCTGGTGGCCTACATCCGAGGGTTCTAAAAGAGGTGGCTGCAAAGATAGTGGACACGTTGGTTATGATCTTCCAAAATTCCCTGGATTCTAGAACGGTCCCAGTGGACTGGAATGTAGCAAACATAATCCCGCTATTCAAGAAAGGAGGGAGAGAGAAAACAGGGAATTACAGGCCAGTTAGCATGACATTGGTCGTCAGGGAAAATGCTGGAATCCATTATTAAGGGCGCTTAGAAAATCATAATATGATTAGGCAGAGTCTACATGATTATGAAAGGGAAATCGTGTTTGACAAATTTATTATAGTTTTTTGAGGATGAAACTAGCAGGGTAGATAAAAGGGAACCAGTGGATGTGGTATATTTGTATTTTCAAAAGGAATTCGATAAGGTGCCACATATAAGGTTGTTACGCAAGATAAGGGTTCATTGGTATTGGGAGTAACATATTAGCATGGATAGAGGATTGGTTAACGGACAGAAAAAAAAGAGTAGGGCTAAACGGATCATTCTCAGGTTGGCAGGCTGTAACTAGTGGGGTACCACAAGGATCGGTGCTTGGGCCTCAGCGAATTACAGTCTACATTAATGACTTGGATGAAGGGACCGAGTGTAATGTATCCAAGTTTGCTGACGATACAAAGCTAGGTAAGAAAGTAAGCTGTGAGGAGGACACAAAGAATCTGCAAAGGGATATGGACAGGTTAAGTGAGTGGACAAGAAGCTGGCAGATGGAGTATAATGTGGAGAAATGTGAGGTTATTCACTTTGGTCGGAAGAATAGAAAAACAGAATATTTTTTAAAGGGTGTCCTCGTACAAGAAACACAAAAAGTTAGCATGCAGGTACAGCAGGCAATTAGGAAAGCAAATGGCACGTCGGCATTTATTGCAAGGGGGTTGGAGTACAAGAGTAAGGACGTCTTACTACAATTGTACAGGGCTCTGGTGCTACCTCACCTGGAGTACTGCGTACAGTTTTGGTCTCCTTATTTATGGAAGGATATCCTTGCCTTAGAGGCTGTGCAGCGAAGGTTCTCTATATTTATTCCTGGGATGAGAGGTTGAGTAGAATGGGTCTATACTGTTTGCAGCTTAGAAGAATGAGAGGTGATCTCATTGAAACAATAAGATTGTGAGGGGGCTTGACAGGGTAGATGCTGAGAGATTGTTTCCCCTGGCTGGAGAGTCCAGAACTAGAGGGCATAGTTGCAGGATAAGGGGTCGGCCATTAAACACTGAGATAAGGAGGAATTTCTTCACTCAGAGGGTTGTGAATCTTTGGAATTCTCTTACCAGAGGGCTGTGGATGCTGAGCTGTTGAGTATATTCAAGGCTGAGATAGATAGATTTTTGGGCTCTAGGTCAATCAAGGGATATGGGGATGGGGCAGGAAAGTGGAGTTGAGGTTGAAGATCAGCCATGACCTGATCGAATGGCGGAGCAGGCTCGAGGGGCCTTATGGCCTACTCCTGACAGAGCTATAGTGATAGGGGACTCAATTGTAAGGGGAATAGACAGGCGTTTCTGCGGACGCAACCGAGACTCCAGGATGGTATGCCTCCCTGGTGCAAGGGTCAAGGATGTCTCGGAGCGGCTGCAGGACATTCTGGAGGGGGAGGGTGAACAGCCAGTTGTCGTGGTGCATATAGGCACCAACGATATAGGTAAAAAACAGGATGAGGTCCTACAAGCTGAATTTAGGGAGTTAGGAGTTAAACTAAAGAGTAGGACCTCAAAGGTAGTAATCTCAGGATTGCTACCAGTGCCACGGGTTAGTCAGAGTAGGAATGACAGGATAGCTAAGATGAATACGTGGCTTGAGAGATGGTGCAAGAGGGAGGGATTCAAATTCCTGGGCCATTGGAACCGGTTCTGGGGGAGGTGGGACCAGTACAAATTGGACGGTCTGCATCTGGGCAGGACTGGAACCAATGTCCTAGGGGGAGTGTTTGCCAGTGCTGTTGGGGAGGGTTTAAACTAATGTGGCAGGGGGATGGGAACCGATGCAGGAAGTCAGTGGGAAATAAAGTGGTGACAGAAACAAAAGGCAGTAAGGGAGAGTGTACAGAACATGACCGGACAGATGGTCTGAGAAAGCAGGGCAAAGACCAAGGGAAGTCTAGATTAAACTGCATTTATTTCAATGCAAGAAGTCTGATGGGCAAGGCAGATGAACTCAGGGCATGGATGGGTACATGGGACTGGGATGTTATAGCTATTACTGAAACATGGCTAAGGGAGGGGCAGGACTGGCAGCTCAATGTTCCAGGGTACAGATGCTATAGGAAAGATAGAGCAGGAGGTAAGAGAGGAGGGGGAGTTGCGTTCTTGATTAGGGAGAACATCACGGCAGTAGTGAGAGGGGATATATCCGAGGGTTCGCCCACTGAGTCTATATGGGTAGAACTGAAAAATAAGAAGGGAGAGATCACTTTGATAGGATTGTACGACAGACCCCCAAATAGTCAACGGGAAATTGAGGAGCAAATATGTAAGGAGATTACAGACAGCTGCAAGAAAAATAGGGTGGTAATAGTAGGGGACTTTAACTTTCCCAACATTGACTGGGACAGCCATAGCATTAGGGGCTTGGATGGAGAGAAATTTGTTGAGTGTATTCAGGAGGAATTTCTCATTCAGTATGTGGATGGCCTGACAAGAGAGGGGGCAAAACTGGACCTCCTCTTGGGAAATAAGGAAGGGCAGGTGACAGAAGTGTTAGTGAGGGATCACTTTGGGACCAGTGATCATAATTCCATTAGTTTTAAGATAGCTATGGAGAAGGATAGGTCTGGCCCAAAAGTTAAAATTCTAAATTGGGGAAAGGCCAATTTTGATGGTATTAGACAGGAACTTTCAGAAGTTGATTGGGAGAGTCTGTTGGCAGGCAAAGGGACGTCTGGTAAGTGGGAGGCTTTCAAAAGTGTGTTAACCAGGGTTCAGGGTAAGCACATTCCTTATAAAGTGAAGGGCAAGGCTGGTAGAAGTAGGGAACCTTGGATGACTCGGGAGATTGAGGCACTAGTCAAAAAGAAGAAGGAGGCATATGACATGCATAGGCAGCTGGGATCAAGTGGATTCCTTGAAGAGTATAGAGATTGCCGGAGTAGAGTTAAGAGAGAAATCAGGAGGGCAAAAAGGGGATATGAGATTGCTTTGGCAGATCAGGCAAAGGTGAATCCAAAGAGCTTCTACAAATACATAAAGGGCAAAAGGGTAACTAGGGAGAGAGTAGGGCCTCTTAAGGATCAACAAGGTCATCTATGTGCGGAACCACAAGAGATGGGTGAGATCCTGAATGAATATTTCACATCGGTATTTACGGTTGAGAAAGGCATGGATGTTAGGGAACTTGGGGAAATAAATAGTGATGTCTTGAGGAGTGTACATATTACGGAGAGGGAGGTGCTGGAAGTCTTAACGCGCATCAAGGTAGATAAATCTCCGGGACCTGATGAAATGTATCCCAGGACGTTATGGGAGGTTAGGGAGGAAATTGCGGGTCCCCTAGCAGAGATATTTGAATCATCCACCGCTACAGGTGAGGTGCCTGAAGATTGGAGGGTAGCAAATGTTGTGCCTTTGTTTAAGAAGGGCAGCAGGGAAAAGCCTGGGAACTACAGACCAGTGAGCCTGACATCTGTAGTGGGTAAGTTGTTAGAGGGTATTCTGAGGGACAGGATCTACAGGCATTTGGAGAGGCAGGGACTAATTAGGAACAGTCAGCATGGTTTTGTCAGAGGAAAATCATGTCTCACGAATTTGATTGAGTTTTTTGAAGGGGTAACCAAGAAGATAGATGAGGGCTGTGCAGTAGACGTGGTCTACATGGACTTCAGCAAAGCATTTGACAAGGTACCGCATGGTAGGTTGTTACATAAGGTTAAATCTCATGGGATCCAAGGTGAGGTAGCCAATTGGATACAAAATTGGCTTGACGACAGAAGACAGAGGGTGGTTGTAGAGGGTTGTTTTTCAAACTGGATGCCTGTGTCCAGCGGTGTGCCTCAGGGATCGGTGCTGGGTCCGCTGTTATTTGTTATTTATATTAATGATTTGGATGAGAATTTAGGAGGCATGGTTAGTAAGTTTGCAGATGACACCAAGATTGGTGGCATTGTGGACAGTGAAGAAGGTTATCTAGGATTGCAACGGGATGTTGATAAATTGGGCCAGTGGGCCGATGAATGGCAGATGGAGTTTAATTTAGATAAATGTGAGGTGATGCATTTTGGTAGATCGAATCGGGCCAGGACCTACTCCGTTAATGGTAGGGCGTTGGGGAGAGTTATGGAACAAAGAGATCTGGGAGTACAGATTCATAGCTCCTTGAAAGTGGAGTCACAGGTGGATAGGGTGGTGAAGAAGGCATTCAGCATGCTTGGTTTCATTGGTCAGAACATTGAATGCAGGAGTTGGGATGTCTTGGTTGAAGTTGTACAGGGCATTGGTGAGGCCACACTTGGAGTACTGTGTACAGTTCTGGTCACCCTATTATAGAAAGGATATTATTAAACTAGAAAGAGTGCAGAAAAGATTTACTAGGATGCTACCGGGACTTGATGGTTTGACTTATAGGGAGAGGTTAGACAGACTGGGACTTTTTTCCCTGGAGAGTAGGAGGTTTAGGGGTGATCTTATAGAAGTCTATAAAATAATGAGGGGCATAGATAAGGTAGATAGTCAAAATCTTTTCCCAAAGGAAGGGGAGTCTATAACGAGGGGGCACAGATTTAAGGTGAGAGGGGAGAGATACAAAAGGGTCCAGAGGGGCAATTTTTTCACTCAAAGGGTGGTGAGTGTCTGGAACGAGCTGCCAGAGGCAGTAGTAGAGGCGGGTACAATTTTGTCTTTTAAAAAGCATTTGGACAGTTACATGGGTAAGATGGGTATAGAGGGATATGGGCCAAGTGCAGGCAATTGGGACTAGCTTAGTGGTATAAACTGGGCGACATGGACATGTTGGGCCGAAGGGCCTGTTTCCATGTTGTAACTTCTATGATTCTATGTTCCACAGGACTGGTGGCATGTAAACAAAGTACCTGTTTATAAATCAAAAAATGGATCCAGGCAACTCCAGGTCCATTAACCAAAAACAGGGAAAATGATGGACTTTATTCTAAGTGTTAGGCTGGAGGGGTAGCTGTGTAGCAATAACAAAAAGGAACAGACAGGATTAATTTAGAAAAGGAAGATTCTGCATGAAAAACCTCCTTGGCATTTTGAGCATGTTAAGGCTAAAATTGATAGTGATATAGTTTATTTGGATTTTCAGAAAGCTCTTCAAAAACTTGCAAGTTATAAACTTCTAATTAAAGCAAAAGCCCCCCCCCCAACACCCCACCAAACCCTGCTCATCTGAAGAGTGCATTTAGTCTCTCATCTCAATGTGTAACACCACAGGAGATTAATTGGTGCAATGTCTGCGCGCACTTCCTTGTCACTTTTTTCAGTTGTTCCGATGTCCAGGCGGGAGGCTGTAATTACAGTGCGACAAGTTTATATTGGGCAGTTTCCATTGTAAAAGTGGACATAGGAATTGGCAACCTGTGAGGACAATTGCAGGAGGATGTAAACAGGTTAGCAGAAGACTGAAACATTCTGTCTGGCTTCTGCCAGAAATTTTGCCCGTCAGATGCTGATCCCATCTCCCTGTTCTGCTATTCACTCGGACTGAACCTCTAGTTGCACCATCTCAATGTCCTGCTTCACCCTAAGCTGAGCTTCAAAGCTCACATGTGATCCATCACCAAGACCACTTACTTCCACTTATGTCCCTACCTCACCCTCACCGCTTAAACCCCCAACATCTTTGTTATCGCTAGGCTTGGTTTTCTGGAAGTTATCTTGTCACCTCTCCATGTCCACCCTATACAAATTGCAACTCATCTAGAGCTCTATCCTCAAACACCAATGCACCCATCACCACTGTCCTCGCCAATGTCCACTGGCTCCTTACCCCCTGGCTCATCAATACAAAAATCCTGAACCATGGCTTCAAATTCCTTCACAGCCTTGCTTGAGCCTACCTCTGCAAACGGCTCGTCTGACTATGATGTACTCTGTACCCTCCCTCCAATGTTCCCTGTGTGATGCCAACTATTTCTATTTTAAGGCCTGCAGTGTGCATGAAGGTTGGAGGCAGAAAATGCTGGGTTTGTAGTGTGAGTAGGTTGAGTTGGTCAGAGAGGTGCTGCAACATGGCAGTTTTTTTCTATTCGCTCATGGGATGTGGGCGTCGCTGGCGAGGCCGGCATTTATTGCCCATCCCTAATTGCCCTTGAGAAGGTGATGGTGAGCCGCCTTCTTGAACCGCTGCAGTCCGTGAGGTGAAGGTTCTCCCACAGTGCTGATGGGAGTTCCAGGATTTTGACCCAGCGACAATGAAGGAACGGCGATATATTTCCAAGTCAGGATGGTGTGTGACTTGGAGGGGAACGTGCAGGTGGTGTTGTTCCCATGTGCCTGCTGCTTTTGTCCTTCTAGGTGGTAGAGGTCGTGGGTTTGGGAAGTGCTGTCAAAGAAGCCTTGGCGAGTTGCTGTAGTGCATCCTGTGGATGGTACACACTGCAGCCACAGTGCGCCGGTGGTGAAGGGAGTGAATGTTTAGGGTAGTGGATAGGGTGCCAATCAAGCAGGCTGCTTTGTCCTGGATGGTGTCGAGCTTCTTGAGTGTTGTTTGAGCTGCACTCATCCAGGCAAGTGGGGAGTATTTCATCACATTCCTGACTTGTGCCTTACAGATGGTGGAAAGGCTTTGGTGAGTCACTCGCCTCAGAATACCCAGCTTCTGACCTGCTCTTGTAGCCACAGTATTTGTTTGGCTGCTCCAGTTAAGTTTCCGATCAATGGTGACCCCGAGGATGTTGATGGTGGGGGATTCGGCGATGGTAATGCCATTGAATGTCAAGGGGAGGTGGTTAGACTCTCTTTTTGGAGATGGTCATTGCCTGGCATTTGTCTGGCGCGAATGTTACTTGCCACTTATGAACCCAAGCCTGGATGTTGTCCAGGTCTTGCTGCATGTGGGCACAGGCTGCTTCATTATCTGAGGGGTTGCGAATGGAACTGAACACTGTGCAGTCATCAGCGAACATCCCCATTTCTGACCTTATGATGGAGGGAAGGTCATTGATGAAGCAGCTGAAGATGGTTGGGCCTAGGACACTGCCCTGAGGAACTCCTACAGCAATGTATAGAGCTTCTCCCCTTCCCTCCACGAGTATACCATCATCTAGAGACCTTTCTCTTTAGGCAGCAGTTCACCAAGCTCCCATTCATGCCCCCTGATGAAAGCAACTTCCAAATTTTTGCCTTCTCCTGACTTAACCCTCAGCCCCACCCTCTCTGTCTCAACTGTCTTAACATTCGTGCCAGGCAATGACCATCTCCAACAAGAGAGTGTCTAACCACCTCCCCTTGACATTCAACAGCATTACCATCACCGAATCCCCCACCATCAACATCCTGGGGGTCACCATTGACCAGAAACTTAACTGGACCAGCCATATAAATACTGTGGCTACGAGAGCAGGTCAGAGGCTGGGTATTCTGCAGCGAGTGACTCACCTCCTGACTCCCCAAAGCCTTTCCACCATCTACAAGGCACAAGTCAGGAGTGTGATGGAATACTCTCCACTTGCCTGGATGAGTGCAGCTCCAACAACACTCAAGAAGCTCGACACCATCCAGGACAAAGCGGCCCGCTTGATTGGCACCCCATCCACCACCCTAAACATTCACTCCCTTCACCACCGGTGCACAGTGGCTGCAGTGTGTACCATCCACAGGATGCACTGCAGCAACTCGCCCAGGCTTCTTCGACAGCACATCCCAAACCCATGACCTCTAAAACCTAGAAGAACAAGGGCAGCAGGCACATGGGAACAACACCACCTGCACGTTCCCCTCCAAGTCACACACCATCCTGACTTGGACATATATCGCCGTTCCTTCATTGTCGCTGGGTCAAAATCCTGGAACTCCCATCAGCACTGTGGGAGAACCTTCACCACGGTTCAAGAAGGCTGCTCACCACCACCTTCTCAAGGGCAATTAGGGATGGGCAATAAATGCTGGCCTCGCCAGCGACGCCCACATCCCATGAACGAATAGAAAAAAACTGCCATGGTGCAGCACCTCACTGACCAACTCAACCTACTCACACTACAAACCCAGCATTTTCTGCCTCCAACCTTCATGCACACTGCAGGCCTTAAAATAGAAATAGTCGGCATCGCACAGGGAACATTGGAGTCCTACAAAAGAGAGAGGACACAGGGGGAAAGAAAGACTTACTGAAAGTGTAAGACAGAATCAATGAAGAAGGAATTGGACAGAGTGAGACAGACACTACAATGAGAAAAATATGTGACAGCTATAAAGAGAGAGAAAAGACATGGAAGACAAAAACAGAACGCAACACAAAAATAAGGAGGGAATGAAGCCGAGACACACTAATCGGAAGTGATATCAATATTTTTCTCTGAGCAGTGCCTTAGGAGATCAATTGCATTCGACCATGCAACGCACAATATATTCTATCACTTCTGCCATAATAAATTAATGTATCCTCTCTCTGAATCACCATGAGCAACACAGGAGTTCGCTATATGTTACATTGTGATTTATAAATAATATTAAAATTGGCAGTAAATAAAAGCAATGCAAACTTTTTTATTGCTAAATATAATTTACAAATGAAGTTTAAAAAGACACTCAATCCCATCACATATAGCCCAGCCTTATCCTCAGCCTGTCAGCCATGCCACCAAGAAAGAAAATGAAATGGCATTCATTTCTATGAATTTATTTCTTCTAGTACAAATATCTTTTGCCCTATAATATCGGTAATGGATAGAAGTATTGATTATATTAGTCCAGCTAGTATGCATTGCACTTGTGGAGTTATAATTAATTATTGTTAGCTCTGTTGTGTAATTGGTAGGTTGATTTACATAGCAATCGGCAGCCTGTATGGTTGAAGACATTGGTAAAAGAAATTCCTTCAATTGAAATTATTTTCAGTGAGATTTGTCCTAATTTCTTTTATTGGAACTCATCATCTCCATACTACGAAAGTATAGGGTGCGCCTTTTTCTCTCCCCCCACCCCTCCTTTGTCTACCAGTTTTTTTTTCTCCACACCTAAACCCATTGACCCCTTGCCCGTGCCCATTCTTTGAGCCTAGATAGTGATTGTTGGCAGGCTTTTTGACAGCAAGGTCATCACAACCAAACCCGCGTTGTCTTCACCTGAGTCACAAACAGGAGTTGCTGAATATCGATCAAAAGCATAAACTCTGGCCAGCTTTTCACTCCCTAATCCAGGGCACCAAGGCCAATTGTAGCACCTGTCCTGCTGCCCTGCTAAGATCTGCTAACATGGCACTCACTGGGGATCAAACCTGCGACCTTACTGCTTTGTGTGATACAGCTACTCAGTGCGTTATCCAGGTAAATCATTGAGGAGGAGACCTGAGACTCCGCATTAGGTCTTATATTTTGTACCTATCACCACATGGTCTGCCATCCTCAGCCAACCCGCTTCTAGGCAGTGGCAGTGTTGCTTTGTAATTGGCTCTCAGGAGACATACAAATGTGTGCTGGGGTATTGTCTTCCATTTGGGGAGGTGCCTGGTCAGAACTCCTCATGGCAGCATGGCTGAGATCATTAACTTAGCATTTGGGGAATGAAGTGTTTGAATCCACACCTTACATTTCCATAGAATAGTTTGTTGTTGTTCCAATGAGCTGAGCTGTGGAAGTCTCTGAGCTCCCCATGGATCTCATTTTTAATAAAATTTACCAGTAAGCTATGACTCCAATCCATATCATTTGTGTGGTGACAAGAAATATTGAGAGGTTTAAGATGAATACTTTTGACTTTTTAAAAATTTCATGCTTACTCACTATTCTGGAAGTGTCCTTCAGCATACTTTTGAATTGATATCGAAGTTAGACTATTAAAGAAATAGTACAGATTTTATTTTTATATGCATGGTGCAAGGGAATTGTTGGAGCAATACTGTTTGCGTGTGTTTTGTTTTCACTTGCTGCTGAACCCCTCATCCATGCATTTGTTACCTCCAGATTTGACTATTCCAATGCTGTCCTGCCCGGCATCCCATCCTCCACCCTCCATAAATTTAAGATCATCCAAAACTTTGCAGTCCGTATCCTATCCTACACCAAGTCCTGCTCACCCATCACCCTTGTGCTCCCTGACCTACATTAGCTACCGGTCCTCCAGTGCCTCATGTTTAAAATTCTCATCCTCGTGTTTAAATCCCTGAAGGAGGGAGGGCTTTGTGACCGGTTCTGGGGGAGGTGGGACCTTTACAAGCCGGACAGATTGCATCTCAACATGGTCGGGACTGATTCACTCCACGTGATATCAAGAAACGGCTGAGTGCACTGGATACAGCAAAGGCTATGGGCCCTGACAACATCCCAGCTGTAGTGCTGAAGACTTGTGCTCCAGAACTAGCTGCGCCTCTAGCCAAGCTGTTCCAGTACAGTTACAACACTGGCATCCACCCGACAATGTGGAAAATTGCCCAGGTATGTCCTGTCCACAAAAAGCAGGACAAATCCAATCCGGCCAATTACCGCCCCATCAGTCTACTCTCAATCATCAGCAAAGTGATGGAAGGTGTCGTCGACAGTGCTATCAAGCGGCACTTACTCACCAATAACCTGCTCACCGATGCTCAGTTTGGGTTCCGCCAGGACCACTCGGCTCCAGACCTCATTACAGCCTTGGTCCAAACATGGACAAAAGAGCTGAATTCCAGAGGTGAGGTGAGAGTGACTGCCCTTGACATCAAGGCAGCATTTGACCGAGTGTGGCACCAAGGAGCCCTAGTAAAATTGAAGTCAATGGGAATCAGGGGGAAAACTCTCCAGTGGCTGGAGTCATACCTGGCACAAAGGAAGATGGTAGTGGTTGTTGGAGGCCAATCATCTCAGCCCCAGGACATTGCTGCAGGAGTTCCTCAGGGCAGTGTCCTAGGCCCAACCATCTTCAGCTGCTTCATCAATGACCTTCCCTCCATCATAAGGTCAGAAATGGGGATGTTCGCTGATGACTGCACAGTGTTCAGTTCCATTCGCAACCCCTCAGATAATGAAGCAGTCCGAGCCTGCATGCAGCAAGACCTGGACAACATCCAGGCTTGGGCTGATAAGTGGCAAATAACATTCGCGCCAGATAAGTGCCAGGCAATGACCATCTCCAACAAGAGAGAGTCTAACCACCTCCCCTTGACATTCAATGGCATTACCATCACCGAATCCCCCACCATCAACATCCTGGGGGTCACCATTGACCAGAAACTTAACTGGACCAGCCATATAAATACTGTGGCTACGAGAGCAGGTCAGAGGCTGGGTATTCTGCGGCGAGTGACTCACCTCCTGACTCCCCAAAGCCTTTCCACCATCTACAAGGCACAAGTCAGGAGTGTGATGGAATACTCTCCACTTGCCTGGATGAGTGCAGCTCCAACAACACTCAAGAAGCTCGACACCATCCAAGATAAAGCAGCCCGCTTGATTGGCACCCCATCCACCACCCTAAACATTCACTCCCTTCACCACCGGCGCACTGTGGCTGCAGTGTGCACCATCCACAGGATGCACTGCAGCAACTCGCCCAGGCTTCTTCGACAGCACCTCCCAAACCCGCGACCTCTACCACCTAGAAGGACAAGGGCAGCACGCGCATGGGAACAACACCACCTGCACGTTCCCCTCCAAGTCACACACCATCCCGACTTGGAAATATATCGCCGTTCCTTCATTGTCGCTGGGTCAAAATCCTGGAACTCCCTTCCTAACAGCACTGTGGGAGAACCGTCACCACACGGACTGCAGCGGTTCAAGAAGGCGGCTCACCACCACCTTCTCGAGGGCAATTAGGGATGGGCAATAAATGCCGGCCTTGCCAGCGACGCCCACATCCCGTGAACGAATAAATAAAAAAATATATCCTTGTGGGGAGGTTTAAACTAGCTTGGCAGGGTGATGGGAACCTGTGAGGAGATTCAGAAGGAAGAGAGGCAGAATTGGAAATGGAAGGCGGAAAATTAGTAAGTGAGTTTGAAAGGCAGAGGAAACAAAGGTTAGAAAATAAACAACAAAGGAGTTTGGCAGTGCTTAAAGATATAAACCTTAATGCAAGGAGTATAGTGAATAAGGCAGATGAGCTAAGGGCACAAATAGACAAGTGGCAGTATGATATCTTAGCTTTAACAGAAACATGGCTTAAAGAGGGGCGGGAGTGGCAGCTCAACGTTCCTGGTTACAGGGTTTTCAGACGAGATAGAGAGGGAGATTAAAAAGGAGGGGGTGGCAATTTTGGTTAAAGGAACAATTACAGCTGTGAGTAGAAACATAGAAAATAGGAGCAAGAGTCGGCTCTTCGGGCCTGCTCCGCCATTCTAAATGATCATGGTTGATCGTCTAACTCAGTACCCTGTTCCTGCTTTTCCCCCATATCCCTTGATCCCTTTAGCATTAAGAAATATATCTATCTCCTTCTTGAATATATTTAATGACTTGGCCTCCACTGCCTTCTGTGGTAGAGAATTCCACAGGTTCACCACCCTCTGAGTGAAGAAATTTGTCCTCATCTCGGTTCTAAATGGCATACCCCATATCCTGAGACTGTGACCCCTGGTTCTGGACTCCCCATCCAATAGGGCAGTAATAGTAGGGGATTTCAACTACCCCAATATTAATTGGGATACAAACAGTGTGAATGGTATAGAGGGCACAAAATTCTTAAATTGCATTCAGGAGAACTTTTTTAGCCAGTACGTAGCAAGCCCAACAAGAGAGGGGGCAGTTCTGGATTTAGTTTTAGAAAATGACACTGGGCAGGTGGAAGTAGTATCAGTGGGAGAGCATTTTGGTGGTAGTGATCATAATTCAGTTAGATTTAGCATAGTTATGGAAAAGGACAAAGATAGAACAGGAGTTCTCAATTGGGGAAAGGCCAATTTTACTAAGCTGAGAAATGATTTAGCAAAAATGGTCTGGGAACAGCTACTTGAAGGTAAATCAGTGTCAGAGCAGTGCGAGGCATTCAAGGGGGAGATTCAAAGGATTCAGGTTAAACATGTTCCCACAAAGAAAAAGGGTGGGGTTGCCAAATCTAGAGCCCCCTGGATGTCAAGGAGCATACAGGGTAAGATAAGGCAAAAAAGGGAAGCTTATGTCAGACACCGAGAGCTCAATCCTACAGAAAGCCTAGAGGAGTATAGAAAGTGCAGGGGTGAAATTAAAAAGGAAATTAGGAAAGCAAAGAGAGGGCATGAAAAAATATTGGCAAGTAAAATCAAGGGCAACCTAAAGATGTTTTATGAATACATAAAGAGCAAGGGGATAACTAAAGAAAGAGTAGGGCCTATTAGAGACCAAAAAGGTGGAGGCGGAAGATGTTGGTATGGTTCTTAATGAATACTTTGCGTCTGTCTTTAAAAAAGAGAAGGACGATGCAGACATTGTAGTTGAGGAGGAGGAGTGTGAAATATTGGATGGGATAAACATAGTGAGAGAAGAAATATTAAGGGGATTAGCATCTTTGAAAGTAGATAAATCACCAGGCCCGAATTGAGTGTATCCCAGGCTGTTAAAATAGCGGAGCCTCTGACCATCATTTTCCAATCCTCCCTGGCTACAGGCGTGGTGCCGGAGGATTGGAGGACTGCTAACGTTGTACCGTTGTTTAAAAAAGGGAGAGAGGGATAGACCAAGTAATTACTGGCCTGTCAGTCTAACCTCGGTGGTGGGCAAATTATTGGAATCAATTTTGAGGGACAGGATAAACCACACTTAGAAAGGCACGAATTAATGAAGGACAGTTAGCATGGATTTGTTAAGGGAAGTTCGTGTCTGACTAACTTGATTGAATTTTTTGAGGAGGTAACTAGGAGGGTCGATGAGGGTAGTGCGCTTGATATAGCCTACATTTGATTTTAACAAGGCTTTTGACTAGGTCCCACATGGCAGACTGGCATGGCAAAAAAGTACAAGCCCATGGGATCCAAGGGAAAATGGCAAGTTGGATCCAAAATTGGCTTAGTGGCAGGAAGCAAAGGGTAATGGTTGACCTGTGTTTTTGTGACTGGAAGGCTGTTTCAGTGGGGTTCCGCAGGGCCCAGTACTAGGTCCCTTGCTTTTTGTGGTGTATATTAATGATTTGGACTTAAATGTAGGGGGCATGATTAAGAAATTTGCAGATGATACAAAAATCGGCTGTGTGGTTGATAGTGAGGAGGAAAGCTGTAAACTGTAGGAAGATATCAATGGACTGGTCAGGTGAGCAGAAAAGTGGCAAATAGAATTCAATCTGGAGAAGAGCGAGATAATGCATTTGGGGAGGGCAAACGAGGTAAGGGAATACACAGTAAATGGGAGGATACTTAGAGGTGTAGAGGAAGAAAGGGACCTTGGAATGCATGTCCGCAGGAAGGTAGCAGAACAGGCAGATAAGGTGGTTAGGAAGGCATACGGAATACCTTCCTTTATTAGCCGAGGCATAGAATATAAGAGCAGGGAGGTTATGCTAGAACTGCATAAAACATTTGTTAGGCCACAGCTTGAATACTGTGTACAGTTCTAGTCACTACATTACAGGAAAGATGTGATTGCACTGGAGAGAGTACAGAGGAGATTTACAAGGATGTTGCCAGGACTGGAGAATTTTAGGTATGAGGAAAGATTGGATAGCTGGGGTTGTTTTTTTTGGAACAGAAGAGGCTGAGGAGTAATTTAATTGAGGTGTACAAAATTATGAAGGGCCTAGATAGAGTGGATTGAAAGGACCTATTTCCCTTAGCAGAGAGGTCAATAACCAGGACACAGAGGTTTAAAGTGATTGGTAGAAGGATTAGAGGGGAGCTGAGGAGAAATATTTTTCACCCAGAGGGTGGTGGAGGTCTGGAACTCACTGCCTGAAAAGATGGTTGAGGCAGAAACCCTCAACTCATTTAAAAAGTACCTGGATGTGCACCTGAAGTGCCAAGACCTACAAGGCTATGGACCAAGTGCTGGAAAGTGGGATTAGGCTGGGTGGCTCATTTTCGGCCGGCGCGGACACAATGGACCGAATGGCCTCCTTCTGTGCTGTAAATTTTCTGTGATTGTGATTCATGGCCTCGCCCCTCCATATCTCTGCAATCTCATAGAGCCCCACAGCTCTACGTTCCTCCTGTGCAACTTCCACTCCTTTTGCCCCACAATTGATGGTCGTGCCTTCAACTGTCTAGGCCCGATGGTCTGGAATTTGCGGGGGGGGGAGGGGATTGGAGGAGACGGGAGAGGGGGGGATTGGAGGAGACGGGAGAGGGGGGATTGGAGGAGACGGGAGAGGGGGGGATTGGAGGAGACGGGAGAGGGGGGGATTGGAGGAGACGGGAGAGGGGGGGATTGGAGGGGACGGGAGAGGGGGGGATTGGAGGAGACGGGAGAGGGGGGGATTGGAGGAGACGGGAGAGGGGGGAATTGGAGGAGACGGGAGAGGGGGGAATTGGAGGAGACGGGAGGGGGGGATTGGAGGAGACGGGCGAGGGGGGGATTGGAGGAGACGGGCGAGGGGGGGATTGGAGGAGACGGGAGAGGGGGGGATTATTGGAGACGGGGGATTGGAGAGGGGGGGCTCGGTGGGAGAGGGGAGAGGGGGAGATGGGAGGGGGTGAGATTGGAGGGGGGGGGGCTCAGTGGGAGAGGGGAGATCAGAGGGGGTAGGATGGAAGATCGGGGAGAGAGGGGGAGTGGGGAGGAGAGGAGTGGGGAGAGAGGGAGAGGGGGAGTGGGGAGGTGGGGAGATTGGAGGGGGTAGGAGTGGGGAGAGAGGGGGAGGGGGAGTGGGGAGGTGGGGAGATTGGAGGGGGTAGGAGGGGAGATCGGGGAAGGGGGGAGAGAGGGGGCGGGGGTAGGAAGGGAGAGAGGGGAAGGGGGGAGTGGGAAGGGGGGCGAGATCGGACAGGGAGTCGGGATGGGGGGAGAGCGGGGGAGTCGGGAGAGAGGGGGAGAGATCGTGGAGAGGTGGGAGATCGGATGGGAGGGGGAGGTGGGAGATCGGAGGGGAGGGGGAGGTGGGAGATCGGAGGGGTGGGGGAGGTGGGAGATCGGAGGGGAGGCAGAGGGGGAGACGGAGAGAGGGGAGATCGGGGAGAGGGCAGATCGGAAAGGGGGCAGAGGGGGAGAGGGAGAGATCGGAGAGGGGGTGATGGGGAGATCGGGGAGAGTGGGAGATGGGGGAAACAGAGAGATGGGAAGATTGGAAAGGGGGAAGAGGGAGAGATCTGAGAGGGGGGTGATGGGGGAGATCAGGGAGATCGGAGGGGGGAGGAAGAAGGGGAGATCAGAGCGGGGGGGACATTGGAGAGGGACACATAGGAGCAGGGTGGAAAGGTAGGTTTATTTTGTTTTTTAACTTTGTACAATGGTGGTTTATTTAATTTATTTCATTTATTTTTGACTGATCCGGCCCTTCATGCCTGGTTTCACGTGAATTGTGAAGCCATGGGAAAGCTGCCCAGGTAAATTTAAAATCGTTTTAACTGTCTACTATGTCAGAAATAAAGTACCTTAAGTACCTCAATGAGGTACATTTGATTCTTTAACTATCATCCTGCTGGTGGGACTTCCGTATTTATGAGGTGCGCACGTGCACACAGACGCATCTGTGGGGAACCTGGAAGTTGGCGGCTTGGAGCCGGATTCCTCACCTGCTTGGGATTTCCCCGATTTTCGCAGCCCCCAACGCGCTCGCAATTTCCTTTTGAAAATTGGGGCCATTGAGTCAAGGTTGGTGACATAGAGATAGAGCTCAGCATCATCATCATCATTCATATGGAAGTTGACCCTATACCTATGCTCAATGTCGCTGAGGTGCAGTGTGTTGATTCAGAAAAGGAGCAGGCCAAGGATGGAAATTTGGGTGCACTTCCTGAGCTGATCATGCAGGGGCAGCAGGGAAAACTATTGCAGCAGATGTACTGGCTACATTGGGACAGGTAGCATTGGAACCAAGCAAGGCTAATGCCATGGAAAAAATTTCATGGAGGAAAGGGGAGTGGTCGGCCATGTCAAATGTCAAAATGTGGCTAGCAGGCCACAGCCACAGAGACTGGTTGTCGATAATTTTGGCAAGGATAGTAATGGTACTGCTTTCTTCCATTAACTTGCTCTGTTTGAAGGTTCTTGGCGATTCTGTCGCCTGACCAGGCAACCACACACTTATGTTAAAATCAGAAATTTCCGGCTAGTATCTGGAACCTGGGAACTACTGTGCTGCAGCATTAGACTTTACTAGGAGAGCAAGTTTGAATCCCAGTATTGACTGAAATTTGTATTGGGCATTTGCTTAGAATTTTGTTAGTCTCAACAAAGTTGCTTGAGGGAGGGAGGAGGAGAAAAGTTATGTCAGGCCAAGTCAAATATAGTTCTTCATTGATTGCCCAACCTGAGACATTGACCATGGCTGAGAAGATATCATCAGACTACATTGCCTCACTTATCAAGATTTTTGTATGGGAATAAAAGGGGAATGAGAGAGGAATTTATTCGGGAAGCATATTATGAACTGGACGCAGAATAAAAATAAATCATCATTTTCACAATTGTACCTCATCTAAAGTTTTTCCTTAACAAAACTCAGATAAAGCCACCTGCCTTACACAATAAATTCACGATACACCGTTCTAAAATCAATTTTACATGTTAATACCTTGTCATTCTTAATCACTTGAAATTAACTCAAATCATTGTTTTTCCTAACCCTAACCCCTTAACCATTTTTCATCTTTCATCACATTCCGTTTTAGACATGATTTTTTTTAGAAGACTTTACTGCTCAAGCACAATATGAAATTATTAATAAAATCTAGATTGTTTACTTTTTTTTTTGCTGGCTTCTCCCCAGAAATGTTATCAAAATAAACTTGGTTCAATATATGTAGAGATGGCCAAACCATCAGTGCTCATCATTATAAATATTCTTCTGTGTATGGGCGGGGATAGATAGAGCAGGGAACAACAGCAAAACATTAAAAACAAATGGAGTGCCTACTTTTCCATATTATAGGAAGGACCTCTGCTATTTTGATTTTTTGTGAGAGTTTCAAATTTAAAAATAAACTATGGTGTGCCCATGTATTTATTCCCCTTTGCTGTTAAAAGTATTATGTGCATAGGCCAAGTTTATTATCTGTTGAATCTATTGTGTGGTATCACAGGTCTAAAATATATTCTAGTTTCTCAAGTATAAACACTATGTGAATGGTCTTGCAGCTGTGCTGTGAAGAGGGCAGTGATTTATAGAGGAAAAAGTGAATTGCAGAACCCTTCTATTTGAAAATCAGCAGCTTGACTGAGTTCAAATAACTGACTTTTAATATCTTTTCATCAAGCACAAAGGCCTAATCCTGCAACTACTTGAACCACCAGTGTAGGTAGAGTCTGAGACCACCACTGAATGTGTCATTCCCTCCTCACCACACACAAAACACATTGACTGCAGCTTTATGAAGTGAAAATGCTGAAGAAAGGGGAAAAGTGATGGAGGCGTCCACAGTCAGTTGTCTGAATGAATAGCAGCTGCATCTGGATGCTATAGACAAAAAGTTCTACGGCAGGGATAATAGTATGGGTCAGTCACTTTCATTAGTGCAAAAGAGTGGAACTGCCTTTCCTTGTTTCAGTATCACTGACCCTTACATTTTATTGTTTGGTGGTGTCAGGGAAAGTGTGTGGAAGGAATTCTGGTATGTTGTGGTGTTATTTTAAGCTGTGAAAGACTGAGTCATGGAAATGTGAATTTAGAAGCTAATTCCCCAAATTCTGATCACAATTAAAATTTGAAACCAGAATCAAAGAAAAGCATTTTTTCTCTGTCTGTACAAATGGCAGCTCCATTTTGTTTTTATTGTTTATACAGTTAATTGTCAAAAGTATGTTTATGCTGGGTTTTGAAGTTACTTTTCATATCCACTTATAACAAAAACATTGCAATTTACTCTAATTTTCTCATTTTATTTAGACATCAAAGAAAAGATAGTATCATTTAAAAAAATTATGGCTGAAAGATTAAAATCTTGATATTATAAGGAAACAGGAATGCACCATTAGTTTGGTTGTTCACACAACTGCAAGTTCGTAGTTGCATTTTACTAAAGCTGGGAAACAATTAACATTAATGTTTTATTTAGAATGTTTGTATATAAAAGCTTTATTTTTCACTTTTAAGTGCAGCAGACTTTAAGTTTGTTTCTGCTTGTTTACTGTAATCAATATTGTCTGTTATGAGCTAAGGGAGGGATCAGACATTCTGTGATCTTGACATGATAGCTTGTACAACAGGCAAATTGATCACATCAAACAGCAGTATGGCGACATTTCATCACTAGGGATTTAGATGCTTGTGTTGCTTTGTTTGCGACCAGAGAAACAGTTTGTCACAAAGTCAGGCCCTTATCTTACTCGTATATACTTTGAACAAAAGAATATTCTAAGATATTAACCTGATGTAATTGTTGCAGAAGGAATTTCAATTAAATTCAATTAAATGCTAGTATTGGTATTATCACAATGAGTATGTGTCTTTAAAAACTGCGATCAACTTTTTAACAAACTACAGGAGGGCTTGAGATTTATTAGAAGGAAAGAAAGAAGTTGCATTTATATATTGCTTTATCATGTCCATAAGACATCCCAAAGTGTTTTACAACCACTGTATTATTTTTGAAGTACAGCAACTCTTGTTATGCGGCAATCAATTTTGCACACAGCAATATCCCACGAACAATATGCATAACAAATAAGTTTGTTGGTCAAGGGAGGAATGTTGGGAACTGGGATAAATTCCTGCGGTTCTTTGAATAGTGTCATGGGCTCTTTTCCATCCAGCTCAGGGCCAGAAAAATGGTCTCATTCGAAAACCGGCGCAAAGTGGGCAGCGCTTCCAGAATACGTGCCCGAAGACAGCGGCCCAAAGCTCGCTTGATATTGGGCCTCGGGCCTTACCTACGTAATACTGACGATCTGCCAGTCGATCAGTGTCTCTGGTCGGGGCCGTCTCAAAGTTGTCCAGCGTGGACGCAAACCTGGGCCGCATATAAATCTGGAAGCGGGGGGAGGCAAACGGGAGGGCAAGCGACCACGAACCAGCAATGACCCACAGTATTAGTGAGGAGCTACGACCTCCTGCGGCCCATTTAAGGACTGTTAGTCCACGCACACCCGGAAAAACTGAGCGGAATAGTCCACGCTCTGAACAGTTTCTGCCAAATTTGGCATTGGAGTCCTAAAAATTCTGCCAAATTTGGCATTGGCCCCCTGATACTCAGTATTCCCTCATCCTGCAATTAAGTGAAGAAATCAACATAATAAAGGGCTGTTCATAAATTAATTTAGAATTCATATTTAAACTATTGCTCATTATAAAAGAAATTAAACACTTTACGAAATCCATCTTTATCCAAATGTGATGAATGCTTATTTTAAGTGTGTTGAGTTGTGGTGCAGGTGAGCACAGGGTAATAAAATGGAAGTATTGACTTCTGTACTATTTTTTTAAATGGAGTTTTGTCCAAGTGGAGAATTTGGTTGAGATTCTGTGCTAAATTCAGAAGTGTTAACAGTTGCAGGATGACTGTGCATCCAATTACGGTGTGTACGTTCCAAGCCGGTCTGAATAATTGGAGAAATGAGAAAAAAAAATGCTGAAAATGTGAGACGAGAACAGAAAATACTAGAAATACACAACATTTGTGAAGAGAAAGGAGAGGTTAATGTTTTGGATACAATCTTTGGAATGGTTATAACTGAGGTGGTACTGTCGTTGGGATTATACCTGAAACATTAACTTGTCTTTAGGGTTACACCCAATGTTAACCTATCTTTGGAGTTACATCTGAAACATTAGCCTTTCCTCTTTACAGTTGTTGATTGAACTACTGTGATTAACTTGAAACTTCTGTCTAATTCGAGCAAATATTGCTCCTGATAGAGATTTCCCTATTGCAATATCAGGTAGTTGCAGCCAAAGATCTCCCTTTAATGAATTCTGTAACAATGATATCTAAATCTGAGGAACCATTCTGATTAATTCCTTTTGCACTATAAGTTTGATTTTTCAGAATTGAGGCAAATTATCTACTTCTATCAGCTGAAGAACTCAGTTCTGGGAGATAATTTTGCCTTGCAAACAGGCTGTCATCTGCACTGTTTAAAAGAGGACTTACCATGGGACCAAAGGAGAGAATTATACTCTTGTCACTTTGTGGTCTTTAACGTTTCAACTTTTGTGTTTTCGCACACTGTACCTTCATTTCTGGGACCTGGTTTTGAATCTAGCCCATGCTGGTGGGATGAATAATCTATCTGTCAGCCATAATGGACCTAAGTGGTTTCACAGAATAAAACTGCCTTTAATTCAGCAAAGGTTTGGACTAAATTGCTAGTCCCACTTAGAGAAACTATAAGAGTGGCCAGTATAGGAATTAAAAAACGATTACTGGTGCAGTTGGGAGTTCTCTTCTGAGGCTGAAGTTAAGGCCCGTTATTAAGTAGAGGAAAGGGATCTTAACTCTGCATCTGTCTATGGTATTGGGAATGATAAATGTCAGCATTGGGTGCCATAATGTTTTCACATAGATGAACACTTTTTTTTAAAAATCAGTAAAACGTATGGGGCTGTTTATTGTCAGCATAGAACGTTTCTGAGTTTCTATATTAAAGTAATCTCCGTGGTTTCTTGTTAACATGCACAACACCAGAACGCATAACCCTATGTAGATCATTGACTGAACAGAGCTCAAGGTGTTGAAAACACAAGATTCTGCACATTCTTGTAGCCTTTTTGGAAGCTGTTTACACTGGCACTTATTTAGTTTGAATTTCAAGAAACTGGCCTTAATGTGCCATTTTCCAGCATTTATACTGGATCTTTGATTGTGCTAATGGGATAAACTTAGTGCAAACTCAGAGAGCCAGTTTATAGATGCCAGCCTCCAGGAATCTGAACTAAATGAGTGACTGTGTAAATGCAGCTTTAACTGCCAAGTAATCGCAACTGAACCTTCCACAGGATCCAGAGTTCATAGGCACTCATTTTAAGACATCTTGAGTAATTGTCACTCTTACATCATTTTTATTTATTCCCTGGAACAAGGTCAGAGAATATGGGTGGATAGATAGTTGTTAGCACTGTCTGATACCAGCAATGACTTTCATGGTGCAGGATGCATGTCTCTTGTATAAAACTGTACATAGTTGCACAAAAAAAATGAATGCTTGATTTATAGCTCTATGTTTTGTGATAACTATTAGTGCAGCAGAGATTGCAGAAAAAATTTAAAACTTTGATCTGGCAGAAATGGATACAGTTGTCAAACCAGGCACTAGAAGTAGTAACATTTTGCCACTTGCTATTGGTGTAATAAGCAGATCTTTTTAGTTTTTAATACATTCATAAATCTTGAGCTGTCATATTACATCGTCATGACTCCTAGACAGTAAATTAAGCAGTCAGCACATGATGGCTCCATGTTAGTTAAAACAGACTGATGATGCCCTGAGGATGGCTGAAATCACAAGAGTGCAGGATCAGATTCTGCTGGTTTAGGAAATGCCAATCTCTCTGACAGTCTCTTTTAAGACTGTATAGAACCTTTAGCTAAGATTTCCAATAACCAGTAGACTCAATTTAAAAATAGTTGCATAAAATTCATGATTGATCTGCAATTGTTGCTGTTCATTGAGTTCATATTGAAGTTCCTTAAACTTTCGTGAGAGTTGGTGCATTAAATTGTAATTCACCATAGAAAACCTTTTATTCAGTCTATTCAAGATTAAGGTCACTTTGTGAAAATTTAAGTATACGGCATTGTCCTTTTTAGTACCCGAGGATAGAAAAACAAGAAGAAAATAACAATGCATAATAGTCTTGTTTCATGCCAGGGGCAAATCTACAGCACTAGCAGATGCTAGAAAGTTTGTAAGAATGCTTAGCCTAACAGGAAGAAATATGCCTGGTAATGAAATCTGGCATGTTGCGGTTTTATGAATGAACAATAATAGTACCTGTCATTAAAGTTCACTTAATTTTTTTTCTCCCCCTTGACATTTGAAACTTAGTTTTAGGATCACACCCTTATGGTTTCATCACTAACGTGAGCTGTACTTTGTAGTTCAGTGTTACCTTGATTATCTGTGCTCCATTATCTGCATTCTTGTTTCCCTGTAAAAATTTTCGCGGGTGTTAGTAGGGAAGCATAATACATTGTAGGGAGCAGCGAGATACAGGGGCGCAGTGATTAGTTATCCAGGGGAAGTGAAGAACTTCTCACTAACTCTGTATGCAGATTGGTGTTACTGCAGGTGAAATAGTGGTTTGAATTAAAAGGCTGCTAACAGTCTGTAATTAAATGGCTACTAGTGATCAGTAGTTTTAGTTGAAGAGCACAAAAAAGATCTGTGCTACATGCTCAGCAAGATTAAATGAATTATGCCTACACCTGAATACCACGTGCCCCAAGTCCTAATATGTGGAGGAAATTGTCAGCTGGTACAGTAACCAGTAGATATTACACTGAACATGTGCCCTGCTCACTAGCGTTTAAATATTTACAGCAATTTACACATATTTAGCATCTTTCACAAAACAAATCACTTTACAGGAGATCAGAGGGCACTGAGCACAAAATCGGATGGAGATTAAAGGAGGTGACCAAGGGTGCAGTTGAGGAAGCAGGTTTTAAGGGGGAAAGGTGGTAAGGCTTGGAGTTCAGGAAGATAACTCAGAGTACCAGGCTCTTTCATCAACAGAGGAGAAGGGGGTAGGTCTTTAAAGTGTCAGTGAACTGAGTACATGTTTATTGTGATATCAGCTGGACACTGAACCAGCTGGTGGTTTACCTAAGTACATTGGGGTTCAGCTGGCAGCACAAATCTTTAAAGGAGCTTTTATATTATAGGAGTACAGCTGACAGGAAATGTCTGGGTCAGCTGTGTATGATGATATGTATACCCCCCAGCCCCGTGCTAGGGGAACTAACGGCATCATAGACACATGGAAATGTGGGTTTACAAATGTACCATCAGGTTAAGGAAGCCTGTATTTCCACTGAAGCAGCAATTGGGTTTCTGCATAACCCTGCAGAGCCCAGTGTCACCGGTACCCGACTTGAAAGTAAAGGAGCGGGGGTGAAGTGATGTGCAGAGATCGTTTTATCTGGCACTTAAAAAAGCACCTTTCACCTCTGAGGCATCTAGCACTGATCTTTTAATAGTTCTTTACCTGAAACTATTTTTTCGCCTACAATAGCGCTAATTTGAATGCACAGCTATCGTTGATACCATTGTCCCAGATGGGACATGAGGCACAACAGCGTGCAGGTCTGATGCACTTCGGAATTTCAGTAGTGCTTATGCATAGTGAGGCATCAATCAGTTTGTGACAAAATAGATAATTACTGTAATATAGTTTTATTTGACTTTAAATGAACAGGATAAATATTATTTAAAAAATGGGATCATTTCAAATTATAAATAAATAATAAATTAATTAAAAATTGAAAGGAAACAAAATGTAAGAAAAGCGATATATTCAAAAGCATTTCTTCTCATGTTAACAGCTAGTCATTGTGTCCCTATTCTAGCGGACCCCTGATTATCTGCAAAGCAATGGCTTCCAGTCAGGGTTCCATTGTATTGTAATATAGTAATTGAACTGGTTGCTAATGAGATAGTAACAGTAATTTTTTTTTAAAGACTTTTCTGCAGATCATGGGTGTGGTAGCTGTGGCAGTATCTGTCATTCCTTGGATACTTATTCCAATCGCTCCACTTGTCATTGTGTTCTTTCTCCTTCGGCGCTATTTCTTGGAAACATCGCGTGACATCAAACGCATGGAATCAACCAGTAAGTAGGACACTGAAAATTAAATTACAAGCAATGACCTTTTTAAACTCTGTTCAAGGTAGCTTTTCTTATGTTAACAAGGGGAGGGAGGAGGAGGAAGGTGTAAGGAGGAGGGAGGGTGAGAGGGCAAGGGGGATTACATTGTTGGGCTGTTTTGCATCTTCCGATGTTACCTTGAGTCTACAGCACGGAAACAGGCCATTTGGCCCAATTTGTCTATGATGGCACTTATGCTCCATACGAGCCTCCTCTCTCCCTACTTCATCTAACCCTATCAGCATTGCCTTCTATTCCTTTCTCCCTCGTGTGCTTATCTAGCTTTCCCTTAAATGCATCTATGCTATTTGCTTCAACTACTTCTTGTGGTAGCAAGTTCAACATCCTTACCACTCTTTGGGTAAAGAAGTTTCTCCTGAATTTCATATTGGATTCATTAGTGACTATCTTATATTTATTACCTTTTAGTTTTGGACTCCCCACAAGTGGAAACATCTTCTCTACATTTACCCTGTCAAACCCTTTCATCATCTTAAAGACCTCCATCAGGTCACCCCTCAGCCTTCTCTTTTCTAGAGAAAAGAGCCCCTGCCTGTTCAGCCTTTCCAGATAAGTATATCCTCTCAGTTCCGGTTGTTGCAAGGGAGAATATTTATCCAAGTTCCGCTGCTTTCTTTCTTCCTCTTTTTGGTCATATGATTAAAGATTTGTTCCCATGTGCTGCTTTGCTGGTGATGTTGAATTTACTTAACAATTGTCACTATTTCATGTCAAAATGGAAGTGCTGTCTGTAGAGGATGGGTTTTGATCACCGTCTTTCAGCCAGTAGTGGATGGTTTTCAGCCTGTTCTGAGGAAACTTGCTTTCATTTTTTTACATTGATCATGTTGCACATTTTTTGTAAAGTGGACTCTAGTTTTTTTTTAACAGAGCTGTTTTTTAAAAATGTAATGTTTTTTGGTGGGGTTCTAGGTTGGGTTAATTATATCTACTGCAGGTGGGCCTGTCACATAATGTTTTATTCACAGTACAACCTACAGGTGTAATACTTTTAGAATGTTGTGACCACACTGTTTTTAATATACAATAGATGATATGTGCTTCTGCTGCTTTAAGTCTCTCATTGGATCTTCAGATGCTGTAGCGGCATCCCTGCCAGAATTTCCTGGCTGGCACTGAAAGACTCCCCCCTGATGGCGGTAATCCTGCCGGGAGAGAGCGTGCATCCCTGATGAGCCCCGACCCAGGAAAATGAGTTTGGGCTGGGACGAACATGGATGATTGAGTGGAAGTACTGCCCCACCAAAACTCCTGCTCCTGCCAAAACTCCATCACATAGAGGAAAATTCAGGCCTAAATTCCATCATTTGCACTCTGATCCACTGATCTAAATTATGCCATATACAACAGGAGTTACTTAGACCAGCAATTTGAGGAAGGCTGAAGCTGGGATCTTAAAGGTGAATTGTTGTGTTTCACTGTGATTTAGATAGCAATTCATAACTACTTTGGATTAGACTTTTGTCAATTTTCTTTTTTACTCTTTATTCTTGAGGCTCCTATCTTCATTTAAAAGTTTCCCTTGAGACTGTTTCTTGCCTGGGAAATTTCACTCTTGAAGGGGAAGGCTGCAAAATGCTATTTCCCCTGGTGAATCCCTTTGTGATTTATTTATTGGAGGAGGAGGAACAGCAGGCAAGCCAGGAAGCCAGGCTCATAAGGTGGCACTGCAGGAGATCTAGACTTTCCTACAGATACCTGAACCTAGCCCAAGAAGATCAATCCTCAATATATCCATGGAGTTGTGTGTCAGGAGGCCTAGGTGTTCTGTGAGACCCATGCAGAAGTTCCTACTCACTCTAGGGTGCTTTGCATTGTAGAGGAACCCTCTCTGATAGTGTTGTAAAGAATGGCATTGGACTCTGCTGCACATCTTAGTATTTGCAGTGCTTTCATATTGTTCTGATGCTCTACAAGCATTTGTCTTCCTGGCAGAATTCCTGAAATTATTGTCCAAATGCTCAATAGCCAAGGTTTGACATCTCCTAAGCCTCTGCTCAGGTGCATCATGCTCCACCTCCAATATCTCATCCTCATGTGAGTTGTGAATCACCCTGTGTTAATTCCTCATCTAGCCTATCTGCATCACCCTGAGTTAACGTATCTGGACTGATGAGTACAAGTGATAGGAGTCATGACTGAATGAACTAGTTTCTGCAGGCAGTGCCAGATGTTGACGGTTCTGGTGTTAGTTCCTTTAGAACATAAGAACATAAGAAATTGGAGCAGGAGTAGGCCAATCGGCCCCTCGAGCCTGCTCCGCCATTCAATAAGATCATGGCTGATCTGATCCCAACCACAAATCTAAAGAACACAAGAAGTCGGAGCAGGACCCGGCCACATAGCCCCTGGGCCCTCTCCGCCACCCACAGGGCATTGACCGATCCGAACTCAGCTTCATGTCCAATTTCCTGCCCGCTCCCCATAACCCCTAATTCCCTTTACTTCTAGGAAACTGTCTATTTCTGTTTTAAATTTATCTAATGATGTAGCTTCCACAGCTTCCTGGGGCAGCAAATTCCACAGACCGACCACCCTCTGAGTGAAGAAGTTTCTCCTCATCTCAGTTTTGAAAGAGCAGCCCCTTATTCTAAGATTATGCCCCCTAGTTCTAGTTTCACCCATCTTTGGGAACATCCTTACTGCATCCACCCGATCAAGACCCTTCACAATCTTATATGTTTCAATAAGATCGCCTCTCATTCTTCTGAACTCCAATGAGTAGAGTCCCAATCTACTCAACCTCTCCTCATATGTCCGCCCCCTCATCCCCGGGATTAACCGAGTGAACCTTCTTTGTACTGCCTCGAGAGCAAGTATGTCTTTTCTTAAGTATGGAGACCAAAACTGTATGCAGTATTCCAGGTGCGGTCTCACCAATACCTTATATAACTGCAGCAATACCTCCTTGTTTTTATATTCTATCCCCCTAGCAATAAAAGCCAACATTCCGTTGGCTTTCTTGATCACCTGCTGCACCTGCATACCAACTTTTTGATTTTCTTGCACTAGGACCCCCAGATCCCTTTGTACTGCAGTACTTTCCAGTCTCTCGCCATTAAGAAAATAACTTGCTCTCTGATTTTTCCTGCCAAAGTGCATAACCTCACATTTTCCAATATTATATTGCATCTGCCAAATCTCCGCCCACTCACCCAGCCTGTCTATATCCCCTTGCAGGTTTTTTATGTCCTCCTCACTCTCTACTTTCCCTCCCATCTTTGTATCATCTGCAAATTTTGATATGTTGCACTCGGTCCCCTCCTCCAAATCGTTAATATAGATTGTAAAGAGTTGGGGACCCAGCACCGACCCCTGTGGAACACCACTGGTTACTGGTTGCCAGTCCGAAAATGAACCATTTATCCCAACTCTCTGCTTCCTGTTCGATAACCAATCCTCCACCCATGCCAGAATATTACCCCCAATCCCGTGATTTTTTATCTTAAGTAATAATCTTTTATGTGGCACCTTGTCGAATGCCTTCTGGAAGTCTAAATACACTACGTCCACTGGTTCCCCTTTATCCACCCTATACGTTATATCCTCGAAGAACTCAAGCAAATTTGTCAGACATGACTTCCCCTTCATAAAGCCATGCTGACTTTGTCCTATTAAATTATGCTTATCTAAATGTTCCGTTACTGTCTCCTTAATAATAGACTCCAAAATTTTACCCACCACAGATGTTAAGCTAACTGGCCTATAATTTCCAGCCTTCTGCCTACTACCCTTTTTAAATAACGGTGTTACATTAGCAGTTTTCCAATCTGCCGGGACCTCTCCTGAGTCCAGGGAATTTTGGAAAACTATCACCAAAGCATCCACAATCCCTACTGCCACTTCCCTCAAGACCCTAGGATGGAAGCCATCAGGTCCAGGGGATTTATCCGCCTTGAGTCCCATTATTTTACTGAGTACCATCTCCTGAGTGATTTTAATCGTATTTAGCTCCTCCCCCCCGAGAGTCCCCTGTTTGTCCAGTGTTGGGATATTCTTAGTGTCCTCTACTGTAAAGACTGAAACAAAATATTTGTTCAGCATTTTTGCCATCTCCATGTTTCCCACCATTAATTTCCCGGTCTCATCCTCTAAGGGACCTATGTTTGCCTTAGCCACCCTTTTTCTTTTTATATAACTATAGAAACTCTTGCTATCTGTTTTTATATTTTTTGCTAATTTCTTTTCATAATCTAACTTCCCTTTCTTAATCAATCCTTTAGTTACTTTCAGCAGTATCTTTCTTGCTTCCGTGGAGTTAAGAATGAGAAATGTAATGAGTTTCCTGCTGTCAAATTTTTCCTTCCTGTTAAACTCATGTAAGGATCTCCTTTAGAGCATAGCCACAAAAAAGAGAAACCATTGCTGTTCTTTGACATTTAGTCAGCACAAGCCATCTACGGATGCAGGCTCTCTCACATCTCCATCCTCTGCAGCATTAGCTGGGTGAATTCCCAGCATTTGCATTGCCTCCTCATTCTCCTGGCCCTCCTCGTGTGGTCTGTCCTTCTCTGGAATTGTATGCAGTCTTCTCTCGCATGACAAAAAATACTTCTTATTATTAGTCACAGACTGTTTGAGAATTCTTATCACTTTTCCGGGCCAATATTTATCCCTCAACCAACATAACTAAAACAGATTATCTGGTCACCATCTCATTACTGTTTGTGGGAGCTTGCTGTGTGCAAATTGGCTGCCATGTTTCCTACATTACAACGGTGACTACACTTCAAAAAGTACTTCATTGGTTGTAAAGTGTTTTGGGACGTCCTGAGGTCGCGAAAAGCACTATATTAATGGAAGTCTTTCTCATTGAATTTGTATAGAAATAGGGAGACTTCTAACAGGCATGCACATGCTGCACGATGCTGTATACATTTAATGGAAGTCTTGCATGTCACTGCAGTTCATTTAGGGCACAGGGTGATGCCCTTATTTTTCTGAATGCACTTTTAAGGTAAATATGGGTCGGTCTCCTGTTTGAAATGTTGTCAACATACATTAACGGCAGCTGCAGTCATAACACTTAACTGACTTTGTGGGGCCATTAAACCATATCCGGCATTGGAGAGGCATCCTGGGGCAGGAGAGGTGCCCCTCACTACCTGTGCCCCCTCCATCTACATGGCTCTGTGTGCTTTATTGGCTGGTCTCTTACCACCCACGCCAACTACTGCACCGCCCCCTCCCCCAGTGTGTAATTACACTATGAAGAATATTTATATGATTCTCAGATGTTTGCTGCTTTTTCCTGTTGGAGCTATGGCTTCACCTTCCTGCATGCTTGTTCAGCTTTAAGAGTATTCCAGCTTTAAATGCTGCAGCTGCACTCTCGCAATTATTTCCTCCGACCACCCCCGCCACCCCCTCCCCCCCATATTTTCCAGACTTCTGCGATGCAGTGCACCAATTGCTGGCAGAACTTGCGTCTTCGTCCCGTCCAGCAATCAAGAAATTCTAGTGCCACTGTGTGTGATTTTCCAAACAAAACGATTGGAAAACCATGACCAGCATGCACTGGAATTTCTAATGCGAGCTCTCGGCAGGTGAGACTCTCTGTCAAGCGCAGAGTCAAATAGTTTGCCTTATAAAATATATTGTTATTGCCTTTTATTGCTTTCTCCATATTATGTATGGTGTTACCACAGTTAGTTGATGAATATGCTTTTTATTCAAGATGGCGACAGAGTTGGACAGGTCTTCAGAAAGACAGTCACTAATAAATCTAATAGGGAATTCAGGAGAAATTTCTTTACCCAGAGAGTGGTTAAAATGTGGAGCTTGCTACCACAAGGAGTAGATGAGACGATTGACATAGATGCATTTATGGGGAAGTTAGAATCATAGAAAGATTACAGCGGCGGGAGGAGGCCATTTGGCCCATCGAGACCTTGCCGGCTCTATGCAAGAGCAATCCAGCTAGCCCCACACCCCTGCCCTATCCCCTGCAAATTTTTTCCTTTCAAGTACTTATCCAGTTCTCTTTTGAAAGTCACAATTGAATCTGCCTCCATCACCCCCTCCCCACCCCCAGCAGTGCATTCCAGATCCTAACCACTCGCTATGTAAAAATGTTTTTCTTCATGTCTCCTTTGGTTCTTTTTCAAATCACCTTAAATCTATGTCCTCTGGTTCATGTCCTTCCGCCAGTGGGAACAGTTTCTCTCGATCTAGTCTGTCTAGACCCTTCATGATTTTAAATATCTCTATCAAATCTCCCCTCAATCTTCTGTGTTCCAAGGAAAACAACCCCAGCTTCTCCAGTCTATCCACATAACTAAAGTCCCTCATCCCTGGAATCATTCTAATAAATCTTTTCTGCACTCTCTCTGAGGCCTTCACATCTTTCCTAAAGTGCAGTGCCCAGAACTGGACACAATACTCCAGTTGTGGTCGAGACAGTGTTTTATAAAGGTTCATCGTGAGTTCCTTGCTTTTGTACTCTATGCCTCTATTAATAAAGACCAGGATCCCGTATGCTTTTTTAACCGCTTTCTTAACCTGCCCTGTCACTTTCAACGATCTGTGCACATATACCCCCAGATCTCTCTGTTCATGTACCCCTTTTAGAATTGTGCCCTCTAGTTTATATTGCCTCTTCTCATTCATCCTACCGTAATGTATCACTTCGCATTTTTCTGCGTTAAGTTTCATCTGCTACGTGTCCGCCCATTCCACCAGCCTCTCTATATCCTCTTGAAGTCTAGCACTTATCCTCCTCACTGTTCACTACACTTCCAAGTTTTGTGTCATCTGCAAATTTTGAAATTGTGCCCTCTACCCCCAAGTCCAAGTCATTAATATATATCAAGAAACGCAATGATCCTCGTACCGACCCCAGCGGAACACCATCGTATACCTCCCTCCAGTCCAAAAAACAATCGTTCACCACTACTGTCTGATTCCTGTCACTTAGCCAATTTTGTATTCATGCCGCTACTGCTCCCTTTATTCCATGAGCTTCAATCTTGATGACAAGCCTTTTATGCAGCACTTTATCAAATGCCTTTTGAAAGTCCATATACACCACATCAACCACATTGTCCTCATCTACTCTCTCTGTTACCTCATCAAAGAATTCTATCAATTTAGTTAAACACAATTTGCCTTCAACAATCCTTGCTGGCTGTCCCTAATCAATCCACACTCGTCCAAGTGACTGTTAATTCTGTCCTGGATTATCGTTTCTAAAAGTTTCCCCACCACCGAGGTTAAAATGACTGGCCTGTAGTGTCTGGGTTTATCCTTACACCCTTTTTTGAATAAGGATGTAACGTGTGCAATTCTCCAGTCCTCTGGCACCACCCCCGAATCTAAGGATGTTTGGAAGATTATGGCCAATACCTCCGCAATTTCCACCCTTCCTTTCCTCAGCAACCTAGGATGCATCCCATCCGGACCGGGTGACTTATCTTCTTTAAGTACAGCCAGCCTTTCCAGTACCTCCTATTTGTCAATTTATAGCCCATCCAGTATTTCAACTACATCTTCCTTTACTGAAACTCTGGCAGCATCTTCTTCCTTGGTAAAGACAGATGCAAAGTACTGATTTAGCAGCTCGGCCATGCCCTCTGCCTCGATGAGTAGATCTCTTTTTCGGTCCCCTGATCGGCCCCACCTCTCCTCTTACCACCCAATTATTGTTTACATGCCTATAGAAGACTTTTGGATTCCCTTTTATGTTAGCCGCCAGTTTATTCTCATAATCTCTCTTTGCCCTTCTTATATCCTTTTTCACTTCCCCTCTGAACTTTCTATCTTCAGCCTGGTTCTCACTTGTGTTATTAATGTGACATCTATCATACGCCCCATTTTTCTGCTTCATCTTACTCTCCGTCTAACTCCCTGGATGACAAAAGAGATAAACACATGAGAGAGAAAGGAATAGAGGGTTAGATGAAGCAGGGTGGGAGGAGGCTCATGTGGAGTATAAGCACCCGTGTGGACCTGTTGGGCCGAATGGCCTGTTTCTGTGCTGTAAACTCTATGTAAATGTGCCTGATAGTGCCACCTAGTGGCTAGAACCTGCAGCCACATTGTGACAGTTGGCAAAGCAAACATGAATGAGAAATGTTGCTTACAATGATAGATGTTGACACAAAAGTGTGATGATAAAGTCATGACAACAGGAAGTGCACACCAAACCAAGATTTTATAATAGCCATTAATTGCTAAAAACACTGAGCTGTTGCTTTTTTAAATAAATGTTACAGTATTTGAAATTACTGCAAAAAATTAATGAGATCTATCTTGATTTTGTAATTCAGCTCGAAGCCCAGCTTTCTCCCATCTGTCTTCATCCCTTCAAGGGCTTTGGACTATTCGTGCCACAAAAACAGAGCAGCAGTTTCAAGCAAAATTTGATGAACATCAAGATCTTCATTCAGGTGAAATGCTTCATATGATTTTAATTGTTTTTTCAACTCCTCAATAATTTACATGAGCTGCTTGTTGCCATCTTGAAAATCCTTTAAAAATCAAGAAAAAAGAAAATTTAAGAGCTATATACCTTATATATTGCACTGTAAAGCTTGAAAAGCAGTTTAGCTCAATGAGTGATTATAAGAAGGGAGCTCCTCAGTGGCTCAAGTTTACCCAGTTGCATCCTGTTCCTGTTCTGTATGCAATGACCCCTGCTGCAAGTGCAAATGTGTGGACATTGGGTTAGGACAAGGTTAGGCTCAACTGTGATGCCCACCATGGTAAAATAGGTGACCAATGGTCACTTTTAGGACTTGTGCGCAATAGCCATTTTGGTGAGATGCCAGAAGTGTTCAGGATCTATGGAAACTATATTTCACAAGAGTCTGGCCTTCAGGAGAGCAAGGACTGAGAGAAAAAGGCAAGGAAAGAGGAGGGGAGGAAATTCAGTACATCCACTGCAACATCAATAATTCAAATGTGCAGTTGCTACTTATGGATCTAAAGCAGCAATGGTGTATTTAATTCTGGAGAGCATTTGTCTTCAAATCCTGTTGTCGTTCAATAACTTGTATGTGGAGTTAGTTTTAAACTTGACTCAACATATTTTAATCAAATGACAGCTGAGTGAGGAAAAGTTGAGTGATAGTGCAGACAAGAGCCAAATGCATGTAACATAAGAAATAAAACAAGTGAGTTAGAAGCACAAATTCAGCTTAAAGAGTATGATGTGGTAGCCATTACAGAGACCTGATCATGATTGGAAGCTGAACTTTCTATAAGGTCTTTAGAAAGGACAGGGAAATTGAGAAAGGAGGAGTAGCAATATTGATTAAAAGGCACAATTACCATATTAGAAAGAAGGGATTTCAGTATGGGTGATTGGGCAGTGGAAACACTATTAGACACTGGTAGAGTTAAGGAACAGCAAAGAATGCAAGACTCTGGTGGGAGTTGTCTACAACCTCCTGGCCGTAGCGATGTAGCGGGGGATATATAAATACGGAGATCAGGGAAGCATGTAGCAAAAACTGAGATTATAATGGGAGATTATAATTTTCACATAGACTGGAAGAAGCAGAACAGCTAAAGTAGTAAAGCCAATTAATTTCTAGAATGTATTTCATACAGTTTTCTAGAATGATATGTTTTAGAACCTACAAGGAACAGCAGGCCATACTGGATTTATTGATGGGTAATGAACCAGAATTAGTTAACAATCTGACAGTAAGGGACCATCATGCAAATAGGGAATTTGATATTAGGTTTGAGAAGGAGAAGGGAGAGTCACAAAACAAGGTTTTAAATTTAAATGAGGCAAACTTCAAAGGGATGAGAAATAAATTGACCACACTAAACTGGGCTGAACTGTAAATGGATAAACCTATAGACAAACAATGGGAAGTACTCAAAGAAGTATTTGGTACAATACAAAACCAGTACATAGCCATAAAAGGCAAAGGCTATATTAGTGTAGTTAAGCAAATATGGTCAACAAATGAGGTAAGAGACAGTATCAAGCTAAAAGAAAAGGCTTATACAAATGCAAGGAAATGTGGAAATCTAGCAGACTATGAAAAGCAACAAAGAAAGTAATAAGGAGTGCAAAAAACTTACAAGGAATATCAAAGCTAACAGCAAAAGTTTTTATAAATATATTAAGGGAATGTGGGACCATTAAATGCTGATGCAGGCTAGACTATAATGGGTAATAAGGAAATGGCAGACTTGTTAATTGAATACTTTGTATCTGTTTTCATAGTGGAGGTAGAGGACAAAATAGCAGTGGTACAAGGGAACCTAAAAAATAGTCAAGGGGAGGAACTTAGTGGACTAAATATAAGTAAAAAATGGTAATGGAGAAAATAATAAGACAAAGCTCCAGGACCTGATGATTTCCATCCCAAGATATTGAAAGAAATAGCTGAGGAAATTGCACAAGTGTTAGTTCATATTTTTCCAAAGTGCACTAGATTCAGGAATTGTGCCTTTGGATTGGAAAATTGTAAATGTCACTCCATTATTTAAGAAGGAAGGATAGGAGATACCAGATAACTACAGACCTGCCAGTTTAACATCAATTGTGGGGACGTTACTGGACTCTGTCATCAGAGACAGTGACTGATCACTTGGACAAGTAACATAGGAACAGGAGTAGGCCACTCAGCTCCTTGAACCTGTTTCACCATTCAATTAGATCATGACTGATCTGTTCCTCAACTCCATTTACTCTCCTTTGTTCCATATCCCTTGATACCTTTACCCAGCAAAAATCTATTGATCTCAGTCTTGAAAATGTCAACTGAGTTAGCATCCACAGACTTTTGGGGGAGCGAGCTCCAGATTTCCACCACCCTTTGTATTACAAAGTACTTCCTAATTTCACTCCTAGTTGCCCCCCCCCCCCACCCCGATCTGAACTCCTCCATCAGGGGAAATAATTTCTTTGTATCTACCCTATTGAATCCCTGATCCAGCAATGAGAACTATTTTGTAATACATCACCTTTGTTGCTGCAACTAAAAGGGGCTCAGAAGGACTGCTGATTTTACCTAAAAACTATTTTGCAAATGCCAGTGTTAGTCGCTGAAAATTCCCATTAAGTTTCATATTCAAATTAAAAGTAGTTCTTCCTTATCTCTCAATTGTTGGGAAGGTTATTGTTAAATATTAGAAGTTCATTATTCCCCCAATAACTGGCTACAGGTTATCAATTTAAAAAAAATACATTTACTAAGCTAGTTTCTAAGAGTTAAGGATGTGTTTTTGAAAATTGGGCTTCATTTAGAATCGGGTTCTTGTTACAGCTTGTTGAGTCACTTACCGCTTTATTCCCAGTGCAAAGTTCAGTGAATGATGCTTCGAGGTCATACCAGATTTATTGTATACTTTGGGTACTTCATACTTGGTGATACAATAACAAATGCAAAAGCTATGAGAATATACCATATAGCATTCCAATTTATTCATGTTTAGGTATATATTTTTTAAACTGGCTGCTTACATTTGTCTACTTTTCAATCTTTTCCCATTGGAATTCTACGAGGTAGGCATCTAATGTATTTTTGTTTGATGTGATAAATCTTGGCTATTCAGTTCATGATTTATAGCCCAGAAATCTTATTTGGTTTGGCTCAACTCCTCTATTTCCAAGAAGCAAATCTTAATCATTTCATGTGCAATACCTGCAGTGTTGAATGATTGCTTAACAAAATTTATTATTACCTACAGTATTGCAAAGTTTTGTATGATGGTATTTGTGTTTATGTGAATATGTGTGTGTGTATAAATAAATGTTTGTGTAATGTTTGAAACAATTACATTGGTGTTCACTTGATTAAAATCTATTTAAATGCTGAACAATATAAACCAAAATTGAGAAAATACAAAAATATACATTGTTTGTATTGGCTCTGATAAACTAAATAAAAAGTGAAAAAAGATGCCATGGTCTTCAAGCATTAATGCATCTCAAATTTCTGGTGCTAGGTTTGGGTGACTACCCACCTGTGAATGGAAGTGCTGCTGTCTGTTGTGGATATGTTACCTTTTGTTGTCTCTGATTTCAATCTTTCTTTTCTATAGTTAATGATTACATTCTAAGAATATAATTGCTGCCACCACTAGTCTTAACTTGTAGTCATAGAAAATTGTGCTCAGACAACCCTTCAACTTTCCAGTTGTGTAGCTACTGTGTAGAATTGTCAAATTGGCCAAATCTATGTATGTGGGTAATTAATTTGCTGGCAAAACTTACTTGCATTAAGAAATTATAGTCTGGTTGCCAGCTTCACTCATCACTAGACATAAACAAAAATTGAAATCGATTGTCTGTGTTGAAACACATTTGCCTTCAGCTATTAATGCAGCTGTGCTTTAGTGTTAGGATTTTGTTGAACACAAACATCTTTCAGTTATGTCCTTGTTTGACATCACATATTTAAGATTACTTCTTCCTCACCCCATTAAATTTTAAACATATTTCAAACACTAAGTATTCACCAAAGAATGCAATGCAAGGTGATGTCATCGACATGAAAGCCTAGAAATAATTGCAATTAAGTTTTCTCTCTATCTCTCTCTCTCTGCCAAAAGTATGGGAATGCAGTATATTTGGTATTAGTTTTATGGCAGCCACATGCAAGCCTGTGTGAAAGAACTAATGGAAGCACCATGGATGCAGAAGCTGTACATTTCTTTCTGTAAACTAGTGGATTTCTTGCCACATTGCACATGGCGAGTTGGGAATATGCTTATTTGAAATGTGGGTGTATCAAGAAGTCCCAAGCCATGCTCAGCTCTCATCTTGGAAAAACCTGCTGATGGTGAGTACAGTGAAGAGCGTGACTGAGAGTGTTGGCAGTTGTCTTAGTAGGAGCATACATCCTTCTTACAGTAGCCTGCTGTGTGCCTCCATTGGGGACCTATATGCTACCTTTACTCCTTTATTAGACAGCATTGCCGTGCTGTAAGTGTAATGGCTCCCTTTTGTTTTTTTTTAAATCTGGGTGGTTGCTGCTAAGCATGTAAATGATAATACCAAATAGAAAGCTAGCAAGAACATTGCATTCATTTTACAGAGTCAAAACTTTTAATAATATGGATGGAAATGTTTATAGTTTAGATTCCAAATATCTTAATTAACCCCAACCCAGAATTATATTTTGTGCATAAAGCTGTGTTCTAAATTGTTTTGACAAACAGTGTATTTCACTGCGATTTTCTTTAGCTTTATTTCCTCTTTTTTTCTGCAGAGACATGGTTCCTTTTTCTGTCAACCTCACGATGGCTTGCTGTTCGGTTAGATGCACTTTGTGCGGTTTTTGTCAACTCTGTTGCTTTTGGTTCTATTATAATTGCAAACCGTAAGTAGGAATTTCAGCTCTTTCTTTACAATGTAATCAGTATTGTAATTTATGCACAGTTTAGCTTTTTTATAAAAGTTCTTCTGGAAAACTGACTGAAACTAGTTTTCTATTGTTAAAATTTGTTTTTATTCATTTTTTTTGTCCTACATCCATTTTGCAATACTTAAGGAGGGGTAGCAGGTGAGTTGAATATAGAAATTTGTGTTGTGTTCAAATGTACTTCTGGTTGATTTATCCACTCATTGGGAACCTCGGTGCTATTAACTTACAAGCTTTGAGCAAGATCTTGATTTCATGATGTGGTACTGACAGAATGGGACAGGCATTACATAGAGCAGTTAGGTTTTTTTTTTGTTTTGAGAAACCAAGGTGAGGGTCCAGGATCCATAGTGCAGAACACCACCAAGGCTGAAAAGGATAAAAGAGAGGACAAGGTAACTCAGGAAGTAGTGAATTGGTGACACCAAACTTTAAAAGGTTGTATGTTCAAAAGTTTTCAGTTTCTGCTCAGGGCGCACAGCAAGATATCCAATGCATCTTCCCTTGCAAAAAAATACTCACCCAGGTGACAACGGGAGGTGCAGGAAAGAAAGAGGGAGAGAAGTGGAACGTTTTCCCACTTACTACCCAGTCAGTACTAGCACTCATATTTATACTAAGTTTGGACTCAGCAATCGAATCCAAGTGGGCAGATTTTAGATTTGTAATCAGTTCCACAATGTGATTTCTTTGTGTTTGTTTTAATTTTATGTGCATATTTGCATGTTGATATTGCATTTGTACAAAGCATGTGCCCAAATGTGCAGACTTTTTTTTTAAAAAGCATACAAGCAGATGCAAATAGAAGTGGTACGAGGAAGAAAGGATATGGTGATAGTATGCTGAGTACATAGTATGGAGAGCACCTCTCATTTCTAGAGCCCATATAGGCAGGATTTACTCTCTCAGGTGGGAGCCAAATATGGTACAACACCTTCCTGAGTCTTCATTTGATGGCCTGCATCTTGAGTTAGCCAAACTAACAAAACAAGGCTTTCTTCCTTCGGGGGTCAAGAATTTACTACCCTATGAGTATTTCTACTCTAGAAGCCCATAACATGAAAAGATGTGTTTATTGGTGCAATGGTCATAATCGCAGCCCATTCGAATGTGACATTCTAGCTTACTTAAAATCATGACGTGCTCGTAGTTTGTTATCCAGGCCCCAGAGAGTTTATTTATCAGCTACTACAGCTTAATATTCGCTGCTAGTGGGAAATTGAATAGAGCATCCAATAGTATTAAAATTCTTGAAATATGCCTGGAAAGTCATCGTGTTCATTTAGCAGTTAACATCTGATTGGGTTTTGAGTCTTGTGCTGATCAAGCTTATGTCAACTTTTGAACCTTTTAGAGCCAAGATGTCAGCCTTGCCCCTGAGTAGGTTGTTAGTTCAAGCCCCATTCCAAAGACTTGAGCACATAATCCAGGCAGACACTTCTATACAGTACCTCAGTACTGAGGGAGTGCTGCACTGTCAGAAGTGCCGTCTTTCAGATGAAATGTTAAACCAAGATCTCATCTTCCTTCTCAGGTGAATGTAAAAGATCCCAAGGCACTATTCGAAGAAGAGCACTGGAGTTCCCCTGATATCCTAGCCAATATTTATCCCTCAACTAAGGTTACTAAAATGGGTAATCTGGTCATTTATTTCATTGCTGTTTTTGGGATCTTGTGCACAAATTGGCTGTCGCATTTCCCTACAGTACAACAGTGACTATACTTCAAAAGTACTTGATCGTCTGTAAAGCGCTTTGGAACATCCTGAGGTCGTAAGAGGCATTGTATAAATGCAAGTTCTTTTTTATTTCATTTTCTCTGACTTTTGTCTCCAGGAAAGACCCATTTCCCCAGCGCAAAGAAAGCAATAACTTGCATTTATATAGCATCCATCATGTCCTCAGGATATCCCAAAGTGCTTCACGGCCAATGAATTGCTTTTTTTTGAAGTGTTTGAAGGCAAACTTGCACCTACATTTTACACAGACCAAGGTCCCACAAATAGCAATGAGATAAATTACCAGTTTTTCTGTTTTTGGTGGTGCTGGTTGAGGGATAAGCGTTGGCCAGGACATCAGGAGAATCCCCCTGCTCTTCAACTAGTGCCATGGGATCTTTTATGTCTACTGGAACATGAGATGGTGCTTCGTTTAACATCTCATCTGCAGTGCCAGCCTAAATTTTGTGCTCAAGCCCCTTGAGTGGGACTTGAACCGATAACCTTCTGACTCAGACGAGAGTGCTACCACTGGGCCAAGGTGACGCTAGGTCAGGCAAAAGGGGTACTGACTCACTTTGCCAAGTTTTTACCACTTTTACTTTGCCCCATTATTTCCAGGGCTTTCCTAGGGAGGGGGAGGAGGAGCGGAACATGTCCTTCGTCTGCAATAGGTGCAGGTCTATCACAGCCATATGGATGGGGCAGGAGGGGATGTTCCCGGCCTCAATTTGCAGTACCTGGGCATTGCTTGCTGGGAAGCCCAGTTCAGAACTGGATCCCTGCCAACCAGAGGGCCCAAAAAGGCACTGGGAGCAGGCCGAAGACTTTGAAGTAGGCCTTTTTTGTGGAGTTTAAACCCCCTCCCCGCCCTCCAAGCAAGTCCAGTGCATGCAGGACTAGCAGCAGCCAGAAGGTCTCAATGTGTGCAGCTCACTTTTTTGCTCCTTCCACCAGCGCCAGGTTCTATCAGAGGTGGGTCTGCGCCGGGGGTGCCCCTGGGTCACGAAAATAGTCCTAGACAGGAAATCCCAGTGCACCTGGGCCTGAACAGGAGCTGGGACAGAGTGGAGCCAGGAAAATCAACCCTTTGGTATCTTCTGGCCTTGAATGTCTTACATTTAAGACTATTAAAGTTCTTATTTCAGCGCGATAGGTTAGTGAACTTTTTATGCTTAGGCAGTGTTTAAACCTTATCTTGTTTGGCATTTGGGTGGGACACTCTAAAGACCATTTTCTGTCATTTTTGCCTAAAATTCTCTTTTGAGTTTTGTTTGCCTCAGGAAATAATCATGCTGAAATTCTGTCTGTCACCACGTGCAACTTCTGTTGAAGGGCAGCATATTTGTGTTTTGATGACAGAGCTTTAATATTCTGTATAGACAGAAGAAAAGATGTTAACTAACTGGAGCAATTGTTTGTTTGGCAACGGAACCTTGGGTAAACCTGTCACATTGGATTGTAGAATGCATCATCTTGTGCTTTTGCATTGCTGGTCAGATACCACCAAAGAAAGTTAGGGCCTGTTTCTTTATGCTATGTTTTTGTGGACTCTTCTGTACGGGCATGTACTTGGAGCAACATGCAGGCTTTTGCTCAGCATTATTGTTTAAATCTGACTGTGTATGCTGCTTTGGTGCAGCTGTGATCCAACATTCAGGCGAGACCAGCTTATCTGTCCGAAGTAGAAAGGAGGTGGGAGAGATGCCAGATGCTTCAACGTTCAGATTATAACTTGCCTACCTCTTGGTGTGGGGGGGGTTATAAATTTGGTAGAATTTATTTACACTAGTCAATCACCTGTGGCATTGCTCCGAGTTTTCGCCAAAACTGCTATTTGTTGAGCTACAAAGAGATGCTTGTACGGTGTCACAAATTCATTTTCCCTGCTCCAGTTAGTTAACATCTTTTCATCTGTCTATACAGAATATTAAAGCTCTGTCATCAAAATGCAAATATGCTGCCTTTCAACAGAAGTTGCACGTGGTGACAGACAGAATTTCAGCATGATCATTTCCTGAGACAAACAAAACTCAAAAGAGAATTTTAGGCAAAAATGACAGAAAATGATCTTTAGAGTGTCCCACCCAAATGCCAAACAAGATAAGGTTTTCCATCCAGGAAATTGGTTTGTCCAGATATTTAGTTTCCCAGTGAGGAATTATATGGGAGATCATGCTTCCTTTTGTTCTGTAACCACAATGATGCAGCACATTTGTGCACTGTGTCACTTTTCTGCACTGCACGTGCATTTTCCTCTCACGCGAAGCAACGTTTTAATATATGAAATTGAAAAGGAAGAGTTCACAGATTTACTTTCCACACATATGTCACATCCTCCAGCAACACGCCTATAAATTTACACACACGCATGTACGTTTATAATCACACATATACAGTCACAGCCATCTGTGGATTTGTAATGGACTACCAACAAATTATAGGAACTTTAGAATTGGTCAAAGTCCTTTTTTAAAAAAAAATTAGACACAAGAACAAGCATTTTTTTTATTCATTTAACTAACTTTCTGGTTATTTTCATGGTGTCATGTTAACATTTGCTTACATCACTGTTTAACCACTCTTGCAGAGCTAGATGCAGGACAGGTTGGTTTGGCTCTGTCTTATGCTATCACGCTGATGGGCATGTTCCAGTGGGGAGTACGTCAAAGTACTGAAGTTGAAAATCTGGTAAGAATGTTGTTAAAATGTTTTTTTGTAGTAAACTACAAGAATCTAATGAGTTAAATATCTGATGTTTCTGATTCCATTTTTTGGATATCATTTCTTTTCCCTTCTACTCCGCATTTCTCTGTCTCCCTGTCTCCCGCCTTCAGACAGTCAGGCTGGTCTTGTCAATGATTTGTTGTTTGGTCAGGTGGGGGTCTGACATGCGTAGAAACCCATCACCGTGTTTAATTTTTTTTTTTAAAGTCTTCAAATCAAGCTACAGAGAAATCTACACCAACCTGTAGGATTTCTGTTTGCTGAAGTGTAAACTCTCTCCCCAAAAGGATACATCCCACTTACCCTGGTCCAGAGAAGTTAGGAGAAGTTAGGTGAAGTTGGCAAAGCCAAAATTATGCAACCCCAAATGTACTGTTGCAGTTTAACCAGTGACAGGAAAGCCCCTCAAGGATCTATTAATAAGCCAATTTGGCTGGTCAACCATTAACAATGCCCCAGAGTACCACGGACCTGCCTTGTTCAGGTATCGGATTGCCAAATCTGCTACAGAGGGTTTACTTGGTTCCAAGCTTCCATTGCCAGGCCTGTCATCTTGGAACCGCCTGGACCCAAAAAAAACCCCATTTACCTCTTTCCTCCTTTCTCTTTCTCCCCACCCCCCCCCCAAAAAAAACAGAAAATGGTTATCAGACAACCAGTTTGTAACTACCATTCTTTTACTTTTACTGGCACTATTACACATGTATAAAAATTCATTGGAAAAGGGAATTGTGCCAGAGGACTGCGGACAGCTAATGTGATTCCTATATTTAAAAAGGGAGATAGAACAAGTCCAGGGAACTATAGACCAGTTGGCTTAATGCCGGTTGTAGGAAAGGTAATGAAATCTTCACTCAAAGATGTAATAGAAAATCATCTAGAAACTGAAAATATAATAAAATGTAGTCAGCACGGATTTCAAAACGTAAGATTGTGCTTGGCCAACCTTATTGAATTCTTTGAAGAAGTAACAGAAAGAGTAGACAAAGATAATGTAGTAGATGTAATATATTTAAATTTTCATAAGGCCTTCGATAAGGCACTGCGTGGTAGACTCATGATTAAGGTCAGAGCATGTGGAGTCAGGGGACAAGTAGCAGAATGGATAGAAAGCTGGCTACAAAACAGAAAACAGAGAGTAGGGTTAAGGGTAGTTACTCAGACTGGCCTGGTGTTCCACAAGGATCGGTGCTGGAACCAATGTTGTTCACCATTTACATACATGATTTGAACTCAGTAAGTGGAAGTACAATTTCAAAATTTGGGTATGACACCAAATTGGGGGGTATAGTTAATACTGAGGAAGATTGCAACAAAGTACAAGAAGACATTAATACACTTGCCAAATGGGTGTGTAATTGGCAAATGAATTTCAATATAGATAAGTGTGAGGTAGTGCATTTTGGTAGGAAGAATAAGGATGCTACATACTACTTGAATAATAAGAGTCTAAATGGGGTAGAGGAGCAAAGGGATCCAGGGGTTCAGATACACAAATCACTAAAAGTAGTGACACAGGTTTTTAATTTCATTAAAAAAAAGGAAACAAAGCACTGGGGTTCATCTCGAAAAGGATAGAATTGAAAAGCAGGGATGTTATGTTAAACTTGTATAGAACCTTGGTTAGACCACACTTTGGAGTACTATGCACAGTTCTGATCTCCATATTATAAAAAGGATATAGAGGCACTAGAGAAGATGCAAAAAAGATTTACAAGGATGATACCAGAACTGAGTGGTTACACCTATCAGGAAAGATTGAACCGGCTAGGGCTCTTTTCTGAAAGGGTTTGATTGGGTCGACGTAGAGAAGATGTTTCCATTTGCGGGGGAGACCAGAACTAGGGACCATAAATATAGTCACTAATAAATCCAATATGGAATTCGTGAGAAACTTATTTTCCCGGTGAGAGGTTAGAATGTGGAACCTGCTACCACAAGGAGTAGTTGAGGCAAATAGTGTACATGCATTTAAGGGGAAGCTAAATAAGTAGATGAGAAAGAAAGAAATAGAAGATTATGCTGATAGGGTGGGAGCAGGCTCATATGGAACATAAATACTGGCATAGACCAGTTGGGCCGAATGGCCTGTTTCTGTGCTGTACATTCCATTTAATTCTATATAATTTCTATTCAGTCATTTTTCTACATAATTATTATAAAAATGCTATTACGAGCACACAAGGTCTTCAATAATTGATGGTTTTTGGTTTTAAAAGAGCAAGTCAATTCTGATCTTTGCTTCAAGGTTTTTAAACTGCTACAGATTTGATTTAAAGCCTTGTTTTTCTGCAACCTAGGTTTGAGGTTACTTTTTTTTTATTCGTTCATGGGATGTGGGCGTCGTTGGGGACCCCAGCATTTATTGCCCATTCCTAATTACCCTGAGAGGGTGATGGTGAGCCGCCTTCTTGAACCTCTGCAGACCGTGTGGTGAAGGTTCTCCCACAGTGCTGTTAGGTAGGGAGTTCCAGGATTTTGACCCAGCGACGATGAAGGAACGGCAATATATTTCCAAGTCGGGATGGTGTATGACTTGGAGGGGAACGTGCAGGCAGTGTTGTTCCCATGTGCCTGCTGCCCGTGTCCTTCTAGGTGGTAGAGGTCGCGGGTTTGGGAGGTGCTGTCGAAGAAGCCTTGGCGAATTGCTGCAGTGCATCCTGTGGATGGTACATACTGCAGCCACAATGCGCCGGTGGTGAAGGGAGTGAATGTTTAGGGTGGCGGATGGGATGCCAATCAAGCGGACTGCTTCTTGAGTGTTGTTGGAGCTGCACTCATCCAGGCAAGTGGAGAGTATTCCATCACACTCCTGACTTGTGCCTTGTAGATGGTGGAAAGGCTTTGGGGAGTCAGCAGAATACCCAGCCTCTGATCTACTCTCGTAGCCACAGTATTTATATGGCTGGTCCAGTTAAGTTTCTGTTCAATGGTGACCCCCGAGATGTTGATTGTGGGGGATTCGGTGATGGTAATGCCGTTGAATGTCAAGGGGAGGTGGTTAGACTCTCTCTTGTTGGAGATGGTCATTGCCTGGCCCTTGTCCGGCGCGAATGTTACTTGCCATTTATCAGCCCAATCCTGGATGTTGTCAAGGTCTTGCTGCATGCGGGCACGGATTGCTTCATTATCTGAGGGGTTGTGAATGGAACTGAACACTGTGCAATCATCAGCAAACATCCCCATTTCTGACCTTATGATGGAGGGAAGGTCATTGATGAAGCAGCTGAAGATGGTTGTGCCTAGGACGCTGCCCTGAGGAACTCCTGCAGCAATGTTCTGGGGCTGAGATGATTGGCCTCCAACAACCACTACCATCTTCCTTTGTGCTAGGTATGACACCAGCCACTGGAGAGTTTTCTCCCTGATTCCCGTTGACTTCAATTTTACTAGGGCTCCTTGGTGCCACACTCGGTCAAATGCTGCCTTGATGTTAAGGGCAGCCACTCTCACCTCACCTCTGGAATTCAGCTCTTTTGTCCATGTTTGGACCAAGGCTGTAATGAGGTCTGGAGCCGAGTGGTCCTGGCGGAACCCCAACTGAGCATCGGTGAACAGGTTATTGGTGATAGCACTGTCGACGACACCTTCCATCACTTTGCTGATGATTGAGAGTAGATTGATGAGACGGTAATTGGCCGGATTGGATTTGTCCTGCTTTTTGTGGACAGGACATACCTGGGCAATTTTCCACATTGTCGGGTAGATGCTAGTGTTGTAGCTGTACTGGAACAGTTTGGCTAGAGGCGCGGTTAGTTCTGGAGCACAAGTCTTCAGCACTACAGCAGGGATGTTGTCGGGGGCCCATAGCCTTTGCTGTATCCAGTGCACTCAGCTGTTTCTTGATATCACGTGGAGTGAATCGAATTGGCTGAAGACTGGCTTCTGTGATGGTGGGGATATCGGGAGGAGGTCGAGATGGATCATCCACTCGGCACTTCTGGCTGAAGATGGTTGCAAACGCTTCAGCCTTGTCTTTTGCACTCACGTGCTGGACTCCGCCATCATTGAGGATGGGGATGTTTACCGAGCCTCCTCCTCCCGTTAGTTGTTTAATTGTCCACCACCATTCACGACTGGATGTGGCAGGACTGCAGAGCTTTGATCTGATCCGATGGTTGTGGAATCGCTTAGCTCTGTCTGTAGCATGTTGCTTCCGCTGTTTAGCATGCATGTAGTCCTGAGTTGTAGCTTCACCAGGTTGGCACCTCATTTTTCGGTATGCCTGGTGCTGCTCCTGGCATGCTCTTCTACACTCCTCATTGAACCAGGGTTGATCCCCTGGCTTGTTGGTAATGATAGAGTGAGGAATATGCCGGGCCATGAGGTTACAGATTGTGCTGGAATACAATTCTGCTGCTGTTGATGGCCCACAGCGCCTTATGGATGCCCAGTTTTGAGCTGCTCGATCTGTTCTGAATCTATCCCATTTAGCACGGTGGTAGTGCCACACAACACGTTGGATGGTGTCCACAGTGTGAAGACAAGACTTCGTCTCCACAAGGACTGTGCGGTGGTCACTCCTACCAATACTGTCATGGACAGATGCATCTGCGACAGGTAGATTGGTGAGGACGAGGTCAAGTAGGTTTTTCCCTTGTGTTGGTTCGCTCATCACCTGCCGCAGGCCCAGTCTGGCAGCTGTGTCCTTCAGGGCTTGGCCAGCTCGGTCAGTAGTGGTGCTACCGAGCCTCTCCTGGTGATGGACTTTGAAGTCCCCCACCCAGAGTACATTCTGTGCCCTTGCTACCCTCAGTGCTTCCTCCAATGTGGTGCTCAACATGGAGGAGGACTGATTCATCAGCTGAGGGAGGGCGGTAGGTGATAATCAGCAGAAGGTTTCCTTGCCCATGTTTGACCCGATGACATGAGATTTCATGGGGTCCGGAGTCAGTGGTGAGGACTCCCAGGGCCACTCTCTCCTGACTGTATATCACTGTACCGCCACCTCTGGTGGGTCTTTCCTGCCGGTGGGACAGGACATACCAAGAGATAGTAATGTAAGAGTCTGGGACGTTGGCTGAAAGGTATGATTCTGTGAGTATGGCTATGTCAGGCTGTTGCTTGACCAGGCTGTTGCTTGACCAGGCTGTTGCTTGACTCGTCTGTGGGACAGCTCTCCCAATTTTGGCACAAGTTCCCACTTTGTGGATTTTGCCCACTGTTTGCCTAAGTGTGGAACAATGAACTTTCCCATCCTACTGGTATTGGAAAACGTAACTAATCACAACAGTTTGCCTTACCACATTCCAGGATAGCAACTGTCCCAGCACATTGTAAAAGAAGGGATTATATCATAGAATCATGCAGCACAGAAGGAGGCTATTCAGCTCATTGTACCTGTGCAGCTCTTTGAAAGAGCTATCAAATTAGTCCCACTCCCCTGCTCTTTCCCCTTGGTCCTGCAATTTTTTTCTTTTCAAGGATATATCCAATTCCCTTTTTAAATTTACTATTGAATCTGCTTCCATCACCCTTTCAGGCAGTGCATTCCAGATCACAACAACTCGGTGCATAAAAAACCCTCTCCCCTCGGGTTCTTTTGAAATTACCTTAAATCTGTGACCTCTGCTTACCGACCCTATATTGTGCTGATGAATTGAAGTGGACCCAACGTTTACCTAAATTCTACCTGCAACTGATGATTCAAATGATTTTTTGGAATTGGTTTGGTAATAAAGACACTTCTGGGGTAACTTTGATCCCAGAACCAATTCCTTTCTACTTGTCATCTATATATTTATTCATTCCTCCAGCTGTCATATTTTAAAAACAATGTATCCATGCATTTCTGTCCATCACAAGTCAGACGTCACAGATTGTCTAATACAAATTTCTGTGTCACACTTGAAAAGAAGTATAAAGAAATGATGACAGTCACTGGAATGTAAATAATGACCCAACAATTGAAAATACCTCAGTTGACAAAGGAGTCAAAATGACTGTAACCTCTGACTGGCCTTACCAATCTCAATTACGCTCTGACCTAATCCATTGTTAATACTAATTAGATTTTGTGGCCTATAGTTATACTGCTTCATCTTATCAGCAGTATAGCACATTGTGCAATGTATGGAATAATCCTCCTATCCTTAGAAAATAGTGCATCACCCAGCTTGATGTGAGCAATACCACAGGAAATCAGCTACCTATTTGTAACATATTAGAAGTTTTAGATGTGTTTCACATTTCCTGTAACACTTTCCTGTCATACAATTTCTCTCACCCTGCCTGTACCCATGTCTGCCATGCTAAAACTTATTTTTAAATCTATTTTCATGCTTTGCCTTGTTCTTCCCACATCATTCACCCCAATTTGTGGTCCTTCCAGTTGTAGAGTTCCATCCCCTAGTTACGGTGGCACTGTTTCACCCACCCTGCATAAGGGCAAGGTTTTTATTAAGAGAATGGGAGTTAGTTCTTCGAGGTCCCACCAAGAGTCAGGAACAGTTTCATTTTTAAATTCTGTCGTTGGCCGTAAACTGGTCTGCTAGCCATTTCCCAGCCATGAGCTGGTGTGGCAAAAGAAAGGAGAAAGAACTTGCATTTATATAGTGCCTTTCACAACCTCAGGACTTCCCAAAGCGCTTTATAACCAATGAAGTACTTTTGAAGTGATGTCACTGTTGTAATGTAGGAATGCTGCAGCAAATTTGCACACAGCAAGGTTCCACAATCAGCAATGACCAAATAATCTGTTTTAGTGATGTTGGTTGAGGGATAAATATTGGCCAAGACACCGGGGAGAATTCCCCTGCTCTTCTTCGAAATAGTACCATTGGATCTTTTATGTCCACCTCAGAGGGCAGGAAGGGCCTCGGTTTAATGTCTCATCGGAAAGGTGGCACCTCAGACAGTGCAGTGCTGCACTGCGGTGTCAACCTGGATTTTGTACTCAATTCTCTGGAGTGGGACTTGAACCCACAATCTTCCAACTCAGAGGCGAGAGTACTACTACTGAGCTATGGCTGACACCCAATTGCACAGAAATGTAAGATTTTTAATGCTACAGATATTTTATATAGATGTGCTGAATTGTGGCCATTTTTATGCAAAATGCTGGCAACTGTCCATGCTCATTTCACGTTAGACCCTCACAGTTGACAGATAGATGTTTTCTTCTAAACAAGCTGGTTTCAGTTAAATCTCAGGTGAAAGGAAATTGTCTAACCCACCGTGTCAGTCAGATTCCTCATGGCACTTTTAAACTTTTGTCTTATCCTTGCAGATGACTTCAGTGGAAAGAGTTCTGGAGTACACTGAACTTGAAAGTGAAGCATCATGGGAATCATACAAGCCCCCACCCAATGGCTGGCCAAACCATGGAGCTGTGGTATTTGAAAATGTCAGCTTTGGCTACAGTCCAGAAAGTGAGCCTGTTCTAAAGGACCTGAATCTAACAATCAGAGCAAAAGAAAAGGTAAGCAAAAGCATTTACTGTTTGACAATTAATCACTTTGACTTCCATTATATGAGAAGTCTGATTTTAACCAGTTTAAAATTCTTAATGCTAGTAAATATCTGAATAAACTAAGAATAAGAAAAGCCACACTACATAGATTTGACTGTAAAGTTGCCCAGCAGGGTGCTCCATAAAAACCTTTCCTGACCTTGTTGATGACAAGTTAATGGCTGGGAAATTTTCATCCCAGCTTGTAAATTACACCAGCAAAGAAATCACACTATAAAAATCTTAATTTAAGTGTACGTGTGAGTGTTAAATGAGTTAGCTTTTCCTTTAAAGCTATTTGAAATCTCGTAGAGGAGCTATCCAAAAGCTTTGTGCAGAGGGCGATAATGGCTAGTCAAATGCATGCCTCTGATTAGTATAACATTAAGTAGTACTTTCCAAATCTAAGGAACTGAGTAATATACACCTAGATAGATAGAACTAAAGAAGTTTACAGTAAAGAAGGAAGCCATTCAACTTGTGCTGGCTCTTTGCTAGACCAATCCAAAATTAATCCCCTGTCCCGGTTTCTTCCCAGTAGCCCTACATGTTCTGCTGCTTCAAATATTTATCAACATTTCCCTTAAAAGATGCAATGGTCTCTGCCTCAATACTCCCTGCAGCAAAGCATTCCATGCTCTTAACAACTCTGCATAAGGAAATTTCTCCAACCCCTCTCCCCACAGTTTTAGTGACAATTTTAAATTGACGAACCCTCATCACCTTCTCCATATCCAAGAAAATAGTATTTCCCTATTCACCCTACCAAAGCTCTTCATAATTTTAAAAATCTTTCTTAAATCTCCTGTATGTTCTCTGCTCCTGTGGAATAGTCCGAGAATCTTAAACTACAGTTATGAGGAGAGAACTTATCATCTCTGGTATCATACTGATGAATCTACTCAGTATGCTCTCTGTGGCGTTAATAAGTACAGTGGACCCTGTCTCAACTACTCCCTGTGGCATAGCAGTCCATAGACTAAAAGCTCTCTGCATAAAGACAGTTCTCCTAACTTCTCTATAATGCAACTCTAAAACTATGCATAGTGCTCTAACTGTGGCCTAACCATTGCCTTGTATAAATTTATCATAATCTCTTTCCTCTTGTCCATGCCCCATTTTTAAAACCCCAAATTGGCATTGATCCTGCTCCTAATTGCCCCCCAGCTAACATCTACTGGAAGTACAGTTGTGTAGACATCGGTTGAGACCTGGGTTAAGCTTGTCTGTGATAACCTCCATGGTGGAATAGTCCTCCAGCACTCACTGCCAACCTTGTACTTAAAGAATAGTAATGTAAGGAAAATGTTGAAGAGCCTGCACTGCTCATGTTACTGTATTGCAGCATAATTCACTACTTTGTGAGAGGTTTTTTTGCCTCTGTTTGTACTCAAGTATTTTGCAAAGTTTTCAATTTTGAAAGTATATGTTGGCAGATGATCGTTATTAAGACACTTGGAACTGTGCTAGTTCTTGCAGGGAGTATGGAATGAAATTGTTTATTTTTAAAGCTACTCTAAAATATATTTGTAAATTTCTATGTTGGGACAAAAAAGCATTTCTGGAATTCTTGCTGGAGATAATTTTCATGAATGAAATGTTCTGAAATAAAGTGGGAAGTAAAGTGGTGACAGGAACAAAAGGCAGTAAGGGAGAGTGTACAAAACATGACCGGACAGATGGTCTGAGAAAGCAGGGCAAAGACCAAGGGAAGTCTAGATTAAACTGCATTTATTTCAATGCAAGAAGTCTGATGGGCAAGGTAGATGAACTCAGGGCATGGATGGGTACATGGGACTGGGATGTTATAGCTATTACTGAAACATGGCTAAGGGAGGGGCAGGACTGGCAGCTCAATGTTCCAGGGTACAGATGCTATAGGAAAGATAGAGCAGGAGGTAAGAGAGGAGGAGGAGTTGCGTTCTTGATTAGGGAGAACATCACGGCAGTAGTGAGAGAGGATATATCCGAGGGTTCGCCCACGGAGTCTATATGGGTAGAACTGAAAAATAAGAAGGGAGAGATCACGTTGATAGGATTGTACTACAGACCCCCAAATAGTCAACGAGAAATTGAGGAGCAAATATGTAAGGAGATTACAGACAGCTGCAAGAAAAATAGGGTGGTAATAGTAGGGGACTTTAAGTTTCCCAACATTGACTGGGACAGCCATAGCATTAGGGGCTTGAATGGAGAGAAATTTGTTGAGTGTATTCAGGAGGAATTTCTCATTCAGTGTGTGGATGCCCGACAAGAGAGGGGGCAAAACTGGACCTCCTCTTGGGAAATAAGGAAGGGCAGGTGACAGAAGTGTTAGTGAGGGATCACTTTGGGACCAGTGATCATAATTCCATTAGTTTTAAGATAGCTATGGAGAATGATAGGTCTGGCCCAAAAGTTAAAATTCTAAATTGGGGAAAGGCCAATTTTGATGGTATTAGACAGGAACTTTCAGAAGTTGATTGGGAGAGTCTGTTGGCAGGCAAAGGGACGTCTGGTAAGTGGGAGGCCTTCAAAAGTGTGTTAACCAGGGTTCAGGGTAAGCACATTCCTTATAAAGTGAAGGGCAAGGCTGGTAGAAGTAGGGAACCTTGGATGACTCGGGAGATTGAGGCTCCAGTCAGAAAGAAGAAGGAGACATATGACATGCATAGGCAGCTGGGATCAAGTGGATCCCTTGAAGAGTATAGAGATTGCCGGAGTAGAGTTAAGAGAGAAATCAGGAGGGCAAAAAGGGGACATGAGATTGCTTTGGCAGATGAGGCAAAGGTGAATCCAAAGAGCTTCTACAAATACATAAAGGGCAAAAGAGTAACTAGGGAGAGAGTAGGGCCTCTTAAGGATCAACAAGGTCATCTGTGTGCGGAACCACAAGAGATGGGTGAGATCCTAAATGAATATTTCGCATCGGTATTTACGGTTGAGAAAGGCATGGATGTTAGGGAACTTGGGGAGTGTAAATATTACAGAGAGGGAAGTGCTGGAAGTCTTAACGCGCATCAAGGTAGATAAATCTCCGGGACCTGATGAAATGTATCCCAGGACGTTATGGGAGGTCAGGGAGGAAATTGCGGGTCCCCAAGCAGAGATATTTGAATCATCGACAGCTACAGGTGAGGTGCCTGAAGATTGGAGGGTAGCAAATGTTGTGCCTTTGTTTAAGAAGGGCGGCAGGGAAAAGCCTGGGAACTACAGACCAGTGAGCCTGACATCTGTAGTGGGTAAGTTGTTCGAGGGTATTCTGAGAGACAGGATCTACGGGCATTTGGAGAGGCAGGGACTGATTAGGAACAGTCAGCATGGTTTTGTGAGAGGAAAATCATGTCTCACAAATTTGATTGAGTTTTTTGAAGGGGTAACCAAGAAGATAGATGAGGGCTGTGCAGTAGACGTGGTCTACATGGACTTTAGCAAAGCCTTTGACAAGGTACCGCATGGTAGGTTGTTGCATAAGGTTAGATCTCACGGGATCCAAGGTGAGGTAGCCAATTGGATACAAAATTGGATTGACGACAGAAGACAGAGGGTGGTTGTAGAGGGTTGTTTTTCAAATTGGAGGCCTGTGACCAGCGGTGTGCCTCAGGGATCGGTGCTGGGTCCGCTGTTATTTGTTATTTATATTAATGATTTGGATGAGAATTTAGGAGGCATGGTTAGTAAGTTTGCAGATGATACCAAGATTGGTGGCATTGTGGACAGTGAAGAAGGTTATCTAGGATTGCAACAGGATCTTGATGAATTGGGCCAGTGGGCCGATGAATGGCAGATGGAGTTTAATTTAGATAAATGTGAGGTGATACATTTTGGTAGATCGAATCGGGCCAGGACCTACTTCGTTAATGGTAGGGCGTTGGGGAGAGTTATAGAACAAAAAGATCTAGGAACAAAGAGATTTAGGCGAGACAGAGGGGGAGGTATAAGAGGAGGGGGGGTCGCAATATTAATTAAAGAATCAATTACTACCATAAGGAGGGATGATATATTAGCAGGTTCCTCAAATGAGGCCATATGGGTGGAGCTTAAAAAGAAAAAGGGGGCAAGCACTTTGATGGGAGTGTACTATAGACCCCCAAACAGTCAGGGGGAGATAGAGGAACAGATATGTAGGCAAATCTCAGAAAATTGTGCAAATAATAGGGTAATAATAGTGGGGGATTTCAACTTCCCCAATATTAACTGGGATACTCAGAGTGTAAAAGGCTTAGAGGGTACAAAATTCTTAACGTGCATCCAGGAGAGCTTTTTGAGCCAGCATGTAGAAAGTCCTACAAGAGAGGGGGCGGTACTGGACCTAATTCTAGGGAATGTGGCCGGCCAAGTGGAAGAAGTGCTAGTCGGTGAGCACTTTGGTGACAGTGACCATAATTCAGTGAGATTTAAGGTGGTCATGGAAGGAAAAGGACAGGGAGGGGCCGGAAATAAAGGTTCTAAATTGGGGGAAGGCCGATTTTAATAGGATAAGGCAGGATCTGGCCAAAATAGACTGGGATCAGCTGCTTGTAGGAAAATCCGCATCGGAGCAATGGGAGTCTTTCAGAGGGGAGATTGAGACCATACAATGGCAACATGTTCCCGTAAAGGTCAAGGGTGGTTCCAAGAACTCCAGGGAACCTTGGATGTCAGGGGATATACGAGAATGGATTAGGAAAAAAAGGAGGGATTTTGGCAGATACAAAAGGCTAAGGACGGAGGAAGCCCTAGAGGAGTACAAAAAGTGCAGGGGGATACTTAAAAAAGAAATTAGGAGATCAAGGAGGGGCCATGAAAAAACACTGGCGAGCAAAATAAAGGAAAATCCTAAGATGTTTTATAAGTATATTAAGGGTAAGAGGATAACTAGGGAAAAAATAGGGCCCATTAGGGACAAAAATGGCAATCTGTGTGTGGAGCCGGAAGATGTCGGAGGGGTTCTGAATGAATTTTTTGCATCTGTTTTCACTATGGAGAAGGACGACGTAGACATAGAAATACGGCAGGGGGACTGTGATATACTCGAACATATTAACATCGAGCGGGAGGAGATATTGGCGGTTTTAGCAGGCCTAAAAATGGATAAATCCCCAGGCCCGGACGAAATGTATCCCAGGCTACTGTGTGAGGCAAAGGAGGAGATTGCGGGGGCTCTAACACATATATTCAGAACCTCTCTGGCCACAGGGGATGTGCCAGAGGACTGGAGAACTGCTAATGTAGTACCATTATTCAAGAAGGGGAGTAGGGAAAAACCAGGGAACGACAGGCCAGTGAGCCTAACATCAGTGGTAGGAAAATTATTGGAAAAAATTCTGAAGGACAAAATTAGTCTCCACTTGGAGAAGCAAGGATTAATCAGGGATAGTCAACATGGCTTTGTCAAGGGAAGATCATGTCTGACTAATTTGATTGAATTTTTTGAGGGGGTGACTAGGCGTGTGGATGAGGGTAACGCAGTGGATGTGGTATACATGGATTTCAGTAAGGCCTTCGATAAAATCCCGCACAGGAGACTGGTCAAGAAGGTACGAGCCCATGGAGTCCAGGGTGCCTTGGCACTTTGGATACAAAACTGGCTTAGTGGCAGAAGGCAGAGGGTGATGGTCGAAGGTTGTTTTTGTGACTGGAAGCCTGTGGCCAGTGGGGTACCACAGGGATCTGTGCTGGGGCCCTTGCTGTTTGTGGTCTACATTAACGACTTGGATATGAATGTAAAAGGTATGATCAGTAAGTTCGCTGATGATACAAAAATTGGTAGGGTGGTAAATAGCGAGGAGGATAGCCTCAGTCTGCAGGACGATATAGATGTGTTGGTCAGATGGGCGGAACAGTGGCAAATGGAATTTAACCCGGAAAAGTGCGAGGTGATGCACTTTGGAGGGACTAACAAGGCAAGGGAATACACAATGAATGGGAGGACCCTAGGCAAGACAGAGGGTCAGAGGGATCTTGGTGTGCAAGTTCACAGATCCCTGAAGGCGGCGGAACAGGTAGATAAGGTGGTAAAGAAGGCATATGGGATACTTGCCTTTATTAGCCGAGGCATAGAATATAAGAGCAAGGAGGTTATGATGGAGCTGTATAAAACACTGGTCAGGCCACAGCTGGAGTACTGTGTGCAGTTCTGGTCGCCGCACTACAGGAAGGATGTGATCGCTTTGGAGAGGGTGCAGAGGAGATTCACCAGGATGTTACCAGGGCTGGAGCGCTTCAGCTATGAAGAGAGACTGGGAAGATGGGGTTTGTCTTCCTTGGAGCAGAGGAGGCTGAGGGGGGACATGATTGGGGTGTACAAAATTATATGGGGCATAGATAGGATGGATACTAAGGAGCTTTTTCCTTTCGTTGAGGGTTCTATAACAAGGGGGCATAGATTCAAGGTAAAAGGCGGGAGGTTTAGAGGGGATTTGAGAAAGAACTTTTTCACCCAGAGGGTGGTTGGAGTCTGGAACTCACTGCCTGAGAGGGTTGTGGAGGCAGGAACCCTCACAACATTCAAGAAGCATTTGGATGAGCACTTGAAATGCCATAGCATACAAGGCTACGGACCAAATGCTGGAATATGGGATTAGATTAGACAGGGCTTGATGGCCGGCGCGGACACGATGGGCCGAAGGGCCTCTATCCGTGCTGTATAACTCTATGACTCTAGGAGTACAGGTTCATAGCTCCTTGAAAGTGGAGTCACAGGTTGATAGGGTGGTGAAGAAGGCATTCAGCATGCTTGGTTTCATTGGTCAGAACATTGAATACAGGAGTTGGGATGTCTTGTTGAAGTTGTAGAAGACATTAGTAAGGCCACACTTGGAATACTGTGTACAGTTCTGGTCACCCTATTATAGATATTATTAAACTAGAAAGAGTGCAGAAAAGATTTACTAGGATGCTACCGGGACTTGATGGTTTGACTTATCGGGAGAGGTTGGATAGACTGAGACTTTATTCCCTGGAGAGTCGGAGGTTTAGGGGTGATCTTATAGAAGTCTATAAAATAATGAGGGGCATAGATAAGGTAGATAGTCAAAATCTTTTCCCAAAGGTAGGGGAGTCTATAACGAGGGGGCATAGATTTAAGGTGAGAGGGGAGAGATACAAAAGGGTCCAGAGGGGCAATTTTTTCACTCAAAGGGTGGTGAGTGTCTGGAACGAGCTGCCAGAGGCAGTAGTAGAGGCGGGTACAATTTTGTCTTTTAAAAAGCATTTGGACAGTTACATGGGTAAGATGGGTATAGAGGGATATGGGCCAAGTGCAGGCAACTGGGACTAGCTTAGTGGTATAAACTGGGCGACATGGACATGTTGGGCCAAAGGGCCTGTTTCCATGTTGTAAACTTCTATGATTCTATGATTCTAAATGCAGCCTAATAAAATGTAAGCAGAATTGTCCACATCCGCCCGAAGATTGCAGTGGAGAATGATGGAAAATTTGGGCGGTGAGCTCTACTGCTACCTCTCGGTTCTGACTGGGATATCTATCCTCCTGCATGTGTCAGGACCGCTACTGATCACTCTTTCTCCGTCCACTGTGTTCAAATGGCATTTGTGAGTTGGGGTCTGGGTCCCAGGCAGATTTCACCTATATCCACCCCAGTTACTGCTGCTTCCTAGAACCATGACATGGAAGGTAGCAGTCGGCCCCGGCAGTGGCAGTAAAGACCCAGAGTTCTCCCAATGAAGGGAGAGGGCCTTGTAGCAGCATCCTCTCTTTGCTGCCCAGTTGGCCCCAGACATTTACCTGCAGAAGGCCTTGATCTCTTGATAGCTGGAATCCTGCCACGGATATGCAGTGAGGCCCAAACCAGGACAGTGAATTAGAGCTGGGACAGAATTACAGGGACAGGCAGAAGGCCCACTCTGCTGGAATTCCATGCCGAAGAAAATCCAAGTTTTTTTTTCCCTGGGGAAAGAAATCCCCCTTTCCCCAAATATTGTCTGTTCCTCCTCTGGAAGTTGTTGACTCAGAGTATAATGCCGTACATGCCCTCCAGTACCTTGCCCAAGTGTCCATTTTTTAAGTGAGGGAGGGAGTTTGAGCATTGGGGGCATTGCAATCAAGCTTCATCTTGTCCTAACCTGTTTCCATGTGCAACTGCAACCTATCAGCAACTGATCTTTTTTTAGAATCATAGAAAATTTACGGCACAGAAGGAGGCAATTCGGCCCATCATGTCCGCGCCAGCTGAGAAATGAGCCACCCAGCCTAATCCCGCTTTCCCGCATTTGGTCCGTAGCCCTGCAGGTTACGGCTCTTCAGGTGCACATCCAGGTATTTTTTAAATGAGTTGAGGGTTTCTGCCTCTACCACCCTCTCAGGCAGTGAGTTCCAGACCCCCACCACCCTCTGGGTGAAAAGTTTTTTCCTCATTTCTGCTCTAGCCCTTCTACCAATCACTTTAAATCTATGTCCACTGGTTATTGACCCCTCCGCTAAGGGAAATAGGTCCTTCCTATCCACTCTATCCAGGCCCCTCATAATTATGTACACCTCAATCAAATCACCCCTCAGACTCCTCTGTTCCAAGGAAAACAAACCCAGCCTATCCAATCTGTTATCATAGCTAAAATTCTCCAGTCCTGGCAACATCCTTGTAAATCTCCTCTGCACCCTCTCTAGTGCAATTACATCCTTCCTGTAATGTGGTGACCAGAACTGTACACAGTACTCAAGTTGTGGCCAAACTAATGTTTTATACAGTTCCTGCATAACATGCCTGCTTTTATAGTCTATGCTTCGGCTAATAAAGGAAAGTATCCTGTATGCCTTCTTAACCACCTTATCTACATGTCCTGCGACCTTCAGGGATCTGTGGACATGGACTCCAAGGCCCCTCACTTCCTCTACACCTTTTAGTATCCTCCCATTTATTGTGTATTCCCTTGCCTTGTTTGCTATCCCCAAATGCATTACCTCACACTTCTCCGGATTGAACTCCATTTGCTACTTTTCTGCCCATCTGACCAGTCCATTGATATCTTCCTGCAGTCTACAGCTTTCCTCCTCACTATCAACCACACGGTCTATCTTTGTGTCATCCGCAAATTTCTTAATCACGCCCCTCACATTTAAGTCCAAATCGTTAATGTATACCACAAAAAGCAAAGGACCTAGTACCAAGCCCTACGGCACCTCACTGGAAACAGCCTTCCAGTCGCAAAAACACCTGTCGACCATCACCCTTTGCTTCCAGCCACTGAGCCAATTTTGGATCCAATTTGCCACATTCCCTTGGATCCCACGGGCCTTTACTTTTTTGACCAATTTGCCATGTGGGACCTTGTCAAAAGCCTTGCTAAAATCCGTGTAGACTACATCAATTGCGCTACCCTCATCGATCCTCCTTGTCACCTCCTCGAAAAATTCAATCACGTTAGTCAGACACGACCTCCCCTTAACAAATCCGTGCCGACTGTCCTTGATTAGTCCATGCCTTTCTAAGTGACAGATTATCCTGTCCCTCAGAATTGATTCCAATAATTTGCCCACCACCGAGGTTAGGCTGACTGGCCTGTAATTACTCGGTCTATCCTTCGCTTCCTTTTTAAACAACGGTACAATGTTAGCAGTCCTCCAATCCTCCGGCACTACACCTGTATCCAGTGAAGTTTGGAAAATGATTGTTAAAGCCTCCGCTATTTCCTCCTTGGCTTCTTTTAACAGCCTGGGCTACATTTCATCCGGCCCTGGTGATTTATCCACTTTCAAAGATGTTACTCCCCTTAATACTTCCTCTCTCACTATGTTTATCCCATCCAATATTTCACACTCCTCCTCCTTAACGTCATTCCCTGTATCATCCCTTTCCTTTGTGAAGACAGATGCAAAGTATTCATTAAGAACCATACCAACATCTTTCGCCTCCACACATAGTTTACCTTTTTGGTCTCTAATAGGCCCTACTCTTTCCTTAGTTATCCTTTTGCTCTTAATGTATTTATAAAACATTTTTGGGTTTTCTTTGATTTTACCTGCTAGGATTTTTTCATGCCCTCTCTTTGCTTTCCTAATTTCCTTTTTAACTTCACCCCTGCACTTTGTATACTGCTCTAAGCTTTCTGTAATATTGAGTTCCCGTGTCTATCATAGGCTTTCTTTTTCTGCCTTATTTTACCCTGAATGATTCTTAACATCCAGAGGGCTCAAGATTTGGCAGCCCCTTTTTCTTTGTAGGAAAATGTTTACCCTGAACCCCCTGAATCACCCCTTTGAATGTCTCCCACTGCTCTGACACTGATTTACCTTCAAGTAGCTGTTTCCAATTTACTTCTGCTAGATCACTTCTCAGTTTAGTAAAATTGGCCTTTCACCAATTGAAAACTTTAACTCCTGCTCTGTCTTTGTCCTTTTCCATAACTATGCTAAAACTAACTGTATTATGATCACTACCACCAAAATGCTCTCCCACTGCTACTTCTTCCACCTGCCCCTCTTCATTTCCTAGAACTAAATCCAGAACTGTCCCCCTCTCGTTGGGCTTGCTATATACTGGCTAAAAAAATTCTCCTGTATACAATTTGAGAATTCTGCGCCCTCTGTACCATTCACACTGTTTGTATCCCAGTTAATATTAGGGTAGTTGAAATCCCCTGCTATTACTGCCCTATTGTTTTTGCACTTCTCAGAAATTTGCCCACATATTTGCTCCTCTATCTCCCTCTGACTGTTTGGGGGTCTATAATGCACTCCCAATAGTGTGACTGCCCCTTTTTTGTTCTTCAGCTCAACCCATAAGGCCTCATTTGATGCTCCTTCTAAAATATCATCCCTCCTCACATTGTAATTGTTTCCTTAACCAAAATTGCCCCCCCCTCTTTTTTTATTCCCCTCTCTATCGCGTCTGAAAACCCTGTAACTAGGGACGTTGAGCTGCCAGTCCTGCCCCTCTTTAAGCCATGTTTCTGTAATAGCTAAGATATCATACTGCCACGTGTGACTATCTGCGCCCTCAGCTCATCCGCCTTATTTCCTATACTCCTTGAGGTAAATACATTTAAGGACTGCCAAACTCCTCTGTTGTTTATTTTCTAAGCTTCATTTCCTCTGCCTTCCAGACTCACTCACTAATTTTCTGCCTTCCATTTCCAGTTCTGACTTTATCCCATCTGAATCCACACTCAGGTTCCCATTCCCCTATCAAGCTAGTTTAAACCCTCCTCTACAGCACTGGCAAACCTCCCCAGAAGGATATTGGTCCCGGCCCTGTTGAGGTGCAATCCGTCCGGCTTGTACAGGTCCCACATCCCCCTTGCACCACCTTTGCAGCCACACATTCATCTGCTCTATCCTTCTATTTCTATTCTCACTAGCGCGTGGCACTGGGAGTAATCTGGAGATTACTACCTTTTGAGGTCCTGCTTTATAATCTTTTTCCTAACTCCTTAAACTCTGCCTGCAGGACCTCATCCCTCTTTCTACCCATGTCGTTGGTCCCAATATGGACCACGACCTCTGGCTGTTCACCCTTCCCCCCCCCCCCCCCCCCCCCCCAGAATGTTCTGCAGCCGCTCAGTGACATCCATGACCCAGGGAGGCAACGTACCATCCTGGAATCACGCCTGCGGCCACAGAAACACCTGTCTACTCCCCTAACTATGGAATCTCCTACCACTATTGCTCTCCCGACATGTTTCCTCCCCCCATGTAGAGCTGAGCCACCCATGGTGCTCTGGTCTTGGCTCTGGCTGCAGTCCCCACAGGAACCCTGTCTCCCACCAGTATTCAGAACTGAATACTGGTTAGAGAGTGAGATGCCCTCAGGGGACTCCTGAACTACCTGCCTGGTCCTCCTTGTCTGTCTGGTGGTCACCCAGTCCCTCTCTGCCTGCACTCTCTTAAGCTGTGGGGTGACCTCATGGATGTACTGCAGTGATGCCAGCTGCCGCTCCCTCCCTAACCCAGTAGTGCTGAATTTTAAAAAAAATGTAATATTACACTGAACATTTTGATGACTAAATGATTTTTTGATTTATTGTTTAAAATGTCTCATTGACGAGCTGTTTCTGATTTTGACTTGCATAGCACAGTGTATAATGAACAATAAATTAATTCATAGAGCATATTTTTTGCAGGTTGGGCTTGTTGGAAGGACAGGTGCTGGGAAGAGTTCTGTAATCTCAGCCTTGTTTCGCCTTGCTGAACCTGAAGGAAAAGTCATGATTGACGGCGTTGTGACCTCAGAACTAGGTTTACATGACCTACGAAATAACATGTCTATCATTCCTCAGGTACAGTATAAGCTGATACAAAATAAATGCATCCAAGCATCATTAGCCTTATAGTGAGCTGGTTTACTAAGTATCCATAGTATTGATCATGAGACACTCGATTTTTATTATATCTAAACGTAAGCTTATTGTAGGGAATAGAATTAAGAGCAACATTTTTGTTTTCTCTGCTGTTATAAATCATTCATGTATGGCCACCTCTTTTATGCTAAATATAAACTTACCTTCTGTAGACTGACAAGTGAACTAAACAATATGTAGTGCCTTTCAGGTCAAAACATCTCAAAGTGCTTTTTACCCAATGAATTACTTTTTTGAAGTGCAGGTGACAGTTATATAAGCAAACTACTTTGTCATTTGTAATATTTTGTATGCATGTAGAGGAAAACTCAAAATGGCTAGATGTGTGTTCATTCTAAGGTGCAAGCTTAGCGACACAGAATTCAAAGTTCTAGATGATGCCAAAATAACTTAAATATCAATACTTTGTTTGCTGTGTCAAATTATTTAGACTAGCCACACCACGAGAAAGGAGAGAGTATTTGACTTGATAATTATTTACTGATAAACCAGTAAGATACCAGCCAATCACAATGCAACACTTGGATCATGTGATTACATTACTGTATTACTGAAAAAACTGACACAGATTAATATATTTTTCATCATAACCAGAAAAGGGCAGTGATTTTTTTTTAAATACCTAAATATTTCAGAAGAATATAATTTGGAGGAGGGTAGAATAATGGAGGGGACAGAAAGCAGAGAGTAGTGGTGAACGGTTGTTTTTCAGACTGGAGGGAAGTATACAGTGGTGGTCCCCAGGGGTCAGTATTAGGACCACTGTTCTACTTGATGTATATTAATAACCTTGACTTGGGTACACAGGGTATAATTTTAAAGTTTGCAGATGACACCAAATTCAGAAATGTAGTAAACAATGTGGAGGATGGTAACAGACTTCAGGAAGACATAGACTGGTGAAATGGGCAGATACGTGGCAGATGAAATTTAACACAGAGAAGTGTGAAGCGATGAATTTTGGTAGGAAGAATAAGGAGAAGCAATATAAACTAAATGGTACAATTTTAAAGGGAGACTTGGTGGTGCACATACACAAATCTTTGAAAGTGCAGGACAAGTTGAGAAGGCTGTTAAAAAAGCATATGGAATCCAGGGCTTTATTAAAGAGGAATAGAGTTCAAAAGCAAGCAAGTTATGCTAAACCTTCATAAAACACTGGTAGGGCCTCAGCTGGAGTATTGTGCTCAATTCTGGGCACCACACTTTAGGAAGGATGTCAATGTCTTAGATTTGTGGTTGGGATCAGATCAGCCATGATCTTATTGAATGGCGGAGCAGGCTCGAGGGGCCGATTGGCCTACTCCTGCTCCTATTTCTTATGTTCTTATGTTCTTATGAGGGTGCAGAAGAGATTTACTAGAATGGTATAGGGATGAGAGACTTCAGTTATGTGGAGAGACTGGAAAAGCTGGGGTTGTTCTCCTTAGAACAGAGAAGGTTAAAGGGAGACTTGATGGAGGTGTTCAAGGTCATGAACAGTTTTGAAAGAGTAAATAAGGAGAAACTGTTTCCAGTGGCAGAAGTGGCAAGTTGGATCCAAAATTGGCTCAGTGGCAGGAAGCAAAGGGTAATGGTTGGGTGTTTTTGTGACTGGAAGGCTGTTTCCAGTAGGGTTCCGCAGGACTCAGTACCAGGTCCCTTGCTTTTTGTGGTATATATTAATGATTTGGACTTGAATGTAGGGGGCATGATCAAGAAGTTTGCAAATGATTCAAAAATTGGCCCTGTGGTTGATAATGAGGAGGAATGCTGTAGATTGCAGGAAGATATCAATGGACCGGTCAGATGGGCAGAAAAGTGGCAAATGGAATTCAATCCGGAGAAGTGTGAGGTAATGCATTTGGAGAGGGCAAACAAGACAAGGGAATACACAATAAATGGGAGGATACTGAAAGGTGTAGAGGAACAAAGGGACCTTGGAGTGCATGTCCACAGATCCCTGAAGGCAGCAAGACAGGTAGATAAGGTGGTTAAGAAGGCATACTGAATACTTTCCTTTATTAGCCGAGGCATAGAATATAAGAGCAGGGAGGTTATGCTAGAACTGTATTAAACACTAGTTAGGCCACAGCTTGATTACTGCATACAGTCCTGGTCACCATATTACAGGAAAGATGTGATTGCACTAGAGAGGGTACAGAGGAGATTTACAAGGATGTTGCCAGGGCTGGAGAATTTTAGCTATGGCAAAAGATCGGAGAGGCTGGGGTTGTTCTCTTTGGAACAAAGGAGGCTGAGGGGAGATATAATTGAGGTATATAAAATTATGACGGGACTAGATAGAGTGGATAGAGAGGACCTATTTCCCTTAGCAGAGGGGTCAGTGACCAGGGGGCATAGATTTAAAGTAATTGGTAGAAGGATTAGAGGGGAGCTGAAGAGAAATTTTTTCACCCTGAGGTTGGTGGGGGTCTAGAACTCACTGCCTGAAAGGGTGGTAGAGGCAGAAATCCTCAACTCATTTAAAAAGTACTTGGATGTGCACTTGAGGTGCCGTAACCTAAGGGCTATGGACCAAGTGCTGGAAAGTAGGATTAAGTTGGATAGCTCTTTTTTCAGCCAGCACGGACACGATGGGCCGAATGGCCTCCTTCTGTGCTGTAACTTTCTATGATTCTAAGAGAGTCAGTAACCAGAGGACACAGATTTAAGGTGATCGGCAAAAGAGCCAGAGGCGACATGAGGAAACATTTTTTTACGCAGCAAGTTGTAATGATCTGGAATGCACTGCCTGAAAGGGTGGTGGAAGCAGATTCAAAAGGGAAATAGATAAATATTTGAAAGGGAAAAATTAACAGGGCTAAGGGGACTATTTGGATAGCTCTTTCAAAGAGCCGGCACAGGAACGATAGGCCGAATGGCCTGCTTCTGTGCTGTACCTACTATGATGAATGTAAAACAATCCAGTTCAGAACTAATTATAATATTCTCATCAACATTTCTTACTATCTTACAAAATGATGGAACAGAATTTATGGGCTAAGTAGCTTATACCTGTTCCTATGCTTGTCTTTAACAAAACAGTTAGTTGAAAATCAAATGTAGAATAAGGGAGAAAAGTCTGTTTTTGATCTGTTGGAAACGGAGATCAATTATGGCACTGTCTCTTTCTCACTGACCACTAACTAACTTAATGCTTCACCAGAAATTTGCCAAACTTCATTAGTGTCTTTTCTACCTCCGACACCGGCATAGTTTCAAAATAGGTAATCTCAGATCATCCATCTAGATCGTTTACTCATCTGGAGGAAATTGTCACTTTAATAACTCAAAAATACTCATTAGAATTTCATTGGGCCAAATTTTGCTGTAGCAGTACATTTAATGGTATCTGTCGTTAGTTAGACTTGATCTTGCACATTTAAGTTTCTTAATTTTTTTGCAAGGCAAGTTGCTTAAAGTGTGAGCTGATAATGTCGCAGTGAGGGAAACAGGGCATCTGGGACCTAAGTGAACCGAGCAAGCAACTCCGTATCTCCTTAATCAATCAGATTGAAGGATTGTGAAATTAACAGCGCAAGAACTGAGAAGAAAGTGGCTATCCAGTGAGTCAAGCTAGAAAATATGACTGGATGTTGGGGAAGTAAACTGTGTTGTACAAATATTATATAAAAAAAGTATATGCCTTTTTTTTGATGAGGGAGGTGCTAATCTTCTCCCAGTATTACTGTCAGGCAGATATTTTTAAAACAAAGGTAAAATACTGCGGATGCTGGAAATCTGAAATAAAAACAGAAAATGCTGGAAATACTCAGCAGGTCAGGCAGCATCTTTGGAGAGAGAAACAGAGTTAATGGGCCCGATATTAGGAGGGAAGCGGGTTGGCAGCGGGGGTCGACAGTGAAATCGGGGTGCTCCGCACACAATCGCAGCTTGATTGAAGGTATTTACCTTGGCTTCCGGGTTTCGCGCTGGAAAGCTGCGCAGCAGGCGGACTGCACAGGCGCATCATAGGCTGTCAACTGGAGGAGCCCTATTTGATGCTGCAACAAATAGGCAAAATTACAGCATGGAGCAGCCCAGGGGGAAGGCTGCTCCCAGGTTTAATGATGCCTTACTCCAGGTCTTTTTGGATGGGGTGAGGAGGAGGGTGAGGACAGAGATCTTCTCCCTAGCGGGCGGGAGGAAGTGGCCTGCCTCTGCCACCAAGAAGGCCTGGCTCAAGGTGGCAGAGGAGGTCACCTGCACCACCAACATATCGCCCACCTGCATACAGTGCAGGAGGCGCTTCAATGGCCTAAGTAGGTCAGCCGAAGTGAGTACACTTACTCATTTCCCTACACTCCGTCTGCCACATCACCGCCCCCATCCCACATCTCCTTCTGCACAGCCAACACTACTCTATCACATCACTCCTCACACCCATTCAAAGCTCATCCTCATCTTACCTGCACTTACTCACCTCGCCAGTACTCATCCCGCCACTACCACTCAACCCAATCCTCATACAATCTCATGGCTCTATCTCATACTTACCCTCTCATGCATCTCTTTCACAGTCAGCCTCACTCAACCTGCCACTACCTGTGCTGCAGCCACAGGGCATGCATCGCATATGTGCAGTAGGAAGCGTAAGGCAAACGTGTCGTGAGCATGAAGGGGATGCACAAGGGTGTTTGAGGGTTTGTCATGGTTTTTACTTATATTTGATTTCTGATCAACTCATATTACACATTATATTGTCACCACTACTGCCACATCTTTGCGAATCTTGTCTGGTTTGTGCAATAATGCCCTTTCCTGAGGATCACAATGAAGACCCACAACTGATGCCACCCATTGTATCACTGCAGAGTGGGTGTAGGTGTATTTGCAGGGCTCTTTTGTGCAGACGACTGAGAGACGTCGGCGATGTCCCCGGTGGCACCCTGGAAGGATGCGGAGGAGAAGTTGTTGAGGGCAGTGGTGACTTTGACAGCGACAGGTAAGAAGATGGTGCTCAGGCCAACCGGGAGCAGCTCGGCATGAAGGAGGCTGCAGATATCCACGACTACATGTCGAGTGACTCTGAGTCTCCGTGTGCACTGCTGCTTAGAGAGGTCCAGGAAGCTGAGCCTCGGTCTGTGGACCCTGTGGCGAGGGTTGTGCCCTCTATGACGCATCTCTCTCTGCGGTTGCCCTCCCTCCTGCTGTGCAGGTGGATGTGTCACAGCACTGTATTGTGGAGCTCCACATGTCAGAGGTGGATGGCGTGGCCGGCGAGGCTGGTGATGCTGTTCGTCCTCCGAGGAGGTCATGACTGCAGCTACGGCGGCCCCCATCCCGAAGATGTACGTTTGAGGGGGTCCGCAAGGTAGGTACATGTGTCTGGACACCGGGGTAAGTGTGCAAGTTTGTGAATTTTCTTGTCAGGAGGAGGGTGGTGGAGGCCAAACTTTGTCCAAAGTGACAGAGTGGCCTCCTGCAATGAGTGAGGGTCTCCCGCCCCCCCCCCCAACCTGTCAAATGGACCTTTGCAGCTGCCACAGGCTGGTAGCTGCAACATGTCCATTTCAACTGGGAGTGTTTCCCCCAGTACGGGAAACACGCTCAGTTGAGATGAAAATCCCACCCCTCCTATAATATCAGTCAATCATATCTGCTAATGACCTGAACTATCAAAATAATTACCTTAAGTGGCATCCCGCCAGCTTTAATTGGAGTTGGAGCCGGGCTCTGGACCCGCCCCGGGAATCCCCGATTTTCGGAGCCCCCCCCCCCCCCGCCACGAACGCACCCGCTCAGGGGTGTGAAAATCGAGCCCAATGTATCAGGTCGATGGCCGTTCATCAGAACTGAAAGATTTAACAGTTTTTAAGCAACAGAGCCTGGGAGTGGAAGGGAGAGGGAGGGGAGGAAAGAACAAAAGGGAAGGTCTGTGATAGGGTGGAGGGCAGGAGTGATTAAATAACAAAAGGGATGATGGTGCGAGGCAATGAGGGTGGTAATGGGACAAGTAAAGAAACATTAGATGGGTCTAGAGGAGCTGTAAATGGCAACGGCAGAATCATTACCAGCACCTGCTGTCCGAAAAATGGGAGCATGGTCATTATCTTAAGTTATTGAAATCAATGTTGAATCTGGAAGGTTGTAAAGTGCCAAATCGAAAAATGAGGTGCTGTTCCACGAGCTTCAGTTAAGCTTCATTGGAACAGTCTAGGAGGCTGAGGACAGAGTGGGAGTGGGACAGAGAATTAAAATGGCAAGCGACTGCAAGCTCAGGGTCACGCTTGCGGACTAAACGGAGGTGTTCAGCAAAGCGATCATCCAATCTGCGTTTGGTCTCCCCAATGTAGAGGAGACCGCATTGTCAGCAGCAAATACAGTATATTAAATTAAAAGAAGTACAAATAAATCATTGTTTCACCTGCAAGGAGCGTTTGGGGCGCTGGACGGTGAGAAGGGCGGAGGTGAAAGAGCGGGTGTTGCATCTCCTGTGCTTGCAAGAGAAGGTGCCTTGGGAAGGGGAGGGGATGATAGAAGAGTGGACCAAGGTGTCGCGGAGGGAATGGTCTCTTTGGAATGCTAAAAGGGGAGGGAAATGGTGGAGGATGATCCGTTGAAAGTGGAGGCTGGTGGGATAGAAGGTGAGAACAAGGGGTACCCTATTGTGATTCAGGAAAGAAGGGGAAATGGTGAGGAAATGTGCAGGAAATGGGACGGACACAGTCGAGGGCCCTGTCAGCCACAGTGGAGGAGAATCCTAGATTGAGAAAAAATGAAGACATATCTGAAGCACGAGTTTGGAAGGTGGCATCGTCAGAACAGATGCGACGGAGGTGGAGAAACTGGGAGAAGGGAATAGAGCCCTTCGGAAGTGGGGTGAGAGGAAATATAATCAAGGTAGCTGTGGGAGTCGGTGGGCTTATAGTAGATATTGGTTGACCACCTATCCCCAAAAATGGAGATAGAGAAGTTGAGGAACGGAATAGTTGGAGATGGACCATGTGAAGACGAGGAAAGGGTGGAAATGGGAAGCAAAGTTGATGACGTTTTCCAGTTCGGGGCGAGAGCAGGAAACAGCACCGATACAGTCATCAACGTACCTGTCAATTCAAATCGGAAGTTCTGAAGCGCCTATTTCAATAAATTGAAGATTAAGTGAGGAAAAAAAGGTGAGGGAGGGGACCTGAATAGGACTGGAACAAAGAATGTTCCATGTGTCCCATGAAAAGGCAGGCATTTTTAAAAGTTTTGCTAAAAGTTATAAATGGAAGCGAGATGAGAGAAATGTTTTTAGCATATTAAAATTTAGGATACATTTCTAATGCTCAAAATTGAAGAAATGTATGGAACAACAAAACATTTTATAATACACAATATTTTCAGACTCAAGTGATGGTAAATTTTCCCACTCCCTAGTTTTGATGCAGGAATGTTACTGCAGGCACCAGTGTTTAAACCTAAGCCTTTTGTTTCTGCACTTTTTCTGTGCTTCAGTTGTACACAATGGTGCTACTCACTGGAGTCCATGACCTTTTGGATTTTAAAGAGGATTTTACATAGACTTAAGTTCTTTCCATTGTCCGTGTACAATGTCTTCCTCTCCCAACAGCTGCTGGTGCACAGTTGATTTAAGGATTTTGGTCTTAGAAACCAATTTGAGGTGATTTCCGCATTTTGCAAATCTGATCCCATTTTTTTAAAATGCTGCTTTCGGGGATTAGTGCAGGAAACTCCACTGGATGAACTAAGACACCATACCTTACTATAATCACTAATTAGACAGGAATCATTTTTTTGTACTGGATATATTTGCATTGTCTGACCCATGTCTGAATGCTGTTTTGTCTAAAGTTACTTTTAATTTTCAATGTTGTGAGGATTATGAACGAGTTCATTTTGGCTGTTTAGGTTTCCTTGTGTCAGGGGTTGGCAGGTAAGGTTTCCCTTGCATATAAAGGAAGACTTGTGTTCAGTAAATCCTCTGGATAAGTTTAGTTTCACTTCTCCTCTTTGTGCCCCCCTCCTGGGAATTTGTATAGCTGTTTGTTAAATAGATTTCTTGTGCATGTATTGTCAAGAAATTGAGTTGTTACCTAGAAATTGCTATTAATGTCAAAATTTAAATTTGTATTTGTAAGATAATATAGGCATGTATTCACTGGCGTCAAGGTGTATCACAGTTAAATGGGAAATAATTACATATCACTATTATATGATTCATGAGAGAGTGGCAAGGACTTGCTTGTGACCATGCCTTAAATTTTGAAAACTTGGGTTGTTTCTGTGCTAATATAGGGCAAGTATATCAGTGCCATGCTGTAAAAACATCTATTGTTCTGGCTAAACCTTCCTTTAGTTAATCATTAAGTATTTAAAGGTCTGATTGGTTGATCTTTGCTTAACTAAATATTTCAGGGATAAACGAGCACAGATGGGGTGTGTCAGTTTGTAGTTTGATTTCAGTTCCAAGAAACTTGGTCTTGAGGTTTAATTATCTTAATAGACCTGCATTAATTCTTGTGTTGTAAAACACACAAACTATTTTGTCAAAAGTTTAAAGTACTCGTGTTAAATATACAATATTGAAACCCGAGCTGCGTAAAGAAGAACTTTCCCTAATGTTGTTAAATTTTTAAAAGGATGTAATATTTTGTATTGGAGAAGTATTCCATCCGATGGAAAGATAGCTTAAATGATTATTTGATAAATAATTTGAAAAAATCTTTTGGTAGTATGGTAACTATCTATATTCAGTAACTGATTGATTCAACTCAATCATTTGTATTTCACATGCTTGCACTTTTTATATGGTCAAGAGCATATGCATTTTAGATACTGTTCAACAGAAAACAGTCAGTCGATCTGCATCCTCTTAATAGTTGGGCTTGTTCAAATTATCTTTGAGAATTTGTCCTATTGTTTTAAAATATGTTTTTTTTTGCATGTCACATTATTAGTGTCTCAGAATAATCAGATATGGTTGAATGGCACTTCTACATAATGGTTGATATCAAAGCACTCACCCATCAGTGTGTACTTTAGTTGTTCTGACTATCCTAGTGATCCAATGTGTGGTATTCAGCTAGCAGAGAGTGTTTGTTAAAGGTCGTATGCGGAGTTAATTTCCTATGTCCATTGATACATGTGGGAAAGAAATGCCTATGTGGTTAAAACCTCTTAATGGCAATAATCCCTCAGTGAGCAAAATGTTTAAGTAGCATCATTAAGGATATCTCAGTTGCCTGTGGTGTGGACTGTAGATGTGCAAAAGCTAAAGTTCTCAACCCGTATTTAACTGAGTTTGTTTTAGATGAGGGGAATGTAAAAGACACCTTTTAGATTTAAACTGGATTTTGGAACTGGGTCTGTTATCATAAGGCAATAGCGGGGAGGGGTTTGAAATCTGCTGTATTACCCTTTATAGAAAAAAATGATTTGATTCAAAAGTAGACACACAGTGAACAAAACATTGAACTCAGTAGTAATGCTCTGATAGACCCCATTTAGAGTACTGCGTTCAGTTCGGGACACCACATCTCAGGAAGAATATATTGGCCTTGGAGGGGGTGCATCGCAAGTTCACCAGAATGATACCGGGGCTAAAGGAGTTAAATTATGAGGACAGGTTGCATAGACTAGGCTTGTATTCCCTCAAGTGTAGAAGATTAAGAGGTGATCTGATTGTGGTGTTTAAGATGATTAAAGGGGTTGATGGGGTAGATAGAGAGAAACTGTTTCCTCTGGTAAGGGAGTCCAGAACAAAGGGGCGTAACCTTAAAATTAGAGCTAGGCCATTAAGGGGTGATGTCAGGAAGCACTTCTTCACACAAACTGAAGTGGAAATCTGGAACATTCTCCCCCAAAAAGCTGTTGAGGCTAGATCAATTGAAAATGTCAAAACTGAGATTGGTGGATTTTTGTTAGATATGGGTATTAAGGGAAATGGAACCAAGGCGGGTAGATGGAATTAAGATACAGATCAGCCATGATCTAATTGAATGGCGGAACAGGCTCGAGGGCATGAATGGCCTTCATTGACTCCCAATCCTCCAGCGCCTCATTTAAAATTCTCTTTCTTGTATTAATTTCCTTCATGGCTTCGCCTCCTTATCTCTGTAACCTCCTCCAGTCCTGCATTCCCCTCCCCCTCCCCCTCCCCCTCCCTCTCCCCCAAACTGTTCTTTCCTCTGATTCTGGCTTCCTGTGCACGCCCTCCTCCCTTCAGTCACCAAGGCCCTACACTCTGGAAATCTCTCCCTAAACCCCTCGGCCTCTCCACCTCCCTTCCTTCCTTTTAGGCCCTCCTTAAAATCCACCTGTGACCAAACTTTTTGGTCACCTCTCTTAATCTTTACTTCATTGGATCAATGTTCATTTTTCCTTAGACACTCTGAATTGCCTTGGGATGCTCTTTTACAATAAAGGCACTATTGTAAATTGTTAGTGTGGGTACTTGAACTATATCAAGTTTTCTCAATAAAAAGACAATTACTATTTTTTGATCTACGATTTACGCTAGGAAGATATGTAGATCAGTTGATGAATATAAGGTGTAGGATGTGCTGAGTTTAAAGGAAGAGATGGTGGCTCACAGCATAGCCTTGAGAGAATTCTGTAGTCCCTCTCTTCCAATCACATAGCCAGAACTTTTAAGCACCAGAAAATTGTCTGGGTTTTTAACGTATCCCAACCCCTGCTGTTTTGCCTCTTTGGTTCTTTAAATCATTTCGAGAAGTCGGGCTATATTTCATCAGTAACACTTTATTTACAACAGCATTGTTGGATAACTGGAGTTATTTTGAGGGTAAAGCAGATTAGTGCACGAGAGTACAAAAATAAAACTGCAAATGTTGGAAATATGCATTGGATAAGTTAATACCTGTAAGGAGAAAAGACAAGTTATCATTTTGGGTGACAAAAGGTTACGTGCAAAATGTTAACTTGTCTTTTCTCTTTACAGATACAGAATGATCTGTGTATTTCCAGCATTTTTTCAAAAAGTCAATCAGTTTCGTCAGTTGGTTTTGTCCCTTCTTAAACCAGGCATTTGATAAGGTTCCACATAAGAGATTTTAGCTAAGATAGAAGCCCATGGAATCGAGGGAAAAGTACGGACTTGGTTAGGAAGTTGGCTGAGCAAAAGGCGACAGAGAGTAGGGATAATGGGAAGGTACTCACATTGGCAGGATGTGACGAGTGGAGTCCCGCAGGGATCTGTCTTGGAGCCTCAATTATTCACAATATTTATTAACGACTTAGATGAAGGCATAGAAAGTCTCATATCTAAGTTTGCCGATGACACAAAGATTGGTGGCATTGTAAGCAGTGTAGATGGAAACATAAAATTACAAAGGGATATTGATAGATTAGGTGAATGGGCAAAACTGTGGCAAATGGAATTCAATGTAGACAAATGTGAGGTCATCCACTTTGGATCAAAAAAGGATAGAACAGGGTACTTTCTAAATGGTAAAAAGTTAAAAACTGTGGATGTCCAAAGGGACTTAGGGGTTCAGGTACATAGATCATTGAAGTGTCATGAACAGGTGCAGAAAATAATCAAGAAGGCAAATCATTCTGGCCTTTCTATCTAGAGGGGGCAGAAGTTATGCTGCAGCTATACAAAACCCTGGTTAGACCGCACCTGGAGTACTGTGAGCAGTTCTGGGCACCGCACCTTCGGAAGGACATATTGGCCTTGGAGGGAGTGCAGCGTAGGTTTACTAGAATGATACCAGGACTTCAAGGGTTAAGTTATGAGGAGAGATTACACAAATTGGGGTTGTATTCTCTGGAGTTTCGAAGGTTATGGGGTGATCTGATCGAAGTTTATAAGATATTAAGGGGAACAGATAGGGTGGATAGAGAGAAACTATTTCCGCTGGTTGGGGATTTTAGGAGTAGGGGGCACAGTCTAAAAATTAGAGCCAGACCTTTCAGGAGCGAGATTAGAAAACATTTCTACACACAAAGGGTTGTAGAAGTTTGGAACTCTCTTCCGCAAACGGCAATTGATACTAGCTCAATTGCTAAATTTAAATCTGAGATAGATAGCTTTTTGGCAACCAAAGGTATTCAGGGATATGGGCCAAAGGCAGGTATATGGAGTTAGATCACAGATCAGCCATGATCTTATCAAATGGCGGAGCAGACACGAGGGGCTGAATGGCCTACTCCTGTTCCTAAGTTCCTATATGTTCCTATATGTTCATACGAAAATATTAGGGTATTTTCATATAGGGCCTACTCAACTCTGTTCCTAGTAATCATTTTCATTGTTTTACCATGTTACCAATGTAAGATTGATGGGTCAGTCGTTTACCAGGTTTACTTCATCACCTTTCTTGAAAATAGATTATCAAGTTGGCTTGTTTCCAGTCCAGTGAGATCTCACCTGTATTAGTTGATGTCCTTATGATGACTGTCAGCATTTTCTGGATTCTGTCCCTAATCTCACTTAGCACCCTCGGGTATATAACATCCATCTGTGGGGATTTTTCTTTAAGCCTGTCTAGGACATCCATGCAAGTGATATGCTTAAGGGATCTCATTTCTTTCAAAGCCCTCTTGCTGTTATAACACTAAGAATGTCTTACTGTTACATTTGTATTCTGCAGCTATATTTATTTGTAATTCCTTCTTTGCCTCTCTGCCTGACTTTTTGTTTACATTTTTTGGAGGTTTCTGTATTTTTTTCTGTGGCTCCCATTAAAATTCTGTACATGTTCTGTAGATATTGTTTTTCTTGCTTATTTTTCTTTGTATTATCTTATTAATCCATTTATAGACACATGTCTTCATTTGTGCTTCCTAATCTAATATGTACAGAGAACTGCATGATTTGAGGTTTTTGTTTTGTTGTGGCTTCACCTTCTGTGGACATTCTTGTTATGTTTGTAGATTTTCACTATTAGAGTGCAATAGCATTTCCATTCACCCCACAACTTCAGAAGAGGTAATATCTGGAACTAGGCAACATTTGGTAATGATGGAAAATATAGTTTTGCCCTGTAGCGAGATGTACTATATGATGACGGGAGGAACAGCGATATCTCTCTTGGCCTTTCTAGGCTCGTGTTTAAGTTGCAATCAACTGTTTTAGACACATATTCTAAATCATGTACCTACGTAGTTAGGCAGGACTTTCTGCAGTTTTCCTGCTCACTTCTGCCCCCCATTGCAATTCCCAGTGTCACTTCCACCAGAAGTAAATACGGGCGGGTGATATTAACTGTGAGAATAATGACAGGGTGATGTCATTATTGCCTCAGCTATGCTGGGCACTACTTATGCCAGCATTTTAGAGGCGTCCAGCATACTAAAGGAAGTGATTATAGAACCAAAGGACTATGATAAATGCAATGCATCAGTATCAGCAGTGGATTGGCAGTTCAGCATCTGCAGAATTTCCCAATTCATTGGAGCCTGCAAACTTAGTAATTAATGTGAGGCTGCCTGGGCTTTTATAGAGGTGGCTGTCTCCTGCAGCAGCAGCTGAGCTTCCAAGTGCAGGTGAGAATCCCACTGGAACCCCCTCCTCCCCCAAAATATCTACCTAAGGCTGAGCCTGAAAACTTTGCCAGTGTCGGTGACAGCTGGGTAGGCGCATAGTCTGTCCTGCCACAATTGCGTTGCAGATCAGGCCGGGAAGGAAACTCCCTGCTGCTGTATCTATGCACAGATCTTGGAGCAATGTTTTCCTCCATTTACTAATTTTAAAGAAAACAGAAACACAAATAGAAAACAAGAGACACTACTCCTTGCTCAAATCTTTTGCTTTAAAATTAATCAACAAGTGAACTTATACCCCTTAAACCCTTGCTTATCTGCGGAACTGATGTCAGAGTTTTGAATGACTTAAAATGGCACAGAAAGTGGCAGTAATGTGTGCTAATTGTCCAGTTTTATTGTATTGGTAATGCGTAAATAGTTAACAGATTTCGTGCAATTATTTTAATAGTCCTAAATATAACTTCAGTGTGTGTCTTAGAGACAGTAAAATTATTTTATCTTTAACTACCCTTATCTACTCAAAATAGCACAACATACTTATCTGGTATTACTGATCTATAAAACATGCATTACTCCAATATGAGTGCCACGTACACTGAAGCTGCTCTTGATAAAATGGTTAAGGATTTTTTTTTATTGTATTGGAGTACAATACCTGGTAATTACTTTGCAATAAGCTAACAAATCCCACGATGGAAAGTAAAAAGCCCATAGTTATGACCTGCCTTGTTTATTGTCTGAACATTAGTTCATTTAATTTAACTATACAGTGGTTTATGGTGCTTTTAAAATGGAGTTTTTAACGTATATATTTGTATTCTATTATGGCCCATAAACAAAACTTTTGACATTCATCTGAAATTGGAGAGTCACAGCTACAGATGAGGTTTCCTCTGTGCTGGTGTAATGATGTGTCTTAATTCTTAAGAGAGCACTGACCACTGTAATAAAAACAGAAAACACTGGAAACACTCAGCAGGTCAAGCAGCATCTGTGGAGAGAGAAACAGAGTTAACGTTTCAGGTCGATGACCTAGTCGACTGACTTCTGTACCTGTTTTCCCATTTCTCACACCGTTCATTCTTGTAACATTTTACTGAAACTTAATACTGAATCAGTAGTTTTGTGCTGGAGCTGTTGCCCACAGAAAATTTGATTATCCAAATTAATTTTACTAGAGAACCTTATAGCGAGCAGAGAAAAGACCCCTCTTATTCCATTGCCCTTGTGTCTAATCAAACTTAAGTCCAAGAGATGAAAGCGCAATGTGAAAATCTTACCCACCTATTATAAAATATTAGTAGATATTACAAAAATCTAAACAGTTACTATTTTTTTTGCTATCAGGACCCTGTTTTATTTACTGGTACCATGAGGAAGAACCTGGATCCCTTTGATGAGCATACTGATGAAGCACTGTGGAATGCATTGGAAGAGGTAGGAGCTGAATTGGAAAACCATAATACACTTTACAGTCAGAAGAGTTTGCTCAAGCTTGTTTTTATAGTTTATAGTTTGCTTTTAAATGCACTTGGCTGCTGAATGTTTGCAGTATGCAAGTTATTAAATATGCTACCAGTACATTTTGTGGAGAAAGCTAGAAAGTTTAACCTAGCAATTCGACCAGGGCATTAAACGCAGGAAACTCACGCTCATTACGAATCGGAAGTGCGTCGCCTGCCATATTGATACAGGCATATGCAGATAAGTGGCCTGACTCCTGTTTGAGGCCTCCTGCACATCATCAAGCTGAACACAGCTGGCCTGGCACCGATTGCGTTCAGAAAAACCAGGACTGCAAGCTGCCTAATAGATGGTCCTTAAAAGGGCTGCTGCAGGCCATCACCACGATGGTAAGTTTTTTTTAAAAACAATACTTACCTGACTGTGGAGTCAGGAGATGCAGGAGTGCTCCTCTCCACTCCATATTCAAACCACCGCCCTCCCCAATTACCGAATCCATTTTTCTCTCTGTCTCCCTCTTTCTTTCTGTCTCCCTCCTTTTTTCTCTCTCTCATTCTATATCGATGTCTCTCTCTTTCTCTCTCTCCCTGTCACTTCCAAAGGCAGAGAATAGTATGGCAACAGGGCAATACGTACAGGCTGAAACTATTTGGCTAAATTTACAAGCAATAATGCGTCGGAGTAGAAAGACACAATGGGCTCGATTTTGCAATGGGAGGGGAGGGGTGGTGAAGGTGCACGTGGCAAACCCGCATGATCCAAACTTACCGCTTCCGACGCGATCGCATGTTGATTGCTGATGATTAACGTCCTCTCCGGGTTTCGTGCCCGGCAGCCAGCCTGATTGACAGGGTGGCTGCCGTCAGGAGCTGCAACGCGAGGTGGGGGAGCGAGAGAGAGAAAGAGCGAGACATCATCCGGCGCTGGAATGGAAGACCGGGAGGGGGGGAGAGGGGAAGATCGGGGGGGAGAGGTAAAATCGGGAGGACGTTGGGGGGGGTGAAGAGTGGGATATCGGGGGGGTGAAGAGTGGGACATCGGGGGGGAGTGAAGAGTGGGACATCGGGGGGGGGTGGAGAGTGGGACATCGGGGGGGAGTGAAGAGTGGGACATCGGGGGGAGTGAAGAGTGGGACATCGGGGGGAGTGAAGAGTGGGACATCGGGGGGAGTGAAGAGTGGGACATCGGGGGGGGGTGAAGAGTGGGACATCGGGGGGGGTGAAGAGTGGGACATCGGGGGGGGTGAAGAGTGGGACATCGGGGGGGTGAAGAGTGGGACATCGGGGGGGGGGTGAAGAGTGGGACATCGGGGGGAGTGAAGAGTGGGACATCGGGGGGGGGGGTGAAGAGTGGGACATCGGGGGGGGGGTGAAGAGTGGGACATCGGGGGGGGTGAAGAGTGGGACATCGGGGGGGGTGAAGAGTGGGACATCGGGGGGGGTGAAGAGTGGGACATCGGGGGGGGTGAAGAGTGGGACATCGGGGGGGGGTGAAGAGTGGGACATCGGGGGGGGTGAAGAGTGGGACATCGGGGGGATGAAGAGTGGGACATCGGGGGGGGGTGAAGAGTGGGACATCGGGGGGGGGTAAAGAGTGGGACATCGGGGGGGTGAAGAGTGGGACATCGGGGGGGTGAAGAGTGGGACATCGGGGGGGGTGAAGAGTGGGACATCGGGGGGGGGTAAAGAGTGGGACATCGGGGGGGGTGAAGAGTGGGACATCGGGGGGGTGAAGAGTGGGACATCGGAGCAGGGTGCAAAGGTATGTTCATTTTGTGTTTTCACTTCCTTCTATGGTTTTTTATTTTATTTATTTAGTTTCTTTTTCCCTGATCCGGCCCAAGCGGTGGGCAAGCCACTCAGGTAAGTTAAAAATCGTTACAATTACTTTATCTGTCACAGATAAAGTACCTGAAGTACCTCAATGGGGTACATTTGGCTCTTTAACTGTCATCCCGCCGGCTTTAATTGCCAGCAGGACTTCTGTTTTCGGGTCGCCCGCGCGCACACAGTTGAGTCCCTGCAAAACCCGGAAGTTGGCGGGTTAGAGCCGACTTCCGAACCCAAACGGGATTTCCACAATTTTCGGAGCCCCTCCCCGCCCCCAACGCACCTGTGATTGCCCCCTAAAATCACCCCCAATATATTACTAAATTAGTCTTTCTGAAAAGCACTCATTAGTAGCACAATTTCGGAAATCTGAAATCCTTGCAGTTCTTTTCAGTAGTTCTGAGTGTAAATTTGTGAATGTTACATGGGAGATGATCCTCATGGAGTCCCTCTTAGCTGCCTTACGTGTAAAAGTAGAATAAAGCAGGAAACTTGAAAGTGTATCATCTTTAAATGAAAAAGCAGACCTTTTAAAGATTGTCCTTAGGAAAACAAACATCATAGCAAAAAACCATGAGTTAATTGTTGAAGAAACAAATATCCAAGTGATAATCACACCTTCAGAACAAATGACCCTTAACCCTGCCCCCCCCCACAATGATTTTGAAATTACTTTCTACTTCTGTCCCATCATTCAAGGAGGCAATGCAAGTAACAGCTCCATGCAGAACAAAGTGAGTTCTTTGGCTGTGAGTCAGACAAATAATTATCATGCAACTGCAAAAGGAATTTCTTAAAATGAACTGGGCTTTTTTTTTTCTTTTTAATTTGGCTTTAGCTTGATTATCTAAAATCTTATCAAATAAAGACATAGAGCTCAACATTGTCTAAAGTACATCTAATCCTATTGGCACTCACTATTTAAAGAAAAATCTATATATGCAATAAAAAGTTGGAAATAATCAAAAATATCCTAATTGGTTAATGTTTCAAAAAGCGATACTGGTGTTGATGCTGTAAATATCCATTTTTGACTCCAGTCATAACAGGATTCCTTTTGGTGTCCTGCTCACTGGAGTATAAAATATAGATTTTATTGATGCAGGGAAAGATAAAATTAGTATCAAAAACATAGCCATGTGTGTTTCAACATATATATTCTTATAAGAGCAGACAAAATATTTCTCTAGTCTATGGGCTCAAAGTGTGGAAGAGATTGTTTGCACCACAACTTCACTCTAAGTGAATTGCATGCCCTTTTGCTCATTCTCACAAAAGCTTTTTGTGGCTTTGTGTATGAATAGCAGTTAACAGTTCCTCAACACCTTTTCAGTTTTTTGGCAAATAATTGAAGAATGTTCTGGCTCCATCACACAGAAGGCTAATGTCTTCCAATTTGATTTCTTAAGACACAAATTGAATTATTAATCTCAACGTGCATTTTTACCCAACAAAAGTAAATTTGCTAGTGCAACATGGTACAACATTGCCCTTTCATCTCTCTAGTCCCAGGTTTAAATTCCGTCTGGGTAGACAAAATAAAGGGATTTTAACAGCTGTCAAACCTCAAAGTAAAGCAAATCATCATTCTCTACATATTTTGTTCTGAAGTGAACTCAATACTCAATGTAAATACTACACATCAGTGTTGAACTGATATAGATCTTCCCCAGCTCTGGGTTTTAGTATCTACGTAGTATAAAGGTGATTGAATTCTCCTAGCAAGGAGCCCCACTCAAAGGGAGCGCAGGTCAGGCAATTGGAGCCACAGTTTGTAGCCCTAGTTCTTACTATACTCATGTAGAAGTGCAGAACCATGAGTCTCAATTTTTACCCCCCGAAGGGCAAGTAGGGTCGGGCGAGGGGTTAAAATCCCAAAACTCAAGATCCCGCTCCCAAGCTGCCACATTCCTGGCTGTCATAATATTAATGGAAGTGATTCAGACCCTGGACGAGGCTCCTGCTAAAAGCCGGCGGAGGTCTACTTAAGATTCAGAAGTCACAGCCCGATGATGTCATCGGCACTGCAAAGTAAATTTAACGTCCACCCAGGGGGGAGTCCCTCCCTGTCTGTTGCCTGGCAGCAGCAGCATAGCGGGAGGAGACAACTGGCCAAAAGTAGCCCAAGTAAGTTTTAAAATTTTGCCTATTTTTGAGCTCCTTGTGGGCCGGGAGGAGCAGAGTGCTCCCCAAGGCCCCTCAAGGAGCCCTTGGGCTTCCCCAGTCCTGGCCTCCCCCAACCTTAGGGGATTTCCTCATCAAGAGCCCGCCCTGATGGCTTTCTCCCACACTGGCCTTTATCAGGGAAGTAAGTGGATGAAAAAATGGTCTCTAGAGGATCCGATGCATGTTGGGCCATTCCCACTGCCAGCCTGGACCTACTGCCATGGTTTACCTGGCAGTTCTAGGAAGCAATGGGAACAGGAGCAGTCGAGAGGTAAATAGACTGGGAACCCAGGCCTTCACCCATCTGGCATTTGCATGCGGTGGATGGAGTTGGAGCAGTCAGCAGTGGGGGCTAGATGAGGAAAATTGAGGTTGGGACAGTGAGTCAGTAGTAGGCCTCACTGCCCAATTTTGCCACCTTTTCCCAACGCTATCCTGCATGATTTTAGGTGGGATAGCAGAGGAAAATCCATCCCCGGTTGTCATACTTCAAAATGTCCAAAACTACAAAAAAATTGCAAGCCAGTCATTTTCTGCTGGTTTTTCTGACTTTGAATACCTCCCCTTTTCCCAAGGAAAGGAATAATGCAAACCTTGGACTTTGTGAACATTGGCTGAAGAAGTGTACTGGAGTCACTTCTAATCCAATTCACTGAACCACAGTACATAGTATAAAACTGCTCCCATATTTAGTCTTAATTTTTTTTTACTGCGATAGAAGTAGATTGTGATTTCTTTTTTAAAATAGGGGGTTATTTATGAAATAACTGAGCTCTGAATTGCCTGTGGTCCCTGTAACTAATCTTCAGGTATATGATGAAAATGAAAAATAATAATTCCACTTCCCTCATCTTTAACGAGCAGATGTAACAGAATCAGATGGTTTTGAAGAGGCCAAAAGTGGACTCTGCACTGCAAGTATTCTTTGATCTTCTTTAAATTGGTGTAAAGTATTAATACTATAATGTTACGTTGTACTATTCACTTCATAGGTACAGCTAAAGGAGGTGGTCAATGAATTGCCTAGTAAGATGATGACAGAACTAGCTGAAGCCGGTTCTAATTTCAGTGTTGGACAAAGGCAACTAGTGTGTCTCGCCAGAGCAATTCTTAGAAAAAGTAAAATACTTATCATCGATGAAGCAACAGCAAATGTGGATCCTAGGTAATGACTTGTACTTCAAATGCAATGATCTCCTATAAGCGATCATACACTGAGGTTATAACAGTACTGTAAATGCTGCTATGAGAGCTTGTATCGACAGTGATATCTTCAAAGCAGACTTTATGTGATGACATTTAACTTTTTTGATCACCATAGAGGCACATATTTAAAAGTACTGTATTGTAATTTAAGTTGGATTACGCTAATAGATATTTTGATTTTATCATTCGTGAAACTCTGCACACTGAATAGACAAAGCTGCCACATTTTTTTTAATCTACTATTATTTAAGCTTCTCTAGCAGTACAGTGTATTTTAACCTAAGAGTGGATTAGTAGCCTATTTTTTTTTTAAAAAGTAGATGCTCAAATAAATCCTATAAGACTCTCCTAGTGCCATTCAGCACAACAATGGAAATTTATAGAGTCCGTAACTGTCCATCAGGATTTCATGTAGTATTTCCTTGAATTCTTGTAACATTCTAGGTGTGTAAACAATACTAAAGCTTAACAAGTTACTATGAACAGTAGAGTGATTAAATGATTAATTGTAACCGCTTCACATAATGAAATCATAGGAATTTGAGAAAGTCAGCGATGGGAAAATTCCATTTGGCCCATGAAATTTATTCTAACTTTACTTTTAACTCATTTGCACCAGCTGGCAGTGAGCATCACAAATGTGTTTTCTTTAGTACAACATTGGATTTGAATAGATACGATGTAAACTAGTTCCTCACTACAGCACATTGATATACTGTGCGTTGCTTATGGTTTTAGATGAAAGGACCATATAAAAATCCTATAAAAAATTTTGTAGGACTTCCAAAGAGATCTTTCAAGAGAGGGTGTAATCTGTTTATTTAATTTCGGCATGTTTTCCCATCATCTCTTGCAGGCATTGATTCTGAGGGTTGGTTCCAAGAGCTGCAGGCACCAAGTACATTGTTTAAGCAGTCATTATTCATTGTCTATGCCTTGACTATGAGTCTGAGCAGGCTATACGACCAGGAGCATTACTGCCGGGCCTGGTTCCATCTTTATCTGATGAGCATACACAAGCATTTCCAGTAGGGATCACTACATAGCAACTAAAGTCAGGAATTAATTTCCCTTCCCTAGCCCACAGGTGGCGTCCCTACCATCATCCTGGCTGAGATCAGTTCACTCAATGCAGGCCAGGAATCAAGGGCTCGATGTTACCAGGGCTGCGGGTTTGCGGCGGGGGGGGCCACGCGCCCGGCGAAATCAGTCTGCCCCCCACGCGATCTCAGCCTAATTGGATCCACTTACCTGGTCTTCCGGGTTCCCCACTGCTGATCTGTGCGTCGGGCGGACTGCGCATGCGCAGTAAGCTCTGTCAGCTGGAGGAGCTCTATTTAAAGGGGCAGTCCACCACTGACAGATGCTGCAACAAATAGAAAAAATGACAGCATGGAGCAGCCCATGGGGAAGGCTGCTCCCAGGTTTAATGATGCCTCACTCCAGGTATCATTAGATGCGGTGAGGAGGAGAGGGAGGACAGAGATCTTCCCCCCCGGCGGGCGGGAGGAAGCAGCCTGCCTCTGCCACTAGGAAGGCCTGGCTCGAGGTGGCAGAGGAGGTCACCTGCACCACCAACATATCGCCCACCTGCATACAGTGCAGGAGGTGCTGCAATGACCTCAGTAGGTCAGCCAAAGTGAGTACACTTACTCATTCCCCTACACTCCATCTGCCACATCACCGCCCCCACCCCACATCTCCTTCTGCACTGCCAACACTACTCTATCACATCACTCCTCACACCCATTCAAAGCTCATCCTCATCTTACCTGCACTTACTCACCTCGCCAGTACTCATCCCGCCACTTCCACTCAACCCAATCCTCATACAATCTCATGGCTCTATCTCATACTCACCCTCTCATGCATCTCATTCACGGTCAGCCTCACCCAACCTGCCACTACCTGTGCTGCAGCCACAGGGCATGCATCACATATGTGTAGTAGGAAGCGTAAGGCAAACGTGTCGTGAGCATGAAGGGGATGCACGAGGGTGTTTGAGGGTTTGTCATGGTTTTTACTTATATTTAATTTCTGACCAACTCACATTACATATTATATTGGCACCATTACTGCCACGTCTTTGCAAATCTTGTCTGGTTTGTGCAATAATGCCCTTTCCTGAGGATCACAATGAAGACTCACAACTGATGACACCCATTGTGTCACTGCAGAGTGGGTGTAGGTGTATTTGCAGGGCTCTTTTGTGCAGACGACTGAGAGACGTCGGCGATGTCCCCGGTGGCACCCTGGAAGGATGCGGAGGAGAAGTTGTTGAGGGCAGTGGTGACTTTGAGAGCGACAGGTGGTGCTCGGGCCAACCGGGAGCAGCTCGGCATGAAGGAGGCTGCAGATGTCCACGACAACATGTCGAGTGACTCTGAGCCTCCATGTGCACTGCTGCTCAGAGAGGTCCAGGAAGCTGAGCCTCGGTCTGTGGACCCTGTGGCGAGGGTAGTGCCCTCTGCGACGCATCTCTCTCTGCGGTTGCCCTCCCTCCTGCTGTGCAGGTGGATGTGTCACAGCACTCTGTTGTGGAGCTCCACGTGACAGAGGTGGACGGCGAGGCTGGTGATGCTGTTCGCCCTCCGAGGAGGTCATGACTGCAGCTACGGCGGCCCCCATCCCGAAGATGTACATCTGAGGGGGTCCGCAAGGTAGGTACATGTCTCTGGACCCCGAGGTAAGTGTGCAAGTTGGTGACTTTTCTTGTCAGGAGGAGGGTGGTGGAGGCCAAACTTTGTCCCAAGTGACAGAGTGGCCTCCTGCAATGAGTGAGGGTCTCTCCCCCTCCCCCCCCACCTGTCAAATGGACCTTTGCAGCTGCCACAGGCTGACAGCTGCAACACATCCATTTCAACTGGGAGTGTTTCCCCTAGTATTTTTTTTTATTCGTTCACGGGATGTGGGCGTCGCTGGCGAGGCCAGCATTTATTGCCCATCCCTAATTGCCCTCGAGAAGGTGGTGGTGAGCCGAAGTATGGAAACAGTCCCAGTTGTCTCTAAAATCCCACCCCTCCTGACATACTCCCTTAATCAGGTCTGTTAATGACCTGAAATACCTAAGTAAATATTGTCAAGTGGCACCCCGCTGGCTTTAATTGCCTGCGGGAGTCCCACATGCGGGGGCTGCGCGCGCATGTCGGCGCGTCTGTGGGGAACCCGGAAGTGGGCGGGTTGGAGCCGGGCTCCCGACCTGCTCCGGGATTCCCCGATTTTCAGAGCCCCCCCTGCCAGGAACGCACCCGATAGCAGGTGCTAAAATAGAGCCCCAAACCTGGGAAATTTTAGTCTTTATGGCTCAGTTAAATGTTTTCTTTATTAACACATCTATTGGGTAGCCTGAATATTTTTGATAGAAGATAAAAGTTTATTAAAGGGTTCAAATTAGATCATGAAATGTAGGATTGAAGCCTGTAAATTAGATAGATCACATGAGACCAAAGATTTTGTTTGGGGTTTAATTCCCTCATGGTTAATTGTCATTTCATACAATGTACAAACAGTTGAAATTTGAGATAAAATTAAATAACTGCTCAGCTGAAGTTTGACATTATGCAGCCTGAAAGCAATCCCCAGGGACCTCTTCTAATCTTGGTATTTATAAATGTCCTAGATTCACAGTCTTAATGCAAGGTAATTAAATTTGAAGATGACACTGGGCCAGTGGGCAGAAATATGGATTCAGATAAGCCAACCAAGAATTTATAAAGAGACCTCACCAGGATTTGCACATGGGCTAATTAGTGGCAAATGAAGTTCAATACAGACAAATGCAACATCCTGCATATTGGAAGTGAAGATGGGAGGCACACATGCTCCTTGAGCGGGATAAAACTTTGCAAGGGGAAGTTGAAAGAAACCTAGTTAATTTACCATATCCGAACATTGTGCGGTATCAATAAACAAAGCAATCAGGATGCTAGGTTATACTGTTAGCAGAGAGTCAGAAAGGATGGCTTACTTTTTTCCAACATTGAGCTGCAGGAAATTTTGGCTCACTTGCATCATGATGTTAGACAAACAATTGTAGGATGTAGCAACAGCCTTTGGGTCAGTGGAGGAGGCAGAAAGCTGGAGCTGGGTGTGGTCCATATATAAGTGGAAGCTGACCCAATGCTTCCAGATTATGTTACTGTGACAAAATGGAGTGTGTTGCATATGGTGTATTTTTGTTCTGTCTTCATTACAGCATTTTGTTGGTTTAAAGAAACTTCTCTTAAATAATCCAGTTTGAGAGATGCACATTTCATTATACTCATGTATCCACTCCCAAAGACAAACCGACTAGGATGAGGCAAATTAGCTTTGACTTCTTAATACGTATTCATGGAAAAACCATTTAGATTGATCTTACGAGAAGCACTTCATGGCAACTGCTTGTTTTATCCTGCACAGGGTTAATCAAGTCAAATAGGGTTTGCAGCAAAGTGACAAATGGATTGTCTAACATCCATTAGATGGAATTTGCTGACTGTCCAGAGGGTAGACCCTGTGTATGCAGAAAATCTCTCTGTTTCTAATTATGCACGTGATTGGCAGCTTTACTTGATTTTAAAAGATATATATTTGATTTCCTTCTTCCTGGTTGAACTCCGAAGGTGATGGAGACCTACGGACCAATTTTACAAAATCGTGCTTCTGGTGGGCGAGGCTCCCCATGGGGAGTGCACATTTGTCACATTGGTCCTTATATCTCGGACAGCCTTACAACAATGCTTCTGAGGCCATTGAGCTAGGGAGGCTGGAGATGAGTCCATTGAAAACCCACATATAAATTAAATAAGGACACTATCCCAAATCTATAAAATTACTGAGAGAACTAATGAAGTGTCTCGACATTTAATAGCTTTGTATCAAGGAGGCATACCTAAGTTCAATAAACTTCTCTATCTATCTATTGTAAATTCTTATGTTATTCTTAATAAACCTGTTCTGTAGTTTATAGCCTATGCCATAGTCTGATAGTGTTGAGTCCAAGTGGCCAGACTTGAGCATATCTGGTGCACAAGTTTAGCCTTCCATAACTAGATCTGGCTGGACCACATCAAGTCCTATCAAGGCATCACTTTCCTCTGCCAAAACTATCCTCTACTCCGGGATCATCCTGGAGAGCAAAATAACCCACCAACTTTTTTTCTCCACTACCAATCTTAAATACCTCTCTCCAGCCTCACCTCTAACAAGCTAGAGGCCAGCAAGGCAGTCAGGTTTCTGCCCATTCCACACCACTGAAACAGTTGTAACCAAATCATGAACAACATTCTCTGTGACTGTGACCTTGGTGCATTATCCCTCCTTGACCCCTCTGCAGCCTTTGACATGGTTGTTGACCACACTATCCTCCTCCAGCGCCTCTTCTCTGTTGTCCAGCTTGGTTCTACTCTTGCCTATTCAATTGCAGCTGGAGTTTATCTACCATCGGCTTTTCTTCCTACCTTTACACTGTCACCTTAGGATCTTCCCAAGGGTGTCACCATGGATCCATCCTTGGTCCCCTTCTCTTCCTTGCTTGTATGCTATGTCTTGGCAACATCATCTGAAAACTTGGGATCAGCATCCACAATGATGACACCTCGCTCTCCGTTCCCTCCCCCCATTGTAGCATCCAATTGTTTCTTAAATGATAAAAGGGTTTTTACTTCCATTACTCTATCTGGAAGTCTATGGTGGGGCAAAGGGTGATGCACAAGAGGAATGCAGAATTCTGGAGAGATTTTTGTTGGGATGGAAGAGGTTAGAGAGTTATAAAGTGTTGATGGCATGAAAGGATTTAAACACGAGGATGAGAATTTTATAATGGAGGCTTTAGGTGACCGGGAGCCAATGTAGGTCAGTGAGGACCGGGGTGATGTTAAGAAAGGGGAAGAAAGTTGAGGGGCGATTTTTAGAGAAAAAAATATACTTATGAGAATCTGATTTGAGATTTTTATTTTTTTTTTAAATGTCAATTTTATTGTGCATAGACAATAGACAGTTGGTTCGCCATACCTACTAGGCTAATCCAGTGATTGTCACTGACTGGTAATGTCTGATAGTGCCTCAGCAGTAAACAATAGTGACTGTGACATCAGACTGAGTGTTGCTCTTGTAGCACAATAGGTCAAGAAATTACAATACCACTCAGATGCTAATTTAATTGCTGCTAGTAATAAAATCGCCATTTTTACAAAAAAATTGAAATCATATTCTTGTGAGTATGTTACAGGGTCCATTTTGCGTGTGCGAACCCTTGCTTGATGATGGTATGGATTGGAGAATCAGGGCCAAGGTCAGCACATCTAATTCATGGGTGCTCAGAAAATTGGGAACATCGTCCTGCGCACTTGATTTCCTGATCAGAGTTTGGAGTCTAGCCTCACAAAATGTATCCTTATATTTCTCTAGAAAATAGGGGAATACTTGGAATAAAAAGTATTCTCCATAACCGTGCTTTCCTTTTAAAGCACTTGAAAACATAGCAACCTAGTAACTCATTGTTAGGTACCTATCATTCTACACATTGCACAGGCCAAAGTCATTATGTTGCACAACACGAGGTGAGATTAGCAGGAATCGGTGGTTGATGATGCAGTTGTATGCACTGTACACAGTGACTAATTCTTCACCTACTACTGAAACTGTAATATCCTGTTAATCACATGATGATACGTCACAAAATGTTGCAATACCCTTCACAAATTAGTTGATCTCGTGAATGATATCCAGTACAAGATCACAAGATAGTTTTGGGTGAAGAATGCTCATTTGTTCTCATTCTCCCAGATTACCAACCTGATCATACTTCCATTACAGCATCATGTGTTTCTGGAATGAGTCCAATGTCCTGGTCTCAACTACTCTTCCTGGCAACCAATTGCAGCTGTTGATCATCTTGTGTGTAAAGAAATAAACCTTGGTGTCTGTCCTGAACATATGCCCCTTTGTTCTGCTGCAGTGAATCATTTTTAAAAATTTATTCTCAGGCGATACTGACAAGACCACATTTATTGCCCATCCCCCATTGCCCTGAGCTGGTGGTAGTGATAGTGGGCTTCACTTTGAACTGCTGCAGTCCTTGTGGTGATGCCACTCACATAATGATGGTAGATAAGGTATTCCAGTGACATGAAGTCAGGATGGTGTGTGACTTGGAGGTGAACTTTGTGTCTCATCATCCTCAACCCTCCATAAATTTCAGCTCATTCAAATTGTCCATATCCTATCCTGCACCAAGTCCCGCTCACCCATCTTCCCTGTTCCTGCTAACCTACATTGGCTCTAAGTCCCCTAATTTAAAATTCTCATCCTCGTGTTTAATCCTTCCATGGCCATGCCCTTCCCCATCCTCCAAGTATGATTCTGGTCTCTTGTGCATCCCCTCTTTTGCCCCACCACTGGCAGTCATGACTTCAGTCACCTTGGCCCTAAGCTCTGAAATTCCTCCCTAAACCTCTCCACCTCTCCACTTCCCTCTCCTTTGAGACCACCCTTAAAACCCACCTCTTTGGCCAAGCTTTTGGTCACCCGCCTTAACATCTTCTCCTCTGGCTGAGCATCTATTTTTGTCTGATTACGCTCTGTGAAGCGTATTGGGATGTTTACGTTAACAGCGCTATTAAAATGCAAGTTGCTATGATAAGCTACCTGAACACCAGAATCAGTTTATAGCCTTTAATTTGCTGCATTTGTTATTTTATGCACAAGACCGGTGAGCTTTTTGATAACATTATTTCAGATTAATTAGAAAATAAGTTTGTAGACAATTACAGGGCAATTTCAGCTATAGCATATGTTGTGAAACCCTGCCTTCTCTCTTTAAACCTGCCTGTTTGTCCTATTAAAATGTAATACTTTTGTATATTGGTTCATTCTACAGAAAGTTGTAAGAAAAGTGTCGTAAAGCAGAGCGCTGAAATGAAGGACTTGTTTACATGGTATCTGCTGACATCTCTTATATCAAGGATATGTACGATAGACCCTTGCAGGCCACAGAAAAAGAATTGCAATACAAAATACCAAGTTCAATAAATATACATAGAAATGTTCCCCTACTCCAAGCTAAATTACAGACTTTAATTAAAACTAATTTTGTGTAATTCTTCCTCCTCCTCAAGCTAAATTGCAAACTGTTTCAAGTTGGCATTACTGTTTGAATTTACTGCTCCAGTTCAGGAACAGACTCTAAAAGTACGGCCGAGAGTTTCCTGAGAGCGGCTCCTGCTCAGTCTCCATATTTACACACTCAAATGGAGCTTCCGCTGCACTTCTGGCAAAGTTACGGTGATGGTGGAGCAGGTGCAGCCCCAAGGAAATTCCTGACCCAAGTCATGGACTCAATAGCCAGAACATGCTGGGCTCATAGCCCTCAGGCAATAGTTTATACTGCTGTGGAAAAAATATGTGTAGTACCCTCTGGAAATCCCAGTTCAGTGCAAGAACTTTTTTGTGCATGTCCTGGCCAGTCCTAGCTTAGCTGAAACAAACCGTTTAAAGTTTTATTACCTTAATCGTGTCTATATGCATCACACCTTGTTTTTTATCTGCCACGCTAAAACCATCGTGCCACATTTTTCTGTCCACATCTACAGGGTCACACAAAGATCATAATCACCTCAAATCTCTCACTGATTGAAACTAATAAATCATACCTACCTTACTGAACAGTCCTAAAAATAAAATTTGCAACACAACAAATGTACAAAAATTACACAATTCTGAGAAAGTAAATGTTAAACTTACCCATAAAGTTACCAATTTAATCTTGGGAATTATGTCAGCAGTTTTCTCCTCACAGGCCTCTTTGGGACCTTGGATTTGAGTTCCATGGCAAAAGCTTCCAGCTTTTCTTGGCCCTTCCCTCAGTGTTAGTTTTCAAGTGTCCACTTTAACCGCGAATGCTCCCAGGCCCAGACTGTGCCTGACTTGAACACTTTCCTGCTCCCAGGCCCAAACTCACCTGTTCCAGGGCCTGGTTAAATTTCAAAAAATAGCATAAGCAGCAAGCTGGACTGAAGCACAGATCCAAGTTGTATTGTGAGAAGGGCACGGTAATGTAGTGGTTATGTTACTGGACTAGTACTCTAGAGAACACGGGCTCTATTTTAGCATCGGGTGCGTTCCTGACGGGGGGGCTATGAAAATCGGGGATTCCTGGGGCGGGGCGGGAGCCTGGCTCCAACCCGCCCACTTCCAGGTTTCCCACAGACACGCTGACATGTGCGCGCAGCCTCCGCATGTGGGACTCCCGCCGGCAATTAAAGCCGGCGGGGTGCCACTTAAGGTATTTATTTTGGTATTTCAGGTCGTTTACAGACCTGATTAACGAGATATTTTAGGAGGGTTGGGATTTTACAAACAACTGGGACTGTTTCCCGTACTGGGGGAAACACTCCCAGTTCAAATGGACGTGTTGCAGCCATCAGCCTGTGGCAGCTGCAAAGGTCCATTTGACAGGTGGCGGGGGGAGACCCTCACTCATTGCAGGAGGCCACTCTGTCACTTTGGACAAAGTTTGGCCTCCACCACCCTCCTAACAATAAAATTCACCATCTTGCACACTTACCCCGGTGTCCAGACACATGTACCTACCTTGCGGACCCCCTCAGATGTACATCTTCCGGATGGGGGCCGCCATAGCTGCAGCCATGACATCCTCGGAGGGCGAACATCATCACCAGCCTCGCCGGCCACGCCATCCACGTGGAGCTCCACAACAGTGACACATCCACCTGCACAGCAGGAGGGAGGGCAACCGCAGAGAGAGATGTGTCGCAGAGGGCACTACCCTTGCCACATGATCCACAGACTGAGGCTCAGCCTCCTGGACCTCTCTGAGCAGCAGTGCACACGGAGGCTAAGAGTCACTCGACATGTTGTCGTGGACATCTGCAGCCTCCTTCATGCCGAGCTGCTCCCGGCTGGCCTGAGCACCATCTTCTTACCTGTCGCTGTCAAAGTCACCACTGCCCTCAACAACTTCTCCTCCGCATCCTTCCAGGGTGCCACCGGGGACGTCTCTCAGTCGTCTGCACAAAAGAGCCCTGCAAATACACCAACACCCACTCTGCAGTGACACAATGAGTGGCATCAGTTGTGGGTCTTCATTGTGATCCTCAGGAAAGGGCATTATTGCACAAACCAGACAAGATTCGCAAAAACGCGGCAGTAATGGTGCCAATATGATATGTAATGTGAGTTGATCAGAAATTAAATATAAGTAAAAACCATGACAAACCCTCAAACACCCTTGAGCATCCCCTTCATGCTCATGACACGTTTGCCTTACGCTTCCTACTGCACATATGTGATGCATGCCCTGTGGCTGCAGCACAGGTAGTGGCAGGTTGAGTGAGGCTGACTGTGAAAGAGATGCATGAGAGGGTGAGTATGAGATAGAGCCATGAGACTGTATGAGGATTGGGTTGAGTGGTGGTGGCGGGATGAGTACTGGCGAGGTGAGTAAGTGCAGGTAAGATGAGGATGAGGTTTGAGTGGGTGTGAGGGGTGATGTGACAGAATAGTGTTGGCAGTGCAGAAGGAGATGTGGGGTGGGGGCGGTCATGTGGCAGATGGAGTGTAGGGGAATAAGTAAGTGTACTCACTTTGGCTGACCTACTTGGGTCATTGCAGCGCCTCCTGCACTGTATGCAGGTGGGCGATTATGTTGGTGGTGCAGGTGACCTCCTTTGCCACCTCGAGCCAGGCCTTCTTGGTGGCAGAGGCAGGCCGCTTCCTCCCGTCCTCCGGGGGGAAGATCTCTGTCCTCCCCCTCCTCCTCACCCCATCCAGTAAGACCTAGAGGGAGGCATCATTAAACCTGGGAGCAGCCTTCCCCCTGGGCTGCTCCATGCTGTAATTTTTCCTATTTCTTGCAGCATCAGTCAGTGGAGGACTGCCCCTTTAAATAGGGCTCCTCCAGCTGACAGACCTTACTGCGCATGCTCAGTCCACCCACCACGTAGCTCAGCAGCGGGGAACCCGGAACAAGAGGTAAGTGGATCCGATTAGCCTTCAATTGCGCGCAGGGCAGACTGATTTCACCGGGCGCGTTACCCACGCGCCCAGGCGCCCCCCCCCCCCCCCCCCAAACCGCGAACCCGCCGCCATGGTAATATCGGGCCCCATGAGTTCAAATTCCACTATGGCAGTCTTAGAATTTGAATTCAATTTGAAAAATAAATCTGGAAATAAAAAGCTGGTATTGGTAAATATGACCATGAAGCTGTCAGATTCCTTTAGGGAAAGAAAGCTGCTGTTCTCACCCAATGTGGTTGACTCGTAATTGCCCTCTGAAGTGGCCTGCTCAGTCAGTGGACAATAAATGCCGGCCTTGTCAACTCACATTCCATGAATGAATTTTTTTTAAAAGATTCTTTCATTGAGAGGTGGCAAGTTTGAACTCATGGTTTTCCAGCCTCTGTCTAGATGACTCCGAAGAAAACCTAAAGGAAATTGTCAATTGTTGAAGAATTCTCATGTTTACCAATGACATGACTCTTGAGCGGTCCCACTCTCACTCCCTGGACTCACCCGTCCTCCCTTGACTATGATAAGCAAATTACAGGCAAGTTGTAGACAAGTGACATGGAGATCTCCACTGGTATTGACTTTAATTCCTGTTTTTAAACTGTACAAGGGTTTGGACTTTCATTCACCTGTTGTCATTGCAGATGCTCCCCCTTCTCAATCGGCCAGATCTCAAAACTTGTGCTGTCACCACACCTCACCTGACCCCCTGAATGTTCCCAGAACCCAGATGGTTGTCCAATTATTCCCAAAATCCCCCCACTCCACAAGTGCTGCCAGACTTCAGACACCTGAAAGATGCCAGACCCCAGATCTCCCCTCCCAGGCCCTCACACTGTTGAATGCTGCTGGCTCGCCACTATCCCCGAGTGCTGCCAGACTTCAATCTTCTATGAATTCTGCTAGTTCCAGATTCAATCCTCTCCTCCCCAAGATGCAAGAAGCAATGCTTTAAGAGTTGCTGCTTTGTTCGAATTCCAGCCCCCCTCCCCCGAAACACAGTGTCATCTGCAGGGAATGTATTTGAATTGGTGTCATGAGCTGACCTTGCAGAGTCACGCGAGGGCAGCACTCCAGGCAAAACATGTACTCGGCACATACTATGCTGGGACCACATTATCTAGCCTTAATTCCAATTACTGTGAACAGGTTAGTTCCTCTTAAGCACATCCTGAAGTCAATTAGAGGGCATTGTTTCTCTATCGGTTGGCAAGTAGTTGGAAATCTCTGCTTTCACCCCAGGGTCAGAAAATCCAGCACAAAGTGACTGGCTTTCTCTAATATCTAAGATTTATTTTCATCTGTAACAAATTGCAAACTGTGACAGACTCAACTAGACAGTGATTCAGTCTGCAGTAGGGCCCAATTACACCTAGCTGGAGGCTGATATTCCTCATGTCACTGGAGGGAAGGAGAGTCAGGCACCATGTCAGAAGAATGCAGCTCACCAGATGTTACCCCCTCCCCCAAAAGACACAACAGGCTACACAGGCGAAGCTTTGCCTCAGAGGAGTCCAATTCTCAAAAGCTAGTTGGGTATCTCTGTGACTTCTTGTATGAAGAACTCAAGTCACCCTCATCTGCCTGCACTGCTATCTGTGGCTATGAAGGTGATTACTTTCCTCAACCTTATGGCTCAGGCTGAGGCAGCCTTGGGGGTTTTGTGAAACATAGTAAGTTAGAGACACTCCTTAACCAGAGTGCAGTATGAAGGGTTAGTCGTGTAGGTGTTGCTTTAAGAGGATGAAGAGTGTGCTGATTTTCAGTGTGAACAAGGGAGAGCATGATCAGTGCGTAACGTTGCTTGGTTTGGTGGAATGCACATCCAGGAGTCTGGTGCCTCCTGCCTTCAGTCTTCTCGAGTAGGGCTTGCAGGTCAGCACCAGTGAATTTCTGTGTACTTCAACTAGATAGAGCCTTCCCCTGCTGCCCTCTGAACACAGATGGCACTTGCGTGGACATAATTCTGTCCAAGTATAATCAAAATTTTGGTACGGCATGCAGTGAAGTAATCTTAGAGATGAATGAAAAAGCAGCACTGTTCTGTCTTGTGTGCTTGCCTCCCAGAGTGCCGCTGAAGGGTGCGGGCTGAACAGTGCTTTTAAAAGGCTACAGAGAAGTTTCAGCTGCTGGCACCCATTTTAGACTGGGTTTACACCAATGCCTGCACCAATGGGTATGCAAATGAACATACCCAGGAAACTTGCGTGTAGCTCTCTCTGCAGGCTGTGTCGGGTGCAACGTTTTTCTTAGGGGGCAACAGTGGTGTAAATCACATTAAGGAAATTTTAGGCCACACTGTTAGGTTCTTCTTATAGAAGCCTCAGCATAATTGTATGCAGGGCTGCTAATATCAATGTATTCAGTGAAATGATACCCAGATTGCAAACCCATTTAGCATAGGGAGCTATATTTTTTCTAAGAATAAAACAGATCAAAATTGATCACATTTTCAAATCAATGTTAATGGTTGACTGGCTGTCATTCCTAATGAGTGACACATGGCAACTCTGCATAAAAAGTGTGATCACCGCAGTTGTTGGAGTGAGCTTCTTAGTCTTTCTGTGTTACATACGTTCAGAATTCCAAAGTCCAAAGCAAATTTAAAGGGCCTTAAAATTGAAAGGAATCCTGTAAAATGTTGTTTCATTATATGCAATAGTCTTCCGTGTTCTCTCAGATTTTTTTTATTATTCGTTTATGGGATGTGGGTGTCACTGCAAGACCAGCATTTATTGCCCATCCCTAATAGCCCTTGATAAGGTGGTGGTGAGCCGCCTTCTTCAACCGCTGCAGTCCGTGTGGTGAAGGTTCTCCCCCAATGCCATTAGGTCGGGAGTTCCACGATTTTGATCCAGCAGCAATGAAGGAACGGCGATATATTTCCAAGTCGGGATGGTGTGTGACTTGGAGGGGAACGTGCAGGTGGTGGTGTTCCCATGTGCCTGCTGCCCTTGTCCTAGGTAGTGGTGCTACCGAGCCACTCTTGGTGATGGACCACAATTTTCTGTTACCAATACTGTTACCAATATCCATAGCTTTTGGGGTGCAGGATGCCATGAAAAATTTCAGTGGGCATGACCTGAAAAAGTCTGAGAACCACAAATGTACAAAATTAGGGTTTAGATGCTCTCTTTTGATCTACAAACTGAACAATGTCATAAAACTTATTATGTCCACTGTTTCACTTTTAATTCTCCCTTTTGCTTTTTTTAAGAACGGATGAGTTAATTCAGAAGACAATTAGAGAGAAGTTTGAGCAGTGCACGGTACTGACAATTGCACATCGACTTAATACCATTATCGACAGTGATAGAATTCTGGTAAGAAGCCCAAACTTCCTTAAAGCTCCTGTTATGTTGCAGCCTAGGTTTAGGAGGGTAAACGAAATGTGCCACTGTCCCACATTTAGCTGTGGACAGTTTGGTTGTAGCAGACGGTCTGGTTGTGCTATTCTACAAATGCATGGACTGAATGTGACATTTTGGTTAGTGTGCACAAAAAAATAGTGACATCATGACTTCACTACCAACGCACACTGCCTGTGTTGTAAAATTGTTTACAATTGTCTACCAGGTCAGTATGTTTACTGCCCACAGGAAAGCCAGTGGAAAAATGAGTCTTCTGGGTGCCTGATCTTTGTAAAAAAAAATTCTGGCAAGTTAATCTTAATGTTGCTTGCTGCATAAAACCTGCATGGGAGCTGGAGACTGAAGAGCAATATAAAAGCAGCTTTATTGCCTCTTCATTAAAACAACTCTGCAGGTTAGGGTATTAAAAAAAAATTCAGCTTTTATTTGTACTTTGTTTCTGAAAATACTAACCAGTTGCATTTTGACATTTAAATAGTTTCCCTGTTTTTGTTAATTTACTTGACATTTCAATACACAAATTGAAAGTAGAACAAATAGTTTTTTTAATTTACATTTAAGCACTTGCCCCTGCTAAGACATTTAAATTGAAAGATTTTGCTGATGCATCGGGCAAAAGATTGCACCACGATCTAATGTTATGTTTAATGGAGGAAATGTTGAAGTTGGCATGCAATAGTATGTCTTTTAAAAAGTAGTTCACAATGTAAGGAATCCTCCCCAGTTGCAGCTGTGCTCTTTGTGCTATTGACAAAGTGGGGTTTTCTAAAACTGAAAAAAATGGCTATTGTTTGGTAATGAAGTGTGTAAGTAAGACTGTGGCAAGGGAGTTAAAAGTGCAGTAATTAAAATCAGCTGGTGCAGTTGCTTGCTGGAGAATTTTGCACTGTTTATTTAAGCTGCCTAAAGTGTTGGGACATGCACTTTAACTTCTAATGAATCACTGAATGAGCTGTAACTTGATTTTCATGGGCAAATCACATGCGTTACATTTGTACATTTGCTCGCCTCTGTTTCTGAAACGTGAAGAAGACATCTGTGTTGAGGACAATAACCTATTATTCATGGAATCATTAAGAAGAATTTTTCCCTCTAAATGCTGTTTTTCTCCTGTGCAGCTGCCTGACATCTGTGTGCTTTGGAAGGTCTTATTGATAAAATAGTTCTACAGTTGAAGTTCGTTAAGTAGCTTGCCCAGGTGAAAATGAAATTGTCCTATTTATCAAATTTCCTTGTAAGCACAACTAATTTTAAATACATTAACCTCCATTAGCATATGAGAAAATTTCCCTTCTAAATGTCTTCCGTAACTAATATGGACTGCATTTCCAAAAAAAATACTTTACCTGTCTTTCTGTTTCAATATTAACTTCTTTTGAATATGATACTAAGGCCTTTTTTTAACCATTATAACCTCTTGTGCATAGTGTTTCAGTCTCTCTCTTTGACTGAGATTGAAATATACATGTATTCTTACTTATGATCCGGGGATTTGTGAATTATTGCACACATGCAATTGAATTGAATGAGTAACAAAACACTGGAGTGTTATGAAAATTTTACTTCGTGGACTTTTTCTGCCCACTTTCATAGGCGATGCTATTTTTGTTTCTCCTACAACCTGTTACAGCACCTGCAATATTCCAATATACATGAAGTAAGTTTAGATGTTTCTCAATTGTAGGACTAAAATATAGCATAACAGGGCTATTTGGGTGAGGGGGGATGGTGGGTGTAAGAAGAGAGAGAGTGAGAAAAGAAACTATATAGCACAATGTGGCTATGGGAAAGATGAACCATCTTTATCTATGGTGTATCCTGTTTTGGCTTCTTTCTTTCTAGCGCCAGTTTGTAGCCTATGCCACAGTCTGGTGAAGTGTTTATTCTACCACCTTCTGAAGGTGAGGAAGATCATAAGAGCACATGGTATGACCAGTAAGCCAAAATACAGTAATGAGAGTTTCCTGTTTGATTTCTAGGCTCGCTATAATGCCTAGATATTGGGCAGGTAAATGCACACTCTGGGTTATAGAAAGTAAGAGCTCAGCTATGGGAGTGATCTAAGATACTGAAAAATAACACCACAGTAAAATTCCAAAAATGTAATAGGCTATCAAAAAGTACAGGGAAAGGAAAAAAACAATCAATGGAGCTTTAAAAAGAGTGGGGCCACAAAACACACAACACAATAAAACTATTCATTGTAAAGCAGGGAAAGAAAACATACTGCATAACCGAGCTATTTTTTAAAAAAAGGAAAGAAGAAACACAACACACTTTGCAAAAAAAAAGTGCGAGGAAAAAATAAGTACACTACACAGCAAGGCTATTAAAAAGATACTGGGAAAAAAACAGAATGAACAACAGATTTTGTGACAAAGAGTATGGAACATCAAAGAAAGATTAATAGGGTGCAACAAAAAAAATAACAAGAAGGGCAGGAGTGAAGCTGGGAACTTACTTGGAGAGAGCTGCTACTGGAGTTAGGCTGGGTGATCGATGATGCGGCTGGGAGGACCAACACTGGTGTTGATCACATGATCCATTCAGGGCAAGCATAACCAACCGAATAGAACCACAGTGCCAACCATTTTGTAGACTCAGTTGGGTGAACTGAGTCATAGCTCAGTATAAAAATAAGAAAATTGAAACATGACAAAATAATGGCAGAAAGTAATTGTGTCACTTACAAGAAGTGCACCTATAGGTGAGATTTTTAATATAGTAATAGCTATGCATTGTGTTTTTTCCAATAGCCCCATTGTGCAATGTGTCTTTTGTTTGCCTTTTTTTTAAATAACCCCAATTCCATGGTTTCATTTTTTGAAATAGCCCCTGTTACACTTTTGGATCTTTTCTAACCTTCTTACTCTAGATTATTGCAGCTCTCATACCTTGAATAACTCTCATGGGCAAATCCCAACTGCCCCTACCTTTTGAGTGTGTCTTTTGTGGCCTTGAGTTCTCGGTAAGCTTTTGGTAAATGCCTGGGAAACAAACAGCAAACCCCATCTGGTAATTGCTTGTTGCTGCTGGAGATGCCCTGTGCCTCCATTAGATCACATTCGAGTCTTCAAAAGCAATGGAGCATCACATTGGACTTAATTTTAAATTTAAAATATCAAGCAGATTTATTTTACAAAACCTAAACAACCAAGTAAGTAAGTCGTATGATATATAGTTACACGTTTACTGTAAACGACCATCCACCTAACTCCTCGAGTGAACAAAGTAATAAAAAGATTGCCTGTAACTGATGAAAGCTGCAACACTAAGCTTAGTAAATGGTTGTGGCTTATCACGCTGTTCAACTCCCTAGGGCTAATTTCCATCCACCCTCCTTCCCCAGGGAGGCAGGGGCTTGCACCTAGAAACGGGAGAAAAGCCACCGCTGCTGCAGGCTTGAAAGGTCTACAACAACTGAAATGGGTCCTCAGAAACAACAGAAGGCCTCCTATGTCCGTTCTGTTTGTCGTGCAAAAAGAACATACAAACAACGAAGTACAGGAAAAGATCAGCTAGTCCATCAGGCCAGTCCCACAGTGTCACGGTAACCTTGTACACACCATTATCCCCATCCATCACGTGTCCCTCCACCATCCACGTAATCCCATGGGAGAGGCAAAATAAAACAGAGAACAAATCTTAGGCCATTTTAGGGGAAAAAAATGGGAAATTCCTTTCCGACCTTCGAAGGCAGTCACACAAGTTTCATGAGACCACGGTGTCTGGAAGGCACGTTCCCCACTACCCTCCATCTTTTATATGTAGTTATATGGGCCACACTCATAAACTTGTCCAACTTGCTTTTAAGTGCTTGTGATGAACACACACTCAATGCACATGCCAACAACTTGTTCCAAAGGTCAACAACTGTCTGTGAAAAAGTATTTCCTAACATCTAACCTAGTTGTATGCTTACACAACACTGTGGGACTGGCCTGATGGACTAGCTGATCTTTTCCTGTTCTTCGTTGTTTGTATGTTCTTTTTGCAGGACAAACAGAACGGACATAGGAGGCCTTCTGTTGTTTCTGAGGACCCATTTCAGTTGTTGTAGACCTTTCAAGCCTGCAGCAGCGGTGGCTTTTCTCCCGTTTCTAGGTGCAAGCCCCTGCCTCCCTGGGGAAGGGGGGTGGGTGGAAATTAGCCCTAGGGAGTTGAACAGTGTGATAAGCCACAACCATTTACTAAGCTTAGTGTTGCAGCTTTCATCAGTTACAGGTAATCTTTTTATTACTTTGTTCACTCGAGGAGTTAGGTGGATGGTCATTTACAGTAAACGTGTAACTATATATCATACGACTTACTTGGTTGTTTAGGTTTTGTAAAATAAATCTGCTTGATATTTTAAATTTAAAATTAAGTCCAACGTGATGCTTATACTTAGGTTAGGGCCTATCTAACTTGAATAGCCTATTCACACGGAACAAGTGAAATCCTTTCATTATTTTAAAGACCCTGAGTCACATCCCCCCAAAGTCTCCACTTATCTAGAGTATAAAAATTCCTGATGTGGAGATGCCGGTGATGGACTGGGGTTGACAATTGTAAACAATTTTACAACACCAAGTTATAGTCCAGCTCTTGAAACATTTGCCTTGAGGAAGGAGAAAATCTCCGAAAGCTTGTGAATTTAAAATAAAATTGCTGGACTATAACTTGGTGTTGTAAAATTGTTTACAATAAAAATTCCTGGCATTCAAAGCTTATTGTGGTAACTGATGGCCTTTAAACTAGATGTCAACAGTGGCCCTCCTCTGAACCTTTTCCAAGGCCTCAATATCACCCATGTGAGGGGTCAAAAACTGGACACAGAATTCTAGATGAGGCCTGACCAAAGCCTTGTACAGAAACAAAATAGTATTTCCTATTTTGTGTTTAATCATCTTGGTAATACATCCTAACACTCTTCACTTTTGTAATAGCCTCACAGTACTGGTCATGGATCTTCAAAGATTTGTACACTATAACACTGAGATCCTTTTTCTACTCAACAACCTTGAGCACATAATCCTGCAGGATGTACACGTTTGGTGTTGTCTCTACCCATATGCTACATTTACCTGTATTAAAAGACATCTGCCAGATACCAGTCCAATTCCCCCATTGTATCTCGATTTACCTGCAATCTCTTTTTTTCACCTAAGATCCATACACCTGCACATATCTTTGTATCATCCCCAACACCTTCATCCAGATCATTGATAAAGATGGTGAAGTGCAATGGCCCTAACACCAAACCCTGCAGGACTCCACCAGCGACCAATCCCCACGCAGAACCACAGTCATTAAAAACTACCTTATGTCTACAAGAATACAATCAATTCATTATCAAACCCAAAGTCTGCCCATCAATCCTACAGGACTCAACCTTATTTAGTAGCCTTTTGGTGCAGCACCTTGTCAAAGGCTTTTTGAAAATCAGGATGCACAATGTCAACCAGGCTACCGACATCCACAAACTTAGTAACTCCTCAAAAAAATTCAACCAGGTTGGTGAGGCAGGATCTTTTCCAGAGCCACATTGAGATTCTCTATTAACCCCTTCTCTGTCAGGGTGGTCATACAGTGTATCTCGAACAATCTACCTATAACCAAAGCTAAACTAGTGGGCCTATAATTTCCAGGTTCTGACTTATTTCCCTTTTTAAATATGTGGGCCTCTCTCCAGTCCAGAGGAACAATGCCATACCCCAGAGAGTTGTTAATTATACCAGCAAGGGACTCACAAAGCACACACCCCATTTCATTGAGCACCCTTGGGTGAATACTGTTGGGACCAGCAGCCCGATTTGTTTCAAAATCCTTTATCAAAATCCAAAATCCTCCAACTAGAGTTAGAGCGGGATCTAACTTTGGCACTGAATTTTAGTATCATTCCTATGGGGTACTATTGGTAACTCAGAATTATTTTCTGTAGTGAAGGTTGACACAAAGTAGCCATTTAATACCTCTGCCTTATCTTGGGGGTCAACCCAAATCTGCCCTGATGAGTCCTTCAACGGCCCTCTGACTCCTAACAAAGCTGAAAAAGTCCTCACTATTAGAATCATAGAATCATAGAAAGGTTACAGCATGGAAGGAGGCCATTCGGCCCATTGAGTCCACACCGACTCTGTGCAAGAGCAATCCAGATAGTTCCACTCCCCTGCCCTTTTCCCGTAGCCCTACAATTTTTTTCCATTTAATACCACACCTATCCACATCCTCTTCTCCAGTGTCCTTTTGGCTGCTTTGATAACAGTTTTTGTTGCCTTCAGCTGAGTTTGATACCTATCCCTGTTCTCCTGAGTATTATTTTCTTTAAGCTTGTAAAAATATTTCTGCTTAAGTCTAATTTGCCTTTGGACATGACCCATTAGCCAATTTGGTTTTGTTCTACCACATGTCCTGCTTTTAACTCTAGGGATATACATGACTTCCATTGCAAAAGGATAGTTTTGGAGACATTCCCCTTTTCTTCAGTGAATCTTGCCTTCTGGCTCAACTCAAAAGTTGGCAGCCTAGCCCTTCTTAGATCTTCTACTCTGCGTAAGAGATGGGGCCCACTGTCAGTGAGCACCCTTATATTTGGGCCTCCGCCAAGCAGCCACACGGGAAAATAAGGTTGGCAGCATTGTGACATTACCCCACCTCATTAACATTGCATTACCATGCTTGCACCTGTTCTAAACACAAGCTCTTTGCCCTCGCTTGGAGGATCCATTGGAAGTATCCATGATGTGGAGATGCCGGTGATGGACTGGGGTTGACAATTGTAAACAATTTTACAACACCAATTGGTGTTGTAAAATTGTTTGGAAGTATCCAGGCAGTGCAAAGGGAGCAAAGACCCAGGTGTAAATCATAGGAAAGTCATCCCTCTTTCTGACTGGATTGAAAGAGATAATCATCAAACAGAAACTAAATAAAACACTATATTTTGTTGCAGTCCTATTAAATGCTTATTTTTTGTCTTTCTTCTTCTCCCCCACCATCTGCAATCTTCCTGAATGCCTGTTCCCCATTGTTTCTTTCATTTACTTACCTTTTGAAATTCCTCTTTTTACATTCTTGTTTCTCTATTACTGTGCCCTATAGTCTTTTTTTCCTGATGCCACTGTTTTTTTTTCTCCATCCAGCACCCCAAAATGTAAACATTCCACTCCATGCATCCCAACTCTACCCCCCCAATTAGATGCCCCATTACATCCTCAACCTCCTAAACTACTTATTACCCTTGCTTTCCCCTTCACTACTGTACCCTGAGTATGACTACCTCTCCAAAAAATCCTCAATATTTTCTTTGCCAATTATCACTCACCCTGCCCATTTAATACCCCTTTGAAATCCTTACAAATCAAATAACCTGTGTCAACAAACAACATTGTCTCACCTACCATAACCAATGCTATAATGTATCTACTTCCTTATAAAATATCACTTCCTTTGACTCCCCATGGACAACGCCACAGGAGATCAACTAATAATTTGTCATAATTTGTGCCATTGAGAAACCAAACCAACCCCCTGAGGTTTTTTTACACCAGGTTCAATTCAGATTATATAAATCAACCCAAAGATACTGTGTTTCAGAGTTCAGATCAGATCTGAAATCCAGCCTCCCAAAACAAATTACATGGCATTCAAAAAACAATTGCCAAAGAGTCTCCAAATTTGGGTCTTTCTTTCTGTCTGTCTTTCTTTCTCATTCTATGAGTCACTTTCTGGTTTTAAGTTAATACTCACACAAATCCTGAAAACACAGCATGGAAATTGCTCATTTTTTGGTGGACAATGCAACTTAAGTGTTTCTGCTTTAAATGTTGGCTATAGGTACTGGATGCAGGAAGAGTTGCAGAGTATGAGGAACCCTACGTTCTTCTTGAGAACAAAAATGGTCTGTTCTACAAGATGGTGCAACACTTGGGCAAGGCTGAAACAGCTGCTCTTACCAAGATGGCCAAAGAGGTATGGTTGCATATGAAAAGTCAGTGAGTCTGTTTTACATAAGAACATAAGAAATAGGAGCAGGAGTGGGCCATATGGCCCCTTGAGCCTGCTCTGCCATTCAGTAAGATCATGGCTGATCTTCTACCTCAACTCCACTTTCCCACGCTATCTCCATAGGGGTTTTGCATTTCCTTCACAAATTTAAGTTACATATGAAGATTAATTGGAGCTCTTTTCATACTTGTTTTAAAATCAATAGTATAAGCTGTGTTTTATAACACAACTGGCTCCTAAAATTGACCAGTTTTGAATTTTTCTTGCTAAAGTTTTTTTTTGCTGACAATTTCTTTGATCTGATTGTCAAAAGACACAGCTGTGCATCTGCAACAATGGATGAAAACATTCAATTTTATTAATTGAAAATTTTAATTTTAAGTTGAAAAGCAATACAACCACTCACAGGATAACACTAGAGAGGACTTTGTATGTACTAAAGGCTCCTTAACTCTCTACCCTGGTCAACCTGTCTAATACCTGTACAACTGATTTTGAAACTGATTTATTTTTTTGTCTCTGGTCCAGAGGGTATTATCTGGTGCAGCATACAGATATAATCTTGTGATGTGCACAATTGATTAAATGTCACCAAAATATAGGCTGATGGTTAATGCACGATGCATGTGCTCTATTTTTCTGATATCATTCATGCACATGAGTCTCACAATTGATTTTCCACCTGCAAAATTTTGAACATTGATGACCCAACCACACCTCATGTTTTGGTATAATGCTTACACTTTTTGAGGAATTGGAAGTTTCGTGCTAGGGGCAAGATCATGGAAGTGTCTTGTACCATTAGTGCTGATCACCTGGGGCTGATCTGCAGTGTTCGTTTTAAATTTTTACCATTTAAAAAAAAACGCTTTGAACTACTGTATCACTGTTCAATTATTAATATTGAGAAGAGAGGACTACCTTGTCCTCTTGTTTCAATCATTAGAAACTTCACTTGCAGACAAAAGTTTATAATCAGCACTCCATACATTCTTTTGAATATACATGCACAGAAGTCTGCCTTTCTCTTTGTAAGAGTAAATGAAGTGGGTAATACAACCATGGCTTCAGTTCACCTCTGGGAACACCTGCTACAGCGACACAAATAGACATAAGAAGGTCGGTAAAAGAGTGCTCTAAAGTATATTTGAAACTTATTTCAGTGTAGTCAGAAACCTTGGGGTAAATTTTAACTGCGAGCCGGGAAGGGGGTGGCAGGGGGTGGGGGGGGGGGGTGATTTCCGGGTGGAAAATTCGGAAGGTAAGTGAGCGGGTTGCAATGATTGACCTTAATGAGGTCAGTCAATTGCACTTCCGGGTTTCATGCCCAGCAGCCAGCCTGATTGACAGGCTGACTAACTGTCAGGCAGGGAGGCCTGCTGTAGCAGGCCGCAGCCGGGGATCAGAGGGAGGGAACGTAGGCCGGAGAGATGATCCGGGGTGGGGGGGATGGCGGGAACAAGATCGGGGGTGCGGAGGAAGGGGGCGGGGGGGTGCCATGGAAGAGATCAGGGGAAGAAGATCGGAGGTCGCTGGGTGTTGGGTGAAAAGTCAGAGATAAGTGGGAGTCCACCATCGGAGGGGGCGGCCCACCACCGGTGGAGGGGGGGGGTGGGGGTGGGGGCGACCGATCGCGGCCAGGTTGAGCTTGTTGGGCCTGGGAGAAGTATTCCTGCTCCTCCAGGCCCACGAGCAGTACAATAAAGGCACTCACCTCATGGATCCAGCCGTTCCCGCCTGCTTTCACACACCCCCTCCCCCCCCCCCCCCCCGGCCTTCCAGTCCAGCGCCGGATGACATCTCACTCTCTTTCTCGCCCCCACCCCTTGCATTGCAGCTCTTGATGGCAACCAGCCTGTCAATCAGGCTGGCCGCCGGGCTCAAAACCCGGATTGGGCGTTAATTATCATCAATCAGCATGCGATCGCGTCGGAAACGGTGAGCTTTGTTCATGCGGGTTTGCCATGCGCACCTTCACCCCCCCCCCACCGCTGCCAACCCGCCACCATTGCAAAATCGAGCCCCAAGTATCTCAATGAGGTAAGTTGCCCTTTTAAGTATCGGCCCTCTGGCTTTAAGTGGGGACAGGACTTCCTGGTGTCTGCTCTCCACACGCAGGCAAACCTGCCTGGGTTAAACCCAGAAGTAGGTGTGTTGGAGCCGGGCGCGGTCCCAGTCTGAAAACGGAGTATTTTTACTCCCCACCCGTTCTTGGGGGTTAAAATTTACCTCCTTACCTCAGGCTCTTGATGATTCAGTTGACTTCAGACTGAAAAGTATCATATTCAATTTTCTTTCTTCCAGTTTCCACTGGTGCCACACAAAACTGGATTTACAATTGTACCAGAATTCAGACCTCAATTCAGCCTAAATACTGCCTTATGTTATGATTTTAATCATACAACCACCAGAGTCGCCATCATTAGCAGCACAAAGTATAATGGAGCCTTCAGTGTAAGCCCTTTGGGAGCCACACAAAAAATCTAGAATGGGGATGTAAGAGAAGCAGAGTTTCTGTTGGCAAATGAGACAGCAACATGTATTAAAACACAGGTGGTGTTTTAGTGAATATTCTAGAAAGGGGCCATTTTATCGTCATCTCGTGAGAACTACCACATATTACCATCTATGATTTTGTATATTTCAGAAGGACACTGCAATTTAAGGAAACTGTCAAAGTGGGGGACCAATTTCTTTTTCAATAGTGCATTATATATCAGAAATGGCTCAAAGCACTTCACATAGAGTGAGTTACTTTGAAGTGCTGTGATTGTTGTTACATAAACATGGCAGTCAAATAAATATAGAATAACTTACCTGGAAAAGTAATAAACTGACAGCTCTCCCATGGTGTTGCTCATTAAGTCAGAGGATGCACTTTTTTATAATAATAGGGGTGTTATCCACAATGTGCTGATGAAAATACTACAGGAAGTAAGTGTGATACTTAGAGGAAGTGCTCATTATACATTAGAGTTCTAATATTTTACAAATCGATTTCCCGTGCCATTGCACACGGTAAGTTGGAGAATATGCTCATTCTCTTACCTGTCTCTGTCCTCGTGTTGCTGTTTCTCTCTGTCTCCTCTTCTGCTTCTGTCTCTTTTTTTTCTTTCCTTTCCTTTCACGTAGGAGGCGATGGGTAGTATGGCATGTTGTGGCAAGGAAAGGAGCCACCAATGGCTGCATCCTGCATTTGGAGTGGGGGTTTCAGGGCAGTTGAGCTTCCCTTCTCATCCCCTCCCCAATAACTCATGTTTCTCCCCACCCCTCCATTCCCTTCGTGTTTCCTAACCCTACCCCTTCACTTTCCCATTACCCATTCTTGTTCCTACTACCCCTTCAGTCCTATCACTATCCTTACCTTTTCCCCTTGATCTATCACCTCTGCCCCAGTATCCTCCCCTCCACCGTCGCTCACCTCACTCTTAACCCTCATCCACTCTCCTCTACTCCATCTTGCTCCCCATAAAGGTGAGTAGTTAAAGGATAGAGGCCCCCTCACCCTCAATCAGTTTTCCTCTTCCCCCCCCTCCCCCGTTTCTGTCAAAGGCTTTGTTTGCTTTCAAAGTTAAACTTTTTTTTAAAATCAAATTAGAATGAGGAAAGAAACTGCCTGTCTGCCTTTTATCTCCATTTATGTCCTTCTCCCACTGTCTCACTCTCTCCCTCTGAGAAATACACGGTTAGCAATGACCATTTCTGTTATTAAAACACAGATGGCAATAATTATTTGGCTGCTAAATTAAATTTGTTGGGGGGTGGGGGAGATAGGAATTGAAGTAACATTAAACAAAGTAAGACACTTATTCTTTCTTTGATGCCAGTTCTTTCTCTCTTTTCCCTTCAATTTAATACAATTTTTAAAGTTTATACAGCACAAAGTTAAAACTACCACAGGCGTGTAATCAAAACATTGTCATTTCTCTCTCTCTCATATGCACACGCGCAGCAACTTTTTTTTTATAACGCTCTTAGGAATTTTACCTCAGTAAGGCTTTTGAACTTTGCCCTCCTCTTTTTCAACATTATTTGAAGAAAAGCTTGTGGGCAGAAAATGCTAGAACAGTATTGATGCATCCTGGGAAATTGTTCCCGGGAACGGCTGGATCCACGAGGTGAGTGCCTTTATTTTTTATTCGTTCATGGGATGTGGGCGTCGCTGGCGAGGCCGGCATTTATTGCCCTTGAGAAGGTGGTGATGAGCGGCCTTCTTGAACCGCTGCAGTCCGTGTGTCCTTTATTGTACTGCTTGTGGGCCCGGAGGAGCAGGAATACTTCTCCCAGGCCCAACAAGCTCAACCTGGCCGCAATCGGTTGCCCCCCGCCCCCCCCCCCCCCCACCCCCACAGTGCTGTTAGGAAGGGAGTTCCAGGATTTTGACCCAGCGACAATGAAGGAACGGCGATATATTTCCAAGTCGGGATGGTGTGTGACTTGAAGGGGAACGTGCAGGTGGTGCTGTTCCCATGTGCCTGCTGCTCCTGTCCTTCTAGGTGGTAGAGGTCGCGGGTTTGGGAGGTGCTGTCGAAGAAGCCTTGGCGAGTTGCTGCAGTGCATCCTGTGGATGGTACACACTGCAGCCACAGTGCGCCGGTGGAGGGAGTGAATGTTTAGGGTGGTGGATGGGGTGCCAATCAAGCGAGCTGCTTTGTCCTGGATGGTGTCGAGCTTCTTGAATGTTGTTGGAGCTGCACTCATCCAGGCAAGTGGAGAGTATTCCATCACACTCCTGACTTGTGCCTTGTAAATGGTTGAAAGGCTTTGGGGAGTCAGGAGATGAGTCACTCTCCGCAGAAAACCCAGTCTCTGACCTGCTCTTGTAGCCACAGTATTTATGTGGCTGGTCCAGTTAAGTTTCTGGTCAATGGTGACCCCCCAGGATGTTGATGGTGGGGGATTCTGCGATGGTAATGCCGTTGAATGTCATGGGGAGGTGGTTAGACTTTCTCTTGTTGGAGATGATCATTGCCTGGCAGTTGTCTGGCGTGAATGTAACTTGCCACTTATCACCCCAAGCCTGGATGTTGTCCAGGTCTTGCTGCATGCGGCAACGGACTGCTTCATTATTTGAGGGGTTGTGAATGGAACTGAACACTGTGCAATTATCAGCGAACGTCCCGATTTCTGACCTTATGATGGAGGGAAGGTCATTGATGAAGTAGCTGAAGATGGTTGTGCCAAGGACACTTCCCTGAGGAACTCCTGCAGCAATGTCCTGGGGCTGAGATGATTGGCCCCCAACAACCACTACCATCTTCCTTTGTGCAAGGTATGACTCCAGCCACTGGAGAGTTTTCCCCCAATTCCCATTGACTTCAATTTTACTAGGGTCCTTGGTGCCACACTCGGTCAAATGCTGCCTTGATGTCAAGGGCAGTCACTCTCACCTCACCTCTGGAATTCAGCTCATTTGTCCATGTTTGGACCAAGACTGTAATGAGGTCTGGAGCCGAGTGGTCCTGGCGGAACCCAAACTGAGCATCAGTGAGCAGGTTATTGGTGAGTAAGTGCCGCTTGATAGCACTGTCGACGACACCTTCCATCACCTTGCTGATGATTAACATAGAAACCTAGAAAATAAGAGCAAGAGTAGGCCATTCGACCCTTCGGGCCTGCTCTGCCATTCAAAATGATCATGGCTGATCATCTAACTTAGTACCCTGTTCCCGCTTTTTCCCCATATCCCTTGATCCCTTTAGCATTAAGAAATATATCTATCGCCTTCTTGAATACATCTAATGACTTGGCCTCCACTGCCTTCTGTGGTAGAGAATTCCACAGGTTCACCACCCTCTGAGTGAAGAAATTTCTCCTCATCTCGGTTCTAAATGGCATATCCTGAGACTGTGACCCCTGGTTCTGGACTCCCCAGCCATCGGGAACATCCTCCCTGCATCTAGTCTGTCTAGTCCTGTTAGAATTTTATATGTTTCGATGAGATCACCTCTCATTCTTTTAAACTCTAGTGAATATAGGCCTAGTCGACCCAATCTCTTCTCATACATCGGTCCTGCCATCCCAGGAATCAGTCTGGTAAACCTTCGTTGCACTCCCTCCATGGTAAGGACATCCTTCCTCAGATAAGGAGACCAAAACTGCACACAATACTCCAGATGTGGTCTCACCAAGGCCCTGTTTAACTGCAGTAAGACATCCCTGCTCCTGTACTCAAATCCTCTCGCGATGAAGGCCAACATACCATTCGCCTTCCCAGCTGCTTGCTGCACCTGAATGCTCGCTTTCAGCGACTGGTGCACAAGGACACCCAGGTCTCGTTGCACCTCCCCTTTTCCCAATCTATCACCATTCAGATAATAATCTGCCTTTCTGTTTTTACAACCAAAGTGGATAACCTCACATTTATCCACGTTATACTGCATCTGCCATGTTCTTGCCCACTCACCCAACTTGTCTAAATCACAGTGGAGTCTCTTTGCATCCTCCTCACAGCTCACATTCCACCCCAGCTTAGTGTCGTCTGCAAACTTGGAAATGTTACATTTAGTTCCCTCATCCAAATCATTGATATATATTGTAAATAGCTGGGGCCCAAGCACTGATCCCTGCGGTACCCCACTAGTCGCTGCCTGCCACCTGGAAAAAGACCCATTTATTCCTACTCTCTGTTTCCTGTCTGTCAACCAATTCTCAATCCATGCCATTATATTCCCCCCAATCCCATGTGCTTTAATTTTGCACACTAACCTCTTGTGTGGGACCTTATCAAAAGCCTTCTGAAAATCCAAATACACCACATCCACTGGTTCTCCCCTATCTATTCTACTAGCTACATCCTCAAAAAACTCCAGCAGATTTGTTAAGCATGATTTCCCTTTCATAAACCCATGCTGACTTTGTCCAATCTCGTTAATGCCCTCCAAGTGTTCTGTTATCACATCTTTTACAATAGATTAGCATTTTCCCGACTACTGATGTTAGGCTAACTGGTCTGTAATTCCCTGTTTTTTCTCTCCCTCCTTTTTGAAATAGTGGGGTTACATTTGCCACCCTCCAATCTGTAGGAACTGTTCCAGAGTCTGTAGAATTTTAGAAGGTGATCACCAATACATCCACTATTTCCAGGGCCACTTCCTTTAGTACTCTGGGATGTAGATTATCAGGCCCTGGGGATTTGTCAGCCTTTAGCCCCATTAATTTCCCTCGCACTATTTTTTTACTAATACTGGTTTCCTTCAGTTCCTCCCTCTCACTAGACCCTTGGTTCCCTAACATTTCTGGGAGGTTATTTGTGTCCTCCTTTGTGAAGACAGAACCAAAGTATATGTTTAATTGTTCTGCCATTTCTTTGTTCCCCATTATAATTTCCCCCATTTCTGACTGTAAGGGACCTACATTTGTCTTCACTCATCTTTTTCTCTTGACATATTTATAGAAGCTTTTACAGTAAGTTTTTATGTTCCCTGCTAGTTTACTCTCATACTCTGTTTTTCCCCTCTTAATCAACCTCTTTGTCCTCCTTTACTGAATTCTGAACTGCTCCCAATCCTCAGTTTTGCCACTTTTTCTGGCAATTTTATATGTCTCTTTGGATCTAATACTATCCCTAATTTCTTTTGTACGCCACGGTTGAGCCACCTTTCCAGTTTTATTTTTGCACCAGACAGGAATGAATAATTGTTGTAATTCCTGCACACATTCTTTAAATATTAGCCATTGCCTATCCACCGTCATCCCTTTTAGTAAAGATCCCCAATCTATCATAGCCAACTCGCACCTCATACTTTCACAATTTCCATTATTTTGATTCAGGACCCTAGTTTTAGATTCAACTACTTCACTCTCCATCTTAATGAGGAATTCTATCATGTTATGGTCGCTCTTCCCTAAGGGACCCTGCACAACAAGATTATTAATTAATCCTTTCTCATTGCACTATACCCAGACTAGGATTGCCTGTTCTCTAGTTGGTTCCTCAACGTATTGGTCTAGAAAACCATCACGTACACACTCCAGGAATTCCTCCCCCACAGTATTACTGCTAATTTGGTTTGACCAATCTATATGTATATTGAAGTCACCCATGATTATAGTTGTACCCTTCTTGCATGCGTCTCTAATTTCCTGTTTAATGCCCTCCCCTACATCTCTACTACCGTTCGGGGGCCTATAGACAACCCCACCAACGTTTTCTGCCCCTTGGTGTTTCTCAGCTCCACCCATACAGATTCCACATTGTGATTTTCCGAGCCAATATCCTTCCTCACTATTGCATTGATTTCCTCCTTTACTAACAACGCTACCCCACCTCCTTTCCCTTTTTGCCTGTCCTTCCTAAATATTGAATATCCCTGGATGTTCAGTTCCCATCCTTGGTCACCCTGCAGCCATGTCTCCGTAATCACAACTATATCATAACCGTTAATATCTATCTGCACTGTTAATTCATCTACCTTATTGCGAATGCTCCGCGCATTTAGACACAATGCCTTTAGACTTGTCTTTTTAAGATTGCTCGTCATCTTAGTTTTATTTTGCACGATGGCCTTGTTTGTTTTTCGCCCTTGTTTTCTCTGCCTTCCACTATTGCTTCTTCCCTTTCTGTCTTTTGTTTCTATCCTTGTTTCCTCCTCCTCTGTCTCCCTTCTGAGGTTCCCATCCCCCTGCCATTCTAGTTTAATCCTTCCCCAACAGCACTAGCAAACACCCCCGCGAGGACATCGGTCCTGCTCAGATGTAACCCGTCCCGCTGGTACAGGTCCCACCTTCCCCAGAACCGGTCCCAATGTCCCAGGAATCTAAATCCCTTCCTCCTACACCATCAGAGTAGACTGATGGAGCGGTAATTGGCCGGATTGTATTTGTCCTGCATTTTGTGGACAGGACATACCTGGGCAATTTTCCACATTGTCGGGTAGATGGCAGTGTTTTAGCTGTACTGGAACCGGTTTTTTAGAGGCGCGGCTAGTTCTGGAGCACAAGTCTTCAGCACTACAGCCGGGGCGTTGTCCGGGCCCATAGCCCATAATGCAGTAGATGCAATATATGTGGATTTTCAAAAGTTCTTCGAACACATAGTGGACTCATGGCTAAAGTCAGAGCATGTGGAGTCAGGGGACAAGTAGCAGAATGGATAGCAAGCTGGCTACAAAACAGAAAACAGAGAGTAGGGGCTCGATTTTAGCACCCGCTATCGGGTGCGTTCTCGGCGGGGGGGCCCCGAAAATGGCGAAATCCAGGAGCGGGACCGGATCGCGCCTCGATCCCGCCCACTTCCGGGTTCCCCGCTGACGCGCCGGCGTGGGCGCGCAGCCCCCGCTGGTGGGAATCCCGCAGGCAATTAAAGCCAGCGGGATGCCACTTGACAATATTTAGTTTGGTATTTCAGGTCATTAACTGACCTGATTAAGGGACTGTGTGTGATTTTTGATCAACATGGGACTGTTTCCCACACTGGGGGAAACACTCCCAGCTCGAATGGACGTGTTGCAGCTGTCAGCCTGTGGCAGCTGCAAAGGTCCATTTGACAGGTGGTGGGGGGGAGACCCTCACCCATTGCAGGAGGCCACTCTGTCACTTGGGACAAAGTTTGGCCTCCACCACCCTCCTCCTGACGGTCAAAGTCACCAACCTGCACACTTACCCCGGGGTCCGGAGACATGTACCTACCTTGCGGACACCCTCAGATATACATCAAGCGGATGGGGGCCGCCATAGCTCCAGTCATGACCTCCTCGGAGGGCGAACAGCATCACCAGCCTCGCCATCCACACCGTCCACCTCTGACACGTGGAGCTCCACAACAGAGTGCTGTGACACATCCACCTGTACAGCAGGAGGGAGGGCTACCGCAGAGAGAGATGCGTCGCAGAGGACACTACCCTCGCCACAGTTTCCACAGACCAAGGCTCAGCCTCCTGGACCTCTCTGAGCAGCAGTGCACACGGAGGCTCAGAGTCACTCGACATGTAGCGTGGACATCTGCAGCCTCTTTCATGCCGAGCTGCTCCTGGCTGGCCCGTGCACCATCTTCCTACCTGTCGCTGTCAAAGTCACCACTGCCCTCCCGAACTTCTCCTCCACAGCCTTCCAGGGTGCAACCAGGGACATCGCCGATGTCTCTCAGTCGTCTGCGCAGAAGAGCCCTGCAAATACACCTACACCCACTCTGCAGTGACACAATGGGTGGCATCAGTGGTGGGTTCTCAGTGATACCCAGGAGCGGGCATTATTGCACAAACCGGACAGGATTCGCGAAGACATGGCAGTAGTGGTGCCAATATAATGTGTGATGTGAGTTGTTCTGAAATTCAATATAACTAACAACCATGACAAACCCTCAAACACCCTTGTGCATCCCCTTCATGCTCACGACACGTTTGCCTTACGCTTCCTACTGCACATATGTGATGCATGCCCTGTGGCTGCAGCACAGGTGGTGGCAGGTTGAGTGAGGCTGGCCGTGAGAGAGATGCACAAGAGGGTGAGTATGGGATAGAGCCATGAGATTGTATGAGGATTGGGTTGCGTGGTAGTGGCGGGATGAGTACTGGCGAGGTGAGTAGGTGCAGGTAAGATGAGGATGAGGTTTGAGTGGGTATGAGGGGTGATGTGACAGAGTAGTGTTGGCAGTGCCGAAGGAGATGTGGGATGGGGGCAGTGATGTGGCAGACGGAGTGTAGGGGAAAGACTACGTGTACTCACTTTGGCTGACCTACTGAGATCATTGGACCGCCTCCTGCACTGTGTGCAGGTGGGCGATATGTTGGTGGCGCAGTTGACCCCCTCTGCCACCTCGAGCCAGGCCTTCCTGGTGGCGGAGGCGGGCCGCTTCCTCCCGCCCGCCGGGTGGAAGATCTCTGTCCTCCCCCTCCTCCTCACCCCATGTATTGATACCTGGGGTGAGGCATCATTAAACTGGGAGCAGCCTTCCCCCTGGGCTGCTCCATGCAGTCATCTTTGCTATTTGTTGCAGCATCTGTCAGTGGAGGACTGCCCCTTTAAATAGAGCGCCTCCAGCTGACAGATCTTACTGCGCCCGACGCGCAGATCAGCAGCGGGGAACCCGGTGGAGCAGGTAAGTGGCTCCAATTAGTGGTTTGCCTGCTATGATCGCGCGGGAAACCCACTAATTTCACCGGGCGCGTTACCCACGCGCCCACTTGCCCATCCGCCGAGAACCCGCAGCCCTGCTAAAATCTGCTAGGTGTTAAAGGTAGTTACTCAGACTGGCAAAAGGTGGGAAGTGGCGTTCCACAAGGATCGATGCTGGGACCACTGCTGTTCACTATTTACATAAACGATTTGGACTCAGGAATCAGAAGTACAATTTCAAAATTTCCAGATGACACCAAATTGTGGGGTATAGTTAATACCGAGGAGGACTGCAACTAAATACTGGAAGACTTTAATAAATTTGCAGAATGGGTGTGTAATTGGCAAATGAATTTCAATATAGATAAATGTAAGGTGGTACATTTTGCTAGGAAGAATAAGGAGGCCACATACTGCTTGGATATTAAGAGTCTCAGTGGGGTAGAGGAGCAAAGGGATCTGGGAGGACAGATTCACAAATCACTAAAAGTAGCGACGCAGATTGATAAGGCCATAAAAAAGGCCAACCAAGCACTGGGGCTCATTCCTAGAGGGATAGAATTGAAAAGCAGAGAAGTTATGTTGAACTTGTATAGAACCTTGGTTAGACCACACTTGAAGTACTGCGAACAGTTCTGGTCTCCATATTATAGAAAGGATATAGAGGCACTGGAGAAGTGCAAAAAAGATTTACTAGGATGATACCAGAACTGAGAGGTTATACCTATCAGGAAAGATTGAACAGACTGGAGCTCTATTCTCTAGAAAAGAGAAGACTGAGGGATGACCTGATCGAGGTCTTTAAGATTATGAAAGGGTTCGATAGGGTAGACATGGCAAAAATGTTTCCACTTGCGGGGGAGACCAGAACTGGGGGCCATAAATACAAGATAGTCACATTTAAATCCGATAGGGAATTCAGGAGAAACTTCTTTACCGGAGAGTGGCTATGATGAGGAACTCGCTACCACAAGGTATAGTCGAGGCGACTCGCATAGATGCATTTAAGGGGAAGCTGGATGAACAAATGAGGGAGAAAGGAATAGAAGGATATGCTGATAGGGAGGGAGAAGGCTCGTGTGGAGCAAAAGCACCAGCATAGTCCAGTTGGGCCGAATGGCCTGTTTCTGTACTGTACATTCTATGTAACTCTATGTATTGTGATATGTATAATGTTTTATTTTGTTTCATACCCTTATTTTGGAAATTAGAGACTTCAGTTAGGGAAAACAATGGCAGATAAAAAAAAGTTCACCTTTTTTTATATTAAATATTGTTTTAAATGTTTGTGGGATTTTGTAATGTTTAAAACAAAAACAGAAAAGGCTTGAAACACCCAGCAGGTCAGGCAGCAGCTGTAGAAAGAACAGACAAAATGTTTCCTCCGAAGGGTCCATTCCCAAAACATCTAGTCTTATTTATCCAGAGATGCTGCCTGACCTGTGGGGTGTTCCCAGCATTTTCTGTTTTTGTTTAGGATTTCCAACATTTACAGTATTTTGTTTTTTGACTCATTTTGTGTGCTTTCAGCAGCTGTTTTAGCAGACACCAGCTCTTGGTGCACTCTACGGCCTTGATGTGCAATAACTTGCATGTATACAGACTAAAGACTGGGATGTCATTACATAAATTCAGCAAAAAATAATCTCCAGATACAACGCTCCTTGAACTATACTTCAGTAGTTAAATATATTACATGCTGCAAGATTGAGCTATGTGGATCAGAAGGTCCCAGGTTCAATCCCTGATCTGTGATGAGCTGACAGTGGTGCAGCCATGACAATTTGCTTCAGTATCCTCGAAGTAGGGAGGAGAAAAAATTGGCATGGATTATACCTCCTAGCCAAGTTCTGCATTCTGGAAGCGTGCATATGTGGATGCACAGTGAGAAAAGGATCCTGCTTGGCAATGATCGCCTTTACATTCAAGTAGTCCAACAACAATCAAAGCTTAAGCACACACAAATAATGAAACAAAGAATATGTTTTTTTAATATATTTTTATGTATTTAGGATCCTCAATGGGTAATTTTAGAACATTGCTTTTACCCCGAGTGAAAAAGAATTTATAAGTGGTTACCCACTGAGGATTCTACCTACAGCATATTTCAAATATAGTATTTTCAACATATTTAATATGCTATGCTTCCCCGCATTAGTGGATTGTCTTATTTGACTTAGAATAACTTCCAGCTATCCTTCTGTGTTTTCCTTCTGAGCCTGGCCAAAGCTTGCAGCTTTTAAGAACCTTACTGTCCATAAGTGTTTCTGTTTTCTAAGTCCCTGTGTTCACAGCCAGTAGGGAAGGCCTGCCAAACAAACCCTGCCGAGTGCCTGGGGCTAGAGACTTCCCAAAAGGTGTGAAGTGTTTTCAGATTACTGAGACATGTTAACGAATTACTTATAACGTTTTCAGTGTGAGTATTGACACCACTGTATCAGCCAATGAGTTGGAGGCGGGGTGGGACTTACGACAGGACTTACAGCAAACAGAGTCTATTTTACAGCAAACAGCAGAGTCTATTTAAAGAGAGTCTCTACAAACTACAACAAACAGAATTCATGACCGAAACTACAGCAAAGTTTCCCGATAAAAGCAGGACTCTTTCACCAGCAAAATGCAGTCAGTGGAAGATAATTACATAATAGAAATTGATTATTTTTCCAGCAAAATGCAGTGAGTGGAGGATAGTTACAAATTATGTGCGTAAAATTAATCCCAGTCCCTTACAGCGATGTGGTCTCCAGGCATGATTGACGGGGGAATTTCCCAATCATCTCCATTATATACAGCCTACCGACTGACTCGGCAGAGAGTTTTGAATGTAGTTTTTTTGGTAGCACAAGAAAAACCTGAATCTAGAGGAGATCTTGTACACTTGTAGCTTAAACGTGCAGCCTGGACTATAATCCTACTTCAAAAAACATGCATTTTAAAAAATCACTACTGCAATACTTGTGATGTTGTGCCAAGTGCCTGCTGGTTGAGTGGCACAATCCAATGTATAACTTTCATTGCTGCCTTACTTGCAGACATACACAACATGACCATTGCACAAAAATTAGAAAAGCATAAAGAAAAATTGTAAAGAAATCCATTATTCATTTTAATTGAGGGTTGATGAGGGTAGTGTTGGTTGGTGTTGTGTATATGGACTTTCAAAAGGCATTTGATAAAGTAGCACATAATAGATTTGTTAGCAAAATTAAAGCCCATAGGATTAAAGGGACAGTGGTAGCATGGATACAAAATTGGCTACGGGTCAGAAAGCAGAGAGTATTGGTGAACGATTGTTTTTCAGACTGGAGGGAAGTATACATTTGCATTCCCCAGGGGTCAGTATTAGGACCACTGCTCTTTTTAATATATATTAATTACGTGGACTTGGACATACAGGGTATAATTTCAAAGTTTGCAGATGACACGAAACTTGGAAATATAGTAAACAATGTGGAGGATAGTAACAGACTTCAGGAGGACATAGACGGACTGGTGAAATCGGCAGACACATGGCAGATTAAATTTAACGCAGAGAAGTGTGAAGTGATGCATTTTGGTAGGAAGAATGAGGAAAGGCAATATAAACTAAATGATACAATTTTAAAGAGGGTGCGGGAACAGAGAGACCTGAGGGTATACATACACGAGTCTTTGAAGGTGCCGAGACAAGGTGAGAAGGCTGTTAAAAAGGCATACAGTATCCTTAGCTACATAAATAGAGGCATAGAGTATAAAAGCATGCAACCTTTATAAACACTGGTTAGACCCCAGCTGGAGTTGTGGCCAATTCTGGGCACCACTCTTTAGGAAGAATGTCAATGCCTTAGAGAGGGTGCAGAAGAGATTTACTAGAATGGTACCAGGGATGAGGGACTTCAGTTATGTGGAGAGACTGGAGAAGCTGGGGTTGTTCTCCTTAGAATAGAGAAGGTTAAGGGGAGATTTGATGGAGGTGTTCAAGATCATGAATGTTTTTGACAGAGTAAATAAGGAGAAACTGTTTCCAGTGGCAGAAGGGTCAGTCACCAGAGGACACAGATTTATGGTGATCGGCAAAAGAGCCAGAGGCAACATGAGGAAGCATTTTTTTACGCAGCGAGTTGTAATGATCTGGAATGCACGGCCTGAAAGAGTAGTGGAAGAAAATTCAATAGTAACTTTCAAAAGAGAATTGGATAAATACTTGAAGGGAAAAAATTTACAGGGCTATTTGGAAGGAGCAGGGAAATGGGACTAAATGGCACTTTCAAAGAGCCGGCACAGGCACGATGGGCCAAATGGCCTCCTCCTGTGCTGTACGAGCTATGATATGTTACATTAAATACGCGAGTGCTTCCCCCAGTGGATCATTGCCAGTTGGCCTTTTTTCTTATTCGTTCATGAGATGTGGGCGTTGCTGGCAAGGCCAGCATTTATTGCTCATCCCTAATTGTCCTTGAGAAGGTGGTGGTGAGCCGCCTTCTTGAACCGCTGCAGTCCGTGTGGTGAAGATCCTCCCACAGTGCTATTAGGAAGGGAGTTCCAAGATTTTGACCCAGCGACGATGAAGGAACTGCGATATATTTCCAAGTCGGGATGGTGTGTGACTTGGAGGGGAACGTGCAGGTGGAGGTGTTCCCATGTGCCTGCTGCCCTTGTCCTTCTAGGTTTTAGAGGTCGTGGGTTTGGGAGGTACTGTCGAACAAGCCTTGGCGAGTTGCTGCAATGCATCCAGTGGATGGTACACACTGCAGCCACTGTGCACCGGTGGTGAAGGGAGTGAATGTTTAGGGTGGTGGATGGGGTGCTAATCAAGCAGGCTGCTTTGTCCTGGATGGTGTCGAGCTTCTTGAGTGTTGTTGGAGCTGCACTCATACAGGCAAATGGAGAGTATTCCATCACACTCCTGACTTGTGCCTTGTAGATGGTGGAAAGGCTTTGGGGAGTCAGGAGGTGAGTCACTCGCTGCAGAATAACCAGCCTCTGACCTGCTCTTGTAGCCACAGTATTTATGTGGCTGGTCCAGTTAAGTTTCTGGTCAATGGTGACCCCCAGGATGTTGATGGTGGGGGATTCGGCGATGGTAATGCCGTTGAATGTCAAGGGGAGGTGGTTAGACTCTCTCTTGTTGGAGATTGGAGATGGTCATTGATTGGCACGAATATAACTTGCCACTTATCTGCCCAAGCCTGGATGTTGTCCAGGTCTTGCTGCATGCGGGCACGGACTGCTTCATTATCTGAGGGGTTGCGAATGGAACTGTACACTGTGCAATCATCAGCGAACATCCCCATTTCTGACCTTATGATGGAGGGAAAGTCATTGATGAAGCAGCTGAAGATGGCTGGGCCTAGGACACTGCCCTGAGGAACTCCTGCAGCAATATCCTGGGGCTGAGATGATTGGCCTTCTACAATCACTACAATCTTCCTTTGTGCTAGGTATGACTCCAGCCACTGGAGAGTTTTCCCCCTGATTCCCATTGACTTCAATTTTACTAGGGCTCCTTGATGCCACACTCGGTCAAATGCTGCCTTGATGTCAAGGGTAGTTACTTTCACCTCACCTCTGGAATTCAGCCTTTTTGTCCATGTTTGGACCAAGGCTGCAATGAGGCCTGGAGCCGAGTGGTCCTGGCAGAACCCAAACTGAGCATCGGTGAGCAGGTTATTGGTAAGTAAGTGCCGCTTGATAGCACTGTCGACGACACCTTCCAGCACTTTGCTGATGATTGAGAGTAAACTGATGGGGCGGTAATTGGCCGGATTGGATTTGTCCAGCTTTTTGTGGGCAGGGCATACCTGGGCAATTTTCCACATTGTCGGGTCGATGCCAGTGTTGTAGCAGAACTGAAACAGTTTGGCTAGTTCTGGAGCACAAGGTTTCAGCACTACAGCTGGGAAGCTGTCGGGGCCCATAGCCTTTGCTGTATCCAGTGCACTCAGCCGTTTCTTGATATCACGTGGAGTGAATTAAATTGGCTGAAGACTGGCTTCTGTGGTGGTGGGGATATTGGGAGGAGGCCGAGATGGATCATCCACTTGTCACTTCTGGCTGAAGACGGTTGCAAACGCTTCAGCCTTGTCTTTAGCACTCACATGCTGGACTCCGCCATCATTGAGGATGGGGATGTTTACAGAGCCTCCTCCTCTCCTGAGTGCCTCTGAGCTACAGAGAAGTCTTCCAGAGTTCCAGTTGCTGACTGCTACCCAGGATTTCTGCTGGAAGCAGCATATATACCACACTGAAGGAGGACACGAGCAAGTTAAGCTGTGATACCTCCCCACAATCAAATAGTCTGTTGGGCTATTCACATAAGGGGAGAATATTTGTGGCACAAAAAGAATAGATGTCCATGTGTTGCCTGACGGATGTTATTGAAGCTGATATTCTCTCAGTTTATGATGGTTATCAGAGTAGTTCTGTTGAATTGCAGCCAGTGCAGCTCACACTCAGATACCTAATTTCTCTTAACAAGAGGCAAAGAAGATGTAGATCTACATCTATATTGATTAAGATGATCATATTGCCAAATTATATTCTTTCTTCCGTGAATGTAATGGTCTTACTGTGACATTCCTAAATGTGATTTTGGGAAAAAAATCAATAAAAATATTAATCAAAAGAGAAACTAAGACAGGGAGTAGCAAAGGAGAAAAATGAGATAATGATTTAAATTAAATTACAATATTTTGAGACATAAATCACTCAAGAATATCCAGTGCTTATAACTAGAAAGATTACTGATGCGGTAGCCTCTGCTCTAATGTTTCATAATGAGAATTATAATTTCTCTGGTTGTGAAATTTGTACTAGCTTGGGGATGCAGACGTTTGAACACATTGTTACTTTTTTTGCATAATTCATTCAATTATGGGAACTAAAACTGCTTTCCCAAAATGACCTCAATCAGTCTTTTTTTAAAAAAAGGATATTTTAATAATTTGTCACAGGCTAGTCTAAATTTCTTTTTTACTTGAGACATTGCCAATGAAAACATAAATGTATTTCTTATAGGCCAGCAATATTACTATGCTACAAAGTGTTTTAGGCTTTTCAACTGCAGTATGTGGTAGAACTTTGATGAGTAATCACCCTAATGGAATTTAGGCAAGCATTATAAGAACAAATTCACACCAGCTGCAGTAGAACTACAATAATTGCATTGTAAACTTTAAAAAGTTCCAGGGCACTTCAACCAGAATCTGGATTATATTACTAAATCAGTTAAAAGAAAGAAGTTGCATTTATATAGCATTTTATCTTGTCCACAGAACATCCCAAAGCACTTTACAACCAATTAATTACTTCTGAATTGCAGTCACTCTTGTCATGTAAGCAAATACAACAGCCAATTTGTACACTTACAGAAAGACCTGCTAGTCTGTTTTTCGTCCTCTTGGTTGAGGGAGGAATGTTGGCCAGGACACCAGGAGAAGCACCTCAGTTCTGCACAGGAATGTCAACCTAAATTATGTGCTTAAGTCCTGGGAGTTTGAACCCACAACCTTTTGAATTAGAGATGAGAGTGCTACAAGCTGATACAGTTGAGTTTGAATCCCCAGAAGTCATGCTGAAGTTGTACCTAGCTTTGGTCAGGCTGCATCTGGAGTATTCCGCACAATTCTAGTCACTGCGACATAAGGAGGCAAGCCAGAGGAAAGCAACATGGCTGATCCCTCAGTGTTATTGCAAAAAGCAATGAGATTGATTCTGGATACCGTAAGATACAGTTAGAGAATTCTATATGACTATAAAAAATTTAACCACTATGTGGCAAAATTCTGCCTGCTGACATGTTCCAACAGTAGAATAACATGCCATGCCACATGTGTTGTGGGGGAGGGGAGAGTGAGTCTCCAATCCTTGTTTCTAATGTTGGAAATAGGGTGCGAAAGGTGCCAGAAAACCCAAATGTAGCTTATTAACTGCGGGGAGCAAGGGGATGAGAGGTTGATCTAATTAAGTGGACTATGTTACAGTTTCCACATATAAAGGTGCCTACAGACCTGTCAGAGATGGTGCTAAGAAGAGCAAGCCTTTGCCAAACACAATAGCATTGAAATTTGTTCCATGGTGACCGTTACCCGTGACGGAACAGGGTGAATAAACAGTTATCTGATTGACACCCACTTCAGTTGAAGAAACTTCCCATGCCAAGCCAAATAATGTCGTATACTGGTGTAACTGAGGCCAGTCATGAATGCTCACTGATCAAAACAACCAAACACCCACAGGATATGGTAGATGAAATTTAAATAGACAAGTGTAAAATGCTACACCTATAAATGAAAAGTAGACAACTTGCATACTAATGAGTGGTGTTGAAATAGCTAGGGATGAAGCTGAAAGAGACTTAGGAGTCTTGATAGACTCAATGCCAAACAATACAGCAAATAACAAAGCTGATAGGATGTTGAACTACATAGCTAAAACTGAAGACTATAATAAGAGGAGGTAATTATCTTGTGATATTTAACACACTTGTACATCGCAAGTGTAAGATACAATAAATCCGCAGCCATAGCTGACCCCGTCTTCTCCCTTTGTCACACCAGCAACCACTTTCATTATGTAGAGTTGCCCTACACCTAATCAGAAATACATGAAATAGAATTGGCACAGCAGCAATGGTGATATGAGCATTTTTTTGTGTTTATTGCACAATACGTGCCTCCCATGTATATTTTATGGTCTTCTCTCATACAAATTGTGTTCCCCCTCTCATCCTGCGTGTGTTGGTTCACTTTGTGCTGCCTTTCTTGATGGCAGTTACTACTATTGGAAAATAGCTTGCAGAATTATGAACCTTTTATAATATAGAATGATGGAGGGATCAACAGCACCCCCTGACAGTGTCAGCGCAGGGAGTAACTTGAACATTCATCACAGAAGGCTGCTTGACTTCCTGCGAGGCACCAGAAGCAAAATGGCCAGGACTCCATGAAATCCAGGGGCAGGGATAAAGTAAGCAAAACCCTCCCTATGGTTGACTGTTTGATTTCTCCCAAGACCCCATGTCAGACATGGAGGATTGTGGAGCAGTGAGGTTTTCATTAAACCTGGTATGTCCAGCACATTATGGAAGTACTTGTGAATTGTGGGTATTGAACTCTGACATGGAGGTCTTTAATATGGATATATCTACCCTGCTCAACCTCTCTTCCATCACAGCATGCATGGTGGCCCAACACCATCTTCTATCATCCTCAGTTTAAAAGTAGGCCCACTTTGTACCTAATAAATATGCAACTCCTTAATGGCCTCTCTAAACAATCTTCACCAGATGGATGTTTTACCTCCTCTATATGCTATGTGCTCCCCTGCTGGTAACTTAGTAGGTTGTGAAAGTTCAGCTGGGTCTGTCTCTGCTGATGTCTGGTACAATACAGGTAGTTGTAGGAAAGTCTTCTGGTACGGTGTGTGATCTGTTGTACTTGAGAAAACACAAGGGGCTAGCTTTTAACTATGGGTGCATTTCAGGAAGGTGGCGGGAGGAGGGCTCACCATCCGCTGAAGGCCCTGAGGAGAGACCCGAGCCCTTTTGAAATTAGAGCTGGACTTCATTTCCTTAATCCCGGTGAGCTGCGAGCGTTAATCGGGTGCTCACAGACAGCTCACTGGTCAGCTGAGGCTGGAATCCCAGTGGCTTCATCACAGGACCAAGCCAGAAATTTTCTCATGGTGGGGAGGGAGAGAAGGAGGCAGTCAAGGGCACAGATGAGCTGACAAAAAAACAAAAACTTCCCTTTTTCTGAGTAGTCTGCAGTGATCTTTTTAAGGATCGCCATGTAGGCCGGTCATAGAGTCATACAGCACGGATAGAGGCCCTTCGGCCCATCGTGTCCGCGCCGGCCATCAAGCCGGTCAACACCTGTTTCCAATGGGCATAGCATGTAAGATTCACGCTCTGTCATTGGTACCTAAAAATTGGAATGAAGCTCCTGCCTGAAACAGGTGGATGGCCCCAGGAAAATAGCGGCAGGCTTACCTGCGATTAAGTACTGCGATTTTCAGACCACTACTGCCTCATTCCCTTCCGGCAGAGCGATATAAAATCAGTACCTCGGTTATTTAATATCTAGAGTATGAAAATCCAAAGTAATAGTTGCCTACTTACTTCAAGACAATAGAGAAGGCCAAATATTATTGCAGACTACAATTTTTATCTGAGAAGAAAGGTAGTTACTCAAGTCACAGGCAAATGTATTAATTATGGCTCTGTCATCCCCTCCAGACATTCCAAACCAAAAGATTCTACCCTAGCATCAAAAGCAAAATACTGTGGATACTGGAAACCTGAAATAAAAATAGAAAATGCTGGAAATACTCAGCAAGTCAAGCAGCATCTGTGGAGAAAAAATCAGAGTTAACGTTTCAGGTCAAAGACCTTTCATCAGAACTGGAAGAAGTTAAAGATTTAACAGTTTTTAAGCAAGTACAGAGCCACAGAAAGGGGGGAAGGAGGAAGGGGAGGAAAGAACAAAAGTGAAGGTCTCTGATAGGGTGGAGGGCAGGAGTGATAAAATGACAAATGGAACTATGGTGCAAGGCAAGGAGGGTAGTAATGGGACAGGTTAAGAAACAAAAGATGAGTCTAGAGGAGTTGTAAATGGCAACATCAGAACCATTACCAGCAACTGATGTCTAGAAAAAATGGTTATGATCTGAAGTTATTGAAATCAGTGTTGAGTCCAGAAGGTTTTAAAGTGCCTAATTGAAAAATGAGGTGCTGTTCCTCGAGCTTCTGTTGGGCTTCATTGGAACAGTGTAGGAGGCCGAGGACAGAGGGGTCAGAGTGGGAGTGGGACGAAGAATTAAAATGGCAAGCGACCAGAAGGCCAGGGTCAGGTTTGCAGCCTGAACGGAGGTTTTCAGTAAAGCGATTACCCTAGCATCTTTGGATATCATTAACACTTTGATCTGATTGGGGTGCTCAAGAACTGAATATCAAATTTATCACCACATCGGGAAAATACATCCTATAGGCTATTTCCAACCTGGCTCCAAAGCTTCTAATCAGCAAGTCTATATTGGCACATGTTTTTTTCTAATAGGGATCAAGAGGCTCATTTTCTGCTTGTTAAACTGATGATCACTGCTCTGCTGAATAGTTCAAAGCCGTTTGCTAAATTCTGATAAATAGTCAGCAGCATGGGGATGGCGAGAGGAAATTTCAGCATTCCAAGCTGTTAGCAAATTCTTCGTGTTTGATGACGGAGGTCTGTGAAAGGCCCTGATTTCCAAAATGAGGAATTTCACCTCCAGTATTCTTTAAATAACCTAAATAATTTCAATCTTTTAAGAATTGGTGTAAAAATAGCACACCTCCTTAAGTTATTTTTGATTTAAAGTTTAAAAATTATCTGCTGTCTGAAAACCTTTCATTTCAAAGCCGTGTCAAAAGCGACCTGTACAGACAAAGATCAGATTAATTCTGGGACTTGATAGTCATCTTTTTAGTAAACTGGCTTCTCTCTAAACCTCAACAAAAAAGATTTAATTTTGTTTGTGTAAATACATCTTTTATTAATGTATTCTTTCTCTTGAATACATTTCAGATAAAGCTGAAGTAGCCTTGACATCAGTTCATTTTTGTTATTTTTACTTGTCAAAGAACAGAGATACCAAGGAAGTGTGGAAAAATGGCCGGAATGTGGCCATTATAGGACAGTAAAAACTGATAGCATTTCATTTCCTTTTTATTCAGTTCATACGTTTATCAGAAGACCTACATCTGTCTCGGCACAAGTAGAATTTGATAGACTATAACAATTCAAAGGCTCAACATATGACTACCTTATTACTTCAGTATCACTTTTTTTTTACATTTTCAAGATGTTGCTTGGTTCAGTCATTGTCAGGCAGCTTTTTTTTTCATTGTAGTCGTTCTCTTCATAGCTCTGATTTACCAACTCAAATAACTGCCTTACGCAACAAATTCAATGCAGAGATTTAATACAAATAATACTGAAGTATCTACACTTGTCAGTCATGCTTCTGACAATGTTTTGGTTCTAATCTGATATTACTGTCCAAACCTATTTTGTTCATTTCATGTTAGAAAATGAGAAATCCTTGTGCAGGAACTAGATTTACTTACCTTTTGTTACCCAGTTTTTTCATTTATCTTTCAATTTCAACTGCATGAAATGATTTTGCTTATCATAGCAATACCTTTTTCGTGCTGCTTGATATTGATAAAACATGAAAATGTATCAGCATGTATGATCAATAATTATTACAATTACTGTGTCATCAAAAAATGTTAAGATGTATGCTTTAAATTCCTCTGTGCATCACTTTTCTTTTCTAAGTAGTTCTGTAAACAGTGGGAGCCTTGCATCTAAGGGTGATGTTCAAAACCTGATGAAAAACGTAAGTCTACCATGTTCTGTAGTTAATGCAGATATGTTCCTGGAGGAAATCATTTACAAGATTTATCCTACAAGAGACCTGACCTGATGGTGTGTGGGGGCGTCACATTTGGGATGTTGTGGCCATTTTTTCACAGGATTGGGCATGATGTTTAAGCAAGCTAAAAGAAAAAGGAGCTAGCTTTCGTAATGTTTTCTCATAGACTGTAAATTATAAGCAATTTGTTAGCTTGTCTCAGTAATCAATAAACACTTCACACCCAATGTGCTGGGGAGTCACTGGTCCTATGTGCTGGATATGAGGTCTGGCAGACCTTTCCTTTCTGGCTGTGAATAGTGCAAGGTTAAAACACACTGACACTGGCAGTCATACAGAGTTGTTTTTGCAACAGAATACTGAGGCAGCCAGGCAGTAAAAGGCTGCAAGAAGGTTGGTGTGCAAGAGAGAATGGTCAGAAATGATCTAGTTTAAGTCACATAAGACAACCCACTGATTTGGGGAAACTTGGCCTTATTTTGTATTATTACGCAAAGATTAGTTGTACTGTTTGAATTAAGTGAGCCCAAACATACGAACATACAAACAATGATGGACAGGAAAAGACTCTCTGGTCCATCCAGCCTGTTCCAGATAATTGTGATACTTTGTGTATCACAATATATACACTCCCCACCCCACACCATGTGATCTCCTGGGAGAGGTGAAAAAACAGATAAAAATCCAGGCCAATTTGGGGGAAACAAATCTGGGAAATTCCTCTCTGACCCCTTTGGCGATCAAAATATAATTCTATGCATTGCATTACCTATCTTTTGTAAGAAGTGATCTCTGCCCCAGCCAGGAACAGGTCCAGCTCTTGCTTAAAGCAATTCAGCAAAGTGGCATCCACCGCACGAGCCGGAAGCCTGTCCACTGTTCTCTGGGAAAAGAACCATCTCCTAACAACTTGTACAACTTAAAATTGTGATTCCTGGTCCTCCCTAACATATTTAATTGGAACAAACTGTCAACTGGAACACAGACTATTCTCTTCATCATCTTATAAACCTGAATCGGATCAGCCGTAAGTCTACGCTTCTTTGAAGTGTAGTCCCAGCTCTTTTAGCCTATCTTGATAGCTAAGATGCTTTAAGCTGGGAATTAGTCTAGTGGCCATCCTCTACACTCTTTCCAAAACCTCAATATCACCGACCGTGTAAGGAGATCAAAACTGGACACAGAATTCCAAATGAGGATATAATTAATATAATTAAGAACCTGAAAATAGATAGAGCAGCCGGGCCAGATGATATCCACCCAACGGTCTTCAGGGAGATGGGACATGTGCTGTGCAAGCCCCTTGGCCGTATTTTTAATACCTCACGTTCTCATAGACTGGAAGAAGGCTAATGTAGTCCCCGTTTTTAAAAAAGGAGACAAGATGGATCCAGGTAACTATAGGCCCATTAGTTTGACATCAGTAATACAAAAGATGTTTGAAGGTATCATTAGGGATTTCATATATGATTACTTGGATAGAGAGGGACATACTGAGGACACCAACATGGCTTCAAAATAAAAAAGTACATGTCTAACAAATCTGATTATATTTTTTGAAGAAGTCACCAAGATGGTGGATGAGGGAAGCCCAGTAGACATTGTCTATTTAGATTTCCAAAAATCATTTGACAAGGTACCGCACAAGATCAAAGCCTCCGGTATTAGTGATAATATATTGAGCTGGATTGAGAACTTCCTGGGAGGACGTAGACAGAAAGTAGTAATAGATGGATTTGGATCTGTTTGGAGACCAGTCATCTGTGGTGTCCTGCAGGGATCGGGGTTACTATTTTTATCAATGATCTAGATGTAGGTGTTGGGGGTATGATCTGCAGATTTACAGATGATATCAAGATCTTTGCGAGTGTCAGGACTGTAGACGATGTTCGACTGTTTCAGGCGGATCTTGATGTGTTGGGGGACTGAGCTCATGACTGGCAAATGATGTTTAATTGGGAGAAGTGCAGTGTTATGCATGTGGCAGGACAAATGCTCAACATACATCCACCCTTCAGGGAAAAGCATTAAGGCAGGTGGAGAAAGAAAGACATCTGAGTATTCTGGTGCATAGATCTCTAAAGGTTCACGAGCAATGCCATGAAGTGATAGCTAAAGCAAATAGGGTGTTGGGGTGCATTTACACGACAATTGACTTAGACAAAGCATGCTATTTTAACCTTCTATAAGCGAAGCTAGTCTTTGGCAGTCTTTGACAGCCCAATACAGTCTTTGACAGGATGGTTCCCGTAGACTGGAAAGAGGCTTTTGTAGTACCCATCTTTATAAAAAGAGACAAGACAGACCCGGGTAACATTAGTTTGACATCAGTAACAGGAAAGATGCTTGAGGGTATCATTAGGGGTGTAATATATGATTACTTGGATAGAGAGGGACATACTGGGGACACCCATATCTGAAAAACCTTTTCCCATTACTTCCACAATTGTCCACAATCCTCTTTTCCGTTATCCTTTTAGCTGATCTAATAGCAGCCTTTGTTTTCTTTAGCTGTTCTTTGTACTTAACTCTGTTTAGTTGAGTATTAGATGCCTTAAGATTGCTGCCATTCTGTGTGTTCATCTCACCATGAAATAAAGCAGCTTATCGATTCATATCTGGCCTTGTCTTACTGTGTTTGCTTGGTCCGCCTTCAGAGAGATTGAAGAAATACACGTGCAAAAGTCAGGAATATCTGGTTCAGGTCACAAGAGGGTACTATTGTTGCATCCCTGGATTATGCTACCATGCAAGTAGATATAGGGCAGCTTTGGTCAATTCCCATAAAAGTAAGATGCTCAGACCCCTTGTGGGAGCAACTGACTAACACCACTGAACACAAGAAGGTATATACACCCAGACCCGAATTTGTAACGGGGTTATCACTGCCATTGACATGAATCCAACAAATTTTGAACTTCTTTGCCCATATTAAATATTTGTTTTTTGTTGTATATTAAAATAAACCTTTTTCAGTTATTTTAATCCATTTTATTGCATAATCTGGTTGGTACTTATAGTTGATTGGCATTGTGCATGTTGTTTTACATTAGATGCACACTGTAAAGATTTGATATGATTTAATACTTCATATATACAGTTTTTGTCTCTCTGTGTATCAGAACCAATGAACTAACTTTTTTTATTGGTATTATATTTTTAATTGCCTTCTGTATTGTTTACTCTATTACAAAGTATTGCAATGTTTTCTCATTGCTCTTGATTAATCAAAATATATTGTACTAAGGAGGGTAAATTCACCAATCTGGTTTTCCCAACGGAGAACCGTATATGAAGGAAATGTAGGTCACAGAGAATCAGCACGACATTGTTGAAGTCCTATCTTCAACCCATGCTCCCTTCAAGCACAGCTCTCCACTGGGAGCGCAGGATCAGTGAGTTTACCCTTTGGTGTCGGTTAATTTTGACATAGATTCTAGGGTATATTTTGTGAGATGAGGCTCCCAGTTCAGATTGGAGAATTGGGCGCACTGACCTCTGAGCCCAATTATCTGCTCTGTGCTCCAGACAAGCGAAGCTTCACATTGAGAGCCTCATCTTACAACATGTACCTTACTAAAATTGCAGTGACAATGATAGGTTTGTGATTGTGAAATCCACCCTAAATCCATGGACTGATCTTCTCAATTCCTGGATAATCCACTAAGTGAAGCTGATTTTTAACCTTTTGAGGATTACAGGAGCATTTTTTGACAAAATTGAAAGCTATACAATGGCAGACAAATGAATACTAACATCCAACAAGCGACCTGACTAAATAACTTTTATGATCAAAAAGTCCAACATAAATTGCAGATTTGGGTCATAGTGAATTAAACATTATTGCTGTTCAAATAACGTTTGCAAACATTGCAGTGCAAACATTGCAGTACCAAGAATATGTTTCCAAACATCAGCATTTCTACAGAAATGTTATACTTTCTACAGATATGTACTTTAATAGAAGCAGAGTGATACTCTGATGTCTTATAATGCACAATGAAGGGAATTGGCTGATGTGTTGGGTTGAACGCTGCCCATTCAACATTCAAGCTAGGATCAAATTTAGGCCCAATGGATAAAAATCACTCTACCTCTCTCTTTCAGAAATGCCCATAATTTGTTGCAAATTAGCTATTCGATCAGAGAGCCCACAAGGCAAGTTGTTCTAAGAAATAGAAATGTCCCTGTTGAGGTTGGATTAAGGCATGTTGTTGAGGATCTGTGGAAGGCGTTTTAACCTGCATCTGACACTGAGTGAAAGAGTGAGGAAAATATCCCATTCTTTACTGTACACAGTGAGCTAAGAAAAATGGTCCTTATCAGAGGGTTTTTGTGTATCTGTTCCACTTATCAAGAACTGAACAACTAGGAATTGCTGACATTTGAGACTTTTTTTATTGCGCTTGAAATAATAGGATTATGAGAACTTGCTGGAATATGTTCAAGAACCTATTTCAGGATTCTGTTTTTCTTTCCTTTGACAGATGCATTTGAAAAGGAAAACTTTACAAGGAGCACAGACTGACCAAATACTAGCCAATGGTTCGGCAATAGTATCTCCTAACAGTATTGTCTTTGAGACATCACTATGAGCAGAAGAGCAAAGCAGAGTGGAACATCTATGTAAAGCAGTAAAAAAAACCACTTACGGCATAATCTTTCACAGAAAGGATTGTTTAACCTAAAGAAACACGACTTGTAGAATGGGTAAAGATTTGCACCAAAAAATTCCATCTTTCCATTACTGGACCTGATTTATAACAATTTGCAGCATTTAGCAATATAAAATATGAATTTGAGCTTGAGATCAAACAGAAAGCTATACTTACTCTGTTGCTTAAAATGGACTCTTGATCCAAAAAGATAATATTAGATACACCAACTTTTTTTTAAACCGTAGAACTGTTTGAAAATTTGGGAGGAAGAGAAATTTCCCCTTTAATAATTGAAGTGCGTTGACTTCATGACTGCCTCTTATCGTGGTGGACTGGGTGATCCAAGTGAAGTTTGTATAGAATTTGCATGTGACTACTATCATTGTAGGTTGCCCCCCGCCACCTCTCCATTTCCCCAAATCAATTGCCACCAATATTTATGCTACGGCCAAACAATGAAATCAGACCCGGTTTGTTCAGTATACCTGGTCTAATAATTCAGAGTTCATGCAGACCATGGGTTTTGTACAAGTTCTTCAATGTTATTTTTACCACATAGTTTAGAGGTTCTCTGATTAAAATTAAAGAGCTCAGATAGTCTAAAGTTTATATTTTGTTCTTTATTGACCGTTTTTCCTAGTAATCAATAAACTACTTTTGTTTAATCGGCAAGTTAATTGCATTACAGGTCTACATTTTACAGGTTTCATTTTGGGTGAAGAGTTAGCTGGACATCAAAAAATTCAGTTGTTCAAAGGAAACTTTTCTATATCATTTTTATGTCAAGACTCGGCTAAAAGTGAAATCTATTGAATGTACAAGGTGGTCTTTTTTTTTGGAGGTTGTTGACCACGAAGATCTTCTAAAAGTTGTCACACTCGGACCACCTTATCTCCAATGATACAGGAATAATGAACCCTTGTACTTGATTTCATTGAGTCAGGCAATAGCACTTGCCTTCCTACTGCCAATTATTCCATGAAAATATCAACTTGAATTTAGTAATATGCAATTTTTTTAGTTTATTACTATTTTATAAAAGAAATACTTCAGTAAAACTGGTTTGTTTAGTTGTCAACTGGAATAGCTTTCTACATTTTGAAGTATTCGGTGCCTTAGTAGCAATAATAAAAGTTACCAAAGCTATACAAATGGCCTATACCTTAGATGGGCCACATTACTGCAGTTTACTGTTCTTCAGTATGGTAGAAATTATTAGGCATCATTATAAGAAAAGGGAAGAGCTAACATAATAACATGTGACAAGGAATCTTCATTGTAATATTTAGCCACGGTTTTTATGCTTTCTTTAAATGGTGTTTAGTTTCTCAGCTGATTAATCCTTTAACTACACCATATTTATTTTTATTAAAATTGCGCTGTCTTTTTGCAGCTGATTTGTGCTGTTGAGGAGAACATCATTTATTTTGGATGAAATTATAAGAAGTTTGGTTAAATTGCATCCTGGTTTTATTCAGTTTCCCCAATGCCCTCAAATGCCACAGTCCTTCTGTTTAGACACTTAAGAATAATGCATTAAAACATTTCAAGGAAAATGTTATGCTGATTAATTTAAATCCTATTAAAAGTGCAATTCTAACTGTTTTATGTGCATGTTTGCTTTCATTGCTCAGGGTTACTATGGGTCTAAAGATTATTTCAGTTAGATTTCAGTCCACTGTTGAATACTTTGTACGGGTTGATACTGATGGTGTTTTGGTATAAACTCAAAATAAACTAGGAGTATATGTATGACTGTTAATATAAAATGCAACTAGTAAAGCATTGAAAAAATCATTAGCAAAAGAACTTCTACTTTGTAACAAGAACCATTTTCAAATGTGTAAAAGAGTGAATCTTTGTAAATGCTTCAAAGCTGGCAACATGCATCATAAATGCTGGATTATGCAAGTGGTTAGACTGAGTACAAAAGCAAACTATCAGCTATACTCAAACCAACTTGCCCCACTTCTGCATCTGTTCACTGACCAAATGGTTGATTCAGCTCAGGAAAAGTGATGTATATATTGATCTAAATTAAAGTTGATCCAAGATCATTCACGGTGCATTTTTAAACTGGATTCACTCGAACTCCATTTACATGGCCACTGTTGGTTGATTTTTATTGAATTTTCTGCTTTATACATAAAGAAGTGTAGGCTGCAAATTATTACTGTTTTAAAATTGGGGACGGAATTAAATGCAGTTGTGAACTTTGCTTTATTTAATCGAACTGGGTAACACAGATTTCCATAATAAATAGAGTGAGTTTTGTGTTTGAACCATAATGTCTGTGTATATTAATTTTACTGTTTATTGCTTTTGTTTCTGTGAAAAGATTGCCTTATACCTTTTGTAATCTGTGCAATACTTTAGTAGAGATCCTACAGATGCTACAATCTATTAGCCAACATTTATTAATATCCTGTTTCCACATAGTGGATTCATGCCTTTGATTTGAGCCAGAATTTTTGGCATTCTTTTCTAATCAGATAACTGGTCATCAGCTGAAAGGAGTATGATGTAAAAACTAAACGTACTTTTTTATCTTGTGCATAAGACTCAACATTCTGTGGTAATTATCAAACTTCCATACACTTACTTAAACATGAGCATTTTCTCCATTGTGACGGTGTTAACTGATATTTTTAAGAATTATCCTTATATGTAACCAGTTTTTCACCAGCTAAATTTTGAATCCTTGTTGAATCCAGTCTGAATATTTTCTTGGTTTAGGGTAGTGCTTTAGGCAAACACAGATGTAATGCCTCATTTTTCTTTCCAATAATCTAGTCTATCATAACATGTATATTAGGGGCAGGGGGAAAATGTTTGAACTCGTCAGTTCCCCCAAACAAAGAGAGAGATGAAGCATAGAATCGTAGAAGGTTACAGCACAAAAGGAAACCATTCGGCCCATCGAGTCCGCACCGGATCTACGCATGAGCAATCCAGCTAGTCCCACTGCCCCACCCTATCCCCGTAGCCCTGCACATTTTTTTGTTTCAAGTCCTTTTCCAGTTCCCTTTTGAAGGCCATGATTGAATCTCCACCACTCCCTCGGGCAATGCATTCCAGATCCTAACCACTTGCTGTATAAAAAGTTTTTTCTCATATCACCTTTTGGTTCTTTTGCCAATCACCTTAAATCTATGCCCTCTGGTTCTTGACCCTTCCACTAATGGGAACAGTTTCTCTCTATCTATTCTGTCTAGACCCTTCATGATTTTGAACACCTCTATCAAATCTCCTCTCTACCTTCTCTGTTCCAAGGAGAACAATCCCAGCTTCTCCAGTCTATCCACGTAATTTAAGTCGCTCATCCCTGGAATTCATTCTAGTAAATCTCCTCTACACCCTCTCTAAGGCCTTCACATCCTTCCTAAAGTGCGGTGCCCAGAACTGGACACAATACTCCAGTTGTGGCCGAACCAGTGTTTTATAAAGGTTCATCATGACTTACTTCATTTTGTACTCTATGCCTCTATTTATAAAGCCCAGGACCCCATATGCTTTTTTAACCGCTTTCTCGACCTGCCCTGCCACCTTCAACGATTTATGCACATACACCCCTAGATCCCTCTTTTCCTCCACCCCTTTTAAAATTGTACCCTCTAGTTTATATTGCCTCTCCTCATTTTTCCTACCGAAATCAATCACCTCACATTTTTCCGCGTTAAACTTCATCTGCCATGTATCCGCCCATGCCACCAGAGTGTATATATCCTCCTGAAGTGTATCACTATCCTCCTCACTGTTCACTACCCTTCCAAGTTTGTGTCATCTGCAAATTTTGAAATTGTGCCCTATACTCCCAAGACCAAGTCATTTCTATATATCAAGAGTGGTCCCAGCACCGACCCCTGGGGAACACCACTGCTCACCTCTCTCCATTCCGAAAAACAACTGTTCACCACTACTCTGTTTCTTGTCATTTAGCCAATTCTGCATCCATGTTGCCATTGTCCCCTTTATTCCATGGGCCACAATCTTCATAGCAAGCCTAGTCATGGGGGAGGAGGGAATGATGTGAGAGAGCTTTTCTACAATCTAATCAGTGAAATGTTATCCTTAAATCTTCACATCCATATTTCAGCTTGCAACCTCACACCACGTCATCAGAAGAGAATGCTGACTAATCTAGTAGTTGGAAAATCTCTGCTGTGGTGATAAGGAATTTATTGTGGTGATTTGATTCAACAGCAAGGAGTGTTACATATTTTTTTAAAAATAGAAAATGCCTGAAATACCCAACAGGTCCATCAGCACCTAAAAAGAGAAAAGACGGATTAACAAATTTGGTTGTAAACCCTTTTTCACAATTGGGAATTCTGGGTGTTCTGTATTAAAATAGGAGTAATTAGCAGACCATTTTCCTTGGAATATCCACCATTATGGCTCCAAATCAAAAATGCAAACTTCCTGCTCCTAATTTTAAAGCTGCTGGAAATTTATTATCCCAATTTTTACAAATACAGGCATTGTATACAGACAAATACTCTACTGGGAGAAACCTGGCAGTGTGTTTTTTTTTCGCAGTGTCTTCCCAGTAACTGGATTTTGTGAATCTAGCAAGTTTATCAAGTGTGTGAGACTTGCATGTCGATAACTGGTGCACTAAATACCCATCTGGGGTCAATGTGAAAGCATCTCAGGTTTATACTATTATTCAAATATGACTACTCTGAACTAGCTGTAAGATTTGATCTCCCTACCTATATCTGAGCAAAAAGAAACATCCACAGACAACGTATAATATTATTTGTACTTTATCTAGCATCAACACATCTCAGAATGCTTCAATTTGTGATCTGTTGTGTAAACAAACATGGCAGCCATTTTGTGCTGGAAACATTCCCAAACAATGAGATAAATGACCATTTTTTTGTGTTTTTTTTTATTCGTTCATGGGATGTGGGCATCACTGGCAAGGCCAGCATTTATTGCACATCCCTAATTGCCCTTGAGAAGGTGGTGGTGAGCCGCCGCCTTGAACCGCTGCAGTCCATGTGGTGAAGGTTCTCCCACAGTGCTGTTGGGAAGGGAGTTCCAGGATTTTGACCCAGCGACGATGAAGGAACGGCGATATATTTCCAAGTCGGGATGGTGTGTGACTTGGAGGGGAACGTGCAGGTGGTGGTGTTCCCATGTGCCTACTGCCCTTGTTCTTCTAGGTGGTAGAGGTCGTGGGCTTGGGAGGTGCTGTCGAAGAAGCCTTGGCGAGTTGCTGCAGTGCATCCTGTGGATGGTACACACTGCAGCCATGGTGCGCCGGTGGAGGAGGGAGTGAATGTTTAGGGTGGTGGATGGGGTGCCAATCAAGCAGGCTGCTTTGTCCTGGATGGTGTCAAGCTTCTTGAGCGTTGTTGGAGCTGCACTCATACAGGCAAGTGGAGAGTATTCCATCACACTCCTGACTTGTGCCTTGTAGATGGTGGAAAGGCTTTGGGGAGTCAGGAGGTGAGTCACTCGCCACAGAATACCCAGCCTCTGGCCTGCTCTTGTAGCCACAATATTTATGTGGCTGGTCCAGTTAAGTTTCTGGTCAACAGTGACCCCCAGGATGTTGATGATGGGGGATTCGGCGATGGTAATGTCGTTGAATGTCAAGGGGAGGTGTATAGACTCTCTTGTTGGAGATGGTCATTGCCTGGCACTTGTCTGGCACGAATGTAACTTGCGACTTATGAGCCCAAGCCTGGATGTTGTCCAGGTCTTGCTGCATGCGGGCACGGACTGCTTCATTATCTGAGGGATTGCGAATGGAACTGAACACTGTGCAATCATCAGCAAATATCCCCATTTCTTACCTTATGATGGAGGGAAAGTCATTGATGAAGCAGCTGAAGATGGTTGGGCCTTGGACACTGCCCTGAGGAACTCCTGCAGCAATGCCCTGGAGCTGAGATGATTGGCCTTCAACAACCTCTACCATCTTCCTTTGTGCTAGGTATGACTCCAGCCACTGGAGAGATTTCCCCCTGATTCCCATTGACTTCAATTTTACTAGGGCTCCTTGGTGCCACCCTCGGTCAAATGCTGCCTTGATGTCAAGGGCAGTCACTCTCACCTCACCTCTGGAATTCAGCTCTTTTGTCCACGTTTGGACCAAGGCTGTAATGAGGTCTGGAGCCGAGTGGTCCTGGCGGAACCCAAACTGAGCATCGGTGAACAGGTTATTGGTGAGTAAGTGCCGCTTGATAGGTATTGGTGAAGGGAGACCAGAAAAACTCCCTTGTTCCTTTTTGAACAAAACCATGGGATATGTAATATTCTCCTGAACAGACAGGATCTTAGTTTAACATCTCATCCAAAGGACAACATCTCCAATAATGTTGCACTCCCTTCGTACTGTAGTGGAGCATCAGTCCAGATTATGGGATCAAGTCCTGGAATGGGGCTTTAAACTTCTGACCCAAAGCAATTGAACAAAGCTGACAGTGCATCTATTTGGTGGCACTAATAGTAACGATGTATGTATTTGTACAGAACAATTCAAAATGCTCCTTAAAATGATCAGCTGAAAAAAGTTAAAAATGATTTTAATATTTGTTCAAGATTGTGCCTGGATCAGTCACAACTTTTCTGGCCAACCAGAATAAAACATAACTTTATATTACCCAATATTTACTTATGCGTTCCTGTATTTGTTCAAAATAAGCATCACAGACCAAAAATAAAATGCAGTCATGTTTTTTTTTCTCTAATTTTATCCCCTCCTCTTCTGAAGTCCCCAACACATGCTGGAGTGAGGTTTCAAAAGTACCATGAACCCTCTTCATTTTTTCCACAGTTCTTAAAAATTCTTAAGCTCCTTATGTGTCATTCATCTACCAAAAAGGGATGGAATCATTGGCCTAGAACCCTTTTCCTATTCCTAAAGATCCTTTCAAAAAAATTTCTGATGTTCCTATTGGTGAATCTAGACATTGGCGTTGGCGGGCTGTCCTCCTTTGGAGCGGTGTCATATTTGAATCTGGTCTCGTCCTTGCCCAACATCCACTTGTGAACTTTCCAGCAGAGGTCACTGGAAAGCAATGAAAAGGCAGGAATCCTGGCTATTTATCCCCTCTTTGCTAGCCCAGGGATGATGAGGCCAGTTGCAATGCCCCATTTGCTGCCCTGACTGTCATAGTCTTAGAACACATACTGGATAAAAAAAGTTAGTTTCAATTTCGAGTACTAAAAACAATTTTATACAGACTAGTTGTACATTTTTAACAACCTCTTTTAAAATGCAGATTTTGAGCTAGTTTAATACCACAGCAAAGTCAGATATAATTTAAAATGAGATGTGCATCTCCTTTCTATTTTGTTTTTACACTAGATATAGTTCCAACTTGGTATCAACCTGCAGGCAGTGAAATACATTCGTAATTTAAATATGGTTCAAACTGTAGACACCTTTTTTTAAAAACTGTAGATCAGTTGCTATTCAACAGGGATACAAGATGGACCTAATTCCGATCAAGATGTCTAACCTACCTACCAGTCGGGAAGCAGCCAGTTGTAAGAGAACAACAACTTGCATTTATATAATGTCTTTAAAATAGTAAATGTGCCAAGGCACTTCACAGGAGCGTTATTAGACAAAATTTGACACCGAGCCACATGAGATATTAGGACAGATGACCAAAAGCTTGGTCAAAGAGGTAGGTTAATAAAGCACCAACCACACAAAAATCTGCAGTGCAAGAAAGGTAATATAGTTCCTAATGCTTCTGGTACTCATAAAACCTGCTTCGACAAGCAAGGATACTATCATTTTAGAGAACTTTGCATACATAGCATGACTGAGCCTAAAGTTGGCCATAACAGATTGCATTGAAATTAATGATCCCATGTAAGTGGTGCTTTTGTTGCAAAATTTCCTACTATTTTTGTTGCTTTTAATTGTTAGAACTTCCATCTTTGAACATCTTTTGCATTGCGGTTATAAGTGATCATGGTTTGCGTGTGTGACTTTTTTCTTTTTAGTTTGTCTAATCGTCATATTTTATGATAAACTTTGCCCAACAAAGCTCTATTTTCTTCTCTCAATGTATGCTTCACACTAAAAGCGTGCAGTACCTTACTTTATGCAGGTTACTTAATTAATTGTGATCTAATATGTCTACTTTCAACTTTCAGTCTGATGATACACAGTATTGTATAAAACCTCAATTCTAGGAAGGCTCCATATATAGAGCTTTATTTAAACTTAAGTTAACTTTTTGGTTCAGTGTGTTGTTCATTATAATATGTTGCACACCTGACTGGTCAGGTCTAGTCGACATTAAACTTTTTTTTAAAACACTGCTTTTATCGAAAAGACTTGACTGGGTTATATGATCTGTGTTGATGTAGAGCCACTCATCTGAATGTATGACATCTGTATTTCATCATAATGGCTGATTAGGTTCTGATTTGAAATACGTTGTAATGTTTACACATGGATTCAATTAATATTTAGTAATAATAAAAAATCTTATGACAAAAGAGATGAAAGTGTGCTCTTTTATTCTCCTCTGTTTGACCCTTTAGAAACTTTCAGTAGTGCATTATCTAGAGTCCTGCCTTGTCTAATGTTTCTGTAAAGTTATGTTGTCAATATCTGTGCTTCTCTAGATCAATTCAGAACAGTTAAAATTGTTTCACAAATCAGCACAGCATCTCAAAGCCACTTCTTTATTTTTACTTGTTTAAACAAAATTGAAGTTGAGCAGAATTTTTAGAATTATTACACTATCAAGGAATAGTTATGAATCATAGAAAGTTATGGCACAGAAGGAGGCTATTTGGCCCATCGTGTCTGTGCCGGCCGAAAAAGAGCTATCCGGCTCTTGGTCCGTAGCCCTGTAGGTTACGGCACTTCAAGTGCACATCCAAGTACTTTTTAAATGATTTGAGGGTTTCTGCCTCTACCACCCTTTCAGACAGTGAGTTCCAGATCCCCACCACCCTCTGGGTGAAAAAATTTCTCCTCAGCGCCCATCTAATCCTTCTACCAATTACTTTAAATCTGTGCCCCCTGGTCACTGACCCCACTGCTAACGGAAGTAAGTCCTCCCTATCCACTCCATCTAGTCCTGTGATCATTTTATATACCTCAATTAAATCTCCCCTCAGCTTCCTATGTTCCAAAAAAAAACCCAGCCTATCCAATCTTTTCTCATTGCTAAAATTCTCCAGCCCTGGCAACATCCTCGTAAATCTCCTCTACCCTCTCTAGTGCAATCACATCTTTCCTGTAATGTGGCGACCAGAACTGTGTGCAGTACTCAAGCCTGACCAATGTTTTATACAGTTCTAGCATAACCTCCGTGCTCTTATATTCTAAGCCTCAGCTAATAAAGGAAAATATCCGTATGCCTTTTTAACTACCTTATCTACCTGTCCTGCTACCTTTAGGGATCTGTGGACATGCACTCCAAGGTCCCTGTGTTCCTCTACACCTCTCAGTATCCTCCCATTTATTGTGTACTCCCTTGCCTTGTTTGTCCTCCCCAACTGCATTAACTCACAATTCTCTGGATTGAATTCCATTTGCCACTTTTCTGCCCACCTGACCAGTTCATTGATATCTTCCTGCAGTCCACAGCTTTCCTCCTCACTATCAACCACATGGCCAATGTTTGTATCATTTGCAAACTTCTTGATCAAGCCCCCCATGTTCAAGTCCAAGTCATTAATATATACCACTAAAAGCAAGGGACCTAGTACTGAGCCTTGTGGAACCCCACTGGAAACAGCCTTCAAGTCACAAAAACACTCATCAACCGTTACCCTTTGCTTCCTGCCACAGAGCCAATTTTGGATCCAACTTGCCACTTTCCCTTGGATCCCATGGGCTTTTACTTTTTTGACTAGTCTTCCATGTGGGGCCTTGTCAAAAGCCTTGCTAAAATCCATGTAAACTACATCAAACATGTTACCCACATCAACCCTCCTTGTTACCTCCTCAAAAAATTTAATCAAGTTAGTCAAACACGACCTTCCCTTAACAAATCCATGCTGACTGTCCTTGATTAACCCGTGCCTTTCTAAATGACAATTTATGCTGTCCCTCAGAATCGATTCCAATAATTTGCCCACCAGCAGTTGAATGAGTTCACCGAATGAATTCATAATCAAAAAGAGTGAGACAAATCACAAACCTATTTAAACACATGAAGCCTGTTATTTTTCAGAGTAATATACATCAAAATATGTTGCAATTTTAAATCAAAATGAAGGAGTCTCACTTCCTTTGTTTATTTTCCCTTATCCCTCTGAAGCACCTTGGAACGTTTTTTATGTTAAAGGTGCTTTATAAATGCAAGTTGTTGTAAAACCTAGGTTCTGCTCATCATAATGGGTCACAATACTTGATGAACTGCATCCAAATGAAACTGACTATTATCATTGTTTAAAGTATTTCCTGCATTATAGGATTAGCATACCAGTTACTGCATAGGCTAAAAATGATCACCAGGTTAAACTATTCCTGTAAATCAGCCATCTCTGATTACAAATATGACTTACTAAAAGTTCCTGTTAAATAGTAGCTGCACTTTGCCATGTATTGTGTTACTAATCATAAGCTAGATGGTACTTAAGTGCTGGCAAACAATCTTTGGGTTCAGACGCTACATATAAACCCTTGGATTAACATAAGGCATACTTGTAATTGTATAATCCCTGTCACAAAAATAAAGCTTTTTTTTCCTATGGTAAAGAGCCTGAATAATTGATCTGTAGTTTTTAATTTATTGGTGCTATTTTGGGGTTAGTGTTGCAATGAACATCTGTTTGTATGATAGGTGTCCATTTAGCTCTTAACCTTTTCAGTGGGATTTTGTTGAAACTACAGTGAATTATCCAGCAGGTTCTATTGGATAATAATGAATGAAGTAGTGTGAAACTTTTGGGTAAATATTCTGTTTCTGAACACTGACCAGAAGGCACCAGGTTTGATACTGACTCTGTGCTGTTAGCTGATCTCAGATAGTCAGCTACAATTGGTCATAGCAACTCAGATTAGGGAAAGGGAAATCTAGCAGGAATCATATTTCTGATTGCTGTAGAGCAACACTTACTAAGAGTGCCTGCCTGGACACTGGGTGAGGATAGGGTCAGGTAATGCCTGTGATGTCCTCCACAGTTGGATAACCTGTATCCATTCACAATCAAAGCTCAGGCAAGATACTGGAGGGTGACTGGAGCCTATGGAATTGTACTCCACTGAGATCACCGAAATCTTGCAGGTGGTGGGGCGGTGTGGGGGGGGGGGGGGAAGGGAGAGTGATTGGGGGAAAAGGGCATTGAAGCAAATACAAATGGTTCTTTTATAGCATATTTTTCAGTGAATGAATTTGTATTGTATGAACTCTGATCTAACTACCATTTGCTCTACCTAACGTACTGCATAACTTTTCTAGTTCAACGTACAGTTAAAGCCTTTCTTCCAGTAATTAAACCCAAGTTTTAGATTTATTGCTATATATTTTTTTATTCGTTCATGGGATGTGGACATCACTGGCAAGGCTGGCATTTATTGCCCACCCCTAGTTGCCCTTGAGAAGGTGGTGGTGAGCCGCCTTCTTGAACCACTGCAGTCTGTGTGGTGAAGGTTCTCCCACAGTGCTGTTAGGTAGGGAGTTCCAGGATTTTGACCCAGCGATGATAAAGGAACGGCGATATATTTCCAAGTTGGGATAGTGTGTGACTTGGAGGGAAACGTGCAGGTGGCGTCGTTCCCATGTGCCTGCTGCTCCTGTCCTTCTAGGTGATAGAGGTTGCGGGTTTGGGAGGTGCTGTCGAAGAAGCCTTGGTGAGTTGCTGCAGTGCATCCTGTGAATGGTACACACTGCAGCCACAGTGCACCGGTGGTGAAGGGAGTGAATGTTTAGGGTGGTGGATGGGGTGCCAATCAAGCAGGCAGCTTTGTCCTGGATGGTGTCGAGCTTCTTGAGTGTTGTTGGAGCTGCACTCATCCAGGCAAGTGGAGAGTATTCCATCACATTCCTGACCTGTGCCTTGTAGATGGTGGAAAGGCTTTGGGGAGTCAGGAGGTGAGTCACTCGCTGCAGAATACCCAGCCTCTGAGCAGCTCGTGTAGCACAGTATTTATATGGCTGGTCCAGTTAAGTTTCTGGTCAACAGTGACCCCCAGAATGTTGATGGTAGGGGATTCGGCGATGGTAATGCCATTGAATGTCAAGGGGAGGTGGTTAGACTCTCTCTTGTTGGAGATGGTCATTGCCTGGCACTTGTCTGGCAGGAATGTTACTTGCCACTTATCAGCCCAATCCTGGATGTTATCCAGGTCTTGCTGCACGTGGGTACAGCCTGCTTCATTATAGAGGGGTTGCGAATGGAACTGAACACTGCAATCATCAGTGAACATCGCCATTTCTGACCTTGTGATGGAGGGAAGGTCATTGATGAAGCAGCTGAAGGTGGTTGGGCCTAGGACACTGTCCTGAGGAACTCCTGCAGCAATGTCCTAGGGCTGAGATGATTGGCCTCCAACAACCACTACCATCTTCCTATGTGCTAGATATGACTCCAGCCACTGGAGAGATTTCCCCCTGATTCCCATTGACTTCAATTTTACTAGGGCTCCTTGGTGCCTCACTCGGTCAAATGCTGCCTTGATGTCAAGGGCAGTCACTCTCACCTCACCTCTGGAATTCAGCTCTTTTGTCCATGTTTGGACCAAGGCTGTAATGAGGCCTGGAGCCGAGTGGTCCTGGCAGAACCCAAACTGAGCATCGTTGAGCAGGTTATTGGTGAGTAAGTGCTGCTTGATAGCACTGTCGACAACACGTTCCATCATTTTGCTAATGGTTGAGAGTAGACTGATGGGCTGATAATTGGCCAGATTGGATTTGTCCTTTTTGTGGACAGGACATACCTGGGCAATTTTCCACGTTGTCGGGAAGATGCCAGTGTTGTAGCTGTACTGGAACAGTTTGGCTAGAGGCGCGGCTAGTTCTGGAGCACAAGTCTTCAGCACTACAGCTGGGATGTTGTTGGGGCCCATAGCCTTTGCTGTATCCAGTGCACTCAGCCGTTTCTTGATATCACGTGGAGTGAATCGAATTGGCTGAACACTGGCTTCTGTGATGGTGGGGATATCAGGAGGAGGCCGAGATGGATTATCCACTCGGCACTTTTGGCTGAAGATGGTTGCAAACGCTTCAGCCTTGTCTTTTGCACTCACGTGCTGGACTCTGGCATCATTGAGGATGGGGACATTTACAGAGCCTCCTCCTCCCGTTAGTTGTTTAATTGTCCACCACCGTTCACGAGTGGATGTGGCAGGACTGCAGAGCTTTGATCTGATCCGTTGGTTGTGGAACCGCTTAGCTCTGTCTATAACCTGTTGCTTCCACTGTTTAGCATGCATGTAGTCCTGTTTTGTAGCTTCACCAGGTTGGCACCTCATTTTGAGGTATGCCTGGTGCTGCTCCTGGCATGCTCTTCTACACTCCTCATTGAACCAGGGTTGATCCCCTGGCTTGTTGGTAATGGTAGAGTGAGGAATATGCCGGGTCATGAGGTTACAGATTGTGCTGGAATACAATTCTGCTGCTGCTGATGGCCCACAGCGCCTCATGGATGCCCAGTTTTGAGCTGCTCGATCTGTTCTGAATCTATCCCATTTAGCACGGTGGTAGTGCCACACAACACGTTGGACGGTGTCCTCAGCGTGAAGATGGGACTTCGTCTCCACGAGGACTGTGCGGTGGTCACTCCTACCAATACTTTCATGGACAGATGCATTTGCGACAGGTAGTTTGGTGAGGACGAGGTCAAGTAGGTTTTTCCCTCGTGTTCGTTTGCTCACCACCTGCCGCAGGCCCACTCTGGCAGCTATGTCCTTCAGGACTCGGCCAGCTCGGTCAGTAGTGGTGCTACCGAGCCACTCTTGGTGATGGACATTGAAGTCCCCCACCCAGAGTACATTCTGTGCCCTTGCCACCCTCAGTGCTTCCTCCAAGTGGTGTTCAACATGGAGGAGGACTGATTCATCAGCTGAGGGAGGGCGGTAGGTGGTAATCAGCAGGAGGTTTCCTTGAAGTATACTTACTTTATTATTTGCTGGTAATTGACTTGATATAAATCAAAATGCTTGCAGTGATAATATAGTCAATTGTTCAATGTATATATATATATATGTAGATATAAAGTGCATGGGTACAGCATTGCCTATGAAGTAAAAGAATTATGTACTGTGTTGTCTACGTTACCATCTATAGTGCATTTATTTAAATTATTTTACAGGATGAAACAACCTTACTTTATTTCAAGGTACTAACCCATGAAAGGGTTAAAATGTGAAAGCAATTCATCACCATCTCCTCAAACTCCAGATGAGTGACTGCGCTGAGCGCACTCTCGAATGTATTGTTCCTTACAGTATATTGCCTTTATTTCAACAGTGACTAAACTTTTTAAAAGTGCTCCATTCAATGTGAAACACTTTGGGACATCCTGAGGTTGTGAAAGGTGCTCTAAAAATGCAAAATCTTTCTTTTATTCAAAATAGATTTCTTCTTTTCCTGTTTACCATTTTGTGTTACTAACGGTGTTACGTTATAGGGCAGTGACTAGTGGCTGAATACTGCAATTAAATCGTGAATTAATTAGCAGCAATATTTGAATTTACATAACTGAATAATTATAGCAGAATATCACAGCCTGGTACATTATAAAACATCCTAGTTATAAAATAAATTCAGGAATGACATTCCAATACAATACTGAGGGAGGGCACCATTGTCACAAGTGCTGTCCTCCCCAGGTCCATGTTGCCTGTTCTGACAGAAGCTGGAGATTCATAGCACTGTTCCAGGAAGAGCAAGGACTTCTTCTGGTGTCCTGGTCCACACTATATGTACCCTCCCCTCCCCCCAATCAACACTATCAGAAACCATTTAACAGAACCTTCATCTAATTGTAAACAATTTTACAACACCAAGTTATAGTCCAGCAATTTTATTTTAAATTCACAAGCTTTAGGAGGCTTCCTCCTTCGTCAGGTGAACGATGTGAAAATGAAATCCTCGAAAAAAATTTCGAGGCTGCCCATTTGTCTGCATATCAGTCACTGTAGTTCAAAGTAATTAATTGTCTGTGAAGTGCTTTGAAAGTTTCTGAGGGAGATGATAAAGTGTTACATCAATTCAAGTCTTTCTTTACCAGGCGGGAGTTACAAACTGCAATTCAATCTCTAATATTTAACGGTGTTTACAAATTGCTCAAACGTTATCGCAACTTTGAATTCTAAGACCCCCGCCCCATTGAATTGCAATCTTGTAATTCACTCCTATGGAATCCTTTCTATGTATAATTGTTATCTGCCAGTTTAAACTATGCTCCAAAAATGTGAAGAGTAAAAGTAAACAAACATAGCATAAGCAATAGAAAAGTCAAGTGCCACAATTGTGCCACTTTCCAATCTGTTGCGTTTTTGTGGCCGGGGTATGGCAGATTGGTTGAAAAGCAGAAGGAATCGTGACTTTGGTATCTCTGACTATTGGGAAACCCGAGTCTCCTGTTTCTCTTTAGATTCCGTCTGATGTACTTGCAGTTTAGAGGGAGAGGCGATAGTTGGTCCATCCATGAAATTCCTCTCTGTCTTAGCTTTAATTTAAATTAATGTTGTCCGAACGAAGAATACAACGGAACAAACGGAGTAAGAAATGAAACAAAATTTATACATGAAGCAACGATTTTATGGAGCTGTTGGCCGCAGGTAGGAATCAACGATGTGTGTTCGTCGTCAAATCAATCTAAAATCACCCATCGTATCATTTGTTTAAAATTCATTTTAAAGGAAACTGTAGCAGGTAACGTGACGGAAAAAAACATCACTGGGTTATTCAAAAACCATTGAAAACGCCTCTGATAATTGCAAGTATCGAAATTCTTGCGGAAAAGTGCATGCTCAGATATTTAAAATTGCTGCGAAGTATGAAGTGTTGAAGGGCAGACAAAACATCTACCCTAATGGGCCGGAATAATTACAAGATGTATAAAGGTGATGAGTGGTTGGGGAGAAAGTGCACAAAACAAGCATTATTTGACACTGCCGAAACTCGGTGTCAGGTAGGTGTCTGTTTTGTTATAATAACAGGAGCAGATGTATGTTTTAAAAGTTCATAATTATAGTGTTTAGCTCACCCACTCCAGTCATCTGTCTGACTCAGAAATGGCCACAGGGCTTTCCACTGACAAAAATACCAACTATTCCCGACAACCATGAAGTTCCGAACAATCTCAGGCAGCAACTCAAATGTTGACGCTGCAATATTTAAAAATAACTTCACACGACATTTAAATAGTTTCGATGGTTATTAAGTGCCGTGTAAGTACTCTAATTAGTAGGCACGCGCTGTAGATTTTGGGAGCTTCAATTATTTTATTAAGTATAAATAATGGACTATAGAAAGTATCCATGTCTATAATTGGGATCCACGCTGTCCTGCGTGTGTATTAATCCCCTCTATTCTATTTCATGAAAGGAGAAACTTTAAGCTTTACAATCAGCCAACGTTTCATTCATATCCAGCGTCCTGATGAACAAGGGGGCAAAGAAACAGATAAATTCTAGGGTGAACATCACAATGTGCTCAATCTGGATCAGAAACGAAAAAATAGATGAGTTTTTTTCGGATGCAGCATCTACAACATATTATCGGATATTTCCCAACATTCTCCCGAAAAGCCAGCTTGGTTCTTTCCATTATTTGACCAGTATTTTACCAACTTTTCCGAGAAGAATCGATGCTCTTTTAATGTTTTGTTCTTTTGCAGATCAAAGTAGTCAATGAGAAGAGTCACATCGGTAATTTGACGTGAAATTGGCAATGTCATCGATGTGTTTGATTTGAAAACTATTTCTGAAACTATATCCAACGGTGCCTCAAAACATGTCCGTATATTTTAAATTTGGAACAGCTTGCTTTTGCTAATATTTAAACTCTGTTTCTGCACGCAAAGCACAAATAGCAATAATCATTTTTACAAGATCAAATAATATTAGTTAAACCTGAGATATTACTGTTTTATTTCACGTGGAAACTTTGGAAGTTGAGAGCGATTTAATAAAAGGTGAAAGGATGGCGAAGGAGTTCTTGAATTGTAGCTACACGTTCAATGGCTGAGAACGGAAAAGGCAGGAATTTGAAATAATGAATCTCCCAGATTAATAATCAAACTACATAGTTTTGAAAAAGTACACGAAAGTTGTGACCAGTCGTTTACCAGTGTCTAAATCTAAGGAAGTCCAATGTGTGTGGTCCATTTAATTGCACTTTTTTAAAAAGTACATTTTTGAAAGTGTGCTATTGGTGTGACTCTGGGACTTTTGAAATCGTTTCCACATGAGAAAGGCAAGTCCAACATCATCATGGTCATTTTTAACTCTCATTTTTAAATTATTCCCCACGCCATCTGACCTAGTGTCCACTGGGGCATTGCCCCTAATTACAGCCGAGATTGGGAGCTCTACTTTCATGTGGGAATAGCCATACCTCCTCCAGTTACACAGCGCAAGGGAACATAGGCACAACTCTTCCATCTGTGTAGAAAATGTATGTTAAGAAGTGAGAGGTATACGACATCGTATGTCCCATTTTACAAAGTCCGTGATATAAACGTACTGCATTGGGATACAGAAAGGGTTTTAGGTTGTTTGATATAAACGTGCACCTATGTATAATGTATAACATAATACTTCGGTACTGTATATTACAAGTTATAAAATGAGATGCCGTCCTCTGTACATGACTGGAGTACGTATTTATCACACACACATGCACTACAATACTATTTGAAATGTATGCTAAATAGTGTGATAGACATCTACAGTATTGGATTACTGTGCAGAACATACTAAAATTTTGGCAGTTAAACATGTACTGTAGTCCTGTAAAGAACATTGTAGGTGATATAGGCTTTGACTACATGGAACATGTTAAAATCTGTGACATTAGGATGAACTGCAGCACTGTATAGACGGCATGTTAAAAAGTATGACATATTGTATGAAGCATGCGTTAAATAGTGTGCGCTATAAACATGCACTGAAGAAACGAGCAGCACATCTTAAAGTGTGTGACATTGACGAGTATGGTAATACATAGGACACACATGAAGTATTTCATAGACGTGCACTAAAATAACAAAGAACACATTAAAGTGTGCGCCATATAGGGACTGCAGCGCTGTTTGGGACAATGTTAAATATCTTTAACATGTTTATGTATAAACAGTTTGTGGTATAGACAAGTACAGGTACTAGAACAGTGCAATTAGTCAAAGGATAGCTATTCAGGTTAGTTCTAGAAGTAACATCACAAGGAGAGATGATAAAGTTTCGAAATGTTAATGATTTTAGAACTGTAGCTACGAATTGCGCGCATTTAAGAACTTGTTTTTTTAAAAATCCTATTATACTGAAGCACGTTATAACCATCAGAAAAGTGCAGAAAAGAATCAATATGCATGTATATATGATAAATATGTATAATTTGTATACGTATTTCTATTTTGTTTGTTTGTAACTTCATTTAATTCAAAATATCCACAATGTAGTACTAAAGGAGGGGATGCGCAAAGTCTATTTTTTAATCATTAGTTCTGAAATTATATCAGAAACTCCGCAAAATAAATGTAAACCCCACCGTTTTCATATTTTAGCTCACATTTGTACGCAGTTTCCTTTACTCTTGCTTATAAAAAGATAATTGCAGTATATTACTGAATGCAGAGATAGAATTCATTTCAGTGCACAATGTATAATAAAAAAGAAATAAAACCAAAGTTAGCAAAATCCTTTTTTGTTCCTGTTAACATTCGTTTGCATTTATTTGGCTTCAATTTGATCAGGTTTAACTTTGTATCCCTCTCATCCCTTTGCCTGGAAATAATTAAGGCTACGAGACAGCAGATTAATTTCACATAAAGAGCCTCCTTAAAAATGAAAATGTCAGCTCTCAACGATTTCTTTTAAATCATAACCCGTGTGTAAATTTCTGAAATTAACCATGTAATTACGATGTCTATCAACTTTACCCTGTGAGGTTGCTGGAGCTTTGAGTCTCTCTGTTCAATCTTCCATTCTTTTCATGAATAGGCATTTTGAAATTAAAAACTGCTCCTCATTACACACGACCTGCTATAATAGAGTTTTTTTTTCATATTTGCTCTATTAAAACTTTGTACTTTGTAATTATCCACACGCAAGCTGCATCAGGCAGGCGTTTGCCAAAAATATGAAATTGAAGTCATAGGTGCGTTAGAGCTGGATGATTTATACAATTTATTTAGGGCACTGCTTTGCCAGTTACCATCAGATTAAATGGTTACTTACTTGCAAATAGCCCCCAGGGAGTTGAATTGCTCGGAAGAAAACAGATTAAAGTTTGCATTCAAACAGAAATTGAATTCAAAGGTAATCAATAGCATAATGGGGCAGTAAGTGCAGCCTGCTGACTGAAATGAAATTACCATATTTTTAATCTTAATTTTCCACTCTGTTTATCTGACACTGTCGATGCGAAATACAAACAGATAATGACATAGTGTGTTATTGACACTGCTGTCGTCTCTGGAGTGAGGGTTTCAATGATTAAATTGCCGGGATCTTTGATTACTTTGTGCTGGGGGCTGACGATGGTCAGAGCGTGGGAGGGACACCAACCCGTCAACAGATCAACAGGGCTTCCGCATGGTCCTGCCGCACATCGTTGGTAGCTAATTCGTTCCGTTTTACTACAACTACACAAAACCTGCATTTGTGTTACAGCACGATGTAATTATTTTAATGCAATATAATTATTTTCGATGTAGCTTCACGTCGCACATCAGGAGCCCATAAATGGTTTTGTAGCTACAGTTTACAGACATTACTGTACTATTACTCTACACTGATCCTGGGTTGCCGTTATGCTCTGGCCTTACTTTTACTCCATTTGTGATTTTAAAAGGCGACGTCGAACGACTCAAACACAGCAAAGCACCAATTTGGTTCTCTCTTTCCATATACCGACTCATTGTATCACACTTTTCTTCTTTAGTATTTATAAAAATCACAGCGCTTCATGTGTAGTTGAAAACCAAATATAAATATAGATAAAAACATGTATTACAAATTAAAACTGCTTATCAGTGTAAGTACTTTGCGAGCACTGGAGCGCGGTAATGTGCTGCGAGAATGTGATAGTCGGATGTAGGACCCAGCAGAAACCTGAGTCTCCTGCCTCCTCCTCTCTGTGAACCAACAACTGCACAGAAAGCACATCAGTCCCCTTTTCTTCTAAAATCCCGGTATGCTTCAACAGCTCTGAAAAGTAGCAACGAATCCTTTAGAAAGAAAGAAGAAATGAAGTCTTACACAAAACAAAAACGCAAGACAAATCGCTTTAACACGTTACGGGATCCGATTTTTTTTTCCTTTTTGAAAGATGAACTGGATACTGAAACTTTCTGTGGACTATTTAAAAGGCAATAAAATCTGCGCAGGGGTTAACATTAAAAAATACTATGGTAAGCGACGTTAATGCGATGTAAGAATGTTAAAATGATAAGAGCAAATTCCTGACATACCCATTTTTACACTCCCCCCATCAGACCAGGTCTCATCACAATCCGGTTATATGGCAGACTAGGGAAATGGAACTTGTTTTTCCCCCTGTCCAACCTTTTGCAAACAACAGGATTCCTCTGCACTTTCTTTTCTGTTTTCTTTTTTTCTAATCCTAAAACCCACAGGATAGATGGCAATGCTACAATACTGTTGCTGGATAGTTACTGTCAGCCTGCTGAAATGATGCTTCCTGTTCATTAAGCCTCCTTTCATCTCCCAACAATGCCTTTGCTTTGCTGCAATACTGAGTCGACGCCCATCTCTTCAATCGCATATGAATAACATTAAATAGTGTTTATGCTAGCCATTGTAGTCCTTTGTATCCTTCGTCTAGTGCCCGGAGAAAGGCCTGCTTTTGTAGTCTGGGATTTAGGCTACCTTCTCATACAGCATGGGTGCGGACATGTAGAATGTCAGAAATGAAAACAAGTCTGAAAACACTAAGCTGTTGCACTCAGAGGTATTCTGTTTCCGATAGACATTGATGGTAGCATTGTGAAGAGTTTAGAGTGGTTTCCTTACCCCTCCTGAATCCTTTCCATATTGACAAAACATAGGCACAAAAAGAGCAAAAAGCAAAAGAAAGACTGAAGTTGCTGGAGATCGTAAACAAAAACAGAAAATGCTGCAAACACTCAGCCAATCAGTCAGCATCTGTGGAGACAAATTAAGATTTCAGGTGCAAACCATTTTCAGAACACATTAGGATCATCAAAGGAACATAAAAAAGGTCATTAAAAAGTACAATTGGTTTCAAAACCTGCTCCTGAACTGACTGAACCACCTTTGTGATGATTTTTGTCTTTTTTTGTGTGTGAGAGAGAAAGTGAAAGACTCTATGTTACCCTGGCAGCCATTTTAAACAAGAGCACACAATGTCTGAAATAGTTCAGACTTCTCAGTAGATAGGTGATGCAGGTGCTGAAGGTCACCAATGATACAGTAACACTGACTTCTCATTCGGAATTAACAAATATAAAGGAAATCTCATTGGTGACAGGATCCAAATCATGATAGCTAGTATCAGCTTAGCTCAGTTGTAATACTTTTGCTTCCAAGTCAGAAGGTTGTAGGTTCAAGTCCATTTTTAGGAGTTGAGCTCATAGTCTAGAATGACACACCAGTACCGTACTCAGAGAGTGCTACACTGTTTGTGGGATATTACTGTGTGTGTGTCCAAAAGCATTTCAAATTAACTCATTGTATCTGAAGTAGTTAGAGACACATTTATAGATGTGATAAACATAATATAAATACAAGTTGTTTTTGTGACGCACAACAGTTTTTTATTGTATGTAAAAGACCACTCAACACCATTGGCAAAGTAGGATAAATAGCAATTATCAAAACTCTGTTCTGCCCCGAGCCCAGTCAATTTGACAGACGTCAGAGGACAAGACAGGTTTTCTTTTTGAGCCTTTTTTGTCTTAAATTTGTTTTGCCAGCAATTTTTCTCCCCTCTTTTCCTCATTCCTTACAGTGGCACAAATCCGTGGGTACGGTCTGCACATGGTATCTTACCCAGCGACTATTATTCATGTGAGATCTAAGACATTAAAGGCCTGATTTTAAACTCACACTTTTCAGTTGTCTAATGACTCACTAGTGGCTCTCCTCTTTAAGAGGGAGGCAGTCTAGGTGACTCCAAGAGAACATACATGATGAAAAATTTGGAACAGTCAATCCTCTCTGTCATTTAATACCTGAGCCAGGCTGGCCTGCGGGATGTTATTTATGATTGACCAAGCAGCCTGACTCATTAATGGGATCTGGTAGGTAGATCTGTCATTAGTAGCTGGGACTTTTCCCAATTGGTACCACATATCCCTGTAAGCCAATGTCTTAAAGAGATAAATTAGTCCTAGTTAGATACACAGCGAGAAGCTTACCAGTATTCTGTGCTGATGCACAGTGTTAGCTGTGTTAGCAGTACCACGCACACACTTGGGGAGTCCCTAAACCTTGGTTCTTGCCAACCTTGACCTAAGCGGTCTAGGCTTAGGTAAGTGGGCTGTTTCCCTAAAGGCACTCAAGTGTGCACTCAAAATCGGAGAATAGAAACTACTTCTATGGATTTCTCAGTAGCTTGATTCAGAGACTCTTAAGCACTTCTCCACTTGTCAGGTACCTGGCTAACCAAAATAAAGCAAAAATGTGTTTCTAGTGAATATAATATATTTGAAGGGTAGAAAGAGTAGAGTGCAGCTTGGCAGTGTATGCTGACCCAGATCTACCTCACCACCATCTCACTCAACCCCTTCACTGCCTCTGTGTTTTCAGACTGCTTGTCTGACATCCAGTCCTGGATGAGCCGCAATTTCCTCCAACTAAACATTGGAAAGACCGAAGCCATTGTCTTCGGCCCCGCCACAAACTCTGTTCCGCAGCCACTGATTCCATCTCCCTCCCTGGTCACTGTCTCAGGCTGAACCAGATTGTTGGCAACCTCAGCATCCTATTTGACCCCGAGCTGAGTTTCTGACCCCATATCCTATCCAGCTCCATTGTATCACGCGTCTCCGCCCCTGCTTCAGCCCATCAGTTGCTGAAAACTTCATTCGTGCTTTTGTTACCTGCAGACTTGACTATTCCAATAGCCTCACACCTCTACTCTCCATGAAGTTGAGCTCATCCAAAACTCTGTTGCCCGTATCCTAACTCGAACCAGTACAGTTCACCCATCACCATTGTGCTCTGACCTACATTGGCTCCCGGTCCACCAACACCTTGATTTTAAAATTCTCATCCTCATGTTCAAATCCCAACATGGTCTCGCCCCTCCCTGTCTCTATAAACCTTTTCCAGCCCTATAACCCTCCAAGAACTCTACATTCCTCCAACTCTGGCCTCTTATACATCCCCCACTTCCTTCGACCCACCATTGGCAGCCATGCCTTCAGCCGTCTAGGCCCTAAACTCTTGAATTCCCATCCCACACCTCTTGGCCTCTCTACCTCTCTCTCCTCCTTTAAGGCATGGCTTAAAACCGACTTCTTTGACTGAGCATTTTATCACCCACCCTAATGTCTCCTTCTTTTGCTTGGTGTTAATTTTTGTCTGATAGCACTCTTGTGAAGTGCCGTGGGATATTTTACTATGTTAAACGTACTATACAAATGCAAGTTGTTATTGTTTGTTGTTCTTGTTGTAGTACATAAGGGCATATAGGCAATGGCGTAGTAAGGTGTGGATTTATGCCTACTATTCCCACATTTATAAATTCCAAATCTAAGCTTTGCTACTATGTGGAAGTGCCAGGTGGAAGCCAGGTTTCATCATATGGAGGGAGGAAAAATCAGAGGAAACTTTAATTGTGGGACTCGCTAATAGACATCCTGGATGCTAAGAGAGGAAATGATGAAGGTCCAAAGCCAGATCAAATGTCATCGGCTGCCATTGTTACATCGTCTAGCAAGACCAGAAATGTCGATGAAATCGAGGGAGTCCTACCCTTGAATTAAACAAGTAATTAATAAAAATCAAATGCATATGTATGATCGCCACAGCAAAACAACATGTAGTTAAAATACTGCATCACAATTAAGCACTCTAACATACTTCTGTGAATAGTAAACCTGGAGTGTTCCCATTTACTTTACATATAGCCAAGAAGCATTGACTTTGAGAATATATTAATGTATCCTATACTTATAAAATAATGTAAGTTTTTAGAGGTAAGCATGCTTGAGCCATTTTGAGCCACGCCAGAATGATTTCTGACATGATGAGGAAAACTTTCTGATCAGGAGTCCCATCAGGCATTAGTTGGGCAGTGTGTTATTAGCGACTACTTCACCATTATGACCTTGCCTGATTTTTGCCTGGTCAGCATCATTTACATAGTGTGGGTGAATTCTCAATGCATTTATTAAATTATGATGTATGTAAATAAGGTGAATAGAGAAAGATTATTTCTTCTGGTTGGGCATTCAGTGACAAGAGTGATCAATTTAAAATTGTTGTATAGAATGAGGAGGGATGTTAAGAGAAATGTCTTTATGTAGAAACTTGTTAGATCATGGGATGCTTTGCCATAGGGAATAGTTGAGGCATAGACCATTGCATCTTTTAAGGGAAAGTGGATAAATATTTGAAGCAAAGAAAGATACATGATTGGATTTGGATTGCTCTAGCAAAGAGCCAGCACAGACACAATGGACCAAGAAGCTTACTAATTATTTCATTCTGTTAATACTGTAATTCAGGCTGCTTACCCGAGAATCTTGTTTTGACATTGATAAATATATATAATTACCATCTGTCTGAATGTACATCATTGTACATTGGAGTCCCGTCCTATTCACAAATCAGATTGCAGAACCAATCAAGCAATCACATCCCAGAACTTCAACTAATCAGATTCCTGAGACCACTGTTCCTTCATATGAACATAAGAAATAGGAGCAGGAGTAGGCCATACGGCCCCATTCAATCTGATTATGGCTGATCTTCTACCTTAACTCCACATTCCCGCCCGATCCCCATATCCCTTGATTCCCTTAGTGTCCAAAGATCTATTGATCTCAGTTTTGAATATACTCAACAACTGAGCATCCACAGCCCTCGGGGGTAGAGAATTCCGAAGATTCACAACCCTCTGAGTGAAGAAATGTTTCCTTATCTCGGTCCTAACTGGCCGACCTCTTATCTTGAGTCTATGACCCCTAGTTCTAGACTCTCCAGCCAGGGGGGCAGCCTCTCAGCATCTACTCTGTCAAGCCCTCTAAGAATTTTATACATTTCAATGAAATCACCTCTCATTCTTCTAAATTCCAGAGAATATAGGCCCATTCTACACAATCTCTCCTCATAGGTCAACCCTCTCAACCCAGGAATCAATCTAGTGAACCTTCATTGCACCCCCTCTAAGGCAAGTATATATCCTTCCTTAGGTAAGGAGACCAAAACTCTATACAGTACTCCGGGTGTGGTCTCTCCAGAGACCTATATAATCGCAGTAGGATCTCCTTACTCTTATACTCCAACCCCCTTTCAATAAAGGTTAATATACCATTTGCCTTCCTAATTCCTTGCTGTACCTGCATGATAACTTTTTGTGATTTGTGTACAAGGACAATACCTCTGACTACCAACATTTCTTAGTCTCTCACCTTTTAAAAAAATTCTACTTTTCTATTCTTCCTACCAAAGTGAATAATTTCACATTTCCCCACATTATACTCCATCTGCCACCGTCTCGCCCACTCACTTAACCTGCCTTTATCCCTTTGCAGCCTCTTTGCTTCCGCCTCACAGCTTTGTATCGTCAGCAAACTTGGATACATTATTCTCGGTCCCCTCATTTAAGTCGTTGATATAGATTGTAAACAGCTGAGGCCCAAGCACTGATCCTTGCGGCACCCCAATAGTTACAATCTGCCAACCAGAAAATGACCCGTTTATTCCTACTCTGTTTTCTGTCCGTTAACCAATCCTCAATCCATGCTAATATATTACCCCAATCCCATGAGCCCTAATCATGTGTAACAACCTCTTGTGTGGCATCTTATCGAATGCCTTTTGAAAATCCAAATATACTACATCCACTGGCTCCCCCCTTATCTACCCCGATAGTTACACCATCAAAAAATCATAGAGGATTTGTCAGACACGATTTTCTTTTCATAAAACTGTGTTGACTCTGCCTAATCATATTATGATTTTCTAAGTGCAATGTTACTACATCCTTAATAATAGATTCCAGCATTTTTCCTATTACTGATGTCAGGCTAACTGGCCTATAGTTCCCTGTTTTCTCTCTCCCTCTTTTCTTAAATAACGGGGTTACATTTGCTACTTTCCAATCCACGGGGACCGTTCTAGAATCTAGGGAATTCTGGAAGATCAAAACCAATGCATCCACTATCTCTGCAGCCACCTCTTTTAAAACCCTAGGATGTAGGCCATCAGGTCCAGGGGATTTGTTGGCTTTTAGTCCCATTAATTTCTCCAGTACTTTTCCTTTACTAATCTTAATTACTTTAAGTTCCTATCTCTCATTAGACCCTTGGTTCCCCACTATTTCTTGTATGTTTTTTGTGTCTTCCACTGTGAAGATAGATATAAAATATTTATTTAATGTCTCTGCCATTTCCTTATTTCCCATAATAACTTCTCCTGCCTCAGCCTCTAAGGGACCCATGTTTACTTTCGCTACTCTCTTCCTTTTTACATACTTGTAATTACAATTACTCTTACAATCTGTTTTTATATTTCTTGCTGGTTGGATTTCTTCAATCTATTGGTTCAATCAAACTGGAACCGAAAACCAATCAGATCCCCAAACCATCTTTGCAATGTTATTTCTGATTGGTAGTTTTGCAAGTGAGCTAATCACATTCTACAAAAACAACTCTGTGGCCTACTGATGACATGACAGTTTGTCAACCCACTATACACCCGTACCTGAAAAATAAACATTAAAAATTTAGATAAAACTTCAATAATTCACAAAATGAAATCATAAACATACCTATAAACCTCATTAACCACTTTTTACAACTGTTCCAATGTGCCTCTCACATCAGATGCAAAATCAACAGCTCTGACCCTTGCTACACCCTCTTCACCAACAGACAATACCACAACCAGATTGGAGTAGTGGATGCATGCTGGGACTTTTTCCAAGCACTCCTAGTCCCTAATTTTTATATTAAACCTGCTCTAGAAGTCACCAGAAATGGGGTGGGTCAGATTTGGGGCAGTTTCCTTTTCACTAAAGGTCCCAACAATCCATTACTAAATTGTCTTTTTCACACACAAAAAAAAGCTACTTGCTTTTTTATCAAAGGCAGAGGAATAAAGGGTAATAAAGGTAGTAAGTGAAGAACACATTAGCCCAGATCTTCTGATTGATGTTATTGTAACAGTGGTAATGCTTGTTGGGCTATCACCCATGTTAAAATAACAATGATTTGAAAATCCAGGCTACTGAATTGAATAGAATATTTAATACATGAAGATTATTAATTTTTGTGTTAACATTCATTAAAATACTGTTGATGCAGCAAACACATTTAAGTCTGGGCTTGGCCATGCAAATACTGGAAGGAATATGATGGCAATGATCCTGGTGTACTCTGCTATCAGAAGAGAGATACTGGGATGCTGTTGTGGTAAATGTCCACTGGAGAGAAGGTTCAGGTGTTGAGGCTTTTGTGAAAAGTTCACTGATGTTAAGTGCCTGGTTTGCAACCAAGTAGAATAGATAACCATTAACAAGGAAGGAACCAACTGGTATAATTCTTGTTAGAGAAGAGACAATGGTGGCCAGCCGCAGTACTGATGTGGGAAACAATGGATAGGTTAAGGTATTAAAAAGGGCATCAGCGTAAGTAAGTCGATTGGAAGGCCAAATTTTCAACAAGTAGATCTTCACCCCATTTGGATCCAAGTTAAAATTAGCTCTGCACCAGAATGGCTACCACGACTGTACCAGGCATCAACAGAAAGATACAGCTGAACTTCCACAAATATGTAAGCAACTAACATAGGAGCACTCGCAGAATAATGGAGGTAGAAACTCTACCAGGTTGTTTGGAGACGCCAGTGAGGGGTTATAAATATCTCGGAGCCTGAACAGAGAGTGATAGGTATAAAGATCAGTGGACCTTTCTTTTTTTTTATTCGTTCATGGGATGTGGGCGTTGCTGGCGAGGCCGGCATTTATTGCCCATCCCTAATTGCCCTTGAGAAGGTGGTGGTGAGCCGCCTTCTTGAACCGCTGCAGTCTGTGTGGTGACGGTTCTCCCACAGTGCTGTTAGGGAGGGAGTTCCAGGATTTTGACCCAGCGACGAAATGAGGCTGGTGGAACATGATGGTGGAAGAGAGGCTGCGCAGGATGGAAACACCCATATTCTGAGATGAATATCCACACCTCACCCACGTCTGACAAACGGCTGGCTCAAGTGGAAGTCTTGATGACAAAAAAACTGAGTAACATAGGAGCATTCTCTTGACTGCAGCTCTATATGACATGGGGTTAACTGTCCAACAAAGCTTGCAGTTATGGATAGATAGAATGGAGAAAACAAATAGTAAACTATAAGGGAGGTTTTGCTTAAACATCAATGGCTGACCACAAAGGCACAACCTTAGAACTCATGCCAGCAGACTGTCCTTGAAGTCATGTAGCTCTGGCCACGTGTCTTAAAGTATCCTACAGAAACCAGGAGGCTCTCTCTATGACTATTCAAGGAATTCCTCACTCTAATATTATAACATCTGGAATTACTGCTGATCCTCCTACTTTGCTCTTGAATAACCTGAAGGCAAACAAATGGATGAGCCACCTTCCACCAGTAGTAATGCTACCAAAAAGAGAGCACATACTCTCAGAATGAGAACAGCACACATTTTACACAGTAGCAGACAACAAAGACATAGCAGGCATATATTTAACTCATGCAAAGAATGCAGTAAATGTGTTTATATGACCATTTTTGCCTTTGTCTCCTCTGTATTTCTATTTAGGATTAGGGCAACAATAAGTTTATGTAATTTTTTTGATTATGCCTCTGTGAAACAGTTTGGGGCGCTTTTCTACATTAAAGAGCCATATAAATGCAAGTTGTTTGTTGCTTGTTGTCATAATGGGAACAGTTGCTGGTGAGACAAAAGAGAGAGATAGGTTCAGCTATGGCTGATTGTATCCTGTCATTATAATGTATAATGTTTTCTATGGGTGCTGGGTTGCTTTCATGCTCTACCAAACCAGGCCAGTGCTTTTCGCGTTGGCAGGAAGATTAACACAACTGATTTTCCTGAAGGTACTGTTCATCTTAAGACTCTGAAGGGACAATAGCTGCTATAGGGCAAATTTACATGTTGCTGTGCTGTTGCTGGGTTTGGTGAAGACATAATTCCTTTGCCACCAGTTCTGAGCAGGACTTAAAAGTGACAGGTCTGGAAGAGCCTTAAATATGCAGAAACCGCAGTATGGCCCAGTTGACTGGATTAACCTCCCAGTTAATGAATGTTTTTCAGACAACTTTGGGAACCGTTTCTGATGATGGAGTAAACATTGGAAACTTGTAACGTTGGCCCTTGTTACAGTTCAGGTTTTTCCCAGCTCTTTTATTTATGTTTTCAGCTAGATGGCAGTTTTCTTAAGCATACTGAGTCTCTGAGGAACTGAAACCTGCATCTTTATTCTCTGCTGAGAGCGTGTTAGTGTGCCCAGGCTTAACAATTAGCACTGAATTGCTGCAAATCGCTTACTAGAGAGTACCTCAGAAGGTGGGAAATAACACATTGCCAGACCAATGCATAAAGACTAAACTACTTCTTCAAATTTATTTACAGATGAAACAATATACAAGCAAAAAGACAGAGCAAGATTCAATGTCCAACCTTGCACAATATAATGGTTTGTCTGTTTATAAATGAGAAAATAAAGTCAAACATTTTTGCAGTGTTCCTTAGCAAATTCTTGAAGAGACATAGCATTTGGTGGTAAGTTACATGGGAATGACTTCTTACAGAGCTTTTCTTGCTATGTATTAATGGTGAGTTGAATAGGGAACTAAAGATTCTGAGAGAGTTTGTGGGTTAATGGGTGCCTTTTCCAATAATAACAACAACAACTTGCATTTAGATAGTGCCTTTAACATAGTAAAACATCCCAAGGTGCTTCACAGGAGCGTATCAAACAAACTTTGACACCGAGCCACATAAGGAGATATTGGGCAGGTGATCAAAAGCTTCATCACAGAGGTAGTTTTTAAGGAGAGTTTTAGAGGAGGAGAGAATGGTAGAGAGGTGGACTGGTTTAGGGGGGGATTTCCAGATCGGGCATGCGCAGGAGGCCAGAATTGGAGAAGCGCAGAAATCTCAGAGGATTGTAGGGCTGGAGGAGGTTACAAAGATTGGGAGAGGCGAGGCCATGGAAAGATTTGAAAACTAGAATGAAAATTTTAAAATCGAGGCATTGCCGGACCGGGAGCCAATGTAGGTCAGTGAGCACACGGGTGATAGGTGAACAGGACTTGATGTGAGTTAGGATATGGGCAGCAGAGTTTTGGATGAGCTCAAGTTTATGGAGGGTGGACGATGGGCCATCCAGGGGAGCATTGGAATTGTCATGTCCAGAGGTAACAAAAGCATGTATGATGGTTTCAGCAGCAGATGAGCTGAGGCAGGAGTGGAGAGGGAAAATGTTACAGAGGTGGGAGTAGGTGGTCTTGGTGATGAAGCAGATAAGTGGTCAGAAGCTAATTTCAGGGTAAATAGGACGGTTGCGAATGGTCTGGTTCAGCCTCAGACAGTGGCCAGGGAGAGGGATAGAGTCGGTACTTTGTATATCAAACAATTTCTTCTCAATAGTTAGGCAATCAATTTGGTAACCATTTTTAATGCTTTGCTAAACAAGATGGAAATGGTGTGACTGGTTTATATGTTTGATAAATGTAAGAACATAAGGAATAGGAGCAGGAGTAGGCCAAACGGCCCTTCGAGCCTGCTTCGCTATTCAGTAAGATCATGGCTGGCCTTCGACTTCAACTCCACTTTCCCTCCTGATCCTATATCCCTTGATTCCCTCAGAGTCCAAAAATCCATCTATCTGTCTTGAATATACTCAATGACTGAGCATCCACAGCCCTCTGGGGTAGAGAATTCCAAATATTCATGACCTATGAGTGAAGAAATTCCTCCTCATCTCAGTCTTAAATGGCCAACCCCTTATTCTGAGAGTATGTCCCCTAGTTCTAGACTCTCCAGCCAGGGGAAACATCCTCTCAGCATCAATCCTGCCAAGCCCTCTTAGAATCTTATATGTTTCAATGAGATCACCTCTCATTCATCTAAACTCCAGAGAGTATAGGCCCATTCTACTCAACCTCTCCTGATAGGACAACCCATCCCAGGAATCAATCTAATGAACCTTCGTTGCACCGCCACTAAGGCAAGTATATCCTTCCTTAGGTAAGGAGACTAAAACTGCACACAGTAGGTGTGGTCTCACCAGAGCCCTATATAATTACAGCAAGACTTCCTTACTCTTGTACTCCAACCCCCATGCAATAAAGACCAATGTACCATTTGCCTTCCTAATTGCTTGTTGTACCTGCATGTTAACTTTCTGTGTTTCGTGTACAAGGACACCCAAATCCCTTTGAGCACCAACATATAATAGATTCTCACCATTTAAAAAATATTCTGTTTTTCTATTTTTGCTACCAAAGTGAATAACCTCACATTAATCCACACTATACTCCATCTGTCACCTTCTCACCCATTCACTTAACATGTCGATATCCCTTTGCAGACCTTTTGCGCCCTCCTCACAACTTACTTTCCCACCTAGCTTTGTATCGTCAGCAAACCTGGATACATTACACTCGGTCCCTTCATCTAAGTCATTAATATAGATTGTAAATAGCTGAGGCCCAAGTACCAATCCCTATGGCACCACACTAGTTAAACCTGCCAACCTGAAAATAACCCGATTCCTACTCTCTGTTTTCTGTCTGTTAACCAATCCTTAATCCATGTTAATATAGTACCCCCAATCCCATGAGCCCTAATCTTGTGTAACAACCTCTTGTGTGGCACCTTATCGAATGCCTTTTGAAAATCCAAATATGCTACATCCACTGGTTCCCCCCTTATCTACCCCGATAGTTACACCATCAAAAAATCCTAATAGATTTGTAAAACACGATTTCCCTTTCATAAACCTGTGTTGACTCTGCCTAATCATATTATGATTTTCTAAGTGCCCTGTTACTATGTCCTTACTAATAGATTCTAGCATTCTCCCTACTACTGATGTTAGGCTAACTGGCCTATGGTTCCCTGTTTTCTCGTTCCCTCCTTTCTTGAGTAACGGGGTTACATTTGCTACCTTCCAATCCATGGGGACCATTCCAGAATCTAGGGAAATCTGGAAGATCAAAACCAATGCATCCACTATCTCTGCAGCCACCCCTTTAAAAACCCTAGGATGTAGACCATCAGGTCCAGGGGATTTGTCGGCTTTTAGTCCCATTATTTTTTCTAAAACTTTTTCTTTACTAATCTTAATTACTTTAAGTTCCTCCCTCTCATTAGACCCTTGGTTCCCCACTATTTCCGGAATGTTTTTTGTGTCTTCTACTGTGAAGACAGATATAAAATATTTATTTAATGTCTCTGCCATTTCCTTATTCCCCATTATAATTTCTCATCTCTCTGCCTCTAAGGGACCCATGTTTACTTATGCTAATCTCTTCCTTTTTATTTACTGGTACAAAGTCTTATAATCTGTTTTTATATTTTTTGCTAGTTTACTCTTATATTCAATTTTCTCCCTCTTTATCAATTTCTTGGTTAACCTCTGCTGATTTCTAAAACCTTCCCAATCCTTAGGTTTAATACTATTTTTGGCAACAATGTAAGCCTCTTCTTTTAATCTAATACTATCCTTAACTTCTCTAGTTAGCCACGGTTGGATCAATTTTCCTGTGGAGTTTTTATTCTTCAAGGGTAGGTATATTCGTTGGGAATTATTAATTATTTCTTTAAATGTTTGACATTGCTTATCTACCGTCATATCTTTTAATCTAAATTCCCAATCTATTTTAGCCAACTCGCCCCTCATAATTGGCCTTGTTTAAATTTAAAATCCTAGTTTCGGTCTTAACTACATCACTCTCAAACTCAATATGAAATTCTATCATATTATGATCACTCTTCCTCAGAGGATCCTTTTTTATAAGATTGCTAATTAATCCTGTCTCATTACACGCTACTGGATATAAAATAGCCTGTTCCCTTGTTGGTTCCTCGACATATTGCTCTAGAAAACTATCTCGAATGCATTCCATGAACTCGTCCTCCAAACTACTTTTGCCTATTTGGTTTGCTCAGTCTATAGGAAGACTAAAGTCCCCCACAATTATTGCATTGCCCTTGTTACATGCTCCTTTAATTTCCTGATTTGTACTCTGTCCAACACTATAACTACTGTTAGGGGGCCTGTAAACTACACCCTGCAGTGTTTTCTGGCCCTTATTATATCTTATCTCCACCCATACTGATTCTACACCATGATTTTCTGAGCTAAGATCCTCTCTCACTACTGCTACCACCCCCCACCCCCCACCCCCTCCCCCCCACCACCTCCTTTTCCATTTTGCCTACCTTTTCTAAAAGTCAAGTATCCTGGAATATTTAGTTCCCAATCTTGTTCACCCTGCAACCACATCTCAGTCATGGATCCATATAATAAACTTGTTAGCAAAATTGAAGCCCATGGGATTAAAGGGGCAGTGGCTTCGTGGATGTGAAAAGGGACAGAAAGCAGAGAGGTATTGGTGAACGGTTGTTTCTCAGACTGGAAGGAAGTATACAGAGGTGTCCCCCAGGGGTCGATATTAGGACCACTGCTCTTTTTACTATATATTAATGCCCTGGACTTGGGTATACAGGGCATAATTTCAAAGATTGCAGATGACACGAAACACTGAAATGTAATAAACAGCGTGGAGGATAGTAACAGACTTCAGGAGGGCATAGGCAGACTGGCGAAATGGGCAGACACATGGCAGATGAAATTTAATGCAGAGAAGTGTGAAGTCATGCATTTTGGTAGGAAGAATGAGGAGAGGGAATATAAACGAAATGGTACAATTTTAAAGGGGGTGCAGGAACAGAGAGACCTGGGGGTATACATACACAAATTTTTGAAGATGGCAGGACAAGTTAAGAAGGCTGTTAAAAGGGCATACGAGATCCTTGACTTTATAAATCGAGGCGTGGGAGTTAAATTGGATAACCCCCAAATCCGGGCGCGGGGGTCACAGTGCACGATTAACCCATGCCCCGACATTGAGATGCAGGCAGCATGTGAGATTCGTGCTGTCGGATCATCTCCACGATTTCTGCATGCAGCCAGCGCTACCTGTGCTGTTGAGTGGCTGCACACGGCAGCAAAGGACCTGATATGGGAGGTGGCCAGCACTACTGCCCCCCTTAAAGGGGAGGTGCACTGTCAAAGCTATCAGTCATGGAAGACAAGTGTAATGGCTGGACCTGCAAAAGAGCATGCACCAAGGTTCTCCGATGATGTACTGGAGGGAAGTCGTGCTGGAAGTGAATGCCAGGAGTATTGCACCACGCATGTGGATGCATGCAGGAAAATTTTCAATGATTTAACACGAGTGGTCAAGGTAAGTGAATTCAAGTGTCAAGTGGCACATCCTACCAACTACACCACTGCTCCACACACGACACCCCCTGTCACCCACCCACCAACAAACCTTTTCCATCCATACACAATGCTGCACTTCGGATGCTGCATTTCACCCTCAGGGCTTTGGTGCGACCTCACCTGGAGTACCGTGTATAGTTTTGGTCTCCTTTTCTAAGGAAGGATATACTTGCCTTCGAGGCGGTGCAACAAAGGTTCATTCAATTGATTCCTGGGATGAGAGGGCTGTCCTATGAGGATAGATTGAGTAGAATGGGCCTATACTCTCAGGAGTTTAGAAGAGTGAGAAGTGATCTCATTGAAACATACAAGGTTCTGAGGGGGTTTGACAGGGTAGATGCTGAGAGGTTGTTTCCCCTGGCTAGAGTCTAGAACTAGGGGGTGTAGTCTCAGGATAAGGGGTTGGCCATTTAAGACTGAGATGAGGAGGAATTTCTTCACTCAGAGAGTTGTGAATCTTTGGAACTCTCTACCCCAGAGGGCTGTTGTTGCTGAGTCGTTGAATATGTTCAAGGCTGAGATGGAACGATATTTGGACTCTAGGGGAATCAAGGGATTTGGGGATCGGGCAGGAAAGTGGCGTTGAGGTTGAAGATCAGCCATGATCTTATTGAATGGCGGAGCAGGCTCCAGGGGCCATATGGCCTACTCCTGCTACTATTTCTTATGTTCTTATGTTCTCACATACTATCACTCTTGCAATCCACACACTCATGGCTAACAGGTCACGCACACTGGCAGCTGTTCAACCATGACAGGCACATCACCCAAACATCTTGCAGGACACTCACTGACACACTTCCCTCTGTCTTGCAGCAGAAGGTGGCATATAACAGCTGGCAGCAAGAAAGAACAGACAGAGGACAGGCACATCTACACGTTCTCACCCCAATGGAGGAAACAGTGCTGGGGATCATTGGGCGGGTCGTCGCTGCAGCCATGGCCACTGGCGCGCTGGAGGTATTGATGATGAGGGTCTCTGCATACCTAATCCTCCTCCTCGTTTCCCACTTCTCCCTCATCCCACAATCTTTTCTGACTCACATGCTGCAGATGGTGTCTCCCCTCCCCGCTCCACAACTCAACTGGTCTCCCTTTGTCATTGCAGATGCCCAAGAACTGGAACCGTCACCGTCTGAGGTGGAGGTGGAGGTGGAGGAAGACTTGATCTGACACTCGCAGCCACCAGCTCAGGTACTGACACAACGTGCAGTGTAGAGGCCAGTTTATACGAGGGATCTGCATGTGGTGAGACACCGGGCACAAGTGTGCGGATACCACAGGTGCCAGCTTACCGGAGGGCGAGGTTGCACACTAAATCAAAAGCAAAATACTGTTTTGGCCTTGCCTTAGAGGCGATGAAATGAAGGTTCACTAGATTGATTCCTGGGATGAGAGGGTTGTCCTATTAGGAGAGATTGAGTAGAATGGGCCTACACTCTCAGGAGTTTAGAAGAATGAGAGGTGATCTCATTGAAACATACAAGATTCTGAGGGGGCTTGACAGGTCAAAAGGTCTTCGACCTGAAACATTAACTCTGTTTCTTTCTCCACAGATGCTGCCTGACTTGCTGAATTTGAGGTCGCACACTAGTTCCACTGCCAAGGAGTCAGATGATGACTTCAATGGGCCAGGCTATAGATGAAGGCTGATGGGCGTACACAACCAAATGCTTGGTGCACTGGAAAGCCTGCCAGAAAGCCTGTGCACAATGACAAGGGTTTTGGAGGAGTCCAGCTCCAACTTGGCACACGGCTTTGCGCAGAACTTGGAGCCCATCCTTTCCCACATGGAATGGGTGGTCACCTCCATCAGCACACCTGTGAAACCCACCACAATGCAGCATCTGATGACCAATGTCTCATCTTCCATTGCAGCACAAAAGCTTCCATTGCAGCACAAACAGATGCCATTGAAGGTCTGCATACTTCACTTGGAGCTCAGACTGCTGCTTTGGAAGCTCAGACTGCTGCTTTGGAAGCTTAGACTGTTGTATTACAGGCTCAGACTGCTGCTATCATGGCTCTGATTATCACTGTGGAACGGGGCTTCCAGGGCGTCACAGCAGTCCAGCAATCCGTTTTCCAGCAGAACAGTTCCTGTTCCCACCCCTGCCAGTCCGCTAGTGCCCTTGCTGTTGCCTGTCAGCCAGCAAACCCAGATTGCTGCAGCCCATGCCAAGATGGTGCAGACTGAAGCCGGGCCCTCTCGGCCCAGAGCTGCTCGAGGTCGTCCTCCAAGGCCATCTGCACTCTCCTCCACTGAAGGTCAGCAGCCTCCCACCACCCATGCTCCAGCCACTGGGGATGCACCTCGTAGGAGCACTAGGATAGGTAAAGGCACACGAACAACAGGCACTAAGGGAATGGACAAGGGTAAATAGTGTAATGTTGCATACATGATCTCGTGTGTTAGTTTATAAATTTGTATTTGAAGTCGCAGTTGGTGGTGGTTTTTATTTATACGATGAGCTGCGGCAGGAAGTGATGTGTAATCATAGGGAGGACGATTTGATGGTCATGTGGGAGAGGAAAGGTGAGGAGTGTCGGACTGTTGGTCAGCTGGGAGGTGGCGTTGAGGTTAGTGATATCGCTCATTAATAAGGTGACCACGCAGAGCGCCGGCAGACAGGGCCTTTGCACCTTGTTGCCTCCTTGCCTCTTCCTCTGCCACTGGCTCAGAGTCTTGCCAGACAGACGGTGGCAAGGGCTGTTCCCTCATAAGGGCGAGGTTGTGCAGCATGCAGCATACAGCAACGAATCTTGACACCTGCTCAACTGAGTACTGCAGGGCACCTCCAGAGCGGTCCAGGCAGCGGAAGCGTTGCTTTAGGACGCATACGGTGTGCGCGATGACGTTTCCTCTGGCCGCATGGCTCTCATTGTAGGCCTGCTCTGCACGTATGCATGCGTTCCTGACTGGAGTCATGAGCCACTTCACTCAGTAGCCAGCCTTTGACTTGCCATGCCTGTTGAAAGATAGGTGGGACGTTGGACTGCCGGATAATGAAGGAATCATGACTGCTGCCAGAGTAACGGGCATCGACCTGCATGATGCGCTGCGTGTGATTGCACACCAGCTGCACATTGAGGGAGTGGAACCCCTTTCTGTTCATGAAGAAGGCCGAGTTGAGATGTGGAGCATGCATGGCAATATGCGTGTAGTCAATGGCGCACTGCACCATGGGGAAGCCTGCAATGCGAGCAAACCATCGTGCTCATTCATTCTGCTGCGCTCTGTCAAGAAGGAAAGTTATGAATCTGTTGCGCAGCTCATACAGTGCCTCAGTGACCTCCCTTAAGCAGCAGTGCACTGCAAACTGCGAGATGTTGCACATATAACCAGCAGTGGCCTGAAAAGGTTCAGAGCCGTAAAAGTTCAACACCACAGTTACCTTGACAGTCACAGGCCTTGTCCTGCTCTGAGGCTGCAGTTGTGGCTGCGACAGTTGATATATTTCCGTCACAACCTCTTTCGTGAACAGCAGCCATTGGATGCACTGATCTTTGCTCAGGTTGCGGTAACAGAATTGGTCCCTGAAGACTGTCATTAGATATAACCTCTTGCTCAGTGCCCTGTGCCTCCTCCTCCTCCTCCTCTCTCTCGTTGCAGCTTGACCTGCTCTCCGTGGCCTCTCTGCATGCTCCCAGTCGTGTTCAATGCCCAGTGGAAGCCCCAGCAGACCACTCATGGTTGGCAGAAACCTTGTGCAGCACATTGTTATAAATGCCACCAACAGTAATGCAGGACCTGCTAGACCACTCTCTATATAATATTGCAACTTTCTCCAAGTATAGGAAGCTTCAACAAACACATACAATTTGTACCAGCAGCCAGAAGCAATAATCCAGCAACTAACCTACAACACCTGCATGATCCCTTTAAATAGCACTGGTGGGGGGTCCACCAGGCCGTCTATGACCTGTTCAGCCTGGAGTGTTGAGTTCCAAAATCGCATGTGTCTCTTTAAATCGGCATTGCATATCGATTTACTGCATATTCTCCCTACCTTACATCGGCTTTCAAGCTTTTTAGGAGCAAAAGCACTTTGCCTTAATTTTTTAATGAGAACGGCGTTTGTTATCTGCGTGTGCGCAAACGCCTTTACCAAGATAGCGTCTGGAGCACGTCACGCTAGAAGTATGCGCGTACATTCCGGACACCATTTTGGGTCCGTAGGGGGCCTACAAAACGGGTGCTACACGGCCCAATTTATAGCCCATAGAACACAAAAGCAAGGATGTTTTCTAAACACTGATTAGCCCCCAGAAGGAGTATTGTGGCCAATTCTGGCCACCAAACTTTAGGAAGGATAGAACCCCACCACCCTCTGGGTGAAAAAAATTCTCCTCAGCTGCCCTCTAATCCTTCCACCAATCACTTTAAATCTATGTCCACTGGTTATTGACCCCTCTGCTAAGGGAAATTGGTCCTTCCTTTCCATTCTATCTGGGCACCTAATAATTTTATATACCTCAATTAATTCTCCCCTCAGCCTCCTCTGTTCCAAAGAAAACAACCCCAGCCTATCCAATCTTTCCTCATGGCTAAAATTCTCCAGTCTTGGCAATATCCTCATAAATCTTCTCTGTACTCTCTCCAGTGCAATCATATCCTTCCTGTAATGTGGTGACCAGAACTGTGCACAATACACTAGCTGTGGCCTAACCAATGTTTTATACAGCTCTAGTATAACCCTCCCTGCTCTTATATTCTATGCCTCGGCTAATAAAGGAAAGTATCCCGTATGTCTTCTTAACCACCTTATCTACCTGTTCTACTACCTTCAGGGATCTGTGGACATGCACTCCAAGGTCCCTCACTTCCTCATCACCTCTCAGTATCCTCCCATTTATTGTGTACTCCCTTGACTTATTTGTCCTCCCCAATTGCATTACCTCACACTTCTCCGGATTGAACTCCACATACCACTCTTCTGCCCACCTGACCAATCCATTTGTACAGCTTTCCTCCTCAGTATCAACCACATGGCCAATTTTTGTATTATCTGCAAACTTCTTAATCACGCCCCCTACATTTAAGTCCAAATCATTGATATATACCAGAAAAAACAAGGGACCTAGTACTGAGCCCTGGGGAACCCCACTGAAAACAGCCTTGCAGTCACAAAAACAGCCATCAACTATTATCCTTTGCTTCCTGCCACTGAGCCAATTTTGGATCCAACATGCCAATTTCCCTTGGATCCCATGACTTTTATTTTCCTGACCAGTCTGCCATGTGGGGCCTTGTCATCAGCCTTGCTAAAATCCACGTAGACTATATCAATCGCGCTACCCTCATTGACCCTACTTTTTACCTCCTCAAAAAATTCAATCAAGTTAGTTTGACACACCTTCCCTTAGTAAATCCATGCTGACTGTCCTGGATTAATCCATGCCTTTCTAAATGATGAGAGGAGAGGGAGCGGCCCAAAAAAAGGCGGGGGTCGGTGGCCCAAGATCAGCTGAGGTGGTGGAGCAGAGGAGAGGGAGTGGCCAATTAAATGGCGGGATTCGGAGCACGGAGATTAGCTGAGGCGGCGGAGCAGAGGAGAGGGAGTGGCCCATTAAAAGGTGGGATAAGGAGCTCAGAGATCAGCTGAGGCGGCGGAGCAGAGGAGAGGGAGTGGACCATTAAAAGGTGGGATAAGGAGTGCGGAGATCAGCTGAGGCGGCGGAGCAGAGGAGAGGGAGTGGCCCATTAAAAGGTGGGATAAGGAGTGCGGAGATCAGCTGAGGCGGCGGAGCAGAGGAGAGGGAGTGGACCATTAAAAGGTGGGATAAGGAGTGCGGAGATCAGCTGAGGCGGCGGAGCAGAGGAGAGGGAGTGGACCATTAAAAGGCGGGATAAGGAGTGCGGAGATCAGCTGAGGCGGCGGAGCAGAGGAGAGGGAGTGGACCATTAAAAGGCGGGATAAGGAGTGCGGAGATCAGCTGAGGCGGCGGAGCAGAGGAGTGGGAGTGGACCATTAAAAGGCGGGATAAGGAGTGCGGAGATCAGCTGAGGCGGCGGAGCAGAGGAGAGGGAGTGGACCATTAGAAGGCGGGATAAGGAGCTCAGAGATTAGCTGAGGCGGCGGAGCAGAGGAGAGGGAGTGGCCCATTAAAAGGTGGGATAAGGAGTGCGGAGATCAGCTGAGGCGGCGGAGCAGAGGAGAGGGAGTGGCCCATTAAAAGGTGGGATAAGGAGTGCGGAGATCAGCTGAGGCGGCGGAGCAGAGGAGAGGCGGAGCCGGAGTCGGAGCGTGAGGGAGAGAGTAAAAAAACAAAGTGACATTAGCACCAGGTAAGGAGCTGATTGGTGAGTAGCTGGTGAGTGATTTTTTAAGTCTTAAAGTTTATTTCTATTAAGTTTATTTAATAAAATAATAAATAGAAAAATCGAGGCATGGCAGGGCAGCTCAGTTCTATGGAATGCGCATCTTGTGCCATGTGGGAATTCCAGGACACTTCCCATGCAGAAAGGGTTCCTCTGCAGAGTGCAGCCAAAGCCAAGACCATTGCACCATGGGTGGTCTAGCTGTACGCGGGTGGGGGGGGAGAAGGAAGGTCTGGAGAGCGACAGTGATAGGGGGTTCTATAGTTAGGGGAGCAGACAGACATTTCTGCGGCCACAGACGTGATTCCATATTGGTATGTTGCCTCCCTGGTGCCAGGGTCATGGATGTCACTGAGCGGCTGCAGAACATTCGGGAGTAGGGGGGGAGGGTGAACAGTCAGAGGTTGTGGTCCATGTCGGTACCAACAAAAATAGGTAGAAAGAGGGATGAGGTCCTGCAGGTAGAGTTTAAGGAGTTAGAAAAGAGATTAACAAGCAGGACCTCAAGGGTAGTAATCTCCGGATAACTCCCAGTGCCACATGCTAGTGAGTATAGAAATAGGAGGATAGAGGAGATGAATGCGCGGCTGGAGAGATGGTGCAGGAGGGAGGGCTTTAGATTCCTGGGGCACTGGAACTGGTTCTGGGGGAGGTGGGACCTGTATAAGCCAGACGGGTTGCACCTCAACAGGGCCGAGACCAATATCCTTGCGGGGAGGTTTGCTAGTGCTGTTGGGGAGGGTTTAAACTAATTTGGCAGGGGCATGGGAACCTGAGAGGAGATTCAGAAGGGAAAGTAACCAAGTTGGAAGTGGAAGGCAGAAAAGTAGTAAGCGAAATTGGAAGGCAGCTGAAACAAAGGTCAGCAGCAAATAAGGTCAAAATAGGAAAAAATGTTAAAAAGGCAAAATTAAAGGCACTTTATCTGAATGCACACTGCATTCGCAACAAAGTAGATGAATTGATGGCACAAATAGAAATAAATGGGTATGATCTAATTGCCATTACTGAGATGTGGCTGCAGGGTGACCAAGGCTGGGAACTGAATATTCAAGGATATTCGACATTTAGGAAGGACAGGCAAAAAGGAAAAGGAGGTGGGGTAGTGCTCTTAATAAAGGATGAGATCAGTATAATAATGTGAAAGGATCTTGGCTCAGAAGATCAAGATGTAGAATCAGTTTGGGTGGAGCTAAGAAACAGCAAAGCGCAGAAAACATTGGTGGAAGTTGTTTATAGGCCACCAAACAGTAGTGGTAATGTAGGGCATGGTATAAAGCAGTAAATTAGAAGTGCAAGTAACAAGGGTAATACAATAATCATGGGTGACTTTAATCTACATTTGGCAAACCAAATTAGCACTAATACTGTGGAGGATGAATTCCTGGAATGTATACGAGATGGTTTTCTAGATCAGTATGTTGAGGAACCAACTAGGGAACAGGCTGTTTTAGATCTCATATTGTGCAATGCGAGAGGATTAATTAATAATCTTGTTATAAAGGAGCCTTTAGGGAAGAGTGACCATAATATGATAGAATTCTTCTTTAAGTTTGAAAGTGATGTAGTTCAATCTGAAACTACGGTCTTAAATCTAAACAAAGGAAACTACGAAGGTATGAGGCACAAGTTGGCTGTGGTTGATTAAAAGGTATGACGGTAGACAGGCAATGGCTAGCATTTAAAGAATTAATACATAATTTGCAAAAAATATATATTCCTTTAAGGCAGAAAAACCCAACAGGAAAAGTGGTCCAACTGTGGCTAACAAGAGAAATTAAAGATAGTATTAAATCAAAGGACGAGGCATATAACAGTTGCCAGAAAAATCAGTAAGCCTGAGGATTGGGAGCATTTTAGAATTCATAGGAACATAGGAACAGGAGTAGGCCATTCAGCCCCTCGTGCCTGCTCCGCCATTTGATAAGATCATGGCTGATCTGTGATCTAACTCCATATACCCGCCTTTGGCCCATATCCCTTAATACCTTTGGTTGCCAAAAAGCTATCTATCTCAGATTCAGCAAAGGAGGACCAAGAAATTGATAAAGGAAGGGAAAATAGAATATGAGAGTAAACTAGCGAGAAACATAAAAACAGATTGTTAAAGCTTCTACCATTACTAACAAACCAGGGGATCAAACCTGGTTCAATGAGGAGTGTAGAAGAGCATGCCAGGAGCAGCACGAAGCAGAACTAAAAATGAGGTGCCAACCTGGTGAAGCTACAACTCAGGACTACATGCATGCTAAACAGTGGAAGCAACATGCTATAGACAGAGCTAAGCGATTCCACAACCAACGGATCAGATCAAAGCTCTGCAGTCCTGCCACATCCAGTCGTGAATGGTGGTGGACAATTAAACAACTAACGGGAGGAGGAGGCTCTGCAAACATCCCCATCCTCAATGATGGCAGAGTCCAGCACGTGAGTGCAAAAGACAAGGTTGAAGCATTTGCAACCATCTTCAGCCAAAAGTGCCGAGTGGATGATCCATCTCGGCCTCCTCCCAATATCCCCACCATCACAGCAGCCAGTGTTCAGCCAATTCGATTCACTCCACGTGACATCAAGAAACGGCTGAGTGCACTGGATACAGCAAAGGCTATGGGCCCCGACAACATCCCAGCTGTAGTGCTCAAGACTTGTGCCCCAGAACTAGCTGCGCCTCTAGCCAAGCTGTTCCAGTACAGCTACAACACTGGCATCCACCCGACAATGTGGAAAATTGCCCAGTTATGTCCTGTCCACAAAAAGCAGGACAAATCCAATCTGGCCAATTACTGCCCCATCAGTCTACTCTCAATCATCAGTAAAGTGATGGAAGGTGTCGTCGACAGTGCTATCAAGCGGCACTTACTCACCAATAACCTGCTCACCAATGCTCAGTTTGGGTTCCGCCAGGACCACTCGGCTCCAGACCTCATTACAGTCTTGGTCCAAACATGGACAAAAGAGCTGAATTCCAGAGGTGAGTCAGAGTGACTGGCTTTGACATCAAGGCAGCATTTGACCGAGTGTGGCACCAAGGAGCCCTAGTAAAATTGAAGTCAATGGGAATCAGGGGGAAAACTCTCCAGTGGCTGGAGTCATACCTAGCACAAAGGAAAATGGTAGTGGTTGTTGGAGGTCAATCATCTCAACCCCAGGACATTGCTGCAGGAGTTCCTCAGGGCAGTGTCCAAGACCCAACCATCTTCAGCTGCTTCATCAATGACCTTTCCTCAATCATAAAGTCAGAAATGGGGATGTTCGCTGATGATTGCACAGTGTTCAGTTCCATTCGCAACCCCTCAGATAATGAAGCAGTCCGAGCCCGCATGCAGCAAGACCTGGACAACATCCAGGCTTGGGCTCATAAGTGGCAAGTAACATTCGCGCCAGACAAATGCCAGGCAATGACCATCTCCAACAAGAGAGAGTCTAACCACCTCCCCTTGACATTCAACTGCATTACCATCGCTGAATCCCCCACCATCAACATCTTGGGGGTCACCATTGACCAGAAACTTAACTGGACCAGCCACATAAATACTGTGGCTACACGAGCAGGTCAGAGGCTGGGTATTCTGCGGTGAGTGACTCACCTCCTGACCCCCCAAAGCCTTTCCACCATCTACAAGGCACAAGTCAGGAGTGTGATGGAATACTCTCCACTTACCTGTATGAGTGCCGCTCCAACAACACTCAAGAAGCTCGAAACCATCCAGGACAAATCAGCCCGCTTGATTGGCACCTCATCCACCACCCTAAACATTCACTCCCTTCACCACCGGTGCACAGTGACTGCAGTGTGTACCATCCACAGGATGCACTGCAGCAACTCGCCAAGGCTTCTTCGACAGCACCTCCCAAACCCGCGATCTCTACCACCTAGAAGGACAAGAGCAACAGGCACATAGGAACAACACCACCTGCACGTTCCCCTCCAAGTCACACACCATCCCGACTTGGAAATATATCGCCATTCCTTCATCGTCGCTGGGTCAAAATCCTGGAACTCCCTTCCTAACAGCTCTATGGGAGAACGTTCACCACACGGACTGCAGCGGTTCAAGAAGGCGGCTCACCACCACCTTCTCAAGGGTAATTAGGGATGGGCAATAAATGCCGGCCTCCCCAGCGACGCCCACATCCCATGAACGAATAAAGAAAAAAAGGACAAGACTGGCGAAAGCAAATGTGGGTCCCTTACACACAGCAGGATAATTTATAATGGGGAATAAGGAAATGTCAGAAAAATTAAACAAATGCTTTGTGTCTGTCTTCACTGAAGAAGACACAAAAAACCTCCCAGAAATACGAGAGAACCAAAGGCCTGGCGAGAATGAGGAACTCAAAGAAACTAGTATTAGTAAAAAAATAGTTCTAGAGAAATTAATGGGACTGAAAGTCAATAAATCCCAAGGACCTGATGATTTACATCCCAGGGTTTTGAAAGGGGTGGCTATAGAGATAGTGGATGCGTTGGTTGTCATCTTCCAAAATTCTATAGATTCTGGAACGGTTCCTGCAGATTGGAGGGTACCAAATGTAACTCCACTATTTAAGGAAGGAGGGAGAGAGAAAACACGGAACTACAGACCTGTTAGCCTGACATCAGTAGTAGGGAAAATACTAGAATCTATTATAAAAGATGTGATAACAGGACACTTGGAAAATAATAACAGGATTTGGCAGAGTCAACATGGATTTATGAAAGGGAAATCTTGATTGACAAACTTATTGGAATTCATTGAGGATGTAACTAGTAGAATAGATAAGGGGGATGTGGTGTATTTGGATTTTTAGAAGGCTTTCGATAAGGTCCCACACAGGAGGTTGGTGAACAAAGTTAGAGCACATGGAATTGGGGGTAATATGCTGGCATGGATTGAGAATTGGTTAACAGACAGAAAACAGAGAGTGGAAATAAACGGGTCTTTTTCAGGTTGGCAGACTGTGACTAGTGAGGTACCGCAGGGATCAGTGCTTGGGCCCCAGCTATTCAAAATCTATATGAATGATTTGGATGAGGGGACCAAATGTAATATTTCCAAGTTTGCTGATGACATAAAAATAGGTGGGAATGTGAGTTGTGAGGAGGATGCAAAGAGGCTTCAAGGGGATATAGACAGGCTAAGTGAGTGGGTAAGAACATGGCAGATGGAAAATAATATGGAAAAATGTGAAGTTATCCACTTTGGTAGGAAAAAGAGAAATGCAGAGTATTATTATTGTCATCACTACTGCCACGTCTTGGCCATTCTTGACTGGCTTGTGTAATAAGGCCCTTTCTTGAGGTTCACCATGAACGCTGACACGTTTTGCCACTCATTGGGTCACTCTACAGTGGGTGTATGTGCAGTTGCAGGCCTGATTTGTGCGGGGGGTGGGGGGGTGGGGGCCGTTGTGGGTGCTGCTCTGTCCAGATGGTGAGGACTGGACTCTTCACACCGTCTGATGTTAGGAGAACCGTTCACATATCAGTGACTCCCTGGCCTCACGAGCAGCCAGGTGAGCCACTCTTCTCCCCATGGGTTGCTCCTTCTCCTCCTCCTCCTCAATGTGGGTGGCAGATGTGGATGGGGCCTCCTCAAGCTGCATCCCTCTCTGTTGTGCGGCAGGACTATAATGTGTCCCACTCTGTCTGGTGCGTATTGAAGCACTCCGCCAGAACAATCAAGGCACCTGAAGCGTATCTTGAGCAGCTCTATACCATGCTCAATTGTAGACCTGGTAGCGATGTGGCTGTTGTTATATCGACGCTGTTGCTCGGTGGTGGGGTTCCTCAGAGGTGTCATGAGCCATGTGTGCAGGGGGTATCCCTTGTCCCCAAGGAGCCAGCCCTTGTGGGTGGAAGAGGGGTGGGATGTTGGACGTCTGGAAGATGAAGGAATCGGGGCAGCTGCCAGGGTATTTGGCGCACATGTGAAGGAATCTTTTGCGGTGGTCACAAATGAGCTGAGTGTTGATAGAGTGATAGCCTTTCCTGTTGACGAACAGTCCTGGTTCACGTGGAGATGCTCGTTTGCTATATGGGTGCAATCAATTACACCCTGCACAGTGTGGAATCCCACTGCCCTCTCCGTCTGGCTGAGGTCGTCCATGGGGAAGTTGACGTAGTGCGAGGCCCTGTGAAACAAGCCTGCCTTATGCACTTGTGTGCAGGCGACTGGGAGATACCAGCAATGTCCCCGGTGGCACCCTGGAATGATCAGGAGGTGAAGAAGTTGAGGGCAGTATTAACTTTGACAGCGACAGGTAAGGAGATGCTGCTCGGCCCAGCCGGGAGCAGCTCAACATGAAGGAGGCTGCGGATGTCTGCACCTATCTGGCCTGACTCTGAGCCTCCGTATGCACTGCTCCTCAGAGAGGTCTAGGAAGCTAAGCTTTGGTCTGTAGACCCTGTGGCGAGGGTAGTGCCTCCTGCGACGTCGCTCTCTCTGTTGTTGCCCTCCGGGTTCTTGTGCAGCACTGTGTTGTGGAGTTCCACGTAGTGGAGGTGGACGGCGTGCCTGGCGAGGTTGGTGATGTTGTTCGTCCTTGGATGAATTGATGAATGCAGCCATGGCGCCCCCCTCCCCCCATCCTGACGATGTGAGTTTGAGGGGGTCCGTAAAATAGGTAAATATGTTCGCACAGTAGAGTTTTGGGTGGAAAGTAAGTATTTTGAGTGAAAACATAAAGGACTTGTGCCCTGAAATGACAGAGTGCCCTGCTGCAATAAATGAGGTTTTCTCTCCACCTGTCAAACAATCATTTGCATCTCCCACTGGCTGCTGGCTGAAACACGTCTGCTAGAACAGAGAGTGTTTCCCACAGCACGGGAAACATGCTGAGGACCCTTCAAAATTGCACCCCTGCTAAAATGTCTAGTCAATGAGGTATCTCAAGTACCGTAACTATCTGTCAAGGTATGTAAATCATTATCTCGCCGGCTTTAATTACAGGTGGGAGTCCCGCATTCGGGAGGCTCGCGCGCACCCGAACCTGTCACCGGGGCAACCCGGAAGTCAGCGGGTTGGAGCCGGGCTCCGAACCCGCTCTGGATTTATACAATCTAAGGAGCCCCCCTCCCCTAACGCACCCGCTCCAGCATCTGAAATTCGGCACCTTGGAGTGGGCCAGGCACTAAGGTGAAAAATATAAGCGGCCTTTTTCTTGTAGGAGCCCTCGGAATTTTGGGCCCTGAGGCTGACGGCCAGCTACGTTTCTCTTCACCCACGATTACCACCACAAGGCTTTGCCAAGGAATAGAATGTGCCAGAGCTATGGCCAGGCCATGGTAATGCTCTGGTCTATCAAATTTGGGCATACCTTAGCCTGGACACAGAGCACCCAGGAAAATTAGCTTCATTGTTTTTCAGCAGCCATTACAGTTTTCCAAGAAAGTGCTTGGACATTATTTGAGCTGATCTAAGAGGAAATGATTTTAAAACAGGTCCCTATTTTCATCACAGTCCCCAATGGGTGAACATGTTAATTAATGCATCACAACCATTTCCAGGTGTCACTCTGCTGTCAGAAAAATTCTGACACTGGAATTTCATTCATAGTATGACTCCAAATGTGTCATTTCAAGTAAATTTGTGAATAATTGAAATTTCACCAGTTCAGATCATTTAAGGTCTGGACTGGTCTGTTCTCTCAATGGCTCAGTGAGTAAATGCACTAGGCAAGTCGGTTCCTAAATTGGCATTTGTGTCCCTGGGCAGGGTAAGTCACACAGGAAATTCTTCTTCACAAATGTGACATTTTCATTTCCCACCACAACCATTCTTAATCTGTAAGTGAGATTGTCGATTTACTGCCATTGTGTGCTTAGCTATGGACAATTTTATTCTGCACCACTAGGAAATAGGTGAGATGACCCAAACTTGCTTCACACAGGACTCTTACAATTGGCAGAAAGAGGAGACTGTCATTCCATTAGTCTGGATTAGATTCATAAATTCAGATTCCAGAGGTGAAAGGACAGTTGCTAACCTAGTGCATCACCTTGATATCACATCCCAGTCCAACAGTTTGATATTTTATGTAAATGTGCTTTTCTGCAACTAAATAACTAAAAGGTATGATTTACGATGTTATCAGTGGCAGATAGTCCCGTCTTGGTTCTCAATATGTGCAGTGAATTTAAACAGTTCTCAATATGGATGGTAGATGCAACACTTTGTTGTGCAAACAAAAAACTGACAAATCTAGACAACCTGCTGGTCGATCCATAAACTAGGAATTGGAAACTACTCTCCCACAAGTAGACAGACAGCACTGGCTATGGACAGCCATATACCATATGTTGGAAGTTAACCACTTCACTGCTAAAGTTATGAATAATTTGTTATGTCTGTTGATTTCTTTTTATAAATACAGCATTTCTAGACAGTCTCATCCCGTTGGGTATCAAACAATGAGGTAATTATTTATTCATGAGCTCACAGACTACAGAACCATCATTTCCCAACAGTTTTGATCCTAATTGTAGGACTATCTTTGACTGGGGGATGGAAGGAACAGTTGGACATTGTTATTGGAGTTGAATACATTCTACAGTTGCTGTAGTGCCACTGTTGCATTTTAATGCAGTCAACCATCAATTATGTCATTGCTGTTCTCTTCCTCACAGCTGCTATTGGATTTCAGTTCTTTTGAAACTGGTGTTTTTGGAGTAGTTGAAAGGGCTAGTGACCTTGTCCGTCCATCTGTCTGTGTATCGCCATGTCTAGACTGATAACAATCATATCACCTCAACTAGTATAGATGCAATATTGTAAACTTCTACGCCAATATAAATAACAGTTCAGATTTCAAGTGATATTGACTTCAGGAACATTACAAATTACTTTAAAATTTGTATGTTAGAATTATTTAGATAGTTTCAGCGAAGTTGTCTTTACAATGTAATGATCTAAACAAATAATACGTGTGAGCCAATGTGCTGTGATTGGCATAACAATATGGAACACCAATTAGAACAACAGTAGCACAGAATGGCCTATTATGAGTTCTTTAGTTAAACAACAATGAGTGACATGATGGTATCATTGATTTAAAAAGTGTACAGGCCTTATATAAATTGTTGCTGGACCAAATGCAGCAATCAGAGAATACAATGAAGATATTGTATTCAGAGACTTGAGTACATAATCCAGGCTGACACTCCAGTGCAGCACTGAGGGAGTGTTGCACTGTCAGAGGTGCCGTTTTTCAGATGAGACGTTAAACCAAGTCTGCCCTCTCAGGTGGACGTAAAAATCCCATTAAACTATTTCAAAGAAGAGCTGGGAAGTTCTCCCCAGTGTCTTGGCCAATAGTTATCCCTCACCCATCATCACTAAAACAGATTATCTGGTCATTATCATATTGATGTTTGTGGGACCTTGCTGTGCGCAAATTGGCTGCTGTGTTTCCTACATTACAACAGTGACTACACTTCAAAAGTACTTCATTGATTGTAAAGCGCTTTGGGTCGTCCTAAGGTCGTGAAAGGCACTATATAAATGCAGTTCTTTCTTTCTTATAGAACCAGAGAAGACATTAATTAAACCAGAATGCAGTCTCCCAAATCAGCACAATCCCTTTCAGTCACATCTAATCCCATCCCTATACTACCAGTTTTGTTACAAGGTCTTCGCTATCATTTTATAGCCACCAATTTCTGCTTCTATTTTATCATATAAATACAGTCTCAAAAATAAACAGTGACTCCCATGAAATGATTAAAATATTTAAATCATTTACATACCCAGTAACAATAATATATGAAATGCTCCGATCCATACCTTGTAACCTGAAAACCCACTCCCCTTTCTGAAATCAATCTCATCCAATGCTACAGACTAACCAGAAAATAATGGGAAACTTCAAAACAAAAATCCAAAGTACCCGAGGATATTTTAAGCTTTCCTGCTCCAATGAGTGAAGACAGAAGTGATACAGAGTTGCCATTTGTACCAAATGCTTATTATGAGGCAATTTTAATATTGTGCTTGAGATGATAAATAATACAAACACCAAAAGGGCAAAAGCATACCTCAAAGAGTAGCCCAAGGACATTGAGGCTTTCATATGGCCGCTTTTTTAGTATGAATTCCGGGACACCTCTCAGGCATTACTCTCAGGCACAGTTGTAATTGCTTCTTTACAATATGGCACAAAGGGTTAAGCATTTCCTAAATAATAGTTAAGACATCCATAAGCTTAGCAAGTCCTTTTCACAGCAATGAACACTTCCTGTCAGACAATTAATACAAGTATTGAGGACATCATGGAAGTGATTCTGATGAAATATTGGCCCAGAAATTGCTGGAATGGTGCATCTCGTGGCGAGCGACATGAATTGGACTTTTTTCCTCACCCTTCAGATCAGTGCGCCGCAAACTATTGGAAACGTGAATTGATAACGATGCAGTGATGTCAACATCGCATCTGGAACCTCATGAACGACGTGCCCAATGGTACATCTCTGGAACCAATGAAATTTAAGGATAGAGAAAGAAACAGAGTGAACGATGGAGAACGAATTAGGGTGTATTAGAGTCAACTTAGATACAGAAATAGAAATAAAGAGAGGGAATGAAAGAGAATGGATTAAGAGGGAGAGAGAAAAGAGACAGAAAGGAAAAGTAAGTAATTTTGGCAATTAAAGCCGGTGGGATGACGATTTACATACTTTTACACATAGTTAAAGTACTTGAGATACCTGATTGAGTAGACATTTTGGCAGGGGTGCAATTTTGAAGGATCCTCAGCGTGTTTCCCTTGCTGTGGGAAACATTCCCCGTTGCAGCAGCCAGTGGGAGATGCAAATGAGTATTTGACAGGTGGGGAGAAATCGTCATTTATTGCAGCAGGGCACTCTGTCACTTCAGACAAAGTTTTGGCTGTAAGACCTTTGTGTTTCCACTCAAAGTTCTTACTCTCCACCCAAAACTCTGCTATGCAAATATATTTACCTACTTTGCGGACCCTCTCAAACTCACACCGTCAGGATGGTGGTGGTGGGGGGGGGGGGGGGCGGGTGGCGCCATGGCTGCATTCATCACTTCATCCGTGGATGAGCAACATCACCAGCCTCGCCAGGCACAGCGTCCACCTCCACCACATGGAGCTCCACAACACAGTGCTGCGCCACAGGCACCTGCACAAGAGCACAGAGGGCAACAACGGAGAGAGTGATGTCGCAGGAGGCACTACCCTCGCAACAGGATCCACAGACTGAGGCTCAGCTTCCGTATGCACCTCTCTGAGGAGCAGCGCATTTGGAGGCTCAGAGTCAGTCGCCAGGTAGGTGCAGACATCTGCAGCCTCCTTCATGCCGAGCTGCTCATGGCTGGGCAGCATCTCCTTACCTGTCGCTGTCAAAGTCACCACTGCCCTCAACCTCTTCACCCCGGATCGTTCCAGGGTGCCACCAGGGACATCGCCAGGGTCTCTCAGTAGTCTGCACACAAGTGCATAAGGCAGGTCACCGATGGCTTGTTTCGCAGGGTCTCGCACTACGTCAACATCCCCATGGACAACCTCAGCCAGACGGAGAGGGCAGTGGGATTCCACACAGTGGCTGGCTTCCCATGGGTGCAGGGTGTAATTGATCGCACCCATATAGCAATACGAGCACCTCCACACGAGCTAGGACTGTTCATCAACAGGAAGGGCTATCACTCCATCAACACTCAGCTCGTTTGTGACCACCGCAAGAGATTCCTTCACGTGTGCACCAGATACCCTGGCAGCTGCCACGATTCCTCGATCCTCTGGGATTCCAACATCCCACCCCTCTTCCACGCACCGAACACCCGCAAGGGCTGGCTCTTCGGGGACAAGGGATACCCCCTGCACACGTAGCTCATAATACCTCTGAGGAACCCTATCACCGAGCAACAGCGTCGATATAGCGACAGCCACATCGCTACTAGGTCTACAATTGAGCATGCTATAGTGCTGCTCAAGATACGCTTCAGGTGCATTGATCGTTCTGGGGGAGCGCTTCAATGCGCACCAGAGAGAGTGGGACGCATTATAGTTGTGTGTTGTGCCCTGCACAATATGGCACAGCAGAGAGGGGCGCCGCTTGAGGAGGCCCCATCCACGTCTGCCACCCACATTGAGGAGGATGAGGAGAAGGAGCAACCCATGGGCAGAACAACGGCTCACCTGGCTGCTTGTGAGGCCAGTGAATCACTGATATGTGAACAATTCTCCTAACATCAGACAGTGTGAAGACTCCAGTCCGCAGCACCTGGATCGATCAGCGGCCACACCAGCCATCCCCCCTACCCTGCACAAAACAGTCCTGCAGTTACACATTTGCCCAGTGTAGAGTGACCCAATGGGTGGCATCAAGTGCCAGCGTTCATGGTGAACCTCGTCATTGGGCCTTATTACAGAAGCCAATCAAGAATGGCCAAGACATGGCAGTAGTGGTGACAATAATAATATTTAATGTGCATTTAACAAAAAGCAAATATAAATAAAAAACATGACCAACCGTCAAATACCCTTGTGCATCCCCTTTGTGCTCACAAAACCTTTGCCTTTCGCTTCTGACTACTTCTACATGGTGCATCCCCTGTGGCTGTAGCAGAGGTAGTGGCAGATGCTTTGGGCCTACGCCCTCTCGGTTTCGGTGCCCGTGAGGGCCCCTCCAAAGACTGCCCAACCTGCACCTGTGCAGGGGCAGACTCGACCACCAGGAGAGGAGGCAGCATTGCAGGTACTGGTTGAGAGGGGTGCAATGGGTGAGATGTGGGGGCGCTTTGAGTGGCATCCCCACTTCCATGTCCCCTTTCGCCATCATTCCTCCCGTGGGCCAGGTCCACACCACTCCTACCACTCTGCTGGACGACAGTTTGGAGGACATGTGTGAAGCCTTGTAAGGCCAATGCTCGAGTATCTGCCTCCCTGTTTAAGGCTGCAGAATGTTGTTCACCCTGAGTCCGAAGGGCCGTTGTCAGGGCCTGAATGGACTCATTTGTAAGGTGTGCTTAAAACTCCATGGAGGCTAGCCTTCCCTCCATCGCAAACATTCCCACACTTGCCTGCGACACTATCTCAGAGGTGCCCTCACGTCCCTGTGACAGTATCTCAGAGATTCCCTCCTGTACCTGTGCCACCATTCCATTCATGCAGGAGTTGGACTCCTCCATCTTCTGTGCGATTTTGGAGAATGTGGATGGCACCTGTTCCAGCACCTTGCAAATGTGCTGCTGCCCCTCGATCATTCTCCTTTTAATGGATGGCCCCCAGGGTTCGGCATCTGTGTCCAGCTGAGCAGAGTCTGGAGAGGAGTGCTCCCACCGACATGGACTCTCCACAGCTGCCCCTGCCAGCAGTGTCTGCTCGTGCTCACATCTGTGTGGTAACTCACCATGTGCAACCCCAACTAGCTGTGGACGGGGCCCACCAAGGCGTGTGTATCTGCGCTGCTGGATGGCTCACTCAGATGTGACGGTGCCCCCTCAGAGGTCGGCAGGTCCTCTGAGGAATTGCCCTCCGCCATCACAGCGGTCGCTGAAGGCCCTGTAAGAGAACAGAAGGCGATATTAAGCATGATGACAGATGCTGAGGTGCTGAAGATGGCAAGGCATGTTAACATCAATTGATATTGTGAGTGCTGAATGTTAAAGTTCTGTCACCAGACGTTTGTCGGGTGCCAGTCTTGGCATCCACAATGGACAGGCACTTGAGCATGACTATCTGTTGCAGTCCCCCTCCAGTCCTCACCCTCTCCCGTGCATTCTGGGCTCTCTTCTCCTATAAGGGGAGAAAGTAGAGATGCATGAGTGAGTGATGGTGACGTGGCCAACCGCTGAATGCATTGGTTTGGGTGCAGCTGACCGTGAAAGAGATGCATCAGTGGGTGAGTATGAGACAGAGCCATGACATTGTATGAGGATTGGGTGAAGTGGTAGTGGTGGGGTGAGTACTGGGGAGGTGAGGAATTGGTGAGTAAGTGCAGGTAAGTTGAGGATGAGCTTTGAGTGGGTGTGAGGAGTGATGTGATAGAGTAGCGTTGGCAGTGCAGAATGAGTTGGGGGGGGGTGGGGGCGGTAATGTGGAAGACGGAATGTAGGAGAATGAGTAAGTGTACTCACTTTGGCTGACCTGGTTAGGTCATTGAAGTGCTTCCTGCACTGGATCCAGGTGCGGGAGATGTTGCTGCTGCTGGTGACCTCCTCTGCCATCTCCAGCCAGGCTAGAGGATCTGGTGGCAGAGCCAGGCCACTTCCTCCTGTCCGCCGGGTAAAAGACATCCCTCCTCCTCCCCATCCTATCCAGTAGCATCTGGAGTGAGGCATCACTGAATCTAGGAGCAGCCTTTCCCCTGGGCTGCTCCATTGTGCTATTTGGGTGTTTCCTCCAGGAGCAGCCATTGGACGGCTGTCCCTTTAAATAGAGCTCCTCCAGCTGACAGCCTGTGATGCAGGTGTGCAGTTCGCCCACTGCGCAGGTTTGGACGGCAAACCCGGAAGCCACGTTAAGTGGCTCCAATTTACCCGCGATGGCATGGGGAATGGACGGATTTTATTGTGCGGGTTACCCACGCGCCCAGTCGCCCCCCCACCCCCCTGGCTGCCCTCCCGCCTCCCCGCTAATATCGGGGCCCATTACTCAGCAAGCCAGATGTGACCTGGGAATGTTTGATGTTGACATTGGGCATCTGAAATAGAAAGTGTTATATTTGCCAGAACTGACATCCACTCCCCTTAATGAGTGCAAAAGTTCACACAACGAAAAAAAACATAAAAGTGCCACCAAACCTGATGCATGTAAGACCTGCTGAATTATTCAAAGAAGAAGCGGAGAGGTACCTGAAAAATGCGTAAGTGGAGGGATGCAACATTGGTACTGGGATAAGATGAAGATAGGATAATATTATCACGGTCTCCAGTGCTTTACAACAACAACAACTTATGTAGCACCTTTAACGTAGGAAAATGCCCCAAGGCACTTCCCAGGAGCATAATCAGACAAAAATGATACAGAGCCAAAGAAGGAGATATTCGGATGTGTGACCAAAATCTTGGCCAAAGAGTTACATTTTAAATAGGGTCTTAAAGGAGGAGAGAGAGGTGGAGAGGTAGAGAAGTTTAGGGAGGGGATTCCAAAGCTTAGGGCCTAGATGCCTGAAGGTACGGCCGCCAATGGTGGGGGGAAGGGAATAGGGGTTGCATTTTCGGAGGGTTGTAGGGTTGGAGGGGGATACAGGGATCAGGAGAGGTGAGGCCATGGAGGGATTTGAACACAAGGATGAGAATTTAAATTTGAGGCATTGGTGGACCGGGAGCTAAGGTAGGTCAGTGAGCACAGGGGTGATGGGAGAACTGGACTTCAACCACAATTCAGCAGCTCTGAAAACTGTCATACAATTTCTCTCATTCTCTGACATCATAGTGCAAAAACCAGGGTAAGTTGCCAGATATATTTTTGCATAATGAATAGAATTATATATATTGTACATAAAACTAAAATAATAAATCAAGGAGTTAAACCAAAAATAAAGTGAGTAATCCTCTGTGTGACATTGTAATGCTCCAAACAGGCCAGAGAGGTCTAAGGTTTAATCCCTGTTCTGTGCTGAGTTAGCTGATCACAGTTGCAGTACTGGGGTGCTTCATTTGACCTTGATGTCCCTTAGCTAAAGAGGGGAAAATTTAGCCAGGGTCCCTGCTCCTGATTGCTATCCAGTGACACTTACTGAAAGGCATATGAATGTCAGGTGAATAAGGATCAGGTTTGGCTGATACCCGCTGTTTACACTCGGACATAAAGAAGGAATGCTCAGAGGTGCCACCGAAACTCCATTTCAGCATGATTCACTTGCCCCAGGCAAGGCCCAATAAGGATGATGTTGTTTTCTCAAAAAGACAATAAAGGCTACTAGTTAATAAAGAGTTCAAAAGACATTATAAACCACAAAAAAAGCTTGGGTAATTTATTACTTTCACAAATCCTCAGTTTAATCTTTCGTGTTTGAATTTCTATATTGTATACTATGGAGTTGGTGGGACAATTTATTTTCTGTTTTTTTAGCCGGTGTGGGGGTACTGTGGCAGACATTAACTACCAGACTGTTCTTTGTGGTCATGACAACTGTAGTATAACTAATATTACCTTTGTCATTGTGTTACTGAGGATAGGATAGCCCTGCCTTCAAATATCAGACAGCTGGTTGGGCTGGGAATGGAGGCACTGGGATCAGGTGCAATAGGAATCTAAGTGACATTGGTGGACCTTACAGAAGCACGTGGGAAAGCTTGGGAAGGATGAAAACAAAGAAGCACATGGGAAAGGACCAATTGTGCTTTTTTTATTCGTTCATGGGATGTGGGCGTTGCTGGCAAGGCCGGCATTTATTGCCCATCTTTAATTGCCCTTGAGAAGGTGTTGGTGAGCCGCCTTCTTGAACCGCTGCAGTCCGTGTGGTGAAGGTTCTCCCACAGTGCTGTTAGGAAGGGAGTTCCAGGATTTTGACCAGCGACGATGAAGGTACGGCGATATATTTCCAAGTCGGGATGGTGTATGACTTGGAGGGAAACGTGCAGGTGGTGTTGTTCCCATGTACCTGCTGCTCTTGTCCTTCTAGGTGGTGGAGGTTGCAGGTTTGGGAGGCGCTGTCGAAGAAGCCTTGGCGAGTTGCTGCAGTGCATCCTGAGGATGGTACACACTGCAAGACCATATTTGGCTACAGGAGACATGGAATAGGATACCCTTTCCTCTCTAATGATAATCAATTGGAATTCATATCAATCATCATTACAGAGGGAAGGAAGCTGGACCAGGTTATAAGGACACAAGTCTTCAGCTGTAGTGCTGAAGGCCTGTGCTCCAGAACTAGCCGTGCCTCTAGCCAAGCAGTTCCAGTACAGTTACAACACTGGAACCTACCTGACAATATGGAAAATTGCTCAGGTATGTCCTGTCCACGAAAAGCAGGACAAATCCAATATGGCAAGTTACCATCCTATCAGCCTACTCTCAATCATTATCAAAATGATGGAAGGAGTCATCAACCATGCTATCAAGCAGTATTTACTCACCAATAACCTGCTCACTGATGCTCAGTTCTGTCAGGAACATTTGGCTCCAGATCTCATTACAGCCTTGATCCAAATATGGACAAAAGAGCTGAATTCTGGGGGCTAAGTGAGAGTGACTGCTCTTGACATCAAGGCAGCATTCGACCGAGTGTGGCACCAAGGAGCCCTAGCAAAATTGAAGTCAATGGGGATCAGGGGGAAAACTCTCCAGTGCTGGAGTGATACCTAGCACCAAGGAAGATGGTTGTGGTTGTTGGAGACCAATCATCGTAGCGCTAGGACATCGCTGCAGGTGTTCCTCAGGGCAGCGTCCTAGGCCCAGATATCTTCAGTTGATTAATCCTTCCCTCCATCATATGGTCAGAAGTGGGGCTATTTGCTAATGATTGCACAGCGTTCAGTTCCATTTGCAATTCCTCAGATAATGAAGTAATCCATTCCCGCATTCAGCAAGACCTGGATAATATCCAGGCTTGGGCTGATAAGTGGCAAGTAACAGTTGTGCCACACAAGTGTCAGGCAATGACCATCTCCAACAAGGAAGAGTCTAACCACCTCCCTTTGACATTCAACAGCATTACCATTGCCGAATCCCCCACCATCAACATCCTGGGGCTCACCATTGACCAGAAACTTAACTGGACCAGCCACATAAAAGCCGTGGCTACAAGAGCAGGTCAGAGGCAGGGTACGCTGTGGCAAGTGGGTCACCTCCTGACTCCCAAAAGCCTCTCCATCACCTACAAGGCACAAGTCAAGAGTGTGATGGAATACTCTCCACTTGCCTGGATGAGTGCAGCTTCAACAACACTCAAGAGGCTCAACACCATCCAGGACAAAACAGTTCACTTGATTTGCACCCCATCCACCACCTTAAACATTCACTCCCTACACCACCAGCGCACCGTGGCTGCAGTGTGTACCGTCTACAGAATACACTGCAGCAACTCACCAAGGCTTCTTCAACAGCACCTGTCAAACACACGACCTCTACCACCTAGAAAGACAAGGGCAGCAGGCATATGGGAACCCCACCACCTCCAAGTTCCTCTCCAAGTCACACACATTCCTGACTTGGACATTTATCGCTGTTACTTTATCATCGCTGGGTCAAAATCCTGGAAGCCCCTTCCTAACAGCACTGTGGGAGGACCTTCACCACATGGACTGCAGCGGTTCAAGAAGGCGGCTCACCACCACCTTCTCAAGGGCAATTAGGGATGGGTAATAAATGCCAATGATGCCCACATCCCAAGAATGAATTTTTAAAAGGTAAGGATACAAGGGAGGGATAGTCTTACCAGCAGAAAGGCCAATTGTTGAGAGAGAACCAATCCTGACTCAGGGAATTGGTTGAGGGAGCCATGTGATTTAGCTTGTGATCCAGATCTTTAAAACATCTAGGGGATAACGTGGATGGAAGCAAGCTATTTAGTTTGGAACATGCAATTAGAACTACAAACTATAAAGCTGATTTTTCAAATGTATCAATAGAGCTCAGAGTCTAAACAATTGATCTAACTTGCATTTATATAGCTTTAAGTATTCATCCACATACATTAACCCATAGCAATATCAACAATGCAGTGGTATAACCATCAATTCAACATCCCACCCTGTTTCCTAGAAGTATACACTGAAGCTAACAAGGGTCAAAGTCAGGAGCTCAGGCCTTTTATTGTGGAGTGAATCCGGAGTTGGTTCTGTCCAGAGTACAAAGTGCTACATCAAGTAGAATGGTGAAAGAAGAGCAAATTAATGTCGATAATAATGAAAAATTTATTGTCCATTTCTGACAATAGTTTGTCCTCCTAATTTTCTTTTCGTAGCCCTTTTTTTTGCAATAAATACCTAGTATCAGAGAAATACAAACTGGCCATATAAGCCAGAAATAGAGCAGTTAAGATGCTATGTAATTATCATAGTACGTATGATCCAGCACATAAGGAGGCCATTCGGCCCATCATGCCTGTGCCGGCTCTTTGGGAGAGCTATCAAATTAGTCCCAATCCCCTGCTCTTTCCCCATAGCCCTGTAAATTTTTTCCCTTCAAGTATTTATCCAATTCCCTTTTGAAAGTTATTATTGAATCTGCTTCCACCACCCTCTCAGGCAGTGCAGTCCAGATTATAACATCTCGCTGCGTAAAAAATTGCTTTCTCATATCGTCTCTGGTTCTTTTGCCAATCACCTTAAATCGGTGTCTTCTGGTTACTGACCCTTCTGCTACTGGAATTGTTTCTTCTTATTTACTTTATCAAAATTGTTCACGATCTTGAACGTCTCTATCAAATCTCCTCTTAACCTTCTCTACTCTAAGGAGAAAAATCCCAGCTTCTCCAGTCTCTCCACCTAACTGAAGGTTAGTCAAACATGATTTTCCTTTAACAAATCCGTGCTGACTTTCATTTATTAGCCCATACTGTTCCAAGTGTAAATTAATTTTGTCCCGGATTACTGTCTCTAAAAGTTTCCCCACCACTGATGTTAGGCTGACTGGCCTGTAATTGCTGGGTTTATCCCTCTCCCCTTTTTTGAACATGGGTGTAACATTTGCAACGCCCATATCTAAGGAGGATTGGAAGATTGTGGCCACAGCCTCTGCAATTTCTACCCTTACTTCTCTCAGAATCCTAGGATGCATCCCATCTGGACCAGATGACTTTTCTACTTTGAGTACTGCCAACCTTTTAGGTACCTTCTCTTTATCTATTTTTATCCTATCCGATATCGCTACTACCTTCTACTTTACTGTGACATTGGCAGCATCCTCTTCTCTTGTGACGACCAATGCGAAGTATTCATTTAGCACCTCAGCCATACCCTCTGCTTCCACAAGAAGGTCTCCTTTTTTGTCCCTAATCGGTACTACCCTTCCTTTGACTACCCTTTTACTATTTATATGTTTATAAAAGACTCTTGGCTTCCCTTTTATGTTAGCCGCTAAACTATTCTCATACTCTCTTTGCCCCTCTTATTTCCTTTTTTAAATGTCTGTACTTTTTGTATTTAGCTTGGTTCTCTACTGTATTATGAACCTTACATTTATCATAAACTTCCTTTTTCTGTTTCATTTTAATCTCTATATCTTTAGTCACCCAGGGAGCTCTACCTTGGATGCCCTTCCTTTCCCCCTCATGGGAATGAATCTACGCTGTACCTGAACCATCTCCTCCTTGAAGGCCTCCCATTGTTCAATTACTGTTTTGCCTACCAATTTTTGATTCCAATCTACCAGGCAAGATCCCTTTTTAACTCACTGAAAGTAGCCCTCCTCCAGTTAAGTATTTTTATGCTTGATTGCTCCTTGGCCTTTTCCATAATTATTCTAAACCTGATGCTATTATGATCACTGTGAATTGTAACTTCATGATGAGTTTTGAGCCCATATATTTCAGTCTGCTTACCAATAGTTTACATTTCCAAGTTTCATCAAATGCAGAATATAAAAGTTTATTTTACTCCTTTGAAAAACAATCCCTTTCTGTTGGCACACTGTCCCTGGTAGAGAGAATGTAATAAACATAAACTGTGAGGTAGAGAAAAAGAAAGAGAACACAAGCCGTGCCTCTTCACCTATATATATGGGGATTAGCTTTTCTACAGGCTCATAGAATTGTGTAGAATTGTTTGATAGTGCCTGAAATGCCAACTATGCTAGAAAAAGCCAGCAGGCTCTCCCATGTGCCAGCTGCAGATCTCACAAGAGCTTAGTTAACGAGAAACGCCAAGCAGATTACATTAATAAGCTCGAAACATGTAAATGAGCAAACATCCCTTGTTAAGTAGGAGTATTTGTAAACATATATGACACTCAATTATCTTCAAATGAGAAGGTGTGGAAAAGTGTCTAACTTCTAACTCAATACTTATACTGGTCGATTTTAGGATGGCCGAGCGGGTGCGTTAGTGGCGGGGGAGCTCCGATAATTCCGGATTCCTGAGGTGGGTCCGGAGCCCGGCTCCAACCCGCCCACTTCTGGGTTCCCCAATGATGCGCGCACAGCCCCCGCATGCGGGACTCCCACCAGCAATTAAAGCCGGCGGGATCCCACTTAAGGCAATTATTTTGCTACTTCAGGTCATTAGCAGACCTGATTTGTAGGATATTTTAGGAGGGGTGGGATTTTCATCCAAACTGAGCGTGTTTCCCGTACTGGGAACTGCAAAGGTCCATTTGACAGGTGGAGGGGGGGGGGACCCTCACTCATTGCAGGAGGCCACTTTGACAAAGTTTGGCCTCCACCACCCTCCTCCTAACACAAAAATTCACCAACTTGCAACCTCAACCTCGGTGTGCGGACACATTTACCTACCTTGTGGACCCCCTCAAACGTACATCTTCCGAATGGGGGCCGCCATAGCTCCAGTCATGACCTCCTCGGAGGACGAACAGCATCACCAGCCTCGCTGGCCACGCCGTCCACCTCTGACACATGGAGCTCCACAACACAGTGCTGTGACACATCGACCTGCACAGCAAGAGGGAGGGCAACCACAGAGAGATATGCGTTGCAGAAGGCACTACCCTCGCCACAGGGTCTACAGACCGAGGCTCAGCTTCCTGGACCTCTCTGAGCAGCAGTGCACACGGAGGCTCAGAGTCACTCGACATGTAGTCGTGGACATCTGCAGCCTCCTTCATGCCGAGCTGCTCCCGGCTGGCCCGAGCACCATCTTCTTACCTGTCGCTGTCAAAGTCACCACTGCCCTCAACAACTTCTCCTCCGTATCCTTCCAGGGTGCCACCGGGGACATTGCCAATGTCTCTCAGTCGTCTGCACAAAAGAGCCCTGCAAATACCCCTACACCCACTCTGCAGTGACACAATGGGTGGCATCAGTTGTGGGTCTTCATTGTGATCCTCAGGAAAGGGCATAATTGCACGAACCGGACAAGATTCGCACAGACGTGGCAGTAGTGGTGCCAATATAATATGTGATGTGAGTTGGTCAGAAATTAAATATAAGTAAAAACCATGACAAACCCTCAAACACCCTTGTGCATCCCCTTCAAGCTCACAACACGTTTGCCTTATGCTGCCTACTGCACATATGCCCTGTGGCTGCAGCACAGGTAGTGGCAGGTTGAGTGAGGCTGACTGTGAAAGAGATGCATGAGAGGGTGAGTATGAGATAGAGCCATGAGATTGTATGAGGATTGGGTTGAGTGGTAGTGGCGGGATGAGTACTGGCGAGGTGAGTAAGTGCAGGTAAGATGAGGATGAGCTTTGAGTGGGTGTGAGGAGTGATGTGATAGAGTAGTGTTGGCTGTGCAGAAGGAGGTGTGGGGTGGGGGCGGTGATGTGGCAGACGGAGTGTAGGGGAATGAGTAAGTGTACTCACTTTGGCTGACCTACTTAGGTCATTGCAGCGCCTCCTGCACTGTATGCAGGTGCACGATATGTTGGTGGTGCAGGTGACCTCCTCTGCCACCTTGAGCCAGGCCTTCTTGGTGGCAGAGGCAGGCCGCTTCCTCCCGCCCGCCGGGGGGAAGATCTCTGTCCTCCCCCTCCTCCTCACCCCATCCAGTAGGACCTGGGATCATTAAACCTGGGAGCAGCCTTCCCCCTGGGCTGCTCCATGCTGTAATTTTTCCTATTTCTTGCAGCATCATTCAGTGGAGGACTGCCCCTTTAAATAGAGCTCCTCCAGCTGACAGACCTTACTGCGCATGCGCAGTCCGCCCGACGCGCAGCTCGGCAGCGGGGAACCCGGAAGACCAGGTAAGTGGATCCAATTAGCCTGCGATTGTGCACGGGGCAGACTGATTTCACCGGGCGCGTTACCCACGCGCCCAATCACCCCCCCTGCCGTGAACCCATCGCCCTCCTAATATCGAGCCCAATGGGTGGCATCAGGTGTGGGTCTTCATAGTGATCCTCAGGAAATGGAACTATTGCACAAACCAGACAAGATTTGCAAAGACGTGGCAGTAGTGGTGATAACAAATTTTAATGTGCTTTGCAAAACAAACGAAAGTAAATCAAAAATATGTCATTTTGTCGTACATCCTTGTGCATCCCCTTTGTGCTCACAAAACCTTCACCTTTCGTTTATGGGAACCTCTATGTGGTGCTACCCCAGTGGCTGCAGCAGAGGTAGTGGCAGGTTGCTCTTGTCCATGCCCTGACCGATGAGATCCTTTGCGCAGACGCCCTCTGGGTTTCGGTGCCCGTGAGGGCCCCTCCAAAGTCTGCTCCACCTGCACCTGTGCAGGGGCAGACTCGGCCACCTGGAGAGGAGGCAGCATTGCGGGTACTGGTTGAGAGGGGGGCAACGGGTGAGACGTGGGAGCGCTTTGAGTGGCGTCCCCACTTCCATGTCCACTTTCACCATCATCCCTCTCCTGGCCCAGGCCCACATCACTCCTTCCACAGTTTGGAGGACTTGTGTGAAGCCTTGGAAGGCCAGTTGTAAAGTATCTGTCAGCCTGTTTAAGGCTGCAGAATGTTGCTCACCCTGAATCCGAATGGCCGTTGTCAGGGCCTGAATGGACTCATTGTTGAGCCGTGCTTGAAGCTCGATGGAGGCTAGCCTTTCCTCCATCGCAAATATTCCCGCACCTACCCGCAACAATATCTCAGAGATGCCTTCACGTCCCTGCACTTACTCCATCCTCTGCGCGATTGTGGAGAGTGCACGTGGCAACTGTTCCTGTACCTCGGCAATTTGCTGCTGGCCCTCGATGACTCTCCTTTTCATGGCTGGCCCCCAGGGTTCAGCATCAGGGACCAGCTGAGCAGAGCCTGGAGAAGAGTGCTCCCACCGACGCAGACTCTCCACAGCTGCCCCTGTCACCAGGGTCTGCTCGTGCTCACATGTGCTTGGTGACTCACCATGTGCAAGCCCAACTAAGTGAGGACGGGGACCCACCGAGGTGTGTGTATCTGCGCTGGTGGATGGCTGGCTCAGATGTGACGATGCACCCTCAGAAGCCAGCAGGTCCTCTGAGGAATTGCCCTCTGCAGTCACGGCGATCGCAGATGGCCCTGCAAGAGAACAGAAAGCAATATTAACCATGTGGACAGATGTTGAGATGCTGCAGAAGCCAAGTGATGCTAAGGCCATTCGCTATCATGAGTGCTGAGTGTTAGATTTCTGTCACCAGCCGCTTGTGCGCTCCCAGTCTCGGCGTCCGCCACGGACAGGCACTCCAGCGTCCAGCTTAATTCAAATGCCTGCTGCTCCGCGTCCATTAAGACTACCTGGTGTCATAGAGTCATAGTCATAGAGTCATAGAGTTATACAGCACGGATAGAGGCCCTTCGGCCCATCGTGTCCGCGCCGGCCATCAAGCCCTGTCTACTCTAATCCCATATTCCAGCATTTGGTCTGTAGCCTTGTATGCTATGGCATTTCAAGTGCTCATCCAAATGCTTCTTGAATGTTGTGAGGGTTCCTGCCTCCACAACCCTCTCAGGCAGTGAGTTCCAGACTCCAACCACCCTCTGGGTGAAAAAGTTCTTTCTCAAATCCCCTCTAAACCTCCCGCCTTTTACCTTGAATCTATGCCCCCTTGTTATAGAACCCTCAACGAAGGGAAAAAGCTCCTTAGTATCCATCCTATCTATGGTGTGGCGGGACCCCTCCGGTCCTTGCCCTCTCCCGGGCATTCTGGCATCTCTTCTTCTAACAAGGCAAAACACAGAGAGGCGTGATTGAGTGATGGTTGCATAGTGACCCGCTGCATGCATTGGTGTGGGTGGGGGTGAGCATGAGGGAGATGCATGGGAGGGTGCATGTGAGGCATAGCCATAAGATTGTATGAGAATTGAGTTGCGAGGTGGTGTTCGAATGGGAATTGGGGCGGTGAGTAAGTGCAGGTAAGGTGAGGATGATGGTTGAGTGGATGTGAGGAGTGATGCAAGAGTGTTGTGGTGGCAGTGCAGAAGGAGTTGTGTGGTGGTGGAGGTGATGTGGAAGACGGCGTGTGGGAGAATGCGTAAATATACTCACTTTGGCTGACCTAGTTAGGTCATTAAAGCGCTTCCTGCACTGGACCCAGGTTCGGCACACATTGCCGCTGCTGCTGACCACGTCGGCCACCTCCTCCCATCAGATGGGAAAAAAATTTCCCTCCTCCTCCTCACCCCATCGAGCAGCACCTGGAGTGAGGAGTCAGAGAACCTTGGAGCAGACTTGCCTCTGGCCTGCTCCATGCTCCAAAAATGGTTCTTTGCTGCAGGAGGCGTATTGGAGGACTGCTCCTTTAAATAGGGCACCTCCTGCTGACAGCCTGTGATGCGGGTGCGCAGTGCACCCGCTGCGCAGGTCTGGAACGGGAAACCCAGAAGCACGCGTAAGTACCTTCAATTAGGCTGCGATCGCATGCGGAGCACCCCGATTTCACTGGGCGCGTTACCCAAGCACCCAGTCGACACCTCGCTGCCAACCCGCCTCCCTCCTAATATCGGGCCCATAGTGTCTATTGCTAGAACTCCATCTCTTATAGTTATAAGGAAAGAGGAGAGACCACTATAACGTGGCCTCCATTTGAGTTCTGGAAACAGGAGCTACTTGGGAAGAAATGCTAGGCTGCCAAGCAAGTGTTAGGCAGCCGTGCAGACATAAACTATAAGGCTCCTTCAGCAATAAAGGAAGGAGTATTAAAAACAGTCTGTCAATGCTTTCACTCTAAACTGTTACTCATTGAAGCTTGGCCAATAGATAGTATCATGCCCTTCCTGAGCCTGTGTCCTAGGAGGTCTGTGGAAACATATCTGCTTGGTGCATTCATGCAAATTATTACCTACAGCCCAGGATGCTGATAAATAAGAAGTGCTGCATCCGGCCTGTGTGTGCAAAATGAGATCACAGTTTAAGAAAAACAATGTGGAGAGAATATTAAAGATTGAAATAAAATAAGGAACTGGAGCAGTTTTGTGAATGAAACCAGAGATATCCGAGGACATGCCAAAGACACAAATGCAGTCTATTGAAGAGATGTTAATAATCATCCAAAATTAATTTTCTCAGGGATGCCTTAGGTTTAAAGAAATTACAGGCAACAGTCTGTCAGCAATTTTCTTGTCCAATAAAAAGATTAATTTACAGTTCTGCTCTCAAATCACCCGTCATACTCAAAATCAGTGACTAGTAACAATTTTATATAGTCGCTGTTAATCCTTCAATTGCAGCTTTAATACATATTATACAGAAGCCCCTGTTGGCATTTTCCTTAATATTTACAGAAATATTCAGTCCACAGAAACACATTCTACACTTTTATTTGACTCAAAAACTGTGAAATGTATTTATTTGAGTTTTTTTACTATTATTTTTAACATGAAATTTGAAAAGATCTTGGCCTCAAATTTAACCCCCCTCGTCCAGCGAGAGTGGGAGGGGTTAAGAGTAGGTCGTGTTCACTTACCGGCCTGAAAATGCACAGTTCCCACCCAGCGCCATTTCATCTTTGCCAACGTTCAAGTTGGCGGAGGCTCCCACTACAGGCAGATGCGGGCCTACTTTAAATTCAAAAGTCACGGCATGATGATGTCACCAGTGCCGCGACATGATTTTAATGTTGAATCGGGGGAGTCCTGCACTATGTGGAACCCGACAGCTGAACCATGCGGGAAACACCAACTGGCCAGAAGAGTCCATGGTAAGTTTTAAAAAATTATTTTTGTGAGAATTCCTTGTGGGCCAGGAGGAGCAGGAATGCTCCCCCCAAACACCGCAAGGAGTTTCTGGGCTTCCTCAGCCCTGGCCTTGCCTCTCCCTCTCGGCGTTGGCATCAGATGCCAAAGCCATCGCCCAGCGCTAACTTTATGCTGAGGACCATTCCTTTGGGTCCCCGACAACCTTAGGCTCTTAACCTAGAGCCAAAACACTGTGAAGGCTGTTTATATCTGAAATATGGAAATATTTTAATCTGAAATGTTTGACATACTTTGTGTCTTCAAAAGATTTATACTACACTGTATTGGGAACAAGAAAACACAATGAAGAAGAAGAAAATGACTTATGAAATATCTACATTAAAAAATAATAATGCAAAATATCTGATTTTTAAACTTGTGTCATAATTAGGCAATGTTTTGAAGCTGGTAGATCACAATGTATTCTTTACCGCAAAAAATAAACTCCTTGTTTTAAAATTTAAAAAATGATACTTTGTACACGCCAATAAAATATAAAATGCTGATTTCAATTTAAGACTTAGATTATCAATAGTTACATATGGTCACTTGAATCAGAATGAGAATTGCAAGAGGATTGAGAAATACTTTCTCACAAGTATAACACATCACCAGTGCAATATTCTTTTGCTCCAAGGGGAATTGCTGATAAATTTTAAATACAGGTTAGAATATACTGCAAAGCACCAAATGGTAATTTAACATAGTGAATTGTTTTTAAAATGGCACTGCAGTGAATTAGCAAGTTTAATCAAATTGCAAATAATCATCATTTATATTCACGAGAATTAATGATCATACTCCAGTGAATTATCAATTTTAATCAGACTGCAACTATTATTATTCACTGTAATTATTACTTTTATCACACTCTAGTGAATTATTATATTTGATCACAATCCAGTGAATTACTGTTATCACACTCCAGTGAACAAGTAATCAAACTACAATTTTTATTCACTGTAATTAATTATTGTTTTTATTCACACTCCATTAATCACTGCGATGCATTATTGATTTTAATCACACTACAACTAATTTTATTAACCACACTTCAATGGTTATCATTTTTATTCAATGCAATTAGCATTTTTCAACACACTAGTAAATTATTGATTTTAATAACATTCCAATTACCAGTTCAATCACACTACAATTAATTATTGATTTTAATCATATTATAATTAATTTTGTCACATCATAGTGAGTTACATTATAATTAATTTAAAATAAAAATTGTAAGGAACATTTTTATGACAGTAACACACTTTCTTTACAGTTAATTTCTTGTTTTTCTTTAATTAGATCTCCTCCTGTCCCCCTCTGTCTGAGGCCATAACAAAAGGTGACTGATGAACCTCAAAACTTACATCAACTCCATTTTTAAACTAGAAAGTACATGGCAATGGTAAGGGTGTTATTTTCTTCCCTGTTGGGATGGGGTTAGTCTCTGTTCACTATATCCCAACAGCAACTTTGCAGAGATCATTGGGTAACTGCTGACATGAATCCATAGCCCATCCTTTTACGACACCTCATGGTGCCCCTGCAGGCTACACCACCACTCTACAATTCTCATGTTTAATTAGAGTGAAATGAATTAGCATTCATATCCACTCTCTGGTAAATTATTGTTTAGATTGCAGTCTAATGAAATATAATTATTAATATCAAAAGGCGGATTTTACTAATTTTAATGCTATTGTAATGATTTTTCATTTCCAGTGCAACTGGATAAATTTCATGCAATAATATTTAATTTCACTGCAGGGAATGTTTCTTTTAATCTAATCATGGTGCCTTTTCAATCTCACTGTAGTTAATTATTTTTATTTTAAATATACCATAGTAAATTTCAGTTTTTATTTTCACTGCAGTGGAAGGCTGATTATCAACAATACTAGCAAAATAAAATGTGAAAAAAACACAAAAATAAATACAATTGGTGCAAATTATTATTGCTTGGGATACACTCAGAACACAGGTAAATTATAAGCAAAATAACACCAGTTTTGTACATGGTTAAGATTCTGCATTTTACTGGTTAATTGTCTCACACGAGCAAGAATACTTTTTCAAAATAAATAAATCAAACTCACGCAAATTTCCGCCAAAATTACAGCGACGGAGTGGGAGAAGCTCCATGGAAATACAGCCCCATTTAAATCTTAACAACTCCATAAAAACTGCGGGGGTTGGGGGGGATTATTTAGGTTTATTAAGATCTAGAACTCTCCCCCAAAAGGCTGTGAAGTCTGGGGCAATTGAAATTTTGAAGACTCATAGATTTTTGTTTGATAAGGCTATCAAGGGATATGAAGCAAAGGCAGGTAATAGGAGTTGAGGTGCAGATCAGCCATGATCTAATTAAATGGCGGAAAAGGGTCGAGGGGCTAAATGACCTACTCCTGTTCCAATGTTCCTAAGATCTGTGTATTAGCAAAGGTTAACGAACCATTGAATGTTTTCCATGGATACAATAGTTAAAAAGTGCCATTAACACTTGTCCAGTGACTCAGAGGATCAATGCAGTGAATAGTGTGATACTGAGCCATATAAACCAGGAAAGCCCCAGGTTTAATCCTTGGTCTGTGCTGATTTAGCTGATCACAGTGAGAACAGTTGTGGCTTCAGTCTTCCTGTGTTAGGTAGAGGGGAATCAGTTGCTGTTTCCATTCCAATTAGTATTTAATAAACCCCCCCCATACCCCCCCCCCAACTCAAATTGCATGTGTGTGCACACGACCAAAGAAAGAACGTATATTTACCTATCCCAGAAACATCCCAATACAATGAATTACAATCACTTTGTTATGTAGGCAAATGTGGAGCCATTTTGTACACAGCAATGTCCCACAAATAGCAGTGAGACAAATGACCAATTAATCTAATATCAGTTGTGTTGGTTGAGGGAGGAATGTTGGCCAAACAACTTCTTGCTCTTTCTTGAATAGTGCCATGGGATTTTTAATGTCCTTACGAACCATCTGAAAGACAGCACTCTGATAATACTGTGCTAAGATGGTAACCAAAAGTTTGAGTTCAAGTCTTGGAATGGGACTTTAAATTACAAGCTCTGACTCAAAGACATGAATGCTACCATCGGACCAGGCAAATAGGACTTCAGTTTAATGTCTCATCCATAAGATAACACTTCTGACAATGCAGCACTTGCTCAGTACTGCACTGAAATGTCAGCTTGGATTACGTGCTCAAGTCCTGCACTGGAGTTTGAACTCAAAGAGTATTGTATCACATAACATATACATGACAGTAATCTAGTTGAACAATTTAAAGCACTATACAATGATTGTTTTAATCTAAAAATGAGATTACAACACCAAACTCATTCCTGGCTATCATTTATAAATTAGATTGTTTCAATTTTATGTGGGTTTTCTACTTTGTTTTTGGTCAGTTCACTGGGAGTAGCTGCAGATACCAAGGGGTAAATTTTAACTGAGAGCTGGAAGGGAGCGGGGAGGGGGTGAAGTTTTCCGGGTGCAAAACCCAGAAGGTAGGTGGGCGATCAAGGCCTTAAAGAAGCCCATCAATGGCACTTCTGGGTTTCGCGCCCAGCAGCAAGCCTGATTGACAGGCTAGCTGGCTGTCAGCCAGGTAGGCCTGCTTCAGCAGGCCACAGCCAGGGATCAGAGAGAGGGAGGGATCATAGGTTGGGGAGAAGATAGGGGGAGGGGGCTGGGGATAAGATTGGGTTGGGGGGTTACCAGGGACCAGATCGGGGGCGGAGGGTGGCTGAGGAAGAAATCGGGGGGGGGGTGGGGGGCGTTGCTGAGAACAAGGTCAGGAGGCTGAGGAAGAGATCGGGGTGGGTGAGGAAGAGATCGGGGGGCTGAGAAGATCGAGGGTGGCTGGAGGTCGGTTGAAGAGTCGGATGTAGGTGGGGTCCACCATAGGGTGGGGGGGGCATCATCGGGGGGTGGGGGGGGGGGTCGGCCGATCACCGGAGTCCTGTCGGACAGGTGAGCTTGTTGGGCCTGGATGAAACACGCCTGCTCCTCCGGGCCCACAAGCAGAGCAATAAAGGCCCTCACCTCATGGATCCAGCCCTTCTCACCTGCTTTCACCTGACGTGAATGGGGAGTGATGGGAAACTTGAACAGGTAAGGTTAAATTCATTTTATCATTCCAATACACAAAATATTAAGTACCTCAAGTACCTCAATGAGATACATTGCCCCTTTAAGTATCGGCTCGTTGGATTTAAGTGGGGGCGGGATTTCCTGGTGTCTGCTCTCCACACGCAGACAAACCTGCCTGGGTTAAACCCGGAAGTAGGCATGTGGAGCCGGGATGCTGTCCCGCTCTGAAAACAGAGTATTTTCACTCCTCACCCGCCCCAACCCACCTATTCTTGGGGATTAAATTTATCACGCACTCCACAACCTTAGGGCCCGATATTAGGAGGGAGGCGGGTTGGCAGCGGGGGGTCGACTGGGCGCGTGGGTAACGCGCGCAGTGAAATCAGTGGGCTTGGCATGTGATTGTAAGTAAATTGAAGCCACTTACCTTGGCTTTCGGGTTTTGCGCTGGTAAGCTGCGCAGCGGGCAGACTGCGCACCCGCATCATAGCCTGTCAGCTGGAGGAGCCCTATTTAAAGGGGCAGTCCTCCACTTACCGATGCTGCAGAAAATAGGCAAAATTACAGCATGGAGCATCCCAGGGGGTAAGCTGCTCCCAGGTTTAATGATGCTTCACTCCAGGTCTTACTGGATGGGGTGAGGAGGAGGGGGAGGACAGAGATCTTCCACCCGACGGACGAGAGATAGTGGCCTGCCTCTGCCACTAAAAAGGCCTGACTCGAGATGGCAAAGGAGGTCACCAGCACCACCAACATATCACGCACCTGCATACAGTGCAGGAGGTGCTTCAATGACCTAACCAAGTCAGCCGAAGTGAGTACACTTACTCATTCCCCTGCACTCCGTCTGCCACATCACCTCCCCCACCCCACATCTCCTTCTGCACTGCCAACACTACTCTATCACATCACTCCTCACACCCACTGAACCCTCATCCTCATCTTACCTGCACTTCCTCACCTCGCCAGTACTCATCCCGCCACTACCACTCAACCCAATCCTCATACAATCTCATGGCTCTGTCTCATACCCACCCTCTCATGCATCTCTTTCACGGTCAGCCTCACCCAACCTGCCACTACCTGTACTGCAGCCACAGGGCATGCATCACATATGTGTAGTAGGAAGCGTAAGGCAAACGTGTCGTGAGCATGAAGGGGATGCACAAGGGTGCTTGAGGGTTTGTCATGGTTTTTACTTATACTTGATTTCTGATCAACTCACATTACATATTATATTGTTACCACTACTGCCACATCTTGGCCATTCTTGACTGGCTTGTGCAATAAGACCCTTTCATGAGGTTCTCCATGAAGACCCTTGATGCCACCCATTGGGTCACCCTACAATGGGTGTCTGTGTAGTTGCACAACTACTTTGTGCAGGTGTCAGTTGCGCAGCACTGTGTTGTGTAGCTTCACGTGGCGGAGGTGGACGGCGTGCCTGTCAAGGCTGGTGATGTTGCTCATCCTCCAATGGAGTGATGAATGCAGCTATGGAACCCCCCCCCCCCGACTTCATCCTGACAGTGTGAGTGTGAGGGGGTCCGCAAAGTAGGTAAATGTGTTTGGACAGCAGAGTTTAGGGTATGATGCAATAACGTTGAGTGTGGAGACAACGGTGTGGTAGGCGAAACTTTGTCTGAGGTGACAGAGTGCCCTGCTGCAATGAATGAGGTATTCCCCCCAACTGTCAAGGAATCCTCTGCATCTCCCAATGGCTGCTAACTGAATCACGTCTGCAACAACAGGGAGTGTTTCCCACAGCATTGGAAACATGCTGAGGAGAGTCCAAAATCACATCACTGCTAAAATCTCTTCCCAATGAAGTCTGTCAACGACCTCAAGTACCTCGCTAACTATCTAAACTGTCATCCCGCCGGCTTTAATTGCCGGTGGGAGACCCGCACGTGGGGGCTGCGCGCGTACTGATTCGCGTCATTGGGCAATCTGGAAGTGGGCGGGTTGGAGCCGGGCTCTGGACCCGCTCCGGGATTCCCCAATTTCAGGAACCCCCCTCCCGCCACGAATGCACCTGCTCGGCCATCCTAAAATTGAACCCTTAATGTCTAATGTTGTACAAACATGTCAGTTAATGACTGTGAGTCTATTATTACAGATTGATTAAGAAACAATCTGCAGTTGATTATCAGGAAATTACAGTAAATAACAGCTTAATGAAGAGTGGTCAAACTGAATTGATTTCATACTTTGAAGTATTGTAGCTCTGAATGTAAGTTAGTGGCCCAGAATTTGCTGGAGCGGGGCATCTTGCGGCATGCCTTGTTTGTTAGATTTCTTTCCTTACCCTTCAACTTGAAAATGTTTTGTGCTGCAAATTGCTGGAAGTGCGAGCTGATAACGGCACAGCGAGGTCCACGGAACATCTGGGAACTTGGTGAACAATGGGACAAACAGTCTATCTCTTATTCAATGAGATTTAAGGATAGAGAAAACACAGAGGAATGATGGGGAAGGAAATAAGGTGAATTAGAGTCAAATTAGGTACAGAAGGAGAAATGAAGAGAGGAAAAGAAAGATTGGATTAAAAAAGATGCAGAAAGGAAATATAAGAAATTTTTTTTTTAAATTATATTTTAAATTTTGAAAACCTCTAAGAACAATTGACTACCTGCAGGAATGAGACCCCACAGTTTCAATTGTTCCCTTTCTGGGCAAGAGAGGTTGAGTAGCATTACAAGTACATAAATCTATCGTTAACAGGGTCCTCACATCGTTAAGTACCAACCCTAATTTTCTGTGGCGAGTTTAATTCATTTTAACAGCACAAATGCAGCAATTCCTTGAAACTCATGGGGAACTTGATGGCGAGTTCCCATTTTCGCGAGATTAACAGCGGAGCAGCGCAAATTGTCCAGCAATTTGTGGTGAGTTGCGAGTCATGAGGTATCTCTTCCTCATCACAAATTGGTGGGTTATTTACACACTAATAACGGCGTGACCATTAAACTCACCGTTATTTTCCCAGCAAATTGTGGGCCAATATTGAAATGATCCCACTATAATCCAAGACACAAGGGGGTGGATTATATTATTTACACTTACTTAGAATATTTTCCTCTTCATTTAAAACTTTCTCAAATATTTTTTCCACACTGTCAGTTAATGGATAGGGGCCAGTATTACACAGCTTGGCTCTCAAGATGACTAGTAGGCATTATCTACCTGACAGTTTCCAGACTCAACCACCACTGTAGTACGAGCTGAAACTAAGACACAAATTAAGGGTAAATATGTTCTCTGTTGTTCTGTTGTCTTCCCTCACAAATCATTGAGCAAAAGCTGCACAGCATGGTCAAAACATACTAGTTTTTCTTTCCTTTTCATATGCATTAGTTTCATTATTGGCCACAAAAGGTTCAAACAAAGCAGGCAATGATTGTAGTTCAATTCATCACAGCTGAAGCCTTCAGGGAAATTAAAGGATGTAGCTGACCTGGGGAGGAGAAGTTGGGATCACACATCTGATGCTTTCATTGATGCTAATGGCTAAGCATATCCAAATACAACAAACTGACCCTTCGGAGAATAAGGGAAGATTCATTAGCTTGTAAACCAAAGGGAGAAAAATAATTTAATAAAATGCTTGAGGGATTTCTAACAAGACACAAATCACTGACATATTTGAAGATAAAACTTCATAAATTTAATTCTGTTGAAGAAAATTAAGCAGTACTGTATCCCCTTTCTATAACACTGTAATAGTTGTTAATCTGATATAAAATGCATTGTTTACTGCTCCCTTAGGAACCCCCCATATGATTATATTGACATGACTCCCAAAAAAAACCCTTATTGAAGAAGCATACTATATACATTTTTAAACACTTTTTTGTGCTATCGAGGTGACGGATGTTAGTGCTGGAATCATTTATCATTTCAGGCATCAGCATCAGACTCGCGGGCTAAGTATGGCATGGAGAGATGCAGAGTAAAGCTTCCTCAATTTTGCTCCAAACTCCGAAGAGCACACCCCGCCACTGCATCAGTGTGACATTTCTCCTGTATCCACATAGTCCACATTATGTCCTCGGGAGTGCGATTGACAATATAAGGGTAAATTTTACAAATTTGCACTCCCTGCAAGGAGCTACACCTCCCAGGAGTGGATATTGGTAATTTAAGTGCTGAGACCAAATTAATGATAAAATAATAAAATGAACGATGCAAAATCCACTGATTTCGAAGCCAAAATTCTCGATATGCCATTCTCAGAGGGCAAACTCCATGATGGAAGCACAAATTCATGAAATGACCTTTTCTAGCGCCATTTAGTTTTATGTAGTTTTATGCTGTAGGACCATGCCAACAAGGCATTAGATTGAGACTGCACGCACTCATAGAGGGGACTTTCATCCCAGAGGTGAAAGATTTCTGTCTGGTCCACTGCACTACCTAGTTTCTTCCCTCTATATATTATTAAATATTATGGGGGTGAAATTAATCTACGCCACTGGCGCCAAAGGGGGTGATAGCAAATTGGCAGCCTGTTTTACACCACCCCCGATTTTCTTTTCCATTGGATAGCTGCCAATTTCACCTTCTATATATGTTCGGCTCTCTACTCCTGTGGACTCTTTTTTGCAATACATTTTATCAGTGAAAATCACACATTTCCAGAATATAATTTGGATTCAGTAATGAAAACCAGAGGACTGTATTGAGCAGAACTTTTCTTTTTTTAATATATGTATATAGTTGATGAAGGAGAAAAAAAGGTGCTTGCGAATGCCTGTGGCAATTGGCAGGAAGAATAGGATGGTGTGGTGCAGACAGGGTCATTGTTATTTAGCTAAGGGGCATATTTTTGAAAAGGGTATGTTTGTGAGGCAAGAGCTCTGTGTGGGTAATAGTTATTCACATAAAATTGTGGCAATAAATAAAGGTACTGTGCCAATATCAAACATTAGTAAAATAAGATTTCTGAAAAAATAGCAGTTGAGTCAGCATCTGAAACAGAAAAATAGGTTCATAGTTCAGGTGAGACATTTCATCTTAACTGACCAGTCACACCTGAAACATTAACCTGTTTCAAATAACTGACCTGCAGTATATTTCCAGCATTTTTTGTTTTCATTTCAGGTTTTCAGCATTTGCAGTTTTTCTTTTTGTGCTGATTAAAATGAGATATCTCACTGGTTTCTTAAACTCAGTCTTTTTTTCTAAGAGAGTGAAAATTGACTACAGAAATGCAGTCAATAATGGCCAATTGCAAATGGGCCGCCTGTTTTACACCCTGTCTGATTTTCTATCCATTGAAGTCAACAGAAAAGAAAATGGGGTGATGTGTAAAACAGGTGGCCGATTTGCTATCGCCCTTTGAGTGCCCACGTCGAAGTCGAATTTTACCACTAATTGTTTAGCCGACTGAAATAGTGAATGTCCCAGGAATGCTGATCTTGTGCAAGTCAAAACTAATGAAAGTGTATTGTAGTGAACCTCATTATATTTTACTTGTGGTCAGGAGCACCTGTTATTAACACATATTCTTCACAAGCAAATTAACCGGGACATCAAGTATTATACTTTTAAGACACATATTGTGTAGATCTGAATTAATGAGATTTCATTTCAACTGAATTAATGAGTTGTTCTTAATCAACCAGGAAATATAAAATATTATGTGAAAAGTAATGTGGATTTACTTTAGGGATTGACGACATATAATGTTTTTAATACATATTCTCAAAATAAAAATACTGGCTACCTTTTATTTTAAAAAAAATAGAGCAAATTCAACTTATATAATCATTTTTGTGCAGTTCTCTACCATGCACATGGTTTTCTCTAATCCTTTGTTAGAATAGACACAAAATAGTGAATGATTTGTGTATTGGAATTATCTCAATCACACTATCCAATTTATCTTGGTCACATCCTCGTCTATAGATAACGGGCCAAATTTTGCTTAGCAGGGCATCTAACGACATACCCTTGCATATTTAGATTTTTAAAATTTTTGCATGTCAAGTTGCTGAAAGTGTGATCTGATAACTTCGCAGCAAGAAAACCGGGCATCTGGGACCTGAGTGAATAAGGCAAACAACTGTGTATCTCCTTAACCAATCAGATTGAAGGATTGTGAAATTAATAGTGCAAGGACTGAGAAGGAAGTGTAAATTAAAGTGGCTGAATTCAATATCAAATCAGGTACAGAAAGAGGAATGAAGAGAGGGAAAGAAAGAATGGATTAAGAGAGAGAGAAAAAAGAAACAGAAAGGAAAAGTAAAAAAAAATTAATTTCAAATTTTACATTTTTAAAATCTCCAACAACAATTAAAACCTAAAGGAATGAGACTCCACACTTCTAATAGTTAATTTTTATTGCCGGAGGGAATGTTTGGTAGTAATTAACACTTATCGTGTTGTTAAAAGTGTACTTAGACTGATATACACAAGACTTAACTTTCTGTGGTGAGTTTAGTTCATTTCTACCATGCAAATACAGCAATTTCACACCGTTCAACGCATTTCAATGGTGAGGCAGACAGCGAGATGCCCTTTGTGCGAAGCTAACAGTGGAGCAGTGAATTGGACAGCAACTTTTGGATATTTGAGTTTAACTGTGCACCTGCCCTCGCCTGAAGTTGCTGTAGCATTTGCGCATAAATAACAGCGAGCGCCGTTAGCCTCGCCGTTATTTTGACAGCAAAATCTGGGCCAACATCTTCACCAACCTATTCTTCTTCCATTGAAGTTTTTCAATTTTGTACCATTATTTTTTCAGAATTTCTTTTTAGTTCATACCACAGGTGGTTCATGATTTGAAACAGCTACTCCCAACAGTAAGTATTTCAAAATAACTCACATAGGAGATAAAAGAACAAAGGAGATAAAGTAAATGCAGAATAAGAGATAAACATACAGCAAAAAAACACAAAACTGAAAAAATGAGGGGAGAAAACAAATGAAACACAATCTATAAGTTTTAAAAAAAGGAAAAGAGAAACACTGAAATGTGGAATAAGAAACAATGATTGAGACATGGAGAGATATATTTTATACCCAAAGCAAGCTTTAAAAGGTTATCTCTGGACTCTGGTTTGGAACTATTTTAGTCCCCATATGTGCACACATTACTTTTGCAGTAAACTGATGAGTGCAGGATATCCCTCAACTCCACCCCTTCCCAAAGCAAGCAGAAAATTATATTGTTAATTACTGGTCCCAGAATTTTAACTAAACCTGGCTCCAGCATGAACAGATTTAGCCATTTATGAGCAAGCAAATACCAGCCCATTCACAGTCCAGAAGAGATTCTTAAAGCTACTGTGATTGAGATATTACAGCCGGGGGAAACAAAGACTGTAAAATACCTTTGCACATCGTTACAAAAGACACCTCATCAAAGATTAGCCATGAAAATGAGGTATGGTGTGTATATACCATATACCGCAGTGATTCATGAACTGAATTTTATAGTAGTTTCATTAAATATTTTTGAAATACTAAATCTTTTTTTAAAAAATAGTGTAAAAAATATATTATTATTAATAAAATTGAGTTAAAAGGTGCAAGTTTGGAATTTTTGCTTTTAATTTAAAAAATATAGTTACAGTTGCTATTATTCCTATTACTTTCACAAAATGTTTTACAATAATAAAATTCTACCCACAACATATTTTTATCTATTTCCAACAGTCCCCCTGCTCCAAGCATTTCAAATATTAAAATCATCGCAGTGATTACAAACAGCACGAATATCTAAATGCCCTGAAAAACTCCACCAGCCTTTAATACCACACAAACGTCGTCAATCATTAAACCACAGAGGTTTACAGATGCAAAAAAAAAGCTTTCTTTGCAGCATTCATATTTCAAGAATCAGGGAGATAACTGCCTCAAAAGTGGGATAAGACTGGATTATTACAAAAATACATTAAATTGTCATGTTTGTCAATGACCTAGATAAAAACTTCACCAGCCTTTTTTCCTAAGGAGTGTATATCATAATACGTTTCCACTGCAAGAGACTTATTGGTCCTGAGATACTGCCCACAGGTTAGCAGGCCTCATTTCAAATCTCCGACAGCAATACGTGTCATTTCATGCTTCATCATGATTTCACATGTTCAACAGAAACTGAGGTCACTCTGTATATGGAAATCACTGTCTGCAGGGCAAAAAAATTAAAAAAGGTGATACTCAGGCTAGATTGCTGCTTTAACCTTGCTGGCCTTGGCAAATATGGTGCAGCCTGATACATTATACCAGCAGGAATTATTTATCAGGGAGGTACAAGCTCGATATTTCAAAACATAATGAGATGGTCTGACTCCAGCTGAAACTTTATGGTCCATAGAGCACTAAATCGTGAATCCAGGGAAATTCAGTCGTTATACACAATAGGTATTTTCCATATTGTATGAAGCACCAGTACTAAGCACTCCCAGGTCGGGTCTGATGCAGGCCTGGAAATTGGTAAAGATCCACTCCTCGACACCCTTTCCCCTGAAGCGGTGAAACATTGCAGGTAAATCAGGATTCCTACTAGGATTTGTTAAAATTAGGCTCTAGGATTTAAATAGGATCTAAACGATGTTGTACCCTTTACCAAAATGTGAGTCCCAGAAGATAAAAGTTTTATAAATATATTATATGGTACCAGATATATAGTGGTAGTGGTTATGTCCTGGACTAGCAATCCATAGTTCATGGGGCTGATTTTCGGATGGTGGAGCGGGTGCTTTGGAACGGGGGGCTCCTAAAATTGTATAAATCTGGAGCGGGTTTGGAGCCCGGCTCCAACTCGCTGACTTCCGGGTTCCCCAGTGACTCGTTCGGGTGCACACGCACCTCCCGAATGCGGGACTCCCACTAACAATTAAAGCCGGCGGGATGATGATTTACATACCTTGACAGATAGTTAAGGTACTTGAGAGACCTCATTGAGCAGACAATTTGGCAGGGGTGCAATTTTGAAGAATTCTCAGCGTGTTTCCCGAGCTGTGGGAAACACTTCCTGTTGCAACAGACGTGTTTCAGCCAGCAGCCAGTGGGAGATGCAAATGATTATTTGAAAGGTGGGGAGAAAACCTCATTTATTGCAGCAGGGCACTCTGTCACTTCAGACAAAGTTTACGCTGCAAGACCTTTGTGTTTTCACTCAAAATTCTTACTTTCCACCCAAAACTCTGCTGTGCAAATATATTTACCTACTTTGTTGACTCTCTCAAACTCACACCGTCAGGATGGGAGGGACCATGGTTGCATTCATCACTTCATCCGAGGACGAGCAACATCACCAGCCTCACCAGGCACGCCGTCGACTTCTGCCACTTGGAGCTCCACAACACAGTGCTGCACCACAGTCACCTGCACAAGAGCAGAGAGCAACAATAGAGGAAGCGACATCGCCTCTTCCTCTGCCTCTTCCTCCACCTCCTCCTCTGCCTCTCCTCATCCTCATCCTCCTCCGCCTCCGCCTCCTCCTCCTCAACATGGGCGGCAGATGTGGATGGTGCCTCCTCCAGCGGCACCCCTCTCTGTTGTGTCATGTTGTGCAGGGCAAAACACACAACTATAATGCATCCCACTCTGTCTGGTGCGTATTGAAGTGCTCCCCCAGAACGATCAAGGCACCTGAAGGCACCCTCGCAACAGGGTCTACAGACCGAGGCTCAGCTTCCTGGACCTCTCTGAGGAGCAGTGCATACGGAGGCTCAGAGCCAGGTAGCCGCAGACATCTGCAGCCTCCTTCATACTGAGCTGCTCCCAGCTGGGCCGAGCAGCATCTCCTTACCTGTCGCTGTCAAAGTCACCACTGCCCTCAACTTCTTCGCCTCCGGATCGTTCCAGGGTGCCACCGGGGACATCGCCGGGGTCTCTCAGTCATCTGCACACAAGTGCATAAGGCAGGTCATCGATGGCTTGTTTCGCAGGGTCTCGCACTACGTCAACATCCCCATGGACAACCTCAGCCAGACAGAGAGGGCAGTGGGATTCCACATTGTGGCTGGCTTCCCACGGGTGCAGGGTGTAATCGATTGCACCCATATGGCAATATGAGCACCTCCACACGAGCCAGGACTGTTCATCAACAGGAAGAGCTATCACTCAATCAACACTCAGCTCATTTGTGACCACCACAGAAGATTCCTTAACATGTGCGTCAGATTCCCTGGCAGCGGCCATGATTCCTTCATCCTGCGGGAGTCCAAAATCCCGCCCCTCTTCCACACACTGAACACCCGCAAGGTCTGATTCCTCGGGGACAAGGGATACCCCCTGCACACGTGGCTCATGACACCTCTGAGGAATCCCACCACCGAGCAACAGCGTCGATATAACGACAGCCACATTGCTACTAGGCCTACAATTGAGCATGTTATAGGGCTGCTCAAGATGTGCTTCAGGTGCCTTGATCGTTCTGGGGGAGCACTTCAATACGCACCAGACAGAGTGGGATGCATTATAGTTGTGTGTTTTGCACTGCACAACATGACACAACAGAGAGGGGTGCCGCTGGAGGAGGCACCATCCACATCTGCCGCCCATGTTGAGGAGGAGGAGGCGGAGGCGGAGGAGGATGAGGATGAGGAGAGGCAGAGGAGGAGGTGGAGGAAGAGGCAGAGGAGGAGGAGGAGGCGGCACAACCAATGGGCAGAACAGCAGCTCACCTGGCTGCTCGTCAGGCTGGGGAGTCACTGATATGTGAACGGTTCTCCTAACATCAGACGGTGTGAAGAGTCCAGTCCTCACCACCTGGACAGAGGAGCGGCCACAACAGCCCCCGCCCTCCCTTCGCAAAACAGTCCTGCAACTACACATACATCCACTGTAGAGAGACCCAATGGGTGGCATCAAGTGTGGACGTTCATGGTGAACTTCATGAAAGGGCCTTATTACAGAAGCCGGTCAAGAATGGCCAAGACATGGCAGTAGTGGTGACAATAATAATATTTAATGCGCGTTTAACAAAAAGCAAATTTCAATAAAAAACATGACAAACCGTCAAACACCCTTGTGCATCCTGTTTGTGCTTACAAAACCTTTGCCTTTTGCTTCCAACTACTTCCATGTGGTGCATCCCCTGTGGCTGTAGCAGAGATAGTGGCAGGTTGCTCTTGTTCATGCCCTGACTGATTAGATGCTTTGGGTCTATGCCCTCTGGGTTTTGGTGCCCATGAGGGCCCCTCTAAAGACTGCTCCACCTGCACCTGTGCAAGGGCAGACTCGGCCACCTGGAGAGGAGGCAGCATTGCGGGTACTGATTGAGAGGGGGGCAATGGGTGAGACGTGGGGGCGCTTTGAGTGGTGTCCCAACTTCCATGCCCCCTTTCACCATCATCCCTCCCCTGGGTCAGGCCACACCATTCCTACCACTCTGCTGGACGACAGTTTGGAGGACATGTGTGAAGCCTTGTAAGACCAGTTCCAGAGTATCTGCCTACCTGTTTAAGGCGGCAGAATGTTGTTCACTCTGAGTCCGAAAGGCCGTTGTCAGGGTCTGAATGGACTCATTTTTGAGCCGTGCTTGAATCTCCATGGAGGCTAGTCTTCCCTCCATTGCAGACATTTCCGCACTTACCCGTGACACTATCTCAGAGATGCTTTCACGTCCCTGTGAAAGTATCTCAGAGATTCCCTCCCTTAACTGTACCACCATTCCACTCATGCAGGAGTTGGACTCCTCCATCCTCTGCATGATTGTGGAGAGTGCGCGTGGCACCTGTTCCAACACCTCGCAAATGTGCTGCTGCCCCTCGATCATTCTCCTTTTAATGGATGGCCCCCAGGGTTCAGCATCTGTGTCCAGCTGAGCAGAGCCTGGAAAAGAGTGCTCCCATCGACACAAACTCTCCACAGCTGCCCCTGCCACCAGTGTCTGCTCGTGCTCACTTGTGCGGTGACTCACCATGTGCGACCCCAACTAACTGAGGACGGGGACCCACCCAGGTGCGTGTATCTGTGCTGGTGGGTGGCTCACTCAGATGTGACAGTGCATCCTCAGAGGCCAGCAGGTCCTCTGAGGAATTTCCGTCCGCTATCACAGCGGTCGCTGAAGGCCCTGTAAGAGCACAGAAGGCAATATTAAGCATGATGACAGATGTTGAGATGCTAAAGATGGCAAGGCATGTTAACATCAATTGATATTGTGTGTGCTGAATGTTAAAGTTATGTCCCCAGATGTTTTTCCAGTGCCAGTCTTGGCATCCCCAACGGACAGGCACTCGAGGTGCGGCTCAGCTCCAGCGCCTCCTGCTCTGTGTCAGTGAGCACGACTATCTGTTGCGGCCCCCCTCTGCTCCTCGCCCTGTCCCGTGCATTCTGGGCTCTCTTCTCCTATAAGGGGAGAAAGTAGAGACGCATGAGTACGTGGCCAACCGCTGAATGCACTGGTTTGGGTGCGGCTGACCGTGAAAGAGATGCATCAGAGGGTGAGTATGAGACAGAGCCATGACATTGTATGAGGATTGGGTGGAGTGGTAGTGGTGGGGTGAGTACTGGGGAGGCGAGGAAGTGGTGAGGAAGTGCAGGTAAGTTGAGGATGAGCTTTGAGTGGGTGTGAGGAGTGATGTGATAGAGTAATGTTGGCAGTACAGAATGAGTTGGGGGGGTGGGGGCGATGATGTGGAAGACGGAGAATGAGTAAGTGTGCTTACTTTGGCTGACCTAGTTAGGTCATTGAAGCGCTTCCTGCACTGGATCCACTGTGGGAGATGTTACTGCTGCTGGTAACCTCCTCTGCCACCTCAGCTAGGCCTTCTTGGTGGCAGAGCCAGGCCACTTCCTCCCGTCCGCCGGGTAAAAGACATCCCTCCTCCTCCTCACCCCATCCAGTAGCATCTGGAGTGAGGCATCACTGAATCTAGGAGCATCCTTTCCCCTGGGCTGCTCCATTGTGTTATTTGGGTGTTCCCTCTAGGAACAGCCATTGGAGGACTGTCCCTGTGATGCGGGGGCGCAGTCCACCCACTGCGCAGGTTTCCGACGTCAAACCCTGAAGCCACGTTAAGTGGCTCCAATTTACCCGCGATCGTGTGGGGAACAGACGGATTTCACTGGGCGGGTTACCCACGTGCCTCATCGCACCCCCCCCCCCCCCCCCGCCCGCTGCCATCCCGCCTCCCCACCCATGAGTTCAAATTCCGCCATTGCAAGTTGTGAATTAAATTAAATAAATCTGATAACTTGTAGGCTACTGCCAGAAAGAAATCACCATGAAAGCTAGGGAATTGTTTTCGTAACCCAACTGGTTCACTAATGTTCTTTAAGGAAGGGAATGTACCACCGCTGCCGGGTCTGATCTACACATAACTCTAGAAAGCCCACCTCCACCTTCCCGGGCAGCTAGGGATGGACAATAAAATGCAGCCTTGTCAGCTTTGCCCAGATCTTAAGAATAATTAATATATAATAAAATATATTACACGTGGTGGATTATTAGTACTTTTTTCCTAACATTGGGAGCTGCACTACCTGTAATTACAGCTTAAACGGTGCACAACAATCATTTACTCAAAGGATGATAGATGCTTGGAATAATTTATCAGTTAGGATAATGGAGGCAAAAACATTAGGAATGTTCAAAGTGCAGCTGCATGTTCTAATGGGAGAGTTAATGTGCTATAGGGCTGAACTTTGATGGGTCCAACCACATTTTCTTGCCATGACTCTTCCTATGTTCTTATTCCTACTCAGAACTGGAGCTGCCGTCTTTTGAAGCCACACAGGCAGCAGGATAGGGATGTACTAGAGAGTGGGATCATGGCTTGAGTTCTATTGTTTTCCATATAGTCATAGAATCATAGAATCATAGAATGATCCAGCCCAATGTGCCTGTGCCGGCTCTTTGAAAGAACTATTCAATTAGTCCCATTCCCCTACCCATTCCCCATAGCCCTGCAAATTTTTTCCCTTCAAATATTTATCCGATTCCCTTTTCAAAGTTATCATTGAATCTGTATCCACCACCCTTTCAGGCAGTGCATTCCAGATCATAACAACTCACTGCATAAAAAAAATTCTTATCTTGCCTCTGGCTCTTTAGCCAATTTCCTTAAATCTGTGCTCTCTGTTTACCGAGCCTTCTGCCACTGGAAACAGTTTCTCCTTATTTACTCTATCAAAATCCTTCATGATTTTGAACACTCTATTAAATCTCCCCTTAACCTTCTCTGTTCTATGGAGAACAACCCCAGTTTTTCCAGTCTCTCCACATGGTACCATTCAAGTACATCTCCTCTGTACCCTCTCTCTGTACCCTTTCTAAAGTGTGGTGCCCAGAATTGAACACAATACTCCAGCTGAGGCCTAACCAGTGTTTTATAAAGCTTTAGCATAACTTCCTTGCTTTTGTACTCTATGCCTCTATTAACAAAGCCCAACATCCCTTATGCTTTTTAACAGCCTTCTCAACTTGTCCTGTCACCTTCAAAGATTTGTGCATGTGTACCCCCAGGTCTCTCTGTTCCTGCACCCCCTTTAAAATCATACCTTTTCGTTTATATTGCCTCTCCTCATCACTTCACACTTCTCTGCATTAAATTGCATCTGCCATGTGTCTGCCCATGTCACCAGTCTCTCTATGTCCTCCTGAAGTCTGTTACTATCCTCCTCCATGTTTAGTACATTCCAAGTTTCGTGTTATCTGCAAACTTAAAAATTATGCCCATGTCCAGATCATTAATATATATCAAAAAAAGCAGTGGTCCTAATACCGACCCCTGATGGACACCACAGTATACTTCCCTCCAGACTGAAAAACAACTGTTCACCACTACTCTCTGCTTTCTGGCTCTTAGCCAATTTCATATCCACGCTGCCACTGACCTTAAATCCCATGGGCTTCAATGGTTTAAAAAATTCAGTAAAAACCTTAATAACCTAAATCACTAGTGCTTCTGTATTATAGAACACAGATTATGTGGGGAAAAAAACAGACGTTTATTTTTAAATGCAGATTTTTGCAATTTAGTTTACATTTTAGAATTTCTGGATAGCTAACTCACAAGCTGAACTGTCTGGTTCAACTCTACTTGGAGCAGAAAACTTGGGGTAGAAATTGGTATGCAGTGCAGCCGTATTTTGGGTGTAAAATGGGGCAAAGCTGACCAATTTAGCAATGGGACAGCCTTGCACCAAGCTGCACAAGCGTTCAGCCTGCTGCTAAATTTTTTGGGCTTATCGATAGGCATTCCGTACAGCTGCCTAAAACATGGCACTGGCTTATTGCATATGTTAATTAGGGACCTGACATCTGTTGGACTGAGCTGCCCTGAGCAGAGCAGGCACCGGGCCTACTCCGTTCAGGATGTCCAGGCATTTATGTGGCCTAGCAAATGGCAGCCACACCCCCGGGACTTACCTGAGGGCTGCTACTGGTGAGGTGGGCGACCCAAAATTGAATCCTTCTATTGTGTGAGCTGCCTGTGGAGGTGCCTCAGGCAGCTTGCCCCGAATAATTAGATAAGGCCCGAGGGCAAATTTCTGGGGATCCTTGGACCTCCATCTTCAGGTGCAGGGATCGATTCCTGCAGCATTTGCTGCTCTTAGAATGGCCCAAAGGAATTTCTAGGGCCTTTATTCCTGCGGCTTGTGAGCTACTCTTCAACACAGACACGGCTCACCACCACTTTCTCAAGGGCAATTAGGGATGGGCAATAAATGCTGGCCTTGCCAACGATGCCCACATCCCATGAACGACTTAAAACAAAACAATAGAGGTGCCATTACACTACTGGGGGTAATCTACAGGCCACCAACTAGTGGGAAGGATATAGAGAAGCAAATTTTCAGGAAATTACAGAGATGTGCAAGAACCATAGAGTAGTGATAATGGGGGACTTTAATTATCCTAACATAGACTGGGATAGTAATAGTGTAAAGGGTAAAGAGGAGGAGGAATTTTTGAAGTGTGTTCAGGAGAACTTTCTTGATCAGTATGTTTCCAGCCCAAAGAGGAAGAAGGCATTGCTGGATCTGGTTCTGGGAAATGAGGTGGGCCAAGTGGAGCAAGTGTCCATGGGGGAACATTTAGGGAACAGCGAACATAGTATCATAAAGTTTAGATTAGTTATGGAAAAGGACAAGAACCACTGTAAAGTAAAAATACTCAATTGGAGGAGGGCCAATTTCAATGGGATGAGAACGGATCAGGCCTGGGTAAATTGGCATAAAACATTGGCAAGTAAAACTGTAATTGAACAATGGGCAGCCTTTAAAGAGGAGATGGTTCGGGTACAGTCTAGATACATTCCCATGAGGCAGAAAGGTAGGGCAACCCAAGCCAGAGTTCCCTGAATGACTAAAGAGGTAGAGAGTAAGATGAAACAGAAAAAAGGGTTGTATGATAGACATCAGGTTGATAATACAAGTGAGAACCAGGCTGAATACACAAAGTTCAAAGGGGAGGCGAGAAAGGAAAAAGAGGGGCAAAGAAAGAGTATGAGAATAGACTGGTGGCTAACATATAAAAGGAAATCCAAAAGTCTTCTCTAGGCATGTAAACGGTGAACGGGTAGTAAGAGGAGGGGTGGAACCAATTAAGGACCAAAAAGAAGATCTACGCATGGGGGCAGAGGGCATGGCTGAGGTACTAAATGACTACTTTGCATTTGTCTTTACCAAGGAAGAAGATGCTGCCAAAATCACAGTAAGTGAAGAGGTAGTTGAGGTACTGGATGGGCTAAAAATTGCTTAAGAGGATGTATTAGAAAGACTAGCTGTACTTAAGGTAGATAAGTCACCCAGTCCGGTTGGGATGCATCCTAGGTTGTTAAGGGAAGCAAGGGTGGAAATTGTGGAGGTACTGGCCATAATCTTCCAATCATCCTTAGATACAGGGGTGGTCAGAGGACTGGAGAATTGTTCAAAAAAGGGTCTAAGGATAAACCCTGCAACTACAGGCCAGTCAGTTTAAACTCGGTAGTGGGGAAACTTCTAGAAATGACAATGTGGGACAAAATTAACAGTCACTTGGACAAGTGTGGATTCATAAAGGAAAGCCAGCACGGATTTGGTAAAGGCAAATCGTGTTTAACCAACTTGATTGAGTTTTTTGATGAGGGTCGACGAGGGCAATGCGGTTGATGTGGTGTATATGGACTTCCAAAAGGCGTTTGATAGAATGCCGCATAATAGGCTTGTCATCAAAGTTGAAGCCCATGGAATAAAGGGGGCAGTGGCAGCATGGATACGAAATTGCTAAGTGACAGGAAACAGAGAGTAGTGGTGAACGGTTGTTTTTCAGACTGGAAGGAGGTATACAGTGGTGTTCCCCAAGGGTTGGTACTAGGACCACTGCTTTTTTTGATATATATTAATGACTTGGGACGTACAAGGCACAATTTCAAAATTTACAGATGAAACAAAACTTGGAAGGGGACTGAACAGTGAGGAGGATAGTTTTAGACTTCAAGAGGACATAGATAGGCTGGTGGAATGGGCAGACACGTGGCAGATAAAATTCAACGCAGAAAAGTGTGAAGTGATACGTTTCAGTAGGAAGAACGAGGACAGACAATATAAATGAAAGGGTACAATTCTAAAAGGGGTCCAGGAACAAAGACATCTGGGGGTATATGTGCACAAACCATTGAAGGTGGCAGGGCGGGTTGAGAAAGCGGTTAAGAAAGCATACGGGATCCTGGGCTTTATAAATAGAGGCATAGAGTACAAAAACAAGGAGGTTATGATGAACCTTTATAAAACACTGGTTCGGCCACAACTGGAGTATTGTGTCCATTTCTGGGCACCGCACTTTAGGAAGAATGAGAAGGCCTTAGAGAGGGCGCAGACAAGATTTACTAGAATGATTCCAGGAATAAGGGTCTTCAGTTATGTGCATAGACTGGAGAAGCTGGGGCTGTTCTTCTTAGAGCAGAGAAGGTTGAGAGGAGATTTGATAGAGGTATTCAAAATCATGAAGGGTCTGGACAGATTAGATAGAGAGAAACTATTCCCATTGGCAGAGGGGTCAAGAACCAGAGGACATAGATTTAAGGTAATTGGCAAAAGAACCAAAGGCTGAGGAAAAGCTTTTTTACACAGCGAGTGGTTATGATCTAGAATGTACTGCCTGAGGGGGTGGTGGAGGCAGATTCAATCATGGCTTTCAAAAGGGCATTGGATAAGTACTTGAATGGAAAAAAAGTTGCAGGGCTACAGAGTTAGGGCGGGGGAATTGCCCCTGCAGAGAGCCGGCAGGAACTCGACGGGCTGAATGGCCCTTCCTTCTGTGATGTAGCCACTCTATGATTTTATGATTCCTTGATTTATATACTCAATCACTAGATCCAGGTGAATATTTCTACATTGAAAAACAATGTTTTGGTTATTTTTTTCAACAAACAAATAAAAATGTCCCTAATAAGAACATAAGAAAGCAGATAATGAAAAAAAAATTGGCTCAATTAGCCTAAGCTTTTCATAGACCATGTTCAATTTATCCTTTCATAGACTCTATCCCAGCTACTCAATCTCCTATGGGAAAGTTCTGCATCAACACTCCCTGTTCCCCAGTGGTAATCAAGCAAAATTCCAGAATATCTATCCATCCCTATATCTCCATTAGTCACCCTGGGCTTGCCGCTCCTACTCTCCCCAACCCCACAACACAGCAACTATTATGTCCTGTTGAGTATTTGATTATGTATCTAGCTATCCATCTAATCTATGCCTATTCGAATAACTGTTCATTCTTTTTGATGAAAACTATTCCAAGCATTCCATGACTCTGCAAAAAACAAAGTAATTTTCACTTTTGGCGGAGTGGATAACTGATGGTAGTATTTTGGCTGCTTGTTACGTTGACTTCAATAGAAAGCAAAATCGGGCGGGGTGTATAACAGGCGGCTGATGCACTACTGGCAGATTTCTCCCCACACCGAAAGTGAAAATTAGTTTTCCACAAAGTTAAATTTCTGTCTTCACTAATTTTAGCAAAAAAGTAGATGCAGGTATAACTTGGTGAAAAATTGCTTTTTACTCATGTCTACTTTTACATTAAAATTGCAAAAGGTGTAATTTTACTATTACTTGTTTCCACTACGTCTGTGTCTATAGTCCAAGTCAAATAGTTTGCTTACACCAACATTATAGGCCTAATTTTCTGAATTTCTGTTCCCAGCAGGCAGTTTCACTTGCTGGGAGTGCACATCAGGTATTTGGGCACATGCTTCACGTGATTTTCTGACCATTTAGATTAATAGTAGGAAAATCGTGCACTGTGCGCATCCAAATCCTGGGGCATTGGGACCGGTTGTGGGGGAGGTGGGACCTGTATAACCGGACAGGATGCACCTCAACAGGGCCCGGACCAATATCCTCACGGGGAGGTGCTAATGCTGTTGGGGAGGATTTAAACTAGCTTGGCAGGGGGATGGGAATCTGAACATAGATTCAGGAGGGAGAGAAACATAGATGGAAATGGAAGGCAGAAAATTAGTAAGCGAGTTTGGAATGCAGAGGAAACAAATGTTAGAAAATAGACAACAGTGCTTAATGGTATATACCTCAATGCAAGGAGTATAGTGAATAAGGCAGTTGAGCTGAGGGCAGAGATAGATACGTGGAAGTATGGAATCTTAGCTATTACTGAAACATGGCTTAAACATTGGCAGGAATGGCACCTCAACGTTCCTGGTTACAGGGTTTTCAGACAAGATAGAGAGCGGGATAAAAAAGAAGGGGATGGCAATATTGGTCAAAGAAACAGTTATGGTTGTGAGGAGGGATGATGGGGTCGATTTTCGGGTGATGGAGTGGGTACGTTGGTGGCGGGGGGGGGCTCCGAAAATCGCTAAAATGCTGAGCGGGTTCGGAGCCTGACGTCAACCTGCTGACTTCCGGATTCCCCAGCAATTAAAGCTGGCGGGATGATAATTTGCATAATTTCTCTGATAGTTCAGGTACTTCAACTACTTGATTGTCTAGACATTTTGGCAAGGGTGTGATTTTGAAGCATCCTCAGTGTGTTTCCCGTGCTGTGGGAAACAGTCCCTGTTGCAATAGACGTGTTTCAGCCAGCAGCCAGTGGGAGATGCAAAAGTTTATTTGACAGGTGGGAGAAAACGTCATTTATTGTAGCAGGGCACTCTGTCACTTCAGACAAAGTTTAGGCTGCAACACCTTTGTGTTTTCACTCAAAATTCTTACTTTCCACCCAAAACTCTACTGTGCAACATGTTTAATTACTTTACGGACCCCCTCAAACTCACACTGTCAGGTTGGGGGTTGCCATGGCTGCATTCACCACTTCATCCGAGGACGAGCAACATCACCAGCCTCGCCAGGCATGGCATCCACCTCCGCCACGTGGAGCTCCACAACACAGTGCTGCGCCATAGGCACCTGCACAAGAGCACCGAGGGCAACAACAGAGACAGCGACATTGCAGGAGGCACTACCCTTGCTACAGACCGAGGCTCAGCTTCCTGGACCTCTCTGAGGAGCAGTGCATACAGAGGCTCAGAGTCAGTCACTAGGTAGTCACAGACATCAGCAGCCTCCTTAATGCCGAGCTGCGCCCGGCCGGGCTGAGCAGCATCTCCTTACCTGTCACTGTCAAAGTCACCATTGCCCTCAACTTCTTCGCCTCCGCATCATTCCAGGGTGCCACCGGGGACATCACCGGGGTCTTTAAGTCGTCTGCACACAAGTGCATAAAGCAGGTCACCAACAGCTTGTTTCGCAGGGCCTCGCACTACATCAACTTCCCCATGGGCGACCTCAGCCAGAGGGCAGTGGGATTCCACGCTGTGGCTGGCTTCTCACGGGTGTAGGATGTAATCGATTTCACCCATATAGCAATACGAGCACCTCCACACGATCCAGGACTGTTCATCAACAGGAAACAGCTATCACTCCATCAACACTCAGCTCGTTTGTGACCACCACAAAAGATTCCTTCACGTGTGCGCCAGATGCCCTGGCAGCTGGCATGATTCCTTCATCCTGCGGGAGTCCAACATACGGCCCCTCTTCCACGCATCAAACACCTGCAAGGGCTGGCTCCTCGGGGACAAGGGATACCCCCTGCATACGTGGCTCATGACACCTCTGAGGAACCTCACCACCGAGCAACAGCGTCGATATAACGACAACCACATCGCTACTAGGTCTACAATTGAGCATGTTATAGAGCTGCTCAAGATACGCTTCAGGTGCCTTGATCATTCTGGAGGAGTGCTTCAATACACACCAGAGTGGGACGCATTATAGTTGTGTGTTGTGCCCTGCAAAACATGGCACAACAGAGAGGGGTGCCGCTTGAGGAGGCCCCATCCACATCTGCCACCCACATTGAGGAGGAGGAAGAGGAGGAGGCGGAGGAGGAGGCGGAGGAGGAGGAGCAACCCATGGGCAGAACAGTGACTCACCTGGCTGCTCGTGAAGCCGGGGAGTCACTGATACCTGAACATCAGACAGTGTGAAGAGTCCAGTCCTCACCACCTGGACAGAGCAGCATCCACAACGGCCCCCGCCCCCCCGCACAAAACAGTCCTGCAACTACACATACGCCCGCTGTAGAGTGACCCAATGGGGGGCATGAAGTGTCGGCGTTCATGGTGAACCTCATGAAAGGGTCTTATTACAGACGCCAGTCAAGCATAGCCAAGACATGGCAGTAGTGGTGAAAATAATAATATTTAATGTGCGTTTAACAAAAAGCAAACATAAATAAAAAACATGACCAACCGTCAAACACCCTTGTGCATCCCCTTCGTGCTTACAAAACTTTTGCCTTTCGCTTCCGACTACTTCTACCTGGTGAATCCCCTGTGGCTGCAGTAAAGATAATGGCAGGTTGTTCTTGTTCATGCCCTGACTGATTAGATGCTTTGGGCCTACGCCCTCTGGGTTTTGGTTCCCATGAGGGCTCCTTCACAGACTGCTCCACCTGCACCTGTGCAGGGGCAGACTCGACGACCTGGAGAGGAGGCAGCATTACGGGTACTGGTTGAGAGGGGGGCACTGGGTGAGACATGGGGGCGCTTTGGGTGGCGTCCCCACTTCCATGTTCCCTTTCTCCATCATCCCTTCTCTGGGCCAGGCCCACACCACTCCTACCACTCTGCTGGACAACAGTTTGGAGGACATGAGTGAAGCCTTGTAAGACCAGTGCTGGTGTAGCTGCTTGCCTGTTTAAGGCGGCAGAATGTTGTTCACTCTGAGTCCGAAGGGCCGTTGCCAGGGCCTGAATGGACTCATTTGTGAACCGTGCTTGAAGCTGCATGGAGGCTAGCCTTCCCTCCATCGCAGAGCTTCCCGCAACACTATCTCAGAGGTGCCCTCATGTCCCTGTGACAGTATCACAGAGATTCCCTCCCGTACCTGTGCCACCATTCCACTCATGCAAGAATTGGACTCCTCCATCCTCTGCGCGATTGTGGAGAGTGCGCGTGGCACCTGTTCCAGCACCTCGCAAATGTGCTGCTGCCGCTCGATCATTCTCCTTTTAGAGGATGGCCCCCAGGGTTCAGCATATGTGTCCAGCTGAGCAGATCCTGGAGAGGAGTGCTCCCACCGACAGGCCGGCAGGTCCTCTAAGGAATCGCCCTCTGCCGCCATAGCGGCCGCTGAATGCCCTGTAAGAGAACAGAAGGCAATATTAAGCATCATCACAGATGTGTCATGTTAAGATGAGCATACCGAGGTGCTGAAGATGGCAAGGCATGTTCACACCAATTCATATTGTGTGTGCTGAATGTTAAAGTTCTGTCACCAGACGTTTGTCGGGTGCCAGTCTCAGCGTCCCTGACGGACAGGCACTCGAGGGTGCGGCTCAGCTCCAGCGCCTCCTGCACCGCGTCTGTGAGGATGACTGACTGTTGTGGCCCCCCTCCGACCCTTGCCCTCTCCCGTGCATTCTGGGCTCTCTTCTCGTATAAGGGGAGAAAGTAGAGACGCGTGAGTAAGTGATGGTGATGTGGCCAACTGATGAATGCATTGGTTTGGGAGCGGGCTGACAGTGAAAGAGATGCATCAGAGGGTGAGTATGAGACAGAGCCATGTCATTGTTTGAAGATTGTATTGAGTGGTAGTGGTGGGGTGAGTAATGGGGAGGTGAGGAAGTGGTGAGGAAGTGCTGAAAAGTTGAGGATGAGCTTTGAGTGGGTGTGAGGAGTGATGTGATGGAGTAGCGTTGGCAGTGCAGAATGAGTTGGGGGGTTGGGGCCAGTGATGTGGAAGACGGAGTGTAGGGGAATGAGTAAGTGTACTCACTTTGGCTGACCTAGTTACGTCATTGAAGGGCTTCCTGCACTGGATTGAGGTGTGGGAGATGTTGCTGCTGCTGGTGACGTCCTCTGTCACCTCGAGCCAGGCCTTCTTGGTGGCAGAGGCAGGCCACTTCCTCCCGTCCGCCAGGTGGAAGACATCCCTCCTCCTCCTCACCCCATCCAATAGCACCTGGAGTGAGGCATCACTAATCTAGGAGCAGCCTTTCCCCTGTGCTGCTCCATTGTGATGTGTGGGTATTTGCTCCAGGAGCAGCCATTGGAGGACTGCCCATTCAAGTAGAGCTCCTCCAGCTGACAGCCTGTGATGCGGGTGCGCAGTCCGCTCACTGCGCAGGTTTCGGGGAGCAAACCGGGAAGACACGTTAAGTGGCTCCAATTGACCTGCGATCGGGTGGGGAACGGACAGATTTTATTGGGCTGGTTACCCACGCCTTCAATCGCCCCCCTGCTGCCATCCGGCTTTCCCGCTAATATCGGAGCTGATATGTAAGAAAGATCATCAAATGAGGCCCTATGGGCTGAGCTAAAGAACAAAAAAGGGGCAATCACACTGCTGGGAGTGTACTATAGACCCCCAAACTGTCAGAGGGAGATGGAAGAGCAAATATGTGGGCAAATTTCTGAGAAGTACAAAAATAATAGGGCAGCAATAGAAGGGATTTCAACTACCCGAATATTAACTGGGATACAATCAGTGTAAAAGGTATAGAGGGCGCAGAATTCTTAAATTGCATTCAGAAGAACTTTTTTAGCCAGTACGTAGCAAGTCTAACAAGAGGCGGGGGGCAGTTCTGGATTTAATTTTAGGGAATGAAGCTGGGCAGGTGGAAGGAGTATCAGTGGGAGAGCATTTTGGTGGTAGTGATCATAATTCAGTTAGATTTAGCATAGTTATGGACTAGAACAAAGATAGAACAGGAGTAAAAGTTCTAAATTGGGGAAAGGACAAAATCTACTAAGCTGAGAAGTGATTTAGCAAAAGTGGACTGGAAACAGCTACTTGAAGGTAAATCAGTGTCAGAGCAGTGACAGGCATTCGAGGGGTTCAGAGTAAACATGTTCCCACAAAGAAAAAGGGTGTGACTGCCAAATCAAGAGCCCTCTGGATGACAAGGAATTTACAGGGTAAGATAAGATAATCATAGAAGTTTACAACATGGAAACAGGCCCTTCGGCCCAACATGTCCATGTCGCCCAGTTTATACCACTAAGCTAGTCCCAATTGCCTGCACTTGGCCCATATCCCTCTATACCCATCTTACCCATGTAACTGTCCAAATGCTTTTTAAAAGACAAAATTGTACCTGCCTCTACTACTGCCTCTGGCAGCTCGTTCCAGACACTCACCACCCTTTGAGTGAAAAAATTGCCCCTCTGGACCCTTTTGTATCTCTCCCCTCTCACCTTAAATCTATGCCCCCTCGTTATAGACTCCCCTACCTTTGGGAAAAGATTTTGACTATCTACCTTATCTATGCCCCTCATTATGTTATAGACTTCTATAAGATCACCCCTAAACCTCCTACTCTCCAGGGAAAAAAGTCTCAGTCTATCCAACCTCTCCCTATAAGTCAAACCATCAAGTCCCGGGAGCATCCTAGTAAATCTTTTCTGCACTCTTTCTAGTTTAATAATATCCTTTCTATAACAGGGTGACCAGAACTGTACACAGTATTCCAAGTGTGGCCTTACTAATGTCTTGTACAACTTCAACAAGACATCCCAACTCCTGTATTCAATGTTCTGACCCAATGAAACCAAGCATGCTGAATGCCTTCTTCACCACCCTATCCACCTGTGACTCCACTTTCAAGGAGCTATGAACCTGTACTCCTAGATCTCTTTGTTCTATAAATCTCCCCAACGCCCTACCATTAACGGAGTAGGTCCTGGCCCGATTCGATCTACCAAAATGCATCACCTCACATTTATCTAAATTAAACTCCATCTGCCATTCATCGGCCCACTGGCCCAATTTATCAAGATCCTGTTGCAATCCTAGATAACCTTCTTCACTGTCCACAATGCAACCAATCTTGGTGTCATCTGCAAACTTACTAACCATGCCTCCTAAATTCTCATCCAAATCATTAATATAAATAACAAATAACAGCGGACCCAGCACCGATCCCCGAGGCACACCGCTGGTCAGAGGCCTCCAGTTTGAAACACAACCCTCTACAACCACCCTCTGTCTTCTGTCGTCAATCCAATTTTGTATCCAATTGGCTACCTCACCTTGGATCCCGTGAGATTTAACTTTATGTAACAACCTACCATGCGGTACCTTGTCAAAGGCTTTGCTAAAGTCCATGTAGACCATGTCTACTGCACAGCCCTCATCTGTCTTCTTGGTTACCCCTTCAAAAAACTCAATCAAATTCGTGAGACATGATTTTCCTCTCACAAAACCATGCTGACTGTTCCTAATCAGTCCCCGCCTCTCCAAATGCCTGTAGATCCTGTCTCTCAGAATACCCTCTAACAACTTACCCACTACAGATGTCAGGCTCACTGGTCTGTAGTTCCCAGGCTTTTCCCTGCCGCCCTTCTTAAACAAAGGCACAACATTTGCTACCCTCCAATCTTCAGGCACCTCACCTGTAGCTGTTGATGATTCAAATATCTCTGCTAGGGGACCCGCAATTTCCTCCCTAACCTCCCATAACGTCCTGGGATACATTTCATCAGGTCCCGGAGATTTATCTACCTTGATGCGCGTTAAGACTTCCAGCACCTCCCTCTCTGTAATATGTACACTCCTCAAGACATCACTATTTATTTCCCCAAGTTCTCTAACATCCATGCCTTTCTCAACCGTAAATACCGATGTGAAATATTCATTTAGGATCTCACCCATCTCTTGTGGTTCCGCACACAGATGACCTTGTTGATCCTTAAGAGGCCCTACTCTCTCCCTAGTTACTCTTTTGCCCTTTATGTATTTGTAGAAGCTCTTTGGATTCTCCTTTGCCTTATCTGCCAAAGCAATCTCATGTCCCCTATTTGCCCTCCTGATTTCTCTCTTAACTCTACTCCGGCAATCTCTATACTCTTCAAGGGATCCACTTGATCCCAGCTGCCTATGCATGTCATATGCCTCCTTCTTCTTTTTGACTAGGGCCTCAATCTCCCGAGTCATCCAAGATTCCCTACTTCTACCAGCCTTGCCCTTTACTTTATAAGGAATGTGCTTACCCTGAACCCTGGTTAGCACACTTTTGAAAGCCTCCCACTTACCAGACATCCCTTTGCCTGCCAACAGACTCTCCCAATCAACTTCTGAAAGTTCCTGTCTAATACCATCAAAATTGGCCTTTCCCCAATTTAGAATTTTAACTTTTGGGCCAGACCAATCATTCTCCATAGCAATCTTAAAACTAATGGAATTATGATCACTGGTCCCAAAGTGATCCCTCACTAACACTTCTGTCACCTGCCCTTCCTTATTTCCCAAGAGGAGGTCAAGTTTTGCCCCCTCTCTAGTCGGGCCATCCACATACTGAATGAGAAATTCCTCCTGAATACACTCAACAAATTTCTCTCCATTCAAGCCCCTAATGCTATGGCTGTCCCAGTCAATGTTGGGAAAGTTAAAGTCCCCTACTATTACCACCCTATTTTTCTTGCAGCTGTCTGTAATCTCCTTACATATTTGCTCCTCAATTTCCCGTTGACTATTTGGGGGTCTGTAGTACAATCCTATCAAAGTGATCTCTCCCTTCTTATTTTTCAGTTCTACCCATATAGACTCAGTGGGTGAACCCTCGGATATATCCCCTCTCACTACTGCCGTGATGTTCTCCCTAATCAAGAACGCAACTCCCCCTCCTCTCTTACCTCCTGCTCTATCTTTCCTATAGCATCTGTACCCTGGAACATTGAGCTGCCAGTCCTGCCCCTCCCTTAGCCATGTTTCAGTAATAGCTATAACATCCCAGTCCCATGTACCCATCCATGCCCTGAGTTCATCTGCCTTGCCCATCAGACTTCTTGCATTGAAATAAATGCGGTTTAATCTAGACTTCCCTTGGTCTTTGCCCTGCTTTCTCAGACCATCTGTCCGGTCATAAGGCAAAAAAGAGAAGCTTGTGTCAGACACCAAGAGCTCAATACTGCAGAAAGCTGAGAGGAGTATAGAAAGTGCAGGGGTGAAATTAAAAAGGAAATTAAGAAAGCAAAGAGAGGGCATGAAAATGTTTTGGCAAGTAAAATTGAGGAAAACCCAAAAATGTTTCATAAATACATAAAGAGCAAGAGGATAACCAAGGAAAGAGCAGGGCCTATTAGGTTACCTTTTTGGTCTCTATGTGTGGAGGTGGAAGATGTTGGTATGGTTCTTAATGAATACATTGCGTCTGTCTTCACATAGGAAGGGGACGATGCAGAGATTGTAGTTAAGGAGGAGGAGTGTGGAAATATTGGATGGGATAAGCATAGTGAGAGAGGAAGTATTTTGGGGTTTGGCATCTTTGAAGGTAGATAAATTGCCAGGCCCTCATGAAATGTATCCCAGACTGTTAAAAGAAGCAGGGGAGGAAATAACGGAGCCTCTGAGCATCATTTTCTAATCGTCCCTAGCTACAGGCATGGTGCCAGAGGATTGGAGGACTGCTAATGTTGTACCGTTGTTTAAAAAGGGAGAAAAGGATAGACCTGGTCAGGCCAGTCAGTCTAACCTCGGTGGTGGGCAAATTATTGGAATCAATTCTGAGGGACAGTATAAACCATCATTTAGAAAGGCACAGATTAATCAAGGACAGTCAACATGGATTTGTTAAGGGAAGGTCGTGTCTGACTAACTTGATTAAATTTTTTGAGGAGGTAACAAGGAGGGTCGATGAAGGTAGTGCATTTATGCAGTCTGCATGGATTTTAGCAAGGCTTTTGACAAGGTCCCACATGGCAGACTCGTCAAAAAAGTAAAAGCCCATGGGATCCAAAGGAAAGTGGCAAAATGGATGCAAAATTGGCTCAGTGGCAGGAAGCAGAGGGTAATGGTCAACGGGTGTTTTTGTGACTGGAAGACTGCTTCCAGTGGGGTTCTCAGGGCTCAGTACTAGGTCCCTTGCTTTTTGTGGTATATATTAATGATTTAGACTTAAATGTAGGGGGCATGATTAAGAAGTTTGCAGATGATACAAAAATTGGCTGTATGGTTGATAGTGAGGAGGAGAGCTGTAGACTGCAGGAAGATAACTGGTCAGGTGGGTGGAAAAGTGGCAAATGGAATCAATCTGGAGAAGTGTGAGGTAATGCATTTGGGGAAGTCAAACAAGGCAAGGGAGTACACAATAAATGGGAGGATACCATGAGGTGTAGAGGAAGAGTGGGACCTTGGAGTGCGTGTCCACAGATCCCTGAAGGTAGCAGGACCGGTAGGTTAAGAAGGCATGCGGGATACTTTCTTTTTTCGCCGAGGCATTGAATATAAGAGCAGGGAGGTTATGCTAGAACTGTATAAAGCATTAGTTAGGCCACAGCATGAGTACTGCGTACAGTTCTGGTCACTACATTACAGGAAAGATGTGATTGCACTAGAGAGAGTACAGAGGAGATTTATGAGGATGTTACCAGGACTGGAGAATTTTAACTATGAGGAAAGATTGGATAGGCTGGGGTTGTTTTCTTTGGAATGGAGGAGGCTGAGGGGTGATTTAATTGAGGTGTACAAAATTATGAGGAGCCTAGATAGACAGGGAGGACCTAGTTCCCTTCGCAGAGAGGCCAATAACCAGGGGGGACATAGATTTAAAGTAATCGGTAGAAGATTAGAGGGAAGCTGAGGGAAAAAAATGTCACCCAGAGGGTGGTGGGGGGTCTGGAACTCATTACCTGAAAGGGTGGTAGACGCAGAAACCCTCATCACATTTAAAAAGTACTTGGATATGAAATTGAAGTGCCATAACCTACAAGGCTATGGACCAAGTGCTGGAAAATGGGATTAGGCTGGGTAGCTCTTTTTTGACTGGCACAGACACAATGGGCCGAATGGCCTCCTTTTGTGCCGTAAATTTTTCTACGTTTCCCACTAATGCGCAAAGCTCCTTGCTGATGTTGGAAAATTCCCCTCATATATTTTTCGCAGCATTTTTAAATCTGGATCATGCCCCCATCAATTTTCTTTTCTCTAACTCTTTAATATTCTTTTCATCACACAAGATTCATAAATCCCAGAATCGTTCTTTAAACGTGTGATATAAATATTGCGCACTATGGTTTATTACATTTTGCATCAGTCTATGACTCCAGGGCTTGTGCGTTATGAGGCCGGATGTTGCTTTCCGTATTGTCTGCTGCCTTTATGAACCTGATACACCTGTGTGTAGGGTTCTTAATTTTTGAAAAAAATTGACATGAACCTTTTAGCTTTTATCTAAAAAATAAAATCCATGTGAAAATCTGGATGAAAATTCAATGTTACAAAAACTCTGCGAATGTTTTTCCATGCTTGTTCATGTAATCGGTTCCAACCTAACAGCATTGTGGGAGCCCCATCACCATAACAGCTGCAGCGGTTCAAAAAAACCACCCACAACCACCTTCTCAGGGCAACATGGGATGGGGAATACATGCAGCCTTGCCAGCGTCACCCACATCTCGAACAAATAAAAAAGATGTTTAAACTTTTGCTAGCTTTTACTTTATTTAGGTTATAATACTGATCAGGAACATTGGAACAGGAGTAAGCCATTCAGCCTGTTGAGCCTGTGCTGCTATTCAATTGGCTGATCTGTATCTTAATTCCATCTACCCACCTTGGTTCCGTAACTTAATACCCTTGCCTAACAAAAATCTATCAATCTCAGTTTTAAAATTTTCAATTGACCTAGCCTCAACAGCTTTTTGGGGGAGAGACTTCCAGATTTCCACTACCCACTGTGTGAAGAAGTCCTTCCTGACATTACCCCTGAATGGCCTAGTTCTAATTTTAAGGATATGCTCCCTTGTTCTGGACTCCTCCTTCAATTTTCTCTCCATTTAACCTATTAACTCGTTTAATCATCTCAAACACCTCAATTAGATCACCCCTTAATCTTCTATAATCAAGGGAATACCTAGTCTATGCAGCCTGTCCTCATAATTTAATCCTTTTAGACCCGCTATCTTTCTGGTGAATCTACGCCCAAAGCCAATATATCCTTCCTGAGGTGTGGTGCCAGAACTGAATGGGGTCTAACCACAGCTTTATATAACTGTAACATAACTTCCACCTCTTTGTATTCCAGTCCCCTTGAGATAAAGGCCAACATTCCATTAGCCTTTTAAAATATTTTTTGCACCTGTCCACTAGCCTTTGGTGATTTCTGTACATGGACCCCTCAATCTCTCTTCTCCTCCACAGTTCCTAACTTCCCGCCATTTAGAAAATACTCTTAGGTCCAAAGTGGATGACCTCACACTTCCTCACTTTGAACTCCATCTGTCACAGTTTTGCCCACTCACTTAATTTATCAATGTCCTTTTTGCAACTTTTTGCTCCCATCTACACTATTTACTGTGCTACCTAATTTGGTGTCATCTACAAATTTGGATATATGGCTCTCTATTCCTTCTATATTTATAAATGTAGTGAAAAGCTGAAGTCCCAGTACATCCCTGAGGGACACCACTAGTCACAGTCTGCCAATTTGAGTGCATACCCATTATCCCTGCTCTCTGTCTCCTATCTCCTAACCAATTCCCTACCCATGTCAATAGGTTGCCTCCAATTCCATGTGGTCTCAGTTTTGTTAACAGTCTCTTATGTAAAACCTTATCGAATGCCTTCTGGAAGTGACAGAAAATTTCATGGATCACACCAAGAAAGAAAGAACTTGCATTTATATAGCACCTTTGGCAACCTCGGGACATCCCAAAGCGCTTTACAGCCAATGAAGTACTTTTGAAGTGTAGTCACTGTTGTAATGTGGGAAATGCAACAGCCAATTGCACACAGCAAGGTCCCACAAACAGCAAAGAAAGAATTGATCAAATAATCTGTTTTAATGATGTTTGTTGAAGTGCATCGCACGCCATATTGGTTAGGGCACCCTATAATCGTCTCACCTGAAACAGGCGTTAGGCCCATTGCCTATGCTAACTGGGGGCCTAATGCCTGTTTCAGGCCCCTTGGTGAAGCTGGGTCCGTGCTGTGGTCAACTTTCTCAGTCACAAAGCAGCGAAACCAGCAGTCCTTAAAGTCTTTTACTTGAATGTAGTGCTGGAGTGCCACATTAAAACCACAGGCTACTGCTGGCCTGAGCTTGCCTCTCTCCCAAATGCTTCCCCCCCGGACTCACCCCGGAGTCTCAGCCAGCATCTCTAAAGCCGATTTTACTGGCTCCCCGCAACCAGCAAAACTGCCTCTGGGACCGCGACTGGTGCTCGCAGCTCGCCAGTAATATACAAACGAGGCTGGTAGACCAAATTGCCGTGGTCCTGCCGCCAGCCTCATTGGGTGTGCACAGCGTGCGCTGCACCGGGATCACGCCCCACTTCAGGCTCGATCCAATATCTAGGCCGTTAACTTTTGGATGAAAATCAAAAACGATTCGGAATAATTTTAAAATATAGGAATCTATCATTGAAAATTGGTAAAAGCTCAAAACAAAGAACCATACAGTTTTATCATAAACATGTATAACACTGACTGAGAGAACACATGGATATTTGTATAGAAAGGCTTTTTTATAATTATAGCTCTCTATTTAACCAGTCACAAACATATGCTTTACATCAGATATTTATAAAGGGAGCCTATTTATTTAACTCGATGCAGATGCACTGATGATTCTCTATTTTGAAGTGTTTATTGCCTTCAGTATGGTAGAATGGTAATTGTTTAGTTTTAGACTGCTATCTTGAACTATGCTCAGCTGCTGTAAAATTTAAGATGCCAGCTTTGGTAAACATAATTATATGTTTCCCATTACGTAATTGCATTCCTGGGAGTTCTGAGTTAATCTCTTGATTGACAGATGCAGATATTGTCTGTTGATGGTTTCTCTTCGAGGTAGGGGTGGGAAGGGGGTGTTTCCACTTTATGGCCTTGGTATTAATCTCTTCACTGTTGCAGTTTTTCTTTGTAGTTGCTTCTTTTGTTGTGGAGATACTTTGATCACCATTTCTCTTTGTCAGTTTTCCTTTTGTTGTACTGTTAATCTGAGCTTCTACACTCTTATTGTTCCACAGATCCTATATTTATAGTCGTGATAGCTGGCTTTAACTTTTTCTTTTTGGCTATTGTTGTGGCTGAGACTTCAATATATTTCTAGAATGTTGCCACATTAATTGCTGTTGTTGTGAAATTTTTCTCCCCTGTATTGAATACATTCCCATTAGAAACTCATTTGCTACTGTACGGTGTGGTTTGTTTTGTTTAGTGGATTCTTTGTAAAATAGCTTTAAAGGGCCTATTTTTCTAACTTGTTCCCCAGTTTCCTACTTTCCTGTTTATTTGGTTTGCTTGCTTGTGCTATATCTGGTTTTCAACCTCTTCTGGGTGGTAGATCCCCTGCAAATATGGATACACTCCTGGAGACTAGTGTCCTAATTTCTGAAAGAATATGTTAGTTGCCCAAAGAAAAAAATCAGTGTTGCCTTTGCTGAAAATGTTTTTGTTAGTAAATACAACAAACATATCACTCTGGTCAGTCAACAAATACAGACAAGTGTAGAAATCTGATGAGACAGACAGAAATCTGAGGACCTTGGGGCCCCTGGGCTCACCTCACAAAACCCCTCCCCTGCCTCCCACGGTTTGAAAAAATGTATACTGTAGTCAATTTTTAACATTCATGGCATATATTTCTTTTTCTTTAAATACATTTAGTGTTGTAGTTTTTTGTTTATGTTCCCCTAATGTCAAAGCAACAGCAAATTCATGTTCTCTCTGAACAACACACCATTACTTGAATTGGCGGACAGTTAAGCTGCTCCCAGGGCTCTGTGGATTCTGCTCAGCAATTGACTTATAGAAGGTTAACTTTCATGCTTTTCCTGCTCCTCCCACATCCCACTATAGGGAAGAACCTTGGGGTTGAATTTCCGGGGGTTGGGAGTCTCCCACTGATCCATCATAACTTTGACGGAAGAGACATGGAAACCCCGGAAAAATCGGTGTAAACGTGGCTTATGCTGTTTTTCTGGGGTTTCTGAAAGTCTTCCTCCAAAGTTACAGCGGATGATCAGGAAGAACCCCTGTGGAATTCTCCCCCTCGTCTCCATGTGCCACATCTCCTGATGGTCCTTGCTGAGATTAGGAAATGACTGTAGTGGTTTGCAGACATCAAGCCGTGTACTATTACTCTGTTTCAAAATGGAGAAGGGACAGGGGAAAATGAAATTAAATAAATCCACTAACCTACAAGATTGTTCTAAATCTATAAAAACAGCAATGTTTACTGTTACTTGTATCTATTCATTTGCTGGATTTCCTCAGTTATTATTGACTTAAATACAAGAACAGCTTTTCAAGATGAGGGAAGCATTAAAATATTTTGATGGTCTAACATGAAATTAGATGCCATATTTTCAATGCTATGATGTTATTTAGTAAGACAGTGGATTTCAGAAGCTTTTTGTTTGCATATTCATGTGGGGATATAGGAGCTGATGTTATTCTGAAGTACAGTTGTTTCAAGTTAAAAGCAAAACATGTTTATCACGAGCAGTAAAGGATTTGTTTAGCATGTTATTGTTTAGCAGGAAACATGTTTGAAGCTGGTGCTGTGATCTCTTCAACTAATCGTTCAACCCCATCCACAGCAACATTGTGCCTGTGCGCATGAAGTTCGTTTTTTTTTAGCATGAATGAGGTGACAATTGCTCAGAAATGCTTCAATGTTTGAAGTATTTACTTTGTAAATAGTGGGTTCCAGACTATTTTTCTTCTGCAGCTCTCTTATTCATTTTGATTTATCTCCCATCCACGCACAACCACTGCCTCACCACGCTTCCATTGTTCCACCAGAACAGGGCTTTTATTGCAGAACATAATGTCCTTACCACCACCACTTTGCTCAAACCAGATTTTCATTATTTCCCAACCACTGTAATGGCTTTTTAGAACCAAGCACTTTAGATGGGAACTAAATTTGATACTACATTACGTTGTAGGGCTTCTCACAATAGGTTATGGGTTGTTCTATGTCTGTACACAATTACAGAGACCCAATTAAATCATTTGGTACAATAATAGGAAACAAAAGATAGCAAAGACCTAAAGTGGGCCTTCATTATTGTATTCACTGTTTTCTGCATTATGTTAATTAGCTGTCTTTAAAAAATACAAAATAAAGGCGAGATAGCAGCTCAGCTCACATGGATGAAGTCACAGTATGAAATTATCATTTGAGAAATTATCACGATTTGCACTGATACTGATAAATTCCGGGACTTAGCATTTTTATTCAATTAAACAATTGGGGGTAGAGTTTCCGCTTTGGGTGTAATCGGGAAATTGCATTGATTAGGTTACAGTTCAAGTTTCTGATAAAATTAATTTGCATAATCAAAAACATAAAACCTTTTCACTGGGATCGTTTATTTTTATCTTTCCATTAAAAAGTATTCCTTGATGAATTTAAGAGTGGTAACCTGGTGCGGTTTTATTAATACAGCTGAAAATGGGTTTATCACAAAAAAATAAGAATCTTTAATAAGTGTGTCCAGTCCTCCACCTGTGAGTAACCTGATCTGAAATCACTTAAAATGACTTAAAAAAACTATACTGAACCATTTGGTGTACGCTAATCAGTTTCTTAGTAAATTCATTATTTTTCGATATGAAGAAACTTTAAAAACGTGTCTACTAGTGCCTGCGCACCTAAGAAAATTAGCACAACTTGAAGAACCTTCCCGAACTAGCCCAATCAGCGGAATCTCGCAATGTCAACCTGGGGGTGTGGCCAGTTTTGTGGACAGGGCCTGATTCTGGCGAATTGAATCTTAAACCAGCATAAAAGATCACGGAAAACACAAACTCACTTTATTTAAAATTCCCCGATATATTGTGCTGGTTCAGCTGATTCCATCCGGATTGCGCTGATACTACTAACGGAAACTCTATCCCATTGAATGTAATCAGTAACATTTTCAAATTTGATTTTGTGCTAAAATTGTATGATTATAATTGGTAAGTCTTATGTTTTCTAGTCCTGAGGTAACAAATATGTTATTTCATCCACCATAGGTACCAGGATTCTTCAGATGCTTCGTTTTGGTGAATTTTTGTGCTCTGTGAGAGAAGACAAGGCAAAGCTGAGAATGGAACACTTTGCATTTCAGGCATCCAGTAGTTCCAGTGCCAATTGCTCCAACCAGGGCAAAGGGAAATCTTAATATAATATTTTGAAACACTCTTTCATTGTAATAAATATTTTAAAAATACTGTATACAATAGTACATTTTGTTTTTAAAAATGGTCATTGTAAACTGTTTAAGAGCAGTTTCTGGTGATCATTATCTAATTGTGGCACTTAACATCGCTATCTCACCTATTTTTCACCCAGCATTTCACACCTTGTGCATTTTACTGGTAGGTCGGCTGATCAATTATATAACTCCACTGATCTCAGTTCCTTGGTCAACTGGCTCTGCAGGAGCTCCGAGCATGGTCTCTAAACCTTTAACGTTCTGCCCAGCCTCCTATCCACCGCCAAAACAGAGGAGGCCAAGAAAATCGACCCCTGTGTCTTAGTTTGTTTAATGTACCAAAAAGCTGAACAGATGTCAACTGTAATACCAGTTGGTTTCAGCATCTGTCGTCAACAATAAGCACTGGACCCATGCACACTTTAACCTTACTAGGAGATACAGTGTTGTAATATTAAACTTGAAAAGTGAGAAAGAAGTCCTTAGGACATCGCGAAGCACTCATAACCAATAAACTACTTTTGAAATGCAATCTCTGTTGTTATGTAGGCTAATGGAACAACCAGTTTGCATACAGTAAGGTATAACACACTCAACTGAAACAAAAGCAACAAAAAAAAAGTGATCCTCACATAAAAGAATGGGCCAAATTTTGCTGTGGCACGGCATTTAATGGCGCCTGCCGTTAGTTAGACTTGTCCTTGTACGTTTAAGTTTTAAAAATTTTTGAGCATCAAGTTGCTGAAAGCATGAGCTGATACTGTCGCAGCGAGGGAACAAGGGCACCTTGGACCTGAGTGATGAGGCTAACGGCATTCACCGTTATTTATGTGCAGATGGTACAGCAACTTCAGGGGAGGGGCAGCTGCGCGGTTAAACTCAAATATCCAAGTTGCACTGCTCCGCATTAGCTTCGCAAAAACACCATCTTGCTGACTGCTTCACCATTGAAATCCATTGAACGGTGTGAAGTTGCTGTATTTGCACGGCAGGTACGAACTAAATTCGCCACAGAAAGTTAAGTTTTGTGCATTCCAGTCTAAGTACCCTTTTAATGACGTGATAAGTGTAAATTACTACCAAACAACCTCCCTGGCACTGAAAATTAACCATTATAAGTGTGGAGTCTCATTCCTTCAGGTTTTAATTGTCGATGGAGATTTTAAAAATATAAAATTATTAATTTAATTTTTTTTTAACTTTTCCTTTCTATCTTTTTTCTCTCTCTCTTAATCCAATCTTTCACCCTTTTTATTCCTCTTTCTGTACCTGATTTGACATTGAATTCACCCACTCTAATTTACCTTCCCAGTCCTTGCGCTGTTAATTTCACAATCCTTCAATCTGATTGGTTAAGGAGATACACAGTTGCTTGCCCTGTTCACTCAGGTCCCAGATTTTAAAATTCTCATCCTTGTGTTCAATCCCTCCATGGCCTCACCCCTCTCTATCTCTGTAACCTCTTCTGGCCCGACATCCCTCCGAGATCTCTGCACTTCTCCAAATCTGGTCTCTTGCACAACCCTGATTTCCATCACTCCACCAATGGCAACTGTGCGTCAGCTGCCGTGGGATTCCCTCCATAAACCTCTCCGCCTCTTTACCTCTCTCTCCTCCTTTATGTCACTCCTTAAAACATACTTCGTTGACCAAACTTTTTGTCATCTGTCCTCATATCTCTATGTGGCTAAGTGTCAAATTTTGTCTGATAACGCTCCTGCGCCTTGGGACGTTTTACGACGTTAAAGGCGCTATATAAATGCAAGTTGTATTTGTACTTAGAAGATTTTTACAGGAGGAGATAGAGATGGAGAAGTAGAGGGGTTTAAGGAAGGGATTCCAGAGATATGACCCAGGTAGATGAAACGTCTGTTACCCATGGTAGGGTGAAGGGAAAGGGTTCACAAAAGCCCACCCTCCACTGTCAAAGTGCGTGTCCAACATCCAGTCTTGGATGAGCCTCAACTTCCTCCAACTCAACATTGGAAATGCTGAAACTATCATCTTCGGCACCTACCACCGACTCCACTCTCATGCCACTAATTCCATTCCCCTCCCCAGCCACTCTCAGGAGGAATGGCTAGTTTGGTCGGATATGGTGGTGGAGGAAGGTGCAGAGGTAGGGAAGGGTGAGGCAATGAGTAATTTAAAGGCAAACCTGATGATTTTCAACTTGAAGTGTTGGGGTAGCAGCACTTTGTGCAGGACAGGCTATGTGGAGCAGAGTTTTAGACAAGTTGTAGTTTATGAAGGAGGGAGGATGGCCACCAACAGGGCTAGCCTTGGAATGGTTAAGTCAGAAGATGACTAAGGCATGCATAAGTGTTTCAGTGATGGATGGGCCAAGGCAGGGGTGGAGGCAGGCAATGTGTGGAGAGGATAGGAAGCAGCCATTGTGATGGAGAGGATATGGGGCCTGAGGCTCAACTCGGGGTTGAACAGAGCACCGAGGTTATGAATAGCCTGAGAGTGGCTGGGGAGGGGAATGGAATTAGTGGCATGAGAGTGGAGTCGGTGGTAGGTGCCAAAGATGATAGTTTCAGCATTTCCAATGTTGAGTTGGAGGAAGTTGAGGCTCATCCAAGACTGGATGTTAGACACGCACTTTGACAGTGGAGAGGCAATTGAGGCATTGAGAGAGGTGGTCATCAGTATACATGTGGAAGCTGACCCCTGGTCTGTGGATGATGTAGCTGAGGAGCAGCATGGGAATGAGGAAGAGGAGAAGGCCAAGGATAGATCCTTGATGGACTCCGCAGGTGATGGCGTGGGAGTGGGATGAGACGCCATTACTGCAGATGCTCAGGGTATGTATAATAGGTACGAACAGAACCATGTGAGTGAGTCTCACAGATGTGGACAACAGTGGAGTGGTGATGAAGGAAGATGGCATAGTCAACTGTGTCAAATGCTACGGAGAGGCCGAGTGTGACAAACAGGGATAATGCACCACGGTCATGGTCACAGAGGAAGTCATTCAATTAGGGCTGTTTCAGATCGAAGAGATTCAAACAGAGAGTTACGGGAGAGATGGCAAAGACTTTGAAGGCAATAACACATTCAAAGACTTTACAGGGAGGTTGGAGATTTTGTGATAATTGGCAACAATGGAAGAGTTCAAGGTGTTTTTACTGATTAGGGGATGATAATGATGTATTTGAAGGGGGGCAGGGATGGCGATTGAGGAAAGTGAACTATTGGCATTGTTAGATTGCTATCCCCTTCTTCAAAAACCAACTTTCATTTTCTCTGTCCTCAATAACTACTGCTCCATCTCCAAACTCCCTTGCATCTCCAGCCTCCTTGAACATGTTGTTGCCTCCTGGATCTTTGCCCACTTATCTAACAACTCCCTGCTCGAATCTCTCCAATCAGAGTTCTGCCTCTCCCACAGCACTGAATCAACACTAACCAAAATCATGAATGACATTCTATGTCAATGTGACCATGATGTATTATCCCTTCCCATTCTACTTGTCCTCTCTGGAGTATCCAACATGGGTGATCGCATCATTCTCCTCCAATGTCCAGCTGAGTGGGATTGCCTTGCTTGGTTCCATTCTTACCTTGTAACATGAGCATGCCTAGCAATGGCTTTGCCACCTACAGAGTTCGCAAAGGCTATATGTTTGGCCCAGTCCTCTTCCTCATCTACATGCTGGCCCCTTCAAGACATCATCCACAGACATGGGGTCAGTTTCCACATGTGCGCTGATGACATTCTGCTTTGGCTTTCCACCACTTCACAGAGGCTCCTCCACTGCCTCTGTGTTGTCAGACTGCTTGTCCAAAATCCAGTCTTGGATGAGCCGCAATTTTCTCTAGCTAAACATTGGGAACACTAAAGCTATCGTCTTCAGCTCACGCCACCAATTATGTATCCAAGCCCAACTATACCCCTCTCTCTGGCCACTCACTCAGGCTGTTCACAACCTGTAAGTCCTATTTGATCCTGAGCTGAGCTTGTAACTCCATATCCTCTCCATGACAAAGGCCACCTACTTCCAATTCCATGACATCACTCCCCTTCGCCCCTACCTCAGCCCATCTGCCACTGAAACCCTTATTCAAGCATTTATCATCTCCAGACTCAGCTGGCTAGCCTCCCATCCTCCACCTTCGATAAACACAGCTCATCCAAACCTCTATTGCCCGAATCCTATCCCACACCTTGTTCTGCTTGACCATCATCTCTGTTCTTGCCTTTGGCCTTTGGATGCTCCAATGCCTGAAATTTACCATTCTCATTGTTCTGTTTATATGGCTCCATGGCCTCACCCCTATCCTTGTAACCTCCTCCAGCCCTACAACACCCACTCTCCATTCCTCTGACTCTGGCCTCATGCATCCCCTCTCTTCGCCCACCATTGGTAGTTGTGCCTTCAGCTGCCTAAATCCCACTCTCTGGCATTCACTGTCTAAACTCCTCCACCTCTCCACCTCCTTCTCCTCCTTTAAAACCCTCCTTAAAATTTACCTCTTTGGCCAAGCTGAACAAAAAGCAAAACACTGCAGATACTGAAAATCTGAAACAAAAACAGAAAACACTGGAGACACTCAGCAGGTCAGGCAGCATCTGTCAAGACAGCACAAATCAGTTGACGTTTCAGGTATAAAACTTCCCTCAGAACTGAAAGATATTACAGATGAACAGTATTTAAAAAGGAACAGAAGAAGGGAAAGCGGAAAGCGAGAAAAATACACACAATGACCACACAATGAAGAAAAGAAATAGAATGAGCTGTAACGTGCTAAGGTGGCAAACAGGAAATGGTTAAATTGCAGGAGTGATATGTGCAGGAGAAAAAAGGAGGCATAATGAGACAACAACAACTTGCATTTATATAGTGCCTTTAATGTAGCAAAACGTCCCAAGGTGCTTCAAAGGAGTGATTATCAAACAAAATTTGACACCGAGCCACCTATTAGGACAGGTGACCAAAGCTTGGTCCAAGAGGTAGGTTTTAAGGAGTGTCTTAAAAGAGGAGAGAGAGGTAGAGGGGCAGAGAGGTTTAGGGAGAGAATTCCGGAGCTTAGGGCCTAGGGAGCTGAAGGCACCGCCACCAATGGTGGAATGATGAAAATTGGGGATGTGCAAGAGGCCAGAATTGGAGAAGCGCATGGATCTCGGAGGGTTGTAGGCTGGTGGAGGTTACAGAGATAGGGAGGGACGAGGCCATGGAGGGATTTGAAAACAAGGATGAGAATTTTAAAATCGAGGAGTTATTGGATCAGGAGCACAGGGATGATGGGTGAATGGGACTTGGTGCGAGTTAGAATACAGGCAGCAGAGTTTGGATGAGCTCAAGTTTACGGAGGATGTAAGATGGGAGGCAGTATCAAAGAAATAAAATAATAATATGAGATACTGTGAGTGTGACAAGAGCTAAGAGGGGATCATAAGTAGATTGGGAAGCATAAAAAACTAGCAAAGTGGACCAGGCTCCAACAGCTCAGAAGTCCAGTGGAAGAAAAAAATAGGTTGACACCAAGGGTGCAGACCTCCTTATCAGCACAGTGTTTACCAACGGGGGTGGGGGGTTCCCCACTCTTAACAACCCCGGAGACGGTACATGATGGGGGGGGGGGGGAGTGAGCGGGTTGATGCTAGGGGTGAGGACCCGCTCCCCCCATCCCATGTCATGCCAAAGTTATTGGCTCCCAACACACAAGTCTCAAGCAGCCAACAGCAAAACCAAAGTAAACTTGTCAGTTTCACTAAGGTCAGTGGCGAGTAGGCCCCGGAGTTAATGAATTTGGCAAGTTTATTTTGGTGTTGCCAGTGGTTGTGTGAGGCCTGTTTGTTCGGAGCCAGTGGCACCAGTAGGACACGAGAGAAATATAGAAGCAGCTTATGAGAGGCGATTGTGGTGCTACTTGACAGAATATGGCACCATTACCCTATCCATAAAAAGCATTTACTATGAAATTTGTTGGATGGAGAAATACTATTTTGCAGTTCAGTTCAATTACTGACATATATTTTGAAAATGTAATATATTTTGAAATATTTTGCTTCAAAATATATTTCTTGATATTTACGTCAATTAATGTTACATAGAAAGAAAAAGAATTTCCAATATAAAACAGCACCAAATATAGATGAATAGAAAATCATGCTTTATGTCCATATAGACACCCCAGTATACCAGTATTCATAACTTAGCCTTGGCTGTGCTGTCAGCTCTTGAAGCTCTCTTAACTATAATTGAAATAAATGAGCCATGATGTTGACAGTTATTTGTGATTTCCTCAGGAGAATGCTTAGGAAAACAGCTGAAACATCAAGTGCTACCTACATTTGATACTTTTGCAACAGGCTGCCGGTGGGTTGAGGGAGGAGGGGTGAGAGAAGGAATAGGCAGTGCACCAGTACAACCATCATTTCTTAGTACCTCAATTAATTCAAACAAGGAAAGCATCAGCTTCATTCAGCAGCTGTTAAAAAAAACTCTGCTGAGTCGAGTCAATGACAAATTCCAGCTAAACTGTAGGATAATTAGAAATGCCCTGTAGCTTGCAAGTCAGATGATTTCTTTCCCAGCACTTCAATTTATTTGCTATTTATTACAAAGCCTTTGCCCCTTGGGTGTAATGACTGCAAAGCAGCACCTGCAGTTTCCCAGTGTTTGATTTAGTGGTGTAAATGGGGCACTGAGAGTGGATTAAGCTGGAATGTGATCAAACTTAATTTGCAATCTGATTAGACAAACTGCTGTCTGCAACAATCGGACCGAAGTGATCGCCAATAGAAATGTTACACTCACTTTAGCTAAAAATGATAAACATCAAGTGTCCATATGTCAGCCTTGAATTTTCTCTGTGATCCTTTATCAGCCTGTTTTGAATAGAAGAATACAATGTGTAAAAAGGAATTAAAGACAAACATTGCAAGGCACTCAATTTGTACTTTATTTTTATTGAAAAATGTATTATTTTGTGTTAACATTACAGACGCTCTTAGCCAATATAGGCAATGGTTAGCCCTTTAATATAATTAGTATTAATGACATCAAAAGGAGTTGTAAAAATTAAGAAATTCTTGGAGGCAACTTATTTTATTTTCACTGGTTTTATTGTAAAACTAAGAAATTGTAAATAATATAAAATGCTAAATGCCAATAAATTATTATTTGTGATATTGGCATATAAATGCTTAACATGTTCATATGACATTCTTCTATCCACTATCTTAAAGCAGGTGCTAACCTGTTTATATTAAGTGGGATACTGCTTCTATAAAATAGCAAAGGTTGTGATAGCATATGTCCACTAATATTGCAAACTATCATTTCTAGACTATATGTCCAATTGCTTTCATTAGCTGTGAGACAACTTAAGTCACTTTGACAGATTTTTCATTAATACACTTTATTTGATAACACAGGCTGTTTGAACTAGACTTCAGGTTCCAGGCTTAAGAGACGGTTATTAATTATGTGAATTAGGTAATATCTCAGAAAATTATCTTATCCAACTTAAAGATACATAAATGACATTAGTAGTAATAAAACTAGAAAATGCTGAAAATGTAGAATTGGTTGATCAGGATCTGAAAAGAGAAAGAAACATTTCAGATCTGACCATTCATCAGAAAATTATCTTACCTTTGTATTTCCAGAATGTACTGTTTTTTTCACAATTCCATACTTCATAGTTTTTGTTTTATATTGCCCTGAGAAATAATAACATTCTTTAAGCAGGATAGAATAATGTTTTTCTGAGTTGGAACTATATAATTATTAGGTAGCATTACTAACCTCTTCATGCTAGTGAGGCAAATGTGAATTTAACAATAAGGAGTTTGAAGCAACATTTGAAGCAACTCTTGGAGGAAACTATTGTCTTATAATAGTAGTAAATGATGGGTATGCTTGTCAGTCCTGTAATGTTGCTTACGGTCTTAGGGGATAAAGAGCTACTACATCATTTATAAACTGTTAAAATGCAGCCAAAAGAAACCTGATATTGCCAGAGCTTCTATCATGTGTGTCCTACATTACTGTACCTCGATCTTGCTATTATCACTGCAGCACACATGCCAAGTAACTAAAAAAAAATTCTTTAAAATACAAAAATTGATATAGTATAAAGATTTTTTAAATAATGTATTATTTGCTAAAACTTACATTATAACAAAGGGTATATAATAATCAAGCAGTGTTTACCTAGCCAGGCCTATATCCCAAGTTCCTTGGCATAGGTGAAAACACTGTTACACATTGTTGGAACAATTTCATCTGTGTTAAGTAGTGTGATATCAAGACCATAATTTTAGGCGTCTTACCCATGGTCACTTGCAGATTTAAAATCACATCATAGGTTTATATCACCCATTTATCTTGTTTCCAAAGGCTGGAAGCAAAACCAGTCCAATGGAAAATGTTGAACAATATGGTGTCTTACAACACCAGGTTATAGTCCAACAGTTTTATTTGAAAATCACAAGCTTTCGGAGCTTACCTCCTTCGTCACTCGCCTGACGAAGGAGGTAAGCTCCGAAAGCTTGTGATTTTCAAATAAAACTGTTGGACTATAACTTGGTGTTGTAAGATTCCTTACATTTGTCCACCCCAGTCCATCACCGGCATCTCCACATCATGAACAATATGGTGCCTGCTTGTTTGAAATTCACTTTGTTCACAAGGTGGGTTCAGCAACAATGGAAAAACTATGGATGTCCAAGATTTGTATTTACACAGCTGATACAAAGTTACTTTCACAACTTTATTATTCTGGTTATGGAACTTACCTTATGTCAGGAAAATCTCCTACACCCCAACAATGTTAAAATTGCATGAAATGGAGAGTGAAGAGAGACAGCTCAGAAGCAAAGCAATTCTGTATTTACATGCATTTTATTTATTGTTCACGAGTGCCTCCGACCAATATGGATGAAGAAGGCCAGTCAGCCTATCCTAGCCTATCCATTCCAAAAAAAAGCAACAGTTCTTCGTCATAGCATCCACCTATTGCTTAATTAACTGAAGGATTCTCACTTCACTGGTCGACCTAGAGATTTATTCCATATCTTGGTCACATTTGTGTTCTAAATTTACTTTATGCTGGTTTGAACTTGTCCTATGGTCACAATTTAATTTGAAGCATCCAGATTCTTATATACTGCTACGAGTGCCAGCTTCATTCTTGCTCTTCTGACTTACTATTACATGCACCATTACTAGTGCAGGTAAGTTTATGATTTCAACCTCTTGCCCGTGCCATGGAATCCTTCTGTTTTGTTGCTGTTCTTGCTGGCTGTGATCCCGCTAAATAAATCTGCGCCTGGAATAAATTCTTCATGGATCAGGTTAGAATTGGACTGATGGTTAAGGTTGACTTGAAGGGCTAGCGTTGGCTTAGACTGAAGGCTAGGCTTGATCTTAAGATTAGAATCAGCTGAATTTATTTCAGGGACAGCCTTATTTCATTAAAGGGAGCATTTATTTCGACAGGAAGGACTCTATACTGGATGGATTTGCTGGAGTGAGGAGGTGAGTAACTACAATGCTGATGATTGCCTGAAACTGCCTTGATATCACCTACACCATCCTTGCTGCTGCCATTGTTCTCCTTTGCTGCTCATCATGCTGCTCTCCTTGTCCAAAGGTTGTAGGGTTGGGGTTAAAAGTTGTGGTCAGAGCCAATAATTTCAGGGGTGGGATCAAAGTTACACAAACAATTGGGGGGAGGGGAAGTACCTCTTAATAAATTCCACTTAAACACTGGGGGAGATTTAGTGATTTTTTTGGATGGATAAGTTAAAATAGGCTGAATGGCTTTCCTCACCCATATTTTCTTGTGAATGTTTCTTTTCTTTTTCCACCTTTATATTTTTCCCTCTAATTTTCTCCCCTCTTCTACTGAAGGTAATTGTTCCTGCTGGTTCCATGGGCACCATGTGCTCTCTTATACCTCCCCCCAATGACTAGTCTTCATGTGTGAATCTAGACAGTGTCACTAGATTATTTGACCATGTGACTATCACAGCCAAGCTCAATCCTGTCCTCATCTCACATCCAAACATATGTACTCTCTAACAGGGCTCACTCTCAGGAGTAGAAATGCTGGCTGATTTTATCTCCCCCTTATGTAGGGCAATGAGGCCAATTGTGCAGCCCCAACTATTGTCCTGGGTGAGATCAACTAACACAGTAGAGACCAGGAATCTACAACCTTCCTAGTCTGCATGGCTCAATTTCACATTGGGCAAGCCTTTACCAACTGAGCCATCAGGGCAGCTGTTCTGCCTATAAATTTCTATAACAATAATTTCATTAATTAGAGAAGATAGGACTTTGTTTGCAAGACCAAAAGATGTGGAGTTGTGAACCTGACTTTGTTCTAGTATATTTTCATAAAAGGGTTTTAAACTATTAAATTTGCATTTAAATTAGGGGAGATTTTACTCACCACTCACAACTGAATAAATTAATTCATATCATTCAATACATTTGAATTCAGAACATCTGTAAGTTTAGGATGAAAAATCTGAATTGACAGTATATAATTGTTTATTTCATTAATGTGAACAATTTCATAATATGAGCCATCTTATACACCAGCACAGCACAAACATGCTGATACTAAACCACACCCAACTTGAATAATGCAATCTGATTCAGGAGTCTCCTCAAATTTCTGATAAGGGCAGTCAAACCCAACTGGGAATACTTTGATGATGTCAAAATGCTCTTGTAAAGTTCTTTCAGATTCGTAGACAGGCACTTTGAGGGGAAAGAATAAACAGTATGGGTTTTTTTTTAAATACAAATTTTGAAAAGCTTAAAATATTAAAAAATGAAATGAAAAACAGTTACTAAATAGCAATAATGGACTAAACTGTCTTGCTAAACGAAGGGCACGGTAGATGATTAATAGACTCAACCTTTGATCTCGTTCAGTGCTTGCCCTTACATTCGCCTTACAGGGGTGCTTGCGCAGCTGGTTAACAACAATTCCTGGTGGCCAGTCTTAGTGAATCCGGCAATTCCACATTGGCGTTGCCTCTGGGTGCATCTGTTACTGCTGGCGCAATATCCCTCTCAGGACAATCTAAAAACAGCAGTAGATGATCTAGCTTAAATTCCGTTTGGCAAAAGAGAACAAGTTCATGCCTAAATGCTGCTTAATTAATACACTCTTCCATATCCACCTCCACATCACTCTCTGTCAGTTAGTAACTTAATCAGTTTTTGTTTTCTGTGGGAGGGTGGGTTGGCTAAATGTTTTGCTGAATTGGTAAATCTTACCATTAATTTTTCCCTATTGTAATTGGTGACTAAAGTCTGTCGTGGCATTGAAAATGTTAAAGGAGCAATAATTTCTAAAGTTCCTGGCTTCAAATTCGGAAATCCTAACTGACAATCCTTATTTCTTTCCTCCTTTTATGCTCAAATATTCTCCTCTCCTTTCCTAAAGACACTGGCTTCTTGTGGGGGTACAATTCCACATATGCTGGTCTCCTTCCAGTAGAGGTTTGCTTGCACAATTAGCCACTTTTGTTGCGCGGGCCTCAATGATATGTGTAAACAGGCTATTTAACTGCAGGGGAGTGGGGGGTATGACGTCTGAGTCTGATCCTGTCCTCACACTCACACTTCCAGCAGGAGTTACTGGATAACAATCAGGAACAAAATACTGGCTAAATTTTCCTCTGGGATGTTGAACCCAACTGTAGAGTCCCTTCTTCTTCAGGGGCTGACTCAGCTCGGAGCAGTGATCGAACCTTCCTAGATTGCATGAGTCAGCTCCTCACTGGGTTAGCCGAGACATCGGGAGAGCCACTTGACAACCCCTCTTCTTACATAGAGTTACATACAGTCTACAGCACAGAAATAAGCCATTCAGTCCAACTTGTCTATGACGGCATTTATGCTTCACACGAGACTCCTCCCACCACTCTTCATCTAACCCTATCAGCATATCCTTCTATTCATTTCCCCCTCATATGCTTATCTAGCTTCCCCTTAAAGGCATCTATACTATTTGCCTCAACTACTCCTTGTGGTAGCGTGTTCCACATCCTTACCACTCTTCAGGTGAAGAAGTTTCTCCTGAATTCCCTATTGGATCTTATATTTATGACCTCTAGTTTTGGACATCCCCACAAATGGAAACATTTTCTCTATGCCTACTCTATCAAACCCTTTTATTATCTTTTCTTTTACGCTCATGGGATTCGGGCGTTGCTGGCAAGGTCAGCATTTATTGCCCATCCCTAATTGCCCTTGAGAAGGTAGTGATGAGCTGCCTTCTTGAACCGCTGCAGTCCGTGTGGTGAAGGTTCTCCCACAGTGCTGTTAGATAGGGAGTTCCAGGATTTTGACCCAACGACGATGAAGGAACGGCGATATATTTCCAAGTCGGGATGGTGTGTGACTTGGAGGGGAACATGCAGGTGGTGTTGTTCCCATGTGCCTGCTGCCCTTGTCCTTCTAGGTGGTAGAGGTCGTGGGTTTGGGAGATGCTGTCGAAGAAGCCTTGGCGAGTTGCTGCAGTGCATCCTGTGGATGGTACACACTGCAGCCACGGTGCGCCGGTGGTGAAGGGAATGAATGTTTAGGGTAGTGGATGGGGTGCCAATCAAGCAGGCTGCTTTGTCCTGGATGGTGTCGAGCTTCTTGAGTGCTGTTGGAGCTGCACTCATCCAGGCAAGTGGAGAGTATTCCATCACACTCCTGACTTGTGCCTTGTAGATGGTGGAAAGGCCTTGGGGAGTCAGGAGGTGAGTCACTTGCCACAGAGTACCCAGCCTCTGACCTGCTCTTGTAGCCACAGTATTTATGTGGCTGGACCAGTTAAGTTTCTGTTCAATGGTGACCCCCAGGATGTTGATGGTGGGGGATTCGGCGATGGTAATGCAGTTGAATGTCAAGGGTAGGTGGTTAGACTCTCTCTTGTTGGAGATGGTCATTGCCTGGCACTTGTCTGGTTACTTGCCACTTATCAGCCCAAGCCTGGATGTTGCCAGGTCTTGCTGCATGCGGACACGGACTGCTTCATTATCTGAGGGGTTGCGAATGGAATTGAACACTGAGCAATCATCATCATCTTAAAGACCCCTATCAGGCCACCCCTCTGCCTTCTCTTTTCTGGAGAAAAGACCCCAGCCTATTCAGCCTTTCCTGGTAAGTATATCCTCTCAGTTCTGGTACCATCCTTGGGAATCTTTTTTGCACCTTCTCCAATGCCTCTATATCCTTTATATAATAAATTTTTAAGAGGGCCTAAATTTTAATAATGAAGTGAGTCCTCTGCGGGTGGTCGATAAGCGGGTGGGAAACTCAGAAAAAATTATCGTGCATGTTTCCGAGTGATCGTGACTCAATTGAAATCACTTAACGGAATTTCCGTGTTTCGCGTCCTGAGCTAAGCTGCGGGCGTACTGTGCACCCGCATGACGTGTCCAACAATGAAGGAGAAAGGAGGAAAAATGAGTATGCAACACTCTAGAGCAAAGCCTGGACCCAGGTTCTCAGACGCTGCCCTGGAGACACTACTGGGCGCTGTCAGAAACAGGAGGGAGGTGCTATCCCCACCGGACAGGAGGAAGAAACTTGGTTCTTGCACAAAGAAGGTGTGGCTGGAGATGGTAGAACAGGTAAACAGCAGGAGCACGGTGCCCCGATCAGGCTGCAATGCAGGAAATGATTTAATGACCTAACCAGGTCAGGAAAAGTGAGTACAGTTACTGATCCACCTGCATTCTGTGGTGAACCGTGACATCTTGGTGAGCCATGCACCAGCGCAGATACTCACACCCTGGTGGGTCCTATTAGAGAGATAGTTGGGTTGTCACCTGGTGATTCACCGCTCAAAAGTGAGCATGAGCAGACACTGGTGGCAGGAGCAGCGGTGGAGAGTCCGCATCGGTCCGAGTCTCCAAGCTCTGCTCAGTTTGGCACAGGTGCTGGACCCTGGGAGCCATCCTTGAGAAGGAGATTGATAGAAATACAGATGCACCTTTGCAATGTAGTGGAAGAATTGACACGCTCACTCTCCACATTTGACGCAGAGGCTGGAGGAGTCCAACTCTAGCATTAGTGAACTGGTAGCGCAGGTAATTGCGGGAATGTCTGCGATGGAGGGAATGGCAGCCACTATTGAGCTTCAAGCAGGGCTCACAAATGAGTCCATTTAGGCCCTGACAATGGTTTTCTGGACTCAGGATGCCAACATGTCTGCTACCTTAAACAGGCAGACAGTTACTTTAGCTGTGGCTTTAGAACGCGTCACAGATCTGCTCCAAGCTGTTGTCCAGCAGAGTGGTAGGAGTGATGTGGCCTTGGCCCAGGAGAGGGATGATGGTGAAGGGTGACATGGAAGTGGGGACGCCACTTAAAGCGCTCCCGTGTCTCACGTGTTGCCCCACCCCCTCAACCAGTACCTGCAATGCTGCCTCCTCTCCAGATGGCCGAGTCAGCCCCTGCACAGGCGCAAGTGAACCAGTCTTTTGAGGGACCCCCACGGACTCTGAGACCCAGAGGTCGTAGGCCAAAAGCATCTAAGCAGTCTGGGCTTGAATCTGAGCAACCTGCCACTACCTCTGCTGCAGCCACAGGGGATGCACCACGTAGAAGTTGTAGGAAGAGGAAGTCAAAGGTTTTGTAGTCACCAAGGGTATACACAAGGGCGTCTGTCAGACTGTCATGTTTTTTATTTGTTTTTGTTAAATGTTATGATTATCACCACCACTGCCATGTCTTGCCCATTGAGTCCCTTTGGTGAAAGTGCCCTTTCATGTGCTTTATCATGAACGGCAAGACTTGATGCCACCCATTGGGTGCGTTTACAATGGGTGTATGTGTAGATGTAGGACTGTTTTGTGCAACCTGGGGATGGGTGGTGGTGTTGGTGGTGGTTGTTACAGGTGGTTTGAGTACTTCACTATCGTCACTTTGCAGATCTCCCAAGAGAATCTATCAAATATGAGTGACTCCCTGGCATGACAAGCAGCCAGGTGAGACGCTGCTCTGCCGATGGTTCACCCATTGCGTTCATCCTCCTCCTCGTCTTCTCCTCAGTGTTGATGGCAGGTGTGGCTGTTTCTTGAGCGCAAGGGACCTCCTCCACCGGTAACCCTCGCTATTGAGCAATGCTGTGCAGAGCGCAACACACGACTATTATTCTACACACCCTCGCCAGTGAGTACTGAAGGGCTCCCCCAGATCGATCCATGCATCTGAAGCGCATCTTCAGCATTTCTATGGCTTGTTCAATGACAGACCTAGTTGTAATGTGACTGCCATTGTACCGCTGCTGTGCCTCGGGTTTCTCAGATGTGTCATGAGCCACAGGGGGTATCCCTTGACTCCGAGGAGCCAGCCCTGACGTCTGTTTTGTGCATCAAAGAGGGCCGGGATGTTGGATTTGAGTAGAATGAAGGAAACATGGCAGCTGCCAGGGAATTTGGCGCACACCTTCCGAAACCGCTTCCAGTGATCGCAAAGCAGCTGCGCATTGATGGAGTGATATCCCTTTCAGTTGGTGAACATTCCTGGCTCATGTGGAGGTGCTCGGATTGCTACATGTGCGCAATCAATTGCGCCCTGTACCCGTGGGAAGCCAGCCAGAGAGTGGAAACTCACTGCCCTCTCAGTCTGGCTGATGTCATCGTGAGGAAAGTTGACATAGTCGGATGCCTTGGCAAACAAACCATCTGTGACTTGTTGTATACACTTTTGTGCAGATGACTGAGAGATCCTGATTATGCCACTAGTGGTGCCCTGGAAGGATCTGGAGGCAAAGAAATTGAGGGCAGTGGTTACTTTAATTGCGACGGGCAATGCATGCCTACCAGGCCCATCTGGGAGCAGCTCTGCATGCAGATGTCTGCGACCACTTGGTGACTCAATCTGAGCCTTCATAGTCACTGCTCCTCAGAGAGGTCCAGGAAGCTCAGCATCTGCTTGTAGACCCTCTCATGAGGGTAATGCCTCCTGCGACCTCAGCCCCTCCGTTCTTCCTCTCTCTGCTCTTCTGCACACCTCTGTCTTGTGTAGTTGCAACTCCCAGAACTGCACGCCGTGCCTGCTGCGGATGGTGATGTGCCTCCTCCTCAGATGTACTGCTGAATACATCCATTGCGCCCCCCCATCCCGATGATGTCAGTCTGAGGGGGTCCAAAATGTAAGTAAATATGTGTGAACACAAGAATTCTGAGTGCAAACAAAGAAATCTCAGTCCAAACACAAAGAACTCCCAGCCAAAGGTTTGTCTGAGAGAACTGAGTGCCCTGCTGTAAAAACTCACCTTTTATTCACATGTGTCAATCACTGGTTTAAATGTCCAAATGGCTGCTGGATGAAACTCCATTTCCATAGCATGTTTCAGAGGCCATGGGTGACATGTTTAGGTAGAGTTAAAATTGTTTGTCTGCCTCAATCAACAAAAATTTAATTCTGTTAACTACTTCAACTATCTTAATTGCTCCTTTAAATGTTATCCTGCCGGCTTTAATTGCTGGCGGGACTTCCGGGTTTCTGAAGTGAGCGCGCATCCCAGATGCGTCTGGGTGAAACGCGTTACTCGGCGGGATGGAGCCAAGATTCGTTCCCCCTCCAAACTTTTATAATTTTTACTGCCCCCCACCCCCGCCCCCGGCCCCAACCCACCTGTTCTTCCGGGTTAAAATTTAGGCCCAGAACTGAGCACAGTACATACGAACATACCAATTAAGAGCAAGAGTAGGCAATTCGGCCCCTCGAGCCTGCTCTGCCATTTGATAACATCGTGGCTGATCTGATTGCGACCTCAACCCTACTTTCCCGTCTACCTACTATAACCTTTGACTCCCTTGTTAATCAGGAATCTATCTAACTCAGCCTTAAAAATATTCAATGATCCTGTTTCCACCGTTCTCTGGGGAAGGGATTTCCACCGACTCACGACCCTCTGAGAGAAAAAAATTCTTCTCATCTCCGTCTTAAATGGGAGACCCCTTATTTTTAAACTGTGGCCCCTAGTTCTAGTCTCTCCCACAAGGGGAAACATCCTCTCAGCATCTACCCCTTCTAGTCCCCTCAGAATCTTATATGTTTCAATAAGATCACCTCATTCTTCTAAACTCCAGTGTATACAGGCCCAACTTGTCCAATCTTTCCTCATAAGATAACCCCCTCATCCCAAGAATCAGTTGAGTGAACATTCTCTGAACTGCCTCCAAAGTAATTATATCCTTTCTTAAATAAGGAGACCTAAACTGCACACAGTATTCTAGATGTGGTCTCACCAGTGGCCTGTACAACTGGAGCAAAACATCTCTTGCATTCCCCTTGTCAACATTCCATTTGCCTTCCTAATCACTTGTTGTACCTGCATACTAACTTTTTGAGATTCATGTACGAGGACACCCAGATCCCTCTGTACCTCAGAGTTCTGCAATCTCTCTCCATTTAAATAATATACTGCTTTTCTATTCCTCCTGCCAAAGTGGACAAGTTCACATTTTCCCACGTTATACTCCATCTGCCAAATTTTTGCCCACTCACTTAACCTATCTATATCTCTTTGCAGACTCCTTATGTCTTCTTCACAACTTACTTTCCTACCTACCTTTGTGTCATCAGCAAATTTAGCAACCATACATTCGGTTCCTTCATCCAAGCCATTGATATAGATTGTAAATAGTTGAGGCCCAAGTACTGATACCTGTGGCACTCTACTCGTTACATCTTGCCAACCTGAAAATGACCCATTTATGCCTACTCTCTGTTTCCTGTTAGCTAACCAATCCTTTATCCATGCTAAGATGTTACCCCCTATACCATGGGGTCTTATTTTGTGTGGTAGCCTTTGATGTGGCACCTTGTCAAAAGCCTTCTGGAAATCCAAGTACACCACACCCACAGGATCCCCTTTATCCATGTTGCTTGTTACTTCCTCAAAGAACTCTAATAAATTAGTGAAACACAATTTCTCTTTCACAAAGCCGTGTTGATTCTGCCTGATTGTATTGAGATTTTCTAAGTGCCCTGCTATAACCTCCTTAATAATAGATTCTAGCATTTTCCCTATGACAGATGCTAAGCTAACTGGCCTGTCGTTTCCTGCTTTCTGTCTCTCTCCTTTCTTGACTAGAGGACTTATTATTTTCTAATCTGATGGGACCCTTCCAGAATCTAGGGAATTTTGGAAAATTAATACCAATGCATCTATTCTCTCTGCAGCCACTTCTTTTAAGACCCTAGGATGATGACCTGGGGACTTGTCAGCTTTTAGTTCTAATATTTTTTTCAGAACCCTTTCCCTGGTGATTGTAAATGTTTTAAGTTCCTCCCTCTTGATTCACAATTATTTCTGGCATGTTATTTGTATCCTCCACAGTAAAGATGGACGCAAAATATCTGTTCAATTCATCACTCTCTAGAGGACCAATGCTCACTTTACTCACTCTTTTCCTTTTTAAATACCTGTAGAAACTCTTACTATCAGTTTTTATACTTCTAGCTAGCTTTCTCTCATACTCTAATTTCTCTCTCATTATTCTTTTAGTCATTCTTTGCTGTTTTTTATATTCTGTCCAATCTTCTGACCTGCCACTAATCTTCGCGGAATTGTATGCTTTTTCTTTCAATTTGATATTATCTTTAACTTCCTTAGTTAGCCACGGATGGTACGTCCTTCCCCTAGAGTCTTTCTTTCTCACTGGAATGTATCTTGCTGAGTGTTATGAAATATCTCATTAAATGTTTGCCACTGCATCTCTATTGACATATCCCTTAACCTAATTTCCCAGTTCACTTTAGCCAGCTCTGTCTTCATGCCGTCATAATTGCCCTTATTTAAGTTTAAAACACTTGTCTTAGACTTACTCTTCTCTCCCTCAAACTGAATGCAAAATTCAATCATATTGTGATCATTGCTACCTAGAGGCTCCTTTACAATGAGGTAATTAATTAATCCTGTCTCATTACACATTACCAGATCTAGAATAGCCTGCTCTCTGGTTGGCTCTAGAATGAGCTGCCCTAAGAAACTGTCCCGAAAGCACTCTATGAACTCATCTTCCAGGCTACCTTTGCCAATCAGATTCTTCCTATCTATATGTAGATTAAAATCACCCAGGATTATCGCTGTTCTTTTCTCACAAGCCCCCATTATTTCTTCCTGTATACCCTGTCCTATAGTGTGGTTACTGTTAGGGGGCCTATAAACTACTCCCACAAGTGACTTCTTGCCTTTATTATTTCTTATCTCTACCTAAACTGATTCTACATCTTGGTCTTTAGAACAAAGGTCATTTCTCTCTATTATACTCATGTCATCCTTAATTAACAGAACTCCAAGTGTAGTCTAACCAAGTTCAACATAGCTCTGCTTTTCAAATCTATCCCTCTAGAAATGAACCCAAGTGCTTGGTTTGCTTTTTTTATGGCCTTATTAACCTGCGTCGCTACTTTTAGTGATTTTTGTATCTGAACCCCTAGATTCCTTTGCTCCTCTACCCCATTTAGATTTTTATTATTCAAGCAGTATGTGGCCTCCTTATTCTTCCCACTAAAATGCACCAACTCACACTTATCTATATGGAAATTCAATTGCCAATTACATGCCCATTCTGCAGATGTCGTCCTGTATTTTGACGCATTCTTCCTTTGTATTAACTACACCTCCCAATTTGCTGTTGTCCACAAATTTTGAAATTGTACTTCTTAATAAACACATACTTAACAAATGTTTACAAAGCAGATAAAAGTAATCTTCTTTGTTCATGACATTCTCAACAACAGATTGAGGTTTACAACAATCACAGGTTCAAAGTCAATCTTTTAAAAGGTTTATGCCTCACCAATATGTACGTGGCATAACTACTGTACAAAACACTGATTATGAAGTTAAACAGGTTATTAATTTTTGTTAATGTTTTCCGAGCTCCTCTGGTAAAATAATAATTGTGTTTATAAGTCGGGGGATAGGCAGAGTGCTGTCTCCCCACATGGTATTGCATTCCCATTTTTGTGTGTGGTGGAGAGAAAATTATCAGAACCTACCTTGCTGACTTGAATCACATCCTGTAGTCATCAGTGGTATAGCATTGACAGTCATATGCAAATCTGCAATCCAGACTGTCCCACCTTTCCCACTGTAGGTACTGTTTGGTGAGCGATAGAATTATGTGAGAAGTAAGCAGGGGAAACTTAGAAAGTATACATGAAAGGCATGGTGAAAACTATCCCATGGTTAGTTTGATAAGCATTTGTCCCATAGGTTACTGGGTGTTGGAATAGTTCACAGTAGGGAATTATCTTGCTTATTGAAAAAAAAAGTTAAAATGCCAAGCGTGCTTAACAAAATAAGGTATAGAAATCACACAATGCAAAAAACTTGTGTTGTATTACTGGATATCACTACTGAATGAAGAACAGGCAGAAAGATTTACTGACAGTGGACAATTATCAAGAAGGAAAGCACAAGTTTGTTTCAGTGCAGTGGGGAACACAACACAAAACAATCCTAAATTGGAAATCTGATTGAAAGAGACGGTAGGATGGCTAGTGCGGGGAATGGAAAATGTTATCCCTGGGCATTAGGGGGTCTCATGGGTTGGAATTAGGCACATCACTGGGCAGAATAGAAGGTTTATTCTGCATATAATTTTGATATACATGACCTTAGAGTGTTTGCGCTGACACTGTGGGCAATTGGAAAGTGTTTGATTAATGTCCCTCATCTTGATAAAGGCAAAATTTAACTATTTTTTTAAGTTTAGAAACAATACAAAGCAAGGGATTTATGTTGCACCACTGAATACTACAACTGGATGGCAGACAGGCAGAAAGACTAATGCTGGAATTTCCCCGGGAGTTCTCCTGATCAGCTGCCATAACCTCAGTGGAAGATCAGCAGAAACCCCATTTATGCATCTATCCGGGGTTTCCGCTGATCGCCCATTAAAGTAATGGCAGCCAATCAGGAGACCCCCAAGGAAATTCTCAGCATTGCTGTTAAAATATTAACAAGGAAAGTATGTTAATTTGTTCTTCGGTGTACTGAATCCGCACACTGATGAACAACGCAGCATGTTCATCAAACCTTATTTACAAACATAACATTAAAGGATAATATTTATGTATTATTTTTATTGATATTAATGTGATTGTGATAACATGAATAATTATTCATGATTAAATTTCTATTACTAGAATTCTTTCAAACCCCCAAACTCAATGGGGCTCGATTTTTGGACGTCCGAGCCAGCGGGTTTGTGGCGGGGGGGCTCCGAAAATCGGGGATTCCCGGGGCGGGTCCGGAGCCCGGCTCCAACCCGCCCACTTCCGGGTTCCCCAGTGACGCGCTTAGATGTGAGTGCAGCCCCCGCATGCGGGACTCCCGCCAGCAATTAACGCCGGTGGGATCCCACTTAAGGCAATTAATTTGATAGTTCAGGTCTTTAGCAGACCTGATTTGTAGGATATTTTAGTAGGGGTGGGATTTTCATCCAAACTGAGCATGTTTCCCCTACTGGGGGAAACACTCCCAGTTGAAATGGACATGTTGCAGCCATCAGCCTGTGGCAGCTGCAAAGGTCCATTTGACAGGTTGGGGGGGGTGGAGACCCTCACTCATTGCAGGAGGCCACTCTGTCACTTTGGACAAAGTTTGGCATCCACCACCCACCTCCTAACAATAAAATTCACCAACTTGGAACCTCAACCCCGGTGTCCAGAGACATGTACCTACCTTGCGGACCACCTCAAACGTACATCTTCCGGATGGAGGCCGCCATAGCTGCAGTCATGACCTCCTCGGAGGACGAACAGCATCACCAGCCTCGCCGTCCACGCCGTCCACCTCTGACATGTGGAGCTCCACAACACAGTGCTGTGACACATCCACCTGTACAGCAGGAGGGAGGGTAACCGCAGAGAGAGATGGGTCGCAGAAGGCACTACCCTCGCCACAGGGTCTACAGACCGAGGCTCAGCTTCCTGGGCCTCTCTGAGCAGCAGTGCACATGGAGACTCAGAGTCACTCGACATGCAGTCGTGGACATCTGCAGCCTCCTTCATGACGAACTGCTCCCGGCTGGCCCGAGCACCATCTTCTTACTTGTCGCTGTCAAAGTCACCACTGCCGTCAACAATTTCTCCTCCGCATCCTTCCAGGGTGCCACCGGGGACATCGCCGACGTCTCTCAGTCGTCTGCACAAAAGAGCCCTGAAAATACACCTACACCCACTCTACAGTGACACAATGGGTGGCATCAGTTGTGGGCCTTCATGGTGATCCTCAGGAAAGGGCATTATTGCACAAACCAGACAAGATTCACAAAGACGTGGCAGTAGTGGTGACAATATAATATGTAATGTGAGTTGGTCAGAAATCAAATATAAGTAAAAACCATGACTAACCCTCAAACACCCTTGTGCATCCCCTTCATGCTCACAACACGTTTGCCTTACGCTTCCTACTACACATATGTGATGCATGCCCTGTGGTTGCAGCACAGGTAGTGGCAGGTTGGGTGAGGCTGATCATGAAAGAGATGCACGAGAGGGTGAGTATGAGATGGAGCCATGAGATTGTATGAGGATTGGGTTGAGTGATAGTGTTGGGATGAGTACTGGCGAGGTGAGTAAGTACGGGTAAGATGAGGATGAGCTTTGAGTGGGTGTGAGGAGTGATATGATAGAGTAGTGTTGGCAGTGCAGAAGGAGATGTGGGGTGGGGGCGGTGATGTGGCAGATGGAGTGTAGGGGAATGAGTAAGTGTACTCACTTCGGCTGACCTACTTAGGTCATTGGAGCACCTCCTGCACTGTATGCAGGTGCTTGATATGTTGGTGGTGCTGGTGACCTCCTCTGCCACCTCAAGCCAGGCCTTCGTGGTGGCAGAGGCAGGCCACTTCCTCCCGTCTGCCAGGGAGAAGATCTCTGTCCTCCCCCTCCTCCTCACCCTATCCAGTAGGACCTGGAGTGAGGCATCATTAAACCTGGGAGCAACCTTCCCCCTGGGCTGCTCCATGCTGTAATTTTGGCTCCTTTCTGCAGCATCAATCAGTGGAGGACTGCCCCTTTAAATAGGGCTCCTCCAGCTGATCGCCTATGATGCGGGTGCACAGTCCGCCCGCTGCGCAGTTTTCCAGCGTGAAACCCGGAATCCAAGGTAAGTGGCTTCAGTTAGGCTACGATCGTGTGCGGAGCACCCCGAATTCACTGGCCGCGTTACCCACGCGCCCAGTCGACCCCCCGCTGCCAACCCGCCTCCCTCCTAATATCGAGCCCAATATCTTAACAATTTACAAATTAGGCCAAACAACTTGCTAAACAGGTAATGGTACAATTTATTTATTCTTCTATTTCAAGTTCACCAGTACATTAATGGACCAATGTCTCTGCGTGTGTTTTGAAGAATTACACTCACATAGAAAGTCAAAGCAAGAATCATTAACGCAAATTGTCACGTTCACTACCAGCAGAACAAATGGAATCATTTTTGTCAGGTTCAGAACTCAGTATAGCGTGTACAGTAACTGTGGTGATGTAGTTCTCTTTTCTCCTGATACGGATAATTTGACAGTACAAACCCAAAACCTCCCTCAGGCAAAGCCAAGGAGACTCCAAGAATGATGACATATGATTAACATAGCACATGAATTCTGTTTTAATGCTAGGCTTATAGCAGTTTCGTTTTATTCATTGATTATGGGTGGGTGAGATACTTGTCTGTAGTATCTAATGATGACTGGCTGGTCGGACAGACAGTTTTGCCTCACCGCTGTTAAACAAACCACAATATGCATTTCTTGTTAATGACTTTGCCACTGCCTGACTGTCTGGCACACAGTTAGGGCATGCAGTTAGCATTCTTAGTCTGTACACTTTGTTGTGTTTAATATATCCACATTCAAGCAAGAACAATTTCAAGTGTTGTATAATGTCAATGACGATCTTGCTAGTTCAGTTACTAACATACAGTGTGGCACCATATTCATAGAATCATAGAATCATAGAAGTTACAACATGGAAACAGGCCCTTTGGCCCAACATGTCCATGTCGCCCAGTTTATACCACTAAGCTAGTCCCAATTGCCTGCACTTGGCCCAAATCCCTCTGTACCCATCTTACCCATGTAACTGTCCAAATGCTTTTTAAAAGACATAATTTTACCCGCCTCTACTACTGCCTCTGGCAGCTCATTCCAGACACTCACCACCCTTTGAGTGAAAAAATTGCCCCTCTGGACCCTTTTGTATCTCTCCCCTCTCACCTTAAATCTATGTCCCCTCGTTATAGACTCCCCTACCTTTGGGAAAAGATTTTGACTATCGACCTTATCTATGCCCCTCATTATTTTATAGACTTCTATAAGATCACCCCTTAACCTCCTACTCTCCAGGGAAAAAAGTCCCAGTCTATCTAACCTCTCCCTATAAGTCAAACCATCAAGTCCCGGTAGCATCCTAGTAAATCTTTTCTGCACTCTTTCTAGTTTAATAATATCCTTTCTATAATAGGGTGACCAGAACTGTACACAGTATTCCAAGTGTGGCCTTACTAATGTCTTGTACAACTTCAACAAGACATCCCAACTCCTGTATTCAATGTTCTGACCAATGAAACCAAGCATGCTAAATGCCTTCTTCACCACCCTATCCACCTGTGTCTCCACTTTCAAGGAGCTATGAACCTGTACTCCTAGATCTCTTTGTTCTATAACTCTCCCCAACGCCCTACCATTAACGGAGTCCTGGCCCGATTCGATCTACCAAAATGCATCACCTCACATTTATCTAAATTAAACTCCATCTGCCATTTATCGGCCCACTGGCCCAATTTATCAAGATCCCGTTGCAATCCTAGATAACCTTCTTCACTGTCCACAATGCCACCAATCTTGGTGTCATCTGCAAACTTACTAACCATGCCTCCTAAATTCTCATCCAAATCATTAATATAAATAACAAATAACTTTTCCTAAATGATTTTCCTCTCACAAAACCATGCTGACTGTTCCTAATCAGTCCCTGCCTCTCCAAATGCCTGTAGATCCTGTCCCTCAGAATACCCTCTAACAACTTACCCACTACAGATGTCAGGCTCACCGGTCTGTAGTTCCCAGGCTTTTCCCTGCCGCCCTTCTTAAACAAAGGCACAACATTTGCTACCCTCCAATCTTCAGGCACCTCACCTGTAGCTGTCGATGATTCAAATATCTCTGCTAGGGGACCCGCAATTTCCTCCCTGACCTCCCATAACGTCCTGGGATACATTTCATCAGGTCCCGGGGATTTATCTACCTTGATGCGCGTTAAGACTTCCAGCACCTCCCTCTCTGTAATATGTACACTCCTCAAGACATCACTATTTATTTCCCCAAGTTCCCTAACATCCATGCCTTTCTCAACCGTAAATACCGATGTGAAATATTCATTCAGGATCTCACCCATCTCTTGTGGTTCCGCACATAGATGACCTTGTTGATCCTTAAGAGGCCCGACTCTCTCCCTAGTTACTCTTTTGCCCTTTATGTATTTGTAGAAGCTCTTTGGATTCTCCTTTGCCTTATCTGCCAAAGCAATCTCATGTCCTCTTTTTGCCCTCCTGATTTCTCTCTTAACTCTAGTCCAGCAATCTCTATACTCTTCAAGGGATCCACTTGATTCCAGCTGCCTATGCATGTCATATGCCTCCTTCTTCTTTTTGACTAGGGCCTCAATCTCCCGAGTCATCCAAGGTTCCCTACTTCTACCAGCCTTGCCCTTCACTTTATAAGGAATGTGCTTACCCTGAACCCTGGTTAACACACTTTTGAAAGCCTCCCACTTACCAGACGTCCCTTTGCCTGCCAACAGACTCTCCCAATCAACTTCTGAAAGTTCCTGTCTAATACCATCAAAATTGGCCTTTCCCCAATTTAGAATTTTAACTTTTGGGCCAGACCTATCATTCTCCATAGCTATCTTAAAACTAATGGAATTATGATCACTGGTCCCAAAGTGATCCCTCACTAACACTTCTGTCACCTGCCCTTCCTTATTTCCCAAGAGAAGGTCAAGTTTTGCCCCCTCTCTAGTCGGGCCATCCACATACTGAATGAGAAATTCCTCCTGAATACACTCAACAAATTTCTCTCCATCCAAGCCCCTAATGCTATGGCTGTCCCAGTCAATGTTGGGAAAGTTAAAGTCCCCTACTATTACCACCCTATTTTTCTTGCAGCTGTCTGTAATCTCCTTACATATTTGCTCCTCAATTTCCCATTGACTATTTGGGGGTTTGTAGTATAATCCTATCAAAGTGATCTCTCCCTTCTTATTTTTCAGTTCTACCCATATAGACTCAGTGGGCGAACCCTCGGATATATCCCCTCTCACTACTGCCGTGATGTTCTCCCTAATCAAGAACGCAACTCCCCCTCCTCTCTTACCTCCTGCTCTATCTTTCTTATAGCATCTGTACCCTGGAACATTGAGCTGCCAGTCCTGCCCCTCCCTTAGCCCATCAGACTTCTTGCACTGAAATAAATGCAGTTTAATCTAGACTTCCCTTGGTCTATGCCCTGCTTTCTCAGACCATCTGTCCGATCATGTTCTGTACACTCTCCCTTACTGCCTTTTGTTTCTGTCACCACTTTACTTCCCACTGACTTCCTGCATCGGTTCCCATCCCCCTGCCACATTAGTTTAAGCCCTCCCCAACAGCACTAGCAAACACTCCCCCTAGGACATTGGTTCCAGTCCTGCCCAGATACAGACCGTCCAATTTGTACTGGTCCCACCTCCCCCAGAACCGGTTCCAAAGGCCCAGGAATTTGAATCCCTCCCTCTTGCACCATCTCTCAAGCCACGTATTCATCCTAGCTATCCTGTCATTCCTACTCTGACTAGCCCGTGGCATTGGTAGCAATCCTGAGATTACTACCTTTGAGGTCCTACTCTTTCGTTTAACTCCTAACTCCCTAAATTCAGCTTGTAGGACCTCATCCTGTTTTTTACCTATATCGTTGGTGCCTATATGCACCACGACAACTGGCTGTTCACCCTCCCCCTCCAGAATGTCCTGCAGCCGCTCCGAGACATCCCTGACCCTTGCACCAGGGAGGCAACATACCATCCTGGAGTCTCGGTTGCGTCCGCAGAAACGCCTGGCTATTCCCCTTACAATCGAGTCCCCTATCACTATAGCTCTGCCACTCTTTTTCCTGCCCTCCTGTGCAGCAGAGCCAGCCACGGTGCCATGAACCTGGCCACTGCCACCTTCCCCTGGTGAGCCATCTCCCCCAACAGTATCCAAAACAGTATACCTGTTCTGGAGGGAGATGACCGCAGGGGACCCCTGCACTGCCTTCCTACTCTTCCTCTGTCTGTTGGTCACCCATTCACTATCTCCCTCAGTAATTTTTATCTGTGGTGTGACCAACTCACTGAATGTGCTATCCACGACTTTCTCAGCATTGCGGATGCTCCAAAGTGAGTCCATCCGCAGCTCCAGAGCCGTCAAGCGGTCAAACAGTAGCTGCAGCTGGACACACTTCCCGCAGGTGAAGGAATCAGGGATACAGGAAGGATCCCTGAATTCCCACATCCCACAAGAGGAACATAACACGGCCCTGGGATCTCCTGCCATGACTTAACCCTTAAGTTAGCTTAACAACAAGTACAATGTCAAGAGAAAAAAAAGGAAAGAAAAACTACTTACCACTCCCTTTAAGGAGTTTCCTCCTTTAAATTATTCTTAATTTAGAGAATGTTAACTACACTAGGGACCTTGATTCACTAAAAAAACGCTACTTGCTATAAGACCTGCAGACCTTCCCTTTCTTTTTACTTTAGTTACTGTAGATAAGTAGAAATACTCACCTGAACCTACTCACCAATGAGGTGCCTCCCCTGTGTCGCTTTCCTTTCTGATTCCTGACGTCACTTCGAACTCGGTCGCAGCTCCGCTCGGCTCCGCTCGGCTCCTCTCAGCTGTTCTCAGCGCTCTGAAATCCCGCCTTTTTATGCGATGCTCCCTCTGCTCCGCTCGGCTCCTCTCAGCTGTTCTCAGCGCTCTGAAATCCCGCCTTTTTATGCGATGCTCCCTCTGCTCCGCTCGGCTCCTCTCAGCTGTTCTCAGCGCTCTGAAATCCCGCCTTTTTATGCGATGCTCCCTCTGCTCCGATCCACTCCTCTCAGCTGTTCTCAGCGCTCTGAAATCCCGCCTTTTTATGCGATGCTCCCTCTGCTCCGATCCGCTCCTCTCAGCTGTTCTCAGCGCTCTGAAATCCCGCCTTTTTATGCGATGCTCCCTCTGCTCCGATCCGCTCCTCTCAGCTGTTGTCAGCGCTCCGAAATCCCGCCTTTTTATGCGATGCTCCCTCTGCTCCGATCCGCTCCTCTCAGCTGTTCTCAGCGCTCCGAAATCCCGCCTTTTTATGCGATGCTCCCTCTGCTCCGATCCGCTCCTCTCAGCTGTTCTCAGCGCTCTGAAATCCCGCCTTTTTATGCGATGCTCCCTCTGCTCCGATCCGCTCCTCTCAGCTGTTCTCAGCGCTCCGAAATCCCGCCTTTTTATGCGATGCTCCCTCTGCTCCGATCCGCTCCTCTCAGCTGTTCTCAGCGCTCCGAAATCCCGCCTTTTTATGCGATGCTCCCTCTGCTCCGATCCGCTCCTCTCAGCTGTTCTCAGCGCTCCGAAATCCCGCCTTTTTATGCGATGCTCCCTCTGCTCCGATCCGCTCCTCTCAGCTGTTCTCAGCGCTCCGAAATCCCGCCTTTTTATGCGATGCTCCCTCTGCTCCGATCCGCTCCTCTCAGCTGTTCTCAGCGCTCTGAAATCCCGCCTTTTTATGCGATGCTCCCTCTACTCCGATCCGCTCCTCTCAGCTGTTCTCAGCGCTCCGAAATCCCGCCTTTTTATGCGATGCTCCCTCTGCTCCGATCCGCTCCTCTCAGCTGTTCTCAGCGCTCCGAAATCCCGCCTTTTTATGCGATGCTCCCTCTGCTCCGATCCGCTCCTCTCAGCTGTTCACAGCGCTCTGAAATCCCGCCTTTTTATGCGATGCTCCCTCTACTCCGATCCGCTCCTCTCAGCTGTTCTCAGCGCTCCGAAATCCCGCCTTTTTATGCGATGCTCCCTCTGCTCCGATCCGCTCCTCTCAGCTGTTCTCAGCGCTCCGAAATCCCGCCTTTTTATGCGATGCTCCCTCTGCTCCGATCCGCTCCTCTCAGCTGTTCTCAGCGCTCTGAAATCCCGCCTTTTTATGCGATGCTCCCTCTACTCCGATCCGCTCCTCTCAGCTGTTCTCAGCGCTCCGAAATCCCGCCTTTTTATGCGATGCTCCCTCTGCTCCGATCCGCTCCTCTCAGCTGTTCTCAGCGCTCTGAAATCCCGCCTTTTTATGCGATGCTCCCTCTGCTCCGATCCGCTCCTCTCAGCTGTTCTCAGCGCTCTGAAATCCCGCCTTTTTATGCGATGCTCCCTCTGCTCCGATCCGCTCCTCTCAGCTGTTCTCAGCGCTCCGAAATCCCGCCTTTTTATGCGATGCTCCCTCTGCTCCGATCCGCTCCTCTCAGCTGTTCTCAGCGCTCCGAAATCCCGCCTTTTTATGCGATGCTCCCTCTGCTCCGATCCGCTCCTCTCAGCTGTTCTCAGCGCTCTGAAATCCCGCCTTTTTATGCGATGCTCCCTCTGCTCCGATCCGCTCCTCTCAGCTGTTCTCAGCGCTCTGAAATCCCGCCTTTTTATGCGATGCTCCCTCTGCTCCGATCCGCTCCTCTCAGCTGTTCTCAGCGCTCCGAAATCCCGCCTTTTTATGCGATGCTCCCTCTGCTCCGATCCGCTCCTCTCAGCTGTTCTCAGCGCTCCGAAATCCCGCCTTTTTATGCGATGCTCCCTCTGCTCCGATCCGCTCCTCTCAGCTGTTCTCAGCGCTCTGAAATCCCGCCTTTTTATGCGATGCTCCCTCTGCTCCGATCCGCTCCTCTCAGCTGTTCTCAGCGCTCTGAAATCCCGCCTTTTTATGCGATGCTCCCTCTGCTCCGATCCGCTCCTCTCAGCTGTTCTCAGCGCTCCGAAATCCCGCCTTTTTATGCGATGCTCCCTCTGCTCCGATCCGCTCCTCTCAGCTGTTCTCAGCGCTCTGAAATCCCGCCTTTTTATGCGATGCTCCCTCTGCTCCGATCCGCTCCTCTCAGCTGTTCTCAGCGTTCTGAAATCCCGCCTTTTTATGCGATGCTCCCTCTGCTCCGATCCGCTCCTCTCAGCTGTTCTCAGCGTTCTGAAATCCCGCCTTTTTATGCGATGCTCCCTCTGCTCCGATCCGCTCCTCTCAGCTGTTCTCAGCGCTCCGAAATCCCGCCTTTTTATGCGATGCTCCCTCTGCTCCGATCCGCTCCTCTCAGCTGTTCTCAGCGCTCCGAAATCCCGCCTTTTTATGCGATGCTCCCTCTGCTCCGATCCGCTCCTCTCAGCTGTTCTCAGCGCTCTGAAATCCCGCCTTTTTATGCGATGCTCCCTCTGCTCCGATCCGCTCCTCTCAGCTGTTCTCAGCGCTCCGAAATCCCGCCTTTTTATGCGATGCTCCCTCTACTCCGATCCGCTCCTCTCAGCTGTTCTCAGCGCTCCGAAATCCCGCCTTTTTATGCGATGCTCCCTCTGCTCCGATCCGCTCCTCTCAGCTGTTCTCAGCGCTCTGAAATCCCGCCTTTTTATGCGATGCTCCCTCTACTCCGATCCGCTCCTCTCAGCTGTTCTCAGCGCTCCGAAATCCCGCCTTTTTATGCGATACTCCCTCTACTCCGATCCGCTCCTCTCAGCTGTTCTCAGCGCTCCGAAATCCCGCCTTTTTATGCGATGCTCCCTCTACTCCGATCTGCTCCTCTCAGCTGTTCTCAGCGCTCCGAAATCCCGCCTTTTTATGCGATGCTCCCTCTACTCCGATCCACTCCTCTCAGCTGTTCTCAGCGCTCTGAAATCCCGCCTTTTTATGCGATGCTCCCTCTGCTCCGATCCGCTCCTCGCAGCTGTTCTCAGCGCTCTGAAATCCCGCCTTTTTATGCGATGCTCCCTCTGCTCCGATCCGCTCCTCTCAGCTGTTCTCAGCGCTCCGAAATCCCGCCTTTTTATGCGATGCTCCCTCTGCTCCGATCCGCTCCTCTCAGCTGTTCTCAGCGCTCCGAAATCCCGCCTTTTTATGCGATGCTCCCTCTGCTCCGATCCGCTCCTCTCAGCTGTTCTCAGCGCTCTGAAATCCCGCCTTTTTATGCGATGCTCCCTCTGCTCCGATCCGCTCCTCTCAGCTGTTCTCAGCGTTCTGAAATCCCGCCTTTTTATGCGATGCTCCCTCTACTCCGATCCGCTCCTCTCAGCTGTTCTCAGCGCTCCGAAATCCCGCCTTTTTATGCGATGCTCCCTCTGCTCCGATCCGCTCCTCTCAGCTGTTCTCAGCGCTCTGAAATCCCGCCTTTTTATGCGATGCTCCCTCTGCTCCGATCCGCTCCTCTCAGCTGTTCTCAGCGCTCCGAAATCCCGCCTTTTTATGCGATGCTCCCTCTGCTCCGATCCGCTCCTCTCAGCTGTTCTCAGCGCTCTGAAATCCCGCCTTTTTATGCGATGCTCCCTCTGCTCCGATCCGCTCCTCTCAGCTGTTCACAGCGCTCTGAAATCCCGCCTTTTTATGCGATGCTCCCTCTGCTCCGATCCGTTCCTCTCAGCTGTTCACAGCGCTCTGAAATCCCGCCTTTTTATGCGATGCTCCCTCTGCTCCGATCCGCTCCTCTCAGCTGTTCTCAGCGCTCCGAAATCCCGCCTTTTTATGCGATGCTCTGCTCCGATCCGCTCCTCTCAGCTGTTCTCAGCGCTCTGAAATCCCGCCTTTTTATGCGATGCTCCCTCTGCTCCGATCCGCTCCTCTCAGCTGTTCACAGCGCTCTGAAATCCCGCCTTTTTATGCGATGCTCCCTCTGCTCCGATCCGCTCCTCTCAGCTGTTCTCAGCGCTCTGAAATCCCGCCTTTTTATGCGATGCTCCCTCTACTCCGATCCGCTCCTCTCAGCTGTTCTCAGCGCTCTGAAATCCCGCCTTTTTATGCGATGCTCCCTCTGCTCCGATCCGCTCCTCTCAGCTGTTCACAGCGCTCTGAAATCCCGCCTTTTTATGCGATGCTCCCTCTACTCCGATCCGCTCCTCTCAGCTGTTCACAGCGCTCTGAAATCCCGCCTTTTTATGCGATGCTCCCTCTACTCCGATCCGCTCCTCTCAGCTGTTCACAGCGCTCTGAAATCCCGCCTTTTTATGCGATGCTCCCTCTGCTCCGATCCGCTCCTCTCAGCTGTTCTCAGCGCTCTGAAATCCCGCCTTTTTATGCGATGCTCCCTCTGCTCCGATCCACTCCTCTCAGCTGTTCTCAGCGCTCTGAAATCCCGCCTTTTTATGCGATGCTCCCTCTGCTCCGATCCGCTCCTCTCAGCTGTTCACAGCGCTCTGAAATCCCGCCTTTTTATGCGATGCTCCCTCTGCTCCGATCCGCTCCTCTCAGCTGTTCACAGCGCTCTGAAATCCCGCCTTTTTATGCGATGCTCCCTCTGCTCCGATCCGCTCCTCTCAGCTGTTCTCAGCGCTCTGAAATCCCGCCTTTTTATGCGATGCTCCCTCTGCTCCGATCCGCTCCTCTCAGCTGTTCTCAGCGCTCCGAAATCCCGCCTTTTTATGCGATGCTCCCTCTACTCCGATCCGCTCCTCTCAGCTGTTCTCAGCGCTCTGAAATCCCGCCTTTTTATGCGATGCTCCCTCTACTCCGATCCGCTCCTCTCAGCTGTTCTCAGCGCTCTGAAATCCCGCCTTTTTATGCGATGCTCCCTCTACTCCGATCCGCTCCTCTCAGCTGTTCTCAGCGCTCTGAAATCCCGCCTTTTTATGCGATGCTCCCTCTGCTCCGATCCGCTCCTCTCAGCTGTTCTCAGCGCTCTGAAATCCCGCCTTTTTATGCGATGCTCCCTCTGCTCCGATCTGCTCCTCTCAGCTGTTCTCAGCGCTCCGAAATCCCGCCTTTTTATGCGATGCTCCCTCTACTCCGATCCGCTCCTCTCAGCTGTTCTCAGCGCTCCGAAATCCCGCCTTTTTATGCGATGCTCCCTCTACTCCGATCCGCTCCTCTCAGCTGTTCTCAGCGTTCTGAAATCCCGCCTTTTTATGCGATGCTCCCTCTACTCCGATCCGCTCCTCTCAGCTGTTCTCAGCGCTCCGAAATCCCGCCTTTTTATGCGATGCTCCCTCTACTCCGATCCGCTCCTCTCAGCTGTTCTCAGCGCTCTGAAATCCCGCCTTTTTATGCGATGCTCCCTCTGCTCCGATCCACTCCTCTCAGCTGTTCTCAGCGCTCTGAAATCCCGCCTTTTTATGCGATGCTCCCTCTGCTCCGATCCGCTCCTCTCAGCTGTTCTCAGCGCTCTGAAATCCCGCCTTTTTATGCGATGCTCCGCTCCGCTCGGCTCCTCTCAGCTGTTCTCAGCGCTCTGAAATCCCGCCTTTTTATGCGATGCTCCCTCTGCTCCGATCCGCTCCTCTCAGCTGTTCTCATCGCTCTGAAATCCCGCCTTTTTATGCGATGCTCCCTCTGCTCCGATCCGCTCCTCTCAGCTGTTCTCAGCGCTCTGAAATCCCGCCTTTTTATGCGATGCTCCCTCTACTCCGATCCGCTCCTCTCAGCTGTTCTCAGCGCTCCGAAATCCCGCCTTTTTATGCGATGCTCCCTCTACTCCGATCCGCTCCTCTCAGCTGTTCTCAGCGCTCTGAAATCCCGCCTTTTTATGCGATGCTCCCTCTGCTCCGATCCGCTCCTCTCAGCTGTTCTCAGCGCTCCGAAATCCCGCCTTTTTATGCGATGCTCCCTCTACTCCGATCCGCTCCTCTCAGCTGTTCTCAGCGCTCCGAAATCCCGCCTTTTTATGCGATGCTCCCTCTACTCCGATCCGCTCCTCTCAGCTGTTCTCAGCGCTCTGAAATCCCGCCTTTTTATGCGATGCTCCCTCTGCTCCGATCCGCTCCTCTCAGCTGTTCTCAGCGCTCCGAAATCCCGCCTTTTTATGCGATGCTCCGCTCCGCTCGGCTCCTCTCAGCTGTTCTCAGCGCTCTGAAATCCCGCCTTTTTATGCGATGCTCCCTCTACTCCGATCCACTCCTCTCAGCTGTTCTCAGCGCTCTGAAATCCCGCCTTTTTATGCGATGCTCCCTCTGCTCCGATCCGCTCCTCTCAGCTGTTCTCAGCGCTCCGAAATCCCGCCTTTTTATGCGATGCTCCCTCTGCTCCGCTCGGCTCCTCTCAGCTGTTCTCAGCGCTCTGAAATCCCGCCTTTTTATGCGATGCTCCCTCTGCTCCGATCCGCTCCTCTCAGCTGTTCTCAGCGCTCTGAAATCCCGCCTTTTTATGCGATGCTCCCTCTGCTCCGATCCGCTCCTCTCAGCTGTTCTCAGCGCTCTGAAATCCCGCCTTTTTATGCGATGCTCCCTCTGCTCCGATCCGCTCCTCTCAGCTGTTCACAGCGCTCTGAAATCCCGCCTTTTTATGCGATGCTCCCTCTGCTCCGATCCACTCCTCTCAGCTGTTCTCAGCGCTCCGAAATCCCGCCTTTTTATGCGATGCTCCCTCTGCTCCGATCCGCTCCTCTCAGCTGTTCTCAGCGCTCTGAAATCCCGCCTTTTTATGCGATGCTCCCTCTGCTCCGATCTGCTCCTCTCAGCTGTTCTCAGCGCTCTGAAATCCCGCCTTTTTATGCGATGCTCCCTCTGCTCCGATCCGCTCCTCTCAGCTGTTCTCAGCGCTCTGAAATCCCGCCTTTTTATGCGATGCTCCATCTGCTCCGATCCGTTCCTCTCAGCTGTTCTCAGCGCTCCGAAATCCCGCCTTTTTATGCGATGCTCCCTCTGCTCCGATCCACTCCTCTCAGCTGTTCTCAGCGCTCCGAAATCCCGCCTTTTTATGCGATGCTCCCTCTGCTCCGATCCGCTCCTCTCAGCTGTTCTCAGCGCTCCGAAATCCCGCCTTTTTATGCGATGCTCCCTCTGCTCCGCTCCGCTCGGCTCCTCTCAGCTGTTCTCAGCGCTCTGAAATCCCGCCTTTTTATGCGATGCTCCCTCTACTCCGATCCGCTCCTCTCAGCTGTTCTCAGCGCTCCGAAATCCCGCCTTTTTATGCGATGCTCCCTCTGCTCCGATCCGCTCCTCTCAGCTGTTCTCAGCGCTCTGAAATCCCGCCTTTTTATGCGATGCTCCCTCTGCTCCGATCCGCTCCTCTCAGCTGTTCTCAGCGCTCTGAAATCCCGCCTTTTTATGCGATGCTCCCTCTGCTCCGATCCACTCCTCTCAGCTGTTCTCAGCGCTCTGAAATCCCGCCTTTTTATGCGATGCTCCCTCTGCTCCGATCCGCTCCTCTCAGCTGTTCTCAGCGCTCTGAAATCCCGCCTTTTTATGCGATGCTCCCTCTGCTCCGATCCGCTCCTCTCAGCTGTTCACTTGTATTATAATATATTCAGAAAAATTACAATCATATTTATTTAAAATTTAAATTACGTAATTCCAAACTTTTAGTCATGCATCTTCTTAAGACCTTATCGTAGTGAAGTCTTCTTAGCATGTTAGGAGTTGTAATCTGATTATATGTACAGAGTCGTACAACACCAGGTTATAGTACAACAGCTTTATTTGAAATCACAAGCTTTCGGAGCTTTGCTCCTTCCTCAGGTGAGTGAAAAAAAAGTTAAAAATCGGAGAGAGAAAATTGTGAAGAAGAGACAATGGGCAAAAAAGAAAGATTGGGCAGGCAAAAGTAAAATTTTGAAGTTTTTAATTTTAACATAATTTTTCAGGCTACAATCTGATTATAGGCCTCATAAGGCTGGAAGCCCATAATCAGATGACCCCAGCATTCACACAAGGCCGTTAACCAATATGTTATTAACATGAAAACCCCAAATCGCCATAACTTTCTATGATTCTATAACAGCGTCTAACTAGAGCAGGAAAACTCAGTTCATGCACATTTCTGACCAATTTGTTATTAAACCTAATAAATAACCCACAAAACAAACTTGGCCTATTTACTGATCTGTGGTAATGATACTGGTAAATCACTTTTGTTGATAGTGTACCTTTTATTGTAATTACTATTGGACTACATTTTCCGCAAAGGATTAATCCTTGGAGCATCCCAAAAAGAAATGATCTTATTGGGACATGATCTCGCTGTCAGGGCTGCCAACATCATAGCTCATCAAGGAGCAGTGCTTTAAGGTTGGCTCGTAAAAATATCAAAATTGACACGGTGACTTCTGTAATGTGATCAAGTCAATCTATTAAATCCTGGGCTTTAATTAGCTAAGAAAATGGGATTTGGAGCTGATTTTCAACCAATCAGAGGCTAACATTAAACAATGCTGATCCCACTTCAAGAATGAACAGTGAGATTCTGTAGGCTTAGGGAAAAATGTAAGTAAAATATTTAAACTTAAAAAAGGGACATAAAATTAGCTGGAAAAAAAGTTAAAAATAGGAGAGAGAAAATTGTGAAGAAGAGACAATGGGCAAAAAAGAAAGATTGGGCAGGCAAAAGTAAAACTTTGAAGTTTTTAATTTTAACATAATTTTTCAGTGTATTTTAGCAGCACAACATTAATATTACAGTAATAATGCAAGCTCTGACAACTGAATGTTATTGTCATATTAGAACTTGTTTCAGTATCACATGGATCAGTTGAAAAAACTGGCACAAGGAGTGTGGAATTATCTGGAACTGCCTGTAGTCTAAGGACTAAGGATTATTGGAAACCCTACTTTAGGAAGAATGTCAAGGCCATGGAGAGGATACAGAAGAGAGTTATTAAGGTAATACAGGACATCAGAGACTTTAGTTGTAGGGAGTGAGTAGAGAAACTAGGGCTCTTTTTGTTAAAACAGAAAAGGTTGAGGAGATTGAATGGAGGTGTTCAAAATGATGACGGATATTGATAAGATAAACAAGGAAAAACTAGTTCCATTGGATGGTGAGTCATTAACTAGAGGGCATGAGTTTTAGATCATCATCAAAAGAATGAAGGGAGAGGTTAGAAAATTCTTTAATGCAGAAGATTGTTAGGACTTGGAATGCCTCAGAAGAAAGAGTTTGCATTTATATGGCACCTTTCATGATGCTCCAAAGTGCTTCACAGCCAATGAAATACTTTTGTAGTCACTGTCCCACAGACAGCAATGAGATAATTGACCAGATAATCTGTTTGGCAGGTCAGTTGATGAATAACTATCAACTAGGACACTGGGAGAACTCCCTGCCTCTTCTTCATGGGATCTTTTACATCCACCTGAAAGGGAAGGCAGGGCCTCAGTTTAATCTCTCATCTGAAAGGCAGCACCCCTTCAGTTCTGCACTGAACTGTCAGCCTAGATTATGGCCTCATATCTGGAATGGGGCTTGAACCCACAACCTCTTGACATAGAGGTGAGAGTGCTGCCACTGAGCCAACTCTGACACCTAGCAGAAACCTATGGAAGCAGAATCCATAAAAGTTTGGGAAAAAATTTAAAGTGTATGTGGAAAGGGCAGGGAAATGGAAACGATTGAACCTTAAAAATTTAAAGCACAGAAGGGAGCCAATTGGCCCATCGTGTCTGTGCCAGCTTCTTGCTGGAGCAATACAAAACTAATCCCACTGCCTCACACTCTCCCAATGGCCCTGTACCTTTCTCTGCTTCAAATATTCCCTTGAAAGCTACAGTGGTCTCTGCCTCAATTATTCCCTGCAGCAATGCATTCCATGCTCCAAACAATTGTTCCCATAAATACATTTTCCCTAACTCCTCTCCTCACTCTTAGTGACAATTTTAAACATGTGATCTCTTTTCATTGTCTTTCCAACCAGAGGAAATAATCTTTCTCTATTCACCTTATCAAAACTCTTCATAATTTTAAAAACCTCTATTAAATCTCCTCTTAGCCTTCTTTACTCAAATAAATAGGTCCCAGTACCTCATGTTCTCACCTCATAACTATAATTTTTCATTCCTGATACAATCTTGGTGAATGTACACTACATGCTGTCTATAGCCACCAGTGATTCAGGGTTGCCTTTCCACAGCTGATTCAGGGAGACTCTCCACTGTGTCCCCACCACCCTGCCGCATTCTGCTGGTTGATCGTCAAGTGGAAACTGCATTTGCCCATATATACAACTGAGGGAGACATGATCCAACCATGTTTCCTGCCATTTGCACTTGAGTAACGCTAAGCCCAGAATCCAGCATTCAGATGTTGATGACATCAAGCCATTAAATTGCATCTGCCATCTGTGTGCCCATTCCACTAATATGTTTATGTCCTCCTGATATTAAATACAGTCGTCCTCACCATTTTCCAAAATCCTACTTTTGTGTCATGAGCAAATTTTGATATCATACCCAAGTCCACGTGGACCCAACACTGACCCCTGGGGTACACAACTTCCAACCTTTATCCAATCCAAGCAAAACACTTTTTTTCTTGTCTGTCAACCAACTTTCTAACTACACTGCTACATTTCTTCTTATACCATATGCCTGAATTTTCATAATAAGCTTCCTGTGAAACACCTCATTGAATGCCTTCTGAAAATTCATGTACACTACATCTACTGCATTCCCTTTATCTATACAGTTAATTCCTCCAACAAATTCTATAGAATTTGTCAAATACAACTTACCGTTAATAAATCCATGCTGGCTGTCCTTGATTACCCTAAGCATTTCTAAATGCTCATTAATTTGATCTTGAATTATTCCCATAACTGACAGTAAACTAACTGGCCTATAGTTACCAGGTTTATCCTTCTCTCCTTTCTTGAATAGAAGTGTTACATTGGCTACCCTCCAGTTCCCTGGCACATTTTGCAAATCTAAGGAGAAAAGGAGAGATAGCATCTTACCTCCTCTCGGACTTCCTTCAACAGCCTAGAGTGCATTTCATTAGGTGCCAGATTTGTTTTGAGTTCTGCCATTTTTTCAGAACCAATTCCTTGTTTACAATTATCTCTAACAACTTTTCCACATCCTCCTCTAGTTCACCTACATTTCCACTTCCACTATCATTTGTAAACACTGATGCAAAATATTTATTTAATATCTCTGCCATATCTTCATCCTCCACAACTAGATTCCCCCTCATCCCTCAGATCCTACACTCTCTTTAATTACACTTTTCCTTTTAATATGCTTATAAAAGCCCTTACTATTTCCTATTACATTATCTGCTAATTTTTTTTGATATGACGTTATGGAACTTTTATTCTCTCTCTTCACCTCCCCACTACAGTTTCCACATTCCCCACAATTTTCTTACTGGTGTTAATCTAGTCTTATCATATGTTTCCCTATAAATTTCAGTTTTGTTTTAATCTCTCTATCCATGGAACTCTATCCTTTGATGCCTCTCCTGCATTTATATAACATCTTTCATGTTCTCAGGACAGCCCAACTTCACAGCCAACTCTAAGCATGTGTGGTAATATTATTATACTCACAATTACTTAACTATGAGAAAATATTTCTTTCTGTTTATTTTATTAAAGAAATGATTTTCTTTTAATTGGTATTCCACATTGCCCTCAAAAGCATTCATAAAACTGACTTTTAAACATAAAAATTTAACCATTGTGTAATCTCAGTTTAAAAATTTATGAATAACAAGAGTGAGGTAATATATTTTGTGTAGGAAAAGCAAGGAATGGGAAGACATTGAATGGTGTGGGTGAAGAAAGTGACTTATGGATTCAAATACAAAGGTCCAGAATTCCCTTGAACATTTTGGTGTAACACCTTTTTTTGCAAGGAAATTTGCACATTTTCTTACTGAGATCTGTACTACACTTAACATAATTGCTGTCAATCTCAGTGTACCTGAAATTTTTCAAACCCCCACTCTCCCACCAATGTGTTCAGAAAGGGTAAGCAGATGGAATAACCTTCCCAATGAGAATACCCCTGTTCTGCATAATAATGGAAGAGGAAGTGGAGCAACAGAGGCAAGAGGCTCTGATAGTGAGGGGCCATGGCAGAAGACAGCAGCCCACTTGCTGTCACTGGTATTGATAGAGTTGCAATTGTGCTTGTTTTATGCTAGTTTTTACATTCCAGTGTAGGCACCTGAGCTTCGCAGAAAATTCCAGCATCGGTTCCCATCGGCAAGATCATTGTAGAAACTGGCGCGAATTTTATATAATTTCTGCGTAAGTGCGATCCAAGGAACTCCGGGCCATAACTTCCTGAAAGTGTAGGTGAATAGAGCCAAGGAAAAGGCCAACATCATTTTGGGTTTTATAAATAGGGTACAAGAGTAAAGAAATAATGATGAATTTGTACAAAATAATGGTGAAGTTTTGGGCGCCCTGATATTGAAGGGACATTAAACTCACTCAGAGCATACAACATAATTTCATGATGCTAGGGATGATTTTACCTTTTGGGTAACTGACTGGCCATTTTAGGGGCAAAGAGGCCAGAGCCATTTTGATGCTCGGGGCTCATTTAAATGGAACCTGTCATAAGATCTGATGTGCATAATCTATAGGCCTACTGCCTGAGGCAGGCAGATGCTCCAGCCATCCAAGGGAAGGCCCTTTCAAATAGCAGCGGCAGAAGCGTGCTGCTAACGGGTGGTAAGTCTACTGGCCCCATCGTGAGGCCATCACCGCCCCGATTACGCCAATTTCGGACAATTAAAGTCAGCCCGCATATGAAGACAGACCTAAAATACTGGGACTATTTCTACTGGAGCAGAAAGTTAGGAAGAGATTTAATAGAGGTTTTTCAAATTATGAAGGGTTGTAATAGGATGAATAGGGACCGGCAATTGGGAGGGAGGGAGGACTTGGAGAAATCATAGGTTTGGAGTGGGGGGGTGTTGGCCAATCGCAGCACAAGATTATCCTGAGGGGCCGAGGGAAGCACTCCTGCTCCACCTGGCCCACAAGCAGTGCTATAAAAAGCACTCACTTGCTGGATCTGGCTGCGCCCGCCTCCCTTTAGCTGTCGGGTTTCCTGAGCCCTGGGAAACCTGGCCAGCCAGCGTTAAATTCAAATCATCGCCAAAATATAAGGAACGGAGCCTCATTTACATATTATAATCACAGACCTGCCCCTCCAGAGCGGGTTACTCGGACACCCCCAAACCTGCCGCAGTTAAAATGGAAACAGGTGCGTTCGCGGCTTATTGGAGTCAGGTTTCGCACATTTGCTGATTTAAACCCCCTCTGACCCACTCCTGCTCATCGTGGAGGAGACGGGGTTTAAACTTCCCCCTGAGATTCCATGTACCCTTCAATTTAGTTTTGCTGTGTCTTTGTTGTTAGGAGGAATGGGGGTAAAATTCAACTTCGCCGGAAGCACAAAATGGACAGTAGCAGATTGGCTGCTCATTGGCGGGGGTGCAAAACAGGGGGTAGATGATCGGCCACCGTTATACACCCCGCCCTTCAATGGAAAGCAAGTGGGCGGGGTGTATAACGGTGGCTGATCATCTACCCCCTGTTTTGCACCTCGCCAAAGTTGAATTTTCCCGCAATGTTTCTGGGGTTGTGAGTGTGACTCTGGTACAGATGGTCTGATCAGCTAGGAAGTTTTTCATTTACAAATACTGAAAGGTGTTTTCTGACAGAACTGAAGGATTTGATGCCGCATGGTCAGTGAGCTTTGAAAATCTACTGGTTGCTAAGACCTATGCTATTGGCACTGGCCCCTGACACACAGGTCTTGTACAAGCAGCCAGGAAGATCTCTGTGAGCATTGGCAATAGGCAAGATAGCCTGTCAAAATTTAATTGCCTCCATGGCCCATTGCAACCATGGACACCAGGAATACCTGGCATTCCTTGCACACTTTGTTGCACAGGTGCAAATAACAGGAAATACATCACATGACATGTTCTTGTCATTTGCATCTAATTACAATATGCCCACCCTTTTTGGTTGGATGTATGGCATGTCTGTCAATTGTGGTGGAAGTCCCACAAGTGGTGTTGAGTGGTGGGGTAGCAGGTCTCCCCACCTGATTTATGACCCTGCCCCTCCCCCCCCTCAAATTACATCAATTTAATCGATGCAGAAATTCAGTCGCATGTTCTTGATTTTAAGTGCGATAATTTTCTATTATAAAAGAATTTGCTTACTTTGTAATGATTGACTAAAAAAAATAATAGCACTAAAGAGTGACAAATCCCTAGGACCAGATGGTTTCCATCCCAGGGTTTTAAAGGAAGTAGGTGAGCACATTGCAGATGCCCTAACTATAATCTTTCAAAGTTCTCTAGATTCAGGAACTGTCCCTCTAGATTGGAAAATTGCACATGTCACTCCGCTTTTTAAAAAAGGAGAGAGAGGGAAACCAGGGAATTATAGACCAGTTAGCCTAACATCTGTTGTGGGGAAAATGCTGGAGTCTATAATTAAGGATAGGGTGACTGAACACCTCGAGAATTTTCAGTTAATCCGAGAGAGCCAGCATGGATTTGTGAAAGGTAGGTCGTGCCTGACAAACCTGAATGAATTTTTTGAAAAGGTGACTAAAGTAGTGGACAGGGGAATGTCAATGGATGTTATTATTTGGACTTCCAGAAGGCATTTGATAAAGTCCCACATAAGAGTCTGTTAGCCAAGATAGAAGCCCATGGAATCGAGGGAAAAGTATGGACTTTGTTAGGAAGTTGGCTGAGCGAAAGGCGACAGAGAGTAGGGATAATGGGTAGGTACTCACATTGGCAGGATGTGACTAGTGGAGTCCCGCAGGGATCTGTCTTGGGGCCTCAATTATTCACAATATTTATTAACGACTTAGATGAAGGCATAGTAAGTCTCATATCTAAGTTTGCCGATGACACAAAGATTGGTGGCATTGTAAGCAGTGTAGATGAAAACATAAAATTACAAAGGGATATTGATAGATTAGGTGAATGGGCAAAACTGTGGCAAATGGAATTCAATGTAGACAAATGTGAGGTCATCCACTTTGGATCAAAAAAGGATAGAACAGGGTACTATCTAAATGGTAAAAAGTTAAAAACAGTGGATGTCCAAGGGGACTTAGGGGTTCAGGTACATAGATCATTGAAGTGTCATGAACAGGTGCATAAAATAATCAAGAAGGCAAATGGAATGTTGGCCTTTATATCTAGAGGACTGGAGTACAAGGGGGCAGAAGTAATGCTGCAGCTATACAAAACCCTGGTTAGACCGCACCTGGAGTACTGTGAGCAGTTCTGGGCACCGCTCCTTCGGAAGGACATATTGGCCTTGGAGGGAGTGCAGCGTAGGTTTACTAGAATGATACCCGGACTTCAAGGGTTAAGTTACGAGGAGAGATTACACAAATTGGGGTTGTATTCTCTAGAGTTTAGAAGTTAAGGGGTGATCTGATCAAAGTTTATAAGATATTAAGGGGAACAGATAGGGTGGATAGAGAGAAACTATTTCCGCTGGTTGGGGATTCTAGGAGTACAGTCTAAAAATTAGAGCCAGACCTTTCAGGAGCGAGATTAGAAAACATTTCTACACACAAAGGGTGGTAGACGTTTGGAACTCTCTTCCGCAAACGGCAATTGATACTAGCTCAATTGCGAAATTTAAATCTGAGATAGATAGCTTTTTGGCAACTGAAGGTATTAAGGGATATGGGCCAAAGGCAGGTATATGGAGCGAGATCACAGATCAGCCATGATCTTATCAAATGGCGGAGCAGGCAGGAGGGGCTGAATGGCCTACTCCTGTTCCTATGTTCCTATCTTCCTATGTTCCTAAAATTACAAATCCTATAAAATTCGGTAAAATAGATGGTGGGGTAAAATTATAGAGGTGGTTTTTCTGAACTGTTGTCATAATTTTGACGCAAGATTGGTGGAAACCCTAGGAAAGGGTGTAAAGGGCTGTGACGGGCTATATCTGCAGGGTTTCTGCCAAAGTTACAGTGGGACATCAGGAGAACCCTTGTGGAAATTCTACACCTGCAGGTTTTTGTGCGATTATATTAGTTTCATAGTAAAGTGAGGATGTAACAATAGTTAATTATATATTTATATCATGTTAGTAAAGCTAAGAGAAATTAGCCTGGAAATTACCGTCGGTGATCGTATTGTCCGAACGTTTAACACCCTCATATAAAAATCATTTCTATACTATTTTTATTGATGCATCACCTGTTATTGATGACAAGGGGACTCCTGCAGGAGCAGGCAGGGGAGTCCACACTACCAGGGTAGTTGAGCGTGAGGCAACCAGCAGGCTAGAGAGTGCAGCATGGAGATGTGAAGTGGGGTACATAGCCAGGGAGAAGCTGGATCATGGTTGAAGGGAGGGAGAGGTGCCACAGGTGGAGCACTAAAGGCAGGGTTGGGTGGGAAAGGAGCAGAGTCACAGCAAGAGTATTCAGTGTGGCCTTCGGGAAAGAGAGCAGAGCAGTGCTGGGCCATCTGAAAGACATCAGAGCAGTAGCTGAGACCTGATGGCCAGTTCAGGAGGAAGTAGAGTCTGAGCAGAGTGGGCAATCGAAAATGGTTTGAATTTTTTTGCTGATTTGATTGCTCTGCGGTCTCACATAGCTGGGACAGATCAGTATTGGGACTTGATTGCTGCTCTTGTCCTTCTATTGTAAACAATTTTACAACACCAAGTTATAGTCCAGCAATTTTATTTGAAATTCACAAGCTTTCGGAGGCTTCCTCCTTCCTCAGGTGAATGTGAATGTGGAAGGCTTCCTCCTTCCTCACATTCACCTGAAGAAGGAGGAAGCCTCCGAAAGCTGGTGAATTTCAAATAAAATTGCTGGACTATAACTTGGTGTTGTAAAATTGTTTACAATTGTCAACCCCAGTCCATCACCGGCATCTCCACATCTTGTCCTTCTAGGTGGTAGAGGTCGCGGGTTTGGGAAGTGCTGTCGAAGAAGCCTTGGCGAGATGCTCGTGCATCCTGTGAATGGTACACACTGCAGCCACAGTGCGCCGGTGGTGAAGGGAGTGAATGTTTAGGGTGGTGGATGGGGTGCCAATCAAGCGGGCTGCTTTGTCCTGGATGGTGTCGAGCTTCTTGAGTGTTGTTGGAGCTGCACTCATGCAGGCAAGTGGAGAGTATTCCATCACACTCCTGACTTGTGCCTTGTAGATGGTAGAAAGGCTTTGGGGAGTCAGGAATGATTCACTCGCTGCAGAATACCCAGCCTCTGACCTGCTCTTGTAGCCACAGTATTTATGTGGCTGGTCCAGTTAAGTTTCTGGTCAATGGTGACCCCGAGGATGTTGATGGTGGGGGATTCGGTGATGGTAATGCCGTTGAATGTCAAGGGGAGGTGGTTAGACACTCTCTTGTTGGAGATGGTCATTGCTTGGCACTTGTCTGGAGCGAATGTTACTTGCCACTGATGAGCCCAAGCCTGGATGTTGTCGAGGTCTTGCTGCATGCGGGCACGGACTGCTTCATTATCTGAGGGTTTGTGAATGGAACTGAACACCATGCAATCATCAGCGAACATCCCCATTTCTGACCTTATGTTGGAGAGAAGGTCATTGATGAAGCAGCTGAAGATGGTTGGGACACTGTCCTGAGGAACTCCTGCAGCAATGTCCGGGGCTGAGATGTTTGGCCTCCAACAACCAGTACTATCTTCCTTTGTGCTAGGTATGACTCCAGCCACTGGAGAGATTTCCCCCTGATCCCAGTTGACTTTAATTTTACTTGGGCTCTTTGGTGCCACACTCGGTCAAATGCTGCCTTGATGTCAAGTGCAGTCACTCACACCTCACCTCTGGATGATAAAGAGCAGGAAGATGATGAGGAAGAGGAATAGGAAGGAAGAAAATTCTTCCCCATGGACTATAATAAGATAAGAAGTAGGAGCAAGAGTAGGCCATGCGGTCCCTTGAGCCTGCTCCACCATTCAATACGATCATGGCTGATCTTTGACCTCAACTCCACTTTCCTGCCCAATCCCCATATCCTTTGAATCCCTTAGATCCCCAAAAATCTATCGATATCAGTCTTGAATGTACTCAATGACTGAGCATCCACAGCCCTCTGGGGTAGAGAATTCTAAAGATTCTGAGTGAAGAAATTTCTCCTCATCTCGGTCCTAAATGGCCGACCCCTTATCCTGAGATTATGCCCCCTAGTTCTAGACTCTCCAACCAGGGGAAAGAACCTCTCAGCATCTACCCTGTAATGTCCCCTCAGAATCTTAAATGTTTCAATGAGATCACCTCTCATTCTGCTAAACTCCAGACAGCATAGGCCCATTCTACTCAATCTCTCCTCATGGGACAATCCTCTCATCCCAGCAATTAATCGAGTGAACCTCCATTGCACTGCCTCTAAGCCAAATATATCCTTCCTTAGTTAAGGAGACCACAACCGAACACAGTATTCCAGGTGTGATCTCACCAAAGTCCTGTGCAATTGCAGCAAGACTTCCTTACTCTTGTACTCCAACCCCCTTGCAATAAAGGCCAACATACCATTTGCCTTCCTAATTGCTTACTGTACCTGCATGTTAACTTTCTATGTTTCGGTCAAAGCTATGATGTCAATGCAATCATCCACAATAAGATTGTGGATTGCTAGGGCCTAGATCATGAGTGAACAGACATTCTGGAGGGAAATGCAGAAGGGGCGGTGATTGTTCCGCTAACAAGATTCCAAAGGGGTAGTGGTGGGTGGCGTGAGCAACATGGGAAGGAGGTTGATGAGGTTAGCTCTCAGCGAGCATGTTAGGCAGGAATGGGGGCAAGAGAATAGGAAGGCAGGGGAGTAGTTACGAGTTGGAGTAGGGATTGGGGTGGGGGGCAAAGTACCCAAGAAGTGTAAAATGGAAGGTGGCATGACTAGGCAACAGGAAGAGAAGGAGACAGGAGAGAAGGGTCCAATTGGGGCCAAGAGGGGAAAAGAAAAGGAAAATACAAGTAACGGGCTCGGATCCAGAGCAGTTTGCAGCAGTCTTCCTCCTCCTAACTTCCAATAAAGAAATGACTTCAAGATGCAAAATAACATGGTGGCAAGTTTAGCTTTATAAAGCAACTGGAAACAAAAAATTATATTTGGGCAACATTAGCTTTAACAGTATCTCTTTTTGTAATTTATTCTCATATAGAGAATATAGAAAGTTCAACCATTAAAAATATTTCATAGATGAGAGTTATGTTATTACAATTTAAAATGTAACAATTCATAGAGAAAATAAAGCATGCATGTAGGCCATTCAGTTTTATTTAACATTAATAGAGTTCGTAGAGAGTGCAGCGTGCAAATATTTCACATTTAGAATGTAAATGCTATTTGTCTTTTGATTTATTTCACCATTCAGCCATTCCTTGAATCAGCTTCAGTCAGGGGATCAACCCTGGTTCAATGAGGAGTGTAGAAGAGCATGCCAGAGCAGCACGAGGTGTACCTAAAATAGAGGTGACAACCTGGTGAAGCTACAACTCAGGACTACATGCATGCTAAACAGCAGAAGCAACATGCTATAGAAAGAGCGAAGCGATTCCACAACCAACGTATCAGATCAAAGCTCTGCAGTCCTGCCACATCCAGTCGTGAATGGTGGTGGACAATTAAACAACTAACGGGAGGAGGAGGCTCTGCAAACATCCCCATCTTCAATGATGGCGGAGTCCAGCACATGAGTGCAAAAGACAAGGCTGAAGCGTTTGCAACCATCTTCAGCCAGAAGTGCCAAGTGGGTCATCCATCTCGGCCTCCTCCCGATATCCCCACCATCACAGAAGCCAGTCTTCAGACAATTTGATTCACTCCACGTGATATCAAGAAATGGCTGAGTGCATTGGATACAGCAAAGGCTATGGGCCCTGACAACATTCCGGCTGTAGTGCTGAAGCTGTGTGCTCCAGAACTAGCTGCGCCTCTAGCCAAGCTGTTCCAGTACAGCTACAACACTGGCATCTACCCGGCAATGTGGAAAATTGCCCAGGTATGCCCTGTCCACAAAAAGCAGGACAAATCCAATCCGGCCAATTACCGCCCCATCAGTCTACTCTCAATCATCAGCAAAGTGATGGAAGGTTTTGTTGACAGTGCTATCAAGCGGCACTTACTCACCAATAACCTGCTCACTGATGCTCAGTTTGGGTTCCGCCAGGACCACTCGGCTCCAGACCTCATTACAGCCTTGGTCCAAACATGGACAAAAGAGCTGAATTCCAGAGGTGAGGTGAGAGTGACTGCCCTTGACATCAAGGCAGCATTTGACCGAGTGTGACACCAAGGAGTCCCAGTAAAATTGAAGTCGATGGGAATCAGGGGGAAAACTCTCCAGTGGCTGGAGTCATACCCAGCACAAAAGAAGAAGGTAGTGGTTGTTGGAGGCCAATCATCTCAGCCCCAGGACATTGCTGCAAGAGTTCCTCAGGGCAGTGTCCTAGGCCCAACCATCTTCAGCTGCTTCATCAATGACCTTCCCTCCATCATAAGGTCAGAAATGGGGATGTTCGCTGATGATTGCACAGTGTTCAGTTCCATTCGCAACCCCTCAAATAATGAAGCAGTCCGTGCCCGCATGCAGCAAGACCTGGACAACATCCAGGCTTGGGCTCATAAGTGGCAAGTTATGGGGATTTTAACTATCATATTAACTGGACAAATCAAATTGGGCAGGGAAGCCTTGAGGAAGAGTTTATTGAGTGCATTAGGGATGAGAAGGTTGGTTCTCAAACAAGCGTACTGAGCTTGAATAAAGGAGACTATGATGGTATGAGAGCGGAATTGATTAAAGTGGACTGGGAAAATAGATTAAAGGGTAAGACGGTACATGAGCAGTGGTGTTCATTTAAGGAGTTATTTTACAACTTTCAAAAAATATATATTCCACTGAGGAAAAAAGGGTGTAAAAGAAATGACAGCCATCCGTGGCTAAGTAAAGAAATTAAGGATAGTATCCAACTAAAAACAAGGACATATAAGGTAGCCAAACTTAGTGGGAGGATAGAAGATTGGGAAGTCTTCAAAAGACAGCAAAAAGTAACTAAAGGATTGATTAAGAAAGGGAAGATAGATTATGAAAATAAATTAGCAAAAAATATAAAAACAGATAGCAAGAGTTTCTATAGTTATATAAAAAGAAAAAGGGTGGCTAAGGCAAACGTAGGTCCCTTAGAGGATAAGATCGGGAAATTAATGGTGGGAAACATGGAGATGGCAAAAATGCTGAACAAATATTTTGTTTCAGTCTTTACGGTAGAGGACACGAAGAATATCCCAACACTGGACAAACAGGGGGCTCTAGGGGGGGGAGGAGCTAAATACGATTAAAATCACTAAGGAATTGGTACTCAGTAAATTAATGGGACTCAAGGCAGATAAATCCCCTGGACCTGATGGCTTAAATCCTAGGGTCTTGAGGGAAGTGGCAGTATGGATTGTGGATGCTTTGGTAATAATTTTCCAAAATTCTCTGGACTCAGCAAAGGTCCCGGCAGATTGGAAAACTGCTAATGTAACACCCTTATTTAAAAAGGGTAGTAGGCAGAAGGCTGGAAATTATAGACCAGTTAGCCGAACATCTGTGGTGGGTAAAATTTTGGAGTCTATTATTAAGGAGACAGTAGCGGATCATTTGGATAAACATAATTTAATAGGACAAAGTCAGCATGGCTTTATGAAGGGGAAGTCATGTCTGACAAATTTGCTTGAGTTCTTTGAGGACATAACGTACAGGGTGGATAAAGGGGAACCAGTGGACGTAGTGTATTTAGATTTCCAGAAGGCATTCGACAAGGTGCCACATAAAAGATTATTGCTCAAGATAAAGAATCACTGGATTGGGGGTAATATTCTGGCATGGGTGGAGGATTGGTTATCGAACAGGAAGCAGAGAGTTGGGATAAATGGTTCATTTTCGGACTGGCAACCAGTAGCCAGTGGTGTTCCGCAGGGGTCAGTGCTGGGTCCCCAACTCTTTACAATCTATATTAACGATTTGGAGGAGGGGACCGAGTGTAACATATCAAAGTTTGCAGATGATACAAAGATAGGAGGGAAAGTAGAGAGTGAGGAGGACATAAAAAACCTACAAGGGGATATAGACAGGCTGGGTGAGTGGGCGGAGATTTGGCAGATGCAATACAATATTGGAAAATGTGAGGTTATGCACTTTGGCAGGAAAAATCAGAGAGCAAGTTATTATCTTAATGGCGAGAAACTGGAAAGTACTGCAGTACAAAGGGATCTGGGGGTCCTGGTGCAAGAAAATCAAAAAGTTAGTATGCAGGTGCAGCAGGTGATCAAGAAGGCCAATGGAATGTTGTCTTTTATTGCTAGGGGGATAGAATATAAAAACAGGGAGGTATTGCTGCAGTTATATAAGGTATTGGTGAGACCGCACCTGGAATACTGCATACAGTTTTAGTGTCCATACTTAAGAAAAGACATACTTGCTCTCGAGGCAGTACAAAGAAGGTTCACTCGGTTAATCCCGGGGATGAGGGGGTGGATATATGAGGAGAGATTGAGTCGATTGGGACTCTACTCATTGGAGTTCAGAAGAATGAGAGGCGATCTTATTGAAACATATAAGATCGTGAAGGGGCTTGATCGGGTGGATGCGGTAAGGATGTTCCCAAGGATGGGTGAAACGAGAACTAGGGGGCATAATCTTAGAATAAGGGGCTGCTCTTTCAAAACTGAGATGAGGAGAAACTTCTTCACTCAGAGGGTAGTAGGTCTGTGGAATTTGCTGCCCCAGGAAGCTGTGGAAGCTACATCATTAAATAAATTTGAAACAGAAATAGACAGTTTCCTAGAAGTAAAGGGAATTAGGGGTTACGGGGAGTGGGCAGGAAATTGGACATGAATTTAGATTTGAGGTTAGGATCAGATCAGCGATGATCTTATTGAATGGCGGAGCAGACTCGAGGGGCCGATTGGCCTACTCCTGCTCCTATTTCTTATGTTCTTAAGTAACATTCATGCCAGACAAGTGCCAGGCAATAACCATCTTTTTTTTTTTTATTCGTTCACGGGATGTGGGCGTCGCTGGCAAGGCCGGCATTTATTGCCCATCCCTAATTGCCCTTGAGAAGGTGGTGGTGAGCCGCCTTCTTGAACCGCTGCAGTCCGTGTGGTGACGGTTCTCCCACAGTGCTGTATGCCGGGTGGTCCGTCCGGTTTTATTCTTATTATGACTTTTCGTAGCGAGATTTTACAACTGAATGGCTTGCTAGGCCATTTCAGAGGGCAATTAAGAATCAACCACATTGCTGTGGGTCTGGAGTCACATATAGGCCAGACTGGGTAAGGGCAGCAGGCTTCCTTCCCGAAAGGACATTAGTGAACCAGATGGGTTTTTACGACAATCCGGTAGTTTCATGGCCATCATTACTGATACTCGTATTTTAATTCCAGATTTTTATTTAATTAATTGAATTTAATTAATTAATTGAATTTAAATTCGCCAGCTGCCGTGGCAGGATTTGAACTCATGACTCTGGATTTTAGTCCAGGCCTCTGGATTACTAGCCCAGTAACATAACCACTATGCTACCGTACCCGTAAACAAGAGAGAGTCTAACCACCTACCCTTGACATTCAACAGCATTACCATCGCCGAATCCCCCACCATCAACATCCTGGGGGTCACCATTGACCAGAAACTTAACTGGACCAGCCATATAAATACTGTGGCTGCAAGAGCAGGTCAGAGGCTGGGTATTCTGTGGTGAGTGACTCACCTCCTGACTCCCCAAAGCCTTTCCACCATCTACAAGGCACAAATCAGGAGTGTGATGGAATACTCTCCACTTGCCTGGATGAGTGCAGCTCCAAAAACACTCAAGAAGCTCGACACCATCCAAGACAAAGCAGCCCGCTTGATTGGCACCCCATCCACCACCCTAAACATTCACTCCTTTCACCACCGGCGCACAGTGGCTGTAGTGTGTACCATCTACAGGATGCACTGCAGCAACTTGCCAAGGCTTCTTCGACAGCACCTCCCAAACCCGCGACCTCTACCAACTAGAAGCACAAGAGCAGCAGGCACATGGGAACAACACCACCTGCACGTTCCCCTGCAAGTCACAAACCATCCTGGCTTGGAAATATATCGCCGTTCCTTCATTGTCGCTGAGTCAAAATCCTGGAATTCCCTTCCTAACAGCACTGTGGGAGAACCTTCACCACACAGACTGCAGCAGTTCAAGAAGGCGGCTCACCACCACCTTCTCAAGGGCAATTAGGGATGGGCAATAAAAGCTGTCCTCGCCAGCGACACCCACATCCCATGAATGAATAAAAAAAAAGCTTCAGTCATTGATTTCTCAAATCAGGATCAAGAATCCTATGTAAAGATACAATAAGGATGAGAAGGTTAAGGTCTGAGTATTGAATTCTGTGGAGTAGTAGAAAATAGATCTTTAGAAACAATTCTAAACCAAGGTTAAGGTAGATAGAGATGATCATGTGATAATTTGAGGAGGTCATCATTGCGTGACATTAAGTAATTGTCAACATTTTGAAGTATCTATTTGTTCAATTAAATGATCTCTCCAGTTATACTACCTTGCTCGAAGATCAGGGTGCTCTTCCAATGTCCTGGCCAATATCTTCCTTCAACCAATACCACCAAAGTCAGTTTAATTGATCATTGATCTCATTTGCTGTTTGGACAACTTTGCTGTGTGCAAATTGATTGCCACATTTACCTGTATAACAACAATGGCTGCAATTCATTGGCAGTGAAACACTTTGGGACATTCTGAGGACTTGATAAGATGATACATAAAAGCACATCCTTTCTTTACCTGTAAATCAATTGAACATTTTGATTTTATTTAGGTCTTTGTGACTAAGCCTCAGATTATTTTCAATCTATGTCATTAAAAGTCTTGGATATGGAACATCAAACTTTAAATTTGTGGGTGGCACATTAAGTCTGTCTCCAGCAGAAAAATCAAGCGTCATCCTTTTCTGCTTGACTTAAATAAGCATTTTAAGTGTACTGACTCACTAAAATACAGATTAGCAAAGTTCCCACAGAAAAAGAACCACTCAAAAGGCTGCAATTTCAATCCAATACATTGCTGCATTTATTTTTCAAAGTAGTTCTAGACACCATTTTTATTTCCCACATTTTAGTAAATGTGGGGTTGAGTACCTGCTTGTTTCCGCTCGTTATGTCAGCGCAATCGGGGTGGAATCGGTCAAACCAGCACAAAAGATCGTGGAGTTTTAAACGTAAGTGACTTATGCCCAAAACCACTTACGCTTGTGTTTTCTGCAATCTTTTACGGTGGTTCAAGATTCAATTAGCCCGAATCAGGCCCTGCCCACAAAACTGGCCAAGCCCCCAGGCTAAAATTGCTTGATTCCGTCGATTGCGCTGGTTCGGGAAGGCGCTCCAAATTGCGATCATTTTCTTCGGCGCACAGGCACTAGTCGGCATGTTTTAAAAGATTTTCATATCAAAAAATATTAAATTCCTGAGAAACTGACTAGTATATACCAATGAAACTATTAAATGGTTCAGTATAGTTTTCTTAAAGTTATTTTCAGTGATTTTTAATCAGGTTACTCACAGGTGGAGGACTGGACCCCCTTATTAAAAATGCTTATTTTAGGTACTAAACCCATTTTCAGCTGTATTAATAAAACTACACCAGGTTACCACTCTCAAGTATATCAAGGAATACTTTTTAATGAAAGAAAAAAAAATAAATGATTACGTTCAATTATGTTGCCCGATTACATCGGTTCATGGAAGATTTTACTTTTCTGATTATGCAAATAAATTTTAGTGGATGCTTGAAGTGTAAACTAACCAGTGCAATTTCCGGTGCATTTTGGGTGGAATTTCCCCATTGCGTCCAAAGCAGAAACTCAACCCCTGTATTTTCAGCAGGTATATCTTCTAGGTCTCCGTCACTATTTTGCTATTCACCTATGGGTGAACTTCCTCCACAATTAGGTTTCTTTGGATAACAAGGTTGTGTAGCATGCAGCTAATGATAATCTTTGTACTTTAATATCCATCCAAACATTGGACTCAGTGTTTCAAGATGCCTATAATATGCACAATAATGATCCTGCTAGCTCAACGGACCTTATGGTACACTGTCACTTGTGCGAGGGAACGAGTACTTCCTCTTTCGATGACGCACATGTGCAGGTGGCGATCTTGCCACCCATGCCTATTGTAGGCCACCAACCGCGCATGCGCATTGTAGGTCACCAACTGCCCTCGCTACCATTCACTAAAAATGTAGACCAAAGGTCGAGCATCAAAAATGCAGCCGACGCAGATAGCCATAAAAGGGGAAGGGAGCAGAGCTTGGGGAGCAGAAGCAGGAGTCTGGAGGGCAGAAGCAGGAGCCCAGGGAGCAAAGTAGGAGCCAGGGAGCAGAAGCAGAGCTGGACATTCTATGAACTTGGTAGTGTTAGCGCTGGGGGTTCTGAGTATTGAGATAGAGGATCAGTCATGATCATATTGAATGGCGGAGCAGGCTCGAAGGGCCGAATGACCCACTCTTGCTCCTATTTTCTATGTTTCTATGTTTCTCTGAACTCGGTAGTGTTAACGCCGTGCATTTTCTGAACTCAGTAGTGTTAGCGCTGGGCGTTCTCTGAAATCAGTAGGGTTAGCACTGTGCCTAGTCTGACAGTCATGATGTGCAGATGCCGGTGATGGACTGGGGTTGACAATTGTAAACAATTTTACAACACCAAGTTATAGTCCATCAATTTTATTTGAAAGTCACAAGCTTTCAGAGGCTTCCTCCTTCCTCAGGTGAATGTCAAGAAATCCTCGAACCTTTCGCATTTATAAATCACAGAACAATACCTGGTGATTACAGATAGTCCTTCCAACTGCCCGTTGCCAAGGCAATCAGAGTGTTCAGACAGAGAGGTGTTACCTACAGGGCCACCGAATATAAAAACAACTAAAAAAAAAGAGAGAGAGAGGCAGAAACATAGAAACATCCGGAAGGAAGAGAAAGACAGCAAATGACCCGTTATATTAAAAACAGATAACTTTTGTTCGCTGGTGGGGTTACGTGCAGCGTGACATGAACCCAAGATCCCGGTTGAGGCCATACTCATGGGTGCGGAACTTGGCTATCAATTTCTGCTCGATGATTTTGCGTTGTCGTGTGTCTCGAAGGCCACCTTGGAGTACGCTTACCCGAAGGTCGGTGGCTGAATGTCCTTGACTGCTGAAGTGTTCCCCGACTGGGAGGGAACCCTCCTGTCTGGCGATTGTTGCGCGGTGTCCGTTTATCCGTTGTCGCAGTGTCTGCATGGTCTCGCCAATGCTCTGGGGCATCCTTTCCTGCAACGTATGAGGTAGACAATGTTGGCCGAGTCACAGGAGTATGAACCATGTACCTGGTGGGTGGTGTCCTCTCGTGTGATGGTGGTATCTGTGTCGATGATCTGACATGTCTTGCAGAGGTTACCGTGGCAGGGTTGTGTGGTGTCGTGGATGCTGTTCTCCTGAAAGCTTGGTAATTTGCTGCGAACGATGGTCTGTTTGAGGTTGGGTGGCTGTTTAAAGGCGAGTAGTGGAGGTGTGGGAATGGCCATAGCGAGGTGCTCATCGTCATTGATGACATGTTGAAGGCTGCGGAGAACATGGCGCAGTTTCTCTGCTCCGGGGAAGTACTGGACGACAAAGGGTACTCTGTTGGTTGCGTCCCGTGTTAGTCTTCTGAGGAGGTCTATGCGATTTTTCGCTTTGACCCGTCGGAACTGTCGATCGATGAGTCGAGCGTCATATCCCGTTCTTACTAGGGCGTCTTTCAGTGTCTGTTGGTGTCCATCGCTTTCCTCCTCGTCTGAGCAGATCCTGTGTATTCGCAGGGCCTGTCCATAGGGGATGGCCTCTTTGACGTGGTTAGGGTGGAAGCTGGAAAAGTGGAGCATCGTGAGGTTGTCTTTGGTCGGATCTGCGGGTAACCGTCTGTAGTGTTCCTGGTTGTCCAGTTGTCGGTATGCTTCTTTGCAATAGTCTGTTCTGTTCTGTATGACGATGTTGCGGTTAGACAAAGGAGGAGCCATCGTCATACAGAACAGAATGGACTATTGCAAAGAAGCATACCGACAACTGGACAACCAGGAACACTACAGACGGTTACCCGCAGATCCGACCAAAGAACACACCCACCAGCTCAACAAACTGATCAAGACCTTCGATCCAGACCTTCAAAGCATCCTACGCGCTCTCATCCCACGTACTCCCCGCGTGGGAGACTTCTACTGCCTCCCAAAGATACACAAAGCCAACACACCCGGACGTCCTATCGTATCAGGCAATGGAATCCTGTGTGAGAACCTCTCTGGATACATCGAGGGCATTCCTGAAACCCATCGTACAGGGAACCCCCAGCTTCTGTCGCGACACTACAGACTTCCTACAAAAACTCAGTACCCACGGACCAGTTGAACCAGGAACACTTCTCACCACGATGGACGTCTCGGCACTCTACACCAGTATCCCCCACGATGACGGCATCGCTGCGACAGCATCAATACTCAACACCAACAACAGCCAATCTCCAGATGCCATCCTACAACTCATCTGCTTCATCCTGGATCACAATGTCTTCACCTTCGATAACCAGTTCTTTACCCAAACACACGGAACAGCCATGGGGACCAAATTCGCACCCCAATACGCCAACATTTTCATGCACAAGTTTGAGCAGGACTTCTTCACTGCACAGGACCTCCAACCAACGCTATACACCAGATACATCGACGACATTTTCTTTCTATGGACCCACGGCGAAGAATCACTAAAGAGACTACACGATAACATCAACATGTTCCATCCCACCATCAAGCTCATCATGGACTACTCCTCAGAATCAGTTTCTTTCTTGGACACACGAATCTCCATCAAAGACGGGCACCTCAGCACCTCACTCTACCGCAAGGCTACGGACAACCTCACGATGCTCCACTTTTCCAGCTTCCACCCTAACCACGTCAAAGAGGCCATCCCCTATGGACAGGCCCTGCGAATACACAGGGTCTGCTCAGACGAGGAGGAACGCGATGGACACCTACAGACGCTGAAAGACGCCCTAGTAAGAACGGGATATGACTCTCGACTCATCGATCGACAGTTCCGACGGGTCACAGCGAAAAATCGCATAGACCTCCTCAGAAGACTAACATGGGACGCAACCAACAGAGTACCCTTCGTCGTCCAGTACTTCCCCGGAGCAGAGAAACTACGCCATGTTCTCCGCAGCCTTCAACATGTCATCAATGACGATGAGCACCTCGCTGTGGCCATTCCCACACCTCCACTACTCGCCTTTAAACAGCCACCCAACCTCAAACAGACCATCGTTCGCAGCAAATTACCCAGCTTTCAGGAGAACAGCATCCACGACACCACACAACCCTGCCACGGTAACCTCTGCAAGACATGCCAGATCATCGACACAGATACCACCATCACACGAGAGGACACCACCCACCAGGTACATGGTTCATACTCCTGTGACTCGGCCAACGTTGTCTACCTCATACGTTGCAGGAAAGGATGCCCCAGAGCATGGTACATTGGCGAGACCATGCAGACACTGCGGCAATGGATGAACGGACACCGTGCAACAATCGCCAGACAGGAGGGTTCCCTCCCAGTCGGGGAACACTTCAGCAGTCAAGGACATTCAGCCACCGACCTTCGGGTAAGCGTACTCCAAGGTGGCCTTCGAGACACACGACAATGCAAAATCGTCGAGCAGAAATTGATAGCCAAGTTCCGCACCCATGAGTATGGCCTCAACCGGGATCTTGGGTTCATGTCACGCTACACGTAACCCCACCAGCGAACAAAAGTTATCTGTTTTTAATATAACGGGTCATTTGCTGTCTTTCTCTTCCTTCTGGATGTTTCTATGTTTCTGCCTCTCTCTCTCTCTTTTTTTTTGGTTGTTTGTATATTCGGTAGCCCTGTAGGTAACACCTCTCTGTCTGAACACCCTGATTGCCTTGGCAACGGGCAGTTGGAAGGACTATCTGTAATGACCAGATATTGTTCTGTGATTTATAAATGCGAAAGGTTCGAGGATTTCTTGACATTCACCTGAGGAAGGAGGAAGCCTCCGAAAGCTTGTAATTTTCAAATTAAATTGTTGGACCATAACTTAGTCTGACAGTGACTGGTCAAATTACACATTGCAGAGAACTTGAATTACTCTGCAGCAGACTGGATCAAATTACACATTCCAGACAAAAGATTGGGTGAGTATTGTCCTCCCACTTCCTGTCAGTAACAATAACTAATTACCTTAATTCCACCACTATTGTGGAAATAGACGTGACCCTTATGGTATCATCATTTACCTAGTATTCCTGGCTGTCGCAAAGGTGTCATGTGCCAGGGCTGAAGCAGATAGTTTTTGTCTCCTAGGAGCCATCCTTCCAGTTTACCTTCTTCAAATAATCCAGTCGCAGAGGGCTATATTAAAGTAAAAGGATCATGACCACTGCCTAGGAAATGGGCATTTACCTGTGCTGCTGGTCACTGACCACCTGGCCATTATGGGAGTGAAACCTCAAACGAACTAAGGATGAGAACAAAATTAAATTCCCATTGAAAGAGGTCAGATTACTGCAATGAAATATCCAGCAAAATAGCTTCAAATATTCAATTCCTGAACTGCTAACATCATGCCTTCCCTTCAATGTCCATTTTATACTGGTGAGCTGAGTGCATGGTATAGTCTCCACAAGAACATCGGGGTATCACACCCAGCCTTATTTCAATGTAATTGCCACAAGTTAAAGTGAAGCTGTTACCTAAAATATGCACAATTCAGGTGGGGATCAACCAAATGGTGAGCCTTTGAGACTAAGCAATGCTTGTTTTAGATTGAAAAAAAGTTATGAGGGTTAGAATTTTCACACTGAGGATTTAACAGAGTGAGGTCTGTCTATACCTGAGGCTGATTGAATAGACCTCCTGCAACCCAGGCAGATGGGTCCACAGATCCTTTCCCCAGGGCTATTTGGGCATGTCAGAGAAGATATGCTTTCTTTCCCACTGCTTGGTGAGGGTGGCCTTTCTGCAGGTTGGGATTGTCCCCTTCTACAACAAGAAAAGTAATCTTGAAAGGTTGGAAGTTGAAGGAGCACATACTGAATACATGCACAACCTGCATGCCAACCAGTGTCAGTGAGTAAGTGCATCATGAAACTGGATTGTTTTACAATGACTTGACGTGTTATGGCTTTGGAAGACGTGAGTGTGGCAAGGTTTATTATTGTACATTGCATCAAGATGGTGTGCTTTGCTGAGGTGTCAGTATGCATGAGATGCAAAGAAGGAGTTGTAGGTACTGTGAGGGCTAGGCATGAGTGCAGAAAACAAGTTGAACAGATTGACAGGCAACGCTTTATGGCATGCAGAGTTGGATCATTGACTAAATACATGTTACTGTTAGTTATTCTTTCCTTGACAGAGTCCTCTTGTGCATCTGTTTCCAGGTCCTTCTGGTACTGTGTAGTATGATACAGCTACATGTCTTAAAAGGTTGGATAGTACGATAATGCGACATGTCTTTACATGTTGGATAATATGATTATTCCTATCTGTTCTTACAGTTTGTATAATATGATACAGTGACACGTTTTAACAGTTTATATAGTATGATAGAGTTACATGTCCTAACAGTTTGTATAGTCTGATACATTTACATGTTCTAACAGTTTGTATAGTCTGATATAGCGACATGTCCTTACAGATTTCAAAGTCTGATACAGCTATGTGTCTTTACAGTTTGTATATTCTGGTACAGTTACATGTCCTTACAGTATATATAGTCAGATACAGCTAAATGTCCTTACATTATGTATAGTCAAATACAGCTAAATGTCCTTACAGTTTGTATAGTCTGATACTGTTACATGTCCTTACAGTTTGTATAGTTTGATACTGTTACATGTCCTTACAGTTTGTATAGTCTGATACACTTACATGTTCTATCAGTTGGTATAGTCTGATACAGCTACATAAGAATATAAGAAATAGGAACAGGAGTAGGCCATATGGCCCCACAAGCCTGCTCTGCCATTCAACAAGGTCATGGCTGATCTTTTATCTCAACTCCACTTTCCTACCTTATCCCTATATCTCTTGATTTCCTTAGTGTCCAAAAATCTATTGATCTTAATCTTGAATATACCCAACAACTGAGCATCCACAGCCATCTGGGGTAGTGAATTCCAAAGATTCACAACCCTCTACATGTACTAACAGTTTGTATAGTCTGATAAAGTTAGATGTCCTAACAGTTTATATAGTCTGATAGAGCTACATGATGGACAGTTACATGTCATATTAGTTGGTATAATCTGTCCAATGCAATCCAGCCAATTACCACCCCATCAGTCTACTCTCAATCATCAGCAAAGTGATGGAAGGTTTTGTTGACAGTGCTATCAAGCGGCACTTACTTACCAATAACCTGGTCACAGATGCTCAGTTTGGGTACCGCCAGGACAACTCGGCTCCAGACCATAAGGCACAAGTCAGGAGTGTGATGGAATGCTCTCCACTTGCCTGGATGAGTGCAGCTCCAACAACGCTCAAGAAGCTCAACAGAATCCAACTAAATGTCCTTACAGTTTTTATAGTCTGATACTGTTATATATCCTAACAGTTTGTATAGTCTGATACAGCAACTTTTCCTTACAGTTATATAGTCTGATACAGTCACATGTCCTTACAGTTGTATAGTCTGATACAGTTATATGTCCATACAGTTTGTTTAGTCTGACACAGCTACACGTCCTTACAGTTTGTTTAGTCTGACACAGGTACATGTCCTTACTGTTTGTATAGTCTACACACTTACATGGCCTTACAGTTTGTTTGGTTTGTTACAGTTACATGTCCTAATAGTTGGTGTAGCCTGATGCAGGTAGACGTTGTAACAGTTTGTATAGACAGATACAACTACATGTCCTAACAGCGTGTTTAGACTGATAGAGCTACATGACCAAGCTGTTTTTATAGTCTGAAACAATTATATGTCCTAACAGTTTGTATAGTTTGATACAGCTACTTGTCCTTACAGTTTGTATAGTCTGATGCATCTACATTTCCTTACTGTGTGTATCGTCTGATACAGTTACATGTCCTAACAGTTTGTATTTTTTTTTTATTCGTTCACGGGATGTGGGCATCGCTGGCAAGGCCGGCATTTATTGCCCATCCCTAATTGCCCCTTGAGAAGGTGGTGGTGAGCCGCCTTCTTGAACCGCTGCAGTCCGTGTGGTGACGGTTCTCCCACAGTGCTGTTAGGAAGGGAGTTCCAGGATTTTGACCCAGCGACAATGAAGGAACGGCGATATATTTCCAAGTCGGGATGGTGTGTGACTTGGAGGGGAACGTGCAGGTGGTGTTGTTCCCATGCGCCTGCTGCCCTTGTCCTTCTAGGTGGTAGAGGTCGCGGGTTTGGGAGGTGCTGTCGAAGAAGCCTTGGCGAGTTGCTGCAGTGCATCCTGTGGATGGTGCACACTGCAGCCACAGTGCGCCGGTGGTGAAGGGAGTGAATGTTTAGGGTGGTGGATGGGGTGCCAATCAAGCGGGCTGCTTTATCTTGGATGGTGTCGAGCTTCTTGAGTGTTGTTGGAGCTGCACTCATCCAGGCAAGTGGAGAGTATTCCATCACACTCCTGACTTGTGCCTTGTAGATGGTGGAAAAGCTTTGGGGAGTCAGGAGGCGAGTCACTCGCCGCAGAATACCCAGCCTCTAACCTGCTCTCGTAGCCACAGTATTTATATGGCTGGTCCAGTTAAGTTTCTGGTCAATGGTGACCCCCAGGATGTTGATGGTGGGGGATTCGGCGATGGTAATGCCGTTGAATGTCAAGGGGAGGTGGTTAGACTCTCTCTTGTTGGAGATGGTCATTGCCTGGCACTTATCTGGCGTGAATGTTACTTGCCACTTATTAGCCCAAGCCTGGATGTTGTCCAGGTCTTGCTGTATGCAGGCTCGGACTGCTTCATTATCTGAGGGGTTGCGAATGGAACTGAACACTGTGCAGTCATCAGCGAACATCCCCATTTCTGACCTTATGATGGAGGGAAGGTCATTGATGAAGCAGCTGAAGATGGTTGGGCCTAGGACACTGCCCTGAGGAACTCCTGCGGCAATGCCCTGGGGCTGAGATGATTGGCCTCCAACAACCACTACCATACAGCTACGTGTCCTTACAGTTTGTATAGTCTGATAGAGTTACATGACCGAACAGTTTGCATAGTCTGATACAGTTACATGTCCTTACAGTTTGTAAAGTCTTTATACAGCAACATGCCCTAAAAGTTTGTATAGTCGGATATAGTGAGATGTCCTAACAGTTTATACACTTACTCATCCTTACAGTTTGTATAGCTGACGCTGCTACATGTCCTCAGAGTTCATATGTTCAGATACAGTTACATGAATTTACAGTTCACATTGTTTGATGCAGCTACACTACCTAACATTTTGAATAGTCTGATACAGCTACATGCCCTAACATTTTGTAAAATATGATACACTTACATGTTCCTCACAATTTGCTTAGTCTGATACAGCTACATGTCCTAACTGTTTTTATAGTTTGATACAGTTACCTGTCATTACAGTTTGTAAAGTCTGATACAGCTGCATGCCACTTTGAGTTTGTATGGTCTGACACAGCTACACGTCCTAACAATTCGCATGGTCTGATACAGTTACATATCCTAACAGTTTTTGTCTCATACAGTCACCTGTCCTAACTGTTTCTATAGTCTGATACAGTTACATGTCATTACAGTTTGTATAGTATGATACAGCTACATGTCCTTACAATCTGTGTAGTCTGACACAATTACATATGGTTACAGTCTGTATAGTCTAATACAGCTACATGTCCGAACAGTTTGTAATGTCTGATTGAGCAACATCTCCTTGCACTGCGTACAGTCTAATACAGGTACACATCTTTACCATTTGTATAGTCTGATACAGCTTAATGCCCTTACATTTTGTATTGTCTGATACAGATACATATCATTACAGTTTGTAAAGTCATTGTTGTAAAGCTATATGTCATTAGGGTTTTTGTAGTCTGACACAGTTACATGTCCTTAAGGTTCGTTTTGTCTGATACAGAAGTATGTCATAACAGTTTGTATAGTCTGGTACAATTACCTTTTCTTACAGTTTGTGTAGTGCAATACAGTTACTTGTCCTAACAGTTTGTATAGTCTGATACAGATACATATCATTGCAGTTTTTTATAGTTCGATACAGCGACGTGTCCTTAAAATTTGTCTAGTCTGATACAGCTAAATGCTCTTAAAGTTTGTATAATCTAATACAGTTAAATGTCCTAATGGTTTGTATAGTCTGACACAATCACATCTACATGTCTTAACGGTTTGTATAGTCTGATGCAGTTACTGGTACTAACAGTTTGTATAGTCTGGTACAGCTACATGTCCTAATAGTTTGTATAGCCAGATCCAGCTCAATGCCCTTACAGTTTGCATAGTCTGATACAGTTACGTGTCCTAACGGTTTGTATAGACTGATACAGATACATGTTGTTACAGTTTGTACTGTCTGATACAGGTCCTTAGAGTTTTTATAGTCTGTTGCAGTTACATTTCCTAACAGTTTGTATAGTCTTATACAGTTTCATGTCGTTACAATATGTAAAGTCTGATACAGCTGCATGCCCTTTGAGTTTGTAAGGTCTGATGCAGCTACATGTCCTAACAGTGCGTATATTCTGATTCAGATTTCTGTCACTACAGTTTGCAAAGTCTGATACAGTTACAGGTACTAACAGTTTGTATCGTAAGATACAGCTACATGTCCTAACACTTTGTATAGTCTGGTACTGCAACTTCTCCTCACACTTAGTATAGTCTGATCCAGCTGCATTTCCTTAAAGTTTGGAGAGTCTGATACAGTTACATCTTCTTAAAGTTTGTATCATCTGATAGGGTTACATGTCCTTACAGTTGCTATAGTCTGATACAGTTACATGCCCTTACAGTTAGTATAGTCTGATACAGTTACAGCTTCTTAAAGTTTGCACAGTCTGATATAGCTACATCTCCTTACAGTTTGTATAGTCTGATACTGTTACATGTAGTTACAGTTTGTAATGTCTGATACAGTTACAGGTACTAACAGTTTGTATGGTCAGATGCCGCTACATGTCCGAACACTTTGTATGGTATGATAAAAGTTACATGTACTTACAGTTTATATAGGCTGATACAGATACATATCTTAACAGTTTGTAGAACCTGAGACAGTTACATCTTCTTATAGTTTGTGTAGTCCGAAACAGCTACATGTCCTTACAGTTTGTATAGTCTGATACAATTACATATCATTACAGTCTGTAAGTCTGTATGGTCTAATACAGCTACATGTCCTTACAGTTTGTATAGGTTGATACAGTTGCATGTACTTACAGTTTCTATAATATGATACAGTTGCATGTCCTTACAGTTTATATAGTCTGGTACAGCTACATGTCCTAACAGTTTGTAATTTCTGATTCAGCAACATCTCCTTGCATTTCATATAGTCTGATACAGGTATATGTCCTTACCATTTGTATAGTCTGATACAGCTCAATGCCCTTACACTTTGTATAGCCTGATACAGCTACATTTCCTTACAGTTTGTACAGTCTGATACAGATACATGTCCTAACAGTTTGTATAGTCTGATACAGATACATATCATTACGATTCGTATAGCCTGATACAGCTACATGGCCACAGAGTTTGTGTAGTCTGACACTGCCACACGTCTTTACAGTTTGTATAGTCTGATAAGGTTGCATTTCTTTACAGTTTCTATATATTATACATTACATGTCCATAACATTTGTATGGTCTGGTACAATTGCATGTCCTTACAGTTTCTATATATCCCTTCATCATAAGGTCAGAAATGGGGATGTTTGCTGATGATTGCACAGTGTTCAGTTCCATTCGCAACCCCTCAGATAATGAAGCAGTCCGTGCCCGCATGCAGCAAGACCTGGACAACGTCCAGGCCTGGTCTGATGAGTGGCAAGTAACATTCGCGCCAGACAAGTGCCAGGCAATGACCATCTCCAACAAGAGAGAATCTAACCACCTTGACATTCAACAGCATTACCATCGCCGAATCCCCCACCATCAACATCCTGGGGGTCACCATTAACCAGAAACTTAACTGGACCAGCCATATAAATACTGCGGCTACAAGAGCAGGTCAGAGGCTGGGTATTCTGCGGTGAGTGACTCACCTCCTGACTCCCCAAAGCCTTGTGTGATGGAATACTCTCCACTTGCCTGGATGAGTGCAGCTCCAAAAACACTCAAGAAGCTCGACACCATCCAGGACAAAGCAGCCCGCTTGATTGGCACCCCATCCACCACCCTAAACATTCACTCCCTCCACTGGCGCACCATGGCTGCAGTGTGTACCATCCACAGGATGCACTGCAGCAACTCGTCAAGGCTTCTTCGGCAGCACCTCCCAAACCCATGACCTCTACCATCTAGAAAGACAAGGGCAGCAGGCACATGGGAACAACACCACCTGCACATTCCCCTGCAAGTCACACACCATCCCAACTTGGAAATATATCGCCGTTCCTTCATCATCGCTGGATCAAAATCCTGGAACTCCCTACCTAACAGCACTGTGGGAGAACCTTCGCCACATGGACTGCAGCAGTTCAAGAAGGCGGCTCACCACCACCTTCTCAGCTATAACTTCTTACAGTTTATATAGTCTGATGCAGATACATATCATTACAGTTTGTAAAGTCTGATAGAGTTATATTTCATAAGAGTTTTTGTAGTCTGACACAGATAGATGTCTTTAAGGTTCATATTGTCTGATATAGCAGCATGTCATAACAGTTTGTATAGTCTGGTACAATTATCTTTTCTTACAGGTTGTATAGATTGATACAGTTACTTGTCCTTACAGTATGTGTGGCCTGATACAGCTACATGTTGTATCAGTATTTATAGTTTGATACAGCTACATGTCCCAACAGTTTTTATAGTCCAATACAGTTACTTGTCCTAACAGTTTGTATAGTCTGATACAGATTCATATCATTACAGTTTTTTATAGTCCAATACAACTACATGTCCTTAGAATTTGCATTGTCTGATACAGCTAAATGCCCTTAAAGTTTGTATAGTCTGATACAGTTACATGCTCTTACAATTTGTATAGTCTGATACATCTGCATGTCTAGACTGTTTGTATAGTCTGTTACAGTTACACGCCTAACACTTTGTATAGTCTCATACTATACTAACACTATATGTACTAACACTTTGTATAGTTTGATACAGCCACATGTCCTACTAGTTTGCATACTCTGATACAGCCTCATGTCCTTACAGTTTGTATAGTCTGATACAGTTACATGTTCCATACAGTTTTTATGGTTTGATGCAGCTACATTTCCTGCCAGTTTGTCTAATCTTATACATCTACATGTCTTCACAGCTTGTCTAGTCTGAGAAAGTTATATGCCGTTAAAGTTTGCGTAGTCTGATAGACTATGTCCTACTAATTTGTATAGTCTGTTGCAGATACATGTCCCAACAGGGTGTGTATTTTGATACATGTCATAACAATTTGTATACTCTTATACAGTTAAATGTTCCGTACAGTTTGTAAAGTCTGATACAGCATCATTTCCCAGCAGTTTGTATATTCTGATACAGTCACATGTCATTACAGTTTGCAGAGCATGATTCAGTTACATGTTCTTAGAGTTTAGTATAGTCTCATACAATTCAAGTCCTTACAGTTTGTATAGTCTGATACAGCTTCATGTTAGAATCATAGAATCATAGAAAGGTTACAGCATGGAAGGAGGCCATTCAGCCCATTGAGTCCGTGCCAGCTCTACGCGTGAGCTTTCCAGCTTGTCCCACTCCCCTGCCCTATCCCTGCACATTTTTTTGTTTCAAGTACTTATCCAGTTCCCTTTTGAAGGCCATGATTGAATCTGCCTTCACCATTCCCTCAGGCACTGCATTCCAGATCCCAACCACTCGCTGTATAAAAAAGTTTTTCCTCATGTCACCTTTGGTTCTTTTGCTAATCGCCTTAAATCTATGCCCTCGGATTCTTGACCCTTCTGCCCTTCTACACGGTCTAGAACCTTCATGATTTGAACATCTCTATCAAATCTCCTCTCAACCTTCTCTGTTCCAAGGAGAACAATCCCATCTTCTCCAGTCTATTCACGTAAATTAAATGCTTCTGGAATTATTCTAGTAAATCTCCCCTGCACAATCTCTAAGGCCTTCACATCCTTCCTAAAGTGCAGTGCCTAGAATTAGACACAATACTCCAGTTGTGGCCGAACCAGTGTTTTATAAAGGTTCATCATGATTCCTTGCTTTTGTACTCTATGCCTCTATTTATAAAGCCCAGTATCCCGTATGCTTTTTTAACCGCTTTCTCAACCTGCCCTGCCACATTCAACGATTTGTGCACATATACCGCCAGATCCCTCTGTTCCTCTACCCCTTTTAGAATTGTGCCCACTATTTATTTTGCCTCTCCTAATTTTTCCGACCGAAATGCACACCTCGCATTTTTCCACATTAAACTTAATCTGCCACATGCCTCACTGTTCACTACGCTCGCAAGTTTTGTATCATCTGCAAATTTTGAAATTGTGCCCTATACTCCGAAGTTCAAGCCATTAATATATATCAAGAAAAACAGTGGTCCCAGCACCGACTCCTGGGGAACATCACTGCCCACCTCCCTCTAGTCCGAAAAACAACCGCTCACCACTACTCTCTGTTTCCTGTCATTTAGCCAATTCTGTATTCATATTGCTACTGCCCCCTTTATTCTATGGGCCCCAATCTTAGTGGCAAGCCTACCATGTGGCACTCTATCAAACGCTGTTTGAAAATTCATATGCACCACTTCAACTCCATTGCCCTCATCTACCCTCTCTGTTACCTCATCAAAAAAACTCTATCAAGTTGGTTAAACATGATTTGCCTTTAACAAATCCATGCTGGCTTTCCCTAATCAATCCACAGTCATCCAAGTGACTGTTAATTCTGTCCCGGATTATGGTTTCTAAAAGTTTCCCCACCACTGAGGTTAAACTGACCGGCCTATATTTGCTGGGTTTATTTTTACGCCCTTTTTTGAACAAGGGTGTAACATTTGCAATTCTCCAGTTGGAATCTATCTTGTCTGTATCCGAATCATCTCCTCTTTAAAGGCCACCCACTGTTTAATTACAGTTTTGCCTGCCAATCTTTGATTCTAATTTACCCGGGCCAGATCTGTTCTCATCCCACTGAAATTGGCCCTCCTCCAATTGAGTATTTTTATTTTAGAGTGGACAGAGTCCTTTTCCATAGCTATTCTAAACCTTATGATACTCTGATCACTGCTCCCTAAGTGCTCCCCCACTGATACTTGCTTCACTTGACCCGGGCTGGAAATGTACTGTTTGAGAAAGTTATCCTGAACACATTTCAAAAAATCCTCCCCTTCTTTGCCCCTTATATATTGTTAACCCAGTCTATATTAGGATAGTTGAAATCCCTCATTATCACTACTCTATGGCTTTTGCACCTCTGTAATTTCCCTGCAAATTTGCTCCTCTATATCCTTCCCACTTGCTGGTTGCCTATAGAATATAGAGTAGTGTAATGGCACCTCTATTGTTCCTTAACTCTAACCAAATAGATTCTGTCCTTGACCCTCCAGGACATCCTCTCTCTCCAGCACTGCAATATTCTCCTTAATCAATACTGCTACCAACCCCCCCACCCCGCCCCCCTTTTCATTCCTTCCCTATCTTTCCTGAACACCTTGTATTCAGTGTTCTAACAGTTTACATAGTCTGGTACAACTACATGTCCTACCAGTGTGTATCGTCTGATATAGTTACATGTCCTTACAGTTTGCATAGTTCGATAGAGTTACATATAGTATACAGTTTGTTTATATTAATGATTTGGATGAGAATTTAGGAGGCATGGTTAGTAAGTTTGCAGATGACACCAAGATTGGTGGCATTGTGGACAGTGAAGAAGGTTATCTAGGATTGCAACGGGATCTTGATAAATTGGGCCAGTGGGCCGATGAATGGCAGATGGAGTTTAATTTAGATAAATGTGAGGTGATGCATTTTGGTAGATCGAATCGGGCCAGGACCTACTCCGTTAATGGTAGGGCATTGGGGAGAGTTATAGAACAAAGAGATCTGGGAGTACAGATTCATAGCTCCTTGAAAGTGGAGTCACAGGTGGATAGGGTGGTGAAGAAGGCATTCAGCATGCTTGGTTTCATTGGTCAGAACATTGAATGCAGGAGTTGGGATGTCTTGTTGAAGTTGTACAGGGCATTGGTGAGGCCACACTTGGAGTACTGTGTACAGTTCTGGTCACCCTATTATAGAAAGGATATTATTAAACTAGAAAGAGTGCAGAAAAGATTTACTAGGATGCTACCGGGACTTGATGGTTTGACTTACAGGGAGAGGTTAGACAGACTGGGACTTTTTTCCCTGGAGAGTAGGAGGTTAAGGGGTGATCTTATAGAAGTCTATAAAATAATGAGGGGCATAGATAAGGTCGATAGTCAAAATCTTTTCCCAAAGGTAGGGGAGTCTATAACGAGGGGACATAGATTTAAGGTGAGAGGGGAGAGATACAAAAGGGTCCAGAGGGGCAATTTTTTCACTCAAAGGGTGGTGAGTGTCTGGAACGAGCTGCCAGAGGCAGTAGTAGAGGCAGGTACAATTTTGTCTTTTAAAAAGCATTTGGACAGTTACATGGGTAAGATGGGTATAGAGGGATATGGGCCAAGTGCAGGCAATTGGGACTAGCTTAGTGGTATAAACTGGGCGACATGGACATGTTGGGCCGAAGGGCCTGTTTCCATGTTGTAACTTCTATGATTCTATGATTCTATGATTCTATGATGCAGCAACATGTCTCAACAGGTTGCATACTCTGATACAGCTTTATGTCATAATAGTTAGTATAGTATGATACAGTTACATATTCTTACAGTTTATATAGTCACTGTAAGAATTCTGGGAATTCTACCTTTTCCCTGAATATGTAAAACTTTAGCCATTGACCAAAATCCTAACATGGAAAGATAGATGAGAGGTCACCAGATGAATCAACAACACACACAGTGGAATGTGGGAGAATTACTGCTTCAGACATGTCTCTGTTTTAATGCAAAACCTACAGCAGGTGGTCAACAATCAGCACTAATTCGAGAGGCAGTCGGCCATTGAGAGAGGCAACTGCTCCAGCCATGCCTCGGTTCTGATGCAAAACCAATCGACACCTAGGACGTGGGATGAAAAGGAAGCCTTGTGTGGCAAGTGCTCAACAAATCGGAATGAATTCGTAGAACAATGACCCAGCGAGAGAAGCAATTGCAACATGATGAGAGACCATTAAAAGCCATCAACGATTCCTAAGGACTTTGTAAGAACTGTTTAAACAGGCATGGAAGTGACTCATTTAAGTGACGAAAACTATTGTAAGAGAGGGGTATATGTGGAAGCTCGAAACCCCTCTCTCTCTTGTTCTACTCTCTTGGTTTGCTCTCTTGTTCACCCGAGCTTTCCAGGGAGGAGAGCAGCTTCCAGCGAAACCAACGAACCCTACGTGAGAGAACTGGTCAGCCAGACCTGCAAGTGCAAAGGATTGGTGAGCCTCGACCATACGTGTGTGTGCATGATAGATGTCTCCAGGGTCCCCACCAACCTCTTAGTTTAACGGGATGAAATACTGTAGTGGGTGTGTGTAACTCAATGTACTGTGAAAGACCGTTTTGATCGTTATTTTCTTCATGTTGACGGTATAATAAAACCAACATTCCAATTCAATTCAAATACCGAGTTTGTGTGTTCTCTGTGCTATTTGGCTACGTGATCCATCACCTTGTGTGTTAGCATAAGTCCCGTTTTTCTGAACCCCCGATCCATGAGGTATAAGTGTTCCTTGGCTAGACCGGGGATCAGATATCTGCACTGATCAATAGGGCAAGAACAACCCCAAAACACCCTACATCACATACAATGCATGAACTTACAGTTTTTAAAGTCTGATACAGCTGCATGTCCTAACAGTTTGTATAGTCTGATACAGTTACATGTTCTTTCAGTTTGTATAGTCTGATACAGTTACATGTTCTTTCAGTTTGTATAGTCTGATACAGTTACATGTCCTAAGAGTTTGTATACTCTAATACCGTACATGCTCTTACAGTTGGTATAATCTCATACAATGCATGTCCTTACAGTTTATATACTCTGATACAGTTACATGCCCTTAAAGTTTATATAGTCCGACATAGCTACATGGCCTAATGGTTTCCGTAATCTGATACAGTTACCTGTCCTTACAGTTTGTATAGTCTGATACATCCACATGTCATTGTAGTTGGCATAATCCAGTATAGTTACATGTCTTTAAAGTTTGGGTAGTATCAGACATCGACAGTCCCTACAGTTTGGATAGTCTAATACATCTGCATGTTCTTACATTTTGTATAGTCAGATAAAGCTACATGTCATTAAAGTTTGTATAGTCTGATACACCTATAGTATGATACAGTTACATGTTCTTACACTTTGTACTGTCCCATACAGCTACAGATCTCTACAGTTTCTGTAGTCTGATAGAGCAACATGTCCTTACAGTTCGTATAATCTTATACAGTTACATGTTTTTACAGTTTGTGTAGTCTGGTACAGCTGCATGTCCTTACAATTGTATGGTCTGATACAGTTAAGTGACCTAACAGTTTGTATAGTCTGATACAGTTACATGTCCTAACAATTTGTATAGTCTGATACAGTTATACGTGATTACAGTTTGTATATTCTGATAACAGCTACATGTCCTAATAGCATGTATGGCCTGATATAGTTACATGTCCTTATAGTTTGCATAGTCTGACAGTGTTAGATGTCCTAACACTTTGTATAGTCTGATACAATTACATGTTCTACCAGATGGTATTGTCTGATACAGCTACATATTCTAACAGGTTGTGTAGTCTGATGCAACTACATGTCCCAACAGTTTGTATAGTTTGATAGAGCTACATGTCCTAACAGTTTGTACAGTCTGGTACAGTTACATGTCCATGCAGTTTGTATAGTATTATACAGTTGCATGTTCTTACAGTTTGTATAGTCTGTACAGCTATGTTTCTTTACAATGTGTAGAGTCTGATACAGTTGCATCTTTTTACCGATTGTATAGTCTGATACAGTGACATTTCCTATTGGTTTGTATAGTCTGAAACAGATACATATAGTTATAGTTTGTATAGTCTGATACAGCTGCACATCCGTACAGTTTCTATAGTATGATACAGCTACATGTCCTTACAGCTACATGTCCTTACGGTTTGTATATTCCCATCCACCACCCTAAACATTCACTTCCTTCACCACCGGTGCACAGTGGCTGCAGTGTGTACCATCCACAGGATGCACTGCAGCAACTCGCCAAGGCTTCTTCGACAGCACCTCCCAAACCCGCGACCTCTACCACCTAGAAGGACAAGAGCAGCAGGTACATGGGAACAACACCACCTGCACGTTCCCCTCCAAGTCACACACCATCCCGACTTGGAAATATATCGCCGTTCCTTCATCGTCGCTGGGTCAAAATCCTGGAACTCCCTTCCTAGCAGCACCACACGGACTGCAGCGGTTCAAGAAGGTGGCTCACCATCACCTTCTCAAGGGCAATTAGGGATGGGCAATAACACTTGGTACAGTCTGATACTTCTACATGTCCTAACAATTTGTATAGTCTGACACTGCTATATGTCCTTATAGTTTGTATAGTCTGATGCAGCTGCATGTCGTTACAGTTTGTACAGAGTGATACAGGGACATGTCTTTTGAAATTGTATAGTCTGATACAGCTACATATCCTAACAGTTTGTACAGTCTAATACAGCTTTCAGTTGTATAATCAGAGACAGTTACATGTCCATACGGTTCATATTGTCTGATACAGCTGCATGCTGTAACAGCTTGTGGAGTCTGTTACAGTTACATTTCCTTACAGTTTGTACATTCTGATAGAGTTGCATCTTCTTTCAGTTTGTATAATCTGATACAACCACATGTCCTTACAGTAAGTTCAGTCTGAGACAGTTAACTGTCATAAAAGTTTGTAGGGTATGATACAGATACAGTTTGTATGGTCTGACACAGTTGCATGTCCTTACAGTTTGCATTGTCTGATACAGTTACAGGTATTAAATTGTAAAGGCTGATAAAATTGCATGTCCTTACAGTTTCTATAGTATGATACAGTTACATGTCCTTACATATTGTTAATTCTGGTAAAGCTACATATCCAAACAGTTTGTATAGCCTGATACAGCAACATGTCCTAACAGTTTGCATAGTCTGATACAGATATATATATTCCTTATAGTCTGTATAGTCTGATACAGCAATATGTCCTTATCCTTTGTATACTCTGATTCAGTTACCTGTCCTTACAATTTGTTTAGTCTGATACAGTTACATATTCTTACAGTTTGTATAGTCTGATACAGTCACATGTTCTTACAACTTATATAGTCTTATACAGCTACATCTCCTGACAGTTCGTATAAGCTGGTACAGCTACATGTTCATACAGTTTGTAGAGTCTGTTAAAGTTACATTTACTAACCATTTGTATAGTCTGATGCAGTTAAATGTCCTTACAGTTCGTATTGTCTGATACAGCTGCATGTCGTAAAAGTTTGTATATAGTTGGTATAGTCTGACACAGCGACATTTCCTTACAGTTTGTACAGTCTGATACAAATACATCTTCTTACAGATTGTATAGATTGGTACAGTTGCATGTGCTTACAGTTTGTACATTCTGATACGGATACATGCTCTCATAGTTTGTGTAGTCTGATGCAGTTACATGTCCTAACAGTTTGTGTAGTCTGATACAGCTACATGTCCTAACAATTTGTATAGTCTGATACATTTACATGTCTTAATAGTTTGTACAGTCTGTTACAATTATATTTCCTCACACTATGTATAGTCTGATACAGCTACGTGTTGTAACAGTTTTTATAGTTTGATACAGCTACATGTCCATACAGTTTGTATAGTCTGATACAGTTACATGTTCTTACAGATGGTATAGGCTGATACAGCCACATGTCCTTTGAGTTCATATAGTCTGATACAGTGGCATGTTCTTACAGTTTGTATATTCTGATACAGATACATGCTCTCATAGTTTGTATAGCCTGATGCAGTTACATGTAACTGTTTGTACGATCATATACAGCTACATGTCCGAACAGTTTGTGTAGTCTGATACAGCTACATTTCCTAATAATTTGTATAGTCTGATACATTTACATGTCCTTACAGTTTGTAGAAAATGATAAAGCTACATGTCCTAACAGTTTGTATAGCCTTATACAGTTGCATGTCTTAATAGTTTGTACAGTCTATTACAATTATATTTCCTCACAGTATGTATAATTTGATACAGCCACATGTCGTAACAGCTTTTATAGTTTGATACAGCTACATGTCCTTACAGTTTATAACGTCTGCTACAGTTATATGTACGAATAGTTTATGTGGTATGATACAGCTACCTGACCTAACAGTTTGTATGGTCTGATAGAATTACATCTTCTTACAGTTTATATAGTCTGATACAGCAGCGTGTCCAAACAATTTCGATAGACTGATAAGGTTGCATGTACTCACAGTATCGATAGTATGATACAGTTATATAGAATAGAATCATAGAAGTTTACAACATGGAAACAGGCCCTTCGGCCCAACATGTCCATGTCGCCCAGTTTATACCACTAAGCTAGTCCCAATTGCCTGCACTTGGCCCATATCCCTCTATACCCATCTTACCCATGTAACTGTCCAAATGCTTTTTAAAAGACAAAATTGTACCTGCCTCTACTACTGCCTCTGGCAGCTCGTTCCAGACACTCACCACCCTTTGAGTGAAAAAATTGCCCCTCTGGACCCTTTTGTATTTCCACCCTCTCACCTTAAATCTATGCCCCCTCGTTATAGACTCCCCTACCTTTGGGAAAAGATTTTGACTATCGACCTTATCTATGCCCCTCATTATTTTATAGACTTCTATAAGATCACCCCTAAACCTCCTACTCTCCAGGGAAAAAAGTCTCAGTCTATCCAACCTCTCCCTATAAGTCAAACCATCAAGTCCCGGTAGCATCCTAGTAAATCTTTTCTGCACTCTTTCTAGTTTAATAATATCCTTTCTATAATAGGGTGACCAGAACTGTACACAGTATTCCAAGTGTGGCCTTACTAATGTCTTGTACAACTTCAACAAGACATCCCAACTCCTGTATTCAGTGTTCAGACCAATGAAACCAAGCATGCTAAATGCCTTCTCCACCACCGTATCCACCTGTGACTCCACTTTCAAGGAGCTATGAACCTGTACTCCTAGATCTCTTTGTTCTATAACTCTCCCCAACGCCCTACCATTAATGGAGTAGGTCCTGGCCCGATTCGATCTACCAAAATGCATCACCTCACATTTATCTAAATTAAACTCCATCTGCCATTCATCGGCCCACTGGCCCAATTTATCAAGATCCCGTTGCAATCCTAGATAACCTTCTTCACTGTCCACAATGCAACCAATCTTGGTGTCATCTGCAAACTTACTAACCATGCCTCCTAAATTCTCATCCAAATCATTAATATAAATAACAAATAACAGCGGACCCAGCACCAATCCCTGAGGCACACCGCTGGTCACAGGCCTCCAGTTTGAAAAACAACCCTCTACAACCACCCTCTGTTTTCTGTCGTCAATCCAATTTTGTATCCAATTGGCTACCTCACCTTGGATCCCGTGAGATTTAACCTTATGTAACAACCTACCATGCGGTACCTTGTCAAAGGCTTTGCTAAAGTCCATGTAGACCACGTCTACTGCACAGCCCTCATCTATCTTCTTGGTTACCCCTTCAAAAAACTCAATCAAATTCGTGAGACATGATTTTCCTCTCACAAAACCATGCTGACTGTTCCTAATCAGTCCCTGCCTCTCCAAATGCCTGTAGATCCTGTCTCTCAGAATACCCTCGAACAACTTACCCACTACAGATGTCAGGCTCACCGGTCTGTAGTTCCCAGGCTTTTCCCTGCCGCCCTTCTTAAACAAAGGCACAACATTTGCTACCCTCCAATCTTCAGGCACCTCACCTGTAGCTGTCGATGATTCAAATATCTCTGCTAGGGGACCCGCAATTTCCTCCCTAACCTCCCATAACGTCCTGGGATACATTTCATCAGGTCCCGGAGATTTATCTACCTTGATGCGCGTTAAGACTTCCAGCACCTCCCTCTCTGTAATATGGACACTCCTCAAGACATCACTATTTATTTCCCCAAGCTCCCTAACATCCATGCCTTTCTCAACCGTAAATACCGATGTGAAATATTCATTTAGGATCTCACCCATCTCTTGTGGTTCCGCACATAGATGACCTTGTTGATCCTTAAGAGGCCCTACTCTCTCCCTAGTTACTCTTTTGCCCTTTATGTATTTGTAGAAGCTCTTTGGATTCTCCTTTGCCTTATCTGCCAAAGCAATCTCATGTCCCCTTTTTGCCCTCCTGATTTCTCTCTTAACTCTACTCTGGCAATCTCTGTACTCTTCAAGGGATCCACTTGATCCTAACTGTCTATGCATGTCATATGCCTCCTTCTTCTTTTTGACTAGGGCCTCAATCTCCCGAGTCATCCAAGGTTCCCTACTTCTACCAGCCTTGCCCTTCACTTTATAAGGAATGTGCTTACCCTGAACCCTGGTTAACACACTTTTGAAAGCCTCCCACTTACCAGACGTCCCTTTGCCTGCCAACAGACTCTCCCAATCAACTTTTGAAAGTTCCTGTCTAATACCATCAAAATTGGCGTTTCCCCAATTTAGAATTTTAACTTTTGGGCCAGACCTATCCTTCTCCATAGCTATCTTAAAACTAATGGAATTATGATCACTGGTCCCAAAGTGATCCCTCACTAACACTTCTGTCACCTGCCCTTCCTTATTTCCCAAGAGGAGGTCCAGTTTTGCCCCCTCTCTTGTCGGGCCATCCACATACTGAATGAGAAATTCCTCCTGAATACACTCAACAAATTTCTCTCCATCCAAGCCCCTAATGCTATGGCTGTCCCAGTCAATGTTGGGAAACTTAAAGTCCCCTACTATTACCACCCTATTTTTCTTGCAGCTGTCTGTAATCTCCTTACATATTTGCTCCTCAATTTCCCGTTGACTATTTGGGGGTCTGTAGAACAATCCTATCAAAGTGATCTCTCCCTTCTTATTTTTCAGTTCTACCCATATAGACTCCGTGGGCGAACCCTCGGATATATCCCCTCTCACTACTGCCGTAAAGTTCTCCCTAATCAAGAACGCAACTCCCCCTCCTCTCTTACCTCCTGCTCTATCTTTCCTATAGCATCTGTACCCTGGAACATTGAGCTGCCAGTCCTGCCCCTCCCTTAGCCATGTTTCAGTAATAGCTATAACATCCCAGTCCCATGTACCCATCCATGCCCTGAGTTCATCTGCCTTGCCCATCAGACTTCTTGCATTGAAATAAATGCAGTTTAATCTAGACTTCCCTTGTTCTTTGCCCTGCTTTCTCAGACCATCTGTCCGGTCATGTTTTGTACACTCTCCCTTACTGCCTTTTGTTTCTGTCACCACTTTACTTCCCACTGACTTCCTGCATACGGTTCCCATCCCCCTGCCACATTAGTTTAACCCCTCCCCAACAGCACTAGCAAACACTCCCCCTAGGACATTGGTTCCAGTCCTGCCCAGATACAGACCGTCCAATTTGTACTGGTCCCACCTCCCCCAGAACCGGTTCCAATGGCCCAGGAATTTGATTCCCTCCCTCTTGCACCATCTCTCAAGCCACGTATTCATCCTAGCTATCCTGTCATTCCTACTCCGACTAGCCCGTGGCATTGGTAGCAATCCTGAGATTACTACCTTTGAGGTCCTACTTTTTAGTTTAACTCCTAACTCCCTAAATTCAGCTTGTAGGACCTCATCCCGTTTTTTACCAATATCGTTGGTACCTATATGCATCACGACAACTGGCTGTTCACCCTCCCCCTCCAGAATGTCCTGCAGCCGCTCCGAGACATCCCTGACCCTTGCACCAGGGAGGCAACATACCATCCTGGAGTCTCGGTTGCGTCCGCAGAGACGCCAGTCTATTCCCCTTACAATCAAGTCCCCTATCACTATAGCTCTGCCACTCTTTTTCCTGCCCTCCTGTGCAGCAGAGCCAGCCACGGTGCCATGAACCTGGCCACTGCCACCTTCCCCTGGTGAGCCATCTCCCCCAACAGTCTCCAAAACGGTATACCTGTCCTTATATGTCCTTACAGTTTATATAAGCTGGTACAGCTACATATCCGAACAATTTGTATTGCCTGATACAGATATATGTTCCTTATATTTGTATAATTTGACACCGCTACATGTCGTAACAGCTTGTATTGTGCGATACAGTTACATGTCCTTACAGTTTTTATAGTCTGTTACAGTTACATGTTCTTACAGATTGTATAGGCTGATACAGCTACATGTCCTTAGAGTTCATATAGTCTGATACAGTGGCATGTTCTTACAGTTTCTATAGTCTGATACAGATACATGTCCTAACAGTTTGTATAGCCTGATACGTCGCACAGTATGTATATTCTGATCCAGCCGCATGTCGTAACAGTTTTTATAGATTGTTACAGCTACACGTCCTTACAGTTTGTGTAGTCTGATACAGCTACATGTCCTTACAATTTGTGTAGTCTGATACAGCTACATGTCCTTACAGTTTGTGTAGTCTGATACTGTTACATGTCCTAACAGTTTATGTAGCCTGATACAGCTACACGTCCTTACAGTTTCAACAGTATGACACAGTTACATGTCCTTACGGTTCGTATTGTCTGATACAGTTGCGTGTCATAACAGTTTGTATAGCCTGGTACAATTACCTTTTCTTACAGTTTGTATAGATTGATACAGTTACATGTCCTTACAGTATGTATCGTCTGATACAGTTACTTATCCTAACAGTTCATATAGTCTCATACAGATACATATCGATACAGCTTTGTGTCCTTAGAATTTGTACTGTTGGGTACAGCGATACGCCCTTAAAGTTTGTATAGTCTGACACAGTTACATGTCTAAACAGTTTGTACAGTTTGATAATGTTACAGCTCCATACAATTTGTATCGTATGATACAGTTACATGCTCTTACAGCTTGCATTTTTTTTTACTCGTATACATCTGCACGTCCAGACAGTTTAGAATCATAGAATCATAGAAGTTTACAACACGGAAACAGGCCCTTCAGCCCAACATGTCCATGTCGCCCAGTTTATACCACTAAGCTAGTCCCAATTGCCTGCACTTGGCCCATATCCCTCTATACCCATCTTACCCATGTAACTGTCCAAATGCTTTTTAAAAGACAAAATTGTACCCGCCTCTACTACTGCCTCTGGCAGCTCGTTCCAGACACTCACCACCCTTTGAGTGAAAAAATTGCCCCTCTGGACCCTTTTGTATCTCTCCCCTCTCACCTTAAATCTATGCCCCCTCGTTATAGACTCCCCTACCTTTGGGAAAAGATTTTGACTATCTACCTTATCTATGCCCCTCATTATGTTATAGACTTCTATAAGATCACCCCGAAACCTCCTACTCTCCAGGGAAAAAAGTCTCAGTCTATCCAACCTCTCCCTATAACTCAAACCATCAAGTCCCGGTAGCATCCTAGTAAATCTTTTCTGCACTCTTTCTAGTTTAATAATATCCTTTCTATAATAGGGCGACCAGAACTGTACACAGTATTCCAAGTGTGGCCTTACTAATGTCTTGTACAACTTCAACAAGACATCCCAACTCCTGTATTCAGTGTTCTGACCAATGAAACCAAATATGCTGAATGCCTTCTTCACCACCCTATCCACCTGTGACTCCACTTTCAAGGAGCTATGAACCTGTACTCCTAGATCTCTTTGTTCTATAACTCTCCCCAACGCCCTACCATTAACGGAGTAGGTCCTGGCCCGATTCGATCTACCAAAATGCATCACCTCACATTTATCTAAATTAAACTCCATCTGCCATTCATCGGCCCACTGGCCCAATTTATCAAGATCCCGTTGCAATCCTAGATAACCTTCTTCACTGTCCACAATGCCACCAATCTTGGTGTCATCTGCAAACTTACTAACCATGCCTCCTAAATTCTCATCCAAATCATTAATATAAATAACAAATAACAGCGGACCCAGCACCAATCCCTGAGGCACACCGCTGGTCACAGGCCTCCAGTTTGAAACACAACCCTCTACAACCACGCTCTGTCTTCTGTCGTCAAGCCAATTTTGTATCCAAGTTTGTAAAATCCGATACAATTACTTGCCTAACAGTTTGTATAGCCTCATACCGCCACATGTCCTAACACTTTGTATAGTCTGATACAATTACATGTCCTAACATTTTGTATAGTCAGATACAGTTACATGTCCTAACATTTTGTATAGTCAGATATGTTCCTTACAGTTTTTATAGTTTGATACAGCTACATTTCCTATTAGTTTGTCTAACCTTGTACAGTTACATGTCCTAACGGCTTGCCTTGTCTGAGAAAGTTACATGCCGTTAAAGTTTGCGTAGTCTGATAGACTATGTCCTATTAGTTTGTATAGTCTGTTGCAGCTACATGTCCCAACAGGGTTTAAATTTTGATACAGCTACATAGAATCATTGAATCATAGAATGGTTACAGCATGGAAGGAAGTCATTTGGCCCGTTTAGTCCGTGCCGGCTCCCTGCAAGAGCAATCCAGCTAGTCCCACTCCCACGCCCTTTCCCCGTAGCTCTGCAAATTTTTTCCCTCAAGTACTTATCCAATTCCCTTTTGAAAGCCACGATTGAATCTGCCTCCACCATCCTCTCAGGCAGTGCATTCCAGATCTTAACCACTCGTGTAAAAAAGTTTTTCCTCATGTCACCTTTGGCTCTTTTGCCAATCACCTTAAATCTATATCCTTTGGTTTTTGATCCTTCCGCCAATGGGAACAGCTTGTCTCTACCTACTCTGTCTAGACCCTTCATGATTTTGAATACCTCCATCAAATCTCCTCTCGACTTCCTCTGCTCCAAAGAGAACAACCCCAGCTTCTCCAGTCTATCCACGTAACTGAAGTTCTTCATCCCTGGAACCATTCTAGTAAATGTCTTCTGCTCCCTCTATAAGGCCTTCACATCTTTCCTAAAGTGCAGTGCCCAGAATTGGACACAATCCTCCAGTTGTGGCCGAACCAGTGTTTTATAAAGGTTCACCATAACTTCCATACTTTTGTACTCTGTGCCTGTATTTATAAAACCCAGGATCCCGTATGCATTTTTAACCGCTTTCTCAACCTGCCCTGCCACCTTCAAAGATTTATGCACATATACCCCCGATCTCTCTGTTCCTGTGCCCCTTTTGGAATTGTACCCTTTAGTTTATATTGCCTCTCCTCGGTCTTCCTACCAAAATGTATCACTTCGCACTTTTCTGCGTTAAATTTCATCTGCCATGTTTCGGCCCATTCCACCAGCCTGTCTATGTCCTCTTGAAGTCTATCACTATCCTCCTCCCTTTGCACTACACTTCCAAGTTTTGTGTCATCTGCAAATTTTGAAATTGTGCCCTGGTACATCCAAGTCCAAGCCATTAATACATATCAAGAAAAGCAGAGGTCCTAGTTCCGACCTCTGGGGTGCACCACGAAATATCTCCCTCCAGTCCGAAAAACAACTGTTCACCACTACGCTCTGTTTCCTGTCACTTAGCCAATTTCATATCTGTGCCACCACTGCCCTTTTTATTCCATGGGCTTCAAATTTGATGACAAGCCTATTATGGGGCACTTTATCAAATGCCTTTTGGAAGTCCATATACACAACATCAACTGCATTGCCCTCATCAACCCTCTCTGTTGCCTCATCAAAAAACTCAATCAAGTTAAATAGACATGATTTGCCTTTAACAAATCCGTGCTGGCTTTCCTTAATTAATCCACACTTGTTCAAGTGACTATTAACTTTGTCCCGGATTATAGTTTCTAAAAGTTTCCCCACCACCGAGGTTAAACTGACTGGCCTGTAGTTACCGGGTTTATCCTTACGCCTTTTTTTGAACAAGGGTGTAACATTTGCAATTCTTCAGTCCTCCGGCACTACCCCCATATCTAAGGATGGTTGGAATATTATGGCCAGAACCTCTGCAATTTCCACCCCTACTTCCCTCAGCAACCTAGGATGCATCACATCCCCAATGGGTGACTCATCAACTTTAAGTACAGCCAGCCTTTCTGGTACCTCCTCATTATCAATTTTTAGCCCATCCATTATCTCAATTATCTCTTCTTTTACTGTGACTTTGGCAGCATCTTGTTCCTTGGTAAAGACAGATGCAAAGTATCATTTAGTACCTCAGCCATGCCCTCTGCCTCCATGCGTAGATCTCCTTTTTGGTCCCTAATCGGTCCCACCATACCTCTTTTTTATTCGTTCATGGCATGTGAGCGTTGCTGGCAAGGCCAGCATTTATTGCCCATCCCTAATTGCCCTTGGGAAGGAGCTGATGAGCAGCCTTCTTGAACAGAAAACAAAGAGTCGGGATAAAAGGGTCATTTTCAAAATGGCAATCTGTAAATAGTGGGGTGCTGCAGGGATCAGTGCTGGGGCCTCAACTATTTACAATAAATACTTGGATGAAGGAACAGAGTGTTTTGTGGCCAAATTTGCTGATGATATAAAGATAGGTGGAAAAGCAAGTTGCGATGAGGACACAAAGTGTCTGCAAGGGGATATTGACAGGTTAAGCAAATGGGCAAAAATTTGGCAGATGGAATATAATGTGGGAAAATGTGAAGTCATCCACTTTGGAAGGAAAAATAAAAAAGGAAAATATTATTTGAATGGAGAAATACTACAAAATGCTGCGGTACAGAGGGATCTGGGTGTCCTCGTACATCAAACACAAAAAGTCAACATACAGGTGCAGCAGAAGGAAAATGCGGAAGGCAAACGGAATATTAGCCTTTATTTCTAGGGGGATGGAGTATAAAAGCAGGGAAGTCATGCTACAACTGTACAGGATGCTGGTGAGACCACACCTGGAGTACTGCGTACAGATCTGGTGCCCTTATTTAAGGAAGGACATACTTGCATTGGAGGCAGTTCAGAGAAGGTTCACTAGGTTGATTCCGGGTATGGAAGGGTTGACTTATGAGGAAAGATTGAACAGGTTGGATCTATACTCATTGGAGTTTAGAAGAATGAGAGGAGATCTTATTGAAACATATACGATTCTGAGGGGACTCAATAGGGTAGATGCTGAGAGGATGTTACCCCTCATGGGGGAATCTAAAACTAGGGGGCATAGTCTCAGAATAAGGAGTTGCCCGTTTTAGACGGAAATGAGGAGGAATTTCTTCTCCCAGAGGATCATGAATCTTTGGAATTCTTTACCCCAAAAAGCTGTGGAGGCTGAATCATTGAATACACTCAAGGCTGAGTTAGACAAATTTTTGATCAGCAAGGGAGTCAAAGGGTATGGGGAAAGGGTGGGAAAGTGGAGTTGAGGTAAAAATCAGATCAGCCATGATGGATTATATGGTGGAGCAGGCTTGAGGGGCTGAATGGCCTACTCCTGCTCCTATCTCTTATGGTCTTATGGTCTTAAGCTGCAGTCCGTGTGGTGAAGGTTCCCCCACAGTGCTGTTTAGTAGGGAGTTCCAGGATTTTGACCCAGTGACGATAAAGGAATGGCGATATATTTCCAAGTCGGGATGGTGTGTGACTTGGATGAGAATGTGCAGGTGGTGTTCCCATGTGCCTGCTGCCCTTGTCCTTCCAGGTGGTAGAGGTTGCAGGATTGGGAGGTGCTGTCGAAGAAGCTTTGGCGAGTTGCTGCAGTGCATCCTGTAGATGGTTCACACTGCAGCCATGGTGCATGGATGGTGAAGGGAGTGAGTGTTTAGGGTGGTGGCTGGGGTGCCAATCAAGCGGGCTGCTTTGTCCTGGATGGAGTCGAGTTTCTTGAGCATTGTTGGCGCTGCACTCATCCAGGCAAGTGGAGAGTATTCCATCACAATCCTGACTTGTGCCTTGTAGATGGTGGAAAGTCTTTGGGGAGTCAGGAGGTGAATCACTCACCGCAGGATATCCAGTCTCTGACCTGCTCGTGTAGCCACAGTATTTATGTGGCTGGTCCAGTTAAGTTTCTGGTTAATGGTGACCCCCAGGATGTTGATGGTGGGGGATTCGATGATGGTAATGCCGTTGAATGTCAAGGGGAGGTGGTTAGACTTTCTCTTGTTGGAGATGGCGCTTGTCTGGCGCGAATGTTACTTGCCACTTATCAGCCCAAACCTAGATGTTGTCCAGGTCTTGCTGCACGCAGGCACAGACTGCTTCATTATCTGAGGGGTTCTGAATGGAACTGACCACTGAGCAATCATCCTCAGTGAACATCCCCATTTCTGACCTTATGATGGAGGGAAGGTCATTACTAAAGCAGCTGAGGATGGCTGGGCCTAGGAAACTGCCCTGAGGAACTCCTGCAGCAATGTCCTGGGGCTGAGATGATTGGCCTCCAACAACCACTACCATCTTCCTTTGTGCAAGGTATGACTCCAGCCACTGGAGAGTTTTCCCCCTGATTCCCAATTACTTCAATTTTACGAGGGCTCCTTGGTGCCACACTCGGTCAAATGCTGCCTTGATGTCAAGGGCAGTCACTCTCACCTCACCTCTGGAATTCAGTTCTTTTGTCCATGTTTGGACCAAGGTTGCAATGAGGTCTGGAGCCAAGTGGTCCTGGTGGAACCCAAACTGAGCATCAGTGAGCAGGTTATTGGTGAGTAAGTGTCGCTTGATAGCACTGTCGACGACACCTTCCATCACTTTGCTGATGATTGAAAGTAGACAGACAGGGCAATAATTGGCCGGATTGGATTTGTCCTGCTTTTTGTGGACAGGACATATCTGGGCAATTTTCCACATTGTCGGGTAGATGTCAGTATCGTAACTGTACTGGAACAGCTTGGCTGGAGGCGCGGCTAGTTCTGGAGCATAAGACTTCAGCACTACAGCCGGGATGTTGTCGGGGACCATAGCTTTTGCTGTATCCAGTGCACTCAGCCGTTTCTTGATATCACGTGGAGTGAATCAAATTGTCTGAAGACTGGCTTCTGTGATGGTGGGGATATCGGGAGGAGGTCGAGATGGATCATCCACTCGACCCTTCTGGCTTAAGATGGTTACAAATGCTTCAGCATTGTCTTTTGCACTCATGTGCTGGGCTCTGCCATCATTGAGGATAGGGATGTTCATGGACCCTTCTCCCTCCGTTAGTTGTTTAATTGTCCACCACCATTCATGACTGGATGTGGCAGGACTACAGAGCTTTGATCTGATCCTTTGGTTATGGAATCACTAAGCTCTGTCTATAGCATGTTGCTTCCTCTGTTTAACATGTATGTAGTCCTGTATTGTAGCATCACCAGGTTGGCACCTCATTTTTAAGTACGCCTAGTGCTGCTCCTAGCATGCTTTTCTACACTCCTCATTGAACCAGGGTTGATGCCCTGGCTTGCTGGTAATGGTAGATTGAGGACTATGCCGGGCTTAGTACCCATTTACTGTTTATATGCCTATAGAAGACTTTTGGATTCCCTTTCATGTTAGCCGCCAGTCTATTCACACTCTCTCTTTGCCCTTCTTATTTCCTTTTTCACTTCCCCTCTGAACTTTCTCTATTCAGCCTGGTTCTCACTTGTATTATTAACCTGACATCTGTCATATGCCCCTTTTTTCTGTTTCACCTTACTCTTTATCTCTCTCGTCATCCAGGGAGCTCTGGCTTTAGTTGCCCTACCTTTCCCTCTCGTGGGAATGTACCTAGACTGTATCTGAACCATCACTTCTTTAAAGGCCACATTGTTCAATTGCAGTTTTGCCTGCCAATCTTTGATTCCAATTTACCTGGGCCAGATCCATTCTCAACCCACTGAAATTGCCCCTCCTCCAATTAAATATTTTTACTGTAGATTGTTCCTTGTCCTTTTCCATAACTAATCTAAACTTTATGATACTATGATCACTGATCCCTAAATGTTCCCTCACTGACACTTGCTCCACTTGACCCATCTCATTCCCCAGAACCAGATCCAGCAATGCCTCCTTTCTCATTAGGTTGGAAACGTAATGGTCAAGAAAGTTCTCCTGAACACACTTCAAAAATTCCTCTCCCTCTTTGCCCTTTACACTATTACTATCCCAGTCTATGTTAGGATAATTAAAGTCCCCCATTTTCACTACTCTATGGCTCTTGCAACTCACTGTAATTTTGCTGTAAATTTGCTCTTTTATATCCTTCCCACTAGTTGGTGAGTTTTGAATACCAGTAGTGCAATGGCACCTCTATGGTTTCTTAATTCTAACCAAATAGATTCTGTCCTTGACCCCTCCAGGATATCCTCTCTCTCCACCACTGCAATATTCTCCTTAATCAATACTGCCACCCTCCCTCCTGTTTTTCCTTCCCTATCTTTCCTGAACACCTTGTATCCAGGAATATTTAGTACCCAATCCTGCCCTTTTTGAGCCAGCTCTTTGTTATCGCCACAACATCATATTCCAATGTGGCTAATTGTGCCTGCAGCTCACCAACCTTATTTACCACGCTTCCTGCGTTTACACACCACTGCACTGTAATTTACATGCACTGTAAACCTATATTAGACCTTCTTGTATTCTCTCTTAGTCGGATCCCATCTAATACGTATTATTTCTTACTCTTGCGCAATCTGTCTCTCCCAATCCTTTGTGCACCTTGTTTCTCCTTTCTAATGCTACATTCTGGTGCCCATCCCGCTGCCAAATTAGATTAAACCCCGCCCCCCAGCCTCACCGCGAGGACATTAATCCCAGCTCTGTCATAACAGTTTGTATAGTCTTGTACAGTTAAATATTCCGTACAGTTTGTATAGTCTGATACAGCTACATTTCCTAACAGTTTGTAAAATTTGATACAGCTACATGCTCTAATGGTTTGTATATTCTGATACAGTTTCATATTATTACAGTTTGCAGCGTATGATTCAGTTACACGTTCTCCGAGTTTGTATAGTCTGATACAGATACATGTCCCAACAGGCTGTATACTCTGATACAGCTACATGTCATAACAGTTTTTATAGTATGATACAGTTACATATTCTTACAGTTTGGATAGTCACATACAATGCATGTCCTTACAGTTTGTTAAGTCTGATACAGCTGCATGTCCTAATAGTTTTTATACTCTGATACAGTTACATGTTCCATACAGTTTGTATAGTCTGAAACAGTTACATGTCCATATAGTTTGTAAAATCTGATACAGCTACACATCCTAACGGTACATAAAGTCCCATTCAGCTACATGTCCTAACAGTATATATAGTCTTATACAGTTAAATGTTCCTTACAGTTTGTATAGTCTGATACAGGTACATGTCCATTCAGTTTGTTTAACCTGATACAGTTCCATGTCCTTACAGTTTGTATAGTATGATACAGTTACATGTTCATACAGTTAGTATAGTCACATACCTCTGCATTTCCTTACAGTTTCTATAGTCTGATACAGTTTCATGTCCTCATAGTTTGCATAATCTGATACAGTTACATGTCATTACATTTTGTATAGTCTCATCAAGCTACATGTTCTCACAGTTTGTATAGTCTGATACTGTTTGATGTCACTATAGATTGTATGGTCTGGTACAGCTACATGTCCTAACAGTTTGTATAGATTAATGCAGCTACATGTCCTTCCAATTTGTGTAGATAGATACATCTAGATGTCCATACAGTTTGTGTCGTCTGATGCAACCAAATGTTCATACAGTTCATATAGTCTGATACAGCTAGGTTTGCAAATGGTTTGTATAGTCTGATAGAGTTAAATGTTCTTACAATTTGTATAGCCTGATACAACTACATGTCCTAGCAGTTTGTATAGTCTAGATATAGCTACATGTCATAAGAGTTTGTGTAGTCTGATACAGCTATGTTTCCAAACAGTTTGAATAGTCTGATACTGTTACATGTCCTCACAGTTTTTATAATCTGATGCATTGACATGTCCTAACAGTTTGTATAGTCTGATAAAGTTACATGTTCTTACAATTTTTACAGTCTGATATGGCTACACATCCTTAGAACTTGCATTGTCTGATATAGCTGCATGTCCTACAAGTTTGTATAGTCTGATACAGCTACAGAATAATAAATTGGATAGCTAGCTGGTGAAGGATAGAGTACTAGAGGCTGGTCTTCAGTTGTTTCCAAGCCTTTATTCACAAAGCTCTACATTACCCACTCCACACCCTAGACAATCTCTCATACAAATGATACGAGAGTCCCCAATTTATACGCACCACCTGAATAGAATTAACACTAATTGATATAAATCATATGGATACAATGAACAGATTCCCTTCTCTCTCTTTAAATTTAAAAAAATAAACTTTATATATACAATACAAACAAAAGTTTCAAAGATCAAAAACTTCCATACCCCGTACAACTTATACTATTCACAGCATTACATTGTGAGGCGAACTATCTCCAGGACCCTGAATAATTTCTTCATACATGTACTTATTTAAGTATAACAATCCGACTGTTGATGGCTTGAATCCATCCATTTAACTTTAGAGATTTCCTTTCTCTCCAGCATTTGTTTCAAACCAGCAAAGTCAATCTGTAATCGTTTCTCACTCCTATGTTTTGCAGAGTGTATATTAGCCCACAATGATCGATGGTCTACATAACATTCAATGGGTATACTAGCTTCAGTACTCCCATTGTACAGGATGTCATTCAAAATATTTGCCAAATACAATCCCATATCCACTGCATCTACAAGAGCCAGTGTTTCAGCAGCCAGAGTACTTCTAACAACCCTTTTTATTTTCTTAACTTCCCAAGCTAAAGGACAACATTTCCCATTCTCACCATCCAATGTGTTGTGTGGCACTACCACCGTGCTAAATGGGCATCCATGAGGTGCTGTGGGCCATCAGCAGCAGCAGAATTATATTCCAGCACAATCTGTATCCTCATGGCCCGGCATATTCCTCACTCTACCATTACCAACAAGCCAGGGGATCAACCCTGGTTCAATGAGGAGTATAGAAGAGCATGCCAGGAGCAGCATCAGGCGTACCGAGAAATGAGGTGCCAACCTGGTGAAGCTACAACTCAGGACTACTTGCACGCTAAGCAGCGGAAGCAACATGCTATAGACAGAGCGAAGCGATTCCACAACCAACGGATCAGATCAAAGCTCTGCAGTCCTGCCACATCCAGTCGTGAATGGCGGTGGACAATTAAACAACCACTGGGAGAAGGAGGCTCTGCAAACATCCCCATCCTCAATGATGGCGGAGTCCAGCACGTGAGTGCAAAAGACAAGGCTGAAGCGTTTGCAACCATCTTCAGCCAGAAGTGCCGAGTGGACGATCCATCTCGGCCTCCTCTCGATATCCCCACCATCACAGAAGCCAATATTCAGCCAATTCGATTCACTCCATGTGATATCAAGAAACGGTTGAGTGCACTGGATACAGCAAAGGCTATGGTCCCCGACAACATCCCGGCTGTAGTGCTGAAGACTTGTGCTCCAGAACTAGCTGCGCCTCTAGCCAAGCTGTTCCAGTACAGCTACAACACTGGCATCTACCTGACAATGTGGAAAATTGCCCAGGTATGTCCTGTCCACAAAAAGCAGGACAATTCCAATCCGGCCAATTACCGCCCCATCAGTCTACTCTCAATCATCAGCAAAGTGATGGAAGGTGTCGCGACAGTGCTATCAAGCGGCACCTGCTCACCGATGCTCAGTTTGGGTTCCGCCAGGACCACTCGGCTCCAGACCTTATTACAGTCTTGGTCCAAATATGGACACAAGAGCTGAATTCCAGAGGTGAGGTGAGAGTGACTGCCCTTGACATCAAGGCAGCATTTGACCGAGTGTGGCACCAAGGAGCCCTCGTAAAATTGAAGTCAATGGGAATCAGGGGAAAAACTCTCCAGTGGCTGGAGTCATATCTAGCACAAAGGAAGATGGTAGTGGTTGTTGGAGGCCAATCATCTCAGCCCCAGGGCATTGCTGCAGGAGTTCCTCAGGGCAGCGTCCTAGGCCCAACCATCTTCAGCTGCTTCATCAATGACCTTCCCTCCATCATAAGGTCAGAAATGGGGATGTTCACTGATGATTGCACAGTGTTCAGTTCCATTCGCAACCCGTCAGATAATGAAGCAGTCCGAGCCCGCATGCAGCAAGACCTCGACAACATCCAGGCTTGGGCTCATAAGTGGCAAGTAACACTCACGCCAGACAAGTGCCAGGCAATGACCATCTCCAACAAGAGAGGGTCTAACCACCTCCCCTTGACATTCAATGCCATTACCATCGCTGAATCCCCCACCATCAACACCCTGGGGGTCACCTTTGACCAGAAACTTAACTGGACCAGACATATAAATACTGTGGCTACAAGAGCAGGTCAGAGGCTGGGTATTCTGCGGCGAGTGACTCACCTCCTGACTCCCCAAAGCCTTTCCACCATCTACAAGGCACAAGTCAGGAATGTGATGGAATACTCTCCACTTGCCTGGATGAGTGCAGCTCCAACAACAATCAAAAAGCTCGACTCCATCCAGGACAAAGCAGCCCGCTTGATTGGCACCCCAGCCACCACCCTAAACATTCACTCCCTTCACCACCGGCGCACTGTGGCTGCAGTGTGTACCATCCACATGATGCACTGCAGCAACTCGCCAAGGCTTCTTCGACAGCACCTCCCAAACCCGCAACCTTTACCAAAGGACAAGAGCAACAGGCACATGGGAACAACACCACCTCCACATTCCCCTCCAAGTCACACACTATCCCGACTTGGAAATATATCGCCGTTCCTTCATCGTCGCTGGGTCAAAATCCTGGAACTCCCTACCTAACAGCACTGTGGGAGAACCTTCACCACACGGACTGCAGCGGTTCAAGACGGCGGCTCACCACCACCTTCTCAAGGGCAATTAGGGGTGGGCAATAAATGCCGGCCTCGCCAGCAACGCCCACATCCCATAAATGAATTTAAAAAACCTATAAGAAACACTATGAAATCAGCTGCAATAGAATACCCATCAAGAAGATTAACATGTGAAGCATCGTTAAAGATAACTGGTTTCATTTTCTTTGGGTCACCTAAGGATGGGAATTTAAGTGCACATTTATCTATATTTAATTTTCGTAATTTTTCATTTGCCCTTAAAACATTCTCTACAATGGGGTGTTTCATTGAAGTAATTAACTCCAATACATCAAAACTAGCATCTGGCCTAGTCTGAGTGCATAACACTCAAACTTCATAATTGCTCTTTCTCTTCTTTAGATATAACATCGTGTTTCTGTGATGACCTGGTACGATTCATCGTGATGGGAGTAATACTCTCTAAATAGGACTGTTGATTTAAAGTTATACCAGACCCACTCTGCTCAATATCTAAACCAATATATTTAAAAGCCCCACAGGCCTGACTCCCAATTTTAAAGTCTACTCTCAGCTTATTAATGATGAATTTCTCAAATTCCGCAGGACCACCCCATAAGAAATCATCAACATGCATCATGAAGTGCCTAAAAGTTTTCCATTATAGTACCAATAAAACATTGCGGGATCTGATCTTAGTTGGACACAATCTATTTTCAGCAAAACAGATGTCACCCAAAAATACCATACCCTGGAAGCATCATTCAGGCCATAGACACATTTATCCAGTTTCCACAGTTTTCCTTCAAACCTAAAACATGTAGAACTTTTATATTCCTTGACCTTCCGTTGATTCTCGCTACTTAGTGAATCAAGTTAACATTTTAACCAATCTACCCCGCATACAGTTGAAGCACTAGCTAACACCGCACAATTAAAGGAATCCGAGACTAGTACTTTCATCATAGGATTAAAACTCCTTGTGACCAGTACAATCTGTTCACATTTATCATTATCTTCATCCTCTTCCTCAGAACTACTTCATGCGTTATTTCAAAGAGCCTGCGTCTTCGCTCTGGGCAATTCGCCATATAATGATACTTAGTGTTACATATAAATCATATTCTGATTTTTCCTTGGGCATTCCTGGAATTCATTCACCCGTTATTACTGTCCCAAGTTTGTCTTCTGTTGATATAACTGGATTGCTGTACCTGCTTTCATCACCAATCTGGCTGTCTTTAATCCTTCCATCATATTGACGCCTGCGTCCGGTCTCTTGAAAATTTTGAAACCTGGAATGGCGCCTGAGTTTAGTATCTGGAACATATCGAAACCTGGTAACTATTGAATCTTCTATTCTTTGTGTCACAGAGGAAGGCCTCATTTGTTTCATGAAGGCTGAAGGGAATGACTGTTACCCCAGGAATTTTTTTAAGGCAGCAGACATTTGATCCAACAGAGTCTCCTTTTCCGAGGACTGGACGCCAGCTTGGACCAGTCACCTGTCCATATGAGACACCTTAGCACAATCTAGTAATTTAAACGCTAGTACCGATCCAGGGATTCTCAATTTGAACTTTGTCAACCTTTTGTACAATTTGTTAAAGTCCATGATATACTCTTCCATTGAATGACCGTCCAGTTTCAAATGCTGATCAGGCCTCATAGGCACTTAACAGGTCATCCTTCTTGTAGATTTGATCCAGATACTCTATTAGAAAGGTAAGACCTTCATCATTATCCAAAAGATCTACATCCATCTCACAGAACTCCTTACTTCTGATTTTACTTCATTCAGGAAGTGACAATGCCAGGGCCATGCCTGGTTTTCTCTTTGGCAGTGTAGTAACCCCTATCCACGTATCAACCTCATTCTTCCACTGGTCATATGGTTCAAACTCCGAGAACATCGGAGAGAAATTGAACCTCGACAATTTAAACTTGCTTTCTGCCATTTTCCACACTGGCTTTCAAGTTTTGTTTTTTTTATGTCCAAAGAAAAATCCTAGTTTCCAACCTCCACATTTAGGCAACCATTCTCTGCTACCATGTAATAAATTTGATTGCCAGGTGGTGGAGGGTAGAATACTAGAGCCTGGTCTACAGCTGCTTCCAAGCCTTTATTCACAGAGATCTACATTATCCACTCCATACCCTAGATAAGCTGTCATATAAATGGATACAATTGTTACGCACCACCTGAATACAATTAAGACTAATTGATATAAAACATAGGGATACAATTAACATACATGCCCTAACAGTTGTATAGTCTGATACTGCTAAATTTCCAAACAGTTTGTACAAAACCATAGACTTTTAGACAGAAGAAGGCCATTTAGTCCATTGTGCCCGTGTCAGACCTTTGTAAGAGCAATCCAGTCAATCCCATTCCCCTGTTCTTTCCCCGTAGCCCTGCAAATTTTTTCCCTTCAAGAATTTATCCAATTCCTTTTGGAAAGCAGCAATTGAAGCTGCTTCCACCACCCTTTCAGGCAGCGTATTCCAGATCATAACGACTTGTTGCGTAAAAAATTTTTTCCTCATGTCCCCTTTGGTTGTTTTGCCAATCAACTAAAATCTGTGCCCTCTGGTTCTCAACCCTTCCACCAATGGGAACAGTTTCTCTTTATTTATTCTCTTTATTATCTAAACTCTTCATGATTTTGAACACTTCTATCAAATCTCCTCTTAACTTTCTCTGCTCTAAGGAAAACAACCCCATCGTCTCCAGTCTATCCACGTAACTGAAGTCCCTCATCCCTGGAACCATTCAAGTAAATCTTTTCTGCATCCTCCCTAAGGCTTTCACAGCCTTCCTAAAGTGCGGTGCCTGAATTGGACAAAATACTCCAGCTGTGGCCGAACCAATATTTTATAAAGGTTCAACATAATTTCCTTGCTTTTGTACTCTATGCCTCTACTTATAAAGCCCAGGGTCCCGTATGCTTTTTAAACTGCTTTCTCAACCTGTCTTGCCACCTTCAGAGATATATGCACACATACCCCTAGGTCACTCTGTTCCTGCACCACCTTTACAATTGTACCATTTAGTTTATATTGCCTCTCCTCATTCTTCCTGTCAAAATGAATCACTTCACACTTCTCTGCGTTAAATTTCATCTGCCATGTGTCCGCCTATTCCACCAGCCTGCTTATGTTCTCTTGAAGTCTATTACTATCCTCCTCACTGTTTACTACACTTTCAAGTTTTGCGTCATCTGCAAATTTTGAAATTGTGCCCTGTACACCCAAGTCCAAGTCATTAATATATATCAAAAAAAGCAGTGGTCCAAGTACCGACCCTTGGGGAACACCACTGTATACCTCCCTCCAGTCTGGAAAACAAACGTTCACCACCACTCTCTGTTTCTTGTCACTTCGCCACTTTTGTATCCATATTGCTACTGCCCCTTACTATTCCATGGCCTTCAATTTTGCTGACAAGCCTATTATGTGGCACCTTATCAAACGCCTTTTGAAAATCCATATACACAACATCAACCACATTGCCCTCATCAACCCTCTCTGTTACTTCATCAAAAAACTCAATCAAGTTAGTAAAACACGATTTGCCTGTCACAAATCCGTGCTAAATTTCCTTTATTAATCCACACTTGTCCAAGTGATTATTAATTTTGTCCCAGATTAACGTTTCTAAAAGCTTCCCCACCACAGAGGTTAAACTAACTGGCCTGTTTTTGCCGGGTTTAACTTTACACCTTTTTTTGAACAAGGGTGTAACATTTGCAATTATTCAGTCCTCTGGCATCACTCCCATATCTAAGGAGGGTTGGAAGATTATGGCTAGTACCCCTGCAATTTCCACTCTTACTTCCCTCAGTAACCTAGGATGCATCCCATCCAGACCGGGTGACTTATCTACTTTAATACAGCCAGCCTTTCTGGTACCTCCTATTTATCAATTTTTAGCTCATCTTTGTAACTTTGGTAGTATCTTCTTCCTTCGTAAAGACAGATGCAAAGTGCTCATTTTAGTACCTCAGCCATGCCCTCTGCCTCCATGCATAGATCTCCTTTTTGGTCCCTAATTAGCCCCACCCCTCCTCTTATTACCCGTTTACTATTTATATACTTACAGAAGACTTTTGGATTCCCTTTTATGTTAGCCGCCAGTCTATTCTCACACTCTCTCTTTGCCCCTCTTATTTCCATTTTCACTTCTCTTCTGTACTTTCTGTATTCAGCCTGGTTCTTACTTGTATTATCAACCTGACATCTGTCATATGCCTCCTTTTTCTGCTTCATCTTACTCTCTATCTCTTTCATCATCCACGGAGCTGTGGCTTTGGTTACGCTACCTTTCCCCCTTGTGGGAATGTACCTAGACTGTACCTGAACCATCTCCTCTTTAAAGACTGCCCATTGTTCAATTACAGTTTTGCCTGCCAATCTTTGATTCCATTTTACCCGGATCTGTTCTCAACCCACTGAAATTGCCCCTCCTCCAGTATTTTTACTCTAGATTGCTCCTTGTCCTTTTCCATAACTAATCTAAACTTTATGATACTATGATCACTGTTCCCCAAATGTTCCCCCACTGACACCTGCTCCACTTGACACACTTCATTCCCCAGAACCAGATCCAGCAATGCCTCCTTCCTCATTGGGCCAGACACATATTGATCAAGAAACCTCTCCTGAACACACTTCAGAAATTCCTCCCCCTTTTGCCCTTTACTCTATTATCATCCTAATCTATATTAGGATAGTTGAAGTCCCCCATTATCACTACTCTATTGTTCTTGCACCTCTCTGTAATTTCCCTGCAAATTTGCTCCTCTATATCCTTCCCACTAGTTGGCAGTCTATAGAATACACCCAGTAGTGTAATGGCACCTCTATTGTTTCTTAACTCTAACCAAATAGATTCTGTCCTTGACCCTCAAGGACATCCTCTCTCTCTCCAGCACTGCAATATTCTCCTTAATCAATATCATTCCTGTTTTTCCTTCCCTATCTTTCCTCAACACCTTGTATCCATGAATATTTAGTACCCAACCCTGCCCTTTTTTAAGACAGGTCTCCGTTATCGCCACTACATCATATTCCCATGTGGCTACTTGCGCCTGCAGCTCACCAACCTTATTTACCACGCTTAGTGCGTTTACACACATGTTCTATAAACCTATCTTAGACCTTCTCATATTCTCTCTTAGTCTCATCCCACCTAATACTGTACTATTTCTTACTCTAGTGCTATCTGTTTCTCCTAATCCTTTGTGCACCTTGTTTCTCCTTTTTAATGCTACATCCTGGTGCCTACCCCCCTGCCAAATTAGTTTAAACCCTCCCCAACAGCACTAGTGAAACTCCCCGCGAGGACATTGGTCCCAGCTCTGTTGAGGTGCAACTCATCTGTCTTGAAACGCCTGTCTGTCCCCCTGACTATCGAATCCCCTATGACTACTGCATTTCTACACTTCACTGTGCCCCTCTGTGCAGTCCTTTGCCCCATGATGCCATGCTCAGGACTGCACTCCTTCAAGGTGTTGTCACCCTCACTGGTATTCAGTGCTGAATTCCAGTTTGAGAGTGTCACATACCCAGAAGATTCCTGCACTGCCTACCTCTATCCTGCCCTTTCGGATGGCCACCCACTTGCTATCCTGAACTCTCTGTGGCTGCGGGGTGAACACCTCCTGGAACGTACGATCCAGGAAACCTCCAGCCTCCCTTATGCTCTGCAGTGACACCAGCCGCCCCTCAAGCTCAGAAACCCTCAGCTTGAGCTCGAGCAACTCGAGGCATTTCCTGCACATGTGGTCCTCCAGGACACATGAAGCATCCTGAAGTTCCCACATGGCGTGGGAATTGCAGGCAATGGGTCTCAGCTGCCTATCCATTATGTTTAGAAACCTTTTTTTGCTAAACTCCCTTTAGATACTTGATTATTATTAATTTACTTACTGTTTACTTACCCCGATTAACCTACCCTTTTATTCCAGGTCTCTCAGAGCTCCTCCTCTCTGTCTACTGTGACGTCACTCTCTCTGTTCTAAGTGAATTGGGCCCCTCCGCTGGTGCTCAGTGCCACTTCTCTCGACTCTGCTCCACTCCCACTTTTGTACTGATACCTGGGGCCCCTCTCCTGGTGCTCAGTGCCACTTCTCTCGACTCTGCTCCACTCCCACTTTTGTACTGATACCTGGGGCCCCTCTCCTGGTGCTCAGTGCCACTTCTCTCGACTCTGCTCCACTCCCACTTTTGTACTGATACCTGGGGCCCCTCTCCTGGTGCTCAGTGCCACTTCTCTCGACTCTGCTCCACTCCCACTTTTGTACTGATACCTGGGGCCCCTCTCCTGGTGCTCAGTGTCGTTTCTCTCAACTCTGCTCCACTCCCACTTTTGTACTGATACCTGGGGCCCCTCTCCTGGTGCTCAGTGCCACTTCTCTCGACTCTGCTCCACTCCCACTTTTGTACTGATACCTGGGGCCCCTCTCCTGGTGCTCAGTGTCGTTTCTCTCAACTCTGCTCCACTCCCACTTTTGTACTGATACCTGGGGCCCCTCTCCTGGTGCTCAGTGTCGTTTCTCTCGACTCTGCTCCACTCCCACTTTTGTACTGATACCTGGGGCCCCTCTCCTGGTGCTCAGTGTCGTTTCTCTCGACTCTGCTCCACTCCCACTTTTGTACTGAAACCTGGGGCTCCTCTCCTGGTGCTCAGTGTCGTTTCTCTCGACTCTGCTCCACTCCCACTTTTGTACTGATACCTGGGGCCCCTCTTCTGGTGCTCAGTGTCGTTTCTCTCGACTCTGCTCCACTCCCACTTTTGTACTGATACCTGGGGCCCCTCTTCTGGTGCTCAGTGTCATTTCTCTCAACTCTGCTCCACTCCCACTTTTGTACTGATACCTGGGGCCCCTCTCCTGATGCTCAGTGTCGTTTCTCTCGACTCTGCTCCACTCCCACTTTTGTACTGATACCTGGGGCCCCTCTTCTGGTGCTCAGTGTCGTTTCTCTCGACTCTGCTCCACTCCCACTTTTGTACTGATACCTGGGGCCCCTCTCCTGATGCTCAGTGTCGTTTCTCTCGACTCTGCTCCACTCCCACTTTTGTACTGATACCTGGGGCCCCTCTCCTGATGCTCAGTGTCGTTTCTCTCGATTCTGCTCCACTCCCACTTTTGTACTGATACCTGGGGCCCCTCTCCTGATGCTCAGTGTCATTTCTCTCAACTCTGCTCCACTCCCACTTTTGTACTGATACCTGGGGCCCCTCTCCTGATGCTCAGTGTCGTTTCTCTCGACTCTGCTCCACTCCCACTTTTGTACTGATACCTGGGGCTCCTCTCCTGGTGCTCAGTGTCGTTTCTCTCGACTCTGCTCCACTCCCACTTTTGTACTGATACCTGGGGCCCCTCTCCTGGTGCTCAGTGTTGTTTCTCTCGACTCTGCTCCACTCCCACTTTTGTACTGATACCTGGGGCCCCTCTCCTGGTGCTCAGTGTCGTTTCTCTCGACTCTGCTCCACTCCCACTTTTGTACTGATACCTGGGGCACCTCCCCGGTGTTCAGCGCCACTTGTCGCGACTAAATTATCTATTTATTTTAGATAATTACTTGTTATTCTGCTTTGGTTTTCTTTCACTTTTAAAAAAAATTTAGCACCTCCTTCCCCCTCTACATCTAATTCACACTCTCACCAAATTCTCAAGTTCCCATTCGGTTCACAATCCACTCACTTTAAAATCCTGCTCCATGCTTCAGCTTTACATGTCCTAACAGTTTGAATAGTCTGAAACAGTTGCATGTCCTTACAGATTGTATATTCTGATACAGATACAAGTCCTCACAGTTTGTATAGTCTGAAATAGCTACGTGTCCTTTCAGTTTGTGTAGTCTGAAACAGTTACATGTCCTTACAGTTTGTAGGGATTGTTGCAGCTACATACGAACATTCAGCCCCTCGAGCCTACTCTGCCATTTGATAAGATCATGGCTGATCTGATTGTGACCTCAACCCTACTTTCCTGTCTACCCACTATAACCTTTGACTTCCTTATTAATCAGGGATCTATCTAACTCAGCCTTAAAAATATTCAATGACCCTGCCTCCGCTGCTCTCTGGGGAAGGGAGTTCCACAGACTCACGACCCTCTGAGAGAAAAAAATTCTCCTCATCTCTGTCTTAAATGGGAGACCCCTTATTTTTAAACTGTGGCCCCTAGTCTCTCCCACAAGGGGAAACATCCTCTCAGCATCTACCCCTTCTAGTCCCCTCAGGATCTTATATATTTCAATAAGATCACCTCTCATTCTTCTAAACTCCAGTGTCTAATGGCCCAACTTGTCCAACCTGTCCTCATAAGATAACCCCCTCGTCCCAGGAATCAGTCAAGTGAACCTTCTCTGAACCGCCTCCAAAGCAATTATGTCCTTTCTTAAATAAGGAGACCAAAACTGCACACAGTATTCTAGATGTGGTCTCACCAATGCCCTGTACAACTGTAGCAAAATATCTCTACTTTTATATTCCATTCCCCTTGCAATAAATGACAACATTCCATTTGCCTTCCTAATCACTTTCTGTACCTGCATACTAACTTTTTGTGATTCATGTACTAGGACACGCAGATCCCTCTGTACCTCAGAGTTCTGCAATCTCTCTCCATTTAAACAATATACTGCTTTTCTATTCCTCCTGTCAAAGTGGACAAGTCCACATTTTCCCACATTATACTCCATCTGCCAAATTTTTGCCCTATATTTTGTAACAGACTGTATAGTCTGAAACAGCTACATGTTCTTACAATTTGTATGGTCTGGTACATCTATGTGTCCTTGCAGTTTGTGTAGTCTGATACAGCTACATGTCTTAACAGTTTTTATCGTCTGATACAACTAGGTCTTTACAGTTTGTATAGTCTGATACAGCTAAAATGTCCTAATAGTTGTATCATCTGATAAAGCTACAGGTCCTTACAGTTTGTATATTCTGAAACAGATACATGCTCTCACAGTTTTTTAGAGTCTGATACAGCTACACATTATTTCAGTTTGTATAGTCTGAAATGGCTACGTGTCCTTACAGTTTGTACATTCTGGTACAGTTACATGTTCTCACAATTTGTATAGTCTGATATGCTACAGATTCCTAGTTTGTATATTCTGATACAGTTATATGTTCCTACCAGTTTGTATAGTCTGATACAGCTACATGTTGCTTAGAGTTTTTATAGTCTGGTCAGCTAAATGTTCTGAGTCTGATACAGTTGCATGTTCTTACAATTTGTATAGTTTGATACAGCTACATATCCTTACAGTTTGTACATTTTGGTACAGTTACATATTCTCTCAGTTTTCATAGTATAATGCAGCTACCGGTCCAAACAGTTTGCATAGTCTTACACTGATACATGTCTTTGTTTTTTATTCATTCATGGGATGTGGACATTGCTGGCAAGGCCAGCATTTATTGCCCATCCCTAATTGCCCTTGAGAAGGTGGTGGTGAGCCGCCTTCTTGAACCGCTGTAGTCCGTGGTGAAGGTTCCCCCACAGTGTTGTTAGGTAGGGAATTCCAGAATTTTGACCCAGCGACAATGAAGGAACAGCGATATATTTCCAAGTCGGGATGGTGTGTGACTTGGAGGGTAACGTACAGGTGGTGGTGTTCCCATGCACCTGCTGCCCTTGTCCTTCTAGGTGGTAGAGGTCGCAGGTTTAGGAGGTGCTGTCGAAGAAGCCTTGGCAAGTTGCTGCAGTGCATCCTGTAGATGATACACACTGCAGCCACAGTGTGCCGGTGGTGAAGGGAGTGAATGTTTCGGGTGATGGATGGGGTACCAATCAAGGGGGCTGCTTTGACCTGGATGGTGTCGAGCTTCTTGTGTGTTGTCGGAGCTGCACTCATCCAGGCAAGTGGAGAGTATTCCATCACACTTCTGACTTGTGCCTTGTAGATGGCGGAAAGGCTTTGGGGAGTCAGGAAGTGAGGCACTCACCACAGAATACCCAGCCTCTGACTTGCTTTTGTAGCCAGAGTATTTATGTGGCTGGTCCAGTTAAGTTTCTGGTCATTGGTAACCCCCAGGATGTTGATGGTAAGGAAATTGGCAATGGTAATGCCGTTGAATATCAAGGGGAGGTGGTTAGACTCTCTCTTGTTGGAGATGGTCATTGCCTGGCGCTTGCCACTTATCAGCCCAAGTCTGGATGTTGTCCACGTCTTGCTGCATGCGGGCACGGACTGCTTTGTTATCTGAGGGGTTGCGGATGGAACTGAACACTGTGCAATCATCAGCGAACATCCCCATTTCTGATCTTATGATGAAGGGAAGGTCATTGATGAAGCAGCTGAAGATGGTTGGGCCAATGACACTGCCCTGAGGAACTCCTGCAGCAATGTCAGTTTGTATAGTCTGATACAGCTCTATGTCTTTGCAATTTGTATACTTTGATAGTTAAATATTCTTACAATTTGTGTAGTCTGATACAGTTACATGTCCTAGCATTTGTATAGTCTGACACAACTACCTGTCCTTACAATTTGTATGGTCTATACTGCTACATGTCCTTACAGTTTGTATAGTCTGATGCAGCTACATTTCCTAACAGATTTTATAGTCTGGTACAGTTACATGTTCTTACAGTTTGTATCATCCGATACAGTTACATGTTATGACAGTTTGTAAAGTCTGATACAGTTACATAGTCCTTACAGTTTGTATAGTCTGATACAGTTACATGTTCCTTACAGTTTGTATCATCTGATACAGCTACAGGTCCTTACAGTTTGTATATTCTGATATAGATACATGTTCTAACAGTTTGTATAGTCTGAAATAGCATCATGTCCTTACAGTTTGTATTCTCTGATGCATTTACATGTCCTTACAGTTTGTATAGTCTGATACAGCTATGTATCCTTACAGGTTGTATAGTATGGTATAAGTTGATACTCTTTACAGCTTGTACAATATAATACAGCGATATTTCCTTACAGGTCACATGGTTTTGATTCGTATGAGATAGTACTGTGTTTAAAATCATTCTCTGTGTAACCCTTCCCTTTTTTCCAGCCTTGTTAATGTCATTTTTGTTTGCATTAGTTTTCTTAAACATCAAATGTAATTCTTCTCCTAACCCATTCATCCTATCACAGCCTGTTTCAATTTGTTAAGGTGAATTATGGTCCTAGATGGCGCTTGTCCTCTTAGGAGCTTTAGAAATGTGAAATTGCACATATGTGTACCAATCATTCTTATCCATTACAGTTCAGTGCATTGTGACTATCAGACACTGGTACTTGATTGTCCTTAATATAAATGATTAGATTACAGCTTTGCAAGTGTCCCCGGTGGTTACATAATCTTACACACCCTCTTCATCAATTTTCTTTTCTTTCCATCAGTCATTGTTATTCTCTGACAGATTGACTGTAATATCACACAGTATTGTCATGTGCCTGCATGAAAATATTTGCAGACCCTCCTAGGGCTGTAATAAAAACAGAAAATACTGGCAGCCCACAGCAGTTGATATGCAAGATCATAGAATCTTACAGCACAGAAGGGGCCATTTGGCCCGTCGTGCCTGTGCCGGCTCTTTGAAAGAGCTGTCCAATTTAATTCCACACCCCAGCTTTTTCCCCATAATCCTGAAAATTAGTTCTCTTCAAGTACATGTCCAATTGCCTTTTGAAAATTCCCATGGAATCTGCTTCCGCCGCCCTTTCAGGTCGTGCGTTCCAGATCTTAACAACCGTCTGTGTGAAAAAGTTCCTCCTCATTTCCCCTCTAGTTCTTTTGTGAATTATTTTAAATCTATGACTTCTAGTTAATGACCCATTTGCCAGAGGAAACACTCCTGACTTGCTCTATCAAAACCCCTCATGATTTTGAACACCTCTATCAAATCTCCCTTTACCTTCTCTGCTCTGAGGAGAACAATCCCAGCTTCTGCAGTCTCTCCACAAAAGTGAAGTCCATCATTCCTGTTATCATTCTAGTAAATCTCTTCTGCACCTTCTCTAAGGCCTTGACATCCTTCCTAAAGTGTAGTGCCCAGAATTGGACACAATACTCCAGCTGAGACCTAACCAGTGATTTGTAAATTTTTAGCATGACTTCCTTGTTATATCAGATAATGACTCAAAACATTAACTTACCTTTTTCTTTTTCAGATGCTGACGGATGTGCATTTCCTGTACTTTTTTTTATTTCAGGTTTCAAGAATTTGTATTTTTTTCTTCTTATCCTTCCTGGACTGTATTATAATCTGCCCGGTGTGAAATTTAAATACTGAAATCTTTTTAAATGACCAACATGCAACATGACAATCTTTTCATAAGAGTGAGCTCCACTCTAGATATTTTATCCCCAGCTGCAGTGATCATTGGCTGTAGCTTCACCTGTGTCAAGCAGTTGAAAAACAAATTGGATATATTTTCTGTGGCTAGTGACAACCTTTAATGAGGTTGGCATTAAAGGAGGAGTAGAACTGGGAAAATGGTGTTAGCAAGTTTTCCACTGTGGAAAAGTAATTGATTAGGATCAACAATCCAGCATTATTTTAATGCCCAGTTTTAAAGAATGCCAATAATTAAGGGCTTGTTAACAACTCTTAATGCCAGGTTTTGCTGTTTTCTGTTTGTTACAATGATGTCTCCATCATTGTTCCTCCAAACCTGATTTGGAGTTATTGCGGGCTGTATTTTCCAATCAGGACTGTTTACTTACAGTAATTCTGGCAGCTTGGCTTAGAAAATGGGCCAGAATTCTGTTCTGCTGCAACTCTACCCCTTTTAACGTCCACCCCATTTTCTGCCATCATTTCCAAAGCCTCGAGGAAACACCCATTCATTTTTGGCAGATGTGTGCAAATAAGGTGCTGATGGCATGGTGACACATATGCCCTATTGCTATCTTTTCCACCTCACCTGTGCTCATTCAGTTGTGCGTAGGATCCCAATTTGCATATTTAATTAGCTTTGCCTAGGTTTCATAGGAGCAGGTTGAGCAGGCTGCTCCCCCATTTACAGACCCACCTGCATATTGCATCAGGTCGACCTTGGGCATCAAAGGGGCAGCTGAGGTGCCCCCCACCCCTCTGACCTTAACTTTTTGGTGGATTCCACCCAACTCCTGCCAGTATAACAGTGGGATTACAGATGAACCCCAGAGAAAATTTGGGGCCTTAGGTGCAAAAGGGTGTAGACACACCAAAACATCAAATATTCTGCACGCCCAACAATGGCACATAACATAAAATGCCTTGAAATACAGAGCCGAAACCAATAGAAGTTGAAACATACTAGTTTATAATTCGGTGCAAGAAATTACAATTTTTCCAAGTAGTTTTTCATAGCTGCACATACAAGGCCTATACTCTGCTGTTTACAATGCTGCAGATGATTAATTGGGTACTGACGAATGTGACGGTGTGCATCTGGCTAAACTTTGAGCACACCAAGGACCTGTTTGCTGTGAGGCAGAGCTGTCTATTAAAAAGGACCATCGTGTACTACAACATAGGCCATCAGATTTTGGGATGTGTATTTCTGTTTAATTTTAATGCTGCATTGAATTAATCTTTTGAGTTTTCTATGACTCTCTTGACTTCACAGCAGTAGCTCTTGTATGGAACAAAGAAATATTGTGAGGCTGAATGTGGGCTATCAAGTGACAGATGGAATTCAATGACAGTAAATGTGAGGTGACGCATTTTGATAAAAAAATAACAACAGTAATTATGCTCTGACTGGAAGTAGGCTCGGTGCTGTGAAAGAGCAGAAGGACATGAGGGTACAAGTTCACAAAACATTAAAGACTAATAGAATTTTAGATTTAACTCAGGAAGTATAGAATATGAAAGCCAAGAGGTAATGATAAGCCTATATAAAACCATAAGAAGACCTCAGTTAGAGTACTGTGTGCATAGGAAATATATTGAGACTTGAGAGAGGGTACAACACACATTCATTAGGATGCTGCCTGGTATGAGGAAATATGAATACGAAGAAAGACTTGAAAAACGGAATCTTTTTTCATTAGGATGTCACAGGTTACAATAGAATAATAGAAGCTTTTATATAATAATAACTCCTTGTTAGGTAGAGAGTTCCAGGACGTTGATCCAGCAACATTGAGGGAATGGTGATATATGTCCAAGTCAAGATGGTGTGTAACTTAGAGGGGAACTTGGAGGTGATGGTATTCCCATGCACCTATTGCCCTTGTCCTTCTAGGTGATGGATATCTGAGAGGACAAGCAGACGGCCTGTTTTCAGGCTGCTGTGAATGTTATTCATGGCTGGCTGCCATGAGGTTTGAGACAGCAGTTCAGTGGAGACTTCGTATCCAATTTTCCTTCCCTTAACAGCGTGGCAGAGATGGGGAACTCCATGGAGTACAACAATTAGACATGTGCCATTACTCATTGTAAAATGACTATATTGTTCCATTTGATTTTAAAATGATTTACAATGTACCAGCAGGGTGCACTGGAAAGTTATTGGCGTTGTTTTCAATTACTTTTTGGTGGCATTATCAAAGTCTCATTTTTTTTAAACAATATTTATATTTACCACATGCCCTGAAACTACCTTGTGCAACAGACTCCACATTGCATCCATCCATGACTCCTTCCATTTAAATTCTGCTGCCACAGTAGTGGCCTCTGCTGAGTCACTGGGGCTGAAATTAGTCAACGGCAAAAGCGCAGAACAGGCCGATAATGAATCGGCAGCCCGTTTTCTACCGATTTGACCTATTTCAGCCCCATTCTCACACAGGCGCATACACATGTGCACAAACACACTTAGTCCCAGAATTCAGATAACAAAATTGTTATATACATCGTGATGTATTTAAACATCAAATTCTAGAAATGGCTTCTGCCAATATTAGTGGACAAAAGTTTAATATGTTTGTGTGATATTCCTCTCTATTATTTTAACAGAGGCACTAACCTGGTTATTTTAATATTGCCAGCAGTAATTTGTGGCTTCATTTGCAAGATTGCACTTTCAGTTTGTGATTAATTAATATGCTTTGCCAGTAGTATTTGCACTACAGTAAAAGTGATTTGAAAATGTGAAGTTTAACTGAAGGCAGTACATTTGTTGAGATGCTTTCAAAGTAGTGGGTGGTATTGTATAGGTTTACAACCACAACAACAACCTGCATTTATATAACACCTTTAACGTAGTAAAACATCCCAAGGCACTTCACAGGATAGATTATCAAACAAAATTTGACACCAAGCCACATAAGGAGACATTAGGACAGCTGACCAAAAGTTTAGTCAAAGAGGTAGGTTTTAAGGAGAATCTTAAAAGGAGGACAGAGAGGCAGAGAGGCAGAGAGGATTAGGGACAGAATTCCAGAGCTTAGAGCCTAGGCAGCTGAAGGCACATAACACAATATTATATTATATTATATTGCCACTATTGCACTCCAAAAGTGGTATGGGTCTGCAAAAGCAAAATGGGGTAACATTACAATTGTTAGCTGGTTCAGTTGGTGACACTCATTTCGGAGTCAAAAGGTTGTGGGTTCAAGCCATATAATCTAATTGGGGAGCACTGCATTGGCAGTGGTGCTATCCTTCCAATGAGAGAAAAAAATAAGGTCTGTTCAGATAGATATTAAAGAAGGAGAACAGTGAGTTCCCTGGTGTCCTGGCCAATTTTCCGTCCTCAACCAACACCACGCAAAGGAACAGATTAACTGGTCATTCATCTCTTTGCTGCTTGTGCAAGATGGCTGCTGCATTTGCCTACTTAACAACAGTCACTGAACTTCAAATTTATTCATTGTTGGTGAAATACATTGAGATGTTTTTGAGAGACATTATAAGGTGCTAAATAAATGCAAGTCTTTCTTTTATTCGATTAAAGTAATTTATTTTTTGCTTTGTGATTGTTCTAATGGTTAAGAAAAAGATCTTTTCATAACAAAGCAGCAAGAAAATCTGTACATGTGAAATAAAGGGGCACTGGCTCATTGCCTTCACAGTAACTTACTGCAAGATTCAACTTCTCAAATAATCTCCTTGCCAACCTTGTCAATAATACAGAACACTTTACTATGAGAGCAGTGGGGTGATGACACGATCAACCAAAGTGGTTGATTCTTAACTGCCCTCCGAAGTAACTTAGCAAGCCACTCAGTTGTATCAAACCACTGAATACCCCAATTCAAGAAGATGAATAGGATATGAGGTTTGAAGCTCAGTCCACCAGCACCACCATCACCACCTACTCAGGGCAACTGGGGTTGCGCAATAAATGCCTTGCCAGTGACGCCCACATCCTGAGAATGCATAATAATAAAAAAGTATATTGTGGCATTGTCACATCAATTTTCATGTCAGAAAATTCAAAATAATAAAGTTTATGCTTTCTACATAGTGGACCTTTGGTAATTTTGCCACCCAGAGAATTTTACCATTTTGATAATACAAGTGAGGTATAAATTGCATATTGCTGGAGCAAGTTGATATTGACTACAACAACAATTTGCATTTGTACAGTGCACTTACTATAATAAACTTCCCAAGCCGCTTCACATAAGAGAGACCAAACTAAGCATTAGTAGAAAAAATATGGTTGGAAAGATAGGCTTTGAGGATGTTTTTAAAGGCAAAGAGGGATGTAACAAGGCAAAAAGGTTTAGGGAGGGAGATCCAGACGATAAGACCTAAACAGCTAAAAGCTCTGCTACCATCTGAGGAGCAATGAGAGGAGGATGCACAGGAGTCCAGATTTGGAGCACCATAGGGCAAGGGCTGGAGGAGGTTGCAGAGCTAGGGTGGGGCAAAGCCATGAAGGGATTTGTAAATTAGGACAAGGATTTTGAGCCTGTTGCACTGGGAGACAGTGAGGACAGTGGTGATGGGTGTGTGGGACTTAGTGTGAGAAAGGATGCAGGTGGTAGAGTTTTGACAATTGCAGTTTGTGTAGGGAGGAGCTGGGGAGGTTGGCAAGATATTTGAGAAGTTGAATCTTGAAGTGAAAGCATGTAAAAAGATTCAGGTGCAGAAAGGTTAAGGTATGGTGCAGGCAGGCAATGTTGCAGAAGTGAAAGTAATCTGTCTTAGTGATGAATAGGATATGAGGTTTGAAGCTCATCTCAGCTCAGGATTGAACAGGACAATGAGGTTCCGCACATCTGTTTCAACCTGAGTGAAAGGCTGGGGAAGGAGAAGGAATCAGAAGCAAAGGTATGGAATTTTGGAGGTCATAAATCAAGGGTGGTGGAACTGACCCCATGTGAGCAGATATATCTCCAAAGGGCGGAATGTAAATGAGGAATAGGAGGAGGCTAAACTGAAATTACTTACAAAGATAATCTTGCATCATTCACCTTCATAGCATAAATGCCATTTGTATTAAGTCCGCATTATTTAGCAATTTTTTTTATTTTTAAAAAAAGTTTAAAGTAAGGTGGCATCCTATCATCCTCTTTTTACAGATTGATAATCCAATATTAACAAGCTCCACTCCATGTTTGCATGTACATGGACGTGCATAGACCACTGTCACCCCACCCCATTCCACACAGAATGGCATTGCTAACTGCCAACCGTTTACATTGCTCCACAAATGCGAGCCACTCCCAGAAGCAGTGACTTTGCAGGTTGTTCCAGGAGTCCCAAATCTTTAATGTCAACAATTATAAAAGAAGTTAATGACCTGAAACACGGAAACATTGGCTGCACTTTAAAATACATTTTTGGCAGTTAAAAACAAACAAAAACATTTCATTAAATTCAAGCAAAAGCTCTTCTGATTAGTTTTCATTTGCGAGTGTATGTTTTTAAACCTGTTTAACTTGTTAGAGGTCAACTCAACCTTTAAGTTATACTCAGCGCTTGTTTACATTCAATTGAATCAAACGGCTGCTGGTGTAAAACAAATGGCCCATAGTTCACCTGCTTGTAGTCGTAGATACTGTGTTCTAACACACCTGGAGAACAATTTTACTCATCCCAATGACCCATGCTCACCAGTTTTCAAGGTGTTAGTATGAGGAAAAAGGCATGTCAGTTCTCCAAACTGTTTGTACCTGACACGGTTTCCAGGAGGTGGAGGTGGGCAGAGAAAGCTCCCACTTGAAACAATAATTCAATGATGCAAGAGCACAGTTCTGGCACCTCTGACATCTTTTTCTTCGCCACGTCTTTAGAAAATAACATTACATAGGAACATGAGTAGGCCATTCAGCCCCTTGAGCCTGTTCCGCCATTCAATTAGACCATGGCTGGCTGTATGTTAACTCCATCTACCCGGCTTGATTTCGTGACCCTTGCCTCACTAAAATCTACCAATCTCAGTTTTGAAATTTTCGATTGACCTAGCCTCAACAACTTTTGGGGCTCAGAATTCCAGATTTCCACTATTCTTTGCATGCCTATTGTAACTGAGTGTCAAGGCATTTTCTGCTGGCACTTGAATTCTCACGAGCTTCTGCACCAATTGTTTTAACTTTTTTAGTCCGCAGCACCATTACTGCTAGCAATGGGTTTTCCAATGAGAATCCTCTTTCTGAGGTGCTGGGAAGTAGAGGAGGGCCGCCAAAGGAATGTTAAGCAGGCGGAGATGCAGGAGAGGTGCTCTGTGCCTGCCTGCCGGTACCCACATCTGTAGACAGAAGTGACCAGTCCTCACTTTGCCAGACTGTTAGTGACTGTGGAGACTCCAAGGCCCCGATTTTCAACGGAAATTGCGGGTGCGTTGGGGGCTGCGGGTGAGGAAGTCGGCTCCAACCTGCCAATTTCCGGGTTCCCCACAGACGCATCTGTGTGCGCAGGCGCCTCACAAATGCGTATGTGCCACCGGCAATTAAAGCCAGCGGGATGATAGTTAAAGAACCAAATGTACCTCATTGAGATACTTAAGGTACTATATTTCTGACATAGTAGATAGTTAAAATGATTTTAAACTTACCTGGGCGGCTTTCCCATGGCTTCCGATTCACTCCTGGTGAAACCGATGTCCGATGTTTCCCTCTCCGATGTGCCTCTCAGCCCCCGATGTCTCCTTCTCTGATCTCCCCCTCTACGCACCCCCACCCCATGTCCCTCTCTGATCTCCCCCTCCCCTGATCTTTCACTCCCACCCCTCAGATCTTCCTCTCCCGCCCCAATCTTCAGCGCCCTCCACCCTTTGTTCCAGTGCCGGATGATGTCTTGCTCTCTCTCTTTCTCTCCCCCCGCCCCCATCCTCGGCGTTGCAGCTTCTGTCGGCAGCCAGCCTGCCAATCAGCTGGCTGCTGGGCGCGAAACCTGGAAACAGCTTTAATCACCATCAATCACATCGCCACGCACACCTTCACCCCTCCCCCTCACTGCCAACCCACCACCATTTTAAAATTGAGCCCCGAATCTCAAGATAGGTTATGATAGTAGGCCTGATGACACAGATACATATGAAGCCCTGACTGCCCGTAATGCTGGATATTTCTTCAGAAGCTCCCCAATCACAGCGTGTCACGAAAGAAGACACACCGAGGTGATCATCGGCCTTCAAAATCTGATTGGCCGAACCTGTCAAGGTACCACCATCTATATCTGCTGGCATTGTTGCACCTACCTGGTAATGGCTGTGATGAAGTGCCTTCATAGGGTCTGGGTCAAGTGAAGTGCTGTGCCATCTGCTGTAAGGATATCTGCTGCTAACATACACCATAGGGCTTGCCAGCGCAGCCAGTGACAAAACCCATTCAGCTTTGGCTTCGTACCTTTCCATCATTTTTGGCTGTTGCTTCTTAATCTCCACTTCCTTCAGCCTTGGCCAAGAATCTAATGGGTTTAAATGCATTTCAAGCTTTTCTGAAGGCTTACAGCATTTTCTCCCTCTATTGTGACACTCCCATTTAATTTTCCCCACCCCTTTAAATTTAATTTACATACAATTTAACCCAATACTAGTGCATTCATTACACTTACCCTGGTCGGCACCTGGATTTGTGAATAAAGATGCACCAGTAGTGGAAAATCAGTGCCAAGAAGTATTGATATCAATGATTTATTTGCAGTAGATTATTCAATATCAGAATTTTCCTTACTTCCTAAATTGCATGATGTAACGCAATAATGTGTGCACAGACATAGTCAATGACATAAGTTTTTTTAATTGTCCCTCCTCACCCAAGAATCATTTAGCCTGTGTCACAATAAGCATTTATTGAAGACATTTTTATTATAATTTATAAAGGAAAAAAAAGCAGCAATTGTTTTACCCACTATTTATTAACTCACCACAATAAGCATGCCTCCGTACTGAATTCAACAACTGCTAACTCAACACATCACAATACCACAGAACATTACAGAATAAATTACAGTGCTTCATGATGTAAAATCACCATAAAATTATGTTGTCTGACTCATTAAAATATAAAACTTAAATACATTCTTAAATCAGTCAACTTGTGGCATAAATGATGGGAGTAGGTGGTTTACGGAAAAGTAAACCACAAGTGAGTCAGACCAACATGACTCACTCACCCTTCAGGCTTTTGAGTTATGCACTTGATGTCACTTTGTGGTTTAAATTTCAGGATATCATTGAGTCCTGTTGTGTATCCTTTATGTATTTTTTTTCAGTATTGTTTCCAGAAAGTTCTTTGTCTCACATCTTGTTTTGGAAGAGAAAATGCAAGAACAATGACATTTATTTTTAATCATTATAACTTAATTATTTTCTTTTTGCTGAAGTATGATTACATAAATGTACTTTATTATTTAAAAAAACAATAAAGGCCAGAGGAATTCTACATAACTAACAGAAAGATGACCTGAAGACTCTCCTTTTCATTCCAAGGGGCAGCCTTGGCTTCTGCTCATTGTCTCCTCACAAAGGCTCACTTGAGATCAGGAAACTCAGCATATGAGCAATCGTGAGCATAAACCCACTTCTTCCTGTCTAGTTCCACGCCCTATCAGAGCTCCAATAAGCTGCAACATTATTTCACCCCTGATAAATGTCTCTTACAAAGAGCGACAGGATTGCATCACTATGGTATCCCCAAATCCAGAAGAGCTACTTCTTGCCATTTCACTCTACTTCCTTTTTCACGGGGGTTATTTATTTAGTTCCAATATTCTCCTCTTCTCCTGAAGCTGCTCAGTTACAAGGATAAATTCACTAAGGAAGCGCAGATTGAATGCACTGCTCACAATTTTCAACCTATTGAAACCAACAGACAGAAAATCATGGACAGTGCATCCATGATTCTCCAGTAAGCTGCCTGCTGCGTGAGGCCTCACTGGTGACGCGGGGTCTCGTAAAATTTCATCCTGCGTGTCTACCACAGAAGCATCACAGCTGAGCCTCATCTCTACTTACAATCTATAGCACAGAAATACAGTCCAACAGCTTTATGTCCTATCTGTACCTGATGTTCACACATGATTTTCCAGTAGGGGTTAACTGGACAGCAGTCAGGAGCAGGAACCTTGGCTGCTCATCTCTTCGCTAGCTGAGTAGTGCTAAGGTTATTTGTAGCAATTGCTACCTCAGGTGAAATTGGTTAACTCAGCACTGTCATGGCATCAAACCTGCAACCTTCTAGACCATGGAGCAATATTCCCTTGTTATTATCTGTCTGGTCTGACATCTCTGCAATCAAGATGGCAGATGCACAGCCGACTTCCAGGTTGCCACCAATGCGCCCTGTAGTCAGGTACTAAAGCTGGCCACTATAGAGGCACTAGGAACTGCATTGGCATGTAAATTGGAATCAAAAATTGGCAGGCAAAACTTTAATTGAAAAATGGGCGGCCTTTAAAGAGGAGAAGGTTTGGGTAAGGTCTAGGTGTATTCCCATGAGGGGGAAAGGTAGGGCAACCACAGTCACAGCTCTCTGGATGATGAGAAAGATAGAGAGTAAGATGAAGTAGAGAAAGGGGGCGTATGACAGATGTCAGGTTGATAATACAAATGAGAACCAGGCTGAACATAGAAAGTACAGAGAAGAAGCGAAAAAGGAAATAAGAGGGGCAAAGAGAGAATATGAGAATAAACTGGCGGCTAACATGAAAGAGAATCCGAAAGTCTTCTATAGGCGTGAAACTAGTAAACAAGTAATAGGAGGACTGCTGGGGTTGATTAGGGACCAAAAAGGAGATCTATGCAGCAAGGCAGAGGGCATGGCTGAGGTACTAAATGAGAACTTTGCATCTGTCTTTACCAAGGAAGAAGATGCTGCCAAAGTCACAGTAAAAGAGGAGGTAATTGATATACTGGATGGGCTAAAAATTGATAAATAGGAGGTACCAGAAAGGCTGGCTGTATTTAAGTAGATAAATCACCTGGTCTGGATGGGATGCATCCTAGGTTGCTGAGGGAAGTAAGGGTGGAAATGGCAGAGGTGCTGGTCATAATCTTCCAATCCTCCTTAGATATGGGGGTGGTGCCAGAGGACTGGAGAATTGCAAATGTTACGCCCTTGTTCAAAAAAGTGTGTAAGGATAAACCCGGCAAATATAGACCAGTCAGTTTAACCTCGGTGGTGGGGAAACTTTTAGAAACAAACAAAATTAATAGCCACTTGGACAAGTGTGGATTAATAAAGGAAAGCCAGCATGGATTTGTTAAAGGCAAATCGTGTTTAGCTAACTTGATTGAGTTTTTTGATGAGGTAACAGAGAGGATTGATGAGGGCAATGCAGTTGATGTTGTGTATATGGACTTTCAAAAGGCATTTGCTAAAGTGCCACATAATAGGCTTGTCAGCAAAATTGAAGCCCATGGAATAAAAGGGGCAGTAGCAGCATGGATACAAAATTGGCTAAGTGACAGGAAACAGAGAGTAGTGGTGAACGGATGTTTGTCGGACTGGAGGAAGGTATACAGTGGTGTTCCACAGGGGTCGGTACTAGGTCACTGCTTTTCTTGATATATATTAATGACTTGGACTTGGGTGCACAGGGCTCAATTTCAAAATTTGCAGATGACACAAAACTTGAAAGTGTAGTGAACAGTGAGGAGGATAGTAATAGACTTCAAGAGGATATAGACAGGCTGGTGGAATAGGCAGACACATGGCAGATGAAATTTAACGCTGCGAAGTGGTACAGTTTGGCAGGAAGACTGAGGAGAGGCAATATAAACTAAATGGTACAATTCTAAAGGGGGTGCAGGAACAGAGACACCTGTGGGTATATGTGCACAAATCTTTGAAGGTGGCAGGACAGGTTGAGAAAGCGGTTAAAAAAGCATACGGGATCTGGGGCTTTATAAACAGAGGCACAGAGTACAAAAGTAAGGAAGTTATGTTGAACCTTTATAAAACACTGGTTTGGCCACAGCTGGAGTATTGTGTCCAATTCTGGGCACCACACTTTAGGAAAAATGTGAAGGCTTCAGAGAGGGTGCAGAAAAGATTTACTAGAATGGTTCCAGGGATGAGGGACTTAAGTTACGTGGATAGACTGGAGAAGCCGGGGTTGTTCTCCTTAGAGCAGAGAAGGTTAAGAGGAGATTTGATAGAAATGTTCAAAATCATGAAGGGTTTAGATAAAGTAAATAAAGAGAAACTGTTCCCATTGGCGGAAGGGTCAGGAACCAGAGGACACAGATTTAAGGTGATTGGTAAAAGAACCAAAGGCGACATGAGGAAAAACTTTTGTACGTAGTGAGTAGTTATGATCTGGAATGCATTTCCTGAAAGGGTGGTTGAAGCAGATTCAATCGTGGCTTTCAAAAAGGAATTGGATACTTGAAGGGAAAAAATTTGCAGGGCTACAGGGAAAGAGCAGGGGAATGGGACTAACTGGATTGCTCTTACAAAGAGCTGGCATGGGCTCGATGGGCCATATATCCTCCTTCTGTGCTGTAACCATTCTATGATTCTTCGATCCTATGACTCTTTTCTCTGATTTTCTTTCTCTCCTGCTTGGGGATTCCACAATCTCTGCTTGGCATCTCCAAGCTCCATACAGCTCAGAGCATGTACTGAGCAGCACAAGGCATGATCCTCACTGAGCCCCACTTGATGGCACCGAGGCTGAGCATCGGTCTGACAAAGAATATTGCCACCAGAGCTACATTGACAGCAGAAAATGAGTTTGAACCTCAATTTTAAGTGGAGGTGACCTTAAAGTAGGAGGAGTTTTGGATAAATTTAAAGTTCAGGTTTTGAAGCACATATGAAAAATAAGAGACCATTTGGCCCACCAGTCTAACTCCAAATCAAATCATGGAAATCAACCCGTCATGGCGTGAAGAAAAGTACTCATCCACCCAGCAGCCCAACAAACAAATGCAGTATTTCCTATTGATATCCTTCCACTTTGGATTATGCAGCACTGAGGAGTCACTTATAGTAAAATGCCATACAACAAATGCCACGAGTTTACTGATGCTTGAAACATTTAGGGACGAGCTATCCAGTTTAGTATAATTTTTTTTAGAAACCTGTTCATCTGCAATATATGATTTACCCTTTTCTGGGTTATTTTAGGGAAGAGGGTTACTACCAAGATGTTGCTTATTTTTTGATGATTGCAGATCTATTGATACTGAACATGTGCATTTTTTGTTTTCAAATATTTACCATTGCTTGTTCTAGCTAATTATGAAGCTCGATGTTTAAAACTATATTGTTTTGTACTGATGCACTGTGTTACCCAGCCAGTGTGTACAGGTTGTTCTACAGGTGTAAAACTGAAATTTCTCTTTGCATCATAACTGTGAGAGGCCTGCTTTTTTCACTATTCACAAAGTGCTAACAAAATCTCAAACACACAATTCAAATGTGCAATTCCTGCAAGAAAGAGTTTAAGAAAAACAAATAGCTGATCATAATACACATGCAATAAAATCATCCCATATTCTTGATACTCCCTTATAAGACTTCAGTTATTATTCTCTACATAACCATTTCTAAGATGTCATATCTATAAAATAGGACAATTTCCTTATTGCAAAATACAGCTGAATCCTGTTATATTTAATGGGGTGAATTTTATCTTGTGCAGTAACGCAAAATGGGCAATATGTAATTAGCAGCCCATTTTACACTGTGCCCAATATTCTTTTTCATTGACTATCGCCAAAGACAAATTTCTCCCCAGCTTATCAGAATAGAGATAAAAGGAGTGAAATTGGCCTTCGGCGAAACAGGCAATAGCGAGTTGGCAGTCTGTTTTGCATCGCACCCAATTTTCTTTTCCATTGCCCGATTTTCTTTCCAAAGGCACTGTGTAAAACGGGCTGCTGATTTGCTATCACCTGGTTCACATTTTTGACGAAGACCAATTTCACCCCACAGCTGGAGTTGCATGTAACAGAAGCAGCTATGAATTAAAACTAGTGCCACTGTATGGTACTTGGTGCAGATTTGCCCAAGTTTAGTCATAGCTGGTTTGTTTTAAATGAATTTGACTGTGGTGTTGGAGTTCAGAAACTTTGCATTTATTCTTTAATTAAAAAGAAATGAACTTTGCCAATTACTCAGAAGAGAAACTGATGTATTGCTTACTCCCCAAGTTTAGAATTTGTTTATAAGTAAATAGTACATAAATGCAGTCATTTTTCTTGAACGAGAATTCATCATTCTTTGTGACGCTCATGCACATTGTGCTCACTAACTAAAGCTTCCATTCCTGCTTGAATTGAAGCCACTTCTGAGTACACATTGTGCAACAAGGGATTTGAGTGCAGCAGATAATTTCAAAGACTGCTCTTTCTATTTAAAAAAGCTCAATGCATTAGTCCACAATATGCACACAAAGCAATGAAAATTGAAAGGGTATGCAGTGCAGTGACAAGGTCCTTTTTTTTTACCTTGGCCTGTGAGAAGGCGGAAGAGCATTAGCAGCATATGCTTTGGCCTTTATATTTACCTTGATCTTCTCACAGAACGCAAATCAACATCGTGCCCACATTTCTCCAGTACTTATTAACATGGTCATGATGTGAGGGCTATTTCATTATCAATAGTGTAAAAGGAGAAACATATTACTGCAAAGAGGCATTATTGTGCTGTGAATGTATAAACAGCTGAGAAGAATAGAGCAACATGTTCATAATGGAAAGTGAAAGCTCCTCATTTTTGTCTTCATTGTCTCCCCTTCTTTTCTAAGCAGTGTTCCTTTCTCCTACTATCAATACAAGGTTCTTCTTGGTAAAATGAAATGCATTCATTCAGCTTGAAAGAGGCTTTTAAAGTAACATTCAGTCCACACATAACGGGTGGGTGTACTAGAGCACAGCAACTTTAGGAAGTGCAGTGAAGCAGTGTTCATCCCTCATGGGTTGGAACTAGGGGTTTGTTTGCTGCATGACAATCAAAAGCTTCCATATCAAGCTGCAAAGAATTAGATAAATGGGCTTCATGATAAGCAGCTCATATAATTTTTCCTCACTTGTCAGCCCCGTCTCTCTTTTTTTCTTCACATGATCCTTGCCAGCTTGTTCTCACACTCTTCTCAGCTTCTAAGACGGGCTGAGGCACAACTATTTGGTCTGATAAATGGGTTCCTTTGATTCGGTGGCAGCCTTCAGGAAAAAGAGATAATCCTGGATAATGTGGACACAGTTTTCATTTCTTGTCACCCAATTAAAGTGCAATTATCCAAAGTGCAGGAGCAGAAAAAACAGAAAGAATAGAGGGAGAATGAGGAGTTTGGCTCCCCAGGACTCTTTATGATGGTCACATTAGCCCAGATTTGTTCTATTCTAACAAAAAAAAGCGCCATTCCAAGCGATTGGCAGCACACAGCAAGAGGTAGACCAGCTGCAACCAGTGGCTGAGAATCAGATGCCAGAGCTTTAGACCCCGACAAGCATAGCACAACTAATTCACATTTCTTTAAGTGCACAATAAGTCTATTTATTTACACTTAGTAAACACAAGGATTTCACATTCTGTTATTTTATTATTTAAAATTAAATTTTACTAGTGGCATCATAAACAAGCAGGAACTGAACAAAGGTTTCAAGAGTGGGTTGGGGGAGGGGGTTAAATCTTCCTTCAAAAGGAACTAGCAAACCAATGACGTTTAATATATATGAAGCCTAATACTCTGAGTCTATGCACTAACGCCAAAATGCAGTATAAAACTATGGCATGGGATGAATCAGTTTATGACCACTTCCAAACTGTGGACCCACATAATTTCTATTTCACACCAGTTACAGAATAACTCCTCTTTTATCTTAACTCATTAATTAAAACTTTTTCAAATCAACAGCTTCCTGTATGTGCTGAGCTAGATGACTTTTCTTCCCCTGTCTGCCAATATTCCTCATTTAAGATGTAAAATGCTTGAATATTGTTGGTGAGAAATTTAAATATGACCTCCAGCAGCAGAAAACTGTTGTACCAGAGAATGGAAGCATTTTTGCAGGACCTTTAATTCCATAGTTCACCCACCTAAACAAAATCCCACTTATGTCATTTGTATTTAGCATCCTCCACATCTAGAATCAGGATATAATTATGTTCAAGGGAAGATCTTTTAATCAATATCTATCATTTTACACCCCAATCCAACTGTACATCTGTTGTGTTCTGTCCTAGGGCAGATCCTAAATCAAGTCTGGTTCAGTCTCAGACAGTGGCCAGGGATGGGGATGGAATTGGTGGCTAGGGAACGGAGTTTGTGGCGGGGACCGAAGACAATGGTTTTGGTCTTCCCAATATTTAATTGGAGGAAATTTCTGCTCATCCAATACTGGATGTTGGACAAGCAGTGTGACAAATCAGAGGTATTGGAGGGGTCGAGAGAAGTGGTGATGAAGTAGAGCTGGGTGTCGTCAGCATACATGTGAAATCTAATACTGTGTTTTCGGATGATGCCAAAAATGGGCAGCATGTAGATGAGAGATAGGAGCCCTCACTGTAAAATATACGATTTATCAGCAGCAGCATCACTTGACCTGGTTCTGAGGCAGCAAGTCGGAATAACAGTAATTTTGTACCAAAAAGAAGAGAATCCAATTTTGGTTGGCTTGACTGGTGGATTTTAGGAGGTGAGTCGGGCTGTGTTCCAGCATTGTTGGTCAGTTTCATGCTTGTAACACTGACCTGTTCTGTTTCTGCAGAAGTACTGAACAATAGGTGCCATGTATCAAGTATTTGCTTTTATAGAGATCCAGTTATAACCATAATCCAGTCTGAGCAAGACAGTGAGGTCAGCACTGGGCTGTTCTAGCAATGAGCCTTAGTGAGCTGAATGGCCTCCTTCCGTGCGACTAGAACTGCTAGATAGACGAACAAGGCAGACACAGGGATTAAGAATGAGCTGCAGATACACACAGATAGATAGGTAGGGGGAAGAGAGATAGAAAACCACAAATACAGAGCAAAAATGAGAAAACTCGACACAAAGGGAAAGAAAGAAAATTGCAGATGCAGATAAAAAGATAAACTACAGATAGAGCAAAAGAGAAAATTACATAGAGAAAGGAGAGATCGAAAAGCATTGAGAGAGAGAGAGAGAAACAAACAAAGGGAAAACCATAGATAGAGAGAAGACCTCAGGACGGGAGAGAAATAAAGAGAAAAACCCAAACAGAAAAAGAGAAACAAACACAAATACACAGAAGGAGGACACCACAGATAGAGAACAAGAAAGATAAAGCACCCTGCAAATACCAAGAGTGGGAGAGAAAGACACACAGATACACATGGATAGAGAGAGAACCATAGATGCACAAAAAGGGAAAGAGGAAAAAAAGATATGCAAGAGTTTTACCTAAAAATTGGTTTAAGCCAACTTTGAAGCTCCAAACGGAGGCAAGGAACTATTCCTGCACTCGCAGATGGAAGCCCAGGGATCGCGACATCTACATAATCATGGCAAGCTGCCAGTGCATGTTGCACTTCTAAAGGCAACTTATCCAACTGAAGAATCCAATTTCAAGCAGCAGTCCTCAGGTAAGTCCTGGAAGGGAGAGGGAGGACAGCAGGATGGGGCCATTCACGCAGCATTGGTGTCAGGAGTGCTGTGCAGCCAGGATAGGCACTTCTGCTCCTCCTGGCTCTACATCAATTTAAAAAGTAATAATTATACCTACCATTTTGGTGGCAGCCATTGACTAGACCGCATCCACGTTCAGAAAACTTGAGCAGAGCAGGCCCAAGCTTTTCTACATATTATGGATAGACCCTCCCTTTAGGGAGTGGAGGAAGGGGAGCTTGGCAGCTTTTTGTGACCTCCTTTACTTAGTCTTATTGTTCTTCTTGCAAACTCATTCACTCACTAAAACGCTGGTATACAATGCACAGCAGCAGTATGGCACATGTTATCTACATCAAAACCTTTTCACATTGTGGCAATTGTAACATATGTTTCTTTCCTCTTTCTACAGGGATTTCCAACAATGCACAAGAGCCCACTGAATCACAGCAACAGGATGACCCAGTTTACCTTGTGCTGGCACCAATTCAAATAAACCTACCTTGGGCAATATAGAGAATGATAGTCAGGAGGGACCATTGAAAGATTCATACAGCATAGGTGAGAAGGAAGAAGCGGAGGGGACCCCAGCTGAGGGCCCCAAACCAGATGACTGCAGGGCCAGCCTTAGATATTGCTCTGCTGCAGGGCTCATGAAAACTTACCTTACAGGAACTGTCAGGGAAGAGTTGATGGATCAGCAGAGCTACTTCTTCCAGCCCTTTGAGAATGTTCATAGGACCCTGCGAGGACTGTTGGGCAATGTTCAGAATTACAGGTCTGACATCACTGCAGCAGTAAAGGACAGATTCACAGACCACCAGGTCATTACAGAGTGTGTGGCAAATCCAGGGTGACCTGCAGGGGAATCTGCCCAGGCAAAGGTCCAAAGCCCAGATCCTGCTTTTCCCCTGAATGCCGTCAATGGGGCTGTTGAAATCTTGGGTTGCAATTTACAGGAGTCCCTCAGGGTAGGATACAAGATGCTGGGGCTTTTTGTGAACAGACATAATTCATTCATCCTGCGTCAGTTCTCTGTGCCGCGTTTATTCCAACCAAGGCATCAGGTGGCCGGCTACTGGGCAACAAGGGATATCCCCCTACAGACATGGTTTGTGACTCTTGTTGGGAACCCGGGCACAACCACAGAGGTGGCCTACAGTGAGAACCATGCCGCCACCAAAAATATTATCGAGCAGACAGTTCATGTGCTTCAATTGAGGACATTTCAGATGGCTATTGTAGGCATCCTCGAGCAGCTGTGGGTCTTGACCGCCTGGCTGCAGACTGCAACATCTTGGCGTGGGCGTGGGCAGTCTGGCCCAACTGGCTATTTGGCACTAACAAGGGCACTGGCATAGGCTGTTGGGGAAGGAGGCATGCTGTCATCCTAAGAAAAGAGTTTTTTTTAAAATTCGTTCATGGGATGTGGGCGTTGCTGGCAAGGCCAGCATTTATTGCCCATCCCTAATTGCCCTTGAGAAGGTGGTGGTGAGCCGCCTTCTTGAACCGCTGCAGTCCGTGTGGTGAAGGTTCTCCCACAGTGCTGTTAGGTAGGAAGTTCCAGGATTTTGACGCAGCGACGATGAAGGAACGGCGATATGTTTCCAAGTCGGGATGGTGTGTGACTTGGAGGGGAACGTGCAGGTGGCGGTGTTCCCATGTGCCTGCTGCTCTTGTCCTTCTAGGTGGTAGAGGTCGCGGGTTTGGGAGGTGCTGTCAAAGAAGCCTTGGTGAGTTGCTCCAGTGTCTCCTATGGATGGTACACACTGCAGCCACTGTGCGCCAGTGGTGAAGGGAGTGAATGTTTAGGGTGGTGGATGGGGTGCCAATCAAGTGGGCTGCTTTGTCCTGGATGGTGTCGAGCTTCTTGAGTGTTGTTGGAGCTGCACTCATCTAGACAAGTGGAGAGCATTCCATCACACTCCTGACTTATGCCTTGTAGATGGTGGAAAGGCTTTGGGGAGTCAGGAAGTGAGTCACTCGCCACAGAATACCCAGCCTCTGACTTGCTCTTGTAGCCACAGTATTTAAGTGGCTGGTCCAGTTAAGTTTCTGGTCAATAGGAATGATGTGATGCTTTGGAGGCCCCTGTCAACACTGGCCCCCAGAACCAAGATGGCAGCCGCCTGAGATTCCATGGTAGTAGTGTGAGCTGCCATGGAAGCTTTCAGAACTGTCAGCAAAGGCTCCATCATGGTAGGCGCCACTGTCATGTTCATGGAGCTGACCACTTGGTTCATGTTGGACAGAATGGTCTCCATGCTCTGCACAAAGCCTTGACAAAAGTTGAAGTTGGAATCCTCCATGCTCTATGCCTTTGTGCGCAAGCTCACAGGCAGGCTATCCAGTGCTCCTAGCATTTCCTGGTATATGTCCATCAGCCTTCTTCAATATTCTGGGCCCTCGAAGTCTGCATCTAAGTCTTCTACAGCAGGGCTAGTATACGACCTCGACCTCCAGTGAGCTGGCACCTGTGGTGTCCTATCCCCCTGCCCCTGCCCCCACACACTCGTGGCCAGTGATTCACTATATAAAGACCCGTACTGCAGTCTACCCTCTAAATTACCCATGGTGCCAGTCTCTGAGCTGGTGCTTGCTAGGGTCAGATAGAGTGACACATCATCTTCAGGAAGGCTGGCCTCCTCTTCCTGAAGTGGCAGAGGGGCATCTGCATGTTCAGCCCATGAAATGAAACAGATAGATAATAGTTCACTTTTAGTGTGAAGGGAGAGCAAAGAATAAAGTGGCTGGTGTGTAGGGTGAGATAGAGGTAAGTAGGGAAAACGCGGATAAGTTGTGAAGAAATCCAGTGTTGCCAGTCACTACAACCATGACTCTGCCCCTGCCCGTTATTGACAGCACATTCTCTTCGACGAAGGAGAGTGCATGCAGATGGGTTCGGCCTCCCCCAGTGCCAGCCTCCTGTCTCAGGTTATGGGAGATCTTCTCTTGCAAAAAAGGGAGGGTGTTAGTGACAGTCTTGTGAAGTGTTTAGAAAATGTGCCTGTCATGGTAGAATTGTTGACCAGCAGTTTGTGTTGTTGTATTCTCTCGAGTTTAGAAGTTTAAGGGGTGATCTGATCGAAGTTTATAAGATATTAAGGGGAACAGATAGGGTGGATAGAGAGAAACTATTTCCGCTGGTTGGGGATTCTAGGAGTAGGGGGCACAGTCTAAAAATTAGAGCCAGACCTTTCAGGAGTGAGATTAGAAAACATTTCTACACACAAAGGGTGGTAGAAGTTTGGAACTCTCATCCGCAAACGGCAATTGATACTAGCTCAATTGTTAAATTTAAATCTGAGATAGATAGCTTTTTGGTAACCAAAGGTATGAAGGTATGAAAGGCAGGTATATGGAGTTAGATCATAGATCAGCCATGATCTTATCAAAAGGCGGAGCAGGCACGAGGGGCTGAATGGCCTACTCCTGTGGTAGAGAATTCCACAGGTTCACCACACTCTGAGTGAAGAAATTTCTCCTCATCTCAGTCCTAAATGACCCCGTATCCTGAGACTGTGACCCCTCGTTCTGGACCCCCCCAGCCAGGGGAAACATCCTCCCTGCATCCAGTCTGTCAGAATTTTGTATGTTTCAATGAGATCCCCTCTCATTCTTCTAAACTCGAATGAATACAGGCCAAGTCGACCCAGTCTCTCCTCATACGACAGTTCTGCCATCCCAGGAATCAGTCTGGTGAACATTTGCTGCACTCCCTCTATGGCAAGTATATCCTTTCTTAGGTAAGGAGACCAAAACTGCACACAACTCCAGGTGTGGTCTCACCAGGCCCTGTATAATTGCAGTAAGACATCCTTGCTCCTGTACTCAAATCCTCTTGCAATGAAGGCCAACATGCCATTTGCCTTCCTAACTGCTTGCTGCACCTGCATGTTTGCTTTCAGTGACTGGTGTACAAAGACACCCAGGTCCCTTTGTAAATCAACCTTATGAAAATCCAAATAAACCACATCCACTGGTTCTCCCTAATCTATTCTACCAGTTACATCCTCAAAAAACTCCAGTAGGTTTGTCAAACATGATTTCCCTTTCATAAATTCATGTTGACTTTGTCTAATCATCTTGAAGCACCTGAGACAAATGGCAAGGGTCACGATAAACTCCAATGCCATCACCTGTGCCAATATCTGACCAAGAGTCCATATCTGAAACATTCTGTATTTCATATTGTAAATGTAAATGGTGGAATTTCTTTTATGGCAGATTTTGCCCTCATTATCCTGTCATTTGCATAGGTGGATACTTTGGGGACAGATGTATCTTCTGCTAGCACCCAGTTCCACTAGAATTTAGTGTGTATTTAAGATTGGGCGTAACTCTGGCATATCTGATATACCCCCCAAATTCAGCCTCCTATACCAGAACCACTCCACTTTTGTTCCAAAAAGATCATGGAATTTCAGGCCCATATATTTTTAATAAGCAACCCATTACTTATCAAAATGTAAAACATTTGCATTATTAACTGATAGGACAGCTTCTTTATGTCTGTTGAGTGGTCCACAGTCCAGATTCCTGGGGAACACCACTTGTCACATCTCGCCAATCAGAGAATGAACTGTTTATACCTACTCTCTGTCACCTATCTCCCAACCAATGTGACCCATGTCACAAGCTTATCTCCAATTCCACGCACTCTCGTTTTTCCCAATAATCTCTTGTGCTAGTACTATTACTCTTTTGTAGTGGTTATCGACCATCTTCTCCTGCAAACAGATACAAAACATAAATGTCAGAACATAGAAGACCAGAGAATACCACCTCAGTGGCCAGTCTTCATCTCACCTTGTGTGAATGCAGGATTATGCAGCATAAGAGTCATTTCTGGTGACAATGTGCTTTGAGGGAGCCACTAGATAAATTTATGTGAGGCATTATCTGCATATTTTAGTGCCAGCCATAAAGTGCAATCTGCAGTCATATGGGCATGGGAGTGCATATAGTACAGAATGGAAAGATTGTGTTACAGCTTCCTATGCTACCTGGTGATGCATCACCAGATAGGGATTAAAGTGTTTGTGACTTGCATACTTTGGGCATATATTTTGAGTAAACACAATTCTGGGCATTAATCTTTGCAATTTTCTTAAGGCCTGAAAATTTCTTCCTCATGTTCCCCCCCCCCCCCCCCACCATGGGAGTGGGAGACATTGCATGCTCAGTGAGCCATCTCATTCCATACCTACTACACATTGCTGTTCCAAATAACAGCCATCCCGCTTTGTTTCACCTCCTCCAGCAAAATGTCTAGGGCATCCCTCTGACTGCATGATGTTCTAGTATTTTCAGCTAAAAGTTAATGTTGCATTTAAATGATACAATCAGCAACCAATGGAGTTTCCTTAATTATTCCAGATATCCAGCAGATATGAATTAGTAAATAAATAATCAATAAATTGGTCTCAGGTTAAACCACCATGCCAGAATTTCTCTACTGACCAAGCTCTATCTGTAAAGGCCTGAAAGAATTGTCTATGAATTGACAAAAACATTAATGCAACTAGCATTGAATGCAGAACAATAGCAACAAATGTTTCATACTGAATACAAGTATATTTTATTTTGACATATCTGATTGGAAGTCAAAAAGCATAAATTATAAATAGAACGGCTTGAATTTCCATGGGGTTTCTCTCGATCGTCCACCGTAACTTTGGCAAAAGATCTGCAGAACCCAGAAGAACGGCTTAAACAGTGTTTGCGTCATTTCTCCGAATTTGATTCTGCGAATCTTCCACCGAAGTTACAGTGGATGATCGGAAGAACGCGCAGAAGTTCAGCCCCTAAGTATATGCAGTATATATGGAGTCTCGCCTGGTATTAGTGCATTTTGGGAAATAGCAGGCACATAATGTATTATATGTTCTATTTATTAACATTGTTGGGTAGAAATTTATGGTCTGCATGCAAAGAGTTTCCTGATTTGTGCTGCCAGTGAGGCCCTATGCTGGAAGCACATAATCGGAAACTTTAGCCTGTAATGTAAGAACAGAAGTTCGTATTCAATAAGATTTGTCTTACCATAAGTGGATATTACATTTGTACAAATTCACATACAAATAAATACAGCTATATTGTAAAAGCTACATGTCTAGAAATACCAATAGAAAGCTAGAAACCAAAAAGTATGTGAGATATTTTTGGAGATACGGTTTACTAAATCTGTTCAATGCAAAGATTTAATCTTTCTAGCTTTAATGATTTAAATGCTAGAGAAAACAAGGTAGAGTTTTTGAAATGAACCAGAAATCATTTTTGGTGTGGCCTTATCAGGAAGTTGTTTGACATGGGTGCCAAAATTAACTCGTCTTGAAAGGAACTATAACCAAGACAAACAAACATTAATTTGTAAGAGCTAGATTTCAGTTTTCAGCTCAGCTCACGTAAGAAGAGTGAATAGATGAATGTAAATCCCCAATCTTTTGCTACTTACTAATTCTTATAAACAACTAACTATCTCATATCTTATACTTCCTCAAATGTCAAAACTCAAAAATATAGGTCACAGCTTGGCCCACAGGAAAGGACAAACTCTTCAACCCACAGAGGTTTCTCACAGTGATCAGTAAAGTCCATACCAATCTGCCTTCAGTGTTGGCACCATGCAATCAGAAGTGAGTCAATTTTGACACTATCTGTAAAGTAAGTTACCTTCAGGCCTAGAAACAATAAATCGAATAAGCATCTGATGAGATACACTAACTTGTATCTTCATGATTTCCAGTAATCCAGTGTTGAAATTGTTGAATCCCATTTATGTTGCCATTCAACTTAACTCTTTGAATGCCAACAGTATTGATTTTTGTCTTATTACACTTTTTTGAAGTGCATTGGAATGCTTTTTCCACATTAAAGGCGCTATATAGAAATAAGCTGTTGTTATATTAGTTTATTGGAACACAGGCTCAATTTGGATAAATTAAATGGAACTATGGCACGATTTTACTGAAAACAGCACAATCTCAAATGAAAGAAAAATTACCAATGCAGATTTTTCCCTCCAATTTTTCTTCTCGTTTGAAGGCTCTGATTCATAGCACGCGCTTCCATGGATATTAGCATCCCTCTGATTCTTTGACCAATTGGCCATTCTTTGAGCCTAGGTAATGAGTGTTCACAGGTTATTTGACTTGGGGAGCATTGTAGCCAAGCCTGAACTGCCTCACTTGACATTGATATGTGTACACTATCTGGCAGGGGTCAATAGATAATGATCAAGAGCAGGAACTCAAGGTGATTTTTCCTCTCCCTAGCCTGGGGACACTGAGGCCAATTATAGCTCCTCCATCCCCTCTCTGGCTGAGATCAGCCAATTCAGCACAGACCAAGGATTGAACTTGGAACTTTACTGGTCTGCTTTGGCCGATATAATAGCAGCAATGCATTTACCCATTGAGTCAAGTAAAGACTTTGTAAACACTTTCTCATTTCAAGTGTGTGTCATGGGTAGATAGCTCAATGATTTTTTTTTTTAAATCACTTGTGGAACCTGGATTTGATTTCAGGCTAGGCAGACAGGGTGAAATTAAAGGATATAAAATGTTGAGTAAAGGGTTAAAAGAAAATCCCTTGCAGAATTCTAACTGCATAAACATCCAAACTTAAAAACCTTTATCTAAGATTATCTCTCCAGTTTATAGCACATAGTGACATGACATTTAAAAAGGATAAATAAATGTTGTTATGCTCATTACCCAGTGAAGTGAAATTCTTGTCTTCACTAATTTTAGCAAAAAAGACACGAGTGTAAAGCAAGGTGTAGTTTTTTTTACTCAAGTTAATAAAGACATGAATTTTATATCCCAGATGACTTAAGCATCTGTGACATGATGGTAAATTTCCTCTGAGCTTCTCCCGCTCTGCTGCTGTAACTCTGTGGAAGTGTGGCGGAAATCCCGTTTACGCAGAAACAGGATTTCCATTGAAGTTACGGTGATGGAGAGGGGGAAGCTCTAAGGAAATTCACCCCCATAATATAAAAGACTTTTACAGTGAAAAATACTTGGGCAAATCAGGGAACCTATGGTTTTGACTCTGTTTTTCCCTGAATTTTAATGGTAGACAAAATAAGTTAATTCAACTTTCAGTTCACAATACAGCATTGACTAGACAATTGTCACAAAAGTAATTGAGCATTAAAGAACAAAACAAAAACATACCTCTAGCTCCCCAACGATTTAGCTGGCGAAGGCAGCATGTAACTGTGGCATACAGATCAGAGGTCTCAGGTTCAATCTACTCTGTTCTGAATAACTGACCTCAAAGTGTTGTGGCAATAGAATCACTGGGCTGGGGAGGGGAAAATTCAGCCAGGATTCCTGTTGATTGCTATCCAGTGACTTCTGCTGGAATGTGCTTGTGTGTCCATCTGCTGAGGGTAGGATTGGGCTCGGCTATTATTTACCACCACTGTCAAATGCACAGCTGACACTCACAAGACCATTTGAGTGAGGTATTGAAATGCAACAACACCTGCAGAACTGTACACTGCAGGATTAGCACCTCAGGAGTGAAGGGAGATTTTAAAAAAAACACATTCAGGCTGCAGGATTCAACGACATAAGAAATACTAAGTATCATTTGGGTTGTTCTAAGTTCCAAACCAGAACTCCTAAATGTCAGAATATAAATATAATCAAAAACAAAGTCCTTTCACATTCATGTGCCCTTGAGAATTTTTAAAAGTCCACTTGATTGCATTTGGTAGTACAAGGGTCACGTGTATTCTATGCACTGCCAATTGGAATGTTGGTCAATGTGTTCCACACCGTGTTTGTACCCACAACCTTTCCCCAGACAGACAAAAATGAAAACAAGAGTAATAAAAAATCTGTATGTGCACCATTCAACCAGATAACTTAAAGTCTTTATCTATTTAATTTATGTCTAAAACATTTGAGATATGTAATGTCTGTGTACCTTACATGTATTACATCTACTCACTGATCAGGGGCTTGCAATAGCATCTATCAAAATATAACCCAAATCATTTTGAAATATTCTTAAGTAAATGGGAATAGAATGCAGAAGGTTTCCAAAACATTTTTCACTAATTTCATTAAAGTTGTGGCACAAGATAATTCAATTAAATGTCTTGCGAAAGTTACCACTCACCAACATTTAGCCTCTGTTGTATGTGTCTATGTCCACTGAGCCTGTCTTATTTTCCAAACTATAGAAATCAGGAAGGAATTCAAACAACCCACAAATCTATTTTGTTTTTTCTATTATATTTATATACATGAAACTGTCAAATGACCAATAGAACTGCCATATTTTATTAAAATATATTTTCTAGTGTCATAAATACAATCTATTTTAGGAGTTGATTTCAACCTTCTTTCCTTTTTCATTCTTTTTGTAACTGCCTGTGTACTGGTATCAGCTAACAGACTCTCACCGAGACACTTTCTTTGCATTCAAAGGGGAGATTATTTTCCTTTTCCCATCTCTGTTGCAGCTCAACAATAACTGGTAATGACCTTAGAATGTTTCAAAAGTGCAAGACAGTATTTGATTGAAATGGGAGGTAAAGTGGCCTTAATGGACAAATAAATGGGAGAGAGTGCCGAATAATTGCATGGGTTCAGTGGTTTCGCGATAAATGAAGAAACTTTAAATGTATCTGAGATGTATTATCACAGGCATAGCCATAGGCAAGTTTTATACTGCACTGAAGCAGCTGGACCCTGTGAGATGGAGCAGATAGGAGGGGTGCTATCAGGTGGCAGGCTGGGTAATTACAACTCTCTATTTGGACTGCTGTAGTGATGCTGCATTTGATAAGCAGAGAATAATGAAGAAAAAAGAGCAGTGATAATGCAAAGCTAAATGGTTGAAAATAGTCTATCATAGCCTCAGCCCTGAGGGAGTCTGTGGGGACTTTGAGCTATCTTCTGCAGTTTTCAACCAGAAAAGAAAGACAGACATTTGCCTTCTTCGTTCTTTTTGTTGAATTTACGCCTAGTGGGACCAAAGCAAAAATTTGAAGAGAAATCATTGAGATGTGAAGTGAATGTGATTTATGACAATAATTGCATGACTCATTGAAGGTCATAGCACCAATATCCTTATAAATATTATCCTTTTATTTCATAGAATCAAAGGGGCAGAACTAGATTCTTCAGCACCTTCCTGCTGGTTTGCTTGAACAATCTGATCAAAAGACCTCTCCATTAGCAACCTATTCATAGGTGGCGGGGAGAACAAAATAGCTATTAGAACACATTTAAAATATGAGATTCTCACTGTAATTGCAATCTGATTTTACTCCTTTGTTGGAAACTATTGATTATAAACCTCCGATTACACCTCCCCCTCCTCCCATGGTAGATGGGGACAGCATAATGATGGATTAGCATAACCATATCTTAAAATTTTATTAATCACATTGCACCCGATTATGTTCTTTCTACAAGTTATTCATCTTTATTTGCCACTATCATGCTGCTTTCTTCTCTTATGCTTTTAATAACTTTGTTAACCAGCAGTAAAATAAACAGATTAAAAAAGAATCCAACACATTCAGTTATATATCTGCAAAATGTGGATCTCAGATTTTTTAATAATACAAATTAATTATAATAAAAAGTTGAATCCCATGGGTGAAAAAATTAAAAATTAAACAATTATGATAAATGTTACAATTAGCTTTAATATATAATTTTAATTTCTGTCTTTCCATTGACTTGCAAAAGAAATCAGGGATTGTTGATATTATCCAGAGGATTAGTTTGGAGGAGTTTTTGAATTCAGCACTGTAAGTGAGCTAAATTAATATTAACAGAGGCGCTATCATTAACCCAGAGTGCTTCGGTAATTTTGCCATTTCAATAGTGAATATTAATTTAGCTCCAATGTAGAATCTAAGATAGTGACTCCTCCCAGCCATTTCCTACAATGATATTATCACTGTTCACTGTTTCAACTGAAATATTCTAAAAATGTTGATGAAAGTAGAGGGACACAATAAAAATTATGTTTCAATTTAATCATAATTCTTTCTAAATATTTTGATTCTCAAATATTATTCTGATGGTGAAGCAGCCCTTAACTCCTGTTGACAAAGAATATGCATAAATAATATAAATTAAATAGAAAATATAATTTTTCTATGATAATAATATTCATAAATAATTAATCTTACAAATAACTTTAATTTGACCTCCATGAGGTGAGGAATGAGACATACTGAATGGGACATTTTTTATTTACAAAAATCAATAGTTCTGTGCGTTTCTAGGTTAAATATCACATAGGAAACAAGAAAACACAATGAAAAAAGGGCATTCAGCCCATTCGTTCCACAAATCATGTACAATCTATGCTATCCATTTAACCTCCCAAGGGAAATTCTGTACAAATACTCCCTGATCTCCAAAGGTTATCAAGCAAAACCAAATCCTCATATCTGCACTAATCAACCCTGCCACTCTCCACAGACAATTTCCCCTCTCTATTTCAGCAGCATGGAAGTCATTATGTATCATGCGGTGGGAAGACTTTTTCCTCAAAGATATTATTCACACTACATCATCACATGGAATGGACCAATGACAAAATGAGACTTGCTTTTTTATCAACAGCAATTCTCCTTTGAAGACTACAGTAGGCTAGTTACATAATTACAGGAAAAAATGTTATTTCTTTTTAAGAAATGTACTGCTTACTGTTCTGAAGCACTATTCTTCAATAGATGCTATCATGCATAATGGAGTGTTTGTTCTGGTGAAGGGTATGCACCAAAAATGTTAACTTGACTTTACAGATGCTGACTGACCTGCTGTGTATTTTCAACATGTTCTGTTATTTCAGATGTCCAATATTGGCATTTTTTTTTCTTTTTCAAAATGGAGTATTTGATCATCTTAGTCAATAATGATCCTTATAACTTCCAATCTGTTACCAATGAAATATCTATCCAGATCATCCCTGAAGGAGTTAGTTAACTCAATCTCAGATACTTTTGCTAGGGGTCAGCTCCACATTTCCACTACTCTATTGGAAATAATTCTGCTTCTAATCTCTAGTCTCACCTGAGACTTGATCATTTTAATCCTGCATCCTCTAGGTCTGTTCAATTCAAAGAACCTGCTTACAATTATATCATTCACATATTATTGTCAGTAATGACCTACATGATGCAGGTCTGCAGACAGAAGAAGCCCTTCGAGGTAAGTGTAAAACTTTCCTTTGTGCTCCTCCAGGCCCCACAAGGAAAGTTGTGGCTTCCCCTGCCTCAGACTCCTCTCCTTCCCTCCCATAGGCCCTCCTGAAATCTCCTCCCTACCAATTACCTGCTTGCCGGCAGATGCTCAGCACTCTCTTCCCATCCAGAATGGGCAAGAAGTGGCTTAGCGACATTTAACTGAGGCCCAGGAGTTAAAATACCCCGGACCTGAAACGTAGGCCAATAGGTGCTCTTCGCACATGCCCCGCCCCCTGCATGCCCAAAACCTGCTCGGGGTTAAAATTGATTCTTTTTTTCAGCAACAAACCATGAAAAAATGAATGGTGTGTTCATTAAAAGGGTCTACCACCTGAAACAGGCAGGCACTTCGGCTGCCCAGCGGTTAGGCCCACTTGAAAATGGCAGTGGCTGGTGCGTCAGTGTAAACAGGGCAGTAAGTCTACGGATTCCATTTTGAGGCCGTTAGCGCCGATTTGGCCAAGTTAAAATCGGCCCCCATATTTCCTAAAAAAACCTGTTTCCTAAAATAATGTTAAAATTGTATTGTTGTCTGCAAAGGTGAATTATTACTGTTTTTGGTCATTTTACTCATTGATCTATTGCAGTGACATCATGAACAAGCTGTGGAATGAATGATAATTTTGAGGAACATTTTTCTCAATAACTATACAAGGATAGCAGTGTTCCAAGGTGTCAATCTTGGCTCAGTTGTCGAACTCTTACCTTTGATTTAGAAAGTCATGGGTTCAAACCCCACTCGAGAGACTTGACCGCAGAATCCAGATTAACACTTCAATGCAGTACTGCACAGATAGAGGTGCTACCTTTCGGATGAGATGTTAACCTGAGGCCCTGCTTGTCCTCCCGGGTCGATGTAAAAGATCCCATGGCACTATTTGAAGAGGAACAGGGGAGTTGTCCGAGCCAACATTTATCCCTCAACCAACATCACCCAAACAAATTATCTGGTCATTTATCTCATTGCTGTTTGTGGGACCTTGCTGCATGCAAATTGACTGCCACATTTTTACAACAGTGACTACACTTCAAAAGTACATCAGCGACTCCAAAGTGCTTTGGGGTGTCCTGAGGATGCAAAAGGTGCTATATAAATGCAAGTTCTTTCTTTCAAGGAACATTGGAACAGGATTGGCCATTTAGCCCCTTGAGCCTGTTCCGCCATTCAATTAGATCAAAGCTGATCTATAAGCTCAACTCCATTTATCTGCCTTTGTTCCACATCCCTTAACACCGTACCTGCCAAAAGTCTTTTGTAATTTTTAACCTGTGAAAATTGCTCATTTTTGTTACACTGTTGTACCGTACTTCATTATGCGCAACTGTTAAATACAAAGTCCTATTCCTGAAATGATTTGAGCATCAGTTTAGGAAAGCTGCAACATTGCAAATTTTGATTGTACAGGACTTACACTACTTTCCACATATTACTGACATTCTATAGGTTAAAATTTAATAGTGAACCATAATGGTACTTCCCGAAGTTTTCTGACAGACTTTGTAATAGTGTGTTAACATTAATATGTATGGATGACTAATTTGGAGCGATAAATAATTCACAGAAATACTAAAACAAAACGAAGGCTGATTTGAATTTTTCAAAAGTAAACATTTGGGGTGCTGCCTGATAGGAGAGTTGTGAGTTGGCATTTCAGTTTATCAGCCACAAATGTGATGCATTTTGCCACCTCACACCAAGATTTGTAGGTGATGTTATTGGAGTGATCCGCACTCTGTGAATAAAGGTTTGAAACCCAGGAGTCAGATTAACTTGACATAGATTTTATTGGACAGCACACATGAATAATACAAGCAAGTTATACGTCTACACACTCACCCGTAGGAAACTCATCGGGGGCTAGGAGCTCACCAATCTAGGTTGTTCCTAACACTGAGTTTACCTGATAGAGAGTTTCATGACATATTTAAAATGGGTCTGAAAGTCGCATCCATTAACGTGCGTAGCGTTAAATGCACTACGCGATATGTGTCGACCTTGGACTACCTGGCCAAAGTCAAGAGCGACCTGCTGTTCTTGCAGGAGTGCCTGCCGCACCTCAGCAATTACCGGCAATGGTCGCAGCGGTGGGCCCACGGGCCGTCGATCTGGTCGGGAGGCAATGATTGCCGTGCCTCCAGCCTGGGGATTCTGCTGCGGGGAGGCAACTTCACCATCACCGAAATAAAGGGGGGTCACCTCCTCGTAGCAGACGTAATGTACAAAAACGCTCCACTCCGGCTGATCAACGTGTACGCCCCGACTCTAAAGAGCGAGCGGCTGGCCGTCTTCCAGCAGCTCCCGCGACGTCCAAGTCGGTCATTTTCGGCGGTGACTTCAACTGCATCATCGATGCGGCTGGACGATCCAGCAGAGCCGGCAGCAAACTGGACGCCACGTCCAAACTCCTGATGGAAGCGGTGAAAGACGCCAAGTTGTGCGACGTCTTCAGCAACCCCGCAGACAGAGCGGCACGTCAATACACCTGGTTCAGACCAGACGGGTCCGTCCGTTCTAGGTTAGGCTTCCTATTTGTGTCCCCGAAGCTCAAGGGCAGATCCACCAAGGTCACACCGGTGTTTTTCTCTGACCACTGCCTCTTCCTGGCCGACTGTCACCTACAGGACGATCAGAGAGTGGGCAGGAGGACATGGAAGCTGAACGTGAAACTGTTGACCCCGGGAAACATTGAGGAACTGAAGAGGGATTACAAAGGTTGGAGAACCATAAAGCCCCTCTTTGATTCCCCAGTGCACTGGTGGGAAGCCATCAAGGCGAACATCAAGAGGTTCTTCATCCTCAAAGGTGTTCAGAAGGCGAGAGAGAGGCAGAGGGAAACGGCCCGACTCCAGAAAAGCATGCAGAATCTTCTCCTGCTGGAGTCGATGGGGATCGATGTTGGGAAGGAACTCAGAGAGGTGAAGGACCAGCAAGCCTCGCTCTTTGCCTCAGAGGCCTCCAAGATCATCTTCCGGTCCAGAGTCCGCTCCGTGGAGCAGGACGAGACTTGCTCGCGCTTCTTCTTCCAAAAGGTGCACAGAGAGAGCTCTGTGATCAGCAGCCTGAAGGAAGAGGACGGCTCGGTCACGTCCTCGCAGCCCGAAATACTGAGGATCTGCAAATCCTTTTATGCCGGACTGTACGACGCGAAGCCCACAGACAGCGCGGCCTCCCACTCCTTCTTGACGTCTATCACGGAGGTTCTAGACGACAGCAAGCAGGAGAGCCTGGATCACCCGCTAACTCTGGACGAACTGACAATGGCCGTCCGTTCCTTTGAGAAGAGTAAGACTCCCGGAAGCGATGGCTTACCGGTGGAGTTGTACTCGGCTCTGTGGGACTGGATAGGCCCAGACCTGCTGGAAGTGTACGGGGGTATGCTCCTGGCAGGCAGCATGTCAGACTCCATGAGGAAAGGCATCATCACCCTCATCTACAAACAGAAGGGGGAGAAGGAAGAAATCAAAAATTGGCGACCCAGCTCACTACTTAACGTGGACTACAAAATTCTGTCCAAGGTCATCGCCAATTGGGTCAAGTCAGCCCTGGAGGTGGTGATCCACCCCGATCAGACCTGCGCCGTACCCGGCAGGAAGATCTCTGATAGCCTGGCGCTACTCAGGGATACGATCGCCTATGTACAGGACAGGAGGGTGAACACCTGCCTGATCAGCCTGGACCAGGAGAAGGCCTTTGACAGAATATCCCACACGTACATGATGGACGTGCTCTCCAAAATGGGGTTTGGGGAGGGAATCCGCAATTGGATCTAACTGCTCTACACAAACATCAGTAGCGCAGTTTCAATCAACAGATGGGAATCAGAAAGCTTTCCGATCAAATCTGGAGTCAGGCCGGGCTGTCCTCTCTCCTCCGTCTTGTTTGTGTGTTGCATCGAACCCTTTGCTGAGTCCATCAGGAGGGATGCGGGCGATGATCCCAGGCAGTGGAGGCACTCAGGTCAAGGCCTCCCTGTACATGGACGACGTCGCCGTCTTTTGCTCGGATCAGCTGTTGGTCCGCAGATTGATGAGCATCTGCGACCAGTTCGAACTGGCCTCGGGGGCCAGGGTAAATCGTAGCAAGAGCGAGGCCATGTTCTTTGGGAACTGTACCGACCGATCCTTTGTCCCCTTTGCCGTCAGGTCGGATTACCTGAAGGTGCTGGGGATCTGGTTCGGGGGGGCCGGGGCGTGCACCAAAAACTGGGAGGAGCGTCTTGCCAAGGTTAAGCAGAAACTGGGACTGTGGGATCGACGATCCCTCTCGATCGTGGGCAAAAACCTGGTCATCAGGTGCGAGGTGCTCTCGGTGTTGTTGTACGTGGCGCAGGTCTGGCCCATACCTCGCTCCTGCACCGCGACAGTCACCCGAGCCATCTTCCACTTTATCTGGAGATCAAAAATGGACCGTGTCCGCAGGGACACGATGTACAAATCTCCGGAGAAAGGGGGGAAAGGCGTGCCCAACGTGGCCCTCATCCTGATGTCCACCTTTGTGTGCGGCTGCATCAAGCTGTGCATAGACCCTCGGTATGCAAACACAAAGTGTCACTATGTGCTGAGGTTCTACCTGTCCCCGGTGTTGAGAAGGATGGGCCTGGCCACGCTGCCATGGAACTCTCCGTCCAGTTGGACCATTCCACCCCACCTGTCCTTCGTGGAAAAGTTTATGCAGAAAAACACCTTTGACCACAAGGCGATCAGCAAGTGGTCCGCACGTAACGTCCTCGAGACCCTGCGGGAAAAGGAGATGGTGGATCCTGTCGGTTGGTTCCCCGAGCAAACTGTCAATGTCATTTGGCAGAACGCCTCATCGCCAGAGCTTTCAAACAAGCACCAAGACCTAGCTTGGCTGGTGGTGAGAAGGGCCCTTCCTGTCAGATCCTTCACGCACTCCCGGAATCTCAGCGCCACCGGGCGCTGTCCCCGAGGAGGCTGCGGTGGAGACGAGACCGTCAGCCATCTCCTTCTGGAATGTGCCTTTGCAAAGAAGGTCTGGAGAGAGATGCAGTGGTATCTGTCCAGGTTTGTCCCGAGCAGTTCCGTAACACAGGATTCTGTGCTCTATGGGCTGTTCCCGGGGACGCACACTGAGACGGACATCAACTGCTGCTGGAAGACCATCAACTCGGTGAAAGACGCCCTTTGGTCTGCCTGAAACTTGCTGGTCTTCCAGTGCAAGGAGCTGTCCTCGACCGAGTGTTGCAGACTGGCACATTCCAAGGTCCAGGACTACGTGCTCAGGGATGCACTGAGAATGGGTGCGGCCATCGCAAAGGCTCTGTGGGGAAAGGCAACTGTTTAGAGCCTTTCCGCCATTGTTAACTGAGGGGCTGAAATCATGGAAAAACCCCCTCGGACAGAATGTAAAATTCAAATTGATGTAATGTACCTGTAATAAATCTGTAATTAATCTGTAATGATTCACCTGTATTGATTGTGATGCAATGAGGCACCCTAGAGTGTCGTGAACTGTAATTATGTCCAATGTGTTCATTGAACTGTACTTGATGTAACCTGGAAATTGTATAATCTGTATTGTGTACGTTTGGAATGAGATATGACAACTGTATTGTATGTACTGCTGCAAATTTTATGAATAAAGTATATTTTTTGGAAAATTTTTTTTATACCTTTCTTGAAACATGTTTCTTTGCAACTGTCACTCATCTTGACTCAGCAGATGTCACATGATTGGTTTTGGCCTAAAACTGTGTGAGATGAGATGTTCTAATGCTTATCTATACTAGTCCTCCAGACTCCTGAATCATTCCACACTTATTGGGCTCAATTTTCAAAGTAAAAAATGGGTTTGGGGCGGGGAGGTATTGAAAATTGCCACCATTTCAGACCCGCCTCCAACCTACCCATTTCCTGTTTTCACTGGGGTGGGATGGGGGCCAACCTGCTTCCAGTAGGCGGGTCGGGCCTTAAAACCTTTCAAGGAGCCTCAGGTCTCCATTTTTCTCCAATTCCCGATTTCAACCCCGGGGTGGTCGGGATTCCTGGGCCGTCTGTTTTACGCCTCGTGAAAGGAGGCGAGAAGGCCCGAGACGAACAGATAGGTGCCTAGAAAGGCACATCTTGTGGGCCGGGAGGAGCAGAAGTGCTTCCCCCAAGCCCAACAAGCCTACCTGCACCAACGCCCCCCCCCGAACGATCGCTGACCCCAGACCCCCGATCGCAGACCCCCAACTCCCGACCCCGCTCCTCCCCCGACTCCTGACCCCGATCCCCAACCCCGATCCTCCCCCTCCGAACCCGACCCTCCCCCACCACTCCAATCCTCCGATCCCCGACCGTCCACCTCAACGATCGTGGATCCCTGCGATGAGTCCCTAATCCCAACACCCCTCCATGACTGACCCCCGATCCCATCTCTCATGACCCCGTGCCAACCTATGCCCACCTGTGCCCCCCCCCCACATCCATACAAACAAAGACATACCTGCAGACTTACCTGAAGACGTCCTCTCCCTGGCTGGTCTCCAGTCCGACTGAGACCAGCCTGTCAACCAACCGGTCAGTCAGATGGGAAACCGACAAAAAAAAATGACATCTTTACATCAAAATCGTAAGGATGTCCGGGAAACCCATACTAATTTCAATTTGACCCCCCACCTTCCCGGTTCCGTTTTGAAATTGAGCCCATTATCTGTACTACACTTCACACTGACTGTCCTTGTTCTGTTTTAACTCAGTCCCCCTGATTCTACTTCTCCATACCACTTTGCACGCCAACCGTTTATTCCTTCACATTACATGCTAACTATCCCATCATGCTCCGTGCTTATGTCAAGTCATTTAGCCTGCCATGGTAACAATCCAACAGGTGGAACTACCTACAAGACAAAAAAAAGTGTCCCAATTTTGAATTGAGGTGGGGGAGGAAAGAAATGAACACTAGGCAAAATTCTATTATGTTTTCTATGATGGTGTAAATATCACATTTATGCCATGATGCAACTATTCTGTGCCTCCTTTTTGAGCAATTTCTATTGTTCAGCAGTCTGCCAGTGCGCTAGTGAAGTTAAGTCACTTAGTGCATCAAGTGGCACAACAGGAAAGCACAAACAATAACTTGGTAGTGCCTTTAAGCCAAATTAACATCAGAAGCCATAAAAGCTAAACCACTAAAACACATTCATCGTCCTCATCATACTATACAGGCAAAGTTTAAGCAAGCAGACTGTACAAACAGACAATGCACGCACAGTTTCCATTCATATGCTCCACCCACAGTGTGTGAGGTCATGGCTATGTCTATTGGGTCTCAGTACAGCCTGGCAATAGTCCAGGTTGTTTTTAATTAAAATAACTTGGAATCTGGATTTTTGCCTGCTAGGTAGAGATATCTCTTTACCATCATTGTTTGACTGGAGTTGACACACTTATTCCTCTGGCTATCATTCAATTATACATCATGACAAGAAATATAATTTAATGATTTAGTGGTTATGAAATGTTCTGATTCATTAAAAGCTGTATGCAGCTATTCAAAATGACTGAGTCTGGTACAAGCAACATTTTAGGACAGTCTTCAAAATTTTTTTTCCACTTAGATGGAAATACAATCATGAACACTCCCTACAACAAAAACGGGAAAGGTTTACATTTTATTTGAATTTGCTGTGTTTCATTTTGAACAGGAAATGCTGCCAGTTCCTGATAATGGTAAGTTTGGACTGTCGTGGTCAAAGATACAGAAAGACTCCCAGAAAATGGCAATGAAGGAAGCAGGTAAACCATCAGATATAACCAGGAACTCTGATAATGTCACTGTTTAGAAAGTACTCCCAGATAATTGACCATCATTACTGTTAGACTAAGCTTATCATGATTTCTCATGCTTTTGAAGTGGTTCAGAAATGCATGTTGTTATTTAGAACTTTTGTAATTATTTGTTTTAACTTTATGCTACAACAAAAGCCTACAGAGAGTTCCTCCGGTTTTTATTTCAGAAAAAGAAAAGGAGACACAGTTAAATATTTCCTTTTGTTGTAAGCAATTTCCTTTCAATGGCTGATATTATCATAAAACTAGATGTATATGAAAGTCTATCACGCAATTTCCAAATGAAGTGCCAGCCTTTGAACTCTGTTCAGCTGGCACCATAACAATCCTTTTGCTACTGGACTGAACATGTGATACCTCAATGAATCTGATGTCCTCTTTCCTGCCAGCTCGAAGAACCGCCCCATTTGTAGCACTGGGCTTAACATCCAAAATATCTCCCCTTCCTTTCTCCCAGGTTCTTTTACCTTTCATTTTATTTCAAGTTTTCTTCAGTTACTCCTCATGTAACAGTCAGGGTGAGAATTGCAGCTAAGTGTTCAAGATGGCTATAGAAGGGCAGTTGGGTAGTAGTAGCATTTGCTTTTAGATGCAAAAGATGCAGATGTGGTGTTTGTACACTTGTTTACTGCCCAGGATTCCAAACTGGCCCAAGGCTAAGAAGCAGGTCCAGACCAGTTTGGAACTTTAGAAGTTCATTAGGGTTGGGTTTCAAAATGGATGGTCAATTAGTCTGAATTTACATATGAATCCAAGACATGTTTTGTAAACTAAACATGGACTGTAAATGGTTCTAAGAGACAGACCAGATCTGGATGTTACATGTCACCTCTTCCTGTTTGTAACATCAAGCATGCATTAAAGTATCATATTTCAACAAGAAAAGCAATCCGGACATCCCAACACAAGATGATGTGATATCAATCCATTCAGACCCGTAAGATCCCAGGTTTAATCTTTAGCTTGTATTGAGTTAGCTACTAGAGCAGAAGTGAGGACACTACAATTATCTGGGCTAAATGTCCCTGGACTAATCAGCCAGAGTTCATGCTTCTAATTGCTATCCAGTGACCCCTGTTCAAACATGCATGAGTGTGGTCATCAGGTAAGGACATGTTTGGGTTTAGCTGTGTTGCTGCCACATTCAATAGGCTGCTGACACTCACTGTTAAAAATAAGACATGAAAAATGACCACTTGAGCTGGTGTTTATGGAACCGTACCCCAACAATAATCAGGAGAGAAATGGGAAGAAATGTGGAGTTTTTTTTTTAAAAAAAGCAATATCTATTTCCACTTGTAATTAATTCCAAAAGCCTATGAAAACAAAAGCTACTATGTTTTCTTGCCACATACTGTACTTAATTTATACTCCTGGCTTCTGGAATGGGATCAATCTGAAGGAGTAAGAAACAGCCGTTGGGTAAGTCTTTGTATTTGCTGGGCATGCTGGACAGTTAGTACAAGGTAATAATTCCGATGCAGCTAGGGGCCAAATTTTCAGAAGACACTAGCAACTTACAATGGGTTGTAACTAATACAACAGGATCTTAAACATAAGGCTAATATTGGTAACATAGCGACTAGTTTGAACTAGTTGTAAGAGTCTCAAGGTGGAATACAAACCTATAAAAGTTGGTGGGAAAGTGGGAAATTTATTGCGGTATAGGAAGGAAATTATATTCAAAACATGGGGGTAGAAGGTCAAGTAGTTAGGGATATGTAAATTATTGTTAAGGTAGTTAATCTTTTTACCAGCCTAAACATATCATAGAATCTGCCTTTGACAACAGTATTTTTACCCCTTTCAACAAAAAAGAAAGTTTCATGCGTGGTTCCTTCAAGTTATGGACAATTTCTTATAAATATGGCATCCAATTATCGTAGTATCATATCATAGTATCTTACAAGGTACAGCACAGGAGTAGGCCATTCAGCCCCTCGAGCCCGCTCCGCCATTTGATAAGATCATGGGGGATCTGTGATCAAACTCCATATACCTGCCTTTGGCCCATATCCCTCAATACCTTAGATAGCTTTTTGCCAACCAATCTCAGATTTAAAATTAGCAATTGAGCTAGTATCAATTGCCGTTTGCGGAAGAGAGTTCCAAACTTCTACCACCCTTTGTGTGTAGAAGTGTTTTCTAATCTCACTCCTGAAAGGTCTGGTTCTAATTTTTAGACTGTGCCCCCTACTCCTAGAATCCCCAACCAGCAGAAATAGTTTCTCTCTATCCACCCTATCTGTTCCCCTTAATATCGTATAAACTTCGATCAGATCACCCCTTAACCTTCTAAACTCTAGAGAAGACAACCCCAATTTGTGTAATCTCTCCTCGTAACTTAACCCTTGAAGTCCGGGTATCATTCTAGTAAACCTACGCTGCACTCCCTCCAAGGCCAATATGTCCTTCCGAAGGTGCTGTGCCCAGAACTGCTCACTGTACTCCAGGTGCGGTCTAACCAGGATTTTGTATCGCTGCAGCATAATTTCTGCCCCCTTGTACTCTAGTCCTCTAGATATAAAGACCAACATTCCATTTGCCTTCTTGATTATTTTCTGTACCTGTTCATGACACTTCAATGATCTATGTACCTGAACCCCTAAGTCCCTTTGGACATCCACTGTTTTTAACTTTTTACCATTTAGAAAGTACCCTGTTCTATCCTTTTTTGATCCAAAGTGGATGACCTCACATTTGCCTACATTGAATTCCATTTGCCACAATTTTGCCCATTCACCTAATCTATCAATATCGCTTTGTAATTTTATGTTTTCATCCACACTGCTTACAATGCCACCAATCTTTGTGTCATCGGCAAACTTAGATATGAGACTTTCTATGCCTTCATCTAAGTCGTTAATAATTATTGTGAGTAATTGAGGCTCCAAGACAGTGGGACTCCACTGTCACATCCTGCCAATGTGAGTACCTACCCATTATCCCTACACTCTGTCGCCTTTCGCTCAGCCAACTTCCTAACCAAGTCCGTACTTTTCCCTCGATTCCATGGGCTTCTATCTTAGCTAACAGTTTCTTATGTGGGACTTTATCAAATGCCTTCTGGAAGTCCATATAAATAACATCCATTGACATTCCCCTGTCCACTACTTTAGTCACCTCTTCAAAAAATTCAATCAGGTTTGTCAGGCACGACCTACCTTTCACAAATCCATGCTGGCTCTCTCCGATTAACTGAAAATTCTCGAGGTCTTCAGTCACCCTATCCTTAATTATAGAATCCAGCATTTTCCCCACAACAGATGTTAGGCTAACTGGTCTATAATTCCCCGGTTTCCCTCTCTCTCCTTTCTTAAAAAGCAGAGTGACATGTGCAATTTTCCAATCTAGAGGGACAGTTCCTGAATCTAGAGAACTTTGAAAGATTATAGTTAGGGCATCTGCAATGTGCTCACCTACTTCCTTTAAAACCCTGGGATGGAAACCATCTGGTCCTGGGGATTTGTCACTCTTTAGTGCTATTATTTTCTTCAGAGCTTTCCATTTAGTCCCATTACCCTGCTCTTTCTTCATAGTCCTGTAAATTTTTTCCCTTCGACTATTTATCTAATTCACTTTTGAAAGTTGCTATTCAATCAGCTTCCACCACCCTTTCAGGCAGTGGATTCCAGATCATTACAAATCCCTGCGTAAAAAAATGTTTCCTCATGTTGCCTCTGGCTCTTTTGCTAATCACCTTAAATCTGTGTCCTCTGGTTACCGACCCATCTGCCACAGGAAACCGTTTCTCCATATTTACAAAGAACATAAGAACATAAGAAATAGGAGCAGGAGTAGGCTATACGGCCCCTCGAGCCTACTCCGCATTCAATAAGATCATGGTTGATCTTCGACCTCAACTCCACTTTCCCACCCGATCCCCATATCCTTTAATTCTCCTAGAGTCCAAAAATCTATCTCAGCCTTGAATACACTCAATGAGTCAGCATCCACAGCCCTCTGGGGTAGAGAATTCCAAAGATTCACAGCCCTCTACGTGAAGAAATTTCTCCTCATCTCAGTCTTAAATGGCTGACCCCTTATCCTGGGACTATGCACCCTAGTCCTAGACTCTCCAGCCAGAGGAAACAACCTCTCAGCATCTACCCTGTCAAGCCCCCTCAGAATCTTATATGTTTCAATGAGATCACCTCTCATTCTGCTAAACTCCAGACAGTATAGGCCCATTCTACTCAATCTCTCCACATAGGATAACCCTCTCATCCCAGGAATCAACCTAGTGAACCTTCATATCTATCAAAACTGTTCATGATTTTGAACACCTCTATCAAATCTCCCCTTAACCTTCTCTGTTGTAAGGAGAACAACCCCAGCTTCTCCAGTCTCACCACATAACTGAAGTCCCTCATCCCTGGCACCATTCCAGTAAATTTCTTCTGCACCCTCTCTAAGGCCTTGACATCCTTCCTAAAGTGTGGTGCCTAGAATTGAACAAAATACTCCAGCTGAGGCCTACCCAGTGTTTTATAAAAGGTTTAGAATAACTTCCTTGCTTTTGTACTCCATGCCTCTATTAATAAAACCCAGGATCCAAAATGCTTTTTTAACAGCCTTCTCAACTTGTCTTGTCATCTTCAAAGATTTGTGTACGTACACCCCCAGGTCTCTATGTTCCTGCCCCCCATTTAAAATTGTATCATTTAGTTTATATTGCTTCTCCTGATTCTTCCTACCAAAATGTATCACTTCACACTTCCCTGCATTAAATTGCATCTGCAATGTGTCTGCCCATTTCACCAGTCTATCTATGTCCTCCTGAAGTCTGATACTACCCTCCACATTGTTTACTACATTTCCAGTTTCGTGTCATCTGCAAACTTTGAAATTATACCCTCTATACCCAAGTCCAGTTCATTAATATATATCAAAAAGAGCAGCGGTCCTAATACTGACTCCTGGGGAACACAACTGTATACTTCCCTCCAGTCTGAAAAACAACCGTTCACCGCTATTCTCTGCTTTCTGTCCCTTAGTCAATTTTGTATCCATGCTGCCACTGTCCATTTAATCCTATGGGATTTAATTTTGCTTACAAGTCTACTATGTGGTACTTTATCACACGCCTTTTGAAGGTCCATATATACATCATCTGCACTCCCCTCATCAACCCTTTCCATTACTTCAAAGTACTCAATCAAGTTCGTCAAACACAATTTTCCTTTAACAAATCTGTGCGGACATTCCTTTATTAGGCCATACTTTTCCAAGTGCCAATTAATTTTGTCCCAGATTATTGTCTCTAAAAGTTTCCCCACCACCGACATTGGGCTGACTGGCCTGTAATTGCTGAGTTTATCCCTCCCCTTTTTTGAACAGGGGTGTAACATTTGCAATCCTCTAGTCCTCCAGCATGGACCCCACATCCAAGGAGAATTGGAAGATTGTGGTCAGGGCCTCAGCATATTTCTACCCTTACTTCCCTCAGTAACCTGGGATGCATCCCATCTGGACCGGGCAACTTTTCTATTTTAAGAACATACGGATTAAGAGCAGGAGTAGGCCATTCGGCCTCTCGAGCCTGCTCTGCCATTTGATAAGATCATGGCTGATCTGATTGTGACCTCAACCCTACTTTCCTGTCTACCCACTATAACCTTTGACTCCCTTGTTAATCAGGAATCTATCTAACTCAGCCTTAAAAATATTCAATGACCCTTCCTCCACCTTTCTCTGGGGAAGGGAGTTCCACAGACTCACGACCCTCAGTGAAAACATTTCTCCTCATCTCCGCCTTAAATGGGAGACCCCTTATTTTTAAACTGTGGCCCCTAGTCTCTCCCACAAGGGGAAACATCCTCTCAGCATCTACCCCTTCTAGTCCCCTCAGGATCTTATATATTTCAATAAGATCACCTCTCATTCTTCTAAACTCCAGTATATACAGGCCCAACTTGTCCAACCTTTCCTCATAAGATAACCCCCTCGTCCCAGGAATCAGTCGAGTGAACCTTCTCTGAACCGCCTCCAAAGTAATTATGTCCTTTCTTAAATAAGGAGACCAAAACTGCACACAGTATTCTAGATGTGGTCTCACCAATGCCCTTACAACTGTAGCAAAATATCTCTACTTTTATATTCCATTCCCCTTGCAATAAATGACAACATTCCATTTGCCTTCCTAATCACTTTCTGTACCTGCATACTAACTTTTTGTGATTCATGTACTAGGACACCCAGATCCCTCTGTACCTCGGAGTTCTGCAATCTCTCTCCATTTAAATAATATACTGCTTTTCTATTCCTCCTGTCAAAGTGGACAAGTTCACATTTTCTCACATTATATTCCATCTGCCAAATTTTTGCCCACTCACTTAACCTATCTATATCCCTTTGCAGACTCCTTGGGCCCGATTTTAGCACCCGCTATCGGGTGCGTTCTCGGCGGGGGGGCCTTGAAAATCGTAAAATCCAGGATCCCGACCGGATCCCGCCTCGATCCCGCCCACTTCCGGGTTCCCTGCTGACGCGCCGGCGTGCGCGCGCAGCCCCCGCTGGTGGGAATCCCGCAGGCAATTAAAGCCAGCGGGATGCCACTTGAGAGTATTTATGTAGCTATTTCAGGTCATTAACTGACCTGATTAAGGGACTGTGTGTGATTTTGGATCAACATGGGACTGTTTCCCACACTGGGGGAAACACTCCCAGTTGAAATGGACGTGTTGCAGCTGTCAGCCTGTGGCAGCTGCAAAGGTCCATTTGACAGGGGGTGGGGGAGACCCTCACCCATTGCAGGAGGCCATTCTGTCACTTGGGACAAAGTTTGGCCTCCACCACCCTCCTCCTGACGGTCAAAGTCACCAACCTGCACACTTACGGGTCCGGAGACATGTACCTACCTTGCGGACCCCCTCAGATGTACATCTTGCGGATGAGGGCCGCCGTAGCTGCAGTCATGACCTCCTCGGAGGGCGAACAGCATCACCAGCCTCACCAGCCTCGCCATCCACGCCGTCCACCTCTGACACGTGGAGCTCCACAACAGAGTGCTGTGACACATCCACCTGTACAGCAGGAGGGAGGGCTACCACAGAGAGAGATGCATCGCAGAGGACACTACCCTCGCCACAGGTTCCACAGACCGAGGCTCAGCCTCCTGGACCTCTCTGAGCAGCAGTGCACACGGAGGCTCAGAGTTACTCGACATGTAGCCATGGACATCTGCAGCCTCTTTCATGCCGAGCTGCTCCTGGCTGGCCCGTGCACCATCTTCCTACCTGTCGCTGTCAAAGTCACCACTGCCCTCCCGAACTTCTCCTCCACAGCCTTCGAGGGTGCAACCGGGGACATCGCCGATGTCTCTCAGTTGTCTGCGCAGAAGAGCCCTGCAAATACACCTAAACCCACTCTGCAGTGACACAATGTGTGGCATCAGTGGTGGGTCCTCATAGTGATACCCAGGAACGGGCATTATTGCACAAACCGGACAGGATTCGCGAAGACATGGCAGTAGTGGTGCCAATATAATGTGTGATGTGAGTTGTTCTGAAATTCAATATAAGTAAAAACCATGACAAACCCTCAAACACCCTTGTGCATCCCCTTCATGCTCACGACACGTTTGCCTTACGCTGCCTACTGCACATATGTGATGCATGCCCTGTGGCTGCAGCACAGGTGGTGGCAGGTTGAGTGAGGCTGACCGTGAAAGAGATGCACGAGAGGGTGAGTATGGGATAGAGCCATGAGATTGTATGAGGATTGGGTTGCGTGGTAGTGGCGGGATGAGTACTGGCGAGGTGAGTAGGTGCAGGTAAGATGAGGATGGGGTTTGAGTGGGTATGAGGGGTGATGTGACAGAGTAGTGTTGGCAGCGCAGAAGGAGATGTGGGGTGGAGGCAGTGATGTGGCAGACGGAGTGTAGGGGAAAGACTACGTGTACTCACTGTGGCTGACCTACTGAGGTCATTGCAGCGCCTCCTGCATTGTGTGCAGGTGGGCGATATGTTGGTGGCGCTGGTGACCTCCTCTGCCACCTCGAGCCAGGCCTTCCTGGTGGCAGAGGCAGGCCGCATCCTCCCGCCCACCGGGTGGAAGATCTCTGTCCTCCCCCTCCTCCTCACCCCATGTATTGATACCTGGGGTGAGGCATCATTAAACTGGGAGCAGCCTTCCTCTGGGCTGCTCCATGCAGTCATCTTTGCTATTTGTTGCAGCATCTGTCAGTGGAGGACTTCCCCTTTAAATAGAGCGCCTCCAGCTGACAGACCTTACTGCGCATGCGCAGCCCGCCCGACGTGCAGACCAGCAGCGGGGAACTCGGAGGAGCAGGTAAGTGGCTCCAATTAGTGCGTTGCCTGCTACGATCGCGCGGGAAACCCACTAATTTCACCGGGCGCGTTACCCACGCGCCCGCTTGCCCACCCGCCGAGAACCCGCACCCCTGCTAAAATCGGGCCCCTTATGTCCTCTTCACAACTTACTTTCCTACCTACCTTTATGTTATCAGCAAATTTAGCAACCAAACATTCGTTCCCTTCATCCAAGCCATTGATTTAGATTGTAAGTAGTTGAGGCCCAAGCACTGATCCTTGTAGCACTCCATTCATTACATCTTGAGTTCTGCCAATCTTTTAAGTGCCTCCTTTTTATCTATTTGTATCCTATCCAACATCGCTACCTCCTCCTTTACTGCTACAATGGCAGCATCATCTTCTCTAGTGAAGACGGATGTGAAGTATTCATTTAGTACCTCACCCATGCCCTCTGCCTCCACAAGAAGATCTCCTTTTTTTTGTCCCTAATCAGTCCCACCCTTACTTTGACTACCCTTTCACTATTTATATGTTTAGAAAAGACTTTTGGATTCCCTTTTATTTTAGCCGCTAATCTATTCTCATACTTTTTCTTTGTCCCTCTTATTGCCTTTTTTAGATCTCCTCAGTACTTTCTATATTCAGCCTGGTTCTCTACTGTATTTGAAACATTCATTCATCATAATCCTCCTTTTTTTGTTTCATTTTAATCTCCATATCTTTAGTCATCCAGGGATCTCTAGCTTTGGATGCCCTTCCTTTCCCCTTCGTAGGAATGTGTACTCTATACCCAAACCAAGTCCTCCTTGAAGGCTTCCCATTGTTCAATCACTGTTTTGCCTACCAATTTTTGATTCCAATCCATTTGGGCAAGGTCCCTTTTTAACTCACTGAAATTAGCCCTCCTCCAGTTCACATTTGATTGTTCCTTGTCCTTTTCCATAACTATTCTAAACCTCATGATATTATGATCACTGTTTCCCAAATGCTCCACCACTGAAACATTCTCCACCTGCCCCATTTCATTCCCCAGCATTGTTTCCTTCCTGGTTGGGCTAGAAACACACTGTTCCAGAAAGTTCTCTTGAACACATTTCAGAATTCCTCCCCATCTTTGCCCTTTACACTGTTACTGTCCCAGTCTATATTGGGATAATTGAAGTCCCCCATTATCACTACTCTATAGTTCTTGCATCTTTCTGAAATTTGTCTGCAGATTTGCTCCTCTATCTCCTTCCTACTATTTGGTGGCCTATAGTATACACCCAGTAATGTAATAGCCCCTCAATTGTTCCTTAATTCTAACCAAATAGATTCTGTCTTTGACCCCTCAACTACATCATCCTTTTCCATGCTATAATAGTTTCTTTGATCAAAACTGCCACCACCATCACCACCCCCCTCCTTCTTTTCCTCCCTATCTTTCTTGAATACCTTGTAGCCAGGAATATTAAGTACCCAATCCTCCCTTCTTTGAGCCAGGTCTCTGTTATTGCCACTATATCATCGTCCCACGTGGCGACTTGAGCCTGCAGCTCACCAACCTTATTTACCACGCTACGTGCATTTACACACATGCACTCCAAACTCATCTTAGATTGCCTTGCATTTGCCCCCTATCTCTCATCCAGATATTAGAAAAGAGATTAATCATATGAGATTTGACCCTGGCAAATGTGGTGCACGCTGACTCTTTTTTCAATACCTTAGACATATATCTCATTTCCAACATTTAAAAGATTTGTGTAATTTTGCAGAACTGTCAAACACACACTTAGTGCAGAGCCAGAAGAAATCTGCATGACATTTTATTTTGTAACATTTTACTGTTGATATTTTCACACTAGAAAGAAAACAAAAAATAGATCACATTACAGTCCAAAGGACAACCAGAAATTCCCATTGTTACTTTATTCTACTTTCCTTTTACTCTTTCACTCTATTACATCCAGCATTTAATTATTTATCCATGCTAAGTTGTGTTTTTTTATGTCTTTTCAACTTTCTTCTTTGTATCTCTTTCTTCCTTGCTGTCACGTTTCAGGATTTTTGATAATATTTTTCTCCACAGAAAGTATTTGGAAAAAGAGTTACATTTAAATATTGTTTTTTTTTTAAAAAGTGTATTCGTCCAGACTCAGAAGATTAGGATGCAAGAGAGTCAAGCGAGACAGCAAACTTCATTGTTTTGCATTATTACACAAGGACATGTTGCACTGATTTAACTAAGTAAGTCCTATCATAACTGTTGCTCTGAATGTTTACTTGTTATCTGTGAAATAAAACAGTTTAACTGGCCTTTTCTCACCAAGTGTTTTCATGGTCCGTTTTTTAACAAAATTGGAGATGTGCATCTGGGGCCATATTCAAATGACACCACATCCAGTTCAGATCACAAGGGGGTCCTACAATTACACCCCTGGTTTATGCTATAGTATAGTTAGATATTGGGCAGTATGGGCACACCCATGAAAATAAGAAGCTCAGATTGTTATGGGAGTGTCCAACTGCTGTACTGAAAAGAATATCGAAGACCAGAATTTGTAACAATTGGTGGCAGCTACCCGGGATACTGAACTATACTGGTGACAAACGCAATTCAAAACGTTTAAAAATTTAAAAGTAAACTGAACAGAAACATTAACATTTAAAAATGTCCAAGTCAACAGAAATCGAACTTGAGTAAGCGAGGTTAGTAGGTGAAGAGAGAAAGTTTGAATTAAAGTTTGACTGACATTTTCACTGTTCTTCTCGTTTCTAAGACAAATGCAGATTTCAGGAAGAAAAGGAACAATGGGAATTTGAGGCCAACTAGAAAGAGGAAGAGTGTCCTCATAGAAACGCACAACAGCAACGCGCCCAGTAAATGGGGTTGCAGAACTTGGGGCCCAGAATTTTATAAATCAAATCTTACTTCAAATATAAACGGGTGTACGATGTTGATAGTTTTATCATTTAAATTCTTAGCCAGTTTTCACAAGTGCGACAAAAATAATTGGGCCAGCCGACTCATAAGCGAAAGGGCACTTGAAACATTCTGTCGTATTAATCCTGACGATTGTATGAACTATGATATTGTAAAGCATGCTAGTCTCGGACCTTATGATTTAATGCCTGAAGTGTACAGGCAGAAATTTAAGAAACTAAGGGAGGATCTGTTCAATACAATGATTACTCCAGGATCATCCCACTAAACCACTGACCATCCAACTCCACTTCCTGGCCCCCATGTTAGCTGACAGTTCCCTCACCTCAGGTACTGTACCCTTCCCCTTCAAATCTGCTATCATCAATCTCCTCCTCAAAAAAACCCTTGACCCCTCTGTCCTTGCAAACAACCTCCCTTTCCTCTCCAAAATCCTTGAACGTGTTGTCACCTCCCAAATCCGTGCCCATCTTTCCTGCAACTCCATATTCGAATCCTTCCAATCAGGTTTCTGCCCATGCCACAGTACTGAAACGGCCATTATCGAGGTCATAAAGGACATCCTATGCGACTGTAACCATGACCATATTAAACTATCCCTCCTTATCCTTCTTGACCTTTTTGCAGGCTTTGACACGGTTGTCCATACCATCCTCCTCAAATGCATCTTCTCTGTCGTCCAGCTGGGCAGGACTGCGCTCACCTGGTTCCATTCTTATCTATCCAGTCGTAGCCAGAGAATCACCTGCAATGGCTTCTCTTCCCTCTTCCACACCTGTACCGCTGGAGTCCCCCAAGGATCTATCCTTGGCCCCTTCCTATTTCTCACCTACATGCTGCCCATCACCTGGCGACATCATCCGAAAACACAACATTAGGTTCCACATGTACGCTGACAACACCCAGCTTTACCTCACCACCACCTCCCTTGACCCCTCCACTATCTTTGATTTGTCACACTGCTTGTCTGATATCCAGTGCTGAATGAGCAAAAATTTTCTCCAGCGAAATATTCGGCCATTGTCTTGGTCTCCACCATAAACTCCATTCCCTAGCCACTGACTTCAACCCTCTCCCTCCCCTACTGTCTGAGGCTGAACCGGACCACTCGCAACCTTGGTGTCCTATTTGACCCTGAGATGAGTTTCCGACCACATATCCGCTCCATCACCAAGACCTCCTACTTCCACCTCCATAATATCGGCCGTCTCCGCCCCTGCCTCAGTTCGTCTGCTGCTGAAACCCTCATCCATGCCTTTGGACTTGACTTTTCCAATGCTCTCCTGGCTGGCCTCCCATTTTCCACCCTCCATAAAGTGAAGTTCATCCAAAACTCTGCTGCCCATATCCTAACTCGCACCAAGTCCCGTTCACCCATCACCCCATGTGCTCACTGACCTACATTGGCTCCCGGTTCGAGAATGCCTCGATTTTAAAATTCTTATCCTTGTTTTCAATCCCTCCATGGCCTCGCCTCTCCCTATCTCTGTAACCTCCTCCAACCCTGCAACCCTCCAAGATCTTTGCACTCCTCCAATTCTTGCCTCTTGCACATCCCTGATTTTAATCGCTCCACCAGTGGCGGCCATGCTTTCAGCTACCTAGGCTCTAAGCTCTAGAATTCCCTCCCTAAACCTCTCCGCCTCTGTCTCCTCCTTGAAGAAGCTCTTTACAACTTACCTCTTTGACCAAACTTTTGGTCACCTGTCCTAATATCTCCTTATGTGCTCGATGTCAAATTTTGTTTGATATCGTTCCTGTGAAGCGGTCTTGGGGCATTTTACTACATTAAAAGCACAATATTAAAAGCAAGTTGTTGTTGTTGTTTTTATTATCCAGTTCAATTCACGACTGGGCTGTTAGAAATTCTGTGGCACAAGTCGGGAGACCAAACTGCTCATGTAGCAGCCGATGATGTAATAGGTTGATTCCTTACTTTCACTCAGTGACACTGAGTGAGGTGCATGTAAAAGAGTTGGAAGACACTGGCAGCTCTTTCACAATGGTACATGATGGTCCGGTGAAGGATTACCATTACATGGAGGGTAAAGTTGCCGGTATTCGGAGACTGTGGCTGTTCAAAGAAGTACTTGTAGCCAGAGTTTGGCTAGAAAATCTGCTTATACAGGGGTCATGATATTCGTCCATACCATTTGAACTTTTAATAGGTGACGACATAAATACTGTGGGGGTTATAGTCAGGTAGCTCAGAGTAGAGGAGATCAGGGCGGTACAGCACAGAGCCAGCCTCAACGATCCGGAGCAGACAGCTGTAAAAGTCCCTGATTGAATTGTATGAGATGTAAGGTTCCGCAAACCTGAACAAGTTCAGGGGGCTAAGGCAACATGAGGAAGAGGGCTTGCCGGGTCGGCTCTGAGCACCAGAGAGGTGGGTGAGATGATGGCAAGCAGAGCACCAAATGATTTTAGGGATTTCATGGTACCACGAGGCCTGGATAGTACAAACTGAGGGGGCATTGGAGGAGGTACAGCTGGCCAACCATGTCTGAGGACTCAGGGAAAGGCAGACAGAAAGCTCACCTCTCATTTCACAGACTGAATTTAAAAAGGCACCGTACTGTAATTGAAAGTGTGTAGGTTTTGACATATTCCCATACCAAGAGAAACAAACATTTCTCTTGATAAAACACAATCACCAAATACTGAAAAAAATTAAACTGGATATTTCTGGTGCTGCATCCAATTACAGATTACCATTGCAAGTTATGGAATAGATTATGTTACATAGAATGTACAGCAAGAAATAGGCCAATCGGCTCAACGGGTCCATGCCGGTGTTTATGCAGCACACAAGCCTCTTCCCACCCTTATTCATCTAACCCCATCAACATATCCTTCTATTCCTTTCTCCCTCATGTGCCTATCTTGCTTCCCCTTAAATGCATCTATGCTAGTTGCCTCAGCTACTCCTTGTGGTAGCGAGTTCCACATTCGAACCACTCTATTGATGTTCTATGCTGTATTTAAAAACCATAAAATATGTAACTTTTATTCTTATTTGATACCTCTGGAAATGGATAAATTTAATGTTAGGATGGGGCATACTGGTACTGGAGTGACAAGGACAGGATCATGCACACGATTGATGAGATGGATTCCTGATCTCAGCCAGATGGTCAGGTGAAGCAACTTAAAATTAAAGTAACACCAACACAAAAATATCTTTAATGGCTTTTTAATTTTAAAAAACATATTTATATAGTATCTTAGCATGTCTCAGGAGTATCCCAAAACATTTCCATGAATTAGTTTGTTATGATATAATACATACTAGCTTGGTATAGATAAAAAAAACAACACAGTTCTTCACTTTCAGTAAATATATCTGCCCAGTCAATAATGATAATTTACAATCACAAATAAACCTTAACACTTTGCAGAAAAATTTAAAAACAAATAAAATTAAATTGATTTTTGTGGTACGTCTGTGCATTTCCTCTCCCTTCACTTTACCCCAATTTTCTCCTATCCTCTCCTGAAGGCAATGACTCATGTTGAGTTACAGTTCCATAGGTGTGTTGGCAGGCTATTCAAACATATGGGGCATCACATGCAAGCCAGATCCTGTACTCACCTGCAGCAGGGGTCACGAGACAACAATCAGGAGTGAGAATTCTTGCTAATTTCTCCCTTCCTTAGCTCAGAGGGACTAATTGTATTATCCTAATGCCAGCCCAGCTGATATCAGCTACATCAGCATGGACCAAGGCCCAAACCTGGGATCTTCCTGGTCTGTATGGCCCAGCTGCATTTACCAATTGAGCCATCAAGGCCGTTGCAGTTTTTTTTAAGTGGTACTGATGAGAAGACTCATTCAGTAAGGAGAAAAATAAATATTATAAAAATTTTAACTACATGAACAGTATGATTGGACACTGATTACCAGTGATAGTGAACAAAAATGTGGACCATTTGCACAATTCCACTTGCTGAACATTAGAATATACAACGGGTTCAGTATGGAACAGGCCATACATCATTAATTCAATGATAACTCAATTGAACTCTAAAGTGTAATGATTGCAGGGTATTTGTTTGGATTGAAGGACAGTTCAGTTCGATGGAGGGTGATCTACTCAATAGTCAGCCTCAAAGTGGTTTAAACCACACAGCATTTGGTTTAAAAATACTTAAAATATAAAATAAATTCTTTAAAGAGTGAATGAATGGCAGTGATTAATATAGGGTTGCAATTGAACATACACAGCTTTATTTAAGGACTTTTCTAATGATCTCATTTTTCAGTCAATTTGCCTATCCTAAATTACAGCCTATTAAACTCCTGCTTGTTCATTATTACCTAATTACATTGATTAGAACTATGTTTAAAATGTCAACAATTCAAAATTATGGGTTTTATTTGCAGACAAATAAGTGATTCTGCTTGTCAGTACATTGCTTTTTCTATTAACAGCCAGTCCTTCAGCAGCACTCCAATGCATGAACTCAAGAATCCATTCAACTAATGCTCTTGTACACGGTGTTTGATTCAGCATGGCTGTATAAGCTTACAGTCTGATTAAAAAATAGTTTGCTCTTTTTGAAGATCAAAACTAAACAGAGATTGAGTGTAGAGACCTGTCAGTCTGAGCCATTTCTGATCAAACTCAACAACAACTTGCATTTATACAGCACCTTTAATGTAGTAAAACATCCCAAGGCACTTCACAGGCGCATTATCAGACAAAATTTGACACTAAGCCATATATGGAGATATTAGGACAGATGATCCAAAGCTTGATCAAAGAGGTAGGCTTTAAGGAGCATCTTAAAGAACAAGAGGTAGCGAGGCGGAGAAGTTTAGGGAGGGAATTCCAGTGATTTGGGCCTAGACAGCTGAAGGCATGGCCGCCAATGGTGGGGTAAAAAAAATCAGGATGCACAAGATGTCAGATTTGGAGGAATGCAGAGTTTTTGGAGGGTTGTAGGGCTAGAGGTTTACAGAGATAGGAATTTGAACACAAGGATGAGGATTTTAAATCTGAAGCATAGCTGGACTGGGAGCCAATGTAGGTCAGCGAGCACAGAGAAGATGGGTGAACGGGACTTGGTACAAGTTAGGTTACGGGCAGCTGAGTTTTGGATCAGCTCAAGTTTACCTCAAGATGTGAGGCCGGCCAGGAGATCATTGGAATAGTCAAGTCTAGAGGTAACAAAGGCATGGATGAGGGTTTCAGCAGCAGATGGGCTGAGGCAGGGGAATGGACGGACGATATTACGGAGGTGGAAGTAGGCGGCCTTGGTGATGGAGAGGATATAGTTTCAGCCTCAGACAGTGGCCAGGGAGGGTAATGGAATCAATGGCCAGGGAACGGAGTTTGTGGCAGGGGCTGAAGACAATGGCTTTGGTCTTCCAATATTTAATTGGAGGAAATTTCTGCTCATCCAATACTGGATGTCGGACAAGCAACTTGACAAATCATGGGCAGTGGAGGGGTCTAGAGAGGTGGTGGTGAGGTAGAGCTGGGTGTCATCAGCGTACATGTGGAATCTGAACTCCAACTACAAGTACTCAATGGGATCATGTGCACTTTCTCAGTCATTGTCAAAATGTTCCAAAGTGTAAATGCCTTCAGTTGTGTTGCTTCAGGCTGCTGTTGGTACAACTGGATGGGCTAAAAATTGATAAAGAAGAGGTATTTGAAAGGCTAGCTGTACTTAAAGTAGGTAAGTCACCCGGTCCAGATGGGATGCATCCAAGGTTGGGATCCATCCTAGGGTGGAAATTGCAGAGGTACTGGCCATAATCTTCCAAACATCTGTAGATATGGGGGTGGTGCCAGAGGACTGGGGAATTGCAAATGTTACATCCTTGTTCAAAAAAGGCTGTAAGGATAAACCCAGCAACTACAGGCCAGTCAGTTTAACCTCAGTGGTGGGGAAACTTTTAGAAACGATAATCCGGGACAGAATTAACAGTCACTTGGACGAGGATGCAAAGCCAGCACGGATTTGTTAAAGGCAACTTGTGTTTAACTAACTTGATGGAGTTTTTTGATGAGGGAACAAAGAGGATAGATGAAGGCAATGCAGTTGATGTGGTGTATATGGACTTTCAAAAGGCGTTTGATAAAGTGCGGCACGGTAGACTTATCATCAAGATTGCGGCCCATGGAATAAAGGGGGCGGTAGCAACATTGGTTAAGGGACAGGAAACAGAGAGTAGTGGTGAACGGTCGTTTTTCGGACTGAAGGGAGGTGTACAGTGGTGTTCCCCAGGGGCCAGAGCTGGGACCACTGCTTTCCTTGATATATATTAATGACTTGGACTTGGGTGTACAGGGCACAATTTCAAAATTTGCAGATGACACAAAACTTGGAAGGGCAGTGAACAGTGAGGAGGATAGTGATAGACTTCAAGAGGTTATATACAGGCTGGAGGCACGGGCAGACACATGGCAGATTAAATTTAATGCAGAAAAATGTGAAGTGGTACATTTCAGTAGGAAGAACGAGAAGAGGTAATATAAACTATAGGGCACAACTCTAAAAGGGGTACAGGAACAGAGAGATCTGGGGGTAAATGTGCACAAATTGTTGAAGGTGGCAGGGCAGGTTGAGAAAGTGGTTAAAAAAGCATACGGGATCCTAGGCTTTATAAATAGAGGCATAGAGTACGAAAGTATGGAAGTCATGATGAACCTTTATAAAACACTGGTTCGGCCACAACTGGAGTATTGTGTGCAGTTCTGGGCACCGCACTTCAGGAAAGATGTGAAAGCCTTAGATAGGGTGCAGAAGAGATTTACTAGAATGATTCCAGGGATGACGGACTTTAGTTACGTGGATAGACTGGAGAAGCTGAGGATGTTCTCCTTGGAACAAAAACGGTTGCGAGGAGATTTGACAGTGGCATTCAAAATCATGAAGGGTCTAGACAGAGTAGGTAGAGAGAAACTGTTCCCATTGGTGAAAGGGTCAAGAACCAGAGGACATAGATTTAAGGTGATTGGCAAAAGAACCAAAGGTGACATGAGGAAAAACTTTCTTACACAGCAAGTGGTTTGGATCTGGAATGCACTGCCCAAGGGGATGGTGGAGGCAGATTCAATCATGGCCTTCAAAAGGGAGCTGGATAAATACTTGAAAGTAAAAAATTTGCAGGGCTAAGGGGAAAGGGTGCGGAAGTGGGACAAGCTGGATTGCTCCTGCATAGAGCCGGTGCGGATTCGATGGGCCGAATGGCCTCCTTCCATGCTGTAACCTTTCTACGATTCTATGATTCTAACGCAGAGGTACAGTCCATGCCCAATTTCAAAGTGGACAGTACAAAATGCCAAGTCCTCTAACTGAGTTTGTTCTATGCATCTGGGCTCAAAATTAGGGTTTCTACAAAACATTGGAATTTCTTTAGATGCGAGAACACTTCTTGGCATTTGCGAAAAATCCATTTAATGAAAATATGTTGCTTATTAGGAGATATATTAATATGCAAAATCAAAAGTGAAATAATGTGGATGCTGGAAATCTGAAATAAAAACAGAAAATGCTGGAAAAGCTCAGCAAGTCAGGCAGCATCTTTGGAGAGAGAAACAAAGTTAACGTTTCAGGTCGAAGACCTTTCGTCAGAACTGGAAGATGTTAAAAGAGTTAAAGTTTTTAAGCAGGTACAGACCCAGGGAAAGGGCCGGAGTGGGAGGAAAGAGCAAAAGGGAAGGTCTGTGATAGGTTAGAGGGCATGAGTGATTAGATGACAAAAGGGATGATGGTGCAAGGCAAGCAGGGTGGTAATGGGACAGGGTAAGAAACAAAAGATTGGTCAGGAGTAGCTCTAAATGGCAGCAGCAGAACCATTACCAGCTGACCGAAAAAATGGGAGCAGTGGTTATGATCTGAAGTTATTGAAATCAATGTTGAGTTCAGAAGGTTGTAAAGTGCATTATTAATATGCACCTTGTGTAAAAATGCAGAATTAGAGATATTAGACTATAGAAGTGTTCAATCATACTGTATATTGAAACTTTTCTGCACTTACTTCATTCATTCAGTATGGCATTGACAGCCTACCAAACCAATGAAAATAACCAGAACAAATATAGAACACATAGATCTGAAGCCCAGTTCTATTAATACACATCGGTTCTGTTTGTGACGTGTGTCTCCTATAATGTCACGCTTTTCTCTGTAAAGTGACACCATTTGTGCATTGAAATGTAATATGTATATATATATATACATGTGCATCTCCCATGGCCTTGCCCTTATTTTTGCACTTTCGTTGTAAATTACTATGTCCACATTTTCAATGGTAAGTACCTCTGTTAAGTTGTCACGCTGTACCTATACCCTCATGCTAGTTGTGGTACTGCAGCATCTTCACTGGGGGAGGGTACCATGATAGCCTGGAAAGATTTACATCGGCAGTAAAGGGAAGACCCAAATTTGTAAATGTGGACGTTGTAATTTATAATGAAAATATATACATCTGTACTTTTTATTTATTCGCTCATGGAATGTGGGCGTCGCTGGCGAGGCCAGCATTTATTGCACATCTTTAATTGCCCTTGAGAAGCTGGTGGTGAGCTGCCTTCTTGAACCGCTGTAGGTGAAGGTTCACCCACAGTGCTGTTAAGAAGGGAGTTCCAGGATTTTGACCCAGCGACGATGAAGGAACGGCGATGTATTTCCAAGTTGGGATGGTGTGTGACTTGGAGGGGAACGTGCAGGTGGTGTTGTTCCCATGTACCTGCTGCTCTTGTGCTTCTAGGTGGTAGAGGTCGCGGGTTTGGGAGGTGCTTCGAAGAAGCCTTGGCGAGTTGCTGCAGTGCATCCTGTAGATGGTACACACTGCAGCCACAGTGTGCCGGTGGTGAAGGGAGTGAATGATTAGGGTGGTGGATGGGGTGCCAATCAAACGGGTTGCTTTGTCCTGGATGGTGTTGAGCTTCTTGAGTGTTGTTGGAGCTGCACTCATCCAGGCAAATGGAGAGTATTCCATCACACTTCTGACTTGTGCCTTGTAGATGGTGGAAAGGCTTTGGGGAGTCAGGAGGTGAGTCACTCGCCGCAGAATACCCAGCCTCTGACCTGCTCTTGTCGCCACAGTATTTATATGGCTGATCCAGTTAAGTTTCTGGTCAATGGTGACCCCCAGGATGTTGATGGTGGGGGATTTGGCGATGGTAATGCCGTTGAATGTCAAGGGGAGGTGGTTAGACTCTCTCTTGTTGGAGATGGTCATTGCCTGGCATTCGTCTGGCACGAATGTTACTTGCCACTTATCAGCGCAAGCCTGGATGTTGTCCAGGTCTTGCTGCATGCAGGCATAGACTGCTTCATTATTTGAGGGGTTGCAAATGGAACTAAACACTGTGCAATCATCAGCGAACATCCCCATTTCTAACCTTATGATGAAGGGAAGGTCATTGATGAAGCAGCTGAAGATGGTTGGGCCTAGGACACTGCCCTGAGGAAACACCAATGTCCTGGAGCTGAGATGATTGGCCTCCAACAACCACTACCATCTTCCTTTGTGCTAGGTATGACTCCAACCACTGGAGAGTTTTCCCCCTGATTCCCATTGACTTCAATTTTACTAGGGCTCCTTAGTGCCACACTTGGTCAAATGCTGCCTTGATGTCAAGGGCAGTCACTCTCACCTCACCTCTGGAATTCAACTCTTTTGTCCATGTTTGGACCAAGGCTGTAATTAGGTCTGGAGCCGAGCGGTCCTGGCAGAACCCAAACTCTTCCTGTCCTAAATGTGCCTCAAGTATAATAGAACTGTATCAAAACTTATGACAACCAGAGTAGCTCAAGCTTGCTGGGCAGAACTAAGGCTTAAATCAGCCCCTTCGGAATATAACTGCCACATGACCTTCTATCAACAATCCCTTACCACTTATTTGGGGAATTGGCAAGTGAAGAAAGCTCTCAAACATATTTTTTTTAAAAAGTAAAAAGAAAGAAAAAATGAAAGACAGAAAGACTTGCATTTATATAGCGCCTTTAATAAGCTCAGGACATCCCAAAGTGCTTTACAGCAAACTAAGTGCTTTTGAAGTGTAGTCACTGTTGTAATGTAGGAAATGCGGCAACCAATTTGCTACACAGTAAACTCCCACAAACAGATAATCTGTTTTAGTGTTGTTGGTTGCGGGATAAATATTGGTCAGGACACGGGAGAGAACTCCCCTGCTCCTTCAAAATAATGCCATGGGATATTTTACATCGAGCTTTGAGAACAGACAGGACCTTAGTTTCATATCTCATCTGAAAGATGGAATCAGAATAATAAAAATCAAAACTTTGGTCCCCAAAGATCAAAGAGGCCTGCTCCACTGTTGTAACAATGGTAGACTGGGACTTCAGCCCACTTACCAGATGTGTCCCCACCCTGCTGGGATCAAAGCATTTGAATGAAGCAGGTAGGTGACTGTACCATTTGCAGCGTATCTGTGGCGCCCACTAGTTGGAGTGGGGGCAGGAATTAACAGCAGTGCCGGGGGTGCTTGAGGAAGATTTTTAACATTCGTAGAAAAAATGGCCTATTTCCAAAAGGATCACGGGGCGAAGGGATTTGGCCACCTCTTCCAGCAGAATGTAGTCCTGGCATACATGAAGCTGGGGGCTATGGAGTTCTTACTGGAGGGAATTCCCATGGATGGTGTTATCCTACCAGTACTGCCCCTTTTAGTGATGCCAGCACTGAAGGGGTGGGTGCAAGAACTCCCCACCCCTACTGCTGGCAAAAATGCAAGTGCACGGTAAACAGGGCAGAGATACGGCAGGACCAGGTGCCAACTCGATGAGCCCCATCTGCATTAAATTTGGCTCATTTATACCAATTTAGACATGGATCTTTAGGGTCATTATCTTCTTCAATTTTAGATTTTGTTCTTATTTTTGTAAATGAACTGCATTTCAACTCAAAGTTCCACCTTCAGTAATAATGATTTTGGCACTGATTTTCCACTGGCCACAATCCATGCACTTACACTGGGATCCTGTCTGCTGGTGCCCTGCTGTGTTGACCCTGGCAAAGTAGGCAGGGTCGGGGGAGGACACTTAATTGGCTTACACCTACACCACTGAAGAGCGTCTCGGGTGACCTTCAGCCCCAAACTGCAGGAAATCCGACTGGCTGCTAGACCCAGGAGGGGATACTGGAGACCCCCGCTGGAAGTAGAGTAACATCAACCACAAGAAGCCTGCTTTATAAAGGGGCCATCTTAATCATATCAAAGAATTTTTCCTGTAAGTCTTCGGAGGTCCAAGCTGCTTCTCACCCCCAGAGGGGCCCATATTCACCTTTCAGGAGCCCAGTATGCCTCATATCACTCGGCATACCGGTCCCCAAGCTTATGCTGAGGTGCTGTAAGGCCAAGAACAAGAGAACTCCAGCAGAGGAAGATCCTTGCGTAGGGTGGGTACAGGCTCTGCCTTCAAAGACAAGGCCATAGGAAACTCCAGCACAGGTTCTGGGCCAGCAGAGTTTGCACTGGTCACACTGGACGCCCACTGGAGTTACGGTGGAAATTGTCAGAACAGTCAAGCAATTTCAGTTCAGCCCCTTTCAAATTTGCAAAAGTATGTATCAGATTTAATTCAGTGTAAGAATTATTATCATATTTTTTGCTAATGCTTGTCAATCAATAAAATATTTTTCCCAGTTTTCTTCCCTCACCCCTTTTCTATTGAAGTATGACAAGGTATAGTTTTATGGATACTGGCAGCCCTCCACTAACTTCCCCATGTGACCATTCTTCACACTTGAGTCTAGTGACTGTTAATAGACTGATAGCTATGTTGGGAGAGGGACATCGCAGTTGAGCACAATCCTGTCCTCAGCCATTGCCTACAAATGCAACAGCAAGACCCCTGGAATAGCATCAGAATCATAGAATCATAGAAAGGTTACAGCACAGAAGGAGGCCATTCAGCCCATCGAGCCCGTGCCAGCTCCTTGTAAGAACAATCCTGTTAGTCCCATTCCCCTACTCTTTCCCTGTAGCACCTCAATTTTTTTCCCTTCAAGGGAGCTGGTACTTTGTCTGATTTATCTAACCTGTGGACTGTTGTACTGCTTCCACTGAAAACTAATAACTCAGCACAGACTAAGGTCTAAAATTTATGACCTTCCTGGTCTGATTGGCTCAATGCCACAACATGTTGCATACTTATCACAACAATAACAACAACTTACATTTATTTAGCATCTTGAACATAGTAAAACATCCCAAGGCATTTCACAGGAGCAATATCAAACAAAAATTTGATACTGAGCCACATAAGGAGATATTAGGATAGGTGACCAAAAGCTTGATCAAACAGGAAGATTTTAAGGAGCATCTTAAAGGAGAAGAGAGAGGTAGAGATGCGTAGAGGTTAAGGGAGGGAATTCCAGAGCTTAGGGCCTAGGCAGCTGAAGGCACGGCCACCAATGGTGGAGTGATGAAAATCGGGGATGCGCAAGAGGCTAGAATTGGAGGAGCGCAGAGCTCTCTAACTTATCGGGGTGGCTAGTGAAATATTTTAAAAGAAAAGGCCCCATAGTGCAACATGTTAATTCACTGTACCATGGAGTGGTGACCTGTTCAAATCACAATTTCAGCTAACATAAATTTGGTTGGAAAATTAGTAGAGATTCCACCTGAAGTTATAGCTTACTGGCCCCTTCCAACGACTCAAAGAACAGCCTTTTAGAAGCCCAATGAAAAGTTTACAATCACTCCTCTCCTTACTTTCTTAACCAGAGTTCAAGTTATACAGTCAAACAGCCAATAAAGGGGGAAACTTAGATAAAATGTACATTACTTTTTAATCTTGGGGGAAAGAAGAATAAAACTAGAGAAACGAAATAAGAGGAAAGAAAACAAGCAATGAAAATAATTTGAAAAAAATAAAGTGAACAAAGCTCAACAGAAAATGCTGGAGAAGCTCTGCAAGTGAGGCAGCATCTGTGGAGAAAGAAACAGAGTTAATGTTTCAGGTCGAAGACTTTCATCAGAACTGAAAGATGTTAAAGAGTTGAAGTTTTTAAACGAGTTCAGAGGCAGGAAAGGTTGGGGGGAGAGAGAGGGGAGGGGAGGAAAGAACAAAAGGGAAAGTATGTGATAGGGTAGATGGCAAGAGTGATTAAATGACAAAAGGTATGATGGTGCAAGGCAAGGAGGGTGCTAAGAGGAGAAGTTAAGAAACAAAAGACGGGTCTAGAGAGCTGTAAATGGCAACATCAGAATCATTATCAGCAGCTACAGTGTCACACAAAATAAAATGGGAGCAGTGGTTATTGAAGTTATTGAAATCAATGTTGTGTCCGGAAGGTTGTAAAGTGCCTAAACGAAAGATGAGATACTGTTCCTCGAGCTTCTGTTAAACTTCATTGGAATAGTGTAACTGGCCAAGGACTGAGAGGTCAGAGTGGGAATGGGACGGGGAATTAAAATGTCAAGTGACTGGCAGGTCAGGGTCACCTTGTGAACTGAGCGGAGGTGTTCAGCAAACCGATCATCCAATCTGCGTTTGGTCTCCCCAAAGTAGAGGAGACTGCATTGTGAGCAGCGAATAGACTATACTAAATTAAAAGAAGTACAAGTAAACCACTGTTTTAACTGTCGCAGAGGGAGTGGTCCCTTCGAAATGCTGAAAGGGGAGGGGAGGGGAAGATGTGTTTGGTGGTGGGATCGCTCTGGAGGTGGTGGAAATGGCAGAGGATGATACGTTGAATGTGGAGACTGGTGGGGTGGAAGGTGAGCACAAAGAGGACCCTATCATGGTTCTGGGAGGGAGGGGAACGGGTGAGGGCAGAAGTGTGGGAAATAGGACGGACACGGTTGAGGGCCCTGTCAACTACAGTGGAGGGGAATCCTCGGTTGAGGAAACAGGAAGACATATCAGAAGCACTGGTGTGGAAGATGGCATCGTCAGAACAGATGCGACGGAGACGGAGAAACTGGGAGAAGGGAATTGATTTCTTACAGGAAGCGGGGTGGGAGGAAGTGTAATCAAGGGAGCTATGGGAGTCGGTGGGCTTATAATAGATATAGGTTGACTGCCTGTCCCCAGAAATGGAGATAGAGAAGTCGAAGAAGGGAAGGGAAGAGTCAGAGATGGACCATGTGAAGGCGAGGGAAGGGTGGAAATTGGTAGTAAAGTTGATGAAATTTTCCAGTTTGGGGCGAGAGCAAGAAATGGCACCAATACAGTCACCGATGTACCGGAAAAAGAGGTGAGGGAGTGGACCTAAGGAGGACTGGAATAAGGAATGTTCCACGTATCCCACAAAAAGGCAGGCATAGCTGGGACCCATGCGGGTTCCCATAGCGACACCTTTTATTTGGAGGAAGTGAGTGGAGTCAAAGGAGAAGTTGTTCAACGTAAGAACAAGTTTAGCCAAGTGGAGGAGAGTGGTGTTGGATGGGGACTGGTTGGGCCTTTGTTCAAGGAAGAAATGGAGGGCCTGCAGGCTGTCCTGGTGGGGGAAGGAGGTGTAGATGGACTGGACGTCCATGGTGAAATGAGGTGGAAATACTATATGCATCTCTTGTGCATCCCCTCTCCGTTCCTTCAGCCATCTAGGCCTCACACTCTGGAAGTCCTTTCCTTAAACTCCTTTGCCTCTCCACTCCTTTTCCTCTTTTAAGACGCTCCTTAAAACTCAACTCGCCTTTTTGACCAAGCTTTTGGTCACCCTTGTAATTTTATTTTATGTTAAACACATTATATAATGGAAGGATGTTGCTGTTAAAAAATGATCTTGCAAAAGCCCAATTCCCAAGTAATGGGCTATATCACAACTAAGTAATAATATAAGAAAGTTAACATTAATACATTTAGGAGCTAAGGAATATATTTTCCTCCTTTTGTTAGTTTATTTTTAAAGTAAATGTTATTATAAGAGGGGCATGATTCTGCTTGTATCTATTTTTCGCTAAAACTAATGAACTGAGAAAAATATACTTCTAAAAGATACAAGTGTTCCCCTTCGAGAAGTTATATATACATATACATACATAAAGACTTTTATATATATAGAAAGATGGAATTTGGCAGAGACCATCTGTAGATTAATTTGCTTCTGCAGTTTATAGCATCATTTAAAACCCTTGATTAGATTACTGCCTAACAGCTGAAGGGTGTAATAATTGCTATATCAGGACATGGGTTTAAAGTATGGATTTGTTACAAATATGATGGAAAATTGAGAGCAGAATCTTTTATATTTTTTTTTGATTGTCACCTTGCCGACACTGAGTCTACAGAAGACAATACTCCAAGAGAAGTTCAAGCCTGGGGACAATATGATGCTGAAAGGCTAGCTATTGTTGTCAATTAAGGTAACTTGTTTTAGAAGTAAAATGATATTCCTAAAAATTACAAAGAGGAATGTGTGTTACAATGACAATATGTACATTTAGGCTATCTTCCGTGGCTGTCTCAGAAAAAGACTGGTGCTTCTAAAGCTATTCTGCTTTGCTTCTATGTTATGAGAGCTTGAAGATTTGCCTGGAGCCAGATTTTCCAAACATTGTACCTGTAACATGGGTGTTAGCAATTTATAATGAGCCAAGACAAATATAGTGTGATTTCAATGTATCACTAAAATCCTCATGATAGTGACTAGTTTCAACTGGTTGTAAAACTAAGCATTCCAATAGAGAATAGTTCCCTACTTAAACTATAATCACAATGGCTTTTATTTATAGTAGGTATTACTTGAAGGAATCTTTGTGAAATTAGCTTGAAAGTTGTGTTAGCTAAGAAAAATGCCACCAACTAATTATTTTTAGCATTTAATGTCAGTATAACTTTAAAAAGTGGCAACATGTTTTACAGCTTCTCAAAGCTGAATTAACAACAGCCTGTGATAAACAGATATGTAATATGGCAGTTGTAAAAGGTTGTAGGGCTCCACTGCAAATCTGGTCTCTGGGTGTGAGTGGCCTCTTCAGTAGCAAGTTAGATCGAGATACTAGCAGAAGAATATAGTACATCTGCAGACACACAATAACAACAACTTGCATTTATATAGCACCTTTAATGTAGTAAAAGGTGCTATTTCAAAGGTAGTAAATGTCCCAAGTCACTTCATAAGAACGATTATCAACAAAATTTGACACCGAGCCACATAAGCGGATATTAGGACAGGTGACTTAGTCAAAGGCAGGTTTTAAGGAGCATCTTAAAGGAGGAGAGAGAGGTAGAGAGGTGGAGAGGTTTAGAGAGGGAATTCCAGAGGTTAGGGAGTTGAGGTCGAAGATCAGCCATGATCTGATTGAATGGCGGAGCAGGCTCGAGGGGCCATATTGCCTACTTCTGCTCCTATTTCTTATGTTCTTATGTAGGCAGCTGAAGGCAAGGCCACCAATGATGGAGCAAAGAAAATTGGGGAAGCGCAAGAGGTCAGAATTGAAGGAACGCAGAGATCTCGGAGGGTTGTAGGGCTGGAGCAGGTTACAGAGATAGGGAGGGGTGAGGCTATGGAGGGATTTGAAAAGAAAGATGAGAATTTTAAAATTGAAGCGTTGCCAGACCGGGAGTCAATGTAAGTCAGCGAGCATATGGGGTGATGGGTGAACGGGACTTGGTGTGAGTTGGATATGGGCAGCAAAGTTTTGGATGAGCTAAAGTTTACGAAGGGTGCAAGCTGGGAGGCCGGCCAAAATTAATTCATCTGATTATTCTTAAGTGAGCACTTTTAAATATAGTTTTTTGTCAAATTTATACAGCCATCAATATATGCTTTTAAGATGAGTTGAGGTATGTTGTAGTGTAAAGATTGTTTGGAGGAATTATTTATTTAATGCATCTGCAATATTAAGGCAATTTAGGAAGACTTCACTGAAAAATATTTACATTGATTATACCAGGGTGGGCAACTCATAAGTGGCACATTTGTGGTGGTATGCATATGGTAGTAATGGATATTTAAACTTGTTTTTGACCTTGTTAAGTAGCTGTGAAAAACTAATTAAGGTTTCTTTTCATTATTTTGTAGGAGTTTTGATTTGTCTCCTTTTTCTGTGTTCCATGTCAAATAAAGGGTAGCATTAATGGACCCGCTGCTGACAGGATGAACATAAGAAAATGGAGAAACATGTTAAAAGGGTGATCAGAGGGGCAAAGAGAAATCTAGAAAAAGGCATCGCAGCTGAGGCCAAGAATAACAGTAAAAAATTATTTCAATACCACAACAGCATGAGGGCAGTCAGAGAAGAGGTGAAAACCATAAAAGGTGCCAACAGGCTCAAACATGAGAATGAACACAAAATAGTGAAATAAAAGCAAAATACTGCGAATGCTGGAAATCTGAAATAAAAACAGAAAATGCTGGAGAAGCTCAGGAAGTCAGGCAGCATCTGTGAAGAAAGAAACAGAGTTAACATTTCAGGTTGAAGACCTTTCATCAGAACTGGAAGATGTTAAAAGAGTTAAAGTTTTTAAGCAAGTACAGAGCCAGGGAAAGGGAGGAGAGGAAAGAACAAAAGGGAAGGTCTGTGATAGGGTAGAGGGCACGAGTGATTAAATGACAAAAGGAATGATGGTGCAAGGCAAGGAGGGTGGTAATGGGACAAGTTAAGGAACAAAAGATTGATCAGGAGTTGCTGTAAATGGCACCAGCATTCCATTACCAGCACCAACTGACCGAAAAAATGAGAGCAGTGGTTATGATCTGAAGTTATTGAAATCAATGTTGAGGTTGTAAAATGCCTAAATGAAAGATGAGGTACAGTTCCTCGAGCATACATTGGAACAGTGTAATAGGCCGAGGACATAAAGGTCAGAGTAGGAGTAGGAAGGGGAATTAAAATGGCAAGTGACCGGCAGGTCAGGGTCATGCTTGTGGACAGAGTGGAGGTGTTCAGCAAAGCAATCACCCAATCTGCGTTTGATCTCCCCAATGTAGAGGAGACCGCATTGTGTGCAGCAGATACAGTATACTAAATTGACAGAAATACAAGTAAATCGTTGTTTCACCTGGAAGGAGTTTTTGGGGTCCTGGACGGTTAGAAGGGCGGAGGTGAAAGGGCAGGTGTTGCATCTCCTGTGCTCGCACGGGAAGGTGCTGAGGGGAGGAGAGCGGGTGTTGGGTGTGATGGAAGAGTGAAGCAGGGTGTCGCAGAGAAAGCGGTCCCTTCAGAATGCTGAAAGGGGAGGGGAGGGGAAGATGTGTTTGGTGGTGGGATCGCGCTGGAGGTGGCAGAAATGGCGAAGGGTGATATCTTGAATGTGGAGGCTGGTGAGGTGGCGGGTGAGGACAAAGGGGACCCTATCACGGTTCTGAGAGGGAAGGGAAGGGGTGAGGGCAGAAGTGTGGAAAATAGGATGGACATGGTTGAGGGCCCCATCAACTACAGTGGAGAGGAATCCTCGGTTGAGGAAAAATTGGAAGCACTGCTGTGGAAGGTGGTATCGTCTGAACTGATATGGAGAAACTGAGAGATGGGAATAGATTCCTTACAGGAAGTGGGGTGGGAGGAAGTGTAATCCAGGTAGCTGTGGGAGTCGGTGGGCTTATAATAGATATTGGTTGACAGCCTATCCCCAGATAAGGAGATAGAGAAGTCGAGGAAGGGAAGGGAAGAGTTGGAGGTGGATTATGTGAAGGCGAGGGAAGGGTGGAACAAAATAGTAAATATTCTGAATCACTACTTCCTCCAAGTATGCACAAAGGATGACATGAGCAACATGCCCTCTCCAAAAATGATATCCCAACTAAAATGAATAATTTTGTTATAAATGAGGTGGAAATACTAGATAGGCTCAAAACAAAAAAATCCAGAGAGATCATAGAATCATAGAATGGTTACAACACAGAAGAAAGCCATTTGGCCTATCGAGTCTGTGCCAACTCTTTGTAAGAGCAATCCAGTTAGTTCCATTCACCTGCTCTTTCCTCCGTAGCCCTGTAATTTTTTTCCCTTCAAGTATTTATCCAATCCCTTTTTGAAAGCCACGATTGAATCTGCATCCACCACCCTTTCAGGCAGTGCATTCCAGATCATAACTACTCGCAGCGTAAAAACATTTTCCTCATGTTGCCTTTGGTTCTTTTGCCAATCACCTTAAATCTATGTCTCTGGTTCTCGATCCTTCCGTCAATGGGAACAGTTTCTCTTTATTTACTTTATCTACACCTTTTATGATTTTGAACATTTCTATCAAATTGTCTCTTATCCTTCTCTGCTCTAAGGAGAACAACCCCAGCTTCTCCAGTCTATCCACGTAACTGAAGTCCCTCATCCCTGGAACCATTCTAGTAAATCTTATCTGCACCCTCTCTAAGGCCTTCACATCCTTCCTAAAGTGCGGTGCCCAGAATTGGACACAATACTCCAGTTGTGGCTGAACCAGTGTTTTATAAAGCCCAGGATCCAGTATGCTTTTTTAACCGCTTTCTCAACCTGTCCTGCCACCTTCAAAGATTTGTGCACATATACCCCCAGATCTCTCCGTTCCTGCACCCTCTTTAGAATTGTACTGTTTAGTTTATTTTATATTGCCTCTCCTCATTCTGTCACTTAGCCAATTTCGTATCCATGCTGCCACTGCACCTTTTATTCCATGGGTTTCAATTTTGCTGACAAGCCTATTATGGGCAATAAATGCTGGCCTTGCCAGCGACGCCCACATCCCATGAATGAATAAAAAAAAACTTAAATCCACGTCACCAATTTCTTTGCTAACCGCAGGTTCAGTATAAACACTGCTGTCTTTGAAGAAAAATAAACACTTCTTTAATTCACTGAACACAATTTCAACTCCATGTTAAAGCTAAGAAATAGAATCTTTATGTTATAGGTGTGCATGCAATATTTGATTTAAAAGTGTTTGATGCTGATACAGATCCCAAAATAGAAAAATATTTCCTCACTTTGGCGAATCTGGAAAATTCGTCAAAAATGTAAATGTAAATAAATACACACATAAGTGGAATATTTTTAGATAAAATGAGAAAAACGTATCCACTGGTATTATTCCATTTTTCCATATGAAATTTAGTTGAAATTTTGACTGCTGACATGCTATTTGGCATGCTGGAATGCTGATTCAGAAACTAAGTTTATAATCTAACACTCATCACTGAAAGGGTTCCTGATTCCCAGACTAGACTGTAGCAGAGAAATGAAAAATTGACATCAGCTTTTACAGGGCACTCTACAGACTACAAAGCTACAAACTATAAAATATAATGAAAGGACCCCTACATACATGTAAGACTAACGAGCAGTGAACCAGGAGGAGGATTTTTTTCTCTTGACAAACTATCCACTTAAGGTGGATGGGAGATTATCCATGTGACTCATTTTTACTTAAGTAGAACAGACTCCATTGACTTCTATTTCATGGGAGATACAGAAAACAACTTAAGATGACATCATAATTTTTAAAGATGAGTACAATGTGCATAAATGATATTACTAGTTGCATTAACATCATGGGGACTAATCTGCCCAGTTTAACCAGACAAAGGCTTAATGGTTTGCCATTGGATATTGGCTCCTTATGAAATCCTAACAAAAGATACCTACAAGATTAACAAAATCCTTTAGGTTTTAACGGCAGGAACATAAGGGACTGTAAGCCAATATCCCATAACTTGAAAGGACAGGTACTTAAATAACCTTGTTGAAAACATTAAAAAATGTACAGATGTGTGTCACAGTACTAAGAGTACTATTGTACTTAGCTTATAGTTTACACCTGTGCGATCTGAATTGATTCTTAGTAGTGTCTAACCTAAGTAAGCCAATTAGTAAAGAAAAATACTGCCTGTTTTCTCATCAACTTTCTCGCTTGCCTCTTCCTTTATTGAAAATGTTGACTCCTTAATGGGGTATGGATCCACAGATGTCACTTATCCTCCAGCACCTTGCCTAAGTGGCCTTTTTCATGTGTGAACATTGACAGTGAATGTTGGTAGCTTATACAACTGCAAGTACGGGGGAAGGGTGGGGCCTTATGGCTGATCCTAATACTGTCCTCATCTGACATCTACACGTGCATTTCCAGCAGAACACCCTGAATAGCAATCAGGAGTGGAAAACATCTAACCCAAGGCACTGAGGCCAATGGTAGAGCTCCTGCTTCCAACCCAACAGAGATTAGCTAACAACACAGATTGAGAAACAAACCTAGGAGCTTCCTGAACTGTAGGGCTCAGGCACTTAGTGAACTATCAAGGGAGCTGTTGATAATTTAAGAGTAGCAATATATATATTTGACTGATGTGCAACAAAAATATTAACTGCTTTAAGTTTCAGTCATTTTCTGTGCACAGGGATATTTTACAGAAATAGCTATGAAAAAAGCAAATCTTTTACAAAATTTAAAAGACAAAAGTTCAAAAAAATTGCTTTTACTCAAAATAGGAAAACACTAAAATTATATTAGAGTTACATATATGGCATGCTGTCTTTAATAGATAACAAAGATAATCTTTTAAATAATCTCTAGTTAACACAAATTTGACGCAAAATCCACTCTCAGTAACAACATTTTAAAGTTAACTTAAAGTCCCCACAGGGATTATAAAACTTGAATTTTGTCACTGAAGTTTCCATCTTACTATGACTATTTTTTCATATTGATGGTGACTTCATCTATTGTGGCATTTGAGATTTGCCAAGCAATTTCAGATTTTGTAACATAAAATTGGAAATTTTGCTGGAAAATAATGGCACAGTTATTTTGAGATTGTGTGTCACACTAAGGCTCACTGTTTGAATCCGTGTGGTTGAACTAAGTGCAACTGCCCTGCTTACATTTCTGGTTCTTAACAGAAACCAACGTGGTTGTAATTTTTGTGCATTTTTATGAGTACACATAAACTTGACAAGAAATTTAACAGCAATCATTAAATTGAAACAGGTAACGAGTGCAAGCAGTGAGCAATATGGAAGTGGTGCAGGAAAAGATTCCATGCTTGGAAAAGGGAACTATTTAATCACAAGTCCAAGATCATGTTATACTGTCATGTGTCCAAATACGCACCAACATAAGGTGAACCTCCAAAGATGGTTCTGATGAAAGGTCATCAACTTGAAAGGTTAACTCTGTTTCTCGCTCCACAGATGCTGCCTGACCTGCTGAATATTTCCAGTATTTTATGTTTTTATTCCAAATATGGTTTCCTTTACATTGGAATTGATTCACTGCACAATTATCACTGAGATTTAAAGTAAATCAGACGTCCAATCCAATCACCATACAGTCGTATAACCATGCCATAATGTGTGTGGTCTCCAAAATAATGCATTCTATTTTATCATGAGTATGTGAGTATTACAGTTTATGTGAGTATTACACATAAACTGGATTGCAGGGAGTGATCACCAGGCTGAATGAAGGGATCCTGCTATCATTTTAACCATGGGTTCAGAGCTAAGTTTATACCCATTTTCTGAATGCTAAGATGAGACCTTACTTTAAAATCACTTCCTTCTATTCATTATTACTTGTAATATTTTTAAAAATATAATCCAAGTAATTTTATTTTAGTTTTACCATTTTTGGAGATTTGTGTATGGAATATGTGATCAAACGTTAAGCTAGCAGTCAGCCTCTGTTTGTTTTAGTATGCTGCACTTCTTTCATATTCTCTTTTTGAGGTTCAGCTGTTTTGTGGATTGCTGTAATAAACTGATAACTGAAAGTGAAGGAAGAGGATAGTGACAGAAAGATGTTAAAGAATTGTTTGTGAGATAATTATTGGACATTTACAGAGGCATAGTTTAAAGTAGTTTGCAGAGAAATTATAGGTCCAGTTTATATTATTTTGTAAGGATGGATAGCTAGATAGAAAAAAAATCTATATATACTGGAACTCAAACAAAAGTAGGACATCAGATGCATCAGGTCAATGAAGTGAAAAGACAGGTTAAAGAGTTGGGTGTAGTGCCCACTCAGAACGGATTCTGGTTTAGAGTATACAGTCTTTTGTTTTTACAGATGCTGGTAGACTTGAGGTGTATTTCCAGCATTTTCTGATTTTTGTTTTGGATAGATATATAGAAGTTTCAGAACAATATTACAATAAAACGCGTATAACATTTTCTGTTTCCAGACAAACATATCAAATACGGAAACAGGAATAAAAATATATTTGGAAAATATATTGAATGGTTATTCACTGATAATCAAAATCTACATGAAACAACTTCTGCTCTTTTACGAGCTAAGTTGATTAAATTTGAAAAGCAATCTTCAGCCAGGGATAAGAAAATAAAGGCGTTGCACGTAGCAAACGGTTTATATTAACGAAAATGTATGTTGATGAAATGGGTCAATGTTTGAAGTTACGAAACGTCATGTGCGTATTTTGGTGCCTGTAGCTACACCTATTCCATGTAACAATACTCCAAGGGAATCAACTGCAGGGGATATAACGAGGGTGGACGAAAATCTAGGTTACAGGCTTTTGGGTTTATTTTTTGTAATCACTCAGCCATCTGTCAAAACGTTTATTTCTAGTTTAAAGAAGAATCCTTCACTTTATCTGGCAACGGCCATTTTAATGGTGCTGTTCAAGTGAAATAAGCTTTCACCAACGAGGCGACTGTTTCTCTGAATAAAGGAGAAGCATTTATCTTGCTGTTAATGCTTAATTAATTTTGAAAATGTATATTACATTGAAATAAAAGAGAAAAGACCAAGGTAGACAATGAAGTTAAAATGTCCCTTCACAGAACGAGTTCCATTTAGTTCTTCCAATGTCATTCAAAACACAGATAACTTTTCTTACATGAATTGTTCTCATGAATGATTTATACGTGTCGTGTTATCTGAAGCTTTTTCGACGTCCCCTTGTGGATTCAGACAGACATTGGTTGCATAATTGTTAATTTTAACACCATAATAGCTTTTGATGAAGAAAAGATTAGACGATTGTGGCAGAATTAATTGAAATGTATCTTCCAATCACAAGGGTTCCATGATTACTTACCTCCTTAATAAAAAGGAGACCTACATTATATTCAATACAAAAGGATGAGAAATAGATTTTCATTACTAGCGCAGAGCTTTATGAGACATTCATTTGAAATTTTTTCAACTGAAATTAATTGTTCTCTTCAAGTCACGTAGCTTTTTGTCTGAAATTAAAATGTGGTACTATGAATGATTATTTTTATTTTCATTATCATATTTGGCCTTAGTAATAGCTGCTTTGAGGTATAATCCTCCCGCATACACAAACTGACCAGCACACCAACCATTGCTGATAAAGAAGTGTATCACTTAGACAAGTGATGTTAGAAGCATTCAGGATGTGGTATCACAAATATGGTGATGTGCACATACACGTTTTAGAATTATATACTCAATGGACCAATAAAAAAATAATTGATTTTAAGTATCTTTCCTATTCTCAAAAGCAAACGCGTTACCCTGCCCTTTTCGGATATCGGCGGATCTGCTGTGTATTCCCAGCAAAAAAAAATCCCTTTTTAAAATATTTTAGGTTCCCACCATTTGCAGTTTATGTTTAATATTTTATATTAAAGAACTTTCCTTAGAAGTGTGATGCTGAGGGTTTCTAACTTCCTTACTGTACACAAGTAATAAAAAGGTGCTTTGAGTGAAAGGGAACCTCTGTCCCTCTCTCGCCTCTTCACAATCACGCAATAACTCGTGAATAGAGTCGTAAAGTAAAGGAAAAACACAAAGGTGTAAATGAGAAGTACCCCTCGGGCAGTCGAAAGAATTACAAGGTTTTAACTAGTGAAACTACACCAACAGATCGACTCGATAGGCAAATTCAGCTTTTAAATGTTACTCGAATCAATGAACTATCTGTTCTCCTGAACAGCAGCATTGTATTCAGCTGGGCTATCCTTTAGGAACCGTGAATGTTTTTAAAAGACAACGAAGTGGTTTTATCTTCTTTCCTATTCACTATAAAAATGTGATAAATCAGGTTTCTGCTCTATGTAACAATGGGTTGATTTAGATTTCCGAGTAATTCTATTCAAAGCACGAACAAAGACACCCTTTGGGGGATACCTTACACTTCACCTGGACAAAGTACGTAAGGGCGATTCAGATACAAATCGCGTTAGCAATACAACGAGAATTAGATTTTTCTGTGTTTTCTCCTTTATTAAAACGCTGTGTTCAACAAATGAACTGGGTAGTAATCTGACCCTAAAATTTACAAGAATGTTCAGCGTCTACTATTAAATTAAAATCAAAAATACCACACTTTTTAAAACTTCATAAAGATTCGTCAAAACGCATACTTTAAAAAAAAGTTTTTTATGTTACAGAAACGCGAACATTTTATGAAATAATAACATGCTGGGACCACGCAACACTTGAAATACACATAACAGCAAACAACGTAACAGATATATTGAAATCATATGGATTTTTTTTAAACATAAAAAATTAAGTTTACGGCAATGGAGTTATTGCTGCTTTGAAAATCAGCAACAAGATAAATCAAAATGCTAGACTCTGCACCAAAGGATTCACAGATATTAACTAACACTTTATGTTTAAAAAGATAATATTGCCGACGTCTGAATATTGTGTGCCGCTAAAGATCAAACTCTGTTAATACAGATTATATTTGTCATGGATTTTTAAAGACATATATCTTTAACTAGCAATCGTCAGTGTTATGTGCCGTTTTCAATCCGAGAAAAATAAAACAGATTCAGCAATTGTTATGACTCGGAAGTTGCTTTGTTCCGCCAATAATACTAATACTAATAACAATAACAAGAGCACTAGATGGCAGTGTCAGAGGTCATTCTGGTGTGGCCCACACAGTACTACCGTGAAAAACTTTTAACAACTGTAGTGGCTATTCTAGTAACTATAGTGCACGTGGTATTTTATGTATATTTCTATTTATTTGCACTTTTTTTGTTTGATCGTTACATAATATTGACCGCGGAGGTCGGATATTACCTTTTTAATGTGCAAACGTTACTCGAAAGGACTAAAAATAGTCCAGTATCCGAGGGGGTAAAATGCAAAAATAATTATGTCTAACTAAACAATAAATACAAATGTCAGCCAGTCAAGACAGTGACTGCTTCACACTGAAAGAGTGCCTCCGACTGTTCCTTTTGTTTGTTGCTCTGGAGATAGGTCACGTCCTCAGGTAAGTTTACATTAAACCCAAAAAGTCAAGTATGCGAGACCAAGACCGGCTCAAGTAAGGGAAAAGAATACAAAAATGAGCACTAATCATGCAACAGCACACATCGAAATGTACAAATTTACAATCCTTTTAAAGATTTCTTTTACGTAACCTGCAGCAATACGTTTAATAGTAGGGATGGGTACAGTTCTACAACTTCAAACATTTGGGAAGTTCGATGACGGCAACACCAGTTAGCAAACCGTAGATTAAAAGCTACAACATTTACAAATGTACAGTCCTTCCTTGTCCTTCTTGTTGCCTGTGTGGTTTGTTCTGGTTATCATTCACGTGTTTCACGATATACGCAAAGCTATGGACAGAGCAATAGTGATTTTTTTTTACACATTTACAATTTGATTGGAAGTCTTAAGTTTAGGTTCTGCCGTAGTACAATGCAGATGAAGAAAAAGGATAGTAGTTTACTTCAAGAGCTGTGTATATTTATGTGCAACACTCGGGAATCCGGCCACTGCGATTCTTTTTACACATTTACAGTACTTCCTTTGACATTTCGTCGTGTCGTGATGTGACTGCAGAAATGGAGCAGTTGTCTTTCTGGTTCATCCAGGTCCACGGTTGGAAATATATACATACACACATAAGTTTTAACAATCGGTTAAGAGTTAGTGGTTTGTTCTCATTTACAAACAATTACAGTCGTTCCCCGTCCCCCCAAAAAGTTTTTGTCAAGTCATAATTTGAGAACAATTATCTGGGAAGCTGTTCATTCCAGGTGATCGCGTAACACAACAGTCGGAAAATTACCTCTGCCGTATCGTTAGTTTCCGTTTCGTTTTTTCCTTTCCTTTAAAAACAACACATGTGTAGTCTTGTTTTCAAATCAAATGAAACTTTTTGCCTCCTGTCATAATGCAGCTGCATAGGCAGGGTAGGGTTCTAGTGTAGGCTTGCTCATACCTGGGAGGAGGATGTAGGCAAGGGGAGGCTGCAGTCCTGAAGCCGGCCAGGCGGTGCAATTACACGGCAGCATGTAGCCTGGATTGCCGGGCGACGGGTGCGTGTGAGTGTGAGCCCCGCCGAACGCCGCCGCAGCTGCAGCGGCCGCGGCAGCAGCGCTCGCCCCGCTTTGGTAAGCCAACGGAGAGGAGTATTGCAAGGAAGCCAAGGAGGCCGGCGAGATCTCGGTCATTTTGGAGCCCAGATGGCTCGCCTCAAAGAGTGAGTACGGGTTGGCTGTAGCATGAGGGAAAAAAAGCCTGGCTTTCTCCGTCGAGGTGAGCAAGGAATCTGGAAGGACGCTGGCGGACAGGGCGGCCGATTTGAGCCCGTCTTGATCCGCCAGGTAAGGCATGGGGAATGCGAACTTGTCTTTCTTCAGCAAGGTCTTGGGCTTGCGCCGAGGTCGGTACTTGTAATCCGGGTGCTCCTTCATATGCAGTGCTCTGAGCCGTTTGGCCTCGTCAATGAAAGGTCTCTTTTCAGATTCTGTTAAAAGTTTCCACTCGGCTCCCAGCCTCTTGCTGATTTCGGAGTTGTGCATTTTGGGGTTTTCCTGAGCCATTTTTCTCCTCTGCGCCCTGGACCAGACCATGAAAGCGTTCATGGGGCGCTTAACGTGATCCGCAGGCTTAGACATAGTGACAAAAAAAATCAATAAAATCACAAGCAGGTGCTTCCACTTCCCAAACTTCAGCGGAAACTTCTTGATCACTTGAGTGTTTTCGTCCCTTGTCAACAGATTGAAGTCATAACAATTTCTTTTAAAAATCTAAGCAGATAGATTTTAAGGAACAGCAGATTCCCACGCCAGGTGTGTACAGTCTTTAAGTATCGATTGCTTGAAGTGGACTCGGTGCGGTAAGTGTACAATCTTCTTCTCAGCGTTCCCGAGTAGTTCTTCAGTTGTCTGTTAAACCTGCACGGCTTCTTAGCGGAGGATCTAGTTAGTTAGGAATGAGGAAAGTCTGCCGATCGCAGGAGACCATGTGAACATAACTTCAAAGCAGGTAGACTCCGGGACATGCGCAGTCTTTCGCACGCAACCTCACATAATCACTAAGGCGTTGTTAATTAAATGTTTATCCAATCGCAAGCAGGTCAAGCACATCGACAAGACTTTTTAAAATATGTATATATGTATAATCATTTTAATGGTTATATTTCTTTTATTTTTAAGGTTGGGCTAACACAATTCCAGTAATATTTGACTTTGTTGTATTGTTCTACAAATTGTTGGTTCCTAATTTACTTGTTAACTGCCTTGTTGTTAAACGGGGTTATCGGAGTGCCTAATCTCAAACTGATAAGTGTTATCGGAAGCTATTATTTAACAAACCAGTCCCAGTCATGCAGGAATTGGAGATTAACTGTAACGATTACAGGCCGTTCTTTTTAAATTAGTATCGGGGTGGACCTTAAATATTCCAGGTGCAGTTTATGTACTAAAAGGTGCAATATGAAGAGATCGCGAGTGTTAGGATTTGACAGGTGTTCTTATAAATCTGGAAAATGTTGATATTAATAGTAAAAACGGTTAATGTTGAAGGTGAATAACTCGCGATGAATGCGGAAGTAGCCTACAAGGGGAAAAGTGTTTATGCAAACCGCGAAGTGCACTGGCTGTTGGATGGGTATGTGAAACTGTATTAATTGGATAAGATCTAAAAACATCCTTTCGCTGGAACACGCATTCAGAATAAAAATATTTTAAAAGGTCTATCAATGTTTAATAATTGTCAACCTTTTCTTCTCTCCAAACAGAAATATCCTTCATTGCTTGCAAATGATTTCAACATTGCACTCTGAAATTTTGCTGATATAAACAATTAAGTTTTATATTGTGTTTATTAAATTATCGGGAATTTGATATGAAAAGTACCCGCCACACTCAGTAGTGAAAGACCTTTCCTAGTAAACCGAAGACATTTGACTGGGTCTCGCCTATAATTATGTATATAAATGCCTATAAATATGAAGTATCTGACTGTACCAGCAGAAGGTAAATATACTTATGGCACAGAACATGAATTATGGTGACCAGTCCAACACTGATGACGTCCTAATCCAATTAGGAACCATAAAGAATCGGGGAAAACTAGGTCACTTTGCTATTATGAAAAGTGTACGGCATACAACAGAGGAGAGTGACGTGTACCCTCCCAGTTAATTTCAGATATGAGTAAGTTGTAAAAATCGGTTGCTGAAACATTTCATCAAATTTTAAACAGTAAATTGGCCAGCCAGATTTACACGTGTCTCCTTCATATTATTTCTGGCACCAACATGCAAGCCGCCCTTTTGTCATAAAATATTGTTACTATTTGCAATTTAAAACCGCCCATGACAATCTTGCTTGTACAGAATATTATCAGATATAAAATGCAGAATTTCACAAGCATTACCTGTAGTGGAGATTTAAAAACTGTGCCGTTGATCGTATTTACTGACAAAGAAAAGGTCATTCTGAATGCGATGCAAAATTGAGCTCGCAGACATGCTTAAGTGATAGTAATTTAGAAAACATGTACGAACAAGAACTGTGTTTAGTCATTTGGAGACTGCAAGCATGCTGAAAACATATAAAGTATGTCAACAACACATAAGGTGCGCTTAAATAAATTGAACAGTCGCAATATTATATAAGTAATGTGTACATTACTCAACATATGGAATTAGTATTGAACGAATGTTTAGAATATTGTTGTAGATGAGCCGGATTATATATTTTAACAGTTTGAAATAAAACGGATACAATTTGTTTGCAAAGGACAAGATAAAACATAAAGGCCTATCAGCTATTCACAGTGACGCAACTCAATATATCATTGCCAGAAAATGCGAATCTTGAAGGAAATTGACTCCTCTTGGTCAATTCCATTGTTTAAATTCTCACAGAGAGTATAAATACTAGTTTGCGAATTCTTAGCGCTCCAGATACCTAGAAGCCCGGTATTTCATAGAAATTGATTGCAATTGTTCAACCTGTTAAAATAATTTACCAGCAAGCACTGTCGGATAGGTGGTTATTTTGCATGTTAGTTTGCGATCTGTCTTTGCGATGGACATTAAAGACTGGTTCGCATTTTGAGATTAGACTTTAACTTTTCTTATTTTATTTTGTACTCGAAGTGTCTCCATATAGTCTAAGTATTATCTGACAATCCACGTATTGCATGCAGCCGCAGCACCACGGCCCATTTTAACTATCGAATGTTGCCAAGTGCCAGGTTGCGTTGTATCTTCAACCAGTTGATTTATGATAATCTCTATCTATTTTCTCGCTTGTCAGTTCTATAAGTAATATATAAGTCTGTCATTTTAGAAAATACACAAAGGGATTATCATAGAAACCAACGTTACAAGACTTGCATTACAGTACCTTTAACTTTTTGGGTTTCGTGTTTTAATATGTGGCTGTATTTGTGACGTGTGTGTCAAAGAGAGATGAAAATATTTGAAGCCTCCAATTAATGCATCTGTGTAAGTGGAGCTGTCCTTTCACGTGTCGTGGTGATGGGGGGTGTCCGTTGTGTGCCTCCAGCCCACAGGGTGTCGGTGAGCATGCGCAGTGAGTTGTTGCGCTTTAGCCTGTTTGGCTAGCGGCTGGAGTGCTTGTGGACGGTGTTGCGGCGGGCGGTATTTTACAGTAAAGGAACAGCGTGGGGTCCGGGGTGCGGGGCTCCCACCTCCCTGCCTCCACCTTCACAACATTCAGTAACCGCATTCGTAAGTTGTAAACTTCGTAAGATATGGACACTCATGTTCTGCCTCCTCAAAATTAAAATCAGCGGTGAAACCTTTCCCTCCACCAGGATACAAGATAAATGTTGCCTCGCCTCTCTCTTGAACTGTAGCGTGAACAGGTCTGATATACGCTCAGTTTTACTAACAATCACATTCCATAGCTGGATTTTTAATCTGCAATTATATAATACACACCCCATAGCAAAACCACCCACTTTTTATTCTGACACTTTTTTTCCAGTCAGCACTTTATTTTCTGCATTTTGCTCCCCTCCATCAGGAGACACCCATATAACATTGGCCATCTCTGGAATGCATTACGTTCGTAGAGACTGGAATTCAAATAGGTCTCATGGATATTTTGTCAATATTTGACAAAAATAATTAAGGCGAGGTGAAATATTTTGAAAAGTAAAAGGAAGGAAATAGATAAGGTTGCCGAATAATTTTAGAAGTAATAATATATACCAGTTCCATCGAAAATAATGGCAGTTGTTTTTAATTGTGCGATGTTTATATCTTACTCCGATTCAAACAACCTGACACCCTCTTATTAGTACTGTAGCTAAATACCGTACATTTTTATAAGCTGCATTTTTCGTTTATTTGGAAACCATTCTCTTAAGGAAATGTATTGTACCCCGTGGCTTGAGAATGAACTCCCAAGTATATGTCTCGTGCATTATGGTTCATACCTATTTTCTAGCTACATAATCATTAAGACAATAACATTTGATTTACACATACATTTCAAATATTCGATATTTGGTATATACCCTTCAATTTTTGCACAATGCGTTTTAATAACTTCTTTCCATCACAAATTTTAGACATTTTTCTTGTTTCTCTTTCTCGTATTAACACTTGTCATGAACTGTCATGGAACGAAATGAAATGACCCTTGGCCTGTTTAATATGGAGTTGGGCGATCATAGCGAACTAATTTCTGTGTCCAGAGTAATTATCTCCGACATGGTTAATTAAACCTATCAATTCCGCGCCACTTTGCAGTTGTCATACACAAGCACTTCGCCGCACGGAACTTCCTCTTTCATGGTGGCAATAAGACTCCCGAAAAAGGGGGAGGGAGGAGAGGGACTCGCTTTAAGCTATCAGTGAGTGGCAACTGTATACAGTATGAGAATGCGTTAATAACGTGTGGGAGAGAAGATCATTCGCCTCAAAATCCTGTCGTGAACAACAGAAAATCCTGTAAAGGAAGTTACTATTTGAAATATGTCTCCAACAACGAACAAAAAAATATGTACTGAAGCTGAGAACTAGTAACAAGCCTTACACCAGGAACTCCCAAATTAGGAATATTTACAGGGAAAGAAGCCACTAACTCTTGAATCCGAAATTAAGCTAGGACATCGACTGATTGGGGGTGGGTGGGTCCTGGGAAGAAAGTCGAAATGAGCACAAGCTCCAGTCACTTTTGGAAAGTTTCACAGTCCATGTTTCTTTTTTGTCTTACATTTTGTCTGACTGTTTAAAAATACTGCATTGCATTAGCGAATCTGGGAACGTGTTTACTCGAACGCTCCCGCACTGAAAAGTTTGGACGCTCCCCGGAGCAATTTCTCTGTATGTGGAGAGTAAACTAAAGGCACCAGCCATCTCCATCAACCAGAATAACCCTTAAAACTATAGCTTTTTGTTATGACTGTTTTATTTGTTTTGATTTAAAGGAGGGACAGAAGTAATAAACCGAGAAAACCCAATCAGTTTGGTTTAATATGAATATTGTTTCTTTTACATATGTCAGACATGGAAACAACCTGTTTTACTGAATATGGTGAATACCAAAATAACTGTCTCATTGCTGCTATCCCTTTTCTAAACAAAAGTGCAGAGGTCAGCAAGAGTATAAAGGCCGATATTAATTCACCGTTTATTTCCCTCGTTTTCCCGTTCTTTCACTCTCTCCCTTTCTTTCTTTTCTACAGCAGACGTAGAAAACGGATCTGAAAAGAACTTTCGTTTGGCGCGTTTATCCAGTCGAGGAGGTTTTGTGCCCGAACAAAACCCTGGGTTGGGAGGTTTTGTGAGAGTGTTGTTTGTTGAAGTGGAGAAAGAAAAACCGGCGGCTTTTGCCTCATTGTGTGGAAACCAATCAGTGGTATTTGGAAAACTGTTAGCATTGTGCAGTTATTCTTGTCTTTTGTGAGGGGATTCTTTTCACAAGGTTTTTTTTCAGCCGATCCAGCTGGCCAGAATGAATAGCAGTGCAATGTGTACACGCTTTGTCCCGCTAGCCCTTCAAGTAGCCCTTATTGAATAGACTAAGTTGACACTGCATGACAGTGAAACAACATAATAAAAAATACATGAGCCACTGAATAGAAGCAGGCGCATAAATAAATAAATGGGTGACCAAAACTGGATAAACTGAATAACAAAACGGTGAAAGGAGAACAAAAAGATATTTAACACGCTAGATTAGCATTAGAATGCAATCTACAAGGCAGAACAATTGATGAATAGGTTTACCGGCCGAGAAAGAAATGGACTAAATGCCTTCTGAATAGATATGCTTTGCAGAATTGAATGAGAAAAGGTGGAGTTCGAGTTATGCAAATGAATGAGAGAGTGAGGGAACTTTTTTAAAAGACAGGAAAGCTCCCGCTCAGGATGTTTACTAAAGCAAGCCTAGCTATTAATATATTTTTTTGCTGTCATTCACGAGTGATGAAACAACCTAATGCCTATTGGAAGTTTAGCATTCCCTAGCGTTAACCAATCTTCCATCAAAATATCATTTAACGAGCCATGTTTTAGTGGAGGGCAAATAGCATTTACTCCCATGGATACAGGAAAGTTGAAGCTAACTCTATTAAATTCAATTAAAAGATTGTCAGATCGTTTGCTCATAAAGCGACAGCAGATATCAGTTGAATTATCTTATCACGCACTGATTTGATCTAAATTTCACAGTCACAAAGGGCATGATTGTGAACAAATGCAATGTGCAAGTGTGTCAATCATACTAATGAATACGGGCGCTTGAATACTGACGTTGAGTTTCGCAGGGGTATGTCTAAACCTATAATGGTCGTTTCTTTTTTTTAGCTAACAGGTGGAGCACGTTCACTTATATTGCAATTTACTGTATAAATTTGCGTCACACTTGCGTCACTGATTTTGGGACCTTGAAGAAGTTTGAAACAGGTGCAATTATAATTCAATCCTTCGATGAGAATAAAATATCAAAACCAAGGAAATAGCACAATTGTACCTGGACAAGTTTTCATTCACATTGTTGGGGCAGGAAAGGCGTAGACTTGCTGTTAGAGGCAGTGAAATGCCTGGGAGAAAGAACAGAAAAACAGTTACACAATATTTCTTTTAAGCATAGTGATTTTGCACAAAAGCAACTGGATGATATTTTTGTGTTGGAATGAAGTGTTATACTGTGACTTGCCTCTCCATCGCAACGTTTAGTAAACACAGAAGAACGATTCTTCTGTGTTTACTAAACGTTTTAAAGCCTTTTAAAGATAAATCCGCTTTGAGATAGTTTTTAAAAATATAATATCTTGACATAGTCATTAAGATGCCAGTCTCTTTCAACAAAAACAGGTATGTGGTGTAAATCTTAAAGTACACTGAAAAGGGATTGAGAATAACTACAAATGATGGAAATCTGAAATTTTAAAAAGAACAAAAGATGCTGGAAATAGAGCAAGCTCATCAGCACCTGTGAAGAGAAAAGGCAGGTTAATGTTTGGGCTGCAAGAGTCCTACAAAGTGGTTCATTATCTTCCCGTTTTCAGATCTAAGAATGGTCTACATCCAAAACATTAAACTAAAATCAAGAAGAAAAACTAGATCTACTACTTGCTTTCCTTAGTTAAACTATGTTGGGGCTGAAATTGCTGTCTTTGTTAATTTTAGCAAAATAGTAGATATGAGAAAAAATTGGGAAAGATAGGAATATTGGCTCCAATTGTGTGTGGTTTGGCTCATTTGCAGCTTTAAACACAGATTCATTGGTACAAATCAATTAAAACACCATCAGACTCAAGAAAATGGAGGCCAGCACTGGGAAAACCTTACAGTTTGGCTCATTTGCTGCTTTAAACAGATTCATTTGTGCAAATTGATTTCTCCTGATACACTTAAAAATGTATTTTCTCATGTGAACTGAGCTTTCCATGAGCTATGCACATTCCCCAGTCTGCCTTCAAAACTTTGTCAATGCCATTATTAAAACAATCAGAGAGGCAAAGGGTGGCTTGTTCACTGAGATTAGGAACTTGTGTCCTAATTGTAGGTGCAAAACTATATTGCACTTTTCACAACGTAACATTGGAAGATATTGGTAAGAATGCAATTTAAGAGAAAGTTTGATTTTGAATTAACATATGGTATGAGTAAAATTTATTATGTTTAACTTGAGCATATTATATATATTTACCAAGGTAATGGAAGGGTGAACCGCTTTTGCAGCTGATTCACATTAGAGGTGCACAGTCAAGATATATCCATCTGTTCACACACCAGCACCCCATAGCAGTGAAGAACTATGACCCACACCATTAGGCTCAAAGAAAATGGAGATCACATACTAGCTAGCACAGGGAAAACCTTATGGGAACATAGGAACAGGAGCAAGCCATTCAGCTCATCAAGCCTGCTCCACCAGTTTCTTAGCTATGTTAGCTCTCTGTAATGTTGTTCTCTGTCTTTTCTCCATATCCCCTAATGGCATTACTTAAATATCTTAGTTCATTTATCACTCCCATTGGCCATTTCAACATCCACTCCACCCTGTACACCACTTTAATCCTCACTGATGGCACAGAATTGTGCCAGAATGAAGCATTAGAGAGGAGCTACAAGGTGTATAGAGGACTGGGAGAGACAAACAGTTTTAGATTAAAGAGTGGTTCAGAAATAGGAGGGATCAGACAGGGGGAAATTCAAGGCAGACCAAGGTGGGTTTTGAGTGCATGTGTGTAAATGCATGGAGCGTGGTAAATAAGGTTGATGAGCTGCGGGCACAAGTAGCCACATGGGATTATGATATAGTGGCAATAACGGAGACCTGGCTCAAACAAGGGGAGGAATGGGCACTTAATATTCCTGGTTACAATGTATTCAGGAAGGATAGGGAAGAAAAAAAGGAGGGGGTGGGCAGTGTTGATCAAAGATACTGTTACAGCACAACAAGGGATGATGTACTTAAGGGTTCAAAGACAGAATCTATTTGGTTAGAATTAAGGAACAATAGAGAAGCTATTACTGTGCTGGGTGTATACTATAGGCCACCAAATAATGGGAAGGAGATAGAGGAGCAAATTTGCAGGAAAATTGCAGAAAGTTGCAAGAACTTTAGAGTTGTGATAATGGGAGACATCAATTGTCCTACATAGGCTGGAAAATAACAATGTAAAGGGCAAAGAGAGGGAGGAATTCCTGAAATATGCACAAGAGAACTTTCTTGATCAGTATGTTTCCAGCCCAATGAGGAAGGAAGCAGTGCTGGATCTAGATCTGGGGAATGAAGTGGGGCAAGTGGAGCATGTTTCAGTGAAGGAGCATTTGGGAAACAGTGATCACAATATCATTAGGTTTAGAGTAGTTATAGAAAAAGATAAGGAAAAATCAAGCATAAAAATACTCAACTGGAGGAAGGCTAATTTCAGTGAGTTGAAAAGGGATCTGGCCCAGATGGATTGGAATCAAAGATTGGCAGGTAAAACAGTCAATAAGCAATGGGAGGCCTTCAAAGAGGAGATAGTTTGGGTACAGACTAAAAACATTCCCACAAGGGGGAAAAGTAGGGCATCCAAAGCTAGAGCTTCCTGGATGACTAAAGACATGAAACGGAAAAAGGAGGCTTATGATAAATGTTGTTTTCATAATTCAGTAGAGAACCAAGCTGAATACAAAAATGCTGGGGAGAACCGAAAAAGGAAATAAGAGGGACAAAGAGAGTGTATGAGAATAGATTAGCAGGTAACATAAAAGGGAACCCAAAAATCTTTTATAAACATATACATAGTAAAACGAAGGGTGCGGCCGATTAGGGACCAAAAAGGAGATCTTCTTGTGGAGGCACAGGGCATGGCTGAGGTACTAAATGAGTACTTTGCATCTGTTTTCACTAAAGAAAAAGATGCTGGTAAAGGAGGAGGTAGTAGCAAAATTGGATAGGATGAAACTAGATAAAGAGGAGGTACTAAAAAGGTTGTTTGAGCTCAAAGTAGAAAGGTCACCCGATTCGGATGGGATTCATCCTAGATTGCTGAGGGAAGTAAGGGTGGAAATAGCAGTGTCTGGCCACAATCTTCCAATCCAACATGGGAGTGGTGCTAGAGGACTGGAGGATTACAAATATTACATCCCTGTTCAAAAAAGGGGAGAGAGATAAAACCGACAAATACTGTCCAGTCAGCCTAATGTCGGTGGCGGTAAACTTTTAGAGACATTAATCTGGGACAAAATTAATTGGCACTTGGAAAAATGTGGATTAATAAATGAAAGCCAGCACAAATTTGTTGAAGGAAAATCATGTTTGACTAACTTGATTGAGTTCTTTGATAAAGTATCGGAGCGGGTTAATGAGGATAGTAATGAGGTTGATGTTGTGCATATGGACTTTCAAAAGGTGTTTGATAAAGTACCATATAATAGACTTGTTAGCAAAATTAAAGACCATGGGATTAAAGGGGCAGTTGCTGCATGGATACAAAATTGGCTAAGGGACAGAAACAGAGAGTAGTGGTGAACGGTGGTTTTTCAGACTGGAGGGAAGTATACTGTGGTGTTCCCTAGAGGTCAGTATTAGGACCACTGTTCTTTTTGATATATATTAATGACCTGGACTTGGGCATAGAGAGTATAATTTCAATGTTTGCAGATGACTCAAAACTTGGAAATGTAGTAAACAAAGTGGAGGATAGTAACAGACTTCATAGACAGAGTGATGAAATGGGTAGACATCTGACTGATGAAATTTAACGCAGAGAAGTGTGAAGTGATACATTTTGGTAGGAAGAATGAGGAGAGGCAATATAAACTAAATGACCTGGACTTAGGACAACAACAACTTGCATTTATATAGCACCTTTAACATAGTAAAACATCCCAAGGCGCTTCACAGGGGCATTATCAAACAAAATTTGACACCGAACCACATTACGAGATATTAGGACAGATGACCAAAAGCTTGGTCAAAGAGGTAGGTTTTAAGGAGTGTCTTAAAAGAGGAGAGAGAGGTGGAGAGGTTTTGGGGGGAATTCCAGAGCTTAGGGCCTAGGCTGCTGAAGGCACGGTTGCCAATGGTGGAGCAATTAAAATCGGGGATGCACAAAAGGTCAAAATTGGATGACTGTAGAGATCTTGGGGAGTTGTAGGGCTGAAGGAGGTCACAGAGATAGGGAGGGGCGAGGCCATAGAGGGATTTGAAAACAAGGATGAGAATTTTAAAATCGAGGCATTACTGGACTGGGAGCATAATAGGTACAGCACAGAAGGAGGTCATTCAGACCAACTTGCCTGTGCCGGCTCTTTGAAAGAGCTATCCAATTAGTCCCATTCTCCTGCTCTTTCCCCATCGCCCTGTAAATTTTTTCCCTTCAAGTATTTATCTCATTCCCCCTTTTGAATGTTACTATAGTATCTGCTTCCACCACCCTTTCAGGCAGTGCATTCCAGATCATTACAACTTGCTGCATAAAATAACGTTTCCTCATATCGCCTCTGGGTCTTTTGCCGATCACTTTAAATCTGTGTCCTCTGATTACCAACCCTTCTACCACTTGAAATTATTTCCCTTTATTTACTGTAACAAAATCATTCATAATTTTGAACAGCTCTATCAAATCTCCCTTTAACCTTCTGTGTTCTAAGGAGAACAATCCCATCTTCTCTATTCTCTCCACATAACTGAAGTCCCTCATTCCTGGTACCGTTCTAGTAAACCTCTAAGGCATCCTTCCAAAAGTGTGGTGCCCAGAATTGAACACAATAATCCAGCTGAGGCCTAACCAGTGTTTTATAAAGGTTTAGCATAACTTCCTAGCTTTTGTACTCTTTGGGCACTAAATTGGGCCGTGTAGCGTCCGTGGGTCCGGCGCTACATGGCCTTTCTGACATCCAAGATGGCGTCATGGATGCGCATGCACGTTTCCAGCATGACGTGCACTGGACGCCATCTTGGTATAGGAGTTAGCGCAGGCGCAGATAACGAATGCTGGAATCATGGAAAGTAGGGAAAAAATGGTTTCAATCAGCGTGCAACCATTTTAGGACTTAACGCTCAACTCAACGCACAGTCTTAACCCTGACCATCTGAACATGTCTTAGAGAGCCTGGAGGACCCCCCACCAGTGCTATTTGAAGGGACCATGCAGGATTTACAGGTTAGTGGCTGGATTATTGCTTCTGGCTGCCAAGACATTTGTAACTGTTTTTGGAGGTCTCCTCGACTTGGATACCAGGACGCGGGGACATAGCCTAACATTTGGAGCCAGGACGTGCAGGGGTGAAGTTAGGAAATGCTTCTACACGCAAAGGGTGGGAGACGTTTGGAACGCTCTTCTGCAGTCGGCAGTTGATGCTAGCTCAATTGTGAATGTTAAATCTGAGATTGATGGATTTCTGTGAACCAAGGGTATTAAGGGATATCAGGCTAAGGCGGGTATATGGAGTTGGGTCACAGGTCCATCATGATCTCATTGAATGGTGGAACAGGGTTGAGGAGCTAAATGCCACTGCCACCTACTGCCTCTTGATATGCGCCACCTTCTCCTGCAAGAAAGCGGGACGTGTGTCTGGGTGATGTACCCGTCATGGTTGAATAGCTGCAGTGTGTGTGGCCTGTGAGTTGTGGGTGGGCAGCTTGAAACAGTGGTAATGTGTAAGGGTGATAGGAAGCATCTGATTGAAAGAGTTGAGTACTGATGGAAAGAGTTAGTTGGTATGTGGGTGATGGGGGTTTAGTGCATGGTGCAGTTGGTATGAGATGCCATTTGACAGTTGACCTCAATCACCTTGACAATGCATGTCAAAGCATTGAACTTCCTGCACTGCATCCATATTCATGATGCTGTGCGCCTGGCATTGACCTCGTCCCCTGCTGCCTCCCACTGTCTTTTGGATATATGTCTGGAGGGCCTCTTGCACCCCCCACCCCCGCGGATTTAGGATGTCCCTCTTTCTGTCCACCTCTTGCACCAAGATCTCAAGTGCATCAGCAGAGAACCTTGGTGCACGCGCTCTCGCAGGCCTGGTACCAACTCAGATCAGCAGATTGGTGAGGTCTGGTGTGTAGATTGGAGGATGTGGGATTTAGTAGTTCGCAACCTTTATTCAATGTTTTAACACAACTCATCAGTGTGTAAACATTGGGATGGGACCTGCATCTGTGTTTTACGTGTGCGATGTCTGCCCTCCATTCAGACTATGTGCAGACAGTAGACTGTTATTTTCAGCAAATAACAGGTACCAGCTACCTTTAAGAGATTTCTAAGCAATATCCTCCCGATAAGAGATTGAGCTCTCCTGGTGGTGGAAAGTGCGAATTGCATTGATTGAACATGCAAGGCCTGGAATGGAACGCTGATTACAGGTGAGTCCTCGGGCCGGCTGAAACTTGCGTCGTGCCTGCACAGGGGTCATTGGGCGCCACCACCTACGCCCAAAAACGGCCCTTATCCAATTTTTTCCCCCCAAAACCTCTATTAATAAAACCCAGGATCCCAAATGCTTTTTTAACAGAGTCTTCGACTTGTCCTGTCACCTTCAAAGAATTGGATTTTTTTATTCGTTCATGGGATGTGGACGTCACTGGCGAGGCCGGCATTTATTGCCCATCCCTAATTGCTCTTGAGAAGGTGGTGGTGAGCTGCCTTCTTGAACCGTGTGGTGACGGTTCTCCCACAGTGCTGTTAGGAAGGGAATTCCAGGATTTTGACCCAGCAACAATGAAGGAACGGCGATATATTTCCAAGTCGGGATGGTGTGTGACTTGGAGGGGAACGTGCAGATGGTGTTGTTCCCATGTGCCTGCTGCTCTTGTCCTTCTAGGTGGTAGAGGTCGCGGGTTTGTGAGGTGCTGTCGAAGAAGCCTTGGCGAGTTGCTGCAGTGCATCCTGTGGATGGTACACACTGCAGCCACTGTGCGCCGGTGATGAAGGGAGTGAATGTTTAGGGTGGTGGATGGGGTGCCAATCAAGCAGGCTGCTTTGTCCTGGATGGTGTCGAGCTTCTTGAGTGTTGTTGGAGCTGCACTCATCCAAGCAAGTGGAGAGTATATTCCATCACACTCCTGACTTGTGCCTTGTAGATGGTGGAAAGGCTTTGGGAAGTCAGGAGGTGAGTCACTCGCCGCAGAATACCCAGCCTCTGACCTCCTCTCGTAGCCACAGTATCTATATAGCTGGTCCAATTAAGTTTCTGGTCAATGGTGATCCCCAGGATGTTGATGGTGGGGGATTTGGCGATGGTAATGCCGTTGAATGTCAAGGGGAGGTGGTTAGACTCTCTCTTGTTGGAAATGGTCATTGCACGGCACTTATCTGGCGCAAATGTTACTTGCCACTTATGAGCCCAAGCCTGGATGTTGTCCATGTCTTGCTGCATGCGGGCTCAGACTGCTTCATTATTTGAGGGATTGCGAATGGAACTGAACACTGTGCAATCATCAGCGAACATCCCCATTTCTGACCTTATGATGGAGGGAAGGTCATTGATGAAGCAGCTGAAGATGGTTGGGCCTAGGACACTGCCCTGCGGAACTCCTGCAGCAATGCCCAGGGGCTGAGATGATTGGCCTCCAACAACCACTACCATCTTCCTTTGTGCTAGGTGTGACTCCAGCCACTGGAGAGTTTTCCCCCTGATTCCCATTGACTTCAATTTTACTAAGGCTCCTTGGTGCCACACTCGGTCAAATGCTGCCTTAATGTTAAGGGCAGTCACTCTCACCTCACCTCTGGAATTCAGCTCTTTTGTCCAGGTGTTCCCTCACTTCCTTTGAAATTGTACTATTTAGTTTTTGTGGCCTCTCCTCATTCTTCCCAGCAAAATATATCACTTTACACTTCTCTGCACTATATTTCATCTGCCATGTGTCTGCCCATTCACCAGTCTGTCTATGTCCTCCTGAAATCTGTTACTATCCTCCAAATTGTTTACTACGAATTTCATGTCAACTTTGAAATTATACCCTCTATATACCAGGGTCATTAATATATATCAAAAAGAGCAGTGGTCCGAATACTGACGACTGGGGAAGACCACTGTATACTTCCCCCCAGTCTGAAAAACAACTGTTCACCACTACATTCTGCTTTCTGTCCCTTAGCCAATTTTTATCCATGCTGCCACTGTCCCTTTAATCCCATGGGCATTAATTTTGCTAACCTTAGTCTATTATAAGGTACTTTACCTTTTGAAAGTCCATCTACACAACATCAACCGCACTATGCTCATCAACCCTTTCCATTACTTCATCAAAGAACTTAATCAAACACGATTTTCCTTTAACAAATCTGTGCTGACTTTCATTTATTGGCCCATACTTTTCCAGGTGCCAATTAATTTTGTCCCAGATTATTGTCTTTATCCCTCTCCCCTTTTTTGAACAGGGGTGTAACATTTGCAATCCTCCAGTCCTCTGGCACTGTCCCTATATCTAAGGAGGATTGGAAGATTGTGGTTGGAGCCTCCGCAATTTCTACCTTTACACCCTATCTGGACCGAGTGACTTTTCTACTTTGAATACTGCCAATCTTTTAAGTACCTTCTCATTATCTATGTTAGTCTATCCAATATCGCTACTACCTCCTCCTTTATTGCTACAATGGCAGCATCCTCTTTAGTGAAGACAGATGCAAAATATTCATTTAATGCCTCAGCCATGCCTTCTGCCTCCACAAGAAGATTTCCTTTTTTCTCCCTAATTGGTCACAACCTTCCTTTGACTACTCTTTTACTATTTATATGTTTATAAAAGAATTTTGGGTTCCCTTTTATGTGAGCCACTAATCTATTCTCATATTCTCCCTTTGCCCCTTTTACTCCCTTTTTTAGATCTCCTCTGTACTTTTTGTATTCAGCCTTCTGCATTATGTCGTAGCCTCTTTTTTCTGTTTCATTTTAATCTCTATATCTTTAGTCATCCAGGGAGCTCTAGCTTTGGATGCCCTTCCTTTCTCCCTTGTGGGAATGTGTCTACTCTGCACCTGAACCATCTCCTCCTTGAAGGCCTCCCATTATTCAATTATTGTCTTGCCTACCAAATTTTGATTCCGTTTCATCTGGGCAAAATCCCTTTTTAATTCACTGAATGCATCCCTCCTCCAGTTAAGTATTTTCACATTTGATTGTTATTTGTCCTTTTCCATAACTATTCTAAACCTAATGATATTATGATCACTGTTCCCCAAATGCTTTACCACTGAAACATGATCCACTTGCCCCATTTCATTCCCTAGAACTAGATCCAGCTTTGCTTCTTTACATCTTTCTGTAATTTTGCCTGCAAATTTGCTCTTCTATCTCCTTCCCACTATTTTGTGGCCTTTTTCATAAACCCATCAGCATAATAGCTCCTCTATTGTTCCTTAATTCCGACCAAACAGATTCTGTCTTTTGCCCCCTGAACTACATCACCCCTTTCCAGTGCTCGAATAGTTTCTTAGATCAATACCCATAGGGAAGGAAAGGAGTGGGGGTGGGGAGTGGCAGTATTGATCAAAGAAACTATTACATCACTGGAAATGGACAATGTAGTTCAGCAGTCAAAGAATCTATTTGTTTAGAATTAAGAAACAATAGAGGAGCTATTACGCTTCTGGGGGTATACTATAGGCCATCTAATAGTGGGAAGGAGGTAGAAGGACAAATTTACAGGCAAATTACAGAAAGATGCACCGAATGTACTCTGGGTGGGGGACTTCAATGTCCATTACCAAGAGTGGCTCGGTAGCACCACGATTGACTGAGCTGGCCGAGTCCTGAAGGACATAGTTGCCAGACTGGGCCTGTGGCAGGTGGTGAGCGAACCAACACGAGGGAAAAACTTACTTGACCTCATCCTCACCAATCTACCTGTCGCAAATGCATCTGTCCATGACAGTATTGGTAGGAGTGACCACCGCACAGTCCTCGTGGAGACGAAGTCCCGTCTTCGCACTGAGGACACCATCCAACGTGTTGTGTGGCACTAACACTGTACTAAATGGGATAGATTCAGAACAGATCTAGCAGCTCAAAACTGGGCATCCATGAGGTGCTGTGGGCCATCAGCAGCAGCAGAATTGTATTTCAGCACAATCTGTGATCTCATGGCCCGGCATATTCTTCACTCTGCCATTACCAACAAGCCAGGGGATCAACCTTGGTTCAATGAGGAGTGTAGAAGAGCATGCCAGGAGCAGCACCAGGCGTACCTAAAAATGAGGTGACAACCTGGTGAAGCTACAACTCAGGACTACATGCATGCTAAACAGCGGAAGCAACATGCTATAGACAGAGCGAAGCGATTCCACAACCAACGGAATTAAGGAACAATAGAGCAGCTCTGCAGTCCTGCCACATCCAGTCGTGAATGGTGGTGGACAATTAAACAACTAACGGGAGGAGGAGGCTCTGTAAACATCCCCATCCTCAATGATGGCGGAGTCCAGCACGTGAGTGCAAAAGACAAGGCTGAAACGTTTGCAACCATCTTCAGCCAGAAGTGCCCAGTGGGTGACTCATCTCGGCCACCTCCTGATATCCCCACCATCACAGAAGCCAGTCTTCAGCAAATCCGATTCACTCCACGTGATATCAAGAAACGGTTGAGTGCACTGGATACTGCAAAGGCTATGGGCCCCGAAAACTTCCCGGCTGTAGTGCTGAATACTTGTGCTCCAGAACTAGCTGCGCCTCTAGCCAAGCTGTTCCAGTACAGCTACAACACTGGCATCTACCCGACAATGTGGAAAATTGCCCAGGTATGTCCTGTCCACAAAAAGCAGGACAAATCCAATCCGGCCAATTACCACCCCATCAGACTACTCTCAATCATCAGCAAAGTGATGGAAGGTGTCGTCGACAGTGCTATCAAGCGGCACTTACCAAGAACCTGCTCACCGATGCTCAGTTTGGGTTCCGCCAGGACCACTCGGCTCCAGACCTCATTACAGCCTTGGTCCAAACTTGAAAAAAAGAGCTGAATTCCAGAGGTGAGGTGAGAGTGACTGCCCTTGACATCAAGGCAGCATTTGACCGAGTGTGGCACCAAGGAGCCCTAGTAAAATTGAAGTCAATGGGAATCAGGGGGAAAACTTTCCAGTGGCTGGAGTCACACCTAGCACAAAGGAAGATGGTAGTGGTTGTTGGAGGCCAATCATCTCAGCCCCAGGACATTGCTGCAGGAGTTCCTCAGGGCAGTGTCCTAGGCCCAACCATCTTCAGCTGCTTCATCAATGATCTTCCCTCCATCATAAGGTCAGAAATGGGGATGTTCGCTGATGATTGCACAGTGTTCAGTTCCATTCACAACCCCTCAAATAATGAAGCAGTCTGAGCCCGCATGCAGCAAGACATGGACAACATCCAGGCTTGGGCTGATAAGTGGCAAGTAATATTCACGCCAGACAAGTGCCAGGCAATGACTATCTCCAACAAGAGAGAGTCTAACCACCTCCCCTTGACTTTCAATGGCATTACCATCGCCGAATCCCCCACCATCAACATCCTGGGGGTTACCATTGAACAGAAACTTAACTGGACCAGACATATAAATACTGTGGCTATAAGGGCAGGTCAGAGGCTGGGTATTCTGCGGCGAGTGACTCACATCCTGACTCCGCAAAGCCTTTCCACCATCTACAAGGCACAAGTCAGGAGTGTGATGGAATACTCTCCTCTTGCCTGGATGAGTGCAGCTCCAACGACACTCAAGAATCTCAACACCATCCAGGACAAAGCAGCCCGCTTGATTGGCACCCCATCCACCACCCTAAACATTCACTCCCTTCACCACTGGTGCACAGTGGCTGCAGTGTGTACCATCCACAGGATGCACTGCAGCAACTCGCCAAGGCTTCTTCGATAGCACCTTCCAAACCTACGACCTCTACCACCTAGAAGGACAAGAGCAGCAGCCACATGGGAACAACACCATCTGCACGTTCCCCTCCAAGTCACACACCATCCCGACTTGGAAATATATCGCCGTTCCTTCATTGTTGCTGGATCAAAATCCTGGAACTCCCTTCCTAACAGCACTGTGGGAGAACCTTCACCACACGGACTGCAGCGGTTCAAGAAGGCGGCTCACCACCACCTTCTCAAGGGCAATTAGGGATGGGCAATAAATGCTGGCCTCGTCAGCAACGCCCAGATCCCATGAACGAATAAGAAAATCTATAGAGTAGTGATAATGGGGGATGTCAATTTTTTAAAATTCATTCATGGGATGTGGGCATCGTTGGCAAGGCCAGCATTGATTGCCCATCCCTAATTGCCCTTGAGAAGGTGGTGGTGAGCCACCTTCTTGAACCACTGCAGTCTGTGTAGTGAAGGTACTCCCACAGTGCTGTTAGGTGGGGAGTTCCAAGATTTTGACCCAGCGACAATGAGGGAACGGCGATAGTCAGGATGGCATGTGACTTGGAGGGGAATGTGCAGGTGGTGGTGTTCCCATGCACCTGCTGCCCTCGTCCTTCTCGGTGGTACAGGTTGCAGGTTTTGGAGGTGCTGTCGAAGAAGCCTCGGCAAGTTGCTGCAGTGCTTCTTGTAGATGGTACACACTGCAGCCACGGTGCGCCGGTGGTGAAGGGAGTGAATGTTTAGGGTGGTGGATGGGGTGCCAATCAAGCGAGCTGCTTTGTCCTGAATGGTGTTGAGCTCCTTGATTGTTGTTGGAGCTGCACTCATCCAGGCATGTGAAGAGTATTCCATCACACTCCATGACTTGGACTTGAGTATGGAGGGTATAATTTCAATGTTTGCAGATGACTCAAAACTTAAAATTATCGTAAACAATATGAAGGAATGTAACAGACTTCAGGAGGACATAGACAGAATGATGATAATGGGCAGACACCTGGCTGATGAAATTTAACGCAGAGAAGTGTGAAGTGATACAGTTTGGTAGTAAGAATGAGGAGAGGCAATATAAACTAAAGGCTACAATTTTAAAGGGGGTGAAGGAACAGAGAGACCTGGGCATGCACATACTCAATTCTTTGAAGATGGCAGGACAAGTTGAGAAGGCTGTTTAAAAAGCCTATGGGGTCCTGGGCTTTATTAATAGAGGCATAGAGTACAAAAGGAAGGAAATTACGCTAAACCTTTATAAAACACTAGTTAAGCCTCATCTGGAGTATTGTGTTCAATTCACTTTACGAAGTATGTCAAGGTCTTAGAATGGGTGTAGAAGAGATTGCAGAATGGTACCGGGGAAGAGGGATTTCAGTTATGTGGAGAGATTGGAGAACTTGGGATTGTTCTCCTTAGAACAGAGAAGGTTAAGGGGAGATTTGATATAGGTGTTCAAATTCATGAATGGTTTTGGTATAGTAAATAAGGAGGAACTGTTTTCAATATCAGAAGGGTCGGTAACCAGGGGACACAGGTTTAAGGTGAATTTTCAAAAGGGAATTAGATAAATACTTGAAGGGAAAAAATGTACAGGGCTATGGGGAAAGAGCAGGGGAATGGGACCAATTGGTTAGCTCTTTCGAAATGCCGGCACAAACACGAAGCTCCTCCTGTGCTTTATCTACTATGATACTATGATACATTGTAGCCAGGAATATAAAGTCCCCAATCCTCCCCTTCTTTGAGCCAGGTCTCTGTTATTGTCACCATATCATAGTCCCATGTGGCGACTTGTGCCTGTATATCACCAACCTTATTTACCACACTACGTGCATTTACGCACATGCACTCCAAACTCATCTTAGACTGCCTCGCATTTGCCCCCTGTCTGATCCCTCCTATTTCTGAACCAATCTTTACGCTAGTGCTATTTGTCTCTCTCAGTCTTCTGTGCACCTTGTTTCTCCTCTCTAATGTTTCATTCTGGTGCCCGTCCCACTGCCAAATTAGTTTAAACCCTCCCCCACAGCACTAGTTAACCTCCCTGTGAAATCATTGGTCCCACCTCTGTTGAGGTGCAACCCATCCATCTTCAACAGATCCCTCCTGCTCCAGAACTGGTCCTAATGACCCAGGAATCTGGAGCCCTCCCTCTTTACCATTTCTTCAGCCACGCATTAACCTGTCTTATCCTACTATTCCTATACCTACTTACGTGTCGTACTAGGAGTAATGCAGAGATTACTACCTTCCAGGCCTTACTTTTTAACTTCCTTCCTAGCTCCTGAAACTTTGACAGCAGGATCTCAACCCTTTTCATGCCTATGTTATTGGTTCCCACATGGACCATGACTTCTGGCTGTTCCCCTTCCCCCTCTCAAAATGTTCTGCACCCTCTCAGTGATGTCCTTTACCCTGGCACGAGGGAGGCAGCGCACCATGCGGGACTCATGCCAGTGGATGTAGAAACACCCGTCCATCCCCCAGTACAAAGTCTCATAGCCCGGTGGTGAAGGATAGAATATTGGAGCCTGGTCTTCAGTTGCTTCCAAGCCTTTATTCACAGAGCTCCCTCTTACACATTGTGCACACAGTAAATAAGCTCCCTCCTATAAATGGATACAAGAGAGTCCCTAATTGATACCCACCACCTGAATACAATTAAAACTAATTGATAGAAATCACATGGATACAATTAACAGATTCCTTTCTTTCTCTTTAAGTAAAATTTAAAAAAATTAAACTTTATATCTACAATACAAACAAAATTTCAAAAATTAAAAACTTCCATACTCTGTACAACTTATACCATTCAAAGCATTACATTGTGAGGTGACCCCTCTCCAGGACCCCATATAATTTCTTCGTACATGTACTTCCTTTAGCAAAGCAATCTGACAGTTGATGGCTTGAATCCACCCATTTAATTTTAGAGATTTCCTTTCTCTCCAGCATTTGTTTCAAGCCAGCAAGGTTAATCCATAAACTTTTCTCACTCAATTTTTTCATAGAGTGTACATTATCCCACAGTGAATGATTGTTTACGTAACATTCAATGGGCATACTATCTTCAGTACTCACATTGTACAGGATGTCACTCAAGGTATTTGCCAAACAGAATCCCATATCTGCTGCATCTACAAGAGCCAGTATTTCAGCAGCCAGAGTACTTTTAACAACCCTTTTTATTTTCTTAGCTTCCCAAGCTAAAGGACAACATTTCCAATTCTCATCCATAAGACAAACTATGAAACCAGTTGTACTAGAATACCCATCAGGAAGATTAGCATTGCTAAGGATAACTGGCTTCATTTTCTTTGGGTCACCTAAGGATGGGAACTTAAGTGTGCATTTATCTATATTTAATTTTCATAATATTTTATTTGCCCTTAAAACATTCTCTACTATGGGAGGTTTAGGAACATAGGAACATAGGAACAAGAGTAGGCCATTCAGCCCCTCGTGCCTGCTCCGCCATTTGATAAGATCATGGCTGATCTGTGATCTAACTCCCCATGCCTGCCTTTGGCCTATATCCCTTAATACCTTCGGTTGCCAAAAAGCTATCTATCTCAGATTTAAATTTAGCAATTGAGCTAGTATCAATTGCCGTTTGTGGAAGAGAGTTCCAAACTTCTACAACCCTTTGTGTGTAGAAATGTTTTCTAATCTCGCTCCTGAAAGGCCTGGCTCTAATTTTTAGACTGTGCCCCCTACTCCTAAAATCCCCAACCAGCGGAAATAGTTTCTCTCTATCCACCCTATCTGTTCCCCTTAATATCTTATAAACTTCGATCAAATCACCCCTTAACCTTCGAAACTCCAGAGAATACAACCCCAATTTGTGTAATCTCTCCTCGTAACTTAACCCTTAAAGTCCGGGTATCATTCTAGTAAACCTACGCTGCACTCCCTCCAAGGCCAATATGTCCTTCCGAAGGTGCTGTGCCCAGAACTGCTCACAGTACTCCAGTTGTGGTCTAAGCAGGGTTTTGTATAGCTGCAGCATAACTTCAGCCCCCTTGTACTCTAGTCCTCCAGATATAAAGGCCAGCATTCCATTAGCCTTCTTGATTATTTTCTGCACTTGTTCATGACACTTCAATGATCTATGTACCTGAACCCTAAGTCCCTTTGGACATCCACTGTTTTTAACTTTTTACCATTTAGAAAGTACCCTGTTCTATCCTTTTTTGATCCAAAGTGGATGACCTCACATTTGCCTACATTGAATTCCATTTGCCACAATTTTGCCCATTCACCTAATCTATCAATATCGCTTTGTAATTTTATGTTTTCATCTACACTGCTTACAATGCCACCAATCTTTGTGTCATCGGCAAACTTAGATATGAGACTTTCTATGCCTTCATCTAAGTCATTAATAAATATTGTGAATAATTGAGGCCCCAAGACAGATCCCTGTGGGACTCCACTAGTCACATCCTGCCAATGTGAGTACCTTCCCATTATCCCTACACTCTGTCGCCTTTCGCTCAGCCAACTTCCTAACCAAGTCCGTACTTTTCCCTCGATTCCATGGGCTTCTATCTTAGCTAACAGTCTCTTATGTGGGACCTTATCAAATGCCTTCTGGAAGTCCATATAAATAACATCCATTGACATTCCCCTGTCCACTACTTTAGTCACCTCTTCAAAAAATTCAATCAGGTTTGTCAGGCACGACCTACCTTTCACAAATCCATGCTGGCTCTCTCTGATTAACTGAAAATTCTCGAGGTCTTCAGTCACCCTATCCTTAATTATAGACTCCAGCATTTTCCCCATAACAGATGTTAGGCTAACTGGTCTATAATTCCCCGGTTTCCCTCTCTCTCCTTTCTTAAAAAGCAGAGTGATATGTGCAATTTTCCAATCTAGATGGACAGTTCCTGTATCTAGAGAACTTTGAAAGATTATAGTTAGGGCATCTGCAATGTGCTCACCTACTTCCTTTAAAACCCTGGGATGGAAACCATCTGGTCCTGGGGATTTGTCACTCTTTAGTGCTATTATTTTCTTCATTACTGTTGCTTTACTTATGTTAATTTTATCGAGTCCCTGTCCCCGATTCAATATTAGTTTTCTTGGGATTTCTGGCATGCTATCCTCTTTTTCTACTGTAAAAACTGATGCAAAGTAATTGTTCAACATGTCTGCCATTTCCCCATTGTCAATGACAATATCCCCACTTCAGTTTTTAAGGGGCCAACATTGCTCCTGACCACCCTCTTTTTCCTAATATAACTATAAAAGTTCTTCATATTGGTTTTGATATCCCTTGCAAGTTTCTTTTCATATTCTCTTTTTGTAGCCCTTATTATCTGTTTTCATGACCCTTTGTTGATCTTTGTATCTTTCCCATTCGTCAGGATCTGTGCCATTTTTTGCCTTTTTGTATGCCCTTTCCTTATGTCTTATACTGTCCCTTACCTCTTTAGTTGTCCATGGCTGTTTTTTTTGGCAAGTAGAGTTCTTGCTCCTCAGGGGTATAAACCGATTCTGTATCACGTTAAATGTTTCTTTAAACATTTCCCACTGATCATCAGTCGTTTTACCCATTAACAGATTTGCCCAGTTTACTGTGGACAGTCTCTGTCTCATCCCATTGAAGTCGGCCTTGCCCAAGTCTAGAATCTTAGCAGCTGATTCACTTTTTTCCCTTTCAAACACCACATTGAACTGGATTATGTTATGATCACTATTGGATAGATGTTCACACACAGTTAAGCCGTTAACTAAATCTGGTTCATTACTCATTACTAAATCTAGTATGGCTTGCCCCCTTGTTGCCTCTAGGACATACTGCTGTAGAAAACTATCCCGGACACACTCAAGAAATTCACTACCTTTCTGACAGTTGCTAGTCTGCTTTTCCAAATCTATGTGAAGGTTAAAGTCCCCCATTAAGACACTATGCCTTTCTTACACGCTTGTCTAATCTCTGCATTTATACAATCTAGCACTTCAGAGCTGCTGCCAGGGCTCCTATATACAACTCCCACTATAGTCTTAGATCCTTTCCTATTTCTCAATTCAACCCATAAGGTCTCTTTTGGCTGCTTACCTCTCGTTGTATCCCCCTTTATCATTGAAGTGATTTCATCTCTAATCATTAAGGCTACTCCTCCCCCTCTTCCATTTTCCCTATCTCTCCTGTAGACCTTATAACCTGGTATGTTTAGTTCCCAATCCTGACCATCCTGCAGCTCAGTAATAGCTATCATGTCATACCCTCCAATTTGAATTTGAACCTGTAGTTCATTTAATTTATTCCTTATACTCCGTGCATTTGTATATAGAACTCTTAGTTGGGCCACACACCCTAGCCTGACCTTCAGCTTTGACGCTGGGTTAATCGCCTTACGCCTTCTAGTTTTTATTTTATCTGTCATGCCTAAAGTACACTTTCTTTCCGCTGCTCTACGCTTTTCCCTTTCACTTGTTCTTGAACAACTGTTTGTACTATTTGTATTGTAAATTTCCCCTGGGTCTTCCCCTCTCTTGCTGCTCTCAACTTTATTTCCTTCTGACTCCCCACTCAGGTTCCCACCCCCCTGCCACTCTAGTTTAAACCTTCCCCAACAGCACTAGCATTGAAGTACTTAACTCCAACACATCAAAACTAGCATCTGGTCTAGTCTGAATGCACAACCGGTTCAACTGACCAATCAAGCTTTGTAATTGCTCTTTCTCTTCTTTTGATATAACATCATGTTTCTGTGATGACCTAGTACGATTCATCGTGATGGGAGTAATACTATCTAAATAGGACTGTTGATTTAAAGTTATATTAAACCCACTCTGCTCAATATCTAAACCAATATATTTAAAAGCCCCACAGGCCTGACTCCCAATTTTAAAGTGTACTCTAATCTTATTAATGACGAATTTCTCAAATTCTGCAGTACCACCCCATAAGAAATCATCAGCATAAGATGCCTGAAAATTTTCTGTTATGGTGCTAATAAAACATTGCGGGGTCTGATTTTAGTTGAGCACAATCTATTTTCAGCAAAACAGATGTCACCGAAGAATACCATACCCTGGAAGCATCATTCAGGCCATAGACACATTAGTTTAGTTTCCAGTTTTCCTTCCGCATTTGCTGCCTCTTTAGGCGGTTTCAGAAACACTTCTCTCTGAAAAGTATCACCCTGCAGAAATGCAGCTTTTATTGACCTACAATCCCTTGAATATGTTGCCAAAAGAGCCAAAAAGATTTTTAAGATTACCTTTCCAGCAGTGGGAGAATCCATTCGAATATCTGTATCACCCAGTTTCTCTTCAAAACCTCTAGCTACCAACCTCACTTTAGCCTTATAAGTCCCATCTGCAAGGACTTTTTCAGTACAAACCCATCTATGCTGGTTGACCTTTATCCGTTACCTCAGAATAAACTCCAATTGGATAGGTCCTGTTTTTGGGTGGGGTAGCGCGATCCGCCATTATCCCGCATCCAATGGCCACTGCGCAGGTAGGACGAGACTTTCATCAGGCCTGAGGACTTACCTGAAATCTGCGTTGGAAATCAGTGTTGAATGAGGATTCCATGCAATTCACACCTTCCACCAGCAGGGGGAGCTCCAATCTCTTAAAGGCAGGCTGTCTGTTGGAAATCAGAAGAGATTTACTAGAATGATTCCAGGGATGAGGGACTTTAGTTATGTGGATAGACTGGAGAAGCTGGGGTTGTCCTCCTTGGAACAGAGACAGTTGCGAGGAGATTTGATGGAGGTATTCAAAATTATGAAGGGTCTAGACAGAGTAGATAGAGAGAAACTGTTCTCATTGGCGGAAGGGTCAAGAACCAGAGTACATAGATTTAAGGTGATTGGCAAATGAACCAAAGGTGACATGAGGAAAAACTTTTTTTTACACAGTGAGTGGTTAGGATCTGGAATGCACTGCCCGAGGGGGTGGTGGAGGCAAATTCAATCATGGCCTTCAAAAGGGAACTGGATAAGTACTTGAAAGGAAAAAAATTGCAGGGCTACGGGGATAGGGCGGGGGAGTGGGACTAGCTGGATTGCTCTTTCAAAGAGCCGGCGCAGACTCGATGGGCTGAATAGCCTCCTTTGGTGCTGTAACCTTTCTATGATTCTATGACTCTAATCTCTTAAAGATAGCTGGTACCTGTTATTTGCTGAAAATAACAGTCTGCTGTCTGCACGGAGTCTGAACGGAGATCAGACATCGCACAAGTAAAACACAGATACAGGTCCCATCCCTATGTTTACAAACTGATGAGTTATATTAAAACATTGAATAAAGGTTGGGCACCACTAAATCCCACATTCTCCAATCTGCATGCCAGACCTCACCAATCTGCCAATCTAAGTTGTTACCATGCCTGCGAGAGTGCGTGCACCAAGTTTCTCTGCTGATGCTCTGGAGCCCTTGGTGCAAAAGGTGGACAGAAGGAGGGACATCCTATATTCGCGAGGGGGGGGTCGTGGGGGCCAGAGGCCCTCCAGACATACACCCAAAAGGCAGTGGGAGGCAGCGCGGAACGAAGTCAATGCCAGGCGCACAGCATCATGAACATGGATGCAGTGCAGGAAGAAGTTCAATGCTTTAACATGATTGGTCAAGGTGAGTGAGGTCAACTGTCAAGTGGCGTCTCCAACCAACTGCACCACTAGCCACATCCACTGTTCTACACACTACACCCCCCATCACCCACATATCAACAAACTCTTTCCATCAGCATTCAACTCTTCCAATCAAATGCTTCCTCTCACCCTTACACATTACCACAGTAGCAAGCCGCCAACCCACAACTCACAGGCCATACACAGGGAGCTATTCAACCATGACAGACACATGTCCCGCTTTCTTGCAGGAGAAGGTGGCGCATATCAGGAGGCAGCAAGTGGCAGTGGCATTTAGCCCATTGAGCCTGTTCCACTATTCAATGAGATCATGGTGGACTTGTGACGTAACTTCATATATGTGCCTTAGCCCCATATCTCTTAATACCCTTGGTTCACAGAAATCTACCAATCTCAGATTTAACATTCACAAGTGAGCTAGCATCAACTGCCATCTGCAGAAGAGCGTTCCACCCTTCGCATGTTGAAGCATTTCCTAGCTTCACTCCTGCACGTCCTGGCTCTAAATGTTAGGCTATGTTCCCACGTCCTATAATTCAAGTATAGGAGACCTCCAAAAACAGTTACAAATGTCTTGGCAGCCAGAAGCAATAATCCAGCCACTAACCTGTAAATCCTGTATGAGCCCTTTAAGCAGCACTGGTAGGTGTCCTCCAGGCACTCTAAGACACGTTCAGATGGTTGGGGTTAAGACCGTGCATTGAGTTGAACGTTAAGTCCCAAAATGGTGTCTATCACTTTAAATTAGCGTTGCACACTGATTGTGTCCATTTTCTCCTTACTTTACATGCTTCTGGCGTTCGGTATTTGTGCATGCGTTAACTCCTATGCCAAGATGGCATCCAGTGCATGTCATGCTGGAAACGTGTGCGTGCAGCCAAGACGCCATCTTGGTACTTCGGGAGGCTGTGTAGTGCCGAAACAACAGGCACTACATGGCCCAATTTAGCACCCCAAATTAACGTAATATTTCAAAGTTTGCTGACGACACAAAACTAGGTGGCATTGTGCGTTGTGAGGGGGATGCAAAGAGGCTTCAAGGTGATTTAGACAAGTTGAGTGAGTGGGCAAATACATGGCAGATGCAGTATAATGTGGATAAATGTGAAGTTATCCACTTCGGAAGGAAAAACAGAAAGACAGAGTATTATTTAAATTATGATAGATTGGGAAATGTTGATGTACAAAGGGACCTGGGTGTTCTTGTACACCAGTCACTGAAAGCAAACCTGCAGGTGCAGCAAGCAGTTAGGAAGGAAAATGGTATATTGGCCTTCATTGCAAGAGGATTTGAATACAGGAGCAACAATGTCTTACTGCAGTTATACAGGGCCTTGGTGAGCCACACCTGGAGTATTGTGTGCAGTTTTGGTCTCCTTACCTAAGAAAGGATACACTTGCCATAGAGGGAGTGCAGCGAAGGTTCACCAGACTGATTCCTGGGATGGCAGGACTGTCGTATGAGGAGAGATTGGATCGACTCGGCCTGTATTCTCTCGAGTTTAGAAGAATGAGAGGGGATCTCATTGAAACATATAAAATTCTGACAGGGCTAGACAGACTGGATGCAGGGAAGATGCTTCCCCTGGCTGGGGGATCCAGAACAAGGAGTCATAGTCTCAGGATATGGGGTAGGACATTTAGGACTGAGATGAGGAGAAATTTCTTCACTCAGAGGGTGGTGAACCTATGGAATTCTCTACCACAGAATGCTGTAGAGATCAAGTCACTGAATATATTTAGCTAGATAGATTTCTAGACACAGAAGGCATCTAGGGGTATGGGGAGAGAGCGGGAACATGGTATTGAGATAGAGGATCAGCCATGATCATATTGAATGGTGGAGCAGGCTCGAAGGGCCGAATGGCCTACTCCTGCTCCTATTTTCTATGTTTCTATGTTTCCAACTATCTAATTCCCTTTGTTTTGCCTCTTACTCATTTATCCTCAAGTTTATTGGCAGCCATCAAAACTTCACAATCATGAGGACTTCTGCTTCTAGTTCTGTTACATGACTGTTCTATGGTTTTTGTTTCATTGTCCGACCTAGTCAAGCTACGTCTTCTACTTCCACTTCTATGTCTGTAGGGACTACTACTGCGAGATCTCCCTCTTTCATCGCTAGTTCATGATCGTTTTTTGATGTGAGATTCATTTCCGGACTCCCTATCACTACTTGTTCTTCGCTTTTGTACTTTCCACTTTTTTACCCCATTCTGCCAATCCATGGACCTCGCTTCTTGGCCACCATGCTGAACATTCACCAAAATTTAAACCTACCAGTAGCTTTGCCTGCACATCCCAATATTGTTGCATCCCTCCATTCATTAGTCCCTTCTGGGACATATGTTACCTGTGTACCCACTTTGGGTAATTGTTCTGTGGATGTGATAGCTCTGTCATCTGTTTCTTGATCACTGACATTACCACTGTCCAGCCCTTGATCTACCTCAGTCTGTTCCTCAGGAATCGCATCAAAAAACTCATGAACATCTGAGGCACAAGGGGCCTTGTTTACTTCTATCAACTGTTCAGAGTCCGAGATTTTATAATTAATTCTAATTAATCATGAGGAATGAACCGTAACAGTGTGATTGCCATGTTGGACATGTGCCGTCTTACCATCATGACCTATTACCTTACTAGGTCTTTCCATTCCCTATGACCCTCTCTTATAGTATACCAAATCTCCTGAATTGAACTCTGTCTCAGATGGTCTAATACAATGCCTTAACGCTCGACGAATTTTCTCTGATACCTCAGCCTTGATGAAAGCCTGTCTCCCTGCATACATAGCATTTAAATGCTCAGAAAATATGGCACTAATTGTAGTACTTTCTAGAGCAGGAGGATTATCACAAAGAACAGGAGGTAATTTGGGATTGCGCCCATAGACTAGTTGGTAAGGATTATATCCTCCAACCATCAGAAGAGAATTCTTTGCTTGAACTGCCCATGCTAGGGCAGTTGACAACTTACACACTGTTTGATCAGCCAAAAATTTATGCACCATGCTATCAATCACAGCATGATTCCTTTCACAAAGACCATTGCTTAAAGGGCTCTCAGCTGTTGTATTCATGACGATGATATTCATATTCTCACACATACCTCTGAACTCTGCGTTAGCGAATTCACCTCCATTATCGGTCAAAAACATTGCTGGTGTCCCAAGTCCAGTCCCTATCCATTTTTCCATAATTTTATCTAGCATAACCTTCTTCGCCTTACTATATATTGGTGTAGAAATACTAAATCTCGCAGCCAGGTCAATAAAATGTAAGATGAAAACATTTCTGTCTTTGTCCCATCCCTTTAAATCCATGGCAACTACCTCAGTAAAGTCACGTGCTAACGGAGCACTCACAATATGACGTGGGAGCGTCCGTCCATACTTCTTACAGATTTCACAGTTCTCACTAATCTCTTCTATTAGCTTTGTATATTCCTCAATAACTACACCTGCATCTTTTAGCAGGAGTTTTAAACACTGACAAGTAGGGTAGGCAAATTGTCTATGTAACTTTATGACAATTTGCTTTTTTTCTCTCTTATCATTATTGCCTGAAGCCATTAATACATGCTGATGAGAAACATTAGGTTTTATTAAAGGGATACAATAATGCCCTGACTGGGTAAACTGCAGATCAACCAATTTCCCAAAAACGATTGCCTCATCGTGTTCCATGTCAAGTTTCGTTTTTGCGTTTTTCGTGGAAGGTTTACCCAATAGCATAGGTATCTCACTAGAGATTACATCCATACTTAAAAAATGGCTTACTCCAGCTATCTTAAATGGAATTACCACCCTCTTGAGTGACCTCTAAGTGTTGTCATCTCCAAACCTAAAACATGTAGAACTTTTATATTCCTTAACCTTGCATCAATCCTCGCTACTTACTGAATCAAGATAACATTTTAGCCAATCTACCCCGCATACAGTTGAAGTATATGCACTATCTAACACCGCACAATTAAAGGAATCCGCAACCAATACTTTCATCACAGGATTAAAACTCCTTGTGACCAGTATAATCTGTTCACATTTATCATTACCTTTATCCTCTTCCTCGGAACTACTTTCTTCATGCGTCATTTCAAAGACCCTGCATCTCCACTCTGGGCGATTTGCCGTATAATGATACTTAGAGTTACATATAAATCATCTACTGATTTTTCCTTGGGCATTCCTGGAATTCATTCACCCGTTATTACCGTCCTAATTTTGTCTTCTGTTGTTATAGCTGGATTTGCTGTGTCTGTTTTCATCACCAATCTGGCTGTCTTTAATCCTTCCGTCATATTGATGCCTGCGTCCGGTCTCTTGAAAATTTTGAACCCTGGATTGGCACCTGCGTTCAGTATCTGAAACATTTTGAAACCTGGTAACCACTGAATCTTCTATTCTTTGTGTCACAGCGGAAGGCCTCATTTGTTCCATGAAGGCTGAAGGGAATGACTGTTTCCCCAGGAATTCTTTTAAGGCAGCAGACATTTGATTCATTGGAGTCTCCTTTTTCAAGAACTGGACACCAGTTTGGACCGGTTGCCTGTCCATATGAGACACCTTAGCACAATCTAGCAATTTAAACGCTAGTACCGATCCAGGGATTCCCATTTTGAACTTTGTCAACCTTTTGTACAATTTATTAAAGTCCATGATGATCGTCCATTCTCTGAAATCTATCAAATGCTGATTAGGCCTCATAGGCACCTTTCTTGTAGATTTGATCCAGATATTCTATTAGAATGGTAAAACCTTCATCATTATCCAAAAGATCTGCACCCATCTCAGAAAATACCTTACTTCTGATTTTACTTCATTCAGGAAGCGACAACGCCAAGGCCATGCCTTGTTTTCTCTTTGGTAGAGTAGTAGCCCATGTCCACGTATCAATCTCATTCTTCCATTGATCATACGGTTCAAACTCCGAGAACGTTGGACGGAAATCGTAACTCGATGATTTAAACTTGCTATCTGCCATTTTCCACAATGGCCACTAGGCTTTCAAGTTTTATGGAAAAAAAATCATAGTTTCCAACCTCCATCTTTAGGCAATCATTCTCTGCTACTATGTCAGATAGCTGGGTGGTGGAGGATAGAATACTAGAGCCTAGTCTTCAGTTGTTTCCAAGCCTTTATTCTCAGAGATCCCTTACACTTAGAAAAGCACCCTCCTATAAATGGTTACAAGAGAGTCCCCAATTGATACCCACTACCTGAACACAATGAACACTAATTGATATAAATCATATGGATACAATTAACACCCCTGACTATTGAATCCCTTATAACCACTGGATTCCTACACTTAGCAGTGCCCCCGTGCAGTCCTTTGCCCCATGATGCCATGCACACCTTCGAGGTGTCATCACCCTCACTGGTATTCAGTACTGAAAAACAGTTAGTGAGCGACACACTCCCGGAAGATTCCTACACTGCCTGCCTCTTCTCACCCTGCAGGATGGCCGCCCACTTACTGTCCTGAACTCTCTGTGGCTGTGGGGTGACCATCTCCTGAAACGTAAGATCCTGAAAATTCTCAGTTTCCCGTATGCCCTAAAGTGATTCCAGCCACTCCTCAAGCTCAGAAACTCTGAGCTCGAGCTCGAGCAACTGGAGGCACTTCCTGCACACATGGTCACCCAGGATATCTGAAGTGTCCTAGAGTTCCCACATGGTGCAGGAATTGCTGGCAATGGGTTTCAGCTATCCCTCCATTCTAGACTCTACTTATAAATATCTGCTTCTTATGTTATTTATATGTTTTATCTTAGTACCCCTTTAACTCCTATTTGCAATCTCTTTACTTATTTACCCCTTTTTAAGATAGTTATTTCTTAATCAATGATAACCAACTGCAATTAATATTATAGAATGTGTACTAAATTGACTTACCTTAGCTTTCACAAACTCCTCCATTATGTCGACTGTGACATCACTTTTGCAAATTTTCACAATGTTTCTTTTCCTGCTCCACCAACGATCTGGTTTAGATCCTTGGGGCCGGTCTCTTGGTGCTCTGCGCTCTCCTGACGCTCTGCATAGGGTAGTAACAGACTTCAGGAAGACATAGACAGACTGGTGAAATGAGCAGACACATGGCAGATGAAGTTTAACATAGAGAAATGTGAAGTGATTCATTTTGGTAGGAAGAATGAGGAGAGGCAATATAAACTAAACGGTACAATTTTAAAGAGGGTGCAGGAACAGAGAGACCTGGGGGTGTACGTACACTAGTCTTTGAAGGTGGCAGGACAAGTTGAGAAGGCTGTTAAAATGGCATACAGGATCCTTGGCTTTATAAGAACATAAGAACATAAGAAATAGGAGCAGGAGTAGGCCAATCGGCCCCTCGAGCCTGCTCCGCCATTCAATAAGATCATGGCTGATCTGATCCTAACCTCAAATCTAAATTCATGTCCAATTTCCTGCCCGCTCCCCATAACCCCTAATTCCCTTTACTTCTAGGAAACTGTCTATTTCTGTTTTAAATTTATTTATTTATTTTTATTTTATGATGTAGCTAAACAGAAGCATAGAATACAAAAGCAAGGAAGTTATGCTGAACCTTTATAAAACACTGGTTAGTCCCCAGCAAGAGTATTGTGTCCAGTTCTGGGCACCACACTTTAGGAAGGATGTCAAGGCCTTAGAAAGGGTGCAGAAGAGATTTACTAGAATGGTAACTTCAGTTACGTGGAGAGACTAGAGGATCTGCGGTTGTCCTCCTCAGAGCAGAGAAGATTAAGGGGTGATTTGATAGAGTGAGAGGTATTCAAAATCATGAAGGGTTTTGATAGAGAAAGTAAGGAGAAACTGTTTCCACGAGCAGAAGTGTTGGTAATCAGAGGAATTAGATTTAAGATCATTGAGGAAAATTTTTTTTACGCACCGAGATGTTATGATCTGGAATGCACTGCCTGATGAGGTGGTGGAAGCCGATTCAACAATAACTTTCAAAAGGGAATTAGCTAAATACTTGAAGTGGAACAATTTGCAGGGCTATGGGGAAAGAGCAGGGGAATGGGACTAATTGGACAGCTCTTTCAAAGAGCTGGCACAGGTACAATGGGCCGAATGGCCTCCTTCTGTGCTGTATAATTCTATAATTCCATGATTCCAATTCACCCATCTGGGAAATTTGCTCTCTAGCAATGCCCTCATTGACCAAGAAGTCTGAGCACATATCAGAGAAGATCTCATCAAATGGTCAGCTACATGTCTGTAGTCAGCAAGTCATCATTTTGAAAACCAAACTGAAAGTCTTTGATACAGTAGTATTTCCAATTTTCTCATATGCGTGTAAGACATACTTCACATGAAGAACCTTGGAAAATTCCACTTGTGTCACCTGTGATTGGTACTGTGCATAAATAAGCAAGACAAGTGCACTGGATACAACAAAGGCTATGGGCCCCAACAACATCCCGGCTGTAGTGCTGAAGACTTGTGCTCCAGAACTAGCTGCGCCTCTCGCAAACTGTTCCAGTACAGCTACAACACTGGCATCTACCCGACAATGTGGAAAATTGCCCAGGTATGTCCTGTCCACAAAAAGCAGGACAAAGCCAATCCAGCCAATTACCGCCCCATCAGTCTACTCTCAATCATCAGCAAAGTGATGGAAGGTGTCGTCGACAGTGCTATCAAGCGGCACTTACTCACCAATAACCTGCTCACCGATGCTCAGTTTGGGTTCCGCCAGGACCACTCGGCTCCAGACCTCATTACAGCCTTGGTCCAAACATGGACAAAAGAGCTGAATTGCAGAGGTGAGGTGAGATTGACTGCCCTTGACATCAAGGCAGCATTTGACCGAGTGTGGCACCAAGGAGCCCCAGTAAAATTGAGGTCAATGGGAATCAGGGGGAAAACTCTCCAGTGGCTGGAGTCATACCTAGCACAAAGGAAGATGGTAGTGGTTGTTGGAGGCCAATCATCTCAGCCCCAGGACATTGCTGCAGCAGTACCTCAGGGCAGTGTCCTAGGCCCAGCCATCTTCAGCTGCTTCATCAATGACCTTCCCTCCAACATAAGGTCAGAAATGGGGATGTTCACTGATGATTGCGCAGTGTTCAGTTCCATTCACAACCCCTCAAATAATGAAGCAGTCCGAGCCTGCATGCAGCAAGACCTGGTCAACATCCAGGCTTGGGCTGATAAGTGGCAAGTAACATTTGCGCCAGACAAGTGCCAGGCAATGACCATCTCCAACAAGAGAGAGTCTAACCACCTCCCCTTGACATTCAACGGCATTACCATCGCCAAAACCCCCACCATCAACATCCTGGGGGTCACCATTGAACAGAAACTTAACTGGATCAGCCACATAAATACTGTGGCTACAAGATCAGATCAGAGGCTTGGTATTCTGCGGCGAGTGACTCACCTCCTGACTCCCCAAAGCCTTTCCACCACCTACAAGGCACAAGTCAGGAGTGTGATGGAATACTCTCTACTTGCCTGGATGAGTGCAGCTCCAACAACACTTAAGAAGCTCGACACCATCCAGGGCAAAGCAGCCACTTGATTGGTACCCCATCCACCACCCTAAACATTCACTCCCTTCACCATCGGTGCACCGTGGCTGCAGTGTGTACCATCTATGGGATGCACTGCAGCAACTTGCCAAGGCTTCTTCGACAGCACCTCCCAAACCCGCAACCTCTACCACCTAGAAGGGCAAGGATAGCAGTCACATGGGAACAATACCACCTGCACGTTCCCCTCCAAGCCACACACCATCCTGGCTTGGAAATATATCCTCGTTCCTTCATCGTCGCTGGGTCAAAATCCAGGAACTCCCTACCTAACAGCATTGTGGGAGAACCTTCACCCCACGGACTGCAGTGGTTCAAGAAGGCGGCTCACCGCCACCTTCTCAAGGGCAATTAGGGATGGGCAATAAATGCTGGCCTCGCCAGCGACGCCCAAATCCCATGAATGAATAAAAAAGCCAAGAAGGATATCCTGTACCAGTACAAATGGTATTAAAATCGTTATTTAACAAGCACAACTTTATTGATCAGCCACATTGTTTGGAGGTCAGTCAATAGGCCTCCGAACAAAATGTTCTACTATGAGTTGTCCTTGTGATGGGTATAAGTGGTTCAATTACACGTTGAAGAACAACCTCAAGGCATGTAACATCCCCACTAACAACTGGAAGAACACAGCAATGGATAGGCCATGATGATGTGCTTGAGTAAAAAGTGTGAAACCTGCAGCAACTGAGTAACTCTAACAGCCCATCCTATGCTGCGATCGGTATGAGAAGATCCCGACTAAGGCTCTTTAGTCACTGGATGACAGACTATAGAGTCTAAAAAATCCTGTAATTCAGTCTTCTATGATATTCGTGATAACAATAATAATTAGCATTGGGGTGTATATGTTTGTTTTGGTAATATGGTGTAAGTGCAGAGTTCATAATGATTGAAATATTAGCAAGTAGAATGTATGGTTTAGGTAAATATTAATAATTTAGAGTTCTGATGAAGGGTCTATAGCTGAAATATCAATAGTCTTTTCTCTTTATACATTGACAGACCTGTTGTGTATTTTTTGCATGCTCTGTATTTCTTTTGGATTTCAGCATTTGTAATTATCTCTTTTTAGATCTTAACAATTTTAGAGGATGTTTACTTAGATCCAGTTGTGGTGTCAATATAAAAGTGTTACATGCATGTTAATTTGTAGGTGTTGACATTTTATTTTTGCTCAGCAAAATGAATGATGTCAGCACTGGAGAATGAAACACTTTTGCATTTTTTGCACGAAGTGATAGGGGTTGAGCAATCCCAAGTTAGGTGTAGTATTGGTTAGATGCAGAGTGAAGCTGTACATGGCCCTAGCAACATGTATTAATCTCAGCCTCAGAAGACCACCTCTTCCTATACTATTCTTTTTCCCACACCAGCTATCCTTTTGAGACCTACAAGTGAATGTCAATTATTATAAATTTCAGGGTAGTTTTGTAATATGTATCTTTGGTCATTTGGAAACTGGGTTGATATTGCCTAAACTTATTTAATTTAGGACTTGTCTAAGTTCATCCTATCAGCTCAAGCCTGATTCAGTTCAAGTTGCAGAAGTGAAAGGATATTGTATTGTACTAATCCACTTCATCAAGCAACTCCCTGATATTTAAACTAGCTACAATTCATCACAAGTTAGCATTGAATTGGTGTGGGAAAGCTAAAGTTTTACACTGGTGCAGTGAGATTGTCCTTATACGACTGCAAGGAAAGTACTCTTGCGTTTTTTGATGAAGTAACAAAGAGGGTTGATGAGGGTAGTGTGATTGATTTTATGTATATGGACTTTCAAAAAGGCATTTGATAAAGTACCACATAGAATCATAGAATGGTTACAACACAGAAGGAGGCCAATAGGCCCATCGAGCCTGTGCCGGCTCTTTGTACGAGCAATCCAGTTAGTCCCATTCCCCGCTCTCTCCCCGTAGCCTTGCAAATTTTTTCCCTTCAAGTATATATCCAATTCCTTTTTAAAAGCCATGATTCAATCTGCTTCCACCGCCCTTTCAGGAAGCGCATTCCAGATCATAATTACTCGCTATGTAAAAAAGTTTTCCCTCGCGTCACTTTTGGTTCTTTTGCCAATCACCTTAAATCTATGTCCTCTGGTCCTCGACCCTTCCACAAATGTGAACGGTTTCTCTTTATTTACTTTATCTAAATCCTTCATGATTTTGAACACATCTATCAAATCTCCTCTTAATCTTCTCTGCTCTAATAGACTTGTAAGCAAAATTAAAGCCCATGGGATTAAAGGGACAGTGGCAATGTAAACAATGTGGAGGATAGTAACAGACTTCAGGAGGACATAGACAGACTGGTGAAATGAGCAGATGACATTTATCGCAGAGAAATGTGAAGTGATACATTTTGGTAGGAAGAATGAGGAGAGGCAATATAAACTAAATGGTACAATTTTAAAGGGGGTGCAGGAACAGAGAGACTTGGGGGTGTATGTACACAAATCTTTGAAGGTGACAGGACAAGTTGAGAAGGCTGTTAAAAAAGCATATGGGATCCTGGTCTTTATTAATAGAGGCATAGAGTACAGAAGCAAGAAAGTTATGCTAAACCTTTATAAAACACTAGTTAGGCCTCAGCTGGAGTATTGTGTTCAATTCTGTGCACCACACTTTAAGAAGGATGTCAAGGCCAAAGAGAGGGTGCAGAAGAGATTTACTAGGGTACCAGGGATGAGAACCTTCAATTATGTGGAAAGACTGGAGAACATTGGATTGTTCTCCTTAGAGCAGAGAAGGCTAAGAGGAGATTTGATAGAGGTGTTCAAAATCATGAATGGTTTTGATAGAGTAAATAAGGAGAAACTGTTTCCAGTAGCAGAAGGGTTGGTAACCAGAGGGCACAGATTTAAAGTGATTGGCAAAACAACCAAAGGCAACATGAAGAAATATTTTTTTACGCAGTGAGTTGTAATGATCTGGAATGCACTGCCTGAAAGGGTGGTGGAAGCAGATTCAATAATAACTTTCAAAAGGGAATTGGATAAATACTTGAAAGGACAAAATTACAGGGATATGGGGAAAGAACAGGGGAATGGGCCTAATTGGATAGCAAAGAGCAGGCATAGGCATGATTGACCGAATGGCCTCCTTTTGTGCTGTATCATACTATGACACTATGATACTGCTGGAGACGAATTGGGGAAGCCTTGCTTTTCATCCAACTAACACAATATCTGATCTGTAGGAGCTTAATGCTTACTCAGGGTACCAATGGTGGAAAAAGTTTTCTGTTCCCTAGCAATGACATTTGTCATCTCAATAAACACAAAAAAAACCTAAAAAATAATTAAACAATGGTGTTGACCCGTAGTTAATTCTGGAAGGCATTCAGGCGTGTAAAACTTGCTCAGCATTTGCTTGAAAGGAACTTGCTGATAAGAGGTAACACTGACAAAAGAGGAGAGAAAATAAAATTTAAACGCTGAAAGCTGATTGTCACGGTTTCCAATAATGGCTCTTGAAGGAAAAGAAATCAGAGATTTTGATTCTGTTAAATTCATTTTTTGTCCATTTCGCAGGAGGACTAAGTGAATTCCAGTTATTGTACCCTCACTTATTACTCCTTCCTGCTTATTATCACTTTTTTCTAAAGACCCAATTCTTCTTAACTCCCAGCCAATTATTTTTTAAATTTGACATTATCTATTTTTTATTGGTGATTTATTTAAAGAAAAGTTCACCCACATCTATGTGATGTAAAAAACCCCTAAATATTTAACAATATTGCAGCAAATGAGCCAAGGGTGTCAGCCTGGAGTCACTGGTAACACTCTTGCTTCTGAGTCAGGTTCCAGAGACCTGAACACATAATCTATGTGCAAAACTGAGGGAGTGCTACATTGTCGGAAGTGCCATCTTTCGGATGAGGTGTTGAACCAAGGCCCCATCTGTAACCCATGGGATTATTCAAAGAAGAGAAGGGGAGTCCTCCTGGCTAATGTTCATCCCTAAACCAACATCACAAAAAAAACAGATTATCTGGCCATTTACCTCATTGCTTGTGATCTTACTGTGCACAAATTGCCTACCGCCTTTGTCTACATTACAATACTTCAAAAATTACTTAATTGGCTGTGGAGCTCTCTGGGGGATCTTGAGGTTGTGAAAGGTGCTATATAAATGCAAGTTCTTTCGTTCTTTGCATTTGCAAAATATAACTGGTTAATTTATAATGATTTTTATGCTTTTAAAATACTATTTGCACTCTATCCCATTTTATTAATTAAATACCAAATGAAAACATCCCGGAGTAGAGACTATTGTTTTTCTTGGATGTTATAAAAAATACAAAAAGGCATAATAGAACCTTTTTAACAGATTTTTTAAAATATACATTACTTTAGCAGAACATTTCTTATTTGATCTTTGTCACAGTGGGGGTAATTTTGACTTTAGTTGATAGTATAATACAGGCGATATTGATTCAGCCGCCTGTTATAGAATAGGCGGCTGAATACCAGTGAGTTCAATGCAAAATATTTCTGAGCAAAGCAGCTTTCCATTGGATGAAATCCTGTTATTCTGCTTTCTCATGGTTATTGTCATTTCACTGATTAACTAAAAATTATAATGATTAAATGCCACTGTCAGACCTCTCAGTCACCTATATTTATATTCTTGTATAGTGTGTATTGTTTTCATCTGTATTTTTTGTTAATGATGTCTATGATGAGATATCAGGCATGTTTCATACTTATACGTATTTCTCAGGTTCTCAAAACTGACACTAGTATAAAGTGTCCAAAGTCATTGGAGATAATTTATACATTGCTGCTAGAATATGATCTTGAAGTCAATCGTTGCTCATTATTATTTATTATCGCTATAGTAAACATTGACCCTTAAGAATTAGGACAAGTGACAGGGTTGAGTTTAAAAAACAACAAAAAAAATCATCCCTTGTGTCACATACTATTCCCCAGACAACATGATAAACAGGCCTCCACGAACATTACTCTGTAACAGGATGCTTATTGGTGTGTAAGAACTTCACCCACTCTGCAAACAATTTTCTTTCTGATTGATATACTGAGGGTGGAATTTGCTACAAGTGGGATTGCAGACATAAACACATGTCCTGCATTCCATCGTGAAGGCGGGTTGAGTTTTCATTTGAACATAAAATATAAAATTAATAGTAAAAACAAAAAATGCTGGGAACACTCAGCAGGTCAGGCAGCCTCTGTGGACAGAGAAACAGTTAACGTTTCAGGTCAATGACCTTTCATCAGAACTGTTTTGATGGAAGGTCATCGACCTGAGACGTTAACTCCCTTTCTCTCTTCACAGATGCTACCTAACCTGCTGACTATTTCCAGTATTTTCAGTTTTTATTTCAGATTTCCAGCATCTGGAGGAGTTTGCTTTTGTTAATATAAAATAAATGTTCCTTTTTGAATGTTAAAAGCATTAGCTGTTTTTCTGTAAACCTCTCATTACAATGTCCTGGACACTGTTTATTCAGTAATTTTTCATGTATGATCAATCTCTTGGAAATAATCTATAGAGAAACACAATGCATATGAAAGTATTCTAGACATAGAAATACTTATGCTAATAATTAGTCACCAACTATATCATCAATGCAGATTACATGAGTAGTGAAATAATTCACACATGTTGCTATGTTCTTCTCTTGCACATTCTATTTAGTGTTCTGTTTTATTCTAATAGAGAATAATGTAGATGGAATACATACATGAAGCACATCTCACCAGGAAAGCAAATGATAGAGTGAAGTGCAATAATGCACACTTCTTATTCGATTGTTTCCCTAATAAGTAATCTGCTAGTTCTGAAGGTTGCAAAGCATGATGGATGATGGCCTTATCACAGAATGACTTGTTCAAGTACTGTACCTATCTAAACTGGAAATAGCTGACAGAATGAATTTAATCCAAATAGTAAACTGATTCTTGTAACTACAGCACAAACTGGATGTGAAAATAAATATTGTATCAGCACTGCACAAGGAATGAAGTGTATGCAATGCTAGGAGATTTACTTGTTCTTTTAAAAAATAATTTAGCTTTAAATCTCTCATCTTTACAGACTATGCAGTTTAGATGTGGAGTTAAATACAGCACATAACCATCTCAGAAACATCCATTCCTCTACTGATTGTGCATCTGTTTGTATTTAAAAGCTGTAGAAATCCTTTTCTTCTTTCCAGTTTCAGGCCTGTTTCAGTCAGTCGTTCTGTGTCCACCAAAGCAACCAACAGAAGTTTTAATTACAGTATTGTAAATGTAATACCCTTAATTCAGCTTTTAATTGGCAGCTTGTTCTTATTTTGTTTTCTGGTTCTGCATTTTGTCATCCTGATCCAACAGTCACCTAAATAAAAAGTATCACATTTATCGCAATAAAAGGAAGATAAAATCCATTCATCAATTCAAATCTAACATTCATTGAATTATCTCTGTAATTTAAGGTGGTCCTGTTATAACTGGATTACTGGGATTAGCATTAAGTAACTTCAAATAGAAAATTAACTCCAGATATTCAAACAGAGCAATATGACAAAGATTAAAATTAAATGATATATTTATACTGTAGGTAGAGTGTGATGCTCAGCTGGAAGACCCAAATTATATTGTCAGCTGTACTTGTTTTGAATTTACCACAAGAGGTTTGGCAGGAATGTGTTTGAAATCTGTTCCATGAAATGTTAGAAAAGCATCAGCCTCTACTAATATTAAAAACATTGAAAAGTAACCTTAGAAAGTGCCCAGCTGGTCTAATAAACTGCATGTCCTTTAGGGAAAGGAAACCTGCCATGGAGATGGCAAAAATGCTGAACAAATATTTTGTTTCAGTCTTTACGGTAGAGGACACTAAGAATATCCCAACACTGGACAAAAGGGGGCTCTAGGGGGGGAGGAGCTAAATACGATTAAAATCACTAAGGAATTGGTACTCAGTTAATTAATGGGACTCAAGGTGGATAAATCCCCTGGACCTGATGGCTTACATCCTAGGGTCTTGAGGGAAGTGGCAGTAGGGATTGTGGATGCTTTGGTAATAATTTTCCAAAATTCTCTGGACTCGGCAAAGGTCCCGGCAGATTGGAAAACTGCTAATGTAACACCCTTATTTAAAAAGGGTAGTAGGCAGAAGGCTGGAAATTATAGACCAGTTAGCCTAACATCTGTGGTGGGTAAAATTTTGGAGTCTATTATTAAGGAGACAGTAGCGGAACATTTGGATAAACATAATTTAATAGGACAAAGTCAGCATGGCTTTACGAAGGGGAAGTCATGTCTGACAAATTTGCTTGAGTTCTTTGAGGACATAACGTACAGGATGGATAAAGGGGAACCAGTGGACGTAGTGTATTTAGACTTCCAGAAGGCATTCGACAAGGTGCCACATAAGATTATTGCTCAAGATAAAGAATCACTGGATTGGGGGTAATATTCTGGCACGGGTGGAGGATTGGTTATCTAACAGGAAGCAGAGTGTTGGGATAAATGGTTCATTCTCGGACTGGCAACCAGTAGCCAGTGGTGTTCCGCAGGGGTCGGTGCTGGGTCCCCAACTCTTTACAATCTATATTAATGATTTGGAGGAGGGGACCGAGTGTAACATATCAAAGTTTTCAGATGACACAAAGATGGGAAGGAAAGTAGAGAGTGAGGAGGACATAAAAAAGCTACAAGGGGATATAGACAGGCTGGGTGAGTGGGCGGAGATTTGGCAGATGCAATACAATATTGGAAAATGTGAGGTTATGCACTTTGGCAGGAAAAGTCAGAGAGCAAGCTATTATCTTAATGGCGAGAAACTGGAAAGTACTGCAGTACAAACGGATCTGGGGGTTCTAGTGCAAGAAAATCAAAAAGTTAGTATGCAGGTGCAGCAGGTGATCAAGAAGGCCAACGGAATGTTGGCTTTTATTGCTAGGGGGATAGAATATAAAAACAGGGAGGTATTGCTGCAGTTATATAAGGTATTGGTGAGACCGCACCTGGAATACTGCATACAGTTTTGGTGTCCATACTTAAGAAAAGACATACTTGCTCTCGAGGCAGTACAAAGAAGGTTCACTCGGTTAATCCCGGGGATGAGGGGTGGACATATGAGGAGAGGTTGAGTAGATTGAGACTCTACTCATTGGAGTTCAGAAGAATGAGAGGCGATCTTATTGAAACATATAAGATTGTGAAGGGGCTTGATCAGGTGGATGCGGTAAGGATGTTCCCAAGGATGGGTGAAACTAGAACTAGGGGGCATAATCTTAGAATAAGGGGCTGCTCTTTCAAAACTGAGATGAGGAGAAACTTCTTCACTCAGAGGGTAGTAGGTCTGTGGAATTTGCTGCCCCAGGAAGCTGTGGAAGCTACATCATTAAATAAATTTAAAACAGAAATAGACAGTTTCCTAGAAGTAAAGGGAATTAGGGGTTACTGGAAGCAGGCAGGAAATTGGACATGAATTTAGATTTGAGGTTAGGATCAGATCAGCCATGATCTTATTGAATGGCGGAGCAGGCTCGAGGGGCCGATTGGCCTACTCCTGCTCCTATTTCTTATGTTCTTATGTCTTATTACCCAGTCTAGCTAATACGTGATTCCAGTCCCACACCTTAACTCTTAACTGCGTCCTGAAAGGGCCTAACAAGGTACTCAGTTGTATCAAACCACTACAAAAAAGGATAAGAGTAATAAAACCAAACAGACCACTTGGCTGCGACCAAGGCATCAAACTCGGAAACGACGAAGGCACATGCAACCAAGTCGACCCTGCAAAGTCCTCCTCAACTAACACCTGGGGACTGGTGCCAAAGTTGACAGAATTGTCAAGCAACCGCCTGACATAGTAATACTGACAGAATCATATCTATCAGCCAATGTCCCAGACTATTCCATCACCATCCTTGGGTGTGTCCTGTCCCAGAGGACAGACCCACAGAGGTGGTGGCACAGTGGTATAGTCGGGTGGGAGTGGCCCCGGGAGTCTTCAACATTGATTCCGGACTCCATGAAGTTTCATGCCTTCAGGTCAATGGCAAGCAACCCTCCTGCTGATTACCACCTACCGCCCTCCATCAGCTGATGAATCAGTACTCCTCCATGTTGAATACCACTTGGAGGAAGCACTGTGGATAGTAAGGGCATAGAATGTACTCTGGATGGGGGACTTCAATGTCCATCACCAAGAGTGGCTCGTTAATACCACCACTGACTGAGCTGGCTGAGGCCTGGAGGATATAGCTGCTTTACTGGGCTTGCGGCAGGAGGTGAGAGAACCAACATAAGGGAAATACATACTTGACCTCGTCCTCAACACTCTACCTGTCGCATATGCATCTATCCACGACAGTATTGGTAACAGTGACCACCACACAGTCCTTGTGGAGACTAAGTCTTTTCTTCACACTGAGGATACCCTCCATCATGTCATGTGGCACTACCACCGTTCTAAATGGGTAGATTAAGAACAGATCTAGCAGCTCAAAACTGAGCATCCATGCGGCTCTGTGGGCCATCAGCAGTAACAGAATTGTATTCCACCACAATCTGTAACCTCATGCTCCAGAACTAGCCGCACCTTGAGGCAAGATGTTCCAGCACAGCTACAACACTGGCATCTACCCAATGTGGAAATGTGGAAAATTGCTCAGGTATATCCTGTCCACAAAAAGCAGGACAAATCCAACTTGGCCAACTACCGTTCCATCAGCCCACTCTCAATCATCAGCAGAGTGATGGAAGGAGTCATCAACAGTGCTATCAAATGGCACTTACTCAGTGAACACTCAACTCCAGGCCTCATTACAGCCTTGGTCCAAACATGGACAAAAGAGCTGAATTACAGAGGTGAGGTGAGGGTGATGCCCTTGACATCAAGGCAGCATTTTACCGAATGTGACACCAAGGAGCCCTAGTAAAACCAAAATCAATGGGGATCAGGGAGAAAACTCTCCAGTAGCTGGATTCATACCTATCCCAAAGGTAGATGGTTGTGGTGGTTAGACCAGGACCTACTCCGTTAATGGTAGGGCGTTGGGGAGAGTTATAGAACAAAGAGATCTAGGAGTACAGGTTCATAGCTCCTTGAAAGTGGAGTCACAGGTGGATAGGGTGGTGAAGAAGGCATTCGGCATGCTTGGTTTCATTGGTCAGAACATTGAATACAGGAGTTGGGATGTCTTGTTGAAGTTGTACAAGACATTAGTAAGGCCACACTTGGAATACTGTGTACAGTTCTGGTCACCCTAGGATATTATTAAACTAGAAAGAGTGCAGAAAAGATTTACTAGGATGCTACTGGGACTTGATGGTTTGACTTATAGGGAGAGGTTAGATAGACTGGGACTTTTTTCCCTGGAGAGTAGGAGGTTAAGAGGTGATCTTATAGAAGTCTATAAAATAATGAGGGGCATAGATAAGGTAGATAGTCAAAATCTTTTCCCAAAGGTAGGGGAGTCTATAACGAGGGAGCATAGATTTAAGGTGAGAGGGCAGAGATACAAAAGGGTCCAGAGGGGCAATTTTTTCACTCAAAGGGTGGTGAGTGTCTGGAACGAGCTGCCAGAGGCAGTAGTAGAGGCGGGTACAATTTTGTCTTTTAAAAAGCATTTGGACAGTTACATGGGTAAGATGGGTATAGAGGGATATGGGCCAAGTGCAGGCAATTGGGACTAGCTTAGTGGTATAAACTGGGCGACATGGACATGTTGGGCCGAAGGGCCTGTTTCCATGTTGTAAACTTCTATGATTCTATGAAGCCAATCATCTCAGCCCTAAGACATCGCTGGAGGAGTTCCTCAGGGCAGGCTCAACTATCTTCAGCTGCATCATCAATAACCTTCCCTCCATCATAAGGTTAGAACTGGACTGTTCACTGATGATTGCAGAGTTCAGCTCCATTTGAAATTCCTCAGATAATGAAGCAGACCATGCCCGCATGGAGCAAGGCCTGGACAACATCCAGCCATGGGCTGATAAGTGGCAAGAAACATTTATTCCACACAAGTGCCAGGCAATGACCATCTCCAACAGGAGACAATCTAACCAACTCCCTTTGACATTCAATGGCATTACCATCACCAAATTCCCCACTATCAACATCCTGGGGGTCAACATTGACCAGAAACTCAACTGGACCAGCCACATAAATACTGTAGAGCAGGTCAGAGGCTGGGTATTCTATGGCGAATGGCTCACCTCCTGACTCCCCAAGCCCCTCCAGTGCCTACAAGGCATAAGCCAGGATTGTGATGGAATACTCTCCACTTGCCTGGATGGGTGCACTGCAACAACACTCAAGAAGCTTGACTCTATCCAGGACAAAGCAGTCCGCTTGATCGACAGCCCATCCTCCACCTTAAACATCCACACTCTCCGCAATCTGCGCACCATGGCTACAGTGTATACCAACTACAGGATGCATTGCAGCAACTCACCAAGTTTGACAGCATCTCCCAAACTCACGACCTCTACCACCTAGAACGAAAAGGGCATCAGGCCCATGAGAATAACATTGCCTCCAAGTTCCCCTCAAAGTCACAAACCTTGGACTTGGACACATATCATCGCTGGGTCAAAATCCTGGAACTCCCTACTCACCACATGGACTGCAGAGGATCAAGAACAAGGCTCATGACAACCTTCTCAAAGGCAACAAAAAAGAAAAGAAAAATTTGCATTTAGATAGTGCCTTTCATGACCTCAGGACATCCCAAAGCTTTTGGAAGTGTAGTCACTGTTATAATGTAGGAAACATAGCCCCCAATGTGCACACAGCAAGGTCCCACAAACAGCAATGTGATAATGACCAGATAATCAGTTTATTCAGTGATGTTGGTTGAGGGATAAATATTGGCCAGGACAATGGGGAGAACTCCACTGCTGTTCCTTGAAATAATACCATAGGAACTTTTACATCCACCTAAGAGGGCAGATTTAACATCTCATCTGAAAGACAGCACCTCTGACTGTGTAGCACTCCCTCAATACTGCACTGGAGTGACAGTCTAGATTTTGTGCACAAGTCTCTGGAGTGGGAATTGAACCCACAACTGTCTCACTCAGAGATTGGAGAGCTACCACTGAGCCACGGCTGACACAGGAATGGGCTTGCTAACGACACCCATATCCCAAGAATAAATGATAAAAATGACCATTTTTAAAATGCGATTTTACAACTGTTGGAGTTACACTTCACTTATAACTTAAAGCGGCATAAAACGAACGACTGGAGAGGGCTTCACATCTCTTGCTGTAGATTGCCAATCTGACTGTTGAGTTATATTGTCACTTTTGTATCACTATGCGTTTCAGAATGATGTAAAACTGGCATTACACTTGCACTTGACCTTAAAAGGTACAAGCCCTGAAATTGCACAGCCTTGTTCAATGTGAGCACAGATCAGAGAATCATGCATGGAGGTCAATGTGCCGGATTTGCAGTGTTTCCGCCCTTCTAGGCATTGATTTTATTGTCCAGATTTAGTCCACTGACTTCTGCTCCTAATTCTCCAATCTGTGGTCCTGTCAAGCTAGATTCTGCACCTCAATTTCCTGCCTGTACTTGAAAATAAATAAAATACTATCTGTGGGACTTTTTACTGATTTAATAAAGGGATGAGCTGAGGGCCAGGTAACTGCTGCTGTGGTAATTAACTTACTGTACATGATTCAATTACTTGGGTCCATGTGCTTGATGCACCTCACCTGTACATGCCAGGATTTGTTACACAAATCTTCTTCTTCAGAATCTTGGAGCTACCATCACGTATGCATGCCTATCCAAGCCCGGCTCCGACCCGCTGACTTCCGGGTTCCCCAGTGACGCGTTTGGGTGCACGCGCACCTCCCGAATGTGGGACTCCCACCGGCAATTAAAGCCGGCGGCATGATCATTTGCATAGTTTGACAGATAGTTAAAGTACTTGAAATACTTGATTGAGTAGACATTATGGCAGGGGTGCAATTTTGAAGGATCCTCAGCGTGGGAAACACTCTCTGTTGGAGCAGACGTGTTTCAGCCAGCAGCCAGTGGGAGATGCAAATGATTATTTGACAGGTGGGGAGAAAACCTCATTTATTGCAGCAGGGCACTCTGTCACTTCAGACAAAGTTTACGCTGCAAGACCTTTGTGTTTTCACTCAAAATTCTTACTTTCCACCCAAAACTCTGCTGTGCAAACACATTTACCTTCTTTGCGGACCCCCTCAAACTCACACCGTCAGGATGGGGGGAGCCATGGCTGCATTCATCACTTCATCCGAGGATGAGCAACATCACCAGCCTCACCAGGAATGGCATCCACCTCCACCACGTGGAGCTCCACAACACAGTGCTGCACCACAGGCACCTGCACAAGAGCACAGAGGGCAACAACAGAGAGAGTGACGTCACAGGAGGCACCACCCTCGCAACAGGATCTACAGACCGAGGCTCAGCATCCTGGACCTCTCTGAGGAGCAGTGCATACGGAGGCTTAGAGTCAGTCGCCAGGTAGTCGCAGACATCTGCAGCCTCCTTCATGCCGAGCTGCTCCCGGCTGGGCTGAGCAGCATCTCTTTACCTGTCACTGTCAAAGTCACCACTGCCCTCAACTTCTTTGCCTCCGGATCATTCCAGGGTGCCACCAGGGACATCGCCGGGGTCTCTCAGTCATCTGCACACAAGTGCATAAAGCAGGGCACCGATGGCTTGTTTCGCAGGGCCTCGCATACGTCAACGTCCCCATGGATGACCTCAGCCAGATGGAGAGGGCAGTGAGATTCCACGCCGTGGCTGGCTTCCCACGGGTGCAGGGTGTAATCGATTGCACCCATATAGCAATACGGGCACCTCTGAGGAACCCCACCACTGAGCAACAGCGTCAATACGACAGCCACATCGCTACTAGGTCTACAATTGAGCATGTTATAGGGCTGCTCAAGATGCGCTTCAAGTGCCTTGGTCATTCTGAGTGCTTCAATACACACCAGAGAGAGTGTTGTGTCCTGCACAATATGGCACAACAGAGAGGGGTGCCGATTGAGGAGGCCCCATTTACATCCACCACTCACATTGAGGAGGAGGAGGAGGAGGTGGAGGAGGAGGACGAGGAGCAGGAGGAACCCATGGGCAGGACATCGGCTCACCTGGCTGCTCGTGAGGCCAGGGAGTCACTGATATGTGAACGGTTCTCCTAACATAAGACGGTGTGAAGAGTCCGGTCCTCGCCACCTGGACAGAGCAGTGGCCACACCCTGCACAAAACAGTCGTGCAACTGCACATACACCCACTGTAGAGTGACCCAATGGGTGGCATAAAGTGTCGGCGTTCATGGTGAACCTCATGAAAGGGCCTTATTACAGAAGCCAGTCAAGAATGGCCAAGACATGGCAGTAATGGTGAAAATAATAATATTTAATATGCGTTTAACAAAAAGCAAATATAAATAAAAAACACGACCAACCGTCAAACACCCTTGTGCATCCTCTTTGTGCTTCCGACTACTTCGACGTGATGCATCCCCTGTGGCTGCAGCAGAGGTAGTGGCAGGTTGTTCTTGTTCATGCCCTAACTGATTAGATGCTTTGGGCCTACGCCCTCTGGCTTTCGGTGCCCGTGAGGGCCCCTCCAAAGACTGTTCCACCTGCACCTGTGCATGGGCAGACTCGGCCACCTTAAGAGGAGGCAGCATTGCAAGTACTGATTGAGAGGGGGGCAACAGGTGAGACGTGGGGGCGCTTTGAGTGGCATCCCCACTTCCATGTCCCCTTTCACCATCATCCCTCCATTGGGCCAGGCCCACACCACTCCTACCACTCTGCTGGACAACAGTTTGGAGGACATGTGTAAAGCCTTGTATGACCAGTGCTAGTGTATCTGCCTGCCTGTTTAAGGCGGCAGAATGTTGTTCACCCTGAGTCTGAACGGCCGTTGTCAGGGCCTGAATGGACTCATTGGTGAGCCGTGCTTGAAGCTCCATGGAGGCTAGCCTTCCCTCCATCACAGACATTCCCGTACTTACCCGTGATACTATCTCAGAAATGCCCTCACGTCCCTGTGATAGTATCTCAGAGATGCCCTCATGTCCCCGTGACAGTATCTCAGAGATTCCCTCCCGTACCTGTGCCACCATTCCATTCATGCAGGAGTTGGACTCCTCCATCCTCTGCGTGATTGTGGAGAGTGCGCGTGGCACCTGTTCCAGCACCTCGCAAATGTGCTGCTGCCCCTCAATCATTCTCCTTTTAAAAGATGGTCCCCAGGGTTTAGCATCTGTGTCCAGCTGAGCAGAGCCTGGAGAAGAGTGCTCCCACCGACGTGGACTCTCCACAGCTGCCCCTGCCACCAGTGTCTGCTCATGCTCACATGTGTGTGGTAACTCAGCATGTGGGCCCCAACTAACTGAGCTGTTGGATGGCTCACTCAGATGTGACGGTGCACCTCAGAGGCCGGCAGTTCCTCTGAAGAATTGCCCTCCGCCATCATAGCGGTCACTGAAGGCCCTGTAAAAGAACAGAAGGCAATATTAAACATGATGACAGATGTTGAGGTGCTGAAGATGGCAAGGCATGTTAACATCAGTTGATATTGTGTGTGCTGAATGTTAAAGTTCTGTCACCAGACGTTTGTCGGGTGGCAGTCTCGATGTCCCTGACGGACAGGCACTCGAGGGTGCGGCTCCTGCTCCGCGTCTGTGAGGACGACTATCTGTTGCGGACCCCCTCCGGACCTCGCCCTCTCCCGTGCATTCTGGGCTGTCGTCTCCTATGAGGGGAGAAAGTACAGATGCATGAGTGAGTGATGGTGACGTGGCCAACCGATGAATGCATTGGTTTGGGTGCAGCTGACCATGAAAGAGATGCATCAGAAGGTGAGTATGAGACAGAGCATGAGGATTGGGTTGAGTGGCAGTGGTGAGGTGAGTAATGGGGAGGTGAGGAAGTGGTGAGGGAATGCAGGTAAGTTGAGGATGAGGTTTGAGTGGGTGTGAGGAGTGATGTGATAGAGTAGTGTTGGCAGTGCAGAATGAGTTGGGGGGTGGGGGCGGTGATGTGGAAGATGGAATGTAGGAGAATGAGTAAGTGTACTCATTTTGATGGACCTGGTTAGGTCATTGAAGCGCTCCCTGCACTGGATCCAGGTGCGGGAGATGTTGCTTCTGCTGGTGACCTCCTCTGCCACCTCAAGCCAGGCCTTCTGTGGCAGGCCACTTCCTCCCGTCCGCCGGGTAGAAGACATCCCTCCTCCTCCTCACCCCATCCAGTAGCAACTGGAGTGAGGCATCACTGAATGTAGGAGCAGCCTTTCCCCTGGGCTGCTCCATTGTGCTGTTTGGGTGTTTGCTCCAGGAACAGCCATTGGAAGTCTGCCCGTTTAAATAGGGCTCCTCGAGCTGACAGCCTGTGATGCAGGTGTGCAGTTCGCCTGCTGCGCAGGTTTTGGACGGCAAACCCGGAAGCCAATTTACTCGCGATCGCGTGAGGAATGGACGGATTTTATTGGGCGGGTTACCCACGTGCCCAATCGCCCTCCCGCTGCCATCCCGCCTCCCCGCTAATATCGGAGCCTCTGTTTCCAGCCCAACAAGGAAGGAAGCAGTGCTGGATCTGGTTTTGGGGAATGAAATGGAGCAAATGGATCATGTTTCAGTGGGAGATCATTTGGAAAACAGTGATCACAATATCATTAGGTTTAGTGTAGTTATGGAAAAGGACAAGGAACAATCAAAAGTGAAAATACTCAACTGGAGGAGGGCAAATTTCAATGAGTTGAAAGGGGATCTGTCCCAGATGAATTGGAGTCAAACATTGGCAGGAAGATCAGTAAATGAGCAATGGGAGGCCTTCAAAGAGGAGATAATACGAGTACAGACTCAGCACATTCCCACAAGGGGGACGGGAAGAGCATCCAAAGCTAGAGCTCTCTGGATGAGTAAAGATATAGAGATTAAAATGAAACAGATAAAGGAAGCTTATCATAAATGTCGGGCTCACAATACAGTAGAGAACCAAGCTGAATACAGAAAGTACAGAGGAGAACTGAAAAAGGAAATACGAGGGGCAAAGAGAGTGTATGAGAATAGATTAGCGGCTAACATGAAAGGGAACACTAAAGTCTTTTATAAACATATGAATAGTAAAAGTGTAGTCAAAGGAAGGGTGGAGCCAATTAGGGACAAAAAAGGAGATCTTTTTGTGGAGGCGGAGGGCATGGCTGAGGTATTAATGAGTAGGCGGTGGATAAGGCTTAAACTAGCAAGAATGGAGGAAGGATCTGGTAGAAATAACAAAAGCCTAAAGATAAAAGAAACAGGAGATGAGTGTAAACGTCAGACCAGAGTAAGGAATAAAGATAACATAAACGGTCAACGAGCAAATACAGTTATAAAACAGAAGTATAAAAGGACTGATAAAAATAAAGTAAAAGGAACAACAATTAAGGATGAATTAAACTGTCTGTACCGTAATGTACACAGTGTCCAAAATAAAACGGGGGAACTGGAGGCAATAATCCGTAGTGAGGAACCAGATGTAGGAATAACTGAAATGTGGCTACATAAAGAACAGGACTGGCAACTAAATATTGCAGGTTATAATATAATCAGAAACAATAGGGAAGAAGGAGGTGGAGTAGCTGCACTAATTAGAGATAACATAATGGCATTATAAAAAAGGGACACAACTAACAGAAGGTTAGAAACAGAATCCATATGGATTAAAATAAAAGATAAGAAGGGATTGATCACACTGATATGGGTATACTACAGATCACCTAATAGTGGAAAGGAGGTGGAGGAAGAAATATGTAAGCAAATATGTGAAATGAGTAAAGGACATAGAATAATAATCATGGGAGATTTTAACTACCCCCAAATAAACTGGCAAGAAGAGGTAGGTAAAAGGACACAGGGAATGGAGTTTTTACAATGTATGCAGGACTCCTTTCTTACCCAGTATGTGAGAAGCCCAACAGGAGAGGAAGCACTGCTGGATCTAGTAATGGGAAATGAACCAGAACAGATAAGAGAAGTAAGCGTAGGAGAACATTTAGGCAATCACGATCACAACATAATACAGTAAGATAAAGATTGAGAAGGACATAAGCAAGACAAAGACCAAAGCAATAAATTGGAAAAAAAGCTTATTTTAAGGGGATGTGATTGGAACTAGGAAAAATAAACTGGAAAAATTTACTGACAAAGAAATAGAACAGCAGTAGAAAACATTTAAAACAGTGATCAATAGAGTCCAAGAGAAATATATCCCACCAGAAAGCAAGAACAAACTAACCAGTAATGACATACCATGGATGAATAAAGAAATAAGGGCGAAATTAAAACTAAAGAAAAAGGCATACACTAAATACATAGACAACAATGGAGAGGATGACAAAAGGGAATATGAAAAAGTTAGGAAAGAAGTTAAAAAAACAATTAGGAAGGCAAAGAGAAACTACAAAATTAAACTATCAAGGAATATAAAAAGATATTGTAAAGTATTCTACAGAAACATAAGTAACAAAAGAAAAATCAGGATAGGGATAGGGCAACTAAGGGATACACACCATAAACTTATAGGTAATGACAGCGAAATGGCAGAAATATTAAATAATCACTTTGCCTCAGTATTTACCAGGGAGACTAATATGGTCGGCATGACATTAGAAAAAGAGATCAAAAAAGATATAAAGACATTTAAGATAGAAAGGGGGGAGATAACTGATAAACTAATCAAACTTAGAGAGGATAAAACCCCTCGTCCAGATGGATTGCATCCGTGCATACTGAAAGAAGTTAGGGAAGAGATAGCAGAGGCACTATTACATGTATATAAAAATTCATTAGAAAAGGGAATAGTGCCACAGGACTGGCGGACAGCTAATGTTATTCCTATATCTAAAAAGGGAGATAGAACAAGTCCAGGAAACTATAGACCAATTAGCTTAATTAGATGGTAGGAAAGATAATGGAACCCTTACTCAAAGATGTAATAGAAAAACATCTAGAAACTGAAAATATAATAAAGAATAGTCAGCACGGATTTCAAAAGGGAAGGTCATGCTTGACCAACCTTATTGAATTCTTTGAAGAAGTAACAGAAAGGGTAGACAAGGAGTAATGTAGTAGAAGTAATATATTTGGATTTTCAAAACGCCTTTGATAAGGTACCACATAGTAGACTCATGACTAAGGTCAGAGTATGTGGAGTCAGTGGACAAGTAGGAGAATGGATAGCAAGCTGGCTACAAAACAGAAAACAGAGAGTAGGGGTTAAAGGTGGTTACTCAGACTGGCAAAATGTGTGAAGTGGTGTTCCACAAGGATCAGTGCTGGGACCACTGTTGTTCACCATTCACATAAATGATCTGGACTCGGGAATCAGAAGTACAATATCAAAATTTCCAGATGACACAAAATACAGGAAGACATTAATAAATTTGCAGAATGGGCATGCCATTGGCAAATGAATTTCAATATAGTTAAGTGTAAGGCGGTACATTTTGGTAAGCAGAATAAGGAGGCTACATACTCCTTTGAAAATAAGAGTTTAAATGGGTAGAGGAATAGAGGGATCTGGGGGTACAGATACACACATCACTAAAAGTAGTGATGCAGGTTAATAAGGCCATAAAAAAAGGCAAACCAAGCACTGGGATTCATTTCTAGAGGGATAGAATTGAAAAGCAGGGAAGTTATGTTAGATGGTTGGTATGGTTGTCCTATGAAGAGGGGTTGAGTAGAATGGACCTATACTCTCTGGAGTTTAGAAGAATGAGAGGTGATCTTATTGAAACATATAAGATTATGAGGGGGCTTGACAAGATAAGTGCTGAGAGATTGTTTCCCCTGGCTAGACAGTCTAGAACTAGGGCATAGTCGCAGGATAAGGGATTGCCCATTCAAGACTGAGATGAGGAGGAATATCTTCACACAGAGGATTGTGAATCTTTGGAATTCTCTACCCCAGAGGGCTATGGATGCTGAGTCGTTGAGTATATTCACGGCTGAGCTCGATAGATTTTTGGACTCTAGGGGAATCAAGGGATATGGGAATCGGGCGGGAAAGTGGAGATGAGGTCAAAGATCAGCCATGATCTGATTGAATGGCGGAGCAGACTCGAGAGGCAGTATGGCCTACTTCTGCTCCTATTCCTTATGTTCTTATGTTCTTATGTTAAACTTGTATAAAAACTTGGTTAGACCACACTTGGAGTGCTATGAACAGTTCTGGTCTTCATATTATAAAAAAGATATAGAGGCACTGAAGAAGGTGCAAAAAGATTTACTAGGATGATACCAGAACTGAGAGGCTATACTTATCAGGAAAGATTGAATAGGTTGGGGCTTTTTTCTATAGAAAAGAGAAGACTAAGAGGTGATTTGATAGAAGCCTTTAAGATTATGAAAGGGTTTGAGAGGGTAGACATAGAGAGGATGTTTCCACTTGCGGGGGAGACCAGAACTGGGGACCGTAAATATAAGATAATCACTAATAAATCCAACAGGGAATTCAGGAGAAACTTCTTTACCCAGAGAGTGGTTAGAATGTGGAACTCGCTACCACAAGGAGTGTTGAGGCGAATAACATAGATGCATTTAAGGGAAAGCTAGATAAACACATGACAGAGAAAGGAATAGAAATATATGTTGATGAAGGTTGGGAGGAGGCTTGTGTGGAGCATAGACACCGGCATGGACCTGTTGGGCCAAATGGCCTGTTTCTGTGCTGTACGCTCTATGTAATTCTATTTACTTTGCATCGGTCTTCACTAAAGAAGAGGATGCTGCCAATGTCACAGTAAAGGAAGAGGTAGTAGAGAAATTGGATAGGATAAAAATAGATAAAAGGAGGTACTTAAGAGTTTGGCAGCACTCAAAGTAGAACAGTCACCCGGTCTGGATGGGATACATCCTAGGTTGCTGAGGGAAGTAAGGGTGGAGATAGCGGAAGCTCTGGCCACAAGTTTCCAATCCTCCTTAGATACGGGAACAGTGCAAGAGGACTGGAGGATTGCAAATGTTGCATCCCTGTTCAAAAAAGGGGGAGAAGGATAAATCCGGCAACAACAAGCCAGTCAACCTAATGTCGGTGATGGGAAAACCTTTAGAGGCAATAATCTAAGACAAAATTAATCGTCATTTGGCACAGCTTAGTTAAAGCAAATTGTGTTTGACTAACTTGATTGAGTTCTTTGATGAAGTAACAGAGGGGGTTGATAAAGGTAGTACAGTTGATGCTGTGTATATGGACTTTCTAAAGGCGTTTGATAAAGTACTACATATTGGTATGGTTAGCAAAATCGAAGCTCATGGTATTAAAGGGACAGTGGCAGCATTGATATGAAATTGGCTAAGAGACAGAAAGCAGAGAGTAGTGGTGAATGGTTGTTTTTCAGACTGGAGGGAAATATACACAGCTTTCCCCAGGGGTTGCTATTGGGACCACTGCTCTTTTTGATATATATTAATGTCCTGGGTATGGAAGGCATGATTTCAAAGTTTGCAGGTGACACGAAACTCAGAAATGTAGTAAACAATGAGGAGGATAGTAACAGACTTCAGGAGGACATAGACAGACTGGTGAAATAGGTAGACACATGGCAGATGCAATTTAACGCAGAGAAGTGTGAAGTGATGCATTTTGGTCGGAAGAATGAGAAGAGGCAATATAAACTAAATGGTACAATTTTAAAGGGGGTGCAGGAATAGAGAGACTTTGAAGATGGCAGGACAAATTGAGAAGGCTGTTAAAAAAGCCTGCGGTATTCTTGGCTTTATAAACAGAGGCATAGAATACAAAAGCAAGGAAGTTATGCTAAACCTTTATAAGTCAATGGTTAGACCCCAGCTGGTATATTGGCTCGTAAATTGCTCCGAGTGGCGCTCGCCGCTCCATGGATTAATACTCACCCATTAACTTACCACGGGAACTTCCTCTAATAGGAAGCAAAGAAGGGCTCAATGTCACCTCCAGCGAAGCTAGGACCCATGGAAGAAGCAAGAGGAGTGATCTCTCCCCTCAACCAATCAGATTGCAGCATCCTTGAAAAGCTGAAAAGAGTCAAAACCTTACAGTACAAGCTGCAACGTAAAAACCAGAAATGAAAGCTACAACAATAAAATCATTTGTAAAAACAAATAGATAGCGATAAAAAGAGAGGGTAAGAATTTCCACATAATAGACTTGTTAATAAAATTAAAGCCCATGGGATTAAAGGGACAGTGGCAGCGTGGATACAAAATTGGCTAAGGGACAGAAAGCGGAGAGTAGTGGTGAATGGTTGTTTTTCAGACTGGAGGGAAGTATACAGTGGTGTTCTCCAGAGGTCAATATTTTTTTGATATACATTAATCGCCTGGACTTAGGTATAGAGGGTATTATTTCAAAGTTTGCAGATGACACAAAACTCAGGAATGTAGTAAACAATGTGAAGGATAGTAACAGACTTCAGGAGGACATGAAATGGGAAGACACATGGCAGATGAAATTTAACGCAGAGAAGTGTGAAGTGATGCATTTTAGTATGAAGAATGAGGAGAGCAATATAAACTAAATGATAGAATATTAAAGGGGATGCAGAAACAGAGAGACCTTGGGATGCTCATACACAAATCTTTGAAGGTGGCAGGACAAGTTGAGAAGGCTGTTAAAAAAGCATACGGGATCCTGGGCTTTATTAATAGAGCCATAGATAACAAAAGCAAGGAAATTATGCTAAACACTTATAAAATGCTGGTCAGGCCTCAGCTGGAGTATTGTGTTCAATTCTGGGCACCACACTTTAGGAAGGATGTCAAGGTCTTAGAGAGGGTGCAAAAGAGATTTACTAGAATGGTGCCAGGGATGAGGGACTTCAGTTATGAGGAGACACTGGAGAAGCTGGGGTTGTTCCCCTTAGAACAGAGAAGGTTAAGGGGTGATTTGGTAGAAGTGTTCAAACGGTTTTGACAGAGTAAACAAGGAGAAACAGTTTCTAGTGGCAGACGAGTCAGTAACCAGAGGACACAGATTTAATTGGATCGGCAAAAGAGCCAAAGATGACATGAGGAAACATTTTTTTATGCAGCGAGTAGTTATGATCTGGAATGCACTGCCTGAAAGGGTGGTAGAAGCAGATTCAATAGTAACTTTCAAAAGAGAATTGGATAAATACTTGAAGGGAAAAACTTTACAGAGGCTATGGGGAAAGAGCAGGGGAATGAGACTAATTGGATAGCTCTTTCAAAGAGCTGGCACAGGCAGGATGGGCTAAATGCCCCCCCCAAGCTGTACTTACAATGAATTAAATAAAAGAGACAGAAGAAAAAAGTAAAAAAAAGTTTTACTTTTTAATTTTTTTTAATGATCATAAACAATTAAAATATGAGCAATAAGACTCCACATTTTTAAAAGTTAATTTTTAGTTGTTTGGCAGTCATTAAGACTTACCGCGTTGTTAAAACCTGGTATATTTAAGCGTGACTGTTTTGTGGCGATATTAGTTGGTGTCCAGCTGGGCAGAAGAGCAATTTGGCGCTGATCCTTTGATTCTGTTGATTGCAGCCGCCGGTATCCCTTTAATGCGAACCTGTCAGATCTGTTGAGCTCACCATTCTTTTTAAAGCAATTTCTGGCCCATCATATCCAATTCTGGCACCACACTTTAGGAATGATATCAAGGCCTTAGAGAGGGTGCAGAAGAGATTTACTCGAATGGTACCAGAGATGCGGGACTTCAGTTCCATGGAGAGACTAGAGGAGCTGGGATTGTTCTCCTTAGAACAGAGAAGGTTAAGGGGAGATTTAATAGAGGTGTTCAAAATCATGAAGGGTTTTGATAGAGTAAATATGGAGCAATTGTTTCCAGTGGCAAAAGGGTCAGTAATAGGAGAACATAGATTTAAAGTAAAAGAACCAGAGGCGATACGAGAAGAAATTTCTTTACGCGGTGAGTTGTTTGATCTGGAATGCGCTGTCTGAAAGAGTGGTGGAAGCAGATTGAGTAATAACTTTCAAAAGGGAATTGGATAAATACTTAAAGGGGAAAAATTTGCAGGGCGATGGGAAGGGGCTGGGGAATGGGACTAATTGGTTAGCTCTTTCAAAGAGCCAGCACAGGTACAATGGGCTGAATGGCCTCCTTCTGTGCTGTATCATTCTATGATTCTATGATCCACACATGCAATGCATCCCGTCATGCTTTGTGTATGTTTCAGTGCATGCATGACAATAGTAATGGTGATGCTCTAATATTTGGGTTAAACAGGAGCATCTGGTTTTAAGGCAAAATTAATATTTCATTCTGGCACACTGTTCTGGTCAACCTGAGCATTTGGACTTGAGTTAGTAGCTAAGTATAACAGTGACATTGAATCATGTCATGATATTGGGATATCAAGACATGCAATAGATTCTGAGGTGTATGGACTCCTCTACAGTGTCTTCTTTAAATATTTGCTTTCAGGATGTGGGCAATGCTGGCAAGGCTGAATTTATTGTCCATCCCTAGTTGCCCTGAGAAGGTGTTGGTGGGCCTTCTCCTTGAACTGCTGTATTCCTTGTGGTGATGCTAGGTAGGGAATTCCAGGATATTGACCCAGAGGTAATGAAGGAATGGTTATATTTGTTCAAGTCAGGAAGGTGTGTTGACTTGGAGAGGAACTTGAGGGTGATGATGTTTCTACTACGTTGCTGCTCTTGTCCTTCTCAAGTTGCAGGGGAGGACAGTTTCTGCAGTGCATCCTGCAGTTTGCAATGCTGCAACCAAAGTGCACCAGTGGTGGTGGGGGGGAGGATATTGAATTTAGTAGCAGGGGTATCGATCAAGTGAACTACTCTGTCCTGCTATTGAGCTTCTTGAGTGTTGTTGCAGCTTCATCTATTCAGGTGAGTGAAGAGTATTCCATCACATTCCTGACTTGAGCTTTGTAGCTGGTGAAGATACTTTGAGAGGTCAGGGGGTAAGCGCCTCATTGCAGAGTACCCAGCCTCTGCCTTGCTCTTGTAGCCTTGGTGTTGATGTGGCTGATTAAGTTCAGCTTCTGGTCGAAGGTGAACCCCAAGATGGTGGGAAACTCGACAATGGTGGTACTGTTGAAGATCAAGGGCAGATGGCTCGGCTTTCTCTTATTTGAGATGGTCACTACCTGGCTTTTATATGGTGTGAATGTTACTTACCACTTGTCAGCCCAAGCCTGGATGTTATCCATGTCCCGTTGTAGGCTGGCATGGACTGCTTCATTATTGGAAGAGTTGTAAATGGAGTTGAACACTGGAATCATCAGCGACCAGCTCTATTCCTGACCTTGTGATAGAAAGAAGGTCATTATTGGGCTGAGGACAGTGCCGTGAGGAATTCATGTTGTCAGCTGTGATGATTTGCCTCCAACAACTACAACCATCTTCCTTTGCTTCAGGTATGACTGGAGGGTTTTCTCTTTGACCCCCAGTGATTTCAGTTTGCTAGGGCTCCTTGGTGCCATAGTCGGTCAAATGCTGCCTTGATATCAAGGGCAGCTATGCTCACCTCTTTTCTGGCATTCAGATCTTTCGTCTACGTCTGGATCAAGACTCTAATGAGGCATGGAGCTGCATGACTAATTCCATCACATTACTGATGATTGGGAGGAGAATGATAGGGTGATAGTTGACCAGGTTAGATTTATCCTATATTTTGTGGTTATGATGCACCTGGGAAATGTTCCACGTTGTCAGATAAATGCCATTGTAGTAGATGTATTGAGACAGCTTGGCTAGGGGAACGGTTAGCTCTGATGTACAGGTCTTCAGCACTACAGCCAAGATGTTGTCAGGTTCCATTGCCTTTGCTATGTCCAGTGCATTCAGCCATGTCTTATTGTCACATAGAGTGAATCAAATCGCTTGAACACTCTGATGGCATTTTTAGCTGAAGGCACTTGCAAGCACTTTAACATTGTCTCTTGCATACACATTCTGGGTGAGCTGAGGATGGAGATGTTCATGTAGTTTCCTCTTCCTGTCAATCACCTAGTTGTCCAACATCATTCTCAACGTATGTGATACTATACAGCTTGGCTCTGATTCATTCATTGTGGGATCACTTTGTTCTATCTATAGCCTGCTGCATTGGTGTTTCACATGCTGGTAGCCCTGTGTTATAGCTTCATTAGGTTCTTTCATTAGGTTTGTGCCCCATTCTAAGGTATGCCTGGTGCTGCACCAGGCATGCCCTTCTGCATCTCCATTGTACCACTGTTGGTCTCCTGGCTTGAAAGTGATAAATGAATGAAGGATGTGCTGGGTCATGAGATTACAGATTGTGATGGTATAGAATCATAGAATGTTTACAGCACAGAAGGAGGCCATTCTGCCCATTGAGCCCGTGCCGGCTTTTTGTAAGAGCAATCGAGTTAGTTCCATTCCCCCGCTCTTTCCCCGTAGCCCTGCAAATTTTTTCCCTTCAAGTGTTTGTCCAATTCCTTCATGAAAGCCATGATTGAATCTGCTTCCACTACCCTTTCAAGCAGCGCATTCCAGATCATAACCACTCGCTGCGTAAGAAAGTTTATCCTTATGTTGCCTTTGGTTCTTTTGCCAATCACCTTAAATCTGTGTCCTCTGGTTCTCGACCCTTCCACCAGTGAGAACAGTTTCTCTTTATTTACTTTATCTAAACCCTTCATGATTTTCAACCTATCAAATCTCCTCTTAACCTTCTCTGCTCTAAGGAGAACAACCCCAGCTTCTCCAGTCTATCCACGTAACTGAAGTCCCTCATCCCTGGAACCATTCTAGTAAATCTTTTCCTCTCTAAGGCCTTCACAATACTCCAGTTGTGGCCGAACCAGTGTTTTATAAAGGTTCAACATAATTTCCTTGCTTTTGTACTCTATGCCTCTATTTATAAAGCCCAGGATCCCGTATGCTTTTTAAATCACTTTCTCAACCTGTCCTGCCACCTTCAACGATTTGTGCACATGTACTCCCAGGTCTCTCTGTTCCTGCACCCCCTTTAGAATTGTACCCTTTAGTTTATATTGCCTCTCCTCAGTCTTCTGGCCAAAATGCATCACTTCACACATCTCTGCGTTAAATTTAATCTGTCATGCGTCCGCCAATTCCACCAGCCTGTCTATGTCCTCTTGAAGTCTATTACTATCCTCCTCACTGTTTATTACACTTCCAAGTTTTGTGTCATCTGCAGATTTTGAAATTGTACCCGGTACACCCAAGTCCAAGTCATTAATATATATCAAAAAAAGCAGTGGTCGTAGTACTGACCCCTGGGGAACACCACTGTATACCTTCCTCCAGTCCGAAAAACAACCGTTCACCACTACTCTCTGTTTCCTGTCACTTAGCCAATTTCGTATCCATCTGCCATTGCCCCTTTTATTCCATGGGGTTCAATTTTGCCAGCAGGCCTTTTGAAAGTCCATATATGCAACATCAACCGCATTGCCCTCATCAACCCTCTCTGTTACCTCATCAAAGAACTCAATCAAGTTAGTTAACATGAGTTGTCTTTAACAAATCCATGCTGGCTTTCCTTTATTAAACTAAACTTGTCCAAGTGACAATTGATTTTGTCCCAGATTATCGTTTCTAAAAGCTTAGAGGACTGGTTAACAGACAGAAAACAAACAGTAGGGATAAGGTTGGCAGGCTGTAACTAGTGGGGTGCAGCAAAGATCAGTGCTTGGGCCTCAGCTATTTACAATCTATATTAATGACTTAGGTGAAAGGACCAAGTGTAATGTATTTAAGTTTGCTGATGATATAAAGCTAGGTGGGGAAGTAAGCTGTGAGGAGAACACAAAGAGTCTGCAAATGGATATAGACAGGTTAAATGAATGGGCAAGAAGGTGGCAGATGGACTATAATGTGGGGAAATGTGAGGTTATTCACTTCGGAAGGAAGAATGGAAAAACAGAATATTTTTTAAATGTTGAGAAACGTTGGAGTTCAGAGAGAGCTGGTTGTCCTCATACAAGAAACACAGAAAGTTAGCATGCAGGTACAGCAAGCAATTAGGAAGGCATGTTGCCATTTATTGCAAGGGGGTTCGAGTACAAGAGTTAGGAAGTCTTGCTAAAATTGTATAGGGCTTTGATGAAACGACACCTGGAGTACTGTGTACAGCTTTGGTCTCCTTATCTAAGGAAGGATGTACTTGCCTTGGAGGCGGTGCAACGAAGGTTCACTAGATTGATTCCTGGGATGAGAGGGTTGTCCTATAAGGAGAGATTGAGTAGAATGGGCTTATACTCGCCAGAGTTTAGAAGAATGAGAGATGATCTCATTGAATCATATAAGATTCTGAGGGGGCTTGACAGGGTAGATGCTGAGAGGTTATTTCCCCTGGCTGGAGATTCTTAAACTAGGGGGCATAGTCTCAGAATAATGGGTCGGCCATTTAAGACTGAGATGAGGAGGAATTTCTTCACTCAGAGAGTTGTGAATCTTTGGAATTCTCTATCCCAGAGGGCTGTGGATACTGAGTCGTTGAGTATATTCAAGGCTGAGATAGATAGATTTTTGGACTTGTAGCACCAGCGTTCTGGACATTTTTATGAATCGTATTTTAAATCTCTCTTCTCCTCTGCATCAATCTACAGCCGAGTCTCCCGAGTGGGGCTCGGCTCGATTCAACAGAACACCGCCAGAAGCTGAGCGCTGCTCTTCATCCCTCATCAACAGATCTCGACTCAAACTGGAACTTGGATACTGCGTCGGCGGTACGGAACCAGGAGCGAGTCGTGCAGGAAGAAACTGCAAGCAACAATGGGCAATCGGGGTGAGCATATTGCCTGCGCCTACACATCCACAAGACCACTTAGCTGTGTGAGGGGGTGACTGTACGTCCCAACCAAACCTTAGAGGGTTTTAGTGCTGGGGGGGTCCTGTGTTAGTTTATTTCACAGGAGGGTTCTCTTATTAGGCCGTGGTAATTTAGCACAGTAAGGCTCATTGGACAAGCCAGGGTTGTACTGTTTGCATTGTTTACTAGTGTAATTGTTAATCTTATTAAATACAATACGGTTGAGCCCAAAAACGTGTGTCTGACTCTGATCTGTCCTTATAATACCTATCGTTCCGGAACTTATAGTGAGAGGTGTGCTTTCGGTAAGCTCGAGAAAATCACTTACAGACTCGAGGGGAATTAAAGGAATGGGGATCGAGCCGGAAAGTGGAGATGAGGTCGAAGATCTGCCATGATCTTATTGAATGGCAGAGCAGGCTCGAGGGGCCGTGTGGCCTACTCTTGCTCCTATTTCTTATGTCCTTATGTTGTCCCCACCACTGAGGTTAAACTGACTGGCCTGTAGTTGTCGGGTTTATCCTTACACCCTTTTTTGAACAAGGGTGTAACATTTGCAATTCTCCAGTCCTTTGGCACCACCCCCATATCTAAGGAGGATTGGAAGATTATGACCAGCACCTTTGCAATTTCCACCCTTACTTCCCTCAGCAACCTAGGATGCATCCCATTCAGACCGGGTGACTTATCTACTTTAAGTACAGCCAGCCTTTCCAGTACCGTCTCTTTATCAATTTTTCGCCCATCAGATCCAGTATCTCAACTACCTCCTCATTTACAGCAGCACTTTGGCAGCATCTTCTTCCTTGGTAAAGACAGATGCAAAATACTCATTTAGTACCTCAGCCATGCCTTCTGCCTCCATGCGTAGATCTTTTTGGTCCCTAATCTGTCACACCCCTCATCTTATTACCCCTTTACTATTTATATGCCTATAGAAGACTTTAGGATTCCCTTTTATATTAGCTGCCAGTCTATGTCATATTCTCTCTTTGCCCCTCTTATTTCCTTTTCCACTTCTCTGTACTTTTTATATTCAGTCTGGTTCTCACTTGCATTTTACTCTAACATCTGTCATATGCCCCCTTTCTCTGCTTCATCTTACTCTCTATCTCTTTCATCATCCAAGGAGCGCTGGCTTTGGTTATGCTACCTTTCCCCCTCATAGGAATGTGCCTAGACTGTACCCGAACCATCTCCTCTTTAAAGACCGCTCATTGTTCGATTACAGTTTTGCCTGCCAATCTTTGATTCCAATTTACCCAGGCCAGATCCGTTCTCAACCCACTGAAATTGGCCCTCCTCCAATTAAGTATCTTTTCTCTAAACTGCTCCCATTCCTTTTCCATAACCAATCTAAACCTTATGATACTATGATCACTGTTCCCCAAATGTTCCCCCACTGACACTTGCTCCACTTGACCCACCTTATTCCCCAGAACCAGATCCAGCAATCCCTCCTTGCTCGTTGGGCCAGAAACATACTGATCAAGAAAGTTCTCCTGAACACACTTCAGAAATTCCTCCTCCTCTTTGCCCTTTATACTATTACTATCCCAGTCTATATTAGGATAGTTGAAGTCTCCCATTATCACTTCTCTAAAGTTCTTGCAACTCTGTTTAATTTCCCTGCAAATTTGCTCCTCCATCTCCTTCCCACTAGTTGGTGTCCTAGAGAAAATACCCAGTAGTGTAATGGCACCTCTATTGTTTCTTAACTCTAACCAAATAGATTCTGCCTTTGGCCCCTCAAGGACATCCTCTCCCTCCAGCACTACAATATTCTCCTTAATCAATATTGCCACCCTCCCTCCTGTTTTTCCTTCCCTATTTTTCCTGAACACCTTGTATCCAGGAATATTTAGTACCCAATCCTGCCCTTTTTGAAGCCAGGGCTCCGTTATCACCACCACATCATATTCCCATGTGGCTATTTGCGCCTGCAGCTCACCAACCTTATTTACCATGCTTCGTGTATTTACACACATGCACTCTAAACCTATCTTAGACCTTCTGATATTCTCTCTTGGTCTGATCCCACCTAATACTGTACTATTTCTTACTGTAGTGCTATCTGTCTCTCCCAATCCTTTGTGCACCTTGTTTCTCCTTTCTAATGCTACATCCTGGTGCCCATCCCCCTTCCAAATTAGTTTAAACCCTTCCCCACAGCACTAGTGAACCTCCCCGCGAGGACATTGGTCCCAGCTCTGTTGAGGTGCAACCCACCTGTCTTGAACAGGTCCATCCTGCCCCAGAAATGGTCCCAATGCGCCAAGAATCTGAAGCCCTCCCTCTTGCACCATGTCTCTAGCCACGCATTAAGCTGACTTATCTTTCTATTTCTGCACTCACTAGCGCGTGGCACTGGGAGTGATCCAGAGATTATTGCCTTTGAGGTCCTGTTTTTTAACTTCCTCCCTAGCTCCTGAAACTCTGACCGCAGGACCTCATCCCTTTTCTTCCCTATATCATTAGCTGTTCCCCTCCCCCCTGCAGAATGTTCTGCACCCTCTCCATGATGTGCTTTACCCTGGCACCAGGGAAGCAACACACCATGTGGGACTTACGTCGACAGTCGCAGAAGTGCCTGTCCCCTTGACTATTGAATCCCCTATGACTACTGCATTTCTACACTTCACTGTGCCCCTCTGTGCAGTCCTTTGCCCCATGGTGCCATGCTCAGGACTGCACTCCTTCAAGGTGTCATCACCCTCACTGGTATTCAGTGCTGAATACTGGTTTGAGAGTGCCACACACTCAGAAGATTCCTGCACTGCCTGCCTCTATCCTGCCCTTTCTGATGGCCACCCACTTGCTATCCTGAACTCTCTGTGGCTGCGGGGAGACCATCTCCTGGAACGTACGATCCAGGAAACCTCCAGCCTCCCTTATGCTCTTCAGTGACTCCAGCCACCCCTCAAGCTCAGAAACCCTCAACCTGAGCTCAAGCAACTCGAGGCATTTCCTGCACATGTGGCTCTCTAGGACACATGAAGCGTCCTGAAGTTCCCACATGGTGCAGGAATTGCAGGCAATGGGTCTCAGATGCCCGTCCATTATATTTAGAAACTTCTTTTTTCTAAAATCCCTTTAGATACTCGATTATTATTAATTTACTTACTGTTTACTTACCCCGATTATCCTACCCTTTTATTCCAGTTCTCTCAGAGCTCCTCCTCTCTGTTCACTGTGACGTCACTGTGATGCCACTTACTCTCTTTTTAGTGAACGGGGCTCCTCCCCTGGTGCTCAGCTCCGCTTCTCTCCACTCCGCTCCACTCCCGTTTTTCACTGATACCTGGGGCTCCTCCCCTGGTGCTCAGCTCCGCTTCTCTCCACTCCCGTTTTTCACTGATACCTGGGGCTCCTCCCCTGGTGCTCAGCTCCGCTTCTCTCCACTCCCGTTTTTCACTGATACCTGGGCTCCTCCCCTGGTGCTCAGCTCCACTTCTCTCCACTCCGCTCCACTCCCGTTTTTCACTGATACCTGGGGCTCCTCCCCTGGTGCTCAGCTCCGCTTCTCTCCACTCTGCTCCACTCCCGTTTTTCACTGATACCTGGGGCTCCTCCCCTGGTGCTCAGCTCCGCTTCTCTCCACTCCGCTCCACTCCCGTTTTTCACTGATACCTGGGGCTCCTCCCCTGGTGCTCAGCTCCGCTTCTCTCCACTCTGCTCCACTCCCGTTTTTCACTGATACCTGGGGCTCCTCCCCTGGTGCTCAGCTCCGCTTCTCTCCACTCCGCTCCACTCCCGTTTTTCACTGATACCTGGGGCTCCTCCCCTGGTGCTCAGCGCCGCTCGTATATAATTCTGTTGCTGCTGTTGGCTCATAGCACCTTATGGATACCCAGTTTTGGGCTGGTAGACCTGCCCTTAGTCTCAATTTGCATGGTGGTCATGCCATATTACATGATGGAGGGTGTCCTCATGGTGGAGATGAGAATTTGTCATCACAAGGGCTGCATGGTGGTCACTTCTATTAATCTTATTGTGGAAAGGCATGTCTGCGACATGTAGGTTAAGACTTTACTGGCAGGTCTATTAAATCAATGCGAATATGGCACAAAAATTGAGTATAAAAAGGGTACTTGATTAGCAACCAAGAGGTTTTAAGTCAGAATCACTGGTTGCTGGAGAAAGTTTGTCTGTTTTCACCCTAATTACAAAGCAACAATAAGACACCCCACCTTGGGAAAGTGAATTTGTTCAGCTTAAATCACATTTCCTGCTAAATGGTCCTTGAGAAGCATTACGGCATCTTTAGGAGAAACCCACAGTCTAAAACACTTCATGGCTTCAGGTCAGTTTTATTTTTATTCGTTCATGGGATGTGGGCGTTGCTGGCAAGGCCGACATTTATTGCCCATCCCTAATTGCCCTTGAGAAGGTGGTGGTGAGCCGCCTTCTTGAACCGCTGCAGTCCGTGTGGTGACGGTTCTCCCACAGTGCTGCTAGGAAGGGAGTTCCAGGATTTTAACCCAGCGACGACGAAGGAACGGCAATATATTTCCACGTCGGGATGGTGTGTGACTTGGAGGGGAACGTGCAGGTGGTGTTGTTCCCATGTGCCTGCTGCTCTTGTCCTTCTAGGTGGTAGAGGTCGCGGGTTTGGGAGGTGCTGTCGAAGAAGCCTTGGCGAGTTGCTGCAGTGCATCCTGTGGATGGTACACACTGCAGCCACTGTGCGCCGGTGGTGAAGGGAGTGAATGTTTAGGGTGGTGGATGAGGTGCCAATCAAGCGGGCTGCTTTGTCCTGGATGGTGTCGAGCTTCTTGAGTGTTGTTGGAGCTGCACTCATCCAGGCAAGAGGAGAGTATTCCATCACATTCCTGACTTGCGCCTTGTAGATGGTGGAAAGGCTTTGGGGAGTCAGGAGGTGAGTCACTCGCCGCAGAATACCCAGTCTCTGACCTGCTCTTGCAGCCACAGTATTTATGTGGCTGGTCCAGTTAAGTTTCTGGTCAATGGTGACCCCCAGGATGCTGATGGTGGGGGTTTTGGCGATGGTAATGCCGTTGAATGTCAAGGGGAGGTGGTTAGACCCTCTCTTGTTGGAGATGGTCATTGCCTGACACTTATCTGGCACGAATGTTGCTTGCCACTTATGAGCCCAAGCCTGGATGTTGTCCAGGTCTTGCTGCATGCGGGCTCGGACTGCTTCATTATCTGAGGGGTTGTGAATGGAACTGAACAATGTGCAATCATCAGCGAGCATCCCCATTTCTGACCTTATGATGGAGGGAAGGTCATTGATGAAGCAGCTGAAGATGGTTGGGCCAATGACACTGCCCTGAGGAACTCCTGCAACAATGCCCTGGGGCTGAGATGCTTGGCATCCAACAACCACTACCATCTTCCTTTGTGCTAGGTATGACTCCAGCCACTGGAGAGTTTTCCCCCTGATTCCCATTGACTTCAATTTTGTTGTTTTTTGCAAAGAAAGAAAGAATAAACTTGCATTAATATAGCGCCTTTCACTATCTCGGGACAAACCAAAGTGCTTTACAGCTAATTAAGTACTTTTTGATGTGTAGCCACTGTTGTAATGTAGGAAACGCAGTAGCCAATTTGCGCCACAAACAGCAATGACCATATAATCTGTTTTTTTTAGTGATGTTGGTTGAGGGATAAACATTGGCCAGGACACCAGGGAGAACTCCTCTTGCAAGAGAGAGTAAACAGGTAGACAAATGATTAAGCTATTTTGACTTTACAGAATTATTTCCCACTCATTAATTAACACAATAAGTAACCAGGTCTAATTAAATTTCTGAATTTAAAATAAATATTGGGCCAGATTTTGCTGCAGCGGGGTATCTCGCGGCATGTCCCATTTGTTAGACTTTTTTGTGCATGTTTAGGTTTTAAAATTTTTTGCAAACAAAGTTGCTGGAAGTGCAAGCTGATAACAGCACAGCAAGGGTAATCTGGGACCTCGGTGAGCAACAGCACAGACAGTGTATCTCCTTAACCAATGAGATTAAAGGATTGAGAAGGCAGGTAAATTAGAATGAGTGAATTCAATGTCAAATGAAGTACAGAAAAAGAAATAAAAAGAGGTAAAGAAAGAATGGATTATGAGAGAGAGAGAGATAAGGGTCAGAAAGGGAAAGAAAGAAAAAAAAATGTAAAAATTTAAAGTTTCACATTTTTAAAATCTCCTAAAACAATTCACACTTATAATTGTTCACTTTCTGTGCCAGAGAGGTTGATCGGCAGTCATTAACAATTATCACGTCGTTAAAAGAGTACTTATACTGTTAATTACTAGACAACTTTCTGTGGCAAGTTTAATGGACAATTAATGTGCAAATGCTGCAACTTCATGAAAATCATGGGGAGGTTAAGTGCGAGACGACATTTTCACGAAACTGACGGCGGAGTGGCGCAAATTGTGGCGATTCGCAAATTACGTGATATCCCTTCCTCACTTCAAATTACTGGCTGATTTGTGCATTAATAACGGCATAATAAAGGCACTGTTATTTTTTCAGCAAAATCTGGCCCGTGATGTTACATACAAAATAGATTATAGTTAGACTATTATACTATATAATAGATATGCCAACCACACCTCTGGCTTTATGAACACAACATTTTTAGAGGGAGTCAAGAACATAAAAAAGGACGGAACAGAAGATGGCTATTTGACCAAAACATCATTTCTTTTTTCTACAATAAAAGTGTTGCCCATGAAAGTTTTGTCTTTCTCTTGTAGAAACTGTTAATTTCAACAAGTGTTTGCTAGGGATCAGCATCTCAAAGGAGCAAGCAGCAATCCAGAGATCAGGAGTGCCATAACAAAATGTAATATTCTGGCACTTTGTTAGGCTGAGCTTAAAAATGTTCCAGGAGGAAGTGTAGTACAGATTGTTAGGTGATTACATTACTGTATAGGTGTAGGTTCACGGATGTAGTTGGGTTTTTAATTTTGTTGTCTAAATATATCATCTGCCTAATTTGTAGCTACCCCTGCAGGGCAAGAATGCGCCAGAATGTTGCACCATTGAATGGAGAGATATAAATCTGCACCAAGATTTCCCACAAAGTGAACCCTTGATCTCAATCATGTTGCCATGGGAAATGTCTGCATGGAGACTAGGAACCTCCCATAGGGAAAATGTAGATGGACAATGATTCTGGATCACTCATGGTCACCATTTAATAGCTGACTATAGAGTAGAATTAGATAGATCAAGGAGCACAAGGAGACAATCCATTTAGTTAGAGAACGTGAGTGACAGGGAAAAGGAAATAGAAGGTAAAAATAAATTATTAGAGGGCATTGAAGAAATATTTTCTGTTTACCCAGTCTTTCTTTTTTATATATGAACAGGTGCAATAAAGAGCAAGAAAAGGCCCATCAATGCTCATCCTATTCACTAGATGATAAAACCTCATGCATTACCCTCCCCACATGCTAACTCCTGTGCTAGTTTCTGGAAAATTCTTCCCCAACTCTATAGGACAATGAAGCAAACTTTTGGTCATCATGGTTATCCATGACGCATCACTGGGTTAACTCACACAGTGTCCTCCTCACTCCTAATGAATTAAGTCTCTTCTTAAAGGACTATATTGTATCCATACTTACCATGTCACATGATAGATCCAGAAGCTGATTCCTAATATCAGGGGACTTAGTTATCATAGAATCATAGAATGATACAGCACATAATGAAGCTATTTGGCCCATCGTGCCTGTGCCGACTCTTTGAAAGAGCCATCCAATTAGTCCCACTCCCTTGCTCTTTCCCCATTGCCATGCAAATGTTTCCCCTTCAAGTATTTATCCAATTTCCTTTGGTAAGTTATTATTGTATCGGCTTCCACCACCTTTTCAGGTCGTGCATTCCAAATCATAACAACTCGCTGTGTAAAAAAATTTCTCCTCATCTTGCCTCTGGTTCGTTTGTCAATCACCTTAAATTTGTTCTCTGGTTACTGACCCTTCTGCCACTAGAAACAGTTTCTCCTTATTTACTCTATCAAAACCATTCATTATTTAACACCTCTATTAAATCTCCTCTTAACCTTATCTGCTAGAAAGAGAACAACCCTGGCTTCTCCAGTCTCTCCAAGTAACTGATGTCTCACACTCCTGGTACCATTCTAGTAAATCTCTTCTGCACCTTTCTAAGGCTTTGACTTCCTTCCTAAAGTGTGGTGCCCAGAATTGAACACAATGCTGCAGATGAGGCCTAACCCGTGATTTATAAGGGTTTAGCATAACTTTTGCTTTTGTACTCTATGCCTCTGTTTATAAAGCCTGGGATCCCATATGCTTTTTTAACATTCTTCTCAACTTCTCCTGCCACCTTCAAAAATTTGTGTACATACACCCCCAGGTCTCTCTGTTCCTGCACCCCCTTTAAAATTGCACCATTTAGTTTATATTGCCTCTCCTCATTCTTCCTACCAAATCACTTCGCACTTCCCTGCATTAAATTTTATCTACTATGTGTCTGCCCACTTCACCAATCTGTCTATGTCCTCTTGAAGTCTATTCCTATCCTCCTCACTGTTTACTTTATTTCTGAGTCTTGTTTCCAATCCACCTGGGCCTAGGGTTGCCAACTCTGGTTGGAGGCATTCCTGGAGGTTTGATCACATGACATTCTGATCACATGACATCCGACTCTACCTCAATAGTCACATGTGGTGAAGGATCCCACGGTCTAATAGCCCTCAGTTCACGAACCTTCCTCCTCCCTTCCCCCTTGTTTCTTCCAGTGAGAATCCTTGGTTTTTGTTCCCTAGTTCCCCATTGGTCCAACAGTGGAAATAATCTTTCAATGTTTACCCACAGTAAGGTCCCCAGGTTTCATTTACCCCTTTACTGGCTGCTCCTCTCTCAGTGTCGCTCCCACTCACCACCTTGCTGCTGCTGCTCCCAGCTCTATGGTAAATGCTGGGCTCCATGTCCACCCCATTCCCCAGTCTCCCTCTCTCCCACTTATCCCCCCATTCCCCAGTCTCCATCTCTCCCCCGAGCCTCCATTCCCCACTCTCCATCTCTCCCTCTGATCCCCCCATTCCCCAGTCTCCTTCTTTGTAAAGAACAAAAAAAGGGGCAGTCACACTACTGGGAGTGTACTATAGACCCCCAAACAGTCAGAGGGAGATAGAAGAGCAAATATGTAGGCAAATTTCTGAGAAGTGCAAAAACAATAGGGCAGTAATAGTAGGGGATTTCAATTACCCTAATATTAACTGGGATACAAACAGTGTGAATGGTATAGGGGGTGCAGAATTCTTAAATTGCGTTCAGGAGAATTTTTTTAGCCAGTATATAGCAAGCTCAACGAGAGGGGGGCAGTTCTGGATTTAGTTCTAGGAAATGAAGAGGGGCAGGTGGAAGAAGTAGCAGTGGGAGAGCATTTTGGTGGTAGTGATCATAATGCAGTTAGTTTTAGCATAGTTATGGAAAAGGACAAAGACAGAGCAGGAGTTAAAGTTTTCAATTGGGGAAACAGCTACTTGAAGGTAAATCAGTGTCAGAGCAATGGGAGACATTCAAAGGGGTGATTCAGGGGGTTCAGGGTAAACATGTTCCCACAAAGAAAAAGGGAGGGGCTGCCAAATCTAGAGCCCCCTGGATGTCAAGAAGCATTCAGGGTAAGATAAGGCAGAAAAAGAAAGCCTATGATAGACACGGGAACTCAATACTACGGAAAGCTTAGAGGAGTATACAAAGTGCAGTTAAAAAGGAAATTAGGAAAGCAAAGAGGGCATGAAATAATATTAGCAGGTAAAATCAAAGAAAACCCAATGATGTTTTATAAATACATTAAGAGCAAGAGGATAATTAAGGAAAGAGTAGGGCCTATTAAAGACCAAAAAGGTAAACTATGTGTGGAGGCGCAAGATGTTGGTATGGTTCTTAATGAATACTTTGCATCTGTCTTCACAAAGGAGAGGGATGATGCAGGGGCTGAAGTTAACGAGGAGGAGTGTGAAATATTGGATGGGATAAACATAGTGAGAGAGGAAGTATTAAGGGAATTAACATCTTTGAAAGTGGATAAACCACCAGGGCCGGATGAAATGTAGCCCAGGCTGTTAAAAGAAACCAGGGAGGAAATAGTGAAGGCTTTAACAATCATTTTCCAAACGTCACTGGATACAGGTGTAGTGCCGGAGGATTGGAGGACTGCTAACATTGTACCGTTGTTTAAAAAGGGAGCGAAGGATAGACCGAGTAATTACAGGCCAGTCAGCCTAACCTCGGTGGTGGGCAAATTATTGGAATCAATTCTGAGGGACAGGATAATCTGTCACTTAGAAAGGCATGGACTAATCAAGGACAGTCGGCATGGATTTGTTAAGGGGAGGTCGTGTCTGACTAACGTGATTGAATTTTTCGAGGAGATGACAAGGAGGATTGATGAAGGGAGTGCAATTGATGTAGTCTACACGGATTTTAGCAAGGCTTTTGACAAGGTCCCACATAGGAACATAGAAACATAGGAACAGGAGTAGGCCATTCAGCCCCTCATGCCTGCTCTGCCATTTGATAAGATCATGGCTGATCATGGCAGATTGATCAAAAAAGTAAAGGCCCATGGGATCCAAGGGAATGTGGCAAATTGAATCCAAAATTGGCTCAGTGGCAGGAAGCAAAGGGTAATGGTCAACGGGTGTTTTTGCAACTGGAAGGCTGTTTCCAGTGGGGTGCCGCAGGGCTCGGTATTAGGTCCTTTGCTTTTTGTGGTATACATTAAGGATTTGGATTTAAACGTAGGGGGCATGATTAAGAAATTTGTGGATGACACAAAGAGAGGCCGTGCGGTTGATAGTGAGGAGGAAAGCTGTAGACTGCAGGAAGATATCAATGGACTGGTCAGATGGGCAGAGAAGTGGCAAATGGAGTTCAATCCGGTGAAGTGTGAGGTGATGCACTTGGGGAGAGCAAACAAGGCAAGGGAGTACACAATATATGGGAGGATACTGAGAGGTGTAGAGGAAGTGAGGGACCTTGGAGTGCATGTCCACAGATCCCTGAAGGTAGTAGGACAGGTAGATAAGGTGGTTAAGAAGGCATATCAAATGCTTTCCTTTATTAGCCGAGGCATAGAATATAAAAGCAGGGATGTTATGCTGGAATTGTATAAAACACTAGTTAGGCCACAGCTTGAGTACTGCACACAGTTCTGGTCACCACATTACAGAAAGGATGTAATTGCACTAAAGAGGGTGCAGAGGAGATTTACGAGGATGTTGCTGGGACTGGAGAATTTTAGCTATGATGACAGATTGAATAGGTTGGGGTTGTTTTCCTTGGAACAGAGGAGGCTGAGGGGTGATTTTATTGAGGTATACAAAATTATGAGGGGCCTAGATAGATTGGATGGGAAGGACCTATTTCCCTAAGCGGAAGGGTCAATAACCAGGGGGCATAGATTTAAAGTGATTGGTAGAAGGATTAGAGCGGAAATTAGGAATTTTCTTTCACCCAGAGTGTGGTGGGGGTCTGGAACTCATTGCCTGAGAGGGTGGTAGAGGCAGAAACCCTCAACTCATTTGAAAAATACCTGGATGTGCACCTGAAGAGCCATGACCTGCAGGGCTACGGACCAAATGCAGGAAAGTGGGATTAGGCAGGGTGGCTCGTTTCTCAGCCTGTGCGGACACGATGGGCCGAATGGCCTCCTTCTGTGCTGTAAATTTTCTATGATTCTATGATTCCATCTCTCCTTGCCTCATCCCCCAATCTCCATCTCTCCCCTGAGCCCCCATTCCCCACTTTCCATCTCTCCCCCTGATCCCCCCATTCCCCAGTCACCATCTCTCCCTGAGCCCCCATTACCCAGTCTCCCTCTCTTCCCCCTCCACTCTCAAACCCCCCCCCGATTTCAGAGACACCTCAATTTCAAACAACCCCCTGATTTCAGAGCCCCCCTCTGATTCCCGGGCCCCCTACCTGACTCCCCGCCCCGGCCAGTTGTGGCGCTCTACGGGCGACGGCACTGAGCAGCAGCCTTGGAAAAGGCTGGGAAGTGATTTGGTTTAAAATTAATGCAGTTTAAACTCGTTCTGACTCCCGACCCCAGGCTAACAGTTTGTAATTATTCACAGTACTTCACATAAGTGTCTGCTGTTCACGTGGGCGCACTGTGGTGGGAAATTAAAATCACTGATCTCCCGGGCTGCTGGAGGCAACGTTCGGGATAGAAACCATTGGTTCTGATAGACTTCTGGTCATTCCGGGAGGGTTGGGAACCCTACTGGGCCAGATCCCCTTTCAACTCAATGAAATTAGCCTTCCTTCAGTTGACTATTTTCAGGTTTGATTGACCCTTGGCCTTTTCCATAACTGCAAGAAAGCCAATCATATTGTAATCACTGTTTCCCAAATGCTCCCCCACTGATGCTCCACTTGCCCCACTTCATTCCCCAGAACTAGATCTGGCAATGCGACCTTTCTCATTGGGCTGGAAATATACTGATCAAAAAAGTTCTCTTGTACACATTTCAGGAATTCCTCCCCCTCTTTGCCCTTTACATTATTATTTTTCCTGTCTATATTAGGATAATTGAAGACACCCATTGTCACTACTTTATTCTTATATAGTTCTTGCCTCTTTCTGAAATTTGCCAGCAAATTTGCTCCTCTATCTCCTCCCCACTATTTGGTGACCTGTAGTGTACACCGAGCAGAGTAATAGCTCCTCTATTGTTCCGTATTTCTAACCAAACAGGTTCTGTCTTTGAACTCTCAAGTACATCATCCTTTTCCAGTGCTGTAGCGGTCTCTTTGATTAATACTGCCACACCCCCCTCCTTTTTTACCTTCCCTATATTTCCTGAATACCTTGTAGGCAGGAATATTAAGTTCCCATTCCTTCCCTTGTTTGATCTAGGTCTCCATTATTGTCACTATATCATAATCCCATGTGGCTACTTGTGCCTGCAGCTCATCAACCTTATTTACCATGCTCCGTGCATATATGCACATGGACTCCAAACCCATCCTAGTCTGCTTCGCATTTCTCCCCTGTCCAATCCCTCATATTTCTGAACTACACTTTATTCTGATGTTGTTTCTCTCTCCCAGTCCTCTGTATACCCTGCTACTCCTCTCTAATGCTTCATCCTGGTGTCCTTCCCCCTGACAAATTAGTTTAAACCCTCACTCACAGCATTAGTTAACCTTCCCACAAGGACATTGGTCTCAGCCCTGTTGAGGTGCAACCCGTCCATCTTGCACAAGTCGTTTCTGCCACAGAACTGGTCCCAATGCCCCAGGAATCTGAAGCCCTCCCACCTGCACCATTTCTCCAACCATGCATTAACCTGTTTAATTAATTTTTCCTTTACTCGCTAGCACGTGGCACCGGGAGTAATCCCGAGATTACTTTTGAGGTCCTGCACTTTATCTTCCTCCCTAGCTCCTGAAACTCTGACTGCAGGATCTCAACCTTTTTCCTACCTATGTCATTGCTTCCAACATTGACCATGACTTCTGGCTGTCCCCCTTCTCCCGCAGAATGTTCTGCACCCGTTCCATGATGTCCTTTACACTGGCACCATGGAGGCAACGCACCATGCGGGACTCACAACGGTGATTGTAGAAACGCCTGTCTATCCCCCGACTATTGAATCCCTTACGACCACTGCATTTTTACACTTTGCTGTGTCCCCCAGTACAGTCATTTGCCCCACGGTGCCGTGCTCTGGACTGCACTCCTTCGAGGTGTCGTCACCCTCTCCGGTATTCAGCAATGAAAACTGATTTGTGAGTGCCACAGCCCCGGAGGATTCCTGCACTGCCTCCCTCTTCCTACCCTGCAGGATGGCCACCAACTTACTGTCCTGATCTCTCTGTGGCTGCAGGGTGACCACCTCCTGGAACGTCCGATCCAAGAAACTTTCAGCCTCCCTAATGCTCCGCAGTGACAATAGGCTCTCCTCAAGTTTAGAAAACCTGTGCTTGAGCTCGAGCAGCCGGAGGCACCTCCTGCACATATGGGGCTCTATTTTAGCACCCGCTATTGGGCGCGTTCCTGGCGGGGGGGGGGCTACGAAAATCGGGGAATCCCGGAGCGGGTCGGGAGCCCGGCTCCAACCCGCCCACTTCCGGGTTCCCAACAGACGCGCCGACATGCGCGGGCAGCCCCCGCGTGTGGGACTCCCGCAGGCAATTAAAGCCAGCGGGGTGCCACTTGACAGTATTTACTTAGGTATTTCAAGTCATTAACAGACCCGATTAAGGGAATATGTCAGGAGGGGTGGGATTTTAGAAACAACTGGGACTGTTTCCCGTACTGGGGGAAACACTCCCAGTTGAAATGGACGTGTTGCAGCTGTCAGCCTGTGGCAGCTGCATAGGTCCATTTGACAGGTGGGGGGGGGGGGGAGACCCTCACTCATTGCAGGAGGCCACTGTCACTTGGGACAAAGTTTGGCCTCCACCACCCTCCTCCTGACAATCAAATTCACCAATTTGCACACTTACCCCGGTGTCCAGAGACATGTACCTACCTTGCGGACCCCCTCAGGTGTACATCTTCTGGATGGGGGCCGCCATAGCTGCAGTCATGACCTCCTCAGAGGGCGAACAGCATCGCCGGCCACGCCGTCCACCTCTGACACGTGGAGCTCCACAACACAGTGCTGTGACACATCCACCTGCACAGCAGGAGGGAGGGCAAAGGCAGAGAGAGATGCGTTGCAGAGGGCACTACCCTCGCCACAGGGTCCACAAACCGAGGCTCAGCTTCCTGGACCTCTCTGAGCAGCAGTGCACACGGAGACTCAGAGTCACTCGACATGTTGTCGTGGACATCTGCAGCCTCCTTCATGCCGAGCTGCTCCCGGCTGGACCGAGCATCATCTTCTTACCTGTCGCTGTCAAAGTCACCACTGCCCTCAACAACTTCTCCTCCGCATCCTTCCAGGGTGCCACCGGGGACATCGCCGACGTCTCTCAGTCGTCTGCACAAAAGAGCCCTGCAAATACACCTACACCCACTCTGCAGTGACACAATGGGTGGCATCAGTTGTGGGTCCTCATTGTGATCCTTAGGAAAGGGCATCATTGCACAAACCAGACAAGATTCGCGAAGACGTGGCAGTAGTGGTGCCAATATAATATGTAATGTGAGTTGTTCTGAAATTAAATATAAGTAAAAACCATGACAAACCCTCAAACACCCTTGTGCATCCCCTTCATGCTCACAACAAGTTTGCCTTACGCTTCCTGCTGCACATATGTGAATCATGCCCTGTGGCTGCAGCACGGGTAGTGGCAGGTTGAGTGAGGCTGACCGTGAAAGAGATGCACGAGAGGGTGAGTATGAGATAGAGCCATGAGATTGTATGAGGATTGGGTTGAGTGGTAGTGGCGGGATGAGTACTGGCGAGGTGAGTAAGTGCAGGTAAGATGTGGATGAGGTTTGAGTGGGTGTGAGGGGTGATGTGACAGAGTAGTGTTGGCAGTGCAGAAGGAGGTGTGGGGTGGGGGCGGTGATGTGGCAGACGGAGTGTAGGGGAATGAGTAAGTGTACTCACTTTGGCTGACCTACTTAGGTCATTGCAGCGCCTCCTGCACTGTATGCAGGTGGGCGATATGTTGGTGGTGCAGGTGACCTCCTCTGCCACCTCGAGCCAGGCCTTCCTGGTGGCAGAGGCAGGCCGCTTCCTCCCGCCCGCCGGGGGGAAGATCTCTGTCCTCCCCCTCCTCCTCACCCCATCTAATGATACCTGGAGTGAGGCATCATTAAACCTGGGAGCAGCCTTCCCCCTGGGCTGCTCCATGCTGTATTTTTTCCTATTTGTTGCAGCATCAGTCAGTGGAGGGCTGCCCCTTTAAATAGAGCTCCTCCAGCTGACAGATCAGCAGCGGGGGACCGGGAAGATCAGGTAAGTGGATCCAATTAGGCTGCGATCGCGCAGGGGGCAGACTGATTTCGCCGGGCGCGTTACCCATGCGGCCAATAGCCCCCCCACCGCGAACCCGCAGCCCTGGCAATATCGAGGCCATGGTTATCCAGGACACATGAAGCGCCCTAGAGTTCCCACATGGCACAGGATGTGCAGAGAATGGGTCTCAACTGTCTCAAAATTTTACTTAAAGTTACTGTCTATCTATTTATGTTATATATATATGTTTTAGTTTAGTAGCCCATTATTTCTTTTATATTTAAATATGAAAAGCATAAATAAGTAAATGAAACACTTCGCTTTCATTATTCGGGCTCTGCTGCTCGTCCCTCTGTCTTGTCTATGGCGTCACTCGTCAGATGCTGCAACTCTCTTTTTAAATACTCACCAGGTCTCTCCCATGATGCTCTGCTTTCTCACAGGTCAGTCTGTTTATTTAATGTCTATTTATGGTGGAAGGTTATGAGAAAGATTAGAAAGACCTGGACTCTCTAGCCGTGATTGAGGGAGGACCGTATCTGTAGAGGTATATAAGATTACAATTGGAGTAGAAGAGTTTAACCTGCAGTACAATTTCAAGTTAAACCACGACTGTAGGTACAAATTAGTAAAAGGTAAGTTCAGGCATAACGCCTGATTTTTACATGGAGACAGGAAGAGATGGGGGTGGGGGGAGAGGATAGATAATCAGATGCGAAACCTGGAAGTAAAGTTGACGGGTTGCAATCTGCGATCGCAACCTTATTGAGGGCAATAAATTTTAATTCCAAGTGTCACACCCGGCAGCTAGCCTGATTGACAGGCTGGCTGGCTGGTGGGCGGGAATCGGAGAGGAGGGAGGGAGATTGTGGCCCGTGGAGGACATCGTGGGCCCAGAGGTGATCAGGTCGCCAGAAGATCAGAGGACATCGCCAGAAGGTCAGCGGCGGGGGGGGGGGGGGGGGGGGGGAGTGGGTGGCACAGTGCACCATCATGGGGGATTCCTCATCGTGGGGGGAGTCCATCATCGGGAGGGGGGTCACCATTGGGGGGGGTTCCACTATAAGGGGGTACACCATCATGGAGGGGAGGGATGAGTCGGACTATTGTGGGGGTCCATTTGTACCTGGATGCCTGGATGAAGCATTCCTGCTCCTCCGAGCCCACAAACAATGCAATAAAAGTACTCACCTCATGGATCCGGCCCTTCTCGCCTGCTTTCACCTGACGTGAATCAGAAGCGATGGAAATCCCAAAGAGGTAAGGTTAAATTCATTTTACATTCCTAATATACAAAAAATTAAGTGCCTCAACTATCGCAATGAGGTACATTGCCCCTTCAACTATTGGCTCGCCAGCTTTAAGTGGGGACAGGACTTCCAGGTTTCTGTTGCGCACGCGGTTAAACCCAGAAGTGAACGCATTGGAGCCAGGATGTAGTCCCACTGAAGAATTCAACTATTTTTACCACCCACCTGCCCCCAGCCCACCTGTTCTTGAGGGTTAAAATTACCCCCATGATGTCAGGAAGCACTTCTTCATACAAAGAGTGGTTAATACCTAGAATGGTGTTCTAGGTGGGGTAGTGGAAGCACAAACATTGGAATCACTCGAGAGGTAGCCAAATATTGTGATGGGGAACCATATGTTTCTATGGAAGAATGAACCAAATGGGCTGAGTGGCCTCCGTTATCTACACTTTGCCTACAAAATAACAATGATTACAGTTCAAACATTGGCTCTGAAGCACTTTGAGACATCCTGAGGATGTGAAAGGCACTATATAAATGCATGTCTTTCTTTACTTATCTTTGTGGTCTTTGTGAGCCCACTGAGAGATATCTAACCTAATTCTTTGTCTGTGTATTACATAGGCAATGCCCTCTAGCCCACTAGCACTATCCATTTCAATTATCCTGTCCAAATCAACAACATCGAATCCTTTTGTAACTTTAAAAAGCTCAATCACATCTCATACAGGCGATGTATTGCCAAAGTGAATAATCCAAACTATCTATGCCTATCCTTGTAACTAAGGGGCTGAAATTCCACTCCTGGTGCATCAGCAGGATTAATGCTTTTTGCCTGGCGTGTTTTATGATACTGATGCACAAAGAGAACTTCCCTGAGTTTTTCACTGTCTCCTCACTTAAATGCAGCTGTTGCACTCCCAACATGATTTGCATTATGAACTGGGAGCACAGAGGTTGGGATTTCCCAAGCAAAAGCTGAAATGTGCTGGTGCAGCTTCTTAGTGGTTCGAAAATGGGCAAGGTGATGATGAAGGAGTCAGGGATGTTAGCTGATAAATGTGATTCTGTGAGTATGACTATGTCGGGCTGTTGCTTGGGATAGCGCTCCCAATTTGGGCACCAGAAGCAGGAATAATTGGGCTGAAATTGTCTCAGTCATGTCCTGATATAATGACTGCCTTGTTGCTGAGAGGTCCATCTGATTTTTTTCTCTATCATGAAACTTTGCATTGATTATTTATAACTGCATGGCTAGCAAGGCCAGTACTGAGATGAGTTCACAGAACCTGGCAGTACACTGAGAGGGGGTTCCCGGGGAGAGCAGTCCACCCCATCCACCACCTTAAACATTCACTCCCTTCACCACCGGCACACTGTGGCTGCAGTGTGTACCATCCACAGGATGCACTGCAGCAACTCGCCAAGGCTTCTTCGACAGCACCTCCCAAACCCGCGACCTCTACCACCTAGAAGGACAAGAGCAGCAGGCACATGGGAACAACACCATCTACACGTTCCCCTCCAAGTCACACACCACCCCGACTTGGAAATATATCGCCGTTCCTTTGTCGTTGCTGGGTCAAAATCCTGGAACTCCCTTCCCAACAGCACAGTGGGAGAACCGTCACCACACGGACTGCAGCGGTTCAAGAAGGCGGCTCACCACCACCTTCTTGAGGGCAATTAGGGATGGGCAATAAATGCCGGCCTCGCCAGCGATGCCCACATCCCATGAACGAATAAAAAAAAGTCAGATGGGGGTGGTGGGGGGGATGGGGGGGTGCTGAGGTGTAGGAGGATTACAAAGAGTAATTGCAGCAACATTAAGACAGATTCTGGGCTCTGGAAACACTGGGGGATGGGTCATGGGATCTGGAAGCAATGGGAAGGGAGGTCCCAGAGTCTGGAATCACTCGGGGATGGGTCATGGGATCTGGAAGCACTGGGGAGGGAGGTCCCAGAGTTTGGGAGCACTGGGGTTGTCTTGAGATCAAGTAGCACTCAGGAGGAGGGGATTCCAAGAGTCTAGGAAAAATCCCAGGGTCTGGGAGCAATGAGAGTGCTGTCTAGGAGTTTGTGAACACAGGAGGGGTTTCAGGATCTTGGACTGGGGTTGGGAAAGTCCTGGGGAGGGCGTCCTGGGGTCCAGGAGGACCGGGAGCATTGGGGTTTGGGGTCTGGCATTATTAGGGAGTGGAGGATCTTGAGGGAAAGGACAATGGTGCCAGAACTATTCTTGCCCCTTTTAGACCATCAGGCTCCCCGTAGTAGCATTCCCACGTGTCCTCTTCGACCCAACTGCAGCCCCTTTTTTGTATTCCCCAAATCATTTTGTTTGTCATCAGCCAATTCTTGCCTTTGAGTTCCTGCTTCAAAACATTATGTGCACTGTTAGTATATTTGTTAATTTATAATAAGCATTAATTTCCAAACAAACAAAAAATTATCTCATAAAATGCCCATAAGCTCACCACTTACCCAGTTTCCAAGTTTTTATACTAAAGAAACCGTTAAACTCCAAAAATAATGTGCTGTCTTTCCCAAAACAGAAACATATTAACTGAATTTGAAGCCAAGATGAAAAGGAGAAGGGCTTGCCATGATTAGTATGAACAGCAGTCAATCAGGAGGAACCCAGTACAGTGATTGGATTCCCAGCTAGGTTTAAAATCACTAGGAGAAACACACTGAAATCATCTTCAACTTTTCCACTGAGAAAAATAAATCCACTCTCAATGAACAATCTTAGTTTTGCTTCATAAATACTGTCTAACACTCGGTGACATAAAAATTGAGTGCCATTCATAATAGGAAAGAAGCTGTTAATATTTGCCTGAAATAAAGCTTTGAGAATTCAATGTCCAGTTTGTTTCAAAGTCTTATGGAAAAATCAGGGAAACTCACAAATCCTCACAGGAGGAGGAAAGACATTCCTTTTTCAGCTCAGAGAAACTTACTAAGGCATACTGAGAAATTCTGCAAACTGCACATGCACAGATGTGATTGGCAACACCTTCTAACTGTTCTGGGGAAAAATATCTAGCTTAAGCTTAAGTTTGAGATAGGCAGAGGCCTTGAAGTAAAAACTTTATGAGGATATTAAAAACACAAAAGACAATTCAATGGGTAAATTTAATTACATTGTCATGAAATATGTAACTTTTTGATGTTTTCATTTGTTTAAAATCTTAATTTGCACATTAGAAATGTAAATTATTATAAAAAAAGGTGGATTCTTTTTTACGAAAAGCATTTTGAGTGAATGACTAGTTCACCTTCTCTTCTTTTATTGGTAGATTCTTCCAATTGGTCACTGAAGATCATTTTATTTTCATAAGTCCTTAGTAGTTTCTCTTTCGAAGTTTTCTAGCCATTTCCTTAGTTTTGATTTGTACATTTCTTACTTCTTCAGTTCTGCTTTGTTGTGATGGAAAAGTGTGACAGTGAAAATGTGACTACAAAGATGGAATGGCAAAAATGTGACTATGAAAGAAAAAATGTGACAATCACAGGTGTATGCCTACAATTTTCCCGAGATATATTCCCTGTGAGCACTGCTGCCACCTGGACTATAGAATCGCCCATCTGATTTTCTTTTCTATTAGCTGTCTATTTTCCTCTCTAGAATCTCTCTTACTGTCTTTCTGTCTTGCTATTTCTTTTTCCCACATATTTTCTTCTCCCCACAAAATGCCAGGAAATTCCATGCAGTCATTTAGCATTCAATTGATCAATGGACTGGTTGCAGAATGCCTGAATGAAATATACAACACTTTTTCATGTTGTCTGTCTTTTTGCAGCCTTTGAAGTTGGGTATGTTACACCAGCCCACTGATGTCTTTGCAAAAGAACATTTTTTGAGCACGATGAATATTAAATAAATAGAAGTGATGAGTTTTGATCTTATAAATCTCAAAGACCTATAAACTGGCATTTTTGAACTGCAATGGCTTTCTACAAATGAAAGAATGGTAGGAACAGTACATTTATTCGATGTCTGCATGACTCCTGATACAAATTGAAGTGCATCATTCAACATACATGAAGTTTACCACTGCTGGATGTTAAAAGTTACATCAGTGAAATAAAATGATCATTGATCCTGATGACAGTAATTAACAATAGTTTCAGATGCATCATACAAACATAGAAACAAGGAGCAGGAATAGGCCATTCAGCCCTTCAATAGGATCACAGCAAAAGCTGATGGCCCATACAGGGCATCAAACCCACAACCTTGGCGTTATTAGCACCATGCTCTAACCAACTGAGCTAACCAGCCATATATATAGCCCATACCCATGGACTCGAGCCCCGTGTTGGGTGGTCTGTGTTTTACTTCTCACACTAGATGACAGGGTTATTGCACAAACATTGAACAAATCACATCAGGGCAAACATGAGGAAGTATCTTTTCACACAAAGGTTAATCAACGGATGGAAATGGCTTGCCGGAAGGATGGTTCTGGCCAGGGCTTTGGATTCATATCAGAAACAGCTAGATGATTAGAAAAATGAATAGTGCCAGAGGACTGGCGGACAGCTAATGTTATTCCCATATTTAAAAAGGGAGGTAGAACAAGTTCAGGGAACTATAGACCAATTAGCTTAACATCGGTGGTAGGAAAGATAATGGAATCTTTACTCAAAGATGTAATAGAAAAACATCTAGAAAATGAAAATATAATAAAAAATAGTCAACACGAATTTCAGAAGGGAACGTCATGCCTGACCAACCTTATTGAATTCTTTGAAGAAGTGACAGAAAGAGTAGACATGGGTAATGCAATAGATGTGATATATTTGGATTTTCAAAAGGTCTTTGATAAGGTCAGAGTATGTGGAGTCAGGGCACATTTAGTAGAATGGATAGCAAGTTGACTACAAAACAGAAAACAGAGAGTAGGGGTTAAGGGTAGCTACTGAGACTGGCAAAAGGTGGGAAGTGGTGTCCTACAGGGATTGGTGCTGGGACCACTATTGTTTACAACTTATAATGACGATTTGGATTTGGGAATTGGAAGTACAATTTCAAAATTTGGGAACAACACCAAACTGGGGGGTAAAAATAATACAAAGGAGGAATGCGTCAAAATGCAAGAAGACATTAATAAACTTGTAGAATGGGCATGTAATTGGCAAATGAATTTCAATATAAGTAAGTGTGAGGTGGTGCATTTTGATAGGAAGAATAAGAAGGCCACCTACTCCTTGGATAATAAGAGTCTAAACAGGATAGAGGATCAAAGGGATCTTGGAGTACAGGTACAGAAATCACTAAAATTAGTGATGCAGGTTAATAAGGCCATAAAAAAGGCAAACCAAGCACTGGGGTTCATTTCTCGAGAGATAGAATTAAAAAGCAGAGAAGTTATGTTACACTTGTATAGAACCTTGGTTAGACCCCACTTGGAGAACTGTGCACAGTTCTGGTCTCCATATTATAAAAAGGATATAGAGGCACTGGAGAAGGTGCGAAAAAGATTCACAAGTATGATACCAGAACTGAAAGGATATACATATCAGAAAAGGCTGAACAGGCTGGGACTTTTGTCTATAGAAAAGAGAAGACCGAGGAGTGACCTAATAAAGGTCTTTAAGATAATGAAAGTGTTTGATAGGGTAGACGTAGAGAAAATGTTTGCACTTGTGGAGGAATCCAAAACTAGGGGTCATAAATATAAGATAGTCACTAATAAATCCAAAAGGGAATTCAGGAGAAACTTCTTTACCCAAAGAGTGGTAAGAATGTGGAACGCGCTACCACAAGGAGTAGCTGAGGCAACTAACATAGATACATTTAAGGGGAAGCTAGATAAGCACATGAGGGAGAAAGGAATAGAAGGGTATGCTGATAGGGTTAGATGTAGTAGGACGGGAGGAGGCTCATGTGGAGCATAAACACCGCCATAGACCAGTCGGGCCGAATGGCCAGTTCTGTGCTGTAGTTTTGATGTAACTCAATGTAACTCGATGAGTTAATGGAAAGGTGGTAGAGCTGGTATTCTGGAAGAATGAGATCAAATGGGCTTCTTACAATTTCAACAGTGACTACACTTCAAAGTACCTCATTGGCTGTAAAGCACGTTGGGACATCCTGAGGTCATGAAAGACATTATATAATGCAAAGTCTTTCTTTTCTTTCTTTCTCTCTCTTTCTTTCATAAAATCTATATTGTTATCTCATGAAAATGATTGATCATGTGCATGAATAATGTTTATTAACAAGCAACAATAGTTCCTTTATTCAAGGGAGATAATTCAACAGCATGAAAAATACAGGTAACAGATGATGTGTAGGGCAAGTGATTAAGCACAGTGTGATATCCCACTGCAAAACATTCAAATTTCTCCATTTACTACATGTTGTGCAAGTTGTTGACTGAGGGCCACAACCTGACCTAAAAAGTCCCAAAGGCATTTTATGCCAGTTTCTGAGGGAATCTGAGTGACATTAAATCACTTGCTGCAAAGAACATTACTATAGCAAGGCAATGGGACTAATTGATAGCTCTTTCAAAGAGCCGATGAGTCGAATGGCCTCCTTCTGTGCTGTAACATCTTATAAAATTATGACTATCCTACCCTAATGATTAGGAGTTTGGGAAATGATTTATCCCACAAAAGGTTTGTTAAGATAAAGCACAAGCTAATGGTGTGTTATAGTCAGCATGAAGAGTGGGATATTGGTCATATCATATTGTCAGGATGTATTCTGCTTATACCACAAGCTAGGTAGGTAATTAAAATGGTAAAAGTTAAGTGTAAATTTTAATTATAAATGGGGACTAAATTGGTGCATGGAATGCTGATGGTATCACTATTGAATTTTTTCACAGTGCAATGTGCTCTTAATTATGACACAATTTTCATGAAAGACATAAACTGAAGATGATGTTTTACTTGTAGTATAAAAATTATAATTGCTTTTATCCAGGCAAATTTCCAATTATAAGAAATCATGTAAACTCATTGAAACTAACTGAAGATAATTAGTTTCTTCACAATAAAAAACAACAAATGGAGGTAATTTTAACTTTTATCGCCAGGCGAAAAATGGCTGAGAGTGAATAGGCAGCTCATTTTACACCTTGCCCTATTTTCTTTTCCCTATTATTCTTAATCAGGTGGAGTGGGCAGGGGAAGTAAAATGAGAGTTTACTAACAGTACCAGATTGATAAATGGACCCATTCTCACATTTTTGTTTTATCTTGTAATAGTATGACTCCTGATTCCCCAAAGCCTTTCCATCATCTGCAAGGCACAAGTCAGGAGTGTGATGGAATATTCTCCACTTGCCTGGATGAGTGCAGCTCCAACAACACTCAAGAAGCTTGACACCATCCAGGACAAAGCAGCCCTGATTGGCACCCCATCCACCGCCTTAAACTTTCACTCCCTCCACCATCGGCTCACCTTGGCTGCAGTGTGTACCATGTACAAGATGCATTGCAGCAACTCACCAAGACTTCTTCGACAGCACCTCCCAAACCTCTATCACCTGGGAGGACAAGGACAGCAGGAGCATGGGAACACCGCTACCTGCACGTTCCCCTACAAGTCACACACCATCCTGACTTGGAAATATATTGTCGTTCCTTCATCGTCACTGGGTCAAAATCCCGGAACTCCCTACCTAACAGCACCGTGGGAGAACCTTCACCACACGGACTGCAGTGGTTCAAGAAGGCAGCTCACCACCACATTCTCAAGGGCAATTAGGGATGGGCAATAAATGCTGGCCTTGGAACAACCACATGCCACGAATGAATTAAAAAAAACATCTTTTCAGGTTATTTTCTCGCCTTTTTTTTTCCTGGTCTTCTTGCTACACATGAAAGGTCAATGTCACACTGAGTCAATCAGAAATTTAATTAAGCATTTGGCTTGTTCTTTTTTTGTGGAAACATAGGAATATAGGAACATAGGAACAAGAGTAGGCCATTCAGCCCTTCATGCCTGCTCCGCCATTTGATAAGATCTGTGATCTAGCTCCATATATCTGCCTTTGGCCCATACCCCTTAATACCTTTGGTTGCCAAAAAGCTATCTATCTCACATTTAAATTTAGCAATTGAGCTAGTATCAATTGCCGTTTGCGGAAGAGAGTTCCAAACTTCTACAACCCTTTGTGTGTAGAAATGTTTTCTAATCTTGCTCCTGAAAGGTCTGGCTCTAATTTTTAGACTGTGCCCCCTACTCCTAGAATCCCCAACCAGCGGAAATAGTTTCTCTCTATCCACCCTATCCGTTCCCCTTACTATCTTAATTACTTCGATCAGATCACCCCTTAACCTTCGAAACTCTAGAGAGTACAACCCCAATTTGTGTAATCTCTCCTCGTAACTTAACCCTTAAAGTCCGGGTATCATTCTAGTAAACCTATGCTGCACTCCCTCCAATGCCAATATGTCCTTCCGAAGGTGCGGTGCCCAGAACTGCTCACAGTACTCCAGGTGCGGTCTAACCACGGTTTTGTATAGCTGCAGCATAACTTCTGCCCCCTTGTTCTCTAGTCCTCTAGATATAAAGGCCAGCATTCCATTTGCCTTCTTGATTATTTTCTGCACCTGTCCATGACACTTCACTGATCTATGTACCTGAACCCCTAAGTCCCTTTGGACAGCCACTGTTTTTAACTTTTTACCATTTAGAAAGTACCCTGTTCTATCCTTTTTTGATCCAAAGTGGATGACCTCACATTTGTCTACATTGAATTCCATTTGCCACAATTTTGCCCATTCACCTAATCTATCAATATCCCTTTATAATTTTATGTTTTCATCTACACTGCTTACAATGCCACCAATCTTTGTGTCATCGGCAAACTTAGATATGAGACTTTCTATGCCTTCATCTAAGTCGTTAATAAATATTGTGAATAATTGAGGCCCCAAGACAGATCCCTGTGGGACTCCACTAGTCACATCCTGCCAATGTGAATACTTACCCATTATCCCTACTCTCTGTCGCCTTTCGCTCAGCCAATTTCCTAACCAAGTCCGTACTTTTCCCTCGATTCCATGGGCTTCTATCTTAGCTAACAGTCTCTTATGTGGGACCTTATCAAATGCCTTCTGGAAGTCCATATAAATAACATCCATTGACATTCCCCTGTCCACTACTTTAGTCACCTCTTCAAAAAATTCAATCAGGTTTGTCAGGCACGACCTACCTTTCACAAATCCATGCTGGCTCTCTCTGATTAACTGAAAATTCTCGAGGTGTTCAGTCACCCTATCCTTAATTATAGACTCCAGCAATTTCCCCACAACAGATGTTAGGCTAACTGGTCTATAATTCCCTGGTTTCCCTTTCTCTCCTTTCTTAAAAAGCGGAGTGACATGTGCAATTTTCCAATCTAGAGGGACAGTTCCTGAATCTATAGAACTTTGAAAGTTTGTCTTATGTTTCTAAAAACAGAAATTTGTTTTCTCCGAGTGGCACTTTTCCATCACTGCTCTTCCCGTCACTTTATAATGCATCAGGAGAGACACAAGTTTTACCTTTATGAATACTTGAATGTACCTCATAAATTATCAATCATTTAAAGAGTGAGTTTTGCATTGTCAAAACCTTTTAAAAATCAAAATGCTGCAAAAACTGTTGTTAAACATATATATTTAACCAGTAAATGCTGATCACCTTACTGAGTTGGAGTGTTAAAAGGTATCAGCCTTGGCTCATTGGTAGCACTCACACTCTGAGTCAGAAGGTTGTGGGTTCATAGTCCCACTCTAGAGACTTAAGCACTAATAGGGAAAGTGAGCTGGGGTTAGACCGTTGTGAGACAGGTTCGTTTTACCCTACTGATGTGTTGTTGCAATAGTAACCTGCTCAGTACGAGAGGAACCACTGGTTCATAATCTAGGTTGACACTGCAGTGCTGAGGGAGTGTTGCACTGTTGGAGGTACTGCCTTTCAGATGAGCCTGCCCTCTCAGGTGGATGTAAAAGATCCCGTGGCACTATACGAAGGAGAGCAGGGGAGTTCTCCTCGGTGTCCTGGCCAATATTTATCCCTCAACCAACATCACTAAATCTGGTAATTTTCTCATTGCTGTTTATGTGATGTTGTTTTGTCCAAAATTGGCTGCCACGTTTCCTACATTATAACAATGACTACACTTCAAAAGTACTTCATTGGCTGTAAAGCTGTTTGGAATGTCCTGAAAATGTAACCACGCTCTCAATGCAAGTTATTTCTTCTTTCTTTCTTTCTTTACTGAGGAGAGGAATTGAAATGCATAGTGGTAACAGCACAGTCACTGGAGCAGCCTGGGTAAATGACTGTGCCTCTGCTGATATTAATTCAACTGCCTCACACAGTTGAACTGGAACTCAACCAAGCCAGTTACCTTGATGAGCTTACCAACAAAAATGTTATTAAATATTAACAAAAATAAATGAAAAGATGAACCAGTTAATCATAATTGTCTTAAAATGTTGGATTAATAATTGGTAGCTAGAATTCATTTAAAGGCCTATGTTAAACAATGAGCTATGTACTAAGACCAATTTTAAAAATGTCCTTTAAACGTGAAAGCTGCCCTAAAGATTTAACGTGTAAAAATACTGAGGGTTAAATTTGATAATCTCCGAATCCGGGCGCGGCACATGAGATTCATGCTGCCTGATCATTACCATGATTTCTACGCGCAGACAACACTACCTGCACTGTTGAGAGGCTGCACGCACAAGCAAGGGAGCCAAAATGGGGCGTGGCCAGCACTAGATAAAGGCAGCCTCCACCTCTTAAAGGGGAGGTGCACAGTCAATGAGAGAAGTGCAGGATGGCAGGCAGGATTGCTGGACCAGCAAGAGAGCACGCACCAAGGTTCTTGAATGACGCACTGGAGGCCTTGGTGGAAGGAATGGATGAAAGGAGGGCCATCCTGTACCTGCAGGGTGGTAGGAGACCCTCCAGACACCAGCTGCACAGGCAGTGGCCCAGGAGGTGAATGGCAGGAGCATGGCACCGCACACGTGGGTGCAGTGCCGAAAAAAGTTCAATGATTTGACACGAGTGGTCAAGGTAAGTGAATGCAAGTGTCAAGTGGCATACCCTACCAACTGCAACACTGCTCCATGCACGACATCCCCCATCACCCACCCACCAACAAACGTTGCCCATCCGTACACAACGCTGCACTTCGGATGCTGCATCTTACTCTCACATAGGCCACACAACTACCACTCACAGGTCACGCACTGGCAGCTATTCGACCATGACAGGCACATCACCCAGACACTTTGCAGGATACTAGCTGACACACTTCCCTCTGTCTTGCAGGAGAAAGTGGTGCGTAACAGCCAGCAGCAGGAGCGACCTGAGGGAGGACAGGCACGCTTAGACGTCCTCACCCTCCTGGTGCTGTGGAACATTGGCCGGGCTGTCGTTGCGGCCATGGTCACTGGCAGCGCCAGAGGACCCGACGAAGGGAGTCTCTGGATATCTGAGGCTCCTTCTCGTTTCCCACATCTGCCTCATCCCACAACCTTTTCTGACTCACGTGTTGCAGATGATGTTAGCACGCACGCCTTACTTTCTTCTCCCCTCTCCACAACTCAACTTGTTTCCCTTTGTCATTGCAGGTACCCAAGAATACAATGCAGCACCGTCCGAGGAGGAGGAGGAGGAGGACACTGAAGCCACACTGTCACTTGATCTGACACTCGCATCCACCAGCTCAGATACTGACACTGCGCGTTCTTTAGAGGTTAGGTTAGAGGAGGGATCTGCATGTGGTGAGACACCGGGCACAAGTGCGCAGGAGCCAGGGTGGTGGGTACGGATCCCACAAGTGCCAGCTTGCCGGAGGGCGAGGTCGCACAATGGTTCTGCTGCCAAGGTGACAGATGATGACTTCGATGGGCCAGGATACAGAAAACGGCTGATGGGCGTGCACAACTAAATGCTTGGTGCACTAGAAAGCCTGCCAGAAAGCCTGCGTACAATGTCAAGGGGCATGGAGGAGTCCACCTCGAACTTGGCACAGGGTTTTGCGCAGAGCTTGGAGCCCATCCTTTCTCACATGGAATGGGTGGTCACCTCCATCAGCACACCTGTGGAACCCACATGATGCAGCGTCTGATGGCCGATGTTGTGGTTTCGATTGCAGCACAAACAACTGCCATTGCAGCACAAACTGATGTCATCAAAGGTCTGCAAGGTTCGGTTGAAGCTCAGACTGCTGCAATGGAAGCTCAGACTGCTGCTATCGTGGTTCTGGGGACCACTGTGGAACAGGGCTTCCAGGGCATCACAGCACTCCAACAATCTGTTCTCCAGCTGATCACCAGGCGTGCTAAGGCTCCGCCCTGTGCAAGTGGCAGTGGCGCCATGGCAGTCGAACCTGCTGTCCTCTGTCCTCTGTCCAGACAACAGCATTCCTGTTCCCACCCCTACCACTCCGCCAGTGCCCTTGCTGTTGCCTATCAGCTAACCAGGCCAGACTGTTGCAGCCCGTGCTGAGATGGTAGAGTCTGAAGCCGAGCCCTCCCGGCCCAGAGCTGCTCGAGGTCGTCCTCCAAGGCCATCTGCACTCTCCTCAGTTGAAGGTTAGCAGCCTCCCACCACCCATGATCCAGCCACTGGGGAAGCACCTCATAGGAGCATTGGGATAGGTGAAGGCACATGAACTACAGGCACTAAGGGGATGCACAAGGGTGAATGGTCTCATTTTGTTCGCAGCATTACATGTGTCAATTTATAAATGTGAATTTGAATTTGCATTTGATGGTTTTTATTTCTGCGATGAGCTGAGGGAGGAAGCAATGTGTAATCTTATGGAGGGCGATTTGATGGTCATGTGCGAGAGGACGGGTGGGGAGTGTAGGACTGTTGGTGACTTGGGAGATTTCGTTCAGGTTATTGGTATCGCTCACGGATCAGGTGAGCACGCAGCGACTAGACAGGTCAGTGTTCCTTGTTACCCCCTTGCATCTTCCTCCACTTCCCCATCCGTCTCCTCCCCCTCATCCTCAGCCTCTTCCTCCTCTCCCTCCTCTTCCTCTGGCTCAGATTCTTGCCCAGTAATCAGTGGCAAGGGCTGTTCCCTCATAAGGGTGAGGTTGTGCAGCATGCGGCATACCATGACGATTCTTGACACCTGCTCAGTTGAGTACTGCAGGGCTCCAACAGAACGGTCCAGGCAGCGGAAGCGTGACTTTAGGACACCTATGGTATGCTCGATGACGTTGCGTGTAGCAGCATGGCTCTCGTTGTAGGCCCGCTTTGCACATGTGCGTGCATTCTTGACAGGTGTCATGAGCCACCTCATGGGGGATAGTCCTTGTCACCCAGTAGCCAGTCTTTCACTTGCCAAGCCAATGCAAAGATAGCTGGCACGTTGGACTGCCGCATAGTGAAGGCGCTGTGACTGCTCCCAAGGTAGCGGGCATTGACCTGCATGATACGACGCATGTGATTGCACACCAGCTGCACATTCAGGGAGTGGAACTACTTTCGGTTAATGAAGATGGCCGAGTTGACATCTGGAGCATGCATGGCAATGTGCGTGCAGTCAATGGCATCCTGCACCATGGGGAAGCCTGCAATGCGAGCAAACCCTCGTGTCCACTCATTCTGCTTCTCTCTATCAAGAGGGAACATGATGAACCTGTTCCACACCTTGTATAGTGCCTCTGTGACTTCCCTTAAGCAGCAGTACACTGCAAACTGTGAGATGCTGCACAGCTCGATCCAGAGCCGTAGAAGATCAGCGCCACGGTTACCTTCAAAGCCACAGGCAGTGCTGTCCTTGCTCTGCTCTGAGGCTGTAGTTGTGGATGCAGCAGGTGACAGATCTCCGCCACGACCTCTTTGATGAACCTCAGCCATTGGATAAACTGATCCTCGCTCATCTGGAGGTAAGAATGGTGTTCCCAGAAGGCCCTCAGGGACCTCCTGCTCAGTGCCCTGTGCCTCCTCCTCCCTCTCCTCGCAGCTTGACTTGCTCTGCGTGGCCTCTCTGCATGCTCCCAGTTGTGTTCTGTGTCCAGCGGGAGCCCTAGCAGACCGCCCATGATTGCCAGGAATCTTGTTCAAACACTGTAAGGCAGTACCTGTCAAACCACTCTCAAATATACTATAGCAACTCTCTGTAAGTATAGGAAGCTTCAACATGTCCTATTCTATCAGCAGCCAGAAGCAATAATCCAGCAACTAGCCTGCAACACCTGCATGATCCCTTTAAATAGCACCTGTGGGGGTCCTCCAGGTGCTCTAAGACATGTTCAAGTGTTCGTGGTTAAGCATTGAGGATGCCATTTTGGAACTTGGGGGGACTGCATAGTGCCAAAACAACTGGTGCTACACTGCATAATTTCTAGCCCACTCCGTTGGCAGCACTAAGCCATACAGATCCCAGTTCAATTTTCAGTCTATGCTGAGTTAGTTGATTTCAACCATGGCAGCAGATGGAGTGATACAATTGGTTTCAGTGATGCTGGGCCAGAAAGGAATAAATCAGCCAGAGTTTCTGCTGTATGATATTCTGTGACTCCCGCTGGGAAGTGCGTGTGTGTGTGTAGATGTCGGGTGAGAATAGTCTTGACTACAGTGTCTCCATGGTCAAATGTTACACTCACTATCCAATCTCACACATGAAAAATGGCGTTGGGTGAGATACCAAAGGGCCATTTGTGCCTGTGAAACCATATCCCAGTAAGAGTTAGCACCTAGGAGAAGAGAGGGAAAATTGGGAAAGGTGACATAGTGGCTCAAGGTTTCATGTTAAAAATGTTTGTGTAAGATTCATTTCAAACTTACAATAGATCATTTTGTGATTTAATATAAATGCTGAGATAGTTATTAGCTATGGGAACCCACATTCAAAACTTAAAAACATATGATCAAATCTAACCTGTTTGCACTGTGGGGCCTGGGAATCAAACATTCTTATGCAAATTTTTGAGTGCAGTTCAGGTTCCTGAAGGCAAAAATGTTAGTTTACTTACATAATCATTTCTTAATGGGCAGAAATAGTGACTCACAATGAACAAAAAGACATTGTGTATAATGATACACATCAGCACAAATATTAATATAGTAGCAGGCAAACCTTATTGTTAGCAAATCTAACAAGAAGGTGAGTTTTAACTGAAGTCTGAAGTCTAATAATACCTAACTTTGAATTAGTGAAATAGAACACAAATCACAAAACTAATTACAAACAACAGAATGAAGTGAAAATATCATAATTTATTTCAGTCAGAAACATTAAGGTTCAGAGGATTAAGATGAAAGTATTTAATACTGGAAATAATGGGACTATTAACATGCAATCATCTTCTAGATTACATAGTTGTACTGTTGACAACTTTTCTGGGCAAGTCATACAATGGGTCAGAATACATCCATTTATCTCACCATGGTAAATAGTGTAAAATACAGTCCAAATACTGTTGTGATGGAAGCCTCCTTGCTATGATTGTTTTAGATGATAGGAGCTTGGCTACTCAATCATAATCCATCTGTTGGTGTTACAAATTGGGCAATTCTTTTTATTCCCATCAGCATCTGTTGCAATTAGTAATTTGTAATTTTATGTAACATGAGCCAAATCGCATGACATGATTACCCCTTTATTGTGGTCTTTTGTACTGATGATTGTTTGGGTGCCCACCATTCTCTCCTGTCCATTCCAATAGGCAGAAAGTACCATTCTGCCAAACTGTAATGTACAGGCTAAAACTAGTAGTCAAATTTCTTTACAAGAGTAATAAATAAACAGGAGTCAGAGAATATACCAAACAAATGCAAGGCTTGTCTTTTAAACAGTTCTGAAAATAATAAAAGGTCTTTTTTGGAATCTTTTAACTGAGTGGGTGTTTTAGCTCCATGGATTGTCTGCTACTGTTACAATGTGGAAATTGGCAGACAATTAAAGAACTGGGAACTAAACATCCCAAGACTGCTGTCCAGATATACTTATGATTTTCTTTGAAGTGGAGCAAGTCTTCTTTGAAGAACTCCCTAGATCAAAGTAGTCTTTTCCCACTAGGCATGCTCGTCTGTTGGTTTCATTAAAGTGCAAACTGAACCCCTTAGCTGCCTGCTAGTTTTATTTTCTTTCGACACCTGACTTCCATACCAAATAGCTCAGTTCCAAGAATCCTAGATTGTCTGAAAGGCATCGGTAAATTTTGCATACATTTAACATTACAAAAGACAGGCAGCAAATTTAGATAAAATTAACTTGTGAGAACATGCAATAATCTCCCTCTAGAATTTTGGTAGATGACCTCTCCCAAAACTAATAGCTGTCCCAGGACGGATTTGTGGATTATCTTCTTTAACCCGCACAAACAAAGGAACACTTTTAAAAATGAAGCTAACAGAAGTCCATTTCAAATATATTGGCCTAAAATTTCATATGAAGAAGATATAATAGAGATTTTATAATTGGAAGCGAGATGGAGCTCTGCTTCAGTCATAGTAGAAGTAACTCCACAGCACAAAACTGTGACCAGGAATTAAAAGATAGATGGTGTAGAAAGTAGTCAATATGTCATGACCAATTATAGTGTATATTTCCACGAGGCTGACCAGATAACTCCTGAATGACACAATCATTGAGTGGGTTATGACGATGTTATGTTGGAGATAGTTACTTACATAACTGGCCACTAAATAGTATTTTTATTACATCTAAGGTTGGTTTTCAAGATAAAAATAAGTATTACGTGACTTTATATTTTGTAGCTGATATCATCAGTTGAAATTTTTTGATCACACCTGTGAAAATATAATTTTTATTTCATTGGTATTTCCCCACACAGGTGTTTAAAGAAAGAACTTGAATTTAGTGCCTTTTACGACCTGAAGATGTCCCAAAGTGCTTCACAGCCAATTCAGTACTTTTGAAGTGTAGTCACTGTTGTAATGAAGGAAATGAATTTAAAATAAACCATTTAGGTAGTAAAGGGATGATTCAATGGCAAATATTGACACATGCGGAGTGCTTTTTGTTCTATTTTGTTGGGATTAAGACGGAGAAGTCTCTATTCCCAATAAGTACATAAATCTTTTTATTTTGTAATTGTCCCAATAAATTAATGATGCCACTGTTTTAAAAATGTTCTGCAATTCTAAATATTTACTTTTTCACAATTGAAGTAATTGGATATTAAAATACTGGATTAATTTGATACTATTAGCCTGTATGTCATTAATCATCTTGTTTATCAGGAACAATTGTTAACTTAGAATAATAGAATCATAGAATGGTTATAGCACAGAAGGAGGCCATTTGGCCCATCAAGCCCATGCCAGCTCTTTAGAATTGTACCATTATTGCCTCTCCTCATTCTTCCTGCCGAAATGTATCACTTCGCACTTCTCGGCGTTAAATTTCATCAGCCATGTGTTCGCCCATTCCACCAGCCTGTCTATGTCCTCTTGAAGTCTATCACTATCCTCCTCACTGTTTACTTCACTTCCAAGTTTTGTGTCATCTGCAAATTTTGAAATTGTGCCCTGGTACATCCAAGTCTAAGTCATTAATATATATCAAAAAAAGCAGTGGTCCTATTTCCAACCCCTGGGGAATACCACTGTATACCTCCCTCCAGTCTGAAAAACAACCGTTCACCACTACTCTCTGTTTCCTGTCACTTAGCCAGTTTCATATCCATGCTGCCACTGCCTCTTTTATTCCATGGGCGTCAACAATGCTGACAAGCCTGTTACATGGCATTTTATCAAATGGGTTTTGAAAGTCCATATACACATCAACTGCATTACCCTCATCAACCATCTCTGTTGCCTCATCAAAAAACTCAATTAAGTTAGTTAAACACGATTTGCCTTTCACTAATCTATGCTGGCTTTCCTTTATTAATCCACACTTGTCCAAGTGACTATTAATTTTGTCCCGGATTATCGTTCTAAGAGCTTCCCCACCACTGAGGTTAAACTGACTGGCCTGTAGTTGCTGGGTTTATCCTTATACCCTTTTTTGAACAAGGGTGTAACAATTGCCATTCTCCAGTCCTCTGGCACTACCCCCATATCTAACAAAGATTGGAAGACTATAGCCAGTACCTGTACAATTTCCACGCTTACTTCCCTCAGCAACCTAGGATGCATCCCATCTGGACCAGGTGACTTATCTACTTCTAGTACCTCTTCTTTATCAATTTTTAGCCCATCCACTATATCAACTACCTCCTCTTTTATTTTGACTTTGGAAGCATTTTCTTCCTTGGTAAAGACAGATGCAAAGTACTCATTTAGTACCTCAGCCATGCCCTCTGCCTCCATGAGTAGATCTGCTTTTTGGTTCCTAATTGGCCCCACCCCTCATCTTACTACCCATTTACTATTTATGTGTTTATAGAAGACTTTAGGATTCCCTTTTAAGTTGGCCACCAGTCTATTCTCATGTTCTTTCTTTGCCCCTCATATTTCCTTTTTCACTTCTCCTCTGTACTTTCTATAATCAATCTGGTTCACACTTGTATTATCAACCTGACATCTGTCATATGCCCCCTTTTTCTGCTTCATCTTACTCTCTATCTTTTTCGTCATCCAGGGAGCGCTGGCTTTGATTGCCCTACCTTTTCCCCTCGTGGGAGTGTACCTAGACTGTACCCGAACATCTCCTCTTTAAAGGCCGCTCCATGTTGGATTACAGTTTTGCCTGCCAATTTTTGATTCCAATTTACCCGGGCCAGATCCGTTCTCAACGCACTGAAATTGGCCCTCCTCCAATTAAGTATTTTTACTCTAGGTTGCTCCTTGTCCTTTTTCATAACTAATCTAAACCGTATGATATTATGATCACCGTTCCCTAAATGTTCCCCCACTGACACTTGCTCCACTTGACCCACCTCATTCCCCAGAACCAGATCCAGCAATGCCTCCTTCCTTGTTGGGCTGGAAATGTACAGATCAAGAAAGTTCTCCTGAACACACTTCAGAAATTCCTCCTCCTCTTTGCCCTTTACACTATTATTGTCCCAGTCTATATTAGGATAATTGAAGCCCCCATTATCACTACTCTAAAGCTCTTGCACCTCTCTGTAATTTCCCTGCAAATTTGCTCCTCTATATACTTCCCACTAGTTGCTGGCCTATAGAATACACCCAGAAGTGTAATGGCGCTTCTATTGTTTCTTAACTCTAACCAAATAGATTCTGTCTTTGACCCCTCAAGGACATTCTCTCCCTCCAGCACTTCAATAGTCTTCTTAACCACACCCCACTTTCTTTCCTTCCCTATCTTTCCTGAACACCATGTATCCAGGAATATTTAGTACCCAATCCTGCCCTTTTTTGAGCCAAGTCTCCGTTATCGCCACTACATCATATTCCCATGTGGCTATTTGTGCCTGCAGCTCACCAACCTTATTTACCATGCTTCGTGTATTTACACACATGCACACTAAACCTTTCTTAGAGATTCTCATATTCTCTCTTACGCTGATCCCACCTAATACTGTACTATTTCTTACTCTAGTGCTATCTGTCTCACTTAATCCCTTGTGCATCTTGTTTCTCCTTTCCAATGCTACATCCTGGTGCCCATCCCCCTGCCAAATTACTTTAGACCCTTCCCGACAGCAGTAGTGAACCGCCCCGCGAGGACTTTGCAATTAAATGGTGCTCTAGTCCAAATGTTAAAGAAAATTTAACCAGACTTAAACAATAAAAATTTCAACCAGACAAGTTCACCAATCAAGGTAGCTTGAAACACAAGGGGCTCAATTTTAAAAGTGAACAACAGGTGGGTTGGTGGCGGAGGATATTGAAAATTGCTACCATTTCAGACCCGCCCCCAACCCGCCCATTTCCGGTTTTCACTGGGGCGGGACGAGGGGCAGGTGACTAACCCGCTCCCAGGAGGCGTATCGGGCCTTAAAACCTTTCAAGGAGGCTTCGGGCCTCTATTTTTCTGTACTTCCCGATTTCAACCTCTGGGGGCCAGGATTCCTGGGTCTATCTGTTTTACGCCTCGTGAAAGGAGGCGAGAAGGTTCGAGACTAACAGGTAGGCACAGCTTGTGGGCCCAGAGGAGCAGGAGTGCTTCCCCCAGGCCCAACAAGCCTACCTGCACCGATCCCCCCAAAGATCGCGGACCCCCACCCTGATCGCGGACCCCCGATTCCCTATCCAACCCCACCCCGATCCCCGACCCCAATCCTTCCCCCCACCATCGTTGGCCCCTGCAATGACCCCCGATCCCAACACCCCCCCGTGACTGACCCCGATCCCTCCCCCATGTCTCATGAATCCCATGCCAACCTATGCCCACCCATGCCCCTGTGTTCACCCATGCTCATGTGCCCACCCATGCCCCTCGTGCCCACCCATGCCCTCTCCCCATCATACAAACAAAGATTTACCTGCAGACTTACCTGAACATGTGCTCTCTCTGGCTGGTCTCCCGTCCGACTGAGACCATCCTGTCACTCAGGCCAGTCAGTCAGACGGGAAACCAACAAAAAAAAGACGTCCTTACGTCAAAATCATAAGAATATCCGGGAAATCCGTCCTAATGGTTTCCCATCCTCAATTTGACCCCCCGCCCCCTTCCCAGCTCCATTTTAAAATCGAGCACCATGAGTCTGTTAATGACTGTAATGGCCAAAAAATGTTGTTACTGCTGTATCTGTAAGTATATTTAATGGAGACTATGACCCTAGCTGTCACTTCAGCTACCATTCCTGCTACAAAAAATAGGATAACAGATCTTTAATATGTTACAAGGCCGTAGCACATTGAGGGTTCAGTAATGGCATAAGCCCAAATGGATTATAAACACCAACTGATCCATCCCTCAATGTGTTAAAGCCCCTAGAAACAACAGAAAGCTACATATTTCAAACACCATTCGACATGAATGAGATTTCTCAGAATATATATTTTTAAAATTCTGCTGCAGTCATAGTGACAAGGAACCTAGCTGAGGACTTTAAAAGTGAGCAAAGAGCGTATGGAGGAAATGATGGCCAATGGTATCCTGAGCATTTCAGTGTAGGAGTGGATTTACTGCCTTTTAAGTTGTGAAACCTTGGGTGAAGTGATAGGATATGGCCCTCTTGCTATGATATTACACATGGTTACCTTGGAGGTGGCTATTAATGTACGATATGGCTTGTATTGTTTTATAGTTCATTGTATAGTGCATTGTTTTATCCCTTGCAAGTCTTATAACAGAAAATGCATAATAAAATTAAATTTTATCCAAGCTACATTTTTCACTTTCTTTAATAATTTTGATTTAAACATTCCTGGTATGGCTGTACAGATAAACACTTTAACCCACTGAGAAGTCAGGGCATGTTTATTGCCAGATAAGTTCAGTGAAAAGTACAGATAAAAATGCAAGGAAAATCTCACAGAAAGTTCCTTTAATAGGAACATCCTTCTGTCTGCTGTTTTATCTATTCTTCCTGTAGCATCAATCTTTGTACAGCAGCAAAACCTATACCCCCCAAAACAGAACTGCTGTTTGAGTTGTACTACTCTTTTTCTTTTTTAGAGAACACTCTTCAACTGAAATTGAGATGGTACCATAACATCGCTCAAGAACATTTTTGTTCATTTTTCTCCATATTTTGGTGACAGTTTTGTCTTTACCAAGATAAGGGATGTTAGTGCTGACTTTTCCACTCTCAACAACCATTGTCAGCATCTATATTATCCCAGATCTTGTATAACATGGGCCAGATGCAGAGTAACATTCTCTCTATGCAGTGAAGTGGATTGTATGTGCAGGTGTACTGCTGAGTTTAACCAGCTGAAAGTCTGCACTTTACCAGCCAGGATCACCCTACTCATTAGGACACTGGCTTGCAGTGTTATCTGGAACTGAGTGGGAAGAATCCCAGCCTCATGACAGTATTGTCATAATTGATATAAAAGAATAAACTTTACTCCAATTTAAAATGGTCAGTTTCAATAGTTTAGTCAGGGTTCTTTCTGATTTAAAAAAAATCAATAATGGCTGTGGAACACAAGACACACCAAATAGAGTGATGATATTGTACCCCGAATGCATCACAGGCAAGGCAAGCAAGGTAACCATCACCTCGGTGATTAAAAAGTGCAACATTACAAGCAGAATTTCTTTACAACCGAGTAGCACACGGTTCAGGATGTACACTCGACAGTGTGCAAGGTTTATGAGTAAACAATCAATATTGATTATTTTGAAATAAATAAGTTAGTTTCTTATTTTAATATATTTTATTATAACATGTATGATCTAAAAGGTGAGAAATGACAGTGCTGGGAAATGGATAGCTTGCCACTCTCTCCAGTTACAGCATCTCACAAAACAAAAGTATGACCTGTCACAAAGCAAAGCTCTCTCCGCAGTCTGTACAGTTCACCCCCATTGATATTGGCCAATATGACATTTCCCATATCTGCCTTTATGGCCTTTTAAGCCAAATTGCCGAATTAGTGCTAATTTGAGAGAAGCTTTGGAATGTAGACCAGACTCCAATGAAAACTGAAGGGAGACTACCCAAACTCATTTTATTTAGAATATTTAACAGCCTTCGAGGATAAAAAAAAGGCTTCATCCCTCTGTCTGGTCTGGATTTGAAACCAGGCCCCAGAGATGAAATTATAGTATATCCAGTGCCCCTGCAGCAATGTACAGTACTTAATTTTCAAATGAAGAGTAATTTCAGTCTCTATTTTCATCTGAATTACATCAACTGCAGGCCATCTTAAATAGAACAGAATCTTGTTATATGTAATAATTCCAGACCTGCTAAAAAATTAAATGCACGAAACTAGAATTCCATATAACCGGGAATGGCACTCCATTACTGACTATGTAAGGTGCAAAACTGTACATGGCAGCGATTTACACATATTAAGGTTTTATCGGTAATTTGCTCTTAATTAGAGGTGTCTGCATGTGAATTGGTTTGCAACTTTCGTTTTAATCAAGTTTGTTGAAACGCCAGTGAAAATAAATAATTTATTAAAATATCAGGAAACAATACAATTTCATACTCTTGTTGGGGGCGCGATACATTCTCTTCACATATTATACTTAGGAAGGCCGGACAAAAAGATTCCCTCTCACTCAGCCTTATCCAACAACTTGATAAGTCTGAAACAGGACAGAATGAAGAAAATGCAATTCCATATCAAGTTGTGTGTAAGAAACCCTCTTGTATTTGAGACAAGTGCCTATTTTTGTTAATGCTGTATGAGAGATAAAAATGAGATAGAATTCCAAATGTGGTAAGTGCGTACATTTTGCATTTAGGATTTTTATCAGCTGATTATATTGTTTTCCACGTTTCCTGCCTTTGTTCTCTTTAAGACATTTCCTACAGTTAATTTGTTAAAGCACAGCGCTTTCCCCGGAATGGAGGACAGGTAAAACTCATTCTTCTCTCTCGCTGTCTCCCTCTCTCTCTCTGTTTTTCGCCTCGCAGCACGCCAGGATAAGCTCCGAGATGTAATGTCATTAAATTGCAAATGCTTTTCATTTCCGACACACACTGTTTACTTATCTGGGAAAAACATATGTTCAGCGGAATCCGTTAAATTCTACCTATTGCCTCGGGTAAAAAGTGCAATGGAAACGCACCCACTGAGCTTCTTTTTTCTCTTTTTTGGCACTTTCGTTATCTACAAGACTGCTTAGCAGAGAACTGAAAATGAAGATACAGTATTTGATTAGACAGAACAGTGAACAAAATTCACACTATGAGGGTCACTTCATTGCAAATGATTTTCCCTCTACATCTGCATAAATTACTATTTTTAAGGCATCAGGAGAGTCTGTATATTTTTCTCACTCTGTCAAACATTTAATTTCACGCGGGATGTTCTGAATATGCTGAATTCATATCTTGGATGCACTTTTAGCCAAGAGGAGGAATGCAGAATGAAAGATAAAATTATGCGATTTGCACTACAAGCCCATTAGTGACGGTATTAACATATTTCTCTGTTTACTCCTGAAAATACATCATCTGTCTCCAAGTATTTATTTTGATTTTTAAAATATAAACCTATGTATTTTTTATAATGGAAGCAAAATCTTTACAAATATTGCGAGCAATAATGTTCTTTAATTTGACCTTTTTCTTGGTGTTATGACTGGAAATCCAATTTTGTAGGATGGTCACATTTTCAGCTAACAAATTTCAGAATTAGAATGGCTGCGATACTAACTGTTTTCAATTTCTTTATAATGGATTCAACCTTTTGGATATCAGATCAGCTATTTGCTATACCATCAGCTTATGAAACTATGCAAATTTAAGTTGCAGATTTTTTTTTAAAGTTTATTTTTATACACATTTTGCCTTATACTTCTTACCCCGAGGGCTCCTCCATGGCTGGTTAGTACCAGTCTGTCATTAGCCAACACTACATGTATTTAACAGGTCCAGTTGCCTAGGCCAATGATTTGAGTATGTACATTTCCCCAACAGTTGCAATCTGTCACCAAATAACAGGAGGTGAGTTATAAATGGGCCAGCTGGCTGGGTCGCTGGTTTCTTTTGCAGATCTTTGTAACTAGTCAATGTCAGTCTACAATCAGCCAACAGGAGAAGGAAAGTCAGGTAACTCAGTAGCTTGACATCATAAGGTCTTGGGTTTAAATCCTGGAAAGGGTTGCTCAGTCTTTCATTCTTACAAAATACCACGTCATAAGATATGGAGAAAACAGGACACTGCGGGGATTGAACAAGTGTTGTCCTTCGGATGATAGTTAAACTGATGCCCCATCTGCCTGCTCGGGTGGACAGTAAAGATCTCATAGCACGGCTGTCCAAACTGCTGCCCAGGAACTACATGTAGCCCCCATAGCCATGGCAATCCTGCTTTCTAAGCCCAGGCAACTTAATCTTATTTGTGCTTATATTTCTTACTTGCTGGCTTGTTTGAATTTTATAGGCCTGGAGGTTTAGAAAGGGCTAGTCTTAGTGCTGTTGCCTCATTGGCAGATAAATCCTAAAGCAGAAAACCAAGACCTGTTAGTATCAGCAAGTTGGGATATATGCAAATTAAAGGGAACAAAAACTTTATAATGTGGCCCCACAATCCTGAAGCTCCCTGGTTTCCACCTGTTGACCCAGAGAGAAAAAGCTTGGACACTGATGCCAAAGCACTATTCAGAGAAGAAAAAAACAGCTCTGGTGTCCTGACCAACATTCCTCCCTCAACTAAAATAACTTAACTGGTCATGCATCTCACTGTTGTTGGTGGGACCTTGATATGCACAAAATGACTGTACTTTAGTTACATGGATAGACTGGAGAAGCTGAGGTTGTTCTTGAACAAAGAAGAACAGAAACTGTTCCCATTGGCAAGGGTCAAGAACCAGAGAACATAGATTTACGGTGATTGGCAAAAGAACCAAAGGTGATATGAGGAAAAACTTTTTTGCACAGCGAGTGGTTAGGATCTGGAATGCAGTGCCAGAGTGGGTGTTGGAGGCAGATTCAATCATGGCTTTCGAAAGGGAACTGGATAAGTACTTGAAAGGAAAAAAATTGCAGGGCTATGGGGATAGGGCGGGGGAGTGGGACTAGCTGGATTACTCTTGCATAGAGCTGACATGGACTCGATGGGCCAAATGGCCTCCTTCTGTGCTGTAAGCTTTCTATGATTCTAGGATACTTCAAAGTAATTCATTGCATGAATTTGAGATCTTGTTGAGAGATGCAATCCAGCAGCTTGTAAATTTAAGTTTTTTTTGTGTTTGGCAATGAACACTTCCATGTATAATGGAATTTGACCTTCAAGGGAAATCTGTCTCTCAACAGGGCTTGCTAACTGAAGTAGTTCCCTTCTGCTATGAAAGATCAAGTGTCCAGCTATGTTAAGCTTCTTCCAGTGATGTCAGGTGAATTAAGTAGCAGGGACTCATAACATACAAATCCAATTGGCTGGGAAATTAGGAGTTTTTCTATTACCTATTGCTATTAACAATAGTTGAATAGATTGCCCTCAGTCTTTCACCTTAATTAAGGCCTGTATTCACTGGAGTTTGGAACAATGAGAGGGGATCTCATTGAAACATATAAAATTCTGATAGGGCTAGACTGGATGCAGGGAGGATGTTTCCCCTGGCTGGGGGGGGTCCAGAACGAGGGGGTCACAGTCTCAGGATATGGGGTAGGACATTTAGGACTCAGATGAGGAGAAATTTCTTCACTCAGAGGGTGGTGAACCTGTGGAATTCTCTACCACAGAATATATTTAAGAAGGAGCTAGATAGATTTCTAGGCACAAAAGGCATCCTGGGGTATGGGGAGAGCGCGGGAATATGGTATTGAGATAGAGAATCAGCCATGATCATATTGAATGACGGAGCAGGCTCGAAAGGCCGAATGGCTATTTTCTATGTTTCTATGTTTAATGCCCCGTAGCAGAACTTTATACTCATCATACCTCTCAACTGTACCATTTTAATTTAGATGACATGAATTATATAGTGCTACTGAAGAAAGCAGCAGTGCTGCACAAGACTCCAAAGTTGGCAAAATAAGCTGATTTGTCTATGTACTCATTTTGATATATATTAATGATCTGGATTTGGGTATAGATGACACGAAACTCAGAAATGTAGTAAAGAACATGGAGGATAGTAACAGACTTCAGGAGGGCATAGACAGACTGGTGAAATGGGCAGACACATGGCAGACGAAATTTAATGCAGAGAAGTGTGAAATGAAACATTTTGGTGGGAGGAATGAAGAGAGGCAATATAAACTAAATGGTACAACTTTGGAGGGAATGCAGGAACAGAGAGACCTGAGGGTGTATGTACACAAATCTTTGAAGGTGGCAGGACAAGTTGAGAAGGTTGTTAAGAAAGTATATTGGATCCTAGGCTTTATTAATAGAGGCATAGAGTACAAAAGCAAGAAAGTTATGCTAAACCTTCATAAAACACTGGTTAGGCTTCAACTGGAGTACTGTGTCCAATTCTGGGCACCACACTTCCCAGGAAGGATGTCAAGGCCTTAGAAAGGATGCAGAAGAGATTTACTAGAATGGTACCAGGGATGAGGGACTTCAGTTATGTGGAGAGACTGGAGAAGCTGGGATTGTTCTCCTTAGAACAGAGAAGGTTAAGGGGAGGTTTGATAGAGGTAAATGGTTTTGATAGAGTAAATAAGGAGAAACTGTTCCCAGTGGCAGAAGGGTCAGTAACTAGAGGACACAGATTTAAGGTGATTGGCAAAAGAGCCAGAGGCGACATGAGGAAACATTTTTTTACACAGTGAGTTGTAATGATCTGGAATGCACTGCCTGAAAGGTGGGTGGAAGCAGATTCAATAGTAACTTTCAAAAGGGAATTGGATAAATACTTGCAGGGAAAAAAATTACAGGGCTATGGGGAAAGAGCAGGGGAATGGGACGAATTGGATGGCTCTTTCAGAGACAGCACAGGCACGATGGGCCGAACGGCCTCCTCCTGTGTTGCACCTACTATGATTTGCTGTTTTATGATAAACCATTCTCCCACCAGATCTGAATTCCATCTTTTCAACACCTTAGAGGTTGAGAGTAGGATATTCAATGAATCCCCCCCCACCCCACACTTTTTTCCTGAAAGCAATGACTTATGCTGGGGTGCAGTTCCACCGGTATCAGCACCTCTACCACTTTGTTGAAGCAAATATTCATGTATGTGTAACCTAAGCAGTGAGTGTTTGCAGGTTATTTGACTGTGGTTGCAATTTACAGTACCGAGCAGATCCCATGGCCAAATTATTTGATAAAGCATCACAAGTTCTTTTCTTGCTAACTCAAAAATCTAGTTCTGTTGTAGATGAACAAAATGATTAAATCTTCCCAGGCCACATATTAGCCCAGCCTAGGAGACAAATCAACAACTAGCCCAGAATACTGGAAATTAGCAGGAGGGGAAGCTCAGAACCAAGTTTGGGGGGTATGGAGGAAATATTGTTTTGAATATTAGTATACCATGCTGTTAAATTTTCACTAGCTCTACTTTTTTGTGACTCTGTGCTCCTTTTAAATTTGCCACTATTAGCAGCATTGGCTGACAAGAGTGCATTTGATGGACAATTATGTTTCATTTGCTGCAGGCAGCACTCATTTGATTTAGTTAATTATTTAAACAAAGTACTGATGCTTACAGGCTTTATTCAACAGTTTGAATTTCAACAGTGAATAGAATCACACTTGAAATATGTACATATTTAATTGACAGAATTCTCAAATATGTGGTACAGCTATTTTCTAGATCACAAGACACAGTCCCACAATCTAACAATGACACCATCAGTGATTGCAGCCAAAACATCAGCAGAAACTAAAAAATGCCACAAAACATGCAACATAAACTTTTGGGAAAAAATGGTTCAAAGAAATATTCCTTTGTGTAATGTGGTTATCTTTACAAGATAGATTATATAATTGTGAGTAATAAGAATTTAATATTCCAGTAAAATCACAGTGTTATATTTCTTTCCCAAGTATAGAAAGACTACAGATGCATATGAATTTTTGTCCTTTTGCGTAGCCTTAAAGGTACAATCTGTGATTCATTTCAAGGCAAGATGTGCCTGTGCCCACAGGTAACATGAGCAGCATTTTTATTTATGGACTAGGTATGGGTTTAACCCCGCACCCAACTTTTTTCCAATTGACCATGCATATTAAGGAATGGAGGCCTGGAGCAATGCATGCCAATAAAGATTGCACTGCAAAAAGAAGATGACTTAAAATGACATTTGTGAGAGAGAAAGGCTGCTGTCTACATTGAGATATGAAATTTTAATTACAAAATAAGATTTTTTTTTTAAATGGTCAATGGGAGGATGGACCTTATGATTGTTGGGGTCATCATACATCCTGAGCATACAGCCAAATTAGAAATCTCAACTGTGTCTAACCTGCACAACTATTTAAACATCAACATGATATCAATGTTTGGTGTAGCCAAGGTGAAAATTGAACCTGTGTCCATATTTACACATCAGGTGCCAATGTGCACATTTACATCTATGAATATATGTCTTCAACCACATCATGGAAAAATAAGCTGATAGTGTTTTTTTCCCCTCTTTTATGATTTTCAGTCTGGGGAACTAGGTATTAAAGACATACTGCAGCATTTTAGTGTAGAAATATGTTTTTTTTCCATAAATGATTAAAGTCATTGTCAGAATTATAAATAATGTTTCATCATTCCAAAATTCAAACTTGTGTGTTGTTTTTTCTCTTAAAAAACACCCTGTGACCATATGGATCCCATGAAGCTGCTAGCAAATTGGCAACAAGTTGAGTCACTTGTCAACTAGGTCACAAGATTGAGGACTTTAACATAGAAATTATTTCTGTTGGAAAAATAATAAATTACTCCCCACCCTGCAAGCATTCCTGGAAATAGACCATGCAGCACCATTGACAGAAGTTACCACACCCTTTGGCTGCTAAAAGCTATGCAGTGGCTCCTGGGAGGAATCAAAGGGTGAAAAAATAGACTACATTTTCAAAAGACTTATAAGAAACAAGCGTCCATGAATCTCAATAGTTAAAAGTATTTTTTCTGATAAGCAAGATCTTACTTTATTACTGTATTATTGTTTTAGTTTTGCCATGGACTGAGGTGATAACATATTTATGCTATAATTAATGTTTTCAGCTTCAATAATAAAACATCATAAACACATAAAAATACATTAGCTATGACAAAAGAGGCATAAATGCAAAAAAAATCAAAAACATTCCTGCATTCATTTCAAATAACTTGTGACCAAGCTATGTACAGAAATCTATTCTGATGTAAATGTAAACATAATTAAAGTTTTTAAACAAACACATTATTAAATCCCATTTGCAAAATAAATGGCAGCACAATATGCTCTTCCTGCTATTAAGTTATACTGCAGAGATTGTCTGTCATTCTTGTACTTAAGCTTCAACTTATTACCTGATCATTCCAAAAATTTTTTTTTTTTAAGAAAAAAAGAGTTCTGTGTTCAGTTCCTGCATTCATTGATTCAAGTACATTTGACAGCGATGTGCAATTGCAAATGACTTAGCCTCGACTGTTTTAAACAATCAGGGAGTGCAGATCCACTTGCAACAAAATATTGCCAAGATTAACAGCCTTGCTGATTATAATTCACTACATACAGTAAATAGCAAGTCTTTCTTTAGCCACATAGTTCGATCACTAGGACTAGTAGCGACTTCTGTGTCCAGATGACATAGTGAGTGGTAGTGTAACCGAGGAAAGCGATGAAACCTCCCAGTAGAGACTCCGAGAAATGAAGAGTCTGTACAAGATGACCATGGAGATGGATTGACAGAGAATAACGGCAATAACGATAATCTGGGGGCAAATTACATTTTATTTTTACTTAATGTTTGTACTGTGATTGCTAATCTTTGTACAACTTTCAAGATACAATATCCTTTTTAAATGAACATACACAAATATTAAGTTATGAATGTACTCTACAAGCACTTCTTCAATTACAATTTAGTGTCTCAGAGTTTCAGCATTTTTAGAATTTTAAAATGTGAAGTAGAGATTTATTTATGCAATGTATTTGTTAATTTTTCAGTCCTTTTCAAGCATTAGGTGCTAATCAGAGATTATTATAGTACCTGTAGTTCAAAAACCTCCTTGCACAACTCTTACGTGTAATTTTTCAGTAGCAAACTCCAACTCTACTTAAAGGCAAGCAAACATCAAAAATTTTGCAGAATTTTTAAAAAAGTAAACCTGGATCTATTCCTTTGCAACTAGCTCCCATATCAGATCTATAAAAATATTTTTAAATCCTTGGAGCAAAAGTAATGTTTATTTTTTCCTTCCTCTCTGAAGGAGTTGACTAATACCAGTGATCCAACCAGGAATGGATGTCAACAAGTACCTTGGCCAAGTTGCCATTCTCTCTGTATGAGCCTAGCCAGAAAATCTCAGTGGACTATTCCACTGTGAGAGACACAGCCAAATCCAATCCCGTCCTCACTTGATGTCCACTTTCCAACCAGGGTTTTTCAATACAATCCAATGGATTGTTTCCCGTACTTAGCCCTGGGATACTGAGGCCAATTGCAAATAAGAACGTGAGAATATGAGAAAGTATAGAAAGCGAATAGGCCATTCGACCCATCAAGCCTGTATCTTGAACAGAAAATGTGTAACACACAATCATTTGCCCAAACCATTTGATCTCCAGATGAAAAGCTCTCTAAGGTTTCTCCCTACCCCTTCCCAGAGGTAAATTGAGCAAGACACCCACCGAAGCTTACATCATATATTATGTATCTTTGATTGATTGCTTTCCTTAGTTGAGATTTACATGATCCAAATAGCAAGCAAAGTCATACAAATTTTCCATGGAAGTATGTGAAAACCATGTATTTCAAATACTTTGAGACCACTGCATCCACAAGGGCCAGTTCTTAGAATGAACAGTGACTAAGTGATCTAATAAGACCACAAGTCACGATGTTTTACCATCTCACCTTGACTTTAGTTAGGATGACCAATCTCATTTTTCTCAAGTATCAATGATCATTTGCAGTTTTAGAACCACTGTATAATTTAATACCAAATAGAGGCATAAAAGTTACTAATTCCATTATGAATCTCTAAGTGCATGTGCATATTTTAAGAATTAATTCCTTCCAGATGGTTTCCTTCCATTCCCTGGCCCTAGAAGTATGTCACAGACACTAGCGTGCAGATCATAGAATCATGGAAAGTTATAGCACAGAAGGAAGCCATTCGGCCCATCGTGTCTGTGTCGGTTGAAAAAGAGCTATCCAGTTTAATCCCACTTTCCAGCACTTGGTCCGTAGCCCTGTAGGTTATGGCACTTCAAGTGAATATCCAAGTATTTTTCAAATGAGTTGAGGGTTTCTGCCTCTACCACCCTTTCAGGCAGTGAGTTCCAGACCCCCACCACCCTCTGGGTGAAAATTTTCTCCTCAGCTCCCCTCTAATTCTTCTACCAATTAATTTAAATCTATGCTCCCTGGTCACTGACCCCTCTGCTAAGGGAAATAGGTCCTTCCTATCCATTTTATCTAGTCCTGTCATAATTTTATATACCTCAATTAAATTTCCCCTCAGCCTCCTTTGTTCCAAAGAAAACAACCCCACCCTATCCAATCTTTTCTCATAGCTAAAATTCTCCAGCCCTGGCAACATCCTCATTAATCTCCTCTGTACCCTCTCTAGTGCAATCACATTTTTCCTGTAATGTGACCAGAACTGTACGCAGTACTCAACCTGTGGCCTAACCAATGTTTTAAACAGTTCTAGCATAACCTCCCTGCTCTTATATTCTATGCCTTGGCTAATAAAGGAAAGTATCCCATATGCCTTTTTAACCACCTTATCTACCTGTCCTGCTACCTTCAGGGATCTGTGGACATGTGCTCCAAGGTCCCTTTGTTCCTCTACACCTCTCAGTATCCTCCCATTTATTGTGTACTCCCTTGCCTTGTTTGTCCTTCCCAAATGCATTACCTCACACTTCTCTGGATTGAATTCCATTTGCCACTTTTCTGCCCACCTGACCAATCCATTGATATCTTCCTGCAGTCTACAGCTTTCCTCCTCACTATCAACCACATGGCCAATTTTTGTATCATCTGCAAACTTCTTGATCAAGCCCCCCATGTTCATGTCCAAATCATTAACATATACTAGAAAAAGCAAGGGACCTAGTACTGCGCATTGCGGGACCCCACTGGAAAAAGCCTTTCAGTCACAAAAATACTGGTCAACCATTACTATTTGCTTCCTGCCATTAAGCCAATTTTGGATCCAACTAGCCACTTTCCCTTGGATTCCATGCGCTTTTACTTTTTTGACCAGTCTGCCATGTGGGACCTTGTCAAAAGCTTTGCTAAAGCTACAATCCATGTACACTACATTAAACGCGTTACCCTCATCAACCCTCCTTGCTACCTGCTCAAAAAATTCAATCAAGTTAGTCAGACATGACCTTCCCTTAACAAATCCATGCTGACTGTCCTTGATTAACCCGTGCCTTTCTACTTGACGATTTAAGCTGTCCCTCAGAACTCAGAATCGATTCCAATAATTTGCCCACCACCGAGGTTAGACTGACTGGCCTATAATTACTCGGTCTATCTCTTTCTCCCTTTTTAAACAACGGTACAACGTAAGCAGTCCTCCAATCTTCCAGCACCATGCCGGTGGCCGGGGAGGATTGGAAAGTGATGGTCAGAGGAGGATTGGAAAAAGATGGTTTATGGATGTTTAATGTGCTCATCTGAAATTCTCCTCTGTGATATTTTAGCAGATGCGTTATCCTATTTAAAATGAACAGGTTATAATATACAGGATGGCTGAGAGAGGAATTTCAGATGAGCACATTAATATTCCATGTCATAAATTCAGTGTGCCAGTGACCAACACAAAGGTGATTTCTGTGTTCACGCGGTCCGAGTGAGATCATCAATAGAATTCAGACTCCAAAATTCCCTAGTCGAATGTGCAATACTCTAGCAATCACGGGCTGCTCTTTAGGACTGCCGTAAGTTTATCAGCCCATCAGCTGCAGGCAGTAAGGCCACTGTCTAGATGCTAGTTTCCACTTGGCAAAAAAGAGCTTAATGGCTTTGAGGGTATACAAACTGGACAGGAAGGTAATACGTTCTACCCACTCGTGATTTTTCACAGTTAGTTTCAGAGGGGTGATAAAGCCATTCTCCAACACCAATTTAAAATTTTTCTCATCAATTTTCTACAACAACTTTCTCTCTTCCTTGCGTAAGAGTGTTGAATCATTGTTGTGGAATAGTTCTGCAGATGCTGGTTAGTCTCTGGTAGACTAACCACTCTACTCAAGTGACCATAAGTGTCAACAGGCGTTATGGGGGACATCAAAACCAAGCTTGATCTTGTCCTCAACCAAAGTACAAATGGGCACTTCTAGCAGGTGTTGCTGAATAACTTTCAGGAGCGGCAGCCATAATCAATTTTCCCTTTCCTAACACAGAGGTACAGAGCTTAATTATAATGCCCCTACCAACTTCCCAGCTGAAATCTGCCAACTCAACACAAACCGATGATCAAACCTGGGACCTTCCTCGTTTGAATGGTGCAGTTATTCACAGGGTAAACTTACTGAGTCATCAGGAGAACTACTCTGAACATATTAAATTCAATTTTGATATATATTAGCAGATCTCATGTGGATTTGCACACGGTAAATTGGAGAACTTGGTCTTGTTTCTGTTGGCTCTGTGTTGCTGTTTTTCTCTCCGTCTCCACCTTTCTCATCTGCTCCTCTCTCTTTGCTTCTTTTTATTACTCTCTGTCCTCTTCTACTTCTTGATATTGGGGTGGGAGGTGGTGAGTGGTGCATGGTGTTTCAGGAAAAGGAGCCACCAATGAGTACAGGCTGCATTTTCCAGTGGGAGTGGATTGCAGGGACAATGTGGCCTTCAGTGGCTCTCTTTCCATCCCCCATCATTCAGGCTTCCCTCCACCCCTTCACTCTCAATTGTTACCCCCACCACTCCTATCTTTCCCTTTCAACTACCCGCTGAACCCCTGTATCCTCTCATTTTGTTCTTCTGTCACTCACCTTACCCGTAACCCGCTATCTACTGCCTTTTCATTCCCACTCGCTTCCCCTTCTACGATTGATTAGCAAGAGGGCAGAAGCTCCCTCACCCTCAAACTTTTTCCATCCTACTCTACCGTCCAATCCGTTTCCCCAAAGAAGCTTTCTTGGCATTCAAAATTCAGCTTTTTAAAAAAAGAAATCAAATTAGGATGTCTTTTGTTGACAGTTGGAAAATGTTAAGTGAGATATTAGCGGGGAGGTGGGAGGGGGGGGCGATTGGGCGAGTGGGTAAAATAAAATCTGTCCGTTCCCCGCGCGATCAGGGTTAAATTGGAGCCACTTAACGTGACTTCTGGGTTTTGTGTCCGAAACCTGCTCAGCGGGCATCATAGGCTGTCAGCTGGAGGAGCTCTATTTAAAGGGACTGCTCCTGGAGCAAACACCCAAATAGCACCATGGAGCAGCTCAGGGAAAGGTTGCTCCAAGATTCAGCGATCTCACTCCAGGTGCTACTGGATGGGGTGAGAAGGAGGAGGGATGTGTTCTACCCGGCGGACGGGAGGAAGTGGCCTGCGTCTGCCAACTAGAAGGCCTGGCTGGAGATGGCAGAGGAGGTCACTAGCAGCAGCAACATCTCCCTCACCTGGATCCAGTGCAGGAAGCGCTTCAATGACGTAACTAGGTCAGCAAAAGTGAGTACACTTACTCATTCTCCTACATTCTGTCTTCCACATCACCGGCCCCACCCCCCAACTCATTCTGCACTGCCAACACTACTCTATCACATCACTCCTCACACCCACTCAAAGCTCATCCTCAACTTCCTTACCACTTCCTCACCTCCCCAGTACTCACTCCACCCAATCCTCTTACAATGTCATGGCTCTATCTCATACTCACCCTCTGATGCATCTCTTTCACGGTCAGCCACATCCAAACCAATGCATTCATCGGTTGGCCACGTAACCATCACTCACTCACGTGTCTCTACTATCTCCCCTTACAGGAGATGAGAGCCCAGAATGCATGGCAGAATGCGAGGACCCGAGGGGGGCCACAACAGGTTGCCGTGCTCACAGACGCGGAGCAGGAGGCGCTGGAGCTGAGTCGCACCCTCGAGTGCCAGTCTGTCTGGGATGCTGAGACTGGCACCCGACAAACGTCTGGTGACAGAACTTTAACATTCAGCACACACAATATTAATTAATGTTAACTTGCCTTGCCATCTTCAGCACCTCAACATCTGTCATCATGCTTAATATTGCCTTCGATTCTCTTACAGGGCCTTCAGTGACCGCTGTGATGGCGGAGGGCGATTCCACAGAGGAACTGCCGGCCTCTGAGGGTGCACCGTCACTTCTGAGTGAGCCATCCACCAGCACAGATACACACACCTCGGTGGGTCCCCAATCACAGTTAGTTGGGGTCGCACATGGTGAGTTACCACACACGTGAGCACGAGCAGACACTGGTGGCAGGGGCAGCTGTGGCGAGTCCGCATCGGTGGGAGCACTCTTTTCCAGGCTCTGCTCAGCTGGACACAGATGCTGAACCCTGGGGGCCATCCATTAAAAGATGAATGATCGAGGGGCAGCAGCATATTTGCGAAGTGCTGGAACAGGTGCCACGCGCACTCTCCACAATCGCGCAGAAGATGCAGGAGTGGAATGGTGGCAAAGGTAAGGGAGGGCATCTCTGAGATACTGTCAGAGACCTGAGGGCATCTCTGAGATAGCGTCGCGGGTAAGTGTGGGAATGTCTGCGATGAAGGGAAGGCTAGTCTCCATGGAGTTTCAAGCACGGCTCACAAATGAATCCATTCAGGCCTTGACAATGGCCATTCGGATTCAGGGTGAACAACATTCTGCCACCTTAAACAGGCAGGCAGATACTCTAGCACTGGCCTTGCAAGGCGTCACACATGTCCTCCAAACTGTTGTCCAGCAGAGTGGTAGGAGTGGTGTGGGTCTGGCCCAGGGGAGGGATTATGGCGAAAGGGGACCTGGAAGTGGGGACGCCAGACAACCCACCTGTTGCCCCCCTCTCAACCAGTACCCGCAATGCTGCCTCCTCTCCAGATGGCCGAGTCTGCCCCTGCATAGGTGCAGGTGGAGCAGTCTTTGGAGGTGCCCTCATGGACATCGAAACCCAGAGGGCGTAGGCCCAAAGCATCGAATCGGTCAGGGCATGAACAAGAGCAACCTGCCACTTCCTCTGCTGCAGCCACAGGGAATGCACCACGTAGGAGTAGTCGGAAGCGAAAGGCGAAGGTTTTGTGAGCATGAAGGGGATGCACAAGGGTGTTTAACGGTTGAACATTTTTTATTTATATTTGCTTTTTGTTATTGTCACCACTACTGCCACATCTTGGCCATTCTTGACTGGCTTCTGTAATAAGGCCCTTTCATGAGGTTCACCATTAACGCCCACACTTGGGTCAATCTACAGTGGGCGTATGTGTAATTGCAGGACTGTTTTGTGCAGGGGTGGGGGTGGTGGAGGGCAGTGCTGGTGTGGCCACTGCTCAATCCAGGTGGTGAGGACTGGAGTCTTCACACTGTCTGATGTTAGGAGAACCGTTCACATATCAGTGACTCCTGGACTCACAAGCAGCCAGGTGAGCCGCTGTTCTGCCCATGGGTTGCTCCTCCTTCTCCTCTCTCCTCTGCCTCCTCCTCCTCAATGTGGATGGCAGATGTAGATGTGGCCTCCTCAAGCGGCACCCCTCTCTGTTGTGCCATGTTGTGCTGGGCACAACAGACGACTATAATGTGTCCCACTCTCTCTGATGCGTATTGAAGCGCTCCCCCAGAACGATCAAGGCACCTGAAGCGCATCTTGAGCAGCCCTATAGCATGCTCAATTGTACACCTGGTAGTGATGTGGCTGTCGTTATATCGACGCTGTTGCTCGGTGGTGGGGTTCCTCAGAGGTGTCATGAGCCATGTGTGCAGGGGGTATCCCTTGTCCCTGAGGAGCCAGCCCTTGCAGGTGTTCGGTGCATGGAAGAGGGGTGGGATGTTGGACTCCTGGAGGATGAAGGAATCGTTGCAGCCATCAGGGTATCTGGCGCACACGCGAAGGAATCTCTTGCGGTGGTCACAGGTGAGCTAGTGTTGATGGAGTGATAGTCCTTCCTGTTGATAAACAGTCCTGGCTCGTGTGGAGATGCTCGTATTGCTATATGGGTGCAATCGATTACACCCTGCACCCGTGGGAAGCCAGCCACAGCATGGAATCCCACTGCCCTCTCCGTCTGGCTGAGGTCATCCATGGGGTAGTACTGTGAGGCCCTGCGAAACAAGCCGTCGGTGACCTGCCTTATGCACTTGTGTGCAGACGACTGAGAGACCCCGGCGATGTCCCCATTGGCACTCTGGAATGATTCGTAGGCGAAGAAGTTGAGGGCAGTGGTGACTTTGATAGTGACAGGTAAGGACATACTGCTCGGTCCAGCAGGGAGCAGCTCGGCATGAAGGAGGCTGCAGATGTCTGTGACTACCTGGCGACTGACTCTGAGCCTCCGTATGCACTGCTTCACGGAGAGGTCCATGAAGCTGAGCCTCATTCTGTAGGTCCTGTTGCGAGGGTGGTGCCTCCTGCGACATCGCTCTCTCTGTTGTTGCTCTCCATGCTTTTGTGCAGGTGCCTGTGGCGCAGCACTGTGTTGTGGAGCTCCATGTGGCAGAGGTGGACGCTGTGCCTGGCAAGGCTGGTGATGTTGCTCGTCCTCGGATGAAATGATGAATGCAGCCATGGCAACCCCATCCTGACGGTGTGAGTTTGAGAGGGTCCGCAAAGTAGGTAAATATATTTGCACAGCAGAGTTTTGGGTGGAAAGTAAGAATTTTGAGTGGAAACACAAAGGTCTTGCAGCGTAAACTTTGTCTGAAGTGACAGAGTGCCCTGCTGCAATAAATGAGGTTTTCTCCCCACCTGTCAAATAATAATTTGCATCTCCCACTGGCTGCTGGTTGAAACATGTCTGTTGCAACAGGGAGTATTTCCCACAGCACAGGAAACATGCTGAGGATCCTTCAAAATTGCACCCCTGCCAAAATGTCTACTCAATCAGGTATCTCAAGTACCTTAACTATCTATCAAGGTATGTAAATCATCATCCCGCCGGCTTTAATTGCCGGTGGGACTCCCGCATTCAGGAGGCGCGCGCGCACCCAAATGCATTACTGGGGAACCCAGAAGTCAGCGGGTTGGAGCCGGGCTCCGAACCCGCTCTGGATTTCTACAATTTTAGGAGCTTCCCCACCCCCGAAAATCGGCCCTAATGCAACTCTGGAAAAATGAAATAAAATCAGTATGTTTGTCTCTCAACTTAATATGCTTTCTGAAGTTTGTAGAACACAAAACAAACTTACAACAGGTGTGTAATCAGTATAACCATTTTTTCTCACTTTCTCATTCACACATACAGCATCTGTTTAAAAAACACTCAGTCTAAACTTGAGTGAAGCTTTTGAAATTTGCCTTCTAGTTTTTCTTCAAATATTAAAAAAATAACTGAGCAGAAATTGCTAGAAGGTAAAGAAAAATATTCCACCAGTTCAGCTGACTGAAAGGTGCTAATCCATCCTGGGAAATTAGGTACACGGCATATGCTCAGGCTGCAAAATCTGCTTTCAAATAACAAGATTACAGCTTTTAAGAGAGGCTAAGGCCTTCAAGTAAAAACTTTAATTAAGGCGCTAAAAGACAATTCAAAGGGTACATTTAATCCTGCCGTGGTGAAATATATTTTTTTAAAAATATTTTGTTTAAAACCTTATTTTGGATATTAGAAATTTCAGTGCCTAAGAAAAAATGGTGAACCAGATTTTTTCAAAAGTATTTTGAGTGATTTGTGGGGGAAAAGATAATACAGCACCTTGTAGTCATGGAACAGAGAGTCATGACATCTCATTGCTCAGATTAAAATGGGAAATCCTTTAAAGCATTACCTACAGGCATGACAGGCAATTGTGACAGCTAACTATTGACATTTTAATATTGGAGATTCCATGGAAGATGTTTACCTATCAATTTTAACAGGGGTGAGGGGCCCACGTACTGATTTTAATATATTATAGATATTTTTAAAAATCTCCTCACTCATGGATTGGTTGGAGTCTTGCTTTCAATGGGCAGGATTCCAATAGGGCTACATATATCTTTAAAATTCCAGTTCAGTAGGTAAATGGGATCACATGATATGCTACTGAAACAACAGACCAGAAAGGTCACAATGGTTGTGATGTACAAATATCTCAGTATCCTTGAACTTGGAGGTTTTTTCATGCCCTCTCTTTGCTCTCCTTATTTCCTTTTTTATGTCATCCCTGTACTTTCTATACTAGAAGTGCATCCCCTCTTGTTGGGCTTGTCGTGTACTGGCTAAAAAAGTTCTTCTGGACACCGATCAAGAATTTTGCGCCCTCTGTGCCCCTCACACTGTTTGAATCCCAGTTGATGTTAGGATAGGGAGAGGGGAGGGGTTGGAGAGGGGAGGGGATGGAAAGGAAGGGGAAAATTGGTCAAGGCTCCTGCTCCTGAACATTATCCAATTACTTTGGCTGAAAAACGTTATTTGTTGTATGGACATTGGACAAGAGCAACATTGGCCAGACTGTAATGCATTCCCACCACAAAATTGTCTACTTTTGCACACTAGGCTCACAATTGAAGGTGGACAAGGTACCATATCTGGAGGAGAGGTGAAAATTGGACATGGAGAAGAGAAACACAATTTAGCCACATTCACCAACCTGGGCTAGATGTTTACTGTAACTTTAGCTGCCTACATTTAGTATGATTTCAGCTGCAAGCTATCTGAGAGAACTATCCTACTTCCTCCATTAGTCAGGCCTTGTGCTCACTCAATACAAATTAAAAGATATATAGGACAGAAATACCAGAATCTATAAAGTGCATTTATTTTTGGGGAAGTGGAAACATGGGCTAGATTCACTCTAGGCTGTCCTGCAAAAATACTTAAAAGAATAACCCTAACTGCACACCATGTAACAATCTGCATTTCCTAAACCAACTACTTTTATTGTTTCTATGTGTGGAACAGCTAAAGAATGGAAAATTTTGTGCTATAGATCTATGTCCACAATGAGATCTGAACTGAGATCTGCTCAAATGTTTTCACTTTTTGGGCCTTTACCAACTATTAAGGCAGGAAACGTGTTCCATCTGGCTGGGCTGGATTTCAACTTAGGCCCCAGAGGTGAACACAAAAGTGTTCTAACCCACTGTGCCATTTAGTCCCTATAGAATCTCTGAGCATCCGTTCAAAGTGAAGATAATAGTATAACTGTCGGTTTAGTTTATAGCTGAAATTGGCAACAATGTAAAAGAATCAATTACAGTTGTGAGAAGGGATGATATGCTAAATGGATCATCAATCGAGGCATATGGGTTGAGCTAAGAAATAAAAAAGGGGCAGTCACACTACCAGGAGTGTACTATAGACCCCCGAATAGTGAAAGGGAGATAGAAGAACAAATATGTAGGCAAATTTCTGAGTGCAAAAATAAGAGGGCAATAATAGTAGGGGACTTCAACTACCCTAATATCAACTGGGATTCAAACAGTGTGAGGGGCACAGAGGGCGCAAAATTCTTGATCGGTGTCCAGGAGAACTTTTTTAGCCAGTACACGACAAGCCCAACAAGAGGGGATGCACTTCTAGTATAGAAAGTACAGGGATGACATAAAAAAGGAAATAAGGAGAGCAAAGAGAGGGCATGAAAAAATATTAGCTGGTAAGATTAAAGAAAACCCAAAGGTGTTTTATCAGTACATTAAGAACAAGAGGATAGCAAAGGAAAAGGCAGGATCTATCAGGGATGATAAGGGTAACTTGTGTGTAGAAGCAGAGGATGTGGGTAGGGTTTTAAATGAATATTTTGTCTCTGTATTCACAAAGGAAAGAGATGATCCGGACGTAGTAGTTAAAGAGGAGGTGTGTGAAATATTGGATAAGGTAAACATAACGAGAGAGGAAGTACCAGAGGGACTGGAATTCTTGAAAGTTGATAAGTCACCAGGGCCGGATGGATTGTTTCCATAGAATAGAACCATAGAAAAGATACAGCACAGAAGGGGGCCATTCGGCCCATTGTGTCCGCGCCGGCTCGAAGAACAACCAGGTGCCCATTCTAATCCCACCTTCCAGCGCCCGGTCCGTAGCCTTGCAGCTTACAACACTTTAGGTGCAGGTCCAGGTACTTTTTAAAAAGAGTTGAGGGTCCCTGCCTCTACTACCAATTCGGGCATCTAGGCTATTGAAGGAAGCCAGGGTGGAAATAGCGGATGCTCTGAGGATCATTTTCCAATCCTCACTAGATACAGGGGAAGTACCGGAGGACTGGAAGACTGCAAACGTAGTACTATTGTTTAAAAAGCGTACGAGTTACAAGCCGTCAGTCTTACCTCGGTGGTGGGCAAACTATTAGAATCAATACTGAGAGATAGGATAAGCTGTCACTTGGAAAGGCATGGTTTAATCAGGGATAGTCAGCATGGATTTGTTCAGGGAAGGTCATGCCTTACAAATCTGATTGAATTCTTTGAGGAAGTGACAAGGAGGATTGATGGGGGTAGTGCAGTGGATGTTGTCTACATGGATGTTAGTAAGGCATTTGACAAGGTCCCACATGGTCAGAAAGGTAAAAGCCCATGGGATACAGGGAAATGTGGTGAATTGGATCCAAAATTGGCTCAGTAACAGGAAAAAGGGTAAAAGTCGATGGATGTCTTTGCGAATGGAAATCCATTTAGAGTGGTGTGCCACAGGGCTCAGTGTTGCTGTTTGTGGTATATATTAATGATTTGGACTTGAATGTAGGGGGCATGATTGGCAAATTTGCAGACGACACAAAAATTGGCCGTGTAGTTGGTAGTGAAGAGGATAGCTGTAGACTCCAAGAAGATATCAATGTGGAGTGGGTGGAAAAGTGGCAAATGGACTTCAACCCGGAGAAGTGCACTTAGGGAGGGCAAACAGTAAAAGGGAATGTGCAGTAAACGGGAATGTATTGAGAGGGGTAGAGGAAGTAAGAGACTTTGGAGTGCATGTGCACAGGTCCTTAAAAGGTGGCAGTACAGGTAGATAAGGTTGTGAAGAAGGCATATTGAATGCTCTCCGTTATTAGCCGAAGTAGAGAATACAAAAGCAGGGATGTAATGATGGAACTGTATAAAACACTGGTAAGGCCACAGCTGGAGTATTGTGCGCAGTTCTGGTCACCACATTACAGGAAGGACGTAATTGCTCTGGAGAGAGTGCAGAGAAGATGTTGCCAGGGCTTGAAAATTGTAGCTACGAGGAGAGATTGGATAGGCTGGGGTTGTTTTCCTTGGAACAGAGGAGGCTGAGGGGTGACTTGATTGAGGTGTACAAAATTATGAGGGGCCCAGATAGAGTACACTGGAAGTACCTGTTTCCCCTAGCGGAGAGTTCAAGAACTAGAGGACATAGATTTAAGCTGATTGGCGGAAGGATTGGAGGGGACACGAGGAAAAACTTTTTTACCCAGAGGGTGGTGGGTGCATGGAATTCACTGCCCTCATTGGTGGTAGAGGCAGGGACCCTCAACTCTTGTAAAAAGTACCTGGACCTGCACCTAAAGTGCTGTAAGCTGCAGGGCTACGGACCGGGTGCTGGAAGGTGGGATTAGAATGGGCACCTGGTTGTTCTTCGAGCTGGCGCGGACACGATGGGCCGAATGGCCCCCTTCTTTGCTGTATCTTTTCTATGGTTCTATGGTAAATATCAGTCTAATGTAAAAATGTTTTTTTTTTGCCATTTTTCTCTCCTGCTATCTTGCTGGGATATGGTTCCACGGGCCTTGACTGGCCTTCCTTGACCAAGTGACCATTCTTCCAGCTGGAGGGGCATCATAGTCAATTCCAATCCTGTCTTAATCAAGTGTCACACATACAATGTCCAGGGGCGAAACCGTTTAGATCACTGGGAAAATGAGCCAGGAACCCTGACTAATTTTTCTTTTCCAAGCACAGGAACACTGACACTGATTGTAGTGCCATCCCAACTAAGGACAGCTAACTCAGCACCAACTGGGAATTTAGCTTGAGACCTTCTGATCCTTTTTATTCAACTGCACACTGCCTATACCAATTGAAGCCTCAGGGGATCCCAAATGAAGTTTTGTAAAAGGGAATTTAATTACAGAGCCTTAGACATTGCATTATGTTACTGTTAAAATCTGGCCGCAATATTTTAAATAAAACTCCAATAAAACTTTTGTAACTGTGTAATTCTGTTGATTTTTAAAAAGAACTAAGCTGCATTCTGCCAGCAATGTGAATTTCAAGTCACCTATTTGTTCAAATACATACCTTCTCACGCTGGTATTCAGCAAACACCATAGAGACAGCTACAAGTACTGGATGGCAGAGAAACCAAAGGATGCAGCCCTAATACAGAGAAAAGAAAGAGGTTGAGTGTTGAGTGGCAGTTCATCAAAGACGTCAAAAGACCCACCAACAATATACTTTAAAGCCAAGAGTTATTGCTTTATGACCAATATACACTGAAAAACTACTAGTTCTGGTTACAACGTTAATGTAAATCATAGGAAAACCATAGAAATTTCCTTGTGAATATTTGAATTGTTATTTTAAACACTTTGAGGAGAGTGAAGATTTATATTTTATTTTTCTTTCTTTTTACTAAATCAGAAATTATTTTTGTGCGGTTGTAATTAAACAGTCTGAACAAATTCATTTAGGTTTGATCTGACTAAAAAAAATAACAGGTAATAGATTTGGGGTCTGGGAAATGTTGGTCTCTGACTTTGATCTCTTTTATATGGTAGCATGCTGTCAATGCTTTGTGCAAGGTACCATCGCTGTCACTGCATGTTATAATTTAAAGGGACTCTGTGACTTGGACTGTGTCGGGTACTTGCTGTTTTTTGCCCCCTTCCTATTGGCCTTGCAACAGGGACCACAGCGGACAGGTACAGTAAAAGAGGGAGTGCAGGGCTTTGCATTTGCAGGATGCTGCTTCAGTTTAATGTCATTGTCCTGTCGTGCTTTTTCACTGGGAGCCCAACATCCATGTGCTGGTTCCCTGTGTTTACAATGTAAAATCTGGCTCGTATCCTAACAGCAGAATCACAGTCCCTGTTCTTGGTGGGCCTACTAGACAAATGCCAATGTAAAAGCCTTAGCAGCAAAATAAAACTGCTGTAAAGATGTTGATAAAGTATTTTGGAACACAATTGATTTATGATCTGAAGGAAACAAATTGTGAAATTTGAAAGAGATGAATAAATGTTTGAAAAAGAGGAATATCAAAGGTTATGGGGAGAAAGCAGCAGACTAGGAGGTCTGCGTGGACAGAAACACTGGTGCAAACTTGATGGAAAGAGTAGCCTGTTTCAGTGCTGTAACATTCTATGATTCTTTACGAGTCGAACAAGTGTCACTTTTCTACCATCTATGTTTCAATCCATCAGGGACTATAAATTTTTACTGAAAAGATATATAGAAAAATAATTCTCTACATTTATTTGATTTTATTGCCAAAATCAAGTGTTTTTTTTACAACCACTGACCTTTTTAAGAATAATATAGAAGTTTACATGATGTGGAGATGCCGGTGATGGACTGGGGTGGACAAATGTAAGGAATCTTACAACACCAGGTTATAGTCCAACAGTTTCATTTGAAAATCACAAGCTTTCACAATCTCCGAAAGCTTGTGATTTTCAAATAAAACTGTTAGAAGTTTACAGCATAGAAGGGTAGATAAAGGAGAACCAATGAATGTAGTATATTTGGATTTTCAAAAGGCATTCAATAAGGTGCCACACAAGAGGTTGTTACACAAGATTAAGACTCATGGGATTGGGGGTACTATATTAGCATGGATTGAGGAATAGTTAACGGACAGAAAACAGAGAGTAGGAATAAATGGGTCATTTTCGGTTTGGCAGGTTGTAACTAGTAGGCCTCAGCTGTTTACAATCTATATCAATGACTTAGATGAGGGGATGAAGTGTAATGTATCAACAATATAAAGCTAGGTGGGAATGTAAGCTGTGAGGAGGAAGCAAAGAGGCTGCAAAGGGATTTAGACAGGTTAAGTGAGTGGGCGAGACAGTAGCAGATAGAGTATGGTGTGGGGAAATGTGAAATTATCCACTTTGGTAGGAAGAATAGAAGAGCAGAATAATTTTTAAAAGGTGAGAGACTAAGAAATGTTGGTAGTTAGAGGGATTTAGGTGTCCTTGTACATGAATCACTGAAAGTTAACATACAGGTATAGCAAGCAATTAGGAAGGCTAGCCTTTATTGCAAGGGGGTTGGAGTATAAGAGTAAGGAGATCTATCTGCAATTATATAGGGCTCTGGTGAGACCACACCTGGAGTATTGTATACAGTTTTGGTCTCCTTACCTAAGGAAGGATATACTTGTCTTAATGGGGGTGCAACAAAGGTTCACTAGATTGATTCCTGGGATGAGAGCTTTGTCCTATGAGGAGAGATTGAGTAGAATGGGCCTATATTCTCTAGAGTTTAGAAGAATGAGGGGTGATCTCATTGAAACACATAAAATTCTCAGAGGGCTTGATAGGGTAGATACTGAGAGGCTGTTTTCGCTAGCTGGAGAGTCTAGAACTAAAGGTCATATTTTCAATATAAGGGATCTGTCATTTAGGACTGAGATGAGGAAAAATTTCTTCACTCAGAGTGTTGTGAATCTTTGGAATTCTCTACCCCAGAGGGCTGTGGATGTTCAGTCACTGAGTATATTCAAGATGGAGATCGATAGATTTTTGGACACTAAGGGAATCAAGGGATATGAGGATAGGGCGGGAAAGTGGAGTTGAAGTAGAAGATCAGCCATAATCTTATTGAATGGCGGAGCAGGCTCAAGGGGCCGTATGGCCTGCTCCTGCTCCTATTTCTTATGTTCTTAGAAGGAGACCACTTGGCCCAGCACATTGGTGTCAACTCTTTGTTACAGCAGTCCAAAATTAATCGCACCATTTTATTCAGAGCATTCGGCAAATAATGTGAAAAATCACAATCTTCTAACACTTAACTAATCAACTGTCTTTCTATAAAGTTAATCATGCAACAACACTCAATCTTGCAACAACTATGCAAGAGACATATTACATAGAATTACGTAGAATCTACAGCACAGAATCATGGCATTTGGCCAAACTGATCTATGCCTGCCAGGGGTAAATTAATTTTGTTCATTGTTTACAACTGGATGCCTCATAGAAACATAGAAAAATTTAAGGCACAGAAGGAAGCCATTCAGCCCATCGTGACTGTTTCGGTCGAAAAAGAGCTACCTAGCCTAGTCCCACTTTCCAGCGCTTGGTCCGTAGCCCGGTAGGTTATGGCACTTCAAGTGAATATCCAAGTACTTATTAAATGTGATGAGAGTTTCTGCCTCAACCACCCTTTCACACAGTGAGTTCCAGACCCTTACCACCCTCTGGGTGAAAAACAATTTCCTCAGCTCCCCTCTAATCCTTCTACCAATTACTTTAAATCTATGCCCCCTGGTTATTGACCTCTCTGCTAAGGGAAATAGGTCCTTCCTGTCCACTTTATCTAGGCCCCTCATAATTTTATATATCTCAATTAAATCACTCCTCAGTCTCGTCTAATGTGAATCCAAAGAAAACAACACCAGCCTATCCAAACTTTCTTCATAGCTAAAATTCTCCAGTCCTGGCAACATCCTCGTAAATCTCCTCTGTACCCTCTCTAGTGCAATCAAATCTTTTCTGTAATGTGGTGACCAGTACTCAAGCTGTGGCCTAACTAGTGTTTTATACAGCCTCAAGCTATTATTGTTTTAACCTTTGGACTCTTCTGTGGGCATCAAATCAAACATTCCCCTTTCAGAATGGCCAGAGATGGCATTACTTTTATAAATTTCTGTTACATGGTTGGGACAGGGGATCATTGGTTAAGATTTATTGCACTTTATTTGCAATTAAATTTTAAGTTATCTTTCAAATTATGAAAAGCCAATGTTGTATTTTTAAAGCTGCAAACAAATTGCAGCATTAAGATAAATTAAGAAAATCACATAACTGAACCAACCTAGTAGCTTCAGAAAACCAAGTATAGATGGTAGAACTATTATTGATGTTTATCCTTCATGTTGTGTATCTTTTTAGCACATTGTGAGCAATTTTTAAAAATTTTTAGTTGGTTTTAGGATTGGATATGCACCAAGCTCTGAATAGCATTTTACAGATATTCAAATGTCATATCTACACAGAGGTAGAGTCACCTTACCCACTCCCCTCCCCACTTTCCCTCTTTCATTCCTTTTCTATTGCCTTCCTTCAGTAGACATTGGCATAAAATTTTGACAGAATCCACCAGCAGCATGCACTTTTCCTTGATGGGAAATGACTGGAAAAATAGGAGCACTGCGAAACACACAAGCCGACATACAAACCTGATTTTCTGATGCATACTACCATCAAGTTAGATTTCGACTGGTAACAGAGTCTCCAAAATTTTATCTCATTACCTTCAACCAGGAGACCAACATGAGGGCTCTGTACATGCGAGTGTCTCATGTTCTGATTTTGCATTCCTCCTTATAGAGATGGACTTAGCCTCTGCCCTGTGACGTTACATCGTTGGTAATTATGGGTAGTATTCCATGTTCTTAAGGATGCCCTATATTTGAAAGTGCTGTGCCCACATTGCTCCTCTCCTAACTGACACTGTCTCATGCATAGCTCCCTAGTACTGCCATTATCAGGGAGGCAAAAGTACCATCTCAGGCTCCTCTGCTTAAAAATATGTTGGGATGATTACTGTCCAATCACTGATTTAAGCAATGTTATACAAGTAAATAAGGAACAGTAAATAAAGTATGTATTGAATTAATCTAAAATCATCATTAATGTTTTCCTCACAGGTACAATGATTTAGTTCCATTTTATTTAAGTTTATGTATTGACACAGGGATATGAATACTTAAATGGCATTCAGGAGAACTTTTTTAGCCGGTAAGTAGCAAGCTCAACAAGATGGGGGCAGTTCTCGATTTAGTTTTAGGGAATGAAGCTGGGCAGGTGGAAGGAGTATCAGTGGGAGAGCATTTTGGTGGTAGTGATCATAATTCAGTTAGATTTAGCATAGTTATGGAAAAGAACAGAGATAGAACAGGAATAAATGCTCTAAATTACTAAGCCGAGAAGTGATTTAGCAAAAGTGGACTGGAAACAGCTACTTGAAGGTAAATCAGTGTCAGAGCAGTGGGAGGCATTCAAGGGGTTCAGAGTAAACATGTTCCCACCAAGAAAAAGGGTGGGACTGTCAAATCTAGAGCCCCCTGGATGACAAGGAGCATACAGGGTAAGATAAGGCAAAAAAGGGAATCTTATGTCAGATACCAAGAGCTCAATACTGCAGAAAGCCTAGAGGAGTATAGAAAGTGCAGGGGTGAAATTAGAAAGGAAATTAGGAAAGCAAAGAGAGGGCATGAAAAAATACTGGCAAGTAAAATTAAGGAAAACCCCAAAATGTTTTATAAATACATAAAGAGCAAGAGGATAACTAAGGAAAGAGTAGGGCCTATCTACTTTCAAAGATGCTAAACCCCTTACTACTTCTCCTCTCACTACGTTTGTCCCATCCAATATTTCACACCCCTCCTCCTTAACTACAATCTCTGCATCGTTCCCCTCTTATGTGAAGTCAGACGCAAAATATTCATTACGAACCATACCCACATCTTCCGCCTCCATCCATAGGTTACCTTTTTGTTCTCTAATAGGCCCTACTCTTTCCTTAGTTATCCTCTTGCTCTTTATGTATTTATAAAACATTTTGGGGTTTTCCTTAATTTTACTTGCCAGTATTTTTTCATGCCCTCTCTTTGCTTTCCTAATTTCCTTTCTAATTTCACCCCTGCACTTACTATACTCCTCTAGGCTTTCTGCAGTATTGAGCTCTTGGTGTCTGACATAAGATTCCCTTTTTAACCTTATCTTACCCTGTATGCTCCTTGTCATCCGGGGGCTCTAGATTTGACAGTCCCACCCTTTTTCTTTGTGGGAACATGTTTACTCTGAACCCCTTGAATGCCTCCCACTGCTCTGACACTGATTTACCTTCAAGTAGCTGTTTCCAGTCCATTTTTGCTGAATCACTTCTCAGCTTAGTAATTTAGAGCATTTATTCCTGTTCTATCTCTGTTCTTTTCCATAACTATGCTAAATCTAACTGAATTATGATCACTACCACCAAAATGCTCTCCCACTGATACTCCTTCCACCTGCCCAGCTTCATTCCCTAAAACTAAATCGAGAACTGCCCCCCTCTTGTTGAGCTTGCTACTTACCAGCTAAAAAAGTTCTCCTGAATGCCATTTAAGTATTCATATCCCTGTGTCAATACATAAACTTAAATAAAATGAAATAAAATGGAAATAAATCATTGTACCTGTGAGGAAAACATTAACGATGATTTTAGATTAATTCAATACATACTTTATTTACTGTTCCTTATTTACTTGTATAACATTGCTTAAATCAGTGATTGGACAGTAATCATCCTTAACATCAACCCAACATATTTTTAAGCAGAGGAGCCTGAGATGGTACTTTTGCCTCCCTGATAATGGCAGTACGAGGGAGCTATGCATGAGACAGTGTCAGTTAGGAGAGGAGCAATGTGGGCACAGCACTTTCAAATATACTTTGAAAGTAGATAAATCCCCAGTTCCGGATGAAATTTTTCCCAGGCTGCTAAGAGAAGCAAGGGACGAAATAGTGGAGGCTCTGCCCATCATTTTCCAATCCTCCCTGGCTACAGGCATGGTGCCAGAGGATTGGAGGACTGCTAACGTTGTACTGTTGTTTAAAAAGGGACAAAGAGATAGACTGAGTAATTATATACCAGTCAGTCTAACCTCGGTGGTGGGCAAATTATTGGAAACGATTCTGAGGGATAGCATAAATCATCATTTAGAAAGGCACGGGTTAAACAAGGAGAGTCAGCATAGATTTGTTAAGGGAAGATCGTGTCTGACTAACTTGCTTGAATTTTTTGAGCAAGTAACAAGGAGGGTTGATGAGGGTAACACGTTTGATGTAGTGTACATGGATTTTAGCTTTAGCAAGGCTTTTGACTGGTCAAAAAAGTAAAAGCCCATGGGATCCAAGAGAAAGTGGCTAGTTGGATCCAAAATTGGCTCAGTGGCAGGAAGCAAAGGATAATGGCTGATGCGTATTTTTGCGACTGGAAGGCTGTATCCAGTGGGGTCCCGCAAGGCTCAGTACTAGGTCCCTTGCTTTTTGTGGTATATATTAATGATTTGGACTTGAATGTGAGGAGCTTGATCAAGAAGTTTGCAGATGATACAAAAATTGGCCGTTTGGTTGATAGTGAGGAGGAGAGCTGTAGACTGCAGGAAGATATCGATGGACTGGTCAGGTGGGCAGAAAAGTGGCAAATGGAATTCAACCCAGAGAAGTGTGAGGTAACGCATTTGAGGAGGGCATACAAGGCAAGGGAGTACAATAAATGAGAGGATACTGAGAGGTGTAGAGGAACAAAGGGACCTTGAAGTGCATGTCCACAGATCCCAGAAAGTAGCAAGACAGGTAAATAAGGTGGTTAAAAAGGCATACAGGATACTTTCTATATTAGCCGAGGCATAGCATATAAGAGCAGGGAGGTTATGCTAGAACCGTATAAAACATTGGTTAGGCCACAGCTTGAGTACTGCATACAGTTCTGGTCACCACATTACAGAAAAGATGTGATTGCACTAGAGAGGGTACAAAGGAAATTTACGAGGATGTTGCCAGGCCTGGAGAATTTTAGCTATGAGAAACGATTGGATAGGCTGGGGTTGTTTTCTTTGGAACAAAGGAGGCTGAGGGGAGATTTAATTGAGGTATATAAAATTATGACGGGATTAGATAGAGTGGATAGAGAGGACCTATTTCCCTTAGCAAAGGGGTCAGTGACATGGGGCATAGATTTAAAGTAATTGGTAGAAGGATTAGGGGGGAGCTGAGGAGAAATGTTTTCACCCAGGGGGTGGTGGGGGCTGGAACTCACTGCCTGAAAGCGTGGTAGAGGTAGAAACCCTCAACTCACTTAAGAAGTACTTGGATGTGCACTTGAAGTGCCATCACCTAGAGGGCTACGGACCACATGCTGGAAAGTGAGATTAAGCTGGATAGCTCTTTTTCGGCCAGCACGGACATGATGGGCCGAATGGCCTCCTTCTGTGCCGTAACTTTCCATGATTCTATGATGAATCTTCTAACTATCTTTTAATTTAAATGGAATATGAGGTTAACAACTTAACTTCGCTGCTGATCATAAAAGCTCATACTTACCTTAGCAAAGCTGATATAGAAATCTCTCTTCAGTGCACTTCTTTCCACGGTAATGATCTGGTAAAGACCAGAGGCTAAGAGCAGGGCCAGACACACCCTTAAAACAATGAGTAGCAGAGCTGCCACGCTATGGTGTGCATGGTAGCTGTGGTGATCCGTATCTGCAAACTGTTCCCAAAGCAATAAAATTCCCTGTAAAAATGAGGCAGAGGCAACAATGGAAGAGATCTTTACTGAAAATATTAACACAGTATTAAAGAAAAACAAGTACTTTATCTCTGAATCGCATACGTCCTGTTGCAGTGATACAAAAATAACTTTAGTATTGTTGTATGGTTATGGTTATGCCAAGATGAGGTTATCACATCAAACCAATGGAAACAGAATCATAAAAAAGGAACTAAATATACAGTTGGGCATTGGTCTTTGCCAATGGAAACTTCCATTTAAATCTGGTGCAATTTCACCATCAGCAGTAACAGTAAATTTGTACTATGGCCAGATTTTATATTTCTCCCTTGTGAAGAGTTTTTGCTGGTACTCGGAAGAAGTCAGATTTACCAGTGGTACTAACCTGCTGTTCAAAATTATTTTACATAACGACTGCTGGCAAACAGTTTGCCATATAGAAGCTGAAAAATAAGTGTTTTGGCCTTGAGGAAGCAATGATTATTACCTAGAGTCTTGCCTTCAACAAGACAGGATTCCATCTATGCATAACATCCAAAGTTAAAAAATAATTTCAAAAAAGTAGAAATTAACACTAACTTGTTTCTGCCCACAGAAATATCTGTTGTTCTCAGCTTTTAAAGAAAATGGCAATCGCTTTTGCACACAGCAATACTGAGGGGAAAGCATTCTTTGCAGCACATCCTTTGGCAAATCCTGCAATAAATTCAGTAGACTACCACCACCAGCAGCTATATGCCTCTAGCCCCAACTCCATCAATCCCCCTGGGTGCTGACTCAAACTGAATCAGGTGATGTGTAACCTTGGCATCCTGTTCAATGATAAGCTGAACTATTTACTACACATCCAGTTAGCCCTCAAGACTGCTTTCTTCCATTGCCAGAACATTACCCATTTGTGCTCCGATCACTCCATTTGCCTCTTAAATCCTAATCCATGCCTTTATCGCCTCTAAAATTGATTTCTTGAATGCTCGTTTTGCCAGCCTGCCATCCTTCAGTTCTAATCCAGAACTCTATGGCCTGAGTCCTCTCACACAAAATCCTGCACACCCATTATCCCTTGCCAAACTCCTCTGGCTCCCTGTCCCCCAGCCCATTGGTTTCAAAGTTTTTGTCTTAGTTTTCAAATCCCTCCACAGTCTCACTCTAACCTATTTCAGTAATCTTGTCCAGCTGTACTCTCCACTCCTCTGACTTCAGATTACTGTTCATCCCCCGCTTCTTCCATTCCAAAAGCCAATCTTGCACTCATTACATCTCTACTCCTTAAGTCAGTGATTTTCAAACTTTTCTGTATGGAGGATCCCCTGAAAATAACAACACACTTATGGGGGCCCTCTGTCAGCCGCACAAAAAGAAACAAGATTACCATTGCAGAATTTGTAACATACAGCAACAGAAATAATAGTCTAGTAAATCACCAAGTACAGAAAACTACAGAAATCTGATGACCTTTCTGACTACTTAGGATCAGGGGACCCAATTTGAAAGCCTATGACCTAAACCACCGTTCTGCTTCCTTCAAAAACCTATCTCTATGAGCATACTTTTGGTCCCCAGAAGTATGCTCATCCTCCTCTTTCCGTCTTCTGCTCATTGTCCTCCTCTTCCCCCTGTAAAGTAAGATGCTTGTTGTCCTAGATGATGAGCACTATATAGATGCAAGCTGTTGTTGATACTGTCCACCAATGGGAAAAGTCACACAAGAACGTCCAGCTTATTTTCCTACAGTGTTCTTCACAAAAGAACTTCTTTACACTGAGGAAGGAAAACAGAGGCCAAGCAGAGGAGAGAAAAGAAGGCAGCACGGATGCTGGAGCAAAGACACAGTCAAAGAAAAGGGATTTGAGAAGGTTTTTGAAAACAGGGAAAGAAGTAGCAAAGTGAAGAGATCTAGAGAAAATAAAATTCCCTCAGAACAACTGTTATGATTTGGTAGTTACATCTCTAAAATAGTGGAATAAGATATATACAGAATGGAATGCCCCTACACTCGAAGAGTATCTGGAAGTCAATTTCAGATAAGGTTCAAATAGTCTGAAGTTGTGTGTTAATCTGAAGTTTGGGCTTTGTTGATTATTTTGATTTTCTGGTCACTAAACTTGGATTATCAGAAGTCTGAGATATTTGACTTGGCCATTCAAAGCTAAATCCTGAAACCTAATTCTGCATTTGATAGGGCATCAGCGGTTCTCCAAAAGCTGAGTCATGAGCAACACTGCACTATGGGATTAACATTCAGAATTTTGCTCTGAGTTTACTTTTTGAATTCAAAGCCGAACTTTGGTCCATCTTTAAAATTCATCTTTAGATATTTAAAGCTGAATTCTTGAATGTTCGTCATATCTAACACAAAACGTGAAATGCTCTTCGAGCCTCTTCCCATAGCAATAAAGCATAACCTGTCTAGATCTGCATTATAAATCATCAAAAAATATTCTCGTTGACACTACTAATCAATTTACGAAAAAGCCTCCAGTCAACATAAATGTGCCAGTATCAAATATGCACACAATATTGGTTAAATACAGTCTCAATGTCGCCCACATTTCATTTTTATTTAATACATCATTACATTTTTAAAATTTAGGACAGAGGGTATTACATTAATATTTGAAATTCTCCTTTATGTGTTGGTAACAACTCAACTGACCTGAGTAATAACAGCTGCAACCGCTATGGCAGTAGATGTTGGGGTTGTGTCCCACTGCAGGAGCCTACTCTGAGTTCTTCCCATTCTACCCAGAGTCCATCCCATACATAAACTCAGGAGCATATAGAGCATCTGAATCTGGGAGACCATGTCACACACTGTTAAGGAAAAGAAAGCATCAATAGATCTGTTATTTCAAGGTTATATGTACTTTCTGTCTATTTTAACTGAAATGAGGAATTTCAGAGTCCAAAGTTGGAAATGGGTTGTAAAAATCTATTTCATCAAAATTGAAAAGCAAGGATATAAAATATTAAAAAATAAATTCAATGTCTAAAACAAGCAAAGAGGAAAAGAGGAAAAAATGTTACTTTCTAATGTACATCATATATTATGATACTGAAAATTTGTTTTGGTTCTGTTTTATAGCATTAAACATGTTTTCCCCTTAAATCTATAATGAGCTATTGAATATATATGACATTGTATCACTATACCGAGTATAACACCAGATTATAAAAAAATGATCCAAGCACTGTGGGAGAACCTTCACCACACAGACTGCAGCGGTTCAAGAAGGCAGCTCACCACCACCTTCATAAGGGCAATTAGGGATGGGCAATAAATGCTGGCCTTGCCAGCGACACCCACATCCCATGAACAAATTTTAAAAAATCTAGTGAGAAGTGAAAATTAAAAATAGCGGTGATAATGACAATCTGCTAGCACGAGTTGAGAGATGGAGTATAAAGTCCCCAACTTTTTCTCATTATTATCCACATTGAAAGAGCATCAAGAGATAAGAGCTGGAGAGAGAAGAGTCTTTCCAAATGATTTAACTTAAAAGGGAACAATCTTTTTAACTTAATGAAGAGAGCTTTTTACAGTGGCAAAAAACTGTAAACAGGGTGCTCAAGACTCTACCAAAAATCTCATTTACATAGGCACTCCACAATTTGGACACAAATGAATATTAAAATTGCAATTCCATATTACAGCACAATACTATACTGATTTGTGCTGAAAATGTACGCTGCAACACAAAAATGACAAAAGTTTCAATATGTTCAGTATACATTTACATTCCAGGTATAATCACACCAAAAGTGCATACATTTTTCTGATTCCTAAAGACAGGATTTTATTTTTTATAAATGTGTTATTGTTTATAAACTGTTTTCTGATTTTTTAAAAATCAATGAACTATTTAAAGAAGTACTACTTTTATGTTTGGGAAGAGAGGATGGCCAACTACTCAGGCATCATTTTTATTAAGATGATGCCACATCTAAATGATAGTGGCATTTATTGTACAGTATTAATCTCGGTGAGAAAAATAGGGAGTTTAAAATAACAAAACATAAGTGGCATTACCGTGATCAGGTAAGAGTTGCTATGGCAACAATTGCAAGCATTGGTGTGAAAGCTTTTTTCAGCAAATATTCACAAATATCCACAAATGTTATTTAATCTGATGTAATTGTTGGATTTCTTCCCTATTAGTCATGGTGGGAACTTTAACACTGACTGAACCATGCAGGAACTGAGATTTATCTTCTCATTTATTAAAAAATTAAAATGGTCCTTGACATATATTACACCTATAGTATACACTGTCCATGGTATAATATACAAAGTACATACACTGTGCTGGTGAGCAAGCTTTACAGAGTGCTTGGGATTGTAAATAACCATTGGGATTGGCTCCAGTAGCAATTGGCGCTACTGAGTACTGCTGTTCTTGCCTGCCGTGTCAGAGCCTGGTGGGTTTTAGTGTCATCAGGTCTTTGACAGTTACCCTGTTTAGGCAGGGTGTGCCATGCTCCAGGGTACTTGGTATGCAACCTACATTGGGGATGCTGTTGATGTACTAGCTAGCTGCTGCAATGGATCAGGGATGAGTTCAGATTTCAAAGTGGCTTTGTGACTTTGACCATGTTACCACGCTCAGTTTGGAAAGTGTTTTATGTGCAAGTACTAGAAGGTGTCATCTTGAATGAGCTGGAATTCAGTTTGAAGAGTATTGAAGAATTTGATGGCTGCGTTGTCAATGAGTTATGAGAAACTTTCAATCTCGTTATTGCGCCAAGACTTTAAGTCACCCCAAGGGCTGAACCATGATAGCAAAGTTATGTCATAAGAATGATGCTGCAGATAGCTCTGTGGAGACAAGGAAGTGCTGGCCCAGTTTTCTCTATAACTATAAATAGTCCAGACTAATAGCTAAAATACAAGGGGAAAGAACTACTTTGGTCATGGAGAGGTGTATGATAAGGAGGGATTGCAGCACTCTTGTTTCATAGCAAACCAGAAATGGTCTAGTAGTTGCTTTGGTCCATTAATTTGGTATCTGAACTTGTGCTGCCCATTAATAGCATTAGGAAAGGCAAGTCCTCTTCTGTCATTGGATAATTGGAGATTGCTTGGTCTTTGAAATGAAGCTCCTTGATCTGTTTGTCAGTCTTTGTAAGTTTGGGGGATTTGGATGAGCAACATCTGGAACAGAGTTTTTTGAGGGTGTAACTAGCAGGATAAATAAGGGGGAACCAGTGGATGTAGTATCTTTGGATTTTCAAAAGGCATTCAATAAGATACCACACAAGAGGTTGTTACACAAGATTTGGGCTCATGGGATTGGGGATAATTTATTAGCATGGATTGAGGATTGGTTAATGGACAGAAACAGAGTAGGAATAAACGGGTCATATTCGGGTTGGCAGGTCATAACTATTGGGGTGCCACAAGGATCAGTGCTTGGGCCTCAGCTGTTTACAATCTATATCAATGACTTAGATGAGGGGACCAAGTGTAATGTATCCAAGTTTGCTGACGATACAAAGATAGGTGCGAAAGTAAGCTGTGAGGAGGACGCAAAGAGGCTGCAAGGGGATATAGACAGGTTAAGTGAGTGGGCAAGAAGGTAGCAGATGGAGTATATCGTGGGGAAATGTGAAATTATCCACTTTGGTAGAAAGAACAGAAAAGCAGAATATTTTTTAAAAGGTGAGAGACTAAGAAATGTTGAAGGTCAGAGGAATTTGGGTATCCTTATACACGAATCACAGAAAGTTAACATGCAGCTACAGTAAGGAATTAGGAAGGCAAATAGTATGTTAGCCTTTATTGCAAGGGGGTTGGAGTATAAAAGGAGGACTTGCCATAATTATGTTGGGATCTGGTGAGACTACACCTGGAGTACTGTGTATAGTTTTTGTCTCCTTCTATAAGAGGCAGTGCAACAAAGGTTCACTAGATTGATTCCTGGGATGAGAGGGTTATCCTATGAGGAGAGATAGAGTAAAATGGGTCTATATTCTCTGGAGTTTAGAAGAAGAAGTGATCTCATTGAAACGTAAAAAATTCTTAGAGGGATTGATAGGGTAGATGCTGAGAGGTTGTTTCCCCGACTGGAGAGTCTAGAACTAGGGGTCATAGTTTCATGCTAAGAGGTTAGCCGTTTGAAGAAATTTTTCCACTCAAAGAGTTGTGATTCTTTGGAATTCTGTACCCCAGAGGGCTGCGGATGCTCAGTCGTCGAGTATATTCAAGGTTGAGATCGATAGATTTTTGGACACTAAAGGAATCAAGGGATATGGGGATAGGGCAGGAAAGTTGAGTTGAGGTAGAAGATCAGCCACAAGAATGTAAGAAATAGGAGCAGGAGTAGGCCATAAGACCCCTCGTGCCTGCTTTGCCATTCAATCAGATCATGGCTGATCTTCAACCTCAACTCCACTTTCCTGCCGATCCCCATATCCCTTGATTTCCCCTAGCGTCCAAAAATCTATCTCAGCCTTGAATATACTCAACGACTCAGCATCCACAACCCTCTGGGGTAGAGAATTCCAAAGATTCACAACCCTCTGAGTGAAGAAATTCCTCCTCCTCTCGGACTTAAATGGCCGACTCCTTATCCTACAACCATACCCCCTAATTCTAGACTCTACTGCCAGGGGAAACAACCTCTCAGCATCTACCCTATTAAGCCCCCTCGGAATCTAATATGTTTAAATGAGATCACCTCTCATACTTCTAAACTCCAGAGAGTATAGGCCCATTCTACTCAACCTCTCCTCATAGGACAACCCTCTCATCCTAGGGATTAATCTAGCCATGATCTTATTGAATGGTGGAGCAGGCTCGAGGGGCTGTATGGCCTACTCCTGCTCCTATTTCTTATGTTCTTAACAGGTATAGGAGCCCGATAGGATGTTCATTTTGAGCACACTTATTCTTCCCAGCAGGAAGATAAGGAGAAATGTCTACTGGGTCAAATCTTCCCCAAGAGCCTTGAGTACACTTAGGAAGTTAGCTTGGCAGAGCTTTCAGTGTTTAAGGGCTTTGTTAACCACTAGCTATTTTAAGCCTTCAAGCACCATTTGAACCAGTTATAATGGCTAGGGCATACTATATGCCTATGGGCATAGCTTCTGTTTTTGTATAGTTATTCTGCCCGGACAGAGTTCCGAATGCTTTGATGCAGCTGATGACATTGGGGATTGAGAAGAGTATAGAGGGTGTTATCTATGTCAGCAAAATTTTGTGCAGAAACCCTGACACAGTGATCCTCTGTCATTATTAGCATGTAAAAACCCAGCAATTTGTGGTGAGGAAAAGATAGGCCATGAGTTGTGTATAGCCACAAATTGCTGGACGATTTGTAGCCTCGAAAAACAGGAGCTTGCCATTAGCCTCCTCATGAGTGTCAAGAAATCGCTGGATTTACGCCAAAAATACAAATGAAATTTGCCGCAGCCATTTAGGGCTGGTAGAATCATACAACACAGAAGGCCATTCGGCCCATCGTGCTTGTGCTAGCTCCCCTACTCTTTCCCTAAAGCCTTGCAAATATTTCCTTTTTAAGTAGAGATTCAATTCCCTTTTGAAAGTTACTACTGAATCTGCGTCCACCACCCTTTTGGGCAATGCATTCCAGATCATAATAATTCGCTGCGTAAAAACATCTTTCCTCATCTGCTCCCTGGTTTTTGGCCAATTATTTTAAATCTGTGTCCTCTGGTTACTGACCCTCCTACCAGTCTATACAGTTTCTCACTATTTACTCTATTAAAACCCCTCATAATTTTGAACACTTTTATTAAATCTCCCCTTAACCTTCTCTGCTCTAAGGAGTACAATCCCAGCTTCTCTAGGCTCTCCAGATAACTGAAAACCCTCGTCCCTGGTACCACTCTAGTAAATCTCATCTGCACCCTCTCCAAGGCCTTGACGTCCTTTCTAAAGTGTGGTACCCAGAATTGGACACAATACACTAGCTGAGGTCTAACCAGTGATTTTTACAGCTGTAGCATAACTTCCTTGATTTTTTTAAAAGCTTTATCAACTTGTCCTGCCACCTTCAAAGATTTGTGTATGTGAACTCCCAGGTCTCCCTGTTCCTGCATCCCCTTTAAAATTGTACCATTTAGTTTATAGTGCCTCTCGTAATTTTTCCTTCCAAAATCCATCACTTCACACTTCTCTGCATTAAATTTTATCTGCCATGTGTCTGCCCATTTCACCAGTCTGTTTACATCCTCCTGAAGTCTGCTACTATCCTCCTCACTGTTTACTACATTTCCAAGCTTTGTCTCATCTGCAAATTTTGAAATTATGCCCCCTATACCCAAGTCCAGGTCATTAATATATACCACAAAGAGCAGTGGTGCTAATACCGACCCCTGGAGGACACCACTGCATACTTCCCTCCAGTCCAAAAAACAACTGTTCACTACTACTCTCTGCTTTCTGTCTCACAGCCAATTTCGTATCCATGTATTCATGTTGTAAGGACCCTGTTAATAACATGATTTTTGGTCCTGACATGTCATTTAACCTTGGATATGCAGAAACGGAACAATTGAAACTGTGGAGTCTCACTCCTGCATGTAGTAAATTGTTCCTAGAGATTTTTTTTAAATGTAAGGTTTTTTTCTTACTTTTCCTTTCTGTCTCTTTTTTTCCTCTTTTAATCCAATCTTTATTTCCCTCCCTTTATTTCTCATTCTGTATCTAATTTACCATATTTCCTTCTCCGTCGTTCGCTCAGTTTCTTTATCAAATTTCATTGCTTAAGGAGATGGACTATTGGACCTGACGTTCACGAGGTCCCAGATGCCCCGTTGATGTCGACGTGCCATTATCAATTTGCATTTCCAGTAATTTGCAGCGCAAAAATAATACGATTAGAAGGGTGACGTAAAAAATCCAATTCACGGCGCCCGCCGCAAGATGCCCCACTCCAGCAATTTCTGGGCCATTATCTTTTTATTTAGAATACATGGCTTATCACAAACCTTAACTTGGTGTATTTTATAAAGGACAATTAACAGTAGACCTGTTTTTATGCAATCATCAGCCATTGACATGATGATCGATATACTTCATAAATCAATATTGCAGGATTATTGACCTTTCCCCTTTTTTATGTGGAGCAAAGTGTCCATTTTATTTAAATATTCAAACTCTTTTGAATTCTCCAAAATAAAGTCTTCACATGATGGCAATTGTGTTGAAGTTAAAAACTCTCCAGTGGCTGTGATGCAGTTCTGTTGCAAATGTCAGCAGCGGGTATTTCAAGTCTCAAATAGCAACCCCTCCCCCATTTGGATATTTCTGTACATAGTACAGTGACCCCAAGCAGAACGTTCTCAGATCCTGATGGGTTTTTCATTGCTGTGTGTATTGACATATTAGGAAATGTTCACCCCCTGCTTCAGAAACATAAATTTCACTAGAATTAGAACGTACTTCAAAGATATCTTGACAAACATATCGATACCAGATACAATGACATATGGCTTTTATCATATTGAGGTCCAATGTGATAAAAACTACAGTTAAGGTCTAAGAAAATAGCACAGTACAATTAAATCCATAAACACACAACTTCTTTTCTCAGAAATACTATGTTTGGAATATAATTTCTATAGACTTCTTTCAAAAAAGGGGAAAAAGTGACCAGTTTAGAACATTTTTACCTCACATTGTTTAATTCCCTCATTCCACAACAGAATTTATATTTAAACATTTTGCTGTATAAAATATGATCATTTACAAGAAGCTGTTAGGCCAAGAAGGATGATAGACATATGCTAGGCAGACAATGTTCACCATGCTGAGCAATGAAAATATGAATAATTGGCAATCTTTTTGTGCATGGCAGAGGATTATATACTTAAGCGTTGTGCTTTGATCAGGAATTCTAGATACTGTGAGTGAATGAGAAAGTGGTTTGGTACTTCAAAATTCTATTACTGGATCAGGTATGTGTTTATTAAGAGCCAAATTATCAGCAGAAGCTGCAATTTCAGCGGAAATGTTGGTTCTTACATTCAGCCAAACTGCCCAGCAAAGGAGCTCCAATTCCATCCACTGAGTACCTGAAAGAAATTATAGACATTATTATAGAACTGCTTTCAGGTAGCAACAATGATGTTTAATTTCTATCAGACACACATTTTTGAAGAAAGATTTTATGAAAAATCCTTTACTTGGAAATAAAAAAACAATAAGATGTAGATATCAAACTGCAATGCCCTACAGTTTTTATGTTTAGAATGCTTTACTCATTTCATTTAAATCAAAATCAGAAATATAGAATGTCCTCTTTTAAAACCATCATATTACATTGAATCTACTTCTGCTTGATTTCCCCCACCCCAATTTTCATTTATATTTCCTCTCATCCTCTTCGCGCACCATTACTCAAGCAAATGTGCTAGGCAAGCCTTTGAAAAAGTCTTTGGCATGGTGCATGCAGAAACAACTCACTCTGCCACCCTCTTTATTCAATTTACCTTTAAAACAATGTAGGGTGCTTAGAGGTAAGCAAATTTTGGTTTTATACGTCATTAAATTAAGACTACTTTACCTAGACAGATGCATATAGTTAGTGAATGCTGCACCAGCCTGCAGCAGCAATCCAATTGACAAAACCTTCAGTACAGACTGCATAGGTCCACCTTTCTTAATTGATCGCCAGATTGGTTGAGCATAAATGCAGGCTACTACGAAGTAAGCCAATACTAGCAGGAAGTAGAAATCATGTAACCCTGTGAAAAGAATAAAGACAACTCACAGTTCCACATGTGAGCAGAAACTAAAATCGAATGATGTAGTGTTAGTATTAAAATTTCCAATCTTTAATCAATCCTCATGTTACAATAAATATACATATAATCTACATAATAAAATAAATGCTCGTGTCTCATTAGATTGTAAGACTGTAAGATTGGAGAGTTCATCGAACCTTACTGACAAACATGTGGTCAACACAGACCAATCAGATAAACATTAAAATAAGGCAGTTATGTTTGATTCCACACCAGCTTCTATGCTTAACTATGCAACCTTGCCTGCTCCTAGCCTGCCCATTGCCTCCACACACAGCAGTACCAGACTTTTAAGTCTCAGCCTCCACAACAGCCACACCAACCCAAGATATTTTTTACTCCCCATTCAACTCAACTCTATGCAACCAGTTTTCCCCAACTAAACTTTCCAGCCAGCCTTCTGGACCAGCCTGTTGACCACCCAGCCTCCCCACTCTGACACCAGCCCATCCTATTTTTAAGCAACTTTTTCACTCCCATTACCAGCCCAGCCATCATTCCATCAACCCACATCCCAGCCTCAGCCCAAGACTTTATCTTGGCTTGGAGCCTCCTCCCACATGCAGTACTCCATACTATTCTCTCTTCTGTCCACAACAGCCCCAGCAAGACCTGACCCAAGCCTCTAGCCTGATCTACTGTCACCATACCAAATTCAGATAGATAGACAGATGTTTACAATTCAATATATTTATTTCTATACCTATTTATACTAGATATTACAATATTTATATATTTACAATTGTGTTTATTTTGAATTTAATTCTTAAATTTATAATTGTATATACATTTACAATAATTTAGCGTGTAATCAGGTATATTCCCAATATAATTTATGGCATTGATACAATTACATGACATATATTTTTATATATCAGAATATGTCTATATATTATTTCCCCCTCTCCTCCTCCTCCCTGTCTTCCTTCCTCTTCCCCCATCCAACCAAGTACCACAAAGAGTGTCCTCCATCTTCTACTTGCACAATGCTAGTGTCTCTCATGAACTCACTATCATCCTAAATGGTCAACTTCTTAAACAGGGTGCTCATCCTGTTTACTTGGGAGTCACCCTCGAATGGTCACTAACCTACTAAAACCACCTACTGAAAACTGCTGAGAAAATCAAAACTCATAAGAACCTAATCGCTACACTTGCTGGTGCTTCCTGGGGACCAAACACCTCCACTTTACACTCATTTGCTCTTGCACTCTGCTATTCAGTTGCTGAATATTGCCCTTCTGTTTGGGCTCACTCACTGTACACTAAGCTGGTGGATACTCAACCACACATTACTATGCGTCTTATGTCAACCACATTGCACTCTACTCCCTTCCCATAGTTACAAGTCCTCTACAACATAGCTCCTCCGCATCTTTAGCATTCAGATGCAGTAGTAAAATTGGTCAATAGATTTTGTGACAAAATCATGTTGCCAATTCACTCTGATTTGTTCTATCCACCAACAGGGCAGCTCTCTGAGACATCCAATATGGTCAAGCTTTCCTGATTCCTTTGACTTTTCCTTACCAACATGCCGGCATGAAGACCCTACAGTCGGACAATCATGATTCATCGTGCCACGACATAGTTGGGCGCTTCTCAATCGCTTTCATAAGTGAATGAATGACCAAATAATTTGTTTTTAGTGGTGTTAGTTGAGGAAGGAATCTTATCCAGGAAACTGGGAGACTGACCACTCTTCTTTGAATAGGATCTTTTACATAGAATTACATAGAATCTACAGCACAGAACAGGCCATTCGGCCCAACTCATCTATGCCAGTGTTTATACTCCACAAGAGCCTCCTCCCATTCTAATTACCTTTTCCCTGCCCCCATATCCCTCTATCCCCCTCTCCCTCATATATGCACCAAGCCTCCCCTTAAATGCATCAATGTTAGCCGCTTCAACCACTCCACGTGGCAGTGAATTCCACATTCTCAGCACCCTCTGCGTAAAGAAATTCCTCTTAAATTCTTTATTTGATATGGTAGTGGCTATCATATATTATGCTCTCTTGTTCTGGACTCACTTACAAGTGGAACAGTTTCTCCACATTCACCTGATCAAACCCCTTCATAACTTTAAAGACCTCTACAAGGTCTTCTTTAGTCTTCTCTTTTGCAGAGAGAAGAGTCAATCTTTCCTGTTGGTTGCACTTAAGCAGGTAGACAGATCCTTAATTTAACTTCTCATCCAAAAGATGACACCTCTGACATTATGATGAAGTGTCAGCCTTGATTATGTGCTCAAGTCTTCAGTGTGGCTTGAATCCACAATCTTTTAGCATATGTATTGTACGCCGACTGATCACTTGCAACTAGTCAGCAAATACAATAAGAGATAAACATAAACATAGATATAACCAGGGAAAAAACATGCAAGGCTCAATCAAGAATTACTTGAAGTGGGTCCATATATTTTGTCATGTATTCTGAAGGATTTGTAGCTCCATTTGTTTTATTTATGTTTTTACTCAGAACTCAAAAATAATGCTGTTCATATAAATAATACCAACTTCTGGGCTCTACTACTATTCAAGTTTCGAAGGAGCTTCTGAATAAAAGTCCTGAATTTAAAACATTCATTAATTTATTTTTGGCAACATCAAGTACCAAAAATAAATATCATAAAGGAAAAATAGAAAAGAACTTGCATTGATATAGATATTTGGTAAAGAATAAAAAATAATTAGTATTTTTGGTAACACTAAATCCTGTTATAAATCATCATTCCTTCACTGTACTTCCGGTGAGATTTTGCAGTTCCAAATCAATGGCACAGCAGTGTTTTCCTGTGAAGGTTGCAGCACCAGGGTGGTGTGATAATTCAGGGCATTATGGAAAGATAATCAAGTAAATTATTTAGTTAAAACCAGACACAGCAGCCTAGATTGTCCTAGCAGCTTAACACCAAAAGGGTCAATGCTGGAATTAAAGGAACAATTGGAAATTGTAAGCTAATGTGTCATTGATGACATCAACATTCTGCCTTTGTGCTTGTGTTAATGGCAGGTTTAGCAGGCAGACCTATTATATTACCACAAAAATCAGGAGGTGTGTCAATATACTTGTCCATACTAATGAAACATGCTAAATTAGCACTGTAGCTACTGTACAAATAATTTATCTTGCTCCAAACGCTCTGAGATCAGTCCTGCCTTTCGGTTGAAACTGTTTTTTTAAAACATATATAATGAACATGTGTGGAATTCAAATTCAGCTTTCCATGTTTATTACATCTTCTCTCAGGAAAGTCAAAAAAAATAAATGAACCAACAGGACCATTACATAAATTCATCTGCCTTCAGCAAAGTTTGATTCAAAAGGTAGATTTTTATGTAATTTCTTATATCTATCAAATTGTTAACCTTAATCCTCACTCTTACTAGACAAAAGTTGCAAATAAGCTCAGAATGTAATATTAGTGGTGTATATTTCAACTATATGTAAAAATCCATTATATATTAAAAGCGATGAGCCATTTCAGCTTGTGTTGTAAACATGAGAGATTGAAAACGATGTGGTGTCATCTAATGTTACACGACAGCCTCCAGCACCCTTCCACGTATTTGGAAATGGTAAGTATTCTCAAACAAACTAATTTCCTAACTGTTTTGACAGTAATAAAAATTTCTCTTTACCAGAATCCCTGCACAAATGGTTAAACTACTAATTTTGACACGGAACTGTGAAATGGATCCTGTCATGTGGAATCCCAAGACAAAAGAAGGCAAACTCACCTAAGGAAGTTTTATCAGACTGGCCCCTTCACTTTGCTGGTTCCCTGCTGTTTAAGTCCAGCATTGGCGCTCGAGCTCAGTGTCCACGTTGCCCTCACCCCCTCATAATTTCAGCTAGCATTATGCCTCTTCCCTCCTGCTCTTTGAACACAGCTGCTCCCCACTCTCTGTATTACAGTTGTCATTGGTCCAACTGCCCGCCAGAGTAGAAATGGCCATTCTTCAGCATTGCTCCTTACTGGCCAACTGCCCTCGCAAGTCTTGCAGCTTATTCTGATGCTTTTTTGCAGGCCATTCCCGTCCCCCCACCAACCGCTCGTTTTGCCTGATTTGTAAGTTGTTATCTGAGGCAATTTTGAGCTCCCTGCTGCTCGCCTGTTTTGGAGGCTTTCTCGGGGCTCATTCTGAGCCAGTCACACTCCCAATTGCCTACCCCACTTTTGCCCAATCTGGAGACTGTTCTCAGGGCCTATTCTGCGGCGCTCCCTCAGCCCGCTGGCTGGAAACGTCTACCATATTCCATGTGTAGTCCCCAATCCCGTTGACCTGCTGCCCATTCTCGGCGGCTAAATCTGCCATTTACATAAAATTTGAATGCAGCAATTACCCTTTTCACATTATTTTATTTGTTAGGGGTAATATTTGAGTTATTGGCTTTTTATGTATTTTTATATATTTACATGGGGCAAATATTCTTCGTTTGTTTATTGGGTATTTATATCTTGGTGCAGGGGGTAATAATTTTAAATTTTCATTATAGACTCCAAGGGGATAATTTTTACCTTGGGTGCGGGTGGAAAACTGGCGGTTTTAGATTGGCCGCGCGATATAAACTCAGCTGATTGAAGTCAATGGAAAGGAAAATCGCTTGGGGTGTGTAACAAGAGGCCGATCTACCACCACCAGTTTTTCGCCCGCACCCAAAGTGAAAATTGCCCCTACACTTTGGTGCAGGGGTAACAGACTCTTTATATATTTGTGTGAGGGTAATATTTTTGTTACAGACTCCTTACATAACATTGCCCTTATTTCCTGTACTCATACGAACATACGAATTAAGAGCAGGAGTAGGCCATTTGGCCCCTCGGGCCTGCTCTGCCATTTGATAAGATTGTGGCTGATCTGATTGTGACCTCAGCCCTACTTTCCCATCTACCCACTATAACCTTTGACTCCCTTGTTAATCAGGAATCTATCTAAGTCAGCCTTAAAAATATTCAATGATCCTGCCTCTACCACTCCCTGGGGAAGGGAGTTCCACAGACTCATGAGCCTCTGAGAGAAAAAATTTCTCCTCATCTGTCTTAAAATGGGAGACCCCTTATTTTTAAACTGTGGCCCCTAGTTCTAGTCTCTCCCACAAGGGGAAACATCCTCTCAGCATCTACCCCTTCTAGTCCCCTCAGGATCTTGTATGTTTCAACAAGATCACCTCTCATTCTTCTAAACTCCAATGTATAATGGCCCAACTTGTCCAACCTTTCCTCATAAGATAACCCCCTCATCCCAGGAATCAGTCAAGTGAACCTTCTCTGAACCGCCTCTAAAGCAATTATGTCCTTTCTTAAATAAGGAGACCAAAACTGCACACAGTATTCTAGATTTGGTCTCACCAATGCCCTGTACAACAGTAGCAAAACATCTCTACTTTTATATTCCATTCCCCTTGCAATAAATGACAACATTCCATTTGCCTTCCTAATCACTTGCTGTACCTGCATACTAACTTTTTGTGATTCATGTACTAGGACACCCAGATCCCTCTGTACCTCAGAGTTCTGCAATCTCTCTCCATTTAAACAATATACTACTTCATCTAATTACCTCTCCATCACCCCTATCACCAGAAGACTACTTCTTGTCTCTCCGAGTGGAGCACCACAGATGATTTTTTAAAATACTAATCAATGTTAAAACAAAAAAAGCGAATTAATTTTTTCCTCAATTGATTTTTTCTTTAATTTTCTCAATTACTTTCACCTTTATACTTTTCAACATACCCTTATTTTTATTTTCAGTTTTTGAGGCTGCTGGAACTGAACACCAGGTATTAATGTACAATTCAAGTTTTTTGCCATTCTTCGGTGCTACAGTGCCACCTGATGGCTGAAATTCATTCCTGCAACACAGTAATGGAACCAGAATAAAATAGTATATCTGACTTCGTAAAAACAATTAGCACCAATCTGGACTTAAAACAAATTGTAGGTTCAGTAATGCAGACCACTGGTATTTTTCACCTAAAAATGACACAAAAGGGACAGATTTTGCTGCTCTTGCAGGAACATTTTCTTCTGCATTAAATAAATTTGTGCTATTTAATTACACTATTATCTATGAATGCTTGCTTTGTATTCAATAAGAATTTCTGGAATGTTGCTAATTTTGAACAGTTTTTAAATTCATACCATAGCAAAGAACAATGGATCAGGGTCTCAGGCTGGGCTCAGCATCAATTGGTCAGAATGCAAAATTATAAATGCTTGTAAAGTACTAAACTGACATGAACTGACAGGCCTGCTAGTTACATTCAATACTTGCACTTTACACAAAAGTGGAAGCCGCAGTGGAAGATTTAATTTTTTGCTAATTTTTTCTGCTTTGTTATGGTTGCTTGTTTTTAACTCTATTTTAAACAGCTTGATAAGATTGTAGCAGGAATGTGAAGAGTACTGTATTAATAATGCGGAAAGGGACACACGCTGGTGGAAAGCGTTAAGTGACAGCAAATTCATTTATTGAACGGATAACAAATGACTTCTAATGAAGAATTTGCACCCAAAATCTTAATCTTGTAAGTATTTTCAACATTTTTTGTTTTTAGTTTTTTTTTGTTTAGCCTTTGCAGCTTTAATTTTATTACTAGAGAACAATATGGAGTTTGCTGAATGGTAACCAGTTAGATTTCCAGCATCCGCAGTATTTTGCTTTTGTTTTAGATACATTGCACTTGGTGTGCAAAGTTTTTGGATTATCCGGTGCATATCAGAAAAAAACTGTTCAGATCTCCAGACATTCAGTTTAATGAATAACAGTTGAATCAGGTCTGACTACGTGGTTTCAATTCATTCTGGAAAGCACAATATAGCTGGCGCCCATTTCAGTACTAATACACTGGAATTATTTATTTTTCACTACAATGAAATTTCTGGGAAGTAGAAAAATTGGCTTTGCCAAAACTCCAACCTCTTCATAGCAGCTTTGTTTCTGCTGCAGACAAAGAGTTAAAGACAGCCTGTGTAATATCAGGTTTAAGAACCCTTACGAATTCTCCCCCCCCACCCCGGCCCAAGGACGTCAAGAGTAGTAATGTGATCCTCCATATCTGCATTACTCTCTCCTTTCTTTCTTTCACTCTCCTCCCTCCCTCCCTCTTACAGATCTCAATTCAGTGCCAGCTCTGGCCACTTTCACCCTCCCGTGGCTTTTATTCTGTTGTCAGAGATTGCACCAGCAGGAGTGATGAGAATGTAACAGAAAAAAAGGGAAAGCAAGAGAAAGGGGTGAATAACAAAGAATGAACAGAAAAAAAGAGTAACAGACAAAAGAGAAACAAAAGTGAGAATGAGAAAGAGAGAGAACACGGGAGAGAGAGAGAGAACAGGGGAGAAAGAGAGATACAGAGAGGCAGACAGAGACAGACACACAATCTCTTTGAACGACCAGACATAAAGGCCATGATTTTAACTCCCCTCGCCCAGCGAGAATGGTGCGTGGAAGGGGTTAGAATTTTAAAATTCTGTCAACCTGCTACCGTAATTTTTCTGACAGCGAATCAAGTCATCGACAAGGCTCCTGCTAAAGGCAGGCAGGGGACTACTTAAAATTCAAAAGTCGCGGCCCGATGACGTCACTGGCGCCGCGACGTATTAACTTCAAGTCGGGGGAGTCTGCAGCCTGATACCAGATCCATGGCAGGAGGTGCCGACTAGCCAGAAGAGGCCAAGTTAAGTCTTTAAAAATTACTTATATCTAGCCTGCAGCACAGAAACAGGCCATTCGGCCCAACTGGTCAATGCTGGCGTTTAAGCCTCCTCCCACCTATCTTTATCCAACTCTATCAGCATACCCTTCTATTCCTTTCTCCCTCATGTGCTTATCTAGTTTCCCCTTAAAGCATCTACGCTATTTGCCTCAACTACTCCTTGTGGTAGTGAGTTCCACATTCTTACCACTCTCTGGGTAAAGAAGTTTCTCCTGAATTTCTTATTGGATTTATTAGTGACTATCTTATATTTATGGCCCTTAGTTCTGGTCTCCCCCACAAGTGGAAAAATTTGCTCTATGCCTACCCTACCAAACCCTTTCATTATCTTAAAGACCTCTATCAGGTCACCCCTCAGCCTTATCTTATCTCGAGAAAAGAACCCGGACCTATTCAGTCTTTCCTGACAAGTATATCCTCTCAGTTCTGGTATCATACTTGTGAATCTTGTTAGCACCATCTCCAATGCCTCTATATCCTTTTTATAATATGGAAACCAAAACTGTGTACAGTATTCCAAGTGTGGTCTAACCAAGGTTCTATATAAATGTAACATAACTTCTCTGCTTTTAAATTCTATCCCTCTAGAAATAAACCCCAATGCTTGGTTTGCCTTTTTTATAGCCTTATTAACCTGTGACGCTACTTTTAGTGAGTTGTGTATTTGTACCCCCAGATCCCTTTGCTCCTCTACCCCTTTTAGACTCCTATTATCCAAGCAGTATATGGCCTCCTTATTCGTCCCACCAAAATGTACCACCTCACACTTATCTATATTGAAATTCATTTGCCAATTATGTGCCCATTCTGCAAGTTTATTAATGCCTTCTTGTATTTTGTTATAACTCGTTGTGGAGCAGGAGTGTTTCCCCTGCAGGCCCCGCAAGGAGTCACAGGGCCTCCCCAGCCCCGGCCTTTCCCCGATCGCAACTAGCCTCTGTTTCCACTGACTGCCGGGAACTCTTCCCACGGAACTGCCGCTAAATTCTTGCTCTTACCTGCCAGCCAGCTAGTGAATGTGGCCAGGTATCAGGCGGGACTCCGGGAACTTTCATTTAAATGAGGCCCTGTCTTGAAGATCGGCAGGGCCTCCATGTCCCCGGACTCTCCAGTTGCACCGCCTGCTTTGGGGCTCACGCGCACTTTTCAACCCCGCCCCCCCCCCCATTAAAATCGGGGCCATAATCTCCTCCAATTCCACTTGACTCAGTTGATAGCACTCTCAAAGTCAAAAGGTTGTGAGTTCAAGCCCCATCCCAGGACTTGAGCATATAAACTAGGTTGACATTCCAGTGTTGCACAGTCCTTTGAATGAGATGTTAAACACTGCAGAGTCCAGACTAAACATCTGCAATGTCCTAGCCAAATTCCTCTTTCTCAACAAATAGCACCAGTGATTCATCTCATTGCTGTTTGTGGGATGCTGATGGCCCGGAATGTTGCTTGTTTGCCTACCATGCACTCCAAAAGTAATTTACTCTCGGCTTTGAGGCTACTTGACAAGCTACGTAGACAAATGTGCTGGTATTTCATGAGAAGAACTTCCATTTATATAATGCCTCATCATGACTCTCGGAGTACTTCATGTAGAATGAATTAATTTTGAAATGCAGTGTCTGTTTTTATGTGGGTATAGGCAACAAGCCCTTTTGCGCAAGCAAACAGCAATGAGATGAATGACTGGTTCATCTGTTTTTTTGGTTGAGGAAGGAGTGTTGGCCAGGATATCGAGAGAACTCCCTGCACTTCTTTGAATAGTATAATGTTACCTTTAACATCCTCCTGAGCTATGGAACAGGTGGACAGTTTATGTCTTATCTGAACGGCAATGCCACCAACAATGCAGCACTGCTGTAGGTGTCAGCCTTAGCTTAGTGGTAGCACTCCTGCCTCCGAGTCAGAAGGTTGTGGATTCAAGTTCCACTCCAGACCAGCACAATCTAGGCTGACACATCAGTGCAGTACTGAGGGAGTGCTGCACTGTCGGAGGTGCTGTTAAATCAAGTGTGCCTTCTCCGGTGGATGGAAAAGATCCCATGGCACTATTTCGAAGAAGAGCAGGGGAGTTCTCCCCTGAGTCCTGGCCAATACTTATCCCTAAACCAACACCACTAAAAAAAAAGTTACCTGGCCATTATATCATTGCTGTTTGTGGGATTTTGCTGTGCACAAATTGGCTGCCGGATTTCCTATATTACAACAGTGACTACACGTCAAAAGTACCTAATTAGCTGAAACGCAATTTGGGACATCCTGAGATTGTGAAAAACGCTATATAAATGCAAGAACTTTCTTTTCTTTTGCCTCACTGAAGTATCAGACAAGATTATGGAAATCTTGTAGTGGGTTTTGAATCCACAACCTTCTGACTCAAATGCGACAGTGCTAAATACTAAGGCAAATCTTTAGCATCTATAAACCCTAAAGTGCTCCACAAATAGCATCTCCAGAACCAATCTGACTTCAATCTGCCCAAGCCTGCCCCTGAGTGCTCCCAGTCCCTGATGGATAAAACAAAGCCACTGAGACAAGTGCAAGAACTTAATTAGAGATCAGTTTGGTACAGGTAACATCTACTGCCCTCCATGATTCAAACTGCCAGTGAGCAACATCACAGGAGATCTACTAGTCTCTTTTATTAAAAAAGTACCATGTTTAGTTGTGCAATACCATCACAGACTGGTGGAGCATGGGCTTATGTCCTTGATTCTCCCATAATAGAGATCCAGACCTCAGCCACCCTTTTGTGCTTACTCACAGGGCAAAAAATGAAATTTGGATGAAGGGTCACCCTGAATGTTCTCATCCATGTCCACGGGATCAATTTCAGAACATTACTGGCAAAGGCCTGGGATTCTTAGCAGAGAATAGTTCAGAAATAGAAGGGATCAGAAAGGGGGCAAATGCGAGGCATCAAAGATGAGATTGGAGTGCATGGGCTATAAATTGGGCCGTGTAGCACCCATTGTGTAGGCACTACGCAGCCTCCTAAGGACCCAAAACGGCGTCCAGAATGCGCGCGTACACTTCTAGTGTGATGTGCGCCGGACGCCATCTTGGCAAAGGCGTTTGTGCACGCACAGATAACAAACACCGGCAGCATGTAAAGTAGGGAAAATATGCGGTATGCAACGCTGATTTGAAGGGACTGATGCGATTTTGAAACTAAACGCGCCAGCCAACGCACTGTCTTAACCACGCACAGCTGAACAGCTCGTAGACAGCCTGGAGGACCCCCCCCAACCAGCGCTATTTAAAGGGATCATGCAGGTGTTGCAGGTTGGTTGCTGGATTATTGCTTCTAGCTGCTGGTTCAATTGTATGTGTTTGTTGAAGCTTCCTATACTTGGAGAAAGTTGCAATATTATATAGAGAGTGGTCTGGCAGGTCATGCATTACTGTTGGTGGCATTTATAACAAGGTTTCTGCCAACCATGGGTGGCCTGCTCGGGCGCCCGCTGGGCAATGAACATGACTGGGAGCATGCAGAGAGGCCACGGAGAGCAGGTCAAGCTGCAAGGAGAGGGGAGAGAACAAGGAGGTGCCAGGCACTGAGCAGGAGGCCATATCCAATGAGGGCCTTCAGGGACCAATTCTCTTACCTCAACCTGAGCGAAGATCAGTGCATCCTACGGCTGCGGTTCACAAAAGAGATAGTGATGGAGATTTGTCAACTGCCTCAGCCACAACTGCAGCCTCAGAGCAGGACAAGAACAGCATTGCCTATGGCTGTGAAGGTAACTGTGGTGATGAAAGGACCCAGAGCTGTAAACATTCAGGCTGCTGCTGGTGATATGTGCAACATCTCACAGTTTGTAGTGCACTGCTGCTTAAGGGAGGTCACTCAAGCACCTAATGAGCTGCGCAACAGATTCATAACGTTCCCCCTTGACAGAGAGAAGCAGAATGAGCGAGCACGATGGTTTGCTCGCATTGCAGGCTTCCCCATGGTGCAGTGCACCATTGACTACAAGCATATTACCATGCATGCTCCACATTTCAACTCGGCCATCTTCATGAACAGAAAGGGCGTTCAATCTCTCAATGTGCAGCTGGTGTGCGAACACACATATCACATCATGCAGGTCAATGCCCACTACCCTGGCAACAGTCATGATTCTTTCATTCTGTGGCAGTCCAACGTCCCACCTATCTTTCAACAGGCATGGCAAGTCAAAGGCTGGCTACTGGGTGACAAGGACTATCCCCTCATGAGGTGGCTCATGACTCCAGTCAGGAACGCATGCACACGTGCAGAGCAGGCCTACAATGAGAGCCATTCGGCCATACGAAACGTCATCGAGCACACCGTAGGCGTCCTAAAGCTGGAGCATGGGCGGTGGAGGAGCATGCAGATGGCCGTGGAAGACAACCTCGAACAGCCCTGGGACGGTAGGGCACGGCTTCTGATGCACCATCTCAGCATGGGCTACAGCAGTCTGGCCTGGCTGGCTAACAGGCAACACCAAGGGCACTGGTGGAGTGGCAGGGGTGGGAGCAGGAATGTTGTCATCTTGAGAAGAGGATAACAGGTTCAACTGCTATGGCGGCACTGCCACTCGCACAGGATGGCACCTCAGCATTCCTGGTGATCTGCTGGAGAACAGATTGCTGGAGTGCTGCAATGCCCTGGAAGCTCTGTTCCACAGTGGAAACCAGAGCCACGATAGCAGCTTCCAAGGCAGCAGTATGACCTTGAATGGCAGATGTTTGTGCTGCAATGGAAGTTGTGACATCAGTCCACAGGTGTTGCATCATGGCGGTTTCCATGAGTGTGCTGATGGAGGTGACCACCCGTTCCATGTGGGAAAGGATGGGCTCCAAGCTCGGCGCAAAGCCCTGTGCCAAGTTCGAGGTGGACTCCTCCATACCCCCTGACATCGTGCATAGGCTTTCTGGCAGGCTTCTTCTGTAGCCTGGCCCATCGAAGCCATCATTTGACTCCTCTACAGCAGAACTAGTGTGCGACCTCGCCCTCTGGAGAGCTGGCACCTGTGGTATCCGTTCCCCCATCCAGGCTCCTGCGCACTTGTGCCCGGTGTCTCACCACGTACAGATCCCTCCTCTAACCTAGCCTCTACACTACACGTTGTGTCAGTACCGATTGAATTGACAGTGCACCTCCCCGTTAAGAGGTGCAGGCTACCTTTAAGTAGTGCTGGCCATGTCCTATATCGGGCCTCCTGCTGGTGCGTGCAGCTGCTCAACAGCGCAGGTAGCACTGGCTGCATGCAGCAATCGTGCAGATTGACAGTGAGGATCAGATGAAGTGACATTGTGGCTTCATTATCACTGTCTTCCTCCACCTCCACCTCGGACGGGGCCGGCTCCAGTTCTCGGGTATCAGCAATGACAGAGGGAGATGGGTTGAGTTGTGGAGCGGGGGTGGAGAAAGCAAGACGTGCATGCTGACACCATCTGCAGCACGACAGTCAGAAAAGATTGTGGGATGAGGGAGATATGGGAAATGAGGAGGAGGATTAGGTGTGCAGAGACCCTTATCGTCGAAACCTCCAGCGCCACCAGTGGCCACAGCCAAAGCGACGGCCCACCCAATGATCCCCAGCAATGTCTCCTCCATGGACGCGATGACGTGTAGGCTTGCCTGTCCTCCACCAGGTCTTTGCTGCTACCAGCTGTTATGCACTACTTTCTCCTGCAAGACAGAGGGAAGTGTGTTATTGAGTGTCCTGCAAGGTGTTTGGGTGATGTGGCTGTCATGGTTGAATAGCTGCCAGTGTGTGTGACCTGTAAGTTGTGGGTGCGTGGCCTGCAAGAGTGGTACCATGAGGGTGAGTTGCAGCATCCGAAGTGCAGCGTTGTATACGGATGGAAAGCATTTGTTGGTGGGTGGGTGACGGGGGGTGTCATGCGTGGAGCAGTGGTTTCCCTGAACCCACCTGCGGCCATACTCACCTTCCCTGCGACAGAGGCCGGGCGCGGATGCTGAGGCAGGCCGGGGATGAGTTGCAATAGCCGGGCCTGGATGCTGACGGAGCTCGGGGGCTGCCGGGCCCGGTGACGGTCGGATGAAGCGGGGGTTTCCTCCTTCTCCCTGCCGTGGTTATTTTTTTTTGGTGCTTCACAGAAACGGAACCGAAACACAAGAAAGAGCCGGGTGGGGCTTACCGTGACCGGAAACTGCGCGGCCGGGAATCCCGGCAGGGGGCGGGGCTGCGGCGGAGCTATGGGGAGGTGGGCGGGGCTGTGAACGGGAATGGGCGGGGCTGTGAACGGGAATGGGCGGGGCTGTGAACGGGAATGGGCGGGGCTGTGAACGGGAATGGGCGGGGCTGTGAACAGGAATGGGCGGGTCTATGTGGATAAAATAATGAGGGGCATAGATAAGGTAGATAGTCAAAATCTTTTCCCAAAGGTAGGGGAGTCTATAACGAGGGGACATAGATTTAAGGTGAGAGGGCAGAGATACAAAAGGGTCCAGAGGGGCAATTTTTTCACTCAAAGGGTGGTGAGTGTCTGGAACGAGCTGCCAGAGGCAGTAGTAGAGGCGGGTACAATTTTGTCTTTTAAAAAGCATTTGGACAGTTACATGGGTAAGATGGGTATAGAGGGATATGGGCCAAGTGCAGGCAATTGGGACTAGCTTAGTGGTATAAACTGGGCGACATGGACATGTTGGGCCGAAGGGCCTGTTTCCATGTTGTAAACTTCTATGATTCTATGATTCTAGTTGGTAGGAAGTGCCACTTGACACTTGAATTCACTCACCTTAACCACTCGTGTCAAATCATTGAACTTTTTCCTGCACTGCATCCATTTGCATGGTGCAATACTCCTGGCATTCACTTCCAGCGCCACTTCCTCCGACTGCCTCAGCAGCTGGTGTCTGGAGGGCCTCCTGCCACACTACAGATACAGAATGGCCCTTCATTCATCCACCTCCTCCACCAAGACCTCTAATGCATCATCCCAGAACCTTGGTGCACGCTCTCTCGCAGGTCCAGCCATTGGATTTTTCTTTCACCACTGATTGAATGGACAGTTCACCTCCCCGTTAAGAGGTGCAGGCTACCTTTAAGTAGTGCTGGCCATGCCCCATATCAGGCCCGCTGCAGGTGCGTGCAGCTACTCAACAGCGCAGGTAGCATGCATGCAGCAATCATGCAGATTGTCAGGCTGCACGAATCTCACATGCTGCCTGCATCTCAACGACTGGGTGCGGGTTAATCGCGCACTGTGACTCCCCGGCACCCGGTTTTGGGGGTTGACCAATTTAACCCCCCATGTGCGTAAATGCATGTAGCATGGTAAATAAGGTTGGTGAGCTGCAGGGTCAAGTCGCCACATGGGACGATGATATAGTGGCAATAACAAGGTATGGCTCAAAGAAGTGGAGGATTGGGTAGTTAATATTCCTGGCTACAAGGTATTGAGGAAAGATAGGGAAGGAAAAAAAGGAGAGGGAGGATGGCAGTACTGATCAAAGAAAACTATTATAGCACTGGAAGGGGATGATATAGTTGAGGGGACAAACACAGAATATATTTGGTTAGAATTAAGGAACAATAGAGGAGCTATGTCCAAGAGAATTTTCTGGAATATGTTTCCAGCCCATCCAGGAAGGAAACAGTGCTGGATCTAGTTCTGGGGAATGAAATGGGACAGGTTGGGCATGTTTCAGTGGGGGAGCATTTAGGAAACAGTGATAAGAACATAAGAAATAGGAGCAGGAGGAGGCCATAGGGCCCCTCGAGCCTACTCCACCGTTCAATAAGATCATGGCTGATCTTCTACCTCAACTCCACTTTCCCGCCCTAGTCCCATATCCCTTGATTTCCTTAGTGTACAAAAATCTATCGATCTCAGTCTTACATATATTCAACGAATGAGCATCCACAGCCCTCTGGGGTACAGAATTCCAAAGATTCACAACTCTCTGAGTGAAGAAATTTTTCCTCATCTCAGTCCTTAATGGTCGAACCCCTTATCATAATATCACGAGGTTTAGAATAGTTATGGAAAAGGACAAGGAACAATCAAATGTGAAAATGATTAACTGGAGGAGGGCAAATTTCAATGAGTTAGAAAGGGATCTTGCACAGGTGGATTAGAATCAAAAACTGGTCGGCAAAATAGCAATTGAGCAATGGGAGGCCTTCAAGGAGAAGTTGGTTCAGGTCGAGTAGACATATCCCTACGAGGGAAAAGAAGGGCATCCAAAGCTAGAGCTCACTGGATATAGAGATTAAAATGGAACAGAAAAAGGACACTTATGATGAATGTAAAATCATAATACAGTAGAGAACCAGGCTGAATACAGAAAGTACAGAGATGATCTAAAAAAGGGAATAAGAGAGTATGAGAATAGATTAGCGACTAACATAATAGGGAACCCAAAAGGCTATTATAAACATATAAATAGTAAAAGGGAGGGTGGGACCAATTAGGAGCACAAAAGATCATCTTGTGAAGACAGAGGGCATGGCTGAGGCACTAAATGAATACTTCACATCTGTCTTCACTAGAGAAGAGGATGCTACCATTGCATTAATAAAGGAAGAGGTAGTAGCGATGTTGGATAGGATAAAAATAGATAAAGAGGAGGTACTAAAAAGATTGGCAGTACACAAAGTAGAAAAGTCACCCAGTCCAGATGGGATGATTCTTAGGTTACCGAGGGGAGTAAGGGTGGAAATTGTGGAGACTCTGGCTACAATCTTCCAAGCCTTCTTAGATATGGGGATGGTGCCGGGGAACTGGAGCATTGCCAAGTGTTACACCTCTGTTCAAAAAAGGGGAGAGGGATAAGCCAAGCAATTACAGGCCAGTCAGACTAACGTCGGTGGTGGGGAATCTTTTAGAGACAATAATCCATGACAAAATTAATTGGCATTTGGAAAAGTATGGGCTAATAAATGAAAGTCAGCATGGGCCAACACGGCAGGAAGGAGGGGTTTCAATACCTGCAAAGAAAATCCATAGTATAAAAGGAAAGAGTCGGGGGGTGGGGGGGAAAAATTATCTGATTTATTATATTTATACGGATTTGTTAAAGAAAAGCAGTGTTTGACTAACTTGCTTGAGTTAATTGATGAAGTAACGGAGAGGGCTGATGAAGGTAGTGCGGTTGATGTTGTGTATATGGACTTTCAAAAGACATTTGATAAAGTACCACTTAATAGACTTGTTAGCAAAATTAAAGCTCATGCAGTAAAGGGACAGTGGCAACACAGATACAAAATTGGCTAGGAGACAGAAAGCAGAGAGCGAACGGTTGTTTTTCAGATTAGAGGGAAGTATACAGTGGTGTTCCCCACGGGTCTGACCTGAACTTGGGTATAGAGGGTATAATTTCAAAGTTTGCAGATGACACGAAACTCGGAAATATAGTAAACAACGTGGAAGATAGTAACAGACTTCAGAAGGACATAGACAGACTGGTGAAATGGGCAGACGCATGGCAGATAAAATTTAATGCAAAGAAGTATGAAGTGATGCATTTTGGTAGGAAGAATGAGGAGAGGCAATATAAAGTAAATGGTACAATTTTAGAGGGTGTGCAGGAACAGAGAAACCTGGAGTGCATATACACAAATCTTTGAAGGCGACAGGACAAGTTGAGAAGGCTGTTAAAAAGGCATGTGGGATCCTGAGCTTTACTAATAGAGGCATAGAGTACAAAAGCAAGGAAGTTATGCTAAACCTTTATAAAACATTGGTCAGGCCTCAGCTGGAGTATTGTGTTCAATTCTGCACTTTAGGAAGGATGTCAAGGCCTTGGAGAAGGTGCAGAAGAGATTTACTAGAATGGTACCAGGGATGAGGGACTTCAGTTATGTACAGAGACTGGAGAAGCTGGGGTTGTTCTCCTTAGATCAGAGAAGGTTAAGGGGAGGTTTCATAGAGGTGTTCAAAATCATGAATGGTTGTGACTGAGTAAATAAGGAGAAACTGTTTCCAGTGGCATAAGGGTCGATAACCAGAGGTCATAGATTTAAGGTGATCGGTAAAAGAGCCAGAGGCTACATGAGGAAACATTTTTTTACGCAGCGAGTTGTAATAATCTGGAATGCACTGCCTGAAAGGGTGGTGGAAACAGATTCAAAAGGGAATTGGATAAATACTTGAAGGGAAAACATTTACAGGGGTATGGGGGAAAGAGCAAGGGAATGGGTGAATTGGATAGCTCTTTCAAAGAGCCGGCACACTACCATGGGAGAAATGGCCTCCTCCTGTGTTGTACCTACTATGATACTATGGTACTTCAAAAGCGGGAAGGTCAACTACTTACCAGACTCCTCTGCACTGAAGTGATCCAATGGATTGTTAGCTGCATCTGGATTCAGTAACATAAGTTTAAACTTGATAGTCTCTGCAGTAAAGCCCTCACCAACCCTTCTATCTTCTTCATCTTCATCTTCTGGACAGGTGTGCTTATCTGCATACACTATGTGCCAAGCCTGAGGGTGCAGAAACTGGGAAATAGTTTGATTGTTTTCCACCTCATCCAATGAAACTGAAACACAAAAAAAATAATCAGTAATTTTTCTTTTGGAACAATACCATACAACCAGAGGTACTGTTGTGGAATTCAGCATTGGTTTTCTCTCAAAAGTGTGCATTGCACCAATTAATTATAGTATTTTAAACCAATTAATAATTCATATTTCCTCCCCTTTCCTCCTGTCACACATTGCTCTATAATCTAGGTTTCAAGCACAGTCCAGAGGTGACGATCCACAGATTTTCAACTCCTGCTTGTGCAGTAAGACTTGATGCCATCTGATGTCCCTTAATAAGCTTTGGCTAGAATTTGGCCATTGTGTAGAGAATCAGTTGTAAATCCATTTCCTAATACAATGTGTTACCCTAATCCTCTGCTATTCTAAAAATGCAATTACTATACCACAAGGATCATATCCATGATTGTTTCTATTTTTATAGGATATATGTACACAACAACTTGCATCTATATAGCATCTTTAATGTAGAAAAACATCTCAAGGCACTTTGCAGAGGTGTAATCAGAAATAAATGGTCACTGAGCCAAAGGAGGAGATATTAGGAGAAATGACCAAAAGCTTGGTCAAAGAAGCGAGTTTTAAGGGGGCCTTAAAGGTGAGGGAGATGGTGTATATTAAACATGAACAGAAGAATGGACAAAGATGCACAATGAAAAAATTTAACAGTGTTCTAGACTTTTGTTAGGGAAACAGATGATTAATTTTATTATATTACTATTATAATTTATATTTGTAAGCTCTTGTGTGGAGTACCTTCTCTGCTTTGCCTGAAGTCCAAACTGAATCACGTACTATGCCAGAAGTGCATCCAGTTTATTTTTCATTTTCTACGCCACCCATCCTTATGGACTCATCTCAACGTAACTGCCAATTTAGTGTCAATTTGTGAATTACAATGCACTTTTATATTTCTTAAGGGTTGCAAAGAGAACTTTTGTAAAAGGAGCGGTACTCCAATGAAGACCAGCAGCTTATTCCCCTCTTTCACCTGGTGCTGCCAGTCCTCAAGAAGACCCGAAAATTCCATTGCTACAAGTTGAGGTTCTGTACTTTTAAACGGAGATCTATCACCTCTGTAAAAATGAGACCCTGCTCCCTTTGGAACAATGAAGGCTGAATGCTAGTGCACTGCTGGTAGGACAACCACAAGTTTGGCATCAGCTGCCCTCTAATGTAGAAGTGCCGAAAAGTAGTTTGCTCTGAGGAACCAATATGTACAGGGCTGAGAATGCCCAAACTCAGGCAAGGCCTTTACAGACTTCAGTCTTTTGATCACATTTATTGCACACACAGGACATTATAACTGCAGGTAAAACATTTCACTGGAATATGCTGGCTTTGGTGAATAACTATTGAAAATTAACATTAATCTGTTTTCTTCATAATTAAGTTTACAAGAATATTGCTGTTTATAGCTTGTTTAAACGACACTTGCTGTTCTGTTTTTAATTCCTCCTGGTCAGCAAAACATAGGGGGGGTTGAGTTTCATCTAGTAATATCAGCGCAATCCAGGCAGAATCGGCTGAAGCAGCGCAAAAGATCGGGGAGTTTTAAACGCGAGTTACGCCCAAAACCCCTTACGTTCATGTTTTCCACAATCTTTTATGTTGATTCATGATTCAATTCATCCGAATCAGGCCCTGCCCATAAAATTTGCCACACCCCCAGGTCAAAATTGAGAGATTCTGCCGCTTGGGCTGGTTCGGAAAGGCTCTTCAAAGTGCGCTCATTTTCCTAGGTTTACAGGCACCAGTAGACAAGTTTTAAAAGTTTTTTCATATCAAAAAATATTTAATTTACTAAGAAACTGACTAGTGTACACCAATGAAACTATTAAATGGTTCAATATAATTTTTTAAAAGTCATTTTCAGTGATTTTAAATCAGGTTACTCACAGGTGGAGGACTGGACAGCGTTATTAAAAATGCTTATTTGTGGTGATAAATCCATTTTCAGCTGTATTAATAAAACTGCACCAGGTTACCACTCTTAAATACATCAAGGAATACTTTTTAATGGATAGAAAAAAAGAAACGATTACATTCTATTATGGTGCCCAATTGTGCTGGTTCATGGAAGGTTTTATGTTTGTGATTATGCAAATGAAATTTATCGGAAACTTGAACCGTAACCTAACCAGTGCAATTTCATGCTCATTTCGGGCTCAATTTCCCGATTGCACCAAAGCAGAAACTCTACCCCAGAATTTTTAAGGATCTTGACAATACTTTAATCTTAATCATAATTTTGGATCTGATATCTGTAACATACACTTTTTGAGGAAGAAATTTCAAAATACACAGTTTTGAAACTGTGCATTTTGGGATACTTCCAATGTCAATATGTATTTACATTTCTGTAAATGAAATAGCTCACCAATCAGTAGCAATTCAATCCATATTGTGGATCTTGGATTCTGCTTGTATGGCCTTTGGTTTTAGCTGCTGCATTAATGTAAAACTAAATGGGAAAATGCAAGTAAAACAGATAGAAGAAATTGCAGAATCTACAACATAGTGAAAAGTCACCAGTCTTTTCACCCTGGTAGTATCAGTAAAAATGATTTGCTGCACATTGTAATGTTGAATACTATAAAATTAGAATGGCAGAAACACACAGAACATATATTAGTGGATCTCCTTTAGCATTGCTCACAGTAAGTTGCATAGTACATTATTTTATAAAAGACAGCAGTGTTGCACCGTGTCTTACACAATGGATTATTCTATTGTTGAGGTGAATACTGTGTCCCTTTAAGGCTACAAAGTCTAGCTGCTGGTAAGGAAACACTGGGTGAGGTCAAAGTTTAATTACTTTTCAAACTGTAGATCAGAAGCCTGGCTTTCTTTGAGTTATTTTTTTACCTTACTGTAGCTTTCCATACAGAATGATTTTGGTTATAAATTTTAAAAAAGGTAATTGAACTACAACATGACATAATTTCCTTTTAGAGTGCAATTTAACCTCATGGTTAGGTTGGAGCATTGCTGGGCAGGTTTCATCAGTCACTGGGGGGCTGGTATTTGAGTATTGTAGGTCTGATTACATCTATGTCACATCCTAAAAGATCCAATATGGTTGCAATAATGGTGGGAGGGGCGTCAAAATTCACCAAGTAGTCTCCACCATTGGTGTGCCACAGATTGTGTTTGGATACTTTGCACGGGAGTGTCTGTTCCCCCAATTTCTCAAGGTTCTTCACCACAGCTCCATGCTCTAGTAATGCTGCCACTGTACTCCATAAGGCAGCAACTGTCTCAGGCCTTGTCCATTGTAAAGTGAGTCAGCTATTACTGGCATTTTGACATCTGTGTCAGTTAAGGTATCTTCAATTGCGGGGGACTTTTGAAATACTTTCTAAATGACTGTCTTTATTTTTTTATACTTTTAATCAAAAGCGTAACACAGAAATATGAAGTGTGATGGAAAAGCTGGAGTGTGAGTTAGAGCCACTCCAACACATAAGGGAGGGGGAGGAACATCTGGATAGTTTTCTTCAGAGTACAGTCACACCTCAAAGAAAAGCACAGGTGCAGGAAGCAGAGTGTGTGACTGTCAGTCAGCAAGGTAGGGGAGCCTAGGGGAGGTAGAAAAGGAGGTCCTCACATACTGGTCCTATCCAACATACTTACTACCTGTGAGGATAAGGATGAAGGCTGCAGGATCGGTAGAATGCTAACCATGGCACCGTGGAGCAGGAGGCAGTGTAAGGGAGGGTGGAGCAGAATAGAAAGATTGTAGTCATAGGGGATTCAATAATCAGGGGGATAGATAGGGTCCTCTGCAGACGCCGCCAAGAGTCCAGGAGGGTATGTTGCCTAGCTGGTTCAAGGGTAAGATATCTCTGAGCAACTGGAGAGGAACTTAAAAAGGGAGGGGGAAGATCTAGTTGTTGTGGTCCGTGTCAAGACATGGGGAAGAACAGGAAGGAAGTCCTGCTTTGGGAGTATCAGAAGCTAGGAACTAAATTAAAAACCAGGACCTTGAGGGTAATAATGTCGGATTACCCAAGCCACATGCAAATTGGCATAGGGACAAACAGATCAGGAAAGTAAATACGTAGCTGAAGGATTAGTGTTGAAAAGAGGGGTTCCATTTCATGGGACACTGACACCAGTACTGGGGCAGGAAGGATCTGTTCCGCTGGGATGGGCTGCAGCTGAACCGGGCTGGGACCAAGACCCCTAGCTGAAAGAATAAATAGGACTGTACAAAGGGCTTTAAACCAATGGGGGGGGCTCAGGCAGAAAAAATAATAAAAGTGACAATAGCCTAAAGATAAGAAAAAGGGATGTGAGCAAAGTCCAGATCATAAATAATGTTAAAGGTAATATAAATACTTCTGGTTCAGAAAAATATATAGGAAATAACAACAAAATAACTGATAAAAATACAAGAGTAATGAAAAACAATTGTGAGAAAAACAGCATTAGGCAAAAGGGTACGATCCAGTCTGTTGCCCAAATAAGAGTTCTATACTCAAATGCACGTAGCACAAGGAATAAAACAAGCGAATTAGAAGTGCAAATCCAGCTTAAAGGATATGACACAGTGGCCATCACTGAGACCTGGTTACAAGCTGGGCATGACAGGAAGATAAATATTCCAGGTTTGAAAGTCTATAGAAAGGACAGGGAAATTGGAAAGCGAGGAGGAGTATCAATACTGATAATGGACACTATTATAGCATTAGAAGGAGGGGATATCAGTAAGGGTGAGCAGCCAGTACAAAACTCTCTGGGTAGAATTGAAGAATAGAAAAAGATGTAAAATTTTAGTGGGAGTGGTCTACAGATCTGATAGCAGTGATAAAAAGTAGCAGGATGTATAAATACTGAGATCAGAGATGATTGTTGCAAAAGCAGAGTGGTTATAATGGGAGACTTTAATTTTCACATGGAATTGGTCAACAATCCAACAGTAAGGCAACACCTAGCAAACAGTGACCATAACATGAATGAATTCAATATAAGGTTTGAGGAGAAGGGTGAGTTACGAACCAACGTTTTAAATTTAGGGAAGGCTGAATTTGTAGGGATGACAAATGTACGGAATCTTACAACACCAGGTTATAGTCCAACTGTTTTATTTGAAAATCACAAGCTTTCGGAGGCTTTCTCTTTCGTCAGGTGAGCCTCCGAAAGCTTGTGATTTTCAAATAAAACAGTTGGACTATAACCTGGTGTTGTAAGATTCCTTACATTTGTCAACCCCAGTCCATCACCGCATTTCCACATTGTAGGGATGAGGCAGAGATTGACCACAATAGACTGGGCAGAACTGTTAACAGGTAAAAATATTACTTCAAAGAAGTATTTGGTTCAACACAAGACCTGTACATACCCCTAAAGAGCAATCCTAGTCAACAAAAATGAGAGATAGTATAAAACTAAGGAAAGGGCTTATACAAATGCAAAGAACAGTGGAGATCTCATGGAGGGGGAGAGATATAAACAGCAAAGGGATACAAAGAAAGTAGTTAGAGCTGCAAAAAGGGAATACGAGAAAAAACTTGCGAGGGATATCCAGGACAACACTAAAGGCTTTTACAAGTATATTGAGAGAAAGAGAGAGTGGCTAACAGTAATGTGGGCCCCTTAAAGTCAGATTCAGGTGATGGTGGGGGTAATTTTAACTCCGTGTCTCCCGTGGTTTCTGAAACACGCCATAGAAACAGAGGCGAAATGCGGCAGACGGAACAGAGAGCCACATATCCAAGACACAAAGGTAGGCAGCATTGTAAGCAGTGGAGATGGAAGCATAAAATTACAGAGAGATATTAATGGATTAAGTGAATGGGCAAAACTGTGGTAAATGGATTTCAATTTAGGCAACTGTGAGGTCATCCACTTTGGACCTAAAAAGGATAGATCAGTGTACTTTCTAAATGGTGAAAAGCACGAAACAGTGGAGGTCCAAAGAGACTTAGGGGTCCATGTACATAGATCATTAAAATGTTATGGACAGGTACAGAAAATAATCAAAAAGGCTAATAAAGGCCACCATTCCATATCTAGAGGATTAGAATACATGGGGGTAGAAGTTATGCTACAGCTATACAAAGCCCTGGTTAGACCACACCTACATACGAACATACTGGTGTACTGTGTTCAGTTCAGGGCACCGCACCCTAGGAAGGGCCTTAGAGGGAATGCAGCCTAGATTTACTAGAACGATACCTGGACTCCAAGGGTTAAATTACACGAGATTACATAAACTAGGGTTGTATTCCATGGAATTTAGAAGATTAAGGAGTGATTTGATCGAAGTTTTCAAGATATTAAAGTGAACTGATAGGGTAGACAGAGAGAAACTATTTCCACTAGTTAGGGAGTCAAAAACTAGGGGACATAGCCTAAAAATTAGAGCCAGGACTTTCAGGAGTGAAGTTAGGAAACACTTCTATATGCAAAGAGTGACAGAAGTTTGGAACTCTCATCCGCAAACAGCAGTTGATGCTAGCGCAGTTATTAATTTTAAATCTGAGATCGGTAGATTTTTGTTAATCAAAGGTATTAAGGGATATGGAGCTAAGGTGGGTATATGGAGTTAGGTCACAGATAGCCATGATCTCACTGAATGGTGGAACAGGCTTGAGGGGCTGAATGGCCTACTCCTGTTCCTATGTTCCTAAGCTCATTTGGCACTTTAAACCGGTGATTGACACATCTCAATAAAAGGCGAGGTATTGCAGCTGGGCACTCAGTTCTCAGACAAATCTTTGGCTACGAGTTCTTTGTGTTTAGACTGAGAATTCTTTTGTTCACACATATTCACCTACATTTTGGAGCCCCTCAAACTGACAAGATCAGGATGGATCTATTCCACAGTACATCTGAGGAGGAGACACATCACCATCCATGGCAGGCATGTCGTGCAGTTCTGGGGTCTGCAGGTGCACAAGACAGAGGTGTGCAACAAGGACCTGGAGAAGACCAGAGAGGGGACCAATGGAGGGGCCAAGATCACAGGAGGCACTACGCACGTGAGAAGGTCTACAGGCAGAGGCTGAGCTTCCTGGACCTCCCTGAGGAGCATTGCCTACGCAGGCTGACATAGAGTTGACAGGTGGTCGCAGACATCTCCACGCTCCTTCATGAACAGCTGCTTCTGGCTGGATATGCATTGCCCATTGCAGTTAAAGTCACCACTGCCCTCAATTTCTTCGCCTCCGGATCCTTCCAGGGCGCCAATAGTGATATCGCCAGGGTGTCGCAGTCGTCTGTATATAAGTGTATACGACAGGTGATGGATGGCTTGTTTATCAGGGCATCCGCCTGCGTCAACTTCACACGCAACGACATCAGCCAGACTGAGGGCAGTGGATTTCAACTCTCTGGCTGGCTTCCCATGAGTGCAGGACACAATTGATTGCACACGTAGCAATCCGAGGACCTCCACATTAGCCAGGACTGTTCATAAACAGAAAGGGATATCACTATCAATGCACAGCTGGTGTGCGACCATCGGAGCTTTCTGCAGGTTTGTGCCAGATTCCCTGGCAGCTGTCATGAATTGTTCATTTTGTGCGAGTCCAACATCCTACTTCTCTTCAACAAAGACGACAGATACAAGGGCTGGCTCCTTGGAGACAAGGGTTGTCCCCTGCAGACATGGCTCACGGCACTTGTGAGAAACCCCACCCAGGCACAGCAGCGGTACAACCAGAGCCACATCACTACCAGGTCTGTATTGAGCAAGCCATAGGAATGTTGAAGATGCGCTTCAGGTCCCTAGATAGATCTGGGGGAGCCCTTCAGTACTCATCAGCGAGAGTGCACAGAATAATTGTGTGCTGCGTCCTGCACGACATAGCTCATCAGAGAGGGTTACAGGTAGAGGAGGTTGAAAGCACTCATGAAGCATCCTCATCTGCTGGCAACATTGAAGAAGAGGATGAGGAGAAGGAAAATGAAGCCAGAGCAGCGGCGCATATAGTTGCCCGTGATGCCAGGGATTCCCTCATCTCTAACAGGTTCTCATAATGAGATCTGCAAATTGAAGACTTTCAAATATTCAGGCCGCCTGGAACAACCACCACCACCACCACCACCCAACCCCCTGCGCCCCCACCTCCCATCTCCTTTTGCACAAAACAGTCCTTCAACCACGCATTCATCTACTGCACACACGCCCAATGGGTGGCATAATGTCTTGGCCATTCACGATGAAGCACAAATTAACGAAAGGAACTCAATAATGGGCAAGGCGTGGCAGTGGTGTTAAGAATTATTAAATTTAATGTGACATAAACAAAAAGAAAATATAAATTAAAAACATGACATCTCGTCAAACACCCCGTGCATAACAATTGCTTAGCCTTTCTCTTCCTACCACTTCTACGTAGTGCATCCCCTGTGGCTTCAGCAGAGGTAGTGGCAGGTTGTTCAGGTCCCTGCCCTGACTGCTGAGATGCTCTCGGCCTACAAACTCTGGTTTTTGGGGGCTGTGAGGGCCCCGCCAAAGATTGCTCCATCTGCAGCTGTGCAGGGGCAGACTCAGCTATTGGGAGAGGAGGCAGCATTGTGGGTAGTGGTTTGGGGGGGGGGGGGGGGCAATGGGTGAGATGTGGGAGTGCTTTGAGTAGAGTCCCCGCTTCCATGTCCCCCTTCGCCACCATCCCTCTCCTGGGCTGGCACAACATCACTCCCACCACTCTGCTGGCCAGCAGGCTGGTGAGCAGATGTGCCACATTCTAAGGCCACGGCTAAAGCATTTGTCTGCCTGTTTAAGGCGGCAGACATTTTGGCATTCAGATTCCGAAAGGCCATGGTCACAGCCTGCACGGACTCATCAGAGAGCCGTGCTTGAAGATCAATGGAGGATAGCATTCTCTTCATCGCAGACATTCCCGCACTTACCTCTCACTTACTGCGCCACCACTCCACCAGCGATGGAGTTGGACTCCTCCAGCCTTTCCACTATTGTAGAGTGTTCGTAGCACGTTTTCCAGTACCTCGAAAAGATGCAGCTGTACCTCTATCATTCCTATTCTTAATGATGGTCCCTGGGGTTCAGCATCTGTGTCCAGCTCAGCAGAGCTGGGTAAGGATTGTGCCCCCCACCGACGCGGATTCTCCACAGCTGCCCCTACCACCAGTGTCTGCTCGTGCACACTTGTGAGTGGTGAATCACCAGGTGACAACTCAACTATCTGGCTAACAGGACCCAATGAAGTGCCAGTATCTGCACTGGTGCATGGCTGTATGTCATGTGATGGTGCACCCTCAGAAGGAATGAGCCCCTCTGAGGAATCGCCTTCTTCCATTGCTGCTGAATGTTGTTGAATCCATGAAGAGCCTGGAAGACAACAGAAACCAACATTAATTAATCATCGCAAAAGTGACAATCTTTCCAATGACCATACTGAGGTGTGGAACAGGTCAATCATTGATAAAATCAATTCATCATGTGTGTGAAGGATGTTAAAGTTCTGTTACAAGCCATCTGTGGATTACCAGTCTCTCCACCTCCGACTGATAGGCATGCAAAGGTCTGACTGATGTCCATAACCTCCTCCTCTGCATCCGTCAACTGGACTATTTGTGTGGTCCACCTCCAGTTTTACTCCTCTCCCTTGCATTTTGCACTTTCTTCTCCTACAAGGGGAGAAATAACAGACTTGAGTGACTGAAGGTGACGTCTTCACCCGATGGATGCATTGCTTTGAGGGAGGCTGACAATCAAACATTCAATTTTATGCATCAGAGGATGACTATCAGCCAGATGCAACACATTGCACCAGGACTGGGGTGAGTAGCAGTGGTGGGGACACAAATGGGGAGGTGAGGAAGTGCATAGAAAGTGAAGGTTAGTTGATGCTGAAACTTAAGTGGGTGTGAGGAATGATGTGATGGAGTAGGCTTGCCAACACAGAATGAGAGGGGTAATGGGAGTGGGGGTGGGGGGTGAATCAGCAAATGTACTCACTTTTCCTGACCTGGTTAGGTCATTAAACTACTTCTTGCACTGAACCCAAGACCTGGGCACCATGCTTCTGCTCCTCAGCTCTTCTGCCACCTCCAGCCACACCTTCTTAATGACAGAAGCAGGTCTCTTCCTCCCAGCTCGTCAGCACATCCATCCTGCTTCGCACACCAGCCAGTAGCCCCTCAAAGGATGCGTCGCTGAATCTGAGTGCTACCTTTGCTCTGTATCCTTCCATTTCCCTTGTTCCTCCTTTCTCTTTCAACATCCATTTTTTATTGGCCTTTTAAATACTCCAGTTCACATCACATCCCGCGGGCACACAGTACGCCCACTGTGCAGCTTGGAGATACGAAACCCGGACGTAAAATTAAGTGCCTCCAATTGAGTTGCGATCGTGCAATCTGATGCATTAAAATTATTTCCGGATATTCCACATGATTATTTACCCACCCGCTGAGTTCCTGCCACCATACTAAAATCATGCCCATTGTAATTGAAAAATCAGGAAATGGCAGACTTGTTAAATACTTACTTTGCATCAGTCTTCACGGTAGAGGAAGAGGATAAAGTATCAGAGGTATGAAGAAAACTAAAACTAAATCAAGGGAAGGAACTTACTAGATTTAATATAAGTTAAAAAAAATGGTAACAAAGAAAATAATGAGACTAAAGATAGATAGAGGCCATAATCCCAGACAAAATTAATTGTCACTTGGAAGAATATGGGTTAATAAACAACAGTCAACATGGCTTTGCTAAAGGCAAATTGTGTCTGATTAACTTGATTGAGTTCTTTGATAAAATAACAGAGGGTTAATGTTGTGTATGTGGACTTTCAAAAGGTGCTTTGTAAAGTGTCACGTAATAGACTTGTTAGCAAAACTGAAGCCCATGGGATTAAAGGGTCAGTGGCAGCATGGATATGAAATTGACTAAGACAGAAAGCAGAGAGTAGTAATGAACGGTTGTTTTTCAGACTGGAGGGAAGCAGTGTCCCCCAGGGATCGGTATTATTTTTGATATGTATTAATGACCTGGACTTGGGTATAGAAGGCATAATTTCAAAGTCTGCAGATGATACAAATCTTGGAAATGTAGTAAACAGTGAGGATAGTAGCAGACTTCAGGAGGACATAGACAGACTAGTGAAATGGGCAGACACAAGACAGATGAAATTTGATGCATAGAAGTGTGAAGTGATGTATTTTGGAAGGAAAAATTATGAGAGGCAGTATAAACTAAATGGTACAATTTTAAAGGGGGTGTAGGAAGAGAGAGACCTGGGGTGGATAGGGGTTCATATTCACATACATGGCAGGACTGGTTGACAAAGCTGTTAAAATACAGGATCCTTGGCTTTATAAATAGAGGTATAAAGTACAAAAACAAGGAAGTTATGTTAAATCTTTATAGATCATTGGATATAGTACTCAGCTAGAGTACTATATCCAATTCTGGGCAGCACAATTTAGAAAGAATGTCAAGGCCTTAGAGAGGGTGTCGAAGAGATTTACTAGAATGAGGGGTTTCAGATATCTATAGAGACTAGAAAAGCTGGGGTTGTTCTCCTTACAGCAGAAGGCTGAGGGTAGATTTAATAGGGGTTCAAAATTATGAGGGGTTTTGATACTGTAGTCAGGGAGAAACTGTTTCCACTGGCAGGAGGGTCAATAACCAGAGGACGCAGATTTAAAGTAATTGGCAAATTAGGCAGGGGCAAGATGAGGAGAAATTTTTTTCTTTATTACTCAGCGAGTTGTTATGATCTGGAATAAATTGGCCAAAAGGGTAGTGGAAGCAGAATCAATAGTAACTTTCAAAAGGAAATTGGATCTCTACTTAAAAAGGAAAAAGTTGCTAGGCTATGAGGTAAGAGCAGGGGAACAGGACTAATTGGTAGCTCCTTCAGAGAGCCGGCACAAGCACAATGGCCTCCTTCTATGCTGTATAATTCTATGATAAATCTCTAGGACCTGATGGTTTCCACCCCAGGGGATTAAAATAAGTAGGTGAGGAAATTGCAGATGCTCTAGGCCAAAACACTGCTAATTCAGGAACTGTCCCCTTGGATGGGAAAATTGCCAATGTCACTCCATTATTTAAGAAGGGTAGGAGAGATAAACTAGGAAATTGTAGGCCCATTAGTCTAACATTTGTTGGGGGGGGGGGGAAGTTACTAAAATTTGTTATGAGGGAAAGTGTGACTGAGCACTTGGGACAAATATGAAAAATATGAACTGATCAGAGAGAGCTAACATGGATTTGTAAAAGGTACATCATGTCTAACATACCTACTTGAATTTTTTGAATTGGTAACTAATGTGGCAGATAAGGAGTGTCTATGGATGTTATTTATATGGACTTCCAGAAGGCATTCGATAAGGTTCCATACAAGAGACTGTTAACAAAAATGAGAGCGCGTGGAATTGGAGGTAACCTATTGACATGGGTAGGGAATTGGTTACGAGGTAGGAGACAGAGAGTAGGGATAATTGATATGTACTCAAATTGGCATGATGTGACCAGTGGTGTCCCCCAGGGATCTGTACTGGGGCTTCAGCTTTTCACGATATTTATAAATGACTTAGACAAAAGAATAGAGAGCCATATACCCAAGTTTGCTGATGACACAAAGTTGGCACAGTAAATAGTGTAGATGGGAGCAGAAAGTTGCAAAGGGACATTGATAGATTAAGTGAATGGGCAAAATTGTGGCAGATGAAGTTTAAAATGGGGAAATGTGAGGTCATCCACTTTGGACGTAAGAAAGATAGAGTATTTTGTAAATGGTGAGAAGCTAGGAATTGTGGAGAAGATTTAGGGGTCCACGTACAGAAATCACTAAAAGCTACTGGACAGGTACAAAAAATAATTTAAAAGGCTAATGGAATATTGGCATGTATCTCAAGGGGACTGGAATACAAAAGGGATGGAAGTTATGTTACAGTTGTATAGAGCTCTGGTTAGACCCCATCTGGAGTACTGTGTTCAGTTCTGGGCACTGCACCTCAGGAGGGATGCAATGGCCTTGGAAGGGGTACAGCGCAGAGTCACCGGAATGATACCGGGGCTAAAAGGGTTAAATTATGAGGACAGATTGCATAGATTAGGCTTGTATTCCCTTGATCATAGAAGATTAAGGGGTGGTTTAATTGAGGTGTTTAAGATGATTAAAGGATTTGATAGGGTTGAGAGAATCTATTTCCTCCGGTGGAGAGTCCAGAACAAGGGTCAAAACCTTAAAATTAGAGCTAGGCAGTTCAGGGATGATGTCATGAAGCACTTTTTCACACAAAGGGTAGTGGAAATCTGGAATTCTGTCCCCTAGAAAGCTATTGAGGCTAGGTCAATTGAAAATTTCAAAACTGAGACTGATAGGGTTTTGTTGGGCAAGGGTATTAAATATACAGATCACCATGATCTAATTGAATGGCGGAACAGGCTTGAGGGGCTGAACGGCCTACTCCTGTTCCTATGTTCCTAAAAGTGAGACGGACAAGAAATGCACTTTAGATATGCTTATATTATATTACCACCAGCTATCCCATGGTGTTGCTCACAGTGAGTCAGAGGTTATGCCATTTTAAAGATGGGGATGAACATCTCTGATGAGTAATTTGGAAAAATGTTTCTAAGACCTTCGCCAAGAGTTTTTGATTGGGAAAACAATTAGTGTCACCTTACTCACTGCAGCTGGATAAATAGATATATAGCATGACTACATAAATAGATATGTATGCAACAACCACCATTTTCAGATTCTCAGTATAAATAAAATAAAGCACAGATGCTATAATCATCTGCTTGTGTGTGTGTGTGTCTCTCTCTCTCTCTCTCAAGTAAAATATGACAAAAGTTTTCCTGTGAAACTTTACCTTAAAGTTGTTCTAAAATTAATTCTCCAGCTTATTTTCAAATCATTTGGAAAAACAAACTCAAATACTGTCATATAATGTGATACAGGAAATATGACACCTGCAGTGTGACGGACAGGAAGTGTGTACAGGCGTGCCATTTTTATATTATTACTGGTCGATCTCCCATGGCTTGCAGACAGGGAGTCAAGACTATGTACAGTCTTCAAATGAAGCAGGATTAGAGGGCGGGGGATAAATAAATCAGAACATGCAGAGGCGAGAGTGGTAACAATTGAGCCAAGCTGAACTTACCAATTAGAAGTGGTATCCATATATGTCAGCCTAGAAAACAAGATTCCCTTTCTTTTACCAGGTAATGTGTTTCTACATAAATGCTGTTGGATTGTAAGAGTGCAGTGCAGAAACCTGTTGCAATACATGTTCATGAGATGTGAGATGTTTGCCTATGTAACTTTAGTGACTTAATTAAGCGTTGATTTTAAAATGCTTTGGGATGTCTAGAGGATGTGGTGAGGTGCTATATAAATTCAAATTAGTTTGTGAAAGATACTAATTTACTTTTTTGCAAAAAGCTACAGTACAGCTCTTGAACAAAATGCTCAGAATTACAGAACTTAAAACTACAACAGATACGACCAGTAATACAATTAGCTAGCCAAAGTGTTGAAAGATAACTTCATAGTTGTACTTCAGTACAGTTTCATCCCAAAAATTGGAATGAAAGAAAAACTAAATTACATATCTGCTGCAACAGGATTTAACCCCCCAAAAAGGAACCGTAATCACGTTACTGTTGCGACACTGCATACAAAACAGAACCTAGATTAGCAAGCATGAGTATATTACAGTTTGCTGTTAGAGATTTTTGACACTTCAAAATTATAGGGTTTTGTTTTGTTCAGTGCAAGCAGCATTTGTATGATAATAACTCAATTCATCAGTTCGATATAATTAAGCATCACCTTGATCAATAGCTTTGAAATGCTATTAAATAGGATTCTTAATTTCTTGACATCAAAGGCTGATTATCATTTGGTTCATGAAAAGAAATGTTGGCCTTTCATTTTCTGTTGTAACCTTTTAAACAATGCCGTTTCTATCATGGCTGAAAAAAGGCCTCTTGACAAGGCCAAGTATTATTGTGGCAAAACAAAAGACAACATAACATGCATATTCTATTTTGGTGTAATTAGCAGTTCACGACAGCTCCTGAATAATAGTCATTCAGTGTTCAAAAACTAATTTCACAATCAAAGAGGTGCAAAGGAAATTGAACTTAATACACATTGTCCAAAACAATTACACAATGAAATTCTGACAACAAATATCAAATAAAGAAGCTGGAGAAAAACAGAACAATTGCATTTGCCTACAGCTTTCTGAAGTAGATCTGTATGAATTATAAAAGGAAATTATATATTTATTTATTCAAATACTGCTTTTAATTTAGCTGGGAAATAAGTAAATTTCAAGTACAAATGTTTTAATAAACAAAACATTTTCTCTTCCACCCCACTCCTTTCCATCTTCTCTGGCTTTTAAAATCAGAACTTTGTGCTGGACCATTTTTTTTTGTAATTTAACAAATAATTCTATTTTATGAATCATTCCTTAAGTTTACATACATTATAGGGAATTAACTCATTTGTTCTGTATACAAAAAAAATTACTCCTTTATTATTTCAAGAGTACAGCACAAATTCTAAAACAAAAGCAAAATACTGCAGACGCTGCAAATCTGAAATAAACACAGAAAAATGCTGGATACACTCAACAGGGCAGGCAGCATCTGTGGAGAGAGAAACAGAGTTGACATTTCAGATCGATGACCTTTCAGTAGAACTGGCAGATGTTAGAGATGAACAGCTTCTCAGCAAGTGCAGAGCCAGGGAAAGAACAAAAGGGAGAGGTCTGTGATAGAGTGGAGGGCAGGAGTGATTAAAATGACAAAAGTGACGATGGTACAAGGCAAAATGAAGTGATGAGACACGTATAGAAACATAAGATGGGTGCGGAGGAGGTGTAAATGGTTACAGCAGAATAGCAGAGGAGGAGGGAAGCATGAAAAATCTGGCAAAGAGAAGGCTCCCATGGCACAGGTGGACCACCCCGCTGGGCGTATATAGATAGGGGACCCCCACCGCAAGTACCAGTCCACATTTCCAGTGGCTCTGGTGCAGCCATCCTTCATTATCAGCACGTGCTGTCTGAGAGAAAATGGAAGTGGTGGTTAAGGTCTAAAGTTATTAAACTCAATGTTAAGGCCAGAAGGCTGTAAAGTGCCCAGTAGAAAGATGAGGTGTTGTTCCTTAAGCTTGCCTTGAGATTCATGAAACGGTGTAGGAGGCCAAAGACAGAGTGGGAGTGGGAAGGAGAATTAAAATAGCAAGCGACCGGAAACTCGGAGTCATGCTTGCAGACTGAATGGAGGTGTTAAGCAAAGTGATCACCCAACCTGTGTTTGGTCTCCCCAACGTAGAGGAGATCGCATCGTGAGTAGCAAATATAGTATACTAAGTTGGAAGAAATGCAAGTAAATCGCTGTTTTACCTGGAAGGAGTGTTTGGAGCCCTGGATGGTGGGAAGGCATCCCTTGTCTGCCTGCATTTCTCCATACTTATAATTTGGCTGTTTTTTTTTTAAAAAAGGCATTTACACTGCTCTACTGGTCTGAGGCCAGTAGCTGCAATTTGGGTTTCACCTAGATAGTACTGATTTTACATTCTGATGTTGCCATTTACAGTTCCTCTAGACCCACCTTTTGTTTATTTACTTGTCCCATTACTACCCTCCTTGCCTTGCACCATCATCCTTTTTGTCATTTAATCACTCCTGCCCTCCACCTTATCAGAGACTTTCCCTTTTGTTCTGCTGGAAATGGAAGGCAGAAAATTAGTAAGTGAGTTTGGAAGGCAGAGGAAACAAAGGTTAGAAACTAGACAACAAAGGAGTTTGGCAGTGCTTAATGGTATATACCTCAATGCAAGAAGTATAGTGAATAAGGCAGATGAGCTAAGGGCACAGATAGACATGTGGAAGTACGATATCTTAGCTATCACAGAAGCATGGCTTAAACAGGAATGGCAGCTCAACGTTCCTGGTTACAGGGTTTTCAGACGAGATAGAGAGGCTGATATAAAAGGAGGGGGGGTGTGGTAATATTGGTTAAAGAAACAATTATGGCTGTGAGGAGAGATGATATGTTAGAAGGATCATCAAATGAGGCCATATGGGTTGAGCTAAAGCACAAAAAAGGGGCAGTCACATTGCTGGGAGTGTACTATAGACCCCCAAACAGTCAGAGGGAGATAGAAGAGCAAATATGTGGGCAAATTTCTGAGACGTACAAGCAACTACCCTAATATTAATTGGGATACAATCAGTGCAAAAGGTATAGAGGGTGCAGAATTCTTAAATTGCATTCAAGAGAACATTTTTAGCCAGTAAGTAGCAAGTCCAACAAGAGGGGGAGGGACAGTTTTGGATTTAGTTTTAGGGAACGAAGCTGGGCAGGTGGAAGGAGTATCAGTGGGAGAGCATTTTGATGGTAGTGATCATAATTCAGTTAGATTTAGCTTGGTTATGGAAAAAGACAGAGATAGAACAGGAGTAAAAGTTCTAAATTGGGGAAGGCCAATTTTACTAAGCTGAGAAATGATTTAGCAAAAGTGGACTGGAAACAGCTACTTGAAGGTAAATCAATGTCAGAGCAGTCAGAGGCATTCAAGGGGTTCAGAGTAAACATGTTCCCACAAAAAAAGGATGGGACTGCCAAATCTGGAGTCCCCTGGATGACAAGGAGCATACAGGGTAACATAAGGCAAAAAAAGGAAGCTTATGTCAGACACCAATACTGCAGAAAGCCTAGAGGAGTATAGAAAGTGCAGGGGTGAAATTAGAAAGGAAATTAGGAAACCAAAGGGCTCAATTTTAAACTTAAATTGCGCTAGCGTTGGGGCTACAAAAATTGCAGAAATGCAGAGCGGGTTTGGAAGCCGGCTCCAACCCGCCGACTTCCATAGAAACATAGAAAATAGGAGCAAGAGTAGGCCATTTCGCCATTCGGGCCTGCTCCACCATTCAAAATGATCATGGCTGATCGTCCAACTCAGTACCCTGTTCCCGCTTTTTCCCCATATCCCTTGATCTGAGTTTCCCACAGACGCACCTGTGTGCGCGTGGGCATCCCAAATCCGGAAGTCCTGCTGGTAATTAAAGCCAGGGGAATGATAGTTAAAGAACCAAATGTACCTCATTGAGGTACTTAAGGCACTTTACTTGTGACATATTAGGTAGTTAGAATGATTTTTAACTAACCTGGGCGGTTTTCCCACGGCTTCTGATTCACACCTGGCGAAACCAGGCGGAAGGGCCGGATCAGGCAAAAATAAACAAAATAAATTAAATAACAAACCATTGCAAAGTTAAAACACAAAATCAATATACCTTTCCACCCTGCTCCGGTGTCTCCCTCTCCGATCTCCCCCACGTCCCATCCCACCGATGTCCTCATGATCTCCCCCTCTTCCCCCCCCATCTCCCCCTCCCAGATCTTCCCCCCTCCCAGATCTCCCCCCTCCCAGATCTTCCCCCCTCCCCCCCAGATCGTCCCCTCTCCCCCCCCTCCCAGATCTTCCGATCTCCCCCCCCCCCCAGATCTTCCCCTCTTCCCCCCTCCCAGATCTTCCCCTCTTCCCCCCCCTCCCAGATCTTCTCCTCTTCCCCACCCTCCCAGATCTTCCCCTCTTCCCCCCCCTCCCAGATCTTCCCCTCTTCCCCCCCCTCCCAGATCTTCCCCTCTTCCCCCCCTCCCAGATCTTCCCCCCCCCTCCCAGATCTTCCCCCCCCTGCCAGATCTTCCCCCCCCTCCCAGATCTTCCCCCCCTCTCTCCCAGATCTTCCCCCCCTCTCTCCCAGATCTTCCCCCCCTCTCTCCCAGATCTTCCCCCCCTCTCTCCCAGATCTTCCCCCCCTCTCTCCCAGATCTTCCCCCCCTCTCTCCCAGATCTTCCCCCCCTCTCTCCCAGATCTTCCCCCCCTCTCTCCCAGATCTTCCCCCCCTCTCTCCCAGATCTTCCCCCCCTCTCTCCCAGATCTTCCCCCCCTCTCTCCCAGATCTTCCCCCCCTCTCTCCCAGATCTTCCCCCCCTCTCTCCCAGATCTTCCCCCCCTCTCTCCCAGATCTCCCCCCCTCTCTCCCAGATCTCCCCCCCCTCTCTCCCAGATCTTCCCCCCCCTCTCTCCCAGATCTTCCCCCCCCTCTCTCCCAGATCTTCCCCCCCTCTCTCCCAGATCTTCCCCCCCTCTCTCCCAGATCTTCCCCCCCTCTCTCCCAGATCTTCCCCCCCTCTCTCCCAGATCTTCCCCCCCTCTCTCCCAGATCTTCCCCCCCTCTCTCCCAGATCTTCCCCCCCTCTCTCCCAGATCTTCCCCCCCTCTCTCCCAGATCTTCCCCCCCTCTCTCCCAGATCTTCCCCCCTCTCTCCCAGATCTTCCCCCCTCTCCCAGATCTTCCCCCCTCTCCCAGATCTTCCCCCCCTCCCAGATCTTCCCCTCCCAGATCTTCCCCTCTTCCCCCCCTCCCAGATCTTCCGATCTACCACCCCCTCCCAGATCTTCCCCCCTCCCAGATCTTCCCCTCTCTCCCAGATCTTCCCCTCTCTCCCAGATCTTCCCCTCTCTCCCAGATCTTCCCCTCTCTCCCAGATCTTCCCCTCTCTCCCAGATCTTCCCCCCTCTCCCAGATCTTCCCCCCTCTCCCAGATCTTCCCCCCTCTCCCAGATCTTCCCCCCCTCCCAGATCTTCCCCCCCTCCCAGATCTTCCCCTCTTCCCCCCCTCCCAGATCTTCCCCTCTTCCCCCCCTCCCAGATCTTCCCCTCATCCCCCCCTCCCAGATCTTCCCCTCTCCCCCCCTCCCAGATCTTCCCCTCTTCCCCCCCCTCCCAGATCTTCCGATCTACCACCCCCTCCCAGATCTTCCCCCCCTCCCAGATCTACCACCCCCTCCCAGATCTTCCCCCCCTCCCAGATCTTCCCCCCCTCCCAGATCTTCCCCCCCTCCCAGATCTTCCCCCCCTCCCAGATCTTCCCCTCTTCCCCCCCTCCCAGATCTTCCCCTCTTCCCCCCCTCCCAGATCTTCCCCTCTTCCCCCCCCTCCCAGATCTTCCCCTCTTCCCCCCCCTCCCAGATCTTCCCCTCTTCCCCCCCCTCCCAGATCTTCCCCCCCTCCCAGATCTTCCCCCCCCTCCCAGATCTTCCACCCCCTCCCAGATCTTCCCCCCTCTCCCAGATCTTCCCCCCTCTCCCAGATCTTCCCCCCTCTCCCAGATCTTCCCCCCTCTCCCAGATCTTCCCCCCTCTCCCAGATCTTCCCCCCTCTCCCAGATCTTCCCCCCTCTCCCAGATCTTCCCCCCTCTCCCAGATCTTCCCCCCTCTCCCAGATCTTCCCTTCTCTCCCAGATCTTCCCTTCTCTCCCAGATCTTCCCTTCTCTCCCAGATCTTCCCCTCTCTCCCAGATCTTCCCCTCTCTCCCAGATCTTCCCCTCTCTCCCAGATCTTCCCCTCTCTCCCAGATCTTCCCCTCTCTCCCAGATCTTCCCCTCTCTCCCAGATCTTCCCCTCTTCCCCCCCCCTCCCAGATCTTCCCCTCTTCCCCCCCCTCCCAGATCTTCCCCTCTTCCACCCCCTCCCAGATCTTCCCCTCTTCCCCCCCCTCCCAGATCTTCCCCTCTTCCCCCCCCTCCCAGATCTTCCCCTCTTCCCCCCCCTCCCAGATCTCCCCCCCCTCCCAGATCTTCCCCCCTCTCTCCCAGATCTTCCCCCTCTCTCCCAGATCTTCCCCCCTCTCTCCCAGATCTTCCCCCCTCTCTCCCAGATCTTCCCCCCTCTCTCCCAGATCTTCCCCCCTCTCCCAGATCTTCCCCTCTCTCCCAGATCTTCCCCTCTCTCCCAGATCTTCCCCTCTCTCCCAGATCTTCCCCTCTCTCCCAGATCTTCCCCCCCCTCCCAGATCTTCCCCTCTTCCCCCCCCCCTCCCAGATCTTCCCCTCTTCCCCCCCCCTCCCAGATCTTCCCCTCTTCCCCCCCCTCCCAGATCTTCCCCTCTTCCCCCCCCTCCCAGATCTTCCCCTCTTCCTTCCCCTCTTCCCCCCCCCTCCCAGATCTCCCCCCCCTCCCAGATCTTCCCCCCTCTCTCCCAGATCTTCCCCCCTCTCTCCCAGATCTTCCCCCCTCTCTCCCAGATCTTCCCCCCTCTCTCCCAGATCTTCCCCCCTCTCTCCCAGATCTTCCCCCCTCTCTCCCAGATCTTCCCCCCTCTCCCAGATCTTCCCCCCTCTCCCAGATCTTCCCCCCTCTCCCAGATCTTCCCCTCTCTCCCAGATCTTCCCCTCTCTCCCAGATCTTCCCCTCTCTCCCAGATCTTCCCCTCTCTCCCAGATCTTCTCCTCTCTCCCAGATCTTCCCCTCTCTCCCAGATCTTCCCCTCTCTCCCAGATCTTCCCCTCTCTCCCAGATCTTCCCCTCTCTCCCAGATCTTCCCCTCTCTCCCAGATCTTCCCCTCTCTCCCAGATCTTCCCCTCTTCCCCCCCCTCCCAGATCTTCCCCTCTTCCCCCCCCTCCCAGATCTTCCCCTCTTCCCCCCCCTCCCAGATCTTCCCCTCTTCCCCCCTCTCCCAGATCTTCCCCTCTTCCCCCCCCTCCCAGATCTTCCCCTCTTCCCCCCCCTCCCAGATCTTCCCCTCTTCCCCCCCCCTCCCAGATCTTCCCCTCTTTCCCCCCCTCCCAGATCTTCCCAGATCTTCCCCTCTCGCCCAGATCTTCCCCTCTCGCCCAGATCTTCCCCTCCCGCCCAGATCTTCCCCTCCCGCCCAGATCTTCCCCTCCCGCCCAGATCTTCCCCTCCCGCCCAGATCTTCCCCTCCCGCCCAGATCTTCCCCTCCCGCCCAGATCTTCCCCTCCCGCCCAGATCTTCCCCTCCCGCCCAGATCTTCCCCTCCCGCCCAGATCTTCCCCTCTCGCCCAGATCTTCCCCTCTCGCCCAGATCTTCCCCTCTCGCCCAGATCTTCCCCTCTTCCCCCCCCTCCCAGATCTTCCCCTCTTTCCCTCCCGCCCAGATCTTCCCCTCCCGCCCAGATCTTCCCCTCCCGCCCAGATCTTCCCCTCCCGCCCAGATCTTCCCCTCCCGCCCAGATCTTCCCCTCCCGCCCAGATCTTCCCCTCCCGCCCAGATCTTCCCCTCCCGCCCAGATCTTCCCCTCCCGCCCAGATCTTCCCCTCCCGCCCAGATCTTCCCCTCCCGCCCAGATCTTCCCCTCCCGCCCAGATCTTCCCCTCCCGCCCAGATCTTCCCCTCTCGCCCAGATCTTCCCCTCTCGCCCAGATCTTCCCCTCTTCCCCCCCCCCCAGATCTTCCCCTCTTCCTCCCCCCCAGATGTTCCCCTCGTCCCCCCCCCAGATCTTCCCCTCTTCCCCCCCTCCCAGATCTTCCCCTCTTCCCCCCCTCCCAGATCTTCCCCTCTTCCCCCCCTCCCAGATCTTCCCCTCTTCCCCCCCTCCCAGATCTTCCCCTCTTCCCCCCCTCCCAGATCTTCCCCTCTTCCCCCCCTCCCAGATCTTCCCCTCTTCCCCCCCTCCCAGATCTTCCCCTCTTCCCCCCCTCCCAGATCTTCCCCTCTTCCCCCCCTCCCAGATCTTCCCCTCTTCCCCCCCCTCCCAGATCTTCCCCCCCCTCCCAGATCTTCCCCCCCCTCCCAGATCTTCCCCCCCCTCCCAGATCTTCCCCCCCCTCCCAGATCTTCCCCCCCCTCCCAGATCTTCCCCCCCCTCCCAGATCTTCCCCCCCCTCCCAGATCTTCCCCCCCCTCCCAGATCTTCCCCCCCCTCCCAGATCTTCCCCCCCCTCCCAGATATTCCCCTCTTCCCCCCCTCCCAGATATTCCCCTCTTCCCCCCCTCCCAGATCTTCCCCTCTTCCCCCCCTCCCAGATCTTCCCCCCCTCCCAGATCTTCCCCTCTTCCCCCCCTCCCAGATCTTCCCCCCCTCCCAGATCTTCCCCTCTTCCCCCCCCTCCCAGATCTTCCCCTCTTCCCCCCTCCCAGATCTTCCCCTCTTCCCCCCCTCCCAGATCTTCCCCTCTTCCCCCCCTCCCAGATCTTCCCCTCTTCCCCCCCTCCCAGATCTTCCCCTCTTCCCCCCCTCCCAGATCTTCCCCTCTTCCCCCCCTCCCAGATCTTCCCCCCCCTCCCAGATCTTCCCCCCCCTCCCAGATCTTCCCCCCCCTCCCAGATCTTCCCCCCCCTCCCAGATCTTCCCCCCCCTTCCAGATCTTCCCCCCCCTCCCAGATCTTCCCCCCCCTCCCAGATCTTCCCCTCTTCCCCCCCTCCCAGATCTTCCCCCCCTCCCAGATCTTCCCCTCTTCCCCCCCCTCCCAGATATTCCCCTCTTCCCCCCCTCCCAGATCTTCCCCTCTTCCCCCCCCCTCCCAGATCTTCCCCTCTTCCCCCCCCCTCCCAGATCTTCCCCTCTTCCCCCCCCCTCCCAGATCTTCCCCTCTTCCCCCCCCTCCCAGATCTTCCCCTCTTCCCCCTCCCTCGACGATCGTCCCCTCTTCCCCCCCTCCCAGATCTTCCCCTCTTCCCCCCCCTCCCAGATCTTCCCCTCTTCCCCCCCCTCCCAGATCTTCCCCTCTTCCCCCCCCCTCCCAGATCTTCCCCTCTTCCCCCCTTCCCCCCTCCCAGATCTTCCCCTCTTCCCCCCTCCCCCCCTCCCAGATCTTCCCCTCTTCCCCCCTCCCAGATCTTCCCCTCTTCCCCCCCTCCCAGATCTTCCCCTCTTCCCCCCCTCCCAGATCTTCCCCTCTTCCCCCCTCCCAGATCTTCCCCCCTCCCCCCTCCCAGATCTTCCCCTCTTCCCCCCCCCTCCCAGATCTTCCCCTCTTCACCCCCCCTCCCAGATCTTCCCCTCTTCACCCCCCCTCCCAGATCTTCCCCTCTTCCACCCCCCTCCCAGATCTTCCCCTCTTCCACCCCACTCCCAGATCTTCCCCTCTTCCCCCCCCTTCCCAGATCTTCCCCTCTTCCCCCCTTCCCCCCTCCCAGATCTTCCCCTCTTCCGCCCCCTCCCAGATCTTCCCCTCTTCCCCCCCTTCCCCCCTCCCAGATCTTCCCCCCTTCCCCCTCCCAGATCTTCCCCCCTTCCCCCCCCTCCCAGATCTTCCCCTCTTCCCCCCTCCCAGATCTTCCCCTCTTCCCCCCCCTCCCAGATCTTCCCCTCTTCCCCCCCCTCCCAGATCTTCCCCTCTTCCCCCCCCTCCCAGATCTTCCCCTCTTCCCCCCCCCTCGACGATCGTCCCCTCTTCCCCCCCCTCCCAGATCTTCCCCTCTTCCCCCCCTCCCAGATCTTCCCCTCTTCCCCCCTTCCAGATCTTCCCCTCTTCCCCCCCCTCCCAGATCTTCCCCTCTTCCCCCCCTCCCAGATCTTCCCCTCTTCCCCCCCTCCCAGATCTTCCCCCCTCCCCCCTCCCAGATCTTCCCCTCTTCCCCCCCCTCCCAGATCTTCCCCTCTTCACCCCCCTCCCAGATCTTCCCCTCTTCACCCCCCCTCCCAGATCTTCCCCTCTTCACCCCCCCTCCCAGATCTTCCCCTCTTCCCCCCCCCCTCCCAGATCTTCCCCTCTTCCACCCCACTCCCAGATCTTCCCCTCTTCCACCCCACTCCCAGATCTTCCCCTCTTCCCCCCCCTTGCCAGATCTTCCCCTCTTCCCCCCTCCCAGATCTTCCCCTCTTCCCCCCCCTCCCAGATCTTCCCCTCTTCCCCCCCCTCCAAGATCTTCCCCTCTTCCCCCCCCTCCAAGATCTTCCCCCCTCCCCCCTCCCAGATCTTCCCCTCTTCCCCCCCCTCCCAGATCTTCCCCTCTTCACCCCCCCTCCCAGATCTTCCCCTCTTCACCCCCCCTCCCAGATCTTCCCCTCTTCCCCCCCCCACTCCCAGATCTTCCCCTCTTCCACCCCACTCCCAGATCTTCCCCTCTTCCACCCCACTCCCAGATCTTCCCCTCTTCCCCCCCCTTGCCAGATCTTCCCCTCTTCCCCCCTCCCACATCTTCCCCTCTTCCCCCCCCTCCCAGATCTTCCCCTCTTCCCCCCCCTCCCAGATCTTCCCCCCTTCCCAGATCTTCCCCTCTTCCCCCCCTCCCAGATCTTCCCCTCTTCCCCCCCCTCCCAGATCTTCCCCTCTTCCCCCCCTCCCAGATGTTCCCCTCTTCCCCCCTTCCCCCCTCCCAGATCTTCCCCTCTTCCCCCCTCCCAGATCTTCCCCTCTTCCCCCCCTCCCAGATCTTCCCCTCTTCCCCCCCTCCCAGATCTTCCCCTCTTCCCCCCCTTCCAGATCTTCCCCTCTTCCCCCCCCTCCCAGATCTTCCCCTCTTCCCCCCGCTCCCAGATCTTCCCCTCTTCCCCCCCCTCCCAGATCTTCCCCTCTTCCCCCCCCTCCCAGATCTTCCCCTCTTCCCCCCCCTCCCAGATCTTCCCCTCTTCCCCCCCTCCCAGATCTTCCCCTCTTCCCCCCCTCCCAGATCTTCCCCTCTTCCCCCCCTCCCAGATCTTCCCCTCTTCCCCCCCTCCCAGATCTTCCCCACTTCCCCCCCTCCCAGATCTTCCCCTCTTCCCCCCCTCCCAGATCTTCCCCTCTTCGCCCCTCCCAGATATTCCCCTCTTCCCCCCCCTCCCAGATCTTCCCCTCTTCCCCCCCTCCCAGATCTTCCCCTCTTCCCCCCCCTCCCAGATCTTCCCCTCTTCCCCCCCTCCCAGATCTTCCCCTCTTCCCCCCCTCCCAGATCTTCCCCTCTTCCCCCCCTCCCAGATCTTCCCCTCTTCCCCCCCTCCCAGATCTTCCCCTCTTCCCCCCCCTCCCAGATCTTCCCCTCTTCCCCCCCTCCCAAATCTTCCCCTTTTCCCCCCCCCTCCCAGATCTTCCCCTCTTCCCCCCCCTCCCAGATCTTCCCCTCTTCCCCCCCCTCCCAGATCTTCCCCTCTTCCCCCCCCCTCGACGATCGTCCCCTCTTCCCCCCCCTCCCAGATCTTCCCCTCTTCCCCCCCCTCCCAGATCTTCCCCTCTTCCCCCCCCTCCCAGATCTTCCCCTCTTCCCCCCCCCTCCCAGATCTTCCCCTCTTCCCCCCCCTCCCAGATCTTCCCCTCTTCCCCCCCTCCCAGATCTTCCCCTCTTCCCCCCCCCTCCCAGATCTTCCCCTCTTCCACCCCACTCCCAGATCGTCCCCTCTTCCCCCCCTCCCAGATCTTCCCCTCTTCCCCCCCTCCCAGATCTTCCCCTCTTCCCCCCTTCCCCCCTCCCAGATCTTCCCCTCTTCCCCCCCCTCCCAGATCTTCCCCTCTTCCCCCCCCTCCCAGATCTTCCCCTCTTCCCCCCCCTCCCAGATCTTCCCCTCTTCCCCCCCCTCCCAGATCTTCCCCTCTTCCCCCCCTCCCAGATCTTCCCCCCTCCCCCCTCCCAGATCTTCCCCTCTTCCCCCCCCCTCCCAGATCTTCCCCTCTTCACCCCCCCTCCCAGATCTTCCCCTCTTCCCCCCCCCTCCCAGATCTTCCCCTCTTCCCCCCCCCCTCCCAGATCTTCCCCTCTTCCACCCCACTCCCAGATCTTCCCCTCTTCCCCCCCCCTTCCCAGATCTTCCCCTCTTCCCCCCTTCCCCCCTCCCAGATCTTCCCCTCTTCCCCCCCCTCCCAGATCTTCCCCTCTTCCCCCCCTCCCAGATCTTCCCCTCTTCCCCCCTTCCCCCCTCCCAGATCTTCCCCCCTTCCCCCTCCCAGATCTTCCCCTCTTCCCCCCCCTCCCAGATCTTCCCCTCTTCCCCCCCCTCCCAGATCTTCCCCTCTTCCCCCCCCTCCCAGATCTTCCCCTCTTCCCCCCCTCCCAGATCTTCCCCTCTTCCCCCCCCTCCCAGATCTTCCCCCCTTCCCAGATCTTCCCCCCTTCCCAGATCTTCCCCTCTTCCCCCCCTCCCAGATCTTCCCCTCTTCCCCCCCCTCCCAGATCTTCCCCTCTTCCCCCCCTCCCAGATCTTCCCCTCTTCCCCCCCTCCCAGATCTTCCCCTCTTCCCCCCCTCCCAGATCTTCCCCTCTTCCCCCCTTCCCCCCTCCCAGATCTTCCCCTCTTCCCCCCTTCCCCCCTCCCAGATCTTCCCCTCTTCCCCCCCTCCCAGATCTTCCCCTCTTCCCCCCTCCCAGATCTTCCCCTCTCCCCCCCCCTTCCAGATCTTCCCCTCTTCCCCCCCCTCCCAGATCTTCCCCTCTTCGCCCCGCTCCCAGATCTTCCCCTCTTCCCCCCCCTCCCAGATCTTCCCCTCTTCCCCCCCCCTCCCAGATCTTCCCCTCTTCCCCCCCTCCCAGATCTTCCCCTCTTCCCCCCCTCCCAGATCTTCCCCTCTTCCCCCCCTCCCAGATCTTCCCCTCTTCCCCTCTTCCCCCCCCCTCCCAGATCTTCCCCTCTTCCCCCCCTCCCAGATCTTCCCCTCTTCCCCCCCTCCCAGATCTTCCCCTCTTCCCCCCCTCCCAGATCTTCCCCTCTTCCCCCCCTCCCAGATCTTCCCCTCTTCCCCCCCTCCCAGATCTTCCCCTCTTCCCCCCCTCCCAGATATTCCCCTCTTCCCCCCCCTCCCAGATCTTCCCCTCTTCCCCCCCTCCCAGATCTTCCCCTCTTCCCCCCCTCCCAGATCTTCCCCTCTTCCCCCCCCCTCCCAGATCTTCCCCTCTTCCCCCCCTCCCAGATCTTCCCCTCTTCCCCCCCCTCCCAGATCTTCCCCTCTTCCCCCCCCCTCCCAGATCTTCCCCTCTTCCCCCCCCTCCCAGATCTTCCCCTCTTCCCCCCCCTCCCAGATCTTCCCCTCTTCCCCCCCCTCCCAGATCTTCCCCTCTTCCCCCCCCTCCCAGATCTTCCCCTCTTCCCCCCCCTCCCAGATCTTCCCCTCTTCCCCCCCCTCCCAGATCTTCCCCTCTTCCCCCCCTCCCAGATCTTCCCCTCTCCCCCCCCCCCCAGATCTTCCCCTCTCCCCCCCCCCCCCAGATCTTCCCCTCTCCCCCCCCCCCCCCAGATCTTCCCCTCTTCCCCCCCCCCCAGATCTTCCCCTCTTCCCCCCCCCCAGATCTTCCCCTCTTCCCCCCCCCCCCCAGATCTTCCCCTCTCCGCCCCCCCCCCCCAGATCTTCCCCTCTCCCCGCCACAATCTTCCCGTCAATCAGCTGGCTGCTGGGCACGAAACCCGGAAAGAACTTTAATCACCAATTACATTGCGATCGTGTCGGAAACAGTAAGTTTTTTTTATTTGTGTTTGCCACGCGCACATTCACCCCCCGCTGTCAACCCGTCACCATTTCAAAATTTAGCTCAACGAGAGGGCATGAAAAAATACTGGCAAGTAAATTTAAGGAAAACACAAAAATGTTTTATAAATACATGAAGAGCAAGAGGATAACTAAGGAAAGAGTAGGGCCTATTAGAGTCCAAAAAGGTAACCTATGTGTGGAGGAGGAAGATGTGGATATGGTTCTTAATGAATACTTTGTGTCTTTCTTCACAAAAGAGGGGGACATTGCAGAGATTGTCGTTAAGGAGGAGGTGTGCGAAATATTGGATGGGATAAACATAGTGAGATGAGAAGTATTAAGGAGTTTAGCATCTTTGACAGTAGATAAATCGCCAGGCCTGGATGAAATGTATCTCAGGCTGCTAAGAGAAGCAAGGGAGGAAATAGCGAAGGCTCTGACTATCATTTTCCAATCCTCCCTGGCTACAGGCATGATGCTGGAGGATTGGAGGACTGCTAACCTGTCCCGTTGTTTAAAAATGGAGAAAGAGATAGACCAAATAATTATAGACCAGTCAGTCTAACCTCGATGGTAGACAAATTATTGGAATCGATTCTGAGGGACAGCATAAATCATAATTTAGAAAGGCACGGGTTAATCAAGGATAGTCAGCATAGATTTGTTAAGGGAAGGTCGTGTCTGACTAACTTGATTAAATTTTTTGAGCAGGTAACAAGGAGGGTCGATGAGGGTAACGCATTTGATGTAGTGTACATGGATTTTAGCAAAGCTTTTGACAAGGTCCCACATGGCAGACTAGTCAAAAGTAAAAGCCCATGCGATCCAAGGGAAAGTGGCTGGTTGGATCCAAAATTGGCTCAGTGCCAGGAAGCAAAAGGTAACGGCTGACGGGTGTTGTTGCGACTGGAAGGCTGTTTCAAGTGGTGTCCGGCAAGGCTCAGTACCAGGTCTCTACTTTTTGTGGTATATATTAATGATTTGGACTTGAACGTGGGGGGCTTGATCAAGAAGTTTGCAGATGGTATAAAATTGGCTATGTGGTTGATAGTGAGGAGGAAAGTTGTAGACTCCAGGAAGATATCAATGGACTACTCAGGTGGGCACAAAAGTGGCAAATGGAATTCAATCCAGAGAAGTGTGAAGTAATGCATTTGGGGAGGGCAAACAAGGCAAGGGAGTACACAATAAATGGGAGATACTGCGAGGTGTAGGAGAACAAAGGGACCTTGGAGTGCATGTCCACAGATCCCTGAAGGTAGCAGGATAGGTAGATAAGGTGGTTAAAAAGGCATATGGGATACTTTCCTTTATTAGCCGAGGCATAGAATATAAGAGCAGGGAGGTTATGCTAGAACTGTATAAAACATTGGTTAGGCCACAGCTTGATTACTGAATCCACATTACAGGGGTGATCTTATAGAAGTCTATAAAATAATGAGGGGCATAGATAAGGTCGATAGTCAAAATCTTTTCCCAAAGGTAGGGGAGTCTATAACGAGGGGGCATAGATTTAAGGTGAGAGGGGAGAGATACAAAAGGATCCAGAGGGGCAATTTTTTCACTCAAAGGGTGGTGAGTGTCTGGAACGAGCTGCCGGAGGCAGTAGTAGAGGCGGGTACAATTTTGTCTTTTAAAAAGCATTTGGACAGTTACATGGGGAAGATGGGTATCGAGGGATATGGGCCAAGTGCAGGCAATTGGGACTAGCTTAGTGGTATAAACTGGGCGACATGGACATGTTGGGCCGAAGGGCCTGTTTCCATGTTGTAACTTCTATGATTCTATGATTCTATGTGATTGCACTAGAGAGGGTACAGAGGAGATTTATGAGGATGTTGCCAGGACTGGAGAATTTTAGCTATGAGGAAAGATTGGATAGGCTGGGGTTGTTTTCTTTGGAATAAAGGAGGTTGAGGGGAGATTTAATTGAGGTACATAAAATTATGACGGGACTAGATAGAGTGGATAGGAAGGACCTATTTCCCTTAGCAGAGGGGTCAGTGACCAGGAAGCATAGATTTAAAGTAATTGGTAGAAGGATTAGAGGGGAGGTGAGGAGAAATATTTTCATCCAGAGGGTGGTGGGGGTCTGGAACTCACTGCCTGAAAAGGTAGTAGAGGCAGAAACCCTCAACTCATTTAAAAAGTACTTGGATGTGCATTTGAAGTGCTGTAACCTACAGGGCTACGGACCAAGTGCTGGATAGCTCTTTTTCAGCCGGCACGGACATGATGGACCGAATAGCCTCCTTCTGTGCCGTAACGTTCTATGATTCTTTCCTCCCCTCCTTTCCCTGGCTCTGCACTTGCTTAAAAACTGTTTAATCTTCAATTTCTTCCAGTTCTGACGAAGGGTCATCGACTTGAAATGTTAACTCTGTTTCTTTCTCCACAGATGCTGCCTAACTTGCTTAGTATTTTCTGTTTTAATTACAGATTTACATAACTTAGTTCCTGCCTGACTGTAGCATTACACACAAGTGCAGAGCTCTCTCCTGGGCAGTATGATTATTCACATATCCCCATAGCATTTTTTTTTTAACATTAACACCACACTGGATTTACACTCCATGTGGAGTCAAACTCTATTCTCCAGATTGTTTCACTCCATTTTGCTCTGGACTCAGTTTGGGCCTTGACTGCAGATTCACGCTGCATGTTTAGCTACAGTGTGAATTAGAAGTGGCTTTGCCATGTATCTAATCTTGCAGTATAAATGCACCCTGAAAAGTACATTTTAAAAAAGTAGACAAGAATGTCATTTTCTTGAAAATTTAACACACAGTCATTGGTCCTCATGCCATCTTTTCCACCATTTTAAGTGATTCATAGATTTTCTAAAATGAAAATGTTGACATCCACCGAGCTGTTTCAAACATCCTTTGGACTTTTACAGTTTTATTTTCTATTGTGGCCTTTTTAACAACAGAAAGAAATGGGCTCATTACTTATAATGTGCCATACAAGGCATCTTAATCCAATTCTGGTGCAGCATCGTGAGAGGAAAGCAAAAACTCACATAGATTAAGTGATTATCGTTTACGCCCTAGTGTAAAACAGTCCTTCACACCACTGAATAAAATAATCTTTTCAAGATATTGGCCCAAAATATGAGTTTTCTCATTGCTGCAGTAACTAGGATTGAAAGTTTTCTATATTGTCTTCTTGCTATTCAACATTTTGAGAGAGATATTTTCTCACGTATACCTGCTTTGTAATTACTTTTATAGCCTCCTCTTACCCTTCCTGTTTGTTCGCTTCCTTTTCTGCCATGCCAATTCATTCTGGGATACAGCAAGCTTCCAGTGATATTTTGACCAAATATCCACAGGGATGCTTTCCAACAGTAGTCACTGGACAGCAATCAAGAGTGGGAACCCCTGGGTGACTATTCCCCTCACTAGTTCAAGGAGGCTGAGGCCAATTATAAAAGCAGTTCAGTATAGATCAGGGACTGAATCTGGGACTTTTCATTCTGTATCACAACGTGCACTTTCAAACTGAAATATCAGGGCAGCCAAAATATAACTAATGGAACATTAACCGTCACACAGATCATTATTTCAAACCTTCCAATATCCAAATATTATGAATGAATTTACAAGCAAAGTGGTACGATTGGCTGGTCTGCAAAACCATTACTGTTAGAAAGGGTTAAATTACAAAAGAAAATGTTGGTTCTGGTGATTTTTCTGATCATACCTATTCTTTTTTGAATTGTTTGTTTTATCTTATTTCAAGCTTTCCTTACTTTTAACTGCACTCATCATTTTTACAAAGGATTTCATATTGTAGTCCAGTCACAATTAATTGTCCATCAACTGTCAAGTAAAGCACTCAATAGCATGACAAATTGACACCAGAAATGGCTATACATTTGAAACAAAGGTTATCTGAAGCCTTAACATGTGAGATTATGAGTGTAGCACTTACTTGTCAGTTGGGCTTCAGAGAACTTCAGTAAACAGTTGACTTCTTCGTTTTCCTCCTGTAGCTTCAACCAGTCCTGCTCATGGAAGAGGTAAAGTTTGGCATCTTTGTCATCAGCCACTGTTTTGTTGCCTATTCGACAACTTAGTAAGGCATTCACACCTAAAGATTAAACATGTATTCATACTGTAAAGACTCAAAATAACCAAATGTCCACATAAGCACGTAGAGATTGTACACCTTTGTAACAGTGTTAGTTGGCAACAATAAACATATTGAAAATACTGAAGGTGATATAGTCAATCGTGTGAGATTGCTTTTGGTTTAGAAGTCTCAGAAAATACTCTGGAAAATGTAGCTTTTTAAAAATTCATTCTCAGGCTGTGGTTCGTCGCTGGCAAGGCTGGCACTTATTGCCCATCCCTAGTTGCACTGAGAAGGTGGTGATTAGTCTTCTTCTTGAACTGTTGCATGTAGCAATTTGATATAACGGAGTGGCTTGCTATGCCACTTTAGAGGGCAGTTAAGAGTCAACTACATTGGTGTGGGACTGGAGTCACATAGGCCAGACCGGGTAAGTATGGCAGGTTAAAGGACATTAAAGTTACAGTTATAAAAGGACACTAGTGAACTAGTTTGGTTTTTATGATAATCCAACAGTTTCATGCTCACTTTTACTGATACCAGCTTTTATTTCCAGATTTAAAAAAAAACTGAATTCAATTTCTCAAACTGCCATGGTAGGATTTGAACTCACATTCACTGGATTATTAGTCCAGGCATTTGTATTGCGAGTCCAGTGGCATAACATAAAAACTTAAAAAATAAGAACAGGAGTAGGCCATACAGCCCCTTGAGCCTGCTCCGCCATTCAATAAGACCATGCCTAATCTTCTACCTCAATTCCACTTTCCTGCCCTATCCTCATATTGCCTTTGCGATTTAGAATTGTGCAAGTTAATTTTCAAAAGTATTCTGCAAAATTTCTAATGTGAAAAGAAATCTCCAAATTTCTTTCCAAAAGGATCTTCAGGGTATTCCTTATAACATGAAGACTTGATTGTCATGCACTGTTGGAAGTTCAGTCTTTTAGATGAAATGTTAAACTAGGACCCTGTCTGCCTGCTCAGGTGGATTTAAATGATCTCATGACACTATTCGAAGAAGAGCTGGGGAGTTCTCCCAACATACTGGTTAACATTTACCCCTCCACCAACAAGAACAAGATTAACTGGTCATTTATCTCTTGCAGTTTGTAGGACACAAATTGCAGTCCACAAATTGGCTGCCATATTTGCCTACAAAACTAGTAACCACACTTAAAAAAATAATTAATTGGCTACATAGCTTTTTAGGACATCTTGAGGAGATGAAAGGTGCCATATAAATACAAATTCTTTCTTTCTTAGGAGATGATAGGTTAGTAGATTGGGCAGATAGACCTTAGGTGAAATTTAATGCAGAAAACTGTGAGATGATACATTTGGGAGGGGAATAATAAAGAGAAAATATTGTTAAACATTATGAGCAGCGTAGGAACGGAGAGACTTAGGAATTCAGATACGTAAATCTTTAAAACTGGGATAACTGGTTGATAAAAAAAATAAAATGGGATTCCAGGTTAATAGGAGCATATGATGCAAAGGCAAAGTAACTGGTTAGGTTGCAGTTAGAATATTACATCCAGTTTTGGATGTCTTATTTTAGGAAGGATGGCCAGGCCAGGGAGAGGATGCAACAGAACTTCACTAGGATGAGATTAGGGATGAGAGGCTTTAATTATGAGGAGACACTAGAGAAACTGAACTCTTTTCATTAGAACAGATCTGTTGGAGGTATCCAATTTATGAAGGGATTTCATAAGGTAAATAGGGAAAACTATTTGGTCAGCAAGTTGGTAACTAGAGGGAATTTAGTTTTTTTTTTTAAAAAAAGAGGGTTGTTAGGACATGGACAGCCCACCAGAAATTTTGGTGGAAGCAGCATCCAGAATAGCTTTTAAAAGTGAAGATAATAAGTATATGAAACAGAAAAAGTATGGAGAAATGGTAGAGGAATGGGACTAAGTGGATAGCTCCTTCCGAGAGCCGGCACGGGTGCGTTGGGCAGAATTACCACCTTTTGTGCTGTACAATTTTATGATTCTACATTATCAATGCAAAAATATATAGTTAGTCAACAAAGTTGAAATAGAACAGTCTGGAAAAATGTTCTCTGGCCTGTATATTATCTTGACAATTGATATTTGTGAATGAAAGGACCTAAAACTAAAGTGGGCCTTTTCCCTGTTTATGTACCAAATAAAGCAAAATCTTTTGGCAAAAAAATTTGTTTCAAAGTTTGTTTAAAAACTCATTGGTGCTCATCCAAACCAGATTTTCCCATAAGAGACCCATTGCTTTCTCAAATTGTTGCTATCAGACACCATTTCTGTGGATCAGATATCTTGGCCTTGATATTAACCCTTCAATGGGCAGGAGGAGGGGGGGCGGTTAAATCCTAAAAAACTCATGATGGGTCCCCAACACAATGCACCTGCCACCATTTTTATGGCAGCAGGTAGCGAGCCATGCGAGTGTGCCATCTTGGAGAGGCGGGACACTTTATTAACATATTTAAATCAGGCTACCACAGTGCAATTGGGAGCCTGATTTAAATTCAACTGCTGCTGCATGGGTTTCTCAAGGAGACCCAGCAGCGAAATGGAGGAGGGAACTGCCAGCTCAAGAAGGTAAGTGCCTTTTATAGCACTCCTTATAGAATCAATGAAGGTTACAGCACGGAAGGAGGCCGTTTGGCCCATCGAGTCCGTGCCGGCTCTATGCATGAGCAGTCCAACTAGCCCCACTCCCCCACCCTATCCCCGTAGCCCTGCACATTTTTTTGTTTCAAGTATTTATTCAGTTCCCTTTTGAAGGCCATGATTGAATCTCCACCACTCCCTCAGGCAATGCATTCCAGATCCTAACCACTCGCTGTATAAAAAAGTTTTTCCCTCATATCACCTTTGGTTCTTTTGCCAATCACCTTAAATCTATGCCCTCTGGTTCTTGACCCTTCTGCCAAAGGGAACAGTTTCTCTGTATCCACTCTGTCCAGACCCTTCATGATTTTGAATACCTCTATCAAATCTCCTCTCAACCTTCTCTATTCCAAGGAGAACAATCCCAGCCTCTCCATTCTATCCACGTAATTTATGTCCCCCATCCCTGGAATCATTCTAGTAAATCTCTTTAAGGCCATCACATCCTTCCTAAAGTGCAGTGCCCAGAACTGGACATAAGACTCCAGTTGCGGCTGAACCTGTGCTTTATAAAGGTTCATCATGACTTCCTTGCTTTTGTACTCTATGCCTCTATTTATAAAGCCCAGGACCCCGTATGCTTTTTTAACCGCTTTCTCAACATGCCCTGCCACCTTCAACCATTTATGCACATACACCCCCAGATTCCTCTGTTCCTCCACCCCTTTTAGAATTGTGCCCTCTAATTTATATTGCATCTCCTAATTTTTCCCACCGAAATGCATCACCTCATTTTTCCGCATTAAACTTCATCTGCCACGTGTCAGCCCATGCCTCCAGAGTCTCTATATCCTCTTGAAGTCTATCGCTACCCTTCCAAGTTTTGTGTCATCCGCAAATTTTGAAATTGTGCCCTGTACTCCCAAGTCCAAGTCATTAATATATATCAAGAAAAGCTGTGGTCCCAGCACCGACCTCTGGGGAACACCACTGCACACCTCGCACCAGTCCGAAAAACAACCGCTCACCACTACTCTTTGTTTCCTGCCATTTAGCCAACTCTGTCTCCATGTTGCTATTGCCCTCTTTATTCCATGGGCCGCAATCTTAATAGCATGCCTACCATGTGACACTTTATCAAACGCTTTTTGAAAATCCATATAAACCACATCAACTGCATTGCCCTCATCTGCCCTCTCTATTACCTCATCAAAAAACTCTATCAAGTTGGTTAAACACAATTTGCCTTTAACAAATCTGTTCTAGCTTTCCCTAATCAATCCAAGTTACTGTTAATTCTGTCCCGGATTATCGTTTCCAGAAGTTTCCCCACCACCGAGGTTAAACTGACTGGCTTGTAGTTGCTAGTTTTATCTTTACACCCTTTTTTGAACAAGGGTGTAACATTTGCAATTCTCCAGTCCTCTGGCACCACCCCATATCTAAGGATGTCTGGAAGATTATGGCCAGTACCTCCGCAATTTCCCCAGTGACTTCCCTCAGCATCCTAGGATGCATCCCATCCGGACCAGGTGACTTATCTATTTTAAGCACAGCTAGCCTTTCTGGTATCTCTTCTTTCTCAATCTTTAGCCCATCCAGTATCTTAACTATATCTTCCTTTACCAAGACTCTGGCAGCATCTTCTTGCTTGGTAAAGACCATTGCAAAGTACTCATTTAATGCCTCAGCCATGCCCACTGCCTCCATGAGCAGATCTCCTTTATGGTCCCTAATCAGCCGCACTCCTCCTCTTACTACCCGTTTACTGTTAACATGTCTGTAGAAGTCTTTTGGATTCCCTTTGGTTGCTAGGAGCCTATGGGCCAGGAGGAGCAGAAGCTTTTCCCCCGGCCCCTCAAGGAAGCCTTCGGCCTCCCTTCTGCCGATCGCAGCAGCTCTCTAACCCCTGCTGCGATCGCTGACCCCACACCCCACAAGCCCTGATCTGCAGCCTGCTCACCTCCCGCTTTCACAGCCGCCCTCCACAAGCCCTTATCTGCAGCCTGCTCACTTCCCGCTTTCACAGCCGCCCTCCACAAGCCCTGATCTGCAGCCTGCTCAACTCCTGCGATCACTGCCATCCTCCACAAGCCCAGATATGCAACCTGTTCACCTCCTGCGATCACAGCCAATCCAGCCGGCCCCGACCCTCCCCACCCCCGGTAGCTGGAATTACTGTTGTACTGGATGCCAAATAATAACATAAGAAAATAATGAAACTTGCCCAATTGCTTTGTGGGTAAACGCACCACCAAGTGTGATACTGAACCATATAAACCAGGAAGGTCTGAAGTTTGAATCCTTATCAGTGCTGAATTACTTGATTTAAACTAGGCAAGAGATAGTGGTGCTACAATTAGGCCATGAGTCCCCTAAATAAGGGTTGGGAAGGGGAAAATCAGCTAGCGTTCCCGCTCCTGAATGCTATGCAGTGACACCTGCAGGAAAGTGTGCTTCTGGTCACTGGGAGAGAATAAAATCCTCCTCCCTCCCATGTGCAAATAGCTTGTCAACATTCAGTGTCAAGCCTCACACATGAAGAATGGCAATTCAGATGAGACACCGGAGAGCTCCAGCACCTGTGGAACTATACCCCAGCATGAGAAAAGAATGGAAGAAAATGAGCACAAGAAAAAAAATAGAAAAAGACCATTTAACCCATGAAGCTTGTATGAAAAGCCCAACATGCACTCTACATAATTTATTCTCCTGAGGAAAGTTCTAACAAAAAGCTCTCTAAAAGTTCTCCTAATGGAATTTAAGAAAACTGTAAGATAGTTGACCAGTTGCATTCCATAAATAATAACATGTCATGACGTAACAGCAGAGAAAGGGGAGGAGAAGGAGCAAAGAAAGGTAAGGTAGCAGGAGGAATGCGGGGAAGAGAGGTGAGAAAAGAGAAGGTGGGCGAGAGCAAACATTTTTGCTATTAGCTTTAAAAACTGTTAGAAGTTCTGACTGTAAGTACACAAATAAAATTCTTAAGATATAGGGGTTAGAGGGCAGCTCGAGAATGGGCCCACAAGTCGTAAAAGAAATCAGTTTGCAACAATGGTCCAGCAGCATATGTGGGGAATAGTGGTGGCTGAGAATGGGCTGTAGGTGAGTGGTACATCCAGCACTTGGGACATGTGCGGTACCTGAGAACGTGAGATGGCACATCAGAGGCTGACAACTGACCAGAGATTGATGGAGGTGGGGAATAGGATGCTAAAGTGCGAACCTGGAAGGGGAAAATAAAGAAAATACAAATTAGAAATTAAAGCCATATCTCTCCACACCCTCAAAGGCGTCCTCAAAACTATCTCTTCGACCAAGCTTTCGGTCATTTTCCATAACTCTATTACTGCTCAGCATCTGATTCTCCTCAGTGAAGTGCCTTGGGGATATTTGTTACATTAAAATACACTATATAAGTGCACAATGTGATTGTTCCCACTTAATCTTACAATGTTAATCCAGGGCTATGATCTGACTGCAAGAAAACTTTTTTACATGAGGTGGATATGACTGGCTGATGGTGGTGGAAGTGTTTAGATGTTGAAGAGTAGATATTCAACACAAAAACTCAAATTCTTCCCAGTTCCCAGGTATCAGTTAATTTTTCATTTGACTGGAATAGGCACAATAAGTCAAGCACAAATAAATCAAATTGCTTTTGATCTTTATATTTTCATAACAATTCTTTTTTCAGTTGCTCTATTTTTTCTGCTAAATATATAAAGCTTTAAAATACTGCAATTACCTAAAGTAAATAATTGCAAATTAAACACATCATAAAATCTTACTGTATACTATAATTTAAACCTTTCTGGACCTTTTAAATATAGAAGTGAGTACACACCAGAGTAACCATGTACTATGGATTATTTCCCTGACTTTTCTGGATCGTTTTCTTGTATATATCAAGAGTGCACCCAGAAAAGTATAGGAATAGTGAAACTGGAATGATGAAAAGATTTTAATCCAAGGTTTTTGGATTGCCCAAGATTAGCAATTACATGACAGTGTCGATGTGCCAATTTTGAGAAATGAAGAATAAAATACCAATTTAAGAAGTTTTTTTGGTTTAAGGTTAAACTAGATTTGTTTGTATTTCATTTCCACTCTCTTTTTGTACTATTGGTTCTCTTTGCCTGATGCTACCTTACTTTGCTTATACCCAGCATTGAGCTTCTCTGATCCCATTGCTGAAATTCAGTAGCAGTGAGGGAATATAGGAAACCTTGGCATTTGGAATAAGAGACCTGCATCTGAAAATTCGGTATAGGTAAAAGACACAGGCCGGGGGATTCCGCTTCTGCGCCAGCCAGCCCATGATTCATTTTAATGGGTAGAAAATCATGGGCTCGCAAGTGCAGAAGCAGACAAAAAAAAATAAAAAATCGGCTTCAAATTAAGATTCTAATCTTAATTTTTCAAACAGTTTGGTCACATTACTTAAATTTTCAGGGCCCATCCAATCAGACCCAAATTTTGATAAATAAAAGTACCTGAATATTTCCTAATTATGCAAATAGCCATACTACACAGACGCACAAAAATATCTTGGGTTTCCACCTTTTTTTTTCGTTCATGGGACGTGGGCGTCGCTGGCGAGGCCAGCATTTATTGCCCATCCCGAATTGCCCTCGAGAAGGTGGTGGTGAGCCGCCTTCTTGAACCGCTGCAGTCCATGTGGTGAAGGTTCTCCCACAGTGCTGTTAGGAAGGGAGTTCCAGGATTTTGACCCAGCGACAATGAAGGAACGGCGATATATTTCCAAGTCGGGATGGTGCGTGACTTGAAGGGGAACGTGCAGCTGGTGTTGTTCCCATGTGCCTGTTGCTCTTGTCCTTTGGTAGAAGTCGTGGGTTTGGGAGGTGCTGTCGAAGAAGCCTTCGCGAGTTGCTGCAGTGCATCTTGTGGATGGTACACACTGCAGCCACAGTGCACCAGTGGTGAAGGGAGTGAATGTTTAGGGTGGTGGATGGGGTGCCAATCAAGCGGGCTGCTTTGTCCTGGATGGTGTCGAGCTTCTTGAGTGTTGTTGGAGCTGCACTCATCCAGGGAAGTGGAGAGTATTCCATCACACTCCTGACTTGTGCCTTGTAGATGGTGGAAAGGCTTTGGGGAGTCAGGAGATGAGTCACTCGCCACAGAATACCCAGCCTGTGACCTGCTCTTGCAGCCACAGTATTTATATGGCTGGTCCAGTTAAGTTTCTGGTCAATTGTGACCCCCAGGATGTTGATGGTGGGGGATTCGGCAATGGTAATGCCATTGAATGTCAAGAGGAGGTGGTTAGACTCTCTCTTGTTGGAGATGGTCATTGCCTGGCACGAATGTTACTTGCCACATATCAGCCCAAGCCTGGATGTTGTCCAGGTCGTGCTGCATGCGGGCTCGGACTGCTTCGTTATCTGAGGGGTTGCGAATGGAACTGAGCACTGTGCAATCATCAGCGAGCATCCCCATTTCTGACCTTATGATGGAGGGAAGGTCATTGATGAAGCAGCTGAAGATGGTTGGGCCTAGGACACTGCCCTGAGGAACTCCTGCAGCAATGCCCAGGGGCTGAGATGATTGGCCTCCAACAACCACTACCATCTTCCTTTGTGCTAGGTATGACTCCAGCCACTGGAGAGTTTTCCCCCTGATTCTCATTGATTTCAATTTTACTCGGGCTCCTTGGTGCCACACTCGGTCAAATGCTGCCTTTATGTTAAGGGCAGTCACTCCCACCTCACCTCTGGAATTCAGATCTTTTGTCCATGTTTGGACCAAGGCTGTAATGAGGTCTGGAGCCGAGTGGTCCTGGCGGAACACAAACTGAGCATCGGTGAGCAGGTTATTGGTGAGTAAGTGCCGCTTGATAACACTGTCAACGACGCCTTCCATCACTTTGCTGATGATTGAGAGTAGACTGATGGGGCGGTAATTGGCCGGAATTGATTTGTCCTGCTTTTTGTGGACAGGACATACCTGGGCAATTTTCTACATTGTTCGGTAGATGCCAGTGTTGTAGTTGTATGGGAACAGTTTAGCTATGGGTGCGGCTAGTTATGGAGCACAGGTCTATAGCACCACAGCTGGGATGTTGTCGGGGCCCGTAGGCTTTGCTGTGTCCAGTGCATTCAGCTGTTTCTTGATATCACGTGGAGTGAATTGAATTGGCTGAAGACTGGCTTCTGTGATGGTGGGGATATCGGGAGGAGGCCGAGATGGATCGTCCACTCGGCACTTCTGGCTGAAGATGGTTGCAAACGCTTCAGCCTTGTCTTTTGCACTCACGTGCTGGACTCTGCCATCATTGAGGATGGGGATGTTTACAGAGCTTCCTCCTCCCGTTAGTTGTTTAATTGTCCACCACCATTCACGACTAGATGTGGCAGGACTGCAGAGCTTTGATCTGATCCATTGGTTGTGGAATCGCTTAGCTCTGTCTATGGCATGTTGCTTCCGCTGTTTAGCATGTATGTAGTCCTGAGTTGTAGCGTCACCAGGTTGGCACCTCGTTTTTAGGTATGCCTGGTGCTGCTCCTGGCATGCTCTTCTGCACTCCTCATTGAACCAGGGTTGATCCGCTGGCTTGTTGGTAATGGTAGAGTGGGGAATATGCTGGGCCATGAGGTTACAGATTGTGCTGGAATACAATTCTGCTGCTGCTGATGGCCCACAGCGCCTCATTGTTGCCCAGTTTTGAGCTGCTAGATCTGTCCTGAATCTATCCCATTTAGCACGGTGATAGTGCCATACAACACGTTGGATGGTGTCCTCAGTGCGAAGACGGGACTTTGTCTCCACGAGGACTGTGCGGTGGTCACTCCTACCAATACTTTCATGGGCAGATGCATTTGCGACAGGTAGATTGGTGAGGATGAGGTCAAGTAGGTTTTTCCCTCATGTTGGTTCGCTCACCACCTGCTGCAGGCCAGTCTGGCAGCTATGTCCTTCGGGACTCGGCCAGCTTGGTCAGTAGTGGTGCTACCGAACCACTCTTGGTGATGGACATTGAAGTCCCCCACCCAGAATACATTCTGTGCCCTTGCCACCCTCAGTGCTTTCTCCAAGTGGTGTTCAACATGGAGGAGGACTGATTCATCTGCTGAGGGAGGGTGTTTGGTGGTAATCAGCAGGAGGTTGCCTTGCCCATGTTTGACCTGATGCCATGAGATTTCATGGGGTCCAGAGTCAATATTGAGGACTCCCAGGGCCACTCCCTCCTGACTGTATATCACTGTACCGCCACCTCTGGTGGGTCTGTCCTGCTGGTGGGACAGGACATACCCAGAGATGGTGATGGAAGACTGAAAGGTATGATTCTGAGAGTATGGCTATGTCAGGCTGTTGCTTGACTAGTCTGTGGGACAGCTCTCACAATTTTGGCACAAGTCCCCAGATGTTAGCGAGGAGGACTTTGCAAGGTCGACTGGGCTTGGTTTGCCTTTGTCGTGTCCGGTGCCTCATGGTTCGATGCCGGGTGGTTCATCCGGTTTTATTCTTATTATGACCTTTTTTTAAGCGAGATTATACAACTGAGTGGCTTGCTAGGCCATTTCAGAGGGCAATTAAGAATCAACCACATTGCTGTGGGTCTGGAGTCACATATCGGCCAGACCAGGTAAGGACGGCAGGTTTCCTTCCCTAAAGGACATTAGTGAACCAGATAGGTTTTTACAACAATCCGATAGATTCATGGCCACCATTACTGATACTAGTATTTTAATTCCAGATTTTATTTAATTAATTGAATTTAAATTCGCCAGCTGCCGTGGCGGGATTTGAACTCATGACTCCGGATTATTGGTCCGGGCCTCTGGATTACTCGTCCAGTAACATAACCACTATGCAACCGTACGCTAAATCTGGCCGATTTGCTACCAGAATACATAGTTGCAAATTTTAAAATAGTGGCAGCTGTTATATGGCTGAAACCACGGTTCCTGTTGACGACATTAGGCAGTTCACAGCAGAAAATGAGTTAAGATATTTTAAGAAAGGTGTAGCCTCAAATGAACAGCTGGGAACTCGGCTCCACTGGCAATAAAAATTCAGCCAGCTTGAGTTTTTCATCCTTCCACGCACACACAAGTACCCACAGTGCTGTTAAAACCAACTTCAAGTTGGGTTGAAAACTACTCCGTGGCTTAGCATGGGAAATCAGATCCAAGTGGCTATTGACTGGTCATTTACATTAAATTCCCACAGTAACACTAAGCACTGTTGGTTCCCAGTTGTTCTGTCAATATGTGGGCTGGGGATTATCTAGTCACTCCCTTAATCAGATAAGGATTCACTGTTATGTGGCAGCTAAAGAATTATCTCCCTCGGCCACATGGATTGTAAATTCTGGCTTCTCATCTGGAAAAAATAACTATCCTTGATTGGCTGACATCAAAGAGAGTTTATTAATAAAAGGTTCTCAACAGACAGTATGCACAGATTTTTCAATGTCATCATGACATGCAATGGGTCATAACAACAAACAAAAGACAAGGATGAGAGAAGACTGTTCAGCCCATCAAAGCTCATCCCTCTATTATTTTAACTACCGCTACAGCATCTAAGCCTCTTTCCGAATGTGCCTAATGTTTTTGATTCTATTGCCTTACCCAGCAGATTGTTCAAAGCATTTATCACTGAGTAATTAAGTAATTCCTATTACCTCATTTGCAACAAGGTTCCACCCCATTTATTTATTTTTGTATACTATAGGAAGAATTGGATCAGAATTCCAATAGGAAGAATTGAACTGGGATTCAGAATTTATATCTAGGGATTAATATGTGATGCTGTTTTGCTCAGCAAGTTATCCTACATAAACTGACCCAAAGAAATTGTCACAGCATGTGATGTATTATAATGCAGCATTGAAGTTAATCGTAAATATTTGCAATCATATTTGGCAGACCTCAGAAACATGATACAAAACTCAATGTACTACTAAGAATTACTTTATTTCACTACATCTATAACACTATAATTATATCAACAGGTTCAATAGCAATAATCACAGCAAAAGTAAGCAATATTTAGTATAACTGACAGAATATGAATCATACAGCATTAGGTGGTTTAAATTCAGCACTAATATTAAAATTCAGTTTTCAATGTTACAGTATACACTTGGCAAAGTTCAAAATTGCAAAGTAGCACTAGTAGGCTTTCAGGTCAAGTCTCTAACTTTGCAAAAGATACAATCTCTTTCATGTTGTAGCAGATTAGCTACAATGTTGAACAGTTTGATCAGTTTTGATGATGCACTGATTCAGAGTTTGTCATCATGTTATTTTCCTGCCTGGCTACCTTACTCATCCAAAAATCTTCTAAACATTTTCTTCCCCAAACATTTTCAAAACTTTTTCTGAAAACCATCTAATTTAGGTGAACTATGCTTGACCTTTAAACTACCACAGTTTTATAATTTTATGCAATTGGATCAAACAGCAAATAAATCCATTGTTGTCAATTAATTTGAGATAGATGTTTCAGTTGGAAAAGATGTGTCAGGAAACTTATAAATGCCAAAATAAGTAGTACAGCAACATAATTCCTCCTACACTCGATTCCCCCCTAGAAGTGTGCCGGCTGTCAAATTGGCAGCTGGCGATTTCCAAGTGCCCGGGTTGCCTGCCTAAAACAGGCGTTAGGTCCCTTAAATATGCTAATCAGAGTCAAATGCCTATTTTAGGACCCCGATGCCAAATATACCAAAAACTGGTCCCAGCATGGCCTGCACATGCTCTGCCCAGTTTTTTGGGTGGGGGGGGGGGTCTACAGTGGCTGCCAAAGAACAGATACATTTTCATTTAAAAAAAACTTACCTTAAGGTAGAGCCTGGAGGTGCAGGAGTGCTTCCCCTGGCTCCACAGTAATACTGCAGGTCACTATGGGCCCACACTCAACACCCCCCCGCACACCTTAGGATCTACCTGCGGGGTGGCTCAGTGTACAAGCTGATCGATTTTGAGAGGGCCTCAAGCAGCAAACTGCATTGGGACGCCAGATTGGTCTTGCGTCGTAAACCAATTTCCCAACCAATTGTCTTATTAGAGAGTTATCCCTAGAATAGCTCTAATCTTTATTTGATTAATTTTTCCCAGTGAAACCCCTATCTTTAATGAATTTTGTTGATTGAAGCTTGGAACTTATTTCATTAATGTTGCTGATGTGAAAGGGCCCTTTCAAACAGAAACATAACTGGCACACAATTGGTTTAGCCATCTATCACCAGATCTGGCAGAGCCACATCAAACATTATCAGCCCTTACTCTCCTTTGCTAAACCACCCATTACTCCAGGATCATCTTGGAAAGCAACAATAACCTTGGCTTCCTTTCTCCAAGACTAACCGTCTCAAACCTTTTTCCCCCCTAACGCCAACCACAAGTGCAGGGAGCTCATGGACTTCTTTATTACTAAGGTTGAAACCATCTGTTCAGATGCCTCTGCTTTTCCCCCCCCTTTCCCCTTGCCTACTAAGCCAAACTTCCCCTTAAGATTCCCCATGCATAGGCCTGGTCCAGTGTTTTTCTCTAGTTTCTGTCCCATCTCTTCTCATGTCCTCTCTGAGCTCCTCTTGTCCATGAAACTCACCTCCTGCTCCCTTAACCCAATTCACACTAAGCTGTTGACCACCCAACTTCCCTTCCTGGTCCCCATGCTAGCTGATATTGTCAGTGGTTCCCTTTTCTCAGGTCCTGTGTCCCCTCCCTTTCAAAACCTACCCTTGACTACTTTGTCCGTGCAAACTTCACCCAATCTCCAATCTCCCCTTCCTCTCAAAAGGCCTTGAATGCGTTATTGCCTCCCATCTTTCCCACAACTCCATGTTTTAATCTCTCCAATCAGTTTTCCTTTCCTGCCACAGCACTGAATTGGCCCTAATCAAAGTCACAAATTTCACAAAGACGAAGGCTATCGCCTTTAGCCCCCGCCACAAACTCTATACTTTTGTCACTGATCCCATCCCCCTCCCCACTGTCTTAGTTTGAACCAGAATGTTCACAATCTGTGTCCTATTTGACCCCAAGCTGAGCTTTTACCCCAATAACCTCTCCCTCACAAAGACCGCCGACTTTTATCTCCTACCTCCGCCTATCTGCTGCTGAAACTCTGATCCGTGCCATTTTTCACCTCCACTCAACTATTCCATGGGGTAGGTGATGTGATCTCCCAACACAAATTGGTGGATTTAAATTAGTAATCTGTTGGCCTGCAGCCACAAGTGCTTGAAAAAAAGTCAGAAATTCTTTCTTAAATTGTTTGTATTAAACTTGAAACAACGGAGAAGATTGATGAGGGTAGTACGGTTGATGTGTGTATGGACTTTCAAAAGGCATTTGATAAAGTACCACATAATAGACATGTTAGCAAAATTAAAGCCCTTGGGATTAAAGGGACAGTAGCAGCATGGATACAAAATTTGGCTAAGGGACAGAAAGCAGAGAGTAGTGGTGAACGGTGTTTTTCAGACTAGAGGGAAATATACAGTGGTGTTCCCAAGGGGTCGGTATTAGGACCACTGCTCTTTTTGATATATATTATTGACCTGGACTTGGCTATAGAGGGTATAATTTTAAAGTTTGCTGATGACACATAACTCGGAAATGTAAACAATGTGGAGGATACACTTCAGGAGAACAAAGACAAAGACAGACTGGTGAAATGGGCAGACACCAGGCAGATGAAATTTAATGCAGAGATGTGTGAAGTGATACATTTTGGTCGGAAGAACATGGAGAGGCAATATAAACTAAATGGTACAATTTTAAAGAGAGACCTGGGCGTGTATGTACACAGATCTTTAAAGGTGACAAGACAAGCTTTATAAACAGAGACAGAGTACAAAAGCAAAGACGTTATGCTAAACCTTTATAAAACACTGGTTGGGCCTCAGTTGGAGTATTGTGTTCAATTCTGGGCACCACTCTTTAGAAAGGATGTCAAGGCATTAGAGAGGGTGCAGAAGAGATTTACTAGAATGGTACCAGGGATGAAGGACTTCAGTTATGTGGAGACTGGAGAAGCTAAGGCTGTTCTCCTCAGAACAGAGAAGGTCTAGAGGAGATTTGATAGAGGTGTTCAAAATCATGAAGGGTTTTGATAATTTTTCCTTATTCACTCTGTTTCCAGTGGCCGAAATCAGAGGATACAGATTTAAGGTGATTGGCAAATCAGTGGTGACATGAGGAAACAGTTTTTTTTAAACGCAGTGAGTTGTTATGATCTAAGAACATAAGAAATAGTAGCAGGAGTAGGCCATATGGCCCCTCGAGCCTGCTCCGCCATTCAATAAGATCATGGCTGATCTTTGTCCTCAACTCCACTTTCCCGCCCGATTCCCATATCCCTAGATTCCCCTGGAGTCCAAAAATCCATCTACCTTAGCCTTGAATACATTCAATGACTCAGCATCCACAGCCCTCTGGGGTTCAGAATTCCAAAGATTCACAACCTTCTGCGTGAAGAAATTCCTCCTCATCTCAGACTTGAATAGCTGATCCCTTATCCTGTGTCTATGCCCCCTAGTTCTAGATTCTCTAGCCAAGGGAATCAATCTCTCAACATCTTCTGTCAAACCCACTCAATCTTATATGTTTCAATGAGATCACCGCTCATTCTTCTAACTCCAGAGAGTATAGGCCCATTCTACTCAATCTTTCCTTATAGGACAACCCTCTCATCCCAGGAACCAATCTAGTAAACCTTTGTTGCACTGCCTCTAAGCCAAGTATATCCTTCCTTATATAAGGGGACCAAAACTGCACACAGTACACCAGGTGAGGTCTCACCAAAGCCGTGTACAATTGCAGCAAGACTTCCTTACTCTTGTACTTCAACCCCTTTGCAATCTCTCATAGGCCAACATATCATTTGCCTTCCGAATTGCTTGCTGTAGCTAACTTTCTGTGTTTTGTGTACAAATACAAGGACACCCAAATCCTCTGAGTACCAACATTTAATAGTTTCTCACCATTTAAAAAATATTCCATAAGAATATAAGAAACCAGGCCATACAGCCTTCTCCACCATTAAATAAGATCATGGCTGATCTTCGACCTCAACTCCCCTTTCCTGCCCGATCCCCATATCCCTTGATTCCCCTAGAGTCCAAAAATCTATCTAGCTCAGCCTTGAATATACTAAACGACTCAACATCCACAACCCTCTGGGGTAGAGAATTCCAAAGATTCACCACCCTCTGAGTGAAGAAATTCCTCCTTATCTCAGTCCTAAATGGCCGATCCCTTATCCTGCGACTATGCTCCCGAGTTCTAGACTGTCCAGCCAGGGGAAAAAACCTCTCAGCATCTACCCTGTCAAGCCCCCTCAAAATCTTGTATGTTTCAATGAGATCTACTCAATCTCTCGTACAAGAGACACAAGTTGTACCGTGGATAACGTTTGCACCAATTTTTTTTTGAGTTGGGATCATTTTAAAATCTGCATTTTTAGATCTAGATTAATGTTCCCTCTCACGGGCTACAGAGTAAATCACTTCCAAAAAGTGGAGAGAGATCCATCCCTCCACTACAAAATTCTGGAACATTTTCTAGCTTTGCAGAAGACAGTGCATCAGATATCAACATGCAGTGTTTCTGCTACCGCTTGAGAAAAATGCATTAAAATACATGTTGTTAAAGTAATAATACAGGATTCTACAATAATGGTCAATAATGATTTTCATTACAATAATAACTGCTTTTTTTTCCAGCATAAAAATAAGTTTCAAAGCTCCTGTATATATACCCACTGAGTCAAACTGCATCATGAGGTACTGAGCCATACTGACTAGGAAGGTTACATGGTTGGTCACAGTTCCATGTTGATACGGCCAATCTTAAATGTACAGCAATAGAAATGCTGCAATTGGCCTCAGCGTTGCCAGTCAAAGGAAAGGAAGGAATCAGACAAGGTTCTCACCACTCATTGCTAGTCAACCCTCTGTGTACATGGACGTCAGGCAAGTACAGGATTATAAAATTACATAGAAAACAGACCGTTCAGCCCAGCCAGTCCGTGTTTAATCATCCACACAAGCATTCCAAGTGCCCACTCTGCACCTCTATTGCTTTATTTCCTTTTCCTTCAATCACCTATCTAACCTATTCTTAAATGTTGATATGGTCTTTTCTTCAATCACTAACTCTAGTAGTGCATTCACAACCCTCTGTGTAAAAATGATTTTCCCACTCTCTGCCAAAAATCTCTTTCATCTAATCTTCTATCTCTGTCCCCTTGGTCTAGACCCCTCAATCATTGGAAACAGTCTGTTTCTAGCTACTTTGTCCCATCCCTTCATAATTTTAAACAATTCTATCAAATCACCCATAACCTCCCCTGTTCTGAAGAAAACAGGCCAGTGTCAATTCTGCTGGCCACCAAATTAAAATAGTCCACCAACCCTCACTATCCAAACTCACACATGAAGACTGCCAAGTAGGGCAAGGAGGGCCCTTCATGTGGAACCATATCCAAGGGCTTGTCATTGCCATAGCCATTATATAGTTTTTTGATGAGGTAACAGAAAGGGTCGATAAGGGCAATGTGGTTGATGCAGTGTACATGGTCTTTCAAAAGGCATGTGATAAAGTGCCGCATAATAGGCTTGTCATCAAAATTGAAGCCCATGAATAAAGGGGGCAGTAGCGGCACAGATACAAAATTGGCTAAGTTACAGGAAGCAGAGAGTAGTGGTGAACGTTTTTTTTTCGGATTGGAGGGAGATGTACAGTGATGTTCGCCAGGGGTCGGTACTAGGATCACTGCTTTTCTTGATATACATTAATGACTTGGACTTGGGTGTACTGGGCACAATTTCCAAATTTGCAGATGACAAAACTTGGAAGAGTAGTGAACAGTGTGAAGGACAGTGATAGCCTTCATGAGGATATAGACAGGCTGGTGGAATGGGCGGACATGCAGATGAAATTTAACGCAGAAAAATGCAAAGTGATACATTTCGGTAGGAAGAACGAGAAGGGGCAATATAAATTAAAGGGCACAATTCTAAAAGGGGTACAGGAACAGAGATCTGGGGCACAAATCGTTGAAAGTGGCAAAGCAGGTTGAGAAAGCGGTTCAAAAAGCATACGGGATCCTGGGCTTTATAAATAAAGGCATAGAGTACAAAAGCAAGGAAGTCATAATGAACCTTTATAAAACACTAGATCAACCACAACTGGAGTATTGTGGGTACCGCACTTTAGGAAAGATATGAAAGCCTTAGAGAGGGTGCAGAAAAGATTTACTAGCATGAATCCAGGGATGAGGGACTTTAGTTACGTGGATAGATTGGAGAAGCTGGGGTTGTTCTCCTTGGAACAGAGAAGGTTGAGAGGAGATTTGATAGAGATATTTAAAATCATAAAGGGTCTAGACAGAATAGATAGAGAGAAACTGTTCCCATTGGCGGAAGGGTCAAGAACCAGAAGACACAGATTTAAGGTGATTGGCAAAAGAACCAAAGGCGACATGAGGGAAAACTTTTTTACGCAGCGAGTGTTTAGGATCTGGAATGCACAGCCGGGGGTGGGGGCGTGGTGTTGGAGGCAGATTCAATCATGGCCTTCAAAAGGGAACTGGATAATTACTTGAAAGGAAAAAATTTGCAGGGCTACCGGGATAGGGTGGGGGGAGTGGGGCTAGTTGGATTGCTCTTGCATTGAGCCGGCACGGACTGTAACCTTTCTATGATTCTATGGGGTGGGGGAAGGAGGGGAATGGAAGAAAATTAGAGGGGGTTGGAGATTATGAAGATAATATTGAAAAAAGTACCCACGGCTTGCCTCACAATCAGAACTGTTATTTCTAAAACAATTTTACACTTCTAAAGAGGCTGGGCACTGAGGTGTTATGCCTGATGATCTACTAGACAACAAACACTTCCAAGTTACTCCACTATCTGTCCTTTAAATGGGCACTGTTTTCATCTGAAAAAGTGTTTGGCAAACCTTTTATGATTAAGTGGGTGAAGAGATAGGAGTGCACCAATTTCATCAAGATGAAGTCACATGATAATGTGTTCTGATTATGTCACTGAGTCATATGTTATTCAACAAATTAACAAAAAACTATTTCCCAAACATTTTTCATGAACATACTATTCTTCAAATTTATTTTAGGTGATTTTTTATGGTTAAGTTGAGGAATGTCAATATTAAGGAAATGAGACACGTTTTCACTTTTCTCACCCAATGTCAGAATTAAGTTACACTAATTACAATTCCCACATTACAAACAACAACAATTTGCAATTATATAGTGCCTTTAATGTAGTAAAACATCCAAAGGTGCTTTACAGGAGCGATTATCAAACAAAATTTGATACTAAGGCATCTGAAGGGACGGCTGCCAAAGGTGGAGCAAAGAAAATCGGGGATCGGGGTTCCACTCTCATCTATCCGATTGTAGCCAGAGTATTTGGCCTCCCTGCCCTACAACGCCTCCCCCCCCCCCCACACACAAATACCTCGACAATCCCTCAAGGGTCTATCCTTGGCCCATTGGTGCCTGTGCCTTCACTCCCTAGGCACCACACTCTAGAATTCATTCTCTGAACCCCTCCTTTAAGATCCTCCTTAAAACCTACTTCTTTGACCAAGACTTTGGTCACAACCCCTAATATCATCTTTTTCCTTGTGCCTCTGGGACATTTCTTTCCATGTTAAAGGCAATATATAAATGCAAGTTGTTGTTAATATATAGCACTAAAACAACAAGAGCAGGGGAAAAAAACAAGATTTTGATTAATTTGAAATCTGATTTGTGCGTAACAATTCCTTACTATTTTTTAAAAAACAAGTAACATTAGCAGCTAGATTAAGAATTGGGATGAAAAGGAACTGTTATACCAATTCGGAGAGAAAGCTTGCCACTCCAGTCGAGGGCAAAAGATAATATGTGTAGAGTTTGAGAATCTAGGAACAAATTAACATTTAACTAAATGAATTTTACAGGCTCCTGTCAAAAAGGACTGGATGAACAAATGGTTGAAAATGAAATTAAATGTTGTAGGTTATGATGGCACTTGTGATCCTTAAATCAAGCATCAACTGTGGCATACAATTAGTCTGAGTTGAATACTGGAGATTAATAAACTAACACTTTGCTAGATTTCTTTGCATTGATCAGGGAAGAACTTCACAGAATGTTATCTTTCAGAAGGTTTTATCTGTAGCTGATTATCTCCTTCAGAAAATTAAACAAATTGGGCAGAGTCCATAATAGATCTGTTTATGGTATTTGGAAGTAACAGCCTTGAATGGTTGCCTCCTTCTACTGTTATGCTTTTGTCCTAATTCCAATTGACTAACCATATTAAAAGCTGATTCCCACATTTATCTAATTATTTCAATCTAAATTGAATTCTTATCAATCTCTAACATCATGCACCACTAGGAATGAGAAAAGATAGATAATATTCTGAGCCTCTGCCAATGCTGCCAGGAAGGCATGCAATAATAATTTGGGTTGATTTATCTTTGTACTTTTTACTGTACTTAATGATATAATTTTCAATTTAAGATCAATTTTACTGGAAACCAAGAAAAAGGATCCATAATACCTGAAGTGTTTCTCTACCACAATGTTATTGAGCTTGGTTTGTATGCCATTTCCCTCAAATATTTTACAGTTCAATAAACTTCACTAAAGGTCGGGGATGATCAATATTGATCCAGTAAATTTGAAAATGAGATCAACTTTATAGCCAGCCAGGTTTCTAATGACTCTTCAATGGAATTTCTCTAGTGCAGATAGATGAAGAACAACTTTTTAATTTTTTTGCTTTGTTTCAAAATTGCATGATAAAATTACCGTATTTTCATTAGACCTATTGGATTGAGGGTCAAATGGATAAAATGCATTGACATTTGAACTTGTTAAAGGGAACTTGCCCTGAGCAATAGTGCACCTTTTGCTTGCACAAATAACGAGAAGCTCTTTCTCGTTATTTGTGCAGAGAGCATTACTAAAATTGATTGTGTATGCTTTAAAATGTAGTCTTTGCAAAAAACATGTCGCTAACTGAAGGTACTGAATATATAAATCCTTAAAATAATCAGCACCTACCATGAAACAGAAATTTAGCAACTTGCTGCCCACCACTCTGTCTCGCGATATCACTACTGAAAAATCCATTCACTGTTTTTCCCTCGCACATCAGCAACAGCAGTTCTGCAAAAGTGGCCAGAAAGAATAAAAGCGCCATTGTTTCAGTTGTGATTAAAAGCCAAACACTCCACCTCATCCATTCTAGGCTCAACGGATAAAGTCCTGCACCTCACTCTAACCTGATACTCAGATGATTGACACCCAAGATAACCATTCCTAACTGCAGAAAACGCCAGGATGGGCCCTGTATTGAAATATTAACCAACCGGCATTAAGTGGGGGCGGGATCTTAGTGCCATTGAGTTTGATCATCTCTTTATGAGCAGCTTTGCCGGTGATTTTCTACGTGTCAAATTGAGCCAAAAAGTGGTTGCAAAAAACTGTCGTAAGGACGAACCAATAAATAAATCCCACCGCCACGAATCATTTTAATTGTTGAATTTGTCACTTTAGACAGTAAAAATTAGTTTGTGTTTTTCTAAGGAGTTCGGGCTGGACCGAGGCAAAACACTTTTTAAAAATTGTAAACGTGTGTGCTTTACGACAGGTGGTAAAGTAGTGAGCGAAGATGTCCGAGGAAAGCGGTTGGAATGTCAGGGGAGCGCGAGCGAGTTTTAAAAAGCGGCTGTTGGTGACCGGCGGCGCGGGTTTTATGTAGGTACCCGGTGTGGGGAGGTGTTGATCGTTGGGCTGGTGTGGGTGTCCTAGTGACGGGGGCAGCAGGCATAGTATGGGGTTGCCTTTCGAAGTTGGCCGGTGGCGGAATTGCCCCTGAAATTTAGGGGCACTACAGAAGTTTGTGATAATCTGCTGGGTGAGGGGTTGGTGACAGCACCATCAGCAGTCAACCATCTCCACGTTAAAGTAGCTATCTCTCTTGCTCCTGGTACAGCTGAAGATGCCCTCTGCGAAAGTGTTTCCTAACATTTTCTCTTCCTGCATACCTCCTTCTGCAATATCTTCTCCCCCACACGTTCTCCCTTTCTGTATCCCACAACAGTACATTTGCCTTTAATTAAAACAGAAAGTGCTGGAACTACTCAGCACGTCAGGAGAGAGAAACGATTAACGTTTCAGGTCGACGACAGTCATTTAGGAGGCTATTGTCTAATACATTGTTTGCTAGACAACAAATCTGGACAACATTCCTATTTGGTCATAAGTATTTGAGGAACAAACAGTTGAAATTTGTGGCGTAATCTTAGATGGTAGTATAATGGTGTAAAAAGTGCGATATGGAATTAGAGTTGAATCGGGTGGATGTAATATAAATAGGTGGATTTTATTTTGTTTTACAAAAATGGCCCTTTCACTTGCTGCCCTCAGGATATACAGCTGTTTGTTTTTTTGGTTGTTACAAAATATATTTAGAATAACGCACCCTTCAATCATCAGTCTTCACACTCCTTCAATGTCCAGCTCCCTGTAATGGGTCAGTGATTGATATATTTAGAGACAAAGAGCAAAAGTGGGTGTTGTCTATGAAAAAACAGGAATATGATTTTCATAACTAGTTTAAGTTGAGTTTTTTCTTCTCTGCCTCTTTCCTCTAGGTTTCAATTTACATCTGTCCACAAAAATATATAATATAAAAATGGGGCACTGCAGCTTTAAAATTCTTGTAGGTAGCGATCAGTGCTATTGCCCGGTGTTCCACCACAGATTACATTCTTATAATCTTGCAGTGTTACCACAAATGTGATAAATAACACTGCTTTGTAAAGTGGGCAGTGAAAATAATGTTATTTTTGGGGTCAGTTTACAAGAAACCATTCACATTTCACTCTTGTGTTAAGAACAAAAGTAGGAGCAGGAGGCCACATGGCCCCTCGAGCCTGCTCCACCACCCAGTAAGATCATGGCTGATCTTCGACCTCAACTCCACCTTCTCACCCAATCCCCATGTCCCCTGATTCCCTTAGAATCCAAAAATCTATCGATCTGTATTTGAATATACTCAACAACTGAGCATCCACAGCCCCCTGGGGTAGAGAATTCCAAAGATTCACAACCTTCTGAGAGAAGAGATTCCTTCTCATCTCAGTCCTAAATGTTTGATCCCTTAGCCTGAGACTATGCCCCCTAGTTCTAGATTCTCCAGCCAGGGGAAACAGCCTCTCAGCATCTACCCTGTGAAGCCCTCAGAATATTATATGTTTCAATTAGATCACCTTTTTCTAAACTCAGGACAAAATAGGCCCATTCTACACAATCTCTCTTCATAGGACAACCCTCTCATCCCAGGAATCAATCTAGCGAACCTTTACTGCACCGCCGCTAAGGTAAGTATATCCTTCCTTAGGAAAAGAGACCAAAACTCTGTGCAGTACTCCAGGTGTGGTCTTGCCAAAGCCCTGTACAATTGCAGCAAGACTTCCTTACTGTTGTACTCCAACCCCCTTGCAGTAAAGACCAACATATCATTTGACTTCCTAATTGCTTGCTGTAGCTGCATGCTAACATTTTGTGTTTCGTGTATAAGGGCCCTCTGAACACCAACATTTAATATTTTCTCACCATTTAAAAAATATTCTGTTTTTCTGTTCTTCCTACCAGTGAGTAACCTCACATTTCCCACATTATACTCCATCTGCCACCTTCTTGCCCAGTCATTTAACCTGCCTATATCCCTTTGCAGACTCTTTGTGTCCTCCTCACCACTTACTTTCCCACCTAACTTTGTATCATCAGCAAACTTGGACATATTACACTCAGTCCCTTCATCTGATTCATTCATATAGATTGTAAATAGCTGATGCCCCAGCACTAATCCTTGCAGCACCCTACTAGTTACAGCTGCCAACCTGAGAATGACCCCGTTTATCCCTACTCTGTTTTCTGTCTGTTAACTAATCCTCTATCCATGCTAATATATTACACAAGATAAGGGCTCATGGGGTTGGGGGTAACAACCTTTTGTGTGGCACCTTATCGAATGCTTTTTGAAAATCCACATATACTACATCCACTGGTTCACCTTTATCTATCTTGCTAGTTACATCCTCAAAAAAACTCCAGTAGATTTGTCAAACATGATTTCCCTTTCATAATCATATTATGATTTTCTAAGTGCCCCATTACCACGTCCTTAATAATAGATTCCAGCATTTTCCTGACTACTGATGTCAGACTAACTGGCTTGTAGTTCCCTATTTTCTCTCTCCCTCCTTTCTTAAATAGCGGAGTTACATTTGCTAACTTCCAGTCCACTGGGATGGTTCTAGAATCTAGGGAATTTTGTAAGATCACAACCAATGCATCCACTATCTCTGCAGCCACCTCTTTTTAGAACCCTAAAATGTAGGCCATCAGGTCCAGGGGATTTGTTGGCTTTTAGTCCCATTAATTTCTCCAGCACTTTTTCTTTACCAATATTAATTACTTTAAGTTCCTCACTCTCATTAGACCCTTGGTTCCCCACTATTTCCGGTTTTTTTTGTGTCTTCTACTGTAAAGACAGATACAATATATTTGTTTAATATCTCTGCCATTTCTTTATTCCCCATTATAATTTCTCCTGCCTCAACCTCTAAGGGAACCAGATTTACCTTCGCTACTCTCTTCCTTTTTATATACTTGTAGAAGTTCTTACAATCTGTTTTTATATTTCTTGCTAGTTTACTGTCATTCTATTTTCTTCCCCTTTATCAATTTTTTGGTCATCCTTTGCTGGTTTCTAAAACTCTCCCAATCCTCAGGCTTAGTTCCCTTCTTGGCAACATCATAGGAACATAAGAACAGGAGTAGGCCATTCAGCCCCTCGTGCCTGCTCCGCCATTTGATAAGATCATGGCTGATCTGTGATCTAACTCCATATACCTGCCTTTGGCCCATATCCCTTAATACCTTTGGTTGCCAAAAAGCTATCTATCTCACATTTAAATTTAGCAATTGAGCTAGTATCAATTGCTGTTTGCGGAAGAGAGTTCCAAACTTCTACAACCCTTTGTGTGTAGAAATGTTTTCTAATCTCGCTCCTGAAAGGTCTGGCTCTAATTTTTAGACTGTGCCCCCTACTCCTAAAATCCCCAACCAGCGGAAATAGTTTCTCTCTATCCACCCTATCCGTTCCCCTTAATATCTTATAAACTTCGATTAGATCACCCCTTAACCTTCGAAACTCCAGAGAATACAACCCCAATTTGTGTAATCTCTCCTCGTAACTTAACCCTTGAAGTCCGGGTATCATTCTAGTAAACCTACGCTGCACTCCCTCCAAGGCCAATATGTCCTTCCGAAGGTGCGGTGCCCAGAACTGCTCACAGTACTCCAGGTGCGGTCTAACCAGGGTTTTGTATAGCTGCAGCATAACTTCTGTCCCCTTGTACTCCAGTCCTCCAGATATAAAGGCCAACATTCCATTTGCCTTCTTAATTATTTTCTGTACCTGTTCATGATACTTCAATGATCTATGTACCTGAACCCCTAAGTCCCCTTGGACATCCACTGTTTTTAACTTTTTACCATTTAGAAAGTACCCTGATCTATCCTTTTTTGGTCCAAAGTGGATGACCTCACATTTGTCTACATTGAATTCCATTTGCCACAGTTTTGCCCATTCACCTAATCTATCAATATCGCTTTGTAATTTTATGTTTTCATCTACACTGCCTACAATGCCACCAATCTTTGTGTCATCGGCAAACTTAGATATGAGACTTTCTATGCCTTCATCTAAGTCGTTAATAAATATTGTGAATAATTGAGGCCCCAAGACAGATCCCTGCGGGACTCCACTAGTCACATCCTGCCAATGTGAGTGCCTACCCATTATCCCTACTCTCTGTCGCCTTTCGCTCAGCCAACGTGCTAACCAAGTCCGTACTTTTCCATCGATTCCATGGGCTTCTATCTTAGCTAACAGTCTCTTATAGAGTCATAGAGTTATACAGCACGGATAGAGGCCCTTCGGCCCATCGTGTCCGCGCCGGCCATCAGCCCTGTCTACTCTAATCCCATATTCCAGCATTTGGTCCGTAGCCTTGTATGCTATGGCATTTCAAGTGCTCATCCAAATGCTTCTTGAATGTTGTGAGGGTTCCTGCCTCCACAACCCTTTCAGGCAGTGAGTTCCAGACTCCAACCACCCTCTGGGTGAAAAAGTTCTTTCTCAAATCCCCTCTAAACCTCCCGCCTTTTACCTTGAAACTATGTCCCCTTGTTATAGAACCCTCAACGAAGGGAAAAAGCTCCTTAGTATCCATCCTATCTGTGCCCCTCATAATTTTGTACACCTCAATCATGTCCCCCCTCAGCCTCCTCTGCTCCAAGGAAAACAAACCCAATCTTCCCAGTCTCTCTTCATAGCTGAAGCGCTCCAGCCCTGGTAACATCCTGGTGAATCTCCTCTGCACCCTCTCCAAAGCGATCACATCCTTCCTGTAGTGTGGCGACCAGAACTGCACACAGTACTCCAGCTGTAGGACCTTATCAAATGCCTTCTGGAAGTCCATATCAATAACATTCATTGACATTCCCCTGTCTACTACTTTAGTCACCTCTTCAAAAATTTCAATCAGGTTTGTCAGGCACGACCTACCTTTCACAAATCCATGCTGGCTCTCTCTGATTAACTGAAAATTCTCGAGGTGTTCAGTCACCCTATCCTTAATTATAGACTCCAGCATTTTCCCCACAACTAACGTTAGGCTAACTGGTCTATAATTCCCCGGTTTCCCTCTCTCTCCTTTCTTAAAAAGCGGAGTGACGTGTGCTATAAGCCTCTTTTAATCTGATACTATCCTTAACTTCTTGTGTTAGCCACAGATGGATCACTTTTCCCGTAGGGTTTTTATTCCTCGATGGAACGTATATTCGTTGAGAATTATGAAATATTTTTTTAAATGTTCACCATTGCTTATCTATCGTCACATCTTTGAATCTAATTTCCCAATCAACTTTAGCCAACTTGCCCCTCATACCTATGTAATTGGCTTTGTTTAAGTTTAAATCTCTGGTTTCGGACTTAAGTGCATCATTCTCAAACTCAATATGAAATTCCATCATATTATGATCACTCTTCCCCAGAGGATCCCTTTCTATGAGATTACCAATTAACCCTGTTTCATTACACAAGACAAGATCTAAAATGGCCTGTTCCCTGGTTGGTTCCAGGACGTATTGTTTTAGGAAACTCTCAAATGCATTCCATGAACTTGTCCTCCAAACTACTTTTGCCAATTTCATTTGCCCAATCTATATGAAGATTAAAGTCCCCCGTGATTATTGCATTACCTTTGTTACAAGCTCCTCTTATTTCTTGATTAATACTCTGCCTAACAGTTTAACTACTGTTAGGAGGCCTAGAAACTACACTTGCCAGTATTTTCTGCCCCATGTTATTTCTTTTCTCTACCAATACTGATTCTATTTCCTGATGTTCCGAGCCAAGATCCGTTCTCACTATCGTCTTTATCTCATCCTTTATTATCAGAGCTACCTCCCCTCCTTTTCCATTTTGTCTGTCTTTTCGAAAAGTCAAGTATCCTGGAATATTTAATTCCCAACCTTGGTCACCTTTCAACCATGTCTCAGTAATGCTACTAGAGCCAACCTATTTATTTCTATTTGTGCCATTAATTAATCTATCTTGTTATGAATGCTTCGTGCATTGAGATAAAGTGCCTTTCATTTTAACTTTTTACTATTTTTCCCTGATTTGACCATATTCATTGATGCATTATTACCATTAAACTCTCTGTTCCTTCCTGACACGCACAGTTTATCTTTACCCAAATCGCTACACTGCTCTGCAGCCTTGACTTTTCTCTTTAGATTTATAAATTTACTCTTACCTGAACCCTCCCGTCCTCTGTTTTTCTCCCCCCCGCCCACCCCCCCCCCCCCCCCCCCCCAGCTTTTTAATTTAAAGTCCTATCCACCACCCTAGTTATTCAATTCGCCATGACACTGGTCCCAGCCCGGTTTAAGTGGAGCCTGTCCCAACAGAACAGCTCCCTCTTTTCCCAGTACTGGTGCCAGTGTCCCATGAATCTAAACCCCTGGCTCCCACACCACTCTTTGAGCCATGCATTATCTCCGTGATCTGTTTGACCCTATGACAATTTGCGTGTGGCTCAGAGAATATTACCTTTGGGGTTCTGCTTATTAACTTGGACCCTAACTCCTCAAACTTGCTCAGCAGAACCTCATTCCTAGTTCTACCTATGTCGTTGGTTCCTACGTGGACCACGACAACTGGATCCTTCCCCTCATGCTCCAAGTTCTTCTCCAGCCGCAAGGAGGTATCCTTAACCCTGGCACCGCGCAGGCAACACAGCATTCGGGATTCCCGGTCGCGGCTGCAGAGAAGAGTGTCTATTCCTCCGACCATACTATCCCTTACCATTACCGCATTCCTTTTTATTCCCCCCCCCCATCTCGAATGGCCTCCTGTACTACGATGCCATAGTTAAATTGCCCATCCTCCCTGCAGTCTTTGTTCTGATCCACACAGGTAGCAAATACCTTGTACCTGTTGGACAAGGTCAAAGGCTGAGGCTCCTCCATCACTGCCTCCTGGGCCCCCATACCTACCTGACTCGCAGTCACATCCTCCTGTCCCTGACCTCAGACCAAATCTGCTACCTAACCTAAGGGGTGGGACTGCCTCCTGGATCAAAGTGTCCAGATAAGTCTGCCCCCTCCCTGATGCATCGTAATGTCTAGCTCGGACTCCAGCTCAACAACTCTGAGCCAAAGTTCCTCGAGTTACAGATACTTGCTGCAGATGTGGTTGCTCGGGATCTCACTGGTCATAGAAACATAGAAAATAGGAGTAGGCCATTAAGCCCTTCGAGCCTGCTCCGCCATGCAATATGATCATGGCTGATCCTCTAGCTCAATACCATATTCCCGCTCTCTCCCCATACCCCTTGATGCCTTTTGTGTCTAGAAATCTATCTAGCTCCTTCTTAAATATATTTAGTGACTTGGCCTCCACAGCCTTCTGTGGTAGAGAATTCCATAGGTTCACCACCCTCTGAGTGAAGAAATTTCTCCTCCTCTCAGTCCTAAATGTCCTACCCCATATCCTGAGACTGTGACCCCTTGTTCTGGACCCCCCCAGCCAGGGGAAACATCCTTCCTGCATCCAGTCTGTCTAGCCATAGAGTCATAGAGTTATACAGCACGGATAGAGGCCCTTCGGCCCATCGTGTCCGCGCCGGCCATCAGCCCTGTCTACTCTAATCCCATATTCCAGCATTTGGTCCGTAGCCTTGTATGCTATGGCATTTCAAGTGCTCATCCAAATGCTTCTTGAATGTTGTGAGGGTTCCTGCCCCCACAACCCTTCCAGACAGTGAGTTCCAGACTCCAACCACCCTCTGGGTGAAAAAGTTCTTTCTCAAATCCCCTCTAAACCTCCCGCCTTTTACCTTGAATCTATGTCCCCTTGTTATAGAACCCTCAACGAAGGGAAAAAGCTCCTTAGTATCCATCCTATCTGTGCCCCTCATAATTTTGTACACCTCAATCATGTCCCCCCTCAGCCTCCTCTGCTCCAAGGAAAACAAACCCAATCTTCCCAGTCTCTCTTCATAGCTGAAGCGCTCCAGCCCTGGTAACATCCTGGTGAATCTCCTCTGCACCCTCTCCAAAGCGATCACATCCTTCCTGTAGTGCGGCGACCAGAACTGCACACAGTACTCCAGCTGTGGCCTAACCAGTGTTTTATACAGCTCCATCATAACCTCCTTGCTCTTATATTCTATGCCTCGGCTAATAAAGGCAAGTATCCCATATGCCTTCTTTACCACCTTATCTACCTGTTCCGCCGCCTTCAGGGATCTGTGAACTTGCACACCAAGATCCCTCTGACCCTCTGTCTTGCCTAGGGTCCTCCCATTCATTGTGTATTCCCTTGCCTTGTTAGTCCCTCCAAAGTGCATCACCTCGCACTTTTCCGGGTTAAATTCCATTTGCCACTGTTCCGCCCATCTGACCAACCCATCTATATCGTCCTGCAGACTGAGGCTATCCTCCTCGCTATTTACCACCCTACCAATCTTTGTATCATCAGCGAACTTACTGATCATACCTTTTACATTCATATCCAAGTCATTAATGTAGACCACAAACAGCAAGGGACCCAGCACCGATCCCTGTGGTACCCCACTGGCCACAGGCTTCCAGTCACAAAAACTGTCAGAATTTTATACGTTTCAATGAGATCTCCTTTCATTCTTCTAGATTCGAGTGAATACAGGCCGAGTCGACCCAATGTCTCCTCATACGACAGTCCTGCCATCCCAGGGATCAGTCTCCACCAACTCACACATACCGCAGTTATGACACACCACCTGCCCTGCCATCCCTATCTAACCTTGTTTTATATATTTAGTTAGTTAAAGTTTTTATTCACTCGATATTTTTAGTTTTACTAACTAATTAGTTTATCTAGTTTAAATTATTAATTTAATAATGTTCTTAATCATTCAATGCAATTGATTATTCTGTGTAAAATAAAATTTAGCAACTCCATAATGTTAATCCTGTAAGAAAATCTCCAATGTAATTGTCTGCCTTTGTCCTCTTTTTTTAAACCAAATTTATTAGTTTCTATTAACTTTTTTGTAGCCAACAAAAGTTTGCATAATACCCACTATCAATTTGATATGGATAACCTCATGACTGTCATTCATTGTCTTTGGCAATGAATGAAACAGAGAGATTGTACAAATTAATTTACAGTATCTATTCCATTATCTAATCACCTGGTGTGTAGGACAGTTGACTAGGTCATTATGATTTTTTTTTTCCCCCAAACTCAAAAGGGATGGTGGAGGAGGAAAGAAAGAATGATGTTTCCTCAAGGAAAAGCCCAGACATCCCCAAATAGCAAGAAAAAGAAATGCATTTATATAGTATCTTGTGTCTGAAAGCACGACACAATCATTGAATTACTTTTGAAATGTTATTTATATAAACAAACAGTAGCTGATTTGTGTACAGCACAACAAATTAGATGAATGATGAGTTTATCTTTTTTTCATGATGTTGGTTAAGGGAAGAATGTTTTGCAGGGCACAGAGAGGACTCCTCGCTTCTCTTCGTATAATGCTATGGATTCCTTTATATTCACCTGAACAGATAGGTTTAACTTCTCATCAAAAGGACAGCATCTCTCTGACATTACAACACTCTCAGTAGTGCACTGAAGTGTCAGCTTAAATAATGTGTCCAGGTCCTGGAATGGGGCTTAAATTGTCAACCTTCTGATATAAGAGGCAAAAGTGCTACCAGCTCATCCATGTTGACACTTTGCATCAGCATAGCTCAGTTGGTAGCACTTATGCCACTTGCATCAAGCTCTTGTAATAATTGAGATTTTTTTTCAATAGTATGCATTTATGTCTGAAATTTTACTGGCTTCTTGGGGATCTCCTCATTGTTTTCCTGATATATTAGAGTATTATTGAAGTATTGCAACTCAAAGTCGGTAGGTTCTTGTTTCTTTGAGTTTGAATAGTGTAATACTGGTCACTGAGTACCACTATTACTTTCAGAGATTACACAGGGTTTGGAAAATCTAAGAATTGTTTTTAAACTTAAGCTTGTAATCGAAAATATAATTTCCATGATTTGCTGGGAAACACCAGGTCTGAACATTGTTTGAGAATTTAGAGTTGGGGGTAAATAAATCATTAAGTCATAAATAAACACGTTACTCTTTTTCCACTTCATTCCCAATCCAAGTTATATAGACAGTCTTTTTCCTGATCTTACTTTTATCCTCTACTAGGATAAATTTCAGCCACATTTCTTCGCTTCTGAAATTGCACAGGAAATTGTTTTCCTCATGTTGTGGTAAAATGTTTCTCATTCTCTACCTTTTTCCCTTCACCCAAAATAGAATAATTCCCCACTTTACAGCTCAGACACCTATTTATACAGAAAGGGTTTTAGGAATAGAACAGAACTACAAACTAAGAATTTGCATGCAAAGTTTAATGTTGCATATTGATCTGATGACACAAATAAGCCAATGTGTCTTTTGACTTTTTTATGATTTCTAAGTGATTTTGTTTGACTGCATGCATTTTCTATTTGGCATCTATTTCTCTCCCTCTGATATTGACCAATAGAATAAAGTTGAAGTACCATTTTAAGCTTTACATACTGCACTATCCAGTGTAGAACCTCTTGCTCTCATTGCAAAGCAGTGGTAGTTTGGAGAATATATCTTAATCTGGGCTGGATGACATTAACAAGCGCATCCTGTTTTCAGCAAGAAAAACTGCAGATCCAAGTTCCCTCAAACTCAATCTCTAAAGTGGGTGGTGGATTCAAGCCCCACTCCAGGACTTGACTCCATTAATCGAGATTTACACTTCAATGCAGTACTGAGGGAATGCTACATTGTTTAAGGTGCAATGTTTCAGACAATAAGGGGGTTGTAAAAGATCTCATGGTATTATTTAAGGAAGAGCAAGGGTTTTTTTAGTTTCCTGGCCAATATCCCTTTTCTCAAATGACAAACTGATTAGCTGGTCATTCATCATATTTGCTGTTTGTAGGATCTTGCTGTGCACAAATTGGCTGCCACATTTGTCCACCTATCATTTACTATCCTTCAAAAGCAGTGCTGTGAAGTGTTTGGGACAGCTTGAGAACGTGCAATATAAATGAAGGTTCTTCATTTGAATTTGTGACTCAAATAAAAATGCCATAAATCATTTAGTTGTATGAAATCTCCAAAGAGAACAAAATATTATTGACTAAGGTGTTTAAGGACCTTGCTGTGCTCATGGTTCCAAAACCAGATACAAGTTGATTTGTCTATATTGGATGTTTTTATGTCCTCTAAATATCAGAGCGACTTGTAATTTGTTACTAAACCTTCGACCAAGCAGAATGATGGATCTATACAGGTCTCATATAACTTTGATTACATTGTACTTTTTTCAGAAGTTAAGAAGCTCTGCATTACTTGCTTAATAACAATGTGTTTTTTCTTTCAAGTGCCTCACATGTGATTATTTGTCTTCTGGAAAGATATCCAGACTATTTGATCATAAACTTGGACAAGGTGAGTCTGCTAAAACACTCATATATTAAATAATTTTGATAGGCTGTGAAAGCTATGACATGAACCTAGTAATATATGAATTATAGTATTTGGTTTGATAAAATACGTAAAGGAGAAAAATTTGTAGGACTATGGGGAAAGAGCAGAGGAATGGGACTAATTGGATAGCTCTTTCAAACAGCCGGCACAGGCACGATGGGCCGATTGGTCACCTTCTATGCTGTCATTCTATGATTTCATTTTTTTTATCACATTACTTTTTTTTTCCTCCTACAGCTTGATTATTGTGCAAGCTTAAAGAATTTGCAATCAGTTTCTAGCAGAACAAACTACAGATTTATACAGGTATTTGAATCATTACCGAACCGTTAAGGTAACAAACTATCTACTGATAATTAACTCCCTTTGCACCATCTGTTCAAAAGTTTTTTGAGGGAAGCCAAACCAAAAAAAAATAGTTTCTTTATAACTTTGAATTATAAAATGGGTACTACAGTGGGAAAAATGCTTCATTACATATCCCAAAGAGAAACACTGACTGTCTTTAACCACAGAGAAATGAACAGTAGTACACTGCCAGGGGTCACATTTCCTGTATCAGTCAGCCTGGCAACAAGGCACTTAGCACCAACAACTACAACTTGCATTTATATAGCGCCTTTAACATAGTGAAACGTCCCAAGGAGCTTCACTGGAGCGTTATCAAACAAAATTTGACACCAAGCCACATAAGGAGATATTAGGACAGGTGACCAAAAGCTTGTACAAAGAGGTAGGTTTTAAAGAGCGTCTTAAAGGAGGAGAGAAATGTAGAGAGGCTTAGGGAGGGAATTCCAGAGCTTGGGGCCTAGACAGCTGATGGGACAGCTGCCAACAGTGGAGTAATGAAAATCTGGGATGCACAAGAGGCTAGAATTGATGGAGTGCAGAAATCTCGGAGGGTTGTGGGGCTGAAGGAGGTTTCAGAGATAGGGAGGGCTGAAGCCCTGGACAGATTTGAAAACAAGGAAGAGAATTTTAAAACTGAGGCGTTGCCGGACCTGGAGCCAATATAAGTCAGCAAGCACATGGGTGATGGGTGAATGGGACTTAGTGTGAGTTAGGATATGAGCAGCAGAGTTTTGGATGAACTCAAGTTTACGAAGGGTGCAAGATTGGGGGGTGGTGGCCAGGAGAGCATTGGAATAGACGACTCTGAAGGTAACAAAGACATCGTTGAGGATTTCAGCAGCAGATGAGCTGAGGCGGGGCGGAAATGGGCGAAGTTATGGAGGAGGAAGTAGGCAGTCTTGGTGATGGAGAGGATATGGGGTCGGAAGTTCAGCTCAGGGTCAAATAGGATGGACAGGTTGTGAATGGTCTGGTTCAGCTTCAGACAGTGGCCAGAGAGACGAATGGAGTTTGTGGCGGGGGCCAAGGATTAAGGCTTTAGTCTTCCCAATATTTAATTGGAGGAAATTTCTGCTCATCCAATACTGGATGTTGGACAAGCAGCCATGACAAATCAGAGGTAGTGGAGGGTTCGAGAGAGGTGGTGGTGAGGTAGCGCTGGGTGTCGTCAGCATACATATACACCAATACCATCTGTGATGATGTAATTTCCTTGAAGTATTTAAACATCGATGGTGTCACTTTCTAATCATTAGAACAATGTGATAATGCTGCCAGTCTCTGGAATGCACTTCATTTACATTAAAGGACAAGTTTCAATGTACCTGTGGCAACTAGGAAATGATTGAGCATCTTCAGGAGTAGGAGCAGGGTGTTCATACAGACTGGTAATGTGATTTTTACATTGCTGTTGTATGGATAGGCTGAGAGCATAGCCCAACTGCAGTATTGAAAAATGGTAGTCTGTGATGTTCAGGTGCTGTCATTTGTGGTTCTTTATGTTTGACATTGATTGTTGTGTTGCTGCTATCGTGTGGAGAATAACCATAACTTGTAGCAAGTAAGTGTGCTACAGGAAGTACAAGTGCTGCCACGTTGATATTAGTGTTACTGCCAAGGTCAAAGCTGCCTCTAGCAGCAAGACTAATAACAAATGCAGCATTAGTGACCTGATCGTCAGTATAGTTAGAAAGAACTTGTATTTATATAGCACTTCCTACAGCCAATGAATAACTTTTGAAGTTTAGTCACTGTTGATTTGTAGCAAACATAGCAACCAATTTGCACACACCAAGATCCTACAAGCAGCAAGTGAGATAAATGACCACTTTTGGTGTTAAATTTTGTTCGCCAACGCTCCTGTGAAGTGCCTTGGGACATTTTATTATATTAAAGGCACTATATAAATGCAAGTTGTAGTTGTTGTGTTGGTTGAGGGATGACGGTTGGCCAGGGCACCTTAAAGCTCTACTATTCAGAAAGTGCCTTGGAATCTTTTATGTCCATCTGAGCAGGAAAACTAGGCTTCTGCTTAACATCTCATCCAAAAGACTGAAATGTGATTGGAAAAACCATGAAAATTTAATTATCTATTTCAGTAGCTACTTTGTAAAATTAGTTTAGCTGTTTTGGTGGTGGTGGAAGATGAGGGATGAATGTTGGACAGAACACCAGAACTCCCTTCTCTTCTTTGAATAGTCATGATGTGGAGATGCCGGTGATGGACTGGGGTGGACGAATGTAAGGAATCTTACAACACCAGGTTATAGTCCAACAGTTTTATTTGAAAATCACAAGCTTTCGGAGATTATCTCCTTCGTCAGGTGAGTGAGTGAATGAGAGGTTCTCAAATCGCATATCTTATATTAGGCTGGGACACGATCACACCAATCAAAGGTGTCGTTGGTGTTCAGACAGGTTAGCTATGGAAAACAGTACGTCCTAGTATACTGAATACACAATGGGTCAAATTACAGACAAAGAGAGAAAGAGACCCAAAAGGCAGAGAGAGAGAGAGAGAGAGAGAATGTCCAGTTGTATTAAAAACAGATAACTTTTTTTTCCCTGCTGGTGGGGTTACGTGTAGCGTGACATGAACCCAAGATCCCGGTTGAGGCCGTCCTCATGGGTGCGGAACTTGGCTATCAATTTCTGCTCGACGATTTTGCGTTGTCGTGTGTCTCGAAGGCCGCCTTGGAGAACGCTTACCCGAAGATCGGTGGCTGAATGTCCTTGACTGCTAAAGTGTTCCCCGACTGGGAGAGAGCCCTCCTGTCTGGCGATTGTTGCGCGGTGTCCGTTCATCCGTTGTCGCAATGTCTGCATGGTCTCGCCAATGTACCATGCTCCGGGGCATCCTTTCCTGCAACGTATGAGGTAGACAACGTTGGCCGAGTCACAGGAGTATGAACCATGTACCTGGTGGGTGGTGTCCTCTCGTGTGATGGTGGTATCTGTGTCGATGATCTGGAATGTCTTGCAGAGGTTGCTGTGGCAGGGTTGTGTGGTGCCGTGGACGCTGTTCTCCTGAAAGCTGGGTAATTTGCTGCGAACGATGGTCTGTTCAAACAGCCACCCAACCTCAAACAGACCATCGTTCGCAGCAAATTACCCAGCTTTCAGGAGAACAGCGTCCACGACACCACACAACCCTGCCACAGCAACCTCTGCAAGACATGCCAGATCATCGACACATGATCTTGGGTTCATGTCACGCTACACGTAACCCCATCAGCAGGAAAAAAAGAAGTTATCTGTTTTTAATACAACTGGACATTCTCTCTCTCTCTCTCTCTCTCTCTCTCTCTCTGCCTTTCGGGTCTCTTTCTCTCTCTGGCTTTGTAATCTGACCCTTGTGTATTCAGTATACTGGGATGTACTGTTTTCCGTGGCTAACCTGTCTGAACACCAACGACACCTTTGATTGGTGTGATCGTGTCCCAGCCTAATATAAGATATGCGATTTGAGAACCTTTCACTCACCTGACGAAGGAGATAATCTCCGAAAGCTTGTGATTTTCAAATAAAACTGTTGGACTATAACCTGGTGTTGTAAGATTCCTTACATTCTTTGAATAGTGTCATGGATCTTTTACATCTATACAAAAAATAAGTGATGTGGTTTGAAATAACGTAATTTTATTTTTCTGCTGATCACTTTCCATGGCTGCATGACACAAGCTCAGCACAAGCAGTAAAAGTATAGATCCCACATACTTCACTTTGTCTGATCTTTTATGGATTAGGACTTAGCGGATTTAGGCTCAGCTTCATTTTCTGTGTTTATTTCCTTGAAGTAGTAATCATTGTTGGACTATTTTAAATGACTCTTTTGGGTATTTTTTAAATAGTGAATTTGGTAAAACATAATTGTGGGGCTCTGTGACTTATTTATATTTGTTAACGATTTATATTTGCAGTATTATCTTTTCATTCATAGGGTGATATTTGTGATGAACATTTTGTGAAGCTGTTGTTTGAAACTGAAAATATTCACATAGTTCTACATTTTGCAGCTCAGACTCACGTTGGTAAGGAGAACACATTCTTCAGTATTTTACTTTCTTGTTATTGGTTTATAGAGAATGTTTATTTGCTTAGGGTCGTGGAAGTAAATACATTGTATATGGCAAAGTCTAGGATTTTGTTCACAAGATACATACAGATGAGAAAGGCCATTTGGCCTATCTTTACTCGTACATAGAAAGAGCCTACCGTTCCCCATCATAGCATCCAACTTGATTCCAAAGGTTTTGCCTCCACTACTCTGCCTGTTCATTCCATGTGTTAATCACTGTGAAGAAGAACTTCCCGACAAGGGCTTTATTACTAGTATAAACCTTTGACCCCTTTCCCTACTGTCACAGATTAGTAGCATCCTGATCTACCTTTTCTGTACTGTTTACCTATCAGTCGTCTCCTTTGTTTCAGTCTTTGCAAATAACTCAGTCCTGTGATACTAGGGAGCAGTCTCATGACTCTTCTCTTAACTGCTTCAAGAGCTTGAATGTCTCCCTTGTATCTTGGTGACAAGAACTGAATACAGTACTCAAGGTTTGGTCTGAGCAGAGCACTGTAAGGGTTGAGTACGACTTCCTCTGATTTGTACTCTACTGTTTTCGCTAAATATATTTTTAAATATCTGACCATAATTTTATCACTGAAGTTAAGGTGGACTTGCTCATCATTGGTGTAACTTTGGCCATTGTGATTTGTGCTCTATAAAGAACGTGTCGCAGTTCCCATTGGGTAAATGATCATTTAAAAGTTTTTGTGCACCGTAACTTTATTTCCATCACATTTTTGCTTATTTCTTAAATCTTGTGACAATTTTTTTTGTATAAAAACAAAAAATTGTAGAAATGCACAACAGTTTGATAATCAGTGAAAAGTTAATCTTTTAAGTATGAACCTTCAGCAGAACCCTTTTCCTTGCAGTAGTTTCTGCACTTTGTTTATTTCAGATTTCTCGCTATCTCTATGATTTTTTTAATGTTATATGCCATAGTGAATGTATTTTTTAAACGGATTTTAAAGCATTCATTTAAAATTATTGTGTTACATGAACAACAATTCCATGCTGCTAGCCCAATAAATGCTTTCACGTTTTTTTTTCAGATAAGTCCTTTTGGTGTTCTTCAGAATTCACAAATGTGAATGTCGATGGTACACAAGTCCTAGTGAATGCTGCTTATCAAGCTAATGTTGAGAAATTCATTCATGTTAGCACTGATGAAGTCTATGGAGGAAGTATTAAAGAGGTAACTGATGTCAATAATTTAATTAATCCCTTAGGTAATTCCCGTTGAACGCATGTGTGCAACACTCTTTGATAGTGGAATTTCTATAGTAATGATTAATAGCAATGATGACTGGCATAAAACAAAAGTAACAAAATCTGTATTAATTGAAACTTGCAAATTTGCTAGTGTTGCAACTTTAATGAGATTTTTACTTTTTGATCCACAGACAAGGTTGTAAACTTTCAGAATCTCAAAATAAGTAATCTTTTCATCTCTTGTGTCTCATAATCGCGTGCCCTCTTCCCCCATCTCTCTCTGGTGCGCACACTCTCTTCCCTTCTCTCTGCCATATGACCTGTTCCCGCTCTTTCCCCCACCCTCGGCCCCCTGAGTGCACTTTTGCTTCCCGTCTTTTCTCTTTCCGCTCCTCATTCCCTTCCTCTCTTTCTTTCCCCCCCCCCCTGTTTGTCACAGGGTGTTGGGGTTCTGGAACTCATCCTAGATTACATGTTGATTCCTCTGGGGGGGTGAAGAGGGATAGAGAGATGGCATAAATAGAGGAAATCTTGTTCTGGGTGGGTTGGGGTTATTTGTGCAGTCCGGAAAAAGTGGATCACGGGGTGGGGGAGTTTGCAAATGTCAATGGTTAAATCCAGGATGCAGTTTTTTCTGTGCAGAGGGGTGGATGAACCTGAGGGAGTATGCTGTATTTGGTGGGGGGTCGTGTCTGTTAACAAATACATGCTACTTTTCTGACCCAGATTTCATCTTTATTTCCTAGCGAGAGGGAGATCGTTGTTTGTTTTCTACAAATGTAATATATCTCTCACACATAAATAATGAGTTCAAATGGAAACATTTCTGTCCATGACTCTAGCTGAGATGTGCAAAATACTGATGCCTGATGGAAGAATTTTTCTGTTGAATCATGTCAGGCCACAGTGGAGAATGCGGACCAGGCAAAATTGATGGGTTGTGCTCACTGGGGTTGCGACAAGGCCCAGCTTCAGGGGAGGCCAGAGCAGAGCAGGAAACTATGTTTAAATTATTTACCTTTAGTCATTAGAAATTTTGTTGTTGCGGGTACAAATGCCCAGCAAGATTGTGAAGGACTGTGAGTGTGTACAAGAGAAAATGACTAAGATGAGGGAATACTAGAAAACCAAGGGTCTGGCAAGAATGAGGAACTGAAAGAAATTAGTATTAGTAAAAAAAAAGTACGAAAGAAATTAATGGGACTTAAAGTCGATAAATCCCAAGGACCTCGTCCTCACCAATCGACCTGTTGCAAATGCATCTGTCCATGAAAGTATTGGTAGGAGTGACCACCGCTCAGTCCTCGTGGAGATGAAGTCCCGTCTTCGCACTGAGCACACCATCCAACGTGTTGTGTGGCACTACCACCGTGCTAAATGGGATAGATTCAGAACAGATCTAGCAGCTCAAAACTGGGCATCCATGAGGCGCTGTGGGCCATCAGCAGCAGCAGAATTGTATTCCAGCACAATCTGTAACCTCATGGCCTGGCATATTCCTCACTCTACCATTACCAACAAGCCAGGGAATCAACCCTGGTTCAATGAAGAGTGTAGAAGAGCATGCCAGGAGCAGCACCAGGCGTACCGAAAAATGAGGTGCCAACCTGGTGAAGCTACACTCAGGACTACATGCGTGCTAAACAGCGGAAGCAACATGCTATAGACAGAGCGAAGCGATTCCACAACCAACGGATCAGATCAAAGCTCTGCAGCCCTGCCACATCCAGTTGTGAATGGTGGTGGACAATTAAACAACTAATGGGGGGAGGAGGAGGCTCTGCAAACATCCCCATCCTCAATGATGGCGGAATCCAGCACGTGAGTGCAAAAGACAAGGCTGAAGCGTTTGCAACCATCTTCAGCCAGAAGTGCCGAGTGGACGATCCATCTCGGCCTCCTCCCGATATCCCCACCATCACAGAAGCCAGTCTTCAGCCAATTCGATTCACTCCACGTGATATCAAGAAACGGCTGAGTGCACTGGATACAGCAAACGCTATGGGCCCCGACAACATCCCAGCTGTAATACTGAAGACTTGTGCTCCAGAACTAGCTGCGCCTCTAGCCAAACTGTTCCAGTACAGCTACAACACTGGCATCTACCCGACAATGTGGAAAATTGCCCAGGTATGTCCTGTCCACAAAAAGCAGGACAAATACAATCCGGCCAATTACCGCCCCATCAGTCTACTCTCAATCATCAGCAAAGTGATGGAAGTTGTCGTCGACACTGCTATCAAGCGGCACTTACTCACCAATAACCTGCTCACCGATGCTCAGTTTGGGTTCCGCCAGGACCACTCGGCTCCAGACCTCATTACCGCCTTGGTCAAAACGTGGACAAAAGAGCTGAATTCCAGAGGTGAGGTGAGAGTGACTGCCCTTGACATCAAGGCAGCATTTGACCGAATGTGGCACCAAGGAGCCCGAGTAAAATTGAAATCAATGGGAATCGGGGAAAACTCTCCAGTGGCTGGAGTCATACCTAGCACAAAGGAAGATGGTAGTGGTTGTTGGAGGCCAATCATCTCAGCCCCAGGACATTGCTGCAGGAGTTCCTCAGGGCAGTGTCCTAGGCGCAACCATCTTCAGCTGCTTCATCAATGACCTTCCCTCCATCATAAGGTCAGAAATGGGGATGTTTGCAGTCTTCAGTTCCATTCGCAACCCCTCAGATAATGAAGCAGTCCGAGCCTGCATGCAGCAAGACCTGGACAACATCCAGGCTTGGGCTGATAAGTGGCAAGTAACATTCGCACCAGACAAGTGCCAGGCAATGACCATCTCCAACAAGAGAGCGTCTAACCACCTCCCCTTGACATTCAACGGCATTACCATCGCCGAATCCACCACCATCAACATCCTTGAGGTCACCATTGACCAGAAACTTAACTGGACCAGCCATATAAATACTGTGGCTGCAAGAGCAGGTCAGAGGCTGGGTATTCTGTGGCGAGTGACTCATCTCCTGACTCCCCAAAGCCTTTCCACCATCTACAAGGCACAAGTCAGGAGTGTGATGGAATACTGTCCACTTGCCTGGATGAGTGCAGCTCCAACAACACTCAAGAAGCTTGACAAGGCAGCAGGTACATGGGAACAACACCACCTGCACGTTCCCCTCCAAGTCACACACCATCCCAACTTGGAAATATATCGCCGTTCCTTCATCATCGCTGGGTCAAAATCCTGGAACTCCCTTCCTAAGAGCACTGTGGGAGAACCTTCACCACACGGACTGCAGCGGTTCAAAAAGGCGGCTCACCACCACCTTCTCAAGGGCAATTAGGGATGGGCAATAAATGCCGGCCTCGCCAGCGACGCCCACCTCCCATGAACAAATTTTTTTTAAATCCCAGGGTTTTGAAAGGGGTGGCTATAGAGATAGTGGATGCGTTGGTTGTCATCTTCCAAAATTCTATAGATCCTGGAACGGTTCCTGCAGATTGGAGGGTACCAAATGTAACCCCACTATTTAAGAAAGGAGGGAGAGAAAACACGGAACTACAGACCTGTTAGCCTGACATCAGTAGTAGGGAATATGCTGGAATCTATTATAAAGGATGTGATAACAGGACACTTGGAAAATAATAATCGGATTTGGCAGAGTCAACATGGATTTATGAAAGGGAAATCATGTTTGACAAACCTATTGGAGTGCTTTAAGAATGTAACTAGTAGAATAGATATGGGGGAACTAGTGGATGTGTTGTATTTGGATTTTTAGAAGACTTTCAATAAGGTCCCACACAGGAGGTTGTGAACAAAATTAGAGCACGTGGAATTGGAGGTAATATACTGACATGGATTGAGAATTGGTTAACTGACAGTAAACGGGTCTTTTTCAGGTTGGCAGACCATGACTAGTGGGGTACCGCATGGATCACTGCTTGGGCCCCAGCTGTTCACAATCTATAGGATTTGGTTGAGGGGACCAAATGTAATATTTCCAAGTTTGCTGATGACACAAAACGAGGTGGGAATGTGAGTTGTGAGGAGGATGCAAAGAGGCTTCAAGGGGATATGGACAGGCTAAGTGAGTGGGCAAGAACATGGTAGATGGAATATAATGTGGAAAAATGTGAAGTTATCCAATTTGGTAGGAAAGACAGAAATGCAGAGTATTTTTTAAATGGTGAGTGACTGGGAAATGTTGATTTTTCAAAGGGACCTGGGTGTCCTAAAAGCTTAGCATGCAGGTGCAGCAAGCAATTAGGAAGGCAAATGTTATGTTGGCCTTTATTACAAAAGGAGTTGAGTGCAAAAGTAAAGATATCTTACCTCAATTATATAGGGCCTTGGTGAGATCGCACCTGGAGTATTGTGTACAATTTTGGTCTCCTTAGCTAAGAGAGGATATACTTGCCATAGAGGGAGTGCAACGAAGGTTCACCAGACTGATTCCTGGGATGGTGGGATTGTCGTATGAGGAGAGATTGAGTAGACTAGGCCTGTATTCCCTAGAGTTAGAAGAATGAGAGGTGATCTCATTGAAACATAAAAAATTCTTACAGGGCTCGACAGGGTAGATGCAAGGAGGATGTTTCCCCTGGCTGGGGAGTCTGGAACCAGGAATCACAGTCTCAGAATAAGGGGTAGGCCATTTAGGACTGAGATGAGGAGAAATTTCTTCATGCAGAGGGTGGTGAATCTTTGGAATTCTCTACCCCAGAGGACAGTGGAGACTCAGTCATTGAGTACATTCAAAACAGAGATCAATAGATTTCTAGACATTAAAGGCATCATGGGATATGGGGATGGTGCAAGAAAATGGCATTGAGGTAGAGGATCAGCCATGATCTTGCTGCATGGTGGAGCAGGCTCGAGGGGCCGGATAGCCTAACCCTGCTCCTATATCTTACGTTCTTAAAGGCAAATGCAAGGAAGGATCGGGAAAAAATTATTTAACTGTTAAGATAGGGGAGAGCATGCACAGAGTCTGTAAAAGGAACAAAATGAATAAAACTAATATTAAACATAAAAAAAACTGGCGAGGAAGAAGCTAAGTTCTGAAACCAAAGCTTACATAAAGGCCAAAGAAGCTGGCAGTCAGAGTCTCTGAAAATCATCTGACTCCCTACCTTTGGTGATCATCATTTAAAAAATAAAAATCAACCCTTTTTTGCTACCATGATTGTTCACCAATCTATCTCTCCATTGATCCATTTACCAACTCCAACCATCTTGAATTTCACTCCTAGACCTTGCCTCTTCCTGCCCACACACTAACTAGGTCTCAGTGTTCCATAACGTCCATCATGGACCTGACCTTTATGAAGGGTTGTGTGCTGCTCCACTACTGGACCTCATACTGTTCTTGGTCAGTAGTCGGTCCTCCCAGTCATTGTTATGCGTGCATGACATTAGGATCACTTCTATTTGCTTGGTCTCTCCTGGATCCAGATTTGGACACTGCACTCCCTCCCAGCCTCTGGCTTGGCTGCTTTGCTCCCTCCATACTGCTGGATGCAATTTTGTGCTTTATTGAACTGATTAAGCCATGATTTGGACTTGATTTGCTCATTTTCATAAGGGAGGTTTTCAACAAGTGTTAATTTGTTAAGAGATGTATAAAACTAAATAAAGCATCAGTATATAATGTTTAGCAGAGTTTTTCAGTCTAGAAAGACTCCTGCCATGAAATGAGTTTCCAGATCTCTAAAAGCTGTATTATTGGATATAATTTGCCAGGAGTTACCTCTTTCACTATCCAAGTGAGCCTCTTCCACAGCAACATATTACATCAGACGTGATATTTTGGATACAGGAACAAGCTGAAAGAGAGTTTGGTAAGAAGAAAAGAGAAAATTGTGATTAGTGGTTGTGGGCATTTTAAATAGATGAAATATTTTGCTATAAACCAGCAAAACGAAACCACAGTCAGAAAAAAAAATTGTTAACCTCTTGAGAATGAGTAGTACCCCTGACAGAAGTTGAGGGATGGAAGAGATGATGGTGGATCAGACAACCTATTCTACCTGCAAAGCATGTTGCTTATGCAGGTGGACATATCTTTCCCACAGAAAAGCAAAAGAAAATGATAAGCTCCCATGATGCCCCAATTAATAGCAATCTTCCCAGCATGTTCAAGAATGAGATCAGGTAAAGTCATATTTGTGGATATATGTGCATGTATGCTGAAGAAACTTTCACTGTAATGATCTCAAATGTTACCGTAGCAACTCTAACCAGACCAAAGTAAGGTCATCTAGATCTATTTAAAAGGAACATCTGCTTATTTTTCTTAAAGAAAGGGAGAGAGAATGAGTCAGAGGCAACTGGAGAGCTACAGAGATAATAAGAGAAATTGCATGCGAGGGGAGACTTGGTAGGAGGCAATCAGAAAGGCAGAGGGAAAGAATTATACAGAAGGAAATGAGCAGAGACATTTTATAATAAGAGAGAAACTCCCTTTTCCCCCTTTTGTCTGTAAGCGATGCCACAACATTAACTAATACTTTTAGATGTATTTTCATTAGCTTTGAAAATGCAGTTCCCCAAGCATATGGAATTTCACTATCATGTGTCTAATACTCTGATTGCAAATGGCTGGGCATTAACAGGATAGCCATTTTTTAAGTTCTTACCAGAAACATAACATTCTGAACACTATTCATCAATTCCTATGATTGAGGATGGGGGAACTGCTTTTAAAGTCTTGAAAACAATGCTATGCAAATGCCATTAAGAAACTGTTTTTAAAGTAGACTTGCAAATTGTAACACTGCTTGAACATGCAAATTGTCTATGTAGTAAATGTGTTTTTATATATATATAACTGCTTCTTTGATTTAGGAATTTAATGAAGCATCACCTAAACATCCCAGCAATCCCTATGCAGCATCAAAAGCAGCATCTGAATGTATAGTTATGTCTTATTGGGAAAGCTTCAGGGTAAGTTTATATATTGTATCTTACCAAAATATACTTTTTTAAGTCATTTTGACCAGTAATTTGGAATCCAGTGTAGAGTATGAACATTTCTTGACTGACATTCTCTTTGAGTTCTGGCAGACAGGTTCTAGTAGGAGTATTTTCTGGTGGTGTCTATCTATGCTTACAAGGTGTCAGCCTTGGCACAATGGTAGTGCTCTCACCTCTGAGTCAGAAGGTTGTGGGTTCAAGTCCTACTCTAGACACTGGAGCACATAATCCAGGCTTGCATTTCAGTACAGTACTTAAGAGAGTGCTGTATTGTTGGAGGTGCTGTCTTTCAGATGAGACATTAAATCGAGGTGCTGACTGCCTTCTCAAGTGGATGTAAAAGATCCCACGGCACTATTTCAAAGAATCAAAATTAATTGTCACTTGGAAGAACATGGGTTAATAAATGACAGCCAACATGGATTTGTTAAAGGCAAATCGTGTCTGAATAACTTGGTTGAGTTCTTAGATGAAATATCAGAGAGATAATGCAGTTGATGTGTATATGGACTTTCAAAAGGCGTTTGATAAAGTGCCACATAATAGAGCTGTTTGCAAAATTGAAGCCCGTGGGATTAAAGGGGCAGTAACAGCATGGATATGAAATTGGCTGAGAGATGTAGTGAGCGGTTGTTTTTCAGGCTGGAGGGAAGTATTCAGTGGTGACCCCCATGTGTCAGAATTAGACCACTGCTCTTTTTGATATATATTGATGACCTGGACTTGGGTATAGAGGGCATAATTTCAAAGTCTGCGGATGACACAAAGCTTGGAAATGTAGTAAACAGTGAGGAGGATAGAAATGGGCAGATGAAATTTAATGTGAAGTGATGCATTTTGGAAAGAAAAATGAGGCGTGGCAGTATTAACTAAATGGTACAAATTTAAAGGGGGTGCAGGAACAAAGAGACCCGGGGTTTCACATACACACATCTTTGAAGGTGGCATGACAAGATGATAAAGCTGTTTAAAAAGAAAGCGGAATCCTTAACTTTACAAATAGAGGCAATAGCAAGGAAGTGATGGTAAACCTTTATCAATCACTGATTAGACCTCAGCTAGAGTATTGTGTCCAATTCTGGGCACAACGCTTTAGAAAGAATGTTAAGGCCTTGGAGAGCATGCAGAGGAGATGGTACTAGGGATGAGTGAATTCAGTTATGTGGAGAGACTAGAGAAACTGCGATTGTTCTCCTTAGAGCAGAGAAGGTTCAGGGGAAATTTAATAGAGGTTTGAGAGGTTTTGATTGAGTACATAGGGAGAAAATGTTTTGTTGGCAGAAAGACCCAATTTAAGGTAATTGGCAAAAGAACCAGGTGGAGATGAATTTTTTTTTATGCAATTAATTGTTATGATCTGGAATGCACTACCTGAACAAGAGTGGAAGCAGATTCAATAGTAACTTTCAAAAGGGAGCTGGATAAATAAGTCAAAAGGAAAAATTTGCAGGGCTATGGGGATTATTCAGTTAAGATCAGTTTCCTCCAACATTACAACAGTGACTGCACTTCAAAGGTACTTCATTGGCTGTGTAGCGCTTTGGAATGTTCTGATGTCTGTCTTTTTCTTCATATCTGGTACATTACCAAAATTGCTTTCTTTTACCTCTGCAACATTGCCTATCTGTATCCATCTCTCCCCTTACACCGCTGAGCCCTAGTCCTTGCCTTTATCACTTCAATGCTTGATTACTCTTGACTTTGCAAGCTACAATTTATCCAAAATGCCACCAAAATCATGTCTTCACCTGTGCAAAGTTTCACACACCCTTCACCACCTGTTCTCTTCAAGCTCCATTGGCTCTCCATGCCCCATTGTGTCAATTTCAAAATTCTCATCTTTGTTTTCAAATGCCTCCATAGCCTCACCTTGTCCCACCCTACCATTAGTGATCTCCTCCTGCCTTTTAGCCCTTCACTCACCCTCTGCTCCATGATTGGTGGATGATTATTCAGCCATTATGCTCCTGCCCTCTGGACTGAGCCCAGTTTCCTCTGCCCTGCCACCCCTCTTTGTCTTCAAAAATATTCTCAACCTCCTTTTTGGCTGTGCTTTCAGTTCTCCATCCTAATCTCTCTTTCTCTGTTTTTGTTTCTCTTCACTGCCCCCCCCCCGAATCTCCTCGATGCTCAGGCCTAAAAATTGGATGGGCGTTAAAATAGACACCTAAGCTTCCAATATGGCGGGCAGAGAGTGTATGCTCGTTACAAGCCAAACGTGTGCCGCCCACCATATTGCTGTAGGTAAATACAAAACAAGCGTTAGTCCCTTTGCATATTCAAATAAGGGGCCTAAAGCTTGTTTGAGGCTCTCTCTGCAATATTGGATTGTCCTGAATGCAGCCGGTGCCAGGTCTGCATGCAGCCTAACAGGTGGTCCTTAAAGAGACTACTGCAGGTGGCAACCAATAAGATAAATGTTTAAAATATATTGACCTGAATGTGGATCCGGGAAAGGCAGGAGTGCTCCACATTCAAACTGCGCGAGCTGTTGCTGGCCACCACTCCTCCCACTCCCCGATCGTGATCTGGAAACCCCCCCCTCCCTGATCACCACCGCTACCCTCCCTATCCCGGCCATTACCTTCTCCGATCACTGCCGACTGCTACCTGCCCATCCATTCAGGCACAGGGATTGTTCACTACACGACTTTCTTGGGTGCGCTCGAAGATCTAGGCCTTGTATGTATCTTATTATTGTATAATACTCTTTTTGCCCATGAGTGCTATCTAAATACAAGTTATTCTTGTTTAGTACATCATGAATTTACGTGCGCTTATTTATGTTTTAACTTTTTTCTTTTCAAACTATATTTTCGGTAGTTCCCAGTTGTTGTAACAAGAAGTAGTAATGTTTATGGACCTCATCAATATCCAGAAAAAGTAAGTATGCTTTGCTATGTCATTCTTTAACCTGATAAGAATCTAACCAATGCTTCTGCATTTCCTGAAACAGCTGATCAAAAACATGTAGAGAACATTGATAATACTTTATCTTGAACGGTGAGTGAATATGTAATGAGTAAATGGGGAAGGAGAAAATCGCCACCCCCCCCCCCCCCCACCCCCCAACCGACAAATTCAACGAAACACTTGAAGACTACGACTGTAATTCTTTGCCTCCGTTGCAAATTTATTTATGGGAGCTTTCTTCCTATGTATTGTAAGGCTGCATCTGCAGTACAAGTTTGGCAGTGGTGTAAAGCAAACCAGTACTAAACTTGTGCAGTTGAAGATCCTGAGCCAGGGAGCAAATCTGATTCTGGAGCAAAGCAGAGTGTGATTCCCTCCTCCAAGGAGTCTTATTCCATTTCACCCCAGAATCAGAGTCTGGAGCCTGACTCCGGGTTACATTTACACTATAATTGTAACATTGGTGCGGAGCACAACCACTTTGCAACGATCACATACATTATTTAATTGTAAACAATTTTACAACACCAAGTTATAGTCCAACGATTTTATTTGAAATCTACAAGCTTTCGGAGGCTTCCTCCTTCCTCAGGTAAATGTCAGGAATTCCTCCTTCCTCAGGTAAATGGAGGAATTCCTGACGTTTACCTGAGGAAGGAGGAAGCCTCCGAAAGCTTGTAGATTTCAAATAAAATCGTTGGACTATAACTTGGTGTTGTAAAATTGTTTACAATTGTCAACCCCAGTCCATCACCGGCATCTCCACATCATACATTATTTAAGCAATTATACAAAAATAATAGATTGCAAAGATACCGTCTGTCAAATAAACAACTGGACTCGGTTGGAATGATTACACTGCAGCATGACCTAGCAGACTTCATACCTATAATTAACGAATTCTACCCTAAACTTTCATAACATTGGATTACTGGATGGGATGGGGGAGAGGAAGGCAAAGGGGTGGGAAAATGGGAGAGAATCCAAAATGAAGGAAAAGAGAGCAGAGATGGAGAGTGAAGGATGAGAGAAAGGGAAAGCAGAAGAGAAGAAATTATGACTATGTAAGTTTTACAGACACTTTTTTTGTAGACTTAATCGCTTGTGTGCCACTAAGAATTTTGGAGGTCAGAAAAGTTTGAGAAATATTGCAAAAAATTACATGGTAATAATTTGCCTCCCAAATTTGCTAGTTTATTATAATTATGAAACTGGACTTCTGTGAATTTTTAGCTGGCTGACCAAATGGTTTGACTAGTGTATAAGGTTAAGTGATAATACTGGCCCATAATCACTGCAGAACATTTCTCAGTAACTTTGTATTAGTGGTATTAGTTATAAATCCTGCAGTGTTAACATTACTTGACATCAAAATGTGAAGTGCACTAACAATTAGCTGCAAGCACAAAAACAGAGCAAATTGAATGAAAACAGCTTACATTTATGTAGCGCCTTTTAATGTAGCAAAATGCCCCAAGGGCTCATACCCAAATAAAAGTTAGGGAAGGTGGCTAAAAGTATGGTTGAAGAGTTAGGTTCTAAGCAGGCTTTTGAAGATCTGAAGAGATTTAGCATGTTTAGGGAGAGAGCTACACAGTATGGAGATAGATGGCTGAAAGTTTTGCAGCTAACAGAAGAGTGGAGGGTGGGGGGGGGGGGGGGGATGAACAATAATGCAGAGTTGGAAACAAAGTGTACATACATATTTTAAAAACTGTAATTATAAGGCAGCAATCTACTTTTATAAACCACATAATTCTTGGCGTTTGTTATCCTTTAAATCACTTCCGTGTAGTCATTATTCTGAAAGTGATTACAACTACACTGTTCCAACATTATCGGGACAATATGTAAATAACGTTGGAGCAGTGTAGTTGCAACTCTTCTGATTTCCATCAGTTAGCATCCCTATTAGCTCAGGGTCAGTTTATTGTTGTGTGGATCATTTAAATATTATCATTGCTTTAGCAACACATTTATTGCTTTATTGAGATTTTAAAGATTAATCCTTCAGTCTGATTTTTCTTGATTTTTAAATACAATGCAAATGATTTTTAAATATTTTGCATAGAAAATAAAGGCCTGTTTGGATCAGTGTTGTATTTCTTATTAGAATCCATTTTTAAAGAATTGTTTGAAATACAGATGAGGAAAGACATTTTTCTGTGATCTAATGCAAAAAGCTACCTTGTATGTTTTGTAATTTTAATGAGCTGCCTTTTGATGTTTGCTAAAGTTTCCATTTGTGATGTTGATTTAAAAGCAATTAAAGCAATCTGTGAAATGATAAAGTAATCATGGAACATTTGATGATGTAAATTAAAATATAGTAAATTTACCAGACTTCATATGTGTGCATTTACATTTATATATAGTCTTAAAAAAAAAATGTACTTCTATGTTTGCATTAGATGAACAATTTTTTTTAGAAGCTCTATTAAGTGTTGCTTTAATTTTTCTTTAGGTTATTCCAAAATTCATAGCCTTATTGCAACGTAACCGGAAATGGTAAGTAGCTTTATGGGATTTAAGGCTGTGGCATAGGAACAGGAGTAGGCCATTCAGCCCCTTGAGCCTGTTCCGCCATTCAGTCAGATCATGGCTGATCTATATCTTAACTCCATCTAGTCGCCTTGGTTCCGTAACCCTTAATACCCTTGCCTAACAAAAATCTTTCAATCTCGGTTTTGAAATTTCCAATTGACCTATCTTTTTGTAAACAAAGTTTACATTTGTTGCCCATTAGATTGGACTGCTCTTTTTGTCTTACTGTTGCATATGGGTTTGATAAAATGCATTTTTGAAAGTGTCAAAAGGGAATTCGTATTGATAAATATTTTGAAAAAGTGTAAATAACTACATCTTGAACCTGATGGGTCAGGAACCTCGATGTATTTTTGATGCTAAGTCATCGCTATAGATTGTTGGGCATAATTGGACTATAGATTGTTTGGCATAACCAGGGTGGGTGAGGGAGGGAAATTGGGTTGGGAGCTATTCTGCAGACTCTTATCACCCACCACTATTTCTGGGATTTTCAGTTGAAAGTGACCTCGAATGTATCAGTTCAAATATGGGCGAATGTATAAGAGACAAATTTTAAAATGACATCTTGCAACATAACTTGTCCAGCAGCAGTGCTGGGTACACCAGTGTGTTCTGAGCTGTGGAGGAATTAAGAATTTAAATAGCTATAGTATGGTCAATTTGTCATTGTTAAAGTGGGAATTTTAAAAACGTCACAATTTTTAAAGTTTAAACTTCTGCTGGCACCACCAACTATAGGACTAGGAGTAGGCCATTCAGCCCCTCAAGCCTGTTCTGCTATTCAGTTAGATCTGTACCTCAACTCCATTTACCCGCCTTTGATCCATATCACGATTCCCTTACCTAACAAAAATCTATCAATCTCAGTCTTAAACATTTCAATTAACCCAGCATCCAAAAGCTTTTGGGGCGAAGGTTCCAGATTTCCACTACCCTTTGTGTGGAAAAAATGCCTCCTAAATTGCTTAGCTCTAATTTTAAGATTATGCTGCCTTGTTCTGGATTGTGGTGCAGTGCCCAAAACTGAACGCAACGTTCTAGATGGGTTCTGATCAAGGCTCTGTGCAACTGAAGCATAGCTTCCTCCCCTTTGTACTCCAGTCCCTCTGATATAAACGCCAACATTCAATTAGCCCTTTTGCTTAATTTTTGTACCTGTGCTCCAGCTTTTAGTGATTTGTGTACACAAACTTTAAGCTGATTGGCAGAAGGATTCGAGGAGACATGAGGAAAAACTTTTTTACCCAGAGGGTAGTGGGTGTATGGAATTCGCTGCCCAAATTGGTGGTAGAGGCAGGAACCCTCAATTCTTTTTTAAAAAAAAATACTTGGACCAGCATCTAAAGTGCTGTAAGCTGCAGGGCTATGGACCGGGTGCTGGAAGGTGGGATTAGAATGGGCACCTGGTTGTTCTTCGAGCCGGCGCAGACACGATAGGCCGAATGGTCCCCTTCTATGCGGTATCTTTTCTATGGTTCTATGGTCCTAACACCCAAATCCCTTTTTTCTCCTCCACAGCTCCGAGTTTCTCACAGTTAAGAAAATATTCCAATTTGTCTTTCTTGGATCTAAAGTGGATGATCTCGCACTTCCCCACATTGAACTCCGTCTGCCACAGTTTTGCCCACTCACTTATTCTGTCTATGTCCCTTTGTAACTTACTGTACCTCCTAACTTAGTGTCATCTACAAACTTGGATATACGGCTCTCGAAATCTTCATTCAGGTCATTGATATATATGGTGAAAAGCTGAGGCCCAACTACAGATTCCTGGAGAACACCACTTGTCACGTAAACCAATCAGAACACATTCCCTTTATCCCTACTTTCTGTATTTACAGTCAAAAAAGAGGATAGCATGCCGGAATTCCCAAGAAAACTTATTGAATCGGGGACAGGGACTCGATAAAATTAACATAGGTAAAGCAACAGTAATGAAGAAAATAATAGCACTAAAGAGTGACAAATCCCCAGGACCAGATGGTTTCCATCCCAGGGTTTTAAAGGAAGTAGGTGAGCACATTGCGGATGCCCTAACTATAATCTTTCAAAGTTCTCTAGATTCAGGAACTGTCCCTCTAGATTGGAAAATTGCACATGTCACTCCGCTTTTTAAGAAAGGAAAGAGAGGGAAACCGGGGAATTATAGACGAGTTAGCCTGACATCTGTTGCGGGGAAAATGCTGGAGTCTATAATTAAGGATAGGATGACTGAACACCTCGAGAATTTTCAGTTAATCAGAGAGAGCCAGCATGGATTTGTGAAAGGTAGGTCGTGCCTGACAAACCTGATTGAAATTTTTTGAAGAGGTGACTAAAGTAGTGGACGGGGGAATGTCAATGGATGTTATTTATATGGACTTCCAGAAGGCATTTGATATGGTCCCACATAAGAGATTTTAGCTAAGATAGAAGCCCATGGAATCGAGGGAAAAGTACGGACTTGGTTAGGAAGTTGGCTGAGCAAAAGGCGACAGAGAGTAGGGATAATGGGAAGGTACTCACATTGGCAGGATGTGACTAGTGGAGTCCCACAGGGATCTGTCTTGGGGCCTCAATTATTCACAATATTTATTAACGACTTAGATGAAGGCATAGTAAGTCTCATATCTAAGTTTGCCGATGACACAAAGATTGGTGGCATTGTAAGCAGTGTAGATGAAAACATAAAATTACAAAGGGATATTGATAGATTAGGTGAATGGGCAAAACTGTGGCAAATTGAATTCAATGTAGACAAATGTGAGGTCATCCAATTTTGATCAAAAAAGGATAGATCAGGGTACTTTCTAAATGGTAAAAAGTTAAAAACAGTGGATGTCCAAAGGGACTTAGGGGTTCAGGTACATAGATCATTGAAGTATCATGAACAGGTGCAGAAAATAATCAATAAGGCAAATGGAATGTTGGACTTTATATCTAGAGTACAAGGGGGCAGAAGTTATACTGCAGCTATACAAAACCCTGGTTAGACCGCACCTGGAGTACTGTGAGCAGTTCTGGGCACCGCACCTTCGGAAGGACATATTGGCCTTGGAGGGAGTGCAGCGTAGGTTTACTGGAATGATACCCGGACTTCAAAGATTAAGTTACGAGGAGAGATTATACAAATTGGGGTTATATTCTCAGGAGTTTCGAAGGTTAAGGGGTGATCTGATCAAAGTAATTAAGATATTAAGGGGAACAGATAGGGTGGATAGAGAGAAACTATTTCCGCTGGTTAGGGATTTTAGGAGTAGGGGGCACAGTCTAAAAATTAGAGCCAGACCTTTCAGGAGCGAGATTAGAAAACATTTCTGCACACAAAGGGTTGTCGAAATTTGGAACTCTCTTCCGCAAACGGCAATTGATACTAGCTCAATTGCTAAATTTAAATGTGAGATAGATAGCTTTTTGGCAACCAAAGGTATTAAGGGATATGGGCCAAAGGCGGGTATATGGAGTTAGATCACAGATCAGCCATGATCTTATCAAATGGCGGAGCAGGCACGAGGGGCTGAATGGCGTACTCCTGTTCCTATGTTCCTTCCTATGTTCCTATGTCTCCTACCTGTCAACCAATTACCAACCTATGTCACAAGGCTACTTCCAATTCAAGCATTTTCATCTTTGCAGCATTTTACCAAATGATTTCTGGAAGTCCATACAGACAACATCCATAAACACTCCCTTATCCACGATGTTAGTGACTTCAAAAAATTCAACTGGATTGGTCAGACAAGGCACCATAGTTGCAATGTAACTGGCCCTGGGGCCTGTCCGTCACATGTAAATAAGAACATACGAAATAGGAGCAGGAGTAGGCCATACGGCCCCTCGAGCCTGCTCTGCCATTCAATCAGATCATGGCTGATCTTCGACCTCAACTCCACTTTCTTGCCTGATCCCCATATTCCTTGATTCCCCTAGAGCCCAAAAATCTATCTATCTCAGCCTTGAATGTACTCAACGACTCAGCATCCATAGCCCTTTGGGGTAGAGAATTCCAAAGATTCACAACCCTCTGAGTGAAGAAATTCCTCCTCATCTCAGTCTTAAATGGCCGACCCCTTATCCTTCGATTATGCCGTCTAGTTCTAGACTCTCCAGCCAGGGGAAACAACCTCTCAGCATCTACCCTGTCAAGTCCCCTCAGAATCTTACGTTTCAATGAGATCACCTCTCATTCTTCTAAACTCCAGAGAGTATAGGCCCATTCTACTCAACCTTTCCTCATAGGACAATTCTCTCATCCCAGGAATTAATCTAGTGAACGTTCGCTGCTCCGCCTCTATGCGGTATATCCTTTCTCAGATAAGGAGACCAAAACTGTATGCAGTACTCAGGTGAGGTCTCACCAAAGCCCTGTAAAATTGTAGCAAGACTTCCTTACTCTTGTACTCCAACCCCCTTGCAATAAAGGCCAACATGCCATTTGCTTTCCTAATTGCCTGCTGTACCTGCATGCTAACTTTTTGTGTTTCTTGTACCAGGACACCCACGTATCTCAGGACATCAAGATTTAATAGTTTCTCACCATTTAAAAAATATTCTGTTTTCTATTCTTCCTATCAAAGTGAATAACCTCACATTTCCCCACATTATACTCCATCTGCCACCTTGCCCACTCACTTAACCTGTCTATATCCCTTTCCAGACTCTTTGCATCCACCTCAGCTTACTTTACCACCTAGTTTTTATCGTCAGCAAACTTGGATACATTACACGCAGTCCTTTCGTCCAAGTCATTAATGTAGATGGTAAACAGCTGAGGCCCAAGCACCAATCCTTGCAGTACCCCACTAGTTGCAGCCTGCCAACCTGAAAATGACCCATTTATCCCTATTCTCTGTTTTCTGTTCATAAACCAATCCTCGTTCCATGCTAATATGTTACCCTCAACCCCATGAACCCTTATTTTACATAAGAACATAAGAAATAGGAGCAGGAGTAGGCCAATCGGCCCCTCGAGCCTGCTCCGCCATTCAATAAGATCATGGCTGATCTGATCCTAACCTCAAATTTAAATTCATGTCCAATTTCCTGCCAGCTCCCCGTAACCCCTAATTCCCTCCACTTCTAGGAAACTGTCTATTTCTGTTTTAAATTTATTTAATGATGTAGCTTCCACAGCTTCCTGGGGCAGCAAATTCCACAGACCTACTACCCTCTGAGTGAAGAAGTTTCTCCTCATCTCAGTTTTGAAAGAGCAGCCCCTTATTCTAAGATTATGCCCCCTAGTTCTAGTTTCACCTATCCTTGGGAACATCCTTACCGCATCCACCCGATCAAGCCCCTTCACAATCTTATATATTTCAATAAGATCGCCTCTCATTCTTCTGAACTCCAATGAGTAGAGTCCCAATCTACTCAACCTCTCCTCATATGTCCGCCCCCTCATCCCCGGGATTAACCGAGTGAACCTTCTTTGTACTGCCTCGAGAGCAAGTATGTCTTTTCTTAAGTATGGAGACCAAAACTGTATGCAGTATTCCAGGTGCGGTCTCACCAATACCTTATATAACTGCAGCAATACCTCCCTGTTTTTATATTCTATCCCCCTAGCAATAAAAGCCAACATTCCGTTGGCCTTCTTGATCACCTGCTGCACCTGCATACTAACTTTTTGATTTTCTTGCACTAGGATCCACAGATCCCTTTGTACTGCAGTACTTTCCAGTTTCCCGCCATTAAGATAATAACTTGCTCTCTAATTTTTCCTGCCAAAGTGCATAACCTCACATTTTCCAATATTGTATTGCATCTGCCAAATCTCCACCCACTCACCCAGCCTGTCTATATCCCCTTGTAGGTTTTTTATGTCCTCCTCACTCTCTACTTTCCCTCCCATCTTGCATAACAACCTTTTATGTGGCACCTTATCGAATGCCTTTTGAGAATCCAAATATGCTGGTATAACGCTGGTTCCCGTTTATCTACCCTGCTAGTTACATCCTGAAAAAACTCTCATAAATTTATCAAACACGATTTCCCTTTCATTAAACAGTGTTGACTCTGCCTAATCATATTCTAAGTGCCCTGTTACCACTTCCTTAATAATGGATTCCAGCATGTTCCCGACAACTGAAGTCACACTAACTGGCCTGTAATTCCCTGTTTTCTCTCTCCTTTCTTGAATAGCGGGGTTACATTTGCTACCTTCCAATCCGCTGGGACCGTTCTAGAATCTAGGGAAGTTTGGAAGATCATAACCAATACTTCCACTATCTCTGCAGCCACCTCTTTGACTACATCCTAGGGTTTTAAATCAGGCCCAGGGGATTTATCGGCTTTTAGTCCCATTAGTTTCTCAAGTACTATTTCTCTACCGATAATTACTTTAAAGTTCCTCGCTCTCTTTAGCCCCTTGGTTTCCCACTATTTCTGAAATGCTTTTTGTGTCTTCTACTGTGAAGACAGATACAAAATATTTGTTTAACGCATCTGCCATTTCCTGATTCCCCGTTCTAATTTCTCCTGTCTCAGCCTCTAAGGGACCAACGTTTACTTTTGCTACTCTCTTACTTTAAACGTACTTTTAGAAGCTCTTACAATCCATTTTTATATTTCTTGCTAGTTTATTTTCATATTCTATTTTCTCCCTTTTTATCAATTTTTTGGTCATCTTTTTCTGGTTTCTAAAACTTTCCCATTCCTCAGGCTTACTGCTTTTCTTGGCAACATCATAGGACTCTTGTTTTAATCTAATACTATCCTTAGCTACTTTAGTTAGCACGCGTGGATCACTTTTCCCGTGGAGTTTTTATTTCTCAATGTTAAGAATATTGAAATATTTCTTTAACTGTTTGTTATTGCTTTTCAACTGTCGTACCTTTTAATTTATTTTCCCAAACTACCTTAGCCATACCTATGTAATTGGCTTTATTTAAGTTTAAGACTCTAGTTTTGGACTTAAGTACGTCACTCTCAAACTCAATGTGAAATTCTATTATATTATGATCAGTCTTCCCCAGAGGATCCTTTTGAAATTACTAATTAACCCTATCTCATTACACAATACAAGATCTAAAATAACCTGTTCCCTGGTTGGTTCCAGGACGTATTGCTCTAGGAAACTGTCTTGAATGCATTCCATGAACTCGTCCTCCAAACTACCTTTATCAATTTGATTTGCCCAGTCTATAGCAAGTTTAAAGTCCCCCATGATTACCTTTGTTACAAGCTCCTATTATTTCATGATTAATACTCTGTCCAACGGTATAGCTACTATTAGGGGGCCTATAAACTACTCCCACCAGTGTTTTCTGCCCCTTGCTATTTCTTATTTTAACACATACTGATTCTACTTCCTATTCTTCCGAGCCACTGTCCTTATTTCATCCTTCTATTATTAGGGCTAATCCCCCTCCTTTTCCATTCTGCCTGTTTTTTCTAAACGTCATCTACCCTAAAATATTTAGTTCCCAATCTTGGTCACTTTGCAACCATCTGTCTCTAATAGCTATTAGATCAAACCCATTTATCTCTTTTTGTGCAATTAATTCATCTATCTTGTTACAAATGCTCTATGCATTCAGATAAAGATCCTTTAATTTTGACTAAAAATGACCATGGGAAGTGGGCTGGGAGCACAGTTGGTTGGTGGGAAGAAGTTCTGCCTTGCTGATGATTAGCCCCTATTGTGGCAAAAAGGAAACTTGGCCTTTTAAGGTGCCACTGCAGTTTCTGTGCCACATCTTTGGTTGAAGGCAGCACTGAATCCATGAATGGAATGATGCATTGGGTGAGCTGGCATCATGTCTAAAGGCAAAACAAACGCAATAGGGCCAGCTTGTCATATTGGATCTCTGCCATAACATTTCTCAGACCAAAGTACAAAATAATAAGAATAACCTGCATTTATATAGCGCCGTTCACAGCCTCAGGACGTCCCAAAGCAATTTACACTTCAAAAGTACTTCATTACTTGTAGTCACTATTGTAATGTAGGGAAATGCATCAACCAATTTGTGTACAGCACTGTCCTACAAATCTTAATGACCAGATAATCTGTTTATTAATGATGTTGGTTGAGAGATAAATATTGGCCAGGTCACACATGAATTTCCCTGCTTTTTTAATAGTGCCTTGTGTAAGAAAAGACAATTAATCTAAAACGATGAAATATGAAATTAACTGTAGACGGGTTAAAGGAACTCAGATTAAGCAGCCAAATCATGAGTGTGCAAAAAAAACCATGATTCAGCGCCATTAACCCTGCTGAAAAGAAGGGCGGTGAAGGCACCAGAAATTAACAACCCATCAACTCACTGGGAGAAAGAATGCAGACACACTGGGTCAGCCACCTGGGGAAACATTAAAAGAGGAATGTGGTTGTGTATCAAAAACCTTCAATGGAGACAGCCAAGATTAGCTTATCACAGGTTAAGAGGAAACACCCACCACCTAGCCAAATCACCTGCGCGACAGTACGTGTAGGACTGAGCATGCCTGAGGCAGGAAACAGTGTAGAAAGATTGACTCATAGCTGCCAGAAGCACAGTCAGAATATCAAAGGAGTCAGATACTTCCAGGGGACGCGCATGCTGGCAAAACAGCCTAACCCTGTGTGGTCCTAAAAGGGGAAACGTAACGGCAGCAGAAGTAGTGAGGAATATAGAAGTGGCGCCGGCTGTCCAGTCCTAGATGGGTAATATATTTCCAGTCTGGGGTTGTCAGTTATCGCTCGATGATTTGTGTATCATTTGCTGTGTGTGAATAATAAAGCCTCAATTCTTGTCAGGTCGAATTGATTAAAAGGAACTACCATACCTCGTTATGGAATTCCAACAAATTGGTGACCGCGACAGGCTGCTCCCCTCCTTGAGGCCACGGGACAACAGTCTCGAGTCCTCCTACGTTATTTATTTGATCATTAATAAGTTTTGCCATTTCTAAGTCGTCTGTGCGGCGCCTAAGTTTACCTAACATTCCCTTAAGCACGCGAATACATACTAAACAGCTCTGTTAACATCCCCATCCTCAATGATGGCAGAGTCCAGCATGTGAGTGCAAAAGACAAGGCTGAAGCGTTTGCAACCATCTTCAGCCAGAAGTGCCGAGTGGATGATCCCGATATCCCCACCATCACAGAAGGCAGTCTTCAGCCAATTCGATTCACTCCACGTGATATCAAGAAACGGCTAAGTGCACTGGATACAGCAAAGGCTATGGGCCCCGACAACATCCCGGCTGTAGTACTGAAGACTTGTGCTCCAGAACTAGCTGCGCCTCTCACCAAGCTGTTCCACTACAGCTACAACACTGGCATCTACCCGACAATGTGGAAAATTGCCCAGGTATGTCCTGTCCACAAAAAGCAGGACAAATACAATCCGGCCAATTACCGCCCCATCAGTCTACTCTCAATCATCAGCAAAGTGATGGAAGGTGTCGTCGACACTGCTATCAAGCGGCACTTACTCACCAATAACCTGCTCACCGATGCTCAGTTTGGGTTCCGCCAGGACCACTCGGCTCCAGACCTCATTACAGTGTTGGTCCAAACATGGACAAAAGAGCTGAATTCCAGAGGTGAGGTGAGAGTGACTGCCCTTGACCTCAAGGCAGCATTTGACCGAGTGTGGCACCAAGGAGCCCTAGTAAAATTGAAATCAATGGGAATCAGGGGGAAAACTCTCCAGTGGCTGGAGTCATACCTAGCACAAAGGAAGATGGTAGTGGTTGTTGGAGGCCAATCATCTCAGCCCCAGAACATTGCTGCAGGAGTTCTTCAGGGCAGTGTCCTAGGCGCAACCATCTTCAGCTGCTTCATCAATGACCTTCCCTCCATCATAAGATCAGAAATGGGGATGTTTGCACTGATGATTGCACAGTGTTCAGTTCCATTCACAACTCCTCAAATAATGAAGCAGTCCAAGCCCGCATGCAGCACGACCTGGACAACATCCAGGCTTGGGCTGATAAGTGGCAAGTAACATTCGCGCCAGACAAGTGCCAGGCAAAGACCATCTCCAACAAGAGAGAGTCTAACCACCTCCCTTGATATTCAATGGCATTACCATTGCCGAATCCCCCACCATCAACATCCTGGGGGTCACTATTGACCAGAAACTTAACTGGACCAGCCATATAAATACTGTGGCTACAAGAGCAGGTCAGAGGCTGGGTATTCTGCAGCGTGTGACTCACCTGACTCCCCAAAGCCTTTCCACCATCTACAAGGCACAAGTCAGGAGTGTGGTGGAATACTCTCCACTTGCCTGGATGAGTGCAGCTCCAACAACACTCAAGAAGCTCGACACCATCCATGACAAAGCAGCCCGCTTGATTGGCACCCCATCCACCACCCTAAACATTCACTCCCTTCACCACTGGCGCACAGTGTGTACCATCCACAGGATGCACTGCAGCAACTCGCCAAGGCTTCTTCGACAGCACCTCCCAAACCCAAATTTTTTTAGCTGGTTAATGTGATACCATTTGGTCTTTTTATTTCTTTTTTTCTGGGTACTGGATCAGACATACCACAGGGGATGTCCACAATGGGAAACGGGCCTTTCCATTTTGGTTCAAATACATGGTGCTTTTTGCCGTAGTTAAACACCATCACCACATCCCCTACCTGGTGGATCGTACCTTTTTGTCAAAGTACTTCTTAACTTATTGCTTCGTTTTCTCTCTTTGTTTGGCAACAAACTGATTGGCCTGATTTATCCTTCCACCATTTGTGCTCGCCAGGTCTAGTTGGCAGTGCCCATCAAGAGCGGGGTTGTAGGTACTAATAAATGACCGGGCGTTCGCATCAGGCGGCCTGTCATTGCTTGAAATGACTAGATGCCAGTTGTGCTGTGGGGGGTGGAATCGACGGCCATGAAACACGTGCAGCATATCAGCTCATTGAGTGGGATGTTCTGCACAAAACTTTTTCAGCATAGTTTTCAGGGTCCGATTCCCCCTCTCCACCACCCCAGACGATTGAGGGTGATGGGAGATATGCAGTTTATGTCCTGTTTTCATAAGCTTTTGCAGCTCACTGAAAATTTTCCCCGTGAAGTGGGAGCCCTGATCACTATCGAGCTGTATGGGCACTCCCCATCTGCAGATCAACTTGCTTAATAATAATCGGCCTGTTGTCAGAGGCTCTGCAGGGAAAGGCCCCCATCCATTTAGTGAACTTGTCTACTATTACCAGGCAGTGTTGGTGGCCTGCGGGGGCCTTGGGCAGAGGACCAATAAAGTCAATTTGGAGATATGTCCACAGCCCGTCGGGTGGTGGGGCACTCTGTAGGAATGCTCGATTGGAATGGAGGCCTGGGTTGTGCTGGAGGCACACAAGGCAACGTTGCGTCCGAAGAGTCACCGTCACACATGTTTGGCCACCATACTACCTTAGCAATTTTACTGATAGTGGTGTCAGCTGAGTAATGACCACCAGTGGGATAAATATGGTACAAATCAAAGAGTTCCTCACACATTGCAGGTGTATGCATACTACGGGGAGAGTGTGACCGTCTGGTTTATAGAGTAGCAATTGAGAAGCGCTTAGCCCGTATGTGAGGGTGGTTTTATGGGCCCATGCGCTGGGTTGGGGCAGGGGCTTGCCAGGCAATCGTCTGCTGATAGGGTGCCCACGCGCTCTGGAGTTGCCAGAGGTCTATGCTGTCTTTTGTTACAGCAGTCACCCTCTGTTGGGAAAGGGTCACCAACCAAGGTGTCCTTATGTGGCCTGCTTCTTTAGCAGCTTTATCCACCTCAGAATTACCACGGGAGTGAGGGTCAGTTCCTTTAGTGTGGGCTTTGACCGCACCAATGTGGACAGGTGCTGTCTTATCTTTCAGTGCATTCCATAACAACCTAAACATATTCCCATGTATTAATGGCTTACCATCAGCGGTACAGTGATCATTCTTAGCATACAGAGGCAGAGACAACATGGTGTTTATCGCGTAGGCACTGTCAGACCAAATATGAACAAGTTGGTCAGATGTTTCAATGACAGCAGTCAAGAGGGCCGCTACTTCTGCAGAGTGGGGCACATACTTGTGCTGAATGGTTTTTAGGGGGAGCAAAACAAAGAAACCTGTCAATGGCTTGTCGTGTTCATGGAACGATGATCCATCAATGTAAACATCACTAGCCCCTGGGAGGGGCTTCTGAGATGCGGATGGATAGGAAAGTCCAACAGACCGAGCGGACACTCGTGCTGTTCTCCCTGATATAGTAGCAGCTGTGGTAGCAGGGTTGTCTGTTTCGGTGTAATGTCTAACTGTCATTGAGATAATAATAGCGTCAATGATTCAGTCGGGCCGAGGAGACCAACGTGTCCCTGGCTTCATTAGCAGGTTCAGGGTGTGTGCGGGCTGTGTAGTAGTGTTCTATTGAGCCCCATGATGTAGATGAAGTGCTTTACTGCCCAGAAGGTGACTAAGAGGTGTCGTTCGCAGGGGGTGTACTTCACTTGCACCCCTGTCAAAATTCAGGATGCGTAGGCAATGGACAATAATTTGCCTTGAACGTCCTGGCATAGGACTGCGGCCAAAATCTGGTCTGTCTCCCCCACCTCCAGGTGGAAAGGCTTCTTGGGGTCGGGGGAGATGAGGCAGGTTGCCTGCATCACTGCTTCCTTAAGTTGTGTCACTGCTTCAGTGTAAACAGGGATCCATTGGGCTGATTTGCTCTAGGAAACCATCTCGAATGCATTCCATGAACTCGTCCTCCAAACTGCCTTTGCCAATTTGATTTGCCCAGTCTATAGGAAGATTAAAGTCCCCCATGATTACTGCGTTACCTTTGTCACAAGGTCCTATTATTTTATGATTAATACTCTGTCCAACGGTATAGCTACTATTAGGGAGCCTACAAACTACTCCCACCAGTGTTTTCTTAATTCCACCCATAATGATTCTACTTCCTGATCTTCCGAGCCAAGATCCTTTCTCACCACTGTCCTTATGTCATCCTTTATTATTAGGGTCACACCCCCTCCTTTTCCATTCTGCTTGTCTTTTCTAAATGTCATGTACCTTGGAATATTTAGTTCCCAAGCTTGGTCACTTTGCAACTACGTGTCTGTAATGGCTATTCGATCAAACCCATTTATCTCTATTTGTGCAACTAATTCACTATCTTGTTGCGAATGTTCCATGCATTCAGATAAAGACCCTGGGAAGTGGGCTGGGAGTACAGGTGAGTGGTGGGAAGAAGTCCCACCTTGCTGATGATTAGCTCCTATTGTGGCAAAAAGGAAAATCGGCCTTTTAAGGTGCCACTACAGTTTCTGTGGTTGAAGGCATCACCGAATCCATGATTTGGAATGATGCACTGAGTGAGCTGGCATCATGTCTAATGGCAAAACAAACACAATAGGGCCACATTGTCATATTGAATCTCTGCCATAACATCTCTCAGACCAAAGTACAAAATAATAAGAATAACCTGCATTTATATAGCGCCTTTCACAACCTCAGGACGTCCCAAAGCACTTTACACTTCAAAAGTACTTCATTACTTGTAGTCACTTTTGTAATGTAGGGAAATGCATCAACCAATTTGTGTACAGCACAGTCCTACAAATCTTAATGACCAGATAATCTGTTTTTTAGTGATGTTGGTTGAGGGATAAATATTGGCCAGGTCACACATGAACTTCCCTGCTCTTTTAATAGTGCCTTGTGTAAGAAAAGGTGAATAATCTAAGAATTGACCAGAAGCATCTTTATCTGCAGCTTTGGATGTACTGACTTTCATCCATGCTTATTATGTATCAAGTAACATAAGTATTTGAAAGATCATTAGGATTTAGAAATAAATTCATATTAACTTCATTTTTGGAAACCAGTCTTTCTTTTCCTCCTCTTAGCTGCATTCATGGAACTGGAGTTCAAGCACGTCATTTTCTCTATGCTACGGATGTAGCCGAGGCTTTCCTCACTATTCTTGAGAAGGGTGAACCTGGTGAGACCTACAACGTCGGCACAAACTTTGAGATGTCAGTCATTCAGCTTGCCAAGGAGTTAGTTCATCTGGTAGGTTAAATTGAGACAGACAGATCTTGCAGGGTTTCCCAAGTCATTTTCTTCACTTTTGCCTCTTCCAGTACCATACACCTCACCATCATTAAGAGTAGGCAGGTAACCTACTTTCCAGTATCTTCAATGCCAACCTGACCTACCCACTGAGAGGTATGCATGAGTGACGTTGGTGTGGGAAGAGCCATGCTTGTTTTCCTCCTCCAATTGTACAACTGGGTGGGGGGGGTGAAAGAAAGTATTTGCACCTAAAACATTAATTTATCTCTTGACCGCACAGATTTTACCTGACCTGCTGAGTGTTCCAGCAATTTCTGTTTCTTTGTTTCAGATTTTCCCAGTCTTTCTTTGCTCTTTTTTTGTTGGGGGGGGGGGGGGGAGTAAAAAGAAACTTGCCAGGTATGGAGTTGCAAGTATAAATGTACACTCTGCCACCTCGTCGCACCCATTCATCAACTATGACTGCTTTAAGTATTAGTGCATTTTGTTGCATATAGATAGGAACAGGAATAGGCCATTCAGCCCCTCGAACCTGTTCCGCCATTCAGTTAGATCATGGCTGATCTGTATCATAACTCCATCTACCCGTCTTGGTTCCATAACCCTTAATACCTTAACCTAACAAAAATCTATCAATCTCAGTTTTGAAATTTTCAATTGACCGAGCCTCAACAGCTTTTTGGTGGAGAGTGTTCCAGATTTCCACTACCCTTTGTGTGAAAAAATACTTTCTGACATCACCCTTGAACGACCTAGCTCTAATTTTAAGGTTATGCCCCCTTATTCTGGACTCTCCCACCAGAGGAAATAGTTTCTCTCTACCCTAATAAAATCCTTTATTCATCTTAAATACCTCAATTAGACCACCCCTTGATCTTCTATATTTAATGGACTACAAGCCTAGTCTATGCAACCTGTCCTCCTAATTTAACCCTTTTAGCTTCAGTATCATTCTGGTGAATCTGCGCTGCACCACCTCCAAGGCTAATATATTCTTCCTGAGGTGCGGTGCCCAGAACTGAATGCAGTACTCCAGATGAGATCTAACCAGAGCTCTGTGCAGATGTATCTTAACTTCCACCCCTTTGTATTACAGCCCTCTTGAGATAAATGCCGACATTCCATTAGCTTTTTTAATTATTATACTTTGAATTTTTGAGAAATTTTCCACTCTTTCTCAGTTGAAATTTGTTGAAAATTCTTCTTTTGCGTTGTCCAAACTGTAAATGCACACAAACTTTCAGCTTGTCTGCTAGCTTTTTTGATATTGCATTAGGAGATCTAAAATCAAAGTCATTGTTGGGGAAGAGGGATGTTAGTTCTTTTTAATTCAAATTTAAATTGGAATGCTGAATGCCATGTCACTTTAGATACAAGAAAGATTAACTTTTCCTATGTAATACTTATATTTTAAGAGGTTAGGTTGCATACAGTAGCCAGAGATATAATGGGAAATTAGATTTTTTTTCCTAAACCTGTCTGATAAATTGTTCTGTGACTGAAGTGCACTAAAGGTACTTTTACCTTAGGAGTTCCATCAACTGCTGGCATAGAGTTTTTGTGGCATTGTTGAAGCATGCAAATGACCTGGCCTCCACTCAGCCAGCAGCAATGGAAGCCCACTTTTTCCTGCTTCCCCTGATCTGCTGTTACAGTAACGATTTTCTCTGATGGTGTTCAGGGCATCAACACACTTGTGTCATGATGCAATATAGTGCTATGATATTAATATGCAGCTGCTGCTACAATCATTCTTTCCCCCTTTCAGGAGGGCTACAGAAGAGAGGAGGCAAAGTAGACGTGCATGGAGGTCAGTTTGGTGTCACTCTTCCAAGACCCAGATTAAATATAAAAGTGCATTTATACTACTGGAGTGGAGATGATGGTGTATCTGTGGCTCTCCCTACATCCCGACAGCATTGTAGAGCCCCAAAAATCTGGGATCGTGAATATGCCATTTGGTTACGGTCACAATTTCATTGAAACACAAGGAAATTATCCTGGATATTTTTTCTCTTGGTGGTCTTAATGTACAGTGGAGTCTAACATGCCTGCGGAGACTGCTTCCTAACACCAAGTTTAAATGTAGAAGATTGGCAGACAGCAGTTGCTCTCCCAAAAAGAGGATCTCCTGGCCTGAATTTGAAGTGTCAAAAATACTTTAAATGTCACTGGCATTCCTGCAACAAATGTTGCTGTTAACTTAGGCGAGAACAGCCTGGGAAATCAGACTCTCCTTTAAAAGGTTACATGAAATGACTGAGCAGAAAAATGGCTTTTGTCCTTATAAGAGCAAAGAAAGTTGCTTTGTCAACTGGGGAGTTCTGAGTTCTTAAGCTGTCAGTGTCCCATTATGTATATATTAAAAAAAAGTCTAGTAATATTTAATCGTGAATGCAGCCATTCAAATGTGCATTTCAGGTTTTTAAAGAAAAGCATAAGTAACTGTTCCCACTTTAATTGTATTCGGTCATCATAATGAACTTCTGTCTTTAATGTAGTTGCAGCTAAGTAAATGATCTGGCCTCAGGTTTTTGATTAACTAAAGTTGAAGCTACGAACTAAGCTGGCTGACTGGTGAGATACGTAGGGGTAAATTTTAACAGGAGCCAGGAAGGGGGCGGGGGCACGGGCATGGGGAGATTCCTGACAGGAAACAAATCTGTAGGTTTCCCGCCCGACACCCAGCCAGATTGACAGTCTGGCTGTCAGTCGGACGGGAGAGGGCCAGGGAGCAGATGCCAGCATATAAGTCTTAGACAGGGGGGCTGGGGGGAACATAAGAACATAAGAAATAGGAGCAGGAGTAGACCAATCGGCCCCTCGAGCCTGCTCCGCCATTCAATAAGATCATGGCTGATCTGATCCTAACCTCAAATCTAAATTCATGTCCAATTTCCTGCCCGCTCCCCGTAACCCCTAATTCCCTTTACTTCCAGGAAACTGTCTATTTCTGTTTTAAATTTATTTAATGATGTAGCTTCCACAGCTTCCTGGGGCAGCAAATTCCACAGACCTACTACCCTCTGAGTGAAGAAGTTTCTCCTCATCTCAGTTTTGAAAGAGCAGCCCCTTATTCTACGAGTATGCCCCCTAGTTCTAGTTTCACCCATCCTTGGGAACATCCTTACCGCATCCACCCGATCAAGCCCCTTCACAATCTTATATATTTCAATAAGATCGCCTCTCATTCTTCTGAACTATAATGAGTAGAGTCCCAATCTACTCAACCTCTCCTCATATGTCCACCCCCTCATCCGCGGGATTAACCGAGTGAGCCTTCTTTGTACTGCCTCAAGAGCAAGTATGTCTTTTCTTAAGTATGGACACCAAAACTGTACGCAGTATTCCAGGTGCGGTCTCATCAATACCTTATATAACTGCTGTAAACAATTTTACAACACCAAGTTATAGTCCAGCAATTTTATTTTAAATTCACAAGCTTTCGGAGGCTTCCTCCTTCCTCGGGTGAACGAAATGAAATCCTCGAAATGAAATCGCATTCATAATTCACAGAACAATGTTTGGTGATTACAGACAGTTTTTTCAACTGCCCGTTGCCAAGGCAATCAGTGTGCAGACAGACAGGTGTTACCTGCAAGGTCTCAGAATATACAAATCACCAAAAAAAAACCAACCAAAAAAAAAGAGATAGAGAGGTAGAAACATAGAAAAGACAGCAACTGACCCGTTATATTAAAAACAGATAACATTTGTTCGCTGGTGGGGTAACGTGTAGCGTGACATGAACCCAAGATCCCGTTTGAGGCCGTCCTCATGGGTGCGGAACTTGGCTATCAATTTCTGCTCTACGATTTTGCGTTGTCGTGTGTCTCGAAGGCCGCCTTGGAGTACGCTTACCCGAAGGTCGGTGGATGAATGTCCATGACTGCTGAAGTGTTCCCCGACTGGGAGGGAACCCTCCTGTTTGGCGATTGTTGCGCGGTGTCCGTTCATCCGTTGTCGCAGCGTCTGCATGGTCTCGCCAATGTAGCAGTCATGGACATTCATCCACCGACCTTCGGGTAAGCGTACTCCAAGGCGGCCTTCGAGACACGACAACGCAAAATCGTAGAGCAGAAATTGATAGCCAAGTTCCGCACCCATGAGGACGGCCTCAAACGGGATCTTGGGTTCATGTCACGCTACACGTTACCCCACCAGCGAACAAATGTTATCTGTTTTTAATATAACGGGTCAGTTGCTGTCTTTTCTATGTTTCTACCTCTCTATCTCTTTTTTTTTGGTTTTTTTTTTTTGGTGATTTGTATATTCTGAGACCTTGCAGGTAACACCTGTCTGTCTGCACACTGATTGCCTTGGCAACGGGCAGTTGAAAAAACTGTCTGTAATCACCAAGCATTGTTCTGTGAATTATAAATGCGATTTCATTTCGAGGATTTCATTTCGTTCACCTGAGGAAGGAGGAAGCCTCCGAAAGCTTGTGAATTTAAAATAAAATTGCTGGACTATAACTTGGTGTTGTAAAATTGTTTACAATTGTCAACCCCAGTCCATCACCGGTATCTCCACATCATTATATAACTGCAGCAATACCTCCCTGTTTTTATATTCTATCCCCCTAGCAATAAAAGCCAACATTCCGTTGGCCTTCTTGATCACCTGCTGCGCATGCATACTAACTTTTTGATTTTCTTGCACTAGGACCCCCAGATCCCTTTGTACTGCAGTACTTTCCAGTTTCTCGCCATTAAGATAATAACTTGCTCTCTGATTTTTCCTGCCAAAGTGCATAACCTCACATTTTCCAATATTGTATTGCATCTGCCAAATCTCCGCCCACTCACTCAGCCTGTCTATATCCCCTTGTAGGTTTTTTATGTCCTCCTCACTCTCTACTTTCCCTCCCATCTTTGTATCATCTGCAAACTTTGATATGTTACACTCGGTCCCCTCCTCCAAATCGTTAATATAGATTGTAAAGAGTTGGGGACCCAGCACCGACCCCTGCGGAACACCACTCGCTACTGGTTGCCAGTCCGAGAATGAACCATTTATCCCAACTGTCTGCTTCCTGTTAGATAACCAATCCTCCACCCATGCCAGAATATTACCCCAATCCAGTGATTCTTTACCTTGAGCAATAATCTTTTATGTGGCACCTTGTCGAATGCCTTCTGAAAATCTAAATACACTACGTCCACTGGTTCCCCTTTATCCACCCTGTACGTTATGTCCTCAAAGAACTCAAGCAAATTTGTCAGACATGACTTCCCCTTTGTAAAGCCATGCTGACTTTGTCCTATTAAATTATGTTTATCCAAATGTTCCGCTACTGTCTCCTTAATAATAGACTCCAAAATTTTACCCACCACAGATGTTAGGCTAACTGGTCTATAATTTCCAGCCTTCTGCCTACTACCCTTTTTAAATAAGGGTGTTACATTAGCAGTTTTCCAATCTGCCGGGACCTTTGCCGAGTCCAGAGAATTTTGGAAAATTATTACCAGAGCATCCACAATCCCTACTGCCACTTCCCTCAAGACCCTAGGATGTAAGCCATCAGGTCCAGGGGATTTATCTGCCTTGAGTCCCATTAATTTACTGAGTACCAATTCCTTAGCGATTTTAATCGTATTTAGCTCCTCCCCCCCTAGAGCCCCCTTTTGTCCAGTGTTGGGATATTCTTAGTGTCCTCTACCGTAAAGACTGAAACAAAATATTTGTTCAGCATTTTTGCCATCTCCATGTTTCCCACCATTAATTTCCCGGTCTCATCCTCTAAGGGACCTACGTTTGCCTTAGCCACCCTTATTTCTTTTTATATAACTATAGAAACTCTTGCTATCTGTTTTTATATTTTTTGCTCATTTATTTTCATAATCTATCTTCCCTTTCTTAATCAATCCTTTAGTTACTTTTTGCTGTCTTTTGAAGACTTCCCAATCTTCTATCCTCCCACTAAGTTTGGCTACCTTATATGTCCTTGTTTTTAGTCGGATACTATCCTTAATTTCTTTACTTAGCCACGGATGGCTGTCATTTCTTTTACACCCTTTTTTCCTCAGTGGAATATTTTTTTTGAAAGTTGTAAAATAACTCCTTAAATGAACACCACTGCTCATGTACCGTCTTACCCTTTAATCTATTTTCCTAGTCCACTTTAATCAATTCTGCTCTCATACCATCATAGTCTCCTTTATTCAAGCTCAGTACGCTTGTTTGAGAACCAACCTTCTCACCCTCTAATTGGATATGGAATGTAACCATGTTATGGTCACTCTTTCCAAGGGGATCCTTAACTAGGACATTATTAATTAATCCTGGCTCATTACACAGCACCAGGCCCAAGGTTGCCTGCCCCCTTGTAGGATCAGTTACATACTGCTCAAGAAATCCATCCCTAATACACTCAATAAACTCTTCCTCAAGGCTGCCCTGCCCAATTTGATTTGTCCAGTTAATATGATAGTTAAAATCCCCCATAATTATAGCTGTTCCCTTATTACATGCCCCGACTATTTCCTGATTAATACTTCTTCCAGCAGAGTTGCAACTATTGGGAGGCCTATATACTACACCCACTAGTTTTTTTCCCCTTATTATTCCTTATCTCTACCCAAACTGTTTCATTGTCCTGATCCTTTGTCCCAATATCATTTCTCTATTACAGTGATTCCTTCCTTTATTAACATAGCCACCCCACCTCCCCTTCCTTCCTGCCTGTCCTTCCTGATTGTTAAATACCCTGGCATATTTAATTCCCAGTCGTTGTCACCCTGCAGCCATGTTTCTGTAATGGCCACAAGATCATACCCATACGTAGTTATTTGTGCCGTTAACTCATCCATTTTGTTACGACTGCTACGTGCATTCAGATAAAGAACTTTCAAATATGTTTTGTGACACTTAGTTCCTGCTTTTTCCTTTTTTAACACTTTACCTTTTACTCCTTACCTTCTGTCCCTTCCTGACACGCTTTCCTCTGTCTCCCTGCTCAGGTTCCCAACCCCCTGCCACAGCTTTGATGCTGGGTTAATCGCCTTATGCCTTCTAGTTTATATTTTATCTGTCATGCCTAAAGTACACTTTCTTTCCGCTGCTCTACGCTTTTCCCTTTCACTTGTTCTTGAACAACTGTTTGTACTATTTGTATTGTAGATTTCCCCTGGGTCTTCCCCTCTCTTGCTGCTCTCAACTTTATTCTCTTCTGACTCCCCGCTCAGGTTCCCATCCCCCTGCCACTCTAGTTTAAACCTTCCCCAACAGCACTAGCAAACACCCCCACGAGGACATTGGTCCCGGTCCTGCTCGGGTGTAACCCGTCCCGCTTGTACAGGTCCCACCTTACCCAGAACCGGTCCCAATGTCCCAGGAATCTAAATCCCTCCCTCCTACACCATCCCTGCAGCCACGCATTCATCCTGTCTATTCTCCTGTTCCTCTGCTCACTAGCACGTGGCACTGGTAGTAATCCTGAGATCACTACCTTTGAAGTCCTGCTTTTTTAATTTATCTCCTAACTCCTTAAATTCACCTTGCAGGACCTCATCCCTTTTTTTACCTATGTCGTTGGTACCAATATGGACCACGACTACTGGCTGTTCACCCTCCCCCTCCAGAATGCCCTGCAGCCGCTCCATGACATCCTTGACCCTAGCACCAGGGAGGCAACATACCATCCTGGAGTCACGTTTGCGGCCACAGAAACGCCTATCTGTTCCCCTTACAATTGAATCCCCTATCACTATAGCTCTGCCACTCTTCTTCCTCCCCTCCTGTGCATCAGAGCCACCCGTGGTGCCCCGGACCTGGCTCTTGCTGCTTTCCCCTGATAAGCCATCTCCCCCAACAGTATCTAAAGCAGAATATCTGTTTGAGAGGGAGATGGCCCCAGGGGACTCCTGCTCTACCTGCCTAGTCCTTTTACTCTGCCTGGCGGTCACCCATTTCCTTTCTGCCTGCGTAATCTTTACCTGCGGTATGACCACCTCACTGAACGTGCTATCCACGATAGTCTCAGCATCGCGGATGCTCCACAGTGAATCCACCCGCAGCTGCAGTTCCGAAAGACGGTTAGCCAGTAGCTGCAGCTGGACACACTTCCTGCACACATGGTCACCAGGGACACTGGTAGTGTCCATGACTTCCCACATAGTGCAGGAGGAGCATATCACAGGTGCGAGCTGTGCTGCCATGACTCTCAGACTCTCCTCCCGCTCTAGGTCTCTCCTTTTATACTGTGCTCACCTCTCGGACTCTCCTGCCTCACCTGTGACGTCGCACAGTAGTTGTCTCTTGTTGCAGGTCTGCTGCTGCTTTTATTCCCCAATCTCAGTCTTCTACTCTCAGGTCCACTGCTGCTCTGGGGGGAAAAAGTTAGGAAAAGCAAGGCAAAGCAGCACCTCCTTCCCCCACTTCACCGAATTCCCACACTTACCAAACTCTCAGTTCACACTGTGTTGTCCGCACAGGGAGGGGTGAGGGAGTCATCGGTGGGGGGTCGGGAGTCATCGGGGTGGGGTCAATCATCGGGAGGGGTCGGGGGTTTACGGGAGCTCAGTCATGGTGGGGGGGGTCGGGGGCGGTCGGACATGGGGAAGGAGTTGGCCGATTGCATGTGTGGCATCGCGACATGAGTCTTGTTGGGCCTGGAGGAAATACTTCTGCTCCTCCGGGCCTACAAGTAGTGCAATAAAGGTACCTACGTGCTGAGCCGGGCCTTCTCACCTCCGCTTGTGTGGTGTGAAGCAGAAGGCCTGCGAATCTCGGCTCCAGGAGTTAAAAAATAAAAAACCTGTCAAATGGAGGCCCGGCGCCTCCTTAAAAGATTTCACTGACTGACCCGCCTCCTGAGAGCGAGTTGGTTGCCCTCCCCTCGACTCGTCTCCGTTAAAATTGGAAGTGGGCAGGTTGGGGTCGGGTTTTACTTTTTTACGATTTTTACCTTCCCACCCACCCCCAACCAACCCGTTCGTGGGGTTAAAATTTACCCGATAATGTTTACCCAACTACTGTGACGGTGTGCGCTGAATGAGTTCCATTATTGCGTACTGTAAAAGCTACACAATGAAATGACTGAACAGCTTGTACCGATCAAGTATGTGAACACAATTTAATGTTGAAAATTAAGGATTAATAAGATTTTCACAAACTATTAGTACAATAAGTTAGATAACATATCTACCTTCCTTAGATTTGTTTCATATAATCATATATTGCTACTCATCAGAGCTCAACATATTAATGATTTTTAGCACATGCCTTCAATTTGTGAGGTTATGCACTTTGGCAGGAAAAATCAGAGAGCAAGTTATTATCTTAATGGCGAGAAACTGGAAAGTACTGCAGTACAAAGGGATCTGGGGGTCCTAGTGCAAGAAAATCAAAAAGTTAGTATGCATGCGCAGCAGTTGATCAAGAAGGCCAACGGAATGTTGGCTTTTATTGCTAGGGGGATAGAATATAAAAACAGGGAGGTATTGCTGCAGTTATATAAGGTATTGGTGAGACCACACCTGGAATACTGCGTACAGTTTTGGTGTCCATACTCTCGAGGCAGTACAAAGAAGGTTCATTCGGTTAATCCCAGGGATGAGGGGGCGGACATATGAGGAGAGGTTGAGTAGATTGGGACTCTACTCATTGGAGTTCAGAAGAATGAGAGGCGATCTTATTGAAATATATAAGATTGTGAAGGGGCTTGATCGGGTGGATGCGGTAAGGATGTTCCCAAGGATGGGTGAAACTAGAACTAGGGGGCATAATCTTAGAATAAGGGGCTGCTCTTTCAAAACTGAGATGAGGAGAAACTTCTTCACTCAGAGGGTAGTAGGTCTGTGGAATTTGCTGCCCCAGGAAGCTGTGGAAGCTACATCATTAAATAAATTTAAAACAGAAATAGACAGTTTCCTGGAAGTAAAGGAAATTAGGGGTTACGGGGAGCGGGCAGGAAATTGGACATGAATTTAGATTTGAGGTTAGGATCAGATCAGCCATGATCTTATTGAATGGTGGAGCAGGCTCGAGGGGCCGATTGGCCTACTCCTGCTCCTATTTCTTATGTTCTTATTTAATGTTTGCATTTGTGAATGCCAGCTTTGCCTCTCTGAAATATGACAAGTGAACCCAGGGATTTAATCTCTTGAAAAAATATTTAATGGTTCATCCATGCTTCCATCCTCCCATTGCTTCAACTATTGAAGTTTTATTTTTCTTCTGTGATGCTTCCCACCAGATCTCTGTAATCTTGATCTATGCTTCCCTTTAAGTCTTTTCCGACTCCTTCCCCCAACCAGTAGACCAATGTGTGCCACAGGACTTTAATAGCTTGGTGATCGCTTTTTAGACATGGACCCTCCACCAATCTTTAAAAAGAGGAACGAATGTATTCCATTTTTTAAAGAGGATTTTAAAATGAGCAGCAGTACCTGACTTGATTTCATGTCTCCCAGTGTTCCCAATCCTCGCCATGTTCTCCTCCCTCTCAACTCCCTAGGAAACAGCAAACAGATGTATCTTTCCCACTAGCAGTCACAGTACATATCTATTAGCTACTAATTAAACCCTCAACAATGTTTCCATTTGAGTCAGAATGGAGAGAGAGCATATCAATGGCTCAGACTCCATTCCTCACTTCAAGCTTATGGAAACGTGACTTCAGATGCTTAAAATAAAAATGTAGTGGATATCTTGGGAGTGATGCTGTGCAGGTTTGAAAAGAGTTTTCCTCTGGAGGTTACTTGAGAAAGCTATCCACTAATTCCCAGGCTGCTTGGGTTTATTTCCCTTTTCTTGTAGAAATTTTTGTTAAAGTAACAAAAGCTAACTTGAAACATTGTTTTCAGTATTTTTTTCCTAATTCAAAAATACCTTTTTTTTCCTATGCCATTCTTTAATATGTTAAACTTTTTTTAAATAAATTTTCTTATTGTTTTTATCAGGGTTTGGGGAAATTAATTTTGAAATTCAGACAGCCTGGGGGTGTTAGCTTTGAAGTTGATCAAGATAGCTTTCCTGAGGTAGCATGCAGAGGGAATCACCAATTCTTCTTTGTTCACTTGACTGGAAGTCCTTCCTGGACCTTGGACAGCTCATCATGTCTGGGTTTTAATGCAACTTACAAAGTGTGTATATGCTGAAAGAGCAATGAACCACCCCAGACTTGAATGTCTTTTCCACCATTTTTTTTTTAAATTGACTACTCTTGCACGTAATGCAAGCATTTCATAAGTAATTGTTCACCGTTAATTTACACAAAAGTGGTTTTGGAATTTTAAAAAAAGACTTGCATTTATATAGAGCCTTTCACGACTTCAGGACGACCCAAAACACTTTTAAGCACTTTTTGAAGTCAATTAAGCACTTTTTGAAGTGTAGTCACTGTTGTAATGTAGGAAATGCGACAGCCAATTTGCGCACAGCAAGGTCCCACAAATAGCAATGTGATAATCATAGAATAGTTACAGCACAGAAGGAGGCCATTCAGCCCATCAAGCCCATGCCAGCTCTTTAAGAGCAATCCAGTTACTCCCATTCCCCCGCTCTTTCCCTGTAGCCCTGCAAATTTTTTCCCTTCAAGTATTTATCCAATTCCTTTTTGAAAGCCACAATTGAATCTGCTTCCACCACCCTTTCAGGCAGCATTCCAGATCAAAACTACTCGCTGCGTAAAAAAGTTTTTTCTCATGTCGCCTTTGGTTCTTTTGTCAATCACCTTAAATCTGTGTCCTCTGGTTCTCGACCCTTCTGCCAATGAGAACAGTTTCTCTTTATTTATCTAAACCTTCATAATTTTGAACACTTCTATCATAGAATGGTTACAGTAAGGAAGGAGGCCATTTGGCCCATCGAGTTTGCGCCAGCTCTATGCAAGATCAATCAAGCTAGTCCCACTCCCCCGCCCTATCCCTGTAGCCCTGCAAATGTTTTCCTTTCAAGTACGTATCCAGTTCCCTTTTGAAGGCCATGATTGACTCTGCCTCCGCCACCTCCCCGGGCAGTGCATTCTAGATCCTAACCACTCAATGTTTTTCCTCATGTCACCTTTGGTTCTTTTGCCAATTACCCTAAATCTATGTCCTCTGGTTCTTGACCCTTCCACCAATGGAAACAGTTTCTCTCTATCTACTCTGTCTAGACCCTTCATGATTTTGAATACCTCCATCAAATCTCCCAACCGTCTCCGTTCCAAGGAGAACAACCCCAGCTTCTCCAGTCTATCCACGTAACTAAAGTCCCTCATCCCTGGAATCATTCTAGTAAATCTCTTCTGCACCCTGTCTAAGGCTTTCACATCTTTCCTGAAGAACTGGGCACAATACTCCAGTTATGGCCGAACCAGTGTATTATAAAGGTTCATCGTGACTTCCGTACTTTTGTACTCTATGTCTCTATTTATAAAGCCCAGGATCCCGTGTGCTTTTTTTAACTGCTTTCTCAACCTGCCCTGCCACCTTCAACGATTTGTGCACATATACCCCCAGATCTCTCTGTTCCTGTACCCCTTTTAGAATTGTGCCCTCTAGTTTATATTGCCTCTCCTCGTTCTTCCTGCCAAAATGTACCACTTCGCCATCAAATTTCACCTGCCATTTGTTCGCCCATTCCACCAGCCTCTTGTCCTCTGTTACAATCCTCCTCCCTGTTTACTACACTTCCAAGTTTTGTCATTGTGCACTGTACACCCAAGTACAAGTCATTAATATATATTAAAAAAAAGCAGTGATCCTAGTACTGACCCCTGGGGAACACCACTGTATACCTTCCTCCAGTCTGAAAAACAAACGTTCACCACTACTCTCTGTTTCTTGTCACTTAACCAATTTTGTATCCATGCTGCCATTGCCCCTTTTATTCCATGGTCTTCAATTTTGCTGACAAGCCTATTCTGTGGCACTTTATCAAACAAAAGTCCATATACACAATATCAACCACATTGCCCTCATCAACTCTTTCTGTTACCTCATCAAAAAACTCAATCAAGTTAGTTAAACACAATTTGCCTTTAACAAATCCTTGCCAACTTTCCTTTATTAATCCACACTTGTCAAAATGACTCTTAATTTTGTCCCAGATTATCGTTTCTAAAAGCTCACCCACCGCCAAGGTTAAACTGATTGGCTTGCAGTTGCTGGGTTTATCATTACTCCCTTTTTTGAACAAGGGTGTAACATTTGCAATTCTCCAATCCTCTGGCACCACCCCCCCGTATCTAAGGAGGATTGGAAGATTATGGCCAGCACTTCTGCAATTTCCACCCTTACTTCCCTCAGCAAGCTAGGTTGCATTCCATCCGGACCGGGTGACTTATCTACTTTAAGTACAGTCAGCCTTCCTAGTAACTCTTTCAATTTTTAGCCCATTCAGTATCTCAACTATTTTCTCCTCTTTTACTGTGACTTTGGCAGCATCTGCTTCCTTGGTAAAGACAGATGCAAAGTACTCATTTAGTACCTCAGCCATGCCCTCTGCCTCCATGCGTAGATCTCCTTTTTGGTCCCTAATCGGCCCCATCCCTCCTGCTACCCATTTACTATTTATATGCCGATAGAAGACTTTAGGATTCCCTTTCATGTTGGCAGCCAGACTATTCTCATACTCTCTCTTTGTCCCTCTTATTTCCTTTTTCATTTCTCTGTGCTTTCTACATTCTGCATAGTTTTCATTTGTATTATCAACCTGACATCTGTCATACATCCACTTTTTCTGCTTCATCTAACTCTCTATCTCTTTCGTCATCCAGGGAGCTCTGGCTTTGATTGCTCTACCTTTCCCCCTTGTGGGAATGTACCTAGACTGTACCCGAACCATTTCCTCTTTAAAGGCTGCCCATTGTTCAATTGCAGTTTTGCCTGCCAATCTTTGATTCCATTTTACACGGGCCAGATCTGATCTCCACCCACTGAAACTGGCCTTTCTCCAATTAAGTATTTTATTCTAGATTGCTCCTTGTCCTTTTCCATAACTAATCTAAACCTCACGATACTATGATCACTGTTCACTAAATGTTCGCCCACTAACACTTGCTGCACTTGACCCACCTCATTCCCCAGAACCAGATCCAGCAATGCCTCCTTCCTTGTTGGGCTGGAAACATACTGATCCTGAACAAGCTTCAGAAATTCCTCCCCCTCTTTGCCTTTTACACTATTATATTAGAATAGTTTAAGTCCCCCATTATCACTACTCTATAGTTCTTGCACCTGCCTGTAATTTCCCTGCAAATTTGCTCCTCTATATCCTTCCCACTAATTGGCAGCCTATAGAATATACCCAGTAGTGTAATGGCACCTCTGTTGTTTCTTAACTCTAACCAAATAGATTCTGTCCTTGACCCCCTCAAGGCCATCCTCTCTCTCCAGCACTGCAATATTCTCCTTAATCAATACTGCCACGCTTCCCCCCCCCCCCTCCCCTCCTTTTTTTCCTTCCCTATCTTTCCTGAACACCTTGTATCCAGGAATATTTAGTACCCAATCCTGACCTTTTTTGAGCCAGGTCTCCATTATCACCACAACATATTCCCATGTGGCTATTTGCGCCTGCAGCTCACCAGCCTTATTTACCACGCTTTGTGTGTTTACACATAGGCACCCTAAACCTACCTTAGACCTTCTCGTATTCTTTCTTAGTCTGATCCCACCTAATATTGTACTATTTCTTATTCTAGTGCTATTTGTCTTTCCCAATCCTTTGTGCACCTTGTTTCTCTTTTCTAATGCTACATCCTGGTGCCCAACCCCAAATTCGTTTAAACCCTCACCCACAGCACTAGTGAACCTCCCCGCGAGGACATTGGTCCCAGCTCTGTTGAGGTGCAACCCCTCCGTCTTGGATAGGTCCCTCCTGCCCAGAACTGGGTCCCAATGGCCCAAGAATCTGAAGCGCTCCCTCTTGCACCATGTCTCTAGCCATGCATCAACCTGCCTTATCTTCCTACTCCTATACTCACTAGCACGTGGCACTGGGAGTAATCCAGAGATTATTACCTTTGGGGTCCTGCTTTTTAACTTCCTTCCTAGCTCCTGAAACACTAGCCGCAGGATAAGGACCCCGACTTCTGGTCATTTATAATGACCAAATAATCTGTTATTGATGTTTGTTGAGGGATAAATATTGGCCAGGACATCGGGGATAACTCCCTACTTAGAGATAATGCCATGCAATCTTTTGCGACCACCTGAGAGGGCAGACGGATAGTTTTAAGGTGCATTCACATTATAACTGTAGCATTGGTACAAAGTAGTTTTGCAGTTATAGTGTAATTGCAGCTTGAATTCGGTTTCAGGGTCAGACCAGGCATTAGAGCGAAGAGGAATGAGTCTTCCTAGAGGAGGCAGCCTCACTGCTTCACTTTGGAGCCATTTCAGGCCTTTACACCGATTTATGCTGCATGAATTTAGCATTAATATGAAGCCAAAACCAGTATGAATGCAATGTTGCAGTCGCTGTCCATATAGTTTGAATTTTTTGTTAGCATTCTTATGTTACTAATGAAATCATAGAAAATTTACGGCACAGAAGAAGGCCATTCGGCCCATCGTGTCTGCACCGGCCGAAAATGAGCCACCCAGCCTAATCCCACTTTCCAAATCTTAGTCCATAGCCTTGTAGGTTACGGCACTTCAAGTGCATATCCAAGTACTTTTTAAATGAGTTGAGGGTTTCTGCCTCTACCACCCTTTCAGGCAGTGAGTTCCAGACCCCCACCACCCTCTGGGTGAAAAAAAATTTCCTCAGCTCCCCTCTAATCCTTCTACCAACTACTTTAAATCTATGCCCCCTGGTTATTGACCTCTCTGCTAAGGGAAATAGGTACTTCCTACCCACTCTATTTAGGCTCTTCATAATTTTGTACACCTCAATTAAATCACTCCTCAGCCTCCTCTGTTCCAAAGAAAACAACCCCAGCCTATCCAATCTTTCCTCATAGCTAAAATTCTCCAGTCCTGGCAACATCCTTGTAAATCTCCTCTGAACCCTCTCTAGTGCAATCACATACTTCCTGTAACGTGGTGACCAGAACGGTACGCAGTACTCAAGCTAGTCTAACTAGTGTTTTATACAGTTCTAGCATAACCTCCCTGCTCTTATATTCTGTGCCTCGGCTAATAAAGGAAAGTATCTTGTATGCCTTCTTAACCACTTTATCTACCTGTTCACCAGACTGATTCCTGGGATGGCAGGACTGTCGTATGAGGAGAGATTGGGTCAACTTGGCCTGTATTCTCTAGAATTTAGAAGAATGAGAGGGGATCTCATTGAAACATATAAAATTCTGACACGGCTAGACAGACTAGATGCAGGGAGGATGTTTCCCCTGGCTTGGGGGTTTTAGAACGAGGGGTCACAGTCTCAGGATACGGGGTAAGACATTGAGGACTGAGACGAGGAGAAATTTCTTCACTCAGAGGGTGGTGAACCTGTGGAATTCTCTACCACAGAAGGCTGTGGAGGCCAAGTCACTGAATATATTTAAGAAGGAGCTAGATAGATTTCTAGACACAAAAGGCATCAAGGGGTATGGGGAGAGAGCAGGAATATGGTATTGAGATAAGAGGATCAGCCATGATCATATTGAAGGCGGAGCAGGCTCGAAGGGCTGAATGGCCGACTCCTGCTCCTCTTTTCTATGTTTCCTGCTACCTTCAGGGATCTGTGGACTTCCTGTACACCTCTCAGTATCCTCCCATTTATTATGTATTCCCTTGCCTTGTTTGTTCTCCCCAAATGCATTACCTCACACTTGATTTGATTCCATTTGCCACTTTTCTGCCCACCTGACCAGTCCATTGATATCTTTCTACAGCCACAGGGCAAATTTTTGCATCATCTGCAAACTTCTTAATCATGCCCCCTACATTTAAGTCCAAATCATTAATATATACCACAAAAAGCACGATGGGTTTTGATTTGGGTTATTTGTGGGAATTGAAAGCTGAAATTCATTACTTCAGCAGTTTTCTAGAATTTATCACTGAAGCCCACATGCAATAAATATAGTCACTACAGGGCTGATTCAGTAAAACTACATTCCTAGCAAGGAGCCTCATCCAATGGAAGCAAAAATTGGGAAATCGGACATAGATGTCAGCTCTCCAGATTTTCTAGTGAATGATTTATTCACTGGAAAATTGGGACTGCCACAAATTAGGCATGCTGACTTCCGCGCCTAATTCTCCAATTTGCATTCCCATTGAGCAAGGCTTCCCCCAGGGGGCAGAGCCTCACTTAATTTATCCCTATAAATGATCACATTTATCCTCCTTTAAATCATTCTTGCTGCATTACCGTAAGTTTTTTTCCCATAAGCTTTGAATCTAAAATAATTTTGAACTAAATATTGTCAGCTTAAACTACAAGCTTTCTGAAATAAAAACAAAAACTCCTGGGAACACTCAGCAGGTCAAGCAGCATCTGTGGAGAGAAAGCTATTTCACCTTGTCCAGAATAGTAGAACCAGAGGGTGCGGCCTACCACTTGAAAAGGAGTAAATTCAAAACTAATCTGCGGAAACAATATTTCAGTGATCAAATGGTCAATCTATGGAACAGGCTCACTAGGGAGACGGTGGAAGCAGTGAGTATTGATTCATTCAAATGCAAATTTGATAGATTTCTTTCAGAAAATAACATTTTGGGCTACAGTATATGAGTAATCTGAGACATGCCATGTAGCAAGTGTAGGATGCTTGGGAGGGACAGGTGACTTTGGACCTACGGTTCCCAAAGTTTTCCATTCCTGGGGTTTTCCTCGTGTCATATCTGGATCTGTTGTAGACTACTTTGCAGAGATTGATTGCTATGATTAATCAACAACTCCATTATCATTGTATCATGTGACTACCAGGATGGTAGTTGGCGACTAGATGGACCTTGTTTCTTGTTTCGTCCAGCAATTCTTGTGTTCCTAACCGATGAGTTAATGTTTTGGGTGTGGATCCTTCGTCAAAACTCTCGACAGATGCTACCTAATCTGCCGAATGTTTCTAGCAATTTCTGTTCTTCGAATCATAGAATGGTTACAGCACAGAAGGAGGCCATTCAGCCCAGCGAGCCCGTGCTGGCTCTCTGCAAGAGCAATCCAGTTAGCCCCACTTCCCCGTCCTTTCCCCATAGCCCTGCAGATTTTTTCCCTTCAATTCCCTTTTGAAAGCCACAATTGAATCTGCCTCCACCACCCTTTCAGGCAGTGCATTCCAGACCATAATCACTCACCTTGTTTAAAAAAAAAAGTTTTTCCTCATGTCGCCTTTTTATTTTGCCAATCACTTTATCTGTGTCCTCTGGTTCTCGACCCTTCCACCAATGAGAAGAGTTTCCCTCTATCTACTCTGTCCAGACCCTCATGATTTTGTACACCTGTATCAAATCTCCCCTCAACCATCTCTGCCGTAAGGAGAACAACCCCAGCTTCTGCAGTCTATCCACATAACAGAAGTCCCTCATCCCTGGAACCATTCTAGTAAATCTTTTCTGTATCCTCTGTGAGGCCTTCACATCCTTCCTGAAGTGCAGTGCCTAGAATTGGACACAATACTCCAGTTGTGGCCGAACCAGTGTTTTGTAAAGTTTCATCATAACCTCCTTGCTTTTGTACTCTACGCCTCTATTTTAAAGCCCAAGGTTTTTTAACCGCTTTCTCAACCTGCCCTGCCACCTTCAATGACTTGTGTATGTATACCCTCTGGCCTCGCTGCTCCTGCACCCCCTTTAGGATTGTACACTTCAGTTTATATTGCCTCTCCTACCAAATGTATCACTTTGCACTTCTCTGCGTTAAATTTCATCTGCCACATGTCCGCCCATTCCACCAGCCTGTCTATGTCCTCTTGGAGTCTATTACTATCCTCCTCACTGTTCATTACACTTTCAAGTTTTGTGTCATCTGCAAATTTTGAAATTGTGCCCTGTACACCCAAGTCCAAGGCATATATTTTTTTATATATATAATATAGCAGTGGTCTTAGTACCGACCCCTGGGGAACACCACTGTATACCTCCCTCCAGTCCAAAAACCAGATTTGCCACAAATGTCATTTTTCTTTGAACTTGGTTTGAACGTGGTATCATAGGAGGAGGTCATTCGGCCCATCCTGCCTGTGCCGGCTCTTTGAAAGAGCTATCTAATTCGTCCCATTCCCCTGTTCTTTCCCCATAGCCCTGTAAATGTTTTCCCCTCAATTTATCCAATTCATGTAGTTTACAACAGTAAACAGCTGCTAGAAATTGTCGTAGGAAGGAGATCCAAGTTTTTTTTTTAATGTTTTTCCAGGATATCAACAAATTCTTGCCTCAGTTAAGTTCTGAATTGCTTAAACCACTCGATGACAATTCTCCTTCTCTGGTTCTTTTCTTGCAGGTTCATCGCCTTCTCTTTCTCTAAAATAGCAGGCAGTTCTTTCCAGTCTTTAACAAAAATAAAAGGTGCCCCCATTAACTTCAGGAGTCGTAACAGGGCGTTCTGGAGGTAGCCACTGTTCTCTAACTGAGACAAGACACATTGTACTGAGTCTCTCCCATTTCAATACATCCAGCAAGATTTCCCTGGTGGAGCCTTTGTAGACAGTTCCGAGGAAGTTACACAAGTATGACCATGAAGAATAATTTGTTTTTTTTTTAAACATGAGTTGTTTAAATTTACAGATTAAAGAGACTGCTTCAGAGTCTGAGCTAGAACTTTGGATTGAACATGTCAGTGACAGGTCAGTGTTAATGTTTGAAAAACATCATCTGTTTCAATATCTGAACACTTGATCTTTTCAGCTTCTCATAGAATATCAACAAATATATGTGGAAAATATTGATTGCTGAAAATTCTAGTTGCATTGCAGACAGAATGACTTAAAAATTACAACACCGAAACTGGCTGTTCAGCCCAACCAGTTCATGATGGTGTTTGTCCTCCATGCTAGCTGTAGTGGAGTGTAAAGTGCTTGGGAGGAACAGGTTACTTTGGACCTATGATTCCCAAAGCTCCTGAGGCCCCATCAACCTGCTCAGGTGGATGTACTAGACCCCATGGCACTATTTAAAGAAGGACAGAGGGATTCTCCCAGTGTCCTTGCCAAAATTTATTCCTCAACCAACACCACTAAAACAGATTATTTGGTAATTTATCTCATTACTATTTGTGGCTCCTTGTGTGCAAATTAGCTGCTATGTTTGCCTAAATTACAATAGTGACTACACTTCAAAAGTGCTTCATTGGCTGTGAAATGCTTTGGGATGTCCCGAGGATGTGAAACTTTTATAAATACAAGTTTATTTTTCTCTTTTTCTCACCTTTTTGTTCTTTTATCTCTCTTTCTGTCTACTCCCTGTATCCTATTTTCCCCCTTCTCTTTTCTCCATCTCTCCTTCCATGATTCCCTTTATTCTCTCATCCATGATTCTTTCCAACTTCCCAAGGTCCTTGAATGTAGTTTACCTCCCAGCTCTAGCCTGTCCCTCCATAATTCCCTGTTTGACTCCCTCCAGTCCAGCTTTACTAAAATGGCCACCTCGGCAACGTTGTCTGTCTCTGCCCTTACCTGAATCCCTCATCTGCTGAAACATGCCTTTGTCCAGATTTGATTGCTCTAAAGTTTTTCTTGCTGGCTTCCCATCCTTCACCTTCCATAAAATCTAACTTGTCCAAAACTTTGCTGACCTTATCCTATTCTGCACCAAGTCCTGCTCGCCCATCAGCCCTTTCCTCGCTGACCTGCAATTGGCTCCTGGACCCCACACCCTAAATTTAAAATTCTCATCATTGTCTTTAAATGCCTCCATGGCCTCGCTCCACCTGATCTCTGCAACCTTCTCCAGCCCTGCATTCCTCACTGAACACACCGCTTCTGTCTCAGGCCGTTTGCGCATCCCGATCCCATTACCTCACCATTGGTGGCACAGCCTTCAGCTGCATGTAACCTACTCTCTGGAATTCACTCCCTAAACTGCTCTGCCTCTCCAATTCTCTCTTAAAAAAAAAAATCTCCTCAAAATTTCTCTCTTCAACCAAGTGCCACTCCTCTTAATCTCTCTTTCTTGGCTCAGCATCCATTTTCTGTTACCTGTGAAGCATCTGGAGGCTTTTTTAACATTGTAGACGTTCTATAAATGCAAACTGTAGCTGTAGTAGTTCCTGATATTGGTCCAGTATCATAAATGCTATTGCACTGATTGGGATTGCAAGTATCCTCTACACAGACATCAAGAATTAGCCATGTAGGATGTTTCTGTTTCTCAGATGAACAACCATTGTGCTGGAAAATATCTGAATGCGTGAATGCAATTATACATGCCTAAACTGGCTCATTAAATTCTTACTATAATCCATGCACAATAAATTGTGGAAATTTGTAAAATGTGCCATGATGATGCTTTGAATGTTTCTTTTATTGATCAGGTTTGTAGTACTAAACAATCTCGGGTAATCCATTCTTTTACCTTCATTTAGCAGAATAGCAGCTGAAGCATTAAAGTTATCTGCTTTAGTAGGATAATCTGATTCAATTCAGGAATGTGCCTAAATATAGCATGTTTGTTATACTATTGTTATACACCTCTGCCATTTTTAAAAAAAATTTTGTCACCTAGGCCTTCCAATGACTTGGGGTATCCAATGAATTCAAAAAAACTGCACAGACTTGGATGGAAGCCCAAAGTAGCATGGGAGGAAGGAATTAGAAAAACAAGTATGGTTATTCTTTGCAATACCTTTCAGTACTACACCTTTAAAGATCCCCCATTATTTTGGCTTCAGGCATGTACTGATGCATTTGTCTAGCTTGCTCCTATTATTACATGGTGGATGTTTTCACTGATGCGTACAGAGAAATCAGACTCCTTTTACAAAAAGAAGAAAGAATTCTTGACCACAAAGTTCCTATAAACTTTTAGACTATGGTCCACTTTCACATTGATGTGAAGTATTTTCAGGTGCAAATCGGCATAAAAATAAAGGTTTAATTTAAGAGTCCAGAATGCACTAAAACCAAACAGTGTGAAATCCCCTCAAGAGGCCATCTCTCACCATTTGGGCTTTACACCAGGCAGTATATTACCACTAGCATGGTATGAAACCAGCTTTACAAAATGTTTAACAAATCCATTGGACCACCTGGTTACTTTCTACAAAGTTATTGCAGAGCCTTGTTAATGTTTAGAGAATGTGGGCAGGACATTCTACTTGCTCATAAAATAGCTACCAGCAGAATGTAAGCACAGAGTTCCCTCATGGCAAGCAGTGTGATCCACAACCAACTGTGGTATTACTGGCTGCACTTAACAGCTACTGGTTCCCGGTTAGTAGTGCAGTATAAGAATAATTACTTAGGAGAACAATTGCAAAATAACAACCACAACATATATAAAAAAAAGTAGAAAATGACAATGAAGCATGCTAGACTGGAAAAAGGCAAAGTTCAGTGAGGTGAGAAGGAATCTGGCCCAAATTAACTGAATGGAAAAGTTATCAGACAGGACAATAAATCATCAGATGGGAATCTTCAAATATAAGATGGATAGGCTACAAAATAAATAGAATATACAAGGGGAAAAGGAGGCGCATCAAACAATAGAGTTCTGTGGAGAAATAGATTAAAACCAAACTGAAACTTAAAAGAAAATAATGAGGAATGTAGAAAATATGTAGATTTTTACTGTGTTCAATAACTACTGTTCCTCTTTTGCCATTAGTTGAGTGGTATGAAGCAAACTTCCACAACTGGCCAGATGCAGAAAAAGCACTAGATCCCTTTCCATCATCAGCGCTTTATAAAAGATGCTAACGATTGTAACGCTTTAGTAAGATCACAGCAACTCTACCTCATCCGAAGCTTCAAGTGGATCTTTTGGTTTGTCACAGAACGGCAAAGAAATGACTAATGCTGAATAATCCTACTTTGTAAATCATTACATCTTTATTATACTTGAAAAGAATTTATTATTGTTTCATGCGTAACAATGGCGAAACGTAGCTAAATTATGTCCATTTTAAGTCTTAGAAAAATATACTTTTTTTTACCAGGAGTAATTTTATGCACTACCAACTAGCATTGGTGAGCTCTTGCATGTAAAAGCTATTTTTCCAATGTGATTTGTAAGCTTTGAAACATAGCCTAATGGTTCTGGTACTAGACTAGCACTAGTTGAGGTTAAGAATTCAAATCCTATCATGGCAAGTTGGGAAGTCACATTCATTAAAAAATCTGGTGATTCGTAGGCTAGCATCAGATAAAATAACCATGGAAGCTGCAAACCCTATCTGGTCTGGCTTGCATGTGACTCTAGTCCCATACTACGTGGTTGACTCTTAATGCCATCAAGGCCAGTAGGGTTGGGCAGTAAATGCAGCATTACTACCGTCGCCCACTTGGGCAATAAATGAGAATGAAAACGAATTTAATGTAGGATTTTATATTTTACCTTCAAAAAGCTCCAGTTGTTAAGTATAATTGTTTTTAGCTGCAGTGTTTTGTATAAGAATGAATAACATTTATTTGAATATTTAATACTTTATATATGTAGAAAGCTTAGTTTATTATATATATATTAAATCATGTACTGTTTTGAGCTGTTAGACCAGTAATTATCAAAATAATTTCAAGGAAGTAGGGCATTCTCCTTTCATATCGTTTTTAAGGTGTAAAGGTAGATTTTCCAAGTCCTCAGCTATCAGAAGGTACTTGGCCTATGAGCCCAAAAAGGAAAATCATAGGCAGCAACTTGCAAATTTCTGATCATTGCTCACAGCAGGCCAGGTATGTCGCCATATTAGCTGGAAACGTATCTTGTAAAATAAATACCGTGTATCTTTTGACCATTTGGTTTTGTAGATTGCAATTTCTTTCACCACATAGCAAGACGAAACTTGGTGTTTTTTTCCATTATTAGTCAATAAAAAGTATTTGTATTTGATGTTTTTTTTTCCTCTCGTTTTAGAACATAAGAGCATAAGAAATAGGAGCAGGAGTAGGCTGTACGGCCCCTTGATCATCAACCTTAACACTACTATCCGGCCCAATCCCCATATCCCTTGATTCCCCTGGAGTGTAAAAATTTATCTATTTCAGCCTTGAATATATTCAACGATTCCGCATCCACAGCCTTCTGGGGTAGAGAATGCCAAAGATTCACAACCCTCTGAGTGAAAATATGCCTCCTCATCTCAGTCCTAAATGGCCGACCCCTTATCCTGCGACTATGCCTTCCAGTTCTAGACTCCCCAGCCGGGGGAAACAACCTCTCAGCCTCTACCCTGTCAAGCCCCCTCAGGATTTTATATGTTACAATGAGATCACCTCAATTAAAGGATATGCAACAATCATATCCTTTAATTTAATTTCCCAATCTACCTTAGCCAACTCGCCCCTCATGCCTATATAATTGGCTTTATTTAAGTTTAAGACTCTAGTTTCAGACTTCAGTATGTCACTCTCAGAATTTCACATTGAGTTTACCATATTATGATCACTCTTCCCCAGAGGATCCTTCACTGTGAGATTACTAATTAACCCTCTCTCATTACACAATATAAGATCCAAAATGGCCTATTCCCTGGTTGGTTCCATGACATATTGCTCTAGGAAACTGTCTTGAATGCATTCCATGAACTCATCCTCCAAACTACCTTTGCCAATTTGATTTGCCCAGTCTATATGAAGATAAAAGTCCCCCATGATTTACTACATTACCTTTGTTACAAGCTCCTATTATTTCATGATTAATACTCTGTGCAACAGTATAGCTACTATTAGGGGACCTATAAATTACTCCCACCAGTGTTTTCTGCCCCTTGTTATTTTTAATTTCCACCATACTGATTCTACTTCCTGATCTTCTGAACCAAGATCCTTTCTCACCACTGTCCTTATGTCATCCTTTATTATTAGGGCTACACCCCCCTCCTTTTCCATTCTGCCTGTTTTTTCTAAACGTCATGTACCCTGGAATATTTAGTTCCCAATCTTGGTTGCTTTGCAACCATGTCTCTGTAATGGCTATTAGATCAAACCCATTTATCTCTATTTGTGCAACTAATTTATTCCACACCTAGCTTGTTACTGTGTAATTGGAGTTCAACAATGAAATAGCATAGTGCATCATTCAGGTTATCAAACCTTATGCTTCCACTTCACAATCTACCCCCTCACAAGTTCCAATCCATCTATTTAATTTCTGACAGGGAAAGCATTGTATAAATATTTCCCAATCCCTAAAGTAATCAAGGTAACCTTATAATCCATCCGTCATCTGGACAACTGCCACTGCCACATTTCATAACACAGCTAAGTCTCAAAAGGATGTTCTAGTGTTCTGGGGTGGTTGGCAGGCTTTTTTTTTTGAAAATCTATCTCTTCCTCTCTCACTACTCAGTCGGCAGCACTTGTTCTGAATCAAGGCTTGAGCACATATTTTAGTCTGACTTTCCAATGCAGTGCTGAAAGAAGCTCTGGCAATAGATGTGACCAGAAAATAAACAATGATGCTCACCTACCTGCTGATGTGTGACATCACTGCTTCAATTTCTGCCTGTGATGAGTTGACTCGAAGTGAGTGAACCCTTGAGACCGCAAATTTATCCTCCCGCTCTCTCGGGCCGTGTGCTGCTGACTCGCCTCCGACCGCGAATTTATCCGACCGCGAATTTATCCTCCCGCTCTCTCGGGCCGTGTGCTGCTGAGTCGCCTCCGACTGCGAATTTAACCTCCCGCTCTCTCTGGCTGAGTGCTGTGGAGTAGAAGGCAATGCTGCTGTCCTTTGGCCCCATACTTGTCCGCCATCTTCCCCACAACTCCATGTTTGGACCTCTCCGATTGGGTTTCGGCCCTAATCAAAGTCAAAAGTGACATCCTCCGTGACTGTGGCCGTGGTGCACTATCCATCTTTATTCCAGTAGTTTTTAAACACAGTTAACCACAACATCCTTCTCCAACGCCTCTCCTCCCTTGCTCTGTTCCACTATTACCTATCCAATTGTACCAAGAGAATCTCCTGCAATAGCTTCTCTTCCCGCCCCCACACCATTACCTCTAGAGTCCCCCATGGATCTATCCATGGCCCCATCCTATTTGTCATCTACATGCTGCCCCTTGGCAACATCATCTGAAGATGTGACATCAGATTCCACATGTATACTGATGACACCCAGCTCTACCTCACCAATACTACCTCTCTTAACCCCTCCACTGCCTCTGTGTTGTCACACTGCTTGTCTAACATCCAGTCTTGGATGAACTACACATTCCTCCAGTTAAACATTGGGAAGACCAAAGACGTTGTCTTTGGCCCCCGCCACAAACTCTGTTCCCTCATTACTGATTCCATTCCCCACCCTGGCCACTGTTTCAGGCTGTTTGCAGCCTCGGCATTTTATTTGACACAAAGACCACCTACTTCCACCTCCACAACGTTGCCTGTCTCAGCCCCTGCCTCAGCCCATCTGCTGCTGAAACCCTCATCCATGCCTTTGTTACCTCCAGACTTGACTTTTCCAATGCGCTCCTGTCTGACCTCCCAATCTTCCACCCTCAATATACCTGAGCTCATCCAAAACTCTGCTGCATGTATCCTAACTTGCAGCAAGTCAAATTCACCCATCACCCATGTGCTAACTGACCTAAGTTTGTTCCCGATCCATCAACGCCTTGATTTTAAAATTCTCATCCTCAAGTTGAAATCCCCCCATAGCCTCACCCCTTCCTATCTGAACTGTCAGCAGTGGACGTTCTCTGAACTCGGGAGTGCCGTGCCTTGTCCGAACTCGGGAGTGCCGGCGCCGTGCCTTGTCCGAACTCGGGAGTGCCGGCGCCGTGCCTTGTCCGAACTCGGGAGTGCCGGCGCCGTGCCTTGTCCGAACTCGGGAGTGCCGGCGCCGTGCCTTGTCCGAACTCGGGCGTGCCGGCGCCGTGCCTTGTCCGAACTCGGGAGTGCCGGCGCCGTGCCTTGTCCGAACTCGGGAGTGCCGGCGCCGTGCCTTGTCCGAACTCGGGAGTGCCGGCGCCGTGCCTTGTCCGAACTCGGGAGTGCCGGCGCCGTGCCTTGTCCGAACTCGGGAGTGCCGGCGCCGTGCCTTGTCCGAACTCGGGAGTGCCGGCGCCGTGCCTTGTCCGAACTCGGGAGTGCCGGCGCCGTGCCTTGTCCGAACTCGGGAGTGCCGGCGCCGTGCCTTGTCCGAACTCGGGCGTGCCGGCGCCGTGCCTTGTCCGAACTCGGGAGTGCCGGCGCCGTGCCTTGTCCGAACTCGGGCGTGCCGGCGCCGTGCCTTGTCCGAACTCGGGAGTGCCGGCGCCGTGCCTTGTCCGAACTCGGGAGTGCCGGCGCCGTGCCTTGTCCGAACTCGGGAGTGCCGGCGCCGTGCCTTGTCCGAACTCGGGAGTGCCGGCGCCGTGCCTTGTCCGAACTCGGGAGTGCCGGCGCCGTGCCTTGTCCGAACTCGGGAGTGCCGGCGCCGTGCCTTGTCCGAACTCGGGAGTGCCGGCGCCGTGCCTTGTCCGAACTGGTAGTCTCGGCGCCGTGCCTTGTCTGAACTCGGTGGTGTTAGCACTGAGCGTTCTCTGAACTCAATAGTGTTAGTGCTGTGCGTTCTCTGAATCTGGGAGTGTCAGCACTGTGCGTTCTCTGAATCCGATAGTGTCAGTGCTGTGCGCTCACTGAACTTGGTAGTGTCAATGCTGTCTGTTTGTCTAGCACTGCCTTTATCTGAACTCTGTAGCATGCCTGACAATGGCTGGATCAAATTACACATTCCAGAGAACTTGAATTACTCTGCAGCAGACTGCATCAAATTACACATTCCAAACAAAGGGTTGGGTGAGTATTAACCTCCTATCTGCTGTCGGTGGCAATAGCAGAATGTGTTACTGCCACCATAGTGATGGCAATAGACACAAACTTATTTTCTCTCCAACTTAGGGCATGGGTTTAACTAAGAGCTTAAAACAATAATTTAAACTAGATAAATTAATTAGTCAATAAAACTAAGAATAGCGATTGATTTAAAAACTCAAATAAAGTAAATAAATAAATTCTTGATGTGGAGATGCCGGTGATGGACTGGGGTTGACAATTGTAAACAATTTTACAACACCAAGTTATAGTCCAGCAATTTTATTTTAAATTCACAAGCTTTCGGAGGCTTCCTCCTTCCTCAGGTGAACGTTGTTGGAACAACATTCACCTGAGGAAGGAGGAAGCCTCCGAAAGCTTGTGAATTTAAAATAAAATTGCTGGACTATAACTTGGTGTTGTAAAATTGTTTACAAAAATAAATTCTTGGTGGACAAGGAATGACAGGGCAGGTAGTGTGTCGTAACTGCAGCATGTGGGAGTTGGTGGAGAGCAGCATGATCCCCGGCAATCACATCTGCAGTAAGTGTCTGCAACTCGAAAAACTTCAGCTCAGAGTTGTTGAGCTGGAGTCCGAGCTGCAGACACTATGATGCATCGGGGAGGAGGAGAGTTACCTGGACACTTTGATCCAGGAGGTAGTCACAACCCTTAGATTAGGTAGTAGTTTGGATTTGTTCAGTGATCAGGGACAGGAGGCTGTGACTACGAGTCAGGCAGGTATGGAGACCCAGGATCTAGTGATGGAGGAGCCTCGGCCCTTGACCTTGTCCAACAGGTACGGGATACTTGCTACCTGCATGGATGAGAGCAAGGACTGCAGGGAGGATGGACAAACTGACGAAGGCACTGTGGTACAGGAGGCCATTCAAGTGGGGGGAGTAAAAAGGAATGTGGTAGTGGTAGGGGATAATATAGTCAGGTGGATCGACACTGTTCCCTGCAGCCGCAACTGAGAGTCCCAAAGGCTGTGTTGCTTGCCTAGTGCCAGGGTTAAGGACATCTCCTCATGGCTGGAAAAGAACTTGGAGCATGAGGGGGAGGATTCAGTTGTCGTGGTCCATGTAGGGACCAACGACAGGTAGAACTAGGAATGTGGTTCTGCTGAGTCAGTTAGTGGAGCTAGGGTCTAAATTAATAAGTAGAACCTCAAAGGTAATAATCTCTGGATTACTATCTGAGCCACGTGCAAATTGGTGCAGGGGCAAACAGATCAGAGAGTTAAATGCGTGGTTCAACGAGTCGGGTGGGAGAAAGTGGTTTTAATCCATGGGACACTGGCACCAGTACTGGGGAATCTTACAACACCAGGTTATAGTCCAACAGTTTTATTTGAAAATCACAAGCTTTCGGAGGCTTTGTCCTTCGTCATGTGAGTGTCGAGATTCATTGAAAATTACCGCATATGTAGTCATAGAACAATGCCTGGTAATTACAGATAATCTTTCCAACTGCCCGTTATCAAGGCCATCAAATGAATTGAATAGTGTTCAGACAGAGAAACCTTATCCAGACAACTGAATATACAAACGGCCAGAACCAAAGAAAGAAAGAGGGAGAGGGAGAGAGAAACATCCGAAAGGAAGAGAAAGAGAGAGAATGACCAGTTGTACTAAAAACAGACGATGACGACGAACACCTCGCTAAGGCCATCCCCACGCCGCCACTACTCACCTTCAAACAGCCACGCAACCTCAAACAGACCATCGTTCGCAGCAAATTACCCAACTTTCAGGAGAACAGCGTCCATGACACCACACAACCCTGCCACAGCAACCTCTGCAAGACGTGTCAGATCATCGACACAGATACCACCATCACACGAGAGGACACCACCCACCAGGTACATGGTTCATAGTCCTGTGACTCGGCCAACGTTGTCTACCTCATACGTTGCAGGAAAGGATGCCCCGGAGCATGGTACATTGGCGAGACCATGCAGACACTGCGACAACGGATGAACGGACACCACGCAACAATCGCCAGACAGGAGGGTTCCCTCCCAGTCGGGGAACACTTCAGCAGTCAAGGACATTCAGCCACCGATCTTCGGGTAAGCGTTCTCCAAGGTGGCCTTCGAGACACAAGACAACGCAAAATCGTCGAGCAGAAATTGATAGCCAAGTTCCGCACCCATGAGGACGGCCTCAACCGGGATCTTGGGTTCATGTCGCGCTACACGTAACCCCACCAGGGGAAAAAAAAGTTATCTGTTTTTAATACAACTGGACATTCTCTCTCTTTCTCTTCCTTTCGGATGTTTCTCTCTCTCTCTCCCTCTCTTTCTTTGGTTCTGGCCGTTTGTATATTCAGTTGTCTGGGGTATCTAAGGTTTCTCTGTCTGAACACTATTCAATTCATTTGATGGCCTTGATAACGGGCAGTTGGAAAGGTTATCTGTAATCACCAGGCATTGTTCTATGACTATATATGCGGTAATTTTCAATGAATTTCAACACTCACCTGACGAAGGAGAAAGCCTCCGAAAGCTTGTGATTTTCAAATAAAACTGTTGGACTATAACCTGGTGTTGTAAGATTCCTTACATTTGTACACCCCAGTCCATCACCGGCATCTCCACATCATGACCAGTACTGGGGAAAGAGGGAGCTGTTCTGATGGAACGGGCTCCACTTAAACCTGGCTGGGACCAGCGTCCTGGCGAATCGAATAACTAGGGCTGTAGATAGGGCTTTAAACTAAAAAAGTAGGGGAAGGGTCAGGTGAGGGAAAATTTAGAAATCTAATGAGAAAAGTTAAGACAAAAGAACAGTGTAGTGATTTAGGTAAAAATAAGCAGAGTGTGGCAGAAAGGGACAGGGAGAGTTTACCAATAATAGTGCAACAACAAGTAAGGTCAAACCAGGAAAAAATGGTAAAAAGTCAAAATTAAAGGCTCTTTATCTGAATGCATGGAGCATTCATAACAAGAGAGATGAATTAATTGCACAAATAGAGATAAATGGGTTTGGTCTAATAACCATTACAGAGTCATGGTTGCAAAATGACCAAGGTTGCGAACTAAATATTCCAGGGTACATGACATTTAGAAAAGACAGGCAGAATGGAAAAGGAGGGGGTGTGACCCTAATATTAAAGGATGACATAAGGACCTTGGCTCGGAAGATCAGGAAGTAGAATCAGAATGGGTGGAGATAAGAAATAACAAGGGGCAGAAAACACTGGTGGGAGTAGTTTATGGGCCCCCTAATAGAAGCTATATCATTGGACAGAGTATTAATCATGAAATAATAGGAGCTTGTAGCAAAGATAATGCAATAATCATGGGGGACTTTAATCTTCATATAGACTGGGCAAATCAAATTGGCAAAGGTAGTTTGGAAGACAAGTTCAAGGAAAGTATTCGAGACAGTTCCCTAAAGCAATACATCATGGAACCAGCCAGGGAACAGGCTATTTTAGATCTTGTATTATGTAATGAGATAGGGTTAATTAGTAAACTCACAGTAAAAGAACCTCTGGGGAAGAGTGATCATAAATATGATAGAATTTCATATTGAGTTTGAAAGTAACATGCTTAAGTCAAAAACTAGTGTCTTGAACTTCAATAAAGCCAATTACATTGATACGAGGGGAGCATTGTCAAAGGTTGATTGGGAAATTAAGTTAAAGGGTTTGACAGTTGAAAAGCAATTACAAACATTTCAAAAAATATTTCAATATTCTCAACAAATATACATTCCATTGAGAAATAAAAACTCCATGGGAAAAGTAATCCACCTGTGGCTAACTAAAGAAGTTAAGGAGAGTATTAGATTGAAAGAAGAGGCCTATAATGTTGCCAAGAAGAGTAATAAGCCCGGGGATCGGGAGAGTTTTAGAAACCAACAAAGGATGACCAAAAAATTGATAAAATGGGACAAAATAGAATATGAAAGTAAACTAGCAAGAAATATAAAAATAGACTGTAAGAGCTTCTACAAGTATGTAAAAAAGAGTAGCAAAAGTAAACATTGGTCCCTTAGAGGCCGAGACAGGAGAAATTATAATGGGGAATCAGGAAATGGCAGACGCTTTAAACAAATATTTTGTATCTGTCTTTACAGTAGAAGACAGAAAAAGCAAACCAAAAATAGTAGTGAACTAAGGGGTAAATGCGAGTGAGGAACTTAAAACAATTAATATCGCTAGAGAAAAAGTACTAGACAAACTAACGGGACTAAAAGCCGATACTCCCCGGACCTGATGGCCTACATCCGAGGGTCTAAAAGAGGTGGCTGCAGAGATAGTGGATTCATTGGTTATGATCTTCCAAAATTCTCTAGATTCTGGAACGGTCCCAGTGGACTGGAGGGTAGCAAATGTTACCCCGCTATTCAAGAGGGGAGGGAGAGAGAAAACAGAACTATAGACCAGTTAGCCTGATATCAGTTGTCAAGAAACTGCTGGAATCCATTGTTAAGAATGTGGTAACAGGGCACTTCGAAAATCATAATATGATTAGGCAGAGTCAACATTGTTTTATGAAAGCGAAATCGTGTTTGACAAATTTATTAGAGGTTTTTGAGGATGTAACTAGCAGGGTAGATAAACGGGAACCAGTGGATGTAGTATATTTGGATTTTCAAAAGACATTCAATAAGGTGCCACATAAAAGGATATTACACAAGGTAAGGGTTCATGGGGTTGGGGGTCATTAGCATGGTCAGAGGATTGGTTAACGGACAGAAAAGAGAGGAGGGATAAACGGGTCATTCTCAGGTTGGCTGGCTATAACTAGTGGGGTACCACAAGAATTGGAGCTTGGGCCATTTACAACCTATATTAATGACTTAGATGAAGGGACCTAGTGTAATGTATTCAAGTTTGCTGACGATACAAAGCTAGGTGAGAAAGTAAGCTGTGAGGAGGACACAGAGAATCTGTAAAGGGATATAGACAGGTTAAGTGAGTGGGCAAGAAGATGACAGATGGAGTATAATGTGGGGAAATGTGAGGTTATTCACTTTGGTAGGAAGAATAGAAAAACAGAATAATTTTTAAATGGTGAGAAACTATTAAATGTTGGTATTCAGAGAGACTTGGGTGTCCTCGTACAAGTGTTGTGGGAAATCACCACTCGGAGTCAGACTTAAAGATTCAACATGCAGTTTATTGGACAAAGCTTTGGGAGAAGCGCTTGACACTCCGCAGTGTGCGCAGTCACCTTCTCAATTTTAAAATGGTCGTTGAGCTTCTTTTATATGTTAAAAGTACAGACATTCAGCAGTTATTACATTATTAGCCTTGGTTAGTGACACATTAGCCAATTGGGTCCCGACAGCAACAATTGACTTCCAATCACATTAAAACAACTGTTATCAACTTAAGACAGTCTGGTCTTTGTCTGTCCTGTAGTTTTTATCAGTTCGTTGTGCTAAGTCAGCATTTTTAAATGTCTTTTCACAGAGTCCATTTTGTTTAGCAGAGTCCATTTTGTTTAGCAATACACTAATTTGTTAGTCATCATATGTCATGCTTAAGCTTTTATTTATGGTTAGTCTGGTTCGCGCAAGGCGCATTTCAGTGTGGTCTCGGGGCAGCGACCGCAGCCACGCACACACTAGTTGCCAAAGGTCATCTTTGCCTTTAACCCAACAGCTTAAATTTTACCTCAACAGTCCCCCCTTTTGGTCATGATTATGGCTTAATAATCATTTAGACCAATAACGATAGAGTTCATGCAACATTGGTCCGGCACTTAATACACAGCCTTTCGGGTATTTATCTTCCGTGATGTTTCGTGCGTATGCCTAACCCATAACTCACAGGTTACATGTTACAGATAGATGTCTTAAACATCCGATAACCAAGCATAATAAACTTTCAAATAACTCCCTTGTACATTCCTCCAGTGATACTGCCACCTCCCTAATGATTAATGGCCTCTAGGTGCTTATCAGCCACAGAGGCCTGCTCTTTTACAAGGTCGTAAAAAGCTTGTTTGATAAAGACAGCAAGCCCTTTATTCACAGCTAACTAACGTATATTTTACTTTACATAAGGTTTACAATAATGTAGAAAGCTTGTATAGTGCTTTTCTTACATTCCCTCCTGTTCAGCCTACAGGAAAATTCCTTTTGGGTTCATACCTTGGTAAAACAAACTGAGCAAGGGTTAGAAAAGAATTCTAGCCCAGGGATGTTGTCCTTCATTTTATACTGTCGGCATCACCTACCTATCTGAGCCATTTGCTCTTTTGGTCTAAGTGGGCTGTGGACTTCCGACTGTCCCCAGAGGTTCTAATTTGGGTGCAAAGTGCCCTATCTGTATGCTATTCGGCTGTTGGGGCTGCACATATGCATTTCTGTTGTAAATTATCCCACCCTGTGCTTCTGGGCTGTGTCCAACACCATGTGGACATACAGTGACAGCATGTCATAGAGTCATAGAGTTATACAGCACGGATAGAGGCCCTTCGGCCCATCGTGTCCGCGCCGGCCATCAGCCCTGTCTACTCTAATCCCATATTCCAGCATTTGGTCCGTAGCCTTGTATGCTATGGCATTTCAAGTGCTCATCCAAATGCTTCTTGAATGTTGTGAGGGTTCCTGCCTCCACAACCCTTTCAGACAGTGAGTTCCAGACTCCAACCACCCTCTGGGTGAAAAAGTTATTTCTCAAATCCCCTCTAAACCTCCCGCCTTTTACCTTGAATCTATGCCCCCTTGTTATAGAACCCTCAACGAAGGGAAAAAGCTCCTTAGTATCCATCCTATCTGTGCCCCTCATAATTTTGTACACCTCAATCATGTCCCCCCTCAGCCTCCTCTGCTCCAAGGAAAACAAACTCAATCTTCCCAGTCTCTCTTCATAGCTGAAGCGCTCCAGCCCTGGTAACATCCTGGTGAATCTCCTCTGCACCCTCTCCAAAGCGATCACATCCTTCCTGTAGTGTGGCGACCAGAACTGCACACTGTACTCCAGCTGTGGCCTAACCAGTGTTTTATACAGCTCCATCATAACCTCCTTGCTCTTATATTCTATGCCTCGGCCAATAAAGGCAAGTATCCCATATGCCTTCTTTACCACCTTATCTACCTGTTCCGCCGCCTTCAGGGATCTGTGAACTTGCACACCAAGATCCCTCTGACCCTCTGTCTTGCCTAGGGTCCTCCCATTCATTGTGTATTCCCTTGCCTTGTTAGTCCCTCCAAAGTGCATCACCTCGCACTTTTCCGGGTTAAATTCCATTTGCCACTGTTCCGCCCATCTGACCAACCCATCTATATTGTCCTGCAGACTAAGGCTATCCTCCTCGCTATTTACCACCCTACCAATTTTTGTATCATCAGCGAACTTACTGATCATACCTTTTACATTCATATCCAAGTCTAGTAACACATCCCTCTAATTTTGTTCCAGCCAATCAGCTTAAATCTATATCCTCTAGTTCTTGAACCCTCTGCTAGGGGAAACAGGTACTTCCTGTCTACTTTATCTGGGCCCCTCATAATTTTGTAATTTTGTATCCATCGTGTGGATATCTTCTAAGTATTGTTTCTCTCAATTTCATTGTTAACTGATGGGAACCTAACCCTGAATTTTGGAAATCCAAATTACTATGTCCCTCTTTACTTTAATTTCAGTCCTTCTGATTGGTACCAGTGTTTCCTGACTATTTCATTAATTGGTCGGTTTCTCTATGGACCATGTGTCAGTGCCTTGTTTAAAAGGATTTCTCACTCGCCTGGACCACATTAACCATTTCATGTTGTGCTGTTGTCAAGTAACTGAGCCTGTCTGAGACTCATTCTTCAGTGTATCCTCTTCATGTATTTCCGCATACCAGCAACATATCATAGGTAGTGTTCTTGGATATTAACTTTCTGCTGGCCAGTCTCTTTTTCCTCATGGTATTTCCGAACGTGTTTTCCATGGCACACATCATATGTCCAGTAGGATTCAGTCCTGTAAAAGCAACTGGTTTGTTTAAAAAGTGGTTCCACTAGCTCACCAGGCCATAGGCCTTTGTAATCATGTTCTTCATCCTGGTCTCCGTTTCAGATGATGGCAACATACATTTGTATCTTTTATGTCCACTGTAGCCATTCTTAGGTTTTCAGGTTATCTTATCAAAAGATCTGGGGTGTCTAGAGTGCTTATCTCCCCCTGCATGGTCCCGATGTCAGGGTAGTGGCTGATTTTTTTTCTCACATTTATGGATTGCTTTACACTATATATTTTGCACACTATTTTTGAGATTTATTTTAATCATAGTGTTTTCTCCAATGTTTCTTATTAACCAACTTGTTTGCTTGCAGCTTCTTTATTTTCTTTTCAGACTCTGCTTTAGCTTTGCAAACCGCCTTTTCCCTAATCTTATCTTTCAGACGACAATTAAAATCCAATATGATCATTATCACTGTCTCTTTTTTTTTGTTAAAAACCTTAAGGGGTAGAGGAAGAATCAATCACAATAGCACAAAATGCTTCGAAGATCAAATTAATTTATAACCAGAGATCATCCTGCAACTGTAACTTGTAATTCTTTAAATCTGCACTTTATCTTTTCTTTTACAATTAAACCTCATTTTGTCTTGGTGAATTGAAAACAGATGTCGGTGTCCATGGAAGGGGTTAACTTCTTTTCAGTAACAAAACGACAGAGCCAGATATCAGATTCACGCAGCGTTCTCAGCATACGTCAATGTAATTTTCACATAAATTCTTTTTTAAAAAATTCATACTGGGAAATAACATCTCCCATCGTACATTTTAGTTTATAGTTAGTCTAGTATTTCCAGATTGTTGTGATCAACTTCCCCTCAATTTTCACATTGCTTCGTAAGTTTTATAATTTGCTGTCCAATTCATTTTTTTTTCACATACTTTTAGTGGGTATGATTATAACCAACTCTCCGAGCTGTTCCAGCTTTCCGACTTTTCCTATCACGGTGATACCAGATAGCTTTTTTATCTGTCCCGTTAATAATTTTTTTTTAACCTCTTTTTTTAACCACAGCCGATCATAAGATAAAAATTCAAAATGCCAATTTTTTAGAAGATCCCATGTCTGGAATTTGACATGCTCACATTTTATAAGAACCAGAATTTAATAGGTCACTTAACCTCAATAACTCCAATTTTAATTCAGCAATATCAGAATTAAACACAAGACAAAACGGATACATTACACAAAAGAAGAAAACACGTAAGACGCAGTAAGAAGGGGGCGTGGCCCACAACACCGACAGAAAACACTCACAATAAGGACAGGCTTTTTAAAGAGACAGTACACTAAAAACAAAAGAACCTTTCTTTTCTGGGTCTCTGTCTTTTAAACATTTTAATTGATTCCTTTTTTCTAATTCCCTTACCCTAGATTCTAATTTCTTAATTTTGTCTTTGTCTTCGTTCCACTTTTTAGTGGAAACGGCTACTTGTCCTATTAGTCCAGCTAATTGATGTACTAATAATACCCCTGCCTTTTTTGTTTTGTCTTTCTTTTCCCCATCTACCCACTTTCTCTGTTGTTCTAAGGTCTGAGAAACATCCCAGCCATCCTTTTGCATCTGCTTAATCAACGAGTGTCTGTCTGTCATATATTTATCAATAAAGGAACCTGCAGGTCCCCACTTAGTTTCCTCACCTGTCATCTTAACTTACTCCCGGCCACTCACCGGATCAACTGAACTTACTCCCGGCCACTCACCGGACAACTTAACTGAACTTACTCCGGCCACTCACCGGATCTCAACTGAACTTAACTTACTCCGGCCACTCACCGGACAACTTAACTGGACTTACTCTGGCCACTCACCGGACAACTTAACTGAACTTATTCCGGCCACTCACCGGACAACTTAACTGAACTTACTCCGGCCACTCACCGGACAACTTAACTGAACTCAATCCGGCCACTCACCGGACAACTTAACTGAACTTACTCTGGCCACTCACCGGACAACTTAACTGAACTCACTCCGGCCACTCACCGGACAACTTAACTGGACTTACTCTGGCCACTCACCGGACAACTTAACTGAACTCACTCCGGCCACTCACCGGACAACTTAACTGAACTCACTCCGGCCACTCACCAGACAACTTAACTGAACTCACTCTGGCCACTCACCGGACAACTTAACTGAACTCACTCCGGCCACTCACCGGACAACTTAACTGAACTCACTCCGGCCACTCACCAGACAACTTAACTGAACTTACTCCGGCCACTCACCGGACAACTTAACTGAACTTACTCCGGCCACTCACCGGACAACTTAACTGAACTTAACTTACTCCGGCCACTCACCGGACAACTTAACTGAACTTACTCCGGCCACTCATTGGATAACTAACTTACTCCGGCCACTCACCGGATCTCAACTGAACTTACTCCGGCCACTCACCGGATCTAACTTAGCTTAACTCCCAGCCACTCACCGGATAACTCAACTTAATTCCCGGCCACTCACCGGATAACTCAACTTAACTCCCGGCCACTCACTAGATAACTCAACTTAACTCCCGGCCACTCACCGGATAACTCAACTTAACTCCCGGCCACTCACCGGATAACTCAACTGAACTCACTCCGGCCACTCATCGGACAATTTAACTGAACTTAACTTACTCCGGCCACTCACCGGACAACTTAACTGGACTTACTCTGGCCACTCACCGGACAACTTAACTGAACTTACTCCGGCCACTCACCGGACAACTTAACTGAACTTAACTTACTCCGGCCACTCACCGGACAACTTAACTGAACTTAACTTACTCCGGCCACTCACCGGACAACTTAACTGAACTTAACTTACTCCGGCCACTCACCGGACAACTTAACTGAACTTACTCCGGCCACTCACCGGACAACTTAACTGAACTCACTCTGGCCACTCACCGGACAACTTAACTGAACTCACTCCGGCCACTCACTGGACAACTTAACTGAACTTACTCCGGCCACTCACCGGACAACTTAACTGAACTTAACTTACTCCGGCCACTCACCGGACAACTTAACTGAACTTACTCCGGCCACTCACCGGACAACTTAACTGAACTCACTCTGGCCACTCACCGGACAACTTAACTGAACTCACTCCAGCCACTCACTGGACAACTTAACTGAACTTACTCCGGCCACTCATTGGATAACTAACTTACTCCGGCCACTCACCGGATCTCAACTGAACTTACTCCGGCCACTCACCGGATCTAACTTAACTTAACTCCCAGCCACTCACCGGATAACTCAACTTAACTCCCGGCCACTCACCGGATAACTCAACTTAACTCCCGGCCACTCACCGGATAACTCAACTGAACTTAACTTACTCCGGCCACTCACCGGACAACTTAACTGGACTTACTCTGGCCACTCACCGGACAACTTAACTGAACTTACTCCGGCCACTCACCGGACAACTTAACTGAACTTAACTTACTCCGGCCACTCACCGGACAACTTAACTGAACTTAACTTACTCCGGCCACTCACCGGACAACTTAACTGAACTTAACTTACTCCGGCCACTCACCGGACAACTTAACTGAACTTAACTTACTCCGGCCACTCACCGGACAACTTAACTGAACTCACTCTGGCCACTCACCGGACAACTTAACTGAACTCACTCCGGCCACTCACCGGACAACTTAACTGAACTTACTCCGGCCACTCACCGGATAACTAACTTACTCCGGCTACTCACCGGATCTCAACTGAACTTACTCTGGCCACTCACCGGGTCTAACTTAACTTATCTCCCAGCCACACACCAGATAACTCAACTTAACTCCCGGCCATTCACCGGATAACTCAACTTAACTCCCGGCCACTCACCGGATAACTCAACTTAACTCCCGGCCACTCACCAGATAACTCAACTTAACTCCCGGCCACTCACCGGATAACTCAACTGAACTTACTCCGGCCACTCACCGGATAACTAACTTACTTCAGCCACTCACCGGATCTCAACTGAACTTACTCCGGCCACTCACCGGATCTAACTTAACTTATCTCCCGACCACACACCGGATAACTCAACTTAACTCCCGGCCACGACTACCGACTCGATAACGTGTTCTCCACCGGACAACTTATACTGTACTTATACTCACGGCCACGATTACCGTTTTGGTAACGTGTTTCCTCCACCGGAGTCTGGCTCTAGGTCAGGGTGATCAGCTCCTTACCGCACCGCTTCAAACTTCAGACATTAAAACTTCAGACAGTACACATCGTGAATTCTTATGCTCTAATTATCTCTGCGTTTGTTCGCCACTACAGAGTTTGATGCCGGATGGTCCTGACTACTTGTGCTTCACGATCCTAAGTCCCCTTGTGCCTCTACGCCCACTTCATGGTCCTGACCATCGCGTGGGGGATTTCCCCTCTTAACAACCGGTCTAAGGCTGCGCGTTTGAGACAGGCACTTCCTTGTCCTTAGTCGATCAGCACAAGCAATCAGTTCCTGTTTCTACCCAACAGTCCCATAACTTCCCCTAACTTTCCCCCGTTTTTAACTGCATTGTTGGCTCAGTCTGACTTCCACAGTTCAATAATCTCTACTCCAGTTCGCCGATCGAGGCCAACCGATCAACTCACCAGCAGTGAGATCCTGCCGACTACGCCAATTTGTTGTGGGAAATCACCACTCAGAGTCAGACTTAAAGATTCAACATGCAGTTTATTGGACAAAGCTTTGGGAGAAGCGCTTGACACTCCGCAGTGTACGCAGTCACCTTCTCAATTTTAAAATGGTCGTTGAGCTTCTTTTATATGTTACAAGTACAGACATTCAGCAGTTATTACATTATTAGCCTTGGTTAGTGACACATTAGCCAATTGGACCCCGACAGCAACAATTGACCTCCAATCACATTAAAACAACTGTTATCAACTTAAGACAGTCTTTGTCTGTCCTGTAGTTTTTATCAGTTCGTTGTGCTAAGTCAGCATTTTTAATGTCTTTTCACAGAGTCCATTTTGTTTAGCAGAGTCCATTTTGTTTAGCAATACACTAATTTGTTAATCATCATATGTTATGCTTAAGCTTTTATTTATGGTTAGTCTGGTTTGCGCAAGGCGCATTTCAGTGTGGTCTCGGGGCAGCGACCGCAGCCACGCACACACTAGTTGCCAAAGGTCATCTTTGCCTTTAACCCAACAGCTTAAATTTTACCTCAACACAAGAAACACAAAAAGTTAATACGCAGGTACAGCAGGCAATTAGGAAAGCAAATTGCATGTTAGCCTTTATTGCAAAGGAGTTGGAGTACAAGAGTAAGGAAGTCTTACTACAGTTGTACAGGGCATTAGTGAGACCTCACCTGGAGTACTGCGTAAAGTTTTGGTCTCCTTATCTAAGGAGGGATATACTTGCCTTAGGGGCGGTGCAACGAAGCTTCACTAGATTAATTCCTGGGATGAGGGGGTTGTCTTATGAAGAGAGATTGAGTAGAATGGGCCAATACTCTCTGGAGTTTAGAAGAATGGGAGATGATCGAATTGAAACATACAAGATTCCGAGGGGGCTTGACAGGGTAAATACTGAGAGATTGTTTCCCCTGGCTAGAGAGTCTAGAACTAGAGGACATAGTCACAGGATAAGGGGTCGGCAATTCAAGACTGAGATGAGGAGGAATTTCTTCACGCAGAGGGTTAAGAATCTTTGGACTTGTCTACCCCAGAGGGCTGTGGATGCTAAGTCACTGAATATATTCAAGGCTGCGATGGATAGATTTTTGGACTCGAGGGGAATCAAGGGATATGGGGCTCGGGTGGGAAAGTGGAATTGAGGTTGAAGATCAGCCATGATCAGATTGAATGGTGGACCAGGCTCGAGGGGCTAAATGGCCTATTCATGTTTCTATGTTCATATGATTGATAACCAGAGTATGCACACTGTCGCTAATCACTCCGGCAAACTAAACACTCTGGGAGAGAGCTGTGCTGACTAATAGGGCATTGTGTGTGGGTCATGGATTGTATTCAGGTTTATTGGGTAAAAAGTGGGAGTGGGGTCACCTTTCACATTACAAAGTGAATAGTGACATTACGTCCAATGATGTCACTTGCCGCGCATGCGCCAGGCTTTCCGAAAAATCAACTCGCTGCCATTCATTCTCAACAGCATGATCCAGGTATAATTGGGAGGGGGGGTGACGAGGGGGGGAGGGGGGAGGAGAGTATGGTCCATCTCCCCATCTGGACCACGTTCTCCCTCTCTTCCCTCCCACTTAGACTTGGGTCACATTCTCTCCACCCCCCTCCCCCCCATCACCACTCGTGCTCTCCCCCATCCAGGCTCCCCCCTTCCCCCCCGGCTTCTGCTCCCCCCATCCCTCTTCCTTCTCCCCTTCCCCACTGCTTCTGCTTCCTGCACTGCTTCTGCGTCCACCTTCTCCCCTGCTTCTCCCCTACCCCGCTTCTCCCCTTCCACCTGCTTCTGCTTCTCGCACTGCTTCTGCTCTCCCCCTTGCTTCCCCCGCTTTTCCCATTCCCCTTGCTTTTCCCCTTCCCTCTGCTTTTCCCTTCCCATTGCTTCTGCTTCCCGCTCTGCTCTCCTCCCCCCTTATGACTACCTGCATTTATTGCATTTTTGGTGCTCGGCCTCCGGTCTGCGCTTTTAGTGAACGGCAGTGGGGGCAGTTGGTGACTTAAAATGTGCATACGCTGCCCAAAACGCTCTGGGCCCAAGTGTACACATGCGTTATCGATAGCGGAATCAGTTAGTCCCTGGTGCTAGTCACAGTGTAAAGTCATTGCAATTCAAAGTAATTCATTGTATGTGAAATACTTAGAGACATATCTGAGAGTTGAGATAAGAAGCTGTATAAATGTCTTTTTTTACCTCGGTGCCTTTACCTTGATTTTTCAATAAAATTAAAATCAATCCTTGATTGTGTCCTCCACTGATGCTATTGCCCTCCCCCAACAGCAGTAATCCCTTACTACCCTATGGGTATTTGATCATCTTGAGCTATACTTTGCCCATTAATCTTCAATCACAATCCCAATTTGATAATTATCCAGGTGTTTTTTTGGGAGGGACAGTTGTGTGTTTTGAGACATGTGAAACCATTCTTAAGAGACTCTAAACCAAGCTATTCAGAAACCCACAGAAGTACATTTCTGTTTGCCAATATGGAGTGTGCACTCACACCATAGGGACACACTTCACTTACCTAAATCAAAAATACACAGGTTGGCAACATCCAAGGTTTGGCAACCCCTCAAGCGTATATGGGATACTGCAGCTAATATCATGCAGCTTGCCAGAGCACTTGTAAGCTTTAAACTGCCTATCCAGCAAGAATCAACCTACATGTTGGATTTGGCTTGCAGGGATATCTGGAGCAGAGTGGGTAAAATCTCAGCCTCCAAGGATAGGTCTACCCATTCAACTTCTATTAATGAGCCTAGAGCAAAGATAACCCGCACTTCTTTTCTCTACCAACCATCTTCTTAAATCCCTCTCCCTTGCCTCCTCCAATCTCACCTCCAACAAGTGCGAGGAGCTCAGGGACTTCTTTATAACTAAGATTGAGAACATCCATTCAGCTGCCTCTGCTGCATCCCTCCCCCTATCCCACCAAGTCAAGGTACCCCCCCCCACAACCCTGCCCTAGCCCTGAACTTGCATATTTCTCTAGTTTCTCTCCTATCTTTCCTCATGTCTTCTCCAAGCTAATCTTGTCCATGAGACCAACCTCCTTATCTCGACCCTGTTCCCATTAAATTGCTGACCACACAACTTCCCTTCCTGGCCCCCATGCTAGCTGATACTGTAAATGGTTCCCTCTCCTCTGGTACTGTCCCTTTCCCTTTTACAACTGCCGTCATTACCCATCTCCTCAAAAAACTTACCCAAAACCCTTCTGTCCTTGCAAACTACCCCTCCATCTCCAATCTCCCTTTCCTCTCCAAAGTCCTTGAACATGTCACCTCCTAAATCCGTGCCCCTCTTTCTCACAAGTCCATGTTTGAACCACCCCAATCAGTACTGCTGCAGTATTGAAACGGCCCTTATCAAAGTTACAAATGACATCCTATGTGACTGACCGTGATGCACTATCTCTCCTCATCCTTCTCAGCCTTCTGCAGCCTTTGACACGGTTGACCATACCATCCTCCTTCAACATCTTTCCTCCGTTGTCCAGAAGAGTGGGATTGCCCTCGCCTGGTTCCATTCTTATGTATCTAGTCGTAGCCAGAGAATCTCCTGTAACAGCTTCTTTTCCCACTCCCACACCGTCACCTCTGGAGTCCCCTTGGATCTATCCTTGGCCTTCTCCAATTTCTCACCTACGTGCTGATATTCGGTGACATCATCCGAAAACACATCAGATTCCACATATACGCTGATGACACCCAGCTCTACCTCACCACCACCTCCCTCGACCCCTCCACTCCCTATGATTTGTCACGCTACTTGTCCGACATCCAGTATTGGATGAGCAGAATTTTTCTCCATCTAAAAATTGGGAAGACTGAAGCCATTGTCTTCAGCCCCCGTCACAAAACTCCCTATCGACCAATTCCATCCCCTCCCTGGCCACTGTCTGAGGCTGAACCAGACTGTTCACAATCTTGGCATCCTAATTGACCCTGAGCTGAGCTTCCGATCCCATAATCCTCTCCATCACCAAGACCGCCTACTTCCATCTCTAATATCGTCCGTCTCTCCCCTGCCTCAGTTCCTCTGCTGCTGAAACCCTCATTGAAACCCTGCCTTTGTTACCTCTAGACTCGGCTATTCCAATGCTCTCCTGGCCGGCCTCCCATCTTCCACCTCCATAAACTTGAGCTGATCCAAAACTCTGCTGCCCGAATCCTAACTTGCACCAAGTCCTGTTCTTTCATCACCCCTGTGCTCGCTGACCTATATTGGCACCTCGTCCAGCAACCCCTCAAATTTAAAATTCTCATCCTTGTGTTCAAACCCCTTCATGGCCTCGGCCCTCCCTATCTCTGTAACCTCCTTCAGCCCTACAACCTTCCGAGAACTCTGCGTACCTCCAATTCTGGCCTCTTGTACATCCGATTTCCTTCACCCTACCTTTAGCTGTCTAGGTCCTAGCATTGAAATTCCCTCTCTGCCTCTCTACCTGTCTCTCCTCCTATAAGACACTCCCTCCTTAAAACCTACCTCTTTGACCAAGCTTTTGATCACCTGTCCTAATATCTCCTTATGTGTCAAATTTTGTCTGACAATGCTCCTGTAAAGTGCCTTGGAATGTGTTTACTACATTAAAAACACTATATAAATGCAAGTTGTTGTACATATGTGTTCCTTTTCTTTCCTTTAATCTTTTCTGAAGCAAGTTAGTCTATCGTATCATTTCCTGAGAAGATTGCAGCCTTTTGTGAACACACTCAGTGATTAGATTCTTAAATACCCCTTTTACTGGTTGCCATGACTTGTTTGGATTTTTACAACTGATACTTGGGGCTCAATTTTGAAATGGTGGCGGCTTGGCAGTGGGTGGGTGGGGGGAGGGGGGAAGGGGGGAGGAGTGAAGGTACATGGCAAACCCGAATAAAAAAAATTACCGTTTCCGACATGATTGCAATGTAATTGATGGTGATTGAAGTTCTTTCCGGGTTTTGCACCAGGCAGCCAGCCTGATTGACAGGAAGATCGGGGTGGGGGGGAGGGGAAGATCGGGGGTGGGTGAAGAGGGGGTGATCGGGGGGATGTTGGGGGAAGAGGGGAAGATCAGGGGGACATTGGGGGGTGAAGAGGGAGAGATCGGGGGACATCAGGGGAAGAAGGGGAAATCGGGGGGATATCGGGGGGTGAAGACGAGAAGATCGGGGAGACATCGGGGGGTGGAGAAGAGGGGGAGATCGGAGAGGGAGGCATCGGACATCGGAGCAGGGTGGAAAGGTAGGTTGATTTTGTGTTTTAACTTTGTGCAATGGTTTGTTATTTAATTTATTTAGTTTATTTTTTGCCTGATCCGGCCCTTCACACCTGGTTTCACCAGGCGTGAATCAGAAGCCGTGGGAAAGCCGCCCAGGTAAGTTAAAAATCATCCTGACCATCGCGTGGGGGATTTCCCCTCTTAACAACCGGTCTAAGGCTGCGCGTTTGAGACAGGCACTTCCTTGTCCTTAGTCGATCAGCACAAGCAATCAGTTCCTGTTTCTACCCAACAGTCCCATAACTTCCCCTAACTTTCCCCCGTTTTTAACTGCATTGTTGGCTCAGTCTGACTTCCACAGTTCAATAATCTCTACTCCAGTTCGCCGATCGAGGCCAACCGATCAACTCACCAGCAGTGAGATCCTGCCGACTACGCCAATTTGTTGTGGGAAATCACCACTCAGAGTCAGACTTAAAGATTCAACATGCAGTTTATTGGACAAAGCTTTGGGAGAAGCGCTTGACACTCCGCAGTGTACGCAGTCACCTTCTCAATTTTAAAATGGTCGTTGAGCTTCTTTTATATGTTACAAGTACAGACATTCAGCAGTTATTACATTATTAGCCTTGGTTAGTGACACATTAGCCAATTGGACCCCGACAGCAACAATTGACCTCCAATCACATTAAAACAACTGTTATCAACTTAAGACAGTCTTTGTCTGTCCTGTAGTTTTTATCAGTTCGTTGTGCTAAGTCAGCATTTTTAATGTCTTTTCACAGAGTCCATTTTGTTTAGCAGAGTCCATTTTGTTTAGCAATACACTAATTTGTTAATCATCATATGTTATGCTTAAGCTTTTATTTATGGTTAGTCTGGTTTGCGCAAGGCGCATTTCAGTGTGGTCTCGGGGCAGCGACCGCAGCCACGCACACACTAGTTGCCAAAGGTCATCTTTGCCTTTAACCCAACAGCTTAAATTTTACCTCAACACAAGAAACACAAAAAGTTAATACGCAGGTACAGCAGGCAATTAGGAAAGCAAATTGCATGTTAGCCTTTATTGCAAAGGAGTTGGAGTACAAGAGTAAGGAAGTCTTACTACAGTTGTACAGGGCATTAGTGAGACCTCACCTGGAGTACTGCGTAAAGTTTTGGTCTCCTTATCTAAGGAGGGATATACTTGCCTTAGGGGCGGTGCAACGAAGCTTCACTAGATTAATTCCTGGGATGAGGGGGTTGTCTTATGAAGAGAGATTGAGTAGAATGGGCCAATACTCTCTGGAGTTTAGAAGAATGGGAGATGATCGAATTGAAACATACAAGATTCCGAGGGGGCTTGACAGGGTAAATACTGAGAGATTGTTTCCCCTGGCTAGAGAGTCTAGAACTAGAGGACATAGTCACAGGATAAGGGGTCGGCAATTCAAGACTGAGATGAGGAGGAATTTCTTCACGCAGAGGGTTAAGAATCTTTGGACTTGTCTACCCCAGAGGGCTGTGGATGCTAAGTCACTGAATATATTCAAGGCTGCGATGGATAGATTTTTGGACTCGAGGGGAATCAAGGGATATGGGGCTCGGGTGGGAAAGTGGAATTGAGGTTGAAGATCAGCCATGATCAGATTGAATGGTGGACCAGGCTCGAGGGGCTAAATGGCCTATTCATGTTTCTATGTTCATATGATTGATAACCAGAGTATGCACACTGTCGCTAATCACTCCGGCAAACTAAACACTCTGGGAGAGAGCTGTGCTGACTAATAGGGCATTGTGTGTGGGTCATGGATTGTATTCAGGTTTATTGGGTAAAAAGTGGGAGTGGGGTCACCTTTCACATTACAAAGTGAATAGTGACATTACGTCCAATGATGTCACTTGCCGCGCATGCGCCAGGCTTTCCGAAAAATCAACTCGCTGCCATTCATTCTCAACAGCATGATCCAGGTATAATTGGGAGGGGGGGTGACGAGGGGGGGAGGGGGGAGGAGAGTATGGTCCATCTCCCCATCTGGACCACGTTCTCCCTCTCTTCCCTCCCACTTAGACTTGGGTCACATTCTCTCCACCCCCCTCCCCCCCATCACCACTCGTGCTCTCCCCCATCCAGGCTCCCCCCTTCCCCCCCGGCTTCTGCTCCCCCCATCCCTCTTCCTTCTCCCCTTCCCCACTGCTTCTGCTTCCTGCACTGCTTCTGCGTCCACCTTCTCCCCTGCTTCTCCCCTACCCCGCTTCTCCCCTTCCACCTGCTTCTGCTTCTCGCACTGCTTCTGCTCTCCCCCTTGCTTCCCCCGCTTTTCCCATTCCCCTTGCTTTTCCCCTTCCCTCTGCTTTTCCCTTCCCATTGCTTCTGCTTCCCGCTCTGCTCTCCTCCCCCCTTATGACTACCTGCATTTATTGCATTTTTGGTGCTCGGCCTCCGGTCTGCGCTTTTAGTGAACGGCAGTGGGGGCAGTTGGTGACTTAAAATGTGCATACGCTGCCCAAAACGCTCTGGGCCCAAGTGTACACATGCGTTATCGATAGCGGAATCAGTTAGTCCCTGGTGCTAGTCACAGTGTAAAGTCATTGCAATTCAAAGTAATTCATTGTATGTGAAATACTTAGAGACATATCTGAGAGTTGAGATAAGAAGCTGTATAAATGTCTTTTTTTACCTCGGTGCCTTTACCTTGATTTTTCAATAAAATTAAAATCAATCCTTGATTGTGTCCTCCACTGATGCTATTGCCCTCCCCCAACAGCAGTAATCCCTTACTACCCTATGGGTATTTGATCATCTTGAGCTATACTTTGCCCATTAATCTTCAATCACAATCCCAATTTGATAATTATCCAGGTGTTTTTTTGGGAGGGACAGTTGTGTGTTTTGAGACATGTGAAACCATTCTTAAGAGACTCTAAACCAAGCTATTCAGAAACCCACAGAAGTACATTTCTGTTTGCCAATATGGAGTGTGCACTCACACCATAGGGACACACTTCACTTACCTAAATCAAAAATACACAGGTTGGCAACATCCAAGGTTTGGCAACCCCTCAAGCGTATATGGGATACTGCAGCTAATATCATGCAGCTTGCCAGAGCACTTGTAAGCTTTAAACTGCCTATCCAGCAAGAATCAACCTACATGTTGGATTTGGCTTGCAGGGATATCTGGAGCAGAGTGGGTAAAATCTCAGCCTCCAAGGATAGGTCTACCCATTCAACTTCTATTAATGAGCCTAGAGCAAAGATAACCCGCACTTCTTTTCTCTACCAACCATCTTCTTAAATCCCTCTCCCTTGCCTCCTCCAATCTCACCTCCAACAAGTGCGAGGAGCTCAGGGACTTCTTTATAACTAAGATTGAGAACATCCATTCAGCTGCCTCTGCTGCATCCCTCCCCCTATCCCACCAAGTCAAGGTACCCCCCCCCACAACCCTGCCCTAGCCCTGAACTTGCATATTTCTCTAGTTTCTCTCCTATCTTTCCTCATGTCTTCTCCAAGCTAATCTTGTCCATGAGACCAACCTCCTTATCTCGACCCTGTTCCCATTAAATTGCTGACCACACAACTTCCCTTCCTGGCCCCCATGCTAGCTGATACTGTAAATGGTTCCCTCTCCTCTGGTACTGTCCCTTTCCCTTTTACAACTGCCGTCATTACCCATCTCCTCAAAAAACTTACCCAAAACCCTTCTGTCCTTGCAAACTACCCCTCCATCTCCAATCTCCCTTTCCTCTCCAAAGTCCTTGAACATGTCACCTCCTAAATCCGTGCCCCTCTTTCTCACAAGTCCATGTTTGAACCACCCCAATCAGTACTGCTGCAGTATTGAAACGGCCCTTATCAAAGTTACAAATGACATCCTATGTGACTGACCGTGATGCACTATCTCTCCTCATCCTTCTCAGCCTTCTGCAGCCTTTGACACGGTTGACCATACCATCCTCCTTCAACATCTTTCCTCCGTTGTCCAGAAGAGTGGGATTGCCCTCGCCTGGTTCCATTCTTATGTATCTAGTCGTAGCCAGAGAATCTCCTGTAACAGCTTCTTTTCCCACTCCCACACCGTCACCTCTGGAGTCCCCTTGGATCTATCCTTGGCCTTCTCCAATTTCTCACCTACGTGCTGATATTCGGTGACATCATCCGAAAACACATCAGATTCCACATATACGCTGATGACACCCAGCTCTACCTCACCACCACCTCCCTCGACCCCTCCACTCCCTATGATTTGTCACGCTACTTGTCCGACATCCAGTATTGGATGAGCAGAATTTTTCTCCATCTAAAAATTGGGAAGACTGAAGCCATTGTCTTCAGCCCCCGTCACAAAACTCCCTATCGACCAATTCCATCCCCTCCCTGGCCACTGTCTGAGGCTGAACCAGACTGTTCACAATCTTGGCATCCTAATTGACCCTGAGCTGAGCTTCCGATCCCATAATCCTCTCCATCACCAAGACCGCCTACTTCCATCTCTAATATCGTCCGTCTCTCCCCTGCCTCAGTTCCTCTGCTGCTGAAACCCTCATTGAAACCCTGCCTTTGTTACCTCTAGACTCGGCTATTCCAATGCTCTCCTGGCCGGCCTCCCATCTTCCACCTCCATAAACTTGAGCTGATCCAAAACTCTGCTGCCCGAATCCTAACTTGCACCAAGTCCTGTTCTTTCATCACCCCTGTGCTCGCTGACCTATATTGGCACCTCGTCCAGCAACCCCTCAAATTTAAAATTCTCATCCTTGTGTTCAAACCCCTTCATGGCCTCGGCCCTCCCTATCTCTGTAACCTCCTTCAGCCCTACAACCTTCCGAGAACTCTGCGTACCTCCAATTCTGGCCTCTTGTACATCCGATTTCCTTCACCCTACCTTTAGCTGTCTAGGTCCTAGCATTGAAATTCCCTCTCTGCCTCTCTACCTGTCTCTCCTCCTATAAGACACTCCCTCCTTAAAACCTACCTCTTTGACCAAGCTTTTGATCACCTGTCCTAATATCTCCTTATGTGTCAAATTTTGTCTGACAATGCTCCTGTAAAGTGCCTTGGAATGTGTTTACTACATTAAAAACACTATATAAATGCAAGTTGTTGTACATATGTGTTCCTTTTCTTTCCTTTAATCTTTTCTGAAGCAAGTTAGTCTATCGTATCATTTCCTGAGAAGATTGCAGCCTTTTGTGAACACACTCAGTGATTAGATTCTTAAATACCCCTTTTACTGGTTGCCATGACTTGTTTGGATTTTTACAACTGATACTTGGGGCTCAATTTTGAAATGGTGGCGGCTTGGCAGTGGGTGGGTGGGGGGAGGGGGGAAGGGGGGAGGAGTGAAGGTACATGGCAAACCCGAATAAAAAAAATTACCGTTTCCGACATGATTGCAATGTAATTGATGGTGATTGAAGTTCTTTCCGGGTTTTGCACCAGGCAGCCAGCCTGATTGACAGGAAGATCGGGGTGGGGGGGAGGGGAAGATCGGGGGTGGGTGAAGAGGGGGTGATCGGGGGGATGTTGGGGGAAGAGGGGAAGATCAGGGGGACATTGGGGGGTGAAGAGGGAGAGATCGGGGGACATCAGGGGAAGAAGGGGAAATCGGGGGGATATCGGGGGGTGAAGACGAGAAGATCGGGGAGACATCGGGGGGTGGAGAAGAGGGGGAGATCGGAGAGGGAGGCATCGGACATCGGAGCAGGGTGGAAAGGTAGGTTGATTTTGTGTTTTAACTTTGTGCAATGGTTTGTTATTTAATTTATTTAGTTTATTTTTTGCCTGATCCGGCCCTTCACACCTGGTTTCACCAGGCGTGAATCAGAAGCCGTGGGAAAGCCGCCCAGGTAAGTTAAAAATCATTCTAACTACCTAATATGTCACAAGTAAAGTGCCTTAAGTACCTCAATGAGGTACATTTGGTTCTTTAACTATCATCCTGCCGGCTTTAATTGCCGGCGGGACTTCCAGATTCGGGACGCCCGCGCGCACATGTGGGAAACTCGGATTGGAGCCAACTTCCAAACCCGCTCTACATTTCTGCCATTTTCACAGCCCTTCCGCCCCCAACGCACCCGCAATTTAATATTTAATTTTGAGCCCTTCAAATCAAAAATAATTGGTGCCATACTTTTAACTGAAGAAATCACACTGCATTTATTTAAAATGACTTGGTTCCTCCTTTCAAGTCTATAGTTTGAAAAGCGGTCTGAACTGACCTCACAACAGATCTATCGGATTTAATTGGGATATGGGTTCATTTTTTTTTAACTGCGACTGGCTTTAAACTCCGATTGTGACCGAATTTAAAGAGATAGCCATCAAGCTAAAACTAGACCGATTAAAAATACTATGGGCTGGATTTAACACTGCTGTTCGTAAATATAACATGGCAGGACTTCTGCCCATGCTTTCTGACCCTCGCCAATATTATAGCCTTGGGGTTATTTAAATATTGGATACAGGCTCTTCGGCCTCTCTGTGAGAGTTGCTCAGAATTACGAATGGAGACCTGCTGCCATGTAGAGAGGCAGCTCGCCTCAATGCCGTCCAAATATTTCTAAAACTTTTCAGGTCGCCTCTTTGGCCTGTGCAATCCATCACTCTGTGAGCAATTGGGATACCTGAGGACACTTCGGTGAAAAACTCAGCATGGGGCTTGGGAGCAGTAGACAATGAGAATTTTAAAGGAGAGTTCAGAGTGGTGGAACAAGGTGAGCTGCTCAAACAAGGAGAAATTATTAGAGGAGTAAGGAGAGAGATCAAGGTTTGATTTGATGGTAACGGCTATACCGCCACCATGGCAGTCTGGGCAGACGGTTTGGCCAGTGCAGATGGTGGAAAGTATGATGAGGTGGGGAGGCTTCAGTGAGGGGCAAGGTGTCACCACCCATCAGCCAAGTTTCAATTAAAGCCAGGGTGTCAATGCAATCATCCACAATAAGGTTGTGGATGGCAAGGGTCTTGCTCACAAGTGATCAGATATTCTGGAGAGAAATGCAGAGAGGGATGAAGATTGTTGGTCCATTGGTGGAGTCCAGTGTAGCAGTGGTGGGTGGTGTGTGCGAGACTGGAAGGAGGTTGATGAGATGGGCTGGATGGTCAGTGAGAGAGGGGCAGGTGGGATTGTTGCTCATAAGGGAGGCAGCTACTGGTGCTTTGATGGCCCCTTCTGAGAATGCCAGAAGAGGCACAAAGGGTGGCTATGGTCTCATTCAAGGGGGATTCAAGAGACATAGTGATGGATTGGGATAGCATTAGGAGAGGCAAAATACCCGAGAGGAGAAATAAAAGGTGGCATGACTGGGTGACAGGAAGGGGAGGAGGCAGGAGAGAAAGGCCTAAGAAAAGCCAAGAGGAAATAAAGGAGATAGAAGTAATATGCTCGGGTCCGGAGCAGCAGCTAAAATGCACACACGAATGGACAAAGAGGGGATTTGGATTACATAGGCATGGCAGAGATTTGAAGAGCCATGTCCTGGTCATAAACAGAGGACCTTCCCTCTTACTCCAAGTGCCTTGTATCAAATGCATCAATAATTGTTAAATGCAGTACAATTGGTTCCTTAATGTTGCAATAAAATGTTGCAACATTGAATTAACCAACTGTCAGCCCACAGGTGCAAAATTTCACTGGATACAAACCTCACAAAGCACTTAAGCACTCCACAAAGCAAGACTCACAAATTCAACAAATTGAATATTACCAACTTAGCTATTACTGTTGCATTATATATTACTGCAATGCATCAAGCAAGAGAATGATGATCCTCCACTGAAACCTTTACTGATTCAGATTACTGCTGAATGAGACCAACAATATCAGTGATTGTTTCAGAAGCAGTTATGATAATCTTAACTGAATTGGGAAAATTAAAAATTGTATTCCTTGCATGGTTCTGTTCATCAATATGCTGGATCAACCCCTGTAGCTCTTCCAGGTCCTCAGTGATAGGTAGTATTAGTGCTGGCTCCTGTTCTGCTGGCTCCATGTCAGTATGACATACACATGTTTGATGGCAGTGGCAGGAGCTATGTATCAACACCAAAATATGGCAAACTGTCACTGTAGGTCCATGATCTGCTTCCCATAGGCAATAAAGTGCCAACAAAGTTCCTTTTAGTAAAAGCATTTAAAGTTTCTGATGATACCAGCATTCATTGTTACTGTGTTTAGTGGCATGTGGTAGAGGTGCATAGAATTACATAGGAATTACAACATGGAAACAGACCGTTTGGCCCAACCAGTCCGTGTTAGAGTTTATCCTCTACATGAACAGTAGTCCTAATCCCATGTGACCACCCTATTCCCATATCCCTTTATTCCCCTTTCCTTCAACCACGCATCTAACGATTTGTAAATGTTGATATGGTCTCTATTTCAATCACTAACTCTGGTCGAGAATTTGACAGCCTCACAGCCCACTGTGTAAAAGAGATTCTCCTGAGCTCTGTCCCAAAGCGATTATATTTAAACTTATATCTATATCCCCTTGTTCTTGAGAGGCTGTTTCTGTCTACTCCGTCCCATCCCTTCATAATTTTAAATACCCAAATCACCCCTTAATCTCTTCTGTTCTAATGAAAACGTCCCTGAGCTCCCTGCTTTTCTTTAAAACAGTACCAGCTTATCTTTCATATGTATGTCAACTAGGATTGTTAACCCTCCCAGATTGCGTGGGAGTCTCCCAGAATGGGGCATGGATTTTCCGAGCACTGCAGCTAGCAACCTGGGAGATCTTGGCGCTTTAAATTTCCTGCCAAGCGTCCCACGCTCCATGAAGTCACCGGCTCAGTGACATCACCCCCGCCACAGGAGCTGGGGTCGACTGCTGTGTTGGGAACATTTGGGAGTCGTGTGGGGGGAAAGAAGCTGAGTGGGGATGGAGGGGTCGAGGGAAGAGAGGGAGATTGGGGAATGGGGGCTTGAGGGAGAGAGAGAGACAGACTGGAGAATGGGGTCGGGGAGAGGGGAAGATTGGGGAATGGGGGTCGGGGGTGAGGGAGACTGTAGAATGGGGGTCAATGGTGAGGGAGACTGGAAAATGGGGGTCGGGGGTGAGGGATCGGGGTGAGAGAGGGGGTCTGGGGAATGGGGGTTGGGGCGAGGGAGACTGAGGAATGGGTTTGGGGGTGAGGGATCGGGGTGAGAGAGGGTGACTGGGGTTCAGGGAGACTGGGGCTTGGGCATGAAGGAGAGAGGGCAACTGGGGGTCAGGGGATTGGGGCTCGACCTGCAGGGAAGAAAGAGAGACGGGGGAATGGGGTGGGGTGGGGTAGCAATGAGCATTTTCTGCAGAGTAGCAGGAACGTGGATAGTGGGAGCAGCGCCATGAGAGGAGCAGCCAGAGAAGTGAGTGAAACCTGGGGAACTTACTGTGGGTAAACAGTGAAAGATTGTTTTCATTGGTGGGCAAATGGGGAACAAGGGGAAGGAGACCAAGGATTCTCACTGAAAGAACCAAGGAGGAAGGGAGAAGAAAGGTTCTTGAACTGAAGGCTATTAGATCATGGGATACTTCACCACAAGTGTCTATTGAGGTAGAGACTAGAACATTATTTAAAAGGGAATGAAATAATTATTTGAAAAGAAGGAATATAAAAGGATCTGAGAGGGAATGGGGTCACAGAAGAGAGCACCAGCACCTGGGGGCCAAATGGTCTCCTCCTGTGCTGTAATTTCTATCATTCTATGAAAACTCTCCTTTATAGTGTCCAAGCCCATGGAGTGGTTTAGAAATGTTGGTGCTGTGCTGAGTTTTAAAAATGTGCCCTGTGAGAAGAGCCCCAAACACTGAGCCCACTGCCCTTTGTGCGATCTCTCAAGTTGTTTCAGGTCGGCCTGTGTCAGCTGGTTTTGACATGTGACCTCCAAATACAGATCGGCTCTGACTGAGGCTCCCAGTTCAGAGTTGTCATCCTCACACAAAACCTGAGACCAAACCAGTGTCAAAGGAAATAGGAAAAGAAATGGGGCCTATTAAAAATGGCATAAGCTTGACCGCACCTTGTGTAATGCAGGGGGATTCAGGGTGAGTATCATAGAATTACATGGAATGTACAGCACAGAAACAGGCCATTTGGCCCAACAGGTCCACGCTGGTGTTTATGCTCCACATGAGCCTCCTCTCTCCCTACTTCATCTAACCCGATCAGCATATCCTTCTATTCCTTTCTCCCTCATGAATTTATCTAGCTTCCCATTAAATGTATCTATGCTCATCACCTTACCTACTCCTTGCGGTAGCGAGTTCCACATTCTAACCACTTGGATTTATTAGTGACTATCTTATATTTATGGCCCCTAGTTCTGGACTCCTCTGCAGTGGGTTATAGATTTATGACAAGTTACAGGTAGGATATTGGAGCATTGCACCATTACTACCAGTTACATACAGACTATCAGTGAGTTTTTGTGTTACTGTTGTTTATGAGGGAAATCTGAGTATTATCAGTTAATGGAGCAATTTCAGTGATTTACTACTGGTTATTGGTGGAATCAAAGTTCCTCCCATACCTTCAGTTCCCCTCTTCCCTGCCCTTGGTTTCCCTTCTTTGCCTGCTGGTTCTCAGAATTTCTCACACAACAGCTGCTAGCACGAAACCATGAGTAAAGATAGTGAACTACAGGGGACCCAACCTTTATAAAGTAAATGTAATAACATTTGCAGATGTCACGTGATTAGACATCACATGGTCATAAAATCATGTGATCAGACCTCCAGGAATGCATCTAACCCTAATGGAACATGGAGAATTTACGAGATAGAATGCTCATTCGGCATGCACTTCCTGTAAGGGTCACACTTGCTTCCTGCAACATTTTCCCTATCACGTCTTCCAAATCAACATGAGTAACTTCACTGGAGATCTACTGGTACATATATAAAAGTTTTGCATCTAGCACTCAGATGTCACACAGGTACAAAACAATATTAAAAAGGAGAAAGAAATCCAGACTTTGACCTAGAATCTGAAATTTAAACCAGTTACAACTGTCTTCAGCAGTTCTAGGTAGCTGCAATTACCTGCATTTGCTACTGAGAGCAGTGGCCTTAAAGATACAGGCCGGGTTAGGAGCCAAACATAACTACTGTGGCTGCCTATGTTATCAACAAATAGGATATCACATCACTACAGCCAATGACTGGAACAATAAAAGTCCTGTAGCCAGTATTTCAACTCTTCTTCAGTCACCTATGCCTTTCTATTTGCCCGGTACATTTCTCTATCAGAATTCCAGGTGAATCAATGTTTTCATGCCTTACTAATATCCTTTGTCAGATCCATCAGCATTATAACAGAAAGTAACATTGAATGATCTTTGGACCTCTGTACTTGCAATTAATGAGAATACTTAAGTGACTACACCAGCAGCAGCAGAAGGGTCTATTATAGGTTGTCAGGTAGAACAGTGCCTTAACCACTGCTGCAGCTTAAATGGATTGGCACTCAGTTTCAACTTGGAAGACTTTACTTGATAGACGATGAATTTAATTTTAGTGAGTCTGCAAAGTCTGTAACATCCCTCTGTTGTCATTAGAACCATGCTTTCTTGGTGAACATAACATCAGTAAAGGAGGAGGTTGAGAAATTAGATAGGATAAAAATAAGTAAAGAGGAGGTACCTAAATGTTTGGCAGCGCTCAAAGTGGAAAAGTCACCAGGATGGGATGCATCCTAGATTGCTGAGGGAAGTAAGGGTGGGAATATCAGAGACTCTAGCCACAATCTTTCAAATTCTTGGATATGGGAGTGGTGCCAGAGGCCTGGAGGGTTGAAAATATTACACCCCTGATTAAAAAAGAGGAGAGGGATAAACCCATAATCCGGCACAAAATTTACTGTCACTTCAAAAGACGTGATAATTGGCATTTGAATGGACAGATCAGGAAGGTGAATGCGTGGCTGAAAGAGTGGTATGGGAAGGAGGGGTTCCATTTCATGGGACACTGACACCAATACTGGGACAGGAAGGAGCTGTACTACTGGGATAGGCTCCATCTGAACTGGAATGGGACCAGTGTCTTGGCGGAAAGGATAAATAGGGCTGTCAATAGGACTTTAAACTAATAAGACAGGGGGAGGGATCTGGGGAAGGTAACATAACTCTGAAGAAAAAAGAAATAGGAAATGAGAGTAAAGGTCAGACCAAGTTAAGGAATAAGGGTAACATAAACGGCTGGGGAAAAAATACAGTTATAGAACATAAGGACAAAATGACTGTTAAAAATAAAGGGAGGGGAATAATTACTAAAAACAAATTAGATTGCCTGTACAGCAATGTGCACAGCATCCGAAACAAAACGGGGGAACTGGAGGCAATAATTCACAGCGAGGAGCCAGTTGTGGTAGGGATAACTGAAACATGGTTATATAAGGAACAGGACTGGCAGTTAAATATTGCAGGATATAATGTATTTAGAAAAGATAGGGAAGGAAGAAGTAGGGGTGGGGTAGCTGTACTAATGAGAGATAATATAATGGCAAAAGAAAAAAGGGATGTAAGTAACATTAAGATAGAAACAGAATCCATATGGATTGAGACGAAGGATAAGAAGGGACCAATCACGTTAATAAGTATATTCTACAGACCACCTAATAGTAAACGGGAAGTGGAGGATGAAATACATAAGCAAATCTATGAAATGAGTAAAAAAATCAAATAATAATCATATGCGATTTCAACTACCCCCAAATAAACTAGCAAGAAGAGGTAGGGAAAGGGGAAAAGAGAATGGAGTTTTCACAGTGTGTATAGGACTCCTTTCTTACCCTGTATGTGAGAAGGCCAACAAGAGAGGAATCACTGCTGGATCTAATAATGGGAAATGAACCAGAACAGATAAGAGAAGTCAGCATAGGGGAACATCTAGGCAACAGCAATCATAACATACTAAGGTTTAAAATAATGATTGATAAAGCCATATGTAAGACAAAGACCAAAGTGATAGATTGGAAAAAAGCTAAATTTGAGGGGATGCGAGTGGAACTAGGGCAGGTAAACTGGGAAAAAAAATTGACAAAGAAATAGAATAGCATTGGGCAATATTTAAAATGGTGATTGATAGAATTCAGGAGAAATATATTCCTTTAAAAGCCAAGAACAAACTAGTAATGAAACACCATGGATGAATAAAGTGGTAAGGGTAAAGTTGATATCAAAGATAAAGGCATACTCTAAGTGCATAGACAATAAAGGAGAGGATGACAAAAGGGAATATGAAGAGGTTAGGAAAAAAGTAAAAAATAAATTAGGAAAGCAAAGAGGAACTATGAGATTCAATTATCAAGGAATATAAAAAAAAAGTAAAGTATTCTACAGACACATAAATAATGAAAGAAAAATCAGAATAGAGATAGGGCCACTAGGGATGCACACGATAAACTCACAGGAATGGCAGAAATATTGAATAGTTACTTCACCCCCATATTTACCAGGGATACTAACTAGGTGGACAGGACATTAGAAGAAGAGATCGAAAAAGATATTAAAGCATTTAAGATAGAAAGTGGGGGAGATAATTGATAAACTAATCAAACTTAGGGAGGATAAGACCCCTGGTCCGGATGGATTGCATTCTCGAATATTAAAAGAAGCTAGGAACGAGATAGCAGAGGCACTATTACTTATATATAAAAATTCACTAGAAAAGAGAATAGTGCTGGTGGACAGCTAATATTATTCCTATCTTTAACAAGTCCTATATAGAACAAGTCCAGGGAACTATAGACCAGTCAGCTTAACATCGATGGTAGGAAAGATTAGGGAATCTTTATTCAAAGATGTAATAGAAAGACGTCTAGGGAATTAAAGTATAAGGAATAGTCAGCACAGATTTTGGAAGGGAAGGTCATGCTTGACCAACCTTATTGAATTCTTTGAAGCAGTAACAGAAAGGGTAGACAAGGGTAATGTAGTAGATGTAATATATTTGGATTTTCAAAATGCCTTCGGTAAGGTACTGCATGACTCATGGCTAAGGTCAGATCATATGGAGTCAGGGGACAGGTAGTAGAATGAATAGCAAGTTGGCTACAAAGCAGAAAACAGTGAGTAGGGGTTAAGGGTAGCTACTGAGGCTGGCAAAAGGTGAAGTGGTGTTCCACAGGGATCGGTGCTGGGACCACTGTTGTTCACAATTTACATTAACGATTTGGATTCGGGGATTGGAAGTATAATTTCAAAATTTGCGGACGACACCAAATTGGGGGGTATAATTAATACAAAGGAAGAATGCATCAAAATGCAAGAGGACATTAATAAACTTGCAGAATGGGCGTGTAATTGGCAAATGAATTTCAATATAGATAAGTATGAGGTGATGCATTTTGGTAGGAAGAATAAAGAGGCCACATACTGCTTGAATAATAAGAGTCTAAACAGGATAGAGGAGCAAAGGAATCTAGGGGTACAGATACACAAATCACTAAAAGTAGAGACGCAGGTTAAAAAGGCCATAAAAAAGACAAATCAAGTACTAGGATATATTTCTGGAGGGATAGAATTGAAAAGCAAAGAAGTTATGTTAAACTTGTATCGAACCTTGGTCAGACCACACTTGGAGCAATGTGCATAGCTCTGGTCTCCATATTATAGAAATGATATAGAGGCATTGGAGAGGGTGCAAAAAAGATTCACAAGGATGATACCAGAACTGAGAGTATATCCTGAACAGGCTGAGACTCTTTTCTTTAGCAAAGAGAAGGCTGGGGGGAGGGGTGGGGAGGTGACCTGTTAGTGGACTTTGAGATAATGACAGGGTTTGATAGGGTAGACGTAGAGAAAATGTTTCCACTTGTGGGGAAGTCCAAAACTAGAGGTCATTAATATAAAATAGTCACTAATAAATCCAATAGGGATTTCAATAGAAACTTCTTTACCCACGGAGTGGTAAGAATGTGGAACATGCTACCACAAGGAGTAGTTGAGGCGTAAAACATAGATGCATTTAAGGGGAAGCTGGATAAGCACATGAGGGAGAAAGGAATAGAAGGGTATCCTGATAGGGTTGGATGAAGTAGGGAGGTACGAGGCTCGTGTGCAGCTTAAATGCCGGCATAGACCAGTTGGGGCGAATGGCTTGTTTCTGTGCTGTAGTTTTGATGTAACTTGATGTAACTCGATGACATGGGCTAATGACTGCCAGCATGGATTTGTTAAAGGCAAATCATGCCTGACAAACTTGATTGAGTTCTTTGATGAAGCAACGGAGAGGGCTGATGAAGGTAATGCGGTTGATGTTGTATAAATGGACGAGCAGAAGGCATTTGATAAAGTACCACGAAATAAACCTGTTAGCAAAATTGAAGCCCATGGGATTAAAGGAGTAGTGACAGCATGGATACAAAATTGTCCACAGGACAGAAAGCAGATAGTAGTGATTATTTTTCAGACTGGAAGGAAGTATACAGTGGTGTCGCCCAGGAGTTGGTACCAGGACCACTGCTCTTTTTGATATATATTAATGACCTGGACTTGGATATAAAGAGCATAATTTCAAAGTTTGCAGATGACATGAAACTCCTAGCCCTGCACATTTTTTCGTTTCAAGTACTTATCCAGTTAACCTTTTGAAGGCCATGATTGAATCTGCCTCCACCACTCCCTTGGGCAGTGCATTCCAGATCCCATCCACTCGCTGTATAAAAAAGTTTTTACTCATGTCACCTTTGGTTCTTTTGCCAATCACCTTAAATCTATGCCCTCTCGTTCTTGACCCTTCTGTCAATGGGAACAGTTTCTCTCTAACTACTCTGTCTAGACCCTTCAAGATTTTGAATACCTCTATCAAATTTTCTCTCAACCTTCTCTGTTCCAAGGAGAGCAATCCCAGCTTCTCCAGTCTATCACGTAATTTAAGTCACTCATCCCTGGAATCATTCCAGTAAATCTCCTCTGCACCCTCTCTCAGGCCTTCACATCCTTCCTAAAGTGCATTGCCCAGAACAAGACACAATACTCCAGTTGTGGCCGAACCAATGTTTTCTAAAGGTTCATCATGACTTCCTTGCTTTTGTAGCCTAACAAGGCTATTAAGATTAAGAAAGCATTTGGGATTCTTCCTTTATAAATAGAGGCATAGAGTACAAAAGCAAGGAAGTTATGCTGAACCTTTTATAAATCATTGGTTAGGCTTCCGATGGAATATTGTTTCCAGATCTGGGCACCACACTTTAGGAAGGATGTCAAGGCCTTGGAGAGGGTGCAGAGGGGATTTATTAGAATGGTACAAGGGATGAGGGTCTTCGAGGTTAGAAAAATTGGGACTGTTCTGTTTAGAACAGAGAAGGTTAATGGCAGTTTTAATAGAGGTGTTCAAAATTTTGAGGGATTTTGATAGAGTACAATGGGAGAAACTGTTTCCACTGGCAGAAGGGTCGATAATCAAAGGACACAGGTTTAAGGTAATTGGCAAAAGAACCAGAGGGGAGATGAGGAGAATTTTTTTTAAGCAGCGAATTGTCATGATCTGGAAAGCACTGCCTGAAAGGGTGGTGGCAGCAGATTCAACAATAATTTTCAAAGGAAATTGGATAAATACTTGAAAAGGAAAAATTTGCATGGCTATGGGGATAGAGCAGGGGAGTGGGACTAATTGGGTTGCTCTTTCCAAGAGCCGACACAGGTACAATGGGCCAAATTGCCTCCATGTGTGCTGTTCTGTACTACAGCAACATCAGAAGTATTGGCACCCTTGGTGTTTATTTCATTCATGCTCAGATTTAGCATGATTGGGAACAGGGCCGAGGATTAGATTCGGGGTCAGGTCCGGGAGTCGGGGCCAAATACAGGGGTCGGGTCATGCCAGTTCAGGGATCGGGGCCGGGTCAGATCGGACTGGGGATGGGGAGCGGGGATCAAGGGGCAGGGTGATTGCGGTGGCCAGTCGTGGGGTCGGATCAGGGGTCTGGAGTAGTGGCTGGTGAGGATGATCAGGGGTCAGGACCGGTGGCCGGTGAGGACGATCAGGGGTCGGGACCGGTGGCCGGTGAGGACGATCAGGGGTCGGGAGCGGTGGCCGGTGAGGATGATCAGGGGTCGGGACCGGTGGCTGGTGAGGACGATCAGGGGTCGGGACCGGTGGCTGGTGAGGATGATCAGGGGTCGGGACCGGTGGCTGGTGAGGATGATCAGGGGTCGGGAGCGGTGGCTGGTGAGGATGATCAGGGGTCGGGACCGGTGGTCGGTGAGGATGATCAGGGGTCGGGTCCGGTGGCTGGTGAGGATGATCAGGGGTCGGGACCGGTGGTCGGTGAGGATGATCAGGGGTCGGGAGCGGTGGCTGGTGAGGATGATCAGGGGTCGGGACCGGTGGCTGGTGAGGATGATCAGGGGTCGGGACCGGTGGTCGGTGAGGATGATCAGGGGTCGGGAGCGGTGGCTGGTGAGGATGATCAGGGGTCGGGAGCGGTGGCTGGTGAGGATGATCAGGGGTCGGGACCGGTGGCTGGTGAGGATGATCAGGGGTCGGGACCGGTGGCTGGTGAGGATGATCAGGGGTCGGGACCGGTGGCTGGTGAGGATGATCAGGGGTCGGGACCGGAGGTCGGTGAGGATGATCAGGGGTCGGGTCCGGTGGTCGGTGAGGATGATCAGGGGTTGGGACCGGTGGTCGGTGAGGATGATCAGGGGTCGGGAGCGGTGGCCGGTGAGGATAATCAGGGGTCGGGAGCGGTGGCCGGTGAAATGGGTCAGGGGTCGGGAGCGGTGGCCGGTGAGGATGATCAGGGGTTGGGAGCAGTGGCCGGTGAGGATGATCAGGGGTTGGGAGCAGTGGCCGGTGAAATGGGTCAGGGGTCGGGAGCGGTGGCCGGTGAGGATGATCAGGGGTCGGGAGCGGCAGCTGGTGAAATGGGTCAGGGGTCGGGAGCGGTGGCCGGTGAGGATGATCAGGGGTCGGGACCGGTGGCCGGTGAAATGGATCAGGGGTCGGGAGCAGTGGCGAGCGGGAGGGGGTTTAAATGTGGGCTGGGAGGAGTAGGAGTGCTCCTTCCAGCTCCATATTCAGGTAAGTAAAATGTAAAAAACTTTTCTTGTAGGTCGCAGACGATCTCAATGTCTGGTTTCCCTGAGTGCAGCCTGTGCTGGCTTCCTCAGAGCAAAACAATCTTTTTTTAAGAGGGGGCCTCAAGCAAGCATTCGGCTCCTTATTTGCATATGCAATGGGCTGAACACCTGCTTCAGGCGTGGGTCAAGGGCACCTTTTCTTTCCTTTCCTAATATGGCGGGCGGTGCATTTCAGGCTGGAACTTTGCACACGTTTCCTGCCTGCCATATTGGAAGTTAGCGCCAGAAAAACAGGTGCTGCATGGCCGAATTTATAAGCCAATGGGCGCAGCCACAGGCCAAGTGCAGTCTGTGCAAATACTTCCATGCTTTTGTACATAGGTCTGTTTATCTTCCAGATATTTCTATGCAATGGATATTTCAAAGTGAGTACATTCAACGTGTCCGGAAGAAGCCATCGCTCCCACAGTATGAAGTTTAGAAAACCCAGTTAGAACTCCCAGAATTCCAAAATTTGATTCAACCTGAATTATTCATCTCTAAAACCAACTATTTAAAACAGCTGGAGAAAGCAAAATGACAAGGTTATTCTCTGTTTCTTGGCAACATTTTAAATTTTGATAACCAGTCACTTATTCTGCCAGAACTGCTGTTAACATTTCAATTCACATTTGTTAGTTTTGTTACACAGTAAAATTAAAAAGGGTTATTTATCTCCTAAAACTTCACTACAAACTACTGGTTTGTTATAATATCTATCAATTAAGAGTCAAGGACAGAAGAGGAGCTGTTACGCTACTGGGTGTATACTATAGCCACTAAATAGTGAGAAGGAGATAGAGGACCAAATTTGCATTTTCAGAAAGATGCATGAACAGTAGAGTAATGATAATGGGGGACTTCAATTACCCCAATATAGACTGGGAAAATAACAGTGTAAAGAACAAAGAGGAGGAGGGATTCCTGAAATATATACAAGAGAACTTTCTTAATCAGTATGTTTTCAGCCCAACAGGGGTTGGATCTAGTTCTGGAGAATGAAGTGGGACAAGTGGAGCATGTTTCAGTGGGAGGGCATTTGGGAAACAATGATCACAATATCATTAGGTCTAGAGTAGTTATAGAAAAGGACAAGGAACAATCAAACGTGAAAATACTCAAGGAGGCTGAGGGGAGATTTAATTGTGGTATATAAAATTATGACGGGACTAGATAGAGTGGATAGGGAGGACCTATTTCCCTTAGCAGAGGGGTCAGTGACCAGGAAGCATAGATTTAAAGTAATTGGCAGAAGGATTAGAGGGGAGCTGAGGAGAATTTTTTTCATCCAGAGGGTGGTGGGGGTCTGGAACTCACTGCCTGAAAGGGTGATAGAGGCAGAAACCCTCAACTCATTTAAAAAGTACCTAGATGTGCACTTGAAGTGCCGTAACCTACAGGGCTACGGACCAAGTGCTGGAAAGTGGGATTAAGCTGGATAGCTCTTTGTCGGCCGGCACGGACATGATGGGCCAAATGGCCTCTTTCGGTGCCGTAACTTTCTATGATTCTACTGGAGGAGGGCTAATTTCAGGAGGAAGTACTTAAAAGGTTGGCTGTGCTTAAAGTAGAAAAGTCACCCGGTCTGGAAGGACAAACAGAAAGGCAGGGTATTATTTAAATGGTGATAGATTGGGAAATGTTGATGTACAAAGGGACCTGGGTGTCCTTGTACACCAGTCACTGAAAGTAAACATGTAGGTGCAGCAAGCAGTTAGGAAGGCAAATGGTATGTTGGTCTTCATTGCAAGGATGTCTTACTGCAGTTATACAGGGCCTTGGTGAGACTACACCTGGAGTACTGTGTGCAGTTTTGGTCTCCTTACCTAAGAAAGGATATACTTGCCATAGAGGGAGTGCAGCGAAGGTTCACCAGACTGATTCCTGGGATGGCAGGACTGACGTATGAGGAGAGATTGGGTCGACTCGGCTTGTATTCACTCGAATTTAGAAGAATGAGAGGGATCTCATTGAAACATATAAAATTCTGACAGGGCTAGATGGACTGGATGCAGGGAGGATGTTTCCCCTGGCTGGGAGGTCCAGAACGAAGGGTCACAGTCTCAGGATACGGGGTAGGACATTTAGGACTGAGATGAGGAGAAATTTCTTCACTCAGAGGGTGGTGAACTTTGGAATTCTCTACCACAGAAGGCTGTGGAGGCCAAGTTGCTGAATATATTTAAGAAGGAGCTAGATAGATTTCTAGACACAAAAGGCATCAAGGTGTATGGGAAGAGAGTGGGAATATGGTATTGAGATAGAGGATCAGCCATGATCATATTGAATGGCGGAGCAGGTTCGAAGGGCCGAATGGCCTACTCCTGCTCCTATTTTCTATGTTCTATGTTTCTATGGAAGTGGGGACGCCACTCAAAGTGCCCCCACGTCTCACCCATTGCCCCCCTCTCAACCAGGATCCGCAATGCTGCCTCCTCTCCAGGTGGCCGAGTCTGCCCCTGCACAGTCTTTGGAGGGGCCCTCACGGGCACCAAAACCCAGAGGGTGTTGGCCCAAAGCATCTAATCGGTCAGGGCATGAACAAGAGCAACCTGCCACTACCTCTGCTGCAGCCACAGGGGATGCACCACTTAGAAGTAGTTGGAAGAGAAAGGCGAAGGTTTTGTAAGCACGAAGGGTATGCACAAGAGTGTTTGACGGTTGGTCATGTTTTTTATTTATATTAGCTTTTTATTAAACGCACATTAAATATTATTATTGTCACCACTACCGCTATGTCTCAGCCATTCTCGACTGGCTTCTGTAATAAGGCCCTTTCATGAGGTTCACCATGAATGCCTACACTTGATGCCACCCATTGGGTCACTCTACAGTGGGTGTATGTGAAGTTGCAGGACTGTTTTCTGCAGGGAGGGGTGGGGGGTGGTGGCTGGTGTGGGCGCTGCTCTGTCCAGGTGGTGAGGACTGGACTCGTCACACTGTCTGATGTTAGGAGAACCGTTCACATATCAGTGACTCCCTGGCCTCACAAGCAGCCTGGTGAGCCGCTGTTCTGCCCATGGGTTGCTCCTGCTCCTGCTCCTGCTCCTCCTCCTCCCCCTCTGCCTCCTCCTCTTCTGCCTGCTCCTCCTCAATGTGGGTGGTAGATGTGGATGGGTCCTCCTCAGGCGGCACCCCTCTCTGTTGTGTCATGTTGTGCAGGGCACAACACACGACTATAATGCGTCCCACCCTATCTGGTGCGTATTGAAGTGCTCCCCCATGCCATGTAGCATACTCAATTGTAAACCTGGTAAACCTGTCATTATATCGACACTGTTGCTCGGTGGTGGGGTTCCTCAGAGGTGTCATGAGCCAATTGTGTAGGGGGTATCCCTTGTCCCCCAGGAGCCAGCCCTTAAGGGTGTTCGGTGCATGGAAGAGGGCAGGATGTTGGATTCCCGGAGGATGAAGGAATTGTGGCAGCTGTCAGGGTATCTGGCGCACATGTGAAGGAATCTCTTGCGGTGGTCACAAATGAACTGACTGTTGATGGAGTGATAGCCCTTCCTGTTGATGAACAGTCCTGGCTCGTGTGGAGGTGCTCGTATTGCTGTATCGATTGCTCCCTGCAACGGTGGGAAGCCAGCCACAGTGTGGAATCCCACTGCCCTCTCCATCTGGCTGAGGTCGTCCATGGGGAAGTTGATGTACTGCGAGGCCCTGCGAAACAAGCCATCAGTGACCTTCCTTATGCACTTGTGTGCAGATGATTGGGAGACCCCGGTGATGTCCCCGGTGGCACCCTGGAACGATCCGGAGGCGAAGAAGTTGAGGGTACTGGTGACTTTGACAGCGACAGGTAAAGAGATGCTGCTCGGCCCAACCGGGAGCAGCTCGGCATGAAGGAGGCTGCAGATGTCTGCGACTACCTGGTGACTGACTCTGAGCCTCCGTATGCACTGCTCCTCAGAGAGGACCAGGAAGTTGAGCCTCGGTCTGTAGACCCTGTGGCGAGGGTGGTGCCTCCTGCGATGTTGCTCTCTCTGTTGTTGCCCTCGGTGCTCTTGTGCAGGTGCCTGTGGCGCAGCACTGTGCTGTGGAGCTCCACATGGCGGAGGTGGACGCCGTGCCTGGCGAGGCTGGTGATGTTGCTCGTCCTCGGATGAAGTGGTGAATGCAGCCATGGCAACCCCCACCCCGATCCTGATGGTGAGAGTTCAAGGGGGTCCGCAAAGTAGTTAAATATGTTTGAACAGCGGGATTTTGAGTGGAAAGTAAGAATTTTCAGTGCAAACACAAAGATCTTGCAGCCAAAATTTTGTCTGAAATAACTGAGTGCTCTGCTGCAATAAGTGACTTTTTGTCCCCATCTGTCAAATAGGCATTTGAATCGCCCACAGGCTGCTGACTAAAACACGTCTGTTGCAACAGGGAGTGTTTCCCACAGCACGGGAAACACACTGAGGATGCTTCAAAATCACACCCCTGCCAAAATGTGGAGAAAATTAAGTACTTCAAGTGCTTAAACTAGCTCAGCAATTATGTAAATGATCATCCCGCCGGCTTTAATTGCCGGTGGGACTTCTGCATTTGGGAGGTGTGCGCGCACCCAGACGCGTCAATGGGGAACCCAGAAGTCTGCGGGTTGGAGCCAGGCTCCGAACCCGAATGGGATTTCCTCAATTTTTGGAGCCCCCCGCCCCCAACGCAGCAATTTGCCAGAAAAATTCAGCCCATAAAGTACAAAAGCAAAGAAGTTATGCTAAATCTTTATAAAACATTGATTAGGCCTCAGCTGGAGTATTATGTCCAATTCTGGGCATCGCACTTTAGGAAGGATGTCAAGGTCTTAGAGAGGGTGCAGAAGAGAATTACTAGAATGGTACCAGGGATGAGGGACTTCAGTTACGCGGAGAGACTAGAGAAGCTGGGATTGTTCTCCACAGAGCAGAGAAGGTTAGGGGAGAGGTGTTCAAATTTTGAGGGGTTTGGATAGAATACATAGGGAGAAACTGTTTCCACTGGTAGGAGGGTCAGTAACCAGAGGACACATGTTTAAGGTAATTGGCAAATGAAGCAGAGGGGAGATGAGGAGAATTGTTTTTACGCAGTGCGTTGTTATGATTTGGAATGCACTGCCGGAAAGAGTGGTGGAAGCAGATTCAAGAGAAACTTTTGAAAGTGAGTTCGGTAAATACTTGACAAGGAAAAATTTGCAGGGCCATGGGGAAAGAACATGGCCGACGGGCTGAATGGCCTCCTTCTGTGCTGTATCATTCTATGATTCTAATGGATAAGCAAATGAGCTGATCCTCAAATCCTGGTGCAAACAGCTCTGCAGACCATTGGCAAGTGCAACTCATCTCTCAATGGGCAAAAGTGGTACAACTCACCGTGTGGAAATTCAAGGCCATAATGTTTCTTTCTTATTTTGTATTGTACTTGTCTTTATTCCTGTGCCTGGGCTGCTGCCAAAGTTTGAAGACTCTCAATTGACTACCAATTTCCATCTATTGTGGTAGATAATGGAGGCCCCACTGTACTTCTGGATTTATTTTGGGGGTGTCACCATTTAGGATGGTATTTAGTGGAACTCAGAATAAAAGAAAGATTAATTGGTACAGTACATGATTTATTGTATTTAATAGCCTATGATGCTCCTATTAGTTAGCCGTTGGTAGCTTGCTGTGTTCGACCATGTTGCATATTGGTAGGACAGCCACAAAAATTACTTTCCAGGCGTTTTCTCTAGATAATATTTTTGAGAAAAACTTTGAGATGGTAGAGTATCACACCATGGGAAATAGTAATATGTTTCTCTTCCCTGCCTCATTGAAGAATTAAGGAGCTGCATGCCTTGGAGGAAGGTTATGAAAAGCTTTATAGATTTCAAGCACTGAATAGAAGGAAGAGAAGGTGAGAAGAATAAGTTAAAAAGGAGCGAAAGGTTGCTAATCCAGCAGTGGATCTGAAAAGAGGGATAATTCTCATGAGGATAAACGGAGAAGGAACTTCGGTGTCAGTTGATTGCTCGGAAGTTAGGACTAAATCCAGATCAGACCTCTTCTGCTCCAAGGATAGTTTCCCTTCTCTTCTTTTTAGTGGAGTGGTATGGTCTCTGTGCCTATTAAATAAATGGGGCAAACTTCCATATCTTCACTGCAGCATCAGATTAAAAATTGTTGCATTTCTAGTGGGATTCTGCTGCGCACTGAACAATTTCAAGCACCTGTAGAATGTGGTGTTATTGGGGTGGAGATTGTATATACGAGGTATGTTGCCTGAATGAGAAAATCATTCTATTGCTTCCTGCAATCCATTTTTGATTTTTTTCATTCTATCCACTTTGAAGAAAATATCACAATTCAATATCAATACCTTTTCTGTGAAATTGCAAATTGCTTTAAATATCCATTGAACTAAGGTCATAGCCATTTAATTTGAAGGTTTTCACACCTGATACCCAATGGATTATGTCTGATTTATAATATGAGAAATTGTTAAAAAAGCACACTGATCCTACATTAGAATAAATGCAACATTTGTACTAATAGCATATGTGAAAACCTCTAAATAATAGTTTCTTGCTTGCCCCACCAAATTATACCATTTATCAGAGGCCTATTGTGTCAGCAAAGGTGAAATTCCTATATTAAGCTTCTTCAATCTGTCTCCTAGAGAGGAAAATTTAGCACGTTACTGCAAAAACATGCAGGGAAAGGCAGATTCATTACTTGCCTGTCTGTGCTCATTATCAGTGAAACGAAGCTCTGTGATCGTAAAGGCTATATATGGATGCACTAGATAACAGATCCAATTTTCACTTAGCTGCATTGAGGTCATGTCTTCTGGTGGTCTGGCTGATTATCATGAGGCCTTTTTGGTTCAACTATACTTTACCATCAAAGATAATGATATAACTTTCAATTAGATTATGAAAATAATGCAAGTTTCCAGCCAAGAATTATACCATATTAAACCTGTTTACAACTATGGTATAAAATTTTAGTGATAATGGGAATTTTAAATTTGTCCAAGTGTCATATGCAACAACAACAACAACTTACATTTATATAGTGCCTTTAAAGTAGTAAAATGTCCCAAGGTGCTTCACAGGAGCGTTAGCAAACAAAATTTGACACCACATAAGTTTCCAGTTCCCCGGCCCTAACCATCTCCTTTTCACCATTGACTTCCAGTCCCTCTACTCCCTGTAATTGCACTAGAGAGGGTACAGAGGAGATTTACAAGCATGTTGCCAGGACTGGAGAGTTTTAGCTATGAGGAAAGATTGGACAAGCTGGGGTTGTTCTCTTTGGAACAGAGGAGGCTGAGGGGTGATTTAATTGAGGTGTGCAAAATTATGAGGGGCCTAGATAGAGTGGATAGGAAGGACCTATTTCCCCTAGCAAAGGGGTCAATAACCAGGGGGCATAGATTTAAAGTGATTGGTAGAAGGATTAGAGGGGCGTTGAGGAAAAATGTTTTCACCCAGAGGGTGGTGGGGGTCTGGAACTCACTGCCTGAAAGGGTGGTGGAGGCAGAAACCCTCAACTCATTTAAAAAATACCTAGATGTGCACTTGAAGTGCCGTAACTTCCAAGGCTACGGACCAAGTGCTGGAAAGTGGGATTAGGCTGGGTGGCTCATTTTCAGCCACGATGGGCTGAATGGCCTCCTTCTGTGCCATAAATTTTCTATGATTCTACCTCCATCCCCACCAGGACGGCCCTCCATTTCTTCCTTGAACCGAAGCCCAACCAGTCCTCATCCACCATCAACCTCCTCCGCCTGAATGAACTTGTTCTTACGTTGAACAACTTCTCTTTTGACTCCACTCATTTTCTCCAAATAAAAGGTGTCGCTATGGGAACCCATATGGGTTCTAGCTATGCTTGCATTTTTTTGGGATACGTGGAACATTCTTCCCTCCAATCCTACTCAGGTCCCCTCCCTCACCTCTCTTTTCGGTATATTGATGATTGTATCGGTGACGTTTCCTGCTCTTGCCCCGACATGGAAAATGTCATCAATTTTGCTTCCAATTTCCACCTTTCCCCCGCCTTCACATGGTCCATCTCCGATTCTTCCCTTCCCTTCCTCGACTTCTCTATCTCCATTTCTGGGGATAGGCTGTCAACCAATATCTACTATAAGCCCACTGACTCCTACAGCTATCTCGATTATACTTCCTCACACCCCACTTCCTGTGAGGACTCTGTTCCCTTCTCCCAGTTTCTCTGTTTCCGTTGCATCTGTTCTGACGATGCCACTTCCACACCAGTGCTTCCGATATGTCTTCCTTTTTCCTCAACCAAGGATTCCCCTCCATTGTAATTGACAGGGCCTTCAACCGTGTCTGTCCCATTTCCCACACTTTTGCCCTCACCCCTTCCCCTTCCTCCCAGAACCGTGATAGGGTCCCCCTTGTCCTCACCTTCCGTCCCACCAGCCTCCACATTCAACATATCACCTCTGCCATTTCCGCCACCTCCAGTGCAATGCCACCACCAAACACATCTTCCCCTTCCTTCCCCTTTCAGCATTCCGAAGGGACCACTCCCTCCGCGACACCCTGGTCCACTCTTCCATCACCCCCAACACTCGCTCTCTTCCCTACTGCACCTTCCCGTGTGAGCGCAGGAGATGCAACACCTGCCCTTTCACCTCCTCCCTTCCCACCGTCCAGGGCCTCAAACACTCCTTCCAGGTGATTTACTTGTACTTCTTTTAAGTTAATATATTGTATTTGCTGCTCACAATGCGGTCTCCTCTACATTGGGGAGACCAAATGCAGATTGGGTGGTCGCTTTGCCGAGCACCTCCGCTCAGTCCATAAGCATGACTCTGACCTGCCGGTCGCTTGCCATTTTAATTCCCTGTCCCACTCCCACTCTGACCTCTCTGTCCTCGGCCTCTTACACTGTTCCAATGAAGCTCATGGAAGCTCGAGGAACAGCACCTCATCTTTCGATTAGGCACTTTACAACCCTCTGGACTCAACATTGATTTCAATAACTTCAGATCATAACTACTGCTCCCATTTTTTTGGACAGCAGGTGCTGGTAATGGTTCTGCTGTTGCCATTTACAGCTCCTCTAGACCATCTTTTGTTTCTTTACTTGTCCCATTACCACCCTCCTTGCCTTGCACCATCACCCCTTTTGCCATTTAATCATTCCTGCCCTCCATTCTATCACAGACCTTCCTTTTTGTTCTTTCCTCCCCTCCTCTTCCTCCCCCCCCCACTTTCCGTGGCTCTGTATTTGCTTTAAAACTGTTTAATCTTCAACTTCTTCCAGTTCTGATGACCTGAAATGTTAACTCTGTTTCTTTCTCCTCAGATGCTGTCTGACTTGCTGAGTATTTCCAGCATTTTCTGTTTTTATTTAAGGAGATAGTCGGACAAGTGACCAAAAGCTTGGTCAAAGAGGTAGGTTTTAACGAGTATTTTAAAGGAGGGAAAGGTAGAGAGGCAGAGAGGTTTAGGGAGGGAATTCCAGAGCTTAGGGCCTAGGCAGCTGAAGGCACGGCTGCCAATAGTAGAGCAATGAAAATTGGGAATGTGCAAGAGGTCAGAATTGAAAGAGTGTAGAGATCTTGGAGGGTTGTAGGGCTAGAGGAGGTTACAGAGGTGGGGAGGGGCGAGGCCATGGAGGGATTTAAAAACTAGGATGATGATTTTAAAATTGAGGAATTGCCGGACCGGGAACCAATGTAGGTCAGCGAGCACAGGGGTGATGGGTGAACAGGACTTGGTGCAAGTTAGGATACAGGCAGCAGAGTTTTGGATGAGCTCAAGTTTACGGAGGGTGCAAGGTGGGAGTCTGGCCAGGAGACCATTGGAATAGTCCAGTCTAGAGGTAACAAAAGCATGGATGAGGATTTCAGCAGGATCACCTGAAATAGACAAGCTATTTGAATGAGATGGAAATAAGGGTCATCGGATGTCACTCCTGCTGATAACTAGCTTTCTTGCATCTGCTGGCCACAAGTCAGGAACTAGGTTCACCCATAAAAACAGGATGCAGGATTTCTAGTTCTAACACTCCTGCAGCGTTTTAGGAAAGAAAGTTACAGGGGTTCAATTTTTAAAAGTTGTGACAGGACCTTTTGTGCAATTTTGCTAACTGCTGGGGGCCTGAAAAATTTGAATCAATCTCTTGGGAAAAGCTTGCAGATGCTATCCCCAATGCTATCCTTTTCGAATTGCCTTCTAATTAGCATATTTGAAGGAGGAGGAGGAGCAAGAAGCACATTTGATTACTAGGGAGGTTAGGCTACTCACATCCAAGGATTTATTGAACCTACTGAACATTTTTAGTCCTTAGCAGTGCCTTTGAAGGCTTCATTTTGTCGGGGAGATGGCAAGAGAGCTTTTGCCCTGCTAGAGGATGACCTTATACCCTAATCCTTGATAAGAATGCCCTCCCTATAGAAAGTTACACTGACATTCAGTTTCTTTGCACTGGGTTCATTCCAGGGTGGCACAAGTGACATATTGAACATCTGTCAGTCATCAGTCCAAGTGACAGATGTCCTGCTCATGTGAGTCAATAAATATATAAAATTTACTATGGTGGTCAGGGATGTTCAGGCTTGGATTCTACCATGAAGTGGGATTTGTCAGATTACACAATGGAACCCATGTAGCTCTTTGAGCTTTTCCTGGAAGAAGTAGCCCCTATAAAAACAGGAAGGTTATTATTCCATCAATGTCCAACTGGTGTGTAACAACTGGCAACACATAACGCAGGGGACTGTTAGATACCTAGACAACTGTCATGATGTGTTCATTATGAGGCAGTTAACTCTATTTCCTGTCTTCGCTGATAAAAAGAGTGAAGGGCTGCATTGGCTACTCACTCCCTTGTATTCTAGCTAAGAAAAGATATAATGACACCCATGCCTCCACCAGGGCCATCACAGAGAACACCACTGTTAATCTGAAGCAGCACAGCTGGTGTTTGGACAGTCAGGGGGCATGCTGCAGCACTGGCCTGCAAAAGTCTCCCACATAATTGTTGCTTGTTGCATCCTTAACAACATTGACATTGAAAGAGCAATCGATCTCTAGGATCAGCAACAAGTAACAGATTCAGATGTCCAGGACACAGTGGAGGTCGAAGAAAGACCCTTAAATGGACCTGCATCAGTTGCAAGAGCAATTTGTGAATCTCCTCCTGAGCCATTCACATCGCTATCATATCCTCTCCACCTTTACAATCACCTTCACCAAAACCAGTGTAAAAAAAATACTTTAAAATCCCTACAGTTTTCCCAGAAACACCTTACATCTTTTCTGCTGCCTCCTCACCAAATGCACCTAATGATATCTCATTGAACACTCATGAACTGCAGTGTCAAAAGTTATTTAAGTGAATATTTACAAAGTCTCCCTAAACATATTTATTGCCATCACTGTGCTTCCCCCTCTTATTAGTTGGTGATTGATGTGATCCCCTAGCTAGTTTCATACTTTCTCTCAGTGGAGGCCCTGTGTTAGGAACATGTGTAATGGAGACTCTTGACTCTTTGATAGCCTACTTCAGGCTGTGGCACTTCCACAGATGTAGGTTCAGCTTGGCCCTGTCTGCTTACTGGATCCTGTCAGAGGATTGCAGCAGTAGGGCTTCCATCATGAGAGACAGAAACTGCATCACTCTGTAGTTCTGCCCAGTCCCTGCTGGAAGCCTGTGTATCACTTGTGATCCATGTGAAAGCAGACCCCAAATACAGCAATGACACTGTTGAGGCCCCTATTCATAGTTTTCTCCAATCAACTAAGCTGATTTGATAAAATGTCCAAGTAGGAGCTGATACTGCTGCCCAAGCTCAGTATGAACTTTCAGGAGCGATACAAAAACTGGCAATAATGGCCTATGCATTCCAGGTGGCACTGGAGCTGCCCCTCACTCCAAGGCTAATTGCATACTTTAAATCCTTGCAATACCACCTCATACACGCAGGAGTTGGATTCCTCCACCCTATCCGCCATGAATCAGAAGCTGGAAGATAATTTCCCAAAGACTTCAACAATCTTTCATGTTCAGTAACCATTCTTCTTTTAAAGGCTTGGTCCAAGAGATTGGGATCCCTGGCCTCACCAACTGTGTATGAAGGTGACTTCACTATCTGGTGAAAGGCCTCCTGTTCCTCTTCTTCCACTTCCATCTGCTCCTGCTTACCTGTGCTCAGTGCATCACTCAGTGGATTGCCTTCAAACTGACTATATAAATCCCTTGGGGAAGATGTGACTGAGTTGTTTCATGCAGTGACATGGTATCGGGTGAGATGTCTAGGGAAACTACTCAGTGAAGAACCTGCTGGTTCTTTGTGGGCATTCTTGTAAAAATATACAGAGGCAACAGTTAGGAGAGAGAAAACTGCTGGACTTAAACACAGTTTCCCTGGGCAGGCAGCTTGTTTACTGCAGCAAATGGGTCCAGCTTGGGTTGGTGCCTTGGGTCGGAACAATAAGCAATGAACAATGTCTGTTTCATATTAACCTTGTGCAGGGTCATGACCCTCTGCTTCACCATCTCTGGCCTCCTGAAGGATATCCTGTCTTTGAATCTCCATGGCCATCTCTTCAAATAAAGTGAGATCATTTTTTGCCACTGGGCTACCTCTAGTTGCAGTTCTCTCTTTCCATTCATGTGATGCCTCTTCCTGCAAAAGAATAATTTTCCTTCAGTCACATTACTATGTGGCCAAGCAATATTGCCACCCAATGTGTCTCAGTGAACACCAGCAAGATTGTGAGATCAGTCATGTAGAGCATGCAGGAGGTCTGATGGGAAGGACATCAACTGGAAATCATAAGAACCATAAGAAATAGGAGCAGGAGTAGGCCACACAGCCCCTCGAGCCTGCTCCGCCATTCAATAAGATCATTGCTGATCTTCTACCTCAACTCCACTTTCCTGCCCTATCCCCATTCCCTTGATTCCCTTAGTGTACAAAAATCTATCGATTTCAGTCTTGAATATATTCAATGACTGAGCATCCACAGCCCTCTGGGGTAGAGGATTCCAAAGATACACAACCCTCTGAGTGAAGACATTTTTCCTCATCTCGGTCCTAAATGGCCAACCCCTTATCTTGAGACTATGATCCATAGTTCTAGACTCTCCAGCTAGGGGAGCATTTATCTGCATGTGATGAAGGAAGAGATGTTAGGCAAGGGACATGGTGAATGGAGCACAGATTAGATTATGCTTTGTAATAGGAAGGTGGCGAATGTTTAAAGAACGTAATGTGGATGAGATGCTGCAGCATGCCTCAGCTACAAGGTGTAGATAAGAGGTGTCCAAATTCTGTGTGCAGTACTGCTCGCTCCTGCTGCCCTTCCTTCTAGCTGTCATTTTGGACAACTTTTGACTGTAATTTGTAAAAAGGTGATCCCTTGATTTATTTCCTGCAGCAATATTTCAATGCTTTCATCCTCAATACTGAATGCCCAGCTTCGACGCCATTTATCTGTGGCTTCTGTTGCTCTTTTTTTATTCATTCATGGGATGTGGGTGTTGCTGGCAAGGCCGGCATTTATTGCCCATCCCTAATTGCCCTTGAGAAGGTGATGGTGAGCCGCCTTCTTGAACCGCTGCAGTCCATGTGGTGAAGGTTCTCCCACAGTGATGTTAGGTGGGGAGTTCCAGGGTTTTGACCTAGTGATGATGAAGGAACAGCGATATATTTCCAAGTCAGGATGGTGTGTGACTTGGAGGAGAACATGCTGGTGGTGTTGTTCCCATGTGCCTGCTGCCCTTGTCCTTCTAGGTGGTAGAGGTTGCGGGTTTGGGAGGTGCTGTCGAAGAAGCCTTGGCGAGTTGCAGCAGTGCATCTTGTAGATGGTACACACTGCAGCCACAGTGTGCTGGTGGTGAAGGGAGTGAATGTTTAGGGTGGTGGATGGGGTGCCAATCAAGCGGGCTGCTTTGTCCTGGATGGTGTCGAGTTTCTTGAGTGTTGTTGGAGCTGCGCTCATCCAGGCAAGTGGAGAGTATTCCAACACACTCCTGACTTGTGCCTTGTAGATGGTTGAAAGGCTTTGGGGAGTCAGGAGGTGAGTCACTCGCTGCAGAATACTCAGCATCTGACCTGCTCTTGTAGCCACAGTATTTATGTGGCTGGTCCAGTGAAATTTCTGGTCAATGGTGACCCCCAGGATGTTGATGGTGAGGGATTCGGTGATGGTAATGCCGTTGAATGTCAAGGGGAGGTGGTTAGATTCTCTTTTGTTGGAGATGGTCACTGCCTGGCACTTGTCTTCATAGAATCATAGAAAATTTATGGCAGAGAAGGAGGCCTTTCGGCCCATCGTGTCCGCGCTGGCTGAGAAATGAGCCACCCAGCCTAATCCCACTTTCCCGCATTTGGTCCGTAGCCCCGCAGGTCACGGCTCTTTAGGTGCACATCCAGGTATATTTTAAATGAGTTGAGGGTTTCTGCCTCTACCACCCTCCCAGGCAGTGAGTTCCAGACCTCCACCACCCTCTGGGTGAAAAGATTTTTCCTCATTTCCGCTCTAATCCTTCTACCAACCACTTTAAACCTATGCCCCCTGGTTATTGACCACTTCACTCAGGGAAATAGGTCCTCCCTATCCACTCTATCTAGGCCCCTTCATAATTTTGTACACCTCAATCAAATCACCCCTCAGCCTCCTCTGTTCCAAGGAAAACAACTCCAGTCTATCCAATCTGTCATCATAGCTAAAATTCTCCAGTCCTGGCAATATCCTCGTAAAACTCCTTTGCACCCTCTCTAGTGCAATTACATCCTTCCTGTGATGTGGTGACCAGAACTGTACGCAGTACTCAAGCTGTGGCCTAACTATTGTTTTATGCAGTTCCAGCATAACATCCCTGCTTTTATATTCTATGCCTCAACTAATAAAGGAAAGCATTTGATATGCCTTCTTAACCACCTTATCTACCTGTCCTACTACCTTCAGGGATCTGTGGACATGCACTCCAAGGTCCCTCACTTTCTCTACACCTCTCAGTATCCTCCCATTTATTGTGAATTCCCTTGCCTTGTTTGCTCTCCCCAAACGCATTAACTCACACTTCTCCAGATTGAACTCCATTTGCCACTTTTCTGCTTATCTGACCAGTCCATTGATATCTTCCTGCAGTCTACAGCTTTCCTCCTCACTATCAACCACACGGTCTATCTTTGTGTCATCTGCAAATTTCTTAATCACGTCCCCTACGTTTAAGTCCAAATCGTTAATGTGTACCACAAAAAGCAAAGAACCTAGTACCGAGCCCTACGGCACCCCACTGGAAACAACCTTCCAGTTGCAAAAACACCTGTCGACCATTACCCTTTGCTTCCAGCCACTGAGCCAATTTTGGATCCAATTTGCCACTTTCCCTTGGATCCCATGGGCCTTTAGTTTTTTGACCAATCTGCCATGTGGGACCTTGTCAAAAGCCTTGCTAAAATCCATGTAGACTACCTCAATTGTGCTACCTTCATCAATCCTCCTTGTCACCACCTCGAAAAATTCATTCAAGTTAGTCAGACACGACCTCCACTTAACAAATCCGTGCTGACTGTCCTTGATTAGTCCGTGCCTTTCTAAGTGACAGTTTATCCCATCCCTCAGAATTGATTTCAATAATTTGCTCACCAACGAGGTTAGGCTGGCTGGCCTGTAATTACTCGATCTATCCTTCGCTCCCTTTTTAAACAACGATGCAACTTTAGCAGTCCTCCAATCCTCCAGCACTATGCCTGTATCCAGTGAAGTTTGGAAAATTATTGTTAAAGCCTCCCTGGCTTCTTTTAACAGCCTGGGATACATTTCTTCCGGGCCCTGGTGATTTATCCACTTTCAAAGATGCTAATTCCCTTAATACTTCCTCTCTCACTATGTTTATCCCATCCAATATTTCACACTCCTCCTCCTTAACTTCAATCCCTGTATCATCCTTCTCCTTTGTGAATGTTACTTGCCACTTATGAGCCCAAGCCTGGATGTTGTCCAGGTCTTGCTGCATGCAGGCACGGACTGCTTCATTATCTGAGGGGTTGCGAATGGAACTGAACACTGTGCAATCATCAGCGAACATCCTCATTTCTGACCTTATGATGGAGGGAAGGTCATTGATGAAGCAGCTGAAGATGGTTCGGCCTAGGACACTGCCTTGAGGAACTCCTGCAGCAATGTCCTGGGGCTGAGATGATTGGCCTCCAACAACCACTACCATCTTCCTTTGTGCTAGGTATGACTCCAGCCACTGGAGAGTTTACCCCCTGATTCCCATTGATTTCAATTTTACTAGGGCTCCTTGGTGCCACACTCGGTCAAATGCTGCCTTGATGTCAAGGGCAGTCACTCTCACCTCACCTCTGGAATTCAGCTCTTATGTCCATGTTTGGACCAACGCTGTAATGAGGTCTGGAGCCGAGTGGTCCTGGCGGAACCCAAACTGAGCATCGGTGAGCAGCTTATTGGTGAGCAAGTGCCACTTGATAGCACTGTCAATGACACCTTTGCTGATGATTGAGAGTAGATTGATGGGGCGGTAATTGGCCTGATTGTATTTGTCCTGCTTTTTGTGGACAGGGCATACCTGGGCAATTTTCCATATTGTCGGGTAGATGCGAGTGTTGTAGCTGTACTGGAACAGTTTGGCTAGAGGCACGGTTAGCTCTGGAGCACAAGTTCTGAAGTTACAATGGACGAGCCTGAGAACCTCCACGGAAATCCACCCTTGTGTCAGACAGTGTAAGAAAGCTGAATTATCAACGGATCTTATTACAGCGCTTCAGTGAGATTTTACATTAATTACAAAAACAATGTTAAATTGTGGTTGAAGTCCAAAAACATCAAACCTGATGATGGGTTGGAATTGCTGAATTTTAAAATACTGAACTGAACTTCATGTAAATTGCAGTCAATGGGATTGTCCAGTAAGCACTGGAGCTGTAACAAACATAAGAACATAAGAAATAGGAGCAGGAATAGGCCAATCGGCCCCTCGAGCCTGCTCCGCCATTCAATAAGATCATGGCTGATCTGATCCTAACCTCAAATCTAAAGAACACAAGAAGTAGGAACAGGACCCGGCCACTCAGCCCCTGGGCACGCTCCGCCACCCACAGGGCCTTGACCGATCCGAACTCAGCTTCATGTCCAATTTCCTGCCCGCTCCCCGTAACCCCTAATTCCCTTTACTTCTAGGAAACTGTCGATTTCTGTTTTAAATTTATTTAATGATGTAGCTTCCACAGCTTCCGAGGGCAGCAACTTCCACAGACCTACTACCCTCTGAGTGAAGAGGTTTCTCCTCATCTCAGTTTTGAAAGAGCAGCCCCTTATTCTAAGATTATGTCCCCTAGTTCTAGTTTCACCCATCCTTGGGAACATCCTTACCGCATCCACCCGATCAAGCCCCTTCACAATCTTATATGTTTCAATAAGATCGCCTCTCATTCTTCTGAACTATAATGAGTAGAGTCCCAATCTACTCAATCTCTCCTCATAATTCCACCCCCTCATCCCCGGGATTAACCGAGTGAGCCTTCTTTGTACTGCCTCAAGAGCAAGTATGTCTTTTCTTAAGTATGGAGACCAAAACTGTATGCAATATTCCAGGTGCGGTCTCACCAATACCTTAAATAACTGCAGCAATACCTCCCTGTTTTTATATTCTATCCCCCTAGCAATAAAAGCGAACATTCCGTTGGCCTTCTTGATCACCTGCTGCACCTGCATACTAACTTTTTGATTTTCTTGCACTAGGACTCCCAGATCCCTTTGTACTGCAGTACTTTCCAGTTTCTCGCCATTAAGATAATAACTTGCTCTCTGATTTTTCCTGCCAAAGTGCATAACCTCACATTTTCCAATATTGTATTGCATTGATTACTTTTACATGGGAATGCTCCATTGTGAAGAAATTTGGGAAGACATGGGAAACATTAGCCATAATTATTGACACAAGTACATGACCTGACCTTCGGTCACAATAGCAGGAGATGATCATTTCTCAATGCAGTGCATAGTAGAACCAATTAACTGGTCTGGGTCCTTCCTTGTAAGAAGAGAGTATAACAAATATGGAAGAGTCAAAAACTGTTTTAAGGTGGTAGGTGGACATGGCAAATCTAAGAATAATGGAACTTCACTTGAAAGAAGAGGCTTTTCTCAGAAAATCCTTTCATTTTGAATCCTTCTTGGAAACGAGGGAGATAACAAAAGGGATGGAGTTATTGCTCAGGGGTAATAATTAAGGATGGGACAAAATGTAAAATAATGAGGAAGATAAAGCATGCTCATTGATCAAAGTCGAGTGGTCTGAACTTGGATGCAATATAATCATAAATATGTACGAATCTTGTTCATTATTGTTACTTTTAAACTGCAATAAAAAACTCAGTGTCAAAAAGGAAACAAAACAAAATAAAGCATGTTAAAAATAAAGCACCATTAAAGGTATTTTCAATAGAGGAGAAATTATATTTCACTAATAAACTATGAAATATTAAATGAACAGTATCTGTTACTATACTTTGTGCAGATTGAATATATTAGCGCTGGGAATGATCGTCTCATGTTGCAGATGAAGGCATCATATTGTGTATTTATTAAACAGAGGTCAAAAACAGAGCCAGGTGGGGTCAGCAGTGCCAACAAGTGAAGGAATTGTAGTGTTAATTGCTATTAACTTTTAAGTAAGATCAACTGTTTAAGTTCAATTTTAAACTTTAAATTTTTAAGTTTCTGTCAGGCTTAAGCAGAAACAAACAAGCAACCTCTCCTACTGGAGAGCTGCTGTCATTAGTTAATTGGTTAGCTGGATTAAACTGGTTCCTGAAACAGGAGCAGAGCTGACTCATCTGAGTCACAAACAATAGAAATACAGGGGCCTGTGAGAGCAACTGGCACTGAATGGAACGGGCACAGAGTGAGCAACTTAAGAGTTTGGTAAGTGTGGGAGTTTGGTGAAGTGGGGGAAACATAGAAACATAGAAAATAGGAGCAGGAGTAGGCCATTCGGCCTTTTGAGCCTGCTCCGCCATTCAATATGATCATGGCTGATCCTCTATCTCAATACCATATTCCCGCTCTCTCCCCATACCCCTTGATGCCTTCTGTGTCTAGAAATCTATCTAGCTTCCTCTTAGATATATTCAGTGACTTGGCCTCCACAGCCTTCTGTGGTAGAGAATTCCACAGGTTCACCACCCTCAGAGTAAAGAAATTTCTCCTCATCTCAGTCCTAAATGCCCTACCCCGTATCCTGAGACTGTGACCCCTCGTTCTGGACCCCCCAGCTAGGGGAAACATCCTCCCTGCATCCAGTCTGTCTAGCCCTGTCAGAATTTTATACGTTTCAATGAGATCCCCTCTCATTCTTCTAAACTCAAGTGAATATAGGCCGAGTCGACCCAATCTCTCCTCATACGACAGTCCTGCCATCCCAGGAATCAGTCTGGTGAACTTTCGCTGCACTCCCTCTATGGCAAGTATATCATTTCTTAGGTAAGGAGATGAAAACTGCGCACAATACTCCAGGTGTGGTCTCACCAAGGCCCTGAATAACTGCAGTAAGACATCCATGCTCCTGTACTCAAATCCTCTTGCAATGAAGGCCAACATACCATTTGCCTTCCTAACTGCTTGCTGCACCTACATGTTTGCTTTCAGTGACTGGTGTACAGGACACTCAGGTCCCTTTGTACATCAACATTTCCCAATCTATCACTGTTCAAATAATACCCTGCCTTTCTGTTTTTCCTTCCGAAGAGGATAACTTCACATTTATCCACATTATACTGCATCTGCCATGTATTTGCCCACTCACTCAACTTGTCTAAATCGCCTTGAAGCCTCTTTGCATCCCCCTCACAACTCACAATCCCACCTAGTTTTGTATCGTCAGCAAACTTGGAAATATTACATTTTCTTTCCTCATTCACTGACACACTCCCAGAGACCCCCTGTAAATACTGACACACTCCCAGGGAACTCCTGTATACACTGACCACACTCCCAGCGAATCCCTGTAAATACTGACACACTCCCAGGGAACTCCTGTGTACACTGACCACACTCCCAGGGACCCCCTGTAAATACTGACACACTCCCAGGGAACTCCTGTATACACTGACCACACTCTCAGGGACCCCCTGTAAATACTGACACACTCCCAGGGAACTCCTGTATACACTGACCACACTCTCAGGGAACTCCTGTATACACTGACCACACTCCCAGGGAATCCCTGTAAATACTGACACACTCCGAGAGACCCCCTGTAAATACTGACACACTCCCAGGGAACTCCTGTATATACTGACCACACTCCCAGGGACCCCCTGTAAATATTGACACACTCCTGGGGACCCCCTGTAAATACTGACACACTCCCAGGGACCCCCTGTAAATACTGACACACTCCCAGGGCTCCCCTGTAAATACTGACACTCTCCGAGAGACCCCCTGTAAATACTGACATACTCCCAGGGAATTCCTGTATATACTGACCACACTTCCAGGGACCTCTTGTAAATATTGACACACTCCTGGGGATCCCCTGTAAATACTGGACCACTACCAGGGACCCCCAGTAAGCACTGACACACTCTCAGGGGCCCACTGTAAATACAGACCACATTCCCAGAGACCCCCTGTAAATACTGACCACACTCCCAGGGACCCCCTGTAAATATTGACACACTTCCAGGGACCCCCTGTAAATACTGACACACTCCTGGGGACCCCCTGTAAATACTGACACACTCCCAGGGACCCCCTGTAAATACTGACACACTCCTAGAGACCCCCAGTAAATAATGACACACTCCCAGGGACCCATTGTAAATACTGACACATGTGACACTTGCATTATTATATAATAACACACCGTGCGTTACTGGGTATAACACTCCTGTGTATATTATATAATAACACACCATGCGTTACTGGATATAACACTCCTGTATATATTATATAACACACCGTGTGTTACTGGGTATAACACTCCTGTATATATTATATAATAACACACCGTGTGTTACTGGGTATAACACTCCTGTGTATATATTATATAATAACACACCACGCGTTACTGGATATAACACTCCTGTGTATATATTATATAATAACACACCGTGTGTTACTGGGTATAACACTCCTGTGTATATTATATAATAACACACCATGTGTTACTGGATATAACACTCCTGTATATATTATATAACACACCGTGTGTTACTGGGTATAACACTCCTGTATATATTATATAATAACACACCGTGTGTTACTGGGTATAACACTCCTGTATATATTATATAATAACACACCGTGTGTTACTGGGTATAACACTCCTGTATATATTATATAATAACACACCGTGCGTTACTGGGTATAACACTCCTGTATATATTATATAATAACACACCGTGCGTTACTGGGTATAACACTCCTGTGTATATTATATAATAACACACCGTGTGTTACTGGGTATAACACTCCTGTATATATTATATAATAACACACCGTGCGTTACTGGGTATAACACTCCTGTTACATGCATGGCTCAAAGATTGGTGTGGGAGAAGTGGGTTTTGATTTGTGGGGCACTGGCACCAGTACTGGGAAACAGAGAGCTGTTCCATTGGGATGGACTACACCTGAACCATACTGGGACCAGAGTTCTAGCAAATCGAATAGCTAGGGAGTTAGATAGGGCTTTAAACTGCCTACCCGGTGCCAAGGAGGTGCCTTGCTTTTCCTAACTTTTTCCATAGAGCAGCGGTGGACCTGAGCAGCAGAAGACCGAGAACGGGGATAAAAGCAGCAGACCTGCAACAAGAGAAAGCTGCAGTGTGATGTAACAGGTGAGGCAGGTAATAGATTGGTAGTGATTGTGGGCTAAGTTTTAAGTTAACATATAGCATATAACTAAATTTTAAAAACTAAACTTAATTTAATTAATCTAATAAATTAAATGAGGTAAATAATTTTGATTACTTAATTAAATAAATAAAATAATGGGAGACCAGAAGATGTGTTGCTGCTGCAATATGTGGGAGCTTGTGGACATTTTTGTCCAGGGTGACTACATCTGCAGTAAGTGTCTGCGACTCGAGCAACTGCAGCTCCGAGTTGAGGAGCTGGAGTCTAAGCTGCGGACATTGCGAGACATCAGGGAGGGAGAAAGCTGCCTGGACCTTTGGCTCCAGGAGGCAGCCGCACCCCTTAGATCAAATACTTTACAATTGACACGTGGTCAGGGACCGGAGGGTGTGACTGCGAGTGAGGCAGGAGGTAGTATTGCAGGAGCCTCAGTCCCTGCGCTAGTCCAATAGATTTGAGGTTCTTGCAACCCTTGTGAACAAGTGCGGGGACTGCAGGGAGGACGAGCAAACTGACCTCAGCACTGTGGTACAGGAAGCCATTCAAGTGGGGGGAGTAAAAAGGAAGGTGGTTGTAGTAGGCGACAGTATAGTTAGGGGGATAGACACTGTTCTCTGCAGCCAGGAGCATGAGTCCCGAAGGCTATGTTGCCTACCCAGTGCCAGGGTTAAGGACATCTCCTCCGGGCTGGAGAAGAACTTGGAGTGGGAGGGTTAGGATCCAGTTGTCGAGGTCCACATAGGTACCAACGTCATAGGTAGGACTAAGAAAAAGGTTCTGCTGAGTGAGTTTGAGCAGCTAGGGACTAAATTAAAAAGCAGAACCACAAAAATAATAATCTCTGGATTATTACCTGAGCCACAAGCAAATTGGCATAGGGTAAATCAGATCAGAGAGATGAATGCATGGCTCAAAGATTGGTGTGGGAGAAGTGGGTTTTGATTTGTGGGGCACTGGCACCAGTACTGGGAAACAGGGAGCTGTTCCATTGGGATGGACTACACCTGAACCATGCTGGGACCAGTGTTCTAGCAAATCGAATAGCTAGGGAGTTAGATAGGGCTTTAAACCAAATAAGGCGGGGGAGAGGGTTCCAGTGGAGATAAATCTAGAATGCTAAAGAGAAAAGACAAAGAAGCAGTGCAGGAAAGTGATTGGGATAAGGATAACCAGATTGTGTCAGGAAGGGACAGAGCTTGCAAACAGAAGACAACAAATAGGGTCCGGGTAAGAAAACGTGGTAATAAGACAAATAGGGCCATAGTACAAAAAAATGTTAAGGTGTCTAAAAATGTTAAAAAGACAAATCTTAAGGCACTGTATCTGAATGCATGAAGCATTCGTAATAAGGTAGACTAATTAACAGTGCAAATAAATGTAAACGGATACAATATAATTGCGATTACGGAGACATGGCTGTAGGGTGACCAAGGCTGGGAGATGAATATCCAAGGGTATTCGATATTTAGGAAGGACAGGCAAAAAGGAAAAGGAGGTGGAGTGGCATTGTTAGTAAAGGATGAAATCAGAGTAATAGCGAGAAAGGATATTGGCTCAGAAAATCAAGATGTAGAATCAGTCTGGGTGGAGTTAAGAAGCACCAAGGAGCAGAAAACATTGGTGGGAGTTGTCTATAGGCCTCCAAACAGTAGTGGTACTTTAGGGGATGGCAAAAAAACAGGAAATTAGAGATGCATTTAACAAGGGTACTACAGTAATCATGGGTGACTTTAATCTACATATAGACTAGCCAAACCAAATTAGCAATAATAGTGTGGAGGATGAATTCCTGGAGAGTATACAAGATGGTTTTTTTAGACCAGTACGTTGAGGAGCCAACCAGGGAACAGACTATCCGAGATTGGATATTGTGTGATGAGAAGGGGTTAATTAATAATCTTGTTGTGCGGGGTCCTTGAGGGAAGAGTGACCATAACATGATAGAATTCTTCATTAAGATGGAAAGTGAAATAGTCCAATCTGAAACTAGGGTCTTAAATCTAAACAAAGGAAACTACGAAGATATGAGGAGTCAGTTGGCTATGATAGATTGGGAAGCTTCATTAAAAGGCATGTTGGTGGATAGGCAATGGCTAACATTTAAGGAACGAATGCATGAATTGCAACAATTATACATTCCTTTCTGGCACAAAAGGAAAAGCGGCCCAACCATGGCTAACAAAAGAAATTAAGGATAGTATTAGATCCAAAGAGGAGTCATGTAAAGTTGCCAGAAAAAGTAGCAAGCCTGAGGATTGGCAGCAGTTTAGAATTCAGCAAGAAAGAACCAAGAGATTGATTTAAGAGGGGAAAAATAGAATGAGTGTAAACTTGTAAGGAACATAAAAGTGGAGTGTGAAAGCTTCTACAAGTATGTAAAAAGAAAAAGATTAGTGAAGACAAATGTAGGTCCCTTACTGTCAGAAACTGGAGAATTTATAATAGGGAACAAGGAAATGGCAGAGCAATTAAACAGATACTTTGGTTCTGTCTTCACGGAAGAGGACACAAATAACTTCCCAGAAATGCTAGGCAACCAAGAGACTAGTGAGAAGGAGGAATTAGAGAAAATTAGTAAAAACATAGTGCTGGAGAAATTAATGGGACTGAAAGCCAATAAATCCCCAGGGCCTGATAATCTACATCCCAGAGTACTAAGAGGTAGCCTGGAAATATTGGATGCATTAGTTGTCATCTTTGAAAATTCTATAGATTATGGGACAGTTCCTGCAGATTGGAGGGTGGCAAATGTATCCCCACTATTTAAAAAAGGAGGGAGAGAGAAAACAGGGAACTACAGATCAGTTAGCCTAACATCAGTAATAGGGAAAATGCTAGGGTCTATTATAAAAGATGTGATAACAGACACTTAGAAAATATCAACGGGATTAGACAAAGTCAATGTGGATTTATGAAAGGGAAATCATGTTTGACAAACCTACTGGAGTTTGTTGAGGATGTAACTGGTAGAAAACATGAGGGAGAACCAGTGGATGTGGTTTATTTGGATTTTCAGAAGGCCTTTGATAAAGTCCCACAAGATGTTAGTGTGCAAAACTAAAGCACATGGTATTAGGGGTAATATACTGGTATGGGTTGAAAATTGGTTAATAGAAAGGAAACAGAGAGTAGGAATGAATGGGTCTTTTTCAGGGTGGCAGGCAGTGACTAGTGGGGTACCGCAGGGATCAGTGCTTGGGCCCCAGCGATTCACAATATATATCAATGATTTGGATGATGGAACTAAATGTAATATTTCCAAGTTTGCTGACGTCACAAAACTAGGTGGGATCGTGAGTTGTGAGGAGGATGCAAAGAGGCTTCAAGGCGATTTAGACAAGTTGAGTGAGTGGGCAAATACATGGTAGATGCAGTATAATGTGGATAAATGTGAAGTTATCCACTTCGGAAGGAAAATCAGAAAGGTGATAGATTAGGAAATGTTGATGAACAAAGGGACCTGGGTGTCCTTGTACACCAGTCACTGAAAGCAAATATACAGGTGCAGCAAGCAGTTAGGAAGGCAAATGGTATGTTGGCCTTCATTGCAAGAGGATTTGAGTACAGGAGCAAGGATGTCTTACTGCAGTTATACAGGGCCTTGGTGAGACCACACCTAGAGTAGTGTGTGCAGTTTTGGTCTCCTTATCTAAGAAAGGATATACTTGCCATAGAGGGAGCGCAACTAAGGTTCACCAGACTGATTCCTGGGATGGCAGGACTGTCGTATGAGGAGAGATTGGGTCGACTCGGCCTGTATTCACTTGAGTTTAGAAGAATGAGAGGGGATCTCATTGAAACGTATAAAATTCTGACAGGGCTAGACAGACTGAATGCAGAGAGGATGTTTCCCCAGCTGGGGTGGTCCAGAACAAGGGGTCACAGTCTCAGGATACGGGGTAGGATATTTAGGACTGAGGAGGAGAAATTCCTTCACTCAGAGGGTGATGAACCTGTGGAATTCTCTACCACAGAAGGCTGTGGAGGCCAAGTCACTGAATATATTTAAGAAGGAGCTAGATAGATTTCTAGACACAAAAGGCATCAAGGAGTATGGGGAGAGAGTGGGAATATGCTATTGAGATAGAGGATCAGCCATGATCATATTGAATGGCGGAGTAGGCTCAAAGGGCCGAATGGTCTACTCCTGCTCCTATTTTCTATGTGTCTATGAACATGAAAAAGCTTTGCAGGTCAACACCCCTCCTGATGGGACAGTTTCCCATAGATAAGCTGCCACCAAGAATAAAAAGAAGTGCTGATGATGGGACTTGTAACTGTGATCTCCCGAATGCCCCAGACCTCCTGGCTATAGAAACCATTGTTAAGTTCACCACCGAAGTGGTTGTCAATGATCTCCATCTCCACCTCCAGGCCCATCCGTAGCAATGGTGCACACCAACTAGCCTACAATTTCCTGAGGCGTACCTCCCCAACTCAACTCGGTATTTAATGCTCTTCCTTCAGGAACCCTTCCAATATCTTTTCAACTCTCTCCTTAAGTATCCCCATTTTGACACAGAAACACTCACTCAGCTTTAGCCTCATTGATCAATAAAGCACGGAGAATCATCTTTTCCCACAGAACACAATGAAATCCCCCCGGACTGTGATGATTTATTGACCCTCAGCCAACCCCCTTCCTCCACTTACAGCATTTGTCAGTCCACCCCCTGACCTTATCCCCTTCATCTCCAAAGTCCTTGAATGTGTTGTTGCCTCCCAAATTCATCCCCATCTTTCCTGCAAATCTATGTTTGAACCTCTCAGGTTTCTGCTTCAGCCACAACACTGAAATGGCCCTAATCAAAGTGACCCTCTGTGACTGACTCTAGCCCTACAACCATTCGCGAGCTCTGCGTTCCTCCAACTCTGGCCTTTTGTACTTCCCTGAATACTTCCGCCATTGGCGGCCGTGTCTTTAGCTTTCTAGGCCCTAAGCTCTGGAATTCCCCCCCTAAACCTCTCTGCCTCTCCACCTCCCTCTCTTCCTTTAAGGCCCACCTTAAAACCCACCACTTTGTCCAATGGGGGACTTCAATTATCCTAATATAGACTGGGATAAAAACATCGTAAAAGGCAAGAAGGGGGAGGAAATCCTGAAATGTGCACAAGAGAACTTGTTTCCAGCGCAACAAGGAAGGAAGCAGTGCAGGATCTAATTCTGAGGAATCAAGTGGAGCGTGTTTAAGCAAAATATCGTAGAGAATCAAGCAGAATACAGAATACAGAGTGCAGAGGAAAATTGAGAAAGGAAATAAGAGAGGCAAAGAGAGTGTATGAGAATAGATTATCGGGTAAAATAAAAGGGATACTAAATAAATACTTTGCATCTGTCTTCACAAAACAAGAGGATGCTGCCAATGTCACAGTAAAGGAGGAGGTAGTAGAGAAATTGGATAGGATAAAAATAGATAAAATGGTTGGCAGTGCTCAAAGTAGAAAAGTCACTCAATCCGGATGGGATACATCCTAGGTTGCTGAGGGAAGTAAAGGTGGAAATAAAGATGGCTCCAGCCACAATCTTTCAATCTCCTTGGATATGGGAGTGGTGCCAGAGGATTGGAGAGCTGCAAATATTAAACCCCTGTTCAAAAAGGGGGAGAGGGATAAACCTGGCAATTACAGGCCAGTCAGCCTAACGTCGGTGGTGGGGAAACTTTTAGAGACAATAATCTGGAACAAAATTAATTGTCACTTCGAAAAACATTGGATAATAAATGACAGCCGGAATGGATTTGTTAAAGACAAATAGTGTCTGAGAAAATTGAGTTCTTTGATGAAGTAACGAAGAGGGCTGATGAGGATTGTGTGGTTGATATTGTGTATGTGAATTTTCAAAAGGCATTTGATAAAGTACCACATAGACATTTTAGCGAAATTGAAGCCCAAGGCATTAAAGGGGCGGTATGTGGATATATCTTTCAAAGAGCCAGCACAGGCACAATGGGCCGAATAGCCTCCTACTGTGTTGTACGATTCTATGATTCTAAGCTTTTGGTCACTCCCTCCTAATGGGCTCGATATTAGGAGGACAGTGGGTTCGTGGTGGGGCGGCGATTGGGTGCGTGGGTTACACGCCCGGTGAAATCAGTCTGCCCCTGCGCGCGATCGCAGCCTAATTGGATCCACTTACCTGGTCTTCCGGGTTCCCCGCTGCTGAGCTGCGCGTCGGGCGGACGGCGCATGTGCAGTAAGGTCTGTCAGATGGAGGAGCTCTATTTAAAGGGGCAGTCCTCCACTGACTGATGCTGCAAGAAATAGGAAAAATTACAGCATGGAGCAGTCCAGGGGGAAGGCTGCTCCCAGGTTTAATGATGCCTCACTCTAGCTCTTATTGGATGGGGTGAGGAGGAGGAGGAGGGGGAGGACAGAGACCTTCCCCCCCGGCAGGCGGGAGGAAGCGGCCTGCTTCTGCCGCCAAGAAGGCCTGGCTCAAGGTGGCAGAGGAGGTCACCTGCACCACCAACATATCGCCCACCTGCATACAGTGCAGGAGGCGCTCCAATGACCTAAGTAGGTCAGCCAAAGTGAGTACACTTACTCATTCCCCTACACTCCGTCTGCCACATCACTGCCCCCACCCCACACCTCCTTCTGCACAGCCAACACTACTCTGTCACATCACCCCTCACACCCACTCAAACCTCATCCTCATCTTACCTGCACTTACTCACCTCGCTAGTACTCATCCCGCCACTACCACTCAACCCAATCCTCATACAATTTCATGGCTCTATCTCATCCTCTCATGCATCTCTTTCACGGTCAACCTCACTCAACCTGCCACTACCTGTGCTGCAACCACAGGGCATGCATCACATATGTGCAGTAAGGCAAACGTGTTGTGAGCATGAAGGGGATGCACAAGGGTGTTTGAGGGTTTGTCATGGTTTTTACTTATATTTGATTTCTGACCAACTCACATTACATATTATATTGGCACCACTCCTGCCACGTCTTTGCGAATCTTGTCTGGTTTGTGCAATAATGCCCTTTCCTGAGGATCACTATGAAGACCCACAACTGATGCCACCCATTGTGTCACTGCAGAGTGGGTGTAGGTGTATTTGCAGGGCTCTTTTGTGCAGACGACTGAGAGACGTCGGCGATGTCCCCGGTGGCACCCTGGAAGGATGCGGAGGAGAAATTGTTGAGGGCAGTGGTGACTTTGACAGCGACAGGTAAGAAGATGGTGCTCAGGCCACCCGGGAGCAGCTCAGCATGAAGGAGGCTGCAGATGTCCACGACTACATGTCGAGTGACTCTGAGCCTCCGTGTGCACTGCTGCTCAGAGAGGTCCAGGAAGCTGAGCCTCGGTCTGTGGACCCTGTGGCGAGGGTAGTGCCCTCTGCGACGCATCTCTCTCTGCGGTTGCCCTCCCTCCTGCTGTGCAGGTGGATGTGTCACAGCACTGTGTTGTGGGGCTCCACGTGTCAGAGGTGGACGGCGTGGCCGGCGAGGCTGGTGATGGTGTTCGCCCTCCGAGGAGGTCATGGCTGCAGCTATGGCGGCCCCCGTCCAGAAGATGTACACCTGAGGGGGTCCGCAAGGTAGGTACATGTCTCTGGACCCCGGGGTAAGTGTGCAAGTTTGTGAATTTTATTGTTAGGGGGAGGGTGATGGAGGCCAAACTTTGTCCCAAGTGACAGAGTGGCCTCCTGCAATGAGTGAGGGTCTCCCCCCCCCCCCACCACCTGTCAAATGGACCTTTGCAGCTGCCACAGGCTGATGGCTGCAACACGTCCATTTGAACTTGGAGTGTTTCCCCCAGTGTGGGAAACAGTCCCAGTTGTTTGTAAAATCCCACCCCTGCTGAAATATTCCCTTAATCAGGTCTGTTAATGACCTGAAATACCAGAATAAATACTGTTAAGTGGCACCCCGCCGGCTTTAATTGCCTGCGGGAGTCCCACATGCGGGGGCTGCGCACGCACGTCAGTGCGTCTGTGGGGAACCCGGAAGTGGGCGGGTTGGAGCCTGGCTCCCGACCCGCTCCGGGATTCCCCGATTTTCGGAGCCCCCCCGCCAGGAACGTACCTGATAGCGGGTGCTAATATCGAGCCCAATATCTCCTTTGGCTCGGTGTTTATTTTGTCTGATTACGCTTCTGAGTAGCACCTTAGGACGTTTCCTATTTAAAAGGTGATATATATATATATATATGCAAGTTGTTGTACTTAAAGCTCATGACCTTATAAAACAGTGTATCCTCCAAGCTACCGTCAGCAATGTATGTGATTTAATAGACAGATAATCAGTTTACTGATGTCAAGATACACCACGTAACTGCTTCACTAATTTACTGATGCCATAACGTTTCTACATATTCTACAAATTCAGAAAATCAAAAAGGCGACATTTGATTATTTTCAATGATCTAAATCCATGTTGGGCCAGAATTTGCTGTAGCACGGCATCTAACAACATCTGCCGATGCTTGCCCATAAAGTTGCTGAAAGTGTGAGCTGATAACTACAACAGGGAGAACAGGGCAACCAACAAGGTATCTCCTTAACCGAAGAGATTTAAGGATTGGGAAATAAACAGCAGAAGAACTGAGAAGAGGGTGAATTCATTTTCAGATCAGGTACAGAAAGAGAAATAAAGAGATGGAAAGAAAAATTGGATTTAAAAAAGAGACAGAAAGGAGAAGTAAGAGAAAACATTTTTAAATTTAAAATTTGACATTTTTAAAAATCTCCCCCAAAAATTCAAAACCTGAAGGAATGAGACTCCACACTTGTAATAGTTAATTTTCAGTGCCAGAGAGGTTGATTGGCAGTAAGTAACAATTATCACATTGTTAAAAGGGTACTTGTGCTACTAATTACTCGCCCAAAATATCTGCGGTGGGTTTAGTTCATATCTACTGCACAAATACAGCAACTTCATGACATTCAATGCATGTCAGTGGTGAGTCAGACGGTGGAATGCCTTTTTCACGAAGCTAATGGCAGAGTGGCGAACTTGGACAGAAACTTTTGGATATTCGCATTTCACCACATATCTGCCCCTCGCCTGAAGTTGCTGTGCCATTTATGCATAAATAACGGCGAGTGCCATTAGCCTCACTGTTATTTTGACAGTGAATTCTGGCCCAATGTTTATCTTGGCAAATGAGAGCTCGATCCAATCCCTCCCCCTTTTCTCTAATTTAGCTCCAGTAAATCTCTAAATAAAATATCATTATAATATCTCAATGTCAATAAGATACTAATAACAATTATTGCAGTAATTAAAGCAATACTTAAAATACAACTTTACTGTTCTACTGTTAGCTACACGCAATATTGTGGGCCGCAGAGACATCCTGTGGAAACAAAGTGCACTTCATTCAGCAAAAAATTTAATTTTAGAGTGATCCTTATTTTTTCATTTGATCTGTCCTAAAAGTGAAAATTATATTTTAATTCCCATCAAAAAAATAGAATGCCATTAAAATATACAAGACTTCACAAAGTGGACTCGAATACAAGGGGATAGAAGTTATGTTACAGCTATACAAAGCCCTGGTTAGACCACACCTAGAGTACTGTGTTCAATTCTGGGCACTGCAGGATATATTGGCTTTGGAGGGAGTGCAGTGTAGATTTACTAGAATGATACCTGGACTCCAAGGGTTAAATTATGAGGCAAGATTACACAAACTAGGGTTGTATTCCCTGGAATTTAGAAGATTAAGGGATGATTTGATCAAAGTTTTCAAGATATTAAGGAGATAGTTTCTCTCTATCTATCCTATTTCTGCTGTTTGGGGAGTCTAGGACTTTCAGGAGTGAAGTTAGGAAACACTTCTAAACACAAAGGGTGGTAGAAGTTTGGAACTTTCTTCTGCAAATAGCAGTTGATTGCGGATGAGGACGCACCCATGAGGACGGCCTCAACCGGGATCTTGGGTTCATGTAACCCCACCAGCGAATAAAAGTTATCTGTTTTTAATACAACGGGTCATTCTCTGTCTTTCTCTTCCTTTCGGATGTTTCTCCCTCTCTCTCTCTGTCTTTTGTTCTGGCTGTTTGTATATTCGGTGGTCCTGTAGGTAACACCTCTCTGTCTGAACACTTTGATTGCCTTGACAACGGGCAGTTGGAAAGATTAGCTGTAATCACCAGGTATTGTTCTCTGACTATAAATGCGAAACTTTCAAGGAATCCCACACTCACCTGATGAAGGAGATAATCTCCGAAAGCTTGTGATTTTCAAATAAAATTGTTGGACTATAACCTGGTGTTGTAAGATTCTTTACAAAAGGCAATACTTTGTGTGTTCGCTCAGTGTGTATTGGCAGGCTATTAGACTGTGGATTACATCACAGCTGAACCCAATTCTGTCCACACCCTATGTCTGCACAAATGCACTTTGGAGCAAGGGTCATTGAATCTCAATCAGAACCAGGAACCCTGGCTCATTTTACCTCCTTAACCCTGGAGTGGTGAAGTGAGGTGATTTATAGTTCGCCTACTGCTATTGTGCTGACATTAGCTAACTCAACACCAACCAATGTTCAAACCTGTAAACTTCCTGGTCTGTTTGGTTCAGCACAACACCAGAGCACACAGTTCTTTTTTATTTGTTTTTGGCCTCATTTTTTGTCTATTCCTAGTTGCCCTGAAAAGGTGGTTGATGGGTGCTTTGTAGCGATTGATCCTGAATTTCTGTAGGGTTCTCCAAAGTTACGGTAGGAAATTGGGAATCCTGGAGCAATGGCTTAAAAGGCTGGAGAAACCCAGCGGAAATTCCAGGTGATTATTTTTAACAACTTGCTAGGCCATTTCATAGGGTGTAAAGAGTCAACCATGTCGTATGGGACTGAAGTCACACATACCAGTGCAGGACCCTTCCCAGTTGGGCCTTTACAACAATCCAGCAGCATCCATGGTCATTTTCCTGGTGCTAGCCCACAAATTACTGGATTTTGAAAAAAAAATTCACAAACTTGCAATGGTGGGATTGAACTCACTGCTTGTACCATAACCACTACACTACAGTTTCCCATGGATCCATAGAAGGAGGCACTTTTAAATTTAGTTCAGGTCCTACTCTTGCAACAGGTCACGTGAAATCTAAATCCTCACTCACACAATTGTCTTCAGAAAACACTTCTCCACATTAAGAATAATTAATACCTGGAATGATCTCCCAGTCAAGGTAGTAGAAGCAAAACCCTGGAATTGGTCAAGAGGCAGATGGGGGGAAGTGTAGGTTTCTAAAGATGGACCAAATGGCCTCCATCACTTATTTTTGTGATCTTCATTCTTTGAACTAACTAAAAAAAAGTTTTTGAATCCCATGCAAACTGATTCACACATTACAGCCCAATGTACCATTGAAATTAAACCACAAGTTTATTACATATTTATTAGCGCTTCACAATTCCAACATATAGGGTAGAAATTACTGTCAGTGATTTTACTGTATAAATGCTTAGCACTATCGGAGGTGCTGTCTTTGGGATGAAACGTGAAACCAATGCTCCTTCTGCCCTCTCAGGTGGAAGTAAAAGTCACTTTTCGAGGAAGAGCAGGGGAGTTCTCTCCAGTGTCCTGGCTCTCATTTATCGCTCAACCAACATCTAAAACAAATGATCTGGTCATTTCAAAAGCAAAATACTGCGGATGCTGGAAATCTGAAATAAAAACAGAAAATGCTGGAGAAGCTCAGCAAGTCAGGTAGCATCTGTGGAGAAAACATCAGAGTTAACGTTTCAGGTTGAAGACCTTTCGTCAGAACTAGAAAGTTCTGATGAAAGGACTTCAACCTGAAACCTTCACTCTGTTTCTTTCTCCACTGATCTGGTCATTTATTTCATTGCTGTTTGTGGGATACTGCTGTGCGCAAATTGGCTGCTGCGTTTCTTACATTACGACAGCGACTGCATTGCAAAAGTACTTCATTGGTTGTAAAGCGCTTTGGGACTTCCTGAGGTTGTGAAAGGCGTTAAATTATTGCAAGTTCCTTTTTTCTTTTTTGTAATGCCTCTATGAGCATTTCCATTCAGAAGCCTGTCCCACACTCAGAAAATTGGAGCTTGAGTTCTGCTGCATTCCTCAGATTCCTGAACGAAGATGTTCAACCAAGTAGAAAACTCCTGGAATGAATCAGTGTCACTCTGTGCATGTCACTGAACAGACTATTACTCCCAGAAAGTCTCTGGGGTTATCTCATTCTTCTAAGTCTAAATCGGTACCACATAGGGAGGATGGGATTACAAACAGCTATTCACTCACTGTGGATGACCAGTTTTGCTGTCTAAAATAAATTCAGGTTTTTTTTCATTGAGCCCCACATATAATTTTCTGATCGCAAATCAAATTCATCAGGAAAATCCCTCATAACAGTTGTCATCACAATTTGCTGTGTCCCCGGTGTCGTTTCTTGGAATTTTTTATCCTTTTCACTCTAGATATTTTTGGCTTCTGTAATTTAGACTACACTTATAGGTGAGCCCTTGCTGTCTGTGACTTTGAGAGTGTTTTACTTTCCTCTGATATCTGGGTAAAATATTGTAGAAGCCCATGATAACAAAAAGAGAATCCCTTTTTTAACCTGCTTCTGCTACTGGTTCTATCCCTGCCTTCATGGGATCTTCCTCTATGGGTTTTCCCACACCCTTATAGATGTTTTCTACCCTATGGATATTTTTAAGCTAAGGACCCTTTTTCCCTATAGATGTGCACCAGGCATAATACTTTTAACTATATGGATTATAAGAAAATATATTAACAATAGATATCAACTTCAAAGAATGTCTACATCATTAAACATCTCCCACTTGCGCTCATAAAACTGCGTAATTGTATTTTTAATGGAAAATGTTCATCCCTGACCAGCTTTCCTTCCATCTAAGATTAGAATTGATTCTAGGATTAAAATTAGTCTTCAAACTCATAGTCCAAGAAAACCTCAGTGTGAATGTTACTCAAGACTGGGATTCACATTTTGCATATTCTAACATAGGAGTCTTCAAACCGCATCATTTCTTGACTGTTTAATCAGCACATGAGAGCCATTTAATACTTCGCACACTGGGTGGCAGCAGGAGTTCTTCTCTTTATGAATTTTGGGTTAATCAAGGTGAGAGATATCAGTGCTGGGAAATAGAACACATTTCATTTCAAGCATCCAGAGTTAGCATCAAGCATTCCAAGCTCTGGTGTAGCAATGGTTAGTTGCAGAGTAAAGCTCGCTTTACTCTGCAAAGATAACATGCTTCAGTGCCAAACTCAAAAGAGCACTGGTACTGCACTAGTGTGACATTTTTCTATTTCTCACAACAGCTCTCCTGTGGCCTCTGTGATTGCCAAATTTAGCCCCAAATTTCCTCTGTTCTTGCAGTGTTAAAATGCAGTAACCTGAGTAGGCAGGAATCGGACCCAGTTACATTGAGTCCCCACTTCTTTTTCTGCTCATCAGAATTTTCCACCAATGGTGGGAGGCAAATGCAAATATGCCTGCCCACTAATGGGCACATATATTACGATGATATAAAAATGAGGAAATCAAATCATACGACGTAATTGCTGCAATTTGCACTCTGGCAAACCCGGGTGCATGGAATACCTGTGCGTCAGTGATGTCCAGTGTTGCTAAGAGTACCTGGGAGATTTAACATTTGAAAGGCCAGTGTTTCTCAATTGCAGTACAGAAATCGGCCTATGAAAAATGGGCGCACTTTCAAAATTTCTACCTGCCTGAAACGTGTGTTCTGGCGATTGCAACATGGGGCGGCCTCTGGGCCTCCTGGCCAGCAGTCGGATAAGTTGTCGTGGGGGGGTGGGCATTGGCAGAGTACTGGGAGTGAGGAAGAGCCCAAGATGGCAGCGGCCTAACCTTTCTTTGTGGGACCCAGAGGAACATTCCTGCCCCTCCTGGCCCCATAAAAATACATTTTGAATTTACCTCTTGGTGGCTTTGCTGGGTGTCTGGCAGTTTCTATTGACTCTCCACTCAGTGGGCTTTTAAATGGCTTTGGGATCTCATCGAAATAATAGGACCTCAATTTGCATAAATTTATGAGGCTTTCACCTGAGTCAGACGGATGCCTCAGCCGCCTGGTTTCAATATAGCTGTATATTGCGGAAACAGAGTGGGAAGTATTTTACAAGGATATTAACTTCCATTCTGTCCATTTTCCACTGGGCGGAGGGAATTAAAATTCCCCCTTTAATTCACTAGTGGTAAAGATTTAATGCAGAGTTAAATCAATATCAGAAAATCTGGTTTGCCTTTAACACCATCTCAGTGACCACTAACATTAAATCTGCTATTTCTGATTGTACTAAATCAGAATAGAAATTCCCATATGACATGTGCTCTGAGCAGCATAATCATTTTCTTTCTAACTGAAAAGCACATGGAGATGCATGGCAATTTTCAACGTAGAGTTCGGTAATTAAAAGTAAAGTTGCAATGTCACACAATACCATTTTTCTATCTATAGCTGGAAAAGTTCACCTCTACATGTTTCCTGACCTTGTTCCTGTCTCGTTAAGCAGCACAAGGAACAACATCTGGTCAAAGACAAACTGCTTTAGCTTCGACTTATTTGTGGGGAAAATGAACTATGGAGCACTGCAGCTTTAACCTTTTCCACACTTTCTATGTCTTAAGTGATGCATTTATACTGCAGTGACCAGTCTGCTCCAGCCAGGTAGAATGCACTGGGCTCCAACTCTATGTTTCTGCCCAGACGAGATCTCCGTGCTTACAAGGATGTACAGAGTTCCTTTACCAGAAGATAAAGTTTAAATAATTAGAGAGAATGGGTGAGAGTATCCACACTTGCTAAACATTTAAAGAGGGTTAAGTTTAAGACTCTGAAGTTGCATCATAAACATACCTAAAGTGTTCAAGCTCTTTTATTTTTAACAAAGCAACCCATGCTGCATTATTTAAGATAAAGAGAAACATAGGGGGTAATTGTGGCTTTGGGCGCTAGTGTAAAACTGGCAATATCGGATCAGCCACCCGTTTCACATCTCTCCTCATTGATTTCAACGGAAATGAAAATCGGAAGGGATGTACAATGAGAGGCTGATCTGATATCGCCCGTTTTACACTATCAGCCAAAGTCAAAATTACCCCCACTGTGTGACTTGTTTATCTGTTCAGCTTCATCTGTTGAATGATTCAATTAATTTCTATGGGAACAATTTGGTCTTTATATAAAATTGTTAGAAATGAACAAAATGCTAAGAAAAGCAAATCTTGAACAGCATGCAAGTAAAGGCTGAGTATGACAAATGGTCTAATTCTCAATGTAAGAAATCATGATGGTAAACGGTAATTGTTTTGGACAAATTCATTTACACAGCAGCTACAGCATCTTGAATTCTCTTACCAAGAGTAGCATGGCCCCAACAGATCAATAGTTATCAACCCAGAGCAATAAATAACAATAAAAAATTAAGTTGGAAGCAACATGACCACACAATTTTCATTAATTCTTAGATATATTTCAAAGTATTCCTAACACATAAACAACTTTTAATTCCTTTTAAACAAATGTATGCAGCACATGAGCAGCAAAGAAGCCTAACATTCAAAAGAGGGGCAAGTGAAATTCTCATGACAAAGGTTTAGTGCTAAGATATTGACTGAGATATATAAATAGGAGATACACAAGACTTATTAGATACTTTGGGCAGTGTAGCTCATTTGCAGTGTGGTGAATGCCTTACCCTACAGACTAACCACATGGCACTATAAAAAGCTGAGAATAGATGCCATAACTCAGAGTGAGACGTGGCATTGGGAAGTAAGTGAGCTGTCTGTTCATAAATCAACTTTAAAAAGTTAATTTCAGCTAAAACAAATGTGTAAAACGCTGTGAAAAGTAATCTCCAGTGTCTGCACAGCCCCTTTTACACAGAGATGTCGCAAGAGGAACCCAGAAAACAGTCACCTAACTTCGGGGATGAGCTGTGGGCCCTCCTGGATGAGCTACAGCTAAGGCAAGACTGGCTACTGGGGTCACCAAGGGCGAGCGCTCCCCGCAAGGTGAGCCAGGTGGTGCGGAAAGAGGTGGCCAGGGCACGAAGTCATTACATGCTTGGTCGGCCAGTGCCAGAAAAAATACAATGACCTGACCAGGGCTGGCGAGGTAAGCAATCACAGGTATTTAATTCAGAATTCAGCATTTTATTAATGGGATGGGGTGGGGGCCCAGTGGCTGCTGGTGAATTTTCTCCTGTTGCATTTGTCTCTATGGAAGGCCACATTAAGATGACTGCAAAGTCTCCTTAGAACCCCTAAATAAGATGTCACTTTGACACTTGCATCTTTCATGCATCAGTCACCTAATCTTTTTCTGTGTTCTCCCCACAGGGCAAATTGGTGCATAACACATGGGAGCAGGTAAGTACCAAAGCAGGAACCCCCTATTAAAGGAGTGAACAGTGCTTGAGAAGAGGACCCTGCAGCTGCAGGGATTCCATGGTCATGCACCTGTGGGCCAAGTTGAGGTCTGCGGTGTATGCGCGCCACCAGGTGAGTTTGAGAGCCCCTTGCTTTGTCTCCAGGTCAGCAATCTGCAGACGAGGCCCAATAAAGATAAGTATTTGAAATTATGAAGGGGTTTGATATTGTGGATGTGGAGAAACTGTTTCCACTTATGGGTGCAGGGTGGGAAGAGGAATTTAGAGTGGGAGGAGACTCATCGTGTGGCGTGTAAACACTGGCATAGACCAGTTGGGTCGAATGGCCTTTTTCCATGTTAAGATTGAATGTGAGACTATTATGGAAGAGTGTTAAGACTATGTAATCTGAGGAATGAACGTTCTGCACCTACGTAACCTTTTATTCTTCCTTCCCACAGGTCCACATCGGCCGGGGGACACCAGGGGAGAGGGCACTGAGCCGGAGACTAACAGGGGAACCAGGAGGAGAATAAGGAGCCTGTGCACCCCAGGGGGGAAATCGGGAGAAGTGACACAGACACTCTCATCCTCACAGTGCACCATGAGGGTGCTGACAAGGAGGGGACGCGTGATCGTGGCTCCCTTCTTCGTACCCCACCTGACAGTGATGCCTCTATGTTAGCTCCCGGCCTCTCCACTCTGCAGGAGATGCACCCACCCCCCCCCCCACTCGCAGGCAGTCGTGCTGTACTAGGTGCCCCATGGGGCCTTTGAGACAGGGTCGAGAGCTGTGGTCTGAGTCTGACTTGTCGGGGGATCAGAGAGCTTTAGGGCACAGGGGGGGGACATGTGCCCTGGTGCTGTCACGATGTCGGGTCCGGCGTGAAGTGGATTGGGCGCAGGACTACAGGGGTCCGTGCCTGCGAAGAAGGATGCTGCAGGAGCATCGCAGGTATTTGTGAACTCTGGGGTCTATCGACCGCCATTTGAGCCTCATAAGCGGCGGATTGGAGATAATTCAGCAGAAGCTGGACAACCTTTGCCAGGAGGTTGCACAGGGCCATCGTGATCATGAAGAGGCCTTGACAGTCCATGATGATGATGCCCTTGTCCCCCTACCCAGTGCTGCCCACTGTGGCGACAGTCACGGTCCCTGATCGACATGCTGCTGACCCTCTGGATGGCAGCACTTCCCAGGGCCACGTCCTTCTTCCACCAGGCTCCATGCCAGTTGCACAAATCATGCAAGACCAGTCTGCTCTGGAGCACCCTCCACTGGCATCACCAGAAGCAGCCCCATCACCGGAGGTAGCTCCCAGCAGCCAAAGCACACCTCTGCCCCATGTCCCTTCTGAACAGTTTCAGGACCCCCCCCCCACCCCCCCACTTACCTGCCAACATGTCAAGAGCTTGTCCACACCCCTGTGGGAATTGTGGAGCCACGAGGGAGTAGGGTGCCTCTCTGCCTGCAGAGTCCACCACCCCCACTCCCTCTCAACCTCAGGGGTTCCTCAGTTACCCTTTCCACTGCAGAATTGTTTGTAAATACTTAAAAGTTTTAGATTTAAAATTGTTGTTGTTGAGTTTATAAGGAGGTAGAGTGACATGTTTTTTTTAAAAAGTAGTTTATTAATCATAGTATCATAGTAGGTACAGCACAGGAGGAGGCCATTCTGTCCATCGTGCCTGCTCTTTGAAAGTGCTCTCCAATTAGTCCCATTCTCTTGATCTTTCCCCATAGCCCTGTAATTTTTTTCCCTTCAAGTATTTATCCAATTCCCTTTTGAAAGTTACGATTGAATCTGCTTCCACCGCCCTTTCAGGCAGTGCATTCCAGATCATTACAACTCGCTGCGTAAAAAAATGTTTCCTCATGTCGCCTCTGGATCTTTTGCCGATAACTTAAATCTGTGTCCTCTGGTTACCGATCCTTCTACCACTGGAAACAGTTTCTCCTTATTTACGTTCTCAAAACCGTCCATGATTTTGAATGTAAGGAATCTTACAACACCAGGTTATAGTCCAACAGTTTTATTTGAAAATCACAAGCTTTCGGAGATTATCTCCTTCGTCAGGCGAGTGAGTGAATGAGAGGTTCTCAAATCGCATATCTTATATTAGGCTGGGACACGATCACACCAATCAAAGGTGTCGTTGGTGTTCAGACAGGTTAGCCACGGAAAACAGTACGTCCCAGTATACTGAATACACAATGGGTCAAATTACAGACAAAGAGAGAAAGAGACCCAAAAGGCAGAGAGAGAGAGAGAGAATGTCCAGTTGTATTAAAAACAGATAACTTTTTTTCCCCTGCTGGTGGGGTTACGTGTAGCGTGACATGAACCCAAGATCCCGGTTGAGGCCATCCTCATGGGTGTGGAACTTGGCTATCAATTTCTGCTCGACGATTTCGCGTTGTCGTGTGTCTCGAAGGCCGCCTTGGAGAATGTTTACCCGAAGATCGGTGGCTGAATGTCCTTGACTGCTGAAGTGTTCCCCGACTGGGAGGGAACCGTCCTGTCTGGCGATTGTTGCGCGGTGTCCGTTCATCCTTTGTCGCAGTGTCTGCATGGTCCCGCCAATGTACCATGCTCCGGGGCATCCTTTCCTGCAACGTATGAGGTAGACAACGTTGGCCGAGTCACAGGAGTATGAACCATGTACCTGGTGGGTGGTGTCCTCTCGTGTGATGGTGGTATCTGTGTCGATGAGTACCAACAGAGTACCCTTCGTCGTCCAGTACTTCCCCGGAGCGGAGAAACTACGCCATGTTCTCCGCAGCCTTCAACATGTCATCGATGATGATGAACACCTTGCTAAAGCCATCCCCACGCCTCCACTACTCGCCTTCAAACAGCCACCCAACCTCAGACCATCGTTCGCAGCAAATTACCCAGCTTTCAGGAGAACAACGTCCACGACACCACACAACCCTGCCACGGCAACCTCTGCAAGACATGCCAGATCATCGACACAGATACCACCATCACACGAGAGGACACCACCTACCAGGTACATGGTTCATAGTCCTTTGACTCGGCCAACGTTGTCTACCTCATACGTTGCAGGAAAGGATGCCCCGGAGCATGGTACATCGACGAGACCATGCAGACACTGCGAGAACGGATGAACAGACACCGCGCAACAATCGCCAGGAGGGTTCCCTCCCATTCGGGGAACACTTTAGCAGTCAAGGACATTCAGCCACCGATCTTCGGGTAAGCATTCTCCAAGGCGGCCTTCGAGACACACGACAACGCAAAATCGTCGAGCAGAAATTGATAGCCAAGTTCCACGCCCATGAGGACGGCCTCAACCGGGATCTTGGGCTCATGTCACGCTACACGTAACCCCACCAGCAGGGAAATAAAAGTTATCTGTTTTTAATACAACTGGACATTCTCTCTCTCTCTCTCTCTGCTTTTCGGGTCTCTTTCTCTTTTTGTCTGTATAATTTGACCCATTGTGTATTCAGTATACTAGGACGTACTGTTTTCCGTAGCTAACCTGTCTGAACACCAACGACACCTTTGATTGGTGTGACCGTGTCCCAGCCCAATATAAGATATGCGATTTGAGAACCTCTCATTCACTCACTCACCTGACAAAGGAGATAATCTCCGAAAGCTTGTGATTTTCAAATAAAACTGTTGGACTATAACCTGGTGTTGTAAGATTCCTTACATTTGTCCACCCCAGTCCATCACCGGCATCTCCACATCATGATTTTGAACACATCTATCAAATCTCCCCTCAACCTTCTCTGTTCTAAAGAGAACAACCCCAGCTTCTCCAATCTCTCCACATAACTGAAATCTCAAATCCCTGGTACCATTCCAGCAAATCTCTTCTGCATCTTCTCTAAGGCCTTGTCATCCTTCCTAAAGTGTGGTGCCCAGAATTAAGCACAATGCTAATCAATGTTTTATAAAGGTTTAGAATAACTTGCTTGCTTTTGTACCCTATGGCTCTACTAATTAAAGCACAAAATTCCATATGCTTTTTTAACAGCCTTCTCAGCTTGTCCTGCCACCTTCAGTGATTTGTGTACATACACCCCCAGGTCTCTCTGTTCCTGCACGCCCTTTAAAATTGTACCATTAAGTTTAGATTGCCTTTCCTCGTTCTTCTAGCCAAAATGTATCACTTCACACTTTTCTGCTTCAAATTTCATCTGTCATGTGTCTGCCCATTTCACCAGTCTGCCTATATCCTCCTGAAGTCTGTTACTCTCCTCCACATTGTTTATTCCATTTCCAAATTTCGTGTCATCTGCAAACTTGAAATTATACCCACTATACCCAAGTCCAGGTCATTAATATTGAATTAATGTTAATGTTGAAGAAATTTTCATTTAAAGTGTTATTACAAGAAAAGCTTTGCACAATTGCTAATTTGCACTGTGCTCAACTTTATGATTGACTACCTCAGCACAGCTGGGAGGTCACTACCCATGGGCCCAGAGTCGGGATCCTTCGGATCCACTGGCATCTCATCTGCCAAGTCCAGGCTGAGCCCTTCCTGCAGGACAAATTTGTGCAGTGCACCTGAGACCACTACGATCTTCGCCACTTTATCAGGGGTGAACTGTAGGTCACCCCCTGACCTGTCCAGGTACCGGAAGCGTGATTTAAGCACACTAATGGTTCTCTTCACCATCTTCCAGGTGTGTGCAGTTGTACCTTTCCCGTGCTGCATTGTTGGTGATGTGGAAAGGTGTCATCAGCCACAGCTTCAAGGAGTCTGTCTAGTCCCTCGAGAATCCATCCACCTCCTCGTCCCTCCCTGTTGAATAAGTCAGGGATGTTGGAGTAGTGAAGGACAAAGACATCGTGAGCAATTCCCTGATACTCTGCATTAACTTGCAGGATCCTTTGATGGGTATCGCAGACAATTAACACATTTAGCGAGTGGCACCCCTTCTGGTTGAGAAAAGTGGCAGGTTCCTCAAGTGGAGCCCTCAGCAACATGTGGGTCCCATCAACAGCTTCCCGCGCCCTGGGGAAGCCAGCAAGCTTGTGGAAGTTGATAACCCTGTTTCTTTGATATGTCACATTTAATGAAGTCGTTGGCCCTATGTAAGAGGGCATCTGTCACGTGTTGAATGCAGGCCCTCACAGCTCCTTGGCTTGTGTTATAGGGATGTTTAGTGCCTGACTGGAAGGAACCAGAGCTGTAGAAATTGAGAGCCGTTGTCACCTTCATTCCCACTGACAAGGCCCTGTGGGAGGTAGGCTGTGGCTTCAGGACCTCCTGCAGCAGAGGTGGCTAATCGATTCCTTGTTGAAATGCAGACTACGCACGCAGAGCTCCTTCAACATCGCCTCGAGTGCCATTTGCTCCCTGTACATTCCATGGGTTGGGAGGGAGGGGGTGGTGTGCGGTGGGTAGTGAGATCGGTTCAGTCTCCAGCCATGGTTCTTCATGTGACACACCTGCTCCCTCTGCTCCTTCTTTCTCTAGGCTGTCCATGATAATCAAGAACAGGGGACTGCCCAGTGGAAAGTTATGAGAAAGTGATCCAGTATCATTATCCAGCATGCTTTGAAAAATGGGTTAACTGAGAATGGCAAAGCTCATGTGTGTGCTTATAACTTAAAACTGAAAATGAGGCTTTTGGAAAACTGCAGACTCGTTGCTTTCTTGGGAACAGGGGTGTATTATCGACTTCAAGGTCTGACAAGTCTTGTGATGAAATGATCTTGAGGTTGTATGCATCCATTGTCATGATGTGGAGATGCCGGTGATGGACTGGGGTTGACAATTGTAAACAATTTTACAACACCAAGTTATAGTCCAACAATTTTTATTTGAAATCTACAAGCTTTCGGAGGCTTCCTCCTTCCTCAGGTAAATGTTCAGGAGCTCCTTGAAGCCTACGCATTTATACATATAGAACAATACATGGTGTTTGCAGACTGCCCCTGCAACTGCCCATTGCCAAGGCAATCACCGTGTTCAGACAGAGAGGTGTCACCTACAGAACCCCCGAATACACATTCAACAAAAAAACAAACAGGAAAAAAAAACAGAGAGAGGCAGAAACATCCGGAAGGCAGAGACAAGAATTAGGGACAACATCTCTATATTGAAAATGATGGTATCACACAAACACACTAAATAGGATGAAAGGGGGGTGGGAATGGTGTAAAAACCCAATATAGGAACAGCCAAAGCCCCCAGTAAGTTGGAGTTCTCGAAAATTCCGTGACATGGGTGCTGATAGGGGGAAGACTGATTGCCTTCTCCGAGGACAGCCATTAAGGTTGTATGTTTAGGTAAACCTATGTATGTCTTATTTCATTGCTAGTAAATTGTAGTTACATTTATCTTTAAGTAGGTGAATAAAACTATCACTTTTGAGTTCAGTAGCCCGGACTAGTTATTTAAGTTATGCCGAGTGGAGGAGTAAGATTTAAACAACTCTAACAAACTAAAAACAGTCACAAAAGGTCATTGCTCCTTCTTAACATGTAGCGAGTGGTGGGGGTCCTGAAAATATTGCCTTCAGGCACTCACAGAACTCTGAATGGTAAAACTGGCAAGAAAAGACTGAGAGAATTAGAAAAAACACTGAGAACAATTACCAGACTGTAGGGATGAGGCTTCACAGCTTTAATGGTCCCTTTGTTACTTTTGTAGTCTCAGAGTCATGTGAGGGCCATAAATCACGTCAATACCAGGTCATCTGCCTCATTATCTTTCAGTCTAAGTGGACGTGACGAGAAAATGGGCATAAATCCAAGAATTTTGTGATTGGCGTTGACTGTAATGGTGGGTGGAGCTATGATAATGAACTTTTTCCGGTTTAGGCAATGGTATAGGCAAAGCTATGAAAAAGGCCCAGGAAATTATGGTGCAACATAAATAATCCTTAACTCACTTATGCCATTATTTCCTGGAATTTCTAGGTTTGAATAATGACTCGCGTTAATTTTTCATTATAATGGCGCAACTTTTCAGCAAATTCAGGCCAAATATTTACAGCAGATCCAATTGAATTCTCCATCATCAACAAGGCCATGCGTGTGTTGTGATGTGAACTGCCTGTTAGATAAATATGATATTGAATTGATGCTTATGTGATAATATCACTGGATCGCAGGGATAATCATAAAAGCCGAGAACTTCAGCCCCTTCTTGGGAAGGAAGTCAGCCATAGTTATGGCAGAGGGACTGTCAGTTGGGGCAGAACCCATCTCCACCAGCTTTCACCCCATGGAAAAAGCACTGGCAAATTCTGAGGGGGGCGGAAGGTGACTCTTCTGCCCGACCCCCCATGTGACCTAACTTCAGTTAGGGGTATGTCTATTAAAATAAGGAGTAATATGAGACTCCACATTTTTAACATTTAATTTTTAGTTGTTTGGCAGTGATTAAGATTAACCACGTTTTTAAAACTTAGTTTAGACCTGGTATTTTTAAGTATACCTATTAAGTATACCAGCTGGGCAGATGAGCAAGTTTGCGATGTTTCAGTGATTTCTCTGATTGTAGCGTGCGATGACCCTTTAACTCGATGCTGTCAAATTGCCGGTGAACCAATAGCAGCAAGTTCACGATTCCCGCGTTTTACTGCACATATGCAAACACGGGAACTTGTTCCTTCAATTCGCATAAAAATCAGAGTGCTGTTGAGCTCCTCCGTTATTTTGGGAGCAAGTTCTGCCCCAATGTTTTCATTTGTTAATTTGTACTTTTCAAAATGCGTCTCGAAATGAGACGAGCTGTAAATGTAAACACTTCTGTTTGCTTCCCACCATAAACTTCCTGTTCCTGACTTCAATCGGAGGAGCTGTAGGACCAAGAGTACCATTAAAGTTCGACCTACTTCACTGCATGGAAGCTCACGGAAATGACCTTTCATCCAATCAAACGGGAGAGGACTGAAGTGCCAGGGTAAGAAGGGAAAGCAACAAGACAAAGAATGCCCGAAATAGTCAGCGCTCTTAATGTGTTATAACCTCTGTATTTGACTTCAGTGGAAATGGCAAATGGTTAGCTCTATTTGCCCAATATAGGTGGCTGTCTATGGTAATTGTGGACAGTTTAAGTGGTGGGGACTGAACCAACCTGTAGAAAGTAGGAGTAGGTGCCATTCTGGGCCACACGTGGGCCCAACAAACAGGAATTTGATTCTGAACCTGCCAAAAGCACAATTTTTGCCCACCTTCTCCTCCTTGGCCAGACTGACCTGTGGCTCTCCTTTTCCAAGTGGGAAAATGGCAAAATTAGGGCAGTGGTGCTGGGTGGGTATCCCTTTAGTGGTGCTACTGACTAATATACCCCTAATATGGTAATGGCTGTAACTAGGATTTAGGATGGGGTCATGGAAGGACCAAAGAGGTGGGCAGAAGTCCTGCCCTGCTACACTTTCAGTTCACAAGAGCACTGTGGAATCTCCAAGATTATTTACTTTTTTAAAGCTGAGAACAGTCCAAATATTGGAATATAAGTGAGATAGGCTTACTGAGAATTGATGTCCCACAATCACAGAAACACAAATTATGCAAAATAATAAGGAAAATATGATTCTTTCTGTTCCTGTTGTCATGGCTGCAACTGCAGGAATTGTTTTAATTGGCTATTCTGGACCTCCTATTCACTGTTGTCAGCATTGTTACGGTGGTTTAGAGTGGGATTTTCTACAATGTAGGGTTGAAGGGAAGATGATCATAGACTGAAGCCTAGATTTCTCATCAAGTACCCTGCAATTTTCAGGAGGAATTTGGGTGGACAGGTTGGGAAGTAGGATCTGATATACTGGACCCCTGCACACTTTAGCACCCCGTCGCCCCCAATTTTCCAGTCATTGCCAATCGATTTTTGGGCATCACACACGTAAAGAAAGAGGAAACGCAAAAATATTAAACAAGATATTGAGAAGCTCTACTTGGTTGCACTGAGCAATAGTAATTGTGGGAGTTCCATCTCACCATCGTTACTTTATTTATAATGACATCTATTGCATGTTTGACTAATAGTTAAATCTCTAACCTTGAATACTATGGCCCTGTGAGTGTCGGCTCAAATTCATGATATGCCACATACTCCTTCCAGTCACCAGAAGATGATCTTTATGTATTGCACAATCGATAATGCTAAGTTGTAATAAGGAAGTTGACAGATGAGTATCCAATGAGGAGAGAATGATGCATCCATTTCTCTGCAACATTTTTACGCTCCTGCTGGATACCCCTCTAAACTTTTAGTGATGGAGTACTGACATATTAACATCATGGAACCAACAAACAATTCTCTGGCCTGCATTACCTGAAAGGGATGTTGTTAATGAGGCAAAGTATGAAATCCTGCAGATGACATTCCTGCAACGGCTTTTTGAATAAGGGGCCAGAGTTATTGGATTGTTTCTGAGAAACACGATTATAATCTGAGGTTATGACTATGCACTCCCCAAAACACTAGAGAGAGCTTAGCGAGTTTAGCTAATGAGTAGTTTAGCTGTTAAATCAAAACCTTCTGGACTCAACACTGATTCCAATAACTTCAGATCACAACCACTGCTCCCATGTGTCGGACAGCAGGTGCTGGGAATGGTTCGGATGTCACCATTTACAGCTCCTCCAGACCCATCTTTAGTTTCTTCACATGTCCCATTGCCTTGCACCATCGTCCCTTTTATCATTTAATCACTTCTGTCCTCCATCCCATCACAGACCTTCCTTTTTGTTCTTTCCTCCACCACCAACCCCCAACCCCCCTTTCCCTGGCTCTGTACTTGCTTAAAAACTGTTAAATCGTTAACTTCTTCCAGTTCCGACGAAAAGTCATCGACCTGAAACATTAATTCTGTTTCTTTCTTCACAGATGCTGCCAGACTTGCTGAGTATTTCCAGCATTTTCTGTTTTTATTATGAGTAGTTTAGCTGTACAGAACATCATACAGGGGTCGAAATTTTTTTTTTTTTATTCGTTCACGGGATGTGGGCGTCGCTGGCAAGGCCGGCATTTATTGCCCATCCCTAATTGCCCTCGAGAACGTGGTGGTGAGCCGCCTTCTTGAACCGCTGCAGTCCGTGTGGTGACGGTTCTCCCACAGTGCTGTTAGGAAGGGAGTTCCAGGATTTTGACCCAGCGACAATGAAGGAACGGCGATATATTTCCAAGTCGGGATGGTGTGTGACTTGGAGGGGAACGTGCAGGTGGTGTTGTTCCCATGCGCCTGCTGCTCTTGTCCTTCTAGGTGGTAGAGGTCGCGGTTTGGGAGGTGCTGTCGAAGAAGCCTTGGCAAGTTGCTGCAGTGCATCCTGTGGATGGTGCACACTGCAGCCACAGTGCGCCGGTGGTGAAGGGAGTGAATATTTAGGGTGGTGGATGGGGTGCCAATCAAGCGGGCTGCTTTATCTTGGATGGTGTCGAGCTTCTTGAGTGTTGTTGGAGCTGCACTCATCCAGGCAAGTGGAGAGTATTCCATCACACTCCTGACTTGTGCCTTGTAGATGGTGGAAAGGCTTTGGGGAGTCAGGAGGTGAGTCACTCGCCGCAGAATACCCAGCCTCTGACCTGCTCTCGTAGCCACAGTATTTATATGGCTGGTCCAGTTAAGTTTCTGGTCAATGGTGACCCCCAGGATGTTGATGGTGGGGGATCCGGCGATGGTAATGCCGTTGAATGTCAAGGGGAGGTGGTTAGACTCTCTCTTGTTGGAGATGGTCATTGCCTGGCACTTATCTGGCGCGAATGTTACTTGCCACTTATGAGCCCAAGCCTGGATGTTGTCCAGGTCTTGCTGCATGCAGGCTCGGACTGCTTCATTATCTGAGGGGTTGCGAATGGAACTGAACACTGTGCAGTCATCAGCGAACATCCCCATTTCTGACCTTATGATGGAGGGAAGGTCATTGATGAAGCAGCTGAAGATGGTTGGGCCTAGGACACTGCCCTGAGGAACTCCTGCAGCAATGCCCTGGGGCTGAGATGATTGGCCTCCAACAACCACTACCATCTTCCTTTGTGCTAGGTATGACTCCAGCCACTGGAGAGTTTTCCCCCTGATTCCCATTGACTTCAATTTTACTAGGGCTCATTGGTGCCACACTCGGTCAAATGCTGTCTTTGATGTCAAGGGCAGTCACTCTCACCTCACCTCTGGAATTCAGCTCTTTTGTCCATGTTTGGACCAACGCTGTAATGAGGTCTGGAGCCGAGTGGTCCTGGCGGAACCCAAACTGAGCATCGGTGAGCAGGTTATTGGTGAGTAAGTGCCGCTTGATAGCGCTGTCGACGACACCTTCCATCACTTTGCTGATGATTGAGAGTGGACTGATGGGGCGGTAATTGGCCGGATTGGATTTGTCCTGCTTTTTGTGGACAATTGGGCCGTGAAGCACCCATTTTGAATGTGCTACATGGGCCCCTAAGCCCCAAAAATGGCGACTGAAATGCACACGCACACTTTTGGCATGACATGCGCAGGATGCCATCTTGGTAAAGGCATTTGCGTATGCACCAAATGACCGCTGGCAGCATGTAGAGTAGGGAGATTATGACGCAAATCAGTGTGCAACGCTGATTTGAAGCAGCCGGTGGCATTTTAGAACTCCCCGCTCCAGCAAACACACTGGGGGATAAATTGGATGAGGATCCATTCTGGGTGATGATAGCGCGATGCGCTAACACCCCGTGCCTGACGGACCCTGGGCAGGCATGACACTAGTTTGGACCCAAGGGAGCACTGACCTGCAATCAGCGTTCCTTTCCAGGCCTTGCAAGTGGAATCAATGCAATTCGCACTTTCCACCACCAGAGGGAGCAAAATCTCTTAAAGGGAGGATGTTTCTTAGAAATCTCTTAAAGGTAGCTGGTACCTGTTATTTGCTGAAAATAACTGTCCACTGTCTGCATGGAGTCTGAACAGAGATCAGACATTGCACACGTAAAACACAGATGCAGGTCCCATCCTTGTCTTTACACACTGATGAGTTATGGTAAAACATTGGATAAAGTTTGCACACTACTAAATCTCACATCCTCCAATCTCCACGCCAGACCTCACCAATCTGCCGATCTGAGTTGGTACCAGGCCTGCGAGAGTGCATGCACAAAGGTTTGCTGCTGATCCACTAGAGACCTTGGGTGCAAGAGGTGGACAGAAGGAGGGACATCCGATATCCACGGCAGGTCGGACAAGAGGCCCTCCAGACATATACTCAAAAGACAGTGGGAGGCAGCGGGGGACGAAGTCAATGCCAGGCACACAGCATCATGAAGATGGATGCAGTGCAGGAAGAAGTTCAATGCTTTGACATGAGTGGGCAAGGTGCGTGAGGTCAACTGTCAAGTGGCGTCTCCTACCAACTGCACCATGCGCTACACCCCCATCCCCCACATACCAATAAACTCTTTCCATCAGTACTCAACTCTTCCCATCAGATGCTTCCTCTCACCCTTACACATTACCATTGTTTCAAGCCACCCACCCACAACTCACAGGCCACACACACTGGCAGCTATTCAACCATGACAGGATTGATTAAGAAAGGGAAGTTAGATTATGAAAAGAAATTAGCAAAAAATATAAAAACAGATAGCAAGAGTTTCTATAGTTATATAAAAAGAAAAAGGGTGGCTAAGGCAAACATAGGTCCCTTAGAGGATGAGACCGGGAAATTAATGGTGGGAAACATGGAGATGGCAAAAATGCTGAACAAATATTTTGTTTCAGTCTTTACAGTAGAGGACACTAAGAATATCCCAACACTGGACAAACAGGGGACTCTCGGGGGGGAGGAGCTAAATACGATTAAAATCACTCAGGAGATGGTACTCAGTAAAATAATGGGACTCAAGGCGGATAAATCCCCTGGACCTGATGGCTTCCATCCTAGGGTCTTGAGGGAAGTGGCAGTAGGGATTGTGGATGCTTTGGTGATAGTTTTCCAAAATTCCCTGGACTCAGGAGAGGTCCCGGCAGATTGGAAAACTGCTAATGTAACACCGTTATTGAAAAAGGGTAGTAGGCAGAAGGCTGGAAATTATAGGCCAGTTAGCTTAACATCTGTGGTGGGTAAAATTTTGGAGTCTATTATTAAGGAGACAGTAACGGAACATTTAGATAAGCATAATTTAATAGGACAAAGTCAGCATGGCTTTATGAAGGGGAAGTCATGTCTGACAAATTTGCTTGAGTTCTTCGAGGATATAACGTATAGGGTGGATAAAGGGGAACCAGTGGACATAGTGTATTTAGACTTCCAGAAGGCATTCGACAAGGTGCCACATAAAAGATTATTACTTAAGATAAAAAATCACGGGATTGGGGGTAATATTCTGGCATGGGTGGAGGATTGGTTATCGAACAGGAAGCAGAGAGTTGGGATAAATGGTTCATTTTCGGACTGGCAACCAGTAACCAGTGGTGTTCCACAGGGGTCGGTGCTGGGTCCCCAACTCTTTACAATCTATATTAACGATTTGGAGGAGGGGACCGAGTGCAACATATCAAAATTTGCAGATGATACAAAGATGGGAGGGAAAGTAGAGAGTGAGGAGGACATAAAAAACCTGCAAGGGGATATAGACAGGCTGGGTGAGTGGGCGGAGATTTGGCAGATGCAATATAATATTGGAAAATGTGAGGTTATGCACTTTGGCAGGAAAAATCAGAGAGCAAGTTATTTTCTTAATGGCGAGAGACTGGAAAGTACTGCAGTACAAAGGGATCTGGGGGTCCTAGTGCAAGAAAATCAAAAAGTTGGTATGCAGGTGCAGCAGGTGATCAAGAAAGCCAACGGAATGTTGGCTTTTATTGCTAGGGGGATAGAATATAAAAACAAGGAGGTATTGCTGCAGTTATATAAGGTATTGGTGAGACCGCACCTGGAATACTGCATACAGTTTTGGTCTCCATACTTAAGAAAAGACATACTTGCTCTCGAGGCAGTACAAAGAAGGTTCACTCGGTTAATCCCGGGGATGAGGGGGCGGACATATGAGGAGAGGTTGAGTAGATTGGGACTCTACTCATTGGAGTTCAGAAGAATGAGAGGCGATCTTATTGAAATATATAAGATTGTGAAGGGTCTTGATCGGGTGGATGCAGTAAGGATGTTCCCAAAGATGGGTGAAACTAGAACTAGGGGGCATAATCTTAGAATAAGGGGCCACTCTTTCAAAACTGAGATGAGGAGAAACTTCTTCACTCAGAGGGTAGTGGGTCTGTGGAATTTGCTGCCCCAGGAAGCTGTGGAAGCTACATCATTAGATAAATTTAAAACAGAAATAGACAGTTTCCTAGAAGTAAAGGGAATTAGGGGTTATGGGGAGCGGGCAGGAAATTGGACATGAAGCTGAGTTCGGATCGGTCAATGCCCTGTGGGTGGCGGAGAGGGCCCAGGGGCTATGTGGCCGGGTCCTGCTCCGACTTCTTGTGTTCTTTAGATTTGTGGTTGGGATCAGATCAGCCATGATCTTATTGAATGGCGGAGCAGGCTCGAGGGGCCGATTGGCCTACTCCTGCTCCAATTTCTTATGTTCTTATGTTCTTATGACAGGCACATCACCCAGGCACACGTCCCGCTTTCTCGCAGGAGAAGGTGGCGCATATCAAGAGGCAGCAAGTGGCCGTAGCATTCAGCCCCTTGAGCCTGTTCCACCATTCAATGAGATCATGGTGGACCTGTGACCTAACTCCATATACCCACCTTAGCCCCATATCCCTTAATAGCTTTGGTTCACAGAAATCTATCAATCTCAGATTTAACATTCACAAGTGAGCTAGCATCAACTGCCGTCTGCCGAACAGCGTTCCAAATGTCTCCCACCCTTTGCGTGTGGAAGCATTTCCTAACTTCACTCCTGCACGTCCTGGCTCTAAATGTTAGGCTATGTCCCCGCGTCCTAGTATTCAAGTGTAGGAGACTTCCAAAAACAGTTAAAAATGTCTCGCCAGCCAGAAGCAATAATCCAGCCACTAACCTGTAAATCCTGCATGGTCCCTTTAAATAGCACTGGTAGGGGATCCTCCAGGCACTCTAAGACACGTTCAGATGGTCGGGGTTATAACTGTGCGTTCAGTTGAGCGTTAAGTCCCAAAATGGTGTCTGTCACTTTAAATTAGCGCTGCACACTGATTGAAGTCATTTTCTCCCTACTTTACATGATTCCAGCATTCGTTATCTGCGCCTGCACAAACTCCTATTCCAAGATGGCGTCTGGCCGAAACAACGGGCGCTACACGGCCCAATTTAGCGCCCACTGTCTTAGCCTTATACAGATGAACAGGACTTAAACAGCATGAAGGACCCTCTCACCAGCGCTATTTAAAGGGATCATGCAGGAATTACAGGTTAATTGCTGGATTAATTATTCTGGCTGCTGGTAAAATTGTATGAGTTTTTGGAAGTTTCCTATACTTGGAGAAAGTTGCAGTAGAGAGTAATCTGGCTGGTCTTGTAGCACTTTAGAGGCATTTATAATAGTGTGCTGGAAAAAGTTGCTTCCAGACATGGGTGGTCTGTTAGGGCTTCCTCTGGGAGTTAAACATGACTGGGAGCATGCAGAGAGGTCACACAGAGCAGGACAAGCTGCCAGAAGAGGGAGGAGGAGGAGGAGGAAGAGACGGAGGAGGAGGTGGAGGAGGAAGAGGAAGAGGAAGTGAAGGAAGAGGCAGGGAGGCAACAAGGTAGACAGGCCCTGTCTGCCAGGGTTCTGCATGATCAGATGATTAATGATCGACACTAGTAACCTGAACGACACCTCCCCATTCACCAACAGTCCCACACTTTTTACCTTTCCTCTCTCACATGACCATCAAATCGTTCTCCTTATGATTACACATTGCTCTCTCCCTCAGCTCATCACCGAAATGAAAACCAACACCAAATACAAATTCCTAACCACATTTATAGCTTTACACGTGAAATGATTCAAACAAACTGATACTATTCAGTCTTGTGCATTCCCTTAGTGCCTGTCCTTCATAAGAGCATAAGAAATAGGAGCAGGAGTAGGTCCCTCAAGCCTGCTCCTCCATTCAATTAAATCATGGCTGATCTTCGACCTCAACTCCACTTACCCGCCCAATCCCCATATCCCTTGATTCACTTAGATCCCCAAAAATCTATCTATCTCAGCCTTGAATATACTCAATGACTCAGCATCCACAGGCCTCTGGGGCAGAGAATTCCAAAGATTCATAACCCTCTGAGTGAAGAAATTCCTCCTTATCTCAGTCTTAAATGGCCGACCCCTTATCCTGCGACTGTGCCCCCCAATTCTAGACTCTCCAGCCAGGGGAAACAACCTCTCAGCATCTACCCTGTTAAGCCCCCTCAGAATCTTGTATATTTCAATGAGGTCACTTCTCACTCTCAGCTCCAAAGAGTATAGGCCCAATCTATACAATCTCTCCTCATTGAACAATCCTCTCATCCCAGGAATCAATCTAGTGAATCTTCATTGCACCGCCTCTAAGGCAATTATATCCTTCCTTACACAGTACTCCAGGTGAGGTCTCAACAAAGCCCTGTACAGTTGTAGTAAGACTTCCTTACTCTTGTACTCCAACCCCCTTGCAATAAAGGCCAACACGCTATTTGCCTTCATAATTGCTTCTGTACCTACTTGCTAACTTTTTGTGTTTCTTGTACGAGAACACCCAAATCTCTTTGAACACCAACATTTAATAGTTTCTCACCATCTAAAAAATATTCTGTTTTCTATTCTTCCTACCAAAGTGAATAACCTCACATTACTCTACATTATACTCCATCTGCCACCTTCTTGCCCACTCACTTAAGTTGTCTATATCCCTTTGCACTTGGAAAAGGAGAGCCACAGGTCAGTCTGGCCAAGGAGGAGAAGGTGGGCAAAAATTGTGCTTTTGGCAGGTTCAGAATCAAATTCCTGTTTGTTGGGTCCACGTGTGGCCCAGAATGGCACCTACTCCTACTTTCTACAGGTTGGTACAGTCCCCACCACTTAAACTGTCCACAATTACCATAGACAGCCACCTATATTGGACAAATAGAGCTAACCATTTGCCATTTCCACTGAAGTCAAATACAGAGGTTATAACACATTAAGAGCGCTGACTATTTCGGGCATTCTTTGTCTTGTTGCTTTCCCTTCTTACCCTGGCACTTCAGTCCTCTCCCGTTTCATTGGATGAAAGGTCATTTCCGTGAGCTTCCATGCAGTGAAGTAGGTCGAACTTTAATGGTACTCTTGGTCCTACAGCTCCTCCGATCGAAGTCAGGAACAGGAAGTTTATGGTGGGAAGCAAACAGAAGTGTTTACATTTACAGCTCGTCTCATTTCGAGACGCATTTTGAAAAGTACAAATTAACAAATGAAAACATTGGGGCAGAACTTGCTCCCAAAATAACAGAGGAGCTCAACAGCACTCTCTGATTTTTATGCGAATTGAAGGAACAAGTTCCCGTGTTTGCATATGTGCAGTAAAACGCGGGAATCGTGAACTTGCTGCTATTGGTTCACCGGCAATTTGACAGCATCGAGTTAAAGGGTCATCGCACGCTACAATCAGAGAAATCACTGAAACATCGCAAACTTGCTCATCTGCCCAGCTGGTATACTTAATAGGTATACTTAAAAATACCAGGTCTAAACTAAGTTTTAAAAACACGGTTAACCTTAATCACTGCCAAACAACTAAAAATTAAATGTTAAAAAAGTGGAGTCTCATATTACTCCTTATTTTAATAGACATACCCCTAACTGAAGTCAGGTCACATGGGGGGTCGGGCAGAAGAGTCACCTTACTCCCCCCCCCCTCAGAATTTGCCAGTGCTTTTTCCACGGGGTGGAAAGCTGGTGGAGATGGGTTCTGCCCCAACTGACAGTCCCTCTGCCATAACTATGGCTGACTTCCTTCCCAAGAAGGGGCTGAAGTTCTCGGCTTTTATGATTATCCCTGCGATCCAGTGATATTATCACATAAGCATCAATTCAATATCATATTTATCTAACAGGCAGTTCACATCACAACACACTCATGGCCTTGTTGATGATGGAGAGTTCAATTGGATCTGCTGTAAATATTTGGCCTGAATTTGCTGAAAAGTTGCGCCATTATAATGAAAAATTAACGTGAGTCATTATTCAAACCTAGAAATTCCAGGAAATAATGGCGTAAGTGAGCTAAGGATTATTTATGTTGCACCATAATTTCCTGGGCCTTTTTCATAGCTTTGCCTATACCATTGCCTAAACCGGAAAAAGTTCATTATCATAGCTCCACCCACCATTACAGTCAACGCCAATCACAAAATTCTTGGATTTATGCCCATTTTCTCGTCACGTCCACTTAGACTGAAAGATAATGAGGCAGATGACCTGGTATTGACGTGATTTATGGCCCTCACATGACTCTGAGACTACAAAAGTAACAAAGGGACCATTAAAGCTGTGAAGCCTCATCCCTACAGTCTGGTAATTGTTCTCAGTGTTTTTTCCAATTCTCTCAGTCTTTTCTTACCAGTTTTACCATTCAGAGTTCTGTGAGTGCCTGAAGGCAATATTTTCAGGACCCCCACCACTCTCTACATGTTAAGAAGGAGCAATGACCTTTTGTGACTGTTTTTAGTTTGTTAGAGTTGTTTAAATCTTACTCCTCCACTCGGCATAACTTAAATAACTAGTCCGGGCTACTGAACTCAAAAGTGATAGTTTTATTCACCTACTTAAAGATAAATGTAACTACAATTTACTAGCAATGAAATAAGACATACATAGGTTTACCTAAACATACAACCTTAATGGCTGTCCTCGGAGAAGGCAATCAGTCTTCCCCCTATCAGCACCCATGTCACGGAATTTTCGAGAATTCTAACTTACTGGGGGCTTTGGCTGTTCCTATATTGGGTTTTTACACCATTCCCACCCCCCTTTCATCCTATTTAGTGTGTTTGTGTGATACCATCATTTTCAATATAGAGATGTTGTCCCTAATTCTTGTCTCATCTACCTGACAATGGATGCATACAACCTCAAGATCATTTCATCACAAGACTTGTCAGACCTTGAAGTCAATAATACACCCCTGTTCCCAAGAAAGCAACAAGTCTGCAGTTTTCCAAAAGCCTCATTTTCAGTTTTAAGTTATAAGCACACACATGAGCTTTGCCATTCTCAGTTAACCCATTTTTCAAAGCATGCTGGATAATGATACTGGATCACTTTCTCATAACTTTCCACTGGGCAGTCCCCTGTTCTTGATTATCATGGACAGCCTAGAGAAAGAAGGAGCAGAGGGAGCAGGTGTGTCACATGAAGAACCATGGCCGGAGACTGAACCGATCTCACTACCCACCGCACACCACCCCCTCCCTCCCAACCCATGGAATGTACAGGGAGCAAATGGCACTCGAGGCGATGTTGAAGGAGCTCTGCGTGCGTAGTCTGCATTTCAACAAGGAATCGATTAGCCACCTCTGCTGCAGGAGGTCCTGAAGCCACAGCCTACCTCCCACAGGGCCTTGTCAGTGGGAATGAAGGTGACAACGGCTCTCAATTTCTACAGCTCTGGTTCCTTCCAGTCAGGCACTAAACATCCCTATAACACAAGCCAAGGAGCTGTGAGGGCCTGCATTCAACACGTGACAGATGCCCTCTTACATAGGGCCAACGACTTCATTAAATGTGACATATCAAAGAAACAGTGTTATCAACTTCCACAAGCTTGCTGGCTTCCCCAGGGCGCGGGAAGCTGTTGATGGGACCCACATGTTGCTGAGGGCTCCACTTGAGGAACCTGCCACTTTTCTCAACCAGAAGGGGTGCCACTCGCTAAATGTGTTAATTGTCTGCGATACCCATCAAAGGATCCTGCAAGTTAATGCAGAGTATCAGGGAATTGCTCACGATGTCTTTGTCCTTCACTACTCCAACATCCCTGACTTATTCAACAGGGAGGGACGAGGAGGTGGATGGATTCTCGAGGGACTAGACAGACTCCTTGAAGCTGTGGCTGATGACACCTTTCCACATCATCAACAATGCAGCACAGGAAAGGTACAACTGCACACACCTGGAAGATGGTGAAGAGAACCATTAGTGTGCTTAAATCACGCTTCCGGTACCTGGACAGGTCAGGGGGTGACCTACAGTTCACCCCTGATAAAGTGGCGAAGATTGTAGTGGTCTCAGGTGCACTGCACAAATTTGTCCTGCAGGAAGGGCTCAGCCTGGACTTGGCAGATGAGATGCCAGTGGATCCGAAGGATCCCGACTCTGGGCCCATGGGTAGTGACCTCCCAGCTGTGCTGAGGTAGTCAATCATAAAGTTGAGCACAGTGCAAATTAGCAATTGTGCAAAGCTTTTCTTGTAATAACACTTTAAATGAAAATTTCTTCAACATTAACATTAATTCAATATTAATGACCTGAACTTGGGTATAGTGGGTATAATTTCAAGTTTGCAGATGACACGAAATTTGGAAATGTAATAAACAATGTGGAGGAGAGTAACAGACTTCAGGAGGATATGGGCACACTGGTGAAATGGGCAGACACATAACAGAAAAGTGTGAAGTGATACATTTTGGCTGGAAGAACGAGGAAAGGCAATATAAACTTAATGGTACAATTTTAAAGGGCGTGCAGGAACAGAGAGACCTGGGGGTGTATGTACACAAATCACTGAAGGTGGCAGGACAAGTTGAGAAGGCTGTTAAAAAAGCATATGGAATTTTGTGCTTTAATTAATAGAGCCATAGAGCACAAAAGCAAGCAAGTTATTCTAAACCTTTATAAAACATTGATTAGCATTGTGCTTAATTCTGGGCACCACACTTTAGGAAGGATGACAAGGCCTTAGAGAAGATGCAGAAGAGATTTACTGGAATGGTACCAGGGATTTGGGATTTCAGTTATGTGGAGAAATTGGAGAAGCTGGGGTTGTTCTCCTTAGAACAGAGAAGGTTAAGGGGAGATTTGACAGATGTGTTCAAAATCATGGATGGTTTTGAGAACGTAAATAAGGAGAAACTGTTTCCAGTGGTAGAAGGATTGATAACCAGAGGACACAGATTTAAGTTATCGGCAAAAGATTCAGAGGTGACATGAGGAAACATTTTTTTTACGCAGTGAGTTGTAATGATCTGGAATGCACTGCCTGAAAGGGCGGTGGAAACAGATTCAATAATAACTTTCAAGATGGAATTGGATAAATACTTGAAGGGAAAAAAATTACAGGGCTATGGGGAAAGGTCAAGAGAATGAGACTAATTGGAGAGCACTTTCAAAGAGCAGGCACGATGGACAGAATGGCCTCCTCCTATGCTGTACCTACTATGATACTATGATTAATAAACTACTTTTTAAAAAAAACATGTCACTATAACTCCTTATAAACTCAACAACAACAATTTTAAATCTAAAACTTTTAAGTATTTACAAACAATTCTGCAGTGGAAAGGGTAACTGAGGAACCCCTGAGGTTGAGAGGGAGTGGGGGTGGTGGACTCTGCAGGCAGAGAGGCACCCTACTCCCTCGTGGCTCCACAATTCCCACAGGGGTGTGGACAAGCTCTTGACATGTTGGCAGGTAAGTGGGGGGGTGGGGGTCCTGAAACTGTTCAGAAGGGACATGGGGCAGAGGTGTGCTTTGACTGCTGGGAGCTACCTCCGGTGATGGGGCTGCTTCTGGTGATGCCAGTGGAGGGTGCTCCAGAGCAGACTGGTCTTGCATGATTTGTGCAACTGGCATGGAGCCTGGTGGAAGAAGGACGTGGCCCTGGGAAGTGCTGCCATCCAGAGGGTCAGCAGCATGTCGATCAGGGACCGTGACAGTCGCCACCAACTGCCCCAACACTGCCATGATCCCAACCTATATTTCTGGATTGGTGCTTCCACCAGGATTCCCACCACTAAGTGGAGCCTGTTGCTGGCAGGTCAGAAAATGCTGCTGTTGCTGCAGAATCTGACAGATGCTCCTTTGAAAGGGGCAACATTCTTCTTTACTTCCCCTTTGGGAAGTTGATATCAGCTGGCCAGCTGAAGGGCTTCAGTTGGTGGACTGGTTGCCAAGAGTTGAAAGTGTAGTAGATGACGTCCATGTGCGTATCAAGGCTCCTCGCATTCACCTTACAACATTTAGTGAGGCCAGTTCTTGCTATTGGTGGCACAGATGGAAGCACAGCTTAATTTGGCTGCCAGCACAAATTCTGGGCTCACAAGTGAAGCTGGTTTGTACTAAGGGTTGTTTCGTTAGATGGACTTACACTAATATTTAGTTCAAATACGTTTTTGTTTATTTCCCAAAAAATGTTTATGCATTGAACCTTATTTGAATGTATTTACCATGCTTATCCAATGATGTCCATGGACCCTGTTACTACTAGTTAATATTCACCTGATTTTGTTTGTGCCTCTCGTTTCCAAGAACAAATGTAAATAAGTGTATATAAGTCCCTATTTCTATCTTCCGTCAACTCAATTTCTTTGAAAAATCCAGATCAGGACATGGGGTGGGTGGCGGGGGGGGGGGCGGGGGCGGTCGGGGTGGTGGTTAACTGGCAGTGGGTTTTCAGTATGCAACTGCTGGTTTCAATTAGTTTGCTGCCCACCTGCAGAAGTACGAGGCCATGGCGATTTTAATTACTAAGCCTCATGAACATGGTCCACAAGTGAGAGGGAAGAGGCTGTCCTCCGGAAAATCGGGCGACCCTTACTCGCCTACCCGCATTCAGATAAGTGTGGAGGAGGGGGTACCCGTGGGGTCTCGTGCTAGCAGATCAATATTGACATGACCTGAGTCATAGAATTCTGAATTACATATCCTTTCACCATGCTGAACTTGATCACTTGCAATAAACTGTTTGAGTTCCACACACACTCAGTTGCTGTGGTCAGTTTTCAGGAACATTCCAAGTTACAGGTTTTTTTTTACCATTTATTTAGAAGATGATATTAATAATTTAAAGTACTTACAAAGTTTCAGATTAAACAAACCAGGGGCAAAATTGGACCTTGTTTCGCTCGTTTCTCAGGTAAGAAGTGGGGTTTAAAAGGTCCAATTTTGACGGGATATGTCTCACGCCCCAAGGGGGCCTGAAATATGCTCAATGCCATATTGGCTCAGGCGATCTTCAGGTGTTCCTGGCGCCTGCCTAAAAAAGGTGTTAGGCCCCTTGCATATGCTAATGAGGGGGTTAATGCCAGTTTCAGGATCCCTCCCTGAAATTGGTCATAAACTGAGCGGAACATGCATTGGGCATACTGTGCTCAGTTTTCCCGATTCTTCTGGTGACATAAAGGGACCGCTGGATGCTGCCGACAGAAGGGTAAGTTCTTTTTTAACTGATTTTAATGTGGAGCTAGGAGGAGCTGGAGTGCTCCTCTTGGCTCCACAACACTACTGTGGGCCACTCCCTGCCAGTGTTTGCTCCTCTACCGTTTGCCTCCCTCCCCTGGACCTACCTGGGGGCCGTTGCTAGTATCGCAGCCAGCCCCAAATTGTCTAGAAGAAACCGGCGAGCTGCCGCAGGTAGCCCGACAGGTGCCTGTGTCTCAGGAAGGATATATTGACCTTAGAAGGGAAGCAGTGCAGATTCACCAGAATGATACTCAGGATTAGAGGGTTAAATTATGAGGACAGGTTGCATAAACATGGCGTGTACTACCTTGAGTATAGAAGGTTGAAGGGTGATCTGATCGAGGTGTTTAAAATGTTAAAAGGATTCAATAGGGTAGATACAGAGAAACTACTTCCTCTGGTGGGGGAATCAAGAACAAAGGGACATAAACTTAAAATTCGAACTAGGCAATTTAGGAGGGGAACCAGGAAGCACTTTTTCACACAAAGGATTGTAGAAATCTGGAATTCTCTCCCCCAAAAAGGTTATGGATGCCAGGACAATTGGAGCTTTCAAGACTGAGATCGATAGATTTTGTTGGGTGAGCTAAGACAGGTAAATGGAGTTGAGGCACAGATCAGCCATGATCTAATTGAATGGCGGAGCAGGCTCAAGGGGCTGAATGGCCTGCTGCTACTCCTATGTTCCAATGCATTCAGATGAGGTACAAGGCTCAATTTTGAACGAGCCTTGGGTCTTCGGCTTCCGGCACATCCTGCAAGCGTATAAACAATTTTACACTTTCAGCAATGGTATGGGCAGACACTTCAGTGTTCCACACCATGCACAAAATATAGTATAAACCCAACATAATGATGAAGAAGAATTGTTTTGATGGGTTTTAGCTAAGAATTAAATATAACAAGAAAGAGCAGAGATTTTATTTTACTTTAAGCAATTTAAATATATTCACCTGCACCATTATTTTTCAGTCCCATTGGCTCCAGCTTGAAAACTATTGTAAATCCAGGAAATTCATGATTGCAAAGCTATGATAATCAACTTTTCAAAGTTTAGGCAAGGGTATTGGCAGAGCGGTGCAAAATTCCCATTAAAGTATGGAGTGATTAATGGCATAACTCACTTACGCCCTTTGTTCTTGGGACTTTTACGGTATAAGGTGAACCCAACGCCATTTCAATGGCACAAGTCCCCAGGAAATTCTGGGCCATAATGTGAGATGAAATAGGAACCAGCAGCCATAGGGATTAAAAAGTTTTGTTCAAAATGGATCAGCTGCTATCTTTTGAAGAAGGCAGTATTATTTTTTTAACATTCATGTGATTAGCCATCAGTAAAGCATCACACAGCAGCTTATGATCATTTTCTTTTACTTATGCAATTATAACACAGTAACAGTAGGGGCCCACAATTTATTTTTCTGAATAATAACACGCAGAACAAATGCTGGAAGAATTTCAGTGAAGAAGATTAGATTTCTACTACCCTTTGTGTGAAAAACTGCTTGCTGATTTCTCTCCTAAATGGCCTCGCTCTAATTTTAAGATTATGCTTCCTCATTCTTGATTCCGCCACCAGAAGAAATAGTTTCTTTGTAAAATCCTATCGACTCCCTTATTCATTTTAAATACCTCAATTAGATAACCCCTCAAACTTCTAAACTTAAGGGAAAGCAACCCATGTTTATGCAACTTGTTCTCATAGTTTAACACGTCAAGCCCTGGTATCATTCTGGTGAACCTGTGCTGTAGTCCTTCCAAGGCCAATATATCTTTCCAGAGGTTCGGTGCTCAAAATGGAATGCAACACTCCAGATGGAGTCTGACCAAGACTCAGTACAACTGAAGTATCACTTGTTCACCTTTGTATTCCAATCCCCTTGAGATAAAGGCCAACATTCCATTAGCCTTTTTAATTACTTTTGGTACCTGTGCACAAACTTTTAATGATTTGTGTACATGGACACCTAAATCCCTTTGCTCCTCCACAGCTCCTAGTCTGTCACCTTTCTCAGGTCCAAAGTGGATGACCTTAAACTTCCCCACATTGAACTCCAAATGCCATGGTTTTGCCCACACACTTAGCCTGTCCGTGTCTCTTTGTAACTTCCTCCTCCCATCCTCACAAATTACTATGTCTTCTAACTTAGTGTCATTTGTAAACGTGGATATACAACTCTCTGTCTCTTCATGTCCGACGCGGACACGATGGGCCAAATGGCCTCCTTCTGTGCCATAAATTTTTCTATGATCCTATGATTCATCCAAGTCATTAATATATATGGTGAAAAGCTGAGGCCCCAGTACAGATCCCTGAGAACACCATTTATCACATCCCGCTAAAATCATTGAAGGTGGTAGGGCAGGTTGAGAAAGCGGTTAAGAAAGCATCCAAGATCCTTGGCTTTATAAACAGAGGCATAAAAGTACAAAAGCAAGGAGGTTATAATGAACCTTTATAAAACACTATTTTGGCCACAACTGGAGTATTGTGTCTAGTTCTGTGCACAGCACTTTAGGAAGGATGTGAAGGCCTTAGAGAGGGTGCTGAAGAGATTTACTCGAATGATTCCAGGAATGAGGGACTCCAGTTATGTGGATAGACTGGAGAAGTTGAGGTTGTTAGAGCAGAGAAGGATGAGAGGAGATTTGATAGAGGTATTCAAAATCATGAAGGGTCTGGACAGAGTAGATAGAGAAAAACAGTTGACAATGTTCCTATTGGCAGAGGGGTCAAGAACCAGAGGACATAGGTTTAAGGCAATTGGCAAAAGAACCAGAGATGACACGAGAAAAATCTTTTTTACACAGCATATGGTTGTGATCTGGAATGCACTGCCTGAGGGGGTGGTGGAGGCAGATTCAATCGTGACTTTCAAAAGAGAATTGGATAAGTACTTGAAGGGAAAAAATTTGCAAGGCTACGGGGATAGGGCCTTGTGCTCACATTTTTGCTAATAACCTCTTATGCGGAACCTTATCAAATGCCTTTTGGAAGTCCATATAGACAACATCTAGACACTCCCCTATCCACCATGCTGGTGACCTCCTCAAAAAAATCAACTAGATTAGTCAGACACAACCTCCCTTTCCTAAATCCATGATGATTCTCTTTGATAAGCTGACACCTGTCTAAGTGTTCAGTCACACTGGGCGGAATTTTAAACCCCAAGAACAGGTGGGTAGTTAAAATATTAGATTTCTCGAGCGCGACCGCAAGCCGGCTCCAACCCGCCCACTTCCGGGTTTAACCCGGGCGCGTTTGGATGCATGCGAGTAACCTACTCGCAGCAGTCAGGACCTTAATTAGTTCAGCCGGCCGGGTATTTATAGCATCATTTAACGTCCTTGTGAGACGTTAAGTAGGACTTTGTAAATTGAATTTGACTTAACTTTAAATTTAACATCTCCAGCACGGGTTTCCTGGGGCTCGTAAATCTCACCAGTGAACGGAGGCGAAATTGAGCCGCTGTTCATGTGGGTATTTAAACTCGTGATTGCCCCATCTGAATGAAAGCTCAATTATTACAGCTGGTGTCTCAGTTCCCTTTGGCAAATGTTTCGCCAAGAGTTCTTGTGTTGATACAGCTTTTTCAAAACTTTGGAGCCTTTCAATCTGACAAGATCAGGATGGGGTGGGGGGGTGCAATGGATGTATTCGAGAGGATATCTTAGGAGGAAGAAAATGACCATCCACGGCAGCCACGCCATGCTGTGTTGGGATCTGCAGGTGCACAAGAGAGAGATATGCAACAGGGTCCTGGAGAACAGCAGAGAGGGCCTGAGGTCGCAGGAGGCACTACCCACATGAGAGGGTCTACAGGCAAAGGCTGCATTGCCCGTCGCTGTAAAAGTAACCACTACCTTCAATTTCTTTGGTTTTGGCTCCCTCCTATGTGCCACTGGAGATATCTCCAAGGTGTGTCAGTTGACTGTACATAAATATATAAGGCAGGTGATGGATGGGTTGTTTGCCAGGGCGTTCACTTACATGAACTTCCCCCTTGACAACAACAGCCAGAATGAGCTGGCAGTCAGTTTTGCCTCTTTGGCTGGCTTCCCACGGGTGCAGGGTGCAATCGATTGCACAAATGAGGCAATCCAAAAACCATCACATAATCCAGGAGTATTCATCAACCAAAAGGGGTTTCACGCCATCAATGCACAGCTGAAGAGGTGTGCGCCAGATTCCCTGGCAGCTGTCATGATGCGTTCATTCTGCGCCAGTCCAAAATATTATCAACTACTTCAGAATCAATAACATCGAACAAAAGAAAAGAAAATCCACATGCTGTCTCTGAGGCCTGTGAATAATAACCAACACTTCTCCATCTGCTGTAAATTTAGATTCATAATCAGCCTTACACTGGAACACTGTTCAACCAACAATACCTGGATTACAGAGATCATCATTCAGCTAGATTTGGACTTTGAACAATCTGACAACCTGATTTAATGAATATAATTCCTAAATTTACTTTAAAACGTAACAGTATATGAATAGGACAAATGCCAGGGAAAATAGATAAATTGGGAACACTAGACTGTGTGGAAAAACACATATATCTACTATGAAAAGCAATGCATACCACTAAACCATTGTAAGAAATAATTGCATACCACCAGATCCGAAGATATGAACAAAGGGAAACAAAAATAAAAACTGTTTAAAAATGACCCTCTGTTGATAGGCCCCGCCATTTTATTAAAGGATTACATCTGAATCAATTCTGATTCTTGTAAGGCTTCACTGGACCAATTCAGACCATTTCAGATTCATTTGTGGCATTAGAATTCCTTTTTACTGGATGCACATGGTGAAAAACTCTAAACAGCACAAATCTCTCAAACAGAGCTTGCACAAAAGAAATAAAAAGACTGCAATGAATGAATAAAATAAAACACAGCAAAGTACACATTCCTATATGAAAATTTGCAAATCTTAAAATAAAATATCTGCATATAAATAGCAACTTATTATATCATTGAAACATTTCAAATATATCTCATGATGGGGCCGCATCGTGCCCAATTTCTAGGTGCTAAGTGTCCCTCGCCCGATCCCCCCAGAAGTGTGCCGGCTGCCAAATTTGAAGCTGGCAACTTCTGAGTGTCCAGGGACCCTGCCTAAAACAGACATTAAGCCCCTTGAATTTGCTAATCAGGGACCTAACAGCTGATTTTGAAACAGAAAATGCTTTTTTTTAGAATTCTGCTCACAAATTCGTTTGAAACTGGGTGGAGTATGCACCGCACATGCTCCGCTCAGTTTTTCTGGGTCTACTGTGGGCTTAAAGGGATTACTGAAGGCCACTGGCGAAAAGGTAAGTGCTCCTCTTGGCTACGCAACAGTACTGCGGGCCACTGCAAGCCCAGTCTCACCCCTCTCACGTTTGCCACCATCACTCCACCCTACTCTCGCCCCTTGCTGCTAATTTTATAAAGGCCCCAAGTGGCGAGTTGCATGGGGACACCCAAGTGGCGTTCGCAGATCACCGGTTTTATGTAGATGAGGCCCGAGGCCTAATGTACAGCGAGGCTTGGCCAACATCTTCAGGCGTGCATTCCAGGTGTACCACCCACTTCTTGCCGGTTTCTCAGCCAATTAATTTTTTGAAGGATGTAATGACTTTTGTTATCTAGGCAACTGTAAACATTTTAGAGAATGTTTTAATAACAAAGCTTAAAAAGACTTGCATTTCTATAGCACACAATCAGGCCTCTCAGAATGTCTCAAAACACTTTGCATACAATAAATCACTTTGAAGTGCAGTGACTTATGTTGACATTAATTAAAGCATAGACATTGTTATGATAGCATTATTAATAACAACTTATGTACTGATTTATTAGCTTAAAAATATGTCGTGTGCTTCTGTCCAATTCACCTGTAATACGGCACTACTGTATTAACAACCAGACACACTAGGATCGATAGTAACCTCCCCCACGGCAGGCGGGAGAGGGTCGTGGGGAGGGGAGGGTTGAAAACTTAGAATTGTGAAGCGTAACCCAAACCTGCAGTTGGGAGCCTGATTGAAATTTATCGGCTGCCGCGTGGGTTTCCCAGGGCTCGGAAAACCCAGCAGCTAAATGGAGGCGTGAGCTGCTGGCTCCAGCAGGTAAGTGCTTTTTACAGCACTCCTTGTGAGCAAGGAGGAGCAGGAGTGTTCCCCACGGCCTCTCCTCACTGCTATGATCTGCCGAGACTCCCCTCCACCCCATGTTCCCAAGCCTTCTGCCTCGCGATCTTTCCCTCCCTCCCGATTGCTAGTCCGACCCCTATCTTCTGCCTTGAGATCTCTCCCTCCCTCCCCATTGCCGATCTGAATTCCCCTCCACTTCCGTCCCGTGATCTTTCCTGATTGCCGGGGACTGTTCCCGATTGCTGCCTTCTGCCGCTGGATTTCCCACCCGGCAATCGGCCAGCTTGTTAATCTGGCCAGCTGCCTGGCGGGAAATGGAATAAAATAATTATAAGGTCCTGCCGTTAAATTTGGCGGGTCCTCCACATTTCTGGATTTCCCTTCCCCCACCCCGCAACTGCACACTCCAGTTCCTTCCCGCCCCCCCGAAAATATTGGGCCCGCTCTGTTCTCTATCTAAATACTATAAAATTAAAATAGAATCGCAAAATTAAAGGTAAAATTTAACAGAACTAACTTATTTAGTTCTGAATATGCGTTGTCCTATTCAGGTTTATAATTTGATTTGTTTTAAAAGAACTTGATCCATGTAAAATTTTTGACTGCATCTCAGACTTTCCAAAATTAGGAAGGTTAAATCCAGAATGTTCCCTGGTCCACAATAATTTGACTCTCAGATGAATAGTTTCTATAATCCTCAGTTTGACAAGCGTATACTAGCTGCCTGGATCATGTGTTCACCCTTCGCTTAAGGCTTTCTGTTTTAAGTCTGAAGAACCATAGTTCATACAATTTTCCGCTTTTATGGGATGTTCACAATGGTATACAGTTCATCGTAAAAAACCCATGATTATTGGCTCAATTTGCTGGAATTTTCTATTAATATCATTGTGGGAAAATGATCATCACATGGACTGCTGTGATTCAAGAAAAAGGCCAATGAGCACATCCTGAGGGCAACTAGAGATGGCCAGTGTCATCCACATCCTGTGAACAAATAAAACAAAGCAGTCTGTCTAAGAGGCATCGATCATTCTCTTAGACACTCACACTGGAAATTTTCTTGGAGGTTCTCCTCATTGGCCTCCATTTCATATGTAGGCTGTGACACGAGGGTTCTCCTGATCGACTGGTGTAACTTCAGTGGAAGATTGACAAATACCCCATTTACACGGTGTATGTGGGATTTCCGCTGATCTTCCGTTGAAGCTACAACAGTCGACCAGGTGAACCTCCAGTGTCACAGCTTACATACTGTGCAGTGTAGAATTTATAAAGCTGACAATTTTTTGACAGTGATCAAATTTCAAATAAAGTTCCATGTGAATTATCAAACCACTAAACACCAGCTAGGGACAATCCAAGGACTGTTTCTGACCATGGATTCTCCATCGCCATTCTGCTCGAAATTGGGCAGTGTTGATGTGGAAAACGGAGAAAAATTCAGGCGGTGAAGTCTACTGCCACCTTACTAGCTCAACTAGGAATTCCCTTCCTCCGCCAAATATGGGAAACGTGCACAGGAACAAATGCAGTTGCTATGGGCGATTTCAATTCACCACAGATAGATTGGGATAACAAAAAAGGGTGCAATAGGAGTGAAAACATGACCCCAGACACAATACTGCATTGTTATACAGAACAATCAGTTAAGCAATCCATGTGACCAGGGGTTTTATTGGACCTGATAGTAAGTTACAACCAGGAGATATTGGCCCAGATTTTGCCAGAGGGAAGCATCACACGGCTTGCCCCATTAGTTAGAATTTTACCCTCAACCTTCAGTTTGAAAATATTTTGCCCTGTAAGTTGCTGGAAGTGCGAGCTGATAACGGTGCGGTGAGGGCAGTGGAGCATCTGGGACCTTAGTGAACGACAAGACCAAAAGTCTACCTTCTTCACCAATGAGATTTAAGGATTGAGAAAGAAACAGAGAAATGATGGAGGAGGGTGAATTAGAGTAAAATCAGGTCCAGAAAGAGAAATAAAGTGAGAGAAAGAAAGATTGGATTAAGAGACAGAAAGGAAAAGTAAAATTTTGTTTTAATTTTAAATTTCAAAAACCTCTAGGAACAATTTACTACCTGCAGGAATAACACTCCACAATTTAAATTGTTCCCTCTCTGGGCTGGAGAGGTTGAATGGCATTGCAAGCACATAAATCTCCTCAATAAAAAGGTACTTATGCTGCTAATTACCAGCCCTAACTTTCTACGGTGAGTTTAATTGGAAATTAATGCACAAATGCAGCAACTTCATGAAATTCACAGGGCAGTTGAGGACGAGCTGCCATTTTCATGAGGCTAACGGCAGAGCAGCGCAAATCATCCTGCAGTTTGTGGTGATTTGCAATTCACGGGATATCTCTTTCTTACCACAAGTTGCTGGACGATTTACACATTAATAACAGAGTGCACATAAACTCGCCATTATTTTGGCAGCAAATTCTGGGCCAATAGAACAGGTCAGAGGACACTTCGGTGGACTTTAGGTTTAGACTTACGATGGAAAAGGGAAGGAGACCAATTCTGCATGAACTTGTTGAAGCTAATGTAGAGAATAAGAGCAGAAAGCAGAAACTAAGTAAATCAAATACAAAGGGACCTGAATAGGCTAGAAAGGTGGACCGATAAGTAGGAAATGGTAATTAATGAGGACAAATGCAGGGTAATCAGACTAATGAATGGGAAAAAAACAGCTGGAGTATCGTGTCCAATTCTGGGTACCACACTTTAGGAAGGATGTCAAGGCCTTGGAGACAGTGCAAAAGAGATTTACTAGAATGGTACCGAGGATGAAAGACTTCTGTTACGTGGATAGACTGGAGAATCTGGGATTGTTCCCCTTAGAGCAGAGAAGGTTGAGGGGAGATTTGATAGAGGTGTTCAAAACCATGCAGGGTTTTGATAGAGTAGTGGCAGAAAGGTCGGTAATCAGAGGACACGGATTTAAGGTAATTGGTAAAAGAACCAGTGGTGACATGAGAAGCAATTTTTTTACGCAGTGAATTGTTATGATCTGGAATGCACTACCTGAAGGGGTGGTGGAAGTAGATTCAATCATAACTTTCAAAAGGGAACTGATAAATACTTGAAGGGAAAAATTTGCAGGGCTATGGGGAAAGAGCAGGGGAATGGGACTAATTGGATAGCTTTTTCAAAGAACCAGCACAGGCATGATGGGCCGAATCTGTACCTTTCTATGATTCTATGATATATAAACCAAATGACTCCAGGCTACAGGACACGACACAGGAGAGAGATCTGAGGGTATTGGTGAATAGCTCACTGAACCTAACAGCAGTGTGTGGCAACAATAAAGGAAGCTAACTAAATCTTGATATGTATTGCTAGAGGGATAGAGCACAAATCCCACAAGCTGTACAAGGCACAGGTATTTCCAAACCTGGAATACTGTATGCAATTTTGATCACTACAGCAAGTATATCTGGACATTGGAGGCAGTGCAGAAAAAGGAAATCAAACTGATACCTGGAATAAGTCATGTGAGCTATGAGGAAATGGTAAATAGACTTGGATTGTTTGCTCTGGACATGAGAAGGGTCAAGGGAAATACTGTTCAAATTTAGAAAAATTGAACCCCAATAACATTAGTGTTTACCACAAACTCAAAAACCAGGGGACATGGGCTGAAGCTTCAGAGAAGAAAGGTGCACAAACAGTTTAGCTTTAACAAGTTCATGCAGGGGTTGGTGGTCCTTTAAGGGCTGCTGAAAGAAGACTACTCCCCCCCCTCCACTGCCTTGGCAAGCTCACAGCACCACACCCAATATGGATGGGGAGTCAATCACACTTACTAAAATGAGACTTATTCCAGAAATCCCACACAGGCCAGCATTCATCCAATTGAATGGCTGCTATTCCCGCCATACCCATCTCCCACTAAGTTCACGTACAAGCCCGGAAATCAGCCTTTTGTTTCGTACCGACGGAATTGACCAAGATATCGTACTGATACCCGTGGTGACCTACAATATCATCACGATTCAAGTTAATATCTCAATGCAGCATGAGGACCTGAAAGCCATGGTCCAATTTGGACATCCAATACCCCCATTATCCTTGAGTCTTAAATTCATCATAGAATGTACTAAGACTTCACAGAAGCACCTTGTAAAAATGCAGCAATACAATACAAGCGTAGAAAAAGCAATAAACGTGCTAGGTGCTCATGAGTGGTGGGAGACAGTATATAAATATTGGACAACACCCGTGGGTTAGAATGATTAGTATGGCTTTAATATATATGTAATGTATACTGGTGTTTGTTATGATAATCTACTTATGTGTAATGCGACGTTTAATCTGCAAGCATGGCAAAGAAATATTCTTTTTGCATATGTCACAGCAAACATGTCCTACACAGGAACATGACCAATGATAAGGAAAACTTAAGAACCATGGCCAATGCTCAAGATGTAAGAAGTGGATCGGTCAATGGATTAGTCAGATCTACTTGAGGAGGGATGTAAGGAAGGGGTTCAAACCCCCATTACACTCTATTGAACTGAAGACCTATTGGACGATTCAAAGTAAAGGGTTAACTAGTCCCTTTAAGGATTTGGACATGCACTTGGACAGTACATGTGAAAGTAAGGGTTAACTCGCCCCTTGACATTACCTTCGGACATTTGGACAGTATAAATTCAAAACTGCAAAGACAGCAAAGTGCAGTCAGTTTAAACTGGACATTTGGACATCAGTTTAAAACTGCAAATGCAGCAAAGTACAGAAACGTCAACAAGCGACTGTTTTCAATAACAATCGACAAGCACGAAAGACAGAAGCTTCCGTCACCTTCCAGAAGCTTCGAGTTTGAACCGGTCTTCGGTTCTCACAACAAATGCAAAGGACAAACAACTGATAATATGGCAGCTGTCGAGAAGCTTTGAGCAGGTTCGTTCTCAGGACATCTTGGATGCTCAAAAACAACCTGGTTCTCAAAATAAAAGAGCTTGTAAATGCACCTGGATTCACACGGAGAAGAAGATACAGTGGATTCACACGGTTCTTGACTCGTCCAACCAACCGTCCATCATTAATACAATGATGGGTGAGTAGCCAAACTGGGCCTTCTCGTAACCCTATCAGCTAAAAATCATAGGACATCGTAGCAGCTTCAACCGTCAACAGTTGCAGGAGCAATAGTTGAACAATTACTGCGGTATGAGCTCCTCCAAAAATGAGCACTTTGATGCCTTACTTCTGAACATTGACAAAAAGAATTTACTTCTGAACTTTGACAAAAAGATAAACTTTGATGAGGAGACAAAGAACCTCGACACATCCCTCAACGACGCAGCGATTGACAACCAATTTTTAGACCTAGACAGCTGCCTTGATGTTTTATAAAGGTTGTATGTGCTACTTGCTTTTACTTTATGCCTGCTTGTAGGTGTCGGGTAGAGTAATCCACGTTTTGATTTGAGTTACTTCATGTTATGTACTCCTTTTTAAATCATTTTAAATTATCACTTTGATTAACGAAACTATCGCGTCAGGATTTCTTACTTTGTCTGAACTATCGTCCAGATCCACGAATCACTGGGAAGTACCCAATTTTCCCGATAGCAATAGCACCAATTCATGAAAGAAAAGAAGCAACAGAAACATGTGAAAGAAAAGGAGCAACAGCAACATGTGAAAGAAAAGAAGCAACAGAACCAATTCATGAAAGAAAAGGAGCATCGGAAAGACGTGAAAGTAAAGGAGCAATGGAAATACATGAAAGAAAAGGAGCAAATTTTACTGGCTTGTTGAAAGTGACTCACATGACCTACTTAACCAGACATTTAATTTTGAACCTGGAAAAGGGGTGCAGCGGTGCTATTTAAGGAATAAGGGCAATCTTCTTGTCCTCAAGGCAGTCAGATTTGGGCCATTGGCACTTAGCAGAAGGCAGAAGCTCTCCTGACAGTAGCCCAGCCAGTTTAACAAAAACATAAGAGCAAGCTAAAACAACCCAAATTCAGGCAGGCAGAGTAATTCAAGGCAAATATTGTGGGATAGAGTTTCGGCTAGATTACGCTGGTTTTATCATCGCAATCCACCTGAACCAACGCAAAAGATTGAGGAAAATCGCAGAAAATCAAGCATAAGTTAGATCAGGCATAAATCGAGTTTCCATGATCTTTAACGCTGGTTCAAAAATCATTGTGCCTGAAGCTGGCCCAGCCCACAAAACTGGCCACGCTTCCCGATCGAAGTAATGAGGAGGGCGATTTTCCACCGATTGCACCCGTTTGTGACCGTTCAAGGAAGTTCTTTAAATTAAGCTCGTTTTCTTAGGTGCACAGGCATTAGTTGGCATGTTTTGAATGTTTTTATACATTAAAAATTATTTAATTTACTAGGAAACTGACTTGTGTACACCAATGAAACTAGTAAATTGTTCAGTATAGTTTTTATAAATCATTTTCAGTGATTTCAAGTCAGGTTACTCAGGTGGAGGACTGGACACTCTTATTAAAAATGCTTCTTTTTGGTGATAAACCCATTTTAAGCTGTATTAATAAAAGTGGACCAAGTTATCACTCTGAAATACATCAATGAGTATTTTTTAATGCAAAACAAAAAAAAAGAAACAATTATGTTCCATTACACTGACCGATTTTGCTGGTTCATGGAAGATTTTACGTTTGTGATTATGCAAATACATTTGAGATTATGTAAATACCTAGCCAGTAACCTAACCAGTGCAATTTGCGCCCAATTTGCCGATTGCGCCCAAAGCAGAAACTCTACCCCCCGGAATTTATGAGGTAAAGTTGTAAAGTTAATAGAGGTTCTGTATTAAACAAACAGAAGTAAAACTTGCCACATCTATCGTCATTTAATCTCGTGCCTTGAAGCCCAGTGTGAACCTTAGACTGTAGCACAGCAGTATTGATGAAAGCATACTCGCCTTTAGTGGAACCAGGATAAGAGGACGATAAAGGTATAACATGGCAGGAGGAGATGGTGAGTCACCCTGGGTGTTCCTGAGAGGAAGTAGAGCATTCAGCAGGCAGTCAAGCAGCCAGCATCATGAAGTCGATCTACTAAAAGATCAAGCAACAATTAAACTGGGCCACATGGCCACCTCAGACTGAATCATTCTCAGTTACTTCTGAAACAAGAGCAAGACATTAAAATCTACTGGTGATTAATAATTTAATTAGCCTGATGGTGTTATGACATCTACTTAAATTCCTATCTCTAAGTGTTGTAAACTAAATGTGTAATGTAATGTTGACCAGAACTCACTGCTAATCAAATAACTGTTTTAAAATTAAACATTTAACCAAATGCTGACTGTAAAGTAAGGTCTAATCACATGCTGTTGCAAGATTTAATGATTGATCATATAAATGTGAATTAAATTTACTATAGTCACAATATCTGTGTCTGACACGATCTTTGATAACACTAGCAAGATGGAATTAACTTATTTTATTCTGGTTGCAGTTAACTGGTTCGGGACCTAACTATTAAATTACTCTGGACTGGTATGTAAGGCGGTTCAGAGTATATGGTAGTAACCCGATCTAGTCTTAATACATGTTGGAGAGGAAAGGACAAAGATTGATCTGACACCTCTGATGTATTCAGGTCAAATATCAGAAATCCTTAAGTGAATTCTGTATGCACAGGATGTGTTCATAGCTCCTTGAAAGTGGAGTCACAGGTGGATAGGGTGGTGATGAAGGCATTCAGCATGCTTGATTTCATTGGTCAGAACATTGAATACAGGAGTTGGGATGTCTTGTTGAAGTTGTACAAGACATTAGTAAGGCCACACTTGGAATACTGTGTACAGTTCTGGTCACCCTATTATAGAAAGGATATTATTAAACTAGAAAGAGTGCAGAAAAGATTTACTAGGATGCTACCGGGACTTGATGGTTTGACTTATAGGGAGAGGTTGGATAGACTGAGACTTTTTTCCCTGGAGAGTAGGAGGTGTAGGGGTGATCTTATAGAAGTCTATAAAATAATGAGGGGCATAGATAAGGTCGATAGTCAAAATCTTTTCCCAAAGGTAGGGGAGTCTATAACGAGGGGGCATAGATTTAAGGTGAGAGGGGAGAGATACAAAGGGGTCTAGAGGGGCAATTTTTTCACTCAAAGGGTGGTGAGTGTCTGGAACGAGCTGCCAGAGGCAGTAGTAGAGGCGGGTACAACTTTGTCTTTTAAAAAGCATTTGGACAATTACATGGGTAAGATGGGTATAGAGGGATATGGGCCAAGTGCAGGCAATTGGGCCAAAGGGCCTGTTTCCATGTTGTAAACTTCTATGATTCTATTCCACAATCTACATTTGAAACACCACAATTAGTGGGATAGAGACTGGCAAGCAGGTAGTGGTAAACTGTTTACTGTATTTTTAAGAGCAGATCCAACATATGGTGCAGATTACGATGTAAAATGAATGATTTAAATTGCTTTTGACTTGATACTAGAAGTATACAGACAAAAATGTAAAATATCACGGAAAGCTCAAAATCATAGTCACAGAGACTATGGGGGTTGGAGAACAAGAGTAAGGAAGTCTTACTATAATTGTACAGGGCTTTGGTGAGATCTCACCTGGAGTACTGTGTACAATTTTGGTCTCCTTATCTAAGGAAGGATATACTTGCCTTAGAGGCAGAGCAACGAAGCTTCATTAGATTAATTCCTGGGATGAGAGGGTTGTCCTATGAGGAGAGGTTGAGTAGAATGTGCAAGTGGTTTGGCTGGGTGGTTCAAATCACCCCCCCTCCTTACTCAGTTCTAGACAACAGGAATTATGGTGAACAGAATTGACTCACGGACAAGTTTTTCAGACTCAATCGTACAGTGTTTATTAAGGTTAACACACACCGCTGTCTTCAATGTATAGAAAAAAACAGTGGCGTAAGACAATACGGTACACTACGTCCCCACCCAGAGTACAGTATACGCTAGACCCCATCCCACAGAACCTTCCCACTAAACCCCTATGGCTTGGTTGGAAACACACAACACCCCTTCACACAATACCAGTGGTTTTAAGGATGTGGACTTGGACAATGCTCACCCCGATTGTCCCTTGACTTTCTCGCTGTTTCCCCTTGTAGAAAACATGTCTCCTGATTCCGTACTGCCATGAAGTATTTTATTTATTATTCGTTCATGGGATGTGGGCGTCACTTGAGAGGTGGGCATTTATTGCCCATTCCTAATTGCCCTTGAGAAGGTGGTGGTGAGCTGCCTTCTTGAACCGCTGCAGTCCATGTGGTGAAGGTTCTCCCACACTGCTGTTGGGAAGGGAGTTCCAGGATTTTGACCCAGTGACGACGAAGGAACGGCGATATATTTCCAAGTCGGGATGGTGTGTGACTTGGAGGGGAACGTGCAGGTGGTGTTGTTCCCATGTACCGGCTGCTCTTGTCCTTCTAGGTGGTAGAGATCGCGGGTTTGGGAGGTGCTGTCGAAGAAGCCTTGGCGAGTTGCTGCAGTGCATCCTGTGGATGGTACACACTGCAGCCACAGTGCGCCGGTGGTGGAGGGAGTGAATGTTTAGGGTGGAGGATGGGGTGCCAATCAAGCGGGCTGCTTTGTCCTGGATCGTGTCGAGCTTCTTGAGTGTTGTTGGAGCTGCACTCATCCAGGCAAGTGGAGAGTATTCCATCACACTCCCGACTTGTGCCTTGTAGATGGTGGAAAGGCTTTGGGGAGTCAGGAGGTGAGTCACTCATCGCAGAATACCCAGTCTCTGACCTGCTCTTGTAGCCACAGTATTTATATGGCTGGTCCAGGTAAGTTTCAGGTCAATGGTGACCCTCAAGATGTTGATGGTGGGGGATTCGGCGATGGTAATGCTGTTGAATGTCAAGGGGAGGTGGTTAGACTCTCTCTTGTTGGAGATGGTCATTGCCTGGCATTTATCTGGCGCGAATGTTACTTGCCATTTATCAGTCCAAGCTTGGATGCTGTCCAGGTCTTGCTGCATGTGGGCTTGAACTGCTTCATTATTTGTGGGGATGCGAATGGAACTGAACACTGTGCAATCATCAGCGAACATCCCCATTTCTGACCTTATGATGGAGGGAAGGTCATTGATGAAGCAGCTGAAGATGGTTGGGCCTAGGACACTGCCCTGAGGAACTCCTGCAGCAATGTCCTGGGGCTGAGATGAATGGCCTCCAACAACCACTACCATCTTCCTTTGTGCTAAGTATGACTCCAGCCACTGGAGAGTTTTCCCCCCGATTCCCATTGACTTCAATTTTACTAGGGCTCCTTGGTGCTACACTCGGTCAAATGCTGCCTTGATGGCAAGGGCAGTCCCTCTCACCTCACCTCTGGAATTCAGCTCTTTTGTCCATGTTTGGACTAAGGCTGTAATGATGTCTGGAGCCAAGTGGTCCTGGCGGAAGCCAAACTGAGCATCGGTGAGCAGGTTATTGGTGAATAAGTGCCGCTTGATAGCACTGTCGACGACACCTTCCATCACTTTGCTGATGATTGAGAGTAGACTGATAGGGCGGTAATTGGCCGGATTGGATTTGTCCTGCTTTTTGTGGACAGGACATACCTGGGCAATTTTCCACATTGTCGGGTAGATGCCAGTGTTGTAGCTGTACTGGAACAGCTTGGCTAGAGGCGCAGCTAGTTCTGGAGCACAAGTCTTCAGCACTACAGCTGGGATGTTGTCGGGGCCCATAGCCTTTGCTGTATCCAGTGCATTCAGCCATTTCTTGATATCACGTGGAGTGAATCGAATTGGCTGAAGACTGGCTTATGTGATGGTGGGGATATCGGGAGGAGGCCGAGATGGATCATCCACTCGGCACTTCTGGCTGAAGATGGTTGCAAGCACTTCAGCCTTGTCTTTTGCACTCACGTGCTGGCCTCCGCCATCATTGAGAATGGGGATGTTTACAGATCCTCCTCCTCCCGTTAGTTGTTTAATTGTCCACCACCATTCATGACTGGATGTGGCAGGACTGCAGAGCTTTGATCTGATCCGTTGGTTGTGGAATCGCTTAGCTCTGTCTATAGCATGTTGCTTCCGCTGTTTAGCATGCATGTAGTCCTGAATTGTAACTTCACCAGCTTGGCACCTCATTTTAGGTATGCCTGGTGTTGCTCCTGGCATGCTCTTCTACACTCCTCATTGAACCAGGGTTGATCCCCTGGCTTGTTGGTAATGGTAGAGTGAGGAATATGCCGGGCCATGAGGTTACAGATTGTGCTGGGATACAATTCTGCTGCTGCTGATGGCCCACAGCGCCTCATGGATGCCCAGTTTTGAGCTGCTAGATCTGTTCTGAATCTATCCCATTTAGCACGGTGGTAGTGTCACACAACACGTTGGATGGTGTCCTCAGTGCGAAGACGGGACTTCATCTCCACGAGGATTGTGCGGTGGTCACTCCTACCAATACTGTCATGGACAGATGCATTTGCGACAGGTAGATTGGTGAGGACGAGGTCAAGTAAGTTTTTCCCTCGTGTTGGTTCGCTCACCACCTGCCGCAGGCCCAGTCTGGCAGCTATGTCCTTCAGGACTCGGCCAGCTCGGTCAGTAGTGGTGCTACCGAGCCACTCTTGGTGATGGACATTGAAGTCCCCCAACCAGAGTACATTCTGTGCTCTTGCTGCCCTCAGTGCTTCCTCGAAGTGGTGTTCAACATGGAGGAGGACTGATTCATCAGCTGAGGGAGGACTCAGTTTGAGGTTCGTCCATACAGTTGAAGTGCGAGGTTCTGCTTCTTGTGGTGGTTTCTTCTCTCCGCCCTAGGCAGAGTGCTCGGTTCTTGTTGTGAAGGTGAGGACAAGCGAAGACAAGAGCAGGTGAGGAAGCAAGAGAGCGAAAAGTTCCAATACTGCCTCCTCTTATACCCTCCAAAAGTTCCAAACTTCTTCGCGCCAAAAAAAATGAAACGTTCCTTTTCCTGCGGTGCTGTTTTCACAGCCTGCTGTTTTTGTGTAGTCAGTAATCTTACAGTGATGTCCTTTTGCTTCCAACCTGTCTGGGATTTTGATGGCCCTCCTTTGTTTGGTTTCCCGCCCTTCGGGGTTACCTCATCTAGGCAATTGTAAACAATTTCACAACACCAAGTTATACTCCAATAAATTTATTTTAAATTCCACAAGCTTTCGGAGGCTTCCTCCTTCGTCAGGTGAACGGTTCACCTGACGAAGGAGGAAGCCTCCGAAAGCTTGTGGAATTTAAAATAAATTTGTTGGACTATAACTTGGTGTTGTAAAATTGTTTACAATTGTCAACCCCAGTCCATCACCGGCATCTCCACATCACATCTAGGCAATGGTGGTAATGGCTGATAGTGGGTTTCACTTCGCACCCAGTCCTGGGCTAAGTGGTTTAACATTGATTAACAATAGTGTCTCCATCTCCTGCCAATTACCGTATGCATTGCCCTTCCTGGCTCATTGTTTTTCCCAGAGAGACTCTGTCTGCTCAGACATTTCCCTTATTGGCTTAGGGGTCTGGTCGGAATCTCTTGTCCATTACACACACCTGGGCCACACCCACTTTTCAAACAGGCTGCTGTTCTTTTTCAGCAGAAAAATCTTAAAAAGCAAAAGTCCACAAAATGTCTGTTTGTAAATCCCTGGGTCCTGCGCGATGCTTACAGATGGGCCTATACTCTCTGGATTTTAGAAGAATGAGAGGTGATCTCATTGAAACATATAAGATTCTGAGGGGGCTTGACAGGGTAGATGCTGCGAGATTGTTTCTCCTGGCTGGAGAGTCTAGAACTAGAGGGCATGGTCACAGGATAAGAGGTTGGCCATTTAAGACTGAGATGAGGAGGAATTTCTTCACTCAGAGGGTTGTGAATTTTGGAACACTCTATCCCAGAGGGCTGTGGATGCGGAGTTGTTGAGTATTTTCAAGGCTGAGATAGATAAAGTTTTGGACTCTAAGGGAATCAAGGGATATGGGGATCAGGCAGGAAAGTGAAGTTGAGGTCTGAGATCAGCCATGATCTGATTAAATGGCAGAGCAGGCTCGAGGGGCTGTATGGCCTACTCCTGCTCCTATTTCTTAAGTTCTTATGAAAGAGCTATCCAGTTCTACAGACTAGTGGAATCCCCACAGGTGTGAGAGGCAACTGATGGAACATAAATGGCACTCAAAGCCCCATATGACAACTGCTCAATTTTATGAACAGGAAAAGCATTCATTCTTTAAAGCCCAGCTAGTGAATTATGCCGATCACCTTATCCTGCACGTGAATACCCGATAACTCACCATTTTTTAAATGGTCAGACTATTAAATGTTGGTGTTCAGAGAGATTTGGGTGTCCTCGTACAAGAAACACAAAAAGTTAGCATGCAGGTACAGCAAGCCATTAGGAAGGCAAATGGCAAGTTGCCCTTTATTGCAAGGGGGTTGGGGTATGAGAGTAAGGAAACCTTACTGCAATTGTACAGGGCTTTGGTGATATCTCACCTGGAGTACTGTGTACAGTTTTGGTCTCCTTATCTAAGGAAGTTTATACTTGCCTTAGAGGCGGTGCATTGAAGGATCACTAGATTGATTCCTGGGATAAGAGGGTTGTCCGATGAAGAGAGGTTGAGTAGATTGGGCCTATACTTTCTGGAGTTTAGAAGAATGAGAGGTGATCTCATTGAAACATATAAGATTCTGAGGGGGCTTGACAGGGTAGATGCTGAGAGGTTGTTTCCCCTGGCTGGAGAGTCTAGAACTCGGGGGCATGGTCTCAGGATAAGCGGTCGGCCATTTAAGACTGAGATGAGGAGGAATTTCTTCACTCAGAGAGCTGTGGATCTTTGGAATTCTCTACCCAGAGGGTCTGTGGAAGCTGAGTTGTTGAGTATATTCAAGGCTGAGATAGATAAAGTTTTGGACTCTAAGGGAATCAAGGGATATGGGGATAGGGTGGGAAAGTGGAGTTGAAGTCAAAGATCAGCCATGATCTGAATAAATGGCAGAACAGGCTTAAGGGGCCGCATGGCCTACTCCTGCTCCTATTTCTTATGTTCTTATATTCTTATGATAGCCAGGAAACTGTGATGACTCTTTCATCATGTGACAATCTAAGATACCAGCCCTCATAACTTGGAGTCATGTAGCAGGATGGTTGATTGGTTATCAGGGCGATCCCCTGCAGTCATGGCTAGTGATACCATTGAGGCTTTCACAGACAGAAAAAGATAAAATATATGCAACTATAAAAAGTGTCATAGAGCAGACTATAGGCATTCTCGAGTCTTGGTTTAAGCACCTGGATAAATCTGGTGAAGCCCTGCAATGCAACCCAGTGACTGGATTCATACCGAATAAATGCCTATCAAGTCGGCAATGACACTCAAGGAGTTTGACATCATCCTGGACAGACCATGACCAGTGCTCCTGTCACTGAACTCAATATCCTTTCCAACACCGGCGCACTTTGGCCGCAGTATGTACAATCTACAGGACAAACTGCTGCAGCTTAACAAGGTTACTTTGACAGCAGCACCCTGAACTGCAACCTCTACCATTAAAAAGGGCACACATCACCTTCAACTCACACAGCATCCTGACTTAGACATATATCACTGCTCCTTTATTGTCATTGCACCAATATGCCTGAATTCCCTACCTCATATCAACAACAAAAACTTGCATTTATATTGCGCCTTTAACATAGTAAAACATCCCAAGGCGCTTCACAGGAGTGTAATCTGACAAAAAATTGACACCGAGCCAAAGGAGATATTAGGACAGATGACTAAAAGCTTGGATAGAGATAGGTTTTAAGGAGGGTCTTACAGGAGGAGAGAGAGGTGGAGAGGTTTGGGAAGGGAATTCCAGAGGTTAGGGCCTAGAAACCTTAAGGCATGGCCACCAATGGTGGGGTGAAAGAAGCGGGGGACACGCAAGTGGCCAGAATTGGAGCAACACAGAGATCTGGCAGGGTTGTAAGGCTGGAGGAGGTTACAGAGAAAGGGAGGGGTGAGGCCATGAAGGGGTTTGAACACAAGAATGAAAATTTTAAGACAGAGGCGTTCGGGGACTGGGAGCCAACGTAGGTCAGTGAGCACAGGGGTGATGGGTGAACAAGACATCCTATGAGTTAGGATATGGGCAGCAGAGTATTGGATGAACTTAAGTGTATGGAGGGTGGAAGATGGGTGGATGGCCAGGAGAACATTGGAATAATCAAGTTTGGAGGTAATGAAAGCATGGATGAGGGTTTCAGTAGCAGTCGGACTGAGGCGGGGCAAAGCATCATTGTGGAAACATCATCAGCACAAGGACTCCAGCAATTCAAAATGCCCCTCCACTACCTTCTCAGGACAACTAGAGACGGGCAATAAATGTAGCTTTGCCAGCCTTATCAACATCCTCTGAACAAATAAGAGTTTTCAATGGAGTATGCAACCAATCTAAGAATTTCAATATAAGATTATCAGAACTGTCACAAGATATCTGCTTGGTGAAAAAAATGCAGCACCTCAAGGGGCCATAAGTCATGTGCAAATCCTGAGTAGCATTCAGTTAAATAATCCCCTTTGTGAAGCTTCATTTGTTATCCATGCGTCCGCACATACCGCAGGAATTTAGTTGTATCGAAGCCTATAACTTGATTTTCCACGGTGTGCTCCACTCCAAAGAGCCTGGCAGTAACAAGTGAATCTTTGACAATCTTTATGTGGTTGCTTGTGTTTCGGGAGGATGTGCAGATTTCTGTGGCTGTGGATGGTGGTCAGGGTTTTTGAGCTGGTTAGTGCTCAATTTCCCCGTGCATGCACCACCGTCTCCGCTCTGCTCTCCAAACAATGCTGCCCAGCCCAGGGCTCAGATCCAGCCTTTCTCTGTGGGGCTGAAGCCAACCGAGGACAATGTGCTGATGTGCAAGTCAACGAGAAACCCTGGAGTGGACCATACACCCTACGAAACGTGGACGATCGGGAGAGGTGGCCGTTGAAATTCTTTAATCGGACCTGCAAGTGTACCGGTAACGGGGCATCCTCATTTCTGCTTATGTGCAAGTCATGGGTCTAAACCTTTTATTAACCCTTCTATCTTTCAATTTAACTTTATTTATCACGTGTAAAATATATTTGAATTTAAATGAGCCGAACGCTTTATTTTCAGTGTACTTGTTAAAATCACACCAGTTATCATGGCTTAATAGACGTGTACGGTGATGGATCATTCAGGACTTAGCAACTTCCCCAACTTTAGAAAGTATTGATGTCAAGGCAATGGGATGTTTACTGGAAGGATAAGGGAGAAAACTTTTCTTAGGGATAGAGTAGGAAAAACAGCACAGGTTGTAAGGCTGGAGGAGGTAACAGAGATAAGGAAGAGCGAAGCCATGGAGGGATTTGTGCACGAGAATGAGAATTTTAAAACCAAGGTGTTGGTGGACCAGGAGCCAGTGTAGGTCAGCAAGCACAGGGGTGATGGGTAAATGGGACTTGCGAGTTAGGTAATGGGCAGTTTATGGAGGATGGAACACGCAAGACCGACCGGGAGAACATTGGAATAGTCGAGTCCGAGGTAACAAAAGCATGGATGAGGGTTTCAGCAACAGATGGTCTGAGGCAGCGTACATGTGGAATCTGACGCTTTGTTTTCAGATGATGTCACCAAGGGTCAGCATGTAGATGAGAAACAGGAGGGGCCAAGGATAGATCCTTGCGGGATTCCAGAGGTAACGGTGCGGGAGCAATAGTGAAGCAGTTGCAGGAGATTCTCTGGCTACGACTAGATAGGTTGGAGTGGAACCAGGCAAGGGCAGTCCACTCAGCTGGACAACGGAGGAGAGGCATTAGAAGAGGATGATGTGGTCAACTGTGTCTCCTCCCCAAAGAACTTACCGGCAGAACAGGCCATACGAGGACCTCTCTGACGAGCATGGCACCAGAAGAGTTCACTTCTCCAAAGCTGTATTGGGCATCTCTGTCACCTCGTGCAAGAAAACCTGAAGCCAAGCTCATCTGCTTTTACTGCTCTTTCTGTGCGAATGAAGGTCACCACTGCCCTCAATTTTTGAAGCACGGGCTCATTTCAGGCAGTCGTAAGGGATCTGTGCAACATAAACCAGAATGCAGTAAGGGGATGTGTTCACCAGGTCACTGATGCTCTTTGCAGAACAGCAGCCCAATTCATAAGTTTTGGGATTGCAGAAAACAAGCGCCATATGGTTCTATGGGATTGTGGGCTTCCCCAGGGTACAATCTATGGCACTCCCATCACTTTGAAAGCACCCACAAAGCACCCTCTCACCTACCTGAACAGTAAGGCATCCAGTCCTGGAATGTATAGATAGTTTGTGAAGTCAATGCCTGATATGCAGGAAGTTACCGTGACACCTTCATCCTCAATCACTTGGCCCTCTCTGACCTCTACAGGGAAGAAAACCATATCAGTGGATGGCTGCAAGGTGAGAGGGCATACCTCATGCTGCCCTATCTGATGACCCCACTCTGACTATCCTGAACAAAGTAGAGGGTTAGTACAATAAGGCACATGCAGCTACCAGACTAGTGATGCAGAAGACCATTGGGTTTTGAAGGCACTGTTTAGCTGCTTAGATAGGTTGGCAGCTGCTCTACAGAATGTTTCAGATCAGGTCTCCAGAGTGATAGCCTTCTGTGCCATTCACAACTTTGACATTCAGGAGGTGCTGCAGCTTGACATGGCTGAGAAAAAGTCCTTAGCTCTGGTGGATCCTGAACTACAAGGTACAGACTTATCAAGATGTTGTACACTCAGAGGAGGGGCTTCAGAGGACTTTCAGAAGCAACTCAGTCTATCTTGGACACAACAGCCTGATCTTCCTCTCCCTACTTGCAAATAAAGAGACATGCACTTAATCCATTACCCATCGTACCATGTGACAACATCTGGTGCTGGAATGATTCTGCCGACCTCGCCATCTCCCATAACAAAAGGCAAGTGAGTGCCCACAAGCTCCATGGCCTTGTCCTCGCAGGAGATAAGGGATTTGAAGGTGAGGATGCCCTCTCCTGTTCCCTGCTTTTGGTGGGATATTTGTGCTAATTCTTCCTGCAAAAAGATAAGTGAGGTTAAGGCTGGCAGTTAAGTATGTGCCAAGTGGCATGAGAGAGGTGAAATAAGAAATGTCGGGGAATGAGGGTGCTGAATTGGAGGAAGGGGATTTGGGATTGTACATGCTAGTTCTTGGTGCTACGGGATCTGTGTAGCCAGAGTGCAAGATTTGGAGTTAGAGCCACTCTTAACCAGAGTGCAGTGTGAAGGGTTAGATGTGGAAGTGTTACTTTAAGAGAGTGAAGAGTGTGATGGTGCCAAGGGTGGGCAAGAAGAAAAGGAGAGAGCATCAATTGCGTCACCTTGCCACATTAGAGATCATTGAATTTTTTGCGGCACTTGTCTGCAGTCCTGTGGGCTGAGTGAATTGGCACTGCCGCCTTCCTCCAGGCAGCATGAGTTACATTCCTGGCAGGCTTGGTGGCACCCACATCCAGGAATATGTGGTTCCTGGCTTCAGTCTCCTGGATGGGGCCGTGGCCTGCTACCCTCTGGGCACAGATGCTGCTTGCATTGTTGTAATTCTGAACAAGTATAATAAAAAATATTGCCAGACATGCAGTGAAATTATTAAAGAGTGAAGTGAAAGAGCCGAATGCTGTTCCTTTCTTATGTGGTTGTTCCCAGTCTGTTCCTGAAGAGTGCAGGCTGAACTATGTTTTTAAAGACTGCGCAGAAGTTTCCACCCTGCTTACACCCATTTTACACGGGTTTTACACCAATGCCAGTACCACTGTGCAAGCAAATAAGCAAGCCTAGGAAACCTACGTGTAACTCCCTCTGCAGGCCACCAGCGTGATGTTTTTCTTAAAGGAGCACCAGTGGTGTAAATTCCAGGCCTAAGTCTGGAAGTTGACATTTTGACCATGATGAGAGGGAAGCCATCAGACCAGAGTCTAGGGACCAGAAAATCTGATCGACCTGTTAGTCCTAAGGGTCAAACAGAATGAAAGAATGGAGGGAATTTTTCTAAATGACCAAGATTGGAGCTGGAGAATAGTGAGCCAAAAAGAATAGTTGGCTGTTTAGGAGAGCTAGCAACTGTACTGTTAGTATGGAAGGGAAGTGGGAAGGAAGATTCACAGAGGTTGCAAGGGACAGGGTCCAGAAGGGGCAGCTGTTGGAAGACAGCAGTTGATCATTCAGTTCAATAAAGTTTCATTTAGCAGCTTTAATGGTGGCTTTACCGAGGTTACAGGTAGAGACAAAAGCAGATTGAGTTGCTAGGTGCATTGAGCATGGTTGAATCAACATACAGTACCAGCTGTGTTGGTAAGAGAAGAGTAAGGTATGCAATCTCTCCATGCCATCTAGAATATCATCAATTACTTCACTGATGTAGATGGAAGGATCAGAAGAATAAAGGCAACAGCTGGACGAGGGAAAAACTGCAAAGAATTTGGCTGATGTATGGTGCCAAACAAGGTGGGATTGTTTTACAAACTGATTTTCTGCAGGATATTCTTCAAGAGACAAATATGAGACAGTGGTCAGAGGAGCTCAGCAATGTGAAAAGAGCATAGTGTGGGAATTTGGATTGGAGGTGAGGAAAAGGTCTAAGAAATTAGTTAAATTACTGGGCTGATCAGGGATAAAGGAAGTCTCATTGATGAATTGTTTAAGGACATTCAGAGTAGCAAAGGACTCACATTAGTTCTAGTCTGATCAGTAGAAGAAAAGAAGCAGAGTTATTTCAATGTTCACGAAGAATGGTGTTTTCAGCAGAGTGAAAGTTAAGAGTTGATTTTGCAGGACAAGCAGAAGTGAGTTATCAAGGTTTGGGAGTGGTAGAGAAAACAGATGAATTTAGTGCCTTGTATTAAATGGTTTGGATGATGTTGAGCAGTGTTGATAGTTGTAGTGTCCATGATGTCCTGCCCTCCCAGTTGAATGAGATCTGTAATAACATTGCAAAAAAATTGCAGTATTGTTATTAATGAAGTGATCATTCTCTGTAACTTGTGAAACTTTTCTGTTCCCTGAAATAGGAAACTATGCCGGGTACAACTGTGGTGAGTGTAAATTTGGGTGGACTGGCCTCAACTGTGACCTGAGAAAACCAACAGTGGTTAGAAAAAATATTCTTTCGCTGACCCCAATGGAGCAACAGCAGTTCTTGGATGCACTGGATCAAGCCAAAACTACAATCCATCCAGATTATGTAATTGCTACCCAACACTGGCTGAGTTTACTGGGGCCTAACAGAACTCAGCCACAAGTTGCAAATGTTACCATATATAATTATTTTGTGTGGCTTCATTACTACTCTACAAGAGACACACTGCTGGGTTAGTTGTGCTCCTTTATTTTTTATTAGTCACCAAGAGCAGCCTAGTTTCTAGAGCTCCTGCCTATATTATCAATTTTATATTAAACCGGATAAGAATTTAGCTGCAGTGTGAAAAGAGTAATTAATTTGTATCTTCTGGTAGCATACCAGCATATTAACCCATGGTGTTGTATTGTGACAATGAATATCGTACAGCGTAAATGTATTCGCAATGTTTTTGTTTGCTTGGTCACAGTTAAAGCATACCTTCTCCCGAAGCCTTTCCAGAAACCACTGTTTTTGCCATTAATTGCTTCTCTATGAACATAGGAATAGGCCATTCAGCCTCTCAAGCCTGTTCTGCCATTCAATTAGATCATGGTTGATCTGAACCTCAATGCCATTACCCTCCCTTAATACCTTTAGCTAACAAAAACCTATCAATCTCCATCTTGAGAGTTTCAATTGACCCAGCCTTTTGGGGGAGAGAGTTCCAGATTTCTACTACCCTTTGTGTGAAGAAGTGCTTCCTGTTTTCACTCCCAAATGGCCTAATTTTAATTTTAAAATTATGCCCCTTTGTTCTGGATTTCATGTGTGTTTCTTGTAATCCTTGTTTATTTTATCTAAGGTTTCAATATGTATATGCACTTTCATTTACTAACAGCTATTAGAATAGAGATGTTTTAACCTTGGTTAATAAAACTGACTTATAAGTTATAAAATCCAATTTAAATATTATTGTATTTGTAGCAAGAATATAGCCTGACTGAAAGTTCTTTGTAGAAAAAGGAACCACATTGTTATATTACAGTTGGGATAACATACAACCAGCTTTCTCATATATGGTTTTAAAATGCTCCTATTAGTGCTAGCTAACTTTCCAGAACTGTTGCAAACTCCTATAGCATCCATTGAAATCAGTTATGTAGAGAGATCCAAAATTAGTTGTGTTTACTGTTCAATTATAGTTCTAAATCCTTCATCTTTCATGTATTTTCTGTTACAGTATAAAGTTTTTCTGTCTGAAATATATTATCCTAAATGATTGTTTAGTTTGATGTTGTTTCACTAATACACAATACAAGATAGATTTTAATGTGTAATCTCAACTCCAAATTATTAGAGCTAATATTAAAAACATCAAGGGCATGATTTTAGCCTGGAAAAACAGGTGGGTTGGGGGTGGGGGTTCAGTAACAATTGCAAAAATCTAAAACCCGCCTCCAACCACCCACTTCTGGTTTTCACAGGGGCGGGAGGAGGGGCAGGCAACCACCCACTCTTTGGAGGCGGGCCAGTCACAAAAAGCTTGGAAGGAGGCTGCGGGCCTCCATTTTCAAAGCTTTTATGATTTTAGCCCTTGGGTGCTGGGATTCCTGGGCCTTCTATTTCACGCCACAAGAGAGGAGGCGAGAAGGCCCAAAACGGCAGGTAAGTACCTTTATAGCACAGCTTGTGGGCCCAGAGAAGCAGGAGTGCTTCCCCCAAGCCCAACAAGCCTACCTGCAAGCAAACCCCCCCTCCCCCCACGATCTTCGACCACTCCACCATGATCTCCGCCCTCACGATCTCCAACCCCCCGACGATCTCCACCCCCATGCCCATCATCTCTGATCCCTCCCTACGTTCTCCAACCCTGCGAGTTTCCCATTAGGAATTCCATCACCGCACCCTCTTCCCGGCTCTGGACTAAAATCAAGTCCAAAGTTATCATAGTAGGTACGGCACAGTAGGAGGCCATTTGGCCCATCATGCCCGTGCCAGCTGTTTGAAAGAGCTAGCCCATTAGTCCCATTCCCCTGCTCTGCCCCATTGCCCTGTAAATTTTTCTCTTCCAAGTATTTATCCAGTTTTCTTTCGAAGTTACTATTGATTCTGCTTCCACCACCCTTTCAGGCAGACCATTCTAGATCATTACAACATGCTGCACAGAAAAATGTTTCCTCATGTCGCCTCTGGCTCTTTTGCCGATCACCTTAAATCTGTGTCCTCTGGTTACCCACCCTCTGCCACTGGAAACAGTTTCTCCTTATTTACTCTGTCAAAACCGTTCATGATTTTGAACACCTCTATCAAATCTCCCCTTAACCTTTTCTGTTCTAAGGAGAACAACCTCAGCTTCTCCAGTCTCTCCACATAACTGAAGTCCCTCATCCCTGGCACCATTCTAGTAAATCTCTTCTGCACCCATCTAAGGTCTTCATATCCTTCCTAAAGTGTAGTGCTCAGAATTGAACACAATACTCCAGCTGAGGCCTAACCAGTCTTTTAAATGTTTAGTATAACTTCCTTGCCTTTGTACTCTATGGCTCTATTGATAAAGCCCAGGATACAATATGCTTTTTTAACAGCCTTCTCAACTTGTCCTGCCACCTTCAAAGATTTGTGTACATGCATCCCCAGGTATCTCTGTTCCTGCACCCCCTTTAAAATTTTACCATTTAGTTTATATTGCCTCTCCTAATTCTTCCTACCAAAATGCATCACTTCACACTTCTCTGCGTTAAATTTCATCTGTCATGTATCTGCCCATTTCACCAGTCTGTCCATGTCCTCCTGAAGTCTGTTGCTATCCTACACATTGTTTACTATATTTCCGAGTTTTGTGTCATCTGCAAACTTTGAAATTGTACCCTCTATTCCCAAGTCCAGGTCATTAATATATATCAAAAAGAGCAATGGTCTTAATACTGACCCCTGGGGAACACCACTGTGTATCTCCCTCCAGTCTGAAAAACAACTGTTCACCACTATTCTGCTTTCTGTCCCCTAGCCAATTTTGTATCCACGCTGCCACTGCCCCTTTAATCCCATGTGCTTTAATTTTGGTAACAAGTCTATTATGTGGTACTTTACGAAATGCCATTTACACAACATCAATTGCATTACCCTCATCAACCTTCTCTGTTCCTTCACCAAAGAACTCAATCAAGTTAGTCAAACATGATTTTCCTTTAACAACTCCATGCTGACTTTCATTTATTAGCTCATACTATTCTAAGTGCCAATTTATTTTGTCCTGGATGTTTGTCTCCCAAAGTTTCCCACCACCAACTGACAGGCTGACTGGCCTGTAATTGCCCGGTTTATCCCTCGCCCCTTTTTTGAACAGGGGTGCAACATTTGCAATCCTCCAGTCCTCCGGCACCAACACCATATCTTATGTTCATCTTTATCCACTATTTCATCCACTATTTAAAAAAGGAGGGAGAGAAAAAACAGGGAATTACAGACCAGTTAGCCTAACATCAGTAGTGGGGAAAATGCTAGTTTATTATAAAAGATGTGATAACAGAACATTTGGAGGGCATTAACGGGATTGGACAAAGTCAGCATGGGTTTATGGAAGGGAAATCATGATTAACAAATCTAGTGGAGTTTTTTGAGGATGTAACTAGTATAGATAGGGGAGAACCAGTGGATTTTCAGAAGGCTTTTGATAAGGTCCCACACAAGAGGTAAGTGTGCAAAATTAAAGCACATGGGATTGGGGGGAATATACTGGCATGGATTGAGAATTGGTTGACAGACAGAAAACAGAGAGTAGGAATAAACGGGTCTTTTTCCCGGTGGCAGGCAGTGACTAGTGGGGTACCACAGGGATCAGTGCTTGGGCCCCAGCTATTCACAATATATATCAATGATTTGGATGAGGGAACTAAATGTACCATTTCCAAGTTTGCAGAACTGGGGTGGAATGTGAGCTGGAGAAGGATGTAAAGAGGCTCCAATATGATTTAGACAAGTTGAGTGAGTGGGCAAGAACATGGCAGATGCAGTATAACGTGGATAAATGTGAGGTTATCCACTTTGGTTGTAAAAACAAAAAGGCAGATTATTATCTGAATGGTGATAGATTGGGAAAAGGGGAGGTGCAACGAGACCTGGCTGTCCTTGTACACCAGTTGCTGAAAGCGAGCATTCAGGTGCAACAAGCAGTTAGGAAGGCGAATGGTATGTTGGCGTTCATTGCAAGAGGATTTGAGTACAGGAGCAGGGATGTCTTACTGCAGTTATACAGGGCCTTGGTGAGACCACATCTGGAGTATTGTGTGCAGTTTTGGTCTCCTTATCTGAGGAAGGATGTTCTTGCCATGGAGGGAGTGCAACGAAGGTTTACCAGACTAATTTCTGGGATGGCAGGACTGACGTATGAGGAGAGATTGGGTCGACTAGGTCTATATTCACTAGAGTTTAGAAGAATGAGAGGTGATCTCATCGAAACATATAAAATTCTAACAGGGCTAGACAGACTAGATGCAGCGAGGATGTTCTCGATGGCTGGGGAGTCCAGAACCAGGGGTCACAGTCTCAGGATACGGGGTATGCCATTTAGAACCGAGATGAGGAGAAATTTCTTCTCTCAGAGGGTGGTGAACCTGTGGAATTCCCTACCACAGAAGGCAGTGGAGGCCAAGTCATTAGATGTATTCAATATATTCTTAATGCTAAAGGGATCAAGGAATATGGGGAAAAAGCGGGAACAGGCTACTGAGTTAGACCATCAGCCATGAATGGCGGAGCAGGCCCGAAGGGCTGAATGGCCTACTCTTGCTCCCATTTTCTACGTTTCTATGTTTGAGGCAAATTTGCCACTTTAGAAGGCTAGTTTTGATAGTATAACTGAAAACTAATGAATGCAGTCACGGTTTTGCTCTCATCGGACCTAATGTAAAATCCATCTTAAACGAGGATTTTTCAAGATTGTCCTTTTGTTAAAGGAGTACTCTTTTCTTTGTCCTTGCAAAGCATACTATAAAAGTCAAAATGATCCTATTTTTATACATATAGAGCTCTCGTTAAAGAATATTTTTGTGAGACTGATAACATTTGTGGGTACAATTGGCTAACATTGGATCAGCTGTACCAGTCACAATAGTAATTTACCAATTTTTGTTTTCATTTGATAAATTTAGTGTAATACGGTGCTTCGTCTTTTTTCCATATCCTTGCAGGACCTGGCCGTACATTTAAAGCTATTGATTTTTCTCACCGAGGTCCAGCTTTCCTTACCTGGCATCGATATCATTTAATGTTGCTGGAGAGAGATTTACAGGTTAGACAGTGCTATAATGTGGCTTGGTTTAATTATTGTGGTGAATTATTTTAATTTACAAATGGGTTTAATAAGCGGGAAGTCGGAAATTATAAAAGAAAGATTCTTGATCTGGAATGATGAAATCCTGGGGGGAGGGGGGGTTTGTGTACAGAAAAGAGTGTTACACTTTATACTGCCTCCCCCCACCTTTGAGGATTCTTAATATGGCTCATTATGTATCTCCAGTCCAAACTGTTTATAAATTAATGTTGTTCTTGTGACCCATTTCCTCATGTCTTTCATCCAAATACCTTTTCAGTTTGGCTGAAAAGAATATTTTGTAATTAAGTCAGTCTTAGCCAAATGTGGTGAAGCTGCTTCTCCAAAGAAGCATTTTCTTTCTTTTTTGATCCAGTGTATCTGAGTGTATGTTAGCCAGCTGAGGTTGGGAATTTGTTGTGTGGGAAATTGAAGACAAAGAAGTTATCTCATATCATTTCATAGCACAGTATGCTTAACCACAAATATGCTGCACCACTGGACCACTCATTATTCTGTACATTTGAGTGGACCTACTGTATATTTTAAACACTGAAGTGTAATCCAAGTTCTTTCTCACAGAAACTCATAGGAAATGAATCATTTGCACTTCCATACTGGAATTTTGCCACAGGAAGAAATGCCTGTGATGTGTGCACAGATCCTTTGTTGGGATCTATGCGCCTTGATGACCCAACATTAATAAATCAGAGCTCCAGGTTCTCACGGTGGGAGATTGTATGCAACAGGTTAGTAATTGAATACTACAGATTGCATTTGAGTTCTGAATTAAACACTAATGCATTGGCTGTAAAGCGCTTTGGGACGTCCTGAGGTTGTGAAAGGCACGATGTAAATGCAAGTTCTTTCAAGTTCTTTCTTGCTAGGTGATCTGCAAGCACTTTACCATTCAGAATATTTTTTGCTTGGTTGTCTTTCTGGTGCTATTAATTCCTTCTATCCACAACTCCATCTTGAATGGGATGCAGACTCGTTCTATAAATCCAATTGTCCACATAACTTCCCAGCCAGACCATATTTATATGGTATTGGATAAATTCACAGATCCTGCGCTCCCATTGTGGAGCTATGCTGTAAGGAGTGGGGGTTAGAGATAACACTACAACCCCGTATTGCTGATTCTCTGATCCATGCTCTTCTTGAGCACAGCTCGTCAGTGGGATTGGTGAATTTTACTTAAAGCATCACTTTTCAAACTATGCAGTGATTTTACTATCATTCAAATGTGGTTACTGTAATTAACCAATGAATTCAGTCGCTTAGCGCAATAATGGGAGTCAATTCCCTTTGAGTTATAGGTCCAAGACCAATATGGATCAAAAATGACTCGCTTTTAGAGATTTATCTTCTTCTCAGTCTGTCTTCTTATTTTATATTGATGTCCCCAAAAGCATTAAACATTGGACATTGGGCAGTACTAACCACATGGTTTTTATAACAAACACTGATGTAAAATTGTCTCATTGTCATTATAATTATTAATATTCAATTTTATCGTGATTTTCATGTAAAATTTGTAGTTTGGATGATTATAACCGTTTGGTCACTCTCTGCAATGGAACAAATGAAGGTCCTATCAAGAGAGGCTCTCTGGAAAGGGGTGACATAAGGCTGCCAACCATGGAGGATGTCCGTCGTTGCATGTCTATTAGAGAATTTGATACCCCACCTTATTTCCAGAATTCCAGCTTCAGCTTCAGGTAAGCGTGTTTAAACTTACTCTTGAAGATGGAAATTAGTGTTAATTTGTTTTACAGTTCTTAATGAAAGAACTTTACAGAAATAGAAATGTTTAAGGGGTGCTGAAGGTATTCGAGAGTTTATCATGCACCTCACTAAATGACAATCAGAAGAATGTCCACGGAAATTACAGACAAGTGTAATCTCTGAACATTCCACATCAGACTTCTTAAATAATTGCTTTCACCAATTTATGTTAAGCTTTTCTTAGAACTGCTTTTGAGATACTTCAATGTAGTTTTGGTAAAGCTGATTTAAAAAAAAAATATTCTCAGGATATGGGCATCAATAGCAAGGCCAGTATTTATTGTCCATCCCTAGTTGCTCTTGAGAAGGTGGTAGTGAGCCTTCTTCTTGAACCATTGCAGACCTTGTGGTGAAGGTACTCCCACAGTGCTGTTAGGTAGGGAGTTCCAGGATTTTGACCCAGCAATGATGAAGGAACCGTGATATATGTCCAAGTCTGGATTCTGGATGGTGTGTGACTTGGTCGGGAATTTGGAGATGATGGTGTTCCCATGCACCTGCTGCCCGTGTCCTTCCAGGTGGTGGAGGTTTATGTATGAAATTGAATATTTATGTGCTGCTTGCTACATTTGCAACTGATCTAGGGATTGGGTAGGTCCAGCCCTAGTTGCTTTTCATTAATGGACGTAATGACCAACTGAACCATGAACAGAAAGTGGTAGATTTTCTAATCGGCAACTCCTGTTACACAGATGTAGAGTGGATGTAGGAGATCAGAAGCTTGGGTGAGCGTGCTTTAGACATATTCTGTACCTCATTCTTTCTGCCTGCAAAGTTCCAGGTAGTTGCATTTTGTGTGCTAGAGTGTTAGTGCACAGGTTGTGCCATGAATACATGCGAAGGCATTTAAATGAATACCTGGTGCAATTTCCCAGAAAATTGGTTAACAGACAGGAAACAGAGAGTAGGAATAAATGGGTCTTTTTCAGGGTGGCAGGCAGTGACTAGTGGGGTACCGCAGGGATCAGTGCTTGGGCCCCAGCTATTCACAATATATATCAATGATTTGGATGAGCGAACCAAATATAATATTTCCAAATTTCCTGATGACACAAAACTAGGTGGGATTGTGAGTTGTGAGGAGGATGCAAAGAAGCTTCAAGGCAATTTAGACAAGTTGAGTGAATGGGCAAATACATGGCAGATGCAGTATAATGTGGATAAATGTGAAGTTATCCACTTCGGAAGGAAAAACAGAAAGGCCGAGTATTATTTAAATGGTGATAGATTGGGAAATGTTGATGTGTAAAGGGACCTGGGTGTCCTTGTACAGCAGTGACTGGAAGCAAACATGCAGGTGCAGCAAGCAGTTAGAAAGACAAATGGTATGTTAGCCTTCATTGCAAGAGGATTTGAATACAGGAGCAAGGATGTCTTACTGCAGTTATACAGGGCCTTGGTGAGACCACACCTGGAATATTATATGCAGTTTTGGTCTCCTTACCTAAGAAAGGTTATACTTGCCATAGAGGGAGTGCACCGAAGGTTCACCAGACTGATTCCTGGGATGGCAGGACTGTCGTATGAGGAGAGATTGGATCGACTTGGCCTGTATTCACTTGAGTTTAGAAGAATGAGAAGGGATCTCATTGAAACATATAAAATTCTGACAGGGTTAGACAGGCTGGATGCAGGGAGGATGTTTCCCCTGGCTGGGGGATCCAGAACGAGGGGTCACAGTCTAAGGATACAGGATAGGACATTTAGGACTGAGATGAGGAGAAATTTCTTCACTCAGAGGGTGGAGAACCTGTGGAATTCTCTACCACAGAAGGCTGTGGAGGCCAAGTCATTGAATATATTTAAGAAGGACTAGATAGATCTCTAGCCACAAAAGGCATCAAGGGGTATGGGGAGAGAGCGGGAATATGGTATTGAGATAGAGGATCAGTATATTGAATGCCGGAGTAGGCTCGAAGGGCCGAATGGCCCCTACTCCTGCTCCTATTTTCTATGTTTCTATGTCTGTGTTTGCACTTTTTGCCTTCAAAGCCCATTTTGAATTGGTGCAAGGGGTGCTCCATGTGAGGTGGAGCTCTTTATGTTGCAATGTTTACAGTAACTTTATAGTAGTGTTTTTTATTACAGATTTTTCCAATTTTCTGAAATTTTCATTAATATATACATTTTTTTGGGGGAGGGGAGTAATTTTTATTTATTATTAGGTTAAGTTTGTTTTTAAATGCCATGAAAAAATATCCATTATTTCACTATTTTCCACTAAATAATCAGAAATGTTGTGCCTGCCACAGGCAATGTTGTTTATTTGTGCCTTTAAATGTTGAGAGTACTTCATGAAATGTCACAGGAAATATAATTGACTTGAGGGGAGAGACGATTTAAATGAAGATGTGGTTATGTCTAAATGCATTTTTAATGGTGCTAGTCAATTTTAATGTTTCCTTCTGGATCAATAGACCAATGATATTAGCCTTAATTTAACTTCATTGCAGTAATAATGTCTTTCTCACTTTTGGAATAAAGCTATTGTCACGTTTCAGGATTTGTTGACATGAGAAAGAACATTTCCATATTCTTAATATTTTACCATGCAAATTTAAACTGTATGGAGTTTCTCGTAGAATTTGATTACCGGTGGTAAATGGAAAGGTTTCATATCTTCAATTTCAGCTGGTACATGGATAATGCTGCTTTGGACATAGTTTATCATGCAGTCAAAGGGAAATAGCCTTTTTACAGTCTGCATCATCAAATTTTCTCGCTCTTGTTCATGATCAGTACCTTAAGACTTTGCTGAGAACCCTGGGATTGTAATGTTGTAGTCTACTGTAGTTTAATTTTGCAGTGACCAATATGCTGATATGTATGCACAATTTTGATACTTTGTAAATATGCATTTGGAAACTCTTAATTGTCCTATAGGGCAGTTCATACAAGGTTTTTGTGGAAATCATTAAAAAAAATGCAACATTTAAGCACAATGTTCTTATTGGCAAAAAGCGATCTAGATCAATACAAGATCATATCTAGGCAAAACCCGAAAGTACATGGTGGCAAAGATTTACTGATCAGGCATAAGCCAAACCAGAAGTGGGGCAGTGCAGAAACGCACCTGCCCAACAGATAGGGGTTGAATTTAACTTACGGAAATCGGTGATAACGGAGCGGTAATGGTCTCATAATGGGGGTCAGTAGATTTACCATCATATTTATGTGACATTCGGGCCGCTGTCACTTTTGCAGGGGCCTATCGCTGGGCCACCCCTTCCCCAGAGGACTTGCATTGTTGCCAGTCAGACAACCTCTAGGCCACCCAATATTGTGCCAGCCTGAATCTGGTGAGTTACATCGATACACCCATTGGGTGCCCACAGCTTATCAGTTCTATTTAAATGAGGCCCGGGCCTCAAAATGGCTCTGACCTATTCGCTGACAGAATAAGCAGGCTGCCGGCACACTCTGCCAATTGGTTGCCCAAAAGTTAAAATTGACCGAATAGTGTCCTGACTTTGTGCATATTTCTGGGGTCAAACTAATTTTAATATGGTGGGTGAGGTCTCAAGGTGGAAAGCACTTGCAATTGATAAGCTTGCCCATTGGTGGGTGGGAAATCCACTGCAGGATTTAATGTCTTGCAGCATCTCAAAGGGGCAGGCCTGTTGATTTCTCAAAATAGGAACATGGGACTCTTGTGGCAAAAATCAGTGTCTGGGAGGAATGTAGGAAGCCAGAGAATGGCCTGTTACTTGGATAGAGCCGTATAGATTCTTCTAGAGAAAGTGGGACAGAGGAGTGAGCACTGTAGCCTTCTAAGATGAGCAAATGGGAGAAGGTGGCTATTAGTATGAATGCCCCCTCCAACACACTGTGCATCTGGAAGCAATGCTGAAAAAAGTTTAATGATTTAATCCTGTCAGCCAACATAGGAGAACCCAACATAATCTTCCATTAATGCAGTGTACCAATTACATATAACACATTAATTACCTCCCTTTCACACTGTTTTAAAGTACTTATATAGGAACATAGAAACAGGAGTAGGCCATTCAGCCTCTAGAGCCTGCTCTGCCATTCAGTTAGATCATGACTGATCTGTATATTTACTCCATTTACTCGCCTTGGTTCTATATCCCTTAACACCCTTCACTAACAAAAATCTATCAATCTCAGTTTTGACATTTTCAACTGACCGAGCCTGAACAGCTTTTTGGGGAAGAGAGTTCCAGATTTTCACTACCATTTGTGTGAAGATGTGCTTCTTGACATCACCCTCGAACTGCCCAGCTCTGATTTTACAGTTGTGCCCCCTTTTTCTGGACTCCTTCACCAGAGGAAAGTTTCTCTCTATCTACCCTATCATATCCTTTAATCATCTTAAACACCTCAATTAAACTATCCCTTAATCTTCTATACTCGAGGGAATACAAGCCTAGTCTATGCAACCTGTCCTCATAATTTAACCCTCTAAGCCCTGATATCATCTGGTGAATCTGTGCTGCACCCTCTCCAAGACCAATATAACCTTCTTGAGGTACGTTGCCCAGAACTGAACAGAGTACTCCAGATGCAGTCTAACCAGAGCTCTCTGATCCTCCGCAGTTCCTAGCTTCTCACCACTTACAAAATACTCAGTCTTTCTTAGGTCCAAGGTGGATGACCTTGCATTTCCCAACATTGAACTACATCTGCCACAGTTTTTCCTATTCACTTAATCTATCAATGTCCCTTTGTAACTTTCTGCTCCTATCTACACTACTTACTGTACCACCTAACTTAGTGCCATCAGCAAACTTGGATATATGGCTCTCTATTGCTTCATCTGAGTCATTGATAAATATAGTGAAAAGCTGAGGCCCCAGGACAGATCCTAGTGGACTGCACTAGTCACATCCTGCCAATTTGAGTACATACCCATTATCCCTACTCTCTATCTCCTACCCATGTCAAAAGGTTGCCTCCAATTCCATGCACTTTAATTTTTGTTAACAGTCTCTTGCGTGGAACCTTATCAAATGCCTTCTGGAAATCCATATAAATAACATCCACAGACACTCCCTTTCTGCCATGTTAGTTACCTTCTCAAAATATTCAACTAGGTTATTTGGACATGATTTACCCTTTACAAATCCATGCTGACTCTTTCTGGTCAGTTCATATTTGTCCAAGTGCTCAGTCACTCTGTCCCTAATGGTAGATTCTATTCACTTCCCACAACAGAAGTTAGACTACTAGATCTATGATTTCCTGGTTCATCTCTCTCACCCTTCTTAAATAATTGAGTGACATTGGCAATTTTCCAATCCAAGGGGACAATTCCTGAATCAACGCAAGAGAGTTTTCAACCTAACCATGAATATCTATGAAGCAGCTGGGTGCCCTTATCACCTCTAGTCTTTACCTGGAAGTGTTCTTTCACTCACATCCTTACATGCAATCAGCACAAAAGAATAATTTAATGACCTGGATTTGGGTATGGAAGGTATAATTTCAAAGTTTGCAGCTGACACAAAACTCGGAAATGTAGTAAACAATGTGGAGGTTAGTAACAGACTTCAGGAGGACATAGACAGACTGGTGAAATGGGCAGACACATGGCAGATGAAATTTAACGCAGAGAAGTGTGAAGTGATGCTTTTGGTAGGAAGAATGAGGAGAGGCAATATAAACTAAATGGTACAATTCTAAAGGGGGTGCAGGAACAGAGAGACCTGGGGATGCACATACACAAATCTTTGAAGGTGGCAGGACAAGTTGAGAAGGCTGTTAAAAAAGCATTTGGGATCCTGGGCTTTATTAATAGAGCCATAGAGTACAAAAGCAAGGAAGTTATGCTAAAGCTTTATAAAACAGTAGTTAGGCCTCAGCTGGAGTATTGTGTTCAATTCTGGGCACCGCACTTCAGGAAGGATGTCAAGGCCTCGGAGAGGGTGCAGAAGAGATTTACTAGAATGGTGCCAGGGATGAGGGATTTCAGTTATGTGGAGAGACTGGAGAAGCTGGGGTTGTTCTACTTAGAACAGAGAAGGTTAAGGGGAGATTTGACAGAGGTGTTCAAAATCATGAATGGTTTTGACAGAGTAAATAAGGAGAAATTGTTTCCAGTGGCAAAAAGGTCAGTGATCAGAGGACACAGATTTAAGGTAATCAGCAAAAGAGCCAGAAGAAACGTTTTTCTACACAGTGAGTTGTAATGATGTAGAATGCACTTCCTGAAAGGATGATGGAAGCAGATTCAATAGTAACTTTCAAAAGGGAATTGGATAAATACTTGAAGGGAAAGATTTACAAGGATATCGGGAAAGAGTAGGGGAATGGGAATAATTGTTAGCTCTTTCAAGAAGCCGGCACAGGCATGATGGACTGAATGGCCTTCTCCTGTACTGTACCTACTGTGATACTATGAATCCTCCCCTCTATTGTAGTTAAATACGAATCTGTCTCTCCTCACATCCAGTATAGCTGCACGAGAACACTTGGTTATTACTGCATGTCATCTTGACAATTGGAACTTCTTATTTCTTCTACTCTGCTTGCAGAAGACAGCCCACAATAACAGAGAGAGAACATTTAAAAGGGGAGGAAATGACTTGCGATCTCTAACCCTGTATAAAGAGGATGCCCTCAAAAGCTTGAGAAGGTGGCCAGGGGGGTATGGAAATGTGGAAGTAGGAGAGAAAAGAAGAAATAGAAACTAAAAGCAGCAGAAATTTGCCACAAACCATGCCTCCAGCTCAGGGTTTGTGACAAATTTCTACTGCTCTTCCTTCTCACCCTATTCTTTCATTCACTTACTGCCAACAAAGCATACACTAAAGCCCATTATCATGTCATCTGTGAAAGTGCTCAGAAGTCACTCATTCTCTCCCTCTTGATAGACTTAAATATATCCATCCTGAGATATTTAGTCAGTGAACTACATGATAGTGCATTGTATCTGACACACACGAGTGCGCAGGAGCAATTGGTGGTGGTGGCACAGGAGGAAAAGGATGAGCCGTGCAGCCTGAAGGGCCAGCTCGTATCCCACGTTAACTGGGGAACTGTACCTCACAGGAACTGTTTTTCTGTGTTGTCAGCCTGCTTGTCCAATATTCAGTCCCGGCTGATCCCGCAGTTTCCTCCAATTAAGCATTGGGAAGACCGAAGCCATCGTCTTGGCAGCCCCACCCCACAAGTTCTATAATCTCGCCACAGGTTCCATTCCCCTCTCCAGCCACCATCTCAGTTTGAACCAGACTGTACGCAACCTTGGCATCCTATTTGACCCTGAGCTAATTTTCCTCACATCCTCTCCATCACAAAGACATCACCCGTCTCCACCCCTGCTTCAGCCCATATGCTACCAAAACACTCACCCGTGCCTTTGTCATCTCCAGACTCGACTATTCCAATGTTTTCCTGGCTGGCCTCCCATCTTCCACCCTTCATAGGCTTCAGCTCATCCAAGGCTTTGCTTTCCATATCCTAAGAGTCCTTCATTGCCTCATCCCTCCCCATCTCTATAACCTCCTACAGGCCGAAAACCCTCCGAGAACTCTACGTTCCTCCAACTCTGGCCTCTTGTGCATTTCCTACTCGCTTTGCCTCACCTTTGGCAGAGTCCACCAGCCACATATGTGAAACCTTACATGATGGTTTCGTAACACTGCAGTGCACTATACAGCATGTGGCAGCTCCAGGGATATCTGCAGTGAATATTCAGAGGCTCATAAGAGAGGCCCTAAGTGCAATTGGTATTTCTCACATTGATACTCAGACTCCTGGCTTGGAGGATGGAATGGGCTATCTTTTCCAGTGTTCTTTGGCTTGATGATCAGTTAGTAACAACCATGAAGCACGGCTTCACGGATCTTAGTGAGGCTCTTTGACATAATGGGCATCATTTTAGCACCCGCTATCGGGTGCATTCCTGGCGGGGGGGCTCCGAAAATCGGAGAATCCTGGAGCGGGACCGGAGCCCGGCTCCAACCCGCCCACTTCCGGGTTCCCCACTGACGCGCCGGCGCTCGCGCGCAGCCCCCGCTGGTGGGAATCCCGCAGGCAATTAAAGCCAGCGGGGTTCCACTTGACAATATTTATCTTGCTTGTTCAGGACATTAAATGACCTGATTAAGGGATTATGTGAGGAGGGGTGAGATTTTATAGAAAACTAGGACTGTTTCCCATACTGGGGGAAACACTCCAAGTTCAAATGGACGTGTTGCAGCTGTCAGCCTGTGGCAGCTGCAAAGGTCCATTTGACAGGTGGTGGGGGGAGACCCTCACTCATTGCAGGAGGCCACTTTGTCGCTTGGGACAAAGTTTGGCCTCCATCACCCTCCTCCTGACAATCAAAGTCACCAACTTGCACACTTACCCCGGGGTCCAGAGACATGTACCTACCTTGCGGACCCCCTCAGATGTACATCTTCCGGATGGGGGCCGCCGTAGCTGCAGTCATGACCTCCTCGGAAGGTGAACAGCATCACCAGCCTCACCAGCCTCGCCATCCACGCCGTCCATCTCTGACACGTGGAGCTCCACAACAGAGTGCTGTGACACATCCACCTGCACAGCAGGAGGGAGGGCGACCGCAGAGAGAGATGCGTCGCAGAGGGCACTACCCTCGCCACAGGGTCCACAGACCGAGGCTCAGCTTCCTGGACCTCTCTGAGCAGCAGTGCTCACGGAGGCTCAGAGTCACTCGACATGTAGTCGTGGACATCTGCAGCCTCCTTCATGCCGAGCTGCTCCCGGCTGGCCTAAGCACTATCATCTTACCTGTCGCTGTCAAAGTCACCACTGCCTTCAACAACTTCTCCTCCGCATCCTTCCAGGGTGCCACCGGGGACATCGCCGACGTCTCTCAGCCGTCTGCACAAAAGAGCCCTGCAAATACACCTACACCCACTCTGCAGTGACACAATGGGTGGCATTAGTTGTGGGTCTTCATAGTGATCCTCAGGAAAGGGCATTATTGCACAAACCAGACAAGATTCGCAAAGATGTGGCAGTAGTGGTGCCAATATAATATGTAATGTGAGTTGGTCAGAAATTCAATATAAGTAACAACCATGACAAACCCTCAAACACCCTTGTGCATCCCCTTCATGCTCACGACATGTTTGCCTTACGCTGCCTACTGCACATATGTGATGCATGCCCTGTGGCTGCAGCACAGGTAGTGGCAGGTTGAGTGAGGCTGACCGTGAAAGAGATGCACGAGAGGGTGAGTATGAGATAGAGCCATGAGATTGTATGAGGATTGGGTTGAGTGGTAGTGGCGGGATGAGTACTAGCGAGGTGAGTAAGTGCAGGTAAGATGAGGATGAGGTTTGAGTGGGTATGAGGGGTGATGTGACAGAGTAGTGTTGGCAGTGCAGAAGGAGGTGTGGGGTGGGGGCGGTGATGTAGCAGATGGAGTGTAGGGGAATGAGTAAGTGTACTCACTTTGGCTGACCTACTGAGGTCATTGGAGCGCCTCCTGCACTGTATGCAGGTGCGTGATATGTTGGTGGTGCAGGTGACCTCCTCTGCCACCTCGAGCCAGGCCTTCCTGGTGGCAGAGGCAGGCCGCTTCCTCCCGCCCGCCGGGGGGAAGATCTCTGTCCTCCCCCTCCTCCTCACCCCATCTATTGATACCTGGAGTGAGGCATCATTAAACTGGGAGCAGCCTTCCCCCTGGGCTGCTCCATGCTGTAATTTTTTCTAATTGTTGCAGCATCTGTCAGTGGAGGACTGCTCCTTTAAATAGAGCTCCTCCAGCTGACAGACCTTACTGTGCATGCGCAGCCCGCCCGACGCGCAGATCAGCAGTGGGGAACCCGGAAGACCAGGTAAGTGGATCCAATTGGGCTGCGATCATGCGGGCGGCTGACTAATTTCACCGGGCGCGTTACCCACGTGCCCAATAGCCCCCCCGCCTTGAACCCGCAGCCCTGGTAACATCGAGCCCAATGTCATGCTGTTCAGTGGCCATAGTGAAGATGCACTATGTAGCAGCGGCAAGGATGGTATGGGCACAGATAATGGCGCTGTCTCGCAGGATGCCAACACATTTAGACCTTCCCAACAGCCCTGTACAATGCATGCACAGGTGCCAAAAAGCATGCAGGCTCAGGCTACACATACAGTTGCAGAAATGGTGCAGATTCACCTTGGTTTCTGGGAGGCAAGAACTATCTTAATCCCTCGAAGCTTCTATGCACACAGAGCAGCCAGCCATCTTGCGCATTCCGGCCACTGAGGTAGCACATAGGCAAAGCACCAGGTTTAAAAGCACATCCATCATCCTACTTGACCCTGAGATGAGCTTCCGACCACATATCCGCTCCATCACCAAGACCGCCTACTTCTACCTCAGTAACATCGTGCATCTCTGCCCTTGCCTCAGCTCATTTGCTGCTGGGACCCTCATCCATGTCTGAGTTACTTCTAAACTTGACTATTCTAATGCTCTCCTGGCCGGCCTCTCATCTTCCACTCTCCATAAACTTGAGCTCATCCAAAACTCTGCTGCCCGTAACTTAACTCACACCAAGTCCCATTCACCCATCACCCGTGCTCACTGACCCATATTAACTCCCGGTCCGGCAGCGCCTCGATTATAAAATTCTCATCCTTGTTTTCAAATCTTTCCATGGTCGTGCCCCATCCTATCTCTGTGTCCTCCTCTAGCCCTACAACCCTCCGAGATCTCTGCGCTCCTCCAATTCTGGCCTCTTGCGCATCCCCAATTTTAATCACTCCAGCATTGGTGGCCATGACTTCAGCTGCCTAGGTTCTAAGTTCTGGAATTCCATACCTAAACCCCTCTGCCTCTCTCTCCTCCTTTAAGATGCTCTTTAAAACCTATCTCTTTGTCCAAGCTTTTGGTCACCTCACCTAATATCTCCTTATGTGGCTGGGTGTCAAATTTTGTTTGATAACGCTCCTGTGAAGCGCCTTGGGACGTTTGATCACATTAAAGGCGTTATTTAAATGCAAGTTGCTGTTGTTATTGTTGTCACACAATGTCACCAAAACAAAATACTCTGGAAGCGAATGCCGGGCATTCATATAAGATATGTTTCATTATTAAAACTCTGGTTGCACTGAAGTTGATATGTGAGAGGAAAGTGTTCTTGCAAAGGTTTACAAGCATGTTGCACCATGTGACATAAATTGGAAATTTTGAGTTGAATAGAAATGTAAAGCACTGTAAGTAAAGACATATTTGTCGAGGGCATGGAGAAAATGCAGACAGGACTGTCAATACTGTGTGAACATTTCCAAGTTAAGAGAAAATGCACTATAGGAGAGCTTGACGAATGGCGCTCACAGCCAACAATCACTTCTATTCTACATCTTCTTCAGACCTCACCTGTTCCTCTTGGTGGTGCTACTGCACCCAGTTTTCCATTTGAGCCTTCATAATCGTGACACTTTGCAAATTTGTGCAGCATGCAGGAAACTAACTCAATTCTTGAAACCTTATCCAGGGTATACTGCAGGATGCCCTCAGATCTATTCAGGCAACTGAAGTGCTGCTTCAACATTCTAGCAATTACTTGGATGGTTTCATACACCTCAGTATACTTGTGTATACTTGTGTTTACCTGATGTCTTTGGATACTAGGAACATAGGAACATGAGTAGGCCATTCAGCCCCTCCTGCCTGCTCTGCCAAAACAGCTGCCTAGAAGTGAGCATTGACTTGGAGAATGCAGCATTAATGGTTGCGAAAAAGCTGAGCATTAAGAGAGTAGAATCTTTTCTTATTCATGTAGATAGTGGCATTGGGTGAAGAAACATGTAGGACCACATGGGTGCAATCTATAACTCTCAGATCTTTGGGAATCCTGCCACTATTAAATTACACAGCCCTTTCATGCTGTAGTTGATTATCCAAGGAGAAGGTGATGAAATTTCTCATGTGCCTTGGTCACTTGCTTTACACAACTGGGGGCAGCTGATCAACTTATGTTGCTGATGTCCACAATGGCAGCCTATAATATTCCTGAAGCATGAAATTTAAGGGCTGTGTGACGTTAACAGCAATTGGCAATGCCGTGCCTGTGGAGGAGTTTGGCTGCAGGCCTGTTTGGATAATATGGCATAAATCTCACAGCATCCCTTGTAACTCACAGCCTTTTCAGGCACTGCTCCTGTAACAAATGGAGCTATGTGCACCTCTGTTATAGATTGTGGTGTGTGAGTACCAGCAGATGCCTCTTTTGGTCTTCTTCCAAAAATACAGGCTCCTAGAAACCTAAGCGACAACAGAAAAAAAAGAAGAAAATGGTGCAGAAATGGCCTGAATGTTGTTCAATGACTCTTCTTACTGGACCCTTTAGCTAACTCTTTATGTAATGTCAGTCCTTAGCAATCCTGGATACCCATTTTACTCACCTGGATAGATCATTCACTGTTATTCATGTACGAACATCAGGAAATATCATGAACGTCAAAATAACATCTTTGGAACTTAATTTAAATATTCAATATGTTTCTGGCAGCAGCTTCTTGCAGTTCTCAAATATCCCACCAAAAAGGCATGCGATGTGTAAAATAGGTAGAGATTTGGCATGATGGATCTCCACCCTCATTTTCCAATCAGTACCGATCACTTTGTGTTGAAAATTGTACGTTAATGATTGGAAAATTGACCCTAGTGTGTACATGTTGGGGGGGGAGGGTGGAGATGGGAGTGGTATAGTTGATGTATGATGTCTATAAATAATGACCATTAAAACCATCGCTCCAACAAAGAGCTTCCAATATTTGACCAATACATAGAGTAAAAAGTAAAATCTTCCCTAAAGATCTTTACAGAAACAGGTGTAGATGCATTGTAATATGTACAGAACTGAGAACCAGATGTGCCTGCACTGATTTCTGAATGTTCAGTGGAATTTAATGTGGCTCTACATGCTTGATATCCTTCGCAATAACCAGAAGCATTATATTAATATTGAATCCTTTGATGCTAGCACAGTCTTCAAAGGGCTAACCTGCCACAAACTATTAATGTTTTTCTGAAATGGCTTTTTTAAGGCTGTTTCCAATTTGTGCTCTGTGAAGATAAGATTTTTCTGAATGTACAGGAATAAATATCGTAGAGTAAAAGTGTTCTGTTGCAACGAAGCTTGGGTATTAAATTATTTCAGTGTGGTTGACCAGCTGAGGGAAAGGGTTAAAGTTGAAGTTTTGAAAGTAAAAGGAATTATCAGTGAGTGATGAATAGGTTGCTTAGGTTAGAATTCAGGCAGCTCCAGCTAAATTGCTAGCCCCTAGACTTACAATACTTTGTTCAGAAAGACTCATTCTCCGATCCTGTCAACAAAATTTGCACAAGAATGCTTTTAGAGACTGACAATATTAAATCTTACTACTCAGAGCTCACTTTAGACCCCTAGTACTATATTATTGGTTGGGTGCATTGTAGGAATCCAGTTAATGTCATTATAAAGACTTCTTATGATATGAATGAAAAGCTGCACGCTACTTGAAAACAATTTTCAAGGTTTTGATTTGCAAAACTAAGACCTACTGTGTCACTGCAGTTTTGTAATGTGGAGCCCATTGTCTTGCATAGCCCAGCCCTTCTTCCTCTTCGCCCCGTTCATTAGATGAAAACTAAATCCTGAGCAAAATCGCTCATTTAAGCACTCCTAGAGTTAGTGGGAATTCCTGCTGTCTATAGATTTGTCAAACTTTGCATTGTCATGTCGTACTGTGACTAATAACCTGGTTTTTCTTTCAGAAATACTCTTGAGGGATTTGATACACCAGATGGTGAAATTGTCTCTGGTGAAATTCAGAGTCTTCATAACCTTGTCCATTCTTTTTTGAGTGGAACAAGTGCTTTTGCACACTCCGCAGCAAACGATCCACTTTTTGTGGTATGTATTTACCTCACCTAAAATAATTGCTATGACTTCCATATAAGAAATAGGAACAGGAGTAGGCCATATGGCCCCTTGAGCCTGCTGCACCATCCTACCTTAACTCAATCAGTTACAATATAATTATTGCTTTGCCAATGGCAACAAATGTCCTGCTGTGTTCATTTATTTGTGCAGGGATTAAATGGATCACTTCAGAATGCATGATTTTTCTCCCTTAAGGTTGTATCCTCAGTGCACTTGTACTACGCTGCTACTTGTTAACAGCTGAAGTTTAATAGTTGTGCTTTTGTTTGTTACTCCTACCGTGTTACTATAGGAGTGCTGTAAACTTGTCATTGTGTCCTTCAGTTTCACAACTTTAAGGTGTGCATGTGAGAATTGAAATGGTTGAAGATTCATTTCACTGAAGGGAATTACTAAAAACTTCAGTTTTTCAAAATAGAATCCAGCACACCACCATGGAGGATAGAGAAAAGAGGTGGGGTTAACTAAGAATGTTTCTGATCCATGAGTTAGAAAAAATCATTATTTGTTCTTTTCTGTACATGTCTGGAATTTGTGAACTTTTTATGATCCATAACATTTAAGTTGAAAAAAATAATAGTTAGATGAAATCCTTTGTTTTCAAAACCTATATTTTCCATTCTGCACAGCTAGTGGTCCTGGTATGGAACAGGTGAGCAGGATCTAGGAAGTCGGGCGGGGAATTTCTTTTGCAAGATCTCTGCATAATTTGCCTCGCATACAATATTCTGACTGTTCTTTGCGGTCAGTCTAAAGTATGCATAAGCTCATTTAAATATTAAAATATGTTGAAATATATTTAAATTAAGCATTCTCTTTTCCTATCTGGAGTGGGCATCATGGAAGCTCCATGTGTGAATGAACTCTTAAAGGGGCAAATGATTTTTTGGATTTTTTTTATTTCCAGTTTTCCTGTACCTACGTAGCGCTGGTTTGTAAAAAAAAATTACATTTGTTTTTTTTTGTATCAGCTCATGTAGGAATATTTATGTCGAAACAAAAAGCCAAAAATCTAAATGTAATTGAAATATTTACAAGACCAACCAGAGAGAAAGGGGCTCTTGCAATACAAACTTTCACAGGACGAACATGGCATCTAAGTGCAAGCTACAGAGTTTTGCACCAGTAGCCAAGTCAAGTTGATGGGTAATGATTTCAAAGATCCTGAATATAATATTTTGTGCTGGAAGTTGGATAACACAAAAGGCATGTCAGGAAGATCAGCGGGCACCATAGAATCATAGAATGGTTATAGCACAGAAGGAGGCCTTTCGGCCCATCGAGTGCATGCTGGTTCTCTGCAAGAGCAATCCAGCTACTCCCATTCCCCTGCCCTATCCCCGTAGCCCTGCAAACTTTTTCCCTTCAAGTACTGATCCAATGCCCTTTTGAAAGCCGCAATTGAATCTGCCTCCACCACCCCCTCAGAGGCAGTGCATTCCAGATCATAACCACTCGCTGTGTAAAAAAGTTTTTCCTTGTATCACCTTAGGTTCTCTTGCCAATCACCTTAAATCTGTGTCCTCTGGATCTTGACCCTTCTGCCAATGGGAACAGTTTCTCTCTATCTACTCTGTCTCGACCTCTCATGATTTTGAATACCTCCATCAAATCTCCCCTCAACCTTCTCTGCTCTAAGGAGAACAACCCCAGCTTCTCTATTCTAACCACGTAACTGAAGTCCCTCATCCCTGGAACCATTCTAGTAAATCTTTTCTGCAACCTCTCTAAGGCCTTCACATCCTTCCTAAAGTGCTGTGCCCAGAATTGGACACAATACTCCAGTTGTGGCCGACCCAGTGTCTTATCATAATTTCCTTCCTTCAGTACTCAATGCCTCTATTTATAAAGCCCATGCTCCCGTAGGCTTTTATAACCGCTTTCTCAACCTACCCTGCCACCTTCAACGATTTGTGCACATATACCCCCAGGTCTCTCTGTTCCTGCACCCCCTTTAGAATTGTACCCTTTAGTTTATATTGCCTCTCCTCGTTCTTCCTACCAAAATGTATCACTTCGCACTTCTCTGTGTTAAATTTCAACTGCCATGTGTTCGCCCATTCCACCAGCCTGTCTATGTCCTCTTGAAGTCTATCACTATCCTCCTCACTGTTTACTACACTTCCAAGTTTTGTGTCATCTGCAAATTTTGAAATTGTGCCCTGTACACCCAAGTCCAAGTCATTAATATATATCAAGAAAAACAGTGGTCCTGGTACCGACCCCTGGGGAACACCACTGTATACCTTCCTCCAGTCTGAAAAACAACCGTTCACCACTACTCTCTGTTTCCTGTCACTTAGCCAATTTCATATCCATGCTGCCACTGGTCCTTTTATTCCATGGGCGTCAACTATGCTGACAAGCCTGTTATGTAGCGCTTTATGAAACGCTTTTTGGAAGTCCGTATACACCATATACACTCTTAAAGGGCAGATGCCAGACCAGCCATACATGTCATTATGCCACCAACAATATCTGAAGGCCTCTCACACCTACCTGCAGGGACTGAGGACAACTGCCTCTGCAGACTCTGGGTCAGTAGGGATCCAATGGCAGGGTTGTCTCATCTGCTGTCAAGGTCATCAGCACTACTTCCTTCCAGGTCAACATAGGGATCATCTGCAGTATCATCCAGTGTGCTGCTCACACATGTCAAACAGGTGATTGCTGCAATGATCAGTATTTTCAACTCTTTTCCCACTGAATAGCATCAAGAGCTGTCCAAATTCATCACACTGCTGCATTTCCCAAAGTATAACAGCCATATTGTTATTCTGGGAGTAGCTTCCTGCTCCTTTTCTGCCACCACCACTTGCTCCTCTACAGCTATTTCCTCCAACTCACGAACCATTCCTTAAGATGTGTACAGTTGTGCTGGTGCTTGAAAATGTTGGTGAGAGCGTGATGAGGTGCTTTTACTTTCTGGACTGCTGACAGATTCCTCTGCCAGGGCTACAAGGGCAGAATTCTGCCTCCAGGATATGCCTTCAATCAAAGGTGATTTTACAAGATAATGGGGGAGATTTTGAGGCCTCTCACCCTGTAGAAATGGGGTGGTAGTGCCCCAATAAAGGTGGGGAATGACTGACAGCCCTTTTCCTGCTGATGGTGGCAGTACCTATCTTAGCCAGGGCCTACTGCTAGGCAGCCGGAGTGCCCGCCTGAGTCAGGCAGTAGGCCCTTTTAATATGCTAATCAGGGTCCTATGATGTACATACAGGTAAGTTTTTATTTATTTTTGTGGGGCCGGGAGAAGTAGGAGTGCTCACTGGCTTTTGACCCTCACCCCACCCACCCCGGACCTACCCTTTTCTGGGGCTGGGCTGGGCTGGGCCGGCCTCAGGGCCCCCCGATATCACACTGCCTCACTGCCAGTGGGCTGCCCCCGGGTGCCTATTTTCTGTCCACAGCCCACCAACAGTATGGTATTGATGCCTGGCCCTCAAAATGGACCGAGCCTCCTGTTGGGAGTATTAGGCAGCCGACTGCCCGAACACCACTCGGGGGCAAAATCTATCCCATCGTGTCTGATGGTTGTGTTTATACCTGTGTGGGAGTGAGTGGGAATGAGACATGTGCTGGATAATATTAGCCTTGAGCTTAAGGAAAGACCATCTCATGCTCCCCCACTGCTCTTGTATGCGAGGATGTCCATTGTGGTCACCTCTAAGGGAGTCAAGGACTTGTAATTTTTGAGTCTTCTTCCAGTTCCTGTCTGTTCCTTTTTCTGACATGTCATCTTGTTGAGCAAGCAGGGAAGTCCTCGTTGACATGTTATACAGGTTTCAGGTAGAAAATGGGGTTAGAATTGGTGATAACTAACAGGAAATAGATTGTAGTTAAAGTTTCATTTTACTGTAAGTGTAGGATTAGAATTGCGATGTAAGAACATTACATCCAGATAGGCAGATACTATTCTGTTACGGTTAGCATTGATAACTTTGCAGTTTCTTCCATTTTTAGGTGTTATAAACATAAATCATAAAAGGTAACGGAAAAACAAAGAGTATGACAGATGTCAGGTTGATAACACAAGTGAGAACCAGGCAGAATACAGAAAGTTCAGAGGGGAAGTGAAAAAGGAAATAAGAGGGGCAAAGAGAGAGTATGAGAATGGACTGGCAGCCAACATAAAAGAGAATCCAAATGTCTTCTACAGGCACGTAAACAGTAAACGGGTAGTAAGATGAGGGGTGGGTCCAATTAGGTACTATAAAGGAGATCTACTCATGGAGGCAGAGGGGATGGCTGAGGTACTAAATGAGTACTTTGTATCTATCTTTACCAAGGAAGAAGATGCTGCCAGAGTCTTAGTAAAGGAAGATATAGTTGAGATAGTGGATGGGCTAAAAATTGATAAAGAAGAGGTACTCGAAAGGCTAGCCGTATTTAAAGTAGATAAGTCACCCGGTCCGGATGGGATGCATCCTAGGTTGCTGAGGAAATTAAGGGTGGAAATTGCAGAGGTACTGGCCATAATCTTCCAAACATCTGTAGATACGGAGCTGGTGCCAGAGGACTGGAGAATTGCAAATGTTACACCCGTGTTCAAAAAAGGGTGTAAGGATAAACCCAGCAACTATAGACCAGTCAGTTTAACCTCAGTGGTGGGGAAACTTTTAGAAACGATAATCCGGGACAGAATTAACAGTCACTTGGACGAGGATGCAAAGCCAGCACGGATTTGTTAAAGGCAACTTGTGTTTAACTAACCTGATAAGAGTTTTTTGATGAGGTAACAGATTTGGTAGATGAGGGCAATGCAGTTGGTGTGGTGTATATGGACTTTCAATAGACGTTAGATAAAGTGGCGCACAGTGGGCTTATCATCAAGATTGCAGCCCATGGAATAAAGGGGGCAGTAGCAACATAGATACAGAATTGGCTAAGGGACAGGAAACAGAGTAATGGTGAATGGTCGTTTTTCGGACTGGAGGGAGGTGTACAGTGATGTTCCCCAGGGGTCAGTGCTGGGACCACTGCTTTCCTTGATATATATTAATGACTTGGACTTGGGTGTACAGGGCACAATTTCAAAATTTGCAGATGACACAAAACTTGGAAGGGTAGTGAACAGTGAGGAGGATAGTGATAGACTTCAAGAGGATATAGACAGGCTGGTGGCATGGGCGGACACGTGGCAGATGAAATTTAACGCAGAAAAATGCAAAGTGATACGTTTTGGCGGGACGAACGAGGAGAGGCAATATAAACTAGAGGGCACAACTCTTAAAGGGGTACAGGAAGAGAGAGATCTTGGGGTTTATGTGCACAAATCAATGAAGGTGGCAGGGCAGGTTGAGAAAGTGGTTAAAAAGCATACGGGATCCTGGGCTTTATAAATAGAGGCATAGAGTACAAAAGTATGGACGTCATGATGAACCTTTATAAAACGCTGGTTTGGTCACAACCACTTCAGGACCGCACTTCAGGAAAGATGTGAAGGCATTAGAGAGGGTGCAGAAGAGATTTACTAGAATGATTCCAGGGATAAGGGACTTTAGTTTCGTGGATAGATTGGAGAAGCTCGGGTTGATCTCCTTGGAACAGAAACGGTGGCGAGGAGATTTGATAGAGGTATTCAAAATCATGAAGGGACTAGACAGAGTAGATAGAGAGAAACTGTTCCCAGAAGGGTCAAGAATCAGAGAACATAAATTTAAGGTGATTGGCAAAAGAACCAAAGGTGACATGAGGAAAAACTTTTTTTACACAGCGAGTGGTTAGGATCTGGAATGCACTGCCCACGGGGGTGGTGGAGGCAGATTCAATCGTAGCCTTCAAGAGGGAACTGGATAAGTACTTGAAAGGAAAAAAAATTGCAGGGATACGGGGAAAGGGTGGGGAAGTGGGATTAGCTGGATTGTTCTTGCATAGAACAGACACGGACTCGATGGGCCGAATGGTCTCCTTTCGTGCTGTAACCTTTCTATGATTCTGTGAAAATATTATATTGGAGCAATCCGAGGTCATTGTCCAATGTTATACATGTTATACATGTCCTGTCTCTGGGGTAGGGGTCATTTTTTGAAATTATGCAGGAACCTCAAAGACTGGCAGTATATATCGGAAAATTGCAGATGTTCATTATTCTCTGTCCACATTGGTGGCTTGAACATGGAAAATGTGTGCCTCACTCTAACCTGACTCAGTTTTATTCCTTCTGTCATTGGTAGAAGTTAATACATTGCATTGTGACTTATAAAATGTGCTTTTAGTCATTCATAATTGCTGCTTCATCTTTGTTAAGAACATCCAGTGTTAGGGCATGATGAATAATGGATTCAAGATTAATAACGGCTAATTATTCAGGATTTGAATATTTTATAACCAGTTCCAGTGCAAATCTGCAAAATTAGATCTAATAACTTCCCCCCACAAACCGACACACACCTCTCCAAAAAGAATTAGATAGACAGTAGAATGCTATTTCTTGCATTCTAAGACTTTTCATCTCCTGTAGTGACAGCTGTCATGGGTCACAACCCAAAACTATGACTTTGAATCAAGCTTATAATAGCATCAGCTCTTTTGCTACTGTTGGAGGCAGTTGAACTAGCATGTATCACTTCAGAATCAAAGGGCTTGATCTTATTGGTTTTAGTGTAGAAAGGTGTGTTGTTAGAGCTACCCCGAGAGTTGTGGGTCAACACTGAATACGTCAGGGCTGGATTTTCTCAGCATTTCAGTTGGACCCCTGCTGTAACTCCAGTGGGAAACCAGCAGAACTGCTCAAAAAAAAGCTGGGACCGGGATACTTAGTTGGGAAACCATGGTTGGCCTTGTAAGGGATGGAGACCCTCTCCACACTGGGCAATGTCACTTCGCTGGCTCATAAGGGACTCAGTGTAAGACTGGAGGCCAGTACGGCAGGTCAGATAGCTTGCTAAATTGCATTTTGATAATGTTCAAAAGCATAGTGCAAGTTGTAGCTGGGTAGCCTGCAGCATAACTTGGATCTTATCAACTGCTGTTTACACTCTACAGGTTTTCAGACTGGTAGTGCAGCATAGTAGCAGCCTGAAACGAATGATGCAGCTACCTAGCACTATTCTGAACTGCGTACTAATTTATAGAGTAAATAAAGTGTCTATGGTTTTTGCCATTTGTCCCTGATCTTTTGGCCTATGTGCCTGATTTTCAAGCTTGCAACTTGACAAGTATAGTGAAGGTAACCTTACAATTGGAAGAATTATTCACTCTTTCTATCTTTTCATTTTAATAGGTGCTACATGCCTTTACTGATGCTATTTTTGAAGAGTGGATGAAACAAAACAGTCCTTCAATCGGCGCATGGCCTGAGGAGATGGCACCTATTGGGCACAACAGGCAGTTTAACATGGTGCCATTTTTCCCACCTGTAACCAATGAGAAGCTATTTGTACCTTCAAGTGATCTTGGCTATTCATATGCAGTTGAATTACCAGGTAGGTTTAAAAAGTAAAATGTTTCTATGATTTAATTATTCTTCTTCCAGCCAAGAGAAATATGGTCTGCACTGTGATCTTCTCCATAATAAATGTCCAGCAGGGGACATAATTCAAATGGAAAACCAATTCTTAGAAGGGAATTTTAACCCCCCCCCCCCCCCCCCCCCATGATAGGTGGGCAAGGGCCGGGGTGGGGGGTTAAATTGTCAAAAATGTGTAACCCGACCCCAACCCACCACGGCAGGTTGAGGGGTGGCTGAGAAACCTACTCTGGAGAGGCGGGTCAGTGATTTTAATATTTAAATGAGGCTGCGTTCCTCAGATTTTGGCAGCCATTTGAACTTAACAGCTGCGGGCCAGGTTTCCAAGGGTCAGGAAACACGGCAGGTGAAGGGAGGCGGGAGCTGCCCGATCCAGCGGGTAAGTGATTTTCCAGTACTGCTTGTGGGCCAGGAGGAGCAGGAGTCCTTCTCCCCGATTCCTCAAGCTAACCTGCCGCGATCTCTGCCTACCGACCCCCCACCATGATCTTCAGACCTCCCCCACAACTGTAATGAGGTCTGGAGCTGAGTGGTCCTGACAGTACCCAGTCTGAGCATCGATGAGCAGGTTATTGGTGAGTAAGTGCTGCTTGATAGAAGAAGTCGGCAACAGTGCTATCACTTTGCTGATGATTGAGAGTAGGCTGATGGATGGCACTTGATCGGGTTGGATTTGTCCTGCCTTTTTTGGATAGGACATACCTGGGCAATTTTCCACATTATTGGGTAGATGCCAGTGTTGTAACTGTACTGGAACAGCTTGGCTAGAGGCGCGGCTAGTTCTAGAGCACAGGACTTCAGCACTACAGCCGGGATGTTGTTGGGACACGCTCTCTTTGCTGTGTCCAGTCCACTCAGCCTTTTCTTGACATCATGTGGAATGAATCGAATTGGCTGGAGACTGGTATCTGTGATGGTGAGGATATCAGGAGGAGGCCGAGAAGGATCATCAACTTGCAAATGCTTCAGTCTTGTCTTTTGCACTCACGTGCTGGGCTCTGCCATTGTTGAGGATGGGGATGTTCACGGAGCCTCCTCCTCCCGATAGTTGTTTAATTGTTCACCACCATTCATGACTGCATGTGGCAGGACTGCAGAACTTTGACCAGGTCTGTTGGTTGTGGGATCATTTAGCTCTGTCTATAGCATGCTGCTTCCGCTGATAGTATGCATGTAGTCCTGTGTTGTAGCATCACCAGGTTGGCACCTCATTTTCAGGTATTCCAGGTGCTGCTCCTGGCATGCTCTTCTACACTCCTCATTGAACCCGGGTTAGTCATCTGGCTTAATGGTGATGGAGGAGTGAGGAATAACCAGGCCACAAGGTTACAGATTATGGTGGAATACAATTCTGCTGCTGCTGATGGCCCACATCATTGTCTCACTGATGTTCAGTTTTGAGCTGCTAGATATGATCTTAAACTGTCCCATTTAGCACGGTGGTAGTGCCACACGACACAATGGAGAGTGTCCTCAGTGTGAAGACTGGACTTGGTCTCCCTCCACAAGGAATGCGGTGGTCACTCCTACTAATACTGTCATGGACTGTCCTGCATCTGCGACAGGTTAGATTGTTGAGGACGAAGTCAAGTAGATTATTTTCTCGTGTTGGTTCTCTCACCTCCTGCCCAGTCTGGCCGTTAAGTCCTTCATGACACGGCGAGCTCGATCAGTAATGGTACTACCGAGCTACTCTTGATGATGCACGTTGAAGTCCCCCACCCAGAGTATATTCTGTGTGCTTGCTACCCTCAGTGTTTCCTCCAAGTGGTGCTCAACACGGAGAAGGACTGATTCATCAGCTGAGGGAAGGCGATAGGTTGTGATCAGCAGGAAGTTTCCTTGCCCATGTTTGACCTGAAGTCATGAGATTTCATGGGGTCCGGAATCAATGTTGAGGACTCCCAGGGCCACTCCCACCCGACTGTATGCACTGTGCCCCACCTCTGGTGGGTCTGTCCTGCCGGTGGGACAGGACATATCCAGGGATGGTGATGGAAGAGTGTGGGATGTTGGCTGATAGGTATGATTCTGTGAGTATGACTATGTCAGGATATTGCTTGACTAGTCTGTGGGTCAGCACTCCCAATTTTGGCACCAGACCCCAGATGTTAGTGAGGAGGACTTTGCAGGGTCAACTGGACTGGGTGTGCATTTGTCGGTGCTGATGCCTGGGTCGCAGCCAAGTAGTCTGTCCAATTTTGTTTTTTGTATTTTTTAAAATTCATTCATGGGATGTGGGCATCGCAGGCAAGGCCAGCATTTATTGTCCATCCTGTGGATGGTACACACTGCAGCCACAGTGCGCTGGTGGTGGAGGGAGTGAATATTTAAGGTGGTGGATGTGGTGCCAATCAAGTGGGCTGCTTTGTCCTGGATGGTGTCGAGATCCTTGAGTGTTGTTGGAGTTGCACTCATCCAGGCAAATGGAGAGTATTCCATCACATCCTGGTGAGCCATTCGCCACAGAATACCCAGCCTCTGACCTGCTCTTGTAGCCACAGTATTTATATGGCTGGTCCAGTTAAGTTTCTGGTCAATGGTGACCCCCAGGATGTTGATGGTGGGGGATTTGGCAATGGTAATGCCACTGACTGTCAAGGGGAGGTGGTTAGACTCTCTCTTGTTGGAGGTGGTCATTGCCTGGCACTTGTCTGGAGCGAATGTTACTTGTCACTTATCAACCCAAGCCTGGATGTTGTTCAGGTCTTGCTGCATGCAGGCTCGGACTGCTTCATTATTTGAGGGGTTGCGAATAGAGCTGAACACTGTGCAATCATCTGCAAACATCCCCACTTTTGACCTTATGATGGAGGGAAGGTCATTGATGAAGCTGCTGAAGATTTTTGGGCCTTGGACATGCCCTAAGGAACTCCTGCAGCAATGTCCTGGGGCTGAGATGATTGGCCTCCAACAACCACTACCATCTTCCTTTGTGCTAGGTATGACTCCAGCCACTGGAGAGTGGTTTGCTACAACTGACTAGGCCATGTCAAAGGGCAGTTAGGAGTCAACCATGTTGGTATGGGACTGGAGTCACATTTAGACCAGATTGGGTAAGGATGGCAGGTTTCCTTCCCTAAAGGACATTAATGAACTAGCTGGGTTTTTATGACAATCCAACAGCTTCATGGTTATTGTTACTGGTACCAGTTTTTATTCCAGATTTTATTTAGTTTTTTTAAAAAACTGAATTCAAATGCACAAACTATTGATGTGACCAACATGAACTCTGAGTAGGCCCAACTGAGGACGATGCTTCTTGAGGCACTGTTATGAAATGGATGGCTGAGTAAATGTGGATTATTGATTTAGGAATATTTCTTCAAATGAGGATTGAACTCCATGTATTGTAATATTCATCCTCTCCTATGGTATTCTCTAGTCTAATAAAGCTGGCATTTGAGCACAAGACAATCCCTCAGGCGCTGCGCAGTGAGATCATACAGAAACCCTTTGTCACATTTTAGGGTTTTTATGCAAGCTATTCTCATGGGTTCAGCATCATTGTTCACTCCCATAAGTGGACTTCATATCCCCTATGATCCAGAGAGCATCTTTTTCTGCCCATTAGCTAGTTAAACAATAACATGACCCAAGGATCATAACAGAGAACCTTTGCTCCATATGCTGGCTACTGAAATATTACACAACGTCACCATGTGAATTTTCCTCTTTATGGAAGGCGCACTGAATAAGCACTACCGAGATGAGGCAGTTTTCAGACATTTAGTTAGTTTATTTACAAAAATGGTAAATGAATAAATAGTATTCCACAATGAGAACATGTTTCCTACACTTGTGAGGTTATGAAAATAATAAAGATGCAAGTTACATTATCTCTAAATATGGGCTTACCTCTCCAGCTTAAACTCGTCAAAGCTAAGCTTGTTCAGACTTTAAAATTCTCACTCTCAGCAAAAGACTGTGTGTGAGTGCTGCCTGTCCTTCAAACTGTGTGCAGGCAATATGATTTGATTAACCCAGAATGGTTAATTCACCATTATCGAATGAAAGCAATCTTTACTGATGGCCTAAGATGCTTATCAGTGAATGTACTCATATCAGCCAACTGAACCCTGGGGGTTTACCCATTGTTCACAGCTACAGTAACCCATATAAGTAATAGTGATGTTGGTATCGTGTTTGGAATTGACCTGTTGTGACCACCACCCCCTCATGAGAAATCTTGGGTGACATACATGCCTAGCAGTACAGAAATACTCTTCTAATTCAGGCAAAAAAAATGATTTGCTACACTGTTTAAAAAGAGAGATTTTTCTTTGGCTCCAATTCCAGAAGGTCCTTGGGAAAGCGATCAGAGGCCGAAGAGCCTGGAGGTTGGGGTCGTGGCCGGTGGGGATGCGGGGGAGATCAGGGGTCGGAACCTGGGGGGAAACGATTGGAGGTCGGGAAGCTTGGAGATCAGGGTCGAGGAGGTGTGAGGGAGATCGGGGTGAGGGGAGGAGATTGGGGGGGAGGAGGTCGGGGCCAGGGCTTGGAGGTCAGGGACCTCGGTGGGTCAGGAGATCAGAGGTCAGGATGGTGTTTTACAGGTAAGTAGCTTACTTTTTTTTGCAGGCGATCGTCAGGTTTGGTTTCCTTGAGTGCAGCTAGGACAAACCAATGTTGCAGCGAGGACATGAAGCAGGCGTTAGGTCCCTTATTTGCATATGAAAAGGACCTAATGCCTGCTTCAGGCGTGGATAAAAGATCCCTCTTGCTTGTCCTTACCCAATATGGCGGGTGGCGCACTTCCGGTCGAAAGTGTGCACGCTTTTCCTGCCCACCATTTTGGGCACTTAGGCTGTGTAGCATCTAAAAAATGAGTGCTATGCGACCTAATTTCTAGGCCCAACTCTGTTACATCTAATGATGAATAATCCAGCAATTTTAAAGACTTCATTTTTATGATTATGAACATCAACTTGTTTCATGGAATCCACAGAACCTGAAATTCCCTTTGGTACCATACTTGGTGTGGCCTTCACTGGAGTCTTTGTGGGCCTCGTCTTGTTGCCTATACTAGTGATGATAATTACGCACCAAAGAAGGAATCGAGGCTTTGAACCCTTGTTAAATGCAGAGTTTTCCAACAAAATGTACACTGAAGAAGCTTAGTTCCTGCAATTGTTCACTACTATGATCCAACTATTAGTGCTGTTAATCTGTTATCCCTATTGCAATAGAGAAAATTGCATATAAGCATGGCCGAGAACATTTTAAAATTCTAGCTAGCCTTGTGCTGGCTGTGCAGTTATCCATTACTCTCAGCTTAACATCTGTTTAATGTGTCAATAACCTAATATTGTATTTGATTCTTAGCATGATCTTCTGCTTGTAATTGGCTTATAAATGATGAGAAAAGAATAGTTTCGTTAACTGTGAAGGGAAACTGTCTCTATCTCATGTCTTCTATATAAATTCTGTTTATATAATCTTGTGTCAATGACAATGCATTCTTAGAAGTTAAGATTTCACAGGATTTGTGGGGGAGGGGGTTGCTATGAATGGCTTTTGCTGGGAAGCTTTGTTAAGGCTCTTCTCGACTGGTTGGATCTTTAATTTTCAAAGTGCTTTCGAAATCAAAATGTAGCTCCAATATGGAGGAAATCTTAATCCCAAACTGTTCTTTTATTTCCAATTCATGACATGTGCTTTAAAAATTAAATATATATAGGAGATATAACTTCTCAACTACAGAATTAATGTACTTCGATCCATTGTGTCATGTACTGTTGTGGAATAATATTAATTTGCTTTTTGGAAGTGTATCTGTCATATAAGTGATGCACAATGTAACTCGACAAGACTTGTATTAAAATGAAATTCTACTTTATCTTTTACGTCTCGTCCCTTTAGTTTAGCATCTGCAGTTGGAGCTAGAAATAACTCTTACTGTAAATCCACAGTTTCAATATTTTCTATCCTGGTTGATTAATTATGTGCACCATTCAAAAGCTGAACTGCTACTTTCTCCCACTCTTTTTAGCGAGATATTTTAGATCTGCACAGACCAGTGTTGCATGTCTGTCAGCAGATGCACAGTACTGGCTTCAGTTGATTTACTTCTCTCTGGTGGATACAGCTCTCAAAATTCCTCAGAACAAAACATTTCTTAATTCACAGGAATGTGTGACTTTGAAAGGTGCTATTTCTGGGAATGTGATTTTTTTTTTAAGCAGGTTGCCAATTAGAGGGGGAAAAGGATAGTCTCCAATTTTTTCATTAAAATAGTAATTTAACTCCCACCACTGTAACTTTGCCTTAAACAGTTAAGATATATTTCATCATATAGTTGTGAAAATAGGTTGACAGTTTATTTGCAGGATTTTAAAAAAAAATTGGCACTTTTTTTTATCCTGAGGCACACAATAAGCTACAGAGACATGTACCTGTCTCTGTGCTTTTGTCTTATGACCTTCTGTCATACCAATAACAAAAGAATACAGCTCGCTCCATATCCCAGCACTATAGAAACCCTCATAACCAATCAATGAAAGCTGTTTTAACATTGCCCACACCACAGACTTCAATCTCAACATAAAATGCTTACAGCAGTGACAGAATTTAAAATGAAAACCAGCAGAACAGAACTTCTGCAGTAGCGATTACCTTGATCTTTTAATCTCTAACTTGGCAGTCTGCTCACCATCTTCCAGAAGGAAACTCATTATACTCTACAAAATCGAGAACAAATTGGTTTCACTGGACGAGAAGCTTCCAACAATAACAGAACAAGATATGATTCACAGTCCTCAACCATACTGAATATAGCTCAAAACACACCATACATCAAAATCAACAAAAATGGTTGGTGATGGTGGGGGTGAAATTCAACTTTGGCGAGAATAGAAAGCAGTAGCAGATTGGCCCCTGTTGTATATCTCGCCCGATTGATGTGCTGCCCCCCGATGACTCAGCCCCCTGATGACTCAGCCCCCCGATAATGCCGAATGACTGAGCCCCCCTGATGACTGAGCCCCCCTCGATAACTGAGCCCCCCACCCTGTGACTGAACCCGCCCCCCCCGCGATGATCCCTTCCCCATCTAAGACTTACCTACTCGCATTCCTCTTTCTTCCTCTTCTCCCGTCCGACTGAGACTAGCCTGTCAATCAGGAAGGCCTGTTGGGCAGGAAACCATCGAAGAAAATAATTAAAGGCATCCTTACATCAAAATCATAAGGACGCCTGTGAAACCCATTATTCCAGATTTCCCGTCAGGAAGTCGTCGTTTCCCCCCCCACCCCACCCAGCAAAACCCCTTCCCGGCTCCCCTATAAAATCACGCCCTTATAGACATTAACGGGCATGATTGTAACTCGGAAAAACGGGTGGGTTGGGGGCAGGTGGCCAGTAAAAACTTTAAAAATCTTATACCTGCCCCCAACCTGCACATTTCCGGTTTTAACGGAGGTGGGATAAGGGGGCGGGCGACCAACCCATAGGTTGGTCAATAAAAACTTTCATAGAATCATAGAAAGTTACGGCACAGATGGTTTCTGCCTCTACCACCCTTTCAGGCAGTGAGCTCCAGACCCCCACCGCCCTCAGGGTGAAAAAATATCTCCTCAGCTCCCGTGTAATCCTTCTACCAATTACTTTAAATCTATGCCCCCGGTCATTGAGCCCTCTGCTAAGGAAAATAGGTCCTCTCTATCCATTCTATCTAGCCCGTCATAATTTTATATACCTCAATTAAATCTCCTGTCAGCCTCCTTTGTTCCAAAGAAAACAATCCCAGCCTATCCAATCTTTTCTCATAGCTAAAATTCTCCAGCCCTGGCAACATCCTCGTAAATCTCCTCTGTACCCTCTCTACTGCAATCACGTCGTTCCTGTAATGTGGTGATCAGAACTGTGTGCAGTACTCAAGCAATGGCCTAACCAATGTTTTATACAGTTCTAGCATAACCTCCCTGTTCTTATATCCTATGCCTTGGCTAATCAAGGAAAGTATCCCGTATGCCTTTTTAACCATCTTATCTACCTATCCTGCTACCTTCAGGGATCTGTGGACATGCACTCCAAGGTCCCTTTGTTCTTCTACACCTCTCAGTATCCTCCCATTTATTGTATTCTCTTGCCTTGTTTGCCCTCCCCAAATGCATTACCTCACACTTCTCTGGATTGAATTCCATTTGCCACTTTTCTGCCCACCTGACCAGTTCATTGATATCTTCCTGCAGTCTACAGCTTTCCTCCTCACTATCAACTACACGGCCAATTTTTGTATCATTTACAAACTTCTTGATCAAGCCCCCCACATTCAAGTCCAAAAAGCAAGGGACCTAGTACTGAGCCTTGCAGGACCCCACTGGAAACAGCCTTCCAGTCGCAAAAACACCCGTCGACCATTACCCTTTGCTTCCTACCATTGAGGCAATTTTGGATCTAACTGGCCACTTTCCCTTGGATCCCATGGGCTTTTACTTTTTTGACCAGTCTGCCATGTGGGACCTTATCAAAAGCCTTGCTGAAATCCAAGTACACTACATCAAATGCATTACCTTTATCGACCCTCCTTGTTACCTGCTAAAAAAATGTCAAAAAGCAAAGTAACTAACTGATTGATTTCAAATAGTTGCTCTAGATGTTTTAAATGAGTTAATCAAAAATGATGAGGAAACAGTTCCCATTATTCTCTGTCACACATTATAGTCCACACACCAGCCATCCTGCCTTTAAACTAAGCTCATCAAATGCTATGTGACCACATCATGGTACAACTATCTTTAACATAGGTAAGTCTCAATAAAACTATTTTATATATATAATAAAAAAATATAAAACTCTTTTCGATTTCATGTATAGTGTTAAATTTGAAAAATTAAGTTGAACTAACAAAAATCAATGAATGTGTGGTATAAATAGGATATACAATAGATCCTGGGGGATTATTGAGAAATAAACCACTAAATGTTGAATAACTTATTAACTTTTACAGGCTTGCAAGTTATGCACACTTTTGGGTAGAAATTGAGTGCATAATCAACAGCATCCAAACCAGAAGGCCCAATCTTGCCCTAAATTGGGTCTCGGGCCTCATTCGAATGATTTGGCTGAGCTGCCGGCTCTTCTTGTACCTCCAGAGGCACCTCAACCATTTCCAAAGGATCAATTTCAGGCTGCTGCCGGTGATGGGGGCAAGGACAACGGAAGGGCCACCAGCCCTCAGGTGTGTTGTGCAGTCAGGTAGAGCATCCTGCTCTTTCTGGCTCCACAACTAGCAGTATATTAAAAAAAATTATCATTTTGTTGGCGGCCACTAGCTGGGCCACATCTACGACGGAGAAACTTGAGTGGACCAGGCCCAGCGCCTGCTCTGCACAGGATATCCCAATTTGGCAGAAGGGTCCTAAAACAGGCATTAGGTTCCTCATTGAAATATGCAAGGGGCCTAATGCCTGTTATAGGCGGCCGTCAGGGATGCCTGAAAAATTGACTGACCCAATATGTGGTTGGACTTATTTCAGGCATCCTTGAGGTATGGAACATGGCCCCGAGAAATTTGTACTTTTTGCCCTCATTTTCAGGTGCAACGAGAACTAACTTCTACCCCTTTATCTTTAAACAATTATATAAGTATTACAGGACCTGCATTACAAAGGCAGGTCTGTGAAGCCTCTAATAGGACTGCATGTGTCACCCCATCCGAGTCAACATAATACTAACACCACTTACTGTTGCAATCTTCATTTTCACTCAACATTTATTTTCTCAAAGCTCCCTCAGTGTAATTCTTACCTGAAAGAAGTCCAAAGATAAATTAGAAGAAGCTATAGGTGTATTACAAGGCAAATTAAACTCCTCCACCTATATTTAGTTTACATAAACCACTCCAAGGACACTAAATTGTTACTGTTTGCATTTTACAAAGAATTACAAAGAATGTTCAGCACAGAAACAGGCCATTCGGCTCAACAGGTCCATGCCGTGTTTATGCTCCACATGAGCCTCCTCCCACCCTTCTTCATTGAACCCTATCAACATATCCTTCTATTCCCTTCACCCTCATGTATTTATCTAGCTTCCCCATCTATGCTAGTCGCCTCAACTCCTTGTGGTGGCAAGTTCTACATTCTTACCACATTATGGGTGAAGAAGTTTCTCCTGAATTCCTTATTGGATTTATTAGTGATTATCTTATATTTATGGCCCCCAGTTCTGGTCTCCACCATGAGTAGAAAAATCTTCTCTATGTCTACCCTATGAAACCCTTTCATAATCTTAAAGACCTCTATCACCCCTCAGTCTTCTCTTTTCTGGAGAAAAGAGCCCCAGCCTGCTCAATCTTTCTATACATTGGGGTGAAATTCAACTTCGGCGGAGGTGCAGAACAAGAATTAGTGGATTAACCGCCTATTATACGCTCCGCCCGATTATCTTTCCCATTGACTTCAATCGAAAGTAAAATCACCTGATCCCTCTTGTTTTATATTTTTTCTTTCCAATTTGCTGCCCTCCTCCCCTAAAGACACTGGGGGAAAAAGTTGGATAAGGATCCATTTCGGGCGGGGGTAACGCAATGCGCTAGTACCCCACGCCCGATGGACCCTATGCAGGCAGGACGCAAGTTTCGACCTACCTGAGGACTTACCTGCAATCAGCGTTCCATTCTAGGCCTTGCACTTGGAATCAATGCAATTCGAACTTTCCATCACCAGAGGGAGCTCAATCTCTTAAAGGGAGGATGTTTCTTAGAAATCTCTTAAAGGTAGCTGGTACTGTTATTTGCTGAAAATAACAGTCTACTGTCTGCACGGAGTCTGAACGGAGATCAGACATTGCACACGTAAAACACAGATGCAGGTCCCATCCCTATATTTACACACTGATGAGTTATGTTAAAACATTGAATAAAGGTTGCACACTACTAAATCCCACATCCTCCAATTTGCAGACCTCACCAATCTGCCGATCTGAGTTGGTACCAGGCCTGCGAGAGTGCATGCACCAAGGTTCTCTGCTGATGCACTGGAGTCCTTGGGTGCAAGAGGTGGTCAGAAGGAGGGACATCCTATATCTACAGAGGGAGGCAAGAGGCCCTCCAGACATATACTTAAAAGGCAGTGGGAGGCAGCAGGGGATGAAGTCAATGCCAAGCGCACAGCATCATGAAGATGGATGCAGTGCAGGAAGAAGTTCAATGCTTTGACATGAGTGGTCAAGGTGAGTGAGGTCAACTGTCAAGTGGCGTCGCCTACTAACTGCACCATGCGCTACACCCCCATCCCCCACATACCAATAAACTCTTTCCATCAGTACTCAACTCTTCCAATCAGATGCTTCCTCTCACCCTTACACATTACCACTGTTTCAAGCCACCCACCTACAACTCACAGGCCACACACACTAGCAGCTATTCAACCATGACAGGCACATCACCCAGACACACGTTTTGCAGGAGAAGGTGGCGCATATCAAGAGGCAGCAAGTGGCAGTGGCATTTAGCCCCTCGAGCCTGTTCCGCCATTCAATGAGATCATGGTGGACCTGTGACCTAACTCCATATACCTTAATACCCTTGGTTCACAGAAATCTATCAATCTCAGATTTAACATTCACAAGTAAGCTAGCATCAACCGCCGTCTGCAGAAGAGTGTTCCAAACGTCTCCCACCCTTTGCGTGTGGAAGCATTTCCTAACTTCATTTCTGCACGTCCTGTCCCCACGTCCCAGTATTGAAGTCTAGGGGACCTCCAAAATAGTTACAAATGTCTCGCCAGACAGAAGCAATAATCTAGCCACTAACCTATAAATCCTGCATGGTCCCTTTAAATACCGCTGGTGGGGGGTCCTGCAGGCATTCTAAGACACGTTAAGATTGTCTGGTTTAAGACTGTGTGTTGAGTTGAGCGTTAAGTCCCAAAATGATGTCTATCACTTTAAATTAGCTACGTATATAATCTGAATTCAGAAAATCAATGTAAGTTGGTAAAATTCACTGATGACAGTAAACCAGGGAAGGCGATAGTTTTTAAAGAAGCATCCTAAGAATTATAGAAGGATCTAGACAATGGCCCAGATTCTGCTGTGAAAATAACGCTGAGGCTAACAGTGCTCACCGTTATTTATGCACAAGTCAGACAGCGAGCGGAGATGCACAGTTGAACTTGAAAATCCGGAAATTGCTGTCCGAGATGTGCTGCTCCTCTGTAAGCTGAGCGAAAACGACATCTCGTTGTCTATATTGAACAGCGTGAAGTTCCTGAACTGACATCGTAGATATGGACTAAACTCACCACAAAAAGTTAGGGCTTGTCCATTCCAGTCTAAGTACCCTTTTAAAGGTGTGATAAGTCTTAATTACTGCCAAACAACCTCTCTGGCACTGAAAATTAACTTATATAAGTGTGGAATCTCATCCCTTCAGCTTTTAATTATTGCTGGAGATTTTAAAAAGTTTAAATAATTTTTTTTAACTTTTTCTTTCTTAATCCAATCTTTCTTTCCCTCTCTTTATTTCGCTTTCTGTGCCTGATTTGACATTGAATTCACGATTCTAACTTACACTTCCTGGTTCAGACTCTGCACTGCTCATCAACAATTCTTCAATCTGATTGGTTAAGGAGACACACAGTTGCTTGCCCTGTTCACACAGGTCCCAGATGCCCTGTAGAGGGTGTCGTGATATTTGGATCTCCCGCTGACAGCAATTTGCCGTGCAAAACCTCATGGAAAGTCTATGGCTAGGGCAAGTCTAACAGACGGCATACTCGCAGCAAAATCTAGCCCAATATTTGCAAGTGAGCAGAGCTATGGCAATTAAAATTCAACACAGATAAAAACAAGGACTTACACAGTGGAAGAAAAAGTGGGAAATTTGGTGTTGAACTAATGATGAGAGAAGCTGAAAGATATCTGGGAGTGATTGTAGACTCAACTCTGACCATGTCCAGCCATTGCAGAGTGGCAATTAACAAAGCAAATAGAATGATGAGCTATATTGCTAATTTAATAGAGTATTAAATCTGAGGCCATCATACTGAAGTTGTATATTGTTCTGGTCAGGCCACACCTTTAATATTACATTCAGTACTAATCACAGAAGCACAAGGAAAATAACCAAGCCCGGAAAGCAGTGCAGAGGCTGTTCCATCATGTGAGAGGATAAGGGAGGTGTATGGGAGGAGACCTTATACAGGTATATAAGATACTAAGTGGAACAGAAAACGTCATTCCTAAGCATTATTTCAAGTCAAACAACGACTACAAGAAATGGGGAATAGGTACAAACTAATAACAATTACGTTCAGGACTGATTTCAGAAAACACGGGGGCCCATTCTAACTGTGGCTGCCAGTGTAAACGGGGCAGTTGCAGCCTGAAAATGGCATTGGGTAACTTACTTCCCCATTTCCGCTGCTTGGTAGGGGCCATTCAATGGAGCACCTGCCTGTTTTAAGTGGGAGGCCACTTTTAATGTGCAAATTGGAGTCCTATGATGGACCCTGATTATAATTTTGAGGTACAAAAGGGACTGCTAGAAACTGCTCAAAAAACTGCCCAACATCATTGTCATATTTTATTTTTATGGGACTAGGAGGAGCAGGAATACTCCCCCTGGCCCCCCAAAAATACACCAGCACACTTCTGACCAATACGTGGTCTCCCTTCTAGGCCTGGAGTCGGCTGAATTCACGTACTCCCCGATTGGCAATCTCCAGTGGTGCTCCAATTTAGCATGAGCAGTTCGATGGATCCATGCAAATGATGCCCAGGCATCAAAATGGCTTGGGCCTCATGGCAGTACCAACGGGTGGTTGGCAGCTGCACTCTGCCCACCAAATGTTAAAATTGTTCCCACTTCTTCACACAAAGAATGATTAATACCTGGAATGCTCTTCTTGGTCATGTAGTGGAGGCAAAAGCTCTGGAATCATTCAAGAGGTAGTTGAATGCTGTAACATACAAAATACAGCACATTTTGGACTGGAGAAGACAATTGGTCCATTTAGGCTACATCTCCAAACCTCCCATCAGGTTCTTTATAACAACGAGAACACATTACATATTGTGATTCTAAAAGTAATAGCTCTGTATCCCATTTACTAACTTGTACTCATCCAGTCCTTTTAGAAATTTGTCATGGTTTTCTGTTCCAACAACCCTTCAGGTAATTTGTTCCACAATTCTATCCACCGTTTAATTAAAAAAAGTTACCGAACTTTTTCTTTTGACACCCTTAACTTTGAACTATCTCCCCTATGCCTTGAATCCTGCACCTGACAGAAGAACATTCTTGGATCCAAATTCTTAACATCTGTGAAAATCTTAACGATCTCTATATCAAGTCCACTCCTCCTCCTCCTGTTCTCCAGCCAGTTCCAGGGTAGACAATCTATCCTCATTAGTCAGCCCTCTAAGTTCAGGAATCAGAATTGCAACCCTCCTTTGGATTCCATTCAATAATTCTGTGCCTTTTCTATAATAGGCACAGAATTGGCTCAGTGTCACGGTTGCCTCTGGCTCAGAAGGTTGTGGGTTTAAAGCCTACTCCAGGAGTTGAGCACATAATCAACGTTGACACTTCAGTGCCGTACTGAGGGGGTCCTGCACTGTCGGAGGTGCTGTCTTTCATGAGACATTAGCCTGAGGCACTACCTGCCCTCTCAGGTGGATGTAAAAGATACAATTACACTTTTAAAGTTGAGCAAGAAAATTCTCCCAGTGTCATAGCCAACATTCATCCCTCAACCAACACCACAAAAGATAGATTATCTGGTCATTTATCTCATTGCTGTTTGTGGGATCTTGCTGTGTGTAAATTGCTGGTCACATTTCCCTACATTACAACAATGATTAGAATTCAAAAGTACTTCATTGTCTTGGAAACATTTTGGGATGTCCTGAGGTTATGAAAGGTTCTTTCTTTACCAAGATCAAGACTGAATGCAGTACTCCAAATGAAGTCGCACCAAAGCAAGATACAAACTTCTTTTTGAATAGATCTTTCCATTTTATTTTTTCCATGCAGCATTTCATCCCTTCAAAGTCTGAAATACAGAGGCTTTATTTTCATCACTGATTAGGAGGAAATCAGCATCACAGCACCGCCACTGGCTGGGAACACAGGCAAGTAAGGTCAAAGGGACACATGGACAGTCAATTAAGGTTTTTAAACAAGAGACTGTAAGCTCCAGTCCTTGAACTGGAAGCTAAAATGCAGTTAGACATTGTCTAGAAAGATATTGTCAAAAGCGAATGTTCAGTTCAAGAAAAGGACAAGGCACATGGTTTATTATTTTTTCCCAATTCTTGAGCAGTGGAGTGACTTTGAGTTAAGTAAGTGGAGTTTGCTTTGATTGTTACTCTTTTTTAAAATTCATTCATGGGATGTGGGTGTCGCTGGCGAGGCCAGCATTTATTGCCCATCCCTAAATTGCCCTTGAGAAAGTAGTGGTGAGCCACCTTTTTGAACTGCTGCAATCTGAGTGGTGAAGGTATTCCCACAGTGCTGTTAGGTAGGGAGTTCCAGGATTTTGACCCAGTGACGATGAAGGAACGGCAATATATTTCCAAGTCAGGATGGTGTGTGACTTGGAGGGGAATGTGCAGGTGGTGTTGTTCCCATGCACCTGCTCCCCTTGTCTTTCTAGGTGGTAGAGGTCATGGGTTTGGGAGGTGCTGTCGAAGAAGCCTTGGCGAGTTGCTGGAGTACATCTTGTAGATGGTACACATTGCATCGGTGGTGGAGGGACTGAATGTTTAAGGTGGTGGATAGGGTGCCAATCAAGCAGGTTGCTTTGTCCTGGATGGTCTTGAGCTTCTTGAGTGTTGTTGGAGCTGCACTCATCCAGGCAAGTGGACAGTATTTCATTATACTCCTGACTTGTGCCTTGTAGATGGTGGAAAAGCTTTGGGGAGTCAGGAGGTGAGTCACTCGCCGCAGAATACCCAGCCTCTGACTTGCTCTTGTAACCCAGTATTTATATGGCTGATCCAATTAAGTTTCTGGTTAATGGTGACCCACAGGATGTTGATGGTGGCGGATTTGGCGATGGTAATGTTGTTGAATGTCAAGGGGAGGTGGCTAGACTCTCTATAGTTGGAGATGGTCATTGCCTGGCAGTTGTCTGGAGCGAATGTTACTTGCCACTTGTCAGCCCAAGCCAGGATGTTGTCCAGGTCTTGTTGCATGCGGGCACGGACTGCTTCATTATCTGAGAGGTTGCGCATGGCACTGAACACTGTGCAATCATCAGCGAACATCCCCATTTCTGACCTTATGTCGGAGGGAAGGTCATTGATGAAGCAGCTGAAGATGATTGGGTCTAGGACACTGCGCTGAGGAACTCCTGCACCAATGTCCTGGGGCTGAGATAATTGGCCTCCAACAACCACTACCATCTTTCTTTGTGCTAGGTATGACTCCAGCCACTGGAGAGGTTTCCCCAGATTCCTATTGACTTCAATATTACTAGGGCTCCTTGATGCCACACTCAGTCAAATGCTGCCTTGATGTCAAGGGCAGTCACTCTCACCTCATCTCTGGAATTCCGCTCTTTTGTCCATGTATGGACCAAGGCTGTAATGAGGCCTGGAGCCGAGTGGTCCTGGCGGAACCAAAACTGAGCATCAGTGAGCAGGTTATTGGTGAGTAAGTGCCGCTTGACAGCACTGTCGACGACACCTTCCATCATTTTGCTGATGATTGAGAGTAGACTGATGGGGCGGTAATTGGCCGAATTGGATTTGTCCTGCTTTTGTGGACAGGACATACCTGGGCAATTTTCCACTATGTCAGATAGATGCCAGTGTTGTAGCTAGCCCCAGCCCCAGGACATTGCTGCAGGAGTTCCTCAGGGCAGTGTCGTAGACCATCTTCAGCTGCTTCATCAATGACCTTCCCTCCAACATAAGGTCAGAAATGGGGATGTTCGCTGATGATTGCACAGTGTTCAGTTCCATTCGCAACCCCTCAGATAATGAAGCAGTCCGTGCCTGCATGCAGCAAGACTGGGACAACATCCAAGCTTGGGCTGATAAGTGGCAAGTAACATTTGCTCCAGACAAGTGCCAGGCAATGACCATCTCCAACAAGAGAGAGTCTAACCACCTCCCCTTGACATTCAACGGCATTACCATCGCCGAATCCCCCACCATCAACATCCTGGGGGTCACCATTGACCAGAAACTTAACTGGACCAGCCATATAAATACTGTGGCTACAAGAGCAGGTCAGAGGCTGGGTATTCTGCGGTGAGTGACTCACCTCCTGACTCCCCAAAGCCTTTCCACCATCTGCAAGGCACAAGTCAGGAGTATGATGGAATACTCTCCACTTGCCTGGATGAGTGCAGCTCCAACAACACTCAAGAACCTCGACACCATCCAGGACAAAGCAGCCCGCTTGATTGGCACCCCATCCACCACCCTAAACATTCACTCCCTTCACCACCGGCACATCGTGGCTGCAGTGTGTACCATCCACAGGATGCACTGCAGCAACTCGCCAAGGCTTCTTCGACAGCACCTCCCAAACCCACGACCTCTACCACCTTGAAAGACAAGGACAGCAGGCACATGGGAACAACACCACCTGCATATTCCCCTCCAAGTTACACACCATCACGACTTGGAAATATATCGCTGTTCCTTCATCGTTGCTGGGTCAAAATACTGGAACACTGTGGGAGAACCTTCACCACACGGACTACAGCGGTTCAAGAAGGCGTCTCACCACCATCTTCTCAAGGACAATAAGGGATGGGCAATAAATGCTGGCCTTGCCAGCGACGCCCACATCCCATGAATGAAAAAAAATGGCGTTTTGCTTCTTTCAAGCATGTGACCTCAGGGGATTTCTATTGCCCAATCGTTTGATGTCAATAAATGGAGCTTGGGGCAAAAAAATAATCACAACTGGCACAATGGCTCTTGAAAGCCCAAGTGCCAGCTGAAAAAAATACAGGTATGGCCTTTAAAAGGCAGAAACACTTACCTTTAAAATCTGTAAGGGCTTTAAAGGATCTTCCATCTGCAGGCTTGCCTGAAGCCTCCTTTCCGCCAGCTTTCCGTGGGCATGCTGAGGACTCATTACATAGAATTACATAGAATTTACAGCACAGAAACAGGCCATTTGGCTCATCAGGTCTATGCCAGTGTTTATGCTCCACACAAACCTTACTTCATCTCACCCTATCAATATATCCTTCTATTCCTTTCTCCCTCATGTACTAATCTAGTTTCCCCTTAAATGCATCTATGCACTCAGCATTCGACATGTTTACAGGCTGGGAAAAGGCAGTGTGTCCTTCACCACCCTTTTTACATCTGCAAATGGAGCTCCCACCTGCTTCAGAGGGCACCTTCATACACCTCCCCTCTCAAACGCAACTAGCAGATTCCAGACAGCCTAAAACCAGTGGGAATCTGGCAAAACTGATTTCCGTCAGATGTCCCAGTCTGTAACTGCCCCGTATTAGGGCTCTATGAAGACAACAATTGTCCCCACAATTTCTTAAACATTTTTGTAATGTGTTTTATCCTCATTGCATCCTTAAAATTGACAACTTTATGTTCACTAGACCCTAAAAGTATGAATTTCCACAGGGGGCTCTCCCACTCAGCTGCTGTAAATTCAGTGGAAGAGCTATGGAGACCGCAGAAAAACAGCATAAACACTAATTATGTTGTTTTTTCAGGTTTTCCGCGGCTCTTCCATTGAAGTTATGGTGGACTAGTGGGAGAGCTCCCTTGTGGAAATTCACACCTTAAATATTTCATTACTTGAATTTAGCATATTACTTCCTCATTTGTTAGAAGCAAATCCAATATCATGTTACCTCTTGTGGGTTCCTTCACCTGCTTCTTCAGAAATTATTCTTGGAAGTACTTCCACAAACATTCTTGTGCATATAGATTGTACCCATTACAAGTCCCTGGAAGATTAAAATTCCCCATGATTACAATTCAGCCTTAGCTCTAAAAGAAAGATAGAAAGAACATGCACATATAGTGACTTTCATGATCTCAGGATGTCCCAAAGTGCTTCACAGCCAATTAACTATTTTTCAAGTGTCCTCACTGTTGCAGGGAAATTTGGCAACCAGGCTGTGCACAGCACAGTCCTACAAACAACAATGAGATAAAATCGGTGATGGGAGGTGGGGGAAGAGATTGGACCTCAGGTTAAAATCGGGCTTTACGTTTTCAAAGTAAATTTAAGTCCCAGCAATACAGAAGAGTTTGATATTAACTAAACATGATATAGTATCTCTATACTAGACATCTTTTGTTCTGGTACTGTCCCACTGCATATAGCGGGCGCATTTGTGTGAATGCGATTTGCCCGCTATACGCGGTGCACACTAAATCCGTTGGACTCCTTAGAACCTAAGATGTTGAAGAAGTAAAGATTTGGGATCCCTAATCTAGTTAAAAAGCGATGGGGACCGTATTGCATGATGCTAAATCGGATTATGATTTATTTAAGTGGAAACCAACAGATCGCCTGTATTTGCCGAACAGCTCATTGAAGCTGCCTGAAGTCTCCATCAGATGTTCGCATTTTTAACAACTGCGGCAGTTGGAAAGTGGATACTTCGGGCAGTTTCAATCAGCTGTTCCTGGGCATGAAAAACAGATAAAAGGGGTGGACAGCGCACAGAGGCACTCAGCTCCTCAGGTAAATAGTTAACAGTACTTAATTGCACTTTAATGAGGTGTGAAAAGCTTATTGAATTGCCCAAAACAGCCGTTCCACTTAATCTGTTATAAGGGGCGCCTTTGTAATTGAATTCAATGGTAATGGCAAATGGTTAGTGTCATTTCCCGATATAGGCGGCTGCCTGGGATAAGCATGGACGTGTAAGTGATGGGGATTTTATTGCTTTTACCCCCATTAAGATCATTGATGATAACACCAATATATTTAACATGGCTGTAAAATATACACTCTACACTCCTTTGCCTTGAAAACATGCTGTGCAATATATATCTTTAATAGCAGACAAAAGAATTCCATACAAATGTGTAAACACATTTGTGACTCATATCTCACAGTTTCAGAACATGCAACACACGAAATTGTGTTAAATGCTGGATGAATTCACAGACCCCACAGATATCCAACTGCTCTGTGCCAGGCTTACCATGATCCACCAAAGATAATAATGCTAAGGAAAATGCAGACTGCTTAAATTATTAAGCATTTATTATGCTGGAATGGCCTAAAGGATCAGTAGAACAGCACATTAGATCACAGTAGCCAACCTTAGCTTGTAGAATTAAGCCACAAAATTAAATGTAAAGATGAAGCTAGACAAAAAATAAAACAAACTTGTCTTTTCATTAAAAATGTAAGAGTTTTCATTTTTCAGTATTTCCACACTGCTAATAGAAAGGCAAGACTGCATGGTTTTAAAATTGTCAAACCTGTGAGGACGCTGTCATTAATGTATCAATAAAATAGCAGCAGGTACAGAATTTTTAAGCACTTCTTAAGCAGCTAATGAGCCATTTAACCAGTATAAATGTCATACAGCTGTGGAATATGTCATGGTGGACTTGATGGAACAGCACCTGTGTTAAGCACAATTTACAGAGCAGGCCCTGGAGGCACTGGTGTGCTCTGTAATGTCCAGAAACAACATTATTGATAAAGAAGGATGACCTTCATATACCCTAAAAAGGAAGTAGGCATGAGAACTGGTAATGATCATGATGATCTCTGTTTCAACCAAGAGCTGGTTAGAAGTTAGGAAAACGTTGTACAACTTAAGAGCATGAAGGGAAAAAACTTTCCTTATACTAGAAATGTTAAAAAGATGGATGTATTCAAAATGAAAACAGCAGAATTACACAAATTACATTACACGCAGTATGATGGAATAGAGAATATTTCGCAATGATGAATTTCTCTGGGTCAAATCATCCTAGTCCTGAAACTTGACAGGCATTCTGCCGGTCTCTTGTTATAACTATGAGGGGAGATGGGCGAAGTCCTGGGGAAACAACGGAGTCCCTGAAACACTGAGTCTCTGCCATTTCTGGGAATTTCCTCATTTAACTGTTAGAGATGGAACTTCCGTCTGCATCTTTAAAGGCAAATGACAGTCTGGGGGCAACGACTCCCTAAGCCAGAGTTCCTGCTCCTGATCCACAGTTGGGACCCAGTGTTATACTAGCAGCTGGTATGCTGAGTGAGTGGAGATATACTGGCCTCGACAAGGGCACATATGGGGCCCACCAGTGGGGTCCAGGCCTGACAGTCAGTCAGGACCCCAAAAGACTTAAATTTATGAAACAAAATTTCACTAGCTTGACTGTGTTGATAGGATGATCACTGGGTTTGGGGGCAATCATGCTCCAGAGGCAGAACAAGGCTAGAGCATCCGAGTGTACGGAGATGCATCTGAAGTGGTACATGTCCCATGCTAATGGAGTGTCCTCCTAATGATCCCGCAAACTCCAACGGGGTCAGCATTGCAGGGCATGGCTGGGCACGATCGCTGCATAACCAATGGGATCGTGTCCTGATGAATTTTCGGGTCCCTGTCTACAACCTCAATGCTCTTATTTTCAAACGACAAATTGGCTTATAGTTGGAGGAAGCAAATTGGAACAGGTGGTGGACTACTAACACAGAAAATACTGAAACCCCCGAGGAGGCTTTGGTGGTTGGGGGAAATCATACAAAAAGTGGGATGTACATTATTATTCTGGTGTTCAGGGACCTACAATAAGGCACTGAAAATCCACCAGCTGCGATTGCAGCACTGATCTTGTTTGAATTTGTGGGGTCAGATGGAAGGCATCTAATTTGCATGCGGCTGCATGGCACCCATGTGACTACAGGTGCATCTCAAGTGCCCGCCTGCCCCATAAGAACATCAGAAATAGGAGCAGGAGTAGGCCATAAGGCCTCTTGAGCCTGCTCCGCCATTCAATCAGATCATGGCTGATCTTCAACCTCAACTCCACTTTCCCGCCCGATCCCCGTATTCCTTGATTCCCCTAGAGTCCAAAAATCTACCTATCTCAGCTTTGAATATACTCAACGACTCAGCATCCACAGCCCTCTGGGGTAGAGAATTCCAAGCAGCTAGAAAATCTGGCACCTGCCTGCCACTGGGGAGGAATGGCCCAGGCTTCCACTCCACACACCACTCTGCCCTCTCAGAGCAAGGGGGCCAATCCAAATAATTTTAAAAACTACTCTTTCTTCAGGGGTCCAGCCTGCTGCCTGACCTGGTCCTCAATACAGTGATTGTGCACAAGCACGTAATCAGAGCATGTAAAGACGATACAGTACACATATGGATAAGTGGGCTGTTTTACTTAAAATATAACATCTGCTCTCTTCACAGAGCAAATCAATGAGAAGGGTCACAGTCACCACAGTACCTCCTGCAAAGAGTACCTCTGGCACTGATTTAGGTTCATCAGGGTTTGTCATAAATACAGGTAGTAGGCTTTCCGCATCCCATTTAGTTTGTCAGTTGGCTGAGCAACCCCCACCATTGCTACAAGGGTAACACTTCATAGTGTAGGGCATGACAGAAAACAACATACTGAAGCTCACAGCATACAAGGGAAAATTTTATAGGCAGAACGCATGACACATGCACTAAAACACACATATAGTTAATCCATCTTAACCATATCTTGCACTCTGCCATTCTTGTACTGTAGACAGGAAAACATCAAATGTGTAAAAATAATGACAATGAAACACATAAAGCTCTCAGCAAAAAAACACAGCTAAAGCAAATAGCACTGCAATGATTGGAATTGCAATCCAATTCTGGGCACTTTAGAAAGGACATCAAGGCCTTGGAGAAGATGCAGAGATTTACTAGAATGGTACCAGGGATGAGGAATTTCAGTTATCTGCAGAGCCTAGAGAAGCTGGGATTGTTCTCCTTAGAGCAGAGAAGATTAAGGGGAAATTTAATAGAGGTGTTCAAAATTATGAGGGATTTTGATAAGGTACATCGGGAGAAACTGTTTCCACTGGTAGGAGGGTTGGTAACCAGAAGACACAGATTTAAAATAATTAACAAAATGCCAGACGGTGGATGAGGAGAAATTTTTTTACTCAGCGAGTTGCTATGATCTGGAATGCACTGCCTGAAAGGGTGGTGGAAGCATATTCAATAGTAACTTTCAAAGGAAATTGGATCTTTACTTAAACAGGAAAAAATTGTAGGGCTATGGGGAATGAGCAGGGAAGTGGGACTAATTGGTTGCTCTTTCAAAGAGCCGGCACAGGCATGGCGGGCCAAATAACTTCCTTCTGTGCTGTATGATTCTATGATTCTATATGTGCAAAGGAATGTAATAGTCCTAGAAATTAGTTTGTGCTATCCTTTTGGAGCGAACTGGGCATGAACAGGTAGGCCCGAGGCCCACCTGATATTTGGCCTTGAGCCTCATTTACAGCAGACCGGCGAGTTGCAGACATCTGCAGGGCGTACCCAGGTAGCTGACCGGCGAAGAGGATTTCAGTTTTGCAGTGGCCCCCGGGTAGGTCCTGGGAAAGGGAGGGAGGCTATTGGGAGAGGGAGGGAAGCGCTCAGGATGGAGGGGGCAGTCAGGAGAGGGAAGGGGAGGGAAGGGAGCCGAGTGGGTCTTCGGCACTGCAGTGGAGCTGGGAGGAACATTCCTGCTCTTTCCAGCTCCACATTCAAGTGAGTATTTTTTTAAATACCTATTTGGCGATGGACTCCAGTGGTCCCTTTAAGGACTGCTGGGTAGGCCACACGTAGACCACGTTGTCCTGAACGCAGCCCAATTTTGCAACTGGCGTTAGGTCCCCTATATGTATATTCTTTTGCTGCCTTTACAAATATGGCAGCCGGCACACTTCTGACACATAATGAGCACACACACCCCGCCTGCCAAATTGGATGCTTAGGCATCATCGAATTTCCAGGCAATAGTGTCCAATTGTAGAGTTCAGTGGGTAAACTAGCTAATGACATGCTTATGCAACTGTTTCCTTGTCTCCAATGACTGATCCGCTGCTGGTGTTTGCATCATACCATGGTCCTCTTGGTCTTCCATGTCTTACACATACGCCAAATCCAAGTTCAAGATGAGACCTCTGTCCATGGCAATATTGTAAAGCTTACGACTACAATTCAACCAATCTTCTTTGGGGCATATGGACCTTCCTAACTGGTCAAAGCATGTGAAGTGTTGCTTTAGCACTCCTACTTCTGCTCAATGCGGTTCTAGCTTTCACATTGCATCACTGTATCTGTTCCTTTCTGGGGTATAAGGATTGTGCAAAGGTGTCATCAGCCATGGTTACACTTGTATCTTACATATATCTTATAGGAGTCAGCCCTCCATCCTTTCTTCAAAAAACCTCAGTTGCCTCGTGATTACAGTTCACTGCACTTAGATAGTTGTGTGGTGAAGAAATGCTCCACATGGCTCACAGAAAATTGGTTGACTCCTGTAATATCCCTGTGGATAATTAAGCTGGCATAAAGGCTGAGGCCACTGGTGACCTTCATTGTCACTGGTAGTTCAGTTGACTGTCCCTGCAGGTTTTCTTGGACCAGATAGCTTAGACACCTTAGTCACAGCCTCCCTGCTGAGTTGGAGCCCCCTCAGGCATAGCTCCTTTGCGATGGTCAGGTAGTTAAAGCTGTTGCAGTAGATCCACTAACCTACTGTTGATCCTGGTCAAGTGCCTCCTATGCTCCTGTACTGGCCTCTTTTTCTTGATCACGAGAAAGTCAGTATTATCGCCACTGTACACATGTAACTGTTAGGGCAGCTATTTTTCTGGGACTATAGTGTTGATTTTAACTAGGGGCAGGTTTCGAAGGTGCGCGGGCTGAAGTGGGTGCTGATCTGTCCTGTCCTCTGGAGTTTGAGGCCCAGGAGATTTTAATTCCCAGGCCTCATTTACATGCCCTGACACTGACTCCCGCCCGAAACTGGTGGGAATAATGTCAATGCTGGTGGGTGGGAATGGAAAGTTACTAGGGGTCAGAATGCATGTTGGGGACCGATGAAAACTGTTCCCCAGCAACGGGGTGGGATTAGCAAAGATCACGATCGTTGGAGGAGGGGAAAGCCCGGGGCAGGGGAGGTCCAAGGTAATCTTGTTGGGCCAGCTGGAGTAGGAATACTCCTCCTGGCCGACAAGGAACTTTTAAAAAGTAAATAAAAAAACTTACCTGGGCCTCCTGTAGCTGCCGGTCGGTAGCTTTCATTAGTGGATCTGAGATTGTGTGATAATTATTCGACCTGCAGTTCAAATGGCATGTCATCATCGGAACACAACTTCGCCATTTAAATTAGGCCCATGATCCTCTAGGGCGGGTGGCCTTCCCGTGCTTGGTTTCAGGTAAGTTAAGATGGTGGGGAGTAGGAATGCATTGGGAATGTGGTGCGATCACCCCTCTACCATCTTAACTCCACCCGCACTATTCCTGCTTGGCGGGGGGGTTTAAAATCGACCCTATTGTTTCTGATATTACTTTGAAATTGACTCGTACCTTGTTGATCTGGCACTAAATATTCATGTTTGGATGATTTGCCCTTGATTGACCTTTAGAAAGGCCAAATAGCTTTTCTACTGACTTTTTGCTAAAATTTTTTAATCCATTTTTTTGAGTGGTAGGAATTGCCAAAGAAATGCTAAGTACAGATGAACAGTTTGTTCGTGCTTACTCCTCAGATCTACGCTTTTAACACTTCCACTTTTTCAATAAATTATCTAACAGATTAATTTTGGCCCCAAGATGTCTAACATGTATGGGATTTTAACCTTCATTCTGCTATGGCTTAGGTTATATTTCACTGAGGACTCTTTGAAAGGAAGCAATGACATTCTTTGCTATCATGGATCTCTTTTCTAATGTGACTTTACAAGCCTTTTGCACTGACAGAGCAGTGGCTTATTGAACTCAATATATAAAACCTAGGAAAGACACACATCTGATAAAGAATATACCCCATGAAGCACAGATCCAAGTTAGTCTGTATTTGAGTAAAATTCTAAGAATAAAACCAAAAATCTGCACGTACTTAGATTTACATTTTGATAAGCTCTAATTTTTGGTATTTTTTAAAACCGAAATGGAAACTTGGGGGCTGAATGGAGGTGGGAAAAACCACTTTAGTACTTTCAATATATGCACAAATCTGATCATGGACCTGGAATTAGTGTTGGATTGTCCCCAAAGATCACGGCCGAGAAATTGGATTGCACCCAAATTGGAGCACAATCCCGGTGCAGTATTTGCTGCATGTACTTAGAAACAAAGAATTTGTATCTAAATAGCACTTTTCGTAACCTCAGGACATCCCAAAGCACTTTACAGTCAATGAAGTACTTTTGAAGTTTAGTCACTGTTGTAATGTAGGAAACATGGCAGCCAATTTGCGCACAGCAAGGTCCCACAAACAGCAATGAGCTAATGACCAGATAATCTGGTTTTATTTAGTAATGTTGGTAGAGTGATAATTGTTGGCCAGGACACCGGGGCGAACTCCCCAGCTCTTCTTCAAATAGTGCCATGGGATCTTTTATCCAGACAGGACCTCGATTTAATGTCTCAGCTGAAAGATGGGACATCAGACAGTGCTGCACTCCCTCAGTACTGCACTGAAGTGTCAGTCGAATTATGCGCTCAAGTCTCTGGAGTGAGACTTGAATCCACAACCTTCTGACTCAGAGTATGGTTGCCGACAGCAGCCCACGGTTGTAATGTTCTCCTCCCGGCTCCACGTTCAGGTAAGTAAAAAACTTTAAACTTACCTTTTTTGTGGTGGCCTTTGGCGGCCCCTTTAAGGACCTTCGGTCAGACCGTATGTAAACCAGGTAATCCTGAACGCAACATGCCTGATGCTTGGATAAACCAATTTCCAGTCTGGTGTTAGACCCCTTATTAGCATATTCAATAGGCCTAACGCTTGTTTTTGGCGACTGCCAGGGATGTCTCTACAGTGCCCAGACCAATATAACATTGGACGTGTTTCCGACACAGTTTGGGCGCGGGAAGTTGCCCCCCAAAATTCGATTTCATTCTGCCCATTTTCCTCTTGTAAAACAGGAACAATGAAGTCTAATTTTTAGGCCTATTTATAAAAGGATCTGTAGCAACGATTTTATGAAATTGTGCTCTGATGTGGAGCTTCACTTGCCAGGAGTGCATATCAGGAATTAAGTAATTTTAATGGATAGAAAATCATGGGGAGCACACACCTGAATATGTATCCCAGCTGGAAAGACATCACTGCCCTTTGTAATCTAATCAGTGTCTGTAAATTAGTCACACAGGACTTTACTATATAAACTATAAATTGCTAAAGTGCATATAAAACATAGGGCCAGATTTTCCATGTGAGTGGCGAATGAACAGCGCCAGCCATTCGATAGACTTGCCCGAGCCACAGACTTTCCATGGGGTTTTGCACCGCTAGTTGCTGTCAGCGGGAGATCCAAACAGCACGGTGCCCTCTACAGGGCATCTGGCACCTGTGTGAACAGGGCAAGCAACTGTGTGTCTCCTTAACCAATCAGATTGAAGAACCAGGAAGTGTAAGTTCGAATAGTGGATTCAATGTTAAATCAGGTACAGAAAGCGAAATAAAGAGAGGGGAAGAAAGATTGGATTAAGAGAGAGAGAGAAAAAAGAGACAGAAAGAAAAAGCAAAAAAATTTATAAAAAATGTTTTTAAATCTCCAACAATCATTAAAAGCTGAAGGAATGAGACTCCACATTTGTAAAAGTTAATTTTCAGTGCTAGATAGCTTGTTTGGCAGTAATTAAGACTTATCACACCTCGCTGTCTGACTTGCGCATATTTGGATATCAAGGGAAACATGGGATATGGGGATAGGGCGGAAAAGTGGAATTGAGGCCAAAGATCAGCCATGATCTTATTGAATGGTGGAGCAGGCTCGAGGGGCTGTATAGCCCACTTCTGTTCCTATTTCTTATGTTCTTAGACTGGAATGGACAAGCCCTAACTTTTTGTGGCGAGTTTAGTCTTTACCTATGACGTCAGTGCAGGAACTTCATAGAAGCAAGAGTTGGCCATTCGGCCCTTCGGGCCTGCTCTGCCATTCAAAATGATCATGGCTGATGGTCTAACACAGTACCCTGTTCCTGCTTTTTCCCCATATCCCTTGATCCCTTTAGCATTAAGAAATATATCTATCTCCTTCCTGAATACATCTAATGACTTGGCCTCCACTGCCTTCTGTGGTAGAGAATTCCACAGGTTCACCACCCTCTGAGTGAAGAAATTTCTCCTCATCTCGGTTCTAAATGGCATACCCTATATCCTGAGACTGTGACCCCTGGTTCTGGATTCCCCAGCCATCGGGAACATCCTCCCTGCATCTAGTCTGTCTAGTCCTGTCAGAATTTTATATGTTTCGATGAGATCACCTCTCATTCTTCTAAACTCTAGTGAATATAGGCCTAGTCGACCCAATCTCTCCTCAAACGTCAGTCCTGCCATCCCAGGAATCAGTCTGGCAAATCTTTGTTGCACTCCCTCCATGGCAAGGACATCCTTCCTCAGATAAGGAGACCAAAACTGCACATAATACTCCAGATGTGGTCTCACCAAGGCCCTGTATAACTGCAGTAAGACATCCCTGCTCCTGTACTCAAATCCTCTTGCAATGAAGGCCAACATACCATTCGCCTTCCTAACTGCTTGCTGCACCTGAATGCTTGCTTTCAGTGACTGGTGTACTAGGACACCCAGGTCTCGTTGCACCTCCCCTTTTCCCAATCTATCACCATTCAGATAATAATCTGCCTTTCTGTTTTTACAACCAAAGTGGATAACCTCACATTTATCCATGTTATACTGCATCTGCCATGTTCTTGCCCACTCACCCAACTTGTCTCAATCACACTGGAGCCTCTTTGCATCCTCCTCACAGCTCACATTCCACCCCAGCTTTGTGTCGTCTGCAAACTTGGAAATGTTACATTCCGTTCCCTTATCCAAATCATTGATATATATTGTGAATAGCTGGGGCCCAAGAACTGATCCCTGCGGTACCACACTAGTCACTGCCTGCCACCCGGAAAAAAACCTGTTTATTGCTACTCTCTGTTTCCTGTCTGTCAACCAATTCTCAATCCATGCCAGCATATTCCCCCCAATCCCATTTTAATTTTACACACTAACCTTTTGTGTGGGACCTTATCAAAAGCCTCCTGAAAATCCAAGTACTCCACATCCACTGGTTCTCCCCTATCTATTCTACTAGTTACATCCTCAAAAAACTCCAGTAGATTTGTTAAGCATGATTTGTTAAGCACGTTCCCCTCCAAGTCACACACCAGCCTGACTTGGAAATATATCGCCGTTCCATCATCGTCGCTGGGTCAAAATCCTGGAACTCCCTTCCTAACAGCACTGTGGGAGAACTTTCACCACACGGAATGCAGCAGTTCAAGAAGGCGGCTCACCACCACCTTCTCAAGGGCAATTAGGGATGGGCAATAAATGCCGGCCTTGCGAACGACGCCCACATCCCATGAACGAATAAAAAAAAGGGTTTCAGTAGCAGATAAGCTGAGACAGGGGTGGAGATGGGCGATGTTATGGAAGTGGAAGTAGGTGGTGATGGAGTGGATATGAGCTCAGCTCAGGGTCAAATGGGACGCTTTGTTTGCAAAAAGTTTGGTTCAGCCTGAGACAGTGGCCAGGGAGGGGGATGGAATTGGAGGCGAGGGAACAGAGTTCATGGCAGGCGGCGAAGACAATAGCTTTAAGAATATAAGAAATAGGAGTAGGAGCAGGCCATACGGCCCCTCGAGCCTGCTCTGCCATTCAATAAGATCATGGCTGATTTTTGGCCTCAACTCCAATTTCCTGCCTGATCCCCATATCCCTTAATTCCCCTAGAGTCCAAAAATCTATCTATCTCTGCCATGAACATATTCAACGACTCAGCTTTCACAGCCCTCTGGGATAGAGAATTCCAAGGATTCACAACCCTCTGCATGAAGAAATTCTTCCTCAACTCAGTCTTAAATGGCCAACCCCTTATCCTGCGACTATGCCCCCTAGTTCTAGACTCTCCAGCCATGGGAAACAACTTCTCAGCATCTACCCTGTCAAGCCCCCTCAGAATCTTCTATGTTTCAATGAGATCACCTCTCAATCTTCTAAACTCCAGAGAATAAAGGCCCATTCTACTCAGTCTCTCCTCACAGGGCAACCATCTCATCCCAGGAATCAATTTAGTGAACCTTCGTTGCACCACCTCTAAGGCAAGTATATCCTTCCTTAGATAAGGAGACCAAAACTGTACTCCAGGTGAGGTCTCACCAAAGTCCTGTACAACAGTAGTAAGACTTCCTTACTCTTGTACTCCAACCCCCTTGCAATAAAGACCAACATGCTATTTGTCTTCCTAATAGCCTGCATGCTAACTTTTTGTGTTTCTTGTATGAGGACACCCAAATTTCTCTGAACACTAACATTTAATAGTTTCTCACCATTTAAAAAATAGTGTTTTTCTATTCTTCCTACCAAAGTGAATAACCTCACATTTCCTCACATTATACTCCATCTGCCACCTTCTTGCCCATTCACCTAACCTGTCTATATCCCTAAGCAGACTCTTTGTGTCCTCCTCACAGCTTACTTTCCCACCTATCTTTGTATCATCAGCAAACTTGGATACATTACACTCGGTCCCTTCATCTAAGTCATTAATATAGATTGTAAATAGCTGAGGCCCAAGCACTGATCCTTGCGGCACTCCACTAGCCTGCCAACCTGAAAATGACCCGTTTATCCCTACTGTCTGTTTTCTGTCAGTTAATCAATCCTCTATCCATGCTAATATATTACTCCCAACCCCATAAGCCCTTATCTTGTGTAACAATCTTTTATGTGGCACCTTATCGAATGCCTTTTGAAAATCCAAATATACTACATCCACTGGTTCCCCTTTATCCACCCTGCTAGTTACATCCTCAAGAAACTCTAATAAATTTGTCAAACATGATTTCCCTTTTATAAAATTGTGTTGACTCTGCCTAATCATATTATGATTTCTGAGTGCCCTGTTACCACTTCCTTAATAACGGATTCCAGCATTTTCCCGACGACTGATGTCAGGTTAACTGGTCTGTAGTTCCCTGTTTTCTCTCTTCCCTCCTTTCTTGAATAATTTTATTCTTCCCAATGTTTAATTGGAAGAAATTGCAGCTCATCTAGGACTGGATGTCAGACAAGCAATCTGACAACATAGAGGCAGTGGAGGGTTCGAGAGAGGTGTTGGTGATGTAGACTTAAGTGTCGTCAACGTACATATGGGCCCCGATATTATAGTGGAGGCGGGATGGCAGCGGGAGGGGGGGGGTGAATGGGCGTGCGGGTAACCACACCAATAAAAATGTCTGTTTCCCACGCGATCGTGATTCAATTGGTGCCACTCAACGTGGCTTCTGGGTTTGCCGTCCGAAAGCTGCGCAGCGGGCGGACTGCGCACCCGCATCACAGGCTGACAGCTGGAGGAGCTCGATTTAAAGGGCCATTGCTCCAATGGCTTTTCCTGGAGCAAACACCCACACACCACAATGGAGCAGCACAGGGGCAAGGCTGCTCCAAGGTTTAACGATGCCTCACTCCAGGTGCTACTGGATGGCATGAGGAGAGGAGGGATCTGTTTTATCCGGCAGATGGGAGGAAGTGCCCTGCCTCTGCCACCAAGAAGGCCTGGCTCGAGGTGGCAGAGGAGGTCACCAGCAGCAGCAACATCTTGCGCACATGGATCCAGTGCAGGAAGCACTTCAATGACCTAACTAGGTCAGCCAAAGTGAGTACACTTATTGATTCTCCTACATTCCGTCTTCCACATCACCACCCCTACCCCCGAACTCATTCTACACTGCCAACACTACTCTACCAAATCACTCCCCACACCCACTTAAGGCTTATTCTCAACTTACCTGTGCTTCCTCAGCACTTCCTCGCCTTCCCATTAGTCACCCCACCACTACCACTCAACCCAATCCTCATCCAATGTGATGGTTCTGTCTCATACTCACCCTCTGATGCATCTCTTTCACGGTCAGCTTCACCCAAACCAATGAATTCATCGGTTGGCCACTTCACCATCACTCACTCACATGTCTGTTCTTTCTCCCCTTCTATAAGAGAGGGCAAAATGCACACGAGAGAGCGAGGACCGTAGCGGGGGGGGGGGGCCACAACAAATCGTCGTCCTCACAGAAGCGAAGCAGGAGGCGCTGGCTCTCAGCCAAACCCTTGAGTGCCTGTCCGTCAGGGACGCCGAGACTGGCACCCCACAAAGGCCTGGTGACACAACTTTAACATTCATCACACACAATATGAATTGATGTTAACATGCCTTGCCACCTTCAACACCTCAGTATGCTCACTGCAACATGAAACATCTGTGATGATGCTTAATATTGCCTTATGTTCTCTTACAGGGCCTTCAGCGACCGCTGTCATGGCAGAGGGCAATTCCTCAGAGAACCTGCCGGCGTCTGAGGGGGCACTATCACATCATAGCGAGCTATCCACCAGTGCAGATACTCACATCTCGGTGGGTCCCAGTCCTTAGTTAGTTGGGTTGGGACATGGTGAGTTACCGCACATATGTGAGCACGAGCAGACACTGGTGGCAGGGGCAGCTGCGGAGAGACCGTGTCGGTGGAAGCACTCCTCTCCAGGCTCTGCTCAGCTGGAAGCAGGTGCTGAACCCTGGGGGCCATACTTTAAAATGAGAATGAATGAGGGACAGCAGCACGTTTGCGAGGTAATGGAACAGGTGTCATGCCCACCCTCCACAATAGCGCAGAGGATGGAGCAGTCGAACTCTTGCATGGGTGGAATGGTGGCACAGGTACGGGAGGGAATCTCTGAGATACTGTCACAGGGACGTGAGCAATTCTCTGAGATAGTGTCACAAGTAAGTGCGGGAATGTCTAATTTGTGAGCGACGAGCACGGCTCACAAATTAGTCCATTCAGGCCCTGACAACGGCTGTTCGGACTCAGGGTGAGCAACATTCTGCCGCCTTAAACAGGCAGACAGAAACTTGACAACTGGGCTTCCAAGACATCACACATGCCCTCCAAACTGTTCTCCTGCAGGGTGGTAGAACTGATGTGGGCCTGGTCCAGGAGAGGGATGATGGCGAAAGAGGACATGGAAGTGGGGACACCACTCAAAGCGCTCCCAAGTCTCACCTGTTGCCCCCCTCTCAACCAGTATCTGCAATGCTGCCTCCTCTCCAGGTGGCCAAGTCTGCCCCAGCACAGGTGCAGGTGAAGGAGTGTTTGGAAGGGCCCTCACGGGCTCCAAAACCCAGAGGGCATAGGCCCAAAGCATCTATGCAGTCAGGGCATGAACAAGAGCAACCTGCCACTACCTCTGCTGCAGCCATGGGGGATGCACCACGTAGAAGTAGTTGGAAGAGAAAGGTAAAGGTTTTGTGAGCATGAAGGGTATGCATAAGGGTGTTTGACAGATTGTCATGCTTTTCATTTATATTTAGTTTTTGTTAAAGTGACATTAAATTTTATGATTTTCACCACTGCTGCCACGTCTTGCCCATTCTTGACTGGCTTTTGTGGTAGGTCCCTTTCATGAGGTTCACCATGAACGGTGACACTTGATGCCACTCATTGGGTCACTTTACACTGGGAGTACGTGTAGTTGCAGGACTGTTTTATGCAGGGAGGGGTGGGCGGCCTGGTGTGGGCGCTGCTCTTTCCAGGTGATCTGAGGATTGGACTCTTTACACTTTCTGATGTTAGGAGAATCATTCACATATCAGTGACTCCCTGGCCTCATGAGCAGAGGTGAGCCGCTGCTCTGCCCATGGGTTCCTCCTGCTCCTCCTCCTCAATGTGGATGGCAGATGTGGATGGGGCCTCCTCAAACGGCACCCTTCTCTGTTGTGCCATGTTGTGCTGGGCACAACACACTACTATAATGCATCCCACTCTGTCTGGTGCATATTGAAGCGTTCCCCCAGAACGATCAAGCCACCTAAATCGCATCTTGAACAGCCCTATAGCATGCTCAATTGTAGATGTGGTGGCTGTGGCTGCCGTTACATTGACGCTGTATCCCTTGTCCCCCAGGAGTCAGCCATTAAGTGTGTTTGGTGCATGGAAGAGGGGCGGGATGTTGGATTCCCTCAGGATGAAAGAATCATGGCAGCTGCCAGGGAATCTGGCGTATAAGTGAAGGAATCTTTTGCGGTGGTCACAAACGAGTTGAGTGTTGATGGAACGATACCCCTTCCTGTTGATGAACAGTCCTGGCTCGTGTGGAGGTGCTCGTATTGCTATATGGGTGCAATCGATTACACCCTATGCCCGTGGGAAACCAACAACAGAGTGGAATCCCATTGCCTTCTCCATCTGGCTAAAGTCATTCATGGGGAAGTTGACGTACTGCAAGGCTCTGCAAAACAAGCCGTCGGTGACCTGCCTTATGCACTTGTGTGCAGATGACTGAGAGACCCGGCGATGTCCCCGGTGGCACCCCGGAATGATCCGGAGGTGAAGAAGTTGAGGGCAGTGGTGACTTTGACAGTGACAGGTAAGGAGATGCTGCTCGGCCCAACCGGGAGCAGCTCAGCATGAAGGAGGCTGCAGATGTCTGCGACTACCTGGTGAGTCACTCTGAGCCTCCATGTGCACTGCTCCTCAGAGAGGTCCAGGAAGCTGAGCCTCGGTCTGTAGACTCTTTGGTGAGGGTGGTGCCTCCTGAGACTTCACTCTCTCTGCTGTTGCCCTCTGTGCTCTTGTGCAGCTGCCTGTGGCGCCACACTGTTGTGGAGCTCCAAGTGGCAGAGGTGGACACCGTGCGTAGCAAGGCTGGTGATGTTGCTCATCCTCGGATGTAGTGGTGAATGCAGCCATGGCGCCCCCAATCCTGATGATGTGAGTATGAGGGGGTCCAAAAAATTGTGTGAGCAGAAGAATTGTGAGTGGAAAGTAAGAATTTTCAATGAAAACACAAAGATCCCGCAGCCAAAACTTTGTCTGAAAGAACTGAGTGCCTTGCAGCAAGAACTCACCTTTTCTCCCCATCTGTCAAACAAGCATTAGAATGTGCAACTGGCTGCTGGCTGAAACACATCTGGCAGAACCTGGAGTGTTTCCCACAGCACGGGAAACATGCTGAGGCTGTTTCAAAATCAGACCTCTGCCTTAATGTGGACAAAATTAAGTACTTTAAGTATCTAAATAAGTGTCTTAACTATCGACCCGCCGGCTTTAATTGCCGGTGGGACTTCTGCATTTGGGAGGGGCGCGCGCACCCAGATGCGTCAATGGGGAACCCAGAGGTCTGTGGGTTGCAGCCGGGTTCCGAAACCCTTTGGGATTTGCCTGATTTTCGGACCCCCCCCCCCCCCCCCCGCTCCCAATGCACCTGCTACTTCACTGGAAAATCGAGCCCATGGAATCTGATGTTGTGTTTTTGGATGATGTAGCCAAGGGGCAGCATGTAGATGAGAAATAGGAGGGGGCCAAGGATAAATCCTTGGGCGACTCCATTAGTAATGGTGTGGGATGGGAAGAGAAGCCATTACAGGAGATTCTCTGGTTACAACTGGATAGGTAAGAATGGAACCAGGCATGGGCAGTTCCACCAAACTGGACAACGGAGGAGAGGCGTTGGAGGAGGATGGTGTGGTCAACCATGTCAAAGGCTCCAGAGAAGGATGAGGAGGGATAGTGCACTATGGTAACAGTCACAAAGGATGTCATTTGTGACTTTAATTAGGGCTGTTTCAGTGCTGTGACAGTGGCAGAAACCTGATTGGAGAGGTTCAAACATGGAGTTGGTGGAAAGATGGCATGGATTTGGGACGCAACAACATATTCAATTACTTTGGAGAGGAAAAGGTGGTTGGTGATGGTGTGGTAGTTTGCAAGGACATAGGGGTCAAGTGTGACTTTTTTGAGGATGATGTGATGATAGTGAATTTGAAAGGGAGGGGGACAGTACCTGAGGAGTGGGAACTATTTACATTATCAGCTAGCAGGGAGGGCAGGAAGGGAAGTTAGGTGGTCAGCAGTTTAATGGGAATAAGTTTGAGAGAACAGGAGGTGGGTCTCATGAACAAGATGAGCTTGGAGAGGGCATGAGGAGATATAGGGTAGAAGCTAGAAAAAGATGCAAGTTCAGGGCTAGGGCAGGGGGGAAGTGAGGGATGCAGCAGAGACAGCTGAACGGATGGTCTCAAACTTAGTGACAAATAAATCTATGAGCTCCACGCACTTGTCGCTCATTCTGCATTCTTTATATGTACAAAAATTAAAATACTTACCAGATGTACAAATGTAAACATGAACAAAGAAACTAGATTGAGTGGTAAAACAAAACTGCAAGTCTACCACATGACTCAAACTGAAATGATAGGAAGCTTTATTTGACTATTTGATACCAGAAAATAACATATCATATCACATAATGTTATATGGACATATGACAGTTTGTGCACTGCAATCGAATAAAAGATTATCAACCTAAGGCTGTTCACTTACCATCATCATAGAATAACTTTAGATCACATGATCTAGATTCTGCATTATGATTGGTTGATGATGACGCCATACAATGCATACTAAACTTTCATTTTAGAAATATTACAGATCTTGATAAATACTATTCTTCCTGAGTGTTCAAGGAAGCATTTAGAAAATTAAGGCTAATACGTGACCAAATGGAGATTACAAGTAAGTTTATGTCAAACATTTGTGTTTAGTATTATGGCAGAACTCTATTAGTTTAAAAAAACTAGTGAAAAAGTCGGCGTGAGTATAATGCAGGGAACACAGCTTTCTACTCATGCCAACTTTTTTGATGAAATTAGTGAAGAGGAATTTCACCCCTAATGATTGTGTGAAATAATTAAAAATGGCACTAATTTTCTCAAACTGTAACGCTGCCTGCATAGAGTGTAGACATACACATTCCACATCATATTCAGAGCCTGACACACTGTAGCATGAAGCTTCAAAGGCCTTGGTGCCTCAGAATTGATTTTTGCTCTTGCACAAAGCTTTACAGATCCATCAGAATGGTACAGCCTTCACGAGCTCAATCAATCTGTATCACTATTGGAACAATCATGCCCCATTACTTTGTTCCAGGATGAAGAAAATCACACGTCTGTTGTTGCTGTCCTGATTTGAAGCACTGCACCATATTCTTCAGAACATAATGTTTTAGTATACTTAGAAGAACGTAAGTGATGAACAATGTATAGTGTCGGTCCTGGAATCTTTTGAAACAGCTGTTACCTAAGTAATAACTTGTACAGTGATAATGCTACAGTTCCACCTTTAATCTTTATTCCCTTCAGGCTGTTTTCTTCATCTGTCTCCCCATTAGGTAAAAAAGCAGAATAATATATTAGTAGCTACTTTAGTCTCATTTTAACCTACTTCGATTACCTTAAACATGGATTTATTCCACACGTCTGATTAAAAGACCCCCAATTTTCCTTATCTGGGTGAAAGTCTATCAATGAGCTTTAAGTTGGGCATTGAATGAGCATAATTTGTCACTTCGGGGGAGGATTTCCTCTGACTGCTTTTTGTTGCAAAATCGGAAACATGCTCCTTATACTTATGTTTCTGATTTTGCTACAAATAATAGAGGAAATCTTCCTCTTTTGTGTTCATACACACACATGCACACACACAATTCCTTGTCTTTAAAATAAATAGGAAACTATATGTTAATGAGATGATAATGATGTGGGTGTGTGTCAGCAGTTATCATGTGTAGTCAGGAGCAGTGGAAGCATCAGACGTCTCTTGCATGCAAGTGACCATTTGATCCATTTAGTATGCATTTAAAAATTATTTTGTGAAATTTGTGCTAATGGAAAAGAAAACATAATATTTTTTTAAAAAAATAATACGTTAATTTTTTTAAAAAGCCACCGTGGTTAGATGTTCTCATGTGTCTTAGAAAAGAAAAAGAAAATATGAAATGAAAGAAAGTCAGTGTCATTAATTCTACTTCTTCCACAGAAAAAAAGTACAATACACTCCATCACAGATTCTATCCAACTCATTCAATCTCCCTAGGAAAGGTTTTGCAAAGTATTTCCCTCTTTCAAAACTCCAAGAACCTGTCTAAGCTGACATCCCAAATAATACATCCTAGACCAGCTGCCTTTCTTATAATATTTCCTCAGATCCAACAGCACAGGAATAAACATGGCTTACTGAACATTCTGTCCATATTTATTCCTTAATTTGTTCTTAATTTGGTATTCAGCCACCTTATCAAAGGTGTTAATTAACAAAGCATTAACTCTTTATCCAAAAGTCTACTCTACATATCAATAGCTCTATGAGTGGGAAATAATCTTTCTAAACTCCAGTTGTGGTTGAAGCTTGTCAATTTATCTTACAGAATGCAAATTAGAATTTTTCACCCACCATTTGGGAAAAAATAATAATGCAGATTCCAAATGCATATGGGGTGCCCCAAACACATCTATTGCCCAAATAGCTGGCAATAGTGGAGTGCAATTTCCTTAAGTAAATTCTGTTATGCCCCTGAATCAAATGCACAAGAGGAAATCTGAGCCCCACAATATCTGTCTCACTGGATTAGATAAACATTTTCTAAAATGAATTACCCCTCTTATCTGTTCTACTTTCACAGCTGTAGTATAATGATAAAAATTGGTAACTTAAAGTAAAATGACATGTAACTGATTATTGCACCTGTCATGTTCTTGACCTTATCCACCTTTGGTTGAACCATGTAACGTCCCTACCTCCAGTTTTGCAGTGTTTGGTGTCAGTAGGTAAAAGAACAGATACAAAGCTCAATGGTGAACAGCCCTATAACTGTTCAACTTAGCAGTCCTGTAAAGAAAGAGAAAACCAGGGCTCCAGGAGCATGCATTAAACTATGGGAAATTTGTAACTTGACTCTTGGTGCTCCAGTACAATTTCTCCAAGTCTTTTTCTGTTCCCAGTGATCACCTTAGTTCCCTATCCTCGTTACAATTGCCTCCAATTGCTGTCTGTTTTAAAGCAAACTAATATAAAGAGGGTGGGTCGGAACCGGTTCACTGCTTCAGATGTTTCCAACTGTTATATTAGTCATATCCAGACTGCAAATGTGATTTACAGTATCTGTGGATTTTAGCTAAAATGATCATTTAATACTTGTTGAACAAAAGTAGTATTTGCAGCCCAAAGATTAAATCTATCAGCCCTACAGCCAGCAAAATAAAAAACTTGTCTAACACGATGAACCTCCGCCGAAGAGGTTCAAAATTGTCCTAGGAGAGTGACTCTCAGGTGTGCCCAGCGTAAAAACACCTAAATTAATTAATATAGTTTACCCACAAAAATACCGCTCATTTGTATTAACCATACCGTATCAACTTCATTCGAAATGAGAATTATTTTTGATGTAAGAAAAATATGGTTACACTCGGAATACTGTGGCATTAGAAATGTTCTTTGGTTCAGCACATTTTCCCATGGTTCTAAACTATGCTATTCAGCTTTATATCAGGAACATGCACACATTTTGAAAGCTGCATAATGTGTTCAAAGGGCTGAAAGGCATGGATTTTAATTTTCCCTTCAATAGTACATGCTGTGACGGCAAAACTCCAGGTACTCCGCCCAGACTGCATCAGATAGATTGCATGTAAGGAAGCGAACCTCTCCAATCATTATTACAGATTTACTTCTGAAAGTAGAAACAATGTTGTTCTGGTTTGTGTTTTGTAATTGTCACAGAATGCAGAATAAAGGTAAAACTCGTACAAATGTCAGACACTCTCCTCTGGTGTGAGCGGTGTAGACAAGAACCACTCACCAATTACATTGCCAACTGGTGTTTTACAACTGTAAATTTTGTCCTTTTTCAGTATGAATACTCCCGGGTCACCATTGTGCTGAGCATTAGAGATATGGAAAAATGCAGGTAACACAATGACATTTAAACCCTGAGCTAACTCTTAGAATTACTTAACATTTGTAATATAAAAATAGATGACTATCACTAGAACTAAAAGTTGAAAATAAAACTAGAATTTTGTTTTCTTTTTCGAGTTTCTTAAATGGCTGGCAACAGAACTCTGTAGGACTCTAACTTTTAAAGGAACTGATTAAGACATGGAGTAACAGGCAAATGGAAGAGGGTCAGGGATAATCAGACGCACATACAAGACCATTTTCAGTGGGTCAGGACCAGCAACAAAAATCAGGATAACAAAAAATAATAATACACCTAAACTGCAAGGTCAGAGACCATAACCTTCCTAGATCTTTCTTCTGTTGTGATTGGTGACATGGCACATATCACAAACAATATGTGTTTTTATTAAAAGTACATTATTAAATATCTTTATTCTTTACCAGAAACCTTGAATTTTTTTTAACCTCCTCTCAGTTGTTCATTAATGATGTTTGTGTAGTCATTTGTTCTTTAAGCTCTATAACACTCCCAATTTTTCATTGTTTACAAAAAAAGCCAATTATAAATACATCTGTTCACAAACCTGCTTAATTCATACTTTCTAATTGACATTCCAACACAGTGATTGGTTGGGTGAGGGGAACTGCACCACTAAGCCAACAACATTCATGCATCATTCAACCACTGCCATTACTGAACTTCACTGTTATTTGATAAGTCTCTAAAGAGATACAACAAATGCACTTCTTATCATCGATAACATTTTGCAGCCATTCCTTTCACTTTGTGGCAACTGTAAAAGTAGAACTTAGATATTAAAATCAGAATTAATGTATAAATCATAATAAGTCCAGGCCAAGTCTTTATTGAATCCCATTTTTTTTAACTGCATAAAATAAGCAGAGAGGATGATGTCTTGTTTCTGGAAACAAAACCAACTGCAGGTGAGCAATCTTCGGAGAGTTTCTCTTTTCATCTGAGGTCTGGGTGAATATAAAGCAACCTGGCACTAGTAGACTGTACCTGAATGGCACCTGGTGGTCTTTGGGTAAAGGGGAAGCAGGCTACAGTACCTCTTTCAGCTTTAAAACTGTTACCGTTCCAAGATGGAGTTGTGTGTTTGATGACTTATCCAAAAGGAAAAGAGTGTTTGTCCTTTATTTAAAGGCAGTGTCTCTATTGCATGTCACTGATTATCTCCACTGTCTTTGTAGTACCAGGAGTAGAGAGATGACAAATGTGGTCAGCCAGTGCGGGCAGGGTCTGACTGCTGTGGAACCTTTTGGTTCACTCTTGTTGGGCCCTGGTGGAGCCTCAGTGGTTGAAAAGTCAAACTCTGGAGGACACATTTCATCAGTGCAGCCGCTACCACTCCCTGAGCCGCTCGCTTCATCAACTGAAAAGAAAAATGGTTCCAGTGAAAATTGACCATGTGATCAGAGGAATTTTCTAAAGAGCTTGGGCCTGAAATTCCACTGGGCTTCTCCTAATCTAACGCCTGCTCCAGGAAGTGCTCCAGAACATGTTACCATGTCAACAGTGGCAGTGTCTGGGACTGGCACCAGGGCCTGGGCCCCCAAAGATAAGTGGCACGATTTTTAAAACTATAAGCCGTTTTACAGAGGGAGCCACAAGGTCTCACCCCGCCCCCCCCCCCCATCTCTGTAACCTCCCCTAGCACTGCGACGACACCCCACCAGAACTCTCCATTCCTATGACTCTAGCCTCTTATCATAGTAGGTACAGCACAGGAGGAGGCCATTCGGCCCATCGTGCCTGTGCCGGCTCTTTGAAAGAGGTATGCAATTGGTCCCATTCCCCTGCTCTTTCCCCATAGTCCTGTAAACCTTTTCCCTTCAATTCCCTTTTGAAAGTTACTATTGAATCTGCTTCCACCACCCTTACAAGCAGTGCATTCCAGATCATTGCAACTCGCTGCTTGAAAAAATGTTTCCTCGTGTCACCTCTGGCTCTTTTGCTGATCACCTTAAATCTATGTCCTCTGGTTACCGATCCTTCTGTCATTGAAAACAGTTTCTCCTTATTTATACTATCAAAACCGTTCATGATTTTGAATACCTCTATCAAATCGCCCGTTAACCTTCTCTGTTCTAAGGAGAATAACCCCAGTTTCTCCTTAGAACTGAAGTCCCTCATCCCTCGTACCATACTAGTATATCTCTTCTGCACCCTCTCTAAGGCCTTGACATCCTTCCTAAAGTGCGGTGCCCAGAGCTGAACACAATACTCCAGCTGAGGCCTAACCAGTGTTTTTTAAAAGTTTAGCATAACTTCCTTGCTTTTGTACTCTATGCCTCCATTAATAAAGCCCAGGATCGGATATGCTTTTTACATAAGAACACAAGAAATAGGAGCAGGAGTAGGCCATACAGCCGCTCGAGCCTGCTCTGCCATTCAATAAGATCATAGCTGATCTTCGACCTCAACTCCACTTTCCCGTCCTATCCCCATATCCCTTGATTCCCTTAGTGTCCAAATATCCATCGATCTCAGTCTTGAATATACTCAACGACTGAGCATCCACAGACCTCTGGGGTAGAGAATTCCAGGAGTTTACAACCCTCTGAGTGAGGAAATTTTTCCTCATCTCGGTCCTAAATGGCCAACTCCCTATCTTGAGACTATTACCTCTAATTCTAGATTCTCCAGCTAGGGGAAACAGCCTCTCAGCATCTACCCAATCAAGCCCTCTAAGAATTTTACACATTTCAATGAGATCACCACTCATTCTTCTAAACTCCAGAGAATATAGGTCCATTCTACTCAATCTTTCCTCATAGGACAACCCTCTCATCCCAGGAATCAATCTAGTGAACCTTCGTTGCACCCCCTCTAAGGCAAGTATATCGTTGCTCAGATAAGGAGTCCAAAACTGTACACAGGTGTGGTCTCACCAGAGCCCAAAATAATTGAAGCTAGATCTCCTTACTCTTATACCCCAACCCCCCTTGCTATAAAGCTAACATACTATTTGCCTTCCTAATTGCTTGTTGTACCTGCATGTTAACTTTCTGTGATTCATGTACAAGGACACCCAAATCCATCTGACTAACAACATTTTTTGTGTCTCACCTTTTAAAAAATATTCTGCTTTTCTATTCTTCCTACCAAAGTGCATAATTTCACATTTCCCCACACTTCTTTTTATTCGTTCATGGGATGTGGGCGTCGCTGGCAAGGCCGGCATATATTGCCCATCCCTAATTGCCCTTGAGAAGGTGGTGGTGAGCCGCCTTCTTGAACTGCTGCAGTCAGTGTGGTGAAGGTTCTCCCACAGTGCTGTTAGGAAGGGAGTTCCAGGATTTTGACCCAGCGACGATGAAGGAATGGCAATATATTTCCAAGTCGGGATGGTGTGTGACTTGGAGGGGAACGTGCAGGTCCTTTTGTTCCCATGTGCCTGCTGCCCTTGTCCTTCTGGGTGGTAGAGGTCGCGGGTTTGGGAGGTGCTGTCGAAGAAGTCTTGGCGAGTTGCTGCAATGCATCCTGTGGATGGTACACACTGCAGCCACAGTGCGCCGGTGGTGAAGGGAATGAATGTTTAGGGTGGTGGATGGGGTGCCAATCAAGCAGGCTGCTTTGTCCTCAATGGTGTCGAGCTTCTTGAGTGTTGTTGGAGCTGCACTCATCCAGGCAAGTGGAGAGTATTCCATCACACTCCTGACTTGTGCCTTGTGGATGGTGGAAAGGCTTTGGGGAGTCAGGAGGTGCAGAATACCTGGCCTCTGACCTGCTCTTGTAGCCACAGTATTTATGTGGCTGGTCCAGTTAAGTTTCTGGTCAAGGGTGACCCCCAGGATGTTGATGGTAAGGGATTCGGCGATGGTAATGCCGTTGAATGTCAAGGGGAGGTGGTTAGACTCTCTCTTGTTGGAGATGGTCATTGCCTGGCACTTGTCTGGAGCGAATGTTACTTGCCACTTATGAACCCAAGCCTGGATGTTGTCCCAGTCTTGTTGCATGCGGGCATGGAATGCTTCATTATCTGAGGGGTTGCGAATGGCACTGAACACTGTGCAATCATCAGCGAACATCCCCATTTCTAACCTTATGATGGATGGAAGGTCATTGATGAAGCAGTGAAAGATGGTTGGGCCGAGGACACTGCCCTGAGGAACACCTGCAGCAATGTCCTGGGGCTGAGATGATTGGCCTCCAACAACCACTACCATCTTCCTTTCTGCTAGGTATGACTCCAGCCACTGGAGAGTTTTCCTCCTGATTCCCATTGACTTCAATTTCCTTGGTACCACACTCGGTCAAATGCTGCCTTGATGTCAAGGGCAATCACTCTCACCTTACCTCTGGAATTCAGCTCTTTTGGCCATGTTTGGACCAAGGCTGTAATGAGGTCTGGAGCCAAGTGGTCCTGGCGGAACCCAAACTGAGCATCGGTGAGCAGGTTATTGGTGAGTAAGTGCCGCTTGATAGCACTGTCGACGACACCTTCCATCACTTTGCTGATGATTGAGAGTGAACTGATGGGACAGTAATTGGCCGGATTGGATTTGTCCTGCTTTTTGTGGACAGGACATACCTGGGCAATGTTCCACATTGACAGGTAGATGCCAGTGTTGTAGCTGTCCTGGAACAGTTTGGCTCGAGGTGCAGCTATTTCTGGAGCACAAGTCTTCAACACTACAGCTGGGATGTTGTCGGGGCCCATAGCCTTTGCTGTATCCAGTGCACTCAGCCGTTTCTTGATATCACATGGAGTGAATCGAATTGGCTGAAGATTGGCTTCTGTGATAGTGGGGATATCGGGAGGAGGCCGAGATGGATCATCCACTTGGCACTTCTGGCTGAAGATGGTTGCAAACGCTTCAGCCTTGACTTTTGCACTCACGTGCTGGATTCCGCCATCATTGAGGATGGGGTTGTTTGCAGAGCCTCCTCCTCCCGTTAGTTGTTTAATTGTCCACCACCATTCATGACTGGATGTGGCAGGACTGCAGAGCTTTGATCTGATCCATTGGTTGTGGAATTGCTTAGCTCTGTCTATAGCATGTTGCTTCCACTGTTTAGCACGCATGTAGTCCTGAGTTGCAGCTTCACCAGGTTGGCACCTCATTTTTAGGTACACCTGGTGCTGCTCCTGGCATGCTCTTCTGCACTCCTCATTGAACCAGGGTTGATCCCCTGGCTTGTTGGTAATGGTAGAGTGAGGAATATGCCACACCATGAGGTTACAGATTGTGCTGGAATACAATTCTGCTGCTGCTGATGGCCCACAGTGCCTCATGGATGCCCAGTTTTGAGCTGCTCGATCTGTTCTGAATCTATCCCATTTAGCACGGTGATGGTCCCACACAACACGTTGGATGGTGTCCTCAGTCCTATACTCTATCTGCTACCTTCTTGCCTACTCACTTAACCTGTCTATATCCCTTGGCAGTCTCTTTGCATCCTCCTCACAGCTTACTTTCCCACTCAGCTTTGTATCGTCAGCAAACTCGGATACATTACACTCGGTCTCCTCATCTAAGTCATTGATCTAGATTGTAAACAGCTGAGGCCCAAGCACTGATCCTTGTGGCACTCCACTAGTTACCACCCGCCAACCAGAAAATGACCAGTTTATTCCCAGTCTTTGTTTTCTGTCCGTTAACCAATCCTTAATCCATGTTTTTTAACAGCCTTCTCAACTTGTCCTGCCACCTTCAAAAATTTGTGTACATACACCCCCAGGTCTCTCTGTTCCTGCACCCACTTTATAATTGTACCATTTAGTTTATATTGCCTCTCCTCATTCTTCCTACCAAAATGTATCACTTCACATTTCTCTGCATTAAATTTCATCTGCCATGTGTCTGCCCATTTCATCAGTCTGTCTATGTCCTCCTAAAGTCTGTTACTATTCTCCACACTGTTTACTACATTTCTGAGTTTCATGTCATCTGCAAATTTTGAAATTATATCCTCTATACCTAAGTCCAGGTCACTAATATATGTCAAAAAGAGCAGTGGTACTAATACTGACCCCTGGGGAACACCACTGTATTCTTCCCTCCAGTTGGAAAAACAACCGTTCAGCACTACTCTCTGCTTCCTGTCCCTTAGCCAATTTTGTATCCACATTGCCAATGTCCCTTTAATCCCATGGGCTTTAATTTTCCTAACAAGTCTATTATGCGGTACTTTATCAAATGTCTTTTGAAAGTCCATCTACACAACATCAACTGCACTACCCTCATCAACCCTCTCCGTTACTTCATCAAAGGACTCAATCAAGTTAGTCGAACACGATTTTCCTTTAACAAATCTGTGCTGACTTTCATTTATTAGCCCAAACTGTTCCAAGTGTCAATTAATTTTATCCCGGATTATTGTCTCTAAAAGTACCCTACCACCAACATTCAGCTGACTGGCCTGTAATTGTTGGGTTTATCCCTCTCCCCTTTTTTGAACAAGGGTGTAACATTTGCAATCCTTCAGTCCTCCGGCACCATCCCCATATCTAAGAACGATTGGAAGATTGTGGCTAGAGCCAATGCAATTTCCAACCTTCCTTCCCTCAGTAACCTAGGATGGATGCCTTCTGGATCGGGTGACTTTTCTACTTTGTGTACTGCCAATCTTTTAAGTACCACCTCTTTTTCTATTTTTATCCTATCCAATATTGCTACTACCTCCTCCTTTACTGCTGCAACTGCAGCATCCTCTTTTCTGGTGAAGAACGATGTGAAGTATTCATTTAGTGCCTCAGCTATGCCCTCTGCCTCCCCGAGAAGGTCTCCTTTTTTGTCGCTAATCAGTCCCACCCTTCCTTTGACTACCCTTTTACTATTTATATCTGTATGAAAGACTTTTGGATTCTCTTTTATATTAGTCGCTAATCTATTCTCATACTCTCTCTTTGCCCCTTTTTTAGATCCCCTCTGTAAATGAAACTCTAGCCTCTTGTGCATATCCCCCTTCCTTTACACCACCATTGGCAGTTATGCCTTCAGCTCCCCCGTTCTCTGGAATTCACCCTGTAAACCCCTCTGTCTATCCACCTCCTTGTCCTCTCTTACGTTCCTCCTTAAAACCCACTCTTCAACCATGTTTTCAGTCATCCCTCCTAATATCTTCATCTTTGGCTCAACATCCATTTTTTCCTTACATCTCTGTGAAGTACCTTGAGACTTTTTTTAATATTAAGGATTCTATAGGAAAGCAAGCTGTTGTTATTCTGTTAAAGCCCCAGGAACAAAGGTGTGCCTCAGTGATTATATTATGGATATAAGCAATGATCCCACATGTCTTTAGATAAAACAGACAAGTAGAGCCTATTAAAGTATGAAGGCTGCCAAGTGCTTTAATTGGCTCAGGTCCCCCCTTTCTCTACAAAACACACTGGAATGCTCAGTACTGATGATCAGTAGATCAGCAGACAGTCACATAACTATTGAGTGGTGACAGCTGCGTTTGTTCTAGGAATACCAAATTTTATCAAAAGTCCTTTAATCTGATTTTAACACAGTTAATGCCTTGTGATTTAACCAGCTCCAGGTAACCTACTCCCTGTGGAACCTACTGAATTACTTATTCTGTGATACCTAATTTAAATACTACAAGTTGAACAACTAAAATGTAACCTTAGTTGTCAGCTGTGGACAGTTCAATACAGTGATTTTGACGAAAATATTAGGACATGATTTCCTCAAAAAGTGCCATTAAATTAGTCAAGCACAACATATACAAATACAAGTTGACTGTCCCTGATTAGCCATGCCTTTCTGAACATTCACTGATATCATCCTGTATTATGGACTTTAGATAGTGGACATTCATAACATTGGCTATCAGCAGGAAAATTCACCTGCCAGCCACATGTATCAGGAAATTGTGCTCTTGCTGCCCCTTTATTTTAATGGATGGAAACTAATGGCCGAATGCACCCACTAATGATCCAGTTCCCAAAATACCGGACCCCTTTCATGTTTTACCACAATGGAGGTTAAGATTAACTGGCCTCTAATTTCTCAGTTTGCTTCTTTCCCCTTTCTTTCTTGAATAGGGATGTGAGTATTTGCCAACCTCTAGTGCTTTGGCACAGATATCATTTTCAAAGACGTTTAGAAAATTATGGTTAAAGCCTCCACTATTTCCTCTCTAACTCCTTCAGTTTCGAGGGCCTGGTGACTTTTCCACTTTTCGTCCCATTATTTTTTTAAATACAGTTTCCTTTTTAGTACTTATCTCCAATAGCGGCTCCTATTAGTAGTGGTGAACTTGGTCATGATGTAAGGACATGTGTGATTCAAAAAAGAAATCAAATCATATCCGTGATAACCATGAGATTTTATGGACACACTTCAAACAAGATTTTCTTCCTGTAAGGTGAATGTTGTGGACACGTGGTCACTATTCCGGGATCATCCTGGAATGCAAAGATAACCCCGGGCTTCTCTTCACTACAAACCGTCTTTTTAAACCCCTTTCCCCTACCCCCTCCACCCTCACCTCCAACAAAAAGTGTGAGGTGCTCATTGTCATCAACACTGAGACCATCCGTTCAGCTGCCTCTGCCGCTCCCCTCCCTTCCCCTAGCCCACCAAGCCAAACTTCCCCTAAGGTTCTCCCCTGTCCTAGCCCTGATCTCACATCTTTCTCTAGTTTCTTTCCTATCTCCCCTCATGCCCTCTCTGAGCTCATCTTGATCATGAGACCCACCTCCTGCTCCCTTGACCCTATTCCCACTAAACTGCAGACCGCCCAACTTCTCTTCCTGGCCCCCGTGTTATCTGATATTGTTAACGGTTCCATCTCCTCAGGTACTGTCCCCCTCCCCTTCAAGTCTGCCATCATCACCCCACCCCTCAAAAAAACCCACCCTTGACCCCTCTGTCCTTGCAAACTACTGCCCCATCTCCAACCTCCCTTTCCTCTCCAAAGTTCTTGAACGTGTTGTCGCCTCCCAAGTCCATGCCCATCTTTCCCGTACCTCCATGTTTGAATCCCTCCAATCAGGTTTCCGCCCCGCCACAGTAATGCCCTTGCCAAAGTTACAAATGACATTCTATGTGACTGTGACCGTGGTAAACTATTCCTCCTCATCCTTCTCAACCTGTCTGCAGCCTTTGACACGATCGACCACACCATCCTCCTCCAACGTCTCTCCTCCGTTGTCTAGCTGGGTGGGACTGCACACGCCTGGTTCCATTCTTATCCATCCAGTCGTAGCCAGAGAATCACCTGCAATGGCTTCTCTTCCCACTCCCACATCATTACCTCTTCAGTTCCCCAAGGATCTATCCTTGGTCCCCTCCTATTTCTCATCTATATGCTGCTCCTCAGCATCATCAACTGAAAACACGTCAGATTCCACATGTATACTGATGACACCCAGTTCTACTTCACCACCACCTCTCGCGACCCCTCCACTGTCTCTCAGTTGTCACACTGCTTGTCCAACATTCAGTACTGGATAAGCAAAAGTTTCCTCCAACTAAATATTGGGAAGACCAAAGCCATTGTCTTTGGTCCTAGCCGCCAACTCCATCCCTCTCTCTGGCTACTGTCTGAGGCTGAACCAGACCGTTCACAACCTTGGCGTCCTATTTGACCCTGAGATGAGCTTCCGACCACATATCCGCTCCATCACCAAGACCGCCTACTTCCATCTCCGTAACATCGCCAGTCTCCGTCTCTGCCTCAGCTCCTCTGCTGCTGAAACCCTCATCCGTGCCTTTGTTACCTCTACACTTGACTATTCCAATGCTCTCCTGGCTGGCCTCCCATCTTCCATCCTCCATAAACTTGAGCTCCTCCAAAACTCTGCTGCCCGTATCCTAACTCGCACCAAGTTCTATTCACCCATCACCTCTGTACTCACTGGGCTACATTGGCTCTTGGTCCGGGAACACTTCAATTTTAAAATTCTTATCTTTGTTTTCAAATCCCTCCATGGCCTCGCCCCTCCAAGATCTCTGCGCTCCTCCAATTCTGGCCTCTTGCACATCCCTGATTTTAATTGCTCCACCATTGGCGGCCATGGCTTCAGTTGTCTAGGCCCTAAGCTCTGGAATTCCCTCCCTAAATCTCTCCACCTCTCTACCTCTCTCTCCTCCTTTAAGACGCTCCTTAAAACCTACCTCTTTGACCAAGCTTTTGGTCACCTGTCCTAATCTCTTCTTATGTGGCTCGGTGTAAAATTTTGTTGGTAACATTCCTGTGAAACGCCTTGGGATGTTTTCCTACATTAAAGGCACTATATAAATGCAAGTTGTTATTGTTGCTGTTGTTGCCCCCAGTCTGTGCTGGTATTCTGCTCTCCAGTCCAGGCTGGTACTCTGTTTCCCCGTTTCTCAGTTCCTAGAGGCATTTTATTCCCCACCCCCAAATATGCTGGCACTCTTCCCCCTTTGCCGGTGCGGTCCTGATTTTTCCACTCTTTCTCCCTGCTTCCACTCCCTTCCCCTTTGATGCAGCTCCTCCCCAAACACAGCAGCTGTTTTAAAAGCAGGTCATTAAACATGGCTGCATATTGTGGGATATTGCAGGAATTCCGGATCTCGCTAGAATTTCTGTCCACAGTATGCAGCCGCTTTCAAACACAGAACTCGGGTCAGAGCTGCGGAAGGATAACGGCCGGTTGCACTGATTTGACAAGTGTATGGCCTAGTTTTTTAGGTCCTAAGAAGTGAGCATACACTTGACAATAGAAATTAAAAGTGAGTATACCTCCATATACCCTCCATTACTCTCCTGTCTGTGAATGAAGATTATTAGAAAAGCTGCTTACTTGAATCTTGGAAGTTTACATCATTTCCATTATAGGCATTCTTCAGTTTGTTGGTCATCACTCTAAGTGCCATGATCTGCTGACGAATCATTGTATCTGGTCTAGTGATGTCCACATCTACTTCTGGGTTGTTGATCTGATTGGTCAGACCATCATTCATAATTTCAGGTAGGTACCTGCAGATTCAAATTATTATAACACATAACTCAGGGCTGAGCAGCACCAAGAAGGACAGACCAAGCATGTCTATTCAAAGCTCATTTCTTTATTTCATGAAAAGTAATTGAAATTCTATTTTTGTGTCATGCCAGAAAATAAATCGACAGGTTATACTTTCCTCGTTGTGAGGAATGAACCAATGTGAGACACTTTGTCAGTGTTGGAATTTTATTCAGTTAAAAAAAGACAACAACAACCTACTTTCAAGAAAAGTTAAAACATATAAAAATTACTAGACATTCAGGGAATGATTTTATCGGGGAGCCGGGAAGGGGGCGGAGAGGTGGAATTCCTGATGGGAAACCCGGAAGTATGGGTTTCCTGGATGTCCTTATGATTTTGACATAAGGACATTTTTTTTTAGACAGTTTCCCACCCAACAGGCCAACCTGATTAACAAGCTAGCCCGAGTCGGACGGGAGAAGAGGTAGGAAGAGGATGCAAGCAGGTAAGTCTTAGATGGGGAGGAGAGGGTTGGGGGTCATCGGGGGGGGACTCAGTCTTTTGGGGGCTCAGCCATTGGGGAGTAAGGGTGGGAGGGTCATTGCAGGGGTCGGAGATCGTGGGGGGATTGGAGATGGTGGGGGGGTCGTAGATCGTGGGGGGGGGGTTAGAGATTGGGGGCGGTCGGAGATCGTGAGGTGGGGGGGTCACTGCAGGTAGGCTTATTGGGCCTGGGGGAAGCACTCCTGCTCCTCGGGGCCCACAAGCAGTGCTATAAAGGTACTTACCTGCTGTTTCGGGCCTTCTCGCCTCCTCTCATGTGGCGAGAAGTAGAAGGCCCAGGAATCCCGGCCCCCAGGGATTAAAAACAAAAAATCTGTTAAAATGGAGGCCCACAGCATCCTTGAAAGCTTTTAGTGACCAACTCGCTTCCTAAGAGTGGGTTGGTCACCTGCCCTTCGTCCTGGCTCCGTTAGAACCGGAAATGGGCGGGTTGGAGGCGGGTTTTAGATTTATAAAAATTTCACTCCCCCCTCTGCCCACAACCCACCCATTTTTCCGAGTTAAAATCATGCCCAAAGGTACATGTCAAGTGCATTTCTATATTGATTCAGTTACCTGATAATTTTGACTGAACATAGCAATTTGGGATTGTACAGGAATTCTCTTGTGCAACATTGACTTAAACCAATCGTGTTACGCTACTGGATGATATTGCATGTATCTACAGCAACTTTTCAATTGGGACCCATTATATTAAATAAATATAGTACTTAATGGTGGTAATGTTTGCAGAAAGTTGGTCATCTCAATTTATTACTAATATAATATATTTAAACAAATTTAATTAAGCAATCATTTAAATAAAGTGTAAAACAGGAAGCTTGTTACAGTGTTAAAACGATAAAAGCTATCCTAATCCTCATTCACCACTTTGTCAGCGCACATGGTGCATTAAGCAGACTATAATAAAACAGCTTTCAAATATAGATTAAGGACAGAGTAAGCTATAAAAATCAAGTGATATAAAGTGAATTCCACTTTTGTATTCTAATTACATCACCAGATCAATACTTTTTATATTCTTTAACTAGTTTTTTTTTAGAAAACAGGACATACCCTGTGGTACTGCAGGAGAGAAGAGGGTATTTATTAGTGGACAAACCAACCCTAAAGGAATCAAAACAAAAATAAAATTCAAAAGTCGCAGATCCCAATACAGACCCATTAAGTGCCTGGAAAGGGGATATTGCAGCTTGAAGTCCTCGTTGTTGGCAAAAGGCTAAAATCAAGGGGACAGCTAGGTAGGCAGAGGATTCATCATGCACTGAAGGTGAGCAGTACTAGCACTGTTTATTGCCTTTAATGGGGATTTAAGTGTGCTGAAGGACATTGGTGCCATTACTGATTGGGGTGGGACAACATTAGAATAGCTTTTCATGGAACCTACATAACAAACCATAAGACCATAAGAGATAGGAGCAGGAGTAGGCCATTCGGTCCCTTGAGCCTGCTCCGCCATTTAATGAGATCATGGCTGATCTGATTTTTACCTCAACTCCACTTTCCCGCCCTTTCCCCATATCCTTTGACTCCCTTGCTGATCAAACAATGTACATCAGTGGCTATGATTTAGTAGCAGATATCCAGAAGTATATGTTTATAATAAAGGGGAAAGTAAATTGCTAATAAAGTTACTGGAGTCTTTTTTATACCAAAACTTGTCTTTATCATCCAGCATAATATGAGGAATAGATGGTTGGTCAATGTAAAATGCCCTGCTTTATTTAGCACAGCAATTAATTACAAGTTGAATGTGACTCATTGCTTTCCATTGTACACTATTACTCTTCCTGAAATAATATTGTCATCACCAAGCAGTTTCCAACTGGAACTAATTGCCTCATTGAAGATTTATTGTAATGACACTGCACACTTGACAACTCCCAGCCCTGTCCTTACACCAGCAACATGCAGCAGCTGCCACCACCCAATCTGACCACCTGTTTGCGAATGAGCAGGAACAGTATGCCAGCTGCAGGTTCCTGATGCTAATAAGATGGGAATGTCTCCTCCACACTGTACCTCACCTGCCCTTGGTGTGTCCATTCCAGCATTCTTCTTCATCGGGCACACCAGCTGTCACTTTGTCATCATTACAGATGGTGTACGGCAACGTGGACCAGAACTTCTTAGCCAGCTTCAGCTTCTCTTTAACGTCGGTAACCTGAAGATGTCAACGAGAGAAAAGGGCATCTTAATCATTAATGTCAGCCAAACAGGGTAGTAAAAAGAAAACAGGAATGACCGTGGTAATGTTACAATGGACATCAATAAAGGTGAATGAGGTTTATATGTGTTCAGATTCAAAAATTCACTTTACATGTATAAGCGTCTAACAATCTTTGCTTTGTTTTATCTTAAAAGCTAATTTGATAAAACAACAACTGAGTCAAGTTGTTGTTCTTTGAAAGTAATATATAAAAGGACAGTAACAATATTGTTACACAAGTGCTTAGAATATTCTGCACACATATCTTTATTTCTGCAATTTTCTGGAGTCCTAAGATTTCAATTCGAAGGGGGTCTTAATAGGGACATTTAGCAGTATCTTCAGCTCATTCTACTGACAAGGGAATATTTAACAGATATATAACTTGGAAAATTCAAGGAAACAGTCGTTCATCTCAAGCACATTCTACCTGGTGCTGGTTAGAAATTATAGCTAAGCATTTGCTATAATGGTCTTGATTGTATTCTTTGTAGAAGAAACTGAAGTAAAATTTCCTGTTACATCACAACTTGTGCTTGTTCTAGGGTGGAAGGATAGGTGCTTCTGTCAGTCTAATTAATAAGCTGTAAAATCTGGAGGTCTGTGGAAACTTTACTTCAATATGTCACTTAAGAAAAGAGTCTGGGGTGTTGTTCTTCAGCTTTGCACCTCTGATTATGGGCAAAGAATAAAAGCTGTCACTAACAGATTTGGAAGTGGAACAAGGTACCCCTGTGACGAATTGTACAGATATAACCTTCATTAGACTAATCAGCAATCACAAACATGTTCCCGTCTTGTGGGCTCACCTAAGTGGACCAGAAAAAACACTAACACGGCTAATTGTTCCAAGTTATCCACAAACCATTTCACATTTATGCTTTCACCGAGCAACAGGAAACATTGAAAAATTGAAAGAGAAAAGAGGAAAGGAGAGTTTCCGTTCACAGGAGCCATTCTCCGTTAAAATGGTGACTGACATAAACTCTCCAATGCCTCACAGTCATCGGGAGATGCTACTAAAGCGATTGTGCTTTTCAGTAAATGTCTGGATGCAACAGTAATTAGGTACGACTCAAAGCATCTTGCTGGTTATTCACAATTATTCTGGTTTGATGGCCAAGCTGTTCGTAGCTTCTGTTTATTGCACAAGACATGTTGGAGGCAAGTGCTGTGCTGCATTTTCCTGCAATTGTGGAAAAAAGTAGAACAGACGGATTGGTTCGACTGTCAGCCTTGACGACCATCCTGGAGTTCAGCAATTTCTCAGTGGAAAAATGATCTAAAGGTGCATTCGCACAGCAATGGCTCAAATAAGCTCTGCTGATGACGATGAAAGCAACTTTGAAGTAAATTTTACATCTTCAACTGATTATATAATTGCATAAAAACTTAAAACCTGAAATCCTTGGGCTGTAGCATTACATATATATCAAACATAATTCGAGTTAAAGATATTCCATTTTGAGGAAAGAACAGTAACATAGTCTGCTTGAATGTAACATAGATAACAAGACCACACAGCAGTAGTGTTCTGAGGAGACACTGAGAGCAAGCTGAGTAGGGATAGGAAGGGCCTACTTCCCTTAGCAGAGGGGTCAATACCCAGGGGGCATAGATTTAAAGTGATTGGTAGATGGATTAGAGGGGTGCTGAGGAGAATTTCTTTCACCCAGAGGGTGGTAGGGGTCTGGAACTCACTAAGGGTGGTAGAGGCAGAAACCCTCATCACATTTAAAAAGTACTTGGATATGCACTTGAAGTACCATAACCTACAAGGCTACAGACCAAGTGCTGGAAAGTGGGATTAGGCATGATAGCTCTTTCTCGGCCAGCACAGATACAATGGGCCGAATGGCCTCCTTCTGTGCCGTAAATTTTGATAATTCTATGAAGTACCTGCACAAGAGTCCCTTTACTATTCTGCTTCTTTGCACACACACTGTACTGACCACTCTTGGCTACATGCGATCTGGGCTTGGAATAAACATGTGGGCATCACACAAGCAATTACGCTCAGGAACTTTTGATATGATTGTACTCTGTTACAACCAATTATACTCAGGAAGTTCTCCAAAGAATACTGCTGACAGTGTGTATAAAGCCAATCCCCATGTCTTACAAATAGAAAGTCACAGTAGCCTGATATATAACACCAAGTGCATTTTTCTTACATTCTAATGCTCTGCTAAGTTGAAGGTGAAAAATTCTCAGCCTCAATTACAGACACACAGATAGACTTTCATTAGCAATCTAATCATTTCAAGTCTTACTAAAAGATATCTCAGCCCTTCATCTATAAGCTTTCTCCTTCTAATCTTTTAGTCTTCTCCATTTTCTTTTAAGGTCCCTTTGCATTTTTACACTAAAGTGCCAATTTAGGCAGTGCTGGGGAGCAGCCATACTCCTCGTTCTGAGGTGATTCCCATTGCATTGCTTGGGATGGGCTCATTGCCAACTGGTTTCTACCTGAGATGTGACTCACAAGAAGGGAAGGCTAGGAGTAAAGGGCAGGGCTCCAGCTCACTGCTACGGACCTCTCAAAGTCAACTTCAGTCTCTTTATGTTGTCTAATGAACGTGGTGGAGGTTGTGCAGTCTGTTCCCTGCTGGAGTAAAGATGCATTCATTGCCATATTTGTCAGTGCATCTCGTGCCCACAGCGAGCGTCCCGAGGAAAGATTTTCAAACTTTATTCCATGCACTTGGGCATGGAATCATAATGGGCACAAAATTCAAATCAGGTGGGATTTCATCCCCAAACCTAATTTTGAATTCAGTGTCCAGACACAATTTAAACTGAGCTGATATATTTTTAGACAAAAATGGATCTATCTGCAGGTTCCATGTCGTTTGTGGAAAAATAAGAAAGGCAGCGGAGGGGAAAGAGGCAACTGAGGCAATCTCCTTAGTCAGAATTTGTACAAAGGGTCAGCTTCCCTATGGTGAATTCATTATTTGGTTTGTATGCACTGTTATTAAGTCCTAGAGATAAGAAAGTTGAGAACATATTCTCCTAAATAATATCTGAACTCCACAAAACAACCTCTCTCTCTTTCGGTGTAGTTAAATTTAAAGCTTAGTGTCGCTCTGAAGCAGTTTGTACTTTATGCTTACACTAAACTTGTGCAGTGTAAATCCAGAGTTTGGCCCTGACCTAACTTTGGAAAGAAGCAGAGCAAGATGTCCTCTTCTCAGGGAGTCTCACTCTGCTCCACTCTGGAATCGGGTGTGGCCCTGACTCCAGTTGCATTTATACTGCAGTGGTTGTACGAAGTGAAACCGTTACATTTGTAGTGCAAAAGCACCCGTAGTGTGCATGTGTCTACCTTTTTGCCTGTTGATCTCTGTTTATGTGTTGTCATTCTGTCTTTCTCGTTCCTGTTCTTTTAAAGAGCTGCATCTAGCCTGAATGGTGAATCTGAGATCCAGGAGGAATACTTACATTTCTGACAGTAATGGAAATAACTTGTTATGCAAATGCACATTTTGTCTGAAGTTCAGAGTAAGGTCCAGCAGTGTTAAACTGCACAACATGTCTCTGAGCTTTGATTTTACATAGAAATCACTGGTTCACTTCTACCTAAAAAAACAAACATGATCGAGCTACTCCGCCGCTGCCATGAATAAGAGGAAATTATGGGCTGGTGAGCACACAAGCAGCTGGACCACATCTCTGCCATGAAGCTCATCAAACTACTTTCCACCAAATGATTAATGCAACCAAATCTATTTTCGGTGATAGGAAGAAAGACTGGTAATTGTTGCAAGTGTGTTAATAGTGTTAGGAAAAAGCTAGCTCTCACTCAAGAGCCCAACACCAGCTCCACATTCTCTTCAATATCTTTGAATTGATAACATAAAACCAAGTAACATTTTTATAAGGTGTTATTTTACAACATCTTATAAAAATAACATTTTATTCCCCTGCCTCATTCTATTGTGCCTCAGACAATTTTGCCCGCAAGCTGGGAAGCTATGCTTTTGTAGATGGAAATTTCAACATTGTCTTTGCACAGTTTGAAACTTTAAATCTTAAGAGCTAAGCTCTATTTCTCTTCTAAATACGAGATCTGATAAGATTCAACAGTTGTCAACATTACTGAGCACTCCAAGGTTATTCCCAATAACCTCTTGTAAATCAACTGTTAGTATATCCACCACATAATTTATTTATAGAAAAATAAAATTGAGAGGTCATACATTTTATTGGGGCATGTTGACTCAACAGATCAACTCTTTGACCTCCCACAATGATTTTATATATATTGTTAAACTATTAAGACCTTAGCATCATAGAGCCATAGAAAGGTTACAGCGTGGAAGGATGCCATTCGGCCCATCGAGTCCATGCTGGCTCTTGCAAGAGCAATCCAGCTAGTCCCATTCTCCTGCCCTATCCTCTTGGCCCTGCAATTTTTTTCCTTTCAAGTACTTACCCGGTTCCCTTTTGAAAGCCACAACTGAATCTGCCTCCACTACCACCTCGGGCAATGCATTCCAGATCCTAACCACTCACTGTGTAAAAAAGTTTTTCCTCATGTCACCTTTGGTTCTTTTGCGAATTACCTTAAATCTATCTCCTCTGGTTCATGACCTTTCCACCAATGGGAACAGTTTCTCTCTATCTATTCTGTCTAGACCCTTCATGATTTTCAAAACCTCATCAAATCTCCTTTCAACCTTCTCTGTTCCAAGCAGAATAACCCTAGCTTCTCCAGTCTATCCACATAACTAAAGTTCCTCATCCTATCCTGGAATCATTCTAGTAAATCTTTTCTGCACCTTCTCTAAGGCCTTCACATCTTTCCTAAAGTGCGATGCCCAGAACTGGACACAATGCTCCAGTTGTGGTTGAACCAGTGTTTTATAAAAGTTCATCATGACTTCCTTGTTTTTGTACTCTATGCCTCTATTTATAAAGCCCAGGATCCCGTATGCTTTTTTCACTGCTTTCTCAACCTGCCCTGCCACATTCAATGATTTGTGCACATTTACCCCCAGATCTCTCAGTTCCTGTACCCCTTTTAGAATTGTGCCCTCTAGTTTATATCGCCTCTCCTCGTTCTTCCTACCGAAATGTGTCACTTTGCATTTTTCTGCATTAAATTTAATCTGCCATGTGTCCGCCCATGCCACCAGCCTGTCTATATCCTCTTGAAGTCTATCACCATACTCCTCACTGTTTACTACGCTTCCAAGTTTTGTGTCATCTTACAGGGTAGAATATTGACAGTGACCTAAGTTTAATCATCGTAACATCAACGGTAATCCTTTTATTTTAAATGGATTACCATCGGGACTATGATCGGAAAACTTAGGCCATTATGTTCAATTAAATGGTATTCCTAAGTTGCTGGTAACTTTGCGGAGTTGACTAAATAATTGTTTATAGTAAATTATTCCAAAATGCAACAATTTATAAGAAATATATTATTCTATTCATTCATTGTCAATGGGTGGAACATCTAGCTCAGTATAATTCTATGTTGGACAGAGTACAAATCCAGTTCCAAAGGTCGAGTGAATTTAAGTGTACTTGGTTTGTCTGGACTGGCTTAAAACCAAGTGTTGCTTGCTTGAGGCATGGATTTTTTTTAAATGACAAAAAATCACTAGCACTGCAGCAGAGACTTAAGAGCTCAGACAACTTTTCACTTTGCCTTCCAATGACAAAGCAGTAATTTTGGCAATTTGGTTCCAACCCTGTTTAATGGGTTCAGTTCAGTTTAGATCAAAGTTAATTTCTATTCCACAGGCTCCCTTACTTTTCCCTGTTTCTATGTTTTAATCTCATCAGTGGGACCATCTTTAGAGAAAAACAGGTCAGGATTCAAACAAGCGTCCTCTCAAAGCTGCCCCTAACACTGAATTAAAAAGCAGATCTACCTGGTTTCAAATCGGTAAACTAGAGGGAGTACAGTGGTGCTGTGTGTTTGTACTTTAACAGTGTATGCTGTGGAATGACAGACTGTGCACTTTGCTTCCCCAAGAAGTGGGTTATGTATCTCGGCTACACTGTCATGAAAGATGCCAAAGTGGAGACCAACTGCTGCCTCACAGGGAGCCATTTGAGGCCAATGTGGCTGAAAATCCATGGGTGAGGGCACATGCCAGCATAAGTACCGGATGCACTGCTGGGGCCTGCGCTGCTGACCCAGACAAAATGTGTGGGTCAAGGGGAGGTCCCTTCATTAACAATGGCAATGGTGAGGGCCTACTCGAATAAGGTGCATCTCCGATACCAGCCTTCCCCAGAAGAACAAGAATTTCAGTTCACTTTGGGGGAGCCCTGAAAAAAATATGCTGCCCATCATTCTCCTTTGTAAGAGTGCTGATATAACACTTCTACATTTTGTGAGATCTTTGGAGGTCCAGGCTGTGCCCTGGGCCTGGACCCCCAGATGAGGCCCACATGTACCTCTAGGTATGCCTAGTCTCACCACTGATGAAATGCTGAGTCCTTCTGAGGGCCAGAGATGCAGGAATTCCCATGTGTTGTTATTCCTCGACCAACACCCTTGGCCTGGCCCTGCCTGCCCTGCATCAGTGATCTTGTACGGCGGGCTGAAGCTCTGTCCCTTAAAAGGCACCACAGAAATACTGATATTAGACCGCAACCTGGTATTTCCAGGCCTAATTTCCGGCCTTCCAGCCTACTCCACTGGAGTTGCGGCAGGAGTGTCATGGAAGGACCATGCATTTTCGGCCCCCAATTCTACAAGGGCTATTTTAATACACCTCCACTGTCAGGGCAGCACTGAAAGATTCACCCACTCACTGTTTGAGCTGGGGAATGATGGGGCAGCAGATCCTAAAAAGAATTGAAACAAGTTCAAGATAAGTTTTTAAAAGAAGTTATTTTGATTTTTTTTAATTGATAAACTTCAAAATAACCTATTTTGAAATCAACTCTTTTTTTTATGAGTGACTTTTACAAGGATAAATACATAACTTTTCCAAAACAAGGTGTGGAGATGCCGGTGATGGACTGGGGTGGACAAATGTAAGAAGTCTTACAACACCAGGTTATAGTCCAACAGTTTTATTTGAAATCACAAGCTTTCGGAGGCTTCCTCCTTCGTCACCTGGTGATGACTATAACCTGGTGTTGTAAGACTCCTTACATTTTTCCAAAACAACGATGGGCAGGTATTTTTCAGTCCTGCTCTGATAATGGAAGTGCATAAATTTGCACGCCTCCCTGTGATGAAGAAGTTGGTCTCTGATTTGTACATTTCTGATAAACAGCTCCCCTAAAAATTCTGTTAGAAAGCTGTTAGACATATAGGGGGTAATTTTCACTTTGTGCAATCATGTAAAATGGATGATAGGGAATCAGCAACCCGTTTTACATCTCTCCTCATTTTTTATTGAATTTTTTATACAATGTGATGTCAATACTTCTGTCTGCATGAGGGTAGGGCATTATTGTTCTCTCTGCATAAACCAGGTAACAGCCAAGATCATCTTCAGAATCAATTTTTGCCATTAAATGATGCCAACTCTTGCAATTTCTTTTAATTGATACCTTTGGATATAAGACTGCCCTCTGGGGGAGGAGGTACATGATTTATAGACATTTCTTCTAATAGGCTGTTACTACGGTGCTTTAGTTGTCCAAGTGCCTTTAGAAAAATAATAATTGGGATATACACTGTGTAATTTCATTTCTAAATCAGAATGGGCTGGGTGGATGGCTAAGCCTTTTCCCCATAATCATGGGCCCACTGTTTGTTTGTTCAATGGGCTAAATGAAGCAGAAAAACAATAATGAAGCATGTGAGAGTATTTCATATACACAGCTCAATCGTTCAACTGTCTAGCACACCCAAGAGCTGTACATGATGATGTCAATGTCTTAATCCAAACCACTAGATATTGAGAACTGTTTAGTTAAAATCTTGTCACAGTGGGTTATATGAATAAATTAACACTTCCTTTACTAAAAAAATAATTTTAGCAAGAAAGTATTTTCACATCAACTCCACCTCCACCTTTCCAACTCTCTCTTCTTTAAAAACCTTCTCAAAGCCCATCTCTTCGACTAAGCTTTTGGTCACCACTCCTAACCTCTGCTTTCCTGGCTTGGTGTCCATTTTCAATGTGCCTTCTGTGAAGTGCCTTGGGTTGTTTCTTGTGTTAAAGGCACGATATAAATGGAAGTTGTTGTTGTAATTGATTTTTTAAACTTAAAGGAAAATTGTTGTCATGCTAAAGGATCTTTCGCAACACTGTCATATACATGAACAGGGACAATAGCATCAGAGATGTTACATATTAGTTTATTTCTTGATATTGAGGGCCAGAGGAGAGCCAAGTAGCCTGCTTCCAGGCCTGTGCTGTTCTGAAACTGAGCTCTACGGGACACACATGAGCTTTCTGATGTGACCTGTTGTATTATTTTTCTTCCTTACGGAGAAAGGTTGGCATCTGTTTAGCATCTCCCCACAGGATGACAACCCAGAGTGCATTCAACATGTTGGGGATTGCAGGCACTAGACTGTATCCTGCTACTCCATGGCTATGTCACCATGCCATACTTCAAATTTAATTTTATCTCTTTAAAAACCTTGGAGTGCCATGGCCAAGCTATGTGAATAAACTACTAGCACCGTGAATGAGATAATTATCCAGCGGCAATACTCTTCTGTTTGATATGCAGAAATAATGTTCAAAGTTGACCTGATCATATGATGCTATTCTACAGATTCCTTTGAAGCCAATATTCAGCAAACTGGAGGACATTTTTTTCTTCCAAAAAAGACAGAAGGCAGAGGAAACCAGGTTAGTTTTTTAAACCTTATAAATATTATAAAGTAGTTAAAGGAGAGAACAGGTGAAAAAAGGGAAGAGACACAGAGGAAAATATATCCCTCCTAGTATAAGGAATCATACAACACCAGGTTATAGTCCAACAATTTTATTTTAAAATCACAAGCTTTCGGAGATTATCCCCTTCATCACCTGACGAAGGGGATAATCTCCGAAAGCTTGTGATTTTAAAATAAAATTGTTGGACTATAACCTGGTGTTGTAAGATTCCTTACATTTGTCCACCCCAGTCCATCACCGGCATCTCCACATCATGAGTATTTTAGTCAGGTTACTATTACAGTAATAAAGCTATTGTTGACAATTGGAGTAACTTTATCACTGTAATATTACGATTTGTGCCAGTGTCAGTGTGTGAGCTGAAAGCTTATAAAAATGGCTCACGTAGTGAGACTGGAATTCCTCAGAGGTTCCAGCAACTTAAAAATTGCTGTTGGCTAAATCTTTATCTTATTTCTAGTGCTCATCGTGCATGGATTCCAGCGCTGGCAGCACTTGGCAGGAATTTGGTCATGTGCGGCCCCTCACAATTTTCCATCCATTAAAAGGATTTATTTCTGCAGGGAGCACTACAGATGAAAATTTACCCTTATATATCTCCTCCTTAAAAGACAATGTGATAAGAGACTTGGATTTGCAACCAAGCATAGCCAAAATTCATGTAGTCTGCTACTAAGTTCTCTCAGAAGATCAGATTTATTCAGCTCTCTGAAGGTAATGTTCCTCAGAAACCTCAAGGATTGAATCATTCTATGTCAAGAGCTTGACCCTTTCAGAATTGTTTTCACCCATGAACTGTTGTTACCTTGTGTGTCATGGGGCTCATTGGGTACCATGTGAGAACAATATGACAGCTGCCATGGAAACTAATCTATAGACACAGCTGAATGTGACACACAAGAACTACATGTAGGAAATAGACTGCTTGCTATTCAGAATAAAACATATTGAAATGGACTTTATACAAGTTAATCAAAACAAATAATACATAAATAAAAAATCTTTTTTACATTAAAATACCTTGATAATTGTGTAACCTGCACTGCTGAACCACTGGATCTTGGAGTCTTCATCTAAAACACCAATTCTGTGCAATACTAATGTCGAAATCTGCTTAATTCTACTCACAGTGGCACAAAACAGAAAACAAAGATTTCCCTTGATACAATCTGGCCTGACATCTCGTATACAGCAGATGCTACAGCTTGTCTGTAGTGTAAATGAATGATACCGTCACATTTTTCCTTCTGGTGTAATTCTTTTTCTCGTTTGCTTCAATAGCTACATTAATTCATCTCTCTAAGGAGACACTTTAATAAATCTTTATAAAACCTTGCTCCTCCATAAAATAAAATCTATATAACTTAGTGCCTAAGGAGGCCTTTGTGGCTTTAAAGGTTTGTACAAGTCACTGCTCTCCACATTGATGTTCACACTTTCCTATCAGTTGCATTAAAATAGTTTAACCATAATATCACTAGGGGGCAGCACACTCAATCTTTACCAGCGGTTTATCTGCACTCAAGCCATAAAGACTGCACACAGTGAGAACCACCAGTGCTAGCCTTAGCTGTATTTATTTCCTCTCTCTCACTATAATAGGAGTAAATATCCAGCAAATACAACAAAGAAATTCCACAGCAGACATTATCCATTTATCTTACTAAATGAGATGTTTTCTGCTGACACCACAAGGCTCTCTAATTTTACCCGAACACTACCACATAGTGTAAATATCCTCCAAAGCTACCCTGAAATCTGTAGTACATTCAAACACATCAGTTTGAAGACAAAATGTATGGATAGAAAGGTCAAAATCAGACTATGCTAATCCTTTTGACACAGAGACGTGCCACTGTAAACAGTTCTTTCATGCTCTGCAATGCGGAAACCATGCTACCACTCCATTACGGCATCTGCCCACCTAGTGTGTTTCCATATCAACAAACAAATGACTACAGCAGCACATGAACAAAGGGCTAAGAATTTGTCAAATCATTTGTTATTTTAGCAAATGAATGATTCAGCAAAACAATATTTCATTACATGCTCTAACTGCTATTGGAAAAGTAAAAAGGATTATTAAAAAATTAATCCAATAGAAGTTACCCAGACCATTATTACTGTGTAAGGATATAATAAAACAATGGGTGATATACATTAAATAATCCACTGAGGGTTTGGTTATATTGCTCCCTGGACTGAAGGCAACACAAGTTTTGCAAATTCAGTAATTCCAGTGATTTAATTTTTACATTAATATTTACATTATGTACAACTGTGGGAACGAAAAAATGCTGGCACTAAAATATATTTACTTAGTATACTTTGTATTACTTGGTATCTAATTTTTTGTTCCAAACTTTATTTTTCAATATTAACTAGCACTTTCCAGTGATGAAACACACAGCAGTGGTGAGTAACTCTCAAGCTATCAGCAGTCCTCCTTAGTTGTTTAGGCTGAGAGCTACATTGTGTTCTTGAAATACTTTCACTGAATAGCAATAGTTCTGTGATTTCCAATAGTATCACTATTTTACAGCATGCTAAATTTGTTATGCTTATTAACAGTGGTACAGGTTTTCCATGCCATCATGTTATAGAGAGACTGGGAAAAGGTAAATCAAAGCATCAAACTAGTAACAGCACAGGAGGAGGTGATTCGACTCATCCTGCCTGTGCCAGCTCTTTGAAAGAGCTATCCATTTAGTCCCATTCCCCTGCTCTTTCCCCAAAGCCCTGTAAAATTTTTCCCTTCAAGTATTTATCCAATTCCCTTTTGAAAGTTACTATTGAATCCGCTTCTACCACCCTTTCAGGCAGTGCATTCCAGATCATAACAACTCGCTGCGTAAAAAAATGTTTCCTCATGTCGCCTCTGGCTCTTTTGCCAATTACCTTAAATCTGTGTCCTCTGGTTACCGACCCTTCAGCCACTGGAAACAGTTTCTCTTTATTTACTCTTTCAAAACAGTTCATTACTTTGAACGCCTCTATCAAATCTCCGGTTAACCTTTTCCGTTCTAAGGCTTCTCCAGTCTCTCCACATAACTAAAGTCCCTCATACCAGACACCATTCTAGTAAATCTCTTCTGCACCCTCTCTAAGCCCTTGACATCCTTCCTGGTGTGCAATGCCCAGAATTGAACACAATAGGCAGTGTTTTATACAGGTTTAGCATAACATCCTTGCTTTTGTACTCTATGCCTCTATTAATAAAGCCCAGGATCCCATTTGCTTTTTTAACAGCCTTCTCCATTTGTCCTGCCACCTTCAAATATTGGTGTATATGCACCCCCAGGTCTCTCTATTCCTGCATCCCTTTAAAAATTGTACTATTTAGTTTATATTTCCTCTCCTCATTGTTCCTACCAAAATGTATCACTTCACACTTCTCTGCATTAAATTTCATCTGCCCATTTCACCAGTCTGTCTGTGTCCTCCTGCAGTCTGTTGCTATCCCCCATATAGTTTACTACATTTCCGAGTTTCGTTTCATCTGCAAACTTTGAAATTACACCCTCTATACCCAAGTCCAGGTCATTAATAGATATCAAAATTAATGTTGCATTGAAAGTGCCAGAATTAAAATTAATAATATTATTAAGGGACATCAGATCAGCCCCAATGATAACAGTACTTTGTGACTAATATAGGTTTAAGAGTGACATTATGCTACCATTCTCATCTTGAGAAAATATTGTTTTCAAAAATAATGACTAAAGCTAAACACTTTCCTTAATGGCATTGAAGATCCTATAAAATATTGTTTAAGTGAGTCATACACCTTCATTACAGCAGCCAACTAATGGGAGAAGCTGCTAACTGTTCCTGAAAACACGTTTTTACAATGAGCTACTTATTTCTTCAAATAGCCAAGAATAATTTAATTCTGCTGTTTAACTGGTATTCTCCAGCCAATTAGGTGAGAAACATGACAGTGGAACAGCATCTTATCTTCAGCAGGTGACTTTACATCATGCCTCATGCCCTGCAACGAGTTGGCATCTGATGGCAGACTATCACTGCCAGCAAAGATAGTGAAACAGCTGGGTCCTGCATTCCCCTTGGTGAAAGAAGCTATGTGAAGGTGAACACTTGAGGAGATGGGGGAGAGGACTATCTAGAAATCAAAATAGACAAAGTAACCATGGGGATTAGTTGACCTAGCTGTGTATCTGTCAGTAACTCTGCGGCAGTGTTAGAGCACGTTTATGTTGATAGGCCCCCATTGATAATAGGTGAACTTAAAAGCATCAGAGACCCACATTTTCTTGGGTCCAGCAAACTGCTCATGTGTCTCCACCTACATGAAAATATGCAGGCCTTAATTAGGAACAGCAGCAGGAACAAAAGTAAATAGGAGTGGTGTATGACAGTCGTAGCTCTCACTGTTCTCTCACAATCCTATAAAAGTGCCTTTAGGCTTTGACTAACTTCAGATCCATTCCATTTTCAATAGCATTCCTATAAGAATAATAGTCCTCAAATAAATTTAAATCCTATTTGGACTAACTGTGATTCATTCTGCTGCCTGACTGTTGAAAATGACAAGTATGTCCATTCCCAAAACTAGCAAAACTCATGTCATGTTGGCTAAAAGTTTGCATTTCAGAATTTGTATTCACACCATTAAAGGAGTATTTTTATGACTTATTTTCACCTAATTTAATGTCTAATGGTGTTACTGTTGGGACCCTTTTTTGAAGTAGATTAATATGATGAAGTATGTTAATAATTGCATGATCATTCAGAAAGTTTCCTGTTTCATTTTTTGCAAACTCCAGTTGCACCCACGTCCAATGGAAGTGGAAGGGTGGGGCCTCCAACTCCTTCCCCATTCAGGAATTTGCCGAATGGCCTGTGAACCAAGCTGATTACCACATCTTCTAAGAGTATATTCTCAGCAGACAACTGTGGTGCAATTTTTGTGTCCCTATCGCACAGTTTGCAGTTTGTAGGGCATTAACTGATCCAAACGCTGACTTACCCCTTGCCCGCCCATTCTGATTTTCTGCAGGAAACAGGAAGGGGCTCATTATTAAATGCAAATCGAGGTCCTATAATATTGTTTTGACCCCCAATGCCATATTATTAACTGCCCGTATTGCTACTGCCAGTTTCTGATCTTGCCCACTAACTATGGGTGATGCAAGTCAGAAGGCGGCCATTTCCAGTCATATTTAAAAGAATCCTCAACTGCTCTCAGGTAAAATGCCAGAAGGTTTTGGGAGACATTTTGCTTATATTACATTGTAGTGTTTTGGTACTTAAGACAAATCCAAACTCCTTGCAGTTGCTATAGAATGTTCTGCATTCTTAAGGGGTTTCTGGTAATGCACACATTTCATGGGGGCCCTTCTGACAATTCCACTCTGGCAAAAGTAAGAGGAAGAGCAGCAGCAGCAACAAACAGAGCTGCAGCTGCAAGGGAGAGAGCAAATAGAAGGAAGCATACTTGCAGGAGTCCTTACCCTCCCAACAGAGTTTATAGGCCCAGGACCAAATACCTGCAGTTGTCTGAGGAACAGTGCACGTAGAGGCTTCGTTTCTCTAGGAAAGCTGTCTCAGAGTTGCGTCATCTCCTGCAACAAGACCTGCAACCAACTACCACAGCTAGTACAGTATTGCCCGTTGTAGAAAAGGTTACTGCAGCCCTGAACCTCTTTGCCTCTAGCTATTTCCAGATTGCCATAGGGGATATCAGTAACATCAGTCAGTCTGCAGTTCATGCTTGCATTAAGCAGATGACTGATTCCATGTTTTCTACAGAAACCTCTTTCCTCATTTCCCCAATGGATAACCGGATATAAGTTGGGGGCTCACACAGATTGCAGGATTCCCTCAAGTCCAGGGTGTGATTGACTGCTCCCATGTCATCTTGCGGGCTGCTTCACCTGATCCCATTGTCCGCATGAATTGCAAGGGCTTCCACTCCATTAACGTGCAACTGGTGTGTGATCCTGACAGTTGCCATGTAGCAATCCTCCATCCCCCCTAACCTTTGTCCCAGCACAGCGAGTGAGAGGCTGGCAGTTTGGGGACAAGGGTTACACCCTGCACACTTGCCTCGTGACTCCCGTCAGGGACCCATGTTTGACAACTGGACTGCATTACAATCACATCCATGTCAAGTAGAGCCTTCATCAAACAGTCCATTGGGGTACTCAAGCGACATTACCGATGCTTGGGCAGATCTGGTGGTGAGCTGCAATATAGCTCACAAAGAGTGTCACATATGATTTGCTGTGTGCTGCATACGTTTGCTCTGCAACGAGTACAACACATAGAGCCACCATTGGGTGAGGACCTTCAGTATGATGAGGGAGGCGACACTGATGACATAGAGGAAGTGGGAGGAGTCCAACAAGTGTCTGCAGCCAGAGCTCTTCAGCAGAAGCTCAGCGAAGAGTGCGTCAGGTGAACAATCCCGGCTCTCCTACATTAACAGTCATATCCAACTTCTTTCTGAGTTCTTCTGCCCTCAAAAACTGCATCTGCCGAAAGACCAGCACCGATATTCACATCAACTAACATTGCAGGGTCACCAGCTAATACAGGAGCAACTCTATACATACAAAGATTTTAGAAAGGAATATAATTTTACATCCTTATACAAATGCCTAGACAGTAATTATCACCCTGGTGTTAGCCTCTAGTACTTGCCTTAAGTGTTCTCTTACCTACTGCTCCCCCAATGGCTGCAGCATGAGAGGTGGAAGGCTGCTATGGCTCAGTCAACGACTCTTGAGTTGCGTGTGGCGGTGACTTCTGTGGCCACTGACCTGAGCAGGCCTGGCTTCAGACTACAACGTGGTATCTGCTGGCTTTCTGGTACCAAGGCAGGCATTGGTTCAGGGGTGGCAAGGGCACAGACATGCTATCATCCTAAGAGATGGCTTCATGTTACATCACCATTGCCTGACAGCCCCTGCTACTAGGCTGCAGCTCAGCACCCCTACTAATCTGCAGGAGAGCAGACTGTAGAACATCCATGATCTGATTGAGGGATCAGTCCATTTCGTCTCTCTGCTTCTCAGGAGGCGATGGTTGAGCACCAGAGCCTGCATGGCCCTGAGAGATGCTCATACTAGTGCCACACACTCCTGCAAGGAGGGCCCATTGAGATGATTACATGCTCCATGGTTGACTGCACAGTTTTGATGCCGTGTGCCAGAACCTCACACAAGTTGGTACTGGGCACCTCCAAAATCTCCAGCACGTAGCAGAAGCACCCTTGCAGGCAGTCCAATACATCAGCAATTACCGGTGCACAGAAATCATCTTTGGTTTAAAGGCTCTGTCCCTAAAGTCTGCATCTTTGTCCTCTTCAGCAGAGCTAGGACGCGAGCTGGTCATCTGGTGAGCTGTTTCCTGGGCCATTCTTCCTACCTCTGCCACGTGGTACTGATTTCTGTGCTGGTGCTCGGAAGACTCAGGCCGAGTGATAGTGCATCTTCTGGAGGGATTTTTTGGGGCAAGAGTTCCAGATTTCCACTACCCTTTATGTGTGAAGAAGTGCTTTCTGACATCACCCCTGTAAGGCCCAGCTCTAATCTTAAGGTAATGCCCCCTTGATCTGGACTCTCACACCATGGACCTAGAAAAAGGGGAGTGGGAAAGGTGTTAGCATGTAGTGGCAAGGGTAGCAGTAGCAGATGAATAGTAGCACAATTTAGCACCACACTGTCATACTAAGTATGTGATTTTGTGAGTGAGAGAGTTAAATAGAAAGAGAAAAGGAAGGGAAGATAACCAAATACCTTACTATACATGGTCTCCAGTCTGGCCATCACTGTGCTGCATGCCCTCTCTGCCACTGATGTCAATGGTAGCCTCTTCCATTGATGTCAGTGTCTGTAGAGTGGCAGGAGACCCCCCCTGTTCTCATACTCTCCCTTCTGTTGTGTGCTAGCTTCTCCTGCAAGAGTTGTGGAAGTGGATTAGTATGTGTCCTGTTCAAGTGTTTTTGAGATATATGAGGCAGCTTAGTGTAGTGTGAACGATGAGAGGAAGAAGCAGCAAGTGTGGCCAAGAGGGGGAATTAGTTGTGAGGGCAGTAGGAGGCTTTGTGGGTGTGAGTCCAAACAGAAAGGAAGTGAAGTGTTCCCTGCTGACTTGAGCAGAGGTGGGGAAGGGAAGGAATGATAGTACTGAGGCTAAAGTAGGGGTTGTGTAGAGCTGCAGAAAGTGTAGGAGAGATGTGAAGGGAAGTATTATCTTGTGCTCCTGGTCAAATTATTAAACATTTTTCATGCACTGCAGCCAGGCCTGGGGCAATGCTTGTGACACGTAGGGGCTCTGCAACCTTCTCCTTGCCTGCTGATTAATTTGTCTCGGCACCTATCACCTGTCATAGGGAAGAGGACCTCCTCCCTGCTGCTCACTTCGTCACTGAGCACCTCCACCGCTGTATCCGAGAATCTGGGGACACCAATTGAAGTTGTGCTGCCTGCTGCTCCACAACATTGCTGTCTGCTATCCACCATCAAAAAATGCACCTCCCTTTTAAGGTGCTGAAGGCTGCCTTTAACCATTGGCTTCCCCACCAGATTTATTGCCCTCTCAATTGGCAAGCTGCCTACAGGTAGTGCATTTTGCACTGGCAGCTCACCGATTTAATTCAAATGAGGCCCGACCATGAAAATGGCATGGGTCCCATGCTGATTTCTTTGGGTAGGCGCAGCACATGACTCGCCCACCACCGGTCCAATTAACACTATTCAAAAATTGTCCAGCTCATGTTATATTAGGTTATCAGAGACCACCGGAGTCCACGGCCCCGATTTTAGAATGGAGGCGGGATAGCAGCAGGGGGGTGAATGGGCACGTGGGTAACCCGACTAATAAAATATGTCCGTTTCGCAGATGATCGCAAGTGAATTGGTGCCACTTAAAGTGGCTTCCAGGTTTGCTGTCCGAAAGCTGCGCAGCAGGAGACTGCGCACCCGCATCACAAGCTGTCAGCTGGAGGAGCTCTATTTAAAGGGACATTGCTCCAATGGCTTTTGCTGGAGCAAAGACCCAGAAATCATAATGGAGCAGCACAGGGGCAAAGCTGCTTCAAGGTTCAGCGATGCCTCACTGTAGCAGCTACTGGACAGGGTGAGGAGGAGGAGGAAAGTCTTTTACCCCATGGACGGTAGGAAGTGCCCTGCCTACTCCACCAAGAAGGCCTGGCTCGAGGTGACAGACGAGGTCACCAGCAGCAGCAACGTTTCTCGCACCTGTATCCAGTGAAGGAAGCGTTTCAATGACCTAACTAGGTCAGCAAAAGTGAGTACACTTATTGATTTTCCTACATACCGTGTTCCACATCACTGCCCCCCCATCCCAATTTATTCTACACTGCCAACACTACTCCATCACATCACTCCTCACACCCACTCAAGGTTCATCCTCAACTTATCTGCACTTCCTCAGCAATTCCTCACCTCCTCATTAGTCACCCCACCACGACCACTCACCCCAATCCTCATCCAATGTGATGGCTCTGTCTCATACTCACCCTCTGATGATCTCTTTCACGGTCAGCCTCAAAGCAATGCATTCATCGGTTGGCCACTTCACCATCACTCACTCACACATCTGTTCTTTGTCCTCTCCTAGAAGAGAACGCAAAATGCATGCGAGAGGGCGAGGACTGGAGGGGGGCCACAACAAGTAGTGATCCTCACAGACGCGGTGCAGGAGGCGTTGGAGATCAGCCGCACCCTCGAGTGCCTGTCCGTCGGGGATGCCGAGACTGGCACCCCACAAACGTCTGGTGACACAACTTTAACATTCATCACACACAATATGAATTGATGTTAACAATGATTGCCATGTTCAACACCTCAATATGCTCATCGCAACATGACACATCTGTGATGATGCTTAATATTGCCTTCTGTTCTCTTACAGGGCCTTCAACGACCGCAGTGACGGCAGAGGGCGATTCCTCAGAGGAACTACCGGCCTCTGAGGGTGCACCGTCACATCATAGCAAGCCATCCACCACTGCAGATACTCAGACCTCGATGGGTCCCAGTCTGCAGTTAGTTGGGTTGGCACCTGGTGAGTCACCACACACAAGTGAGCATGAGCAGACACTGGTGGCAGGGGCAGCTGTGGAGAGTTTGCGTCAACGGGAGCACTCTTCTCCAGGCTCTACTCAGCTGGACACAGATGCTGAACCCCAGGGGCCATCCTTTAAAAGGAGAATGATCGAGGGACAGCAGCACATTTGCGAGGTACTGGAACAGGTGCCACCTGCACTCTCACTAAATAGTGGAGAGGATGGAGGAGTCGAACTCCTACATGAGAGGAATGGTGGCACAGGTACAGGAGGGAATCTCTGAGATACTGTCACAGGGACGTGAGCAAGTGTCTGAGATAGTGTCGCAGGTAAGTGCAGGAATGTCTGCGATGTAGGGAAGGCTGGCCTCCGATGAACTTCAAGCACGGCTCACAAATGAGTCCATTCAGGCCCTAACAATGGTCGTTCGAACTCAGGGTGAACAACATTCTGGCACCTTAAACAGGCAGGCAGATACTTTACAACTGGGATTTCAAGGCCTCATACATGTCCTCCAAACTATTCTCCAGCAGGGTGGTAGGAGTGATATGGGCCTGGTCCAGGAGAGGGATGATGGCGAAAGGGGACACCACTCAAAGCGCTCCCACATCTCACCCGTTGCCCCCCTCTCAACCAGTACCCGCAATGCTGCCTCCTCTCCAAGTGGCGAGTCTGCCCCCGCACAGGTGCAGGTAGAACGGTCTTTGGGGGGGCTCTGACTGACTCCAAAACCCAGAGGGCGTAGGCCAAATGCATCTCAGCAGTCAGGCCATGAACATGAGCAATCTGCCACTATCTCTGCTGCAGCCACAGGGGATGCACCACATTGGAGCGGTAGGAAGAGGAAGCCTAAGGATTTGTGAGCACGTAGGGTATGCACAAGGGCGTCTGACAGATGGTCATGTTTTTCATTTATATTTGGTTTTGGTTAAAGTCACTTTAACTGTTATCATTTTCACCACTGCCATGTCTTGCCCATTCTTGACTGGCTTTTGTGATAGTGCCCTTTCATGAGCTTCACCATGAATGGTGATATTTGATGCCACCCATTGGGTCACTTTACAGTGGGTGTATGTGCAGTTGCAGGACTGTTTTGTGCAGGGAGGGGTGCGTGGCCTGGTGTGGGCACTGTTCTTTCCAGGTGGTCTAAGGACTGGACTCTTCACACTTTCTGATGTTAGGAGAACCGTTCACATATCAGTGACTCCCTGGCCTCACAAGCAGCCACTGCTCTGCCCATGAGTTCCTCCTCCTCCTTCTACTCCTCAATGTGGCTGGCAGATGTGGATGGGACCTCCTCAAGCGGCACCCCTCTCTGTTGTGCCATGTTGTGCAGACGCAATGCACCACTATAATGCATCCAACTCTGTCTGGTGCGTATTGAAGCGCTCCCCCAGAATGATCAAGGCACCTAAATCGCATCTTGAGCGGTCCTATAGCATGCTCATTTGTATACCTGGTGGCGATGTGGCTGTCATTATATCGATGCTGTTGCTCGGTGATGGGGTTCCTCAGAGGTATCATGAGCCACGTGTGCAGGTGGTATCCCTTGTCCCCGAGGAGTCAGCCCTTAAGGGTGTTCGGTGCATGGAAGAGGGGCAGGATGTTGGATTCCCTCAGAATGAAGGCATCGTGGCAGCTGCCAGAGAATCTGGCGCACATGTGAAGGAATCTTTTGTGGTGATCACAAACGAGCTGAGTTTTGATGGAGTGATACCCCTTTCTGTTGATGAACAGTCCTGGCTCATGTGGAGGTGCTCATATTGCTATATGGGTGCAATTGATTGCTCCCTGCACCCGTGGGAAGCCAGCCACAGAGTGGAATCCAACTGCCCTCTCCGTCTGGCTGAGGTCGTCCATGGGGAAGTTGACGTAGTGCGAGGCCCTGCAAAACAAGCTGTCGGTGACCTGCCTTATGCACTTGTGTGCAGACGACTGAGAGACCCCGGCGATGTCCCCAGTGGCACCCTGGATTCGAAGAAGTTGAGGACAGTGGTGACTTTAACTGCGACGGGTAATGAGATGCCTCTCGGCCCAGCCGGGAGCAGCTCGGCATGAAGGAGGCTGCAGTTGTCTGCGACCCACCTGGCGAATCACTCTGAGCCTCTGTATGCACTGCTCCTCAGAGAGAACCAGGAAGGTGAGCCTTGGTCTCTGTGGCGAGGGTAGTGCCTCCTGCGACGTCGCTCTCTCTGTTGTTCCCTTCTGTGCTCTCATGCAGGTCCCTGTGGCGCAGCACTGTGTTGTGGAGCTCCAAGTGGCGGAAGTGCACACTGTGCCTGGCGAGGCTGGTGATGTTGCTCGTCCTCGGATGTAGTGGTGAATGCAGCCATGACGCCCCCCCCCCCCCCATCCTGATTGTGTCAGTTTGAGGAGGTCCGAAAAGTTGTTAAATATGTGTGAACGGAAAAATTCTGAGTGGAAACTAAGAATCTTCAGTGAGAACACAAAGATCTCCCAGCCAAAAGTTTGTCTGAAAGAAGTGAGTGCCCTGCTGCAATAACTCACCTTTTCTCCCCATCTGTTGAACAAGCATTTGAATGTCCAACTGGCTGCTGGATGAAACACGCCTGGTAGAACATGAAGTGTTTCCAACAGCACGGGAAACACACTAAGGATGTATGAAAATCGGACCCCTGCCCAAAATTAAGTACTGCAAGTATCTAAATAACTCTCTTAAGTATCATCCCGCCAGCTTTAATCGCCGGTGGGACGTCCACATTCGGGAGGAGCGCGCGCACCCAGATGCGTCAGTGGGGAACCCGGAAGTCTGCGGGTTGGAGCCAGGTTCTGAACCCGCTCGGGATTTCCCCGATTTTCGGAGCCCCCCCACCCGCCCCCGCTACTTCGTTCTAAAATCGGGGCCCATGTGTTTGAGAAGAACATTTAAACACAACCCACTCTTAAACCCTCCCAATTACGAAGATAACAATCATGGCCTTCAAAAGGGAACTGAATAAGTACTTGAGAGGAAAAAAATTGCAGGGCTACAGGGTTAGGGAGTGGACCAGTTGGACTGCTCTTGCATAGAGCCGGCACGGACTCATTGGGCCGAATGGCCTCCTTTCGTGCTGTAACCTTTCTATGATTCTAACAATGATTATAAATCCTGAAAAATAACACTAATTATAAATTTATCTTTCTTCGTAACAAAATAGGTTAGAAAAATCCACATTTACTTAGCTGTCTAATGAGAAAAGAACACTGGTAAAGAATGCAATCTGGTTACAATCTATGCAGTGCCCTAATCCTATGGGACTCCAGGGACACATGTTAATTTATTGAGTGAGGGAACAACTGCTTAAATCTCCATGCAGTCAAGAGAAAAGAATTGGATTAACATTCAAGATAAAAGTATTTTTCCAAACAGATGAAGAAGCTTATGCTAGAAAATTGGAAGCATTAACTCCCTAAAGGCCCTGTTTCATCGACTTTGTTGCTGGAAGAGTTGATGTCATCACTTTATCTTCTGCAAGTGCCCAGATTATCACAATTCAGACAAATGGAACCAGACTCTGGGAGAAGGCCTGTGTGGGATGGGAACTGTGGTAAAATTCTTTACATTATCAATATCTTACTTTCTTTTTGGAATATAAACACAAATAAAATAAATGGAGGTGGTGTATTTTGAATTCCTGATACAATCAATTTAGAAAGTTTTGTCCCACTCCAGTCATGTACAATGCTTCATGCAAGCTAATCCCTCCTCCCATGCTGCTGCAATCAAAACGGTGGCTTCCGAGATAAAGTAAGGAGTTTTGCAGTTGTATTTTCTCCAGACAAAGCTTATGAGAATGTGGGATGCACTGCCTTAGAAGGACATGTAAGTGTTCTATAGGGAGATAGGTACTTACTTGGGAAGTAAGGGTATTAACGGATGGGGAGAAAGGGAGAGGAATTGGGATTAAAAAGATAAAGAACTATCATAGTTAACAAAATAGCGGATCAGGCCTAGTGGGCTGAATGGCCTAATCCTATGTTCATATGATCATGTAGGACCTTTGAAGGACATAGCTGCCACTTAATCAAAATTGCTGTCAAAGCTGATAAGACCACATTGTGATAATTTATACCTCAAACCATCTGTCAGCTTTTTGGACTGATTTATCTTTATTTGCTTTATTTGCTCCTATTTCCAGCATGTTTTCCAGTACATATCTTCCTTGTGGGGGGATGGGGGGAGTGTAAAGGCCAGGCGGTCTAGGCTCAGAACTTCTCCATGGCAACTCTCAAGGCTGCCCCCTGATTATGATTCAACTGGGAAAGCTCAGCGATATCAGCTTTTCCTTCTCCAGCGCTGAAAAGCCACATACAAGCGGCTTGGCTGACAATTGACAAAACTGGTCCTGTGACCTCCTGGTAAATAAATTCAATGTGTTCCATACTGGTTGTTATTTAATCGTTATTTCCTTTAACTTATATCCTCCTAAACCTAGGTGATGACTGACAGATAACTTCTTTTAACTGACAGAGATGTGTGCACATTGTATATGGTATGCACTGTAACTTATGTATGCAGACTTTTCTTCACCCTGAACTTTTCATTTTTACTAAAAGTGTACTCTGTGGAAAGCAACCCACTGTTTAAATTCTCCAAATCTGCCTTATTCTGAAGATGGTGGTAGTCTGTTACCTAACCAATGCCATCACAATTGAATACAACTTGCAAAATCACGATTTTCTGAGTGAGAAGGGGCAGTCAACTAAGATGTACATTACAAGTGAGATTCCTGCTTAGAGGGTATTATACACCACAGGGAATGTTATCCTTCTCTGCTCCCTCTTGCATTAACTCTGTACTGAAGTTCAGAGTAAAAAGGAAATTCTTACTCAAGCTTGTACATAGTATTACATAGTACTTACAGCACGGAAACAGGCCATTTCGGCCAACAGGTCTATGCCGGTTTTATGCTCCACACGAGCCTCCTCCCACCTCACTTCATCTATAAATGCATATATATATACAAAAAAATGAAGATTAATCAACTAAATCTTATGTACGCAGACTTGAAGGCAAGGAGGAGCGCCAAGGACAAGTTAGTAAGTGTTTAGCTTGTTGGTTAGTGTTTTAGTGTCAGATAAACAGTAAAGTTCCTTAAAGCTAAACAAAAAGTTTAAATAACTTTGTTAACGTGGCAGGACCGGTGGGGCCTGTCGCATGCACATCCCGTGCCAAGTGGGAACTCCAGAAAACTTTGTGTGTCCTGGAAAACTACATGTGCAGGAAGTGCCACCAACTGCTCGAGCTCGAGTTCAGAGTTTCTGAGCATGAGGGGCGGCTGGCGTCACTATGGTGCATACGGGAAGCTGAGATTTTCGTGGATAGCACGTTTCAGGAGGTGGTCACCTCGCAGCTACAGAGTTCAGGTGGCGAGGAAATGGGTGACCACCAGACAGACTATGAGGAACAGGCAGAGAGTGCGGGAGTCCCCAGGGAGTGTGGCACTCACAAACCGGTATTCAGTGATAAATACCAGTGAGGGTGTTGACACTTCCGGGGAGTGCAGTCAGTAGCGAATCCACATCATCGTGGGAGACTTGGCTGCACGGGGTGTGGGGGTGCAAAAGAAATGCAGTTGTTATACGGGATTCGATAGTCAAGGGAATAGAAAGGCATTTCTGCAACTGGCGACCTGAGTCCTGCATGGTGTGTTGCCTCCCTTGTGCCAGGGTAAAGGACATCACTGAGAGGGTGCAGAACATTTTGAGGGAGGAAGGGGAACAGCCAGAAATTATGGTCCACGTGGGAACCAATGACATGGGAAGGAAGAGGGTTGAGGACCTGCAGTTGGAGTTTCAGGAGCAAGGGAGGAAGTTAAAAAGCAGGATCTCAAAGGTAGTAATCTCTTGATTACTCCCAGTACCACGCACTAGTGAGTATAGGAACAGTAGGACAAGACAGGTTAATGCGTGGCTGCAGCAATGGTGCAGGAGGGAGGGCTTCAGATTCCTGGGGCATTGGGACCAGTTCTGTGGCAGGAAGAATCTGTTCAAGATGGATGCATTGCACCTCAACAGAGCTGGGACCAATGTCCTCGCGGGGAGGTTAATTAGTGCTGTGGTGGAGGGTTTAAACTAATTTGGCAGCGGGACGGGCACCAGGATGAAACATAAGAGAGGAGAAACAAGGTGCACAGAGGACTGGGAAGGACAAGTAGCACTAGAGTAAAGAAAAGTTCAGAAATAGGAGGGATCAGACAGGGGGAAAATGCAAGGCAGTATTAGATGAGATTGGAGTGCATGTGCGTAAATGCACGTAGCGTGGCAAATAAGGTTGGTGAGCTGAAGGCTCAAGTCGTCACATGGGACTATGATATATTGGCAGTATCAGAGTCCTGACTCAAAGAAGGGGAGGATTGGTGCTTAATATTCTGGGTTACAAGGTATTCAAGAAAGATAGGGAAGGAAAGAAAGGAGGGGAGATGGCAGTATTGATCAAAGAAAGGGATGATATAGTTGAGGGGTCAAAGACAGAATCTATTTGGTTAAAATTAAGGAACAATACAGGAGCTATTATGCTACTGGGTGTATACTATAGGTCACCAAATAGTGGGAAGGAGATAGAGGAGAACATTTGCAGGCAAATTACAGAAAGATGCAAGAACAATAGAGTAGTGATAATGGGGGACTTCAATTATCCCAATATAGACTGGGATAGTAACAGTGTAAAAGGCAAAGAGGGGAGGAATTCCTGAAATGTGTTCAAGGGTACTTTCTGGACCAGTATGTTTCCAGCCCAACCAGGAAGGAAACAGTGCTGGATCTAGCTCTGGGGAATGAAGTGGGGCAGGTGGAGCTTGTTTCAGTGGGGGAGCATTTGGAGCACAGTGATCATAATATCATTAGGTTTAGAATAGTTATGGAAAAGGACAAGGAAGAATCAAATGTGAAAATGCTTAACTGGAGGAGGGGTAATTTCAGTGAGTTAAAAAGGGATCTTGCCCAGGTGGATTGGAATCAAAAATTGGTAGTCAAAACAGAATTTGGAGCAATGGGAGGCCTTCAAGGAGGCTCAGGTACAGAGTAGACACATCCCTACGAGGGGGAAAGGAAGGGCATCCAAAGCTAGAGACCCTGGATGAGTAAAGCTATAGAGATTAATATGAAACAGAAAAAGGAGGCTTATGACGAATGTAAGGTTCATAATATAGTAAAGAACCAGGCTGAATACAGAAAGTACAGAGGAGATCTAAAAAAGGTAAAAAAGAGGGGCAAAGAGAGAGTATGAGAATAGATTAACGACTAACATAAAAGGGAACCCAAAAGTCTTTTATAAACATATTAATAATAAAAGGGTAGTCAAAGGAAGTGTAGGACCGATTAGGGACAAAATGGACATCTTCATGTAGCGGCAGAGGGCATGGCTGATGCACTAAATCGTCTTTACTAGAGAAGAGGAAGCTGCGATTGTAGCAGTAAAGGAGGAGGTAGTAGCGATATTGGATAGGATAAAAACAGATAAAGAGGAGGTACTCAAAAGATTGGCAGTACTCAAAGTAGAAAAGTTATCCGGTCCAGAGGGGATGCATCCGAGGTTACTGAGGGAAGTAAAGATGGAAATTGTGGAGGCTCTGGCCACAATTTTCCAATCCTCCTTAGATATGGGGATGGTGCCGGAAGACTGGAGGAATGCAAATGTTGCGCTCCTGTTCAAAAAAAGGGAGAGGGATAAGTCGGCAATTACAGGCCAGTCAGCCTAACGTCGGTGGTGGGGAGCCCTTTGGAGACAATAATCCTGGACAAAATTAATTGGCACTTGGAAAAGTATGGGCTAATAAATGAAAGTCAGCATGGATTTCTTAACGGAAAATTGTGTTTGATTAACTTGATTGAGTTCTTTGATGAAGTAATGGAGATTGTGGATGAGGGTAATGCGGCTAATGTTGTTTCTATGGACTTTCAAAAGGCATTTGATAAAGTACCACCTAATAGACTTGTTGGCAAAGTTAAAGCCCATGGGATTAAAGGGACAGTGGCAGTGTGAATACAAAATTGGCTAGGGGTCAGAAAGCAGAGAATAGTAGTGAATGGTTGTTTTTCAGACTGGAGGGAAGTATGCAGTGGTGTTCCCCATGGGTCCACTGCTCCTTTTGATATATATTAATGTCCTGGACTTGGGAATAGAGGGCATAATTTTAATGTTTGCAGATGACACAAAACTCAGAAATGTAGTACACAATGCGGACGATAGTAACAGACTTCAGGAGGATATAGACAGACTGGTGAAATGGGCAGACACATGGCAGATGAAATTTAATGCAGAGAAGTGTGAAGTGATGCATTTTGGTAGGAGGAATGAGGAGAGGCAATATAAACTAAATGGTACAATTTTAAAGGAGGTGCAGGAACAGAGAGACCTGGGGCTGCACATACACAAATCTCTGAACATAAGAACATAAGAAATAAGAGCAGAAGTAGGCCACAAGGCCCCTCAAGCCTGCTCCACCATTCAATAAGATCATGGTTGATCTTGACCTCAACTCCACTTTCCTGCCCGATCCCCATATTCTTTGATTCCCTTAAGAGTCCAAAAATCTATCAACCTCAGTCTTGAATATACTCAACAACTGAGTAACTACAGCCCTTTGAGGTAGAGAATTCCAAAGATTCACAACCCTCTGAATGAAGAAATTTCTCCTCATCTCAGTCCTAAATGGCCGACCCCCTTATCCTGAGACTATGACCCCTCGTTCTAGACTCTTCAGCTAGGGGAAACAGCCTCACAGCATCTACCCTGTCAAGCTTCTTCAGCATCTCATGTTTGAATGAGATCACCTCTCATTCTTCTAAACTCCAGAGAGTATAGGCCCATTCTACTCAATCTCTCCTCACAGAACAACCCTCTCATCCCAGGAATCATTCTAGTGAACCTTCATTGCACCGCCTCTAAGGCAAGTATATCCTTGCTTAGGTAAGGCGACTAAAACTGTATGCAGTACTCCAGGTGAGGTCTCACCAAAGCCCTGTACAATTGCAGCAAGACTTCCTTACTCTTGTACTCCAACCCCTTTGCAATAAAGGCCAACATACCATTTGCTTTCCTAATTGCTTGCAGTACCTGCATGTTAACTTTCTGTGTTTCGTGTACAAGGACAGCTAATTCCCTCTGAACATCAACATTTAATAATTTCTCACCATTTAAAAAAATACCATTTTTCTATTCTTTCTACCAAAGGGAATAACCTCAATTTCCCCACATTATACTCCATCTGCCACCTTCTTGCCCACTCACTTAACCTGTCAATATCCCTTTGCACTTATTTCCCACTTAGCTTTGTATTGTCATAGAGTCATAGAGTAATAGAGTTATACAGCACGGATAGAGGCCCTTCGGCCCATCGTGTCCGCGCCGGCCATCAGCCCTGTCTACTCTAATCCCATATTCCAGCATTTGGTCCGTAGCCTTGTATGCTATGGCATTTCAAGTGCTCATCCAAATGCTTCTTGAATGTTGTGAGGGTTCGTGCCTCCACAACCCTTTCAGACAGTGAGTTCCAGACTCCAACCACCCTCTGGGTGAAAAAGTTCTTTCTCAAATCCCCTCTAAACCTCCCGCCTTTTACCTTGAATCTATGTCCCCTTGTTATAGAACCCTCAACGAAGGGAAAAAGCTCCTTAGTATCCATCCTATCTGTGCCCCTCATAATTTTGTACACCTCAATCATGTCCCCCCTTAGCCTCCTCTGCTCCAAGGAAAACAAACCCAATCTTCCCAGTCTCTCTTCATAGCTGAAGCGCTCCAGCCCTGGTAACATCCTGGTGAATCTCCTCTGCACCCTCTCCAAAGCGATCACATCCTTCCTGTAGTGTGGCGACCAGAACTGCACACAGTACTCCAGCTGTGGCCTAACCAGCAAACTTGGATACATTACAGTAGGTCCCTTCATCTAAGTCATTAATATAGATTGTAAATAGCTGAGGCCCAAGCACTGGTGGCAGGACAAGTTGAGAAGACTGTTAAAAATGCATATGGGATCCTGGGCTTTATTAATAGAGGCATAGAGCACAAAAGCAAGGAAGTTATGCTAAACCTTTATAAAACATTGGTTAGGCCTCAGCTGGAGTATTGTGTTCAATTCTGGGCACCACACTTTAGGAAGGATGTCAAGGCCATAGAGAGGGTGCAGAAGAGATTTACTAGAATGGTGCCAGGGATGAGGGACTTCAGTTATTTGGAGAGACTGGAGAAGCTTTGGTTGTTCCCCTTAGAATAGAAAAGGTTGAAAGGAGATTTGATAGAGGTGTTCAAAATCAGGAACAGTTTTGACAGAGTAAATAAAGAGAAACTGTTTCCAGTGGCAGAAGCGTCGGTAACCAGTGGACACTGGTTTAAGGACAGATTTAAGGTGATTGGCAAAAGAGCCAGAGATGACATAAGGAAACATTTTTTTATGCAGCGAGTTGTTATGATCTGGAATGCACTGCCTGAAAGGCTGGTGGAAGCAGATTCAATAGTAACTTTCAAAAGGGAATTAGATAAATACTTGAAGGGAAAAAATTTACAGGGCTATGGGTAAAGAACAGGGGAATGGGCCTAATTGGCTAGCTCTTACCAAGAGCCGGCACAGGCACGATGGACCGAAAGGCCTCTTCCTGTGCTGCACCTACTATGGTACTATGATACTATGATCTATCTTTTAAGGACCCATCTGACTTGCTCTGCTTGAATTAAGAACATAAGAAAGATAAGAAATAGGAGCAGGAGTAGGCCATACAACCCCTCGAGCCTGCTCCTCCATTCAATAAGATCATGGCTGATCTTCTACCTCAGCTTCACTTTCCTGCCCTATCCCAATATCCCTTGATTCCCTTAGTGTCCAAAAATCTGTCAATATCAATCTTGAATATACTCAACGGCTAAACATCCACAGCCCTCTGGGGTAAAGAATTCGAAAGATTCACAACTCTCTGAGTGAGGACATTTTTCCTCATCTGTGTCCTAAATGGCCGACCTCTAATCTTGAGTCTATGGCCCCTAGTTCTAGACTCTCCAACCAAGGGAAGCAGCCTCACAGCATCTACCCTGTCAAACCCTCTAAGAATTTTCAATGAGATCACCTCTCATTCTTCTAAACTCCAGAGAATATAGGCCCATTTTATTCAATCTCTCCTCAAAGGACAAGCCTCTCATCCCAGGAATCAATCAAGTGAACCTTCGTTGCACACCCTCTTAGGCAAGTATATCTTTACTTTGGTTAGCAGACCAAAACTGTACACTGTACTCCAGGTGTGGTCTCACCAGAGCCCTATATAATTGCAGCAAGACCTCCTTACTCTTGTACTCCAACCCCCTTGCAATAAAGGCTAAGATACCATTTGCCTTCCTAATTGCTTGCTGTACCTGCATGTTAACTTCCTGTGATTCGTATACAAGGACAACCAAATCCCTCTGAATATCAACATTTCTTAGTCTCTCGTCTTTTAAAAAATAATCTACTTTGCTATTATTGTACCAATTAAGAGTTGTACCTATTATTGTGGTGATCAGATTTGAGCAGTCATGCAGCTGTCTGCTAACCAGGCTGCTGCTGCTGTCCTCCCACAAGGGGTTAAAAAAAGAAAATATAGTACAGGAGAAATAGATGTCGATTACATTTCAGTGCAGTCCACTCCCAGGTATCCACAGAGATAAAAATCACCGGCTAATAGAAAACAAAGGGCATCTGTGCTACGGACTGACACGAGAAAATTGACCTCTGACACAACGAAGATTATTTAGTCAGCATCTGTTACAGGCTATCTCAAAGCCTGCTGGGATAGAGATCTCCGCTTCAGACTATCCATAAATATTTTTTTCAACCAAATATATGAAAGCAGTATTTTTACGGATTTGTATCTCTTCAGGTATGTCGCAAATTGTTTCATTTTATACTTCAACTTCAGGTGAAGTTTCTTAAAGGAGCTTCTAGTCTGTAGGTTTGATTTTTTTTGACAGTGGATAAAATTCCAATCTAGAAAAGGCTCACTGACCACTTAAACAAAACAGTCTCTATCTCCTGCTACAATGACTGCTTGTCATCTCTGATGTTGATCTGTACAAAAGATTCTTGTCGGTTTTGATATGGAACTGCATACGGCCAGAGAGTAATTTCTAACCTTATATAATAAGTAGAGTGACAGTGATAGAATGGTTATTATGTAACTGACTTGTATTGCATTTGCTGCAGCTGTACAATGTGTGAAGCACTGGCCAATCAGAAAGCTAAGCCAGGTTCCCCTTCTTGGAATTGCTGACAGCTTCTGCCAGCCCTCCATAGCAACTGCTTGAACCATTTATTTACCACAAAGAAAACTATGTAGCAGAGAGACTCCATTAAAAATCAAAACTCTGCATAGCTCAGACATAATATTCACACAAACCATAATATCAGCTGTCTCTCCAACAATAAAGCCATACCACTCATGAAGTAGCAGCAATTTGCCAATACTTTCATAGTCTAGTTAGAAACATAGAAGCCTTTTTTAAATGTATGATCTGCCATTAGTGCCAGTTGGAAAAGGACCATACTGTGGTTTCCATTCTGTGCACACAGAATTTAACATTTCTGCGAGAGTTTTATGTAAATTAGAGTGGGTTTGAGCTAATGTCACCCGTACCTAATTGTCCCCATTTAGTTTCAAAGTAACCTTATGGCCAATTAGAACAAGTCTTTACTGCACTCTGAGCATTTCAAATTAGCACTTTGTTTTTACAAAATTTTCCGGGAAAAAAGTCTTGGATCAAATATATCGCCCTTGGCTGGGTGTTTGCACTTACCTTCACCACTGGCTCTAAGCATGATTTCAGGCAATGAACAGACTGTAAGGACTACCATATGTAAGAAGCTCTCCTTTGCACCATAAACAGTTGATGAAGATGGTCCTCTTGCTACACCCTACAGTGTAGTCAGATAATGGCTTCATGGTCCAGAACCCAACAATTTTACACAATCTAGCTCAGGGAACTTTTTGCTTTAAGTCCCCCTAACTTATCAAGTATCTCTGGTACACTGACTCAAAATCCTCTAGATCACTGAGTGTACTACATAAATTGGACAATGAGTCTCTAGTGACTGCCTCTGGAAAATTTTAATTTAACAATTTCAACTCTTATCTTGTGCTTTAATTTCACTGCCACTGTTAGAGTCTAACTTCCTCTTTAACTACTCTTTTTCTGTTATGGTACTGGAAGAATTTTGTTTTAGCCATATTCATCTCCAGAATCCTCTTTGCACTTTTAATTTGTTTTAGCAAATTCCCACAGAGTTCTCTATCTCCTTTCTCACTGACTGAAGGTTCATTAAGGTAAACTGTAACCTCACAGAATATGATCGCAAAATAACAAATCCCGCTGTGCTCTATTTCTGTCATTACTCCAAGTACTCAATCATACCTCTGAATGAATAGCCTTATGCGAAAATGAAAACTATTGACCATTTTTGAAGAAATCCAAAACATAAAATAGTTAAGACATATCAGCATCAAATATTTGCGAATTAATATATATGAATAACATTGTTTAAAAACACACTGATGCGTAACAGGGAGGAGTTAATTTGATTGAATATCTATCATGGATAGATTGGCACCATTAGTATTCAAAGACAAATGGAGATGACGACGAAGAATTGGAATGTTGAAGCTTACGCCATGTTGCATTGCCTTCCAGACAGTCCTCTGGGGAGCCAGAGGAAAGGAGATGCATGGAACAGAAAGAGAAAGAGATTTTTATTGGAACATATACTTATGAAACAGCAAAGCTCCTTCAGTGCTTCCCTCTGACACCCCTATGATCTAGAGAGACAGCTGAACCAAAGATGTAATGGTTTTCAACCCCTTCAATTATTTACAGCTTCTGAAAAGTTGATGTTCATTTGCAGTGCAGGAAGCATAATAGAAAATCTTGGCACCAAACTGTAATTTAAATATCTGGCATGATGAAATATCTTTAGAAAACATCCTTGCTGGGACAGTCAGAAATGTTCTCACTCCTACTCCAAATGTATAAGGTCTAGATGTTATTCACATTGTGCTGCGGCTAAATTGTATTTCTGCCACATTTTAGTTTCCATTAGTACCATTGCATGACTTTTGCAGCACATTATTAAACATTAGTCTGGGCTTGTGCCACCAATCTCACTGCCATTCTGAATAAAAAAAAGGTTTTTAAAAATGCAGCAACTAAGCAGAAAATGCATATTTTAATCTCATTACTTGTGTTGTGTGAGACCATTTCCTGCTAGAGTTCAGGCATAATTTTGATGTGCTCAAACAAAAGCACACTGGAATTAAATCCAAATTTAGTTATGAATATTAATTCACCGGCACAACCCCACATGGAATGCAGCTGAACAAAGCTCGTTTGCTTTTGCATCATGCTGATGGATTTGAGTTTAGATTATGATAATATGTGCTTTAAGATAATCAAAAGTCCATTTTTATTTACAACCCCCAGATAAAACTATGTTAAAACTACCCACCACTAAAATGAAAAGCTAAAAGCGAAAACTTAACAGACAACAGCTTTCATTTTACAGAGACAATGGGCATGATTTTACCTGGGAGACGGGAACCCAGCCTGTCCCTAGATACTCACGTGGGAAACCCGGAAGCCAAATAAGTGCGTTGCAATCTGTGACTGCAAGTCAACTGAACGTATTTGTGCTTCCAGCTTTCCCACACGCCAGGCAGCCAGATTGACAGGCAGTCTGCCTGTCGGAAGGGAAAGGAGTCACGAATCAGAGAGGGGGCGGGAGGGAGAGATCGTGAGCCTTGGAACAAATCAGAGGTGGGGGATGTGGATGGCATCGGGTGGGCCTTGGAGATCGGGGGGGTCCAGCATCGGGGGGGTCCAGCATTGGGGAGGGGGTGTCGAGCATGGAAGGGTCGGTGGGGGTTGGACCGGGAGTTTGTTGGGCCTGGAAGAAACACTTCTGCTCCTCCGGGCCCACAAGCAATGCAATAAAGGCACTCATCTGATGGATCCGGCCCTTCCCGCCTGCTCTCACCTGACATGAATTGGAAGCAATGTGAAACTTGAACAGATAAGGTTAAATTCATTTTACTTTTGTAATACTCAACAAATTAAGTACCTTAACTATTTCAATGAGGTACATTGCCCTTTTAAGTATCGGCCTGCCGACTTTAAATGGGGGCGGAACTTCCGGGTGTCTGTTGTGTGCACGCATTCAAACGCGCCTGTGTCAAACCTGGAAGTGGGCACATTGGTGCCGGGATGCGGTCCCGCTCCAAAAAGCTATTATTTTAACCTCTCACTCGCCCCCAACCCACCCGTTCTTGGGGGTTAAAATTACCCCCAATATTCCTTTCTTGCTGGTGCTGCAGGCAAACATTAGCCATTATCATAAGGAGTGGAATGCTTTTAAAATGGAACTTTTAAACCTAAATGGAAAATAAGAGGACTCCACCCTCAATAAATAAATAATCAAGAATTGTAAGAAGTATGCTAAGATGAACACACACAATGTGGAAAAACACTTCAGAGGCCAGATCTAAAATGAGATTTTGGAATTGACTATGAATGAATTTACATAATTAAAGGACTTTCAATAATGTATTATTGTTTTAAAATCCCCAGTCAATATTACAGGAAAGATTTTCAGTCCTTTACTTTACAGAAATTGGCCTTGAATTTCCTCAAGGTTTCTGCAGGACTCCCACCATAACGGTGGAACCAGGAGCTCCTGATCAGCCTTAGGAAGGGCAAAACATCCACCCACCCCTTACAAGGCTATTAATGCCAAGGAGGCAAAGCCAGGGGTAGAGATTCCCTGCACTGGAGTTGCTGCTTCCTTGGCTCAAAAGTGACGTGGCATATTACTGGAGGCTGGTACGCTGAGAGAAGTGAGGTATCCATGCCTCCAGATAGGTGCAATCAGACCTTATTAGGTGTATCCAGGTCAGGGAAGCGGCCTGGACCCCTGAAGAAAGATTAGAGGTTTTTAAAAAAAAAATTGGGGGGAGATGGATGGAGTCTCATGGGAGAGGCTCGGGCACCTCCCCCCACCCCCTAATGGAGGACAGGCATCGATTTTCCATACATGTCAGGCTCGCAGGTGCCGGAGATGTGCCCATAGTAGCATATGTCATATGTTCCCGCTGGCCCCATATAAATCAGGTGCCCTTCTACTGACTCCATAAACTCCGACATGGTCAGCACTGGACAACACTGGCATACACAATCCCAGCATAACCGCCAAGATCGCAACCCACAGATTTTTGAGGCCGACATCTGTATGTTGTGTCCATGCGGGCCCTGTGGTACCACAAAAGCTTCTCTGTGACATCATGCAGCAGCTTAATGACCTCAGTGCTTCAACAATGATATTTTAAAAATTAACTTAAAACTGGTCTTAGCCATAAAATTGCATGATTCCGTTCCCAATGTTGAGTCTCACTCAATAAGAATGCAGTTTAGAGATTAAAATTGATATCTGAAATTGTGAATTAGGCACTCTGACCTTCCCATCCAATTCTGTGATCTTGTTGATCAAGATTTGCAAGTTCAAGCTTGCATGTTTAAAGATGGCTTGAAATATAAAAGAAAATGCACAATATGGAGTGGTGGAACGAATACTGCAATCACTCATAAGACTCATTTTAGTGATGTGCGAATTATGAGCCCATTCTCATCCATGGAACAAATCTGATAATCTATAGTTCCCGATTGTGCATCTGTAATCTTGCATGAAAAGACAGATCCTGATGTGAGCTATAACATATAAATAATTCCACATAGTGTTGCAGATAGCACATTTAAAAACTACAAACATGTAAAGCTCTGCAAATCAACCTCCAGATAATAATAAATGTCATTAATCTTGGCCAAAGCATAACAGAAACAAGATCTAAATTACATTTTAATGTTAATAATGTCTGGTGAGATATCAACCATGTGACACTGTTAGTTTCTTATAAGAGTAATTATTTTCAGTTACCCACTGAAAAATAGAAAGGATGCAATGATGATCGAATTTTTCAATAAACCGCTTCTTGAAATGGTTTACACACTCAGCTTCAATCACTAAACATCCCATAATAACAGCAGACAACATAATCAATACAGTTATTTGAACCATAATCACCTTAATACATGCTATGAATGGGATATCTTTTGAACTGAGCATCATGCACGCACTTCCAAACCCAATCATGCTGATGTTCACTGTTTTATTATGAAGACATATTAGAAGTTTTCTCCGTATCAAGCAACTGATACTAGCTCAATTGCTAAATTTAAACCTGAGATAGATAGCTTTTTGGCAACCAAAGGTATTAAGGGATATGGGCCAAAGACAGGTATATGGAGTTAGATCACAGATCAGACATGATCTTATCAAATGGCGGAGCAGGCACGAGGGGCTGAATGGCCTACTCCTATTCCTATGTTCCTAACTAGATTGTGAGTTTATTAAAAGCTGTGTACTATACTCTGTATGAATTAGCTTGGTTTAGGATGCATTTTTCCAAGTGAATGTTGTACTTATAAAAAGTTAACATTGGGGCAAGGAACACTTTCGATGGGCAATAAATGCCGGCGTTGCCAATGATGCCCACATCCCAAGAATGAATAATAATGTCATCTTCAAGCACTACCAGGTTAGGTTACTGTTAAATGAAGAGTAAAGCTTTCTCCATCTGTCCCAATAATGTGTCACAATCTTAAATTCAAACTTCTTAAACTTTACATGATGCAGTGAAAATAGATTCCCTAAAAAGGTGGAAAACTGATAAATGCATAACATTTACTTCACAGTGTCAGAGCTGGTGGTGGGCAATTCGGCAACTAACGGGATTAGGAGGCTCCATAAACATCCCCATTCTTAACCATGGTGGAATCCAGCATGAGTGCAAGTCGAGGTGCCGAGTGAATAGTCCTACTCAGCCTCTTCGTGAGGCCCCTACTATCATTGTTGTTGCTGTCCAACCAAATTTCTTCACTGTGATATTAAGAAGCGGTTGAGTACACTGGAAACACAAAAGCAACGGGCTGTATCTCAGCTGTAGCGCTGAAGACCTGTGCACCAGAGCTAGCTGTTCCCCTAGCCAAGCTGTTCCAGTACATCTATAGTGACATCAACCTGAAGGTGTGGAAAATTGCCCAGATATACCCCATCTACAAAAAACAAGATGAATCTAACCTGGCCTTCTCCGAATCATCAGTAAGATGACGGAAGAAGTAATCAATAGTGCCACCAGCTAACACCTGCTCACCAATAACCTGCTCACCGACACACAGTTCAAGTTTCACTAGAACCACTCAACTCCTAACTTTATCACAGCCTTGAACTAGACATGAATGCAAGAGCTGAGTGCTAGAGGAGAGGTAAGAGTATCTAACCACAACATCAAGCTAGCCTTCAACCATGAATGGCACCAAAAAGCCCTAGAAGGTTAATGGGGGTCAAGCAGAAAACACTTCAATGCTTGGAGTCATACCTGATACACAGGAAGATGGTTGTGGTTGTCGGAGGCCCAGGACATTGTTTAACTGGATCAGGTATATCAACATTGTGGCTACAGGAGCAGGGCTGGGTATTCTATGTCGAGAGGCTCGTCTCCTGACCCCTCAAAGCCTCTCTAAAAGCACAAGTCAAGAATGTGATGGAATACTTTTCATTTACCTGGATGGGTGCATCTTCTGCAACAACACTCAACACCATCCAGGGCAAAACAATTCTCTTGATTAGCACCCCAAGCTGTTGAGCATAATATCACCCCCCTACCCCCGCTCCCACCACTGGTACAATGTGGCTGCAGAATGTACTCACCAAGATTGCTTCAACATCACCTCCCAGCCCTATGGCCTTTACCACTAAGAAAATCAAGAGCAACAACACCACCTCCAAGTCACACATCATCCTGACTTGGACATGTATTGCCAATCCTTCATTGTCATTGGGTCAAAATCCTGGAATTTCTTACCTATAACAAATGGGGCCTTGCCGTCAAAAAGTTAAAAAAGTTGTTTGCATATTAAAAATGTAAAAATCGTCATTCATTTACAACTTTAACAGAAATAATACTGAAGAGGAAAGGGATCTGAAGCTCTCCAAACTGTTGTCTAAAAATGACCTGAGATCTGCTTGGTTATGTCTGTTGGTAACTAGAGGCTGTTTCTGTACATACATTGAAAATAAACATTTCATTACGCCAAATTAGCAGTCCCAGTGTTCAGGCTAACCTGTCATCCCTCTCTTGCCAGTAAGAGGTAATGTGCTGCATGTTCTTTGAGGCCACAATGTGAGTTTTCAGAGCAAACGCAAAATTGTTCAGTTGGACAATGTTTCCATTACTGGAAATAGTTCTCCATCAGAGTGTTGCATCAGTCTCCTTGCCTGTACATTAGCTCCATCCATATCAACCTCCTCCTCTCCCTCATCTTCTTCCTGTTTCTGCACCTGTTTGGGCCTCCACTTCAACCTGCATGTTCATTCCCATTTGAATGGTAAGATTGTGTAGCATGCAGCACACAGTGATGATTTTTGTAACCTTGGCTGAACTGTAGGGTAACACCTTGCCTGAGCAATCCAAACAATGGAATTGTTGCCTCAGCATTCCTATGTTGTGCTCCACAGTAACTTGAGTGGTAGCTTGGGCCTCACTGCATTTGGGTTCTGCTGCTATGTTGGGGAGTTCTAGTTGGGATCATCAGCCATGGATGCAAAGGGTAGCCCTGGTCTCACAAGAGCCATCTGTTCATTCTCACGGGATCTTCAAATAATACGGGCATCATGAACTGCACAATAAAAGCATCTTTTAATGGGCATTAATGCATCCTATCAGGGTTCAGTAGTCAGATAGCACTTGAACATTTATGGAATAGTATCCCTTCTCGTTCATGTACGTGCTATGGTTGTTTGGTCATTTAATTTTTTCCATTTTATCCCTCTAATCGTCTCTCTGAATCCCACACCTTACAGATCTGAGAGGACAAAATAGAGACCAGCTCCCTTGCATCTCCTCTATAATCAGCCACTAGGAGCTGCCTGAGGCTGGTCTGCAAAGAATTCCCCTGTCTTGCTGTGGGGAAGGGCCCAGCTTCCATTCAACACTTGCCCATAGATTAAGAATTTATGAGGTGGGGATCTGTGGATGCAAACCCATATCTATCTATTCCGTAACACAGGACTTTGACTCTCCATTGTTCTGCTCCAAAGTGCCACCCTCTAAATATACACATATAAATTTGATAACTTGCTATATTCCATTTTTCATGTCAATCTATTTTGGACTGCTCAGACAAAGTTAAATTAATTCATTTAAAAAAAAGTCAGAAAACAGTAACCACCTTATTTTCATGAATGTTTTTTTCAAAATAAACTTCACTGATCTTTTTTCAGAGCATGCCAGATATTTGTAAATATTATGTAAATGTGATCTGTATCATCAAGTAGTTCAGAAATAGCAATGTAGATCCCTTTAATCAGTTTTATTAATTCAAGTTGGTAGATTATGAACAGGAGACTAGCTGGTATGGTGGATTTTAACATTGCCCTTCAACTCCTCAAACATGGGCTTGAATCCAGTCTAGAGAGATGAGGTGAAAGTCTCTTTCCTCCAACAGCTGTTAAACGCTAAGCTCGGATGGTTTAAACCAAGTTTCCAATGAATATGAATCCATAGACAAAAGTTCCCAGTGACTGCACAATCTCATTCTGGAAGGCTTTCACAGGACAGCCTTTTATTGCAACAGTATGAGCATTTCTTTTCTTGCACTATCTATTCTGAGGATGAGATTACTTTTTTTATAAACATTATCCCATACAACGGTACATTTTTAATTTGCATTTTTTGATTAATTTTTGCACTCATCGAATTGAGCAGTGTTAGCACTAGGGAATAGAACACATTTCCACTTTGGGCACCCATTGTACACATCAGGCACTGTGTAAAACTGCCTAAACTCATTTGAAATAGGACCCCGACAGCCAGTTGAAAAGACTTATGTTTTTGAGGTTTTACTCCAAATATTTTTCTGGGGTTTAGAGTCTCAGACCATTCCCGTAGCTGAGTCCTTGCTCTCTATGACCCAAAGGATGCCGTCACCTACCCAAAAGCTAGGTAGTTTGTGGTAAGCCCAGAAATTGAACAGAAAACCCTCATCATTATATTTTAACTTACTGATATTATATCACATCCCCTCATTTGATCTTCCTCAACTTCGGAAGCCGGCAGAATAAGCATTCTAGTATCCATGGCCTAGGCTATAAACTGTTGAACAGATTTATTAAACAGTAAATGGATCAGAACAGCAGCAGTGACACGCTGTAGAGTTACAATAGGTACAGGCTTAAATATCCTTTTATTTGGAATAGCAAATGGACAAAAGGTCCCTGAACATTAACTTTATGTGAAGATTGTTGCTGACTATCCATGGCATGTCTCTAACCTATCTATATTCCTCTACTGGCTTCAGATGGACTACTTAATTAGAACAAGACAAGCTGAGATAAAAAGGTGATTTTCTGAATTTGCATTGCTGCCACGGAGCCTCGCCAACTGATAGCACATATTGGGAAATCAGGGGCATGATCTTAAATGGGAAAAGCAGGTGGTTTGGGAGCGGGGGGCAGTAAAAATTATAAAAATCTAAAACCCACCCTCAACCCGCCTCTAGCCCGCCCATTTCCAGTTTTCACAGAGGTGGGATGAAGTGAGGGCGATCAACCCACTCTTAGGAAGTGGGTCGGTCAGTAAAAGCTTACATGGAGGCGGCGGGCCTCCATTTTGACAGGTTTTTTTGTTTTTAAACCCTGAGGGCCGGGATTCCCGGGTCTTCTAATTCACGCCACGTGAGAGGAGGCGAGAAGGCCCGAAACTGCAGGTAAGCACCTTTATAGTACAGCTTGTGGGCCAGGAGGAGCAGGAGTGCTTCCTCCAGGCCCAACAAGCCTACTTGCTGCAGTGACCCCGCCCACAATCTCCGACCCCCGCGATGACCCCCGACTCCCACGATGACTGACCCCTCCGATGACTGATCCCCCCTAGATGACCCCGATGACTGACCCCTCCCCCCGGCTTCTGAGCCCCCTGATGACTGACTCCCCCCCCCACCCGGAGACTGAGCCCCCCGATGACTGAGCCCCCACCGATGGCCTGACACTCCCAGCCATCTAACACTTACCTGTTCACGTCCTCTTCCTTCTTTTCCCGTCCGACTGAGACCAGCCTGTCAATTAGGCCAGCCTGTCGGGCCAGAAACCCTCAAAAAAAAAAGACATCCTTACGTCAAAATCCTAAGGACATCCGGGAAACCCGTACTTCCGGGTTTCCCCTCAGGAATTCCACCTCCGCCCCCTCTATAAAATCATGCCCCAGGGACATGTGGCCCACAATTCTCCATCTAAAATCATCTTTACAAATTGAAATATGAATTACTTAAAAGCACGCAGAGTTGCCAATCAAACATATATTCAAACAAAACTCATAGGGTGCTTGTCTTTGAATTGAGTGCCTTGGTCTCTCCTTTGGAATTCTGTTGCAGATGTAACATCTGTTTTGCGGCTATTATGTATCAAAACTAACTGGGCCATTTCTCTGAGTGAACTTGGTTTTTAACCCATATGTGCCCTTGCAAGAAGAAAGAAGCCACAGATCAAAGAGAAATGTGCTTTATTTCTGTCACAGAGACTTTCATCCTATCAGCCCAGGTGGTATTCGAACTCAGATCCTGGAAGTGAAAGGGCAATGTCCCCCATCTATATTTAGGTGTAAACAAACTGCACTGCAGATGAAATTGACCCATATTTCTGTTTATCTTGTTCTTTTTATTTGAACTATTTAGAATGACATGGCATTTTGTGATTAAATGTATCCCATTCAATTAAAAAAATTCTTCAAAAAAAATTACAACAACTTCACAGCATCCAGAATTTGGCACTGGTATGGGCACATCACTGGTGCACTCAGAATGTTTGCAATTAGATTTAAGGCATACTGTTGGGGCAGTGTATAGGGAAATCTGAACTGCACCTAACCTCTGCTGTGCCTGAGCAGGTATTTTATGATGCTGCCAGATGTACAGAGGGTTAAATCTTTCCTTGTCCTCTTTACCACAAGCAGCCTTCAGCTTTAGCATACAATTCACCCTCAAAAATGTAATTCCTTTCAATAATTAGATTTAGTCATATACATTAATTTATTGTAGGTAAAGGCCCTTAAGATGTTTCTGAGAGATACGACAATTTGTTACAGAAATGTCAGTTATCATATTAAAGGATTTGTTTTAAACAATTCCTGTAAAATATTAGAGGAAAGGATACAAGGCATTTTTCCCCTCATGTTTTATTTTCAGGGTTTCAAATTCTTTCCTGTGGACATAATTTGGGGACTTTTCAGAACAGCCTCGCTGAAATCAAGAATTAATTGAACTAAAACATCAAACTTATCCCCCACACATCTCAACTCTGTATTGGTGTTCTACAGCATCACAACTTCCAGAATTTTGTTTGAAATACATTTCTGTTTTCTGAGGGTCAAAGACATAATGCTGAAAGTATGTTGGTTTTACATGTGATTTCATCGTGTTAATGAGACCACTGTGATCCCCTAATCATTTGCAGCCACGTGGAATGCTTAAGCTGACTTGCAAAATCAAGCCTGGGTCAGAATAAGGTTATACTTCATTTCTGTAAAACTAATAGCATTAATTCCACTATTCTAAGTGAAACAAGCAAGCTTTTTTTTTACTGTGTGGTGACCTATCATTTTTTTCTGAGAGCAGAGACCTATCATTTTTTTCTGATTTTTTAAATACTTATCCTTTTCTGTTTACAGTGACTAAACACAAGGAAAAAAAACATAGGAGCTAATTGGATAGAGGCAGCTTAATGACATCTTAATGGGTACATTTTAACTCTAATGAGCTTTCAAATGAATCCTAATGGCATTATTTCTACATGGCAAAGCTTAAAACCAAAATTAGAACTTTTTTTGAGAAGCATAGAACACATTAATCAAAATACTTTCACTTCTTCTGTAAGTATTGAGGGAGTGCTATTCATTTAAATTTATTCCAATAACATGACCTAACATGCATATTTAGATTGTGATAAGCTGAACTACAGTGAACATGCTGAAAGGTGCATTGTACAGCATCCCAAAATTGTTGCATAATTTAAATATTTCTCAAAGTACAAGTAAGTGTTCCCATATCTACAGGAAATTGCTGCTGTTTGGAAAAAAAGACAAAGGCACAGAAGGAAAATAATGAAAATTGATAATCCATTGGAAAATGAGAGAGAAAATGAGGCCAATTTCCTGAGCATGTTGGATTACCTGGGCACTGCACATAGAGGGAAATAGGGTGGGGAGGCTTGCTTGCCTGTAGGGAGCCCACCCGATCTTCCATCTAATGGGAATTGCTGACATAGGGCGTTCCTGCTCCCAGCTCCACCCGTTGGTGTCATTGGCCTTGTAAGAGCTGGGCGGAGGTTCTTCCCCAGCATATTTAGGTCTCAGCCAAATTCTGGGCCTTTCTGCTGCACTCTGCTGGAGTTGCAGTTATCTTGGGAGCAGTAGGATGTTCAGCATATTTAATGAAAGGATGCAAGCTTTTCCTTCTCCATGAAATGATGCCTTTTGTTCACCTACTGTTCTAAGACAATTTAAACCGTTCAAAAGGCTGCTCCAACATCCTTCACAGTTAGTACACTATAATAACATGACAGTTAAATTGCAGATTTTTAACTTGTTTTTTCCTTTATGTTTTCACTAGCTAGCACCCTAGATTAGGTACAAGACTGGCTGGTGTAGGATAAAGCTTCATCTAATTCTGCCTCAACAATGAGCTGAAATACCAGCCTCAAATGGACATTCATACTACACTAGTGTGACATTTCCAATTTTTTTTCTGTAGACCAGTAACTGGATTGAGGCTGCATAACTACGTAACAAAAATCAGAAGTGCAAAAGAGCCATTTGGCTCTTCAAAGCTCATCCCTCGAGTACAGAAACTCTCCCATTATGATATCTGATCACATTTTGCATAACCCCAATGATTTTGCCTCTTGCAAGTTTTTCCAAACATAATTTCACCAAAAACTTACAGCCAGGAAGGGGTCTCATCAGTGGTGGCTGGTGCCCTTTTTGACAGGTGAGGCACACGCTATACATGCCAAACCATGCCAACCTGTAACCATGGCAACGGGTCTTCACACATGCGCAATCAACTACATCTTTATCAAGTGCATTCTTTAATCTGTTGTAATCAAATCTGTTAGAATTATTTTCTCACTTTTTTGAACCTTATTATATCACATTGAAAAAACAGCATTTCAGAATCCTAAATAATTCATCCAAAGAACCAAGAGATTTGGTGTTTGAAATCAGCTCTCGGGAGATTTTAAACTGGATCTCTCTGTTCTTAAAACGCGGTGGTGAACAGGGTCAACTTTGGACTCAGTATAAACCCATGGTTCCTAACTAGATAGAGGAGCTGCAAGATAAAGGAGGAACAACCTGGAGCTGCAGGACTTGTGACGAATTCTTATGGCAATCTCACAGCATGGAATTGCACACAATTCCAGGTAAGGTAGTGCCTCACTTCACTCACGTGATGAGCCATCACTGGATCTCACAGCACTTTACAGACCAGAAGGCAAAACATGTGGTCAATAAGCAGAACAGAGAGAGGGATTTAGAGTAGCTGGGGAAGGGGGAAACATCCAGGGATATGAATCAAAGGCAGGAAAATGGAGTTGAGGCACAGATCAGCCATGATCTGATTGATTTTTTTTTATTCGTTCATGGGATGTGGGCGTCGCTGGCGAGGCCGGCATTTATTGCCCATCCCTAATTGCCCTTGAGAAGGTGGTGGTGAGCCGCCTTCTTGAACCGCTGCAGTCCGTGTGGTGAAAGTTCTCCCACAGTGCTGATAGGAAGGGAATTCCAGGATTTTGACCCAGTGACGATGAAGGAACAGCGATATATTTCCAAGGTTGGCAGAACAGACTCAAGTGGCTGAGTGGCCCACTCCTGTTCCCATGGTTGAAGATAAGCATCTTTACGAGGCTTTGAAAGCAGAGAAGGAGCTGACAAAGTAACATGTTGAAAAAAGGAGTTCAGGGCCTGGAGAATAGTGGCTGAAGGAGCGGGGGCTTGAAGCAGGGAACAAGATGTTAAGTCACTGTTAGATGAGCAGAGGGTGTGTGTAGAGATGTATGGCGGGAAGAAATTGCTGAGGTAGGGAGGAGTGAAGCTTTGGAGGGATTTGAAGATCAGAATGAGGATCTTGAAGTCAATTTGCTGGGGTACAGAGATTAGCAAGAATGAAGGGGTAGACTGTGGAATGTAGAAGTGGGGATGCTGGCACAGATAGCACTGGAGAAATTGAGTCTCAAGGTAATAAAATCATTGGTAAGGGTTTCAGCAGTGGAGAAGGGCAGGTAGGGATGGTGGCAGGCAATGTCTTGGAGGAGGAAAAAGGTTGACTTGGGAACTGAGTGGATGTAATGTAGGAAGCTAAGGTCAAGCAGAATGCTAAGGTTCCGTACCTCTGGGTTTAGCTGGGGCTGGAGACACGTAGGTGTTTGTGGCAGCCAAGAGGGTGGCTTTGATTTGTTGAAATTTAGGTGGAGGAATTTAAGGCTCATCTAGATCTTAAGAAAACAAGAAGAGGCAGGGATGAGAAAAGGTCACCAAAGCTCATCCCTCATTTATCATTCTTTGCGTAAAGAAATTTTTCCTGCTATCTGTTCTTAATTTACTTTTCACTATTTCCATTTATGTCCTTTGGTCTTACATCTTGGCATATTTTTAAGAAGTAATCTGGATTTATCTTGTTTTTCTATGCCATTTAATATTTTATATACTTCAGTGAAGTGCCTCGATAATTGTTTCCTTTTTAGTGTGTAAAGATTGAGCTTCTCGAACCTCCCCATACAACTTCTATGGCATGTTGATCAAAACTGAAAAACTTACTCTAAATCCACTTTTACATGGTGCTCATTTAGTTTGGATACCGGGAATGTGGGTTCCAGAGCCAGTTCCTGGTATTTACACTGTAAAGTCTAGCTCCCTAATCCAAACCCAGATTTCATAGAACCATAGAAATTATAAAAAAGAAGTCATTCTGCCCATCGAGCTTTGTCAGTACCCACTCTTCAAATAGAGCTATCTATTCTTGATGTGTTGGAAGAATGGCCCATAGGGCAAATAGGGGTAGTTTCTGCTTTTGGCGCAATCAGAAAATTGCGCCAAAAATGCGCTCGAAATTGTGCTGGTTAGGTTACAGTTCAAGTTTATGACAAAAATTATTTGCATAATCACAAACGTAAAATCTTTCATGAACCAATGTAATCAGCAACTTAATAGAAGGTAATCGTTTATTTTTTTTCTTTCCATTAAAAAGCATTCCTTGTTGCATTTAAGGGTGGTACCTGGTCCACTTTTATTAATACAGCTGAAAATGGGTTTATCACAAAAAATAAGTATTTTTAATAAGAGTTTCCAGTCCTCCACCTGTGAGTAACCTGATTTAAAATCACTGAAAATTACTTTAAAAAACTATATTGAACCATTCACTACTTTCATTGGTATACACCAGTCGATTTCTTAGTAAATTAAATATTTTTTGATATGAAAGAAACTACTAGTGCCTGTATGCCTAAGAAAATGAGTGCAATTTGAAGAGCCTTTCCGAACCAGCACAATTGGCGGAAACTTGCAATGTCGACCTGGAGGCGTGGCCAGTTTTGTGGGCGGGGCCTCATTTGGCTGAACTGATCTTCAACCAGCGTAAAAGTTTGCGGAAACTCGAGTGTGAATGGTTTTGGGCGTAACTCATGTATAAAATTCCTCGATCTTTTGTTCTGGTTCAGCCGATTGTGCCCAGACTTCGCTGATATTACTGGCATGAAGGAGCGGAAACTCTACTCCATGATGTTTAACTTAGAAAAGTCTTGATGTGGAGATGCTGGTGATGGACTGGGGTTGACAATTGTAAACAATTTTACAACACCAAGTTATAGTCCAGCAATTTTATTTTAAATTCACAAGCTTTCGGAGGCTTCCTCCTTCCTCAGGTGAATGTTGTGGAAATGAAATCCTCGAAATGAAATCACATTTATAATTCACAGAACAATGCTTGGTGATTACAGACAGTTTTTTCAACTGCCCGTTGCCAAGGCAATCAGTGTGCAGACAGACAGGTGTTACCTACAAGTTCTCCGAATATACAAATCACCAAAAAAAACCCACAGAGATAGAGAGGTAGAAACATAGAAAAGACAGCAACTGACCCGTTATATTAAAAACAGATAACATTTGTTCGCTGGTGGGGTTACGTGTAGCGTGACATGAACCCAATCCCAGTTGAGGCCGTCCTTATGGGTGCGGAACTTGGCTATCAATTTCTGCTCGACGATTTTGCGTTGTCGTGTGTCTCGAAGGCCACCTTGGAGTACGCTTACCTGAAGGTCGGTGGCTGAATGTCCTTGACTGCTGAAGTGTTCCCCAACTGGGAGGGAACCCTCCTGTTTGGTGATTGTTGCGCGGTGTCCGTTCATCCGTTGTAACAGTGTCTGCATGGTCTCGCCAATGTACCATGCTCTGGGGCATCCTTTCCTGCAACGTATGAGGTAGACAACGTTGGCCGAGTCACAGGAGTATGAACCATGCATCTGGTGGGTGGTGTCCTCTCGTGTGATGGTGGTATCTGTGTCAATGATCTGGCATGTCTTGCAGAGGTTACCGTGGCAGGGTTGTGTGGTGTCGTGGACGCTGTTCTCCTGAAAACTGATCAAGACCTTCGATCCAGACCTTCAAAGCATCCTACGCACTCTCATCCCACGTACTCCCCGTGTGGGAGACTTCTACTGCCTCCCAAAGATACACAAAGCCAACACACCCGGACGTCCTATCGTATCAGGCAACGGAACCCTGTGTGAGAACCTCTCTGGATACATCGAGGGCATCCTGAAACCTATCGTACAGGGAACCCCCAGCTTCTGTCGCGACACTACAGACTTCCTACAAAAACTCAGTACCCACGGACCAGTTGAACCAGGAACACTTCTCACCACGATGAACGTCTCGGCACTCTACACCAGTATCCCCCACGATGACGGCATCGCTGCGACAGCATCAATACTCAACACCAACAACAGCCAATCTCCAGACGCCATCCTACAACTCATCCGCTTCATCCTGGATCACAATGTCTTCACCTTCGATAACCAGTTCTTTACCCAAACACACAGAACAGCCATGGGGACCAAATTCGCACCCCAATACGCCAACATTTTCATGCACAAGTTCGAGCAGGACTTCTTCACTGCACAGGACCTCCAACCAACACTATACACCAGATACATCGACGACATTTTCTTTCTATGGACCCACGGCGAGGAATCACTAAAGAGACTACACGATAACATCAACATGTTCCATCCCACCATCAAGCTCACCATGGACTACTCCTCAGAATCAGTTTCTTTCTTGGACACACGAATCTCCATCAAAGACGGGCACCTTAGCACCTCACTCTACCGCAAGCCCACGGACAACCTCACGATGCTCCACTTTTCCAGCTTCCACCCTAACCACGTCAAAGAGGCCATCCCCTATGGACAGGCCCTGCGAATACACAGGGTCTGCTCAGATGAGGAGGAACGCGATGGACACCTACAGACGTTGAAAGATGCCCTTGTAAGAACTGGATATGACGCTCGACTCATCGATCGACAGTTCCGACGGGCCACAGCGAAAAATCGCATAGACCTCCTCAGGAGACTAACACGGGACGCAACCAACAGAGTACCCTTCGTCGTCCAGTACTTCCCCAGAGCGGAGAAACTACGCCATGTTCTCCGCAGCCTTCAACATGTCATCAATGACGACGAACACCTCGCTATGGCCATCCCCACACCTCCACTGCTCGCCTTTAAACAGCCACCCAACCTCAAACAGACCATCGTTCGCAGCAAATTACCAAGCTTTCAGGAGAACAGCGTCCACGACACCACACTACCCTGCCACGGTCACCTCTGCAAGACATGCCAGATATTCGACACAGATATCACCATCACACGAGAGGACACCACCCACCAGGTGCATGGTTCATACTCCTGTGACTCGGCCAACGTTGTCTACCTCATACGTTGCAGGAAAGGATGCCCCAGAGCATGGTACATTGGCGAGACCATGCAGACGCTGCGACAACGGATGAACGGACACCGCGCAACAATCACCAAACAGGAGGGTTCCCTCCCAGTCGGGGAACACTTCAGCAGTCAAGGACATTCATCCACCAACCTTCGGGTAAGCGTACTCCAAGGCGGCCTTCGAGACACACGACAACGCAAAATCGTCGAGCAGAAATTGATAGCCAAGTTCCGCACCCATGAGGACGGCCTCAACCGGGATCTTGGGTTCATGTCACGCTACACGTTACCCCACCAGCGAACAAATGTTATCTTTTTAATATAACGGGTCAGTTGCTGTCTTTTCTATGTTTCTACCTCTCTATCTCTGTTTTTTTTTTGGTGATTTGTATATTCGGAGACCTTGTAGGTAACACCTGTCTGTCTGCACACTGATTGCCTTGGCAACGGGCAGTTGAAAAAACTGTCTGTAATCACCAAGCATTGTTCTGTGAATTATAAATGCGATTTCATTTCGAGGATTTCATTTCCACAACATTCACCTGAGGAAGGAGGAAGCCTCCGAAAGCTTGTGAATTTAAAATAAAATTGCTGGACTATAACTTGGTGTTGTAAAATTGTTTACAATTAGAAAAGTCTAGTATTATGCATGTGGACAGATCAAGTGCTGAATATACTTACACCCTACGGGGAACAGAACTAAAGCCAGTGGTGAAAGGAAGAGATCTGGGTCTTTAAAGGTTCTAAAAGTTCATGACCAATGCAGTGGATCTATAGCTGAAGAAAAAAAGAGTTCTTGGTTGTGGACAATTCACAAAACAAAGCATACCGTTTTGTCCTTGGGAAGACTTTGGTTCGGTCTTAGTTAGAATACTGTGTCCCGTTTTGGTGTTCTCACATAATGCGTGATATCGAGGCTCTGAAAAGTTGCAGAGGAGGCCCACAAGAATAATTCCCAGTTTAATACACACTAGTTACCTAGATAGGCTCAACAATCTGGGTCTCCACACTTCAGAAAAGTGTAGAGTCAGGTGATTTGATTGAGGTTTATAAAATAATGAAGGGACTAACTTGTTCTTCTGTGGACCAAGTATTTCAACTGGAAATGTTAGGGGGGACCAGGGGTCATGTTCACAAGTTATTTAAGGGCAGAACAAGGTTGGATGTTAGACGGTTCTTCTTTTCCCAGAGAGTAGTGGACCTGTGGAACATGTTGCGAGTTTGTACGGTGAACGCTGATTCGCTGTACTCCTTGAAGAGAGAGCTGGACCTGTTTCTGGCCAGGGCAGAAATCACATTGTACAAGAGGTAGGTATCCTGCAATATCAATTAGGTTCTATGTGATCTCGTTTCAATCCTAAAAGGGTTGGAGAGGAATTTTCCAGATTGGATTGGGTTTTTGCCTCTCCAGGTGGATGGGGAATCTTTGTATTGTAATGCACTTTGTATTGTAATGTATTCCCAAGTCGGGATGGTGTGTGACTTGGAGGAGAACGTGCAGGTGGTGTTGTTCCCATGTGCCTGCTGCTCTTGTCCTTCTAGGTGGTAGAGATCGCGGGTTTGGGAGGTGCTGTCGAAGAAGCCTTGGCGAGTTTTTTTTTATTCATTCATGGGATGTGGGCGTCATTGGACAGGCTAGATTTTTTTTTTATTTGTTCATGGGATGTGGGCATCGCTGGCACGGCCAGCATTTATTGCCCATCCCTAATTGCCCTTGAGAAGGTGGTGGTGAGCCGCCTTCTTGAACCGCTGCAGTCCGTGTGGTGAAGGTTCTCCCACAGTGCTGTTAGGAAGGGAGTTCCAGGATTTTGACCCAGCGATGATGAAGGAACGGCGATATATTTCCAATTCGGTATGGTGTGTGACTTGGAGGGGACCGTGCAGGTGGTGTTGTTCCCATGTGCCTGCTGCCCTTGTCCTTCTAGGTGGTAGAGATCGCGGGTTTGGGAGGTGCTGTCGAAGAAGCCTTGGCGAGTTTTTTTTTATTCATTCATGGGATGTGGGCGTCATTGGACAGGCTAGATTTTTTTTTTATTTGTTCATGGGATGTGGGCATCGCTGGCACGGCCAGCATTTATTGCCCATCCCTAATTGCCCTTGAGAAGGTGGTGGTGAGCCGCCTTCTTGAACCGCTGCAGTCCGTGTGGTGAAGGTTCTCCCACAGTGCTGTTAGGAAGGGAGTTCCAGGATTTTGACCCAGCGATGATGAAGGAACGGCGATATATTTCCAATTCGGTATGGTGTGTGACTTGGAGGGGACCGTGCAGGTGGTGTTGTTCCCATGTGCCTGCTGCCCTTGTCCTTCTAGGTGGTAGAGATTGCGGGTTTGGGAGGTGCTGTCGAAGAAGCCTTGGCGAGTTTTTTTTTATTCATTCATGGGATGTGGGCGTCACTGGCGAGGCCAGCATTTATTGCCCATCCCTAATTGCCCTTGAGAAGGTGGTGGTGAGCCGCCTTCTTGAACCGCTGCAGTCCGTGTGGTGAAGGTTCTCCCACAGTGCTGTTAGGAAGGGAGTTCCAGGATTTTGACCCAGCGACGATGAAGAAACGGCAATGTATTCCCAAGTCGGGATGGTGTGTGACTTGGAGGAGAACGTGCAGGTGGTGTTGTTCCCATGTGCCTGCTGCTCTTGTCCTTCTAGGTGGTAGAGATCGCGGGTTTGGGAGGTGATTTCGAAGAAGCATTGGCGAGTTGCTGCAGTGCATCCTGTGGATGGTACACACTGCAGCCACTGTGCGCCGGTGGTGAAGGGAGTGAATGTTTAGGGTGGTGGATCGGGTGCCAACCAAGTGGGCTGCTTTGTCCTGGATGGTGTCAAGCTTCTTGAGTGTTGTTGAAGCTGCACTCATCCAGGCAAGTGGAGAGTATTCCATCACACTCCTAACTTGTGCCTTGTAGATGGTGGAAAGGCTTTGGGGAGTCAGGAGGTGAGTCACTCGCCACAGAATACCCAGCCTCTGACCTGCTCTTGTAGCCACAGTATTTATATGGCTGATCCAGTTAGGTTTCTGGTCAATGGTGACCCCCCAGGATGTTGATAGTGGGGGATTCGGCGATGGTAATGTCATTGAATGTCAAGGGGATGTGGTTAAACTCTCTCTTGTTGGAGATGGTCATTGCCTGGCGCTTGCCACTTATCAGCCCAAGCCTGGATGTTGTCCAGGTCTTGCTGCATGTGGGCACGGACTGACTCATTATTTGAGGGGTTGCGAATGGAACTGAACACTGTGCAATCATCAGCGAACATCCCCATTTCTGACCTCATGAAGGAGGGAAGGTCATTGATGAAGCAGCTGAAGATGGTTGGGCCTAGGACACTACCCTGAGGAACTCCTGCAGCAATGTCCTGGGGCTGAGATGATTGGCCTCTAACAACCACTACCATCTTCCTTTGTGCTAAGTATGACTCCAGCCACTGGATATTTTTCCCCCGATTCCTATTGACTTCAATTTTACTCGAGCTCCTTGGTGCAACACTCGGTAAAATGCTGCCTTAATATCAAGGGGAGTCACTCTCACCTCACCTCTGGAATTCAGCTCTTTTGTCCATATTTGGACCAAGGCTGGAGCCGAGTGGTCCTGGCGGAACCCAAACTGAGCATCGGCGAGCAGATTATTGGTGAGTAAGTGCCGCTTGATAACATTGTCGACAACACATTCTATCACTTTGCTGATGATTGAGAGTAGACTGATAGGGCCGGATTGGATTTGTCCTGCTTTTTGTGGACAGGACATACCTGACCAATTTTCCACATTGTCGGGTAGATGCCAGTATTGTAGCTGTACTGGAACAGTTTGGCTAGAGACGCGGCTAGTTCTGGAGCACAAGTCTTCAGCACTACAGCCAGGATGCTGTCGGGGCCCATAGACATTGCTAACTGTGACCTGACCAATGCCATACACAAATTCAATATCACTTCTTTGCTTTTATGTTCAATGTCCCAATGCATAAAATCCTGAATCCCATTTGCATTTAATGGCCTTTTCTATTTGCTTGGAAGACCTATGTATCTGCACTCCTAGATCTATCTGTTCCTCCATTCTGTTAAGAAATCTAACCGTTTGCAATATACTTCCTTTCACTGTTCTTCCTAAAGTGTACTACTTCACGTTACTGCTTTGAACTTCAGGGAACCAGCACATGCCAGTCACCCAGAATCTGAACCAAAGGAGCACCAATGTAAAAACAGCTTAAGTGTGGTCTCATCTGTGAATTGCACCAGTTTTACAAAACCATTAAAATTTACTAATTAAAATCTTTATTAGAGAGAAGCTGCATTAATATAGCGTGTTCTTATTTCCTCGGGATATCCTAAAGTGCTTCACATCCAATTACTTTTTTGAAGTGTAATTGTAATTGTTATGTAGGCAAACATGACAGCCAATTTGTAAATGAAATGAATGTCTAGTTAATCTGTTTCTGGCGGTACTGGTTGAGGGACGATTGTTGGCCAGGACATTGGGAGAACTACCTGCTCTTTTTCAAATGATGCCATGGGATATTTTATGACCATCGAAACAGGCAAATCTGCTTCAGTTTAACGTCTCACCCAAAAGACTGCCACTCTGACAACCCAGCACTCTTTCAGTACTATACTGAAGTGTCAATCTAGATCACATGCTGAAATCCTGTAGTGAGGCTTGTACTCACACCCTTCTGACTCAGAGAGGACAGTGTTACCAACTGAGCCAAGCTGACAAAAAAAGAAATAAATATTTAGAGGCGTATGAATTATAGAAATTAAACCATTGAAGGCATGAACTCTGTGAAACCCTCTGCAAAACAGTAAAATAGTTATTTCAAATTAAATACAGAGCAACATTAAAGTGGAATACATTTCACAAACAAATGGGGCACGATTTTAAAAGGGTGGCGGGGATGGCAGCGGGGCAGGGGGTGAATGGGCGTGCGGGTAACCCAAATAATAAAACCTGACTGCTCCCCACGCAATCGCCACTTAATTGGTGGCCATTAACCTTGTTTCCGAGTTTGCCGTCTGAAAGCTGCGCAGTGGGCGGACTGCGCACCCACATGACAGGCTGTCAACTGCAGCATCTAGATTTACTCCAATGGCTTTTGCTGAACCAATAAGCAAGGAGACAGAATGGAGCAGCAGTGGGGCAAGGTTGCTCCAAGATTCAGTGATTCCTCACTTGAGGTGCTGCTGGCCGGGGTGAGGAGGAGGAGGGAACTATTTTACCCAGCCAACAGGAGGAAGCGCCCTGCCTCTGCCACCAAGAAGGCCCGGCTCTGGCTCGAGGTGGCAGAGGAGGTCACCAGCAGCACCAGCATATCCCACACTTGGGTCCAGTGCTGGAAGCACTTCAATGAACTAACTAGGTCAGCAAAACTGAGTACACTTACTGATTCTCCTGCATTCCGTGTTGCACATCACCAACGCCCCCTCCCCCCCACACCATTCTGCACTGCCAAGACTACTCCATCACATCACTCCTCACACCCGCTTAAGACTCATCCTCAACTTACCTTCACTTCCTGAGCACATCCTCACCTCCCCATTTCTGACCCCACCACTACCACTCACCCCAATCCGGATCCAATGTGATATCTCCGTCTGATATTCACCATCTGATGCATCTCTTTCACTGTCAGCCTCACCTAAAGCAATGCATTCATTGGCTGACCACTTCACTGACACATCTGTACTTTCTCCCCTTGTAGAAGAGAGCGCAAAATGCATGCGAGAGGGCGAGGACTGGAGGGGGGCCACAACAATTATTGGACCTCACAGAGGCGAAGGAGGAAGCCCTGGAGATCAGCCGCACCCTCAAGTCACTGACATCGGGGATGCCGAGACTGGCGCCCCACAAACGTCTGGTGACACAACTTTAACATTCATCACACACAACATGAATTGATGTTAAGAATGATTGCCATGTTGAACATCTCAGTATGCTCATCGCAAAATGACACATCTGTGATGATGCTTAATATTGCCTTCTGTTCTCTTACAGGCCCTTGAACAACTGCAGTGACATGAAAGGGCGATTCCTCAGAGGACCGACCGGCCTCTAAGAGCGCACCGTCACATCTTAGTGAGCCATCCACCAGCGCAGATACTCACACATTGGTGGGTCCTAGTAGTCAGTTAGTTGGGGTTGCACATGGTGAGTTACCTTACACAAGTGAGCACGAGCAGACACTGGTGGCAGGGGCAGCTGTGGAGTGTCTGTGTTGGTGGGAGCACTCCTCTCCAGGCTCTGCTCAGCTGGATGCAGATGTTGAACCCCGGGGGCCATCCTTTCAAAGGAGAATGATCCAGGGACAGTAGCACATTTGGAGGTAATGGAACGGGTGCCACACATGCTCTCTACAATAACGGAGAGGATGGAGGAGTCCAACTCCTGCATTAGTGGAATGGTGGCACAGGTACATGAGGGAATGTCTGAGATAGTGGTGCAGGTAAGTGAGGGAATGTCTGCGATGGAGAGAAGGCTAGCTTCCATTGAGCTTCAAGCACGGCTCACAAGTGAGTCCATTCAGGCCCTGACAACGACTGTTCGGACTCAGGGTGAAAAACATTCGCCGCCTTAAACAGGCATACAGAAACTTTACAACTGGGCTTACAAGACATCATACATGTCCTCCAAACTGTTCTCCAGCAGGGTGGTAGGAGTGATGTGGGCCTGGTCCATGAGAGGGATGATGGCGAAAGGGGACATGGAAGTGGGGACACCACTCAAAGCACTCCCACGTCTCACCCATTGCCCTCCTCTCGACCAGTACCTGCAGTGCTGCCTCCTCTCCAGGTGGCTGAGTCTGCCCCAGCACAGGTGCAGGTGGAGCAGTCTTTGGAGGGGCCCTCACAGGCTCCAAAACCTAGAGGGCGTAGGCCCAAAGCATCTAACCAGTCAGGGCATGAACATGAGCAACCTGCCACTGCCTCTGCTGCAGCCACAGTGGATGCACCACGTAGAAGTAGCAGGAAGAGAAAAGCTAAGGATCTGTGATTACGAGAGATATGCACAAGGCTGTTTGACAGACTGTCATGTTTTCCATTTATATTTGTTTTTTGTTGAAGTCATATTAAATGTTATCATTCTCACCACTATTGTCACGTCTTGCCCATTCTTGATTGGCTTTTGTAATAGTGCCCTTTCTTGTGATTCATCATGAACGGCAAGATATGATGCCACCCAGTGGGTGACATTACAGTGGGTGTATGTGTATTTGCAGGACTGTTTTGTGCAGGGAGGGCGGGGTGCGGGGGTGGTGGGGTGGAGGTGTTGGCGCTGCTCTTTCCAGGTGGTGTGAGGACTGGACTATTCTCACTTTGTGATCTCCTTATGAGAAGTGTTCAAATATTAATGTCTCCCTGGCCTCACAACCAGCCAGGTGAGCCGCTACTCTGCCAATGCGTTCCTCCTCCTCCCACTCCTGCTCCTCCTCAATGTTCATGGTAGATGTGGATGCTGGATGAGGGCATGGGGCCTCATCAACCGATAACCCTGTCTGTTGCGCCATGTTGTGCAGGACACAACACACTACTATAATTCTACTCACTCTCGCTGGTGGATATTGAAGCGCTCCCCCAGACGATCCAGGCACTGAAATCGCATCTGCAGCAGTCCTATCGCACGTTCAATTACAGACCTGGTGGCGATGTGACTGTCGTTGTATCGATGCTGTTCCTCGCTGATGGGGTTCCTCAGAGATGTCATGAGCCAGGTGTGCAGGGGGTATTCCTTGGCCCCGAGGAGCCAGCCCTTAAGGTTGTTTAGTGCGTGGAAGAAGGCCAAGATGTTGGATTCCCTCAGAATGAATGAATCATGACAGCTGCCAGGGAATCTGGCGCACAGGTGAAGAAATCTTTTTGGGTGGTCATAAACGAGCTGAGCGTTGATGGAGTGATAACCCTTTCTGTTGATGAACAGTCCTAGCTCGTGTGGAGGTGCTCGGATTGCTATTCGAGCAATCGATTGCACTCTGTACCCGTGGGAAGCCAGCGACAGAGTGGAAACCCAGTGCCCTCTCCGTCTGGCTGATTTCGTCCATGGGGAAGTTGATGTATTCTGAGGCCCTGCAAAACAAACTGTCGGTGACCTGCCTTATGCACTTGTGGGCAGACGACTGTGGAACCCCGGCGATGTCACCGGTGGCACCCGGAATGATCTGGAGGTGAAGAAATTGAGGGCAGTGGTCACTTTGACTGCGACGGGCAATGAGGTGCCACCAGGCCCAGCCGGGAGCAGCTCGGCATGAAGGAGGCTGCAGATGGCTGCGACCACCTGGCGACTCACTCTCAACCTCCATAGGCACTGCTCCTCAGAGAGGACCAGGAAGCTGAGCCTCGGTCTGTAGACCCTCTCACGAGAGTAGTGCCTCCTGCGACGTCTGTCCCTCTGTTGTTCCCCTCTCTGTTCTTGTGCAGGTGCCTGTGGCACAATACTGTGTTGTAGAGCTGCAAGTGGCGGAATTGCATGCTGTGCCTGGCGAGAATGGTGATGTTGCTCGTCCTCGGATGTAGTGGTGAATGCAACCATTGCACCCCCCATCCTGATGGTGTCAGTTTGAGGGGGTCCGAAAAGTTGGTAAATATGTGTAAACGGAACAATTCTGAGTGTGAACCAAGAATTTTCAGTCTAAATACAAAGATCTCCCAGCCAAAAATTTGTCTGAGAGAACTAAGTGTCCTTGCTGCAATAACTCACCTTTTATCCCCATCTATCAAACAGGGATTTAAATGTCCAAATGGCTGCTGGCTGAAACCTGACTACTTTCCCATGGCGTGCTTCACACAGCATGGGAAATACGTTGAGGCAGCGTTGAAATCGCTTGCTATCATTCTTAATTGCATTTATGCACATTTCAAGTACTTTACTTAAGTCTAAATATCATCCCGCTGACTTTAATTGCGCATTTTTCTGTGGATTGGAGCCAGGATTCCTTCCCGCTCCAGAAAATACCAATTTTCTCTTTCCCTCCGCCCCCAACGCACCTGCACTTTCATTTTAAAATTGTGCCCATGATCTCTATCCCTCTGATTAAGTATACATTTCTGCAATGACTCTGCAGGAACTTAAATTACAATAGAATACAAAAGTGTTATCATAGATATTTGCACTTTCCAAGTTCCTTGAGAAATATATGTGCAAATGTTTGGCTCCTACAAAAATACACCTGTTTGCCCTCAGATTGTCTCAACACGAAACCCAACAACTGCCCAATTGGCACTTGAATCAGTCATTTAGAGGATCAGTTTTATGTACATTATATCTCATACCCACTCAACTGAAAATGGGTGTAACCACACTGATTGACAGGTATTTGGACTGTCCCTGTATGACTAGCCCATTCCGATATCTGGGAATCCGGGAACATCTAAAAGATTTCCTTCCTCCTCCTGGACTATAAAATTGGGAACTTCTGGCAATATTCGTGCAGATGGGACATGTGGCATTTGTTCCACTGGAATCGGGTTGGCCCCGGTATGCTGGACATTTAACGGCGAGGAGGTGACCAACTGACTCAGGTCACGGAAGTAACAGTGTGCAAGGCTGCAGAGTGGTGGAAAGTACCATGGCTCCCTGCACGAGTTGTCAATCTCAGCCACATGGTTGTGGGGAAGCAGTGAGATAAGGCCAGGTATTTCTCTATAGAGTGGCGGCGATATCCCAGCTCTAATGCTTTTATGCACCTTCCAACAGCTGCTTCGGATTATAGAATAACTTATGAACAAAATGGATAGAACTAAAAAGAATGCCTCCCACTGCTCCCTTCCCCCATCATGTTGTGGCATAGTTCAGTTGCATCAGTTACTGGCACAAAATAGCTCAACCTTTAATTTTAGGTTTTATTATATGCCAGCAGCAGTCACTTGCATCGTAGAGTAAATCAAAGGGCCGCATTGGCACAAAGGCTGACAATCCTGCCATCCAATGTGTCTTAGAAAAGGAGTTTTACACTGACTTTAGAAGGAGTGCAAACCTGCAATGATGAAACGCTGTGCAATCTATTAGTTCTTCTCAAATTATTTCAAATGTACACATGTATATCAATTTAAAACAGGGTAACAGGGTGGGGAGAACTTACATAGCTCAGCCCAGGCATCCATAACTGTTTCTGCCAACACAGGACCTACAATGGAAGTTTGAACATGTATTGGTGTACCCAATTGGTTAAGCGTGGATGGTAATGTGACCAAATAGTAAAATAGCAACTTTTTGGATCAGCATAATGCACATTATGATATTATACACATGCAAGAAACAAAGATAAAATAGGTCCCATTGTTTTGCCAGGACATAATATAAGTATTATTAATACTCAAGAGTAATTATGAGGTGATAATCTCATCAATGGGTTTAGATAAACCATGGCGCAAAGCCCAAGCAATCCATAATGTACACTTGAAATCACTAGGGTATCTGCTGATGGACTAACAATCACGTAATCATTTCAAATTTATCAAAAATTAATCTCATGTTTATTATCAGAAAACAATGCAGTCAATATATTTCTTACCCTTTTAACCAAGAATCCTTTTAACATTTTATTATCACTGTCTCTTGTTCAAAAAAATTACATTTTGTAATATGCACACACATTGGACACAAAACTCATTTTCACAATTCAACCAGATTCAGTTCTTCTCAAAATCTCACTGGAATTTCCCACAGTAACATCACAAAGTAGTCCTCCTGAGCCCATAAAAGGTGGCATAACTGATTTAAAATAAATGGGTTAATGCCTGTGTTAAAATAATAAACAGAGGAATGTCATGAATTCGTTAAGCAGAGTATGTGGATATCAACAACAATCATTTCCAGATTATAAGCCTTTAGGTTTCTCAAACAAGAAATTTTGCATTATAGTTAACAACAGGTATACTTACAGTGCCTTTAGCTGTTGCTAGGGAAAGCGCGTTGGTGATAAAGAAACATGTTCTACAGGGTGTCATTTTTCACACAAGACAGCAAAAATATCAGTCCCTTTTCTCAGGGACAGTGTTCCTTATCACTTGGGGTTTTCCACAGTAAGTGCAGACTGTGGGGGTGATTTTTGGATTGAGCGTAGGTGCATGCGCCCACCCAAAGGAGTCGGCATGGGCCCATGCCATTTTTGTGGCTGGAACACATTTATATTAATTCGGTGAAATGCCAGCGCAAATGACAGCTCCCTATAGACAGTTAGAGAGACTGATTTTGAAGAGCCTGCGGCAGCACCTTAAAGGGGAGGGGTGGAAATGTTGGGAGTGAATGGAAGCACCAGTTTTGAGGAGGAGGCAACATTTTTGCAGCATCTACAGCAGCAAGGACATAAATTGTAGAAACCTTTAAGCTTCAAAACCCACAACAACTGGCATAAAAAGTGTGCCCAAACTGCATCCAGTTTTCCCTGACTGCAGCTGAGGATCCCTTTAATAGATTCTCAAAATGGCCACCTTCTGACTTGTACCACCCATGTTTGTTGGGTGGGAGCAAAAACTGGCAGTAATCTGGTAGGTGTTGGAGATCATAACTACATCATTTGCCCTGATTAATATATATTCATGAGGCTCCTGCCATTTTCCAGCAGGAGCTCCAGCCACCTAGATTAAGGTCCACCCGGATATTGGAACAAGCGAGAACCAAGTGATAAGTCAGCTCTTCACCCCATACTACCACATTGATATTAGGTTCAAACAGGAAGGTAGGGACACGAAAATCACTCCTGTATATTGTCCACTTTCATACTTTATGTTTTGCATTTTTAAAAATTGGATTTATTTCACGGGCCTGTTGTTAAGCACATTTAGGGAGAGATATATTAATAATTTGTTCAATTCACTTGATGCAGACATATACAGAGGGAGCAGTCAATAAAGGCCTGTGAATACTCACCAGCCTGTCCAAGCTCGTGCCAGCTGCTGTCGTCGGACGCTCCTCAGGGCTGTAGGGCCTGAACCGTATGTTAAAGTTTTCTGAAATGGAGCGTGTCAAACGCCCAGCTGGCATTGGTTTAGGCTGACCACATATTTGAAAAGCCTGCAATAATTAAATAAATAAATAGAAATATTTGAAATTGCTTATCTTCATTTACCCAATGACTTTTTCTAAAGCAGAATCTCAAATATTCTCGTCAGTTAGCCAGTTCAGTGCTTCCTTTTTCATTAAGAATCCACTGAAAACTAAATGATTTAATGCGTGTACATAGTTAGGATGCATGGAAAAAATCTTGTCATAAAGTCGTTGTTCTGATGAGTCTTCAGATAAAATGCTGACTTTGGACTCTGGTATGAATGTTCCAAATTTGAATTCTCTGATGTTCCATGAGCAGCCTCCATAGGAACTTTAGATTCCAAAGATGTGCATCATCAATAGGCGAGCTGAACACATTTATATACCACAGGATTGACGGGTGACTGACCATCACTACCAGGCCACCGGATACTTGGCTTTAAACCCACAACTAAGTTGTCAGAGAAAATGGCTACAACACAAAAAGGCGTGAAGGCAGTCAGTTGCTAGATGGCTAGCTGCATGGCGGTGTCACTATTTTTTCTTTCTTTTAAAAAAGAACAACTCATATAAAGTAGATGTGAAGTGCAACTGAACTGATTAGATTAAATTGGGATTTTTTTTATATAGATAAATTTAAAATTGATGAGTTGGGTATTCTGCACTCATTTGCAAAAGGTAAAGATGAGCAGTGCTGGTTTAGGTAAAATATATATATTTTTTTGAGGTACAAATCCTTCTTTTTCAAGTTATTTCTCTTCCACTTTTTCTCTAGACTCTCCAAGTCACATACCATTGTAGTGGAAAAGTGAGTGGGAGATGTGTCACTGGGCCTCTACTCAATGCCACTGAACTGAGCTCAAGGAGGCTCATAAGCTTAGCAATGACTTTCACTCCGACTTTTCCCTCTCCCTAGGGGGAAGAGTTGAGCTTCCATCCTGCACTTTCTCACAGCAATGCCGCCAAAATCAGGAACCACATCTTAATGAAAAAAATATTTTAGTGTTTGCATGCAATTTTTACAGTTAATTAAAACCAGTGGAGCAGACTTCATGGACATGGGTAGAAAACTCTCCATTAAATAAACAGTAGCTTAGTGTGCTCGTTCTACTAATGCATTAAATAAAGCACCACTGTGAGGAATAGCTCATGATGCAAAAATTACAACAAGGAATAATTCAGACAAGCACAGTGCCAGGTAAATGCTTTCCCAGTTACTCACTGCTTGATAACTAGAACCTATTCAGAACTTATATAAATTTATTCACCAAATCCAGTCACTAGACTTTAAAGGCATCTTACTGATTCAGTGAGCAGTTTCCAGAAACTTCTGTTCCAAGGAAACTTGTTTCAAAATCACGGCCAAGTTGGCCGTTGAGAAAGCTTTTGCTACAGCTCAAACTGTAACTGCTGCAGCAAAAACATTTTCAATATTTAATTATCTTCAATTTTAGTTAAAATAGAGGTGTAAACAGAATTTCAGTAAAAATTACAGGCACACTGATGTGAGAATTTATTGCTGTCAATGATCTTGTAATCATAGACCTTTCCAGTTATAAACAAGATAAAATGCCTTCCAAGACACTTTCACAAGTCTGGGTGAACAAATCCTAAAAATGAATGGAATACACCTTTGATTATCGGTGAGGAACCAGTCAATGAGGTAGGAAAGAAGGTACAAAGGACCAGTGGTAGCAAAACAAAAGGGAAAGACATGTCAGAAATGGAAAGATTAATGTAATGAACTACTTGCAAGCTGCTGAGGAGCTTTATCTTGCAACTCAACAATGCAAGAATCTGATCCAAGTAAAACCTTTTCTAAAAAAACTTTTATAAAGTGATTTTTTTGAAATCTGCATGTACCAGCCATGAGCCCCACAACCATGTATGCATGACTGCACTCTCATTTCCTCAATCTTTAGAACTATGTTTCTCATGGTCAGTTCTTTACTATTGTTGAGAAGGTAACTCGTTCGAAAATCACTCCAATTGCTGTACTGATAAGAAGAGGAGGGGTTGAGGCAGATGGAAAATATCCATATTGGTGATACTCGTTCAGCTGCTGCAATTCTCCTCCAGGATAAGGAAGACAGCTTTACCAGTAGGAGAAAGGAACTGGTGGCACAGAGCTATCATCAAAAAATGGTGCACGAAACACACATTTAGTTAAATAGCTAGCTACATCTGCTTGAAGATGTATTGCTGAAAGATAACAAAAAATCAGACAGATGTTTCAATCCAGGGTTTTTCTGCCTGCTGCTTTTTTTCATTTTGCACCTTGATATTTGGAATTTCTTGTCAGTATTGTTTCATTGACAAGCTCTTTTAAATACTATTATAGTTGTCTTGTCAGAAATGCCTAAAGGATTATAGTTTCATTTAATCAAGGCAATCCGAAGAACAGGTTTCACTGTAACTTGTTTTGAACTAAACCTGTAGAGAGCTCTGCACAGGCTGAATATTGAGAACATCGCCAAATACATTTTCAAAAACACATTTCCCTGTTATTTTCTCTCCTGGTTTGTATCCTTGGGCATGATTCCTTGACCAAACACAGATAGGTATTATGTTCAGGGCCTTTGTCAATATTACTTTGCAAATGTCTTTGAAGAGGGTTGCAAGATGGGCCTGAAGTGACACGCAGTTTAATTTCTTCATCAGAACTGAAACATTAACACCGCTCTCTCCACAGATGCTGTCTGACCTGCTGAGTGATTCCAGCATTTTCTATTTTTGTTTCAGATTTCCAGCATCCGCAATATTTTGCTTTTACCTTTAGTAACCTCTTTTTGAGTTATTTTCCTGAAGTGTCTCTTCAACATAGACTTGTGTGTTTTGGAATAGAGTTTGTGAAGCCAAAAGAGGTGCTATATCTTGTGCTAAGTTGGGACTTTAAGAGAGGCCCTTTCATAGATGCAAAGGTCACAGAAAGGCAATCCTCACAAAGCAACTTCAGAGAGTTTACCTTAGCTGATATGTGCATGCTGTTCTCCTGCATATTCATGATGGCTTCAGAAATCTTCACATCAATTGGATCCATGACCGCTTCAATGTTGAAGGGCCCTTCCAACCTTTCTGCGACCAAGAGCATAGCATCTGTCAAATAAAAAGAAAGTGTCACGTGGAGGCTCAAAATTAACAATTCTGAAACCTCAGAAGAAGTTAGCAACAGAAGTGGGTTTGTCAGATATCTACATAGCTCAGTGCTGACTGATGAAGTTTGGGACTGAGGTTGGAAGGCAGGGCATTGGCAAAATTTTCCACCAAGTAATGGACTAATTTGGATATTTGTACAAAACACCCCCACCCTTTCACATAAGCAGCAAAACAACTCCAGACTCATGTAGGACAGCTTTGATTTTCTTCCAAAGCCAGGCAGCAGAAAAGGCAATAATCCTCCATGTGTATTTCAGCATACAAATGAGGACTAACAGAAACATTAATGCTGTATGTGTCAAGATCATGCTCACAATCAAAAATCTATGTTTGCCAGTGGCATATGGTTCAATTTTCTTGCCCTTCAATTATATTATGAAATGGCACATCAAAGACAGTGCACATTCCTGAACAATGCTTACATTTGCAGCATATTCCTAGTCTAGTCTACCTATAATTAGAATCATAGAAAGGTTACAGCATGGAAGGAGGCCATTTGGCCCATCGAGTCCGGGTTGGATCGAGGCAAGAGCAATCCAGCTAATCCCACTCCTCCGCCCTATCCTCGTAGCCCTGCAAATTTTTTACTTTCAAGTACTTATCCAGTTCCCTGTTGAAGGCTATGATTGAATCTGCTTCAACCACCCCCTCGGACAGTGCATTCCAGATCCTAACCACTCGCTGTGTAAAAAAGTTTTTCCTCATGTCACCTTTGAAGACCAAAGCTATTTTTTGTTTTATTCGTTCATGCGATGTGGGCGTCACTGGCGAGGCCAGCATTTATTGCCCATCCCTAATTGCCCTTGAGAAGGTGGTGGTGAGCCGCCTTCTTGAACCGCTGCAGTCAGTGTGGTGAAGGTTCTCCCACAGTGCTGTTAGGAAGGGAGTTCCAGGATTTTGACCCAGCGACGATGATGGAACGGCGATATATTTCCAAGTCGGGATGGTGTGTGACTTGGAGGGGAACGTGCAGGTGGTGTTGTTCCCATGTGCCTGCTGCTCTTGTCCTTCTAGGTGGTAGAGGTTGTGGGTTTGGGAGGTGCTGTCGAAGAAGCCTTGGCGAGTTTCTGCAGTGCATCCTGTGGATGGTACACAATGCAGCCACGGTGCGCCGGTGGTGAAGGGAGTGAATGTTTAGGGTGGTGGCAACCAAGCGGGCTGCTTTGTCCTGGATGGTGTCGAGCTTCTTGAGTGTTGTTGGAGCTGCACCCATCCAGGCAAGTGGAGAGTATTCCATCACACTCCTGACTTGTGCCTTTTAGATGGTGGAAAGGCTTTGGGGAGTCAGGAGGTGAGTCACTCGCCGCAGAATACCCAGCCTCTGACCTGCTCTTGTAGCCACAGTATTTATGTGGCTGGTCCAGTTAAGTTTCTGGTCATTGGTGACACCCAGGATATTGATGGTGGGGGATTCGGCGATGATAATGCCATTGAATGTCAAGGGGAGGTGGTTAGACTCTCTCTTGTTGGAGATGGTCATTGCCTGGCACTTGTCTGGCGCGAATGTTACGATTGTCTTTGGTCCCACCACAATTTACGTACCCTTGTCACTGATTCTATCTCTCTCCCCAGCTACTGTCTCGGGTAAGTTTTGTATGTCTCTCATGACTCTCGGGTAAGTTTTCTATATCTCTCATGGCTCTCGGATAAGTTTTGTATATCTCTCATGGCTCTCGGGTAAGTTTTCTATATCTCTCATGGCTCTCGGGTAAGTTTTGTATATCTCTCATGGCTCTCGGGTAAGTTTTGTATATCTCACATGGCTCTCGGGTAAGTTTTGTATATCTCTCATGGCTCTCGGGTAAGTTTTCTATATCTCTCATGGCTCTCGGGTAAGTTTTGTATATGTCTCATGGCTCTCGGGTAAGTTTTGTATATGTCAAATGACTCTCGGGTAAGTTTTGTATATGTCTCGTGACTCTCGGGTAAGTTTTGTATATGTCTAATGACTCTCGGGTAAGTTTTGTATATGTCTCATGACTCTCGGGCAAATTTTGTATATCTCACATGGCTCTCAGGTAAGTTTTGTATATCTCACATGGCTCTCAGGTAAGTTTTGTATATCTCACATGACTCTCGGGTAAGTTTTGTATATGTCTCATGACTCTCGGGTAAGTTTTGTATATGTCTCATGACTCTCGGGTAAGTTTTCTATATCTCTCATGGCTCTCAGGTAAGTTTTGTATATCTCTCATGGCTCTCGGGTAAGTTTTATATATCTCTCATGGCTCTCGGGTAAGTTTTGTATATCTCACATGACTCTCGGGTAAGTTTTGTATATCTCTCATGACTCTCGGGTAAGTTTTGTATATCTCTCATGACTCTCGGGTAAGTTTTGTATATCTCTCATGACTCTCGGGTAAGTTTTGTATATCTCTCATGACTCTCGGGTAAGTTTTGTATATCTCTCATGACTCGCGGGTAAGTTTTGTATATCTCTCATGACTCTCGGGTAAGTTTTGTATATCTCACATGACTCTCGGGTAAGTTTTGTATATCTCTCATGGCTCTCAGGTAAGTATTGTATATCTCACATGACTCTCGGATAAGTTTTGTATATCTCTCATGACTCTCGGGTAAGTTTTGTATATCTCTCATGGCTCTCAGGTAAGTTTTGTATATCTCTCATGACTCTCGGGTAAGTTTTGTATATCTCTCATGACTCTCGGGTAAGTTTTGTATATCTCTCCTGACTCTCGAGTGAGTTTTGTATATCTCTCATGGCTCTCAGGTAAGTATTGTATATCTCACATGACTCTCGGATAAGTTTTGTATATCTCTCCTGACTCTCGAGTGAGTTTTGTATATCTCTCATGATAATTATAGGGTTTGATAGGGGAAGTCCAAAACCAGAGGTCATAATTATAAAATAGTCATTAATAGGTCCAGTAGGAATTCAGGAGAAACTTCTTTATCCAAAGAGTGGTAAGAATGTGGAACACGCTGCCACAAGGAGTAGTTGAGGCAAATAGCATAGATACATTCAAGGGGAAGCCAGATAAGCACATAAGGGAAAAAGGAATAGAAGAGTCTCCTGATAGGGTTAGATGAAGTAGGCATGGAGAAGGCTCGTGTGGAACATAACGCCGGCCAGTCGGACCGAATAGCCTGTTTCTGTGCTATAGTTTCCAAGTAACTATGTAACTAAGACTCTCTCAGGTAAGTTTTGCATGGCTCTCTCAGGTGAGTTTTGTGAAGCCCTCTGCAGCTGCCACTGACGCATTGCCTCACAAAATGTACCCACCTGACTCCTGTTTTGTTACACTTCTTTAAAACTTAACGCTGGGAATTTTCTCGGAATTCTCCTGAATGGCTGCCATAACTTCGACATTAGATCGACAGAAATCCCAGATAGACATATTAATGGGGTTTTCACCAATCTGCCACTGAAGTTACAGCAGCCGATTGGGAGAACTGTCAAAAAAATTCTCGACAGATTTTTCTGAACTTTTAGGTTATTTTTTGACCTTATTCAGCGACTGTGATCTAGGTCTCGCTAAGTTTCTTTTTCTCTGCCATGGATATGAGTACATATAGTGAGGCTACATTCTCTACACATACCCTTGTTTCACGCAGAATCACATGTAGAAGTCAGTGCATGCAATTTACACTTGTACCGATTTTCCAGCGATTAAAATCTGCTCCTGGAAAATCAGCAACACCATGAATCAGGTGTGCTGGCCTCCATGCCCATCTCTCTGACCCCCACATCCCTGTCAAGCAAAGTGCTGTAGCAGGAGCACCGCCTTGCTGAATCTACGCTATTGTTAGTTTACCACATAATCCTTGCTTGCTCTTACATAGCAATATTGTTATTTTTAGTCTTTTTCTTTATTACCATAGCAAAGGTTACTGATTACTAGAAGCCAAACGTTCACCCATTTCCAGGTTACAAATCAGTTCTCCTGGATGACTAAATACAATATCAAATATAGCATCTGATCTTGCACCCTGTTTCACATGTTGGAGGTAATTTTAACTTTCACCAATGGTGCAAAACGGGAGATATTGAATTAGTTGCCCATTATATGCCTCGTTGATTTTTCATGCAGTCAATAGAAGGGAAAGTCGGGAGAGGTGTAGAATGGGCAACCAATTCAATATCGCCCGTTTTACGCAATCGGCCAAAGTTAAAATTATCCCCGTTGTGTTAAGAAGCTGTCACTTCTCTGTGAAATTGTTTGTTCTCTTGTCTTACTCCTTTGTTGTCCTTGCTTAATCCATTTCACCTCTCGGACAATTGAAATCCCCCACATGTATCACACTATGATTCAATGCAACCTCTCTTGTTTGTCCAAACAAATCTCCTGTACCCAGTTACCTTAAGCTGACTGTCAAAGCAGTTACCAATTATTACTTTGTTGTGCTTATCATTATAAATCTCCATCCATATCACTTCAGCTATCTCCCCTTCCGTTATATACTCTCTTTTGATGGATGTTTTAGTTCCCTTAAGAACTAATGTCGTTCCTCCACCTATCTTAACTGGTTAATCTTTGTGAAACATTCTATTCCTTCTTAGCTGTATGTTTTTGTCTGTTTTCCATCTACAGCTTTGTTTCAGTAATGGCAAAACATTCAATATTTTTATTAACTGCAAATATGTATAATTCCAGGAGTTTCTTTCTAATGCTCTTTGCCTTGGTGTAAAAATATTTGCTCTTATCCTTGAATACCTTGTAATCTCTAGAACTATTTATTGTACGTGCATTTCTATTGACCCCTCCTCCTTTTTCATCAGTTATGATGAGAAAAATATTAATCCTTCCACTCCAAATCTAGTGGAAAAGAATCCCAATTATTATTTTTATATTTTGCCTCGATATCTTTTACCTGACAAAACTCCCTAGTCATTTACAAAGTAAATTCCCTCCTCTCCAAGCCAGGGTGGAAGATTCGCTCCGCACCCTATGTGCAGTGAATTTGTAAAGTCATTTATATAAGGATGGGTTTAGGATTTCATTCACATACAGCACGGAAGAAATCTTCCCCATTTTTGGTAACCATTTGATTTCTCCATATACCCAGAAATGGGGAACATCCCAGATATTGCCACCTTTGCTTTATTCCAGCTTATCTCCCCGACCTTTCCATTTTCCGCTTTCGAACTTTCAAGTCCTGATTTTCCATGGCTCCGCTGTGACTCGGATCCTTGCTGGGGACAGGTTGGAAAACTGGGCACTTGACATTGTACGACTGACTTGCAGCGTAATCGATTTTCCAACGGGTGATTTAAGGACATCAACAAGGGCAAGTGCGGATTTTATATAAATATTCAAATTATTTAAAAAATTTCCCACACCAAGTCTTCTGTGGGCAAGGTTCCACCAACAGCGTGCTGCTTCCCCATTAAAACTGGGCACACGGGGAGTGCCAGGACCCGGCCTGCTCAAATTAGTTTCTTAAAGGCTTTAATTTCTCCCGTCTCAGGTGCCTTGCGCACCACCCCCCCCCACCCCCATTCAAATCTAACACTACTCCTCTGCCTTCCTATACACTCTTACCACCATTCCAAGCTTGAATCCCCCTTGGATAAGCCCACAACTACCTACTGTGCCTCTCTTGCAGTTATCTGAAAGGTCCATCAAGACACCCATTGCCTCCTCCTTATGAATGGTAACCAGAGCTGCCCTATCCTCCTCTCCCACTGACCTTCCCACCCAGCGGGCCTGCTGGGGGTGACCTTACCAATCTCCTTCCCATCCTGGTCACCCCACTTATCACTGTTGTCTGCCAGCAGACCAACAATCACTGTCCCTCACCTTATTCCCTCCAGAATGGCTGTTCACTCGCGAACTAGACCTTTGTCATCCACAACTTCAGATGACTCTGGAGACAGTTCGCTCTTTTTTTCCTTCAAGGGAACTGCCTTCACTGGATCTGGATCCTAAAGAATCAGATGCAGAGCTGTGCTATCTGCCATTAAGTCATTTGCAGCTACCATGCACCACAAGGCTGGCACAGCCAATGACAGTACCACCCCACTACGGCCTCAAGCCTACCTGCACCTTCTACGATGTTGATCTATGAAGGTGGTGTTATGGAGTGGCAAGGAGAGCCATCTTCTTTCCAACCATGTCAAGCAGCACTACCTCCACTTCAGTAGCCATTAAACATGGTTTGAGTGCTGGGCTGTACCATCATTTGCCTGCCCGTTCATGTCTGCATCTTAGGTTTCTTTTCACTTTATTTTTGCCGGACACTTTCCCCTTGCAGTTTTGCGAAAGCTGTCATTGGGTTGGGTTTCCAAAGGCCATTAGAATTTTTGTCCCCTTATTCTACCATTTCCCTTTAATTATCTGCATCACTTTAAATTTTACATACATGAAATGTTCTGCTCCCACCACTCGTGTGCTCTCTGCACACATCCATATCCACAACTGAAACTGAGCAGAAATAGGATAATGAGCTGATCTTAGAAACTGGATGCAAACAGCACATTTCACTTTCGGCGACCTTTGCAACTGTTTCAAACCATCCAGGTACAAACTGCACCAATATTGGAAAATCTACCCTCATTTCTTTTTATGATGTGGAGATGCCGGTGATGGACTGGGGTTGACAATTGTAAACAATTTTACAACACCAAGTTATAGTCCAGCAATTTTATTTTAAATTCACAAGCTTTCGGAGACTTCCTCCTTCGTCAGGTGAACGATGTGGAAATGGAAACCTGACGAAGGAGGAAGCCTCCGAAAGCTTGTGAATTTAAAATAAAATTGCTGGACTATAACTTGGTGTTGTAAAATTGTTTACATTTTTTTTTAGAGATAGGTAGAATATAGTTCTATCCAAATAAGGATGTTGCAAATAAATTGCAAAGGGAAGGCGTACTGTGAAAATAAATTACAGCAATACTAACGATACTAAGTGTAATTAGAATTTAATAATCAACTTAAAGCATCATAACAAATAGGTTATAAGGTCCTACTCATAAATGAAACATATCTTTGTGATTGCTGAAACCACAGCTCATAATGGATTTTTTAATGAAACACGATATTGCAGTAGTTCATAGTCAATCAAATTGCTTGAACATTATTCACAAAATCACTGCTATGTAATTAATTGAAACAAAGAGTATTTGATGTCTGAAATTTCTTGGTGATAAAGCATCAAATCCTGAACATAGAAGAAGTAGATAATTGTATCACCCAAGACAGTGGTGGGGGGGAGGGGAGGGCAGCGTGTTCACTGTTATATTTTTGAATAGTACTATTTCTTAACCAATTAACCAGTGGCATGTTCATGCAAAGATTTAAAGTAGGAGGAGATTAGAGAAATTCAAGAGGAGATCCATCCAGAAGCTGTGTGTGGAATTGTATTCCTCTTTCCATTACTTCAATTTAGCAAACTAAAAACATAAATTTTCCTCTGAGCAGCGAACGAATGGCAGCCGCCCCTCATCAGACTTGTACTTGCCCATAAACTTTTCTTGTTCTTTTTCACGGTAATTCGCCCGATGAGAGAAACTTGTCGTGAAAAAAACGGCGCCCTCTATTGTGCACGACGAAGTTTCAGAACCAGGAAGTGTAAGTTCGAGTAGTTCATTCATTGTCAGATCAAGTACAGAAAGCGAAATAAAGAGAGGGTAAGAAATATTGAATTAAGAGACAAAGATAAAACAGATAGAAAGAAAAAGTAAAAAAATAAAAATGTAAAAATTTGTTTTTAAATGTCCAACAACAATTTAAAGCTGAAGGAATGAGACTCCACATTTGTAAAAGTTAATTTTCAGTGCCAGAGAGGTTGTTTGGCAGTCATTAAAACTTATCACACAATTAAATGTGTGCTTCGACTTAAATGACTTGACATAACTTTTTTTGGTGAGATGAGTTCGTATCCATCAGGTCAGTGAAGGAACTTCACGCTGTTCCATTCATTTGAATGGGGAGCCAGCTGACAAGATGTCGTTCTCACGGAGTTTACAGAGGAGGGTCGCATCTGGTACAGTAACTTCCGGATTTCTGCGTTTGATTGCATGTGTGCGGTCGCTAGAAGTTGCTCTCCCGTTTATACAGAAATAATGGTGAGCGTTGTTAGCCTCGGCTTTATTTTCAGAGGAAAATCCAGCTCACTATATTTTGGATTTAATAGAAGTGCTCAAAATTATGAAGCATTTTGATAGAGTAAATCAGGAGAAACTGTTTCCACTGGCAGGAGGGTTGGTAACCAGTGGACATAGATTTAAGAATTTTTATACAGCGAATTGTTACGATCTGGAATGTACTGCCTAAAAGGATGGTGGAAACAGATTCAATAGTAACTTTCAAAAGGGAATCAGATTTACACTCGAAAAGGAAAAATCTGCAGGGCTATCGGGAAAGAGCAAGGGAGTGGGACTAATTGAATAGCCCTTTCAAAGAGCCATTCCAGACAGTTATAGCATACAGCATAATTGTTCACAAAGATAAGTTCAGATGAGAGACTCTATTGGAAATTTACTGTTCCCGACAATATGTAACAGGCAATTAAAATTTGCGGTCTTACCTTAGTTATTCTTTTGGTTTCCCCTGGCTGGAGAGTCTAGAACTAGGAGGCACTGTCTCAGGATAAGGGGTCGGCCATTTAGGATTTGATGAAGAGAAATTTCTTCACTCAAAGAGTTGTGAATCTTTGGAATTCTCTACTCCAGAGGGCTGTGGATCCTTAGTCGTTGAGTATATTCAAGACTGAGATGGATAGATTTTTGGACCTTAAGGGAATCAAGGGATATGGGGATTGGGCGGGAAAGTGGAGTTGAGGTCGAAGATCTTATTGAATGGCAGGTCAGGCTCGAGAGGCCATATGGCCTGCTCCTGCTCCTATTTCTTATGTTCTTATGGTTACAGCATTGCTAGTTACTTCCTCCCGTAAGTGATCCAAGTGTCTTATGATTAGAGATACACCTGTACTACCCAATATTTAACTATACAATAGCCTTTTTTTGTATTCGTTCACGGGATGTGGGCGTCGCTGGCGAGGCCAGCATTTATTGCCCATCCCGAATTGCCCAGGGTGTAACAATAGGACCTCCTTGTCATCCGAACTGGATATTTGTATCTTTTGCAATTATGCTTTTTCAATCTTTTTGAAGGTGGACTGAGAAAACACTTGGCTAGATGAGGCTAGATATGATATAAACTGTTTTACCTCACAGCAAGTGAACATACATACAGCAACAGTTATGTTCAGTCTCACTTAGTTCAATCAAAACAATCTGTTTCTGTGTAATAATACAAAAATAATTAACAAGACAAGCTTCCCCATATCAGATGTCATCTTGCTTGGCTTAAACAAAATAACTCTTATTGGCGTGCATTGTCCTTTTGTGCTTGGCCAAAGCTTGCCATCATGACTTTCTGTTTGACTTTGCAGCCTTTGCTGGACCTGACTGATTGCCCATGTCTGTTTTTTTCACGCTCTGTTCACAGCCAGAAGAGAAGGCTTATCAGAGCTGCTGCTCCTGCCGAGTATCCAGGACTAGAGATTTCACATCAAAGCTTAGCTTAGGCAGAATTTTATCCAACTTTCATCTCAGTGCCTTTTTTTTTATAAACTTGTGTGAAGATAAGAACATAAGAAATAGTAGCAGGAGTTGGCCATATGGTCCCTCGAGCCTGCTCCGCCATTCAATAAGATCATGGCTGATCTTTGTCCTCAACTCCACTTTCCCGCCCGATTCCCATGTCCCTAGATTCCCTTGGAATCCAAAAATCCATCCACCTTAGCCTTGAATACATTCAATGATTCAGCATCCACAGCCCTCTGGGGTATAGAATTCCAAAGATTCACAACCTTCTGCGTGAAGAAATTCCTCCTCATCTCAGACTTGAATAGCTGATCCCTTATCCTGCGACTATGCCCCCTAGTTCTAGATTCTCGAGCCAAGGGAATCAATCTCTCAACATCTTCTGTCAAACCCACTCAATCTTATATGTTTCAATGAGATCACCGCTCATTCTTCTAACTCCAGAGAGTATAGGCCCATTCTACTCAATCTTTCCTTATAGGACAACCCTCTCATCCCAGGAACCAATCTAGTAAACCTTTGTTGCACTGCCTCTAAGCCAAGTATATCCTTCCTTATATAAGGGGACCAAAACTGCACACAGTACGCCAGGTGAGGTCTCACCAAAGCCGTGTACAATTGCAGCAAGACTTCCTTACTCTTGTACTTCAACCCCTTCACAATCTCTCATAGGCCAACATACCATTTGCCTTCCGAATTGCTTGCTGTAGCTAACTTTCTGTGTTTTGTGTACAAATACAAGGACACCCAAATCCTCTGAGTACCAACATTTAATAGTTTCTCACCATTTAAAAAATATTCCATAAGAATATAAGAAACAGCAGGACCAGGCCATACAGCCTTCTCCACCATTAAATAAGATCATGGCTGATCTTCGACCTCAACTCCCCTTTCCTGCCCGATCCCCATATCCCTTGATTCCCCTAGAGTCCAAAAATCTATCTAGCTCAGCCTTGAATATACTAAATGACTCAACATCCACAACCCTCTGGGGTAGAGAATTCCAAAGATTCACCACCCTCTGAGTGAAGAAATTCCTCCTTATCTCAGTCCTAAATGGCCGATCCCTTATCCTGCGACTATGCTCCCTAGTTCTAGACTGTCCAGCCAGGGGAAAAAACCTCTCAGCATCTACCCTGTCAAGCCCCCTCAAAATCTTGTATGTTTCAATGAGATCTACTCAATCTCTCGTACAAGAGACACAAGTTGTACCGTGGATAACGTTTGCACCAATTTTTTTTTGAGTTGGGATCATTTTAAAATCTGCATTTTTAGATCTAGATTAATGTTCCCTCTCACGGGCTACAGAGTAAATCACTTCCAAAAAGTGGAGAAAGAGAGATCCATCCCTCCACTACAAAATTCTGGAACATTTTCTAGCTTTGCAGAAGACAGTGCATCAGATATCAACATGCAGTGTTTCTGCTACCGCTTGAGAAAAATGCATTAAAATACATGTTGTTAAAGTAATAATACAGGATTCTACAATAATGGTCAATAATGATTTTCATTACAATAATAACTGCCGTTTTTTTCCAGCATAAAAATAAGTTTCAAAGCTCCTGTATATATACCCACTGAGTCAAACTGCATCATGAGGTACTGAGCCATACTGACTAGGAAGGTTACATGGTTGGTCACAGTTCCATGTTGATACGGCCAATCTTAAATGTACAGCAATAGAAATGCTGCAATTGGCCTCAGCGTTGCCAGTCAAAGGAAAGGAAGGAATCAGACAAGGTTCTCACCACTCATTGCTCGTCAACCCTCTGTGTACATGGACGTCAGGCAAGTACAGGATTATAAAATTACATAGAAAACAGACCGTTCAGCCCAGCCAGTCCGTGTTTAATCATCCACACAAGCATTCCAAGTGCCCACTCTGCACCTCTATTGCTTTATTTCCTTTTCCTTCAATCACCTATCTAACCTATTCTTAAATGTTGATATGGTCTTTTCTTCAATCACGAACTCTAGTAGTGCATTCACAACCCTCTGTGTAAAAATGATTTTCCCACTCTCTGCCAAAAATCTCTTTCATCTAATCTTCTATCTCTGTCCCCTTGGTCTAGACCCCTCAATCATTGGAAACAGTCTGTTTCTAGCTACTTTGTCCCATCCCTTCATAATTTTAAACAATTCTATCAAATCACCCATAACCTCCCCTGTTCTGAAGAAAACAGGCCAGTGTCAATTCTGCTGGCCACCAAATTAAAATAGTCCACCAACCCTCACTATCCAAACTCACACATGAAGACTGCCAAGTAGGGCAAGGAGGGCCCTTCATGTGGAACCATATCCAAGGGCTTGTCATTGCCATAGCCATTATATAGTTTTTTGATGAGGTAACAGAGAGGGTCGATAAGGGCAATGTGGTTGATGCAGTGTACATGGTCTTTCAAAAGGCATTTGATAAAGTGCCGCATAATAGGCTTGTCATCAAAATTGAAGCCCATGGAATAAAGGGGGCAGTAGCGGCACAGATACAAAATTGGCTAAGTTACAGGAAGCAGAGAGTAGTGGTGAACGGTTGTTTTTCGGATTGGAGGGAGATGTACAGTGATGTTCGCCAGGGGTCGGTACTAGGATCACTGCTTTTCTTGATATACATTAATGACTTGGACTTGGGTGTACTGGGCACAATTTCCAAATTTGCAGATGACAAAAACTTGGAAGAGTAGTGAACAGTGAGAAGGACAGTGATAGCCTTCAAGAGGATATAGACAGGCTGGTGGAATGGGCGGACATGCAGATGAAATTTAACGCAGAAAAATGCAAAGTGATACATTTCGGTAGGAAGAACGAGAAGGGGCAATATAAATTAAAGGGCACAATTCTAAAAGGGGTACAGGAACAGAGATCTGGGGCACAAATTGTTGAAAGTGGCAAAGCAGGTTGAGAAAGCGGTTCAAAAAGCATACGGGATCCTGGGCTTTATAAATAAAGGCATAGAGTACAAAAGCAAGGAAGTCATAATGAACCTTTATAAAACACTAGATCAACCACAACTGGAGTATTGTGGGTACCGCACTTTAGGAAAGATATGAAGGCCTTAGAGAGGGTGCAGAAAAGATTTACTAGCATGAATCCAGGGATGAGGGACTTTAGTTACGTAAATAGATTGGAGAAGCTGGGGTTGATCTCCTTGGAACAGAGAAGGTTGAGAGGAGATTTGATAGAGATATTTAAAATCATAAAGGGTCTAGACAGAATAGATAGAGAGAAACTGTTCCCATTGGCGGAAGGGTCATGAACCAGAAGACACAGGTTTAAGATGATTGGCAAAAGAACCAAAGGCGACATGAGGGAAAACTTTTTTACGCAGCGAGTGTTTAGGATCTGGAATGCACAGCCGGGGGTGGGGGTGTGGTGTTGGAGGCAGATTCAATCATGGCCTTCAAAAGGGAACTGGATAATTACTTGAAAGGAAAAAATTTGCAGGGCTACCGGGATAGGGTGGGGGGAGTGGGGCTAGTTGGATTGCTCTTGCATTGAGCCGGCACGGACTGTAACCTTTCTATGATTCTATGGGGTGGGGGAAGGAGGGGAATGGAAGAAAATTAGAGGGGGTTGGAGATTATGAAGATAATATTGAAAAAAGTACCCATGGCTTGCCTCACAATCAGAACTGTTATTTCTAAAACAATTTTACACTTCTAAAGAGGCTGGGCACTGAGGTGTTATGCCTGATGATCTACTAGACAACAAACACTTCCAAGTTACTCCACTATCTGTCCTTTAAATGGGCACTGTTTTCATCTGAAAAAGTGTTTGGCAAACCTTTTATGATTAAGTGGGTGAAGAGATAGGAGTGCACCAATTTCATCAAGATGAAGTCACATGATAATGTGTTCTGATTATGTCACTGAGTCATGTGTTGGTCAACAAATGAACAAAAAACTATTTCCCAAACATTTTTCATGAACATACTATTCTTCAAATTTATTTTAGGTGATTTTTTGTGGTTAAATTGAGGAATGTCAATATTAAGGAAATGAGACACGTTTTCACTTTTCTCACCCAATGTCAGAATTAAGTTACACTAATTACAATTCCCACATTACAAACAACAACAATTTGCAATTATATAGTGCCTTTAATGTAGTAAAACATCCAAAGGTGCTTCACAGGAGCGATTATCAAACAAAATTTGATACTAAGGCATCTGAAGGGACGGCTGCCAAAGGTGGAGCAAAGAAAATCGGGGATCGGGGTTCCACTCTCATCTATCCGATTGTAGCCAGAGTATTTCGCCTCCCTGCCCTACAACGCCTCCCCCCCCCACACACAAATACCTCCACAATCCCTCAAGGGTCTATCCTTGGCCCACTCCTCTTCCTCACCTACATGCTGCCCCTAGGCAACATCATCTGCAGATATGGGATCAGCTTCCCCATGTATGCTGATAACCAGTTCTCCCTCTCCACGAACACTCTTGTCCCTCCAGTGTCTCTGTGTTGTCAGACTGCTTGTCCGACTTCCAGTCTTTGATAAGTCGCAATTTTCACCAGCTGAACATTGGTAAGACTGAAGCCATTGTCTTCGGCTCCTGCCACAAACTCCATACACTTCCCCACTGATTTGATCCCTCTTCCTAGCCACACTCTCAGGTTGAACCAGACTGTTCACAACCTTAGTATCCTATTCAACCCTGAGCTGAGTTTCCAACCCTAAATACTCTCCATCACATGCCTCCTTCCACCGCTCCCTCAACTCATCCAGATTCACCTATTCCAATGCTCTCCTAGCCAGCCTCCCGCCCTTCGTAAAATTCAGCTCATCCAAAACTCTGCTGCCTGCATCCTATCGTCCACCAAGTCCCGCTCGCCCATCCTCCATGTCCTCGTTGACCTACATTGGCTCCTGGACCCCCAACACCTTAAATTTTAAAATTCTCATCCTTGTGTTCACATTCCTTCATGGCCTCACCCCCTCCCTATCTCTGTAACCTGCTCCAGCCCTAACCCCGCTCATCCAAGCACTCCATTCCTCTGAATCTTGTCTCTTGTGCATCCTACCATCCTTCACCTCACCATTGGTGCCTGTGTCTTCACTCCCTAGGCACCACACTCTAGAATTCATTCTCTGAACCCCTCCTTTAAGATCCTCCTTAAAACCTACTTCTTTGACCAAGACTTTGGTCACAACCCCTAATATCATCTTTTTCCTTGTGCCTCTGGGACATTTCTTTCCATGTTAAAGGCAATGTATAAATGCAAGTTGTTGTTAATATATAGCACTAAAACAACAAGAGCAGGGAAAAAAAAACAAGATTTTGATTAATTTGAAATCTGATTTGTGCGTAACAATTCCTTACTGTTTTAAAAAAAACAAGTAACATTAGCAGCAAGATTAAGAATTGGGATGAAAAGGAACTGTTATACCAATTCGGAGAGAAAGCTTGCCACTCCAGTCGAGGGCAAAAGATAATATGTGAGAATCTAGGAACAAATTAACATTTAACTAAATGAATTTTACAGGCTCCTGTCAAAAAGGGCTGGATGAACAAATGGTTGAAAATGAAATTAAATGTTGTAGGTTATGATGGCACTTGTGATCCTTAAATCAAGCATCAACTGTGGCATACAATTAGTCTGAGTTGAACACTGGAGATTAATAAACTAATACTTTGCTAGATTTCTTTGCATTGATCAGGGAAGAACTTCACAGAATGTTATCTTTCAGAAGGTTTTATCTGTAGCTGATTATCTCCTTCAGAAAATTAAACAAATTGGGCAGAGTCCATAATAGATCTGTTTATGGTATTTGGAAGTAACAGCCTTGAATGGTTGCCTCCTTCTACTGTTATGCTTTTGTCCTAATTCCAATTGACTAACCATATTAAAAGCTGATTCCCACATTTATCTAATTATTTCAATCTAAATTGAATTCTTATTATCAACCTCTAACATCATGCACCACTAGGAATGAGAAAAGATAGATAATATTCTGAGCCTCTGCCAATGCTGCCAGGAGGACATGCAATAATAATTTGGGTTGATTTATGTTTGTACTTTTTACTGTACTTAATGATATAATTTTCAATTTAAGATCAATTTTACTGGAAACCAAGAAAAAGATACTTTGCCTTAAAAACCCAACATTTAAAAGTAACTTTTCTTCCCCCACATAATTTCTCTGGAAAAATGGTCATATAATCCTCAAGTGTGACACTGTCTCCTGAATGATTCAACTGTCAGCACAGAAGGCTATTCCAGAAATTAATCACTCTTCACTCTCAATGACATATAAAGTCCACGTTATAATCAATAGCTTGTCACCAATTTCAAAGGCACTGTAACACTATTTGAAAGTGGGTTCAGGTCATTTACTGCAACAATCAGAAAAAGCCGACATCGAATTTCTGAAGATGGAAGGGGAAACAGTTTCTGAAGATTATGCTGAGTGAAGGGATCTCCTTGCTTCTTCATTGAGGGGGAAGGTTAAATTAAAAATCGTTGCATGTTGCTTTCATGCACCTCCCAGTGTCTGTTAGCAGAAATTTAGGAGAGGAATTCTTGTTTGTCCAATTGGTCAACAAACTGTACATAGTATAAACACAGGACATAAAGAGCGAGTGACAACCAAAACCAGGGGGAAAAATAAATACATTGTTCAGAATAAAGCAGACTCCTTTATTTCATTTTCCCAGGCGAAAACTTTTTTTTTATTCGTTCATGGGATGTGGGCATCGCTGGCAAAGCCAGCATTTATTTCCCATCTCTAATTGTCCTTGAGAAGGCGGTGGTGAGCTGCCTTCTTGAACCGCTGCAGTCCGTGGGGTGAAGGTTCTCCCACAGTGCTGTTAGGAAGGGAGTTCCAGGATTTTGACCCAGCAACGATGAAGGAACGGCAATATATTTCCAAGTCGGGATGGTGTGTGACTTGGAGGGGAACGTGAAGGTGGTGTCGTTCCCATGTGCCTGCTGCGCTTGTCCTTCTAGGCGATAGAGGTCACTGGTTTGGGAGGTGCTGCAGTGCATCCTGTGGATGGTACACACTGCAGCCACGGTGCGCCGGTGGTGAAGAGAGTGAATGTTTAGGGTGGTGGATGGGGTGCCAATCAAGCGGGCTGCTTTGTCCTGGATGGTGTCGAACTTCTTGAGTGTTGTTGGAGTTGCACTCATCCAGGCAATTGGAGAATATTCCATCACACTCCTGACCTGTGCCTTGTAGATGGTGGAAAGGCTTTGGGAGTCAGGAGGTGAGACACTCACCGCAGAATACCCAGCCTCTGACCTGCTCTTGCAGCCACAGTTAAGTTTCTGATCAATGGTGACCCCCAGGATGTTGATGGTGGGGGATTCTGCGATAGTAATGCTGTTGAATGTCAAGGGGAGGTGGCTAGACTCTCTCTTGTTGGAGATGGTCATTGCCGGGCACTTGTCTGGTGTGAATGTTACTTGCCACTTATGATCCCAAGCCTGGATGTTGTCCAGGTCTTACTGCATGCCGGCACAGATTGCTTCATTATCTGAGGGGTTGTGAATGGAACGGAACACTATGCAATTGTCAGCGAACATCTCCATTTCTGACCTTATGATGGAGGGAAGGTCATTGATGAAGCAGCTGAAGATGGTTGGGCCGAGGACACTGCCCTGAGGAACTCTTGCAGCAATGTCCTGGGGCTGAGATGATTGGCCTTCAACAACCACTACCATCTTCCTTTGTGCTAGGTATGACTAGCCACTCTAGCCCCGATTCCCATTGACTTCAATTTTACTCGGGCTCCTTGGTGCCACACTCGGTCAAATGCTGCCTTGATGTCAAGGGCAGTCACTCTCACCTCACCTCTGGAATTCAGCTCTTTTGTCCATGTTTGGACCAAGGCTGTAATGAGGTCTGGAGCCGAGTGGTCCTGGCAGAACCCAAACTGAGCATCAGAGAGCAGGCTATTGGTGAGTAAGTGCAGCTTGATAGCACTGTCGATGACACCTTCCATCACTTTGCTGATGATTGAGAGTAGACTAATGGGACGGTAATTGGCCGGATTGGATTTGTCCTGCTTTTTGTGGACAGGACATACCTGGCCAATTTTCCACATTCTCGGTTAGATGCCAGTGTTGTAGCTGTACTGGAACAGTTTGGCTAGAGGCGAGGCTAGTTCTGGAGCACAAGACTTCAGCACTACAGTCGGGATGTTGTCGGGGCCCAGAGCCTTTGCTGTTTCCCCTTCCATCCTCAGAAATTTGATGTTGGCTTTTTCTGATTGTTGCTACCACAAATCACACATGAGGCAGCGACAACAAAATAGAATTGGGCCCACTGTGCCCATGTTTAACATAATACTCAGTAAATTATATCTCTGTGAGACACAATTTGGCGCATCAGCATTGGCAGAAATCGATAAAATGGGAACCATTCCCCTATTTGTTATCTTGACATGTTATCCAGCTTGGGACGGAAATGTAATTTTTTTTGCATTTATCTGGTTTACTCAAAGAATTAATGGGATGAAATGAGATTATTCATCACTACAAAGTGCAAATGATTAGAGATCTCAAATACTGTTTTATGCTTTTTCCATACTCATTTATCTTTCTCCCTTCTGCAATAGTTTATAGAACAGACTAACAGTCATTTTCTTTTTCTTTTGACAAATAAGAAAAGTCAATAAAACCACTGATCTTTTTTTCTGCAGAGAATTAGCATCACTTAAAAGTGCAGGTCAAGAAATTACAATGATTAATTAGGCCTGTCATGTCTCACTCATGAGGCTTACTCATTCTGTTTTAAAAATGTAACCTATTTTGAGATTTCTCATTCTTACAAATAACTACAGCTCTATTCTTTAAATGGGTTGGTGATCTAACTCATTATCTTCAACCATAAATATTACTCCTAACACTTCCCTGATGCTGACAGCTCTGTGATTCATTTGAACACAGTACACTGTGTGACAGTGATCACACGATTATTTTTAGCATGTACAACTCGCCACAACATATCATGATTGGGAGCATAGAATTGGGCTCTCCAAATAATAGGCTTGATTGCTGAGGCACGTGAGCATGCATGACAAACAGTGACATTAATTGGCGGTGTTCAAATATGCATTGGGCGATAGGAAATCTATGGCTGGACTATTACTGCCAAAGTCTAATTGTACAAAAATCGTTTCTTGCTCCCAGCACTCACCACGTCAAAATTATAACAACAACAACAATTTATGTAGCGCCTTTAACATGGTAAAACCTCCTAAGGTGTTTCACAGGAGTGATTTTCAAACAAAATCTGACACCGAGCCACATAAGGAGAAATGAGGACAGGTGACCAAAAGCTTGGTCAAAGAGGTAGATTTTAAGGAAAGTCTTAAAGGAGGAAAGAGGCAGAGAGGTTTACGGAGGAAATTCCAGAGCTTAGAGCCTAGGCAGCTGAAGGCACGGCCGCCAATGGTGGAGCGACTAAATTCGGGGATGCGCAAGAAGCAAGAGCACAGAGATCTCGAAGAGTTGTAGGGCTGGCGGAAGTTACAGAGATAAGGAGGGGTGAGGCCATGGAGGGATTTGAAAATAAGGATGAGAATTTGAGAATCGAGGTGGTCCCAGAACGGGAGCCAATGTAGGTCAGTGAGCACAGGAGTGATGGGTGTGTGCGACTTGGTGTGAGTTAGGATACAGGCAACAGAGTTTTGGATGAGTTCAAGTTTATGGAGGGTGGAAGATGGGAGGCCAGAGAGGAGAGCATTGGAATAGTCAAGACTCGAGGTAACAAAGGCATGGATGAGGGTTTCAGCAGCAGATGAGCTGAGGCAGGGGCCGAGATGGGAGATGTTACGGAGGTGGAAGAAAGCGGTCTTGGTGATGGAGCGGATATGTGGTCGGAAGCTCAACTCAGGGTCAAATAGGATGCCGAAGTTGTGAACGGTCTGTTTCAGCCTCAGACACTGGCCAGGGAGACGGATGGAGGCAGTGGCTTAGGCAGGGGATAAGACTTCCATCCATGCTCCAATGTCTCTGGCTGCAACTTGTTGTCGTGCCACTTATCTTAAAATTAAAAAAACTTGTGCATAGTGCACATCCATTATGTTGCACCCTTCAAAACTCAACTCAAAAATGAGTTGCCACAAATGTATGTAGGATAAATATTAGTGATTGTCTGAAATTAGCATTTATCTGTTAAATTACCAATCAAATAACCAATTGACAAAGCATGAATCAAAAGCAGTTTGATTCAGTCTGCAAGTGCCAATAAGAAACAAGTAAGTAGCAAAAAACTGAGCAAATTGTTCAATTTTTTCTCTGAGCTTCCAATTCTGAATTGGGAAGGAACAGAAACTCACCAATCAACTCCATGAAACAAATTGAGGAAGTTGGTTTTAGCTGCCATCTTTATTTTTCAGCTTAAAATTTATCCTTGTATGTAATATTTGTTTTGGTCAGCTGATACACATGTTTAAGAGTTTCCAAACCAAGCTGCTGAGAAATCTACACCCGTAGAATTTCTATTTGCCTGATATTGAGTGTACACTGTCTCAATAGGGACACACTCCAACTTAATCAAAGTCCAGACAGCTTAGGTGCAGATTGACAGTGCTAATGCTTCGGAACCCCACATGTACACAAGGGGTACAGCTGGAGCTCAACCAGCTAAGTTTTGGCAACTAACATAACAAACTACTGATAGGGTACCCACAGCTTGTCCAGCTAGCACCACCCTACTGATTAGGGCATTGACATGCAGGCTTATCTGGAGCTGAGTGGGAAAAATCCCTGTGCCCCAGTAACAGGACCCCGCCCCCCCTCCACGTTCCATTAGTAAGCCAGGTTGGCTCGTTAAACATTAACACAGAAACACAGATAATAGGAGCAAGAGTAGGCCATTCGGCCCTTCGGGCCTGCTCCGCCATTCAAAATGATCATGGCTGATCGTCTAACTCAGTACCCTGTTCCCGCTTTTCCCCCCTATCCCTTGATCCCTTTAGCATTAAGAAATATATCTTTCTCCTTCCTGAATACATCTAATGACTTGGCCTCCACTGTCTTCTGTGGTAGAGAATTCCACAGGTTCACCACCCTCTGAGTGAAGAAATTTCTCCTCATCTCGGTTCCAAATGGCATACTCCGTATCCTGAGACTCTGACTCCTGGTTCTGGACTTCCCAGCCATCGGAAACATCCTCCCTGCATCTAGTCTGTCTAGTCCTGTTAGAATTTTATATGTTTCGATGAGATCTCCTCTCATTCTTCTAAACTCTAGTGAATATAGTCCTAGTCAACCCAATCTCTCCTCATACGTCAGTCCTGCCATCCCAGGAATCAGTCTGGTGAACCTTCGTTGCACACCCTCCATGGCAAGGACATCCATCCTCAGATAAGGAGACCAAAACTGCACACAATACTCCAGATGTGGTCTCACCAAGGCCTGTATAACTGCAGTAAGACATCCCTGCTCCTGTACTCAAATCCTTTGCAATGAAGGCCAACATACCATTCGCCTTCCTAATTGCTTGCTGCACCTGAATGCTTGCTTTCAGCAACTGGTGTACAAGGACTCCCAAGTCTCGTTGCACCTCCCCTTTTCCCAATATATCACCATTCAGGTAACAATCTGCCTTTCTCTTTTTACAACCAAAGTGGATAACCTCACATTTATCCACGTTATACTGCATCTGCCATGTTCTTGCCCACTCACCCAACTTGTCTAAATCACACTGGAGCCTCTTTGCATCCTCCTCACAGTTCACATTCCACTCCAGTCTGCAAACTTGGAAATGTTACATTTCGTTCCCTCATCCAAATCATTGATATATATTGTGAATAGCTGGGGCCCAAGAACTGATCCCTGTTGTACCTCACTAGTCACTGCCTGCCACCCGGAAAAAGACCCGTTTATTCCTACTCTCTGTTTCCTGTCTGTCAACCAATTCTCAGTCCATGCCAGAATATTCCCCCTTATCCCATGTGCATAATTTTGCACACTAACCTCTTGTGTCCGACCTTATCAAAAGCCTTCTGAAAATCCAAATACACCACATACAGTGGTTCTCCCCGATCTATTCCAGGAGTTACATCCTCAAAAAACTCCAGTAGATTTGTTAAGCATGATTTCCCTTTCATAAACCCATGCTGACTTTGTCCAATCCATCAATGCCCTCCAAGTGTTCTGTTATCACATCTTTTATAATAGACTCTAGCATTTTCCCCACTACTGATGTTAAGCTAACTGGTCTGTAATTTCCTGATTTTTCTCTCCCTCCTTTTTTAAATAGTGGGGTTACATTTGCCACCATCTAATCTGCAGGAACTGTTGCAGAGTCTATAAAATTTTGGAAGATGACCACCAATGCATCCACTATTTCCAGGGCCACTTCCTTTAGTACTCTGCGGTGTAGATTATCAGGCCCAGGGGATTTGTCAGCCTTTAGCTCCATTAATTTCCATGGCACTATTTTTTTACTAATACTGGTTTCCTTCAGTTCCTCCCTCTCACTGGACCCTTGGTTCCCTAACATTTCTGGGAGGTTATTTGTGTCCTCCTTTGTGAAGACAGAACCAAAGTATGTGTTTACTTGTTCTGCCATTTCTTTGTTCCCCATTATAATTTCCCCCATTTCTGACTGTAAGGGACCTACATTTGTCTTCACTAATCTTTTTCTCTTGACATATTTATAGAAGCTTTTACAGTCAGTTTTTATGTTCCCTGCTAGTTTACTCTCATACTCTATTTTTCCCCTCTTAATCAATCTCTTTGTCTTCCTTTGCTGAATTCTGAACTGCTGCCAATCCTCAGGCTTGCCGCTTTTTCTGGCGATTTTATATGTCTCCTCTTTGGATCTAATATTATCCCCAATTTCTTTTGTAAGCCACGGCTGAGCCACTTTCCTGTTTTATTTTTGCGCCAGACAGGAATGAATAATTGTTGTAATTCCTGCACACATTCTTTAAATATTAGCCATTGCCTATCCACTGTCATCCCTTTTAGTAAAGTTCCCCAATCTATCATAGCCAACTCGCACCTCATACTTTCGTAATTTCCTTTATTTAGATTCAGGACCCTAGTTTTGGATTCAACTATTTCACTCTCCATTTTAATGAGGAATTCTATCATGTTATGGTCGCTCTTCCCTAAGGGACCCCACACAACAAGATTGTTAATTAAACCTTTCTCATTGCACAATACCCAGTCTAGGATTGCTTGTTCTCTAGTTGGTTCCTCAACATATTGGTCTAGAAAACCATCATGTACACACTCCAGGAATTCCTCCCCCACAGTATTATTGCTAATTTGGTTTGTCCAATCTATATGTAGATTAAAATCACCCATGATTATAGTTGTATCCTTCTTGCATGCGTCTCTAATTTCCTGTTTAATGCCCTCACCTACATCTCCGCTACTGTTTGGGGGCCTATAGATAACCCCCACCAACATTTTCTGCCCCTTGGTGTTTCTTAGCTCCACCCATACAGAGCACTTCATCAAAAGGACCTTGCTGAGGAGTAAGCCAAGGTACAAAATATTGGACTTTGATGTCTGGAACATCAAGGTGACAGGCATAACACAAGCTGCCATGTCTAGGTCTTTCCACCAGTTTTCTGTCATATAGATGATGAGGAAATTCCAAATTTTCCAAGCCAATATCCTTCCTCACAATTGCATTGATTTCCTCCTTTACTAACAATGCTACCCCACCTCCTTTCCCTTTTTGCCTGTCCTTCCTAAATATTGAATATCCCTGGATGTTCAGTTCCCATCCTTGGTCACCCTGCAGCCATGTCTCCGTAATCGCAACTATATCATAACCATTAATAACTATTTGCGCTGTTAATTTATTTACCTAATTGCCGATGCTCTGCGCATTAAGGCACAATGCCTTTAGACTTGTCTTTTTAAAATTGCTGGTCATCTTAGTTTTATTTTGCACTATGGCCCTATTTGTTTTTCGCCCCTGTTTTCTCTGCCTTCCACTATTGTTTCTTCCCTTTCTGTATTTTGTTTCTATCCTTGTTTCCCCCTCCCCTGTCTCCCTGCTCAGGTTCTCATACCCCTACCATTCTAGTTTAAACCTTCACCAACAGTGACCTGGAGCGTGGTGAATGTGCCTGGTTCAGGTATTGGATTACTGAGTCTATCACAGAGGGCTAACTTGGTTCCAAATTTCCATCGGCAGGCCATCTGTGAACCATCTTGATCCAAAGAGACCCTGCTTAGCTCACCTCCCCAAGAAGGAGAGTCATGAGTTAGTTGTTAGACAGGTGTAGGTTAGAGCCCTCGCTAGAAGAACAGCAGGTACCAGGTACTTCTCACAAGCAGATGGTGAGCAACTTACCATAGAATGTGTGTGAGTGCACTGCAAACATCCTCCTGAAAACACATGGACAAGTACCACATCCCATTGAACAGTGTTTCCACCATTTAGGGGTAGAGATTCAGCCCTGGCTATACGAGTGTGTATTCTCATACCTGGCCTCCAGGTAACACCTTCTGGCAGCAGTTGGCCCAAGTCTTAGATTTTCCTCATCATCCATATGACAGAAAACTGGTGGAAAGACCTAGACATGGCAGCTTGTGTTATGCCTGTCACCTTGATGTTCGAGACATCAAAGTCCAATATTTTTTACCTTGGCTTACTCCTCAGCAAGGTCCTTTTGATGAAATGCTCAGCATCAGCTCGTGGGCAGCTCCTGTAACCTAGTGAAAGTTCAAATGCGTGCCCATCAAATATCTGCCAACCAAATAGTGACTATCCTCCTTGGGGAGTGGGGTTAGGGTATGCAGGATCACTTTGAGGTCATGCTGGCTCCCAGATGTCCTGTTGATAGAGGTTCAGAACCAAGTTAAACCTTTGTGAGGGACTTCATGTGGTGGCCTTTAGCAAAAAAGGTGTAACCACCATCAGGTAACTCCCCTTCAAGAAACTATGTGACACGTCAGTTTAAGCTTGTGCCCTCTCTCTCTGAAGCTGCTTTCACCCTTTGTCACAAATGCAGCTCACAATTTGATCCTGGTGTTGCCACATGCTTAACCTGTATTGAGACTTTTCTGTTACTTAATAAAGACCGAAAGAGCAAAGTGCCATTTGATCTCAAAGTACTATGTCCAGGCTGAAGTTGGCATCTAGCAGCAGCTCCAGCTACTAATATGAATCAATAATTGGAAGAGATGGCTGTTGTAATCTCCAATCAGTACTTTCAAAACCCCCCGTTGAGCTGTGCAACGCCAGAACAGTGCACTTGTAGCCATATAGGCACCCACCATATCCCACTGTTAGCCCATTGTTCAATTTGGTAAATAGAGAGCACTAAATCCCATCAAGGCAGCTTTGGACCAAGTGTGGCACCAAGGAGCCCTAGAAAAATTGAAGTCAATGGGAATCAGGGGGAAAACTCTCCAGTGGCTGGAGTCATACCTGGCACAAAGGAAGATGGTAGTGGTTGTTGGAGGCCAATCATCTCAGCCCCAGGACATTGCTGCAGGAGTTCCTCAAGGCAGTCTCCTAGGCCCAACCATCTTCAACTGCTTCATCAATGACCTTCCATCCATCATAAGGTCAGAAATGGGGATGTTCGCTGATGATTGCACAGTGTTCAGTTTCATTCGCATTCCCTCAAATAATGAAGCAGTCCGTGCCCGCATGCAGCAAGACCTGGACAACATCCAGGCTTGGGCTCATAAGTGGCAAGTAACATTCGCGCCAGACAAGTGACAGGCACTGACCATCTCCAACAAGAGAGAGTCTAACCACCTCCCCTTGACATTCAACGGCATTACCATCGCCGAATCCCCCACCATCAACATCCTGGGGGTCACCATTGACCAGAAACATAACTGGACCAGCCACAGAAATACTGTGGCTAAAAGAGCAGGTCAGAGGCTGGGTATTCTGTGGCGAGTGACTCACCTCCTGACTCCCCAAAGTCTTTCCACCATCTCCAAGGCACAAGTCAGGAGTGTGATGGAATACTCTCCACTTGCCTGGATCAGTGCAGCTCCAACAACACTCAAGAAGCTCAACACCATCCAAGACAAAGCAGCCCGCTTGATTGGCACCCCATCCACCACCCTAAATATTCACTCCCTTCACCACCGGCGCACAGCGGATGCACTGCAGCAACTCGCCAAGACTTCTTCGACAGCACCTCCCAAACCCACGACCTCTACCACCTAGAAGGACAAGAGCAGCAGGTACATGGGAACAACACCACCTGCACGTTCCCCTCCAAGTCACACATCATCCCGACTTGGAAATATATCGCCATTCCTTCATCGTCGCTGGGTCAAAATCCTGGAACTCCCTTCCTAACAGCACTGTGGGAGAACCTTCACCACACGGACTGCAGCGGTTCAAGAGGCGGCTCACCACCACCTTCTCAAGGGCAATTAGGGATGGGCAATAAATGCCAGCCTCGCCAGCGACGCCCACATCCCATGAACGAATAAAAAAAAAGATGAGTGCGCCAATACCACAATATACTTGCTATTTCCTGATTTGAGCACCCAAATAACAATTTGAATAGCTCCTAATTACAAGGAGACATATCATAGTGTCATAGTAGGTGTAGCACAGGAGGAGGTCATTCAGCCCATTATGCCTCTTTGAAAGAGCTATCTAATTAGTCCCATTCCCCTGCTCTTTCCCCATAGCCCTGTAAATTTTTTCCCTTCAAGTATTTATCTAATTCCCTTTTGAAAGTTACTATCGAATCTGCTTCCACCACACTTTCAGGCAGTGCATTCCAGATGATTACAATTTTCTGCGTAAAAAAATGTTTCCTCATGTCGCCTCTGGCTCTTTGGCTGACCACCTTAAATCTGTGTCCTCTGCCAACCCTTCTGCCACTGGAAACAGTTTCTCCTTATTTACTCTGTCACAACCATTCATGATTTTGAACACCTCGATCAAATCTCCCCTTAATCTTCTCTGTTCTAAGGCAAACAACCCCAGCCTCCATTCTCTCCACATAACTGAAGTCCCTCATCCCTCGCACCATTCTAGTGAATCTCTTCTGCACCCTCTCTAAGGCCTTGAAATCCTTCCTAAAGTGTGGTGCCCAGAATTGAACACAATACTCCAGCTGAGGCCTAAACAGTGTTTTATAAAGGTTTGGCATAACTTCCTTACTTTTGTACTCAATGCCACTATTAATAAAGATGTGGAGATGCCGGTGTTGGACTGGGGTTGACAATTGTAAACAATTTTACAACACCAAGTTATAGTCCAACAATTTTATTTGAAATTCACAAGCTTTCGGAGGCTTCCTCCTTCCTCAGGTGAATGTGGAAATGAAATCCTCGAACCCTTCGCATTTATAAATCACAGAACAATACCTGGTGATTACAGATAGTCTTTCCAACTGCCCGTTGCCAAGGCAATCACAGTGTGCAGACAGAGAGGTGTTACCTACTAGGCCACCGAATATACAAACAACCAAAAAAAAACAGAGAGAGAGAGGCAGAAACATAGAAACATCCGGAAGGAAGAGAAAGACAGCAAATGACCCGTTATATTAAAAACAGATAGCATTTGTTCGCTGGTGGGGTTACGTGCAGCGTGACATGAACCCAAGATCCCGGTTGAGGCTGTCCTCATGGGTGCGGAACTTGGCTATCAATTTCTGCTCGACGATTTTGCGTTGTCGTGTGTCTCGAAGGCCGATTGGAGTATGCTTACCCGAAGGTCGGTGGCTGAATGTCCTTGACTGCTGAAGTTTTCCCCGACTGGGAGGGAACCCTCCTGTCTGGCGATTGTTGCACGGTGTCCGTTCACCACGATGGACGTCTTGGCACTCTACACCAGTATCCCCCACGATGACGGCATCGCTGCGACAGCATCAATACTCAACACCAACAACAGCCAATCTCCAGACGCCATCCTACAACTCACCCGCTTCATCCTGGATCACAATGTCTTCACCTTCGATAACCAGTTCTTTACCCAAACACACGGAACAGCCATGGGGACAAAATTCGCACCCCAATACGCCAACATTTTCATGCACAAGTTCGAGCAGGACTTCTTCACTGCACAGGACCTCCAACCAACGCTATACACCAGATACATCGACGACATTTTCTTTCTATGGACCCACGGCGAAGAATCACTAAAGAGACTACACGATAACATCAACATGTTGCATCCCACCATCAAGCTCACCATGGACTACTCCTCAGAATCAGTTTCTTTCTTGGACACACGAATCTCCATCAAAGACGGGCACCTCAGCACCTCACTCTACCGCAAGCCCACGGACAACCTCACGATGCTCCACTTTTCCAGCTTCCACCCTAACCACGTCAAAGAGGCCATCCCCTATGGACAGGCCCTGCGAATACACAGGGTCTGCTCAGACGAGGAGGAACGCGATGGACACCTACAGACGCTGAAAGACGCCCTAGTAAGAACGGGATATGACGCTCGACTCATCGATCGACAGTTCCGACAGGCCACAGCGAAAAATCGGATAGACCTCCTCAGAAGACTAACACGGGACGCAACCAACAGAGTACCCTTCGTCGTCCAGTACTTCCCCGGAGCGGAGAAGCTACGCCATGTTCTCCGCAGCCTTCAACATGTCATCAATGACGACGAACACCTCGCTATGGCCATCCCCATACCTCCACTACTCGCCTTTAAACAGCCACCCAACCTCAAACAGACCATCGTTCACAGCAAATTACCCAGCTTTTAGGAGAACAGCGCCCACAACACCACACAACCCTGCCACGGTAACCTCTGCAAGACATGCCAGATCATCGACACAGATACCACCATCATACGAGAGGACACCACCCACCAGGTGCATGGTTCATACTCCTGTGACTCGGCCAACGTTGTCTACCTCATACATTACAGGAAAGGATGCCCCAGAGCGTGGTACATTGGCGAGACCATGCAGACACTGCGACAACGGATGAACGGACACCGCGCAACAATCGCCAGACAGGAGGGTTCCCTCCCAGTCGGGGAACACTTCAGCAGTCAAGGACATTCAGCCACCGACCTTCGGGTAAGCGTACTCCAAGGCGGCCTTCGAGACACACGACAACGCAAAATCGTCGAGCAGAAATTGATAGCCAAGTTCCGCACCCATGAGGACGGCCTCAACTGGGATCTTGGGTTCATGTCACGCTACACGTAACCCCACCAGCGAACAAATGCTATCTGTTTTTAATACAACGGGTCATTTGCTGTCTTTCTCTTCCTTCCGGATGTTTCTATGTTTCTGCCTCTCTCTCTCTGTTTTTTTTTGGTTGTTTGTATATTCGGTGGCCTTGTAGGTAACACCTCTCCGTCTGCACACTGTGATTGCCTTGGCAACGGGTAGTTGGAAAGACTATCTGTAATCACCAGGTATTGTTCTGTGATTTATAAATGCGAAGGGTTCGAGGATTTCATTTCCACATTCACCTGAGGAAGGAGGAAGCCTCCGAAAGCTTGTGAATTTCAAATAAAATTGTTGGACTATAACTTGGTGTTGTAAAATTGTTTACAACTATTAATAAAGCCCACGCTCCCATATGCTTTTTTAACAGCTTTCTCAACTTGTCCTGCCACCTTCAAAGATTTATGTGTGTGCATCTCCAGGCCTCTCTGTCTTGCACCCCCTTTAACATTGTACCATTTAGTTTATATTGCCTCACCTCATTCTTCCCACCAAAATGCATCACTTCACACTTCTCTGCATTAAATTTTATCTGCCATGTGTCTGCCCATTTCATCAGTCTGTCTATGTCCTCCTGAAATCTGTTACTGTCCTTCACATTGTTTACTACATTTCCAAGTTTCGTGTAAACTACAAACTTTGAAATTATACCCTCTATACCCAAGTCCAGGTCATTAATATATTCTAAGAAATATTATGAAGTGCAGCACAGGCAGAAGAAATTTTTTAATGCAAACATCAGGAAGAAACCAAGATCTAGGGGAATAATGGTCACTGACAGGTGAGTAAGTGAAGGGAGCTGAAGTAAATTCATACAAAGTGCACTTGACACAATGTTAAATAAAAAGGTGATAAACAGAAGAGACAAAGGCACATGTGTAAATCCAAAGCAAAAAGGTGGGCAAGCAAGATAATTAAGATCTAAAGGAGAATAGAAGATAGAAGTAAAATATTGAAGTCATGAGGTGTGGGAGGTTTGCTCTGGGGTGTTTACAAAAAAAAATAGCCATGTTTAATAGATGGGCCAAAAGATTCAAGAGTTGCCTACTAATCAATGAGCTTAAATAAAGCATTATGACTTGAAAGGAAGGTACAAAAACTTAAAAGGACTGATTTAACTAGGCTGATTATTGGCAAATGGATAGTATTAGAGTTGGTAAGTGAGTTACCACAGGTCAGTGAAAAATCCAGGCTCTTTCTAGACTTTGTGGATGAACCATCAGGGAGTTGCTAAGTTTTGGAGACGGGTGCTGAGGCAAGCCATTTAAACAAGACAGGTGATGGCAGAGAAGAAACAGAATCCAAGATGAAACAGACTGTGGGGAATAAGATTCAACAGGTGGCAATGGATGCAGAAACCCAGAAAGACATACATGAACTGGAGACCTGGAACAAGCAGATACTGGGGAACTTGAAATGTGGAAGATCTATATTAGGACTTACATGACAGACATGGGGAAGAGCCATGAGGCAGGATTGCAGGAAGGCAATCGGATGGCGGTTGTGAGGATGGTGGTTATATGGATGGTGGGACTGTTGGTGTATTGGAGAGGGAAGGGATGGTTCAATTGATATGTTCTTGTTTCAGTTGCTTTCTAAGAGCTCTGGCAGCTATGGAGACTAACATCGATGCTGATCCTGCTCTTCCTCTTCCTCTCCCTCTACTTCCTCCTATTCAGGTGGTGGTAAAGGCTGGTCCCTCTGTATCAAAAAAATATGCAGCTTGCAGCACACAAGACAAGTCTGGAGACACAGTAAGGGTGTACTGCAGACCTTCTCCCAAATGGTTCAGACACCAGAACCATCATGCCGATGGCTTGCTCAGTGAGATTTCTGGCAGTGGCATGGCTCTCATTGTAGGACTGCTCTGTGTCTGTGTCCAGGTTCCTGACTGGAGTCATGAGCCATGTCTGGAGGTGCTATTCCATGTCGCCAAGTAGCCAGCCTGTGGCCTGACGGTCTGGTCGGAATAGAGGTGGGACAGAGGGCTGGCACAAGATGAGTGAATCATGGCTGTTGACAGGAAACTCGGCACAGACCTGCATTAAATGGTGTCTGTGATTGCAAACAAGCTGGATGTGAAGGGACTGGTATCCCTTTCTGTTGAGAAAGATGGCAGGCTGGTGATGGGGCGCATGCAGGTCAATGTGAGTGCAGTCTATGACCCTTTGCACTCTAGGGAAGCCTATAATGCGTGCAAAGCCTAGTGCTCTTTTATCCTGCTTCGCTTGGTCCTTGGCAAAGGACATGTAGGTGTTCCTTCCAGAGTAGAGAGCCTCGGACACCTCCTTGATGCATCAGTGAAGAGTGAACTGTGAGTTGTCACCTGCTGCAGCCAGGAACGACCCCGTGGCATAAAAGTTAAGGGCCACGGTGATCTTGACACAGGTAGTGTTGTCCATGATCTGGTTTGAGGCTCTAGTTGTGACTGCAGCAGACGAGAGAACTCAATTACAGCCTCCTTGTTAAAGCGCAGGCACCTTACACACTGCTGCTCGATCAGATTGAGATATGAAAGGTGCTCTCTGAAGACCTGCTGTGGTTCAGGCCTCCTGCGCAGTGCCCTCCTCCTCCTCCCTCTTCTCCTAGTTGTACCTATTCGCTGATGTTTCCTTTGGTGCTCCCTCTCCTCCTTCAGCACCAAAGACAGATGTACGTACACACCACCAATGAGTGAAATATTTCCAAGGCAGTCAAACAGTCCAGCACCAGCACAAAGTTGTTTATCGAACTCTCAAAGTCAGTGGTGGAACAGAGAAAATTGCCAAAAAAAGGAACAGAAGTTGTCGAGCAGCCTAACAGGACAAACCACCAACTAATCTGTATGGAAGGGCGAAGCCCTTTAAATAGCATTCCTGCAAGGTCCTTGCTGGCTGTTAGCCCCATGAGTTGCTAAGCGACTTTATCCATGTTGACTCAGGTGCCGGGGCAGATGAATTTCACAACCTGGATCTTTATTTTAATATTATTATGAGCTTTCTGAATCGTTCCAGCGTGCACCCTGGATGTCTACGGAGCAGCCCAATCAAATATTGGTGCGCACTTCTGACATGGGACCCTTAGTTGCCTGTTGCACGCCTGATAAACCGACATGGTGTAATCCAATTTCTAGAACATTGGCTCTAGGCTACAGGACGCAACACATGAGAAGGATCCGGGGGTATTGGTGAATAGCCCACTGAAGCCAAAAGCACAGTGTGTGGCACAAGGAAAGCTAACTAGATCTTGGGACATATAGCTAGAGGGAGAGAGCACAAATCCCGTGAGGTAATAATGGGCATGATTTTGACCCCGAGCCGGAAAGGGGGCGGGGGGGACAAATTGCGGACGGGAAACCCGGAAGTACGGGTTTCCCGGATGTCCTTACGATTTTGATAAGGACATCTTTTATTCTTCTTTTGGTGGTTTGCCATCCGACAGGCCAGCCTGATTGACAGGCTAGTCTCAGTCGGACAGGAGAGCAGCCAGGGAGAGGACGTATTCAGGTGAGTCTTCAGTTAAGTCTTCGTTTGTATGGATATAGGGGGCATGGGTGGGCACGGGGACATGGATTGGCACAGGGGCACCAATGGGCATGGGGGAGAGTCAGTCTTGGGGGGAGGGATCGGGTCAGTAATGGGGAGGGAGGTGTTGGGATCAGGAGTCCGCAATCGTGGGGGGGGGGGGGGGGGGGGGTTGGAGATTGAGGGGTGTCCGCGATCGTTGAGGGGAGTCGGAGATCGGGGAGGGATGTCCGCGATCATTGGGGGCTCACTGCAGGTAGGCTTGTTGGGCCTGAGGGAAGCACTCCTGCTCCTCCGGGCCCATAAACTGTGCCACAATGGCACTTACCTGTTAATTTCACGTGGAATGAAAGAGAAGGCCCAGGAATCCCGGTCCCCAGGGGTTGAAATTGGAAACTCTGGAAAAATGAAGGCCCGCAGCCTCCGTGAAAGGCTTTAATCACCAACCCACCTCCTGGGAGCGAGTTGGTCGCCCACCCCTCGTCCCGCCTCGGTGAAAATCGGAAGTGGGCTGGTCTGAAATGGTTGTAATTTTGAATGCCCCCACACCGCCCTCAATCCACCCTTTTTTCCCTTTTAAAATCGTGCCCAATGAGTCTGTACACAGACGTGGCAGGGCCTCACTTGTCCCGATATTACCAGGGAGGTGGGATGGCAGCGAGGGGGCGACAGGGCGCGTGGGTAACCTGCCCAGTAAAATCCGTCCGTTCCCCACACGATTAAGGGTAAATTGAAGCCACTTACCGTGGCTTCCAGGTTTCCCGTCATCAACCTGCGCAGTGGGCGGACTGCACACCCGCATCACAGGCTGTCAGCTGGAGGAACTCTATTTAAAGGGGCAGTCCTCCAATGCTGCTCCTGCAGCCAACAACCAAAAGTACAGAATGTAGCAGACCAGGGGAAAGGCTGCCCCCAGATTTACCAATGCCTCACTCCAGATCCTACTGGATGGGGTGAGGAGGAGGAGGGATATTTTCTACCCAGCGGACGGGAGGAAGTGGCCTGTCTCTGCCACCAAGAAGGCCGGACTTGAGGTGGCAGAGGAGGTTACCAGCAGCAGCAACATCTACCGCACCTGGATACAGTGCAGGAAGCGCTTCAATGACCTAACCAGGTCAGCCAAAGTGAGTACACTTACTCATTCTCCAACACTCCGTCTTCCACATCACTGCCCCCACCCCACAACTCCTTCTGCACTGCCAACACTACTCTATCCCATCACTCCTCACACCCACTCAAACCTCATCCTCAACTTACCTGCACTTACTCACCTCCCCAGTACTCACTCCACCACTACCACTCAACCCAATCCTCATACAATGTTACGGCTCTGTCTCATACTCACCCTCTGATGCATCTCTTTCATGGTCAGCCTCACCCAAACCAATACATTCAGCAGTTGGCCAAGTCACCATCCCTCACTCACGTCTCTCTACTTTCTCCTCTTATAGGAGATGAGAGCCCAGAATGCACGGGAGAGAGCGAAGACCGGAGGGGGGCCGCAACATCAGGTCGTCCTCACAGACGTGGAGCAGGAGGCCCTTGAACTAAGCCGCACCCTCGAGTGCCTGTCCGTCGGGGATGCCGAGACTGCCACCCGACAAACGGCTGGTGACAGAACTTTAACATTCAGCACTCACAATAGCAAATGATGTTAACATGCCTTGCCATCTTCAGCACCTCAACATCTGTCATATTGCTTAAAATCGCCTTCTGTTCTCTTACAGGGCCTTCAGCGATCGCCGTGACGGTGGAGGGCGATTTCTCAGAGGACCTGCCGGCCTCTGAGGGGGCACCGTCACATCTGAGTGAGCCATCCACCAGCGCAGATGCACACACCTCAGTGGGTCCATCCTCAGTTAGTTGGGGTCGCACACGAGTCACCACACACGTGAGCACAAGTAGACACTGGTGGCAGGGGCAGCTGTGGAGAGTCCTCGTCAGTGGGAGCACTCTTCCCCAGACTCTGCTCAGCTGGACACAGATGCTGAACCCTGGGGGTCATCCTTTAAAAGGAGAATGATCCAGGGGCAGCAGCACATTTGCAAGGTGCTGGAACAGGTGCCACGCGCACTCTCCACAATCGTGCAGAGGATGGAGGAGTCCAACTCCTGCATGAGTGGAATGGTGGCACAGGTACAGAAGGGAATCTCTGAGATACTGTCACAGGGACGTGAGGGCATCTCTGAGATAGTCTCACGGGTAAGTGCGGGAATGTCTGCGATGGAGGGAAGGCTAGCCTCTATCGAGCTTCAAGCACGGCTCACCAATGAGTCCATTAAGGCCCTGACAACAGCCCTTCGGACTCAGGGTGAGCAACTTTCTGCCACCTTAAACAGGCAGGCAGATACTCTGGCACTGGCCTTAAAAGGCTTCACACATGTCCTCCAAACTGTCGTCCAGCAGAGTGGTAGGAGTGATGTGGGCCTGGCCCAGGAGAGGGATGATGGCGAAAGGGGACATGGAAGTGGGGACACCACTCAATGCGCTCCCACGTCTTAGCCATTGCCCCTCTCTCAACCAGTACCTGCAATGCTGCCTCCTCTCCAGGTGGTCGAGTCTGCCCCTGCACAGGAGCAGGTGGAGCAGTCTTTGGAGGGGCCCTCACAGGCACCGAAACCCAGAGGGCGTAGGCCCAAAGCATCTAATCAGTCAGGGCATGAACAAGGGCAACCTGCCACTACCTCTGCTGCAGCCACAGGGGAAGCACCACGTAGGACTACTCGTAAGTGTAAGGCAAAGGTTTTGTGAGCACAAAGGGGATGCACAAGCGTGTTTGACGGTTTGTCATGTTCTTTATTTATATTTGATTTTTGTTAATGGCACGTTAAATATTATTATTGTCACCACTACTGCCACGTCTTGGCCATTCTTGACTGGTTTGTGTAATAAGTTCCTTTCATGAGGTTCACCATGAACACCCACACTTGATGCCACCCATTGGGTCACCCTACAGTGGGTATATGTGTAGTTGCACGACTATTTTGTGCAGGTGCCTGTGGCGCAGCACCGTGTTGTGGAGCTCCACGTGGCGGAGGTGGATGCCTTGCCTGGCGAGGCTGGTGATGTTGCTCGTCCTCGGATGAAGTGATGAATGCAGCTATGGCACCCCCACCCTGACGGTGTGAGTTTGAGGGGGTCCGCAAAGTAGGTAAATGTGTTTGCACAGCAGAGTTTTGGGTACAAATTAAGAATTTTGAGTGGAAAGACAAAAGTGTTGCAGCCAAAACTTTGTCTGAAGTGACAGAGTGCCCTGCTGCAATAAATGAGGTTTTCCCCCACCTGTCAAATAATCCTTTGCATTTCCCACTGGCTGCTGGATGAAACACGTCTGCTCCAAAAGAGAGTGTTTCCCACAGCACGGGAAACACGCTGAGGATCCTTCAAAATTGCACCCCTGCCAAAATCTCCAGTCAATGAGGTCTGTCAAGTACCTCAAGTATCTAAATAACTATGTGAAGTAGCATCCCGCCGGCTTTAATTGCCGGTGGGAGTCCCGCATGCGGGAGCTGCGCGCGCATCCGAATGCGTCACTGGGGAACCCGGAAGTCTGCAGGTTGGAGCCGGGCTCCGAACCCGCTCGGGGATTCCGCCATTTTAGGAGCCTCCCCCCTCCCCCAATGCACTCACTCGGCCATCCGAAAATCGGCCCATTGGAGTATTATGTACAATTCTGCTCATCGTACAACAGCAAGGATATACATGCATTGGTGGCACAAAAGGACAATGAAACTGAAGGTGGGGGGAGGGGTGGGGGGCGGGGGAGGAGGCATTGAAAGAGTATCACTATTTATCATAGAGACAAGAAATGATTTCAACAAAATTTGATCTGAACAACCTTTCAATACAGTGAATATTTGAAAATAAGGAAATCACATAAAGTATGCCTGTGAGCCTTGGTTACAATGGTTAATTTAGTAATTAGTGCAAAAGAGCATTTTCAAAGAATACTAAAGACACGTAGTAGGATGTAATGGAACCTCAGGATATTTTTATGGATAATGGATATTTTTATCCAATGATTGTGTGCATGGGGTGGTGGTGATAGATGTGACAGCTTCGTTTAAGAGATGATTTCAAAGGGTTTGAGTAAAAAATTTATTGCAAAATGGTGAGGAGGGCAGGGATTCGATCTCAAATGATACAAACATTAAATCTAAAATTTTGGGGAACTGGGTGGTGCAGTGAATTTCCTTTTATCTCCATGTTGCCAATTTTAATCCAGCCCAGACTGAGAAGGTTAAAGTCTCCTCTCTACTGACTAGAAGGGTCCTATGTAAAATGAATTTGGGCTGTAAAAAATGATTCCCTATTGATTGTGGGCCCATAGTGCAAATTCTTATGGAACTGTCAGTCTCATTCAGGAAGGGCACAGGGACGGTTGATGTGTGAAATGAAAAATAGAGTTGGAGTTAAGGCAAAAAAGAGCTATATCCTGCATCTAACCCATGCATCATAGAGAGTGTAAAATGCTGAGACTGAAAGCAAAATGGCAAACAACCCTGCAAATATATATTTAAAGGAAAAATTATACTTTTAGATTAAAATAAAACTTGTGTCATTAATTCCCGTGGGAGTTCACCCAATCGTTCGGTGGACCAGCAGACAATCCAGAGAACCTCTGAGAAAATTCAACCCCTTGATCTCTTAAAGCTGAGATTAGCCATTTTACTTTATATTGCAGTAATTCGTAATTGTTTTACATAATTCATTTTTGTCAAACCTTACTGTTGTCAGACGGCGTCTCACCATCACACCTCCTTTAAGAATTGTTTACTAAGAATTTAGAATAATCTTAACATCATTTTGTGTTTCCCTATCAATTCTTTAAAAATATTTTTGTTTAAACAATAGCTGCTGATGTTATAATCAAAGGAACTGGCAGCAAAAAGTTACTGAGCTCAACAGCGTGAGAGCTGAATTAACAGCAACAGATAGTCATTAACCTAGGGTGCTTCAGTGATTGTATCATTTCAACTATGCATGTTAATCAGCTTCCTCACATTGTCCAGCTCAATAATTCCTGCAAACCATCCTAGTGATGTCATCAGCACTCAGTGTTACATTCAAATATTAGAAAAAAATCTACAGGAAACAAAAGCATGTTAAAATTGATGAAAGTGCATAAATGTGCATTCTTCATATTTCAGTGCAGACAACAAATATAAGAAGCCTCTTTTACCATCAAACATGAACATCCTGCAGGGAGTACTAGATAGTGATCAGGAGCAGGAACCTGTCTGATTTTCCTCTCCCCAACTCATTAAGGCCACATGTAACATTCCTCCAGTTTGAATCAGCTAATGCAGCACAGGCCAGGGTCCCATATCCCTCGTGGTCTGTATATCTCAACTATTCAGGCCCCTATATTAACGGGGAGCCCTGCAGGATGCTTTGGGGCTCGTAAGCGGCCGATGAACTCGCAAAAGCGGGGCAGGACCTTATTAAAATATTGTTGGGCCACCTCCCGTCCGGCCTGGCCGGCGGGCAGGAGGGAAAAATAGTGGCAGGAGGCCACAGCCGGGGACCCATGGGGACCGTCCCTGGCACACGGAATGGAGCACCAGCTCAAGGCTCGCGGCTTGAGGTATGAAAAGTGCTCCCTGATCGGGGGTGGGGGTGGCGGCTGGAGGTTGGGACCAGAGGAAGGCTGGAGATCGGGGCCGGAGAGGCTCTGTGATCGGGTCAGTGCTCGGGAAGAGGTCGCTGCAATTGGGGTGGGTGGGGGGGTCTTGTCACAATCGGAGGGAGGGGGGATAGCCCAGTTCAAGGGAGGCCCGAGGCTTCCTTGTGAGGCCTGGAGGAACACTCCTGCCCCACAAGAAAAACTGAAAATTAAATTTAAACTTATCTGCTGGGCCTCCTCTGGCCCAGAATCTGACTCCTGGCAGGTTTTGCCTGACAGAGGAGCCACCATTGCCCCCGGCTCAGGCCTCTAGTTGATATTGCAGATCGGGTCCTGATGACATCATCGGACCCGATCTGAATATTTAGAACAGGACCCCGCTTCCTTCCTGCGGATCTCCTACTCGCCTGCTCAAAAGAGCAGGTTAATATGGGGACATGCCGGGAAAGATGTGAGATCAGTGAGAATAACTGCCACTCACTACTTTAACGGTCCCCCGCCCATTTTCCATCAGGTGGGGGCCTTAGTATCTGAACTAGGTGGGCTATATGGTGGGAGCTGCTAACTTTGATTTTTAAGAAAAGTATTGATGGTCAGACTTATTTTAAACAGGTTGCAGTACACTATTTAAAACTCTAATGCCTCTCCTGTAACATCCCTTCATACAGCACACCAGCAAACATGGAGGAACAAAAGGCCCTCCCCAATAAATTCTTCTATCATAGTATCATAGTAGGTACAGCACAGGAAGAGGCCATTCAGCCCATCATGCCTGTGCCAGCTCTTTGGAAGTGCTATCCAATTAGTCCCATTCCCCTGCTCTTTCCCCATAGCCCTGTAAAATTGTTTTTCCTTCAATTATTTATCTAATTCCCTTTTGAAAGTTAGTATTGAATCTGCTTCCACCACCCTTTCAGACAGTGCATTCCAGATCATTACAACCCACTGCGTAAAAAAATGTTTCCTCATGTTGCCTCTGGCTCTTTTGCCGATCACCTTAAACCTGTGCCCTCTGGTTACTGACCCTTCTGCCACTCAAAATAGTTTCTCCTTGTTTATTCTATCAAAACAGTTCATGATCTTGAACATATCTATCAAATCTCCCCTTAACCTTCTTTATTCTAAGGAGAGCAACCCCAGTTTCTCTACTCCACCCACATAACTGATGTCCCTCATCCCTGGTACCATTCTAGTAAATCTCTTCTGCACCCTCTCTAAGGCCTTGATATCCTTCCTAAAGTGTGGTGTCCAGAATTGAACACAATACTCCAGCTGAGGCCTAATCAGTGTGTTATAAAGAGTTAGCATAACTTTCCTGTTTTTGTACTCTATGCCTCTATTAATAAAGCCCAGGATCCCATATGCTTTTTAACAGCTTTCTCAACTTGTCCTGCCACATTCAAAGATTTGTGTATGTGCACCCCCAGGTCTCTTTGTTCCTGCACCCCTTTAAAATTGTACAATTTAGTTTATATTGCTCCACCTCAGACTTCCTACCAAAATGCATCACTTCACACTTCTCTGCATTAAATTTTATCTGCCATGTGTCTGCCCATTTCACCAGTCTGTCTATGTCCTCCTGAAGTCTGTTACTGTCCTTCACATTGTTTATTACATCTCCCAGTTGATTATATGGCACCATCACACCGTGAAATTTACAATGTGCTTAGCTGACAACGATCCCTTTTTCTTCTACTAAAGCAGATTTATAAGTTCCATTGAGGTCATTGTTAGTCTTTACATCATTTTGAGCATATTGAGGGTTAGACTGTAACGAGTGACCTCTGGGAAATCCTGTATAGTTATGTTTGTATAATTGCGTTCTGTGAACTGAATGCATGCAACTCTTTGCGCTAGCTGTGCACTGTTTGCTTTTCTTAGATAGGAAGAAAGTGAAATTAACTACTGATCCTACTTGTAAATTCAGGCCAAGGCTTTATCAGAATTCTGAATAGACCATTTCATTGTGCATAGTTCACAAATTCAGCTACTTATTTGAGAGAGGAACAAACTCAGGAGAAGTTATATTTTTGATTTTAAAGTGCTCATCTTTTGTTTCAATTTATTTGCATTATTATTTCTCCCCCAGCATTTAAAGAAAATGTAGTTGCTTTCTGACTGAAGCAGAGATTCATCTTACTTCAAAGTGTACAAATTTCAGTATTACATCTTCTCATATGAAATTTTAGATAGGCCAATATATTGTTAATTTAAAATGAAACTGTGTTAGCATGCTTTCTGAAAGGAATGAGTTTATCTTTGTATAGGAGGGAAGTGAGTTAAAGTATACTCAATACTGTCTAGGGATATTTATATATTTCTGTGGTGGCTGGTCAGTGCATGTTAATTGCATCAGAAATTCTCTCCTGGCTTTGAAGTGTTGGATGTGTGCGAGGCTTGCAGATGTATAATGGTTATAAATGCTGGTTCTCTGTTCCACATTAGTTGGGTGTCAAGAGCAAACATGAAGCCTATCAAAGTTAGAAGGCTGCAATTCAGTTATTGACCTAAAAGGAAAAATTGATTTATAATAAATTGCCCACTTAGGGGGAAAAAGTCCTTGGATCTTTGGAGGGTAAAATTCAACTTCAGCAGGGGCACATTGTGGGCAGTAGTGGATTGGCCACCCTTCACACAGCCCCCCCGATTCTCCCTTCCATTATTTTGTGGCATTGCTGAAGTTGAACTGTTACCAACATTGTGTCAAAAGCCTGCTTGGTACTTTAAGTGCAACTGGCTTTCCCTATTCTGTGCTTCTCTTGCTTCACATCACAATGGTGAGGTGTGATTCTTGGCAGAAGTGCACTCACATCAAAGTTCTTCAAAAACTCAGTTGAAAGATGCTGGAAAGGACTCTAAAACTTCAGATACTTCATTATTTTCAACGCCATTTAAAGCAATGTATAAGCTCTACTTATTCTGCTGTATTCCTTTTTCTTCTGTGTAATTGTATCTTATTAATAAATTGGACAGCTAGTTTTAGCATAAAAGATGTGTTCTGGCAGTGTGGTGCTTTCCACCTTTTGGAGTGGAAAGGAGTGCAGGGTGGGCAGTTTGTACAAATTTTAGTGTGAAATATCTCAGTTAAACAAAGGAAATTGTTAATCTTGTGGCACACTGTTCCCATTCATGGTACACATAAGGATGTCAATTTTGGATCATAGGGGATTCGGGTCTGCCTCTGGATACTGCATTTTGCTATGGATACAAACGAAGATTGTTAGGAGAAATCCTGAACTGTACTATTACTCATGCCTAACACCATCCTCAATTTAGGATGTGGGTGGATGGGGAATGTTTATTATCCGATAGTTTGGGGCTGATAGAGGCAGTCTGCCACATTATAACTGGCAAACACAAGGTCCATGAAAACAGCTTAGGTGGCCACAGTGTCAATTTTCCATCAGCCCACAAGGAAATGCTTGGCAGTCAAAGTCTCTCCGTGAGGGAACAGTTGAGGTTGGGAATGGCACAAACCTGCCAAAAATTCTTTCCGGCTCAAAGGCATCAACATGTATGGATCAGAATTATTAAATGGGGTCCAGGGAGATTTGCTGAACTTGGGAACATTTTAGAACGGATAAAAAAACATAGGTGCACAGAATGTGAAAATAAGAATATAGGATGTCAGGCAGTGATGGTGCATTCACCATCTAATTTTATGATGTGTATGAAAGATCCAGCACTCACAAGAGCGCCAGACAGACTGGTATGCAGCATCAATGTCAGAAAATGAGAACATAACAATAAAGCCCTGAGAATAATTTGAAATTTTGAACTAATATTGAGCATTACTACTATTTATTAATGCGATTTTTCTAGAAGACCACAGGTTTGGGGGAATTCTTTTGAAATTTAATGATTCCATCAGCAGTGCTCCTAACATCCCAATGTGGTTTAATGAAGAATCGTTTAATAAAGTTGGAGAACATTTGGCACTAAAATCGCGATGTAAGCAGAATATCCAACATTGGTTTTGTTACTAGACATAGAAATATTTAAAATGATAGAATTTTCCAGCACAGGAGGCAGCCATTTGATTCATCGCACCTATGTCTGGTCTTTGAAAGAGCTGTCCACTTAGCCCCATTCCCTTGCACATTTTAAATTTTTCTTTCTAAAAATATTTATCCAATTCCCTTTTAAAAACTATTATGGATTCTGTTTGCACCATTGTTTCTGATAAAGCATTCCATGTCCTAACAACCCTCTGCATAAAACGAAATTCTAACTTCTTCTTTTGATCTTTTGGTGGTGATCTTAAATTTGTGCCCACTATTTACTGGAAATAGTTTGTCCTGGTTTACTTTATCAGAACCTCTTATAATTTTGAAAATCTTGATTAGAACTTCTTCTAACCTCCTTCATTCTAACGAAAAGAGCCCCCATTTCTCTAGTCTCCCCCAATAATTAAAGCCTCTCATCTCTGTTATAATCCTAATGAATTTCTTCTGTATTCTTTCCATGGCCTTGCCATCATCCCTAAAGTCCCAAGCCGAACACAATATTGTAACTGTGGCATAACCACTGATTTGTAAAGGTTTAGCATAACATTTTTGCTGTTGTAATCTATGCCTCTGTTTATAAAATCTAGAATCCCATATATTTTTTCCACAGCTTTATGAACTTGTCCTATTACTTTTAAAAATTTGTGAACCTAAATCCCCAAGTCTTTCCGCTCTACGACTCCTTTTAAAATGTTACCGTTTAGCATGTATGCTCCTTCCTATTCTTCCTCCAAAAATGTATCACCTCACATTTCTCCACATTCAATTTCATCTGACATTTATCTGCCCATTTATCTGAGGGGTGGCTGAGCAGGTCAGTGCTCGCAGCCTGATACACAGGACCTGGCTGATGTGCCACTAAAATCTGAATGACCCTAACAGGACTGTCAAGGTTAGACTCCTCTTCACATTCATCTTACTCTGAATTCAACCCTACAACATCACACATTTTCCCTCAGGATCGCCACTCGTTCCCTTGTACAAGCCCTCTCCAATCATAATGGGACACTGCATTATACCTCCTTTGGCTGTAGTGCTGAAGGCTTGTGCTCCAGAACTAGCTGCGCCTCTAGCCAAGCTGTTCCAGTACAGCTACAACATTGGCATCTACCCGACAATGTGGAAAATTGCCCAGGTATGTCCTGTCCACAAAAAGCAGGACAAATCCAATCCGGCCAATTACCGCCCCATCAGTCTACTCTCAATAATCAGCAAAGTGATGGAAGGTGTCATTGACAGTGCTATCAAACGGCACTTACTCACCAATAACCTGCTCATCGATGCTCAGTTTGGGTTCTGCCAGGACCACTCGGCTCCAGACCTCATTACAGCCTTGGTCCAAACATGGACAAAAGAGCTGAATTCCAGAGGTGAGGTGAGAGTGACTGCCCTTGACATCAAGGCAGCATTTGACCAAGTGTGGCACCAAGGAGCCCTAGTAAAATTGAAGTAAATGGAAATCAGGGGGAAAACTCTCCAGTGGCTGGAGTCATACCTAGCACAAAGGAAGATGTTAGTGGTTGTTGGAGGCCAATCATCTCAGCCCCAGAGCATTGCTACAGGAGTTCCTCAGGGCAGTGTCCGAGGCCCAACCATCTTCAGCTGCTTCATCAATGACCTTCCCTCCATCATAGGTCAGAAATGGGGATGTTCGCTGATGATTGCACAGTGTTCAGTTCCATTTGCAACCCCTCAAATAATGAAGCAGTCCGAGCCCGCATGCAGCAAGACCTGGACAACATCCAGGCTTGGGCTGATAAGTGGCAAGTAACATTCGCGCCAGACAAGTGCCAGGCAATGACCATCTCCAACAAGAGAGAGTCTAACCACCTCCCCTTGACATTCAACGGCATTACCATCGCTGAATCCCCCACCATCAACATCCTGGGAGTCACCATTGACCAGAAACTTAACTGGACAAGCCATATAAATACTGTGGCTACAAGAGCAGGTCAGAGGCTGGATATTCTGCGGCGAGTGACTCACCTCCTGACTCCCCACAGCCTTTCCACCATCTACAAGGCACAAGTCAGGAGTGTGATGGAATACTCTCCACTTGCCTGGATGAGTGCAGCTCCAACAACACTCAAGAAGCTCGACACCATCCAGGACAAAGCAGCCCGCTTGATTGGCACCCCTTCCACCAGCCTAAACATTCACTCCCTTCACCACCGGCGCACTGTGGCTGCAGTGTGTACCATCCACAGGATGCATTGCAGCAACTCGCCAAGGCTTCTTCGACAGCACCTCCCAAACCCGCGATCTCTACCACCTAGAAGGTCAAGAGCAGCAGGTACATGGGAACAACACCACCTGCACGTTCCCCTCCAAGTCACACACCATCCCGACTTGGAAATATATCGCCGTTCCTTCATCGTCGCTGGGTCAAAATCCTGGAACTCCCTTCCTGACAGCATTGTGGGAGAACCGTCACCACACGGACTGCAGCGGTTCAAGAAAGCGGCTCACCACCACCTTCTCAAGGGCAATTAGGGATGGGCAATAAATGCCGGCCTCGCCAGCGACGCCCACATCCTATGAACGAATAAAAAAAAAATTCACACACTCAACAAGTCCTCAACATGGGCACAAACACCATTCTGCTTTTATTTTGGTTGGATTTGGATTAATTCTCACACTTCTTTTAAGTTCTTTGATACTTCACACTGTGTACATATTCTTTCCTCCATCAACATTCATCTCTTGCACACACTTCCTGTTTCACCCTCTCAGCATGCACACTATGCTAAGCTGCCTACAATCCTATCACAGGCCACATACTAAACCAATCTCGCTCTTCTTGTTGGACAAGCTGGCACGCAATAGAATGGAGACGGGAAGGATCAGGAAGCGATGCAACCACTTTGCAAACGTTCATTCCAATGGAGGACGTTGCCATCAACATAATTGGCAGAGGGAGGACAAACTGCATTGGAGATGATGAGGCTAGAGGCCATGTACAGCAGGTGTTTTGGACATTGTCCTTTCCTTTACTGTTCCCATTTAACTCTCTAGCTTACACACACCCACCCACCCACCTCTGGGCTGCACTGCTCTGCCACTCATCTGCTATTACTTACCGTTGCCACTAACCTTTCTCCCTCTGCTCTTTTTCTACGTCCTTCTGACAACTCGGGCCTTGCAGCTGCACAGATGGAGAGGGGACCACTCTGCCGAAGATGCACTGTTACTTTCTCATATCTTCCCAGCGGAATCTGTACAAGGTGAATCACTCAGCACATGTGAGCAGAAGCAGGTGAAAACGATAGCACAGGAAAAGGCTTGCTAGGGGAAAGTTGGAGTCCAAGCTATGCTGAAGAGGACAGAGATGCACACTTTAGGGACCCAGGCTTCAGAAGAAAAATGGGGCTCCAGTCACATCATGGGTCTTCTATCATCTGCTTTCCTTCAGATCAGTGGTGGTGCTGAACCCCAGTCCCATAGTAGGGGCAGTTGTGCAATGGCAGTGGCACATGTTTCCCTTTGTCAGGATGACAGCACATCTGCATTCTTGCCACCCCCCACCCCCGAACCAATGCCTGCCATGTACTAGAAAGCTAGCTGGGCCAGGCTGCCTCAACAGCTGCTGAGAGACTGCAGTCTGCAGCTGGGCCCTCTCAGGCCAGACCTCCTGAAAGTTGTCCAACACAAGCATCTCAAGAGGCCTCATCTGAGCCAGAGCAGCCTTCCACTTCCTATGCTGAAATCACTCGGGCAGCACCTCATAGGAGGAGTAGAGTAGGTATGAGATCAATTAAGAAGGGCACAATAGGCTCACATCTGGGTGATAATTAGTGTGTAGGCATTTGTTTCAGCCAGTAAAACAATTAACCGTTTTGAAATCTGGTGCCCCGGCAATGTCGGGTGACATGTATATCAATGTTGGTGTTTGGGCGGAAGTAGTTTATTGGATGGCGGAAGGACTGGGACAGATGGTGGACATGACTGTTAATGCAGGAAGGCAGGGATTGTTCAGCTGAAGTGCTTTTCAATGAGCTGCTGCCAAAGAGCTCTGGCTGCAGGTTGGTGTTAGCGCCTTTCTGCTTCTTTGCCAATCTCATTGCCATCTGTTTTGTTTTCGTCATCTGGTTGTAGTCCCTCATCCAATGGTAGCTCCATGTGTTGTTCCCATTGCACAGCAAAGTTATGTAGCATATAGCAAACCGCTACGATATAGAACACACTCTCTGAGCTGTATTGGATGAAGCCAGCAGACCTGTCCAGGCAGCTTGAGGACTCCAATGGTTTGCTCAATGAGGGCTCTAGTCAAGCCATGTATCTGATTATAGCACAGTTCATCCATTGAGCATGGGTTTCTGAGAGGAGTAATGAGCCAAGTGTGCAGAGGATAGCCCTTATCTCCAGGTAGCCAGCCTCTCACTTGCTGTGCAGGGGCAAAGAGTGTGGGGATGGAGGATTGTTATAAGATAAAAGTATCATGGTAGCTGTCAGCAAAGTGAGCACAAACCTACATGATGTTCTGCTAGTGGTCACATACCAGTTATACATCAATGGAATGGAAGCCATTGCAATTCATGAAGGCAGGAGACTGCAGGATGATGAGTGTGCAGTCAATGAGGCTCTGGACTTGGTGAAAGCCTGCATTCTGTGCAAAGCCCAGAGCGCTATCCTGCTGTTTCTGACGGTCCTTGGGGCATGTGATGAAATTGTTTATTTTAGCAAACATGGCATCGGTCACCTGTTACAAGCAAGCCTGGTGGGAGCCTGAGGCAAAGAAGTTGAGGGATGTGGTAACTGTGACTGTAATATAGCATTGCTAGCTGTGGTAGTATGTTGCAGGAAGTGACATAGATCTGTAACAGCCTCCCTGGAGTAGCACAGCCTCCTTATGCACTGCTCAGCAGGTATGTAACTCTGGGCCAATGCACTCTGTTGGGAGAGTAAGGATTTCTGCTAACTCTCCTCCTGTGTGATCTCCCTATAGCTGCAGCTCTATGTGGTCCAGTCTTTCTTCATACTTTCTCTTAGTCTTTCTAGGTGAGCATTGCTAGAGATTGAATGTAGAACAGTTGGAGATTCATATAAAGATAGGGTCAACATACTGCCAGTGTGACTGATTAACAGTCAAGTCCAAATTCACTACTACCACTGAATCTGGGATAAATATATGGCCCATCATAACCGTATGTCTTACTGTACATGAGATAGTCATGGTGACATCAGGATTAACCTGACCAGAGTGGAGCTGGTGAATGGACTTGATCAGCACACATTAGAGATGTAGCCTTCCAACACATTTTTCAATTTGAAGAGTACTCTGTTCTGATCTATAATAACTTATTCAAATAATCTTTATTCATAAAATGTAAGGCATTCAGGAGGTAAATGTTCAACATGATGTAGTATCTTGGTATTAGACAAGGTGCAAAGTTCAGCTCTTTGGGAGTCACTTCAAGGAAATGCATATTGCACAGGATTCATGGTACTGCATAAATCAGGTCTGAAAATGAGCCAAGCTGCATTATACCAAGTGTTATTACATCCCTTAGTGTGCAGTCTGAGATAACAGAATGTGCAAATCTGCAACAAGGAGTTTCCAGAAGTCACTATATTGGAAAAACTGCAAACTTTGGCCAAATATCAGAACATCTTTGACCGTGGATAGGTTCCAGCGATAGTCAATGTTTATTTGGGAATTTTTCTCTGGAAAGAAACTATGGAGTACAGTGTTCTTTTTGAGTTGCTAGTTATTTTTCTGCAAGCTTTCTTTGGAAACTTCCAAATGAGGCAGTAGGTGATTCATATTCAGAACTTGTGTTATTATGCTGCTCATATGAAAGAAAAACAGCTCGGTTCTCATCCAGTACTGCTACTGAATAATCTGCACATACTGTTATTGCAACCTCATGTCACACTGTGTCAGAGTGGAGTACCACTCCATAGTTAGAGTGAAGCTGATGTGCAACTCCTGCTGTACATTTTGGAGCTGTCTTCTCAATGCTTCATCACGGCTGAGATTGGGATTATTTGGAGAATAATGGGCACATTTTGGGTGATTGGGCCTATTTAAAGCGGGGATGCTCCTATTAAAACAAGGTTGCATTCCGCGCATTGATTTTTCCTTGACCAACTGTGGAACAAATTTTTGCAGCAGAGATGAGTTGAAGGGCTGCCCCCTTCCTGAAGGTCCTAGGGAATGGTGCAGGATGTAACAAGGACTATTAAGCAGTGGGGCTCTGTGTACGTTTTGAGGGCAGGGGAATGAACAGGTAAGTGGAATTGTTGAGAAGTTAACTCAACCTACACATCTCTTACAAGATGTTGAGATGGCCCTCCTTCTTCAGTTGCTTCCTCACCTTCCCCCTGGTCCACCTCATCCAATGAGGACTGCTTCTGTTGCTGCTGCACCTCCTCCAAATGCAGGCATCTGTGTACGGCAAGGTTGTGCAGTATGTAGACTCTTCATGGAGCATCCCTATGGTGTGCTCAATAATGATCTTGGTGATCCCCTGGCTTTGATTATATCTGTATTGCTCAGGCATGCTGGGGTTGCAGAGGGCTGCCATGAGCTACGTCTGAAGTGGGTATCCTTTGTCCCCGAGCATCCATCATGCCACGTTCCTGGGAGAATAGCATGTTCGGGGGAGATGGTAGACTGTTGCAGGATAAATACATGACAGCTGCCTGGATTCAAAAAACTTGCATGATCCTGTTTCTGTGATTGCACACTAGCTAGAAACTAATTGAATTCTAACCTTTTCAATTGACTGCCATTGCTGGCTGGTGTTCTGGTGCCCTGATGGCAACATGTGTGCAGTCAATGACTCCCTGCATGTGGGGGAGCCAGCCACTGCTGCAAATCTCCAAACTCTCTCCTGTTGATTGTCGAGGTCAATGGGGAAGGTAATGTTCTGGTTAGCCCTGGCAAACAACGCATTGGTGACCTGCTTAATGCAGCTGTGTACTGCAGAGTGGGAGATGCAGCTAATGTGCCCTGAAGGAGACAGAAAGGAGTCAGTGACAAGGAAGTTAATGGTTGTGGTAACTTTCACAGTGACTGGCAAAGCATACTCCCTTGGTCAAGCAGGCAGCACGTCACAAGAAGGCTGCAGAGGTCTGGAACAGCTTGACTGAAGAAATGAATCTTCCTGAAGCACTGCTTTTCAGATAGATCTAAGAAAGTGACTCTTGGCCTGTGAGGTAGGTATGGCCTCCTATGAGTAGCCTCCCTCACCTGCTGTCTTCTGATAGGCCCAGCTGCTGTTGGTGCTGCCTGTTGTGGTTGCTGCTGCTGTTCCTCCATCCAAATGAAACTAGCAATAATTGCACCCATGATAAGCACAGAAATCTTACTGAGAATGATAAGGCAAGTAAAAGTGCAAAATAAGCGATCTGGAAGCTGGAGACTCTCCTGACAAACCAGACAGCAAAAAGATCCTATGATCCACTGACCTGTTGCTGAGTGCCCCTTTAAATACAGCTTCAGTGGCTCTGATACACCAATCCCGCCAGATTTTACTGGTGGATAAGGCATTGGGCGGGACTTCCATTCTTAGTTAAAACTGGATTTTTTAAAAAATTCGTTCACGGGATGTTGGCGTCGCTGGCAAGGCCGGCATTTATTGCCCATCCCTAATTGCCCTCGAGAAGGTGGCGGTGAGCCGCCTTCTTGAACCGCTGCAGTCCGTGTGATGACGGTTCTCCCACTGTGCTGTTAGGAAGGGAGTTCCAGGATTTTGACCCAGCAACAATGAAGGAACGGCGATATATTTCCAAGTCGGGATGGTGTGTGACTTGGAGGGGAACGTGCAGGTGGTGTTGTTCCCACGCGCCTGCTGCTCTTGTCCTTCTAGGTGGTAGAGGTCGCGGGTTTGGGAGGTGCTGTCGAAGAAGCCTTGGCGAGTTGCTGCAGTGCATCCTGTGGATGGTGCACACTGCAGCCACAGTGCGCCGGTGGTGAAGGGAGTGAATGTTTAGGGTGGTGGATGGGGTGCCAATCAAGCGGGCTGCTTTATCTTGGATGGTGTCGAGCTTCTTGAGTGTTGTTGGAGCTGCACTCATCCAGGCAAGTGGAGAGTATTCCATCACACTCCTGACTTGTGCCTTGTAGATGGTGGAAAGGCTTTGGGGAGTCAGGAGGTGAGTCACTCGCCGCAGAATACCCAGCCTCTGACCTGCTCTCGTAGCCACAGTATTTATGTGGCTGGTCCAGTTAAGTTTCTGGTCAATGGTGACCCCCCAGGATGTTGATGGTGGGGGATTCGGCAATGGTAATGCCGTTGAATGTCAAGGGGAGGTGGTTAGAATCTCTCTTGTTGGAGATGGTCATTGCCTGGCACTTATCTGGCGCGAATGTTACTTGCCATTTATGAGCCCAAGCCTGGATGTTGTCCAGGTCTTGCTGCATGCAGGCTCGGACTGCTTCATTATCTGAGGGGTTGCGAATGGAACTGAACACTGTGCAGTCATCAGCGAACATCCCCATTTCTGACCTTATGATGGAGGGAAGGTCATTGATGAAGCAGCTGAAGATGGTTGGGCCAAGGACACTGCCCTGAGGAACTCCTGCAGCAATGCCCTGGGGCTGAGATGATTGGCCTCCAACAACCACTACCATCTTCCTTTGTGCTAGGTATGACTCCAGCCACTGGAGAGTTTTCCCCCTGATTCCCATTGACTTCAATTTTACTAGGGCTCCTTGGTGCCACACTTGGTCAAATGCTGCCTTGATGTCAAGGGCAGTCACTCTCACCTCACCTCTGGAATTCAGCTCTTTTGTCCATGTTTGGACAACACTGTAATGAGGTCTGGAGCCGAGTGGTCCTGGCAGAACCCAAACTGAGCATCGGTGAGCAGGTTATTGGTGAGTAAGTGCCGCTTGATAGCACTGTCGACGACACCTTCCATCACTTTGCTGATGATTGAGAGTCGACTGATGGGGCGGTAATTGGCCGGATTGGATTTGTCCTGCTTTTTGTGGACAGGACATACCTGGGCAATTTTCCACATTGTCAGGTAGATGCCAGTGTTGTAGCTGTACTGGAACAGCTTGGCTAGAGGTGCAGCTAGTTCTGGAGCACAAGTCTTCAGCACTATAGCTGGGATGTTGTCGGGGCCCATAGCCTTTGCTGTGTCCAGTGCACTCAGCCGTTTCTTGATATCACATGGAGTGAATCGAATTGGCCGAAGACTGGCTTCCGTGATGGTGGGGATATCGGGAGGAGGCTGAGATGGATCATCCACTCGGCACTTCTGGCTGAAGATGGTTGCAAATGCTTCAGCCTTGTCGTTTGCACTCACGTGCTGGACTCCGCCATCATTGAGAATGGGGATGTTTGCAGAGCCTCCTCCTCCCGTTAGTTGTTTAATTGTCCACCACCATTCACGACTGGATGTGAATGACTGGGTGGTCCGTCCGGTTTTATTCTTATTATGACTTTTTGTAGCGAGATTTTACAACTGAGTGGCTTGCTAGGCTATTTCAGAGGGCAATTAAGAATCAACCACATTGCTGTGGATCTGGAGTCACGACTGCAGAGCTTTGATCTGATCCGTTGGTTGTGGAATCGCTTTGCTTTGTCTATAGCACGTTGCTTCCGCTGTTTAGCATGCATGTAGTCCTGAGTTGTAGCTTCACCAGGTTGGCACCTCATTTTTAGGTACGCCTGGTGCTGCTCCTGGCATGCTCTTCTACACTCCTCATTGAACCAGGGTTGATCCCCTGGCTTGTTGGTAATGGTAGAGTGAGGAATATGCCGGGCCATGAGGTTACAGATTGTGCTGGAATACAATTCTGCTGCTGCTGATGGCCCACAGCGCCTCATGGATGCCCAGTTTTGAGCTGCTAGATCTGTTCTGAATCTATCCCATTTAGCACGGTGGTAGTGCCACACGACACGTTGGATGGTGTCCTCAGTGCGAAGACGGGACTTCATCTCCACGAGGACTGTGCGGTGGTCACTCCTACCAATACTGTCATGGACAGATGCATTTGCGACAGGTAGATTGGTGAGGACGAGGTCAAGTAAGTTTTTCCCTCGTGTTGGTTCGCTCACCACCTGCCGCAGGCCCAATCTAGCAGCTATGTCCTTCAGGACTCAGCCAGCTCGGTCAGTAGTGGTGCTACCGAGCCACTCTTGGTGATGGACATTGAAGTCCCCCACCCAGAGTACATTTTGTGCCCTTGCTACCCTCAGTGCTTCCTCCAAGTGGTGCTCAACATGGAGGAGGACTGATTCATCAGCTGAGGGAGGACGGTAGGTGGTAATCAGCAGGAGGTTTCCTTGCCCATGTTTGACCTGATGCCATGAGATTTCATGGGGTCCAGAGTCAATGTTGAGGACTCCCAGGGCCACTCCCTCCTGACTGTATCTCACTGTACCACCACCTCTGGTGGGTCTGTCCTGCCGGTGGGACAGGACATACCCAGGGATGGTGATGGAAGAGTCTGGGACGTTGGCTGAAAGATATGATTCTGTGAGTATGGCTATGTCAGGCTGTTGCTTGACTAGTCTGTGGGACAGCTCTCCCAATTTTGGCACAAGTCCCCAGATGTTAGTAAGGAGGACCTTGCAGGATCGACTGGGCTTGGTGTTTTGCCGTTGTCGTGTCCGGTGCCTAGTGGTCCGATGCCGGGTGGTCCGTCCGGTTTTATTCTTATTATGACTTTTCGTAGCGAGATTTTACAACTGAGTGGCTTGCTAGGCTATTTCAGAGGGCAATTAAGAATCAACCACATTGCTGTGGATCTGGAGTCACATATAGGCCAGACCGGGTAAGGATGGCAGGCTTCCTTCCCTAAAGGACATTAGTGAACCAGATGGGTTTTTACGACAATCCGGTCGTTTCATGGCCATCATTACTGATACTAGTATTTTAATTCCAGATTTTTATTTAATTAATTGAATTTAATTAATTAATTGAATTTAAATTCGCCAGCTGCCGTGGCGGGATTTGAACTCATGACTCTGGATTTTAGTCCAGGCCTCTGGATTACTAGCCCAGTAACATAACCACATAGGACCCTGATTTTAATACATCTCTGAGGCTCCCGCCTGCCAGTGGAGGGTGCCTGTCCCGAATCAATAAACTGCACGGTTAAAATGGCGGCTGGTTGTACTGCGTTGGGAACACAGTGGTAAGTGCGTTACTGCTATTTTAGCCACCCACTCACCGTGTACCCATTGGGCGGGCGGGTGGGCAGGCTTAAAATTGAGCCATTGGAGGTTAAGAGAAAAGCAACCCATAAACAATTTTTAAATGGGCCATGGGGGAGGATCTATATGCATTATGACTAACAAAATAATTAATTTGTTCTTTATCATAGAATCATAGGGATTATATCACATGAGGAGGCTATTTGGCTCGCTGTGTCTGTGCTCGTATTTGCTCTTCTACCACAGTTATCTATTCTAATATCTTTCCCTTGCCCTTTCCCAACATCCTTTTCTATTCCTTTTTCCTTTTTAAATGATGTTATCGTCTTTGCCTCAATAGCCACTTGTGGTAAAGTCTTAATGACTTTCTGTGAAAAAATGTCTTTGAACTTCCCCCTTTGCTCTTCTAATGATAAATCAGTAATAAAGGATTATCAACCAGCACCAAACCACTACTTCACCTTCTCTATTCTAGTAAGAAAAGGCCCAATTCTTTGAGCCTTTCTTCATAATTATAACCTTTTATTCCTGGTATCTTTCTAGTTAATCTTCACTGACTCTTTCCATGGCTCTAATATTTCAATAATGGAATGCCCTGAACTGCATGCTGGCAATACTTGGATGCGACCTGATTAATGTTTTGTACAAACTCAACATCACTTCCTTGCTTTTATATTCAAAGTCCCAATGTATGAAACCTCGAATCCCATCTGCCTTCTCCTTGACCTTTTCTATCTGATTTCAATGGGATGAAAATCAGGTGGGTTTCACAATCCGTGAGCAATCTGAGCCACCAGATTACCACTCAGGCGGTAAAGGTGAAAATTAACCCCTTAGTGTTTAATGTATACTTCCTTTCCCCAAAATGTGCTACTTTGCATTTCTCTGCATTTACCTACATCTGCCACCTATCTGCCCCGATATATGTATTATCAGCAAGCTTTTAATATTATTCCTCTTGCACCTGCATTCAATCATTTATATAAATGGAAAACAAAAGTGGTCCTAGCATGGATCTCCAGGACACACAGCTATCTATCTCCCAACAATCTTAAAATCATCTAATCACTGTTACGATTTGCTTTTTGCCCTCAGCCATCTCTCTATCCATGTCTCTACTTTCCTTTTAATACCACATAACTTACTTTTTGTTATAAGCCTCTTATGTGGCACATCATCAAATGCCTTCTGAAAGTCCATGTATACAAAATCCACCATATTTCCTCTAGAAATTCAATTAAACTAGTCAAGCAATGGGTTTATGACTTTGATACATATATGGTACAGAAGAAATGTTCTTCTATATTGTTTCATTTAGGGAAAGTAAGTGCAGTTGCTGAAACAAATGTTTTTTAAAAAAATGGTCACTAAAAGGTTAATATATTCACTGGGGTATGTGAGTACTCAGCAGTTGTTGTACTTTACTAAAGGAGAGATTTTCCTTTTTGCGCGAAATGCCACCTAGGAAAGAAATCTTCCCACATTTTTTGTGATGTTACTACACATAGTGCTGAGAGGAAATCATTGCCATGTCTGTTGTCTCAATTGGCAGGTTGATCAGACTTGCATGTGAATAGCGATTGAGGATCTTAATTTCAATCTCTGGTGGTATAAAGGGAACTCTGCATCCATTTTCCCTAGCAGTCTAGGGAGGTTCACATGCTAGCTATCAGAATCAGTCAGGACTTCAGATTGGGCTTTGTGACTGCCTAAATGATAAATCCTTAAAAGTCAAACTAAAAGCTCAACACCAAAGAAAATCGAATTGCCTTCACAGCGAGGGATTTATACTACTAGCCTCATTCAGAATAGGAATTCCACCATACATTATCAAATATCAAATTATTCAAAGAAATTAAATGATTAACAACTAGAACTATAGTCAGAGGCTGCTGTCAGTATTGAAATTAACTCCAACTTCTGGGATTTTCCTTTATGAGGCAACTCACAGTGTTATAACATGCTCAGAACATTTAGATTAGTCTCCTGTCTCATGCTACCTTTATGGTTAGCCCTTTTAAGAGCTATAGTAAAACCAAGGTTAACAAATTGATATGAATTCTCAAACAATACCTCAACCTTCTTTCCCCAACAACCTGTACAATAAACCTTTCTGTGTAAAAGGGTCTTCCGATGTGGTTTGGAATAAATTATTAATCATTTTGTACTGAAAAATTATAGTACTTACTGTTCCTGGTAAAACATGCCTGAAGTGCCACAATGCAGTGATTTAACGCTTCATTGTTCACTACCTTTACAAATTGAATCTACAAAACATGAAATTAGCACTGGAGGTCTGAATTCAGCAATTATAGCAAAGTAACGTGTTAGGTATGAGGCACTTAGCTAGTTATCTACCCATTAAATGTATGAAATGAGAAGGCAAAAGCAGAACTGCAATTGCACTACTGATGCTGTCGCTTCATTCACCTCATTGGACAAAAGGGACATTTCGGGACAATGAGGCAGAACACCACTATGCCGATCACACAAGTTGCAAATCAAAATCACTTGAAATACAAAGCGATCCATTGAGAGTACCAGCGCACTTTGGCTTTCCATAAAAATGAAAATGACAAAATAGAGGTGATTCCACAATCTTGTCATCAAAGTTGAAGCTCATGGAATAAAAGGGGGCAGTGGCAGCATGGTTACAAAACTGGCTAAGTGACAGGAAACAGAGAGTAGTGGTGAACGGTTGTTTTTCAGACTGGAGGAAGGTATACAGTGGTGTTCCCCAGGGGTCGGTAATAGGACCACTGCTTTTCTTGATATATATTAATGACTTGGACTTGGACGTACAGGACACAATTTCAAAATTTGCAGATGACTCAAAACTTGGAAATGTAGTGAACAGTGAGGAGGGTAGTGATAGACTTCAAGAGGACATAGACAGGCTGGTGGAATGGGCGGACACGTGGCAGATGAAATTTAACACAGAGATGTGCAAAGCGATACAATTCTAAAATCTCCACAACATTCACCTGAGGAAGGAGGAAGCCTCCGAAAGCTTGTGAATTTCAAATAAAATTGTTGGACTATAACTTGGTGTTGTAAAATTGTTTACAATTCTAAAAGGGGTACAGGAACAGAGAGATCTGGGGGTATGTGTGCACAAATCGTTGAAGGTGGCAGAGCAGGTTGAGAAAGCAGTTAAAAAAGCATACAGGATCCTGGGCTTTATAAAAAGAAGCATAGAGTACAAAAACAAGGAAGTTATGATAAGAACATAAGAACATAAGAAATTGGAGCAGGAGTAGGCCAATCGGCCCCTCGAGCCTGCTCCGCCATTCAATAAGATCATGGCTGATCTGATCCCAACCACCAATCTAAAGAACACAAGAAGTCGGAGCAGGACCCGGCCACATAGCCCCTGGGCCCTCTCCGCCACCCACAGGGCATTGACCGATCCAAACTCAGCTTCATGTCCAATTTCCTGCCCGCTCCCCATAACCCCTAATTCCCTTTACTTCTAGGAAACTGTCTATTTCTGTTTTAAATTTATCTAATGATGTAGCTTCCACAGCTTCCTGGGGCAGCAAATTCCACAGACCTACCACCTCTGAGTGAAGAAGTTTCTCCTCATCTCAGTTTTGAAAGAGCAGCCCCTTATTCTAAGATTATGCCCCCTAGTTCTAGTTTCACCCATCTTTGGGAACATCCTTACTGCATCCACCCGATCAAGACCCTTCACAATCTTATATGTTTCAATAAGATCGCCTCTCATTCTTCTGAACTCCAATGAGTAGAGTCCCAATCTACTCAACCTCTCCTCATATGTCCGCCCCCTCATCCCCGGGATTAACCGAGTGAACCTTCATAAGAACATGATGAACCTTCATAAGAACATGATGAACCTTTATAAAACATTGGTTCGGCCACAACTGGAGTACTGTGTCCAATTCTGGGCACTGCACTTTAGGAAGGATATGTAGGCCTTAGAGAGGGTGCAGAAAAGATTTACTAGAATGGTTCCAGGATGAAGGACTTCAGTTACGTGGATAGACTGGAGGAGCTGGGGTTGTTCTCCTTGGAGCAGAGAAGGTTGAGAGGAGATTTGATAGAGGTGTTCAAAATCATGAAGGGTCTATGATGTGGAGATGCCGGTGATGGACTGGGGTGGACAAACGTAAGGAATCTTACAACATCAGGTTATAGTCCAACAGTTTTATTTGAAAATCACAAGCTTTCGGAGATTATCTCCTTCGTCAGGTGAGTGACGAAGGAGATAATCTCCGAAAGCTTGTGATTTTCAAATAAAACTGTTGGACTATAACCTGGTGGTGTAAGATTCCTTACATATGAGGGTCTAGACAGTGTAGGTAGAGAAACTGTTCCCATTGGCAGAAGGGTTAAGAACCAGAGGACACAGATTTAAGGTGATTGGCAAAAGAACCAAAGGTGACATGAGGAAAAACTTTTTTTACACAGCGAGTGGTTATGCTCTGGAATGCACTGCCTGAGGGGGTGGTGGAGGCAGATTCAATCATGGCTTTCAAAAGGAATTGGATAAGTACTTGGGGAAAAAATGTGCAGGGCTACGGGGAAAGGGTGGGAGAATGGGACTAGCTGGATTGCTCTTGTGAAGAACCGGCACGGACTCGATGGGCCGAATGGCCTCCCTCCGTGCTGTAACCATTCTCTGATCCTATGATCTGGTGCTCCCAGTGGGGACCAGCGCTGGGGGGAAGCGCAAATTAGGAAATCGCAGGGACGCAACCTGAGATTTTCCACCTATTTTTAAATCAACGGATGGAAAATCATGGATTGTATGTCCATGGTTTCCCAAGATACACTCCCTGCAATTGCCTGTCTACCTGCTGTATAGTAGAATCACTAACTGGTGTACAGTGCATGAGGCTGTAAGAAAGGTGCTGGCCTCTCATACACTCATCAAGTCTCATTGCTTTGGAGTGACAGTCACTTATTTTGGTTTAAAACCTAAACTATTTTAATGTATCTCACTCCTAAAAGTATACATAGCTCCATCTGTTTCAATGTGTTGATAATCAATCTCAATCTTTTTTACTTTATATAAGCTTCACTCTTATCATTTCCCCACTGTTGAAAGTTCTGCCCTCATGGGCAGTTAGTTCTCCACTGCAAGAAACTAGACAATAAAAATCAATCAGAAGTTTCAAGGCCCGAGCTGATCTCAGAGTCTCATGTTTGTTATTAGCAGGCACAGCAGTGGCAGAGATTTGGCAGCAACATTTTACTTGAACAGTGCAGTAAGCACTTTAATACAGGCAGGAAACTCTACAGGTATGGATCTAAAGCACTTTCCCACCTCTAGATGTGATGTTTTTGTGGATGAAAAAGTCTTTTAAGGCTGATTTTGTTGCATTTGATCTTTTCCCAGACTGACTGGAGTCTTTTATTTTATTTTCAAACTCACTTCCCAATAAGTTTGAAAAACACCTGGTGTGCCTTTCTCCTTTAACATGATTTTATCTAAGTGCCATGATTGTTCAGGCTTAAATATATTAAAAACATCATTGCAGGTATACCATTGCCATTATACTACTGAACAACACACAGCGCTATGGGATGATAGGATTTAAAGCCTGCACCTTTGATTTCATCCTTATACGGTAAGTTCCCAATCTCAATTGCGTCATCATTGAAAAGAGGTTGCGAAGCAAAGGCTAGATGCTTCTATATATGGAGGGACTAAAATTCAGGTAGGAGTATGGAGAAGATAATTCATTCAGGTCTATAATGTACAAATCCCCATGGCTAGCTTGGTGAAGGTATGGTAGTAGGTTGCTACCTACACTCGTGGATTCAAGTGCTTCATGCTATAAGAAGACCCCCAGAAACAGGAAAGGGGGAATTACCCTAAATAATAAAAACTCCCAGTGATTCACAAATCGATTAAAAAAAAAATTGGTGCTCATCAAGATGAATAATCTCAGTGCTGAAGAATTAAACATGTTCCATTTCAGGTACCCAGTGTCAAGCAATCCCAGGTTAGCTCTCGAGCAGCTAAATGCAGAGCATGGCTCCCTCCACACTGCTCACACAAGAGCTGCCATTTTCAGGGATATGCAGGATGAAAGTAGAGATTGTTACAATCAGGAATTTTCCACAATATTGACAATCTTTGACACTGGGCTAAAAGATATTAGTCATTACATATATTACTGGATTTTTACATGGCTAAATCTCCTTCTAATTTAATTTTAAAAATCTAATTAAATTGATATAAAATATTTTTTTTTACATAGACAATTTTATTGATTTCAAAAACAAGAAAACAGATATTTGAAGAGTGGTGGAACCATCTGGTGCCCATTATCAAGGTACAAGGAACAACTTTTTCAACCTACAACAGAAAGAAAGAAAAATGTTCTCTCACAGGTGATGAAGAAAGTGCAATGTTATAATTCATTGAGCCACAGATATGAAGATTATATTAGACCAAATGAATGTGGACTGGAAGGTCTGTGACAGTATTTGTCAATAAAAGCACTTGCTTGTCCACTAAGAATGGTGACCTTGTTAGTGAACCTCTTGTGAAGTCAAAAAATTGCTCTTCACAAAACTGGTATTTGATGAAGCTACATATTAAATAACTCGACACTTGAGGATTCCAGTACAAGACCTATGACGGACACCTAATGAAAAATCCAATTTGCTGATAAATTAATTGAATTCCCTTACCAACCCAACCTTGACAGACTATATCCCACGAGAAAGCCAGAAGAAGAATTTGCTAATTAATGTTAATGTAGAGAAAAGAACAATTATGCATTGATTTGTGGGATGTAGCTTACAAGACACTTAAGTTTGCTTTGAAGACCATTAGGCTGAAAGGGATTTATTCAGTCTCAGTGATGTTTCTATCTGTTAAAGCAGTCAAGCTAAATAGTTTGGATAGGGACAGAAATTCTTTAAGTCTGGATGATGCAAAGAAAGACCTTGCATTTATATAGCACCTTTCACATCCTCAGGATGTCCCAAAGTACTTCTTTTGAAGTCACTGTTTTTGTAAATACAGTAAAACCTGTATAAACGGACACTCCCAAAAAACAGACATCTGCAAAAAATAGACACTTATTGAGAGACCCAAATAACTTAACATGGTAAAATATACAAGAGGCACTCAGAAACCACACACTTGTAAATTACGAACAACAACAACTTGCATTTATATAGCGCTTTTAATATAGTAAAACATCCGAAGGTGCTTCACAGGAGTGATTATCAAACTAACTTTACACTGAGCCACATGAGATATTAGGACAGGTGACCAAAAGCTTGGTCAAAGAGGTAGGTTTTAAGAAGCGTCTTAAAGGAGGAAAGGTAGAAAGACGGAGAGATTTAGGGAAGCCACTGTAAGAAAAACATTATACAAGCTTTCTCTATAATATTATTTACCTTGTCAGGAAAAAGCATTATGTCAGCTTTTCCTGTGAACAAAGGCTTCCTGTTCATCAACAAGCTTTTGAGTTATTTTGTGCAGAGGGGGCCCCCTTGAGTAATGAGTATTATGCGTCATTCTTATCTCATGTGCATAAGATGGGTAAAGGAAGTTGTCTTTTGTTTAGTATGGGTCTTGATAAATTGGAGCCAATTATTGATAAGGGAGTCTAATGATATCAGGTATTCTGTTATCTGGGATGTCCAGGGAATCATTGTACACACGGACCCTGAGCAGTTTTGATAAGGGGGGGAGGAAGGGTCGAGTAATGTGAATAACAAATGTTTAAAGGATGAGCCATAGCTTAGAGACAGAGAAAGCTATTGATGTTTGCACACAGCCCATATAGAGTTAATGGGGTAAATTTTAATGGGAGGTCGGGTAGAGGGTGGGGGGAGTTCCTGATGGGAAATCCCGAAGTACGGGTTTCCCGGACGTTCTTACGATTTTCATTTTCTTTCTGTAGGTTTCGCACCGGACAGGCCAGCCAGATTGACAGGTTGGCTGTCAGTCAAACGGAAGAGCAGTCAGGGAGCGGATGCCAGCAGGTAAGTTTTAGATCGGCGGGGGTGGGGGGGGGGGGTGATCATCAGGGTTGGCGGCCATTGGGGGGTCATCAGGGGCTCAGTCAAGGAGGGGAGTTGGACATCGGCAGGGTTGGTGATCGTGGAGGGCATCGGAGATCGTGGGGGAACGGTCAGAGATTGTGGGGGGGGGGGGGGGGGTCGGACATGGGGAGGGGGTTGGCTGATCACTTGTATGGGATCGTGGCAGGTAAGCTTGTTGGGCCTGGAGGAAACACTCCTGCTCCTCCTGGCCCACAAGCAGTGCAATAAAGGCGCTTACCTGCCAAGCCAGGCCTTCTCGCCTCCTCTTACATGGTGTGAAGGAGAGGCCCGGGAATCCCGGCCTCCAGAAATTAAAAATAAAAAACCTGTTAAAATGAAGGCCTGCAGCCTCCTTAAAAGATTTAACTGACTGACCCACCTCCCGCCCCCCAACCTGCCTCCGTTAAAACCGGAAATTGGCAGGTTGGAGGCGGGTTGGGGTCGGGTTTTACTTTTTTACAATTTTTACTTTCCCACATGCCCCCAACTATGATTATAATCAATGCCTCCGATAATATTGTCACTGCACTCTTTGACAATATTACTGGTTTCATCTGCATTGAAGGCAACTTCCTCACCCGCCTGGTTCTCCACCATACTCCGGGCCTGCTTCCACCAACTGACTCGTCGTCCTGTTCATGGGGTAAAAATTTACCCCAATGTGTCTAAAAACGTATATAAGATGAGGATGAAATTGTATTTGTTAGTACGTTCTCAGAGTGTGGCTGGACTGCTCAAATAATATCAAGGATCTTCGCGAGGTGCACCTCGAAGCCTTGTGTGGTGATAAACTTTGCAGTTTGTATTCAAACTCTTATTATCATGTTTAATTATAATCTTATATTTTAACATTTTTGCTACTTATTATAACTTCTTAATAAAGCTATTATACTTTGGAACAAAACACCTCGGAGCCCTTTTGATTAAAGACTGAATCTAGGAAATAGGCAACTCACGGCCGCCAATGGTGGAGCGATGAAAATCGGGGATGCGCAAGAGGCCAGACTTGGAGGGGCGCAGAGATCTCGGAGGGTTGTAAAGCTGGAGGAGGTTACAGAGATAGGAAGGGGCGAGGCCATGGAGGGATTTGAAAACAAGGATGAGAATTTTAAAACTGAGGCACTGCCGAACCGGGAGCCACTGTAGGTCAGCGAGCACAGGGGTGATAAGTGAACGGGACTGCGGACAGCCTTCAATGCACCAAGCCCTTTTACAACTTAAAACATGGGACACAGCCTGTTGCAAAGCTGCTGTATCTTGAACTTTCACTGAGTCGGGATCACTGGCACTTCCCCTGCAGCTTGCTTCCTTTCTGCCCCTAAATTCTCTGGCAACTCCAGAAAAAAGTTTGTTGTATTTCCAGTTCGCACATGCACGTCGGTGCTGCATCTGTCCCTGTGCAGGGTGAATAAACTTTGGGACACTGCTCTACTTCCCTTTAGTTTTCATTGCACTGGACTCCACCGTGTGGTGTGATTTCCCGCCTCTGGCCCAGTGATGTCACCCCCACTGCCGCAGAGAGCTGGGGTCAGCAGGTGTGTTGGGAACAGTCGAGGGTCGGGAGTCAGGGGGAGCTCAGGAGTCTGGCGGTGCTCAGGAGTCAGCAGTCGAGGGGAGCCCAGGAGTCGGCAATCGGGGAGAGAAGGAGATTGGGTAATGGGGGCTCGAAGAGAGAGATGGAGACTGGAGAATGGGGCCGTGGGAAGAGATAGAGACTGGTGAATGGGGGCTCGGGGAGAGAGATGGCGACTGGGGAATGGGGGCTCAGGGAGAGAGGGAGACTGGGGTATGGGGGATCAGGCAGAGATGCAAACTGAGGAATGGAGGCTCGGGGGAGAGATGGAGACTGGATAATGAGGGCTCCGGGAAAGAATTGGAGACTGGGGAATGGGGGTGTGGGAAGAGAGACAGAGACTGGGGAATGGGGGTGTGAGGAGAGAGAGGGAGACTGGGGAATGGGGGTGTGAGGAGAGAGCGGGAGACTGGGGAATGGGGGCTCAGGGGAGAGATGGAGACTGAGGAATGGGGGTGTGGGAAGAGAGACGGTGACAGGGGAATGGGGGTGTGAGGGAGAGAGGGAGACTGGGGAATTGGGGCTGGGGGGGAGAGATGGAGACTGAAGGCTGGGGGAGAGATGGAGGCTGGGGAATGAGGGCTCGATCAGGTGTCATGTGATCAGACATCACATGGTCAGATGTCATGTGGTCAAACCTCCAGGATTGCCTCCAATTGGAGTTGGCAAACCTACTCACCAGCCTCCCGAATCAAGGAAAGCATGAGCAAACAGTGAAAGGGGCCATCCTTTCCTGTCCCAGCACCTATTCCATACACTCTTTCAGCGGCTGTTGGCAGCTTGTCTCCCCCTGGTCCTGTCTTTGTCTCCTTTCCCTCGGCCTCTGATGGTGGATCTGCTTCTTTGAGGAACTTTGGAGTAATGAGGCAAGAACCTTTTCTGTACCCGAGGACACAGAGCTGTCAAACAGCCATGCATCGTTGGTTAAATTTGCAGGCAACACCAAACTAGATGGGGCAGTGGAACCAAAGGAGGCAACCAGAAACTACAAAATGAGCTAAACAAAATATGTAAGTTAGCCGAACAATGGCAGGTGAAATTTAATGCAAACAAGTGTTAAGTATTGCACATAAAAAACAAAAATGCATACTTCATGATAGTGTTGAAATAGCTAAGGATGAAGTTGGAGACCTAGGAGTTTTAGGAGACTCAATGCTCAACATATCCAACTAATGCAAAGCAGCAATCAACAAAGCCAAAGGATGTTGAACATAGCCAAAACAGCTGAATATAAGTCAGAGGAACTGGTGATCAAACTGTACAGTGCTGTGTTCAGACTGCACCTTGAGTACTGTGTCGCCAATATAGAAGGAAGTCATTCAAGTACTGGAGGCAGTGTAGGGAAGGGTCACGAAGATGATCCCTAGTGTCAGAGGTTTGAGTTAAATTAGAAGACTTGAGAGACTAAGGAGTTATGCAAGATAGAAAATGCTATGGAAAAGGTTATTATAAACTGAACTGTGGGGGTAAGACAAGGGGACACATGTTCAAACTAGTAAAAAGAACTTTAGAACTGGTATCAGGAGGTTCTTCTTCACACGGAGAGTAATCAACACTTTGAATCGGCTTCAAGTCACCTTGGGGAGGCAAAAACCCTGGAATCATTTAAGAAACTAGATACAGCAATTGGGGAGTTTCGGGTTGATCATTGCTGTTTGTGGGACCTTGCTGCGCACAAATTGGCAGCTTGTGTTTCCCTACACGAGAAGAGTGACTACTCTTCAAAAGTACTTCATTGACTGTGAAGCCCTTTGAGACATCCTGTGAATGTAAAAGGCGCTATATAAATGCAAATTCTTTCTGAATGAATGAATGAATGAATTAAGATGGGCCAAATGGCCTTAATCGTAGGTAAGGATCTTGTGGTTTTGTGATCATTTGTTTCGGAATAACGTCATGCACAAGTGGTGTGATGAGACTTTTATAATATAATGTATGGCATTGAGTTTCCGCTAGTGGGGCGCAATTGACAAAATGCGTCCAGAACGCTCAAATTTCTGCATAACCTAAAATCTCCCATGAATCAGCTCAATCAAACATCGGAATCGTATAAAATCGATTAGTGGAACTGGGCATTCTCCAACATCACAGAGTAGTGGAAGTGCCAGGAAATGAACCATTCTTCAACTGACTGATTTAATGCTCTTGGACTTACTTTTTAATTGGCTTCAATTGACTGCTTTGATGTGTCCTTGGTACATAAGACCTGTGACCAGCAGTCAATTGAAGCCACACTGATGTGTCCTGCTCTGCTGTAATTGGCTGAATTTAGACTAATTTAAACTGAATTTAAAGTAATTTAAAGCAATTGTAGCAGCAGCAGGAGAAACACAACAGGGTCAGGCTTCAAATGACTGCTGGTCACTGCAGGTACAGGTGATTAACGCTGGATTGATGTCACCACGGTTGCCTGTGCGCAATGTGATGAACAACCCCAAACAGGAATAATTGGCGGAAACTCCCCACGCTGACCTGGGGGGCTTGGCCAATTTTGTGGACTGGGACTGCTTGGAGTGAATGGACTTTTGAACCAACGTAAAAGATCGCGGATATTCGGGCGTAAAGTAGTTATGGGCGCAACTCACTTACGTTTAAAATTCTGCGATCTGTAACGCTATTTTATTCGATTCTGCCCAGATTACACTGATATCTGGATGGAAATTATACGGAAACTCTAGGCCTTAATGTTTTGACACAACTGCATCAAGGTGTTTGGCAAACAATAAGGCTTACCGTGCCCTCTTTGCTTTGTATACACTCAGACATATACAACTAAAATGTCAGTTGAGTAGAAACTGAATAAGCAATCCAATTCATCTTCAATGGACTTGTCCCAGCGTAGAAAAATGTTATTGAACCTGAAACTGAGCACTGACTGGCCCTTTTTGAAGCATATTATTTGCAGTTTCGTCGGCACCAGTTACTATATGATAAACGTGCAACAAGGAACATTGTCCTGCCTGGAAATGAGCTCATTTTTTGATAGGTCAAATACTTGGAATGCCTTTCACTATTTGGAATAGTCTGCACTGAAAAATATACTCAAAATCTATAATGTAGGCAAGTTGGACAGCAACAGATGCAAGGTTGACTGCAATATAAATACTTTCAACTTACTTTTCCTTCCTAGCTATCAAGTTTACAAATTTATCTGTTAGTGATATGACAGTCCCATCATGTCACCAATCATGTCAAAGCCCTCCTTTGTTTACTGATGAAGTGTTTTACAAGAGACTTTATCAGCTAACAATCTCTATTTAAATAAATTATAAAATCTGCATACCATCCTTGATGCATTTATTCATTTTTGTTTACTTAAATCTATTAAAAATAGATTTCAAATTGTCCAAGGTAAATATAACTCATCGGAAAGACAGCTGATTGTTTCTAAGGTCAACTGCATTTTTCTTTCCAAAAGTTAATCCACATAAATTTCTCAGGATTTTATATGAATAGATTGACCTAACTGTTTAGTGTTTATTACATCTCAAGTAAACTATCCAAACATAGTCTGCAATTTACACCATTCCCATTACAAATCTCTTCAAATCCATCTTGAAACAGACCACTTCCAGAAAGATCAGTTAAATGCACTGAAGCAATCTCAACATGGATCAGTTTACAGCTGCTTTCTGACCATTTAAATTTTCCACAGGAAACTGAGATGTGTTCAAAGTAAACAGTAAACACAGTAAACAGCAACATTTCAGTTAATGGTGATCACATGGAACAAAACAGGTTTGAATCACTTGAGACAACTTCTAAATGTGCGTGTATTTCCTATTCTTTCGATTAGGCTCTGTTATAAATTTCTGAAATATGGTCTACAACAACAACTTGCATTTATATAGCACCTCTGACATAGTGAAAGGCATTTCACAGGAGAGTTATCAAAGAAAATTTGACACAGAGCCACATAAGAAGATATTAGGACATGTGACCAAAAGTTTGGTCAAAGAGGTAGGTTTTAAGGAGCGTCTTAAAGGAGAAGAAAGAGGTAGAGAGGTGGAGAGGTTTATGGAGCGAGTCCAGAGCTTAGGGCCTAGGCAGCTGAAGGCACAGCCGCCAATTGTGGAGCGATGAAAATCGGGAATAACAGGAATAAAGATTTACAATCAGATACTGGCTCGCGTCAGAATTGTTTTCCAAAATGCATGAAATGTACTTGCATTTCATTGTTTCTAAACACGTTATTCTTCCTTTATTTCTCCAAATTGACAGGGTTTTTTTTTAAGAGGGGAGCGACCTGTTGACTCTATTTTGAGAATGTTAGATCAACACAAATCCTATTTCCAGCAGCTGTATTATTATGTAAAATTGTCTTTCAAGTTGAAAACTTCAGAAGGGCATATCAGGGTGAGCCAACATGGCGACTCAGATAGAGTCCACTCCAATAATTGTAATAAAAAGATGTGATCCAGATCATAAATTTTTAATTCTTCAAAAACAACATAAAAATTCCAGTAGACTCAATGATTGCTACCATGTTGGATACTGCAATTTAACCTATGGTTCTCTTTCTTGCTGGACATTTTTAAAAAACAATGCAATTTAATTAAAGTATAACTGTTAGGGCTCTTCCAATGGTTCAGCAAGTTTATCCAGATAGTCAATAGAAAGCAGGGGTTGAACCTACCACCTTCCTGGCTGCAGCCTTAGATATGTTGGAACTTGCTGAGCCACTTCCCCATTTTTCAGTATAGCTCCTTCGCCTGCTGTTCCTACACAGCTGCTTCCAAGCTCTTGGCTGTTTTTGTATAGCATGCCCTTCAAATACCCATTCCTTCCATGCTGAGTGTTCACTGAATTATCAATGTTTCTCTGGAGTGGAGTCCCCGAAGCATTGCCTCTCACTGAGTCCTCTTAAAGGACTTTAAAAACCTAGAAAGGACTTTAAAAACCTAGACCCTAAATAAGGGAAGAATCCCTTTGTTCAGTAGACAAGTGTTTGAATTCCCATTTGCCATCAGGGGATTCTTTTAAAACAATTGTAAAATGTAAAAAACAATTTTTTTTTTACACTTTCCTTCCTCTGCCACAACTGTAACATCAGCTCTCAACAGGAGTCAATAACTACTTTTCCATCAGTCAAGCCTGAGAAATTTAGAGATAAAATCCTCCCATTGTTCCTTAGCAAGCAAAAATACCAATAATGTCAGATCAGTACATTGATATGCATTACATCTTCCTACAGCCAGGAACAATTTTAGGAGTGTTACATCCACAATATGAAGAACTTATACAGTTATATTAGGACAAAGAGGGTGGTCAGGAGCAGTGTTGGCCCCTTGAAAACTGAAAGTGGGGATATTGTCATTGACAATAGGGAAATGGCGGACATGTTGAATAATTACTTTGCGTCAGCATTTACAGTAGAAAAAGAGGATAGTATGCCGGTAATCCCAAGAAAACTAATATTGAATCGGGGACAGGGACTCAATAAAATTAACATAAGTAAAGCAACAGTAATGAAGAAAATAATGGCACTAAAGAGTGACAAATCCCAGGACCAGATGGTTTCCATCCCAGGGTATTAAAGGAAGTAGGTGAGCACATGGCGGATGCCCTAACTATAATCTTTCAAAGTTCTCTAGATTCAGGAACCGTCCCTCTAGATTGGAAAATTGCACAAGTCACTCTGCTTTTTAAGAAAGGAGTGAGAGGGAAACCAGGGAATTATAGACCAGTTAGCCTAACATCTGTTGTGGGGAAAATGCTGGAGTCTATAATTAAGGATAGGGTGACTGAACACCTTGAGAATTTTCAGTTAATCAGAGAAAGCCAGCATGGATTTGTGAAAGGTAGGTCGTTCCTGACAAACCTGATTGAATTTTTTGAAGAGGTGACTAAAGTAGTGGACAGGGGAATGTCAATGGATGTTATTTATATGGACTTCCAGAAGGCATTTGATAAAGTCCCACATAAGAGACTGTTAGCTAAGATAGAAGCCCATGGAATCGAGGGAAAAGTACGGACTTGGTTAGGAAGTTGGCTGAGCGAAAGGCAACAGAGAGTAGGGATAATGGGTGGGAACTCACATTGGCAGGATGTGACTAGTGGAGTCCCGCAGGGATCTGTCATGGAGCCTCAATTATTCACAATATTTATTAATATAGATGAAGGCATAGAAAGTCTCATATCTAAGTTTGCTGATGATACAAAGATTGGTGGCATTGTAAGCAGTGTAGATGAAAACATAAAATTATAAAGGGATATTGATAGATTAGGTGAATGGGCAAAACTGTGGCAAATGGAATTCAATGTAGGCAAATGTGAGGTCATCCACTTTGGACCAAAAAAGGATAGAACAGGGTACTTTCTAAATGGTAAAAAATTAAAAACAGTGGATGTCCAAATGGACTTAGGGATTCAGGTATATAGATCATTGAAGTGTCATGAACAGGTGCAGAAAATAATCAATAAGGCTAATGGAATGCTGGCCTTTATATCTAGAGGATTGGAGTACAAGGGGGCAGAAGTTATGCTGCAGCTATACAAAACCCTGGTTTGACCACACCTGGAGTACTGTGAGCAGTTCTGGGCATCGCACCTTCGGAAGGACATATTGGCCTTGGAGGGAGTGCAGCGTAGGTTTACTAGAATGATATCCGGACTTCAAGGGTTAAGTTACGAGGAGAGATTACACAAATTGGGGTTGTATTCTCTAGATTTTAGAAGGTTAAGGTTTGATCTGTATGAAGTTTATAAGATATTAAGGGGAACAGATAGGGTGGATAAGAGAAACTATTTCCGCTGGTTGGGAATTCTAGGAGTAGGGGGCACAGTCTAAAAATTAGAGCCAGACCTTTCAGGAGTGAGATTAGAAAACATTTCTACACACAAAGGGTGGTAGAAGTTTGGAACTCTCTTCTGCAAACGGCAATTGATGCTAGCTCAATTGCTAATTTTAAATCTGAGATAGATAGCTTTTTGCCAACCAAAGGTATTAAGGGATATGGGCCAAAGGCAGGTATTTGGAGTTAGATCACAGATCAGCCATGATCTTACCAAATGGTGGAGCAGGCTCCAGGGGCTGAATGGCCTACTCCTGTTCCTATGTTCCATTCACACTGATACAAAAAATTGCTACAACTAAGCATATAATTAACACATGCACTAGCTCAAGCATGCAAAGGAAATTATCTTCAATAACAAGTTCCCAAACTTGACTGCCGGGTATTGCCAGAAACACCAAGTGAAGACAGAGGGGAGTAGAGGTTACAGATAGACCCACAAGAAAGAGAAAAAATGGAGCAGGAGTTCAGACATACTACCCTTGTGCTAATAGCTGGTTGGTGGCCTCAGAGCAGATTTCTTTCCAAATCTCTCAGCTTGGGAGAAGTGTACATGATTCTGTATGTGGAGGTAGGAAACAAAGTGTGGCAAGTGTAAAATAGATCTTGTTGACTCTAAATGTACTGCATTTTGCAGGTTACTTTATATTTTATCACAATGCACAAAATTCCTGAAGTATTAGTGGAAAAGAGTGTTCTTCAAAGTATTTTTTTGATGTCAGAAAATCCTGCTTGCTCTTAAAGGCTCATTTCATGCAAATCTTAGCTGGGATATTAATGCTGATTTTACAGAAATCCTTGAAGCCTATTATTCAAGCTCTCTTGCCAGAGTTGCTATTTTGAATAGAGCATTATGGGTGGAGCGATTCTGTCATGTTATCAGTGACTGAGCACTTGGACAAATATGAGCTGATCAGAGAGAGCCAGCATGGATTTGTAAAGGGTAAGTCATGTCCAACGAATCTACTTGAATTTTTTGTGGAGGTAACTAATGTGGTAGATAAGGGAGTGTCTACGGATGTTATTTATATAGACCTCATTTGATAAGGTTCCACATCAGAGACTGTTAAAAAAAATGAGAGCGCATGGAATTGGAGGTAACCTATTGATATGGGTAGGGAATTAGTTAGAAGGTAGGAGGCAGAGAGTAGGAATAATCAGTATGTACTCCAATTGGCAAGATGTGATTAGTGGTGTCCCCCATGGAGCTGTACTGTGGCCTCAGCTTTTCACTATATTTTTAAATGACTTAGATGAAGGAATAGAGAGCTGTATATCCAAGTTTGCTGATGACATCAAGATAGTTGGCATAGTAAATAGCGTAGATGGGAGCAGAAAAGGGACATTGATAGATCAAGTGATTGGACAAAACTGTTAGATAGAGTTCAATGTTGGGAAGTGTGAGGTCATCCACTTTGGACCAATGAAAGATAGATCAGAGTATTTTCTAAATGGTGAGAAGATAGGAACTATGGTGGAGCAGAGAGATTTAGGGGTCAAAGTACAGAAATCACTAAAAGCTAATGGACATGTACAAAAAACATTTAAAAACCAAATGGAATGTTGGCTTTTATCTCAAGTGGACTCGATGCAGAGATTGTAGTTAAGGAGGAGGACTGTGAAATATTGGATGGGATGAACGCAGTGAGAGAGGAAGTATTAAGGGGATTAGCATCCTTGAAACTAGATAAATTGCAAGGCCCGGATGAAATGTATCCCAGGCTGTTAAGAGAAGCAATGGAGGAAATAGTGGAGGCTCTGACCATCATTTCCCAATCCTCCCTGGCTACAGGCATGGTGTCGGAGGATTGGAGGACTGCTGACATTGCACCGTTGTTTAAAAAGGGAGAAAGAGATAGACCAAGTAATTATAGGCCAGTCAGTCTAACCTCGGTGGTGGGCTGGCTTGATCAAGAAGTTTGCAGATGATATAAAAATTGGCTGTGTGGTTGATAGTGAGGAGGAAAGCTGTAGACTACAGGAAGATATCGATGGACTGGTCAGGTGGGCAGAAAAGTAGTAAATGGAATTCAATCCAGAGAAGTGTGAGATAATGCATTTGGGGAGGGCAAACGAGGCAAGGCAATACACAATAAATGGGAGGATACTGAGCGGTGTAAAGGAACAAAGGGACCTTGGAGTGCATGTCCACAGATCCCGTAAGGTAGCAGGACTGGTAGACAAGGTAGTTAAAAAGGCATAGGGGATACTTTCCTTTATTAACCGAGGCATAGAATATAACAGCAGGGAGGTTATGCTAGAACTATATAAAACATTGGTTAGGCCACAGCTTGAGTACTGTGTACAGTTCTGGTCACCACATTACAGGAAAGACGTGATTGCACTAGAGAGGGTACAGAGGAGATTCACAAGGATGTTGCCAGGGCTACAGGATTTTTGCTATGAGAAAAGCTTGGATAGGCTGGGGTTCTTTTCTTTGGAACAAAGCTGTTTTTTCGGGGAGATTTAATTGAGGTATATAAAATTATGATGGGACTAGATAGTGGATAGGGAGGACCTATTTCCCTTAGCAGAGGGGTCAGTGACCAGGGGGCATAGATTTAAAGTAATCGGTGGACGGATTAGAGGGGAGCTGAGGAGAAACTTTTTCACCAGGGGGTCTGGAACTCACTGCCTGAAAGGGTGGAAGAGGCAGAAACCCTCAACTCATTTAAAAAGTACCTGGATGTGCACTTGAAGTTCTGTAACCTACAGGGCTACCGATCATGTGTTGGTAAGTGGAATTAAGCTGGATAGCTCTTTTTCAGCCGGCACGGAAACAATGGGCCGAATAGCCTCCTTCTATGCTGTAACTTTCTATGACTCTATGGACTGGAATACGAAGGAATGGAAGTTATGTTTCAGCTATATAAAGTTCTGGTTAGACCCCATTTAGAGTACCGCGTTCAGTTCTGGGCACCACACCTCAGGCAGGATATATTGGCCTTGGAGGGGGTGCAGCGAAGATTCACCAGAATGATATTTGGCATAAAGGGATAAAGTATGAGGACAGGTTGCACAGATTAGCCTTGTATTCCCTTGAGTATAGAATATTAAGGGATGATCTAATTGAGGTGTTTAAGATGATTAAAGGAGCTAATAGGATGGATAGAGAGAAACAATTTCTTCCGGTGGTGGAGTCCAGGGCATAACCTTAAAATTAGAGCTAGGCCAATCAAGGGTGATGTCAGGAAGCACTTCTTCAAACAAAGGGTAGTGGAACTCTGGAGCTCCCTCCCTGAAAAGCTGTTGAGGTTAGGTCAATTGAAAATACCAAAACTGAGATTGATAGATTTTTGTTACGCAAGGGTATTAAGTGTTATGGAACCAAGGCGGGTAGCCGGAGTTAAGATTTGGATCAGCCATGATCTAACTGAATGGCAAACAGGCTCGAGGGGCTGATTGGCATACTCCTATTCCTTTGTTCCTATCATATGCATCTAAGTTTATATACTATAAGATTGTAGGGGGGATTTTAACCCTACCCACCTGGTGGAAATTGGTTGGGCAGGCAGTTCAAATTGGCCAGGTGGCTTACCTGCCGATGTCCCACACCGATCTTGCCCTCTTTTAATTTAACCTCTTGTTCTTCTGAATCAGTGGCAAGGACACCCGTCTGAAGCCAGCGAGGTCCTTCTTGAAAAATGCAGATCAGGGTCCAATGATCTCATTGGGCCCCAACTGCAATTTTAACTGTAGCCTAAGCGGGGAAGCTGTTGTGGCTTTCCCAACAGGTGAAGACAGCAGGAACCATAAAATCATAGAATAGTATTAGCACAGAAGGTGGCAATTTGGCCCACTGAGTCCATGCTGGCTCTTTGTAAGAGCAATCCAGTTAGTCCCATTCCCCTGCTCATTCCCCATAGCCCTGCAAATTTTTTTCCCTTCAAGTATTTATCCAATTCCTTTTTGAAAGCCACAATTGAATCTGCTTCCACCATCCTTTCAGGCAGCACATTCCAGATCATAACTACATTTTGCGAGAAATGTTTTTCCTCATGTCGCCTTTGGTTCTTTTGCCAATCACCTTAAATCTGTGTCCTCTGGTTCTCGTACTCCCGCCAATGGGAACAGTTTCTCTTCATTTACTTTATCTAAATCCTTCATGATTTTGAACACTTTTATCAAATCTCCTCCTCACCTTCTCTGCTTTAAGGAGAATAACCCCAGCTTCTCCAGTCTATCCACGCAACTAAAGTCCCTCATCCCTGGTACCGTTCTAATAAATCTTTTCTGCACCCTCTCTAAGGAATTCACAACCTTCCTATAGTGCGGTGCCTGAATTGGACACAATACTCCAGCTGTAGCCAAACCAGTGTTTTACAAAGGTTCAACATAACTTCATTGCTTTTGTACTCCATGGGCTCTATTTTAGCACCCGCTATTGGGTGCGTTCCAGGGGGCTCCGAAAATCAGGGAATCCCGGAGCGGGTCGGGAGCCCGGCGCCAACCCGCCCACTTTCGGGTTCCCCACAGACGCGCCGACGTGCGCGCGCAGCCCCCACATGTGGGACTCCCGCAGGAAATTAAAGCCGGTGGGGTGCCACTTAAGAGTATTTACCTTGCTATTTCAGGTCATTAACAGACCTGATTAAGGGAATATTTTAGGAGGGTTGGGATTTTAGAAACAACTGGGACTGTTTCCCATACTGGGGGAAACACTCGCAGTTGAAATGAGATAGAGCTATGAGATTGTATGAGGTTTGGGTTGAGTGGTAGTGGCAGGATGAGTACTGGCGAGGTGAGTAAGTGCAGGTAAGATGAGGATGAGGTTTGAGTGGGTGTGAGGGGTGATGTGACAGAGTAGTATTGGCAGTGCAGAAGGAGATGTGGGGTGGGGGCGGTGATGTGGCAGATGGAGTGTAGGGGAATGAGTAAGTGTACTCACTTTGGCTGACCTACTTAGGTCATTGCAGCGCCTCCTGCACTGTATGCAGGTGGGCGATATGTTGGTGGTGCTGGTAACCTCCTCTGCCACCTCGAGCCAGGCCTTCTTGGTGGCAGAAGCAGGCTGCTTCCTCCCGCCCGCCGGGGGGAAGATCTCTGTCCTCCCCCTCCTCCTCACCCCATCTAATGATACCTGGAGTGAGGCATCATTAAACTGGGAGCAGCCTTCCCCCTGGGCTGCTCCATGCTGTATTTTTTCCGATTTGTTGCAGCATCTGTCAGTGGAGGACTGCCCCTTTAAATAGAGCTCCTCCAGATGACATACCTTACTGCGCATGCTCAGTCCGCCCGACGCACAGATCAGCAGTGGGGAACCCGGAAGACCAGGTAAGTGGATCCAATTAGGCTGCGATCGCGTGCGGGGCAGACTGATTTCACCGGGCGCGAGCCCCCCCCCGCCGCGAACCTGCAGCCCTGGCATTATCGAGCCCTATGCCTCTATTTAGAAAGCCCCAGATCCCGTATGCTTTTTTAACTGCTTCCTCAACCTGTCCTGCCACCTTCAAAGATTTGTGCACATCTATCCCCAGGTCTCTCTGTTCCTGCACCCTCCGTAGAATTGTACCATTTAGTTTATATTGCCTCTCCACCCATTCCAACAGCCTGTCTGTGTCCCCAGAAGAGGCCCAAACAGCTACGTCTCTTACTTCTCTTGTGGACTCAGGAGCAGCAGTGCTCTTCCGGGTTCCAAAAGGAAAGTTTATGCCTTCTCTGCCCCAGGCTCCCCCCTTTCCTTCCCTCTCACAAGACTCTCTTGAAACCCATTCCCCATGGCTTACCTTGTTGCAAGCAACTGTTCCTTTGGTGCCAGCCGGCAGCTTCCTGCTGCCCGAAATTTCATGCCCGCCCGCCAGCTGCCACTTCCTGCCTGTTATGTGTGGGCAGCTGACCGGCGCCATGCAGATGAGGTTCAAGAGTTAAAATCGCCCACACCTCACGTTGCCACGGTCGGGCGGGGAATTTTGGCACTTGCCTCGCCCAATTCCCACTCCTGGTTAAAATCGGAGCGTGTATTACAGATCTTGCTTGTGTGGAAAAGAGGAAAAGAGAAGGGAGTTCACAAAGAATGTAAACCTTTTCTTTGCCTAACTTTATTTAAAAACCATAATTAGCCTCCATTAATGCAAGTACTTTCAGGCAAATGAGTAAATAGAGGTTCAACTGAATATATTGTTACATTTCTGATAAATACAATAGCATCCAGGACCAAATACACCTTTTCGAGGAATTTGCTTAATTTGTTATTGAGCTGAATCCTAATTTCAACTGTATACTCTTGTTGAATTCAGAGAATGTGCAGTTCCCTAGTTTCTGTTGAGGCTTTGCTGAAAGAGCTTTCCTTTCTGCTATCTGATACTCAGTGCGGGTGGTGCAGGTCACCTCGATGTTTTTCAAAATGTCACAAATCGGCCCCAGATTTGGTTGCTACGTGAGAAAGTTTTGAAAGGCTCATTGCCATGTTTCCAGCAGCTCTGCTGTCTACTCAAATACCCCTTTAGAAATAAACATCTGACTGTGTCGAGGATAACTGTTGCAATAAAGGATTCTTGGTCAGCAAATATTTCAGAGCTGACAGCAGCTGCAAGATTTTGAACTTCAATCTAGATAATTAAAATTATAGCACATTCGTACCACTCCAAATTTTCAAATCACATCAAATGATTTGTCACACTGCTTGTCTGACATCCAGTATTGGATGAACAGAAATTTCCTCCAATTATATATTGGGAAGACTGAAGCTATTGTCTTCGGTCCCCGTCACAAACTCTGTTCCCTAGCCACCAATTCTATCCCCCTCCTTAGCCACTGTCTGAGGCTGAACCAGACTGTTTGCAACCTCGACGTCCTATTTGACCCTGAGCTGAGCTTTTAACCCCATATCCTCTCCATCACCAAGACCACCTACTTCCACCTCCATAATATCACCAGTCTCTGCCCCTGCCGCAGCTCATTTGCTGCTGAAACCCTCATCCATGCTTTTGTTACCTCCAGATTTGACTATTCTAATGCACCACTGACTGACCTCCCACCTTGCACCCTCCGTAAACTTCAGCTCATCCAAAACTCTGCTGCCTGTGTCCTAACTCGCATCATCCCGTTCACCCATCATTCCTGTGCTCGCTGACCTACATTGGCTCCTGGTCTGGCAATGTCTCCAATTTAAATTCTCATCCTTGTGTTCAAATCCCTCTGTGGCCTCGCCCCTCTCTATCTTTGTAACTAATCTCCTCCAGCCCTACAGTTCTCCAAGATCTCTGTGCTCCTCCATTGCTGGCCTCTTGCATATCCCCGATTTCCCTCGCTCCACTATTGGCAGCCGTGCCTTCAGTTGCCTAGGCCCTTTAAGACTCTCCTTAAAACTTACCCCTTTGACCAAGCTTTTGGTCACCTGTCCTAATATTTCTTTATGTGGCATGATGTCAAATTTTTTCTGATAACACTCCTGTGAAGTGCTTTGGGACATTGTACTACATTAAAAGCGCTATATCAATGCAAGTTACTGTTGTTGTTGTTATGCCACACCAGACTATCACACATACAACAACAAAAACAACAACTTGCATTAACATAGCGCCTTTAACATAGTAAAACGTCCCAAGGGGCTTCACAGGAGTGATTTTCAAACAAAATTTGACACCAAGTCACATTAGGAGATATTAGGACGGGTGACCAAAAGCTTGGTCAAAGAGATGGGTTTTAAGGAACATCTTAAAGAAGGAGAGAGAGGTAGAGAGGTGGAGAGATTTAGTGAGGGAATTCCAGAGCTTAGGGCCTAGGCTGCTGAAGGCACGGCTGGCCAATGGTGGAGTGATGAAAATCGGGGATGGGCACGAGGCAAGAATTGGAGGAGCGCAGAGTTCTTGGAGGGTTCTAAGGCTGGAGGAGGTTACAGAGATAAGGAGGGGCAGGGCCATGGAGGGATTTGAAAACAAGGATGAGAATTTTAAAATCGGACATTCCCGGACCAGGAGTCAGCGAGCACATGGGTGATGGACGAACGGGAGGTGGTGCGAGATAATATATGGACAGCAGAGTTTTGGATGAGCTCAAATTTATGGAGGGTGCAAGATAGGAGGCCAGCCAGGAGAGCATTGGAATAGTCATGTCTAGAGGTAACAAAGGCATGGATGAGGGTTTCAGCAGCAGAGGAGCTGAGGCAGGGACGGAGACGGGAGATGTTACGGAGGTGGAAGTAGGTGGTTATTGGGAAAAAAAATAATCTGTCACACTTTTCCACTTGACTTAAATTATTGCCATGTGTTCAGTTAACCATGCTGCTTTTCTCAAATATTTGACTGGTAAAAATAGTCATCATTATCATTCACAAACAAGGAACCACTATATCTTACCAATCAAATCATTCCATTTTGTTTTTACAAAAGTAAAAATCAAAAACCATTAACTGTCAAAATGAATTAATCAAATTGCTCAAATAATTTTTCAAACTACTTTCACATGCAGGTAAACCGAGAGAACTAGGAAAAGCTGACACAGTCCCTGATATGTGAAAACAAGTAGTTACACAAACTTTGTGAAGTAAAGTGCTTAAAATCAGTCAGAATGCATCATTTTACATGTAGAAATTCTAAATTTCCCAAGACTGCAAGCCCCCAGAACCTCTAGAAGTGCTCTATCTATTTTGTTCCTTTGACATTTGGATTTCCCCTGCAGGCTTTCATGCACTTCTGTTTTTTTTCACTCCTGTATAAGTAAAGTAATGTTGGTTATACCTACAGCTTAAGTTACAAAGTCCATGTAACTGGTAATTTTCACATGGCTTTGGTTAATAATCTGAGTTGTTCTTGAGTTGTCAGCTTATTGGGGACTGTGTCAGCTTTTCGGGGCTGCAAGTTTTCTTCAAACTATTGGTCGGCTTTTGCTAGTTTTCTTAGTTGCCATATATGTTCTTTGAGAGATCCAGCATAGGTGTACTGGGCTTACTACTCTCCCTCTAGGCTTAAAACTCTATGGGGTAAAATTCAACTTTGACAGTGGTGAAAAATGGGCCGTAACGGATCGACCAAAGTCAATGAAAAGGAAAATCAGGCGGGTGTATGATGGGTGGACGATCCACTACTGCCCGTTTTATGCCCCCACTGAAGCTGAATTTCACTCTCCAAGACCCTAAATGCTTGCAAGAGGTCTCTCTCTGGGACCTGGAGGCTTCAGTTTTGCTTCAGTCCCAAAGTTAGAATTTCTCCTGCAGTTTGGATTTTGGAGATCTGCAGTTCCTGTTGACAAATTCTCTGGGTGTGAGCTGGAGATGCCATTGTGAGTTGTAGTTTTTACCTCTGTACTGTGGAACCAGAGCGCACCACATCAGTTTGTTTTGCAATAGGAAGAACATTTACAAATAAGAACTGTGAGGCATAAATAACGGTGAAAAAAGCATCAAAAATAAAAAGATTTAATTTTACACAACTTAAGTCATTAAATAAAAATTGATGGCTAACGGGTTTTGCCTGGGGTGAGGTTTTATCTGTGTTTACTGAGGAATACTGTACCAGGCAGGAGGGACCAGGTGCTTTGATGCCAGCTCAAACATTGCTGAGGAACTGAGGCAGTGGCAGAGGTGGACATTGTTACCTATAAGGATAGGCACGTATAGATTATTAAATAGACCAAGCTAGTTGGCATTATATATAATATTGAACTACTGTAGGGTTGCTAGGTTAAAATACACTTCAGAAAGATGCACAGATGTACCAGATAGGCTTTAAGCATTGCAGGGGGAGTGTGAGGAAGGAATGTCAATTGTTGAATGGACTCCAGTGTAGATAGGGCCTTTTGCAATAAAGGTTGGAAGACATCAAAGACATGCACAACAAATGGTAAAAGCTAACCTTAACACTAAATGATAGCAGCTGTATCAACAACATATGTGATGATATACAATACCCACATTTGTTCTACGTAATGAAACCTATGAAAATACAACACACTGGAGCTCCTGGCAACCTTTGATCTAGTTTTGTTGAGGCTAGTGTAAGCAGTCAAGATGACACACTTATGATCTCCTGAAGGAGTCCTCCGTATGCCAGTTTAATTGGTACCTATATCTCACATACACTGCATGTAAGGGGTTGCGTTTTATTATCGCACTGGCTTGATTTAATAAAGAGTATTAACCAGACGTTTTCAGTATTTGCTGGTCCTTGAACTTGTATTAGAGGTAAAGGATGTATGACAATATCCTGTATAATCCCAGCATTACCTAGGTGGAAGTAGGCAGTCTTTGTGAGGGAGAGGATATGGGGCTGGATGCTCAGCTCAGGGTCAAATTGATGAGATTGCGAACAGTCTGGTTCAGCCTGAGGCGATGGCCAGGGAGCAGTTGGAACTGGTGGTGAGAATGTGGAGCTTGTGGTGGGGGCCAAAGAGAATGGCTTGTCTTTCCAATGTTTAGCTGGAGGAAACTGCGGCGCATCCAAGATTGGATGTGAAACAAGCAGAGAGGTGACAGAGAGGTAGAGCTGAGTATTGTCAGTGTATATTTGGAAGCTGACCCCATGTCTGTGAATGATAGTGTCAAAGGGCAGCATGTAGATGAGGAAGAGGAGATATATCCTTGGGGGGTCTGGACATGACAGTGCAAGGGCTGTAGGCAAACCCATTGCTGGAGATGCTCTTTCTATGATCAGCTGAGCTTGAGGAGGATGGTGTGGTCAACAGTGCCAAAACCTTCAGAGGGGTCGAGGATGATGAGGAGGGATAATGCATCATGGTCACAGTCATTTGTGATTTGGTTAGGGCTCACAGTGCTGTGTGTGGGAGGGGGTGGAAACCCTGATTGAAGAAATTCATGCGGGGAGAGAAGGGAGACATAGGCATGGATTTGGGAGGTGACAACATGTTCAATGACTTTAGGTGGGAATGGGAATTTGGAAATGGGGTGGTAGTTTGCAAGAATAGAGGGGTCGAGGGTTTTTTCGAAGAGAGGAGTGATGATGGTATTTTTGATAGGGAGGGGGACAATGCTTGAGGAGACGGACCTGTTTACAATGTCAGCCAACATGGGGGCCTGGAAAGGAAGTTGGGTGGTTAGCATTTTAGTGGAAATGGGGTCAAGGGATAAGGAAATGCGTTTCATGGATGAGATAAGCTCAGAAAGGGCAGTGGGGAGATGAGAAACTAGAAAGAGACCAGGGTTCAGGGCTAGGGTAGGGGGATACCTGGGGAGAGGTTTGATTTCATAGAATTATAGAATTATTGAATCATAGAAAGGTTACAGCTCATTGGGTTTGCGCTGGCTCTATGCAAGAGCAATCCAGCTAGTCCCACTCGCCCGCCCTATCCCCATAGCCCTGCAATTTTTTTCCTTTCAAGTACTTATCCAGTTCCCTTTTGAAAGCCATAATTGAATCTGCCTCCACCACCCCCTCACGCAGTGCATTCCAGATCCTAACCACTCATTGTGTAAAAAAGTTTTTCCTCATGTCACCTTTGGTGCTTTTGCCAATCACCTTAAATCTATGTTCTCTGGTTCTTGACCCTTTCACCAATGGGAACAGTTTCTCTCTATCTACTCTGTCTAGACCCTTCATGATTTTAAATACCTCTATCAAATCTTCACGCAACCTTCTCTGTTCCAAGGAGAACAACCCCAACTTCTCCAGCCTATCCACATAATTAAAGTCCCTCATCCCTGGAATCATTCTAGTAAATCTTTTCTGCATCCTCTCGAAAGCCTTCACATCTTTCCTGACATGCGGTGCCCAGAATTGGACACAATACTCCAGTTGTGGTCGAACCAGTATTTTATAAAGGTTCATCATGACTTCCATACTTTTGTACTCTATGCCTCTATTTATAAAGCCCAGGATCCCATATGTTTTTTAACCGCTTTCTCAACCTGCCCTGCCACCTTCAACGATTTGTGCACATATACCCCCAGATCTGTCTGTTCCTGTACCCCTTTAGTTTATATTGACTCTCCTCATTCTTCCTACGGAAATGTATCATGTCACATTTTTCTGCATTAAATTTCATCTGCCACCTATCCGCCCATGCCACCAGCCTGTCTATAACCTCTTGAAGTCTATCACTATCCTCCTCACTGTTTACTAACCTTTCAAGTTTTGTGGCATCTCAAATTTTGAAATTGTGCCATATACACCCAAGTCCAAGTCATTAATATATATCAAGAAAAGCAGTGGTCCCAGCACTGACCCCTGGGGAACACCACTGTACACCTCTCTCCAGTCCGAAAAACAACCGTTCACCACTACTCTCTGTTTCCTGTCACTTAGCCAATTCTTTATCCAGGTTGCTACTGCCCCCTTTAATCCATGGGCTGCAATCTTGATGATAAGCCTACCATGCGGCACTTTATCAAACGCCTTTTGAAAGTCCATATGCACCACATCAACTGCGTTGCCCTCATCTAACCTCTCTGTTACCTCATCAAAAAACTCCATCAGGTTAGTCAAACACAAATTGCCTTTAACAAATCCATGCTGGCTTTCATTAATCAATCCACACTCCTCCAAGTGACTGTTAATTCTGTCCCGGATTATCGTTTCTAAAAGTTTCCCCACCACTGAGGTTAAACTGACTGGTCTATATTTGCTGGGTTTATCCTTACACCATTTTTTGAACAATGGTGTAACATTTGCAATTCTCCAGTCCTCTGGCACCACCCCCGTATCTATGGACGTTTGAAAGATTATGGCTAGTACCTCCGCAATTTCCACCCTTACTTCCCTTAGCAACCTAGGATGCATCCTATCCGGACCGGGTCACTTATCTACTTTTAAGTACAGCTGGCCTTTCAAGTACCACTTCTTTATCAATTTTTAGCCAATTCAGTATCTCAACTACATCCCCCTTTACTGAGACTCTGGCAGCATCTTTTTTGATAAAGACAGATGCAAGGTACTCCTTTAGTACCGCGGCCATCCCAACTGCCTCCAAGAGTAGACCTCCTTTATGGTCCCTAATCGGCTCCACCCCTCCTCTTACTACCCTTTTACTGTTTACATGCCTGTAGAAGACTTTTGGATTCCTTTTTATTTTGGCCGATAGTCTATTCTCATACTCTCTCTTTGCCCCTCTTATATCCTTTTTCATTTCCCCTCTGAACTTTCTCTATTCTGCCTGGTTCTCACTTGTGTTATCAACCTGACATCTGTCATACGCCGCTTGTTTCCATTTCATCTTACTCACTATCTCTTTTGTCATCCACAGAGCTCTGGCTATAGTTGCCCCACCTTTCTGCCTCGTGGGATTTGATGGGAGGGTTGACTTGGTGGGAGGGTTGACTTGGTGGGGGGGTTTGACTTGGTGGGGGGGTTTGACTTGGTGGGGGGGTTTGACTTGGTGGGGGGGTTTGACTTGGTGGGGGGGTTTGACTTGGTGGGGGGGTTTGACTTGGTGGGGGGGTTTGACTTGGTGGGGGGGTTTGACTTGGTGGGGGGGTTTGACTTGGTGGGAGGTTTGATTTTGCGGATGGTCAGACTTGGTGGGGTGTTTGACTTGGTGGGAGGTTTGATTTTGCAAGTGGTCAGACTTGGTGGCGTTTGGCTTGGCTAGTAGAGGCAGCTAAACTCAATGGTCTCAATCTTGGTGATAAAGAAGTCCGTGAGTTCCTTACATTTGTATTGAAGATTTTTTGCAGAAATCCCTACCTCGGGTATTTAAAGTAGTTGTCATTATTGAGAACTACTTTAAATACCCGAGGTAGGGATTTCTGCAAAATTATAATCTATTTAAAGCTCTGTGTACTTACACAAAAGTTAAAGGTGCTTATCATATTCTCATAGCTCGGCATAATTTGTGAAATTTCCACTTTTCAAAAGTACTTCATTGGAAGTAAAGCGCTTTAGGACGTCCTGAGGTTGTGAAAGACGCTATATAAGGATAGAGGCTGAGTGGTTGTTTCCCCTGGCTGGAGAGTCTGGAACTAGAGTTATAGAACTGGACCCACTAAGTCTAAAATTTGTAAGTGTAGTGAACAGTGAGGAGGATAGTGATAGACTTCAAGAGGATATAGACAGACCGGTGGAAACGGCGGACAAGTGGCAGATGAAATTTAACGCAGAAAAATGTGAAGTGATACATTTCGGTAGGAAGAACAAGGAGAGGCAATATAAACTAGAGGGCACAATTCTAAAAGGGGTACAGGAACAGACAGATCTGGGGGTATATGTGCACAAATCATTGAAAGTGGCAGGGCAGGTTGAGAAAGCGGTTAAAAAAGCATATGGGATCCTGGGCTTTATAAATAGAGGCATCAGGTACAAAAGCAAGGTAGTCATAAAAGTTATAAAACACTGGTTCGACCACAACTGGAGTATTATGTCCAATTCTGGGCACCGCACTTTAGGAAAGATGTGAAGGCCTTAGAGAGGGTGCAGAAAAGATTTACTAGAATGATTCCAGGGATGAGGGACTTTAGTTATGTGGGTAAACTGGAGAAGCTGGGGTTGTTCTCCATGGAACAGAGAAGGTTGAGAGGAGATTTGATAGAGGTATTTAAAATCATGAAGGGTCTCGGCAGAATAGATAGAGAGAAACTGTTCCTATTGGCAGAAGAGTCAATAACCAGAGGACACAGATTTAAGGTGATTGGCAAAAGAACCAAAGGTGACATGAGGAAAAACTTTTTTAAGCAGCCAGTGGTTAAGATCTGGAATGCACTGCCGGGGTGGGTGGTGGAGGTAGATTCAATCGTGGCTTTCAGAAGGGAACTGGATAATTACTTGAAAGGAAAAAATCTGCAGGGCAACGGGGATAGAGTGGGGGACTAACAGGATTGCTCTTGCATAGAGCCAGCATAGAGTCGATGGGCCAAATGGCCTCCTTCCATGCTATAACCTTGCTATGATTCTAGACGGCATAGTTGCAGGATAAGGGGTCGGCCATTTAAGACTGAGATGAGGAGGCATTTCTTCACTCACATAGTTCTGAATTTTTGGAATTCTCTATCCCAGAGGGCTATGGATGCTGAGTCGTTGAGTATATTCAAGGCTGAGATCGATAGATTTTTGGACACTAAGGGAATCAAGGGATATGGGGATCGGGCAAGAAAGTGGAATTGAGGTTGAAAATCAGCCATGATCTGATTGAATGACGGAGCAGGCTCGAGGGACCCTATGGCCTACTCCTGCTCCTAGTTCTTATGTCCTTAGGTTCTTATAAATGCAAGTTCATTCTTCTTCTTCTTATCACCCACATAAATAATTAACTGTTCAGTGCTTAAAAGCACTCACTAAAACTCATTTATTGAGCAATAATTTACTGTTATCGGTAAGGTCCTTCTTCTCATCGGTGTTCATACAATTTAGAAAAGATAGGGAAGGAAGAAGTAGGGGTTGGGTAGCTGTACTAATTAGAGATAATATAATGGCAAAAGAAAAAAGGGACATAAGTAACATTAAGATAGAAACAGAATCCATATGGATTGAGACAAAGGATAAGAAGGGACCAATGACATTAATACATATATTCTACAGACTACCTAACAGTGGAAGGAAGTGGAGGATGAAACATGTAGGCAAATCTATAAAATGAGTGAAAGATATAGAATAATAATCATGGGATATTTCAACTACCCTCAAATAATCTAGCAAGAAGAGGTAGGGAAAGGGGAAAAGAGAATGGAGTTTTTACTGTGTATACACGACTCCTTTCTTACCCTGTATGTGAGAAGCCCATCTTATTCCTCAAGAGAGGAATCACTGTTGGACCTAGTAATGGGAAATGAACCAGAGCAGATAAGAGAAGTACGTGTCGGGGAACATCTAGGCAATAGTGATCATAACATAATAAGGTTGAAAATAATGATTGAAAAAGACATTAGTAAGACAAAGACCAAAGTAATGATTGGAAAAAAACTAATTTTGAGGGAATGAGAGTGGAACAAGAGAAGGTAAGCTGGAAAAAAAAATTTTGACAAAGAGATAGAAAAACAGTGGGAAATATTTAAAATGGTGATCAATAGAGTTCAGGAGAAATACATTCCTCTAAAAAGCAAGAATAAACTAGCCAACAATGAACACCACGGATGAATTAAGAGATAAGGATAACATTGAAACTAAAGAAAAAGCATACACTAAGCACGTAGACAATAAAGGAGAGAATGACAAAAGGGAATATGAAGAGGTTAGGAAAGAAGTCAAAAAAAAATTAGGAAAGCAAAGATGAACTACAAAATTAAATTAACAAGGAATATAAAAAGCGATAGTGAAGTATTCTACAGACACATAATTAACAAAAGAAAAATCAGGATAGGGATAGGGCCATTAAGGGATGCACAAGATAAACTCACAGGTAATGACAGCAAAATGGCAGAAATATTGAATAGCTATTTTGCCTCATTATCTACCAGGGAGACTAATATGGTGGGCATGACATTAGAATAAGAGATCAAAAAAGATATAAAAACATTTAAGATAGAAAGGGGGAGGATAATTGATAAACTAATCAAACTTAGAGAGGATAAAACCCCGGGTCTCGAGGGTTTGCATTCGCAAATATTGCAAGAAGTTAGGGAGGAGCGAGCAGAAACATGATTACATATATATATATAAAAATTCATTAGAAAGGCGAATAATGCCATTGGACTTGCGGACAGCTAATGTTATTCCCATATTTAAAAACGGAGTTAGAACAAGTCCAGGGAACTATAGACCAATTAGCTTAACGTTGATGGTGGGAAAGATAATGGAATCTTTACTCAAAGATGTAATAGAAAAACATCTAGAAAATGAAAATATAATAGAGAATAGTCAACACAGATTTCAGAAGGGAATGTCATGCCTGACCAACCTTATTGGATTCTTTGAAGAAGCAACAGAAAGGGTAGACAAGGGTAATGCAGTAGATGTGATATCTTTGGATTTTCAAAAGACCTTCGATAAGTTACTGCATTGTAGACTCATGACAAAGGTCAGAACATGTGGAGTCAGGGAATATGTACTGGAATGGATTGCAAGTTGGCTATGAAACAGAAAATGTAGAGTAGGGGTTAAGGGTAGCTACTCAGACCGGCAAAAGATGGGAAGTGGAGTTCCACAGGGATCGATGCGAGGACCATTGTTGTTCACAATTTACATTAACAATTTGGATTTGGGAATCGGAAGTACAATTTCAAAATTTGAGGACGACACCAAATTGGTGGGTGCAGTTAATACAAAGGAGGAGTGCGTCAAAATGCAAGAGGAAATTAATAAACTTACAGAATGGGCGTGTAATTGGCAAAGGAATTTCAATATAGATAAGTGTGAGGTGGTGCATTTTGGTAGGAAGAATAAAGAGGCCACATACTGCTTGAATAATAAGAGTCTGAATGGGGTAGAGGAGCAAAGGGATCGAGGGATAAATATCACTAAAAGTAGCAATGCAGGTTAATATGGCAAACCAAGCACTGGAGTTCATTTCTAGAGGGATAGAATTGAAAAGCAGAGAAGTTATGCTAAACTTGTATAGAACCTTGGTTAGACCACACTTGGAGTACTGTGCACAGTTCTGGTCTCCATACTATAGAAAGGATACAGAGGCATTGGAGAGGGTGCAAAAACGATTTACAAGGGTGATACCAGAACGGAAAGGTTAAGAGGAAGTCTTCTTCATAGTTCTTTGTACTTACCCCTGCACTAAACGACTGAAATAAGAATCAGTATTCATCATTCTTTCTCATCATTCATATACTTACATAGAATTACATACATAGAATTTACAGTACAGAAACAGACCATTCGGCCCAACAGGTCCATGCCGTGTTTATGCTCCACACGAGCCTCCTCCCTCCCTACTTCATCTAATCCTATCAGCATATCCTTCTATTCCTTTCTCCCTCATGTCTTTATCTAGCTTCCCCTTAAATGCATCTATGCTAGTCACCTCAACTACTCCTTGTGGTAGCAAGTTCCACATTCTAACCACTCTCTGGGTAAAGAAGTTTCTCCGAAATCCCTGTTGGATTTGTTAGTGACTACCTTATATTTATGGCCCATAGTTCTGGTCTCTCCCGCAAGTGGAAACATCTTCTCCACGTCTACCCTATCAAACCCTTTGATTAATCTTAATGACCTCTATCAGGTCACCCCTCAGTCTTCTCTTTTCTAGAGAAAAGAGCATCAGCCTGCTCAATTTTTCCAGATAGGGATAACTTCTCATTTCTGGTATCATCCTAGTAAATTGTTTATGCGCCTTCTCCAGTACCCCTATATCCTTTTTATAATATGAAGACCAGAACTGTTCACAATATTCCAGGCGTGGTCTAACCAAGGTTCCATACAAGTTTCAATGTTCCAGGGTACAGATGCTATAGGAAAGATAGAGCAGGAGGTAAGAGAAGAGGGGGAGTTGCGTTCTTGATTAGGGAGAACATCACGGCAGTAGTGAGAGAGGATATATCCGAGGGTTCGCCCACGGAGTCTATGTGGGTAGAACTGAAAAATAAGAAGGGAGAGATCACCTTGATAGGATTGTACTACAGACCCCCAAATAGTCAATGGGAAATTGAGGAGCAAATATGTAAGGAGATTACAGACGGCTGCAAGAAAAACAGGGTGGTAATAGTAGGGGACTTTAACTTTCCCAACATTGACTGGGACAGCCATAGCATTAGGGGCTTGGATGGAGAGAAATTTGTTGAGTGTATTCAGGAGGAATTTCTCATTCAGTATGTGGATGGCCCGACGAGAGAGGGGGCAAAACTTGACCTCCTCTCGGGAAATAAGGAAGGGCAGGTGACAGAAGTGTTAGTGAGGGATCACTTTGGGACCAGTGATCATAATTCCATTAGTTTTAAGATAGCTATGGAGAATGATAGGTCTGATCCAAAAGTTAAAATTCTAAATTGGGGAAAGGCCAATTTTGATGGTATTAGACAGGAACTTTCAGAAGTTGATTGGGAGAGTCTGTTGGCAGGCAAAGGGACGACTGGTAATTGGGAGGCCTTCAAAAGTGTGTTAACCAGGGTTCAGGGTAAGCACATTCCTTATAAAGTGAAGGGCAAGGCTGGTAGAAGTAGGGAACCTTGGATGACTCGGGAGATTGAGGCCCTAGTCAAAAAGAAGAAGGAGGCATACGACATGCATATGAGAATCCCTACATGGTCAGTTTTCAGTAAAATATTAAAATGCCTACGTGGCAAAGAAGCAGAATGCAAAATGGTTAGAAAGGGTTAATTAGTTAGTAACTGAGATTGGTACAAGTGGCCTGGCCCTCCTGCTGGGCCATATGTTTGCTTAGTCAGCAGGCCTGCATGGTCTTATCAATGATAGGTCTTTGATGTGAGTCAAGGACTGGTCTGAATGTCTCCATGTTTATGGCAGATCAATATAGGGAACGAGCTTAGCCAAAGTTGAAAGACATTCCAGGTTGGGAGATAAGGAACAGAAGGAACAGGGAAGAACATTCTAAGTTGGAAAGTGAGGAAGTTATCCCCTTTGATGTCTAACAGCAACATAGTCAGCACATGATTATTTATGATTGGCCGGAAATAATGTAACCTCGCATGGCAACCTATGCCCGGCTTATGATTGGTGTTGACCCTCGTTAAGTATGTTCCAACCCTATTGATTTGTATAAAAACGTGTGGATTTCTGTATGTTGTTGTTCTTGCTCTGCCAGCATAGAGGGACTCTATCAGGAGTCCAAATCAATGCTGCAGACTAAGAACCCTGCTATTAAAGATGTGTTGAACTTTAAAATGTATTCGACTTCAGTTATTACTGAACCAGACTGAGGGGAAAGAATCCGGATCGTCATTTGGTGGCAGCGGTGGGATCTTAACGGTCGTTCACCGAGAGTTCGCGGAGTAAGAGGCGGATTGTCTCAGACACGGAGGAAGGAAATGGCGCCCCGATGTAAGTAGTCTTAATTTACTATGTCGGTTTTCCTCCAATCCGTCAGTCTGACGACGAATCGTCCGATCGCTAACACTCGTGTGCGTCCTTACAAGATTCAGGTCAGTCTGGCGAATACACAGAAATAGCAGGTAGGTCAGTGGTTAATATCACTGAGGGAATAACTTGTAAGCGGTAGGTCAGTGGTTAATATCACTGAGGGTAGTCAGGGTTTAAGTTCCTGATGATTGGATATAAACAGGAACTATTGATAAAAACTTAGATGCCGAAAAAAGGCTCAGGAATTAATTTGGAAAAATAACAGAGGTACCACAGCCAAAGAACTAATTGCTTTATGGAGACAGTACTGTAAAAAAAAATGGATAGAATTAAGTGACTAGACAAATGTTTAAAAGACAGAGACCCGAAAAAGAAAGGTTTTGTTGTGTAAGTGTACTGTCCCTTTAAAAAGCCTGTCTTTGATCAGTGTTTTTTTTTGTCGGTGTTGTGGGCTACGCCCCCTTCTTACTGTGTCTTGTGTGTTTTCTTCCTTTGTGTAATGTATCTGTCTTGTCGTGTGTTTAATTCTGATACTGCTGAATTAAAATTGGAGTTATTGAGGTTAAGTGACCTATTAAATTCTGGTTCTTATAAAGTGTGGGCATGTTAAATTCCAGACATGGGATCTTCAAAAAATTGGCATTTTGATTGTTTATTTTGTGATTGGCTGTGGTTTAAAAAGAGGTTAAAAATTAACGGGATAGATTAAAAAAACTATCTGGTATCACTGTGATAGGAAAAGTCGGAAAGCTGGAACAGCTCGGAGCGTTGATTATAATCACATCCACTAAAAGTATGTGAAAGAATAGTGTGCAAAAATATAGTATAAAGCAATCCACAAATGTGAGAAGTAAAAAAATCAGTCAAACCTGTGTGAAGTGAAATTTTGAAGGTGGGAACTTAATCTCAAAAGGGAGAAGGATCAAGTTACTCCTACCACAAGAGCAAGTTAATGTTAACCCCTTCCATCCCAAGAAGCCAGACTGTCATGCCAAGACCAGTTCAAACAGATAGAAATGACCCAGTCGGTTGAGAACTGTCTGAGGCTAACCATTACACAGGTGAACATGAGGTAATAATTGGTATTGGTTATATTAGTAAAATTGTCCCAATTACTCGGAAATGCCAAAGGCTACAATTGACTGAGATATAAGTTTTCACGCTACAGTGAAAAATTGATAAGAAAGGAATGTAAAACAAATCATATGAAAAGGAAGCATAGGTTAGACAATTGGAAGTCCATTACTTGAGCTATGTACTGACACAGGGTACTAAACGCCTATCAGTTTTACCCTGCCACAGTATGAAAAGGAAGTTTTGACAAGTTCTGGGGCTATTCAATTTTATTTGAAATTAATAGTAGAATACAAGATCTGACCAAAGAGGGGAGACCTTCCCTGACAAATTATATAACTCGCATTGAGACTGCTAAGAAAACTCAACAATTAGATCAACACCTCCTAACTCAAGTGTTAAAACAAAGAGCGACATGGAATGAAGGTGGACATCGTAAAAAGAGATAGGCAAATATGGAGACGTAAAGATCTGTGATAAGTGATATAGCAACTGCCTTTGCCTCAGTTGTTAACACCATTGATTTGACAACATTAGATCAAAAGGTCAGAGATTTAGGGTCTCGCATTAAAGATATATTAAAAGATAACTGAAAATACAGATAAGGAATTGTCTGAGGATCAAATGCTGACCATATATTTGCAAAGGATAGCTACAGTGCTAGAAACACATGCCCAAACCATTAATAAATTAATAAAAGAGGAATATAACGTATCTTAGCAGGCGGCTGCTAATGATATCTGCTTAATGTGGTTACATCTTGAAAACACAGAGATCAGGACTTGGAGTTAGAAATTCCAGTCTGCAGCCCTGCGTACATCTGTATGTGGGAGAGACAGTGTTTCGTTCAGACAGGCTGCGTGCTTCAGAGAGCGTGGAACTAGGCAAATTCTCTCTCCTGTTTTGTTTTCTAAATTTGTTTCGGGTATAGGGATTATTCCTTTGGATAAATAAATAATAAATGAAGATTTGACAAATTAATCACTTGGGCTCTCAAGAAGAGCCGCAATGGATTTTCTGTGTTTCTTTTAAAACAGGTGACCCTGGTTTTTTTTTGGGACCACGTGAGTGTTGATGGTGCAGGATTACCAAGAGTAGTTACAAAGTTACGGTGCAACCTTTGCTGGAGAAATTTGGTGCAGGAAACGATCCAGTGGTGTTAAAGATTTAAGACTTTAGCTGCAGACATCAGCGGATACCAAATCTCACAGCGTGGTGATATAAATGATTCTCTTCTTTTGAAAACATTTTGATTTGTTTTGTTTTAGCCTATTTGTTGTCTTCCGAGACAGAATGCTCGAGGTGGGGAGATATGGGAATTTCTCTAAGTCATTGAATTGGGCATGATAAAAAATCAATCTGGCATAAATATACAATCTAGTGGAAGTCAGGAAAGTGTAGTTGAGAATAGTAAATTGATAGCTTTCTCGTGGAGATATTTGTGTCCTTGCCTAAATGAATAATGAGAAAACTACACTCAAAAGCCTGGCCACTACCCTGACATCGGGACCATGCAGGGGGAGATAAGCACTCTAGACACCCCTGATCTTTTTGATAAGATAACCTGAAAACCTAAGAATGGCTACAGTGGACATAAAAGATACAAATGTATGTTGCCATCATCTGAAATGGAGATCAGGATGAAGAACATGATTACAAAGGCCTATGGCCTGGTGAGCTATTGCAACCACTCTTTAAACAAACCAGTTGCTTTTACAGGACTGAATCCTACAGGTCATATGATGTGTGCCATGGAAAATGTTCGGAAATACCATGAGGAAGAAGAGACTGGCCAGCAGAAAGTTAATATCCAAGAACACTAAGCTCATTCCTATGAGATGCTGCTAGTATGCGGAGATACATGAAGAAGATACATTGAAGAATGAGTCTCAGACAGGCTCAGTTACTTGACAACAGCACAACAGGAAAATGGTTAATGTGGTCCAGGCGAGTGAGAAATCCTTTTAAACAAGGCACTGACACATGGTCCATAGAGAAACCAACTAATTAATGAAACAGTCAGGAAACACTGGTATCGATCAAAAGGACTGAAATTAAAGTAAAAAGGGACACAGTAATTTGGATTTCCAAAATTCCGGGTTAGGTTCCCATCAGTTAACAATAAAATTGGGAGAAACAATATTTAGAAGATATCCGCACGATGGATACAAAATTATAAGATTATGAGGGGCCCAGATAAAGTAGACAGGAAGTACCTGTTTCCCCGAGCAGAGGGTTCAAGAACTAGAGGACGTAGATTTAAGCTGATTGGCTGGAACAAAATTAAAGGGATGTGTTACTAGACATGCTGTCACTGTGTGTCCACATAGTGTTGGACACAGCCCAGAAGCACAGTGTGGGTTTAACAATACCGGTACCAATCCAGATATTAACTGTACCATGGAGGCCCTAGAGGCGGATCTAAAACCCACTTAAGTGGTATATGCCGGAGAGGGCGAATATTGTGTTACAACTAATTTGAAAACGTTTAAATATGCCAATCTAACTTGTGATATTTTAAGTCCAGAATTCTACTCCATTTCTGAAGTCCTGGTTTGGATTGGACCCGAGGAACTGGTAGAGATACATCGGCATAACCTCACCACCGTACAAGTTTCTGAGAATGTCAGAAAGGACTTCAAAACATATCAGGACACATTTGGGTATCTGACACCCCTGTTGCCTAAATACTTGGAAGCATTGCGAATGGAGATACGCCTCTCCCAGAAGGTTTATTATAACCTACAACAGGACAGTAACAACATTAAGCATGACATTGACCAAATTAAAGTCACCACCTGGTGAAATGACCTCTGGAATTTGGGACTGAATATACAGATCCATCCTTGGATTAGATTAATTTCATATGTATTAGTCGTAGTGCAGTTTGTTGTAATGTGCTTCTTGATTTTCATTGCATGTAATAAATGTAAGCAGAGGATGAAGGGTTTGGCAAAGATAGTAAAACAGAGCCTGGGTGAGAATGTCCCCATTGTCTCTGTGGTTTCAACTAAGAACACATCTTAATGGTACCGGGAGTAGCACCCGCTGGGGTAAGGTGCATGTAAAAGGGAAGACAATCATAGCTTGATAGGATTATCAGATGCTCTGCCTCTCTTCCACCCGGACTGGTGGCCAACACGAAGGGAACCTGGTTAAGATGAGGTACAGCATCTAATGGGATATTGTAGGGAGAATTTGGATTAAGGGATATAATGGGGAGGGCACCAATTCACAGGTGTAAAATGGTCTGAAAGGTACCATTCAGTCTAGTTAGGCTGGAAACAAAATATAAAGCACCATAGGATATTTGACTATGTTAGCCTTTTCAAACTAACATGAATAGGTTTAGCTGACCAAGGACATTCGCAGCCTACTTGAGAGATGTTTAGAAGGAGTCTGTTCCTGAGAACAGATAAGAGTACAAAGGCGTATTGATGAAACATGTCTGTGTTCTATTGGGACTTCTCTAGTTCAAGGGCTAGTCATATTCATTGTTATAATTCTTATAGTTTATTGCTTACTTAAATGTTGCTGCACTGCAGAACCAGTGAGCACCGTAATAATTGGTTATCATAAAATGATAAAAGGGGGGAATGAGAATCCCTACATGGTCAGTTTTCAGTAAAATATTAAAATGCCTACGTGGCAAAGAAGCAGAATGCAAAATGGTTAGAAAGGGTTAATTAGTTAGTAACTGAGATTGGTACAAGTGGCCTGGCCCTCCTGCTGGGCCATATGTTTGCTTAGTCAGCAGGCCTGCATGGTCTTATCAATGATAGGTCTTTGATGTGAGTCAAGGACTGGTCTGAATGTCTCCATGTTTATGGCAGATCAATATAGGGAACGAGCTTAGCCAAAGTTGAAAGACATTCCAGGTTGGGAGATAAGGAACAGAAGGAACAGGGAAGAACATTCTAAGTTGGAAAGTGAGGAAGTTATCCCCTTTGATGTCTAACAGCAACATAGTCAGCACATGATTATTTATGATTGGCCGGAAATAATGTAACCTCGCATGGCAACCTATGCCCGGCTTATGATTGGTGTTGACCCTCGTTAAGTATGTTCCAACCCTATTGATTTGTATAAAAACGTGTGGATTTCTGTATGTTGTTGTTCTTGCTCTGCCAGCATAGAGGGACTCTATCAGGAGTCCAAATCAATGCTGCAGACTAAGAACCCTGCTATTAAAGATGTGTTGAACTTTAAAATGTATTCGACTTCAGTTATTACTGAACCAGACTGAGGGGAAAGAATCCGGATCGTCACATAGACAGCTGGGATCAAGTGGATCCCTTGAAGAGTATAGAGATTGCCGGAGTAGAGTTAAGAGAGAAATCAGGAGGGCAAAAAGGGGACATGAGATTGCTTTGGCAGATAAGGCAAAGGAGAATCCAAAGAGCTTCTACAAATACATAAGGGGCAAAAGAGTAACTAGGGAGAGAGTAGGGCCTCTTAAGGATCAACAAGGTCATCTTGTGGCGGAACCACAAGAGATGGGTGAGATCCTAAATGAATATTTCGCATCGGTATTTACGGTTGAGAAAGGCATGGATGTTAGGGAACTTGGGGAAATAAATAGTGATGTCTTGAGGAGTGTACATATTACAGAGAGGGAGGTGCTGGAAGTCTTAACGCGCATCAAGGTAGATAAATCTCCGGGACCTGATGAAATGTATCCCAGGACGTTATGAGAGGTTAGGGAGGAAATTGCGGGTCCCCTAGCAGAGATATTTGAATCATCGACAGCTACATGTGAGGTGCCTGAAGATTGGAGGGTAGCAAATGTTGTGCCTTTGTTTAAGAAGGGCAGCAGGGAAAAGCCTGGGAACTACAGACCGGTGAGCCTGACATCTGTAGTGGGTAAGTTGTTAGAGGGTATTCTGAGAGACAGGATATATGGGCATTTGGAGAGGCAGGGACTGATTAGGAACAGTCAGCATGGTTTTGTGAGAGGAAAGTTATGTCTCACAAATTTGATTGAGTTTTTTGAAGGGGTAACCAAAAAGATAGACGAGGGCTGTGCAGTAGACGTGGTCTACATGGACTTCAGCAAAGCCTTTGACAAGGTACCGCATGGTAGGTTGTTACATAAGGTTAGATCTCACAGGATCCAAGGTGAGGTAGCCAATTGGATACAAAATTGGATTGACGGCAGAAGACAGAGGGTGGTTGTAGAGGGTTCTTTTTCAAACTGGAGGCCCGTGACCAGCGGTGTGCCTCAGGGATCGGTGCTGGGTCCGCTGTTATTTGTTATTTATATTAATGATTTGGATGAGAATTTACGAGGCATGGTTAGTAAGTTTGCAGATGACACCAAGATTGGTGGCATTGTGGACAGTGAAGAAGGTTATCTAGGATTGCAACGGGATCTTGATAAATTGGGCCAGTGGGCCGATGAATGGCAGATGGAGTTTAATTTAGATAAATGTGAGATGATGCATTTTGCAGATCAAATCGGGCCAGGACCTACTCCGTTAATGGTAGGGCGCTGGGGAGAGTTATAGAGCAAAGAGATCTAGGAGTACAGGTTCATAGCTCCTTGAAAGTGGAGTCACAGGTGGATAGGGTGGTGAAGAAGGCATTCATTGGTCAGAACATTGAATACAGGAGTTGGGATGTCTTGTTGAAGTTGTACAAGACATTAGTTAGGCCACACTTGGAATACTGTGTACAGTTCTGGTCACCCTATTATAGAAAGGATATTATTAAACTAGAAAGAGTGCAGAAAAGATTTACTAGGATGCTACCGGGACTTGATGGTTTGACTTATAGGGAGAGGTTGGACAGACTGGGACTTTTTTCCCTGGAGAGTAGGGGGTTTAGGGGTGATCTTATGGAAGTTTATAAAGTAATGAGGGGCATAGATAAGGTAGATAGTCAAAATCTTTCCCCAAAGGTAGGGGAGTCTATAATGAGGGGGCATAGATTTAAGGTGAGAGGGGAGAGATACAAAAGGGTCCAGAGGGGCAATTTTTTCACTCAAAGGGTGGTGAGTGTCTGGAACGAGCTGCCAGAGGCAGTAGTAGAGGCGGGTACAATTTTGTCTTTTAAAAAGCATTTGGACAATTACATGGGTAAGATGGGTATAGAGGGATATGGACCAAATGCAGGCAACTGGGACTAGCTTAGTGGTATAAACTGGGCGACATGGACATGTTGGGCCGAAGGGCCTGTTTCCATGTTGTAAACTTCTATGACTCTATAAGTTTAACATAACTTTTCTGCTTTTCAATTCTATCCCTTTAGAAATGAACCCCACTGCTTGGTTTGCTTTTTTTATGGCCTTATTAACCTGCGTCGCTACTTTTAGTGATTTGTGTATCTGTACCCCCAGATCCCTCTGTTCCTCAATCCCATTTAAACTCTTATTTTCCAAGGAGTATGTGGCCTCCTTATTCTTCCTACCAAACCTCACACTTATCTATATTGAAATTCATTTGCCAATTACACACCCATTCTGCAAGTTTTGTGTATCTTGTCGCAGTCCTCTACTATACCCCCCAATTTGGTGTCATCCGCAAATTATGAAATTGTACTTCTGATTCCCGAATCCAAATCGTTTATGTAAATGGTGAACAACAGTGGTCCCAGCACCAATCCTCCTGGCTCACCACTTCCCACCTTTTGCCAATGTGAGTAACTATCTGTAACCCCTACTCTCTGTTTTCTGTTTTGTAGCCAACTTGCTATCCATTCTGCTACTTGTCCCCTGACTCCACATGCTCTGAACTTAGTCATGAGTCTACTATCCAAATCCAAATATATTACATCTACTGCATTACTCTTGTCTACCCTTTCTGTTATTTCTTCAAATAAATCAACAAGGTTGGTCAAGCATGACCTTCCCTTTTGAAATCTATGCTGACTATTCTTTATTATGTTTTCAGTTTCTAGATGTTTTTCTATTACATCTTTGAGTAAGGATTCCATTATCTTTCCCACCACAGATGTTAAGCTAATTGGTCTTTAGATCCCTGAACTGGTTCGATCTCCCTTTTTAAATATAGAAATAACATTAGCTGACCACCAGCCCTCTGGCTCTAATCTCTTTTCTAATGAATTTTTATAATTATATAATAGTGCCTCTGCTATCTCTTCCCTAAGTTCTTTTAGTATGCGCGGATGCAATCCATCCGGACCAGTGGTCTTATCCTATCTAAGTTTGATTAGCTAATAAATTATCTCCCCCCTTTCTACCTTAGAAGTCTTTATATGTTTGTTGATGTCTTCTTCTAATGTCAGGCCCACCATGTTAGTCTCCCTGGTAAATACTGAGGCAAAGTAATTATTTAATATTTCTGCCATTTCACTGTCATTACCATTATCGTGTGTCTCCCTTTGTGGACCTATGCCTATCCTGATTTTTCTTTTGTTATTTATGTGTCTGTAGAATACTTTACTATATATTTTTATATTCCTTGATAATTTAATTTCGTAGTTTCTCTTTGCCTTCCTAATTGTTTTTTTCCGAACCTTTTCGTATTCCCTTTGGTCATCCTCTCCTTTGTGGTCTACGTACTTAGTGTATGCCATTTTCTTTAGTTTCAATTTTGCCCCTATTTCTTTATTCATCCATAGAGTATCATTATTGGCTAGTTTGTTCTTGCTTTTTAGTGGGATACATTTCTCCTGGACTCTATTGATGATCGTTTTAAATATTTCCCACTGCTGTTCTATTTCTTTGTTTATCAGTAAATTTTTCCAGTTTATTTTTCCTAGGGAAAGCTAAATGGTTAAGTATTATATATTTTGGACAAGAATTCTTTTCTCCCCTTTCTTTCCCATCTCTCCTGAAGGCATAATTATTTGAGTAACATTCCACAGACCGCAGCAGCCGTCCAGAAACCTAGTGGTCATTCTTTATGCAAAGAGCGTCACAGCCAACTCTAATTCTATCCTCAGCCAACATCCATAAATACAAACATTCCAATAACATTTGCTGGACAGTGATCAAAAGCAGAACCTAGCTAGCTTATTATTCCGATCCCTAGCCCAAGGAACCTGAGGCTAATTACATTCAAGAGCCCGGCTGCTATCTCAGCTCATACTGGGGATCAAACTTCAGACATCTGCCATGGGATTAAATGGACAGTGGCAGCGTGGATACATAATTGGCTTGGGGACAGAAAGCAGAGCAGTGGTGAACGGTTGTTTTTCAGACTGGAGGGAAGTATACAGTGGTGTTCCCCAGGGGTCAGTATTAGGACCGCTGCTCTTTTTGATACATACTAATAGAAACATAGAAATATAGAAAATAGGAGCAAGAGTAGGCCATTCGGCCCTTCGAGCCTGCTCCGCCATTCAAAATGATCATGGCTGATCATCTAACTCAGTACCCTGTTCCTGCTTTGTTCCCCATATCCCTTGATCCCTTTAGCATTAAGAAATATATATATCTCCTTCTTGAATACATCTAATGACTTGGCCTCCACTGCCTTCTGTGGTAGAAAATTCCACAGGTTCACCACCCTCTGAATGAAGAAATTTCTCCTCATCTCGGTTCTAAATGGCATACCCCGTATCCTGAGACTGTGACCCCTGGTTCTGGACTCCCCAGCCATCAGGAACACCTCCCTACATCTAGTCTGTCTAGTCCTGTTAGAATTTTATATGTTTCGATGAGATCACCTCTCATTCTTCTAAACTCTAGTGAATATAGAACTAGTCGACCCAATCTCTCCTCATACGTCAGTCCTGCCATCCCAGGAATTAGTCTGGTAAACCTTCGTTGCACTCCCTCCATGGCAAGGACATCCTTCCTCAGATAAGGAAACTAAAACTGCACACAACATTCCAGATGTGGTCTCACCAAGGCCCTGTATGACTGCAGTAAGACATCCCTGCTCCTGTACTCAAATCCTCTTGCAATGAACGCCAACATACCATTCACCTGAATGCTCGCTTTCAGCGACTGGTGTACAAGGACACCCAGGTCTCGTTGCACCTCCCCTTTTCCCAATCTATCACCATTCAGATAACAATCTGCCTTTCTGTTTTTACAACCAAAGTGGATAACCTCACATTTATCCACGTTATATTGCATCTGCCATGTTCTTGCCCACTCACCCAACTTGTCTAAATCACATTGGAGCCTCTTTGCATCCTCCTCACAGCTCACATTCCACCCCAGCTTTGTGTCGTCTGCAAACTTGGAAATGTTATATTTAGTTCCCTCATCCAAATCGTTGATATATATTGTGAATAGCTGGGGCCCAAGAACTGATCCCTGCGGTACCCCACTAGTCACTGCCTGCCGCCCGGAAAAAGACCCGTTTATTCCTACTCTCTGTTTCCTGTCCGTCAGCCAATTCTCAATCCATGCCAGTATATTCCCCCCAATCCCATGTGCTTTAATTTTGCATGCTAACCTCTTTTGTGGGACCTTATCAAAAGCCTTCTGAAAATCCAAGTACACCACATCCACTGGTTCTCCCCTATCTATTCTACTAGTTACATCCTCAAAAAACTCCAGTAGATTTGTTAAGCATGATTTCCCTTTCATAAACCCATGCTGACTTTGTCTAATTCCGTTAATGGCCCTCCAAGTGTTCTGTTATCACATCTTTTATAATAGACTCTAGCATTTTCCCCACGACTGATGTTAAGCTAACTGGTCTGTAATTCCCTGTTTTTTCTTTCCCTCCTTTTTTGAATAGTGGGGTTACATTTGCCACCCTCCAATCTGTAGGAACTGTTCCAGAGTCTATAAAATTTTGGAAGATGATCACCAATACATCCACTAGTTCCAGGGCCACTTCCTTTAGTACTCTGGGATGTAGATTATCAGGCCCTGGGGATTTGTTAGCCTTTAGCCCCATTAATTTCCATGGCACTATTTTTTTACTAATACTGGTTTCCTTCAGTTCCTCCCTCTCACTGGACCCTTGGTTCCCTAACATTTCTGGGAGGTTATTTGTGTCCCCCTTTGTGAAGACAGAACCAAAGTATATGTTTAATTGTTCTGCCATTTCTTTGTTCCCCATTATAATTTCCCCCATTTCTGACTGTAAGGGATCTACATTTGCCTTCACTAATCTTTTTCGCTTGACAAATTTATAGAAGCTTTTACAGTCAGTTTTTATGTTCCCTGCTAGTTTACTCTCATACTCTGTTTTTCCCCTCTTAATCAATCTCTTTGTCCTCCTTTGCTGAATTCTAAACTGCTCCCAATCCTCAGGTTTGCCGTTTTTTCTGTCAATTTTATATGTCTCCTCTTTGGATCTAATACTATCCCCAATTTCTTTTGTAAGCCATGGTTGAGCCACCTTTCCTGTTTTATTTTTGCGCCAGACAAAAATGAATAATTGTTGTAATTCCTGCACACGTTATTTAAATATTATCCATTGCCTATCCACCATCATCCCTTTTAGTAAAGTTCCCCAATCTATCATAGCCAACTCGCACCTCATACTTTCGTAATTTCCTTTATTTAGATTCAGAACCCTAGTTTCGGATTCAACTACTTCACTCTCCATCTTAATGAGGAATTCTATCATGTTATGGTCGCTCTTCCCTAAGGGACCCCGCACAAAAAGATTGTTAATTAATCCTTCCTCATTGCACAATACCCAATCAAGGATCGCCTGTTCTCTAGTTGGTTCCTCAATGTTTTGGTCTAGAAAATCATCACGTACACACTCCAGGAATTCCTCCCCCACAGTATTATTGCTAATTTGGTTTGACCAATCTATATGTAGATTAATGTCACCCATGATTATAGTTGTACCCTTCTTACGTGCATCTCTAATTTCCTGTTTAATGCCCTCACCTACATCTCCACTACTGTTTGGGGGCCTATAAACAAACCCCACCAACGTTTTCTGCCCATTGGTGTTTCTTAGCTCCACCCATACAGATTCCACATCGTGATTTTCCGAGCCAATATCCTTCCTCACTATTGCATTCCAGTTGCATTAATGACCCGGACTTGGATATAGACGGTATAATTTCAACGTCTGCAGATGACACAAAACTCAGAAATGTAGTAAACAACGTGGGGGATAGTAACAGACTTCAGGAGGACATAGACAGACACATGGCAGTTGAAATTTAACGCAGAGAAGTCTGAAGTGATGCATTTTGGTAGGAAGAATGAGGAGAGGCAATATAAACTAAATGGCACAATTTTAAAGGGAGTGCAGGAACAGAGACCTGGGGGTGCACATACACAAATCTTTGAATATGACAGGACAAGTTGAGAAGGCTGTTAAAAAAGCATATGGGATCCTGGGCTTTTTTTAATCGAGGCATAGAGTACAAAAGCAAGGAGGTTGTGCTAAACGTTTATAAAACACTGGTTAGGCCTCAGCTGGAGTAATGTGTTCAATTCTGGGCACCACACTTTAGGGAGGATGTCAAGGCCTTAGAGGGTGTGTAGAAGAGATTTACTTGAACGGTGCCAGGGATGAGGGACTTCAGTTATGTGGAGAGACTGGAGAAGCTGGAGTAGTTCTCCTTAGAACAGAGAAGGTTATGGGGAGATTTGATAGAGGTGTTCAAAATCATGGACGGTTTTGGCAGAGTAAACAAGGAGAAACTGTTTCCAGTGGCAGACGGGTCGGTAGCCAGTGCACACAGATTTAAGGTGATTGGCAAAAGAACATTTTTTTAGGCAGCAAGTTGTAATGATCTGGAATGCACTGCCTGAAAGGGTGGTGGAAGCAGATTCTATAGTAACTTTCAAAAGATACTTGAAGAGAAAAAATGTACGAGGCTGTGGGGAAAGAGCAGGAGAATGGGACTAATTGGATAGCGTGATGGGCCGAATGGCCTCCTCCTGTGCTGTACCTACTATGGTACTATGATTGCTGCTCTGCATGGTTCAGTAACACACTAGTCAGTACATTTACCCACAAACCTTTATCCTCATACTTGGATATGCATTTGAAATGCCACAACTTACAAGGCTACAGACCAAGAGCTGGAAAGCGGGATTAGGCTGGATGTTACTTTTTCGGCCGGCATCGACACGATGGGATGAATTGCTTTCTTCTGTGCCGTAAATTTCTATGATTCAATGAAGCCTTGAGGGGAGCTTTAGACAAGTAATTTTACATTTCATTAAAAAACTTTATTTTTTATTTAGGCAAATGATTAAAAAAATTAAAACAGTAGTGTTGCATGATCATTTCTAATGTGAGCAGTTTACAGAAAGAATGTTATTCTGTCTCCCATTGTCTTACCCATTCTTTGGTCAGGTTTGTGTACTTTCTGATGATCGTAGAATTTCTCAGTTAAACAGACAAAAACCTATTTAGCAAATGTTCAGTTACACAGTGATTATCATTCTTCTTTAGTTACCCCCAGGGCTAAAACCACACTTCAAAACAAGCTGAGATAACACAAAACAGATCACACAAGAGTACGCCTGGCTTGACATTCCTCAGGTTAACATTTTAATTAGTAGTGTCTAACCACCTGCCGCTGTTGCCTCAGTGATGGTTACCCTACAATATTCCCTTCATATCATCAGAAATGTAGCTACATTAAAGGTACAGTAAACAATTGTAAGGAATCTTACAACACCAGGTTATAGTCCAACAGTTTTATTTGAAAATCACAAGCTTTCGGAGCTTTCCTCCTTCGTCAGGTGTGTGAAGGTTTCCATAAAAGCACTGCATATATAGTCACAGAACAATGCCTGGTGATTACAGATAATCTTTCCAACTGCCTGTTATCACACCTCTGCATGGATGGTGTTCAGACAGGGGAACATTACACCCAAGACCACTGAATACGCAAGCGGTCAGATTACAAAGACAGACAGAGAGAGAGAGAGAAAGAGAGAGAGAGAGAAAGAGACAAAGAATGGCCAGTTGTATTAAAAACAGATAACTTTTTTTTCCTCCCTGGTAGGGTTACATGTAGCGTGACATGAACCCAAGATCCCGGTTGAGGCCGTCCTCATGGGTGCGGAACTTGGCTATCAATTTCTGCTCAACGATTTTGCGTTGTCGTGTGTCTCGAAGGCCACCTTGGAGAACGCTTACCCGAAGGACATTCAGCCTCCGATCTTCGGGGAAGCGTTCTCCAAGGCGGCCTTTGAGACACACGACAACGCAAAATCATCGAGCAGAAATTGATAGCCAAGTTCCGCACCCATGAGGACGGCCTCAACCGGGATCTTGGGTTCATGTCACGCTACATGTAACCCTACCAGGGTGGGAAAAACAAGTTATCTGTTTTTAATACAACTGGCCATTCTTTGTCTCTTTCTCTCTCTCTTTCTCTCTCCCTGTCTGTCTTTGTAATCTGACCGCTTGCGTATTCAGTGGTCTTGGGTGTAATGTTCCCCTGTCTGAACACCATCCATGCAGAGGTGTGATAACAGGCAGTTGGAAAGATTATCTGTAATCACCAGGCATTGTTCTGTGACTATATATGCAGTGCTTTTATGGAAACCTTCACACACCTGACGAAGGAGGAAAGCTCCGAAAGCTTGTGATTTTCAAATAAAACTGTTGGACTATAACCTGGTGTTGTAAGATTCCTTACATTTGTCCACCCCAGTCCATCACCGGCATCTCCATATCACAGTAAACAATAGCATACCCTTAGAAACAGAATCAGTGATTCTACCATCTCAGTAGTGCCACTTGTGCCTCTGAGTCAGAAGGTTGTGGGTTCAAGTCCCACTCCAGAGACTTGAGCACAAAATCTAGCTGACACTCCAGTGCAGTACTAGGAGAGTGCTGCACTGTCGGAAGTGCCGTCTTTTGGATGAAACGTTAAACCGAGGTCCCGTCTACCCCCTCAGGTGGACGTAAAAGATCCAACGGCACTAATTCGGGGGGGGGGGAGCTCTCCAAGTGTCCTGGCCAATATTTATCCCTCAACCAATACCACTAAAACAGATTATACGTCAATTACATATTACTGTTTGTGGGATCTGGCTGTGCGCAAATTGGCTGCCGCGTTTCCTACATTACAACAGTGACTACATTTCCAAAGTACTTCATTGGCTGTAAAGTGCTTTGGGATATGAAAGGTCCTAAGTCATGAAAGGCACTGTATAAATGCAAGTCTTTCTTTTTCGTTTACCATCGAGAATGTATAACATTAAATATTCTTCAAAAATCCTTGACCTTTTTATCGATAAAACATTGGAAATCTATGGACCCACTGTTGGAAGCCAGTCAGGCGTACCATTTTGGCTCAGTTATAGTACAGTGAGCAATGGCTGTGCATTTGCATTTTCCTTCTGCAATCTGACCCAGTTTCTAAGGAACAATGTTGTAAAGATGCAATTGTGTCTGCCTTTGTACAAGAGAGAATATGCAAGCAAGTCGGTCTGGTGTTACTGTGTGTCTGCTTTTTAAATAATATTAAAATAATTTTAGAAGTAAAGAGTTTCAATACTTTTTGACTGAAACAGACTCCCTTAGGATTTTCAGTATGACAAAAAAAATGAAGAGCATGCCTTTGCTACTAGATGTCTCACCTTTTAGTAAATACAGCACTGCAATTCAGATCATTTTCAAAATATGCCTAGTCAAACCACCATGTGAATAGGGTGTTGATGACAATACATTAAAGGGGAACTGAACCTTATTTAACCTAAGTGCTCTAAACTAAATACTCCGGTACTGTGAAGAAACACAGCTGGTTAGGCAATGAGTAGGGGAGTCATACCAGCCAAAAGGATCCCAGGTTCAGTCCCAAGTTTGTTCTGAGTTAGTTGTTCTTACCTGGGGCAGCAGTATTGGTGCTACAATTAGAATTCAGAATCCCTGGGTTAGGAAGGGACAATTGCCCTGGCTCAGCTGTGATGCCCACTATGGTTAAATAGTTTGCTGACACACATTGTCCAGGCTCGTGCATGAAGAATGACCGATTTGAGTTTGGTATCACAGGATGCCTGGGGCTTGTGGAACTGCACCTCAGCAAGGAAGTAACAGCTTCAGGAGTGGAAGAGGAGCAGTGGGGAAATTGGTGAAAAAAGGAAGAAAAATAAGTTAGCTTCATCAATGACCTTCCCTCCATCATAAGGTCAGAAATGGAGATGTTCGCTGATCATTGCACAGTGTTCAGTTCCATTCGCAACCCCTCAGATAATGAAGCAGTCCGAGCCCGCATGCAGCAAGAACTGGACAACATCCAGGCTTGGGCTCATATCTGGCAAGTAACATTCGTGCCAGACAAGTGCCAGGCAATGACCATCTCCAACAAGAGAGAGTCTAACCACCTCCCCTTGACATTCAACGGCATTACCATCGCCGAATCCCACACAATCAACATCCTGGGGCTCACCATTGACCAGAAACTTAACTGGACGAGCCATATAAATACCGTGACTATAAGAGCAGGTCAGAGGCTGGGTATTCTGCGGCGAGTGACTCACCTCCTGGCTCCCCAAAGCCTTTCCACCATCTACAAGGCATAAGTCAGGAGTGTGATGGAATACTCTCCACTTGCCTGAACGAGTGCAGCTCCAACAACACTCAAGATGCTCGATACCATCCAGGACAATGCAGCCCACTTGATTGGTATCCCATCCAGCACCCTAAACATTCACTCCCTTCACCACCGGCGCACTGTGGCTGCAGTGTGTACCATCCACAGGATGCACTGCAGCAACTCGCCAAGGCTTCTTCTACAGCACCTCCCAAACCCACGACCTCTACCACCCAGAAGGACAAGAGCAGCAGGTACATGGAAACAATGCCACCTGCACGTTCCCCTCCAAGTCACACACCATCCCGACCTGGAAATATATCGCCGTTCCTTCATTGTCGTTGGGTCAAAATCCTGGAACTCCCTTCCTAACAGCACTGTGGGAGAACCTTCACCACACGGACTGCAGCGGTTCAAGAAGGTGACTCACCACCACCTTCTCAAGGGCAATTAGGGATGGGCAATAAATGCTGGCCTCGCCAGCGTCGCCCACATCACATGAATGAATAATAAAAAAGATGTAAATTTTAGCATAGCGTCACTGCTCATTTTCATCCAGTGCATTCTGGGTAATATTCCACCATGACATCAGGGGGTACATTTTCAACTCGCTGCTAAGGTTGCAAAGCCTCCAGGATTGTGCTCGAGTCTCCAGGAATTAAAAACTAATCTTCTGGACATTGCTGCAAGCAACTCAGGAGAAAAATAATAATGGTATTAAAACCATTATGTGTTTTTTAAATTTTCTTTCGTTTAATAGTTATAAAAATATTGGAGATCGGGAAAAAAAGGCTATTTGACTGGACAGGATGGTTGGAGGTGGGAGGTCATGTGATGAAACCTTGAGGAATACGTCCAACCAGAGTTGGCAACCCTACTTGCCGCCCAGACATAAAACTGATGTTGCGGATTGAAATAACGTAGCTACATGTGGTCATTGAAAGATGAGGAGAAAGAGGCTATTTTGTCTATCCAATTCATCCTTTCTTTTAAATCTATCTACTGGATCTTCTCAGACCATTTTTCACATTCTCTACTTTAGTGTTGAGTGAATACCTTTGTATTTTATCCTGGCCATTTCATTTCAGAATGCTTCTATTGAGGCATCATTCACTGCACTTGGTGCAATATTTTCTACAATGTACTGCTCAAGTGTAAAGTCATTTCTCCTCAAGCCACACTTGAATTAAGGGTTCCTTGGCTTATAATCATGTTGCTTAGCTTTCTTCCCTGTTTTAGTGAAAAGGATTTCTCCATATTCCTGTTTTAATTTTGTAAAGTCTGTGTCCTTTTTCTGAAAGATAACAAATTTGGTTCCCTTAGCCTATTTTCATAATTCTTTTCTCAATGACCTTGCACCAGTCTCGGTGCCCAGTGGTCTTTGCCAATGATCCAACACCTTTGGCTGTGAAATTTAACAATGCATGTGAATACTCACTGTTTTCATAAACTAATACATAATGTATTCATATGAAATTCCTAATGAAATAACAAACAAAGGAATTTAATATGAACATGTTATGGATTGTCACTGACATCACACTGCATAATTTCAAGTTCTTTGACCTTTTATGCTAAGGTGTATATCAAGAAATTTTCCTTTTCAAATTTCATAAATATAACAAAGTGTAATTTTAAAAGTTAAGCTACAATTTTTCTGCCTTTTTGATTTTACTGCTCTGTTCACTTTTTCTCTTCTCATTTCCTTTTTTTCATTTGGCACTGCACTGTTTTCTCTAATAGGCTGATTAATGGAACATTTCTCCTTGATTGGTGTACTGGTTTACCAATAAAAAAGGTTCCAGCAAGAAATATTAGCCAAATTATTTGGTCTGCAGTGAAAGTTTGTTCTCTTATCTTAGAAAAGGAGAACTGTTTGGGCAAGAGCACAATTTAGCTAATAGATCTCACTTCAAACCTTTTTATAGGTGTAAAAGTACATCAATCAAAAAGTGTATCCCTTAGAACAGGAAGTCATCTATGAAACATGAGGAAAGCAAATTGAAGAAAAATGCCAAATGACCTGGAATTGGAGTAAATTAGAAGACTAAAGTCAATGGAGCAAAGAGGATAAATTGAACAAAATAAATTATTATTATTATTTATATTTAAAAATTCAGTCTGTTCAAAATTTTGATCAAAATTGGGTCAAAAAATTGCCTCAAATTTTGTTATGTTTTGCCTATTTTTTTAAATGTATGAAAATTAAATAGAAAATTGCACAACAAAATTACAGATCATTATCCAGAATACACTGGACAAAAAAAGAAGCAAGCGTGCTCTTCCAGGTATATCTACAGGCTCAATTTCACAACACACAAGAACGTGGGTTCAGAAATAACTTGAGTGCCAATCTCACGGATTATGGCCATTGTTCTCCAGAATTAAAGGAGATAGTTTTAGGTTTTGGACCTGACACAAAAGAAAATTACTGGGGAATCACTGTGCAATATATATAGTAGCGAGTGAACAATATATTATGTAAAAAAAAAACCCCAAATTTTATACTTCCCCAACTAATTTGCAATCAAACTATAGAAATAAAGGGGCAAAATTCAGCTCGGGCAGTGGCGCGAAACGGCTGACAGCGAGTCGGCCACCATTTTACACTCTGCCCGACTGACTTCAATGGAAAAGAAAATCGGCAGAGTATAAAACAGGCTTCCGATTTGCTGTCACCCCTTTTGCGCTTTCTCCCAAGACAAATTTCACCCCAAAATGTCCCTCTGAACAAGTTAACTTTGATATTTTTTCTATTTAATAGACCAGACTTCTTCATTAAAAGAGCACACTGGAGTTGAAATGACAAACTTCCTGGAGCCTGATATAATTGGTTTTGGTTGATGGTGAACCAAGGAGTGTAGGTACTCCCTCCTTCCCAAAGTAGAACTTTTCAACATCTGGATTGCCACGGTATCTCTTTACTTTACCTTTCCTGAGGTCTAGGTAGTTTAAATCTGAATCAAATGTTTACAATTAGGCTAATATGAACATATCAGGGCAAATTCACACTTGAAGCACGTGTGTGTGTGTTTATATTTGCTAAAATCTGATTGCTTTTACTATGTTTGTTCAGTACTTATGAATAAATTACTATAGTAGTGGTGCTAATGTGGCACATTTCACCCCTAAAACTCTCCATCACTATCTCCCCATTTCCAGACACTTCACTGCAGACTGCCATCTATATAACTGATATATACACCTCCAGTGAAATGTAGTGTGTCCTTCAGAAATGCAAAAAACAGACTCAATGAACATATCAAACTCTGGATCCACACCAAATGAATCCCATTTTTTGCATTAGTTCAATAAATGTAATGTTCATTTGAGCCATTTTTCAGATTCATCATTCCTTGAACTAAATTGATTTAATTCAGTGTGACGAATAATTCTGAAAAGCAAAAAATAAAATTCAATGTTGGCTGTACAAATGGATCATAGGATTTTGTCAGATTGTCTACATAGAAGTTACAACACAAAAACAGGCCATTCGGCCCAACTAGTCTGTGTCAGTGTTTACCCTGCACGCAAGCAAATAGTTTTAATCACATTTACCCACCCTGTTCCCAAATGTTTTGAGACTGTGTTCACTGTGCATTGTATCACCTTTTGGAGTCATTTTTCAACCAAACTAGAACAATAGAATCAGCACTGAAGGAGGCCATTGTGTCTGTGCTGACTGTCTGAAAGAGCTACCTGATAGAGGGAAACTAAAAATAAATCAAGGGGAGGAACTTAATGTATTCAATATTAATTTTTAAAAATGGTAATGGAGAAAATAATGGGAATTAGAATAGATACATCTCCAGGACCCGAATGCATCCATCCCAGGATATTAAAAGAAATAGGTGAGAAAATTGCAGAAGCGTTAATTATAATCTTTCAAAGCTCTCTTGATTCAGGAATTGTGCCGTTAGACGGGAAAATTGCTAATGTCACTACATTAATTAAGAAGGGTGGGAGAGAGAAACCAGGTAACTACAGCCCCATGAGTTTAATGTCAATTGTGGGGAAGTTACTAGAATCTGTCATTAAGAATAGAGTGACCGAATACTTGAGCAAATATGAGCTCAACAGAGAGAGCCAACGTGGCTTTGTTAAAGGTAAGTCCTGTCTGGCTAATCTAGTTGAATTTTTTGAGAAGTTCACTAATAAGGTAGACAAAGGAGTATCTATGGATGTCATCTATATGGCCTTTCAGAAGGCATTCCATAAGGTTCCACATAAAAGATTATTGGCAAAAATGAGAGCGCATGGAATTGGTGGTAGCCTTTGCACTTGAGTTGGAAATTGGTTGCGAGATAAATTTTAACGGGGAGCCGGGAAGAGAGCGGTGGGGGGAATTTCCGGATGGGAATCCCGGAAGTATGGGTTTCCTGGACGTCCTTACGATTTTGCCGTAAGGACATCTTTTAACTTTTTTAAGTAGGTTTCTCGCCCAACAACCAGCCAGATTGACAGGCTGGCTGTTAGTCAGACGGGAGAGCATCCAGGGAGCAGATAATTCTTAGATCGGGGGGTCGGCGGGGGGGGGTTCAGTCATCGGGTGGGGGGGATTGGACATGGGGGTCGACCGTCATCAGAGGCTCAGTCATAGCGGGGTCGGACATCGGGAGGGTCCGAACTCGTGGAGGGGTCAGAGCTCATGTGGGGAGGGGGTTGCAACTCGCAGGGGGTGTCAGAGATCATTGGGGGGGGCGGTGTCAGAGATCATGGTGGGGGGGTTGTCAGAGATCATGGGGGGGTGTCAGAGATCATGGGGGGGGGGTCGGAGTTCGTGATGGGGGCCGGAGATCGTGGGGGGGGGGGGTCGGACATCAGGCCGGAGGGGGGGGGAGGGCGGCCGATTGTGTGTGTGGTATTGTGCAGGTAGGTTTGTTGGGCCTGGAGGAAACACTCCTGCTCCTCTGGGTCCACAAGCAGTGCAATAAAGGCACTTAGTTGTTTTTTCGGGCCTTCTCGCCTCCTCTTACATGGCATGGAGCAGAAGGCCCTGGAATCCCAGCCCTCAGGAGTTAAAAATAAAAACGCTGTTAAAATGGAGTCCTGCTGCCTCCTGAGAGCGGGTTGGTCGCCTGCCCCTTGACCCGTCTCCATGTCTCCATTAAAACCGGAAGTGGGCGGGTTGGAGGCAAGTTGGGGTCGGTTTTTACTTTTTTACAATTTTTACCGTCCCACCTACCCCCAACCCACCTGTTTGTGGGGTTAAAATTTGCCCCAGGGAGTGGGGATAAAGGGTATGTACTCACATGGTGACCCCAGAGATCTGTACTGGGCCCTCAGCTTTTTACTATATTTATAATTGACTCAGAGAAGGAATAGAGAGTTGTATATCTAAGCTTGCAGATGACACTAAATTAGAAGGGATAGTAAGTAGTGCAGATGGGAGCAGGAAGTTGCAAAGGGACATAGACAGATTAAGTGAGTGGGCAAAACTATGGCAAATGGAGTTTAATGTGAACAAGTTTAAGGTGGACCTATAAAAGACAAAGTGGAGTATTTTCTAAATGGTGACATATTAGGAACTGTAGAGGAGCAAAGAGATTTGGGAGTCCATGAAATTTACAGCTAGTGGAAAGGTACAAAAAGTGATCAAAAAGGCTATTGGGATGTTGGCCTTTATCTCAGGCGGGTTGGATTACAAAGGGGAGGAAGTTATGTTTCAGCTGTATAGAATCTTGGTCAGGCCCCATCTGGAGTACTGTGTCCAGTTTTGGGTACTGAACCTCAGGAAGGATATATTGGCCTTGGTTTGGGGGGGGGAGTGGCGGTGCAGCGCAGATTCACCAGAATGATACTGGGACTTAGAAAGTTAAATTATGAGGATAGATTGCAGAAGATTGAGGGGTAATCTGATGGAGGTTTTTAAAACGTTAAAAGGATTCGATAGGGTAGATACAGAGAAACTATTTCCTCTGATGGGGGAGTCGAGAACGAGGGGAGAAAATCCTAAAATTCGAGCTCGGCCATTTAGGAGGGAAATCAGGAAGCACCTTTTCATGCAATAGATAATACAATAGAGAGCCATATATCCAAGTTTGCTGATGACACAAAGATTGAGGCATTGTAAGCAGTGTAGACAGGAGAATAAAAGTATAAAGAGATAGTGATAGAATAAGTGAGTGGGCAAAACTGTGGCAGATGGATTTCAATGCAGGTAAGTGTGAGGTCATCCATTTGGACCAAAAAAGGATCAATCCGAGTATTTTTTAAATGGTGAAAAGCTAGGAACAGTGGAAGTCCAAAGAGATTTAGGGGTCCATGTACACAGATCACTAAAACGCAGTGGTCAGGTACAAAAAATGATCAAAAAGACTAATGGAAGGCTAGAATATAAAAGGCAAGAATATAAAGGGGAGGAAGTTTTGCTACAGCTATACAAAGCCTTGGTTAGACCACGTCTGGAGTACTGTGTACAGTTCTGGCCACCGCACTTTAGAAAGGATATATCAACCTTGGAAGGAGTGCGGCGCAGATTTACCAAGGCTCCAAGGGTTAAATTATGAGGAGAGGTTAAGTGAGTGACCCGGTATAAAAGGGTAGGTTAATCGGGGTAAGTAAACAGTAAGTAAATTAATAATAATCAAGTATCTAAAGGGAGTTTAGAAAAAAAGTTTCTAAATATAATGGATGGGCAGCTGAGACCCATTGCCTGCAATTCCTTCAGGATGCTTCATGTGTCCTGGAGGGTCACATGTGCAGGAAATGCTGTATGGTCCAGGAGATGGTCTCCCCGCAGCCACAGAGAGTTCAGGATAGCAAGTGGGTGGCCATCCGAAAGGGTAGGAAGAGGCAGGCAGTGCAGGAATCTTCTGAGTGTGTGGCACTCTCAAACTGGAATTCAGCACTGAATACCAGTGAGGGTGATGACACCTTGAAGGAGTGCAGTCCTGAGCATGGCATCATGGAGCAAAGGACAGCACAGGGGGGCACAGTGAAGTGTAGAAATACAGTAGTCATAAGGGATTCGATGACCAGGGGGACAGACAGGCGTTTCTGTGACTGTCGACGTGAGTCCCGCCTGATGTGTTGCCTCTCTAGTGCCAGAGTAAAGGACATCATGGAGAGGGTGCAGAACGTTCTGCGGGAGGAAAGGGAACAGCCAGAAGTCATGATCCATGTGGGTACGAACGACACAGGAAAGAAAAGGGATGAGGTCCTGCGGCAAGAGTTTCAGGAGCTAGGAAGGAAGTTAAAAAGCAGGACCTCAAAGGTCAGCAGAAAAATGGGGCGTATGACAGATGTCAGGTTGATAACACAAGTGAGAATCAGGCTGAATATAGAAAGTTCAGAGGGAAAGTGAAAAAGGAAGTAAGAGGGGCAAAGAGAGAGTATGAGAATAGACTAGCGGCTAACATAAAAGGGAATCCAAAAGTCTTCTATAGGCATGTAAACAGTAGAACGGTAGTAAGTGGAGGGGTGAAGCTGATTAGGGACCAAAAAGGAGACCTACTCATGGAGGCAGAGGGCATGGCCACGGTACTAAATGAGTACTTGGCATCTGTCTTTACCAAAAAAGAAGATGCTGCTAGAGTCTCAGTAAAGGAAGATGTAGTTGAGATATTGGATGGGCTAAAAAATTGATAAAGAGGAGGTACTAGAAAGGCTAGCTGTACTTAAAGTAAATAAGTCACGCGGTCCGGATGGGATGCACCCTCGGTTGTAAAGGTGGAAATTGAAGAAGTACTGGCCATAATCTTCCAAACACCCTTAGATACGGGGGTGGTGCCTGAGGACTGGAGAATTGCAAATGTTACACCCTTGTTCAAAAAAGGTGCTAAGGATAAACCTAGGAATTATAGGCCAGTCAGTTTAACCTCGGTGATGGGGAAACTTTTAGAAATGATCATCCGGGACAGAATTATCAGTCATTTGGAAAAGTGTGGATTGATTAGGGAAAGCCAGCACAGATTTGTTAAAGGCAAATTGTGTTTAACTAACTTGATAGAGTTTTTTGATGAGAGGGTAGATGAGAGCAATGCGGTTGATGCAGTGTGTATGGACTTTCAAAAGGCGTTTGATAAAGTGCCACATATTAGGCTTGTCATCAAGATTAAAGCCCATGGAATAAAAGGGACAGTAGCAGCATGGATACAGAATTGGCAAAGTAACAGGAAACAGAGACTAGTGGTGAACAGACTGGAGGGAGGTGTATGGTAGTGTTACCCAGAGGTCGGTACTAGGACCACTGCTTTTCTTGATACATATTAATAACTCGGACTTGGGTGTAGAGGACATAATTTCAAAATTTGCAGATAACACAAAACTTGGAAGTGTAGTGAACAGTGAGGATGATAGTGATAGACTTCAAGAGGGTATAGACAGACTGGTGGCATGGGCGGACACGTGGCAGATGAAATTTAACGCAGAAAAATGCAAGTTGATACATTTCGGTAGGAAGAGTGAGGAGAGGCAATATAACCTAAAGGGCACAATTCTAAAAGGGGTCCAGGAACAGAGAGACCGTTGAAGGCGGCAGGGCAGGTTGGGAAAGCGGTTATAAAAGCATACGGGATTCTGGGCTTTATAAAAAGAGGCATAGAGTAGAAAAGCAAGGAAGTCATAATGAACCTTTATAAAACACTGGTTCGGCCACAGCTGGAGTATTGTGTCCAGTTCTGGGCACCGCACTTTAGGAAAGATGTGAAGGCATTAGAGAGGGTGCAGAAGAGATTTACTAGAATGATTCCAGGGATGAGGTACTTTAGTTACATGGTTAGACTGGAAAAGCTGGGGTTATTCTCCTTGGAACAGAGAAGGTTGAGAGGAGATTTGATAGAGGTATTCAAAATCATGAATGGTCTAGACAGAGTAGATAGAGAGAAACTATTCCCATTGGCAGAAGGGTCAAGGACCAAAGGGCATAGATTTAAAGTGATTGGCAAAAGAACCAAAGGTGACATGAGGAAAAACATTTTTACACAGCGAGTGGTTAGGATCTGGAATGCATTGCCAGAAGGGATAGTGGAGGCAGATTCAATCATGGCCTTCAAAAGGGAACTGGATAAGTACTTAAAGGGAAAACATTTGCAGGGCTATGGAGTAAGAGTGGGGGAATGGGACTAACTAGATTGCTCTTACAAAAAGGTGGCACGGGCTTCATGGGCCAAATGTCCTCCTTCTGTGCTGTAACCATTCTATGATTCTATGAGTAGGCAAAACTATGGCTTGTATTCACTGGGATATTGAAGTTTAAGG